>NC_053195.1:52500-10052500 GCF_905163445.1 Pararge aegeria | reverse complement strand
AATTACATGCCAGTACAAGACATGGGTCTCCTCACATAATGAGAAGTGTCACGGTCGTAGTTCAACATTCTGGCCAATTGCGGCTTAGTAGACTTCACACGCCCTTGAGAACATTATGGAGAACTCTCAGGCATGCAGGTTTCCTCACGATGTTTTTTTTGTTCTTTCTGTTCAAGCTAGTGTTATTTATTCCTTATAACTTACATAGCTTCAAAAAGTTAGGCTGGGGATCGATCTGGGTCCCCCCTGAAAGATAAGTCAAGCCACGATTACCGATTATTTTAGTAAATAGTGAAATAGTGATATGATCAAGTGTTTTCCTTACACGGTCTAAGTTCGAGGCGAACCACTCGCAATGTTAAGTGCTTGAATATGTAGAAATGAGCTGCCGAATGTGTAGCGCGACCTTTCGCGCTTTACCTTATTTGTGTCTAGGCCGATGCATCCGAGGCTTTACATTGCAGCATTACCGTTTGAAAAGATAAACCGGTGCTCGAGTGCACGGCGAGGGGGGGAAGCGCGGGCGGCGGGGGCGGGCGGCCGTCTAGACGCTACGTCACGCGGCCTCGCGATATCGCGGTAAACAACAGTGTGCACTGACCGAATACGGCACCCGGCATCCGCTGCGACCGGAGCGGTCACCCGGCGGCCGATTCGCCCCACTAACTGCCCCATCTACCTGCTTTTTTTTTCACTACAAGTTAGCCCTTGACTGCAATCTCACCTGCACGGCTAGTATGGACAGGAGACAAAAATTATATCACCGATTATATACCCTATAAAATTTACGTGTACACTTGCCAAATCACGGCAATAGGGAATAGAAGTTTCGCCCGTTTATTTTGACGCCCGACTATCGTAGTGGGCAGCGACCCTGCTATCTCAGTCCGCGCCTGTGGTTTCGATTCCCACAACAGGAAAATGTTTGTGTGATGAACATGAATGTTTTTCAGTGTCTGGGTGTTACTTTGGGGCTAGATGATGATGTATGCATTGTCGTAGTATATTTATTTATTTTATTTATTATACCGATTAACGTATATTATTTGGATATTATGTCCACTTGTGCGCTAATGCTCGCAGAGTTGATAAAGCTGTGGGAGAAGATAAAATTTTTATCTCTTTCCCATACTAGCCGAGCTGATTGTGCAGTCTAAGATGTTAGCGAGCTTAGCTGTTAGGGGTATGGTAGTTATATTAAGACCAAATCTCTAATAGGTTTCTATGCGCCATCGCACAGTAACTGAATCCCTTGTGGGCACGTGTTTGTCAGTAAGGTGGTAACTAGCCACGGCCCAGGCCTCACAACAGACCAGACAGAACAAAACAGACAAAAACTCAGAAATTATAAATTCACCACTTTCCCCTCGTTGAAGGATCGAACCCGGGACCTCAAACATATAAACTTCAATACTCAGCACTTCGCCGGGGAGATTGACAACCCTTTTTTTTCGATACCTTTGGTAAGGTCCCGGACAAATTAATCAGTATTAGCTAATTTGCTACTTAAGTTGCATCGCTGGTGATAAATAATAATCCCCAATAGTTCTGTCACCAGGACTGAGCAATAGAAATACTGGGAATAAACGAAACTTACTACCAACCAACAACAATTTGTAGAAAGTGCCATGTAAACTTATAATTTGGTAATATATATAGGTAACTAGGTGAAGGTGCTGGAATGGCGACCCCGCACCGGTAAACGCAGCGTATGTCGGCCCCCAACGAGGTGGACGGATGACATCAGGCGAGTCGCTGGGAGCCGCTGGAGGCAAGCGGCCCAGGACCGTGTATTGTGGAACTCCCTACAAAAGACCTATGTCCAGCAGTGGACGTCGATTGATTGACATGATGATGATGATGATGAGGTGAAGATCAAATCCCGACAGCCGATATCGGTCACCCAGCTAAATTAAGACTGAAATCCATTGTACAGATTCTACAAAGTAGCCCTTAAATGCTCACCTGCTGGTAAATTATTAGGGATAGGAATGAAGTCTTAGATGCTAGCGGGCTAACATTGTAGCGGTATGCCGTATGTTAGGATAATCGGTTACTATGCAGCCATCGTAAAGGAACACTAAATTATCTTTGTCGGTAGGATGATATTTGTTAGAAAACCAAGGCCGAAGTCTCCAGAAAAAAATGACTAAGCCTATAAACCTTGTGGTCATGAAAACGGAATGCGCACCTATTTTGCATTGCCTATGATAACAAGCTGTTCAGCAAATGTGTAGCTTCCACTCGTTCCCGTGCTCGCTTCAGTTAGTTTATTACCTTTATTAGTTTAATCAAGGCAAATTCAGAAATTTCGAGCGGAGGCTGCAAGTGTAAACGAATTCATAATAAACGTACTTAATTCTAAATCTGTTCGCGTTTAATTTCGTTACTCGATCACGCTTCAATGGCTTTGTTGAATGGTGAATGAGATTTTCCGCGCACGTATTTACGCGCTAGATTTGCAGACTTGCGTACTTTCAACGTATCACATGGTTTATTGTTTTTTCTTGAGGTTGTTGTTTTATCAAATAGTTATGTTCAAAACTGCATCTTTGGTCTAGTGAGTAGCATGTTTGAGTACGGATCTCTAAATCTAAATCTAGAAATCTAACTCTCGTAGAGTTAGATTACCGGATAAAAATTGTTTGAACAGCAGACTTACTCAAAATTAAAATAAATAAGTGAGTGTCATTTCGTCTGCGAAAGATACCTACTAAAGTAATTTGTGGGGTTGAGTAAATGCTCTTTAATATGATTCCTAAAGTTATTTTGGACGTACCGATGCAAAAGTTTAAATAATGTGTTAAATCATGTCTGAAGAAAAAAAATCTAACAACAAGTCTGCTTGGAAGCAGGCCGGTTCGCGCTCATTTCGTACAATATAAAAATTCTAAATATGGTCTAACTGAAAAAATATGTTAAAAAAGAGCTGAGTGCTGAGTTTGTTGCCGCCTACTTCTCAGTAAAATTTTCATACCAAATCGGTGGTAGAGGCAAACACACTGATTTCAATAATTTATTAACTAGGCCTCGGACAAAAAGCGAAATAGATATAACTTATAATTATTGGTATCACAGTAAGTTACAAAGGTCTCATAGGTGTTGCTAAATAAACAAGAAGCCAATATCTACCGCAAATCAGTATTAAGTTTAGTCCAACCACAAATGACGGCATTGCCAAATGTATAATAAATTAAAGTGACAAAAAATGGGAATGCAATCGAAATATAATCGCAACTGCTTTATATAATCATTGCAAAAGTTGTTCTATAATTTATTTAACTGTATTTTTAATTCAAACATTTTTTTTCTAAACAAATTGGGTTTGGAATTTCACAAATGTTTTCTTGTTCATTATATAATTTAAAGTTATATAACGAAACGAGAATAAATGGTTTAATCCATTTTGGTAATGGTTAAATCGGAAAACTAGACTTGTACCATTTGTTGACCAATTTTTTCAATGGTGATTCTGTGGGCCAAACTAAAGTGCTCAATGGCGGCCAAACGGCTAGTAACACGGACAAGCCACAGTAAAACACAATTGTAGGTTTTGAATTTTGTGTCTTTCTAGTGGAAACTTGATTTGCTGATTTCTCATAGTTGCTAGAAAATATAGCCAATATAAAAGGCATGCGATAGCGGCGGGAATTCTTAATATTTACATCGAATGCAGCATTGTTGACCAATCAGTGGTCAAAATCCCTGCCTGGTGGACTATAGGGACAACCACTTTAACATAACATATCAAGCATTATAACTAGATAAGATGACATATTTTCTATGTTAAAATAGTCTATACTGTATTTGCAGCGGAAAAATATATTTTTTTAAAGGAACGTGAACTTCAAAGCACGCATACCTAGAATGTTTTGGAGCGAAAACGTTTATGGTGAAATGCCGTCTGTACATTTGGGATTGAACATCAAAGGGTAAATTTACAAGTGGGTTGTACGTGATTTCTCTGAATGAACATATTTGCTGTGGTCCAATGAATACGATCACGTAGCGCGGTTCATCCGTGTTCCGCGTACCACTGATTGTGTACGGTTTAATGATCATTGGTACGCGGAACTGTGCATACTACATACCATTAAAATCGATTATCAAACGTCAAAGAGCCCTCAATAATATTCTGTGTCCGCAAAAGACACACTAGTTACCAAGCACGACGAAAATGTGTTGAAATAATAATAATCTGAATTTAATTAGAAAAATTATTTAATTCTTCTTTTGCTTCAGAGGTCTGAACAGCAGTGATACTTAGTTATAGACCCAGCGGTTCTGACCCCGAACGCACCTCTAACTATTCTAAGTTACGTGCGTTTTGGAGCAATAAAATATCACTTGCACTGATGAGATACTAAAAAATTCAGTGCTTAACATCAGATGGGACCTCCCAATTGTAAAAGTACACCACTCATCATTGCAAAGGGAAATGGACCCAAATTCTTAGTGCAATTTTACACAATTTTACAACTTACAGGTACATTAATTTTAGACGTTCGTTTGGCGCGGTGGGCTCCTCCGCTTTCTGACTCCAAGGCGGGGGTACGATTCCCATAACTGGAAAATGTGTGTGTGATGATCATGAATATTATTCAGTGTCTGGTTGTGTATCTGTATATTATAAGTATTTTTGTATATTATTCAAAAAAATATTCATTAGTCATCTTAGCAGGTACCCATAACACAAGATACGCTTACTTTAGATTAACTAAACTAACATAACATTCGTTAACTTAAAAGTAAAGCTAGGAGGGTTCCAAACGCGCCCTGGTCCAAGAACACCCCACAACAAACTTAGCCAGCTAATAGTAAAGCCAAGCTTAGCCAGGCTATTTCCGCTAATCAGATCGAATTGGATAATGATAATTATTAACTATTGACGCTGCGTTAAGCACTTGTTGTAGACAGTTATATTGTGATCAGACAGCAAAAAAAGACAAAAGACAATAAAAATACCAAGTTCATTGTGGGCTTTTTAAATAACCGGGACTCGTTAAGAACTTTAGTTTTAAATCAACAAAACATTTCGGTTGGTGATCCATCTGCGCCACATAATAATTAAAAAATAAGCCCGTCAATGACTATTTAACAAAGGTTTCTTGAGTTTGAATTTAGTTGAACCGCTGACTTTTTGGGCTAGATGGCGATGTTTGTACTGTCGTAGTACATTTATTTATTATATATTTATTTAAGTAACTTCTATTATGCTTATCATGAATCACAATATACTTATTTGATTTTTTATCTCGAAGGAATAATCCACTTTCATTTCAAGACACAGTCCAAAGATCGGTTTTACCTGTTTGACAATGTTGCAGATAACATAATCAACCATATTTGAAGAAGATAAAAGTTAGAGATAAGTTTTTTTGCTAGCACCGAATTTTTGCTACCTTATTCGGTTTTGATTATTTGGCATCAGCACAGAATCCGGCTAACGGCTTTTTCTATTTGTTACATTCTTTGTTTGTTTTCTTAATTTTAGTACTTATTTTATTATTTATTTGTTTCTAATAACTTATTTAATAGTTATTATATATAACTAATGTCAGGGAATGTGTTGCAGTGGGGCCTTGGGGCGATTTGGATCCCTCGTGGCTTTGGTTTTGGGTTTAGGGGTGGAGTTGTGTGGGGCCTATTTTAATAAATAAAGCACCCATTGGAATAAAAAAATAAAATTATAAAAAAAAGTATATTAAAATAAATTAATTATTATTATTAGTATTTAATTTATATTATAGGTTATTTTTGTTTATGAATGAAACCACATATATAATTATTAAAAGTCTAAAGTTTTTGTATCTATTGTAATATATTAAATGAATTACGTACATAATATAAAATTTAGATATAATAGCTATGTCTGTAATTTAAATATTGCGGATAATTTATTTCGGTGTGCTTCGTAATAAAATCAGACACCGTTTACGTAACCAGTTTTAAACGTAATAAATAACTAAAGTCTTATGCGGATACAAAAATAACACAAAATATATTGTTATGCGCTAACCCGAAAAAACTGGTCATTTAATTCAATTCAGTTGTATTTATTTCGTATTCACGAAGTCCTGTTCATTTTTTACACAGTGCATATATAAACTAAAATCGCAAATCCGTGACAAACATATTATGATGGCAAGTTATCTAATTCTTAGTACCTATTTATTGCTGTTCTTTTATTTATACTGGTATTTCATAAATACGTTCTTTCGTACGTTCGTATGTATGCTAATACTAAACTTCTCCGAAACGACTGAGCCGATAACGTAAGTGCTTCCACTGACGCACATTTCTGCGTCCTAGATTCAATTCCCGGCTAATTACAATTCGAGAATGTATTATTTTCTGTTTTTTTTTTCTGGTCCAGTAAGGAGGGAGGCTTCTGACATGGCTAGTTACTAGTTACCACCCTACCCACAAAGACGAGCTATCAAGCGATAGAACCGACTAGGAATATTATTTTAATAGAAACAGCATAACCCAACAGATTAGAAAAAACTTAAGGATAGGCACTGTAAGAGTTATAATAAAACTTAAGGATACCAAGAAAAGGACCCACCCTTAAGTATTAATAACCCTTTCTGCAGATTTTCTTCATTTTATATAATCTGCAGTCCCTGTGCATACCCTCTATGCACGCCACTGCATACCCCTAACAGACCTTATACTGGAATGTTCAATCGAATGATAGATTCGAAGTCTGCGCCTAGAAAGTGAAGTCGAAGCCCCAGTGGGTAGGACTTGTTTATTTATATAAAATAGTCAAAATACAAAATGATTAAAAGACCGGAGTTGTTTTTTGCAAAGCAATTTGCACAGTTCGTCACGCTTATTTACTCCGCAGCTCAACAAATAACGTGTGCAGGGAACTAACGAGCTGCGCATCGCATTAGTATCTCGCAGTCAATTTAACATTCACATTCTACTAAACTATATTACTAACATACGTATGCTATATACCTACGTGAGATGTTTTGAAACAACGATTGTCAAAACATTAATTATTAAATTAATCAGCTGACTAATAAACCATAATAACCTATGTACCTACTACAATAAAACCATCGCAGCTAGGCATAATTGAATGGCCAAAATAATTCTTTGGCCAAGGTTACTGGCAGCTCTAGGATCACCGGTAGACTCGTTAGTTCATATCATTTAACTCTTTTTAACCATTCCATTCCAACCATTAAAAAGAGCACAAATCTCTGTGCCCACGGTCCTAAGGTCTCTTCTCCTAAAGGCATGAAAATGAAACTACTAAACAATTAAGGAAATTAAATTAAAAAGCTGTGATAGCGGTTATTCACTTTTGGAAAGAGCGAGCTTGAATCCCGGCGCACCTTTAACTTTTTAAAGTTATGTGCGTTCCAAGCAGTTACCTAAATATCACTTGATTTAACGGTAAAGAAAAACATCGTGAAGAAACCTGCATGCCTGAGAGCAGCCTGTTCTTAAAGGCGAGTCAAGTGCACTATTATGCTCATGGCCAGTGGGGTGGACTACTGCTTAAGCCCTTCTCATTCTGGGAGTGGGGCCCGTGACCTGTAGTGGGCCGATGATGGTTTGATAATGACAATTTTTCGATAGGTAATTAACCCTGGTAGGGTGCTAGTAAATTATGTAATCACAATGGCTAAGCTGGCATAACAAAAAGTAGATTAAAAAAAGGTTTCCCATTCCTGATGTTTGGAAGAATCGAAGACCTCGAGGAATTGATTCGGCGGATCTACGCGTATGTAGAAGAATACGCCTTGGTGATGACGACGACACGATGGTGAATACAAGACTTCGTCGCAATTTTGCAATGTAAATTTTTTTTTAATTAACCCACTTTACAGCTTTAATCGATCCGATTAAAAATTCCGTGGTAGACAGAAGGCGATGAAACTATAAGTTATTTTAAAGATTTCTTGTATACAACGGAACTATAAAAATAGTAGATTGAAACCATGTTATTCATGATATGATATCCAATATCACAAAAGAAACCTCCGTAGTGTATCAGGTTACTTATACCTACAATCTTCTTACTTCTGAACGAACAAGAGTTTGTAATACTGTAATTTAATTTATTTCTACATAGATCTGAACCAAACAATACCAGTGAACGACCTCTTGACATACGAAATAGGGTCGTTAGCTTAGTACGACTATAATTTCTATTGATTTAGTTCCTAGGCAAGTTTTTCCCAGGCAACGGAGCGTGTCGTCTCGCCACGGACTACGGTAGAAGATGCCATGAATATATGAACATCGAAATGTGAATATACTGTTTTAGGTTGGGCTTGTAGAGATTAAAGCCTTGTCGTTGTTGTTTGATGCCATACCCGTAACAGGTTAGTCCGTAGCATAGACTTAAAAAATAAAAATAAAAATTCAATTACTTCAAGAAGGCCTAGTCATTAGCACTTTTGAAACGTCTAGTTAATCTGTTTGTAGTGACTCTACCATCGGTTTGGAAAGAAGAGCTGGATAGAAACTCAGCAGATTGCTCTTTTTCAACATCATTTTACCAGTCTTCAGAATTTTCCTATCTTCGTCGTTACTGCATCATTGCAGCTTATTTGTTGTGGAATAAAGTAAAAAAACATACTTCGACGCCTTTGATCTTGTGTTACATGCCCACATCGCGGCAGTGTATGTAGATCCCTTGTATGTTTTTATATATGTATGAAATATATATAATTTTTTTATATATATCATTTATGGGTTGTTTAATATGTACTATGTTATATGTTTATGTTTATTTATATTTAATTGCCAATAGCGTTTTCTCGAATGTCTTTGGTTGCCTGTAATAGATCGCTATATAGCGAATAGGCCAAATTGTACATTCTATCTTATTGTTCTATTTTATCTGTATCTCTGTGAATTTTCTCTTTGTTGTACAATAAGAGTGTATTCATTCAACACTTGATACTGAGGAAATTAATGCTTTAATGAAAACCAAAATTTAGTTGACTCTATCTAACTTCATTTCAGCAATAGACGGCAACAACGACGTTGCAATATAATAATTTCCTATACAATACCTACTTGATAAGCGTCTAGACCGCCTGCGTCCACGATAAGCGTAATCAAAGTGACTCTACGCCACCGCGATAATCACGCGCGTATCACCAGTGATTCGGCATTTGGTTAGGTATGTTTTAAAGTGATGTCAAGGACAGATTTCTTTATCAGTTATGATTACTATTACTAGTTATATCCACCATAGTCTTAGGTGCTAAGCGGTAAATTTCTAACGCCGTTAGAGGATCGATAATCGAAAATTAAATCAAAACAATAGACTCTGCTATTTAATTTCAATCCAAAGATTAGTATAGATATATAAATAAATAATAAATATACTAGAACAATACACACACACGACGCCATCTAGCCAAAATGCAGCCAAAATATTTTGATTAACATGTATAATTAGTTAAAATATACAGATAAACACCCAGCACTGAAAAACATTCATGTTCATCACACAAACCTGCGACGCGGATTGATAACGTCTGTACACCTTGATTTCGGGTCTAGCAATGGCTACGGTTATTCCATACGTATGCCATTCCAGCATCTTGAGACCTCAACGTCCATCGGCATGATGCAAAGCTTCGTGCGTTAGCTGTGGAATACAAATGAAGTATTTGTAGGATGTTTATATACATGTATATAAGAATATTTATATATTTTTTATTTGTATGTATGTAATATTATTACAATGTTGTTGCTTTCGCTTATAATTGAAATAATAACAGTTTATTACAATATACATGTTAATAAGATGTTACATATCGGTTTAGGTTACACTGTACACTGTAATTTGTCATGCAATGTTACATAATGGGTTACATACACCAAATTAACTAATGCTGAAAGAAATATGTATCTGTTTGTCAAAAAATAATTAATAGGTACTACTAAGTCAGATGAATGAATTTTCACATTAATTTCGTATAAATATAGTTATGGAATTGAACATTCTAACTACTAGGCACATAGGAAATAGGCAGGCTGCTCCCTAAATAAAAAATCTAATAATGTTATTCTTGAAATTGCATAAAGTCGCTTAAAAATATTTTGGAGTGTGTGTACGCAAACATATACTCGTACATGAAGATGTCACTGGTCATCGTATGCCTGGCAATTTGGGTGACTGGCATAGCGATAAAGACGCCAATTTTACAATAGTTGAACATGTTGTTGGTTCATTAATATGGAAATGTGATTCTTGTGAACGTTCAAGTATTACTTTCTTTATTTTTTGTGTATCAATGTGTAATTATTATCTCATATCGTTATCTTAACTTTGATAAGATTCCAAACGCTAAAATTGTAACTGACATCACCGTCCTTGAAACTTTCCGGTCAAATATTCCGTATCAGGGGTTCCGTAGTAAATAAGCAACACTTATGCCCGTTTTCACCAACAACGATCAAGGCAATGCCTAAAAAAGGAACGTCTAATCTGAGGAGATTCCTAGGCATACATCATCCGTTTACCAATAGTTATCACCCTCTACAGATATGACTAAATCGATTAGGCGATGCCTAGGTTTAGTGACAACAGGCATTTCTGTTTTGTCTAGTTCGTCTGTCCGTCCATCCGTCCAAGTTTTAGCTCAGAACTATCAACTTCAAAACTGTAACTTGGCATGGGTATGCGTATACATGTTAATTTAGGCGACAAAGTGTTAAAATAAAACCTAGAATGAATAAAAAGGTTAACCGTAGCGATATGTGTCTATCGTACAATAGATAGATAGGTCCTTCAAAAATATTGCAGGAGTTTAAAAGCCATTTTTTATTCACGGATCGGTTTGCGAATGAGCTTTAAAGCGCTTTATTTTGTTAGCATATTATAATGGCTGAGGTAATCCTTAGAAAGTGGTTTTAATATTTTACCATAGAGCCTGGCTAAGCTTCTATCTGCCATTTTTATTTTGGCCCAAAATAGCGGCTACGCCACAGAGTTTAGAATTATGTGGGCTACGCGTAAATCCTGTATTTAACACTGGGCTTTGTTAATACAGGTAGCATAACGTATTTCGCGGTTTGTAATTTTAAAGGTGCTATCAGTTGAAGACATCATCATCATCATATCAACTCATTACCGAGTCACCACAGGGCACAGGTCTCCTCCCACAATCAGAACTTCAGAAGGGGTTAAGGCCGTAGTCCACCACGCTGGCTCAGCGGATTGGTCGCTTCACACACCTTTGAGAACATTATAGAGAACTCTCAGGTATGCAGGTTTCCTCACAATGTTTTCCTTCACTGATATTTGAATTGCTCAAAATGCTTATAACTTAGAAAAGTTAGAGGTGCGTGGTGGAATTCGAACTCGGCACCCTGAAAATGAAGTGAAAGTCCTACCCACTGGGCTATCACCGCTTTTCTTTCACTTTGCTTATTCCAACGTTATGCCACCTTAATTATGAGGCCCAAACAGATAAGAAACAAAGAAGATGAACGGAACTACTACGGGCATTGTAAGCGAGTCAGAATGAATGGCGCTTTAGAGTGGTGCGACATACGGTAGGCGCCAGCCGTCTAGACGGTAGACGGGCGGCTCCGGCTCGTCACCTGAAGGCTCTTCAGCACCCCGCCATGGCCCGCCACGGAGTCGCGACGATTAACCAGCCGCACTTTCTAAGTGTTATAATTTCGAGTGAACACGTTACGATTTCTCTTGCTCTGAACCCTGAAGCAATTTGGCAACTGCTGCCGTTTTGATTAAGTGTTGCAGTCAACAATATAACCTATACATACATAATCTCTGATCCATTTACCTTTTTCTACAGTTATAAAAGCGAAAGATCATGAAAGGGGCAGAGTAAGTATGTAGTTTATAAGGAGAAGATGTCAGGGAAGAAAGGGTTTTACATAAAACAGCCCCTAAGGGGATGAAATGGGGTTGCACATTCATAGCAACAAAGATTTTTTAAATCGTATTTAAGTATATTTACTGAGTTTAGCGTGTTTCAACAAATAAACTTTTATCCCAAAAATAAATATTTAAAATATTAAATAAATATTTAAAAAAAAATCTAAATCCTGAAACTTAAATGTGTATTTTTCTATTTTAATTGACAACCCTTATACAATGTTCAGCTATATCGCTTGAAAAATAAGAGATTTTCATACACAATTTCATCTACCATTATTTTATCCCCTGGGGGCCTAGGCGGTGAAAATGTATAAGTTATATATTAATAAGTAGCTTGTAGTTTTCGTCGAGAATAGCTTTTAAATGCAAAAAAAGAACAAACACACAAGATTAGTCAAACACATGAATCAATCACTACTATCTTATTATTATAGAATCATTGTCATTCGCTGGAAATGTAGCTTTTTATAGACGAAAAAAGTTTTAAACTCGATGCAGCATTTTTTGATTACATCCATTACATACAAACATACAAGAAATTAAATCTGTCCACATTTTAATATAAGTTAGAATACTAAAGTGTGTGATTCTGTTTGTTTGTGTTAATCTCTTAAATGATGTAAATTGGCATTTATCTATAAATTGTATTCAGAAGACGGGATCTAGTAGTTGCACGTTATATATTGCCAGTTATATATTTAAAAGTATATGTGTTTGACTATTTGTTACCTATTCACGGCTCAACAACTGATCATTAAGAAACTTAGCGCATAGCTCACAAGCTGGACGTTTAAAGCAACAAGACGAAAGAGCACACCCCAACACAGGTTAAGAAAATCACTTGCATAGGTAACAAACCGAATACAAATTTGGCTCTACCTTTTAGCCAAATATGTCGAAATTTGGCACAAAGGTATACAACTCATAAGTCACATCATAGAGGAGACTAGGTAAATACTGAGTAATATTTTTACTATTCTGTATATTTAGACAACACCGACTGATCCAGAAAGATCGACATTAAAATTCTTCAGGAATTAATCCTAAAATACGAATTAAGTTGATACAATAACGGTGCTGTATAGAATCATAGCTTGACTATTTATCTGATGTCTATTAAATATAATGAAATAAATTAATACATCAACATCAAATACATAGCGCAAGTTGCCAAACGTTTTGTGGTTAATTAAAACTAATTAAGTGCTAAAATAATTATATCCCAGCTCTAGGTGCATTCGTTAATTATAGTGATTATTCCTAATTATACTCTTTTAAGTCGTTGCGTAGTCACATGTTACTTACCTATGCCTAACCTTAACTATGCTTGGACTATTATTTATTACTTAGGTATGTGTAATAAATAATAAATACTAAAGTATTATTAACTAGTTAACATGAAGGTATCGGACTATGTGATGTGATTCTTGAATTCACCTTACGGAAGAAAACTGTGAAATGAAGAAGAACTTTTGTAGAGTAGACGGAGAGTTCCTTAAAAAAAGAGATGTACTCCAAAGTCAAGGTTGTTATCTTGATAAGTTACACCAGGGATTCAGGAACTTATAGTGATGTACTAGCCCATACCGCTATTCGGAACGTGTCGGCACAAGGTATTTAGGGTAATAGCCAAGGTATCCTGGTACATGGAACATCACGATCTTTACAGGGACCTGAACATTTAGTTCGTGCATGTAATAATAAAAAACATGTCCATTAAAATAATCTGGATCCAATATCATTGAGCCGCCAAGAATTTGTGACATATAAAAATGAAATGATCTAATCCAACTTTTGAAATAGTAGGAAAAGCCGTAAACGTGAACAAAGGTATACTTTTTAATAATGCTTCAGTCGTAGACATACAATATTAAGATATTCGGTGCTTCGAACGCTAAGTTGAAGCGTTGACTATTGGGGAAAAATGAAGCGCCATCTTTTTACGTTGTGATCATGAATTATGTCATAGTGAAACTATTTAGTAACCAACTTAGCATTTTGCAGAAACACATAATCACGACTGCCTAAGACGATTGACCCCGCGTATCTATCTCCAGTAGAACCCCACTTCAATACTTTGTTAATATTTATCGGTTGAAATTTTAGGCCGGTCCTTTATAAATGTTAATGGTACATTTAAAAAGATGTAATCTGTAAATCCACTGATGAAGTACCAGAATAGTTCAGTGCCCGCCGCCCGGACACAAGTAGTACGTACTAATTACTTGGCAACTCGGTATTATATTTGAAGTAACATAAATAAGAAGATTTAACTTTAATTAACACCTACATCTGCATCTTTTTAAATAATTAAAGAGTTATTTGAATAAACACTACAATTTTTAACAGTTTTATACAAGATTTTATTTAGATAACGATATCATGGCAAAAAATAATAAAACTGCTATCTTTTATAAATAACATTACTGTGCGTTACAAATCCTTTGATAGTACAGGGAATTACAATGTTATGTGATGACTAGATTCCAGGAACGCCGTTTCGTCAGAGGTTCTGTCTGTACTGCAGATACCCGTAGTCGCTATTCAATTTAAATTTATTTACTCACAATCAATATATGAATGACCAGTTTTGGTCATTTTTAACCCCCGAAGGAAAAATGACGGGGTTTTATAAATTTGAAGTCTCTGTGTGTGGGAGTGTGTGTATATATCATCGTGTTTCTCGAACGAATAACCCGATTTAGATATTTTTTTTTGTTTGAAAGGTAAATTAGTCGGAACTTTTAGCTATGTTTGATAAGAAAACAAAACGGTCCAAGATGTCCGCCATCTTAGACTGTTTTTTTCACAACTCTTTCAATATTCTCAGTAACATAAGGTTTTTTTTCTGAATATTAACATAACACCGTTTGTTTTTTTGCTAAATTCACAATATGTTTTACAAGATGTGTTAAAATCAAACACACAAACATAAAAAACAGATATAGATTCGAGATCTACACGCAATTTTTAACCCTTCCGTAGTCGGGCTAAAAATTACGTGTAGTTATTCCGCAAAGGAAACACATTCATTCAATAATTGTTTCCGCCGATGTCGACAGCCTTACCTCGGGGATGAGCCATTGTTCCTCCGACGCAAAAGAAAATGACTGGGGAGTAAAAATAATTATTTACTTAATTAGGAGCAGCATGTCATGCGGGCGTCATGAAGTCGGATCAGAGAGAATTGTAAAGCGTAATTGAAAGAAACCCCGCTGTGTACTGTCGGTTCTTTATTCTCGGGGACGTATTCAAATCTCCATGTTAATAAATAATATGCATATCATAAACATAGATTTGTATACTTTATTGTTATCAGCTCTTTGTGCTCGTGTGAGCTTGCGAGTTTATATATTTCTTGGTAATCTGACGACGGTAAATATTATCTTTTGCAAATCAGATAAATCGCCATACAAGTTTCGAAATGTTAATTGTGTTTGTCCAAAAATAAATATAAATATAAATATAAATATACTATGACAATACACACATCGCCATCTAGCCCCAAAGTAAGCGTAGCTTGTGTTATGGCCGTCATAAGAATTTCACTTGCGTTTAAAATTTATGCTGCTCTGAGGTTCGTTAAACTTTAACTCTAAAACTATTTAAAAAAAAACTATATTTTTGTAGCTACGCTCTTTTCAATATGATTTCCAGGCGGTCGCTAACTTTTAGCGGCACATTTTTGCCTAAGGCCCAATACGTCACTCATGTATGTCTTAGGTTCTACGCTACGCACTGTAATTGTAGATTTGAATATCTTGGGATTCCGTTTCTACTCAGTAAATGGTTGGCGGTAAACTGCTTATGAGGTCACACAAAGTTGATGATTACCTACTTCACGCATTGAAATACTTAGTTGTGTGACATAATTGTGTTAAAGCACCTCTAAAATTCGTTGGTCGAAAATAGCCTCATGTCTAATGTTTTGTTCTCATTAGAAAAATCAGAATCATTAAGACTGGAACATAGCATTGCAACAATGCTGTTTAGCGTAAAATAGGAGTAGTGGTAGTATTTCCCTGATTACATGAGCCCTCTCACAAAGACTACGACTAAAATACTACTAGTACTACTATAATTACTCCGATATAAATGCTAAAAGTATATTCGTATTAAGCATACTGTATGGACCTCTCCGATTATTCTATTATGAAAACTTATATAAAAAACCCATCACGTAAAGAGAAAACGTGATGGTAGAGCTATCGAGCAGACGAGGCCGCCCTTATTAGCGTCAGACATTGGCTATCTAAATATTTGCCCAGACACGCTGGAGGTGTCTACAAACGAGCTGTATCGAGTGTTATCATTTCTGATAACGCGATATTGACGCTCCAGATAACAGCTATCGAGATATACTTACATGCCTATTCCATGACACATTGGGTATGGGTATGTTTAAAGGGTTCCGTAGTCTAACATGGAAATCTTCTAGTTTTTTCATGTTTGTGCGTCTGTTCTTTGGTCCGTATTTTACATCCACATTTTGCGTTACGAAGAATGGTCCTGTGGATGCTCCAGTGTCACTGCAAAACGTTCGTACGGTACAGCACCGTATTTGGATAAATCGATTTAGTTTTGGGATTGAAAATTAACAAAATTATAAATCGAACATAACCGTTTGGTCTTATAATATATTTCTTGTCTAAAAAAGGTTGCAAAATCCGACAAAAAATTATGGTTTTGATTTAGAACCACTAAAAATCTTATTTTAATTTTATTAAACCTAATTTGCTAGTCTGTCGGTAATTAATTTTGTGACACAACATGGCCTTGTCGACAGATTTTAATGTAAATTCGGGAGACTGAATCTAAAATAGGAGCCTAATAGATAGCCTAATTATTATAAAAGGTAATTTTGTATTATTAGCTGGCTGTTGGCAACGGCTTTGTTCGCGTATGTTTGTTTGAAAAGGCGAGCGTTAAATAATCAAATCTCTTTAGAGCTAGACAACATAAGCCTTTAAAAAAAATTGTCATGTAAAATTTAGATGTGTCTCGCCGTGCCAGACCAATAAACGTACAATAGCACTATTGACTATGTACCTACCGCAAATAGATGTACAGAGTTTCGGTCGCTGCGTATATGATTATGGGAGCACTAGGCTCGGCCTACGTTACTGCTTGCTCTGTTGTATGTTGAGTTAGATCACCATAAAACTACAAACTACTAATGCAAAGTGCAGAGTTTCATAACATTTATGGAATAAATAGCAGTCGTCGCGAATTCTGTTACGAAACTCGCGTAGAAATCGACTTCTTCGATCTTAACCCTCTATACCAGATTTCTCCGCATACTTTATGCGGAGAAATCTGGTATCTATAGTTTGAAGAAGTAATCACATTAATTGGACAAGAATGACGGAAACCAGCCTTGCTCAAGTTCGAATGCGACTAAAAAACTTCAAACGTTTTGTTTTTCTCGGCTCGGATTGCTTTGGTGCCCATCCATAAAGATAAACTTTGCTACATGAGCTTGAGTTAACGAATACAACAATATCCATCAACTGATATGTAAGATGGCCCATTTTCTCGCAGATTGATGTCCACCCATGTCAATTGTGACTATTCAAGTTTATTTGTGAATAAAAATAAAAATTAGCCTATCACCGCAATATAACCACTCTGGTTATTTTCTACCTAGTGGATCACGAGAATTTATTTAAAATTTGCATGGAATCGATAGAGTGCCATCTAGTGACAATACTGTTTCCCAGTATTGTAAATACCTACTTTCTAATCTCACACGAGGCTCTCTAATTCCTCTAACAGATTCACTGATTTCTATACGGCATCGTATCAGAACGCTAAATCACATAGGGGCAAGGGTATTTATTGGTAGAATGGTAACTTGCCACGAACGCAGCATTCCGCAAGACTAGACCAGTGAAGAATTTGAAATAAGAAATTCCCAAGTTTCTTGTGCCGCGGATCAAATCAAGACTACTAACTATGCTAGACATATGAAACGAAAATCAGAACCGTAGGATAAAGAATGGTAATGCAATCAATCCCTGAAAGAAATCGTCACTAATAAGCACACAGAACTAATTGTCCTAAACTCATAAATGTGTTTACGGTATTGTTACGGTACGTTTGCAAAAATAATCAAAACTTTTTTTAAGTCGTACGGTAGAGCTAGGAGAAAGAAATAATATGTAGCTAAAATTTATGTCTTAAAAATACTTCGACGTCTTATTTATAATACAATTTAATATGCCCGATTAGCTTATTCTTTTCTTTTAAACCAGTAACCAGTAACACCAGTTTATTCTGGATAATCTGGAAATAATTGGATAACGAACGTGAAATCTATACGTGAAATCTATATTAAATGTTTTGTTATTTAGTACTCATTTTTTTTTCAAAAATACCATTTAGCTAGGACTTTGTGAGTGCAGTTTCGTTTTTCGTGTTATTAATTAGCCTAGAACATTCCTTGCAAATTTCGATTCTGAACGACGAAATTCCTTCGAGATCGGTGCAGCCTGTCTTGCATAGCCTAGTTCAAAAATAGGGAAAAATAGGTTTAGTATAGGAAATGCAGGCTTTAGTCAACATTTCAAAAGCGATCGTTGATAACATCAGCAGGCAACACTTTAATTATATTTGCTAAAATAGATAATTATAGATATTACCTAGTCGAGATAACAAAGAAAGTCTCGCAATAAGAGTACTTTAAACTAGCAAATTTTTAAATTCATTTAGATTTAAGGATACAATAGATATATTTTGTCCAAGGATCGCTTATTGCACAAAAATAAGATCATATGTCAATTTTGCTCAATGAGACAGTGACAATAAACCTTAACAGCTCAACGGTATATGGGTTTGACTAAAACCAGATAGAGCCTAGGTTGTAATCGAATCTAATGGGTGATTGTCGTGCCTATTCCTGTGCAAGATTTTTGTTAAATACTAGCTCCGGTTTGACTTATCGAAAATCATAGAGATGACAAGTGAGCTGCGGTTAGCAACGGAATAAAAAAATTAGTGGGTACGGGGGCCGGTCTGCGCAGGTGAACGGTTCCGAGACGAGCGGTGCAAACCGTGCAGTGAAGCGGCCGCCCGCTCGCTGACTCACGCCTGTCTGCCATTGTTTGGCGATAGGTAGTTGCGCGCAACGCCGAATCAATGTGTCTCGAGGACTTATCACACTCGACTGACCAACATTTGTTAATCTATACTAATAAATAAATTGACTATCTATACTTCCATTCCAATATTATAATCTCATCTGGTGGTATCAATGATGCGTACCTAAACCTAAACTGTGTCTACGCGACAAAACTTGGTAAGGAGAATACATACTACGGAAGGAATACAATTTTAGCCAGGAAAAATAAGTCATAGGCTAATTTAATTAGGGTTCCTTTACATTTTACTCGCATTTTTATACCGTAAAATCGTTATCCTGTATCAATCTGTAACTATTGGCTGATTGGCTGTCCCTATAAAAAAAACAGGTGAAATATTCTCCCAACTTGAAGCGTGTTTTACATATGGCACTCACTGGATCTAATGGTAGGCATACTGTTTTAAAATTAACGTATTGCAGCTTCAGAACTTACAGCGCCGCAATTTCGTAAATAAATTGCGCACAAATAGTCCTGTGATAAAAATAGAAGTCAGTTGCTTTGTTCAATATATATATATGTTTTGTTCAGTTCACCGATAGATTTATCTAACATAAATAAATTGCAAATAAAATAGAAATATGCCAAAACTCAAAATCTTAGCTTGGTACCTAAAATATACTCTTTGGTACAGCCTCTGTGACATTGATACTGGGATGTGTTTCATACCGTCACTGGTGGTAAGGACACCAAATCTAGCCGCGATATAACCAGGCAGAAATGCCTCCAGTACCTACGTGTGATAAAAAAACTTTAAGGTAGGCAGAGCTTCTGGGAATGTATGAAGTGCATGCTTTTCATTGCAACCATCTATGCGAAACGCCCGCATTGATATGCTACGCGAACTAGGCCCGCGCCCTCGCGCCGACCTTGTCTCGACACGGATTTATTCGTGCGTCACTACGGGCCGTAGTCTGCACATAGCGCCTGTGGCTCAATGGTTACACTAACTTCGAGTTAGCCGCGAGTAAGAGTTTGACAAGTAATGGTAAAATAGACCTTTTGCACATTATTTCAATACACAAATTCGCGTACACATCAACGACTTGTTAAAAATCTGTAGTGCAGAATGTGCGATGGTTAAAAGCGTTCCATTCGGTTCATTTTACTGTGCCTTGATACTCGACGATCGTGAGCGTGCAAATCTCATGCTGAGGGCACAGATCATATCGAGTAGAACGAATTTGAATTATGACCCGTAATTACGGCCGATTGTTCGCTGATTACACCATTTACACACATGCTAATAGCTTAATTTATTTATTTAAAAATTTTAACCATACACATCCGGTTGTTAACCGTAAGAAATAGATTTTAATAAAACGCGTCGCTTCGTGTTATAGAATTTGAGCTCCATTAAATCGTAACTTCAACGAAACGTGTAATCTTAGAACAATGAACTCGCGATTTGCATAATGTGAACGTACTGTGTACATATTTACATGTATACCATATGTTAAACAATACAAATTGGAGGTAAACAAAAAACCGGCTCGGCGCAAAGTCGCTCAAATGACATGAATTTTATAATGGGTATTACGACACATAGTAGATGCCAGACGTCTAGACAGTCCGTCGCGTCGGCCTGAAGGCTCTTCAGGAAGGCCGAAATACTCCTCACCCTCTGCTAGTCCTCATTTCACGGCCGGGCCGCGCTCCTTCACTACGGTTACGCAATAGATATCGAAGCACCTAACTTGCAAATAAAAATCGTCTTTAACGCGTTTTTATAGCAAAAATTGGGGTGAGTTTAGGGTTGCCAACTTTTTTTAAATGAAATTGAAACTATCTGACTTCAGAGAGAGTAAATACCTATGTTTATTTTTGAAAGTTATTTTAGTGCC
The DNA here is from genome assembly GCF_905163445.1 of Pararge aegeria. Lineage (NCBI taxonomy): Eukaryota > Metazoa > Arthropoda > Insecta > Lepidoptera > Nymphalidae > Pararge > Pararge aegeria. Next base: position 10,031,624 of record NC_053195.1, on the reverse strand, counting down.
TATTGGGGCACAATAAATTATTTTTTCATCATTATTAATATAATTTTACGACTCCAAAAACTCAAAATTTTCATTTTGACTTATGGTTGCTGGTGATTAGTGTCGTTTATTAGCTTTACAGATAGTAAAGTAAGTACCTAGACTTACATACTTTCATAAAATAGAGAAGGTATAATTCTCGATTTCAGAGTTGCGTGGGGAACTCAGCGTTGTTTTGTTTGTCTGTCGTATTTTTTTTTTCTTTATTCCATAACTTAGCACGTGACTATAAACTCACCTGGACCTCTATAGAGGGCACTTAACCTATTACCTATATGTAGTAGGCTAATTAATGGCAAGTATATTAAACCCATCCCCCTAATTGGTTTCTACGCGACACCGTTGCGTCGAATGATTGTGAGAATTATAAAAACTCAAAATGGTCCCATTGTTTTTCAATCTCAAATGGCCAGTGCTAACCTACACCTCAGGTTGATGGACACAGGTCTGTTTATAGGCGACAGTTTTTCACTTACTATTAGGTGTGCCATCTGCACAGAACTGCAAGAAACTTGAACTGATGTTGCAACCATTCAGTCTGCAGACTACACTACTCTTCGCTAACTAAAATCAGTAGGTAAATTTGTCGTGTTTGCTCTCATAATATGTATAAGACGACAAGGAGGCTTTGTCCTTGGTAAGAACAAAATGTATGGTATTTTTCTTTGGTCGGTGGTAGACTTCGGCCGTGGCTAGTTACAGCCTACTGGCAGAGCCGTGCTGCCAAGGTGCGATGCCGAGTGGAAACCGATAAGGGCCTGGGTTTATTTAAAATTCCATTCCCCTTTCAAGTTAGCCTGCAATTAAACCAATAATTAAGCTAACATAATAAATATAAATAGTCAAAATTTGCCCTTTATTATCATTATGATGTCATTACGTAACTTAAATACAAACTGGCAGGTAATAATATAAAATGGAACCACGTCTAGAATTCGTCAAGAGCAGTTTTTCTTGTACGTCTACATTTTTTAATGGTCCTTAATTGTCGCTCTTAGGCCAGCCTTGTTTGTGTCCAATTGCAATGTAATTGTAATGGGTTTTGAATTGCTACGTTTCTTGTCGGCATTGTAAATTTCATCTAGTCTAGACGCAATGAATGTTCAGGCCGTAGACAGAGGCATAAAAACAGAGTACGTATTACATACATAACAGAATTTAAACACAAATTCGTGTGATAATAAATTTTAACCTTGTTAAAATAAACTGTAATCATCATCATCTTATAAACCTACTGCAGCGCACGGGTCTCCCACACATGAGAAGGGTTTAAGCCGTAGTCCACCACGCTGGCCCAGTGCGGATTGGTGGACTCGGCACTCTATATATAGAGAACTCTCAAGTATGCTGGTCTCCTCACGATGTTTTCTTTCACCGTTGAAGCAAGTGATTTTTTAATTGCATAAAAATCACATCACTTACAAAAGTTGTGCGAGCTGGGATTGGAACACGGTCTCCCAAAGTTAAGGACTAATTCCTCACCAATAGGAAGTGGGGTGCATAGGGTTTTTGATCAGGGTATGCATAAAGCCAATACATGGCATAAAATGGAAATAGTCCCCTCCAATACGACTTATATAAAATAAATTGGGTATGCAGTGCTTTTGTGCATGTATGAAATGCACGCCACTGCCACTAGGCATACCATCGCTCGGTAAAACGGGAATAAAACGGAACGATGCTTTCTTTCACCGTTGAAGAAAGTGATTTTTTAATTGCATAAAAATCACATCACTTAGAAAAGTTGTGCGTGCTGGGATTAAAACTCGGTCTTTCAAAGTTAAAGACTAATTCCTTACCACTAGGCAGTGGCGTGCACAGGGTTTTTGACCAGGGTATGCATAAAGCCGGTACATGGCATAAAATGGAAATATTCCCCCACGACCATTCCAATACGACTTATATAAAATAATTTGGGTATGCAGTGCTTTTGTGCATGTATGAAATGCACGCCACTGCCACTATCATCAATCTGGCTGTCATCAATCGGTTTAACGGGAATATAACGGAACGTAACAAAGGGAATATCACTGAGGACGGGCTGCAGCGTACTCTTCCCAATAGTTACGATACCTTCTACTACCAACTACTGCGATCTCCAATCCTTCGCCCCATCATGTTTATGGTCAAACCCTCCCGTTACGAGAGGCCTGAAGTCCAGCAGTGGACTGATACAGCCTATATGGCAAATAATCATAGTGGTTTTGTCCTTCATCTCCCAGATGTCAGAGCGTGACAAATATCTATCCCCAAGTTTTTCTACCTTTATTTGGAAGGCTCATAAAACAAAATTTTTTTAAAGGCTACTTTTGAAAACAAAATAATAAAATTGGGTACATTTTATTACATTGTACAAGTATTTTCCAAAGAGTAGTTGGGACCGAGGAACTGATGATATGGACGATCAGAAATCATCATCATCGTCATCATCATCATGTTGTAAATGGCGTTAAGTAATCAATTGCATAATTGAGATTGAGAACTGAACACAGACTCAAAAATACAGAACAAAAAAAATTTACCAAAAAGAATAATGTAGAAAATTACTGGTACTTTGCTGGCTACTATATAAATATACGAAGTATATTATCTATACTATACAACTTTCTAGCTTTAACTTGGCACCGACTTAAAAAGAAAGAATGTAGTATATATTTATTTCTTGCTTTTTTAGTTGTAAAAAAACAATGTCGGTTCTTTTTTGTCAAAAATTTTAAATTCCGCAATATTTTGTGCCAATTTCTATTTACTTTTCAAGTTAATTTAAATGTATCTTCGTGTATCTCCGAAAACCATGATCCTTCAAATAAAGCCTGAAAGGAAAGCGGCCTCCGAGGTTCCTTCTAATAAAAAAATTACAATATTCTTAAGGTTGAAGTCGGTCCTGTTATTTAACTGTAATAAGTTGTATTGTGCTGTCGTCAGCATTGTACGGTTTTAGTCTAGACGTAATAAATAAAGTTCTTTCAAGAGGAGGCTGACTTGCTTAAAGTTTACCTGGTAACGAAGAGATGAAGTTCATTTCAGATGAATGGTTATGGTGAACTTTACAAATCTAATTATTAGCAGAAGCATGGATATATCGATTTACTTTGGATCTCCTAGTTTAAAAGCAATATAAAGAACTATAGCAGTTAGAAAATAATTAGAAGAAAATTCTATATTTGTAGCCTAGAATATTCCTAGCAATGTTCTACACTTAGTGTAAAAGTTATATAGTAAGTTGTGTTAAGCTTTATGTTAAAACATAAATAAAATAATAAATATATAACATTCATGTTCATCATACAAACATTTTTCCAGCTGTGGGAATCGAACCCACGGCCTTAGTCGCAGAAAGCAGGGCCTAAGTAAACATCATATTAAAATTCAAATTCATTTCTTTAAAGTAAGCTATAAAAACTTGCTCCAGTACGGAAATTCGATCCTGCTGGGACGAAGCCTGCAATAAACTCACTATTGCTCTTTTCCAACTTCTTCAGTTTAAACAATAATAATTCCATCTTGTGATAGATGAAAGTTAAGCGACTTGCTTAACAGCAAAATTGATGATTTAGGGCGTATCTAAACCCTCTAGCCTGTTCCAAATCACGAACTCCAACGATTATTATTATTACATAAACAACACATTTTCGTTTTAGGTGTAACTGATGCATTATTTGTGCAGAACATGCATGCATTAGGGACGAAACACCAACGCACGTGATGCTGGAGTGGCAGACCAACGCAAAGATTATCTTAGGCCATAAATGATCTGGGCGGCCTGCTAGGTTTCTGGAGTGAGTTTGAATGACTGAAGCAACAAGTCTGGCAAGGAAGAGTTATCTGAGTAAAACAGAATGAAAAGTTTTAAGAACGGATAACAGACCAAAAGAAGAAGATTTTAGTTTGATAATCGGGGCCGAAAGCATAACGTGCTTTTTGCGGTATTGTGGGAAAGGAAACCGATTGTCTGTATTTCGCTCTTGTAAGAGGAGGAAGTTGGACTTTATTAAACTGAGAAAGATAATAGTTAAATTTTATTGAAAACATTGAAAAAAATAAGTTTTATAACTAAATATTATATATAGGTAACCTAAACTAATTACTATACAAGTAATGGCCATGAAGAATGGTGCCAAGAATGATGACTGCAATTCCGCGCTTGACTGCCAGGCTGATTCTTCGCGCAAAAAATAAGCCAGCCCTTCTGTCACCAGATAAAGCAATCGACCGCTGTTTAATGTCTTGATGATAATGAACATAAGGAGGCCAGTTTGTATCCTGTTTTTTTATGTAAAGTTTATTAATGAACGAATTTAACAAAGAAATGCATATACGAGTACAAACATAAAAATTGTATCGTCGTCAACATCAGCGATCGCTCCAGGTCGGTGTCAACCAGCACGATTATGGCTGCAATCGCAACGTCAATGCACGGATTATTCGAGAACAGTGAATTGATGTGTGGGTATATTTGCCTTGCGATATTTATAGTTTGACGAGCTTAGTATTTATTAATTGCAGTATATTTTTTTTATTATAGTTACCGATGTATTCACCTAAAATTTTTTATTGACAAATATTAAAAAAATAAAGTAAAGTAAATATATAAAATTTGTAAGGTTACAACCTAAACGTTCAGATAAAATTTTTAATTTATTACACATTCTTGACATTTGTTTACCGGTTTAATACCCATCCTATAAAGTCAACTGCATGAGAGTGAAGGAAGTGTATAGAGGTCACTTAAGAATTGAAGTTTTTATTTCGAAAAGTTACCCTTATCATAAAAATAAGTCTTTAGGGACGTTTGTTCAGAATGGTGTATTAATGCTTGCAGTTTTACTAAAGTGTAAAGCAGTATAATTATACGGTTAGGTGTCCAAATATAGAGTCGAAGAGACGGAAAAGGAATGATGAAGAGTAGGTACACCGGTCTCCAGTGGCGTGCATAGAGGGTATGCAGATGATATAAAATGAAGAAAATCTCCAGTATGAGTTATAAATAATTGAGGGTAGGCTTTTTATAAATCTAACAGTGCCTGTCCTTAAGTTTTTTATAACTCGTACTGGAGATTTTGTTCATTTTATAATATCTGCATACCCTGTGCATACCTTCTATGCACGTCACTGCTGGTCTCCAGTCTCCATGATTCCACCTTAATAAGGATCTCAAGAGTACCTACGTTGATCATGCACGTACTACGTGGCAGCATTGCTTGAATATAGCTACTTTTTTATTTATCTGATTTTTAATTTTTGTTTGTTCCTCATTTCATATTTTTGTTTATCAATAATATAATTATAACTTTTACGTATTTCACTTGTTTTATTTAATTAAAATAATAAATAAGTTCCAATGTGTAAAAAAGACAGGGTGAGGAGGCCAAAGAGATGAGGAGACGTATAAGGATATCCCAATCTTGGTGATGAGATATGGTAACGCTAGATTTAAAAATGCACCCTTACGTATAGACGCTAATTTATCAGCATTTTGGTATAGTTTTGATCGTCAAGTTCACAAGTTAACAAAAGGCAAAACCTCAATATATCTGGGTGAAGGGTGGGGAAGGGGGGAGCTGCATCGGGTGCAACCGACAACCGTATGCAATGCACCGACCCCCCCGCTGGCCATTGCCACCGATTTCGTTAACATTTACAAAATTTTATCCACATACCCGCTCTGCATAACAAAGTGAATGCACTGCAATGGCATTGCAGTTATTTATTCTTTTGCATTTTACTACATTTCTCGGTATGTACAGTAATGTTATGAGAATAACCCTTTTGTTTTGAATGAATAGTAAGTATATCGCTTCAACTTTTCTTATCTCGTGGAGAATCCTTTCTGTATTTCAAATGGGGGTTGAAGTGCATCTATTTACTGCCTCTACTATATGTTATATTCTCAGGGTCTAGACTATAGAGTCTAGAGAGACGATATCAATTTGGATGGCAAACCAAGTTCAAGTTGCAGTTGACATGTTTCACAGTAGCAATTTCGCAGTCCATATGTAGTTGGCGGGCAGTTGGCGAGCATGAGCACTAGAACTGCTGACACTAACATTCTGTTACTATAAAGGGCCGTTTATAATATTTATACATTATCAAGAAAGGGAGTATTATTCATTAAGGGAGTATTGTTCACGGTCATCATAACACCAGGTATAAATCGTAAATTAAGATTTAGGAGTTGCAGTATGCTACCTAAATCCGCCGCTAACCCGCTTTGCGATCAGGGTTTTGAACCGTTTTTAACTTGCCAGTAAACGTTGTTTTAGTAACCGGTTACAAATAAATGATATCTGTTTAAACTTAAGCAAACGATTTCATACCGCTCAATTAACCTAAGTAAAGGTTTATGTAGGTGAAACGTGATATGTCTAATGTATTTGTATTATTTGGACACCGTAAGAGCGTTCCGCTGCTTCAGTCTATTGTTTGATATTTGGCGCTAACGTCACTTTTTTTCATTGACCGGTTAATTTCTAGTATCTATAATTAAAAAAAAACAAAATTGATTTATTTCAAGTAGGCCTAATATAAGCACTATCGAAACGTCAAGTCTGTCTGTTTGTAGTGACACTAACGCTAGTTCGGAAGGCAGATCCGATGTAATTCTGAAATAGAACAATAAAAGGTTTCTGAATTTTACCGGTCATATAAAACAAACCGAAACTTTAACTAGATTGATTGTAATGACCTAAATCGGTTTGGAAGTTTTTCTAGCAGCAGCGAGAAGAGTGGGTCTCTGTTAAGCTTATGTTCTTTGGAACAGAGAACCTGTGCTAGGCATTGGTCCTTTAATTAAAGTGATGATGGTTATAATATATAGTGTACAAATTATTAAATAAAATGGTGGAGAATATATAAACTTATTAATCAGGAATGCCCAATAACAAGTTTGTTAAAGCTGAAACGTTTTATTATCTTAATTGTAGTGTTTAGCTTAGGAACTTTAGCTATTATAATAATATTAAAGCTTGATAATCCGACTGTGTTATTAAGGAGGCCTCCTTGATCTTTTAAAACGTCCAGCCTGCATATTGATATTGACATGCAATTGCAGTACTTTCTGCCTAGAAAGTACTCAGAAGAAACCGGCAAAAAACTCAGCAGTTACACTTTTAAGACATCTTTTACAGTTTAACAATCATATCTCTTTCTTGTAAAGAGCTGAAAGCGGAGTTCTGCGTTCAAGCAGCCATGTCCTTTAAATGCAATGAAATAATCATTCAAATGAATCGACCCAATAAAACTTAATATGTAGGTAAACAACGACTAAATCAGCTTTTTTGTTTCGATGTTCTATCTAAACAAAAAAGCTTATTTAGTCGTAAGCTTTAACAGTTCCTGCTTCTTTTAAGCCTTTCAATTAATATATGGTAAGGTGAGATTGTATTCGTACTTATATTTAAGTATTGAAGTCGCGGGATTTCGCAAGTTAAAAATAATAAGGAAATCCTTTGGTGAAGCGGTAAGATCGAAGTCCTGTTTGAGCAGTGTCGCGTGAAAATGCGGCGAGTGGCCGGATGGCGGCTAAAACACGATTTGTGTTAACCCAGCCATTGTACCTTCGGCTTACTTCACGTGTGAACATAAACAGGCAGGGTTGCCGGGTGCCTGATTTTCCACCCGAGTGTAAGGTTTCGAGTAAAGAAACTTAAGCGTAAATCTGTATTTTTATGTGGACGACTATAATTCTTTCACAACTCCAGGTTATTGACAGATTAACACTAATTAATACCGACTCTTAAATTTTTAACCGTCAGCTATTTTACATGACTACAAATAATGATACTGATTTCGAAAGGTAAGAGAGATAAACCAATGTACCAAAGTCCGGAAATAGTACAAATCATTCATTCATTCTCATTCAGTTGCTGGGTGACTGAATTTCTACCACATGAAGAAGAATTTCAGGAAGACTTGAAGCTTCCAGTTGAGTGTCTTATGAAAGGCATTTTTAACCAACCCTCAAAAGAGGAGAAGTTTATCAATTAGATCTACCTTTTACCTAAGTTTCAACAATATATTTAAACACAATTAACACATTAAAACCCATTTTTTGTGAATTGATGAATTCCTTAACGACAAGGCTGCTTGGAAGCAGGCCACTCCGCTCTCATCCCTCACAAAACAAAAAATTCTCAAGATTTTTAAACTATAAAATGATGTTGGAAAAGAGCAATCTGCTGAGTTTCTTGCCGGCTCTTCTAAGTTGAATCTGCCATCCGAACCGGTGGTGGAGTGACTTGACTGACTTGCCGCTTCAAAAGTGCTTATAAACGATGCCTTACCTGAATTTGAATTCGGTTGTATTTTTTATTTGTTACCTCAAAACTCTGTCATTTATTGATGAAAATGAAGATTTGAAAAAGTATTGTTTTGTTGAAAGGTTATACTTTCAATGTGGCCCCATTTTCATCCAATGTAATGCAAATTATGCTTGTCACAATAAAGGAGCTGTTAGTGAGGTCTCGGGAGAACTCCTAAATAAATAGGTACTTTGAAATAGATTATGAGCAACTGATATTTTGCTATTCTATTAATTTTACAGAAAAAACTGACTTTGTTATACTGATGTTGTAGAAAATCTTTATCTTCCTCTTTTTCTCTAGGTTTGCATAGTCGGTTTTTTTGTCAAAATTTTTCTTTCATTACTAAAAATGCAGGTACCGTCTAGCTTGTCTGTGATACTTTAAATTACCTGTATTCTAGAAAATCATGTTCCTTAAAGAGTTTGTAGGTGCATGTTATCAAGTAAGATTGTCATCATGATTAAACAGAAAGCTAGCTTCGAAGTACCGAGAACAGTTTGCGACTCCCAGGTCGAAGTGAAAATGAACACCATGAAAAATTTTACAAATATATGAACCATTTATTATCTGCTTGTATTTTTCCATCCACTACATAAATCATCTTCTTTCACTTCATGCAAGTTTGATGTTTTGTTTTTTATTCCGGTTAAATCGGCCAACCCTGGTCATACATACCAAATTATACACTCGAATATAAGAGGGTGAAAAACTAGTGATAGGGGTTCCGTATTGTTATTTTTATCAATTTACTGCGTTGGTCTAGTGGTGAGCATGTTCGAATGCAGATCACGCGATCCTGGGATCGGGCCAATGAATAAATATACTACGACATTCACAAATCGCTATACAAGTAAGCGAAGCTTGTGTTATGGGAACTAAGATGACCGATGAACATTTGTATAAATAATAATTGCAACATAAATAATAATAAAAAATTAGACAAACACCCAGATACTTGAAAAACATTCACGTTCAACACACAAACATTTCAAAGCTGTGGGAATCGAACCCACAGCGTTTGTCTCAGAAACAGGGCCGATGCCCACGGTTTTGATTCTGATTTTGGTCTATGGCAAACGTAATAAGAGATTAAGAATAGAAAAGAGAACTTCCTCGCCTAAAAGAAGGGGCAGTGGAGAAATTCAGGTGTAAATAGTAATTTGTTTATAATATAATAGTAATAATAATCATTTAATTCAGACGTTTCCATCCATAGATTGTTAGTATATTAGGTACAATTTTTCCTTAACCACTAAGTTAGTATTGATTAGTTTAAATAATAAAAATAAATAAAATAAATAAAAAATAAACAAAATTACACTCGCCCGATTGCTACTCTCACACAGTGGCACAGTATAGGGCAGTCGAATCTGGCAGCAAATACCTTTAGAATGCCGTTGTCACTGGTACGAAAGCGCTGTAGAAGAGAGGCTGCTTTGTTACGCATTATGGCAAAAATCGTTTTCGTACCGTTAATTCTTTACTTACGCAGTATGAGAGTACCATTATTTATTATTGTTTGTATATGTCATTCTATAGCATCCTGTCTCAGTTAAGTTTTCATAAAAATACCTAGAGATGTCAGGAAAACTTAACTTAAGTTTCTGGTGGGTTCCTTCTTAGATTACGGCGCGTTTGGAATCCTCGTAGCTTTAGTTCTAACTTAATCAATGTAGTTATCAACCTAACCTCAAAATGAAAAAGGTTTTGTTGCTATATAACCGCTTGTTAGGTTCCTTTGATAGGCCTACATGAATAAAGAAATTTAATATGAAAGGATTAAAAATGACAAGGATAATGTAAAGTAGGTAATAAACTCTGATTTTTTTTCACTAGGGGCTTACTAACTTATTGTCCATCGCTCAGAACATGAATGTAAGGCATGTATTAACTGAACGCTATAGTTTCAACGAATAGTTCTAATTTTCTCTCGTCCGGTCTGGCTATTTACCTCCCTATCAAAGAAAGCTAGGCTATTAAGCGTTCCGGTACTTTGTCGTGTAGAAACGGATTAGGGGTATGGTAATAATATAACTGCCCTAACCCATAACAGGTGAGCTCCTCCCTCTTAGACTACATAATCACTTATCATCAGGCCGGATTGCAGTCAAGAGATTGTAGAGGATTAAAAATAAATGTATCTACGTTTAAAATCGGTTTCATAATACAGAGGTTTTACAAAATAAATACAAGAAAACGGAATCCTAAAATGCACCCACCTCGATTAAGGGGAACCTGAGCCTTTAACCCATTGCTTGACATTCATGCCTGTCTTTGTTCTGGTTTTTAATGTTCGATGCAAAATATTTTCATTTATTTTAATTGTTGTTTTTAAAGTTAAAGATAAATGAAAATTTCTGTTTAGATAAAACTTATCTTAAAGATAAACTTAATAAACTTTTGTATTACTACATTTATTATGAACTAGCTGCGGTGGCGTGCATAGAGGGTATACACAGAGTATGCAGATGATATAAAATGCAGATAATCTCTAGTACGAGTTAAAAATACTTGTGGGTAGGCTTTTCATAACTCTTACAATGCCTATCTTTAAGTTTTTTATAATGCGTACTGAAGATTTTCTTCATTCTATATCATCTGCATACCCTGTGCATACCCTCTATGCACGCCACTGACTAGCTGTGTCCCTCTGTTTTACCCGTTTTAATTATGGGACATGAGTCTATAAAATTTTAAACTTAGTAGGTAATCACCAATAATAATTGGCAAAGAACTTAAGCCTCGAATGCCAGAGAGTTGCGGGTTTTAATTCAGTTACTAATTAAATTTACACTTAATTTACATATTTGATATATGATTAGAGTTCGATTCCCAGCACGCACCTCTAACATTTGTAGGTTATGTGAGTTTCAAGCAATTAGAATTAATTATAATTTGACGGCCGACTGGCGCAGTGGGCAGCGACCCTGCTTTCTGAGTCCAAGGCCGTGGGTTCGATTCCCACAACTGGAAAATGTTTGTGTGATGAGCATAAGTGTTATTCAGTGTTAGGGTGTTTTTTCTAAGTATTTATGTATATATAATTCATAAAAATATTCATCAGTCATCTTAGTACTCATAACACAAGCTACGCTTACTTTGGGGCTAGGTGGCGATGTGTGTATTGTCGTAGTATATTTATTATTTAGGTATGTCCAGCTAAAAAAAAAAAATATCAGCAGCAACACTGAAGGAAAACATCGTGAGGCAACTTGCAGCGCAGAAAGTTCTCTTTGTTCTCAAAGGCGTGTGGAATCCACCAATTTGCACTGGGCCAGCGTGGTGGACTAAGGTCTAAACCCTCCTCCGCCCTGTTGTGGACCGGTAATAGGTTCATACGACGATGATGATGGTATTTGATACAAACTAACTGTTAAGTTTGTAAAAACTATGTACTACCAATGTATTGACAATGGCGTATAGAATCGTTAGGAAAAGCTAAGAACCAAAGCAAGCAAAAATTATCGAAACAAAAACGTTACTATTCTTTTTACGCCTCGCCACTTTGTATTGATTATTGTATGATATACCTGCCAAAAATAATAGAGTAATTCATGTTAAAGTTAGATAATACTAATAGTATATGATGTGTAACAAGTGCTTTTGATAAAGAAAAAAAATAAATAAAAGGTGGAGCAAGGGAGATAAATCTTGTAAAAAAAAGTTCAAACAAAATAACCTGCAGGTTTAATTAAACAGCAACGTACCTGAAAATTCTTTTTTTATTTTCAAACAAGCCTGTACTGGGCGCTCTTTGTTCATAAAAGCAATTTCATGCAATTATAGTCCTTTTATTTGTCCTACTGCAAGTGCAACAGTCAGGCGAGAACATCGTGTTTCTTTAGTTTTGAAATTTGAAAAGAAAGACCGTTTATTTTAATAGGTAGAGTTAACCCCTGGTGGTAGGTAGAGTTAACGTAGGGCAAATAAGTATCTACTACTTTTTCAAACCAATTGTATTCTGAACTAAGAACCTACAGGTTTAAACGTGATGCACGATACATCAGATGCCTTCATAACTAACTCAAGATTCCTACAGCATATACCTACAGTGCTCTCGTGTTTTCGTTGCCTCCCAACATAAAAACTATTTTTTTATTCAACTACAAATGCAATCTCACCTGTTGTTAAGTGGTGGTGCAATCTAAGATAGTAGTGGGCTTACCTGTTACAGGTTTGAAAGTTATAAGCCATACTCCTATTCGGTTTCAACAGCACATCTTACCGGAACTCTAAATCGTTATAAAATATTTTTTTATTCCACTACAAGTTGGCCCTTCATTGCAATCTCACCTGATGTTAAGGGATGGTGCAATCTAAGATAGTAGTGGGCTAATCTGTTACAAGTATGACAGTAAGACGCCATACTCCTATTTGGTTATAACGGCACTTCGTAACAGCACGTTTGCGGCACATCTTTTTCGGTAGGGTGGTAACTAGCCACGGCTTCTCACCAGATCATACCAGAGAAAATTCAGAAATTACAAATTTCTGTAATTTATAATTTTGATTCTTGTAGAATAACTGTGATGTTAGACGTAAGCGCAACTATTCAGTTCCAGCGAGAAGGGCATTTGGGATTGCTTTATTCATGACGGAGTTTGGCAGAAACTATTTGTCACGAATCCACGTATGTATACAGAGAACATCTCGGCGCTCTTAAGTCCTTGGGTGAGGGAAAATCGTATCCTATGTTTTGGTGCTGCTGTGCAACCCAAGAAGTCCCTTGTGGCTATATTTTTCCTACAAAAGCCTGACGTCATCCGGGTTTCTTTGTTAATGTAAAAAGCGTGCGGCTGAGTCAATGTGTCAGCATTATGTTACGTTTGCCCTTACCGTGAGTTTAACTGACACCTTTATACGCCCTCTATCGAGTGATTCAGCTTATTTGTGAGCTATGGATAACAATGAAAAGTTGTTGACATCGCTGGTACATGAATATACAAAAATAAGTTTGGCTCGGTGTTACTACAGCACGCAGGCTTAGTGGCAATCACAATGACTATTTTCTTTTTAAACACTTACTTATGAACGCGCGTCTTTAATATTCGAAATAAGGTTCTGTGCATTCGTCCGAAGAATAGATCAAAATAAAAAACGATTTTTTATTTTTTTATGAAAACTACTTCGTTCGCGTTAATGTACATTTTAACAATCAATTCGGGTTGTCGGTTCTTAAGGTAATTTTTCCATTCCTTGGGAGCAGTATGAACTAGCAAATGCTGCCGGCATCTTGAATGACATCGTCTGCGTTGAATTTCTGATATCCCATGAGTTTAAGGAATTTTACCGCTCTCTCACCAGGAACCAAGCTACAGGTAAAGTGAAAAGCAGAAAAGCAAATGAAAAATATCTCGAAAAATTATGGATTTTCATATAAACTATGTACATTTAACCCGATTAGGGTTCAAAAATTGATAAACCTCTGATCGGTGCAATTTAAAATAAAACCATTTTGTTCTATACACCTCTGAATCGTTCATAAAATATTATTTCGAAATTTCAAATTTCTGCGTTGTTTCTTGTTTATTTAAATAGGCACATAGATATAACTTTTTATGTGTAGGTAGGTACATTACATGTAAAATATGTAGATAAGATGATGACCAAAACTACATTCGTAAACTTAAAACTAACAAGGTTTCCAAACGCGCCGGATTTAGCCGGTTGTTTTTTTTTGACTATTTAAGAAGCAACCTGGTAAGAGCAATAATACGTGTAATTCACACCCAAAGTTTTTATCTTCAACGTTTTCCTTTATACTACAATAAGTCTTTTCTATAAGATTACGTTAATTACAAACTTTGAACTTTTTAAGAGACATCTCCAAGATATCATCCCGTAATTTATTGCAAAATAGTATACAAAGCGAAATTCTTATTTTATTTAGTCTAGTATATTGGCACTGCAACTTCATTTCTGATTCCAATGTTCAAATTAATTCAGTCATATTCTCTTAAATTTAGATATATATTTTTTTTGAACATACATTAAATGCCTATGTTTCAAGTCCCACAGAAACGATAAATTATTTATATGCTTTTAGCAAGGTTTAAAAAAAACCATTCAGACTGAGCCACAGAGAACAGAAGTCGTATAGCTTCAAGCTATATTTCTCCCTGTAAAAGAAATATACAAACATGACTTAAAGTGGAATCAATGTAATAAATACTTCTTTTAAGAGGTCTCATATAGCAAATATAGCTTAATTATTTCAACCCTATGTATCCAGGTTTTAGAAGCATCTTTCTAAAAAATTATTAAATCTAGACCTATACCCCGGCAGAGGCAATTCGGGTATTTATAATTTCAGAATTTTCTTTGATTAGGTCTAGTGGAAGGCTTCTGACATGGCCATTGGCTATTTACAACTCTACCGCAAAATACGTGCCATGCCACAATTCATGATTCCAGTCAAGTGGTAACTTGTAGTTCCACTTGACTGGAAATCTGAAATTCTCCTGTAGATCATAGGTCTACCTATAGGTCTACCCTTAGCGGTCTATCTGTAGGTCTACCCTTAGAGCTATTCTAATTTATTTATTATGCAATGCTATATTTACCTATTTAGTACAATTTTAGTCAAAATTCATAACACTCAAACAGTGTTTGAGTTATTGTTAGTCAGAATGAACGCTATCTAACGGATCGCTGAGCCAAAGTATCGTCATTATTTTAAATAATATAAATAAATAGATGACCTGCTTTTGGAGAGTTGGCATGGGCGCCAATCCGCGTCTGGGTGGAAACTTCATCGTATTTCATTGATACTGGCTCCCAACCTCTCCGTTCCCCCGTGTAATACAGGTAGAGAAAATTTACTGCATTACGGCCAGACAAGGGAGTGTTGGAGAGGCGCCAACTTTGCGGATTTCTGCTCAAATATTTACGTTCTGACGACATTTTATTGGCTGATTTTACGTAAATGTGCAGTGCATTTTAAAATGCCTTACATAAGTTTTTTGGTCACTAGGTTAAGTGGAGCGGTACTTGAGGCGATTTAAGAATGGCCTGCCACTTCGCTTGCGCCAAAAGTTTCTAAAGCACTGGAATAATTCTACCTTCTTACTTTAAAATATCTAATAGACAGGTACCTACTTCTTGTTGGTTTTGGTATAAAGTCGGCTGTGGAGTGTGGAGTGGATATTTACTTTTTAAATAGATTCAGTACCTGACGCTTAAGCCCCCTACCAAAGTTTTTATTATTTTTTATAGGAATGATTGACGGAACCAGTAGATGGCTAATCTAATAGTGAAGGGAAAACCATCGGCTATAAGCAGTGCAATACCTCTCAAGCAGTGGCGTGCACTGGGATTCTTACCAGGGTATGCATACAGCAGGAAAATTGCATAAAATGGCAAAAATTCTCCTCCTAGACGAGCTTTTATTTCAATTTAAGGGTAAGCAGTGCTTTTGTGCATGTATGAAGTGCACGCCACTGCTCTCAAGGCATGCAAGGAGCACAAAGTGTCACCTTGTACCCATCAAACTGAGGCGTAAGTGTTAAGATTCTGAGCCTGTAATTCCTTTGGCAACCACGCCATTAAAATATAGGTAATTCCCCAAACGAGCGCTGACACAAAAACCTCTATACAACTCAAAACTTAACATGATTTATTGTAGACCCAACGTGTTAATATTTCGCCCTTAAACGCTACAAAAGGTCAGACGACATAATATAAAAGCTAATATCAAAGTCAAACCCCAACTCGTAAAACTTGCATAGCGAACGATATTATTATGTAACTCATACAATATCATAACATAGACCAACTTTTTCATTAGAGAAAGGGCGTCTAGAAACACTTAAATAATATATATTTGGTTACTCATTGATCCTTTAGCAATTTTTTTAAAGTAGTAATTAACGGACAAAACAGATGGTCTACCTGAAGGTAAGTGAATTTAAATAGCTTTTTATAACTACACTTCGCAGCAGTAGCGTGCACAGGGTAAAAACCACTCCTGGTCAAAAGACCAGGGTATGCATAAAGAAGGAAGATGGCATAAAATCATTCCCCTTTATATATTACCAAAAATTGTAGGGTATGCAGTGCTTTTGTGCATGTATGAAGTGCACACCACTGCTTCGCAGGGTATGCGTGGGACATGTCCTGCAAAGTGTAGGCTTTTGTCAATCAACCTGAAGGGTAGGTGTGAAAAGCTTCATTTGCCTGTAATCAAATATATTTATGCTAAAACTTTGGCATCACAAAATCATACTAATGTACCGCCGTATGTAATTACGTCATTCGTTTGCACAAGGGCTCTGCCCTTTCGTGCTCAGGCCTAAATTTTTTTTTTTTTAATTATAAATATACTACGACAATACCTACCTATCCACAACACATATACCTATATATACTCATCGCCATCTAGCCCCAAAGTAAGCGTAGCTTGTGTTATGGGTACTAAGATGACTGATGAAATTTTATATTTATAATATACATAAATACTTATATTATACATATAAACACCCAGACACTGAAAAACATTCATGATCATCACAAATCAACTGAAAAACATTCATGATCACAAACATTTTCCAGTTGTGGGAATCGAATCCACGGCCTTGGACTCAGAAACAGAGTCGCTGCTCACTGCGACAATCGGCCGTCAAATATCCGGCCTTCCTGACCCTAGTGATTTAGGAGTTTCGTATTTCAACCGGAAAACGGTATCCAGAATCCTTATAAAATCATTTACATGTCCCACTAAAGTACGGATGCCTCACAGGACGTCGCGTCGCGTGGATTATATACGTGTCCGTGTATATAGTTTATTCATAATCATAAACAGCTGGACTAACAGCGAAGAAAGTTGACCAATTACAAACTCCCAAATTGCCCATTGCAAGTGTCGGAGATAAAACCCGACGCATCCTGCTTGTAAGACCACAGAGCTCACCACTGTTTGCGTGTTGTCTAATTAGGTACCTAATGAGTTTTACTGTTAAAATTTTTTTCTGTACCAGCCGACCCTTGGGGTGCACGTTACACTTCCGTCGTATGCCTTTATACCTACGAACATGTGATTATGATTATCAAAGTCCGCCATCCTGCATTGGATCGCCGTGGTGGGGCCATGCTCTAAATTCCTCTCTCCTAGGAAAAGAAATAATATTATGAGGATGATGACGCACGATCCTCGTAGAAATAATGCAATTAGGTATATTTATAGGCCCTGTGTGTGAGCAATTGAGAAGGGGCCGGAGTCTCAAAATCGTAACCGTTCGGTAGGTCATTAAAGTGTGACAAAAAAGGACAAGGTTGGATTATAAGTGAGCGGACGCTGATATGACGGCTGGAACTAGGAAGGCCACACTACTTAAATACTGAGGATATCGCACCATTTTTGTAACACGGTTTTAGTTTAACATAGAAGGAGTCTAGAGTGTCGCAAAGTGGCAGAAGATAAAATAAAGTATAGAATGGAACAGTACAGTTTTTTGTTTTACAACAGACTGTGGGTGCTAATCTCAACCATTAATGACTAATTATTCTAGCAAAATAAAGTCTACAATTTCTGAATAAGATTTCTTTTTTTTAAGAGTTATTTCCTCGAATTTTATTGTTTTGCAACATATTGTTGCGTGATTTTATTTTTTGAGATCCTTTTTTCCAGATATCTATTAAGAAGAACTGGCAAAAAAGAGTAGAAATTAATATATTAAAAATTGAGGAAGATATAGATTAGAGAAAATTTTATTCCGATATCAATAATCAGAAATATCCTAAAGTTTTTTTTTCATCATGGCAAGCTTAGCTGGGACGACGGTGACCTGCCGTCCTTGCGGTGACACTGCAGGTACCGACATAAGTTACTTGCACAATAGGTACGTAGGTAGTGCAATGTGAATGCATTTTGTGTGATAGCTTTGTTTTTATCTTAATCTTACAATACTATGTAATGTTTGTGTGCACGTATCTTTATGTATAAAATTGGCGTGTGCCTGTGCTCGTAATTCTTCGTTACTGTACATTAGGAGGCTTCGGCCTCGGCTAGCCACCACCCTACAGACAAAAACGTAACACTAAGCGCTTTAGCGTTACGGTAAGTACGATGTCGCTTAGAAACCGATTATAGGTATGGTATGGGTTAAATATAACTGCAATGCTTCCTAACACCAGTTAACGGCTATGCATGTGCCTATGCGGCTATGGGATGGTAGCGGCTAACCATAGCCGCTACCATCCTAGACTATAATATCATCATTTACCACCAGGTGAAATTGCAGTCGAGGGCTGACTTGTGAAAACTAGCTTTTACCGATTTTTATGATTTTTGTTGTTTTTAAATTAGGATAGTTCATAGGTGATATTTATTATTGTTGAGATCCAGATCATTTTAATTTTCCGACTTTTTCGAGTGTACATTTCGCAATCACACGTGATCAATCACACATTACGTGTTTTGCGATTGCGTAAATAATGGAAATTCACTGTAAATTTTTTTTTTTAATTAGTCTGTCTCCGAGGGTCTACATCGGATTTATATGAAATTTATGTGGGACCATTACGAACAAAAAAATAATTTTGCAAATCAATCTATATATGTCGGAGAAAAAAAATGCCCAAATTGATAACCTCGTTCTTTTGTCGGTAAAGCATTGTATTTTTCTCTTAAACTGACTACTGCTAGGCTAGCAGTGTGTGATAGAATTTATGTATCCAAAGCAAAAGAGAATATCAAGTTTACCCTCGCTAATGGCGCGGAGAGTTGATAAATCCGTGGGAGAAGATAATATTCTGTCCCTTCCCCGTGGAGAAAAATGTCTTCTCATGAAAATTGCTTAATTTGCTATACTCCGCGATAAGCAGGTGAATCTGTTTGATGTAATTTATAATTTCTCCTATCCTTATACTCCACAACAAACAGATCTTCGGCAATGTGATCTCTACGCACTTTTTGCTCCGAAACCGGAGTATCCTCAGGAGATGTTGACTTTACAATGAATAATTGTTAAGTTTAACAATACAGCTAGATTCTCCTGCTTATCGCGGAGTATAGCAAATTAAGCTTAATTTTCATGACTTCATGGATTTCCGCAAAGTAACGCCTGCTTCTATCCACTATTTGACGTCCTTTTTGCTTTCTGAGTCCAAAGCCGTGGGTTCGATTCCCACTACTGGAAAATGTTTGTATGATGAGCAAGAATGTTTTTCAGTGTCTGGGTGTTTATATGAATATTCTAAGAACATATATTTATTATTCATGAAAATATTAATTAGTCATCTTAGTACCCATAACAAGCTACGCTTACTTTGGGTGCTGGATGACGATGTGTGTATTTTTGTACTATATTTATTATTTATAATATTTAAAATGTCTCCTGCCGTTGCTAGCCTTACTGTACATTTCTTTTCGCCTTTTGCCTGTGTAGAAAACGTCTCCTACCCATGTTAGCCGTGCGAAACAATTTCAGTTAGTCCACTTCAGACGTCCCCGCGTCCTCCGGCAGCGCGGCGGTCACAGAGGTCGCGCAGGCCGCGGCACAGCGGACGCCGCAAGGGCGCTGCATGCCCCGCTGCCCTTGCCGACCAGACAGACGGTGCGTGCACCCTGCACCGACAGACTCCGCCACTCACCAACGTGCAGCAGACACCCGCCCGCATTGCATTTTAATGACGAAATTGACTTATTGAATGAAATCAAGTGAAAATGCACTTTGTTGTACATGTTTTTGAAGTGAAAACTTCTTTGGGCGCATTTAGCACTTTTTGGGTGAACAAAAATCATGGAACTCGCTTCGTCACCGAAGGAGTTCAGGCCGTAGTCCACCACGCTGGCCCAGTGCAGATTGGTGAACTCCATACCTTTGAGAACATTATGTAGAACTCTCAGGCAAGCAGGTTTCCTCACGATTTTTTCCTTCACGACGAAGCAAGTGATGTGAACTTTTTCAAAGCAAGCAAGAAATTGCCTCTGTCAGGGATCGAACCCAAGACATACTCTGACTCAGAGGGACTCTGACACTGCGCCTGGTAGGTCGCCGCGCACAAAAAATAAGGTACGCGACACATGTACGGCATCCATCGCTTATTTTGCTCTATTATATAATTTCAAATGCTTATTACCATACTCCGTCGACCTACAATCTTGAAATGCCTTGCCATGCCAAAATTGGCATGAAGGCAGGGAAGCTTTTGAGATATGTAAAGGAAAAAAAAACTAATATAAATGATTTATAAAGCATATAACATAAATCGGCAGGTATGTTTAAAACATCGAAACGATTCGAAATAGAAACCCAAGGAGGATCCAACCAAAAGGTACAGTTGGAAAACAGTTATAGTTCATTAATCGTGTTTTTGACTTTCTGACGGACACGGTCATGCTTATTCTCGACTCAACCAGTCGAGAATAAGCATGACCGTGTCCGTCCGTTCTCAACGCTGAAGGCGTTTCAGAAATTCACACAATATTTGAGGGAGGGCCATTTTAGTCATGTCCTTTTTATTTTTACATACCTATATGAAGTTTGTTTAAGAATCTGTGTAAATTGTTGCATTCAGTAAAACCACTGGACCGTTTGAGTCTAAGCAAGCATTGTTCGGGAACTATAATCTTTAAGCAGTATATATATTTTGGACGTAAAGATATCACGAAGTTTCAGAACGCTGTCCATCCGAGCTGAATTGGGCAGTTTATCTCAAAATTGGACGTGCCAAGCTTGACCGTGAGATCCAGAGATATATATATATATATATATATTATGTCCTCGTCCATAAATTCCAATGCAGAGTTCCCAACATTTACTGGGTGGGACGAGTGAATTATGAGTATTAGACATGATATCGTCGGTTGAGAAACTCAACTGAGGTATACCCGAGTTTTGCCATAAATCATCTGCAAACCCTACTTGCCGTAGCTGTTGATGGCAAGTCCGCTTAAATACAGAATCCTTTCAACTGTGTAGAATAAAAAATAAGATATTTGTAGTATTTTACCGTAAAGATTTAGATTTGGAGTAAAGCTCCAGCTAGTTTGTTGTTATTATTTAAATCATGCTGAGGTAACCTTTTAAATGAGTTCACATTATATCTTATTAGCTGTTGCCCGCGTTCTCCGTCTGCGTTTATTTCTGGGTTTTACAAATATCTTTGGAGCCGTAAAGTTTTGTTTTTTGTATAAAAGTAGTCTATTTTACTCTCCGTCCTTTCAACTAACTCTATGCCAAAAATCAAGTTGATTGGTTGCTAAGTTTTAATTTAGTTCTGTTCTCTTGAATTTAACGATTACCATTCGTCTTTGGTGATAGAAGCTAAAACCGACAAACGCTAAATTCTCCTTCAAACCTCCAAATTTAGTCACCCATCCATTTACAGACTTAAGTCTATGTTGCTTGACTAGAGCAATCGACAAATTTTTGGTGCTGGTGTTAGGTCACGATACGGGATACAAGTTCTTGCCGGCATAAAAGGTTAAAAAAATATAAATAAAATAGGGGTTGAAAGTTTGAATAAAAGTCCTGATTTTTAAAGTCACCGAAACATCGATCATAGACACCGAAATTTACAGTCAAAAATGTTATTTATATTGATACTTTTTTTTTAAAACTTAAAAATATAATGTGATAGAAACATTAATGCCAGCTATGTATTTCTGTCTGATGATGATCTGATAACGTAAATATCATGGTTCTGCTGGAGGTGGGAGTAGACGGTCCCGCTATTTGTTTTTATTTCAGGGAAAATTAAAATTTCATAGCGGACGAAGCCGCGGGAAACTGCTTTGATATTTACATATATATGTAAGCAGTATACAACTTCAATATAATCTAAGTAGATGCTTTATACCTATGTTGTTGCAATACGAGCGACATTTCGTATCCTGCTTCCAATATTAATGGTTTCTGGGTGCATTGTATCTTTTTATGCAACGATTGTCTGTTACTAATGCCCTTCCTTTAAGGCCTACATAAAACTTCAATTTCCAATTCATGTCTGGCCGACCGGATAAATTTATCGTTTTGTGCATTTTCGGTCGAGTGCGATTCGTCATGTGTTATTCAAAGGCCGGGCGAAGAATTAATACAGGAACATACTTATAACTTCACCCTTGAGATGCGTGTTAAGTCGAATTAAATCGTATCATCATCATCAACCCATTAAAGACCCACAAGAGGGCAGGGGTCACCTCTTTCAATGAGAATGTCGTAGTCGCTGGCTAAGTGTGGATTGGTGGACTTCACAGGACCTCGAGAACATTATAGAGAACTCTCAGGCATGCGGGTTTCCTCAGTGTTTTCTTTCACCGTCCCAGCAAGTGTCCCCCCGAAAGGAAATTCGAAGCGTTACCCACTAATCGTAAATTAGTACTTGCTCTAATGACGTTGGTTATATAGATTCTGCTTAATATGATGAATGTGAAAGTGATGGTTTGTTCTGCTTTCACGCGCAACTTCAACATTCATAAAATGAGCAGGAGAGTACAAATACCGTTAATGTAGCTGAAAAATAGGAGACGAAGCCTCAAGCTAAGAGGTATCGCGCGCTATGTTTTTGTATTTATAGCTTATAAGTTTAAAAAAAAATATTACCTGCGATTTTGTTAATTTGCATGCCGTGTTACTAATTTGTGTCTATCTTAAGACGAGCACTCTGCACTTTGATCGGTATGACAGATAGGTACGTATAATTACATACAAAACTCCACGTTCCTTAGATTTTTCAGTAGCAACAAAAAGTTAATTAAACTGCCAAATTCGAGAGTTTTTATTTTTAAAGGATATTTTTTAACCTCTTATTTAACCTCTAATCATAAGGACAGATCAGTGATCATACCCAAGTGCTATTTTTTGTCAATTTAATTTTCCGGGGCTCGATATAACAAAAAATGTGTATAAATCTCAGTACTCATCGGAGATTTTTGTTTTGTTTATTTTCATATACAGTTATGACTTTTTGAATACCTATAAAGCTTAAATAGACACAACGCGTCGCCACCGCCTCAACAGCACCGCACGACGTCTTGACTCAACCAATTAAAATGTTAACAAATGTTACAAACCATTAACGACCCAATACAGAGCATTGGTAAGAGGAGTCTAATAATAATTTAGGTCGTAGCCCACCACGCTGGCTGAGTGCTGTAGCTCGGTCCCCCAAAAGGGAGGCTGAAGTCCAACAACTATATACTATGTATAGTATACAGACAGGTATATAAGAATGGAATATTTTAAGAGTTTGTGGCAAATTTTGATGCAGTGTTTGATAAACTTTGAACGTATCTGCGATACCTCAGCTTTTTTTAAGGTGCATTGATTTCTAAATGTGGATTTTATGAACCTACAAACAAGTCTAGCTCCCAAGTTGTCAGGCCATTACCTTAATAATATAATTGATTGGATATAGCACTCATCTCTGGTTGGAGGGAGGAAAATGACCCTCCACGCTACTCTATTGTGGGTTAGTGAACGATAATGATTATTGTAGGAACTTGGTAATTATAAGCAGTATCGAATTCGAAAGTAAATTAGTGTTGAACAACACGTTTTTTTTGTAAAGGAAACCGCGAGAGTAATACCTCGTTATTCCGAGCCGAATATGGTAATCACTAGACCAAAGAAGCAGTCATGTTGTATTTTTTACCAAGCTTACTATATCTGCAACCTATATGTTCCAGAATCGCCATTTTAAGCTCGCTACCTTACTACAGGCCGGCTTGCAGGCGGCATTTGGGAATTAAATTTATTTATTTATTATTTATATGCCATAAAATGTGAATGAGAAAATTTGATACAAAGCTTATCTCTATTAGAGTCAAACGACTTCACCGCGACCTCTCCGCATCCTACTTATTATCTGGGTAAAATAATATAAATTTGGCTTAAAACTTGAAACACTCATGTGTCAATCAGAACACGTCGTGCAAATTGATGTCAACGGCTTCTTGAACCTCTGCTTCACGAACTTAATTCACAATAAGCAACAACACTTTTGTATGCGCCCGCGCACAATACCTATTCAGATTTATTGAGGATCGCTGAATCGGTAATCGGCTATCTGCCCGGTCGCTCACCCTACATTATAAATGCATTATAAGGATAACTCAAAGAGGACAAAGTGATTTCGAAATTTTATTGTTATATCGTGCAATATATTATACTAAAGTGTTCGTAGTTATTTATAAGACAAACAATTCAAACGCTGAGAACTGAAAATGTAAATTGTGCGGTACCAATAGCTTTCAATTGCATAATGTTTATGTACTCGTATATATTATATAACGGAAAGCTAGAATAGCATTTGTATCATAAGCAATTATAATGGTTTTTATTTAGTCAACTGATTTAAAACATCTAAAATGCGTTTCAATAAATCTTGCAAATTCTTAACCAATTCCAATATTTGATTGATTGATATCCTTGGTACAAGTTCTTTAAGTTCATCCAAAGCCTCTCTCTCGGCGTTAGTCATCGTATTAACTTGGTCTTGTAATGGTTTAAATTTCGCCAAACTAACTTCCTCTGCATCAATTCTCTGGATCCAAGAATCAAGTTCGTTAAATATAGTTTTCCAGTCATTTTCTATCTCATCTGAAATTTCTTTGAATTTTATTTCTATTAATTCTTTAACGAGACTCGGTGGCACCATTTTCTTTTCTTTTTGAGATTCCTTGCCTACTTTTCTTACATGTCTTACCAGAGGATCTAAAAGTTAAATACACATAATTACAAAGATAAAATATACAACAATAAAGCAAATCCATGCAACACATGGAATATATGAATAAATCAATAAATAAACTACGACAATACAAATATAAAACAATATAAAAGTAATAATACTCACTAGCGCCGCACCTGTAACACTGCTGCCCATATATCTCAACAGCTTGTTCTAATTGTAATAAATTTGTATCTATATGCAGTCCTAAGCTTTTAATAGCATAAACAATTGCATATAAATCTGTAGAAGTTATGTCATCCATAAAATGTTGATACTCATCTTCTAAGCTAAGGACATCGTACATAGTTCGACCGAACTCCTTTAATGCTTTGTCCTTTAATTTAGATTTTATTTTTTCAATTCTATCTTTATACAATTTGTCATTAAGAGAAAGTTCGTTGATTTTAGTATGGTTTAATTTTTTAACAAGCTGATCAAGATTTTGAGTAATTTCGTTATGTAAATCCTCTAAAGAACTGCAATAAAATTCATCGCGAACGTTTCTTTTGGCTATATTATGATGCTCTAGAAAGAAAGTAATAATATTATTGAAGGTTAAAAATATGTTTTTGCATGCTATTTTCATTTTAATCATTAAAAAATATCAACACGTCGTTAGACTGTATCTGAAACAACTCATTTAGATACTTATAATAATTATTTTAATAGCAAATTTATAATTTTGTACTAACCTTTTGTTGCTTGATCTTCGCAATTAAGCTTACAAATCATGTTGAAACGGTTAAGTTTATTTAAAAGTTCATTCGTTTTATTATTTTTATCATTAAATAATATTTCTAATTTCGGGTAATCACTAAGGACACCGGCAACTATTGCAACAACTGGTTCTACCTGGTCTTTTTTTAATCTATCTAATCTTTGCAGGACATTTTTCAAACGTTCTGGCTGATTATTAAACCAATCATTAAAAAAATTAAGATTCTGTAAATGTTTATCCCGTATTGCTTCGGCTTTTGAGTGATAGTTCTGTTTAATTATTTTATCTAAGAACGTTTCGTTATATATATGAGCTATCATGACTTTAATATCGTTTTTGCTGTTTAAACTCTTATCTGGCGCACATGCTATGCCTGGTTGAGTGGCGGCTGAAATATAATTCTTATTAATATATATTTACTGAAAACGGATTATATTCATGATAATAGGAGAATAGGAGATCTACGCTACATGGAAAACTCATATTCCACCATTTAGCAAACAATCCTCCTTTCTTTTGAAAACTAGCAGGAAACACAATTGTGTAGCATTTAAGTTCCTAACTTTTAGAGTAATGTAACATTGTAATGAAAAAATTGCTTACCTTTTATTTGTTGGGGAGCTTTTGTAGTGCCATATATTTCAGGTACAGGTTGATTTTGAATAAGTTTCCCAGAAACATAGTAATGAAGCAAAAAAAAGGAAATAACTTTCATGATTGATAACATTTTGCAATGTTCTAATAAAAAAAGGTTCTTGCCGTACATATATACTGTTATTGGTATTTAAGAATTTATGAAGTTATTTATATTTCAATGTTTTGTAGACACAATAATGTAGTAAAAATGTGAATATTTGTTTGATAATTCAAACATTTTTATCGCTGAAATGACGTGATAAAATAACTACGAACATGAAAATGACTAAATCACGTGATTTATGTGGAACTTTTTTTTAATCATTTTATTTGATACTCTTCATATACCTAGGTATATTGAAAAGTTGTAAATGAGTAGTTCTGTTCGAAGTTCGTTAGTACCGTTCATGTTAGAAACGGCGTGACCAATTTTAATTTATTTTTCTTGTGAAAAAAAAACGAATGAATAACCCAAAGAGATAGCTGAAAAATCTAAAGAATAGGTGTTTTGAAGTTCAAGAAATAGCACTGGCTGTCTGTGAACCTAGAATTCTTCGCCAAACCTCCGCCGCCAAAATCATAAAGTTAATTTAAACTTATGAATTTTCCATCTCCTTAGGTTTATTCAGGACATATTCCTCTAACAAAAGCGGGGTTTGCCTATATTTCAAAATTAACACTTAAACAAACCCTCTCTTTTCTTAAGTTATCACAATTTCTTAAAAGAAATATGTTAAGACCGCAGTCTAAAACCCTTTAAAAATCCTATTGAAAGTCAATCTTACATCACTTAACCATGGGACACATGGAAACTTGCACGGTATACTCATAAACCATTAAATGACTTTGCTTTAAATATAATCATTTGCTTTAATAGTGAAAGAAAAAATCGTAAAGAATAGAACTCATGTTCTCAAACGCTTATGAAGTCGCGCAATGTATACTTAGACAACGCGGACATATTCCTTCTTACAAATTGTATCTGTATAATTTGCTTTAATGCTGGAAGAAAACATCGTAAAGAATAGACATGCCTGAAAGTTCTCACTAATGTATGAAGTCGAGCAATGTGTACTTCGACAGCGTGTTGGATTACGGCCTAAACCCTTCTTCTGAGAGGAGATCCGTGCTTTATAGTGGGCCAGTAATGCGTTGATAATGATAAAATATCTTATCCATAGACTCTTTGTTTATTAATTCTTGATTTTGTTTCTGTCATCAGTTTCATTATTTGATTGTGGTAAGATCGCCTTAAGTGATCGCCAAGGTAAGTTTAGCATCGTTTTAAACTTTCTGAAATAATAACAGTTGCGATTTGCTTAGCTTTTGTTTAGCTGCAGATAAAAATGCGCCAGGTAAAATAACTATGTAATTCGATGAAGAACGTCGCTAAGATTCGATGAAGGAGTAGATTGATTTTAAATGACGATCGGAATTCATTTGCAAACAACGCCCAAGAAAGCTTGTTACGTATAAGTTGCAACATATATTTAGGTGGGTAGGTATGCGTAGCGCGGGCCGAACGGCCTTCACCTTGAAAGCCGCCGTCTGACCCCGACGTCCCGGCCACCCTGTCTCCAACCCCTATTAGTCCCCCCGCACCACCTAACGCCCATAAATGAAGCGCGTAATCACGTTTAATACGCAACGTTTCAAACCCACCGATTCATATAGATATATCTGCATCATGTGCAATAACGACGACCACATTAAGCGCATAAGTGGGATTGAACCCACCTCTGCGAATAATGTAGTCTTTTATGTATATAGACGAGCGCTTGACTGACCTGATGATAAGTTATAATGCAGAATAAGGTAGAGCGCGCTTACCAAGAATATGCCTATTCACTCTTGATTTGAAGGTACTAATAAATAGTCGTGATGTAAATAAAAATATTTCGATATCATTTATATTTAAATTAAAATTCAATTCCTCTATAAGCACTTACTCCCGAAATAGGTTTTGTGTTAGCAATATGATACCAAAATCTACGTATCGTACCTACGTAGGTATCTATGTTTAGATACACTGTACGTAATGAACAATTGTTAGTCCTAGGGAGAACAGCAGGTTATCGTAAAAAGCAATATTCGTGGTGTTATTTGTTTCTTAGATCATTTCATAGATACAAGATATCTAGGTAGTTTTCTGTGTGTCATCTATAAAGTTACTATTTTCAAAATAACTTCTTTTGAACTTTCCAAAATTATCAGTAAAGCATGACTCTACTACCCATCGTGCTTCTACGTCTAAATATCCCTATTTCTAACACCATCTGACGCCACATAAGAACAACAAAGGCGTAATAAATTGATGTTATTATTAATAATATAATAACATGCTCTCGGTGTATTAAAAGTCATCTAAAAATCATTTGCAGTATTTAAATAATATTCCACAATACATTCGACCGAGCCAAATATTCGTGACGGTCATTCAAAGAATGGATCGGGCGAACTGAGCGTGAAGGGCGACAGGCAAAACGCTTAGGTAGGTAACCTGTTCGTTACAGAAATTACGTCTTCGAATGTTGCCAAGCGCTTCGCATTTTCCAGGACGTAAAATTTCTATAAAAGTCGGAGTTTCCCTCTAAAAGTTACGTCATATAGATTTGAATGATGCTTCTTTGACAAAGATAATATTTTTTATCATAGAAAAAGTGCTAACATTTAGCATTTAGTTTGTCTAGTGGCTAACATTTAGCATATTCAACTACGGATCGCGGGTCTTGTCAAAACTGGGGTTTTTTCTGTTAAAGAATTTTGATTACCACCTTATTAGAAAATTGTCGGTGCCTACCAGTGGGACGTTATTTACACGCTGCAGATAATAGAAAACGGGTTATATAATTGGTTTAAGCTGCTGACTATTATTGCCATAATATTAGCTGGAGTATTATAAGGCGTTTGAGCCGATCTCAATGCACTTCCGGTAATTAATGGAAATACTATAGCAGCATGCATAGCAGATGTTTTCCTTCACTGATAAAGCACTTTTTATTTTATTATCTATTTAAATTAAGATCAATGAAAATTAATTACTGATCAATAAGATCAACAATCAACCTTTCCTAATTTTCTAGAAACGTTGTCTTAGTTTCGGAAAATTTAATTAATGTCATTAAGTGGGTAGGTTTTATGGAAGATGCTTCATTGAAAACCTGAATGACAGTAGTATACGATTTTTATAATGTGCTACAAATAATAATAAGAATAGCCTTTCTCAAACAATATTCAAAATGAAAAGAATCGAAAAAAACATTCTAAAGGTTTTCATTTAAATTTAAATAGAAATTTTCCTTTGTGAGGCTGTTATTAAGGCAGACCTTCTTGCGTTAATACAAATATCTAGTTGAAATATTTTGGATATTTTAAGTTAAACCTTCTTTAATATTCTAAAAGCTAAATAGGTCAGCTTTGCGTTCGCATAATTTTTTTCTACCTGACTTATTATAATAATACCTATTGAGTCTATTCACTTCAAATGGTATATGTAGGTATAATATACGGGACTGTATAAGATAGGGGTTAAGTTTTATTGAATGGACTATATCTAATAACTCATTAAATTGTTTTTTTTGAACTAAACAGTTTTTCTGGTCCGCTATCATTTTAAGATAAGTATCTACGTACCTTTAATTCAATTTTTCTAAAGTTGCTCGAGAAACTTGTTGACATGATCTATTGTCATGACTTGACACCACGATATTTATGGGTAAAAGTGTGGTAACTTTTTTACTGGTGTAATATAGGTATCTACTCAGAAAACATTCTCTCCAAAAGTAGTGATGCCAGGAAAACGTTGTGAAACAAAAGTTTTTCATAACCATGAATACTTTGGTATTCCATCGGCATTTCCAAACAGCTAGCCTTGTACACCTTAATCCTACTAAATTTAAGTTAAGAAATCGGAATGCAATTTTATAGCGATTTAAATGTAGATTCGCATTATGTAATCTAAGAAGTTACGTCTATAAGTTCATAAACGCGTCACGATCGAAATATTTCGTAATGACGACGTTCAAGGTGCATACGCGCGTACCGAAGTGCGGAGCGAGCAGACTGTTCGGCGTCCGTCGCAGACGAGATGCTATTAAGTGACGTCACAGGCGACATTGTATAAGGGACGGTAATGGAATGGCAAGTCCATTATGTAAGCGCGCATCAATTAACAATTAGACGAAAACGCCTTACTATTGTTTTTTATTGTCCCACACTAGCCTTCGACCAAAGGACTTTTATATTTTCCGGGATAAAATCTATCCTTTCGCCGTCTCCAGGATGTAAAATATTTATTTTGTGAATTGTGCAAAATGTCAAAAAGTTAAGCGTCCACCCATCCAGGGTACAAAATGCAATTTTTTTAATTATATATATATAATATTGATGTCAACTTGTTTCTATTCTAATCTTTTACCCCTGTTGGTAGAAATATATCAGTCCAGTCCATAGCATCAGTCGTCAGTCAGTCTGTCGGCAGTCAATCTGTGGTCTGTCGTAAGTCAATTTCTATTCTAACCTTTTACCACTGTTGGGATAAATCATAGATTCATTCGTCAGTCAGTCTGTCGGCAGTCATTCTGTGGTCTGTCGTAAGCCAATTCACCTTCTGTCGTTAGACAGTCAGTCGTCAGTCAGGCTGCGGTCTGTCATCAGTCGTTAGTCAGTATAGCGTCAGTCGTCTGTCGATCTGACGTCAGTTTGTGGTACTAGTCAGTCGTCTATTGGCAGTCGGTCGTCTTTCAATATTTTGCCATGCCGTGGTCGTTCGTTTATCAGTCTTTCGTCTGTCCTTTTTTTTTCAGGCAAGTCCACTCGGGAGGTGACAAATAGTAATAGATATCAAATTATCTAAATTACTTAGATCAGCGATTCCTTGGAGCTGTGATTAAATCAAATTTCTTTCTAAGGAGACGCTTTGTAAGCCGCATATTCCGTCACTCACAATATCAACCTATACCTAATTTATAGATCAACATGTATAAATTTGGCAAAAAATAATGTCGAATTTGCTTTAATTTTAGTGATCGTCACTTCAAATACATAGTACGTACGTATTAAAAAAAATCATAAAATTAGAAATCTAAGCAAAATTCTTTATCTCGCGAACGAAGTTTTCCAACTTTAAAGGTAGTCCACAAAATTGAAACAGGTCTGAAATCTTTAAAATTTCTGAGAGAAAAGACCAATGGTTCATTAATTAAGTGAAGAGACTTAGGCAATGTTTTGTATGTGGGCCACAAAATCCATGCACAGAAAGAAAAATGTGTATTTCCCATCGGCTCGCATTTTCCCATATTTGATCCATAGGCAATATATTTTTTTCATCGATTGAACTATGTTTTAAAGAAAATATGTTTTTAAATTAAATTAGTTCCATTGTGTTACTGAGAGCTAGTTAAAGACTAATTAAAGTCTATAGTTTTATGGAACTAACAGGATAAAAATATCCTAAGGCATGCACCCAGCAAGAGCAACTCAACAAGTTGAAGCGCTTGGATTCAATTCCCTTACAGGAGCGTTGACAGCACCCTTTATAGGATATGAGGGGTAGTATTTTTACCATCGAAATTGGCGGCATGAGTCAGACGAGCTGCAGCCGACGGAAATGAGTCCTTCCTCCGCGCTATCGGCCGGCACTTTTGTTAAATTAAAATGGATGAGGTTTAAAGTGGAGCGGCCGTAACTAACGGTTGGCGCGTCGTCTGTCCGCGATTACGACAATCTGCGCCTCGGCAAAAAATAGGACGGCAGGCGACGCGTGGGGTCGCGCTCCCCCATCATCCGACCCGCTCGTCCGCACTCGACCTATTAAGGAATTTAGCCCAAATAACCAGTCTTTTACTTTGTCACTTTACTCTTCATTATCATAGTGAGACAAATGAGTTGTGGAGCCTAAGCCTATTTACTAAAGATGCTTGCTTCAACGTGCTTAGAGCGTGATGGGTTATGATGGAAATAAAAAATACTAGCCATTTCAGATTAGTGGTAGTCAGATTGGCTGTCACGAAACACAATTAGGTCGTACAGGAAGTTAAGCAAAGGTATAGCGAAGTTGCGTGGCCGCGGAGCAAGGCAAAAAGGGAAAAGTACGTAGAGCAAAAACGTATGTACCAAAGACTTATGTAGATAATGTATCAAGATTTGTTGACACGTCATAAGAGCGTATTATTTGAAAGACCAGTGTGGAAGTGCGTATGAAGAATAAAGAAATTGTAAGTTACTGGTACATGGACGAACGCATGGGAGAGTAAACTTTAGGCCCGCCAATGATCTATCATATTTATCATAAATCGCAAACCTTGTACTAAAACATAACCAATGTTTTATTCTATTAACCTTAATACGATTGATTCACCGTATCAATGCACAGGGTATGCAGATGATAAAAAATGAAGAAAATCTACAGTACCGGTTATCAAAACTTAAGGGTCGGCTTTTTATAACTCTTAAAATGCCTATCCTTATGTTTTTCATAACCTGTACTGGAGATTTATTCAATTTTATATCATCTGCCCGTTTAGTGCATACCCTGTGCATACACCGTATGCACGCCACTGGCTATATGCCTTTGCGGAGATCTCTGAAAGAAAATGCTTGAGTAGATACTTAATCTACCAAACTACCACTATTGGTTTTTAGGTCTCAGGTTGGTTGGAAATTTATTACAATTTTTAATACAGTATTAATTATAGCAGTAAACGAACAAATCATGTAAAGTTTGCATACCTACTTGCTATAGTTATATGTACTTAGGTACAGTTACAAATATAATTGACTCAGCTAATTACCCGTCTCATACAACACAAATACTCTTACATAAACATCTGCATGACCTACCTATGATGCATATTATCTATAATTAATGTACCTATAGTTAATAAACTATAACGATTGCAGATAATAGATATAGGTAGGTACTTAGTACTTACCGTTTGCGCAGTATATATTTTTGCGCATTTACAAAAATAGTAGCTTGAATTTGTGTCGTAGTGTTAGAAACAAATATGTCCACAAAACTTGTACTTAGGACTATGAATAATTATATGGAGGTATCTTGTAATTGTCGGGGCTACTTCACATGACGCTATAGTGGCATAGCTTTTTTCTTGGTTTTTAAA
The DNA here is from genome assembly GCF_905163445.1 of Pararge aegeria. Lineage (NCBI taxonomy): Eukaryota > Metazoa > Arthropoda > Insecta > Lepidoptera > Nymphalidae > Pararge > Pararge aegeria. The sequence continues at coordinate 9,998,133 of NC_053195.1, read as the reverse complement.
CGATTTCCTGAGTTTACTTTCGGCTTATTTACATCGACTAACTTCGAGTCTGAACTTTTATCCCCCTATTTTTAATACATTTTCTTAATAGGTTTCCAAAACGATTGGTTGAATAAGATTTTGTTATCTAAATTAATCATTGATTTAAATTTCCTTTACATTTTCCGAGATATTGTTGAAAAAGCATAAATTCTCGGCAATTATATATTTGTCGGAGGTAAATTTGTCAACATTCGGCACATTAACAAATTTTGCTACCGTACGTACTAGTTTAAGAGTATATCAGAAAAATTTCCAGGAAACAGACTCCCTCGGTGCCTTATGATACCATAAAAAAGTATTACGTATAGTAATTTATGATATTGAAATACTTGATTAGTTTAGTCCACAACCCTGCATAGTCAAAATCAGGCACCTACGTATGTACGATTCTTGCGATCCCTATCGTAGATAGGTAACCGTAGTTAATGAAATATTGCGAAAGGACTCTTTTTTCTTTGCGTTTTAAAATACAAAACAATAATATTGGCTAAGTGTATTTGTTCTATAGGCAGATGTTTTAAAAAACTACGCGTGAACTATATATAATATAATGTGCGAAATTTTTATTTAGTGGTGTCAGTTTAATAAATGTTATAGTGGATAAATATTTTAAAATTTACATTGAATATTCTTTAGATTTTTTTTTTTGATAGAATAGTAATAATTCTATACAATTGTCTACGTCCTCTCGTACTTATTCTTATATAAAGAATTAGTAAAAGATGAAAGTTTATAAAGTTACTCAGACTAGACCTGCCAGCGGTGGTTTTGTGAGTAATGAATGTTTAAATCTTACATTCAAATACGGTATGAGACGAATTAATAAACAAAAGCTGTCACGAACAGAAAGTATTAAGATAGTTAAAGTCATTTATCTGTACATTAGTTGAACTCGTATAAATAGGAGTCTAGATATATAAATTTCCATAATGCAATTCGTCTAGACCGAACTAAGTGCTAGGCTAGAACACCGTCTGGAGGTGAAGCGAATAATAGTTGCAGAGCGCTGCACTTTATACGCCCGCGCCGTTTGTGTCGCGCCGCGCCGCTTTGTATCAGCTTCGATAGATACATCCAACGAATATTCTTTACCAATATTAAATAAAAATATTTGTATTTAATTTTATTCTTTCTTTAATTGGAAAACCAACAGTTGTAATTACTAAATTGTTAACAAATTGGTTGAGTTAAAACTAATAACAGGTTTCCACCGATAAGTTTTATATAAACAAGGGTACCTGGTATATATCTGGTACCTACGTTTACCTACATTTTTACCCAGCAAAAATGCAGCAAACTATATCTAAAAATTAAGTTTACCTAACATGCAATATCAAAGTTTATCTAATAGGTTGCGAAGTGCACTATTCATATTACCATAAAATAATTCAATTTCGGGGTCATTGTAAACAGAATTAAGAGGGCAAGAGACACGGATTACAAAATAATTAAATGTGTTCTTAGTTTTAGTTCAGGTATGTGCACTAAAAAGTAATAAATGATTGTTAACTTAATAAAACATGAATATCCACCCCATAAAGTTGTAACGAAAATTGAAATGGTTTTAAATCTTTGTTTCTAAAGAGACATCTAAAAGGCAAATAGATTCATATTTATAAATTAAAACCTCAACAAAAGTTTAAATATCAGAAAATTTTTCTTCGCGATAATTGTCTGCAGCGAAGTCACGGCCAACCGTTACTTCATATCAACGAGGTAAAACGGGAGAGGGTTGGTGGTTACCCTTACCGGGTTAGGTTGCCCCTTTTGACCGAAATGAAAATTTTACTGGCGTTTTAATAGCGGTCCTAGCAAACATCAAAAGTTTACGTCACGAACTGTATAACTGTTTAATCAGCAATATTACTTGTAAAACGCTACGCAGCGCACGCACAGTTACATAAATCTGACATTTAATAAATTTATTTAAATAAATAATTACATTTAAAAAATATTCAACAAACTACCCTCTGATTTGGTAACTTTATTTTTAGTGTTAGTAAAAATTGGGGGCTTACTGCCGTCGTTTATAACATGAGAACGACTAAGACACAAGAAGGAATGTTTGTGACTTCTGAGTCTCAATACAAGACTGAATTGTGTCGAAAACATCCGTATTTATATAAAATACCCACCCACAAAATGTCATGAAAATGTACTGTGAAATGTGAATGGAATATAATTTTAATTCTTTTTAATTTAATTTTAACATTTGTTAAAATGGTATATAAAATGTATATATTTTTATCCAAAGTGTAATTATATTTACCCAAATCTCAAAATTTAATAAAACAAACAGTATTATTTTAAAATGACAGTTTTATATGAAATACCTTGACGTCCCTAGTAAAGATTATAGTTTTGATACTTACTTGTCTATTATCTATTTGTGCTCATGGGTCTGCATAGATAATAGAAATGTACGAGCAATATGATAAGTTATACAACAATGTATCTAATATTGAAGGCGCTTTGGTTATTTGCTTAGTCTAGACTTCACGCTGGAGGACAAGTGAGGCATGCAAAACGTCTGGAGGTGAGATGAAGGCCTCAATGCTGACTTTGAAATGCAACGTAGCTTTGTTTGTTTACCCAAAATCTTTATCTAAAGACACGGAGATATTAAATAATTGGAATGGAATTATGGAATATGGATTATGGAATTTCTTTTTATAATCCGAGATTTCGTCGGGTTTTTCGGTTACTTAAAACTCCTGAGAGAACCGTTAGTTTTTGGGAAAGAAAAAGTATCCTAATCAGGATGAAATCTATCTCTATACTTACATAATTTCGTCAAAATCAGTATAATCTTTGAAGTCTTGCATAGGTAACAAGTTATTTTAAAAATCCCCGGAAGAAACTAAATAAAATATCCTGGAAAGATAATCTGCTGCTATTCCAATATAAAAAGTATAAGTGGGTAATGGCCATCTCCAGGGTGCTAAATTTCATTAATATCCTTGTTGTGAATAAGCCTATATCAGAGCAGCAACAGATAACTTACAAATAACAATTTGCATTTATAATATAAGTATGCGATAATATTTATTTACTTCGTTTTAATAGCTACTAAATAAATCTGCCTTAAGGTTCTGCGTTAGGTTAGCATGTTTCTACTACGGATCAAACAATTGTTTGGTGTTGTGACTTTCTGTGAGTGATTTCCAGTAACAACGCGGAGCAAAGGATTTGACTTTGCCCTTACTTCGAAGAGCACGTAAAGCTGCCGGTCACGTTAATTATTACTCGCATGTGATAATAATCGTCAAATCCTGCCACTCCACAACGGACCAGCGTGGTGGGTAGTCGAATGCTATAATTCTGTCTCCCTCACTCTCTCTTTCTCTCTCTCTCTCTCTCTCTCTCTCTCTCTCTCTCTCTCTCTCCCTCCCTCTCTATCTCTCTTCTATGAGAATGTAAGACTATGCACAGCGGCGATGTAGCTGAGGAAACTGATGAGTACAAAGTGTCCATTTTCGTAGGTATAGATAGGCATTTCGACCATTGAAAAGATCAGACAAGCCGAATGAAGTTCGACGGGTTGGGTTTACGCGCGACTGGATTGTTAATAGGGCGGTCTAGACGCGGGGGCGGGCGGAAAATATAGTTCTTCATTGACGGAAGTAATCACGTTATAGTTTTGCTATTTTATTGACGGTTCTCCATCGATTACTATTGCTTGGTACTATTTTGTTGAATTAACAAATAACAAATGAACTTTAGAAGAAATAAATAGTCTGAGATTACCTTCTTTGTAAGTTTTCAATGATGATGGTACAGTTTAGTGGCGATGCTAGTATTCAATAATTTATTGAAGGTACGATACTACGTTTTGCAGCTTGTTTTCACAATAAGTTAAGTTTCTATTGAAGCAAAAATATAGAATCTTGTATAACGATCTCGACATAGTTTCGTTTAATATATTATGTCGGTGTACATAATATCATTTAAGTACCTAGGTGCGGCAGTCTAGACGCGTGGGCGGGCGGGTAAGCCTAACGCACTTTGTTTGATCACGCCGGGAAAATTATACGCCCTTTATGCCTCAGCAGCTTTTATAGAAGTAGGTTACATTGTATCTTTATTATTAACTTTGCCCTAAGAAAAGATCAAATGGCGTAGGTATCGCGTGATTTTTTTAAAGTTTGAGAATCTATTGATCGATCAATATAAAAAAAAAATCATCATTTATTTTATACAAATTAAACAAGCCGTAACTAAAAACCGGTATAATAAATTGAGCAAATTGTAGCACTGTGGGATTTTGTGGTAACCGAATGTTTCTGTAAAATTTCTTTTGACAATACAAATCCTAGTTTGTTAACCAGACAAGAAATAAATATATACTACAACATTTTTAAGTCGGTGCCAAGAAAAGGTAAAATTACTAAATTTATAGTACCTAATAAGGAAAGTACTCATATCAAAAATCTTTTTCACTCCTCTAAGTGGATAGTTTGCTATCTAAATTATAATATCTAAATGTCATCCATCGTTATTTCCACTTGACCACATGGTGTATTTCGAAAGAATATGGTGACGATTTCCTTTAAAAAATACTCATATAGGTGCGCCTATAATATTTGAACATTTCTCTCGATTTCTCCATATATATCGGCGGAGTAATCGAGTAACAAATATACTACGAAAAAAAAACATATAGTCTCTAAATTCGACTATGTTTTTTAAGTTAGTGGAAAAGGGATGCGTAGTCCTTTACATTGCTATGTCATTGATTTAATATGCTACTGTTCTATGATATTAATTTCATCAAAAAAATAACGTGTGAAACACTATTTTTAATGCCGTATGCACTAACGTGAAATTGCTGTTAACTGCAAACTGAAATTGCTGACAGCAAAAATATAATTTAATGCCACTTATTTCGTAAATTTAATATGAAATTAGCAACAAGAAAATTATGTATTACTCCGATGAACTTTTCAAAGTGCGTTTTGGTTGGTTAAAGCTAATGGGCATTTCAATCGTAATCTGGGTTAAAATTATAAAGCAATTATGTAACTCCAAATCAGATTTATAATCGGCTTTCAAAGAATAGGGTCATTATTGAATTTAAAATCAGTCTATAGGCTTTTACTCGAGTACCATTACACATAGTTTTATTAGAATGATGAATTAGATGCATACACCTACCTTAAAAGACAAGTTTTCTTATTAAATAAATTAATATATACTACAAAAATACACACATCGCCATCTAGCCCCAAAGTGAGCGTAGCTTGTGTTATGGGTACTAAGATAGCTGATGAATATTTTTATGAATATAATACTGAACATAAACACACACAGATACATTGAAAAATATTCATGTTCATCACACAAATATTTTTCCATTTGTGGGAATCGAACCCACGGCCTTGGACGCAAAAAGCAGGGTCGCTGCCCATTGCGCCAACCGGATGTCATTTATCATAGCCATACCCATTACCGATCGACGGCATGGATCTTCTGCAATGAAAAGGAGCTTAGGCGATAGCCCACCACGCTAGTCCAGTGCAGATTGGTGTGCTTCAAGCCTTCATACGCCTTTGAGGACTTTATGAAGAACAATCAGGCATGCAGGTTTCCTCACGATGTTTTCCTTCACCGTTACAGCAAGTGATATTTTAATTGCTTCAAACGCACATAACTTTTCGAATTCGAAAGTGAAACCTAACCTAACCACTAGGCTATGACCACTTCTATACCTATAGGATTAGCGTTATGTGTTGTTGTAATTTAAAATTGAAGACTAAAGCTATGGAAAATGTAGTTGTATCTTATACATAATATTATACGTTGACTTATAGTGGAGTTTAGTCTAGACACCGCGCGTCGGCAGTCGGATAAGTTTACGATACTTTATGAGATCACACCGAAAGAATTACGACCTTTCCACTTCAGCGGCTCCTGCAAAATTGGGTCACAGTATATTTTATTACGTGAGGGTTGTGTGGGAAAATTGCTATATGAAATTATTACGTTGGTCAAACAACATTTTATGATTTAATACCCTATGATGGAAAAAGGAAACCCTGATAAGATAGATTACTGACTGTATATCTGTAAAGGATTTGTTTTCTAGTACATATTAAACGTTATGAATAAAGGCGACATCCCTGGCGCTTTGGTTTTGGCTATGGTACACGGCAGAAGCTGTTCAATATCGATCTCAATTTTTTCTGGTCTGGTCTGGTCTGGCTTCAGCTGTGACCCTAACGACAAAGACGTGCCGGAAAACGTTTAAGCGTTTAGATGCGATGCCGCTTATAAACTGGTTGGATTTTAATACCACTGCCATACCCCTAACAGGTAAGGACACTATCATCTTAACTGTAATATTATTTGTAGTAAAATAGAAAAATTACACAGTTAAATATCAAGATCTATTATAACCAGATAAGGCATGCTGACAGAAACAGAGAAAATATTGTATTTACGAGTATCTAATAATATATGTTTATGAAAACGTATTTTTATTTATATTCGAAGTGAGTTTGGTGTTTATTTTCAATAGATAAAACTGCACATTCTAGCGATCATGACAGGTGAAACGCCGAATTCAAAATTATGACGTCACTTCAATATGAACATAGTGTTTTACCGCTTGAACTTCGATAATCTCTGCGTGTATCAAGTGTTTTGTGATTTCAAACTATCAGTTGCTAAGTATTTTTTTAACAATATCTAAATGAAATGCTCTTTAGCTATGGAACGAGGTCTTTCTAAAGCACTAATTTGCCTCACGAGTACGGCTATGACACTCTACGAACGTTTTCGCCGGAAATAAAATATTTTTTAGGTAGATAAATAGAATAGTAGATAAAGATAGTTATATTTATACTATTCTTCCGAACATCATAGAGCAGTTTTTTTTTAATTAGTCATTTTGCCTATTCATACCGTAACACCCTGCATGGTGTTATGTTACTAAGCAACTCGAAGCCTCGTACACAAAGTCTCGGATGATAAAAAAACTATATATTAACACAGGATTCTCTATATTAAGACGGAAGGTTTAGGTTTCACTATGCTGCCTTTGACCAGAGGATCAGGTGGTAAATAACGAATTGGCATCTTCCTAACCTATCACATTGATCCCCTATTCAGTTACCAACACAGATTCCGTGCATAAAAGACTCCTCGCATGCAGGTTTCTACACAATATTTTCTTTTACCGCTAAAGCTAGTGATATTTAATGTATAAACTTAATATTAATGCATGGTTAAAATGCCACACTGATTTACGTTGTATCTACTAGGCCTTTGGAAAAAAACTAAAATATAAATATGATTCATCGTAGACTTTCATTCAATAGCAGAGGTTAAATAATTACAACGGCGAAGTTTCAAAGACTTTGTACAGAGGACGTCCTAGTCTAAATAGCATTCTACATAACGCGACGGTTGAATTGTATAGGCACCACAGAACTTGCGCAGTTTCAATTCAATTTACCGTAGCGGCCAATGCGTTACCGCGTAGAGCGTCCTACGAATAACCATCGACCACGAAGCGGTGTACTTGCCTTGTGGTTTGCATTACTAAGTAACGCAATTCCACTACTGGCACTGTTAACGAGATCATCATAATAACATATCTTTGGCAATTTTTTTACTACTGCTTTTACCGAATGAAGTTTTTAAGATGTCTCTCAACGAGTTTATATAAAACGTAAGCGTAAAGAGAAATTAAGGAAAATTAATTAATTAAATGTTAAGGATTATTTAAACGATAAAAAGCTTGGGTGTGAATTGATCTAACTTCATAGCATCAAAAAAATTTGGCTAAGTTTGTTGTGGGCTTTTCATAGACCATGCGCATTTGTAACCCTCGTAGCTTTAGGTTTAAGTTGTCGAACGAAACTATCAACATTACACAATATTGTAAACATATATGTATGAACGCTACATAAGTGCCTGTGATAGGCCCACATGAATAAAGAATATTTGTTTGTTTTTACTCAACCTAGCAATAATACAACTAATGGTAAACTGTTGAAAATCCAGACAACTTATCTTTGAAGACATTCATAAGACCATTACCATTTACATAACCGACCTAACCAACATGACACTCTTTCAAATTAAAATCTCGAGGCAGCTGGAGAGAATATACCTTTACGTTTTTGGAGTAGATAGCATTCCAACAACCTACCAAGCTTTTTAGGACATTAATAATATTTTCTTTTGTACTTGTGTTTTCGACGCCATTGGATGCTTGGAAGAGTTCGCTAAATAGTTATAAGGCCGCCAAATTGTATACGGTATGTTGTGTTGTTTTTGCATTTTTGTTAGGTGTGCAATAAAAGTGTATTTACACCTTGTAGTATTGATATGGGAGGCACTTTGCCAACTTAAGATCATTGTTTGAAACGCGCTTGATCAATTCCGACCTAGCTCTGGTTACCATGACAAACAAAGCTAGCATTTACGCATAATAAGATACTTTCAATAATAAATCACTGGAAGAAAGGATAATATTAATGTCTAGTGATTATTTTCAATGGAAAATACAAATCAGGCCCCTACAGCCGGCATTGGCGTTCGCAGAGAACCATCTAGTGATCCCGTCAAAGCGCAAGGAATTCTGTAAGAATTGTTACCAAATTAAACATTTGCTTTGTCTTATAGGTTATTCTAGTTAAACTTTTTATTACTCCCACTTTAAAGTATAATATATTTAAATAACAATGTAACACCTTTGTGAATCATTTAATTTAGTGAGATACCTTAATGGCATTGCATACAAATTTGAAATTACCTACAGTTAGTAGGTAATATAAAGGGTAATATCGGATTGGTCACGACTTCAGCCTTCCTTTCATGGGTATTCCGGCACGAACCCCTTAATGCTCAGTAATAAGAAATTGAATTCTTATCACTTGCTAAAGCAATAAATAAATAACATTAAGAAACCTGCATGCCTGAGAATTCTCCAAGTTTTCAAAGCCCTGTAAAGTCTAGATACCAAACTGCACTTGATCAGCGCTGTGGAATGCGTCCTCAACTTTTTCATCCGGAGTAGAGACCTGTGCCCTGTAGTGGGCCGGTAATGGGATGATATGAAATTGTTTTCAGAAAATCGGTTAGCAAAAAAGAGAAGCACGCTGCACGTCTTTGGCATCAACGATGGGATTTCTTGACTCGGGTACGCGAGGTACAAGAAGAAGAAGCCCTGAGCATGGGTAGGTTCTTATTTATACGCGTGTAATTTCTTTCTTCTAACATAGGATCCATATGAGAAGACACTCATAGCAAAATAATTATAATATATACTTAGCATAGTTAGGAGGTATCAGCTGTTACTGACAGTTCAAATACTAAGAATCGTTTTTTTTTCTTTGTTCTAATTCAATGTGGCGCCCACTAAACGCAATATTGACTTTAGTTATGTTGCTTCCAGTATCATGTACCTACCTTTATGAGTTTTTTCTTACTGGAGCGTTTAAAAAATACAAACTTAGATATACTTATGGGGAAACATTCTATTTCAAAACTCACCACTGTGTACTGTTTTCTTAGGTATGTCTCTGGATGAGTATCGAGCAGCCGTTCGATCCGTGAGCTGCAAACCGGAAAAAGAGATTTCCGTCGTTGTTAAACCTTCGTCTTTACCACTTCCGCTCACCAGTGCCGGTAATAACTTAAATGTTATAGAAGCGAATTCTTGGAAACGAGACTAACTTGTGCCTTTCAGATTAGGTCGGTATCCTATGAATATCCGTTACCCTTATTATGATATCTACAACTCTTTGCGTCTATTGAAATCAGCTGCTCCGAAATCTAACCGAACCTGACACTAAATATTACCTGATGTGAGCTAATAACTTACCTGCGCTCGCTAACTCGCAATGGAAAATTAAGGTATGCCTATCTCTTAACTTAAAATTGAACAAGAAAATGTATATCTATTTCTTAAAGGGAGGTAAGGGATCGTCAATGTAAATCCAATTTGGGGTTGAATGGCTATTTATAGTATATTGTAGTAACAAAAATTGTACTCAATTATAATTTTCTCTGGTAGCTGTGGCTAGTTACCCCTACCGACAAAGACATGCCGTTAAGTGATTTCGTATTCCGGTAGGATATTGCGTTGAAATTGACTCACATGTTTGTCACAGTTTGATATGACTGCCATGTCCTAATTAATAGTCCACGCCCCACATCGTAAAGCGGTATAAGCTAGAACTAACAACCCAGGAGTCGAACTGTACGTAGGTGCCTATAATTTAGTGAAGGATCACGTGTATCACTTATTGATTTCAGGTGTAATAGGCCGTCGAGCACTGTGTGGTTTAGAGGGATTCGGACCACAAGTGAAAACTGTTCGTGACTACCCCATCCGTCCACCATTACCGCCCGGACAAATATACGACCCTTATAAGCAGACAATGGTATTCCTAGGGTATGTTTTGTTAACAATTATTTACCTTGAACTTATATACTCATAGTTTTTTCGCTTATGATCGAAGCTGTAATGAGTAACGTAAAACATGACAGGAGGTACTCGTATCAACAGGTCGGTCGTCGTCATTAAGACTGACGTCACTAAATACAATAATATATTTTTATAGTGTTTTTAGCTTTTACCTCAATCTTACATACATTTACCTAGGACGATAGGAGATATCGCATATTTATGTTTAAAATCATTAACATCTTCTTCATCATCATCACCAAAACCATAGGACACCACGCTTGACAATGGTCTTTTGTACAGATTTCCACTCACAACGTTTTTGTTTGCTTCTTGCTGATAAAAAAACAGATCGAAATTTCTAAACTGATAGAATTTGAGCCCGACTAGCAGGCATTCCTTTGTAAGAAAAACGGCCCACCAACCCGCATTGAAACAGCGTGACGGGTCTATGTTTCAAAATTAAATTCTCGTGTGAGAGTGAACCCTGATAAATTCAAATTCAAAAATATTTATTCATGTAGACCTTATCGCAGGCACTTATGAAGCGTCCTTACATTAAACATGTTAACACAAATATTAGGTGATAGTGATAACTGTATTCATTAACTAAAAACTAAAGCAAGGAGGGTTTCAAACGCGGCCTGGTATAAGAAGAGCCCACAAAAAATATAGCCAGGTTTTTTTTTTGTTATCACCATCTCACAGTCTAGTTAATGTTTAATGATGGAGATGATTATAACGATGATGGTGATGACAAATATAATAAAAATATTACAGGAGCGTGGAAGGAGATCCAATATCGTACAAACTGCCGCGAGCGCGATTCGAAATCAAGGACGAGATGTGGGCAGAACCGCAGCAGCTCTGTATAAGCTCATTTCCATTAGATAAAATAAACGATAGGAACTTTTATCATCAAGAAAGTTGAAGCTGTGGCAATAAATAAAAGAGTAAATTATGAAAAGAAGTGTTTTATATTTCTGAAGCTACTTTTTTTGGCGCGCCTGGGAAAAATGGTGAGAGTAAATTTTTACGATGCGCGCGTTTTACACCGTCACAAAAACCCGACACCATGAAGTTCGCTATAGTCAACATTTTAGTTTTTCTAGAAAAGGTTGACAGTTGACTCAATAATTAAAACAATATCTTTTATCTATTGTTAGTGTCGTTTTTTCAAAAAACGTAGAATAAGGCAAAAGATAAAATTTTTGAAAAGATTTTTATTTTGTTACGCCAAAGAAGTATAACTTCTAACGCGTGTACATAATTTTTTTTTTATTTGATTCTATTACAATGCGTGTTTCTTAGTCGCTATAACAGGTGGTAACTGTGAAACTATATTTTCGGGCAGAATTTCCAACGCCACCGCTTCATCGTCTCCCAGCCAGTGGAATCCACTTAAATACTGAAATGAAAAAAAACAGGTCTCAATTGCGCCCATTTCCTTTAACGATCAACAAGGCAATGTCTTAAAAAAAAAGAAAATTTGTAGGCCGTTTTTTTCAGGTAAAACACTGGGGTCTTAAACAGTGGATACAACTAAAAATATCATAATTAATTCGGTAAGTTCAATAGGCTCAATAGTCTTTGATATTATAACTTGTAATGTAAGAAAGAAACAAACCTTGAGCGGAATAATGCGTAGTCCTTTATTTTTTTTCGATTTAAAAGACCAGTTTTGCTTTTTTTTAGGCGCTGGCTGCTGTTCTTCATCATCATTCTAAAATTTTATAAGCATATATTGATATATATAACACTTCTGTACGTGTGTTTGTAACCTAACGCCGCGTAACGGCTGGGCCGATTTAGATGAAATTTGATGGTTTGAAAACACAATTGGACCAGGTAGATGGGGTAATTGTGTTTTTAAACACAAGAACATAAAGGGCAAGGGGAAGATTTTATTTTTATAACAAAATCGCATTTCAGGATAGTTCTTTTAAAATGTTCCGTATAGGCTCCGAATGTCCGGATTGACCTGGCGAGTAATCCTGTAAAGTTTGGTGACGATCGGAGCACTCCTATTTTTGAATTGTCAAATACAGCTTTTATTTACTATGATGATATTCTATTGTTGGGTGTACATGGGTGTAGATAATGATCTTCACCCGCTCGAGAAGAGAATGAATACGGAGAGAAATAAATGATTTAATATATTATGAGACTTAAATTAAAAATTTAATGTCGTAAGTTTATTGTTTAAATAAAATAAATCAAAATCTAGCCCGGCGAAGCGGGCTGGGTAAGCTAGTATTTTATAAATCCTGTGGTGCCTGTGAGAATTGGGAATGCATCACTAATCGAATGCTAGTATGGAAGTAGTATGGAAACTAAATCAAAATTATTTACCTAATTTAAAAAAAAACAGGATTCCACAATTTTTTTTTTATAAATAATTAATTGTGCATTTTTTTGCAATGATCATCATCATCATATCAACCCATTACCAGCCCACTACAGGGGTCTCCTCCCACAATGAAAATCGGGCCCGCAGACCACTACGCCTGATGCAGTGCAGATTGGTGGAGTTGCTTTTGGGAGTCAATAGAAAATAAGTCTATATAACCAGCAGTGGACGTCGTGCCTTTTGGGAGTCAATAGAAAAGACGTCTATATAACCAGCAGTGGACATCGTGCCTTTTGGGAGTCAATAGAAAAGACGTCTATATAACCAGCAGTGGAAGTCGTGCCTTTTGGGAGTCAATAGAAAAGACATCTATATAACCAACAGTCGACGTCGTGCCTTTTGGGAGTCAATAGAAAAGACGTCTATATAACCAGCAGTGGACGTCGTGTTTGAACATTGCGATGATGATGACGAAATATGCATCCGAATATCCGACCTAACATAATACATACCTCTGCGTCTCGCTCGAGTACCCAAAGTGAAACATCGTCTTGCATTACGAGAGCGTCGCGAACAGGGTGTGTGGTGAGTGAGATGACGGGCGACGTACGTTTACTCCATTCCGGATGATGCTCTGCTCTGCTGCATTTGGCTACTTGCTTGTTTACCAGTTGGTATTCTATAATCTATAGGATGTCATTTTATGAGCGGAAGGTGAAGCGGTGACCTTGTGGCAGTGGCGTGCATACAGGATATGCCCAAGGTATGCACTAATAGTATAACTAAGTATGTTGATATAAAATGAAAAATATCCCCAATAAAAAAAAAAAACTTAAGAATAGGACTTTGTAAGAGTTATAAAAAGCCTACTCTTTTCTTTTCTCTTTTCTTCCCTTTGCATACGCACAGCTATCATAATATCTCTCGCTTCATCCATTCATCCACCTTTCTATTTTAACTGCTACCCAGTTAAAATAGAAAGGTAGGGCGAGGGCGCCGTGAAAATGTATTAACTTGTATCATGCTATGTGCTATTCTTGGCCTTATATCATACTAGCTGTCGCCCGCATTCTTCATCCGCGATACGGTATTATACAGATCACATTTGAGCTGTTTCTTTTTCTGGGATAAAAAGTATTATGGTACTCTCCGTTCATTCAAATGAATGAACTTCAACTGAATTCTCCGTCTAAATGCCGGATATTATTAATAAAGGTTTTGCGTAGCTACTGTTTCGGTAAAAAATTAAGATGGCGGTAGGTAAAACAGGCCCATTGCTAAAGATTTTCATATCATCATTTTCACAATCAAAACCCATTTATCAAGGTTCGTTTAGCCATTTTAGAATAAGAGGGTTACAACATTATAACAAAAAGGCTCCCTTTTCGGCCCAACAACTATCTCTACACCATAAATCACGTCAATCATTGCTCCGTTGCTGCATGAAACAAGTCCAAATCAATAAGTAAAATTTGGTCTCGCATGTATAATAATTTTAGTAAGGCTAATGATATAGTCAATAGTCATACAAAGAAAGATATATACAAAATAAAAAGATATATGTCTCACCTTTTGATCCACATAAACTACGATGAGGTTTTCATGCTTATTGTCGATGGTAATAGCAGAGGGCACGCATCGGTACTTGGGCAGTGCTACGTGAAATTCGAATTTCTTAGTTTTTTTTATCCAAACTGCGATAGACCCCTGAGTATCGGCAACCACAACATACGTAGTATTTGATGGTGTTTTTTGAGACACTACTAAGTGTAATATCGATTTCGTTTTCAGGTCTGGAATTAATTGTTAATTTATATTTTAATCGCTGTTAGCTTGCGTTTTCAACGGTATTTACAAATCCCGTGGGAACCGGTCGTTTTCGTGGGATAAGATGCTGTCTCTATTACTCTCAGTCCTTTCAACTAACTCAGTCAAAATTCATATTGTTTGGCTTAGTTATGACGTAATTGGTTTAAAAGCGGTAATTAGAACATAAGGAAATGGGATGTCTGATATCTTTAAGTTCTTCGAATTGAGCCTTGTTGGCTCAAACACAAAGACGTATTTAATTGACACATATTCGGTGGTACAATTTGAGTTGAGAAATCCGAGCCAGTCCGGGATGTCAAGGAAAATCAGCGCTGTAGCAGTAAACCGGCCATCAGGATTAAGCTGAGGTGTTACTCTGTTGTTTTTTTTAATTCACACAATTTACTGTTAACTAATCTAATTAATGCTAAAGTTATTTTAATGAAACTGGTTATTCTTAGTTTGCGGTTATAATTGTTTTCTGAGTTTAAGAAGTTTTTTTGTACATTGATATGTGATGTAGGTGTTTGAATTTCATTATTATATTATTATTATAGCATACTTAAACAGATTAGCACGCTACCATCTTGGACGTTATCATCCCCTACTAACTTGAAGAGAAAGATTTTTTTTTAAAAACGAAATTTTGATACACCGAAATTCTAGTATATAAGTTTGCATTCCGCATTTGCTTTCCATACTCACATTTTTCACAGGCTATGGTCTGTACTATGGTCGCTCCCGCCTCGGGGTCTACTTGCAATATTTTCAGATCTCCACTACAACAAGCTACCAGTGTCCTCGAGTCAGCAGTGAACGCTACACGATCACAACATGTTATGCCGCTGATTAGGACTTTCGTCAACGATATGTTGCTTTGATCTTCGTCCTGTAAAAATAAGTAAAGGGCGTAATGTTCCGTAAATACGAGTATGACTTATGAAAATAATTTAAAAGTATTTTTCGCAAGTGGTGTGGGCACAGGTCATTTTTTTTTTATTCCACTACAAGTTAGCCCTTGACTGCAATCTCACTACCATATTAGAATGCATCATAAATTATGACCAGGTGAGGTTGCTGTCAATGGCTAACTTGTAGTTGAATAAATAAAAAAATAACTACCACTATGCTTATTTCTGCCGCAAAGCAGCAATATTGCAATGCTGTGTTTATGTCTAAAGGGTATGGTTGCAAGTGCCTCTGGCACCGAAATGATGAAACCGGGCAGCATGTTCAAGATACGCCCTTCGATGTGTTGACCCATTAATAGGCGACGGTTTTCCACTTACTATTAGGTAGGTCATGTTGCTTTGCCGTAAATTAATTTTATAAGAAAATAGTAAACTTTTTTATTTTTTATATTATATATCTAATGAATGATCGAATGAATACACATTATGTGCAATATCTGCAATCAGTCGCGAGACTATAATCAGATGTGCTGGGTGAGTTATTGGCAGTTACAGACGGGGAAGCCATCGCTCGACCGTCCGTCAATTGTCGAGCACGTCAGCTCGTTTTAGGCGTTTCATGCGTGCTACTAATAGTGAACGGTTTGGGTGTTTGACTAGGCGTTCTTTGTGTTTTTTGCAGAACCGGCTGAGTAAACTAAGGAAACGTAATTTTATGACTGGTAACCAAACCGCAGTGGTTTATATATATTAATACATAAATAATGGGTAATTTTAGGCTATTTCTAGTTATATTATATCTACCTTGACCAGTAGTTATCACCTAAGAAAAAGTGAAACGTTTTTTCTACAGACATAGCCAAAATCATTAGGCATTCGATTTAGGCGATTTCTATGTTTAGTGAAAAAGGGCATTTGGATACTTACACATTCCAATTTTAGCATTCTGATACTACTATCTGTAGAATACACTACTAACTCCCCGCTGGGAGACAATTCACAGCATTTAATTTGTTTCTTGCCTTTTGTTTGTATTGACACAAGTTTCACTGGCTGTTCTGTTAGTTTTAAAGTTTGTTTCTGGTTTACACTTTGTTGGTCAAATTCTTTACCAATAATATTTTCAGAATCTTCTTCTATCTGACTCTTACTATTTTCTTGCTTGATGTTTTTCATATGAGAAATATTATTTAAAATTACATTTCCACTTTTGTTCACTGCATATGAACCTAACTTCCAGACTTCAAGATAGTTGCTATACCTGTAACCCGTAAGGCAAACATCAGAGCATAAAATCAATAACGCTGATTGACAGGACGACAATCATAGTTTTTTTTTTTCAGTAGATAATATAAATAGTGGCACTTTATAGGTCTTTAAATTAGTTTAGTCTGAGTTTATAATTTGTATCAGAAGCAATAAAATCGCCTAGATTTTTGCAATAAGCAAAGGATGGACAAAATTTTAACAATCAAATTGTTAAAATTTTACACCTTTAAATATCTGTTTAGGCAAACTTAAAAATAAGTAACTAGGTAATTTTAAACTATTTTGTAAAAAAGAGAAAGAGACAGCATAACAGATAATATTATGAATAACTCAAGCTTTATCCATATTATTATAATGTTTGCAATTGAATGTATATTGCACTGTCTATTCCAGTGATTGAGTATATTATTAGATCTTACCTTAATAATAATATTTTTTTCAGAGCACAAACAGATGACCTTGGGTATGGAATCATTGGAGGTATTCTCGTAACCCATTTAGGTGGATAACTAGAAATTGTTAAATAACCATCTGCTCCAACAGATATTAGCTTATTATCATGTGTTACAAGCGCTCTGTAAATAAAAGAAAATTATAAATTTAATTTTTTTTCTGTTGCATAAAAACTTTAAATTCAAATAAATAGGTCAAATAAGAATGGTACTAGAAACAGTAAGCTAAAAAAATCGACTTTTAGTACAAAACTTATGAACTTTAAACAAAACTTTCCATTCCCATTTATATGGTTTTTTATAAATCCTTTCCTAGGATAAGCTAGCAATTAAGCATTTAAAAAGTCTAAATAGTCAGTGTTTTTTAGGGTATAAGTAACAATGTAAGCCCTACAATTTCTACATGTTAAATAATTATAGTGACCTAAACTTAGGTCAAAGTTACAATCACTGGATTTCGATTTTATAATGTTTCAGGCTTCAATTTCATTGTGTAGACCAAAGCAAAGAGCCTTTAAAAAAAGCTTAAACCAATTTTGGCCAATAATATATTGCATTGTGTTATGCTGAGACTTTTAAGTACACACTAATGTAACATGTGTTTTATGCACATGGTGTTTGATATTTAGGAAGCTGAATCTTTCTAAAATATGAACAAATTGTGCATATTCAATTTAGATGTGGATGGTATAATAAGTTTTGTAATAATGAAACCTGTACTTTTCAGTGAGTTTGATTGTTTGTGAGGTCAATAATATATATTGAATGAATGAATGAATACACTTTTATTGTACACAACATTAACATAAAAAAAAAATTGTAAATAAAAATTGAACACAAAGGATACAATTTGGCGGCCTTATCGCTACCAAAGGCGTAAAACACAGCTAAAGAAAAGAGGCAGGTGGTGAATAAAAATAAACATATATTATTTATTAAAATAATCAATCTCAAGTTAAAGCCTACTAGCACCTGGTCCTTTTAAAATTACTTCAGAAATAGATACTCTACTACTACTACTAATAGACCTGTAAGACTAATATAATTAAGATATTCATCTGTACCTGTTACTCATCGTTTTCTATTGAGATTGATAAGATAATGGGTATTATTTTCTTCTTTGTCTACTGGACAATACTGTACAATTAAAGCATACCTGACGTCGTGTTCATGTATATTCCTCTGCACACTTTTGACCCACTTTGCACAAGTCTGTTTGCCTGAGCCACTATTCACTTTGACAAACTGCATGATGACTGGATCTACTCCACTGAAGTACAGACTTTTCTCATCATCTGACACTGCTATAGATAATATATCACGCTTGTGTGTTGTGTATGATTCTATCTGAAAGTCAGATAGACATTATTAATAACAAGGAGTGCAGTTAACTAGGCACATAATTAATTTAAGGACTAAGGATTATATTATATCTTATAAAAACGTAGCTGTTGCCTATGACTTCGTGCATGTTTTTTCAGAGAAAGGAAAGGGACCATTTTACATTCCTGTGATAAAATATATCCTATGGCCATCTCCAGGAAGCACATTATTTCTTAATATAGAGTACCAATAGGATACTCAATATTACAATCAAGCCAAGTGATTTGGGTAATAAGCAATTTAATTTTAACCTAAACTTCTTGAATATTATTATATACTAAGAGATCAAATAATTCAACCTAGTCCTTCTTATTGATTAGTGTCTCTTTTTTCATGTCTAAGCAAAATGGCATGGATAAGTTAAGTGGCCATGCCATGCAGAGATTAAAAATACATTATTTTTTAATCTCACAAGTAACTTTTAACAGGAGCTTTTCTTGAACTTTTGTTATCCTATTCCTATGTCCATCTCCAGAATGCAAGCAACATGTGTGTCAAAACCAAAGGTAATCTTAGTATGGATAACCAAATGAAATCTTGAAGATTAATCTCCAGTTATTTAATTTAAATGAAACAAACATTTACACTTACCCATTCCTATTTTATTAAATTTAAGTTTTTTTTTAATTTATTAAAATTGTTACCTGATCACCCAAATTGCTATCCCAGAAAGTAAGTCGTCCTAAACTGTCTCCAGAGACTACAGTATTATCAGACAAAACAGCAAGACACCACACTATGGTTTCCTTGCCACGTCTGGCCACTGACATTCGACAGGTTGCTTGCCCTGTCTCTACATTCCACACTCTTATAGAATCTACAGAACCTAAAAATTAGAAAGACCAATTAACAAACAATAAAGAATTACTAAAATTGATAAAAGTAGTGTACAAATTGTCAATATTAGGTAAGCATACTCTTTGTATTCTACTAGTACTAAGGTAATCATTGATGTCCATTATGAGTGGGCCATGTGGACTATACCAGATGAAGAGCAAAATATTGACGTAATATAGCTGGGTAACATGAATTTTTGTATGAAGACAAAAATATTTTGGTACACAAATCTAGGGAATCAGATAAATTATCCATACATTTTATGAATAATTTAAAAGCTGAATGTTAAGCCCATAAGTTTGTTGACAAATTGAAAGACATGCAATAATAAGTTAAATGCAGTTCTTATGTTACCTGTCACTAATATATTTCCTGTATGGTCAAATTTGCAACACATTATCCTTCCCTCTTGCTTATCAAACAACTTTTTATAAACAATGTCATCATTTTCAACTGAGTACAAATTAACGTAGCCCTGTTCAGTTCCAACTGCCACAACAGAATTAGTCAAATTTACATCAAGACACCATGCAGCATAACCAGTAAGAATAACGGTATTCTTAACACAAAGTTTTTCAGTATCCCATTCAACCATCGCACCACCAAGTCCTGTCGATAACAATCTCTGATCCACCCAACCGAGTGCTTCAACTGATGTGTTCTCTACGCCTGGTATAAACTTGATAAGGTAAGGAGCGTAATTTAAGTCCCATATCTCAATTGATGCATCTTGTCTGTAAGTATTATTACAAATTTTATTTTGTTCTTATATATTCTCATAAAACTCAAGTATTTTTACTTGCTTAGAACAAACAAACAACACAAAACGTACCTGGCTAAAGCGAGAACCTTATTGCTTTTACTAAATGCAACACAGTTAACCTGAACTGGTTTTGGATTGTAATATCGTACCCTATGAAGTTTACAAGCCATTTCAATAATAAGATTTTCAAATAATCGCGAAAACTGAAATACCTTCGGTATAAAATGAAAGCATGGCAATGTTATGACAGCTGACACTGACAGTAACATGTGCCCTAGATCATAGATTAGAACTCAGACCGCAGGCCCTAGAAGAATGTTTGGATAGAACTTAAGTGATTGTTTTTAAGTATATGATCAGTGGTCTACGCCAGAGGTTCTGATTCTTACGTAAACAGAGAAGTAAACTCTGTCTTGTATTTAATTTCAATGTTGGTGTAATCTCTGTGTTTTCGTGATATTTTTCTGTGATTGTAGTGGAGACTGGAGTGGAGTTGCATTAATTTCTGTAGGTACTAGGATTCGTAATTCGAGCAAAGTTGTTAAATTGTGCTGTGAAATCTTTAGTTTAAAGACAATGGGAGACGGACAAAGTGAAAATCAACCACTTTTAAGGGACGGTAAGTGATAATGATTTAAGTTGTTTTGACAGCTGATGATTCAACCAGAATTTATTTGTATTATTTTGTTGCTAAACAAAGTACCTATAGATTACCCGATCACTAGTCTACTAACAATTTGTTATAGTGCGAATGGAGCTATGTCTATTGGTTACCTAAATTAGCAATTGTTGCGTATTTACCTCACGCGAGGCTTAAATTATTTTCAGATGAGGAAAACGTGAGCACAATCTCGCCGATTGGGCCTGATGAACTGCCTCCGCCGTACCAGCAAGCAGGCTTGCCGATGGTAACATGTCGCGTTTGCCAGGCGATGATAGATATATCTGGCAAACGGGAACAGCATGTTGTCAAATGTTCAGAGTGTAATGAAGCTACTGTAAGTTACCAACCTGCCAAACCGGATTACATATTAATTTCAATTACGAGTTTTATATGCTTTAGTAACACTAAACACCTAGACATGATACTAATAATATGAACTTTTATTTATTTTCTTCAATGGATTCAGTTGTTTTGTTTAGTTAAGAATAAACTTTAGTACCCTGTAGAGTGGTGCGAATTCATTGTGTACACAAAACTAATTTTAAGGTCTAAAATTAGTTCTGTTCTTTTCATAAAGAACATGGTGAAGAAGGATGGCACTGCTTTAAGACCACTTATATATAATTATATAATTTTAAAGAGTTGCGAACATCAAAAACAGCACCAGCGAACATTATATAAACCAGTGCTTGAACTTGCAAGTAAATAACTTGCATTGTTATAACTCAATTCCACTCAACCATGCAAAATGATTTGTAATGTATAACATCTAAACATTGCATAGCTACTATTAGATATTCTTTTATTATGTTATTTGTTGTGTAACTGGATACTATATTGTCCTTCAAAGAAGTTGTTACTAAGCATGTATGTACCATTATAATATCTACTATAAAATACTTTTTAGCTTTCAAGAGAATTTAATAAACATTCAAAACACTTGGATTTTCCGTTACTGTATGCATCTTTGTAATGTAAAAAATTTTAGTCAATCCCTTATTTTGACTGACTGCTTTCTGAGTTTTAAAGACAATAACCTAAACACAGAAGCTAAATTTATTACCAGAATTAATTAAAGTAATATATATTAACAATAAAGTTTAAGAGTTTTTTTGGTTTAAATGTGTTAATCTCTTGAAGATTTGTATTTAATATCAAACTAATACTAGGAAATCAGTCTTAGTGCATTTTTAATGCATTACACACTTATTTTTCTATTTCAGCAAGACAATGGTTATAATAACAATTGTTAAAATTAATCTATAGTTTAGTGGTTTATTTTTTGTACTACAGCCGATAAGAAATGCACCACCAGGGAAGAAATATGTGCGTTGTCCCTGCAACTGCCTGCTGATATGCAAGTCTTCGTCTCAGCGCATAGCATGTCCCCGTGCGGACTGCAAGAGGATCATCAACCTAGCACCGTCGCCAGTAACTCCACCTGTGCCCACTGTGCCTGGCATGTGCAGGGTTGTATGTGCACATTGCCAGGATACTTTCCTAGTAAGTTTGTTTTCATCATGATCATAATGAACAACCTATTACAGTCCATTGCTGGACTAAAGGCTTCTAACTGTAATCACCAATTTGTACAGGTGGGTTCGTGATTTCTGCCGCCCACTCTCCGTTATATTACCTTAGTCGCCTCGTACGACATTCGTGGGAAGAAGACAACTGGTGGTGATGACAGCTGTATTCTGATCTGCTGTCACCACACAGTTTAAGAATAGACTGGACAAACATCAAAAAGCACAAGAAATTAAATAGTCACATCAGCCCAAAGCTGCTTAATCTATTTTATAACAATAATAATAATAATGCTAAGCTAACGGTTAGGAGTATTCATCATCTCAACCAATTGACGTCCACTGTGGACATAGGTCTTTTGTAGGGAGTTCCACAATGCACGGTCCTGGGCCGCTTGCCTCCAACGGCTCCCAGCTACTCGCCTGATGTCATCTGTCCACCTCGTTTGGGGCCGTCCTACGCTGCGTTTACCGGTGCGGGGTCGCCATTCTAGCACCTTAAGACCCCAACGTCCATCGGTTCTCCGAGCTATGTGCCCCGCCCATTGCCACTTCAGCTTCGCAACTCGCCGAGCTATGTCGCTCTAGTTCTTCTACGGATCTCCTCATTTCTGATTTGATCACGTAGAGATACTCTACTCTATTATAGGAGTATTATTTTTATTATATTCCCCACCAGAGTTGTAGCCAGTTTATGATAGGATGTCTATGCCCAAAATAAGCAAAATTTGCAAATGGGAATTCGATCTTGGTTATGTTAAAGATGAATGATTTGTGAGTTTGTTGGGCCTTGATTTTAGAAAGCAATTAGACAATCTGGAATCAATTCATTCTGTGACTTCACAGTTCAGAAAGTATTGCTTAAGCAACTGAGATAACATATCAAGTGTATGCCAGATTGATATGTATTTAAACACTGCCAAACAATCTAACCAATATTGTAAATGCGAAAGTTTGTAAAGATGGATGGGTGGATGTTTCATGTTTGTTACTCTTTCACGCAAAAACTACTCAACCAATTTGACTAAACTTTTTAAATGGAGATTGTTTGTACCCTGGATTGACACCATAGCTGATAGCCTATGTGTCAATGCAGCTTTTTATTACGGGAAAATGTACGGTTCCCGCAGGATTCATGGAAAATCTAAAAACCGCGTACGAAACAGCGGGCAACAACTGGCATTTAATAACCACTTTACAAATGTTGTTTAGAAAGACTTGACATATTTTATAACAGTTTTTTTAATACATACATATCTCAGTAATATCCATACATTATCAAACATCCGAACATGTTTTGATGTGATGATTGTTTTATAATATAAAACTTTTTCAACATAATTTATGTAGTAATATATTTATTTAATGTCAAAGAAGTTTGAGGTACTGAGGTGCATTTAGTGCCCACTGCCCACGTTGTGTTAACTTACTACATTACTGACAAAGACGTGCCGCTAAGCCATTAAGTATTCCGGTAAGAAGTCGCGTAGAGACCGATTTGGGGGCAGGGGTATGAAAGATAAAAATGTTTCTTCTCCCACAACTTTATCAACTCCCAGAGCACTGGCGCACTAGTAGAAATAATAATATATGTGTAATAATAAACGGGAGTTAACTTCTCCTATTCCATGTTCTCGTTATTTAGCAGGTGAACACGTCAATTATATCCCCTGTCGGGGGATATAGTCAGGGGATATAATTTTTGTCTCCTCCCTGTGCTAGCCCTACAGGTTTATGTTATATGTGAGTTGTTGACTAACTAAAAACGCGCGAAAGATCAGGTCAATATATCATGAGAAACCAAAAAATTACACATAAAATGTAACGTCAAAATAAAAATATTTCATCTTTGAATGTCAAATTTACTGTGGTTTCAAGTGGGAGATCACGGGTTCGAACCCCGACAGGAAATTATCGACGGATGTTCTTTCAAGGATGATGTATGACTACATTCACTTGACTCTAAAATTTGAAATCTAATAATATCCCCAATAGAATCAATGTCTTTATAAGACAAGGTCCATAAACTCGCCGCGCCGAAAATCGGTCATTAACACCTTTTATCTTAATCTCTTTATATAAATTCGTATGTAAGTGTGAACACATTAATATTAGCGTTAATTGATTATTTTTTAATATATCATCATTATCATATCAACCCATTATCGGCCCACTACAGGGCACGGGTCTCCATATGAGAAGGGCTTAAGGCCGTAGTCCACCACGCTGGCCCAGTGCGGATTGGTGGACTCCACACGCCTTTGAGAACTTTATGCAGAACTCTATGCCGGTTTCCTCACAGTGTTTGCCTTCACCGTCGAAGCAAGTGATATTTGAATTGCGTAAAACGCACACGAGGGCAATTTGGGAATTTATAATTTCTGCATTTTCTCTGGTCTGGTGTGGTCAAAAGTGTCGCCATCGATTTGGTGTTCCTGTACCATGACGCGTGTAAACCGAAAGTGGGTTTTATACAAATATACCTACTACCATATTAGACTGCATCATCACCTACCACTAAACTAGTAAGGAATTAAAAAAAAAATGAAATAACTTATATGTGAGTTTTTGACTAACGCACGCACGATAGATAGATCAGAAAGCGTTGAAGGCTGTTGTTACAAGTATGTTAAGATGCTTGCATCTATCAAACTAACTACCAATGTATATTCACTTTTCTCTAAAATTTCAAACTTACTATACCCATTTTTTTTGGCGTTTTAGAAAAGCTTTATTGCTTGCTCCGACCCTTGGGCAGGGCGGAAGTTATGTGGGACTCCCCCCTCTTAAGGGGGTACCCAATCTAAAAACCACCACGGCATGTCCCTCTTGTTGGCTTTGTTAGATGCCCCAGGGAACCCGTTGTATACCTCCCGGACGAACTTACTGTAACTGCATCATCACTTACCACTAGGTGAGATAGCAGTAAAGAGCCAACTTGTTAGAGGAATGAAAAATTTTTTTAATCGTTTAAAGTCTAAACGATTATTGAATAATATTATGTAATAGAGTTTGATTAATGCGCTAAACATAGCAGCTTATTGGATTTTAAAGAATTGTGTCAATATGTATCCGTGACCTTACCCATTGACATGCATTGAATGCATTGACACAAAGTTGACACTGCATAAGTACAACCTCCTTATAACACTATGTTCTAAGTATCAGTAACGAATAACATCGCACGATCAAGCTAAATTGCAACTTAATAGTATAGCCATAATATACATTTTATCATGCCGACGCTTGAGTAGTACCTACTTAATTGCTCAAACCTACAGCTTAAAGTACGTTCCTCGGAATTACGAAGATATTGACAAGAAGTTACGAATGACGAATTGTAGAAACCAACCATTTACCACCACCAACTTTATTCAACGTTTTTTAACCATACCTACTAATTAGTGATTATCGCACCATATTGTACTTTTTTTTTTTTTTTAATAAAAGTTAAACTATGGAAATTGTACATGAAATAATGAAAACAGGACAATTTTATATCCAGTAAGAAATCATAGAAGGTGTTAGGTATAGTGGCACTTTTAAGACTTCGTTCCACTTTTCTTTTTACTAGGAAACCAATGTTATACAAAGGCATCATTAAAAAATTTATTCGATTTCAACAGGATGAACGTATTTAGTGCTAGCTGTTCCCCTCAGTTTTACTCTCCCTCCCGAACGTATAAAAAATCATAATCATTATCAAAATAATGAATTATGTATTTTTTTTTAAACCACGAAAAGTCCGTATATCAGAAAAGCAATCAAACGCAGCGTATAGAATTTAAGTACTTTTTTTTTCCACAACAAGCTAAGCCCTTGACTGCGATCTTACCAAGTGGTAAGTATGGTAGTCATACCCCTAATCGGTTTCCCAGCGACATCGCACCGGAACACTAAATCGCTTAGCGGACGTCTTTGTCGGTAGGATGATAACTAGCCCCGGCCCAAGCCTCACACCAGATCAGATCAAGAAAAAATCAAAAATTATAAATTTCCAAATTGCCCCTGCTTGGAGTCGAACCTGGGACCTCCTACTTAAACTCACAGCGCTCAACGTTGCGCCGGGGAAGTCGCCAACGAGTAACGAGTAATATGTTTATGATTCTTTAACAACTAAATATTTCATAAATGAAATATTTTGTTGCAGTACCAGTTGTTGAAAAATGCACCGGTGCGCTGCCCTCATTGCCGGAAAGTGTCTTCAGTGGGACAGCGAATGGCTCGGGTGAGAGGAATCATTTTCGCGGTACTCGCGCTCATATTCCTCACTATCGCCCTGGGAGTCACCCTCGGCACGCTCTCGGCAGCAAAAACTCACGGAGGAGGAATCTACGTCGCTTACGTTGGAGCATTTTTACTAGCATTCGTTCTAGGCAGTCGGGCCATATATTATTTCGCGATGAAAGTAAGTACGATCGAGGGGCCGATGTAAGTATTCGATGACGGTGTTTTGTGATAGTGTGACTAGGAAATATCTCGATTCCATATTGCATTATGTATACACATATATTATAGGATCTATTAGATAAATTGCGTAATAACCTTTATATTGTGAAAATAGACTGTGTTATACGTTTTTTTTGTTTCGTGACGTGATCGATAGGCGGGAAACACATTCTCGGCGTGAATATCGAGGATTGATAACTTTAGAAGCAAATTCTTTCGTATGTGCGGCTTAGCGCATTTACGCGCGGGACTATGTGTACCTGTCAACAAAAGTTTATAAAATTGTATATGAAGGCAATGTTTCGCGCGGGAATGTTGACCCCTCTGGAAGGTTTGCTAGGACTAATATAAAAAATATTACCACCTTAACTGTTATGATTCGATTTAATAGTAAGTACCTACTAAAAATAAGTACGCATTCCGAAATTTAATTATATAACATAGTATGTTATATAATATAAGGCATAAGGCAAGAAAAGGCAATAACAATCTTGAAACTATCTGTAGGTACTATGAACTTTTACAGGATAGAATAAATAGCGCGGAGAAAAGGTGAAAACTAATGTATCAACGGCAAATTATTTAAAATAGCACCATTAATTAATATTCTTAATTGATATGTTTGTATCTTCATTGTCATCGTTAGCTTATTAGTGTCCCACAGCTGGGTACAGACCTCTCTGATAGGAGAAAAGGATTTAGAACTATTTTAGTTATATTTGTATGTATTCTGTTTTTGAATTTTATTTTACTATAATTCAATGTAATATCCCATCTATCACTTAGATAAACAAATAATCTTGCGTGAACATAACACACACTATATTGACATGACACGTGTTTACCACCTCGTCAAATTAAGAATACGTCTATAAACTTGTGCTTACTTTGTTCTTGTAGGTATTGTATTTAAGTATTCATTTTATCAGGACACTTCTTGATCGCAGTTTGTCATTTTTATATATTTTATATTGATAGTAGTAAAGCTAAAAATTATATAATATATTGGTAAGTAATCAATTGATTGTATATAAAACTCTTGAATACGGTTGACTTAGGACACTGTTCCACACATTGCCCGGACACGAGGTTCTGTTGTCAGGATGCGGTTGTCTAACTTTCTACTCACATTGAACTCACACTGAACTCTATTGTTACCACTGAACCTGTGGCAAACATAGAGCTTCTGACCATGATAAGAAAGTAGCATAAAAACGGAATTATTTTCTAGAAACGATTTTAAAACCCGAGCTAAATTGTAGGCAAATTTGAGCTTTGAACTTATGCAGATAAGATTCAATTTACTTCGATATTCAAGTATTTCTATAAGTACACTAAAACGACTCCTCGATTCGAGCGAGCGAACAAATCTTGTACTAAGAGACTACTGGCCACAGATGTATCAATGAAGCTAGTGACCACATCATAGCCTTCGAATATCGCTTCAACATTGACTCTACTCAAATTAAAGCATTGGAATGTGAGCTTTTTGCTATAATTAAATGAATATTTCAAAATGTCGAAAAAAAACATACTATCATTAGTCACTTGTTTAATAATTACAACAAAAACTAGTTACGAAAACGGTACGTAACGTAGAGGGGTGGCAGGCCTACGGGGGATGCAATGGAAAAGCGGGGTCCGATTTATCACTGAGTACTGTAAAGAGATTAAGCAACCAAAATTGAGTTTTGTTTACAACAAATTGGCGTCATTATAAATTAACTCCACTCGTTGTGTTAGATGAAATCTGTAGAAGTGTGTTGATTCTTTTTAAAATATGACTAATTAATAACATATTATATTTGTCTTTAATATTTTTAATAGATAGATAAGTTAATTTTTATTTCGTAAGCTGTTTCCATATATTATTCCATTATATTTTATTATTGAGTCCTCTCTATGAAACATGATGTCACGTATCCAAAATTACATGTTTTTTTTTGATAAAGCTTAAGCGCGTTACACATGGTCTCGCCAAGGTTACGTACGATGTAAATAGAAAATCACCATGCATATGCATGGTGATTTTCTATTTACATCGTATAGTAGTCAATTTCGGCGTATAGTAGTCATTTTAATACGCTGTTTGCTGGATATGCTGGACATTCAACTGGAACCACCACTGAACGTGGTACTATCGAGAAGTTTATCCTTATATTATATAAAGGACAACCTTCTGAGTGGTGAGGTATAAATTGTGCATGCTAGAGTTGTGAAATATATAAGTTCCATTTAATTATTTGATTGTATGGAACCGGTGGAAGACTCACTACAAATAGGCAGACTTGACGTAATAAATTATAAATAAATATACTACGACAATTCACACAGCGCCATCTAGCCCCAAAGTAAACGTAGCATGTGTTATGGGTACTAAGATGAGTGATGAATATTTTTATAAAATATATATATACTAGCTGTTGCCCGCGACTTCGTCTGCGTTTGATTTTGTTTTTAAAGTATTCAGTATCGCTAAGCCTTAGCTAAGCCTTAAATGGTTATAGTAGTATGTATATATATATACGCTAATTAAGGCTTAGCGATGTAACATGTGACTGTCAATTAATTATAGACAAATAATTTGCAATAAAATAAAATTGCGACTATAATTAAAGATCTAAGCTATCCTATCTCTTAAGTTGGACCAGACTGCTCACGGTGTGCCAATTTAATTCTAAATCGGTTAAGTAGTTTAGGAGTCCATCGCGGACAAACATCGTGACAGGAGATTTATATATATTAAGATAAATAACAACAATAACAAAAAAATTTACCAGTTGTGGTAATCGAACCCACAGCCTTGGACTCAGAAAGCAGGGTCGCTGCCCACTGCGCTAATCGGCAGTCTAAAAAGTAGGCCTACTTGATATGAATGAATTTTGAATTTTCAGCGAGACGTCGAAAAAGATAGTCTGTAACGAGCTTAAGTTATATGGGGCTTCATTCATTGAATATAATGAAAAAGGCCTAATGTATTAGTAGAATCAGGTTGAGTGACATATCTTTTTAATTTAACTTTGAAAGTAAACAAGGCCCAAGTTTTTATTAATAAAATTCCTCTGTGTTCAACCAATGACAAAAACTACTTGTGAAAAAAGCAATTTGCTTGCAGCATGTTTTTGATCAGCTGTGCACGGTTATTTTTTAATTAAACAATTGTGAAAACTCCTGTAATTGAGCGAAAAGTAATCACATATACAGCGTGTAACAAAATTACAAAATAATATTGAAGGAGGCAAAGTATATTTCATAAGGAATCACCCTGTAAAAATATTAAAACGAAAGAAGCTTCTTTATTATTCCATACGAATGAATTCAAAACATTCTAAGTGTTTACTTATGACAACCCTATTGAAGATATAAGGCCGACACGCGCCGACCGATAGTATCTACGCTATACGACGCCTACCTAATAAAGTGACACGAGGCACATGATTTTAATTTTGCATGTGAGGTTAAGGCTGTATCTGATTTCTTTCAGTAAAAACTCTAACAGTTACTCAATAACTTTTAGGTTTTCGGTTTCAAAGATAACTCTTAGTAATGTACCTCTAAATCCTGTTATTATTTCGGTTTTCATTTACACGTTGTATAAGCATCCGCGATACAGGCATAACTAGTGTCGATACCGAAAGAAATTAAATTTATTGTCAAATAGATTAATATTAATAAACGTTTTTTAATTTTTTTCTCTCATTAGTACTTTTCGCCGTTGAGGAGGTATACTACCATACATTTCATCGTTTGTTTTTTTTTTTTATGTGAGATTTATATTAATTCTTGACTTCCCCATAATTCCGCAACGATGTTAAAATATTACTATGCTTTAAGCCACGCGACGGTAGAAAGCCACCAGAAATAGGTGCTATCCAAATTTTCCTTAGAATGTATGTCAAAGTTAGATTTAAGAGCTAAGTTAACAAATTTGATGATATAATATATAAACCTAATAATTATTTCAAGTATATGTTAGTATTTCAAATAACACTGGTCAACAGCTTCAACTTATTTTAACTTATTGTATGTAACATTAAACTGAGTATTAGTATAGTAGAATTATTTATTCACATAGGCCCATGGAGGGCATTTTTGATTAATTCTTATTTATAGATTACATAAAAAGTGTGTACATAATAGTGAGTGATTCTAGATACAAATAGATTTATTGTGATATAATATTTGGCCTGTCGGTTCTATATAAATAAATAAAAATCGACGGAATAAAAAATCATCCTACAAAACTTTTATGAGGAGTCCACATTTTGTCTGGTTTCCCTACAGGAAAGTTAATATATCAGCAAAGTTTTTCTTTATTGAAGGTTGAATATTCCTGCGTTGAATAAAAATTTTACTAAACTTGACAGGGTAAATTTTTACTCGAACTATATCAGAATCATGTTATTTGACAAACACAAAACAAAACAATAATTCATACAAACAAAATACTTAAAAAGATAAAACTATACTAACGGTAACACAAAAAATTTGACCTGATTTAATACAAATTAATTCGTTGCCGCTTTAAAATAGCTATCAACGTTCTTGTCATAAAATTTTGTAGACCAGTGTTATTTTCAATATCATAATATGTATCTTTAAAGCATAAAATCATGACTTGCGGAATTTATAATAAAATACCTTTCAAATGAGATTAATTTAGTTTTAAACAGGGTAAAGGCGAAATTCTTCCGAACAGAATACCGGATGAAATTCCGACTTAAAAAAATCTAGAAAACTTAGGCAATACAAATTTAGGCGTGTCACAAAAATCCTTATGGACACAAAATATTGATATCATAACTTTGTATAACATACGAGTACAATTCGACACATGATTTGTAACTAAAAATATTTGAAACCATTCAAAGAGCTAAAAGTCTATTTTTTCTTACCAGTCTTAAAATGCAAACAATATTATTTTAAATTACATATTAAGAAAATAATAAAAGCACACTTACATAAAGAAAATCTCTTTTCATTTCGTTTGTTTTTATTAATTTTACCACACCCACACACTTACGTTATCAGACATGTTAGAAAAAATGGAGTGTATGCGTTTAATTTCTATACACTATATCTTTTTTTATTATAATAATATTATATTGTGTCATGTTGGACTATGGCGCGTACTTGTATTTTTTTCTAATACGCAATTGGCATCGCAAAAAATATGTCAGTCCATGACTCTAGGTCCCGCAACTAACCGAGCAGCATTTATGACAACTGCAACTATACAAAACTTTATCGAACTTGCTACAATCGCTAAAACAGTATATTATTTTAATATTACAGTTTATTTGGAAAACCGTCAAAGCAGTAGTAGTAGCATGCCCAGAGTTTTTGACCGGGGCAGGCATGCAAAGGAAAATCTCTCTTCTATAAGAGTCATAGGTACATCAATCTAAGGTAGGCAGTGGTTTTGTGAATGCATGAAAGGAACCCCACTGCTGGTCTAACGTTTAAAATTTAAATTATGGAACAAAGCATCATTAATATTAAAATAATACTTCTCTTAGAGATAGTAGAGGCCCTGTCTGCAATTTTTTTATATCTTCTCGTTATTATTTGTGTAAACCATAACCATAACTTTGAGACCTACCTAATATTATTGTAGTGTCATCGTTTTGTTCCAGAATCCTTGTTTTTTAGGATGTTAAGGTATGTGAAATAAACTGTCATGTTAGGATAATACTGTTATAAGCGATGGCGGTAAGACCCCAGTTACAAAAATGAATTATAAAATTGCATTGCAAATAAAGACCGTCTGCATCGGCCATTACTAGTAGATCAAAAAACTTAAAGGTTTTGAACTTTTATCAATATTATTTATTCTAGTCTACGAATAACTTTAAAATTCTTTAAATATTATTTACCGGAGATAACTGAATTATACATTTTATTGTAAGGACTTCTTGGACATTGAAATTGCCTATATTAGAGCCATTTGTAAGATGAGCAAGGTGTCAAAACTCAGGGGCAGACAGAACCTTTGTAAGAGAGTGAAAAAATATGTACAGTCGTCGATGTTCGCAAAGGAATTTAGAAAATTGATTTTTCTGCTGTCGTGTACAAATCGACCCGATGAAACCGATTTTTGGCACGTTTGCTTCATTCATTACACGCTTTTGATTCTTGACTATAATTTCTTACGACAAACATTAATTTCGACGATGTTCGTTAAAATAATATTTTAAGGTTCTATAATATTACTAATTGTGTTATTAATTCGTACTCGTGACTTATCGTGTTTCAAAATTTGTTACAGCCTTACACATATAATTAGGTTTAAGTCAAATAAAGGTACCTACATTTAAAATTTTATTTTATTTCACCGTTATTTATAGATGTTCGAAGCAATAAAATTATGGCTTTAGTTACCCCGTGTTTTATTTTAATGGAAAGTGTTTATTACATTCCTACCATTGGTAAATTGTATTTAAGTTTTTTTCGTTGGATGTGTTTCAACCATCGGTTAAGAGCACCCAAATCGATTTTAACCTAATAGTGGTTTGAACGTGGATGAAGACAATTTTGTCAATTCTGTTGTAGGTAGGTACTCAAAAAATAAGCTTACTACGTTGACAGGTCGAAAAGTAGTGCTACTTTTAGACCTGTCAATTCAGTTTAGTGAATTGGGAGGTTTATGTAGATATAAAAGAATTGGCGCTTAAGACGCACAATTAGGTATAGTGTAATCATAGAAGATAGACTATTAGCCAAAATTGAACAGTTTTTTTGTTCCCCTAATATGGGTATCAAATGTACAGTTATGTATTGATGTTAAGTAAAACACAAGGTTATTTAAAGAATTTTATTAATGAAATAATTTAAAAGTTACATTATTTCTTATAAAATTAAATATTTTGTAAGGTGTCGTAATAATTAATTCTCTATTCTTATATGTTTGATTTATTTGACAAACTTAGCTTATAACATTAGGTACAAATTACTGATAAGTTTTGTGTTTCTGTTTCAGTACTTATTACTTTGTACGTTGTTTCTTTTAGCCGTGTTGGTAACACTGAAAGTTTTGCACCCATTGCGGAGCTTTTTTGCGGGTTCTTGCCAACCGACCGTTCTTAAACCGAACATGATTATCATCGATTGAACATTCAGTCACTTTTGTATCCAGATGATAATCGCTCGTTTGCTACTGTCAGAAGGTTATTATTATATATACATCAAGTTAACAGTAAAATTTTTATGACCCAACTTATTAGGTATTTATTTGTATAGTAGATGTTTTGTTACCAAAGTTCATGCTTAAGTTATTCATGTTTTTTATATTTTTATAATTTTTTTTTCTATTAGTGTTTTTACCTACACTTGGAGGAATTATCAATTTTATAAATTTGAAATGCATATAAAAATTTTCGGAACCGAGAGGATTTGAGCATGCGACTCTTGCAACTCTCGCAAAATATTTATATGCATTTTAAATTTATAAAATTCATGTTTTTAGTTAAAGTATAATTCTGCCTGATCATCAAAAAGGCAAGCTTACATTTGATAAAAGTGAACGTACTCCTTTTGCAATTACAGGCAAAGCCTGAGACTCAGTATTAGCATGAAATCAAAAAGTCACCTTTTTTTAAATATAAGGGTAGAATTGAATGTAGTTATTTGAAACCTCAATAGTTACTAGTGTGGAGGCAATGGTGCCAATTCCCTTAAACATACAAAATCTCTAAACTAAGATGACAGGTCTAAAAGTTGGGATCTCCTTTTCTCAATGTTTGCAGTGAAAAGAATAGCACCATATTCTTCCTGTCAATTTAGTTTAGTTAATAGAGATTTATGGGGAACAGAATTGGCGACATTTCAGAACAATTAAACTCCACAGGGCGAAACCCTCAGTGTCCCCTACCAACTTAGTGAAAACTTTAACATTGTTAGGCTACGTTGTACTTTGAGATGCTTACGCCGATATTGAACTCTTAATCAAATTAAAGTGCTTTTTCACGTGTAACCAGTGACCATGGGCGCAGCGGAATAATGTGGTAGGTATTTAGGTAGTAGTGCCGTCGTTTTCTGTAAGGAACATTGTGAAAGAGATGATAATTTTGCTTAGAATACTAGTAGTAGTAGTACTAGTATCCATCTTGTTGGGCTTCTAGGACTCGGACAAACATTTGCATGAGGAGCATCGTTGTGGGATCAATTCGATTACCATCGTTATATGTGCGTTAGGAAAATTAACTGTATCCCACTCAGCAGATTTTGATAGCGATTAAAATTAAGTGTTGGATAGTTGGAATAAGGTTTATTTTTACATATCACCACTTTTGTTATTGAGAATGCCGGAGAGCAAACCTTACGCGGTTAGTGTGAAAAAATAAAAGGAGCCGACCGGCTACGTATGATTTCTGATGACGCCGCGCTTCCGCCCGGCTCCGAGCGCGTCCGCTTGAACAGTGCTCTTCCAGCCGGTCTATGTGAAACAAAGCTTGTTCGCTCCGGTCAGTTCCAATCGTACGCGCGCCGGAGGTCTGTGTGAAAAGAAGAGCACCGTCCGATTCTGCGTGAGCGGGCACTAAGGGAATATAACGGAGAACAGACAGCAGTGTCCTCTGTTCTATTACTACCATCTTCTGCGGTCACCATACGATTATGGGCAAAACACTCCAGTTGGGAGAGGCCTTTAGTGCAGAATTAGTCCAGCAGGCTATTCATTACAGGTTATAAAGTGTTGCCTCACACAGGTGATTTACAACTTAACATTTTAATTGAATCTAAGCTACTCACGACTAGATATTAAAAGACGAAGTATAAACATATCGATACTACTGTCTTAAGATCTAAATAATATAAAGATATATTATATTATAATATAGGCGATTACGTCAAACGGAATGTTACTGCAATAAAACATTGGTTATTCGTTTAATAAAAACAGGTAAGTAATAAAAATAAAACAAGGAGCATTGTAGGTTATTGTTCTAGTTTACCGTACAATCTACAAGATAGTTTGAGGTAGAGCAAGTAAATAGGACCGATTGTATGCTTAGATTAGCAAGCACACCTACATAACAAATTTGATGTTAGGGATAGTCAAGTCAAGGCATGATTAACCTCAAAAGACACATGACATGAAAAGACACATGTTACGTCGTATGGCCGCCTGTCGGATTGCTTAATTTTCATTTTCTAACATATTATTACTACCTAGCAGAAGGTTTCTTTAGAATTTTCTTCTATCATAGTGAAAACACTGAAAACCTGATGTATCCGGCGAGCTTAGTGTACGTGTCACATAAAAAGAACTTACTAGCAAATAATTATAATTTTACTATTGTTGGTTCCGTCCTCAATTCTAGCTTTTTCCAGTATGGCTGGAATGCGCGCCACTAGTTATAGCCTCCACCTGTTACTCGATTTTTTTCTATAGAGATATGCATGAGGAATGTGTTGACATAAATCTCGCGGCGCGCATATGCTAGCCCATTAAACACTTAATTAGATGTAGGTAAATCATAGAAGATTGTACTTTGGTAAAGACAGCAACACACAGGTTTGCAACTAACATTAATCGCATCGCACAACACACAAGGTGCAAAACGTGATGTTGCTGGGATTACTCACGCCTATTTAATTTTAAATTTATATCTGTTTTTTTTTTAATTTTCTTGTGGTGTTCGATAGTGTTTACGAACACACAATAAATCTGTACAAAACTTGAGTAAAATAGTTGGGTAGAACCCTCTTTACGTGACACCTAAAATAATAACTTCTTTTTGAATAGGAGTCCATCAGGCATAGCCATACTTATGCGCTTTTGTCATTATCTCGTTTTAACTACAAAATAACCGAAAACACTCTGTATGGTCTCAGTATTGATAGCGTAGGCACAACATAAAGATGTAGTGTCTTTTTCGACACGTGATTTTCAAACGTATGAATACAACAACAGAACATCCACGATAGACCTTCGACCAATAGTATACTAGATGTGCTGATAGGTGTCTGTGAATAATAAGAATTCAGGTATGCAACTATTAGTATTAAGAGCTTTCATTTTTTTAGTTATGTGCGTGTCCAATTTAAGCTATTAACGGTAATGGGTAACGTTGTGAGGTAATTTGCATGCCTGAAATTTCTTAATAATGTTCTCAACAGCGTGTGAAGTGTACATCCGCACTCGGCCAGCGTGGTCGACTACTGCGTCAATCAATCCTTCTTTAATGTAGCAGTAGACCCGTGCCCTGCAGTAGACTGGTAATGGCTTGACATGGTTATATTATAGTAAGTATATGTTGCAAGTAAAAAATCTAATGTGTTACGAAAATTAAGCTTAATTTGTTATACTCCGCGATCAGTAGAAGAATCATTATGGTGTAATTTATAATTTCTTCAATCCATTGGTCCAAACAAAGTCACAATTTTGACTTAACAGTTATTCATTGTAAAGTCAACATCTCCTGAGGATGCTCCAGTTTCGGAGCTAAACGTGCGTAAAAAGTACATTGCCGAGGATCTGTTTGGTGTGGAGTATACGGATAGAAGAAATTATAAATTACACCATACAAATTCTCCTGCTGTTCGCGAAGTATAGCAAAATAAGCTTAATTTGCATAATATATTATGGATTTCCGCAAAGTAATGCCTGCTTCTAAGTTATAATTAATTTGATAAACATCGATAAAAAAAAAAACAAAAACGGGACGATTGTTCTGCTAAACTTTGTATGGGACTGCATATCTTACTGGATACATTTTTGATCGAAGAGTAAGACAATGTAAATAGGATGGCAAAACTAAGGCTAATGAGACTTGTTGTACGAGTCTTTGTGCTGGTAGCCTGAGACGTAGCCCGAACCGTCGACGAGGTCCTTCCTGCCAGCTATCCCTTTCCCTTTACCAGTCTCATCGAACCGTTGTTTATGGGAGCCGGTGTATTTGCTTGTGTCAGTCAGCCTATCGACGGTCGCCGCTGCTGTTGCTGATTTTGTCAACTGTAAATAGTTAAGCTTTAATAAGTATACTTATATGTATGAGAGGGTAGTATGGAGGTAAGTATGGATGCCAAATCCGTCCGTTGCAATTGTGCTGGTTAGACAACGTCGACCCAACTGGCAACTTGGTATTGATTAGAATTTTAAGAGTGCATAAACGTTACTTAGCCGAATAACCGGCTTTGGAGCAGCGTTGTGGGTTAAGATCCTAAGAGACGAGACGTAGCTATAGTGTCACGTGCCATTTGAGTTATTAATTTGAATATTTGATAGCGGAATACTGGTCAGTGACTTTCGAGAAATCTTTTTCTTATTTATCACATCGGCAATAATTCTGCACCCTTTGATTTAAAACATAATGGTATAGTAAAAGAGAAACGCATTTTGTCTACCTCCCTGGCTCAGCGGCGAGCATTGCATATGGTCTTATGCTTGGGAGGTAACGGGTTCGATTCTCGGCAGGGGCATTTTGGAAATTTTTAATTTCATAATTTTCTATGGTCTTGTCTGTTGGCCGTGACTAGTCAGGGACATACCGCAAATCGATTTAGCGTTCCGCTACAATGCGTTTAAGAAACTCAATAGGGATATGGGTTTAATATAACAGGTTAGCCCGCTACCATTTTAGACTGCATCATCACTTACCAGTTGAGATTAGAGCCAAGGGCTAAATTGTAGTGGTTAAAAAAAAGATAGCGTATTTCTAACTTTAATAGTACCCTACCAACTTAGGTACGACTAGTACCTACTTAGAAGAAAAACAGGTAATTAATTCATAAAAGGAGCCTTACTCGACCTGCCCATGCTTATTTAAAGAGATGCCGTTAAAAATCATTATTTTCGACAAACAAGGAATGTAGTCAGAGGCGAGAGCCAAAACAGCTAGAACAATGAAACTGCGACATAACTACATATATCTAGTCATATTACATATTACAATGTTCACTTTAAGTGCTCATAAGCGAACAATAGGGTGTAACTTTTAAATACTTACCTCTATCTAGAGGTTTTTATTTTTGGAGCGGTCAGTGAGACGCAAACTTAAATGTATAAGTAGTTATAGAGAAATTAGTTTTCGATTTATAGCTGCCTCGTTGGTCCAGTGGTGAACATGATCGTCAGCAGATCACAAAGTCCTGGGTTCAATCCCCTGGTAGAGTCAATGTATGGTACCCATTGGGTTTTTCTATGAAGAAATCCTTAGTACAAGATTGGAAATTCCGCCCCTTGCCTTGAAGCGTTGATCGCTTTCCGGTCGGAATATGAGTGTGAGAGAAAAGATAGTGTACCTGTGTTTGCGCACAGACTCTAGAGATTGACGTCCTTCGACGAAATCGGTCAGTAAAAATGCTTTTTCTAGTTTTTTTAGAATAAGAATTTGAATTTAAAAAGCGTGTGGACAAAGATAAGTTTTAGTGAATGGACGTGTCAAAAAGGTTGAGGGCTATCTGTAAAGCCCTTACAAAAAAATTATTACGTCGCGTTGAAAAGTTTTGTGTTTTGTCTTCATTTTTCGAATGTCTAATTACTGATGATAGAAAGAAAAAAATCATTGTACCTACTTTCTATAATAATTACAACTAAAACAACGTTGGCTGCTAAAGAGTAAATCCGCTATGAAACGTTTTATGATTTTGATTATGGCTGCTAATGATTAGTATCTAATAGGTAACTTACATGTGTTGATACACCAGGTTGACCGCAGGTTGTTAGTTTCTTCTTAATATCTTCAAGTTCTACTTTCTTACTCTTCGCCAAGTCTTCTAGGAATTTCTGATAATCGTCAATACCGAGTTTGACCAATTTTAACTTTTTGAAGTGGATAGCGGTGTCTGTAGTTGTAATTTTCTTTCCGTCAATCACCTTTGCTTGCTTCATCCATTTGTCGCTTTGGGACAGTGTGATCTGCTTTCCGTCCGATTTCGGATCACCGAATTTTGAGAACATTTTAAAGGCATCCTAAGAATGAAAGAAAATAGAGATTTAATGAAAGTTGAATATACAGACAGCGTCGATAGCAAAATGGTTAGGTCTTCGACCTATTTTTCCAGGGGTTCGATACTGATTTAGGGGGATAAAGGAGACAATTTTCGCGTGAATCGGACCTATGGATCTCGCACCTCTTACTTTTCGGAGTTATGTGAGTTTAAAGCAATTAAACATCACTTAAAACTTGGTGAGGAAACCTACACGCCTGAGAGTTCTCCATAATGTCCGTCGCGGCGTGTAGACTCCGGCATCGTGTCTTTGTCGGATCTTAATCATTATTGTTTTATATTGCACCTTAGTAAGTGCAGTACCTACTTACGGATCCCTTGGAGTAAAAGTACAACTCGCATTTCACCATTTTTATTGCAATTCACTATTATTTAACCTAGTTATCATATTTAAATAGACAAAACCAAGTAGCCATTTTTTAAACCCCGTAAGTGCCTATCTATCTAATATTATCTCGATAATATGTTTTTGTATCAAGCTGCAGCGTAATTGTGGTGTTGTTCTAACCGCAGCGTTTATAACACATAATAGCAAAATAATAAGAATTGTCATCAAAAGAGAATCATTATACTCAACTCTATAGATATTAATATGCTCAAACATAAAAATTTCAAACATGTGACTCCGCTGAGTGCGTGCTTTGGCAGGTGGACATGTATATTTTCCGTCTTGTCAGTGGATACAATCGTGGGATAACATTTTTGCCTCCTGCTCTAGCCGCGCTGGTAGTTAGTTGACTACCTTTGGCGCAGCGGTAAGCTCAGGGGCCTTGGGTCATGTGGGAGATCCCAGGTTCGATTCCCAGCGAGAAGAAAAAAATATATAGAATTTGTATGTCATGTACTTAACGAAACTAGTGAAGTAAAATTGCAAATTCTAGCCTTCTAGGCATCGATATTGTATTTGAATTAATTTACTTTAGGTATCTAGAACTCTAGAACGCACAAAAAATATTTTAGTGCGTTCACAATTAATCAATATGCCTTCAGCATTCTACCCAACTAACCT
This sequence comes from Pararge aegeria, assembly GCF_905163445.1. NCBI lineage: Eukaryota > Metazoa > Arthropoda > Insecta > Lepidoptera > Nymphalidae > Pararge > Pararge aegeria. The sequence goes on along the minus strand of NC_053195.1, from coordinate 9,957,301 downwards.
ACATAGTCTTTCACAGTTTATGCAATTAACTTCGTGTGAAAACTTTCCTTCCCTTGCATGTTTAGTAAAAATAACGCCAAAGGCGACATATGCACTGCTTTTGATAGCTAATAGTCTAGATAGTTGTTGTGCCTAGTACTGCTAGACACCTGAGATTAGGTAGCATATAAAAAGTATAGAATCTTTTTTGGTTGTACCTACCTACGTAGTACGTACGATTATCAACTCATTACCGATCCACTACAGGGCACGGGGCTACACTCTGGTAACTGGTTCAGAAGGGTTAGGGCTGATGACCAACCCGCTGGCCAAGTGCGAATTGGTACTTATGCGCGTCTTCACTTAACCTAGGAATTGCTTTAATCGGATGCCTTGCCTTAGGTGATGCTTAGAGAGTAAAACGTTTCACGAACTCTTATTTGGTGTCAAACGACATTAGGGGCCGTCTAAATTTACCACCCCGATCCTAGTTTAGGGGCTCGTAAAATTACACTTGACAGATGAGAATAACATAAATTCGGTTTTTTTATATCCATACGAAAAATTAAAAAATTGAAAATAAGAACGCAAAACACCACACATTGTAGCAAGAACCATAGACAAGTAAAATTCCACGAGTTGCCTAGTGAAAATCGTTTGGTAAAAGGTAAAGGTTCTTCGATTAGTTGTTACATACTTAGGCATTGCCTAGTGCATCTTTAGTGAAAACATGCCTTAGACTTACTTTGCCTTCGCACGACGACGGGACGAGAAGAAACTGATACTTTATTGCTCCAAGCGCACATAACTTGGTATAGAACACGGTCCTCCCGAAAGGGGGCTTCTTAATTATAACCAAACTATTATGAAAATGTTAAATAAAAAATATTTTGGGTACCCCTTACCTTAAAGGGTATAGCATTGTCTTCATTCTTGCTCGGTGTTCCGTTGGCCGCGCCCGGTGTCGTCCCGTTTTCCAACTTGACGTCCTTCACTTCCTGCGTCACTTCCTCTACGGTTTGCGCGAGCTCATCCGACATTTTCTCTTAGTCTGGAAAGGTGAAAAAAAACTATTGTTAGAAAATATGTAAATAACTTGAGGAGTTCATCTCCGTCGAAGCCTTTGAGTGTGGCGTTTGGTGACGGCAGGCTACATTTCAGTTTTCGCAACCCCTCCCTGGAGGTGTCGTACGAGGCGGCTAAGGGAATATAACAGAGAACAGGCAGAAGCGACTACTTACTTCTGGGATCACCAACCCATCTACGCAGCGTGGTGATTATGGGCACACCCTCCCGTCGGGAGAGGCCTATAGTCCTAGGCAATACTGCTATAGGCAATTGATGTGATAGCCTTTGTAATCACATTTACATTTAGCATCATCATACGACTTGTAAGTATGATGATGCTAAATGACTGAATCAGTTTAACAAACATTCTCAGTGTTTAGTAGTCGACACCTAGTTTTTGTTACAGAGTGTCCGGGAAAAAAACTCCCACCATATTTTTATTTTGGCCTCCATTGCTATGTTCCGGTCGGTAGGGGATGAATTTGAATGTTTAATTAATAAAAAGCAACCACTTTGTTGTCTTGTATCTGAGTAATTTATTTGTTCAAACCTCAAAACACCCTCGATGTTTACCCTGTTCCTATGCTCATGAGATAAGACGAGTAAACGGGCATATTTGTCTCGTGGCGCACATCTTAGCCCTCCAGTATGAGTTATAAATATTTGAGGGTAGGCTTTTTTATAACTCTAACAATGCATATCCTTACAATGCCTTAAGTTTTTTATAACTGGTACTAACAGATTTTCTTCATTTTATATCTTCTGCATACCCTGTGCATACCCTCTATGCACGCCACTGCCTACCATAAATGGCGCGTGTTTAAACTACCTAAACATTTTATGCTATCAAAGACAACCTTTTCTCCTGTATATATACCCATACATAGACAATTAAATTAAAGATAAATACTTGTCTAGAATCCATTAGTAGAAATACCTGCCTATGGACCAAGATTCCGAGATTCTCAGATGTAAGTGGTAAGTAGGTATGTTAACGTTATAGTATCGACTTAATGGACTTCGAATCACGTGGTGAAATCCTCTAGTAGATAAACTTCAGCAAGTTATTGTGAAATGACTGCCTTATTTGCATGTTAGCATAGAACACCTGTTCTATGAGTATTTAAAGTTATTTGTGCAAACAAATCTTTTAGAGCGATTTCACTTTCGCAAGCAGATTCCTGACTCTCGTGTCTTAGAAAGATAGGTAATCGCTCGGGAAAAGAAGAACTCCACGCAGAAAAAGTCTGAATTATTTGGAATTCTGTACTAAAAAAATCCTTGAGAGGTATTTATTTTTTCTAATCGATCACATTTGCTCGTTGTATCCACACGATTTTACACGCGTATTTTATTTTACATCACTGCACTTGTACTATGCCCGCAAGTCATAGAAGAGCGCGATAAGAAAGTCGTAAGTGCAATCACACTTGTACCATAATTTACTATATTAATTTATACTGGGTACTTATTACTTTTTAAAAAGTACACGAATTAATACAAGATATTTTTACATTAAAGTACTTCTTACATACTCACACGGTTGTACATAATTCCGAGGTTCTTCGTGATGTCATGCATAAATATCCAAAGATTTGAGTCTTCTATCTAATAATATGCCTTATTGACGATTTACTTAGATTCTTCGCGTCTTGTTTTCGCGCTAAAAGTGGCAATTACATCACCGACCTTGTATAAGTATGTGTGTTCGTAAATATCAGCTGAGATTTATCCTTCCTTACAATATATTAACTATCGATTCTATTCATATCTCAAAACATGACTTTGAATAGGTACAGCAGACAAACTATGCGTGAAGGTATAAATCTATTGACATGCGTGCACTTGAGAAAAGTTCGTCCGATCTGAAATTTTCTCTGCTTGTTCGCTTCAATACGGGGGTGGTTTAGAAAAAAGATAATGATAAAAAACTTAATAGAACACTGGCTTCAAATTGAAAACTTCGAAATTGGTATTGTTAAGTTTGTATGGAAATTGCAACTTCGAATTAATTTCATTGTATGAAATTTACTGTATTCGGCACTTAGTTTATGTGACTTCAGACATCTATCACTCCATGTTGTAAAAGTCATCATTCCCCCAAGACACGGGAGATCCTAGTTTGGGGGTCCAGGGTAATTTTAGAAAAAACATTGTACTTTTAAGCAAATAAAAACTTTTTTATTTTTATCATCATAAACCAGCCCATTACAAGGCACGGGTCTCCTCTCAGAATAAGAAGGGTTTAGGCCGTAGTCTACCACGCTGGCCAAGTTGCGAATTGGACATTGGTAGACTTCGCACACCGTTGAGGACCGTATTAGACATCTCTGAGGCATGCAGGATTCCTCACAATGTTTTACTTCACCATTTAAAGCAAGTGATATTTAAATTGCTTAAATAAAAAACTCATATAACTCCAAAAAGAAAGTAGTGCGTGCCGGGGCTCGAACTCGGTCTCCATGAAAGATGCCGATCCCTAAGCCACTAGGCTATCACCGTTTCTTAAAAATTCAATTAATAATGTAAAAATATGTGCTTAGTATTTAATAGTTTTCTAATTACAAATGTAGGTTAATTTCAAAGCTTGTGCTGAAAACTTAATTGCCCTCCATAAAGATCTACCTACGAAGGAAAATAAAGAATTGTAGCCTACCACCCACTTTACCGCTGTAAAGTCGTATCCGTAAAAGTTCTTTAATTTCAATGATATCATCAAAACCGTTCAAGCGAATAAAGGAAATGATATCAAATCCAGTTTCGGCGCTGTAACCTTGGGGCATAATTTATACGAATAAAATTTAAATGAATTCGTCAACTTTTGCAGGGGTTTGCTATTACACCTCCACGAAATATTCCTGTGGGTGCTCCCTACTTACTGCTCACATATTTCCTGAAGACTAAATGATCTGACCTAGAAAAAAATAACAACGTATCCTTAAACGTATACCTAGATACCGAAATATAGCTAACATAAAATAGAAAAATGCATAAACGGCCTCATAATTTGAAGCGATCCTCACAAACGGAAGATGCACGTATACTCATCCTTATTTACTGCTCTAACGTAACAGTGCAATAGTTATACTAATCATTAGGTATGAGATTTCCGTGCTATACTAGTAATCGAAAATGAACATAAAAAGATGACATTTAAAACGAAACGAAAAAAGGCGGCTCAAAACTGTAAAATCTCTACAAAAGAACTAAGCCAAGCTATGAATGACGACATCAATTGAAATTATACATCGAACGAAGATAATAAATACAAATTAGATTGTAGGTACTGACTACTGTGGAGATCTTATATCCTCAGTCTTTTATCCTACCATAGTACAACGTACATTATCTAGAAAAGCTGATTATTATCTCTATAACAAAAACAAAAACGAAGTAAGACGTAGGTACTTTGGATATAAACGTGGTTTAAGATTAAATTATTCAATCGGCTCATCAGAATTGGATTGATTTTTCATTATATTAACCCTTTAATTATAACTTTATCTTCTGATATAAATGACGACATTTATCAACGGACCAATAGTAAAACACTTAGGTACACTATGTACAATAGTAGATTTCACCACTAGAACTATTATCTATTATATAGTAGGTGGGTAGGTTAACAAATAGAATTGGTTTAGTTTCTTTAAATCCCATTATTTTTTATGTAATAAAAGTCGCATTGCGTAGGTAATTTACAAGAATCCTTCTGCCATTGTCAAGGGCGTAATACCAATTACATTACACCTATATATGAACACCCAATAAATTAGCACACTACTAAAACCCCAATACCTTATTTGCATCAACATTGATTATAAATTGCCTTTCCACCTCGTAGAGTTAATGGCTAATTACTTGGGGTGGGTAATATTAACCACAAAACTGTGCGTCAACTGCCAAGGGTGTGACGCGACGTCATCGTCGCCTCTTGACCTACTTCGCTATTGTTTTTATGCATCATCCCTTGCGATTTCACCTGTTACTTATGAATTTTTAAATGTTACACCTTGCAAATGTTTATTGTCGGCGTCAATATGAATTGTGTTATATATACAAATCTCTGAACTAAACTAAAGTAGTCAATTATTTTATTTAAGTTAATTTAAGCTTAGCACAGACGCTGGTGCCAATTCTGTTGCACATCAATCTTTCGACTAAACTACCTAAGTTGACAGGTATATTCTACCCTTTTCCACTGGAAACTTTGCAAAAAGGACAGCACTACTTTTAGGCCTGAGAATTAAATTTAGACAAAAGATTTGGGCTTGGGTAAAGCCAAAAAAAACAAACGAAGAAGAACGTAGTAAGGACCTTTTGAGAGTATGTACCTATCCATTATAATTTCTTCAATCTTTATACACACCACACTAAACAACTACGAAATTACAGACAGACAAATAGCACGAAATCAACCGCCTTTAAATCTATTCTGTATTGGCAAGGGTTATACTTACATAGAGTTTGAAAGTTTTATTATACCGCCAGGAGAGATCTATTTTTGACCTGATCTCACTAACTGAAGGACTATCTTTTACGTTTAATATGCAATTTCAATATCAATTTATTCTGTACTTACATCACATAATGTTACATTTATAAATATGCTTGCGTTGCATATTGGATAGGAATTCTCACCACGGTGGTAACAGGGAGCTGGTTAGTGGGTATAGGACGCGTCACGTTAAGAATTGCATGAATCATTTCATCATAGTTCTACCTACATAAGAAGCAATAGATTGTCACCTTAATCATGCTTAATTTATATAATTCACCTTACGACCTGCAGTAGATTCAAAACACATATTGTAGGTGACCAAATCACGAGAACACATTATCTATGAAGTAGATAGTATATATAGTAGAATAGACAGCATGAAGTACTGGATTCCTTCACGTCCAAAAAGTGGTACTATAAGTAGGACCACGTTGTGTGCCTGTCGGTCTCATGATAGCACATTCACTGACTGATTAACAATTTTTTTATTCTGCGACAGGCAAAAAAGGAAGGTCACTTGGGAAAGAAAATTGAAGATATTAATAAAATGTCACATTACAACCTACCTACGTAAGCTAGGTCGTAAAACACCAATTATCATATCTTTGGAATTGGAAGTTAATGTGTTAAACTATCAGGAAAGTACCTAGGTAGTACGTACTTAAGTACGCATGCGAACGATAAAATTGGTAAGAAGTTGATGTGTTTTTGAAATAGAATTCGAATAGGGATAACGTGACCCATTCCGTAGTTGACGTAATCACTCGCGTAGATGCATCACAAGCACGTAGAAATAGCGTTTAAAAGTATGAGTCACGTGCAAAATTATAATAACCTATTTATACTTGAAACATTGTATTTATTCAGCTATATTTTAAAGAAATTTTAAAAAACCTCGTCTACCTACGTAGGTTAATCTGACGTAAACGCTCACGTATTTATTTTTTGGTTTATATAGGTTATGCTTTCAGGGCAGTTCCGTGTGGTTTTGGTCAAGATCTTCAGAGATGGAGGAAGGAAATTCTCAACGTACAGTATAGTACAGTACCTACTCGGAATCAGTACTGTAGTATGAGTCCATCGATATTGTAAGAACATTGAAGTGTATTTTTAATTTTAATGCATTTTAGATGTTTGATAAGCGTTGGTTTTCCCGGGCTGTAAAGTTGTCTATGTCCGTCTCTATAGCCGTAGCATGTTCTCCAAGAGACAATTATGTTTTGAAGCACCATTACAGCGCCAAGGATACAAGCTATTTCTGTTTAAAATTCATCATCAAGATAAGTTTAGCGCCTGTAACAACGGTTTTTCTTTTAAAGTCAACGCAAAAACGCGTTTTCGTTTGCTATTCAAAAGAAATAAGAATAGCCTATAAGGTTTAAAGCTCTCTGTTCTATTCTTAATTTCACTGAGATCCAGTCCAGCGGTTGAGGCGACCATTGGCCATAAAAATATCTAAACTTTCACATAAATAAAGAAATTGCAAACGTGATCCACAGATGAGAATGCAAGAGTTCTTATCAATAGACCATCGCGGTATTTTGCACCTTCGTAGTTCATTTAATTGTAGAAACAGCATTAGTAGACCTTGCACGTTTATGATCCAAAATGGCTCAATGCCATTACGTCACCCTGGATATTGTAGAGTCATTCTCGTTACGTTATAGCAAACTAGTATCAAACAAAAGTTAGGTACTATTTGAAACTAGTGTACCTATAGTAGAAAAAAAAATAACAAATACGCACAAATTTCTATATTTATTAATAAGCTAAAATTTCTATATTAAGTAATTATCGAATCAAGTAGGAATATCGGTGTAAAAGTTCCCAAGTTATGTTTGCATCCGAATGCAGTCTGGGAACTGTCTGGGAGTTAGTTAGTCTACCTAGGTGCCAAATTAATTTCCGTGCCAGTTCTACATACTACAACGGACCTATCTTAATTATAAACCGGATAGTAACATGTATAAAACATACAAACATCAAATGATACATACTCCATGTCCTTCCTCAAAAGCCTATCTTACCTAATTGAATTGAAATACTTATAATAGCAAACACACATAATATGAAAAACCCTCCAACTTTTCGATACTTTCCTTTTTTTTTTTATAAATCCAATGTACCAGCGAGCAGACGCGAAAAGAGTTTAAATGTATACGTAGGTGATGCGATTATTATGTTTTTTTTTGTCGAACTCTCGAGCGAGAAAAGCAGTTAAATAGAAACTTGTTAAGGCAAACTGGTTAGGTAAATCCGAGATTATATAATTTTATGCAGAAAAAACACGTGGAACCATCACTATACTATTTTCTATGGTATGGTAGAGGTCGGCAAACCGGATAGTTACTAAAATGTACATATTGGGATCCAGGGTCCAGACAATCAGCAACCCTTACTAAGTTAAAAATAGAAGGTAACTATTGATAGATCTTTAAAGGTGCCTTAGCAATCAAATTGCAATGTTTTTGTTTACATCAATTATCTGATGATATTATCTAATAAACAGTAACATTTATCTATATAAAAAGATATTGTATAGGTGGGAAAATGGAAAGTGAAAACACATGCGAAAACATACTGATGTTACCGGCCTCGCCGACTGCTTTATCAGAGTCAGTAGCCGTTTGTGTAAACTTTCCGGTGTCAGAGAACAGCGATAGTTTATCGTGATTTCAACTACTCAGCTGATGGTTTAGTGGTAAGCATGTTCAATTCGTAAGGTCCTGGGTTCGGGCAAAGGATTGATTCTAACAACTATCATAATCTCCTTAGTAAACACAAGCCGGACTTAGGAAATTGGAGGTGCCCACCCCCATGCCGATGTGTTATGAGTATAAGCGATAAGACGTCCTACGTTTAAGCCCACGAACCCGCATTGCAGCCGTGAGGTGGGTCTTTGCTCTTAAAGCCCTGTCACCTATAAGAGAGGAGACCTGTGCCCAGAATGTCACGTTAAATAGGTTTATAGGTTTATAGGTTTAGGATGACGATGAAAACTAACTAGGTAAGTAGTTTCTCTTACCAAAGATAAAACTGTTTTTCGTTTTTACTCAGTTCTCAGTTTTTATTTAAGAGCACTTTTACTTAGAGTCATCGATGCAGACTAATTACTGAGATCTAGGCCAAGGCACGGAAGAAAAGTTTTCTTTATTCCCCAAAAAGTTAGCCCTTGACCGCACAGCTTTGTACCTAGTTGATGGTTTATAATCTTATCGGTTTTTACGAGTACGTCTTCGTCAGAAGGGTATAGCACGGCATGAGCCTTCCCCCAGAGAAAAAAAAACAGAAATTCTAAATTTCCATATAAAAAGCTGCCTAAGATCGATCCTAGGAAACTAGTCTTCCGTTGCCGTCTAGTTAGCGGCCCCGTCATAAATAATTCTTATGGAGGAGAAGATTTAAGAGCATAAACTCACCACGCTGCTCTAATGCGGATCGGCGGCTTTCGATGATTATTATCACATGTGTCGCCACTAGACCCCGAGCTGGTACCTACCTTGATTATAAAAGAATAATAGTACAATTTGTGGCCAGTCCCCGTGGGAACCCAAGACCTCATGATCCGTAGTCAAAGCATGCTTACTACGGATGGCAGGCTATAGTTTAAGCTAATATTGACGCTGTCGAAAGCCAAAATTAAGCCACATCGTCCTAACCAGGCCTAGTACCTACTTTCCATTATATTTACATACCTTTCATTTACTTTCTTTCCCTTATATTTACATATCTTTCATTTACTTTATCATCATCATCATCATCATCATCATCATATCAACCCATTACCGGTCCCACTGCATCAGCACTGGGCCATCGTGGTGGACTACAACAGTGTAGTCCACCACGATGGCCCAGTGCTGATTAGTGGACTTCACATGGCTTTGAGAACATTATGGGAACTCTCAGGTAAGCAGGTTTCACGGTGTTTTTCTTCACCATTGAAGCAATTCAAACTCGGCCCCCGATAATAAAGCCGAGGTCCTAACCACTGGGCTATCACCGCACCTTCATTATAGGCAATCATAAAAGTCAACTAAATAAGGTACATAAATAAATGTATCACAAACAGAAGGTATGTGGATTGTTAAAACAAGTAAATAGGTACTTCAAAGATAAATAACAATAGGTACCTATAACACCTCGCCGTTAATGCATATAATTATGTAGAAACAACATGCAGTCACATATGGGATAGTATGGGCACATGATATAGGTATACTGAGTAAGTACATTAATGTAGGTACATAGAAAGAATTGTTGATGTTCCACGTAGGGTTGCCAACCGTTCCACATTTTCCGGGACGGATGGTAGAGCTATAAAAACAAGGCCTTGCTTTTATATGACTTCTAGCTATACGAGATACTAGCAATGAACCGGAAAGTTTGGATTTTTTGTTGGATGCGCTAATCTCTTGAACTACGTTACCTACTTTTTTGCTTCTGATAGCCAACATTCTGGATGAATGTTAACCGCGTCACGACCCTCAGGAATAAATGAAGTAATAGCGAGGGGTGAAATCGCGGAGGGCACTTTTTTTTTGTTTATTTTAGTGTTCCTTCCTTATTTCCTTTAGGTATACAAGTAGCTAGATATTATGCTAGATATGAAGTAGTTTTCTAAAGTAAGTAGAGCTACTAACTTACTTATTTTGCAGCTTCTACATTATTCAGAGTGGGACCCCCATTTTGTATCTCATTATTTCGAGATTACAAAATGATTTTAATTTTAACAGCATCTTATACAGTAGTGCCTACTTTACCTGTTAATATTTATGTCAGAAATTGTGCTTAAAAGTGTGCTTCAATTATAAGGTACAAAATAAGGAATCAGTGCTCAAGCTAACTTAATAAGAAGTTGAACCTGAAATATTAGGTTTTTTTTTTAATAACCTACCTACCTACTTAAATATGCTGTTTAAAAAGTAGGTAGGTAAGTGTTGCCTGAATGCATACAAATTATCACGTACGTATAGGTAGGTTACAAGTATATATTTTATGTAATAAATTGAACAGTTGAGTAAAGTTAGTGAAGGTAAAGCTTTGATACCTATCCACCAAATACCTATATGCCCAAAATTTTTGAACTTTTCCAGTAGGTATATACCTACGCGCAATCTGAGTTGGCCGAACTTAAAAAAGTAAGTAAGCAGTGCCTGCGCAGATGTTGTTTTTAGAAAATAACTTATATTTACACTTGAAAAGGATCTAAAATTCCAGAAATGGAGATGGACACGAATATAATAGGAATAATTAATGTTATACCTATAAATTTCAGATATCATTACGGATATTTAATTATTTAACCTTAACCGATAGTTTCAAATGGCTTCAGTTATGGATATACCTAAGAGTTTTAAGAAATTGTAAATGAAAAAAAACTAAGCAACGATTTGACTTAATTTCTAGTAGATCAATTGGTATAATATAAAAATAATAATACAATTCGCCTTAGATATTTCTCTTTGATTATAATAGCTATATTCAATTACTCGAAAGTTATATACCTACTTACAACATTCTGTTTCCCATAGATTTTTTCGACTACGGTTACGGATCTCCATAAAACCCTACCTTGGTGAAATACGTTAACGTTTCTGAGAGCTAAATAATTTTACCCAGCCAAGTGAGATAATACGATCTGTAATATGTCTTTTAGACAAGCCTCATGCCACAAAGGTGTTTATGAATAAGTATGAAAGAAAACACGTAGAGCTACTGATAGCACATCGTCTCTTAAGAAAGTAGGCACCTTGCTATGGATTTGTTTTGTTTTCAGCGAAGGTCAGTGCCGGTAAGCAGCTGTGACAGTCTTATCATGAAATTGCATGAAATTATCCCGGCTTTTGATAACGTATATCGTCAGGAAACTTTGTTTTATCTGTGTATTTAATAATCGCTCAGTTACTTTTATCTATAAGATAGATTAAACTATAGGTACAGATAGCAAAATCTAACTAATATAATAGCAATTAGTGAATCAAATTACAAAAATCCTGTAGGAAAACATATTTTGTAGACCACTGACATCCATCGAGACGCCATGGTAGAGTGGCTAAAACGGTCTTTATGTTATGCTTAAATGGGTAAATTTTTCTTACGTTTTGGGTACCTAGAGCACTGCTAATTTGTGATACTATTGAAAAAGCAATTTCAAAATATACGAAATTCATATATTAGGTACCTACTGCGATATTAATTTATATTATATACAGCAGTGAGTTATTGTTAGTTTTAATAATTACGACATTTTATCTTTGCTATCACAATTTTCACTTTTTAATTATTATTTTTTATTAATTATTTAATAAATCTTGACACCTATGCATTAATTTTATTAAATATTAATTACTTACACAAATAATTAAACAAACAAAAATATTCTTTGTTTTTCGGATATCCCTTCCGACGTTTTGTGAACGCCACGATGCGTCCCTTCGCGAATTATAGCTCGAGATGGAGGGAATTTCAATTAAGAAAAGTGCGATTATTTTTTACAAAAATAAACATTGACTCACATGATAAAGTAAATAGTGTTAATGGATGATATCACAGCACTGTGGCGGCGCGCGTCTCTCGCGGCGTAACTGAAACTGTCGTGGTGCCGATACGGTGTCCGCTGAGCGCGAGTTTTATGTGTAGACATCCACTGTAGAGTACTGCCAAACTGCCAGATTGAGCGCTGAGCTACATTACAGCGCATGCGTCCCACCTTCCCCATGTTCCTGCTTCCCCAGTACACAATGGGGAACGCTCTATTTCGCCTGTATGGCTCCGTCGGGGATATTAGTTATAACCATCTACACAGAGCTCAAAGAATTTTAAATGGCTTCTACTACGATCTGTCTACGTTAGTTTTTACTATAATTTAGAACTAATCCTGAGTATAGTCAGGATGACATAAGTATTGTTGGAAATTGATGAAATGGCTTTCAAATAATTGTACTTGTATTGATGAAAAAAAACAAATTCTTCTACCCACCTACTAAGTTTACTCCGGTCAAATATTTATAGAAAGAATAATTAACGTAGTTTTCAAGTTTAGTGCGTTCCAACAAATAAACTCTCATACCCTATTAACCCCGTTATGATTGGAATATTTATAAGTCCTAAAATGTATTTGTTATTCTAAGTCTATCTCTAAACTATTTTTATCTAGATATATTTTTTTATAGTTATAATTTACGGACAAAGCAGATGGCCCACCTGATCCATCCACCTGATAACCATCGCCTATAAACAGAGCAAAACTTCACAATTCTGGACGGACTGTAAAATCAAAAGATTGGCGTTCAAACAAATAAAAAATCATGTAGGTATATAGTTTAGGCCTAGTTTATAGACGTCAAGTCAGTCTGTTTGTAGTGACTCTGCCACCACCGGTTCGGAAGGCAGATTTCGTGAGAAGAGCCCGATTTTTAATTTTCAGAGCTCCTTTCTAATGAAAGAAGCTATGAAAATTATAAGCTAATGCTTATAATTTTTAGATAATTTTAGTACTCACAATATAATTAATTATTTACTTACCATATGGGCAGCCTATAAATCATGTCCACTGCTGTGATCTGGGTTTCAGGCCGGCTCTGTTTGATTTAGAGCTTGGCCCCTCCACTCTGTAGCAATGCGGGTTGGCGAACTTCAAAAGGTGTCTATCGCACATAAGCCACCAACACTTCAGGGGGGTGGGCAAGGAAATGTTCTAACTATTCGCTATTAAAAATTCCTAAAAAGAATATTTGTTGTCACAACTCTACTTAAGAAATGTTTGTATGGCTTTGTACCACCGTACGTACATATATTTTGGCCCGACCCGGGAATAGAACCCAGGATCTAGTGATCGTTAGTCGAACATGATAACCAATATGTTAAAACTATTAATGGGGTGGTAAACTATTTAAATTGAAATGAATTTTGTTTAAATTGAAATGAGACAATTCGAAGCTAAGCAGTTTTCGATCCAGAGAGTTGCTTCAGCGATACCAATTCGAGTATACTAGACATACCAACACATTTGAACCACTGACCTATTTTTGATGTCTGTTTCATACATCACGTAGCGTAACTGTCCAGCGTTGCATTGCTCCCATTTTTTAAAGATTCGTTCTATTTTGAATCGAAGAATAAGCTTTTTTGAAGTCATATGTAATACTTATCTAGTAGGTACTTTAATTTCCTTGGTTTAGCAATTTTCAGGGTTCCGTTTCTAAAACGGTACGAAGGTCTCTATGGACTATGGTGCGACTTTCAGTCAGTCGAGAAATATGAAACTTTTATGGAAACTTGGAATGGTTTAAGGTATGTTATTATGTGGATAAAGGTCCACATTACTTCTTCCACTTGTTTGCAAGTAAAAAAAATATTTTTCTTAAAAATACAAAAAAAAGCTGCAATATATTATTAATATTTATTTCTTTTCTTTTTTTTTTTTATTTGTCAATACATAGAAGGGCTATCAAATGAAAAGATTTACACATTTTAAACAAGCTTTTTTTTATTGAATCGCGTCGATGTGGAATAATCAAGAAAAGTTAAAAAAAAAACACTATTCATGTCCGCAGTTTGTGAAAATTACAGGAAAAATTGTGGAACGTTCAGCCATGGCTTTGGTTTACCTTTCTTTCTTTCGTTATTTGCATCCCTACTAATATTATAAATCTCAATGTAAGTTTGTTTGTTAAGCTTTCACGCAAAAACTACTTAACCGATCCTCATGAAACTTTGTACACATATTCTTGGAAGTGTTAGAAGAAATATAGGATACTTTTTATCCCAACATTAAGCCCGGTTTCTTTGGGAGAGGAGATGAAAGTGTTTGACGATTTTACACCATAACTCCATAACCGATTTAAATAATTATTTTTGTACTAGAGGTTATAATATGTGCTTAATTTTGCCCAAACTTTGCGTAGATCTGATGAATCTGGTATGAGATAGAGGACAGAACTCCTCAGCGGACAGCAGCAAACCCCTCATTTAAGGCTGAGCGATACTGAATACTTTATTTTTTTTTTTAAACTACAACTAAATTGAATGCCTGGCATAAGGCATTCAATTTAGTTGTCAAAAAACAAAATCAAACGCAGACGAAGTCGCGGGCAACAGCTAGTTTTAAATAAAAGCAATATGAATGTCACTTACTTTTACGTTGATAGAAGACATCGTGAGATTGAGTTTAAGACCAAGTTTTCCGTAACGTTCTCAAAGGCGTGTGAGAACTTAGAAGTAACTAATCCGCACTTTGCCAGCGTGGCGGACTACGGCCTAAACCCTTCTCATTCTGAGAGAAAACCCGTGCCCTGTAGGGCCTTGTAAGTTGTAATAGGTTGATAAATATAACGGGAGAAATATAGCGACCCTGCTTTCTGAGTCCAAGGCTGTGGGTTCGATTCCCACAACTGGAAAAATGTGTGTGACGAACTTGAATGTTTTTCAGTGTCTGGGTTTTTATATGTATATTATTACTATTAATATGTATATTATAGGTGTTTATGTATGAAATAAAATATTCATCCGTCATCTCAGTACCCATAACACAAGCTACGTTTACTTTGGGGCTAGATGGCGATGTATGTTTTCTCGTAGTATATTTATTATTATTAAATTCTGCTCGAAGTTGCCGGACGCTGCGACTACTCAGCGCTGCGAAGTAGGTATGTTCAATGTACAAAAACTACATAACTTTTTTCTGAATACTGTATTCATATTTAATAGATGGACAATGCATATGTTACGGCAAGTGTAATTAATTGAAAATGATTAATAATTGGCGGTGATCGGAATATGTGGAGTATTACAGACAGCAAATGGAAACTCCTTACGAATTTTTTTTTTCTGAAAAAAAACGTCCCTAAGGATTTCTACCTTTACAGTTTCATCAAGTTTTGGAAAATAATCATTAATAATTAATGCCCAAATTGGCAGTGCAAGTAAGAAATTAATTAGGCTAGGAAATATTTCTTAATCATTTTCTCACAATGTCAAAAGGCAAATTTTTGCCCAAACATAAATACTTTTTCCGCAACACAAAAAAACTCGATAAACTGTTTTTTATCACATTTACCAAATCATGAGTGAATTATTAATAAAGTCTGATTATTGTTTAAAATAATCAAATTTATTACATTTACCGTAACAGATACATATTCTATATAATACATTTAGTGCAACGTATTGTACTTTTTTATGTACATCTAAGTAGGTAATTGTTAACTATATTTAAAGCAATATAGACACTTGTTATAATCACATGGTTTATTGTACATAAAAAAATAAGGAATGCAATACAATAATTAAGCACCTGATTAGATTGCCATACAGTATAAATAATTACCTACACAAATTTGAAACAGATAAATGCATGAATTGCTGGAACTGATCGTCAAAAAATTATTTTTACAGACTAAACGATAAAAATGTACAGTAAACGTATTGTTAGATAAAACGCTTTAATGAAGTAGTTTCTTACCCGTGTTTTATTTCTAACTTTCTCATACTATAAGAATACAAACACAGAGAAACAAAAAAAAGAATATGGCAACCGTCGTAATTTAAAAAAATGCAAAAATAATATGGCAGCGGGTAGTTATTGTAGGTATTTATCCATACTTAATTAGCCCCTTTTAAAGTATATAAATAATAAATATCTAATAACATAAACTGGTGTCTAAGGATTAGAATTGACTAATAAGATATACACACTAAGTATGTGTTTCATAATAAAAAATTTAAACAAAAATAAAAACCTTTAACCGTAGCTACTTCCGTATTCGGTATACACAATAATTTGGTGGTCTCGCTATCGAGATGGATTCACGTTTTGCTGCGAAGGATAGCTTTGTAAATATCTTAATCATGCTATACAGAGCCTTCCAGGCACTAAACCAATAGCAGTTTCACGTCATCGGCATTAAGATTTCTTACCTTCGGCAAGCTATCAATACTTGCAAAAAAAATTATCCATTTGAAATTGCAACATGGCAGTTTACGTCCCGCTAAGGTTTGTTTTGCTGGACAATCATTTGCCTCGTATTCAGATGGGACTACTCGTTTTGCGATCACTATAAACTTAATTTTTCTGTATGCATGATCATTCTTGTTTCTTAAACTTAACATTTGAAATAGTTATCCTTCTTAAATCTAATCCGACCTTATTGTTATCCAAATACAAATAGTCTTACTGCAGAAGTTCAACCTATTTTCCAGTATTTTTAAGTCTGCAGATTGTCCGTTTTGCCTCAAAATACAAACAAAACTTTGTAAGTGGTCGATTGCATAGTCGGTTTTTTGAAAACAACTTTTGTACAGTACAATTTAAGAATATCATATCTGAGTTCACGTGTAACCAATCACAGGTCTTAATCAAAGGAGCGTGACTTGTGATTGGTCGGACGCTTGCATTTCCATGAGAGCATGTTGTAAACAGCTCTTGCGGTCTGATGTCTTACGTTACTCATGGTTATGAATACTGAAATAACCCCTGTGGTTTAGTAACCCTGCTTTCCACAAGGCTAGTTTGAAGGGCTTGCCAACTAGCGAACTAGCCTTGTGAAGAGCGATTTGTAGGAACTTTTACATCTGTGTAGTTAGCGCAAGTACCCACAAGTATTTCACAAAAAATAATGATATATAGTAACTGCAATTGTACGTTACTATAATGTAAAATACTGTTTTACATATTTCATACATTATTTTGTGTTGAATAACGTATGAAAGTTTGCATGGGCAACTTAAAATAAATTGTACGTGGGGAAACGCTAGCTAGTGCTAGATGAAGTTGCATACCATTTCACGATATCGATAATCAAACAGATAATTTCAACCGAGATGTCTATTATGAGATATCTATCGATTAGCGAAACTTGGTAATATCAGGCGTAGGAGGTAGAACATTTTTCTGATTTACCATTGCAAACAAGAAGAGATGGTAACGATTGAATTTACTAAGTTAAGAATAATGAGTAATTAGTTATTAAGTATAATGTTAAAAAACATGCTTATAAATTATATAAAAAATAACGTTTATGAAACATATTATCACATTTTCATTGACAATTGATCTACAATTTGCAATAGCTTAACATAATTTTAAATAACACTATGATGGAGTCAAGTTTAATATATCTCCTAACTTTGGTAGAACAACATCCGGTAGCGGTGGAGTTTTCTCATTCCTCATTTTCTCCAAATCCTTGGCAGATGTGACTCCTGTCATAACAAGCAGAGTTTGAAAACCGCAACGCACGCCGAATTCTATGTCCGTGTTACACCTATAAAAAAACAAGTAGTTACTGATCTAAATAAATAAAAATGAATCGCCGAAATCTATGTAATTAAACTTAAAGCTACCATTCCGGATTCTACGGTCTGTTGATGTCATATTATTAATAATTAAATAATGATTTTGTTCTACTTAAGTATTGGTTAAATTTATTCTTCCTGAGACTGAGATTTTTCTAAATATTTTATAGTACCGTACAGAACTTAGCCAGATTGGAAAAAACTTCTTTGCGGGCGAAAACTCCATAGTGTTTTAAGGCAGGAAGACGATATTATTATAATAGATTTCGATTATCTCAGTGGCGTAGTGGTAAGCGCTTCGAGTCCAGGAGGGACCGTTTAGGAGTATATAATTACTCTCTCTTGTCTGGTCTGAAACCTATCGGAGTCAACGGTTCAATCCGCTCTTAACCACAAAACGCTCAGATAAACCATATTCGGTTTTTCTTTTCATATGGCATTCCGCCTATGGTATTGAGCAATAATAATTGGGAGAAATTGATCAAAGATTTGAAAACATACTTTCGGTTAAATAAACACATTAAAACGACAAATAACTTGTCTATATTACAAAGGAAACTCAGTGATTTTGGAAGTCAGCTTAAATAATCAATCATGAAATTACCTGTCACCAATCATCAAGGTCCTTGCTGGATCAAATCCAAAGGACTCCAAGAACTTTCTAACATAGTCATTCGGTTTTCCAAGCACCAATGCTTTCCTCTCCGAGCATGTCTCAACTGCTCTTACAAGAGTACCTGTTCCAGGTATTATAATAGAGCTGGACTTTGGAAACCTTTCATCTGTGTTGGTGGCTATGAACAGACACTCTTCATTTGAGAGATATGATGCTGCCTTCATAAATTTGGGGTAGCTTATATGTTCATCAAAACCAACCACAACTGCACCTACTTCCGGATCCATATCTGATGGGGACATGGACTTGAAATCTGTTTTCACTTGGTCTGGCTAAAAACAAAAGTTAATTAGATACTAATATAATTAGAGTAAGTGGATTGGTACGTTTGTTTGTTTGTTTGTCCTTCCTTCACACCATAACTAAGCAACCAATCAGCTAGATTTTTGTCATAGAGTAAGTTAAAAGGATGTAGAGTTTATTCATTATCTTTTTTAACTGGGAGAGTTTTATATTTTTTCTGAGGGAGAAAAAGGGCTCCCTCGGGATTTGCAAAAAACCATTAACCTGAGCTATGATTAATCGTCAATTTGTTCATTAGTTAATAAACAAAATTGATTTCATATTACACTCTTACACCCGAAGTTTCATATAATATGAAATTCTATAATAAAACATTGATGACAATAATCATACTTTCCGGTCTATATCACAATAATGCAAATAACCGAAAGATGTTTGGTTTAGAATCAATATCATCTATTAGTAAATCTTTAGTAAATAGTTGCTAGTCCACACATTGATTGTGCTGAGTAAGCAATGTTGACTGAAGTTGGTAAATGGATGGTTGACTAACAGTTTGAAGAGGAATTGAGCATCCACCTTACTCAGCTATAAATAACAACAAACAGTAATTGTTAAACTTTTTTTAGTGCTAGTGGTAATACACTAATTTACGTTGCAAGTTTGCATGTATTACGTATTTTTAAGTCTTAAGTGAGAAAGTTGCTGATGCTAATGTCCACTGAGCTGTACTATCCTCTCCATTAATGATAATCAGATCTTCATGAAAATAAGCATAAAAAATTAATGATAGGTATAACCTTTACAGTGAAAACAAATGTATTTAGGTTCTGCATCAATATTTATACTTGGATTCACCAAGTACAATAAATATATTTAGAAATTCTTGTACAAGAAAATAAACATCACTTATTTAGTAAACAGAAAATATTAGTTCTGGACTTACTCCAACACCAAAATGCCTTATTCCAACAGCTTTCAATTCATCACCAATTCCATTTGAACCAACCAGGTACACTTTTTTTGTGAAACCAATGCCTTTAAGATAATGCGCTACTAGATATGCAGTTGATAGGATTTCTTCCTGTTGAAAATAAATAAACAGTCAAATAGATTCTCCAATAGCATATACTATGAAGGCTTACAATACAACATATTGCAAAAATTTATAAACCTATAGCTATATTGACAGCCGAGTGGTGCAGTGGGCAGTGACCCTGCTTTCCGCATCCAAGGCTGTGGGTTCTATTACCACAACTGGAAAAATGTTTGAGTGATGAACATGAATGTTTTTCAGTGTCTGGGTGTTTATATGTATATTATAAGTATTTATGTGTATTATATTCATAAAAATATTCATCAGCAATCCTAGTACCCATAACACAAGCTACGCTTACTTTGGGGCTAGATAGCAATGTGTGTCTTGTCATAGTATATTTATTTATTTATTTTATTTTATATTAATTAGTACCCTAGTGGTGTTCGAATAATACATGTTGCCAGTGATGAGTTATCGTTCAAAAACAAATAAGAAAATACAACAGAGCTTATTCTCTTAGTTGTTTTCCAGCAGCATCCTGTGCTTCTACTACCATTTACTGCTATCACCAACCGTTCTGCCTAGCTCAGTGATTATGGGCAAATCCTCTCATTTGCCCTTTTATTCCAGCTATGGACTGCTAGCACATTTATTTGCAATAAGTACAGTGTATTGAAGAACAAGAAAATTATACTTTACAACCTCAGTAGTAAGGGTCTTTCCATTTTTTTTAACTTTTCAAAATAGAAACAATCTTTCCATTACTTTTTAGTGTAAAGAACAATTTAAAAATATTAAATAGCAAGCATAATACAATAAATAAAAAAATATGTAAGTGTGTTTGTATTATTTTCTTGACAATTTAAAATAAACTTAATACTTAAAAGTAACAAAAAGATTGTTTGCATTTTAAGACAGGTAAGAATTAATAGATTTTAATTCTGCTAATCTGTTACAAAATGGTGTCTAAACAATCAGCATTTACCACAACATCAAAAGCATTTAACTCCCGTATCTCTCTTCTATAACTGTACTAGAACAGTAAGGTGTAGATAGTAAAATTATGGTTACTTATAATAATTGTAAATTAAAAATCTTCCTCACCGGTTCAGCAATAAATCCTAGCTCTTGGGCTTTTAGAGCAAAGTCACTACGGACTTTAGTAGAGTTGTTGGTTACAAAAAATATTCTTTTACCCATTTTTCGAAAGTAATTCATAGCTTCGGGTGAACCAGGAATTGCAGTATTATTTATCCATAAAACACCTTTAACATAAAGTTATATTATTGATAAATCACATAACATGTAACATACTAAATGTTGTAGAGGCATTAATTAAGGAAATCAGGAACAGGAGACAGCAGCAATAAATTATCAGATTGTTTCACTACTTTTATCTAATAATTCTTACCATCACAATCGCTTAAAACTGTATCAAAAGAATTTAAAAATTCTTGCACTTGATCTGCATTCGCCTCTTGAAGATTAAAAACAGCTGATTTAAACATTTTCTTGGCGTTTTTTAATACTGGCTTGCACGTTTTGCTTCTAATATCTATCCTACTAATGCAACACAAATTATATTTTAAAACTTCATTAAATCGCCGAATCATTGTGTTAATTTTAATAAATAAAGCAATAGCTATTATTTTTTAAAAAAAGCAGCAACATTTCTATTTAGACCTACCTTTCAATTCAATTCTTGTTTATGGCTTTTGTCTGCGCCAACTGGGCACAAGGTATTTCGCCAATGTCTTGTAGATGAAGAAGGCACGAAGGAGATTGATCGGTGAAACTAATGAAAAGTTAATTTTGAATTTGTACCAAGAAATAGTTGTTATTAGCTAGTTAGCTCTTTAACCTAAGGACACAGACAACACATGCATATATATCTTACACGGATATTTTTTGTACATTATACTTTAATTTTATTACTTACTATATATTTACATAAAAATCTACAATAAGGACTGAAAACAAACATTAAAAAACATTTAACAC
Source organism: Pararge aegeria (assembly GCF_905163445.1). NCBI lineage: Eukaryota > Metazoa > Arthropoda > Insecta > Lepidoptera > Nymphalidae > Pararge > Pararge aegeria. Next base: position 9,935,500 of record NC_053195.1, on the reverse strand, counting down.
TCAAAGGACGGGGGACTTTGGGAGGAAGAATGGTGGGATTATGAAGGTTAACTCATGTTTCTTGGGACGTAAACTTTTACAGTTCCACTGTAGCAGGGTTATTGGGCCCATTTTGGAGTAGTTTAAAAAGTTGGCTTAAGTTTTTGGCAACGTTGGGCGGTAAGGGAATTTCACTACATGGAGCGACAATACTAAGTAGAAATTCGGAGATAAACTCAAGCATTTTACCTTGGGAGGGAGGGTTCTCAACATTGTTGTTGAGAGCGCATCCATTAGGAAGGGATGAGGAGTAATCACCGACAATAGTCTGAACAGCTTTTTTATCGTAGCCCTTTGCTAGAGGAGCTCGGGGACGAGGAGAGCGGAAAACTGTTTGCCGGTAGGAGGTTTTGGAGGAAGTTACATTAGTAGGAGTAAACATTTCTTTTGTTATCTCAGCATAGGACCTGCGGACAGGAGGAAACTGAGATGATGCTTCAATGTAAGATTTATTATTCTGAGACATGACCATTTTAATAGATTGCTGCCTGGAGAATTCTGGGCAGTCTTTATCAGTAGCAAAATGACTACCAGAGCAGTGTAAACATGTAGATAATTCCTTGATGACCAAACATGAGTCACCTGTATGGGGCTGAGCACATCTGTAGCATCTGGGCTTAGATCTGCAGATTGTTTTAATGTGGCCAAAACGGCAGCAGTTCTGGCACTGTATTGTTGGAAGTTTATATGTTTCAACTGGCAGTGAGGTGTGGTATGAATATACCTTAGCAGGAAGCATTTGCCCCCTGAAGGTTAGGACAACAGATTGGGTAGGCACCCAAGTGATGACACCCTCTGTGACAGATTTTCTGTTCAGTCGCCTTGATTTCAGAACCTCACCACAGCCAGGCGGGAGCTCTAGCGAATCAACAAGCTCGTCCATCGACCAGTCCACGGGAACTCCTTTCACCAGCCCCATTCTGGTTATGTTGTATGTGGGAATTATAGCTCTATATTTGCATAACTTCAAAACTGGACTAACCAGAAAGTTGTTGGCAGCTTGGGCAGAAGTAAACTCTACAGTAATTTTGTTGCGGCCTATATTTTTGACGCCGTCGTGGATAATTGAACCAATTTTGTGTTTGTGCAAGAATTGACCGAAATTTATAGCCCGTAATGACGCTCCAGAGGATGGGTCCTCCACTTCCCGTGAGACTTGGACGATAAAAGGCCCATTATCATCGTCAGAGTATGACTTGGCGCCTTCGGTGAAGGAAGGATGTATGTAAAGGCTTTGAACGGATGGGTTTACCTGAGTAGGATCAGTTATAGTTTTTTTGGCCGCATATACGTTGGTATCCTCTCCTTGTCGTTTGCGAGACGAGGCTGATGCCCCCGGGTCGGGCGGCTCAGGAGGTGTATCTAGATCCATTTTACTGGAAACACTATAACTACAGACACATAATAAATATTTAACCAACACCAAATACGGTTAGATTTATACGAATATCACCAATAACAACTATTTCTGCTGCTGTGTAAATTCACATAAAACACCGAAATTACACCGGAATCTCACTAACACGTGTGCACAAATTGACAGGCCAAGTTACAGTTCAATATAAACAACACCAAATCCTTTTCAAGACGAGTTTACAGTAAAATCAAAGAAAAATTTGAGAAAACCGCGTCCGCCATGTACGAAGTTTCCCGCCGAAAAAACTAGACCTACCTTTACAAATTTTAAAAGGTCAAACAAATGTCAATGTTGTTTGGTAGGTAGCTATTGTCGTTTTTTTAATTGGCTGGACAGGCAAAGATCATTGATCATACAGCCTATTCAATTGTATAATTTATGCTTAAGTGTCAAAGTTTTATTAATTGTCAGTTTTTACGAGTAACCCCGTTTTACTCCTTTAAAAAAAACGCTGTCTTAACTGATGTATATACTTTAAAATAAACCTATTTTCTTAATTTCTAGACTTCGGTATAACAAAAAAAAACAGTAGAAATTAGGGGATAATTTAACACCCTTAAAAGGTGATATCCAAACAAACTTTTATATAAGTATTTTTTATAAGATATTAAATAACCTAAATGCGAATTTCGGTGTCTCTAACCACGAATAGGTCTTTCATACTAAGTGCCAACCTCTTTTTTAACCCTTTAGGGGTAGATTTGGAAAAAATATTTTATGAACTGGACCCCGGTTTGTAGACTTAAGAATAAAAAAGAACCACCCTTAAGGGGAGATTTTGCGAAATTATTTATATTGATTTTGGTTATTTAAAACTTAAATGCCGACTTCCACGTATATCTTTCATCCCCTATTTCAACCTCTACAAGATTATTTTTGAGACAAAAGATAGCCTATGTCCATCTCCAGGATATAAACAGATCGACAGATAGTTAGTTTCGCATTTATAATATTAGTATGGATAAGCTTAAGTACGAAGTTTAAGGATTCAGAAAAGGTATTGGATAAGGCAATGAAGGTAACACAATATTTAGCAGCGTTGTTATTATACCACCAATGAGTTAGAATTAGACATCCTTTTATTTCCGTGGGGAAATCCTCATACCACCGCAACACGGGAAGGCACGGTGGTTAAGTCTAACTCGTACCGGCTAAAACCAACCAACCAAGCAGTTCCAACAATTCGCCTGGTGGCAGGGTCACAGGAACGCTTTCGCACTCAACCGCGACCGCCGCACACATTATGAAGAATTACACATCCTAGTCCAACTTGTAAAGATTTCTATATGTTTCTGCGCAACTTGTAACTATTCTGAGTGGCAACTGTCAGTGTCAAACTTTTACTGTAGGTAGGTATTATTCTTTGATACAGACATATTTACAACAGTGTACAGTGGTAGGAAGTAGAACGCAGTGCAATTCATTACGATAGGTAAGTATACTCCAAAGTAATACAGTTCTACTTATTAAATCTGTAAGTATATATTTGTTAAAGTACCAATTTCTATTTGAAAAAGAATATAGGTACTTTTAAATAGTCTGTAATTTAATCTAATATTATACCACCAATATAATTCTTATATTATATATGTAAGTAGGAAACTGAAAGAGTTGAAGAGTTGATGCAGTCACCTCTGTATACAGACTGCTAAAATCATTATCCTCTAGATAATTATTTACAGACAGGACAACTTTCCATACTAATAATTTAAATATAATATATTCTTTTTATTCTTTTTATATTTAAATATAATATTAAAAAAACGACAATAGCTACCTACCAAACAACATTGACATTTGTTTGACCTTTTAAAATTTGTAAAGGTAGGTCTAAATAGAAATGTTGCTGCTTTTTTTAAATATAATATATATATATAATAATTTAAATATAATATATTTTTGCATATTATGCAAAAGTGTGTTTGTTTGCTTGTTATTCATGCAAAGTTCAACAGCCGAACCGATCTTGCTAAAATTTGATTAATACATACACATTACGTAGGGTCACATGGTCGACAGTGATTATTTTTTTCCAGTTTCTCTACAGGCTTAACCGACCCTCTGTTTTGTGTGAGAATTGAACATGAGGCTTGTATTTATTAATTATTTACTATCTTTTTTAATTCTTTAAATTAGATCTACAATGGTGAACAATGGTTCAAGGAATTTATAATTGAAGACATTTTGTTGTAAATCTAATGAGCATATTGTATTCTAAAACTGGACCTTTTGTTTCAGAATGTATTAAAAATGGAAACCGAAACAATTATTGAAACAATCAAAGATAATATTAAAATAGTAAGGTTGAATAAACCTCGCAGAAAAAATGCAATAGATTATCAAATGTATGTCCGATTAACTAAAATACTCAATGATGCTTCCACCGATAGCAGTATTTCGATGGTTGTGTTAACTGGAACTGGCAATTTCTATAGCAGTGGAAACGATCTGGTAGCACCTAAAGATGCGGATTTTTTGGTTATTTTAGAAGAATTCATAAAAGCATTCATAATTTTTCCCAAACTGTTGATAGCACTTGTAAATGGTCCAGCTGTAGGAGTAGCAGTGACAACACTACCGTTTTGTGATTTCGTTTTTGCTTCTGAAAATGTGAGTTAAACTGTGTACTACTTATGACTGAAATTATAATTCAAAAAACCTCAAATGATAAATATGTTTATTTAATAATGTTTTGTAATGTATTTAACTTTATTATTGTTTCAGGCTTACTTCTATACACCATTTACAAAATTAAATATAATTGCTGAAGGATGTTCTACATTTACATTCCCAAGATTAATTGGCGCGAGAAAGGTAGTTAATTCGAAGAAGAAATAAGTTTACCTGTGCCATTACCGATTTTTAGAGATAAAAAATGAAAATGAGCCAAATGCGTCTGCGAACACGCATAAGAAAAGAAGTCAGTGGGGTTCTGTCCGAATTTCCGATCAACGAAAATTATGGGGTTCCAAAAATCTTCTGGGTGATAGAAGCATACGAGAAATATTACGAATATAAAATCTTTTTATAAGTTTTATTTTATGCTATTAGGTTATCATTTGTTTGTTTCAGGCTATGGAATTACTACTACTTAACTATAAAATGCCAGCCAGCGAAGCATTGCAATGCGGTTTAATTAGTTATCTTTACAAAGCAGAAGAGTTACAGGATAAAGCATGGGAGAAGATAAAAGAAATTTCGTGTTTACCAGAAAACTCTGTGTTAACAACCAAAAATTTAATGAAAAGAACCTACTTGGAAGATTTATTGAAAACAAATACCATTGAGATGAAAGAATTGAGGAAAATTGCCAACAATGGAAGTAAACTATGAAGAAGTTTTTGATAACAAAGTTTCACACTGGATTTAAATGTTCAGTTATCTCTAATTCTAATTAATTTTCTTAATATTACGGTTGCATTTCACGATTCAGGTGAGGAAGATATGGGCGAAGGGCGTTCGTTAATATTTTTATATTTTATACTTTGTATAAGACAAAGTTAAAAATAAATGTTTCTTTGTTTTAATGTGTTCAATCTGTTTTTTCATATCGTATCAATATCCTGGTCAGTTGGAGCTAATTATTGAATCGACTCTCGTAATTCTTCTTTTATTTTAAATTGCATGCGACAGAATTTTCATTTCATTTTCAGTACGGGATGCATTAATAAAAAAGGCCGTACAACAAGCACTTTTAACCCTTGACTTTTTTCAATAGAAAAATTGTTAGAGATTTATACTCAACAGTCAGGAGTCAGGATTTTAAAACAGGGTGATAAGAACAGCGCAAAATGTTTGGTGTACCGTGTAACTGTCGCACTGTCGGCACCGCAATACCAACTTAAGGCCAGAATTTACCCTGTCATACGCCCGCCCCGATATTTTTTTTTAACAAACCACGGTAGTATAGTTCATGTTCCGACCATCTTGAATATGGGCATATTTCAACAAGAAATAAAGTCTAAAGTTACGATAAAACATGAATACTAAGAGTTCTAGTTTGTCTTCCATATCAGATCTTTTTCGACCTACAAACCCCAGAGGTTTAAGATCTAGAGATCTAAGTTCTACTCGTCTGAATGTTTTGAAGAAAGAAATACAGACCGATGCGCATATGATACCTTTAAGTAAGTATAATTTTATTTTTACAATTGCGTAATGTAGAGAATCATTTGTCGGTATTCGGTCAATCCGTGTTCGGCATATAGGTACTAGATCTAATTGTTGTATGCATAATTTATTGGTTTTTAAGGACCCTTGGGTTCAAAATATAGCTAGATTACCGCAAAATCACTTCTGCATTCATTCTATTACATTTAGACAGTTAATTTGGTATGATTGATCTAGGAAAATAGACGAAACAAGCATAAATAAGTATCGGGCCATTGTTAAAACAATAAATCTTGAAGGCCCTGTAGAAGGTCGCTAAGAAATTCTTGGTTAGGTACGATGAACGATTTTTCTGGAAGTTGCCTATTCTGTTACATAGAGAGCCAGTATTCTATTCCGCAATAATTAAACAATTTAATATTTTTAGGTAATCTGTACACACTGTTGGGAACCGATCCAGTTCATGGATTAAGTAATGACAGAGCAAAAGAGCTTTTGGACTATTATGGGCCAAACACACTTACACCGACTACGCAGTTTTTATGGCCGCGTTTACTATTCAAATCCTTATGTACTGGTATGTTTCAATTTATTAACTATCACACTCAGAGATGTGAGCTAACGCTGTGCCAAATTCTAGAGAAATTAGTCGGATTAAGGCGAACATAGGTAGCAAGAGAATCGCTTTTATAATATTAGTATGGATTAAATAAATTACATACTAAAATTGCACTTTCAGGTTTTTCCATTTTAATATGGCTTGGTGCTGTGCTATGCTTAACCGCGTATCTCATAGAACTGTCCACGAAACCAGATCCCAGTACTGATAATCTTTACCTAGGATGTGTACTTATTGCAGTCGATGTTGTATGTGGACTTTTTAGTTTCTTTCAGAATTACAATAGTACTAAGGTATGTTCAATTTTTTTTATTCACATTTCTTGGAATTCCTTAGTTGTTTCCTCTACAGTCTTAGAGCCGGGAGAAGTTAAGTCTCAAATGTGAGGGCCGTATATTAACAAAAGTATTCTCCTTTTTCTTTATACGTAACGTAAGTTGTTGCTCAGGGGGGTTGTAACCCGCTGAGCTACGGCCCCTGAACTACCACTATAAAAAAAAACCTATGTCAAAATCTTATTCTGTAAAAAACAGAAGTTTATCCCAAGGGAACTCAAAATTTTTCCGTTTCAGCCTTTCTGGCGTGTTTGAGTAACCTGAAACCTTTCGCATTTATACTATTAGGAATTCGCGGAGAATTAAAATCACAAATTGTAATACCCACTATAATTGTGCCACATGCGTTCAGCTACTTGCGATGTTCTTGTGTGTGCAGCTTACTCTAGGTGCACAAAAACAGTCAGATTTGCAACTCGTATTACCTGAGAATGTATAATCTTTAGAAGGTCTTGACCACAAAATTAACGGTATCTACTTAAAAAACATCTGTAACTGATTTTGACGCGACTGATTTTTTATTTCGGCAATCTATCCCTTACGCTTTTAAATTGGGGCAGGCAGCTCAAAGCTGTATAAGAGTTCCTTGTAGGTCATAGTTAGGGACATAACATTTAGAAAGTTAGTAAGTAAATTTAGGGTATTGATATTAAGACGGAAAGAAGTTCATGAATTTTGGTTTTGATAGATAGGAATTTTTCGTAGGCATTTTTTACGGTAGGTACGATTTTATTATGTAAATGAAGACTCGTAATTACGAGTCTTCATTTACAAATCAGTCTTCAGAGTCTTCATTTCAAAATGTTTTATAGATCATGAAAACCTTCAACAGTATGATACCGATGAACGCAAGATGTACACGGGATGGTGTCTTAAATACGGATACCGAAGTACACAACTTGGTCAAAGGAGACATAATTTTCGTAGAAATCGGTGATGTTATACCAGCGGACATAAGAATTATTGAAAGCAAAGGATTTAAAGTAATTTATGAGTAATCTTAAAAGTTTGAGATTCCTCGCCAATGGTTGTGTATAAGACCACACAATAGGTAGACTTCACACACCCTTGAGAACATTATGTAGATCTCCCAGCCAGGTTTCCTAACGATATTTTCCTTCACCATTGAAGCAAGTCGTGTTTAATTGCTTAAAATGGTCAGAACCGTGAAAGTTACAGGTGTGCCGGAGATCAAACTGGGTCCCTCAGACAGGGAAACCGAAGGCTTACCCAGCCACTAGGCTGTCAATAATTAAATGATTGATTACTATATTAACATATTATTCCAATACTGAGAGTATTGGAATAATAAACAACTTTGGGCAGAATAGGTTTCCTAAAGAAATTGATAGCTCAATCCAAAATAGGTATTTATATGGCTTTCGGCAAAGGGTCGCAAAATCTAATAGGTAATTTAATTATACTTGTACTCAACTATAAAAAAATACAGTTACAATGTTTTCCAGGTTGATAACTCTTCATTGACTGGCGAATGCATAGCTGTACCGCGAAGTAACACAGATGGCACAGATAATATACTGGAATCTCCTAATGTCGCGTTTTCTTCTGCTCTTTGTGTGGAAGGATGGGCGAAAGGTCTTCAGTTTGTCATAATCCTTCTCGTCCATATTTATCAGCAATAGGACACATATATACCATGATTTTTTTGAACGTTGCAATCAAGTTGCAACCATCGATTTTAGTATTTTGGTAACGTTGCATTTTACAGTAAAAGGGTTATTAGGCGCATGAGCTAAAAGCGAATGCGCTTAGAAAGCCAAAACTGTAACAAGTAATGTACCATATGGGTTTCATACGTCGATTTTCATCACAATTGCGAGGAAAAAAGCAGGATAAACTTTTAAATACTTTCTCATAATTTACTATTGCTCTACTTTTTTTATTTACACTAGACAAAACGAGAAAATATTAATCAAGAATAGAGGCGCGACGGTTTTTTTCGCGCGCCAAGGTAAACCGATATAGGTACTTACAGCAAGCATCGTTCGCTAGATGCATCTATATTAAAAATTATTATTTTCACTTGTTTAAAATATAACTAGTTATAAATTGTGAAAGATTTGATAAAAATAAACGTTCATTTATCATAATAATAACAAAGTAAAAATTTTTGTTCATTACATAAAGTACCTACTATTTTTAGCCGCATAAAACCTCTGTTGGTTTAAAAAAAAAATATGTATTACCTGGCTAAATGTTAAGTGGTCCATATACCATACGTATAATTTGCAGTGAGGTTAAAGCTAAACATAATCAAATAAAGGTTAAGTACGGTAATAATTACGAGCAAGTGTAAAAAAATATGTTACTATAGTAGTTCCATTATTTACCTACCTACTTGTACCTTTTGCTTGGGCAAAAGAATCACTCATTTTATTTTAGATTTATTTCATAGAAAATAAAATCACTAATATTGTAATTGCGAAAGTGAGTCGGTTTGTAAATTGTATTTTGCGCTGGGCTTAACCAGTGCATCCATCTTGATAAAGTTTGGCTCGTACAGGTATAGCTTGCATTCTGGAGATGGACATATAATACTATTTATCCCAAAAAAGCACAAAGAAATCGATCCCGAGGATTAAAATAAAACAGCGTGTGTTACCTAGGTATACCTACATGTTTTCACAGCTTATCGATCTTAAAAACAAATCTAAAATTTTGCACGTATATGATAGGTACTTTTCATCCCTAGAATACTACTACCTTTCATAATAACATGATAACTTATTCTCAACCTCAAAGCAATCTGCCACATAAATATAATTATTATGAAACGCTTACTTTATTTTCTCATCTTTTTTCTTCAGGAGTTGTTCTGTGTTGCGGAGATCTTACTGCTTTAGGTCGCGTAGCAGGGCTGGCAGCTCGACTACAGCCTGCACCGTCGCCGCTATCCCGAGAGATCCGCCGTTTCATGCGCTGTATGTCTGTGTGGGCACTTAGCTTGGGCGCTTTTATCGCCGGTGCCAGCCTTACACTAGGATATCCTTTTATGCAAACGACTGTATTTGTCATTGGAATTATCGTCGCAAATATTCCGGAAGGTTACAATATATTACGTTTATTATTTTTAATCACAGTACGCAACTGTATAATAAGATTGTAACAGTATAATAAGATCATCGCAAATATCTGACAAAATAACTGAATCGTATATTATACAAAGAGTTTGCTAGATTTGATTTTACAGTAGAAACAGTATTAAGCTCGAGCTACGAGTATAAGCGAGGCGATGAGGAAGAGTGTGTAACAATCAATGTACTAAAATACGCGTTTTATACGACGATTTCATCACACTTGCGAAAAAAGGCTAAAATACGTTCTCAGAAAATAACTAACCATTTTGACTGTTTTTCCACTGAATGAAAGTTACGTAGGCTTCATGCCTCGATTATTATTCCTGGTAGAGTTTAATCTACTAAGGAATTTATGAACCTTGCTATTAAAGCGCAAACTCGTCCGCACTTCCACAGCAATCGTTCTTAATATATAAGTAAATAAACAGAATTAAAGAACTTGTAACTCTAAAACGATTCAGTAACGTGGCCATTTTGCTTCAACTAATGACAGGTACTGGTCTAGTTTGCCGTTCTCACTAATGAAACCCTGCTAACAAACTTTTATTTTTTCAAACAACTTAAATTTACGATAAGCTGAAGAGTTTTCGTAAATGCAATTTTATGAAGACTATGAATCGATAAATACAAGATATTCGGCAGGTTTACAACCAACTGTAACAGCTTCTCTGACGCTAACTGCAAAACGCATGGTTGCGAAAAAATGTCTTGTCAAAAATTTAGAAGCAATTGAAGCACTTGGCGCCTGCACAACAATCTGTTCGGACAAAACCGGTACTTTAACGGAAAATAAAATGTGCGTTCATCATATCTGGATATCGAATAAAACATGCTCAGTATTGGATCCTGATTTAGGATGTAAGATATTTTTTTGTTAACTTGATGCTACATTTATTTCGACCACTGTAGGTTTATTACCTAATTAACAAATATATAATTAATTTCAGCTTCATTGATGAATGATGAAGGTACATAACTGCCGTATATTATTAAAAATTCGGCTTTTATAACAAGATTAGTTACATAAATTACTGTTCCGTAGCATTCACTGCCTTCGAAATTTGTGGAGCGCTGTGCAGTAATGCATCTGTATCTTCGAATGGAGTCGTGCGTGGTGATGCTTCGGAAAAAGCTATATTAGACTTTTTATTTATGTTTGATGATCCTATCACTCTAAGAAAAAGGTATCCTAAAGTCGCCGAAATTCCTTTTAATTCAGTTAATAAGTATCAAGTAAGTATTATACCTTTAAAACCGAGTACCTAAGTACCTAATAGAAATTGGGAAAGTACCTTCACTAGGCCGCCTGATTAAGCTAAAGACGTTACTTACTTATTTATAAAAAAATACCAATAACATCCTGAACTTTTCAATTTCACTGTAAGTTAACCCTCGACTGCAATCTCACCTATTGCTAAGTGATGTATGAGCACTCTAGGGTTAACGGGCTAACCTGTTAGTGGTATAGCAGTTATTTGAAATTTCTGAAGGAATTCTTTAAAGGGCATTAACGCCCACCTGTGCACATTTTCGACTTGCATTCTTACAAGTCGTAAATGTATACAGGTGGTTCAATGAAGCAGATAGGTTTCGGCAAACGAAAAAAAGGTGGCCTACCGTTTAAGGATAATTAATACTGGAAACAAAACGTGCTCGTTAATTAAAATTTAATGACATTAAGTGTACCGAGAAGGGCCCAAAAGAAAAAAGATATAAAAAAAACTTTCAATCATTGCTCCTCATCTTCTAAACCTTAAAGTATTAATTTGTTATTTTTTATCTGCTTCATATAGGTGAGCGTTCATTTGGACCTATTATCTTCAACGTATCTTGTAGTAATGAAAGGAGCACCCGAGTGTATAATTTCTAGATGTTCAACGCTTATTTCTAATAACAAGATAATAAATATGAGTACAGAAATTAAAGAAGCAACAGATATTGCAACAGAAAACTTAGCAAACACTGGTAATTTTACACGGAATCATAAATAGATGAAAACAACATAATATACCAAATATTAAAGTGGTTTCATTGACATAAATAGAAATCGTAGTAACAACACTAGAAACGCTATGTATCCGTTACCTTGTCGGCTGTCGCCGCGAACGAGACTGAGCACTCGAAGTTTAACAAAACATTTGTAACATTTAGTGACATTGCCTCTTACGCTCTAAAACAACCTACGCCGTTTAGAAAAATAGAAATGTATAAGTAGCAGCGCGTGCGCGTACGCGGTTTGGCGGCCGCTGCGAGTAGTCGTTCGGCGACAAGCGTTTTACAGCTGAAGGGTACCTATTTGTAGTGGTTTGTTATTAAGATTTCCATGGTGGCGTTATTTGTATACTATTACAGGAGAACGAATATTGGCATTCGCCGATTGCATCTTGAATCCGAAAGAATTTCCATTAGATTACAATTTCGATACAGAAGACGTTAATTTTCCTCTTGATAACCTACGGTTTCTTGGACTCGTCGGTTTGAAAGATCCACCTCGAGAGGAGGTGAATATTAGTAATATAATTTTAGAGATTATATTAAATGAACCGTTTCTAATAGATATATATAAATTCAAGGTCCGCTACGCTATACAACGCGTGCGCGAAGCAGGAGTAAGAGTGATGATGGTAACAGGTGACCATCCAGCCACCGCTCGAGCTGTAGCTTCAGAAGTGGGTATTGCCACCACTCCTAATTGTCATGTTGTGACTGGCACTGAACTGAGAAATATGACTCCGGATTTACTGTATTTAACTCTGGAAAAACACTATGAAATAGGTAAGTAAACATAAAATAAATTAATTTTGTTTGTCCAAACTGAATAACTTTAATTACTGTTACCCATCTTTCCAATACTGCTTCTGAATCTGCTGTTGCTGCTTAATTGTATTGTAGTATTTGCGCGCACGTCTCCAACCCAAAAACTACAAATAGTTGAAGCATGTCAAAGACAAGGCGGGGTGGTAGCTGTAACAGGTGACGGCGTGAATGATGCACCGGCCTTGAGACGTGCAGATATTGGAATATCCATGGGAATTACTGGATCGCAAGTAAGCCGAAAAGTTATAAATAAAATTTACTTAAATGATTTTCAAGAAGCGTTGATAGCCCAGTGGGTAGGACTTCGAGCTCACTTTCGGGAGGCAGAGTTGAAATCCCAACACGCACCTCTAACTTTTCTAAGTTATTAGCGTTTTATCAATTAAAATATCTCTTGCTTCAACGGTGACAGAAAACATCTTGAGGAAACCTGCATGCCTGAGAGTTCTACATAATGTTCTAAAAGGCGTGTGGAGTCCACCAATCTGCACTGGGCCAGCGTGGTGGACTACGACCTTAACCATACTGGTTAAGGTCGTAGGGCCAGTAATGGTTTGATATGGTGAAGTGATTTTCACTTAATTTCAATTTCTGAAATGAATTGATAAATTACAGGTATCTAAACAAACAGCCGATATAATTTTAATGGACGACAACTTTGCCACTATAGTTACTGGAATCGAGGAAGGACGAAAAATATTTGATAATTTAAAAAAATCTGTTTGTTACATCCTCATATCAAACGTTCCTGAAATTATTCCAGTGTTAATTTTCATCCTCTGCTCCATACCACTTCCACTGGGTATGATTCTCAAAATAACCTATTTTACAATAAATGTGAAATAATGAAATAATGGAATGAATGGGTTAAGACTTGGGTACCATCATGTCGGTTATCTAGTCATTCAATTATTACTGGTAATAAAAAATGTATAACCTACCTACCACTTTGTCATTTGGTGACGGTAGCTCAGAAGACAGTTGTCACCATCACTCTTCTTCCCGCGGGTCTCGTACGAGGCGACTAATGGAATATAACAGAGAGCGGGCAGCAGCGTCCTCCGTGCTACTACTACCATCTACTGCGATCACCAACCCGCCCGCCTGGAGAGGCCTTTAATCCAGCAGTGGACTGTAATAAGATGTCGATGATTAACCTAGCGCTTATTTGAAAACATGGTCTTGTGGTCAAATCCTTTAAAAAGGGGATTTGACCACAAGACTATTTAAATACCAAGTATACCTTACCTTTAAATACTATAACATTATCTTCTCTTAGGGGTGATGACAATACTATGTGTAGACCTAGGCACAGATATGTGGCCAGCAGTATCATTATCGTACGAGAAAGCAGAGCAGGATGTTATGGCTCGCCCACCTCGAACCTCAGATCCCCTTGTGTCGGCGTGTATGTTGCGCCTCGCTTATGGACATCTCGGCCTCATAGAGTTCGCCGCGGGCATGTTCGCCTACTTCATTGTTATGGCTGAACATGGCTTTTATCCTTCCAATTTGTTCGGTAAAGTATCTTCTGCTACGAATAAGCATTTAGCAATAAGTATATTATGGGTTGCTAAACATCAATTTTATTTTAATACTAGCTACTGCCCGTGTAAGAGTTCATTCCGGTTTTTCATAAATCCCGTGGGAATCGTTTATTTTCCAGGGATAAAAAGTACCCTATGTTACTCTGTGTCCCTTCAACTAACTTTATGCTGAAAACCATGTTGCTTAGTTAGGACGTTGACCAAGGAAGAAAAAACAAACTTTCGCATTAATCAAATTGGTAAGGATTCTAGTAGGATTGCTGGCCAAAGTTGTATTGGGCTCAAAATCTCGAACAAGGTCCATACAAAACGAAAGAAGCGGTCATAACGCGGTGTTTAGTCCCCTAAACAGTTAAGACCAAGTTTGATCCCCGTCACGCTACTTTTTATGTGCGTTTTTGTTTCAAAAAATTAAAACACCACTTGCTTGAACGGTGAAGGAATCGTCATGAGGAAACCTGCATGCCTGAAAGTTTTCCATAAGGTTCTCAAAGACGGATTAAGTCTAATAATCAGCCAGCCAGCGTGGCGGACTACGGCCTAAACCCTTCTCGTTCTGAGAGGAGACTCTTGCTCTGTAATAGAACGGTTATGGGTTGGTAACTATGATGATGGCAGAAGACCATTCACCTTCACGCAATTGCTCGGTAACATTTTTAAGGTATAAGAGAAGAATGGGATAACGAGGCAGTAAGCGATGTCGAAGATTCCCTAGGCCAAGAATGGACGTATGCAGAACGAAAAGAATTAGAAAGAGCTTGCCAGGCCGCTTATTTTGTAGCTGTTGTCATTTCGCAAATAATGAATGGAATTATCTGTAAAACGAGGTACAACTCCCTGTTCCACGTGGGTAAGAAGTGAATCTGTTATGTGACAAACTATGTTTTTTAATAAGCATAAATAATAATTACTATAATCAATTTTAAGTAATGTTTTTTTATGGGGCGTACACTGGTGTGGGATAGACCTGCGTTGATATGTTGGCGGTTTCTCACTTACAGAGTACGTCCCAAAAAGCGGGTGCAGCAGCCGCATTAGCTCAAATGCTAACACGCCCCATACTCCGTTATTTGTTATGACTACGTTTTTGCGGCGCTTGCGTTAGAGTCTCTGGGCTCATGGTCTTCGGACACGAAAACTTTTACTAACATCGTGTCTAAAAATTGGTGTTGACGTCTAGGGACCCAAGAGCTGGCGTTTTTTTTAGCCCGACGGCTAAGTCTAGCAATTCGAAGGGGCAATAGCGCCAGCATTTTGGGTACCATGCCCATAAATGAACAGTTATACGGCTTATGTTTTTTGTAAATATTAATGTTAATTTGTAATTATATTTTTTTTGTTAGAGATAATTTTAAGATTGTATAGATTTATTAGAGAGGTCTTTTTAAAGATTATAGAAATTAATGTTTTCGCATTTATTTTAGGTATGCAAAATAAAGTTTTGAAAATGGGAATCATGGTAGAATTAATAGTTGCTTGTGTGGTGTGCTATGTGCCCGGTGTCAATACATTTTTTCGAACATACCCCCTCCGATTGAGATGGTAAGAAAAGTTTTATTTTGTCTGTTAGTGTTATTACTTACAATTAAATCAATTATGATATAGGAGTGTTGGACTGAGGATTTGTTCTGGAGTAGATACCGTAGGGTCGTGACCTTTAAAAGGTGGTGGGAAATGGAAGATGTAAGGCAGATAATCGTGTGTGGCCATCGTTTTTCGGACATTCTTATTTTAAGCAGACAGGCTTCTGATTGACTTAAACAATAAATAATAGAACATAATAATCGTCTCGCAGGTGGTTTTTGGCGCTTCCATTTGCTGCTCTAATGTTTATATTTGATGAATTCAGAAAGTATTGTATCAGAAAACAAAAATTCGGCGGTTGGTTTAACATGCTGACATATTACTAGCTTACATAAAGTTACAAAATAAAATCTGTTACAAAAACTACAAAAAACATAAAATATTATATTTTCTTGTAAGTCTTAACACTGTTATACATATGTTAACAAATACAATAAATAAATAAAATAATATTATGTACCCTTTATTTGTTTCCTTTCTAACTCATGTTTTATATTTTAGAAAGGCAAAGAAATTTAAATAAAAAACCATTATTCATGATATCGGAATATATTTTGCATAGCATTGTCATAAAATTTCACACAATAATTAAATAAAGAATAAACCAAAAACGTAGCAATGTAGATGTAACAATTATTATTCCTATAAAATTATATTATTAAGTAACACGAAATGAGCAAACAATGGAAAGTTCAATGTATGATTTTTAAATAGGTAAATATATAATATGCTCTAACTATGGATCTAAATTAACAGTGAATATAAATAATTAAATTGTTATATATTAAGTATTAGATATAATGCATACGTAAACTTTTTTGAGTAAGGCACAGGTGTAAGTACTTACATATTCTTTGTCTTTATTTCTACAATGTTTAAACGTCGGATCGCCGTAAATTCTACATAATAGATAAAATAAAAATAAGTGCTTTATTCTAAATATTTACTATTTTGTGACTTGTGTAGTTCTTTTAGTTAAGGTAACGCTACAGTTTAGATTTAAAAGATATCTAGAACTTTAAATGAGAACATTCGTTAGATTTTGTTATACCTACTGAAAAATAGAAAGAAACAAGCGAAAAATTCCAGTTATTTAATATAAGATATGTCTAAGTGTAAAGATATGAGAAGAAATTTATTTAATGTTCTGTAACCAACAGAAAACATTTTTTTTAATACATGTTAAAATTTAAGTTGACATCGAACCAAGGTTGTCAGAGGGCCGGAAAATCCTTGATGGCGGTGTTGTTACGACGTGATTTTGCGTCCTGCCCAGTGATTATATGTTACTTTGCCGGTTCCTATTTATTTTTGATAAATTTACGGCACAGACACGGCGGGCGCTATCTTTCCACTTCTCTAAAATTTCCAAGCCCCCGGAGGGACTATGTATGCAAAATATTTTATTAAACAATTAAAAGTTGTTTGCAATGTATTTATTTCGGAAGACAGTTCTGTAACTGGAATGGCGCTTAATTTGCTTATGCCTTTTTTCACCTGCCTTATATAGTCATATTAATGATGTGACCCTAGAAATGTACTAGAAATCCTTATTCGGACTAGATCTCTCTCCCCTGAATAGTTTACCAGCCAAGCCCGTTCGATGCTGCCATTATAAAATGTTTATTAAGACATATTTCGTAATTCTCTCGAATGTAGGTAGAGCATTAAATTAAACTATTGCACTGTTATTTAAAAAAAACGCTTGAAAATATTAAAAGTAACACTCAATCAATATTGATTATTTTTTAAAACTATGACTAAACACAGTGAAATCTACAACATTACATAAAATAAGAATGACAAAACAATTAACTACGTTATTAATATATAAAATACGTATTTACAATTAAGTAAAATATGAATAAAGATTTTATTAACATTTTCCATACTCTGAAAATCTCATAACTAAGTCTAATATTGTACAAATTTATACTAAATATTGACAAAGAACACACTCAGGTGTCGATATTGTAGAAAGGTTCTGATATGTTTATAATTACTTAATTCTAAGTGTATTTACCTACTATTTAGAATTGTCACTCAAAAAAAATTAAATAGGTTCAGTTGTGGCCAATAAACTAAGGAGGGTTTGTATACACTCAAATCAGCTCGACTCCAAGGCGGCCTCTACTCATTGATATCTGCATCGTGTTACCACCAGTTAAATATGAATTTACATGGGATAAGATAAAATGGTATGTCCTCTCTTTTGTGTGCGGGTCATAATTCGAAACAGTTTGTTTCAGTTTCTATATAACAAGTTTATAGTAACTTCCTTTTTAATCAATATCTAGGCAATGACATATAAATATATTCACATATAAATATATTGACATATAATTATGTCTTATTATATAAAACTTTTGCATTGTTCTTTTATCTATAATTTTTCCGTGTTCAACAAATAAAACATATGGCCCTATTATATAATTTTCAATTTTTTACCAAGCACCGCGAGTATTACAAGTCGTCCCTAATTAACAAGTTGGCCGCGACTTTATCTGCATTAGTACATTTTGCTGTAGAAAACTAAGTTTTACATTAAAGTATTAAAATCTGTGGAAATTAAATCAATGACACAAGTTCATATTTGGTACGTAATTATTATTATGCAGGGCTTACGACTCTTTTTTATTATCTTATAGAAATGGAACACCTAAGAATAGCTTGGCATTTGTATATATATAATATATTAATATAAAAAATGTCTTAAAACTTAAGTTTATTAAGTAAATGTTTAACAATCTCTGTATATTTTTACTTTGTAATAAACGGCTGAACTCGCGAGCGCAAGTACCCTCATGACTAAAGGCCCCGAATGAGTTCGAAACTAGTCAGGCAATCTCCCACGGAAATTTACGTAAATTCAGCCCATTACAAAGTAAAAATTAACTTAATCGCGATAGTTTAAATTCTAAAATCTTTGTCTAAGTACATACCTACTCATAACACCCACACAAACATTCATATGTAGTCTGATTGTTTATTAACACTCACATAGTATCATTTCTTCTAATCATATGCCTTATATAAATATGATCGTATAAAGTACATATTTAAGTATGTGTTGTATGTTAAACACGTAAGTGAACTAGCAATAACTATTAAAAACAAAAGTTCTACCCTACTTTTATTAATTTGTCACGTCGAAAGCATGAGTTGTTTATAAAAAATTAAAATATATAATTTTATTTCAATCAATAAATGAATTAAGTAATCGAGATTTCATTATCAGTCTGATCTTAAGTAGCTTGGTGTAGTTGTGACTTGATAAATTACTCAAATTTTTTAAAACAAAATAACAACTTATAATTAGGTACCTATTTCATATTTAACTCTTTATTTGTACACCACTATGAAGTTAGGAAAATAAAAGAACAATAGAAATACAAAGACAGAAGTAGAAAACAAAAGGCGGCCTTATCGCTTAGTAGCTATCTCTGCAAGGCAACCTTTACATTACCTTTTACCTACATCCCTTGAGGTACTTTTCTCTAACTATGGATCTAAATTAACAACGAAACATGCATGTGAACATGCATGTGAATAACGAGGCATGTGAAATTCTATTACTATTTTTTTATTAATTTTACAAGGAAGGTTAATATCCTACTTATAAAAGACTATTATTTTAAATTGCTTGCGTAGGTACGCTTTAATCAGGAAATATCTTGTATAGGATAACGTATAGTAGGTTATCAAACAATAAGGAAAAGATTTATCAAAGATACATTCCAGAGGCAGTGGGCTGCTAGTTTATAATTTCATCGGAACAAAATATCTTAAATTATTGTCTAGAAATGTTATTTATTGGAACATAGACAAGATTAAAGAATATGATTTTTAAAACTACCTAAAGGCTACCGAAAGAACATTCAACGTAGAAATAATAATTAACAGTATTAGCTTGCGATAGCAAAGGACAATTCTAGGTGCCATTCTACCTAATACCGACAGTTTGTTTACATTGACTATCTCATTCTGTTGTTTTTTGTTTAGAATCAAATGGCTTCAATGTTTGTCCTACTACTAATAGTTGATTATTGATTTATACACAGCTAGCACACTGTTTCAAAAATGATTTCACTGATCACTTTCATCAGATTTAAATGAAAAAAGTTAAGACGTTTCACGAACAATCGCTCTGAATAGAAAAATAATGATAGAATTGAAGAACAACGCTACATAAAAACATTCGCGAAAAATTCAATACAAACTAAACGTGAATAAACTTCTCATCGATTGAACAAACTTAAACGAATTTCTTCCTTTATAGGTTATTGGAAGGATTTTGGGAGTAAAGATCTGCAACAGCAAATCAACATCATGAATCCTTAAAAAACAGTATGATTCTCAACGATAAGTACTTATTATAATAAACACATATTAAAATTTGTTTTGTAAACTTGCCACTTACAGGATAACTAAAGAGACGCAACCGCAAACTCGCGATAGTCCTATTATAACCCATTATTTGTATTATTACAATAATTGCTTATGTCAATCTGTAATAAGTACTGTAATGTGTACGTACAACATGAGTCGCTCAGTAATTTAAGTAAACATGTTTTCTGAAATCTATTTTACGCTTGTCAGAGCTTTTTAATAAACGTGGCATAACGTCGGAACAGCAGCGAACAAAAATAAACATAGAAGTCGTCCCTTTAACAAATTGTCATTCGAAATGGGTACCAATCAATCTATATGCGCACTCTCCGTGAATCGCCAAATACACGATTGGTTCTAATGTTTGTCATGCAGCTGTGATTGGCCGGCAGTTAATCTATCAGCATTGTGACTAGCGGGTCTCATTTCATAAGCTACTCCCATCGAGGCTAGGTTCTTTTAGGCTATTTTGGTGGCAAAAATTATGCTTCTATTTTTTTTTTCGCTCCGCTGTGGAATAGTAATGCAGTGTTTTTTCTCGCTCTGACATTTGAAGTGCGACAAACTACTGCATAACCTTTTCGACTTTATATCGTATGCTGTGCACAACTATATTAACGTTTATAAGGCCCCTAGTATTGTAAGCATTATTCCAAACAATAGGAACCTGATTCTTGCTATTACAGTTTTAGGTTAGGTTAGAAGGTACAGGTTTTGACAAGTCTAACTAAGTATTTAATGACCCGTCTACAACTCTATCATTAGCGAATTCAAGGTGCGAAGTAAGACTGGGTGTTTAGCTATGAACAACTTCGATCAACAATTTACTAGATACGCAGTCCGATACAAAATCTAGCAGAATAATAGTCTGGTTTTTACTATAAACTTATGTCTGTTTAAAAATATCGAATTTGACTAATAATATGCATTTGTACATGCTTACTTAAAATAAGATACTCCGGTAATTTAATTACTTTTCGGACTTTAGAACGAAGCTCCCAAATCGTGAGTTAGAACTTATTTTTGACGACTTGTTAGTTCCTACCCAGATGTACGTGACATGTCGCATGGGTATTCGGATATGACACCGTGAATGTCCGATATTAGTAAATGTTTAGATTCATCAGTCTAGTTAGGTCGAGTTACTGCTTTGCAGTGAAAATTTCACTGTTGCATGTCTCACACCAAATCCACATACTGAAAATTTCAGGAACCTGTTGTGGCAATCTTTTTAACCTCCCTGAAACCAGAAGGTTTTGTCCACCGAAAATGTACAAACAAAAAAAAATTGTTAGCAATCACTAATATTGGACTTTCACTATAACGACATATATTTCTACCGTAGATGTAATGGTTTCCTAAAACAGTACAATTAAAGTTTTAAAAAATTGGTCAGATTTTTGGAGAGTATTTAAATATGTTATCAAGTACTTCTTAATCGTGCCGCAAGGTGAGCGTGAATGGCCGCCGAACTGCGCAAGTCTGCGATCGAATGACGCGCTTTCATCAATGCCTCTTCACGGCACACATCATCTTGAATGATACAATCCATTATTTTAGCTACAATTGTCGACGGTGGAACATGGGGATTCCCTGCAAGTATTATATTTATTTTCATTACATTTTAAAAGAGTTTAACGAACTTCATTATATATTTTTTTAAATAAAATAATAAAGTGTTATATATTTTTTTTAATAAAATAATATTATAAAAAAGTTTCATCAGCTATTCTACACCTTTAACCGTTATATCCAAAAATAGTAAAATGAGGTATTTTATTTAAAACTATTAATCTAATTGAAGATTCATATATGTAATCGAACAGCTCATATTTACACATATAATATGTATAGTACCAGCCTTTCAATTAAGGCACTTATACATATAATATGTGTTAGCCTTTATTGAAATAAGGTATATTTGAACATCAATATTTATTTCCCTGCTAATACATTCCTCTCAAAGAATTAATATTTCCAGTAAAAAATCTTCAAATGCTTGAATTAAAAACGTTGTAATATATATCTTCATAAATAAATATTTCTTTTGTGCGTGTGTATGTCTGAACTGAACACTGAACTCCTCCTAAACGGCAGGACCGATATGAATGAATTTTTTGTATGCGTTTGGGTGGCACCCTGGATGGTTTAGATTCACAAATCAGCCCGATAGATGGCGCTGGGGTCCGCTAGTCATATATATAATATAATACCATAGACAGCATCAAGCATTTGTTGTTAGCAGATCAAAATGTAAATAGTATTAATACTTGTTATTTTTAATATACTTACTGCACAGCAATTTCTGGAACTTGATATGCTTTATGATAGCTGGGTGATAATGGCTTCATAAAACGGCAGACTGGCGTACAGTGTTCTGTTAGTAGGTTTAGTAGAAACAATTGGATTAATAAAGCGTAAAGCTGTTAAACATTCCTTTGCCCAGTTATGATCTTCAGATCAACCCATTCCCCGATTAGTACCTAATAATTTAACTTTAATACAAATAAAACCATTTACCAAATACATAATATATAAAATGTAATACAATTATAGATTATTCTTTAATAAGTATAATGTTTATTTGTTTCAACCATGAAAAATAACCTTTGAAATACCTACTAGTGAGAATTACTAATCTATATTTTAAAGATGGAATTGTTGGTTTGTTTGTATGTTTCGAAAACTTTGAATCTATTGAACCGATTATAAGAATTATTATTGTTGTTGTTGGACAGCTATTTTATTCAGTTGAACCATGAGCTATATTAAATTTAAGTAATAATTAGAATTAGAATAAAGATTTTAGACTGCTATAATATTTCAAACGCAAGCCAGAAGAAAAAGCGCTACCGAGCTGCTTTATCTGCGTGCGTTGACTAAATAGCCCTAATAGACTAAATAGATGACAAATAGACTGGTCTTTAGTAATTTAAATAAAAAGTCCGCAGAACCATATACCTTTCGCTTTAAATAAATATTATTTTTCCTAAACTTAAAAATTAAATAGTTTTCATTATTAGGAATAGCACATAATCGTTACAATCCTGACAATCATTTTACTATCATGACAAACCTTCCCAGTGACAGCATATTACTTGGATGCAGTTTTGAAGTGGGAGATCACGTCTTTGACTAAGGTACCCGTGTGGCTCATATTATGCTTAAAAACGTTACGACCCTAAACCTTGGTTGGTTCGTTGGTTTACGTTACCGTTAAATAGCGTATTTATACTATGAAGTTGAAACACAAACTATTTTCCTTTTTCCTTATTATGATAAACTTGACATTGTTTATTTCGTTATATCATAAATTAATAATAGATTCAAAATGTATTAAGAAATGAAATGACTTTGAAACCCACAGCATTAGGTATAATTTGCTTACCTGTAAGGCCCCTATATCCGAAAACTCCACAATCGTGCATGCGCATAGAATGTTGCTCATTTTTTATAAACTGTTCTGTGCTTATTCCTTTAAGCTGCAATAAATATTTATTTCTATTTAAAAATATTCTCATAGTTCAAATTATCTTCTGATTGAAGATTATTATATAATAATTAATTGACTACTCGTTAGCTGCACTTATCAGTATTCATTTTGTAAATAAAATTTTACAGCTTAATTATAAAATTCATTAAGAGTGTTGTTTTTGTAATCCAAATCCAAATATTACCAACTTGTGACTAAATGTTTTATTAAATTTTAAATTTCTTACTTTTGATGGAACTAGAAATCTATCTGGAATTCTTTGTAATTTCTGTTGTTTCTCGCTTGGTCCAAATCCAAGGCCCAGAAGTACAGTTTCTGCATCAACTTTTCTGGCTCCTAATACATTTAAAACAGAACTTCCACTTGATCCACTGCCATCGGACTGAAAACATACATACATTTATACAACATAAACATCATCAATATCATATTAACTTCAGTGCACAGATCTCCTCCCACAATGGGAAGGGGTTAAGGTCATAGTCCACCATGCTAGCCCAGTGCGGATTGGTGGACTCCGCACGTCTTTGAGAACATAGTGTAGAACTTGCGGGCATGCAGGTTTCCTCACAATGTTTTCCTTCACCGCTGAAGAAAGTGAAAAGATATAGAATGGAATTAGTTTTTAAAGTAAAAACTAATTTCATTATGTTAGACTGTGAAAATGACAAAAGAGAGTGGTGCTTTTAATTTAGTTGATCTTTATATGATTAAGGCTTCGCAGCAGTGCCCAAACACACTGTATTTGAGTACCAACATACTTTTGTAAAATACATTGATAAGAAGAGTACCTGTAGAGAGTGATCCCGAAACAATGGATTTTTAAATTTTGATGCATAGCTTTCTGATTGAATAGAGTGGTCTCTTTGAAGTTTCTTCTTCACATTCCTATTTTTAGGGGTACTCGTCAGTGCTGCACTTTCCAAAGACTTCCTCTTTCCTACCTCCCTACATTCTGGAACGTCTAAACATTTATCATCATGGAAAACATCATCAGTTGGGTCCTTTTTGTTACCTTGGCATACTTCAAGGTTTGTTTCTATCACTGTGTTCTCTGTTATAGATTCTTCTGCTATATTTTCATCTGATTTTGCTTCTGAGTTCTTCAATGTTGTATTTTGTTCATCTTCAATATTCTCTTTGTTCAATGATGCATCACCCTTTTGGTTTTCTTGCTCGGATTCAACTGGTAGAGAGTCAAGCCACTGCTGAACTGGACTGCTACGCCGCATATCATCAATAACTCCACTCAGCCAGCTACGTACTTTACGCTCTAAGATCGTCGTCACAGATTCATTAAATGTATCTGTTAAAAACAAACATTTTAATTCTTATTTACAATACAAATTTCATTACCCAATTTTCTTGTAAATTTAAATACCTATCCATCTCCTCACATATGTATTGGTAGTAAGCAACATTATAAAAGGGTTACGTAAGGAAGTGAGGAAAATAATAACTTCCAAGATAATTTATGTCCATTTAATTTTTAAAGCATGGTCACACAGAAAACATACAAAGAAAAATTTTGAAAAATAAATAATTGAAATAAAAGTACATAGTATTTTTACTCTATTTTTCCCACTTTGTCTATGTAAACAATTTTTAATAGGAAAAAAACAAGTGTGTTAGAATAAGATTTTCTTATGTTTGTATGTTTTATTATTTTTAATGTTTTATACAAAATTTACTCTCAAAAGTAATGAAATCATTGTTGACAATCAAATAAATGACAAAATTATAAGGTAAGTAAGAAAAAAATCTACTAACTTACATGGTAAAGTTCATTCCTTAAAAAAGTTTGTTTTTCTTTACTTAGTTATTTCTTAAAACAAGATCTGTTCACATATAATATAAAAAAAATACTTGTAAGTACGTATTCATTTATATTGGTATAATTACTTAGCAATGGAAATTATTTAGGTGAGCAACCTACCCTGAATCTACCTACTGTAGTTTTTTAATTAGAGGCTAGTCGCGAAACGTAAACAGCAGTGCAAACGTGAGTGTTAAAATGAGTAAAGGATTTTCATAGAGTATGCACAACACAATGGTGATTTATTTACTTTTAAATACACAAACCTGGTTGAGAATCCATCTTCTTTTCAAAATAAGGCTGCATGCAAGAGACGAGTTATAAAATGGACGTGCAAATATGTTATTAGGGATCTTTTACGTACAAGTGAACACACGAAAAAACTATCAAAGAATATTATATACTCACCAAATATTAGTAGCGCAGTTGTTAGAACTTGCCTTTTATGTTCACTAAAACAACAGACAAACGTCCTATGTTTACTTACTAAAAACTTGTATTGAAATGGATGCTAAGACGAATAAAATACATGTAAGATAATTATGGTATGTAAGTACAAATGACTAAAATTCAATAAAATAGGAACGAAAACAACTCAATGGAACACTTTGACAAGTGACAACCTGAACTGTCAAAAAGTAACCTTGTTTTACTTGCATGGCTCTGGATTCTAGTTCTTTTGTAATCTAGACTGAGCAGCGAGTATATACCATATCCACATTGATGTTTATAGTTTTTCCACGATTCCTCTACACGTCAAGTTATGATGAACCAGTGCTCAGCTATTCTCCGTATTCTCCGTTACTCTCAAAACAATGTTTTTTTTTAAATAAAACCTGAATTGAAGTCTTCTACAGCGAGAACTGTATATAAATCTGCACAGGTAAATGGAGAAATGGAGATTATTTACCTATTATGTGGAGATTTGTAGGTATACTTATAATTTACATCCTCTTTTTTACTAGTTCTTACTAAGCAAGTCAGAAGTTTGTTTCTGAAACGCTTCGTAGAAAAATTCTTTACTTCATTAAGATCAGATATAATATACAAAGATTTATTTCAAGATATTTCAGTTGGCAATGTCGGCCGACTGCTTCCTTTGGGATATAATGGCCGGCGAAGCAGGCGTTACTTTGTTGAACTCCATGCTACTCTCCGGAAAAAGCAGGAGAATCTGTACGTTGTAATTAATACTCCTTATACTCCACACCAAAAAGATCTCCGGATATGTACTCGTACTTTCTATGCAAGTTTTGCTCCGACACCGGCATCCTCAGGAGATTTTGACTTTACTAATGTGTCGGCTTTTATACCTCTTTGCCCCCATCTTATCTATCTAAGCCCCTCCCACCTCGTTAGTACCTCTGAATATGTTTAACAAAGGTGAAGTCACAATTAAATTCTGACTTGATAACGTAAAGGTACTCTAAGCATAGCTTATTGGGTGATATAGACATATTGGGTGTTGGCATTACAGCTAACACCAACTTCGGTAGATCCATAGAATCCAAAGCCCAAATTTCCGCAAAAAACCTTGGTATTCTTAATAAAATTAAACACTACTTCGCGACCCTACAAATGATTACTCTATATCATGGTCAAGTTCGGTCGTGCATGGAGTACTGCATTAATCTTTATGATGGTTCTGCTAAGTACCGTTGGCCGCTTTGGAGGCTGTGGATCGCCGAGCAAGGAATCTTATAGGATCTTATAGGATTCACCACTTTTGGCTAAACTCCAAAATCTTGATCATCGCCTTAAGGTAGCCAGTCTGTCGGTGTTTTATAGGATATACTTTGGAGAGTGTGCTCAGAAACTATTCGATCTCCTCCCCGCACCATTCTACCATCGCACTGCAAGGCACCGGGCGGGTTTTCACCCCTTTGTTGTTAATATCCCGAAACTCGCACGAAGCGATTTGCATCTTCTTTTCTTATACGCTTGGGCATAGTCATCTTCTAGGCAAGCGCGGCCACAATAACATTTTCCATATGCTGATGGAAAATGTTATTGTAGCCGCGGATAGGATGCTATACCTATCTAATGGGGTAAATTAAAATACACATTATAAATAAAGAATATTTATTTTTCTATAAACACATTCCTTTTTAATTTTTATAATCATTTTTATTAAATCTTGGCTCACATCATATAAATCGCGCGTCGCGTTGGGCTTTCGTCATCGAAGTCTTGTGCGTGGATGGAGAAGAGTTCAGCGGCTGGGCCGCGGGCTGCAAGCCGACGTCGAGACGAACTACCCAGCACGCGCGGCTCCTTAGCTAAACAATTTGTGCATCGAGGTCAGGTAAAGATTACTTTAATCTCTAAATCACATTTTGACACTAATATACATGTATAACTACGGTCAACAAATGTCAATATTGAGCAGTACGAGGAGGGCCGCGGAAGCGCGCGGCTCGCAGCCTGCGTCACGCGTGCTCATACACACACTCCCCGTGGCGCACGCCCGCAGTCTCCTCGCCAGGGAGAACCGCGGCGCGCCGCCATTGATCGCGCACGCGCTCAACGTGCTGCAGCACGCGCACCACATTCATACCAGCCAGCTTCCGCACGTCGTCATCGCTCCAGTCAGGGTCGCGCAGGAGCTCGGCCAGCAGATGTGGGTAGCGTGACACGTCTTCCAAACCCTCGGGCGGCGCATCAATGCCGTCATATCCCGCACCTAGTCCTACATGCTCTACTCCGGCTACTCTCCGGACGTGATTAATGTGCGCTACGACATCATCTACCGTCGCGCGCTCGCTGCACGAGACAAGTTTTGCGTAGAAATTAATCATCACTACACCTCCGTTTGCAGCGATCATACGCAAAAGCTCGTCTGGCACATTTCTAGAAGAATTACAAATTGCAGCGGCGCCCGAATGAGAAAATACTACAGGTGCCTGTGAGGTTTCTAGTGCGTCGCGCGCTGTCTCTTCTCCGGCATGAGAAAGATCAACGATCATTCCCAGACGATTCATTTCACGAATTACGGCGCGTCCGAACTCTGTGAGTCCACCTGAGGTGCCAGCGGCACGCGCCCATCGCGTATCACATGTATGAGTCACCGTAAGATAACGAGCACCGAGATTATAAAAAGCACGAAGAACCGCTAAAGAATCACCAAGGGCATGACCACCTTCCACTCCTATTAATGAAGCAATTCTTCCTTCACGATGCGCATCTAGCAGTTCTGTCGCATCGGTGACTAAAGCGAGATGTACAGCGTTCATATCTACTATTCTTTTTATGACATCCATCTGTTCGAGTGCCAACTGCACAGCGTCTTTATCGCGGGCACCACACGGTACGTATGCCGACCAAAACTGTGCGCCAACTTGACCGTCCTTTAGCCGCGGGATATCCGTGTGCGACCAGCGCGAACGGGCCCACGGCTCTAGTCCTTCCAAACCGGCACTTAAATTAAAATCTCCAATCTTGTTATGTAAAAACTTTCGAACATTCCATGCTAAGTCGTTGTGACCATCGACAAGCGGAGAATCGCGTAACATGCGCCGAATAGTAGACATCCGCTGTTCGGGTGTTGCGCGACCACCGCCACCGAGCGCAAGTGGCAGTGCAAGAGCGGCCCCAAGCGCGGCCAACACGACCAGCGCTGCCAGGGCAATTCGCCAACGCGGTCGCCGCGGCGTTGGCTTTTCGTCCGAGCTTCCTGATGCAGATGCCGATAGTGAATCCGGAGCCCATCGTCCGCATCTTTCCGCTACGTCTGGCAGTGAACCAGGAAAAGTCATGCCCTCCGGTACTGCCGCCTGCAATCAAAAAATAAAGAAACTTAAGATCTCGTGGTCGGCGAATCCAAAGTCTACGAAACTTTTTAAAAAGTTTTTTTTTACATTGTAAAAATATGATATTCTTATATAAAAGCATAGCTTTCCGCTACATTTGGTATGCGATTATACGATTTTT
This sequence comes from Pararge aegeria, assembly GCF_905163445.1. Lineage (NCBI taxonomy): Eukaryota > Metazoa > Arthropoda > Insecta > Lepidoptera > Nymphalidae > Pararge > Pararge aegeria. The sequence continues at coordinate 9,906,306 of NC_053195.1, read as the reverse complement.
ATGGTTCATTTCGATATTATAAAAATAGTATCAGATTTTTTCTGATTGTTGTCGTTTGAATGTTGAACTGAAGTTATATTTTTTGTTATAAACTAGTAGTTGCCCGTTTGAATATATAAAAATCCTATGTCAATCTCCAACCATGGGTGCCAAATTTCATGAATTGCCATTGTTTTAACGGTTGAGCCGAACAGAGGTAGCAAACAAATAAACTGACACACTTGAGCATTTGTATATATATATGTGTGTGCTATATGTACCTACTATAAAAACTAAAAGTACTTAAAGTAGGTAATATTACAAATATGTTATTACTAGAAGTACCTATTTTTACCTTTACTGTAAAATGTTCATATTTGAAACTGACGATGTTCTTACGTAACTGAGTCGAATAATGTCAATTCGAAAATGTAGGACACGATTTAAAAAAATCTTTCCTATATTTATCTCAAGAGCTTTTTACTTTTGTCCTATTAGTATATGCACATACCCGAAATCCTAAACTTATAACAATAGGTTTTTACAATTACAAAAAATATCGAATAGAAATAAAGATCATTTGTTCAAAAAAAGGAAGGAGCTGCGTCGCGTGCTGCGATACTGGCCTTTTTTCTACTTAACAAAGGGTAAATTGAAAAAAGGCCAACGTTTCGAAGTAGAGGCCACTCAGCTAGTGTAGATAATTATCTAGAAAAATTTGCCGAGTGTTCATCGCATAATATGGGCAGGGGTCCCGAGCTGAAACCTAAATAGTCTGTGACCCATTTACAGAGGGAACTGGCGTGCGGCCCGGCCTGTCTAGCCGAGATTTCACATCAACAGTATGCGCAATAACCAAATTGTGCATACCGTTGCCAGACGTCCCGCTTTTGCCGGGCTGTCCCGTTTTACAACACTCTCAGAACGCATCCCGCTAGCACCGTTGGCGAAACGCATAACATTGCCGAATACAAATCCAGAACAATAAAGTTTCATTTATTTTATACAAACCTAAATTTTTCCCTTTTTAAAATACACATTACACTAAAAAAAACAGGGTATTAACGTCCCACGCCTCCTTGACACCGCCGGCTGGTAGTGAGAATTCTTTATCAGAAAGTCTCAATGTTAAACAATTCCTTTCCCGACCTGGGAATCGCGACGAAATCTCGTGATCAGTAGTCGAACATGCTAATTACTGGACCAACAACGACACTAACAATTTAAGATTTATGTACGTGATACAATAATTGTGTAAATATTTGAAACATTATTAATAAACGTTGTACTTTGCTGGTGATTTAATATAGGTACAACGCTTTTTCTCTTTCTGTAATCACTTTTTTGACATTCAAAAGAAGAAGATAGCACATTGCGTATCTGTATCTAAAACCGCTTTACAACATTTTTAGTCAAGGGGTTGATGTATAAGTGAGGTTTTTAATAATACAGATACAAAATTTTTTGATCGTTCCTATTTTACATTATTTGTACCAAAAAGCGAAATGAAAGTCAAAACTGTGCAAAGCTGAACGAAAAAATATATCGTATACTTACCTACATACCTAATAATCGCAGGCGGACTGTGAGATCTTACGTTTTATTGGCAGGCAGTTCAGTAATATGTTTATTGCACAATTTAAAGTATCATATGTAGCGCATTTTTTTTTTTAATTTTATTTAAGAAATCGACAGCTAAATTCAACAGCTGTATCTAATATTCTATAGGTCAGCAAGGGCCATGATAATAATTCGCTGCGTGTTCAATTATGCAGGGGGCACACATAACATGGGCAGGGGGCTCGCAACTGGAACCTGAATAGCCTGTGACCCATTTACAGAGTGAACTGGCGCAAACACCACCGCTCCCCGGGATTTCACTTTAACCGAGTGCTCACTAAGCAAATTTCATCATGTTTATTGTTTTTGGAACAATAACGGTGATTTTATTTTACTTTTATTTTCTCGACATTATGATTTTGATTGTAGCACCATATGTTTGTTTATTTGTCTCTTTGGTCTTGTTGTTTATAATCTTAGTCCTGGATTCGATCCCTAAGCTGACTTAGGGATCGAATCCACGACTACAGACTACTATAATAACTGCTAGGTTATATGTTTCTGTTTTTTTATTTTCAATACCAGGTAGGATTTAGTTAATTTTATTTGTCCGCCTGCGTGCCTTGAATAACAAGTTCAGCAGTCGCTAGTTATTACCTCTATTAGCTGCAGCATGGTGGGTGGGATGATCTAAAATCACTTTTTCCAACGAGAGCTTCTCGTTCTACCCAGCTGCGTTACATTAATAGGCGGTATATAAATACTTTGTTTTATTGTAATGTCAAAAAATACACAAAGTATTATGTAAATGCAATATAAGGGCTAAAACACCTTCGATGAGCAAAACTCTTAGGTACCAGTAGACTGTAGAGGTACCTCGTGCATTTTACTGGAACGAATTAAAAAAAACCTGCAAGTGAGAGCCACGCTTGCATCGCAGATTCCATAACTTCAAAGGATTCGTATAAATATTTACATTTGATTAAGTATAATTATTCGACAGAATAAAACTCGCCGACAGTACCAAGCATTTAAAAACTGAAATTGAAACTACTTGTATTTAAAATGCTACTTTGAAACAATATTTTACAGCGCTTTCTATGCCGAAGAATTGTATCTAACTATAACATTTACCTACTTAGTTCATTACCTAAGGTATTTCACGTTTTCCCGTAAACGTCGGGAACTATTCGCTTGAATGCCTCTCTTAATAAATGTCTATATAAACAGAAAGAAGTTTCGGAGGGTGGTTTTCTTTGAAGACTAGGCCTGCGTCGGTTGTAATTACCAACACTAATTTGCTCGGACTTCACGGATTGTATTACAGACGTAATGTAACAACAAAATACCTATTTGTTCTTACATCACTTCAACATGTTTAAGAAGAGAATGAGTTTTATTACAGCTCTGATTAAGCCTTTAAGATAATATGGAGACCCTCTTTTTTTTACCTAAAAAAAAAAACCAGTTTTAGTTATTGGAGCTTACTTCATCCTACACTAGACGTGCTTCAATTCATTGTTAGGTATGTCTATTCAGTAGGTACCAGCCTGAAGTTAAGTAATTGACGTTGCCTTCCCTATGCCTCCGAGAGCACGTAAAGCCCTCGGTCCTGGTTATTATAGTCTTTAAGAGATAAATTTAAGAAAGCTTAAATTATGACGGTTCATCGATACATATTTGAAAATTAAATTTATGTACATAAAAATATAAAATTCAAAAAGATAGTGGACTGTAACATGTTGTTGTGGGTTCTACTTAGACCAGAGCGCGTTTTGAACCCTCCTTTAGTTTTAAGTTAACGAATGCAGTTATCACCATCACCTAACATTAGTGTTAACATGTTAAATCTATGAACGCTTCATAAGTGCCTGTGATAAATTAAAATTTTTGAATTTGAACTTATTACTAACATGTGATGATAATCGTTTGAGCCCACCTACACGTATTGGAGTTGTGTACTGGGTATATGCTCTTAAACCCCTATATGCTATGAGAAGAGGAGGTTTATATCGTTAATGGGCTGACTACTGTCTTTTGTCAAAAAAAAATCTTTTAAGAATAAAATATCACCTATACGACGGCTTGTGTGTTTTCCTAATTATCGTATGATTGTTGTTGATGTTGAGAAGATTCATTGGTGATGAATGATGATTTAATCTTTAGGTAAATATAAATTTACCCTTTTTCTTATAGGTACCTATTAGATTGAAACTAAGTTATTTTTAGTTTAACTTAATTGCCGTCTCGGATGACAAGGCTCCTTTTTCCCCAGATAGAAATGAAACTAGCGTTTTGGTAATATTTCCTTCGAATATTTATAATCTTAAATTTTGCAATGTAACTTTCGGAAAATTAATCGTAAAACGCAGGATTTAAATAAAAGGCCCACATATCTGTCTCCTACACTGCATACTCGCCATTAACATAAATATAGCTTACGTATCTCCTTCTCAAAGAGGGAATGACAAAAATCGGGTGCTACAAAATCTTAATCTTATTATTTATAAAACTCCACAAACTTTTCACTTAGCTCTAACAACTGAACATTGGCTTTGGCAGCTGTGAGAGAGCTTTTTTTACACTAAACTAATGCAAAGTGGGTAGCAGAATGTATGTCACCTTGGAGAATTAAGATAAGTAATATTTACGCGCAAAACTTGGAGGCTTGTTGCGGGAGAAGCAGGCCAACGGGAAAGTTTTGAAACACGACGAGGCGAACGAGCGGTGCGGGCGAGCCTGCATCGATTCCCTGCAAGCTCTAGACACCGGGCCCACTACTGCCTGCCCCCACGGCCGGCATAATGTTGCGTGAAATCTGCGCCCCCATTGTTACCTTACAGCTAGCCATCCTTCCGCACCGCTCCTTTATACAACAGACCTGGATGCTCCATGAACCGAACGGGGCTTAATGAATGCTATGCGTAATTGAAAACGATTTATTTACCTACTATCAAAAGCCAACGACTTCTTTTTGACCAAGTTAGTTGACTTGGGGACATTTACAATTTTCAAATAGACATAATTTTACACATGTAAAATATAAAGAAGAAAACTTTAGTTGATACACTCTCAGAAGAATTCTTATACCTACCACTATGTAATATTTTCATGTACAGCATGAAAATATTTGTGTTAATAATTCCATTCTATATATATCTTGGCAGGAACAAGTGTAAAATATCTGGTATAATGGATATCCGAGTACCAGCTATCTATTATTTTTATCGTTCGATTACAAATTTTATCCCCGCAACCCCTCACCTAGATAGCTGGTATTCGGATATCCATTATACCAGATATTTTACAGATGTCCCTACCAAGATATACATATTTATAATGGAATTATTAACACAAATATTTTCATGATGTACATGAAAATATTTCATAGTCTTCTTTATAGTTTACTTATGTGAAATTATGAAATGAAATTTTGGTAGCAATACATTATAAAACATATGATAGAAAAAATCATACCAAATTTTTTCTAGCTTTATTTTTAAGTTAAAAATCTAATTATGTAGACATAATTATCATTAGATAAATTGTTGGACGTAACAATACGCCCCAAAACATTTTAAATCAACAAACACGGGAGTCGAGCGGTGGCGTAAATAGGGAATGACGCTATAAAAAAGCGTCATTTCGTTTACAGTGACGGCTTATGGGTGGACTTTACTTCCAAGGAACGTCAACAGATGTTTCGCTGAGAAATACCTAATAATAAGTACACTTAGAAGGTTTGCCCCGATTAACATTGTAAAGGTTCCTTACAACGCTAATCGGGGCGAACCACTAGTTAATATTAAATTTTACCCACGAATAGCTCGTGAAGTATTCCAACCAGTCGTTAAGACCCCTTACCTATTGCCGAAAATGCTCTTTATGAAACAAAGGCGCTTCCGGCACCCCATAATATTTACAGCAGCACGTATTCATATTTCATCAGTCTGATGTCGAAGTTAACTTCAGATCTTTAATGATATTGGAATTTGAATCAAAGTGTATCATTAAAACTTAAAAAACGACAACTGAACTTTCCAATTATTAGTTGTCTTTTTTTAATTATTTTCAATAAACAGAGTTAAAAAGCTTTTTTGTTAATTCAGACGATCGTAAATTTCATAGTTTGTTAATGCTCAAAAATTTTTAAAATACTTTATTGACTGAAGGTTAAGGTTTTTTTTATAAACATAAACAAGATCAACTTACCTTTTATGAAATTGCTATTACTACAATGCATAATTGGTTAATTCTATCGATGTCCTTGGTGCTTTTCCTAAGATAGTATTTCTTTTAAATTGAATGTTAGTTGCATTATCTGTACAAATTACTTATCTTTTCTTATATCTCATATTCTCAAAAAGGAACCATTTCTTTACTAATATTACACCAAAGGCTGGTGCAATGATTGGCACGTCGTTTAAACTAATAGGTCATGTAAGCTTTGTCATTTCGTTAGTTGCTACATAATGAAGATGTCCCCAAGTTAACATTCTCCCGGTGCTTAGTGTTTGTGAATATTTTATGCGTTGAGTGTCGCAAGTTATGTTTGAACATTAACACAATTCAGAGTTTGTAGAGTAGGTACTCAACTATTAAATGTTAAGGTAGGTACTTTAAACTCTAACTAGACAGATAGACAGACTTTATTATTCATCAATTACCTAGGTATTCAGAAGAGGATGTCAAAGCCCAATTGCGGCAGCTGTAATAATTCGATTGGTATGCTATGATGACCTAAGTCAGTAACCTGATGGTGGGACATTGATCGTCCTAATTGCACCGTTACTTTTCCGTTGTGCCTCGGATAGTTGCAGAGTATACCACCACAACCTTAAGACGATACAGTAGCTAAAAAGAAAAAATAGTATTAGTGAGTGTTTATGTTAGTGTGCGGTCATCATTATCATCACTTCAATGATTGACTTCCACAGCTGGACATGGATTTTTGTAGGGAGTTCCAAAATCTACGGTCCAGGGCCACTTGTTTCCAGCGGTTCCCAGCGACTCGTTTGATACCAGCGCTAAATTTAACGGTGTGTGGTCACTATTCTAGCACCTTGGGACCCCAACGTCCAGCGGTTTTCCGAGCTATGTGCTCATTGTCACTTCAGCTTCGAAACTAGTTGAGTTATGTCGGTAACTCTAGTCTACTCTAACTTCTACGGATATGATCAATTTTATTTTATCACGTAGAGCTCTCTCCATCGCCCCCTGAGTGACTTTGTGCCTTCTTACGAGGCCCATAGTAAGCGACCATGCTTCAGATCTGTTAGTCATCACTGGCAACACGCATTGTTCTGACATTGGACTTCAGACATTGGACGAACTATGTCACGAAGTTTTCCGAAACTCCCATCCCAGTTGGATTCGGTAGTTCACGTTTTTCTCCAAATTGGACCTATCAAACAGCTCTTTGACTAACAAAGGCGCTTGCGGCCGTGTCCTGTCTACAATTTAGAGTGCAGAGTTCTCATTTACTGGCTGGAGCGGACAGCGGATGAGCGGCAGACATAATTTTAATCTCGTTTGTGCTCATATGTAGGCACACCTGTTTAAAAACCTCCTTGAAGGTCATTGAGCATCGTATTATGCCATTATGACCCTGAAGCACTTGGCGACCTGGGCGGCCTGCTAAGCTTCTGGAGTGAGCTCGGCTGGCTGGAGTGACCCAGCGGGGAGCCGTACCAGCGGTACTAAGTACAACGGTACCGATACCATCATCGGTAAACCAAAGTTGAGTGCCATACTTATTCGCCGTTAATATAGTTGTTCCAACCCAAAAGCTTAAAAACGTCCTTAAAAACAGCAGGTTAACAGCTTCGGGGAGATAAGATCTCCCTGCCACACTTTTCGCTGCAATTAGATCGACCACATAGCCTGGTCGTGTATACGGTCTGATATGGTGGGGTTTTCATACAAATACTTAAACACTTAGATGTACCAGTAGTCAATTCGACATCTTTGCAGTGACCCTAACAGATGTTCCCATCGAATTTAAATTCCCAAAGGCTTTCTCATAGTTTACATTAAATGAAGTTCAGTTCCTTCAGTCTGCTAGACAACCTGCCGCCGGAAACCGGCTTGATTTGGAGGCCATGTGCTGTACGTTGCGATTATTATTCAGCCTGTGGGCTACAATACTCGCTAATCTTACATCTGCAGATAGGAGGCTCAAAGCCGTATATACAAAAATATGAAATCCCGACGGTAACGGATACTTCAATTCATTCGGTATAAATAATGCACAATGATATGTATCGATTAGAAATCATAAGAGCGGGGACAATGTAGCAGTAATTGTGCACGCGACGATATGATGCAGCAGCCTATATTTAGACCTCGGTTGTTACTTATTAATTAAAGCCAGGAGCTGGTGGCAGAGTTTTCAAACATAAAGTGGTTCATATGGCAAAAGTTGAATGTAGTTGAGTTTTGGTTTTAAGAACCACTCAAGTCAACTTCTGGCATAGTACTCGCTTTATCGCTGCGATATTCATAAAGAAATTGAAGTGTCTATCGGGGATTCCAAAAAAAATACCGTGTTAAGTTCCATAACAAATTGCACGACAGCAAAACGAAAAAAAAACCATTATATTAAGAAACTAGCGGACCCTCGCGACTTCGTCCGCGTATGAGTCAATCGAGAAGCTAGAATAACTGTGATGCTAACATCATAATGATAGTTGCTAGCTATGTACCTACGATTATTTTACGTGGTATACTGAGTTGTCATTATTTTAGTTGATACATGTATACATACATCCACCCTCACAAACTTTCGCATTTATAATATTAAGTAGTATGGTACGCATGTATTCGATCGTTGTCCATATGCCTTGCTACTTGCTGTTGTTTGTGAAGAGTTATATCCTTTATCTACGACAATATTTATCAATTCGACACTACATGTTTTATACTATACACTTTAAAATAAAAAAAAAAATATTAAAAACGGTCAAATTTAACAGAGCTATGAAGTAAAATTGATAAGATTTTTCATCCCGTTTCCCGGAGGAAACTTATTGCTTATCGGGATAAGAGGTATCTGGCATAAACTAAAGGTAGCTACCACTATACAAAATTTTAGTTAAGTTAAGTTTTAGTTTAATTCAAACCAGTTCAGTAGTTTTCACGTGATGCCCGGACAGACCGATAGACAGACAGACAGACAGACAGACAGACAGACAGACAGACAGACAGACAGACAGACTGACAGACAGACAGACAGACAGATAGACAGACAGACAGACAGACAAAAATTAAAATAAAAATCTGTTTTGGACTCAGTGTCGATTATAAAGCATCCCGTGATCAAAATTTTCAAAATATATTAAATGTACAGACATCTTCCAGTTACAGTTTTATTATAAGTTAGATTGCATGTTCGATTCTCTTTAAAATCTAATAAGGGTAACAAAATAGCCCTACTAAAATAATGTAGTTCCAAACTTCTGTATGGGATACTCTTTGATGTCTGTTGGATAGCAAATGGGCTTATCCAGCAACAATAAAAGTAAAACAAATGGAATCTACTTTGATTTGTGTACGTAGGTGTTGTTACTGTTTGGTAACAAATCTTGAAAAGGTTGAATTGCATTACAAATTTATGCTCAGTTTCTTTCGACTTACAGTAATTTATCACAGATCTACCCAAAGGACTAGTTCTTTTCACCTTAGCGTACTTTCCAAGTTCGAAAAAAAGAACGATTTCAAATTTTTGATTCGATTCGATTTAAAACTAGAAAAAATTTCTGTCTGTCTATTTTGTTTACAAGAGTTCCCTACCACATAATGAGATTATGGATTATGCAAGATCACCTTGTTTTCCGTCTTTTTTTTGCACATGTATATTATTATGCCAAGGCCTTATTTTAAACGAATATCTACTACCTTTTGTTACCTGTTGTGGGGTTTGTTAACATCATAAGTCATAATGATGATAAGACAAGTGACTAGTTAAAGAAGTTTTCAATTTTAGAAATTGGCACGAATCTTTTATTTAAATTATTCACAGTTAAAATTCATTCATTAAAATTATTATTTTTAAACCTCATTCGGAATTATTAAGAGACTAACGTATGCTCGCGTTTAATTTGATACAGTTTTGTGGAGTGGCCGTAAAATAAAAGTTTTGAGTTTAAAATATTCACGCTCGGAAAATTGATTGTCCGATTTCGTGTTATTGCGTTTATCAAGATGAAAATTCATTTATTTCAAGTAGGCCTTTTTTTAAGCATTTCGGAATTGTCGAGCCAGACCGTTTGTATTGACTTCACCACTAGTTCAAAAAACGGGTTCTACGGGAAGATCTGTTTGGTGTGGAGTATAAAGATTGAAGAAATTGTAAATAACACCGTACAGATTGTCCTGACGTTTTCACGGATTACAGCAAATTAAGCTTGATATTCAATATGGCAAGCATTATTGCAAAAATGTACATTTTATTAGTATGAAACACCTTCAGCCCCTCGTCGCACTTCACTGCATTTTTTGTATCAAATAATAATAGTTGTAATCATTTATTTGTACGACATCAAGATTCAAGGTTAAGTTAGTAAACAATACAGTCAGTTTAGAGGCCTTTCTACTAAATTAATAGTGTGCAAATGGTTCTCTGCTCAAAATAGAGAAATTAATTTTAAATAGGTAAAAAATAAAAAACCAACCTCAATTAAATGTCAAATTAAATAAAAAATAAATAAAAATAAATTAATAATGGTAATATATTAATTATTAACCAACCAATGAAAAGATCTATTATCAACATTATAATAAATATTCCTTACAATATTAGTAGCAATTTACGAGAAGCATTTTACTCAACTTTTTCATAATCATACTTTGATTTGTGTATTGAAATCGGTTGTTAGTTTAGTAGGTATATATTTTGAAGTCATACCGCAAGCAAATTTCATGTATTTACTATAGCACCGTTCTACAGTACAGAGCTTGTTGGGATATCTATCAGATTTATATGTATGAAATTCACAATAATTTCGTTTGAAATTATTTGGATATCTTTTAACAAAGAGATATGTATGTAACATATCTCTTATATACAAAGATGACAGTGGGAGAATACTTATTTCATAAAAAGTGTTTTACAACGTTCTAACGGTAGGACCGTTAGAACGTTGCAAATAGCCCGTATGCATATCTATTGTAGACGCAATGCCCTAATAATCTAAAAAAAAAAAATAATGGAGTTTCCCAACAGTAGCAAGCCCAGCAATTAAAGCCACATTTATTGATACCGTCTTGACTAAACGTCTTAACGCATAAATAAATTTGTCTTATTATATAATTACATAATTAATGTGCGCTTTGTCATGAATTATTCCAAAAAATTTTAAAGCGTCAACTTCATTAACTTTCGTATCCTATTTATTGTTCATTGGCAGAGTTTAAGCGTTACAGTAACTAAATTGTATAATTTTTTATGCTTAAATTTATTTTTAAGTCATTATTGCTAATCCAATTAATTTTATTTTCTAAAGCGTAATTGTCAGCGGTGATAGGGGTCGACTTCACTTTCCGGGGGCAGAGTTCGAATCGCAGCAAGCAACTCTAACTCTAAAGTTCTGTGGGGGCCTTAAGCTCTTCTCATTGTGGGAGGAGACCCGTGCCGGGTAGGTAATGGGTTCATATGATGATGATGAAGAAGTTTTAAAAAAAGGTAAATAAATAAATGATAGTTAAAAACACAATAAAATTACCTATTGGAGAGGTTAAAATATTTCAGAGGTATAGGTATGTAAGTATGTAAAGCATATTTAGGTGACCGATTTTTTAAAGTAGGTCATCTTTAAAATTAGATGGCAACTCCCCTTAATGAGGCATACGGGCTTTTAGCATCTGACAAAGATAGCGTAAATCAATTTTGTGTTATTTTTTTAATATTAACTACGATCAGCAAAATATTGCTCTAATCTGTAAATAATCTAATCTGTGTCTTATTATTTAAGTTATATTGTTTTTTTAGGATTTCGTTATCATAATAGTAAAAAAAACTAACCCTTATGTGCAACTTTGTCCGTGTCTCACAATTCTAGACACAAGCATATCGCATGAAATTTTGAATGTTTAGATACATAATGCTTATTCAATTTTAATTTGCAAACTGAGTTTAGTTACGTAATGTTACAGTATTATAGGATCGTGTACTCATACATATAAACACTAAATATAACACTCAACCTCAGTGACGCCCAGTGCACACCGCACGATCGAACTTCAAAGATTTAATACGAACTTATTTTAATTTCTCAATATCTCCTAAATTATGCATCTGAATAACATGCTGTAACATAAACATAAGATTCTAGTGTTTATAAAAAAAAATTTTTTTTACTTTAAAAGCATACTTAGTTTTTTTTCATTTGTATTGGGTTTTTCCCGCCAAACAGCTTTGGTAAGTTCGACTTTGCTCTATAACCCTCTCTGCTATGAGAAAGGAAGCATGTGCCGCAGAAAAGTGGGAGCAGTGGGACGTTACTACACTAATGGTGATAGAAATGGCACGGTTTTTAATACTTTTATTTTATTCAGTTGAAGAATACGAAAAACACCTTTAAAGCTTAATCAACCCGCAATGTAGCTACGCGAGAGGGACATGCTCTTTATCCGTCGTTCTCAGTGTAACATTAATAAGGATGATACAATTTTGGATTCTAACAAAGAATAATAAATGTGATGATAATATGAATCACATTTATTATTCTTTACGGTTTTTAACCCTTCTTTCACTCCTATCGTTGTATAAAATAGCCTACTTTAATATTAATTCACCGCGATTTTAATAATTCCTAGTCTTATGTGTGCATAAAATATTAAATCTCACGAGTTGTGACACTTGACACATTCTATTGTTGTATGCACGCATGACATACTACTTCAAACGATATGTTAGAATGTTTTTTTTTTTAAATGTAGGTAGCTACATTTTGCAACCCAAAAAACGAGTGTAATGTTTTTAGTATTCACGTTGATTTTTTTGACGTGAAAACGTCTTATAATTCGATGGAGCCGGCTGCATGAAAGCAAGATATGTCAAGAAAAAACATGACATATGCGGCGTTACCTCGCTCTGAGGCGTTCCATTCAAGGCAAGACAAAGAGGCACAGTCGGCCTCCGCGTTCGACATCTGTCTTTCTCTTACTTGAATGAGCGATGCGTCCGCGTGGACAGCTTCTATACAATAATACATTTACATGTTTATAAACAATTGACACCACATTCACTTTCACTTGCACTTCATCAGTGAAAAGTGAATGTGGTGTCAATTGTTTATAGCAACGATAATATCTATCAAACAAATAAAATTAAAATTTTCTTTTGAAAAATGCAACCATTCCATCAGTATTTTCTTACGACGATGTCAAGTTCAACTATCATCAGTAAGCCGACTTTACAGACAACCAATTTTTTATTGTACTTATTGAACCAAGCAGATGACCCACCTAATTGTTATGGTACGCATATAAACATAGCTTTACTTCCCTAGGAACACGTCCTATAAAATGCCGCCCTGTGTCCATCAACCTGAGGCTGTGATGTTAAACCTCGTGTGCCTATAATTACCCCGCGACCACGCCCTACAGACCGGAAACAGACCGATTTTTTAAATATTATATTTGTATGCCTGCTGAGATAATAGTTTAATTAAAGTGTAACCTAAATAGATATGAATTTTGGTTATGTAACAATGAGAGCAGAAAGAACGAGAAGACACTTGTTTCAGCAAAACTTCTATATCTATTTAAGTTGGATACCTACTATATTATTCTAACAAAAGAAGACATTGCGATATTCTGATTCACGAGTCTCAACAATTACAGCGTAAAATACAATACGAAAAAGCTTCTTGGCCTATATTTATTGAACTCGAGATTAAAAATCATAATAATGTTTCATATTCAAAGACACAATGTGAATAGAAATTTATACTGCTTTTATTCTGCTCGGCTGGTGTTTTTCTTTATTGTGTCATCCCGCTATGCAATATGTAGAACATACTATTATCGGCTACAAAAACGTCATTGATTACAGGGTAAGATTCATCATCATTATCATTCTCAGTGCCTATATACGCCCACTAATTCCCGACTAGGCTTCCTCTCTTATACTCGTATTAGAGAGGGAATAAGCTCAGCCAGTTGGCGGGTTTTGTCAGATGACGATAACCGGGACTGACGGTTTAACGTGATCTCCAAGGCACGTACTTGCCCAATTCTAATTCACGTACTTCTCCCCGATCCTGGAATCGAACTTAAGAAATCAAAACAGGTAATCTGTAGTTGTAGCCGTATTCGTATGGGTCAATAGTCAGTAGCGTAACAACCGTAGGGCTTAACAGAACCGGCCTTAGATCCAAGCTTAGCAATTTTTATCTTGATGGTAACCATTCACCCCGGACATAAATTTAAACTGCATAAAACACATTGTTTTGTATTTTTATTTTAAAGCTTTTTTTGCATTTTCACTTTTTTTTTAAGTTAAAGCTGGAAATTACATCTTACCCATCACCGCGGTTCAATAAAGTACACGGTTCTTCTCTCAGAATGAGAAGGGTTTAGACCGTAATTCACCAAGCTGGTCAACTGCAGATTGGTAGACTTCACACACCTTTGATAACATTATAAAGAACTTGTCCGTTAGAGCATGGTACGCACATGTAGGGCATCGAAATCTATCCTACCGGATGTGAGGCCCAAGCCTAACAACTTTATTACTTCATATACATACCTACTATATTTATATCTATACTTATAATAATACTGTAACTGGAAGATTTCTGTACATTTAATATATTTTAATCGTTTGACTGGGGGGAGGCTTTAAAATTGATACTGAGTCCACAACAGATTTTTATTTAATTTTTGTCTGTCTGTCCGGGCATCGAGTGAAAACTACTGAACGGATTTAAATACAATTTGGTATAGAGGTAGCTGATATTCCTGGTCAACATATAGGATAGGTACTTTTTATCCCGATAAATAATAAGTTTCCTCCGGATAATGGGAAGAAAATTTATATCAATTTTACTTCATAGCTCCGTAAAATTTGAACCGATTTTAAGAATTCTTATTTTATATGAAAGTGTATACTATGTAGCATGCATTGTCTAATTTTATATGCGTTTATGTCTGTGTGTCTGTTGTGTGGTGACATTCCTATCATGATAATAATCCTTATCCATATGAATAGTTTTGTAATTAAAATTGATTATGTTTCTGCAAATTGCTCTTAAAATTATTCCAAATTGGATTGTTTAGAAGTTACTTTGGGTATAGAAGAAATACTAAAAGCAAGAAAAATTCCGAGGGTCGCCCGGCCGCGTATTATATATTTTGAAAATAATAAAACTGGGCCGGTAGGCAGCGCTGCAATTAGGTTCTTGGTTTTTTTAAGATATTAAAACCGAAAATAACCGATTTGATGCAGATTAAGTTGCGCAGGTTAGTTATTACTTAATATAATCTCGTGTATCATATGTGTATATTCATAATATTAACTTATTAGGAATTCAAGATTCACTCGACGTTTTTCTTTTGTAAAACCGTGTTTCGTGATAGTTAAATATACTAT
The DNA here is from genome assembly GCF_905163445.1 of Pararge aegeria. Lineage (NCBI taxonomy): Eukaryota > Metazoa > Arthropoda > Insecta > Lepidoptera > Nymphalidae > Pararge > Pararge aegeria. The sequence continues at coordinate 9,891,173 of NC_053195.1, read as the reverse complement.
ATTATGAACATACAAAAATTGCTCGGTAAAATATATTATACATAGGTAAGTTTACTTATACGTACAATAAAGTAACTTAATAAAAATATAGCAGGGCAGTGATCCAGATATTATTTTAGAGTGGTAATAACATTTTGCAGACCTGTTTTTCATAGGATCGTTAGCTATTATGATATTACCCTTAAGGATTCCATTAGAAGGCAGGTAATTTAACATAATAGTGTTATTATTTCAAAACGAGTAGGCTTAGGTATGTTAGCCGGGAAAAACAACATCAGTAACTCTTCATCATTATAATACAGTTATCGATTATCAACAAGTTTTATGTAGATACTGCTTATAGCCGATACCAACAATATTGCACAAAAAAGCTGATATTTGATGTTAAAAACGTTAATTTTTTTATTGCCTAAAATAATAATCAGTAAGCCCTATGAGGGCTTACTGATTATTATGTTGACCAGGAATATCAGCTACAACTCTACCAAATTTTATTTGAATCCGTTCAGTTGCAGACCGGCAGGCAGACAGAAAAAATTAAATAAAAATCTGTTTTGGACTCAGTATTGATTATAAAGCGTCCGGACGAAAATATATTAAATGTACCGAAATCTTTCAGTTACAGATTTATTATAAGGGTAGATTTTGCATTAGCAAAATTTTCGAATATGTATTGGTTATGCACCGCTATTGTTTGACTTCTTCCAATTTATCTCTGAATGTCTTTATATGTCGTAATTACAGCCTTCTTCTGCAGTACGAAAATGGAATCAATATCAGCAACATTACTCCAATAATAAATAGCTTTGAAATAATGCTGTGAAAGAAACTAAAATATAACAGCCATGCAGTTTCTATATCGGTTAGGGTAAGAGAGAAACATTAAGACGATTTTTTTGAAATATAATATACCTATTTATTTAGTTAAAGAGGTTGCCAACCTCTGAAAGGACCACCACTAGACGAAAGAAGATTATTATCACGAAACCAAAATTCAGAGAGTTCCGTGTCGTTCTACGCAATTTTTTTTTGAATTTATTATCTTCGTGATTAGTTTCGGGCATTATTTATATTAAAATACGAAATAGACTTTTTATTAACTTTAGAATAGAATTATGACTATTTCAACAATCAAGAACTCTATTCGAAAATAAAAGAAAATCTAATATTATTTAAGTATATTAACTCTGTACGCGTAATTATAGATTATGTAGAGCACACAAAACTACATTTTTTTTAATCTGAATATCAAACTACCTATAGCTACACAAACGCTTAAATAATATTTATTCAAGATAATGTTCATTCAATAAAAACATTTTAATTAGAACAACGCGGTACAAGTATACTGTTGATCTTAGAATCAGTAAAACTTTTTATCAGAATAACTTTGTTCATTCTATTGCAAAGAAGAAACTCGATTTATTTAACTGTTATCCGTGAAAGTTTTTATCATGCCGGTAGACAATGATGTATCTATATCTACTTTACTCTCCCCATTTCCATTGCAAAAAACCTTTAGAGGCAAAATAATGCAGATGGAAGTGCCATGCCGTGCCTTCCATAAGTCGAGTTGTTAGAATTCGTTTTGGACTATTATTATTACAATAAGCAATTCTATTATAGTAATAATGTAAGCAAGAAAACAAGAATTTCTCTAAAACCTCGCGAAAACACGCCTTTTTTTCGGTTTAGCTGTGCAAGCTGAGCCTAGGTAAGCATCAAAAAATAACAATGTGTAACGTTAAGCAAACAACAGCAAGAAATAATATTAATTCACTAGGTTCCTTTATTTATTGAATTTCATAAATTTTCGCTTTATCGTTGGGCAAATAGTCAGTGGCGTGCATACAGGTTATGTATGCAGATGATATAAAATGAAAAAAAAATCTGGTAAGCCCGTTAATTAACGATACAAACGACGAAAGTCTAAGGAGATCCTAGGCATACATCAACCGTTTACTTAATAAATCACACAAGTGTTAGTGAAACGTTTTTTTCTAAAGCCATCGCCTAAATCTTTGAGTTTCTCTCTATTCGTCCTTTATTTTCCTAACTGTGTAGTGGTGTACAAATAAAGAGTTTAAATATATAATGAAATAAATCATTAGGTTTTCGATTTAGGCCGTTTCGACTTCAGGTTAAGTGATAGCGGGCATAAGTTTCTTAGGGACGGCAGCTATTTTGTGACCACGGTGACCTTAAAAAATGACTTTCCTTGAGCGAATAAATGTGATGAGCATTTCAATTACCAAATGGAAAAAAACAGTTACCGATAATCAGAACCCATAGTAGATTACGGCTGGTCTAGAGAAATTTAGTTTGCCTATGCAAATGCTTACGCAAACTAATAAGGAAAATGTTTCTAAGGCTAAATGGTTCAAAAAAAATTATTGCTTTATTTACTACAGACGGTGAACATATTATATGTAACTTATGACTACTTCCCTACGACAGAATGGTTTAAATGCAATAGACGCTACGTAAAAGAAAATCAACAAATGTATATTCGAATTTTTAGCAACTATATTAGACCTAGCCATTTAAAGAGCGTACAACGTGTAACACCGCTGCCAGCATTTATGTCACCTTACCTCGTTGCATTTGTTTATGGTGATGTTTTTGGCATGCAATTTATTTACCATTTATATACGATACTGACATGTTGAATTAAACAACATAGTTGAAAACTTATGAAGCGACTCTGTCGGTGTTATTTTAAAAAGGTACTACTAAAATTACCTATGCAAATGAAATCATGTCGTACTAAATTGTTTCTAAAAACGAACTCTAAAATTGGTTTTTTTTCAGTTACACTAAGCTCCGGAGTTTTAATACCTATTATATTAGTACCTACCTATTATACCTAAATACATAACAAACAACAATACAGTTTATTAGTATAATTAATAAAGTTGTCGTAGACAATAATCTCATCCATCCAATCAAGTATAGTTAAATCTAATAAAACGTAGTTACCATAGTAAGTAATACCGAGTGATGTATTAATTACGTTTTATTAAACTTATATCCTTATGCTTAACAAATTCTATGTTAAAGTTACTTGGGAACAATCTGCTCCATGTTCATCAGAGAAACGGTGATTTAAAAGAGCAACTGTTTTAATATCTTTCCGGCTTCTTCTAGGTAGAACGTGCCTTCCGAACCGATCTTAGAGCTAATACAAACAGTATGATGTACGCTTAAGGAATCCATTTCCGGAACAAGAAAATTAATTACCCTGGTGTTTTTTTCACAATTCAAAAACTGTGGTTTTAACTTTTAATGATATTAAATAACTGTCAAACGTATAAATGATAGCATTTGCATTTCATCTATGCACTTTAAAAATTCTGATCAGATTCTCCCGTTATTGTTCTTTTTATAATAACAAACAGACTCGACTCATGGTTGTATTTATCGAACTTTTTATGAAATGAAGACATGAAGACATGAAGACAGATTACAAAAATATATAAAAGTTCGCTTAAGAAATCCTAAGGTACAAAAAAATAATAAGATTTAAAAAAGTATTCAAACGGGTAAATATCACGATAATACCAGTTATATGAATCGTGATCCCGTCGTGACCACTATACCTATACCACCACATAACTTTTACCCTTTAAGCTAAACGGTGTCGGTTATTTCACTAACGATAAATTACTTGGGAACTTTATTAAGTAATCGAATTGCAAGCATTCAATCATCAAGGCCATATGTGTAGCTCCCTATATAATCAAGTAGCGGGCTAACCTGTAAGGGGTATGGCAGTTATACTTAACTCACAACCCTTATTTACCGTAAACGATACAAAAGCTTGGGTCTGAAATTATTATTGCTCTAACCAGGTTCGTTGGTCAGATCAAATCCGCACTGCTCTCGACACCAAAGTGCATACTGCTTTAAACGTAGCTCAAAGCCGATTCAAATGGCACAAAATCGTCCAAAAGGTTGTAAGTGGAAGGCGACACGACACTCAGCAATAAGGAACAGGACGTAGAGAGAGAGAACCAAGTTAATCTTCTTATAATTTTAAATTACAATGTGAGATGCTGATAACAAAAAGAACTACTATCCCACAATCTTCTTAGACAAGGGCGCGTTTGGAACTCTCGTAGCTTTAGTTGTAAGTTTACAAATATGGTTTTAATGTACGCATCAAAGGTGCCATCTATGGGAACACTCGAGAAAAGATATTTTTGACTTTGACTTTTAATATTTACATGGTGACTAGCCACAGCCAAAGACACCAGAAAACTTTGGTGTCCCGTTTGTTAAATTGAATACTTACAATAGGAACGCTGTCGAGTTAATTGAAGTTGTGTTTATCTTGCTGAAAGCTATCTAACTGATTTGGAGAAAATATTGTAGTTTGAAATGTTCAAATTGAATTTGTGAATGTTTTCTATCCAAGAAACTTTTACATCATGTTATGGATTAGCTGTTATTTTATCTGTGTAGAACCTATATTTTCTGGTTCCATAGGACATATTAGGATTTCTAAATTTCTACAATTTCAGGTCCCAATTTTAAGCTTATCTACTTTGATTATATTTATTTGGAATGCAATATTTCTCGATAAGAATATCTTCCAGTTTAAAAAAAAATAATAATTTGATGGCGTTCTTTTTTCTATCAATCCTACACCAAAATATTTTTTTGCAAATAATTTATTATTAATATATGATTAAATATTGCTTCTCAATGTTATGATTTAGCCCTAGAACAAGACCAGGATGATAAAAAGAATCTACTCCTATAAATTGCCAAATAACTAAACTAAATTACAACAAGTCTCAAAGGAGTGGTTGTATTTTCATATGTGATAGGACAATATTTTTTCCTGCAAATTTTCTAACAACAATCAAATTTCACATCACAATCACAATTCTTGGCATTTAGAAGGACTTAGGAAATTATAAAAATATAAGCAATGTGCATCTCTTGTTTCAAACGTGTCTCATTGTAATATGGACCTTTGAAAATGTAGATCGAAACTGCAACGTTTCCTACTAGATGACGATGTGAAAGGCATATACTAATTTCGGCATCGACGGTAGGAGAGCCTTAGCTTAATTGGTGAAAGCGCTCAGGTCGCGATTGCCCGAGAGTCGCAGGTTCAAATCCTGTCAGTTCCGAAATTTTTTATATGCATTTTAAATTTATAAAATTGACTTAGGAGACATCTGTAAAGTAATATTTCTGTTAAGTAACTACCATACAGAAACAGACGTTAGTCAAAAATACAGGGCTCTTTCATTAAAACGCTGCTCGAATCATGTACAATTTCCAAATTAGCGTAAAATAAAAATAATCCAGAGCCTTTTGGTCTCGGAAAAGTAAACTACAGGCTACAATTTTCTACGGCTGTAGAAGAAATTCGACTACGTCGACTGGATTCCAACTAAGGACACGGTTGCGTGTGTAAATAAATAATAGATTGATTGTATTGTTCTCGAATCGAGACTCACGTTCACATCAGATTTAGATTTCTCCCATTCAACTGTTACTGAATATTTTAGCTTAAAAGATCCCTGTGTACCATTTTATTTGAGGTATTTAAAAAGTTAACGTACCAAACAGTCTATTATGATTATAGACATGGTTTAAAAGATCTTATTAGATATTCGTTTATTTATTTAAACTTTTATAATTGAAATAATACCCGTATAAATATATCAGTGTGTTTATGTTAATTTTGAAGCCTTAAAAATGTATACATGAAATTTATTTGTTCGATTCCCGGACTTTGAAAAAAATTTATAGGAAGCGTTGTTATCATGAAGCGGTGTTAGCCCAGTGGGTAGGACTTTGAATTCACTTTCGGGTGGCCGTGTTTGATTCCCAGCACGCACCACTTACTTTTCTTAGTTATGCGCGTTTTAAGCAATTAAAATTTGTAAAGGAAAAACATCGTGAGGAAACCTGCATGCATGAGAGTTCGCCATAATGTTTTCAAAGGTATGTGAAGTCCTTGTGGAAGTAGACCAGATAGGAGGTGCGATATGATGTTGAAGATGATGGATTTATCATATCAAGAAACTCTGTCCGGAATGACGAAATTGGCACAGACCATGCTTGGACCGGACTCGGTATTCGAAAACGACTCCGCGATTTCGAGCACGTAAATCTTATACGAAGCGTATTTCGTTTCCACTTCCCAGATATTATAACTATAACGTGAAACAATTTTTTCACTACAAGTTAGACTATGCCTTGACCTTGACTGCAATTGACACTTGGTGGTAGGTGATGATGCAGTCTAAGATGGTAACGGGCTAACATGTTAGGGGGTATATGAAATCTCCACCGCTAATTGGTTTCTTAGCAACATCGTACCAGAACGCTATATCGCATGGCGGCACGGCTTTGCCGGATAAATAGCCAAGCCCGCCAACTGCTCCTATGCTCTACATTTCTCTCTCTCTCTCCCTATGATAGGTTGATGATTATGATGTCTTTTATAAAATGTAATTGTATTCTCTCAACAATGAGTAATAATCCGATTACGTATTTTTTACCATAAGAGATACGTTTACGATCTTTTCAAGAACGACCTCCTTTATGTAAAATTTCAACATTCTCGTCAAATCAGGTCAACAAGAAGTAATGAAATAAGACATAGTTATAGATAGAATAGGTTTGTATGTATACCTGTTTTATTCATATAAATTAAGTGTCTCCCTTGACGGGGTTTCAACAATGTTATGGGGATGGCGAATTTATTTTATTTTCGTCCATTCCTAATTGGTATTTCCAATTCAAATTACTTGATTTACATTTTTATTTACTTTTGACTTAAACTAACAATATATAATATAAACATTCACCATGAAACTAATACTGCAAAAGAAATATCACTCCGCAAGCAGATGAATATGTATACGGATGTTGAGAAATATGACTCATTCATCTATCCAAGTCCTTAACCTAGTGGGGAATTTGTACATCTCTGTAAGAATTTTATTGCATTTGAAATTTTATTCCCATTATAATTGAAAGCGTTGCGGTAACAACGAGGCAAAATTGGATATTTTATGAATGTAGTAGTAATATCTAATATCTAAATAATATTGTTATGGACCACTTCCTATTTTGACAAACTCATAAACAAACTAAAATAAAAGAAACTAGGACTTAAAACATACAATTGGCTGGAATATCATAACAAAAATTTAATATCACTTACACACAAATACACGACATTGTCGCGACATTCATGATACAACAACACAACTCTATGACATGTGAGCACTACAAACAGAGCAGCGTGGAGGCCCCTATCGGGCCACGATAGCATGCGGGTATAAGGGCGCGAATATTCGACACGTACGTGGGCGTGCGGAGACGTGATAGCCCGGCATAGGCAGGCGTGAGCCGGTGCCACCTGGTAGTCCATGTAGTTTCCGTAGCCCATGTGGTCGCAGGTGCACGCGCAGCTCTCGATGTGCCTCCGGAGCTCGAGTTCGATCTCCCAGGGCGGCTCCATGAGCGCGAGCAGGCGGGCGGGCGCGCGCCGCGGCGTGCCCGCGCCTCCGCGCGCTGCTACTGCGGCCGGGGGCCGTGCGCGGGCCGCACCTGCGCGGAGCCACCTGCCGCCCCGCCCCCCGCACGGCTCGCCTCACCATGCAGCTCGGCTCAACGCAACGGAGCGCCGGCGGCGGCGCGGAGCTCTCGGCGGGCCCGGGACGCTGCGGCCGTAGAGCGAACGGCCGCGGCGGGCACAGCTGACAGCGGGTCGACGGCGCGCATAGCGGAGCGGCCGGCTGCCGGCAGGGTAATGCCGCGACCGCGAGCCCAGCCGAGTGCCCGGGCGGCCCGGCCGCGCCGGCGCCCCGAGCTCCACGTGCCAGCCTGCTCCCGCCCACCGTCCCGGCCTCGCGCCCTGCATCGCCGACCACCGGACAAATCTTACGGATGCACAATCCTCAACTTCAATTTACGCTTCGCAGGTAGATAACTACATTGTGTAAAACAAAAAGGAAAGATCTTATTTTGAGATATTGTTTGTTATAGGAATTCATTTCATTCATTGTAAACATTCATGCTTTTGTCAAAAATTCTTATTCTAATAATTATAAAACTATCTACATTGTGTAAAACAAAAAGGAAAGATCTTATTTTGAGATATTGTTTCTTATAGGAATTCATTTCAGTCATTGTAAACATTAATGCTTTTGTCAAACATCTTATTCTAATAAGTAAATATGTTAAATAAATAAGTAAATATGTAAGTATCTATGTTATTTTTTTTTTTTGTTTTTTTACTGCACTATTCTTTCGCTAGATCATGCTACTACTGTATATTACCACTAAGCTACAAGAATATCCAGTTTTAGGTTGATCGCAGATTATTACTTCATAAATGCGGTACCTTGCATAACGTAAGCTTGGGTATTTTGAGTCATTCTGCAAGCAACCCTGTCATTCTGCAAGCAACTCAAAAATAAACATATTTTTTGAATATTTATAATGCACCTTGCTTAAAACTCGTTTATTACGGATATAAGGATGCAAAAGGCTTAAAATTTGTATTTCAATCATATTGATTACAAGTCTTCTTTTGGAATCTTAAGCCTCTACGAAATAAAAATGAATGGAAATCCTTGCCTCTAAAAATTAGTAGCCTGTGAAATGTAGGTTAATTAACGTTCTCTGGTTACCAGGACAAAGCTTAAAAGCAAAACGATAATTACGAAAAAAGGGAATTTAAAATCATCTTTCGCATTAAATACAAGGTATTATTTTAGACTTACCGTTGCCCATGACTTCGTTCGTTATTACTTGGCCGTACTTCCATGACCGGCTTTCGGATGCAAACTACCTCCATGCAATATTTTACTAACATCGGTTAAGCTAAAAGCAATTTTTTGAATCCCCTGGCAATTATCCTGGTGTTTTCTAAACAAATAAACTAACAAACAGACACTCTTTTTGTGTCTCGATCGAAGAGATAAGATATTTATTAAATTTCAAATTAAAATATTATTAAATATTATTAAAATTCAATCTTTATTTTATTATCTATGAAGACAAATTGACATATTAAATTTAATTGCACTAATCAATCAAAGATAAAACTGAAAAGAATATTGAAATTGCATTTTTGGCATTTTGCTTCTGCAGTGTCAATCAATCATCGCAGCATACGCGTAGCAAATGCTACGCTAGCGCTACGTTGGGTTAAAACGCGACATAAATCGTCGGAAATACCGTAAATTATTATCTTCTATCTATCTATCCGTCTATAAAAGGCTTTGTTCTGACTGACTGCCAGACAACCTACAGCCCAAACAACTTTCCGTAGAAATACGAAATATTAAGAGAATATTCAATGGGCCGCCTAGAGTCTTTCTGAGAAATTTTTTTTTTCTTCTAAAACCCTTACCCGAAGGTAGAATTGAATAAAATGGATATCTAGCCCTAAAGTAAGCTTAGCTTATATTATGGGTACTAAGATGATGACCACGGATGGGCACCGGAACTCAATAATAATAAGTATTACACGCGTTGCGCTTCGATTATAGTATATTGTAGGTAAGCAATTTATGCACGCCACAATAAAGGAGCTCATGGTGAAGTGCCGGGAGAAATCTTCAACTAGTAATCCGACTCCGGTTTCGGAAAAAGCAATATTTTTACAAAAAATAACCCATTTGGTAAAACTACTAAAAAACAGGAAATAAATAGTTTTTACAATAATTTAGTTGTTCTAAGTTATAAACTATATAATTATAAGCTATATACTTGCTAATATATAAAATGAAACCGAAGAGAGAGTAGTAGATATACTACTTTCTCTTCGTACTTAGTGATTCTTAGTGTTACTTGGCACCGACTTCGGATAGGAAATATTTAATTTAATTTTAATTTCTCAAAATGACTAGGGTTAAGGCCGAAGTCCACCTCTAGCCACGTGCGGATTAGAAGGCAGAGGTAGACTTCACACGCCTTTGACAACGTTATGAGGAATATGAACACACATAACTCTAAAAAGTTATTTTTCTGGAGTCGTACTTGGTCCCCAGAAAAGGAGGCTTAAACTCAAACCACTAGCATATCACCGCTTTTTATAAATATGATACTATACTGTATTCTATATGTTTGTGACGAACCATTGAACCGACCTTAAGAGAATCTGACATCAATGAGCAGGCAGTTACTGACTTTCTGAAGACGAAAAGGTACTGCGGAAGGGGTTCTTAATCTAACGGGAAACCCAAGCTTTGCGGGCAAAAATACTGACAACCTCTAGTACAAAATAACGTTTTTATATTAAATTAAGAGTCATACTAAATATTTTATCGTGATTAACGCAGATACAAGCGCATAAATACCACTTAACTCAAGAGATCTTTCCATTTATGTGAAGGGTTACATAATCACATTGCTTGTCCCAAATCTAAGAGTGCTCATTTTATGCTAGCACAATAAATTACTATACGAGTGAAGTAATGATGTATTAATAAGTGCTTTTGTCGAGTTGCGTACATATAGTAGATTGTGCTACAATGGCATAAAACAAAACATCTTATCCGAGATGGTTACCACACGAGCCAAAGGCGAGGGCTTGTATTAAAAGCAGGGATAAAATGGGTTTCATGACTGAGTTACACATTCCGTTTTGCACCTTTGTTCGAGGTTCGATACCTGGGTGGATCAGAAGGTAATTTCTTGTTGTCAAGAAATAGACGATTTTTTTTTAATAAATTGAAAAGAATCCTCACGTAAAGGTTAGGCATGCCTTATGATAAACAATAATAGAACCCACACCCGTAATAACTTTAATTTTTTATCATGAAAAGTGATAAAGTTGTTTATTAGTTTAAATATATGTTTCCTGCTAGTGAAGTTTCTGCAAAATTCATGAACTTATAGTGTTTTCTATTTTCTTTATGCCACTATCCAAGAATTAAAGAGGCATTAACGATAGTGTCGTGAATTACAAAGTGTTAGACAATAAATCATTTAATCGCAATTATTATTTCTTGAATTTGAAATAAATGGGTGAATAAACTAGTTATTCCTAACGACTTCAATGTTTTTTATTTGTGTATACATTACTTGACTATTGTACTGATTCCAAGTGATTCGCTTTTGCCCGTTCAGAAGTTAGGTTTACATCCCAGAAAATTCTCAACAGAACTGCAGCTGTTTTAAATAAACGATGGAATGATGGAATAAGAATCCACACATAGTAAGAAACTTGGTATTTTTATTTTACTATATTTCGCTTATTATTTATTTTTATTAATTTTAAAATGTAATAAACTGACAGCGTCTGTAAAAAAAATAAATCTTAACTAAAGAACATTAAGGACCCCAGTTTGAACTAGGTTTAGAAAGCAAAGCTTAGCAAATATCATAATGCTCAGTTGTTATGGATAATTTTCTTCGAAAGTGGCATAGGCATACCTATTCTTTGGACTTCCAGTCAATAGGTCTGTTGTAGGGATTTCCTCAGCATACTCTAGTCTATTGTGCAGAAACTTAACGCGCCCCATTAGATTCTCCAAATTTCATAACTTGTCTCAAACGCTACTCCATTTTGTTTATTCGAGTTATTGTTGTACGAATTTCTTCATTATTAATTAAATCATCATCATCATCATCATCACATCAACCGATAGACGTCCACTGCTGGACATAGGTCTTTTGTAGGGAGTTCCAAGTTCCACGATTCTGAGCCGCTTGGATCCAGCGGCTACCTGCGACGCGCTTAATGTCGTCTGTCCACCTCGTTGGGGGTCGACCAACGCTGCGCTTACCAGTACGGGGCTGCCATTCCAGCACCTTGGGACCCCAACGTCCATCCTTTCTCCGAACTATGTGCCCGGCCCATTGCCACTTAAGCTTCGCGACTCGTTGAGCTATGTCGGTAACTTTGGTTCTTCTACGAATCTCCACATTTCTGATTCGTTCGCGTAGAGATACTCCGAGCATAGCTCTCTCCATCGCCCGCTGAGTGACTCTAAGCCTTCTTATGAGGCCCATAGTTAACGACTATGTTTCAGAGCCATAGGTCATCACTGGCAACACGCACTGTTCGAAGACTTTCGTCTTCAGGCACTGAGGGATTTTTGACGAAAAGATGGCACGAAGTTTCCCGAACGCTGCCCATCCGAGTTGAGTAATTAAATCACATAGATATATTCCGAGCACAGCTCTACACTATATATAGCTGTCACAATTGCCCCTGCTGGGGATTGAACCTACCTGGCACTTATAAGAAAACAATGCACACGACAGCGCCAGGTACTTCGGGAACCTATTTCAGTTACTCGAGTTCTTAGGATATCGTCATTACTGATTTAATCACGTAGATATACTCCGAGCACAGCTCTTCATAATATATCGGCTCTAAAGCACTCTGAGTAATCAAACTTGCTTATAATTCTTAACTTACTAAGCAAGCAATTTTAACATTTGAAAAAAAAAACTTAAAATATGAGAGTAAAGTGTGACTTAACTGAAGGAGGTATCAAGGTAAAATAAGGAATAAAACATACCTAAATAAAAAATACAGTCTTAATGTTCTGTAACTTTAGCTTTAGAAGGTCTGGAAACTTAGAGGAGGCCAACATATTAGGATAAATCAATTATTGTGTTTCAATTCACATATAATAAATATTAGTATTGAAGTGGTAATAACCTAGAAGTTAGGATATTTGCTTTACTTTCGGGGGGCCGTGTTCACATCCCAGCACTACCTCTAACGTTTCTAAATTATATGCGTTTTAAGTAATTAAAATGTCACTTGCTTTTTACTACTCTTACTAACAAGGGGTATGGTTTTAATATAACTGTCATATCCCTAACATTCTAACCAGATTTAATATAATATATATTTAAAGATATATATTTTAAGATAAGTGACAATTATTAAAATTTATTGAAAAGATTTTGTATCTGTACTTTATATTATACTCTTAGTAGCAACCAGCCCCGACTTTACACGGGTGCAAGGTATGTGAGCATGTATGTATATGTATAAGTATGTAATTTGAATTTATTTTTGGGAGTTTGACTGTCGCACCTGCAACCCGCTTTGCCCCCGAGATAAACATATACCATCGCGGATTATAAATCATTTAAGGTGTACAATAACGTAGTACCTCAATTATGTTGTAGGACAAAATAATGTGTTTATTTACGACATCACATTAGAAAAAAAAGAAAAATTATCTAATTTATCATTGTTTCCCTTCTATACTAATGCACTGTAACAATATAAATATAAGAAGCAAAAAAAACTCGTTGTGCAGTTTACTAGGCTACACAGAATTGCAAATTCATTCAATTGTATATTATTTTATAACAAATTACCAAATGAAATCTTTGAGATGTCTCTCAATAAGTTCAAAGTTTATATAAAACGTAAGCTTACAGAAAAATCCTATTATAATATTAAGGATTATTTAAACAATAAAAAAGCTTGGGTGTAAATTGCTCTAGCTTCATAGCTTAATATAAATTTACTGGAAGATGGTGATAACAAAAAAATAAATTTACCCGGCTAAGTTTGTTGTGGGCTCTTCTTAGACCAGGGCGCGTTTGGAACCCTCGTAGCTTTAGATTTAAGTTGGCGAACGAAGTTATCACCATCACGTTACAATTATGTAAACAAATATGTATGAACGCTTCATAAGTGCCTGTGATAGGCCTACATGAATAAAGAAATTTTGAATTTGAATTTGAATTTATATTATGGATGTATTGTATATATAAACCTTTCTCTTTTATATTACCTATGCATTTATCCATACTTATAATAAAACTGGAAGATTTCTGTACATTTAATATATTTTGACCGGGATGCTTTATAATCGACTCAGTGTTGATTATAAAGCATCCCCCGACAAAAATTAAATAAAACAGATTTTTATTTAATTTTTGTCTGTCTGTCTGTCTGTCTGTCTGTCTGTCTGTCCGGGCATTACGTGAAAAATACTGAAAGGATTTAAATAAAAATTTGGTATAGTGATAGCTCATATATCGAGCCAACATATAGGATACTTTTTAACCCGATAAACAATAAGTTTCCTCCGCGAAATGGGATGAAATTTTTTATCAATTTTACTTCATAGCTCCCTTAAATTTTGACCAATTTTTATAATTCTTTTTTTATTTGAAAGTGTATAAGAGATAAAGGTCATAACTCTTCACAGATAACAACAAGTCGCGAGGCATATGGGACAACGATCGAATGCATGCGTATCCTCCTACTAAATACTAATATTATAAATGCGAAAGAAATAAAGTAATATGAATATTATAGTGAGCCCTATGTATCGAATTAATCTGTATCAAGTACCTGTTGTAAAATGGATAAAAGTTTCAAACGACTTATTTCTCCTTTATCACTAAGTAGTTTCCACCATCCAAGTGCGAGGCATAGTAACGCATGTAGGTACTCGTGCGAACCGTTATTGACGTTATTGACGCTAATAATTTGCTTTGCAGGTAAAAGGATCGAGAATAAGTACGAGTAATTAAAAAAAACCGACTATTCTAATACCAAATTGTATATGTTGTTTTGTTATACTTTTCTTTCATTATGTACTTTTTGTTGTGTGCAATAAAAGTATATTTCATTCATTCGTTCATACCAAAACAATGTTCATAGTCCTAGGTCCATCCCTAGTGATGTTATTTATTATTTTCTTATCTACGTAACACGTATATTTACGCATTGTGTACCTACGTAAAATTACGTTTAGCTAGGTAATTGATATCCTGCCCATCCGCTGTTCGTTGATGTGAAAATAATCTGGCACATACCAAACCATAGAGGCCTCGCTATCAATCTGTTGAGACCGCGAGATAATCTCGACGACCTCTCCACACCTTATGTAGGTATGATGATGCACTGGCGCCCGTCCGTATCAGGGTAGGATAATCAACAATTACAGATTGTTTTCTAATGTGCTACGTAGGTCAAACCGCGGGATGGCAATAATATACCTGCTAACCAAAACATCAGGCATCAGCCGTATCGAACTGTTCGTGTTCTGGCGCAGCGAATTTTGACTGCGACGAGTAGCTTTGAATCGTGATGCAATACCGTTTATACCATGCCAAATATAAGTTAGTTCTATGTGAATTATAGTCTAAACTAATATTATAAAGAGAAAAATTTTTTTGCACAAACAACATAAACAAGTTCCCAAGATGTATAAACTTCAGAAACTTTTAAATGTGTTTGACACGAACAACCACTGGCAGTTCGAGAAGTGTGCCGCTTATAATGTCTCCCAAGTCTCATATAATTAGAATCCTTGTCTGGTTTGAAGCAATACACGCAAAACATACCATGTACCTACACTACATATTACGCGCGCGTTATTTTCTATGGGCCCTACTAATAAGTGTAGATGGTAATAAGTTACACAATGTTTTCTCTCTATCTGCAATCAGTAATTTGACATATTATTGACTGGCCTTATTCAAAATTACAAATGTATTGTCTACTTGCCGTTGCTCGCGTTCTTCACCCGCGTTTATTACAGTATTTTTCGAATTCCTTGGGAACCATTTGTTTTCCTGGGATTAAAAGTACTATGCATATGTCGGTATGGAGGACGGACGTTTTAAATAACTCAAGGCCAAAATCAAATCGATTTGTTGCTTAGTTAGGGCATGAACGGCAAAAAAAATACATTTACAATATAACCTGGATAGCAGCTTAATTTTTGTGCCTTTTGGAGTAGAGACTTGAGGGACCGTGGGGTCCGGAGGCAATGGCGCTTTTCAAAGAATTATCGAAAAGGGTTATCGAGTCTTCCGGTGATCCTAGAGCGGGCAGTTGCACCTTGGCCAACGAATAAGTTTGGCCATCCAAAGGGGCAATGCTGCCAGCAGGAACTGTGCCTCGCTGCGGTGGTTTCGAGGACGTTATAGATTTTATTTAGTTTTAAATAGTTTTTTTTAGGTTATATTTATAAAAAATTTACAATATTAATAAGGATTAATACCAATTTTGTCGTGTGGTGATGGCAGATAGGCAGTTATATGCTGTTGATGACGATGAATACCAATTCTGTTAAAAATATATAAAACGCCTCTGACCACGAAATCGGAGACGGTAGCAGCCATTTTTTCTAAAAGAAATAACTGAAAAAGGGTATATAAATAGATATTATATGAGCCACGTCACGTTATATGATTACTGCCGCCTATGAACATATAAATCACCAAACGAATCGCTGATGCGGCTTACAAGAATTTTCTTTATCCTCACTGTCACTTCACTGTGACATATTTGCGGATCCTTACAACACGGTTACTAACCAGTGTTTTGTAAAAAATTGATCTGCACTATGGCTTTTAAGCTCTTCACATATCTTTTAAATAATAATATGTTTTTATTCTCTTCGATCAGGTAGAATTTAATTTTTCAAGTTTCGCGGTAAGTTAGCTTTTTCTGTAGTATTCACGTCACTTCACGTCATTATAAAGCATATCATAACGTATATACCCTAAGATATTTACTATACTTTGTAACACTTGTCTATTGACCTGCCTTAAATTTTTTTCTCTCTATTATAAGCAACTAATATAAAGATGTTTATATTAGTTGCTTATAATAGAGAGCAACAATTGTGTGTGTGTACAACCGACTTCTAAAAGACGCTGGTTATCAGTTACACTTTTAAATTATTTTTCGGATTATTCGAAATTTATTTTGTGTAATTAATTTTGAATAAGGAATTAAATAGATATATCATAACCATGTATTTATTTTAATGGTAGCTAATTAATATAAGTTTCAATTACTTTAGTAACATAATTTAGTTTGTAGTCTACCAAGTGAATTCCTAATTAAAGAAACCTAAAAGCAATCTCATTACCATAAAGGTGTCACGAACTGTTGCCTACATTTACAGAGCTCGTATATCTGGTATCCTAGTTGAGGTTCAACAATTGTACGATCGCGTTCGATTTTGTTTGTTGAATTGGGCCGGCTAGGTTGGAGCAAGGAGGCTGGATGCGTGCGCACGGCAATCGCGTCCGGAATGCAAGCGAGCGCGGCAGTCGGCATGAGGCGCGCGCGAAGTGTCACGGGGCCCTTGCGGCGAGCCCACCCTGCCTCGGGGGCCACCTGGAACGTCCAGGTACTTAATCACCACTTTACCCACTCCAAATTATGAACCGCTAACATACCTTCCTTACTACCTTACAAGTTCCACGAATCTTGAGCTTTTAAATCAACGACTAGTCAATGTTGTTTTTTGATTAAAGAAAATTATGATGTGAATGTGATCAGTGGACACAGAAGACTCAACAGTTGGCCGAAGACTTGTTGCGCACGCAACTCATTCCAATGAATACATTAAAACTATTATCGTCCTCGTAAGTGACGGATGAAAAGGATCTGGGCATCGGCATTCTCTATATCCATGCATCAGTTTGTTTTGATCGTCATACTTATAATACGCCTCGTTTAGCTATTATACGTTAAGATTACTAATCTATAATTATAACGTAATAAGTTTTAATAAACGCTATACGTCGTAAGTTTTTACTAAGAAGACCCAAGGAATGCTGCTGTAGTTTTATTAATACATCAGCTAAAATAGTTTTGACAAATATCAACAGCTTTAACCATACTGTTAAAATTTAAAAGAATATTTGAAAATGCGAAGATATCTATATTAGTTTTAGCACACAACTGTCTTAATATATTTTAGCAGTGAGATGTATTTATTTTCTCTAGAGTCCGCACTCTCTCGCAAGAAATCTTCTATCTGACTAATGTCCTCGAAAAACAGACAAGTAAAATTGCTACAATGCAAGCCTAAAAACCTAATATTTTATCACAAGAAATAGCTCTCTCGGTCATATGATGCGGTAGCTAACGAAATAAATATACGAAAGTTTGTTTACTAACAAATTTCTATTATATATTATTGCGCCTTGGAACAGGTCGTTTTTTGCGCCTTTACTGCATTCTACTTTATAATAAAAAATCAAAGGTATTAAAAAAGGGTCATCGTCCTGGAATTTATGAAAGGCGAAGATAAAATTTGAGTAGACCTGCTATAATATTCCCTAGCATACAATGAGAGCAAAAGTATACAAGTATAATATTAAACAAAGTTCTGTAGAGAGTTCTTCAAACTTACAAAGTCTAAACGAGAAATGCCTAGTGAAGAGTAGTCCTAAGGCAGTTTGCATTAGGCAGGAAGCAAGCACTAAACTTGAGTGCAGTCTCAGTACAAAACGTTTTATGTGAACAAACTCGCGGACAATGGACCGCTTTGAGGCGGCAAGTGGATGCATTCTGAATTCTTTATAGTTATGTCGCGCCGCTCTCGTTACTGCGTGTTTATCTCTACCGTTCCATCTCGGCTACGGTGCGAAAACCGACCTCGATGGATTGGTTTTCCAACTAGTTCACCTGGCTGCAGTCATGTTTTATTTGTGTAAACTAATGCCTCGCAGGCAATGTTTAGCACTGAGAATTCCATAATGACGTTATTTATTTCGAAAATTATTCGACCGTTTCCAAAACAAAGAAAAAAATAATAACCTTTTTGCGGACGTAAAATTTTGCATCACAATAAAACTATTATATCAGATGTATTGATTAATCTTATCAATTATAATTCTTCGGATTTCTGCAAAATTCCGATATTTATATTATATATAAATATCGGAATATTTTCTTTTTATCATTACATGAAGTCACAAGACAACTTTAACTAAAAGTTGTCTTGTAACTTCATCCGTACATACATCGTTTCTACATGCACAAGAGTTTTAAAAATAACGTTTTTAGAAGTAGTTGATTTAAAACTTTGCAGATCCCTCGTAGACAGATATTTCATACAAACATCCAACCCTCGTTTTACCCCTTTAGGAAGGTTGATTGATTTTAAGAAAACTCTTTCTAAGCGGATACCGGCACTTACCTTCTAAATGTTCATGTCCCTAACAACTTGATTTTCAAAGTTACTCCCTGTGTCAGTAACTTTGTGAAAATTCTTTGCGAAAAGTAGCAAAAACAGCTAGAATAAAATTTTATAACATGAAAACATAAAATATTATTTTTTTGGTGCCTGAGCTATTTTTGAGAAACACGGATAGATTGATTGATAAAACATGGTGACAAGTGACACGTTTTCACAACCACTAAGGATTTAATTTTACCCTTATAAGTTACGGAACCTTACAATACAAACTTGTAATTTGTATCATGCTTGACTTGTGGGATTTTCCAATGGTGTACTTTGGTTTGACTTATTAAAATAAATACATATTCACTTCCGCGTCGTGTTAATTAATGTTTAACAGAACTCTGACTATATTTAATGTCGGCGAGAGAATGCAACGCTGCAAATCAGGTTAAAAACCTTAGCATTAGCATGCACTAAATATTTTTTGACCATGGTCTGACGGATTTGTATATCCATTCAGTACAAGATTTAAATAACAAGCATAGAATATAAAATAAGTCAAAATCAATGCAAAACGTTGGTAGTTAGGTACTTGCTGTTTTCAAAATTTCGCATAATGAAAGATAGCAGAAGATGATAGCATGGCAACGTTTTAAAAGATATATTGAAATATGCCTATCTACCTGTATAGACCTAAAAAAAATATTAAGTTACATTGGAATAAAATAAAAATAAAGTGTACAACAGTACACCAAGCAAAATAGATTTATCAAAAATAATAATGAACATTCGCCATATTAGTAACGTCAAAGTTTATGATAGAATTTATAAATAATAAAAGAAATATTGAGTCGAAATAAAACATGAACTATAGTTTCGTTTATTAGCGTTTTAATTATTATTTTAATTAATAAAATACCAAAAACAGACTTTTTTACAAAAAAATCTGCGCTTCATTCACCTATTATCTACTTAAGAAAAAATATATAATACGAAGATTGCGTTCCGAGTGGTTCAGTTTTTATTACCAAAGATTGTAACTTTGTCCACAATAACAAGGCAATAAAAGTTGACCTTTTCCTAGTGCAAACACGTCTCTAATTAAATACTTTATAACTTTCTTTGATATGTCTTTTAAATATAATTATAACTTTTATGTATATATAATCCCTAAAAAAACTAGACCGTGATCCTTGTTTACTTTTCTGAGGGTTTCGGTTTTAAAATTATTCTTTGTTATATTATTACTTGTTTGTATTATTATTATTGTTTATTATTGTATTATTAGTTGTAGTATTATTGGAGACAGAATGTCTCCAATATAAGTATCTGTGTACTGAAAAAATTTTAAGATTGGTACGGTGTTCAGCCAAAAAAAGGAAACATATACTACTAAACATCTGCTATCCCAGGATAAAAAGTATCCTATATCCATTTCCGAGACCCGAGCTACCTCTGTGCCAAATTTTATTAAACTCGGTGAAGCGGTTGAGTCAAATATAGGTAACAAACAAACAAACACACACTTTTTCACATTTTCACATTTATATAATTATTTTATTATTTTATATTAATTTATTTCTTTATTCCCTTTATTAGCATACTATAAAATAGTATTTTATATATCAAGTATGGTTACATTGCATTTTACAGTCCAAGCGGTACTAGGCGCGTGAGCTAAAGATTGAGGTTATTAACTCGCGATTCGTGCCTTGATTATTATTTCCGGCGGAGTAAAATTTACTATTGATGTGCTTTCCAAGTTAAAATGGACATTTTAAATTAATAATATAATAGAATTTTTTGTTGATACAAAAAAGCGAAAATTTTAATAAAAATAATTATGATGGAAAATAACTTGCAGTAAGGTACACTCTTAACTTAATCGTGACATCATACATAAAGGACAAGAACTATGAGCCTTAAATCGATGTAATAAGGTCGACGTTACGAGCAAGTGTGATGAAAGGTTAAGTTACCAACCTGGTATTAGTAAATTGGAGAGTTAACGGAACCGATAAATATTGATGTAATCTTTTAGTCAAGAATTGCTGAGTAGAGTGTGAAGAGGCATTCCCAGGTTGATTATTAATAGCTTATGCTATAAGGAGTCCATTAAGCTA
Source organism: Pararge aegeria (assembly GCF_905163445.1). NCBI lineage: Eukaryota > Metazoa > Arthropoda > Insecta > Lepidoptera > Nymphalidae > Pararge > Pararge aegeria. The sequence goes on along the minus strand of NC_053195.1, from coordinate 9,870,148 downwards.
CTTTTATTTGCGAAAAAGAAACTTTTTTTGACGGATGAGCACAAAAAAAACCATGGAGTTGTAAACACAATCTGATTCAAATAGGGAAGCACAGTTAAATTATATTTGAATTCACACTTTGGCCCATAGTAACCAAGAACAATAATCAAAATCCAGCCGTACTTTGCAACGCGGAGAGTTAGGGTATATTATGCAGAAAAGCGAAAAGAAATAGTGAAATAATTACTTACAAAGAAAGGAAGTTGTACACGGACAAAGTCACGGAAAACCAGTTGATTTTACTAAAAGCAGTCCCTCCACTCCAATCAATTTAAAATAAACTGTGGGAACATGAAAGTCGATAAAACCTTTATGTTTTCATACAATGGCCGTAACAATAGGGGTTGAGTGCCGTGATCGCAATCTATAGTTGCGATACAATTTTATTTTGGTTTATGATAATAAAAAAAACGATAAAATAGTTTATTATTGGATATCCTCTAACGATACTCATTTCAATGATACGCTATTAATGGAAATTTTGATCTACATGAATGCACAAAGTAGCTCATGTATTTAATTAGATAAGGAATAATACTGTAGTGTTTAAAATAGGTTGGTAAATAACCCATAACTTTAATGTATGTAAAAGAAAATAATGGTTACTGTGGGTTTTTATCGATCTTTTTAAGATATAAAACTTCATTACACATTTATTTGATCTATCACGTTATTCTCGTAAGCGCACAAAACTATATTTGTTACGACACATCACATTACAAATCTTCAAATTTCTTGGGTTTTCTTCTACTATAATATGCATATAGTCCTTCCTCTTAAATCAACCCTACTTCCCGGGTCGGGCTAAATTATATAAGGTTTTATAAATTTAAAATGCATATAAAATTTTCGAATTTCAATTTTAACCTGCGACTCGCTCAGGCCGCGATTGCCAGAGAGTAAATTTTATATGCATTTTAAATTTATAAAATAGATAATTCCTCCAAGTGTAAAAACACTAACAAAAATATTCTACGACAATACACACATCGCCATCTAGTCCCAAAGTAAGCGTAGCTTGTGTTATGGATACTAAGATAACTGGATGAATATTTTTTTATAGATAATATACATAAATACTTATAATATATCGATAAACACCCAGACACTGAAAAACATTCATGTTCATCTCACAAATATTGTACAGTTATGGGAATCGAACCCACGGCCTTGGACTCAGAAAGCAGTGTGGCTGCCCACTGCGCCAATCAGCCGTCAATAAAATAATAAAATTAACACTTACTTCGACCAATATCTTAAGGTTGTTGGATCAAGGGTCGAATACAGAAGGCAGTAGTCCTTGAAACGGCGCATATTGTGAGGAGGTTCCTCACCCTGGAGCCCTGACCGAAGGTTGCTTGGGCATTCAAAAGCCCCGCAAGCGGAGGGTGGATGTTTTTTTTTATAAATTTTTAATAGTGTTTTTTATTTTATTTTTAAGAAGAATTGTTGTTAAGAATTTAAAAAAAAAATGAATGATAGAAAATAAATTTATATAAGGTGTGTATTTTCTATTAAAGATTTTACGGTTATTAAAACCGTATCTCATATGAGAAACGAGGCCTGTGCCCAGCAGTAGGACCTTAAGAGGTTGCGGTTGTATAGTTTAAAAGATCTAAGCGTACACGCGGCGGGGGCGACTTGCTTTTGTACTACATAAAGATAATTGAAATTGATTACGAATATAATTTCCTAACAACCATGTTTCCAGGTGGTACGAGGTAAAATGAGCTCGAAGTGCTTGTGGCACGCGTGCCGAGCACTCTCTGCTGGTTTGCTGTTAATGCTGTTGGGAGCAGCCATGGCAGTCATAGGTAAATATTTTTTAATCATCATCATCACCATTAGCGTCCCACTGCTGGGCGCAGGCCTCCCAACACACGGTTTTTAGGATATTGACCCTTAAACACAAACCATGTAATATTTTCGTAGATAGGTATCGAACTAGCTTCACTTATAAAAACGGCATTTTACCCCGTTTGCAATGAAATTCATTCAATTTTTTTTCATTTCCAAAGTTAAATATGAAATTGTTTTTTTCTATAGACATTGCCTCAATAATTAGGCATTCGATTTAGGCAATTCCAAAGTTAAGAGAAAACGGACATAAATTGCGATTTTTGATAACAGATATTTTTGTTGACATGCGAATATAGAAAACTACTTAATTCATTTATATTGAGTTTACATGTTTAATTTAATATTACAGATATTTAAAACCAAAAACACCTTTAATTAGCATCGCCTAACTAACTAGCGTTAACTCGTGAGCATGCAAAACGCAGACATAAAGTATTTCCCGTGCACGACAGCTGTGCGACATATCCGGTTGCATATCCGTCGTTCTTGATAGAACGACTTATATGAAGGCAAAACTCTGTATGGGATATAATTATTCGTTAGGCTTGTGATGCATTGACAAGTACCCTATCTGATCGAGGTTTAACACCTTAATTAATTAGGGTAGCAGTATTCGATTTCACAACTCTAAAATTTTACTTAAATCGTCGCTAACACAAATCAATCATTTACCAGGCGGGAAAAAATTAAATTCAATACGCTGATAAAGACGCATGCAATGATAAAATATTAAATACAGTAGGTGAGCGAATTATTATGAAAGGCGAAGCACACAGAATCCCTGTTATATTGCTGTGCTGAATCTCTAAGCAAGCGACAATAAGCGATCCAGCCCTTTTGTCACCTGAGGAGGCAAACAAGCGACGTTCTCAGAGGTTTTATCTAGCTTAAGAATGTTGTTCCTATTGTACTGATATTTCAATTGGAAGCGACAGAAAGACGTACGTACTTCTCTATGCTAGCGGCATATTTAATGCCTTCTTTCGTTAAATAAAACCTATCTGAGAGTTTTTTGTTGTTGTAAAATCTTGTTTTCTCGTATGTCAGAATATTATTAAAAGCTATAATTGATCGAAATAATGCTGAGCCCTGTGACAGGTTTGAATCTGTAGCAGGGCGACAAAGTCCCTAAAAACAGCATAGGGATAACTAAATCTTTATATTATCTCGTTTTATATCGTGGAACGAGCTTAGGAACGGAAGCTGCAACGGAGATTGTTGAGCCTGACAAGCGATGAGAAGCTTTTAAAGTGAATTCTTTGACACTTTTTTATTTGAATTCGCAGAAACATGTGCTTCTGAGAAAAAAACGTGTGTAAACGTAACAGGACAACTGACCACTGTCAGTCAGTAAATTAGGAAATCGGAAAAAAATAAACATGAAGTAAACAAGTGTGGTGGTTGATGATAAAATCCGAACTAAACCGGATTGAACCGAACGACTCGCCTCGTGGGTCCATAACGGTTTTACCTTACGTGACGCCGTCTACCAGTGAACTTTTCCAAAGAAACTTCCAAAAAAATTACGCACTGGATAACAAAAATACAGCATTTAAGTTGTCAAAGAAAAAAAACATCTAGATTGATGTCATCGTCATCATGGTCATATTAATGTCCCAATGTGTACTTTTATAGGAGGTGTCAATCAGACACCTCCTATAAAAGTATAATTCCTGTTTTAAAAGTGGAAGATTTAGAGGTTATAGCCACCAGACTACTAGGTTGGCAACCCCGTTGCCTCGAAGAGCACTTTAAGCCGTTGTCCCGGCCTGTTTGACGAACCCACCAACCCGCATTGAAGGAGTGTGGTGGATTTGTGCTCAAAACATTTTCTACTATCAGAGAAGAGGCCAGCAGTGGGACTTTGATAAGATGATGATAAGGACGATTATGACATACAAAAAAAAACAATTGAATCATCTGATTTAAGTGAAAATATGTACTAATAAATAAAAATAATACTTTCAGGTTATTACGCCGACACACTGTCAGTTGCAGAAGAGGTGCGCGGTAACTCCACAATATCAGTCAAAGACGAGGCGCGGGGCTTTCATCTAAACAATCTGTCATACGCCGGTCCTATCGTTATGGGTTTCGGAGGTACTAACATAACATATTAAAACTAGCATTGCCCGCTTGCCTTATTCGCTTTTACTTGGCAACTTTGCTACTGTATGTTTATAAGTGTCATTTTTTTACTATTTTATTTTTCTTTAAGTTAGACTATGCAATCTTAGCTAGTGGTAAGTGATGATGCAGTATAAGATGGCGGCGGGCTAACCTGCTGGGGTCTGGCAGTTATATAAAAAAAAAACATACCCCAGCGTACCAGACAGCATGCCATTCGCACTATGCGCACTTAGCCAGCGTGTCTGCGCTAATGGGATGATATTTGATGATAATGATCATAAATCCATTACCAGCCCACTTTACAGGGCACAAGTACCTCTCAGAATGAGAACGATTCAGGCCATACTTCACCACGATAGTCAAGTGCTGATAAATGGACTTCACAATCCTTTCAGTACACTATGAAAAACTCTCAGGCATACAGGTTTTGTCACGATGTTTTCTTCAACGATTGTAATTTCGAATAGTGCACGCCTCATAATCTCATTCATTACAATAAAATTGAGATTATTTGTAAAAAATAATTAAACTACATCTAATTATACCGTTAAAAGTAATATAATATTTTGATCCCTCAAAATACTGAAGCCTATAAAAAAAACAACTCGATAAGTGAAGTATTTCGCTCGTTATCGTGACCACAATATACGGGATCCGCACATACAGACACACGGGCGTCCAAGACAGAACTTTTTTAAACAATTTTTTATTAGTTTAAATAATAAAATGAGATTTAAAAATATCATGAGTGTTAAAAATAGTGGTTTTTCTCAACATTTGTCTATTTATATTCACTTATAAAAGCAATAATGAATAAAAAAGTGACATTTTAAGTTGGAGAATCACTCGGTGTGCGTAAACTGACAGTATTACCCACCTCAACGCTTCGTTTATGAGGCGTGCAAAAGAAAGAGGTGTGTGCCGGTGATCGAAATCGGTCCCCCCAAAAGTGAGGCTGAAATCCTAACCTCTCTTATCTTGATGATGGTTGTATGTAATAAAAATTATTGCAGGTTTTATCGTAGTAGCAGCTTGCGTGATGACGTTCGAAGCTCGTGACAGCGCCGCGAAAGTGACGCCAGCGAGGCCGCAAACACTACCTCGTCCATTGCCTCGGCGAGGACCATGTGCAGCGCCCGCGCGTCTCGACCAGCTCGGAGTATATCGGCTGCCACATGTTCTACCACTGCCGCACGCACTGCCGCTCGCGCCCCCGCATCGGATAAGACCACCACACGTGTGTCTAAGGTATGACACAGTTATTATAATATCAATGTTGTGCTGGGAGTCTTGCACAGGAATCCTGTATTATATGGGAGAGGGTTTAAGATCATAGACCGACCACGGTTTTCCAATGAGGGTTAGTGGACTATAACAATATTTTTAAATCTTTAAATCCAGTTACTAAAATACATGTGACTAAGTTTAAACTAATATAACAATAAAATAATAATAATAGAAATTTAAATTTTTCTGATAATTCAATTTTAATTTTAATATATTTTATGTATTTTACATACGTATATCTATATATATTTTTTTTTTACTTCCTTAAATTTGTGGCCATACCCTCACTCTTTTTCTTGCACGTCCGATAGTTGGCTGGTAGAAAATAGTTTAGAATTAAGCCAGTCCTTTGTAAAGCGTTTTTTTTGGTTTTGCAATAAAGTGAAAAATAAAATAAATAACAATAAAAACAGAGCAACTCTTCACAGGGCATGCATGGAGCACGACCTGCAACATGCCCCCCTGAGTCCATCAATTTTATTCGTAGTTGTTAAGTCTCATATGCCTGTAGTCACACCAGCAACAACGCCCGCCAGACATGAACAAAGCATTGCAACAATGCTGCTTTGCGGCAGAAATAAACATGGCAATAGTACATTCATCCCCCGACGAGCTCAGTCACTACTAAACAAAGGTAATAAAGGATACGTGTTCGGCCAGGAAAACTTTTTTAAATGCAGCATTGTCTGAAGCTGTTTCCCGGTCTGAAGGGCGGTTGTCGGTGTGAATCCAGGCACATGATCAAATTCAAATTTAAAATTCATTTATTTCAAGTAGGCCTAATTTATCAGCACTTTTGAAACGTCAAGTCTGTCTGTTTGTAGTGACTCTACCACAGGTTCGGAAGGCAGATTCCAATGAAAAGAGCTGGCAAGAAACTCGGCAGATTGCTCTGCTGCATGAGGCTTAACACCTACGCCTCAAATTGATTGACTCAGGGCGGCGAAGAGTTACTCGGTTTATACGAGTAGGCAATGGAGTTTCGCTTACCGTCAGGGGGGCTATCTAATTAGTCCACCAATTATTAATTAAAAAAAAATCATAGAATGAAGCTCTCTAAACAAAATTTGGTGAGATGAATTTAGCGATAGTGCCGAAATAGGTATCAATAAAACACCTAGAATACAACAGCGCGTTGATGTCTTTTGTATGTAACCCTCACGACCTTTTTATTGGCGTATTAAAAAAAATCAAGGTGAGTGAACCACAGTACAACAACACTAATTGGTAGTAGTAACCAAGTAGTATTGGTGTACTCTTATTACCGTAATAAACCTAAGTAATAGAGTCCAATAGCTTATGCTTTGTAAATTGTAACCTATGCACGGCTTAACAGGGAAACCGATGATTTAGATTTTATTTTGTAGGTTAACGCCGACAAACAGATTGTGAGGTTTACATACAAAAGACATCAACTGTTAGTAATTAGAAGCTAGCTTGCAGTTACTATTACAAATAAATTAGTATTCAGTTTAATATTGTTGCTTTGTTTTTGTCATTTGTAGGTTACAATAACCCTTTAACAAGCCTATCGAAAGTATCCATGCATCTCGGTTTATCTAGTCCGTTACTTATTATATCTGTCCTCATAACTGTCAAACCAAATATAGCAATCATGATTCACAAAAATTCTAATATTTGGTATGCTTATAGCTGTTACTCAGGTTTAAACTTTAGGGTAATTTAAATCCCAAACAACAATAGAATTTCTTCAAGATAGATGTTGAAAATGTTTACCAATTTAACTCAATATTTTTATTAAAAAAGTTGTATTATCGAACAAAAATTTAAATATTTAAAAAAATAACATGAGATTTAGTTAAGCTGTTACAGCCGGGTGGGTAAAACTTCACGCCTCCACCTTTTGGGAGGTTTTTGCATTTTTAGCAAGTAGCGTTTTTGGTGTTTTAAGCTATAATGGTGGAAAACACTCAGAATTATAAAAACCTACATGCTAATTCTCCTAATGTTTTTTAATAAATTAAATAAAACTAAATTCGACACAATGTTCTGAAATGCGTAAAGTCTACCAATTTCCACTTGGCCAGCGTGGTTGACTACGGCCTAAACTCTTCTCATTCTAAGAGTAGAGCCGTACCTGTGGCCCGGTGAAGTGTTGATGATGATAGTGTGTTTAGAATCGGGGGAGAGAAGACAAGGGAACGTGCGCGGTTTGGCTCCGCTCCGGACTTACGGAGTGGAAGCGCGCGCGCTCCGTTGCCTATCTCTGCGCTTCGCCGTCCGCTCCGCCGCTATGCACTCTCCGTAGACGAACCTCCTCATTCCGCGGTCAGGTAATCATACAACATTTAGTTATTAGCTTTGCTTGATTCACGCTTGTCCATGTTAATCCATTGAAATATATTCCGTAATAATTATATCAGTAATATATACCCTAATAGACTATATAATCATATCTGGTAAAATAACTTATGCTTGTAAGGAATAAATAAATCATTATTAATTCAAGTAATAGTAACTAGTGTTAAAAATTACAACTGATCGAAAATTAATGAGCAAAACGATGGTGATGGCCGCCAACGCCGCGCTACATCGCTTCGCTTGCATTCGCTTTACAGTGTTCTTATTTTTTAATTACTGAATAAAAGTTTTCTGATAATTGATAGTGGACATAGGACATGATGAGACTCATGAGTGAAATTGTAACAGTGTATGTTTATATAAAAGTAGCAAATTAGGTTATGAAATACCAGTTAACAAAGCTCTCAATACCGAATTTATTACACAGTGCAAGTGCAGCAGAGTCAGAATGCGGTTCCCAGTCATCTCTGGCTTTAGATTTGCACGTGAGTGGCGCATGCACAGGCGTCACTCTTCGAGTGCGGGACAACACGCGACGTCGCCCCCTGGCACGTCAACAAAGACTTGTCGAGGACATGATGCATCGTAAGATCAATTTCACTAGACATTTAACAAAGCCATTTTTAAATATCCAACAGCTGGACATAAGTCTCTTCCCAGTAGGGAAGAGGCATTCAAGGCAAAACGAAACTAAAACGTTCCGAACAAGCCAATTTACGCCACTCAAAAGCTACAAATGTTTCTAATGCGCCCTGCATGGCTAGCATGGGGCAGGAGACATTTTTCTCCCCGGGGAAAGTACAAAATTGTATCTTCTCCCATAGTTTTATCAACTCTTCGAACTTTGGAATCACGTGTGGAAATTATATCCAAATAATATGTGTGTACGGGTAAATAATACGGGGCTAATCTTCGCCTATTCCCTGTTGCCGTGCTTTGGCATGTGGACACGAAAATATTAACCCTTGGCAGGGGAACAATCGGGTCAATCATGTTAGTTTTCTCTCTATGCTAGCCGTGCTGGTCTAAGAAGAAGCCTACGACAATAATAGCCGAGAAATGTGTTTCAGTACCAGTTTGGTGATTCCTCGCAAACGGCAAATCAATGGACGCGTTGGTTAGAGCTTGCGTATGGAAACTAAATTTTATATAATAACCCTTCACGTTATAAGTATTATATGGGATTGGCGTAGTTTAAGGATTGTTACTACACATAAATCCTTCTTCCTCCTTATGCAGATTAGTATAACATCAAAGTACGGACTGGTATTATTATGTCCCGAAGCAGTTCGCTTACGATAAAGTTTCACTTTCATGGAAATGGACTGGCAATTCTTAACGCAGAAAAATCTATGGCGGATAGCTAGTTTTTCATCTCTTGATCAGTGAAAAGAAGAACATTTTAATAAATTATTATCTTTAGTGCAATGTATTTTAGAAAGGTCTTATTAGACTTTATGCGATTATTGCAGTTAGCTCTAAAATCCAAAATAATCGACAATCTAGATTGTCTCTACTACTGTTACTACTATTCTTTCGTTCTGATTAGAACATATGGTGCTTATTTAGCCCCAAGGATACGCCAATCAAGTTAAAAAAAACCGCGTTTGAATCCTAGCCATCTGGCGTAGGTATTGAATGAGCTTGGGTTGTATTGGTCTCCCTCTTTGGACAATATTATTAGTGTTATAATCTAGTGGTAAACTATCACTTATTCTAGAAATTAACAAGCGAAAAGAATAATCACATGTTTAATTTTTTCAGCAACACCAGGTCAAAGCGTCAGCAATGTAAATAATGTAGAAGAAACAATCCCAAGGTAAAAAGACTACCCGTTTTATTTTAACATTTGGATGTTTTTCTCTATATATACATACAAAAAATATATATATAAAGAAGCTATAGAACATCTCTTTTCAGAAACAACGAAGAAGAATTAAGTAAAGAGACTGTCGAAATGGTTCGTTTAACCGTAGAGCAGGAGGCGCGAGCGCGAAGTGCCCCTCCCCCATCTCTGTGTTCAGTCCCTCCGTCGCCACAACTTGTGATATCCCCCCCTCATTCACCTTCCAAATTACAAGCGACCAGCATAGTCATCGAACCATCGGAAACCGATATCGTCATTGGACCTCCTCCGCCCAAAGTAACCATACAGCCTATGTCAAAACACTGAGAAAATATAGAAATATTGATGTATCGTAAACCCTTTGTAAACAATTTACAAATTTATAGTTGTACTTTATAAATTGTATTGGTGCATATTTTGTAATGAATTGGTATTGTTTATTGTTACTAATTGCTATCGTTTACTATATAACATATTATTCGTGAGCCATCGGTTTAAATAGAAATCATATATACGAGGTTCGTACGGGTCAGGATATCATAAACTTCAAGCACTGCGGTTCAGTATAGGTAAAAGGAGGTTAATAATTCTTCATATAAGTAACATTTTCTCTAAAAACTTTACAACCCCTTAAAGAATAAAGACTGATAAAAGCGAATTTTGTAAAAAGATTTAAACCACATATTTCTACGATAAAATAAAAAAAAACAATAAATACTAGGTATAATATCTACTTATGGAATGTGAATTACCTATATATACTTACGTTAGCGAAAAGGTAATGGATGAAAAGATACGACATCATGCATTAGCACTTACACAGTTATTTTTATTAAATGTCTATATACATACACTTAGATATTCCTATGTTGTTACAATCTACATACGTATCTTGTCCACTAAAATTACTTAAATGTATAAATTAATATCCTATGATAAAATAAACCTAGAATTAACTATCCTTCCTCTGTAAATACCAAATAATTAATATTTGTTTCAATCTGATAATATAGAGTAAACCAAATTAAGATAATATAAGTCGAAAAAGCAAGATAGGTAGATACCATTTTACCCTTTACCATTTACATCATACCATATGTTTGTTTTTAAATATTGTGACTTCCAAATTTATGTTAGATATTAAGTAAGTTTATATAAGTGGGGTAAGTTAACTATGGAATTTAAATAGTAGTATAAGTATTATTAACCATTATTAATGACACTAACAGATTTTAAGGGAAGAAATGTAAAAATTTGCATTACAAAATATATTTTCATCGCACTAGTTCACATTCAATTGTTTGATAAAAATCTCTATTGCTCAAAATTCGCGCGCAAAGGATAAGTTGTTTTTGTGCTAAAGTGATACAAATAATTTGGATGAAGTCGAGTGCATTAGCTATCAAAAAAAAAGTAATATAAAATCACTATACTTAGTGGAATATTCGTTACTTGGGAGACCCCGTTTTTCACCAAAGCCTGTATTGCAACTTGAATATTAAGCTCTGTGTGTCTATCCTGTATGGGGGAATATAAAATACGCCTTAAATGATCAACCTGATAATTAAAGCAAAAAATCATTTATCTATTCAATATTCTAAATAAAAGAGCTAATAATAATAAAGTAAACTAATTAGAAAAACAATTGAATTTTATACTACATACGTATAATCTTTCTTAATTCTTATTGAAGTTTAATAGCCACATAATATTAAGTAATACTTTAAATCCTAAACCTTAAGTTTAGAAATGTGATATTTTTTATTTGATTATAATTACTCTATCTTACGTAATTTTAATATTTCAACTCTGTTTTTTGCATTGTGTTCCTGAAAAGATGTGCTGGCAAACTGAAAGTCATGTGTTCAAATGCAAATTCTAAAACGGTAAAACAACACTACATTATAAAAAACTCGTTGATCGCAAGTAAATTCTGTATTCGCTTTAAATATGTAATAATGCATTTTGATAAGTCTTATGACAATGGCCTGAAATTAAACGGAAATTTTGCACTCCAAAATCAAAACAAAAAAACCGAACGACGTTATACTAAATGAGAAATGTGGCTACATGTCATACCTACTTATTTACATGCACATTACTCGTTTCTTTAGCTAATACAGATAAATAGTCTGGCATGTTTATCTTTTTAGAACCTGCATTAAGTGTACAATTTAAAATTATAAGCAGCTAGAATTTAAAATTTCTCGCCAGACCAGAACTCAGAATATTTTAAAAAAATTTAGTACCTACACCTCTCATAGTCCATTCAAAGAGAAATTGCTGCAATTTTGGAGCACTGTGATTGGAAGTACCACTGTGAATACGACTTTCTTTAATGTTAAAAAACCCCTAATTTCAAAACTCCCTGGAATCCGGATTTCCATTTTTGGGTTTAATATAACCTCTAGACCTAATCACGGTTCTCTAGTTTTCCAGTTTCCAGGCGTAAAATTATCTATTCTACCTTGTATTATTAATAACTTGTAGTAATTACCTTTAACACATGTGACGATGCTCTGTGTAAGCTGTGTGTATATATATATTTATATATATATTATATATATATATATTTTCACCTCTCCAAATCAATTAACACTATACATTTACAAATAATAAAATCTACACAAAATATTTATTGATAGATATTTATACTGCACATGACTTTGATCTCAACTTTAGTGTATATAAATATATTAAAAAAAACTTTTGCAATTATGCGTCTCTAGTAAATAAGTTTATATTTTACTATGTATTTATTATCACACTTTTATAAAAATTGTATGAACTCGAGGAAAAATGATGATACAATAAATAAGCGCCTAATGTCTAATGTAAGTAGGTAACTGTTGAGAGGCGAGAACTAGATTATTAACTTCTTATGTGATATTATTTTATACGACTTATCGATTGAGATACAGGGCTATTTTCTATCGATATTTCTATTAGAGCAAGTGAAATGAAACAAGTCACGAAATTGAAAGAAAGAACAAAAAATACTCTGACCGAAACTAATAGTAAAAGGAACATACAAACCAAAGCCGGCCCATATAAGTTAAAAGCTTTTTACAATCAACCAAACCGCTATCATCAGGCGGCGGCTTTGGTGAGCCATTATTAAATTAGTAACAAGAAATATTTCATAATTTTAATTCTTTTCTCATCTTCTCATTATGTCTTGTACAGGCAATGAATGTGATAGAAGAAGTTCTTAGTGTTTTGAGCCAAATTAGTGGGAATTATGTCGTACATAGCAGTGACGTAGCTATCCAAGAGGCTAGACGGGGTAGTTCCCAGGCCCCTAAGATTAATGGGCCTCTGAGCCTGATGACTACTTTCATGGAGGCGCTATATAACATCATACTTGAATAAAAACATTTAACTTTTTAGTCCTTGACCAATAAAGACCGAAAGGCTCGACTGAAATCGCAAACGTTTGAAGTAATTTTACAGCTTGAAACTATTTCATCACTACATGTTGCGCGCCCGTTTTTTACAAATTTACTACAATATTTTTTTTTATAAATTTACGTGGAAACCGTTTGTTTTCCTGGGATAAAAGTAACCTGTGTAACTCCCCGTCAAATCTAATTGATTGGTGTCTTCGCATTTATAATATCAGTAAAGATGATCATCAGTCTATTAACTAACAAAAAGGCTGACTTCTGATGAACCTTCTCTTTATATAGAGTTTTAGAGCGTTCAAAATACGCTGCTCAAATGTGGGGATTGCGATTGTTACATAACCGGGATCGACGGTACAGCGTGTCGCAGAGCACGTTGGGCCTGGCTTGGGCTTGAACACCGTCGATTTCGTAAATCCGGACTGCTACCGATATTACTTACAGTAAGAACGGTTAGCTAACAATTATTTATAAATGTTTAGTTTAATTAGGGCCCTTACCTTATTTCTGCTTCAGGGCCCTTGGTTACATAGCTACGCCACTGTTACGAGTACATAGGTACCTCATGAACATGAACATGACCCATGTTTCCCTCTGACTGAACCGCCAATTCGTGTTAACTTTATACATTCTTAATGTTTTGTATTGTGGGGGACTTAACACGGTTTTCTTAATGTGTCAAAAGCGTCTAATGTAAAATAATATTGTGTAGATACATGATCCAAGTGGTTGTTGTGATGTCTATTAAAGTTGTTGACAATGAATTATTTCGTTTTTGTTCAACCCTTCTCTTGTTTTGTTTTACTATTAATGAGCCCAATAAGTGGGCCGAGTTTGAATCTCAGCACGCACCTCTAACTTATGCGATTTAAAGCTATTATACCTAAGAGATGTCCATAATGTTCTCAAAGGTATGTGGAGTCCACCAATCGCACTGGGTGAGCGACCGCCTTAGGCCCTTTTCAATGTGGGAGGAGACCCTTGCCCTGTAGAGCCCTTGCCTACATTAATTAGTGAACGGTGATATCCTAGTGGGTAAGGCTTTAGCTTCACTTTCGGGGAAACCGTTTTCGATCACCTGTAACTTTTCGGAGTTACGTTACGTTTTAATTTTAACGGTAAAGGATAACATCGTAAGGAAAATTGTATGCATGAGTTTTATAACGTTCTCACACTACGCTACCAATCTTAATTATTCTGACACGAGACCCGTGCCCAATATCGGGCCGTTAGAGTTGATAGGTTTTATGATGACGTTAGTTTTCTGCGAGACCCCAAGAGCTATTTTAAAGAAGTAATTGACGAACCAAACAGATGTCTCACATTATGGTTAGTGGAAACCATCGTCTAAAATCAGAAAACTTCGCAGCCCATGCGACGAACACGTCTTAAAAAAATCCGCCCAGGCCACCGGCTACCACGGGCATCAGACCGAAACACAGCAATGCTGCTTGGATGCAGGATTAAACATTGCGGTAGTACTTCCCCGGACGCGCTCTGTCACAGAAAGTCCTTCTTACGATACACCCACATATCAATCGCAACATTACAATATTGGGAAACTATTTAGTTTCTGGTCTGGTCTGAAATACGTAACATATTCTACTTATACTCGTAGATTTTCAACCGCCATCAATATCACTTGCTTTAAAGGTGAAGGAAAACATTGTCAGGAAACCCGCATGCTTGAGGATTCGTCATAATGTTCTCAGAGGCGACTGGAGTCCACCAATCCGCACTGGGCCAGCGTGGTGAAAAACGGCCTTAGCCCTTTCTTATTGTGGGAGGAGACCCGTGCCCTATAGTGGGCAGGTAATGGGTTGATATTACGATGATGATGAACATGTAACTAAGTAGGAATAAAAGATTTAAATTCAATTAAGTTACATGAAACCAACAAAACAGATAATTTCATTTAAAAGGTTTCCTATAATTCTGACGCCCGTAACCATTATTTGCTTATTACGCGCAAATCACCACAGAACTATGTCAGTGAAATCACGACTAATCCTATCATGGCCGTGTGGATATAGATAATCCTTGGAATCTTGTTAACGTATTGTTGATATAAAACAAAAAGACTTCGAGGGGAAACCAGCAGTCAGTCTGTGGTAGGCCGCGCAAACTACCGAGGACTGCTCACAGGATGATCCCCATACCCAGCATGGACAACGACACCCAAAACTTTAACACCTATGGTGCTTATTTTGCACCTTTACGGTACGTATACTCCTTAAATATCTTTTGTTTCTATCCATGTGCCATTTCTAATAGATATCCCAAAAAAAATCCAAATTCATTGCTTTTTATACAATACGTATTGATTTTCACAAATAAACCCAAGTATTAAAGATTCCTTACAAAACACATAATTTGAGGTTTCAAAACTAAACATGTTTTATTATTGTATGTAAATATATAGTGTATAGGAACTTTATATGTCCGTATAAATCTCAAAACTCAAAATTATTTAATACTAGCCGTTGAATACCTTTATCTCCAGGATCTCATCTTCATCCACATGTCTGCGAAATTTTATCTTCGCAAGTGCATTATTCCATGCTTTTTTATAATTACTCTAATTCTGCTCAGGGCATTTAGTCTAGACATTCAAATATAATTTTTATAATTGACTGTAAATAGTAGAGTCCTTCACTCTTCCTATAACTATATATATTTTTAGATCCGTTGATGGCACAAAAATGTTGGTTGAAGGCCTAGAAGGAGAAGACCTGGCAGCTATACCGGAGCACTGGATGTCCTATACGGCACCGCCTGCCAGTGCTCACACTGCTCTTGCATTGCTTTACTGTTTTTTTACCGCCGCTGCCTTGATCGGAAATGGAATGGTCATATTTATATTTGCCACGTAAGTAACTTGCAGAATTGCAGATATTGCAGACATAATTCGCGTGTGTTTCGGTTTCCAAAAATCTCGCGAGATCTGTTGTTCTTCCGGTCCAAAGAGTACGCTGCTTGTTGTTTGGTTCCTAAGTGTTATTCAAAGATAAAATTGCCCTTCCTAGGACGTACGGACGTACAGTAGTACTAACAGACGCGCAACGATATAATTTTGTCTACTTACCATTTTCTTGTCCTATTACTATAGGACTAGTTGATATAATGGGTTAGACATAATTATCTTGTAATATTCATTCATAATCGGTGCGGTGGTTGAGAGTAGAAGAAACTAATAAACAAAACTTTAACATTGGATAGAAGCGAGCGTTATGAAGATATCTAATAAATATTATACTTAATTTGTTATAATCCGTGACAACCAGACATATCTGCGACAAATTTAGAAATTTTTAAACACCACACTACGCAGGTCCAACAAAATACGCTCTACGCACGTTTTGCTCCGACGCCGGGGCATCCTGAAAATATTTTGAATTAAACCATGCTACGTACGTACTAATATTAATATTAATCATGCAAATTCTATAATCAACAGGACGAAATCTCTAAGGACGTCAAGCAACCTCCTGATCCTAAACTTAGCAATATTTGATTTTATAATGATGGCGAAAGCTCCGATCTTCATTTACAATAGTGCCAACCGTGGATTCGCTACAGGCGTTCTCGGGTGTCAAATATTTGCCCTCGTAGGGTCATACAGCGGTATTGGTGCTGGTATGACTAACGCTTGCATCGCTTATGACAGGTAAATTAAATTTAATCCTTTTAATAATTTTTTTTTTATTTGAAAGTGCTTATTTAAATAACTATGGAGTTATTTAACTTAATCATTGGTAAGCTCGGCGTATAGAAAAGCTCAACGAGTAGTTACAAGTCAATTATTAATGCATTAATTTAATTTTGCGGATACATAATTACTAATATGATTTAAATAATTTCTTGCTAAAAATTCATTTAAATGAATTCTGTGTGGATGATTTTTAGAAGCGCATGTTTGAAATCAAAGTCCTATCTACATCGATTACTTTCAGACATTCAACGATAACACGACCACTAGATGGGCGACTATCGCGTGGTAAAGCTTTGCTGATGATAGCTTGCGTATGGATTTATGCTACGCCTTGGTCCTTACTACCACTGTTTAAAATTTGGGGTCGGTTCGTACCAGGTAAGCCTTAATGAAATGACAACTTGCCTTTTAAATTAACACCTTGCACAACTTGCCTTAAAATGAAGACTTAGGTAATAGAACGCAGCGACTTTTTGACCGACTGGTAATGTGAATACTTTGCCAAGCTCAGCCGCAATTCTCATACGCAAGTAAAACTATTTATCTAAACTCACCAGACAAGCATCAAATGGTGATTCAGTGTTAGTACGAACCGCTATAAAGAGGATTTTAATTTTGGTATAAATAAGTTCATTCGCATTGTACACCACCACACATATACTAAACTAACTACAAAAATTCAAATGTGATAAATCAAATAAGTCTGGTTAACTAATAACTGTACATCCGGCTTGTACCATACCTATAAACTAAAGTAAATTTGAAGCTACCAAAAAGATTGTACTGTAAAAAAAATTTCTTTTCAGAGGGTTATTTAACGTCCTGCTCCTTCGACTACCTTACAAATACTTTTGACACAAAACTATTTGTAGCGTGCATATTTGTCTGCAGCTATGTTTTCCCTATGTGCTTCATATTATATTTCTACAGCGGCATCGTCAAACAAGTGTTTGCGCACGAAGCAGCATTAAGGTAATAAACATGTATTATATAGAATTGCTAACGCATTTATTACGCCCCTTACTCTCGTATAATATAATTTATACGAAATATATGCAAAACTACGGAGAAGTTAGTTTTAACCAAAATAGCGGCCATTTGTGTTTCGCCATTTCCATGATGTGACTATTTAATGGCGTATATTTTTTGAAAATGTTTTTGCAAATAATTTTCCTAATTTTTAATTAAGTATATTATTAAGTTTTGTTTTATATTACTGTTAATAGTTTGAAATAAATGTTATCGATTCTAAATATTTTTATCAGGGAGCAAGCGAAAAAAATGAATGTAGAATCTCTACGGTCGAATCAGAACGCAGCAGCCGAGTCAGCTGAAATCAGAATAGCGAAAGCGGCACTTTCGGTGTGCTTCCTCTACGTGGCTGCATGGACACCATACGGTGTGATGGCGCTCATAGGAGCTTTCGGCGACCAGAACTTACTGACTCCGGGTGTAAGCTTACAATTTTATTCTTGCGGGCTGCATTACATTTCTTTCTTTAGATACCACTTGACTTAGACTGCGCTTAATTTTTAAGACCTAAATTTCATCTATGATCTTTATAACCCTCTTGTAGAGTGAGTAATTTCAAAAAGTATTTTATTTAAAAATATACAGATTTAGCGCCCTAAATTAAAAATCATAACTTCATACGATCTGCCAAACCTACTTTTGCCCTTCGTCTAGTGATAGGTCTAAGAGAAACTTTTTCTTTTCTAACTCCTAAAAGGAATTAACGGGGTTTTAGGAGTAAATTTCGAAAATAAAAAAGTAGCCTATGTTACCCCTTGTGTAATCTTCTACCTATTTGAGATAATGGCAGTTGTATATTATTGTCTTTAACTTCATGTGGTACACCTAAAATAAAGGGTAAAATAAAAAAAGTCCTGTCGAAATTGGTCGCTCTTGTTGGTAAGTGATAAAGCAGTATAATATATGTACAAGATGGTAGCGGGCTTAACCTATAAGAGAAAGGCGGTTATGTTAAGCCCATACCCCAGTTCTACGCGGCATCGTACCGAAACTCTAAATCGCTTGATGTTTTCGTCGGTAGGGTGGTAAATATTCACGACCAAAGCGTCGTACCAAACCAAAAATAAGATTCATGAATGATTTTCAGGTAACCATGATACCCGCGGTTACATGCAAGGCTGTAGCGTGCATCGACCCGTGGGTTTATGCGATCAGCCATCCTAAATACAGGTCAGTAAAAGTTAGATATCATAGAATGCAATTATTATTTCTTATTCAAATGCAACTATCTTCTTGGTTAGCATGTTCGGCTGCAGATCACGATTCACAAATCCCAAGTCGAGCGAAAAATTGTTAAGTACCTAATGGTGTTTTTTAATACCTGCCCGGAGGTAGGAAATTGGAGTTGTCTACTTCCGTTTCTTAAGTAGAGCTCTTTAAGCCATCGCTTATTATCAGTAATAGTTTGTGATAAAAATAAAGTGTACGGGCGCAGCGGGACGGGTCAAAGATTTAATCGCTCAGCGCTTCCTACCATGAAAGAGTAGGGTTGGGCCAGTAAGACATAGACAGAGGATAATGATAATGATGATTTAAAGCTTCCACAATTAACAATTCATTACCAATATACGGCGGGTAGCGATTAAATAGTAATGGTCGAAATATAGTAACAGTAATACGTAAGTACCTGGAGGGCGGTTCCAAAAGAGATGAGCTGTCCAGTTGAAACAGTAGCAAATCGCTAAAATGGCCTCCAACAAAAGCCGTTTGTGACCATTTACCCACTCGAAGCTGAGATTTCACCAAAACCACGATCTTCAGTAATGAAGGAACGACCATAGAGAAAGATTACACTACAAAACACCGGTCTCCTCTGAATATAAGACAAGTTCAGGCCGCAATCCAAAACGCTGGCCAAGTGTGAATTGGTAGACTTCTCACGCGTTTGAACAAATTATTGCGACCATTTAGGCATGTAGAGTATCTTCATCATTCCTCACGTTTTCCTTCACCACTAAAGAAGTGAAATTTTACCGTACAAAACGCCCTTCCCCCTTAAAATAACAGGTGCGTGCCAGGTGTCATCATCGCATTAATGTCTGACCAATAGGGTATTTAAAGCATTGCATTGTTCTTAATGACCTACCTAACCTATGACCATTACAAATAATATTACAATAACTTATGTTTATTTTTAGACAAGAACTTCAGCGACGTATGCCCTGGCTTCAAATCAATGAGCCGGATGACAATGCGTCAACCGGGACATC
The DNA here is from genome assembly GCF_905163445.1 of Pararge aegeria. Lineage (NCBI taxonomy): Eukaryota > Metazoa > Arthropoda > Insecta > Lepidoptera > Nymphalidae > Pararge > Pararge aegeria. The sequence continues at coordinate 9,850,306 of NC_053195.1, read as the reverse complement.
TAACACTACAAATTCTTCGGCTCCTACAGCGTAACTGACAATAAAGTTAAAACCTTGCGACTTTGAACGGACTACTGTAATGATATTATTAAAGCAATTGAAATGAAAAATACAAAAAAAATATTACCTTATAACTGACAATGTTAGGTTAAAAAGTTTTTTTTTTAATGTAAAGTAACTTTTTTACAGTTTATCTTATATTTAAGCTCAAAATTGAGAATTAAAGGGAAATCTATATGACGAAAATGGCTACACTAACGGTTTTTGATTATAAAAATATACTAAAGTATATATATGTTATGTATAATTAAAAAGGCAAGATTCAATAAAGAAAATCTCTAAAGCAATATATTGGAATTTTTTGTACCGGTGTATAATCCCAATTTAAGAACCCCTAGACTACAAAATAAATTGAAATAAGGCCATCGAGCAAGGTCAAGGCTCTAATTCCTCTCTCCTCTCCTATGAGAGGAAGTGCTGTGTTCAGCTTTGTATCTTTATTTATTAAGCTGCATACGATGGTTATTAAGATAAAAAATAGACTACCTCCCTATCTAAAGTCTACGGTAAGACGTTACTGTAATAGGCTTCTGCACGGCTAGCATGAAAGGATAAAATGTACTTACCCTTCACAGTTTTATCCACTCTTCGCGCACGGGTGAAAATAATATCCAAATATTTATCATCAACCCATTACCCGTCCCCTACGGGGCAAGATAGTCCACCTTCTTCTTCCAGTCCTGCGAATTGGAAGATTACACAAGCCCTGGAAACTCTTAGGCATGCAAGTTTCCTCAGTATGTTTTCCTTCAACGTTTAAGCAAGTTATATTTAACTGCTTAAATCCAAATAATAAACTTAGGTACTTCATTCACAAATGGATGTAAACTTCTCGTAATCCCTGTTGCCTATCTTTGGCGGGTTGACAAAAAATTGTACCTATACCTTGTGAGTGGTATAATCAGGGGATAAAATTTTTGTCTCCTGCCTACGCTTTAATAATGTTGACTATGATATCTTGCTTAGTCTACTGCGCTTATTATCTCAATCGGTGATAGACTGGTTTCGGAGTTACCTCAATGGTCTTCGACAGCGCATTCGGTCTGAAGAGTCTTTGTCTTCTTGATGTGATTTTACGGCTGGGGTACCTTAGGGTGGCGTGTTATCTCCCTTTCTCTTTGCTATAGTCATTAATTCGATCACTCAAAATATATCTTCTCTCAACCACATGTATGCAGATGATATCCAAATTATATCACCATTCAACCACTGAAAATCTTGATTCTACGGTGTCTGCTATAAATAAGGACCTAAGCGTTATTTATAATTGGAGCAAGCAATATGTACTGAAGGCTTGAAGGTTAATCCTGCGAAGTCAAAATCATAATGGGCAGCCCTGGAACAATTTCAAAAGTTGATTAGCGAAACCAACGCTCCATTCTTTATAACGATGTTGCTATACCCTTTTGTGCCTCCGTTAAAGACCTTGGCATAGTACGGTAGGGATCAAGATTTATCATGGTCCACTCATGTGCTAAGTAGGAGAATGTTTGCAACGATGAGCTCACTACGACGCCTAAGATCTGTTCTTCCGATTCCTACCAAAGCTATGTTGGCACATTCTATCCCCTCTATTCTAGATTATGCGGACGCAAGCTATCTGAATCTGAACAAACTTGTCTCCAAAATCTTGCTATTCGGTTCATATTTGGCTTGCCCAAGTATAACAACGTATCTGAATTTCGTCAAAAGCTCGAGTGGCTCCCTATTCGCCGTCGCCGGGATCTGCATGTACTTTCGCTTCTGTACTGTGTGTTATTTAATTCCAAAACACCTCCTTACTTGAAGGAAAAGTTCAACTTTTTAGGGACGCCATCTGACTTAAGATCATGTCGTATGCTGACGCTGAGCATGTTATAAGCTTTCTGAGTTTTATAAGCTTTCCTTCACAGTGCAAGCTATCGGATTGTGGAATGCTCTCCCTACGAACGACAGGCAAAGTCGCTTGTTATGGATAGCACTTTATCGATTGTTTGTTTAAAACTTAGTTAAATCTTATTATCTTGCGCAGTAAGACGACTGGTTTTTTATTCCATCTATTTATTAATTTAGCTAATCTTACCTATATATTTTTTTATTTGTGTTATTTTTGTTATTTGAATGTGGGTTTATAAAAAATTTACACCACCTATTTGTTCTCGCTCTTGTTGTCCCAATCCTAAGGTTGCATGGCAGAGATCGCTTCTAGACGATACGGCCGCCTTTTGTATTCTACTTCAGTTCTCTCTATTCATCCTTTATTTTCCTAGTTGTGTCGTGGTATTCAAAAAGATTTCAAATAAAATAAAAATAAATAAATATGCTAGCCGGCCGAGCTAATGCCTTGCAAACATAAGCGAAAATACTCAGAACACTGAATAGTTGTTCCGAGGTCGATTTCTACACGGACAACACAGAGATAGAATTGTCAAATTTGATTGTCAAACGTCAATCACAGTTGTCATTAATGCAAATGTCATTCGGCAAAGTAAATTGCAAATATAAATATGTAAAATACACGATAGAACACAGGTATTAAAGACTTCACTTTTTCTTACATTCTGAAATTAAAATCAACAGCAAAAATAGATAACATCCGTGTTTTTTTTATACCTTACAGTTTCAATAGATTATTTACTAATTTGTCAAATGGACACAACATTGTTAAAAATAATATGTAAACAAATATACTGAAAATTTCTGACACCGCGTTTGGAAAAATAATTGTGGTTTATCAAAATGGATAAACTGACAGTGATCTCTGGAACACTTTTCATGGCTGCAGATGTTTTCGCAATTGTAAGCCTTGCAATGCCAGACTGGATAATTACAGATGTTGGAGGTAAGAGTAACAAGGTTCAATAATAAATAATTGTAGGTTTTGCAAGGACATGAAATTACTATTTAGCTTCATGTCATGTGAGCATTAGAGATTTTTTTAAAAGCATTCCATCCCACAAAATTAACAATTAAACATTACTTACACATCTAAAATGAAGAAGAATCCACAGTAGTCAGTTTTCCACATAATTGTATAAAGTACTTTCTTAAGAGAGTTGCAATGTTCTTTATACAATTCAAAATTCATTTTCAGAGAGAATTCAGAATTTTTTAAAGTTCTAGCAAGCCTACCAGTCTGTCAGTTTGTAGTTACTGTGCCACTAGTGCACATTTCAACTGATATTATAAATTAGCAAGAGTGTTTTTGTTTGTTTTTCCTCCCTATACACCCTAACTAAGCAATCAATCAATTTAATTTTTGGTATAGAGTTGAAAGGACAAAGGTAACAAAGGTAATTTTTTTACCAGGAAAAGAACCGGTTCCCATGGGATTTGTAAAAAAATTATAATAAACTTAGACGTAGAATGTGTGCAGTAGCTAGCTAGTATTACATATTCTACTAAAAGCCAATGCAAAACTCAAAAAATGCTCTTTTCAAATATGAACACCATACAATTCAACAATCATATTTCAATCTTGTGATGAATGAAAGTGGATCTAACTGCTTTTCAAGCAAACTTGTTATTAACATTGGATAATTTTTATTTCATCATCATCATATCAACCCATTACCCATTACCAGTACATTACTGGGGCTGGGTCTCCTCCCAGAATGAGAAGATTCCTCATGTTTTCTTTCACCATTGAAGCAATTGATACTGTTATTAACTTAGAAAAGTTAGAGGTGCATGCTTGGATTCACCTCTGCCCTGCGAAAAGACTTTCTGCTGCATTTAGTAATTGATATTTGTTGGTCTCACAGGTGATACACGTCTTGGATTGATGTGGTCTTGTATGACACTATACAACCGTCCTCAGGTGTGCTTCACTCCGGACCTACAACCTGAATGGCTGCTTGCTTTAATATGCATTTTCATGGGATGCATCTGTATAACAACTACAGTTATTTTGCTAGCTTCAAGTCATTTTGATAGAAATGTGATTCCATATGCACGCTGGGTTGGATTTGCAGCAAGTATGTATTAAATTAATGCAATTGTAATTTCTTAGTAACTATAAGACCTGAAATTTTTTGAAATGATATACAACAATCCAAATCTTTCTAATTTTCACTAGCAAAAATAAGAATGTAAAATATATACACAAATCTTTTTTTAAACAAAACTTAATATGTTTATTTATCAAAAAATTCAGTATTATTATATATATACTAAATTTTTTTTTTTTTTTTTATGGCTTGCGTTTGTACCAATTGGGTACGATTTACTTCGCCAATGTCACGTGGTATGGAGGAGACACGCTTTTGAGAATGATCGGTGAAATATGAGGAAGACCAAATATTAATCTTGACGCATTTAAATAAGTAGCAGATTTTTTGCTTCTCCTTTATGAGTTAATTTCCAACAGAAAAACAGATAATCAGAATGTTAGTTTGTTGGAGATAGGAAGGTTCTTACATATATATTTACAACTTAATATTATTACACTTAACATATTTACATAGGAATCTACAGAATGGGCTAAACACAGACATTAACAGACACTCAACATTTAGAGGACGAGGAACTTGGACTGGGAGAACATCATAGAGGGGATGAAGGAGTTTAGGGCAAGAGAAGAGGATATGGGAGACAGTGCCTTCTTCCAAGCCACATTCACATATGGAGTGATCCCTTATTCTAATCTTATTCAGGTGAACAGGTGTGCAGGCATGGCCAAGGCGTAAACGGCATATTGTAGATGTAACCCACCTATCAGCATATTTACAAGAGAAGAACCATGGACGTCGAGGGATATCAGTTTGGACAGAAGCGTAATATTTACCTTTAACTGATTTGGAATCATTCCAAAGTGACTTCCAGGATCTGATAAGATATGTTTTTGCCAGTGCGCTGAGATCCTGAGAACTGTTTTTGAAATGCTCCAGGGAGCCCAAATGAACAGCTGATTTAGCACATAAGTCAGCAGTTTCATTACCCGTGATGCCAGAGTGCCCTGGTATCCAGACCAATAATAGAGCTAATCCATTTTGATGGCAGGAGTACAGAGCCTCCCTGATCCTTAGAGCAATAGAGAATCTAGACTTACTCCGGAATGGGTTTTCCTTAATGGAGTATAAACAGCTAAGAGAGTCTGTAAAAATAACAGTTTGTTTTATGTTATGGGATCGGACAAATAAGATTGCCTCCAGCAAGGCAACAGCCTCCCCTGTAAATACCGAAGACTCTGGAGGACACTTAAATTGCAGAGCAATTCTAAACCTTGGAACCCAGCAGGCTGCACCAACAAAGCTTTCGGGGGAAAACTTTGATGCATCAGTGTAAATAAGGAGGTGGTTTGGCCAATTTTGACAAACTATGTTATTAAACTTTACATTAGTATCAAGGGCTCCTTTAACTAGCCCAAGATCTGTGACCACGGCAGGATCAAAGACTAGGGCTTTATAGGATGTAGAGTATAAAGGGTTTATTTGTGAAGTCACTAATGGATGAGGGAGATTGATAAATTTCTGATAGCTATCTAATAGATATGAAGAAGGATTGCGTGGTCTAAGAACTTGTGACAATTTAGTTAATCTAAACCACAAAGGGTGGGAGGACAGTTGTAACATTTTGCTTACATAACGATCACAGAGATATTGCCTACGCAGATGCAAAGGAGGATCAACACATTCAACCTGCAGAGCATTAGTAGGGGAGGACTTCATTGCCCCCAGAATGATCCTGAGGGATCTGTATTGAGTTCGGTTGAGCATTTCAGAGGTAGTTTTATTTAGAGGGTCTAAAACATATGAGCAGTAATCAACATGGCTACGGACTAAGGCATTATATAAAAGCTTAAGGGAATAGGCATGGGCCCCCCACCAAACTCCAGCCACTGCCCGCAGAACATTTATACCTTTCTCACACTTCTTAATTACATATTCAGTATGCGGTAATCCGTTCAGTCTGCTATCCAGTATAATACCTAGGAATTTTGCTTTGTCTACTAGATTGATGGGTTGATCCTCATAGCAAAAGTTAAATGTAGGGTGAGATCTTTTTCTTGTAAACACAACTGCTTGGCATTTAGCCACGGATAGAGATAAGCCGTGGTCAGACAGCCATTGTCCTAGGTAATACAAAGCCGAGTTTAGACATTGGGATATTTCCTCTACTGAGCCCGAGCTGTGGTAGAGGACAATATCATCAGCATACTGTAGAATGTTACAAAAGTTATTTACAGACAATTCTAGGTCATGAGTGTATATGCTGTAAAGCAGAGGACTGAGTACTGAGCCTTGGGGAAGTCCTTTCCAGACTAGTCTGGGGGGAAGATAGGATGACTGTTGTTTAACCACAACTGACCTGCCACAGAGCAGGTTACATATGAAATGTGTTATCCTTGGCGGTACACTCAGCTGATGCAATTTTTGCCTGAGTAACGGAAGAAGTACATTGTCATATGCAGAGGCAATATCTAGGAAAATACCCACAAGGTACTCTCCCCTACCAAAGGCAGTTCGAATGTCCGTGGTGAGTATGCTGAGACTGTCTGCAGTGCTAAATCCTTTACGGAACCCAAACTGAGAAGGAGAAAGTACTCCCCTACTTTCCATTACCCACTCTAGTCGATTTTTGAGGAGTATCTCGCTAACTTTTGCCAAAGTGGATGAAAGTGCAATAGGTCTGTATGAGTTTGGTTCAGATGGATTTTTGCCAGGTTTGAGTAGTGGAATCACTAGTTGTGTTTTCCAGGAATTTGGAACTATTCCACTCTCGAAAAAGCTATTAATTAAGTTGAGAAAATATAGTTTTGATTTATCTTTTAGTTTTGCCAAAAAAGAATAAGGTACACCATCTTCCCCAGGGGCCGAGTCTTTAAGGCCAGTTAGAGCAATTTCAAGCTCTGAAAAAGAAAATGGGGCATCCATTTCATCTGCAGTGGACACAGGTGTATAAATGGGGAAATCGTCCATATGAGGGACATAAGGCGGAGCGAGCTTGTCTGTAAAAAAGTTAAGCCATTCAGACGGGTTATTGGAACTTGGGTCAGTGTGGTTAAGAGATCGGCGGAATCTCCTCATGTTTGTCCACACGACAGTGGAGGGAGATCTAGGGCCGAGTGATTCACAGAATTTGGTCCAACCGAACCTTTTCTTTTTAGACACTAACTTTTTATTTTAGCATCCAAATGTTGATACTTCATAAAGTTATCATTTGTCATGCTATCTGTATATTCTTCTTCTGCAGCCTTTCTTTGGTTAAATAAATCAGTGCATTCCCCATCCCACCAAGGGGGGGAAGATAAGTGATTTTTGGCATAAGACTTTTTACAAGGAATATTAGAGTCGGCTGAAGAAATAAGATATTTAACAAATTGCTCATAACAAGTTAATAAATTGTCACAATGCTCAAGATCAGGTAAAGAGTCTATCATGTTATCAACAGATTGAGCGTAACGTGACCAGTCAGCTTTATGCAGTTTATACTTCAATAATGGACTAGGGTTGGAAGGTGGTAATGATCTAGTATTCAGGGATAGGATGATAGGGAAGTGATCACTGCCAAAAGTACTTGGTAGGACTTTCCAGGATAGCTGAGATGCAAGAGAGGGAGAAGAAAGGGATAGATCAATAGCAGATTTTGGGTTCTGATAGGGATAGACTCTACGGGTAGGAGTGCCATCATTGAGGATACAGAGGTTAGTATCCTCAAAGATGTCTATCAATAACGGAGCAAACCCATCACAGTAGTAACACCCCCAAGAAGTATGGTGAGCATTAAAGTCACCCATAATCACAACTGGGGTAGGAAGGGAGGATAGGATAGACCGGATTTCTGGAATCAAGGATGGATTAGGATGTGGAATATACAGTGAAAGAAAGGAAATATTTAGACTCCTCACAGCAACAACATTAAGTTGATCACTGTGAGCGGGGAGGGGAATAGAAGAAAAGGGAAGATTGTGTCGAATAAAAATGGCACTGCCTGCATAACCATCACTCCTGTCGTCCCGCACACAGCAGAAGCCAGGAACCCGAAAGCGAGAACCAGGCCTCAGCCATGTTTCGCAGATAGCAACAATGATAGGGTTATGCAGGTTAATTAAAGATAAAAGATCTTGTTTCTTTGGTTGGATGCTTTTACTGTTCCATTGTAGTAAGGTTGTTGGGGCCATTATTTAGGATATTAAACAGTTGGGATAAGTTATGTGCAACGTTGGGCGGTAGTGGAATTTCGCTGCATGGAGCAACAATACTCAGAAGGAATTCAGAGAGAACCTCTAGCATTTTACTTTGGGATGGGGGAGAGTCAGGTAGGCTGCTGCCAAGGGCGCAGCCATTAGGTAGGGAGGAAGAGGGACTGTTGGTAAAGGATCGGTGGGCGTATTTGTCATAACCCTTCGCTAAGGGAGCTCGGGTACGAGCCGGGCGGATAATTTTTTCCCGGTATGACCTACGGGGTGAATTGAAAGAATTCGGTTGGGGAGAGTTTGAAGGGTGATGGGGAGGATTTGAAGGAAGGGGAAAGTAGATTGGAGTAGGGAACAATTCTCTTGCTATCTCCGCATATGATTTGTGAACTGGAGGAAACCGCAATGAGGCTTCCATATAAGATACACTGTCCTGGGACATGGCTAGTTTAATATTCTGCTGGCGAGTAAATTCCGGACATTCCTTATCTGAAGCAAAATGACTACCTGAGCAATATATACACGTGGCCTTTTCTTTGATGACATCACATGATTCTCCAGTGTGCGGCTGTGCACACCTGTAACACCTAGGTTTAGATCTGCACTGGGCTTTGATATGGCCGAAACGGCAGCAGTTCAGACACTGGATTGTTGGGTATTTGTATGGTTCTACTGGGAGAGAGGTGTAAAATGAGAAAATTTTAGATGGAAGCATCTGACCCCTAAAAGTGACTACCACCGACTGGGTGGGAAGCCATTCTATTGTTCCTTCATTTGACGATTTTCTGTTCAAACGGCGGGCTTTCAGAACTGCACCACAACCAGCAGGTAGTTCTAACGACTCCACAAACTCCTCCATAGACCAGTCTACAGGGACACCTCGCACTAGACCCATCCTTGTTATATTGTAGGTTGGGATTTTAGCCTGATATTTCGTAAGGGGCAGAATTGGGCTAATTATAAATGTGTTAGCAGCTTGAGCAGAAGAAAATTCGACGCTAATCTTGTTACGGCCAACGTTTTTAACACCATCACTTACAATATTGGTGAACTTGTTTTTATGCATAAATTGACCGAATTTAAGTGCTCTGATAGACGTACCCGCAGATGGATCTGAGATTTCCCTTGAGACATGGACTATGAAGGGGCCTTTGTCATCCTTATCGTAACTTTCGGGGCCTTCTGCAAAGGAAGGATGCGTAAAAACAGTTTGGATCGACGGAACCGATTGTGATGACTCTTTTACAGTTTTTTTCTTGAATGTTACGCTAGCGGACTTTTCAGTGTCAACTGGGCGTTTTCTTGATGTTTGGCTAGACGCGCGAGGTGCATCCTCATTCGTGAAGATTCGAGACCCGTCAGGGTCTGGAGGCTCCGGAGGAGTATCTAGCTCCATCCCTATTAATATAAACACTCACCACCACCAAAACGGTTGTTAAAAAAAAACACAAAAATCGGCTACTTTTCACTAAAAACAACACCGAAAATCACTACACGTGTGTCGACCAAGGCCAACGCTGCGAAGTCCCCAGTTTTACAATTCAATTCATAATTAAAAATTAAAATCTAAAAAAACCACGTCCGCCAAATTCGAAGTTTCCCGCCAATCCTATATACTAAATTAGCATAGTTTAAAAGTATGCTGTTCTTTTCTGCAGGACCTGTCAAATTAGTTTGATTGACACCCAAATTATAATAAATATTTTTTTTTCTTTATTCCAGTGGTTGTGTTTTGTCTTGCTGCTGTGATATTCCCTATGGGTTTCCATGTTGATGAGATTGGAGGCCAACCATATCAACTGCCTAACAGCCACCAAGTTGGAATTTCATATATACTATTTGTCCTTTCTCTATGGATTACTGTGATTTCTGAGCTTTTTGCGGGTAAAGTCTGTTTACCGCATTTCTAAAAACCAGTCCATATTTTGAATGAAAATTAGCTTACTAAGAAAAATATGTAGATATTGCCAGGAGGATTGATAGAAAAAAGTAGCAGTATTGAATGGGGACACCATCCTAAAAATTAATATAAAAATCATTTTTTTTATCAACATAATAAACTGTACAATGTAGAATCTACATTATAATATTGTTAAGTATGAAATAACAAACCAATGTTAAATATTTTAATTATTGTTGAACTGTCTATGTTCATTTTTTTGTTAATTTTTGTTTGATTTGAATTGTGATTAGAATTCTTTTGTGAATATTCTTTATTTTATTATTTTTAAAATAATTCCTTATTTTTCAAGCTTTTTGCTACTTTTTATTTATTTGCTTAATAAATTTATTGTAATTTTTTAAAATTATCATTCCAATAAAGTTTTTAAAATGAAATATGGCTGTTGTTAAAAATATGATGTGGTAGCAAATGTTTCAGTGTGTAAGTGTGTGTACCTTAATGTCTTTCTAGATTTTTATTAAATTAAGTTTCTGGTGTAGGTTACTTATAATATTATATCTCTGACTAAAAATTATGTAAATTTTGTCAATCCTAATAATAATTATAATAAAAATCTGTTTCTGAATCTCAGGCTGAATAATTAAAATATAAAATAACAAAACGTTTTATTTACAATGGACGGAACAACTCGGACAATATTCTCTGTAATATGAAGACTTATGGGCCAAGCTACAGGGAGGTCGTCCAAAAAGTTTTTCGCACGGTGGGCGCTGTAGTTTTAAGTGGGAGAGGGTCCTGTGTTTGATACCCGGCAAATGCAATTCGGAAATTCATAATTTCTGATTTTTTTCTGGTCTGTCAGGCCATTTACCACCCTGCCGACAAAGAAGTGCCGGGTGTCAATTAGGGCTACGGGTTTAATAACTGATAGGCTAACCCATTACCATGAACCATCTTAGACTGTATTATCAGATTGCCGACGAGGGCTGACTTGTAGTAAATTAAAAGATTATGAGTATTCTGTCTTCTTGATCTACGACTTCGCTGGACATGATGAATTATGATTAACTAGCTGTTGCCCGCGTTCTATGTTAGCGTTTATGGTATTTTACAAATCACGAGCGAGTCAGTTGTTTTCCTGGGATAAAAAATAGCCTGTTAGGTACGCTCCGTCCTTTTAACTCCGTTCCAACTCTATGCCAAAAACAATATGCAATATTAGCAACTACAATTTGTCAGCTTTGAACATTTGTATGTATGTATATTTGTCATTTCTTTCTGTTTACTTTAAATATTCAATTTAGTAGGGATAATTTACTTCTTAGCTTGATTAGTTCATTAAAATGTATTATCGACAGTGAAGGAAACATCGTGAGGAAATATGCATTCCTGAGAGTTCTACATGTTCTGAAAGGTGTGCGCCACCACGCAAATCCACCAATCCGCACTGGGAGTTGGGACCGCCTTAAGCCATTCTCACTGTGAGAAAAGACCCGTGCTCAACAGTGGGCCATAGAAATGGGTTCATGATAATGGTAAAAACATTTCAACTTACACAATATAGTTTTATTATTATGCTGTACTTTGTTGTTACGATTTATCGTAGCATGAGTTCACACTGGATAAAATAGTACTTTAAAAATAAACAAATAACTGTTATAAAAATCATATATTGACTTAAAAGCGTATCACATTTATGTACAAGTTCTATTATTAATTACACTATTTGAACAATATATTTATAAAACTCCAATATTTACACAACATCAATGATGATTTAAAAGTTCTCTTACTAATTAACACTATTTTACTTTTTCTGTAAGTCTTTAGCACTGCTGAAATGTCTATACACTAAAACCTCCAATTGCTTTGTAGCAGCTCCCACGCATATGTAAAGCAGTTCTTCATAAAATCAATATTCTCACTAAAACTGCCACTCATTCCAAATTTTTCAGGTGCTCAAATATATTATGAAATATTGTGACGCCGCCTGTGCCTATTACAACGAAGGTGAATAATGATGTTGGCCTTTGTAACAACTGCTGAAGCTCTGCTGAAGCTCTGCCAAAGCTGCTGACCCTGTCACTGCGCCTTTACATTACCACACACAAAATATATTTTACTTTAACAGGACGACTTTGCACAAATGCATAAGTGGTATGTTAGATGTTTTGATTGATTACATGGAGGCTGGCCTTGCAATCAATATTACTTTGATCATTGCCAGTATATGACAGAGGAAACTGATTCAAGAACTCAAAAGCTTTAGAAGTTGATTCAAATGCCAGCTCACGTACGATGAAGTCCACAGGAACACTCTGCCTGTAGCTGCACATATAAAAAAATGTTAATATAACATAACCAACCAAATGAGGTTGGCCATTGGTGAAAATAAAATGGTGCAAAAGTAATGGAATCAGGTAATATGAAGATTAAAGATAATAAAATGAAAACTGTGTGATTTTTTCTTATAATATTTTTATCACTCATTATTTGTGCAATATGTATGTCTAAAATTTCTTGCAAGGCACAATGCCTAGCTACTTTGGTAGATAAGTATAAACAGATTTTAAAAGTACCTTTTTACTAAGAAAAATAGGTTAAGTTATTATTAGCTATTATTTAAATGAAGATTACTATCTTAAGATATCAATTTTTATAAAACATAATATGGGTAACATTTACATAATATAATATTTATGACATGGACCCATGGTAAGTATTAACATGCATCATCCAAATTTTTCAAATGTAATTCTAATTCTCATCATTAGAGGAAAAATAATCTTTAAAAAACATTAATTATGTATGGGAGATATTTCATATTGATGTAATTTAACTTTGTGTAAATTAATTATATTTAATTACTGTCATCTTAGTAATTAAATATAATTAAGTAAGTTAATTTAATCATTTCTCGGATTTTGAAGCTAAGAAAGAGGATTAAATATTATGTTAAACAAAAAAAAAGTATTGAAATGTTTGGTTCAATTAACAAGCTTAATTATTGAAAAGCATATTTAGACTCGAATGTCAGAAATGTATTAATATGTCTGGTAAATGTAAAAATTACCTAAAAGCACCAAAATAAAATTAATAAAGAAAAAAAGCAGAAAAAACATACGACTTTATGATGTATTTCAGGTAATTTTTCCGCTCCCTGTCCACAATCCAATCTATAAGGTATCCTGCCATCATTGGAGCTGTCTTATACAACATGAAAAATTTATGCAAATTTCCTGTAGCCCACGCACATCTTGTATTTAATGCATGTTTGATACATTCATTTTCTCTATCCTCTTTTGACAGAAATTGGAAAATTGTAGTAAGATCTAGAAAAACATATTTATTTTAAAATATTTAGGATACCATACAACACAGAGAGATGACAGGTGACATCAAAGATGCTGCATAGATTACATTGGTGAGTTAATCAATGTTTTTGGCCTTGGCAAGGATGTGTTATGGATGTGCTTGAACTTGGGTGTTTACAAATGGTTTAATTTTTTCTTTATTATTGAATTCAATAAGCCTTATCACGTAAAAATGAGAAACCAAAAATTTCTCTTACCATATTATTATATAGATTATACATACCCAAAGTATTATTTGTAAATATATAGTAGAGAATCCTATATGCCTTAAACTCTGCTTCATTAGCCCTGCAATCTGGAAGTTCTGTGTAAAGCATTTTAAGTTGTGTTTGACATTGGTTAAATTCTTCATGATCACCTTTCTCTAATGCTATTCTAGCATGTGTTTCATATACTTCCACTGTAAAACTATCTCTTATTCCTTGCACCTAAATTCAAATAATACTATTAAAACCTATTTTCAGACAAATGCATATAATTTGATGTAATGTAAGTTAATGTAATAAAAAAATTATTGGTATTTAAAATAATCTTACCGTTAGATCTTGCCTAATTGATTTTAGTTGATCACATGCATATCTGTAATCCTGCCGGTGTATCCATCGCTCTTTTACATTTTTAATAGAGTTCTTTAGCACTATTACAGGGCGAACCTCACATGCTTCAGGAGCTTTTGTCAATCTTAAAAAGGACTTCTCAATGTCTGTGCACGTCCCAACTATATGCATATTGTTAAGTTCATAATCACCTTCTGTATCTTGTATTATTGGCTTTTTAAGACAGGGTTCCAGCCTCTTGTTTACTTCACCAGGACGGTTTGCTTGTACTGAACTTGCTATGGTGGGAATATTTCCATTACCAAATCTTTGCGCTCTCTTCTGTAATTTCTCTGCATTACCTTGCAAATCTTCAACATTAAATTGGTTATATGCTTTCTTTTTGTTATTTTTCTGAAATTTTTCTGGTTTTTTCTGATCTAGAGACAATCTATCTTTAACCTTCTGGCGTGTTTTATTCTTAAAACTCTTTTTCTCTTCAATCTCATCACTAGATGCTGATGATGTGCTGTGGAAACAAAATAAGTTACATACAACTGTATAATATTAATTTTGTTTTGTGTAAATTTATCACAAATAAATTAAAAAAATTACCTGTGCCTCTTTCTTGGTGGACTTTTAGATTTAGAGCGACTCCTGGAATGTGCTTTTCTTCGCCTTTGAGGAGAATTTTTATGGGTATTGAAATTCCTGCCAGCCAAAGGCTTGTTCTTATGTAACTCTGAAACAGCTTCACACTTTTGGTACAAAGACAGTGTACCCCGAACAGGCTTTACTGATAAACTATTTCTTTCACTATGTACACTAGGTATAGGCTCATCATCCCAATTTCTCGTCCAAATTTCATCTTTGTTAGCAGCAGCTGTAATACGGCCCTTTAAACATATATCAATTTGGTCGCGATCTATACCTGTTTTGCATTTCTCATAACATCTTTTTATATACCTTTCCAAACTTTCAGGCCAAGTTCCTGCTGATGTTTGTATTGATGAGGATTTTAAAAAGTTTGAAGAGTTGTCATTTGGAACAACATTCTCCAATTCTTTTTCATTATAATTTTCACACTTGGGCTCCTCCAGTGGCTCAGGAATGTCTTCTGTTGCTATTGGGGGAGGTAAGGGAACGTCTAGTGGCGGAGGAGGTGGTGGTTTGGGAAGATCTGGTGGAGGACAAGGGGGCAGTGGCGGCGGATGGTCAGGCAACGGAGGCATCATAAAAGTCCCTGCCTCGTTATTTGCCTTATTTCCCTTCTTTCGTTTTTTCTTAGCATTATTATTGTTATTAGCCACAAGAGGGTTTTCATTTGGAGGAAGGGGAGCAGACTTTCTATTACCAGTAAGATTAAACCTAATGGGGGACTGGTTATGAAACGAACGACTCATATCAAACGGAGACATTCCTAACAAAGGTGGAGGAGGTTTGGAAAACTGAGGATGGCCGTAATTGGCCCTCACGTCGTTATTTTGTTGATTTTGGTGATATTGTTGATTGTCATTACGAAAAACACCATTATTACCCATTTGGTTATAGTACTGATGATTATAAAACTGCGGGAACATGCCACCTTGATACCCACTGTATTGCTGATAGACACCGTACATCCATGAGTTGGGATCCGGTGGCATGCCACTCATAGTTTGTATCGGGGGTTGTTTAGAAGTATTTTCAGTCATGATGCATAGCTTGTAGGACCTTTTTTTAATTTAATGTAGTAGTAGTACTTGTTCCAAAAATAGAACCTTGAACAAGATGGCGACTTGCCACAATTTGCTTCTACAAATTTACCTGTTAATTCTTCGTAGAACTAACCAGCACGCTATCAATGCAATAAACTTAAATATAATAGCATAGTCTTTAAAAACTTGACACAATCACATGAAATACTCACGAAAAAATTTCACAAATGATAAAATTATTATTTCATGTATGCACAAAATTAACCTTTCACCAAAGACTGGTAACTAACGGCCAACGGGCACGAAGGTACGGAACAAAGAGTATAGAGCACCAAGGACTATATCCTTCCTTCTGAGAACAACACCAACATCGTAGAATTTGACATATTATGACACTTGACATTTGACATTGACATCATTGCAATCGACAAAAGAAGAAATTAAAATTTCCTCAAATTAATAACAATTTCGAATTTAATTTAGCGTTTTAGATTAAATAAAGTATCAGAAGTAAAAATATTTTACTTGAACATATTCAAATAATAAACATGGAAATCCAATAGTAGCTGCAAGTTGCACATTTAAAGTTGGACTTAAAAAACGATGGATTTACTGAAAACACCTTCAACTCAATCACTTTTAGATTCTGATCTCGAATCAGTGGAAAGTCTTCAGTATGTGGATTTTGAAGAGGTGATATAAAATTTTCAATGCCTTTGCTTCACAAATTATTTAATTTTTATCTTTATTATGTTGTGTTTGAGAATAGATATTTCTGTTTTTAATGTTACTAAAATTTAAACGTCTGAAATATTAATCATTAGCAGACTAATAATGTCCAAATGTTTCGGCACAAGATTCCTTTTCTTAGGAGAGGGAATTAGCCCACAATGTTGCTCAAACACTAGTTGACAGGCTAAAACAATAATTTGTTATCATGTGAATGTGATAATAACTGGTACTAAAGGCTTAGGTGGAGTATTGCAATCTTGTAATGAGTCCCATCTGTATAAAATTAAATTGGCTGTTGCCTGCATTCTTTGTCCACGTTTAATATGATTTTTTACTTTCCCATCATTATTTTGCATCATCTATCTGAAGTTTTGCTTTTATTTATAAGTTATTAAATAAATATATTTTTTTATTCATCTGCAGCTTGATGAAGTGGAATATGCTTTGCCTACCAGTGAGGCCCCAACCCTTGCAGAAGTATTATCTTCAGAGGAATTGGAAAGCGAAAACAAAATATCTTCATCAAAATTTGAGGAAACCACATGTTCTGCTTTACAAGTTGACTTTTTACAGGCAATATCACAACAATTATTACAGGCTCAAGTAAGTTGTACTGTTAATAAGTATAAAAGCTTTTAAGAATAAACTATTCACAGTTTAGTGATTAGTTTTTGTTTAACTTATAGGTTGAACAGATTTTATATTGAAACTTAGAAATTCTTTTATCATCATCCATAGCCTATTAATGTCCCAAGAGTGGGTGCAACTCTAAAAGTGTAACAGAAAATCAATGAAAAACTTTGGCCCTTTCCAGAATATGAAACAAAGAACTTGTGATCCAGGGTTGGACATACTAACCACTAGACTAACAATTATATAGTAGCTGCAAAATTTTGATGCATTATCCATGAAAAAGTAGGAGGGGCATTGGATAATTTCCAGCACCCATGAATATCTTGAGAACTACAGAAGCCACCATTGTGAAAATTTATTTACCCTAATGCCATATCAGTTTTGAATAAATGCCATGGAGTAGTTTCACAGTTTGTATATGAGTACTGTTAATGATCTAGCATAGAAGGTAAAAAAATATACACAACCATAGAAATACTCCATCTCATCTACTCATCTACCATATGATGCTGGTAATTTAAGGCTCTATTGTAGCCCTTCTAAATTTTTATTTTTGTTTTGTTGTTTACATCTACAATCAGTCCATAAACTCTTAAGCTAAGGATTAAAGGTCTGATGAATGAGCCCTGCATCAAGGGCACTCCCTGTATTGTGAGGGTGCAGCTGATGTTTTGGCCGGGAAGAGGGGTTTCCAATTGATTGGGTTGTTATGTTTCCCAGTGTGTTCTTTGTTCAGCTCAAGCTGTTGCAAGCGTTTTGTCAAATTATAGATAAGATATATCAGATATCTGATAAGAGTTGACCTTGACCACAAGACGTAGGCCTGCATCCCACCGCATCAAGCTGAGCTAGTAGCAGTATGTACAGTGCGTGAACTTCATAGTGATAACATATCAATTTATTATAAATGTACCCCATATCTACATTAAAAATACCTATTCAGGCAATTATTGTAAATAATATGATTACAATTATCACTGTTTTTTTATCAGAAGTCTGTAGGAAATTGTTTATGAACATGTGTTATATGTGTTGTTATGCTATAAATAAGTAGGTCCTAAGTAGTACTAGTCTTTAATTTAAGCTTTAAAATATCACTTGCTTAGTGGGAAAGGAAAACATTATGAGGATAGTTTTTGTTACCAACCCAATTGTTCACAATATGCTCAAAGGTGTGTGATGTTTAACAATCTGAACCAGTGATCAGAAATCAGTGTTCTGGACAGTGGACTACAGCCTAAATCTCAGCTTTATTACGAAAGCAGACCTGTGGACTTGTGGGCCGAAAATTGGTTGATAATGATGACAATGATTCTATTCATATGCCATTTAAAAAAATATTTTTTCAGGAACGATCATCTGCCGGTGCTGCTACCACATTAAGTATTGGCTCCAATGGTAGACTTACAGTGGGAACTGCACATGGCCATCTACTTTCATTCCACGATCAAACATTACGGTGGGTGTGTGACTCAAATGGCGATAACGGAGCAGTTACATGTCTGTCATATAATCACGATGGTACTCGACTTCTAGCTGGATTCGCTCGAGGACTTGTTTATCAGTATGAGAGTATACGAGGATTAATTCTCAGAAAAGTAACACTCGGAGGAGAGTTATGGGGTACATTAAGAGTGACATGGGCTGGCACATCTGGACTAGCTTTAGATACAGGTGGATCTGTATGGCTAATAAGATTTTCGAGGCCATTAGGCGTACGTTCTGCGCGAGTTTCTTGTTTATTTTCGGGAGCACGCGGGGAAGTGGTGGCCATGGCAGCTCGCGACGCTCGCATTTTAGCTCTAGCGACTCTATCGAGAGTCATCATAGTTGCCGGCGGCCGAGCGGCTGGAGTACGCCTAGATGGCCCACCCGATGTCCTCCCTGTGTTGGAGTGGTGTGAACTAGACAATAGAATACTTGTATCTGCCCGTGCTAATATTATGCAATGGCTTGCTGTTACCATAATTGGATCATCTATAAGCCTTCGGCCAGTACAGCGAGTGGAGCTTAAGTCAACACCTATATGGCTCGGCTGGCTGGGAGGTAGCCTTACAATATTTGATTCCGACGAAAATCTTCGATTCTGGGGTGATGATTATGACAAGCCACTAGATTTGTCTCAAATAGAACCTGTATATTCGTCTTCATTTTTTAAGGTAATAATTTAATGACAAATAGTTACACTGAATCATAGTTAAATGCGCGACAAGACAACATGTTTTCAATTAAATCCAACCAATGTACTTTTCTGTCGATTTTCACGCATCAACTTCTGAGTGAAGTAATTTCAGCGATTGTTTTACCATTAAATTTTTATAACATCGTTAAATGGATCTTAAATATCATTGGTTGATTAACTCCTAGCTACTATTCTGTCCTGCAAAAACAATTATTTTTACTAGTTCCTTTGCATGTATAACTTGCTAACTGCTTTACCCTGTTTATGTACCTATTATTAATGAAAATTTATTCTTAAGGGCCACTGGACGGACGGCCGTGTGTCGCAAGCTATGTGCAAAGCCGGCGAAAGTGCTTTAGGGGGAGCTTGCATATCCGAAGGCACGTTAGCACTTCTTGGTCGTCGCGGAGTAGTTCGCGTCAAGCCACGAGACTTGCTTGCAAGGGCCCAATCATTTATAGCTACTGGACGCTATTCCCAAGCCTTAAGGTTGCTTTGTTCAGCTCAAGGCGTCGAGGCTAAAAAGTTGGTGAATGAATTTATTGGCAATTTAGCTGATAGACCGCATATATTGAGCAACAAAAACGTCGCAGTGCAAGTCGTTAAGCTGTGTCACAAATATGATTTCAGGTAAGAATCTCAGGTGAATTTATAATTGGTACTTTGTAAAAGTAATATCTATATATATAAAAGAGAAAGTGTGTGGGTATGTTCCGTATAGGCTCCGAAACGGCTGGACCGATTTCAATGAAACTTTCAGGGAATCCCCGGATTGATCTGGCGAGTAATCCTGTAAAGGTTGGTGAAGATCGGAGCACTCCTATTTTTGAACTGTCAAATTCAGCTTTTATTTACTATGATGGTATTCTATTGTCGGGTGTACATGGGTGTAGATAATGATCTTCACCCGCTCGAGAAGACAATAGAAGAGAATGAATACGGAGAGAATTTAATAAATTATGCGACTTAAATTAAAAATTTAATGATGTAAGTTTATTATTTAAATAAAATAAAGCAAAATCTAGCCTGGCGAAGCGGGCTGGGTAGTACCAATTAAAATATCACTTGCTTCAACGCTGAAGGAAAACATCGTGAGGAAACCTGCATGCGTGGGAGTTTTTCATTATGTGCTCAAAGGCGTGTGGAGTAAACCAATCCGCACTGGGCCAACTTGGTGGATTACGGCCTAAACCCTTCCCATTGTGGGGGGAGACCCGTGCCTCGTAGTGGGCTGGTAATAGGTTCATATGATGATGATGGATACATCAGGCTCGTTTGAAATAGAATATTAGGACACATTAAAAGTATCGGTAGAACCTGGAAGGGGTTTTTCAAAATTATACAGCTCTAAAAAATTGTAACCCTGCCTAATTGTAATGACCTAAAATCACATTTACAATTGTGTGCGCCTGTGTATGTGTGTTAATTATTGTTTTCGTATGATCATATAGTCCTAGATCATACGAAAACGTTATTCAACCTTTTAACCTAAGCCATGGTTAAATTCGATACCCGATTCAATCTTAAATGTAAGCAAATTTGATGATCTGGTTGTCACTGCGTATTATTTTAAGACAACCATTACTTATTTCTCTAATTTATTGATCTCGGGAAAAAGGCGTGAAACAAAAGTTTTTAATTGTTATCGATATTGTAATAAATAAAGCATCACATCCTTACTAACTCGCCTTGTTTACAGTTACGTACGTAGATACAGTTTTTAGGAATTAAATAGTAGTCTGATTGCGCCTACCTACATGATAATTGCGCAAGCGTCTCTGAAAGCTAACTTCAGCTTGGCCAAGTTAGATTATGCGCCTACAAAAAACGAATTAAAAAAAATATCATTGTGTACTGCGAGTGGACAAAGGCAATGCCTTAATAAGTAACGCCTAATCTAAGAAGATTCCAATGGAAACATCAACCATTCACCAGTAGTTATAACCTAAGAGTTGGTGAAACGTTTATATCTATAGACATCGCCTAAATCATTAGGCATTCAATTTAGGCGATGCCTAGGTTTAGTGTAAACGGGTATTAGGATTTTTTTTTTATTGCAGTGATGAGTTATGGAATTGCCTTTGGGAGAATTGTTCCGGGGAGCAAGCTTTCGTTGAAGCGTTGGGAGATGCTGCGGTGCGTGGTGAACTGTCTAATAAACCACCCTCTCCTGACTTTACACAGGTAAAATCATACTAGCAAGAAAAAGCGAAACAACACTTTCGAATGTTCTATACATTTTATCTTTTTTCTTGTTTTGTTTTGTTTCGAAAAAAATTATATTGTGTATTGTTCCAAAATCTTAGTTATCGTAGTAACAAATTTTATCCAAATTCCTTTATCTCTTATAGCATTTAGAGATTTTAACAGAATATCTCTTTCGATATATTCCATAGGACCTGTATTTTTTATATATATTTTATACCGGAATAAAAAACAGTATATATATATATATATATATATATATATATATATATATATATATATATATGTCTGGTGCATTAACCTATACTTACTATAAATCGTCAATATTGCTGCGTAAAGAAAACCCAAGAAATACACTTCCTATTCTAAACAAGGATTCAGGATTCAGGATTAATATCTAATGTAATCTTATCGTCTGTGGTTTGTAGAAAAGGCGAAACTGCTGAAGCAAAACTATTTTTTTTTTTTTTAATACAATATTTTTTTAGAACATTAGGTACGTAGGTATATCCATTGCGCCTTTGTAGTTTATACGAATAAGCGCAAGACATGACGTTACAGTCACTCGTTACATAGCCTATAACATCACTAAGCAGGGCAGCACTAAGCATCTAATGCAAAAAAACTCGCGTAGATGTTAAGCCCAAGCCTAAGCCTAAGCCTTTAGTTATACCGGAAACCATGCCCATCAGATCGTAACACAGCAGTGCTGTTTTCGGCAGAAATAAACACGGCGATAGTACTTCGCCGGAAGAGGTCGATCACAAAAAGCTCTACCTATTACTACTAATAATGGTCCGACGGCCGACTGGCGCAGTGGGCAGCGACCCTGCTTTCTGAGTCCATGGCCGTGGGTTCGATGCCCACAACTGGAACATGTTTACGTGATGAACATGAATGTTTTTAAGTGTCTAGGTGTTTATCTGTATGTAATAAGTATTTATGTATATTATTCAAAAAATATTCATCAGTCATCTTAGTTCCCATAACATAAGCTACGCTTACTTTGGGGCTAGATGGCGATGTGTGTTTTGTCGTAGTATAATACTTATTTATTTATTCATTTATAATTGCAGGAGCTAATAGAAAGACTAGCCGAGTTCGAGCCCGACCTAGTGGAGCGCGTGGTAGCGTCTTTGCCGCTAACGTCGCTGGACCCGCACCGCGCCAGCGTGTTCACACGCGACCGCGGTCTATGGCGGGGCGTCGGAGCCATTGCAGCGGCACTGGGTAACCAATCCTTTTACCCCGCACTGACCTTTATTATATCGCTAAAATATTGTATTTACCAATAATTATGAAAAACGTATTTAAGTCGACACCGCCTATTATTTTTTTTAATTTATTGCGTATAGCTAAAAAAAAAACAGTGCCTATAAGTAATGTGTTACTCTTTGCTTAGATCATTAAGTTGAATTTCACAGACGGGTGCAGCGGTGCTATGCGCGAGCTGGTGACGTTCGTGGATGAGGCGTGCGGCGGCGGCGCGACATGCGCGTGCGCAGGTGGCGCGCTGCTGTTAGCGGCGGCGGACGCGCTGGCGGGGCGGGGCGCGGGCGGCCGGGCGCTGCCCGCACACGCGCGCCCGTCTGCCCGCCACGACGCGTTGCATACTCTGCTCGCCGAGGAGGTATTGTTTTCAGAGTACCTAGAGGGACAATATTAAGAACATACCTCATAAAGCCTTATTGCATGTAGTGAATTGTGTCCAATAACAGTGAAAACGCCCACGTCTCACTTCAACCGCGGAATGTTGCTAGCTGTTGGTGAACCTTCAAGAGACATTAAAGTTGAAATAATTGCTGGCAACTGCTCAATGGAATTATGTGACTAACCGCCTGTTCGTGTAACACTACTAAAGTGGAGTGGTTTTTGATGCTTCAATAGAAGGTTCTTTTATAATAAAATATTATGTTCTTATTTCTGTGTCTCGAGGGATATTTTTTCTAATTCTGCTACAAGTTGCCATCTCACCAGACGGTAAGCTATGATGCAGTAAGTGAAGACACTAAAGAGCTGACCTGTTAGATGTATGGCAGTTATAATAAACCCATACCCCTAATTGGTTTCTACTCGACATCGTACCGGAACGCTTAATCGCTTAGCGGTACATCTTTGTCGGTGGTGGTAACTAGCCACTTCAAAAGCCGGACCAAAGTTATTAATTCCCAAATTGCCCCTGCTCACTCGAATCCGGGACCTCCTACTTAAATCCACAGCGCCAAATGCGTCGTCAAATATAATCCGGGTTACAATTTTTGTCTCCTGCCTCTATGCTTACTGTGCAGGGAAGTCAACCAATTGCTATCTACACTGATATTACAGGCTGGAATATGATACCCCCCGGGGTATCATATTCCAGCCTGTATCCCCGTTATAATTTTTGTCTCGTACCTATGCTAGCCAATAGCCACTCTGCCGATGCTAACCGTGCAGGGGAGTCATCAAAATGCTAAATACACTCACATTACAGGCTGGAACACGATACCCCGGGGATGAAGTTTTTTTTTCTCGCCTATGTTAGCCATATTACCCATGCTAACCTTGCAGGGAAGTCAGCAAATGCTAACTACACTCACATTACAGGCTGGAATACGATACCCCGGGGGTAAAGTTTTTGTTTCTTGCCTATGTTAGCCATATTACCCATGCCAACCTTGCAGGGAAGTCAACAAAATACTAACTACACTCACATTACAGGCTGGAATACGATCCCCCTTGCGAGTGCTAGTGGCGCATGACACGTCAGCCGCGGTCCGGTTGCTGGAGCAATGTTCGCGGGAGCCGCCGTTCGCAGGCCCGCTCGGCAAACAGAACCGTCTGCGCGTAGCTCGTGCTTTGCTCAACTACACCAAAGACCTAGAGGCAAGTGCGTTATAGCATTTCTAACAGCAGGTCTAGGACAGACACCTGTCTAATTGAGCTGCACCTTCAAATTGACATATTTAATACAAGTTTAGCTAAGTTCCTAAATAATATTCAGACAAATTAACTAATATTTTGGTAATGTACATCTGTAACTGACTTAGTATACGTTTTGGCGAGTGCTTAGATCTTATTGGATACTGAATGTCGGAAGGTGGTCTTATAATGAAACAAAAACATATTCTCAGCCTCTTAATGCACTGCTCACACTAACCGCCTCAATAAAATGTACAGTGTAGTAGCATAGACCCAACTCGCTGTTTTCTATAATAACATAGCA
This sequence comes from Pararge aegeria, assembly GCF_905163445.1. Lineage (NCBI taxonomy): Eukaryota > Metazoa > Arthropoda > Insecta > Lepidoptera > Nymphalidae > Pararge > Pararge aegeria. Next base: position 9,825,663 of record NC_053195.1, on the reverse strand, counting down.
TAGTTTTAAATCATAAGAAGCATATTTGTTTTTCCATACAAACGAATTCAAAACATTTTAAGTGTTTACTTATGACAACCCTATTGAAGATAAAAGACCGACACGCGCATAGTACCTCCGCTACGCGACGCGTACCCAATAAAGTGACAGGAGTCACATGATTTTAATTTTGCGTGTGATGTTAGAGCTATATTGAAAATATATGGCAGTGATTTATTCAAAAACTATTAGGTTTTCAGTTTCACATATAAGTCACAGATACAGTACATAATGTACCTGTAGCCTGTAAAGTATTATTTCGGTTTTCATTTACACATTGTATAAACCGATGTAACGAACCGATTAGATGCGGTACTTTGCACTATGTTTATACACACACGGTATTACACAAAATACCGCATTAGGTTTTAAGATACAGTTTACAGCTATAAGCCATTATCACTACATAGTATTAATTTTACTAAGTAACCTTTCTCTTACAATGTAAAAGGCTGATTGTGATGCAGTAATTTATGTAACAATGTGCTGACGGAGAGGTCTGACGTCGTAGATTAAGGGTAACATTTATGAATACTATAAGTAATTGTGCCTTCTTTCTAAGTTAAGATTCTAAGTGTTCTAAGTTAGCTGTTTCTTGTGCACCCATGCCTCGATGAATGCAAAAAAAAATCAATTGTTATTCCAGAAATTAAGCAAACCCTTAACTTTCTTAGAATTAGATAGATATTTGAATTCCGAACTAACTTTATTATTTCTCAGAAATAGAAGCGTAATAAGTGAGATTCCTCTTTCAGGAGTCAGAAAAACGTCTGGAAATTTTGGAGTTCATCGCAGGGCAGCTGAGTTCAGGCGCGCTGCCGTTAGATCACGATTTAATCAAAAATATGCAAGAATTTGTCGCGACCACAGATGACGAGCGTTCCGATAGAGCGTGGCTAATGGTTTTGACGCGGATACGATCACAACGAGACCAAATGCTCGCCCAGTACAGGGACGCTATTCTTCGACCTCGAATTTTGTGGCGAATGGACGCAATGCTTGATAGACACGATGAAGCTCTTAAAGAGTTCTTTGAAATACGGAATCCATCAAGTAAAGATATAGATGAGTTCTTTGAACATTTAAGATCAAGAATTGAAGTTGATGGTGAAATGAGAAAACGGCTGAAACCGTACCTTTCTGCGCTCGTAGAACTGCGTCCCCGGTCAGCCGCCGCTTTACTTAATGATGAGTGCAGCGACTTGATCTCCACAATTCTGGACTCATTATCTTTAAAGTGCAAAATTGAGTTCGGCGATTGTCTATTGGATACGGGGCGACTACGTGGCGACGCGGCCGCGATTCATCTGCGGGCTCTGTGTACACATCGACCCAGCGATGTTAAGGACTTTCTTATTAAAAATACCGGAATCGTGAGACCAGAAGACGCGCTCGGAATCGTAAAGGAGCTGGGTCCCAGAGATGCAGAGTCCATATGTTTAGAAGCGACTGGTGATCATTTGGGCGCACTAGACGCGCTCCTGCGATCAATATCATCAAGTCAAGACGAGGAATCAAAAGCGGCCGTCGTAGACGAAGCAAGCGCTCTGTGTGCGAGAGTCGGGCCAACCGTTCCGACTAGCATGGCGGCGGAGATGTGGACGCGGCTGCTGCGCAGTGCGGGTTCGGTTCCGCCACCGCTTCTCTTCGAAGCGATCGCCTACCTGCCGCTCGAGGAGCTCGTGGTCAAGACGTGCGATTCGCCGCGAGTCGCAGCAACGATTCTTTCGGGGGGCGTGACTCGGAAAGGCGTGTGGCAGTGTACAACGCGCATTGTGCAGCGCGAAGCACACGAGGCGCTAGCTCGTGCGCTGACGGTGGCGCGACGCGGCGCAGCGGCACGCGGCCTCTGTAGGCGCTGCGAGCGACCGCTGGAGAGTCGTTCCGGCGTGCGCACGCTACACTGCGGGCGTGCCGTGCACGCAGATTGCGAGCCCGAGCCACAGTGTGCGTGCGGCCGACGCGCACCGACAGAAGCGCTAAGCTTACCGCCATGGCCGCGACGTCGCACCGCACTGTTACACGACGCGGAATTGCTGCTAGTGGCTCCGCCCCGTCCCGATCTCGAAGGCGTCGTTTGATATTTGACGATGACCTTAGGTACTTTATGCTAGAAATTCGTATTTTATTCATTTACCTGTTGGTATAATTAAATGTTACTCTGTTATTTGTTTTTTATTTATGCTCTGAAAATATTAAACGAATTCTCTAATGTCATTTTGTTGTCCACCTATTATTATATTACTGCGTAAGGATATGTGGGTCATTGAACAAACACAATGACGACTACTTGCTGCTGTGCAGTATGGTGACGGCATATTAGAATACAACCCCTCATCTTCCCGCATATGTCGTACCGGGCGACTAAAAGAATAAAACGGATATAAGGGAGTGAAGAATCGGCGCCCTCTGTGCTACTACTACCATCTACTGCGATCACCTACCATGTGCCCAGCGTGGTTATTATGGGCGAATCCCCAAGTTGGGAGAGGCTTTCAGTCGAGTAGTAGACTGTTATGGGCTATTGATGGTGGTAATGTACTGCTGCTTAAACTTTAAAAGAACCGGACGAGCGTATGGGATACTTTATAATCCAGACTAAATAGTGAGATTTAACTAGATAGGTACAACAAGCGGTTTTTGCCGCCACCAGTTAGCAAACTTAATGACGCCATCAATTCAATAAACATTTATTTATTTTACTTCTTGTTAGTACGGCAGCGCCACCAACGCTAACTACATAGATAGAATTTATGGATTACTATAAGACTAATGAATGAAAGATAACATTAAACATTATAAAAGACATGCTATAGTGTACTGTAGTGATACTCTGCGAACAATGAAGTAAAGGTCATTCAATATTCTCAGAGTATCTCAACAATTCACGGAACAATACTACGTCTACCCGTCATGGAATAGATCCCATTGAAGATTGCTGTCCAAAAGCGCATTGATTGACGACAATGAACTTTGTATTGGTGTCATGCTTCGTGTAACAGTATTACAGGAAGGAACCACGAATAATTGTTTGTTTCGTGGACGAAGGTTACTGTCTTTTGAGGCACGACATGGTAAAAACAACACTGCGCCTTGCAGCGTAAAAACGTAAACACATTTTGTGCTAGTTTAGATCCAACATTACAGAAATGTGCATTGACTGTATTTGCAGGTGCTTTTTTAAAGTGCTAAAGATTCTTCTTATTTGAAAAACAGATATCTTTTAAAGTAGTCCATGTTTGCCGAGGATTGTAGTGACATTTATTTTAAAGGGTTCTATAATATTTACGATACAAATATTAGCACATGCATTTCTATAGTTGTTATATGTTCTTAAAGTTCAACAGTTATAGGCTGTTTTCTTACTTTGACATTAAGTTTGTTTCTTTTCTCACTACATTTGAGAAGTCCATTCTTAATCCATAGTTATATTTTCGGCGATGTAGCATCATCAATAGCCTAAAACTGTCTTAGGGCCTCTCCCAACGGGGGGGGTTTGCTCGTAATCACCACGCTAGGCAGACCGGATGGTGATCGAAGTAGATGGTAGTATTGACAGTGAGGAAGTTGCAGCCTGTTCTCAGTTATATTCCCTTAGTCGCCTCGTACAACACCAGCGGGATGAGTGGTGGGGTGGTGACAACTGTATTGTATGTATATAGCATATGCTATGCCATAAAATCAGCTAAAACTTGTGTAACGTGATTAATTTTTGCATTCAATAATGGGAGTTTTCTAAGGTTATAAAATAAATTTAAAGCTTAATTTAGATAAACTATTTATTCTTACCCATACACTATAATATAATTGTTACAAAAAGGAAATATTTATTTTAACTAAAATATAGATAATAGTGCAAGTGCAAAAATAACGTGAACATATAAGGTAAGGCATTTAAAAAAAATGCTAGTGACATCGATATTGGTATAATTCTAAGAAACCAGTTTTTGGTTAAACATAAATAAAGCCTTAATAATGTTTCGGACAGATCAGACCTCAGTCCATCCGTGGCGCGTTTGTCACATAGAACAGTATGTCACAAAGATACCTGCTAAAGTTTATAGTTGTATAATCTGTCAATTTAGCTTATGTACAGCTGTGGCGATCGGTATCTCGGGATAAAAGTATTTATCATTTTAAAAGTAAATATCTTTACATCATACATAATATTATTATGTCAATGCGCTTACTTAAATTCTATAAAATAAAACACATTAATTTTAGACAATCATACATAAAACATAAATGGACACAGTTAAATGTGACAAAAAATATATTAACTAAAAATCTTTATGGACTGCTAAAATTCAGTGTTTTTATTTTTAATTTTTAACTCTAACTTGTAAATTATTCTTATGTCAAGATTGCAATGCCAAAGAACAATGAAGTTATTTTTTCTTTCATATCGAAGAAAATTCAGAAATAAGTTTATTTACTTATAATAGTTTGTTTATAGTCAAATACATGCATTCCACTCTCAAAGTGGTATTAAATCAAAATTTCTGTTTTTAAGGTCATACATGTATATTTAAATGTGTTCTAAGAGGTTATTTTTAGGATCGAAACTTCTCTGTATCTATACAACATGATAAATTGTATGCAGAATACTTTAAACAACAAAACCCATTTTAATTTCGTTGCTAATAACTAAAATGATATATTGATATATTATCATTCATAGATTCTATTATTTATACATTATGTAATGTACTTTTAGAAAATGTAGTTTTATTAACCTTTGGTTATGTCAATACACAATAGCCTTTCAATACTTACAATTACATAAATGAATCTGCATTAGAATCGTTCTATACTTATAACTTTTACTATACACACTTTTACGACGCTTAATATGATCATCCAGTACATATGATTTTTCATATACTCATGAAAAAGTGTTATTAAATGGGCGCGATTGGAAATAACGATGAGCTACAGAAATTTAAAAAATGAACGCACCCACAATTTTATAGAAATTTATTTTAAATACACATTCAGACCCCAATGGAATAGGGTGTAATGGTATTTTATTTGTAAATTTTGATCATTTTGACTAACTCACTCGTCCCTCATTTTCTTTCCGTACGAAATAGAGGAAAGGTAAATATTGTATGAATCAATATATAGAATCGATGCATACAAAATCACATTGTCAGGTTTCTAGAATAAGCTATCACTGTTGGCGCCATCAACGAATATTTAAAATAAATTAAAAGTAAACTTTGGGTCTTAAGTATTGCTTTCATTTCATTCAAGTCTAGATTTAAGCCTACTGGGAAAAGTACTTAAACAATCAAACATACCAGCAAATACAATGTAGATTGACTTTGGCAGTTGATCTTCTGTAAATCTAGACTCGGATTGCCATAAAAGAATATTTCTGAGCCAATACGTATATTCTTGTTTATGCAATGAAGATCACCACTTTAATAGCTTATGTCTAGGAAAGTTCACCCTTTACAAAATTTTGTCTAATTTTATTTATTTTTATTTATTGGCCGCTACTTTAGAAAAAGATGGCGGATTAGGTCAGCCGGTTTCCATTCCGAAATATTCATACCCCATTTGGAAGAGCTTTTCTCTTTTTCAAGAAATACATCAACATTTTAAATACAATATATTTGAAATTCACACGAAATTATAGTTTACAAAATAAAAATCGTTATTATTAATATAATATGTTACTGAGGTCCCAAGGAGTTATTGGACAATAATTCTTATCATAGCACACACAGTAATTCTGTTTCAAATGTTTATTTATTGTTTATATTAATATGCAATTACATAAAATATGATGAAAGTTAACTACATTTAATCCTTATTTGAGAAACATCCAGCATTGAAACGTTTTACTGTTGTGATTGATACACACAAAAACGAGTCATGCACTTATGCTGTATGCGTCAAAATGATTGAACAACAACAATTATTATTATTCGGCATTATCGTATCTTACGCTGAAACAAAAATAAAACATTAAAATAAAGACATTTTCAACAATTTCATATGATTCTCTCTCGTTAAGACACTACTATAATTAATTATCACTATCATCAGATACATTATACAAATAAATTAATTCATTTTAACTTTTCAAGTAAACAAGCGTCACATCAATAGCATAGCGATTTAATCTGTCATTAAGTGGAATCTAGTATGACAGCACCACACAATGGTCCAAATCTGAAAGTGCTGGCTAAATACAAGATTTTGCTGTATATCGTTAGAAAGTCCGCTTAAATATCACTTTATAACACCAAAGCTGCAGGACTGAAGAACTTTTGGATCATAAATGTATGACTCATGGATGATATCCATTAACTAGTTAAACGTTTGTAGTAAACTTAAGCTTATAGAAAAGTCCTATTATAGTAGTTTACATTACCTAAGTAATAAAAAGCTTGGGTATGAATGATTGCTCTAAGCAGGTTGCTTTTTAAATAGTTTTAAATAGTTTTAAATAACATTGCGAGATGGTCATAACAAAAAGAACACCCGGCTAAGTTTAATGTACGTGGCTTCTACGTAGGCGAGGGCGTAATTGGAACCCTCGTAGCTTTAGTTTTAAGTTTACGAATGTAAATATAAAAATACATAGGTAAACAGCTGTGTTCATCCAAAAACATAGTAAAATTCAAGTATATAAAAGCTAAAAACATCCTAGAAGAAATGGTGAAAGACTTATTGTTTAAGACTAATTTTAATGGTTAAAACCCCGACTTACCGCTGCCGTTGACCTCTGCGCTTGCTAAGACGACGACCAGATGACGGATCTTGCAATGTGAAACGATGAGTAGTTTCCGGAGCCACTCTCAAGCTTCGCGAGTCCGTGGAGCGTGCAACATCAACCTGCAAATACAAGTACACATTGCAAAAATTTAACTTTTATTATTAACCTCCAAAGCAGAAACAACGGGTTGTTTATAAGTTTGACGAGTTTGTGCATGTGGGTGTGTGTGCATGTTTGTCTGTGGCATGGTTATTCCCTCAGCTATGTTTTATGAAATCCAAGTGGTTGATTAATATAATACTAATATATACTTGTACACTCAAAAAAATTTAATTCCGTCATCTTGGATCGCCACAACAAAATGACGTATTACATTTTTTTTTTCACATCATCCTCAACATGGGTATTCAATGAAAGGCTTCGATTAGTAGAATACTATGACAAATTTTAAATCCAAGAAGGACGCCACTACAAACTGGCGTTTTTTTTTTCAGTCCCCTATTTCAGCTAAATATAGGTATCAAATTACTAGGAATATGTCTGTTGCGTGTTGATAGCCGAGGGTGAACTCTTCCAATAATTAACATTTCAGACAATAATGTTCCATGTGACTAATTAACAGACCTTCTATAATTAATAATAGTTTCACTACTACATAATATGTCCAGCAGTGGACCTCCATGACATTATGAAATCATGATTTTCCATTTGCTGTTATCACACAATATCTTTTTGTTGGCTATTGCTTTTGAGTATGAAATATTGTGTATATATATAGTACCCAAATGTCATCTGACAAAGATAAGTTGGGTTGTTGGTAAACTCATGAGTTCCTAGAAGAAAAACCCAACCATAACTTACTAGAGTAAAATCAGCACTGAATGGTGCCCTCAATGCATTTAACCAGGGGAAGATCAAATTGTTTGAATAAATTATGAAAAAGAAAAATTATGATTACCTTCTCCATGAATCTTTTTATCAATTCTGGACAATTTAAATTGCTTTCTGGTTCCCAAGAGTCAAATTTATTAGACCATCCTTTCCAATGGATGAGGAAGGAACGCTCGCCATTCTTTTTGTGGTGAACTTCAAGAATCCGCTCCACCTGAAATAATATCCGTACTAAGAAAGATTGCTTTAATATTCAGAGTGCAATTGTCTGGCTGTTGTTGCTACTTTAGATCTGTTTTCCCATGAGACTAAAATATTCTCCCCGAAAAAAAAAAATTCCTTCATTAATGGCACATTTTTGCAAATTCCATATATTGGCATCAAATACACTGACAGACTTTCGCAATAAAATACAGAGATATACATATTAAGGATTAAGGAGGATATATTAAGGATCGCATATAAAATAACATTATATATTTGCAGTGGTGTGCATACAGGGTATGCACAGGGTATGGACTAAGTGGTTAAATAATATAAAATGAAAAAAATCTCCAGTACGAGTTATAAAAAGCTTAGGGATAGGCATTACAAGAGTTATAAAAAACCTACCTTTAAGTTTTTATAACTTGTACTGGAGATTTTCTTCATTTTATGTCATCTGCATACGCTGTGCATACCTCTTAAATGCCACAGCATATTTAATAATTTTACATATACAAAAACTTTATTTTTAACCTTTCTAGGCAACCAACAGATATGTCACTATGTTGTTTAACAGATTGTTCTGTCCTCTTGATGCATAAAGAGCAGAGCCAAATAGATACCATGTCGCATCTGGTGCCCTATCATATAACTTTATTGTTATTAACATATAAGTTTGTTGATTTGTAGCAAATGTGACTGCACATTTAGCACTGAATCAGGTTATGAGTCGTCTGAAAGCTCACCAGCAACACTGTCACCCAGAATATATCAAGTTTATTTATTTTACGCGAATCGCTTCGTGAAAAATTTAAACAAATAGGTATTCTTGCAGTAGCTTCGCAATATATCTATAATAATGTAGTCTTTGTGAGACAAAATATTGCTCTTTATAAATCTATATCGTCCTAATATATCATCTGCGAAAGGTGCAGAACTCCTTTGTGGGGTTGAGTATACGCTTTTACAACATGATTCCTAAGAAAATTCTTGACATACCAATGCATACATTTAAAACATGTGTAAAAACGCATCTAGTACAGCGAGGTTACTATACATTTGATGAATTCCTCAATGATAAGGTAGATTGGAAGCAGCAAGCCTCGCTCTCATATCCCGCAAAATAGAAAAATGATTGTAAATGTTGATGTTGGAAAAGAGCAACTACTGAGTTTCTTGCCGGCTCTTCTTGGTAGAGTCTGCTTTCCGAACCGGTGGTAGAGTCATAACGAACATACATACTTGACGTTTCAGAAGTGCTTATCAAGTAGGCCTACTTGAAATAAATGAATTTGAATTTGAATTTTGAATTTGAATCCGAAACACTTGCTGTGGCCAAATATGGTGGAGCATTTAATTATTGTAGTGTTTCTAGTCATAAATAGTCTTAAATTTCATTTAAGTCATCACAAATCGCAAGGCTTAGATGTTTAGAAATTCAACTCATTTAATGATACATAAATATTTAAATATATATATTGTATATTAGCTGGGATAAAAATTGGAAAATTTTATCTTAATTAAAATGAACTTTGGCAACAGGCAAAAATAACAAACATGAAATGATAACATAACTCACCTCATACTCTGCATTTTCATCAGTATCCTTATCATGCCACTCTGTTTTTGTTTTCTTTGGAGAAGATTTACTTGCCTTCTTGGTGCCTTTCCTTTTTGCAGCCTTTTTAGGTGAATTGTTTTTTGAGTTTTCTTTCTGCATAAAATATATATTAGCTTAATATTGCTTATCATCAAGTTTAACTCTAAACTATTGTTGGTAGTAGTATACGGAATGTTGAACAAGCAATTTGTGTTTTAAGTAACCAGCTAGCAAGGAATAATTGAGTTAGTCACATAGTGTTAGGTGGCTCTGGTGAGAGGACCTCCCGACTGCTAAGGATGTGCTATTAAGTGACTGGCAGTTAGTGTTAGTGGCCTGCTAAAATGTAATTTATGACTTTACAGAGAAAACAAAAGCATCCCTCTTATGGGTTTTTTCAAATTGTAAAATGAGGTTAAACAATGAAAGAGCAACAATAAGAAAATTTATGATAAAATACCACCACCCTCCTTCCTTCCCATCTTCTTCTATTATGTATACTAAAGCTTTTTAGGTCACTGTTACTGGATAAAATCACAAACATGTGTTATGGAAAATGCACATTCAGCAATTTTAATGCCCCGAATCTACCAACCAGATTTCAAAAAAAAATTAATCAACATTTTACTTACTTCTTCATTGAATTTGCTGATTAACTCAGGACAGGATAAAGTATTATGGGGTTCCCATGTATCATTGCCTGCGGAATATCCCTTCCAGCGAATCAAATAATGCAGTTTTCCTTTAATTTTCTTTGAATCAATAATTTTTTCCACCTGAAATTTTATATTATTAAATCGAAGTAGAATATTTTCTGCTAGCTTTTCCTTAGCAATAAAATTTAGAAAAAAAAAATCAAAAAATATTTATCTTGTTTCATACAGTTGAAAAAGAATACATCGAAATTGGGGCCATCCTAGTAAATTACTAGTATTACTACTAGCATTTGTGGCAGGTGGCCCTGCTCTTCCATACATATACAAATTGAAATAAATAAGTAGATCCTTAATGTGTCATTTAAAAGGTAATTGAAAATTATTTAAATAAGTTAATAGGGTTGAATGGGTATAGTTGTAATTTGATAATTGCGGGGGCAGTTTAAGTGACAGAGTCCACGAACCCCCTACATCAATTTAACTTGGCAGAAATGAATAAAATATTACAATTAAATTGTTATAACACAAATTAAATTTAATAAAAAAAGAAAATTAATAATAATACATATTTACAAGTAGCAAAGTCATTGGCTTGTGTCTAATTAAAAATTAGATAAAGAATTTTCTAAAGTGCAACAGATTGATTTGAATAAAGAGGATTCCTGCTATGATTAATATGAACACTCTTTTTCTTTTATCCTTATTTTGACTCTTCAAAATTCAAATAGTTATGCTACTTTTTTTTCATGATTTTTATTTACAAATTAAAACCAGACTTTAGGACCATGTTTACTAACCAGCTCTTGCATCTGCATGTAACAAGAGAGCATGAGTGCCTATCATTTATTGAACTACAATTCCCAAGAAGATCAGCAAGTCTACCTACTACTCAAAGTTGGGCAATCTTAGATTGAACCTTTTTCCACTGGCCCAAACCCTTTCAAAAGTCTACATTTATAACATCAGTTTAAAATATCGGAGCTAGTGCATCTCTGATGGGTGAGAATTATAGAGGGGGCGCAAAACACACCCCCTTCGTTCCCCTCTTTAGGGGGTCACAAACAAAAACACATAATAATACACATACAAGCACACAGTAATCAGTAAATGACAGTAAAAAAAATCTCCGGTGCTTTATTTCTTTACACTTGAAATAAGCCTAAGCACCGGATGTTTACTGTCTTCAAAAAGGTACAAAAAGGTAGACCTCCATGTACATCTTCCACATGATTAGTTTTATAAACACTAAAGTGGCTAATGACTATACATATGTTAACAAAAAACCTCATATTCAGCTTCCTCCTCTTCTTCTTCCTTCTTGTTACTACTTCTATCAGACTTTCTTTTTTTAGTAGTCTTAGTTTTACTCTTTTTAGGTGATTCTAAATAGTCATCAGAGTCATCGTCTACATCGTTAGTGCCTTTATCACCCGTATCTTCATCATTACGATCTGGTTTCTCGGCTTCTTGGCGTTCTTCGTTGGCCACTGATCCGGACCCATTTGTAGATGAAACGACATCATCATCCGCACGACTTCTAGAAACTTTACGCATCCTAAATTTTGGATAGTAAACAATAATGGAAGATTATTTTTAACTAAGATGCGAAACACTTTTAACTAAAGCAACAAGCAAAGGCAACGGAGGGAAAACGCAACGCTAACGCTATGTTTTTTTTTTAATTTACTAATCGCTTCCCTCAGTCCTCACTTCTCTGAGTTCTAACACATTTGAGCCGTTAGTTAAACAGTATTGTTGTTGAAAATCGATTAATAACAAAATCGTCCAATTTATGTGCAATAAGCAAAAAAAATACATTTTATTAACTGATGACTAGAAACAGTTATCGTTAACGATAATCCAGCAGTGTTTCGCTAATTTATAAAGAAGAGAGTTATTAGACCTTTTTTCAAAGTAGAAATACCAGCCGCGCTTGCTTAAAGTTATGCCCAATGACACTGTTGCATGTAGGTCCGATAGGAACTCTAGAGATAATCGGCTATATTTGAGTTACGTCTACTTGTATATAAAGAGTACTCTGTGCTTCGACTTCGTTCGTCGGACCTGACGTCAAATAAAGAAGAGAGTTATTAGACCTATTTTTAAAGTCGAAATACCAGCCGCGCTTGCTTAAAGTTATGCCGGATGACACTGTTATGTAGGTCCGATAGGAACTCTAGAGACAATCGGCTATATTTGAGCTACGTCTACTTGTATATAAAGAGTACTCTGTGCTTCGACTTCGTTCGTCGGACGTGACGTCAAATACTTAGTAACTAGGCTAGAAACGTGTCCAAAGATTTGACGATTCCTTGCCTAGCGCCAGATATGACAGCATTACGTATCAAGAGCGCTGACCCCAAATATTGATTAATGTGCCAGCAGAATGATTATTGACCGAAATATGGATCGAAAACCTCATCGGTTTAGTAGTCAAATACAAAATAATCGAATAGCACAACACCCACTCATTACTGAGCCTTGTATGTGAAAGACAACAACAATCGTTGGTGTGTAGCCAGCTGAGAGGCACAATACAGCTGTGAGGTTAATATATGCATTCGATTATTAACGCTCTTTAAAAAAGTTAGCTGGTTCAGATTCAGGAACAGAGTCATAATAATAATTTTAATAAGATGATACGTTATGTTTCTTACGTTGTTGGATCAAGGGTCTGATACAGAAGGCAGTAGTCCTTGAAACGGCGCGTATTGTGAGGAGGTTCCTCACTCTGGAGCCCTGACTACCGGTTGCTTTGGCATTCAAAAGCCCCGCAAGCGGAAGGTGGAAGTTTTTTTTTTTATAAATTTTTAATGGTAAACTATATTATATTGTAGGCGGCCGTCAATTTAAATAATCGATGAATCGTTTAGGGGTAATCGATTATATTTCTATCTCTTATTGCTGTAGTCTGTAGATTTATGACTTTGTTTTTTAATTTTTATTCGTACTCTAACAAGAAATTAATGAAAGGAATTATAAAATCATGACAAGCAGGGGAAATCACAGAAGTACACGAATAAATTATAAATTCCAAAATGAAACGTCCGAACCTAAAGGAACAAAACCTATTCGGGAAGCTTCATCAATATTAGAAGTTTTCATACTAATGATTGTGCATATTTGTAAGAAGGTACTCTTCTTTGACACAAATTTAAAAATAGCTGTATATTTAGGAGCTCTCTTTTTATTGTCCCTTATAGCGGATGTTCTTACATTTCCAAAAACTTACTTTTCAAGAAGTGACAATATATTTAACCAATATTTTGTGAAAATAGGCTGGTTCTGGACACTATTTTTAACAGTTCCATATGTTTATTTGACATCTCACACTACTTGTTGTGGAAAAAGAAAACTAATTGTAACAGCTCATTTAATGAGATTGTTAGTTGCTACTGGGTTTTGGTATGTGTGGGTTACATTATTCAATATAGTTGAAATAAATTATGGGCGATGTAATTCAAGATCTTACAATGATAAAGTTTCTTGTTTGAAAGAAGGCCACTTTTGGAATGGTTTTGACATATCTGGACACTGTTTTATATTGATTTACTCAAGTTTAGTTTTAATTGAAGAGGCAAGAGCTATTAACGGATGGGAAAGGATCAGAGATTACATTAGAGATGAAAAGTACTCAAGAAGTTTAAATGACAAATCGCCGAGTAGCAATCCCCTTAAAAATATCAGTAAAGAAGAATTAGAGACACTTAAAACATCATATGAAAAATTTACACCATATGTGAGGGCATTTCTGATAGCTATGGCACTTCTTCAACTTCTATGGGATGTTATGTTGGTATCAACAATATTGTATTACCATATCATGGTGGAGAAATTCATTAGTGGAATAATAGCAATTTTTACATGGTTTGTAACATACAGAGTTTGGTATACAATACCTTATTTACTACCAAATTTACCTGGTCAAGGAATATTCAAATATAATATGGAAAAAGTAAACACAACTAACATACCACTAAGAAAAAGATCTATTATAACAGACAGTAAGCATTTTATGGGAATGCCTATTAATAAAGGTCAAGATCATGAAGATGTAAAATAAGGAATGGTTTTACTTTTTTTTTTTTGGTGTTATTGGTAGTAAGTTTAATAAATGATGGTTATTTATTTTTAAATACCTATAAGCTTGAATTTTTATACCTGTAAATTTTGGTAGGGTAATTAATTGTTTTGTTTCGAGGCACAAATCTTCATTATAATATAGGTATATAATAGTAATTGTATATTAAATGTTAATGAAGGGTTGTGCCTGCAGCATGTAAACATTGTTGCATTAAGTACTAAAAAAATTGTACCATTTGTATAAAGTCATATTTTTCAGTAGAGCAAAAATATGTCTATTTCTCTATTACATAATTATTTATTAAATATATTTTTTTTTTTAGAAAAATATTAACAGTTCTTTTATATTTGGTTATGTATTTTCCTAGCTTTAATCCAAAACTTTTTCATTTAAATTTTATGTAGTAGGTACTAGAATTTAAGCAGAAATATACCTATGTACGTATAATATTATATTCATAACTTGCCAACAATTAAAGATACAATTGGTGAAAGAATTACCATTGCATATTGTCTGCCACCTCCCTGCCCTGATGCATAATTTTAATTTTATAAAGACTGCTAAAGATCTATAAGAAGCCCACAAAAATCCACCTGGTAACCTGCATTGCAGTAAAGTAGTAGATTGACATGTATTCCTGTCTTGAAAGTGGATTATTTTGCTGTGTGCTATAAATAAGGCTGATGATAACTTTTCATGGAAACTGAAGCACTATTTTAGCAATAGAGTTATATAGGTACCTGAGCAACACCTTGGATGTAGTTGTAGACTGCAGGATCAGACTGAATCCGTTTTAGAATAGACTGGACAAACATCAGAGAGACAAAATGCACAAAAAATTATAAAGGTGCATCAGCAAAATCTGCTTAATAATAATAATAATAATATTGGGTAAATATTTGTGGATACTCTGTATGTATAATAAAAAGACTTGTTCTATTATAAATGTATCGAGAACCTATTTATGTGGGGTATATATTTCTTTTATATATACACAAGTTATTAAATAAATATTTTATGAGGTTTTGAAATGAAACATGAATGTTTTTCCCTCATTTATACTTTTAAAATTTACTTTTGTTTGTAAATTTTGGTGGTTTGTATAAACTACTTTACTTATCAATTTCTTGTAGTGCCTTCAACGGAATTTCGACTTGCCTTACTCTATTTTTGGTTTTGTATTACAATAAAGATTGAGCCACACTGGACGGATTATGCACCAAAGCCAAACTGCGAGACGGCGCGGCGGTCTTCTGAAGCTTGAGCAGTTTATCACATACGATTTCGCATAAATATCGTCATCGAATTTTTAGTCTTGGCAATTCCGTCCAGTGCCGGCACATAAATGCTCATTAAGTGTTTATTAAAAATTTACCAAGTAAACTGTGTTTATTATGATACTTTTAGTTCTAGCTCTCATTCTAGTTTTATTAGCGGTCAAACCAAGGGGTTTGACATACACACGCACACGTTTGATTAACGGTGAAGGAAAACATCGTGAGGAAACCTGCATGCCTGAGTTCTCAATAATTTATTTATTTATACTCTTTATTTGCACAGAAAAAAAAATACAGAAGAAGAATCGTCAGTTTGTAGCCATCTACTCGATAAAATTTTGAACTGATCTAAAAGACATTTGAAATTTACCGGTAGCTTTCTTTCTAGAGAGATATGCACTACCCCTAGGGAATCTTCTCAAGCCCACGGGAAATCAGGAATTCAACGCAGACGAAGTCACGGCCATCCGCTACAATCACCTTAAGGTGCACATCCGATGTAATATTATTAACTTGAGAGTATGTATTCCTGTCTGATTTTGCCCAGATAACGTATAAAGTCATGGATCTGATTTTGAAGTACTGCTCCCAGGTCAAACGTGGAGATACGTGGTCCCAGGATTTGTTCTAATTTCAGGGCAAATCAAAATTTTATTGCGGACGAAGTCGCGAACATAAAATTGAACAAGATTCTAGATTAATATTTGCCTGTATAAATCAATATATATTAAAAAATATATATTTATTTATACAGGCAAAAAAAAACAAAATAAAAGCGACAGATTATTATCTGTATAATATAGCGATAGAATAGTGATAGTTAGTTGTAAGCAAAAATTATCAGAAATGATGATATATGATTCAAATTCAATTTTAAATTATTTATATTACTATACATGCATAGGTTAACCGGGAAATATTTTTTCGTAAATTTGGTATATACTTACAGTCCATTTTATTTACATGAGCGTCCTATAATTCAGAAGCCTGATACTTTAAAAGGCTTTGTTAAATAATAACAGGACCAAAACGTAGCCGAAAGATTAAAAAAAAAAATAACGGGCGGCATGTAATGCCAGTTAATTTACGAAAGACAAAACAAAAATCTTTTTAAAGAGCTATATTTCTCACGATGTGCCTACACTAATAAATACATTTTTTTCTTAAATATTTAATGGACCTGCCATAAATAGATTTGAGATAAATATTTCCAAAAATGAAACAGTAAGTAGGTAAAACATAAAATAGTTATACAAGATAGATTATATAACAATAAAAGAACAAAATCAAGTTTTTATCCAAATAATACAATTTATACTTTTCTAATACAATTGTTAATTATTTTCTTATAAAGATTAAATGCCATTTAACAGCATAACTACTTTTGGATGTCGATGTTAAGGTACCTATAGAATGTACGTAGTAATGCAACATTGCTAGATAAGCTCAAATTTGGGTAATAAAAAGATGCATGACAGTAATATTCGTTATCTGCCTTACAGTAATTAAATTTAGCTAATAAAAAGATACATTATATAAGTACCTAATCTACAATTCTGTAACGATGTCTAATAGTCATACTAAGATAAACGAAAGCGAGCTCTACAAACAAAAACAGCTTTGATTTACAAACCGTATAAGCGACTAAAAGTAATAAGTCAATTAATCATCTGAGTAAATACATTTTACGTTCTTTAGCCAAATTTAATGAAAAGTTCTCCAGATAATTAAATGAACTTAATTTGTACGGAATTAAAAATAAACGAAAAACAACAAAAAATGCTCTAAGGCAGTCCTTAGAGCAATTTAAGGTCCTTACTTGGAAGAATCAAGTTGGGGAAAAAGTTATGTAGAGATTGAAAAATAATTCTAAAAAAAAATATTTCTAACAAAAGCATGTTCTTAGGTTCTCTTTTTATAATTCTAGATTCTAAAATGAGATGTTGCTTGTTCATTTTTACCTGTAAGGCATCGATAAGATAACACACGAGATAAATGAATGTTCTTGAATTATTTACCTATTTTCATAAAGATTATCACTTCTTTTTGTACTACCTACACCTTAATTCTACAAGGTTAATATTTACATTTTTACATATTACAATTTTAAACTAATATTCTATTAATAACTAGGTTAAAAACTATTTTTCCTCTTTTGTGGCATTATTGAGTTAGGTGTAATTTACGACATAAATAATATTTGTTTATCATTTGTTGTCTTAATCAAGTTATATACCTCAATTAATAAATTGTTATTCTGTAAATATTTTAACATTTGATAAGAATTACATATAAATTGTCTACTTGCCTACCTAACTACTAGTATAACTTAAATAAAATAATACTGTTTTTATGAAGAAATAATACTGAATATTTCATTTTTAGAACCTCTTTGGCTTTATCTAAGTGAAACATAAGACCCATTAAATTGCATCTTCTATCTTGCTTTTTCAAAGTTAAGAATTCAAATAAAGCGCGATGTTACTTACCCGATATCTAAATATTATTTAATGAAAAAAAATTTTCTTTCAGGGACTCATAAAAGTTAAAAAGATACAAAACGAAAACAAAAAAGGAATTAAAAAAAAATCGGAATTAACATTCGAATAAATATATAAAAAAAAATATTATAATCTCCCTGATATAAGTCTGGTTTATGCTCAACCAATGGTTGATAGATTTTATTCAATGGCACTTTTTTAAAATTGAGCATTCAAATAATAGCGCTATTTTACTCACCCGATTTCTAAATTTTATTACATAAATAAAATTTATATATTCATTCAGGGACATTATAATAATTAAAAAGATACAAAACAAAATCAAAAATGGATATGAAAAATTATTATCTGAATTAACATTAAACTTTATATAATTATAATTTCAGAGTAGTTCAAAGACATATAAAGGTAGTCACTACAAACAGACTTACTTGACGTTTCAAAAGTGCTTATAACCTAGGCCTCAAGGCTAGTTTATAAACACTTTAATAAATTAATTTAGATATTGATTTTTGATTAAAAAAATACAATAATTTCCCATATTTATCTAAATCTCGATCCTTCTCAACCAGTGGTTGAAAACAATTTTTTTACGACTACGTAATCGACGCAATTACTTAAATAGATAGCTATGCAAGAAAAAGTATAAAAGAAGATAGGAAAATTCAAAAATGTTATACAATCTAGTCAATTTGCAACACATTCACACAAAAATAAATTATAAAACAAATACTTAAAGCACAGATTCATTGGTGATTCAAATTAGAAGTCGGTTGAAAAATAAATATATCCCGTGAACATTTTAAGAAACAAGAAGGCATTACAATAAAGTACCCTATATTTAAAAAATCTTTAATTTAATTAACGAATCAATTTCTTGAAAACGTACGCAAGGACGAAAACTACTCCAAGAGATACTACACCAGCTGCTCCTACATATGCTCGAGGCTGTGATGTAATAATCATTTTAATATGTACGGGTAGGTTAGGTATGGTTTTTTTAAAGGATTCACGTTGTTTAGCGCGATTAAAGTAGTTTTCTATATACGGGCGTTTCCCTTCTGCCCAGAACCTTTCTTCCAATCCAAGTTCCCATAAACGTTGGAGAAGCACAGACAAACTAATGTCAGCTATGCTAAATTTTTCACAACAAAGCCAACTATCTGAAAATTTAAAATAACGGCCAATTAATTTATTATTAACCGATTTAAATAAAAAAAAGAGGTTCTCAATTCGGTTGTATTTTTTTCTTTTGAAACTGTATACTTCCTATGTTGTCCCATTTTCATCTGGCTAAGATCTGTTGAAGAGATCCTGGAGAAATCCAGGGAACTCTTTAAATATCATTGGGACCTTTGGAACCTTTAGCGATTTGAGTATGCTTTTAAAATAACTTAAGAATTTGCTTTCGAAAAGCACCATTTGGTCAAGTGAAGACTGCGGA
The DNA here is from genome assembly GCF_905163445.1 of Pararge aegeria. Taxonomy (NCBI): domain Eukaryota; kingdom Metazoa; phylum Arthropoda; class Insecta; order Lepidoptera; family Nymphalidae; genus Pararge; species Pararge aegeria. The sequence goes on along the minus strand of NC_053195.1, from coordinate 9,806,237 downwards.
TGGCTACTCGAACTATATATAAGTATTACACGGGTTGCGATTCGATTGATGCTCAATATAGAAGCTGATAGTAAAGTAGCGGGAGCTTTCCTCAACCATTCTTCAGGAAAAGCAATATTTTGTATAATGTTATCATCAGTTGTCTTTGGCTAAAGCGGGAAATTATTTTTTAACTTTGTAAGACACTTGTTTATTTGTTACATATATGTTCGCCTAACCCACTGAACCGACCTTGATGAAATGAAGGATAATTTTCATCCCAGCAAATTAATGAATTCTTACGAAGTTGACCACAACATTCAAAAAAATACGCTGATGCTACACTAAACATATATTTTAAGTCTAAGGGGAAATAATCCATTAAAAACGTATAAAATTGATATCAGTTTAATACATTCAAAATATTAGCTTAAATTACGTTTTGATTGGGGTGTCGAAACCTATTATTAAAAGGCCAGTTTTAGCTGTGGAATTTCTTTTTCACGTTTGAATAAAAAGAATTGACAATGTTTCTATTATACCAACCTTCATTTTGTTGTTTGAGCTGCTCTTCAACGTGGCTTAATACCTCATCAACGATATATAACACCTTCAAATATTCTTCCTCACTCGTGAGTATTTCATGCTTCCTATCCTGAATCTCTGCTTTATACAACAATACATCCTTAGCTTTAGGATTTTCTTCAGCCAATTTGCGTAAATTTTTAGAGCTACTTAAATCACCATCTGAAATATCAAATAATCTAAGTATTTCATATCCATCCAAATGGTGAACTTACTCTTGGTCGAAGATTATTCAAGAAGTCTTAAAGAAACATATTATACGGGTTTTTTTTTATTCCACTACAAGTAGCCCTTGACTGTAATCTCAACTGGTGGTAAGTGATGATGCCATCTAAGATGGTAGCGGGCTTACCTGCTAGGTAATATGGTAGTCATACCCCTAATCGGTTTCTTCGCCACATAACACCAGAGCACCCTCAGCAACACGCCATGAAGCACTCGGCGACCTGGGCAGCCTGCTAAGCTTCTAGAGTGAGCTTGGCTGGCTGGAGTGAGCCAGCGGAGAGCAGCATCAGTGGCCATACGTACAACGGACGGTTCCAGACCAACGAAGTGCGGAAAGGCCCAGGAACAAAAGAAGAAGTGCGGAAAGGCCCAGGAACAGAAGAAGAAGAACACCGGAACACTAAATCCCTTAGCGGCACGTGTTTGTCGGTAGGGTGGTAACTAGCCCCGGCCAAAGCCTCCCACCACACCAGACCAGAGAAAATTCAGAAATTATAAATTTTAAAAATTGCCCCTGCCTGAATTCGAACCCGGGACCTTCTACTTAAACTCATGGCGCTAACTGTTGCGCCAAATAATTCGCTGGAGGTCATCAAATAATTCAGTGAGTTATACGAAACCGGGATATGCCAATGCCTTATAGAGCCTTCTTTCTCAAAAACTGATTGTAGTCAAACTTGGGTGAAAGTGACTGGCAACAGAAAATTTGAGTGTAGTTACTGTTATTCTACATTAAACACTTACTTTTAAGTACTTCTCGAACAGGCAAAATAAATGGTAGCTTCGGAGTACCACTTAGGTGTGGATGAAAGAATGATCCTATAGTTATGAGACCAGCTGGCAGAGCTTCGATAAGATCTCTAAACTTATTTATATTGGATAGCACTTTAATGTCTTGAGATACTTCAAGTAGTGGTGTTGTTTCTAAAAAAATTATCAATCATAGTAAGCTGTATTTCTTACCTGTTCTTCAGTGTAAACAGTCATAGATTAATTTATAGTCATTTATTATTTTATATTAATCAAAATATTTACAACCAAAGTTAGATAAGATGTTATGCTTTGTCATTCGCACATAGATATGTGCGAACAAGAAAGCACAATATCAGCTGGATTTAATGAATTAACGTTCATCTGAGTATTCTTAGAATTTTAATAAAGTTTTGTAAAATGTTGAAACTAAAAGATAAAGTAGTAATTAGAATATTAATGTCATATGCACTTTCAGTCCACAAGGTCCTAGGTTCATTGCCGTGGTCAGGTCAAAAATTGTGAAGTATTGGGTTTTCTTTCATTCCTGGGCATTAAAGAGTACATTACACCATAGGTCCTGGTTATTACTACTAATATACTGCAATTGTCTACCCTCCAGTTCAGAGAGGCCTTTAGTTCAGCAGTAGACCTCTTAGGCTTTTGATAACAATGATGATGATAATGATGTTGATGGTGGTCATGTTAATGATGAACCAAATGTACCCCAAATGGGTACCAGGTAACAGGATTTCTATAGTCTATAACCCTATATTTTGTTTAGGCATTTTTGCAACTTAGAGTGGATCTTTCAGCATCAAATACCCCATGCAACCTTTGTTGGTCCAATGTTAATGTTGTGAATGCATAAGTACTGGTGTGTATTGGTTAAAAGTTTACCATTATAAGCATTGATACATTAAGACACATTATTGTACTCAAGTATTATAGCACTGCAAATATGCATTTACCAACTGTGCAGAAGAGTATGATTGGACATTTTATTAATATATATTGATCCAGCTATTTTTACAAAAGAATAATTCTTTAATAATCTTACAGTAAATACTGTTTTTATTTGCACAGTTGTTTTTGTTTTTAGTCTCTCCAGGTGAAGTAAAATAAATGCATATTTGAGATTTTGTGATATATAAGACAATCAATCAATCTATTAGAAACAGAAGTGTATCTTAATTATTTAATTAAATACAAAACCTTGATCTAAGTAAAGTTCCAAATAATCCAAAATTCGTGTAGAATCTGGTATAATTGAATTATTTACTTTGAGAACTGGAATTTCTCCGCGAGGATTTATTTCAAGAAACCATGGAGAATATTGTTCACCCTTAGTGATATCTATAACTAGTGGTTCGAATTCGATATTTTTCTCATACAGTGCCATTAAAACCTGTAAAAGCAGAGTTTTAGATATTATATCGTTTTACTATAAATTATAAACTTTTTTACAAATTACAAAAAAAATACATTTCTGTAATCTTACCTTTTGAGAATAGAAACTGTAATAGTTACAGTATAGAAAAATATTTGTTTTATATCCATTACTGATCGGAATATTATTCATCGTGGGTAATTGCAGTTTATCCAAATACTTCTGAACATAATGCATAATTAAGCAACACACTTACAATCACAGAAAAGACTAGATTTAATTTTATTGAAATATTTATTTTAGTAATTGGGCAAAGACCAGCTGTTGTCCAAAATGCACAAAACTTAGTTTACAATTTTCAAAGTTTTCCACAAGATTTTTAACGCAATGCTACCAACATACAATTGCAAAAATCAGGTGATAAAAAGACTATGCAACGAGCGGAAGTAGACCATGGACCATTGAGGATACAAATGCAAGCACTATGTCGCGTCGTGACTTTTGGACCTCTGGTTTTTCACGTTCTAGCTTAGTAAAGTTTAGTATTCATCTCAAAGAATTGGAGATTACTCTTTTAGAACGCCCTGAACAACGCCAAAATTCAAAAGGTCAAAAGTCACTGCAGTCGTTTTGTATTTATCAAGTGGTCAAATTAGTGAGAACATTTAAATGAAAAATTATGAAATTTGAATGTCCGTCAAAGAATAAATATTGAGCATGTTACTCTTTCAACACATAAACCTCTTAAGTACTGTTTATATTCTCTATGGTAGTTACATAATCTACCTTTTATCTGTAATCTGTATGGTCCTGTGTCTACTCTTTTGTCTATGATTATTTGGAAGTTCATTGCAAAACTAATTGTAAATTGTAATCTTATACTTTCATGCTCTATACATTTTAAAAGGCCGAGATATTAAACATTAGTTTAATCTCATTTAACGAGCTAGTTTAGTTACTCTTCTGCAAATTATGTTTAGTTAATCTATAGTTGTATGTGGCTAGAAAACAGGGAATTGAAAATGGAGGTTTCCAACAATACCGACGCCGTTAATCTCGGCGTTGGTGAAGTGGAAGCAGAAATAGGCGAAGAGCTGAAACAGCTAGAGGAAGTAAAAGATTATGACACCCGCAGTGAAGTGTCTAGCTCATCTTCAAGCGATTCCAGCACTCCAAGCATAAGCTCGGTGAGCACTCAAAAGTCAAAAGACAGACGTACTAATCGTAAACGCACCAAGTCTGAAAGTCAATCCCCCATACAAAGTAAAAGACGTTGTGTGACGAGTACTAACTCAAAAATCAAAACCTATGATTATATGACGAAACTAAATTATTTATTTAGAGACACAAGATTCTTTTTGATCAAATCAAATAATGCTGAAAACATTACATTATCAAAAGCTAAAGGCGTATGGTCGACGCTGCCACAAAATGAGGCAAATTTAAATCAAGCATACAGAGAATCCAGGAATGTATTGTTGATTTTTTCAGTTAAAGAAAGTGGCAAATTTGCAGGATTTGCAAGACTGGCAAGTGAGTCTCGCAGAGATGTACCATCTATATCATGGGTCCTCCCACCGGGTCTCTCTGCTAAAGTTTTAGATGGGGTTTTTAAAGTTGATTGGATCTGCAGAAAGGAACTATCCTTCAGTAGTACGCTGCACCTCTACAATCCTTGGAATGAAGGAAAACCTGTGAAAATAGGCAGAGATGGTCAAGAAATTGAGCCCAAAGTTGCAGAAGAGTTGTGTAGATTATTTCCTGAAGATGAGGGAATAGAAATGACACCTATATTAAGAAAATCAAAAGAATCTTCTAAAAAATCATATTTGAAAAGTGGTGGGAGTTACAGAACTTATAGAGCACCACTATCAAATTCTAGAGGGTCCGGATATAGGAACCGTATGAGTGCCTCTTCCAGAAGTAGAAGGAAGACCTTCAGTTCTACAAGAAGCCGCTTAGGCTCCACTTCTTCATATAAAAGGAGGTCTCCATCACCTTATATGCGAGATCGCCTGCCATCATGGTTTACACGGCCTCGTGAGAATTACAATAATACTGGATCTGCTGCAGCTGAAGCATATGTTGCAGAATATATGCGCTCTATGCATCACCAGCTGCCCCCTCTGCCTTATGTGCCTCCACCTGGGTTTAGTGGTGCTCTGGCCACATACGATGGGCTGCCTCCGCCGCCACCGCCTCCACCGCCACGCTATTATGACTTAGCAGATTACCCCCGTTCAGTGCTTGTTTATGACAAGAGGTCATATGAACGCTCAGTGGATGAATTTTTGTGGCGCACCTCTGACCGCTCACGTGGTCGCAGTCGTGATCGTAGTCGTGATCGTGAATCGCATCGGTCCTATCGTGATCGCCGTTAAACGTGAATTTACCACCGATGTATTACTTATTTTATGATTGCTAATAAAAAATTGTGTTTGAACTTTGAACTTTATTGAATTGTTAATAATGTAAGTGCTGTGATAGACGTTTTGATATGAGAACTTTCTACTAAGTAATTTGGACAATTTTACATTATAAAACAAATTGACAAATTGATTTAAATGGACATTATAGAATTTTTATAAGTGAACTAGGGTAAAAGTGAGTCAGGGTTACCCAAACGATTGAAAGACTGATAAAAAAAAAGTAAATTTAAACAATAAATAACTAAAATAAATTTTGATAAACAGGAAATATCACTAAAAGACTGACTTAAAGAAGAAAATATTAATACTTTACATTGCAGGGGCTGTGTATGAGATCTGTGATATATTATTTATATAAATATTAAATATTATTCAAAAGAATTAATGACGTATATAAATATTAATTCTTTTTTTTAGTTTAAAGTGAAATATTTTATTATGTTCTGCATTCTATATCAAATATTGCAAACTCGTAATTCAGGTGTGTATGTACTGCTGTCACAAAAAAAGTCTGGCCCTTCTGATTCTGCTATGTGCATTTAACAAACATTTTTCACAAGATCTGAGAGTTTAAATAAGAAGTCTGTCTCAAACATCTAAAGTTATAATTCATTTGAGGGAAATCATGATTTAAAACAGCTTAAATTGTATGAAGTGGAGTATCCTTTCCGCTGGCCAGTCGCCAGTAGGTGGTTGGTGAGGTGTTTTTGTGCACTAGCTGCACACCGCGTCTTCACCCGCATTAAATTAAGGAAAAGCCTTGAATATATTACATTATTTTCAAGAGGCAATACTCTCTCCTGGTATAGCTAATTAAGCTTTTTGGGGACATCAGGCTATGATCAGTAAGAGTAAAACTGAGAAAACCTTCCCCCTCATAATCGCCCACCATTATTTTAAATTAATGTATATCATTATTTTAAATCAAATGTGCTTAACATAAAAAAGATTATAGAGAGTCAATGTCAACTTATGCAATGTCTGTCTCCAGGATGCAAGCTATATTTATGCAAAATTTTCTCGAGATAACTCTTGCTACTAAGTCATTCAAAAAACAGACTTTTTTAAATAGCAGGCAAGTGTACCCTTGAGCATTTTTGGGATACAAAGTATTCTGTCTCAATTACATCAAGGTTGAGCTAAACATAGATATTAAACAAACGGACAGACTAACTTTCGCAATCAACCTGTTATTTGTTTCACTCCCTATCACCATTTACTGCTAACAATAATTACATTAAAAAATTATATAAAACAAAATTGGCGCTGGAGAAGCAACATTAACTTAAGTCAGTAAATGGATGGGAGTCGAAATTTGGAAGTTTAATTAAAGCGGAATTGTTTGTACGTCGATTTCAGCTTCTATCATCAAAGACGAATAGTAATCGTTAAATTAAGAGTCGAAATCTTAATATCTATATCTACCGGGGAATGATAATCGATACTGAGCCGAAAACAGATTTTTATTTATTTTTGTCTGTCTGTCTGTCTGTCGGTCTGTCTGTCCGGGCATCACGTGAAACTACTGAACTGATTGAAATAAAATTTGGTACAGTGGTGGCTGATATCCCGGGTCAACATATAGGATACTTTTTATCCCGATAAACAATAAGTTTCTGGGAAATGGAAGTAATTTTTTTATTAATATTACTACATATCTCCGTTAAATTTGCACCGATTTTATTAATTATTTTTTTATTTGACAGTGTATACTACCAAGCATGTATTGCCTAATTCTTAGGACATAATTCTTCACAGATAACAGCAAGTCGCAAGGCATATGGGACAACGATCGAATGCATGCTTACCATCCTACTAATATTATAAATGCGAAAGTTTGTGAGGATAGATGCATGGATGGACGGATGTATGTATGGATGTTTGTTACGCTTTAACGCCACAACGAATGAACCGATTTGGCTGAAATTTGGCAGAGATACCTACAATATAGTCTGGAATAGCTCGGAGGTTTCTTTTTATCCCGGAAAAGTATATCGGAATTGTCGGAATTGTTGTTTCTTTAAAGTTCTATAAAACAGTCCGCGACAACACTTAATATTTACACAAACCACTGAAGTGTGGCTATGAATATACTTATCTCTTCTTGCTCTTGAAGCTTTAAAATCATCCACTGTCACATATTGTCAATGGCAGATGATTATTCCAGGTACCCACTGCCGCCTCGTTTTACTTAAAATAATTTGATGTCCCTATAACAAATGACTACAAATAAAGCATGGCTTACTCGCAATAAGCAATATTGACCCAAGTTAGTAAATGGATGGGTGCCCGTTTTTGGAAGTTAGAAGATAATTTAGTACAGTGAGTTACAATTATTTCGTAGTTGGTACCTAAAGAGTATTTAACATGTAGGTAATCAACGCACTTAGCGCGTTTTTTTTTCAGACTTGCCAATAGGTATAAGTAAAATATAACCTGTGGTTCTTCTGGATAAAATAGATTTCGAATGATGAACTAATTATTGGAGTCGGTTCAGTAGTTTCAAAATTAATATCTAAAATTTTAGAGACATTCGCGTAACCGTGGTCTCGGAGGCAAGGGGATGGATAACGCGATTTCCAAAGTCTGATTTGGCATTACAATTTTATGAATTTCACATAAAATTAATGCTAACATGGTGACCTCTAGGCCACCGTGATGCAGCTTTATTATCATCATCTTTCAGCTAATTTACACAAGTTGTTGTTTGTTTGTATTCAACAATGTATTATGATAAAATCCATCAATTGGTTTCTCAAATTAGTGCGAATTAAGTCTGCATAAACCAAATTATTCATTTTTTACGACACTTCGTGTTAAAAAATACTTATTGCTAAAATGACTCTTAGATGAGACTGTCTTTTGTCGGCCAAGTAAATGTAAAATTCTATTTGAAAAAAAATTGTACAAGTGTTGTTCTTGCCGGGTATTGTGGCATTAAAAAGTTGACGTTTTATGTTGAGTAGAAGCTCAAACTCTAGCACCCTCTACGACGATTGCAACCATTCTTTTATACTTATAACAAAGAGAATTCACAATTTCATCTACCTGTTATTTTTCTAATTTGTCAAGTATTCTTTCGTAACAAGGTGTTTCATTTGTTTGTTTTTTGTAAACATTTACATTTTAAAAAACAATGATTAGTTTAGTTTGTTACGGTTTTATAGACCCTTTGCCAGGATGCAAGCTATGTTGCCCTCTATGGCAAACGCACCATAGAGCCGCCCATCCGCTCAGTCCTCGGCCAGTAGATTCAGCGAAAGCATGATGCCGGCATATGCAGGTAATGACAGACCATGACTGTTTCGGTCATTACCTGCACGGTGGCGCGAGGAGGAAACCGACCCCGTCGTGTCATGAGTGCGGTGCTGCGGACAACACTGCACAGCACATCCTCGAGGAGTTTCGCAGGTGGGATCCTCAGCGCCGCACTCTAGTAGCGGAAATGGAGACCTCTCGCCGCCCAGCGTTGTATTTGCCATTCTGAGCAACGAGAGGTCTTGGGAAGCCGTGGTTGACTTCAGTGAAGAAGTTATCTCGCAGAAGGAGGCCGCGGAGCGGATGCGTGAATAATGTGTAAACGCACATCCGCTCTGGCGTAGACGGGGGGAAAGAGATCGCGGGAATATGCCGCACGTCTGCTTTCCCTGACCTGTCCTCCTCCTTAGCCTGTCAATCGGTTGGGTCGGTTGAGACGTCTGGGAAGTACACAACGGGTTCCCCGGACGTCTACTAAAGCCAACGAGAGGAACATGCCGTGGGCGTGGTGGTTTTTAGTTTGGGTAAACGAGTCTCACATAACCTCTGTCCTGCCCAAAAGGACAGAGGTAGCCATAAAGCGTTTCCACCAAGACAAATAACCAAAGGATGCAAGCTATCTCTGTGCCAGACGTATGTAAAGGTTGAACCAAACCTAGATAACAAACAAACTGACAGATACACTTTCACAATCAACATTGCCACTTGAAAATTACCCTTTCGAGGTCCTACTATGGCTTCACTTTACCTATGATACTTTTCTTCCTCCATCACAAATGATTGCTAATACACGAGCGATGAGATGCACCAAAAAAGGCCATGGGTAAGTAACGTTCACTGAAGTCAGTAAATGAATGGTTTCAAGGTAAATTCCCGCATTGATATATGTTGCAGTAGTGTAAGTATTGAGTAATCTATACTTATAATAAAACTGTAACTGGAAATTTCTCTACATTTAATATATTTTGAAAATTTTGACTGGGGGATGCTTTATAATCGATACTGAGTCCAAAACAGATTTTATTTAATTTGGTCTGTGTGTCGGTCTGTCTGTCCGGGCATCACATGAAAACTACTGAACGGATTTAAATAAAATTTTGTATAGTGGTATACTTTTTATTTCAAAGTGCTTACTATCAAGCATGTATTGTTTAATTTTAATGAAGGTCTGATAAATATTCTCGGATAAAGGACATAACTCTTTACAAATAACAGCAAGTAGCAAGGCATACGGGATAACGATCGAATTCATGCGTACCATCCTACTAATATTATAAATGCGAAAGTTCGTGAGGATAGATGTATGGATGGATGTGTATGTATCAACTATAATAATGACAACTAACAAACTCAGTATACCACGTATAATAGTAGGTACACAGCTAGCCAGAATGATTATGATGTTAGCATCACATCTATTCTAGCTTCTCGATAGACTCATACGTGAACGAAGTCGCGCGGGTCCGCTAGTATTAAATGAATTTAAGTAAGATAGCAGCAACCTACCCAGAGTTGCTGCAGTCTGCTAAGGAGTTCTGTCCTCAATCTTTAATGATCAGATCTTCAGGAAGTTAGGAAGCAATAAAATATTTATTAAAATCGGCTCAGGTATGACATAGTTACAGTGTAAAATCGACAAAATATTTCATCGCCGATCCTACAGTTTATCGAGAATAAAAAAACCTTAAGGATTATCAGCTACAATCATACCAAATTTAGTAGTTAGTCAGATAGACAGACAGACAAAAATTGAATAAATAATAAGCTGTTTTGGTGTCCCCGATTGAAATTTTAAAGCAATATGTAAACTGTAATTTACAGTATAAGTAGGTATAGATTTCAGTTTATACGCGGGTATATTGCGAGCAAATTCCCCGGGATATAAAATATGGTGATTTACTTTCAATTCTTTCTTGCTACTACTTTGTTTTAGATCATATCTTCGCCTGCAATAAACCAAAAACATATATTTATTTTTATTGTTCTTGTACAAAAACATTTTTAAACAAAATATTATAATAAGTACAATGGAGTAGCTTATCCCTACAATAGAGATTTCTCCCAGCTTCCCTCGAATGTAAGTAAGTAATAAATATATATTCGTGGTATACTTAGGTTTTTGGTACATAAAAAAGGCTACATAAATAAAAAATACACATAATACACATAAATTACTAAAATAATGCTAAATACAAATTATCTATAATTATGTTTTATATAAATCAATAAAACGATAATAAATAATAATATAAATAAAAGAGGTATACTATGGTATAGTAAGATTGATGATTGAAGGCAATGAGGAATTGGAAATAGGCTTTAGAGAAGAAATAAAAACAAGGAAGAATGTTGCTTCTTTTATTATTTTTCGCTGTACATTGCGTATTACTGACGAATAATTATCTACATGAAGTAGATCTATAATTCAATAATAACAAGTGCTATAGACATATGAAGCGTTCGTGATATATACTTAGCAAGGGTCCCCGAACTCTTTTGCAAATATATTAAATTTCTAACTATTTAATTAATGTAGGCAAATCCAAAGTTAAAGTCACGACCTGTTTCAAAACGAGTATCACTATCCTGCCCCCATTTGCTCCATATTATTTTTGCTGTCATGGACCCCTCGCCTCGCAAGTCGCAGGACGTTGCGTCGACGAACCTTAGGGGTCGATAGTAGGCTACTTTGGGTATCAGCGATATGGAGCGAAAAAAAAAATAACCTTGTCCCAAATACTTATAGTCCTATTAAAATCCGAAATTAGTTCCGTAGAAAAGGCGTTAGGGCGTGTGTCGTTAATTAGTCAGTGCGGTGCTTTAAACAAAGCGTTTGTTCTTTTTACGAAGTAGTTAGTGGAACAATCGCAGCTTCTGGCCGTCACAAACGAGTCATCTGTGCCCAGTTTAACAGGGCTTTGTAGACGTTTAGTGTTATTATGTAACAGGAGGCGTGGAGGTTGTAAGTGATCAACGCAAGCGCGGTGGAGGTCTGCGCGCAGGGATGAGGGTGCGTCAGTCGGCGCTCGGCGACCGGAGGTGCTTCGCGCCGCGCCCCTTACCGCCAGAGCGTGGCTCGGGGCGTGGCGCTTACGTAAACACGCGTGGAACTCCCGCTGCGGCGCCACACCACTGTCCGTCCTAGAACGACCCCATGTCGGCCAGCCGCCTTGATAGTATATGTGGATAGCTCACAGCACCCTGCCGCGCCGCCGCCGCTGCCAGGGCCACCACCGCTTACCGCGCTTATAGGTAAGAATTTCAACATAAGCACTAGCCGATGTCGGGCATCGGCAACTCTATCACTCTTATTTTACCCCTATACCTATCTTAGACAATTTTTTTTTATGTTTGGTAAAGGCAAGGGGGAAAGCAAAATTTTTCGTTGTATCTACTAAGTTGTACCTATGTATATACGTTGTGTACAATACACAGTAACATAATGCTGTAATAGTACGGGTTCCAAAATTAAAATTTTAATTAAGTAAGTTTTAACTGGACGCACTTAGGAAAAAGGCGGATATAGCTATAGATTATAGGTCGAGACTCTTCCAGGCAATCTTAACACTAGGAAGTTGTTGAAAAGATTCACTTGCTGAGTATTTTTTAAGATAAATAGACACATGAAATGTAAAACTGAATTACAATTTATACGCTATCGTTTTTACTACACAAGTTTTCCTTTTTAATGTACAGACATTCATATCTTTTAGGAGGGAGAAATTATTGTTTCTCTTAAACAATTTCTTCAAAGAGAGAGTAAAGCCAATAAGTATTCGTTATAGTTAGATTTATATCCTGAAACGGCATTAATGTCGACGGCTGACGGTTCCCAGAGAACAGCAATAAATTTAATAACTACGCTTCCTGCCACCGCGTCCTCTCCATTATTTCTATTTTATAGCTGCTCTTATTGGTTGTAATCTTTGGAATTTTAGAATTGGAAATCGTCACAACAAGGTTGTTGATCACTTGGAATTATTGTTTGTTGAAGTGAACTTTGAAGAATTGTTTAACTACATAGGTAGTTATCATACTACATATTAAAATCGATAAAATAAATCAAGCGGTCACTTCTAAGCGATCGTTTCGTGCCTTTTGTCGTCGAAACATTTTTTAACCGACTCACAAAAAAGGATTTCTCAATTCGGTTGTACTTTTTTTCTTTTATATATATTTTTAGTATTCTTGTTCACTTATAAATTTTATTAATATAGTTATAGTTTAAGTTGGAAAATTGATTGCCAAATTATTACTATTGTAACTATTTAACTATTTTTTAGTATCTAATATTAGATACCTACTAAGTATTTACAATATTTGTTGAGTTTATTACGATTTTTAGCAAAACCCGTGCTAAAAAATTTATTGGTTACTTACTTAGGTCGTGAAGGAGAACAAACAAGTAAAACAACAAAAAACACTTGTTAAAAAATAGAAAAGAATAGTGTGTTAACATAAATAAAACTAAATACTTAAACCACCCAAATTATTCCATTACATTTCAAGCTCTTGCGAACGAACATCTCTGGTGTGAATAGGGTGCTTTCCATCTCGTTTAACAATCTTCTATTTCTTATATCACATTCGGAAAACAGGCGTTCTTTATCCAAAGCGCAAGAGGAAAATATTACATTCCCGCACTGGACTGAGGTCATATCAAGTTCTTACTTGAAAATATGAATACAATTTAAGCGAAAGAGGTGATAGGGCTTCGGCAGTTCTATTTCAGGACAATTCAACAACACGGCACGGCACGCTGCACGCATCTCTAACCATTCAAAGTTATGTGCGTTTTAAGAAAATTAATAGCTTAGCGGCGAAGGAAAACTTTGTGAGGAAACCTGCATGCGTGAGAGTTCGAAGTTTACCAATTCACTTTTACATCGTGTTAAACTACGATCTAACTACTATCGAATCTACGATAATTTCTGAGAGGATATATATATATATAGATTGATTTGGAGGATCAACCCAATAATTATGGCCGCTAACAACGCTTTAAAATATACGACTCTTCAGCCCAAGTAAGGTATCAAAGTGTAGATACTTATGAACTTATTAACTAAGTACCTATAGTTCTTCTCTATCTACATCAAAGTTTGCTTAGTGTTTAATAGTCCATACAATAAGTGCCGTTGCTTGTAAAAGTGTGTTGCTTACAGCTGATTAACACTATAAAATTTCAAGTTATATGGGGTCATTCGTTTAAAGTTTGCTAACGTTACAGTTCTGAATAACTGCTAACGTTACAGTAGTCCATTCTCTCTCGTAAAACACAAGGAGCTGTGTAGTAGGTACACGCGTATAGAAAAGTTTCTCTTCGCCGCAAAAGTACTTACCTACTATCTTAAAGCTACTGGTGGCTAAAGTTAGAGTATAATAGATTATTTTTGTCTTCATAACGTCATTGCACGGACAAAGTTCTTTAATTGCGTTTTGATATCCTTCTTTGCAACTTATCATTTCGATAGAACGCTAATAGATCAAAATATATGCTTGAACTACCAATGTGGACCGTAAGTGGTGGTAGACTTATGTGTGTATGTATTAAGTATCGTTTAGTCTTAAATGTGACGTTCGTTGAGGACAGAATAATTCCTCAACGCACATTAGCAAATCGAAAATCGCATCTGAATATTGTCGAGGGAGGGTAATAGCTACAGCCTTAGTACGAGATTTGGTCGCTAGCAATCGAGGAGTCCTTTTCGAGAATGGAAATACTTAAACAACGGAGTAAAATGGATCGAGATGACGACCAGGACCAGTCTGTCAAGACTGAAACGACTAAGAAGAAAATGGATCTATTCAAATTAAATTAAAGCTCAAATTTGCTTGAGCTTATGATTTGACGTTTCTAATGAGAACATCAGAAGTATATGATTTGCGAATCTAAATCGAGTACCATCAGGTCCATTTTACTTCCACGATACAGAGTTTCAGACGATACAAAGCACTCGAAAACGACTTTTCGATTGCGAGCGAGCAATTCTTGTACTAAGGCTATGGATATACAGTGACAACAAACAACAAACTTTTGTATCAAAACGCGCAGTTCACTTTCTGCCATGTCGCGCTAACAAGCTTATGAATAAGGACCACGCATGGATTTAAAACTAGATGGTAGGCTAGTAGGGCATACTCCGACAAAAATTCACGCGTGAAAATGGCTGTCCGTTTGCATTTTACCTACTTGCTCGTACATAGATATTAATACCACTCATGATAGTTTAAACGCTAAGTTGTACTTAAGTAGATACTTTCTGATTTTAGTTCGCTTATCTTTAGCCAACCATGAACCATTTAATGCTTTAAACTAACATAAACTTATAATGCTCTTATCTGCTCTAACAGAATTTCGTGAAAATTTGTGATAAGAGCCTTTACTTACAGATTTACATTGAAAAAAATTGTGTCGTAACAATGTATATGATAAAACTCAACCCCAAAACCAAAAAAAGAAAAAGAAGAAATTAAAAAAAATCTAGAGTTAAGACTTGCCATCATCATCATCCTGTCATCCGATGTGAATCCAACTTGTTTCTTTAGCTTCACGATACGTTCTTCATCTGTTTAGACTGTTCTTTAATGAAAAAATAATCGACAAGCCTGCTTGGAAGCATGCCACTCCGCTCTCATCTCTCACAAAACAGATAAATTCCAAAGGTTGTTAAACTATAAAATAGCAATCTGCTGAGTTTCTGGCCGCCTCTTCTCAGTGGAATCTGCCTTCCGAACCGGTGGTAGAGTCACTACAAACAGACTTACTTGACGTTTCAAAAGTGCTTATAAACTACTTAGTCCTACTTGAAATAAAAGAATTTTAACTACAAATTATGATTCGTCTATTTCGGTGTAACTATTTGACTAAGTCCTCGTAGGGTTGAGTGTACGGTTGTTTAAAATGATTAGTTATTTAAGTTAAGAGAAGAGATACCTTTTGTTTTATAGTGCAAGTAATGTCTTAATAAAAAGATTCATCGGTTGCTAGGCAGTGTTCAGTAATTTGTTTCTGTATCATGTAGATTAGTATATTTTTGTTTATGGTCGATATTTTGATCATCAGTTAGTTTTTTTAAATAACCCGAGCTGCTGGACTTATATTTAAGCATGTAAAATTAAAAGTCTGCGATTATCAAAGTTTTATTTTAACTTATTAATGTAGGTAGGTATGTTCGGTAGTCCCGTAGATATACGTATGTCATCTGTTCTACAATAATACTCGCTGCACCTTAATACTAGCACAGATATCCTAATTGGCATCAAAGCAAAATATTTATTCTTCTTTATCATTTGGTCAACCGGGTACATACCCAGTATAGTACCCTGTGATACGCCAAATTACAGTCCACAAATCTGAAAGTTTTTGTTTTATTGTTTTTTTGATCGCACTCAGAGAATTGCGAACATACCTACAGAACCCTCATTCAGCTTTTATTTCATGAAGTGCATTGTGTCCAAAAACATTAAAAACGCCCCGCGCACGTCTCACTTCACAGCCGCGTATTGTTGCTAGTTCACAAACTTTTCCCATTTTACCCTTTTTATGGGAAACGTTTAGAACATTAGAGGTAAAATAATTACCGTCAACTGCTAAATGGAGTGAAGTAACTAACCTGTTCGAGAAACATTACAAAAGTGAAGTGGTTTCTGTATGTTCCTAATTCCGTGAGCGTACTAATCTCTGAAATTACCAGTCTTTATTAAATTATTCTCTTCTATTCTTTTTTGAAGTTTTTTTATTTATAAAATTTATATATTAAATTAAATTTTTAATTATATATTAAAAATTCAAATAGAGAATGCGCTAATCTCAGGAAGTATCAGTCGGATTTAAAGACTTTTTGCATTGATTATCCGAATTCGTGAAAACGACCAAGTCGAAATAACGGGTGCGTGATGTGATGGAGCATGGGCTTCTCTGAAAGAAAAGACCACCACGCTGGCTAAGTGCGTATTGGTGGACTTCACACGACCTTGAGAACATTATAAAGAACTCCACTCACCGTTAAAGAAAGTGATATATAGAAAAACTATATTGTAACAAAACACAAAGAAAAAAGTAATGAACTTAGAGCTAAGGTGCAAAGGCGGCCTTATCACTAAAAGAGATCTTTTAAAGGCAACGCGAGCGTGCGAAGCCATTATATATATAGGTGGAAAGTAGACGCTGCATAAAGAAAAAATATAAAATAAAAATAAAAACTTACTTGATCTTACATTCCATATTTACTTGCTTAAATAAAACTATAATAATTAGTTATTATAATATAACGATATCTAAAACTCGAACATCAAACTAATAATAAAATAAATGTCGTAGGTCTGAAAATATTAGTGTTGTAAAAAATTTTTTTTTCGAAAAAATGAGTTGGCGCAGGTACCCTGAGAAACGCCAAATTACAGTTTTCAACCTTGCTTATTTAAGGCAAAACGAGGATTACATAAATTATCTGGTATGGTACTGACTCTGATGCCTAATGCATAATAATATCTTTCTTTGACTAATAATGCTGAAGTTTTTTTTTCTCAATGTGTTACATGTAGGTATATTGAAGGACGAGGAAAGAGTTATAATAATAATAATCTTTATTTCAGGCATCAAGGCATGAGACCGTATAATGTATTTTACATATTGTTATAGCATCAAAAGTGGAGATGCAGGCGCGTGTCGCGCTGATGGCGTTGGCGGCGCTGGGCGCGTTAGCGATTACCAGCGGTGCGGCGGAGCGCGGCGGTGGCATCAAGGTGGGCGGCGGTGCAACGGGCGCGGGGGGTCGTGAAGCAGCGCGGGGTGGTGGCGTGCGCATCGGCGTCGTCGACGGGTTGCGTCGCCCGCGCACTTCGCCCGCTCCGCAGGCGCCCCGCGCGCCCAGTGTCATCACCGCCGCCCTCGTCGTGCCCCATAAGGCCTTCGGTGCACGCGATTACACTAGAGCCGAAAAGGCGGCTCTGTCAAAACTGCCGCGCAAACTCAAACTTTTCACACAAGTGCGCCTAAACATTACGCTTTCTATGCAGGGCCTTACGCCTAGTCCTATGTGTAAGTGCCTAAAAACAATTACGAATGAACCGTTTCCGCTTCCGACACCTCTTGTAGTGACCTTTAAAGTATGAATGCAGCAAAAGTGCATGACACGCATAATCATATTATTCGTCCCCTTATCTTTCTCTTCAGTACCTTTCAGGCTTTGAAATAGTGTGAAATAAATTGTGATATTAATAGAAAATTTAAATAAGAATTGAAGTAAAAACAAAATAGATGGCATGTATATTTGTTTTAATAAGAATAAGGTTTTTAAATAATATTTTGTATAAAATTATATGTAAACTGCTTTCAGCTATCTTGGACTCGCTATGTAAAGAATTTCTAGCAGTCAACGTGTCTGCTATACTCTATCTTATGAATCATGAACAATACGGGCGGTCTACTGCCTCTGCACAATATTTTCTACAACTCGCCGGATATCTTGGCATACCGGTAATGTTATCTAAGACTCCTGTGCCATGCTTTGAATATATTTTATTATATAGGAACAACTGTTTGATGGCATCATTCCACAACTCAGGTCATTGCATGGAACGCAGACAACAGCGGCCTAGAAAAACATGCGTCCCACGCATCGTTGCGACTTCAGTTGGCACCGACGATCGAACACCAAACTGCTGCAATGTTATCAATACTGGAGCGATACAAATGGCACCAGTTTAGCGTTGTCACTTCAGCTATTGCTGGCCACGACGACTTTATACAAGCTGTGCGTGAAAGAGTCACTGCCCTCCAAGTAAGATTTGTTTTTCTGTTTCTTTCATATTTCATGATATTTTCTTACTAATTAACCGAATTAATATTTTAAGGATCGATTCAAATTTACGATACTCAACGCTGTAGTTGTCAAAAAAGCAGCTGATTTGAATGAGCTAGTCACAAGTGAAGCACGTGTTATGCTATTATACGCCACTAGAGAAGAGGCAGCGGATATACTATTATCGGCTGGAGATCTACATCTAACTGGCGAGAATTTCGTTTGGATTGTAACACAAAGCGTACTTGGTTCTATGCAGTTACCAAATAAGTTTCCTGTCGGTATGCTAGGTATGTTGACTAAAGTGTTACTTTGGTAGTCTAATTTATTACCTTCTAAATTCAAGATACTTCCATTTAAACAAAACGAAATGAAATAATTATAATTATGCTATAATAAGAACTTTTCGATTCTGCATTGTCTTTATTTATCAAAATAAGAATCTTTTGAGATGGTCTCATACAAATAATTTAACTTAAAACAACGTTCTAGGCGTACATTTTGATACATCGAGTTCATCAATTATCGCCGAAATAGCAACAGCAGTTAAAGTGTTTGCGTATGGCGTAGAGTCCTACATTTCTGCACCAGAGAACATTCGATATCCTCTTGGAACTAGACTTTCTTGTAGTGGAGAAGGCACCGGAGAAGCACGTTGGTCAACTGGTGAAAGATTTTACCGGCATTTACGTAATGTTAGTGTCGATGGCGAATCTGGCAAACCGAGTATTGAATTTACCCCTGACGGAGAACTGAGAGCAGCTGAACTTAAAATTATGAACCTCAGGCCAACCCTTGGTGATCAGGTAATCATTATATATATCGTGGCAGGATTTTAGCATTGACCGCTATAACTACTGCACACATCATAATATGGTCAATCCAGATCACTGAATAATCTGATTATTCTACCTAATGATCCATTCTAAGATCTGGCCACAGCCGAAATTATATTAGCTTCATTTAATATCTTGAAAATACTATTATCATTGCTAAACATTTTCAATTTATTGTAATTGTGTCTACATACAATGTAACTAACAATAAACAATGAATTCGATTGCTTATTTAGCATAATACTAATAGGCACTACAAACTTTTATATTATTATTTTAGCTGGTTTGGGAAGAAATCGGAACATGGAACTCTTATCCCAAAGAGCGCTTGGTAATAAAAGATATAGTGTGGCCTGGTGGCTTGCATACACCGCCTCAAGGTGTTCCAGAAAAATTTCATATGCGTATAACATTTCTCGAAGAACCGCCCTACATAAATCTGGCCCCACCTGATCCTGTCAGTGGACGATGCTCTTTAGACCGTGGAGTGATTTGCCGAGTAGCACCTGAAGTTGACGTCGCTGGGTAAATATTCACAAGAATTTAATGAAGAAAAATTAGGAAATAATGAAGAACAATTAGTAATTGATTTTTTGTGTTTTAAATGAAATAGTTTTTTTATAATTATCAGGTTAGAAGCAGGCACTGCGCACAGGAACAGTTCTCTTTACCAGTGCTGTAGTGGATTTTGTATAGATCTTCTGCAACAACTCGCTGAACACCTTGGATTTACTTATGAGCTTGTGCGAGTGGAAGACGGTAGATGGGGTACTTTACACCATGGAAAATGGAATGGATTAATAGCCGAACTAGTCAACAAGAAAACCGATATGGTAATTTTACTTATACTCGTAACTTTAAATATTAATGATTTTCATTTGCTTGACTTCCTATCTCAGTTGTTTTAAATATCCCGTCCTGCAACCTGCAGGAAAAATAATATCTATATCCCCATTCCTTGTCTATATCATCGTGTGTGTTTCTTCTTCTTTCTCTCCTTTTCTTATAACTTTGATAGTCACTTAGGAATAAAACAGAGAAAGTATTGTATTTATTTCTGCATTATCTATATTAGTTAATTAATTTTGTATCAACATTACAACTATGGGCTAACTATGGGCCTCATAAGAAGGCTCAGAGTCACTCAGCGGGCCATGGAGAGAGCTATGTTAGGAGTATCTCTACGTGATCAAATCAGAAATGAGGAGATCCGTAGAAGAACTAGAGTTACCGACATAGCTTAGCGAGTCGCGAAGCTGAAGTGGCAATGGGCGGGGCACATAGCTCGGAGAACCGATGGACGTTGGGGTCTTCAGGTGCTGGAATGGCGACCCCGCACCGGTAAACGCAGCGTAGGTCGGCCCCCAAAGAGGTGGACAGATGACATCAGGCGAGTAGCTGGGAGCCGTTGGAGGCAAGCGGCCCAGGACCGTGCATTGTGGAACTCCCTACAAAAGACCTATGTCCAGCAGTGGACGTCAATTGGTTGAGATGATGATGATGATGATGAATGTTGTATTTTTCTAGGTATTAACATCGCTAATAATAAACTCGGATCGAGAGTCTGTTGTGGATTTCAGCGTGCCTTTCATGGAAACAGGCGTGGCGATCGTAGTTGCAAAACGCACAGGCATAATATCCCCGACAGCTTTTCTCGAACCGTTCGACACGGCTTCATGGATGCTCGTTGGGGCAGTTGCTATCCAAGCGGCCACGTTCTCGATATTTTTCTTTGAATGGCTATCACCAAGTGGTTTCGATTGCTCAACAGGCCTTAATTCTAAACGTGTACCACAAAATAGATTTTCCCTTTGTCGAACGTATTGGATTGTTTGGGCAGTGTTGTTTCAGGTAAATTGCATTTCAAATTCAATTTTATAATTTTTATTGAAATGGTTTTAATAACTTATGGCATCAATACTAAAAACAGTTTTTATTAACAGGCATCAGTGCATGTAGACTCTCCTCGGGGCTTTACTGCACGTTTTATGACTAACATGTGGGCAATGTTTGCTGTGGTGTTTCTTGCGATATACACGGCTAATCTTGCCGCTTTTATGATTACGAGGGAGGAATTTCACGAGTTAAGCGGACTGGATGACCCACGGATAGCGCGGCCGCTATCTCAGCGCCCCGCGTTGAAATTCGGCACAGTGCCCTGGTCACACACAGATGCTACTCTAGCTAAATATTTCCAGGAACCACACGCTTATATGGCTCAGTAAGTATGATTACCATATTATGCCATTATCATTCTTGACCTAGTATTCGTTTGCTAGGTACAAGCCTCTCTTTTAGTAGGAGAGGAATTTTTGATACTACACAGGCAGTGGCGTGCACTTCATACATGCTCAAAAGCACTGCATACCCAAATTATTTTGTATAAGTCATATTGGAGGTGAAAATTTCCATTTTATGCCATGTACCTGCTTTATGCATACCCTGGTCAAAAACCCTGTGCACGTCACTGTACACAGGCTGCTCCAAAATGGAAAGGTTTTACTAATTATCACATGTATCATATTATGTGACTCACGTGGAAGATATTAATTGGGATCAACGATTTAACGCGCTCTCCTAGCTACACTTAGGATTTCTTGACTGAAAAACACAAAACATAAATATTTGGAGATTTTTTCCCAGATATAGATCATCACTTCAAATGCTCTCAACTAGATTAACAGAGGCAGTCCCAAATTGTGTAAGCTTGTGTCGATAGAACTAGAAGTCATATCTGTATCAAGTATCTATTAATTTAATTTCATATCTACAGGTACAACCGCAGCACAGTAAGCGCCGGGGTGACCAGCGTTCTTACTGGAGACCTCGATGCATTCATTTACGATGGCACAGTTCTGGATTATCTTGTGTCTCAAGTAAGTATAATTATGCTCCTACACACTTCCTTTTTCCCCTTTGTAGTTAATTACTAATAGTAATGTCTTTAATCTTTTGTAGGACGAAGACTGCCGATTGTTAACTGTAGGCTCGTGGTACGCGATGTCTGGCTATGGATTAGCGTTTACCCGAAATTCTAAATATCTTAGCATGTTTAATAAGAGATTACTTGATTTACGCTCCAATGGAGACCTAGAGCGGTTACGCAGGTATGCTTTACTTCTTTGCTATCGTTGTAAATGGGTATTGTTGCGTAAATATCAGAATCTCTTTCCCCTACACCGAACAAACTATTTGATTTAAAACAGAGATTCAACAGATTGTTGAAATCATTTCAAACAAATACTTTAGTACTTTAATTAATAGTTTTCATTCTATCGCATACTTATATTAAAACAGCTTTTATTATACCTACCTACTGTACTCAATTAGTTGAATTTTTGCTAGCTTTACTTAGTTTGTTTTTGATAAACTCAAAATGGCCATTGAATAGGTTAACCTGTAGCATTTGTGTGTTATCAAAATTATAATTACGATCTACCCAATGTATTACCAATATTCTCTGCATACCCAAGAAACAGTAAATGTTAAACCAACAGTTACGTAAAAATGTATACGTACCCTAAGTCTTAAACATATTGTAACAGGTACTGGATGACTGGCACATGTAAGCCTAACAAACAGGAGCACAAGTCTTCGGATCCCCTGGCTTTGGAACAGTTCCTCTCTGCGTTCCTACTGCTGATGGCGGGAATCCTGTTGGCAGCGCTTCTGTTGCTGCTCGAACACGTATACTTCCGTTACATGCGGGAACACCTAGCAGCCTCTAGCGCGAGCTCCTGTTGTGCCCTCGTGTCTCTTTCAATGGGTAAAATATTATCTATATTTATTATATAAATAAATTATAAGAATATTGTAATGCGGATTTCCGCCCGCGTGCGTTTCTGCAGGAAGATGGTAAGTTGCCATCAAATAAGTTAGTAAATCCATATTTCGCATTTACCATTCTGAAATCAAAGTTTCCAACTCAGCTTATTCATGTATAATGATTTGGGCGTCATTGGATGGCAAAATTGCACAGTGGCTAGCTAAATTTGATGTCTATTGAGATACAAAAAAGCCCTGTTAATCCGCGTGCGTATGATAGCGGCGCCTGCAGATAATCTGCGTCCAATAGACCGCAGTGCACCCATGTATTACAGGTAAAAGTATATGAGATCATAGGGTAAGGATGGCGCGAATGCAGACCAGATCCGCATGCCGCCGGTAGACTACAAATCCGCATGAAATGAAAAGGGCCCTAAATAGAAAATATTTGTTTCTTTATTTGTAATCGCTAACCTCTGAAACTACGTAATTTACCGATTTTAATAGTTAGAAAAAAATTTCATCTCGATGCACTCTATGCTATACCTACTTGATTTCATTAATAAAGACTAGTAGGTACCTATTCTAAACCAGCACTAAGATGTAGATAGGCCCATTTTTCTTCTTAGGTTTTTTTTTTAATTTTAAAGATACATCTATCTATATCTTTACAGGCAACAAATTTTTTTGTGTTCCTACTGTTCATTACAATTATTTGTTACTAGCTGACCCGCGCAACTTCGCCTGCATCAAATCGGTTATTATCTGTTTTAACATCTTAAAAAAACTAAGAACCTGACTGCAGCATATATATATTATATTTATATATTTGTATAATTTTAAATATTATTTATTGCACCACCTACCTGTTTTCTATGTTTTTTCCTTTTACGCCATTGGTTGCCTGGAAGAAATCGCTAGCGATAAGGCTACCAAATTTTACTCTCTTGATATGTATTTATATCTCTGTAACTACTTTTTTTTTTCTTTGGTGTACAATAAAAGTGTATTCATTCATTCATTCATTCAGCGCCACCTACAGTTTTATTTCCAAAGTATTTAATACGCGGCCGGGCGGCCCTCTGCATTTTTCTTGCTTCTATAACCGTATGTAACTTCTGAACATAGGTCTAATTTGAATAATTTAAAGAGGAATTTGCAGGTACATAATCAATTTATATTATAAAACTATTTATTTGGATAAGGATTATATTCATGATTAGGAATGCCACCATCTTTAGATTGTACCCGTATTTTGATTGACAAATTATAACAAAAAGCGGTTATTGTGACTTAACAGTTAGACATATAGCCTCTCAGACTTTTTTGTAGGTAATAATTAGCACATTATTTTTATGTATTTCAATCATTTTCGCGGCGTACGCCAGTAAAGCTCCAAGTCAGTGTGACATCTTTAACGAACATCGTTATATTTCAGCCAATTAACAGAAAACCATACTAAAATAAACTAAAACCTTACGCATGAGTCACTCTGTTAATTAGTGAAAATCGTCCAAAAATCCGTTCGGTAGTTTTTCGCTAAGACACACAGACAGAAGAGTAGCCTTTGTCACTTTCAGGTCCTCAACTAAGCCTATCCAAAAAACCACGATTAGGTATCTAAAACGCGAATTGCGCGGATTTTGAAAACAATTGCGGAAAAATTGTGATGCTATCCTGTTGAAGCTGTTTGCTTTTCCGAGATAAAAACAAGCCTATGAGTTATTCCAGATTATATTGTATGTCTCTGCCAAAATTTAGCGGATCATCCGTTGTGGCGTTAAAGTGAAACAAATATGCATCCATCCATCCATACATGCATTCTCACAAACTTTCGCATTTATGATATTAGTAGGGCGGTACACATGCATTCGTTGTCCCTCTATGCCTTGCGACTTGCTGTTATCAGTGAAGAGTTATGCCCTTTATCTCCGAGAATATTTATCAGATCTTTCTTAAAATTACAGAAAACATGTATACACTTTCAAATAAAAAAGAATTATTAAAATCGGTAAAAATTTGAACCAGCTATGAAGCAAAATTTATAAAAACTTCCATCCCATTTCCCGAAGGAAACTGATTGTTTATCGGGATGAAAAGTAGCCTATATGTTGACCCGGAATGTCAGCTACTACTATACTAAATTGTATCTAAATCCGTTCAGTAGTTTTCACGTGATGCCCGGACAGACAGACAGACACACAAAAATTAAATAAAAATCTGCTTTGGACTCAGCATCAATTATAAAGCATCCCCCTGTCAACATTTTCAAAATATATTAAATGTGCAGAAATCTTCCAGTTACAGTTTTATTATAAGTATAGATGTCATGAGCGAGTCAGATTTGCGCACCGACACAAAACCCATGCAGTATTTCTAGCGGCCGTCCAAGTCCATCCGCGGTGTTGATAATGATGATGCCTAGTTTGTATGTAAAGCCTCTAATCTCTAATTTATTCACCTACTCTGGTAACTTTTTCCATTCAGCGGTACGAAACCCTAAAAAGATGAAATGCCGAAATACCTCATGATCTAAAAAGTAATTAGCTTTTTGTGTATTCTGGGGCATTGAGATTATATTGTATTAAATAAAATAGCGTACTTTGCTCGGACTTTACTCAGTGCTCAAATGAAGCAGGTTTTTTTTAATCTACAGACTAGCCCTTGACCGCAATCACACTCGATGATAAGTGATGATGCGGATGCGGATGGAGCGCGCTTGTCTAGGAGATGCCTATTTCTCTTGATTTGAAGGAACCCATATTATAGACGGAAAAGACGACGGCCGGAAAGACGGAAGCCGGAAGGGCATTCCAGATCTTTGCGGTGCGAATTATGAACGAGAAAGCAAAACGCTTTGTATGAGTCCAAGGGGTTTAACTAGTAACGGTGCCGACTGATTTATATGAGACATAACTTAGTCACGTTTTAACTGTTTCATCATTCATTTGTCTGTCCAATGTCAAAGTACACTCAATAGATCTCAGCTTTAAGTTACTTGCCTATTATTATAAGAAACACAAACCACATGGCAAAGCAATGACCAGTGATTCCAGAATTCTTTTGATTCAAACTTGAATTTGTTTCAGGACAATCTTTAACATTCCATGGTGCAGTCGTGGAAGCGGCGGCCCAGGGTTTCGGCCCGGGCAAGCGCGGCCATTGCCGTTCTGCTGTTTGTGCTGCTCAGGTCATAATAATTACTTACCTACCTACCATTTACAGATTTAATATTTACTTATCTACCTACTAATTTTGACGACCGATTGGCGTAGTTTGCAGCGACCCTGCTTTCTGAGCCCAAGGCCGTGGTTTCGATTCCTACTGGAACATGTTTGTGTGATGAACATTAATGTTTTTCAGGTTCTGGGTGTTTATATTTATATTTATATTCAAAGTATTTACGTATATTATTCATAAAAATATTCATCAGTCATCTTAGTACCCATAACACAAGCTACGCTTACTTTGGGGCTAGATGGCGATGTGTGTTTGTATATTTATTTATTTTACTAATTAACGATTTCATTCTAGCGGTTTCCGTCAGAGGAAATATTATGTTGTATTTGATACGTTTTCTACACACTGGATATCTATATTATCGAAATAATAAGCGCCGAACATGCAAGGAACACGTCTTCTAAAATGGCACCCTGTGTCTATCATCCTCAGGTGTGCGTGTAGGTACTTACACATGGCAACCACGCTTATAGACCGAAAACATCAATTTAGCTTGACGGCAGAAATAAGCCTGGCGTTAGTACCTACCTACTTCGCCGAACGAGCTCTGTCAAAAAAAAAACTCTTACTGCTACTATAATAAGAATTTTTCTTCATGCCAGTGCAACCTTATAAAGCACCTCAATATAACGACTTCCTCGAGTTAACAAATTCTAAGTAATTACCTGCAATTGACAATGACAGCCTGTGTAACGGTCTATGTAAAATGTACCTTTGCCTTGCGACCATTTTTTACGAACAACCCCTTTGTAAAGTATTTACTATCACAAAAGTCTTATCTCTCATTATAAAATTTTGTCGACCCAATACCTTTTTTAAGTATTAAATGTAACTAAAACTATTTTTTTTTACCACTTTTAAATTACAAATTTTAGACCAACCTAACCTCAATATACCAAATCTTGTTATGAAATATATTTACCTAAAATCCGATTTGTCTTATTTAAAATAGTATGGATGTGTTCACTGTCCAGGTGTGGCGGGCGCGGCACGAACGCGACGCGGCAGTGGCACGCGCGCGGCAGTTGGCGGCGGCACTAGCGGCACACGGGCTACAACCGCCGCCGCGACGCCTCGCTTCTGCCGCTGCGCTGTTGGCTGCGGGCCGCGCGCACGATGCCACTCGTCCACGCACACTGCACGCACCTGCCGATCTGCTGCCGGACCTCGACCGACCGCTCTCTTGCGGCGACCTGCGCGCCAGGTCCACCGACTATTTATTCCATACCACTACCTCTTACTATTTTTTTCTTTTTTTATATAATTTACGGACCAAGCAGAGGGCCCACCTGATGGTAAGTGGAAAACGATCGCCTATAAACAGTGTAACACTTGGCAGGGCATGCCAGGAACACGCCTAAGGTAGCTCTGCCTGGCAGAGATCGCTACTTGGCGATAAGGCCGCCTTTTGTATCCTGCTTCATTCTTCATGTGTTTGTTCTTTTTTTCTCGTTTTTCTGAGTTGTATACAAATGAAGAGTATAAATAAATAAATAAACACGTCTTACAAAGTGCCTCTCTGTATCCATCGACCG
Source organism: Pararge aegeria (assembly GCF_905163445.1). Lineage (NCBI taxonomy): Eukaryota > Metazoa > Arthropoda > Insecta > Lepidoptera > Nymphalidae > Pararge > Pararge aegeria. The sequence goes on along the minus strand of NC_053195.1, from coordinate 9,778,439 downwards.
GAAACGAAGGTGTTAAGCCGCATGTGCCCGTTATTACACCGGCATCCATGCCCTTCAGACAGCAGCATTGCAAAAATACTGATTAGCGGCAGAAAAAAGCATGGCGGTACTACTTCCCCGGGCGAGATCCGTCACAATAAGCTCTACTACTGCAATGAGTATACTTGTATCAAACGCTACTCGTATATTCTCTTCTTCTTCTCACTGAGCCGTTTTTCGCACGTAAGCGCTCGCTTGTTGTTCAAACTTGCCCGTTGTTGTTGCTTGCTACTCCAGCCAACTCTCCGCTGTGGCCTTATATAGGCAGACCCCGGGTTAGATCCCCGGCAAAGGCCAATTCATTTTCTAACTACTAATTTGGTGGGAGGCTTCAGCTTACCACCCAACCGAAAAAAACGTACCAAGTTATTAGGGGTATGGGTTATATAAAACTGCCTAACTCAAAAGCGTAGAGCGTAGATCTTGTAGTGGAATAAAAATTGATTCGTAGGTATGACAAGTAAGACCTTGTGCGAACAATCTGCAGCAGTCCAAGTGGCATCGGGTCGCTAATCAGAGCTGCTATGTCTGATTGCCGACCTTCGTTGGAAGAGGCATTAAATAAAAAGAAGAACAGAGATGGATGTTTTTTGTATGTGGGCTCATCTGGTTCTCATATTTTCGAATTTCCTCAAATTTTTTAAATAACCTATTTGGCACATACAAAATATAATGTTCCATTCATCTTTAATCGTTCAGCGTCATTCATTTAATTAATATGTTTAAGATACATTTCGGAGAGTGTGTATGTTGTGTGAGTTGATCTAGTTCTGTCCTCACCTTTTTAGCATCGAACCACGACGCACCGTAAATATATGCACCTCGACGTGGTTGATATCTGATTCGCACAGCAAAGATCTGGAATGCCCTTCCAGGTTCCATTTTCCCCACGACCTATATGAGTATCTTCGTAAAACTCGGGAGTGAATAGGCAAAGGAATGAATAAAACAACGACGACAATTTATACTTGTTTCGTATTTCTAATCGAATGAAAGGAAATATAATCTTTACTTACGTAAACTAATTTTACGTAAAACTGAAACCTAAAACTTTTTTCTACAACATATTCAAAAAATTGCCTTATTTGAAAGTAACTATGATTTCAAAATTTTAAATTATTATCAGTCTAAAGTAATGTTTTATTTTTTCAGAGAGCGGACTCGAGTAGAGATGGAAACAGTGCTGTGAGGCGCATATTGCGCCACCCTATTTCAATTCCTGAAGGCTGTTCTTACACCAAGTTATACAAGACGAAGTTAGGTATATCTAATGTTAAAAATATGGACAGATAAAAAAAGTGTTGTAATTATTAAATAAATTATTCCAATTATTAAAACAGAGATGGATGTAGATAGCGAAGCGTTGTTGTGGGAAGCGCGCGCGGGGCGGGCTGGGCGCCGGGCGCGCCTCCTCCTGTTGTCTACTACAATAAAATATATTTTTTGGACAATATTGTGACTTAATTTATGACTCCCTCCCAATTATTAAGGTGTATTAAGGAACCACTCGTATATGCTGCTTATATACTATATGGCTTAAGCGTGCCCATTCGCCATTAAAGTATACCAATTTCCTGAGTGAGGCGGTGAAAAGCACCATATGGTCAAGAGGAACTGATGATGAAGACCATAGATGGCCACTGGAACAATACAATCATTAGTATTACACATGTTGCGTTTCTTTTATGGTACCTTTATGGCTGCCAAGCAATTTATGCTCGTCACAACAAAAAGCTGAAGGTGAAGTACTGGGAGAACCTCGGGAAAAGCAATATCTTGTAAAGAGTTATGAACAGTTGACATTTGGCTATTCATCACATCAACCTGTTACCGGCCCACTACAGAGCACGGGTCTCCTCCCACAATGAGAAGGGGTTTAGGCCGTAGTCCACCACGCTGGCCCAGTGCGGATTGGTGGATTAACCTATCATAGCTAAGATAATTGCAAAAGAAGTTTGAAAAAAAAATTTGCCAAAAAAAGACAAGAAGAAATAAATAAGTATTTTTTTACGACATTTTTAAGTGGGAGCGAAGTAAAATGTAGAAAATTACTCAGTAGATATTTTCCTTACTACATTTTACTTGGCACTGACTACAATAGGTTTCAGAAAATATTTATTTCTTGCTTTTTAGTTGTTTTACGAAGTTTTTTGTCAAAACCTTTTTAAAGCATGTCATTAATGGTCGTGGATTAAGAACTTAAACCGCCCCGACTCAGACTTTAATGTTGTGCCCATTAAGGAAGCCAATCGCACAGGACCGACATGGCCGAAGGACTTTATAATGTCCAAGCTACCTGCCAGAAATTCTAGCTGAAAAGAACAGAAGATCATCAGTAAATGGTCCATGGCGGAATCAATTTTGGCAATCACCAATAAGTTCGGGGTTTATAATGAGATCCATCACCTTATATATAACCTAAGGGAGACTGCAATCGGCCAATAGTTAGCAGGGCCCGACTTATCACCTATTTTGGAATTGGGATGTACTAAGGTAGTATACCAGTAAGACGAGACTATTACTATTAATGGCAGTATCATTTTATTTATATGCACAGTGGTGCAAACATTAGCGCAATCTGTATCCTCATTGGAATTTTGCATGCACGTAAAACGGATATATCTATAATCTGTATGCGTATGCATAGAATATAGATGCAATGACATTACCGAACTCGAACCGTCATCGTGAGTCGTGACAGCTATTTTGAACACCGGGTGATGACTTTTAGGTATATTTTTGTTTGCCGTGTGGAAATTATGCTGAATTCTGCCAATTCTCCGAAGCTCAATTAAGTTAAAAAGAGACATAAATCTATTCAGATTATTAATAATTGCAGGAAGGTGGTAAAACAGGAATAAATATGTCAAGAGATATTACTGTACTGTTACCCAATGGAAGACGAATTAAAGTTTACTGTACAGCCGATACGAATATCTTACAGGTAAGATTAATACACAAAGTAATTATTAATTTAAATTTTTACTTACATGGTCAAATAGATACAATGTTTGCTTCTTTTTTAGCTTCTAGAAGATGTGTGTGCAAAACAAGGTTTCCAACCAACCGATTATGATTTGAAACATCATAACCACCTATTAGATTTAACAACAACTGTAAGGTTTTGTAATTTACCTAATAAGGCTGTCCTTGAAATGGTAGAAGCAGAGAAAAAAAGGGTAGAATCAAATGTTACTGTTGGATTGATGCTGAATGATGGTAATTTTTTTATTGGTGCAATGCAATGGCTTAAATCAGTTTAAAATAATCTCATTGTCAACATCACCGCCTGGTAAATAAAAGAGAAAGAGGTTTCTGCATTTGATCCTCTATGCCACTTCATTTTAGGCTAGTGGAATTATATGATTACATGATGACAGGGAACTAAAGCTTAAAATGATGTCAGAGGCATGGGGTGGAACAATGCCAATTTCTAAACTCTGGGTTTCTACTTGGATATTCTTGACAGAAAAACCAAAATCAGTAACAGCTTTTATGAGGCCTAACCTGGGAATCAAATCCAGGAACTTGTTATTTGTCAAATCTACTTACTACTCAACCAACCATTCAATCATTGAATTTTTGAGTCATAAGACTAAGACTTAATTATTAAAATTTGGATACTCAAAAGGTTTCTACTTCTAAAATGATGTGATTACAATAATGGTTGGTCTGCCCCCTATATATTACAATTATAATCTTAAAAACAATACTCTAAAATGACAAATAGCTATTAAAAATCAAATAAATATTTTATTTTGCTAGGTGAAAGAATTATGGGTGATTTTGCACCGAATACATCACTTTATGATCTCATAATATCTTTGGCTCCAAATGAGTTGCCATCTCTAGAAAATCCAAGTATTTCATATATGAGACAAGAAGTAACAGGAATACCTGCTTTGAAAGAAAAAAGTTTGAGGCAGCTAGGGTTAATCGCAGGAAGAGCTATTTTACGATTGTTAGATAAATCTTCTGATCCTGTGTAAGTATGTAATATGTTACTTACTATGCTCTGCAGTTTCATCACACAGCTATGGGCATATATATATAATAAGAGATTTTTTCATTTATGTGGTGGAACCTATTTCATAAAAGCTACTATTTAAATTAAATAAATCTAATTATCAATAGCAATCTAATAAAAAAACTAATAACAATCCACTACTAAACTAAGGCTTCTCTCAATGGGAGGTTAGACAGGTCAGACAGGTAGGGGAATGCTTTAGTCAGTAGTAGTAGCACAGAGTATAGTCTGTTACTTGCATCATACAACACGTCTGTGAAAAGAGGAGATGACCACTGTATTCTGATCTGCTGTCACCACACTGCACTTTTACCTGAGACCTTACCTATTCTTAGATCATTCCTATAGTAAGCTCTTCACAGGATTTTCGAAGACTTAATATTATTCATTTGTATTCATAATTTTCTAGACACACTAAATAAGATTTTTGCATAAAGTTCTAATTAGACTCTTTAATATATTTAATAATTACCAGTATGAAATTTCAGCCAAGCAAATGTATCATCAGTATACCGTTGCGTTCCCGCTGAAAAAACTCAAAATGTTCCTTTGCCTACTGATCACATACCATGTGATAGATTTGAAAAACCTGGTCCTTCAGGTATCAACAATAAAGATACACAAAAGCCATTTGACCCAGTTAAACTGATTCAAAAAGAGAAGGAACAAAAACAACATAAAACAGATTCTGCTGTCTGTGACGCAGGTTATAATTTAGAAAGACCTGAAACTGATGATGAAAAAACAAAGAAAATTTCAACTTATAATGATTCAACTACAATGTCTCAACCTCGTAAACATTTTCTGACCCAAGAAAACCTCGAAAGAAGGCTTAGGATTGAAGAAGAAGTTACCTTTGTAAGCTAGTAATACTATTAATATGTTTGAAATAATGGTCATTTACTGATAGGTAGGCTAGGTAGGCTTTTGGAATCCTGCATTACGCAATGATGCTAAGGGCATCAAAGCTACTCAGCCTCAGCTCTCATAAGCACTCAGTGTACAATCCATATAAACAAGTATGGGGTAAGAAAAGATTTCCATAGTCTGCTGCGAATATGAACTTTCCAACTGGAAAGTGGTGGAGATGTGCTGATTTTATCTTATTGAACTCATATTTTTTGCCAATAATCACTATGCAAGTTTGTCATGGCAGTGTGACCAACACTGCTATGATACTAATTACACCATTATAAGGCAGATAGTAGGATTTGCCCATTATTGGTCAGTAGATTTAGTACTGAAGTAGAAGAGTTATGCCACAATTAGTCAGTATTAATCAGTTGAATTCTGGGAAATATTTTTTATTGTTAAGTTTATGGAGTACATGTTGGACCTGTTAAAAACAAATTTATGTAATGGGGTTCAAACATTTTTATACGGAAGCTGGGATAGCAACCCGCCGCGCTTTTGTTTATTTTTCGAAATCGTGGTGGTGGTGATGGTATTATCAGGTATGTATGCCTAGAGGGCACATAGGCATACAAAAAATGCCAAGTAACGTAGTACCCCAAAGTGTCTCGTTACCAAGATATTTGATGGTATAGAAAGACATTCATTAAAAATAGGTGTCAGATAACCAATTGATTACATATTAAATAATAGTTTCTAGGTTGATTGTTATTATTATTTCTGTTTATTTAAAAAACGTTCTGATTTAGTAGGCAAATCATTATTAATTAGAGTATTAGTTTTGTCGGGCGCCTAGTAGTATTTAATATAATGGGAAAAATTCAAATTATTTTATTATTATTACACAATAATCAAATAAAATGGATTCGTTTATTGTGTAATAATAATAAAGTAATAAATATAATCAAAATGGCGGCGGGTCATTATTTAAGAACGGCTCAATCCCCTTTGGGTCCTATTTAAGATCACCCACACACTAAAATAAATTGTAATGTAGGTAAAAAAACTCTTTATATTCTATGCTCCATAATAATACAATTAAATAATTTTTACTTCGTACCATCCAGGTCATTTGTTTTAATGTTATGTATTGTCTATTTACAGGTGGGATCACAAAAAGCGATTGCGTTTACACAGCCAGATGTGGCTGAAGATGAATTGTCCGACCTCCCAGACGATTTTTATGAGTTAACTTTAGAGGAAGTCAGAAAGATCTATCATGAGATACAACAACAACGCATAGAACTAGAAAACACGCCGATGCTCACTTCTGCTAAAAGAGATGAACTCGAACAGCAGGTCAAAGAAGTATTAAAACTTTGAGTTGCTTTTATCCAACACTAGTTTATGCACATGTCTTCGGTTACATTAAGATTGATATTTATACAAATTTTAAACTTATAGTTTGACCCTTACGGTTGTTGTTGAAAAATGCTTAGTTGTACCTATGGTGTACAGCTATCTTTAGGCCAAATTTCAGTTTGACCCATCATAACAAGGTGTTGATAGATCAGTCAGTCAGCTTTTCCTATTTACTGACTTTAAAAAAAGAGAAGGTTGTTCATTCGCTTTTTTAAAACGCGTTTATGCTACTTGTTTAAAAGCTCTAATTCGTCTACACTTCTGTAGCAAGCTATCTTGGAAAATAAATACAGGATTACAAAATTTGCATATCTTAGACTCTCTCTTTTTATGAAAACCTTATGCAAAAGAGAGAGTGTTGTATGTTAATATAGATTTGTGCCTGAGTCATTGTATAACTTAAATAAATGGGAGTTTTCGATGTGGATTTTCCAAAAAAAAATTCCATTCAAACAAGGTTGCGGTAACAACTATTTTATAATATATTGTTGATCAAATAAAGTAACATTTTTAGTCTCAACCTAGAACATCCTGTGGACATTCATCATTTCTATTTTCTATTTCGTATATAAAAATTGACTGACCATTTTTTTTTTGTTGTAGTCATCAGTGCAGAAGTTAAACACTTATAAAAATGTAGTGGTCCGAATACAATTTCCTGACAACGTGATACTTCAAGGGGTGTTTACCCCAAACAACACAATAGAGGACATACAAAAATTTGTGAAGGAACACTTGCATAACCAAGATAAACCTTTTCATATATGTAAGTATGTTATCATATTACCAACTAGTACTGATACTTGCTTTCCAAATAGGCTCTCATTTTCTTTTTCTTTTTGGCCGTTTTTACACGCTTTATATTAGCTTCACCTTCACCATGTTTGTAACCAACTTCTTTGGACGCTATTTTGATGCACTTTAAACGGTCAGATTTTATAAGTTTATTCCATTTTTTAATTTGTAAAATAAGATTTTTGTTAATTTATATAATTTTCAGCTATAGTCACTAAAGCAGGTATGATGTTCATTTTAATTTCCAACCATTATCTTTAACTTCTCTCTTTGATCTCTAATTATCTCTTTGATCTCTAATTATCTCTTTGATGGTGAATGGGTTACCGATTAATTTTGCTCTAATCAAAATAATAGATCAAGAAAAACTAAATAACACTTTGATAAATAAACTAAACTAAATGGTAAAAATTAGTTTAGTTTTTTATACCAAGCGGGTTTTTTAGTTTGTTTGAACTATTTAATTTATTGAATAGATATATGTATATCTGGAATCATTACAAACAAGAAATAATAGTAATGATTCCAGTTATATTAGTCATCATCATCATCATATTAAATAAATAAATAAATAAATATCCTCTTTTTCTGGAACCCTGTTAAAATAATAAAGTTGATAAGTCAAACACACACTAAATGTTATATTTAAATTAATTAAATATGAAATGTTTCAGTTACAACACCTCTGAAGGAAAGTTTAGATCCTGCCATGACATTAATAGAAGCAAAGTTTGTACCTTGTGTTCACATGCACTTCAAATGGTTAGAAGACAGTGAACATCCCACATACCTAAAAGAGGAAATTTACACCAAGAAAACCTCTAGCAATGCGGCCAGTATTCTAGCTTCAAAGTACCGGTATGTATTATTATTATTACCTTACGCCGGTGTAATTACAAACACATGAGGCTTAATATCTAGTCCTACGGTGGATGGACACAGGGTGACATATTGTAGGATGTGCTCCTTGCATGCAATGTGAAGGGTAGCTCTGGCTACCTGATAGTAAGTTGCAAACCATCGGCTGCTTTTCCACTTTCAACAGGTATTCCATGTGATTGATCCATCTATGATAACTATAAAAAAAATTGACAGACGTCTGCGGAGAATTGTTAAGAACGGAAAAATATTGTAATTCATCTAATGAACCATCATTCATCTAATGAATGAAATAATGAATGATGATCATGGGCCTAAGATTATGTACTACGACATTTTTTTGCAATAGCGTTTCTACACCTATATATATTTGTAATTTAATGCCGAATATTTTTGGGCAGTGTTCTTTCGTAATGAATCTTCAAATGCCAAAACCTTTAATTTCAGCAAAGTAGAATTGAATGGTATTACGAAGGAGCGCAACATTTGTAATAAATATATTTCTACTTTCAGTGCACCAAATAGAAGAAAACTTGAAGATTTGCCAGAAGACTCGCAGAAGTCAAATCCCACTTCGTCAACATCAAAGCAGAGCAAAGTCCCAAAGTGGTTTAAGAAATGAAAGCATATTATTGTATCGCTGCTCTATAGATTGTTGTACAGAACTTAGCTAATAAATGTATTCAAATAATAGAAGTTACCAGTGACTTGATTGTTTGATAAACTAAAACTTTGAGGAAACACAGGAATACTGCGAGTTCCTGTGTTTTATTGTCCTTTCTCTTTTGATCGCTTCCCGCGCTATCAAATAATCGGAACACTATTATGAAGTTCCCTATATTTTGATTACATTATATTACAGAGTGCAGTGTGAAAATTTCTACCTTCGTTTACTTATTGGAGTGAAATTAAACTACGATTTATACAAAATCGAAGAAACGCCATCTAGTTACAATACTGGGAAACCGTTCTGTAACTAGATGGCGCTCTTTCGATACGATCTACATCGTAGTTTACTATCACGTGATCGAATAAGTAAACGTAGGTAGAAAATCACATTTTGGACTCAGAACTGAATAATTTACTCCGAAATCAATTTAGTCTTGACCGCGGTAAGAAATAGATAACACCTTATAAAGGTTTCTAGCTGCTTTTGAAAGTCCCGTCATAATCGGTTCAGCTGTTCCAAATGTTAAACATAGAGTACATCACCTACTCCTAATGTAAAAGGTTTCTAGCAACATATGAAAATTCCATCAAAATCGGTTCAGCCAAAGATTAAAACGTATGTGTTATAGCTTAATAAGAAGCAGTCATATTAAAAACACAGATACACATTACAGTTATATTTATTTGTATCGATATAGGTATAAAACAATGATTTCAGTTCACTCTCCGCACAAAAATAAATGCTTGGTTCCAGTGGCTTGCACTTCGTACATGCGCAATAGCACTGCATACCCTAAATTTTTTGTAAAGAGTCATGAGTGCGAAGAATGTTTCCATCTTATGGCACCTTCCTTCTTTATGCATTACCCTGGTCAAAAACCCTGTGCACGCCACTGCTTGGTTGTTGTTTTAAATGCAAACATGTTAATATCCCAAAAGATCAAAAGCATACCAACCGTCAAGTTGCAGCTCAAAAATCTTCTATAATCACTTGTATGGTTTGGTTCATCGCTCACCTTAGTCAGCTGAGCGCAAAGGTCCTTAGTCAAAAGCAACATGTACACTTGCCTTGGTGCCAATCATGAAGTACACAACTCTGTTACACTAACTGCACAGTTGACTCGTCCGCGTCAGTCAGCTCAAGTCAGCTGGTACATTAAATATACACAATATACAATTTTTGAATGAGATCGGTGACGAGACGGTGAGAGCATGTGAGCGATGTGTGTGATTGAATTTTAAAGCTGCCTTTCCATCGGAGAAGAGGTTGCGTACCAATAATGTCTGTGAAACTCGCAAATTATATAGCTTCGAAGCTTGATTTAGCTCCTAAAATTAATATCCTTTAGTAAGTAAGTAAGGGAGGTAAGGGAGTGAAGGGAGGTAAGGGAGTGCACTTTCATCTAGACACTCCAAATGCCAACCTCACCTGCTCGTGGTACCACCTGCTGACTGACGAACGAGGCTCTGGCGGCCGACTAGTGGCGGGATAACCATTAAACTAAACTAGCTAGACTTGAAAAAATGACAGTTGCCGATGTCGGGCAGCAGCGATATCAGCGCAATCAAGTCTAGTGCTGCGATCACCAACCCGCCTGCCCAGCGTGGTGATTAGGGCATTATCCTTATGAGTAGCACAACAAACAGTTGGCGCTGCTTGAAAGAGGCCTATGTTCAGCAGTGGACGCACAATGGCTGATGATGATGATGATGATGATGAGTAAGTAAGTCATAGTGCCTAGAATGTATTGCATTAATTTGAACTAATGCCAATTCTGTTGTATACAAATCTATATAAACCTTAATTGAAAAGGTCTTAAAGCAGGGCTATCCTTTTCATTGCTCCTTGTAAAAAAAGTACCTACCCCTACCTTAAGACTTGTAATTTTAGTTTAGTTTAGAGATTTGTGTACAATAGAATTCATCTTCTGTTTTGAGTCTTATAAATGAACGCCGGCTGCAAGCACGAAAAGTTGACTCATTGTCACGTTCCGCATGAGCCGAGCGTCCAAGTAAAAATACGGAACAAGTGATGGAGAGGCACGGTCGGCCTAAGCTTTGACCTGTAATGCATCTATCTCTTTTCTACTCTGTCGCACGTTAAGACGTAAAATTATCGTCTCTGAACACTTTACAGACAACCATTTATTTTTAAATATTGATGTCGCTGTAACGAGGGACACGTAGCGAAGGACTTTTAATAAAGTAATATAATGTTTTTTTAGAACAATTTGAATAGTTTGTGAGGAATATGACACATCATTAAACTGCTTAGCTATGATATCTCGAAAGCTTATCAACGATACGCATTCTTGGGAAAACAACAACTTTTTTTTAAATTCTTAGTGTTGTTTTAGTTTAGATTAGTCGATACACATACACAAGTGGAGGCGGCCATTTTTTTGCAAAAGATGCTAACATGAATTATATATGTTACATCCATTTGAGTGCATCTTCATTGCTGTTGAAATATATGTAAATCTAATGTACATACTGTGGACAATAACAGACTCACTAGGTAGGTACTTTATTAATCACTTTCACTCTCCCTAGACAGTGTGTATCGGACATAATGGTTTCATTTTTTGTTTTAAATGTTAAAAAATTGTTTTATCCTTTATTAAAAATTAAAGAATTTTATAAACATCTTTTCTTTATACTTTAATATTAAATCCTGGTTATCTCTAAAACTAAATTGACGGGCCTTTATAAAATAGTGCTGTACTATTCGACAGGGCATTTCGTAGATAGGACCCCTGTAGCATACCTTTAGACCTGTCAACTTAGTTTAGAGATTTGTGAACAACGGAAAGGGCATGGTAAAAGTTACTTTATTATGAACATGTTTGAATATTATTTATTTACTAAACACATAATTTACTTGAATGAAATCGAGATACTCGAAAAGGATATAAATTGTTATACATACCTATATGCACTTTAGCTGTACTTACTTACTCTAATCTTCATACCAAAAATAAAATAGGTGACATATTTTTCTAACTATAATAATTACAACTGTATAAATGACGGCAAGGTACCTAATTTACATCTTTTAGGTTTAATAGTCTCATAACTATCATCACTGTTAATTAATTCTTTGTAATACCTACAATCATTATCATCATGTTCTTTTATTTCTCCTGAATTCATATGTTTTTCACAATTTTCTAGGATTTTATTTTCACTTTTTTTTTGGGTAGAGTTTGAATCTCTATTTTGTGAACATCTCCGATTGATCCGAGAAGATTTTTTTGCCTTTTTTAATTGATCAACATGTTTAAATGGACACTTGTCACCATTCTCACAATATCCTTTTGCGAATTCCTCGCAAATCTTGGTTTTATCACTTAGTTTCACATGTAAGTATGGACAACCATCCTTGGTGCACATTCCCTTCAGATAAAAATAACATGTGGGCATCTTTTTTGCCGTTGTCTCATGTGATAGAGAACAGTTTTTGTCATGGCAGATACCTTTTAAGAATTTGCGGCACAATGACACATGCTTCTTATCGTGCAAGTATTTACAGCTTCCATGATCTTTCCTCAAGCATTTTCCAAACTTCGTGAATAATCTACATGGAATATTGTTTATATTGAATTTAGCTCTTAAGGATTTTGATGACTTCACTTTACTTCCACTGCATGCACTCTTTTCAATGTGTTGTATAATTCTTGATGCTGCCTTTATTGAGGATACAGGTGTAGTAAATTTAATAGGTGTACTGGGTTTAATAAACCTGAATCTACTTCTATTGAGTGTACTTAAAGAAGAACTTAATCTTGTATTTATCTCTACAGCAGTATTCTTTTTTAAATAGCTAGCAGGTACGGTTTTATACTTAGATAATTTAATTTTTGTAATTTTTTCAGGTGTTTTACAACTGACTTTGTTCTTTTGACTGTTTTTAATTGAATGCAGATTTGAATAACGAGTCAATTGATTTACAGATGCCAAAGTTACAGGATACTTAGCAGTTACTAAGTCTGTTGGGGAATTGTTTTGAATTCCTTGCTCAACAGTTACAGATAATCTCTTTTTCTTTCTGACAATGCAATAACGAGATCTTGTCAAGAGTACTTCCTGTGTTGGTTTCTTAGTATTTTGATTGTTTTTATTTTTTTCTATATTAGCTTTTACTTGTTCTTTACTTAGAACATTTTGTACTAATGAATATTTAGATTTATATATAAGCTGTTTACTTATTGCATTATTCACAATTTCATTTGTATCAATATTTAAAGCCCTTGCTGGTTGTATGCCTTGAGTATTACTCTTCTTATTAACTTGGGTGGCTGTAAGATTTGATGCCAGTGCATAGTTTTTATTAATTTCTATAATATTACTTGTTTGTGCTTCATTTACGATACTCTGATGGAAATTTTGTATGAGAGAATATTTAGATCTGTGTAATAGCTGTATATTTGATGCATTATTCACATTTTTATTCCTTTCAAAATATACTGCACTTGCTGGTGGATTGGTTTGCGTGACATTGTTGCCGCTTATAAAATTAGGGTTGACATATATTTTTCTATTGTTAATCATTGTTTCATTGGTTTTTGGGGAAATTAGGTTTGGCATTTCCTCCAGATAGTGTCGGTTAAAGTGTGTTGTTTTAATTGGTGATGTGGGCCAGGGATCATTATCTGTTCTTTTAAAATTTGGATTTATATACACTCTATTATTTAAATTTTGTTCCATTGTATCTTTTTTTAGATTATTTTAAATAATATTGGAAATATTTGTTACCACTTTTACAATTTACTTTGTTGATAACAATAGTATCTAGTCTATCTTCCTGTTCTAAAAATTGTTGATTCAGATGATTTAAAATCTTAGAAATATCCTGTTTCTTGTCTCCATTGACACTTAAGATACTCATATGAAATGAAGGCTCCTGTAAAAATAAAACTTCATTAACATTACTTTTTCAACCAAACCTGCTGAAAGAATTAACACAATAAAACACACTAGAATGTAAGAATGGAGTAGCTTGCTTAATATAACAAAAAATTGTAAGTCAAAACCATTGAAGTCCCAGGCAACAGCACAAAATTGTGTTGTTGTAATCACTGACCCTCAATAAGTGCACATCAGCATCAATATTTAATAAATAATAATTTTAAAATCAAAATCTCAAAATTTCCAGTTTCCACAGGAATAGCTGTAACCAAATTTCATGTTGCAAGAGTGTGGACAGCAGCTATAACTAACCTTATTTAATATTTATAAAAACATGACTTTTATATCACTTACATGATAAAATTTTGGCAACCTAAAATCTTCCAGAATGTTATCAATCTTCTTTGTAATATCTATTAAATTTCTGTGAGCAATAAAATCCACTTTGAGTGCTATAAAGGTTCGGGTTCTATCTTCATTACAAAAAACTTCTATAGATTCAAATCCAAGTTCAAAACTGAAAAGAAAAATTCCATTATAGGCTTACACACACTTAATAATAAAAACACACACATTTATTAATAATAATATTTTGTGTACATGTTGCATATCTGTAATTTATAATAACTGTTTAGTTTTCCCAATAATTAATATGTTGTATAATGAATCAAAAATTGTCTTGTGGGCTTTGTCCGTGTTAGCACCCTACTGACAAAGATGTGCTGCTAAGCGATTTAGTGTTCCGGTGCGATGTGACGTAGAAACTGATTAGGGGCATGACTACCACTCTCCCTAAAAGGTTAGCCCGCTACTGTCTTAGACTGCATCATCACTTACCACCAGGTGAGATTGCAGTCAATAAAAAGAGAATATGCTGTAAAATCAATCAAAAGCAAAATAACAACAATCTTTTTTTTTGTTTCCTTATGTAAAATAGAAGTAATCTTTAACATTTTACGTTAAATAGGAAAGAGTGAAGTTGTGAACAAAATTATTGTGAGGTCCTGCATGCCTGAGAGTTCTCCATAATGTTCTCAAGGGTGTTAGTATATCTGCTAACCAGCATGGTGGACTACAGCCAAAGCCCTTCTCATTCCGAGAGACCTGTGCTCTTTTGTGGAATGATAATGGGTGATGGTGAGGTGCAGGTGTTAAAAATATCATAAATACAAATTATGTAACATAAATACCTTTCAATATTATTTACGACTTCCTGTAAACAGCTCGTGAATGTATTAATCATATGATATTTCAAAACAAAAGTTTTTGAAAGGCTAATGTGAATGTCTTCACATTTGCAACAAGAGTCATCAATTGTTGCAAGCAACACTGCAAATTTATCTATTAATTTAAACAAGTTTTCTTTATCTGGGTCTAGAACAAAAATATTGTGCTGAATTTATTATGCCTTATAAAACATCAATAACATCAGACAACTGGTTATCAGTGCAGTACATTTCAATAGGATTTAGCAAAAAGACAGCTATGAAGGTCTGAATTTTAGTCTTAGCTGGGTATGTTGGAAAAATAATTTATAAATGGATGCATATAGAGCAACATAACCATTCTGCTAAAATATATAAATATAATAGCAACCAATTTGACAACTGAGACAATGATTTAATCTGGAAGGTAATTCCATAATTTTTCACAGGAACTTTTTAGTCACAAACTGTCATCCCTACACAAATTTTATCATTGAACTGTACTTATTAAACTAGCTTATTGACCTCACCTCCACTTCAAGCACTTTCTTGACATCAACAAATTAAAACACAATATTCAAGAGATTAAGCAATTACAAAAAAACTTACACTCAATATATACAAATGTAGCCCAGTTTCCTCTCACATGTGGAAAGGTTCGAACTCTTCCCCTATGGAGGCTGGAGTTCTCAATATGTTCTTCAAATGATACAACTGACACACCACTCAAATTAGGTCGGGGTAGTCTTGGCCTAAAATAAAATCAACACTATGTATGGATTGCATCACACCAAAAAAATCTGTTAATTAACTACCGCAGCAGGTTTTTTCTTATTACACACATAATGTAACTAAAATTCTGATCCATCATACTTCTTGCATCATGTCAAATACGCAGACTACCCGTGCATAGTGAAACTGCCAAACTCATTTGCAAGATACACTAAGTACTTATAATAAAGAGTTGGTTTGAATGTATTGACATAATAAAATGCATATTTCTTAATGATTGTACTTTCTAGTCCCTGACTAAAAGGAAAGTCCAAACCTATCAATACAAAACCTGATACTTATAAAAAACTTTTATGTTGTTAAATTGTATCATATACATTCCTCTACATTCACTCCATTGGTGGAAGCTGTGAAATCTGTTCAATAATATTAAAGGCAATTGCGTTCAGACATAAAGTGGTGTATCAGAGACAATGAAACACAGTGTGCGACTTGCTTTTACACTATGAACTGAATCCAATTCAGGTATTAATAATATCAGTTAGCTACAATATAAAAGAATCGTGGCTCAGAGATGATTGAATTACGTTAATTAGTTCAATACTACAACGGAAACACATTTTTCCATAAATTGCATACTTCTGACACTGTTTCTTGGGTAAATCTTCGTATTCTTCTGGATGTATCTCCTCTTCTTCACCGTACTCACAAATGTATGAAAGTCCAGACATTAGGTCACTATTTACCTTTAATTTATCCAGTAATAGCCTTACAACCAAAAACTAAAAAAAAGTAAATAAGTTATTAATTGTACTGTATTTTATAGAGACTGATTGTAGTAAACTTTGAATGTGCCTACAATTTTTTATTGTAATCTTTCAAATTGAGTTTGGAATGCACAGATACTACCTACGCAGTTACAGAATTCACCATGAAGTTGTAGGTAAAGAATGGAGCGACTAGCGCGCAGTGTCACCAAGACTAACCCACGTACCTCTATTATTATACCACATGAAATATAGTCGTATGCTGTCGCAGAGATTATTTTTTAGAATTTTAAATAAATAATTCCGACATACTTACTACGTCGTTTTGGCGTAACATTTACCGTTCACGCATCGCACATATGGGAATCTCCCAAAAAGGATATTTTTTGTAATTTTTGCAACTTTTCTCATTGATGATCGTAGCGTCTTGGCAGCTATTCTTTTTTTTGCTTTTTCGGAAGGACATTTGCCGATAACCACCTAAGGGGTTGCTACGGCGTCACTGGGGGAGTGGGGCGAGCGCGAAAGCTCGCCATGAAAAGAGCCCCAGGGCTCGACGACATCGGGGGGCGTGTGGGAGACGTCGACCCGAGGGTGCCTCCTGCGAGGAGCAGGAGCTCCTGCAGCTATTCATCATAGCGTGATGTAATATAGGCTTAAGCCGATACTACCAACATAAAAAAAACAATTCCAAGCAACAGTTCCTGGGATAAGAGCGCTCAACGAAACAAATTCAAAAGCTTTAAAATATTACAGCTGATCCGTGCCCACTTCATTGGGCGTTAAATTCTTACTCATGTTGCAATTCTGTGGTCCGTTTAGTATTGAGAGCTTGATTATTAAGAAAAAGTTTATATTTTTAGCCTATTTTTGGTTTTATTTGTAATAGTGTAGAAAAATTGTAAGATTTAAGTTAATGTTTCAAAGAAAATGATAATTACTTAGTTTTAAGCTAAAATGTAATATTTAAAATTATCTTAGTTTTAAGCTAAACTGTAATATTTTTTTGAAAGGCCTTAAAGGACTTGAATCCATGGCCGTAAAAGAAATTAAAAAAAAGAAATGAGTGCTTGATTTATTTCCTGACCCTATGGAGGGTAGAGGTAAGGAGAGTCATCTTATATGGGAGAAAAGTTGAAAAAGTGTCCAGTGTATGCGCTAAATAACAGTTCAAAAATCCTCCACAATGGCGCTGGTGGATGCACAGGGTATGGTATTAATGTAGCAATCGTAGATGAATTGAAGTATGCCGAGTTCAAAAATTTAATGTCATTATCGACTAAAGTAGTTAATTATTGAGAATTTCAACAACTTACGTTGTACAAAATATTGTGGTAAATATAACCTTACTTCCTTGTATCTCCATACTTCCTTGTTTATTTTTCAAGCCTACTCTAACAATATTTATATTTGGCGCTTCTTTTAAGAGTTACCCTGATGCAAATGTGGCGCCATCCTAATTTAATACATTTTGACGAGACTTTTTCATATACACAGATGACTCTCCTTACCTCTACCCTCCATACCTGACCCCAAAAAGGAGGGTTATATATTTCTATATATATATAATGAAAATGGTCTTCGTTTGAGGCTCAATCACGCCTAAACCACTGATCGTATCGACATGAAACTACCACCATTTGATGCGAAATTTTTCCTAGATGGTTTATGGCTATCTATTTTTTGAATTCCAACATTCCTTCATTTTTTTATTGCTGTTTTACTTTTATGAACATTTATCCCGCTAATAAAAACAAAAGATAAGCATTTTCTCTTGATTCTTTTGTTTTCATGGATTTCAACAGAGTGTATTAAACGGATTATGGTTTTTTACATTCAGCTAAGAATCTACTCACGGTAGTGGAGAACGGCTGGACCAATTGGGCTTTTTTTTATCTTCAGAATTGTCAGGAGAAAGTTTTGTATGTAAGAAAATTTTAAAAAAGCCCGATAAAAAGATAAAAATTTCGATGATAATCGAAGAATTCCCATCTATATAGTCACTCACCACGAAATCTCGGGAACCATAAGACTTAAAAACGTGAAACTTGGTAGGAATATTACTTTTGCTATGTAGAGGTCAGCTATGAATAGATTTTAAGAAATTCATTCCCCAAAGGGGATTGCGGGGGCGTTAATAATGAACAATTCCCGTTTTTAAACTATAGCTTCTATAGACTTCAAATTTGGTAGGAATCATCTGTAAGAGGTGTAGAAATAGGCTATGAACGAATTTTACGATAGCTCACCCCACAGGGGGTTGCGGGGGTGGGTATTAACAATGAATATTTTTAATTTTCCAGCTAAAGCTCCTACAAGCTCCAAATTTTGTAGGAATTTTCTATAAGTGATGTAAAAATGATTAATGAACAAATTTTACGATATCCCACCCCAAAGAAGATTGCGGGGGCGTTAACAATGAAAATTTTCAATTCCAAGCGATAGCTCCTATAGTCTTCAAATTTAGTGAGAGTGTTCTATATGTAATATAAAAATGATCTTCGAGCGGATTTTACAATGAATCACCTCCAATGAACCACCTCCTGAATAAGGTTCGCGGGGGTGGGTGTTAACAATAAAAAATTTCAATTTCGAAATATAGCTTCTAAAAATTTTAAATATGGTAGGAATCTTTTATTATTCACATAAAGAACATCTCAAAATGGATTTCTATAAAGTCTACTTCCGACAGGAATTGCGGGGGTGGGTGTTAAAATCTAAAATTTTTATTTCTAACCTGTAACTTCTACAGACTCCAAATTTGGTGGGGATCTTTGTGTATCTAGGGATATTCGTGTATTTCCTTACAACAATCGTCTTTTTGGCAGCGGAGAAAAAGTCATTGAGAGGTTTCAAAAACTTAACTTTACATGTAGCTATCCAATCAACGGACTAAGAATTTTACATTCATTTTACTTTTGCAGACTACATAACCGACGAATTCTTTTATTGCGGGATCGCGGAAATGTAACAGATTAAAATGAATGCATTTTCCAAGCACATGAGATGTGGAAAAGAAATTTAGTTACTTATTCCAATAGAATTCATAAAAAACATGCACAATTAATTTTCTATAAAAAATTGATGTCACTGAGAAAATTTTAGTTAACAGAAAATTCGGCGCACTTGAACCTAGACAGATTTCAACTTCACATATGAGACTTGCAATGGCTTTAACTTAAACTTTCAATGCTCATTTCAAATTTTTTTCTTCATGTCAATTATTATTAATTTTTGGAAGAAAGGCACGGAAATGTTATAATGATTGCACATTGAAAGTTACAATGAATATTAGTGAGAAAAATCACCTGGATGAAAGATACAGGCTAAATCGATGGAATTTGGAATTTGAGTAAGTCTAAACAATATCGATGCTTACAGTTCTATCCGCGGGGCCTATTTATGTTCATACAAAAATTAAAAAAAAAAAGGAGAATAATAAAAATATGAAAAAAATAAATAAAAATGAAACATAAAATGTAATTTATTTCCTTTTTCAATTCGCCCAGCGAAGCGGGCGGGAAACGGCTAGTAATACATATGTGTATATAATTGCATGCCAATTAGGCTATATTACCAGGTTACAAATGAGTGATTGTTGATTGAATAAATAATGTTCATTAATATTTTTAAAAATTTCTCTCTCTAACTTCTAATGTCAAGAAACTAACTAAAACAATTTTTTCAATGCAATTAATAAAAAAAAGTAAAATTTATATTTATTTGTCAGCTTTTGAATCTGCTACCCTCTGGCAATCGTGGCTCAAGCGCTTGCGCACCGCGGTGCCAAATTAGTATATGCTTTTTTATATCAGTCTTCAAGTACGGGAGCCGTAGCTTTTAAAACACAATAGCTGCTAATGCGACTTAACTATGATAGTTAGATATTATATTTAGTTAGACTTTTTTGTAGATAATAATGATAACTTCAATCGTGTAGAATTAATTTTTTTTGGATTATCAATATTTCTCTAAACGCACGCCACGTAATGAATTTCATATTCACAATATTGCTTCTTTGGGTTCCATGATTGCAAATTTCTTAAGGATCTCCAATTTTCTGAAAATAAATTATAGCGTATGTAACTTTGTGATAGTTTAGCTTTCTTTTGGCGAAGAAATGGTTAAAATCGGTCCATTATTTTCAGAGCCTATTCGGTACAAACAAACAAATAAAAAAATATTTCCTTTTTAAAATATGGGTATCTTGATCTACCTTTTGATTTTGAAGGCAGGAATTTGTTGGAAGAAAAATCTTATGTATTTTTATGTCTATTAATATAATAGCTCCATCATAAGGGCACAACTTATTATAAAGATTGTCGATGGGGAATCATGGCATAACTCTACTAATTTACAATTCATCATCACCTATCACCATACAAATAAATAAGTGTGACTCGTTGCGAATTTTCTTTTTCCATCGAATGACACCTGTTAATTGTTGCAACTAATTTTTAGGTCTCCAACGAGTCTCACCTAAGGGACACTGTCGAGTCACACTGTACTGGAAACAAATTCCCACAGAGTCAAACCCAATCGTATCACACCGTGAACTGACCGTTTGGTGGGTAGGTTTAAGGGTAGGCGTGTGGTGCTGTTAATTTTTATGATTAAGTTTTAACTACTGTTTGTTTTACTGTCCTTTCAAACAAAATTCTTCTTTTCATAATTTTAAGAGAAAACAACCAACTTTTACTAGCTAACCTATAGCTGCAAGAGGTATGACCAAACTCATACCCCTACAACGGTTTCCATTCCGCATCAAACCGGAACGGTGGAAGTCGCATATCAGATCAGACCAGAGCAAATTCAGAAATTAGAAATTTCCAAATAGCGGGGGATTGAACCCAGGACCTCCTCCTTATAAGACCCCAGCTCTCGCCAAGGATGTCATCATAGTATGAACATAAAATCATTTAAATTTGCATACTAACTTATAAAGGTATTGTTAGTTATTAATCAACATGCTCAAAAAAGAAAAACAGATTAATGTAGTTGCAATGTTTTATTTAATATTGATCATAATTTTAAATTATTTACTGTTTGTAAACTCCACCTCTCAATCTTAAAACAAGATGTAGCGTTGACTCTTTTTGAATATTATAATCGGACAGAGTACGACCATCTTCAAGCTGCTTACCAGCAAAGATAAGCCTCTGCTGGTCTGGAGGAATGCCTTCTTTGTCTTGGATTTTAGCTTTAACATTTTCAATTGTGTCAGAGGCCTCAACTTCTAGTGTGATGGTTTTGCCAGTCAATGTCTTGACGAAAATCTGCATACCACCTCTCAAACGCAGGACCAAGTGAAGAGTGGATTCCTTCTGAATGTTGTAGTCAGATAGAGTGCGTCCATCTTCTAGCTGCTTACCGGCGAAAATAAGCCTCTGCTGGTCTGGAGGAATGCCTTCTTTGTCTTGGATTTTAGCTTTAACATTCTCAATAGTGTCAGAGGCCTCAACTTCTAGTGTGATGGTTTTTCCAGTCAAGGTCTTGACGAAAATCTGCATACCACCTCTCAAACGCAGGACCAAGTGAAGAGTTGATTCCTTCTGAATGTTGTAGTCAGATAGAGTGCGTCCATCTTCTAGCTGCTTACCGGCGAAGATAAGCCTCTGCTGGTCTGGAGGAATGCCTTCTTTGTCTTGGATTTTTGCCTTAACATTTTCAATTGTGTCGGAGGCCTCAACTTCTAGTGTGATGGTTTTTCCAGTCAAGGTCTTGACGAAAATCTGCATACCACCTCTCAAACGCAGGACCAAGTGAAGAGTGGATTCCTTCTGAATGTTGTAGTCAGATAGAGTGCGTCCATCTTCTAGCTGCTTACCGGCGAAAATAAGCCTCTGCTGGTCTGGAGGAATGCCTTCTTTGTCTTGGATTTTAGCTTTAACATTCTCAATAGTGTCAGAGGCCTCAACTTCTAGTGTGATGGTTTTGCCAGTCAATGTCTTGACGAAAATCTGCATACCACCTCTCAAACGCAGGACCAAGTGAAGAGTGGATTCCTTCTGAATGTTGTAGTCAGATAGAGTGCGTCCATCTTCTAGCTGCTTACCGGCGAAAATAAGCCTCTGCTGGTCTGGAGGAATGCCTTCTTTGTCTTGGATTTTAGCTTTAACATTCTCAATAGTGTCAGAGGCCTCAACTTCTAGTGTTATGGTTTTGCCTGTCAAGGTCTTGACGAAAATCTGCATACCACCTCTCAAACGCAGGACCAAATGAAGAGTGGATTCCTTCTGAATGTTGTAGTCAGATAGAGTGCGTCCATCTTCTAGCTGCTTACCGGCGAAAATAAGCCTCTGCTGGTCTGGAGGAATGCCTTCTTTGTCTTGGATTTTAGCTTTAACATTCTCAATAGTGTCAGAGGCCTCAACTTCTAGTGTGATGGTTTTGCCAGTCAATGTCTTGACGAAAATCTGCATACCACCTCTCAAACGCAGGACCAAGTGAAGAGTGGATTCCTTCTGAATGTTGTAGTCAGATAGAGTGCGTCCATCTTCTAGCTGCTTACCGGCGAAAATAAGCCTCTGCTGGTCTGGAGGAATGCCTTCTTTGTCTTGGATTTTAGCTTTAACATTCTCAATAGTGTCAGAGGCCTCAACTTCTAGTGTGATGGTTTTTCCAGTTAAGGTCTTGACGAAAATCTGCATACCACCTCTCAAACGCAGGACCAAGTGAAGAGTGGATTCCTTCTGAATGTTGTAGTCAGATAGCGTGCGCCCATCTTCTAGCTGCTTACCGGCGAAGATAAGCCTCTGCTGGTCTGGAGGAATGCCTTCTTTGTCTTGGATTTTTGCCTTAACATTTTCAATTGTGTCAGAGGCCTCAACTTCTAGTGTGATGGTTTTTCCAGTCAAGGTCTTGACGAAAATCTGCATACCACCTCTCAAACGCAGGACCAAGTGAAGAGTGGATTCCTTCTGAATGTTGTAGTCAGATAGAGTGCGTCCATCTTCTAGCTGCTTACCGGCGAAGATAAGCCTCTGCTGGTCTGGAGGAATGCCTTCTTTGTCTTGGATTTTAGCTTTAACATTCTCAATAGTGTCAGAGGCCTCAACTTCTAGTGTGATGGTTTTGCCAGTCAATGTCTTGACGAAAATCTGCATACCACCTCTCAAACGCAGGACCAAGTGAAGAGTTGATTCCTTCTGAATGTTGTAGTCAGATAGAGTGCGTCCATCTTCTAGCTGCTTACCGGCGAAGATAAGCCTCTGCTGGTCTGGAGGAATGCCTTCTTTGTCTTGGATTTTAGCTTTAACATTCTCAATAGTGTCAGAGGCCTCAACTTCTAGTGTTATGGTTTTGCCTGTCAAGGTCTTGACGAAAATCTGCATACCACCTCTCAAACGCAGGACCAAATGAAGAGTGGATTCCTTCTGAATGTTGTAGTCAGATAGAGTGCGTCCATCTTCTAGCTGCTTACCGGCGAAAATAAGCCTCTGCTGGTCTGGAGGAATGCCTTCTTTGTCTTGGATTTTAGCTTTAACATTCTCAATAGTGTCAGAGGCCTCAACTTCTAGTGTGATGGTTTTTCCAGTTAAGGTCTTGACGAAAATCTGCATACCACCTCTCAAACGCAGGACCAAGTGAAGAGTTGATTCCTTCTGAATGTTGTAGTCAGATAGAGTGCGTCCATCTTCTAGCTGCTTACCGGCGAAGATAAGCCTCTGCTGGTCTGGAGGAATGCCTTCTTTGTCTTGGATTTTTGCCTTAACATTTTCAATTGTGTCGGAGGCCTCAACTTCTAGTGTGATGGTTTTTCCAGTCAAGGTCTTGACGAAAATCTGCATACCACCTCTCAAACGCAGGACCAAGTGAAGAGTGGATTCCTTCTGAATGTTGTAGTCAGATAGAGTGCGTCCATCTTCTAGCTGCTTACCGGCGAAAATAAGCCTCTGCTGGTCTGGAGGAATGCCTTCTTTGTCTTGGATTTTAGCTTTAACATTCTCAATAGTGTCAGAGGCCTCAACTTCTAGTGTGATGGTTTTGCCAGTTAAGGTCTTGACGAAAATCTGCATACCACCTCTCAAACGCAGGACCAAGTGAAGAGTGGATTCCTTCTGAATGTTGTAGTCAGATAGAGTGCGTCCATCTTCTAGCTGCTTACCGGCGAAAATAAGCCTCTGCTGGTCTGGAGGAATGCCTTCTTTGTCTTGGATTTTAGCTTTAACATTCTCAATAGTGTCAGAGGCCTCAACTTCTAGTGTGATGGTTTTTCCAGTTAAGGTCTTGACGAAAATCTGCATACCACCTCTCAAACGCAGGACCAAGTGAAGAGTGGATTCCTTCTGAATGTTGTAGTCAGATAGCGTGCGTCCATCTTCTAGCTGCTTACCGGCGAAGATAAGCCTCTGCTGGTCTGGAGGAATGCCTTCTTTGTCTTGGATTTTAGCTTTAACATTCTCAATAGTGTCAGAGGCCTCAACTTCTAGTGTGATGGTTTTGCCAGTCAATGTCTTGACGAAAATCTGCATGATGATCTGAAATAGAGGAATGATTCATATGATTAATATACAGCATATTTAATATATGTGTGCAACATCTCGGAATGCAGAATAATACTGTATTTCGAACAAAGTAGGAGATACTTGTCTGTTGGGATATATTAAAGACCTTAAAGAAAAAAGATTTTAGATTCTCTATATTTTCTAAACCCGAATTTTCATTGGTTTTCATAATTTAAACATCTCGTAGGAACCGGTTATTGTTTTCCAAGATAAAAGCACTGGATGCAAACTAGTGTCTAATTTTATCATTACCAGGACATTAAGTTCCCGACCATTCTAAAAGACTTCGTAACGGAACGCTAAATCACTCGGCGGCACGTCTTTGTCAGCAGAGTAGTTACTAGCCACAGCCTTAGTCAACCAAATTCAGAAAGTAAGTCTGTTTAAATCCCCGAATTGCCCTGCCGGGTATCGAACCCGGGATCTCCCACTCATAAGAGAACAGCGCTTAACGTCAGGGAGGTCGATAACGGAAGTAGGTAGGTATATCATATGAATTAATAATTGATTTTGCCTTAATAGGTAATTAAATTATTATCCGATAAGTGCCCCGTTTGAAGAAATAATAATTCCAAAGTGAAAACGCAGTTCGCAAAACTGCAAACAAGATGGCGACAGGGAATGGCCGTGGATGACGATCGATGGCCTGATTATAATAGTCTTGCGTTAAAAGTTACTAACGCGGATACGTGTTGTTTTTATTAAGCATTTGTATACTGCACACTGCTCTCAACTATCTTTATTAAGTATAACACCAATTTTCCAAAATGAATCATTACTTTCATCATAACATTAAATATGGTGGAATGGTATCCGAGATTAGTTATAAAATAAATCTATTCGACTTTATAATACTCACGGTTTTGTCAAAAGCTGTAAGTCTGAATTACCACACCTTTTCAACAAATAACTGAATTATCGATTCGATTTAAAGTAATAATCACAAACGAGGTACGGCTCTTCTTCACAAATTATCGTCTGAAAGTCCGTAATAATTTCCCATCCGATTCCTTTTATAGACGACCCTGGTTGTGACGCGTAATCGTGGTACAAATCAATAACAATACGACGGCG
Source organism: Pararge aegeria (assembly GCF_905163445.1). Classification (NCBI taxonomy): domain Eukaryota; kingdom Metazoa; phylum Arthropoda; class Insecta; order Lepidoptera; family Nymphalidae; genus Pararge; species Pararge aegeria. The sequence goes on along the minus strand of NC_053195.1, from coordinate 9,752,563 downwards.
GAAACCGACAAACTGCGAAAGTTACCGAATGTTGCTTTTGTCTCTTTTCATTTACTTAGGTGCGCATGAAATAGCAATATAAAAACCAACATTCTGGAAATTATTAGTCAAATGACTGGAACTGCGTAGTATTTTCTTTGTGACGTCAGACATGAGACAGCAGCGGCCAGCGCGAAGCGGCGCAGCGTGGCCGAATTCAAATGTAGACCAAAATAATATCTTTCCATTATTATGATTATGAATTTGTTGCTAAGCTTTGCAGAAAATAATGGATAGTTATTAAACCTACCTATTTCTTTTCTGATGAATTTAAAATCAATCCTATTGAACTCTACGATTACTACTTAAGTAGCTACATTGTTTTTCCGTCCGCTGCTTACGTACAAGAAAAATAAGGAACGGTCTACCTACACCTAAAAACAAAGAAATTAAGATTTTCTTTGTTTTTAGGTATCAAATGAGATCGTTGCCAAGATTTTTTTAGGTCTTCGACCTTTGTTTAAAATAGTGTACTCATACCTCAGGTTAACCATTTTATCTGCGATTTAACTCATTTGTAACTATTTATAGGTACGTTTTAAGGTTTCATTCCTTCTTCAAAGCTTACGTACTAAATTATCAAATCACAAATTAAGCAATTCTTGTTGTTAGTCATTGTTATAAAATAAATACACAAAAACACAATTCTTTATAATTTTATTACACTAAGGTAGGTATGGCTTTCTATTTTACAATAAAATCTATTCTGTAGATAATTTTATAGCTAAATAAAACATTCAACAACGTTTGTGAAGTATGACAAGTTAACAAAACAAAATAGACATCATTTTATTACAAGCGAAGCAGCTCACTTGCGCGCAAAGCCACAACACTAAAGGTGGTAGGGCCCGAACCAATCATATCTTTACCTTTTAGAGAAAAAACAGGGTTACACAAAATAATTCCCAACAATAGTTAAATGCAACCGACTGCTGACAAAGGATTTCCTAACCTAAATGGGAGCTCCATTCTCTATTGCGGAAGTCCTCAGCAACCTTTGCGGCCTGCTAGCCTTCCGGAACGAGTTAGGATGGCTGGAGTACCAAGCACAGCAGGGAAGAGTTCAACGTTTATTGCAAAATAAAATCATAACCTGTAATGCTAAAAGTATTTGATCAAAACTAGCTAATATAATAATGTTTATTAGGTTACAATAATTATTAATACTATTGCTTCTTCTGCTCTGTTGTTTCCCAAGGACGAGGACCTCTCTTGTTTTCCCAATTATCAATATCCAGTGTCTTTATTTCTTCAAATACTCCTTCTACAGTTACTTTCTTTTCCCTATGGAGACCCATTTTTTCTGCCTCTTCATTAGTCACACCTTTCACCTGTGCAAATTGATACCTGTTAAGAAATATTTGCTTATTGTTTATTAGCACCAACTTCTATTATACTATGTGTTTATTAGAAACCAGATTTTTGGCATAATTATTGATTACCTACACTAACCTTAGTTCAATTAAAAAAATGATGAATTATTTATTTTTGGACTTAAAAAAATATTTTAAACAGTATATCAATGTGTGTATTGTAGTTATGCTTTTGTAAAGCATATTTAATGCTGAAGACAGATTTTTTTGAGACCTGGGACAACAAAATTGTATTTGGAAATAATAACTTATTACTAGTTTACATAAATATATCCAATAATATATTTTTTTTTAATGCATAATTTTAAGGATTTGTTGCACCAGTGCAGGATCTTATGTTGTAATCATCATTAATGATGTCATAGGCCTCTTCATAAATTCAATATAAATCCTAACTTCAACAATGCTCTAAGGAGAGTTGGTAGGCTTAGGTAACAATTAATAGAAAATTACAGTAATTGCCTAATTAGGTCAGGAATTAGCCACTAATCCTAGTAGCAACTTTGACCATCATTGCTTTACCAGCAAAACTGATTATTTGAAGTCATTGTAGAATAATCAAATAAAAAATATATATACATATTGATCATTTACCGTGTATTAGTTTTAGTTTCACTGAATTCTCATTCTCTTTATTCTCATGATCTCGTTTATTATCTGTTCTGTATTAAAACATTCAAAACTTAGAAATTGGTAGCTTGCAGATGAGTAAGGAAAAAGAACTTGCTCTTTGATTTTAATATAGTTGTAAATTTGTATTTGTTTGTACTTGGATAACAATAAATGAGGGTGCATTCAGCATTGAAATTCTGTTTAAGTTTAAAGGAAAATTAATGGCTTTCACATCAATTACAAGAAAACAAACAATCCTTAAACCATATTCTGCGAGGAACAAATAAATTACGCATAAACGGTTCTAGAGTTGAAAGAATCATTGAGTTAGTTAACTTATTCAAATCAAACAATCTGTATTCAATTTGATATTTAGTCCTCAGCTAAAGTCAAGAGAAGTGAAAACTTGATATTTTTTACTCCCAAAGAGATTTAATTTCTTTTTTTGTCGGTGAATCTTAATAACCACCCCTACAAAACATATATTTCATTATGTAAGCATAACATGTTTGTAAAGAGTGAGATGGTACCTCAGAAATTTCTTCTTTTTATTACCTTATCTGCGTCCACTCTTTTAGAGCCACCGAACCCCCCACCGTAAAAATGAGAAAAGGTAATCCATACTTTACAAACTTTTTTCTGCTATAGACTTTCCACGTATTTTGTAAATGTTCGAATGGAGAACGAGTTTTTTCTTGTAAAGTCATTTTGATTGGTAAAAGTATTTACTTTTTCACTTATTTCATCAGTTTATTTTGTTTTATATATTATAGGTTATTTTTATTTATTTACTGGTCTGGGGTTAAGTTAGAACCATATACCATTTTCTTTTGTTTATTCTTTACCATCGGCAAAGGTATAACCGTACAGCCAAGAACTACAGACCAGTAATGAAATAGTTAGATGAACTAAGAACACAGATTAAATTTAAAATTTTAAAACTAAAACAAAACAAAAACGTAAGATTTATAAAGTGGATAGTGATTTGTGCGAATGTGGTGAGGTGGGTGACCTGAACCACATATTCTTATCATGCCCAAAATATATCCGGGATTCATTTTACCAGGGTCTTATTAAGGTTAACATCCCATTTCCTACTTCCGTTGACATCCTCTTGACCTCTTGACCTCTTGGATTATTAAATCCATATTATTATACTATTTAATCCTTTCCTGATCCTATTAATTCTTTTCGAAATTCCGTTTCCTTTTTAAAAAAAAACTTAGTTTTTTTTCTATGTAAAAAGTTTCCTCTTTTAAAAAAAAATGTATAAATAAGAATAACACTTGACCACAGAATAAGCAATTGACAATGGTTCAATCGCTCAACGCGCAGAACCAATAAACCAAAAAGAAGAAGATTTATAAAAAGAAAATTCAAAAAAAATTCAAAATTCATTTATTTCAAGTAGGCCTAATTTAATAAGCACTTATGAAACGTCAAGTCTGTTTGTAGAGACTCTACCACCGCCTCGGAAGGCAGATTCCACTGAGAAGAGCCGGCAAGAAACTCAGCAGATTGCTCTTTTCCAACATCATTTTAAAGTTTAACAATCTTTAGAATTTTTCTGTTTTGTTTGAGATGAGAGCGGAGTGGCCTGCTTCCAAGCAGCCTTGTCGTTTAGGAATTCATCAATTGTGTAGTAACCACGATTTATTAAATGTGTTTTAATATATTGTTTAAACTTAGGTAAAGGTAGATCTAATATTACCTTCGGTATCATGTTATATAAGCATATACCGATCCCCACAAAGGATTTCTGTACTTTTCTCAGACGATATGCAGATATCACTAATTTATGTCCGTTTCTAGTTAGTCGACTGTTTATATCGACTTTTTGTTATAAGTTTGTGTCATAAGTAATTATATACTTATGTTTTGTTTAATAAAGATAATATTATTATAAATATATTGCGAGGCTACTGTAAGTATACCTATTTCTTTAAATTTGGTACGAAGGGATTCGCGTGATCTAAGTTTATATATCGATCGCACAGCTCTTTTCTGTAGTATAAATATAGTTTTTATATCAGCAGCTCTGCTCCATAACAAGATCCCATACGACATTACACTACGGAAGTATGCAAAATAAACAAGCCTAGCAGTTTCAACATCTGTTAACTGTCTAATTGTTCTGACAGCATAAGCAGCTGAGCTGAGCTTATCCGCTAGTGTCTCGATATGAGCACAATGTGAATAGTGCTACATATAAATAAAACTAAAAGCCAAAAAAGCAAAAGAAGAAAAACGAGACCTAACAGAACTACTATATAACAGGTAAAGTACTTGAAAATTAGTTCATGTTACACAATGAGGATACAAACTATACGTTAGATTTTTCAAACAGGTCTCTTACGACCCGATCAATGGTTCTGGATGAGATAATAATTTTCAAGATTCACACTGTCAACACGAAGAGGAGCGGAAAAGAATAATTAGTTAGAATAATTTACCTAAACTCTATGGACTTACTACGAGACATATTACGAGTTACTACGAGATACAGTTTACGAGTACACAACTATCCATAGCAGTGGGTTGAGCTTTGGTTAGTTCTCGATATAGTTATGTGAATTAAAAGAATAATAATAAGTATATCCGTAGAATTTTCTTTCAAGAAACATTGCATCTATTATTTAAAGTATTTTTGTTAAAATTCATGCTAATTGCCAACTAAGTTGGATCGTTTACTAAAACCTATAGGTACCGAAGAGTAAGTCTTTGTAATAGAGAGCTCTCTGTGTTTTCAGTGTTCTGTAAATATATTGAACATTGAACCCGCGACCCATAATAGGTAGTACTTTTACTTAAAAGGGCGTCAACATGGTTCTCCTTGGTAAAATAATGTCTGTAGGAACTGTGCCCAAAATACACGCCCAAATCACTAATGCGAAAAGCTTTCACAGTAGTAGACTTAAAGGGAAAGTAGCTATAGTAACAGCGTCTACTGATGGGTGAGTATGACTAAAATAATATAAAAGTTTATGTACTTAGGTATTTTAATTATTAAATATTGAGAGAACCTTGAGTTGCTAAACTATTTAAATATTATAGGTACCTCTTAGTCATTATTTTAATACTTATCAAAAGTTCTTTTCTACTAAACAATGAATGATTAGTAGAAAATAACTTTTGATAAGTTTCCTAAACACTAACCCAACACAATATACCCCGACGCGCTCCTTCCGTGCTTTGTTTGCTTGGTTCCCGAGGGTCGTAGTAATGGTACAAAACCTTTATTAAACCTAAAAGAAGCTTTCAAATGCTACAAAGATTTTACAAATCAGCGCCAAGAAGCGCTAAAAAAAAAGACATTATTATTTCTGCCGTAAAGCAGAATGGTTGCAATGCTGTGTTCCGGTATGAAGTTTTTGCCGGTATAATAACAACCACATGAGGCTTAACATCTACGCTTCTGTTTGATGACACAGGCCGGCACGTTGCAGGACGTAGGTATTCCTCATAGATAATACACCAATAACAGAAAGTGTTCCTGGAATGCCCTACAAAGTTTAGCTCTGTTTGTAGTGTAGGCGGTGGTTTTCCACTCACCATCTTGAGTGCCAAGTGTGAGCTTTGTACCTACGTTTATTTATTCGATCGCTCATGTATGTTAACTACGATTTTGAAGGTCTAGTGACACAGCGGTTTCCTAGTAGGTATAGTAACTAGATGGCGCTACTTCGACACCAAATAAATCGCAGATAACTTTCACGCCAACGAATAAGTACGTAACGTAGATTTGTTATTAGCATACATCAGTGTTTAACTTACCTGCCTACCTATAATTGATTATTATTATAACAGCATCGGTTACGCTATAGCGAAGAGACTTGGTGATGAGGGAGCATCAGTCATTATAAGTAGCAGAAAGGAAGATAATGTTAAGAAAGCTACAGAAAACTTACGCAAAGATGGAATTAACGCAGAAGGTCTAGTATGTCACGTTGCTGATGCCGAACATAGGAAGAGGCTTTTTGAGTTTGTAGGTATTTTAAGCCGATTTAAAAAAGTAAATTATTATGTTGTATTAAAAATTTGCTTAAATGATATCCATAAATATTGAATTTCAGGCGAAAAGTAAATATGGGGGAATTGATATACTAGTTTCTAATGCAGCAGTAAATCCTGCTGTTTCCCCTGTTCTAGAGGTTTGTAAACATTATAAATAATTATAAGAGTGTGTAAGAACTATTTGCAATATAGCAACAATGAAAAAATATGTCGGTAGCGGCGTTTTGTGGTTGTGGCCAGTGAAATGTAAAAGCACACTTGTATGAGCATGATAATACGCTGAATCCTAATCGCCCTGGTGCATTGCTGGAAATTGGATTTAGCGCAATATAACTGATGGTCTCAGATGAATACTTTGATAACCAGTATAAATTAGTTATATTATATACAGTTGTAATTTTATTTTTCGCAGACGGATGAAAAGGTGTGGGACAAAATATTTGAGGTGAATGTCAAATGTTCATGGTTGTTAGCAAAAGAAGTTTATCCAGAATTAATCAAGCGTGGAGGTGGAAATATAGTATTTGTCTCTTCTATTGCGGGTTATCAGCCTATGGAAGTATGTGATACATATGAATTTGTAAATATTTTATTAATTGTATGTAGGTTTAATTGCAATAATTTTTTGTTGAATTTTTTTGAACCTGACTATGGGTAATGTGTCCAACATGTATGTATGTATAAATGTTCCACATTTGGGAAGCCCCTTTTGGGCCAATTTAATTCCACCTTTTACGTTTGCCGAGTGAAGGCGAGCGTTAAGGTCCGCTTGCTTCGTCTTTAACCGCGCGCCCAAAAGTGTGATATTTTGGAAATAAACCCACACGCTCGTGTCGTATTTTTGTGTTCAACGACAAATGAGGTACCCGAGCTTATGGAGAGCTACAACCTACAACCTTCCTAAGCGCGCGAAGATCGCATTCTAACGTTTCGTTCGCCCCTATCATTGGACCGATTTGAATAGGAGGAAGCCCAGTTTAAGATTTCTATAAAAATTAAATATCTCCGTAGTACGATATTAGTTTTAGAACTTTTTTTTTTACAGCCTTTGGGACCTTACAGTATCAGCAAAACTACTCTCCTTGGTCTGACTAAAGCAATTGCATATGAAGTTACCCACGAGAACATTCGAGTTAATTGTGTGGCACCAGGAATTGTTGCTACGAAGTTTGCCTCTGCAGTAAGTATTAAAAAAAAAACTGTTAAGACACTCAAAACTCTGTACAGGGTGTCGAATTTCAGACAATCAAATCGAATTTACAATGTATGAGGCGTATATCGAAAATACGATTAGACACAAGACTTTCTAAACTAACCGAAATATTAATTATTTAATCAAAGGTTTTTTTTTATAGATTACTACATCTGACATGGCAGCGGAAAAATCATTGTCAATAGTACCAATGAAGAGATTTGGTAAACCCTCGGAAATTGCCAGTGCAGTTGCATTTTTGGTTTCTGAAGATGCTAGCTACATGACCGGTGAAACACTTGTTGTTGCTGGGGGAACATATGCTCACCTTTGAATGTGAATTTATTAAGTTTCACATTAGTTTTATTGGAAACTGTGCTGATTTATGAAGGTGGTGGGTTTAATATTTTTCAGTGGTTCTTTATAAAGCAAGGGTTTTCAAGTCAGGTACCTGTTTTGGAAGACATAGTTTAAAATTAAAATTTAATATTTTCCGAATTTTATAATGTAAAATTAAAATTTCCAACAACCTTTCCTTAACTACGACAAATTAGCATATTCTTAGCAATAAGTCTGTTTCCCAAAAATCTTTAAATGAAACTTTCACACAAAGGTCTTGAAAACTCACCCCAGCTTTTAAGTAGATATATGATTATGGGTATCAGTATAGAAATTATAAGGGCATTTGTAATTTGTAAATGTAGTTTTTTGTCATATTAAAGTAGTTTCATATTTTTCTTACTGGAATTGAAATAAAATTATTCTTCTTTCAAAATTCCAAATATAAACAAAAAATCATTTAGTTGTTATATCAGTCTTGATTTGTTATCAAGAACATGACCCATATCCAAAAAAAGTTGCTTTTTTCCTTAATAAATTCTTCTTACAATATTCCGATTGATCCAATAAATTTTTCTTTAGTTTAATTTTCATCACCTTAATCATCGTCATCAGAATCTAACATATCACTTTTTTTTAATCCAATTTGTCTGAAAATAGTACCCGCTGGACCAGTTATGCCTTCTTCTTTCAAGCTTTGTGATAAATTTTTAAAAACGCTTACTTCAACTTTATCCTTTTCAAATGATTTTAATTTAGAAGCAAGTTCAACTTCTTGAGCTTTGCATTCTAAACCTTTATTATTTTCAACACAATCATCATCATCATCATCACTACTATAATCACTACTATTAATATTACTTTCATTAAGACTTTGATTTGAAACCATGTTTAACATTTTTTCTAAGCAATAACAAAAGTCCTCTGAATTAAATTCAATAGTATGCTTTGTGATTTCTTTCTGGTTATGTTCTATGCCTTCAAAATTTGAAGTTTCTTTAAGAAAATCTTTTAACTCTGATGTCAAAATATGCTGTGATATAGGATCTTTGTTTTTAAGCTTAACATTTTTTCCATAATGGCTATTTAAAAACTCATTTAGTTGATCTGGATTAATATTTAACCAGTCATCATTATCCTCTTCTAAAAGTTCTTTGTCACTTTTTTGTTTTAATTGTTCTGCTGTATTGTTAAATTCATTAGATAACTTTATTTCATTTATAGTATTACATGCATTTAAACTTACTGAGCACTCCATATCTAGAAAGTAGGTCTTTGCCTTTTCTAACAACTGTGAATATTCAACAGAACCTTCCAAATTATCTTTGAAATAACCATTCTTGGTAAGACTATTCAGAAACTTTTTATATTCTGTTGTATAATATATATCTTTAGAAAGTCTACTCATTATTATTCTATAGGCACATATAACTTTTAATCCAAGCTTTGACTTTTTTTCTTTCATTGAATTATTGCACTTAACATAAGTAGGTAGTTCAGACTGCATAAGCATAGCATACAAGTATTTGGTAAATTTAACTTCTGTATCTATACAGTCTTCAAATTTTATATCTTTACATTGTTTAGCATCAAGTACATCAATATTGCAATATGTATTCACAATTGGAGCTATTAGAGATGGTTTGAGAGTTAATATTGTAGCTAGTTCCACAGGAAGTTTCAAAATAGCTGTATGACAACTTTCTTTTATTTTTTTTGGATATTGTCCAATCCTTTTTATTATAGTCTGTTCTATTTCTAGAGATGCCCTAGTCACCTCTGGATTATTTTTAACAAGCTTAATTGCATCATCTAATTTTAAGAATGCATCTGTAGGTGCTACAGTATTTGGTATTAAATGTATATGTTGATTAAATATAAATACCTGAAAATAATAAAAAGGAAAAAAATAATTATGTAAGGTGCATTCTGGTATTTCTGATATGAGAAAAGATTTTTCAGAGAACTTCCAAATCTTGCAAATCAATTATTTATTGCTATATGCCCATAAACATTTACAAAAATAGAAACTTTACTTTCATCTTGTGATGTTGCTTTAACCATTGTAAGTTATGGTTCTTTTATTTCTTGCTGGACTGCACCTCCATGAAAGTATGGTTTATCATAATTTTAGTGAATTTAGTAGGTGGCCCACAAAACTTAGCAGTTTATAAAATATAAATGAACAATGTTTCTTTTATATGAAAATAATAATCTGGAAAAATTTTCAAGATCTAGAAGATCTTACCCTATTTTCAGTGGTTTCAGGATTAGCCCATACTGGTAAATGGTCTGCAGCTTCAATTAGAAGAAAATCACCATCATTGTCTTCAATATGAACAATCAAATGTTTGTATATTTTTGTTATCTCTAATATAAGATAAACTATGAACCACTCATCTTCAATATTATCACCAAAATTTGTAGTACTCTGAAGGTAAAATGGAATATCTGAAATCACAAATTATATTTTATTTCATTTTATTCATTGTTAAACACTTACTCCAAATGTCAGATCAGTACACCACCTAAGAGTATAGCTTTAAAAAATTATAGTGGATTACTGATCTATGGACTTTTAAGTAATGAATAAAAATGCTCTTACTCATTTACACTCTCTTGCAAATATAATTTGCATGGGCATTTAATGTGCCACATAATATGACAGTGCCACACAGTATTTTGTAGTGTTTCAACTGACAGCATCTTTTTGGAACTAATTAACTATAGCAACTGTTCCAGCATTATGCTACAATTATTAATAAGGCCCAATTTGTATACAAGTCACTGTTTCACTCAGTACCAGCCTAGCACTGTAACTAGCGTGGTTGAATTATTCCACTTCAGCAGTCCCAAACCAATTTAGAAATGATGAATTATCAACTTCACCTGAGACAGGAAAGGGTACCTACCCACAATGTACCATTATTAGCAATGTTCCAAAGGTAAAATTGGTAAACAAATCATTTAGATAGGTATAACAAATCTTACTGAAGATAAACAAGCAACTAATGCCCCACAGCTAGGCACAGGCATCCTTTCTTTAGGTGCGAGTGTTGCTAAGACCACTGAATATTGGTAGGCTCATCATTGTGATAAGATATTTATGTAATGTAAAATAATTTAACATACAACGAACTGTGCCTCGCTGCGGTGGTTTCGAGGACGTTATAGATTTTATTTAGTTTGAAAGAGTTTATTTTAGGTTATATTTATAAAACAATTATTCTCAATTATTCTATTTAATAAATGAAAATATTTAACATACATACCATTTTTTACTTCTGTAAGAATTGGTAAATATACCTTAAACTCATCTCTATGCCAAATGTAATCTTTCGATATTGATGCTATTATTACGTTTATGGAGTCACACAAGTAATCCCATTCCGCTGTAGAAAGTTCGGTAGTCGAAAAAAAAATGCACTGCAAAGTTTCTTCGTACTTAGGAAATGCGCCAGCTGGAGTCATTTTTAAAATTCAAATGCAAAGAGAAATAATTTCAATTCGTTTTGCACAGATGAAATCCAACCAATATTAGAACAGAACATGTAATTATCAGACTAGGAAACTGCGCTGGAAATCTTAGAAATTTTAACTCGTAGGTTACTTTAATTCCTTTTTCCAATTTTTAAAACTAATTTGTATACCTACACGAGCTCTACACTGTACACAGATGATTAAATATAAGCAATACAGATTAGGTACACCTACTAGTTGAGAATATTGCAAAGAATGACCACAGATGAATGAATGAATGAATGAATACACTTTTATTGTACACCAAAGAAACAAAAAGTAGTTACAAAGATATAAATACAATCAAGAGAGTACAATTTGGTGGCCTTATCGCTACATAGCCACAGATTTGTATGACAGTGAGAGATAACAGACATACTATTAATTAGTAAATACTTATAGGGTCCATATACTATAGATTTACAAGGGCTTTCACAATAAAAAAAGCCTCCTGCCCAAAATCGCAATACTCTTAAATTTCTCCCAGGTGAAATAATTAACCTACTGGTCGTTAATTTCACCACTTTTGATCCTGAATAGATTAAAGGCAGTCTTAGAGGAGCGAAAGCAACCGGACGAACTGCTATTCGGCTTCGAAGCCAAACACTCACAAGTTACATTCCGACGGGTGCTTTCTTTTTCGACGTGGTTAAAACCTTCGATAGAGAATGGCACGACGGCATGCTATACAAGCTCGACCAACTAGGAGTGCCGAACAGAACGAATCGCACGTTCCGTTACCGTATAGACGGAAAATTATCTTTCCACAGGCTGATCAGAAATTCAGAATTATCTTTCCCCGCTCTCTCCGCTTCTATATGCTCTCTTCACCACCCATACCCCTAATCAGTTTCTACGCAGTTTCTCATCGGAACGCTAAGTCACTTCGCAATATGTTTGTCTTATAATACCAAGCGCTTACCAGTCACTGCGACTTTCCAGTCGCAGTGACTGGTATTTCAAATTTTCAAATTTATTCTAAAAAACAACACTTTTTTCGGAATTTTTCATTTTCGATATCTCTCGAACGGATTAACCGATTTTGACCGAACCGGCGGCGATTCGGCGGGTTTATCAAGTTTAAGAGCTGATTAGTTTTTGGGATTGATCGGTAGAGTCGTTTAAAAGTTATTAAAAAAACAGTTTTCCAAAATTTTTATTTTTAAGATTTCTCGGAATCTAAACACTTCTTCTTCTTCTTTTGCTTTTTTGGCTTTTAGGTGTGCCAAATCGGCACGTTGTACTTCGCCAATGTCACGTATACTTGGAAGATCCACAAAGGTGATTATCAAAAGGTAAACATTATACTTATAACTATAGCACTATACTTTTTATAAAACTTAGTATTCCAAAATAAGGCGTTCGTAATGGAGCGTGGTCTTTGGTCAGTGTTATAATTCAAATAATTAATTTATTATAAATCATAATTTTATATATTTAGAGCTTAAATTGTTAGATTGAATATATTTACATAAAAAATCTACAAAGCGACTAAAAACAAGCATAAGAAAACTTTGGACATTTAATGGACGGGGAATATTAGGAGGAAGGACGTTGTAAAGCTTATGAAGGAGTTTCGGGCAGGAAAACAAAATATGAGTGATCGATCACGATGTCACTAAAGAAGTTCAAAGTTTGTATTAAGCGAAAGCTTATAGAAAAGTCCTATTATAGTATAAAGGATTACGTAAACGATAAAAAAGCTTGGGTGTAAACAATTGCTCTAACCAGGTTGCTTCTTAAATATTTTCTAATGACAATGTGAGATGGTGATAACAAGAAGAACACCAGGCTAAGTTTGTTGTGGGCTTCTTCTTAGACCAGGGCGCGATTGGAACCCTCGTAGCTTTAGTTTTAAGTTTACGATTGTAGTTATTGCCATCACTACACACTGCTATGTACACATTTTGTATATAATAACGCATCAAAAGTGTCATCTATTTGAATAAAGATATATTTGACTTTGACTTTGATCCTTCGTCAAGACCACATTCACACATGGAGTGGTCCCTTATTCTCAATTTACTGAGATGTACTGGAGTGCAGGCGTGACCGATACGCAGCCGACTTATTGTGGAAGACACCCAACGATACATATTTCGGAACATAAAGAACCATGGTTTGCGAGGTATATCTGGTTGAACCGATGAATTTGCCTTTAATTGTCTTCGATTCAGTCCATACGTACCACAATCCAGGAATCTCAAAGTTGAGTTTTTGCGAGAGAACGTAGTTCGGGGGGGGGGGAAGTTTTTAAAATGGACTAAAGAACCCATCTCAATGGCAAGTTTCGCACACACGTCAACAGTCTCATTACCTTTTATACCCATGTGACCTGGTATCCAGGCTAAAGTGACAGACAGGCCTTTTTGCTGGCAAGAGCATAGGACTTCTCTAATCTGAAAAAATCTAAACACTACTAATCTAGCCATTAATAAAAATAAAAAATCTTGTTATTTTGGTACCTACACAAGTCTGAGATTACTAAACTCTTTTTAGTTTGTGATACTCTTTGACAACTTTGGTTATTTATTTACTGGTCTGTGACTCTGTACTCTGTGACTCTGGTTGTCAATCAGGCGAAGATGTTTTAAAATTTCAGGAGAGTTTAAAAATAGGGTGGCCATTTGGCTTCCTAGGAGATAGCACGTGTCTGTATTTTTTCTGCGAATTTTCGATTTTGATTGCAAAGTTTTTGTGGTTTGTTGTGTAACTCGGTACATCGGTCGACAGTAAGTGTTTTAACCTATCTTGTACGCCGCTAACAATCCTGCAATGCCTCCTATCCCGCCTAAGCCCCCTGACCTGAGTAGCAATGTGGGCTTTGCTATGGGCTCTCAGGCTTCTGGGTCGCAAGACGCGGTGGCTGGGGAATCGATGGATACCTCCGACCCTTCCCGCAGAGCCAACAAAAGATCCTCAGAGCAGGTGGACGCTCAGCCACCGGCTAAATTATCAAACAGGGCACCATCTGATCCCATTAATTCGTTGTACATCCATCCCAACCTTAAAGAAGGCAGAAAATACTCCAACAAGGATGAGGGCCCGTTTCTTGTTCACGTTTCGCGCGTCGAGTCTGCCCCTTCTGCCGGCACTACCCTAAATCCAATTAAGTTCGGCCAGGTCATGGTAAATTCCAGGGTGCAAGATATTTTACGCGGAGGAATCAAGAAAGTGGGTAGAAATCGGATATGTGTCGAATTTAACTCACCAGCAGCAGCTAATTCATTTTTGAACAACCCACTTCTGGCCGCTAATCAGTATGAGGCTGTGATCCCCTCTTTCAACATCACGCGTATGGGTATTGTGAGGGGAGTTCCCTCTGACCTCTCCCTGGCGGACTTCGTCAAGGATGCTGAGGTTCCATCCGGTTGTGGGGAGATACTCAAAGCTAGACGACTGAACCGGAAGGTTTCCAAAGAAGGTCGTGTAGAATGGGTCCCTACGGGGACGGTGGTGATAACTTTTAGTGGCCAAGTTCTGCCGCATAGAATATTTTGTTGTTACACTGCCATGTCTGTGGAAATATACCAGCTCCCTACTATCCAATGCCATAGTTGCTGCAGATTTGGACATGTCGCAGATCAGTGTCGTTCTAAGCCGAAATGTTACAAATGTGCCCAAGAACACGTTGGCAAAAATTGCTCTACCACAGAGTCGTTAGCTCGGTGCCTGTTTTGCTCGGGTAAGCACTTTGCCACGAGTCAGTCCTGCCCCGAGCAAACCCGGCAGAAGTCCATCAAAAGTACTATGTCGCAAGAAAATATCTCCTACTCGGAAGCCTGTGAAAGATATCCCCCTGTCTCAAGAACCTACTCAGATGCTGCCCGAAGTAATCCATCTCAAAATCTAACAGTTTCTTCCCCAGCTCCCCCTTCCACTCATTCCTATAGGAAAACTACAACAACTCCAAGATCTCCCCGTCGCCCGTCACCACAAGGTTACGACCGTTTGGCTCACCAGTCAATCATCGCCGACCGTGACCCTCCTCCCTCGAGTAATGGAACCGTTCTTCAGCCCCAGGGTCCCGCTCTCCCTACTTTCTCTCTTCCTTCATCTAGTGACAATCTGTTGGATGTTTTGCTGACCCTTTTGATTAATATGTTTAGCAAGATGAATGACTTCCCTCTACCGCCCAACGTCGCCAATAAACTGTCTGAATTCCTAAATATTATTAAAATTCCACTTCATCCAATGGAATAGCCACAGTCTACGCCCAAAAAAACATGAAATTTTACATATGATTGCCTCGTATGATCCTGTTGCCTTTGCTATTTCGGAGACTTGGTTAGTCCCGGGATCACGGTTTCGGGTTTCTGGGTACTCATGTCTCCGGGATGACAGAGGCGATGGATATGCTGGAGCAGCTCTTCTTATTAAATCTTCTGTCACATTTACCCGTCTTTCTCTTCCTCCCTTTCCGACGAGCATCAACGCTGTTGCTGCCAAAATCAGGGATATATCTGTTCTTTCTATCTACATTTCGGACTCTCACGCTGTTCATATATCTGATCTTGAACCCATATTATCCTCTCTTTCCGGCTCTTTTCTTATCTTAGGCGACTTCAACTGCCACCACCTTATGTGGGGAAGCGCAGATTATGACATCCTTGCTTGTGATTTAGTGGACCTTATGGAGGATAAAAATATCTGTCTCCTCAATGATGGCTCCCCAACTCGCAGGACTGCCCCAGGAAAGAATGCCAGTGCGGTTGATCTTTCCCTTTGCTCCCCCAATTTAGGTACTCTTCTTTCTTGGTCTGTTTTGCACGACTCCTACGGTAGTGATCACCTCCCTATACTAATTTCCTGTCCCACCTCTTTTACTCAACCCAAATCCCAATTAAGTTCTCGTAGTTACCTCCTTTCTAAGGCAGATTGGGAACAATTTGCCAAAGATTGTGACGCTTTTGTCAATAAATTCCCTGTATTGTCGCAGGATAATGCACTAGATTGTCACGAGAAATTGGTGACCTCCCTCAAAGCTGCCGCTGACAAAAACATCCCTATTAGACAAAGGGGTAAATCGTCTAAACCCTCTCCCCCCTGGTGGGATTCGGAATGTTCGGACATGATCCGCCGCAGAAAAGAAGCCGAAAAAGATTATTGTAACTGTATGACCATCGATAATTTCCTCCTATATAAAAGAATCTCGGCTTTAGCTAAGCGAATGTTCAAAAAAAAAAAGAGGAAAGGATGGATTCGATTTTGCCAAAACTTATCTCCCCGGACTCCTGCGACTTTATTATGGAAAGCTATTAAACGCTTTCGAGGATCCTTCCTTCCCTGCGACTATTCCAGTAATGATACGTCTGTTTGGCTTAAGACATTTATTGATAACCTGGCTCCTTCTTCCGTCCCTTGCTTAAATTCTCTTCCCTCCTCTTATGCTAATAGCCGTCCTAATAGATTCGACGAACCATTTTCATGGTCGGAACTCCTGGCTTCTCTGAACCACTTGAGACATTCCTCCCCTGGTCCAGATAATATCCCCTACTCACTTCTATCTAACTCCGGGCCACTCACTAAAAAAATGTTTTTAGACATGGTTAATAGCTTTTTTGATCGGGGATTTGTTCCGGATTCATGGAAAAAACAAATTGTTCTCCCCATTCGAAAACCCGGAAAAGATCCTCTTTCTCCTTCCTCCTATCGTCCCATTGCTTTGTCTTGCTGTTTATTAAAAATAATGGAACACATGATAAAGAAACGGTTGGAATGGTTTGTAGAGTCCAAAAAGTTATTGGCCAGAAGCCAATTTGGATTCCGCAAAGGAATGGGTACTATGGATAGCTTGTCTATTTTGACCACTGATATCAGGATCGCTCTGTCTAAGAATGAGTTTCTTGTTGGGGTGTTTCTCGACATATCTTCGGCGTATGACAATGTGATACTCTCCTTACTCAGAGATAAACTATCTAAGCTGAGTTTGCCTGAGAAGTTGACTCATTTTATATGCAACTTCTTGATGGAAAGAACTATAGAGGTACGGCACGGTGACTCTCATTCTCGCCCAAGACTTATTTGGAAAGGACTCCCTCAGGGTTCTGTGTTAAGCCCTCTACTATATAGTCTTTATACTCACGACCTTGAAGAGTCCGTCATCCCGTTCTGCAATGTCTTACAATATGCTGATGACTTAGCCCTCTACTCCTCTTCCCTCTCGGTCGAGGTTGCTTCTAACAGTCTCAACCAAGCTCTTTTTTATTTAGGAGAGTGGCTATCTTCACATGGGCTATCATTATCGATTCCCAAAAGCATTGTGGTAATTTTTACTAGGAAGAGAGTCATTCCCCCTATAGAAATAGCCTTTAACAATGAACTGATCCCCACTAGCAACAAAGTTAAATTTTTGGGAGTTATCTTGGACTCGCGTCTTTCCGGGACCCATCACATAAATTATACAGTTCATAAATGTCAATCAAACATTAATATCCTGAGATGCCTATCAGGGGTGTGGTGGGGGGCCCACCCATACTCCCAGAAACTGCTATATAATTCCATTGTTCGCAGTGTACTGGATTATGGTGCCTTTATCTTGGAACCCTGCAGCAAGGTTGCAATAGGCAAAATGGACAAAATTCAGTATCAGTCTCTTAGAACTATCCTGGGAGCTATGAAATCATCTCCAACTAACTCTCTTCAAGTAGAAGCAGTGGACTCTCCCCTTTTTCTTCGTAGACAATACTTGGCTGATCGTTTCTTTTACAGATTAGCTTCACTCTCTGGCCATCCTCTGATACCCAAACTTTGTGAACTCTCCTCTTTGATTCCTGGTAATGGATTCTGGTCAAACAAGCCTGTACCGTGTCTAATAAATAGCTTCCGCAAATACAACAATCTACCTGATCCAACTTTCTCTGGCTCAATGTGTCCTCTTTATTGCACTCCCTATGACGCCTTAATTTTTCAACCGAATATTGTTCTTGATTTCGGAATTGCAAAAAAACAACCCGGGGCCAATGAACTTTTCTACAGTATCATCGACAGGTTTTGGCGTGAATGGACGATGATATTCACCGATTCTTCTAAGCTCACGATAAGTGGCGCTGTAGGCTCGGCAGTATGGATTCCTAAGGACTCCAATATTCTGAACTTCAAATGCCCCCCTCATACATCGGTATTCACTGGAGAGTTGGTGGCTATTCTAGAAGCTATAAAGTATGTAGTCTCTCACGGGATAATCAGAGCAATTATTTTCTCGGATTCACTGAGTGGCCTTCAGACCATTAACTCCAATCAGTTTGCATCTAAAAACACTTACCCCCTTGTTCTGCTTATCAGGCAGTCTCTTTTAGATTGCCATCTTCGCAACATTAAGGTCACGTTGGCTTGGATCCCCGGCCACTCGGGGATCCAAGGCAATGAGACTGTCGACTCTTATGCTAAAGAAGCCGTAGAAACAGGCAGTCTGGAACATTACCACTGCTTCTTTTACGATCTTTTTTCCTTGGCCAAATCCGAACTTGATTCGGGCTGGCAGCGCCATTACGACCGTTCGAAATTAATTAAAGGTCGCTATTACAGTGACATCCAACCCTCCATCCCAACTAAGCCATGGTTCTTCCGCTACCGCCTTGTCGACAAACAGACGACGTCGGTCATCTGCAGACTTCGTATTGGTCACACATGTACACCCTCACGCCTGCACAGATGGGGTATTATCCAATCCCCCATCTGTGTATGTGGCCTTGAGGAAGGCACCGAAGACCACATTCTTTTCAATTGCCCAAACAGATCAGTTTCCCTGTACAACATTCTGCCTTCCTGTGTGCCCAAACCCATAGATCTTAAATCTCTTCTGTTCCTTTCATCAATCAACAAAAAAGTTCTAAATTCCTTAATTAAATTTATTCATTCACAAAAAATTAAACTCTAAACTGCCGATTGCTTGCTCCGCTTCTGTTTTTTCCCTTTGTTTTTTATAGTCTGTGTTTATAGATGTAACCTGTATGTTTTGTACTGTTTTGTGATGTTTGTATGTCTTGTGTTGTTTTTCCCATCGTGCACATCAAAACCACTCTGTAGAGTCCGTACGGGTTCATTTTTATAACCGATCAATCTCACCATAATATACTGTGCTATTTTCAGGAGTCATTGGCAGTAATGGTCGCTATCTTAAAAGTGACCCGGTTGCCATAAACAAAAGTTGAAGTTGAAGTTGAGTTTAAAAATAAAATGGCATTTTTTTTCGGCGGGAAACTTCGTACATGGCGGACGCGGTTTTCTCAAATTTTTCTTTGATTTTACTGTAAACTCGTCTTGAAAAGGATTTGGTGTTGTTTATATTGAACTGTAACTTGGCCTGTCAATTTGTGCACACGTGTTAGTGAGATTCCGGTGTAATTTCGGTGTTTTATGTGAATTTACACAGCAGCAGAAATAGTTGTTATTGGTGATATTCGTATAAATCTAACCGTATTTGGTGTTGGTTAAATATTTATTATGTGTCTGTAGTTATAGTGTTTCCAGTAAAATGGATCTAGATACACCTCCTGAGCCGCCCGACCCGGGGGCATCAGCCTCGTCTCGCAAACGACAAGGAGAGGATACCAACGTATATGCGGCCAAAAAAACTATAACTGATCCTACTCTGGTAAACCCATCCGTTCAAAGCCTTTACATACATCCTTCCTTCACCGAAGGCGCCAAGTCATACTCTGACGATGATAATGGGCCTTTTATCGTCCAAGTCTCACGGGAAGTGGAGGACCCATCCTCTGGAGCGTCATTACGGGCTATAAATTTCGGTCAATTCTTGCACAAACACAAAATTGGTTCAATTATCCACGACGGCGTCAAAAATATAGGCCGCAACAAAATTACTGTAGAGTTTACTTCTGCCCAAGCTGCCAACAACTTTCTGGTTAGTCCAGTTTTGAAGTTATGCAAATATAGAGCTATAATTCCCACATACAACATAACCAGAATGGGGCTGGTGAAAGGAGTTCCCGTGGACTGGTCGATGGACGAGCTTGTTGATTCGCTAGAGCTCCCGCCTGGCTGTGGTGAGGTTCTGAAATCAAGGCGACTGAACAGAAAATCTGTCACAGAGGGTGTCATCACTTGGGTGCCTACCCAATCTGTTGTCCTAACCTTCAGGGGGCAAATGCTTCCTGCTAAGGTATATTCATACCACACCTCACTGCCAGTTGAAACATATAAACTTCCAACAATACAGTGCCAGAACTGCTGCCGTTTTGGCCACATTAAAACAATCTGCAGATCTAAGCCCAGATGCTACAGATGTGCTCAGCCCCATACAGGTGACTCATGTTTGGTCATCAAGGAATTATCTACATGTTTACACTGCTCTGGTAGTCATTTTGCTACTGATAAAGACTGCCCAGAATTCTCCAGGCAGCAATCTATTAAAATGGTCATGTCTCAGAATAATAAATCTTACATTGAAGCATCATCTCAGTTTCCTCCTGTCCGCAGGTCCTATGCTGAGATAACAAAAGAAATGTTTACTCCTACTAATGTAACTTCCTCCAAAACCTCCTACCGGCAAACAGTTTTCCGCTCTCCTCGTCCCCGAGCTCCTCTAGCAAAGGGCTACGATAAAAAAGCTGTTCAGACTATTGTCGGTGATTACTCCTCATCCCTTCCTAATGGATGCGCTCTCAACAACAATGTTGAGAACCCTCCCTCCCAAGGTAAAATGCTTGAGTTTATCTCTGAATTTCTACTTAGTATTGTCGCTCCATGTAGTGAAATTCCCTTACCGCCCAACGTTGCCAAAAACTTAAGCCAACTTTTTAAACTACTCCAAAATGGGCCCAATAACCCTGCTACAGTGGAACTGTAAAAGTTTACGTCCCAAGAAACATGAGTTAACCTTCATAATCCCACCATTCTTCCTCCCAAAGTCCCCCGTCCTTTGAGTGTTAAATGTTTTTTAATGTTTGTTTTCAGTCCTTATTGTAGATTTTTATGTAAATATATAGTAAGTAATAAAATTAAAGTATAATGTACAAAAAATATCCGTGTAAGATATATATGCATATGTTGTCTGTGTCCTTAGGTTAAAGAGCTAACTAGCTAATAACAACTATTTCTTGGTACAAATTCAAAATTAACTTTTCATTAGTTTCACCGATCAATCTCCTTCGTGCCTTCTTCATCTACAAGACATTGGCGAAATACCTTGTGCCCAGTTGGCGCAGACAAAAGCCATAAACAAGAATTGAATTGAATTGAAAATAAAATGATTAAAATTCAGCAAAAATGCAGTTAGCAAAATTCTTAATCTTGCTAAGCTGATAAGATTATTATTTTTCTATTATGAAATAGTTAACATGGCAAGTGTTCGAAGGATTTTTTATAAATATGCAAAGTGTTTAGCTTTAATTGTTATAACTACTTTCTTTGCTCAAATTATGATTTCCTTAAGTTTTTTCCCATCGGTTCACGATAACTTACTTAAAAGAAGTAGTTATAATTCAATATCCAAAACGGAAATGGGCGATGTGTCTGCTAGAAAAATCGGAGACGATGAAGATTACCCTCCAAAAAACTCGCACCAAAATCAAAATAAAGTTATACCCCAACTAAGATTAGAAGAGCTGGACTTTTCGCCAGCTTGTGATATAAAAAGCCGAGAAGCAATTTCAGCTATCCATCGCGCCAAGAGCCAATTATGTAAACAGCAAATTGTAAATAAGACTTGTCTGATACAAAATGGTAATTTTTACCCCAAACATTTGCCAAACTATTGTGTTTCAAAGACAATGGCTTATGGACGACATTTGGGATGTTACCTGGATGAAAAAAAATTAAGATTGCTTTCAAGTTATTATGGAAATTACGCTAATGTTAATTCACCAACATTTTGTTTGGATATTTGTGTACAAGCTGGTTTTCCATATGCAGGAGTGCAATATTCGTAAGTCATTAGAAAAACATTTTTTTCTCCTGTATCTACCTGTTATTTTATTTTATGTGATCAGACTTACTATAAATAAAATAATTGCTGTTGTTTACTAACTTAACTTCTTTGGATCAATTTTTATTGGTGATTTGATTAAGATAAATAGGACTTGAACCCTCTATTGACTAATTAAAGCAGTGAAAGCCTATATATTGGATCTCTTTTAGAGCCACCAAGTTTGATCCCCATGTACTTCTAACTTTTCTAAAGTCCCCTATAGAGGGCTGGTAAATGGGATGATAATGGGTTGATAATGATGATGATGATGATTATGAAATAAGACTTGCTTTGGTAGTGCGGAAAAAAATTGTGAGGACACCTGCATGCCTGAGAGTCCATCAATCTCACCAATTTACACCAATCAACCTACTAATTTGGATTTAAATCAAACTTAGCTCCATAGTCTGAACATGCCTTAAAACTTACAATCCTATCATAAAATCAAATAGGACCAATCTTAATTAAAATGGCATAATCAAAATAGTTTAATATACAAGGCACACAAAACTTAATTGACTATAATCTGTCCAACCCATTTATATGCCACATTCTTCCAAAATATGCTTTCTCTACAAATTTTGTTCTGACAATGTAGTAAAATCAGGAGATGGCGACTTCACAATCCACAATGCTCTGAAGTTAGGCCAGACAGATTTGTCTGGTTGTGGATTACAGCAAATTAAGATATGTTCATTGTATTGTGGCAAGGTAACTCCAATTCCTGCTAAGTAAGTTTTATCTATTGATGGCCCACTGGCTTAGTGGGCAGCGACCCTGCTTTCTGAGTCCTAGGCAATGGGTTCAATTCCCACTGGAAAATGTTTGTGTGATGAATATGATTGTTTTTCAGTGTATCTTATAAGTATTTGTGTGTATGTATTGTATGCATAGAAATATTCAACAGCTATCCATAACACAAGCTATGCTTACTTTGGGGCTAGATGGTGATGTGTGTATTGTCATACTATATTTATTTTATCTATTAGTTGTCTTATAAACAACACATGTTTCAGGTCAGAGTGTTTTTGTGGTGAACTGGCACCGCCATCTTCATCTAAGACTTCTGATGGTTTATGCGACATGAATTGTCCAGGTGATCCATCTCAAAAATGTGGAGGATATTTCACTATGAATGTTTATGAAACAGGTTTAGAAAGTGAGTATTCTAATGATTGCAAAATATTTTTGCCTTCCAAGTTTTATTACACTATAAGACACTTTAATGTGCTGGGATGCCATACAGATACAATACAGTTTCTGAGAGATTTCCATAGAAATGCATGTTTAACATATAAACAATTTAACTTTATAATTATCACATTTATGAGGGATGACAACTAAATAGCAATATAAGTTATTATACTTTATCATTTTGGTCATATAATAAACAGTTGAGATGTACTTAAAAATAATGTATCAGAGAATAGTAGTTCTTCTGAAATTCTAGAGAAAATTAATCAAAAAAGATATGATTGTATTCTTGGGCACTCAACGTAATTATAATTTTACAGTATATAATTCTTTGGAATACATCATACATTAAGCTATCAAAAAAAAATATTTCACGGTCCCGAATCGCTTGGCCGTGTATTTTATTCATATTGTCCAACACAAAAAGCCTAATACAATACTATATCCCTCATTTATATGACCTTTAATTATAAAGTATATTATATACATACTAATTTATAATTATATGACTTATTTTGCTTGTTAAGTTTATATTTTATGATGTCATTTTTACTAATTGTTTATCATAAAATTGCAGAATTTGTGCCACAAGTACCTAAGAACTCTAACAGTGATCAGGTTTCTGTTAAAATTGTATTTCTATTAACATTAAATGGAAGAGCACTACGACAAGTTCATAGATTAATTAATTCTTTATATAGAACAAATCACTATTTTTATATTCATGTTGATCAAGTAAGTAATATCTTTTTTTTTTACTCAATATTACTACACTAAACTAAAATTCTAAGGGATATATAGTTAAAATATTTCAGTAATTTTACTTGTGATTAAAATCAATATTTTATATTAACAGTTTAAAAAATTTGGTACTCGGTTCTAGTCCTAACATTATTATACTATTGAATTTGTTTACTAATATATTCATCCCCATTCAAGCTTAAGTTATCACTATCTCCTTGCTACCAAGTAATAAATGTATGCAAACGCCTATTTGTAAAAAGAAAAAAATATGTTTGAATTACAAATTCTTAATATTGGTGTATTCACATTCCAGAGACAAGATTATCTACATCGTAAGTTATCTCTATTAGAAAAGCAATTTACTAATATAAAGTTAGCTAATAAAAGATACTCAACAATATGGGGTGGAGCATCCCTTCTCAAAATGTTGTTGGACTCCATGAAAGATTTAATTAGATTAGGTTGGAAATGGGATTATGTTATCAATTTGAGTGAAAGTGATTTTCCTATTAAATCATTAGAAGAACTTGAAAAATTTCTTTCTGGAAATAAAGGATATAATTTCGTTAAATCACATGGAAGAGAAGTCCAACGTTTTATAAAAAAACAGGGCCTTGATAAAACTTTTATAGAATGTGAGACACACATGTGGAGAGTGGGAGAAAGAAAACTACCTCAGGGTATTGTTATAGATGGAGGAAGTGATTGGATAGCATTGTCACCCGACTTTGTTTCATATGTCATTGAGAATCATGATAAATTACTAGCAGGTCTTGATGTTATATTTAAGCACACACTATTACCCGCAGAATCATTTTTTCACACAGCATTACGTAACTCACAATTTTGCAATACATATGTAGATAATAACTTACATGTCACAAACTGGAAGAGGAAATTAGGTTGTAAGTGTCAATACAAACATGTGGTGGATTGGTGTGGATGTTCCCCAAATGACTTTAGAACTGAAGACTGGCCAAGAATACAAAATACTCAAAATCGGCAATTGTTTTTTGCAAGAAAATTTGAACCCATCATTAATCAAGAAATTATAACAAGAGTGGAACAGTTTGTTGGATTTACTGACCATAATTTAATCCCTAATTTGGAAGCATACTGGCAAAATCTATATGACGTCCAAGATCTAACAGCAAGTACAGATGACACATTACTTACGCATGCTGAAAGTGTTATACGTCATAACGCTAAAATATTGGCAGGAGAAGGTTGTAAAATTCAACTGCAGGAAGTTATTGAAGTGAATGTATATAAGTTTGCTGATGTATATAAAGGAAATCTTATTTTATATAAAGCTTTGCTTAATGACAACAAAGAGGCAGTACTAGAGACATGGTATAAGCCAAGGCAACATTTAGATTTAAATTTTGGAAATCAAAATAATGATTATATCAAAATTTTTAAAGTTAGTTCAGATTATGATCAAAAAGAAATGACATTTAGAAATGTAGGCAACATATTGGGCCCTTTTTCGGAACCAGTACTGTTATATCAGTTTTCACCACATTTTAATAAAAATATTGGAAATTTTACAATTCTTTGGCTAGACCCAGCTGGAATGATTGCAGATGTCAATGTGGTGATGAGAGACGAAAATAATTTGACCAATTTCATAAAATTGAATGTAAAACAACCTTTACTACCTGGTGTGTGGAAGGTTGGTTTATTTGATCAAGTAAATTCAGTAGCAGTCACTGAATTCCTTATAACACCTTTAGAATATTTTTCTGGTAAAGAAGTAACGCAACAAGAGGCCAACCTAATACATAGTGGTTCACAAAATGCATATAAAAATATTACTTTTGTAAAACCCAAAAACTTTTTACCAACCCATGCCAATAGATTATTGCTAGCCGAAATATCAAATGCAAACATCAAGAGAATCAATAGTGATTTGACTGAGTGGATAGATAGTTTAAGCATAGAATTTTATAATGTTTTAGGTACATGTATTTTATATAATGATAATAATGTATTAGACAAAGTGCCTTGTAGTAATTACAAATTTCAGCAATGCAACTTCTCTGAATGGAGCTCTCTTTCACATGATCCTAAAGGCTCTATAGGAAAAATTGATAAAACAACAGGGCGATTAAAAAGAGTATGAAGCAACCACTCCCTCGCCTTGGAAAACTTGAAATTTCTGAAGTGTGACGCGCGATTTGCATGTACTAAAAATTGAAAAAGATACTTTGGTGGATCGTTCTGAACTTCTCGAACTCTCAAATATTCGCATTTTAATCGGCGCAGCAGCGGAATCGGAACAAAATATGCAAAATATGTTTCAAATAAAATCAAACCAGCAATTATTAGTTTTATTTATTGTTTAGACCTTCATTTATAAACCAATATTTTCTATTGAGGGTTGATCATAAAGGCCGCCCGATTTGTACTAAGTCACTGTCTCGACCACCACCCCCTTTTTTTTAAAAACTTTTCAGTGGTATTATAAATTGTAACATCAAGACTTTTATTTATTTTATTCCGCTACAAGTTAGTCCTTGGTTGTAATTTTACTCGGTGGTAAACGATGCAGTCTAAGATGGTAACTGGATAACCTGTTAAGGGTATAGCAGTTATATCAAACCCATTACCCGTAATCGGTTTCTACATGGCAGCTGACCGTGCACCGCTATAATATTTTGCGGCTCCTATTTGCTGGGAGAGTGGCAATTCGCCACGGGTCACGGCAAAACCTTCCACCAGACTAGACCACTGGATTATGGAGGGTAGAGGTAAGGAGAGTCCTCTTATATGGGAGAAAAGTTGAAAAAGTGTCCAGTGTATGCGCTAAATAACAGTTCAAAAATCCTCCACAATGGCGCTGGTGGATGCACAGGGTATGGTATGAATGTAGCAATCGTAGATGAATTGAAGTATGCCGAGTTAAAAAATTTAATGTCATTATCGACTAAAGTAGTTAATTATTGAGAATTTCAACAACTTACGTTGTACAAAATATTGTGGTAAATATAACCTTACTTCCTTGTATCTCCATACTTCCTTGTTTATTTTTCAAGCCTACTCTAACAATATTTGTATTTATCGCTTCTTTTAAGAGTTACCCTGATGCAAATGTGGCGCCATCCTAATTTAATACATTTTGACGACACTTTTTCATATACACAGATGACTCTCCTTACCTCTACCCTCCATACACTGAATATTCAAGGATTATAAATTTCCCAATTGTCCCTGCCGGGGTCGAACACGGGAGTTCGCCAAAATAATTAGAATTCTTAAAAGAAAATGTTAATAGCTTCCAGGCTCCAGCTCTATTAAAATCTCGTCATGTTGTCTTGCGAGTACAACAAAATACAATCGTACCTGCAAAATTCATTATCAATAGGTATTGATAATGAATTTTGTAGGTACGATTGTATTATATAGGTAGGTTTAGTTACGGTGTGGAATCGATAATTTTTCGTTCCCTATCTCCAAGGGATCTTAAATGATTTTACGAAATAAAAAATATAGCCTAACTAAATTTCACATAAATCCGTTCAATAGTTTCCGCGTGATGCGCGAACTACTAGACGACCGGACCTGGCAAAAAGTTAAAAATCGTTTTCGGTTATATCTATTTATTTCGTACTAGACGGCCTGACAAAAACTAAATAAAAATCTATATTACGTTCGTTCTATCTATTTGATAGGTACTCATTTTTTTTCGAACATGGCTATATAGTGGTGCCAATTCTTTTGCACCTTCACAATAAACACTTTAAAATTCACCGTCACCGATGTCCTCGACTTGCTCTTGTTGTGTACAATTGTACATGTATTTACTCGACTGTATCATATAATGCGTATTTAACTTTTTGATTGGGTATTTACATTTGTAGCAGTACTAAGTTCACTGGACCATTTAAAAAGTTTATTTTGTTTATTCTGTGCATAGTTTTAAGCTTGTTATATAAAATGCGCAACATGATCTGCACAAAATCGGTTATTACTGGTTTCTATATCTAAAAAATACTGTTTTAATTCCAAACTATATTATAAGCGGCCGAGCCCGCAGCATTTTTCTTGCTTTAAGCATTTCTAGACTCATCGTAACTTCTAAACGGTAGGTCCAATTTGAATAATTAAAAAGGATTTTTCAGGTATATAATCAAAGGTTGCCATGGTATAATCAGAGGTTGCATGTAAGAGATTGCTTGCAGAAATAAGGCCGCCTTTGCATGCCTAAAATTCTTGTTCGTTTTGTTTATTTATGTATATTTTGATTCTTCAAATTATAAATATACTTATTTTAGGATATCATGATAAAAATTTCGCCATATTTCGATTGTACCCGTGTTTTGATTGACAAATAATAAAAAAATGCTGTTATTGTGACTCAACATAACGGTTAGAGATCCAACGAGAACGGTTATCCACGTGGACGTGGATAATAATGTTTACTTTAAACATGCAGTACAATATTTTAATTATATACATAAATTCATTATAAAATATACACTAAAACCTTCCGCATGAGTCACTCTGTCCATTAGTGAGAACTGAATGAAAATCTGTTCGGTAGTTTTTCGGTTACAGACAGACAGCCGCGGTGAGGGGTTTTGTTTTATAATATGTAACGATAAAGATTCCCGAGACACAGAGAATGCATTGTTTTTCGTTTTCACTTCCGTAGGCTGTCAAATATAACTGAGTCTGTTTTAATATGCAGGCAAGTAATCACAAGAACTTGGTTATCGATATTGATAGATTTTATCAATCCATTCGCAACCACTTCAGTAGAATTCTGATTTGAATTCTACGTCTGTAGAGTGTACTGTGTACATCATATTGGTTAGCGCAAAGTTTCTTTTTTTTTTCTTTATTCTGTACTTTCCCGTAAGGAAAACGCAAATGTATATCAATGTACAGCCATAGTGTCAAGTGTCACCCGCAGCTCCCAGACATCCTAGTTAACAACGTCACTGTCAAATGTAAATCAGACATGTTTACGATTATCAATGGCGGGAATAGGTATTGCTCTTTAATTTAGAAACTTACTTTGATTCCGAAATAGTGCTTTAGTGCTATTCAATAATGGATTTAATAGAAGCGATTAAAAAAGACAAGGCCTACTTAAAAAGTAAATCAATTGTAAAAAATTGGGAAAAAGATTTCAAACATAAACACTCACGCACACCTTCGAAGTTCGACATAAAGGAAGCACCTGCAAATATAAAATATGCCTACAAAAAATATTTTCTGTTGAAAAGTACTGCCCTGGAAAACTCATTATCTATATGTGATTACGAAGACGAATTTAATTTATCTCCAGAAATAATGCCACCCTTAGAAAGCGCTTCTGAAGTTGATAATAAACCAGAATTATTATTGCCGGCGCTTCCTAGTGGTCCAGAGCTTGACAGGATGTTAACAAGTCCAAAAATAATTACCCATAAGTACAGCATACCCATAAGTAGCAGCCCTATAACAGATAATTTGTCAAAGAAGTTGTTTCACAACAGAAAATTTAGTATAAGGAATCCAAGAAAGTCTTCAATCTATAAATCACAAGACAGTTACGAATCACAAGGCGAAAGTAGTCAATCCGAACGTCAGAAATTTGCCACATCTGAACTCAACATAACCGAACCTTGTAATGAAATCATTGACAAAGCTAATTCTAAGATAAATCATTGCATTCAGCAATTAAACATTGATGAGCCAAAAGAGCAAATCATTTTACCACATTGCCCAATAAGTAATCCTGTAAATGGCCTGATGGACAGTTCAAAAAAATCTTCAATTAGGCAAATAAATATTGGATGGCTTGAAAGAGCTACAGGATTAACAAATGAAAGTATGAATCCAAGTTGTGCAATGGAGAAAGTAGAAAAATTTGGATTAGGCAATCTATCAATTCCTGACTGTTCAAACAAAGCTAGTGATTATGTTGAAAACAGTGAATCTGATGATGATATTGCTATCAGTAAACTGAAACCAGCTCTTAAAAAGCAAAAACTCAACTCTTCCCAAGAATCTAAAGTTGACATTAGACATAAAGATCAAATTAACACTGTTTGTCCTGTAGATGTAAAAGTCCGAGTTAAAAGAGGAAAGAAAAATAATATTCCTATTAAATCAGCTGCTAAAGATGTAAAGGGATCTTCATCAAATAAAAAAAATGATGAGTATATTGAGCAACCACCTGACTTATCTGAGTATTTACCTTTTGGCTTAACTGAAAAAATTAATCCCCGACATGTTAATGTATCTGATATACTAAAAACAGTAGATTCATCAGTAATAAATGTTAGTTCAAAAAAATCAATTAATGTAGGGGAAAATGATAAAATGGAAAAGAAAATTCAAAGTGGCACTTTGAACGAGAACTTTGTACGAATCAATATAGAAAAAAAAGTATTTGTAAGAGGTAGAAAAGGCATTAATTTTTCCAAATATAAAAAGCAGTTATGGAAAGATAGGAAAGCACTTCACAGTGGAATGGAGTTCCCTGAAGGAGGGAAAATAACATGTTTTAAATGTGGATCAGGAGGTCATATGGCCCGTTATTGTATTGCACATAGGGAAAATTCTCTTATAGCTTTAGAGCAGTGTGACGAAACTGATATGCCAACTCTAGAAGACATGCAAAAAATTGTCAGCGAGAATAATCAAGAATCTGAAGAGTCAATCGAACAACAATTAAGTTCTTTGGTATATGAGGCAAGTAAGATTCCAGATGAGTTCATGAAATTATTAGTGGCCCCACCTGAAACATCAAGTGAAATGAAATCATTAAGCAATGCATCTGAAGTAGACAGTAAAGAATTATACAATATTCTACAACAATTTGGCCATAACTCATTTCGTCCTGGCCAAGAAGCAGCTATTAAGCGTATTCTCTCAGGATTGTCTACATTACTCATACTATCTACAGGTGGTGGAAAGTCCCTTTGTTATCAGCTCCCTGCCTTTATCTACAGTCAACGGTACAAATGTATAACTTTGGTAATATCACCACTAGTTTCATTAATGGAAGATCAAGTATTAAGTATGCCAGACTTTTTAAAAGCAGGATGCTTGCATACTAACCAACCACCTACACAAAGACGTAAAATAATAGAATGCTTAAAAAATGGTGAAATCAATATTCTGCTTATTTCTCCTGAAGCTCTTATTGCTGGTGATACTTCAAATGGATTTGCAGGTTTATTTAAATCTCTACC
Source organism: Pararge aegeria (assembly GCF_905163445.1). Lineage (NCBI taxonomy): Eukaryota > Metazoa > Arthropoda > Insecta > Lepidoptera > Nymphalidae > Pararge > Pararge aegeria. Next base: position 9,721,417 of record NC_053195.1, on the reverse strand, counting down.
TCAGATAGCATTTGCATGTATTGATGAGGCTCACTGTGTCTCCCAATGGAGTCATAATTTTCGTCCTAGTTATCTTATGATTTGTAGAGTTCTAAGGGAAAAGTTAAATGTAAAATGTATACTTGGTTTGACAGCTACAGCTAGCCAGGCTACAATTAATAGTGTAATTGACCATATAAATATTCCAGATGGCTTAAATGGTGTTGTGACCAATCCAGCTCTGCCAAGCAATCTGTATTTGTCAGTGTCTTTTGAAAATGATAAAGACAGGGCACTAGTTTCTTTATTAGCATCTGAAAAATTCAATTCATTTAATTCTATTATAGTTTATTGCATAAGAAGAAATGAATGTGAAAGGGTGGCTGCAATAATTCGATCATGTATTTCACAGCCTGGAAAAATTAATATGGAAAAAGAAAATAAAAAACGCAAAAGAATGTCTTATATTGCTGAGGCTTATCATGCAGGCATGTCTGCAGCTCAGAGAAAAAAGATTCAAAAGCATTTTATGGATGGCACAGTAAAAATTATTGTTGCTACAGTTGCTTTTGGTATGGGTATCAATAAATCAGACATTCGATGTATTATACATTATAATATGCCACCTAGTTTTGAATCATATGTACAAGAAGTTGGGAGAGCAGGAAGAGATGGTCAGCCTGCATTTTGTCATGTATTTATGAACAATAGTTCTTGTGATAAAGATGAATTACTTAAACATATTTATGCAAATTCTATTGAGAGGCCAGTAATTAGGAAACTTCTTGAGAAGGTATTTATACCTTGCAAATGTATGAGTCCAAACAGTTCAGTCAAGCAATTAAACAATCAAAAAAGATGTGAAGGTCATGAAGTAAGCATTCCTATTGATAGTACAGTTGAAGAATTGGATTTACCATCTGAAAATATAGCAACATTATTATGTTACATAGAACTCCATCATAAACACTACATTAAAGTTCTTAATAATGCTTATACTATGTGTACAATTTCATCATATGGAGGCCCTATTAAAATTTTAGAAGCAGCTAGATCTTGTCCTCCTCTTGCAATGGCATATTTAATAGAAGGAAAAAAAGATAGTAATATCACAAAAAGTAATGTTTTGGAATTCAACGTTATAGAAGTAGCAGCTGCAATTGGTTGGGAAAGTGGAATGACTAAGTACCATTTGAAAAATTTGGAATGGAATACAAAGGATGGCTCATCAAAAAGGTCTCACTTAAAGGTGGAATTCAATACACTAGGATTCAAATTGAAAGCGCCAGGTGATTTATCAGCATCAGAATTAGATGCTGTTTTAGATGACCTGCATAAAATTGTGTTGGAACAAGAAAAAAACATGTTACATCAGTTGGAAGAAATTAGTAATGCGTTTAGTAAATTTTGTAATTATTCATGGGATAAAATCATTTTTTCCGAAGAGAGAATGGCAGAAAATTCAAATGATTTAAAATTCATAATAAATGATTATTTTTCAAGACAAAAAAGTTTACCCGAAAACATTGTTTTACAAGAGAGATCTTTAGACATTGAACGAGTTACATCAGATGTGCGGGCGTTAATCGCCACATACAAAGATTGTAAATTTACTGGTAGAAGTATTGCACGTATATTTCAAGGAATACAATCGCCTAATTTTCCAGCCATAGTGTGGGGAAGATGTAAGTTTTGGCGATCTCACCTTAACGAAGATTTCTATGGGATAGTTAAAATAGCCACACAACAAATAATTCAAATGAAAATGTAGTAAATAAATATTATATTTTTACTTGTAAACCTAAGCATGAAAGGATGACCCTATGAAATAAATTTTGCCATAAGCTGTAATAATCATGTGATATTATTTAATGTAATCTAGAAATATAAGCTAATTAAGTAGCTAGCAAATATCAAACAATCAAATTTTTAAACCTAATTAAAAATTGAGACCTGAGTTGCTCTCCATAATGTTTTCAAAGGCTGAAAAATGTTGTATGCATTCCCGTCATGAAATAACTGGGTCGTTAGTGTGGCGTTTGCTTCTCAGATTACGGGGTCCTGGGTTCGACTCCTGAGACTGTACGAACAAAATGATTTCTCTGTTGAGATTTTCTAAAGTACCAATGTAGAGCTTTTATAATGGCGTTTCCCGGTACCTCGGAGAGCACAGCAAACCATCGGTCTCTGTTATGATGTCCACCATCTGAAAGCCCGCCACATTGACACAGCGTAGTGATTTAATGTTCTAATTCTCTCTTCCTCCTATATACTTCTGCCCATGTACATCACTATCAGGAGATAAAAGTAGGTAATGCAATGGACTAACGAGGATCACGTTTCCATAATGCGAGACAGTGGCATGCACCGGTTTTTTTTTGACCATGGTAGGCATAAAGCAGGAAGATTGCATAATATTAGGGTAGACAGTGATTTTGTGCCTATATTATGCATGTGCATTTCTATGAAATGCACGCCACTGGAACGGGATTATGGGAATTGACAAACTATAAAAACTAAACAGTATTCTTACAAAATCTGTGCGGTTACATTTAAATCGCACAGTCGGTCAAGAAAATCTTAGCGCTTATTTTAACGTCACAATGTTTACTTACAAAACCTGTACGAGTATATTTTCATCGCACAATTTGCCTACAAAGGCAGTGCTATTTTAGAAGTGAAACTTTTTAAAATGTCCATAGTGGACGAGAATAATAGACTTAAATTTTCGAGGTTGTTGAGATACATTTCGTTACATAAGGAACAAGAAAGACAGAGAGTAGAAAGAAGAAGAAAGAGAATATCTTTACTCGATTGGTCTAGTTCCAACTTTCTAAATATAATTAGGATTCCTCTCCTTTCAGTAGAGTGGTAACTAGCCACGCCCGAAGCACCTCACCAGACCAGTTCAGAAACTGCTTATAAACCAAGGCGCTCGTCACTGCGCCAAGGAGGTTGTCCAAACTTTCCACTTTAAACATCCTCCGGGCCGCCATTTTACAAATTCCGTTTCCGGACGACTTTTGCGGATTTGCTTTTCCGGATGCATAAAACGTGTAATGAATAAAACAAATGGTTTAGACGTAACAAAATTATATTTTATAAGTTTTTATAATAAAAAATAAATAATTAAAATTAACTAACTCCTAAATTAATAACTGTTGCAGCGAAACTTAAAAAAACAAGTTAATATGTTATGCTCATTACTGATATATTATTTGTATTAGGTATCTTAAGTAATTTTATAAGTCTGCAGTACCTGACTATATGTAACGACATAAGCGTACTTAGCTATGATATTATATAAATTAATATTTTTTAGAATTTTTAATAATGGCATGGATTTTTAAGAGAATACAATTGTGTTAACTAGCCCTAAAGACTTTCGCTCAATAATTTTTGGACTTTCAGTTTTAATCACATCCCCTTAGGACCTCTGGTCGCCCAGGCGACCTTACAATAGCTGGAGCCTTAGGTTCTTGCGTATAAAATATATATAACCATTAAAAGTAAAATGTTTGTGCACATAAGGTGTAAAATTACACCGAATTGGATAAGTCATTACTTAATGTTAGAAATAACTTGCGATATTTTTTCCCTCTCGCAGTTCATGGCTTTTTTTAATTAAATGCCTGAGTGCCTTAAGTGATATTGGCGCTAGATATAACGATTTCATAAAATACGTAATTAGTTAATTTTCACGCGATCTATTAGTTAGAAAATCCCACACCAGGCACTCTGATGTATTAAATCACTGATGTATAATACTATATGGCACCCACAAGATTGCGAACAAGCGACTTTACCACAGTGTAACTTAGAATATGCTTTTTAATTTTGTGTGGGATAAACAACCGAAATTATAATTTAGATATTGTTATCATAATGCAAGTTGGCAGTAGATATATTTTTCATTTTCACATCTTAATAAGGTTCCCAGCAGAATTCTTTGAATTCTAAAACATGTTTTTATGTAACGACTCTCTGTGTATAAGTTTTAAGATATTTTATTTAGGTACATTTTATTGCAATTTCCAAGATGTCGGATAGTCGAACGTAGCAATCGTGTTTGATAATGAAAATAAACAAACGTCAAGAAACAAAGTTATCAAACGAAAAGCGACACCATCTAATACTGAGACTGTAATAAGCCACGTGTGGCACAGCAGATATATTAGTTTTTAATATGCTAAACTCGAAATTGGCAGGTTTAAAATCAATGATATCCTTTTTATCATGTCACCTTCGAAAGAGATAGCACTATTTTTAGATTTATCAATTTACATGTGTCACGTGATTCATGTGATAACGACATGTGGCTTCGATCAATAACATACTATGCATGATGTCAGTAGTAAAGTCTGCGAAAATAAGATCTTTCCACGATGCGGGAACCTATTTTTGTTAGTTTGCAAGTGAGAAAACCAATGTATGCTTATTATGAAAAATACGTTAATTTATTTATAAATGTTTATTATGATTTGCATTTACTTTTGTTTTGGGGCTTTTACCATAACAAAGATATATTTGATAATTTGTTTTATTATTAATACTATATTTCTGAGTGAAAACTACATATTATAAGTTGAATAACATTTTTGAACAAATCTTATGTTAGATATTGTAATTTTGATATCTCGTACATTATTGATCGAAGATGAAATAAGATTATGCGATCCGTACAACACTGCGATTTGTGGCACCGTATTAGCGATCATTTGCCGTTTAAATGTTGTGCCTTACCCTTGCGGGCGGCACAGGCATGTTCTTCTAATAAGAACGGAGAAATAGTCTCTTACACCGAAAGGGAAACAAAACTGTTGTACTGTGCGATGTTTCTCTTCAGAATGTCAGCACAAAGGCCTAATACACGCTCGAATCTGGAAAAAAAACATGTTATAAATATACATATATCGACAACAGTCACGATTACTTCCCCAGTATGGCTTGATACTACCGTTTATTTTTCTCATTACAACGCCCTTAAAATCTCAATTAGTGGTAAGTGATGATGCAATCTAAGATGGTATAGTGGGCAACCCTGTAAGGGGTATGTCAACTATATTATACAAATACCCCTAATCGTTTTCGTATAGTTTGATTTCTCGGAACGAATTCCCAGCAGAATTTCGAACATTCCGGGGCTTCTGAAAGAAATCTCTTTAGAGATAAGCACACACACTTATTTTTACTTAGTCGTTAATAGCTTCTTAAGGTGGGTTTAGACCAAACGATTAATGAGCTGGACCTAGAATGAGGGCATTCTTGCTTAACCTTTTAGTTTGCACCAAAGTATCAACGAGCAAGAATGAGAACCAAGAACTAGAATTCTTTTGATGATAATGTTTAGATCAGCTGAACAAATGTTCATTGCTCAATAAAACAATTTTGTGTATATCTCTGTATATTTGAAGTATTTATGTATATTATTCATAAAAATATTCATTAGTCATAACACAAGCCACGCTTACTTTGGGGCTAGATGGCGATGTGTGTTTTGTTGTAGTATATTTATTTATTTATATTTAATATCCAATGAATATAATAATATCCAATGACATATCTTCATATAAAAAAATATCCCTGACAAGGGATATAATTAACGTGTTGCTAAAGTACGGAAACCTGGAATAGAAGAAGTTTACTCTCGCACATATATTATTTGGATATTATTTCCAATTGTAAGCAAATGCTCCCGAGTTGATACAGCTGTGCGAGAGGATAATTTTTTCATCCTTTACCCGGCTCCTGCCCATGCTAGCCCTGCTGGGGGGCGGTTTGTTATCACCATATGGAATGAATATGTGTAATAATGATGGAACCCTCGTAGCTTTAGTTTTAAGTTTACGATTGTAGTTATCGCCATCACTACTCACTGCTATGTACACATTTTGTATATAATAACCATCTATGTGCCTATTTGAATAAAGAAATATTTGACTTGACTTGACATATCACAGTCAATCGTGCTTTCGACCCAGGAGTTTTTGTTTATGAATACTGACCTGGCGCGGTCCAGCTTGACACACTTGAGAGGGCCGGCTGCCCGCACGGTGGCTGCGCGTGGCCGGTCCAACAGTAACGCGATCTCGCCGAAGTAGTCCGAGGGCCCGAGCCGTCCCACCTCCACAGCCGTGTCGCGCGCCCCCCCGCCCGCCTCCCCACCGCGCTGTTGCAGAACTACCGCCATGCCTGTACAAGGTATAAGACTTAAGACTTTAAGCCAAGATTTTCGTGGTTAATAAATATTTCTTAAAAATAGCTATAAATAGGGACTCGACTCCCTTCGTGACCAGGATCCATGCAACTGGGCAACATTTCTTAAAAATATCTATAAATAGGGACTCGAGTCCCTTCGCGACTTAATAACTTACTAACCATAATATTATTGTGGTATGTACCCGTTGAACTATATATTTAAGAAAGTTCCATGCAACTGGGTCGAATTATCCATTAAAAGTTACCCCTTGACTGCAATCCCCTGCACGGCTAACATGGTCAGAAGACAATTTTCTTCCAAGAGAAATGATAAAATTTATCATCTCCCAAAGCTTTATCGCAAAAGTGTAAATAATATCCAATTAATACATATGTAATAACAAACGGGATAAAGCTTCACTTATTATTTTAGCAGGTGGAAACGTTAATTGAATCCCTTGACAGGGGATATAAGCGGGGCATATAATTTTTGTCTTCTGCTGCTGTGTGATGTTTTGTTTCAAACGGCGTTGATCTAATACCGTAACGGCCGCGCAGATACCTATTTTCAGCGTTAAATAACGAAGATAGAATACAGTGGGCCGGGACTATTATACCTCTCTTCTCTATAAGGATCTCGATTCAATTTTTTTTAAATATTAATTTTTATGTTTTTAACATCTTAATTTGTAAATAACAATTGCAATTTTGTATGTGCTTACGAAACGTTTTGCTGGACAACATTACGAATTGAAAAAGCTATCGCTCATATTGTATAGAAGCAGGCGTTACTTTGCGGAAATCCATGATATATTATCAAAATTAAGCTTAATTTGGTATACTCCGCGAAAAGCAGGAGAATCTGTGTGGTGTAATTTATAATTTCTTCAATCCTTATACTCCACACCACACAGATTCTCGGCAATACACCCTCTACGCACGTTTCGCTCCGAAACCGGAGCATCATCAGGAGATGTTGACTTTACAATGAATAATTGTTAACTACTTAACAATTATTTTGATAATAATCTATCGCTCATATTTTGAAGAAATAAAGAGTTTTTTGACTTGTTGACTAGACTATATTAAGGCATGATGGTCACCTCACGATATTTTCCTTCACCATTAAAGCAAGTGATATTTAATAGCTTAAACTTATTTAACGTTTTATTTAGGCAATAATATCGTATCTCGGCACTCACCTTCAACAATGATATAAAAGTCGTTTCCCGGCTCCCCTTGCCGCACGATAGTCTCACCATCGTTGAACGACACTGGCTCTAATGCGTCGGCCACTGTGAGCCGCTCCCACTTCTCTAAGCTTTCTTTAAGAAAACATTAATTTTATTAATAAATAACCTAGGCTTCATAAATCCACTAGATAAGTTATGCCAAATCCATTATGGCGCTATGACATAATATACATATATAAGAGTTCTAGCGGTCGCTCGCGACTTCGTCCGCGTGTAAGTCAATCTTAAAAGATAGACATAAATTATGTTTGTCTTTCTGTTGCGGATTTTTTTAGAAGTTTTATACGGGAACAACTTTGTTACACATGATGTTGTTTTAACTTTTTTTTTTATTATAACAATAAACCGTTTGACCTTTTACGCAGCGCATGCAGCGGAAGGAAGGTTACAAAATGATAAAAACCGACCCAAACCCGATTTTCAAACATTCCTCATTGGTGCTTAGCGTGATGATATTTATCCTATAGCATTTCTCGATAAATGGGCTATCCAACAATGAAATATTTTTTCAACTCGGATTAGTTAATGACATCGCATTCAAGTAAGCTAACAAACAAACAAACTCTTCAGCTTTATATATTAGTATAAGAAGTGAGATATGAGCTCACCAACACTGCGAAGGCGAAAGCCAATTCCTAAATACATAAGTAAAGTACTGAGAGGATTAAGGGCTAGGCAAAACCATAAAGGGCTTAAACTATCGCCCTGGAAAATACCCCGCCTAATTCCTATCGGTTCAGTCGTTTCAGAGTTCTCACTGCAGGACTCGAGAAAAGAGCACAGGGTTGCATCAAACTCACACCACCGAATGACTTCCATGAGCAACGAATGAGGACGGGCTTCTGCCCAACGATGAGACACGCACATCTTACGATGCCGATTAATTCTAAATAACATAAACTATTTTTTAATCTTCACAACAAAAATTATATTTATAAGTACGTTCAAATACAATTTTCCCGATAGAAAAAATTACAAAGTTACCGCTTATAACAGACACACATAAAACACACATAATGTCAGACTATGGTAGAAGATAATATCCATATTTCATGTTCGGAAAATTTGCGTTCTTTTTCTAAACTGCGTTGGAAGCTCATTACCGCACAGGTGGTAATGTAATTCAAAAAGAGAAGTCGGAACAGCCTCTCATTGTTGTTTTTTTTTGTGTTTAGTGAAATTATTTTAGAAATATTTTTTAGTGTATTTTCATTCTTTTTCCGCACGATAAATATGAAAGTATAGTATGTTCTACTTGGGAATTCTCACCCTCAAACTGTCTTCGCGCTATGCGCTACGCTCGTGCGTACAATTATCTCTTGTGAGAATGCGGTGTTTTCCGTCTAGCATAACAATCTATTACTTCTTTCCCAGCCGAGGCGAATCGTCATACATAAGCCAAAGCTCTAAGAAAACATAATATTTTGTCCCTTGTCCATAGAGAAAAATAACTAATAATAAATGATAATAAATAATAAATATACTACGACCTACGACAATACACACATCGCCATCTAGCCCCAAAGTAAGAGTAGCTTGTGTTATGGATACTAAGATGACTGATAAATATTTTTATGAATAATATACATATATATTAAGGCACTGTAAAACATTTATGTTCATCACACAAACATTCCAGTTCCAAATGTCTCCTGCCCATGCTAGCAAATGATGCACTTACCAAGTATAGAAACGCGCGACAAGAACTCGTCATACATGCGCCGCTTCCTGATAGTGGAGCCCATGAGGATTCGGCGGTACGAGTCGCGGTCGAGGCCCCACAGCTTCAAAGGCGTGCGCGCACGCACCGTTGCGGCGCGCGGTGTACCGTAGATCAGCGCCAACTCGCCGAAGCTGCCACCCTCACCTATCGTAGTTACCGGCTCGCCGTTCACTAGTACCTATTTTAAAGGGAGAATAATCAAACATTTAAACGAGCAATTCTTGTCTATGGGAATATATAATATGTACATATAATATATGAAACGGCTCCAAAGAATTGAAATTTAGTATGCCTCTGCATACTAAATTTCAATTTAATGGGGTGATAAATCGATCTAACAAGGTTTCATTTTTCTAAAACATCGTCTGATCCGTGTTTACGGGCCATAAAAAAAACTACAATATCATTAGAATACGAAGGTAAAAGCCATTTGCAAGGTGGATATAATAGCTCAGGTGGGAAACCGGGCGATTATGAAACCATAAATAAAATATCGGTCATCCAGGTACTTTATATCCAACGTGTTAAATCTGTATCTGTGCGTTCGTTTTTGGCACAGCTTGCAAACGAATAGACTGCCCTTTTTTCCTGTATGAAAGCAAGCTGACGTATTCGAAATGGTTCTTAGTCATAATTTAGGATCTGATCTAATTAGGCGTTTGAATATTATCAGTTCATTTATTGAAATTCAAATAGAAATTTGAATAAATAGGCCTAGTTTATATTTAAGAACTTTTTAAAAGTAATTTTCAGTCTGTAAATCATGATAATTATCCAAAGATTAACGGCTTACTGCATGGCACGGTTTTCCTTTCAAAAGGAGACGGGTTTAGAGTTAAGACCATAATCAACCACCATGGCAAAGAGCGAATTCGTAGATTTCACAATGAAGAGTTCTCACTGTTAATGTAAGTGATATTTTAATTGCCTAAATAAAAAACGCACATAACCCTATAAAGGACATAAAAATGAATATTGCCGTTCGTGTGTCTCGCCAGAACTCCTTAATGGATTCAGCTTCCCTGCTTCTTTTTTGTATAAAAAAAAGAGAAAATTAACGAAATCGAAAGGAACAAAACAAATCGAATAATAGAGAACTAGTTATTCTTATTGAATTCAAAAATAGTGTGTAATAATATTCTAAATTTCTTACCTCTACTTCCCCAGAATCAATAATATAAAAATTATCTCCTTCGTCTCCCTGTTGGATCACAGTTTCGCTTTGTAGACATTGAACTGGAAACATTGCATCAAACATGTCTGCTCGTTCGGATTCATCTAGGTGTGTAAATAGCACGTTGGAGGCGATTGCTCTCGACAAGGCCCCCATAGTCTTATAGTCTTTTGGCACCACCTTAAAAAGAATACCACAGAATACCATAAAAAAAAATTACTGTAATTTTATAAAGTGTGTTAATAACCAAACTTTTGATAACTACAAATTCATATTTGCCGGATATTTTATGAAATTGATTAGGATTTTACAAATACCCTAATAATTATTAATTAGTTCATAGATAGTTTTCAAGAAACTTACATTATATTTAATTAATATCCAATGTTCATGACATTGAGTTATAATAATAGAATGCATTATCCATACACTTCAGTCCTACATGGACTCGAACGATGCAAAGATACCTCCCGGTGTCTTAGTCGTTTATCATAATATTGCCCAAATCCATCAATACATACTAAGAGATAATTTATATTAAGTACATTACATTTGCTTTTATTTCAGATTAGCTGTAGGTCGCGTTCATCGTCCGTTTTTATTACATTTTTACAAATCCACTGGGAACCGTTTATTTTCCTGGTATAAAAAATAGCCTATGTCACTCTCCGTCCTTTGAACTAACTCTATGCCAAAAATCAAGTTGCTTGGTTACTGTGTGGAGGAAGGACAAACAAAAAAACGGAGGGTGCGTGCTAATTGACATCTTGTAATACGCGACGAGTCCTAGATCAAGGTTACAGCCAAAAGGGTCACGCGCTTTTTAAGGCGGCCCTTGACCCATACACATTGACATGACATTGATATTTTGTCAGCACAATATCTTCTTCAAACTTCAAGACGGATTTGTTTATGTTTCCATATAATTTTTACGACCGAGCAGGACGTCTAGGCTCTAGCCTCCTTGGAAAAGTCTTAACGTTGTGGTTTTAAGTTGGAGGTCCCGGTTTCGATCTCCGGCAGATGAATTGGAAATCCTTTAATTAATCAATATTTGAATCTTCCCTGGTCTGGTCTGGTGGGAGACTTCCGGTGTGGGTAGTTATAGTCGTAAAAAAGTAATAGGCCCGTTTTGACATTTGTCATCGCGACGTAACTAGTTATGGAACCATAAGACTCGGGACTCGATACTCACGATAAATCAATACATGTTTGTATCAGTACTTGATTGATATTATTATGTATTGTAAAGTGTTCGTTCGTTCAAAGTATTCCTTTAACTTCACAACCAAAACGAAACCAAAAAAAATTACGTATTTTTAAAACACCGGATGTAATTGATTTCTATTTTATTGTTTCTTTCAGTTTCGTTCCAAGTTACATTCTATGGTCTTGCACAAATGTCAAAACGGGCCACATTTTTACGACTATACCACCCTACTGACAAAGACGAGCCGCGAAGCAATTTTCCAGTACGAGTATGTAGCGTAGAAACTGAGTAGTTATATAACTGCCATACCCCTAATAGGTTAGCCCGTTAGACTGCATAATCACTCACTAGCAGGTGAGATTAAAGTCAAGGGCTAATTTACATTGGAATAATGAAAATAATAAAAAACTTTTCGGTTCAATGAGTTGGGTGAAAGGGTGAATAGTGATCGCCGGATGACTGTACCCAAAGGGTAAAACGGGACTCTAGTATCAAGACTCCGCTCTATCCATCAGTCCGTCTGTCTGTCTGTCCGTTTGTCACCAGGATGTATATCATTAACCGTTATAGTTATGACAGTTGCAATTTCCGCAGATGGTGATTATGTTGCCGCTATAACAACAATATATCCGCTAGCACCCATACAACAAACATGATATCTTGCCGTTTTATAGATAATGGTACGGAAAAAATCGTCTGCGAGTCTAAATAGCAATGTTATTATATTATTATCAAACAATCACCTTCTTGACGTAGCTAGTTGCATCCTCCTCAGTGACTGGCTCGGCGCTGATGCCACCTCTTCGCCGCGGCAGTTGCCCGCCCGGCACCGGTAACGGGGACAGTTCCCCATCTGCTTCGCCCTCCGACGTAGCTGCAGCAGCGGCCGCCGCCTTTACTTGCTCCTGTATATAAATCGAGCTTAAGATCGTAAACGGATTTTATATCAGTACCATAAATAGGCGAAATCCATTGCTGGTCTAAAGAAAATAATCACTACGCTAGTAAGACGGGTTGTTTGTACCACCGGTTCGGAAGGCAGATTCTTTTATTTTATTTCATTAACGATAGGCCAGCGCTTGACGACAATCATGCCCGTAAGATAACAATGTCTAGGTTGGAGCACGCTTGCCTAGAAAAAGCCTATTCACTTTAGCCTTGAAGGTACTAAAATTATACGTGGCAGAAACACAGTTGCCGGGAGGGCGATCCACTTCTTAGCGTCACGTATCAGAAACGTGTATAAAAAACGTTTCGTGCGTGTTGATGGAATATCAACCACATAAGGATGCCACCGCTCACGGTGTCTCGCTGTTCTGTGGTAGAACAGGGAAGGAGGAACAAGATTGTGAAGTTCCTGAGCACACTCACCGAAGTATAAGCGGAAAAAAACCCAGTTGCCCTTTTCCAACATCAACAATTTACATTCATTTTTTTATCGTGTATAATTAGCGGCTTCGCGCGCTCAGGTTGCATTTAAAAGATCACTTTTAGAGATAAGGCCGCCTTTATACCCTAGCAATATTTTAGTATGCAACGTTTCAATGAGCTGATTTTTTTTTGCAAATTTTTGATGCATTTTATGGGTAGTCAAAATAATTCTAATCATAAAAAATATATATATGTTTATTAAAGTGTATTATATATACCAACACTCGAGGGTATATTAGTATATGATATGGAAATGAGTATTTAACTTAAGACAAGCAAAATACTTCATAATAATTAAGTTCTTTATTTTTTTCCATAATTATAATATAATAACATTGTAACTAGTAAAATGAATAACTACATAGATACAACGATGATGGGAGGATGACATCCAACAAAAATTGGGAGCACTATGGACTAGTTGCAACAGACAGTTAGAGGAGGCCTTTGCCATAAGAAACATTGTTAACTCATGTTTGCAGTAATGATTTGAATGTGAATTGATCAATCAATTGAAATGGAACACAGAAACAAAAAACATTAAGAGCTATTTTTGTTAAGAATATATTAATAGCCTAAAACTCCCTCTTACCTAAAGGAGAAATTTAATTTTCTCGGAGTGCAGTCAGATATATGTTCTTGTCGTACGCTGACTTTGAGCATGCTGTTTCATAAAACTAAGTTTTATAAGCATTCATTCATTGTTCAAGCTACTGAACTGTGGAATGCACTCCCAATAAGCATACGACAGTCAAGGTCACTAGACATATTCAAAAATGCTGTTAAAGCCCATTATCTTGAACAATAAAGACGACAGTGATTAACTCTTACTCATATTTAAGTATGTTTTAGTATATATTAGTTTATTATTTTTTATATTTATTATTATTAATATTTTATGTGTGTAATCTTGATAAGTATTAGTGTGTAATTGTTCGTAAGTATGTATATAATAATAATACACCCCACCAATCGGTTTCCCTTGGTTTTCCTAATCCTAAGGTTGCCTGGAAGAGATCGCTACTAAGCGATAAGGCCGCCCTTTGTACCCTACTTTTTAAGTTTATTTTTGTTGTGTCCATTGTTTTTTTTTTTACTATTTGTGGTTTACAAATAAAGTGTATAAAAAAATAAAAAAATAATAGTTTAAGTTATTTCAACTTCAGTTTGCAGCACTCAGCACTTTGAAAATAGAGTTTCTTGGTGCCAATTCTGTTGTACACTTATCTTTTCATTAAGCATGCATGCCTAAAAATGGTGCTGTCCTTTTTCATTAAGAATATAGTAAAAGAGATTTAACTACTTTTAGACCTATGAATTTAGTGTAGTTTATAAATTTGTCAACAACAGAAATTTCACCGTTATGAGACTCCAATGTTCCTTAATTTATCACAAACAACAAAATTCATTAGGACCTAAAAATGAAGACAGTGAAGGAAAATGAGCCCGCACATCATACACGTTAGCATTCATGGTATAATGTATGCTCAGCTTTCACTGCTGATATAAAGCATGACATAGGTATATGCTTGCATAAAAGTTTATGGATACTACAGTATACCACTAGTAAGCTGTTGTAAATTGCAATTTTTTACAGTAAAGACAGTGACTTGCATATTAATTTTTTTTAAACTGAAATATCTTTCTTACTTTACTCATGGGTCCAAAACTATAAACATTTTATCCTACGCAGTTACTTCATTTATAGAAGTTGTTGTTTATCAATATAGTCATAATAAATGGGTGGACTGCATTTCAAATTGGAAAATAACCCATACATTTTATACACATTTTCTAAACTAAGAACTTTTCCTATTTGAATTACACATTATATTTATGGTTCCCATAATTGCACCATAGTGAAACATAAATACGACGGAGGAGTGTGTACTGTGGTGCATATTGTATTGAAATGAAGCTTATCTGATATTCTTATATTTGATTATACATGTAATATTTAGTGCAGATATAGGTTTGATATGTTTGATGTTTTAATATTAAAGAGATAGTTATCTTAGTGTATAAAAGATGATTATAGAATCTCACCACCATTTTGCAACTCTTCATGAGCAATCTCGATTAAAGAATGATCTTTAAATGTTATTTAACACAAAGTCATCAAAGGTAAAGGAATTGTGGTAGTGGTTCACCTCGTTAAACTTTTTCCACACAAACGAGGAAACGTTACGCGGTCATTAAATATAGTTTTACCACAATATTTATAGACTAAATAAAGATCACTTCTCAGGAATCTTCACGATTCTATTTTAAGTTGGCTGTCAACTCGAGTATCATAATACTCTCCGCCCCCACCACAAATATATTCACGTAATATTTTGGGGACTCGTAAACCTTATTCGCATCATTAATTTAATTCTATTTCCATCGGAGTATAATATCTTGTCACTATTGTTTTGATTAAGTCTTGTAAACAACACTTACTCGTTCTAGTTTTTGAAAATACTGTCTTAAAAACGTTACAGGATTTTCAGGTTTATGTAAACAAAGCTGAACTATGCAATCTTTTAATAATACTTGGATATTATGATTTTGAATATAATTTTCACACTGATGTAAACATTGTTCTTCCTCCATTGAGTCCATTTTTATTAGCCTCTCTGTCGCATGTTTCCCATTCGCCATATGTGCCATAAATAATTTTTATTTTTTGGCTCGGAACAAAGATTTTGGGCAGTTCGTCGGGGGTTCCATGGAAATGCCAAATGGTTCCTTACTCCTTGTCGCCCAACAAGAACGGGCATTTCCAAATTGACTTAGTATGCCGCATGCCGTTTGAATTATATTAAATTGGTATTTTAACCTTTTAACCCATACTTCCATTGGTTCTATTACCTTTTGGTATTGGTATTTAGCATTGGTATCCTCTTCGACAAAACTGTTTGTGGTTTGGCTCATTCGGACGGTAGGTTATTGCTTTGTCAGTTTGGTTTTTTTCGATTGGTCTGCACTCTATATTCTATTTTATCATCTATGGTGCTGTAACAAAGATGGAAGCCGCGAGTGTGGAAGCCGGTGAAAAAAATCATTTACAAAATGCTTTATCAGAAACAGAAATCGCTAATATACCTAACGGAGTTGCCGATAAAATAAACATTTACATTGATCAAAAATTTGAAGAATACCTAACATCTAAGGCTCTACATGAAACCAGTAAATCACAAATAGGTATGTGGCCGGCCTATCCTTTTCTTTTAGAATAAGGAGTTTTTCTCATTAAAATCTGTCTAAATTGGTAAAACTTATATGCATAATACGTAATTTTATGAAATTTATTATCATGAAAATATATCAAAATTTTAACAAAATTCGAAATAATTAACAAATAAAATATTATTACAATTAATTATGACGCTACCTGTACCCACATATTTGCTATTATTATTACTATTTCTTAATTTAACCCTATGGATAATGTTGTGAGTTGGTAGGTCTTAATTATGTTTGTACTCTCTGGCAATGATTCCAGCTTACCCAGCGAATAACACATAGAGGCTTACAAGAAGGAATTTATCTGAACTGTGATGGATCTAGTAGGTCTTATCTTTCAGTATACTATTAGGTTGCACTCTAGTATAAACCCCTGTGCAAGCAGTAATGTTTGTTTAAATTTGATTATTGGCTGATGAGCTGGATACTATACTTATGGGATAGTGCCAGCCTTTCATTAAAATAATGTCTGTAGCCCACATTCTTTGTCCCTGTGCACATGGCTTTGCACAAATCCTGTGGGAACTGTTTTTCCTGGGATAAAAGTAGCCTATGTTACCCTACATCCTTTCAACTAACCCTATGCTAAAAACCAAGTTGCGTAATAAGGGTACTTATGTTGGAAAAAATTACAAAATAAAACTGTAACTAATTTTGTGACCACTAATAATTGTTAGATCTAATAGTGATCACACTGCATTCAATCTGCCTAAAGCAATGCTGGTTGTGACTGAAGATATACAGTGTTTTCACCAATTCTTTAGAGTCTGTAGTTTATTTCCTTTTAGCAGCATAAAAAAATATGTATGTTGGTGGTTATTTCTTTAAAGAAGATTAGTCAAAGTGTGTAGGAAACAATGGATGAAATATATAAAAACAAGCATATTATACTATAATCCTACTAATATGAAAGTAGCACAAATTATCAAACTCAAAAAAATAAGTAAGCTACTATTTACTTCTATACTTTTGGAAGTGTAGTGTTCAAAAGAAATAAACATTCATTTTTCTATCTTGTGAGAGATGAAAGCAGGGTTTGATATTACACAGAAACATTGTTATTATGTCATTCATCAATTGTACCATATATTATTATTGCCTCACTGTTATAAATGTGTTTGAAAACATTGTTTAAACAAATGCATTGGTAAGTTGAAAATGAATAGCATATTTACTCAATTCAGGTTTGGTTCTACCAAATCGTCAAAATGGCCTCCAACAGAAGCTGTTGATGACAATTTACTAAGTTTTCTCATCAGGGCCACAATCTTCAGTCAAAGCAAAATATTTCTTTTTCATTTAAATAGGTGCACAGATGCGTACAATACATGTTAAATTTTTATGTACAGTAATTAAGGGCCATATAGAGCGAGAGATATACTCAATCCTACAAATTTTATTACTGTACCTTTCAGAGACAATACAGATGTTACTTTTTACGAACAAATTTATGTCCATATATAGCAAGTCATATCCACAACTGTTCATATCCACTTAGTGTTTATTATAATTATATTTAATAATGATTATACTATATAATAATAATTATTATCTATTGCTCATATAATAATGGTATATTTTTTTTGGGGTAAACCTGTGCATAATCAAAGGCCTGATATTAACACACCTAACCAACAAGGATTTGATGCCATGCATTTATATATCACAACTTGATGGCACAGCATTATACACCATAATATTATTATTTGTGTATTTACAGGTGAAATCATAGAGCTCTATTTTATGATAAATTGTAAATGTGTGTAGAGCTTTATACACTACATTATATTTCTTATATGTAATTTTGAAACATATGGGTTATGGCTATCAGCATTCAAAGAATTATATGAACACTAGCTGTTGCCTGCATTCTTTGTCCACTTTTATTATTATGGTATTTTACAAATCCCATGAGAACTGTTTGTTTTCCTGGGATAAAAAGCAGCCTATGTTACATAAATTAAGTTGATTGGTTATTTGGTTAGGGCGTAAACTGTATAGTAAGGATAAACAAACTGACACACTTTCATCTTTAAAATTAATATTGATGATCATCAATCAACATCAATAAATAGCCAATAATAGTCCACTGGACTAGAGAATTAACAAATTATCACCATGCTGGGCAGACAGGATGGTGATTGCAGTCGATGGTTGTAGCAGTACAGAGGATGCTGCTTTCCCTGTTTTCAGTTATATTCCCTTAGTCACCTCGTATAACACCTGCGGTAAGAGGTGGGGTTGTGACAACTCCACATGTTATGGATAATAAGAGACAGTAGTTTCAAAATGTTACACTAGACATACACTTAATTTTCAAAGATAACAATGTTTTGATGTTATTATGTTCAATGATTTCTCATCATCTGCATGAAATCATCTTTAACCAAGTTAGCAACATTAAGTTACATATATAAAGGTGCCAATCCCAATAATGGTGTAAACTAATCTGGAGCTAAACTTAATCCAAAAGTCTTTAGTAGTGTGTATTCTGTGTGGAAAATAATACCAGCTCTCTTTTTAGACTCTCTCTCTCTTTTTTAACTTATTCAGTTTACTATAGTTATTTGAATGCAACAGTATTGGCATTTGATCCCAACCTTCAGTATGCTTCTGTAGATTGTATTGTTTGTATTCATGTTTATTTAAAATATAATAAAAAAAAATTAAATTAGGTACACAATTGCAAAAAAAAATTAAAATTGGCAACCAAAATTTCAGTCTCTAGTGGTCTTCAAAACTTTTTGGTTTCAAGTACTACTATAACAACCATGGTTTTTTGGCCTGCAGATGATTAAAAAAAAATATTTTATTCATGTAGACCTTAGCACAGGCAGTTAATATTAACTTTCTAAATCATTATCAGGAAAAAAAACATTTTGTTAGATTAATAACTATATAATATAGTTTATTAGTTTTGTGAAAGTCAAGGGAACAACCAAGCATAGCAAGTAACTTTTTATCACCAAGCATGCCAAGTGCTAGTATATTATAAAACTTGAATGCTTTTTTGTGAACTGTTACCAAATTAGCTAGAATCGGCGGGAAAAGCTTCAATTCATCATATAAACGAACTCTCAGAACTGGAGTGATATTTTAATTGCTTATAAAGCGCAAATAACATCGAAAAGTTAGAGGTACGTTCTGGGATTCGAGATCGATCGCCCAGTGGGACGGAATTTAACCCCCGAAAGTGATGTCAAAGTCCGTACCACTGTTCTATCACCACTACTTCTCTTCTTTTTAAGTTTTAATTAAAATCAGTAAAAGAAACAAATTTTTGAGCTTTAATGCTAGTAACTAATTCATTTGGGAAATGCATATTTTGTCTTTTGTTCTAGATGAAAAAAATGCAGCAACTGAAGCAACTATCATTGAATTAACAGCAAAATATGAAGATGCTTCCAAAAAATTACAGATATCTGGGGAAACTATCACAGAATTGGAAAAGCAAGTTATATCTCTAAACACAGAATTAGAAAAGGCTCGTGAGAAAATAACACAATTAGAAAATGAAGCCATTTCTCTTAAAAGCTCTAGAGATGCTGCAGTTGATGAGCGAAATGACTTAACACGTATATTACAAAGGCGTGATACCGAAATTGAACGATTGACTGCCAATGAAATATCGTTGTCTCAACAACTTCGTGCAGCTATTGATTCAAAGTGTGAAGCTTTAGCTTTAAATGATGAAATTCAAAGTAAAGAGCTTTCTCTTCAGTACCGTGAAAAGCGCTTGGATCAAGAAAGGGTTTTGTTAAATTCTCAAATCACTGCATTATCTGAAGAAGTTAATAGGCTTACATCCGAATTGCAAACTGTGAGAATTAATAAGACTAGTAGGCTAGTAAGCTTGGAAACACAACTTGCAGAAAAAATTGAAGAATTAAAAGCAGCTAATGAAACAATCGAGCAATTGAATGAAATTAAAAAGAATTTAAATAACCGTGCTGAAAGCTTAACACAACGTTTAATGGAACAAAGGGAAATAGAAAATAAAATGGCAGAAAATTATAAAAAAGAATTAGACGCTAAAACAAAATTGTCTGATTTATTTAAAACTATGCATGATGATGCTGAATCAAAAACCACAGAATTGACTGATGGTATTTCCGAATTACAGAAGTTACTCAATGATGCCACAGAGAAATATGGTGATCTTGAAACGAAATATAAACAGGCTGAATTAGATAATGAAGAGCTTATGGAGAAAAAAAATGAAATTATTTCTTCATTGAAAAATGAATTAGAACATGCTAATGATTTGTTAAAAGCTGCTACAGCACAAAATCTTGATATGGCTCTCAGTGACCTGGCCCCATCTGCAGCCACAGCTAGTAAACTTATGAAATCAGGCATGTCTTTGACTCAAATATATTCCCAATTAGTATCAGTCACAGATGACTTAAGCCAGAAAAAGGAAGAAAATAGACAACTTCATATAACTATAAATAAGATAGTACAAGAATTAGAAGAAAAAGCCCCCTTATTGCAAAAACAGAGAGCTGAATATCTTGAAGCAAAAGAGAGCAATGTAGCTTTAACGCAACAAATAGAATCTTTGGTTATTGAATGTAACAGATTGAGAGATGATTACTGTGAATCATCTAAAATTTCGAATCACTACAGTCGAGAAAATAGTCGATTAAAAGGAGAACTGGCCGACTTAGGTAGGCAAGTTTGCTTCTTATTAAAAGAAATAGAACACACTCGAGGAGGTTTGCTTAACGGGGATCATGATTCTTCACATAATACTAATATTACAAATTCCTCTGACATGAGTTCGTCTCGAATTATATCGAAGACATTAGTGACTTTTAGTGACATCCAAGAGTTGCAGGCAAATAATCAAAAACTTTTACGGATGATTCGGGAGTTAACCGATAAACAAGAGGACTTAGAACGCCATAAAGAACAATTTGAGAGTGGAGAAATGGAAAATAAAATAGAAACTTTGAAGCAAAGAGTTACAGAACTAACTGAAGCCCAAGATAGACAAACTAAAATGGTAAATGGTCTTATAAGACAACGGGATATGTTTAAAAAACTTTATCATGATCACATGAAAGGCAAGCGTCACGAAATGTCTGCAGTTTTAGACACTTCAGATTTAGAAAAGGATGATTTACATATGATGGTAGATGTGCCAGAAAAATCTCCAAAACCAGCTGTAGTGGAAGTTTCAAATTTTGAAGTCAAATTCAAGGAAACTGAGAAGCAACTCGAGCTCTTGAGAGAAGAATATAAAACTTATAAAGAAGAAAAAGTTACTAATGAGAGAATGTTATTTGAGCAGATTGACAACATGAGACAAGAAATTGCGAAATTAACAGCTGCAAATAGTAAATGTGCTTCAACATCAGAATATAATAATGAAAGATTAAAAATATTGCAAACCAACATAGCAACATACAAAAAACAAATTTCATCATTGGAAGAAAAAAATAAAGCCTACAATGCCACTATAGCTAAGCACGAAGTTTCTTTACAACATTTGAGAGATGAAGTTTTGAACGCACAAGGAAAGTTAGCATCTGCAGAAATACAGGTTGAAAACTTAAAGTTAGAAAATAAATTATTAAAAGATGCAGAAATGCGCTTGCAGACTGAAAAGGAGATAATAAATAGAGAGCGACATGGACAATCCTTGCTTTTGAAGAATTTAGAAATGATAAAAACTAGCTTGGAACGCGTTGAGGCCGACAATCACGCAAGAATAGAAACGAGACTTGATGAAGCTACGCGAGAATGTGGAGCTTTACGAAGGAGATTGCAAGAAGAGCAGGATAGATTTAGAGAACTAGCAGCTCATCTAGAGCGCCAAACGGCTACGGCAAAATCACGTATGCAGGAAGAGAAAGATGCAGCAGATGCAATGAGAAAAGAAATTCAACAACTTAGAAATGACTTACTTGAGAAAAACAAATCGAATGAAGAAATTAACAAAAAACTAAAAGTTGCGCTCTCACCAAACACTGATGGATCGTTAGATACCGTTAAGAGAATTAAAGAACTCGAAATTAAATTGTCAGATAGAGATAGTGAACTAAAGTCTCTTTCAGAACAGCTAAACACTGCTAAAGAACACATTAAACAATATTGTGACATTGCTGAAAATGCTGAGAAGGAATTGAAAAATCTGAACTCTGAATATGAAAAATACAAATTAGAAACTGAGGCTAAGCTTACTGAAAACGCAGAAAAGCTACAAATTTTAGAAGATAAGTGTTCCGAATTAGAAGCAGAGCTCTCTCTTCAAGCTAATGGTGAATATTCCACTGCAAACATCAGTTTGAAAAATGAATTGGTAATTGTCAAAGAAGAATTAAAGAACGCATTAACTAATTACGATAACTGTCGTTCTGAACTAGATGACACACGTAGTGAAATGACAAAATTATCAGAAACAGTTCAAAAGGCTGAAGAAAAATATACACATGAAATGATTTTACATTCTTCAGACATCCAAACATTATCTAATGTAAAAGAGGAGTTATCAAGAGCACAAAACCAGCTTAATGAACTTGTTGCTTTGAAAAACAATACAGTAGATAAAATGGAAGCAGAAAAACTATCATTAATTGAAAGAGAGAAGATTCTTATTAGTGAGAATGAGCAGCTAAGTCAGCGCTTAAAAGATCTTAATGATCAAAATTCTCTGCTGCACGAACAAATACAGGCATTAGGTACACAGTTGTCTGTCTCTCATGCGTCTAGGTCTTATTCGGAGAGTATGAGTGAATCTGCTAATGATTCTAATATAAATGTATCTGTTAGTGAAGAAGATGGAAAATCTTCTGAGCAATTGTTACAAGTTGTTAAACTTTTAAGAAAAGAAAAAGATATAACAGTAGCCAAGTTTGAAATATTACAAGCGGAGACAATGAGATTAAAATCCCAATTAGAAATAACCGAAAAACAACTTGATGGTTGTAAATTATCGTTGGCTTCGGAGAGAGAGAAATCCGAAGTTAGTATGGTAACAGTCAATAAACAATCTGATATTTTGAGAAAAGTAGAAACTCTTAATGCGTTGACCGACAGTAATAGAATTTTGAGAGAAGAACGTGATGCATTAAGTAATCGAGTGGAAGAATTGACATCGACCATAAAATCTTTGGAAGAACAATTAATACCTCTGCAGGAAATGATAGCTGATTACACATCTAAGAATGAAACACTGCTCTCTGAAAACACTGCTTTGAAGGCTGATTGTGCTAGGTGGAGAACACGAGTTAATGCTCTAGTAGAACGTGCCAACAAAACTAGCCCTGAAGACTGGAAACGTCTGCAAAATGAAAGAGAAACTCTGGCTAAAATGCTAACAAATGAGAAAGAAAACCTTAGAAAAGTTAGTGAGGAGTTAGGTGCTCTAAAAATTGAAAAATCAAAACTAGAAGAACAGTATACACTACTTTCACGTCAACAGAATAATGTTGTAGAAGAAAACAAAAAAGTTAATGAAGAACTACAAGTTCTGAAAGATGACATGTCACGGTTGACGGAAGAATTAGCCAAACTTAAAGGGGAATTCAACACAGCAGCTGATACAAATGCTAAGCTTTCTGAGGAAATAAATAATAGAGAAGCTTCTCTTACCGATATAAGAAATAAAGAAAATCAAATTCGTAAAATTGCTAAAAAGTATAAAGGCCAATATGAAGAACTTTTTAAATTAGTAGAAGAGGAAAAACAAAAGAAAGAAGGTGAAGCAGCCGCTGCAGGTGCTGCAGTAGCAGAAATAACAAAAAAAGTTGAAGAGCAGTTGACGGAAGTTCAAAAACAGTTAGACGCCGAAAAAGCTAATAGCGACAAGTTAAAGCAAGAGATCGAGACATTGAAGACTGCAAACATGGATAAAGAGGAAAAAGCCAAACTAGTTTTAAAACACGCGAAGACCAAGATAGTTCAGTTAA
The DNA here is from genome assembly GCF_905163445.1 of Pararge aegeria. Lineage (NCBI taxonomy): Eukaryota > Metazoa > Arthropoda > Insecta > Lepidoptera > Nymphalidae > Pararge > Pararge aegeria. The sequence continues at coordinate 9,697,305 of NC_053195.1, read as the reverse complement.
CTGAGTTAAAAAATACTCTTAGTCGTGAGTTGGATGAATCCCGAAATAAAATAGGTACCATCGAACAAAGCACACGTGACGAACAAGATGCTCGATTGGAACTTATAAAATCACAGTACGAGGGTCGTATCTCTCGTCTAGAGAAAGAGCGTGGGGAAGCTCAAGCTGAAAAAATCAAGGAAGTTGAGTCACTAATGCAAAAAATAAACATGTTACAAAGACAATTGGCTAATCAAACATCATCGTCCAAACAGCAGACGACAACGGAAAAAACTACAACTGACCCTCCAACAGCAAATATAAAACCTATGGCTGGTAAGTTGCATTTTTGTATACTAATGTTAACTCTAAGTTAGGTTTACTGGATCGGTGGTTTTGTTGTATCATCTTCTTCTTCTTCTTCTTCTGCTTGCGGCTCAGGTTCGTCTGATCCCTGGTGTCACGTCGACCGGCTACGATCTATTGTGACGCCGCTGTCTAGATCTCCCAGCAAGCGTTGGTCGCCTTCAGGAAAAGCAGCACTTTCCTTGCTGGAAGAAATTTAGCATCCACCGGTTGCATTATGTGTTGTTGTATCATATAAAGAAAAATTATTACACCTTGCGTCATATAGTTTTGCCAGGTTGTCGCAGATTATAGTAAATTAAGTTTAATGTAAATTGTAAGCATTGTATTTTTTCCACTCCAAAAAGACGGGTCTATATTCAACTGTATTTATTTTGTTTAATATATATTACTACCTATATACTCTTGAAGTGTTCCAGTTGTCTCAAAGCCAGGTATTGATAAAAAGATCCATAGAAAATCAAGATCACATAGAAATGTAAAATTTTTATAGCCCTGTAACGTTGAACACTTCTTGAACTCTTAAATAAAATGAATTAGGTGTTTGAGTTTGAAAGTTTTAATTTTATTACAAGTTAGCCCTAGACTGCAAACTCACCTGGTGGCAATTGATGATACAGTCTAAGATCGTAACGGGCTCAAATGTGAGGGAGTATGGCAGTTATATTAAACCCGTAGTCCTAATCGGTTTCATCCCAACACGGCCTACGGCCCGAGCCTCCTAGACCGGAGAGAGAAAATTCAGAAATAATAAATTCTTAATTAAGCGCTGAGATTTTCTTCATTAAAGTTGCTTATTAACATCAGGTGTAGCACAGCAAAGTGTATCAGCAAGTCGACGCGGTGGCGAGACTCCGCTGGCGTCTATCCGGCCGATGGCGCAAGTGGGCCCCACAGCACCGCATGACGCGCACAGCACGGAATACATGCCGGCCTCTTCGTCACGTCCTCTGCCCCGTGCCTCTCTCTCTTCCGCTGCCTCGACCGCCTCCGCTGCCTCCGCGGCCGCCGTCTCTGCTGCCTCGGTGGCGCCGCCAGAATCCACGCAGGTATCCAGATTTTCCATCTCGATAACAATAATAATAACATAAACATGTAGTGACATATTCCACTGCTACTGCCGTTCAGCATCATTTCACGTAATAAAAAAAAAATTTGGTCCGATATGTTGTGGAGTACCCGAATCACCCCCATGTACCCGCGATTTTTCGAGTTGGAGTTTTGGAGTTATGACTCTTTTTGGATTTTTTTGAGGAATTTCGACATGACCGTCTTAAAAAATTTGTAAAAAAAGCAAAATCCTTTTTAGAGATTTTTTTTTTTGCAAATTGAAGTTAACCTTTTAACTTAAATTTACCTTTGGGCATCAAGCCCCGAATTAAGCGTAGCTTGTGTTACGGGCACTAAGATGACTGATGAATATTATGACATACAGATAAATATCCAGACACTGGAAAAAAAATCATGTTTCATTTGTGGGAATCCATCCCTGTGCCACTCGGCCGTCATTATCTTCATACCAAACGATTGATTTTCTGTAACACTTATTTACCTGTATCAGCATATAAATAAAATTGAATTCAATTGACGTCCATTGTTGGATTTGGGTCTTTTGTAGAGACTTCATAAATGCACAGTTCTTGGCTGCTTGTTTCCAACGGCTCCCAGAGACTCGTTTGATGCCCATTGCCACTTTCGCTTTGCGACCCGTTGAGCTATGTTGGTATACTGTAGTTCTTAGTATCTTCTAATTTCTGATTTGACCACTACTAATTTGAGATCTCCACTTTATCGTGAAGAGCGCAATACTCTCTGCAACCCAGTAATCGTTGTTATCTCTGCACTCAAAATTTGAACCTACTTCGGCGGTATAGGCTCGATTATTTACCTCGGACACATGACCCAGTAGAGGTGTGTCGTAGAATCAAAGTTTGTATAGAACAAAGTAACTTATCAGAAGATAAGTACGCGGATGTAAGTTGCTGGAAACCGGTATTATATCATAAGCGGAGAATACTTCAATAGTACTACCCGTCGTAGCTGCAGGCCGTGAAAGTGAAGTATAAACGGGTCATCAAATTATAGCATAACATGTAAAGCGTTTACCTATGTTAATCCTCCTATGCGACTCTTTTTTCATAAAATGCATTATTAGTACACCTTTGGTTTAATCAAACATTGACAAAATATGCATAGTATCTCAATACGTGTTCTGTGCTGAATCGAATTTTAAAACCAGCATCAAAATTCTGTACTGAAAATGCTTCTCTTACTGTCACTACTATTCGCCTATTCCCCCTTTAAAAAGGATGACTTTAAAATAAAAAGATACTTATATTAACAGCGGGTTAATAAGCGGTAATGATAGTCTAGTGCTTAGGACTTCGGCTTCACTTTCGGGGGGCCGAGTTCGAATCCCAGCACGCAGTTCAATTTTTCTAACTTATATCACTTGCTTCAACGGTGAAGGACAGCATGCATGCCTGGGAGTTGTTCATAATGTTCTCAAAGGCGTGTAGAGTCCACCAATGCGCACTGGGCCAGCGTGGTAGACTACGTCCTACACCCTTTTCATTGTTAGAGGAGACCCGTGCTCATAATTATGATGATTAGTAACGAGGCAGCAAAGCACATCCGTACGTGATCATGTCGATGTCAACACGTAACGATGCAGATCCATACGATGCCTAGAAGTTCGATGGTAAAATTAGAATAGCGTCGTTATAAAATTCAAAATTCATTTATTTCAAATATAAACTGTTATAGGAACTTTTAAAACGTCAAGTCAGTCTGTTTGCAGTGACTCTACCACTGGTACGGTTATAACTTTTGCAGGACTTGGACACCAGTGAAGCCGGCATGGGCAGCTCAGGTTCCAGTGACAACACTGCACAGTCTTCATCACATTCCCAAGCACCGCAACAGGTAAAAGCTTACGATAATTAAAAATTACTACTAGCTTCTGCCCGCGATTTCACCTGCGTGGTCTTCAGAATGAGTCCATTAATACGTGCTTTCACAGATTAAACTATTAACTTCTCTCCATATTGATATTGGTTTTTGAACTTTTGAATTTTACAAGATAGATAGCGTAGTTAATTCAGATAATCGGCTTGAAGGAGTACCAAACTTTAATACTTTATAATATCCTATTTTGTTTTTTTCTTATCTCTAGACACAGAAATGTGGTATTAAAATTGCATTAATCATTCAAGAAAATAATACTGTTTTCAGCGATTGGTAGTAATTTTCTGCAAGCTACTCATATATCGAAGCTGTTTCTCAGTCTTATCATCATTACAGGCGGTGGCTCTGGTGATGCCGCGTATAGAGCAGCCGAGCGGAGCCAGCTCCGGTGCCGTGGTGACGCCGGCCGTGAGCTCCGCGCCACCTGTCGCCAGCGTAACCAGCGCCGCGCCGCAACCCGCATCCGCATCCGCTACACCTGGTACCCACATTTATAATGGCATATTTGCCGAAATATAAAAAATAACTTCTATAGGCTCAGCAGGGAGCAGTTAGTTTTAGCACGATTAAAAGCGTGAACTGGGATCTGAAAATTTGTGCGATGAGCGTACTATAGATAACTAACAGGCTGTTCCAATCTCATCTGGTGGTAAGTGATGATGCAGTCTAAGATGGTAGCGGGCTAACTCTGTTTGGGAGTATGCCAGGTATATTTAAACAATACCCCTAATCGGTTTTTACGTGACCTCGTGCCGGAACGCTTAATCATGGTGGTAACTAGCTAGCGGAAGCCTCCAGATCAGATAAAATTCCAAAATTGCCCCTGCGGGTAATCAAACCCGGAACCTTCCACTTAAAACCACAGCGCTCACCTAAGAATTTTAATGATAGACAACCCCAATTCTATTAATTGGGCCGATCGGGGGATCGAACACAGGACTTCGAGATCTGCAGTTGAATTTGATAACCAAGAGGTTAACGAATTCTGATTTATATTAAAAAAGGGCTTGCCTAGTGTAGGGTACCAACGGAAATCATATCATATTGTAAAATTGTTCAATGTTAAGAAACGTTTTTTATTTTTTATCCGCACACTAATGCCCGCTTTAATCCTGTATTTAAAACAGTACATGTTATACTCAGTAATAATACGCATCCTTTTGCAGGCGCAATAAGTGGGGGCCCGACCTCAGCCTCTGCGACCGGCCAGGCTTCAGGCGTGAGCACTTCGCACGCCGCGCCTCTCGTCAGCACATCGCATACGGCACTCGGAGTCAGCACTTCGCATACAGCTCCTGGTAGGTTTTTTATCACAATTAAATAAAAATTATGCACTTTTATAACGTCTATTCATAATTACACATTACACACCACCATATCCACATTACGCTTGGATCTCTATATGAAAACTACTTCTAGCTTTTAGATATATAATTTTTTTTTAATGTACCGCCTAAGGCAGAGCTTGCTTACCTAGATCTTGTCGTTCTTGCTTGTTTTCAACAGACAGAATTTGACAGAATTATTTGTTATTTAATAGTAATCCAACAGTATTAATGATAATACACAGGTATAAAACATTTACCTTCTTTGTAAATGCAATTTAACGTTAGCAAGCATTTGTTAATTTTAAAAACTAAAAAGAAGTAAATAATAAAAGCTTTATGAAGCGGCGTACTTAATTGGTTCCCAAAAAACGTTACGAATGTTGACTTTAATAATAATAATAAATAAATAAATATACTACGGAAATACATCGCCATCGCCCCGAAGTAAGCTAGCTTACGTTATTGGTACTAAGATGACTGATGAATATATTATGAATAATATACATAAATACTTATTATACACAAATCATCACCTAGACAATGAAAAACATTCATGTTTATCACATAAACATTCTCTAGTTGTCGGAATCGAACCCACGGCCTTTTACTCAGAAAGCAGGATCGCTGCCCACTGCAACTGCTGCTGCAATGTATATAACGTAAACGGGCAGCAGAGTTCTCTACGCTACTACCATCATTTACTGTCCTGTGGTGGACTGTTATAGGCTATTGATATTAATCTTCGATATAACGGAAATGGATCCAGGTGTCACAACGTCCCACACCGCACCCGGAGTAAGCACGTCCCAAACCGCACCGGGTGTCAGCACATCTCACGCCGCACCGGGTGTCAGCACGTCTCACACGGCGCCCGGTGTCAGCACGTCCCAGACGCCACTGGGCGTCAGCACCTCCCACGCGCCGCCTGACGCCCGCCCTCAGAAACGTCGGTTGCAACAGCGACCTCTGACTGCTAAGCGTACTAGAGTTCAGGTGTGTTTTTACTGGCAATCACACGGACACGAAGTGTTAAAAAGTCAGATTTTCGCTAGTTTTTTTTTTTCATTTTTTAAATGCACCTATCTAAATCTTGTTTTTTTGGGATATATTTTATATCAGGACCTAAGCTGTATATGATATGAGGTCATCTGAGTTATTAAACGAAAACTATTTTGTCACATTTACCCTAGGGTGCCGATATACGGTCACGCTGTATAAAATGTACGTTAATATTATCGTTTTTAATCTAAAGGGTGCACTAAAAGAATAAACTGAAACTAAAAAGAATATAAGATGTGAAGTGAAGAAGTGTTCTGATATTATTAATAAATATTTTTTTATTAACGAAATAAAACTTAAAGAATCATTTGAGATAATTAAATAAGATTTTTATTATTATTATTATTAAATTAGTAATTCTGAAAAAACTAAATGTTATAATGTTATAACTGTAAGATAACTTTTTCTGAGCAAAATAGGTACAAGGTAAAGACTACTAATATTATACATTTGAAAGTGTTTTTGTTTATTTGTCTTTAATTTACGCCCCAACTAAGTAACCAATCTACTTGATTAATGGCATTGAGTTAGTTGATAAGACAGATATAAGTAACCCATGTTACAGAGAGTGACAAAGGCTACTTTTTATCCCAGGAAAACACATAATTAAGAAACAATAAACAACAGCTAGTAACTCCATAAATTGGTTTGATAGGGCTTCGAACGTTCAGTGGAGGTAGAGTACCAAGTACCAACATCATCGCGTTGTGATCAAGACGACGAGGGCGTTATCGTAGTTGATTCCGAGGAAGACGACGAGCGATGCACTGGAACAATGTACAGGGTAAAGTATCTTAAGTTATCTTACTAACTCCACTCAATACAATTGATAGAAATTGGCACTGATTTGAGGGTACGACTGAATTACTTGAGTATTGTCAAGAATTATGATGATGATGTTTGAGAAAAATACCATTAGTTCCGATTTTGTTAAATTGAACTAAATTGTCTGGTACTGAGTAGAAGCACTCAACTTAATTTATGTTCTTTGTCGAAAAGGATAACTAATACAATTTTTTTTAGTTTAGTATGAACCACGAAACTAAATTTAACAAATACTGAAACGTGTTTTAAAATAAAAATTATAAAAAAAATAATTATGTCAGCAAACCTAAAATGTTATCTATATATATGAAAGAAAGTTGTGTTAATTACACCATTTATAACGGCTGGACCACTTTTTATGAAATTTAATTTTTTGGATTCCTCTTAGACCGGAATAGGATAATAAGTATTAAAATATCCTCGGTACGAAGTTACCTGGGGGCTCTTTATTTCGAGAATTATTAAAAAGGGTTGACTAGTCTACCGATCTATACTAGAGCAGTCAATGCTGCCAGCATCTTGGCGCTATGCCTCGCTGCGGTAGTTAGTCGTTTTAGATTTTATTTGATACATATGTTATTTTACATTATTTCTGTTTATGAATAATCTTACATTCATTTACATATATAATATTCATTAATAATTTTATATTTCTTCTAGTGTTTTACCTACCCTTTTTTATATGCATTTTAAATCTATTAATTTTATATTTATAACTAATTGCGAATGCATTTAGCTTCAGTTGTAAATATTGAAATCAAGGTTTCCGTTTAACAGGAGGGTGAAGAAGATGAAGACATGGAAGAAGAACAGGAAGTTGAAGGAGGGGAAGAAGAAGAGGAAGTAGAAGGCGATGATGCTGAACACGCAGCTCGGCAGGTAAATTTTTTTTTTAATATAGGCTTCTTATGACCAATAACGGGCGGATAAACGCTTGAATAAAATTCTATAAAATTTGTACATTTAGCCCTACTGATCTCTCTCCGGTCGAATCGGAGCTGCCGTCTAGAACTGAGAGTGAAAGTTTAAAAAGTGCACTTGTGTTTGTGCACTATAATAATGCCGCGTAGTTAGAAAATCTCAGGGAAACTGTGTGTAAATGATGATAGATTAACTATATTGCAACTAAGTACATACTGTTAGCGTGCAAAGGCGGCCTTATCACTAAGAGTGATATTTTAAAAACAACCTAAGCGTAACAAGAAACGGACAGCGCACCTACACAAATTAAAGATATAAAAAAAAACCTACACAAATGAATATTATTACTAAATTAAAATAAGAAATGCACAATTATTTATTATCATATATACATATTGGATGATGATGTTAACCTGTTAGGCAATATGGCAGTTATATTAAACTCATACCCCTTATCAGTTTCTGCGCGTCATCGCACCGAAACGCTTAAACGGTTAGCGACACGCCTTTTTCGGTAGGGTGGTAAAAAGCCACGGCCGCAGCTTCCCACCAGACTAGACCAGAAAAATTCAGGACAAATTATAATTACCGAAATTGCCGGGACCCGGGACCTCCCAACTTTAAACCACGACGCTGACCCCGACGCCAGAGAGGTCGTCAAAATGATGATCATGTAATCGTGTCAGCAAGATTGACACACACTCCTTCCAGAATCCAATGCAGAACCAATTCCTATTACTGGAAAATATTTGTGATATGATGAACATGATTTTTTTTCACTGGTTTTTATCTGTATGTTATAAGTATTTATGTACATTATTCAATAAAATATTCATCAGTGTAAATTAGTGTCCATACACAAGCTATGCCTACTTTGGGGCTACATGGCGATGTGTGTATTGTCGTTGTATATTTATTTATTTATTTGTGCGATACAGGAATCTCCGGCGCAGTCTCCGGTCGCGGGCGGTGTGGAAGGCGAGGACAGTGCGCGAGGCGACAGCAGAGCGAGCGCTGTGCGTGAACCGGACAGCGAGCCTGCGCCCGCCATCCAACAGATTGAGGCCATCAGCAGCGGCACCGAGCGTACGTACCAATGATACCGACGACCTCCGCGACGTGTCCGTCAACGGCGATACCGTTTGCCCCATTAACTGAATGATATGACGGCGTAACCAAAATTAGTTGCTATGAAAATTTACTTTAATTTGCTATATTCTACGAAAAACAGGAGTTAGTATTACACACATCGCCATCTAGCCCCAAAGTAAGCGTAGCTTGTGTTATGGGTACTAAGATAGCTGTTGAATATATTTTTTATGAATATAAAACACATAAATACTTATAATATTATACAGATAAACACCAAGACACCGAAAAACAATCATGTTCATCATATCACATATATTGTCATCATATCACATTTTCCAGTTGTGGGAATCAAGCCCAGGGCCCAGAACTCAGAAAGAAGGCTCGCTGCCCACTGCGCCAGTCTGCCGTTAAGGAGTATCTGCATGGTGTAATTTTTAATATCTTAAATCTTCATACTCTACACCAAACAGATCCTCTACGCAAATTTCGCTCCGACTGATTGATTGACTATTTATAAGGCTGCAGTGTTTGTTTTTTTTTGTTTGTATATAGCACTTGGATGCGAAACGGTGTGACGGGGTACATTGTGTAGAACGCAGGATTAAAGCTGGCATTGGAATCTTACTTAAAGTTTTTAGCAAACGAAGTTACGAGAAACTACTTTTAAGCAAGATGTTTGCCCCTTGCCTTCCTTCCTAAATATTTTGCATTATCGATTCTTAAAATAAACGTTTGTTTGACTTAAAAAAAAACTAAACTTTAAATTATTCTTATTGACGGCTGGCTATACTATAAAATGATTGAAATAACTTAAGATATTTTTTTTATTTTGGCAGCGAGCGGAACCCTTTCCCTCGGAGGTGGCGGTGCTGATGACGGCGACGATAGCATAGTTCCTTCAACTCCTACTCTTTATGTTCCTAGGCGAAATGACGGGTAAGCAAAAATGCACCATTTTCATGTTATTATATCATAAAAAGTTATGTTACCTTTGACCGCATTTCTGTTTTTGATCTTATCCGCTGTACACAATTATAGTAAAATTTCACGAAAATATGTTGTAAGGATTTTTTTAGTTATTTATATTAACTTGGGGATGGGGAAAAAAATAGTAAGTTTAAATGTAGGGATAACTAATTATTTATTTGCATATTGCAAGTAATTGAAGTGAATGGCAAAGAGCAGCAGAGTAGCATTTCGCTGTAAAAAACTACATATATTATTTGTTAATAGTTTAAGTTCTTACAACCTCCCTCTTCTTCCTCTTTTGGTGCAGTGGTGATCGCTGTTGTTTTAAGTTGAAGGTCACAGGTTCGATTCCCGGCAGGGGTAATTTGGGAATTCATAACTTCTGATTTTTTTTCTGGTCTGGTTCAAAGACGTGCCTACGTGCTAAGCTATTTAGCATTCCGGTGTGTTGTTTAGAAACACACTGTTAACTGTGCAACTGCCATACTCGTTAATAACAGGTTAGCCCGCTACGATCTTCGACTGCATCATCACTTGCGATCAGGTGAGATTGTAGTCGAGGGCTAAAATCTAGTGGAAAAAAACTTCATTTGACAGCACTCAGCATCTTAATAGAACAATAAATGTATATGACTGTTTACATTAGGTTCGGCGAAGCGGTAGTGTCGCCGGTAGGCGGGCCGGGCGCGGGTGCCGCTAGTGTGGAAGGAACGGGTGCGCGGTTTACCTTCGCGGAGGCGGGTGGTGCCGCCAGCCACCACGACACGCATGCCGACCTCGCCGCTGCATTACCACCACCGCATGCCCGTGAGTATACCATTTAAACTACATACAATGAATTATCACGATGTCTTCTGCTTTTTTTACTGTCTCTAAATATGGTTATAGAGAGATTAATATATAATAATACTATTTAAAAACTTATAAATGTTTATTTCGTCACAATTGTCAGTATTTGAAACGAAATTCAATCAACGAATTTGAATAAATAAAAATGACGCGAAAATTTCCGATCTGCGTCATTTTACTCCAATTTGTGACGCACAAGTCTATAAAAAAGTAAAAAAATGGTAAACTGTCTCTCGTGTAATCCATATGTACCCCCCATCGATTGGTTGACTTTCTTTTTTCGTCACAAGATGTTAAACAGAGCTTACTTAATTTATTTTGTATTGAAAATGTATACTTAATATATATATTTTCTACTTGTGGAATGAGATAATATTTAATAATAATAATCTTTAATGATTACACCAGCACATATGATATTTTTAGTTCACTCAATACCCTATTTATGTAAACAACTCAGACAGGATATCCAAGTGGTTAAGACTTCGGCTCTACCATCGGTCGGGCGGTTCGATCTTCCTAAGACGTGTAGCGGTGGAAGTTCGTTTTAAGAAAATTCACTTCTCTCTTTTGCGACAAACACAACTTTGGGTTGCCTGTGTTGTTCCCTTGAAGAGTTACCAACACAATTGTTTACGCGGTTTTTTTTATTTCAATGAATGTCATCGTATGTTTGTGTGCATTACATTACATGCACTATTACGCAGTGGTTAGCGCTGTGTTGTTTAAAGTTGGAGGTCTCGGGTCCGGTTCCCGGCAGGAAGATTTGGGAATTTATTATTTCTGAATTTTCTCTGGTCTCGTCTGGTGGAAGCCTTCATGGGGTTTAGCGATACGGTACGATGTCGCGTATAAACCGATTAGGGGTGTTGGATTAATATTAATATAACTGCCATATCCAGGGATAACAGATTAACCTATTACCATTTTCACTCACCACCAGATGAGAATTCAGTCAAGGGCTAATTTGTATTATGAATGTTGATGCATTAAAAAAAAGAGTAAAACTATGTGAATAAACGAATGCGAAAATTTTCGTCTAAATGCAAATTTATAGTAGCTTCCAATATGATAGTACTACAGTCCTTTTTTTTAATTAATTAAAATAACGCATGCTTCGAAGGGGAAGCAAAAACATCGTGAGGAATCCTACATGCATGAGAGTTCTCCATAATGTTCTCGAAGGCGTGTGAAGTCCACCAATCCACCTCACTAGGCCAGCGTAGTGGACTAGCTTAATTAAACCCTTCTTATTGTGGGAGGAAATCCGTGCCCGTAAAGTAGTGGCCCTCTAAAGGGTTGTTATGATGATGATGGTGTTGTTGTTGATGATGATTATGATGATGATGACAGGAGCAGAAGGCGCAGAGTCGCGCGAGTGGGAGGAGTCTCGAGGCGAAGAGGAAGCCGCTGCAGTCAGCTCGCAGGGTAGTGAACCCTCATCGCCGCACCAGGTGAGTTCACACATCTGTGACGTAGCGACACAGACATTTCTCACTATCCTAAGAAGTGGCGTGCATAGAGGGTATGCACAGGGCGTGCAGATGATATTAAATGAAGAAAACCAGCAGTACGAGTTTTAAATACTTAGGATAGGCTTTTTATAACTCTTACTGGAGATTTTCTCCATTTTATATCATCTGCATACCATCTATGCACGCCACTGATCCTAAGTTATATTCTTACTCTTCCTAGCCAATAGTATCTATAACAAGATGTTTCCCGCGACTTACTTCCGCGAGAACCGTTGGTTTTCCTGGAATGAAAAGTGCAGGACTCAAGCTACCTCTATGCATTATTTCGCAATCTTATATAGTACTTCGTAACGTACTCTTAAAAATTAAAATACCACTGCATATTAGTCTTGTATATGTACAAGATTTATATCTGAGTGGTATTTTGAAGGAAAATCTATGTCGTATGTATGTTGATATGGTGATGATGAAACTAATTCGAATTAATGCACAAAGAAACTAATAATTCCGAGTATCTACTTCTTTTTGTGCCTCTCCACTGCTGGAAGTTGGCCGCCAGCCCGGCGAACTTCTCGCGTTCTTGCGCAAAGCAAAATAATTTTTCCATGTTAGTCCATTCGAGAATGTTGCGCAACCAGGATTTCTTACTTCTTCGAACGTGCTGTTTGCCCTCTACTGTGCCCACCATTGAGTTGGAGCAGTTCGCTCATGCCTCATTTCTCGGGATGTGGCCCAGATATGGTCTAGATATTCTGATGATACTGGCGTGACATTTATATTAATCAACAGAATTAAGAACATAGACAACCTTCATGCAGCGATGCATGAAGTGTTTTGTTTCCAAAAACAGTGTAAAAGCCCAGCGCACGTCTCACTCTACACCTGCGGAATATTGCTGGCTGACAAACTTTTTCTCATTTTCCCCATTTTTAACAGACTTTCTTCTCTTTTTTTTTATGTATGTTACCAGATTACTCGAAGATGCCTGAACTGATTTGAAAAATTATTTTTTGTTTTAAAGGGCATACATTTCAGGTGGTCCCATTTAAATTTTATCGAAATCTGTCAAGCTGTTATTAAAAAATAAACAATAATGTAACCCAAAGTAGCATTTTTTTTTTTTTTAAATATTTTTTTGTAGTTTATTTGGTAAACATTAACATTAGAGGTAAAATAATTACCGTCAACAGCTTAATGAAATAAAGTGACTAACAGCCTGTTCGTGGAACACTACTGTGTTTGGTGAGTGAGTGGTGAGTGAGTTGAGTGAGTGAGTGAGTGAGTGAGTGGTGAGTGGAGTGGTTATTGATGCTTCAATATTAGTTATGTGCACGGTTTCTCTATGCTCTTAATTCTGCCTGTAAATCGTTTTTTTTTGTTTTACTAACAATGCAATTGTAATGCACCCAGGTCGCAGAAGAGGGTCGCGAAGCGGAAGCAAGTGCTGCACCGCGCCGGCCCGCGCCGTCTCAGCACCCGACGCACCAACGTTGGATGCGCGCCGCTGGTAACTATTCTGGCCCCATTATTTTCCATTATAATATTTTTTTCAGTGCGGATATTTTAACATGTCATACATAAACCAAATTTGTGAACATATATTTTTTACTTTTGTTTTACTGAAGGATACAGAAATTAGCCGTTACAAAAGATAAGTCCCCGGAAAAGATAATTATGGGTACCCTACAATAGCTCTCACAATAACTTGCGATCAACGTCTCCGCACTCGATCCTATCGTCGCAGCGGTAATTTCACAAATAATCGCTTTAAAAAATATGTTGTAGAACAAAAGTTATTAGTTTTAATGTAAATAACTATGGGCAGATAATAAGTATGGCGGCTTGGTGTTTGTTTTCATCATCTTGGTCATCGTTTTTTTTTTGCGATATTTAATTAAATTAATCAGAACTAACTTGAGTAATTAAGGAAAAATTGTTACTAGCATATTATGCTCTAACAATCTATGGATGATTATTGAATTACTGAATTTCCGCTGGTCTGATCCGATGGTAGGCTGTGGCCATGGCTTGCTACCACTCCATACATGGAGCTTTTGGAACCCTCATAGTTTTAGTTAACGTATGTAGTTATCACCATCATCACACTACAAATTTAGTACATAATGCTGTCTGTGCATCCAATTTTTTTTTTTCATTCTACTACAAGTCAGTCTCCAACTGCAATACCACTTTGTGTTAAGTGATGATGCTTTAATGAATATGACAGTTGTATTAAACCCATAAGCCTATTGGGTTTCCACTCGGCATCGCACCGGAACGCTGTATCCCTTGACTTTACGTCTTGTGATGGTAACTAGCCACAGCCGAAGCCTGCCTAAATAAATAAATATATAACGACAATACACACATCGCCATCTAGCCCCAAAGTAAGCGTAGCTTGTGTTATGGGTACTAAGATGACTGATGAATATTTTCATGAATAGTATAGATAAATAAACACCCAGACACTGAAAAACATTAATGTTCATAACACAAACATTTTCCAGTTGTGGGAATCGAACCCACGGCCTTGGACTGCGCCAGTCGGCCATCAAAGACATAGTTATTATTATCAATATTCTTAATTGTTTTAAGCAATTAAAATATCACTTGCTTCAGCGGAAACATCGTGAGGAAACCAGCATACCTGAGTTCTCCAAAATGTTCTCAAAGGTGTGTGAAGTCTATCAACCCGTAATGGGGCCAGTGTGATGGACTATTTAACCCCTTCTCACTGAGGGAGGAGACACTTGCCATTAAGTGGGCCTGTGGGTTGATATGATGATGATACGTGTAAATGGATAATGTTTTATAGGTATACATTATTTTACCAAATATATTAATGTATACTTATGAGGAAAGTGATTGTATGCTCATTACCTACAAAGTGTACTTATTCCATATTTTGCTTATTTGTTTGTGTTTTGTAAGTAGGTCTAGGATTGAAGTGGGAGTAAAATTTGGATCTTTGTTCGCGGTAGTAGGTACATTTGAAGACGCATTTCATACCTATTCCTACCTTCGAATTGGCAACACGTGTTAGCGGAAATATACTACTTCCAGATCAATTTAGTATTTCTTTTACTTGCACACCAATTTCACCAATATTTACAGATATAACATTATTAATATTCTTACAGATAGTGAAAGCGGGCCACGCGGCCGAGGCATGCGCGGCCGAGGACGTCCTCCGCGGCGCTCGCACAACTATACAAGATTCTAAGCCATATTGTAATTAATTTCATAAGGCAAACTCTATAGACTGTTCGCTTTAGCGTTGTGAACTTGGTGTTAATGGTATTCCAACTTCTCAATTTATTTCTACTTTCTTATATTATAGATAAGGAATAAGTGATTTGGTTTTATATTGTGCTTAAAGAACGATTACTTTAAGCTTGAGATACACTTTTAGACGTGTTATGTGTAATTCGTTCAAAATGTATACAACCAGGAATGTTATAATGTGTTGTATAATATATCTTACTATAATAAATAATTGACGTTTCAGTATTCAGCCGGTAGCATGAAAGCTTTTTTAAGATGATGCTAGTGAAACAAGTCACGTCACACGTAACTACAGCGTTTGTAGCGAGACCAACCGCGTTGCCACGTTTTTAAAAATGTTCAGTCATCTTAATAATAATAATAATTACGTTTAGTTAAGATGAAAATCCATAGCTACAACAATAACAATTATCTTATTTACTATATTATAAACTAAAATTGGCCAAACTTATAAGTAATAAATAATTAGGAATCTCCTAACTAAGGTAAGTACCCTCTTGAGCACTTGGTGTGTAAGTGCTCCGTATCTTAGGTTTCATGGAAACTTACGTAAGAGCCACGTTAGCGTTAATCTGAAATTTTTTTATCAAACGTCATTTCATCTTCATAAAAACTTCACAGACTAACTTAAATCCGAACTAGAGTTTGTTAACTTGATAAGTTACACTGTATTTCTAAAAGCGCGTTACCACGTGTGTTTTGGCGTTGAGGCACGCTGTGAGATGGTTTTGACAAAAGAGGCGTTTTCTTTCATTTACCTGAACAGTGTTAAAAGTATGTAAGTAAAAGGACACTCTACACGCGATGCGAACACTCGCCACAAACGCCTCACCTTTTATTCAATCTATGCGTGCGATAATCGTCAAAAATACGTATTATTTTTTACTGCCTTGACAAACACTTAATTTTTTAATGTTTGGCTATAAAAATGTGTATCTCTAGTTTAAATGAATTGCTATCCTAAATAAATGTCTTTATACTATAGGGATTAGCCCACATTAACTGTATCCCAATGTATTATGCGTCATAAAAAAGTTTTTCATTGAATAGAAGAAAGTTTTCGGATAATTAACTATAAATGACATGACATTTTTCGTTTTCTGAATTATTGTAAGTACATATTATAAATCTTGAAAGAAACTTTAATTTTTAAATAAGTAATTTGTAGTAATAAGATGAACATTTCCATACATTTAAATTTTGTTATAATGTCGTTTATGTAGAATAATAAAAGTAATTACAATCTCCACAGGTGTTTTATCTGTAAACATAGCGCGTTGAGAAAGTACGTATTTTCACTCGTTACTAACCTCAACATATTGCCATTACTCTCAAGGTATACAAATTTAGCGTCTACTCATATATTTCACACACGAAGTTACAACGATGAATGACTTAATCAATTTTGGTATCCTACTAATGTTCAAAATGTGAATGTAATTTAGAATTTGGAAGGCTCTTCCGGCGTCAGTGTTTCCTGATTCATACAACTTGAATTCTTTCAAGGCAAGAGTGAATAGGCATTTTCTGACAAGCGCGCTCCAACTTAGACCGCATCAATGCTTTACATAAGGCATGATAGTTGTCAAGCGCAAGTTTATCAAGTAAAAAAAAGAAAAAAAAATAAGTTAATGTAATTTTAGGTAAGTAGTAATGTTTTATAACCTGAATTAACACATCACATAGGTATAATTTTATCATGACCGATTCAAAACTTGCCGCAAAAATAATTATGGATTACCGCAGACGAATTCGGTGGCAGAACCTAGTCATTTTAAAACTGCCCCTTGTGGAAGCTAAGCTTTTTGAGTTATAATGAGAATGGGACTAGAATGGGATTATCAAGTCGTGTCGTTTGTTGTCCTTACATGTTATAAAGGCACAGTTATTACGCCGTTGTAAAAAGGAGGGGTTCGAATATATTGGGCTACTTATTTTTGTATACACATTTTTTGTACAACACCAAAAGGAAAGACATGGATAGGAACAGAGAAATACAAAAGACGGCCTTATCGGTTACTAGCCGTCTCTCAGCCACTCGACCCTCTCTTATTACAGCTTAACCTTAACCTACTCGTCCACAATTTTTTTTTTAATATATAACAAAAAGTTACGTATAACTTTTCATAGAGAAAATAAACCATATTTGCAAGAAAACCAGAGCAAGAGCGAGTTCGGCTTGAACACAAAGGAGCTCGTTTGAAACAAAGCTCTACCTGGTAAACTAGTATTTGGATTTCTTTTTTCTAATTTGTATTAGGAACTTTGCCCAACAGCGCGCATTGGAGAAGAAAACTTGTTGTTGAATGTGAGGTACTTATTTCTGCTATAGCAGCACACATTGAATTTTTCAACTCACTACCTATTACGTTTTATGACATACTGCCCAATATGTTTTTTTGTACAATCTAAGGAGTTTCGCTTATTTCTTAGCGATTAAAGTGTTATTACTGCTTCAGCGTGGATAGATATGAGGTAAACTTCCTAGTTTCTACTAATGTTTGCATGCTTAATGCAACATTTTGTATGCTGATAACAATGAAAAAAAAAAAGCGCAAACACCAGACTCTTATCTAATCAATTGGATGGGTACATAAGTTTAAGATATATCAGCCAGTCACCTTTTATTTGGTTTTCATTATATGTTAACTTTAATTACAATACGTACCTAAGTACCTTTTAATAAAAATAACCCAAACCTCCCCTCAGGTATATTGTATTAACAGGTGCTTCCAACTTTTTTATTTTGCCTGTTTGTCTGGCGGAGGACTTCGGACGTGGCTAGTTAGCTGACCGCAATTTCACTTGGCTGGAATAATGAATCAATCTAAGTAGCAGGCTAGCCTGTTACAGGATAAGGCAGTTATATTAAACCCACTCCCTTAATAGGTTTCTATGCGACATTGTAGTGGAACGCTTAATCATCACGTAGCGGCATGTCTTTATTGGTTACCACCCTGGTAATTACTCACGGCTGAAGTCTCCCACAAGACCAGTAAATTCCAAAACTGCCCCCTGCCGGGGATCGAACGGACTATGATACCACTGCGCCATAATGCTCGTCACCTCTAGCCCTAGGTGGTGTCAGGATCTGATAATGGAGACGAAAAGAAGCTAAAATAACTTCTCAACTGAACAAGATTGCCCGGTGAGTTTTCAGCTCGTTAGATTTGGCTTGACAAGTACAATAGCTCTAGGTGGTGTCCAAGGTCTGATAATGAAGCTGAAAGATGGTAATAGGAACTCCTCAACTAAATAAGATTGCCCTGTTAGGCTTGAGCTTGTTGAATTTGGCATGACAAGTGCAGTAGCATTTGGTGGTGTCCAGGTTCTGATAATGGAAGCGAAAGTTGGTAGTAGGAATTCCTCAACTGAAAAAGATTGCCACGTTAGGTTTCAACTTGTTAGATTTGGCCAGACAAGTACAATAGCTTTAAAGGGTGGCCCAGGGTCTGGTAATGGAGCCGAAAGCTGGTAGTAGGAACTCCTTAACTGAACAAGATTGCCCTGTTTTGCTAGACAAGTATAATAGCCCTAGCTGGAGTCCATGGTCTAGCGATGGAGTTTGAAAATAGCCATAAGAATTCTGTTAATACACTAGTAAAAAAATTAACAAAACAAGAGTTCAACGTTATAACTTTTAAAAAAAAGAAGCAAATCTCTAAGGGAGTTAACTTTTACATAGACCACATTATTCCATTTTAAAATCTGTTTACTAACAGTATAATAAAATATATTCAACTGCCTCGATGATTTTAGCATTAGTCAACTATAGATTCCCGGTCCGGCCATGTTCAGTAATGTATTTCATTAAAAATTGTCAGTAGGTACCAGCCGCAGTTAAGAAAGGGCGGTATACAGGCCCGTGGTTCCTAGAGCACAAAGGTAATAATTATTAAAGCCTGCCAGCATTATATCAGCGTAGTGGGTCTATGCTCTGAAACCCCAATCCTAGCAGTGAAGAGGCCTACTTCCAGCAGTAGGTCATTTATTAGGCTTATGATTATTAGATAATAACTATTCTCATAGGTACCTAGTAGTAGTTGTGTTAATAACAAGTTGCATTTTTCACTTTACACATAGGTGCCTACATATCGAACATTATATTTACAGAAGACTAAGTAGGTACCTACCTATTTAACAACTTGTTCGTTTATTCATATGAAAATCATGTATTGGCCGGAAAGTACCTACCTACCTATTTCACGCACAACTGAAACCTTGAAATAAATTACAATTCGTTGGTTTCTGAATTGCCTGAAAAGTGTTATTTAAGTACATTCATTGTAAATAGCAACGGAAAGCAGACAATAATTATTATTGTAGTCTGTGTAAAACACCTAAGTCATCAAAAAATAATACCAAGGCCAAGGAACCAAAGGCTTAGTTACTGTATACATGGTACCTATTTAATATGCATACATATAGCTACAGGTCTTTTATTGAGATGTATGTCGTGTCGTTGCGACTTGCGAGGTCATATAACGGCCCGCGACTTAAATAGGATACGGTTGAGTGGTTAGATATTATATTACCTATGTCCTCGTCCAAAAAAGTCTATTGGTCACAATCAAGTGTGATAGTAATTAGGGTGCGAATATGCCATCGAAACTGTAGGTATACAATTGATAAATTTAAGAAACAAAGCTAATTATTTAACGCCCCTGTTTGAACATGTGTCTATCAAGACTTATTGGACCTACTTAATGTGTCCAAACGTATCTGCTAAGATTAGTCTAAGAGATAGATAGTTTGCTGACGGTTCTGGTCGCAGAAAAAGATTAAGACTACCATATTATCGCAATGACATTAGGATTACCTACTTGGTTCACCAAGCAGGATGAGACCATTGCAATTACTACCTATATCTATATTACAATGGTATGATTGATATGCCTACGTCAGAAATAAAAACTGAGAACTCACAAACGGCTTATTAGCATAATAATATGTATCAATCGAAGATAAGAACCTTAGCGATTAAATAAAACTTTAAATAAAAACTACTTTTTTGTATGCTCATCCGTTTGAGCGAGTTTTACAGCGCTATTATGACACAAACACACAAAGGTCAAAATACCGCCCCTTTTTATGCGTCGTTGATATAAAAACTATAGGATGCAAACCTTTGTTTATGGTCCTAGTACTTACCACCCAATCAAGACGTTATCTTTTAGCAAGAAATGTTTTGTTAACCGAAAATAAATAGTATTTAAAGTAGAGCATCATCTTCATCATCATCTTAATTCTTATTGTTTTGGTTCGTTATGAGCGGAATTAATGTCACTTCTGCTAGGTAGTGGCGTCCTTCCCTATAAAAGAGTTTAAACCCACAACACTGCTCTAGAGTGGGTTGTCGGGATTAGATAATAAACTCTGCCCTTTATTTCATGGTATGCCACAGATCTAACTATCAACATGGATCCAAATTGCTGCCCAGCTCACTGATTTGTGTGGGTGTCACAACCACCCTCACTACATACTATTAATGAACTAAAGGGTGGTTTTTCACATGAATATTATTGCAATTAATAGTGGCCGCTATGCCTCCGGAGTTCTGAATCTTTGATTCAGAATTTATTGTTAAAAATAAGTTAACAATATATGATAAAAACATTAATTTACCTTAAATTACATTGTAAAAGTTTTCCACATACTTTTTGCAATAATAAAATTGGTTAAGTTTATTGAAGTTCAAACTCTTTTTATAAAAAGTTATTTGAAAAAATCATTTCTCTAACAGCAGCGATAGATTAGTATGATATTCAAACAGCACAATACATTTTAAATATATTTATTGTTTAATGCAGAAATTGTTACACTCTTAACAAAACAAAGAAATTGAAAAATGGAATCCTTTCACCCATGATAAGTATGTGATATTTTTCTATAACTATAATAAAATTGCATTTACAAAGTTGAGAGATGGAATCGCAAATTAAATTCAATTATCACCTTCAAAAACATAATACATCAATATTGCTAAGCCTTATAACTAAATAAACCATATGGCTAGAAAACTTGACATATGATAGATAATATAGTGAATTTTAAATACAAATATTAATATCCATAAACATTTTCATCGGAAAATGCAATATAAAGAAAAAAGTCTTCGTCATGATGTTCCTGGTAGAGCGACCCCATTGTAGCAGATGTAGGTGGTATTACGTTGTTCACGAAAAAGAACAAAGCATCTTCTGGACGTAGATGAATGCGCTTCCGGATCAAAAAGTAAAACTGCCCCACAGTTAAATCAGATGGCACCAAATACTTCTTTTTGTCGAGGTCTCCCAGTCTAGCTTTGGGTGCTTTCTCCACAATGACAGGAACACGATCCGGATATTTCCTGCGTATCTTTTCTCCTTCTGTCTTCCTTTTCTCGAAAGAGTGTTCTTCCTTATATTGAAATTTCATTTTCGCTCAATTAACTCACTGTAATTTGCAAAACGACGTAGCCGAACCCCAATTTGATTATTACGACTTGTTTTTTGTTTTTGCGTTATTGTTTTAATGCAATGACGCAATCAGCTGATATGACAACCGAGCACAGATCAAAAAAGAAACACTTGTAATGTAATCCTTAGTTGCCAGTTGCTACCACGAACTTCTGATTACCCAACCGACCGACTTTCATTTCTATTGGTTTGCCTCGGAATAAGACTGAAGCACGGAATAATAAACGTTTTATTTTATAATTCTTATAAATTTATTCAAATACGGATTTGTGTATTAAGTATAGGTTTGGACGACTTTAGTTGCCTGAAAGAAAACGCTATGTAGCGATAAGGCCACCAAATTGTACTCTCTTGCTCTGTATTTAAATCTCTGTAACTATTTTTTTTTCATTGGTGTACAATAAAAGTGCAAGTGCAGTCATTCATACAGGACTAGAACAAAATCATATAAACTTGTAAAACTATAATCCTATAATATAACTATAATTCAGTAAGCTATAATCACACACTTAAAATCCAAAATTTCAAGTCTATAGGTCATTTCATTAGACATAGAATAGAACTATATAGTACTTCCGATAAACTCAGAGAGCTGAAATATGGTACAGAGTGAGGGTTCAATGACCATATAAAGGGAAATTATAAAAACTAGTATAGTCGAAGACCTGGAGTACCTGGTGATCCTGATAAGAAAACACAGCTCAACCAAACTATTAGAGATCGACATATAGCCTTTACAAAAAATATTCGACTTGGTAAGCAGCGTCATTTGATGTAGAAAATTGGGGGTCTGAAGTATCTCATGCCTCAGAATCAGAATCAGAACCCTCAGCTGGTCTCAGCTGTATTAGAGATATGGTAATGCCCCCTTCTACTATTGGTACATAAAAAAATCGACTGTCATTGCAAAAATCTAAACCTAGCCTATAGCGTCCCACTGCTGGGCGAATGATTCCCCTTTACAAGTTTACAAGAATAAATAGTCAAAATTTATATATGCCCACGTTTCTACAAAAAGAAGTGAATTCCCACCAAAAACATTCTGTAAAAAACTAGCCAAGTCTCGATGGAGCTGCTTGTTTATCTGTAAAAAGTAATGTAATCTAGACAAACACGTGCCAAGTCTAAGATTCCTTACTACGATTTTTTATTATTATAGTTAACTTGAATTGGCCGTTGAAGGATACACAAGGGTACAAAATCAGGTGCTCCATGACATCATTGCACCAATCTGTCCCCAGAACCGCTACCCATTGACGATGGAAAATTACCACTTAGCAAACGTAGATTCAATAACCAGTCAATTGTAGGCTTGATAAAGCTGCGTATTTCAATAATACTTATGTATAGGCGAGCCTAAAACAAACAGTATAATTATTTTTTTCCAATACAGACTGACTTCTAATCATTGATATCGTCGTATCGTCAGTATGTCTATTTTATGTTAGACCGGTAGTCAATTTGACGCTCCAAAAAGAAGACAGCAGAAGTCAGCATTGTTAATTCTGAATGCATTTGTTGCACAATCAACAACTGCCTAAAGTGAGACACTAGCGTCCATTTACCAATACCAGTATGGGCTATTATCTCGCTTAAAAAACATGGGTAGTTACAACAGACATAACATTACGTGTAAACAAACTTATTTTTTACCCAC
The DNA here is from genome assembly GCF_905163445.1 of Pararge aegeria. NCBI lineage: Eukaryota > Metazoa > Arthropoda > Insecta > Lepidoptera > Nymphalidae > Pararge > Pararge aegeria. The sequence continues at coordinate 9,674,075 of NC_053195.1, read as the reverse complement.
TAATGTAAAGAATATTCAAGACACACAACATTAACTATAATAATAAAAAATCGCAGTAAGGAACCTTAGACTTGGCACGACTTTGTAAAGATTTCATTACTTTAGGGATAAACAAGCAGATCCATCGAGACGGCTTTTTTTTTTACAAAATGTTTTTGGTGGGATTATATTTACTTTGAGCTGTTATAATAAAAACGTTTAAGGTATGCAGATTTTTATGGCCTAGCTTGAAATTTAATTAATGAGTCGGAGCTTCGAAGAACGGTTTTCTCTTTTTTACTCTTTAATAATAATAATTCTTACGGATACCAAGCCACAGCGGAATCAAGACGGTTGGAAAACTATTCCGTTTGATAACGTCTTTTGAATACATTGATGAAAAATTGTACATACTTCTAGTAGTACTAGTACTACGAAGTATGCAATTTTTCATCAAACTACGACACTGAATTATAATTTTTTTGTATAAAAATTAAATTTGGGTCACAAGACGAACGCTTAGTCCAATCGTTCAGGCGGAACGTGACAATGAGTCATGCTTTTACATGCGTGTATGAAAGCCTTTCATCGATTTATAAGACGTCGAAAACTGACTGCTTACTTTCTTTGCAAAGGCATTTAAATGGCGTTGTATAAAAAAGGATTGTTTGGATTTATGAAACTACGGTACAAGTGAAACTTTTTTTCACATTATAGACTAAAAGCTTTTGGAATAATATTCCATTGAGGGTATTAAAATCGCCTAATCAATCTTAATTTTATACTTGGAAAATAATAAAAGTAGACTAAGATTTTTATTAAACTCTGTGCGACATACATAATAGATAACAATTATCTAGATGATAGATAGATAATCATTAAATCATTTTGATCCGTTTTTCAATCATTCTATTATAAATTCTATCCTCATCATGAGTTTCACAGTTTAGACTATCACTCATTTGTGCAGTGCTTCATGAAATATTGGTTACATTATTTTGTACCAATATTTCATGGAGCACTGATGAACTATAGGCGCCGCCATACTTTATAATTCAAAAATAGTTATAGGAATTATCGTAAAAAAATCGTCATAAAACAGTGACCCAGTTAATCTCCCCAATACTATTCAACGGTACGAAGAATAAACAAAAAAATATGTTTATAAAATTAAATTAATAGCGTTGTGTTAAGAAGCATGCTATATCGAGTGTAAGCGGTGCAGTGCGGTGGCGTTATCAATAAATTGCGTATAAATTTATCATCCAGTATAAAAATATATTCTAATCAGCTGCTTTCAAATTTATACTTTTGTCTTATGGAGGGTAGAGGTAAGGAGAGTCATCTGTGTATATGAAAAAGTGTCGTCAAAATGTATTAAATTAGGATGGCGCCACATTTGCATCAGGGTAACTCTTAAAAGAAGCGCCAAATATAAATATTGTTAGAGTAGGCTTGAAAAATAAACAAGGAAGTATGGAGATACAAGGAAGTAAGGTTATATTTACCACAATATTTTGTACAACGTAAGTTGTTGAAATTCTCAATAATTAACTACTTTAGTCGATAATGACATTAAATTTTTTAACTCGGCATACTTCAATTCATCTACGATTGCTACCATACCGTGTGCATCCACCAGCGCCATTGTGGAGGATTTTTGAACTGTTATTAAGCGCAACAACTGGACACTTTTTCAACTTTTCTCCCATATAAGATGACTCTCCTTACCTCTACCCTCCATATTTTGTCTATCCAAATTGTTGTTTCGTATGACATTTATACATATGTAATTCTTAAGGGCCGCACTTTATAGGTTACTTGAAACAAAATGGTATTTCCGTCACAATAAAATGAATGTACTCTGACTCATTTTAAAATACCAAAATGGTTATGGAAAACAAGAAAATTTCAACCAATTAAAATAAGCCTTGTTATAAACAGTCTGTTTAATTGTTAGTCGGCAAGCGGAGGTAGCAACTTATGGAAGATACAGAGAAATAAATAAAGTAGAGCAACAACAAAAAATCGATAAATACTTTATTTTATTTTTTTCTTTTGCCTACGACTCTACCCTAATATTTGTATCATCCTCAGGAGTCAAGAGTCCTTAGGTATTGTATCATCCTTGCCAGCTCAGATAAAGGTTGCCGGTGACCTCAGATGTGGGAGCTACTTTAGACCAGCGACCAACTTTTCACCTTTTAAAGTGAATAACTAAGTTGTGGAAAATACTAAAAAAAAACCCTGAATAAACTAATCAATGAGTACAATAGGATCTTTCCAAGACGTAACGTTGTTTGTTGGGAAAAAAATCATAAAATATTTCTAGGCAGTTTTGTTTCCCAATGGGAAAGAATTATACCCAAATTTCTACAATAACGAAATAAACCCTTCTTACATTTATTTGCACTTTTTTATGTCTTTTTTATGTCCAATTTACATATTAATTTTAACCATTGATTATAACGGATTATAACTATAACTATAAAAGTTTTATCCAGTCGCAGAAACAGAAAACTACAAGAAGAAAAATTAGAGTTCGTTGCAGAGGAACGCTAAATGTCTTGTCACCTCAGAATTGTAAGGTTGCGCTCGTCACTCAATAAGTTAGTGTCCGCCATAACTGCTAAATGCTTGTATACTCATTGATACTAAGCCTTTGTCTAAGTTAAGTAGCAAGTTGGCAGCATTGATCGGCTTCTAGCTTCGCTGATTGTTCACGGAAACAAGTAAAAGAGAAGCGTTCCGTTTATTTTTACAAGGTTTTTACGTTTCTGGCGTTGTGAAACGCTGTATTGCCTTTGCCTTTACCCTAATCGAAGTTATTTAATACAAGATGCGTAAAAGAAAGTCACTCAAGAAAGCCGACGACGAATCCGATGCCTCCGAGCCTGGGGCTGAACCGGAAGAATTTCAAGATTCGGGAGAAGATTGGACGCCGGAAGCCGATCCGGTTTGTTTTAAGAGATTTATTTAAATAAAATAAAATCTACGATATGTAAGGGTGTTTGCAACTAATATTCTAGTCCTGTGTGTTTGTATAACAAATATAAATGGCGCGTGGTTCGGCAAACGATTGTTGTATGCAATAAGGGCAGTTTAGGTTAGCTACTGTATGATATGGAAAAACATCATCCACTGTTTATAATGAAAGCTCATGTAATTTGAATATTCTTGTTTATATTTTAACAGATGCACAGAGTTACAGTTCTCAGAGATTTTCGAGTATAAATTTACTATATAAAGCCAGAAAATGTCTATAATTCTAACATTGAAATGATGTACTGTATAAAAAAGCTAATATGCTTATTGTTCTAATGCCCCCACATAGGTGGAACCACCTGCCCGTGCAGGAAGAAAACGAGCCACAAGACCATCACTCAACAACTCCAAAAAGAAACGTAAAAACTCAACAACTGAAGAAAGTGAAGAAGAGGCAGAAGAGGATGAAGAAGGTGAAGACGAGGAGGGTGAATTGGACGAAGAAGAAGGTTCAGATGAAGAAAAAAACGGTTCTGATGGAAATAAGTCTGACTCAAGTCAGTCAAAGGATATACCAAAGCATTTCCATGTAAGAATTTGATGTAATATTTATAATGTTATATTGATCATAATGTAATCAATTATTTGTTTTTAAGTTCATCCAATTGTTTAACTTATATTATCTTATCTAAATCAATCAGTTATTATTGTTAAGAAACTAAAATTCCATTGTTTTTCCAGTCTGGGAACTTTGTTTTGTTGAAGTCTGATGTCAAATGGGATGGAGACTCTGTGATTTCCAAGTTGGATGAAATAAACTTGTGGAAAATAGATGGAAAAGCTTTATTACAGAAATTTATACCAATGGAATCAAATGGAAAAATATTACACAAATGTACATGTGTGGTAAGTACTTAAAACATAGATTTGTCAATTTACACATGTATACATGAATGTATTTTTTGTCTAATCCTAAACAATTTTGGGTTTCAGTATTCAGGATGGAATGTTGACAACCGTGACAATTACTACCCCATTACAGAAATATTGGACAGAAATCCTCGTACTGACTCTAAAGAAATATGTGTAGCATTAGATCTTGATGATCTTATCAAAGTAAGGGACAAGTAAATTGTGGAAGTTTTTACTTAATTCAATTAGATAAGTCTAACAAATGTATGAAAATAAAATCTTTTTTTGGCACTTCATTCCAGTTTACTTTGTATTCATTTTATAAAAATGGGGATTAAATGTTCAATAAAGTAATTAAACATTGTTTTATTGTAGTTTCCCAAATATTGTAACACTGTGGTTCAAATTTGGATTTTTTTTGCATTCAGTTTATACTTAGACGTTCCGATAGTTAGTAGATTAGTTAACTTTCTTACTTTGCTGTGCTGAAATTGGCTTCCCAATTGGAACTGCTGTGCTTTATTTTTCATGTCTTATGAAGTTCACAAAAAGATACATATTTATTCTTTTAGAAAAACTCTTACATTGTTTATTTTAATGCTAGTTTATTTCCTATTTTTAAAACATGCCTTACAGTATTAAATTAGTAATGAAATAATTATGAACATCTATACTTATAATAAAACGGTAACTGGAAGATTTGTGTACATTTAATATATTTTGAAAATTTTGACCGGGGGATGCTTTATAATTCATACTGCATCCAAAACATCCTGTCTGTCTGTCTGCCTGTCTGGGCATCGTGTGAAAACTACTGAATGGATTTAAATAAAATTTGGTATAGTGGTAGCATATATTCCGGGTTAACATATAACTCTTCACAGATAACAGCAAGTCGCAAGGCATGTGGGACACAGATGAAATGCAGGGATATCATCCTAATAATATTATAAATGTGAAAGTTTGTGAGGATAGATTTATGGAAGGATGGATGAATGGATAGATGGATGTTTGTTATGTTTTAATGACACAACAAATGAACCAATTATACATTTTTTTTTGATTTATTTTTCTGTTCCATGATTATATTTTTAACTAGCTGACCGGCGCTACTTCGTCTGCATCACATTGGTTATTATCTGTTTACATATCTTTAAAAAACCCAAGAATATGATTGCTAAATTAATATCTTGGTAGGAATGATACCACTCAACAGACACACAAACACGCACGCACGCTGCTGCTTGATTTTTCGGGATAAAAAGTAACCTTCGTCACTTCAGACTATGCCTATCCATAAAACCACGTCAATCTAAAACTCCGTTGAGCGGATTTTGAAAGACATGCTGAAAAAATAGGGTTGCTATCCTGTAGAAGTTGCTTGCTCTCTGGGATATAAAGAAGCCTATGAGCTATTTCAGACTATATTTTATGTTTGCCAGGTTTCAGCCAAATCGGTTCATTCGATTTGTCGTAAAACCGTAAAAATCATCTATACATACATCCATCATCATAAACTTTCGCATTTATAATATTAGTAGGAATCCGCATGCATTCGATCGTTGTCCCATATGCCTTGCGACTTGCTGGTACCTGTGAAGTGATGTCCTGTATCTCCTACAATATTTATCATATCTTCATAAAAATTACACAATACATGCTTGATAGTATACAGTTTCAAATAAAAAAATAATTATAAAGTATCCTTTATGTTGACCCAGATTATCAGCTAGCACTATACCAAATTTTATTTAAATCCGTTCAGTAGTTTTCACGTGATGCCCGACAGACAGACAGACAGACAGGATGTTTTGGATGCAGTATGAATTATAAAGCATCCCCCGGTCAAAATTTTCAAAATATATTAAATGTACACAAATCTACTCTATATTCTTTACATATCATAAAACTTAGTCCCTCGCCGCGTCTGTCTATCTGCCTGGGTGAGACATTTTCTTACGGTTTTCACTAATAAACAAAGTGACTCATGCGGAAGGTTTTAGTGTATATTTTTACTATGGTTTTCTGTAAATTGGCGGAAATATAAAGATGTTTTCTAAAGAAGTCATACAAACTTGGAGCTTTACTGGCGTACACCGCGAAAATAACTGATGATTATATACCTGAAAAATCCTTTTTAAATTATTTAAATTCAACCTATCGCTTACGGGTAAAGAAATCCAAAAAGCAAAAAAAAAAATGCCGCGGGCCGCCCGGCCCGGCCGCGAATAATATAGTTTGAAAATAAAACTTGACCTGGTGGCGATTAGTTTCTAGGTTTTTTTAAGATATCAAAACCAATTTGGTGCAGACGAAGTTACGCGGGTTAGCTAGTAATATAAAACAAGTTAAAAAATAGAGTATAGTATTATCATGTAGGATACCTACCAATGTGGATAACATCTCTGGCTATGAGACCAGACGCGACTTGGAAACATTTATAGCCTGGCCAGTAAAGGATTGGGCATAAAAACATTTTTAGATTACCACTGTAAAATGTATGTAGGTATGTTTAGGTTTTCCTTTTTTTTAATACTCTAATTTGTGCTTGGAGTTTCTGCTTTTCCTCAGATATGTTAGTAATTCAATGTGTTCCTAACGATCAGGATTTTTATTTAAATAAAATTTCCAAAATATGAATAATTAAATAGGAATTGATTTAAATTCATATGAATGCAATAATAGGGTTTAGTTTTTTTTATATCGATTTTAAATGTGTAACATTGGTTAGTGTTTTCGTCTCAAGTTGTTTTATAATTATAATATTGTATTAGGTAGGTATATTGATCTTAAATATAATAATTATAATTTATTCTGTGCATCCCTTTGCCATATTTTTGGTTTTAATTCTTGTATATTTGGCAACTTCTGTGTAAAATTCTAAGAAAAAAATGTTGTTACTACTTAATAATAATCTTCATGTGTCTTTAGTAATGTTACGTTCGATCTCGAAACGTTGTTTAGTGAATTATGGTCATTCCGTGAATTATGGTCATTCCGTGAATTATGGTCATTCCGTGAATATGGGTAACACCGATTCTTCGTAGTATATTTATATTTATTTATTTATTTCCAGGAATGTATTAGGTTAAAGTATGAAGGTATTAAAAGTTAGCCCTTGACTGCAATTTCACTTGGTGGCAAGTGATGATAGTCTGATATGGTAGCTTGGATGGATGGCTAACATGTATGGCAGTTATATAAAACCCATAATTGGTTTCCACGTGACATCGTACCAGAACACTAAATGGCTTTAGCGGAATCTCTATTCCGTGAAGTTTGAAACTTTAAGATCAGAAATTATAAATTTACAAAAAGTACCTGCCGGGAATCAAACCCGGGTATCTGTAGTCTAACGGATGCATTATTATAGAACATTCCAGAGGTCTGTTCATTATTATTTGTCGCCAATAAATAAGACAAAGAGTAAAAGTATATAAAGGTCCTGTATCTGACCATGTTTTTAAGGTAGGTAGCAGTTACTATATAGTGTTGTCATTCCATTGATAGTATTTGGCTATCGATAGTTTGCGCCTAAAATCATCTGTAATATCGACAGTGTTATCGGTAGTTCGATCCCAACGAAAGTATCGATAACTCCATTGCTACAAAATTATGATTTATTAAATGTCGATTGGAACTCAATGTTATATCCACAGTTATCACTTCTGACTAATGCAAAAACATCGATACTATCAATACTGACATTTTTTCTAATGGTATGGGTTGATTATGTAGTTTTAATAATGGATGATTGAAAAAAAGATGTCAGCAATTGTAATTACCTATAATGAGCCATCTGTCTTGGTTAGTTACATCACAGAGTAAAGAAGGATATAGAGGTGTGGGACGCTATGTTTAAGGGATAGCGTGTCGCAGTAGTAGGTACAGTCAAAATTATTCATCGAGGTAAACATTAATAATGTATGTTATTTAAAACCATGTTATGTTATGTTTAAATTAAAATATTAAGAAAATTAATTGAAAAATTACACTAAAATAAATAAAGAATTGAGATTCCTCATCCTGAAAAAAGTTTTCTATGGTTATTAATGTACAGTATCATTAGTACAAATGGTCGCTCAACTACTTTCTGTCTTTAACAGTTACTTAAAAAGTCCATGCTCATACTCAAAATTTATTGGCAGAAAAATTTGTTACAATTACTGGCCCTACCTGGAAGTCCAGGTCCTCGTATTCTACAGCCAAAATCATACAACAACTGATTAGGTTAACCAGTAAGCACATTTAATTAATATTATGTCACCAGATAAGCAGACAGACATAAAATTAAGGATAAAAAAAAATACTTATATTGAAAAAATATTAGGTTAGGGGTTTAGAACATGCATCATTCAAACTTGCAGACGAACTAGTTTTGGCTTTGGCTTCACTTTTACGACCGATTAACTTTTAGTGCGAGATTCGGTAAAAGAAATTTAAAGGATAAGGAATACATGATAGATAAATACTCATTGATAGATCGCGAATAGTTTGCTAAGTGAATTGCATACGGATAAATATATTTTTTTTTTTTAGTTAAATTTATGAAAACTTCTCTCATAACTTATTTCAAAAAGTCGTTCACTAGATAAGAGACCATACCAGAATTGCTTTTCAGAATTGAAAAGTTAAGGTTGCCTTCTTCCCTCTCTGAGTGAATTTTCCGTTAATAAGCAATTCAGTACCTTTAATAGCAGTCTTATATAGTTTTCGATTTTTTGAAAACTAAAGCATCACTATCGTTAGTTCCGAGAACTTTCATAATTGGCTATCAGCGCCAATGTTTTCAAATCCAATGGCTTCAATACGGTGGTGTTTATTTCCAGTCTAGCGTCGTTTATAATAGAGCTCATTTTTGATACCCCATTATATAATATCCTATAAAAGAGGTATTAAAAATGCACTATCCATACTTTACCCGTACCTTCACGTAAAATGCCTTCTGTGGCCTGTCATTCTCATCATTCATCTCTGTCAAATCAAATTGCCTACCTACCTACTTAACAACCAAATGTTATTAAAACTTTAGAATATTTTGAATTATTAGTAAAAAATTGTCATCCTATAGCTATTGCTAATCATTAATCGTCGGAGGTTCTTTAGTTTGATTAGATACCAGTTAAAAGTAATCTTACAAATTTAAATTATACTGGCAAAGTATGGAAAGAGATGACCAAGGTAATTTCTTCAATATATTTATGTAAATATCATTTTGAAATCTCGAGGATTTCTTTCTTTTTATGTAATTTAAAACTTGATTTTCGTAAAACTAGCTTTCAATAGTTTTTGAAACAAATCCCCTGTGGAATTTGGTCCTTTTTATATGTCAACATTGTTTAAAAGCAATGCAGCACCAGGCCAGCCTGGTGCTGCATTGCATTAAAACCAGTTTTATAATATAAAAATATACTTAGAGAGCCAAAATTTCTAGTTCTAGTGCCCATATTTAATGGACACAGAGCATGGCAACAAATTTCTTTTTAGAAAGAAAATGGGTATCTTTATTTCTAGCATCATTGCATTATTTATGTGGACATATAACAAGTTAAATTGTGAGCTATGTAGCATAGTATTCTAACCTTGCCACCCCATTCTTCTCTCCAAAAGTTGACATTTATAAAATTAACTGTAGGTTCTGGTACCAATCAAATTGAATTCTTTCTCCTTTTCCATTTACGTTCAATATTTTAAAAAAAATCTTTTTTCCAAAGTCTATCTTTAGAGATTTAATACAATTGGAGTAAATAACAATACCTCACAAGTAAGATCCAATGTCATAAACAATTAATGGAACCTGCATATCTCATGTATTTGGCATATTTCTTGTAAAAGTGGTATTCTGGGTTGGTTTCTTATTTGTGGCTTGGCTTAGGCTCTTACTTGGCTTCTCTTTTTTTGTAGAACTAGCCTGTCAGACTATGCTTTAATTCTCTGCCCAAGTGTTAATTTTGTTCTTTTGTTGTATATTGCATATTAGTGATTGGCCACAACTTAATTGTTATGATTATCATATATTAGAGACATTAACTTCTTCCTCAAGTATTGAATAAAAATTAGATTTTTCCAGCTTCCTTTAGCTATATTCTATCAGAATAGATTTATAAGTAAGTATTGTGCATTTCCCCCCCTGATTATATTGTAGTTCATCCTTTATCATTAAAAAATAAACCTATTCTTCAATGGTGCTAGTTATATATATCTTAGTGTACATTACCCAGGCACCAGAACTAAACCTATAACAATGATTATCTTACAATTACAGAACAAGACTGTGCAATTTGTTTACAAAAATATCATCATCCTGCAAAGTTACCATGTGGTCATATATTCTGTTTCCTGTGTGTGAAGGTGAGATTAACATTAAGATTTCATTTAACAAACAAACAAACAAATTTTCTTCTGCAAGTCTATGTTAACCCATTTGATGTGTAATGCTGTTAATCATTAACAGGGTATTGCCTTACTAAGCAAAAAGTGTGCAATATGCCGTACACCCATACCAGCAGACTACTTTGACCATCCAGTTTTATTAGATAACGTGAAAACAGATGAAATTTTGGAACCTGAAAATGAAAAATATCACTGGTATTATGAGGGACGAAATGGTATGAAATGTATCAATTATTTATAAAAGAGATTTATAGTTATAAAGTTAATATGCAGCTTTAAATGATTAATCAATTGTATAAGAATAAATACAATATAGACCTAGCAGTGGTTATAAATATGTGGATACTCACTTATCGATCTAATAATGATTATTATTGTCATCATCTTCATACATTATGAAACAAGACATTCACCACTGCAAGTCCACTTTTTCATCTGTGTTTTTTTTTCAATCCAGCAGGGTTAGTTTTCGTAATAGTATCCTATATTATTATTTAGGATGAAAACTATTTCTGTATAAAATTTTGTCAAGATCAGTGTAGCTGTGTAGATAAAGGCAATATTTTTAAATCTGCTAGAAAGTATAGATGTACTGAATCCATCGAGATTTGCACATGGGCTGAGCCAAAAAACATTGGTAACAAACAAACAGACACTCTAGCATTAATATTATTATAATTTCATATTAATGTAATTATATCATCATTGTTATCTTTATGAGCCCACAACAGGGCACAGGCCTCATCTCAGAATCAAGAGGGTTCAGGCTGTAGTCAAACTCAATGACCAAGTACGGATTGCAAGGAATCCAATAAAAGCATATACTAAATCCGAAAAATTATTTCTATAACCTCAATATGTCAGAAATCTATGCCCATTAATAATTATTAATTTATACCTCCCTTACAGGTTGGTGGAAATATGATGAGCGAAGTAATGTCGACCTCGAATCTGCCTACAACTCTAATGAAACAGAGTGCTTGCTACTATTAGCAGGCACATTGTACTGTGTGGATTTTCAAAATAATGTTCAATTCCGTCGCAGTGATCCCACTAAACGCCGCCGAGTAAAAAGGGATTTACCGACACTACCCTCTAAAGGTACCTACTGCACGTGATGCTTCAAAAAACAAAATCTCGTCGCCGGAATCTGCACGTACTTCCTCTTCTATTCTGTGTGTTTTCTGGTCTTAAACACCTTCGTAATTGAAGGATAAGTTTTTTTTTTTTTTTAATGCCGTCCAACTTTATATCATGTTGTATGCTGACGCCTTTAGACAAAATTTTGTTTTTAAGCTAAATACACACATAAGACAGCAAAAATGTCTAGTCATCATCCCTGTAAAAACTTTCAAGACTTTTATTAGTTTATTTAGTATATTTTTCTTATTTGAGGTATATATGTAGTATTCATTTCAGTAATAGTATGTGTACTTTTTATAGAAATTTAACAAGATTTTTTGAAAATTTCTTGACAGGTATTGCAGGGATAAAAATTATTGATACAAGACAATCTGAAGATTTAGATAATACTAGTGATGTTCATACAAATAACATAGAAAATGTAGAGCATGAAAATGATATAATATTATTAGCAAATGTAACAATTGATACCATTCAGGATGATAGTACAACAGTTGCTCAACCTATCCACACAATTGATGATCTAACTGATAGGCTGAGGTATGTAATCATTGCTAAAGTAAGAGTTCATAAATTAAAATCAACTAACATTTGATGTTGCGACTACTGACTAGTGACTAGGCCACATCATCATCATATGCCCACCGCAGGGCATGGGTTTCCTCTCAGAAAAGGGTTGCTGTAGTCTACCACACTACCAAGTGCGGATTTGTAAACTTCACGCGCCATAATTTTAAAACGCACATATCTCCGAAAAGATAGATTCTAAAAAAGGTTTATTTATTTCAGCCATATAAACCTGGAAAGAGCAGAGCAACCAAGAAGCGATGAAGAAATTGTCTTACAAGACCATACAGAGAACATGTGACAATGTTCGGACCATTTTAATGTGGTCATAGTAGAAAAGATATGGCCATGGAGTTTTTTGTAATTAACAAACAAAAACCGAATCAAAGGAACTTTGATTTAGGTAGGTACTAATTATTGAGTTAAAGGTCTTCCAAAAATCATCAGATTGAGAATTACTTGGCAGAACCATTTTCCTGCCATAAGGAAGGAAATCCCAAATGGATATGGTATGCATCAAATACATGGCTATTTCTATTTATTCGTTAGCATTTATTTTAAATATGTGTCACAACGGAATCACTTAAATTTGATTCGAGAAAAATGCGAACAGTTACATTTATTTTTAGAGGTCACAGGATGTATTAGCATTTCGAAATAATTTTTGATTTTTTCACGAAATGAATATTGTCTTAATCGACGGACCATTGTCAAACTAGAGCTGGCTGCTACTTGATAGCATTCTTGTACCCCCGCTGCAAGCGAATTTTCCACTATGGAGGGTAGAGGTAAGGAGAGTCATCTTATATGGGAGAAAAGTTGAAAAAGTGTCCAGTTGTATGCGCTAAATAACAGTTCAAAAATCCTCCACAATGGCGCTGGTGGATGCACAGGGTATGGTATGAATGTAGCAATCGTAGATGAATTGAAGTATGCCGAGTTAAAAAATTTAATGTCATTATCGACTAAAGTAGTTAATTATTGAGAATTTCAACAACTTACGTTGTACAAAATATTGTTGTAAATATAACCTTACTTCCTTGTTTATTTTTCAAGCCTACTCTAACAATATTTGGCGCTTCTTTTAAGAGTTACCTTGATGCAAATGTGGCGCCATCCTAATTTAATACATTTTGACGGACACTTTTTCATATACACAGATGATCCTCCTTACCTCTACCCTCCATATTTTCCACCTTGCGCAAGTTAGTTGCTCAAATAAAATGTTAAATGTTTATGAGCATGTCGAATAATACGATTGAACGAGGCTAACCTCGTAAAACCCATGTACAGTAACTTTACATGGGTTTTACGAGAAAATCCGTGACGCCACCGCACCCCGAAAACGACAGGGCCAAGCGTTATTATGTTTACCCAACGCGAATTCATACGTGCTTACAAATCAGATCAAATTCATACAAGATACAGATGATATTTGAGGTAAAACTGGGAAATCCCCGTTGATGCCTTGCTGTCGGGCACAACGGGTTGTGCGCTGGCCCTAAGTTGATACCGGCAGATAACTCCTCTGAGTTGCAACTGGCAGAAAAGTTCCTGAAGACAGAACCCCGTGGTTGTTACTAAAAAACAGGTGGTTACTCACATTACACATAAGAACGGGCGCATGTACGTTCCTTGAAGTCATGTTATTTCGCGTTAATTGTTGTTATTTTATTAAAATATGTTTAAACTAAAATGAGTTTTATTTTGCAATAAAATATAATAGGCATAAAGACGAATATTTGAGAAACTTTCCTGTGATGTTCAGTATTTTCTACTATATCAAAAATATAAACTACTGTACCGGATTGCTGCTAAACTACTTAACTAAAGTAGTTTAGCAGCAGGGACCCAAGTTACAAATACACAAAAAGGATTTAATGGTAGGTACTAGGAAGATAATGAAATGGTACAAGAAGCAAGGACTTTAGTTCAGCAAAAAAGAATGTCTGGAAAACAAATCATTTATTAGGCAGTTATTTATTTTATTTAGTTCGTATGGAAACTAACGTTAAATTTATTATAGAACCAAAACAGGTTGTCGTGTGCGTCTATTGTCCTATCATTGAATCGACAGGAGAGAATTATGTATCTATTATATAATTACTACCCCGGCCATTACTACCAGTTTAGGTTGTCCGTGACGACGCTCCTTTATCCGAGATATTAATTTATTACTAGTATAGTTGCAAACAATTATTACGGATAAGATATCCTTACTAACATTATAAATGCGAAAGTTTTGTCCTTTACGCCGTTACGCCTCTAAATAAGCAACCAAAGAATTTGATTTTTGTCATATAAAGTCCTCCGTCCTACTATAGTTAGTAGGACGGAGAGTAAAATAGACTACATGATTTGTAAAAATCATAAGAAACTCGGGCTTCTACAATGGTCGTACAAAAGGTCTAAGGTCTCTTCTTTGGTTAATGATTTAGTGTGTGTATCCTCTTTGGGTGATAGCTGCTTACTGTATTCTCTTTGGTTTGGGTGTTTGCAGATAAAAAAGTCATGAACTCAAGACACTGACAGATTGAGTTTGCATATTTTAAGGTTATTTTGGAGCGTTATATATCAAAAAGGAATAATCAGCAATATTATAATGTTTTGAGCTATTAGAACGCTTACATTTTCATCAAAAACTTGCGAATATTGAATTCAGGTTTCTATTGGTAAATAGTTATTGTAATAATTGTTGCGGTAGTTTTATGTGCTTTATTTCACCTAAATTATTATTATTTTACTGTGTTTCTTTACAGAATATGCAGAGAATTATCTCGGCAACCAAAACCTTCTTAGGAATTCCTAAAAACGTTGATATATTCACTGCTAATTTTAGCATGTTCCAAAATGGAAGTAAAAATAAACTTTTGCCTGTTTGTTTACCAACTATGGATTTCATATCTGGATTTAAAGTAAAAGGTCGAGTAAAAAGACGTTGCAAATCTTGTTATTTTGTTAATAGACAAGAGCGACTGTATGTTATATGTCCTGAGCGCCCTCGACATAAGCAAATGGCTAAGAAACCTAAACCACTCAACACTTGGATATTAACTCATGCCAGCCAAAGTAAAGTCAGACCATGGTAGTAGAAACACACTAGATTAAATTTCTTATTAGTTAGATGTTAGTAAGAGCTAATAAATAATATTAAAATAATTGTTTTTAATTTGAACTAGGATTAGTAAGAAGAATAAAATAATTTTAAACTGGGTATACATCTTTGAATGTTTAATGATCTTTGCTTTGTGTGCAAGTCACATTTAAAGCTATATTTTTTCCACTCGTCCACCACTTAACCCCTAATAGTATTAGGAAGGTATATTATAAGAATTGGAGTAACGGAGTTAACAAGCCTGCCAATGCCAATTAATATCCCACTGCCCAATTAGAGAAGAGGCTCGAACCAAACAGCAGGGCTGTAATTGGGCTTATGATGATTAGGTACATAATAATTAATCAATATTATCATCAGCTTATTAACTTTCTCCTCCTGGGGAGTGCTTGCATAACAGAATGGTTTTTAGAGTATAGACCTTACATATATTAACTATGGATTGGTGGGCATCGCCAATTACCTAACTGGTGTTTTTGTACCGATAAACCAAATATCTTTTTTGGCCTAACCTGGGAATTTAACTTCAGGACCTTGTGACCTATAGTTTAACATGCTACGCACTTGCACTGCTTTTTGTATAGATAAGCGCGTTAAAAGAAACTCAAAATTAGGCATTAAACGTTATTACTTGTGGTAATATTATGAATGTGGTTCGTTTAGTACTGAAAGCTATGATTTATTTCCTGACTTTCAAGAATCCAATCCCTGTCTTGTGAAGTACCGCCGAGCGATTTAGCCAATTAGAAACCGATTAAGGGTGTGGTTTTAATGTAACTTTTAAGTGGTAGCTTTTTGTGATAGTTCTGTCCGGGAAGTAACCCTCTACTGCCATACTTGTTTCTGCCGCCAAGCAGCATGCTTATTCCGTCAATTATCGGGCATACCCTGAATACGTTAGCCCGCTAGCATCTTTAACAATCGGTTAGCGCAGTGGGCAGCGACCCTCCTTTCTGAGTCTAAGGCGTAGGGTTCGATTCCTACATCTGGAAAAAGTTTTGTTTGTTTATTTGTTTTAAGTCTTTCACACACATTTTATATGAATTAAACACAAATACAGAAGAAACTTAAAATAATAAAAATAAAATAGAGCGTGCAAAGGCGGTCTTATCACTAAAGCGATCTCTTCCAGACAACCTTTGACGTTAGGAAAAAAAAACGAAGGAACGGGTTGGTGCAGCAATTTAAGTATAAAAAAAAATATATATATTTATATATATACAAAATAATTTTAATAAACTACTTACTCATAAATTCTAATACTACATACATATTATACATAATATATATAAGTATATACATATTTAAGCAATATACTACATACTATAATATTACATAGATAAGAAATGGTTTTCCAAACGCTTCTTGAAAACATTTAGGGATTGAGCCTTACGTATGTCAGCAGGGAGGGAATTCCAGAGTCTGACACAATTAACCGTAAAAGAGTTACTATAGTATTTCGTGCGACTGAATGGAACCTGGAGTTTGCCGTCGGTGCAAGATCGAAGCAAGTCCTGGCAGTCCGCTCCATAAAAAATAAATCGTTCCTTCAAATAAGGTGGTGTTTGAGGAAAGAAAAGGACACGATATAAAAGGGACAAAGCATGCAAGTCTCTCCGCTGACTGATTGGCAACCACCCAAGTTCCGTCCGAAACTGGGATATGTGGTCGAACTTACGCAGGCCATATATAAATCTTATGCATATGTTTTGCAACCTTTCCAGCTTATTTAGGAGTTCCTTTGACAAGTCCGGATAACACACATCACCATAATCAATTATAGGAAGTAGAGGGTATTGTCTAACACAATCTTCGTCTTAATCGGCAAAAGATTCTTCCAACGCCTTAGATAACCGACAGTAGCAAAAATTTTCCGCCCCACCTCTGAAACCGGTGGTGCCCATGAAAAGGAGCTATCCATAATAAGCCCAAGGTTTTTAACCGTATTGCAGTAAGGCAAAGCTACACCGTCAAAATAAACTGCTGGTAGATCATTGAGTCGTGTCAGTAGCCTTGGATTACCAATGACGATTACCTGTGACTTAGCAGGATTTACCGCAAGCCCAAAGGATTTGCACCAACTACAGATATTGTTTAAGTCTGAATTAAGCTTGGAGATAACAGAGGAAATCCCATCAACAGTTTCGGAAGCGTAAATCTGTAGATCGTCAGCATAGAAATGAAAAGATGAGGAAATAACAGAAGAGATAGAGTTGATGAAAACTGAGAAGTGAAGAGGTGACAGAACCCCGCCCTGAGGAACACCAGCAGTGAGGGGAGAAAACGAGGAACATTTGCCATCAAATCTGACGCATTGTAGACGCCCGAACAGGTAGGATCGAAACCAGTCAATTACTTTAGTTGAAATGTTCAACGACCTTAGCAGCGCAAGAAGCAAGTCAAAATCAACATTATTAAAGGCGTTACTATAGTCCAGAAGAACAAGAATGGTGACCAATTTATTATCTAAGCCTTTGCGTACGTCATCGCAGACTTTTGTCAGCGCTGTGACCGTACTGTGCCCTTGTCTAAAGCCAGATTGGAACGGGGAGAGAGAATTGTTTCTAGTAAGAAAAAGAGAAAGTTGTTTACTAACAATACGTTCCAAAACTTTAGAGAGAAAAGGAAGAATAGAAATTGGTCGAAAATGAGACGGAGTTAAAGGATTAGCTGTTTTAGGAATAGGGATAACATACGCCTTCTGCCACCCAGAAGGAAAAGTACACGAAGATAGTGAGAAATTTAACAAGTGTGAAAGAATAGGACCTATGTTATCAAGAAGTAAAAGAATCATTCTTCGACCAATTCCATCACTGCCAACTGCATCAGACTTGATGGCTAAAACATGTTTCCTAATTTCATTAAATGTCACCTCGCAGAATTGAAATGCTGGGAATTCAGGTATAGGCAAGGAGAGTAAACGATTAAGCGTAGTAAGCTTCATTTGACTATCCAGGGTAGAAGTTTTAGTAAAGTGCTGATTAAGTGTATTAAGGTCTTGGATACTATGGGCCAGCTTTTGCTGTCGACCTATACCCAACGAATTCAAAAACCTCCAGGCCTTTGAAGTATTTAAATTATGAACGGAGTTGTGAATAAAATTTCGTTGAGCATCCCGACAAATTCTAATGCAACGATTGCGGCAATTGAAAAAAAAAAAAAAAAAAAAAAACTTCTAAAAGTTTGTGTCATGGACATGTAAGTTTTTCAGTGTCTGGGTGTTTATCTGTTTATTATAAGTATCTATGTGTATTTTATTTATAAAAATATTCTTTAGCTATCTTAGTGCTCATAACACAAGCTACGCTTACTTTGGGGCTCAGATGGCGATGTGGCGATATTTATTTACTATAATTTATTATCTTGGAGACATTGAGCTCAAGACCTATTTATGTGTCCCACTGCTGCTGATGGTTAATAAAATCAGTGTTTATTATGCAGATGTAACATATAATGTGATAAAAATTGCTCACAATCTTAACATTTCACCCACTTATAATTAAAAACTTCCGAATTAAACGCCTACTGAAAGATTATAACTAAAAAAACTGTCCTAACTGTCCTGCTGTTGATTGAATCAGTTACCTACTATCGTACCTATTTATTAATTTAATCGAATAATAATATAATAATTTAAGTTTTTATTTTTTTATTTGGTTAATATGACTTGCAAGACACGACACACAGGTATATAATAGAATAATTCAAAACTAAACGAAACTAATATTTATGTGTACTTCTTTTGCCTCAAGTTCATCTAAAGCCATTCTCAAAGAAGCGTTAATCACCAACGAGAGAGATCTAAGAAGATCTAAATCTTAATGATGGAGTCCAAGAAGGTTACAACCATTATATTATTCAAACTACAGTTTTCAAACCTTTTAAATAAATCAACTCTAATGGTATTTGTCGCGAATATGGCTCCAATTTGTAGATGCAACACGGTAGTTTGAGCAAGTCTACGCTCTCACTGAAATCATTTTTGTACAGCCATACGCTTCATGTTCAACTTTTACTACTTACTTATATTTAATCATTGTACCATGAGAATACAAACTCGCATCTGCATTTTTTGGTAGCGGGAGGTATGAGAACAATTTTGCAAAGAAATCAAATTGTATTTTATAGTGATTTAATACTTACTTTCAGAGAAGCTTGGCAAACAGCGAAAAAACTTAAATAAATAATGTTCTTAGTTTAGGTTTATACAAATTAATGTATGATATTTAATTTGTATCACAGAGCAAACAATTTATTATCAGTAGTAAAGTGAACACATACTTAACTGTGATCTTTTAACCCCACGATTACGAAATACCTATCTACAATAGCTTAGTGACGGCAGTGAACGCTCACGTAAAAGTCTTGTTTAAACCGATCAACATGTCCACCGCAAACACAGAGTCCCAGAAGATGGTGACGAAGACAATTGTTACTTCTCCGCATATTTACAAACCCGTCGGACCCTACAGGTTTGATGGTTTTTTCTAGATTCTACTAATTATTAAGCTACTCGTAGATAGATATACCCGCTCCAGAGTGCAGGCCCATGCGTGCGTTTACTATCCTCAAAAGGTAGACATTTCCTGTATGTCTAATTTCGCGCCTCGTTTTTCGTTAGGCGATTGCCAAACTGGTAATTATTACTTTGTTGGTCGCAATGGTTTTAATGAATGGTGTTTTGTCTAAGAATCTACCGACAAAGACGTGCTTCCAAGCGATTTAGCGTACCACGGCGCAGATACAACTTCGCAGTGTATGGGTTTATAACAGTTTAGCCCGCTACCATCTTAGACTGCATCATCATTTACCACCAGATGAGCTCGCAGTCATGGTCCAACATTTTTTTTATTTAGTTCGCAAAACTGTCAATCAACTGCTTACTCTATTCTATTATCTATATCTATACTTATAATAAAACTGTAACTGCAAGATTTCTGTACATTCAATATATTTTGAAAATTTTGACCGGGGGATGCTTTATAATCGATACTGAGTCCAAAACAGATTTTTATTTAATTTTTGTCTATCGGTCTGTCCGGGCATCACGTGAAATCTACTGAACGGATTTAAATAAAATTTGGTATAGTGGTAGCTGATATTCCGGGTCAACAAACAAAGGCTACTTTTTATCCCGATAAACAATAAGCTTCTCCCGGGAAATGAGATGAAATTTTTTACAAATTTTACTTCATAGCTCCGTTAAATTTGAACCGATTTAAATAATTCTTTTTTTATTTGAAAGTGTATACTATCAAGCATGTGTTGTGTAATTTTAATGAAGATTTGATAAATATTGTCGGAGATAAAGGACATAAACCTTCACAGATAACAGTGAGTTGCATGCGTACCTCTCACATCTTACTTATATTATAAATGCGAAAGTTTATGAGTATGTATGTATGAATCGATGGAGATGTTTAAAGTAATAATTATTACTTAAAAAAAAGTCCGGGAGGCTAAATGTCTAACTGTTAAGGCACAATAACAGCTTTTTGTTATAATTTGTCAATCAAAACACTGGTACAATCTTAAGATGGTGCCGTTCCTATCAGATCTTTATCCAAATAAATAGTTTTATAGTTAAAATTGATTATGTACCTGCAAATTCCTCTTTAAATTATTCAAATTGGACCTATCGTTTAAACGTTACGACGGGTATAGAAATGCTTTAATTTTTTAAAATTATATTTGATGCAGACGAAGTTGCGCGTGTCAGATAGTATAAACTATAGCACTATTTGGCATGTGTATACAATTGTGCCTTCTCGATGCGAACATAGCATGCAAATCCGCTTGGTACAAAAGTCTGCTGTAAACAAAATAATATTAATTTAAAAACTATTGTGGAAATAAAATTACCTATTTTGTAGTGGATTACAAAAAAGAAAAAAATATATGATGGGTACTCTCTATGAATCACCTTATCAACCATTGGCATGCTCTTTTGGAGGGATTCTAAACATTACGATTTTGTGCCGCTTGTATCCACCGATTTGTTTTATGTCGCCTGTCCGCCTTGTGACGTCTTCAAACAGCGCTGTGATGTGTCGCCATTTCAGCACCTATATCA
The DNA here is from genome assembly GCF_905163445.1 of Pararge aegeria. Classification (NCBI taxonomy): domain Eukaryota; kingdom Metazoa; phylum Arthropoda; class Insecta; order Lepidoptera; family Nymphalidae; genus Pararge; species Pararge aegeria. The sequence continues at coordinate 9,652,908 of NC_053195.1, read as the reverse complement.
CCGTTCACCGAGTTATGTCAGCAACGCTGGTTCTTCTACGGATGTTCTTATTTCTGATTTGATCACGTAGAGATAATCCGAGCATAGATCTTTCCAATGCAGCAGTTAATCAGAAAGTATTACGATTGGCACATTGTTGCTGTCTTAAACAAACGGTAGGTACATTGATTATGGCACCACAACAAGGGTTCGACGAAGCGAACAGAGTGAGAAGTATGAGCGGATATAATCTTTCAAAATTAATGGAAAAAACTAGAGGTTTTTATTCATAAATATTGTCCTCAGCCAAGCTATTCTAGCAGACAAGACGCTGTATGTGTCGGGCATGTTAGGTTTGGATACCCAAGCCCAACTAGTATGCGGTGGCGCGGAGGCTCAAATTAGGCAGGCCTTGGAAAATTTGAAGCATGTATTGGCGGCGGGTGGATCCTCTCTCGAGGCTGTCGTGACTATGAATATACTATTAGTCAATATTGACGATTTCGAAGTCGTTAATCGAGTGTATGCACAATGTGAGTACTAACTAACTTACTTTACTAGGTTCCTATATTAATTTTAAACTTTGTATGATGGTCGTTATGAAAATTTAGCTTAAATTCAAATTCAAATTCAAAATTTCTTTATTCATGTAGGCCTATCACAGGCACTTATGAAGCGTTCATACATATTTGTTTACATAATTGTAACGGGATGGTGATAACTTCGTTCGCCAACTTAAATCTAAAGCTACGAGGGTTCCAAACGCGCCCTGGTCTAAGAAGAGCCCACAACAAACTTAGCCGGGTAAATTTATTTTTTTGTTATCACCATCTTCCAGTAAATTTAAATTAAGCTATGAAGCTAGAGCAATTCACACCCAAGCTTTTTTATCGTTTAAATAATCCTTAATATTATAATAGGATTTTTCAGTAAGCTCACGTTTTATATAAACTTTGAACTTATTGAGAGACATCTCAAAGATTTCATTTCTTAATTTGTTATAAAATAATATACAATTGCCCTTGAATGAATTAATTTGCTACTCCTTTATTACTCTTTCGGCAATATACCCTCGACTAAGACTTTACAATTAATTATTACTTAACAATTATTCATTGTAAAGTCAACATCTCCTGATGCCTCGGAGCGAAACGTGCGAGGGTACGTTATAAATTAATAATTAGGAAGAAATTATAAATTACACCATAAAGATTCTTCTGCTTTTCGCGGAGTATAGCAAATTAAGCTTAATATATCATAGATTTCCGCAAAGTAACGCCTGCTTCTATCCAATATGATGGTCGTATTTCTATTGTACTCAAAAGTTTAGTCACTCAATAAGAGTAATCCTATACTCCTCCCAATTTTCGAGTAATTTGCGAGTTTTGGAGTAAAGGCCTTGAAATCAGTTTTAAATAAAATTCTGTAAATCCAGTTATTATAATAAAGACATTTTCAAGAGTTAAATGTTTCCAAGGGAAAATTTTACGTAGGTACCATAGAAAAATTGTACGCGGTCAGGCAAGTCACGGGCAATCGTTATTTAACTATAGTTGTAACCGCGGGCCCATCAATTAAGGTTTGGTTACGATGAATGTATGTAGGTACGTGTTACATGTACCTACCTTACGTAAAAAGAAACAGTGAAGGAAAAACTAAAAGAAGGCCCTGACGTATTACGTTACATGAAAACTTACCTGCGTTGCTAATTCTTATAAACTTCGCAGCCTATAAATAATGTTCTCTGTCATATTTTCCTATGAAAATATTTCTTTACCTACATATTTTCTTCATTTTCAATTAAATTATGTAAAACACACGCTGGCATGCAAGGTCCGTTTTTATCAGCGGCTGGTATTTCTCAACACGTTTAACACTATGCAAATGGCATTGTTTCAGATTTTCCTAAAAACTGCCCGGCGCGAGCTACCTATCAAGTCAGCAAGTTGCCACTGGGTGCAGCAGTAGAGATCGTAGCAACTGCGTTGAGCGGGGACCTTGTCATAGCAGAAGCGGGACTAAATCCTTGTGCTCGTATTTAATTAAATTGAAATAAATATATATATATATATATTTATACCGTTTTTTATTGTTTTCCACTAAGATTTTTGCACAAACATATTTAAAGATCAAATTTATATTTCGATAAGGACTTCATTTATAATAATTATTGTACTTGTACCAATCTCACAACGTATTGTTTTTTCGCTCCACACAAATTTGGACCGGCTCCTTTAAGTTCGATAAACTTGCCCAGTGCCAATGACTTCAAAATCAGGCATTAATTTTATAGTCAGCTGGTATAGGTATGCTCGGAGATATAATGTAATTTTTTGGTTATTCTAAATAGTATATATGTAAACCTACCAAAAAAAATTGGTAGGTATAATAATGGGCAGCGTACACTAGGAAGGGGAACCTTTTCCAGTGTAAGGAACTGCAAAGCAAAGAATTTATTTACCACACATGTTAATTCATGCGAAATTAGTTTAGAGAAGGATGCCATTCAAAGGAGACTTCAAGTCGATCTCCATACATTATAATCGCTGTTCCCCTGGTATAAGTTCATGTAGTCGCATCAAGTATCAACCGATTGACGTCCACTGCTGGACATAGGTCTTTTGTAGGGCGTTCAGAACTCCACGATTCTGGCCCGCTTCAGGTGATCAAATAAAATATTTAGTTCTTTCATCCAGACCGCCCTCGCCATCGCTATAATTTTAATAGCTAGTTTTCTAAAAACAAAGATACATGTGAATGTCGAAGTATATTCTAGACATACCTACTTTCAGACATATAGAGAGTATATTTGTTTGATCGCGTCAAACCCAGAACACGAGAAGTTCCTACCCAGACTAGTTGGCAAAGTTTAAGGATTAAAAAAATCTATCTATGACACGCGGGTTGTCACAACAAGTCAACTAAATTATTAATGGGGAAGAGACGACCCTACCTAAACACAAATAGACTGCTAAAATTCCCCGAAAGTCGCGTGAAAATGAAATCCACGAGCAAATTAAATGCGTGGCTTCAAGCCCGGTAGCTGAAAAGAGCGAGAATATTACAATCACGCGAGGGCCACTGCCAATAATATGAGGCCCTTGCCCTCCAATTGTATATTAATAGGCTGTTGTGTTAATCTTAACCTCAGTTAACATATTTCGTCTGTATATTAACAATTAGTATTTAATTCCAACAAAAAGAGGAATGTATGCACGAATGGCTGTTCATAAAAAGAAAATCCTTCAAGGTATAAGTACAATAATTGCGTCAAAGTGGAAGAATGCTTTACACTCGTTTAATTTGAAAAACGCGAAGGGGGTGCGAGGTCAACTGAGTGGGCTACCTCCTCCCATAATAGGTATGTACGATACAATCTTGTGGAGCGCGCAGTCGAGCTTAGTTGTTGTACACGGCTGGTCAAAGGCTAGCTTACTGTTAATACCTTATTCTTACTTTGTTTAACGCATGGCCATCGTTTAGAACTTCCCCGTACATCATGGGCTGCACTAGCAGCGCTCCAAACATGCCCGAGATAGCCGCGAACACAACCGGTATGTTAAGTTTACCATTAGTATAAATACTTGTTGACAACTCGCGTGTTGTTGTCAATTTAGTGAGCTATTTTAAAAAATACTTTACCTTCAACGGTCTGCACTATTTTTAGACAAATTACTTACGAGTTATCACATTAAGTGCTGGAAAATCGTGCTTAATCATTAGACTTTAATGGTTGTTTATCGTTCTCTGTTTTATTAGCTACGTATGCGAGACGTGAATGTTGACTCAGGGTTGAATGTTTACTTAATAGCTGGAGGTCAATGCTAAAGGTGGGATGAGAAATTAGTCTTTAGCTTTACTGTGATTAAAATTTTCAGTTTTAAATCATGAAAACCAGTTTACTAACTGCACATTCATTTCTTTTGCTTCTTATAAGAAATTTTTAAACTAATTTTCTGAAGAGTGTGATTACATTCATATTTAAACAAAGTAATCTTAGGAATTATCTGTCGTGATTTGATATTTTTTTCTTGCTAAAACTGATTAAATTTATTGAGTGGTAGTGGGGTGTTTATTATCGCGCTACACCTATTATAGTTAACGGTAGCAAAACTAGTATTTGATAAACAACCAATTAAATTCCAAACACAATGAATGAAGTTTAAAAAAATCGAGACTACAAACAATCCTTCGACTATATAGTGGGAACATAGAATCAAATTCATAATTTACATTAAGGTCGAAGGCGTGAACCTACCTGTGTTTCTGTTAGTTCTATGTAAAAAATAATCATGGCCATTAAACAAATTCTTTCCTTTGTTATCGAGAGATCATAACAAATGGCGTGGACTATTTAAGTAACTAGCAATACACGTACAACGTTATCATTGCAATTTATCTAAGAAATTAGCACATTATATTACTGGATAACTATAATGAATGTTGTATGATAATATAAAAGTTCACTTAGTTAAGTACACCTAAAAAATAAAGACTACAACTTACGAGTATGTGCATCGCAGTTTCTAGGTTGACCTAAGCCCTATATAACTGTCACTTATTAGAAAGGGCGCATGTGCCCGGTAATGGACGATTCATAAGCCTGTTCATGGTCTTGTTTTTATAAACATACTAAAAATAGCGCGAATCTGTCAGATGGTAAATAATTATACTACGACAATGTACACATCGCCATCTAGCCCCAAAGTAGACGTAATGTTATGGGTTCGTAGTACGATGACAAAATAATATTTTTATTATTCATTAAAATATGCATATATATGAACACCCAAATACTGAAAACAATAATGTTCATCATACAAACCTTTTCAGTTGTAGGAATCGAACCAGCTTGGACTCAGAAAGCAGGGTCGCTGCCCACTGCACCAATCCGCCGTAAAATAATAAATCGAAGGAATCGCACTAAATTAAAACGTCCGGCTTTTTTAGAAAGTGCTTGAAAATCAAGATTATGCCAACGGTAGTCAACTTAACATTTCTTTAATTTATATTAATTAAAACATACATTTACAGAGACACCGGAGGACGATAATAGTAATGTGACATATATGAAAGTAGGGGAGGATGTGATAATTGATAACGATTTAAAAGATACAACCGTCAGCAAAGTGCTTCCAATATGTGATAGTTTAGAAGAAAATATACAATTAGCTAGAAATAGTAATTCTTTTACGAAAACCGATAACGAAGAACGAGAGCAAGGTATGTAATTACATTATTTATCCGTACGATTTTATTGTTGTGCGTAAAAAACGTGTTTTTTTTTATAATGATGTTAATTTGATTGAGTATGTTTTAAAGTCGTGCACATGCATGCTTAATTTTTGCTAATACCCTGTATGAAAGTAACACATGTAAAATATAATAGTTTATAATATATATATTAGTAATATTGGTCACGTATATAAGTTAATAATAGTAATATTGGTCACGTAAACTGAAATATCTGAAATAAGAAACTACGAAGATACGTAAATAGAATATCAGTGCAGTACCTAGGTAGTAAAAAGTGGCGAGGGTTGACATTTTAAATACATAAATATGCAAAGCTACGCGGGACACTTCGAATACAAAGCTTCTAATGAATGTGTGTTTTTTAAAGAATTCGTAATATGTAGGATGAAGCTATATTGCGAAAGGTTTGTTAGTTAAATTTCAGTGAACACTGACCTATGAAATATTGTAACTAAACGCTAAACTATGAAAAAGTACGATAAGAAATGGATCCGTTAATTTTTTGCTTTGATGTTCGTCGTATCGGGGCACTCATTTACTCACTTTAGTTTTTTTTTTATTTTGCACATTCCTTGTTATTATTCAATCATCACTTTGCACTTTTTTTCGTCTATTTAGGTGGTCTGCACCTTAGTTCGGGAAAAATATTTCATGGAAAACAAAAAAACGTGAACTTCCCATTCGTGATTTTCGTGGAGATTTGGTAAGCATAGTATATTTTAATACCAACTATAAGACACAAGCAAGTGTGATTTTTCAGCTATAATATAAATAAAACTTGTGACATAATTTTGTGTTCGGAGAAGGTACTATGTAAATGTTGAAGAATTAATTATGATATGATTGAAATACATGGAAATGTATAAAAAAAAACTGCCCAAATATGAACAAATATTTTAGTTTGAAGTTTGAAATTGATAACAAGAATCCTTGAAATACTTTTCTTTTACAGAGAATCAAATGACAAATGATGTGGAAATTCAAGAAAAAAAAAGTGAAGATGAGTCCGAAGACAATAAATTATTATCTACACTTAAAGAGGTGGCGGACCAAGTCATTTTAAACACTATACATGATGACATAGACCAAACATCAACATTACATCAGGAGACACCCAATGACAAAGAGGAAAATATAATTACTGATACTGAAGAGAATAAGGCAGAGTTAGTGGAACAATACAGTGATGAACAAACAGAAGCGAAAGAGTAAGATGTTTTAAGTGATAAGTATAACTCATCCTTTGAAGTTGTATTATACTTTTAGATTAATGATCTCGAATTCACAAGGATAGTAATAGAAGAGTTTATTGTTATCGCCATACTTAAATATGTTTTTGGGGATACGGAATACGTACGTATAAAATCGTTCAAAGTTTATATAAAACGTAAGCTTACAGAAAAATCCTATTATAACGTTAAGGATTACTTAAAAGATACAAAAGCTTGGGTGTGAATTGCTCTAACTTCAAAGCTTAATATAAATTTACTGTGAGATGGTGATAACAAAAAAAATACCCGGCTAAGTTTGTTGTAGGCTCTTCTTAGACCAGGGCGCGTTTGGAACCCTCGTAGCTTTAGGTTAAAGTTGGCGATCGAAGTTACCACCCCCTTACAATTATGTAAACAAATTATATGTGTGAACGCTTCATAAGTGCCTGTGATAGGCCTACATGAATAAAGAAATTTTGAATTTGAATTTGAATTGTATGCCTCATGGTAGAATCTGCAGCCCAAACGGGTACGATTTTGGTTTGGTTTTTTAACAAAAACGTAAAATGATGGAATCAATACATATAACTGAAAAGCCTTAACGTGAATTACTTATTTCTATGCATCTGATCTAAATATAAAATTACGACTTTCTATGTGGTTTGTTGTAGTTTAATGCTTTGGATGTTTTTTTTAACTTACTTAGTTTTGTGAAATTATTTTTGATTGGTTTGCGATTCGAAGACTACGGTAAAAGTAGATAACTGCTAAGTTATCTGCAGAAAATTTGTAGGGTAATACGCCTTGTTTGCGCGTACTGCGTGCTGTAACTTTTTTTGTAAATTTTAATGTTGGCCGTTTTTAACGATTTACAACTTTAAAACTCATACACTTTTCGCTAGATGGCGTTCTGTAGCTGGGGTCTTTAAGGTGCAAACTTTCTTAAATTATAATAGATCAACGAAACAAAATTCAAAAAATTCAAAATTCAAAATTCATTTATTTCAAGTTGGCCTAATATAAGCACTTTTGAAACGTCAAGTCTGTCTGTTTGTAGTGATTCTACCACCGGTACGGAAGGCAGATTCTACCGAGAAGAAGCCGGCAAGAAACTCAGCAGTTGCTCTTTTCCAACATCAACAATTTACATTTTGCATTTAACCAGATATTTTATATCTTGTGAGAGCTGAAAGCGGAGCCGGACGCTTCCAAGCAACCTTGTCATTAAAAAATTCATCAGCAGGTACCTAACTACAATTCTGAAAAATCTTTCGCAGAGAGCAAGAGAATGTTGAAGAATCTTCGAGCCCAAGCCAATCAGATGGAAACAGATCAACACGTTGGGAAGCACTCGCAGACATAGCTGCAGAACTACCACCCTCACTTGCTGTGGATCCCATTACGGGCCAAATATATTCTCTAGCTAAATAAGTTAGAAACACGGTCGGAATGTCGTAATCAGGGCTTGGAACCCTTTCGAATTTACCTGTGAATTTTGGTCAAAAATATTGGTCTTTGCTTAACTTGTAATTTATTGAATGTTTTCTAAGGAAACGAAACAATATGAGTTACTGGTATATTTGCTTGCCAGCATTAAATTTTCAGCAGCCTTCATATTTAGAAAACGCCAATATTATTTGAGTATTAACCATAAAAAAGTTTCTCTGTAATGTTTTATTTGACAGTTGCCGATAATTTTACTTATCTTCGACTAAACTCAGTGGGCGCGGAAAACTGCAAAACTGTATGTTGTTGCATAAACTTGTTTATTTCTGTTAATTGAACAAATGAACACTAAGTGGTTTCTATTTCGATTTAACTTCATGTTTTAATTAAATTGATGATAAAGTTTTAAACTTAAATATAGATTCTAGTTAGTATCATTACTAAAAAGTTCACTATCACATCATCATCACCAGTCCGCATTTTTCGCCCAGCAAATAATTTATTTAAATAAAGATTTAAAATAAATGTTATGATGTATTTCATTTTAACACGCCTAATGCTCAAACCTATGCCTGCAGTGCTGAAAGCCTATGAATGATTGACATTATTGGTAATTCTACCAAAGGAAATGAGTTTTTATTCTAAAATGACAATAATTTTGCTGCAGTTTCAGTTTGATTTAATTGAGATCTATCATAGGAATCCAGAAAGTGAATAAGACAGTACATTTTACAGCCAAAAGTTTACCAAATTTAAATCTGTTCAGTAGTTCTTAACAGGCAGATAAGACATAAATTAAATTAAATACTGGTTTGGATTCTCCATCAATGTCTAAGGTTACTCCAATTGAGTATTATAAATCTTTCTATGCAGTCATATATTTGAATGTTTTGAAATAGAACTGTAACTAGACGATTTCCAGTTACAGTTTCATTATAATAATGGATAGATATCACAGACATTGAGAGGTAATGAGGAAATCACACTCTTGTTTTTTCTATATAAGTTTTATAACCAGATTCACTTTTTCTTATTGCATTTGTTAATTTAAGGAATGGAAAGTTCCTCAAATCAAAGGTAATACTGACAAAATTCTTCAGTACCTATACTTTTTAGAACCATCTCACACTGGGTAGCACAAATATTATTGTAATGCACATTGCATTGGAGTTTATTTTCAGCTATGCAGTAATCTTTCAGTTATCATGCTTAGCATGTTACAATCTTAGACTGCATTGTAGCATAAAAACCTATAATTAATAATTGATAAAATATGCAGGACACAGTTTTATAATATTATTATTATTATATGTATAAATGTACATACCTTAAAAACTAGACAATATTCTATATAACAAATTCAGTATGATCTCTCAGTACTTTTCACTCTCAACATTGCCACACCATTGTCAGTTGTAGTGCCACCAAACACAATAGCACATAGTGCTGTGTCTGGAACACTATTCCATATTTTCTCTATCCATTTGTCAATAGTTTGCATAAGTTCTAAATTAGCACAATTAGAGTCTATTTTTAGATGGCCCATAACTAAATTATAGTCAGTTTCAGCTTTAATAATATTGGAGATAACATCATCCATTCTATCAACAGTATTTAGTTTAACCTTCTTTGTTTTCCCTTTTTTCAATTGATTGCTGAGATTTTCTTTTGCTTGTGTTAAGAAAGTGTGATAATCACCTGTAATATTGTCACAGCCAATAACTACTGAAGTTTTTCTCTGATCAATTATATGATTAAAGATGGACATAGCATACTGCTGCTGTGTTGTCTTCTTAATAACATTTTCTCTATACTGCTGTCTGTTAGTATGTACAGCATCTCCAAATTCCATACTTTTGCTAAGCTTTAACTGAACAAGCTTCAATGAAGCAAGAGAATCTTCAACTGAACAGTGACCATACTTGCTGTTTTGAATATCTTCTTTCAAAAATTCTTTTGCTAACACTTTTAGTTTCGGCTTTCGCGATCTTTCACCAGCAAAATTATATATTGTACTAGTGTCTATTACATAGGGGTGCATCATTTTTAAGGCGTGTAGATCTGTTTGCAAAGACTGGCCAACCAAAATTGCATCTGGAGGTAGTAATTCACGTAATTCTTGTTGAACGTCTTCCAATCTCTTAGTCACATTTTCAAGTATTGTCTTTGTAATACCAGAATAGCGTGTTAAGTAGTCAGTGATTTTATTAAAGGGTTTAACTAAAGACTCATATATTGTTTCATGTTTTTCATTGACTATAGATACACGAGTTAGCTCTGAACCAGCCTCTGTGAGACACATCTCACAGTCTAATCCGAACATTGGTGATTTGACTGTTACAGGTTTATATTCATCTTTAGATAAAACATAATCAGTATAAATAGCTTTTAATTTACCTTTTAAAGGAACTGGATAGTTGTCCTCTATTAATTGCCAAGCTGAAAGAATTAACTGTGTTCTTGGGAATTTCTCCTCTAAGGTGATTTTATCAAATGTGTCTGATACTTCATCACTAATAGGAAAAACAGCTTTCATCATAACATTCAAGTCTTTCCTAACCTCCAGGGCCAAGTTAATACTGCCATATTTTTGTATCAAGCTTTCCTTGTCAGCTTCCGAAAGGGGAACTAGTGCTAGCTCCTTAACCAAAGAGCCACCATAAACAGATGGAGTAAGAATCTCCACTACATTATCAAATATTTTTTTGGTTGTAGTCAAGCTGTCTTGGTACATTTCCCAATGCTTTATAGAGATTCCTTCCACTATAAGACATGTAGTTTGTTTTACGTGGTTACATTTGTCTAGTACATACCAGCGCGGTGGTTGCGTAAAGTTGAGGTTACCTAGTAATGAGTACAACAATAAATGTTGTATATCTGTAAGAGTTAAAGGTACTCGATCTTGTAAAGATGTAGTCAACAAAGCACTAATCCCAGTAGTAATTAATCGAAACCTAGGAATCTGCTTTTTGCGAACACGTATTTTATTTCGCTTTTGCTCCGTATTTCCCGGTTCAGATTCAGGTTGGAAAATTTCCGTCGTAAAATTTGAACCTGCAATTTTTTTATAACATTTTTAACACATGTTTCGGTTGTGAAAGGTTAAAAACATAAAATATGATTTTACTAAATGGAAACTTACTTTCATTTTCGATTCTTCGTTTCTTAATAATAGGTTCTTCAGAATTATTATTTGGGTTCATGATACTATTATTGATTGTAATGTTTATTTCATAGAAAATCTTTTTTTCAAAATATTAAAGTAGGTTGACAGCACACTGACAGTTACTAGTTTGCGACCATAGATTAGCACTTGCAACCTCACTTAAGCATCGACTATAGAAGTTCACGATAAATAGGCCACTTACTATGTTAGGGTCATAGAATAGTGAAGTGTAATTACAGTTATGTCCGTTTTCACAAATGACGAAAAAAGCAATGCCTAAGTAAGAGACACCTAATCAAAGAATGGTCCTAGGCATATATGGTAAATATATGCCTAGGGACCCTTTTCACCAATCGATTGTCACTAGGAAACTTATTTAACTTGTCTATGATTCATGCCACAAGTGGTCGTATTTTGTGTTTGTACTACCATATTTTCTATTTTCTGTTTTCGTATGGATTGGAATTGCTAAAATAATTATTATTATCGTCCAATAATGAATTTTATTAATAATAACTATAAAATTAACAAAGATTATTTTGTATTAAGTATGAATTGAATTATGCCTAACACAGTAAACACGGCGACACAACAACGATGAGCAACACACACTCAGGTACACTTGGCGGTCCCGAGTTCACCCGATCGCACCTTTCGCCTCAGAATGGGACGGTTCAGCCTAACTAACTAAAATAAATTTTCATTTATTTCACGTACTCTGTCAAGTGTCAGTTTGGGAATTCCCTAAAAATTACCCACTGCCAAATCAGTGTCGTAACTTTAGATGGCGTCTGACGTCGTTAGTTATTATTATTGAATTGGTAAAACGTTTTTTTGCCCCTAATCACCTGAATCATTAGACATACTGTTTAGTGAAAATGGCCATTATGGGCACAGGCAGTTAGAAACCCTAACTAGGAAGATGAACGGGTCTAAGTTCAAAATTGTGCATTATTTCCAGTGACAATGGTCAGCAAGGAACAGCTAAACTGCGGGAGCGTGATAATTTAATTTTTATTGCTTTGCGCTCTTTTCGGCTGAGTTTTAGCCCTATTGAACAGTGAACCCCTCCTTTTTTGTAATAAGAGAAGTGGTGTACAGTAGTGATTAGGTATTTTCTCTTTGCCACTAGTTATTCTACACCATAGAACCACAGATTAAAACCGTGCAGAGATGCAAGGCAAAGTGTTGTTTTCTCTTTTACTCTCGTGAATTCTCGTGGAACACACATAGACGTTCTATCAATAATATTATTATTATACACCTACGTTTACATTTGGTTTGCACTTTGCATTCGTATCCTGGATAAACATTCATTTACTAAAGCACAGCGGCTATTTCTTGCTGATTTCTAATAGTTAAATCTGGGTAGAAGAACCTTTAAAAATGGATTCTTTACGTGAACAAGTTATGATAAATCAATTTGTACTAGTGGCTGGATGTGCACGAGAACAAGCTAAACAGCTACTTCAGGCAGCACATTGGCAATTTGAGGTAAATTTATAATATACATGTAAACAAATAATAAAATCATGCAATGGCAGCATTTTTTTCTGTATTGCATACAGCACAGTAGGATGTTCTAGCCAGGCGTGTTTAACGATCGCGTCGTACTCAACTCAGTGAATTAGAGAATTCCTTTTGTGAGAGAGTTTTAACGATCAATTACCTTGACCGTATCTAGATCTAGAAACACACATTGATAATGACAACAATAATAAATCTTTAACAACAGTCAACAGACTTAATATTATCGCTTTATTAATTATCTTTGAACGATTTTTCAATTTGCTCATATTACCTATCTTAATAAACTTCTATTGAATAGTGAAAATATTATGTAAGCGAGATTAGAGCTATTTAAATTTTTAATGGATTAACGGAGGAGGGTTTTGTACTATTTTTTTATATATCCCTTTATAGAGTTCCCCATCAATAATTGTGAACTGATCATGAGTATTCTTTTATTGTGTGATGTGGGGATCACATGGATATTGTGGCCTCAAATTTAATAGCTATGTTCAATGCATATGTACAACTTTCATAAATAAAAAGAAATCTATTAATGATTCAGATGTCTGAAAGACATTGAAGTCAGTTGAACTAAAAAAACTTTACCAACCAAGTTGAATGTGGAACCTTCTGTATATAATACTAATAAAGGATATATACATTTGGATATGCATATGAGTCAACCGGAACCAAAATGGATAAATGTTCATTAAATACCCATTGCAGTATCCAGACAGACCAATGAACTTAGTTGTGTACTTTTTATAATTATTATTTCGTTATTATTTATTTATGTTTTTTTTTAATAACAGTGGAATAAATTTTAATAGTAGTTATTTGTCAATACTTAATTATTTAACCAGAAAGCATAGGTAGTAAACTACTGCCTTATAATAATGCATATTGGCCTGGGAATTTATGGTCCCATTACTTATCAATAAGCTTCCAGTTTATTTGTTTGATAATATTAAAAACACTAATAACATCAAATATGTAAGTGACCTTAAAGAATTTTAGTCTAAAATAACTTTGTAATTGAGAATGGTATGTGGGGTAAGGATCTGGGATATCAATTATGTAAAAGTTGAAATCATAAACTTCCCATGTGGTGTACTGACTAATCGTATGTTTTTGATTATAACTTAAATAAAAAATTAAGGTGAGTTACCTAGTTGTTGTTAATTGTTTTACTCTAAGTAGATCAATAAAAATAATAATAATATTATTCATATTTTTAAGTCAAAGTAAGTACTAGGTATTTGTAGCATTATGGCTTTGTGAATCTTGTCTTGCTGCTGGAATATGTGTTTGTTTGAAAGATTAATGCCCCATAGTTGGAAACAAGCCTTCTCTCTCATTGTAATATGGGATATAAATGTTAGATCCACAAATTAATGACCAAACCTGAATCCAGTCATATTTCTCTGTAGTTCTGCTGATCACATAGAAAAACTCTTATATACATAAAAATGCAACAGTTTACAACTCAATCTATCAACTACTTTTTGAGTTTTACAAAAAGTAAACAAATAGCAAAGCTGAATTTTTTGGGAAATAGATTTCAAAGAGTGTTTGGTTGTTTGCTCTTTTCAAACAGCTACACAATTCTAGTTATTTAAAAAAGAAATAATATATATTATATAAAAATATCAGTTCCTTTGGGTCATGGCAAAGATCTTAATGCAATTTAAATAACAGAAAAATTTATATCCCTTGTAATGCTATGAGTTTGAAGTGAGTTCATTGATTTGTCCTTCCTTTATTCAGTAGTTGGGTTCAAGTTTTTTATGTGTGTACAGTTAATATAGCTATTTTTAAAGTTCTTGTTAAATTTAACTATTAGTAGCTGGGCCATCTGCTTGCTTTAGAATCCAAAAGTTTTACCAAATTTCTTGTGAACAAATGGATTAAAATCATATACATACTCTTATACTATCTTTTTTTTTTTTAGAGTTTATAACAAGTATAATATAAATTCTTCATATAAAACACAATTAATTAATTGAGCATTAGATACCAACTAAGTTAAAGTATCATTTGACAAAAAAATGATCAAGCAATGTTTTATTCCTTTCATATTTGATTTCCATGAAAAATGTTTTACACAAGGTATTATTGATTCCACAAAGATTTTAGAAACAGCTTTTAATGATGGACTTATAAGCAATTTTTTTTATCTCTAGCGACTTGGATGACTTCAGTTTATAAGTGTCCCTTTATTTTTTTTATACAATAGGGTTTTAATAAGCTATGTGTTTTCAGACGGCATTGTCAATATTCTTTCAAGAGGTAGCAATTCCAGCTGGAGCAAATGGGATAGCTGCACCACATTACCCTCAGGTATTTGCTTAAGTCTTATTGTTATGACTTCATAAATATTAGTTATCTTAATTAGATGCATACATACATTTTTCCTATAATATTCAAGATTTTACATATTTTTTTATTCAGTTTTTCATTTGGTAGTGGAAACTATTTTAAGGTGTAGGTTTTGAATCATTTGTTAAAGAATGCCTTGAGGTTCCAAAGTTATATGTGGAAGTTAACGAACGCCGAAAGGTTGTTTCACGCCTAAGCAGTATCAGACTTAGTTAACAGGCTTAGTTCTGCTGCCTATGCGGTAAAGAAGATACGCCATATGACCGACGTAGAAACTGCTAGACTGGTATATTTTAGTTACTTTCACAGCATTATGTCATATGGAATTTTACTTTGGGGTAATGCTGCTGATATTAGCACTATTTTCGTGCTGCAGAAGAGGGCTGTTCGTTCTATCTACAAAATGGGTCCGAGAGAGTCATTGAGAGATAAATTTAAAGATTTTAAAATAATGACAGTGTATAGTCAGTACATATTTGAAAATTTAATGTACGTCCATAAAAACATTTCTAAATTTAAGAAAAAATGTGACTGCAATAATTTAAACATTAGAAGTAAGAATAAACTTACAGTGCAATATACTAGGTTACATAAAATTCATAATTCGTTTAAAGGAAATTGCATACAATTCTACAATAAACTACCAATTGACATCTTGGAGATGTCTCTTAAAAAGTTCAAAGTTTGTATTAAACGTAAGCTTATAGAAAAGTCCTATTATAGTATAAAGGACTACGTAAACGATAAAAAAGCTTGGGTGTAAATTATTGCTCTAACCAGGTTGCTCTTCTAATAATTTAAAATTACATTGTGAGATGGCGATAACAAAAAAAAAAAAAAAAAAACACCCGGCTAAGTTTGTTGTGGGCTTCTTCTTAGACCGGGACGCGTTTGGAACCCTCGTAGCTTTAGTTTTAAGTTTACGAATGTGGTTATCGCCATCATCTCACTACCGTGTAATTCTTATGTACGCATCAAAAGTGCCACCTGTGGGCCTACTTGAATAAAGATATTTTTGACTTTGACTTTGACTTTGAGAAATATAAATATTCTTATTTTTTACGGTATCTCTTCTATTTTATAGGGTTCTACTTGTACATGTAAAGTAGAGACGAATTGAAAGAATTCAAATAAAGATTTTATAAATATTGTGTTTTCAGCAACTCATGACACCATGTAATACTCCTGCAACACCACCAAACTTCCCTGATGCCTTGGCGGCATTTTCTCGACTATCGACGACCGGAAGTCCGGCCAACGTAAGCGCGGGGGGCGGCAGTGGCATGGCGCCGCCCGTCTCCCCCCTCGCCACGCACCCCCCACCGACGCAAATGCAGATGAACACATTCGCTGGTTCTCCTAACCCGCAGGCCAACTATACTGCGCTGTCCTGTTCAACTTCAGTAAGCAATCCGTCCAATTTTATAACTACAAATAAAGTTAAGTAATCACTAAAAACTGCCAAACTGGTCTATTGTGTTACTATTCAGGGTGGCCGGTCAATTGACGTCATAAAAAAAAATTTAGGTCCGGTATATTGTGGAGTATCCGAATCACCCCCATGTATGTTCAGCGATTTATTATAGTTTTAGAAGATGGTTACTTAATTAGGGTGTGAAGGAAGGACAAAAAAACGCACTTCGCATTTATAATATTAGTACGGATAATTAATTGTGTGCGTTACAAAGTAAAGGACGACCTCGAGTTTGTGTGGAGGAATTTATAATGTCTGAATTTTCCTTGGTCTGGTCTGATGGGAAGCTTGTGCTTCCGTTAGTTACAACTCTGCCGATAAAAACATACCGCTAAGCCATTAAGCGTTCCGGTACGATGACGCGTAGAAACCGACTAGGGTTATAGGTTTAATATAACTACCACACCCCTAACAGGTTAGCCCGCTACTTCTTAGACTGCATCGTCAATTACCAGCAGGTGTAATCGCAGTCAACTTGTTACTGTAGTGGAATAAAAAAAGAAATAAACAGTATTTTTGAATAGTTTCTCTGTTGCAGATCTGCAGAGAACATATGCCAAGATAAGCAGAAGTGTAGGTTAGAATCGTCTATAATTTATTTTTCTAATGGTGCGTTGTGAGCTGTGGACTTGTGAATATTATTTCCAACACCCCACCACAGCTTAGGTTTGCTGGACAATATTTGGGGTGCTATAGTCAATCATGTTAAACATAAAATAACTAACTGTTCATTATAGTGGTTTCTAAAACAAATTGCACTATAGATAGTAAATATTAATACTAGGGTATCTGACATGTTATACTACTCTTAATTTATTCAAAGCCTAATGAGAATTTAGGAAACTATAACATCAGTGTGATAAGATTGGGAAGTCTATGAGCATATTCATTGGCTAATTAGGATACAAAACAGCCTACTATTCTGACAGCCAATCAACATATTAGGATGTCTAGGATCCTAACAGAATTTGGACGGGTTCATATCTTCCTTGCCTGGCTTTTTGTTAACAAAGTGAAACAGTAAAACGTTATCGCATTTAGAAAATCAAAATCCTCATGGTTTTCGTCATATTAAACATGGATACGTGTTATCAAGATAATTACTAAAAATTTTTTTTTTTTTGTTTTGAGATAGTATGTGTAATATGTGTATTATACTAGTAATATGTACCCGCTAAGCTCTTATTATAGTACATATTATATAAATTTAGTTTTTTTTTTATTGAATGTCCTTCCTTATATAAAGTCTAAAAATGATTTCAATTGCTAATATTCTGCGACAAATAATACTGTATTTTTTATTATGACTTTTTATAGTAAAACGAAAATGTGAATCTGTAAAATAACAAAGGTGTCAACATTCAACATAAATATTTAATAAAAATCCGATCGAATACAATCTATCAATTCAGCATCATTATCATATCAACCGATGGACGTCCACTGCTGGACATAGGTTCTTGGGGGGAGTTCCAAGTACCAAGGTCTTGTGCCGCTTGAGCCTAGCGGTTCCCTGCGACTTGCCTGATGTCATCCATAGCGGCTATCTATCTATCTATCAATTACTACTACTTTTATAAGTAAAAGTTGAAGAATGTTTATATACGCTACATATTGTAGCATTTGCAATGTAACCATGGAAAAGTTAATCGTGTATCTATTTTAATAGCCCTGTGTATAAAATATATAAGTTAAAATTGTGAAATTAGGATAAAGCAAAACCCGTGTTTCTTTCTCGCATCATTTAAACAACAATTTGTTTAAATGATGCGAGAAAGAAACATGGGTTTCATATTCAGTTTGACTTTGTATACGTTAACCATTGCAGCACTATTTGTTGGCAGTGGTATGTATTAAATAATACCCGCACTATCAGTGGTGCACGCCGGTAGTGTCACGGTCCAAAAAGATTTATTTCATGGCGTCACAGTATATTGAGGTTCCGTTTATATCTTGGCCTATATTTTTGTCAGGTTTTCAGTTTTGGAAATCCGAAGACTGACAATGCAGAAAAGGTAAATTGAATTATTTGTTAAGCTAATTGTTTGCCTGCTTGCTTCGTCGTGTGTTCAGGGCTTTGCGGGTCGATTGCGCAATTTGCCATTATAGCAATTGTTGTTATTGGCTGAGTTACGCTTGCACAAAAATTCCTTATTTTCTCAATAAGCGAATATTGTCGGCCCATTAGAAAGTTCGGCACACTGTCTTTCTTAGACAACTGACCCACTTATTTTATCTGATAACTGATATGATATATTTCGTCAAAATTTGGAACTCCATCGCAAACCTTCCTTTCGGTATTCAGTATTCTACAAGATGCATTTCATTTCAGAGCAGACCATTTTGAATTTGGCTCCATCTACACCTTTTTACGAATTGCAAGTAAAGATTTACCTCTACGTAGTTGATATCGTATAAAGCGCTTTCCTTAATCGTTTTTAATTCGTACTGAAAAGATCCGGAATGTCGTTTCAGCTTTCATCTTCCCCGATAGGTACCGGGCTTCTTCAAATCAACAGTTTATAGTTATCTACTTGCGCTATCATGCATGGCATGCGCTATCTTAGGCCGCATCAACGCTTTTCATCAGGTGTGATTGCAGTCAAAAGCTGTCTTTGATTATTTCCGGACTTTGGTTGGGCGCCCGTAGTGTGTCTTATGCTTTCGAAAAGTAATGCGTTACGTGACATGCCCGTGTCAATTTTTTTTTTAGTATTCACGCATGATACTCTCACTAACTGAAAAGCAAGCTCTTTAGTGTGTGAGAGGACGAAATGCGTGCAAAACTGCTAACATACCATTCCAAAGAAAAACCTGTAATTCTCTTCAGTTATGAAACACCACATTATTTAAATATCAAAAAGCATAGGTATAGGCATACGAATTTTATTTAATCTAAGAGAGTAGTCAAATACCCTAATATTAATTTGTGTTACAGTTTTTGATACCCATAGATACTTATTCACTGTGATTTAAAAAAATGGTATCATAACTATGTACTGTAGTGTTAAAATAATAATATACGGCTGTATGATATTATTATGAAAGATGAAATTATCGTTGTTTTTTGTTTCTCGTTTATAGTTCATATATAATTTTCTATACACTATTTACTGTAAGCTAGTATCATTTGAAATCAAAGTCCTTTACTGTATTGTATCCTGCAATGATATACAGCTTTGTAAGACAATATATTATTGACAATTTAAGTGATGAACTAAAATTAAATTGTAAGCCAAATTTTCATTGTCATTTGTTGCAACTTTGCAATTATTGTAATTAAAAATAAATAAGGAAAATCATAACAACCTGCCTTTATCTTGTATCTCTAATAATGTACCTTTAACCTAAGAATCGGTGAAAACCAATGTTTTTTTCATCATTATCATCAGCTTATTGACGTCCCTCTGTTTGGCATGGGCCTCTTCTCTCATAGAAGAGAAGGAATTAAAGTGTTGACCACGCTGCTCCTATATGTGGTAGTAGGCTTTAACGATTACTATTTCAAACAGTTACAGAACCAAATTTAGAAACAACGATGCAACTTATTTCAACAAACGACTTGACGTTTCCGCGAATAAGATAATATATATTCTTGCTCTTGGAGCATCAATCATCACCCACTATTTGAAACTTTAATCATTTAAACATTTGCAATCTTAATGTTAGGCAGCAGTCAACGCGTTAAATGAACGTCCCGGTTACCTACCTACTCCAGTTTCGCCTTGCCAATTATGCTTTTATGAAAATCAAATAGTAAGTATAACAAATTAAGCTTGATTTTCATAACATATCATGGAATTCTGAAAAGTACTTCTTTCCAATAATTTTGCTTTAAATTTTCTATCATAAACGACTGAAAATAATTTAATGAAGCAATAAATAAAGAGCACGGAAGGCACGATAGGGCCACGGAAATCGTTTTACCGTCCAGAGGAGTTGGCTAACGTTAATATTATTACTGATGACGCAAATATGAAATATTATGCTGTATTAATATTAAAATGTAAATTTTTTTAAACATTAATGTTTTTCACATAATTTTTCGTAATATAATTAAGCACCTAATTTTTATTTTCGTCAGAACATAATTATTTACTGTTTCAAGTCAGTCTTTTGATATTTCAGCGAGTCTTATCTGAACTTCTGAAGTTGTTTGGCAGTTCACTATTACATGGTTATTTTCCACACCGTCATTGCTTTGAATCGGACTCAAAATGTTTGAATGTTTGCTCATTTTGAATATTAACTGTAAAACGTTAGGAAATAAGTTCGTTTATAATATAAGGTAGTTATACGAATACCTGATAGATGCCTCCTACCGCCATCGCCAATGACCGGCATTGGCGATCTCCGGCCAGGTATGTAGGACGCGCTGAAAGAAGGAGCCACAATACCCACTAAAACCTTCGGAGCCACCTGCATCCCAAATTGGGCGCCAAAGTTCATGCGCCTGCTATAGTTTTAGTAGTACCTAGTAACTTTTTGAGACAAAGTTTCGGGGAATTACTGCACCAAATCAGCATTGATGTGTTCAGATGTGAAGGGTGTGGTAACCTACACCGGAGCTGGCTCGACATTGCGCAACTTCAGTCACCGCTCTAGGTGGGGCCGGAAGGCCTAGGTGCCATCCATACTTCTGATAATTAATACCTATATAAAGGCGCATGCAGAGGTTCCCCCCAATTTCGGGAAATATTGAGGCTTTTAGATAAAGAATTAATAAAGGCCAGGTAACTAATCGTTTGCCGAATACAGCTAACCTTTACTAACCTTGTACAAATGAGGTTTTTCGTATATCCAAACCCATAAAATAGAGACAACGACCACGGTTAAAGTAAATAGCAAATATTTGGAGGAATATGTATAAGCATCTACAAAAATGCCACACCAATTCACTCTTATTGTCCGCATACTGGAAATAGGTACTCAATTTGTTAAATCAATCGAATATGTTTTGTTGCGATGAATGTGGATACTTGAAAGACTGTCAAAGAGAATTTATATAATAGAATTGATAGATGTTAAAAATCATAAATTTCTACGTTTAGTTAGGTTCTTATTTTTTATCTAAATACTATCGGTACCTATGTAAGTACTACTGTATACAATTTTTTTTTCCAGTAGGTAGTTATAGGTAGCCTTTTACCTACCACCTTAGAACGCCATCTATTGAAATAAGCATAAGTGGCAAAAGGCAAGATAATAGTAACAAAGCATCGCTTAAATAAATAAAATACGACAAGAAACATCTAGCCCCAAAGCAAGTAAGTATATGGGTACTAAGATAGCTGATGAATAACACTTTCCAGTAGTGAGAAACGAACCCATGGTCTTCGACTCAGAAAGCAGGGTCGCTGCCCACTGCGCCAATAGGAGGCACACTGACGGTATAGCATTGATGTAATAATATTAAATGGCTCACAAATTTAAATAATGATCTCTTAGATTTCTTTTGGTTCATGTTTCTATGAATTTTAACATACAATGTCTTCAATTACATCATCGTATATAACATTTATCAATTCTTTGCTGTTCCTTTGGGGTTTCTTGCAATTTTGGTGATGAAAAGGAAGTTTTGATGAAATCGTAACGTTATTAGTAGACCACAGAATAGGTGAGCAGCGTTTACACACCGATACTTTCGTTTGACAACCTACATTGATGGGAATGCGTTGTGAGGAATGCGTTGTGTATTGATTGGGAATCGTTTGGAAAATTGTTTGGAAACACCAAATTAAACTCTTACGAAATCAACGATAGAAACTTATAAAATGACGTACCTAATATAACTCTTTTATTTAAAATTCTTTTAATTCCATGCATACTTACTTAGAGTACATTCACATATTATAATAATTAAATTCAATAGGTACTTATCAGGATCAATTCATAACTGACAACATCAAACTTACATAATAAAACAGGTATTTACTACAAAAACATTTCTTTTCCTTGTTGCATTAGAGTTCACACGTACTACCAATTACCAAAACATGGCGACCAGTGGGTATCCCCTCGTGTCAATGCATGCAAATTATCTACCAAATTTAGCCGTGGTCGTGTCTTTATAAGCTTCAATTCAAAGAACTGTACTTTGGGAGACATTGTTGGCAGTTTTTGTCGAAGCTACATTGTGTTTGCGAAATGACCGGCTGTGCCTGTTTTCACTAGTGTTCGTTTCGGCTTTTATTTTCCTAAATAAACTATGTATATTCATACTAATTGGCGGACTACGTAGGCCTTGTTGTCTAATTGCAGTACTTGTGCACCTTAAGCGACCAAATACACGAAATGGCAACTAAAAGCATAGTAGGTATAGAAACACTCAACTAAATTTAATTTGATTACGCACGATACGAATCGGCTCGATGCAGTATAGTATAGTAAACGTAGTATTTCATTACTGCTTAGCCAATCGTTACTCATTTAGTGCACGCGTTGAAACCAGCGGCGCATTTAACGCTTAACTTAGGCGTTTATTGTGCTTGTCTGGCTCGGTTTACCTTTTGTAGGAATTCATATAACACTGCAATAGCAATTAACTATCCGCAGTTTACGACCAATCAATCAGGCCATACAGAAGTCACGTGTTGCATATCATGTATAGGCATTCAATTGTGACAATGAACATGATCATAGTGCTCTAACGTTTCATAGACCAAATGCCACGTAACTCCATGTCTATGGATACCAACCCATGCATAAAATGAAGTACCTATAAACAGCGCTAGAATGCAACAGATATGGTCGGTAATAAGCTAATAAGATTATTTGTTTTGATTACAGTAACATATTGGTTAAGTGAACATAAATTGTAGAAAATGTCTTATATATCTCGCTTAACCACGGTTGTGGTAGTGCATTTAGTTCAAGCATATTAATTCACTTTGGAAAACAACTGAACAATGGAATTTAATGAATTTTTCACAATCCAAAATTGTAATGGAGTGGATGTAATTCCTTAAATTTTCCATAGTTTAAACAATTAGTGACATTAAAACAAAGAATTTTTAAGTTCATAGTCTCATACTACAAGTATAAATTCAAAATTGTGTCTGTTTTTTACTTTGTTTATTTGTTAGCAATGTATGGCTCAACTGCTATTTTGACCTTGATGAAATTTTGCAGAACAATTGCTGGCATCCTTAATGATACTTCATGGGATACTTTTTATCCCCAAAAAAATTGGTTGTCTGTAAAGTCGGCTTACTGACGATAGTTGAACGTGACAACGTCGTAAGAAAATACTGATGGAATTGTTGCATTTTCCAAAAGAAAATTTAAATTTTATTTGTTTGATAAAATCGTTGCTATAAACAATTGACACCACATTCACTTTTCACTGCACTTCATCCTTGCCGCAAACATGTTAAAGTATTATTGTATAGAAGCTGTCCACGCGGACGCATCGCTCACTCAAGTAGGAGAGAGACAGATGTCGAACGCGGAGGCCGACTGTGCCTCTTTGTCGCTCGTTCCGCGCTCTCGCTTGCACTTCAAGCCTTGAATGGAACGCCTCAGAGCGAGGTAACGCCGCATACGTCATGTTTTTTTGTGCGTGCAGCCGGCTCCATCGAATTATAAGACGTTGTCACGTCAAAAACACCTAGGAACTTTTCCTACAGGGTTTGAAAAAATGAAAAGTGTTATCTAAACACCTATACATCTATTTACAAATTCTGACAAAATGTTGCATGAGATAATATTCATGGGATACTTTTCAGTCCTTAACATACAGAAAAGTTCCCACAGAATTCAAAAAGCAAAAACTGCAAGTGGCGGATATTAGTCAGTAGTACTATGTATAACAATAAGCTGGTGTTAAAACAAAATATCCTGCACCTACACAACACACAATGCACGCTTAACAACAACCTTAGCTAAGCCGAAATAAAAGGTATAAGATAATAATTTATATTCAGAAATAGATTATCTTATACCTTTAATGATCTAACAAACATAACAATAATATATAGATTAGCATGGTAGATGAATACTCTGATCAGGTTTTCTAACAAAACGATATACAATAAGGATATTCAAGGACAATTAAGATTTTGCAATTCCACCATTTTGATTCACGAATAATTCCGAAAAGGGATAGCTAGCTGTATAGCAGATTTCGAAGATCCGAAGTCCAAGCTTTAGATTTTTTTTTAATTCTTAGAAATAAATTAAACAATCTTGGTCATAATAAGTCCTACTTACTTTTTAAGAAAACACACATCCGCGTTTAAAAACCAAACATTCCAGCATCCAATAGCATACCTACACTTTTGGCCCATGGTTGGATGGTTTTTCAATAGTTTTTTTTTTTTAACTTTTGATAAGAAATCAAACGCCGTAAGAAGTTTAAGGATATTTAATGAAATGCCTTATTGCAAATTCCAGCCAATGCCCAAATAGTATTGAGGTTTTCGATTAACAATTCTTAGTACGAGCCCGGAGTTTAGAAATTGACGGAGATTCAACCCCGTGCCTCAGAGAGCACGTTAAGCTAACGGTCCTGCGCCGGATCCGGTTGGTCAGATCTGCCGTTCCATTAAACTATGAAAGAGTTCACCAACGTTTGCGCATACATTTGTGTACTATAATATCTTCCGCGCACAACATTAGACATCATGCATGGAGACAGATGAAACGCTGATACACGTAATGCGTCAATGCAATTGAGTAGCAGAAAAACGCGCATCACACCTTGGCTCCTCAGCAACACTCCATAAAGCAGTTGGTGGCCTGGGCGGCCTATTAAGTGGAGTGAGCTCGGCTGGCTGGAGTGATCCAGTGGGGAGCCGCATCAGTCGTACAACGAACGGTTTCAGACCAACCAAATGCGGAAACGGCCCAGGGACAGAAGAAGATCTTCCGCGTAGTTGGAAAATCTGTCTGCCGATTGACGCAATGGGCAGTAACCTACTTTCTGAGTTCTATCTGCTAGTAGCCAAAAAAAAACAAGCTACGCTTACTTTGGGGCTATATGGCGATATGTGTATTATCGTAACAAAAAAAAATAAAAACGCGCATAGCTCCGAATAGTTAAAGGTGCGGGATTGAGCTCGGTCCTCCGAAAGGGAAGCCTGCCGAAGCCTTACCCATTAAACTAACACAGCTTCAATTAACTAGTAATGACGATTAATTATGTTTTCTGCATATTAATAAAACAAAGTATTATAAGATAGACAGACGCGGAAGGGCCGCGTCTGTCTATCTGTCTGGGCGGGAAAAATTCAAAAACTACCGAACGGATTTTCATAGTTTTTACCAATGAATTCATATTTATCTGTAAATTGGCTCAACTATAAAGATGATTGTTAAAGAGGTCGGGAAAATCATACAGATACTTTACTGGCGTTCGCCGCGAAAATTATTAATGAAAAGTAAAAATAATGTGCTATATGTTTACTCATTATTGCGGCAAAAAGACCGCGAGGCTATACGTCTAACTACTACAATTAAGTAAAATCACAGCTTATTGTTCAAATTTTTCAATCAGAACTCGGGGACAATCGAAATTCAACTAACTCAAATTGGACCTAATGTTTAGAATTTATGACGAGTATGTATTAACGCGGACGAAGTAGCAGGCAATAGCTAGTACACAATATTAAATACTGCGCTAATAATAAGCATTATTCCTCTTCAAATGATTCAAACAAACTATCTTGAAATGCAGCAGGAAGATCGTGGACGGCATTTTGATGGCGCCGCGTGCCGATACCAAGTTAAGCATATAGAATTAGCAAAGCATCCAAGTGTACCACACTTTCATTGTCTAGCAAAATATATACAAAATTAAAAACGCTGTTGTTTTGTTTTTAAACGCGGATGTGTATTTTCTTCAAAGTAAGTATTTACTACAGAACAAGATTTTCATTTACATTGAAGAGAAAAAGGAAAATTAAAACTTAGAAAGCTTATATCTTTGAAATACATCACTTTAAGAATTTTTAACAAAGACTATTTAGTGTTTGTAATGAATTTAACTATCCGTTCTTAAAAGAATTATTTGTGAAAGTGATTCTGAAATAAAAATCGAAATGGGGGGGGATAGATAAGCCAGGATCCATACAAAAATCTTCATTGCCCTTTCACAATAGAGCTTTGATAGACCATTATTTGTTTCTATAGAAATTTTAGAAACCTTATGATAACATTAAAATAATTACTTTGGAG
The DNA here is from genome assembly GCF_905163445.1 of Pararge aegeria. NCBI lineage: Eukaryota > Metazoa > Arthropoda > Insecta > Lepidoptera > Nymphalidae > Pararge > Pararge aegeria. Next base: position 9,626,309 of record NC_053195.1, on the reverse strand, counting down.
TAAAATATGGACCACTGAACAATACTTAAAAAAAATACACTTATCATTAGATATACATCATTTCAGCCATTGAGGACATCTTTTTTGGTATATGAACTAGTGTTTCAAAGTAGCTTGCTAGTTCATCAATAGTTATATCACAAGGTGGGTTAAGAGCTTGTTGTGAGCATGAGGCACTTCTCTCTGAAGGGACATCTCTGGAACGTCTTTCACTTGGAATTTCACATTTCCACCATTTCACACTGTTTGACTTATTTGCTAAAGAAGTTTGATTCTTCTCAGTTGATATACTAAGTTGGTTGCAATTATCAACCAGTGTGTGTAAACAGGTGTCAGGTTGAAACTTTTGGGATGCATAAGCTGGTGTTATTTCTTTACTGAACAAATGTTGACATTCATGTCTCAGGCTACTGTTGCTGTGTGATAATCTTAAAACAGGATCCCTCAACAGCTTGCTGTGCTTCTTTTTGTAAATAGAAACATTTTTCTTTTTTTGTACCATACAACTACATTTACTACTCTGTGTATATGTTTTTGGGGAAATCTTTTTTTGCAAAGGATTTGAGAATGGGTTCTCTTCTTTGACATTTTTTAACAGTTTTATTGGTTCAATTTCCAACCTTCCCATTTCCACTCTTAATGATATGTCATCTTCTGTTGTCATGTTTGTGCAATACCTAAAAATAAAATTGTTTATTCATTATCTGGCAAGTCTATTTTAATAGCTGCTTTCAGCTCGCACATATTCATGGTGTGCCCTCAATGAAACACTTTAGTTGTAAAACATTGAATTATTTTAAACAAAATTTGGAAAAAAAAATGTGTGAGCACCATATGCAAGATATTTTTCGTAACACTTTTAAATGGTTTTATACTAGTATTTGTTGATGGGTGTCTTTTCAAACCTGTCGAAAATACTTATATGAATACCATGCAAGCAAAGCCAGTGATATTGCTACATGAGAACTATTTAACCATTTAATTTTCAACTACAAAGAGTAAATTAAAAGAAGAAGACTTCTGCTGAAAATCTAATAAAATTGTTTCTATACAATCCAAATTACCATTAGGCAATGTTTAATAAAACTACTTTATATCCACACTTAACAATAATTCTTAATTAGTACCCTATCACTTAGATAATTATTAAGTCTATTATTTGTGTTACTCATATATCCATTTTCAATGTGATGGTTAGCAGGGTATGACTTTGTTAAGTCTGTAAATAAACGATCTCGACAGTAAACTATGGAGTACTCAAAATATAAAATATAAGAATTCAAACAGAGCTCACAATGACTTGTCGATGCTATTGAATAAGGCAATTATCAATGAATGTTGATAAGTTGAATGGCTACAAAATAACAAATCATCATAAAAAAATGTATTGTAAACATGGTACTTACTTTATTGGGTCATGTGTTTTTCGATTCCAGAATTTGAATATATACGTATATCAAATAAATACGATCACTGTCATAGTACGTATATGTATTATTTCTGGGAATTTAATATTTTTATTGATGTTCAAAGCAAGTTTGAAGCTTTTTTCACAAATTACGACAATTTCATCACGACCACAGATTAATGACAACCAAAGATGACGACCATAGACATAAACATTAAACATAAATTTTATTGAGGTAAATGAACTATAAATCATATAATCAGAAAGTGCAGTCAATAAACCATTAAAAATCGAATACCTAATTATCTCGTTTTCCCATTATAATACCTTCTTTCTCTATTTCACTGGTCCGACCATTCTCATGGAAGTAAAAATTCCTTATCGACGTATAGGAGAAATTTTATTTTTATTGTCAGCCCTCGCGTTACTGATATTTAAAAAAGTAAGCATTGGATGGTAGATATAACTCCAAAATTACTAGACCGATTTTAACCATCTTTATACTATTTGTGTAATACCGGAATAAACGTGGACGACTTGGCGCGCTATAGCTAGTATACAATATTTAACTCACCGAGGCGCTACACCTGTGCCACAATTTTTATTCTACCACAAGTAAGCCATCAACTGCAATCTTACCTCGTGGTAAGTGATGATACAGTGTAAGATGGTAACGGGATAACCTGTATGGTAGTCATATCCCTAATTAGTTTCAACGCGACATCAGCCGGAACACTAAATCGCTCAGAGGCACGTCTTTGTTGGTAGGGTGGTAACTAGCCTCCCACCAGACTAGACCAGAGAAAAGTCAGAAATTATATATTCCCGAATTGCTTCTGTCGGGAATTGAACCCGGGACCTCCTACTTAAATTCATAGCGCTCACCGTTGTGCCAGGGAGGTTGGCAAATCTAAACTTATACTAAAAGTAAAACTAAACTTATACTCTTTAAGGGACAGTAAACAAAGAATTATTAATTTACGAATTATTATTTTTTCTGTTAAGAATGGTATTCTTGATACAAATATCCTGGATAATCTTTAACAAATTGTCTGCCAAAATACAATTTTTTTTAATATCGAGAGGCATTCATGAACTCTCGGTTATCTTTAATTAAAACTAATTTTTCGTTAAAACTAAGTTCGAAAAAATGTTAATCGTAACAAAATACAGGTGTTTACAAAAGTATATATGTATATATTTTATTTTTTTTCAGTATTTGTGTTTCCCTATTCCAACTAATCATGAGCCGGAAGCCTTTCTCATAAAAACTGCCAAATTGCTTCACAGATCAACGTACTAATGTTATTCCATAAACTGTTCCCTTTTTGCAATTAACTTAATTACGGAACATTAAAAATGATTATGCAGTTCCTTTAGGATATGTTTCTAAGTGCAGCTGCTTCTAATGAAACAAATGCCTACATTTTGTATGGAACAAATAGAAGACCTGAAATCTGGGACCTTAGAATCGGGGTAAAAAAAAATGTATGGCAATACTTCTCAAATATGCTCTGTCTCATAAGCGGCACCCAACCATTCGTCTATTTACTTTTCTGTCTAGGGTTGGACTGTTTTCTTTGACATTGACTTTAGTTTGATAGTATGTTAGTAGTATGCTGTTTTTCTGTGTTATTTGTTCAAAGGTATTTCAAAGAGAATATAAACACTAACGTCACTATCACTAACGTTATTGCGTTCGTCAAGAGGAGATACATATTGCAGGTTTATTGATTTTCAGCTGATTGATATTTGATAATGGAACCGAATCCTGTAATTATTTCTGCTACAGCAAGACAGACAGCATCGGTGAGAAAACATTAATTTGTTATAATTGATGTTAGAATTTATCGGTAAATTTTTGATTAAAAACACGTATTTTATTTCTAATATTTCAGCTTATATTTTTACATGGTCTCGGAGATACTGGGTAAGTGTTATGAAATAGATAATTGTCGTTAACTTGTGATGTGAATACATTATTTTTATTAAAGAGTTTCGATTGCAGTCATGGTTGGATAAGTACTATCGCTGCTATCAGAGGACCCCATGTTAAGGTGATTTGCCCCACAGCGTCAACTATGCCGGTGACGCTTAACGCGGGCTTTCGTATGCCTTCTTGGTTTGATTTGAGGACATTGGATGCTACAGCCCCAGAGGATGAGGAGGGAATTGTGAGAGCAACAAGTCTTGTACACGGATTAATTGCTGATGAAGTGAAAGCAAGTACTTTTTTTTTAAATAAGAGAGTAAATGAAAGCCTGAAGTTTCTGATTAAACTTTTCTTTAGTTATAATATCATATTAACATTCTTTAATATTAATGTTGGTAAACATGGCCACTTGAACAAAGTTTCTTTGGTTACTGATTACTATTTTTGCTATTATTGATAAAAGTTTGGTTATAGATATGTCAATTTTTTTTTAAGTTATTGAGAATTCCACAATTCTGTGGGCTGTGCTTTGTAATTTATTTGTATTTTTAGTCTGGAATTCCTCCCAACCGAGTTTTATTAGGAGGATTCTCGCAAGGTGGAGCTCTGGCTCTGCATGCTGCTCTGACATATCAGGAACCCCTGGCCGGTGTGATGTCACTATCTTGCTGGCTGCCCAGACATTCCCATTTTCCTGGTGCTGTAAAAGCCCCAAAAGAATTACCCGTAAGTATTTGATTTTGGTTTATAAATTTGGAGGTTGGTCAGTATTCTTATAGAGTTTGTCCTTCAATACAATTTATTTCAACAGTGTTTCAGGCTCACCTGGAATGATTTTGTCAATTTTTATCCTCCTTCCACTGCTAGCATCCTCTCTCATAGGAGAGTGGGCTACACATTGCTCTAATTTAGGTTGCAGCTTTTTACGATAATCATTCATTGAAGATTGACATTAATTAGGTAAAAATAAAAGTTGATGATTAAAGTTATGGCCCTTTTTAACTATGTAAGTAAACTCTTAAGAGTCAAGTCATTTTTAGAAACAATCTGCTAATCCATTCCACTCCATATCTGTAATAATGCCATGATATTAAATTTTATATAAGGATTAAGGCTTGTTACTGCATATTGTTTTATAAAAACTTAATAAACTGACTTGAGAAAAAAGTTCTATAAAAAAAGTTTCTCTTTATAATAAATATAGAAATATCCCATCAACCTATAACCCCCTCTTCAGCTAGCCTTGTAATTATGTACAGTGTACACTCCATGTAATGTCACTTGATTTAATGACAAACTCCCCAAAGCATCAAAATCTCTGTCTTTGATGGTTTAGCTTGTTTTCTATACATTGATACACTTTATATAGACATTTATTTTACAAACATTACACCCACTCTCAATAACAAAGCAATTAAATAATAAAAAGTTTTTTTTCAATCCCTGTTTTTTGACTACATCGAATTTCTAATTGAGATAAAATAGATCTATTTAAATTATAATTGTTGATTATAACGTTCATTTGAATACAGTACACCAATTACTGTACCTAGTAGTGCTTTTTAGGTAGGTACCTACACAGTTTTAAAGTGATGCTTGTGAAAATACTTTGCATAGGGCACCTAGTATTGATATGTTTTATTTGATTCACATAATCCATGTTTTACAATGCTAATAAGTGTTAAATTTGGAATTCAAATAATATAAGTAAACTTTCATTCAAATCAAATCGGATCAATAACCTTTTCGATTATATTAAAGTAGGTTTAACTGGACAATGCCAATAGTCTATACCATAATATAATATAGCCCTTACACACAACATTGCCAGAGTAGAATTTCTTTTTCTGAAAGCACATACAGTTTTGTTTGGAATTGCTTTAAAAAGATGATATATTAGAGCATACCCTCGACTTCGCCTGCTTAGAATGATTTCTTGACTTCATATAACATAAGTTAATTGGATTTTCAGTCAGAACCTTTTGCAAAATTTAGGCAAAATTAGAAAATATGTTTGTAACCTGTGTTATTCTGATATGTAAGCTTTATTACTACTAATATAAAAGTGAGCGTTAAATACTTATTGATGATTGAAGAATTTATTTCGAAAATGGGCTTAGTTTGTAATAACAAAATGAATAATAAATTTATAACAATTTTTGTGTATGGTATAAAAGGCGATAAATATGAATAATTCATTATTATTTTGTACTTCAAAAATACAAAATGAGCATATTTTAAAAATACAATACAATAAAATACATAAGCACCTCCCTAATAAAAACTGAAATCAAAATACATAGATAAATTAAAATACTATGAATATTTATATATTTTTTTTTAATATTTTAATACAAGCAAACAAGTTGTATGAACCGCTTATTCGCACAAGGCGACAAAAATATTAATATGTTAATAAATGTAGTACATCTTGGAATTTAACTCTTCACATAATTAATTGCTTTACATTATTATTATAGACACTTTTGACCGGATCAATGAGTTTGCTTAGAACTATTTTGAGAAAACTGCGCGGCGTCCTGACTCAAGCGATTGAGAAGTGCACTTACCCTCCGATCCGAACTTCGATCCTTTACCTGACGACTAATAAATCTGCGTCATCATCACAAGTAGATACGTCTCACTAGTGTGTGTGTCTACTTGAAATTGTGATGATGCAACTCAATGTCTGGGCAGCTCCTGAGAACAATACTGAGTGTTTAAATGGAATTTATAGACCTCATCCATAAGTTATGTCAGGTTGATTATATGTTGACTCTGAGACAACCTTTGAAGTAAATAATATAATCAATTTCTAATATCTTTAATGTTGAAAAATATAATGTATGTAATATAAATAGTAGTAGTAGTAGTAGTAAGTATTTGAATATTCACAGAATTCTCTGTCACGGTGCCAGCCCTATAGCAGTATTGTCGAGGTTTGAGCGTAGGTGATTACAATCAAGGTCGGCTAGAGCCATCCTTTTGTTTGTAGTATTTTGTGGGGTAGGTAGGCCGGTATATATGCGCTATTGTGTGTTATTTATAAATGATATACATATATGTACATTTTCTCGAGGATTTTTTTTTAAACCAGAATGTTTCGGCTGACTCGGTTTACATATATTTATTTATTTATACTCTTTATTTCTACACCACTACATAGTTAGGAATATAAAGTAAGAAAAGAAACAAAAAAATTAATACAAAAAGTGACCTAAGCAATCTTGGGTTAGGACAACACGGAAATATCATTATTACAAACTATACGCTGCAAACAACACATCGATTTGTACATACGGCGACAAGACACTCAAGCTCAACCTAGGACTGCGGCGATCTTTCTCCTGGACCTTCATCAGCGCCGAAGTGAAGACATTCATACTACGGGCTGACTTTCTACGTCACTACAAACTTCTTGTGGACCTTCACAAGAATAAGCTGATAGACGCCTCAACGCACCTAACGCACGAAATATTCTCAACGCACATAGTACGCCCGACGCATCCAATGCACCCAACGCTCGAAACACATGCACCCACCCCCACGCTTGGTCAGACAGAGACCATACCTCAGCAAGCATATCGACCACGGTTGATCCTACAACACATCGGCGTGGCTCCACGACCACGCAGCACGTAAACAGCGGCGGTCGATTCTCGTAGATTGCCACCTCGACAGCACTACGTCACTGGTACGACTTCCAGTCTCGGAGGAGAGTAATGTGGCGGTCTACACACTGACCTAACTAGATGACAAATAATGACCTTATATACAACTTTCGTTGAACTTCGGTCCCCTTGAAGAGGAAGTAAAAGGAGACACTTTGATTTTACATGAAACATATAAGACGTGTTTATTTTTATTTTCTTTACTGATCTTATTAATGATCAAATAAAAATGGTAATCTCTGGTAGTTTTAATAACATTGGTTCGGAACCTTTGTGTGTCCATTTAAAATCTCACTTGCCGGTTATTATAGGTTCTCTATTCCTTATAATTCGTAGGGATCTTTTAAATAACGCAAAGTTTCCCTTTCAGATATTCCAAGCTCATGGTGACTGTGATCCAGTGGTGCCGTTTAAATGGGGACAAATGACGGCCTCATTTTTAAAGACATTCATGAAGAACGTTGAATTTACGTCATACCAAGGATTGACGCATAGTTCTACAGAGGCGGAACTAAAGGACATGAAAGCATTTATAGAGAGAACTTTACCCGCTGTTAAATAAAATATTTTGGAGATGAAGTACTTATAGATTTCTATTTTTTTCGTATCATTATTTCATAAATAATGCATTCATAAGTTGTTGGAAGTAAATAGCAAAATTCTTATTTTTTTATCCCATTTATTCTTATTTATTTTTATTTACCAAATACTGTGTTTAAGAGTACCTATGAAATAAAGTATATTAACCTTTTTTTTGTTTTATAACCACTCAGGTTTACTGGACCTTGAATACTTCTCGTATATTCGTGGGTGCAACGAATATACGAGATTACGTAATTCAGTAATTTTAAAATTCAAAATTTTATGCAGAACTGTTCTTTGTTAGTGTTCATATTATTTACACCGGTTCAAAAACTATTTTTAATTTTGAACCTCCTCAGTTCTAGTATAATACCTTTATGGGTTTTATAATTGATAGTTATGATTGATTGACCATTCTTTGATATCTTTTATGAAGATCGGGGGCCACGGCAATATCCCCACAAGTTGAGCAAAAAAGCGGCACGGGCGTACCTACCATCCAACCATACCAACTTTGTTGTGGATTAAACTAAAAGCCTGAATTTTTAGTAACCAAGCAGGCCCGGTATATTTCAAACTAGCTGTTCACCCGCAACAAGTTCTATGTTATAGTAGGTCATAACGTTATGTTACATTGGCCACCTGTTAACTTAAAGCTGCTATTGAGGCCTAACTATGATAGTTAGAATGATTTTGTAGGTAAGAAAGAGAGTACTTTAATCATATAGTACATAATATAGTTTTCTCAGCGCACGCCAATTAAAGATATTTATAGGCATTTTTAATTTTGCCTCTTTGGCTATATTGCAATATCAGTTTAATTAACTTGACCATGGTTCCCAAAGCAAAATGCACAAGTTATTATAACTTGTTGGCCTGAATCGTTATAAGTGGGCCTATCATAGTTTCTCCAGGATCTCACCAATAAATCTTGACATTTTAAGATCATTATGTTATCTATTTCTAAAATATCACTTACGAACTGCGTATCGCACAAGAGTAGGTAAGTACAAGATGCGAAAAAATAATGTACCTACAAGAATACGCTCTATACACGGTAATAATTGTTATTATTTTTGTTTTAGTTGGAAGTAAATCTGCAATATGGATATTAGACTTTATTTTAATCAAATTTAATATTGCCGGTTTCGTATCGCAAATAGTTGTCAAACGACGAAGTCAAAATCAAATGCCTGTTAGTTTTGCGCAGTCGTGACGATGCGTAACTGCCGACCGATCACTTGTTTCTTGCAGAATTATATACAGTATAACCAATCATGTATTACACCATTCAAGTTGTGTGTTATTATTGGTGCGTGCGCATATAGACTGATTGGTACCAAATTCGAATGTCAATTTGTTAGAATGGGCGACTTCTATGTTATTTTCCGTTCGCTGGTCACCGTATTGATTATTTCACCATCTGCCCCAAAAGTGAACATGACAGTTGCGCATACTTTTGATCTGTTATTTTGATCGTGCGTATTAGGTACATCAGTGAGCTTATAAATGCTAGTAACATATTAAATCAACATGTTGGATCTCATATACATTTTTAGTTCTTTTTAAAATGCAATTTATTGGCCATAAAATAAAATTTATCTTATCTCCGTTGTACATTACATTGGGTCGACAATAAGCAATACCATTATTTCTATCAAACCCGGGCAAGGCTGGTCATAGAGCAAAGTACATTTAAAGACCGGTCTATCGACGTTTTGGTGCCTTGACAATACTGACTTGTACCACTGGTAGTGTAAAGATGATGTTGGGATCCACGATTTTCAACGAAGCATTCAGTTGGTGGCTTCGTCTCTATTCGAGTACTAAAGGGATGATAAAACATTTAGATATACTAATATAATTATTATCCATATATCGAAAAAAAACGATAATGTTTCAGTCAGATCAGTTTCCATAGTAAAGTATAGTTAGTATAGTTTCCATATTATATCTTATTTGTTACGATTTATATCATCCCAGAATTAACGATGTTTCGATTCATCACTATTTTTCTTGAAGCCAACAGCACTATTTTGTAATTACTGCGCTGTGGCAGGCAACCTTGCTAAAACGTTGCCAGAAAATATGGAGGGTAGAGGTAAGGAGAGTCATCTTATATGGGAGAAAAGTTGAAAAAGTGTCCAGTGTATGCGCTAAATAACAGTTCAAAAATCCTCCACAATGGCGCTGGTGGATGCACAGGGTATGGTATGAATGTAGCAATCGTAGATGAATTGAAGTATGCCGAGTTAAAAAATTTAATGTCATTATCGACTAAAGTAGTTAATTATTAAGAATTTCAACAACTTACGTAGTACAAAATATTGTGGTAAATATAACCTTACTTCCTTGTATCTCCATACTTCCTTGTTTATTTTTCAAGCCTACTCTAACAATATTTATATTTGGCGCTTCTTTTAAGAGTTACCCGGATGCAAATGTGGCGCCATCCTAATTTAATACATTTTGACGACACTTTTTCATATACACAGATGACTCTCCTTACCTCTGCCCTCCATAGTTCTTCCTCATCTTTTACCGATCATTCTCAAAAGCGTGTCTCCCGTAGGTGTCTCCACTATACCACGTGACATTGGCGAAGTAAATTGTACCCAATTGGTACAAACGCGAGCCATAAAAAAAAAGAAAATGACAGTTTGACACCTATCAAATAAGTGATTCAAAATATGTCACAATTATGTTGGAACAAATAGTAAGATAAAAATATTTAGTCACCTCTTTCAACATAGTGAAATTATTCTGTTTGCAGTGCAGCTGCAGAGTTAGCTATGACTTTTGAGTTGCTGTACTGTACCTAGCTGATGTTAAATATTCATTGAACGTTATTTAGGGAAATATTAAAAAAAACCGCGAGTTATACATAATAAAATAAAATGCAAAGTTTTAAATATGTTTTTGGTGTGGGGACCTGTATAATATGTTTTCTAAGTGCAACTTATAGTGAAAATGACGTCTTTAAGACTATGAATAGTAAAAGTTTAAGTGACGACACATTTTTCTGGAATTTAAAAGCTTCAAGGTCAAAACGAACTACTGTCCAAAATGCAAGCGTTACCGAAGCAAATTTAACAGGCCCGAGCATAAACACATCAATATCAGCTTTAAGTTCCTCTACCGAAAGCGCCAATATTGTATATGAAGTTGGCCCTTCCAATTCATCCATATTGGCTGTTGTTGCAGTGAATGCCTCTTCGTCGGTTGCTTCTAATACCTCTGAAGTAGGCCCTTCAGACGCGGCCCCACTTCCTGGGAAGAGTTCAGCTGAAGATGAGCATAATAGCTCAATGGCTATATTCTTTGTGCTTTGCATATTGGCCCTTGGTATACTCTTGATACATCTGATGTTACAAACAGGTTTTTCTTATCTACCTGAAAGTGTTGTTATAGTATTTCTTGGGGCATTAATAGGTATGATTATTAATCTCATGTCAATAAGAAACATAGCAAATTGGAGGAAAGAGGAAGCATTTTCTCCAACTGCGTTCTTTCTTGTCCTACTACCTCCAATTATTTTTGAATCAGGGTATAATCTCCATAAAGGAAACTTCTTTCAAAATATTGGATCTATTTTACTGTTTGCCATTGTTGGGACGGCTATATCTGCATTTGTAATTGGTGCTGGAATTTATTTATTGGGCCTCGCTCAGGTTGTTTATAAATTAAGTTTTGTTGAATCATTTGCTTTTGGTTCACTGATTTCTGCCGTTGATCCAGTAGCTACAGTGGCTATTTTCCATGCTCTTGATGTGGACCCAGTTTTAAACATGTTAGTGTTTGGTGAGAGTATCCTGAATGATGCTGTTGCCATAGTTCTGACCACAGCAGTTCTAGATTCCAATGATCCTTATATGTCTACCACTGAAGCTATTTTATCAGCTATTAACCGTTTTTGGTTGATGTTCTTTGCTTCTGCTGGTATTGGAGTTCTATTTGCTCTAATAAGTGCACTTCTATTAAAACATGTAGACCTCCGGAAGAATCCCTCTTTAGAGTTTGGTATGATGTTGGTGTTTACTTATGCGCCATATGTACTTGCTGAAGGAATACACCTATCTGGTAAGTTTGTGAAGAAATGTTTTTCTTTAGCAATCACATTATATAAAAATACCTGATTTATGCAATGAATGCATAATAGCAAAATAAAAGAATTTGATGAAATTTAGAGCCAAAGAGATTGTGTAATAGAGTATACATAAAGAGTATAAATCAAATTTATAGCAACAGAAGAAGTGAAATAGGTCCAATTGGAAATGTTTTGGTTTAATGTTGCATCCCATTGTCTCAAAGAAGTGTATGCAAGTTTGTTAATTATAAACTATAGTTGTTAATTCTGCCTCTCTGCTGCTCAATTTTCTTGTATCAAAACATTATCTTTATTTACAATAATTAGTCTGCAAAAAGAAGTTGATGCATTTATTAGTGCACAAAATTTTATATCCTTAAGAGTTTTAATCCCTACAGTGTAGCATGGGCAGCTTTAGCTAGTATTATATCATAATATTTTTGTGCCTATTAATGTGTTTCTTATCTTTACTGATTTATCAAATTGAATATTTCCATGTTATTTAAGATACTATTAAGTGATATAACAGATTACTGTTTAGTGTTCTCTGATAATATATGCTATTTTTTGAATTTTTTTCTTAAAAGCATTAGATCCAGCGTACATAATATTTATTTATTAACAAAGAGTTAATAAATAAATATTATGTAGTAAGTTACCTGTGAAGTGTTATAGTTTTGCTTCTAAACTAAATGGAATTATTTAAAAGGAACTGTTATTTTCACCATTAGAGGGGAAAAAAAATCTTCAAAATGGGGTGTCAATTTATTAATTTTGGTTTAATATTAAGGGAGATATTTTACAATTGAAAAAAAAATCTTTCATCTAAAATTTATCTTAAGCATCTTTGTCTTTCGTTTGAAATTGCTTTACATAAAAATTGCTTTGTGCTAAATTTTTAGAACATAGAATGTTTATTTAAAAAAAAGAGAGATTATTACCACAAACAATTTGTTTTATGATATCCAATTACTGATGTTAACCACACAGTGAAGATGAGCCATTTCAATGAGGATTTTGAGATCAATACAGATATCATAGTCATGAATAATGTTACTTGCTCTGTACCCCTCCCAAGTGAATTTCTAGCTGCTTGCATCATAAACAATAATTTAATTTTTTGATTATTGCAGGTATAATGGCTATACTGTTCTGTGGAATTGTAATGTCTCATTACACACATTTCAATCTATCAACCGTAACTCAAGTTACCATGCAGCAAACTATGAGGACACTTGCATTTATAGCTGAGACTTGTGTATTTGCTTACTTAGGATTAGCAATTTTCAGGTGAAAAATAAAACTTAAATTTTTATATTATTATTAAATAAGGCATAATGTTATGTAATTATCTTCAGTAGCCAAAGTCAAGTCAAATATTTCTTAATTGTAATAGGCACATGGATGGCTCTTTTACATATAAATTATGTACGTAGTAGTGAGATGATGGCAATAACTAAATTTGTTAATCTTAAAACTAAAGCTACTTTGGTTTCCATACACTCCCTGGTCTAAGAAGAAGCCCACAACAAACTTAGCAAGGTGAAAAGGAACAAGCTTCTCGGAACCATTGAAATCTGGGTCATATCAGCTTTAGTAGGGCGACTACTTAAGACGGAAGTATAGGCGGGATTCTCCATACTATGCTCCATAGGATAATGCCGTCAATCATTTCCGTAAAATCAAAGTAAAGTGAAGACATTTCGCTATCATTTTTTTATCTTGTAAAGCTGAATACTTTAGAAAATATGACCCTCTAGAATAAATAATACACCTTCTTTGCCACCATGATCAGACAACTGAAAGACAAATAATAGGAAGAAAAATAGCATGAAAGAAAGAAAGAGAAACCTAGACGTAATCATTCTTAAAATTTTCGTCCTCGTTCAATTTTCAACCGACTTAAAAAAAGAAGGTTCCCAATATGACTGTTTTTATTTCTATATTTGTTACTCGATTACTCCGCCAATTGTAAACCGATTTGAATGATTCTTTTTTTTTATGGTACGTTGTATCTCAGTAGTGGTCCCATATTAATTTTGTGAATATTGTCCTGGAGAAATCGCGGGAACTCTTCATATATTATTAAAGGAACTTGTGCATCTTCTTTCATAAAACTTTTCATATGGTCAAGTGGAACTGATAACGACCGGAAATATACAATAATTAGTATAGTATAGTTCCGTGTTGCGCTTCGATTATGGTATATGGCTGCTAAGAAATTTATGCTCATCACAATAAAAACGCTGATGGTGAAGTGCTGGGAGAACTTTACAACCATGAGCAGCCTCGGAAAAAGCAATATCTTGGGAAGCAACTACTAAATAAATAAATATTTTCTACAACATTTTTAAGTCGGTGCCAAGTGAAATGTAGAAATTACTGGGTACTTTTCTTGTTAGGTACTATAAAAAGAAACCGTATACAAAGTATATCTATGCTTAGTAATTTTTATAGGTAAACTCTGCCTGAGCTACATCTGTACTTATCGTACTCTACGAGGAAGAAATACCTATTCATACAATTTGTTCCAGCTATACCATCGTCTTTAGATAAGTTACAGCCTGCAACTGACTTTTGTACACACACAAAATCATGCAGACAAATACATTATGCACATTGTATGCATGACATGCAGCATGACTGATTGAAGAACTCTCATAATTGTGGTAACTTAAAATTATAAACTTTAAACTTGTAATATTTTTACAGTTTCCGACACCGCGTAGAACCTGCGTTGGTAGTTTGGAGTATAGTACTGTGTTTACTTGGAAGGGCTGCAAATATATTCCCTCTCGCTTTACTTTGCAATAAGTTCCGGGAGCATAAGATCACTAAGAAAATGATGTTTATCATGTGGTTTAGTGGTAAGTATAGTAATACAGGCTCGTATTGTTGTTTAATCGAGAAAGAGTGCTTATTATGTTGGATTATACGGCGATTTTTTATGTAAAAAATGCTGGATGTTGAGGTGGCCACGCGCGGCAAGTCAAAGTATATTTAAATTAAAAAAAAATCCTGATCAATTTATTCACACACGGCAGAAGTGTATCTTTTGAAAAGTAGTCTACGAGGGATTGAGGTGGATGTAGAGTATCAGAACTATTAGGATAAATGTAAGTTTTATTATTTAGTTTCCATGGTAGTATAGGTAAAAAAAATTATAATATTTTCTATCTCACTCTGTCCTATATAAGTGTTAATAATAATAATAAACGTGTCTCAATTGACTTATTATTTCGTTTCTAAAGAAGTTTCACTTCAAAAATATTAATGTTTAATAAATATTGATATTTTGTTTTGGTATGCCATATTGCTTTGATTAAATAATATCTGTCAATCATATTTGAACATAAAATTAATTGATTCTGTTTTTGATGATGTTCGTTGTTAATTTATTGCTCGTAAAGCGGCGGATATAAGATAATTAATCGGTATCTTTGGCACTGACGATGTCACAATTCAAGGAAGAAACGCTTATTTAACATGTAAGCCGATTTTAACACTATCAGATTACGAGAACACAACATTTTATCTATTTAACCAACTGCTTGGATAAGAGTTTTCGAATGAACCTACTTAGGTATTTGTATGTATGTTAGTCTATACCTTTTGCGCATCCAGTTTTATTCCCATTATAGTAGTATGTTGAATTTAGTATTTAAACTGGATATCTGTCGTTTTTGAGGCAAAGAACCTTGACGCACGGTCGAAGTCGCGGGCCGCTAGACCAATAAAATACCAATTTAAACGTAACAAATAAAGTGCTCCGTTTGAGATACATATTAATTTTAATTAAGTTGTACCTATTATTATTCTATTTGAGAATTATTATAAGTATATGGATCTAATAATTTTGGCAGATGGGTTTAAGTAAAATAATTTTATTTCTTTCAGGATTACGAGGTGCGATTTCTTACGCATTATCACTCCATCTAGACTTTTCAGTGGAGACCCGTCACGTGATTATAACAACAACACTGATCATCGTTTTGTTTACTACATTGTTTCTTGGAGGTTCCACTATGCCTTTATTAAAATTCTTGAGGGTAAGTAACATCTACATTTACCATTTTTTTCACGTTATCTTTTCTGTTTTGTTTCAAAACTTGCAGTGAATTTGACAAGAATTTATAAACGCAAGGGCTGAAGGTTTGCTCGAGATCATCTACCAAATGGTATTGGTTATAGAGTCGCAAATTCTATGCTACTGCTTCTTCTTTACCAACGTCAGCCAAGAGTCCAGTAGTGACTGTTACGATGGTTCGATAATTATCGAAAGCACTGTATTTTTTTCGCGTATCATTGCAGTGTTGTGCAAGTTTTGAAATGTTTTGACAGGCCAACAAGAAGGTGAAGCGTTCAAGGTCGTTACGCAAACAGAAGGAAGTGAGCTTGTCAAAAACAAAGGAGTGGGGGCAGGCCATTGATTCGGAACACTTGTCAGAAATAACTGAAGAGGAACTCGAGGTAGCTAGTCCATTTTTTTTCTTAATTGTCTAACTATGTACCTAATGCAATGTACTCGTATGTGTGCAAATTGTTAGATACTCTTTAACAAAAAAACAATAGTAACATACACACATTAAGAAAATCACTTTTTGTTTCGAGATTTTTTTCTTTCTTTATGAGAAACTCAAAGCAAAAATAGAGCATCCTTGATATTCCTTGTTCTAAGACTTAAAATTTAAAAACGAATGTAAGAAAATGTTTAGCAATTTGTTCTTTTAACTTTGCAATGCCCTTGATAATACTACGTATTTATTTTACTACTTTTAAACCAACTTCAGACCGGAATAATTAATAGGAGGCTATCAATCCTACAAGCTTGTATATCATTGGAGTTAGGAAAATATTTAAGTCAAATGTATTTTAATTGTATTTTGTTTTTAAAAGTTAACCGTCTAACTTGACCTTTTGATTTGAATGTCGGATGAAAGCAATACCGTGTACTTAATTGTGACTATTCCTTCCACAAAATCAACGCCAGGGGTTTAACATGACTACAAAGACGCTGTTTAGAGCAGCTGTTAATAAAGTTCAGTAAGCCCTAATGGTCGCCAACCTTTGATAGGAGATGGCACTAAAAGAAGAAGAATTTTGACTAAGCAGTGTACGCCCAATGATTTATATAATGAGAAAATAATTAATATATATATATATATATATATATATATATATATATAAAAAAATATTGATCAGTCATCTTAGTACCCATAACACAAGCTACGCTTACTTTGGTGTGCTATTTTATGAATATACAATATACATAAATACTTATAATATACAGAAAAACACCCAGACTCTGAAAACATTAATGCCATCACACTAACATTTTTCCACTTGTGGGAATCGAAGCCACACCCTTGAACACAGAAAGCAGGGTCACTGTCTACTGCGCGAATCGGCCGTCGATGGTGATACTTTGAATCATTAGTATTAGTAATATTAGTAATCGTTCGAGCCACATGGAACTTTATTAAATGGGGTTGGGTTGGTGCCTCATTAAAATGTAGAAAATAAATAAAAATTGGTTAATTTTTTTGTGTCACTTTACTCTAAACGCATTTGTTTCTAGGTTAATTACTCACACGCAACGAGGATCAAAGGATTCGTAAGGCTCGATATGAAGTATTTGATACCGTTCTTCACAAGAAGATTTACACACCAGGTATTTGTTTTTTGTACATAATATGATAAACTATCTCTTCTCTATTTGTCTAATGGTCTGTTTTTACTGTTTTCACACTCCTGTTGTATGAAGCTTACGATAGTGCAAAGAGTTTCGTAAAGTATTTTTTAAGTAATGGAAAACCCAATTGGGTGCGTAGAAATAATTAAAAGCTATTTTGTAGCATATTTTATATACAGGGTGGCCGGTCAGGAATTATCGGTTTGGAATAATGATTTTTTTTTCGATTTTTTTAAGAATTTCGACATGACCATCTTAAAAAAATTCTAAAAAAAGGAAAATAGTTTTTATTAAATTTTGTAACCATATAGGTATTTATTCAAACGAGTGGTCTCCTACTGGTCGATATACGACCATACCTAATATAAATTATCAGTTTGAACATTAGTAAGGTACTATTGTCAAAACATATAACTACAAAATATAATCCAAAAAATGATTTAAAAAAAAGAGTATATATCCGTGGATGTGTCAATTACGTGGTAGTGTCTAATGTTTTTTTTATTGATTTATGCATAAACGAACAAAATATGAAAACAGAAAGTTTGGGAAATTTCATACTCCTCCGACCGTGCAATTTTCGTAAAAAGGGGTACATAGTTTTTTCTTAACGCATAGATGAAAAATTATAGAGACACTATGATAGAAATAAGGCTTATGGCCGCAATGCTTAGTAGCAATCCATCGCTCTTAGAATTAAAACAACATGAACGACGACCTCCCAGGCTACCTCGTTGAGCGCTGTGGCTTTAAGTGAGAGGTCCAGGGTCGATTCCCGGCTGAATTTGGGAATATAAAATTTCAGAATTTTAGCTGGCCTAGTTGGAGACTTCGGTCGAGGCTAGGTACCATCCTACCGATAAAAAGACATGCTAAACGATACGTAGTCGCGTAGAAACTGATTAGGGGTTTAATAATATAACTGCCATACTCCCTAACAGATTAGCGCCCTACTATTTTAGATCACATATATAACAATCTCACATGGTGGTACCATGTGAGATTGCAGTCTAGGGCTAACTTGTAGTGGAATAAAAAAAAAACAAATGGAGAATGAAGACAAACTGGTGTTGTTTGTTAAGTTGTGTGTATGTTTCAGGAATTGAAGGATTGTAAGAGCCAAATGACCGATCTCACAAATCAGTGGTACCAGGCCATACGCATATCGAACGACCACGACACGGACGAAGATGAGAGCCTACAGCCCAGTCCGTTGTCCAACTCGCAAACAAGTCTACAGAGAGGCGTATAAAACCATATTTTGTAGGACTTTCACATTACCTTGTTCACTGCGGTCATACCGATCCCATGAGGATTGCTGTGGTTTTTATTTTTTGCGGGTGTCCATCTAGTTACTCTTATAATCTATTTTTCCTGACCTATTTTATGATGTACATTATCTTCTTATTTGATTTTAGTATGTTTTAAATGTGAATTCGATAAGAATGACATAACTAAAAAAAATACAATTTTTTAGTCTGTTATAAATTTAAGTATAAAAATAATTTAGTTTCATTACAGTGAGGACATTTCTCTAATATGTAAGGATTAAGGCGGATGTGAAAATTATATGTTATAGTATACGCTATTCCTTTCGTTTCGAGAATATTATTAATCCACGTTAAAAAATGCTTACCAACTACCTGTAAAATTTAACGTTTTGAGATGTGGCATCTATGTCGCAGACAAGCGATATATATAATTTAAAAACTTACTTTATTTCTTTATATATTTTTTAATTTCAACTTGTTTTTGAATTTTTTTACGAAGTACTTTACATAAAAAAAGTAATGAAAAGATTATATACATTATAAAGCAGGTTAGAAGGAGAAGATACAATATCAACGCGCCAAAAACAGCAAGATAAATCCTTAGTATAAAAGCAGTGACATCTGTTGCAATACGCCGTATGCTTCGCAGTTAAGTTTTGTAGAGAGTAGGGAGTAAAATGGTGTTATTTTCCTCAGCGCAGGATAAATATCTCAGTATACCCAGCGGATAAGAAATTGATGTACCATAGTCATGTCTCTTTCTTAATTCCGTCACTTAACAGTATTAAAATGTTTCTGAGTCGTAATGACGCATTTAATAAAAGTTAACCTTTGGATCTGTATGTGCGCCTGGTGCGGAACACTTATTACTCTAGTTCCTGCAGAGAATGTGTTAAAGCATAGAATGCGTGCTTGCGGCTGAATTTAAAGCATTATCTGCACGGACAGTGTCACATAAAAAGCGCATCACAGTCAGGTAAATGTTAGGAAGTCTAGAGTGAATAGTATACAGATTAAATCAACCTTACATCCTTCAGGTCATCCTCAACAATGAATACTAAAGCTAACTATAAATATATGGGAGGATCTTATTTATAAAATGACGTAACTCTTAAGCTTATGTAAAGTAAGTGAAAGCGAGAGATTAATTCGATCTGCACCGATCGAGCTGAAATTTTAGCGATTAGGATTAGGACTAGTACTTAGGATTGTTTTTATCTATTTTTTGCATCAGTCACATATCCGCGACCGCGAAACTACAGTCTATTTAACGATCGATGTACCAGTGACCACGCCATCTGTCGAAAGCGAGAAAAACACTCGCTGACATAAGTAATGTATTCTTTGTTTTGTTTCTCATTTCTCAACCATTTCTTAAAAATGTGCCACAGCGAAGCGTACAACTAGTATGTTATAAATGTATAAGTCATTAAAATAATATATCAAAATTCGGTGCTGGTAGATTCAAGCGCCATCAGGACCGTGGTATTTGTGGGAACTCCCTAAAAACAGGCCTATTTCCAGCCGTGGACATCCAATGGTTGGCATGATGTTAATGATATTAGCCTTAGTATGAATTCTATAAATTAAAAATAATTATGTGATTGTTAATAAGTAAGGTAAATAATTTAATTTTAATGAAAAATTACCTGTTTTAAAAGTACAATGACACATTTAACAGTTAGGTTTTGATAAACATGTTTTCTGTTAGGTTACTTGTGTTGTTTTTGGTAATTTTTTGTTTAAACAAGGTCCTGAATTTTCCTAACCTCTAATCAGAGGCGTGCATAGAGGGTATGCACGGGGTATGCAGATGATATAAAATGAAGAAAATCCCCAGTACGAGCTATGTTATTATTACTTAAGGGTAGGTTTTCTATAACTCTTACAATGCCTATCCTTAAGTTTTTTATAACTCTTATATCATCTGCATATCCTTTGCATACCCTCTATGCACGCCACTCCCTTTATATAAATCTAGGTGTTTGTAATTTTCATTCGTACAATATTTATTCGTCGTAACTAAAAAACAAGTAGTATGTCCTTTGTCGGTAGCGTAGTTAGAATCTCGCTTAAGCCTACCGACAACATAAACTAAAGTGATACAATCTGATATTTATAATAAACCCTGATATCTGATAATAAACCCGCCTTGTTGTTGATACACAAAACAGAGGCTATGTTTTATCAGAAAAGACTTGATATCTCGAGTCTTTTCTGACCTCAGAATTCTTTTAATTTAGCACCATTAGTCTTAAATAAATCCCTGTGAAATAACGAAGTAAAACTTGTATCTGGTTTAAATTTTACACTGTAAGATATAAAGCAAAGTTTGTCGTAAACGTATCTTATATAAATGAAAAAGTAGCCAGCCCATTTTAAACGGGACCTGGTATTTATGCAGGAGTTTAGTTAATACAAGGCAAGATTTGTTAGGCTTTTATTATAAATTTAGTCAAAAAATTGTGATGCTATTAAGAACATAAATGATTTAAATTATATTTTACGCACATAAAATTGCTATACCCTTATGTTGAGAGCGGTCGTTATTACGTGCCCATGTTTATTCGCAGAGTGGTTGTCTTTAACATAGATATTGGACTAATAAAAATAACTATTTATTAATGAAACCGACTAAGGTTCATTTAATCGTTTATTTATTTATTCACTTTATTTAAACAGGATTCGACACTAAAATGCAAGAGTTAATAGTTAGTTTCCATTTGATCATTTTTTCATTTTTCATTTTCATTTTAAAGTTTAAAGAATCAAAAGTGCACGAAAGACTCGCGGTGTTAATTGGAACGCATAGCTAAGTCCTTTGTAATAATTTATCTCTAAATGATATTAAGATTTATAAGAGCAGCATGGCAGCTAACAAAGATCGTATTCTACACCAAGTTTATTGGAAAAATACAACTTTGTTAGATCAAGTATGAGTGAATAAATAATAATAATAATAATAATAATAAAATCCTTTATTGCCATACACTATTGCTAATACAAGATTAATAACTAAAAGAATCATCCATTAATATTAACAATATGGCAAATGGCCGCAAACTCAGCCTTATGCTGTAAATGCAGCCATTACCACTGACTTTACGTTAAATTTTCTTTACAAACCACACAACAACAACAACTTTGCTAATTTCACGTTATTATGATAAATGGGATGTTAAAATTGTTGCTTATCGAATATTTTTTAAGAAACGTTTTGTTGTTAAATATGTCCATGCTATTGAATTCCGTAAAAAAAGGTTATTGTGAAAGATTTTTTGGAACCAATTCTCTTTTTGAATACAAAATTTTAAAGGGCTAATCTATGTTTAAAAATTCTGCAAATTCACTTTATGTATAAAATGTGTTAATAAACAGAGATTTTTTTAAATTGTATTAGGTATCTATGATAACTTTAATCGTTGTTTTAGTGTAAAGTACGAACTATAATAATATGTATATTTACAAAATGTGTATATTGGTTGTGTTATATAAAAAATATGTACTTAAAGTATTATTCTGTATGTTTAATGTTAAAAGTTTTTTTTTTATTTTGTAACAAAAGTATTGAAATAGTATTAAGTTATTACATAGTTCCTTAAGAATTTTTAATTGGTACATATTGTGAAACTACTAAGTACATAATATTATTGACGGTAAAAAATAAACATATGTTTCGTGTCTTTAAAGATGTATTGTGAATGACGGGCTTTCTTTTATTTCTTTTGTAATAAATAAATTACGTTTTATGCAAAAACGAAAGAAAAACATAATTTAAATTTGTGAAGTTATACTTGATTAATTCAAGTATTAGTTAAGTAATTGACACTTAACTAATTCTGTATCTGACTTATTATAGCTGAATACTGAAATATTATATATAAAATCTTCTTGCCGGCTTCTTCCCGGTAAAATTTACCTTCTGAACCGGTGGTTGAGTGACTACAAACATACATACCTACTTAACGTTTCAAAAGTGCATATATTAGGCCTACTTCAAGTAAATGTATTTTTAATTGTGAATTTTGGATATTGTCATTAGATGTTTAACGTATAGAGAGGAAATTTCCTTCCTTTTTTATGTATTATATAAAATATTATTTATGAAATTATTATTGAAAACAGATTATTTTGGTCACTTTTTGTCTTTAGTGCTCACAACTTTTAATAATATTTGTGATTCTACTTTAAGACTTACTTATTTAATCTTGAAGTCGAATCGATGTATATTGGTGCACCTAATTTGTATGTTTATGAAATATACTTACTTGAGCATTTGCGCTTTTAGTTTTATTGCTAACTAGCGTACCCAGCCCGCTTCGCCGGGCTAGATTTTGCTTTATTTTAATTAAACAATAAACTTGCAACATTACATTTTTAATTTAAGTCTCATAATATATTAAATCATTTATTTCTCTCCGTATTCATTCTCTTCTATTCTCATCTCGAGCGGGTGAAGATCATTATCTACACCCATGTACACAGAACAATAGAATATCATAATAGTAAATAAAAGCTGTATTTGACAGTTTAGAAATAGGAGTGCTCCGATCGTCACCAAATTTTACAGGATTACTTGCCAGTTTAATACGGAGATTCCCTGAAAGTTTCATTGAAATCGGTCCAGCCGTTTCGGAGTCTATACGGAACATACCCACACACTTTCTCTTTTATATATATATATAGATAAATAGATGAAAAGTAAGCGGGTTATATAAAATATCATCATCAAAAATATTTAAAATGTATTTCATTAGAATGTTCGTAACTTGAAAAGATTTTTCAATTATATTTTTACTAAATAATTGTTTCCAAGTTTAAATCAACAAATAAAACTTAAAAATAATCGTATTTTTAAAGTGGTTCTCTCCCAACGAAAGGTGCGTTACGTCATCTGTGTGTAATGAAAACATACTCAAAACAAACTTTACTGACAGTTTTTTTTCTACGATTACTTTATTTTTATCTGAATAAAGATAAGTAGTATTAAAAATTAAATGACCCTCACATAAGTAAATTGAAGTAGTTGCAGATACTCCTTCGCTATTTTGTCTTGCTAAGTTCAACCATTTTTTTTGTGGAGAATTATGAATATTTTAATAGTAACCAAAGTATGTGTACTATGCGTCAAAACTATTGATGGTATTTTCGATCCAGTATCATTATTAAGAACATTTTAAAAAGCATCGATTCACTCGATGGGTTTATTTACGCATGGTATGACTACACGCGGTTTGATGTGACCGTTTACGCGTTATTTTCAAGGCTTGTTTTTGGGTTTATTTTCAACCCTTACTGAAAAGTAGTAAGATATTGATATTTCTTAAAAGAAAACCCCTAAAAAATGTTTGGCTCAACCTGTGAATCAAACCCAGGATTTTGTTATCTGTACTCAAATTACTAACCATGATACCAATCACGAAGAAATATCAATATATGATTATGACCATCATCATCATCAAACCATTACCACTTACCAGCCTACTACAGGGCATGGGTCTCCTCTTGGCTAAGAAGGGTTTATGCTGAGAACCACCATGCTGGCCAATTGTAGATTAGTGGTTTTTTTATTATATAAGTAATTATAGAACGGAAGAGTCTGGAACTGAAGTAAGTAACAAAATCATATTTAATCAATTAATTTATTTAAATAATAAAATTAATATGTAGCCAATTGTATGATAACTGATCAACACATTTTAAAATCGATTCAAGTTTTTCAAAGGATTTAGTAGTACTTGTTAACATATTAGTAGTAGTACATCAAAAAAATTATTTGATCAGTAAGCATTGGTTTAATATGATCCCTTAATTGCATATGAAGAATCAAAGTTTTACTGGTGCTGTTGATGAATAAATTGGCTTTGTACTATTGCCCTAAGGTAATTCATGTACATCTCAACAAGAGATTACCCATCAAAGAACATCTATATGGTATTTTTAGGCAGGGGTCATTGAATTATATAAAAGTAGAAGCTGCAGGGTATTCCTTGTTCTATAAGCATAATATCTTCACAAACTGAAGCATAGATGTATTCATATGTTTTCTTGTTTAGCAATTGCAAGTTTATTGCATGTTCAATAGCTAATGTACCTAATATATGGAATACAGTAGTGATGAGAGGTGTTTTCTCAAAAGGTTATAGGTTAATATTTTTAAGAATGTTTTCTCACTTGCAGGAGATTTAAAAGGTAGATCTAAGACTTTAGGGATTACTTGTACGGTGAATTTTACTTTTGATTTCTCACTGGCAGCACCTCAAGTACTTTGATGGTTTATTTTGGAAACCTGTTACTATAAGATATACAATTCTTGTCTGTATTGATTCATACATGCTTTTTAAGTGTTTTTTAAGCAATTTGAAAATTTTAAGAAAAATGTAGTGGACCAGTAGTTAAGCTAAAATATTCAAAGCACTTTGAGTGTAGTTGTAATTTTAAAATAATTTTTAATCCTCTTCATTCTCCAAGTTAATATGACTGCCAAATTTGCCATACAAATGCCCTTTGAGTTCACTCATTTGTGACTTCAATTCTTCACATTTGGCTTCCAACTGGCTTATTTCATTTTGTTTCTTTACTTTGTTTTCTTCTAATGATTTCTAAAAAAAAATTCAAATGATTTTCAGTTATGTAGGATTCTGGTTAGCAATAAGAATGTCTATTAACCTAATTTTAGTAAAAGAAATAACCAGCTCATGTTTGTTTGTTTTAAATACATGAACTTAAACACCTGAATTTTGCACTGTGATAGATTGCATTCTGGATATTTATATCCAAGAAAAACAAGTTTTTACTGGTTTATAAGTAACCCTAAGTAAAACATGTTGTGTTTTGTCTGCACATGTTTTTTTAAACTTGAAAATTTTTGTTGGTGTAATAATAGCCACTTTTTGGTTCAAATTGGTAAACTAAACCCCTTTTAATCGAATAGGTCATTAGTGAATCAGTTAAGAGTAAGAGAAGTTATTACTGACCTAGATTGATTAACTATAAGACATAGTTGCTAAATAAACTTAACTTATCCTTCTATATTATTGAGGTAGGAACTTACGAGAGTGTCTTCTAAGTTCTGACATAAAAACACTTCTCCTACTAGATAAGGGATTTTCTCAGAATCATCAGCAAGGCCTAGCTCCTCGACAGCTTCCTCCAAGTTTTTCATATCGTTAAGTTTTATCTTTAATTCATCCTTCAAGTCGTCAACTTTGGCATTTAGTCGAGCAAACTTATTAATTTTTTGTTGGTCTTCCAATGATATGTGGACATCTGAATCCTGTGAGTAAATAAAATAATACAGGTAAATACGAATTCATGAAAGAACTATTTCAGAAATAAGATTGTCAAGGTATACCGGTTGGAAAGTGCCTTTTCCGGAATTAGCCATTGTTATTAGTATTATCGTTTGTCAATATATGATTTTTACCCTGAAAAAATGAAACTTTTAAATCAGAAGGCGAATTTATTCAACAAATCCGGGCTCTTTTAACCTCAAAAGTTGCAATTTGACTTTGACATTTGAATTTTGACAATCATAGACGAACAAAGCCAATAATATGCCTGCGACAAAATCTGAGGTTACAAAAAGTACTTTTTAATAACGGTTTTTGTACTTTAGGATTATTATGGAATTTGTGACAAGGCAGTTACGATGGTAACATATTAAAACAGTGCTAGGCAGGTGATGAGATTGTTTGTTAGGCAGCCATTGTACTATAGTCGTAAAAATTTAATAGGCCCGTTTTGACATTTGTCATCGCGACGTAAATAGTTATGGAACCATCCGACTCGGTACTCGATACTCACGATAAATCAATTCAAGTTTGTATGATTATGTATTGTAAAGTGCTCGTTCGTTCAAATATTCCTTTAACTTCACAACCAATTCGCGTGACTGGCTGTTGATTATACGTCCACTTGTGCGATAGCAAAGCGGAGCGAAAGAGAAAAGCTAGCTGTAAAAATTTCGTCGGGTTTTCATAGATATCTCTCGCTACGCAACCTTACTCACTTAGCCTTTAGGAGCAGGACTGCTTGAATTCATTAACTCTGTCCCTGGAGGTACCGGTTTTGATAACCGGTTGACTCAGTATAGGATACAATAATTTAAACAGGTTCGGATGTATTTGGTGATTGATTTTCGGTGGGAGGCTGTTCAGTACACCAACATAGTTTTCTGGCATAATATTGGTTCTCTATCATCATTATAGACATAAAGGCCTAAAGGCCCTTTCATAAGGAGCAGGGTTATTGAGCACATACGCATCGGGCTTCACCAATGTGGGTTGTTAGTAAAAATAACCGGCAGTGTGTCACCCTAAAAACTTACTAGGTATAATACCTACCTAACAATAATTGTAATATTTTTTTAGATTACTGGTTAAATGTTAGTTATTATGCTAGGTGAGTGACTATAGGGCGTGGGTACAAATGTCATTGGCTTTTACCCAACGGTTAAGGTTCTCAAGTATCAGTAAATCTATTGTTACAGTTAATTTAAAAAGTGGGTAAATAATTAAACTTTTGATAACTATAAAGTCATATTTGCCAGACATTTATGTTCATGACACTGAGTGTGGGTATTTTAATATAAATACGACTGCATTATCGATGCACCGCAGTCCTACATGGACTCGAACGATGCAAAGATACCTCCCGGAGTCTTAGTCGTTTATCACTATGCTTTTGGGCGAAGATCCTGTTTTAGTTAGTTGTAGATTTATTAATAAAGTCCTTAGATTGCATAGTCACTGAGATCGACGTCTAGTAGTTGTAGAGCTAGTTAAGGCCTTGCGTTTGATACTGTGAATTGTTTGTAGGTGACAATGAATAAACTAAGTACATAGATCTTACCTAATGCGGGCGATGTTATGCCGCTGATCAGGAAATGATAACAACTGCCTCGTTGTAAAGACGACCACGAGGTCCTAGGTTCGATTACCGGGTAGGGCAATAGTTGTTAGATAGTTGCCTTTAATATTAAAAAAATCTCAAAAAAGTACGGTAAAGCTACACCAGATCCAGTTACACACACACACAGTTAGCAACACAATGCTTTGCTTTTTAATAGTAAGCAAAGATCGTAAAGATTGCAATGTAACTTTATGACTAAAAAAAAATGAAGATGGCCGAAAGATTTTGTAGCCTAGCATCGAAAAAGTTGATGGTACTCGGTAAGCAACGTTGATTTAAGTCTGTAAGTGGAAGGTGCTCCTTTAAAAAGTCTGTCAACTTTTGATGCATAAAGGAGCATGCGGCATCAATTTTCATTACTTACTACAAATAGTAAACGTTAAAGTAAGTGTCGAAATCATATGGTTAATGGACTCATACGCATAAGGTGAACCAAGAAAATTCCTAACATTTTTGTTGCCTCATAATATAAGAAACAACAAAAAATGTTAGGCTAGACAACACTGCATTGTATTGGGGAGTTCTGTCCTTATCGCCAATAATGGTCTTCAGATCTAACGCTACAACGTTTATTAATAACAAATAGACACTAAAATATATCTTTATAATTTATAGAATTGGATCTGGGAGTCTCAACCTGGACCTTATAATCCGTAATCGGACATGCTAACCACTAGACCATTGAGGATTTACGTACCATTCGGTACATACTGTTTCGTAATAAAATGTTAGTTTGTTGTATCAAGCGGTGATAGCCTAGTGGGTAGGACTACAGTTCGCTTTCGGAAGCCGAGATCTTTAACTTTTTTAATCTACGTGCGTTTTAGGCAATTGAAATATCACATGCTTCAACGGTGATGAAAAACATCGTGAGAAAACCTGCCAGTCTGAGAGTTCGCCATAATGTTCTCAAAGGTGTGAAGTCCACCAATCCGAACTGGGCCAGCGTAGTGGACTAGGGGTTTAAACCCTTCTCATTGTGATAGGAGACCCGTGACCTGTAGATGGCCGGTAATTGGGTGTTATGATGATGATAATGATGATGATGTTGTACCAACTTAACATTATAAAAAGATCGAGTCTCGTAGAGCATGAAGGTTCATGCAACTATAAATTTATGTATTTGTTACTTGAGTAATCTATGCCGGCTAAAAGAATTTGCAAAACATCCTAATAATGTAACTCCATGTTTACTATTATATCTTTATTTGGTACTTATAGCAAGGTAAATGAGCATCCGTCATAGCATCAAGACAATCACCAACTCGTACCGGCCCCACCACTTCGGCCACTGCCGGTGCGCCTACGCCGGCCCACCGTTCACTTTGCGCACTCTTGTATTGACCGTCAAACGCTGCGCGCGTATATTAAACAAGAATTTATTATTGTGAAGAGTAAAGTCGTGATGGAGAAGGAGCACCAGCCAGATTCCATGGCTACAATCACCATGAAGCCGGAATACCCGCCTTCTGAAGTTTACAGCGCCTCGGAACCGCCTCCGGTAAGTCTAGATCGTTATGTTAGTAATGTCACATCTTTCTTGTCCCCGCAATGAGTTCATTGATATTTCTGTTCCACTTTGTCGGTTAATCTGGAGAATAGTAATCTAACATTGCGATTTTCGTATTACAGACTGGAAAAGTCTTGAATATATTTCCCTGCGATAGTATATAGTAGGGAAACACCAACCGAAAACATGATGATTGTTTTTATTTTTAAAATTAAAATATTAAACGAAAGGTTATAGTAGGAATGTGTAGTTAGTAAATAATTAAGTCCTATATATCCATTATTTTTTATTGCACATTGCTTAGCGTGGTTATTATTTTGTAAAACGATGGGAAAGCGCCTTTCTCTCGGCGGTTGTTAGACCACTGACGCGTAGCAAACCAACTGCGAACTTAATGGTTATACAGATTTGTTATTGACTTAAACGTAAATAAAGTGTTGTAATGTAAATGAGATTTTAATGAAGTACCTAACAACATTAAAGAGAAGGCTTAAAATATAGCGTCCGAAACTATTCTAGGCGTAGGTTGCTAAAAAATTGTTACTGTAATGTTTCAAGAGTATCCATATTTGTACCATTTGTACCTATTGAAACTTAAAAGTAACCGTCTAAGTATGTTCATGTTTATACTATCTATTGTATGCCATATATGAGGCCAATTTATATGTATCCAAATAAATAAAAATGAAGTGTTTGAAAGTATCTATACGTATTAGGGCCTGTATGTTGTTCCCGCTTATATCCGAAACTTGCTCTTTTAAAGGCATATTAAGGCTTTAAAATCTGCATAGTTTTAAATAAAAAAAAATGTAAAGTCGAGTGTAATCGCTAGTAGAAAATAATGTTGGCATGCTATGAACCGCTAAGACGTGACCGAGGTCTCAACTTGACCGGTACTTTTTAATATTATTCAATCAACGATGAATAACAATTGCAATGGTCGGTAAGTATATCACCTCTAGGTAACTCTGTGTTTTTCATCTCAACGCGTTCACCTATTCAATATTATCGTTGTTTAATTTCACATGGTGATTCATGCTGCTTAACCATTAAAATAGCATTAATAATTTAATATATAACAGACGCGTTAGGTATATTTAAAAAATATGTTAGACTAGACTTTTTTTTCTTGTTTAATTTAACAATAACTGGTTTGCGCTTGGCTAATATTTAACCCGATTGCAAATGATGATGGCAGTTTACGATGGAACACCTAAATGTCAAAAGGCATCATATCGGTCGAACTTTCTCTAATGGGTGTTGTACCTCTTAGTACGTAAAAAGCTAGCAGCTTATAGAAGATTACGGCAATACTGAGATTTCTTATGAATTTTTATGCCCTCTAAGCAAATAGTATCCATCATAGCTGTGTATCCTTTTTATAGAAGAAATAAAGTAGATTATTAGTATTTAAACCATGAAAAGAAATTTAATCACGTTCTTTAAAATTTGCCACCCGAAATTCGAGTAGATATAATAGATTGCATATTTACATATCAAAATCATGCTGTTGCCAGAAAAGTCGCTCGCGTTTTTTTTGGTATTTAAAAATCCCGAGGGGACTATTTGATTTTCTGGAAACAAAAAAATCCCTATCTAGTATGCAAAATCTTCTTAAAATTCAATCGAGACTGGCTATGCTATCAAACTTGCATAGGTAACAAAGGATTCAGGATTGATAAAAAATACAAATATTACCTATACCTGTCAACAGGATGCAAGGTACCAATCTCTGAGTTTAATTTCATAAACATCGGTTCAGCGGATGAATAGAACATTGGTAACTAATAAACAAACAAAAAACAGACACACTTTTGCATTTATAATATTAGTATGGATTAAGCTTGAGTATGCTATATTTATTTTATGAATTAAAATTCAATAGCATAATTAATATAAATGATAAGATAAACCATACCTGAAAACACAGATGCTAATAAAATTAACATGGTATGTGTGGACAGATAAATTTCCGAATGATCCTGATTCCTGAAATATTTCAAGGTTCCGATGAACCGGAGCCAGGAAAGGTCTTACACGGATTTGTCAGTGTTGCTTTCTGTTGGTCCAGGTTATGCCATATAAATCGATTATTAATATACTTACATATTATTAATGAGGGGGGAAATGAGCAGTGAGCACGAGATAAGATGTTCTTAGATATGTGCAGTTCTGAGAACTGTGATGAGATATGTGCCCATAAATGTGGGAGATTCATTGTTCCATTGTTATTGTTCATCATTATAATAACTAAGTATTATATAATTACAACTGTCACGCGAAATCAAATGTTATTAAAAATATATATATCCGTTGTTTATTTCGTTTTATCTTTGATTAAACATGTGGCTGCGATGACGATGACGATGACGATGTTTTTAATTTGGAAAAACAAATGCTTATTTGATAAGGGACATGATACTTGCAGGCGTCCTCTTGATCGCCGACTGTGGCAAATGTGCCAATGCAGCAACATGAATAGTTACATTAAAAAGTCTTCTAGAATATCAAGTTAAACCTACCTAATTGAAAAGGGAGACGAAAGAAAGAAAAAGAAAGAAAGACGAGAATAAACACGATTTCAATATCTAGAGTCAGTGTTTGTTTGATAACAAGGGATAGCCTTGAGCCTTGCATTCTCCGCTTCAATTAAAATATACGCCAGTAAGACAATATTTCAGTTAATTAGTGATAGAAACATAGCCATTTTCTTAGTATTGGAATCAATAATTCAATACATATCACTGTCAACCAATTACCGGCTCACTACAGGGCACGGGTCACCTCTCAAGGTTTAGATCGTAGTCCACCGTGCTGGTCAAGTGTGGGTAGGTACACTTCACACGCCTTTGATAACGTTATAGAAAACTCAGGCATGCAAGTTTCCCTAAGATGTTTTCCTCACCATTAAAGCAAATTATATACTTATTTACTTTACTTGTTATATAACTATTAAAGATTTCATTTCTATTCGTTGTGCGATACAAATTCCATGAAGGTATATATGTAATCTGAATTTGAATATGTGCGTGTTTATATATTATAATGAACTGTTTATCATGTTGCAAATAAAACAATTCAGTACATGAGATTAATATTAAAATATTGAGCAGTGGGAAAACCCCGTTATAATATACATATAACTACTATAAATAAAAACGGTACGCGGCAGAGCTAAGTGAAATCGTTGCCGACTGGCGAGCAGTGTTAACAAAGTCACATCGACACAATGGCATTTGCGTCACATCCTTGTACATTTAGTTGCTCTAAAAAGCGTTGTTTACATTCTAGACTTTTAACTAAATCCTTTTTATTGCATTTATAATTATATGCTTAGAATGAGGGAAGGCGTGATTATTACCTTTTTCTTTACATCGCATCGTGTATGCTTAGGGAATTTTATATCAATAATTAGGAACGTTTTGACATTCACTGTTATCTAATTGAAATTTCGATAGACGAGAAGAATTTATTACGTCAGACTTGAAGCCTATACTGTCCCTCAAAAACGGTGTAACTTGATTGATGTTCACAAATACCAGTCAAGGTCCAATAAGATTAAAGATATATATATTATGTGAGATATACATATATATATATATATATATTTAAATTTAAAAGGTCTATTTTGATTAAATCCTGTATTGCTCTTTTAGAAATCCTTCCGTATAAAAATAGCTGCCAGTATGCTAAATGTCGGCCTATACCATCCAATGGTTTGAGCTGTTCGTTGATAGATCGTAAAGTCAATCAGACAGTCTGTCAGTCAATTACCTACCTTTTCCTTTTATAAATAAAAATGTAAGAATTCGAGATATGAAATGATTTGCGTTAAAAATCTGCGTTTTTTTAACTTTTTTTTTTTTTAACGTATATCGCTATTTTATATTATCTTCGCTTCTATAGTATCTTCGATTACTAGCATAGTCACATCTTAAAACACAAAAACCCGGGCCGTAATAATATTACTGTAGTTATGGTTGTCTGATATCAAACCTTGAGGTATATTTTTTATTTAAATAGATGATTAACAGCGGCTACTGTTTCATGTTAATT
The DNA here is from genome assembly GCF_905163445.1 of Pararge aegeria. Classification (NCBI taxonomy): domain Eukaryota; kingdom Metazoa; phylum Arthropoda; class Insecta; order Lepidoptera; family Nymphalidae; genus Pararge; species Pararge aegeria. The sequence continues at coordinate 9,593,186 of NC_053195.1, read as the reverse complement.
GTTGCCAATAATTTAAATCGTTTGGTCTCATGAATCGTTTGGCCTCTGAAACAATTTTATATATTGCAACATTTTCGAAATGGAAAGTGCCACAATTTTTTTTAAGAAAGATATACAACTGTAGTATCTTTGCAATAAGGTTCTATTTATTAGAAGCCGGTATACTTGTTGCTCACTTGTTATCGTAATTTTGAAACATTTAAAGTAACACGACTATTTGCATTTTTTATGAGCTCTTACTCTTAAATTTAAATACCAAATACAATCTGTGTGGTGTAACCAAATATTATTTTTTAATTACCTAGTATAATTATAAATATGAAGCTCGTTGATGTCTTTTTGATGATATTAACAATAATCTCATGTAGTTATATTATGCACGACATTATTCCTATTTAAGCAATAATTACTATTGAATTTCCTAATTTCCTAGTACATTATTGGTTACAGTTAAATTTTACATCACAAAAATGAGTATTCATCGGTTGGTATCATAATTATAAATATCTATTTATACAACACCTTCGATATTACGCATTTATTTCATACTTTATTGAGTTTTTTTGGCGATAAATGTACATACATTTTCCATATACTTAATATACATCTGTATGTACCTATATGTTATTTAGTTGCAGTATTTAAAATGTTTTAAAACTGAGTAGCTGACTAGCAAAAAAAAAACGTACCGTACAGTTTACATTAGACAGTTTTATAAGCATATTTAACTTCATTAGGTTTAATAAATCAAGATCATTCATTAATTTCTATGCTACAGAATTTTCCAAACTCCTATAAATAGGCGACACGAAGTCTGAGGAGAAACCTGTTTCTAACAAGGTGACATGGCTATTCTGTTTTATTACAAATCTGACCATATTATTTCAAAATACATATTGGCGATACTAACATAACTTTCTCTTGCTTAAACATTTATAATCATAGGATGTTTTTATTTGAAAACTGACAACGTTACAATATTATTATTTTAGTAGGTGCTATCCGCACAGATATAATATTTAGGATAAAGAATTCAATTCAATTCTACATGAATTGTAATATATTTAAGTTCAATTGAGTTTGCAGTCGTAGCATCAATATTTCAAATTTTACACTTTTCTAACTTTAGAAATAAGAGCAGGTTAGTAAACTTTAAGGTTAAAGAAGTCAAATAAACGAACACATAAAAATCTATACTCGATTTTAATATAATTAGGTTTGGAATCATATAAGAAGATCTTATCGTACTGGTTAAACCAAAGAAAATGGACGATGTATAGATATATACTTTAGTTGTATTTTGTTCAAGATTGCTTATGACTTACCAATATTAAAGTACGAATTAAATTTGCAAAGACCATTATTTTTTTAGTTATCTACATTATAGCAGCCAGCGGCCCAGCAGTTTGAAAAGATTTGACACAAATTTCCTTTTTTTTTCGCAGCATTCATACCGTTAGAGCCTTTGTTATTTAGTCCAGTTAAATGAAAATATTCGTTGTTTTGTATTATTTACGGTACTAATACAAAACAAAGCTATTACGAGCCAGTAAATGTCTAATGTCACATGTATTTTCCAGCTGTAAGGAGGGAATTCAGCACAGTTTCGGCTTAAAATATATTTTATAGACTATCAACTAAAGTTTGATTCTATAGCAGGTTGTAATCAATTATTGAAATCGCTTAAATTATAGGTTTCAGGATAATACGTTAGTTTTTTAAGTAAGTATAACTATAGTTTATGTGGGTATTCCTACTACGCCATTATGTTTTATATGCTACGAGTAGGTTAATAAACGCACGTTTTCTTTTGAAATATTAGTAAAGTAAATGGGACAAAAAGTATTCCAAGATCTCAATAGACATCTTATTGACAATGCGGCTATTACATGTTTGGACTAAAGATCTTATGTCATTGAAGTAACCAAAGTGGATGAATTCGCGAACAACAGCTACCAGGATGAAATGTTACATTTATACGAACAAACAGACAGAATTTCGCAATTTTATTATAACTAATCGAATAATTGTATCGTGGCAAAAAGGGAAATACTACCTAATTTAAAAAATTCTACGGTTTATCAGACAGTTGCTTGCAAGACAAATTACAAAGATTTAAATTGACATCGTTCTGCGCACGGAAGACCGGCAGTTTCCAACGCAACCCAGGCGCTTTCTCCAAGGGCACTTTCCTATAAACCGCGTATAGAATATGCAATAGCTATTTCTATCAATGACATAACAGAATAATTCGTAATTTGCGTGTTTTATATCGTGTTGCATGTTAGAAATAACCCTCATATTTTTTTAAATAAATCAAAAAGTTTCAATAATTATGATATTACTCGTACTGCCCTTATCTAGTTTTTATAACATCCATATTCCATATTCATGCTTGTATTATAAGGGAAAGTGTGCCTGTTTGTATTTTTATTTTTGTAATCTATGCGACTCAAAGGCTGAACCAATCTTGCTGAAATTTAGCACACAATATACTTACTGATGATCGACTATTTACGTGTAGGACATGGATAAAAGACTTTCTGTCTTTTATCCATGTCCTGGACGTTTCAATAACCGATCCCAATGAAATTATAAAACCTTTGTCGCCTACACTGTGCGGCTTGGAGAACGAAAAATAAAGCTATTTAGCCCGTGAAAAACACTGGTTCCCACAGGATTTATAAAAGACCGAATTAGGCGCAAACGAAGTCACGAGCAACAGTACGTTTTTTATATTCCAATATTCATTTTTGAATTTATTTCTATAAAACACAGTTTTATATGATTCTAATATTTTATGTTTTTTCCATTTTATGTGTAACGTCCGTCTTTCAATGTAGCATCGCAATCCCAATTTATATAATTCCAGAGCCCGTAGCTACTTTAGAATCTGTTTGCAAATTAAATTCAGGTAAACTTATTTATTTTATCAAAAAAATACCTGAAGTAACGAATAATTTTTCATTTCGTCTTTTTCGTTCTTGAGCATCCGAAAGATAAGAAAGTTATAAAACAATTTTGTATATAGAATAGCTTAGCGTATTTGTACAAGACAAGTTAAATTAAGCTTACGGAACTCTTATATATTTGCGAGACATGCAGTAACATTTGCTCCATTCTTTACTCTAAACTCCTCCGACACTCTCCAACTCAAAGGACTACTTACTTTCACCAAAAGTAGTCCTTAAAGAGTGTTTATAGCAATAAACCCATCTTCTTACGCCAAAATTGTATCTTTAATGTTGAGGGAGGAGAGAGTAATGCTATATCAGTTTTTTCGTCCGTACGCATTATGAAAATATTATTAGTGTTTTGCTAGATATTAGTTTCGCGTCAATAAGAATTAATTTAATTTAGCATACCTGATTAAGAAAATTGTATTTTTCAAGCTGATACATTATTTGAAATTTACTGACCTTATAAACGATTTCTAATACGATGAGCTTTCCATGCATTGAGATAAATAGTTTTACACATGAATATTTCATTTTTAACAAATTTCAAAAAAGGATGAATTTGTGTTCATAGTATATGTTTTGTAAATGTCTTTGTGATAATGTTGAAAATATTTAGAAACATTAATATTAAGAAGCAGAAATATCAATGGTTAGTACACATCAACGAAAACTTTTGTATTTAACTATATATTTTTCTTTTTTTTAGGCTTACCGCCAAAGGCCGTCATCATCAGTACAAATTGCCCGTATCGCCGCTTTGACGGTGGTCGCTTCAGCGTTCATACTGGGCTCCTTCATTCTGGCCTCCAGTTGGGTGGCAGCACGGGCTTCGTGCCACCAGCTCGAACAGTTGGACGCTATGCTCGACAAAGAGCTAGCACTTGAGGGACGGTCATATGGAAACGACGCGTTAATGCCTGTAAGTAACTAAATTATACGAGTTTTAAATAGCTGCTATATTAATACACGGTGTTTTGTTGTACAACACAACCCATTAATGGCCCACACAGCACGAGTCTCCCCTCACAATGAGAAGGGATGCAGTAGAAAATATATTCGAATAGGTACTTAATTTGAAAAGCTGCTTTCAAATTTTATTAATGCAAAAACAATACTAAATAACTTTATTCAAATGGAATATTGAGTTCATGTAGATGGGATAGATTAAAGAGATTGTAAATGTTAGACGATAAAAAAAACCACTGTGTATATTAAATCCGATATGCGTGTGTTCTTAATTCTTCTCCTCCTTATAGGCTTAACGGATTCGGATAGGAAAAAATGCTTGGTTTGTTTTTAGCTAAAGTTGGAGAAACAGATTTACTAAGTTAAGACAAATTTTCGATGTCGGTGGCAAGACAATTTGTTCCAACCGTGATGGTCATTATACTATGAGGCATAAACAGAACATTAATCTAAGTATCTTCTGTAAATAACTTTGAAACAATATTATGGAAAGAATCTTACTTCATCTATGAATCTGTGTATAAGTTTATTTGTAAGAAAATACCATTCCACCTTTTTAAGAAACCTACGTATCTCAGGATGTCTTATTTTCTTCCCGGTGTCACGGACTTCGACGACTTATTTTGCTCACGAGTCGTTCGTGCCCGGCATAATGGTCGCCTCGCTTTAAATTCAGTTGCAATTTATTGTCGGATGACGGATTCGCCCCCAGTCGATGACGGCGCCCTTTCATTAGTCGTCTACTGATTTATTGTATCTCCAGGCCCCCTAGAATACAAAACTGATACTTATGACACTGTAAGGCAATCTTTGTTAATTTATTTTAACTAGACGCTTATTGGTAAAAATTCGACCATAATTTAATCTAAAAAGGGGTAAAAAGTTTTTACAAGTGAGTGAAGTTTAGACCTTCATAAACATATTCTGCTATTTATATTTCTAAATGGTTAAGAAAACAAGTGCTTTATAAAAAAGAAAGATTAATATCACTAAAAGAGGACCAAAATGACCTCATCGACTATGTTTCTTATTATTCAAAATATTGTCGACAGGCAATGTTATGCGTATGGGCGTGTTTATAATGTAAGGTTTATTAACCTCTAGGTAAAACTTAGCCTTCTTTTAGATTCAAAACACGACTCTGCCCGTGGGAACATGTTTGCATATTGTTATCGCATGACAATCTAGAGTCTTGTCAATATCCTATTAACCTAGTGTATTCTTGTCTCACGTTAAATATAGAGATATTAAACAAGTAATATACTAAAATATTTATTACTTTTACTTAAATTTATGCACTGCGCTCTGGTCTGCTTAGTGGTCACCATTTCGATCTGTTTTTCTTCTTTACACGGGGCAGCGTGTATTTATCTTCTTTTCCAGTATGAGTTGTAGCCAACCGCCATGTCTTGGTAACATACTATCTATCTCTCTATCTAGCTCTATCTTTAGATGTTTACAGTTTAATTAAATTTAAGTTTTTGTTGACATTACTGTTTTTTGTGCAGATTTATTTTCCATTGTTTGCCAACACCTTTACTAGATTGCGGCAAGTAGTTCTTTCTTATATGTTCATCAGTTCCTTTTGTGACAGAGCTCATAGTTGTATTATAGCCTAGAAGGTAATACCATATTATAATCGTATAATTGCATTGCAAGAAACATACATTGCAAAGAAAGCTTTTATGCAGCGATGCCAAAAGTATTTATTGGTCATTGATGCAACTTGGTGCACTAAAAAGTACTCAAGGTGTAAAAGGCTTAAAGCTATAATAATAATGATATTACTAACTATTATTAGGGATCTATTTATATAAATACTGCATTCAAATTTGATCAACCTTAGTTTTAGGTCTTTATCAATGATGAACTCGCTATCCCTATATAAACCGTTTCCTTTCTAAAGATGGCGCACTATTTTTCGTTCCTAAATGTATGATCAATAATGGAAAAAAATGATTGAAGAATAATAGTTTTAGTCATTTCACTCAGATTATTTGTTATGTTCAAAGTAAAATGTCTGTATCAATTGCTATTGCCCAAAAGTTACAAAGGTATAATCATTATTTCTTCCAATATAATATATTATATACCTAAAGTCTTATAATATCTACTTTAGTTATTTTCAATTCTATTGATCAATATATGTTACATTGTGAGCAGATCTATATTAAGTATACACTTTATTAGCTTTCGAGTCATAAAGGGTAAGTTTTAACTTAAATGTCGCTAGCAATGTCCTGTTGACGTAATCTTATACCTTATGTGCATTGCCGTATACATACGTTTATTTATGTTTATACACCCGTTGCAAAGTCCATGTACCACGACACGCCGCCGCTGCCACACTGGCTCACCTTGAATCTTCACGTTACGCAAAGCTGCGGTTCTAACTGAGCGTTCTTAATGATCCCCAGCCAAAGAACGGTTGGGAAATTAAATGGTTCGTTTCGTAATAGAACAGTGGTTTTTTTGTGATTCCTTTTAGTTGGTAACTGATAACAAGAGGTCATAACCTCAGTTATGATTACAGTTTCCATTGTCTCTGAAAGCCTTGAATAAGGCTCAGTTAGGCTATATAAAGCCTAAGTATTCATCCGAATCACCTTCTGATCATTAAGGCTTTACTTGTATAATGTCTATGTTCTCTATCTATAGTTTGCGTTATTAAGTAAGTAGGTATGTAGGAAATATTTTTTTAAGAAATACATCTGCAGATAAAAAAAAAATGCTGCTTCGTTATAACTACATGCAGGTAGCCGTTAGGTTTTTGTTTGGATTTGTTGATTTTTAAAACATACATCTAATGAACAAGATCACTAGAAAAATAATCAATGAAAGAATTGGTGTCTAAAAGCTGCAATGTTGAAAGGACGTCTAGGTTGATTAAAGTCAAGAAAGGATTTTATTTGATATCAATAGTATAAAGGGTAAGAAAATAAGAAACGAAATATCAAAGATCAGTTAAATTAAAGCTATACGGATCTGTAATTAGAGCACTATGCACATCCTGGATGGGACAATCTAGCCTTTCAATTTACAGCTATTAAGAAATGTAAATTACTACCCAGTGAAGCAATAATCACTAAGTCATGTAAATAGTAGGTAACGATCTTCTGCCGAGGTTATATAAGTAGTTTTTAGTAACTGTTTGATCTATACCACCTACAGATTTTAGTATTAGAAATAATTATTTCAATTAAATAATTCCTTAAAAAATGTCCTAATGTTAGAAAACCTGCCAGGTGCTCTCTTTAAGAAAAAGTATTTTCTTGAAGACCGCTACCCACCCAACGGAAAAAAATTAGTGTTATATTAATAAGTTATCTGTGTATGTCAGATACACATAATGTTTCTGTCGGTGGCAACGTAGCTCCCAAACGAATGGAATATTTTCTGAAAGCTAAGTGATCGAGATCGTTATTAGCTATAAAATTTAAAAAAGGTACGAACAATAACAGCCGCGATTGATTTCAAATTTTGTAAGCCTACTGTTACTTCGGTGGTCGTTATTTCAAAAACATGGTTACTTTGAGTAGACTCATCAAGTTGTCATGCTGGGCTTATTGGATTGGTCTTAATGTTTTTGGTGATCGAGACGTCATGGTTGCGCAAAATTCTGGGTCATATCAGGGGTCATTTGGATTTAATTTAATTTTCAAATAATGTAAATCTTTGTTAGTTAGTTATAGTAAGTTATAAGGGTTTTTACAAATCCAGTGATAGCTCACCGGCTTAGTTAGGGCATAACAAACACACTTTCGAATTAAAATATTACCATGGATATCATCCATAACCATCGAATAAAATATTTTGTAAATAATGGCATTGAATCTGACAAAAGATGGAATCAACATACTAATGTGTTAAAAGTCAAAATTAATATGAACTTTGTAAAACATTATAATCACAATTTTATTATAGGTATACTTGGTTGTGTAATGAATAAGCATAACTTGAAGTTTGCAATTGTCTATAGCGAAAGTCGTACTGCGGTCGATGACCTCCAGGTCGTGGATGCATCTCCTCGTCAGTCTTGGTTTCGAATGTAACACTCACTTGTTAGGTGACCTGTTATTGCTTGGTTAGAAAGTAATATAAAATACTTACATTAAAGAACAAATATAAATATTATAAATACCTAATCTAGGCTTTGAATAACTTTCAGTTCAGCACCTTGTATTTAAAATAATAGCAATATTTATAACATACCTGATACTCACGACTTCGTCGGCGCTTATTTTATTTTTTTAATATATTGGGATGCCAAATAAACAAAAGAATTTTTTTTTGTTAAAAATAAATTAAATATTTACGGGGTTTCCCTTTTCATTTGGGGGTTGAAAAAATAGATTACGAACAATTCGCAGATTTACCGAATATGCAAGAAAAAATTCAAAAGAATCCGTTTCAAAGGAGTGTCCCCGAATACTTTTTACACGACAATTTTATTCATTAGATGTATGACATAGTTTACGATCTCGAGGTGAGAACATCAGATTTCATAGGATGAAGTTTCGGTTGGATTTTATGTACTTAAGCTTTAATTTGCAAGAAAAGTCTGCTTTTATTTACCTATCCTAAATGGCATTTTTCGTTTTCAGTTCATGTGAATTGTTTTTATTTACAAAGTGGAAATACGTTGATCCTTATTCATTATTTTAATACAAATAACGGGAGTGATCTTTCCCAAGATGACTGCCAAATCTTACTTATGTACCCTTGGATTCGGGTATTTTTTTTTCATAGAATATAACGATAAACTGCTTACTACTTATTGAATAAATTATTTCCAATAAAGTTTCAAGGTACATTTTAAGAAGATTAATTTTCCGGGAAAGTACTTTGTTATGTAAACTGTATTACTTAGTTAGCAAAATTAGGAGAAAATTGTGAATTATCTGCGTTTAATTATCCACCAGAAAACTTTTAACGCGTTTTAACTTAATTCGTGTCGTATTAAACTTTCCTTTAATGCCTTTTATGATTCGTTTAAAATTACGAGTTACGACGTCATTTATAATCTCTGAATTGACAAAGACTTTCGCTTTACGTAATGGCCTGTGTTGACCTAGTGTTGGTCGCGATGACCTAGTGGTTAGAGGAAGCAAATCCTTGTCACGTGTCGTATAACACAAGTCAACAAGATTTTGAGTGTACAGGGTCTTTTGCATGTAATTATTTACTCATGAAAGTTAACAGCGTTACAAAATATTTAAAAAATACAAAATATAAGTGTTTAAGTAATATAAACAATTACAGATTTATTTTTGTTTTTATATGTTATTTATATTTCTATACATATATATTAATTTAGTTATAATATAATGTGATAATAAGTAGTCATTTCGCGCCACCTACCTTTAACTTGTATCAATAGCTATGTTCTTTTACGCTTTTGGTAAAAGAGATCACTAACTGCTTTGTGTTCTTCTTTTCTGTTATATGTATATGTTACTCTGTGGTCTACAATAAAAGTGCATTCATTCATTAGTAATTCATTATTTCTTCGTCATTTCTTCCTCGTAGTCGAAAAAGGAAAAATGGGTCTACTTTTAGAAATCAAAATTATATTAGTTACGCCTTTTCATATTGATCTTGTTGGCGTCAGAGATCTCCTGAGCTAAGCTTCACAACCATTCGCAACCCTTGTCACTTTTCTGTGAAGAACAAAACAATCCTATTGTTATAATTTAAATTATAAAATATTATAGGGTAGGCGCAGTTAAGAAATGGAAGGGTTCTCTGAAATGACAAATATTTCATTCTATGTGACCCTTTGAAATTACCGTTAGATACTTTTTAAACTGTACTAAAGTGATTTGTTTGGCCTTATTTTATACGAGTTCCTAGTGTCAAGCGTAAATATGCAATGTCAAAGGAAATCTATGGGCTGAGCGACAGAAATGGAGGCAGTTGTTGGTGTATTCACCAATATAATAGGAAGGTTCAATGTTATTCATAAATCTAAATAATTGAAAACAGAATTAATTTTCCATAAAATTTTACTTCCTAATTTACTTATTAGGTAGTAAAATTAGATCACGGTAAATTATGCACCCTTGATTTTGTAATATAGTAGGTGTATTATTTCATGAAATATAATTTCTTAGTTATATAATTACCGAGATTGATACAGTATTTTAATATACTGCAAAGGTACCTCTGACATGCCTCTCATAGTTCATGATTATTCATTGACAAACTTGTGGGACCAAATTATGCCAATATCATTGCAGAAAAGCATAACGGATGCAGCACTGGTTTCCTACCAACCATTAAAACTAAAAGTTGCGATCTGTTGCCGAAATCCGTGACAGTGAACAACGGTAATTATTTGGCATCTTTTAAATTTTTCATTACTCATCATTTGGGGTTATGATTGGTGGATGGCGACATATAAGTAGAACGGTCCCTGGATGTTTATAAGTAAGTTACACACTGGTTCTATGCTGACGACAAAAATTAATATATTATACCTACTGTGCAGTGGGTACCTAGGTAGCCGGAACTGGTCAATTTTCCGCGCACGCGCACTTCATTCGTCAGTCTCTGTTAACATCAGTTAATTATTTATAAGTACATATGGGGGAAGAGTTTCTATACATAGATGTATGTGCGTGGAAAATAACAAGTGGTTCTGTGATTATGACGACGAAAATAAAGGTCTTTTATTATTAAATGGATGCTGACTGGTAGAGTATAGACACTGACTATAATATGGTCGGAGTCTGTAGTCAAGGGCTAACAGAAAGTTAAATAAAAAAATGATATTCGAGAAATATTATCGTAAGATAATTCGATTGAAGAAGATGAAGATTGTCAAAAATACACTGCACCTCGTGTAAAAAAGCCACAGCGTCCTTTCGTAGGTATAATCTTAAAAGCTCTGGTAGGTTACCTGTGTAATGCAAAAGCTGCATCATAGCTAATTAGATTTTAGAAAATTATTAACATAGTTAAAATTTAAGACCACGATTACAGAAGCCATTTTTTGGCTCATGGGCATAAAACATATAAAGGAATCTGCACAGAAGATATAAGTTACACTACAAGAAACCGCATTTAAATAGGTCCATCCGTTTAAGTCCTTGACGATAAAAGCGGTCAAACTTATAAAAACCCTTTTTTGCGTCGGGGGTTAAATTACTGCTAAGAACTCGTCTTCTTAAGATTTTTTTGCGAGTTTTGTTCTCTATGGTAATTCAATCCTACATTTATTCCTTCCCCGATTCTATTATTATAAGGAGCTCTTAAATTTCTGAAGTTTACCGGAGCGAAGTGCCTTGTTTTTTGTCGTTAGATTATTTATTTAAGATACAAAGGAGCCCGAAAAACCATCATAATATTATGTTATATATTTATTGTTCCTGTATTATTTTTATGATGATGTTAAAACGTGTTTATTTTTTTGGTACTCCTATAGTTGTGGAAGCACCAGTTATTTATTCATTTAACGAAAAATATATAAAGTCATCATTAGCCTGCATGTCTTAAGAGACGATTCAAACCCTGTCAAAGCGACACTTAGCTACATTTACGGCCGCAAATATAAATATATAAAGTTAACGCTTAAATATTATGTTTTATCCGGACAACAAACTGTAGAAAATATTAATTTTTTACGTTACAGTTATTGGGTCGCAGAATTACAATTTTTTTTTTGGGTATAATTGAAAATCTCCCAAATGGGAAGACATACTTCCTATATAATGATGGGGTTCAGGACCGTTAAAGTCCTTCCAAGCCGACTTTTGCGAATAATGTAGTCATGGCTTGTGATGTACACTGCAAAGCTATCGAAAACATCGCAATCTTGCATGCGGCAATGTCAAGCCGGCTCGGCCGCACGCTGGGTTCCCCTGCAGAGGCTGCGTAAAGATGGCTATTTTATATATACCACAAAATATTCAAACCTTCGCTAGCGCAATGAAGAGTTTTTGCTTATATAACCAAAACCATTGTTTTAAGTTACGCATGTAATAAAATTTTCAGTGTCTCTATCAAAAATGTTGCTGTTGGGTGTAGATACCGGTGCGTTATCTAAGTACATTTATTTTTTAAACGCCATTAAAAAACTAACTTACTTTATTTTAGGGAATATTTACTGAATTCTTATATGCTTTGTTTGAAGGGTGGTTTTCGACGTTGATTCTAGCCAGTGTACTAGACCTTGACCAATTAAGTATGTTGAAATTGGGCATTTAACTTTTCGCAATTAATCGAAGAGCAGATTTAGCCCTCGGTTCCACTCATTATCCCTAATACCTGATATTCATCGTTACTTGAGTAAGAAAGTTCATTACTTAACCAACCTTATCTGGGCAGCGTGATGAGTCTCTTTCCCTCAAGATCCTTTGTGAAAAAGTTTCAACATGTATTTAATAGTTTTATGTGAAATAACATACCAAGACATGGTGATCTAACAATTTTTTGAATGTTAGTTACTAGTTACGCATATTAATTTAGGAACAATTAGTTTTATTGTGCCACCAGTTTCCGTGTTGCAGCGTAACGCAGGCAATAACGTTCAGAACGTTTCGTAAAGCAGTAAAAGTGTTGTGGGCGTATACAATACGACAATTGTCGTCGACGCAATCGCGTTTTCTATCGGTTGCGGTCTCACTTCGCGCTTGGCTGCGCGTCAAAATCTGACACCACATCACATCTTTTCACACTTCTAGCCTATTTAGTAGTCGAGCAACGCGATGTCGTTACTAATGCTGAAGACTAAAGAAGAATTTTCGCATTTAAAATATTTATAAATTATTTTAATTTAAAATTGCAAACTTTTTGATTATGTATTTTATGAAATAAATATTCGAGATCATTCCAGTTACCATCCAACGGTTTGGGTAGCTTCTAGGGCACAGTTTTAAGAAATCATAAAATCTATAGGGCATAAATAAACAGCGGAAATCCATCGTAATTCATATAAAAACACTACTATCGAAACAACATTGTTGAATGTATATTTATACCCAAGGTTTGTTTTATTAAACATAAGCTTAAGTTACTGTTTAGATTTGTTACAGTTTATATTAAACTGTAAACCATGAAGTAGATTCTCCATTACAACTGTTTTTAGTAAAATACCTATTTGATAACATTCTTAGTAAACGTAGAATCATGCAGCTATATTTATATTTTGTAAGGGTCTAAAAACTAAACGTCGAAAAACCTCGGTATAGTTATTCAGTATTTTGTCACGCACTGACATTTGAAAGACACTCCCAACTGATGTGTGATTAATCACTAAATATCAATTCCGACGTTATTTCATGTTTATTTCTGGCGGTAAGAGTATAATATCTAATGTTTCTTAAATGTTGCTATTCTTAAACGATGAATGCTCACTGCTAATCATCTTTTATTAATTTAATATAAGTAGCCCTTTAACTGCAATCTCACCTGTTGTTATGTAAAGATACAGTCTACGCGGCATAGGACCGGAACGCGAAATCGCTTAACGGAACGTCTTTGTCCGCACGCCGTTAACTAGTCACGGCCGAAACCTGCAACCAGAAATAACCTGCAACAATAGAATTGTTGTGATTCTGCGACCTGGACAGGTTCACTATTGGAGCAGCTTGGAAACCATACGTCCGTTGGTCCTCCAAGCTACGTGCTCCACCCATTAAACTTCATGTTCTTTTAATGCTGCTTTGCTGTAATGAATATACAAGTTTTTAAGATACATAGTTAAAAGTTTAAATTAATTTAGCCAGGTACAAACTTTAGCTGTGTGTAGGAATAATTATTAGTCAAGAGTTTTTTTTGTTTTAAGAATACCTATCGGAATTTTAATTAGAAAAACTTTTTGATTCTCACAATTGAAAGGAATTGTTATTGTCTATCTTTTATAAGAAGTCTTTTTATCAGGTGTGCGTGCCCTTAAAATAACCATTAGTATTAAGTTGGTATTAAGTTACGACTTAGTTGATCGGTTACATGAAGGTAACCTGAGGAATACAACCTATTTACCTACTAACAGGTTGCGACTCAAGTAAAAATGAACGCGGACAAACGAAGTGAACAATTTATACGATTTCATACGACTCTTTAATTTTTATAACAATAAAATGTTTATATAACACGCTCATCAGTGTTCTATTTTAAAAATCCCCAGTAACCTGTTCAATAAAACCATCGGCGCTCTTTTAAAATGACACGACTTATACACGTACTTTTCTTTCAGGATTATTCTTATACTTACTAGGTAAGAGTTGGAGCCCGCAAACGAGGTTTCGCTTTCGTTTATCGAAATACAATAGTTTTTATTTTACAAACTTTCTGCCAAGAGTGCCAGTTTTAGAATTGTAGACTATCTAAAGAAATTTGAGTTTTAACTCATTAAAAATAAAGTTCAATTTAGTCTGACATTCCAGAGTTACGATACTCGAAAACGACTTTACGATTGCGGGCTTACTCACTTAGTACTAAGGGTACAGTGTACGTTTTTGTAACTTATGGACGAGCGTTTAGCATGCGTGTCAAATCAATAACCTGCTTCATATTATTAAATCTTACAAGAACACTGCATATAATATGTTCGTACGTTGTACCTACCTATGCTTCAAAATTGTCATCACATTAGGCAGGTACACGTAATTCACAGATGACCATTATGATTAGCGAGTCACGTTTTTATTATGTTTATATCTTAAAGTACTGGTCTTACTATGTTAAGTTGAAAATGACACAAACACTAATGCGTCGAAAACACTTGGTGGAAAATCCAATGTGAATTCATATATTACGAAAAAAACGTGATTTGTGAATAATATTAGGTTGTTGATGCTGTAGTTTAAAATATGAGCTAGCTTCTTAATGATTCGCCCTGGCTTAATACGGGTAGTTTAAGTTACGATATGTACCTATAAACCTAGGTATTTCATACAAAAGACCCTATCTATTTGCAAAGTCTTAGATAAAGTGTGTTAACTTTTAAAAGATTAATTAGTTCTTTTGTACTTTGGCAAGCGGATTTTGCTTTATGCTTTATGTGTTATAGTAATTCATCAAATAGTTTGAAGAACACCCAGACGGTATTTTGCTTACTATGGGGAAAATGAATAAACAACAAAATAAAAATACTTAAGTATTACTCATCCTCCGATTCGCCAAGCACAAATATACACTGCATATAAAATGGCCTGTATGGCTGATATATTATATAGGTATCGTTACCTCAGCTGATTTTAAAATATCTTTATTTGTTTATGTACATATAGGTAAATATATTTAGTAATCATTTGCCTTGTACTGCTATACATATATAAAAAAATAGGCTAAAAATATCTTCAGTGCATATATGCATATTAATCACTGCACTCTAGTATATACCTACGTCCAAGCAATAGCAATTTTTAAAACGTAGGAACGAACAACCTTGTGTTTTTTCTATCGTGTTCTTAAACGGTAGCAAAGGTTTAGCCGTTCGCGTCGCCTAGTCATTATCCAGTGAGAACTGTGCAATTGACTTGAACAATGAGCATTGCTGTACGTGTGGGTTTTGCCTATTTAAATTCTAGACTAGTAGTCAGACGCTGTTCTGCTCGTAAACTTTAGATCTACTTTTTGACTTAGGTACTTCAGACGTAATCAATAGAAGTAGGTACCGTGTTATGAGATATAAATAAGTGCCATGTTGTTAGCAACTGCGGATCACGAGTTCTTGGGTTCGATTTTACCTAACAATTATGCCATCTGACCTGCAGGGCTAGCACGGGCAGGAGATCCCCTGAGAAGGGATATAATTAACGTGCCCACCTGCTAAATCACTGGAACGTGGAATAGGAGAAGTTCACCCTCGTTTATTAATACACATATATTAAATATTATTTCAACTTATGTGCCAGTGCTCTGAGAGTTGACAAAGCTGTGGGAGAAGATAAATTTATACCCTTTCCCGGGGATATAATTGTCTTCTGCCCATGCTAGCCGTGCTAAAGGTATGATTTTCTGTGAGGGAATTATCAGTACAAGCCCGGAATCTCGTTGTAGTAAACAGTATATCTAAAGATATGCAGTATGTACTTACGTAGGATAGCTTTATTTCAAGACATCAAGTGACTGTAGATAGTGGACTTAATGAAGTTAGTGATCGCTTTTTAATTTGCTTGAAAATATGAGGATTGTTAATATTATTATCGCATAAATTGTTAACCTATAAGTTGCTGAATGAATAATAACAAAGCGTGACCGACACAATGTAACATTCCTTTTAGAAGTTTTCACAGATTGTGAGCGCCAAACGAAGCATATGCACATAGTTATATTTTAATTAAGTTATACAGTAATTATAAATGCGTCAAGTAATCTATGCCGTGTTGCCAATTTTTTTTAGGTCCTTTCACAGCCCCTTCAATTATATAGTACCTGTAGACAATACCTAATTAAAATGATATAAAAAAACAAAACCTATACACCACTTAGAAACAGCTCAGCTTTCGCTACAAATTATTAGTGAATGATCGGAATGGAGATTTATACCGCCGCCACAACGCGTTTCTCACAGTCGCTAAGATATAAGTAATGTGTTTCTTAATGCACCAAACTTAAGTATTTTACCCTTTTTTTTTACAAATTTCTTTGAGTGGTTATTAACTGGGTCGTCGTTGCTATGTGAAATTAAAACTCCACTCACGATCGCCAGTTTATAAATGCAGTGCAGCTGTGGTAGGCATGTGATCTCTCTCCTCTCTGATATCTGAGAGTGTTTCAGGGCATAGACCCACCATCCTGCACCAATATGCTTTGCAAGCAATAGCATGTTTTACATACAATTTTAGTAAATATATTTTATACACTTTTAAAATACTTATTTCTATAAAGAAACTCGCTTCTATTATAACAATATGAAAAGAACTAGATCTCTCTCATTCATTTTTGCATGAATTATTAATTTGTTATATTTTCGTAGTTTCTTTATTATTTATTAGTAACGATTTAATGGAATATAGACGACTGATATTTATAGTGTGCTGGAATAGTTCTTATGCTATTCATGTGTACCTACCTATATTTTAAGGTTTAGATGTAGTTTATGCATTAGGCTGTATTTCATCATCCGTGTGTGTGTGAGAGTGTGTGCGAAGTGTGTGTGAACCCACTAAAGAGTATGCTTTATTTTCATGGTTCCGCTCAGCTACTTATATACAAGTTGGAATGGAAACTTAAGGTACCTATCTAAGCTATTGATATTTAAAAGCATTTCTCTCGTATCATTGCTGGATATGCAGCCTTACCTTTTATGTAGTTAGGTACTTCGCATCTTTCCAAATAGGTAGTTGCGTAAGACACCTACTACGTATTTGTAAGCAGCCATTTTGTAATGATCTCTGACGGTTTTCTTAAAGTGAGCGGCGCGTTACAGCTTCGCGCAAACGATTTTGTTTTTTTGTGAATAATCTGCTATGTAAAAAACATGGCCTGAAAAATAGTCGGATATTGCAGATGATACTGGAAACTATTTAGATACTTCATCTAAACGACCTGATTACATTTTTTCTCAAGGTGTAATGGTTTCATGTAACCAAGCTCAGCTTTACATGAAAATACCGCATCTTAGTTCACGTTTGACTATGGTCTCAACTGAAGCTTAAGTAAGATTTGCATCGTAGATAAGTCGCAGCCGAAGCCTTCTTCAGACACAGCTTCTGGGGCAAGGGAGCAGGTGCACTGTAGATATAAGCGGAAGTTGGGTTCGAGCCCAAGTAGAGGATCCCCATTTAATCTAATCTGGACTGGTGGTAGGGTTTTGTCGTGGCTGTTTACCACTCTACCGACAAAGACGAGCCGCTAAGCGATTTAGCGTTCCGGTATGGGATATATTACTGCCATACACCTAACGGGTTAGCCCGTTATCATCTTAGACTGCATCGTTACTTACCAGCACTTGAGATTGCAGCGTAGTTGCAAGGTCTAACTTGTGGTGGAATAAAAAATAAAAAAATAAAGTTAGCCTTTCTTGATGAACAGCAGCCGTTTTTGATTATTATGATACTATTGATAATTATTTAGGAAGTCTAGGAAGATCGCTGGTTCGATTGATTAGGCTCTGTTGGCCAAAATTTGAATTTATAATTCTCTTACCTACTCTAGAGAGAGTCTTCGGTCGTGGTTAGCCAAAGGCTAAAAGGAATTTTTTACTGCCAAGTTACATACATACATAACGTATCTGTATCTCGTATTAATACCAATTGGCGTGAAAGGGCACTTTATTAAATCCGTACAGACCTAATAACCAACCCGTGGACTAGACTTGGACACTTGAATTGAATTGTCACTAACCATCTGTTTATTGTCAATAAGATTGCAATCAAGATTGATCTTGATTGATGATATATGAGTTGATATATGAGTTTCTTTTTAATCTATTCATAGATTAAAAAGAAACTCATGCACACCTAATTGTTTAAATTGTCCACTTTGCCGCAATACTGACACCCACAGTAGGTACCTACTGGTGAAAGTATTACCGGCTTTTATAATTCTCAATGTATAAGATATCTATACATTGTTGTCAAATATAGGTACTAAAGCTTTGCTATAATGCGTGATGACTTACAGTACTTGTGTTCGGTGCAGAACTGTAATTTTGGTTGTCATGTTGCAAATAAGCGGTAATCAAGACGTATTTCCGTCAAAACCCATGTTTATTTGCTCGTTGTATTGTTTTGATCTATCTAACATAATTGACCTTACGTAGGCAGGTATTATATAATGCAAAGTGGGTTTGAAGGTGATTCCACACTACCAGAAGAGCCGTATGGAAAGTATTTATACGTGATGTTATTATATGTGATGTAAAGTAAGTATACTGAAAACGTGAATGGTACCAGTATTAGGCACATAGAATCGATGGCTTCGGCTGGTTAACCGAAGAAAAATGGACGTCATTAGTGTTTCAGTGCTGACTTAAAGTCTGAGATACTGTTCTTGCCTCAGACTTACGATGGTCTTTACTTAACATTATTTGTCTATTTTCAAAGTTACGCTGGACGCTAAAAGCTTTAAGTCAACTCTAATTCAAGAAGATGGATTAGCGCTCTTATTTTAAACTGTACTTCATGTTTATCTGTGCTTAATCTTTGATCAATTCCTAATAATGTTTCCCAAAGAGTAATTGGTTAAAAACAGATAAAAAAAAACAATTCAGTTGCTTTCATTAGTTCGTGAGGAGAAAACCGACAGATATTTATTTTATTGATATATTGAAATAATCCGATATTGGGAATAGTAAAACAAACCTGCAGGTTGCGTGTAGACTGTAGGTGTAAAGTTCGATTTTTCTTGTATATTCAGCTGTTATATCAGAATTTTATTATTGTTTAGGCAGTTAAAACTTTTTAAGAGCCATTCAAAGGTAGTCGCTAACTCGTTTCTACAAGAAGTTGCTTTACCTGATCTAGCTATGGAGACAAGGACGTAGAACAGTTTTACACAATATATTTACAAAAACAAAGCAAAGAGACGTACAGGAAATGTACAGTGTAGTGATGTAAATTATTTGTTTGCCAACCTTGAAGTATATATTTGACAAGTTTCTAAGACTTTTAGAATTAGGTAATATTATGTGCAAGCCCCTTTCTAACTTCCTATGGATATCTACGAGTACGTATTGCATCTCAGAGAAAGTAACAATATGGAACTGGTAATCAATGTTTTATAGCCACAATACAATTCTTACAGCGTTATTACACTTGTTGTTAGCCTTTTATGTTACTTAGAAAAGCGTTTCCGAGAAATGTTACTTTCAGTCAAATATTTATAGACCACGTGTTTTTTGGGAAATATGCTATATTTAATAATAGACCCGGGGCTTTTTATCTAGTATTTATGATAACTGGTGTATGTTGTAATCTTATAAATGGAAAGATCACAAGCCTTGTTATAAGTTTTCATGTAAAATATCGTCACATCCTCGTAAGCGTAAATCTGACATTTTGTATGAAGCGTTAAAAATTTGACAGATTTACTTAGGTACTCCATAGTTAGCTCGGTTAACTTGATAAGTTACACTATAGGACTTATGTCCAGGATGGTTGCTACTTTTTACTAAATTACTAGCTTGCTAATATCTGCTGCGTTAGGCTGAAAACCAAGACTTAAGGAACATTTAAAATAAGATAAAGTTGAATAAAGATTTCAGCCTTCGACTTCGTTGTCACTCTTATAAAGTGAGATTGCAGTCAAGTGCTAAGTTGTTATCGTTTACCGTATGGAGAAGTGGAGGAAAGTTGTCGTTGGACTTATTACATTACTTTTTAATTGTTTCCAGGAGGAGTTGCCAATTGCGAATGCTCACGCTCTTCACGCACCTCCACCACCAGTTGTGGACATCACACCCGTGCCTGCTCAGCCCAAGCCTGCGGCGTTCTCACCAGATAGTTTGTTGAAGGCGGATCCTATTAATCACGCTGAATCTAAAGTCGACGAGGACAAACTACAGGTAAGAACCTATGATACATAAAAACTTTTTTGAAAAGCATTTAGCTATCTCGCTTACGTGTTAAGTGGCGAAGCGATCAACTAGTGAACTTGAAGGGGTTTAGCAGACTGTCAAACTCATAACTTTCTTGCGCTAAGGGTTGACACATTGGGTGTGTCAGGATTCACGGCAGCTAAAACCACACAGCTTAATGTCGAGAGTCAATTTGGTCGAAAAAGGTTGAAGAAGAAGAAGAAAAAACCCCACAGTGTTCCAATTTCAAAACAGCACCTGACTGGTTAATAGAAACGCTTTCTCATATAACCGCATCCCAGTAGGAGTGTCCCCTAATACAGAACCTCAAGTTAAGTCTGAGACCTGGGCAGATTTTCAGCAACTTAGAAATTATGAATTCTCAAATTGATCCGAACCGGGAGTCGAACCCACGCATTTTTAGTTTCACGATTTGTGAGAGAGGTCAAATTAATAAAAAAACACAACAGCACTGTAAAACCCTCCAGCTTTAGCTCCGAGCTATTTTCAAAAGTCTTCACGATGAGTTTTAAAAAATTTTACATTCTGAAAATGTAATTACTTTTTTAATTATGAAAATTGCCTGGCCAACAGAATTATAGAAACACTTATTCCAAAGGAAACTTTTCTCTTCCTATTTTCCCTTTTTATTAAGATAACTAATTAAAATTAATTAATTCATTTGTTCGTAAAATGGCTTTTGTGTAACTCGGTGGGCAAACGTTTAAAGTACCACAGAATACCTACTTCGAGATGGAAATTTTCCGCACAATCTGCAAAACAGTGCGGTAATATTATTAGTCCATTACTGTCAAGGACTTAAAATTAAGCTTAATTTCTATGGTGTATTTATAATTTTTCATTCTTAAAACTCTATACAAAACCGATCTTCGGCTATGTACTCTCTATGCACGTTTCGCTCTTGCACCGGAGCATCCACAGGAGTTGTTGACTTTACAATGAATAATTGTTAAGTCAACATCAATCCAATACTTTGAAAGAATCTGCAGTAATATATTTGAGCACGCACATTCGAAAAGGACACATATCTGATAATTTATAACGTTCTAACTTGATTGAAAAATGAATAATCTTCTAAAATAACAATTATAAAAAATATTTTTGATTTACATTTAGGGGTCGGTTTCATAAATATTTGATGTTAAATGTCATTCGGTTGTTTTAAACATTAAGGTCCGTGGTCCCACCAAGTTTACGTAATGGTAAACGGTATATACTCGTATTTTGCGAAATACACCTCTTATATTTAGTCGTGGGTATACCGTGTATACCCGTGGTCCTACTGTTAAATATAAGAGGTTTACTAGGGAAAATATGAGATTGCCCTTTTCGATATTGCATGATCATTTACTTCGATGCCCTGTAGGTGTAGTTATGCCTTTTGACTTAAATTTCTAGCGATGCGCGCCTCCTCAATAATAATTACATGATGAGATCAGTTTTATTACAGAAACTATAGATAAACCAAAACATATAGTTACAATACTCGGGTTTCATTTAAAACTTCCCTTTTTTAGCTTTGTGGCTAGCATATACTACGAACAACCATACTCTGGTTCGATTTCCTTGTCAAGCTAAAAAGCATATATTACGTTTTCAGTTATTTTAACGAACCGGAATATTATATCTAACATGTGAAATATGATTCGAGGCACACCAACTCGAGGCAGCGTTGTGGATCTCTCAATCCCAGAAGTAGTATAATTATATCTGAGGATGATGATGATTAAAGTTATTTAGGTATATACTTGCTAAGCCCCGCGGGTTAACCTTTAGTTATCTGTAAGTCTTAGTGTGATTATACATAGCCTATAATAAACTTACTAATATAAAAATAATCGAGAGTGTGTTTGTTTGTCTTTTCACGCCCTTACTTAGCAACAAATCAACTTGAATTTTGACGTAGAGTTAATTGAAAGGAAGGAGGGTAACATAGGCTACTTATTCTCCCGAAAAACAAACGGTTCTCACGCGATTTGTAGAAACCCCGTTATAAAAGCGGACAGCAAGTGGGATAAATACGCAAACATACTTTTTAGATTTGACTAGTAGTAGTAGCGCTCAATAATTTATTTGTATGTACAAATAAATTTTCAGATTCATTCCCTGCAACTCGTTTATCGTTAGTAGGTACAACTTTTGATAAATTTCCGATACAAACTTTGATCCGATATTTTACACGATATACTTGTAACATCCGCTCGGGTAATCACTTCGTTTGCTCGGTTCCTTATGATATAAAACTTTCCTCAAGAATTGGGCTATTAAATACAAAAATAATTTGTCAAATCTGACTGATAGTTCCAGAGATAACGCGCATTCAAACTAAACAAACAAACAAAAAAAAAAAAAACTCTTCAATTTTATTATTAGTTTCGTTATTAGAAGCATATATTCTAGTTCAATGCACTCAAAAGTGCGGTTTACTATTAATAGTTATTTGTCTTGATTATAATCTGAAAATTAAATGTTAATGGCTAGATAATACACGCCATTTAGATTTAAATGGCAAGTGTCCAATCTTTGCACGGCACATCTTCATTACATATTCACGTGAAAGTGTCATTAGCTTATGTTTGTTCTCGAATCACGCTTGAATGGATATATAGTGTTTGTCTTGCGACATTTGAACTACGTTCTCTTTCTTCATATTTCCTTAACGGTACTACGATACTTGCTTGTTAATATTATAAATAAAATGTGTCTGTTTGTTTGGTTATATGTTACCTATAAATAATTCTGCTTAATTACTATATCGATAGAGATAGTATGTATACGTAGAGAGACGGTCATAGGGGACATAGGGAAACGCGGGAACCGAGGACTTTTGTGTACATATTATGGCGGAATATGTTGTTTACTTTCTGATATATATATTCGTTTCCGCTCGTGAATAAGCAAGTTGGAAATACAAGTCTTTGAACATCATCAGCCTGAATAATGTCACACTATAGGGCACGGGTCTCGGAATGAATGAGAAGATCAAGAACGGATTGGTAGACTTTACAAGCGTTTGAGAACATTATGGAGAACCGTAAGGCATGCAGGTTTCCACACAGTTGGCAGCGACCCTGTTTTCCGAGTCCAAGGCTGTGAGTTCAATTCCCGCAACTAGAAAATGAAAATGTTTGGTTGATGAACATTGAATGTTTTTCGGTGTCAGGGTGTTTATCTTTATATTATAAGTATTTATGTATAAACCCATAACACAACTACACTTATGTTGGGGCTAGATTTCGATGTGTGTATTGTCGTAGTCTATTTATTTATGATTATTTAATATTTATCTCGTTCTCCTAGAAAGGAAGGCCGAAAGCCTAACCACTAGGCTATCACCGCTTACAGATTATAAATATCTACCACGTTAAAAAGAAGTTACTGTTATATGACGTATTATGTAAATGATTTCGATACCCACGAGCTATATGTACAAACGCTGCGATGGAGCGTAGCTATGCAAGTAATGACGTCACCGCTTTCACTTGGCCCGTGCCCTCGTCGGTGCAACTTCGCTCTTCCACCGCCATCGCCGTGCAATGCACGAGAAAGCGGTCAACATTTATACCTTTTATCTTTCACGACGATTGAAATCTAACTATATGAACATCGTCCATTATATAATAAAAATGAAATGCCATTCATTAGTTTAAAGAAACGGTATTTACTTTTTTGAATTTATTATGTTTCGTTTGCCTTCATAATGTGGTAAAGAAAAAATATAAAACCCAAAGGCGCAGTCAAAAAATAAAATCCAAGTTAAAGTGTCGCGTTGACTACTTTATTATAGTTGCATAAAAAAAAAACTGGAGGGGGGAAATGCTTGGGCTTCTAAAATTAGTGCAGTCTTTTTATTTTAGAAATTAATGTAGGTTAAACAGAATTATTAACACCATTGTTTTTATTTTTTAAGTATGCATTTCAAACGATATTTAAAATAATATACCCTGATCCACCTCGTCGTATAGAACGATTACTTCGTTTGCTCGGCTCGCAAGGCTTGTAACTTGTTATTAAATAACTTTCTTAAGAATTGGGCCTTAAAGAAAAAAAATATTTTCAAATCTGACTATTACTTCCAGAGATTATCACGCATATACAAATAAACAATGTATCCTGTATGTTCATAACTTATACTTATAATAAAACTGTAACTGGAAGATTTCTGTACATTTAATATATTTTTAAAATTTTAACCGGGGGATGCTTTATAATTGATACTGAGTCCAAAACAGATTTTTATTTAATTTTTGGCTGTCCGGGCATCACGTGAAAACTACTGAACGGATTTAAATAAAATTTGGCATAGTGGTGGCTGTTATTCCGGGTCAACATATAGGATAATTTTAATCCCGATAAACAATAAGTTTCCTTCGAGAAACGGGTATGGAATAGAATAAATAACACGTACGGCGCAGACGGGAACATAGTTTGGAAATAAAACTGGACCTGGTAGGTAGCGCTGCAATTAGTTTATAGGATTTTTAAAGATATTAAAACGATTTGCGCGGGTCAGTTAGTATTCAAAATAAGTGCATGGTTTGTGTACATTATCGGTATCAGCTAGCAAAAGTTCTAATAATTATTTATCCTCGTTGGTAATTTATTTAATCCTGGTAGCGTAGTCGTAAATCAAAAGTTTCCACTTAAATTATGTGCGCCAATTCAATCTTGAAAGTTTCTACCGCAAACGTGGGTAGACGCCCATTTTTTTCTTTTCGAACTTACGAGTTACTGTTACTTCACAATTTGTTGAAGAACGTCTTTGGATATTATGTTGAAGGTACTAGCTGCTACCCGCGACGTATCGATCGATCTACATGGAACAAACAGGTATACTGTGGCATTTTGTGTTTGTTTGTTTGTTCATCAACTTCGTGTAAATATTTCAAGTCAACACATTGCATCCTTTATGAGTTTTGTGAAGGTCGAGTTCGCAAGTTTTCATAGCAGTTTTCATTCATCATATTCATATTAACCTATTACCGACCCACTACGGGGCACGGGAATAGGTCCCACAAGGAGAAAGAGTTGAGGCCGTAGTCCACCACGCTGGCCCAGTGCGGATTGGCGGACTCCACACACCCTTGAGAACATTATGGAAAACTCTAAGGCATGCAGGTTTTCCTCACGATGTTTTCCTTCACTGTTGAAGCAAGTGATATTTTAATTTGTTTGAAACGCATATAACTTAGAAAAGTTATAGGTGCTGGGATTCGAATTCGGCCCCCCGAAAGCGAAATCGAATTCCTTCCCACTGGGCTATCACCGCTCCTTAGTTTAGTTTTACATTAAATAACAATAATACGTGATTAGCTAAAACGGCGCTTTCCAGTTAGTTATCCAAATTGAGTGACCTAAAAGACCATTCCGCCACTGATAGTACTAACAATAGCCCATTTGCATTGATGGAATTTGCATATTATTATGGATTTCTGCTTTCTATATTCATATGCTTGATGTGAATTTGAGACGTATATAGGGAAAGCCCCTGTATAAAAGATCCGTCATGCGGCTATTCGCTCAATTAGTTATGGCCCCGTCCGCTTCGACATAATAGTTCGGAGAGTGAGCAGAAGAGAGAAATTTATATCTCATCTTAATATTTAAGCAAAGAAAATATTTCGTGTTCTTTTTTAAACAACATCCAAAAATTAAAAAAAAACCGTATTGTATGATGCTAAAGGACACTGACTCACTAACCACTAAATCTTGTATGTAGTAGTAAGTAGTTTATAGTAAGCTAAGAAAAGATTTATTTATAGCTATTTGCTATAATTTTTGGTAATTTGGTTATTTGAGGGTGAAACGGGCGTTTGAATTTTTTGTAATTGACTCTGCATTGCATTGCATAGAATTTGCATTAGGTAATTTGTATTATTCATTTAATTCGGCGTTAGTTTATTGAAGTAATACTTCTTTTGGCGCGTTAGGAAAAAATGGTGAGAGTAAATTTTTACGATGCGCGCGCACACATAAAACCGACACCAGGAAGTTAGCTATACCTAGTTACCCACTATAGTCAACATTTTAGTTTTTCTAAAAAAGGTTTGACAGTTGACTTTCAATAATTCAAACCATTTTTTCTATTGTTAGGGTCGTTTATCTACAAACGTAGAATAAGGCGATAGATAAAATTTTTGAAAAGATTTTTATCTTGTTACGCTCAAGAAGTATAACTTCTAACGCGTGTACATAAGTACACACACGTTTTATTTTTATTATAATGAAGTAATAGAAAATATCAGCATTTTTAAAAACTCAACAACTGACAGTGGTCGTAATAAATTTTATTAGTTCGGAGTTAGTAAATTATCGTTGTTCACCCCCTTGACTCTGATAGCTGGTTAAGTCTCCTGTCCTGGTGATTATCACTAAAATGTGCTAATAATGGTTAATACCTGTCAACCCGCATTGTTGCAGCGTGATGGGTCAATGCTCTAATCGCCTATATCCTATGAAAGTCCTGTGCCGCACAGTGGGACATTATTAAGCTTAAGCGGAATAAGCAAGATATATCTTTAGTTTGAAAAAATAAAACAAATTATCGCTATAAAGGCTGGTTAGCTCATTTTGTCATTTTACACAAAGTAAGAAAGTGAAAAAACTTACGGCACAGAATTAAGAGCATACAGAACCCTCATTCAGTTATTATTGCATGCATTGAATTGTGTCCAAAACCAGTGAAATCGCACTGCGCACGTCTCACTTTACACCCGCGGAATGTTGCTAGCTCACCAACATTTTCCCATTTTCCCACTTTATGGTAAACGTTTAGAACATTAGAGGTAAAATAGTTAATGTCAGCTGCTAAATGGTATGAAGTGAGTAACCGCCTGTTCGAGAAACACTACTAAAGTGGATTGCTTCGAAATTAGTCGACTACACGGTTTCTGTACATTCTGAATTCAGTGCGTTTAGTCTATCCGACTCTTATCAGAAGGTGGTGAAACAGGTCCTTAGAGTCTCAGGGCCAGATTTTAATTATCATATGCCTTTTTATCAGTCCAAGGCTGATAAGATAGGTTTGGACAGCTGGTTGGCGCAGTTAGCAGCGACCTTTCTTTCTGCGTCTAAGGCCGTAGGTTCGATTCCCACAACTGGAAAAAAATGTTTGTGTGATGAACACGAATGTTTTTCAGTTATCTGTATATAATAAGTATTTATGTGTATTATATTCTATGATAAAATTAATCATAAGCCATCGCTGGAATGAGAATCGTTGCTTAATGGGTAAAGCACTAAGACCGTGATTGCTGGCTGGTTCAAAACCTTCCGGTCCCGGAAAAAAAAAATGCATTTTAAATTTATATAAAACTCCATACTTTATTTAGACAAGATTTGCAAAGTATGTTCCGGCTGGTCGAAATGATGAGCTATCTATTGGATTGCTAGTATTTACAAACGGAGGGCGGTGGAACAATGGTGCGCGGTCGCATTGTCTCGCGCAGGATGTCCGAGCGCATTGTGCCCGGCAAACGGGACAGAACGAGATATTCGTTTAATACGATATTTCCATCAAATGTTATGACGGTTTGCACGAAATAAAGGCCATTCACGGGCACTGCCTTTTAGCAGGGATGGACGACCTCCAGATTCTTATCACACTCCTTGCTCAGCAGAAGGCAGCCCATGTTTTTGAATGACCGAATTAGGTCTTAATGTATTTTGATTTCGGTACTCAAAAGCAGCAAGGCATTGAAATGGAATCCGGTTTTAACACTCATGATCTGCACGTCATGTATCAGCAACACGATGGTGCGTGGATTACAAATTCGCAGTTAGTTGGACTGAGACCATTGGGGCGAGGCCGCACTGGGTTTTGGAATGTTCCAACATTTCACATAGAGCTATGCCACACAATCTTTTTTTTTTAATTACGACGAGATAATATGTTATTTTGGAGTGATGGAGTGGAGTGGAATGGGGATGAAGTGGAAGAGTGGGGACCATTTTGTTTTAGTTAGAGTAACCCGTGTTTAGTTTAAATTAAAGAGTTCTTTATAATGATTCCAGGATTTGTACCAGCGAATGATCTGTATTCGCCTAGGGACCTAATCCATTCAATTTTCTTTTAACTGTCGCATTTATTAAAATAATCATCTCTTCAATAATACACTCCTACTAGACAATAAACTGAAGCATATACTCGAATAAAACTCTGATAAAAGATAAAAAAAAAAACTACTTTGTGCTAATATAAAGTGCCCGAAAGGTACGTATACGATGTCAATTTATTTTAGTATGTCCTGCACAAAGTTCCGTATTATATTTCAATTGCCATCCATTGTGCTACAACACCGCTACGCTCGAATATGAATTCAATATGAGCGGTTAGGAATTGCAATATCTCTCCATCTAGCAATTCTTTATTATATTAGATTCTTGTAATATACATTTTTAGATAGATAGATTTTTTAAGTAGGGCAATGCTATTCAGAATTTGATCAATGGCGATGGTGTTTGCGTGAAAATAGTTAGGCTAACAGCTATTTTTACCACTTGCCTATCTACATCATCTGCACTCCGCTTAACTAAAACAATATGAATACTTACTGACTTACTTACTTACTCCACTGACCTCTGAATATTTACTAGTCAACAGTTGGTCGCAGTATTTTTGGA
The DNA here is from genome assembly GCF_905163445.1 of Pararge aegeria. NCBI lineage: Eukaryota > Metazoa > Arthropoda > Insecta > Lepidoptera > Nymphalidae > Pararge > Pararge aegeria. The sequence continues at coordinate 9,564,149 of NC_053195.1, read as the reverse complement.
TTCAATTGACTGAAGCAATTTTGGCTATGAACCTGTAATATAAGTGTCCAACGAACTAAAATTTGATTTTAGTACTGAAAACATTAAAATCTTAGTTCCATTCGTGTGTTACATAAGGCGCTTTAAATAGACACAAAATGTAAGCTTTTATAGGACCAGCCAGCCCAATGTTTAACAAAGGTACCCGAGTCGCTTCCTCATTACTGACTCCACAATGGATATAACCCGCTTAACTATCTTACGCCTCTATCTATCGTCTTTCCATCTGTTCTGATTCTCCGCCGTATTATAAGCACTAAAGATAGGAAAATTGAGTGCTTCCTTCACCTGTTCTGCCCAAGGCCTTGAGCAACGTCCACGTGTCCTCTTTCTTTTAATCATTCTGGTGTGTATTTGCTCGCGTCTTTTCTGGCCATGTAACCGAAGTACTTAAGTGTTTTGTGCAAACAGATGGTCGAAAGCCATGTTTGTAAGCCCAGCGTTTTTTAACTGAGACTTTTGGTTGGACTAAATCAGTATAAGATGGGTAAATTTATAATTTTTTTTCCAGAAAATCGACGACGATAAGACTGACACGGCGAATTCTGGAAGCGACGAGAGTTCCGAGTCCGACAGCTCCGGCGAGGACGACGATGACGATCTGATTCGCCCGATGTTCAAGTTACCCATTCAGTTCGACCTCGACGAACTTGCTGGCGCATTTTTAGCTAACAACCAAAAGTAAGTGAATTTTAAGGTTGGTTCACATTATTACAGGAGGCGAGTAGCGACCCAATCTAAAAAGTGCTGATAGCTTAGTGCTTTTCGGCTTCACTTTCTAGTACACCAGGGTAGATCCCGGTATCGCATAAGCATTTCAATGTATTTTTTTGTATAATATTAATATACATATATAGATGTTAAAGCGATTTTAAATTCATAACAATTCGTTATGGTTATCATTATTTTTGTTTATTTATAAAAACTGAAGTATACGCTAGTTGAAACTATAATTATTTCTTGTTAACCGAATATTAGTGATACACATTATAAGTGGTGTCATAATATCCTTTTGCCCATTTGCCTTGTATGAACATAATATAAATAATAAAGGATATTTCAATCTTCACAATAATTACGGAGGAATATCTAGTTTTGTAGTGACGATGCTGGGTTTATTCGTGTAAAGCTGGATTTGTTCATTAAGTATGCTACAACTAAAGAATACCTTCGTTTCTCAGCAGGATCAAAAGCGAGAGAAATTCAACCGCTCAGTATTCAAGTTGCTAGTTTGTTATACATCTTGACTTTAACGAGATATTTAGAACGTAAGCCAATAATGAATTTTACGCGTGAATCATAAGACTGCCTCTTGTAATTATTCAACTTTGAGTCGGTCAATGAAGAATAAACAAGAAGAATTGTAAAGATGACCTCATTCAGGCACTGGCATTGTTTGTTGATTAAGTTTAAGTCAAAGACATTTTTATAGAGGTACCTACTATCTTATAACACGCCACGTTAAAAATCATTTAGATTTTCTTCGTGAACAGGCAAAGGTTTGATTATTTTGTACAGTTTCGTTGACCGTAACATTGATTATAGACATGACCTTATTTCGGTGATCTATTGTATTGAAGCTATGAGCGTGCAAAAGTCAAGGCTTGAAAAATAAGTAGGTAAAGACGTATTATAGGTACCTCCTGAAGTACGTACGGCTACATTACATAGTAATGAAAGTAATGATAATGAATTGATATGACTAATTTCTACGATGTATTTGCCATAAGTCACGACATTAAGACAAATCCGTGCAGTGTAATTTATAGTGTGCCTTTAATTCATAAACATGACACCACAGATATTTCTTTGCTTCAAATATGCTCTTTATATATATTATCTATGTATATATATGTAAATATGCAAATATAAATGTTTATTTATTTACACCACCTACCTCTTTTCATGAGCTGTGTTTTGTGTCTTTGGTTGCCTGGAAGAGATCGCTATGTAGTGTTAAGCCGTCAAATTGTATACTTTTCGTAAAATTTTTATTTACAAATTTTCTATATCTTCATGTGGTGTACAATAAAAGTGTATTAATTAATTAATTCATTCTTTGCATACATTTTGCTGCGATATCGGAGTATCCTAAAAAAAATTTTGACTTGACAATTGTGCGTATCCAAACAGATGTGCTTTTTTGTAAATTACAAAAGCAAATTGTTTATAATGTACTTGCGAGAGAGAACGCTTGTTTCTAACATCTATCCAATATAATAGTTTTGTTTTTGACTACAGAGGCCGCATGAACTGCGTTGTGGAGAAACGACAAGAGGAACCGGTAGAGAGGCGCTTCCCATTCAACATCCTTGGCGCGTTCGCACCACGCAGTGCTCAGGCTGAGCGCATCGCTATCATCTGCCATGGTGGTGATGAAAGGTAACTATCCTTTAATTAAAATTTTAAAATGTATCGAATTTCTTCATTAGATTCACCCAGTACGAAAAACAAATAAAAATCACACATTTTCTTAATTTGAATTTGGAATTATCTTTTTTAAAATTTAAACTTTTTATGATACCAAAACCAACCAGATACAAATAGTATAGATAACTATAATGCGAAAAGATTTTTACCCCAACCTATTAATTCACCAATTTGTTGGTAAAAGTTACGAGTTCTAAAAATGTATTAAAATCTAAACTAGTACACAATTTATATAACGCGATATTGTGTCGTGTTGCTTTGTCACCTACGTTCGGCACTACTACATTGTTTTTGGTGAAATTTAGCAAAGACATAGTTTGCATCCTGAGGACCGACGTAGTTCCTGCGAGTTTAAAAAAAAAAAAAAAATTAATTAAAACTCAAAAACTGCCATCATCATCATCATTATTAACCTAAAACGACCCACTACCACTACCCACGGGTCGGTAAAAAAATATAATTTTTAATTTTTATCCACCGCGCTGATCTAATGAGAGATGGCGGGTTTTACGATTATTATCATACGGGACCGATACCTAAACGTGCTCTCCGAAGCATGGGGGTGGACACTGAACCTATTAATTCCGGGCTGGTTCTGAAAATTTCTAGATAGAAAAACTCATTACCAAGAACAATATCCACCGTCATAATAAACGATGAATATAATATCCTTTCTACATTCTCAGCACAAAAAGTTTTGTAATATCAGTGGTATTTCTAATTATTTCACCACATTAATCTCTTTTATCATTTCTTTCGGTAAGAATTGAAGTGGATATACACTAACGAATGTAAGTTATTTTAAAATGATTGAATGAATAATAATAAATGATTTTATCAACATTCCCTAAACATGAACAATGTAGGTACCTGTGCATTGTGATGACTTATTAATACTTTCGATATTGTAATTAGAGATAAATATAATTACAATATTGAATGTAACTACCTAATTATAGTTTTATTATACAATTATGTTATCATATCTAGCGCTGAAATGAATACCTACCTGGTGAGGGGAACACCGATATAAAACACTAGGTAAAATCAGAGCGAAAAAAAATCCGTATTTTTATTTTTAAATATTTTACGGTTATTAATTTTTTTTATGACAACAGAAAAACAAAAAATGAAATAATAATTTGTATGTATAATTTTTCCCCAATTTTGCATACTAAATGAAATGTAAATAAAAAGCGGCGACGAAAAGATCGAGTTCGATTTTCGGAATTTCGTTTTCAAATATCACTTGTTTAAACGGTGAAGATAGACATCGAAAGGAAACCTGCATGCCGAAGAGTTCTCCATTATGTCATATATCATCGTAAAGGCATGTGAACTCTTTCAAACCGCACATGGACAACGTGGTGGACTACCGCCTAAATCTCTCTCATTCTGATATGGATCAATAATGATTATGAGTAGGATAAAAATACTAAACTTTTTACTCAGGAAAATAGTCTACGTAGAGTCGTGGATTTATATTAGTTATTCAATTCAATTTCAATTCTTGTTTATGACCTTTGTCTGTGCCAATATTAGTTATTAATATGTAAGATTTTTCCTTCTTACTTTTCTCAGTGGTATTAGATCGGGAAATCCTCAAGTCATGCATAAACGTACAAGCATTTTATCTATTTATCTTTTTGTTTCAGACCTATGCCAATGTTCCCCGATCCACAGTCGCAAGTATTCGCGTTCCCGTTATCAGGCCCAGTGCGCCTGCCCATCAGACCAGCGCCAAATCAGGAGCGCGCCGAACCACGTGGGCCTTTTGGCATGCCACAGAGAAACTCACCTTTCCCGCTACCGGTAAGTTCGTAACATACTTACAAAAGATTGTCCACAATGCATGTCAATATATATCGCTGTATCTAGGGCACGGTCTCTAACTAACTGCCTCGTTGGTCTAGTGGTTAGCATTTACAACTGCGGATCACGAGGTTATGGGTTCGAATCCGGGTCGGACTAAAAGTGGTTAGATATTGTGTTTTTCTATTAAAATAATTTTCAGTACCAGTCCTGAGTTAGAAAATTAGCGGTGTCAACCACCCCGTGTCAAGGAGAGCGCGCTAATTCGGTGGGCCCGGTTATTATTTCTAACTATGTGGAAATAGTAGTTAAAGCCAACCAATCCGAATTAGCAACGTGGTGGGTCCATGCTCTAAAATCGTCTGTCCTATGCGAGAGGAGGCCTGTGACCAGCAGTGGGACGTTAAGCTGCGGATGATGATGATGGTGAGGGTACGGTCAACACCAGCTAATGTACCATCCGCATGTAAGCGATAGTTGTATTTAATGATCGAATATTCCGTATGAAGATAGATTTGCAAGTCGTTAGCGGCAAGCAAGTCTCACAAATGTTACTGTTATATTGGAAAGGTGGAAATATAAGATCAATTAATATTTTACCTTTGCTTCGTGAACTATCTTGATATATTATCGGGGACGATTCCCATATTAGTCGTTTGTTAGAGGCGGAGGTAAAATTGAGAGATGTCAGGCAGTAGCAGCGGAAAATAATTGTGGATTGTTCTGCATAAGCACTAATAACTGTGGTCAGTAAATAGATTGGATCCACTTTAGAGGTTTGTAGAAGAATTTAATGCAATTCGGTTTCAGCTTTTATCACTTAGAACGGTTAGTAACCGTTACATTAAGAGACTGACTCAAATAGGTAAAGATATCTACTAAGATTCGATTTCTTTAAAAATAATTTAATTTAGGTGTTTAGATATTTTGAAGTTCTTTATTGTTGCATGAAAAAACGGGTGTAGTTTTAAAAATAACTTTTTCAATTGAATGTAGCTCGAAAAAGGACTGTTTTGTTCAGGTGTAATCCTAAATTTTTTAAAACTCACGTTAACTTCTCACTTTTATGTTCGATTATAATGAAAAATGTTTTTGCTGCTATATAAATACCCTTTATTATAAAACTATTGATTTGAATAAGAATTATATTGCTATACAAATGTAATCCACGTTTGTTTCTACAAGCGATCTAATGAAATTTTAGAACATAAAAGCTGCTATTGTGACTTATCTACCATAGTTAAATAAACTTCATCCTGGTCTTTTTTGTAGTTAATATTTAGTTCTTTGAGTACATCACTTTTATCTATCACTAATAATTTTCTTATAATGTTTCATTAATTCTTAATTGAGGGGTTCGATCTCCGCTGAGGCGTTATTTCCGCCACCAACAATAATATTGACCAGATCTTTACGATATTTCGGCAAAACTAAACTTATAAACTTTCTTATTAAAAATCATTTAAGGTATGGTGGAGTTATGAAATCTAAGAAATCTGCAAAAACTTTCATCGCATGTCCCGAACGAACCCTATTGTTTTTAGAAGTGTTTTTACTTTAATCCCAAGTATGAGTTAAAAATGTACCAAATTGCATTTAAACCCGTTCAGTAGTTTTTGCGTGTTGCAAAAACCAGCAGACATAAACAAACACAATGTGTGCCCTTCCAGCTTCCATTTTCCCCAGTACCTACTACAATATTAGTGCCTTCAAATCAAGAACTAATGTGCATCTTCTAGGCAAGCGTTTCCTTGCTCCAGCTTAGGCTGCATCATCACTTACCATCAAATGTGACTGCAGCCCAGCGATCGTCATTATAGACTTTTTTGAACCGAAGTAATACGCTTATTTGAATACTAAGAGGATTAAACAACACACCACATTCGTTTGAAAACTTGTTGGCAAATCGAATAAATTTAAATTAAACTTTCTCTATAAAGTTTTCTTATTAAATATGTGTAAGGTAGACAACGAGAATTTTATTGGACCTCGGGAGTATTTTAAAAGAAGTTTTATCTTTCTTTGTTGCATTTTAATTTAACCTGAACAAAGCCACGTACGTATAACCTACGTATACCTATGTAGATGGTTTACCTCGAAACCGTAAGCCACAAAATAAAATAAACCGAACTATAAAACACGGTTGCACTCTTTGTTCGTGACTGAAATACGTACAAAGCCTTTTTATGTCCTTTATTTACTTGTGTGTGCACCCGAAGATGTACGAGAGAACGGGATCAAAGAGGCTATAGGTACGTTTTATATTTATAGTAGTTATGAATAATTAAATTACTTATGATCCTAATATTAAAAAAAAAAGAATTTTTGCTTTACAAGAGTTTGTTTTCCGATTTGATTGAATAGAAAACAAATCAATAGCTTAGGAAGGATATCCCTCTCATTCAACTTTCCAAGCTCTAACTTATTCTACCCATGGCACTCAATTAGGAGGAGTTTTCCGGAATGTAAAGGAGCCTATATAACTCGCTGTATAATCCTTTACCTGCCTGTGAAACCCAACCGGACCCAAGCCAACCACCCTGTTACATACGGGAGTTTAGGTGTATGGTCAATTATAAAAGAAGCACTATTGGCCTGCCTTTCTTCTAATTCTAATTCTATCTCAGCCCATCAGTTACTTTTTAAATCTTAATCTGTGTTTATCGGCTGTGGGATGCAGGGCTTTTGGTACAAATTATTTTCACCACGTATCAACCAGTGTGTTGATATCATCTCACTTACCAGTTCTTTCCCAAATAGCGCTTGCAACTGACGGATTTGCTAAAATGCTTAGCAGTCGAAAATATTTAGTTAGGTAAGATTAGGACATCCTTTTCTAGGTCCTATTCATCGAACACAGTATTTAAATATTGTTGCATTTCAAAAATGTATCTACGAGTCTGGTGACACAAAAGTTTATTGGGACATTCTGTCTAGCCATACAAAGAGCGTCCGCGTTTTGGATACCTACATGTGTCATTTAGTGATAACTTAACCGGCATTTATTTTCTGTATAACATTTTTACTGGCTTAATTATAGTTAGTATTTTTTTTCATTTATGTAGTAATATTCTAATAATTTAATCGAATAGTTTTGAACATGAATGACTGAATAGATAAATCATAGCTATGATAGCTATCAGAACATATCGATCCATATCGACCTTATCGAACATATCGACCTTCGTCTTGTTTTTATGCAACTGCTTTAATTCACAGATCATCTTGTCTCGCTAATTGTCTAACTTCTGGTTTTAAATTACAATTTGAGAGCCCGATTCTCCATATCACATAATTTTGTCTGTGTCTAAATTATATGTGTCTGAAGTTTCCGAAATCGTGTCACACCTTTGTTATGTTACCTAAGTTTTAGCAAACGTTCAAACCTTCCTTACTCCGTGCTCTCAACATTATATTAATTATTAAAGTACTGGAATTTATACTGAAATATAAAGCTCGAATTAATGAAGTTAAATATGTCGACATCATCACCAGCCACGTCTCACGAGGGTAGATGGTATCCTCACTCATAGGAAGAGGGTTGTATAGCATGGCTGCTCCAATATAGTTTGATTATTTGTATCACATTTCACATGTAGTGATAAAACCAGGCCCGACGGCTTAACCTGCTCTTCCAGGCGCGGGGGTTGACACAATCAAACTTTGGGTACATATTTTCTAATACTTTTTGTTACACAAAAACCTAACACATTCTATCTTGTTTGTTTGATAATTGCTATTCCTAAGTGCAACAAACTAGTCCTTATAGGTTGGAGGCGTTTCATATGATACAAAGCTAAAAACTTAGACTTATTATCTAATAATAAATCTAAAATAATGTAGGTAAGCTGAGACTAATTTTTCCAAACAGTATTGAAAGGAAAATACTTTACTAATTAATAATTATATTGTGCCAGCTGTAATTAAATAATTAAAATTAAAATGTTCATTGGATTTAGTTAAGAATTAAATTATTATCTATAGAATATTGTTATTCTATAGATAATAATTTAATATAAATATATAATATAATTTAATATATGTTTTGTCACTTAAGCCCATTACTTTATTAGCAATCACAGTTTGGTGAATAACAAAAAATAAATTCCTGCAGTTTTGCTTGCGAAGAAACGTTTGTTTCAACCCGAATTCAACGATTGATTTCCACCTGTATTTGTGAAGTAATTGCTACAAGTGAGTACCATCCTTTTATCATAATCATCATCATACCAACCGGTAATGGGTCCACTACTGGGCACGGGTCTCCTCCTACTAATATTTTAATTGCTTAAATCTTAATTACAAAAGTTAGAGTTGCGTGCTGGGATTCGAACTTGGCCCCTCCGAAAGTGAATTTGAGCTATCAGCTATCAGCTTTAGCAACAAGCAAAATGGGCAATTATATTTAATTAAAATTCACATTGAACAATTGTTCTTTATCAATGCGAATACTGGTAAATTAAAATATATACACTGTTGCAGTCATTAATAATTGAAATTCTATAATCATAATCAACTACTAGAGTACATTATACCTGTTGTGTGGTGTCTCTGTTTAACTGAGAGTCGTAACGTATTGTTATAATATTACAGTTTAAGAAGACGCAACCATAGACGCAAAGTTACGCCCCGATCTCGGTGACGTATAGTGCAAACCACAGGTTTAATACCAACAAATTCTAAGTTTTCATTATCTTTTAACACATACATTCAAATATCTTACTGTAAAATGCAAGGTTTGACTACATAAGATTGTTAAAATATTTAAATAATCTTACTTTTCAAACTATTTTCGTTAAAAATGCGTTTTATGGATGAGTAATGTTTGTTGATTTGATTCAACATTTATATGAAAATTACCCTGATTTTCACAATATCTTATATCCTTTATATGCGAGTGTGCGGACATTGCGAATATCCTCACTCACATTTGCACTTGCATAATTTTATAACTTATGCGAATGTTAGTTTCTCACACTTTCGCGCATCAACCACTAATATTGCAAATTATCTTGGAAAAACTAAAAGGAAAAAATCGCGGGCTAGTAGACTAGCGAGTAAGAGCTTACATGAAAGTTCGATGCATAGTTAATAAAATAGTTGTTTATCGTTTGCGATATGTCAGCTCTAAGACACACTCTCTCTTTTACATAGTAATACTTATATTATGGTTTTTCGACAAGCTAATTTTATACGGGTGGGCTCATTTGGTATATTGAAAATGGTTGTCAGGTCTTCGGCATTTTTATTCCCATGAGTAATAAAATCAACATTAATGTTGCCAGTATGAAATCAGAAAAACCATTTCCAGAATGAGATAAGCTTAATATAATTGTATTCTAGAAAATTAATATAATATTCACTCAGTAAGATCTCTAGGAATGAGATAACCGCTTCGAAGTAGTGGAAAAAGATATTATAACTTCTAAATCTGTATGATTTCATTTATTCTCCCTACGAATGAACTTGATCTCAGAGCTTTAAATGGGCGAAAGTTTTTAATAGGAAATTGGCTTTATTTTCGCATTTATGTTTTTGCTGTGGATAACACTTTTAAAGTGACGTGATTTATTTTTTACCTAAAATATAGACAGAATTATGTGAATATTACGCAGGTATAGCAAGTATATTTTCACATTTATATGAGAAAGGATGGCGTGATTTGACAATACCCAGGAACAAAATTACCAATTATAAATTATCAACTATCTATATACTTTTCTGAGCACCAGGTATTGACGCGGACAAATAAAAAAAATCCTGTTTGAGACATTTTCGAATTTTCTGTAAGACAATTACGGTAACTGTTTTTTATGTTGGGAATACTATAGCAGATACTAGCGGACCTGGCAGGCTGCCGGTAAAGTATGTTGTAATTTTATAATCATACCATACAAGAACCCATTGAAGTATACATATAAAATTTCATCCAAATCATTCCAGCTATTTAGGAGTAGTTAGATGATAAACCAATGGACAGAAGAATTATATGAATTAAAACATGTAAGAAGAAATCTATCTTCTACTTTAACGACATAACTATTGAACATTTTATAGGATAATATTTGGTGGTTCAATCAAATTTTTAATTAATTGTAGTACCCCTTAAGCAACTTGAAATCTTTAACAAATTTAGCAAGCACCATTGGGTCATTGCACTTTTACAGGTTTCGCAGCCCGAATGCATATGGGCTTATGCAATATCGATCCGGTTTTGGCCAATCACCTAGTTTTTTTCTTTTAAGCAACGGACACATTCGTCAGAATTCGTGCATACGTAGATACCTCGTATAGTGAATAAAGGGTTTTAACCGCCTCGCCGCGCCGTCCGTTTTCAACGTTCCATTGAAATTTCGTTAACTTTTGTTTTGCTGCAGCTGTTGGTTTTTAAATTTTTATTTTAAAATAGGTGTAAATAACAGTTGCAGACTCGTGAAATCCAAAAAATTATTAAAAAAAACAATAAACTTATAAATCAAGTCACATCTTCTCTAGAGTAAGGCAATGTAAATATTTTTTTTTATATTTTTTGTAAAACAAAAGATGATTATTTCATAAAGTTTGCTTAAGTACATCTGGTTCCTTCCTCATATATTGACCATCGTAATGCAAGGCATCGTAGGAATCTGTGTTCTGATGTCGTGTTTTTATATAGATGATGACATGTAGGCTTCATCGTTTCTAATACGTAACGTGAGCCCTCCATCTGATTTTATTGTGTTCAAGCTCTAATTTATATACTTTATATTATTTTAATACTATTCTTTAATATCATTACTAAATAATAACCTATATACCAAAATAAAACTGAATAAAGTTTAAGTTTAATATGAAGTTTATTTTTATTAATTTAGTTATTTGTGTATAAGTATTTGACGCCTGTCGCCGCCAGAAGGCGGGGGCAATTTGGAAATTCATAATTTACGATATTTTTCTGGCTTGGTCTGGTGGAAGGTTTCGGCTGTTGCTAGTTGCAACCCTTCCAAAAGACTTATCGTTTAGCGATTTAGCGTTCTGGTACGATGTTGATACGATTGGAAGGGGTTGTCAGTGGGTGAGATTGCGGTCAAGAGCTGGTTTGTAATCGAGTGAAAAAAAAGTCAGTAGTTACTGTGCAACTGATATGTTTAACAATTCAGTAAGATGCCATAAATATTTCGCATAATATAAATGTTCATAATATTCAAGACCAAGAGTGTGATTATTATCAGTAGCTGTATTATGTAACGAACACTTATCTACAATATCGAGGCTAAGGCCACTGTTGGATGAATCAAATAATGAGGCAAATCAAAAAAATATATTTATAACTTTTTTATACAACTCTGTCATGATACGTTTGTGTACCTAATCAATTACATAATACTTGTTGGTTGCACGATCTTTTTTTATATTATTTTTTACAGTCACAATAATTATAATAAGTTTGTATTAGTCGTATAATAGTACAAGTTTTTGAGCTAATTTAATCATTTTGCATACAATTTATTTCTTATAAAAACATTGTGTGGTAAAATTAATAAATTAAAAAATGTAATTCTACTGGTAGGTCGTAATAGTCTCTCTCCATCCAAAGTCTTAAAACAGTTTTTTAATCATCGCCATCACAATAAAAACCTTTATCAGGCCACTACTAAATCAAAAACCTGTCAACGGAAGGGGTTGCCCATAAGCAAGACGAGATAGAAAAATGATTGTTAAAATGTAACATGTAAATTGTTTATGTTGGAAAAGAGCAACTGCTGAGTTTCTTGCCGGTTTATTCCCGGTAGAGTCTGCCTTTCAGACAGACTTGACGTTTCATAAGTGCTTACATTAATTAGGCTTTGAAATGAATTTTGAATTTTGAAGCACCACGCCGGGCAAACGGGTTGGTGATCGCAGTACATGGAAATAGTAGCACTGAGCGCGCTGTTGCCCATTATCTGTTATATTTGCTTAATCGCCTGGTATAACACCCGCGTGCTGTATTGTGATTTGTACACATCATTAAAACAGTTTTACTCATCATCTAAGTTATTTTACCAAAATCGCTACGCATCTCTGTATCTCAATGAGAATTAACTATTTGACAGATGATATAATACGTTTTAAGCAAACGGTTAACAAAGCCTAGAATAAATACGTCAGTAATATATTAAACAAATGAAATTATCACGGTGATGAAGTGGTGGTATTCTGAATGAGTTTCCAAAAGTTAGTTAGTAGTTAACAAAATTTTTATCGTCTGTACAATTAAACGGTATTTTTTAACACATTTCGTTGTTTTAATTGTCCGTGGCTGAGATAAACTTAAACCTTTTGAAGTTCTTTAGTGTCTTAAACGTGCTTCGTTACATTCATTGGGATCCTCTGGAACTACTACTATCGCGTCCGAGTATCTTAGCTTATCTAGCTTTGCTTTGTGTATCCATCGTGTTAATGGTGATATTTTGTAAGACACTTTTTGTTGTTTCTAAAGTCGCAGATATGACAATGACCTCATTATAATTAACGATACGACAGTGGGTTATTTCCTTTTAAATACTGACAAAACAAACAAAATATAATAGTTTAGTTAGTTTTTTTGTTAATTTTGAAGTAGGTTTTATGTAAATTATTATTATGACCTCGGAATTATTTTTATTTCTGACCATCAATGTCCCGCTACTAGGCCGAGGTTTATTTTATACTTTTTAGAGCATATACCCACCACGCCATTGGTAGTCTATTAATATCACTTTCACACGTTACTGTTAATACAACTCTATAATGCAGTCTAAGATGGCTACCATATATATATGGCATGGCTACCGGCGCGGAATCGTACCACAACGTTTCATCGCTGGACGCCGTCTTTGTAGGTAGGATGGTAACTAGTAACGACTGAAACCAGACCAGACTCGAGAAAATTTAGAAAAATTTTTAATCCCTGGGGATCGAATCCGGGAACTCCCACATATAAGATTATATTCTGTGCACCTATGCACCAGAGATGTCGTCACACGTAATCGTTTGCTTAAACTTAGAATTTCATAATAGAAGCAATGAATATTTTAAAATTGTAGGCGTCACCTGGGAATCATACGTAAGACCTCGTAAACCGCAGCAGAACATGCTAACCACTAGACTAACAAGGCAGGCAGGCAATTATAAACTTTTGTTTTATGACAGACATAAAATGACAATGTTTTTATAAAAAAATATTATTTTCTGGCATTACAACCACTACGCTTTATCTAACGAGTCGTACTTGAGTGACTTATGAGTTATGGATAGCTAAATTATCATAACTACTTAAATTATTGTTTGTGTACTCAAAATGGAAATCAACGACGCTATTGTTTGTTGAATAAAACCAGTCTTATTGAATCGTTCTTACATATACCAGAACTAATCGAAGTCAGCCTCTTATCTATATATATATATAATTTAGATTTATGTGGTTTTTCCTAAATCATAATTGGCGGTCATTGTAAGTTCGATGGTTTGAGCAAAAAATATTTGAATTCTTATAGAGTTCTGTTTCTCTTCGATCCCTAGCACGCACCTCTGACTTTTTCGGAATAGAATAGAATAAAATTACTTTATTTCCTTTAATTATTTGTGACTTCTAAAAACTCAACAAATTTAATAGTTTGCAAAAATTTAGAGTTATTAAACAAAACTAGAGCAATCTGCAATTACACTCGCGGATTTTATATAATTAATATCCAATTAAAAATAAAAATAACTTATTATACACTAATTACTACATCACAATTAGGTAATATATGTGCATGTCATCTCGGAGCTATACGTGTTTTAATCAATGTTGCTTTAACAGGTGAAGAAAAATACCGCGAGGAAACCATAATGTTCCAAAAGAAGTGTGAAGTGTGCCAATCCGCAATTGACCAGCGTGGTGTTCTTCGGGCCAAACCCTTCTTATTTTGAATCGAGACCCGTGCCCTGCAGTAGGCTAGTTAATAGATTGATAGTGGTGAATGCCACACGACAGCTGCGCGGTTCCCTCACATTCATACAAAGCGATTAGTTATTCATATAAGTACTAAATCGGAGTCTTTACTAATGTATAAATGCGAAAGTGTGTTGGTTTGCCCTTCGATCATACAGCAATCTAGCAACATAGCAACTGACTCACGGTATTATTTGCATTGAGCTATTTTGTGGGCCGGGGTGTCATAGGAGTAGGAATACAAGTTTCCAGACTCTACCTATTACGGTTCTTGTACAGTTCATACAGCCCGTTTAACGACAGACGAATAGCAAGGGCTTATTTTTGTAAATTGTAGGGGAAAAAATCATCAGTCCTATGGCATACATTTAAAGTGCGATTTTGTTAATACCTAATAATAGTTTCGAACTTTTGACTTAATTTGGTTCTGAAACAATAAACAGAATATTCTGCGTACCAAATTCTACTGTTATATAATAGCTGTTGCACGCGACTTAGTCCGACTTCCAAAGTAAAGAGTAACAGGATGCACTATAGATATACAAAAAATCACCAAGATCGGTTTTGCTGTACAACCGTATATATGTAATAAAGGCGTAGTTTAAAATCCCCCGGGCACGTTATTCTGGTGCTTCTGGGATGATGAGTATATTGTGTCCACTTCCAGGATGCGAACTATATATTTGCCAAGTTTCATCAAGATCAGTGCACTGGTTGAGCTGAACGTATGTTACAAAAAATAGAAAACAAATAAGGATGGATGCGAAAGTGACTTGGTTTAACTGCCTTTCTTATACGCGGCAACCTTTCTAACATTGGTATGTAGATAACTCATAACACAAATCAAAAAAAAATTAGGGGCAAAGCAAACGCTGGCGAATCCGCAAGCAATGCTAATATTAATAAAATGTGGGGCCTATATGGAAGGAAACATATTATAAACATTCGATGCGACGTAGTGTCGGTATATGACGAGCGTCTTGCCATAAAAAAATACTACGCTTTGATTTGAAGTCGTGTGAATTCAGATTCGTGGGGCGTGATTTGTGCTAGGGTCTTAATGGACATAAAATTGCGTAGAATTGGTAATAACGCATTTTTATCTCAGCCATCAGACAAGTCTAAGGATTTTGTAAAGGCTGTGTGAAGAACTTATGAGATAAGGCCTTTAACCTTTTGTGGTAAACAAACAGGGATCGGTTTTTATTTGCACAGTTTTGTTGCGCATTTCTTACTGAGCTTTATCCGGATACATTTATTTGCCCGTTTGTATATTTTAAACCGACAAACAACGCCCGCCATCTTTGTTATCTGATTACAATTTCCCGAATAATTTCTTTGTTACGCCCATCACGTCAGTCCACTGGAGGTAATTGTTTAGCGAGCAAAACTCGAGCTGTTGGAAAACTAAGTTTTGTATTTTTTTAAAATAAAAATATTTAATAGTAGATATCAGGAAAACAAGTCATTTTATTTAGTAATCTAAATATTCCTAAAAATTTTTGTAGTGTATACTCCGCACACTACAAAAAATTTTCATTACAACGACGTACCCTACCCTTGCAAGTGCATTTTAGTTGTAGGAATGAACCGAGTCAATCATTTTATTTTTTTAATTTAAGCAACTTTCTTGCATAATATAGGAAACACACACAGGAACACTTACTTTAATATAATTATTTTTAAAAGGCGGTCTTATCAGTGATCTCTTTCAGGCTACCTTAAGTAATGGAATAAGGCAATGAGTGACGGAAAATCGCAATTCTATACATAAATTACATAGATAATGAAATAAAATAATAAATGTAATAATATTTATAAATATACTAGCTGACCCCAGCGCCATCTGTCTGGCTGATTTGTGAATCTAAACCATCCAGGGTGCCAAACAAACGCATACCAAAAATTCATTCAAATCGATCCAGCCTTCTATGAGGCCTGCTTCTATTGGGTATTTATATATAAACTGAAAATACACATACTATAAATATGTAAATACTATATGTGTATTACAGTATTAATATATTTATAGTGACAAATAGTGCCTTTTTAAACGACTTAAAAATCGCCAGGAGCTTAGAACGTCGAGTGTCACCAGGGAGTGCATTCTACAGCGTTGCCTTTTACAGTAGAGGACTCCGAAGAACTGCGAGAGTTACATTTTACCATTCTTGAAATATTATCTCTGGTGGATCGCTGAGAGCCTTAAGATGTGCACGGACCTTTAAATTTGAAGGTAGGGTGGTGTCCAAGGAGGAAAAAGAGTAGAGTACAGGATGGGTAATACATGCAGATTACGCGGGTGCCTTATAGAAAGCCAAACAACAACTATAATACTTTGTTCTCTCGATATTGAAAAGCTAACGTAAACAAACGAATGCTTTTCACGCAGATTTATATTAATCGTTATTGAGCTATTTACCCAAATTTTAAGCATATAAGACTTTGAATATTTTGCTGGTTTGTTTCCACACGCGTTTTCTTATATTTGAAACTTTCAAAATTATACTACTATTTACATTACATTTTAATAGAATAACACTTGAAATGAGTGTCGCGTGAATACGCTGCAATAAAACTTTCTAAGTTTCTATGAATATTATCAGTGGCAGGGACGACGGAAGGAAATTCCCACAGTAATCAATGTCAATTATGTAGTCTGATATGAACCGTCACGGCGCCTAGGTTGTCTACGTAAACCTAACTTAAACTTAACACTACAGTTGATACCGAATACATATTACTTTTATGTAAAGCATAAACTGTTGTTTTTAATAATATCTTGGCAAAATCCTGCTCGCTAATCACTGCATATTTAAGGACCTGTTTTCTACAGTCTTCTAAACATGAAATGGACATAAGTAAAAATGTTTTAAATGCTAAATAAACATTCCAAATTCGCCTTCTTATAATTTGTGAAGGTAATAAATATTATATTTGTATTGTCGTAAGATTCAATGACATATTGGTTGAATCTTTAAGGTTCATTTTAATTTTACCAGTAAAAACATAATAATTTTGTCTAGGATTACTGTTTGACATTATAGTCGTCATTACATACTCAAGTTTCATGTAACTAATATTTTTTGAGATTATAATAATCACTGCAAGTCAATCATTATATATGTAATCAAGTTTCGTAATTGTATTTTATAATCCGGCTTCTTTGCACTCAATTAAAGAATAAAATATACTTGTTTATAAAGATTTATACATCGAAGATCAATCTATGTGCATTGGTTTTGTATACAAAAATATTTATGTTTACGATATTAATAATGAAGACTAGATATTTTGGCGCGTAAGTATAAGGTAACTGTTGTTATTAGATTATATTTAGCGTGGTTCTTCGATGCGATGTAACATAGATAATAAAAGAAAGAATGAATCGAGTTTTGTTAGCAATCTCGTGAAAGCTTACAATTAATTGAACTTCGTATTTCGTAGGAAACACATGTGGGGATAGCCATACACTTGTTTTAAAGTTGACACCCTGGTCTGGTTAGCGCAGTATGGCACAGCTTCCAGCTTGGTGTATAGTGTACAGGTGACCTGACTGGAAAAAAAGGCGAAAGATTGCTCTTGAATAGGTTCTGAACATAGGAACCTGATTGGTTAAAAACTGTATGCGAAACTAAGGGTGAGTTCGTAATTAACCAAGCCAATCCATATTCTTGCAACGGATAATATCAAAAATATAACAATGATTTTAAGATTCTATTGTTAGAGATGATTGTTTCGCAATATTTTAATGCTAAGCTAAATTTATTGCGTGGTTGTGAACGTACCTTAACATTGAAAAGGAGATAAGACAAATGAGTAACATTTCTTGAAGCCCGAATAACGGTACACCATAATGAGCGTATATACGAGACAATGTAGGTGTCAGTGGGTCAAGTCAATTGCTCATTTTATGTATAGGTAACTGTAAATAGCATTGATATTTCTTTGTAACCGATAGCTAAGAATTACTTGGCATCGTTACGAGATAAGTAGATCGAACCATGTCATCATAAAGGTCTTGTCTATTTAATATCATGAAAGTAGATTGGGAGAAATGATACGTTTGTGCTCTATACTCACAAACCATGTAGTTTACATATTAATAGATTGAAACAGGCGTTACTTTGCGGAATTCCATGATATACTATGAAACTATAGTTGACTTAACAATGAATAATTTTTAACATCTTCTGAGGATACTCCAGTGTCGGAGAAACGTGCGTTAAGAGTACATTGGCGAAGATCTGTTTGGTGTGGAGTATACGGATTGAAGAATTTGTAAATTACACCGTAGGTACAGATTCTCCTGCTTTTCGTGGAGTATAGTAAATTAAGCTTAGTTTGCATATCTTATAGTTTACATTCTCCAAAATATATCATATAGAATACTGAAAGGCAGGCAACCTTGCGACAATGCTCGAAACTCAGAATTTTTTTATTGGCTAGGTTATAGATGAGTCTTCTTGCACGGCGCATCACCGCACCACGTCCAAGGCATCAAGCTAGTACTTGCCAAAGATATCCCATATATGCATATGATATTAAGGATTGAAGTATCAAATCCAAAAAAGATTTTCCAAATCCGACTGGTAGTTCCAGAAATTTTCTTGTTCAAATAAACAAACTAACTCTACGGCTTTCTTATTAGCTGAGATGGATAAGCTAACTGTATGAGTGAGCCTTTTATAATAATCCCTCAGCTCCGATGAAATATTGGTCGGCTTCAGTGTTCTAGTGTGTCCATTAACGTATAACTCCTTCAAATGGAAATTGTTAATTTACGATATTCCTGGTACAGAATTGTTGATTTAATTAACTTATGTCACAAAGCTGTATCGCCAACCGATTTCCCTATGCGCTACAGTACTGTGTAGAAGCTAATTAAAGGTATGGGTCTATATACGATAATTATAAACGGATTCATAGGCGTTTCATTTCGCCTGAATTACGCTCATAACATCAAGGTACTTTAAACTTACTTCTTTGATAAGAATGGAAAATACCGTGTCTCTGTAGGCGACCATAAAAAAAATTAACTATTCGTTTTATCATAGTAACACATTCGATATAAGATACTTTCATTGCTTCAGATTTAAAGCGCACTGTGCGGCGAAAAAAATATCTTTTAAACGATCCCTAGGCGTTACATAAAAGCTCCCCACAATATCAGTGTACGAAAAAGCCTCGATTTAGGTACAATCTTTAATATAGAACTATTTTGCGGTCCCCTTTTTTTTTTTTTTTTATGTTTACGACGAGTATTAAGTAAAGTCTGTGATTAGTTTGCGTGTTTTTTAAGAAAAAACGTGGGTGGCATTTCTTTTCCTCCAACGACTCTCACTTATTTTATTTATATATTAGAAACTAGCTTCTTAGCTCTATTCCGCAAGAAAAAGTCAAATTAGTATGGTACAATGGAAATTGTCCCGAATAAATGTAGAGAAAACAAGTTTACACGTCATATAACTTCATATAACAATTAGTACAGCTATTTTTTTCTACTCAGCTTCCGGTTTCACCGTAAAGATTCTTCTATTTGATGATAAGGTACCGAACCGCGTACCATTGCCGCGTAAATTCATTGACGTAAATCTAACTAAAACTTAAATGATTTATAGGGCAAGGTTAGTATTTTTAAATGGATTAATATTCATTGCCTGGTCACTTTCAATTTTTATTATTGCTTAGACATAAATATGCGTTACTATAGACTTCATAAAGTAAAGCTTGGTTATGACTCATTAAAAATTAATATTAAAACCACTTATATCATGAAAAATACTGTTGCATAGTATTTTGTGAGCCACATATATTATAGTTACTTATCCCATCCCTTAGGTCCCAGTTGAGGTTATTCTAAAGAGATTTTTGCTTTTCTAATCATCATATTGCGTGCGCCTAACATTTTAGAACTGCGAGAAAATCTGGATTGAATACACTGTACCAGAGTTACAGTGTCATTGTCACTTTTTCATTAAAGTTGATAGAGTTAAATCTAGTGTAAGGGATAATAATAAGAGTCTCTGGCATAATGAAGGCAATCTAACGTAACAGTGGTTAAATATTATAGTGATTGGAATTTCGTGTAACTTTAAAGCTTACTTTCTGCGATATCTAATAAATACTTTGTGAGATATCTATATACCTATGCCTTAAATAATTTTTCTTAGTTTATGTACTTGAATGTACTTATTTTATTTCAGACGTATCACGTTTCTTAATTCCTTTTGAAATATCTTGTCCGTAAATTGAAAATCCTTGTCTGGACCTTAGCAAATAATATAATTCTAAAACACGGTTTCCTACTTTGTGAGCCCAGGGCTTCATTTTCCTTTATGTACTCATAATTTCACGGTATAATACTTTCCCTATTCCTCTTGTATAATTTAGCTTTATACTTATTCTATGTACTGTACGTTGTATATAATGATGTTTTTTCAATTTTTCCTGTATTGCTGCATACTTTGGCTGAAAAAATTCTAGCAGTGACTTCGGCTTTCTTCTTAATAAACTAACTATTTACTATCAGAGATCTCTCTGATAGTAAGCAGTTGTTTCATTAAGTTAGTAATCGAGATAGGTATTTTTAAGTCGCTATCCTAAGCTGAATTCTTGTTATTTGACTCTAATTGAAGTTGAAGGGCAGGGAGCGAAAACCTCATTTACAAAGCCCAAGGTGCGTGGGTCACATTACTCTTAACCTTGCAGTAATTTCTACTAAACAAAATAATTTGTGTACAACATTTTGAAGGAACTCCCTGGTTCATTAATCCGAAAACTCGTTTACAGACGTTCTGAGTACGATTTCTGGTTAGATGATGACAAATTTAAAATAATCATTTATAATCTTACATTACAAGTCTTATGCGTTGTATATCTTTTTGATGCTACAAAGTAAGCGTCAAAGAGGAGACAATAATAATATGTACTTATTTGAAAATGTGTTTAGTCATAGTTCATAGTCAGATATCCATTGTTAATGTTGGATACAATACATCTAGTATTATAAGATATTATGTACAATAGAAGATTAATTTGAAAGATATTTTGTGAATAAATAATTATTAATTAAGGCGTATTTAAACAGGACCTTTGCACATATATTACAACTCTCGAGGATTTGGATAAAAGCAGACGTTATTTTCGGGATTCCATGATATAAAAGCCGTAGAATGTATAGGTGTTAACAATTGTTCAATTACTCATTGTAAAGTCAACATCTCTTAAGGATCAACATCTCGCTCCGGTCGGAGCGAAACGTGTGTAGGGAGTACATAGCCGAACATATGTTAGGTGTGGAGTATAAAGATTGAAAAATTAAAAATTACACCATACAGATTTTACTGCTTCTTGCGGATAATATCAAATCAAGCTTAATTTTCTTAGTATCTTGAGGATTTATTTAAATTTTCGTTAAGTACGCTATATAATGTAATGATTTTCGATTTTGGATACGATTAATTGTTAACTTCGGGCATTGTACACTTGCCAGTCCAGTATTCAATGAAATAACTCTCATATTGGGTTGGTTTAACACATTCCACCCAGCTCAGTTGTTAAGAGCAAACCCTCCCAGTACGAGGGGCTTTTTTCCCAGCGTTAGACTTATATAGTCTATTCATGATTTACTTTGTACTCAATACAAAGTAAATCGTAGTCAAAGTTACACCAAACTTATATTTTTTTAGGTATTCTTATCGATGTTTTGTTATACAAATAATACACTGGGCTGCGGTGTCCAAATGTGCTTATGTTTTAATCTTGCTGTGATCATACAGTAATACAATAACCCCGGGGGTCCCGCGGGATTGCGCTGGCCTTTTATGGTTTATCCCAAAATAAGATAAGAAAAATATAAAATCAACGCTTCCACTATCATCATAAATGAAAACCAGCTTTTGAGGCTTCACTTTTATTTGTATTAAAGAATGTTATATTATAAAACACTACAACAGGGTTTTGGTATTATGTAACTGTATTATGTATATGATTAATATTTTTAACAGCTTTATTCCTTAGCTTTGTTCATTGTAAAGATATTCGATAAAAAAGAGACGTAAACACTTTTTGTTATGTCCGCCTACGTTATAAATTTTGATGAGTGCTCCGCTAATATTCGAGCTTGCTTACGATATTTTTATCCCGAAGATGTTCATCTTTTTTCCATAACCTGTTCTCAACCTATGTAATATTATAGTTGTGTTTACTAATGATTTCAATAACGATGTTTTCTTTTAAACTTTACATTCCAACCTTGGATTACTTAAAGCTCTCTATATTAAGATCTCGAAATTGGGTTTCATATTTATACTTATTAACAGTAATAGTGTCAACAACACTGTTTCTGGAACCTGGAAACTGGTGGTTTCAACTATTCTTAATACGTCAGCAGTCTTATTATTTAATGATTATTATGTGATTTAAGCAATTAAAATATCACTTGCTTCAATGGTGAAGGAAAATATAGTGTGGAATCTAGCATGCCTGAGAGTACTCCATAATGTTCCAGCGTCGACGGCCTTAACCCCTTCTCGTTGTGAGAGGGGACCCGTGCCCTGTAGTGGGCCGGTAATGGGTTGATATGATGATGATGATGATGTGATCCTAAATCGACAAACAAATAATCATTTCATCTAATGTGTATGGATGGTATTCATACCCGTTAAATCAAACATTGTATGATATAATGTGTGCTTGCGATTTTTTAGACGAACTTCAAGAAAAAAGAGTTACTGTGACTTAAACATTCAGTATTATAATTTAGGTTGTACCTAAAGATAACCCATAAAGTTTAGTACGAACCCGAGTTTATCATGACTTTTGAAAAATACAGCACTTTAAAGCGTAAAAAAAAATCTTAGTAAAATAAAAACCATTTAGAATTATTTTCAATAAAATTAAGTAATACACTGAAATAAGTAACAATTTTTATTGACAACGAGTAAAAAAGATAAAAGGTCCATTTAGACGTTAAGTTAAAAGCCTTTTACGTGAAAGGCCTTTGAGAATTTCGTGATTTCGGCTAAGTCAGTTACTTTTTCTGCAAAACGCAAGATAGATTTTTTAAGAGATCTCTGTAATAATCATCACTTAGACTAATATTTATGATTTGACACCAATATCGGCACTGTATTTAAGAACGTGAACTGTAATTCATTGTTCCAATTTCGACATCATTCATTTAATTACCTACTGCAATAACCGATAAGTACCAGTCTATGCACGCAATGCATTCAATTGTGTTGTATATATAATAAGTTGTAAATTAGCAATAAATATGAATATTTAAAATCAGTCAGCTGTTATTGCTTGCTGAACAATATAAGTGCAAACCAACTGACAAAATTATGAAATGTTTTTGAACTAAGTAAATCATCTTGGTGACCGAAACGTTTTCCATTATTATTCTGAGGTTTCAAAATTATTTTTTTCCGAAGATTGAATCTTAACAAATCGATTTCTTTATTTCGGTTCCAGATTAAGTACAATAAATACAATTATTTATTGTTTGTAATTGCATCTACAACAACATTTTCATTTTAGCCTGAAGGTTGTCAGATGAGATCTATAATTATATAATATCTTTTTATTTCTCATAGATCTAAATCAATATTATATATATTTTATAAACAAATAAAATGGATGGATAGGAAGGATAAGATACAGAAATATATTAAGAAGGGAGTTCCTGGTCTGAATAATAAAGTCTTAAAAGTCCTTAACTAAATGTATACAACCATGACGCCCCATTACGAAAAGGGTTGGATGTTGAATAATCCTAGAAAATATCAAATAAATATTATGACCTCTAAATCGTTCAAAGATTCCAATTTACGCAGTCAGTTGTGCCAATTATACTAACTAAGTTAATTGGCAGGTCTAAACATGGTGTTGCTTTACCGTAGTGTAAACGATGGCATCAGTGTTATAGAGTAAGTGATGTCCTTACTCAGAAAAAAACATTCTGCCAATTGCAAGTGAAATCAGTTCACTTAAAATTGATGTGCTGTGAGATAAATAATTTGCCGGTTCCGGCTAACTCGATTTCTTTTCACGAAATACGATTGCCCCGATTATGGTTTGGATTTATTGTTATGCGGGAGTCCTTGACGGAGAAAAAAGCTTTGAAAGACGACAGATTATACGTTAGAATAGGTCACAAGAAGAGCGAACAAAATTTGCGCACATAATTTAAGAATTCTGTTCGTCTATTATTATTTGGAGAAATTTGAACTAAAAACCAAATTTTCTCAATAGTTTACCCAAAGGATGGAAAGTTGTTTAAAACAATAAAGAAATTAATAAAATAATAGGCCTGGTATTTTTAATAAAAAGCGAAAAGTAAAAGTATTTCAAAGTTTAAGTATTTCCTGATTTATGTACTTCTCCGCTTGGATTATTTACGAAACAAAGCTTTTGTTGGACACCCAACGAAATATTGGGCTAGACCGTACTACTTAAACAGTTTCTCCGAACGTTTTTAATAGCCATTTTTAAAGAAGTAAAATGAACAACACACACATTTTATAATAAGTACTAATTTATATTGATAATTTACATCTTACGTTTCTAAAACTCACTAACAATAATGATAATTGTCTTTTCACTTTGATTACTCTTAACTATTTCATACGAAGCCTTAAACATCGCAAAAAGGACTTTAGCATTCGATCACAGCCACTTCATAATAATACCTAATGCAATAAAGCCTGTTTGCGACAGCTTACGCGTTCTGATGCGCTATAGGCATGTCCCGCTGTTGATTAGCTTCAATGCAACCTTGACATTTGATAGTACGGCAACCTGCGAAGCCACTAGCCCCACCGGCGGAAACGGTTGTACCGCACTACTGGAAGATAAGGGTATCTAGCGGGAACTATCACATTTTCCAAATTGTAGCCGCGTCTCTGTCGCACAAGTTCACCACTGTCTAATTTCTTCGCAGGTTTTACGATCTTCACTACATTAGATTCCAAAATCACATTGTCAGCGACCACAGCTTCTTCCGGCCGCAATTTTGTAACAAGTTTGGCTCTGTTCTTCTGTGCATTTATGTATTCCTCATTAAGCACATAGTCCAACAGTTTTGGGACCTGGTTGTATCTGGTGTCTATTTCTCTTTCATATCCGAAACGGTCGCGAGGCGTTGGAGCCGTTAGTGCAGACGCTGCAAGCACAATAGCGAGCGCGAGATACGCGTACATGTTTCGGTGTGTGTCGGGTGTTTGAGCCGCGCGCGCCCACAACATTATTTATATAAGTATGCGAGCGATCGGCACCATTCGTTCCTAATTTACGTTGATATTTTTTGTGTTCTTTATACGCGAGACGGTCTTGAACTTGGTAGGGTAATTGATCGGAGATGCAGCTAAGAGCGCGTGGCGTGACCGTGGGGGCGGCACGGTCTGGGTTACCGCTTACATTACGGTCGTATTTGTTTCTTCTCACCAGCAAAATGTATCATATTATACGTCAGTTTATGAACGCTCATGAACCTTGTTCCACTTATTTCTTGCTGCACATACAAGGTGACCATCACCCGGGTGCGGTTGGCGTAGATTATATCGCACTTTGCGTCTAATGTGGAGAATTAGGACTCATAAATTATGAATTATGATAATAGTTGTAAGCGTTTAAATTTCAAACATTTTAGCTGTATTTGTTATAAGCCTGCTTTATGTTTTAAAATGTTTTGGCCCGTTGACATGCACGATTTTATGTTACTTTATACAATTGTTTTGTATACTCTTATCTCGTAATTCGTACGTAATGGCATTGTCCTGGCAAATATGTCGGGACTACTTACTGGTATAAAATTGCAGGTAAACGCGTCAGTAAAATTTGCTTTTCTATCTTTTAAGAACTCCTCATATTCCATTTGTGGAATATTTTTTGTTATTAAACATAAAATGACTATTTAAATAAATTTCATACAGGTATTTAGTGTTTATTATATAAAGTGGAGACTTTCAACTATTTGGTAGGTCTGCCAAACCTTATTTAACTTAAAATGCGCATATCATTCTTATGAGATGTTGGCCGATGTAGTTTCTAGATCGCTTTAACTAGGATCTATGATCTATGTTGCAACAAAGAACAAATTTGTGATTTCTTCTTTTTACATTACGATGTCTATCTTCTATCATCTTATATACCTATATTAGAAGTCAGTTGTGTATGACCCGCAAAAAATGTTTTTTTTTTTTAATATTTGGCTTCATTCTTAAAAATTTTTAAAAATCATCGTTTTTAAAAATTCAAAAAATTCAATATTCAAAATTCATTTATTTCAAGTAGGCCTAATATAAGCACTTTTGAAACGTCAAGTCTGTCTGTTTGTAGGGATTCTACCACCGGTTCGGAAGGCAGATTCTACCGAGAAGAAGCCGGCAAGAAAGCAGTTGCTCTTTTCCAACATCAACAATTTACATTTTGCATTTTAACATTCATTTTTCTATCTTGTGAGAGCTGAAAGCGGAGCCGGATGCTTCCAAGCAACCTTGTCATTAAAAAAATCATCAATTGTATAGTAACCTCGCTGTAATAAATGTGTTTTAACAAATTCTTTAAACTTGTGCATTGGCAGGTCCAAAATCACCTTAGGAATCATATTATAAAAGCGTATACTCAATCCCACAAATTATCCCTGTACCTTACGCAGACGATATGCAGATGACACTAATTTATGACCATTTCTTGTAAGTCGACTGTTTATGTCCACTTTTTGTTTATAAAGACTAATATGTTGTCTTACAAATACTATATTGTTATAAATATATTGTGAAGCTACAGTAAGTATGCCTATTTCTTTAAACTTCTCACGGAGGGATTCGCGTGATTTAAGTTTATATATTGACCGTACAGCTCTTTTCTGCAATATAAATATAGTTTCGATATCAGCTGCTTTACCCCATAACAAGATTCCATAGGACATAACACTATGAAAGTACGCAAAATAAACTAGCCTAGCTATTTCAACGTCAGTAATCTGTCTAATTTTTCTGACTGCGTAGGCAGCCGAGCTTAGTTTACCCGCTAGTGAATCTATATGGGCACCCCACTGTAGCTTATTATCCAAGGTCACGCCCAGAAAAACTGTGGAAGTCTCTATTTTTAGTGATTCACCATTTATCATATAAAGAAAAATATGATCTGTTAATCTCTTACTGCATGGGCATAAGATAGCGATAAAGCAACGAACTAATGTTACTTCTTTTGCATTTACATTATTAGTAGATACTAATAAAGTAAATGAAAAAGTTAGTATTTTTAATTCAATGTTAAGCTGATACTTTGACTTCTGTTTTTGCATAAGTAAATACCTACTCATTATGCAAATTTTCCACCATTCATTTTAATAAGTTCTCAAGTTGATTACATTTAAAAATCATAACACACAGTTTACCTATATGCCGATTATCATTTGGAGTTGAAGCCTTAAGTTTAATTTGTTTTATGCATGGCCATCTTAAATTGCGCATTTACGGACTTGTACACGACTTCTTCAAGGATGAAAGATATTCAACTTAAATGGATAGCAGCGTGCAGGACTCTAGTATGCGGTTAGGATGTTGTTTTTAAATACAGTCATTAAGAACCAGCATAGTTATGATATGCTACAAAGTAAGCGGTAAGAAAAGCGCGGTAACAAGAAAGAGTTGTCATTAGGGGTGTTTTGACGACCTCCCTGGCGCAACGGAACGTTGAGCGCTGTGAATTTAAGTAGGGGGTCCTGGGGTCAATTTCCGTCAGGGGCTTTTTGGGATTTTTTACTTTCTGAATTGTCTTTGGTCTGGTCATGGCTACCACCCTATGGACAAAGACGTGCCACTAAGCGATTTAGTGTCCCGGTGCGATATCGCGTAGAAACCGATTAGGGGGTATGCCTACCATACACCCTAACAGGTTAGCCCGCTACTATCTTAGTCTGTATCATCACTTACCACCAAATGAGATTGCAGTCAAGGGCTAACTTGTAGTGGAATAAATAAAATACGGATCGGTATCGACTTACACAAATAAACATATTACATTAATTACAAACCTTTTCACTACGGTTTGAGAAATTATGGCCTCTTAAAAAAATATATTGGATTAGATTAATATAGAGATAAATTATCATTTTAAATTGCTGTTAATAAAACTAAGTTTACGGAGGTCTTTCCGGTATTTAATTGGATCGTAAAAACGGTTGCCAGTCAGATTGATTGGAAACCTTTATTACAATTTTTTTCAGGCCACTACAGATGCCCTTGACGAAATCTTACCTGATGGTGTTGATGCAGTCTAAGACGAGAGTGGGCTAACTGATTAGGGGTAGTGCTGTTATATTATACGCATACCGCAAATCTACCGATAAGTGCGCGTTAAGGCAGTCAAATATAACAAAACATAATTTTATGAGCGAAAACAAATTATATTTCGCAATAATATATGTTTGCCTATATGAATTTCATTATCGAGCTTTGCATCTATAAACGGTTATTTAAAATGAAGTTTATTTAATGCCAGGCTATCCAACTTCTTCCTCAAGGAGGAGGTTTTTAATTCAAAGTGAACCTAGATGTAGTAGAGCTTTTTGTGATAGAGCTCGTGTTTATAGGCGATGGTTCTCCACTTACTGTTAAGTGAGCTGTCTGATTGGTCCTTCAATTATTAATATATATTTTTTGACATAGTGACTCTATATTTTCATTGATTCTGAAACGATTCGGGTTTTTTTAATTTGAATTGGTATACCGTCTACAGCAGGCTCCATTTAAATTTCATCATCATCAAAAGCCTATTCATGACCCACTTCTGGCCACCTCGCTCATAGAAATGGGCATTACGGCTTACACACTGCTCTAATATAGATTTGCGGGCAGTAAAGATTTATTTTAATGTGACTAGGATCTCATGGAAATCTTCGATGATAGGCTAACCTGGGAATAAATAAATTGCACTCAGAAAAATAGTTAAGTGAACAGTATACTATTAACCATTACATATTAAGAACTCCTAGCGCTACAGAGGCAGACCGTGTACTCGATGGGATGATGATATTAAGAAAATCGCGGGTCCACAATGGATCCAAATAGCTCAGGATAGGGAAAGATAGCAAGTCTTGGAGGAGGCCTTCACCGAAGAGGGTTACCTGATACATAAAAATTATACATAAAGTAATAATAGATTAAGTAGTAGATACATAATTCACTGTAGTTGTATAAGTTAAGTATAGGAAAGTTATAAGGCTTAAATAAATAAATTAAGAGTTCATTACCGCTTTTTTAAATATTTTAATCCCCTGCTTTTCGATAATAATATTAGTCCTAATGTTGATGATATTAATGTTGCTACAATCCATTTCCATAATGTATACTCGCCTGAAGCCGGCCCGCATCATACGGAACTGAAAATGCGAGGTCATCTTCGAAATGAACATGGAAAATCAGAATACAGGAAGCTAATGGCTGTCTAAATTGACCTTCCAAAATAAATCTTATTCGTTTGCCTATTGCGTATTACATAAAGATTACTAAATCATAAAATTGTATTAAGAACACTATAAAGACTAAATGGAATACTTACTTATATAATCAGAATTTTACTGTTCGTCTTATAAATTTCCAAATATCGCTTTCTACTTTCTTTCTTAGATATCTTATTACTAAAACTGTTGATAATGTTAAATTGGATTACTGATTTAAATTTAAGAAAGTGGAAATACCAGATAAAAATTTGCTATGCTAAACGACATAATATGTAAGAAAGTTTGAACCTTTTATTGAATAACATTATGATCCGACGGGTTTTAATGAAGTAAAATCCAATCATTTAATCAGACACAAGATAATACATAGAAAGTAAACAGAACTGACAATACCTGTACAAAACTACCAATTCCAATTTTTCAACATTTTGACTGTTCCTTTGAATTTTTCCTAAAATAATGACGAGGCGAACAAAACAAAAAAAACCATTGCAAACCGTGACCTCATGCATTCACATATATTTAAAGGCATATATTGATTTAAAATGTAAACACAGCTGATTATGGTTGTCACTGCGTATTATTAGGACCAACGTTTGATCAATCACATAATATTACAACGTAGATAGCAAGGCAGTTCGATATCTTTGTAACAAGCCCGAACAAAACGTTTATAAAGTTTTAAATTGTAAGAAGTATATTTAATTTAAAAGTCTCAATTTTTTTGTTATTTTCATGAGTAAAAAGCCTTAGTTCTATTTCAATTATGTCAAGGAACAAAGCACGAATGAGCTTTAAAAGAACATCAACACTTAGCTTAAACTGATTTAATATCATGGTTATCCGCTTCCGAAATAAATAAGTTAAAAATAGCTGAACTTAATTTAAAAAAAAATGTATTAAATTAGTATACCGGAAATGTGGTAATATCAACGGAAGTATTGCTTAACTGTTAATTAGTTGCATTAAACTTGAATAGTTATAGTCAGCGCTTGGAGTCAAGGCAAAAATAACTGGATAACTACATTTATGTAGATACTTAATATTTGTTACCCATAAACAGAAGGAAGAAATAACAATGCAAAAAATCCTTGCGATTTTAAAGATGTTTTTGTTAATTGCATTCATATATTATGCAAATATTTTAGTATAACGCTTCTTCTAAAACAAATTAAAAGTTTTGTTAAAAGGTAACTACGAGTAAAAAGGTAATTTTGACAAGAATTTCTTGTCTATTATTATATCCTTAAATCTGTGTTAAAACTTATGAATACAATTGGCGCGATGCCGTGTAATAGGAGTTCAGTTCAGAGACACTTCAAAAGAAAGACTTTTGTCGAAGTGCACTGGTTTGCAACTACGAAACGCAATACAATATCAAGAATTTGAAATGGCTGTTTTTCAGTTTAAATACTGCGTCCAATAAAATACAGTTTAACATATTTAAAAAATATAATTGTTATACTCGTTTTTCTATTTTATTTTACCCAAAGCATCTAGTGGTTATAAGGTACATTTTCCAATGTTTAGAGTTCGATCCCAAGGCATCAATGAGAATTTCCCTCTAAAACGTTTAATTAAATGTACGTTCGTACGTTTAAAATACTCTGCCCCACTGTGTAATGTTCTACTGTAATATCGAACATATAGGTACCAATTACCCAATAGAGTCTTAAAAGATGTAAATTTATTAAATTTCAATGTAGCGGCATATCGATTTAAATATTTTTTGAATCTTCTTTAGTGATATAACTTGTGTTTCAAATAGGTTATTTTATCTTAATCTGATATCAATGTCATGCCGTTTAATTCAATTACATCCACACCACACATAAAAAAGCAGTCGAAGCCGGTTCCGATCCCAGATTAAATAGTAATTATCTCAAAAAGGCTTTGATGCTGCGTCGAAGCCTTTGTAAGATAGCTATAAGAAAAGATACTTAGTAGAGATCTGACTATGACTAAGGCTGTTGGTATTTATATGCATATTTTATTTGTCAGTTATCGTTGGTTGATTTTACAGGCTACATAAAAATGGAATACTTATAAAACGGTATTCATAGACTTTGTCTTTGGCTTTTTTTTGGATTTTAGTTAAATCATTGTGTTTGAACTGGTCGCAATAATAAGCCTTCTATAACTTATTTATTTTGAACACTCGGGTAATGTAAACTTTAAAAATGTTTCACTCGTAGAAATCTTCAGAATTTAGATAAAATAATCAACAACGATGTTTGAATACCACAAATCCGACCAGCTCTGGAAATATATACGAAAAAGAGAAAGCGTTATTTGTATTCTGTATTTGCTTAACAAATTACTGTATTAACCTACCTATTAAATCATCATTTAAGGAGATAAAAGCGAGCGTGCGAGTTTAATTCATTTCACTTGCCAGGGACAAGTTTTTGCTTTATTTCTTTCTTTACAAATAACCTAATCAATAAAAGTAATGAAAATTTAGCTGTATTCACAGATAAGTTTCATAATCTGCGACTATGAAACTTACCTGTAAATGAATTTCATAATTAACTGAATAACTGAATAAATACAAAGAGAAAAATGACAAAAAATGTAAATAATCAAGGCTTTATACACACACAATTTTACACACAGTATACATCTGTGCGTAAAATTGTCTTTAAGTAGAACTTTTATAGAAAACTCTTTAATAGAAAAGTTCTTGAATTTTAAGCAGCCATTAATGCCTACATTTTGTTAGATGCACATTTACTATCGATTTTTATAGCTTACTGCTTAGTTATACTTCATTCAATTGTCAAGTCTGTATTTATTTCCAAAAAGTAATATATAAATTTAAATTCAAACGAGCCTGTCACAGAGATTATATATTTCATGTTCTAAGTACAACAACGCGTGCTAACATCTATTGAAGGACACGATGACAATGCGACGAGTGACACCTCTTCCTTGTTTTTATTTGGTTCCGTATTAATTGTACTGCCTTCGAATATTAATAAATTTGTAATGTTTATAATTATTTATTCATTTTACTATGCGGCGCCAATACAAATAGTTACTGTTAAGAACTACGGGCTCTTTTATCTCTCAAAACAATCATATAAACTATGTCAGCAAAGGTCGGAAATTTACACTTAGGTATATAGTGTTTTGGAAAAACATGGATTAAGGTAGCTCGGAAACCTCTTCTAGCATTGCCCAATACAGACCCTTTACCAAAAATTAAGAGAATGCCGTGAGCTCAGAGAATTCGTAGACAGTTTGATTATAGGAAAGATTTTTAATTGTAGGTGTAAGGTTAATTGTACCTTTGTAATCTTCGTATAAATTTTAAGGCGGTTGGTTTGGAATACAGCTATATCGAGACCAAAATAACATTTCTAAACCTCTGTATTCAGATAAAGAAAAGATTCTTCCACGATTAACAACCATGTCCTTTAAGAGTTTCTTGTAGAAGAATGACCGGTAGAAAGACCCATTGTAAGAGTTTCGGGGTAAGAGTTACATATTTTGCATGCACACGTACATATAAACTTATCTACTCAGTTCTTTATAAAATGAATTGTTCTGGTATTTACCGTCACGAGATGCTTTAAACTAGGTTAGTATCTTTAACTGAATCTCATTGCCGCGCACAAGCAAACGCCCATCTTTTTCTGTTGTACTGTTGGTTTGCTGGACTTCGACAAAGTTTCTACAAGATTAATTTTGGAAAATCCAATTCAATCTCTTTGTAGGTAAAACATACTTGCTGTACTTGTTAGAAAATGTTTATGTTTATTGCTAATTTATTAACTTAATGCTTACAAGTATATGCTTATAGGTATGCCAAAACCAAAACAGCAACTCTGTCTTCAAGATTGAAGAAAGACATGTTGTGCCGACCCTTATAACGTGGGACAATGGCAAAATAAGATAAAGAATGCTTAATGGGATGCAATATGACACTAATTGCGAAATTCATAATCTTTACGCTCAGAATAACGTATTTATTTATAGCACTTTTTAAGTTTCTCGCTTGTTGCGGTTTTGCAACCTTACATTGTTGGCGTGCCGGCTAAGGTGCGTTCAATCAATCATTCCTTACCTATCATCATCATCGACCCCTTACTGGCCCATTACAAGGTAAGGGTCGCCTCAAAAACAAGAAGGGCTTAGTCTACAGTCCAACACTCTGCCCAAGTGCGGATTGGTAGACTTAACAGAATCTGCCTTTCGAACCGGTGGTAGAGTAACTACAAGCGACAGTATTCACATTATTAAAGCATTTAAGTTGGTATTTTTTCTATACCATACTCAGGACCCCCGAAAGGGAGCCCAAGTCTTACTTACTCGGCTACGGGCTATCATAACTATTTCGCGTCTTTATATTTATTACACCAGATAGTTTGAATGAACCATCAATGTATGCTATTTTCCGATATAGCTACAAACTTTATAAAACGATGACGGACATTGCCTCATTAATTCGTGTGCCTTGCCTTTGTTACTTGTCCTCGCACACATTCGCACCTGTCAGGTCATTGCTTCCTGATAGTTTTTCATCTCTAGCGATGTGACCACGCGATGCGTTTGAGGTACGGCTGCATTATTCATATCGTGTTTACTGTTCTATTCCCTCAATGTTATATTGAAATGATTTCAATAAAACTTTTTGTTTTGTTCTACTCCCTCGAAGTTATGTTGATTTCAATATAACATTGAGGGAATAGAACAGTAAATAATTTTAATTATGTTATATATAAGTACTTAATATTTTATCTGCCTCGTTGATGTAGTGGAAGGCATTGACAAATACGGATCGTGGAGTCCTGGGTTAGATTTCCACATCGGCCTAAAAATATTTAGGCCTTGGGTTTCTTCTGTTAAAATTCTCAGTACTAGTCCGTAGTTGACCGTGCCTTGGAGTCCACGTAGGTACCTGGTTCTTGGTACATGTGATAATTTTTGTTAAAGTACAATAATCCGCATTGGAGCAGCAGAGTGGTAATAGGCTGATGATGATGATTTTACTTGAATAGGTGTCAGTAGGGAATTATGCTTCGTATATCTGCATATATTCAATATTAGCGGTTGCCGCGTCTTCGTGCGCAGATTTTATGAATTCTTAAACACGTTTATTTCATAGATATCTAATATTAGGTCTGTGGATATGTATATACAAATAGGCTTATCTTAATATGATTGCAGATTAGCGCGATTATTGATTTTATACATCGTATAAAACAAAGTCGCTTACCACGTCTGGCTGTTTATCCGTTCTCCTTCCAAATCCTATGTTGACGCGATTTTGACTATCATTTAGAAAATCTATGATAGATGATTTATATAAAATAATTAAGTACAAAAAAATTATATTATCCTTTGCAACCAAGCAACCAAAAAATAAATTTACTCTTTCCTTCTAACTTACCCCCCTACGAAGCCGGGGAGGTCCGCTCTTTAACTATTAAATACATAACCTTTTTTAGTTAAATACATAAATGCTCATTAACAAGCGCAAATGAATAAGAACACCCTGACATTTATTAACATTATTTTCTCTTTGTTCTCAGATGCCATGGGATTCTTCGGAGGAGCAGATGAACGGTCCCCGTGAGATGCGTATCCACGTGCAACGCGTGTTCGCTATCCCTTCATCTCACAACATGCCCCCTGCTCCCGAGAACATGGGACCTTTCCAACCCCCTCCACCACCACCGCAGCCCCAGGAAGATGAGGTAATATTTCCTTAGTATATTAAAGCTTTGTGAGAGGATCTGTAGAATAACTTGAGTTACCGACATTGCTTAAAGAGTTACGAAGCTGAAGTGGCAATGCGGGAGGCATAGCTAGGAGAGTCAACATGGACGTTGGGGCTCCAAGAAGCTCGTGACCTGCACCGGTAAACTCAGCTTTGGTCAACGTTGTGGACGAAAGACATCGAACGAGTCACTAAGAGCCGCTGGAAACAAGAAGGCCAATTTTGAAGATTTTGGAGTTCCCACAAAAGACCTATGTCTACCTAGCAATTAACGTCAGTCGGTTGAAGTGATGATGATGAATGCTTTGTACTTGCCCAACGTTCAATTTATGAGCTGCTGTTACAAAATTAGGGCTCAATAACACTGGTTATTTATGGGCGTATTTTTTGCTAGACGATTTTTTAAGAATATACAGCGTGATTGTGGCATCGCATAACTCCGTTGCGGATGCTGTGTTTCCCTCTAGTACGTATTTTATAGTAATGTATTTTTCCTACTTTAGGGTATTTGACCATGACTGCAAGATCACTCTAAAATAAAGACTCGAACTTCAGCCATTTTATCCACGACGGATCAGCCACTGTGTACGATTATTTGCATATCGGAAACTAGGCCCGCATAAAGAATACATCAAATACTGTAATGCCAGAAAGCTTTCGGCCTTGTATCATTAAAACAAACAACTTTTTTCTACGACTTTTCGAAATGCAATGTTAATTTATTTCATACAAAAATATCATAAATCCTGTTATTTCTGCAAAGTGACATTACACTGTGAAACCAAATATATGTGATCGAACTACGTCGCGCAGTCGGGTCAGTGACCGCACGATAGAGTCGTGGTTCGTGCGTTGTTGCCGATGTTACATTACAGAGTAGAAACAAGTAGAGTCTATGTAAAATATTGAATATTGAATATTTCACAAACAATCGAGCTAAAAAAATCGTAAAATAAAAGTTGTTAGTTTTAATGTAAACAACTATAGGCAGAGAGCTCTCTGGTATTTTTCATTTAACCCTGTATAAAAAAAAGGAATATTTTTATAAAATGTAAGAAAAAAATTGTAAATAACCAAATTAAAATACTTACTGTTCATAAATATAAAATGTAAACTAAAGGAGTCGTCACACTAAGCCAGCAGACACAGTCCGGCGGCTTGGTTTCGTCGGCTTTATTTTAACGGTGCATCGTGAAAACCAATCGTCTGCTTGTGATTTCTAGCGACTTGTTTTTGACTATAAAGATTTCCAACTTTAGCGAGATATAACAGACACATCCGAGCGCCTTTGTTATCGGCGAATTGGTACTTAACTCTGCGAGTTTGATACATTGACTTAAGGAGTCAATATTGTCAATCCGACTCACCGATTTGCAAGTAACAAAGCAAAAAAGTCTCGCTTCCCCATAAAGATATTCGCTTATACATTCTTCATTAATATTTTATGGTTGTATATGTGTTTTTCTGTGAGTGTTCAAAAGGTTTTTTTATAATAACAGCAACCCGGAGTAATGACGGCGCCGCGTCAGATGCGCGTGATTGCTATTCCCGCATCTCACAATATGCCACCAACCCAACAGATGATGGGTCCCTTCCAACCACCACCACCGCCCCAAGCTCAGGACCAGAATGAAGTAAGTGGTGTCGTATTTTTTTCTAGCGTACTTGCATTTGATTTCCTGAGATAAAAAAAGGTGCCTCTGAATATCTTCACACTCCATGCAATCTTTAAACGTTCTTGCTGCGTGAAAAAGGAATATTAAACACATACCTATACTCTCGCGAAGTTTGTTTTAGTTAAAATTAATAACTTTGCGCAAGGTCGCACTATCGTCATGTTGCTCAGCAAAAAATCCTTTAAATATATTTTTTTTTTCTTATCTGTATCATAATTTAAATAAACTTTTTGTTGCTATAAGTTTTAGAAATGAAAAGCAGTAAAATTCTATCATTGTGTTGCAAAATCCAAGCTAGTAAGTGTGGTATTAAAACAACTTTGCTAAATGACACCAGCTTCTTCTTGACGGAGATGAAATGAAAAACAATCAAAGGAGGTTCTTAGCCTAAGAACCTCCTTTGATTGTTTTTCATACAGCACATGTGGTGAGGGCAGAGATTGGCATAGTCTGCATGATGCATCTATTGCTGATGCATGGATTCTTCCGGAGCTTTAGATATGTATATGTGTGTTAATAAAATCTTAAACATAAATTATTTTGCGTTTCACATATATTATACGTTTGGAAGGTCTGACGACAATAGTCGCTGAGGGTAAATACCTTTATTTGCACCTAGTTTGGCAAATAGTATAGTTTATATTTATTTGGTCAACCGTCCCCAGTTCAATAATGTGGAAAAGGGTTTTCTTATATAGATTAGTAGCAAATAAAATTATAATATTGAGTATCATATACTGCAAAGACTTATTAAGTTACAAAATCATAACGGCATTATAAGTAATAAGACAATTTCATATTCATTTGTAGTTGCTAATAATACCTACGTTAGCCCTTTTGTTAATCTTTAATGTAGGAAAGTTATTAGTGTTTCTTTGAGTCGATTTGATGTTTATGTTTACATAAATTTTCTGTTCCCAGTTACGGGATTAAAGATTGATTAAAGTTTTTTATATTAATGTTATTTACTCTGATTTGGGGAAGAAAATGTCTTAAGAAGTTATTTCAATAGGATAACTGAGAAATTAAAAGAATGATTTTATATCAAAATTGTAACCTAAATTTTGTAACAGCCGTAATTATCAAGGTTTAACTGAATACCTACAGATCTGCGAGGTATAATGCATAAAGTGTAACATAATTTTTTACTAATTTAAGATAATGACTTAAACTTACAAGCATTTAAACATATTCGACTATATTCAAAAAACCTTCTTCTAATACATTGATTAATGGTAATCATATATTTTTTATCATATAATCATATAATTTATACTTTCGAAAGCGTTTCGTACTCTTTTTATAGTTTATACAAAATTCATTTTGCAACTCAAATTACGTACCTACGCTATTTAGTGTATTCTTGCCCACTTACTGCACGTAACAGGATTTGTAAGTACCGTAAGAATTTAATAGTCTGTCAATAATGGCCTCTGCATGAAGTCAAAAAACTTTGTTGAGCAAAAAAAAACAAATTCCTTTTCACCGTTACCTTACGACACTGCAGCAATTACTATTTAAAATCGATTCCAAATAAAAGATTGTAAAAATTTAACACGGCCTGTCCAATGTGTATCATACATTTATGATTTTTGTTTTGAAGACAAAGTTTCTCATGTTTCTACTAACTTTAAGAGCTCTATTACTCAGACGCAAAAACAGTTAAAGTTGACTAATATTCACATAGTAATAATACTAGGTTAAATAGTTAGATGCACGCGTTAATCCCACGTTACTTTTACTGACACTTATCATGAATGTTTTCTAATGACAAAGCTACTTGAAAGATGCCGGCTCAATTTATCACAAGATAAAATGGAGAGAGTTCTCAGTAGAATCCCGAGACGCTATCTGCCTTTAACCGGCGATAGCGTCTTGATGTCTTAAACTTGCTTACAAAAAGGTTTTTCTGAGTTTTAAAATGTTTTGTTTGGTCTGTCTCAACACGTGCCAGCCAGACCTAATGTAATACATTAGACCTTTCAAACCTCCGAAATACTAGATTCATCACGAAAAAAATATTTTAAATATATAAATATTATCTATTCACTGGTTTCAAATGACGTGCTGAATTTCAAAGTTGTAGGTCACTCGAAAGTACCTTTCTATCCTACCCAGTTTTGATAGCAGTCTTTTAGTGGGACTTTTATGAAATCCGTCTTGACAGTCTGTTTCTTTTTTTTACACACAGCTACAGCTTTAAAAGATCATTGGCGATAAGTTGTAACTTTACTTCTTAAGCTATTCTTGAGAAGTAGCGATAAGTTATAACTTTCCTTCTTAAGCTATTCCTGAAAAGAAAGATGTTGACACATGGACAAACGTGCGTAAAACAAACCGATCCTACAGGGATCCTTTTTTTGAGGTTCGAAAACCTAAAACAGAGTCGTTCAACGATTTAAACGACTTACTCAGTAATAAATTATACGCAACTTGTTCATACAATTTTACATTTAAATACGTTGCTAATTATGATTTAAGAACGTTTTGTATGCGATAATTAAAAGTTACCTGTCACTTAAAATGTGACAACCTACTTGTATAATCATATAGTTTATGTCGCAATTAATTAGTTTGAATGTTATATATTATAATATTATTATTATATTATCATTATGGGACGTACTACGATTGGGAAACGTAAACGATTAGTAGGTATATTTAAATTATACTACTATAACACATGCAGGAGTCAGTCAAGCGTTTTATTTTTAGAGGTCAAAGAACTCAGCCTATTAGCATATGAATGCAGTTAATAATTATAACTTCCTTTATTGTGATTATTATGGAACCATTGCAGTTATTTGAGAATGTTTTTTTATATAAACTGAAGGAAAGATGTTTTTTTTAACTTGCATTATTCAAACACTGGATTTCTGAATTACAAATTTGCCTTGAAGTAATTAGAACTACTGCAACCGGCAGAATAAAATTATGCAATGAAGGTTGCATAGGATTTAACGTTTAGCCTTGTCTGACTTTTCTACTCTTCTTTTGAAAGTGCATGCACTTCTTTAAGAGCTTACTTAATTATTGTCATCTTCATCTGTTTTTATCAGCTGCTTTCTTGAAGAATTATAAGAAATGCCTAGCAGACAGTGAAGGCAAGGTCAATCAGTCTCGAACTTGGCATTGGTTGTATGCCATGGTGGCCATGGATGTTGAACGCTTTGGTTAGGTCCTTACCTTAGCAAGTAACTACTTGTACAAGACTAAGCAGACACAATGTTTTCAGAAATGGGATCAATCTTTTAACGATGACGATTCAAATTAATAATTACCGTCTTATTTATTACAGCAATCAGCTGTTCTCCATCAATTCGTCCCACAACCCGCTCCCACACAAGATATGGAACAACCCGAAGTACGTATATTATACCTTTTTTTTATTCTTTGAACTTATTCTGTTTATTTTTTATTTCAGTTTCACAGTTCAGACATACCTGCCGTAAGGGTTCGAGGTATTTTATAATTAATTTAAGTCAATTGTACCATATTGTTGCAGTGGCATTATGGTTAGCGCCTGCTTAATTTAATAATACTACAAGTAATATAAATATTGTTTTTATGATGTAAATCTCAAAAGCTCATAAGAATTTTTCTTGAAAATTAGTTGTTTATCTGGCCAAGAAAGAAACACTTAAAATCAACGAACCGATTCTATTTATAGTTAAGAAAACCGCTTTTGAGCTACGATGACATACCTATTTACCTATTACAAACACAAATAGACATGATCAAACTTTTAGCGATAAACCGTGATTTGGGATCAAAAACTATAGAGTTTCCTCATCATATCGACCCAGTACAGGGCACGGGTCTCCTCCCTCAATGAGAAGGGGTTAATGCCACCACGCTGGCCCAGTACAGTTCAGTGGACTCCACAACCTGTCCACTGTGGTACCAGGTTACCTCACGATTCGAGGTTTTCCCGCACATAATTTAACCCCGAAAGTGAAGTCGAATCCTACCCACTGGGCTATCACCGCTTCTGGTATTTCCTCATTCTTATTAAATTCATGCATCATCCTACTTATGTTGTATATGATATATGTTTCAAGGGCCAGAAGATGCACATGGAGGGTAGTCCTATTCAAATGAACTTGCCTTGGGACTTGACTCCTGAGGACCTGCACATGATCCATCGCACTGCCCAGGAAGCGGTTGCTAACCAGCGTCGCGAACAACAGATCGACAATGACATGCAGGAGGTGAGAGTATAGCAAATACTAAATAACTTATTGTTGTTTTTTCAGGTAACTCGCTGACGTTATCAATTTATATTATTTATTAGATTGGTCATTTATATTATTGATTTATTGACTCATTGGCAACGACCTTGTAGTCAGTGGACTTCAAAGCCTTGAACACCGGCGCAAGGTGGCTTGTCTAGCTGCAGCATGCACGCAGCAAGCACTTGTCTATATATTTAAAAGAAAAAAAAAAATTAATTGGAGACCATTATAAGGAACTCTCAGGCTTGCAGGTTTCCTCACGATGTTTTGCTTCTTTGTTTTTGTTTAAATAATGACAGAAAGAATAAATTTATTTATTTTTAAAGTAAGTTTCCCACTCGGTTATAGTTGAGAGATATTTTACAGCTTTCCGAATTCCTCAATTATGAGCCCCTGAGACGGAAAGACTTTAGTATATTTAAAATGTATGTATGTATTTGGGTATGTATATTAATGCCTAGCAAAAAGGAATACATTATGTTTATTAATTGGCTCATAGGTGAAGACCATCGTGAACACTCTAGCAGCGGCCGAAGTTGAGTCTGAGCAGGCGCAAGCCCAAGACAGAGAACAAGTGCCGCGGGCACCTCGCACTCTTCTGCTGCCCCAAGAGATGCCAGTAGACCAGAGGCCTCATTGTAAGTATACAAATTTTAGTACATAAACTAATATAGGTACTGCCTTCTTAGTAACAGTTAAGAGTTTTGTGAAAGAGCTCGTCCGGGGAAGCATAACCGCCATGATTGTTTCTGCCGCAAACCGGCGGTGCTGTGTTCCGGTCTGAAAGGTGTGTTTGCCGGTGTAATTAGAGGCACACGAGGCTTACCTACGCCCTAGATTTATGGACATGCGGCACTTTGCAGAACTTGGCTCTCGCATACCCTACGAAGTTGCTCTGGTTAAAGGCGATGAGTTTCCACTTACCCTCAGGTGAGCTTTTTTCTATAGTGATCATTGACGACTTTCGGACCAAGCAGATGTGCTTGGTCCAGCAATTATCACTATAGAAAAAAGTATAAGCTGTTAATTCCTCTCTTCTATTAAGATCTCGTAAGGTATCTTAATAGGTTACGAAGATGATGTTAGATGACCTTTGAGTAAATTTAAAGAAACGTATGAAAGCGGAAAAAACTTCGGGCATTTTGAATGTTTACAAGCTTTTAAAACAATCGAAGCCTCCACAGGGCAAACACAATTAATTTGATTTATTTTTTGGTGTAACTTTATTTATTTATTGGTATAAAACTCAGGTGGATTTTTAATAGACAGAGAATATGTTTATAAGTTGAATAGTTTTTCTACATTAAGTATATAAACAAGTTTTAAAGAATATAAGGTTCTTTATATTCAATTAAACATATTAGAAATTAATTCTTTCTCCCGAAGAGTCTTCCATTATTTATTATCGTAATATCACAATTCCTCAATTAGTTGTCTTTGTCATGACTCATGGTACATTATTCACGCGATGATTTCCCCAGAGTCCCTATTATCTGCAATCTATAATCTACAATAATAGTATTTGATCAATAGGCCATATTTACATAATCAGTCTGTATCACAGACACACGGACGTATTCTTGCTTTTTAGTCATAAAGTGGCCTCTGAAAGAATCACCTTAGATAACGGTTTTCCGATGGACAATGAATAGGTAACCTATCTATCTGTTTTTAAACTCTTTCTTAGTAATATTTACAATTTGTTATTACTATAAGCGATGATACGAAGTAAGCTGATTTTTCATACTTATGTGCGGTTTTAATTTAAGCAATTGAAATATCACTTGCTTTCAACGGCGGGCACACGCGCGTCGTGTGGAAACCTCCATGCTTGGGTGTTCTCCATTATGTCCTCAACGGCGTGTGAAGTCTACCAATCTGCAGTTGGCCAGCGTGGTAGACTACGGTCTCAACACTTCCGATTCTGAGAGGAGACCCGTGTCCAGTAGTGGGCTGGGAATGGGTTCATGATGATGATGATGAGTACTATAAGTAGTTCTTAGTAATTATTACCTATATACCTAAAATATGCCAGTTTAATATAAACTTTTAAAAGACTTATTAAGTTATTCGGCCCTAATATGAAATTCATTGGGCGTGAGCGGCAATATATTTTCACGATGAAATCCAAAAGCATAAACGGTTTACAAGGGACTTTAAGTTATAAGATTAATTATCGGTCAATCTAAGTGACTGAATGGGAACGAAGGCTTTCAACGTAGACAAATAATTAAATAAATATCACTTTTAACGTCCGTCGTTCGTGTTTTTGGGGAATGTTAGTGAAAGTAAAAAGTCTTAGCTTATAGGACTTTAAAATATTATATATATATAAATTTATTTTATCAAAGGAAATACGCTTTAAAACTTAGTGATATACATATAGAGATATTCAATGGCTTTCATAGAGGGTATGCACAGGGTATGCAGGTGAGATAATGCTATAAGAGTTATAAATAATGATTAAATAATAGGTATATAGACCTACTCTTTAATCATGTTTTGTTATTAAGTTCTTAGAAATAAGTGATGTGTTTTAACAGTGCACTTTATCAGTACATTACATTACATTACAGTATTTAAAATATGAATCCTGTTCATGCCACTAGTCCGCGGTAGAATATATGGATATCCTAAATACAGTTATAACTAGTTAGGAGTCAGATACTCACCCACACCATGGCTAAATTACGACTTTTTACCTGAATCTATTCAAATATTTGTGGGTCATAGTAAACATTGTTTTTATACAAATATATAAATAAAAATAAAAAATTAAATATCTCTTACTGTAGATTTCCTTCATTTTATATCTGCATACCCTGTGCACATCCTCTATGCACGCCACTGAAGATATTGTCAAAAAGGAAACCCTTACAACTTCACAAATATTTAATTGTTATTCGCCTTTCTGAAATGGTGTCCCATGCTGTTCAAGCAGTGATGTGCGTTGCGTTTTTGACCAGTAGGACCAGCATGTGCGCCACGACATTATTGTCCTTGCCAATAACGCTTTTTTTTTTCTATAGAGGTAGACGATATAGTGACTTCTTATTTTCTTATGAAAATTTGGTCTTAGATGAGAAGCATGCGCATGCACAGCACTACAGGATAGAATTGAAGCAGGAAGATGGCATAAAATTGAAAAAATACCCCCTCCTATGCGAGTTATCTAGAAATTGTAGGATAGGCAGCAAATTTGTGCATACATGAAGTGCACACCACTCGCCATTGTCCTGTGCGGCAATGCTCATAATTAGAATATTCTCAGCCGCTTTTTGTATTCAGATTTAACTTTAAAACTGAATAATATTTGAATCAAAATTGTTTTTTTCAGATATGCAACCTCGCTCTGTGCGCAGCGTAGACTCACTGCTGCATCGCCAAAAGCGCGTTAAG
Source organism: Pararge aegeria (assembly GCF_905163445.1). Classification (NCBI taxonomy): domain Eukaryota; kingdom Metazoa; phylum Arthropoda; class Insecta; order Lepidoptera; family Nymphalidae; genus Pararge; species Pararge aegeria. The sequence goes on along the minus strand of NC_053195.1, from coordinate 9,519,421 downwards.
CGTTGCTCTTGCGACTGCCGTTAAAAGTGCATATATGCGCAAATCTACAAAGTGTCGCGTAGCTGCGCAATTAATGCAGAAAGCGTGACATTTTCCGTCCATCCCTAATAAAGTAGATTTTGTTACACATGCGGTTTCGGTTAATGTAAATAAAATTTATACTTTTAATATTTCCTGTTTAATTTTAAACTTCGTAAAGGTAAGTTATCGTGTTGGGTTTCATAGGGGATTTTACTATTTTATTGTTATTTTAATCCATTCTAAATTATAATGGAAAGATGTTTAGCTGTATATAAATAATTATTATAAGCACTTCAATATCAAATGAGACTCAACTTTATTGATTCACGATTTCATTTATCTTTAATATCGTACCGTACCGTATTTACAAATCCATCGGGGTGTTATGGTCATAATATAACATTAAATTAAATTTTACCTACATTTGTGATCCTAAATTAAAAAAATATTAGTTTTAAACATATTGTTTTTTTTTAAATTCTGTTCCATAAACCTTTTGATCCGAACAGTTTTTTTATTTTATTATTTCGTTTACATAATATCCTTAATTCCATACATATACAGTTAGCACAAACAATGGTAATTTGAAATATTCCAAGATAAGAGTAGCCTGTAGCTTTTGTCACTCTGAACTCTCTAGATATTGCAAAGTACCTAATAGATTAGGTACTTTGCAATATATCGCCGTTGCTCTGTTGCTACATGCGCGAAACTTCAACTTTATCTTCACTTCAAGTAACATTCAATCCTCTAAATACAAAAATGTGGACAATTTAAGCTCAATATGTAAGTGTGAATTAAGCGGTGAAAGCCTAGAGTCTGGGTTCACTTTATGGAGGACCGACTGCCAAACCTGGCACGCATCTCTTTACTTTTGAAAGTATTGTGCGTTTTAAGCAATTAAATATATCTTGCTTTAACGGTGAAGCAAAACATTGAAAAAACCTGCATGCCGAAGAGATCTACAGGGCCGCGCGTCGTGCCCCTGTATTCAAAGTGTGCTATAACAGGGGCGCCGTCATCAAAATTATTTTAGTTACACTTACGCAACAACATATTCTTTCTAGTGTAGTATCGGTAATAAGCTACAATAAGCGCAACATATGCTTTCTAAATAACAAATAACAAAACATATATATTGCGTTTATTCTACAAGTCTCCCAAGATAATATTCACGTTTGTGGTTTATGAACAATGGCGACAAACTCGAACTTTCTTCTAGCATCTACTGATGAAAATAATGTAAATGTTTTGATTATTAATTCCTAGACATTTACTTTCAAGTCAGACAGCAGTCCGGAAATACAGTAAATGCGATTTGCAGTTGTTTGCGTATTATTTATAAAGAAAATTCTTTGGTTTCGGAGATTTTATTTTCGCAGTCGCGAGAATTGGCAAGAGGAAGCAAACCTGTTTTACCTATTTAGGAAAATATAGTATAGAAACTGAAGAACATTTAAGTATATACAAATTATATTAACAAATATAATAAGCAAAATAAGAGAAGAAAGAATAAGTTGAAAAATGTAGATTCGTGAAAAAAAGAGACGTCCAGGTTTCGCACACAGGCGCAGTGGGAAGTCGACGTGGCCCTGTATCTCCCTTTTGTTCTCCCCAGCGTAGTGGACTACGGCCTATACCTAAGAGTAGACCTTTGCCCGAGAGGATGATGAAGTATAAACTCCTTGAGAATTAATTAGCGCTTTCAAAGAGGTAATCGCGGTAGGCTGGCTCAAAACTAATTAACTTAAGATTGAATCACGAACGTCGTATATACCACCCACTATAACGCTCACATTTAAAATAAACTTGCTAATTCTAATAATTCATAATATAATACTGCATCCTAGCGTGAAAATCATGTCTAATTTGTAAGTAAACCGTTGTAGTGTGAAAGCGCAGTTCAGAATGTTATTAAATGTTTGAGCTAACTCTGCTTTAAAGTGGCTGTTTCGTTCGTAAGACCAATTTCATAATATTTCATTTACATCACTCGTTGAGCTAATCTTAAACTCTGAACGGAGTGGTGTTTAAATTCTATTTGAGCTTTTTAATGACGGCTATATCATATCTATAGATACGTTATAAATTCTTGACAAACAACTCTATATATACATACTTAAGACTACGAAAGTAGAAAACTACTAGTTTTAGCTGCAGCAGTAAAGCATCTATCTCCAGTCATTCTCTCACATACCAGAGGAACCAAAATAGTAGTAGGTTGCTTTGTTAAATCATCCGGAGAGAACGAGAAGCAAATAAAAGTATGGATCAAATATATTTTATATTAAAAAAAATAATAAAAAAACTTGCTACACTAAGTCAATATACCGCAGAAATCGCCTAATAATCATCAACCCTCGCCAGCGATTTGTTAATTATTAGCAATGCATCAGCTTACAATAATGTGCAAAAATAAAATTGAGTTTCAATCGACAAGGTCAATTTAATTGCAGTAATCTGCGCTTTTATCTAAACTCGTTTGAAGAACTCAGTTGTTGTTTTGTTACGTTGAAGAAATTGCGAGAAAGATGCTACAATTTTTTTTTTCTTTACTGCAGCCTTTCCTGCTTGGTTAGAGATGATGCAGTCTTAGATGGTAATGGGCTAACCTGTTGTCTGTTTCTGGGCAACATTGTACCTGAACGCTAAATTGCTAAGCCTCTGTCGGTAGGGTGATAACTAGCCAAGGCCGATGCCTCCCACCAGACCAGACAAGAGAAAATTCAGAAATGATACATTCCCAATCGCCCTGCTGCGATCCTCCCACTTAACCACACAACCTCAGTCCACGTTTTATTTTATTTATTTAAACAACTTTATTGCATAATAAAGGAAACACACACAGGAACACTTACATTAACATAAATTATATGCAAAAGGCGGCCTTATCACTAACAGTGATCTCTTCCAGGCTACCTTAACTATTGGAATAAGGCAATGAGAGACGGGAAATCGCAATTATATATATAAAATATATATATATATATATATATATATATATATATATATTATATACATAAATAATAAATTAATAAATGTAATAATATAATATATATAAATATAACTAGCCGTTTCCCGCCCGCTTCGCTAGGCGAATTGAAAAAGGAAATAAATTACATTTTATGTTTCATTTTATTTTTTCATATTTTTATTATTCTCCTTTTTTTTTTTTTGTATGAACATAAATAGGCCCCGCGGATAGAACTGTAAGCATCGATATTGTTTAGACTTACTCAAATTCCAAATTCCATCGATTTAGCCTGTATCTTTCATCCAGGTGATTTTTCTCACTAATATTCATTGTAACTTTCAATGTGCAATCATTATAACATTTCCGTGCCTTTCTTCCAAAAATTAATAATAATTGACATGAAGAAAAAAATTTGAAATGAGCATTGAAAGTTTAAGTTAAAGTCATTGCAAGTCTCATATGTGAAGTTGAAATCTGTCTAGGTTCAAGTGCGACGAATTTTCTGTTAACTAAAATTTTCTCCGTGACATCAATTTTTTATAGAAAATTAATTGTGCATGTTTTTTATGAATTCTATTGGAATAAGTAACTAAATTTCTTTTCCACATCTCATGTGCTTGGAAAATGCATTCATTTTAATCTGTTACATTTCCGCGATCCCGCAATAAAAGAATTCGTCGGTTATGTAGTCTGCAAAAGTAAAATGAATGTAAAATTCTTAGTCCGTTGATTGGATAGCTACATGTAAAGTTAAGTTTTTGAAACCTCTCAATGACTTTTTCTCCGCTGCCAAAAAGACGATTGTTGTAAGGAAATACACGAATATCCCTACATACACGAAGATCCCCACCAAATTTGGAGTCTGTAGAAGTTACAGGTTAGAAATAAAAGTTTTAGATTTTAACACCCACCCCCGCAATTCCTGTCGGAAGTAGACTTTATTGAAATCCATTTTGAAATGTTCTTTATGTGAATAATAAAAGAGTCCTACCATATTTAGAATTTTTAGAAGCTATATTTCGAAATTGAAATTTTTTATTGTTAACACCCACCCCCGCGAACCTTATCGGAGGTGATTCATTGTAAAATCCGCTCGAAGATCATTTTTATATTACATATAGAATACTCTCACTAAATTTGGAGTCTATAGGAGCTATCGCTTGGAAATTGAAAATTTTCATTGTTAACGCCCCCGCAATCTTCTTTGGGGTGGGATATCGTAAAATTTGTTCATAAATCATTTTTACATCACTTATAGAAAATTCCTACAAAATTTGGAGCTTGTAGGAGCTTTAGCTGGAAAATTAAAAATATTAATTGTTAATACCCACCCGCGCAACCCCCTGTGGGGTGAGCTATCGTAAAATTCGTTCATAGCCTATTTCTACACCTCTTACAGAAGATTCCTACCAAATTTGAAGTCTATAGGAGCTATAGTTTAAAAACGGGAATTGTTCATTGTTAACGCCCCCGCAATCCCCTTTGGGGAATGAATTTCTTAAAATCTATTCATAGCTGACCTCTACATAGCAAAAGTAATATTCCTACCAAGTTTCACGTTTCTAAGTCTTATGGTTCCCAAGATTTCGTGGTGAGTGACTATATAGATGGGAATTCTTCGATTATCATCGAAATTTTCACATTTTTTCGGGCTTTTTTAAAATTTTCTTACATACAAAACTTTCTCCTGACAATTCTGAAGATAAAAAAAAAAGCCCAATTGGTCCAGCCGTTCTCCACTACCGTGAGTAGATTCTTAGCTGAATGTAAAAAACCATAATCCGTTTAATACACTCTGTTGAAATCCATGAAAACAAAAGAATCAAGAGAAAATGATTATCTTTTGTTTTTATTAGCAGGATAAATGTTCATAAAAGTAAAACAGCAATAAAAAAATGAAGGAATGTTGGAATTCAAAAAATAGATAGCCATAAACCATCTAGGAAACATTTCGCATCGAATGGTGGTAGTTTCATGTCGATACGATCAGTGGTTTAGGCGTGATTGAGCCTCAAACGATGACCATTTTCATTATATATATATAGATAAATATGCATAAATACACATACATATACATATAATATTAATATGTTTATAGTGACAAATAGTGCCTCCTTACACGACTTTTAAAAATCGCAATGGATTTAGAGCGTCGAATGTCATCAGGGAGTTCATTCCACAGCATTGCCACGTTATACTTATTAGTAGTATAATATTATGTTTTAGAGATTTTAACACACTCCCAATGCATCTGCACATGTACACTAGCCGAACCTATATAAAACTCAACTGTGATATCAACTGATGATTGGTGTGCTAATGAAGAGGCCATTTCAATAAGGCCTCTTCATTAGCACACCATTTTGCTCTTTTGCTAGTGAGCAGCATCCTTCCCTGCTGCCTACAATAAATAACGTAGTTTGAACTCAAATTGAAAATATCTTTGCGCTCTACTATAAAGTGAAACAAAGAAAAAAAATCAACAAAATTTCTATAAACGAGTTTAAAGATTAAAGCGCGCTAATCGGATGAACTTGAGACTGATCTGGTTTAGTGCAAGAGGCGAATGAAACTCTCTTATTGAATCTATTGCTCATTATTGAATGCTGCTTAGGAATTAGGATGTGTTACGAACAAAGTATTTTTTGGATTTTTAATTGTTATTTTTACTTAGTGTGTGTGATAGATTTTATTTTATTATTTGTTTAATTGTGTTATAAACACTGGTTATAAATGCATGGGGAAAGGCACTGGGAAACTGTCATGCCTTTCTGGGTGTGTAAATAAAAAAAAGCGGTGATAACTCAATGGGTAGGAGCTCGACTTCACTTTCCGAGCTCGAATCCCAGCACGCACCTCTAACTTTTCTAAATTATGTGCATTTTATTAAGTAATTCAAAAATCACTTGTTTCAACGGTGAAGGAAAACATCGTGAGGAAACTTGCATGCCTGGGAGTTCTCGATAATTTTCTCAAAGGTGTGTGGAGTCCAACTGGGTTCGTGTGGTGGGGTGATATGATGATGAAATGAATTAATTTATACGCATCATCCTCTGATGATGGTCTAATTTTGTTGTTTGATACTTGCACTAAGTTGAAATGTAATAAAAAGTCTCTCTTCTTCTTCTTCTTGCGGTGCCTCTCCGACTAGCGAAGGTTGGCAGTCAGCTTCGTAAATTCGTGTCTATCTTTCGCGAGGCGATATAATTCAATAATTAAGAAAATTAATAAAAAGTCTAAAATATCTTTATTCAAGTAGGCCCGGCCCATAGATGGCACTTTTGATGCGTACATTCCATGACAAATGTGTACACGGAGTGAGATGATGGCGATAACCATATTCGTAAACTTAAAATAAAGCTACCAGGGTTCTGAACGCGTCCTCGTCTAAGAAGAAGCTCACAACAAAGTTAGCCGGGTATTCTTTTTTGTTATCACCATCTCACATTGTCATTACAAATTATTAGAAGAGCAACCTAAAAACAAGCTTACATCCAAGCTTTTTTATCGATTACGTAGTCCTTTATATTATAATAAGACTTTTCTATGTAAATGTTAGTTATGAATATTACTATGACATAACTTACATTGAAATTGAAAGCATCTTTGAAGTGCAACAAAAAAAACAAAATAGACAATACCATTCTGCAAACGGGTTTAATATCAAAGCGCTGTAATAGGATAACGATATTATTGATCTGGTTGAGTGCAAGAAGCGAATGAAACTCGCTTATTGAAAGTATAGTGCATTATTGTAAGCTGCTGCAATGCTAATTACAAATGGTAGGCGAATTTTTGCACTACATTTATATAAGGAATATCTTGAACCAAGAATAATTAAATGGATATCCACCAATCAAATAACTTGTAGAATTATAAAAGTATCTACATATTGTATTCAATTTCATTAAATTTTTGCACAGAGTAGTCTGTGACGTTGAAAGTTGCTAGCTCTATCTTCTTCTCTGAGACGTTCCCGCGTTCCGCATTAAATAGATACACACAAAACTCACTTTTTTTCCTCTACAAGGAAACCCTTGACAGCACTGTTGGTCAGTAATGGTAGCGGGATAACCTGTTTGATGTATGGAACCCCAATCGGTTCTACGCGGCATCGTCCCGCAATTCGCATGGCGGCACGTCTTTTCGGTTGAATGGTAATTGAACACGGACGAAGCTTCCCACCAGTGGAAATTCGGTAATTATGAATTTCAAATAGACGCCACCGGGTATTGAACCCAACACCCCCACCCCCTTATAAGACCGCCACTGCACCAGCCGTCTAAAGAAGGTTTAAAAACAAGTAAGTATGTTTTTCGCATTTATAATATTAGCAGGGTCGCTGCTTTGCTAGAGCAAGAATTATAGGCGAAGTTTCAACATCAATTGAACTATTTCTTTGAGCAAACGAAGAATAACAGAGTTCCTTTGATAGGTTTAAGCTCAAAGAGCGATAATCGGATTACAATGAAATAAATCTCGTGTAGAGCAGCTAAAAAAAACTTAACATAAAATATTTTACTTATTTTGTACCAAAAATAGGTAAACCTGGTAAGAGGATTAAAGGCTTAGATGATGGGCTTATATAATTTTTTGAATTAAGAATAATTAATTCCAAAGCTCCTAAACGGTCCAAGTAATACCCATTCTAAAGCGAGAGATAGTGACTCGGTGACGTACCTACATGATTACGCCGAGATTCGTAGTTTTCCTTCATACTCATGCCAAATAGATGACGGAAAAGTTATGTTCCTCGCATTGCTATTTTTTAAGAACATATTTGTCTACTTCGTCCGCGTTTGTTTCTTTTTTTATAAAAGTTGCGTGTTTGTTTCTTTTTTTATAAAAGTTACGAAGGGCTTTTCATCTAAGTTTCTGATATGTACTGCTAAGGTTTGAAACGCTCTTCCGGCTTCGGTATTCCCTGATTCATACAACCTGAATGCCTTCAAGGCAAGAGTGCCAGCTTGCCAGCTTGTGAATAGTCCAGCGACGCCATGCGACCAGCTAATTTCAACTATTGCAGTAGCTAGGAATCAAAGCGCCTAAGGTGTGGAGCCCAAAGGTGTTCTCTTCTATGTTGAAGGTTACCAATATTATTTTAACATAGAATGTTAGAACGTTTTGCTGGATCTATCGAGCCAATAACGTTACTACGTGAAAATTTACAGAGGATTAGAAATCTATCTATAAATTATGGTTTTACCAGTATTAGCTACCAATATACAGTTGCTACTAGGGTGCACTACAGTTTTTCCCTTTACACCTGTGCTATGGCCTAATTGGATTCAACATATCGACCTATTACCGGCCCACTATGGCTCACGGGTCTCCTCCCACAATGAGAAGGGGTTAAGCCACAGTACACCACGCTGGCCCAGTGAAGATTGGTGGACAAATTAAGCGGATTAAAATGGTATATTTCAGAAGTATATTTTCTAATAGGATTGCGTTTTCGTTTTACTTTTCCCGACGTCTTTCTAATGTTTTTCATGTTTATTTGAGTAGATTTAGCATTAGAAAATAATATGTAAAGAATAAAAAACCTTTGCCGAACATCTCAATATTTTCTTTGAAAACGTGGAACAGGTTTATGATATTTAAATTAGGAATAAGAATTATTTTTCTTTTTATAAAAAACGGTTATATTTCATACACAATACTTTGTTTTCTTTTTACATAATCAGACTTGTTCTAATAACAAACATAACATTCAGGATGAAATAAAATACGAACAAGGGTGACTTAAAATATTGTAGTTGCATATGTTCTTTAGTTATGAGTTTGATGCAGTAAGTAGTGTTCAGTTGCTCTACAAGTTGACATATTCAATTATGTATATATCTCGAGATCCTAGTATCGATTTCCGGTGTCTGGAAGAATTTTTTATGGTCCAAAAACCAAAAATTGACAGTAATTTGGTTTTTCTGTTGAAACATTATCAGAATATCATCTGGTTTTAATCAGTAGAACGTAATAATAATCTTTAAAGACCACAATTGCAACAACGTGGAGGGTCTTAACCCTAATTCGTTGTCTGCTAGAAGTCTGTGCCCAGCGGTGGAACAGTGGGCACTGTATATAACTGAACCAGTACCCAAAGTACCACAGCTGGGCATAGACTTCTTCTAGCAGACATATAATGAGGTAGCTATGGCAGGTTAAATAAAGTAGAACTAAATTATACCTAATAGGCAGATTAATTAATTTACTAGAAATAAACAATAAATAAATTTATTTAATCACATTAGCTGTAGGTACTCACTCACATTCGGGTAACATATTGCATGACTTTGTATTACTTTTATAACTAAAGAAAATTAATATAATATAAAAACAAAGTATAAGGAAATTTAATATAAAACCCGAGACGTAGCTTATCAAAATAGTTGTAAACGATTTGAAGCACCATAACATAATAATGTCTTTGGAGAACAAATAAAAGTTTATAACTAAACATATGAGAAATGTTACTATTGTGAGACTCCTGGCAAAACTTCGTATTTTATCTGTTAGTACGTTAAATAAAACAGTAAAATACAAAATGGTACCCAAGAAAATTAGCGGCCATCTGAATACAAGACAAATTATAAAATATGCTGTCCATTCATTTAGGAGCTTCGTCACTATGACTGCTGTCCAGATTACACTAATAGGCATCGGTAGTAACCACGAGCAACACAAAACACTGTAAAAGTTAAATTTGCTTATCTTCACTATCACTATTATTAAACTATCGTACATGTGTTTAATAAAAATACAGACTAGAATAACTATCACAAAGTCAATGTATATTTGACAGCTTGTTAATATCGTTTTAGTTATCAACGACGAATTTATAAAAGCGTTTCCCTTCATGAATTCAATGAAGAATATGATCCTTTTTACAAAACGTGCGAGGCTAAGCTGCATTAACATTTGATTTCTGTAATTATTTCTCCATCGGGTAATCTTCAGAGCTGCTACGGTCGACAGCAGTAACTCCATAGCTGTCATAACAATTTCAGATATAATGAACGCTTGGAATACTGTAGAAAATTGTGTTTCATTGTAACTTGACACGTTTGAAGAAGAGTAATTGTAAATGTCTGCTGCAACTTTTGTAACATTGTTTGCTTCCGTTAGAAATGTATTTGACTCAATATATTGTCCTCTAGAAAACACAGCAGTCGTATCACTATCGTTTACAATTTCCATTTCACTAACATTTGAAATCACAGTTTTTTTTTATAAAATGCCAGTACACTGCAGTATCCGTTTTAAATACTGATAAGACGGTGACAGACTGGCTCGGAATGTTTCTGTCCGTATACTGAGGTAGATATTTACTTGTGAAACAGGAAATTAATACTCTACATGGTATTATTCACCCGATTCGTCTTATTGGAATTTGTGGTTAAAGAACGTCATAATGTTAATCATTAAAAACCCATAGCGGTAAAGGTAAGTAAAATAGTCATTACCTATCCAGATTTTGGCCTAAAGGGCCATGAGGATTTTCCTGAATTATTGTTTACAAATATAATAATTACTTAATGATTTGTAATTAAAACATTTCATTAAAAAGCCATTTTCGTAAAGCGACTTAAAACGGGTTCCACGAAAGAAAGCAGCCAAACGAAATACTAAACTTAAGGTTGCCTGGCAGAAATCGCTAATTAGCGATACGGCCGCATTTTTTATCCTACTACTTACTTGAATTGAATGTTCTTTTTTTGATTTTCTGCATCTTTCTCAATCTCTTGCTGTGGAGTGGATGAATAGTATAAATAAATAAATAATAATTTATATTTTAGTAGCTTATGATAATAGTGTGCCATGTTGATCAATACACTATAAGACAGTTTCCAGTATGTATGACAGAGACGCTAGTGAAGCAAGAAGAAGCATATGATAAGGTAAGCGAACCGAAAGTGGATGAAAGCACACGCGTTTCATACATATTCTTAACATGCAGTGTTATTAAATTTTAATTGTTAAAACAATTATATTGAAAGTACAATTTTCTAAATCGTACCGAACAGTTTTTTTTAGGTATTTTTACTGTTTGCTTTATGTTATATATATACTTAACTCCGTTTTAGATGCGTGCACACCAACTTAGGAAATCAGAAATAAATTCTCATTTCCCTAGAGATTTTTCCTTAGGATTTTCCCACGAAAGCGATAGTTTGGTTACTGTTATTATAAAAATACCTGAAGACAATTTTTTTATCATTGCCATATAGATTTGATCTTTTTGTGTGCTTTAAAACGACGTTTAGAGATATGAGACTATGAATCAGTGTGATACCTACTGGGAAATCATTACTTAAATTGTAAGGTCAATAGTAGTGCGTAATTTGTGTATGTACGTAATGAATACTCATAACTTACACATAAAAATGGATGTCAGCGTGATTCCTATTCCAAGAAATCATACTGACACAATTAATTTACTGACAAAATTTCAATACTCGGTGTATTGAAAATTTGTTCTTTAAGAATTTAAAAAGAAAAATATAATAAAACAGTGCTCTATTACCATATAAATTTTTATAATAAGAATATCGATTTAATTATTCTATTTTAGTAAGAGAATTTAACATAGATAAATAACTTGATATTTGACGGGAAATTTATGAAATATCCTATAAGGTTCTTCGTTCACTCGAAAAATCAAAACAGGATAGAGAACAATAGGTACTTTTATGAATATAGAATTAGCTTTCTATTGGAATATATAGTAATAATTGCTTAGCTGGGACTTGAGAAACTGTTAAAACGAGAAACTTAGCAGAACTCAATATAAATCTGTTCCTCAGTAACACTAACTTTGCCTGAGCAAAATCAAAGTACCTCTTACGCTCTATAGATTTCAGCCTTGGTGCTAGTTCAGCGCAAGTTTTACGTTTAGTAAGAAGAAGGATATATGAAAATAAATCACGTTCAAATGCAAAATAATTGATTCCTGCTATATTAAACGCAAGCGAAATAACGCGCGAGGCTAGTTAATATAAAATTCAACAAGAAAGAAATTAAGTTTTAATAACCACTTGTCCGTCTTCACTGTTTCCAGGACATTCATAAATGTCTGACTATATTTTGCTCGTGCATGTCGACCTTTGTTTGTTGTTCGATCAATACATTTCAATATAGGTCAAGCTCACTTCACGGGTCAATCCAGGTAACTTGTTCCTGTAAAATTATCAATTAAACATCAATTGTAAAAGAATGAGGAAACGAGATATCTTCATAATTAAAATATACAGTACAATACCTTATCATAAGGTGCTTCAACGTGTACAGGGTTTTACCCTGGTGGTAGGCATAAGTCAGGTAGCAAGCGAAAAATGGAAAATCCTCCTACAATACGAGTTATGTAAAACAATTAGGGTACGCAGGGCTTTACTGCATTTATGAAGTGCACGCCGGCGATAAAGTGATACCCCGGCGCTTCAATTACTTGAGCAGTTAATTGAAATGCTCAAATAACAGAAGAGCCAGGTTGATGATTGATTGAAAGTTTCCAGCTTAGCATTTTGTTACATCATGCATGACGTATGTAACATAAGATCATGCAGCGCAGATTTTTAGTACCTGAGCAATTTTAATGGCCCCATTGAGAAGTGCCTTAGAAAGCGAAAGTATTAATTTTTCGAATGGGGAAATGAGGTGGGGACATGAACCCGATACTACTTTGTATTTAGACATTTTAATTTATTTTTTCATCTAGGATGCAGAGTTGTCACAATATAGCGAGGCGGTGTTCAGAGATTTGTACAACATAATCGGCACTATTGGCTACGTAGATATCGCAGAAAAATGTCATTGTCCTACGGTAAAACAGAACATTTGAAAACCATAAATTCCGCTACAAATATACAAAAGATTTGATAAATAGGTGAAAGAATGTAATAGTTCATATCACAGAAGGTCCCAGGGCATTTGATCGATTGTTACCTTTTTGAAGCCAAATCTCTAAAGCGATCTTGCTGAAATTCGGTGCAGAGAAGTTGCTTTTTATAGCAAGATCGTAACGAACATTTTTCCTTAATTTTATGGAGGTAGCTAGACTCTATAAGATATGGAATGAACACAGTAGATGGTAGATTTGTTATATTGTTCTAAAAATAAAAATTTTAGAATACAAGGCATTATGGTGGTGTCAATACAAACTTATGATCAGTAAGAATCCTTACTAAAATTATACACGCGAAAATTTGTTTGTTTTTATTTCAGCGCACTAACTGGGTAGTTAGGTTAAAGGGTGTGGTTGGTTTGATGAATACGGCGCGGCATGTTGCATGCCCTGTGAACAGGGGCGTGCACAGGGTTTTCGACCATATGCATAAACGAGGTAGATCGCATAAAATGGAAAGAATTCCCTCCAATACGAGTTATATAAAATAATTTGGGTATTCAGTTCTTTTGTGCATGTATGAAGTGCACGCCACTGCATGTGAAGTGTTTGTCTGTGTATAGGCACTGGTTTCTAACTTTCCATCAATCTGCGTGGTCCGTCAAGTATTACTATAAAAAAGGTAACCAATCAACTTAATTTTCGGCATAGAGTTACTTGATAGGATAGTAAAAGGGATACCTTTTAAATCCCTTTAAAATAAACAGTTACCACGGTTATTGAAACCGTAATAACCTAATACAAAATTATAGAGTAAAAAAAAACAATAACTAGTTATCTATAACTGTTCCATTACCTGGTAGGAACCTATATAGACAAGTTTAGTTAGCTCTAAGAAGAAGTAATGCGAGTTTAGTTTGATTCTAATAACTCTCCATCTTAGTTTACGGTTCGAAGTTTTCTTTATTGATATGTCTACGCAACTCTACTTTGAACTTGTTCAAAGGACTTGACAATTTATTTTTATTGCTTCAACTCTTTTCTTGATATTGGGTAGGTATTTATCTATATTTACTTACGAAAACGTTTTTTTTTATTAAATAAATAAAATAAGTATATACGACAGTACACACATCGCCATCTAGCTCCAAAGTAAGCGTAGCTTGTGTACAAGGATAACTGATGAATATTTTTTCATGAAAAATAGAGATGACTACCTGTAAGAGATTTTTTTATGACATAGGCCCATCAAATTGTTGAAATGCTTGAGCACACTCTCCGAAATATATCTTACCAGCTGTTGCCCACGGCTTCGTACGCGGTTTTTTGGTTTTATGAACATTTTCCCGGGATAAAAAAGCTGCCTATGTTTTAATTCAAAGTATAATCAATCTCCATTCCACAATTCAGTAGTTTTTGCGTGAAAGAGTAACAAATATCCATCCATAAAAACTTTCGCATTTATAATATTAGTAGGATTTTAGTGATAAATAATAATGTAGACCCGTAACGTGCTTTCCGATCAAGGGGTGGAAATTTCTTAACTCCGGTTTTGTATAAATGTATTTAAAGAAAAACCCAACACAATTCAATTTGTGGTCACTAGCCGGCTAACCACTAGCTACCACAAGCCGATATTTAATGTAACCTGAGGCTTTTATCATTATTGGCTTCGGTTATTCTTAATATATACTAATATAATAATAACCGAAGCCAATAATGTTATTCTCTACCTATATCCAATTGCAAAAGTTTCCAAAGGGCGAGGCCAGGTGCCGAAGGCTAGTACAGAATATATTTCTACCCTATTATCTACACTATTAAATCAATATGACCTACATATCGTAGTGGATAGATGGATTATAATATCCTTGTTACTAAAGCATTATACGGTGGATTTCCAATATTGCCAATTGTTAACGCGGAAATAGATGGCCACCGACGATACCTATTTGTTAAATACAAGATCGATGTTATCTGAAGTGAAGATGTTCTTAAGCTAATTACTAACTGTAACTAAGGTACTGCGTAATGATATGGAAAGAATAAATTTATGTATGAAGTTTAATTTAGAACGAATGAATGTTGGTATTTTTAATAGCATTCTAGCTTCTCCGCTTTCACGTAAAGCTACAATGCTATACAAAATGATTTATATAACTATGCGGCGTAGAGTAAAATAAATAAATAAAAAAGCCGTTTATTATTCCTTGATTCAAACTTTTTCTGTCAAAGTCACTACAGTAACTAGCATTGCTACACATAAACAAATCAAATATAACATATTTAGATACAGTATTGATACAAAGTGAAGGTTATTGTGATCCTGAGTGTGTAATGATAAATGTGTAGTGTTATCTCAGCGGAACATTATCGTTTTCTTATGAAATTCTTTTTATTAAATTTCTACAGTCTTGACGTTAAAGAGTAATTGTGACATTTTTTTGTACCTACCCGCATAAATAGATACAAAATAAATAGATAAAAAATATAAACAACAAAAAAAAAATATATAAAAATAGATAAGAATAAAGCTTTTGCAAATTTGTTATGTTAAATAAAAAAATTTTTTTTTTTACAAATTGAGTTATGAAACCAAGGATCCCTTGTGGGTAAAGGCCTCCTCCATTTTCTGCCACTCAGCACTGTTTAGCGCTCTTTCAAGCCAGTTCTCGCCAGCCACACTCTCTAATTCATCTGTCCATCGTACCTTTGGGCGACCCCGTTTTCTAATGCCCTTTGGACCTTTCCATAGAGATGTGCGTTTTATCCATTTATTATTAGGGGTACGTGCGACGTGACCTGCCCATTTCCATTTCTGGCTTCTGCTATAGGTTAACGCATCAATTACTTTGGTTTTATTTAATGGTTGCGTATCTGTGTCTATCTTTGAGTTTAATATAATGCTCCTTTCCATAGCACGTTGGCAGGTTTGTATTTTTTGGCACGTTGCACTGTTATAGATCCAAGTCTGGCAACCGTACGTAAGGCATGGTAGTAGACAGGAATCAAAAACTTTCTTTTTAAGTGCAAGATACTACAAACTGACTAAACCTAAGAGGGTGACACTTTCACTGTTGAACAAACCCTTTAGTAAAAAGAAAAAAAAATAGGTACTGGTTTTCACTTTATTTGTGATAAATTTTTCTCACGGCTCGTGTAGATTTTTTTACCTAAAGTTCAGTTTAATCATTGATTTTTCTTACGGCGTATAGAGATTTTTTTTCAGGTCGTTTTTTTTCCTAAAGTGCAGTTTAAAACGGATGTATTTCTTATTACGTTAGTAAGTTTAATATAATAATGTGGCAAGGACGTACAAATTACTTTTCCATGGGTATTTACCACGTAACACGTCCCCTGTGTTTATCAAACACGAAGCCCGGTTCATGATAGAGCCATAATATGGGCGCGCCACGTCTTCGGCACTTGCCATTTCTAAATGAAACTGTGTCTTCGGTCTAATTACAGCTAGTTAAGTTAGTTAGACGACAGGAAGTGACTCTACGCCGAGTAATGAAGCAGTGGTCGTCACTAGACACGCTAATTTCCGGTCAAAGCAATCGATAATCACTACACCGCACTACTTCTATTTATATTTAACATTGTATCAATATTCATTTAATTTATTCTAAAATTTCTAATGCTATCTAAATAAATGGAAATGTGCTTTTTGTTTTGTTCTTCTTACATAACGCAAAAGGACAACGTATGTACTTGATTTTTTTGCTTTATGATTTAAGGGGCATTAATAAAAAAACCTTCAAACCTGGAATTTTGAATATTAGCTTATTTCTAGATGAGAAATAATTTCGAATGTATTCTTAAGTAAATATTTTGATAATGTAAATTTGCTTATTATTCAGACGTTATATTGAAAATATTCATAGTCCATTTAAGTGGAATTTTCCTTAAAGCAAATATTTACACGCAGAGGTTCAGACGCGCCGTAATCGAGAACGCTATTCGCAAAATCTATGAGGCGTACTGGAGTTGTGAGGCGTGGAGAGATATAGGAGGAGATATATAGATATAGAAGATCTATTTTAGGAGGCATGCTCGATATTTTAATATTGTGAACCGAGCTGGGAAATAAAATGATATGAAAATACACTTCATTGTACATCAAAGTAAATAATGTAGAAGTAGAATTTCTCAGCGGTCAACTAAATAGCGATGTCGTCCAGAATGCAACCTTGCAAAGGCACATGTTTCATATTTCAGAAATTAAAATGATAAATTAAAAACGTACAAAACTAGATATAACCCGAAGAATACATAATAACATAAATTTCTTATAAAAGTACACTTCTTATTAAATATAAAATTCACTTCTTATTAAAAATAAGGCCTCTTCTTATTAAAGATAAAGGCATCTCTAATAGAAGAATAGGTTGTGCTATCACCACACGGTACAACCTATCTCTAAAATACATCATCATCATCAGCCTGCAAGCATCCACAGCTGGACATAGGCCTTTCCGAGAGCACGCCACTAAACACCTGCCGCCTTTCTCAACCAGCTGCTTCCAGCTATCTTTTTGAGGTCATCTTCTTAAAGTCGTCCCACACTGCGATCGCCGGTGCGCGGTCTCCGCCCCAGAACACGTCTGCCCAAACGGCCATCGGTTCTACGACAGACATGATCCGCCCGTTGCCACTTCAGCCTGCTTATTCTTTGGGCCATGTCGGTGACTTTAGTCCTCCTACCGATTTTTGTCCCTCAGAGAAACTCCTAATTCCTTAGTACGCTGCGCGACTTTAAACTTGTTGACAACGCCCAGTTAGTGCCGACGTTTCCGCCCCATATGTCATCACAGGCAGGACACACTCATTAAATATCTTCGTTTTCAAGCTTTGGGGTATTAACGAGTTGAACAACTGACTTAGTTTTCCGAATACTGCCCAACCCAGCTGAATCCTTTTGTCAGCTTCCCTTTTGAAGTAGGTAGTTCCTTTCGAAGTTGTTGTGAAAAATACATCACATGCTTTGGTATAAATATGGATTTTAGAACCATTTAACCGGTATTAAGTTCACGCGTGATGAGAACTTTAGTCTCAAAAATAATAATAATTAGTTCAAGACATGTAATTCCGTAGGAATCTTTTAATTTTCCAGGCTAAACTTATAAGTATGATCGACTACAGAATGCCAATTAACTAACTGTGTGTAAAATTTCGAGAAAATGAGTGCATCTGACGAATTTAGGATGTATTGAGTTTTTAGTGTTTTTTTTTTTAATATATTTTCCTTTCTCTGTTTTTTGTGTGGAGGTTACATAGGTTACCAATAAATATTATAATGGATTAACAAATAAAGTAAAACCTACAACAAAATACATAGGTATAAAGCTTTTCGATGAGGACACCATCGGAAAAATTCCCTAGATGCTGGTGCTTTTCTATTGCAAGGCATATACTTAGGGCTAATTATTATCTTCCGTAGAAGTATTTATTATGTTTATAAAGCTAAGTGGTCACTTAACTACAAAAACATAATTAAAACTTGAAAGATTTGAGGTTTTCACACAACGTTGCATTTTTATATAACTGTGTATAAAATATATAGTAATTTATCCTCAACTGCCCACAGAAACGAAAATTAATTTCAGAGTAAGCCTACCGAAAGTGTGGCTAGGTTTAGCTAGAATGTAGCTCACGCGGAGCCATATGTGCTATATGTATTAGTATGTCTTAATGTAGGTACCTACTAGAGACTAGTAATCTAGTACCTACGTTACTGATATCAAACATACGGACGCCTCAGTTATAAAATCAAACCATTTGGTGAAACAACCAATAATATAATACTTTCCAATCCCAAAATGAGTGCTTTGGATAGAGAATATTTTATAATAAATCTTCCTTTCCACTTAGATCCTCCACTTTGACTGTCGACCTCACAGGCCCCCAGTCGTCTGGAGCTATTACAAGTCTCGGCCGTTTGGGACTAAAAGGTTCGGTCGAAGATATTTTCTACACCATAAATCGTATCATATTATTCTATTTTCCTTACAGTTTTTTTGCTTGAGTTTCATATTTTAGATATAATTACTAATGGCAAAAAAAAAACTTCCACTGTAACGAGTTAAGTTCATGGCATGTCATGATTTTATTTCAGAGTCCAACATTGCAATTTATACTATTTTTCTACTTTTTTGTACTACATACTTTTTATTGTTTTTTTCACCCATAAGCAATAATTATACAAATAGTCACGTTAATCCTTTGCTTGATTGCTGCGTGAAAGAAGGATTACACTTTTGCGTTTATAAAAACCGTAGATATCTTATGTAGGTGTATCTTGCATTTAAATAAGATTTACAAAAATATTTGTGCTCACCGTAGTTTACTTCTCCCAATGTCTTCTTTCAAAAACAATTTTGGCTAACTTATTTGAGTTACTAGTTTAGAATCATGTTATCGTAAACTTCGCTCAAAGAGATTGCACAAATACTTGCATTTGTACGTGTTTACGTTGAGCAAGTAATTTTATATGTTTTCAAATAGCGACAAGTGGAAGCTCGACTCCCACATAATCAGTTTGTAGATAAAGGTTAGGTAAAATATTGATTTTATTATCTCTTGATACATCACAAAGTTCATGTTTGTGGAATCAGTCAAACTATCTTAGATTCATGCTTTGTTTACTTAGCTTAGAAAAGCTACGCCTAAAACTTATGTATTTACGAGTGTTATGGGATTAGCACCATCTAACTTGGCCGTCCTGAAGTAAGCTCTCTGAGACGTTCACGCATGTAGCCCACGTCACCATTGAATTCTGAAAATATTTAATTCTGGCAACTTAACGGAAAAATATAAGAACCAACCATAAAAGAAACAAATAAAATATTAAACTTCATTAATTATTATCATGATGTCAACCAATGAAAGTCCACTGCACAACAAAGGTTGTTTGTAGGGAGTTCAAAATACCACGGTCTTGCATTGCTTTTGCGCTATGACCTCAGTCCTAACGTAGTAGTAATAGTTAAAAGTTTCTCAGTTCCAGTTTATTTGGGAATCAATGATTTTTAAATGCAGGTGGAATCTGGTGGGAAGCTTCGCCTGCGGCTAATTAAAACGCTACGCGCGGCTAGTCGCCAGTCAATTTTGTTAACTGAACCAGTAAATAGATCACATTTTCGCATAAAATTGTGCGATGTTCAAAACATGTTTACGACTTTCCACGTTATCACTCGACGAGATAAATGTTATTATTCAATATTGGGCTTTATCACCGACTTGTAATAAAGCTTAACGAGTTTTAGTTAAAGGACCGGAATGTTTATAGCTCGCACTCATTTACGGTGACTCCATTGACGTCAACGACAGATATGAACGCAAAGCTTCGTACGCTACAAAACTACTTTATTAGTTTCTTGCATGGATTCCCCTGATTTGGATTTATATATATAAGTGACAACAAGTACAAAATAGCGTGAATGCCATTGGCCGGAGAGTTATACAAACCCACCCCGCTGCATTAATCTGGCTGGCGGGCTGAGGTAACATACTAGCTAACGATTTTATTGTCAAGTGTGTAACACAATTATCTTTTTATCTTATCTATTAATTATCAGGTTCGATATATGAAAGCTAGAGTCTAAGCCCGAGTGAGAGAATATATATATTTTTTAATTCCACTACAAGCAATCTCACCCGGTACTGGTAAGTGATAATGCATTCTAAGATGGTAGCGGGCTAACCTGTTATCCCTAACAGGTTAGCCCGCTACCATCTTGTGTGGCAGTTATATTAAACCCATAATCGGTTTTAGGCGTTACTGTACAGGAAATCTAAATCGCTTAGCGGCGCGTTTTTGTCGTTAGTATGGTAATTTGCCACGGCCGAAGCCTCCCACCAAATTAAACCATAGAAAATCTAACCCGGGATCTCCAACTTAAAACCACATCGCTAACTGATACTTGATACTTTAAAGTGCTTAGTTGATCACCGGTAGTCCTATAAACTTCTTTAACTTCACAAGAGTCAGTAGAGTAGAGAAAAATTCTAGGATTTATTTCTCAGCGATATGGCGTTAAGTAAGTGTGACAGCCCGGTCACCAGAAATCGATAGATTCTTCGTAAAAGTTTTTACACCCTACTTTATATGCCGTTTGTTGTATCTTAGTAGCTCGCTCTAGTATGAGATACGTGAGCTGTCGCACAATCAGGCAATATAGCGAAACTCCAGCTGGAGCAAAATAAAATAATAAGTAAGTATCTGTTTCGGTGTAGACATTTCATTTTATTTTTGTTAAACCTCGACGCAAAAAACTAAGTTTAAAATGTTTAACGTGTGTTTTTGTGTGCCTGTTTGTGGCATCGTAGTTCGCGCACCATTATCTATAAAATGGCAAAATAAACATGTCTGTTGTATAGGAGCCCTCTTAAATATTAATTTTATTCTCTTTTTTAGTATTTGTTGTTATAGGGGCAACAGAAAGATCGATGTATATCTGGTAAAATTTCAACAATCTTACTATCACGGTTTATGAGATACAAACGGACAGACAAGCAGACAGTCTTAGTAATAGGCTCCCCTTTTACCCTGTGTTTACGAAATCTTCTATCAAAATCTAGATTCAATAACGGTTCAGTATTTCAGTTCTGATTTTTTAGCTCTTGGCGGGGGCCATTCAATATTTTTTGTACTTGATAAGACATTTTGTTTGGAATTATTAGTTTGTTATCCGGTAATAGTAGGTACTTAGAAGTACTATTTTTGTAGGTGATTCCTGTTTACATATAATTCGTATGTTCTACACAACATCACCATGGTCTTGATGACGTAATAAACGATCATTTATTTGAATTAAGCAAAACGGACACTTTTTTGTAACTCCGCATTAATTAAGGTTTTTTTACAAATCCCATGGGAACCGTTTGTTTTCCTGGGATAAAAAGAAGCCTATGTTAAATAATCTCCGTTATTTCAACTCGCTCTAGGCTAAAAATCAGTAATTAGGACAATAAGTAAGGACAAACAAACAACCATACTTTGGCATTTATAATATAAGTATTAATAATAATAATATAATATAAGTATTAATACCATTTGTAGTACTACTAGATACTATTTGTATATTTATATAGTAGATACTATTTGTAGTTTGAAACAAAACAACACACGAATAGCTGACTAAAATCAGCCAGTCATCCTGAGTTAGCCCGGGTCCCCCGTTCCATACACATACCTAATACATGTCAAAAAATATGTCTAAATAGTCATGCAAAACCAGTCTTATGCGAAAACAGAATTTATCCTACTAATATTATAAATGTGAAAGTGTAGATGTTTGTTACTCAATCACGCAAAAACAGCTTAACGGATTTGGATGAAATGCATGTAGCTTTATTTGACATGGAAAAGAATACCACGATTGTTCCTGCGGGAATAAAACACCTTAATCCACGCTAATGAAGTCGCGTGTATCAGCTAGTTATTTCATAAGTAGGTATGTTTAAAAACTACTTTCTTTCTTTAGTGCCAACATTAGTGTACATTCCTTTAAGAGACAGGTATGCTCAAAGTAAAAGAGGCCTTTTATGTAGCGCTTGAAATTAATAGTAAGTTCTTTATCTTGGAAAACGAGGATAGCAAACTTTTCTAATCACTCCCCGAATGGCCACCCATTTAGGAACAAATCGCTAAAAGAACTCGTTCGAAAGTAACGTTTTTCGCCTTAACGGATTTAAAGACCATCTGTTTCGACGATAACAACACAACGAACAGTTTTGCATTCCCATCTGCGTAAATATTTTACTATAAAGAGAGAATCTTTAAGTCATAACAATGTACTAGGCATCGTTGAAAATGTTTAAAATAAGTACTCGTACATTCGGAATAATCAATAATATTATTTTATCTCCCTACAGTTCTATTCATACTCTTAAGTATGATCTTTTTTACTATACTTCTGGGAGGCCTCGCAAAGGAGAACTTCAGTATATAACAAAACTTTTTTTGTTTCTTGTTCAGGGAGCAGAGATCTCTTGGCTAGATATTCTTTTTTCTGGAGATCTAAGAATATCTAGATAATCGGATACCAAAATACCGTGTAAAATAATTAACCTAAAAAATTAGGAATCTATAAGTTTTCATGCAATTGAACTTTCTTGAGGGAAACCGAACCATAAGGCTCATATCAGAACCTATAAGCGTAGGATCCTTCTCCGGGAAAACCTTCATGCCAATGAGGACAAAGGATTATTAAAAGATACTTTTAGCGTTATTTGCACACAATAGGCGGAGTTTAAAATATGAAAGTGATGATGATAAACTTGCCTGCCAACCTGCATTTGAAAGAGAGAGAGAGAGAGAGAGAGGCATTTGTTGTTGTGATAAACTAGGAACTTTTATGTTATAAAAACATAAGCTTCCCCGTATCTTAAGCCCTTGCGGGTAAAATAATAATGTACCGTACAATACAAATAAACATTATGTCACAGGAGCAATATTAATAAAATATAAAACGTAACATATCCTTTTTGTGACCTCGCAAAGTTATGACGCAATTAACAGTAGGTCTACCTACTGATACTGAAATTTCACTGGAGCTTATGATCGATGGGTGGAAGTATACACAGAGGCTCGTGATTAAAAGCGTGTCGAGATCACCTGTCGCGTACATGATCAACAGGAAGAGATCCGGGCGAGGTTGGAAGGAACACGCAGTTTGCGGGGAAGGCAGTCGCCGCCCAACCGCCCTAGCGTAAGCCGCGTCGCGCCCTGCGTCACGCGTGTTTTGTCTACCGCGCTGATAACACACCTTTATCATACCCATATCATATCATTTTCTTAAAAACTATACCAATTAAGACGATGTGATTGTTCTTTCGGCTTGGTGGCATAACACGAAAAGACGCCGCGCCGTCTTCTTGCCCTGGGCGAGGTAAGTTTTCAAAATATATTTAAATATATTCTGGAATGGCAATGGCTTGGAATTTCTTAGCGATACTTTTTAAATTGGTTCTGTAATACGTTTTTTGTTTATTTATTTTCATATGATGACACTATGAGTTTATGGATGTTAGTATAATTACCTACCAGGCAAATGTTACGGAGTGTTTGTTTACATGAAGATAAAACGGTCACGCCTACGAAAGAAGTAATTAATCGAACAAATTAATACCTAATAATATGAATATTGTATTAGGATGCGTATAGGTTAGTAGTGGATCTATAAATTTCTATATTTACCAATGATCAAACCAATTTATTATATTAAAAAAAGGTTTTTGACTATTTTGTTTGTAAATAGTCATTTTCACAATCAGAACAATTAAGTAGAGTTAACCAACTTTTAGTGTATATATAGACAAAATCGATGAAGTAACACCGGTGTGTATTCTGCTCAGATAAAGCATTATTAAATGTCTTAGACGTGTTGGAAATTTGTCTGAGGTTTTCAACGGCTAGAAAATTTTAGAACTTTCTAGCCGTTGAAATTTAATTAAGCAGTCGAATTCTAGAGCATTCCGTAGTGAGAAGAATCTGTAAGCTGAATAATTCTTCAATATTGAAGAATGATTCAGCTCATAGATTCTTCTGATATCGAATCATCGTGATAACTTACAGTCACATAACTTAAAAGAAAAAGTGCAGGCAGTGACAGTATCTGTCAAAGGGCCTGCTACTTTGATTCCAATCATAATAGTCAATGGCACTCGATGGACATACGCTTAAAATATGTAATACTTACCCGTACAAAACTCACCCATGGACCCTCCACACACCCTTTTCACACCCTTATGCTCGTGCCGTCCTGTAGATATTCGCAAATAGATATCTGAATTAAGACGTGCATTCAATTTCATATCTCTGTGCACAAGTACTATAGGTATTCCATTTGATTTCTTTGAATCGTAATCATGTCCTACTTTCAAGGATAGAAATTTATATTGTAAAGATTTCAATATTTTTATTACTATTAAAAAAATATCACTGAAGCCCGACGGGGTAATCTACTGCACACAGAAATATCTTGACTTCTGTGTATCTTCAAATAATCAAAAGAATCAAGGAATAGTGGAGAAATAAATGGCTACTGTGTAATAGTACTTTAAGTATCAAGCGTGGTTACATTGCATTTTACAGTCGAAGCGGTATTAGGCGCGTCATGTACTTACCAAACGCGTTTCACACGACGATTTTCATTACACTTGCGTTGAAAAACGGGCGTTTTTTATCTATCTGGAGGTAACAACACTAAATCACTTTACCCCAGGTGGTAAAGTAATTTAAAAAAAGAACAGTCGGCTCATCTAATATTTTACTATTTTTTATGTTCCTTGTTAATTTTTGAGTTCTCCCCTACTCATATTATATCTTTTTTATAGACAATCTACGTCTATGTTCTAAATGTAACCGTGTAAAATGTAAGGACTCCAACTTTTTGGTTAAATTTATGCTTTATTATAAATATTTTAAGCTTTAAGCTAAAATCATCATGATTCGCTGATTAATAAAAATTATAGCCAGGCAAAAAAAGTAGAAACTAACTTAAAAAAATTAAAAAATCACACATCATATTACAACGTATGACACTTTAAAATATTCCCTTTCGCGTACAGCTTTGTATAGTTTGATTTATGTAATGGACCTGAATTGTTTATTAATTAACGCAGTAAAATTATATGTTTGAGATATAAAACAATTTAAGACACAATGCTGCTACTGGAAACCTTTTTTGGCCAGAAATACAAAATAAATACTTTTCCCCAAGCTATAACAGAAATCCAGAACCGAAAAAGAGTATGCATGTTTTCTGCCAAAAATAACGTTAAAACTACGCGTTACTCGGCAAATGGCTATTTAATTCTATAGTCTATATCTGAAAACTTTGTTTCTTGCAAAATGAGCTCTAGTTCATTAAGTTATTCTGAAGCAAATTTAAGGCCAGATTCCATGAAAATATAGGCAATCTCCAATTTTTTACCGGAAAAAATACACAACTGTAAAGCCTATGGTAAGTGTTCTTTGCCGGTCCTGAAACTTGGAGGAGACAAATGAAAAAACAACAAATATTGTATTTAATGTCGCGATGAAAAAAGGGAAATATTTCTTAGAAAAATTTTTGTTATTGTTTTTCATCTCTTCTTTCTTACTCAGGATCGATATGAAAAGTATTATGTTTAAAACGCTGCAATATTAAAATTGTATTTGTTCATTTTACAATATGCTACGTTGGAGTAATTTCTTGCGTATTCGTGAGGTTCCGGCCGTTCAGCCGCAATTAATAAGGATTAGCTTTCCGTTTGTGACATTTGGTATTGATCACACATACCTATGTCTATTGGTGTTGTGATTGCTTCGGCGTAAATGTGAGTCCTTATTATAGGTTACTAGCTGTTGCCCGTGACTTCTTGCGGTGTTTTACAAATTAATATATACGGAGATTTATTATAAATAAGAATTTGATCATGAACTACATAACTTTTATGTATCATCAATAGTTTTCACAGCGCAAGCTAAATAACTAATTTTATAGGCAATATTGCTAATTTAGGGTTCAATAGGATATAATTGCACAATTCAAAAAAAAAAATTACAAACTTTGGGATAATTTAGCTTTCTCTTTGGTGAAATCAGTCCAGCAGATTGGGTAAAAAAAAAACAAAAAAATCTATCCTTTTTATAAATAGGTACTTATTGAGATCTCTCTTTCTTAAAGGCTTCGTTCGTTTGACCTCCCGCACCTCTAACTTCTCGTCGTTATGTGCGTTCTAAGCAATGGAATACGTCATTTGCTATAACGTGAAAGAAAGAAATCATGCATTCCCAAATGGGCAAAAAAATAGACTACAAATCTGTACCTGGCCAGCTTGCTGACTCTAAACTCTTCTCATTCTAAGAAGAGACACGTTCCTCGTCATTGGTTTATAATGATAACAACATTGCAAGTTAATGTTGATCTAATTTCTGTAAGTTTGGGTATTTTCTGAAAACTCTTCAAGCGCAGAAAGTAATGAACCATTGTTATAAAAGGTTTAATAAAACAATGGTGAAATTATTGGGAATCAAACATAAAAAGAAGGAAACGTGAAACAGTACCAATATGTACTAGCCTTGACTAGCCTAGTAAACAAGTTTTTTGTGCGATGGCTAATTCGATTCGGGATGCCGCTTAAAAATAAGTTATGTTTTGTTAGTTATAATTTTACGAAATGATTAATAAATCAAATTATAGCAAATATATTATAAAACTTTATATATCTTAAAAGCGTAGGTAAGTATTGAAAGGGGTCCAAGAAGCCAAACATTTGTAGATTAATTATTTTAACTTTTATGTCGGCGTTCAATAAAAATGATAAATAATGAAGATAGAACACCGAGAATTTTTTTCCTGTTTAAGAATCTTTCTTCAAAATTCCTTAAATTATAATAGTTTTTTATTTTATATAAAAAAAAACGAAGTGCTACCTGTTTTTTATCTTAATTTCTTACTAACTATTGCAGTTTTTCACATACTAATATTTCTTTCTTTCGATACATTTTTCTAAATCCCTTGCTGATATTGTTAAAAGCTTGATCTAGTATTAACACGTTTTTGAACTTGTTGACTAGCCTATTCGATGTTTTTGTTGGCATGTTTAGTCGATCACTAGCAAATTTTAGTAACTGCCATGTTAGATTTTAGTAAAAGTGGCCCTGGTCGACTGAATCTTAATACAAAAGTTATCGGTTGATCCTAGCACTGTATATATTATTAAAGGTATAGCTATATAAAATATGCAGTTTGTGTCTCACATAAGCTCCTAAATAAACCGATTTGTTTATTATTTTAATTTTATCGGCCTGATATGGAACAGGCTATATAAAAAATTAAACTACGAATAAAGCAGTATGAAATTCACAGTACATTCGGATTACTTCTAATAGATGACTTTCTAGAAGGATTGATAACCGTTTATGAATAGTTGTAATCAAATCAATTTTAGTTGGAACAAAGTTCACCGGGTCAACTAAATAAAAGAAACTGTTTTTTTGTAAACCTAAATTATAGCTAAGCTAATCTTAGGTCTTTGAATATTATATGTAAGTAGATAGTAAATGTAAGGTTACTATCTACTTACAAATAATATTCAAAGGCCCATAGATCATCGATTAAAACGCTTGTATATAAAGTATAGATTCTTACCCAATTCGACACTTTAAGCTTCCTGACACGTTTAATGGCCCGAACTTTATCAAAATCTTATTGGCTTTAACTAGACCGCGCCGAAAACGTGACTGTCAGAAAAGGGTTACCGTATATTTGAAACTTTTTGAAGCGCAAAAAGTTAGTTACGTCACGTCAAACAAGCTCGGGAAAGCTTTGACTCTGCTGCTTCTGACAACTTGTCAGTTTTTAATTCACGTTGAATCAGTTGAAATCCTGAAAGAATAAAACGAAAATTCCAAAATCTTTTTACCAAAATTTGCATGGTTTAAAAAAATACCTACTGTGAAAGTATAAAAATATACAATCTTCAGAAATTATAATTATATTTATTGACTGGCAAAGGTACAGATAAGCTGCAAATGCTGAAAACAATTTCAATACAACAATTTGCATGTGCGAGATAAAAAATATTGTGGTATAATGGATGGTTATGGACAGGTTATAGGCACGTTTGTTTGTACGTTCACTTACCTACTGTAACGAATTTTTTAAACGACTTTTGATCTATGAGACTTCATACGTGGACATTTTATACGCTGTTTCCATAATAGGGTAGTTTCCTATATAATGCTTTTTGGATATCGGGTATAGACACTATCGCTTGGAAAGTTGAAGTATTTACCCGATATTAATCGTCAAGCATATATTTAACTTTCAACAAAGCGTACCTATTTTAAAATTAAAACGTCTTTTATCACCGATATAAAGGTAAATATGTTTTCCTCCATGAACGTCTTAAACTATGTAAATAATGACTTATTAGAAAAACGCAGAGAGAAATCACGATAACGTAATGAAAAGTGGTAAAAACTGGTTTGCATTCATATACAAAGTACTCGTGGTTTTTTTGTCAGTGGGCTGAAAATAATCCCCGAAGCTGACCTATAGTTTCCATATGAAGGAAGCCTAAGTAAATAAAAATATCGAATGCTGATTGAGTTACGGTTGGGTCATTAGGTATGGTTATGAGCTCATTGTATTGCGTCGTATGTTTGTCCAGCTTAATCTACCGCAGAATATATCTGGTGTTTATACTTATAACGTTGCTTTTGGTTTACCAGGGCGCATGAACAAATTCATTAGTCAACATATGATGCTGCTCCCAGTGTCTTTCAAGACTTTTGGGAAATGGAAACAGGGTTATCCAATGTCCACCTTGGTTGCCATGTTATTGTTCCGGCACGCCTCTTACGTTAACACATACACGTAGTGCCGTTTTGTTCAACAACGTTCCCGTATCTACGTTCAGGCGGTGAGGTATGAGGATATCTCCAAAAGGCATATTTAAGTTTTTTTAAAGGATTTTAATTGATATAATCAGAATATTAAGAGCCGATACCTCGTTATATTTCCGTTACTGATTTATGTAGGATCAATCTTATCAAAACGGTTGCTCTTCTAATAATTTAAAAAACCATTGTGAGATGGTGATAACAAAAAAAAAAACACCCGGCTAAGTTTATTGTGGGCTTCTTCTTAGACCAGGACGCGTTAGGAACCCTCGTAGCTTTAGTTTTAAGTTTACGAATGTGGTTATCGCCATCATCTCCCTACCGTGTAATTCTTATGTACGCATCAAAAGTGCCACCTATGGGCCTACTTGAATAAAAATATTTTTGACTTTGACTTTGACTTTTGCGGTGATAGCGCATTGGGTAGGAGCTCAACTTCACTTTCGGGAGGCGACCGCACCTATACCTTTTCTAAGTTATGTTCGTTTTAAGTCATTAAAATATCACTTGCTTCAACGAAAACCTGCATGCCTGAGAGTCCTACATAATGTTCTCATAGGTGCCCGGAGTACACCAATCCGCTCTGGCCCATCGTGATGGACTTTGGCCTTAACCCCATCTCAGGAGGAGACTCCTGCTCTGTAGTGAGTTGGGGGTAATGGGTTGATGTGAATGAATGATGAATTAAATCTTGTCAATAAATGCGTATTCATAAAATTATAGCATGCGACATATAGTATGCGACTTTTACCGCAAATACTTTTTTTTTGGGATAAGAAGTAACCCTCAACTACAACGTTGTAAGCTCTAAAAAAATATTGTCGTTGTTGCGCAAAAGAAACGGAATGCCATAAACATATTATGATTGAATATAGGATGTTACCAATTTAAGGTTGGAAAAATAAGGTACCGAGGTAATAAGATTTCTGTACACATAGTATTACGTATATAGGTACTATGTAATCGGGTATGAATTAGCAAAATTCTCGTATACCTAAATTGCTAAGATTTAATCAATAACAATGTTCAATTTATATATAAAGAAAAGCTAATGACAACTATAGAACCACTCATAGGTCTGCCTATAATCTGTGCGGAGTTTAGGCATATGTATTCGCAGGCTCTAACGTTTCCATTACCTTAATATGTTTACCATATGTCACGGCAGGCAGACGATTACGAGCATTGCTTGACAATTAACGCTCGTTTTCTATCTATCTGTACTTTATCTGACGCTAAGTTAGTTATTTGTTAAATATTGTAAGGACGTTTTGGACGATTACAACGTTGCTAAGTAATTAATCGTGACGATAATCGTGTTGAACATAAATCTTAAGCTTAACTAAATTGACATCTCTCAAATAGTTGGCTGTCTTTTTCCATTATTTATTTGACTAAAATAAAAAGTCCCTCGCCTAAAAGCCTATCTTGGATAAGATAACTGATTTTTTTACAAATTATCCTGTATATAGCAAACTTTTATGGCATAAATCTAAAAACTGTGCTAGTAAGTAATAAGTAACCTTTTATAAATAAAATAGAGATTACAAGTCTGTATTATGACTGTAGATGAAATTATAATGTTCCATCTGAAGATTTTTGATTAGATTTATTGTAAAAAAAACATTAAAGAGGGTGACAACTGACAGACGGATGTAAGACAGAAAACGGGGTGATCGTTTAAGGCTTAACGGTTTAAGTTTTGCAAGGAACCCTAAAACTACG
This sequence comes from Pararge aegeria, assembly GCF_905163445.1. Lineage (NCBI taxonomy): Eukaryota > Metazoa > Arthropoda > Insecta > Lepidoptera > Nymphalidae > Pararge > Pararge aegeria. The sequence continues at coordinate 9,488,461 of NC_053195.1, read as the reverse complement.
CGGTATCACTTTGATGAAATGTACCTAAACGTATTTTACTTGTTCATCTTTGAGTTCTTGGGTTCACAAATAAAAAGGTATGAAAAAATTAATTTCCGCCAAATGAAAAAAGTTGCAGACGAATCCACTGGCGTCGAAAATATTATATATACAACAAAGCCTGAGTGGAAAGCTTTGATTGAACGGAAAAGTGAAATGCTCCGGTTTTTGTCACGTATTTTGTATTTTAATAAAATAAGTACAAAAAAAAGTCTTTCATCCATTTAATGTAGGTATTAGGTATTTAGTTCAATAACAAAATAGGTTATTTATTCACAGAGGCCGTCACCTAATTCTCTTTAAATTCTAATCATTAACTTACTGTAATAGACTCATCCACACAATTTATGAAGTAAATATTATATAATATTTAGTTTTTGGAGGTATCAAATAGTACGTAAATTTATTTCGTGCGAAGGTATGATTATCCCACAGAGGCATATGTTTGGCAGGTTAGATTACCTTGTTTTTAATGTGTTATTAAGCGAGAGTTAGAGCTGGTAAAGAACCGTCTACCAAAGTTAATACCGTATTTAGCCGTTTCCTTTTCTCCGTTTTTTTATGTAGAGCACATAATTTTTAAGTGTCCTGTAGCGTATTCGACGAACACGAGGTATTAAAAAAACTTCCAATTGAAACAACATGTTGGGTGTAAGCTCTTTATCATATACTTACGATATTCTGGATATAGGATGTCTCTTAAAACACTACCTACCAATATTTGTTTTGATTGCACTATCAATTGCTGGTAAGTAGTTATATAGTTTAAGTTTATAGCTGGGTAACCTACTCGGAGTATAGTAGTAATAAAAACAGTAAAAGGAACTCTACCGCTGTTTCTAGACAATTGCTAGTCAATAATATTGAAGATCTACATGTACCTATAGCCATTACAGGGGTAAACAATGTTTCTCAATTTGCAGAAAACAACTAAGGGTAAATCCATTAAGCCTTAAGCCTGTGTTGCCGGTTAATCTCGGCTCCTCACGCTTACAATATTGGAAGATGGACGCGGACGGACAGCGTGGTTTGATTAGCCCGGCTTTGTTTATATACCCTGCCATAAGCTCGCGCTTATTGAACGTAGATTGTATTGAATTATAGGCACGATTCCTTATTGTAATGCTAATTATTCTAATATCAATAAATCACAGGCACGGTTTCATTTGATTTCATAGATCACCTATAGGTCAAAAATACTGGGTGAATAAATAAATAAATAAATATACTACGACAATACACACATCGCCATCTAGCCCCAATTTAAGCGTAGCTTGTGTTATGGGTACTAAGATGACTGATGAATATTTTTTATAAATAATATACATTATTTTTTATAAATAAAACTTAGAATATACATATAAAAACCCAGGCACTGAAACATTCATGCTCATCACAGAAACATTTTCCAGTAGTGGGAATCGAACCCACGGCCTTGGACTCAGAAAGCAGGATCGCTGCAAACTGCGCCAATCAAAATGCAATCAAATCAAATCAAATTTAAAGTATGCAGGGGATCTATCCTAAAAAAATCTCACTTGCCCCCCTAGACCAGAAGCTGGGTACGCCCATGTCCGTAGCCCATTAACATGCCACTGCTGGGCACGGGCATAAAAGTATACAATTTAGTCCTGCCACACTGATCCAATATAGGCTGGATGGCTTCAAAGATTATTATCTCCAAGTCAGTGAAATTAACCGGGACCGAAACGTTATGACGTGCTTTCCGAGACACAGAGATGTTAAAACAAAAAAAAACTAATTTTTAGTAATAATATCCGGTTGACTTAAAATGCTCTCCAACACACGATTCATCCAAATTTTCTAACTCTGGGCTGGTTCTGAGATTTTATTCTACACAAAAACTTAGTACAAATTTTCGGACCGACCCGGGTATTGAAATCAGGACCTCGTACGCTATAGTTAGACCATATATATAGCTAGATGGGTGGCAGATTCAAATTTGTCTTAAGAAAGAAACACATTTAGAAGTGGTCCAATAAGTTAATGTCCATAACTTTGTAGTAATCAATCACATAGCGATCCGCTAAAATATTATTGTAAGTTCATGGCACTTTCTGAGAACATAAGTACAGGACGATTAGTTGGAGAAGAGCGTGCCGATGGTGGTATAACCGTAGGTATGTGACAGTAAAGGATAGAGGCTATATTTTTTCCACGACTTCCGTGGAAATTACATTCGCTATCCCAAAGGAACATTTTTATTTCGGGTTAAAAAATAGTCCAAATGTTAACCTGGAGCTATAAGTATACCAAATTGTATTTAAGTCAGTCCAACATTTTCTGTGAGATGTGCGACCAGACAGACAGATAGACAAAAGGTAAATAGAAATCTTTTTTTTGGGTGTTTGTATTAAAAGTTAATTTCAAATCTCTAATGCAATGTGCGACAAACTTTACACATGTTTGTATATCCCCGTTTTTTGATTACATTAGGTATGTAATAGTACAGAACCCTCTTAAGGTTCGATTTCTACTTCTTAGCAATTTGCCGTCTTTTTATTTTTGTACTAGCTGCCCACGCAAAGAGCGCGTATAACTTAATTGACATTTTGTTTTATAAGGACTGATTACTGTGAGACTGTGGCCTTCGCAGGCGTTGTGACAAATAAAACAAATGGAATCACTTTTTTGCTTACTGTTGCGAGAAATAGTTGCCATTTGATTTATCATTTATATCTTCTCACAAAAAACCTGTAGGGCAAATTAATCAAGGATGTTGTTATCCAAAGTTTGTCAACGTAGCGCAATGGTGAGCGCTGTCTTATAGTTGGGAGGTCCCAATTCAATTCCCGGGAGGGCAATTTTGAAATTTATAATACCAGATATTTTTCTAGTCTTCTGAGAGGATTCAGGTGTAATATAATTGCAATACAATTAAAGGTACCTTGCTACCATCTCAAACTACATCTTCAATTCTATTTACTGCATCACTACCATCACACTATAGCATTAAAAAATTAGTATCTCTGTTTCTTACCTGTACTTCTCTACACTTCGTTTCTTCTCTACCTTACTCTGCATCGATCAACCATGAATGAACCATGAATCGATCTCGATGATATGTGGCGCATATAGCTTTCTTCATTTCTTTTTAGCCTTTTAAATACCTAGCTAGATATATAATTTCATTTCCTCCCGATAAGCTACCGGGAACCGTTCCCACGGGTTTTAAAGAAGTAGGCTTTGTTATTTTGTTTTGTGGGACGGATTTAAAAATCCGCCTTGCACGGTTAAAATATAGTATTACATGGACTGATGTTGGATAATTTTTATGCCAGAAAAAAAATGCCATGATTTGTATAACCAAACCAAACAATGAAAGTTAATGGTACAGATCCAGTAAACCAATAAGGCTGGCAGAAAATTATCGATGTATCGATTTATCGTTTTATTAAAAAATTAAACTGATCAGACCGATTTATGATATTTTTTTCAATATATAGTAATCGATATTAATATATATAACTAACTTTTCAGTAACAAGTAGATAGATACATTTGATTTATGATATAGGTAGTTATTTGCCAGAGATTTCGTCTTCCTGAAATTTAGAAAATATAAGTAGTTAATATCGCTGATCGATTCTCTGTATATACAAACAGAAAACATTTCATCCGTAGATTACTGCGGTGTTGAAAAGGAGAATTGAAAATTGGAGAAATCAATAACCATACAAAAAGCATAAGTACTGTTTAAATAGCTGTTACCGGCGTTACCATCCTATAATATTTTCTGTATTGCCATAAACCTTATTACCGGTATTAGACAGCCGGTTGGCGCAATGGGCAGCGACCTTGTTTTATGCATCCAAGGCCGTGGGTTCGATTCCCACAAATGGAAAATATTTGTGTGATGAACATGAATGCTTTTCAGTGTCTGGGTGTTTATACTACTAGACTACAGAAAATTAAGCTAAATTTTCATAATATATCATGGATTTCCGCAAAGTAACGCCTGCTTCAGTATTTATGTGTATTATATTCATAAATATGTTCATCAGCTATCTTAGTACCCATAACACCAGATACGCTAACTTTAGGGCTAGATAGCGATGTGTAAATTGACGTAGTATATTTATTTATTAAAAAAAAAAAAGAAAAACCTAAATCTTGTCGCTTCCTCCTCGTCGTATACACCTTGTAAAGTCTTCTTCCCACCTTGCTCAAAAAAGTACTGACGTTACGTTTTTTTTTTTCAAAAAAATCTTCATATCAGCAAAAATATGATAGTATAAATACCATTTTATTTATTTCACGTATACATACATATATTATAGCACACGATACTGTAAATAGGCATTTGAACATGAACCCCGCCTGAGCATTGCAGTACGGTCGAAATTATTTAGAACAAGTTTTTTTTAAAGTTAAAGCTGTAAATCAACTTGATACCATCAACCCCATAGAAGATGTCTAAACATCGAAGTGTTGGAAATCGTTTTTCACTGAACGTAGGCGTCCGCTCCGTTTCTTTTAGCGAATTTATATAATTTTTTTTTCTATTTGTGACCAAGTATTGATATAGATATAGTAAGATGGAGCGCTCTAACCTAGTAGAGGTACTATTATAAGAATAATAATAATATTCATTTTAATAAAAATTACTTCTGCACAATAGGTATAACTTTATTCAAATCTATTTTATGTACAACTGTTTGACTTGACGTCCATCAAATTCGTACTGAGCGCTTTAAGTTATGTAATGCTACTCATTACGAAGGTACCTAAGCTAAAGTCGAAACAAACTAAATCTAATTTCGATGTTCAAAATTTTAATTATAAACGTGCTCGAGCTTAAGAATCCCTTCAACCATAGTTACTACAGTACCGTAAAATTAATATTTGTTTGTTTTGTTTCAGATATAATATAATTGCGGAAGAAATAAAAAACGTTTAACAACATTGAAATGTGTAGTATTATTTTGTTTTAAATTGTACTTCATTGTAATAAAAAAGTTCGAGTGTTTTGTAACTTCCTTCTTCTTGTGTTGAATGTGTATTTGTTTTGGACAAATGTGCGAAGTGCAATAAAGGAAAAATGAGTTTTTTTACGTCATTGGGCCAGTATGTGGCTGGCATGGCTGACAGCGTGGCCGGCCTGGCGTTGTCGCCGCGTCGAGCCCCGCCTCCCCGCCATCGCTCTGCTGACGAGTCTCAGCAACAGCCACAACCATCAACTGCCACCATGAGAGGTAAGAAATGTGCGAAGTGCAATACGATAATTTTAAGATTTTTATACTTAATTGTATCAGTATGTGGCTGGCATGGCTGACAGTGGCGCGAATCTGGCCTTGTCGCTGCGCAGAGCCCCGCATTTCCACCACCGTTCTTCTGACGGGTTTCAGCAACCGCCTCAATTATCTGCTACTCCCGTGATAGGTAGCTAATGTCCGAACGAATTGAAGAGCTAAACAAGTTTTATACGACATTGGGCCAGTATGTGGCTGGCATGGCTGATCTGGCGTTATCGCTGCAGCGAGCGCCGTTTCCCCGCCACCATTCTACTGAGGAGTATCGGCAGCAGCAATAACCACCTACAGTAGGGTTGGACAAACAGTCGTTCGCAAGAGATTTTATGATCGATGGCACGAATATTTACAAAACCTACCTAGAACTTCAAAAGCCTGTTGGTATTTCATGAATTGTCTATTTTCTTGTGAGGATACTGAATACTCAAGACATGGACTTGTCTTGCCTTGAAAATGAGATAAAACCAAGAAAATTTGAATTTAAATTTGAATTTGACGGCCGACTGGCGAAGTGTGGCCACTTCGACCCTGCTTTCTGAGTCCTAGGCCGTGGGTTCGATTCCCACAACTGGAAAATGTTTGTGTGTTGAACATGATTGTTTTTCAGTGTCTGGGTATTTATCTGTATATTATAAGTATTTATGTGTATTATATTCATAAAAATATTCAACAGCTATCTTAGTATCCATAACACAAGCTACGCTTACTTTGGGGCTAGATCGTGATGTGTGTATTGTCGTAGTATATTTATTTTATTTATTATTTTAAGAAAATACACAAATCGCTGCTTTCTTTAGGACAAGGTGATTTTGCAAATCTATTTTTTCGAAAATGAAAATAATTAAGTCTATATGTCGCAATCGGCTCAGCAAAATGCTTTTTTAAATCGTTACGCCAGAAAGTGGCTATCATGGCCGCCAGCGAAACCGGCCTGGCGTTGTTTGGCAGTGATGTGGATAGGGTTTTAGAACAGGGTGAGTAGGCAGCTGGCATAAAATGATATTATCTTCCTCTTTAACGAGTTATATACAATTTTAGGGAAGGCAATGCTTTCATACTACATGAAGTACACGTAACTGTTTTCTAATATTATATTATTAATTAATTATTAAATTATAATACTTCCCTATACGTCCTTTACTGTCCAGGTTTTTCAGTATAGCTCGAAACCTTGATATTAGCGGTGTCCCTCTGCACGTTAGGGATTTGTTTTATACAAACGTATAAAACAAATCGTTAAAGTCCGCCATTCTGCATTAGAGCAGCTAGTTGGGTCTGCTGTAAAACCCTGTGTAAAGTGTAAAGGCCTGTGTCTATCGGACCATGATTGGCTGCTGACGATAAAGTATAAACGAATCAGCAGCTTCCACATCAAGGTTTGATCACAAGATGTCAAAATCTAATCATTAGCTATACGAAATATCATTCGAAGTTAAAATACCTAATCAATCATGTTACATGTCATATTATCCGTGTGTTTGTTTGGTGGCATTTAATTTAGGATCTTATCATAATTGTAAATATGTTTAAGGTAGCGCTTTTGTTCAGACCGGCGGGGGAAGGAACAATAATGACACTGCGAGCTTCCCCGTGGCCTTGTCAGTGTAAATATCAGCGACTTTCTTGCACCGGTTATGAAGCCTGATCGATCTTATTAATACCGTGCTAACTATAAATAGCAGGGATTACTAGACTTTGGCATCAGTTGTTTGACACCCGAATAACAGACATCAAGATGTTCAAGTTTGTAGTGTTGTGCGCATTCCTCGCTGCGGCGTCAGCTACCCCTGGAGCATTCCTTGCTCCACTGTCGTACTCGTCCAATGTAGTGGTGCCATCGCCAGCAGTGTACTCAAGCCACCCTAGCAGTTACGTCTACTCACCATCCGTTTTCTCCGCTGGACCACTGGCATACTCCTCACCTTACGGATACTCTCATTTCATCAAGAAACGATCTGCTCTACACAGTTACATCGCACCTACCACGTACGTGTCATCTGCTCCTCTGTACAACTCCTGGACTGGTGCCTCATACGCCGCTCCTCTTGCTACAACATACGCCGGACCTCTTGCTACATCGTACGCCGGTCCTCTTGCTACTACTTACTCATCACCTCTGTACACCACTGCTCATCTAATTAAGAAGAGGTCAGCACAGTACATCGTGCCTTCAACTTACGTAGCACCTGCTGCTCACTATGCTGCTGCTCCCTACGTGGCTTCAACTTACGCCGCAGCCGGACCCTATGTGTCAACTCCCTACGTATCTACCGCTCCATTTGGCTATTCGCACTTCATCAAGAAGCGATCAGCTCCTCTGGCACTAGCATACACCGCCCCTACTGCTTACTCGCACCAGTCCAGATTCGACTACCAGGCCACATCTCCTGCCATCAGTACCTACTCAGCATACGCCTCACCTCTGGTCTACCCAAGCCCCGTCGGTGTCACACATCTGATCTAAACGACGATGCATCTACTTCAGCAATGATACTGAAAAAAACAGCTTTTTTCACGAATCCGATCACGATCATTTTACATCTAATGTGAATTGTTGAAAATTAAATTTGTACATTTGTATAAAATAACCTGTTTTTTTTATCTTATCAGCAAAAGTTTATTTGTAAAATATATCATCATCATCATCATATCAACCCATTACTGGCCCACTACAGGGTACGGGTCTCCTCCCACAATGAGAACGGATTAAGGCCGTACTCTAACACGCTGGCCCAGTGCTGGGTTGTAAAATATATAATTTAAAAATATAGGAGAACTACACAACTTTGTGGTTTAAAACCTACATTGCTCTTGCTCTAGGGTTCCATCGGTATGGGTAATTTTCCATATAACGTTTTCATACAACGGATAAATTTAAAATTGTAGTGTAACTTTAAATGTTTGTGAACAAAACTTAAATGATCAAATGGGATCAATCAATCTAAGCCATGGCTGGATTAATCAATTGGTATAATTTATATATATTTAATAAGATAAGGTATGTTCTGAGTTTCTGACGTATTGTATTAAGTGCTGGGCAATCTGAAAAAATATATTTCCAGCAGTGTCCACGGCTGGAAATATATTTTTTCAGATTCGGTTGATATGATGAATCAGCAAAAATTATATGAGCAAAACTATTCTATATTTGAAAAAATGGTTATGTGATTATTACCGTTACTTTACAGTTCAGTTAGTGTTTGCTAAGAGGGCCCATTAGAAAAAAAATTGAGCACTATCGACTCTTTAATCATACAAACGTATGTCCAGCATATTCAAATCTTGCTGACTAGGCATGTATATGTCAACGGCCGCCAATGAATCTAGCGTGGTGCTGTCGTTAAAACGATTTTAAGTTCATTGAGTTACCAACCGCTACCAAAACATCGTATAAGTTGCGATTTATTCGATGGGAGACTTGAATGGATTGATAAAAAAAATACGCTTAAACGTAGGTTAATACAGTGAGCTTGTTATGAAAGTTACATATTAGGTAAATCAAGGGGTAAATATATGAAATTAAAGTAAGAACCCACGTACGTACTAGTAATAATAGCAACCCTCCTAGGTTCTACTTTTTCCAAATTAAAAAAAATGATTATTTTAATCAATTCTGGGTGGTAAATTTGGTGGTGAATATCAGAGAAAGAACATTCACGTACATACTGATTCAACACGAGATCTCAATAACTGTAGTCGTATAAAGTAGCAGAAAATCTAAAAAAAATATTAATGCTAATATTTTCCAGGTACACACTTTATTGTAGTTAAACTGAAGTTTAAAGTAGAATTTCCAAATGGAAATCACCTATAAGAATAAAATAGGAAAAGGAATATTATATTTTTTTAGTTTATCTTTTAAGACTGGTGAAATAGGGGATGGAAATTTTGATAAAAGAAAACCTTATTAAATTCTTAAAACTGAAATTTAGAACGAAGGTTTTCCTCAAAGTTTAAACATTTAGTAAGAAAGGATTTTGTCTAGATATACAGGTGTATATCTGGAAAAGGGGTACTATAAAGGGGTACAATAGGGGTTGAAATTTTGTATGGAATTGAAAGTCTTATGTTTTCGTAGTTAAAGACATACATGTTTGTATATGTTTAATATCACCCTTTCAACGGTGGTAAAATAGAACATGATGAACATATTTATCTAATTTTTTTGTATTACTGCAATAAAGAAAATAGCTTTCCTAAAAAAGCGTAGACATCAGTTAAGAAAATATTTTATTCAAATCAACGCCCGAGGAAAAAAAAGAGGGGTGGATTGTTGTTGTGAAAGTGTTATTATTTTTTGCTTTGCCATGCAAATGAATAAATAGTTCGGTGTTTGAACAAGTCTTTCTACCTAATATCATATTTTATTGGTATTTCGCTATCAGAGTGGAGTGGAGAGTCACTGTGGGTTATCTGTAATAATATTTATGTTTTAATATTTATTAATTATTGGTTATTGTTATTATTTATTTTGTTTATTATTATTGTTATTTTGTAATTCTTAATTTCATACCCCTTTTTATTTTATTTTATACTTATTTGTAATTGTTGAATTCTTTTTATAGCCCCAGAGAGACGAAATGATCAACTGTAATGTCTTCGCGGGCTGTGTTTTTGCTAAATAATTCAGATGTAATAATATATTAGTATATGAATGAGAGTTTGTCTTTCTGTCTATTAGCGATAATGTATAAACCATGAAACTGATTTTTAGGTTAAGTATTTGCCTGGAGCCTGCTTTACATAGACGCAAGCGGTCCCGGTTTTTTTTTTGAGTAAAACTTCTTTAGGGGTGACTAGGGAGTAACTCAGATTTTTTTCTGACGTCGGTGTAGTTTCCGCTATTTAAAAATAATAATTATTTAAAGGAAAAACTAAAATCAACGTCGACGACGTCGTCGCAGGCAACAGCTTTGGTATGCCACAAAAGTTGATAGACTACTAATAATAAATTTTAAGTTATTACTGTACCTTAAATCAATAATCTCATCAAAGAATTCACGATTGTCTTGTTTTAACTAACCGGTAACTGGTCCGGCTACTAAAATCAATATTTGACGATAAGGCTAGATAATATTACTACACGAACTAAGCTATGTATGGATTATTATAGGAAAATATATTGCAATTTGCACCGTTTACGATATCGATCCAATTGTTGTCACTCGGTCTTTCACGAAGTACCATTGTAAAGTAGTGGTTATATTCTTAGGCTTAGGTAAGTTACAAAACTAATGCCCGTTTTCACTAATTAGGTACAGGGCACTGCCTAAATAAATAACGTCTAATTTAAGAAGATTCCTAGGCATACATCAACCGTTCACCAATAGTCGTCACCTAACTTGGTGAAACGTTTTATAACTTCTAAACATCGCTTAGGCATTAGGCATTCGATTCGATTTGTTTTATGCCGTTGCCTAGGTTTAATGAAAACTGTTATAAACAGTTTGGATGTGTCTTCTTATTAAAATATGCAAATATATGTTTTTAAAATCTGAAACATATTTATGAATATTATTACAAATAATTCAGAAAACATTTACGTATTTATATGTAAATTAGTTTTATCATACAGACACAGGAATAGATTTATAAATTCAAAATTATCAATTGACGGACGGGTTGATGGATGGACTGACTGACTAACATGTATGGCGTAACTGTTAGGGTTCCTTGTCTAGATCGTTTGACCTCGTAATCCTAAAATTACTTCTTCTTGCCAAAGATAAAAGCTTAAAGTAAAGTGGTAAATAAATACATTTCATTTTGTTAATTTTTTTATTTCTAAACAATGTACATATTACAGCAAATGTTATGCCAATTATTACATTTCACTGTTGATGTAGCGTTAGCACTGGGTTCGTTTAGATATAGTGGGGTAAACCAAGAGCCGATGGGTAAACCAGGGGGGAGGAGTATGTAGAATAGGTAGAGATGGCAGGAGAAGTGGCCTGGTAGTCGAATCTAGACTGGTGCGAGTAGGAAGCAGGAGCGCCGTACGTAGCTATAGCGAGAGGAGCTGATCGCTTCTTGATGAAGTGCGAGTAACCAAAGGGAGCGGTAGATACGTAGGGAGTTGACACGTAGGGTCCGGCTGCGGCGTAGGTTGAAGCCACGTAGGGCGCAGCAGCATAGTGAGCAGCAGGTGCTACGTAAGTTGAAGGCACGATGTACTGAGCGGACCTCTTCTTAATCAGATGTGCAGTGGTATACAGAGGTGATGAGTAAGTAGCTGCCAGAGGGCCAGCGTAGGATGTAGCAAGAGGTCCGGCGTATGTTGTAGCAAGAGGAGCGGCGTATGAGGCACCAGTCCAGGAGTTGTACAAAGGAGCAGATGACAAGTACGTGGTAGGTGCGATGTAACTGTTTAGAGCAGATCGTTTCTTGATGAAATGAGAGTATCCGTAAGGTGAAGAGTATGCCAATGGTCCAGTTGGGACATAGGATGGTGAGTAGATGTAGCTGCTAGGGTGGCTTGAGTACACTGCTGGCGATGGCACCGCTACGTTGGTCGAGTAAGACAGTGGAGCAAGGAATGCTGAAGGGTTGCCTGACGCCGCAGCGACGAAAGCGCACAACACTACAAACTTGAACATCTTGATGTCTGTTATTCGGATGCGGACCGACTGATGATAGAACTAAGTTGGTATGGTATTTATAGAAAACATTCAAGAAAGCTAAGGATATTCTCGTTCACTTAACCGGTAATTGAAAGGCCGTTGAGGAAGCTGATATTTAATTTTCCCAAGGTCGTCAAGATGTCTGGACCAAAGGATACCATCGAAAGTCAATCATTGATCAATGCCCTTAAGTTTTTATTTGCTCTACATTTTATTTAGTTTTAGAATTTTAATAATATAACTATGTTATGAATGTGTGTTTTTAAGTTGTAAGTCCTGGGTTCGCATGAATTTTCTTTGGTCTGATCTGTTGGGAGGCTTTGGCCGTGGCTAGTTACCACCCTATAAACAAAGACTTGCCGATAAGGTACTAGTGTTCCGGTACGATGTCGCGTAGAAATCTTACCCACCACGCTGCCCCTATACGGGTTGGCGAGCTTAACGATTATTATTACATGTTTGCAGTGGCGTGCATAGGTGGTATACACAGGGTATGCAGATGATATAACATAAAGAAAATCTCCAGTACCAGTTACAAAAACTTAAGGGTACACTTTATATAACTCTTACAATGCCTATCCTTAAGTTTTTTATAACTCGTACTAGAGATTTTATTCATTTTACAATAACCAAGAACGACGACTTAAAGTATTCTCCGAGAAACTAGAATAGATCTTCAATTTTCTAACTTCGGGCTGCGTTCGTGCTAAAAATTGGTAGACACATAAACAGGGCATATAAGACCCGGATGAGTTTGTTATCTTTATATAAAATAGGCTAAGTGCTAGTTAGGAACACGAAGAGTTCCGTAAAGAGGTAGAATATGAAATACTACATAGAAATTAGCGGTGTCAACCCACGTGCTTCGAAGAGCACGTTAAGCTGCGGTTCTGGTTATTATCACCTACTAAGCCCACCAAACCGCATCCAAGCAGCGTGGTGGGTATATGGTCTAAAACCGTTTTTTTCTATGAGCGAAGAGACGGCCTTGGACTTAAAAAGCAGGATCAAACTGTAGGTATTGCTTTCAGGTATAGCACACATTACAGGAAAATGTTTGTATGATGTACATGTTTTTTTTTTCAGTGGCTGGGGGGGTGAAATCATTGTGTTATAAATATTTCTTCTTCTTAGGGTCCCGTCTGCTTACGAAGGTTGGCAATCATTAAGGCTAACTCTTCTTTGGACACCTCTGCTCTAAATAATGATTTACTGCTCTTTCCAAACCATGGTCGTAGATTTTTGAGCCATGATATTCTTCTCCGGCCAGGCCTTCTTCTGCCACTTTACGTATATAATATATATATATATATATATGTATATTATATAGTTATAAAAATACAGCTATCTTTGTACCCATATCACAAGCTTTGCTTATTTTGGGGCTTGCTAACGATGTGTGGCTTGTCGTAGTATATTAATTTATATTTATTTAAAAAAATATTGAATTGATCTAAGATATGACATTATATGTAAGGTTATTTTTTAGGATTTCCCCGTGTGGTACCTACTGAGGGTGCTTCTGCGCTTAGTGCCCGACGCCGCACCTTGGACTGCCTTGCTCCTGCGACCACTCCTCGTCGCGGTGGCTCCTTACGAGTGCCGAGGCAGCAGCAAGTACCAGAGAAGCCAACAATGGCGTTTTGCAAAAGGCGCCTATCTTGGCCTGAGGTTGATAACTCCGTGAATTCCGGGTAAGTTTCAAATCAACTTGAGAAGCTTCCTTTTTCAAAGTTCCTGTCTATCGTACTTGTCTTATAAAGTCAACAATGGTTTCTTTGAATTTTATCATTTTTGTATCAACTGCAGGGAAGGCTATCACAAGCAAGAGACAAAAATTATATCCCCTTATAAGGGATATAATTAACTAGTCCACCTGCTAAAGCACGGGAACAGGGTATCGGAGAAGTTTACCCTCGTTTATTATTACACATATATTAATTGGATATTATTTCCACTTGTGCGCGCTCCGAGAGTTGTTAAGCTGTGCGAGCAGATACATTTTTATCCTTTCCCTTGGGATATAATTGTCTCCTGCCCATGCTAGCCGTGCTGCAGTCTGTTCTACTCTTCTTTTTTTCCTAATTCCAAGCTTGACTGGCAGAGATGGCGATAAAGCCGCCTTTTGAACAAGAAACAATCTTTGAGTGGTGTACAAATAAAGTGTTACCATAATAATATAATAATTCTATTGTAAAAAAGAACATTTAAACATAAACTATCCTATCTCACCTAGTGGTCTCAGTAACGATGCAGTCTAAGACGGTAGCAATAGTGCCAGCATTTTGGGAACCATGCCTATAAGTGATCAGTTAGACGGCTTATATTTTTTGTAAATATTAATGTAAGTTTGTAATTATTATTATTTCTGTCAAATTATTATACATATAATGCTATTATAATTAATAAATATACTGTTGACATGCATACACAGAAAATTCCATTGGCAGTATCAAATGAGAAATATTAGGAAGTGAATTATTATATTAACTCTGTATGATTTATGTATTGGAAAAAAATGGGATGATCGTTAGATAGTTGCTAGTGATAGATATTTTTAGATTTGATTTTTTTTAATTAATAGGGAAGATAATGTCATGATCTAAGGGTTTTAATTTATCCGCGTTTATATCAATATGATGAATAAATCCAAAAGTTTTTATTAATTATCCATCTACTGAATATGATGCTATCAATAAATAATATCAACTGACATCAAAAAGGAGAAGGTTGTCAGTTGATTACATTTTATACGTTTCCTTCGAAGATATGTAAAATCAACTGAAGTTCGCATCCTCGAACACGCCAAATAACCGGACTGATAAAAAGAAATGTATTCTTAGTGATACTGAGAAACAAAATGCTGAACAATGATTGCTCTACAAGATATATTAGATTTAGCGTTTTTTAAGGTAGTATAATTACATATAAAGGAAAACAATCTTATCATTCAATAATATGTTTTCCTTGTGCTTGTACAACGTCTTGATTATACATAATTATACAGGGCTTGTCACTCAACCATCAAGGTTATTTTCCTTACTACTGGATACCAAATTTATCACAAAATATGCTCTGACATTCTTCCAAATAACTTGCATTCTAAATCTTACTTTTCAAGTAAATAATTAGGTCAAGTACATTAGAGTAACATAAATATTATGTAATTTGGTATGGACGGCAGAAGTTATTTGAAATCTATATGATATGACCAGTGGCGTGCACTTAGTTTCTTACCAGGGTATGCATACAGCGGGAAAATTGCATAAAACGGAAAAATCTTCCTGCTCTAAAAGATATATATACATTTTAGGGTATGCATTGCTTTTGTGCATGTATGAAGTGCACGTCACTGGATATGACAAATTAACAAAACATCGGCGCGGTGTACAATGTACCTACATCGGTAACTCAAAAAAATTACACGAGGGGCTTACAGCCGATACACGTAATAGAATAATGATTGATAAATTATAATATGTAGATTTTAGATCTTTCAGATGAGATGCTTCGGGTGTGGCTAGTTAGCATCCTACCGACAAAGACGTGCCGCTAAGCGATTTAGCTTCGATTAGAGGTATTAGTTTAATATAAGTGACGAACTCCCTAATAGGTAAGCCCGCTTCCATCTTGGACTGCGTCATCAATTACCACCAGGTCAGATTGCAGTCAAGGGCTAACTTGTAGTGGAATAAAAAAATAAAATAAATACACGCTATACGTACTGCAATTTTTTTGTACTGATGAAACCTTAATCGGCTTCTATGTGGCGTCGTACCGAAACGCTAAGTCGCTTGGCGGCACATTTTTTTTCGGTAGACACAGCCATAGCCCCCCAGAGAAAATTTGGAATTTGAAATTTTGAAATAGTCCGCGCCGGGGCTCAAAACCGGGATATTCACTTTTAGGTCTTAAAATGTAAATTTAAAAAAAAGCGCCAAGCGACTTAGCGTTTCGGTACGACGCCACATAGAAGCCGATTAAGGTTTCATCAGTACAAAAAAATTGCAGTACGTATAGCGTGTATTTATTTTATTTTTTTATTCCACTACAAGTTAGCCCTTGACTGCAATCTGACCTGGTGGTAATTGATGACGCCCCGTCACGGACTATTTCAAAATTTCAAATTCCACCACCGCGCCAGGCAGGCCGTCTAATATGTGTATATTTTCGGATGCAAAATGAACCAGTAATTCTTATGTTGTACACGATGTAACGGCAATCGTTACTTTCGAAGCAAAACAACGTTCGAGTAGCAATAAAGGGAATATTTAATTTGGGTAATGGGTGTCGATGAACAAAATGAAACGCGTAGCAGCAGGCGGTCTGTTGCTAGATGACTCAATTTATCAGCGGGGGATTCCAATTGTACGGCATATTTGATTAAAACTTCCAATTATGTAGGTTAGTAAAATATACATCTTTACTGAAAATAACTTTGTTGCGCTTAATATGAATGAACATTAATTTACCATTTATTAATGGGTTAACATTTTTTTTTTTATACTATGACAATGCACACATCGCCATCTAGCTCCAAAGTATGCCTGATGAATATTTTTATGAATTATATACATAAATACTTAGAAAAGACATATAAACACCCAGACACTGAAAAACATTCATGCTCATTACACAAACATTTTCCAGTAGTGGGAATCGAACCCACGGCCTTGGGCTCAGAAAGCAGGGTCGCTGCAAACTGCGCCAATCGGCCGTCTATAATTCATAATGTAAACTACACTATATATTATCAAACCTTAAGTTTATTCAAGCTCGAATATGTGTATTTCGTCTCTTTCGCGATGATTTGTAGGTAATATTTTTGTGCGTTACGTTACGGAATATACGTGGATAAGTACTACTTCTTAGTTTTGTTATGTATCCAGCTAATTAATTATAATTAGAAGCAATACAATCTATACACTATAAAATATCCAACGCAAATATAATAAAATGCGGACTTGTCAAATTCCTTTACAGCTTTATGTTTTTGTCTTTTAATGCTAAGAAAGGCATTTGAATTCAGCGGGCGCTCAAACTTTGTGAAAGCCTGCGTCAACGCTTCAATTATTAGTTAAGGACTTGACCTGACTAGCAACGAAGATAATAAAAAATAAAAAAAAACTACTGAAATAAAAGTTGTACCATCTAAAAAGTAAATATATGTTTAATCAAATCAAGCTTGAATACTCTGTGCCTAGCTTCCAGTAGCGATAAAATATGCTAGTTACTTTGATAGAAAATGTGGATGTACCAAAATATACTGAATTCATCTGCGTTACACTTTCGAGTGTACAGGTATGAATTTTAAATGTTACCATTTTGGAATCATTTTTCGCTTTTGAACAAAATAATTTTGTAAATCCATCTAGGAATAACGCGTGATCATACATAAAAAACACCCGAATTGTTAACCTTCTTCATTTTCAAGGAAGTCTGTAAAAATTCGAAACAAGCAAATAATACTAATTCGTGTGAAACACGTGTGACGCTTGACAGGCTTTATTTAATAAACTATTCTAACAGCTGTTTTCAAAGACTCTTTGTTTGCGTCCTTTTTTTTCTAGCCGTAAAATTCGTCTATCGGTTAACAGAGTAGGTACAAGAAGTGAGTGTTATCTGGTACTACCTATCTCTCTGCCGAGTTTTATTGGAACAGAACAGATTTTCATACCTATATTTATTATAACGATAGCCTGCCACATGAGTTAATCTATACTAATATTTTAAACCTGTAGTGTTCGTTTCGTTGAAAGCGCTGATCTGAGTAACTACTGTTTAGTGTGTATTAGGTTTTTTTTAAATAATATAAAGCCGAGTATTTTCGCCTTAAAATTTCTAAACAAAGTCATTTTAAGGTTTACTCATAAGCGGACGAAGTTGTCTCTGACCGCTACTTCATAGATAATTGCATTGAAGTCAACATAGGTATATGTGCTTGCGCCCTAAGTTATTTTCAATATGGAATTTATGTGTCCTGTCGATAACACACTTTGTGATTGCTTCATATCCCTAACGGGGACAATTAGGGAGGTCGCTACAGGCTACATATCTTCCCGGGGAGAAATTCAATTACTTAACCTTTGGTACCTTGATACAGTTTATTTATTCATTTAGGTACTCAATAAAGCATGTTACGTCGGTTGGTTATTGGGTTATAACCAAGCCGTAGCCCGTGGCTTAAAGGTCGTGACATTTATGTTCCATGCAAGTTTAACACGGGTAATGCATTTATGGTATCATGGAAGTGTGACGTGACATAAAGTCATTTAGCGTCGGAACATAAGGGCCATTTGTGTTAAAGGTTTTTTAATAGCTCAAGATCTAAGTGGACGGAAGGCCTGGGTAGGACGTTATGTTGTACAAAATGTATCGATCAATTTTAGTATGAACATTTATGTATATCTAACTCAGCACTACCTATTATTATGAATACCAAGGTGTTTTTGTATGTTTACTTGTTGTAAAGAAGGACATTCTTTAAAGTCCTAACTAAGCAAGTAATCAACTGGATTTTATCCATTGAGTTTGTTGAAAAGAGGGAGAGTAAATAGACTTTCTGTCCCAAAAAAAAATCAACGATTCCCACGTAATTTTTGTGAAACAACGAAGAAGACGGGCAAAAAGCTAGTAACAGAAATATTGTGAAGCCAAAAGTTGTTACTTATTGGGGTTTTCTGTTTTAGATTTCTGAGTATGAGCACAGAGTTAGGATTTTTTTATACTAATAATTGCAGGACCAAGCAAATGGCCCACCAGATAGTAAAGAGCATCTTTTTGCAGGGCATGGTAGTTTTACGTCCTGAAGAGTGCCACCCTGTGACAACGACTGTCAACTGAAACACAAAAAGCTCTGCGAGCGATGAGAATTGTGGTGTGTCAGGGGCTATAGAAAAGGGGGGCCTGTAGGCCCAGTAGGGGGATGTAAAGAGGCTATAGATGCTGATCAAAATCAATCCACACCTTTCTGCTTACGCCCTGCACGGCATTTAACGCAATTGATTCTATTGATGTTTTTAACTATCTATATATCGAGTTTTACTCGCAAAAGGTTTCATCATCATCATGTCATCCAATCGACGTCCACTGCTGGACATAGGTCTTTTGTAGGGAGCTCCACAATACATGGTCTTAGGCCGCTTGGCTCCAGCGGCTCCCAGCGACTCGCCTGATGTCATCTGTCCACCTCGTTGGGGGCCGACCTACGCTGCGCTTACCGGTGCGGGGTCGCCATTCCAGCACCTTAAGACCTCAACGTCCATCGGTTCTCCGAGCTATGTGCCCTGCCCATTGCCACTTCAGCTTCGCGACGCGCTGAATTATGTCGATAACTCTAGTTCTTCTACGGATCTCCTTATTTCTGATCACGTAGAGATACTCCTAGCATAGCTTTCTCCATCGCCCGCTGAGTGACTCTGAGCCTTCTTATGAGGCCCATAATTAGCGACCATGTCTCAATTCCGTAAGTCATCACTGGCAACACGCACTGTTCGACGATTTTAGTCTTCAGGCACGGAGGGATGTTGGACGAGAACATGTCACGAAGTTTCCCGAATGCTGCCAATCCGAGTTGGATTTGGCGGTTCACCTCTTTCTCGAAATTGGACCAACCTAACTAGATCGTATGTCCTAGGTAAGAGGTCGCAAAAGGTTTAGTTTGATATAACTATGTTTTTCAATAGCTGAGTAAATTTGTTATGTACCTACATGCCAATTT
Source organism: Pararge aegeria (assembly GCF_905163445.1). Lineage (NCBI taxonomy): Eukaryota > Metazoa > Arthropoda > Insecta > Lepidoptera > Nymphalidae > Pararge > Pararge aegeria. The sequence continues at coordinate 9,468,810 of NC_053195.1, read as the reverse complement.
ATTTAGTCGAATATTAGTTTAACTTTTGAATAGGTAATGAAACTTTAACGTCACAGCAAATTAAATTGACTTTTTACCGTGTATTTCGAACAATAAAGAAAGCTTTCTGGGGAATGTGTAAAATAAAATATTAATTATAATTGCATTCAATTTTATTAAGTTAAGTATGGGATAGTATTTAATAGGTTATAGCGTACGGATAAAGGGCGCGGCGGGAGTATAGTAGCAATACGTGCAAGGACGTGCAACAGGTCGCCCCACGACCTACTTACGTTTTCACCCAATATAGGTAATAGCATTAATGACGCATCAGACGCATTCCCTTTTCATCAAAAATTACCTCTACTCAATTACTTGTTGGTTGATTTTTAAGTAAAACTGCTTTGATGTCGTCTGTCCACCTAGTCGGGGTCCATTATTGCTACGTTTACCCGTTTGATGAAACCGTTTCAGCACTGTGGGACCCCAACGTCCATCGGTTCTCCAAACTATGTGCTCGTTATGACTTTAGCTTCGTGGATCTAGTATATTTGAAGTAGTTATTTTCATCTTGTATATTTCAAGTTTTGATTTTTAGTGTGTGGCATATGCCCAGTAGTGGGCCACTAAAAATCTCAAATAGTAAGAGTAGGGCTTTTTGGGATAAACCTCGTCCGGGAAATTATTACCCTCAGGCTTATTTCTGACATAAAGCAGCATAGTATTGCTATATTCCAGTCTAAAGGGCGTGGGTTCCGGTTTAATTACAAACACATGAAGCTTAACACCTATGCATCAGAGTGATGGACACAGAGCAGAACTTTGTAGGACTTGTTCTTTGCATGTCCTGCAAGATGTTGCTCTAACTATAGGCCATCTGCTTAATCCGTCAACTATTAAAAAAAAAAATGATCTCTGGAAAAAGTTGCCAAAAATATTTATTATGAATACTGTTATACCCTTTAGACATAAGGGTATAGCAGTATTCATTTTATATGTTACTTATTTAGTCGGTCGCCGCTTTATTAGGTATTCTGTGGAAAATTACGTACATAATTTATTTTAAAAAATCTATTTTTATTTGAGCCCTCACCTTCATTTGCAGACCGTCCCCTCTCGGTCCCAAGCTACGGCGGGTTAATTTTATTACCATGGAAAGCTTAGAGTAGTAAAAAAAGACATTTTCTAGTATTTAAAAATTACTTGAAACTGTCAAGTGTCCAGATTTTTTTTAGATTAGATTTATTGTTGTTTCCTAAAAAAAATGCTACTTTTAATTGATTTTACTTGGTAAGCTATTGTAGACAATTTAGTAAGCTTAGTATATAAAGACTCGAGCACATTATTGAAGGTGCAATAATGATGGATTTTTCCATTTAATGTTGTTTTTACCGGTAGACGGACCGGAAAAAATAACGTTTCAAAAGTTGTTAATTATTATGTATTATATTGAGGTTAGTTACGTGGGATATTCAAAGATGGTCTTGAACCTTAGTGCTTTACCCGAAAAATTATATGGAGTATACAATCAATAAAAATTTCTAAGGATGGACAATGCAAATAGAAAAATAAAACCTACTACTGTAAATGCTGCTTTAAAATTTTAATGCCTACATTTAGTAGTGATTACTAAATATAGCGATGCGATGATCCTATATATGTAGAAGATTTTTATTTACCTTCCCATTAATAGATATAATGTGAGTTACATTTCCGCCGGGTGATAAGGGGCAACCAGAAAAAACCACTGTCAAAAATTCTTACATCCTTAAATAAGTTTCGTAATATTAAATTAAAAAATTGCAAATAATTATTTAAAATTTCTCTAATAGACAACAGACATAAGCCGTAAAAATACGTTAGTAAAGCGGTATATAAATAAATAAATAATAAATATACTACGACAATACACACATCGCTATCTAGCCCCAAAGTAAGCTTGTGTTATGGGTACTAAGACAGCTGATGAATACTTTTATGTATATTATACACATAAATACTTTTAATATACAGATAAACACACAGACACTGAAAAACATTAATGTTTATCACACAAACATTTTTCAGTAGTGGGAATCGAACCCACAGCCTTGGATGCGGAAAGCAGGGTCACTGCCAACTGCCCCAACCGGCTGTAAAATATGTAAAATAGAAAACTAGTTGAACTAACTCTGAAAGGCAGGTTGTTCAAATACACCCCGTATTTGAACATCCATCATGCGTGATGTTAGCTACTCTAATGGGTAAACGGCGGTGGTTTAGGCTTTTGTGTGTGTGTTCAGATAACGTAACATCCACACATTAGTTGAATAACTACAAAACGCTTTCTATAAAGCCAGTTCCATAGAATTGTCGTTACAAAGAATATTTGCTTCTTCCTATATATAACATTATTTGTTTAATTCATACAACGATCTTAATAAAACAACGTTCAAAACCAAAGGAAAAACCCTCAACAAGAATGGAAGAAAATGGAATACAAGAAGTCCAAGTAATTAATAAGTTGATTTAATAATGAAAATGCTTTCGCCTGATTCGTGAACTGGGAAAATATTTAAATACTTAGAGAATGACAAAACACAGCCACATTAAGGATTCCACCCACCTTTTTGTCGAGCAAGCGTCTAATTTTCTCTATAAAGATATGAATTTAAATCAACCATCGAGTCGAAAATCAACATACTTACAAGTCTATAACCTTCTGTAGCATTAAGGCTTTGAATTAAGAATATACAGAATCCTCATTCAGCCATTATTGTATGCAATGCATTGTGTCCAAAAACAGTGAAATCAACCCGTGCACGTCTCACTTTACACCCGCGGAATGTTGCTAGGTCACAATTTTTTCCATTTTCCCTTTTTATGGTGAACTCTTAAAACATTCGAGGTAATATAATTACTGTGAATTGCTAAATGCTATGGAGTGACATACCGTTCATTCGAGAAACCAATCTAAAATGGAGTGGTTTCTCATGCTTGAATATTAGTCGTGTACACGATTTCTGTATGTTTTTAATTCTGTGCATTAAAGGTATTCAAGGGCGAAGCGTAAGGTGTATTGAAACTATTTCGTATGATTCGGTCGAGGCACATATGGGACATTCTGTTTGGGTATCGATCATTTGCATAATACTATTTTGTGAATGTATTGTTACTCTGTAAGCACAATGAGGCTTTCTGAATAAATATGATGTAATCGACTATATCAGAGGGTGCCTGCTGACGCAATATTCAGTATGAAAATGTCTGTATGAATGCGTGGCTGGACCCAGTACTTAATATGGTTTGTTTGTTTACGGATCAGTGATTTTCCACAGCCAGAGCCCTTGTCGAGAAGCCGAGACTGAATTGATGCCACTTTTAATTTAACGAATATAATAGAATAATATTTTACACGAACGAAGTGAGGTCTTCGTTTTTAACCGACTTAACGATCTCCCTGGCGCAGCGGTGAGCGCTGTTTTAGTGGGAGGTCCCGGGTTCGATCCCCAACAGGGGCAATTTTGGTATTTTTAATTTCTGAATTTGCTATTGTCTTGACAAAGATGTGCCATTTAGTGCTAAGCCCTTTAGTGTTTCAGTAAGATGTTGCGTTCCACGAAACCGATTAGGGATAAGGGTTTAGTATAACTATCGTACCGGTAACAGGTCCGTTACCATCTTAGACTGCATGATCACTTACCAGCAGCTGAGATAGCAGTCAAGGGCTAACTTTTAGAACAATCAAAAAAATATAATTATTTTTGTACGTTTGCTTATGAATTTTTCGTCAATTATTGTGAACTTATTTTGAAAATAATCTTTTTGTCCTCTTAACTAAAATAAAATGTTTAGATGATTCAGGCGTTTGAGTCTTCGAGTTAAATAAACTCGATTGTTTTTTTTTTGAAGTTTTTATTTGCATTCTGTCCGTCCTTTAAATCCTTAATTACTTGTACGCAAATTTAAGCGAGCCCTTCAAAACAATGAAATAATACATTCTCATTAAATAAATGCATACCTATACAAGGTTAACATGTAGGCAGGGTGTAAGTATAGCAGTTCATTCTACCCATACCTTTTATCGATTTCTAGTTAGCATCATACCAAAACGCTTAATCGCTTGGCTGTTTATCTTTCGCTTTTGTAGGGTGGTAAAAAGCAGCGACCGAAGTTTCACAGTCCTGTGACAGGAGGATATAATAAATTGCCTCACTGACTCAACCTAGTTATCGAACTTGGGACTTACTAATTAAAACCTACCTCAATTGTTCGATATTTGATTCATTCCTTCTCGGTCCATTAATCGGTGGACGACGAAATCCTTGACATTTATGTCCGATTATATACAAGATCAAATAAAACAATCTACTACTAATGGTGCCACGTAAAAAGAGCGATCGACTAGTGACCTAATGACCAATTCAGTAACTTTTCTAACTTTTGTAGCTAGTGTCGACCCGTGTTTTCCACGCAAATACTGGGATAAGTTTACATCTGGCGCTGTCAAATCGTACGTGAAAAGGACCAGTTTACAAATTTACACAATTTCATACGCCTTTTTGTACATACCTATGTTTCAATTTTATGTTGTTATCTCATAATAAATATTTTCATACAAACATGAGTGTGATTATATTAGGTACTAGCGATTGCTCACGACCTCAACAACAACTTATGATGAAAATTTATTATTCCCATAAATATTTTCATCCACAATTCCAAAAAATATACCCCCCACCACCATGTCGCATCGCTAATTCGCGCTATTACTTTCTTGGCGTCTCCTAAAGGTTGTATCCTGATATACCAGCTATATATAAAATATATCGTATATATAAATATATAGTTATAGATAGATAGTTCCAGGTACAAATCCTTTGAAACAAAAAACCATTTCTTCAGCTTCATTATTACTACAGATAGAAAGAATACTCATTTAAGTGTATATTTGCACCGAAATGAATATTATTTATTGAAATTAAGACATTAAAAAAAAATTAAAAATAAAAACATTTTAAATGTCTTATCTTATATATTTTTAAATGTCATTGGCATGTATATATATATAATAATGACCCAATATAATATTACTGCCAATGTCCTTTTTCCATGTCTCTGTTAACATTGAAGCACACTTTTATTTTTACTGTACCAACTGGCACACAGACCGAGTGATTACATTAATTACGGGGATAATTATTATCCTATCTACTTCCAAAGAGATCAATCGATACGACGTTTTTTCGTTATGTTCTATGTCCGTAAATTCTGACCAATTTTGATGCTTATTTTAGTTGTCGTCTTAAATGAGGTCGCATTATAAGTTTATAAGGATCTGATGAAGACTGTTGGACGGAATCCCTTTACACGTATACTCAAGATAGCAGCAAACTAGTGCAATATTATAAGTTCAACATGTCGATTCATAATTTTTGAATGAACACCGAAGTAAATTACCTGGTATTTTAGCATTTGTGAAATAGCTTGATTTTTTATTATAAGTTGGTTCTAGTTTATTGTTATCATATAATTAAGTCTGATTGGATATAACGTATTATGATTATCACGGTCAGAAAGTAGTCCTGCTTTAAAACTGTTGACTCTTAATGTCGGTAGGATGCTTGCAGGAATAAAAAAATATATAATTTGAGCCGACATGAATATTAATGAGCAGTGACAGCCTATTGGTAAGGACGTCAGTTTCGCTTTTGACGCAACTTAGTTCGATGCAAGGCATACAACGGAGCTACGTTTCAAGCAATTTAATATCACTTCCTTTTATTTTAACATTGAAAGAAAACATCGCGAGGAAGCCTGTATGCCTGGGGGTTTTCCATAATAGGCGTGTGATGTCTATCAATCTGCACCGGGCTAGCATTAGTTTAGCATTAGTTGACAGCCGACTGGCGCAGTGGGCAGCGACCCTGCTTTCTGAGTCCAAGGCCGTGGGTTCGATTCCCACAACTGGAAAATGTTTGTGTGATGAGCATAAGTGTTTTTCAGTGTCTGGGTGTTTATATGTATTTTCTAAGTATTTATTTATATATAATTCCTAAAAATATTCATCAGTCATCTTAGTACCCATAACACAAGCTACGCTTACTTTGGGGCTAGGTGGCGATGTGTGTATTGTCGTAGTATATTTATTATTATTTATAGTATATTTATTATGAACTTCGGCTTTCTCATTCTGGGAGGAAACCCGTGACCCGATAGTAGGCAGGTAAAGTGTCGATCTTTCTCTTCAGCTTCCTCATTACTGTGGAGCATGATCACTCTTATGGCGAGTACTCTCGATGTATATTATGTTTTTCAATCAGTCCTGTCACTGGAAGAGTTGTAAGGCTATACAAATTTTCCAATAGTAGAAGGTACGGGCACCGGTTCAGTCAGCTGATCTAACCATCGGGTTGGAAATTGGCCACGAGGTCGTTTGCCCATCGGAGTCATGGGCATATATATCCTAGGGCCAAATAGGTTCGCCCGCGAAGTATACAACGGGTTCCCCGGGCGTTTAACAAAGCCAACAAGAGGGACATGCCGTGGTGGTTTTTAGTTTTGATGGGAGGGGATTCCCCTTTAGAGGGGAAAGTCCCACATAAACTCCGTCCTGCCCAAGGGTCGGAGGTAGCAACAAAGCTTTTCCACACCAAAAAAAAAACGGCTAAAAGCGCTACAAATTAGAATGCATGTATTCTGTCTTTTCGTCCCCGAACAAGGCATTTTTCCTATGGGATAGAGCTAAAACGTGATTCTGTTATAACTATAATCTCTCTTCGCCAAAAAGCTGTTATTGTATATTTCTGGGGAAATAGGCATAGAGTAGGTAACTGTGAAAAGTACAGACGACGAAGCCATCTTCGGACTTCTAGTAGGTACTTACGAGTATCTATTGAAAAAATGTTTCAGTTTATTTCTTTATTGTATGCCAGTTTAGTTTCTTAATTCATTATCATCTTTCGAATCAACACACTGTTGGATAATATAATAACTTTTTTTTCATTTAATTTATGGGGCGGCCAATCTTAAGATTCTTAAAATACGCGTCTGCGTTTATCATCTACATTTTCAATGTGTTGATTATGATGAATCAACTAAACTGTATAGTTATCAATGAGTCAACGTGTTCTATCATGTTTCATATAATGAAAGAAGTCTCATATCTAATGCTAACTAAAATACAATCTATATTCTATATCTATGGGTTTGTAAAGGCTTTGTTTATTGTTTCGTTCTGCATACAATATCATTAGGTATTATAATATAATGCTTGTCAGAATGACTTGAAATCATTATAGCTAGAAATAGTTGCTTTGTGGAAGTGTCAGGCAAAATGTACACAGGAAAACATCGGCATTGTGTAGATAAGTATAGAAAAAAGTCGATTAATTACGCGAACAAATAGTAATGGTAATAAGAAATTAAAGTATATAGTATTTGCTTAACAATAATTGACTCTACAAATATTTATTGAATCCCGGAGATACCTTTTTTTCCGGGGTCAAAATGCATCATAGCTATCGCTGCACCAAATGTTTTCAAGGTGTGTTCAGCTGTTCTACAAACAAACGCAACTTTGAATTTATAATTTTACTTTATATAGTTTTTGGCCACGTTAGGATGCACGTTATCTCTATGCATAAAGTGAAGCCGTTTAAAAGTAAGAAAGGTGTTTATTAAAGCCCGTGGGAACGGCTGTCGTTTGAATTATTTAAAAATGGTTCTATTCAATTCCCTCAAGATCAGTGCAGCGGTTGGACCGAACATAGGTAACAAACAAACAGAAACACTTTCATATTTATAATATTATAGACCAGTCCCTTTGAGTCTCTTAAACTCTGCTCTAATTTGTTTTTTTTGAAATATTGTCTTATAGTAGTTTGTTTTATAAAAGCATTGAACGTTAGTTTCCAGCATTTTTTTACTGTATTTGACTGCATTGTCCGATATTGAAGTGCTCAGTTTTATATTTATTCTCCGCGTTTGTTGAAATAGAAAACGACTAAAACGAATAACATGTTTGTGTAGGGATACGGAACAAAGAACTTTGGCATTTTAGCTTTATAAAGGACAATATTCTCAATGTGAACAGGAATTCAGTCATAATGGATCAAAAAAGAAACTATAAACTCTGCTGTAGAGAGTTTTACTGTTTTTAATTTTATTTGCAAGCTTTTAATTAGTTAATTGATTAACTAGCTGTGCCCTGCGATTCCAGCTTCAACTATGGGTTGCACCACAATACTGCATGGGTATTCTACATCTTTTTTCAATAAAAAGATAATGCAACCTTATAAGTAGACGATATAGGTGTGCGGGAATAATATAGCTATGGAATCTTCAATCAATTTTTTTTTTATTTATTTGTTTATTTCACTATAAGTTCGCAATTTACTGCCATCTCACCTGGTGATAAGTGATGATACAGTCTAAGATGGTACCGCGTTAACCTGTTAGAGAATATGGCTGTTATAAAACCCATGTCACTAATCGGTTTCTACGCGACATAAACATTGACAATGGCAAATGACCGTCCCGGGGACCTGATACTATAGTTTTACTTGACTTTTTAGGTATACTGTTCGTGCCCTATGACAAAGTAGGTACTGTAAATAGTGGAAAGACTTCTGTCCTATCCGCAGCATTCAATATTAGTCGATATCGTTGTGTAAGTTAACGTTGGCTCAAGTCAGTAAGGAATGAAATGGATGGATGAACAACTTTGGAGGTTTGAAGGAACTAGGCATCTGTTCCATCAATAGGTAAGGTAATAAAATTAAGTTGAGTCCAACTACATCGCCCTATTTGTAAGCAGTATTTTCTTCAAAAATGTGCCAGGCCTGATTCACTAACTATTCCAAAAGTTTCTAAGCTGTGGCCACCTGGTAACCCCCTACTAAATAAGTGATGATTTAACAACCATCGCTATAAACTTATCCGTTTCGTAAGAAGAAGGCGTGTTGGCAATTCGTTGAAAATTTAGTGAACAGGTGGCAACCGTAAACTGTTGCCACCTGCAAACAGCCAATCAGATCAGCTCGTATTCTTTACTTTAACTAATATACCCACCAATTACAAGACGACTAAAACACACCTAACAGAAAAAAAGCCTCAGAAATCGTCTACATGATTCAAGTGGGCTAAACTGCCACCTCTGTCATCGAAGACTGTAATTTCAAATTACAGAGAGGCATTTGTAAGTGTTTAAAATATTCAAATAGTTTGAAAGATACAAGAAGCCACTGAGAATATGACCTTTTTGTGGAGAACAAAAGTATTTATTTTGGACATTTTTTACAAATAATACAATAATAATAATAATACACAACGCTTAGAACATGAGGACCGCATGTTATCTATACTGAGGCAATATGGGCTTCGATGGATATAATTTCCCTGTATTCGGAATACACGAAAATTTCATTAGCTCACGTTAAATATTAACCCCCGTTGTGTAATGTAACTTCTCGGAACTCGGATAACTTATGTAACGGACACAATGCTTAAGTAAACAAGCAATAAAATGAATTAACAATGTTTAATAAATATAGTTTTTTTTTTTTTTTTGATGATTTCTGCTTCATGGCAATCTGTTTTCCAACAATAAGCCACTTCTTTGTTTGATTTCTCAGTTTATGTTTTCCTCAAGAGCCACACTTGTGTGAAAATTCTTTTCACACGACTCTCTTGTTGTCAAGTGGTAAATCTTTTAATAAATATAGTAAATATTTACTAATAGGTAGATATACTTATTCTTTTGATTTTTAAATTGAAAAGACCATATAAGTTAAACAACAAACTCAAAATTGTACTGCGAGTTGGTTGTAGAAATTACTTACTTTAATGATAGAGAAAAACATCGTGAGGAAACCAGCAATAATAGCTTTCTATATCGTTCTTTAGTGTGACAAAAAGCCAACATGGTGGACTTTAGCCTAAACTCTTCTCATTTTTAGTGGAGAGTTTCCGTATCGTTTGCCGGTAATGGGTTGATAATGGTGTATAATAATATATAACTTTGATGCAGGGTTCAAGATACCGACGGATCCTATTTCGAGAGCTTCACAGCTCTTTCCTGGCGTCAAGAGAACCGGCGGCTGGCTGCGCTGCGGCTGGCCGAGGCCAGGGCTGAAAGACCACCCCCCGCTCCCCAAGACCTTGGACTCCCCAGCGTGTCCGCGCAGTTGTCACATAAAGAACACGAACACTTATACAACGAGGTAAGATGATGTTTTTTTTTTATTAGAGTGTTTTTATATTTATTTTTTTTAAATCAATGTAAGTTGACGAGGAGAGTATTTAAAATATAATAATTACACTTAATGTACAGTTTTTTTTTTCATCAACACAACTCAACTATTTAACAAAAATAAATAATCTATTTCCGTAGAAAAGTTGAGTTTACGGCTCTGCATACTTAGCTTTTAAATATTTTTCTTTGTATTGTGCTGGCGACTATGTCGGCGTGAATCTATTTTCCTGGGATATTAAGCAGTGTATTACGCTTCGGTTTCTTATTTATATCCACGCAAAGATACTATTTCAGTGCCTCCGTTGGCTTTTCATGAAATGAGTCAACCTAACAAACATAATTTATAGTATTAGAGCGATGTGATATAAAACATGAGACGCCAAAAACTAATTGCACAATAAACTAATTGCAAAAATTAATGCTGTAGGAATACATAGGTACCTATGTATTCCTACAGCATTAATTTTTCACACGTTCACACACCATATTGGATGTCAGTATTATTTTATTACTGATTATACTACACTTATAAGTAATTTAGTGAGCGATTATTTTCAAAAAAGGTTTACTGTTATTATGATCGCCGTGCATAACCTTACTCAATAATGAAAATGTTTTAAGTTTTCACGTCGCTGTTAAGTTAATAAAAACGTGTTTTGTAGTAGCATTGTTTGTTGATACAAATAACGATAATAATGCGATTCCTCCTGCCTTCGTTAAAAAGTTTTCGTTGAATATCATTTTTAAAAATATGTTGATTTTTGCTTGTTGATACAACGTTCAAAAAAAAAGATTTTTACATACATTTTAAGTTTTAAAATCATACTAATTTGAAGCCCTCTAATGTTTCACTTTCGGGTATACCCGAAAGTGAAAGTTTTTAGCTACGAGTATACCTTTCTCTAGGGTATAGTCTTGACCCTCCGCGCTACTTCATTGTGGAGTGGTGGGCTTCGGATACCTCGCATGTGTTTTTATCACGCATAGTTGCCACGCCTTGCAGAATCCTCTTAGTTACATTTTATCAAACAATGAAGCAATGTCCAACTGAATGTTCAGAAAAAAATAAACCAAGTAGGATACTTACTCGTTGAACATGAATAACAAACCAGACAAATTGAATATACTTATGTAGACATGCCACATATTCGAAACAACCTTAGAGCACGCGAACTTGTCCTTCCTCTTGAACATTCCTCCATGTCGTCTTGTTCCATTATCCAGTCCATCGTGAATACCTACGTAGACGTTCTTTGTCTTGGTAACGGTTTGTTTACTTTCTTCGTCAGAATTATTTAAGAACTTTTGTGAGAAAAATGGGGAGATGTCAAATTATACACATCGTCGATTTTATTGGGATTCTTTGAAAACGTTTCGGTTCATTCAGACCAAGGCTGTAGGTAGTGGTTCAACCCCTCCTTTCGACTCTGACTCCTGGCTCCGTAAAACGCTGTGAACAGAGTACAACACTGACAAAACATTAAACCAAAAATGTTCAGTGGTTTGGAACCTGAAAATCCCTATCTGTAATAAGTATGTATGAATATACCCCATATATATATATATATATATATATATATATTTATATATATACATAACTATCTGCCGTCCTATAAATAATTAATCGTTGTTTGTCAGGAGCTTCTACCGCAACAGAATTCAATTTACTTTAGCAATCACGGTCAGTCTATACGTTCAAACTCAATGCAAAGCTGGTTAAGAGCTTAATCTATTGCACGTGAGAGATCTATCGACATTGACACCTGTCTGACCAATTTACGTGCTTAAAACGAGTTCATAAGATTAACATTTACAAGAATTCTAGTATTAAGAAATGGTGTTATCAACGTGTAACAAATATACAAAATGTTGTTGAATATTTCATAAGGAATCACCCTGTAAGAATATTAAATCAACAGGACCATATTAATTTTTACATACAAACTCCTTTATACTTTTCTAAGTGTTTACTTATAGTAATCCTATTGAAGATAAAAGACCGACACGCGCATAGTACCTACGCTACGTGACACGTACCTTACAATAAAATAAATAAAATACCGTACTTACTAATCATGTGGCAGAAGTCACTTGATTTTAATTAATCATGTGATGTTTTGGTTGTATCTGATTTATTTCAGTAAAAGCTTTGGCAGTTTCACGGATAAGTCTCAGAGACAGTACTTATGTACCTCTAAAGCATGTAAAGTATTATTCGGTTTTCATTTACACGTTGTACTTATAAAACTGGTATAAAAACATAAATTATCTAACTTAAAAACATGCCTATTGGCGTTCTACAGCTGGAAGAGTCCTCTCTCATGGTTAAGAAAGTTTTCAGAGCATAGATTTTTTCTTCGGATTGTCTGTAGCTGATTAACCCTAATGATTTTAAAAGCGTAACGCGGGCTTGTTTGCGTTCCTCGGAATGGGGCTCGGCCAGGAAGGGCAGAGCATAAAGCGTCCACGCTGCCTTATTACGGGTTGGAAGGTTTAAACGATAACTACTCGTATGACTTGACTGCATTAATAATGAATCAGTACCGATAGCTCTTGCCTTGTCTTGAGAAGCGGTGATAGGGACGAGTTCCGATCCCAGCTCGCACCTATAACTGGACTTCCGCGATATTCTTAGCTAAGTAACGATAGACTAAATGCTAACTTGAGTTTTATTTACAGGTATTGTACTGCATTGAGAACGCAGTGGGTGCACCAGCACCAGACGGCCAATTTGCCTCGTACAAAGAAGAAATGATTGAGTATGCCCGTCGGGCGTTCAGAGTACCCCCCGAGGTGCACATGCGGGCCTTGAGAGCTGCCGGGAGCGAGCGACCCCCTACTGTGGTGCTGGGATGCGCAGTTATTGAAGCTGATGGACTCGAAGCCAAAGATGCTAATGGTAAGTAACTAATAAGTATAGTATTCGCAATCTTTGCTAATATTATAAATGCGGAAGAGTTAGTTGAAATACGGAGAGCAACATGCTACTTTTTATCCCAGGAAAACAAAGGGTTCCAACGGGATTTGTCTCTCTCTCTCTAGTCGTTCTTTCATTACTGAAGATCATGATCCTGGTGAGATCTCCGTTTCGAGTGAGTAAATTGTCTCCATTCTCTGTCTGTTGTGGGCCATTTTGGCGATTTGATTAAACTGGGATGGGATTTGTATAAGACTGAAAAAATAAACTGAAGCTGCAACATGGCAGTTTCCGCAGGTTCATACAATGTGTGCTGATCAGATTGATTAGTTTTTGCATACAGTGCAACTACACGCCAAATTTTTTAGATCGGTTTCTCCGCAACACGTTGCGGAACGCTAAATTGCTTGGCAAAACGTCTTTGCTGTTAGGATGGTAACTAACTAGGCCTAATAGCAGCAAACCATACCACAGAAAATTAAGAGATCATAAATTCATAAAATTGGGATCGTATCCTTTCCTATGACAGTGGAACCTGTGTCCAGCAGTAGCTCATTAATTGACTGTTGATGATGTATGGTTAGTTATCATCACCATCCATCGAGTGTCTTTTCACCGCCATCGTTATTTTTAGTAAGTGAAGCCCTAGTGAGGTCCTACCAAAACTATCCATATCCTACCTAAGCTATAAATTAATCTGTCGATAAAAACTATGAGCATGTACGCTGGTTAGTGTCACGGTCGTTCAATTTACAAGGTTCCAGTATTTTTTAAGATTTTTTGTATTCGTCCTACTTTTTTGCACAAACAATTTACATATCAAGTATTTTAGACTATGTAAAAACTTGGTGAAGCATGTAGAATGCTGTGCAGCGAAGTTCATCCTAATTTCAATATTCATTATCTAGTAAATACATATTTCATATTTATGTATTATCCATTTAATTATAAACATGAAGACCCGCTAAAAATCCAATTAATAATCTTGTCATCATGTGCATCTAAAAGTGCTAGAATGATAATAATAAACAAAAGGTCTATCCTACTATTGATATAAGGATATTGACATAAGGTCTACCAGTTTTATCAACATTGGTATGTCTTGTAATTCACAGTTTGGAAATAATAGGAAGCAGAAGGTCATATAGTAGAAATTCTGTTTCACGCGAGAGTCCACTTGAGTTTAAGAAGTCAGACCTTCTTTAATATAACTACAAGACTAGTCGGTAAAGGGACACAAAGCTAATCGGTTATTCAAGTTTTCGTAATAGTTAATAAAAACTTGTTACCCAAAAGTTTGTCCCGAGGTCAGTACTGACAGTTTTAATAGAAAAGTACGTAGTGACAACCTCACAGCCGTGCTTATATTGAGGTCACAGATCATTAATGCAAAAGCAAAAAGGTTATATATTATTATATAATATAATTATAAGGTCTGAGATAAAATTTAAGCGATTATTCACAAACACTATCATATACTTAAATCACTAGCTCCTTTATCAGAGACATATTACTACACACACACACATACACACTTGCGATTTTAAGTCATTGCCATGAGTTAGGGTTAAAATAATATTTCTAAATCTAGCATTAAGCATGGCGCGATGTCACGTAGAAACCTGTTAGAGGTATGACTACCACACTCCCTAAAAGGTAGGCCTGCTACCATCTTAGTCTGCATCATAACTTACCACCAGGTGAGATTGCAGTCAAGTGCTTACTCGTAGTGGAATAAAAAAGCAGTGGTACTCTTTTTGGGTGGGTGTCCTTGAATGAATGAATGAATATACTTTTATTGCACACCACAAAAAGTACATATAAAAAAAAGAAAAGTATAACAAAACAACATATAAAACGTAACAATTTGACCTTGTACGTTCTTTTCAAACTTTTATTTAAAACTCGTATTCCAGTGTACTACTAGATATACTATTTCTCTTTACCTATCCATGGTAGTATAAGCGCGTTGGCTCATTATCCGATGAGCCTCTTACACGTAGCCAACCTCATAATTTCCATTACCAAAGCGCCACATAAACAATTTATTTGCCTTTAACCAAAACAATGCTTCATTACGATACAGCACGTCAAAGAAGTTAAATATCACCAGAGGAAATTGCATACTTGGCATTAGCATAGAAACAGAAGTCTAAAGGAATCTAAAGTCATTTTAGCCTATGTTAGTTTAGGTAAGAGCATGAAAAGACGGGTGCCTTCTCTAGCCATGTAAACCAAACAGTGGAATAACTTGACTAGAAACTAAACCAATAAATCTATGAAACATTTTGATCCGCAACAACCAAATTACTTCGTCATCATCATGATTATCGACCCATCAACGGCTCTCTACAGAGCACAGTTCTCTTCTTAGTTGTTGAGAATTTAGGTTAGGTTAGATCCACCTCGCTCGCCTAGTTTGGATTGGTAGACTTCACACGCCTTTTAGAATGCTATGAAAATGCTCAGGCATGCAGATTACTCCCGACTTCTTCCGATTACTTCCTTCACAGTTAGAGCAAGTAATATTTTAATTGCATTAATTAAAAACCCACATAACTACAAAAAGTTACAAAAAAGTTACAGGTGCTTACTGGGAATCGAACTCAGTCCCCCCGAAAGTGAAGCCAACCCCTAAGCTATAACGGCTTAAACAAACATAATAAACAAAATACTTAAAGGTTTATAATTCTAAAACACACAATTCCACATACGAACTTTGCAAGCTTTGTAAAAGCTCTTACCTACTAACGTATTCAGTGAGATGAAATAATATATATCTACGCATGATTTTCCAAATTCGCCGGCGACGACACCCTCTCTACGGACTATGGCTCAATTATTAAAAATAACTCACACGCGCAACTTAAAAGACACCTTTATTTTACTTTATGTGCCTACTAGTTGTTGCCCGTGTTCTCGTCCGTATTTATAACTGTGTGTAACAAATCCCGTAGGAACCGTATGTTTTCGTGGGATGAAAAAGTAGCTTTCGTTACTCTCAGTCCTTTCAACAAACTCAATACCACAAACCTAGTCAGTTGATTAGGGCGCAAATTAGGGCAAACAAACAAACACAATTTCGTATTTATAATATTAGTATGGATACAATACTAATCGCGCTAACAGACTATATCGTAAAAGCTAAAGCTGATTCTTTCTCGAAATAATATGAAGAGTTTACTTATTTTTATTTATTTCTTTTTGAAAATTAGCAATAGGAACTACGGAAGATGGGCAAGCTGAATCAGTTATTGAGAATGTCTCACATACGCAACGTAAAAGCCACCTTTAATTTACTTTATGTATTCAATACTAAACGCGATAACAGGCTACATAATAAAAGCTAAGCTGCCTCTGTTTCGAAATAATTCGAAGAGTTATTTATTTCTTTATGAAAATTATAACAATACTAAAATGGAATGCCAACGTTTGCCTCGCAAGCCAATTTAGCAGCAGCTGGATGTACTTTAATAACCACGTTATTTTCCACTGCATTAATATAATTAACTCGCTTGTGATATGCCCTTAAGTTGTATAAACTTTTAAGTTTCTTCAACCACCTTCCGACTGGAGTGTAACTTGAGTCATTAATTATGTACTAAATGTTGGCAACTCCTTATATGTCTTAAAGATAATTAAATTATTGTTAATAAGTAAACTGTTATAATAAATTTGTTTAATAATTTATGTGTAAGATCCAAATAAATATTTAATGGTTTCGGACTCTAGTACGTCTAAAATTAGTACATCTATTCTATAACGATTCTCAGGGAAAAATAATCAAAATATCGAACTCCCACTCACTTCCCACGCAACAATACTTCTTTCTACAAATGTTGAAAGTCGTCTTATGCTGAATACGATAGTAACATATCAAATCAAAGTGCTGAATAATGATTAAAAAAAGTAAGTATATTAAATTAAATTAAGTTCACGATGTTCGGAAATATTTGTTCGTGACTATAAAATGTAATTATCGAGGTTGGAAACATTGGGGTAAAAATATAAATAATATGGAACCTGCACTTGTAGCTCACAAAATGCCACAGCTATATATACTTTTTAATGACACCAACTTTAACGCAATAATTTTAAAATGAACTTTATTACAGACATATGTTTCTGTACCTTTTACCCTGCTACTCGTACCTTACTAGTACATATACTATTTTGTACTTCTATAGATACTGCATGTAGAAGTATTTAGTTCAATTGACAATTAGTTGTGGTACCAGGGCGTCAATACTATTTTCTTTTTTTGTGCCCTAGCTAATCTTAGTTCATGGGCAAATAACATGAAAACAGTCGCCATTGTTGCATTCTTTCCGTTGTTATACAATTGTTTGTACACATCAGCTTCTGTCAATTACACTTTTATAAAGATAAATTATTTAGAAAGCTGTTACCGTTTACAGAATCATTATAGGTGGTCTGGATATTTTTATAAACGTATTCTGAAATCAATGGGTTAATAGATTGTGATTTATGATGATGCAAAATGAAGGATAAATCAGGAGTAAGGTCTATCTATCATAGCCCGTATCCGCAAAAATAAACCGGGTGAAAACAGATGGTTAAAAAACGGCATGCCTCTTATGGAGGCTAGCACACGAGCTTCATAAATAATGTTATATACAACGTGTAAATGAAAACCGAATTATGACTTCACATGCTTTATAGTAACGTTATTTACTGTCTCTAAGACTTATCTGGGAAACCGAAATGCTAATAGTTTAAAAATAAACCACTGCCATAGTTTTTACTGAAAGAAATCCGATACAGCCATAACATCACTTGCAAAATGAAAATGAAGTGACTCTGTTACTTTTATAGGTACGCGTCAGGTAGCGTAGTTACTATGTACGTGTCGGTCTTCTATCTTCATGATGTTTGTCATAAGTAAACACAGAATGTTGTGAATTAGTTTGTATGGAAAAATAAAAATGCTTCTTTTGATTTAATGTTTTTACAGGGTGATTCCTTATGAAATATACTTATGCAGCCCTCAAAAGTATCTCTAATTACACATTGTTTATACGTAATGTCAATAAAAATATTTAACCATCTGCCATTAATCAACCGATTCGCAAATTCTTCGCGACTGCACCTTTTTCCATATTTCCATATCTTCATGTTATGGAAATTAATATCCTATTTACTGCTGTATTTTTTACCAAATAGGTAAACTATGAATATATATATATATATACATATTATATAATGAAATAAAATAAAATATAAAAGAACCCGTTTCATCAATTCTAAATATACCTCTTTATCACAATGAAGCAAAGGCTTGGTAACGCGATTTATTTGGTTGGATAATTGTTCAACATTTCCCACTCCTACGCCTTTATAAAACACAGCTTGCCACTATTTTTGCTCGCATAAACATAAAAGAGCCTGTCAGTTATAAAATGTCTAAAATGTCCCCGGCCGAAAGCATGGGTCGGGTCGGTATACAATTTCTCGAAATAAGGCGGTATCTACTCTACCTGGAATTGATACATAAAGCCCGAAACGCTACTATAAAAGCTTTGTCCTTACTAAAGTTGAACGCGAAATAATGATAGGTTTGCTTATCGGCTAAAATTTTGTCGTTTTTGTCCCCATGACGAGTAACTACTATTGTTAAATACTTTATTTAGAAATTATGATTATCAATATCATAACCGCGACAATAGTAATTTTGGGGACGAAACGCCAACTTAGAAATAATTACATAAGATAAGGAGATCAATCAACCAAATATTTATTCCGCTTATAAGTTTACGTAAAAAGTGTACTTACGCGGTATTAATGTTGCTCGAGTAAATTGTATATAAGAAAAAATGGTAGGGTGTTTCCGAGTACGAAGATGAGCGTTCTTTCTACGCGATATCATAGAAAATACTTTAACGTTCTTTCTTCATCAGAATAGACCCATATTTATGTTTATTTTGGAATCAATTAGTGAGAAATAATAACTACGCCATAGATTTTAATGGTTACCCTTTTATCATAATTAACGACGTGCAAAAGAGTTAAGAGACTTCATAAGACCGATTTGAGAATTCTTGTGGATTGAAGAATATACGGTGGCTTTAGAATTTATAGCACAATCTAAACACACTACTGTGAAGTTCTAAGCAACTACACTCTTACTTAAAACTAAAGCTAGGGGGTTCCAGACGCGCCCTCGTCTAAAAGCCCACAACAAACTTTGTCGATTTTTTTTGCAATCACAATCTCAGAGCTAAATATTAATTATATTTGTGAGAATATAACAAAGAAAAAAGAGATCAAGGCTTAGTTTGTTGTGGGCTCTCTTTGACCAGGGCGCGTCAAGAACTCTCCTATAGATTTAGTTTTAAGTTAACAAGAAATGTTATCACCATCGTCCATCACCGAACATTATTGGTAACGTATTTTATGTATGAACGCTTCATTGGTGACTTTGATAGGTGTACATCAATAAAACCTTTTTAAATTAGAAAACATGTGAAGATACCGCATGCCTGAGTATAGTTCTCCATAACGTTCTCAAAGGCGTATGAAGTCTACCAATCCGCACTTGGCCGTAGTGGACTACAGTCTAAACCCTTCACTTTCCGAAAGGAGACCCGTGGCCTGTCGTGGCCCGGAAATTGAGAGAAAAGAGTAACACCTAAATAAATACCTTCTAATTTTCTGTACCTGTGAAAGTTATTTTAAAACTTATTTCTTTAGGTACTTGTAAAGCTTCTGATTTTGTGACTACGATGGGGATGTCATATTAAAATCGTGGCGCACATATTAACCCATCTGATCGACGCGTTTTTGAGTTGTTTTCAATCGCTCCTATCATCGCTCACCATGTGTTATGCTTTTATATAAATAAATGCGTATGACAATGCCCATGAGAACTCTCCAATACAATAAAGTGTCTACTCTATTCATACATGTAGTACATACAGTAAAGTACATTGTTAGTGGGATGAACGCTGCACCCCGACAAGTAATATCCTTTCAGTGTCTATAAATGCGTTTTACGACTTGTTTATTCTTTTGTATAATACCTATCGTATATAAAGAGGGTATCCTATTGACTTTCGTATAATATAAAGTAGCAGTAGAGCTTCGCGATGGAGCTCGTCCGGGGAAGTAATACCGCGATGTTTATTTCTGCTGCAAATTAGCATTGCAGTGGCCAGGCAGCACTGCTTTGTTCCGGTGTGAAGGGTGTGGTTGCCGGTGTAATTACAGGCGTTTAAGGCTCAATAACTACGTCTCAGATTGATATACACACTTTAGCGGCACTTTATAGGACGTGTTACTTACATGTTCTTCGAATTATTTATTTTTATAGGTGATTCAACTAACCATCAGGTGGGTCCGTCAATTATAACTGTAAAATCAATTAAAAAACAAAGAGAGACATATTATGACCTTGTTTATAGATATATACTGATAAAATAATAACCAGCGTCTGTATTTAAATAGATCATTTTCATATTCTACTAGTTTTGAAGTAAAATGACCATTAAGTAGGCAGCATTAAAGCCATAGTTTAACATTATTTTCATATTCTACTAGTTTTAAAGTAAAATGAACAGTAGGTAGTTAGCATAAAAGCCATAGTTAAACATAATTTCTATCGAAAATTTAACGTAGCTGTACCTATTGGAAATTCACTCGAAGCTCATTTAACCACTAATTAAAATCTGAATGTATCTGAATATTACAATTTCTGCGAGCTAGGTTGAAATGTATCTGTATTGTTAAACGAAACATCTGAACATAATTAATTATATTTGCTTTAGCTTCAGCTATTTTCACTATGATAAAATGGAAAGGAGGAGGAAATTTTTTTTTTGACAAAAAAAACACTTATAAACTAATAAAAAGCAAGAAATACATATTTTCTACAATAATTTTAAGTCGGTGCCACGTAAAATGTAGAAAATTACTTAATACTTTCCTTGCTACTAAATAAAAGAAAAGGAATCGTTTACAAAGTATTTATACACTTAGTAATTTTAAATAGCGAAAGGTACAAAATTATTGTCGTCAGATTTTCCGATACAATTACACACTCGCATTTTTTAAATAGGTACTTAAAGGCCTTAGAGGCATAATACTCTTTAAATTTCATAACATACTCACCATTCGATACCATCATAAAAATTATACGCAAAGTTATATTTGTCTGTACCTAACCTCAGTTAATTTATTAAAGTTAACACAACTCAAGTTCGAGAGATCGTAGACGATTTAAGGAAGTGGTTGATGAAAGCTTAGAGGTACTGTGTTAAATGGTTCCATTACATTTAAAGCAAACTAGATCAGCCATAGTTATCCACCAAGGTATGATTGGCAGGTCTACATCTTATAACGACATCTGTTGGCAAACAGACCCGCATGCTGTCACGACAAATAGCGTGACGCCGTCGTGCCCCCTCTACGCCACAATTTGAATTATACTAATTAAAATAATAAGAAGAGTGTATGAATTGTAATAACGAAACTCTATTTTATGTTTTCTTCAACTACAAATTTATTTTTTAATAAAAATTGTATTATAAATTTTGATGTTTTAAATCAACTAGCAGACTTTTTTATTAAAATGTTGATCATGATGCCCCACAATTCTCGAGAAATAATAAATGAGGAGCATATAAACCTTTGTCGAATTTAAAAGTTCACAATAATAAAGTAGGTTTCATATTTCTCACTACAAAAGAATTGTATTGTTATTGGATTCAAATAACTGCTTAGAATTTTAAAACGTGAACTCATCTAGCAGGTCAAATTTGCCACTTAGGGGTCGTGGTACAATTAGTCTGCTAAACTAGCCATTCCAACGCTACGAAACTTTATAAACTTTCAGCTTTTAAAACAAACACCTTTAAAATTCCCTCCAGCTCCCAGAACGTTACTATAAGTGTCAAAGTGAAGTTAAAATTGAATTTCTGGTAAACTTTGCTCCGAGGGTTGTACGTTGGTCGCTAGCAAACACTAAGCACAATTCAATTCAAGTACCTCTTTTATACGCCATGGATATGTTGCTACATTATGCTTATTCGCGAAGTTAGTTTACACTACCAACAAAACATTAATTATATTGTTCCCAATTTCGTTATTTTAGTTTAAATTCTGAAGACTTCTACTTGCGCAGTAAATTACGATATTCATAACGCATTAGTCTTCGCTTATGTACAGAACGTGGTGGCGTAGAATACGCTCTAAGTTATTAAAAGACAGACAGCTTCGCATTGGGAATTTTAAATGAGTTTTGGTAATTCATAGTTTTTATACTATGAAACTAAGTGACTTTACCGACTGTAATATTTAAACATTTGTGTTTTATGCGCAGTAAATTGCGATATTCATAACGCATTAGTCTTCGCTTATGTACAGAACGTGGTGGCGTAGAATACGCTCTAAGTTATTAAAAGACAGACAGCTTCGCATTGGGAATTTTAAATGAGTTTTGGTAATTCATAGTTTTTATACTATGAAACTAAGTGACTTTACCGACTGTAATATTTAAACATTTGTGTTTTATTAATTAATTATTCGAATATTATGCAAGTGTAACGATACATAATATTCGAATTATTTTGTTTTTTAGCATCAATCTCACTCAGCATGCTTTTACTTAAATTATCCTTACATTCAGTGGCGTGCACTTCATACATGCACAAAAGCACTGCCTACCCTAATTTTTTTTTTTTTTTAATTTTTTTGTAGGATTTTTGCAATCTTATGCAATTTTCCTTCTGTATGCATACCGAGAAATCCAGTGCACGCCACTGCTTACATTCCGCCGAATCTGAGAATAATTGAAGTACGGATTTAATCTAATTACAGATAAGCTGTCCTTGAAAACGTCCTTAACTTTTCGTACTTAGTATATTTAGTTTTAGTAGTAATTAAATAAATTAATCAGGCATAATTCGGAAGAGAAGGGGTGCTGACAACTGTGTTTTGAACTGCCGCTACCACACGGTACTGTGTACATTACTAAATATTGAAAAAAGCTGCTATTTATTTCTCTTTTTTTGCCTAGGGTATAGTGACCCCTATTGTATGTTGGGCATTCAGCCGGCCTCGTTACCCGCATCGCCCCGCGCCTCAGAGGATGAAGGTCGCAAGCACGGCTTCCGCCTAAGCTTCAAGCGACGTGATGGACGACAACAACGTGACAGCTTGGGAAGGCTCCCCGCTCGCTACATCCGCGCCACCAGTGTTCGACCGCACACATTGTCGCCAAAATGGAATGAGACCTTTAAATTGTAAGTATCTAATTTAATTAAAGTAAAACTTCTTAGCGCAGCAATAAGTAATTTTTTTAAACAAAATATGGGTGCGGAATTCCTAGAAAATCTCATGTTTAGGTAAATTTTGTTACATGAGAAAGAATATTTTGATGTCAGTCCTGTTGTACGCAATCCTCTAAAGTAAATTAAATTTTATATTAAAAGAATTGCCACGCTCTTTTATAAATTTTGTTTAGAGATTTCTATTTGTAAAACAAATAGCATATTTATACCCAAACGCAATAGCACGTTGCCAGCGTCAGGCGCTATAATATACGAACATTTAAAGCTAGTGCCTTCTTATAAGCCTTAAAGTGACTGCCATCAAATAGGATCAAATAGTAAATAATCTGTAGGTACAAAGTTAAAACAAAGTCTCAAAATAGTACTTATATGTTTTAAACTTTGCAACGGATTTTAATGCAGTTTTCAGCAATAAATCAAGTGGTTTCAGCGTAAGGTTTATATGTAGTATGTCGAAACAAACCTAGGTATATCTGTTCGCTTTTAAGTTGCAAACGCGATAGATCAAATTCAAGTACTACGAAATTGAATATGTCAAAAAGATTTAAAAAAAATAGTAGTAACTAACCCATTTTTTTATGCTTAGGTAAAGCATAAAAAAATGGGTTAGTTACCAAGCTATTTTGAGGATAACAATATCAACCGGGTCGCTAGTTACTTTATATAATGCACTAATCTCAGGCACAACAAGTCCAATAAAATAAAAAAACCGTTAAATAGTTTTTAATCGGCATTACTTTAATTTATCGCGGGTGAATCAACGAAGTACAGCTGATATGTTATTCATGTCATATTTCGAATTTGCCGCTTATTATGCCGAGTTTAATAAAGCTTAATCAGTTCCACGGTAATGTCAACACTCTAAACGCCGCGCGCCGGGAGTGTCAAGGACTTTTAACTTTCAAGCATCATAAAGACGTTGAACGGAAAGTTTGGATCACTTCATGCATACGAGTACGTCATACGCTCGCTGTTGAGGAAATTGGAGTATGTAGAAATTCATGAAATAAGAACTTTTATATATCTTTATAATTCTTCTTTCTGCTTACCTAAGCAAGCGACAGGATAGTGGCCTATAGGGCTTCGGCCTTTCAGAGAGACCGAGTTCGCACGCACCTCTAACTTTTTTACGTTATTGGGGTTTTTATTTTAAGTAATTAAAATAGCACGTGTTTTTACAGTGACGGAAAACATCGTGTGGAAACAAACCTAAATGTTTAAGACTTCTCAATAATGTTCATTCACAAAGATGTGTTAAGTGTACCAATCTGCAGTTGGCTAGTGTCTTGGGCGGGCTACGGCCTAAACCAAGTCCTATTATAGGTTTATAATGATGAGATCCATTAGAAAACCATGTTGAATTATAGTTCTTACAGTAAAAAATGGTATAAAATATTTTCAATAAAATATTGAAGATTCTATACTAGGTATCAGTTTAACTTTTAATTTTTCATCATTGTTAATGCTATGCACGCTCGAAAGGACTTAAAAAACATAAATACTAATGCAAATTAAATTATGTTGCTATCACGGAAGATTTCGACGCGACAGGTATAAAATCGAAATCTATAGGGCCTATAGATTTCTATTTCGAGGCACTTTTATACCTTAAGATTTTCGGTCATGATATCAAGACTACTTAAACTTGAAAGTAGATATTATTAGGACTTGTGTCAAAACATCAAACTTTATGTAACATGTCATGAATATGTAATGTATTATGAATCATCGCTGATGATACTATAGAATGTGATCAAAGATGGACCGCATGTGCTAAACTTAAATACTTATTGCTTACCGATTTTTATCATTTCTTAGTGACATCGATGATATTTCATCGGATGTACTACACCTGGACATCTGGGACCATGATGATGAAAGTTCGGTCCTAGACGCCGTATCACGGCTTAATGAAGTACGTGGGGTCAGAGGCTTGGGTCGGTTCTTCAAGCAAGTCTGTCAGAGTGCTCGTCAAGGCAGCCAAGATGACTTCCTTGGTAAGTTGAAACATATCTTGATTAACCTTAACAATTAACCATCTACATCCCAACCTATCTTTTACCCAGAGTGCCTAGTACCAACTCTGTTGAAAAACTAGTAACGATACAATCATGTGGTACAAATTTGGCTATTCTAACAAAAAACTGACTCTAAAAATAGTACATTGAGTCTAATATACGTATTAAAATATTATATGGTCAATTAGCGAACAAAAATACATATTATGCTCTAAGTTTATTGTGGGTTTCTCAGGGACGCGTTTGGAACTATCGTAGCTTTATTTTATGTTCACGGATATTATGTAGTTATTACCTATTATCATCGCACAATACATGTGAAAAAATATGTATCAGTGACTGAGACCTTGTATAAAGGTTATTTGATTTGATTTAAATAAATAAATACTAGCAATGTTTATTATTTTTCAAAGTACCAGTAGGTATGGTTCAAATGTGTGTGTGTATGCATTTTATTTAAGTCTTTGACTAAAAGAAAATAACTGCAAATCTCTGTCTGACTTTTGCCCTATTTGCAATGAAACAATTTTTTTTTTTTATTTGTTCCTTATTTGGTTCAATAGCATTATCAATAACCTAGGACCGATGAATCTTAGTCAATAACTGTTGAAAATTTTAAGTCGACAGCGCCAATAATGACCACTGTACAAGGTTGTGACATACGGACAAAGTTGCATTTTGGTACCTAAAGTAAAACTAAAAAGTATGTTATATCTTAATTTATGGGTAGAATAATCCGGACACAATTAAAATATGTTGACATGAAACTTGAATCGCATGCAAAATAGATAAACAACGTTAGCGAGTGATATTCAAATGAGGAATCGAAACTTTACTAACGGTAGCGTGAAAAAATCTCCTTTGAACCGATTTGGCTAGGGCTTTTTGAAAATAAAATCCTTAGGTCTAAAGGAGTATAATGATAGCTATACTAACAAGCTAGCTATCATTATAATCCTTTAGGATCCTTAGCGAAAAGGTAAATCTATATAGAACACTCCATAAGCAAGCAAACAAATAAAATGTATCGGTAAGCAGGCAAATATTTTTAGTATCATGCATTCTCAATATCAATTCGTATAAAAAAAGTTATGAAATGCTCACATTTTAATACACGCGACGTATGGGAATATTTCATCAAAGATTCACTTCACAAAGGCTTTCAATAACTGTCATTTTGTGAATCCATTATACCGGATTCAAATGCGAAAACGATGAAAAATTTAATATAACAAAATTGATGGTGGAGAGAAAATTCAATATTTATTCTCAAAGGCGATGTGGCGGTATAATTAGAATTCGAGTGAAATAACAAATTTTGATAGCCTCCGAAGCTTATTGATGAAAATGTTTAAAATTTACACAAGTATATACAATTTTATTAACATAAGTAAACTATTCAAGGTACAAAAAATGTTACAATTTGAATTTGGATGTTTCCAATAGGCTGCGTCAATATACCGTTGCGTGAGATACCGTCCACAGGAGTGGAAGCTTGGTACAAGCTTGAAGCACGATCTCAACGATCATCAGTGCAGGGTCGTATCCGGCTTAGACTTTGGCTGTCAGCTCGTGAAGCCGGTAGACATGACGATGACAACTGGCAGCAGGTAAGAAGATTTCAGGTAAGAAACTCCTCTTCTCTATATTCTGCTTTTATTTTTCTTACCTTAAAAAGATTTTTGTGGATTCTATTATCTATTGATTTTGATTTGAGATTTGTTTTTGTATTGTTAAAAAATATTGGCTTATCGTGTTACTTTTCGATGTTTGCATGCTAAATTGATTGATTGTATTTGCTCTTTTCATGTGTGTAGGCGATGTGATGACAATTATGGTAAATACGGTGTGTACAATAATACATTCCCACAGTAGTGTTACAGTTTTAGTAGCTATTATTTCTAAAACCATTTCCCGCATACGATCCTCGTGTTTAATGAAAGACTACTTAATACCAGGCCTATATCGCTAATCCGCTGGACTACTACGTTGAACGTAAAACTTTTATTGGCTTTTCGCCTAAGAGCCATTAGTGCACATTCATGTCCTCATAACGACGGTTATAGCTGCCATGTTTACGCCCATAGCCAATCAGGATATTTTAATATCCGACCAGCAATAAATTAATTATAGGATACTTAGAATTAACAAATTACACTATCGCTTGATCAATTTGTCTGCTGAAAAACGAACTTTATCATCTTATTACTGAACAATTAAATAAAGAAGCATCTAAAACTTCGGCACGTAAACTGAAGCACCTTTAGCATTAAAAAACATATCATGACACCTTTAGACTACTAAAGCTACTAACCTATTCACTTCACAAAAAAGTATAGGTATCCAATGAAAAAAATAAAAAAATTAAAACATCATTATAATGTTACATTTGAAAAAACTGTGCTTATCTAAATGGAATAGGCAGGAATGCCTGCTTGAATTTTATTAAAGATCTTGATTCTAACCCTCGGCAGTACGATAACGTATTCACTGATTGAACTTCTTTAGCTCTACGTAATAAGTGAGTCAGCGAGTGAAGCAGAATTGCGATTACACGATAAATTCAATTCATTGCTTGGGGCTCTTCATTCATCCTGACTTAATGCCTCCACATTTTTTCGCTCCACAATTTTTACATTTCAATTTCAGTTTCAGTCACTCCACTTATTTATTCCCGGTGTTTTCAATACTTATAATGGTAGAAACTCTATGGATGGATAAGACAAAATTATTGAATTGCATACTTTTGCTACTACTTCTTCTTCATCTTGCACAATATATCTTCTTCAAATATGACAAACTTGATGTTTTTTTGTAGTGCTAAGAGTAAGAATAATAAGAACTTACTTCTTTTGATAAACTAAATTAAGTACCTACTGTTATTTAGTTTGAATCATAACTCCAGAAAAATATTTATTTAATCTTTCCTATTACATTCTACAGTCTTTCTTTATAATCTTACATTTAATATTCAAGTTAATAAGCCAGTGATAGGTAGATATGTGGTGATATGTGGTCGCGTTAGAGGCGACGTTCAATCGATTTAAAAGATAATTACTCCACACCTACGACAGGTGATATTCCCTACGTCTAGCTTTTCATACGCTTTATCGCTGCATGACTCGATAATTGCATCGCTGGGCAATTAATGGAAAGGATGCCTATGACGGGTAAATACTCACGGTCATCAAAGCTGTAAATGGCTTAGATTAGAAACAAGCCTTTTAGTTATTTTTGGTTATGGCTACTACGTTATGGCTAAGGAAGCTTTACAATATACGTTTTCAACAACTACAATAATCACTCTTAATACTGTGTAACTTAAAACATTTAATATTTGTTTATATAAGGTCCGGCAACACGAGCGCCTTTTCGCCGTTTTATTAGCTCATGAGGTCGACATGGCGATGAGCGGCGTGCCAGGTGGAGCTGAAAGTGACAGCGGGGAGTGGGAAGGAGAATTATGTGTTGCGGCACAAACACTGCTTCACCAGCATGCTGTGCAGGGAGATATGAGTTTACTTCAAGCCGCTATAGCAAGATTTGCAGCTGCCTGCAAACTCAATAGCGAAGTCCCCCTTGATCCCAAGTATGTTGATGATTTATTTGTAGGTAGGGATAGTGATTTATACAAAGTTTATGCAAAGCTACCCTAGTTATGAAAGTTAGCAAATTATTTATAGTTATTACTTGAGTACCTTAAAGTTACAGTTTTCATATTTAGGTACATGCATAAGCTATTGATGGAGTTGGAGCGGGAATGGTGCGCGAGTGCGAGTTTAAGCGGAAGCGGCAGCGGAAGCGGTGAGGCGGGTGCAATAACAACGCGAGATGAGGAACGTTGGCTCTCCGGATGTTTCTGCGAATTTGTAGAACGAGCTCTTCATCAACTACGACTGCACAGGGATTTGTATCCCGTACTTCATCATTTAAGCCTCATTAGGTTGGGACCTGTCATATTCAGAAAGACATTTTAAATTAAAACTAAAAGTTGAAGGTTTAATATTTAGTTATTTTGCAGGTTGGAATTCCTTCTCCGCTGCCTTAATCAAGTGTCGCAGATGAAAGCTTTCTGGCGTTGCTGCCCTTTTAATAATGAAATCAGGTTTGTAACACTTTATTGCAGTAATGGTCTTTCTTGAGATATCTGGGTCAGCACTCTGTAAATGGTCCGTGCGGAACTGGGAAAAATTACTTGCATCAAATTAACATACCAACTGTAAGGAGCATCCAGATTGATCTTTCAGTGCTTCGGAGCAATCCCCGAAGAAAACTTATTTTCAGAAATTTCAATGTCAGAGCAGAGATATTATGAGAAAAAGGAACTTTACTCTATTCTTTAATATTGTGGTTAAAGACGTTTATTTTCTCGAAAGAAATTTTAATTTCACTCAATGAGAATATTTACAACTTATTTTTATGTAGGTAATATTAAAACTACAAACAACGGCACATACAAAACAATCAGAAATTATATAAAAAACTTGAGGGTCAATTTATAAATGCTTCATACTGTCATACCTAGCCAGGACCGCACTCAGATTTTGTCAATTACAAAGGTTTTCTTAAATATTGAAATTTTGTTCTTTTTAATGTCTATTTTAATTATATATTTATTATATATTAATGCTCCTAATATTCATATTTAAAATCAAGTTCATGTTTTAACATCAATTCATTTGATAGATATTAGGATATTGTTAATTTTGTAGTAATGAGAGTTGAACGTATCAAACCTATCGTTATTTCTGTTTTCATTTACAAAATTAATATTAAGAAACCTTAATACTACAATAAATCCAATTCGAAGGTCAAAGTTCATAGGAACTATAGTTTCGGTAAAGGAGATTAGATCAAGCCCGATCGTAAGTATTCAGGGATTTTCTTATCTATCTTCATTGTTCTTTTTCCTTAAATAATTGCACTTAGACAACACCGTCTTATCCTCAACGCGTAAACGCTGGCTTCTTTTTATCAGTAATACAAATTACAGTTGCCAAGACGACTTTTGTGTTGTACCTACTAGTCGACCAAGCTTTGCGTCGCGCTAGAGCTGAGTTTAATTTATGGAAACATCCATAGGTACCTATTACTTTAACACATTAAAGCTTTACGTGTTATTTAATTAAAAACGCTTTTCGCAATTTTGCAATTTACCGTTATTTAGCTGAAAAGTGCCGTGTGGTTTACTTTTCGCTATTCGTGGAATATTTCGTTGCTTTGCTAAAAATTGCCGTGCGGCAGGCAGAACAAAATACAGTTGTTACCTTTAAGCTTCCCGCGGGTGTCGTACAGCACTATCAAGGGAATATAACAAAGAACGGGCTGCGGTCTCGCTACTACAACAAACTACTGCGATCATCAACAAGTTTACCCAGCTTAGTGATTATGGGCCAACCCTCCCGTTGGGAGAGGCCTTCTGTCTAGCAATGGACTTTTATAGACTTGCTAATTTTCATTGTCAATAGCTCCCTACCGCCTTGTATCAGTGGAATAAAGCGAAAGCCACACGAACGCGTCCAACCTGTTTACATAGCAGAATTCAAGTTTGAAACGTAAGCTGCTTGTGTTAGTCATGGAACGCAAATTTTAATGCCGCTCAAGACGCAAACTTGACGACACGCTATGGCCTTATACATTAAAAGTGCCGAATAGTAATGGTTAGCATTTTTTGTGACAGAGCTCTTCCGTGAAAGTTCTGCCATCAAGCTTTGTTCAAATCCATTTATTCTCAAAAGAACAAGTTCCTCTTAATGAAAAATTTAAAATTAACATAAATAAGTGGTAATATCTTATCTAGTTAGCGTTATAAAAAAACCAGCAGCTTAAACAAAGAGGTACAAAAGGTGGCGCGTTTATAAGAAATTTACACAGATGTTTTATTAGATAAATAGACATTTAAAATCGTTATTGAACAAATAAAAAGAGAAAACATGTACAAAAAGCGCAAGTAGAGACTTAAGGACCGTAGGGTCCGGAGGCACGAGCTCTTTTCAAAGAATTATCGAAAAGGGTAATCCAGTCTACTAGAATTAGTTTGGCCATCCAAAGGGGCAATGCTGCCAGCATCTTTGCCTCGCTGCGGTGGTTTTGAAGACGTTTTAATTTTATTTAGTTTCACATAGTTTATTTTAGGTTATATATATAAAAGCGCAAAGGCTTTTTTAGCTTATTTTTAAATGATTTATCGCAAACAAAATCGCTTTATGCTTTGCGTAGCATTACTGTGCGTACCATAGGCAATGGTAACCATCAGGTGAGCCATCTGCTTAGTGAAGCCACTGTTAAAATATACAAATAATATACGGAGAAGTCTATAATTTCCGTATCGAATAAATTCCACTAGTTTTGTTTTTCGATAATGTACGAGAATAACTGAACCTTAAATTCTGTTTTGACCTGAAATCAGTCCACTAACTAAACTATGTAATAGTAAAGCATATGAGACAGTAGAGTAGGTTTAGATTATATAGTTATATAGGTTATAGTATAGTCTTGTCCCAAAGTTTATGCAGCATGCTATTACTTAATTAAATTTAAACAAAAGCTGTTCTTGTAGGAGCGAAATCGTCAGCGCGCTACGCAAAGGAACAGCAGAATGGTACGAAGCTCTTTGCGCACAAGACACGGACTCAGAACGCGGAGAAGACCTGGTGAACCTCATCACGTTGGTGCAAATCGATCTGCAGCAAGGACTCACTTATTATCACCCATTGTTTGAGACGTGAGTTGATTAGAATACTGTCATATTGTGTTAGTATACCCCAGTGGGGTATAGTAACCATATTAAATTTAATTATATACCCATTTTAAATTTAATTTAATAGAGCTCTATATTCATACCAGCTTTAAACTAATATTTTTGTTTCAGAACTAACAACGTTCCATATTTCAGCGTGGTTTTCACTCAGATAGACAAAATGGTTTGTAATATTGCAGTTAAGTTATAAATGCTGTTTCTTTTTGGGAGGCCCGCGACATTGAAATTAAAATACTTCATGTTACATCTATGAGAGAGATTACGATTAACAAAACTTTCAATGATCTTCTTTGAATAACATTATATTGCAATTAACATTTTAACAGGATGTTCCTATTAGATTTTGATCTACTATCGAAAGTTTTAAGATGTGTGGAAGATAATTTCCACAGTCCTTAATAAATAATATGGAATTATTTTGTTTCGTATTTTTCTCTAGTTACATTAATATTGCAACGTGGAAGTTCAATTACATCGTCCGTTACTTTATTGTTGAAAAGTATATTTGTTATAGGTGTCAGAGGACGTGAAACAATGCGTTGAGCTCTGGGTGGCTGAAGGGTGGTGCGGGGTGGCTGAAGAAGAAGTCTTTGATGAACACGGTATCGGAAGTAAGCATCCGGCCTTTTAGTTACTAATCATTTATAAGAAACCTTTAACTTTGATTAACTTAAGAATATCGCATTTTGTGTGGTGTTAAACTTTGAATGTAAATTTGTGAATTCAACATAATTTGTTTGTACATAGTTATAGAAATAATATATCTGCCTATCATACCGCCTTAAGGCGTATTTCCGCCACAGTCTCGCTATCCAGACATTTTACAGCGCATCCAGACCGTTCCTAACAAAGAAGGGCGGGACTAAAATATACATTATTGCCATAACCATTTCTATACCCCCTTAATCCTTCATGGCGTCGCCTTGCTAATTTGCAATCACCTTTACAACGTGCGCTCTTATACCTGCCTTTTTCAGGTTCTAATGAAGGCCTTTAGTAGAAGTTCCCAACTACACCATTCCATTTCGTATTGTAATCGTATGGTCATTTTGACGCGTTAAAATATACTTTTTATTTTACTATAAAATGCTTTTCAATTATACCGCAACAATATAACAAAAATTTGTTAGATTTTAGAGAAGAAACATGCTAACGCACATCTGTCAGACCACTTTATAAATAGTATTGAGATAAGACTCGCGTGCTGGCTCTACTTACATGCCTTAGCTCGCAGATAACGCTTTTGAATTACAAATGAGATTCCCTGACGCCCGCAAAACTTATGCTAACACTGCGATGTCATTTAATAGCGCAATAACTACGACTCTATGTAGCGATGTTGATAACAAACCAGCTTGTTGATGTAAAATCATTTGTTCAAAGTGTAATATATACATGACAAGAACTTTTTCGTTTAAGATCTTATGAAAAAAAAAAGATTCATCTTTAATGACCCACGCCCAAAACTCGGCTCTTAACTCTCGAGGCTTGAGTTACAAAAAACTAAAGACTAATTTGAGTTTGAGGGGAAGTCTTTAAGCCCTATGCCTAAAAACTAAGTCATTTCTAACAAGTAATAAAAGACTTATAGATATAGACCAACGACCCATATCACCTCGGGAGGCGTGAGCGGGTTGCAAGATTTTTTGGTTTCTTACATAGTTGTACAATTAGTATATTTCTTTACTTTTATTAAAATTTTTACTATTTTTACATTTATATTTTTACTGTGAATACAAAAATTGTGTTAATGGAAACAATTAAAAGATCTAACAACTTAGATTATTGGGTTTTTCTGTCAAGAAATTCTCAGTAACAAACAAAAGGAATCACCATCATTTCACCCTGAAGCCTCATAGAGCACGGTCTTTGTTATTAGGTATAACTAATAAGTTATAATTGGCGTTAAAGCCTGCCGACCCTTTTAAGCTCTAAATTAATCTGCCTTAATGCCTATTAGAGAGACATGTTACAGACGTTAATAGCACAAATTATGGATAATTAAAAAGAGGTCAAACAAAGCCGTCAGTAAATGTGGGTTTGTGCGGTGTAAGTAAAGACCTTACTGGTCTCAGTATTAAGGGATCTACAAAGCCTCTACATGCTGTCTAGACGATTTAAGCATTACGAACTGTTCACTGTATCCCTATACTATGCTTCTCATTAGTTATATTGACATCAGCATATTACCGTTTCACTCTGGATACTGATGAACTGAAATGTTAAGTGTAACAGTGTGAAAAACAAGACCAATTAATTATTTTCTTACCAACAAATCCTCTTATGAATGGGAGATAGACTTTATTACTGTGTGCTACAGTGGACGCAACGCATCAAAAGGCTGACTTGACATTAACAAATTTGATGCCCGTGTACAAAGTTGTAGCTATTATAGATTTAGGATCGAGGTATATATGAAGCATGATTTATCAGCAGGCAGATTTTAAATCTTACAATGAACATTTTACTAATTATTGACCTTGGAACCGGATTGTCTTAGAGTGAACAGAGAGAGTAAACATAGTGTCGTTCCCCGTCCAGCACTGACGGATGGACGATAAAAAGATAGCGATTGGAAATGGATGGATGAGGAAAGCTGAGAACCCAGTTTGGTAAAGCTCTTTAGGAAATACCCCGTTTCTATGACTCAGTGGACGTGCATAGGCTAAAATACTGATGAACAATTATTAACTAACATTTATTCATTCCTTTTAAACCATAGTCTGCTAGAAAATCTTTTTCTTATAAGTTTCTGTGCCTCGTTGGAGGACGTTTTAGATTTTATTTAGTTTTAAATAGTTTATTTTAGGTTATATTTATAAAACAATTATTTAATTTGGTTACAGATTGTTGAGACAAATATGTTTTTTCAGTGTGCGTCGTGTCAGCTAAAACACTGCCGTTTGAAGTGTTGGCAGCTGTGCGGGAACTTTGCTCGGCCGCATCACCTTCACCAACTTTGCATGCTGCTCACGATCCACCACCACAGCTAGTAGAGGCTTATCAGTAAGTCTTTTACTTCACAACATTGACGTTTGACAAGGAAAGATAAGTTACTTTTTAATTCAGTCAGTAAAGTCAAAGTGTGCATGACTGACCTGTTTAGGCTGTATTCCGAAACAAAGATGTGTTAATAATTTAACACATAAACAGCATTATAGCCCTAAAATTAAACGCCGATATATCAATAACTAAATTCTACATGCGATGAGATGGAAAGGATGAAGAGAATAGTACCAAGTAGGTCCACATAATTGTATTATACGAGAAATTTTTATTTTTGTTATAAATCTATAAAATAATAAATTAAAGATACATACTTAATTACAAGATACAAATTTATATGTCAACTTTAACTTACCAAGCCGAATTGGCTTCGTCAAAAGCCCCACCTGGTTACTTCTGGGCCAATAGTGCCCATCGGACTGGCAGCATTGCCGCGCTGTATAGCGATGGACAACCTTTGAGCCAGGTAATCAACAGAGCGAGCAAACGGCACCCAATCCCCCGGATGAAACTATTAAGTCCCCCACCCCAGCGACCAGTTATCTCCACCGCCAACGGGACGAAGAGGTAGCGGCACGAAGTCCGCGTGAGCCAAAGGATGCCTTTTTTTTTAAGTTATTTGATTTATTGCTTGCAAGAAGATAAAAAGCCAGTCACTCTATTTCCAAAAACATTTATATAATCCTTAAAATTGACAATTGTTACAAAATGTTATCACGCCATAGAAAAAAAAAATCTAATTTTCAAAGGCATTCGCCCGCGAACTAGCTTTACGCTTTAGGGATATTACGATGCCTGGCATCGCAAATTACAAATTTATTTATATTGACGTTAGATTAGATCGAATTTGCTCGGAATTCGAGACCTGCCTTTATATACACCCAGTATTTGACCACATTAATTACATTGGTATATTAGGCATGATAACTAATTTGAAAAACTGCCTTTTGGTGTTCAGAACCGTATATGCTGTACTGAAAAAATATCTTATTTATGCAAAAATTAAAGGTTTTGTAGATATAAATGGGCAAAAAAAATTATTTTCGGTATTGCCTCACTCGAAATCATAAAATATTTGATATACATAGAGATTTTCGACGTTAAAGCGGTACAAAATTATGTTAAGACGTGAAGTCTCAATTTTGAATTCCTCGTTTAACCGCCATGGGGAATCACTAGATTTTGCAGTTTTATTTAGTTATAATAAATACCAATCTCACTTCGAATACAAATAAAAATACGGTTTTTATATTACATGAATCATATATCATTAGATAAATGATAACAATATTTTAGCGATTCTTGGTTGGTGTCATCATGCCTGTTGCCTTATAGGTTGCTAGCTAAGAAGAAACCTGTTCTCGAATATTTATTTATCGTTGTCTTATCTGATTGAAATTGATGAAGTGGACCTTTGTTTTAAAAACAAAACGGGTTGCAATAGTAAGAAATACAGATGGTAAAAGCATATTTTTGCACTTCGAAATCCAGGAATCAGATATTATTATGTGAAAGCCTGCTTGCCATTCGTTTCGCGTCCATTATTAGACCAATTCGTGATATTTTGCTGTTATGAAGGCTTATTCCTTGAGGCTCCATTAGCGAAATAAAGGATTATTACGTAATATTTTTTTTTTAGAAATAAGTAGAAACTAGAAAACATGTAATGCCATGATTTTTTTTATTTATCAATTTTTGTTTCACTGAAGCACCAGAATTTGATAAAAAAGTAGGTTGGTAACTGGTATAAAAATTAACGTATAAGATATTTTATACTAAAATATTACACTACTGAAGGTGCATGTATAAAACCTTTATAGGGCATATCGTAAACAACGGTTTATCTGATATTTATAGATTGATACAGCATAACATCATATCAAACTATAAAATATAGGAAATACTATTACTTATTCGGTGGCATAAGTAATATTTGGATTACAATGCAGGTTATCCGTTATTTATGACACCTTGCAATTAAGAAAGCCTCTGACTGTTATTGGTGAAAACCTTTATAAAGATGATAATCTGGAAGATTGACATTCGATTAGCCGTAAAACCGTGAAATGCCCGTAATAGTACGTCATTGTATGCCTCATCTGATAAGTCGCAATCTAAAGTGATTGCATGCATCTACTTGCAATCGTTGCGGTCGTTAAGCCTTTAACTTTTTGAATCGGTGCAGAACGACATGCTTGACAATTATGACATAGGCGGGCTTACTCAGGGCTAACTGAACATTACATTCTATTGTAACTTTGTTTTCTTTTATTATCCTTCCTTTGTTATCAATATAGTTTGCTCTATGGAACATCAAATAAAAATCTCAAAGCTAATATTTAGAAATAAACTTACATAATTTATCTTATAATAAGCTTATAACAATGCTTATAATAAGCGGTGATAGCCTAGTGGTTAATGCTTTAGTTTCCCTTTCGGGGGGGACTGAGTTCGATTAAAACCCGGCACGCACCTTTAACTTTTCAGAATTATGTGCATTTTTAATAGAGGCAGTTAGAATATTACTTGCGAACACGGTGAAGCAAAACATTGGGTTCCTCCCGATGTTTTGCTGTATGCCTGTATGCCTGTATGCCCGTATGCCTGTATGCCTATATGCCTGAGCATGTTCTCAAGGTTGATGATGATAATTATGATGATGAATACTTACATACTATACCCATACAAAAAAAAGAATCCATCGTTAATAGATACCTGGCAAGTAGCATGCAATAATAGTAATTGATTATTCTACTTTGGCAGATGGTTTGAACCGCTGATCGATCGATGGCTCGCTGTAACCAAAACTATGGCCTTACAGCGGGTGCGAGCATCGGTAGAATTGGGTGAGTGTTATATTTGTTTCTTACTTTACTACATTTACTTTTTTGAATAATACTAATTCTTTAATAATCATAATGATTCATATAGCAACATACTCATGAATACACAAAACAACAAAAAAAAATACTCGTCTAGTACTAAACTACTTTAAATAATGAAAACAGATATGAGTATTTTGCTTCTTTGTGTCACCCACTCAGCTCTGTGTTAAATTAACATGGCAGTACCTGGGAAGGAATAGGGCACCGCTGAATTTCGGTACATATATTTAGGTTGGATGAATATTTGGTATAAGAATCATTAAAGCTAGGCTAGATCACGTCAATAAAATACTAAGCAGTCAGTTATATTTCACAGATTAAAACAACAAGTTATCCGGGAACTGCATATTTATAAGTGATGAGTTAAAACTATAGAGTTCTCAATTAAATCTATACAGTAAAAAGGTTCTAAGGGCGGTACTACTTTCAAAAGAAATGAAAAAGTATGGAATTTAATTATTAAGCTGCGGAAACAAAAATTATCTAGAAACCTTCAATTGAGGTGCGAATGCAAAGAATAATTTGTTTCGAGAATGGAAGGGCATAATTGTTGTGAGGCTAAAGGCGAAGGTTCACACCCCGAGTCAGGGCACCATTTAGATAAGTATCGGATTCTAAACGGTGGCGTAACACGAACGACTTTATTGGCCCGGGGACAAATAAGAGACTGCTTTCTGAATGTTTGCGTTATGGTTGGAATGAATTACACACCGAAAGTATGTATTTTATTTCGTGACACGGTTTTAATTACATAACAAGTAAGCGTTTAGGTGTTGTTTAAAAATACCCTTTAAGATTTTTTACCACTACTAAAATATATGATACCAATTACCTATTACTAAAATAATATTCTTTTAGGACTTTTATTATTATTTTCTTGAAAAATTCTTGGTATATTTACAATACAAACAACATTTACTTTTTACGATTGTTTTAGATCGCTCTGTTGAAGGGGAACAGATTGTTAAACATAGCACTTCTTCCGTTGATACGGCTGCATGGTAAGTACTTCTTTACACGCAAAAAACAGCCTTTTTACTTTGATCACATTGCCCGACGCCTGCACAGTAACCTGGATAAACTAATAGTTGTAGGCAATTGTGAGGGTAGAAGACCACGCGGCCAATCACCTCGTCGCTGGTCTGACCAGGTAAAGTCGCTCACAAACCTCCTTATTACAGTAGCTATCAAAAAAGCCGAGGATAGAACAAGTTTTAATATAAAACGCAACCAAGGAACTTGAAACCGAACGCTACCTTCAGTAATGAAGAAAACGACGGGGAAGAAGAAACGAAAAAGATTAGTTAAGGCTAATCAGATAACTTACCTAATAGTATAAAACATAACATTACATCTGAAATCTGAAAACATACAATATTTTACTACTGCACTTATATGTATATGCACTGTTTCCTCGTTTAATAAAAGAAAAATATATAAAAGTCAATATTACAAAAGCTTACAGATAGAATGATTATATTGCTCCTTATTGTGGCGTATATAACTCCCGTTGCATTTATGGCAAATAACTCTTTTAAGTTTTAAGACGCAATTCGTCAACAATACGTCCTCGTAAAAAACGTTACAGGTGTCCCTCACATATTTTACGTCTATTGTCAACGCTCATAACCCTAAAATACCAACATTTGCTCTCAGAAATTTAATAACTTTTATTGTTATTTTTATGTTCGTTGTGGCTACTCCTTGGTACATAGAAGTTATCTCTGGATTGCTAAAATCTATGTTATATATCTTTGATAGTTTCACTATTTAATAACGATTGACTTTTTTATTGTTAAATACTGTTGATGGGTGTGAGTTTTTTTTTCCCAGTTTGTATCACATGCGAATGGTGTGGCGTGCAATTGGTGGTGCCGAAGAAGGAACCGTAGGTGGAGGGCTAAGACTTTTAGAAGCAGCCTGCGCCACTGCTTTGCACTACGCTGATCTGGTGCACGGTGCGCTTGCGGATCAGGGATACTATGAAAACCATGGTGAGTATATATTATGAAATATATATTAAATAGCCCATTGCTGAAAGATTAGTAATTCTGTTCTTACTGCACCCTCGTTGTTTGACATGTTCATAGCCCATATCCTTTACTTCTAATAGGATTCGGTACTCACCCTCATCACTACCTATAAACTCTCATGGTTTGACAGTCCCACGCTTTCTCTCTTATTTTTCTTTTATTCTGACATTCGACTCATACAAAATGTATTGAATAATGAATTTATTATTGTATTATTGAATAGATGGCATTGCGAATGCATGTCTGTTCAACGTAGCTTTTTATCAAAGGTACTCGCACTTCTGGTCTTAACATAAAAATGTTTTATTCCAATTTGTGTGGCAATTTAATCTCAACTTTTCCGCACCAATTTGAGTGATATTTTTATTAAGTTTTAAAACATTTTAACAAACTATATTTCTTGGGATGCCGCCTAGTAGACATGATTGATGAGACAGTAGCTGGAGTAAAAGTTTAGCCATAAACATGGCGAAATATACTCTATCGACTTTATTTCATGATACACAACTGTGCTTATAGTTCGTTAGGATTCGTTGTGTTGGGTTTATATCTACCGTGGCAGTAATATTAGATGGCCCAATTAAGGTAAAATCAGGTACCACAATATGGGATAAACACTTAATTTAATCGTCATAAAAATCAAACCAGAGCCCGTTTATAGTTACACGAGTTTTCTTTGCAAATGTTCTATTAATATTAAATACTTTAGTATTTTGGGTAAAGATTTCATTAGTGGTGCCCAGAAAAAGCGCGGCTTTGCTTGGGTATTTATAGGACTTACTCGTTTAGTACGTAACTTTATAGCTACATAAAAAAAGTAAAATCAAAAATTATTCCTTACCACTCTTTCTTATTTTTCTTTTCCAATGTTCACTTCACCCACGAGTCGACTTTCAGAGAAGCACTCTTGTGACCACTTTAAAGTGACAATTCAAATGCCCCTTACACGCTAAGAAGCGAAAGAATTAGGTGCTACACTGAATTTTATAATACTTTCTTTCTCCTTCCTTGCTGAGAATATTAATTTATGGCGATAAATCCTACAAATATTATAGACGTGAAATTATGTATTTTTGTTACTCAACCACGCAACAATGGCAACCGATTTGACTTAAATTTCGAATAGCGAAAGCTTGCACTCTGAATAATTAGCACATAAGCTACATTGTAAGCCCGGAAAATTTAAAAATCTCGCAAGAATAACTTTAACCGTAAACTATAATCACAGACAGGTTATTAAGGTTTTTTAACATATATCCCGGGACCCGGAACCACTTAGTTTTGCTGGGTTCAATGTTACTCTCCATCCCACCCCAACCAGTACCAACTCTACTGTTTCACATCTTAACTATTAGTTGCTTAGTTACGATGTGAAAGAAGGAAAAAGCAACAAATAAATAATTTGAGCATTGATAATTTCAGTAAGAATAAAGGATTTAAAATAAAACATGCAAAAATATTGTTGATCTTGGTATAATTTATTTAAACGATAATTCAGCCAATATTGTTTTCACATAATATCGGATAGTATCCGATATCTGAACTAAGCTCCAAGATCACATTATATCATGGATTCCCCTTGAAGCCCCTAAGGCTTGTGAAGTCATAC
Organism: Pararge aegeria; assembly: GCF_905163445.1. NCBI lineage: Eukaryota > Metazoa > Arthropoda > Insecta > Lepidoptera > Nymphalidae > Pararge > Pararge aegeria. The sequence continues at coordinate 9,427,062 of NC_053195.1, read as the reverse complement.
TTTAAAGTTAACACTAAGCAACCGATTTAAGCAACCGAGCGAGTTATAGACTTCTCGATTGCACCCTGCCGATAGCATCACGTTTGCAAACACCAGAACTTAAATCATATTTTTAATTGCCAACACTTCGTGGCCGTTAACATGTTTTTTAGGTTGTTAAGTTTTAGGTATATTTATATAATTTATTTAGAGACCATACATGCTTACATACTACACGTACATCATGCAAATCCTGTAAATACAAGCTTGTCGCAAATTTCATTCCACCAAAGCATTACCGGGAAATAAAGTCGATGACTACGCTATATCCCCGCAAAGTCATGCCTGCTTCTATCAATCATTTACATAGCGGGTACAAAGAAAAACATACTTTTTAGGTTTATATGTCGAAACTGCTGGTAATAAATCAAAATTCCTTGAATGTCGTCACTTTCTTTCCCCAGGTGTAACTTACGTATATTCGCTAGCAGATTTAATATTGTGTGTGTCATGAGAAGGAAAAATCATCTTTGGCGTTTGGATTCGTAACATAAATCCTTGAGTGACACAAATTGTATGTTTTTTTAATAATTTACAATTAAGCCCTCGACCGCAAATTCACCTGGTTGTAAGTGATGCTGCAGTTTAAGATGGTAAACAATGTAAATTACAAATCACACCATACAGATTCTCCTGCTTTTCGCGGACTATAGCAAATTAAGCTTAATTTTCATAATACATTATTTACTGTCTCTCTAACTTATCCGTGAAACCGAAACGCTACACTACAACAGTATTTCTTAATTCCGTTACACGTTGCATAGGTACTTAAATCAATGGTAATTTTTAACAATTTCACTTTGATATCTACAGAGCTATCCAAGTCCATTTTGAACCTGTGTTCAACATATAAGACTCTTTTTATTTATTTATTTTAAACATACATTCGAGTATAACTACGGTGTACCGACGTCGATCGTGCTATACACCATACTGGGATATATGAGATGGCTCTGCCAAGTTCCAGCTCAACTTGGAGATCGTCGTGCTAGAAGACTCATCTACATCGAGGATAGAGCATTTTAACCTATAAGTCTCAAAAACCGTTGCAGGGTCACCTGTATATCAATATTCATTCAATATTGCAAGATACATTCCGGAGAGTGCGCTAAAAAAATATTTCGCTTGGTTTGCCCTCACCCCCCACTTTCTGCCATTCATACGCGAGGTATCGAAAGAATCTACACCCTTACACGTAGTTGAACCTTACATCTTCCGACGACACGTACAAAGCGGTCTGCATCCAACGACAACTTTAATTTAGGTTCCTGTGAACCTTGTCTAAATCCCCATCATCTTGTTCTGAAGCGCGCCACAACCGTAGGCTGCATCACCAGGTGTGAGGGAAGTGTGGTGCAGGTCCATGCTTTATTTAAAAAAAAAAAGATCCAACATGCTACTTCTAATACCTTCGTTATTTTAGGTTTGGCAACTGCCTCGTCGGTCTAGTGGTTAGCATGTTCAACTACGGATCACGAGGCCCAGGGTTCAAATCCTGGGTCGGCCCAAATTGTAATTTTATACAATTGTATATATATTCTATTGATAAAAAATAAAATATGTTGTATTTATATATTCTATTGATAAAAAATTGGCCTAGAGTTAGGAAGTTGGCGGTGTCAGCCCCCCGTGCCGCGGAGAGAACGTAAAGCCGTCTGTCTTGGTTGTTATCAGTTAATTGCGGTCATATTCGCTAAAGCCCACTAACCCGAAATGGAACAGCGTGGTGGATATATGCTCTAAAATTAGTAAACCACAACATTTTTAAGGGATTCATTTAACTAACAAACAATGTTAACCATTATCATCGTCAATTAAACAATATATTGACGAAGCATGAAATCGGAACATTCATTAGTATACTTGCATACGCACTAGTTGTTACTTCGGTGACAATAATTGGATACATCGATAATATTGTACCTACATCCTAACTATAATTATAATGGGATAATGTGTTTATTAGTTTATTTGTTTGTTTGTTTGTTTATTTGTGGTCCTTTTTTCATTGAGCAACCAATCTACTTGATTTTTGGCATAGAGTTAGCTGAGCGGACCAAGAGCAAGATAGGCTTCTTTTTATCCTAGCAAACCAAACGGTATGTACGGGATTTGGATAGAAGCAGGCGTTACTTTGCAGAAATCCATGATATATTATAAAAATTAAGCTTAGTCCGCGAATAGCAGGAGAATCTGTATGGTGTAGTTTATAATTTCTTCAATCCTTTTACTCCACACCAAACAGATCTTCGGCAATGAATGAAGTGAATCCTCTACGCACGTTTCGCTGTGAAACCGGAGCATCCTCAGGAGATGATGACTTTACAATGATCTTAACAATTATTCATATTCGCGGACTATAGCAAATTAAGCTTAATTTTCATAATTTACGGAATTTGTATAAAACTAAGCGTGGGCGAAGAAAGCAGGCAACCGCTAGTACTTCCTAAAAAAATATATTTTCTAAATAATACTTTCAATTTCCCAGTTTTAGTTACTAAACCCCAATTAACCAATCCTGACCGCTGAGGGTCACTGAAGCCATCTGTGTTCGCACGAGGTATGAGGACGAACTTGAAGTGTTCATTAGTGACCACTTCGAAACACTCCAATCATGACCAGACACTTCTCGTGTCGTGGAATCGTTCGTAGCGGTTTGCGATGTCTATCGTTTGTAAGGGTTTTCGAATAAAAATGAAACTCTTATTCTAATTTGACTGTTGATATTTTTTCATGTGAAACTTGTGAAATTAGAATCATTGAAACAAAAATGCGTCACAATAAAGAAAGAAACACATAAATGAATGGGAGAGAATGAGATATATTACACATTTTGTCGCCTATTTTAGTTACTGTGGAAACTGAATATTAATATTTAATATAATATTTTACATTAAAATATTAAATAATTATTATAACTACAGATTTTTAAACTTGGTTAAAAATAAACCTTACATTTATCCTAATAATCCTGGCACTCTGTAGTCTGTAGCCACCTAAATCTCTCGTAGGCTACTTTCCAGGAGTTTTAGTTTGATATTTTCATTATTCACCGAACATAGCTTTCATGATGTTTTGTTCATTCAAGATACACGAATTTCAATTTAACATGAAATAAATAGTCAGGAAAATATATAGAAAATTTGGAAAATCCAAAAGTGCACGCCTCATAATCTCATTTTTTTCACAATAAAATTGAAATTTTTTTAACTGAAACTTTCAATGCTCATTACAAATTTTTTTTTTCATATTAATTATTAATAATTTTTTGTAAACAAGACCCGGGAATGTCATAATGATTGCACATTGAAAGTTACAATTAATATTAGCTAGAATAATTACATGGAAATTTAACGACAGTGAATTGAACGCTCATATTAACTAAGAAATTATGTCGTGTGTTACTTTAGATAATTAAAAAAAAAATATTCCGATACGATCATTTTTTCGACCAATTTTGATGCCACATACACCCGTCCATACACGGACGTCCAGAAAAGATTACGTTTAATGTTATTATTTACTATGTTAAACAAAAAAATTGTTATTGAAATGTATTTTATGTGCCTGACAAATTATTTGACTTGATATTAGTGTACTCAAATTAACCTGTAAGTGCAATATAAATAACAAAAAATCTATTTCAGTTTCGAGAAAACTGCTTTTTTTGAAATGTCGAGAGTAGAGCACAACCTCAACGCTTCGCTTATGAGGCGTGCAATAGTCGGAAACACAAAATGCAAGCAATTCTTTCATTGAAAATAGCAGACATGAGTGTTATACATGCAAATATTACAGGGCAGAACAAAACAACCGAGGAGATATGCACGATTGTGAACAACCTGGAGTATGTGCGCCGATCGCTGTGTGAATATGACGACGATCACATGTAAGTGCTCTTATCTTTAACTTTATTTTAAGTGATCATATATAGTAACATATAATCTCACGATATAACTTTGTACTTTCAAAAATATAACATCTTGTACAGCATCATGACCAACAATTTAATATCTTGCTATTCTTTAAAAGGAATTGAGTCCACACTAATCGTCGTTAACTCAAAAATACTAAATGACGATTAAAATTAGTAAATGATCACCACATCTGGTTAGATATGTACTTCTTAAATTTGCACAAATCTAAAGATTATTATTTTAAAATTACCTATTCTAAAATAGTATTTGGGTGAGAAAACTTAGCGCTTCTTAGCATTTTTTTTTTGGTCGTAATTTTCAATATTTGATAGAAGCAGGCGTTACTTTGCGGAAATCCATGATATATTGTGATAATGAAGCTTAATTTGCTATACTCCGCGAAAAGCAGGAGAATATGTATGGTGTAATTTATAATTTCTTCAATTCTTATACTCCACACCAAACAGATCTCCGGCAATGCACCCTCTACGCACGTTTCGCTCCGAAACCGGAGCATTCTCAGGAGATGTTGACTTTCCAATTTTTCTTAACAATTATTCATTGTAAAGTCAAAATCTCCTAAGAAAATAAATCCCTTGAAGAAATTATAAATTAAACAATTTTCACCAGATTCTCCTGCTTTTCGCGGAGTATAGCAAATTAAGCTTAATTTTCATAATACGTAATTTTCAAGCAAAGTAATCGTTTTCGAGCATCGAACAGAAAATCAACCTCATGTTGTAAACTAAACATCAAACTTTGAGAAACGTCACCGTAGAAGCGATCGCTGTAGGTGCAAACGATCTGAAACTTTAAAACAAAGGAAATTGAATTCCTTTTACTTTGACATTATTGTGTTTCGATACGTGAATTTTTGTCTCCTGTAGGACGTGGATGGAAGGAAATTTATCAATAAATTATGTTTAATTTTCTAATTGAACCATTTAAACATACTTGTTCTGTCTAAGCTAAGATAACACGAACTTAGAACCCAATCTAGGCTTAGACAACACAATAATCAGCCTAAAAAGAAGTTTAGTGGGATAGCTATAAGTATTAAAAATAATCATAGCATCTCGACACATGAATAAAAATTGAAAGTTTCTCATTTTGCATCACTACACTTTAAACTTGAAGGACAACGGTTCACACTCGGAAGGAAGACTATTGAGTCGCTCGCATTTCTACATTTTCTTCGCCATCCGTGAGCTCGATACAGTTTCCTAAGACGTTTGTAGAAAATACTTATATGAAAAGAAGTACCTTGCCCGTGTAACTTGCGCGAAAGGTTATGTCTAAGGTGTATCAGGTATCGATTTATGCTGGAGATGTTTACTTTTTACTTATTATTCTACCGCTGTTTCTATTCTTCTTATATTTTTACTCATTGTGTCCACATATAATAATTATTCTAATTTTTGCGTTTAAATGCAGCGATTAAATAACTTAACAATATAAAAAATAAGCCCATTTTTTACAAACAACTTGTACTTTCGTTGTTTTACGTACTTTTGTTGTTGAACACCTACGCCACAGGTTTGTGGATACATGGCGGCACTTCAGGGGCGTGCACTTCATACATGCACAAAAGCACTGCATACCCACATTATTTTATAAAACTCGTATAGGAGGGCAATTTTTCCATTTTATGCCATGTACCTACTTTATGCATACCCTGGTCAAAAATCCTGTGCACGCCAATGCGGCACTTGTAGGTCGTGTTCCGTACACGACCTGCGGAGTGTTGCTCTGTTTATAGGCGATGCTTTTCCACTTACCATCAGGTGAACCATTGCCTTGGTCCGTAAATTACTACTAGGAAATAATTTAAAGTAGTCAGCGGTTCCAGAGTGAATTCAACTCTACTAGAACAATTGTTGTGTGTGAACAACTTTTTTCATTAGTACTTTTTGACATTGATTTACCACTGAGACTATTGCAATAGCAGACTTGGGCCCCAGGTAAAGATTAGCAAAGTAATCCGCTTGCGACATAATTTGGTAATCCCCCGTTATGTACTAAGTTGGCTTAACACAAACTAACTAAGAATAAGAATTTTTACAAGTTTAGGTACCAAAATTCCTTAACACCAAATACATTATAGGTATCACTAAGAATTAATTCATAATACATAAATAATTCTTAACTAATTGCCTATTATGCGTGCTAACAAAACATAATTCACTTCGCTTGTCTTGGAGAATACTCGACGAAAATATACCTACGCAATAATTATTAAAATGGTATAAAACAAGTGTAGATACCTAAGCTTTATTTCATAAAGAATAATTGATAATTAGTTGATAAAAATAAAGATTCTATTGATTGGTTAAACCACACGGTCCTTGTCGGTAACTTGTCTTGTCGGTAGGCAGTGGCGTGCACTTCATACATGCACAAAAGCACTGCATACCCAAATTATTTTATATGAGTCGTATTGGAGAGACCCAGTGCACGCCACTGCTAGATGGGTAACCGGAGAGTTGGTTAGAACCTTAACCTTATCTGTGTGGCTTGAAAAGCGCGTTGTTGTTTCACTTGGTGTCTCCGTTTTATCATTATTACATAATGAGGACTTGTTTCATGTGTCCTTATGTGTAAATACGGACATAATGAGAACATGTTAGGATACCATTTGCTTAATTGTTGTAATATTGGAACGTGAATACAGCTCTGGTAATCTTATTGCACAGTGTGCGTTTTATAAAAATTACATAAATTTAATTACATAATGCTATTTGCTATATTATTATTATTATTATTTGCTCCGGGAATATTTGAACAATTGTTAAGTCTCACAATGGCTGTTTGAGCGCTGTGGATTTAAGTAGGAGGTCCCGGGTTCGATTCCCAATAGGGGTAATTTGGGAATTTATAACTTCAGAATTTTCTCTGGTCTGGTCTGATGGGAGGCTTCGGCCGTGACTATGACTACCATACTCCCTAAAAGGTTAGCCCGCTACCATCTTAGACTGCATCATCACTTATCACCAGGTGAGGCAGGTGAGATGGCATGCGAGGGTGAACTTGTAGTGGATAAAAAAAAACTAATTGTTAAGTTAAGTCTTAACGATTGGATGCTTAGGTGTTGGAGCGAAACGTGCGTAAAGAGTCAATTGCAGAAGATAGGTTCGATGTGAAGATTAAAGATATTATAAATTACATCATACAGATTGCCCTGCTTTTCACGATATTGCAAATAACCATTTAAAGCTAATGCGTACTATACAATAGCACGTATTTTTGAGTGTCACAATCAGAACAGCCACCACCATCAGTCATTACTATCACTAACACCGCGGCGCGAAATTCATACATATATTTTTTTTTCTATTAATAGTATTGTAGAAGGTAAAAGTTTATTGCCCAAACAGTCTGTGTTAAAGTCTGTGTCAACAGACATAAGTCTGTGGTGACTGAAGCCTGTTTAATAAATCTTTACACAAGAGTTGGAGTCTGCATTGGAGTAGCCAGGCAGGCATATGCCAGGCAATGGATTTTTTTTTAGGCTGATGTCATAATAATTTAATTCTAACTTTTCTACAAACAGGTTATTTATAATTTTACGACAGATAAATGCGCTGTTAATAATATTTTATGAAGTCACTTTCGTAAATGTCGAGTTATTACTTATTCTATGGATAATATTATTCTCTGACAGAGGAGAGTACGAAGTATGTGCGTGGGAAAAGACAATAGGATAAATATCCACGAGAAATATTTCTAAAGGCACTCATATTACGGCGGATGACAAATGTTACCTCTTATACTCGTATTTACTTGCTTTTGACATTTTCTTACGAATGTTAGTAGACATCCCTCTACGAGTTCGTATAACAGCTAGCTATGTCCTACAGTATCGTCTACTTTAAAATCGAAACAGTGTAAGGTATTCGTTCTAAAAGTTGACGCACTATGAAGTGAGGGCCAGCTTATGCCTCAAAGGCTTGGTACGTAATTTATACCTACAGTGTATATAGATGTGTCACGTTTCAGAGAATTCGGATGACTATTAATTAGTATTTAGATGTTTCGTAATGTAAATAAATTTCAATATATAAATATGAAAAAATAGGTATAATTAAATAACAGCAGATGAGCTGTAGGTATAGGGGTAGTTGATACAATGAGGGTCAGGCACTTTTTTTTCTAAATGCGACCTAATGTACGAAACTGTGCCCGTACGAAAGATTACAGATAAGCAAATATTAATCACCAAAATTTGGCTTATAATTTGTCTATTACCAGAATTTGTACAGATTTCGCTAATTTAAAGTTTTAATCTGCATTGAGGAGATTATTTATTTATATTCGAGTATGGTCAATTCAAAAAAAATATTTCTTATTTGCTGCTTCAATACAGGTTGGCGGGCTTAGGTGATCTACTGTTACTCTAAAGTTAACAATTATATTATCAAGTGTCGACGATAATTACTAGGACCAACCGCTCAACTCGAAGCAAGGGGAGGCAAAGACCAGAGAATGACCTCCGGATTAGCACCCCTATTTAGTTATCGACTTTATCAACGTTGCTAATCAAAAGCAAACAATTTATTTGCGTCATCGCAACTGGGTCACACAAAGCTCAAATGAGTTATTATCGTTGACAATCCCATACTTACCACGTTCGCACACTTTTGCTAGTTTTGTGGAAAACAATCAAGGCAAAAAACGCTGTATTTTTTTACGTCTTCATCATCATCGTCATGTCAATCAATGGACGTCTATATATCTCTTCTATAGGTCTATCAACGCTTCGCTTACCAGTGCGAGGTCATAATGCCAGCACGTTGGAATGAGAGCGATTTTGTACGTATATACTGATGTTTAGGGCAGTTTTGTTACACTTCAAGTAATGGACTATATTTAAATTTTAATTTTTTTTTTATAGTTTCAATAGATGGACGAAGTACCCATCTGTTTGGAAAAGCATCGCCTATATAGAGCAACACTTCGCAAGGCATGCAAGGAGCATTTCCTGCAATGTGTCGCCTTGTGTCCACCAACTTGGGGCGTACCTTTTAACCATTACGTGCTTGTAATTATAACGGCACCCTCGCTCTTCAGACCAGAACAAAGAAATGCAACAATGCTGCTTAGCGGCAGAAATAAGCATGGTGGTAGTACTTCCCCGGACGAACTTTTAGCGCTAATTTAAAGTATATTACGCTATACAACGACTTAGATTTATTATTAATATACTATTGATATTTTATCTTAGCGCCAATGAAGAGAGCGCTCGGCAATTAGTGCGCGGAGCTCTTGGAACACTGGACTCCCGATCTACACGCGCTGCGGCACCTCTCGCGGCGCGTGCCCGCCCACCGCTACGAAAAGCAGTCTTCCACCTCGCTTGGTCACCCGATACTCTGCCAACTCCTCAGGTATATATATATATAAAGTCATAATTAACGCATTAGCGTATGCAACGTCGACTGAAGACAAAACAGCAAAATATTATAAGCGTTAATTAATAACGTATGACAACGCTGCTCAATTTTTTGAGCTCACGATGCGAAAATGACGGGTTTTTATTAGTTTGACGTGTCGTCGTAGGTGTCTGTGCACCAACATCATCGTGGTATCGTAGCTCCCGAACGGATGAACCGATTTAAGTTTGGTTTTTTTTTATAGGTGAATTAGTCGGTAGTGTTCTTAGATACGTTGGATGAATATCGTCCAAAATGGACGCCTCTACAGAATGGTGGATTGTGTCTTTTTTAGACAATTCCCTCAATTTGGCTATGCAATAATTATAGGCCTATTGATATACTTCTATTTTATTATATAACTAAAAGATGCTAAAGTACAAATTAAGTATTACGTAACGTTGAGCTTAAGGTAAAAAAAGATTACATCAAGACAAGAACGTAAAATATATTGACCTACTTTCCATTTTTAAAATCCCAACATGAGCATACATAAAGTTTATTATGGTATTAAACTCAACGTTTCATATCCGTGATCAGGTATTATCCTGAAGCCTTTATTCCCGTACCATTATAACTTTATAAAACTAATAACCAGTGCACGAAGCACTTTACGTTTTTGCTCGCTTCTATTGAGTTCCGCCGGTCTACTGGGCGTACTATGGAAATCCGATGCATAATATTGCAATCGAATTTGATACTTTTTATCGATAGTAGATGCATAAAATGAAATTCCATTAAAGTTCCCATTTGCTTTGATTCTCATTTAAAACGGGTAAGTAATATTATTATATACATATATTACCTACGTCTTGCATTTGAATAAAGGGTTGCCATGTAAGTACCTTGAGACCATTCATTTATTATTTCCTTGCCAATTCTGTTTTGTTATTTGCTAAGTATTAATGGTTTACTGTGATTGTAGTAATTCCTCTTCGTTTTGGATTTCTTCATTTTAGATTACTTGAAATTGTAGTGATACTCCGGGAAACGCTCTCTCCAACGTCCGTTGATTGTGTCTAAATGTTTTTATTAAACTCATATAAGTAATATTAAAGTATGTATTAATAATAGAAATAGAATAGAAAAACTTTATTGCAACACAACAAAAAAAGGAAAATACAAGGAAAACAGTAATAGTACTTAGTGCTAGGGTGCAAAGGCGGCCTTATCACTAAAAGTGATCTTTTAAAGGCAACCTGAGCGTACGAAGCCAAGTAATAATATTTCAATCGAGTAAAAATAGTCGTACCTTTACAGTTAAGTATCGATCATTAGATTGTTGAACTACATTAAATAAAGAATTTCGTAATATCTTACAAGGAATCTCGTAAAGAATTTCGTTATTTGGTCGTTAAAATAGATCAATAGCTTCAACTAGACTTAACATAAAAATCCGTGCTTAATATCTGTGACAGGTGTTCTAAAGGTTTTATTCCTTTGCCAATATTTTATACAGGGTACCTACTTATAAAAGCGCAAATTCGTAAATTAATTTCCAAATAGAATGTTGTTTTAAATTGTAATAATACAAGAGTATGACGTTTAATAAATATTATACTTAATCCCATAACGTTTATTATGATATTAAAGTCGATACTTTTAATGCATATTTCAATCCAATAACGCAAATGAATGAACTGTAATAATAATTACGATGTGCCAGTCCAGTGACTACATTATAAAACTGGAATTGTCTTAACATATAAAGTATGTCCAATGAAGCTAGAAACTTGAGATGTTTTTATAGTGTTCAGTAAGATACGAACTTAAGCCGCTAAGTCAACAGCGACTTCTGTGACTCCCTTGATTGGTATCGTCCATGCCTCTCTATCTGGGATATGCCAGAAATCAGAAAATACGTAGTAAAAACAGTGTAAATGATGTCATTTACTCTTAACGAGATGTAGAACTGAAATGGCTAGGGTACATAACTCAAAGGACATGATGAACGTTGGGTAGCCACGGTATGGGGAAACCGCCTCAAAAAATCCCAAACTTTGGCACATAATTCTTCAATTTACGTAATATTAAAATTAAATTAAATTGTATGTAATTTGTATTCTACCACCCTTTTAAATCGTCAGTTGTTATATAATATGCAAAAATCACTTTACTGTTTTAGTTTGCTTCTATTTGATTTTACGGTAATAAAATCGATAGTGCATAATATTGCAATCAGAGGGATATAACATTCAAAGATAGTAGGCGTGCATGAATTTAAGTTCTGTTTAAGTTTCTATTTACTTTTATAAACAAACTACAAACAAAAGTTTGAAATCAGTATTTCAAACTCAAATTAGAAATAGCGTATCTACGACCAAGAGATGCGGCGTAGCGACTACGTAGAATGCTACGTCATGTATTTTCAAAACAACTTTGAAACTCCGTAGAAACTTTGAAGCTGTTGTAAAGGTCATCTACTTGCATCCTTCGTTACAAGATATCTTTGTTTTATCAATAATAATACTTTAAATGTGAAATTGTGTGTTTGTTTATTAGTTTGTTAGTCACCTATGTTGTGACTTCAGCTTAAACGTCTGAGCTTGTTAAATTTGGCTAAACAACTTAGTGACTGATTAAATTTGGCACTTATATAACTTTGATCCTTAAGGTGGACAAAGGATACTTTTTATCCTCGAACAGAATCTGAGTAACTTTCCCAGGGGATTATGGGATGTGGGTCGAATTAATGGATTGTATAAAAAACTAATTATTGGCATTCATGCACATCTCTAAACGCAGAAACAAGGTATCGTCAGGGTATGGCAATATGATAACTTTGTTCCTAACAGCTGCTTTTATATATTGTATGTGTATAGTTTGCTTATACGAGTAGGTCTCGTGACCAAAAAGAGCGTTGACTATCAATTCGCAGTGCAATTAAAACCAATAGATTAAAATCAAATGAATGAGATTATATCAAATACTTTAGTTAGTTATTATTAATTAGGAAAATAGACATTATATTGTTTAAATAATAAGAAAGACACAATCATTTCTATGTAATAGTTTATTCGTGACTTTATCCATACGAAGAGTTTTTAGAAAGAATGCTGTCGTCATTACTAATTATTATAAATCTGAAAGTGTGTTTGTTTGCTCTTGCTTAGCGTTCTAACTAAGCAACCAATGAACTTGATTCTTGACATTTAGTTGAAAGGACGGAGAGTAACATAAACATTGAATATTATCCATAGAGGGAATTGTAAAGAAAATCGTAATATACGCCGACGAAGAATGCGGACAGCAGCTAGTTAATGACAAATTAGTAGTCTACGAGTTTTTCAACTACAACTAACTAGAGAAATTTTCATTTTTTATAAATGTTATTGTTTAAATAATAACGCTTTGGTTTTATCGTTCAGGCTATAACTCCACTCCTAGAATTCCTGGATCAACACCTATCATCTTTAAACACGTGGTTATTACCGCGAGTGTTCATCCGAGCACTCGCTGGTTGCTGGAGTGCTGTTCTCAAGGAGGTATCCGCACAGGCTGATGCGGGTGGAGCGGAGAAACCAAGAGTATATCACCACAGACTCAGAGAAGCCCTAGACCTTCTCGCTGAATTCTTCCATGCTGAAGGAAAAGGTACTTTCTCATCATCATGACTTAAACCGATTGTCGTACAATTCTGGACGATGGGTCTTTTGTAGGGGATCCCAAAGTCCCGGACCGCTGGTTTCCAGAGACTTTCAGTGACATTGTTTTGATGTCGTCTGTCCACCTTAGTGGGGGCTGACCAATGCTGCTAAGGTACTTTCCAGATAAACAAAAGTATTTTTTTTTAACTACCTTCTAATTCTGAAAGTCCAAATTGCTGACCAGTCCGGGAATCTAAACTTTGGACACAGCAGCTCAGAACGAATCTATCTTTGGAGGGCTTTCATGAGCTTCTCAAGTCCATACAATTCTTATAATATATAAAAAAAGCAAGTGAGTTTTTAAAATTTTGTAATCTTTATTTTTTTTACATGTGGTTAGTAATATGTTGCTGTTTATTTTGTATGTAATCCTAACCGATTTTTGGATTAGTCACTAAAAGCGAGATTTTTAAACAGAATATCTTCTATCTATCTCACACTCATGGTGATTAATTTTTCTTTTGCTAAATTTTATTTCATTTTGTCATATTGTCTGTTCATGCTGTCATATTATGTATTCCCTGAAATCTATCTCTGTTTTAAACAACTAAGAGTTTAATTTACGTTTAGCGATTCAAAAATTAGTTCCTAGAATTCGAAAAATTTAAACGTATTAAATGAGTATTAAGTAAAGACAGTAATGTTCGTTTTCTATTTCAACAAACTGTTTAAATAAATGTTTTTTTTTACTCTTATGTACTTTAGTAAATAGCTTCGGCGACATTCATGTTGTTTCTGTATTATAAATTTTCACAATTTTTCTCGCTCGTTAAACCGTTCGCCACACATATTAACTACACTTACCACCACTATAAAAGAAAATGTGCAGAAAAAAAACATAAAATAATGTTGCCATCATAGTGATCCAACTCCCAGGCATATGTATGTGTGTAGTGCGCTGTAGTATTATAAGCGAAAGGTCCTGGGTTCTTACCCCACCAGTCCCAATTTAAGATTATATGTTACCACCCTACCGATAAAGACGTTCCGCCAAGGTATTTAGCGTTCCGATAGAATGTCACATAGAATTTTGGTATGGGGCCATACTAACAGGTTGGCCCGTTAACATCCTAGACAGTAGACTGCATCATCACTTACCATCAAGTAAGATTGCGGTCAAGGGCTACCTTGTAGTGGAAAGAAAAGATACACCTAATTATTAGCGCGAGCGTTCATCCGAGATCTCGCCGATCACTGAAGTGTTCCTCAATTCAAATCTTTAAAAAAATAAAAATAACGTATATTTTATTCGATGAACTAGCCTGTGTTTAGTTGGAGGTACGAAGGAATAGAAAGTAATTATTTGTCTGCAATTACTAGGTTTGCCGATGACAGATGTACATAATGCCGAGTGGGTACGGGTTGAACAAAGAATGCAGTACCATCAGGCTCCGACTGAAGAACTCTTAGAACGCTGGCTAGCTGACCGATTGATTGAGCAAACACGTACGCCCTTACCATCACCTTATGGATCCATATTAGTAAGGTAAGATCTATTTGTTATTAAAATTCTAAACACAACTTTGTTCTATGTTTTTAGATACCTACAGTTTTTAAATTATATTGTTGAAGGTAACATCCGATATTTTATTAGTGAACCAGACGTGGTTTAGTCTGGTATCAATGGAATTACAGTTTTTTTTAAATCGTGAAAAACTTATAGTACTTAGAGAAATATAACGTTATGATAAAATTTAAAGTGAATCTATTAACTACTTAATGAGTTTTGTAGCTGAATTTTTAATATAAAGAAGATATTACAAAACATAAGTGAAAACAAAGTCCTAGAAAATCGTTCACCTAAATAATTAGGATCAAAGCCTTACCAAACTGTAATTAAATTGTGAATTCTCTACAAATCTGTCTTTGTACGTTTGCTCGAGTTTAATCAATCGATCTGGAAACGACAATTACTTAGCTGGGATTTCTTGCTTAAACAAGTGAGTTATTTCAGCGTTGATATTGCAATTCCTACAGCAGTGGCGGGTTACTGAAACATTACTACGAGTACTAAAGATCGGTGTGAAAATAAACATCGAATTTTCGAGAATAGGCTGAATGTTAATTTATGTCATCTTCAGCCTTTTTTATTGTGACATTAGATATTTAATGAGGCTTTGGCTGCACTATGATTAATTTTAAGGTATATTGGTTTACCACCCTGCAAGAATTTTACCTCATGTTATTTTGTATTACAGAGCACAATTTAATAAAAGGCGATTGTAAATTTATTAAAATACCTAATTTCACTCTAGCATCTGCGTATTTTCGTAACAATAGAAAGGGAGGGTCGTCAATACTCATACGTAAATGTATCAGGTTTAGGGAATTATCGGATGTTATGAGTTTTAGTGTACCGGGTATTTTAGAATGTTGTGGTTTGGAATTACCAGACCAAAACGCTGTAGTTATTTGTATGTATAGGCCGCCAAAATATGATAAAGGTACAATAGATACATTCTTTAACAAATTGTATGACATACTTAGGAAACATAGTTTTAAGAAAAAGAAACTTATTGTTTGCGGTGACATAAACATTGATATTTTAAAAAATAATAAAATAACACAACAGCTTATGGAAGTATTAGATGGTTTCAACCTCCAATTAGGGCTAAAACAACCAACAAGATTAGCAAGTGGCACTTGCATTGACAATTTTATCAGCAACATTCGTAGTTACAGCTGCGGTATTATAGAGTTAGCATTATCAGACCATACGGCACAATTTTTTGACTTTGCTGTTAAAAAATTTTGCCGTGTAACTCACTGGTACATTATAAGACGAGATTTCTGCAAGGAATATATGACTAAATTTAAAGAATGTATGCGGAATATAACATTTACAGAAGTATATGAAACATCTGAGCCAAACGAGGCTTTCAATAGATTCTTTGAATTGTTTACGTTGTTTTACTACCTCAGCTTTCTGCTCATAAAAGTAAAAATACATTCGCATCAAAAACCAAAATGGATTTCAAAGGGCATAAGGCAATGTTGTAAAAATAAAAGAAAGTTATTGTGGAAATGTAGAGGAAAAGGTAGTTATATACATAAAAAAGAATTTAAAGCATACAGAAGAAGGCTAAAGAATATTATAAAATTAACTCAAAAAGCTCAAAACGATTACAAAATTAAAACTGCTAATAATAAATCTAAAACTACATGGAGCATTATAAATGAATATAAAACTAAAAGTAGTGAAAATAAAATATATCAGATTAAAAAAGAAGGCCTAATTGTAACAAACCCTAAAGATATAGCAGAGGCATTTAACGAGCATTTTCTCAATCGAAAAAATATTAAAACAAATAAAAAAATTAATATTGTTTGGAATAAATATAACTCAATTTTTTTGAAACCTTCATCACCCAAGCAGATACAAAACATTATTAAGCTATTAAAGAATACAAATAGCTGTGGGTATGATGAGATTAATACTAAAGTAGTTAAATATGTGTCAGAGTTAATATCGCCAGTGCTAAGTTACATCACTAATTTATGTGTAGAGCATGGTGTTTATCCGGAAAAACTTAAAGTGTCTATAGTGAAACCGTTATTTAAAAAACACGATACAGAGGATATGGACTGTTATCGACCCGTATCTTTAGTTCCAATTTTTTCCAAAATATTAGAAAAATATATTTATAATTGCTTAAATGATTATTTCGAAAAAAATGGTGTACTCTCCGATGTTCAAATGGGTTTTAGAAAGAATAAATCGATCAATTTGGCTATTTATAACCTTCTTAAGGAGGTTATGGTTAATAGGGATAAAAAGAAGCTCGTATGCGCGTTGTTCATGGACCTTACTAAGGCATTTGACTACGTTGACCATAACATATTAATAGATAAACTTAGTGTATACGGCATTAGAGGGAACGCACTGGCATTGATCAATTCATATCTGACAGGTAGGCAGCAAATGACGCAGATTACAAGTTTAGTCGGGTACAATAAAACTGAAACTGCATATTTATCAGAGTCAAAAACTGTAATAACTGGAGTTCCGCAGGGTAGTATATTGGGTCCACTGCTGTTTATAGTATATATTAATGATTTTCCCAGGGTAACCGATCATAAGATGGTTTTATTTGCTGACGATAGCACAGTGATCTTTGTGGGTGAGAATAAAATAGAATTTGAAAATGATATAAATGATACAATATGTAATATTATTAATTGGCTGACATTTAACAATTTAATTATTAATCTTGACAAAACAAAAATTATGACATTCATGAATAAAGGTAATAGTATGGCACTAGACATTAAGTATTTAGGTAAAAAAATTGAGGTAACAACAAACACAAAATTTTTAGGCTTGCAAATTGATGATAGCCTTAATTGGAAGAATCATATTGAGAATTTGTGTTTAAAATTATACAGATTTTCGTTTGCATTATATATGCTGTCGAAAGTGGTTAATCAGACAGCGGTTATAATTGCATACAATGCGTATGTCACAGCAAGTTTAAGATATGGTATAATATTTTGGGGCAATTCGTCTGATAGAGAGCGAATATTTAAATGTCAAAAGAAGTGTCTAAGAGCTATATGTCACTTGCGTCCCACAGATACGTGTAAACCGTATTTTGAGAAAATGAAAATACTAACTTGTCCTTGTTTGTATATTTATGAAGTTCTGATATTTATCAAAAAAAACAATCACTTGTTTACATATAGTGATAGCGAACGCAGGAAAAATAAATTATTGTATAAGCCACATTCCACAGCGTTATTTGGGAATAGTATTTTCATTATGGCGCCTAAAATATACAACAAATTGCCAGCGTCGCTGGCCAACAGAAGCATGAATCTTGTGGATTTTAAAGATAAGATAAAAAAATTACTTATTGGGAAATGTTATTATACCATCCAAGAATATTTAACAGACACAATATTATAGGTTTGACATTTACAGTGATTATAATTTGACATGAATAATAATATTTGTACTTTTGATATCACTCTTAAATTTTATTCTTATTTTAATAATATCGATTGATTTAAGATAGTATTATTATTGTATAATTATTGTACGATCATATATATTTTTTGCATGCCATCTAAGGCGGATTGTTTGTCCCTTTGTTTTGTGTACCTACCAACAATGTAATACCAATCTGCAAATAAACGATTTGATTTGATTTGATTTGATTTGGTATTATTTATAGGTCGAATAGTACACCACTCTGACCAAGTGCAGTTAGTAGACTTCACACGCCCCTTGAAAACATTGTGGAGAACTCTCAAGCGTGCAGAATTCCTCACGATGTTTTTCTGCATCGTAATTTGCAAGAAATATTTACATCCATTAATTAAAAAAAGCACATAACTCAGAAAATTAAGTGGTGCCTGGCACTATGCTCTATCTAATATGAACCTTACGTTTATTTTCACACCCATCTTTCGACATAACATACAATGTACGTTTTGTTTATATGTAAATCCTCTTGGAGAATGAATCTTTTACGGCCTTATTATCAACGACCCTGGTGGGAAACTCCAAGCGCGCATGTTGTGTACTGATAAAAGTAAAAAGACGAATCACTCACGGTTGAAAATATAAAAAACAAACGTTTTAATAAAGCTTTACAAATAGTATGTTAAAAAACCACGAATCTACGTAACCTCTCCCTATTGTTGTTTGCACCAAAATATGAATATGAATTTTAACTAAAATTCCGACGTTGCATTTGAAAGGACTTTGTTACGAAATTCAGCGTTTCAGACAACAATTGCTGTCGAAACTGACCGTTCACTTTATATTTTTGAAATTGCTATCAGAGGTTCATCTGCCTTTTGTTTGAATATGTATATTAAAGATATTATTTTTTTCTTTTCAAAGACAGTCTTTCTGATGGAAGAGTCATTACAAACAGACTGACTGTACGTACTTATCGAGAAGAGTTACTTTAAATTAATAAAAATGACAAAGTATAATGGACCAATCTAATTAAAAATCACAGCACTGGCCCAGACACAATGGACACAAATATTTAAAATATAAAACCCGAGAGAAATAAAAAAAAACTCGAAAAAAATATTTGCTGGAAAAAGCCTGCTATGAATATATATATTAATATATGAATTTTATAAAGTGAACGACTTAATATATGAAAAGAAAAGTCTGCTTATCGATTACTTAGGTAACATTACTTAGGTTACAGCGTCCTCACAGGGTTCCATTTTAAATGTTATTTTATACAACCGACTTTTCTTTTTTAAATATTATAATTGCGTAAACTCTTATGATATTGTAATGGAATTGTAACTAAGTAAATAAGAAATAAAACCACTTATAGTGAAACCGATTTTACTGGTTAATTAATACTTTATTTGTTTTATAGAGTGTATTTCAATCACGACTCCCTGTGTGTCGAGGTACTGTCGGCCCGGGACGTGATTCCGCTTGATCCCAACGGTTTAAGTGACCCGTTTGTAGTGCTCGAGCTACTCCCCAAACGGCTCTTTCCGAAAACTCACGAACAAATCACGAACGTGCAGAAGGTGAGCTTCTACTTTTACTGTGAGACCTATTTACCTTATTCTATGAGATTACTCTACTAATACATACATTTTACTACAACTTACAAATACCCGATTTTAGTATCAAAGTTTTTTCTATTATTCACAATATTTTCATATATACCTTGGATACCTTTGTTAAGGGAAAATAGCCTATACGAATAACATTTCACACAGAAAACACTGAACCCAATTTGGGATGAATGCTTCGAATTCGGCGTGTCTTTGGAAGCTTGTCGATCGCAGCAGGCAACTTTGGCGCTCTCTGTTTGGGACAAAGACGTGCTGACCGCAGACGACTTTGCCGGCGAAGCGTATGTTTCTCTTTCACGAGTGCCCGGTGTCAACAGTCACGCTCCACCAGATCCGCTGCGTCCCATCGAACTGCCTCTAATGCAGTTACACGATAGAAGTAAGTGAAGCGACCTGATTATACTGAATTTAAATTTGCAGGAGAAATGCGCGTCTATCCAGTGCCTGACATCAACAATCCATTTAAAAGCCATAAAAACTATCTTTTATGTACAATTGTATACTGGTTTCTTACGTTTTAAGATCACACATGCAGCTGTGCAAAGGTTTCTTGACTTGAGTTAGTTTAAGAATTTAATATTCTTAATAAGCTCAGTGAGATAGAAGTTCAATAGACTGCCCCTGCCATTTAAAATTTAAGACTGTAACCTCTCCTGATTACTTTTGAGGTGTAACCGCATATTACCACAAACTTCTCTCATTTTGCATAAGCCATTAATTTTACATTTTATAATATTATCCGTTCGTTGCGAATAAGTCCACATGGAGAACGTTAATATAACTGTTAATTAAATCTACTATGGAATGTGTTTGTTGAGAATTGTTGATGCCCAATTACGTTGGCTTCAGTTGTTTACGTAATTTCTATTTTAAGGTTTCTTCAATTATATCTATGAAATGAGGTCACTATCCGTTCACTTCCAGCATTTTGTACACACTTTCTTACGTCTTATAACATTAGCTGTCTGCCAGTTAAAGCATCGTCATACTCGATCCATCCGGTTTGAAAATTAACCGAAACCAGCATACATGCAGATATACGGAAAGAAAGAAAGGAAATTTAAAAGTTGTGTTTATGTTAAAAGTATAAAGAAATATACAAAAATGTGTTATTCCATATATATGGGTTTATGTGCTTCTAATAAAAACTTTATTTTTATTATTATAACAACCACACTTCATTTTAGTTGTTTGTGTATATGTGTTATTAAAGTTAACCTAACCTGACGAATAATACTGGATTGCCGTCGGTCAATCAGGAAATTACCGATTGTCATCTGCAGATGATATGCGGTAAAAGTGGAAGTATTTCTCTTTATAAAGCATGTAGGTACAAATCAATAACATATTGATCTCTGATAAAGGGATTAAACAAGAGCTTTTATTGAAATATATCATATTTGATATCAAAGTTACCGTTTCTTAACTGAAATCCACCGAAAATTTACCATAGTTCAAATATTGAAACATTATTTTAAAATTATATTTACGTGTTTTTTAAATAAATATAAAAAATTGAATAATTTGATTATATTTTGTTACTTAAAAACTACACAGTTAATACCTTGTCCAATTCATAAGTTTTCAATGGCATTTAAAATACGACGTCAGTTATATAACTTTTATTGGAAAGCTCATATCTACGGATTGGAAAGTTATGTAAGTGACCGGGCTACCTTTTATTACTTTATCCTGCAACTTGACTTTTAGAAAAGTTACGGTTTATAGGAAGTTCATAAAGGAACACGATATCAGTCAATATATTGGAGGAAGAGAACGTTATTTTCAACGTAGATTTTTTTACAGATCATCCAATACTGCAAATTTTGGAATCGCGAACGACGGACAAACTGGCCATCGATTTTGTCAAGAAACAAAAATTACGTTTTGCCGAACAGTAATTAAGTATATTATTATACAAAAAGCTTTCTTTGTACGTTATTTTTCTTTACTTCTAAAGCACACGTCCATTTTGATCTTGACAATATAAGAAAATTATATTTAAAAAATTCGATATATATAAATTATATGTACCGCATATTTATTTGGAACGAATATTTATTATTAAAATTTAAATAAATATTTAAGATGTTACAACACATCAGTATTAATGTAAATTATATGTACTTATAAAGACTGTGTTGTTTTTCTATTCGTATGAGAGAATATTGTGTAAACTTTCCAAATGATCGTCTTTTACTACGTGTATAGCATGCACCTTTGGAGCTTATGTCCCTAGTTATTAGACTCTAGTAGAAACTCCCGACCAAATACTTTAAGACTTATTGTTAACTTTTATTTTGTATACATACCTTATCTAGCGTAGAAGCCTAAAATACGCATTTTGTAGATATTTTAATTTATAATAGAAGTTTGCTTGTTCGTATTGTCTTAGTTTACCGCAAACGTTTTAGTTTAACGAAAACATAAGTCTCGTCAACAAATGCTTATAGTTTACCTACATGCGTGACGTTAGAGTTTCTTTCTTCATGAATGAATTTGATGTCAAAACGGGGCAAATATACCTAACGTAAAGGCCCGGATTCTAGGAGGTTTTGGTATTTCGATTTTCACTACATTATTATTGGTCCAAAACAGATGGAAGATTTCTGCTTTTCTTCAATTGGCACAATGTCCCCTATTAATAGTTGTCCGCGAAATCATCCGTGTTTTGTTCAATTGCTTAAAAAACCTGCGAGAACGTTATTTTTTCGGGATTTAATGTCGTTTATCAATCTATTATAATCTATTATATATATATATATTATATAATGTGCTATTTTTTTAAGATCGGTATACTGTTTCGTATCAAATTAACAAAAAACTAACAGACCTTTGCATTTATAATATTAGTAAGTATAGATAGAATGGATGGAATTTTACGAGAAGTTTCACCATTAAAAATTTCTTTTAGCCATGTTTTTCTGAAAATCGTCTATATCTGGAAAACGCTGTTTCGGATTGTTATTTCAGTTGTCTGGGACTCTATTTTTACTTTCCTCAAATCATTTTTAAATTCAAAAATTCTGTCATCTGCACCCCGGTCTAAGCGCACGACATGCTAAATTCTAAGCTAAATTCCCAGACTTTAATTATTTCAATACCAAAACATAGACAATAACTCTGCAATATTGTACATGTACAATATTAATTCAAAATCAAAGTCAAAGTCAAATTATCAAAGTCAAAGTCGAATTCCAGTATCTTTTATCTTTACCTTTCAAGTAAATGAGATGGCAGAGTTTTTGTTAAACATGGGCATGCAAGCAAACAAAAAAAGAACGAGTGTGAGATTTTTTTAAATTCTCATTCTCATTTAAAAGTACCTATTACTAAAATTTGTAAAAGATGGCAAATTTAAAAATTATGGTATGGGAGGGAATTTTAACTTTCATAGTTGTTGGTAGGTGAAATAAAACAAAAATCAATACTAGATTAACAACGCATGCCAATTATTGTTTTAGTATTATTGTATGCAATGAGCAAAAAGAATGGGACCGCGTAAATGGACCTTAAAAATCAAGTAAAAAATTTTTTTCAGAATGCACAATGCAGATAATATAAAGAAAGATGAAGATAATATAAATATGTATATATATTATCTTCATCTTTTCTATATTTTCTATATATATATATATATATTTATGTAGAAAATATAGAAAATTCGGTGTTTTAGTATTTTGATGTGCACTTTGCAAAACTGTCTTTAATCCGACTGGTTAAGTATACCCACCGGTGGACAGTGCTGCTGAGGTGAAGAATTATTTATTATTTTTCAAATCTTTCTGCTGAATGCCTAACCTAGTTAAAAACTGATTGCACGCCACTGATACTTTTATATGTTGCGTTAGCGAACATCATCATTTTCACCCTAATGTATACTGACGTGTTCCTAAATTATCTCCGCTTTCCGTCCTCTATGTTGGCTGGCTATTTTCATGGTAAAATTACATATTTATGCACAGTGTCTTCCTTCAGTGTCCGCCCTGTTTAGTGTTTGAGCTCTGTATAAACATTTGTAACAATATTTCCGTCTTATAACTGTTTCCCTAAGCTAGGTGTCCTTTAGAATTGGAACGCATCGAATCATACTGTACAACGGAAAAACCAGGTGAAAGGATTCTAGAATAAGCCTTCAGGCTTACCTTTATGTTAATGATTCAAAAGGAGAGGTTCTTTCTTATGTGTATTGACAAGATGAGCAAAATAATGCCTTTCAGAGTGAGATATGATTCGACCAGATCAAAGAGGGCTCCTTTGATTATATTTCTGCTTTAAGTGTCGCATGTACTCGTACCTTTGTAATGTATAATTAAGCTTTAAGATGAGCTTTTTGTCCCCCACTAAACTCGTATATCGTGAAATATAAAGTATATGTATACCTTGTCTGTGACGACTGATTTTCATCGTTAGTTTTAAAATTAATGTACTTAATGATATGTTATTGTGAAGATTTAAAATTTTATAAATGTACGTGACAAACGTTCACTGTGTATACAAATTTATTAATGTAAATGGAGATGTATTGATGTTTTTAAATAAGTAGTGATTAAAATAAATATATTATAAAAGGTGTATTTAATATAGTTATATGTTGGCTTGGAATTTTTAGTAAAGGAAGGGTTTAAACATGTTTATCATTTTAGCGTTCTTTCTAAGGTAAGATTACTATTGATTTAATATCAAATTATTAAGTCTTCAAAAACAACTAAAATGTTATTTTAATTATACTATTTTAGAAGCAGTCAGTTAGAAGAAAATTGAAAACTGACAGTGATTATTGAATAAAATATGTGGTTTGCTAATTATACGACTGTCTTTGAATTTTATCGCTATCTTACGGAAGAAATCCACGAACGGAAAGCATCGCTTGTAATAATAGAGTTGGTTTTAACTTATGTCGCATAATATAATCTGAAATAGTAAATAAGTGTGGCATATCACATACAGTGTGCCGAGCTATAAATGAGAAAAAACGTGGATCATCATACAAGCCAAGGTAATAATCCCATACATTTTCAATTAAGAGAATTATAGGAACTTAGATGTTTTATGTGTGTTTTATCAATGTGTTATTAGATACAGTAGATTCTATAAAGCATATTTTAAATTGTGAATTAACGTTATTCCATGTTAGCATAATATTAAATCAATGGTCATAATACTATAGAAATAATCTAGTAATCTTATTTATTTTCGGAATTTTTACTTTTTGTATCACTGGTCGCTGCCAAACATCGCCTCCTTAGAGTAACTTCATTAGGTTTGAGTATTGAATCTTTATACTTTTAAAGTTATAACCACATTTAATCAAAAGAAGCTCTTCTTTGTAACGATTATTTTATTTTTTGGCCAAACGTATTATAGAATACTTCTAACTTTTATTACCTATTAGAACAAAATTTAGTTATACAAGAACAGAATATCAAACATTTTTGTTTTTATGAAAGCCTCAGGCAGGCATAAGGGAAAGTATTTGTAGTAATTTAACTAAAGAAGGCAAAACCAGCAATGGACGATTTTTAATCCAGTCTGGAAAGTGTATTTTTAATAATATTTTGGGATGCTTAATCATATAAAAATAAAAAGTAAAATTTTTCCTGAAAAAATATTTAGCGGAGCCATTTATAAAATACATAAGGAACGATTCGAAGGAGTGTGTCTCGAACACTGACACGACAATTAATGATAAGTGTTTTTTTGTAAAGAACCAAGCCATGGGGGCAAAAGCTCGCGACGTGCAACGAATACGCGTATTTTATTCTCCTTTTAGTATATTATTTCACATACTATTCTGATATTTCAAATGGATGATAACATGTTTACAAAGAAGTGCTACTTTGTGCAAACCGTAGACAAATCGATATAATTAAGGAAAAATAAATGACATAAAATTAAAATGAAATGAAAATTCACTTTATTGTACACCAAACAGAACAAAAATATATATACAATAAAATAAAAGATAAGAAATATGATATCAAAAATTATAAGCAATGAACGCAAAGTATAATGGCGAATTGGCTGTTTGACATTTTCCAATCGAGTAAAAAATGAAAATTCTCAATATTGTTTTTGATAATGTGATTAATCTTTTACTGTCTACTTTTTATTATCTATATAATAAATAAATATTTAGTGTTGCGTTATAACGCATGCTGTTTAGCTTTTTGATACTCTTGTGTACTTTACTGCAAAGCATTCTTATGTAGAAACTTCTAATTAATACATATTATGGCTTTTTAAATGCAACAACGCCAATCAATCAAATTTACCATATCCAACAGGCAAATGAACCATATCAATATCTTCTGTCAAAAGTTTAACATGACCATTCCAAAAGTCAATTATTACTTAAATTAGGCTATACAAATAAAAAAAGTCTTATACACGCATTGAAAATATATAGAATATTTTGGATCATATTGCCACCTACTTTCAATTTTGTATTGCGTACACTTTTGTAGTAACTTCTTTTACTGTAAAAAAAGTTATAAAACTAACGGACATGATGCTTATATGTATATATTTTTGTATTATTAAAATATATACTCAGATAAAACGAAACATAAACTATAAAATATATGGGTGTTTGTTACTACATTATTTATCCAATAAACTCTATGATTATACTTTCTAAAAGAAAAAAAAACTATTATCTATGGTACACTTTGTTAACGTACAGCCGAGACAGGAGACAGCAACCAGCTATTTAATTTGCTAGCATAATAGCATAAATCAGCAGCAACATTTCTAGACTATAAAATATGAAATCTTGGACCAAAACACCAAGTACAATCTGATTTCAATAGCCATTCCCTTTTTTTTGTATTTTCGATGCCTCCAAAATTATGCTCTTAATATGTGTCTAATGCATAATGCATTAGACACATATTAAGAGCATTCGAAAATCAAAATTGAGATTTTTTTCTAATTAATAAAGCTGAAAAAGTTTACCATATTTTCTTGCAGGCTTTAGTTTTAGTATCCTATCTCGACTAAACGTAATGTACCTTTTATATTCCAAGAGAGATTACGCAATTTTGAGAGACTATTTGACTAAAGCAGACATTTTGTAAACTGGTTTCTCTTACGTTAGCTGAATGCAAACTAGATCCGCTGGATACTCTGTGGTGAGTTCACGATTACGGATTTAAAGTAGAATTGGCAGGTATCTCGAGCTATTCTTCGAATCAGTTCCTGTTTAAACTGTTTAAAAAGTAGCTACTCGCCGAACAATCCATGTTATTTTATTATTTTTAATTAAAAAGAGGCAACGGTTGGTATTCGACTGCAGAAAAATTATTTTATATTTTATTTTTCATACTGTAGACTTGGTGTATAAAATTGATTTCTTTGAATTTAATGTTTACTATCAATGTTTTACCCAAACAACCACCACGGACTGTTTGGCAAGTCTGGTTTCCCTAACTCAGGGAAAATAGAGTAACCACCTTAAAACTATCCCTAATAAATTGCCTACGCCCTCTTGGATGATTAAGTGTCCCTATAGAACCATGCTGTAGATTGTCAGTGTCTATATTTATTGTGTTATAAATTGTGATTGATGTATATTGCGATCCTAGCTTTAATAAAATATAAATAAAATAAACAATCTTTTATTTGCAGTGGTAAATAGATAAAATCATATTCATGGGGACAGTAGTTCTTCTTTTAGAACCTTTTATAAGTTATAGACTGGCTGTGGACCTAAGGTCAGCGTTTAGTGCCTTTTGTACATTTAGCGCCCTATATACGGGAGGAGCAAAAATCGCCAATCTCGGCTTATTTTACATAATCAACTGTCTATGGTGGATGCTGGTTTTCTTAGAATATTTTACTATGATGTTCCAACAATTAAGAAATATTGCAGATTAATTAGGATAACCTACACAGTGTACCAATTTTAAGTTTATTAGGGAAATCCCATAAATATATATGTGGAATTTCTGCTTTCCATCAAAGATAAGCCAACAGTCCGTCTAATTTAAAAACCGCAATAAATTAAGTTCACCTGCTAAATGGCTACGACATCATAGACAAGTAATCACACATCATCGCAGCAATCAAATGTATACTGTGTTCTAGTGATGGGAGTTCCGAAAAGGAAATCCGGCCAGACTTTTATAAAGCAAATAATAATTAAATAAATATTTATCAATACTTAGTAGGTAGTAGGTACCTACTCAAAAGAGCGAAACTACTCCTTAGTTTAAATATTATTTAAATAACAAAAGCAAAAGACTATGCAAAACGATCTCTTATTGAAGAATCAATATTGATAGTCAAACACGAAGCGGAGAAATAAAGCTTGCTGCAGAAATTGTAAAGACAGTAAAGAAACTTGGTAGTTTGTTTTAACAGATAAAATGAACCGAAAGCTTATTTTAAAGTAGATAAGAAATAAAACATTGTTTTTTTGTAAATTGCTGACCGATCTTGGTTTATTAACTGAAACGACACTAACTAATGTCCATTTTCTATATTCAATCCATCTGTTGATCAGTTGCTTAGCAAAGTTCTTATTTCTTACAAAATTAAAGGATATTTTCCGAAAATAACTACGTTGCTTAATAAAAAATCTATAGATTCATCATATTAACCCACTACCGGGTCATTACAGGGCACGGGTCTCCTTCCACAATCAGAAGGGTTTGAGGCCGTAGTCCACCACGCTGGCCACCACACAATATTCTTGAATTCTTACAATTAAACTGCGTCCAAAAGCTCATAAAGCATTGACATAGCATTGCCTCCGGGACTTAATTTGTGGCTGACGAGAGCTTAAACCTTACAAACGTTGAACTAACATGGTTGCAGTTGACCTACTTCATCGAAATATCATTATAGAACCACAAGTGTCTTAAGTGAAACTTCTGTATATACTGATTTCAATAGAACATTGCATATTCTTTATCTTAATATATACATAGAATGAAAGTCTTTTGACCCTTGCGTAATTACTTTAGCTTATTGTCTATATATCCGATACGCCCAAACTTACTTTTTTAACCCCCGACGCAAAAACGACGGGGTTTTATAAATTAGACGTGTAAGAATGTGTGTGCGTATGTGTGTAAGAGTGTGTGTAAATGTGTGTTTGTGTGTGTAGCATCGTAGCTCGCAAACGGATAAAAATCGGTCCAAGATGACCGATGATGATGATGATTACATTTTTCAATAGTAAAATGTAGAAAATATTGATATTTTCCTTGCTTCTATATAAAAAGGAATACGAAGTAAGTATATGATCTATACATCACAATTTCTACATTTTACTTCGCACCGACATAAAAATGTTGTAGAAAATATTTATTTTTTGCGTTAAAGTTGTATAACAAAGTCGGTTCTTTTTTGTCCAATTTTCTTTTTCATATCAGACATTTACTCGTAGTTACTGGTATAAGCGCGCTTTACACGTGAGTAGAAAGGTTAACCTAAAACGTCAAAGTAAAAAAAAATTACTGAAGGAATATAACAAGAATCTGCAGCATCCTCTGTGCCACTAATACTATCTACTGAGATTACCAACCCGTCTGCCCAGCGTCGGGATAATGGGCAAACCCTCCCGTTGGGAGATGTCTTTCGTCCAGTAGTAGACTGTTATAGCTATAACATTATCATCATACCAACCCATTACCGGCCCACTAAAGGGAACGGGTCTCCTCTCACAATGAGAAGGGGTTAAGGCCGTAGTCTACCATACTGGCCCAGTGTATTTATAAGTATAAGTGACATTTTATTTGCTCAAAACGCTCATAACTTAGAAAAGTTAGGGGTACTGGGATTCGAACTCAAAAGTGAAGTCAGATAATTTTTAATAGGTTATTGATGAAATATATATAATAATTTCTTTTGTAACATCCTACTTATATTATTAATGTGACAGTGTGGATGTTTGGATGTTTGTTACTCAATCACAAAAACGGCTGAACGGATTTGGATAAAATTTGGCATGCCTGTATAGCCTTTGACATAAAAAATTGCATAGGCTACCTTTTATCACGATTCCTAAGTAGTAACTGAGTGAAATTTTAATTGATTGATTGATTGAAAATTTTTTACGAGCTAAGCCGCGGGCAGAAAGCTGCGAAATTTGGTATGCATGTCACCTAAGCTATGAAATAGGACATGTACTTTCTATACCGATTTCTCAAATTGTGCACGTGGTGGGATAAAAAATTGTTAACGAGCTAAGCTTTAGACCGAATTCTGAAGTCCACGCAAACGTAGTCGCGAGCATAAGCTACTACTTCTACTTTTAATTCCGATCTCTTAAATTGTTCCCGAGGGAAAAGTGTAAAAAAATTAATTTTTAATAATGTAATTGTTCTTTTATAACATTCTAGCTTTTCGCCCGCGACTTCATCCGCGTGTATTTCGATTATAACACAGTAAACGTGAAAAAAAAAGTGTGTCATAGCCATATATGCATAGCGGGAAGCCTATGCCATTTTTCTGCAAACATCCTTTTCCTACGGGAAAATACTTTTAGAACGTAATAACCGAATTACACGTGGATTTAAATTATATGCGTCGAATAAAAATATAAATTTTGCGACTCTCCCATATAAAATACGTAATATCTGAAACGCATATATATATCTGCAGCTATTTTTCTCTATTAGAGAGCATGCGATATGGCGTAAATTTTATTCAATTTTTTATTACTTACACATTCTTTATTTCTTTTTGGACCCAATTCTGAAGTGCACTCAGACAAAGTCGCGGGCAGAAGCTAGCTAGCAAGCTACGAGTATATTAGTAAGATGAATGTTTATATGCTTGTTACTCCATCACGTCGCAATGATTGAAACAAATTTTTGGCAGAAATTTGTTATAGAGATAGATTGTAGTATAGAATAGCACATGGACTACTTTATTCCATTTATTACTTTATTCATTATCCCGGGAAGATTTCCCGCGGGAATAAAAAAAACCTTAATCCACGGGAGCGAAGTCGGGGCTATCAGCTAGTACTACATACATTAGGGCTCGGCAGAGTCTGCATCAATATTTGAACAATATTGCCGCTCTCAATTAACTAAAATCTATATAGTGCCAATTTGTGGACGAAGCTATTAGGTGTAAATAGCCCGCACAAAAGAGTCTCCATCACTTCTACCCACGCATCATAGTGTCTTGCTAGAAACATTCTTAGTCCACTTTATCTATCAATCTTCTATCTAGACACAATCCAGAAAAGTATTACTGATACTTTATTTAGAGAAATGATTATAGTTTCAAATAAGGTAGGTATATTTCAGTTTTCACATAGAATTGAGAACATACAGAACCCGTGTAAATGCCCACCTGATATTGAAGCATCAAAAACCACTCCACTGAAGTAGTGTTTCTCAAACAGTCGGTTAGTCACTTCATTCCATTTAGAAGTTGACATTAATTATTTTACCTCCAATTTTCTACACGAAAATGGAAAAGTTCCGCATCATTCCGCGGGTGTGAAATGAGATTTGTGCGGGGCGTTTTGACTGTTTTTTTGGGCACAATACTGGGTTCTGTGTGATCTTAATTCTGTGAGTTTACATATGGAAGTGAAAACCGAAAGACTTGAAATCACATTTTCACTAAATGTTTACCTCCAAACCTGCTAGACTCCAAACATTGTATACTGAACTCTCAAATGCTAGCAGTATTTTGTTTGTATGGAAGGATACCATATCATAAGCCATACCAACCAATATCAAAAGATTATTTTATCTTTTTGATATTGTTTACAATAATTATTCAATGTCAATGGCAGAGGTTAATATATTTTTATTATGATAAATTAGACCTTATCGTCAGGAATTATAATATAACGCTATTTATCTGATTAGATTTAATTTGTTATACAAGTGTAATAAATTTGTTTTTCACATTATGATTTAAAAAAATAGTAGTTCGCAAATCATTAATTGCAGTATTTATAATATTGGTACCCAATTGTCTCCATCTGCTGAAATATTTGAATCGTTATTTATAAGCGAATCAATAATGCAACCAGAGATAAGACTTTCCACCTTCCATGAATTACTATTTATTTTATTTAATGAACAACTATAAATTACGTCCATAATGATTTATAAAACAACATTTTCTGCATTTCTGAAGATTTTTCCATAAAAAAGAATAGAATATGTTAAACAAATTGCTACCTAACGAGCAATAAAATTATTTTCAAAGTTGAATGAATGAATGAATGAATACACTTTTATTGTACACCACATAAACATAACAAATTAAAAGTAAAAATTTAACAAAAGGTATACAATTTGGCGGCCTTATCGCTACATAGCGATCTCTTCCAGGCAACCAAAGGCGTTAAAAAAAGCTCAAGAAGAGAGGTAGGTGGTGCATTTAACTGTACTGTGTACAGTTCTAAGGTTTACTATTTATAAAGTTATTGTAGTTGTAAATCCGATAGTTTTAATGCTACTAATCAAAACATTTAACACGGTATCAATTCTTTTATCACTAAAAATAATATTGTTGTTCTTATCAAAAGCTAATGCGTATCCATTTTCCAAAGGCAATTAAATGGAAATTTGTTTACTACTGCAATCTAATGAATGAATTCCATTTTGTGCTATTAAAAATGGTTCTCCATGTATATCTGTTGCAATGCCTCGAATATTTTGAATATTATCACATACAGTGTGAAAGCTCCAGTGGGATTCACAATAATTAAATTGTCATGTCCATCGATTGCGCAATGATGAATTCCATACTCCTCAACAGCAGTAACTATAGTTCTTTTATTATTTCTCAAAACTTGCAAATTGAGATTAGTAGTGTCTATCTTTGAAAAACATATCAAAAAAATCAACTCCTACTACCAGCGCTGGTTTTTCTATGTCGTGCTTTTGATAATTATATAGTTATATTCCATCACTCCCACCAAAATATACAGAACCAGTGTGTTGATCTACAGCACTCGCAAATCCATTTCGTATATTCGGTACGATTTCAACAGACGCCGTATCCAGATCTAGGATAAAATTTTGAAAACTTTGGTCTTAAAACTCATCGGCGTTAATGCAATAAATAAACTGTTTCTATTTCTATCTATCGAAAACTTGTAAGGAATATTTACATCGGCCGAAATAACGTGTTTTTTATATGTTTTATTTCCAACTAATAAAACATTGCTTGACATTATTTTTTCTGTAATCTCATCACTTTTGATATCATTATTAATAAATGGATTTTGAGTTGTAGGATGGCTTCTATAGTAAAATTGTAATGAATTTGATCGATTTTGCTTTTGAGATTTGCCCAGAGGTTTACATTATTGAATGACTTGTACAAAGAGTCAATGTATACATTAGACGTGTAACATCATGTTCATTTCGTAACAGATTCAAGTAATAGATAAGCCCACAGCTTAAACCACTAAACTCTAGTCATAGATATTTAGGCTTCTCATAATCTCCTCTTTTGAGGGATACATTTAACTCTTGGCACACGAATCGCTTAGGTAATACAAACATGATTTGCGCTCCCTCAACTAAGATCACACAAACCACTTTTTATCATCATCATCATCATCACCCTAATAAACTAAAACACAGCTCGACATAGGTCTAAGTAGGTCAATACAGCTTAAGCGTATGTAAGAACTATTAAATAAAATCTTTCTAAAAAAAAAATTAATTAATCTAGCTTTCTTAATAAGTAGGTACCGTAACAAAATGCTTGAGCCAGCCGATCTGACCCGCACCCGAATTTAATTAATTTATTCCCCCTCACAAACTTTACGAGTACCTTCGACGAATATTGCGTATTCGTAATATTTTCTTCCGATACTCTTCGTTCAACGATACATCTTTTATGAAATTATGCCGTTGTTAAATTTTTGGTTATTTTATTAACATCTTACCAAAGAAAATATAATCAATATACGGTCTTACGAAAACGAAGCCACGGATTTAACAGAAAGTTTTAGCCTACGCATGTTAACTAAAATAACTCCTCACGATGTATTTTATCATTTCTTTATTATTTACTAGCCACCACGTTTTTTTCAGTTATAGATATTTGCCAGGAAAATAGTAGGTTTACGTCGGTTACCAGAATGAAAAATTTTGCACAGGTACGTAACATTCGTTTTTTTTTTCAAATCTTCCGAGAACGTTACAAGGTACACAATGGAAGGCATTGGTAATAAGATGTATGGTTACTTATTACATTTGGTTGCATTTTATTTTAAGATACCTCTTAAATTCTTTAGTTTCTTGAAACCTTTGATGACTTAATTTGGACTGTAGTCCAGCAATGTTACAATTTGTAAAGATAAATAAATATGCAGTCTAGTAATTTGGTATGAAATGCTCATTTAATATTCATTCAGCATTAATGGGGCAAAAATATATAAAAAATTTAAAAAAAAAATTGCGTCTTGTTGTTTAAAATTTTATTTTAACTTCCATTTGGCCTTCCATGACGGCCGACTGGCGCAGTGGGCAGCGACCCTGCTTTCTGAGTCCAAGGCCGTGGGTTCGATTCCCACAACTGGAAAATGTTTGTGTGATGAGCATTAAGTGTTTTTCAGTGTCTGGGTGTTTATATGTATTTTCTAAGTATTTATGTATATATATTTCATACAAATATTCATCAGTCATCTTAGTACCCATAACACAAGCTACGCTTACTTCGGGGCTAGGTGGCGATGTGTGTATTGTCGTAGTATATTTATTTATATTTATTTATAAAAAAAATAAAAAAAAATAAAAATTTGTCTAGTGGTTAATCTCCATACAGATACCAAAATCCCTGGCCTTGGTTGGGCCAGAAATTTTGAGCTGAAATAGGAATTAGACTTTGTTTTATCCTTTTTGAGTCATTATTTGTTACTTATCTTAAACGCCAAACAAACTAAAACGACAAACATTCACACAAGTCTACGTACGTCAATGAAATCTTTTCCGTAACTATTTCGAAAATAAAAATGTTTATATTATAGTTCGTTGACCCTGAAGTACTAGGTACTTAATAATAAGCGATTTACGTAACATTAAAAACAGATTAAAACTCAGCGAAAAAGTTGTGTAAACATTAAAAACTTACCCGATCGCCCGTATAATCGTACATAATAAGTCTTAAAACTTGATAAATGTTGGTAATTCCATTAATAGCGATTACATTTCGATCGGAACTTAAACATGTACAACACAGCGTCCTGTAAGTTGTGTCCACGTCCTGCTCCATTATAAATATAAATTAAATTAAGTTCATGAAAACGATAAACTTGAAAAGTTGGAAAATCTATCAATCACTACAAAAAGTTATACTCCCATGTAAAATAGACAAAATTGGATGGGGATTATTTTAATACACCACGACATCACAAAATGGCTGCTTTACCCGTATTTGTAGTTGTATAACGTCACAAGGTAGGTGCTATTCTAATTTCTAGGATTTGTTTATACATTTAATATACGGATACAAATATTATAATAAGTTTAAAATTATCCTATGGCAGGATAACAAATTATTTTATCAGTGTTAAACATTGAATATACGTAACAAACAGAAAAACATTTATAATATTTTAGTCTGGATTCGAAACACCACACATATTTTTCAAAATACGTTCGCTGCGTACGATTTCTTTCCGATACCGGAGCATCCCCAGGGCATGTTAATTTTACAAAACAAATTTTTTTATTTTTTATTTTGCTTAGATCTTCAAATTATATTGTTTTCAGACAGAGGTGTCAACTATGCAAATCTAGGGTTAATCAGCTAGTTTAGTAAATTAACATAATAAAAAAATCATTTTACTTAAAACCTTGTATTCAGATGTCATGTTGTTTCATAATGCGTATTACTGTGTTGTATACCAAAGTATTCGCGTCAATACCAAACAAGAAGTCTGCGTGACTGAACTCCGGATGCGGCACTAGGAATTTTCCCATAGGATTTCCTAATTCTCTATATAGCCTGTCCACATCGTTCAAATGAGCTAGCGGGTCATTTGCTGCATAGTGTAAGAAAACTGGGGCCGATATTTTGGACAGATCATAACTAGGCGGGGTAGCTCTGCCGTAAATTTGAATGTTATTCAAGAATCCATGATCGTAGCGTCTAAACTCCTTGTTTATTATGCTTTGGCTGTAATGTATCAATTGTCTCACTGATATCCCTGCTGGTGCATGGCCGAGCTTTACCGGCCACATAGTCTGGAAATAAGATAACAAGATATTTAATTTATGTAGTACGAAGTACTTGTTGCATGTAACTTAGTTTATGTTTTTTTTTTAATTCCAAGGAAAACGTTTGTTATTCCGGGATGTAACATATCCTTTGTCAGTCACCAAGCTAAATTCATTCAAGAGTTTTGTCAAGATCAGTTTACCGGTTACCGTGTGCATAAGTAAAATGCTTAGTTGTATAAGACCCGCGAAAACGGTTTCCGGTTGCTTTACCAATATTATAAGATAAAAAGTATGCAACAAATAACACTATCACTTTTTTTTTAATTATAGTATTTGACGGACGAGTGACGATACAAATACAAAATGAACAAACACTTACCGCATTATGTTGATCATCATTTCTTCCAGCGATATAAAATAATAAGTTACTGCAGATTGGCTGGGTAATCGCTCCGTCTGCGCAAAAACTTTTTCCCAACAATGTATATATTTCTCTTCTGGGAAAAAGCTCTCCAATTCCTAGCAATGAAGCTAATTTCTGCAATAAATAGTTTATTACACGTTTGAATCATCCATATCATTATGACAACCTAAGCATATCCGCTTCACAGATCTTTTTTATTGTCACTTAGTGAGTGAACTTTTTTTATACCCATTGATAATAACGGTGCGCACGTAAAGCTGAGCTGTCTTACCACCTGGTACTCCTTCCAACCTACACAGAAATTTTAAATTACACTTACATTGGAACATGTGCGCAACTGTCCAACGGGAATTTTTGGTGAGCCCTAAAGATGGCGGAACGTAACGCGTGACCGTGGCGGGGGCGGGGGACGGGGATAGAGTAGATATAGGTAAGTCCGTATTTACCCCGCGTCCGCTTTTTCCCCATAGTCCCCTACTCGTACTATTCCACGACACATGGCGTAGTTTGCACATGCCGCCGATATCCAGCAGCTCCCTGCGACTGGTTTTATGCCATCTATCCTGTGTCCACCTTGTGGTGTCACCACTCCAGCACTGTGGGTCCACCGAGCTTAGTGTCAGCAGTAGTGAGCCCACTGCCACTTCAGTTTCACAACTCGCTGAGTTATGCCGTTAAGTTTAGATCTCCTACGCATCTCCTGTTTACTGATTTGATGATGTATGCATCTATACAGGGGCCTTGTCGTCGTAAGGCCTCTCATTTGGAGAGGCCTTTTCTTAAGCATTGGATTTTTATAATACCTTCATCATACTATATTGAAAATACTACGTACCTCCAACTCTCTACCATAGGGTGATAGCACTAAGAATAAAGGGTTACTGTTGTAAGCCAAATATGCTACAGGTGCCATAGCTTGCATTGAGATTATTTTCTTATTATACTCCGGTCGAAGTGAAGCCATTGCAAATAGTGTTGCCCAAATGCAAGAACAAGACGAGACTTAGCCAGTCTTGGTCTTGGTCTTGCGCCAATACACCTGGTCTTGGTCTTGGTCTTGGTCTTGCGCTCCCAGTCTTGGTCTTGGTCTTGGTCTTGCAGCAAGAGTCTTGCAAGTCTTGCAATTACCTATTAGTCTATTACTATTTATTAAAGTTTACTTTAAATCTTAGAAAAACGTATTAGAATTGGAACATTGTGAGCTTGAATTAACATAGCCATAGTAAAGATCAAGCAGATTAATAAATAACTGAAGATTTGATAAGAAATTCGAAAAATCAACTGACCTATATGTCGTTTTCCATGGAAGTAACTGTTTCTTAATAAACATTTATGATTTATAAGCTTACATTTGCTAAAACATGTAAAAAAACAAATTAATTACAATAACTTGACTGTATTTTAAAGAACAATACTTATCTGTCTAGAAAGAGATTGAACCCTCTACTTATAAGAAATTTAATAAAAGAGTTTTACGATTTATCATTTATTTGAATAAAGCTGAAGAGTTCGTTTGTATGTTTGATGACAGAAGTTTTAAAATAAATAAATAAATCCTGAACGTCACTATACCTCCAAAGTTACTATTCCTCGTGGACGAAGTCGCGGGCACAGCTAGTAAATACTTACTCTCATCATCTCTCTCAGAGATATTCGAACACTTTTTTGCTATTTTTTCTTGTAAAAACTTAAGAAATATAATGACTAAATGTACAATAATAGTACCTAAGTAATTAGTTTAAAACCATATAAGTAATCAATATTATAATTACTTACTAGAATGAATTATTATGACATCTACTACCTATCCTCACCATTTTATCCTAATCATAATACTACTTGCGTGATCAGTATAATGTATTCATTTTCATTCTAAGCACTCTGAAACTTATTTATTCTTTGGAACACCTGTAGGTACTCTTAAAATTCGAAATTATTTTGCATGAATAGTGTCAAATGTTATGATTTCGGCGCGGCGGCAACGATTGTTTTAGATTTCAAAAGAAGCCGCCGGCGCGTGTATCATAACCATGTACTTCCGAAAAGCGGCAAATTTCTTTGAGAAGTAAGTACAAAACCTTTGATGCCGCATTATCAAAGTGCCGATGGTTAAAACATAACTATGCATGCACTCAGTTTGATTTTAATAGATATTTTTTTATTCGCTATGTTTATGGTATTAGTCGTAATGCGCATAGGTCCAGTTTTTCATATTCTTTGATATAGTTTTTTGCGTCTCATAGA
This sequence comes from Pararge aegeria, assembly GCF_905163445.1. Lineage (NCBI taxonomy): Eukaryota > Metazoa > Arthropoda > Insecta > Lepidoptera > Nymphalidae > Pararge > Pararge aegeria. Next base: position 9,388,641 of record NC_053195.1, on the reverse strand, counting down.
ATTCCTAAGCGTACCTACCTACCTATACACCGAACTGTTACACCTAACTACTCCGTGAAATAGCGCTAAGTCCTAGCTGCAAGACGCAAGAGTCTTGCAGGCTATGTCTTGTTCTTGCTCAAGTCTTGCACGGTCAGTCTTGGTCTTGGTCTTGCTAAAAATACGCGGTCTTGTTCTTGGTCTTGGTCTTGCAAAAACGCAAGAACAAGACCAAGACTGCAAGACCAAGACTGAATTTGGGCAACACTAATTGCAAAGAACGTCGTAGTACCCTGAGACATCCCGATGTAGTGCAATGCAGATTTTCCAGTGTAATCGAGCACATAGTCAATCATTGAAGGCAAGTCTTTATTTCCGATTTCATCCCAGGAGAATTTCCAGTAAGTGCTGTTAAAACGGGCATCAGGGTTTAAGTTTGTATGTCTGCGTGAGTAGTAGGTTCCACGAGCATTTCCCAGCCAAACATCGAAACCTTCCTCGGCCAATATATATGCTAAAAAAAATGGTCAAAAGTAAGTTAAACTCCAACACATACCGTCTCGTTCCTTCACACATATGGTAGGTGGCCATAGCAAAATCAAAAGATACGACTTAGTCGTGTCATCATCCTTTTTCAGAAAATATTCCCATACAATCTTTATCCGCTATTCTACAATATACAATTTACCTCGGTCCAATGCGTTGCCTCGCCAACCAGCGCTTTTACTTCGCAATGAAATTCAAAAACGATTTTTCAAATCCAACTTGTAGTTCCCCGCGATTAGCGCTTTTAAGTATACAATCTTTTCAGCTTTATAATAAAGATCAGTAAATCTAGACTAAGTGATTTAATATATTTTTTTAAAATTTTGATATAGAATGTTTGTTACTTAATAACAGCAGAACGGCATCCAGATCTGGATAAAATTTTGCACAGAGATAGATTATATTCTGGAATAGCACATAGGCTATTTTTATCCCGGAAAAATTAACTATTCCTTTGGGGTGGATTTGAGTTTGTTTTTTAGAGAGTTAGAGATACTAATGTGTTTTGCATAGCAGTAGTTCAGGAGTCAGAGACTAACTGTTAGTAACTAGCACACACTTTTCACTTGAACTAAGTCGAGGGCATGCACTTGCCAGTATATAAATATTTGTGTAGATAGCTTACCTAGAGCCGTTCCAGGACCCATAGTAATATATTCCGCGGAAGAGCACAACAAACCGTGCATTAAAAAAGCTACAGGTTTATTCTCCGGTAAGTTTTTTGAATCTCGTCCATGTGGAATACGATGTACTCCCAAGATATATCCATCCTCGGTCGCCACAAAGTGTTCCTCAAAAGGGTAGTTATATTTCCTTACCAGATCCGGCTTAAATAAATAGTAATCTTATAAAAGCATAAGGTCCGATACGGGCTGCATCTCAAAACAATATCATTAACCTTAACTTATTAATACTCCCGATGCTGATTTTGGTTTTTAAGCCCGGGCTTAGGATTTTGGTGTAGTCCATGTGCCGGAGAGCTTGTTAAGTCGTCAGTCCAGGTTGTTATCACTACAGTGGCCGTTTACTGCGATGACATTATCTCATAGAAATATGCTGAAGAGCGGGTGCGTAGAAGGGATGAAAGGAACTCAGTAATTTGCCGCTCTTCAGCTTCCCTTGGGAGGTCACTGTGTAAATCTCGCCACTGTGTATGCCGGTATACGACGGGCTCTCCGGGCGTCTAGCAAACCTAGCCAGAGGTAGAGGTAGGGGGCATATAAAGGGGTGTCCCACATACCTTTGTCCTGCCCAAGGGACGGCGGAAAGCTTTTCCATGCATTGTTTTTTCAGAGTGGTGAATCTATAATCTACAATCCCCTCTTCGGTGGGAACGGAAACTGAGGGTGATGACTGATGATACTGTTTGTACACCGTGTAATAACATTAGAAATAAAAGGTTTGTTTGCTCTCACCAGGTCAAGCAAAGCATCTTCCATGACATTGTCCGATATACGATTCCCAAAGACATGACTCTTGGCAAGTTCGTCAACGAAGTCAGCATGAGGTGAACGGGCGTCGGCTACTAATACAATGCTGACCATAAACACAATATCTAAGAACATTATTCCACTTGTGCGATACTACTGGTTGCCAATACGAAAAATTTTATATATAAAACCTATAAAATCACGGCATACTTATATATAAACATAACTAAGATAACAGACGTATCCAACAATAAATCAGAAAATATGTATGATAAAGGGATGATTGACTTAATTTTATATATCTCTCTTAGTAGCACGTACCACGGACCGAAATTACTAGGTATCTACATAATTATGGAAAATTTTGATTATCTTTTTCAAAAAGTAAAAAGAGTTACGTACACGCGAGGTAAATTTTCGTATAGGAAACATACCTGGAGGCTGGAAGGGGTCCTAGACAAAATAACAGTATGATGATCCGGCAAGAAACGTGTTTCTCGGATAGGTACTATCTTACTTAGAATTTTAAATTTTTGTTAATGATAGATAGACGGACAAACATACAGCGGCGGCTTAGTTATAGTTCGGTTGATATCATTCAGATAAGGAACCTTAAAAAAGGCCAAATACTTGCATTTATTTTAAGGTACACAAAAAAAATAGGTACGTATTTATGGAGATCGCTTAACTTAACTCTTTTAATTATTACTTTAAATACCCATTGAATCATAGCTAATTTGATAATTAAGTTAATTATTAAAAATACCAATTATTATTTTTATCATTTATAAAATTGAAGGTGGATATTTCATCTTTAAATATGTTAGTACCCCATAAACATTTGATATCTACCAATTTAATACGTGGATGAGAAGACCATCCGAAATTATGTAATAAATGTCAACACCTTGCGGCCTTTATCAAATACATTAATGGGATATTAAGGATAAGGGCCGTTTTAGTGAAACAACTTTATGAAAATTAATATATATTTCAGTTTTGACGATCCCGACGTCGCATGGAACCTATAATGCTGTTATAGACAATAGTTTTTGCGTCTACTCCCCATACAAAATCCACATGGCTGAATACCCTCGGTTTCACTCTAAGCCGTCCAGCTACATTTCCCAGTTCCCGGAACAGTCTTTCCACGTCTCTTAAGTCAGCCAATGGATCAGTTTCAGAGTAATGTAGGTACACGGGGGCAGATACTCTAGACAAGTCATAACGAGGTGGAACTGCGAATCCGTATATTCTCCTGTTAACAACTGGTCCGTGATCGTAACGTCTGAAGTCTCCGCCAGCGATCGCTTGACCGTAGTGCGCTGCTTGCCTCAACGCAATACCAGCCGGGTAATGACCCAGTATTACTGGTAACATAGTCTGGAAGTAAGTTAGCTTATTTAAAGATGCAAACATGGCAAGATCTTTTAGGCAAACGCACTCCGCTGTGCGCCGTATCATATCACTTATTATAATCTGAAGGGTGTGGTTGCTGGTGTAATTAAAGACACATGAGGCTTAACACTTACGCCTCAGGGCACAGAGACACACTTTGCATGACCTGAGAAGTGTTGCTATATTTATGGATATAACTTACGAATTGGTTCCTCTACTGTCACTGAGAAAAAAGAAAAGCCACATGGACTGGCGGACGGTAAGACAGACAGACGCACTGATCCTGCGATTCCGTTTTTTTTCGGTTCGAAACAAAACAATATTATCATTTTTTAATCTATATACAAATAAATTCAATTGAAGCGAGTCTCTGTAATTTTTAATGACTAACTGCCTGTGTAGCTACTTGTTTATCCAGGCTAATCTTCAAAATTGCTGAAACTATACTGATGGAACCTTGACAGTTTATTAGTAGCGTAAACCTTGGAGGGAGGGACAAGCAATAGGAATAACCGATAGTTTCAATCGGTTTGATTTAGTAACTTTAGACATTATAAGTCTTAAGTGAAAGTTTTCTAAAAAATTTATAGATTTTGCACATGCACTTAAAATTATTAAAGCATAGGAGCATACCGCATTGTGCTGTCCTTCACCACTATTTCCAGCTATAAAAAATATAACTTCACTGCAGAGTGCTTGAGTTTCCGCTCCATCCATACAAAACTCTTTGCCTATTTTTGTATAAATTGGTCTTTTACCCAAAAATTCTGCTATGCCACGTCGTCCAGCCATTTCCTAGATGAAAATATTGATTTATTTCAGCGAACACATTTGTGATACTTTGACCTAAAATCTCCTCTGAATAACCAAAAACTAACTATCATGGTAGGTATTTAACTTTAAGTAACATAGTTATTAGGAAACAATAGGGTATTGCTCCGTAATAACTATAGAGCGCGAGAAAATAATAATCTCAAAATATTTTTTATTAGCTATCCCTAATCGTCGTAAAAATATCGTTTCCGTTGCTCACGAACCACGAACTATTTGTGGCTATGCGCATCAAATTATGCCCAATGATCATCCGGAAAAGTTTATAGATAGTTAATATCCATCCATTTCCGGATACATTGTATGTACGCCACCACGATAAGTATGAATCCTTATTAATAAAGATTAATTGATGATTCACAGATTGAAAGATTACATAACAATTAAAACTATCTAAGTTAAAACGGTTACCTCAATTCTCCTTGCAAAGGGTGCTAATGCATTCAGTAACGGACTGCTATTGTGGCGCATATATGCTACGGGTGCCATCGCTTGCATTGATATAATTTTCTTATTATATTCCGGTCGTAAGGATGCCATAACAAAAAACACCGTGGTTCCCTGAGAAAATCCGATGTAATGCAATGCAGACTTTCTTGTACGTTGGAGCACAAAATCTATCATTGCTGGCAAATCTTTATTTCCTATTTCATCCCATGAGAATTCCCAAAAGGCAGTGTTAAGTAGAGCGTCAGGATTAAGACGCCTGTGTCTTCTTGAGAAGTAGTTTCCTCGAGCATTTCCCATCCAAACATCGTACCCTTCCTCTGCCAAAATGTATGCTAAAAAAATTGTTTATTAGCAAAAATTTAATTACATTTGTATTCAAAAACGTATGCGATACGACTCAACGCATTAAGGCATATTCAACTTTTTAAAATATGTATCTTGCTATTGGCCATCTAAAAATCTCGGTTGTATTCGTGTGTATAGAAAAAGACTCAAACTGAATTCTATAGGTTTATGTGTCCTATTGGCTATTAATATTGGTTTTAGATTGAGAACATCGATAATCGATAAACTCGGATCGCAAACGACTGTGTGGAAAGGAGGTCTCTTGGAGTTACATATCTTTTCCTAAGGGAGCGATAATTAGCTAATACGGCATAATGCTCTGAAAAAAGAGACCATTCACATTTCTGATTGGCATGGTGATAAAAGACCTAAAGAATTGTTGACGGTCGCTGCAAATTTAGTCGGGCATTTTATGGAACGAAGCATACTTTACTAAAACCGGAGACTAAAAACCGCAGTCTAAGTCGAGATGGTTGAATACATTACTCTTATGAAGAGCTACATATTTATATCGTTTACCGAATACGTTGGGTCCTTAAACGTTCGGTTTACCGTACCTATACGCTGGATCATCCAACGAAGTATAGTAGCAAAAAATAATTATTACATCACCCCTAAAAACCAGATAAGGTAGTCATCATCTGGTGAAAGAAGGGATCTTCAGGCAGAAATGCAGCCGGCTTTCTTAGCATTATGCTAAGCACGCATGACTTGTATAAATTATAACTAGTAACAAAATTATAAGGTCAATTTTAATATTTTCAGTAAATAAAAAAAACTTTGATTGTGTTTACAAACAATTAAAAACTAAACGACATTGCTGCACTAATTGCATCACTTTGTCGACAATGTCTATCCGTTTCTACTTCTTGGCCTATATACTTAGGTTATGAAAAACTTGTACCCTTACCTAGAGAAGATCCTGGTCCCATTACAAGAAAATCTGCAGATGAAGATAATAAGCCATGCATTAAGAATACAACAGGCTTATTCCCAGGTCTATTGTTTGAGTCTCTACCATGAGGAATACGGTGCAGTCCCAAGATGTATCCATCTTCAGTCGTAACAGAATGTTCTTCCAATGGATAGTTATATTTCCTTACCAGATTAGGCTGAAATAATACAAGTAAATTTTATATTTAAAAGAATGGCGCCTAGTCACTTAACTATTTTTAATGAATAGAATAATATACATTATAATATAATAAAGATGATGGTTATGGAATCTTTAAGATGCTCAACTGAACATGATGCTGACTGGGTGCACCTAGAGGAGTGAGGGGAGGGAATGGGAAGGCGGCTTTTAAAATCATTTGCGGGTGTTTTCATCAGTATACTATTGCAATCTTTGGTTTGCCCTAAACGGTCACACAACTCTTTTAATACCTAATGTTTCATATCTAGGCCAGAAGATGGGTACGCTAAAACTAACTTACTATTTTCCACTTACCAAATCGAGTGTAGCATCTTCTATAATATTATCGGATACACGATTGCTAGATGTCTGATCTCTGAGCAGCTCTGCGATGTAGTTAGCCTGAGGGGGGAGGCCACCTGTAACAAACGCGATAGTACAACAGAACACAAGACCTATCCACATCTTGGCGGCACTGATATTCTTTCACAATACACCAATTTTTTATAACATTTGTCCAAGGCAGATAATCCTCGATCGTATCAGTGGTTGATATTATAAATTAATTATTTAATCTGAAATGAAGGGTTTTATATATCGGCGATATTTTTTGGTAAGTATCTTAATCCATACGTTCCTAATTAATTTATTGTGTACAGTGAATTAATTAATTTATGGTGTAATCGCTTAATTATTTTCCGGGTAATAAAGTTTGGTCAATGAATCAGTGCATACCATCAGGAATGATCTCTTCTATCAGTGTTCTACATAAGTGGCAAGGTGATTGACCACTCAAAAATGTAGATGCTCAATGGGGGCAAGGCTGCCATAGGTGCCCGTGCCATTAAAGAAAGACGTATATGAGCCGGCCGTGCAAGTGATCGAAGGGAAGAATTCTAGATCTGGATAGGATCGCGATGGAAATAGTCATGTCTATTACGAACTTGTTCTAGAAGTGGAAGCACATAATATACAACAATAATTGTTATTAAACAACATTTTTCTATTAATCCATTATAGTTTTAATGCTGATGTATTCGCGTACAAAACTAACTAATTTTTCACTCTGAACTTATGCGATAAGACAAAAAACTCCACCATTTAAGCACAACATCACCTATCGATTTACGAGTAGCCCGACTCCACTCGTAGGCCGCAATACTGACCTGGAGTCTCGCGCCAGCGATTGGAGTAGGGGTCAGCAGTTCTGGAAAATCTGGGGGCAAAAACTTGATTCTCTGCGGGAGAATTCGGTAGCCAGCCTCAGTTCATATTGGAAGGCTCCGAGATCTCCTAGGAACGCACCGGTGCCTCCTTTGCACAACGCTTGTAGCACATCCCGGGAAGATTAATGATTCCCTCCTCATGTAGGTATGTCGCATGCGTAGAGTATCTTAATTACCCAGTACCTACGATTTCTACGTGGGACTGGGACAACGTGGGACTGGGGACACTGTGGTATATGTAAAAATAATGATGATTTTAAAATCCTAATCGCATTAAATATTGCACCGGAGTATTCTTTGGTCCTACACTGAAGATTTGATCACTGTGTATTAAATCTTTATTACCCAGGTAACAGGTATTAATTAATATTAATAACTTAATCACATGGTTGATTATTTTATCAAATCGAATAATTACATAGGTATACTTAGTTATCAAGTATTATTTATTTATCAACTAACAGTTTCATAGACACTGAAGTTATTTTTTCTCCTTAGAAAATTTTATTATCTATCGTTCTAATAAATAATCGTCGAGTTCTCATTTAAAAGGCAGCCCATTTGCATATCACAGATAGAATTTTCTTTTTTTTCAGATTGCAAAATGTTTTAACAAAACGATTATTATCAACAAAAAGTAAGTAAATGTAGGTATTTACTTTAACTATATACTTACTTATACGTTCGTAAGGACACAAACTTAAGCCCTAGTATTTATCCCTTTGTCAAGTAGGTACTATAAGTTCTGAAACAATCGCGTCAACGCATCGTCACACGCAACACCGTAGTAAGCCCCCTGATAAATTAATTAATCCATTTTCCTTTGTTCGGCTCAAAATTGAAATTTGGCTAAATAGCTTGTATTCTGGACATAAGATACTTTTCACCCGAGAAAAGCAGCAGAGTAACGTATCCGGTGGATTTTAGAAAATATGCTTTGTTGACTAAGTAGGTACTACCCGCTCAAGACCGATCTTGATTGCATTTCACAAATATTGCTCGTATATACTTTTATTCCAGGTAATACTAAAGGTTCCCATGGAATTTTTAAAAAACTGAAAAATGCAGTTGCTATGCTAATGGAGAACTCTTATGCATGAAGCTTTTCTCCCAATATTTTCCTTGACATTACAAGCAATTTATATTTAAACTGCTTAAAATAAAAACGCGCATAACTCTGAAACTTAAAAGTGCGTGTCGGGAATCGAACTCGGTCCCCCCGAACCGGAAGCCGAAGACTTAACTACGAGGCTATCACTGCTTCGGGTCATTGGATATATTACTTAGGTGCGAAAAAATTACAAAGCACTATCGTTGCTCGTATATGAAAGAAAACTTTGAACAAAGTATTAAATACAAATTATGTACTTAATCATTTTTAAATTTTACTTGAAAATGTTGTAGAAAATAATTAACCAAAAAACAAAGAAACTTTTTAGTTGTTTAACAGTCAATTTAGTATTTTTCACAATTTTTTATGAGACTTACGTAGAAGATAAATACCTACTATTTCATTGTAATTCTTTAAAAATTAAGGAAGGTATGTACCTACTTAAGGGTATAAGGGTCAGTCGTAATTAGGGTCAGGAGCATATGACCCTTCCTGAAACCACTTTTACCTTTTTCCGTTCTATTATACAAAGTTATAACCGGTAGGTATAGGTCGGTACTCGGTATGTACTAAATCGCGGGGCTGCTCTGGCCTAATAAGTATTATCTAGATAAATGTATGGCTGTGGAGGTTCGATAATGATCTTTAACTTAGCTCGGAAGAACATTAAACCGCTGATCCCAGTCGCGATTTCATCAGGTCAAAATAACCTGATGAAATCGCAAAGGATTGCAATTTTACCCAAGCCCTTTCCCACGTGGTAGCGTAATTGGTCTAAGGTTTGCATCATATTGGAGAGTGTACAATGTACATTAGGTTACAAACGATCATATTTATAGCAATGTGATTTTAAAATTATTATTTTTAACCGTCTGATTATACCTAGCTATTATAACTTCGGCCCACGTTGTCAACCGAATAGGTCCATGTAATTGCAATAAAAAAGAATACGTGTAGTGGTACGGCGTGGAAGCAAGGACGACTTTTGGTGTACTAAATACTAGCGAATATTCCTTTAAAACAGCCTTGGGATTTTTATGTTTTTACAGGAGTAAAAGTAGCCTGTTTTTAATTGGTTTTTATTTGTGTCTGGTAGACCCACTACAAACAGGCTGACTTGACGTTTCGAAAGTACTTGTGGACTAGGCCTATTTGAAACAAATGAATTTATAATTTTTATTTTTTTTAATTTTTTTTTGGACGTTGAAAAACGACTATTTTTTAATAATACATAATGTTTCTGTAAACTTTACAATAAAAAGTAAAGAAATTTGATATTTGTCCAGGATCAAAAGTAGCCAATGTCCGTCTATTTAACTAAATGGACGGACATTGGCTACTTTTGAGTACTATCTCGATGCCAAAAATCAAGTCGATTGGACAAACAAACACACACATTATCGTTTATAAAATTAAGTTAGGATGAGAATTCAATAATCTCTCTAGATCTCGTAAGTTATTATTGTAGTACAATTATTTACGCTTAGGTCCCCAGTTAATAACTTGTTCAGATTTCAGTTCTGACTCTGCTACAGCTAAACAAGGTCCATCCAAAAAAAATACTAATTCGATTCATATTATATTTACTAGTATTAACGTGCATCCGCTACCTTATTCGTAAAATACTCTCAGCACAATGCATGACCATTTGCACCAAGATTAATGGGATTCGTGGTTGTGATGATGGGGAATTGTCCACTACACTGCAAAGCGTGTTCTGTTATTACATTAATTATTACGGTGATGGTTTAATAATATTTCAAATTGATAAATTAAGCCTTTTTCTTATTTTTGAAAATGCACTGCTCACTGAACGGTCAGATGACGCATTATGGCGGTTTTTAACGCAAGTCAATTTGGAGAGTACTCTTCACTAATAATAGTAAGACCAATTTATCCACGGACCAAATGTAAACGTATAACTGACAGGTCGTTCGCCTAGTGAAAGGGTAAACTATATTAGTCTTCTAAAAACAAAATAAATTTTAATTTTAAAAATTATAAAAAAAACCATACCCTTAAATATCCAAACCCAACCTAACTCAACCTAAAATTATGTGACATGTGACCTGTGTGTTGTTTGCTTGCATTTGGTCCGCGGATAAATTGGCCGCACTTGAGTTCAATAAAAGATTTACATGTGGAAAGAATATTATTTTATTTATTGTATAAAAGCATGTGTAAAAGAATATTAATTTGACCCTTTTTTTCTTACAGTAGTAAAGGACTTTTAGTTGTTTTAAGTTCATTTAAAGAACGGTCATAACATTGTATACATTTTATAGAAATAATTTTTTCACATATGTTGTATACATGCCGCAGTTATTTATCATTTACAAGCTGATTCTTCAATGTTTAGATAATGCCCGAGGATTACAATGGACAATAACTGACACAATGTTAAATGTATTTCTCTGCTGAAGATTATTAATCAACAATTGAAAAATTGGCCCCAAACAAGTGAATTCAAGATAGTTATTATATTCTTTGTGTAATGTATATCTATTATAAGGCAATGAAGCAATGTGTTATATCACTACAAATAAATATATCAATCTTAATTCCTCTGTTTAATTAAAATAAGTTAAAAAAAAAACTAACACTCCAATAGTAGGCAATACTTATTTCAACTTTACAAATGCAATATCAACTAAAATCTATTTTTCCTGACCTATCTTACAATGTAAACAATCTTTACTTTTTATTGTGTAGTTTTTTTTTAAATTATTGTTTATTAACTTTATTGCATTATTTTTTTTTATATATCTAAACCACAACACTAAAAAGTAATGAAAAGTTTTTTACTTAATAAGACAAGTGACCAAAATGATAAAAAACAGAATTCCATGATAATAGTCTAAGATGGAAAAGTCAGGCTGAAGGATAAGGCAGCTTTTTGAACCCATTTCCCTAATCATCTATTCACTGTCTTTCCCTTTGCAGTTTGTCTATGCTGGTTCTTTCTATCATTTCTCAGAAAAGCATACAGATTCCCAAGTATTCATAATTGAAAAACAAGTAACTAGTAACATGCAGTTTTGTTAACAAGCTTTACTACTTTTATAATAATGCAATATATATTTTTATTGGAGAAAAAAAAGAGCATAAAAAGGTTTATTGCTCAAAATTAAAGATATTATCTTAAATGTGTTAAATCATGTTAAAGAACTAAAAGAAGCACTTTTTTCAATTACAGAAATCTGACATTTTGAAGTTACATGATTAAATCATCATCATCATCAGAATCAAGTGCTGCTCTTCTTCTGTCGAACTTAACAGTGCTTGTCGATTTAGGCATCTGCTGATTCAGAGATTCAAGGAGTTGAATCAGTTCCTGCTCAGATATTCTAGTACTGACTTGTCCCATTTGAACCATTCTACAGATCATGTTTTCCACCATAGCTCCTTTTTCCGGTTTACTTAATTTGATTGTATTTACTGTAAAAAAAGAAACAACTTGTTAATTACACACTTATGATAAGAAAAATTAAACTTGAGCTATGACAGTTTCTGCTGTTTAGACATTTGTCAGCATCATATTTATTTTGTAGATTAGCATGCCTCTATGGTACTCACAAAATGTGTGATTATCTAATTGCAAATGTAAGCATAATGTAATGTGTAGGAGTTTAACAAATATGCTAAATTTCATATGCTCAAGCATATAATATAAGAAGTCAAGAGCAATTGATATTAAAATATAAAGAAATTACATCTTGCTCTGGCATCTTGGCTCAGTGCTTGTGACAGAATTGAGTGTTTTGCTTCTTCCATTGCTTGCATTCGTTCCTCTTGGGCCTTAGCTTGATTTGGATCACCTCCCTGAAAAATCAATTCAATATTTAGTGCATCACCTGTTTTATTAGCATACACATCACAGATTGATAATATATTGATATCCATTAGTCAAAGTAAGACAAACCACAATTATAAACATTTTTTAGCCATATCCAGTCTTATCAGTCTAGCCCTAAATTTGCAAGATCTTAACTGATATGTTTATAATTGTTAAAATATACTCAATTTACTGACTGAAAATTCATAACTTTTGTTAACTATAAACAAAAATAATAACTTGTCTCAACCACTCTCATAGCCAACAGACACTGACAGAGTTTACCTTAGCCTTTTAATTACAAATGGATTAACAAATAATCCTACAAATGGGTTTGATATTTGTATTCAGCCTAAACTGTTGTATAGGAAGTTGTAAAACATCCATGCACTAATATTGTAAATGTGAAAGAGGTTTTGTTTATTACATGTGTCAACCACTGTACCAATTTTGGTAAAATTTTACCTGTTTCTAGGACAGCTATTGAATACTTTGTATATCAGGAAAACAGTTCCTGAGGTAATTAAAAAAACGCAAAAATCGCAGACAACAGCTAGCTTCTCCATAAGTTAAAGTTTGCCATCTTGAATTATAAAACAAAACCATTTTATAAGGATGTCTCCTCAGCAAATAAAATCCCTGTTTTGTATACTACACGTAAGTGAAAAACTGTATTCCAAAAGAAGTTTAATTGTTCTTTACCATTGTTGATATATTAAAAATCTATGATTTTGATATAGCCAATCAATAAAAATTATCATAAATCAATTATAACCTCGATAAAACAAATCTTACCCCATGTTGTGCCTGTAATTGGGCTAGACGCTGCTGCCTTATTTTTTCTAATTCTGGATCAGCCATTTCTCTAAATTTGACAAACACTAAATAAGTTGTTAAATGATTCTATACCGACTAGAAAATAAATCAAAAAAGATGATTTTAGATAAAATAACCGAAATCCGAATCAACTTATGATTCAACAGAACTTCCTAAGATGTTTGACAGTTGACACTTGACACAGACGCAGACCCATGGAGTAATATTGTTCTCTGCCTTGGACGGACCATCAGATAACTTCCACAAAATAGGCTACAAAAATGACTCATACGTATTTATACAAATGTTTTTTTTTAATCTGTTATTAAAACAATGATTTAAATTATGAAATCTTTAGATGAAGTAGGTACGAAGTTAATGACATATATAATGAACGAACGAATTTTTCGTCCGCTGTTTTACACTAATTAGACCCATATACAACTATTTCTATTCGTAGTTGTAGTATAATTTAAGATTATTTACGACTTTAAGTACCGCATCCAAATGAAGGCTTGTTGTATTCATTTTAAATGCTCCATTTATGTCGACAGTAAAAGACTACCTCGTGCGCCCATATGGTGCGTTTTAACGTTTACCAATGAATCGTTACTATTTTCAATGCATTGATTTAATGTTACGTTGCTTGTATTCGTAACAATGATTTAATATGTTACTATCGTATTTGTAAGCTTACTGGTTTAATGATACACGGTATTAAAAAAAAGACAATGGTTTATAGTTTTTTTAATTAACAAATTCAGATTCTGGTGCCGAATCGATGAAAGAATCTCTTTAAATTCTTCGGTTTTTACCAGGAACTGATAAACGGCCACAGTCACTTCAATGTGTAGGTACCTAGAAGTTATTTTCGCTTCAAGAAGCTAGCATATTCTATAATATATCGTTTTCAATCTTGCAAGGTGGCACTATAACAAGACTATTTAGTAGCAAGAGTACGATTCCAAACCTCTAACTTATCTTGCTTACCTTTATGCAAAACAATTAAAAATATAACATGCTTTAAAACATTGAACAAAAAGATCGTGAGAAAAGTTGCATACCTTATCCATAATCTACACAAGGGCGTGTGAAGTCTAGCAATTTGTTCTTAGCTAGCTGGGCGGGACTGGGAACCCCTCTAATACTGACAGAAGACCTGTGCCCTGTAGTGTCGGTAATGGGCATTTATGATGGTGATAATATTATTGTAACGTGTCAGCGATTGCAACAATGTTTTATTTGTAAACCGTTAATACTATTCTTAAATCTGTCTTTTTTTACTATGCTTGGTGTATTTTGCTTCGAGCGGCCATTTCCAACAACTATTGCACTTAGAAACTTAGGCTTATTTTTTTATTTTTTTTACAAATATGTAGGCCTTTATTCCTAGCAGTTTCAGCGGGCGCCTTCGTTGTAGGTCCTGAGATCCCAATGCTGCGTTGCATGGCAAGCTTCTGGACCTGTAACTCTTTAAATATCGCTTTTACTAATTTTTTAATAATATTGATCATTTGATAACTTTTGCAAGTTACTACTATAAACTTAGGATAGCACAACATGGCCGCTCGGAAAATTACTAATTGCATTAACCAGTATTTTTTACAAAAATAATAGTAAAAATAAAATAATATTTGCTTAAATTTCTATCAATATAATTACAAATATAGCTGCTTATTTGATATGAAAATATTTTTTAACTGTTTGCACTATCGTGCCACTGAAGAGTTTGATATTCGACTTTCCCAAATTCATTACAAAATGCAAGTACTGCCAATTTATTTACTGCAACTGCCAGTCTTCCAAATGCAACTAGATTTGCAGGCCGAAACGTTGTTTTTTCGTCGTTTATACATCGCAACATGTACATTGCATGAAATTTTACTGGATCACCTGAAAATTGCACAATAACATATTATATTTATCATCTGTATCATGAATATCAACACATTTAAGGCCGCGTTTCTCTCCCAGAATGAGAAGGGTTTAGCCCATAGTCCGCCACCTTGGCAAAGTGCGGATTGGTAGACTTCAGATGCAGGTTGATCAGAGATATTTATTTAAAGTTCATCATTCGAGGTGTACGGATGAAACACGGTTCCCTCGAAAGAAAAGCCGATGCCTTACCCACTGGGCTATCACTGATTAACATATTTATAAAATGAGGTTAATATGTCGGAGCTGAATCACAAATTTTAATACAAAAGCGCGCAGCTTGCCATTCTTCAGACGAGGTGGGGAGCTTTGAGATCCTTGAACAATCCGACATATATACTTGATATAGATTAAAATTTACATTGGCAACTGTCGAAGTTCCGATCTTGGCAAAATATTGCACGGAGATAGCTTGCATCCTAGAAACAGATATTGGATAATTTTTATCGCGCGAAAACTAACGGTGCCCGTGTTGCGACGACACCTTATAATAATAAAATAAGTACATGTATAGGGTACGTATGAATTTGCGATTCGTTTTTATTAAAGTTATAAACTTGCCTGGATACGCCAGAAAATCGGATCCAAATTTTGATCCTGATGTTATATGAAATCCCTTTTGCCACAAGTCTTTGAAAATGGCGTAACGACTGGCTCCGTTTTTATCTAATACACTGGGTTTTAAACTGGATATTAAAACTACTTTTCTCTCTGAAAAAAAAGAATTTCAATGTCAGCTCAGTAAGTTATTTTCCAATCCACATTTAAGCTCATACTTGAACTTTTGGGGCCTATTATATAAAAACTTTCCTACCTGCCTAGGTAAAAAGGTATAACCTACTTATTAACTTGGGCATTACAAAAAAAATACTGATGTATAAACACTGTGTTCTCAGTATTATATGGAGTACAAGCAATGAGCAGTAAGCTGAAAGCTTACGATATGTGGGTGTATCAGTGGATGTTTCGAATATCTTGAAAAGACCATGTCTACATAGCCACAGAACAGAGAATGAGAAAGTCCACTGAGATTCTAAAAGTGTACAAAGGAAAAAGCTCGAATATCTGGGAAATATAATGCACAATCCAAAGTATGATAAAGGCCCTAGGCTTGGTAAAATGCGAATTTCCTGACTGAAAAATCGACATACATTATATTTATATCTGCCGCCAAGCAGCAAGTTGCTTCTGAAATAAACATGTCAGTGGTTCTTGCCTGTAAAAAATCTGTCACAAAAAGCTCTGATATAGCTACTAAAATAATTGAATAATTGGGAGCACTTTAAAAAGTTACAGATACCTGTTTCTATATAATGTTCAGTTGGTAAATGTACAAGAGTGTTCGCTGGTGCTAAATTAGGTAGTTTATTTATTTCTTCTTGTAATAAAGCATCTTTGTCAATATTCACATCTGTAAGAAAATAAAAATAAATTATCCTCATAATCAGCGTCACATCCCACTGCAGATCCCAGTATGTCTAAGAGTCTCTGTCATATGAAACACTGCTCCTACTAGTTAGTAGACTGCAAAACTTGACAGAAAACCTAATTCTATATCTGTATAATTCTATCTAATTATTTTCTAACCAAGACATTAAACCAAAGTATTTTGATTGAAAGAAAGAACTTGCTAACTACTAGTCCAAATAGAACAAAACTTACTAGATGTTCCTTTGGACATCATCTTTTGTGTTTTGCCTGCAACAATAATATCTAGCTTTTCTGATAACTGTTCAATTTTTCGTTTACGTAGAGCCTCTGTCTGTTCAGCTAAGGTCCTGTAAGAATTTCAATATAACATGTATTTCAAGTCATCATGAAAATTAAAATTAATAAAAGTCTAATAGAGTTCACAAAGGATTTATGATTTAAAGAAATGTAATCAAACTTTTACTTCATATTAAAAAATTAAAACTTATTAAGGCAACAAAAAATTACTTAGTACTTAAACTGATATGTTTATTGTTACATTACATTATTTTGAATGAGGAGTTTTTTAAGAGTGAAGAAAAACAATTAAATACTTGTCATTTATTTTATCTATTTCCTGTTTTTGCTCATCCAAGAGATTATCATTTAATTTTGGCAGTTCAATTAACTGACAAATTTCTTTTTCAACCAACAATGCTGCTTCTTCAGACATCAGAACCATTGGCAATCCTATAATTTTATAGATTAAATTAGTGGAAGGTTCAAAATGCACAAAAGCTTTACCAATTACTAATTAATTATTAACTACCTAATTTACATGCCCCTTGGTAAAGGCAAGTGAGTGGGGGAGATAGAAAGAAAACTTGACCCCCCTCCACACTATTTGTGTACAATTTTTTTACTGTGTCCAATCTACAGCAACAAATATTAAATCCATACTACATAATATTATACATGTGACAGTGTATTTTTTTGTTTGTCCTTACTTTACACCCGAACTAAGCAACCAATAAACTGGATAGTTTCTAATCACAATGAACCTGATGCAAAGAGACTCTTGAGAAAAAGACTGACTTTGTGGTTTTAAGTGGAGCACAAGCTTACAGTTCTAAACAGAGAGATGGTTAATTCAAACATTTTCCCGAGGTGAGAAAAAATATGCGTAACCCAAATATAATGATGCATTTAAGTTTGGAGACATGCCCCAACCCAAACGTGGAAAAGGGGCGATTACTTGAAGTACTGTTGTAAGGCAATAAAAGTTTTAAATCATTAGATTCATGAGCAATGATCAAACACTGGTTTAACTAAGTATAAAAAAAACTTCTAAAGCAGTAAAAAATATAATAACTTACCTTGAAAGTCGTTTTGACGAGGAAATGATGGAACTGACCCGATCAATGAGCCACATATCCGATGATTCAATCGAAGATAATGCCAGTCTAAGAAAAAAGCACGGAATTTGTATCAAATTGTTGTTGTAAAAAAATAGTTATAATAAATAATGTTATACATTTTATTCTCACCATCTGAATTCCAGATATACGCCACCCCATTGCTGACATATAAAGTTATCATGTTTAGTCTTGCGAGATAAAAATTTCCTTAAATGTATTTTGATTTGTTTATATGACCATGTACCTCAGTCCTCAGAATGAGTTTCAGAGTCCAGACCTCTATACTCTGAAACTCTGAAACCCATCGAAGCAACATTTAAATTCAAAGCCACAGAATCCACAGATTATTACGATACTACTGTTTGGTGCTCAGATACTAGATAAGTAAGTACCTATATACAGTGTTTACAACATTGACAAAATGACAGGTGACCCCTTAGGGTTACCGGTGACCCCGAGCCTAACCCTGAGCCCTGGTCAGTGACCTCAGATCTGCAAAATATGAAAAAGAATAAATGATAAGAGATGACATGATCTGCAGCGTCAGTTCTTTGACACGAGAATCAAAAATCAGTTATCTCACAGTCATATTTATAAAGCGATTGTGACATAATGATAAAAAGTTAAAACTGCTGCTTTATTTTTTACTCAATATAGAGACGTACACAATGTATGAAACCAACGACAGTTACCCGGTACGAAGTAGCAACATATTAAATCTATATACTACATAACTATGAGCGTAACTCTGTTGTAACTATTTGGTAAATGATTCTGAGTCTAATACAGCTGATAGTTCTTATGAAATGTAATGAAAATTTATTTTTAGTTCTTAGATAGGCCAGTACTCTGCGTCTATGGTCTTCGTAATTTTTTAACTGTTCATACCTAATTCATATCGTAAATAACGTAGAAGTAAATAAACATTCACCGCCCGGCTTCCTATAAGTTCTATAGGTACAATACGTAGCTGAAATTAAATATAATAAACTAATTATCGAATTGTAAAATACTAATTTTTATGTTATATGGCTTACAAAAATACCAATTGATGATTTACAAAGATTACATAACCTCAATCTAAAATGGCAACTAGAACAATATTAGTTGGTGGGTAAAATTGATTTTTATGTTTTTTATTGTTTATTAGTCATGATAATCTTTATATATGTGTATTGAAGTGCTAATTCTTTCATTCTAGTATGTCATGAATACGTAGATAAATTCAGTTATAATTAATGTTTGTTGTGATAAAATTTACAACATTTATTCACTTATTGTAGGTACCTACCATATATGATTACCCTAACTATTGAAATAATTTATTTCTAAAGGTGGTGGCACCGGTTTTGTGGGGACACGCTTGAATAAGCTTCTAAAAGTTAGCAACTGTAATGTCATTAATGTATCTCGAATGCCTGCTGCTAATAATATATCTTGGACTGCAGTAGAAAGTTCAGGCTTGCCACCTGGCACCAGCGCTGTTGTTAATCTTGCTGGACAACAATTTCTGGATTTCACAAAATCATGGACCACAGGGTAAGTCACTTAAAACAACAATCAATACATAAGATATAGGTTCAAATTAATAACTGCTAAGAAAATATTTCCACAGCAGTTATTAATTAATATATAACTGCATAATTTGCTGGCAAAAATCATTTGTTAATTTGATTAAATTCAACTAGATTAGATCTATTAAAAAACAAATTACATAGTATTAAAATACTACTTTTAAAATTATTGAACTCTGGTTATAAGTATGAGTGATAAAGTTTATCCTGATTTTTTTATAGAGCATTGTCTGTACAAAACCATTATATTTCATAAACTTGATAAATTAGTGAAATAATGTTTTTGCTGCTTGCTACTTCAGTCAATCCAAGCTGTCTGGAAGCCTAGCAGTCTGCCCAGCTTGCCAAGGACATTAGAGAATACAGCAACATAACAATTTACTCATTGTAACCAAACTAACAAGCCCAAACTTGCTTGGGTATACCAATTTGTAGTTGAACCTGAAGCCAACATTTGCTTGACAGTTGACATTGAGACTTAAGTCCTGCACAGCTGATTCTCAGATAATAAGCATATGAAACAAAACAATGTGAAAATTGTTATACCTAAAAGAATGATTAATAAAGCAAATTGTAAAGCAAAATATATTATAAAGGAAACAGGAATTGATACAATATAATTCTCTTTTTCTAGCTTTAAACAAAATGTTTTTAATTCCCGAGTTTACACAACAAGAGCGCTAGCTACAGCCATAAATACAACTCAAAATAAACCCAAGGTATTCGTGTTAGTCACCGGTGTTGGGGCATATGAACCATCTGAAACTAAGAAATATGATGAATCCAGCCCAACAACAGGACAAGATTTCTTTTCAAAACTACTTGTAGATTGGGAAAAGGCTGCTACTATAGATCCACCTGTGAGACTAGTAAGTTTCTTTTTTTAAACATATTGGGTATTTAAGTCCTATTTTTAATTTATATAGACTAACTCTCCAGCAAGTTTCTGTTGTGCAACAAAGACTACATTTTGTATTCAATGGAGCTGACCCAAAAATGTATAAGACTATATAGTATATAAAATAAAAATAGTCTTCCCTTGGCTAAATCCACATCATTATTTAAAGTAGGTTAAATAATTTCTGCCCATCAGCTGAAAAACCTGAACTGAAATGATATTGATAATTTTATATGATATTTTAAAGTTGGCGATTATCCATATGCTTTACTAAAATTACAATGGAAAAATTTATCTTTAGCAAAGTTACAAAAAAAGAAAACTCCAAATATATATTTTTTGTTATTTTTCCTGGAGGCTTTATCAATTTTTTTTCATCATTAAATTGCTTCAGTACAAATTGAAACCTTTGATCACTTGATACTAACTTAATCACAATAGTGTAGAGTATTGAATAGCTTCTAGCTATATTAATAAATAAAATGTAGGTTTATGTGTATATAACAGAAGTTAAAAATCAGTTTTTTTTAATGTTACAGGTAATAATAAGGTCTGGTGTAGTAATTGGTCGTGAGGGTGGGATGATTAAAAACATGTTTTTGCCATTTTATTTTGGACTTGGTGGTCCAATTGCATCTGGCAAACAATTTCTACCATGGATACATATAGAAGATTTAATAAGATTAATACAATTCTCCATAGAATGCGAAGAAGTTAAAGGCATATTGAATGGTGTTGCACCTCACATCGTCACAAATGCGGAATTTACGAAGGTATTAAGTAATTCTATGTCTTTCGCTTATAAAAGGATATAAAGTCAAATGAAAAGCTTCATATTTTTGTTATATATCAACACTCTGTCCCTCTGTTTATCTGTCTGGCCATCTGGCAATTTGTCTGGCAATTAACTTAAGTAGGAATCAGGTGATAGGCCAAGTTGGGACAGCTATAAGTCTTTTCAAATTACAAGTACAGTAAATTCAAACTAAATGCGTCTGGGTGAAGTTGGAGATGTGCGTTGTTACCCTCCCCGCTACACCGGACACCAGTGGCGTGCACGGATTGTTTACCAGGGTATGCATACAGCAGGAATCTTGAATGGCAAAAATCCTCCAAAAAAAAAACATGTATGAAGTGCACGCCACTGCCGGACACCCAAAATGTATGTGGTGCGCAACGTCGTGCGCAAACTTCAGGGGCGCATTTACGTGTGAATCGTACTGTACGAGAAAATAATCAGAAAAACTGCCATCTTGAGCTGATCTATCAAATTGTAAATATGATCTCAATTCCAAAATGGGGAGGTACCTATATTTGTTCAAGTTTCTGGCTTGGCTTGCACCTGTTTTCTTCTGAAACTCATAAACATTAAAACTGAAATTTATAGTTGTTTTAAATTGTGTAACTACTTTAGTGAGGAGTAACATTTTTAGTGCAACAGCATAGGTTTCCGCTTTTTTCCTAATGTACCAAATAATTTCATCAGGATCAACAGATTAATTTTTTTTTCAAATACAGTGTAAACTCTAAGTAATGACACTGAAGGGACTGTGTGCTTTATGGCGTTATAAAGAGTTGTCGTTAAATGGAGAGAAGAAAAATCAGAATTAGAAAAAGAAAAAAGTTTATTTCAGACAAGTGGTTACAGTTTGAAAGTTTGTGAACAACTAAGAATATGAAAACGTATAGATAATCCACGACTCCGACTTATTAGTCATGGTAAACAACAGTGTACACGTGCAAGCAATCCCAACTTGTAAACAAAAGAACGAATTTCTTAGAAAGTTCGTGTGGATGATGCTGACAGTCGAGTTTATTGCGGGCTAGCGCACAGCTGCGCAGTTTTTAGTAATTTTAGCAACTTAAAAGGTACTTTTTTGAGGGTGGGTGCAATGCTATGTAGAGTGTATCATTGTATGGAAGACAAGCTAAACCAACCAAAACCAATTAATTTCGACGCTTTAGGGAGTTCGTCGCTAAATCGAGGGACGTTACAAGGAGTTTACACTGTATAACTAAAACATTGAGGTTTAATTTTTTTCGTCTAAAGTTCTTACTTTGTTCTCTATTGTTAAAATAAATATGTAGCTGTACGGTGACAAAATTGTAATGAATTTTTATTCTTTTTGCAGACATTTGCTAAGGCGCTGTCGCGACCTGCCATATTTCCAGTGCCGGAGTTTATATTGAATTTACTTCTCAATGAGGAACGTGCAATGTTGTTAACAAAAGGACAACATGTTACGCCTAAACGAACCTTGGAATACGGATTCAAATATAAATATCCTAAGATTGAGGATGCATGTAGAGAATGTGCACATCTTTTACCCAACAACTAATAGGACTGTGTTAATCTCTCATTATTTAGAAGTAGTAGTCTGTTTTTTATACTCATATAATGTGTGATATGTTTGCAATGGTGTTGAAATTAACTTAAGTTTCAAAAAGTATGTTTAATAATTTATTCTCATATATTATGTAAGAACTGTCCAGTAAGTTGATTTATCTCTCAAGACCGTTAAGCTTAAGTTGCATTATTGTTTATTATTTACACGTTAAGTATTACGCCAAATACTTACTGTCAATAGGAAATCAATATATTTATACATAAAATGTTTTTAAAATTATTTAATAATTAATTTTATTTTGGGGTAGAACCATTAAAGCAAAGTTACCCTTACCATTACTATCACAGGTACTTGTGAAGCGCTCACATAATGTATTAACATAATTAAGATGGTGATAACTACGAGTATGTTCGCAAACTTAAAACATAAGTTACAAGGGTTCAAAACGCGCCCTGAGAGCCCCCAACAAACTTAGCCAGGTTAGTATTTGGGTTCGATTCCCTCAACTGGCAATGTTTGTCTGATGAACATGTATGTTTTACAGTATCTGTCTGGTCCGTGTGTTTATCAGTATATTATGAGTATTTATGTATATTATTCATAAAATAATACATCAGTTATCTTAGACCAATAACACAAGCTACGCTTTCTTTGGGTACTAGATGGCGATGTGCAGCATGCACCTTTAACTTTCAAAGCAATGTGCGTTTTGAGCAATTAAAATATCACCTGCTTCTAACGGTGGAAGACATCGCGAGGAAACCGGCTTGCCTGAGAGTCTCCATACTGTTCTCAAGTTGTATCGAGTCCACCAATCCGCGCTAGGCCAGCGTGGTGGTCTATAACGGCCTTAACCATTGGGAGGAGATCCGTGCCCTGTAGTGGCCCGGTAATGGGTTGATATGACGATTATAATGATTTATAATATATAACATAATATTTAAACTCAAAAAGATGCCGGTAGACGTTATCCGCGAGATTTAAATGAATTGCATCTGTTACCAAGGCATGCTTGGCCCGCTTAACTTATCTTTATGAAATTATGCATGGAAAAAGTTTGTGTCCTAGATACGGCATATCATATCCCAATATGATTTAGGGTTTCTTTCGGTTGAGGGCAACAGCTGTCATAAAAGAAAATACCCTTTACTATAATAGAAAATACTAGTACAGTTGCCATAGATTATGGCTAAATTACGCATGGCCTCACTACGACCGATGCTGCGATAAAATAATGCCAATTAAGATTTTGTAAGCTATAATAAATTATTTTATTTAAAAAAAAAGTTTTATGAAAAATATTAGTAATTTGTTTTATTGCCAACTACCAGACCTCTTTATTCCTTCATTATTTTACCAAGCACCAGAATAAGGGTAATGAATAATAATACACGTATACAAATAAAGAGTACTTTAATTTTAATAAATATTCATAATCAAAGTTTTTTTAGTACATAAAACGATTAAGAATAATTGTATTGAGTTTTATTAATAATGCACAAATTTTTCTATGTTAGAGAAGACAGTCAAATCAATTTATTGATCTTTTTTTCCGAAATTTTTGAAAAAAATATCTAACATATAATCTGCGGTTTACATTTTAAAATATTTTTCTTTGACCTTTATAGAAGATGCAAGTAATTACTTTTAAATAAATTTACATCCTGAGAAAATATATAAAATTCCTTTAATTTACAAACCGTTTTGCAATAGGGGCGGCATGTTATCTGTCAAGTCTAAACCGTTTTCGATTAGGTATAATGTTATTCATAGGGTGGTAAAAAACGAAAAGCAGGTTTCGCTTTTCTTATCCCTAAAATTCAAACGTTAACAGTGCTGTTATTTTTAAATCTAATTGCAAACTTATATATATTTTTTTCATATTTAACACTTCTAGGTACGTAAACTCCCAAAGTCCAACATGCATAGGTATTTATGCAAGCCTTAGTTGTATGGAGCTACGCCCCAAAATGGAGCACGCAAATGATTTAATATGTCACTATCGTAGCACGCACGCACATGAGATAACTCTTTATACCCCATATCTGTGACATGCACATTCAACGTGCATATCACACAAAGTTTAAGTAGTCACTACAAAAGTAGCATTTTTATTAAATAAATAACACAATATTATTAAATCTTAAAATATAAATTATAAATATAATCAAATATTTATTTGTTTAGATCTTTAAAAGATAGGTACGTAGTCATCAAAAGTAGCTAGGTGTGGTCATAGTTTCAGGGGTTATCCCTTTTCAATATCTGCGCGAACCTAACGACGAGTTTCGATAGGTAATTCCGTAGGATGTCTTGTCTCATACGCCCCACGTCCAGGACCTCTTCGTGATTGGCCTCGCCTTCATGCTCATAGCTGGTTACACATTCATTTGTGATCAGAGACAGTCCAAACACGTTCATATCGCAGTGCCTCGCAGTGATAACCTGGAACGAACGACGTTTTATAAATTTCATAACAAATTAGCGCTATTTTTTGTCCACTCTAAGTTAACCCGTGACTGCAATCTCACCTGCTGGTTTGTGATGTTGCAGTCTAAGATGGTTATGGGATAACCTGTTGGGGTATCACAGTTTTATTTAACTCAAAACATTAATCGGGTTCTTTGTGACATGGTATCGGAACGCTAAATCGCTTTGCGCTTTTGCCGGTAGGATGGTAAGAAAATTCAGATAAATTTCCAAATATTCCCCAAATACTCAAGACAACGGCGGTCACCTCTGCGTCACGGGAAAGGCATATAAGAAAGCTTTGCAGCAATTACGTAAGTATATCATTGTTACTAAATCGATTAAATTCAAAAAACCGGTTTTAAGACGAATAAGTCTCATTACTACCTATCTCTCATCATTGAATACCTATCTAGGAAGTTAAGGCATAAATTGTAAATTTAATCTTTTAACGAAACTAACATCTACATAACTTTATCATCTATTAACACCTATCTGAAGTCACGAGACGATAGAATTTGGAAATCTATATGAAACATACTACTGGAACAATGTACGTCCATTGTTGGACATAGGTCACATAAGTATTGAAGTTCAAATTCAAATTCATTTATTTCAAGTCTAGGCTTACTTTATATGCACTTTTGAAACGTCAAGTATGTATGTTTGTAGTGACTACCCCAGGTTCGGAAAGCAGATTCTACCGAGAAGAGCCGGCAAGAAACTCAGAAGTTGCTCTTTTCCAACATCAACATTTACAATAACTTTTCTATCTTGCGGGAGTTGAGAGTGAGGCCGGCTGCTTCCAATCTACCTTGCCATTAAGGAATTCATCAAATGTATAGTAACCTCGCTGTATCAGATTAGTTTTTACACATTTTTTAAATGTGTGTATTGGTAGGTCAAGAATTACCTTAGGAATCACGTTGTAAAAGCGTATACTCAACCCCACAAATGAGTTCTGCACCTTTCGCAGACGTTATGCAGATATCACTAATTTATGTCCATTTCTGGTAAGTCTATTGTTAATATCAGCTTTTTGTTTATAAAGAGTAATATAGGTAGGTTATTGTAAAGATTTCCAAATTCTATCGTCTCGTGAATAAGTGGCTGGCGCGACTAATTTCATATTCCTAAATCTGTCGGGCCACAATAGACTCGACTGTGTAAACCTCCCTGGCGCAGTAGGGCTGATTTTTAGAGTAATTAAAAAAAACATCTTGTCGACTTATGGTATGGTACAACCTAGAACTGTACCAGCTCAGCAATAATATGGAGATATTACTAGTAAGCACATCATCGCCATTATCCTCAATCTATGAATATTGTCTGTGCTCACCAGAAGGGCAAAATAGTTTTGGAGCGTAAAGAACCACGTACAAAAATCGACTTCTCTCACTCCCACTACGTCTCCAGGTTAGTACTGTTGCTTAAACCAAATAGGTTTGACATAATAGATATTATTTACCTCATGTACCGTAGACATGCCTACAGCATCGACACCAACCAGCTTAAGCATATTGATTTCAGCAACAGTTTCAAAGTTAGGGCCACCCAAACAAGTATAAACACCTTCCCTTACAATATCCTGTATGTTTAGCTCTTTGGCAACCTGCAAAAATTTTAGGTTCAGAATTTTTGAAGACATGACCGATAAAATAAAATAAAAAATGGCTTAATTCTTTTGGTTAACCCAGCTACTAACTATAGCATAAGTAGGTACTTGAAAAGTTTACAGAAATACCTATACTAGGTGATTTACAAAGATGTTTAAAAACGTCTTCTTTCTTTGCATCAGTTTTGACCTCACGATAACCTTGTTATCTTAAAATGATATGTTGTAAATATGAGCAGTAGAAGGTAACAATGGGCGTGTTTAATCTCTATTATACACAATACACTTATCTCCGTTGGCTGTAAGTAGGTACCTGATCGTTTGACGTGATGTTTTTAGAACTAAAGGAGTCTTTGAAACTCATAACGTAGGTACCTATACATTTTTGATTTTCATCTATCTAAGCCCACAACATTATTACTTATTAGTAGTAGTACCTACTAACTTACCTATTTTAACTATAGTACCTAGGTATAGTCAAAGTAGGTAATAAAGTTAGTTAATAAGTAGGTATTCCTACTGATTTACGGCGATATGAAGTTTCACTTACCTCTTTGGCAATCTTTCTGTACTCATAATTATAGGCTTTGTTCATCGGTGGAAAGCGTGGACCGAATCTCTCGTCATTTGGTCCGTGTAAGGGATTGTTACCGGCAAATCCCATCATGTTTATGTGGTCCTTTACGATCATCAAATCCCCGATTTTGTAGTTAGGGTTGAGACCTCCGGCAGCATTGGTTGCTATGAGCGTTTTCACGCCAAGTAACTTCATTACTCTAATGGGTAAACAGCACTAAAAAGAAAAATGGATAATTAAAATGGATTCTATGTTTAATTCAAATGAATTTCTATGTTGAATCTCCTATGCTCTTTATCCAACAGCTTGGCACAGGTCTCTACTCTTGTGAGAGATAGAATTTAAAGCTTTAGCCACCACACTATTCCATTGTGGGTTGGAGACCTATAACGATTAATATCACAAGACACAAGTAAGTGATATTAAATCAAGAGTGATTTCTTAGCGTACTCTCCGAGACACACTGCCGTATTAATGTTAAAGGTGACTTTTTGAAATTTTGCTAAAACTAATCTTGTCCTGCATCTGCAAAAGGAGCTCTACCTACGACTCTTACTCGTTTTTTTACGAAAACCGAAAAAAAAAGTAGAACATTTATCTATAGCGGTTGAACAACTGGTCTGGTATCTGTTGATTTTAGTCCTGACTCGGGAATCCAACCCAGGACATTTCATTCCGTAATCTAACATGATCCGTATATAAACACTGGACCAACGAAACAAGTTCTCTAGCGTGCTTAGAGATGGTTAGGTGGGCGAACCACTTATAGAACAAACAAAAGAGCAACTACTGAGTTTCATGCCGGCTCTTCTCGGTAGAAGCTTTCCGAACCGGTGGTAGAGACTAGAGTGACTAAAAACATACATACTTGACGTTTCAAAAGTGCTTATAAACTATAAAGTAGGCCTACGTGAAATAAATGAATTTTGAATTTTTTAGCATACTAAGTATTACTAAGTCTAATTAGGTACGACTTGTTTTTTTGTGGTTCTTTATCAAAACAACCTTTATCAAAAGAACTGTCATCGTCTAGCGGCGTGCCCAGGACTCAGGAGACCACGTTTAGCTGTTCCCAGGCTAGGCAGGCAGGCTGTAGCCAGGAGGCCATAATAAATTTTTGCCATTGACGTGATAATTAAGAAAAACGTCGAATAATCATTACAACTTACCAACCCGTCGCCAGTAGGTTGATAGTTATGTTATATACTGCCAAAGCTTAGTACTTTGGAATGCAGCTAATAATAAAAAGTAAATGTATTCTGACTTGTGGAACCGGACCGATAAGTAAGAAGGATCGCGGAATCAAGTTTTTCCTTTATTATGAGTAGGTAACACATGATAAAATGTTCAGATATTGTTAGCGCGAAATCAATGTCATTTAGATGCCGATACATAGGAATTTAGTTTTATAATAATGTTATTGGGTCTAGCTAGAGCACTGAATAATATATTATTATTGTGTTTATTTAAAGAAGAACGCTACCTTTTGTTATGCGAATTTTTATCAAAAAAAATATACGTGGACTAGCGCAATAATTAAATATATATAAATCTCTAATGTTAACTTAATTGACAGGTGTATAATAGAACAGTAAAATTTAAGAATAGTGCTATTTTGCACCACAAAGAGAATAGTTAAATGCTACTTTAAAATATGTCAATTAAGTTTGGTTTAGAGAATTGTGTACAACAGAACTGGTTTAATGTTGTAAAAACAAATAGTTATTCGAACGACCAATATGAATGTAGAGTCGTAGAAACCTCTAGATTGACTGATGCAACCAGCCAAGATGCCGATCCCCTATCGAAAGGTTATCTTAAACTCTTATTGTAAGTAATAAGATGGAGATAACTCTGGAATTTACGCTCATCATTTGCCTACAACCACAATAATTAATTAACTTATTTATTTTACGCCATTAGCGCAAAGTATAATGATTGTTTTAAAATAGTTTAAATAGATATGTAATGTTCAGGCTGTTCAAGCGATTCGGGCAGTGGTGATATTAAAAAGATGATGCGAAGTCGATTGATTAGTAATTTTAAAATGGAAGGAGGCCCAGTGGCGTGCACTGGGTTTCTTACCAGGGTATGCATACAGCAGGAAAATTGCACAAAATGGCAAAAATCCGGGCTATATTTCAATTTTAGGGTATGCAGTGCTTTCGTGCATGTATGAAGTGCACGCCACTGAGGAGGCCATACCAGTCCTTTATATCTGGTTACAGCGCCCTCACAGGGTTCCATTTCAAATGTAAACATTAAAGACATTCTTTTGAAGGATATAATAATTATGTAATCTATAGGACTTGTAATTGAATAAATAAATATATAATTTTTTTCACTAAGTACATTCAGCGTCCCTGGCGCAACGGTGATCGCTGTGATTTAAAGTGGGAGATTCGATGCCAGGGGCTATTTGAGAATTTTTAAATTGTGAATGCTCTGGTCTGGCCTGGTGGGAACCTTTTGTCGTGTTTAGTAACCACCCTACCGATAAAGACGTGCCGCTAAGCGATGCAGCGTTCCCATACGATGTCGCGTAGAAACTTTAGATTAAAATATAACTGCCACACCCCTTAGCCCGTTACCATCCGAGACTGCTGCATAACTTACCAGCTGGTAAGATGGCAGTCAAGAGTTAACTTGTAGTGGAATAGAAAAAATTTCGATGGAACTCACCTTCCATAGTGGATATCCCTCATAGTAATGGAAACGTCCCTGCATAGCGACCACTGGAACATCATTAAGATGTCCAAACACTAGCTTGCCGTGGTGGCCCTCTACAGTGCTTATTGGAAAATTAGGAATCTCCTCATAAGGAATACAGTGCGCATCTACTATATTCTCAGCTAGAGATCCTGTGGTAACAAAAAAAAAAGATTTCTAATGCGTGTCATTAAAATTATAATACAGAATAATGGCATGCGCTTTGATGAAAAGTTGCAGGCTGTGCAGCTAACCTACGAGTAACTTTGTACATACGTCTATGCGTCCATACTGCCAACGTCATAGAATAAAGAACATACAGAACCCTCATTCAGCCATTTATAAATGCAGTGCAATGTGTCCAAAAACAGTGAACCGCCCCCTGCACTTCTCACTTCACTGCCGCGAAATGATGCTTGCTCACAAAATTTTCCCATTTTCCCCATTTTATGGTAAACGTTTAGAAAATTGGAGGTAAAATAATCACTGTCAACTGCTAAATAGAACCGCCTGTTCGAGAAACACAAGTGGATTGGTTTTTGATGCTCCAATATTAATAGTGTACATAGTTTCTGCATGTTCTTAATTCTATGTCCAAGGCTTAATCAGGTAAAGTTTTCTTAGAATTTATGTTTTCATATTGTGCCGAGTTTTAACGGCAAATAAGAGTAGGGCTGGTATGCCTGCCTATAGTTTATTATCTCTACCAGTTGCTCAAGTTTTTCGATAGGGACAACTGAGATAATGAGTAGACATAATTTTCTCGTTGTGCGCACTCTAGCCCTACAGAATACAGTTTTACACCCGTCTTCTCGCGGTTAAGGGAATATAACGAAGAACAGGCACCAGTGTCCTCTGTACCGCGATCACCAACCCATCCGCTCCCGCTCGGAGAGGCCTTTAGTCAACCAGTTGCTATGAATATGAATTCGTTATCAAGAAACGTCTTTGGACGTTAGTGCACAGCGGTATTCTGAAGTTCTTAGGACACGTCTTCCAGCGGAAGAGAAAACAAAACACTGATTAAATTATTATGTAAGCACTGCTATAATAAAAAGTAATGCAAACAAAATAATTTGCAACATAAGACAGTTTATACAAAATAGATTTATTTATAGGTTAAACAGAAAAGCAACAATGTGATATAATAAAAGCAATGACCTGGTGACAGCCCCGGATCTACATTTTCTAGGCCCGAGCCATAACATCGAAACATAAACGCTCCTCCTCTTAAGCAAATGAGTATTTTTAATTAGGAAGAATTTATCTAGATGGGATTGGAATTACCCTTCATTGAATTCAAATCTAAATACTTATTCTTTACTCATGTTGACCTATCACAGGCACTAATGAAGCGTTCACACTTACATGCTTAGTTAACTGTGAGGTGATGGTGAAAACTACGTTTGCCAATTTAAACCTAAAGCTACGAGGGTTCCAAAGTAGGGTATTCCCTACTTGTATCATTAGCATCGTTTTCTCCAACCTATTCGGTCCTGGTTATTATCAGCAACATATGAGAAAAGTTCCTCAACCATCTTATTAAGTGACGTCAACAAATATGAGAGATGAAGACGCCCAGCCGCTGCTGCGAACTTAAAAGCCAGGTAAGGCAGTTACCCATACTCCTCCCTAATCGGCTTCTACGGGACGTCGCGTCGTACTGGAACGCTAAGTCACTGTGCCTTGCACCAAACAGTTTTTTTTGAAAGAAAACCCTCTCTAGAAGGAAACCCTCAGAAGAAAAGGATTCGATTCTGTTTAAAACTTTCTAAAGTACCTTAACTAAATTGGCAGTTCTGAAATCTGTGCTGTGCTTTTCACACTGAATCCCATTGAAAAGCGAAGGGCTATTTTGCAACCTGCCATTGTATTTTAAGAAGCCGCTATAGCTCAGTGGGTAATGCTTCAGCTTCCCTTGTGGGGGGATAAAGTTCGTTCCCCGGCACACACCTATAATTTTTGGGCGTTAATTTAAGCAATGAGAGTTCACCCATTCTCTCTTGGCCCGCGTGATGAACTACGGCCTACATCGTTCTTCGGTAATGGGCCGTTATCGTGGGCCGGTAATGGATTGTTTTAAAATATATATATATAGGTAGAACAGAGTTGGTGTTCTCTTACCCAAATAACTATAAAACTAAATGGGCAGTAGGCATGACGTTCCGTGGATATTAAACTAACCCAGCCGGGCCAAGTACACTTGCTTATAGATCCGGGGCTGCCGGGTGATAGTATGGTCATATAATATGCAATATATACCCTCGTTCCAATACGAACCCATCCCAGAGCCGCATATAACCCCAATCATCGGCCTGACTGGAGTTCTAGATAGAAGGAAGTGTGCAGTCTCCACAAGCATCTCATATGAATACCTGAAAAGAACAGGCACATAATAATTAAAATCAAGGCAAGCAACAACGTTCGCTACACAACCGACACACAAATCCATATTAAATAGTAGATTGATTGTTTAACATGAGACTAAAACGAGCCATTTCAAACGAGATGTTTAGGCTATGGAATCAAATAGAATGAGTTTTACTCATGAATTATAAACTTAGCGAGACAATAAAATAAATTAGGTAATTACAAAACAAAATATTTAATTTAAATTCTACTAGCTGTAGCTCGCGGTCCGTTTACGAATCCGTTTATTTTTCTGAGGTAGAAAGTCTATATGATACGAGTAGGTACTCTCCGTCTTTTCAACTAACTCTATGCCGAAAATCAAGTTAATTGGATGCTTAGTTTGGAAACAAACAGACTTTCGGATATTGAGTACTTTTTACTAAGAATTGGTTATTTGTTCTGATTTATAAGGTCGTTTTTATTATTGCATATTATGTATTTTAAAAAAAGGATGTTGACATTTAAAAGCATCAAATAAGCAAACTCATTCTGCAAACGAATGCACTTGTTGTTTACTTCTCCAGTTAGGGTTTTGGTATATCTGATACTAAGTGACGATGACATTTAAGATGGTAGCGAGCTAACTTGTTGTTTATAGCAGTTATAAGGTATACCTTCAAGCCCCTAAGCGGTGGTAACTAGCCACAACCTAAGAATACCAGCCTAAAATAGTTAAGAAATTATAAAATACAAATTGTTACTGCCAGGGAACGTACCCGGGACCTCCCACCTATTAGACCACAGAGCTCACCACTGCACTAGGAAGGTCGTAAAAAGTACCTCTTGACCTCATGAAAAAGTTCATCGGGATAAGTTGGTACAACTTTTTCAACAAGCCTCGTGTACATAATAATTATACAATAACACAAAGCGCTGGCCTCGAGGAAAAGATAATATAACAATTGGTTCAAAGAAGTCAATAGATTCCAACAAGATATGAGATATCGATATTATTCAAATGACGCGAGCCGTCATTGCTCTAGGAATTTCAGACTACACTTGACAGATGCGCCATATTATTGCTGAAAGGATAGTTAATGAATAATGTACATGAATTAATCTATAAATAATTGGCTAGGCATTATTATTTTTGCATAACTAAATTTACTACACTACTATCGGTACAATTATTTTGTCTCGCGGTTACGTAAGGAATTTTTGAAGGTTGAATACATGTCACTACATCCGTTAGTTCATAAAAAGCCTTCGCCCGCTTTGAAATGTTTTTTTTTTTTGCGGTAAAAATTAGGTTTGTTACTAACAAGTTTGTCTGAGGTTTCAAACTTGATCCAAAGATCGATCGGGCTGCTCGTACCGGTAAATGGTAACTTCTACGATTGTACGTATACCTCTATTTCGGTACATGGTAAAATGCTACCACATAGGCTTACCGAAATAGAAAGTATTTGTAGGGTCACACGTCCTCATCTGTTTATCTACTCGTACTAGTTTGCGATAATCAAACAAACTTATTCTGCATGATTTTCTGTGGGAACTGAGAAGGAAACAAATAGACATAACAGGCAAAGCATTGCATTTATAGTACCTACCTATGCGACCTTGTTTTAATTGGTATCTAAAAACTGTTTATTGAGGTTTACATAAACGTAAGATACGTTTATATTATTTTATGCAACATATTATTTTACCGGTATTTTGTTTTAATCGGTTAAAATCACCCTCCAATTTTCGATTACCGATTTGTGTGATTCTTTTTCATTCGGAACATAAAGCTCGTGAATAAAGCCCATTTTATATTTGATAAATTTAGTTGAAATTTATGAAACTAGTTTTAGTTTTAGAAATTATGTTTGATTATTTTAATCATCATCACCATCATCATCATGCTCATCCTACTAAGGGTCCATCCACAGCTGGGCACTGAAATCCACTCTCATGCAAGGCAGAGGAAACTACATTATTTTTATTTTTTATTTTATTTTTATTCTATTAATGGACCCACATAACCGAGGTTATTTTATATTTTTATATTGTATATAAGTAATCAAGTTATTGTCATATCAAATTAATTGAAATATTATTTTATTTGAAATTAATTAATATTGAAATATTACTTAAAATACATTTTAATATCACTTTAAAATGTATTTTAAGTCTGGCGTCTTATGTGAAGCCGGTTCCTATATTTCTTTTGTACGGCCAACTTCAAAATACATTTCTAAAAAGCATACCTTCTTTGTGAAAAGAATTATTATTATTTATTGAATGTAGGTTAGAGGATAACGATTTCTTTTGAAGTGGTCGTTAAATAATTAGGAATTTCCTGTTATTTATTAGCGCCTTGACCCTATTTTATATTTTCTGAGGTCATGAAGTTAATTTGACTTAGAGAAAGACACTTTAAGGTTGATCTCGTTCGAGAAAGAGAATCCTAAAACAGATAGGGTGAATGTATTGAAAAACGGGTTCAAAAAATTACAAGGCTTCTCGATAATGACTTAAGTTTGAACAAAACAAGAACAAATCCAACTTCCTTACAAGCCTACATACATTTTCTTGTTCTACGTCAACTATTTCATCGTATTTTAATTCATCACTCCTTAGATCTCGGAAACTTACTATAACAGGTTTTTCCGGTATATATTTGTAACGACATTTCATCTTTATACTATTAACAGACGTATTCTCTGCTAACTACTTTCTTAATGATATATAGATATCATTAAGAAAGTAGTGACAAAATACAAGTCATAAAATACTAATTTTGATAATGTATTTGCGTAACCTTCAGTAAATTTAATAAGAATTTAGAATACGGATTTCCACAAAACAATGTTAAAGGTAATAAACTATATAATCAATAAAAGAGCATTATTTCGCATATCTAAATCAGGAAACCATTACGTAGTACGACAGAAAACATTACCAATTAACCCCAGTTGAATCCCAACATGCACACATTAATAATTGTGCCACTGGCCACTGCATGCCATAATATACCTACGGGCAAGAATTTAATAAATTTAAACGTACTGATAGTACATACACTGGTACATCGTATGTTACTATGTAGAATGTAGATACAAGATACGATACTAAATACCTACTTCTAATTCAACAAAGAGGTATTCCTGAAAATTGTATCAAATGTGAGTGTAGGAGTGCGGCATCTACTTTATGGTTCTATAATTTTAGTTAAATTAAATATTATTTTAATTTTTATTCAGCTTTAAAGTATCTATATTTATCACTTTTATAACTAGCCTTTTCGCTATATTCATTGTGGTAAAGGACATCACACCATTTTTAGATCTGTCAATTTAGTTTCTTTTATAGATGTAGATGTAAAACGTAATAGGGATCAATATTTAATTATCACTTATTAGGTAATAAAAAGATTTTTAACTTCAAAATTTAAAAAAAATCTAAATTCAAAAATGTTTTATTTATGTAGACCTTTTCAGGCACTTATGAAGCGTTCATACATTTAACACGTTAACACCAATGTTAGTGATTTGTTAACTTAAAACTAAGGCTACAATTTAAAATTTTGATAATGCGTTTTCGTTAGTCGCTCTGGGCTTTTATTTTTCCTACGGATATAAATAAAGTTAAATGTAAGCAAATAATGTTACCCCCTACCGTTTATTTCCATTGCTTTCAGTTTCAACTTCAGGCAAAGTCGTTTTCGGAAGCGAACTGGCCTTGCTCCCATTTACAACATCAGCATTGATTGGAGCCATCACTGCACACAGTCAAACAAACAAACAAATAACTGATAATTCTACCAGAGAGGTCTTCAGTGTCCGATAACACGTTAATAAATGCGATAACTTGGACTCTCAGTCTGTTTTATAGTGCTAAGTCGACTGTAGTCGCTAATTAAATGTCGTTCGATTCAGAAACGCTTCTTTATATTATGGATTTTAAGCTCTTATCAATGAGTGTACGTCATTAATAAAATTATGACTCTTGTTATTCTTTAAATCAAAACAAGTGAACCAATTTTGTGGTGTTATTTCAATTATTTTGATTTGAACATTCATTGATTTGTTGATTTTGTCGTTATCAGGTTTGCGGTTTAGGTTGATCGTGGACTAGGTATTAAGTTCCAGACCTGCAAATGCGTAACATACGTAATGTACAAACAACCTTTGTTTACGTTTATAGAAAATAAAAAGGACGCATAATTTTTTTAATGATACTTATTATAGAAAATAAGCTTAATTTTCATAGGAATATATAATGGAATTCCGCGTAGTAACGCCTGCTACTATCTAATATTTAAAATACTTATTTTTTCCACTTGACTTTCGTAACGAAAAACCCCACACCTATAGGCAAACCGCACAAATGCAATATTCATATTATTATATTATATTTTTTAAAATACGTCAATTCTTCATTAGGCTTCGCACTCGGACAGTAATATTTACGATATTCATAATATTGGCGTGAAAATTGGTGTAAGCTGCAAATACATTATACTTTACATACTTATATAAACAGATATGTTATTGCCATCTTCATCAAAAGTTACATAATCTGTATTGAAACTAACATAAAATTTCTTAACTTAGCCATTTTTAAACCACCAAAGTCTGTATGAACCACTTCACCGGTTCGAAACGCAGGTTCTACTTAAAAGTCCGGTAAATTAAGCCTTATCCATAACCATATACTTACTTATACGAATTGGAGTAGTGGAGAGCTTAAAACCCACTCTCGTCAGGTAGTTTAACATAACATAATTCTAAGCTTATAAAGCTTAGAATTATGTTAGAGTTTATACCCAAAATGTAAAGTATGAATAGGTAATACAACGGGATTTCCTGACAGGCGGGGGGAGGGGTATTTATTTTACATCTTGTTAGTACGGCAGGGCCACTTACACTAACTAGATAGAACTCCATAATCCATGGATGACATTAAACATTATAAAAGACATGATATAGAATAAGCTAGTAGTAAAAGAGCTTTTTGTGATAGCTCGTTCGGGGAAGTACTACCGCCAAGTAGTGCTGCTGTGTTCCGATCTGAAGGGTGTGGATGCTCGTGTAATCACAGGATATGAGGCTTGACTCCTTTACCTCAGGTTCATGGACATAGGAGGGCACTTTTAAGGACGTGTTCCTTGAATGCCCTGCGATGATTTTTATCGTCAGCTTTTACTTTTACAAATTTACTATTAAAAAACTCTTTACGGTGCAACTTTACAATTTATTCATTCAAAGTAGCCTAACGGTACTTACGCATAAAGATTTTCATAGAGTAGGCAAGTTAGATTTAATGCATCACATACCAGGAAGTAGTAACCTTCCTACATTATTATGATGAACGTGATTTACATACACTAAGGTTGTAAATAAGTTGTCTGTTTAGGTTATGATCTATCAGTCTGTAGGGTATCAATTAAAAACTTGTTTTTTGAATAAGTACGAAACCCTCCATACACAATTCGAATCCGACTCCCCCTTGGCTGGTTTTTATTTTTCCTTTAGCTACTTTGCAGTCAAGCGGCTGTCCAGTAATAGAATGTTGATTGCCGCGTCAGTGAAAATTAGATGTATGGTCTCTACAACTTCCACAACATGCGATCTGTTCTTTGTTACGCGCAATCTATAACAGACCGATATAGGTAAAATGACTGATGTTAGTACTATAGCTACAATTTGCCTAATTTTTATAGCTCTAAAATTTATTATAACTGCCGCATAAGCCCCCTTTGTTGGTTAAAAAAAATAATCTGTATTATCCGGCTAGATTTAAAAAGGTCCATAGTTATAAAAATTATTAGTTACACTGTGCTATTGTTTTTTTTTTACTTCATAATGGAATGCATTTGCACAAACTGCATTTCACCTGCTGATTTCACTCCTTTCGTATACTAAACCAAATTAAAGAAATACGATATAGCACACTTCACTGTGAACCTCCTTATTATCCTTAATTCTATGATATGTCATATCATATGAATAAATACCGTCCAACAAATTCGGATTCCATATAGAAAAGATACCTTCTCCAAACATGATACGTTTGATGTCACAAATGACGTACATTATTTTGTTAAAGGAATGTGCTCGATATGCAATAGAAGTCAATTAATTAAATCTTTAAATCTGAACCGATTGCAATTTGACGTGGTCATAATATATTACGAAGGCCAGTTTCTGGCGTGTAGGTAACCCATTACTAACCAACCCACTACAGCGCACGAGTCTTCTCTTAAAATGAGAAGGGTTTAGGCCCTAGCAGTCGCGTGCACTTCATATATGCATAAAAGCACTGCCTACACTAAATATTTTATACAACTTTTTTTTTATTTTTAAATAAATAAATATACTACGACAATACACACATCGCCATCTAGCCCCATAGTAAGCGTAGCTTGTGTTATGGGTACTAAGATGACTGATGAATATTTTTATGAATTATATACATTAATACTTAGAAAATATATAAACACCCAGACACTGAAAAACGTTCATGCTCATCACACATATATTTTCCAGTAGTGGGAATCGAACCCACGGCCTTGGGCTCAGAAAGCAGGGTCGCCGTCCGAAAATCGGCCGTCAACTTGTGTATAAGGACAACATTTCAATTTTATGCGATCTTCCGGCTTAAAACCCCTATGCATGCCATTGGGCCCTAGTCCACCACGCTGACCGTGTGCGTATTGGATAGA
The DNA here is from genome assembly GCF_905163445.1 of Pararge aegeria. NCBI lineage: Eukaryota > Metazoa > Arthropoda > Insecta > Lepidoptera > Nymphalidae > Pararge > Pararge aegeria. Next base: position 9,349,522 of record NC_053195.1, on the reverse strand, counting down.
CTTCACACGCCATTGATAACATTTTGGAGAACCCTCTCTATAAATCTCCTCATGATGTTTTCCTTCAGCATTAAATTTATATTTAGTAGCTGCACATACTCTGAAAAGTTGGCCCGTGCCGGTGATCGATCTCAATCGCCGTAAAAGTTTTCTGAGATTTTTACTGCGATCGAGTTTATTTCTTTTTTAATGCATTAATATATCAAAGAATTCCGCGAAGTTACGCATGCCTCTATCCAAATTCAACATGTATTTGCATGTGTGTGTAACAAACAGGATGGATAACTTACATCCATGGTAAATTTGAATAACTAATCGTATTACGTAAGGTTTTCCGATTTTATCTGGATGTACACACTTAGTGTACTCACGTCTCAATAGTATCATTACACTTCCAAACGGAAGATGTGGCCTTTACTAATTTTTATTTTATTTTTACTGATATGCAAAGAAGCCATACAAAAACCAGAATCATATCCTCCAGGTTAAATTGTTCGTTACGAAAAGTTTTTCTTTAAATACCTTTTAAAGCAAGTATTTATTGTGATTTTAGGTCCACCATTGATGCCTATAATAGGCAACTTGTTCTCACTCTGGTTAAGTTTAAAGAAATTAAAGTACCATCACAGTGTTTGGCAAGAGTGGTCAAAGAAATATGGGAACATACTGGGCCTTCGACTTGGTTACACCAACGTTGTTGTTGTTTCTGGTAGAGATTTAATTAAAGAGGTGTCTTCTAAAGATGTTTTTGATGGAAGACCGAATGGGTTTTTTTATTTACTTAGATCTTTTAATAAGAAACTTGGTAAGTGACATAAACTTTCTTTTAGTTTAGACTAATCCAAATTTCCTTTCTAAATATTTTTTTTTATATAATAGGTAGTAATTCTTTACTTATTTACATATGTTATATGCTTTATTTTTTTATATAAGAACCTTATTAGCTAGACCCTAGACCAAAACCCTGGGCCTAATTGCAATGTGATAAAAAGCCATGTAATCGAAATAATTTACAAATGTTATATTAGACAGACGACTTATCATTATTACGGTGGTAGAGATAACTGGAATCAATTCAAAAAACGTTTTGTCATCGCATAATGCATTGATGCATCGTGTAATGAATTTTTCGTTTGCATAATGCAAACAAAAATTCCCTAAATTTTGCCGCAATATTTTTCCTTTGTTCTACGCAAAATTACAGGACCACTAGGTCGTAAGGATTTTTCCTGCAGCGTTACTGATCTTGGTTGTATTCGAGACACCAATACTAAACATTCAGTAGGTATCATTGATTTGTAGTTTGACTTTAATTTCATTCACAATCTAAGTACTTGAAAACCCTCTGTGGAATTTTATATTTTTAAGTGTAAATCGACGTAGGGTCATAAGTCAAGGATACGTATTTAAACAAGGAATTAATAATTAGAATTTGTATCTATCGTGCCAGCAGAGTCAAGTTTTTATATAATACACTGATACCTACCTAAGCCCGATTATGCTAATGGGGATGATTTTGAATTTAGATAATATAGCCAAAATCAATAAATTGTATTAACAGGATTAGTATTTTCGGATGGAGCAACATGGCATAAAACGAGACGCATGGTTTTAAAATGCCTTAAAAATTTTGGATATGGTTCGCGATCCATGGAATCTAATATTAGCGAGGAATGTAAAGCCCTGATTGACCTAAGGATGGCAGACGCTGGAATGCCTGTAGTAGTGAACCACATGTTTGACGTCTGCATCGTCAATATCCTTTGGAAGTTAGTAGCTGGCAGGAGGTAAGTATGTAGCACATACGTAATTACCTACCCCTTCAAAATTATTATTTACAGTATCAGTGTGAAATTTTTCGTAATATCACTAGTTTTTATCAATAAAAACAACCAAACCGTGGACTTCGACGAAATCATTATAACAGGGGATATTTGTAATGTGTTATTTAATCGTTATATGTGCATGAGAATAATCCTAAGCTTACTTATACTATATTTTCGTGAACTTAATCCAACCAATCTTCAATCAATAGAATAATAGACCTTCTTTCCCAATTTCGAACAATAAAGTTTCGGAAGATTTCTAGATCCTATTTTAACACTCTTAGTAAAAATATATTAACCTACGAAAATTGTATTATTTAAAACTATTTACCTAAATTTACCTGAAACCTTTCAACCGTTCAAGTTCCAATCCACATTTAACTTTTTCATTTTCGAAAAAAACAATTCCTGGTGAATAACCTACCCTATAATGAAATAACGCTAACACCCTAGAATTAAATTACCAACTTTATTCCAGACCTTACCATTTCATTTTTTGCATTTTTCTCCGGCGTTGATGAATCAGTCAGGACATTTAAGTTACATGTACTCGGAAGAGTTAAATCAGTAGAAGACTTAATACTTCTACTTAATACTAAATGCTATCATATTATCAACCCATCTCCTTTGAGAATATAAAAAGAACTCCAAGGCAGGTTTCCTCACGATGTTTTCCTTCACCGATGAAGCAAGTTATATTTTAATTGCTTAAAACGCACATAACTTAGAAAAGTTAGAGATGTGTGCTGGGATTCGAAGTCGGCCCCTCGATAGTGCAGTCAAAGTCCTAACCAATAGGTTAGCACCGCTGTAAATGCTGATTTATTATCAATAACAATAATTAAGGTCCTGATGATGACTGAAGAAATAGTTACGTAGCTAATTAGCGTTGCCATTGCAACCCTAATTAGCTAGGTAACTTGTGAAGAAACGGATTGGTATTATTAATAACATGGATTTTAATTATATACTAAATTAATTTACTTTTAGGTACGACTTGACAAATGAGCAACTAACAATTTTATGCGATCTCATCACCAGATCCTTTAAAGTTGTTGATATGAGTGGTGGTATTCTGAATTTTATGCCATTCCTCAGACATGTTTTTCCAAATTTAATTGGATATAATGAGCTTATTGCTATCCACGATTCGCTGTATGACTTTTTACGAGTAAGTTTTATTTAAGTTGTGTTATTTAAAATTCTTTCTGTCTATTCCCCGGCTTCAGTCAAATTGTTATATTAATCTCCGTGACTTGAGTATTACTCACAATACCTATCACTGTCTGCGTCAAAAGAATATGATTAGACGAGATGTAAATATAGAGAGGAAAATTCTAGAAACAACATCGAATATTTATTTATTTATTAATATTACATATTAAATTCAATGTAGTTGAAGTCTATGAAAACTTTTTTATTTTTTTATTTTATTGAAAAACAAAAATAATTTATTTTTGTACTTGGTTGATAAGAAGTTAACAGCATAAGTACCTAATTGTAACCGGATCAAGATAATGATGATGAAAATTAGTTCAGAAACCGACAAGTTGATAGTAAACATATCGTTTTAAACAAGTTTGTAATAATTTTATAAACTGTTATACAGGTAGGAGGTTCTTAATTCGGTTGTACTTTTTTTTGTAATTTTAATTTTTTTTATGAGTGTTAGCTCAAAACTGTCATTTATAAACCGATTTGAAAAATATTTTTTATGTTTGAGACGATATACTTCCCATGTGGTCACAATTTTCATCAGGTCAAGATCTGTTGCTCCTAGAGAAATTGAGGGAACTGTTCAAATATTATAGGGACCTATAGCGATTTGGATATTTATTAAAGTAACTTGACTGATGAAAACCACGGATGGCCACCAGAATTACACATTAATAAGTATTACACTGGTTGAGCTTCGATTATGGTAGGCATAGAGTAGGTAAGCAATTTATGCTTGTCACAATAAAGGAGCTGATGGTGAAGTGCTGGGAAGTGGGAGAACTCCTGAAACACTAAGTGATGCTGAAAATATTTATTTCTGGCTTTTTAGTTTTTAGTATTTTTATTTTATCCATTGATAGTTGACACGTCGCATCTATAGTTACACTTAAGAGACCATATGGTCCCAGACAAAAGTACCAAGTCCGAATTTTAAATTTGTTGTCCTTTTTTAAATTTTCTTTTTCCTTGACAACCGCAGCATTGGTGAAAACAAAAAAAAAATTCGTGTAAATAAACGTAAACTTTTTTAATAATTATATGTATTTGTGACACACATGCACGGTAATTGAGTAAACAGAAGGCCAACTAGGCAAAGATATTTATCTTAAAAATTGTGTAGGTACTAGAATCATGTAACAAAGTTGAGTCAAAAATGCACGTTAGATAGCAATCTGTTTCAAGTTCAAGGTTTTTCCGTCTTGCATTGTACTGTACCTATATGTATTCATGCAAATTGTATTCGAACCAATACACGTTTTACTAAAATAATGTTTCGCATTCCAGACTACGATACAAGAACATCAAAATACGATTGATATAAAGAAACCAAGAGATGTTATAGACATGTTTTTAATTGAAATGAACTCACAGAAGAATGAATCTTGTACGTTTCTTTTTTTCTAATCTAGTCAATTAAGTTCTCGCTTGTTAATATCCGTGCTGCCGTTTGAGTCAGCCGTTGTTGAGGCTTGATATTGCATCATTAATAACAAAATACTAGAATCGGTCCTTGAAATTATAAAAGTCAGTAAATATTCTTGCTACTCTTGCCATCCCCTCGGTAAAGGCAAGATACAGGCAGGGTCGTACGAGGTACTACACAGCCAAGAGACAAAAATTATATCCCATGAAAAGGGATATAATTAACGTGTCCACGTGCTTAATCCGGGAACATGGAATAGGAGAAGTTTGGGTATACTTCTCCTTCCGTTTATTATTACACATATATTATTTGGATATTATTTCCACTCGTGCGCCATTGCTCTGAGAGTCGATACAGCTGTGGGAGAAGATACATTTTTATCCTTTCCCGATACTTGTCTTGTGCCCATGCTAGCCGAGCTTTGGTACTTACTAGTGTTGGACGTACAAAGAGCTTGCCTAAACAGTAAATGAGCATAACTCTGCCAGCTGTTGTACATATATTTTAATAATATACAAACTTTATGTAGCCATACCATGCTACTAGCCATACGCTACGCTTCTAGTTAAAGCTAATTATAATTTCTTAAAACTTTAAATTATAACTACTTAAAACTTTAAACCGGCTTCAAGAGACACTTTGTCTAGGACCTAGGTATACTTCTTGCTTTAGTCTACGGACTAAATAGAAGTATAGAACTTTTGTAATATAAGCCACCTCGAAAAGATGATAATGGTCTTGTGTTGTTATTGATAATGCAACATTAAAGACGCTTGGCAGTAAAAATATGATATTATAAGTAGATCTCACATCTAAGATTTATATTTATCTAATTTTTCTATGATTAATTTGTTTCAGTTTCTACTGAAGAGCTTCTAGTGATATGCCTTGATCTACTTGAAGCAGGAGTAGAAACTGTTAGTAACACAACAGTGTTTATGCTTCTTCATATAGTAAGAAATCAAGAAGTCCAGAGAAAATTGCAGTACGAAATTGACACCCAAGTTGGATCTTCTCGACGCCCTACTCTTAGTGACAGATCTAAGTACAGTTACATATTTTTTGATTATTTATTTGTTTCATCCATATCAGCACAGCTAGAATGATTGGACAGGAGACATTATTCTCCCCAGTGAAAGGACGAAATTGAACTGCGAAAAATCATACTTTTTAAATTTCCGCTTGCACCATCTATTTTTCTCTTTTTGTAGTGTAAAAATAAATAGGCAAATAAATAAAAAATATATTCTCTCATACAGCTCTATAAACTCTTTGACCCTGAACGCCCAGGTGGAAGTATATCTAAATAATAAATACCAAAAAAATTACATCTATGTAAGTATCTTTACATTTTGGTATTTATGTATATCTATCAACACTCTTGGCACTATCCCGTTCTCTTGCTGTAAGTCCTATCTACAAAGGTTGCCTGTAAGAGATTGCTTGCAGCAATAAGGCCGCCTTTGCATGTCTACACTGTGTACTGTATACTCCTTACTGTTTCTTTTCCTGTATGTTATACGTGCAATAAAGTGTTTCTTCTTCTTCTTCTTCTAAATAATATACGGGTGTAAACACCTTATATTTTCTGTTGCCGTGACTTGGCAGGTGGACATGGTAATTTTATCCTGCTATGATATATATGATATAATATCTCCTGCTTATACTAGTCGTCCTGATAGTGAGACACGATCATAGCCTAGTGGTTAGAGCTTCAGTCTTCCTTTCGAGGAACCAAGATCGATCCGCAGCACCTCTAAATTTACGGAGTTATTTGCGTTTTGATTGAGACTATTAAAATATCGCTTGCTGTAACGGTACAGAAAAACATCTGGAGGAAATCTGCATGCCAAAGAGTTCTTCATAACTTTCTCAAAAACGTGTGAAATCCACCAAACCGCACTTGGCCAGCGTGTGGGACTACAACTTTCGCATTTTTCATCCCTTATGACCACGACGTTATCAGATGGTAGTGTGTACATTAAACACACACTACCACCTTCGGTATCCATTCCCTGACCCAACAACGCGAAAACGAAAGCGAATCTTGTAAACATTATTTATTACTATAGAATTGGCGTAGCTCGCAGAACCGATAGATGTTGGAGTACCAAGGTGCTGGCAACCTCGGACCTTACCGGTCCACAGCGTTGGTAGACCCCCGACAAAGTGAACAGATGACGTTAAAGGCGTCGTCGTCAGAAAGCCGCTGGATTCAAGCGGCATAAGACCACGGTATTTCGAACACCCTACAGAAGACCTATGTCTAGCAGTGGAAGTCTATTGGCTGACATGATGATGTTAATGACTGTTTTATTACGATATCAAATTCAACAGGATGGTATACACGGAAGCGGTTCTGCTTGAAACACTGCGAATATCAAGTGTGGCTGCTGTAGGTATACCGCACATGGCACTCGAAGATGCAAGACTTGGAAACTACACAATACCAAAGGTAATTATAATCAAAGAAGGACCACGAGGATTTAAGATATATAAATTTTTTGTCCGAAAGTGAAAGTCCAAGAAAAGAATAGATAGATAGATAGATAGATAAATTCTTTATTGCACACAATTTATAATATAAATTGAAAACATAAATACAAGAAGAATAACAATGCGCAAAGGCGGTCTTATCGCTTTAAGCGATCTCCTCCAGACAACCCTTAATGAAAGAAGAACAGGAGTATGGAAACGGGATAGTGCAATTTTAAAAATATATAACATAAACTACATCTACTATATATAACAATAATACATAAACAGCTAATACAAATACAAATAATACAGAAATAAATACATACACATATAAACATATATACAAATATATATATATATATATATATATATAAATAAATATAAATATACACAAATACATACAGAGCAAATATATTAGTAGAATGTGCTGTATTATGTAAAAACTAGTAGTAACATATTTTTTAGTCCACTTTTCCTTATTTAAAATATATACCTAGAAGTAGATGATACCCAACTGCAATGACTGTGAAGCAATTTTTAATATTTTGTCATTATTTTGATTTACAAAAAAACATAAAACTAATTCATTTATTAAATTAATAAAGATTTTAGAACTTAAATAAATCCTACAGCTTCGGTGTAATTTTTAGCCAGCACTTTCAGAAGTGGACCAAAATGGTGGATGCCCTTTAGTCAAACATCATCCTGATATTTTTTTTTATATTTAGGGCACTTTTGTGCTACTGGCCATTCACGACCTTCACAACGGAGAACATTGGAAGGACTCCTTATCGTTTCGGCCGGAGCGTTTTTTAACAAGAGAAGGGAATCTGATTCAAGATGACTGGCTCATGCCTTTTGGAAGCGGTAATAAGATTTTTGTATAAATGACAAAAAAAGTAGATTAGTCATAGTCGTAAATTCGTGATCATATTTTACGTGATGTCGTTTTCTTTACTAACCTATATTTGATCATATTCCAGGTATTCATTACAGTGTACCCTAAAAGTCTTTTTAACTGATAACAAAACCAACTATGTATGTTAGTTAGGAAAAATAATTCAGTGTCAGTATCAAATGATTGTTATTTTATCGAAAATTGTTACGGCAGACCTGTTTTTGTACTTTTAACACGTTGCTATTTGGTATTTCTTAGACACACCTTCCAGATCGTAATTCCACTTATCTACAGATAAAAGTTTGACTGATTACATTTTATCCTAAAGGTTATCTTAAGAAAACAATATCTACATACTCAAGATATACTTATTCCAAAACCAAAACACTTTTCTTGACGTGCAACTAAATTGTTATTATAATTTTGCTCTATCTATCTGGATTCTAATTTTAGCAATGACTATTTATAGGTAATTTTGTAATTTTTGCCATATGTCTTCGTTACAAGTATTAAATTAGAATATAATAAAATATAAAACTAGATTATAGTACAACCCTAGAAAGTAAATTACGTCCTTCGAAATTTTAAGTTATCATGATTTGGGTTTTCCGTACTTAGGTTTATTATTTCAAACAGGTAAAAGGAGGTGCATCGGCGAAGGATTGGCTCGTTCAGAACTGTTCATGTTTCTGACACATTTGTTGCAAAGGTTCAACCTTACAGTGCCTGAAGGTGATAGTCTTCCAAGTGCAGATCCAATTGATGGAGTTACACTGTCAGCTAAAGAATTCAAAATTGTATTTGAACCTAGAAATAATAGTTTTATGTAAACCCATTTATATTAGTTTTTACAATACTTACAGAAAACACACATAAATATTTAAAAAATCTTACATAATGTGCAGGAACTTGTTTCTGTCGACATTCTTTTGTTTAAAAAAAATATTAAAATTTAAGTTATGGTTTATGTAATATACAATATAATAGATCTTTAGACTATAGAGTAGTGATAGTAGTTATTTATGAGTTGAATAAAAAAAAACTGGAATTGATTGTTTTATTTTAAGTAGCTGGCAAAGATTCTGACAAGGTACCTATAGATATTTTTAAATATAATCGCTGGTGAATATGGACGTACCCAGGGGGCAGGGGGGAAGCTGCCAAGCCAAGTACACACAGGCTTCAGATATATGCAGGATCAAATCCCGCCAATTTTGAAGTTCTTCTTTGCATTTTAAACTTAAATTGTAAATGTGGCATTGTAGGTTTCACGTAGAAACTTGCGCAACGCATCATGGACAATAAAATAACTAAATCATAAGGGCATCAGTAGGTAAGTGTCTGATGATTGCTGTGTCTAGACAAGTTTCTTAAAAATATGTAAATATTAATATTAAAATGCTTTTCGGTTAAGGTTCTCAGACACTACGGGACTACGAATCATATAATTATGTAGTTAGTTCTATCTAGTTAGTGTATGGCCTTGCCGTACTAAGAAGATGTAAAATAATTAAATAAGAAAACACATATACCTAAAGATACTTCAAATACTTCAGTACGCAGTAGGTACATTTAATTAAGTACACACAAAAAACCTATTTGTACCCACTCTTGCCTTCTATCGCGAACGCAAAAAAATAACAAACCCCAATTTTTCTCGCGAAATCCCGCAAACAAGCCATATCCAAACATAAGACACAAATAAAATTTAATGCCTAATCTACTAAAGCTGTAAAAATAAATAAAGGGCCAAAGTTTATGCACTTAAGACAATAATGTGCGCATTAATTGTATGTTAGGAGGTGTGAGTAAATTAATAAATTTTAGGCCGGATTTACCCTTCATATTTTTGTTTAATATTTATATATATTTAGGGCTTACGTAAAATCAACTAGTATCCTGGAGAATATATAGGATAGGATAAGACTTTTCAACCTGAAAATACTATCGGTTCAGTAGGATGAAGTCGCGGTTCAAAGCACGTACGTATGAACCGTACCGAGGGAGTTTTAGAGGTTAGAAATCCCATATAAACCAAATTCTACAAAAAAAAAATGATCAAGTGTCGGTTCAAAGCACAATATGAATATCGTTGTTTTTTAAGACACTTAAGGGTATTGTAATATCATTGACAATAAGCAAACAGTTCAGAGGTCTAAACATAATCATGACCTGTGGAAGAATTATAAATCTTATCTTAAAGTTCTTTATGGACACTTCTCACAACACACGAGGTCAACACAGTTCTTTTAAACAATCTAAAAATATTAAGTACAGGAAGCAAAAAAAATTGTTTTTACTTTAGTTCAACGTACAAATTGTACAGTAAACTCGATCATTGTCATGACTGAAGTAGCTTGACACAATAAGAAGATTGCATTACCTAAAAAATATATACAACAACATAGAAACATCTTATTTTAAGTAGGTATGTTTCAATGTATGTGTGCGCGTGTGTGCGTACGTGTGTGTGTCTGTGGCATCGTGTCTCCCGAACGGATGAACCGAATTTGATTTTGTTTTATTTGTTTGAAAAGTGCTACTTATATTCTGAAAACCCGATATTTGAAGTACCATAATTTATATTTCAAATATGACGTTCTAGTCTGGAATCGTCTCATTAACTGAAAACTGCTCACTTTTAATACCTATTAAAAATAATAAAGCTTACATTCTATACACTAAGTGGAGGGTGCTTTACTGCTTAGGCTAATCTACTAAGTTTGTGCAAATGCAATCTCCGAGAGATAGAAGAAAGACGAATCAACAACTTCTTTCCCTTCACTAAAAATCGATCTTTTACACGCATGCGTCAGAAATTCTTAGGCACCCTACAGCTCTTCTGTCAACTTATGCCGGTCGCGTTTTGTTGTATGAAGACAACATATAAATAAAACAAAACGAACGAGAAGATTTTAGGACAATGTTAAAAAGTTTTGATTAATGTGACGAGCTTATAATATCTTAATATGTGCGATAGAGGATAAAGTAATGCTGAAATGTAAAAATGTGTAAGCCATTAACTTCCATCAATGCGATTGTACATATTTTAATACATAGTTCCATGGGTTTTTGACTATTTAAAAAAAAACCTCTCGGGTAGGTATTAATTTTTGAATAATTGATCTATATGATCTTAGGAACACTTGAATATTCTGAATGAAAGCTTAATACGATAGTAAAGACTTTTTAGTAAATCTAGTTTAAATTTGAAAATGGTGAAGTGTTATAAAAGCGAGTGGGCCGAGAAAGAAGAAAGTGATCTAGTATTTTGAAGAGGATGAATGAAACTTTAGGACGCGGGTACGCCCGCATTGAAGCAATACGAGCCGCACGAGGTGAAGCCCTAACGATGCCGGAGCCCGGGGCGCCGCCTCCGGATAGATATAACTCTGTCTATTTGACCTTATTTGTCGCTGGTGCTGCTTTCTTACTGCCGTTTAATAGGTAAGTAACTCTATTACAGACTATTTTTAAACTATTATAGGTATGTTTCGTCGATATTGAGCACCAACGATTAACTTTTCATAGTTAAACCAACTAAGATTATCTTTTTATTTGGCTGCAATTATTTCTTAATCCTAAATGGACCTGTTATTTGTGTAGGTACATTAAGTGAAAATCTGATAACGATCTTCAAGAAGGGAATATAGAACCTTTCTAAAGTTATAATTTAGTATCTAGTTTCTATTTACTTATTGATATTTGTAATTTTTTAACTAAGGCACAGTATAACCATAAGCCATCGTATGATATTGATCTTTTGTTTAATGTCGGTTTTAATTATTTGACATAAAAATCTGTTCTTTTTCACAATCCGGCGCTCCTTTTCTTTTTTCGCTCCGTTCTCTCCGTTTTTATAGGTATTAAATTTTTTGAAGCTAACTGAAAATATAAATTGAACTTGATACTAATTTTATTTAAAGATATTATAAGTATAGATAGGTCGATAAAAATATATCAATATAAGCCGGTGGTAATCTATAAAAACCAGTTGATTAAGTTAATTCCTTAGTTTATTATCGAAAAGGGCAAAAAGGTTACACCATTTCTCTGAATGATAAAACAATAACGCAAAAATAATCTCTTTTACTTCTAGACAGGCGGTATTTGTCATCAGTGGGCTGATGATTATGATTATTCTTTACAGTTTTATAATGGCGGTGGACTACTTCCAGCATCACTACCCCAAGACGACGATAATGTTCGACATGTCAACTGTGTACATAGTGTCAGCATGCGTTGCTGTTATAACTAATAACATTCTGCTTGACTTCTTCACTTATAACACCAGGATTACATTTGGTTTGTAAAATTTTAAATTTTCATTGTCTACACATTGTCTACAGAAGGAGTCTACACAACAAAGCCTCCCGCCGATACAGCCCGATAACTTGACATCGTCGGCTTCATTTTGAGAAAATTTCGTCGATGACTAAACCCCAATTAACGACGCCAATATGAGAGGTACATTGGCGACAGATGGTGATATGTCCACTTACATTGGCATCATTTATTGAGTTAAGAATATAAAAAAAACTAATAATGGAAGTCTTTTATAGGCAAATAAATATTAATTGACATTATTGTGAGGTGCTCACTAGGTACATTGATTAACTTAATACTAAGGCAGGGGTCCTAAACGCTCCACGATCCCATATCCAAATAAGACAAGTTCATAAACAAATTAAGCAATTGCTTAATGGCATCATGTCTAGAACTTGAAAGGCACGTATCATATATTTCATTTCCGTGATTACTTATACAACTATAAATACGTTAAAAAAATAATGTCCGATACTAGTTTAATCGTGGATAGCGAGGCGTGGACATCCAGTTAATTCGGCACTGACGTTTGCGAAGCATCTTGGAAGTGGTCGATTTCTGCCTTCGACAGAGTTAAGCCGCCGATAACTAAGCCTGAAGCTGCGGGATGGCTACTTTTTGTGTGTAGACTCCTTTAGTAACTTCCTCGTTACAAACAAAAGCACAACATGCCGAAATTTCTGGGATTTCCTTATCCAACTAGCAGGTATTAATGTACTATATATGCAACCAGCCTAATGATAATACCTATTACCTTCATTTTACTTAAAGGCGTAATTCTTTTAATCGTAATTTCTATAAATAGGCCAAGTAGATGGCACATTGTTACTGGAAAAGGATCGCCTATGAACAGAGCAACCAACGCAGGGCCTTTCATTCATCAACCTGTAGGGTAGAAGCTGTATTTTAAACCGGCAACCTCGTTCTTCAGACCGGAACACAGCAGCAATGCTGCTTGGCCGCTGAAACAAACATGGCCGTAATGCCATCAGGCCGTCTCTGGACGAGCTCTCTTACAAAAAGCTCTACGGCTTCTGAATCTTACTACTTAGCTCTGCTACCTTTTCAATATCACTTTAATAACATTATATGGTAGTAATCATTAACAAGCGCTAACCAACAACGTAGCATGGTGGGTCAAAGCTTAATTCGCGCTCATCAAGGTATGAGACGAAGTGGGACCAAGACTGATGACGATGATGATAAGCTAATTTTATTTTTGCAGGCATATTACTGTCTCTTGCAACAATGATATTCGTAGCTGTCTGCAATATCGGCTGGGATGGTTTCTCCTTGAGTGTATCATACACAATCAACCTGGTCGCTATAGGAGTAGTGGCCTTTGGGTGTACAATCCAGCAAGCATCGTATTATGGATTTACCGGTTGCCTACCACCTCGGTACACGCAGGCTGTGATGGCGGGGGAAAGTATGTGATCTAAGTACATATTAATCATAATCCTAATTATATTATGCTAATATTTTATCGACCTTCCCTGGCGCTCCTAAATAGCTGACGTCTGGGTCAATTATGCTGTCGTTTTGGAAGAGCGACCGATGTTCGAAAATGACAGTGCGTTATAGATTCAAAATTATGTTTTCCGTAATGAGATTTAAAAACGTATTTAAGAAAAACGGTTAATACTTAGGTACGTAAGCACTAGATGACTGCATTTCATCTGTTCGTACAAAAACATGTTACATTTACATTAAATTATCACAGCTAAATATGTACTTATCGTTTGTTAAGCATCTTAAAGTGCTTGATTTCAGCCAACGATAAAGATACACAACCCAACCAACTTAAAAAAAATTGGTTGTCTGTAAAGTCGGCTTACTGACGATAGTTGAACGTGACAACGTCGTAAGAAAATACTGACGGAATGGTTGCATTTTTCAAAAGAAAATTTTATTTTAGTTGTTTGATAGATATTATCGTTTCTATAAACAATTGACACCACACTCACTTTTCACTGCACTTCACCTTGCCGAAAACATGTAAATGTATTATTGTATAGAAGCTGTCCACTCGGACGCATCGCTCACTCAAGTAGGAGAGAGACAGATGTCGAACGCGGAGGCCGACTGTGCCTCTTTGTCGCTCGTTCCGCGCTCTCGCTTGCACATCAAGCCTTGAATGGAACGCCTCAGAGCGAGGTAACGCCGCATACGTCATGTTTTTTCGTGCGTGCAGCCGGCTCCATCGAATTATAAGACGTTGTCACGTCAAAAAAATCTTAAGCCGCCGACAACTAAGCCTGTTTCTGCGGGTCGGCAACAGCTAAATATCACAGCTAAATATGTACTTATCTAACATTGTGATAGGAGAATTGAGCACTACACCATATCGACAATCCTTGCGCCTTACAATGCAGCTCAAGTGCTGATAGGTGTTGAAAGATTGCAAGAATGGGGCTTTTCAAAATTTGTTACATTTAAAGTTAAATTTTGAGGTTCCATTATTGTATATCATAGTTGTATTGTGAAGTATAAAGAGTTTTTACAAAAAAAACGCCTGCTTGTTGTATTTTTTTAATCCCCCCTAATCATCTGTTTTCCTATGCCCTACCCCGAGGATGCAATCTGTCTTCTTCAAAAGGAAGCCAGATTATCCGACTTTATAATCATCTTTAAAGATTATAAGTCTTGAATATTCATAGAAGCGGCAGGGAAGGCTAAATACGTGAGAAAGAAGACAATTTTATTTTTGCTAGAAAAAAGCAGATCCAACATTCTGTCACCATTCCGAGGTGTAACGACGTTCGCCGGGTCAGCTAGTATTAGTTTAGATATCGATTGATTTAAAACACTTAATTGCTCTATAATTTTCTAGGCGCCGCCGGATTCTGGGTCTCATTGGATCGAATCGTCACTAAGTATGGATTTCACCAACCCAAACGCAGTACTTTTATGTTCTTCGTGTTCTCAATTCTGATTCTACTCGGCCACTCCATGTTGCACCATGTCATGATGAGGCATCCTTTAGTGCAGCATTACTTGCGCCTGACAGTCGAATCGCGGCACCGACGGCGTATACAGCTTCATCTGAATCCTACAGAAGATGCCACTTTGGTACGTAATAAGTAATAACTACATATAAATATGTTTTCATTTTTCATTTTAGCAATGAATTCAATCTTATCTGACGGTGACTGGTGAGTGATGATGCAGTCTAAGATGGTAGCGGGCTAACCTGTTAGGGTAACCTAAGTAACATTAAGCCCATACGGGGACTTACCCCTAATCGATATCTACGCGGCATTTGCAACGTTGGTTGCACATCTTTGTTGGTAGGGTGGTAACTGGTAACTAGCCGAAGCAGAGACACCAGTCTGAACAAATTGTTTTAACCGGGACGTTAGCACTACTATTTAAATGACGTCAAAAATGTAAGAAGAGGTCTCAGGTAGAGGTCATTGTTTCAATCTTCATCTGTTTCAGATGGAGAGTGAGGCTGGAGAACCTAGTTACGGAGTTCTGAAACTGCAAAGCCCAGCACCGTCTACGGGAGTTGGTAAGTCAGTCCATAGGTATATCAAAAAAAAAGGTTTATAAAAAACATAACTTTGCATTATGCACTTTTATAAGACTTGATAGAAACCTTCAAATCAAAAAAAAATTAAATGATCTGAACGAAACTGAAAGGTAGCTATAAAATTTTAATAAACCGCCTTAAAATTTGATGTTTGTTTAATCTTTTTAGCTTATAATTCAGTTATAAGTTCTTGACACTCATTTTTGAGGTCAATATGACAAGCAATAAGCCAATAAATGCTTAAACTATACCTACAAACCTATTTTTTGTTGCAAATAAAAGGACCCAATGTGTTGAGTAAATAAAAAAAAAATAAGTTTATTTTGCTAATAAAGGAAAAAAATAATAACCGGTTTATCTGTATCTGGTTTTTTTTCACTTTCAAAACATAGAGTTTAATACCAAAAATATTATTTTAGCCGAAGCTGAAAATACGTTCAGCTTCTCGAATCCTGTATATTCGCCAACGGCCACAGCACCTGTCCCGCTCGTGTCTCCACCACCAAGTGTATCTGAACCATCGGCTTCCCCGTCAGCTATCTTGCGCACACCAAGACCCTCGTATAAAGTTGAAGATGTTGTCTTTGAGTCACCCGAGCGACCAACTTCATGGAGAAACTTTAAACGTAAGTAAACTATTTCTTTGTTTTGTCGGGCTTTGCACACTTCTATGTCTTCAAAGTCATTTAACTTGTTTTTGTTTTAATAGTTAATGTAATTATGCTGTATGCTGAGGTGAGATTAGAATATAGCTGTCACCATTTTTCCTTTTCCCGCTGTTGTCATACGAGGTGGCTAAGGGAATGGGCAGCAGCGTCCTCTGAGCAACTACCACCATCTACTGTGATAACCAACCCGTTTGCCCAGCGTAGTGATTATGATAAACCCTCCCATTGGGAGGGCCTTTAGTCCAGCATTGTTACTGGCTATTGATGAAATAATGTAAACGCAGCGTTGGTTGACCCCCAGCGAGGTAAGCCGATGACCTCAAAAAAAGTCAGGGCAGCTGTTGGACCCAAGCGGCAAAATACCGTGGTATTTGATACTCAGTATATTATTTAATGATCATAGACATGATGATCATGAAATTATTTACTCAGTACGTACCAAATCTGTATTAATATCTGACGATGTATATATGAACCTAAATGTTTAATACTCCACATAAACTGCAAAACGGATTTCAACGCCGACCTATACCTAACCTATACCTAATACTTTTAAAACAAGGAAAATAGCTAGCGGATTTCATTCTGAAAAATCCAAGAAGTAACGCAAAAAAAATGGACGAGTAGTTGTAAATATTTTACGCGTCAGCACACAAAACGTAAAATATATTATCTGGAGTACATTTTTATTTGGGGATGAGGTGTTTACTTTTAATAGTTTAAATCCCCGTCCACTATCTTTGAAAATGACCTTGTATATGTATTTATTTTATTTTTAAATATATTATTTCGATCTCAGGTGGTGTGTTATCTCGTTGGGCCGTAGCTCGTGCTATCTACCCTTACATGGTGTCTATCGGTCTGGTATACTTCACAACTCTAAGCCTATACCCTGGGATCGCATCTGAAGTGCCTTCATGTCGACTTGGCTCCTGGATGCCGATAGTACTGATGTCCGCTTTCAACTTCTTCGATTTTATTGGCAAGGTAATCTGTTTGACATTCGTTTTAATATGCTATGCTAAATATGCTTTGTGCATGCTTTCAAATGGATTATTGACAGTATCGACATGAATTGAATTGTAGTCGTTCATTTATACCATGTTTTACAAAATTAATTGCATATCTACTTTAAAGCCCGCTTACTGATATTTACTGTCAATAAATTTACAAAGTTCTTACATTCATCGACAGGATTCCTTAGGGACTAAAGCAAGTAGAGAATGCAAAATATAAATAGTCAAAGGGCAAAACGGAGTTGGTCCAGAAGACCCAACACTGAAATTGAGGTTTAAGTTTTATTATGCAATTTTTCAAAGACAGGTCGGCTGTCGTGGAATTACATAGTAGGTAAACGGTGCCAATTCTGTAAAATGTAGATTTACTAAGAGCTACTCCATTTATGCAAAACTGAACTAAATTAACATCGTGTCCAAAAAATTGGTCTAGTGACCCAAGAGCTGGCGCTTATTTAGCCTAACGGTTAAGTCAAGCAATTCAAAGGGGCAACAGCACCAGCATTTTGGGTAACATGCCCATAAGTGAATAGTTAGACGGCTTATATTTTTTGTAAATATTAATGTCTGATGTAAGTCTAACATGATGCGCATCCAAAGGGTCCAAAACAAAATTCCACGGGTAATCACTGATGCTCCCTGGTTCGCCCGCAGAGATTCATCAGTATCTCGAAATGCCAACGGTATTTGAGGAAATCGGCAGGTTCTGCAAAAAACACAAATAACGCCTAGCTAAACACCCCAACCGTCTTGCTAGCTCTCTATTAGTAGCTCCACGTATGAAACGAGCTGATGTGCTCGACAATTGACGGACGGTTGAGCGATGGCTCCCTCGTCTGTAACTGTCACTAACTCACGCAGCACATCTGATTATAGTCTCGCGACTGATTCCAGATTTATATATTAAAAAAAATATATTAATATATATATATTAATGTTAGTTTGTAATTATTATTACGTGCTTTCTAATTGGAATTATATTTAGGCCTACTTGAAATAAATCATATATACTTAATTAACAGGTACAAAAATAATATTAATCAATAAATCCCTGTCGAAAATAATAGCACTATACAGTATACAGTTTATGAGATATGTGGATAATCCCTTATACTTTATAAGGGATTTATAATTCATTCAAATTGGCACCATTCACTCGCATTCTGCTCACTTCACTACATGCAGCTCCCGATAAGTAGACAATGAATATCTTATATATTTATCTAATATTTAGCATGCTTGATCAGATCATTTGATCAGATCATGAAGTCATTAAAAACAATAATTGGCGTTATTTTACTACCGTGCCTTGCCGAGAACACCTTAAGATGTCGATTCTGGTCAATTTCCGCTAAGGAAGCATCGTGGAAAGCTCTACCTTAACCTTTACCTATTTTTAAACCTCTAGGATGGTGCTGGTTTTAATTCTTATTAGAAGAGCTATTTTGTGATAGAAATACTACTGCCGCGCTTATTTCTGGCCGCCAATCAGCATTGCTGTGTTCCGGTTTGAATTGCATGGTTGCCAGTTCAATTTAATTCATAATTCAAAATTCATTTCAGTGTAATTACAGTCACATGAGGCTGAACAACCACGCCTCCGTTGATGGAAATAGAGCGACACTTTGTAGGACATTTTCCGTGCATGTCATGCAAAGTGTTGCGCTGTTAATAGGCGATGTTATTCCACTTTCCATCAGGTGGTATATCTGCTTAATCCGACAATTTTTACAAAATAATATGATGATTTCTATATGTATTGTCATTTACGAGTAGCTGAAAGAATTATCGACTGATTGGTAAACTTTCTCATGTTTAACAGATAGCAGCAGCCTGGCCATATGAATGGAGTCGCAGTCAACTGTTGATGGCGAGTGGTGTCCGCCTTCTTTTAGTGCCTCTAATGTTACTTTGCGCAGCCCCTAGACATTCACCACACATAGTCGGAGACGTAAGTGATGCGCAACTTTTCATCTTGACTATGAAATTTATATGACACTATGGGTTAAAAAGGCGATAGTCTAGAGCTTCGGTTTTTTTCGGGGTGAGCGAGTTCGATCCTCGAAAAAAACCTCTAAATTTATGGGGGTGTAAATGCGATTTTAATTTGAGAAATTTAAAATATCACTTGCTTAAACGGTGATGGAAAAGAAACCTGCACGCCTGAGACTTCTCCATGACGTTCTCAAAGGTGGCGAAATCACCAATCCATACTTTGACCACAGTAAATAATATATTGACTGTGCGCGTCCTCTGTAGTATTCCGGCAAAGGATTGATCATGAATCAATGATAATGATGATGATGATTGGTTAAATAAGCCTATCAATCCCTAAAACCAGCGCGAGGAACTCTGGTCTGCTGCCCGAGCCACTAAACTTTCCAACAGTTGTTATCTCAAGTTCACCTCTCAGTTGGTGGTCTCTCTCTCTCTCTGTCGTTTTCAAATTGAGCAGTTTCTATGAAGACAACCAGTTAGCAACTTGTTGAACGAATTAGTGAATGGGACACCTGAACGCTTCGTATTCTGAGAAGTAATCAGTGCAGTGTTAAACCCGTATAAGTTTACCTCTCTATAGTTCTATATTGGGCCGAAGGCTGAAAGGTTACATTATATAACGTTTAACCGAATTAAGAAATACTTTCGAAGGGTGCAGAAGTATATTTATAGTAGAGTAAATAAATATAACGGTAAAAATATAAAATCAAAAGAAGCATATTTATTTTTCCATACAAACGAATACAAAACATTCTAAGTGTTTACTTATGACAACCAAATTGATGATAAAAGCCTGAAAAGTGAAAAGTACGCTATGCTACGCGATGCGTAGCTGATAGAGTGACAGGAGTAACTTGATTTTAATTTTGCATGTTATGGCTGTGTTTGATTTCTTCGAGCTAAAACTATGGCATTGGTTTACTCAAAAACTATCAGGTTTTCGTTTTCACAGATAAGTCTCAGTGACAGTGCATAATCTACCTTTAAAGGTCTCCTATTAAGTAATATTTCGGTTTTCATTTACACGTTGAAAGTTAGTCGTTAGTTAGTTAGTCATTTTAAACAGACTGTCCTAGAAGTTGTTACGCATTTTAACTCAGTTTGCCATAACAGTCGAGGTACTCAAAACACACTTTGAATGGTTGATATTGGTGAAAATATACTCGGAATTCTCGAATCTAACCGGATTCTAGTCAGGTGCTGGTCAAAACTAAGTTTCAAATGGGAATTTAGAAAATTAACTAATAGAAACTTACATTAATGGTAGGTAATTTTCTATTTTACAGGTGTACCCAATTATGTTTTCTGTTGTTCTGGGCTTTACAAATGGACTATTTGGATCTATCCCTATGATAATGGCTCCATCACGGGTTGGAAGGGAACACAGAGAGATTGCAGGTAATTGTAAAATTGACCTTCGTTACGATACCGGGAACGCTACAATAAACCGCTCTTTAACCAGTTTCTTGGCCGTGAGCACTGAGTCTAAAGCTACTTAAAAAGAACAAGCGCTCGCTTAAATTTCAATTCGGTAATCGGTTGGTTTTACATGAGTGGTTACTTCTATAGCAAATTGTTTCAAGCTCACAAATATATCACCAAGGATGCGCTCAAAAGTTCGGTAACGGAACCGTAATAAGAGCGGGTGAAAATGGTAATGGAAGCCAAATTGTCTTTTCAAACCATCCAGGAATCCATTAAATTTTGTGTGTATATTCACACAAAATTTCATTCAAATCGGTCGAGGCGTTTAGTACGAGTTAATTGACAAATACGCGTACAGAGAAATTATCGAGCGATCTCTGCCAGGCAACTTTAGAATAAGAAAAACAAGAGGAAAACAGACAATACATAACTAAAATCACGTCAAAAAAAAATTGTCTGCTTACAAAATTAAAAAAATAATTGTAACACTCATCCATTGAGATTATGGGCCGACGTGTTCGTTGTTGGTAGCTATTGGTAGTAATCTAATTCACTGAGTGGACTTAAGGATTTTGAAACATGATCTACTAAACTATTGTCCGGGAAATATACTACAACAACATACTTTTGTCTGGTGGAAGGCTTTGGCCGTGGCTAGTTACCACCCTACTGACAAAGACGTGCCGCTAAAGGATTTACTGTTCCGGTGCGATGTTGCGTGGAAAACGATTGATATGACTACCATACTTCCTAACAGGTTAGCCCGCTACCATGGACACAGAGCGGCACTTTGTGTTGCTCTGTTTATAGGCAACGGTTTTCCGTAAATAAAAAAAAATAAAAGAAGATTCAGTGCGATTTGTATTTCAGGTAACATGATGACGCTATCCTACAACGGCGGTCTGCTGTCAGGATCCCTGGTGTCCTACCTACTTTTAAGCATGTTGGGTGAGCCAGCTGATATGTGTCGCATATACCCAACTCCCGTTTTACCCACTATACCGCCGGTTCCCACTCATAATGGAAACGCTTCACTTATGCTACCCGCTATGCATTAAGAGTACCGATCTGTTTTAAACGTGGTTTAGCTGGTTATTACTTATACAATGTTTTCTCTCTATCTGTCACCAGTAATTTGACATTCACAAGAAGAAAACAAAACATTAGCGAATCTATGCAACCGCTTTACAACATTTATAAGTACGGCGGCGGTAAAAATATACGAGGTTATTTGGAAAGGGGGTAAAAGTGTCCCTGTACCATAGTAACAACAGTAGGTATCTTACACTAAAATTCCATTTACCTATAAGGAATATTGTTATTTCAAATAACAAATATATTTTTATTTTAATACAAGGGCCGCAACCTAAATAGCAGCAAATTTTTTGTGTTTGCGTGTGAATGTGTGTTTCATATCAAGGACATAATCCCTTAAACGCAAAAGGTTAAATTTTCATCGCGTATTTTTTATTAAATTTACTTTATACAGTTATTTCTCTATTATCAAGCTATTGATCCTACAAAAAGTTTTTCATTATCAGGAATACTTATATACCTACCCCATCGACATTTAATTCCCCTTTCCATCCAGGCCTTGTATAGAACAAACGTCGGTAGTGGGTACGTAGTCAAAAACTATTCATATTTATGTGATGAAATCGCGTATTTCCGAAGTGCATCTATAATGGAAACTCAAGCATGCGTTATTAATCTGGTCCCCACTGACACAATAGTTACGCTACACTTGTGCTAGGTACCTGCTTATTTAAATTACGTAATACCTAAATGTTAACTTAGGTGTTTACATACTATGCTTATTTCTTTAACTGTGGGAAGTATCCCTTCGATGTACGATCGCATATATTTATGAATTATTTCTACTTGTGTACCTAGGTTAACCAATGCGAAATTGTTTCTTAAAAAATCTATATATTTTTTAAATAAACCTACGAAAGATAATTAATTTTTATATTTATTTTTCTTCTTTATTGTTTATTGATCTAAGATGTGTGATACCTTTCTCACAGCAGGATAAATCTACGAAACTCTAACGGAATCGATGGTTACGTATAGTTCCATGTCCATCGGTCGGCCATGAAAACCGCCAAAATCTTATTATTTAAGAACTAAAAACAAAATTACCTACTGTCTATATTTCTAGAATACACATACAGGGTTAAATTAAAAATATCAGAAAGCTTTCGGGCTTGTAAATCGTATTATTAAAACTAACAACCTTTTGTTCTACGACTTTTTAAAATTCAATATTAATTTATAAAAAAAAAAAAAAAAATGAATTAATCATGTTATTTCTCTAAAGTGGCATTACACTATGAAACCAAATGCATGCGATTGGAGAACGTCGCGTAGTCATGTTATTGACCGCACTAGCGTGATTCGCGCGCTGTTGCCGACGTTGCATCACAGAGTAGTAACAATTAGAGTATCCATGTAAAATATTGAACTATCCAGTTAAAAGAAATCGTAGAACAAAAGTTGTTAGCTTTAATGTAAGAAACAACAAACCGCGAGCTTTCCGATATTTTTTGTTTAACCCTGTATATGCGACATTACTGTTAATATATTTCGGAAATACACAACGTATTCATAAAAAAAAATTTAAATGTTTCAGAATTCACCCGCTGCTCTGTGCAGTGTGTAGTGTAGTATGTGCCTTTGTTGCCGTTAGTACCAATAGCAGATCCATGATGGTACTATAAGTTCCATTTTAAAAGGAATCTGTAAATAATGAAACTATTGTTGAATTTTTTATCACTAGTTCCTCATTTTTTATTTTAGGCACTTGTGTCACTTTATAAGCAGTGCAATAATATCACAAAAAAAAAAAAGTAGGTATCAGTAATTAGGGTGGCATTGCAATGCGTTTAGCTGCGGTTGGTTCCGCCATCACGAACGTTTACCTTTTATATACTGTACTGTTACCTGCACATATACTTACTATCACTTTATCTAAAAATACTTAAATAATTAATTTACTATTGACAACAATTAATAATGTATTAAATATACACACTGACAAATTTAGATGGTATTTCAAGTATTGATGGCTAATGTTATGATTGACACCGTGTAATTTTTCAAGAAAATTTAAATCTATAATGGAATTAAACTTTGTCACCATCATGAATATCGTAATTGTGTATATTCTATCGGCATAATACTCCTTTCCAACGAGACTTTTAGGTACATGGATTTATGTAATATTCATAACCCTTTCACAGTGGGATGAACTGCGAAGGGCTAAGTAAATGTTACTCCTACAACACTTATATCTAATGTCAGTCGTAACGTAAAAATAATTATGACTTTTAACTAGATTTGCTCCGAATTTGGGTTCAAACGAATACGAATGTTCGGCCGAATATTGGGTCCAAAATATACCCAACCGAATGATTCGGCGAATTATTTTCTGAAATAAGTTGTTACAGCAGTGTTCTTAAAATTGTCAATTTCATAGAAATTTAATTTAGTTAAATTTACAATTTGTAAAAAAAAAAGCAGAAGTTTATTTGATAAAAATTTTACTCAAATTTATTTATTTAATAAATTGTTACTTTTAAATATGAACAATAATTTAAATATTCGGTAATTATTTGACAAATCAACCGAATATTTCGCCGAATATGAAAATAAAAATGTAATATGCCGAATGTTCTGTATACGAATAGTCGGCCGAACAAGCGGCGCAACTCTACTACTAACCTTACTTCAAGTAAATTTTTAGCATGTCTCACTAATTTATAACGATATAAAATCAAATGTAGGCATTTAAAATTAAAATAGAATGTAACTTTTATGAATTACTTACTAGCGCCAGATAAGTTTAAATTATCCAAAAGTATTAAGTGTATTATAAAAATTAAATAATTATTAAGAACTGTGTAAATATAATACCTATGTAAATATTTATTATGTAAATAGGTATAAAACATATCCTTTATTTTAATGTTCCTAACGTAGGTATTATTATTTGATATTTCATTGTTTATCCAGATTGTTACGTTTATTGCATTCAAGACTGGCGTACACATGATTGCTGAACAATTCAGTAAAATCTGTTCCACGTCCTACGATATTATAAGCTGGATGACATTAATTTATCTACAAATTCAAGTGATTCTGTTGAAATTTCGTAGTACATGCATTGTGAAATTAGTCAAACGTAATGCATGAATTGTTAAAATTGATGAAAACTTTGCAATGAAATTAATTCCATGCTTCCATGCATGCAATAAATTTTGTAATTTATGTAAATCCGACTTTTCATTTTTGTTGAAAGTTGCCAAATTGTCATCTTTATACAACAAACCTAATTTAACGGCGACAGTTTTGACACATCACAATTTGTATATGTTTATAAAAAATTTGGTTAAATAGGAAGGTGAAATTTCTCAAAGCTATTCTTGTTGCTTGGTGCCATTATTATGTTCGGCCAGCTGAACGATTCAGTATAGTCGGTTTTACATTTCAAAAATAAAATGGTAGGTAAGTCTAGAGACTCAAATTTTAAAACCTTTTAAGTGCGCCCACAGTGCCATGCAAGTTTGCGTCCTGAAAACGACCAATAACAATGCGCCACCATTGGTTTTCACCAACGATGGCTGTAAGTCTTTAAGTGTGGCATTAGCTTGAGTCTTGTCATTGGACAAAAACTTGACGCAAAATTTACATGCCACAGTTTCAGAAGTTTGGATGCATGGATTTTGGCAGATAGAATGAACATTAAAATATTCTCTTAAAATAGTGCCATGCTTTTTAGCAGAAGCCATTGTTTTTAGGACAATTGATGATAAGAACCCATTATATGCGTTTGAATCTGTCAGTTAGAATTCTGTTAGTTTAGAATCCTACTTCTCATTTAAGTGGTACCAAAAGCACAGCAGAAACAACTAAATCTTTATTTTCTATACTGTACTATAATTAGTTATATATACTTAGGTAATGTTTCTTGTTGTTCAACAATTTAATAGAAAATACTGTATCAAAAACATATTTTAAGTCATTTATTTTTTTGTAAATAATAGTCGTTTATAGAATACAGTGGTATTTATTGGTCTGCTTATTTAAGTAGATACTTATATTAATATTAATAAACTTGAACTCACCGAATGTTTGTATCATTATATAACCATCTCATACCCTTAAAAACAATAATCATTTTATTAACTTATACTTGAATCTCTTAAAAGTATTTAGCATTAAGATGTTAATAAATACAGACATCTGAAAATGTAGTTTATATGAAATACGTATTATAATTATAAATAAATGATATGCACAACAGAGATAAAGTTACATCAATTGCCTGGAGTGCCTAGTTGTGTTTGCTGTCATTCATAAACAACTTTCTCTTCATTTGCGTACATAAAGTTATTATTAGTACACATTTATCTCTGATGTAATAAATTTTATTTACAACCACTATAATTAATACGATATTTTAAAACGAAAATCATACGCCGTGGACACTAAGCAATCCGCCATGCGAGACAAATAGCGGACAAAGCCAGACAAAGGCCTAGGCAACAAAACTAAATGGTCAAAAAATTATTGTATTTAAAGTAGGTACTTAGTTGTACATTCTGTTAAAAATTTGTATTCGAACCTGTGCCTTAAATAGAGTCACAGCAAAAAGGTGACCTCACCTAATTGAAATAGAGGCAGTTTTGTACATTTGAAATTGCGTTTATATTCTATGACCCCAAATATGTAATATACATCAATTTTGTGGTCCTGAATATGGCCTTATAAAATCCAAGATAGCTGTTGGAATGTTGGACCAAAAATCGAAAGCTAATTAGGTACGTAACTACTTCCTGGAAAAAAATAAAATTTCGTCCAGTTTGTCCACATTATCACTACTAATGTGTACTACATAAAGTTTGTGTGTTACAGAAACTGATGTTCCGCCCGCCCTACAAATTATTACGTGGTAACAAAACAGTCACAGATCTCCCAGAATACGCTCTGCAACAAGCTAAATTTGCTTTGCAGTTTTGAGTCAGGGAATAAAGAAGATTTCACATTAATTGTAGAGTGAACTTTCATTGATATTTTTACAATATTTCATGATCTATATTTTAAACGTTCGCGTCCCTCATCTTGCATTCTTGATCGACCCCTGTTTGTATTAAAAAAAAAACCTGTTCAGTACGAAATTCATAAATAGGTATCTAATTTGGTGTTACTACGAGCCAAGTGAAAAGTGAGCTGCCAAGAAAAACCTAAAAAATACTGGAACTATAATGTAATATACTGTAATAATATATTTATCTTCTATATCCATATATGTATAGTGGCAAAGATATAGTAATTTTTCTGTTGTAGTTATACTTATTTTGTGCTGTTCATTTAACTCTTATTAAAGAACTACCATCTTTTCCCCTCCTGGTCTTTAACCCGGCACCGGGTCAAAATTTTGTCATCGGAAACGGTGATAGCGTAGTGGGTAGGACTTCGATTTCAGTTTCGGCGGGGCTAGTTCGAATCCCTTATGGAAGGGATGGAATTAATTATTTGATGTAAATTTCAACTTTGTAACTTAAGCTGTCTCTAAGGGAGGAGTGGCAACACAGCCCCAGGGACTGGACGGACGGACAATGAAGTGATCTTTATGGGTTTCATTTCTTTTCAGAGACCGAAAAATGTTAAATAAAATTACATACTAATAATGTTCCAGCAAGTCTAACTCGCACTGAAATGCTATAATTAAACTCGAGCCGAGAAAACTTAAAGTTGCACGAAATTTGTATTTGTTGACAACTAACGCTTGAACCTGAGTTTATCTTGTGAATAGCTAAAAGACTTATCAAAATTCAACTCAAAGGGGTGAAAAAGGTGAAATGTCTCTGGTGGATGATTAGTCAATATCCAGTTCGATAAGACCTAGAAAGCTTGACTGTATCTTTGACTGACGCTAAGTATAAAATTCGTGGACGTTAGTCGTGCGTTGAGGATAAATTTTAAATTATCTCCACAGCTTAATTAATTAGTTTGTTTGTTTAGTTATGATAAAAGTGGTAGAGAAATAATAACATATATAATTAATTTATAAATAACTGAGATAAATTAATATTTTCGTAATAATAAAGACTTCATATTTAATGATTTGGCGTTTTCGCGAAATTAGAAAAAAAACTACGCCAATGCCATTCATTTTAATATTTTTAGTAGACATAATTATAAGGAAAAACTTTGATCGTATTTATTGTTATTAAATTTTAATTTGGTCTTTAAATAGCTACGTTTCAAAATTACTTAAAGCTAACGCAACACCAATAAGTAGCAATTTAATAGACATGGCAACTCTATACCTTTGCGATTGCAGTAATATAAATAAGGAAAAAAGGCCGTAGTCTCTTAGTCTCACGATTGTATTTAATTCTTCTAAGATTAATATAGAAATAATAAAAAAGCAATTATAGGTTTAACTTATATTGTTCATCAAATTATAAATACATTATTATGTACCTAATTAAAAAAATGTAGTAAATACTGGTTTTATTAAGTCGGTTCCTAGACAAGTGACAATATTTTTATTTATTATTCTTACCAAATATAAAATAACGTTTATTTTTAATGATATTATTTATTGTCTTAATGCGCTAACTAACTAGCTACTTTGCTCTTTCAAACACCTAATTATTGGAGAAGTTTCTTAATTCTTAGGTAATATTCACGAAAATTAACAAAATGAAATATATTCAATTGGAAAAATAATCGAAGTACCTTAGTATTGAATTATCTTCGAATCGTTCAAGAAAGGCTAAGAATACTCATTTACCTAACAAAGAAATTAAAGACTACATAACATGTTGTATTTTCTGCTTTTCATATAAATTAAAGATTTCAGGTTATGTTAAAAATACACGTACAACTTTGCTTTAATAATTTATTAAATATATATTCTTATATGTACAGAAAACACCAGCGTTAAACATATATTCACAATACAGAAACATTGACTAGCAAAGGAGTAAAAGTAACATCGCTCATAGAGTCGGTGACATTTTCACTTTCGATTACGACGAATTGGTTCCAAATAATTCTTCTGCAATCGGAACTACCTCTTGCGTCTTCGAGTTCGAGGTCTATGTGAAGACTGGGAACTCCATTCTAAGCTGAGATCGCTAGAAGAAGGCGGACTTTCCGGAAATTGGGCGTCCGAAGTCCATCTGCACGAAGCGCACACAGGTTTCGGTGTTTCAAGTAATTTTTCTGACTTTTCTTTCCCATAGGACTCCAGAATATGTTTGTAAGCGCACTCCAAGGGCTCCGGACTGCGTCCTCTCGCAGCACATAATCGTATACGAACACAGGCGTTGCAGTATCCACAAATATCGCCACGAAGAGCACTTCTCACCATTTTGACTGCTGAGCGTTGACGCACTTTATACACTACTGGGAGATTACTCCTTTCGGTATATTTATGTGCGTCGCGTCGCCGACGACAGGCGTACAGCACGCGCCTCCCGATAACCCCAGTCCGGCGCCAGTGTTAGCGACCGCTTAGCTGTGGCCTTTGAAAAAATCGTCTCGTACTCTGTGGAATGGAACACAGTCGGCCATTCCGTTTATTATCTCGCTAAAACACACATCGTTCTTTGGATGGCAGTAAAACTGTATTAAAGTGCAATAGGTTACAAGTAATAGATTTTTTATTGACAGTAATAAACAATTAACTCGCCTATTAATCATTCTTACTTGACAGGTATAATCTTTATGTTTTATAGGTACATCATTTTGTTACAGTATTTTTTATTTGCAGCAAATATTTTCTTGGAATTTAGTTCTTCAATAGCTCTCATACTCCTTTTTATTTTTATTGTTAGATTAATGTTAAGCTTAGGTACTTCAGAATTAAGCTTCTTTAAAGCTTATACTGACGAGAATTCTGGCCTATCTAAGTATATTTTATTTTTAGCACTGTTAAGTTGTGTTGCTCACTGGAGTGGTTGCAGAACAGGTAGACTTCTACTTTGAGATTTTTTTTAGTTAAATTTAATTAAATAGGTATAACTAGCTAGATCGATTTATCACCCCGTAACCCACTGCATACTAAATTTCAGGTAAATCGTTGGAACCTTATTCCGAGATTCAGATTATATATATACAAATATATAAGACAAGTAGTTTAAAAATAATAGATGTAATCTAATCGAACAAATAGTTTGAAGTAGATAACTATAAAATGGTAAGCATTTAATAGTTATCTACTTAAAACTATTTGTTATACATTGACGACAGAAAATAGCAAAAAGAACAATGTGTTAAAACGCATTTATTATGTCGAGGTAGGTACTAGATTACTTTAGGTTACTATTATTAGGACCTACGTAATATAATAAACATTATAAAAAATATTTAAACAATATAGATAAATTCTATCTTAGATTATGCCGATGCCTGTTATCTAGACTTAACTGAGGCCCTTCTTGATAAGCCGGAGCGTCTGCAAAATTTATGTATGTATTAGATTTATATTTGACCTCAGGAAATTTGATCATATATCAGAGTATCGGAACAAACTGAAGTGGCTTTATATAAGTCATCGGCGTAATCTGCATTTTTTACCTATCCTGTACTCTACTGTCTTTCTTCCTTGGACACCACCCATCCATAAAGAACGCTTCAAATTTCTTGGCCTGTGCACATCACAAGGCTATCAGCGATCCGCACTATTTGTCACTATAAATATTAATACTTTATGTGTATTTATGTTTATATATTATTTTATTTAATTATCTATGTATTTTAGTGTGCGTATAATATATGTAAGTATTCATATATGCGATACCCCGAACAAGATAATAGTGTCACGAATCTTAACTATCGGCTACCCAACGTCGCGTCGGACCGCAAACGCACTGCGTGGCATCGTGATCGGTTCAGCGGCGCAAGCGGGCGGGCGGGAACAGAAAGTCAAAATATAAAAAGCGCAAACAATAAGTATAAGTGCAAGCGCGCTCCACATTAGGCTGCTGCCTTGGCATCATTCGTGTGATTGCAGTCAAGCGCTCGTCAATAAACATAAAAAAGTACCAATTTACTTACCCTGGAAATGTTGTCAGCGATTTACATATTTTTTTTAACTAGTCAACTAGCAATAATTATTGCAAATTGGTGTTTAAATACAACAAGCGTGCTATTTCTTCGTTAGTTCAAATTGTAATAGCTTCTCCAACAGCATTTCATTTGAAGTTGGTTGCCAAGGTGATAAGTTCACAATGCTATTACTGTTAAAAAGTTACGAGATCTCTCGTAGAGCCCTTTCGATTTCTGTAGCGCATCATGCCCAAGTCTAATACTTATTGCCCTGATAACATGAAGTCGGTAACATATAATAAAATCTTTGTAGGTAGCATGTAATAAATTGAAGCCTTTCAAAGCAGTTACTCTTGACCCATAACATTTGACATAAGCCTGCCACGATTTTTCAATGAACCCTTTTGCACAGTTTTCCAAATTTCAGTCTTCTAGGACTTTAGCATAAGTACCTTAGTTTTAATGTTTTAATGACCATCAATGAGATTACGAGAAGTTTGAGGGTGAAAGTTTCTTCGTTTTTTCCATATATATGTAATTCCTAGCCAATACCAATTTTCCATTTTCTTGGACTTCAGTAAGTACTCTAGAAGTTTTAATGATCAAGAAAAGGTGTCAATATATTAGAAACAATATAAGCCTTTTGATACTTGGTATTTTAATAAATATACTGATGAAATTTTATCCTGAAGCTCTCAAATTTCATAATTCGGGCTGAAGCTAAATTAACTCTGGTAGCTTACCAGAAATACGATAAAACGCTTCCAAAACAGAGAGGTGCACTACCTCATGTGGCTCGTCTTGGCGAATATAGACTTAAAAAATCATGTCAATCAATTTTTTACTTCCAACAATAAGTAAAAAATTAGAAAATATGGTTTTTTTTTTCATAGAAGTGAAGCCGGACATAATTTTTAAGTATCATCAATAGTTTTATCAGCACACACCTAGTAATGAATTTTATAGGCAAGATTTTGATACTTTGCTTTACATTATCACAATATTCTTAAGGGTTCCCATTAAAAGAAAAACAAGTAGATTAGCTTTTTTTGGGCGAAAAATGTTTAAAATCGGTCCATTATTCGGAGCCTATTCGGTACAAAGAAACAAAAAATCTTTCCTCTTCATAATATTGAGTATAGATTTGAATGAATGAATGAATGAATATACTTTTATTGCACACCACAAAAAGTACATAGAACAAAAAAGTATAACAAAACAACGTATACAATTTGGCGGCCTTATCGCTTCATAGCGATTTCTTCCAGGCAACCAATGGCGAAGATAAAAACCAGGTACAGAAAATAGTTAGGTGGTGCATATACATATACCCATAAAATAAATATTTCATTACTTAAATATATACATACCCTAATATTATAAATGTCAATGTAAGTTTGTTTGTTACGCTTTCACGCAAAAACTACTTAACCGATCCTCATGAAACTTTGTACACATATTCTTGGAAGTGTTAGAAGTAATATAGGATACTTTTTATGCCGGGATTAAGATCGGTTCCTTTGGGAGAGGGGATGAGTGTTTGACGATTTTACACCATAACTCCGACAAATTATAACTGATTTAAATAATTATTTTTGTACTTTAGAGGTTATAATATGCGGCTTAGCGATACTGAATACTTTAAATTATTTTAAATCTACAACTTATTTAAAAATTTAATGCCACATCAAAAAACAAAATCAAACGCAGACGAAGTCGCGGGCAACAGCTAGTAACAATAAGTATAAGTAAAACAATATTAGTTACATTTTAGGACTTGTTAGTTTTTACTTTTTTAGGTATCTTTCTAAGGAAAAATGATATTATTGCCTTTGCCTATATGTTATATTGTATGTTGTTTTTTTAAATTTTATACTAGGGTATCAACTGAGAGTGATGTAGTTTTAAGTTTATCTATAACACATGGTGAGTGTGTGTAGATACAAAGTTAGCCCTTAGTTTAGTTTTCTTTTTTATGAATGTTTATTCATTGTAACACCGTTGACTTCCTAAAATAAAATAAGGAATCCGATATGAAATTCCGTTACGCCGAGTGAAATCGCGCGTAAAGGCTGGTATTCAATAATTTTACTATCTACGAGAATGCTCCGCACTCGTCATAAGTAGGTAGGTATTTGTACAACATTATACCCACTGCGATGTCAATTGCTGTATTTTATTCCCGATAACGTCAATATTGTTCTAGATCCTTACCAGTAATCACCAGCTAGGCAACCTCATTATAAGTTGTGAATGCGCATTATTAAGTAAATAATCATTTAATTATCTTATTCCCACGTCTATCTACAAATCGAGGCTTTTAATATATGCTTACTTTGGCTGTGATTGCAGTAAATCCATCCCTACTTAATGAGATTTATAAATTCGAAAATAATTGAATGCTGGTGAAGTTCTTTGAGACGCTTTTTTGTATATTATTCTAAGTATACGAATAGCGATGGTTTTAGCTGAGTTAGATGATATGTCAATTGAGGATTACCAATCAGCTTGTTGCTCACTTACTGTAGGTTATTAAAATGCAGTAATATTACAAAAAAAACATTGACTAAGTACCGTAATTAGGACATCCTGTGGAAGTGACTAAATCCTCTACAAATTATTCAATTGATTAGAGTCCATTAATTTTTTTATCTCTCGATGCAAGTTGAATTCACCGATCCTTTTCCCACATCCAGTTTATCTTGCTTAAAGACTCGTCGTTTATCACGAAGAAACTTACTAAGATATAAAAATGTTTGTGAAAAAATCTCAAAATCTCATATATGACTATAGGCGTAGACTATGAAGCAGTACGCTGCCTCCCAAAATAACGCGGGCGAAGCCGCAGGGCACATCTACTTTAAAATAAAACAAGCGTGTCGTCTAATATCTTGGATTATTAGCCTTATACCGCTATAATAACGTCCACGTTACGAGCAAATCTGATGAAAAAATATTTATATTAATGAAGCTATTTTATGGGTGCAATTGACGGACTTTAAGTGGAAAAACATCGCCTACAACGTGCCGCCCGGTGTCCATAAACCTGAAGCGAAAGTGTTAAGCCATCTGCTAGTTATATATGGATACTGCTGCTAAACATAATTTATTTCTGAAATTGCGCATCTCGAGAAGCTTCCACTTTAAATAATCATACAAACCGAAGAAATAAGTGCATTAGAAAAAAAAATTGTTATTTAAAAATTAATTTTACAGGAGGCAGTGTTCGCAATTTTGAACAAGGATGTGTACACTATATAAACCGATGCGACGACGCAAAAGATCATACGGACATGTTGTAAGTTGTAACATACAGACATCAATTTACTGGAAATTGATGAATCAATCCAGAACGGACTACCGATGTCCGATGTTCTTATCGCCGTGTCGACAAGGCGCAAACAAGTCAATGCTATTAATAAAACTCTGCCAGATGGCTGTCCTTAACTTAGGTCTTGATACTGCCATCATATCGCTGACATGTTGATCATGTTATCATTTTCCCCTATAGGTGGTTGTTTGTGGTTCGGTTGATTCAGTGGATTTAATTTCGTAGCTACCTTTATTCCCGTTAGGAATATAACGATATTAAGCGGCCATCATCATCTGGATACAGACCTCGTCACATAGGAAAGAGAGTTGTAGAGCATAGATCAACCACGCTTCTCCAACGCGGATTATTATCACAGGATAGTAACGCCACGTTGGTCAAATGATTAGCATGTTTTACTAGAGATCACTCGATCCTAGGTTTGAATGCCGGGTCGGTCTAAAAATTGTATTGTTTGGTATGCAGTTGTAGGTATGTGTAGTAACCTACTATGTTTTTTCTGTTAAAATATTGTTTTCTGTACAAGCCTGTAGTAAGGAAATGGCAGTGTCAAGCCCCGTGCCTCGGAGAGCACGTTAATACTAGCACGCGGTATATTATCATATGCCCGCTATAGCCCACCGACCTGCAATGTAGTAGGGTGGTGGGTCTATGCCCTAAGACCGTGTCGCCTATTAGGATGCCTATGCCTAGCAGTGGGATGTGAATAGGCTGCGGATGATGATAACAGGTTAGTAACAACAACCGGCTCCAAGTTATCTCCGAGACAAGGCGTCGACATCCCTAATAATTGCCTAACTCTGAGCTGGTAACGTTTTTAACAGTTTTTTTTATACTGAACGGGAATTGAGCTCAGGATCTCGTGATCCATCGTCAACCACTGCTACATTATTAATATTACCACTGTAACATTCTGAAAATTCAAAACTTGGTAAGTTTCGATATTCGTGTAAGGTAAGTATCTAATCAACTTCGAGCTCAAAATAGTCATAGACATAATAGTTTGGATTTGTCCTTACTTTTATAAGATTTTACATACATTATACAAAACGTGCCCAAATATTTTAAATATATAACAAAGTATACTTGAAAATCATTAGTAAACATACAAACTATATCTAGGTATGACGGCCGACTGGCGCAGTGGACAGCGACCCTGCTTTCTGAGTCCAGGTCGAGGCGGTGGGTTCGATTCCCACAACTGAAACATGTTTGTGTGATGAACTTGAATGTTTTTCAGTTTCTGGGTGTTTATCTGTATATATAAGAATTTATGTATTATTCATAAAAATATTCTTCAGTCCTCTTAGTACCCATAACACAAGCTACGCTTCCTTTGGGGATATCGTATATTTATTTATTATACTATACTTGTTATTTTATCTCTTAGGTAAAACCCAATAGGTATATATAATATATATATCTATTTTATTTATATATTTATATATTTGTATAATTTTAAATATTATTTATTGCACAACCTACCTCTTTTCTATGTTTTTTCCTCTTACGCCATTGGTTGCCTGGAAGAAATCGCTATGTAGCGATAAGGCCACCAAATTGTACTCTCTGAAATGTATTGATATCTCTGTAACTACTTTTTTTCTTTGGTGTACAATAAAAGTGTATTCTTTCATTCATTCAATAGGTACTTCACATTTTTAAATAGCTGAAAAGTTTGTTTGTCTGTTTGAAACTGCTCTCGATTTGAAATAAAAGTATTGCGTTAGATATTATAGACTAACATGACTCTATGATCCATAGTTATTGGATTAGAAACTGCTGGGCATAGCTAGTAAGAGATAAATGTGGTAGATACCTAATATTTTTATTTGCTATCCAATATATAATTTGTTTATGTAAAGACGTGTAAACGTAGTAACATGATTTTTGATGATAAAGAATATTTTATTTCTCTTTTGTATAAATATTTTTAACCTTAATACTTTTCGTCATAACTGGCATCAACCGCTTCAGTTATCAGAAGAGAAGATGAGTAGGTAGGTATTCATTTTAACTTGAAAAAAATGGTTAAACATGATTACAAGAAAAACAATTCTATAAATATAACAACTACATAGCGATATTTTGTTCAGATATCATTATATAAGTGGCTTGTTTTTTACAGATTTCCTGGTTATCAGTTCATAGTTATTGTAAGTATAATTAAGTAGGCTGTAGGTACCTACCTACTGATTATCTTATTGTAGTTGCGAACTCAAATTAAGATTATAAGCCGATGATTTGTAGAAATTATCGTGTTGGTAGGTAGATACCTCATTATATGATATTAAAAAGGTAATTCTGAGTTCGTTGAAAGGTTAAGTTTTTTTTCTTGCCACTACAATTACTTTTAATTTGACCGCAATCTCATCCGATAGTATATAATGACGCAGTCAAAGATGGTAGCGGGCTAACCTGTCAGAGATATGGCAGATACGCGACATCGTACCGGGACGATTATCTTAGATACAAGTATCCAATGTTAATTGTCACTCCCTGTCTCAGTTAGCCTATGCTACTCCTCTTTTTGCCATTGAAGACCCGTCAAAATCGGTGCAGCCGTTTCGAAGATTAGCAGGAACAAATAAAAAGATGCACTTTTATACATAAAAGTGTATCTGTTTAATATTATAAATTTAAAATGCATATAAAAAATTTCGGAAACGGCAGGATTTGAACCTGCGACTCTCTGGCAATCGCGACCTTAGCGCTTTGACCACTAGGCTAGGGCTCTCCATAATATATTAATATATCTGCTTATTAATTAATATGCATTAAAAATAGCTGTTATTTTATTAGAGCAATAAGAATCAATTTCAATTAATTTACAAGTATTTATTTCTAAAGATAGGTAGGTATACTTAGATATAGATGATAGACTAAACAAATCTTCGTTTGCCTCTTCGTTTGCCTCTCTTTTAAACTGCCTCTTTGGTCTAGTAGTAACCGTGTTTAACTACGGATCACAGGGACCTGGGTTCGATTTCGAGGGCCGAGAAAGATTGTAAGGTTTATCTATCATTTTCAGTAGTTAGGTGTGTAATAGATTCTGTGTAGCATTTAAGCCTGCACTAGCCTGGGTAATTCGGATTGCACAACAAATGTAAAATGTAATACACCAAAACGAATTTTAAAATTGGAAGACAGATGAAGTCCAGAAACAACTGACTAATTTCACAGTTTAAAACCGTAACCTGAATTCCAAAGCAATTCGATTTTCCAGTACTCATTGTGCAGAAGCTATTGGAACTACCCAATTATAATAGCAGATTCGTATAAACATGCCCACATAATGCTACATAATTTCAGAAAAATTGTAGGTTTCGAATACTAAACTTGAATTAATAATTAAAAAAAATATATTTTACCCTTAGTATTCTAAAGTTAAATTGATTTTTATGTGAGTCATGTGATCAGTTTTCCAATTCTCATTGCGTAAAAGCTGTGGGAATTTCCAAATGATATAAGCAGGTATATATTAACGTGCCTATAAGATTATGATGCTGCTTACTTTCAGAAAATTTGTGAATTGGCCGTGACAAAACAACTTGCTAAGTTAAATGACCTCTTATCATCCTAGTAGTTGGTATAGGTACCTACCTATTACTTATTGACTGCAAAAAATATGTAAGTTTTACGAACGAATATTCACCTTCCTACCTACCTACCAACCTACCTGTAACTGCCTCGTCTGACTAGTGGTTAGCAAGTTCAACTACAGATCTAGAGGTCATTACTTCAAATACTGGTCGTGCCAAAAGTTGTTAGTTATCTTTCATTGACAGCCCGGAGTTAGGAAATTAGCTGTGACAACCCTTTTTGAGCTATTTATTACTATAATTTAAAGCTTTTGAGAGCACGTCAAGCCCTTGTTCCTGGTTAATAGCACTGACTTGTGATAATAGTCGTAAAGCCCACTAACCCGCACTGAAATAACGTGGTGGGTACGTGACTTATAATCATCTCTCCTATGAGAGAGAAAGCCAACAGTGGGATGTTAATAGACTGCAGATGATGATGATAATAATGATTCATAAGGTTAACAAAGGCGTGCAAACCTGCAAAAGCCAGCACAACAACGTACGTTTTTGCCAGCAGTGCCAATTCAGTAGTGCCTACATACATTTTGTGTGCAACTATTGCCACTATTGTGCATTGGTGTAGATTCTGTTATACACAGATCTCAGTACATATTCTCAGTATGCTCTGGAAAAGGATAACGCTATTTCTAGACAAATCGATTTCGTTTAGAATTTAGATTTAAATAGAGAAAAGAAAATAATTAAAGATTTAAATAGTCTATTTTTCTTACTTGTCTTATAATGTAAACAAATTTTTGTCACTTTTTAGTGCAAAGCTAAGCAGAGAAAATCTCAAGAAAAAGTGTTTGTTTTTCTTATTTATCGCACTTGTTATTTCATAATTTTAACACATACTTTACACTAAAAAGTAAAGTAAAGATTGTTTACATTATAAGGCAAGTTAGAGAAAATGGAGTGAAGGAAAATAAGTAGAATTGGCAAAATTGTCGCCATTTTTTTTTTATTCGATTTCATATATTGGGATTGCTCTGGTGTTGATTAACTGATTTTGGTAATAGTAAAACTGCGATAGAAGCCAGAGTTACTTTGAAATCTGCGAAGTAACGCTTGCTTACAATATTTAATATCCATGTTTTAGAATAAACATAAAGCTTAATTTTCTATAATCCGCGAAAATTATAATCTTTTATACTTCACACGAAACATCTTCCAAAATGTTCCATTAATCTGTTATGATAAGGTCTCAGTCAAAAAATTTAAATTCTGAGATGTTGTAATGAGTGAAAACTAGGTTGGATTCATTTATTTAATTTGATACTATCGTATTTGGATTTATCAAACTAGTATTATACATTGACGAAGCTGTCTTAATAAAAGCCAAATTATTCTAATATGTAAACTTTATTTTAATAAAGAAATATATTACAGGTGTCAAGGAAAAAATGCAACTTTATAGACCAAAACTGTAGCCACAGCAAGTTTAGAAATAGAAATAATGAAACATCTAACTCTAACGCCTTCCTGGCTACAGCCCTACTCAAAATTTAAAATTAATTTTATCAATACAACTAAATAACAGTCAAATTTTACTACACAATAAAAAGTGACACTTAAATAAATAACTACAATCAAATTGTCACCTAATTATTTTTTATTCTTACCATAATATTCTTGTGTCTATAATATTGAAAACTAAAACAAAATTATTTTGGTTTATCTAATTCAACTATTAACTACAAATTTCCCTCAAAAATTCACTCTAGTTTTGTTTTTCACTCTGTTCCAGTTTTTAACCATGAAGAGGACAAATTATCATGGATGAGAGGAATTTTAAGCCCGAGCCTCATAACTACACACCTCCAATGCGACTTGGCGGACCTTAGCAATTATTTCAACATATTAGTGATAATTTCCGGGACAACCGGTTTAACGCATACTTGAGGCGTGGGGGTGAAAGATACAAATTTCCTATCCCTATCCCAGGCTGGTTTACAATATTCTACAATTTGATATTTTGTGAGATTTCTCTTAAAAAGTTTAGTTTGTATTAAACGTAAGCTTTTAGAATAAAGGATTACGTAAACAAAAAAAGCCATGGTGTGAATTATTACTCTAACCTGGTTGCTTCTTAGTTTTAAATGTCAATGTGAGATGATGAGAACAAAAAGAACACCCGGCTAAGTTTGTTGTGGGCATCTTCTTAGACCAGGACGCGTTTGGAACCCTCGCAGCTTTAAGTTTACGAATGTAGTTATCGCCATCATCACTCTACTGTGTGCATATTTTTTATGTTATGTACGCATCAAAAGTGCCATATATGTGCATTTTTGAATAAAGAAATATTTGTCTTTGATTTGGCTTGACTGCATAGAATTTCTTAACAGAAAAATCTATAAAGGGCAGTTCCGGCAGACAGAGACACGATTACGATATCCATACCATTTTCTACATTTTCTAGTTTAGACTATGATAATACGGTTCTATTTTCAGTCGAGCCAGTGAATTGCTCAGGCATTTTTTTTTATCTGAACTGCCCTAATAATGTTTGATCCGGTAAGGAATCGAACCAACGACGTCGAGATCTGTAGTGGAATATTCTGACTACTACTACTAACAAGACCGCCAAATATTTGAACATAATTTACAAGCTATATACGTTATTTTTTGTACCTATATCCTTACTAATATTATAAATGCGAACGTGTGTCTATTTGTTTGTTGCATATGTTCGGGTCAACAACTGTACTGATCTTGAAGAAACGAACAGAGTTAACTGGCATCCTGGGGACGGACATAGAATACTTTTTTGGAACAATCACTACAGAAATTACAAAAACATTAGTTACCAATTATTATTGGATATAATTGTTAGCGTAAGTGGGACTTCGCATATCTTTTGTGGTAGTTGACGGGCTACACGCAGGCGAAACCGCGGGAATAATCTACAGATTAAACAATTTCAAGTGAGGCTATCTGCAAGGCTATCAAAGAAATCATTTTTGCCGAGAATACTCAAGGACTTTAAGTAGTGGCAAAAGCGATTGTTCCGCTTCACATTTGAATCGGTTTTGCTTTTTTCTATCCTGCAAATAGTTCTACACGTTGGCCAGTAGTCTAGCGCAGTTGCCCGGCGATCTAACACGGCAGCTGGATGTAAGTATTCAGACAACTTGTTGTGTCGAGACACTATCTTGTCCCTATTCCTGAAAAAAAAGAAATAACGTTCATTACACTGTGTATGGATAATTTTTGCTTAATGATATAAATTGAAAACTTAAAAAAAACCTTTTAAAATATAAGAAGGTTATTGTTCCTGCCTCTGCCTATTTCTTTTTTTTTTTCTACGACAATTAAAACATCGCCATCTAGCCCAAAAGCAAGCGAAGCTTATGTTATGGGTACTAGATGACTGATGAATATTTTTGTGAATAATATACATAAATACTTATAATATACATATAAACACCCAGGCACTGAAAAACATTCATGCTCATCACACAAACATGTTCCAGTTGTAGGAATCAAACCCACAGCAATAGACTCAGAAAGCAGGGTCCCTGCCCACTGCGCCAGTCGGCCGTCATATTATACATAAATGTAGTATACTTAATGTAGTATCCATATAAAAATCCCAATTTCCCCCATTTCTAATTTTTAGACTAATCACAAAACAAAACTACATCATAAAACCAAACAAAAAACTTACCTTTGAATACTCATAGTGGAAGTTAATAAATTTAAGCTTTTCTCATGCTTAAACACCCTTTGTGTTGCAGCTATCGTACGATTAATGAGCACATTAGATATTTCTTTTGTAACTAAAGATGACCTGTTATAACATTCTAAGTTTTCACTTTCAAATAAACTAGCATGTTCTGAAGCACGCCAGGGACTTGTGCTAATATTTGTGCCCACATTTGGATTATCGTGATCAAAACAATCAATCACTGATATTGTATCTAAAATATGTGCAATTCTATCAAGTCTTTCTGCAGCATTTTGCTCCTTTTTACAGTTTATGTTTGTTGAACTCGCTTCTTCCTCATGTGTTTCAGTATAATCCTTACAGTGAGTTGGTAAGTTCCACCAGACACTAAAAACATTCAGAGGACTACCAGCTTGTAACAGTTGCAATTGTTTATCAATATAAGCATCTGTCTCAATATCAATAGATACAGGTGCTTCCAAGCTTTCAGAGTCTAACCAAGACATACTGGAATCTTCATCATCAATGTTATGTTTGAACTGAGAAAGCGTAACTTCATCTCCTTGGTTTAAGCGTTTATTTGAGTTCATATAAAATTGCAAACAATTTATTGTTTTTCTTATATCACCCTTATAAAAATCCAACACTTTAGCTCCTAGACCTCTACAACATATGCCCAAATCTACTAAGCACATAACATCCAGCCAAGTTCCAAGCATTCTAGATATAACTGGGCGCATATGTAAAACTTTTCCATATTGTAAAAACCTCTGTAAATGTGGACATCTAAGGGAAGAGGTAACTAAAATGACAGGTCGTTTGGAAGAGTGAATTAGCTGTGCAATAGCTGAGCAGAAACCGTCATCTTGTTCAAAAACTATATCAGCATCATCTATCAAAATAAGAGACATGCCTGTTCTGACATTCTCTTGACTTGCTAATACTTGTTGCTGACTTTCATTTGTCTTAAGAGAAGATGGCTTTGCCTTTCCATTTATTACTTTCTTAGGCCTACCACGTTTTTTAATATTTATTGAAGTAATTTCTTCCTGTAGTTTTTGTGAGTTATCTGAGCCGCTTTTTGCCCTGTTAACTTTATGGGACTGTGTAGCTTCTTGAAGATCTTGCAACATTATTTTACCTGTTCTTTTACTACTAGCATTTACTTCAATCACCTTAATAGCTAGCTCAGAAGCTACAGCATACACACTGCTAGTTTTACCAGATCCTGTCCTTCCTGTTAGTATAAGTACATTATTAGTGTTTCTATTTGCATCCCTGCTATCTGTATCAGAATGATAGAAATCAGAAAAATCAGAACTATCACTTGCAGTTTGTTTTGCCTTGAATAAATTTTCAGTCCATGTCTCAAGCCATTTTTTAAGTTCTTTTATACTCTCAAAATTACCAATGATTTGTTTTGATGAAGTTGGTTTATATTTGTCGCACCAATTTAATTGATCAGGATTTTCATTGCTTGTGTCAACGCATTGCCCAT
This sequence comes from Pararge aegeria, assembly GCF_905163445.1. NCBI lineage: Eukaryota > Metazoa > Arthropoda > Insecta > Lepidoptera > Nymphalidae > Pararge > Pararge aegeria. The sequence continues at coordinate 9,306,566 of NC_053195.1, read as the reverse complement.
TAATTATTTCAATGCTATTATCTAAATCTGGATACAAACAATCTTTGAATTCACCTTTGCTTTTGCCACTTAACAAATGGTATGTACGATAAACTGGAAATTTTGGATAAGCACATTTAATACTTTTCAAAATTTTTTCTGGTTTATTCTTACTAAGAACAGGAACTTTATAATTACAAGCATCTTTTAACAATAAGAGGTCTTTAAATGAATTTTCAACATGTACAAAACTAAATTCATCAATATCCATTAAACCCTTAAACCAGTCTTTTTCTTGATGTAAGTTTAGATCATGCTTACTTTGTTGAATATGGACTACACTGGGAAACATGTCTAAAGTTATAACATTTGTGGGATTTTGCACTTTCTTCTTTAACTTTTCTGGGACTCCGCTTTTTAAAAACCTCTGTTTAGCTTGAATTTCTGCAGGAGAGAGTTGCACTTTTGCCACAAATATTGGTGCCAATTTTGCTGGTATTTTATCATTTTTCACTGACATAGGCAAGAGCTTTTTAGCTTTTGAGTGATTTAAAGCTGTTTTCTTGTTTAATTTAAGTTTATTTTTTCTTTCATCTTTTTTTGATATTTCCACAACATTTTGGCTTTCCATGTCATTTTTTACCTTTTGGATTTGAACTCCATCATCTGGCTGATCTATGTCAACAACTTTAGATTGAAGGGGCTTTTCATTATTCTTTTTTTTCTTTGGTGTAAATATATGTAGTTCCTCATCAGAACTAAAAACCTGCACATCTTCCGTATATTTTAAAGGTTTTTTAACATTTCTTTTAGGTCGACTTTCAGTATTACATGATGTTAAGACATCTATGTCTAGCGAGAGATTACCTTCCACAACATTTAAATTACGTTTCCGTTTAAATCTTTTGTGCTTATTAATATTTAATTCATTTATGTTACTATTTGTAACAATTTTACAGCCATTTTGGATATTTTCAGGATCTGTATCTATTTCTTCAATAGATTTTAATATTTTAGTTTTCTTTTTACACTTTGAATTAAATTTCACTTTAATTATTGATTTATCATTGTTTTCAACTAAATCATAATTTCCAAACTCCTCACAGTCATCCTTAGGTATTTTCTGAAAATAACTAAGCATGTTTTCCTTTTTCTTGATTGATGGAGATAACTTTTTCAAGAATTCAATGTCATCATTTGGCACACTCTTAGATTGTTTACTGTGATCAATAATTTCAGTTGTCTCATTAAAAATATCACATAACTTAAATGATTTAATTTTCCTTGGTTGAGTTTTTGAATCACAGTTGTCATTGGAAGGCTGGGATTGTTTATCAGAAGAATCAATTTTCTTTTTGTCACTCTTAGCGTCAGTTTTAGTAATCATTTGTTTAAACCTCTCTGCTCTTTTTACTAATTTCTTTTCAATGCATTTTTCTCTAAATTCTTCTGTTTCTTTGTTCTTTAAAAGACCTTTAGACAGTGCCATTTTTTGGAGTGATAAAATTCTTTTAGCCTTAATTTCCTTTCTCTCTACTATTTCTATTGAATCTTGTTCTTCTAATCTCTCTTTGCCTGGTGAATTACTACCAATACTTTTATTTCTAGAATCCATCATTAATTTAAATGCATCCATATGCTTTTTATCTCCAACTTCATCTGCCAAAATAGCTATTAAATTTTCTTCATTTTGGCCTTTGTTGTTATTTTGAACACTAGCTAGAGGTTCAACTTTGGTACAAATTTTCTTCTTCCTGACCATTCTTATAAGATAATTTCCTTGATTCAGTTCTTCTTGTTCAATGATATTATTGTTATTGCAAATTTTTTCTTGGTTGTTAGGTGATTTAATTCTCAACGATGTGACTAATATTTTAGACACATCTAAAATGTCAGGATCCTCGATTCCATCTCTTCTTAATTTGTATTTCTTTAATTTCTTTTTGAGCTCTCTATTGCATTTTGGCTTGAAAATATTTTCTCTCGATGTTAACACACGTTTGTGTTTACTTTTCAAAGAATAACACAATCTTCTGTCTGTCAGTTTATCCTTTACATTAACAGTCTCCAACGTTTTGGACATTACTATCCTGCAAATAGATATTAATGAATGATGAGTTTCTTACTTTATTGTCTATTTTGAAACGGTTATTTAAAAGTCTGATGGTAATAAAAATCGTTTACATTCAATGCATCATGTACTAACCCTGCATACTTCCATGAATAGTTGTTGTATACATTTATTTACAAAGAAATCGGAACACACATATGTATGAATATGATAATCTAATATTTTTAGCTTTTCTAAAAGATAATTCTGTACTTCACAATTAAATTACAATGTAATTTTACACCAAGTAAAATTGGCGCCTATCGAGTATCGACATCACGGCATCACGGCATGTCATTGTCAAATGTCATGTTGAAATTGTCATAATTGACAGAACAACATTTTTATGAGTCTTGGCTCCTGGGGTTTACTTTATAATTATAGAAAAAAAAGATCTCTTTTTAATAATATCAACTTAGCGCTCGTTGATTTAATACTATGTTACTACAGTTAGAGCTTCTCTAAGAACCTCTGTTCATGAAACGGCCTTAGCAAGTCGTACATGACTCTGATGATAAAATAATTATTATTACTAAGCCATCTCAATGCATTAAGGTCTACTCACCTTCCAACTTTTTTGGAAAGTTCACTGTTCAGGCGGACTGATCACTGGCTAACCTTGACTCCCATTGATGCTCTACATAATAAGGGAGTTTTTGAGTGCTCGTAGAATACTGCCTTCGACTATATCAGATTTTATTTCGTAGTTAGTGATTATATTGTCTTTGCCTGGCGTGTTATCTTTTCTCTTTTTTCAATAATCTGTGAAGCCGTTTTTCCGGCAGTCACTGTCACCCATAGCTGTACTGTCACTTTGGCTGTCTGACAAAATTGATTTTGCAATAGCAGCTGTAATTCAGACGGCATAAATTCATTAAAAGTTGCTGTTATCTAACTAAAAATGTCGTCAAAAGCACTTGCGACGCCCTTTATTCGTCATGTAACGGTAAATAGTTCATATTACAAAATATACTAAACCTTTGATTCATTACAAAATTTCCTGTCCTTATGTCAAAAGTGTTATGTAAAAGACAGCCTTCCAATAAAAATAACCCAATATTATGTAGGACCTTAATTTAGAAAATATAAGGTTTATTGGTTTAGTACCCAAAATTATGTTTGCTACTTGCTAGTTCGTTAATGACCTTTTACAACAAAGGTTGAAAAATAGAAGTTTTTACTAGGTATGTAAGTTTGAAAATGTAAAAGTTGCTGTGTGTGCAGACCAGGGGATATGCACAAGCTGCACCAGTTGCTGCCAGCCGAGATGCCAGGATTCAATCAAGTGTTTTGGCAAATAACACATTTGTAGCTGCTTTAGATAATGGGTCTCCCGTGGCACGAGTGACTATAGCATTTAAGTAAGTAATTTCTGATAAAATAGCTTTTAAGTATGCTCCTCTAGATCCACACTACAAAACATAAGGCTAACTTGTCTTTACTTTTTTCCTGCACAAGCTCTTTAGATTTTTTTTTATTACACTTTTAGTTAGCTCTTGACTGCCATCGCACCTGATGGTAAGTGATGAGGCAGTCTGAGATGGTAGAAGGCTAACCTGTTAGGAAGTATAGCAGTTATATTTAACTCTTACACCTTATTGGTTTCTACACAACCCCATACCAGAACGCTAAATGGCTTCCTACCACCGGTCCCAACAAGAAAATTTGGAAATAATTTATCCCCAAATTAGCTAGCTAGGAATCAAACCCGGACCTCTTACTTTAAACCATGGTGCTCTCCGCTGCGCCAATAAGGTTGTCAATTTTTTTTTATATATAATAGACCACTACTATACTATGAATACCATAAAATAAATAACCTTAATATTTAACATTAATGACTTCTGCATTTTCCACTGTCTAAACCCTAACTGTTACTATATTAAATTGGAATTGGATTGGATTGGATTGGAAGTGTAAATATTGGAATTTGGGTCTAAATTTGACGGCCGAGTGGTGCAGTGAGCCGCGACCCTGCTTTCTGAGTTCAAGGTTGTGGGTTCGATTCCCACAACTGGAAAATGTTTGTGTGATGAACTGAATGAATGTTTTTCAGTGTCTGGGTGTTTATCTGTATATTATAAGTATTTATGTGTATTATATTCATAAAAAAATATTCATCAGCTATCTCAGTACCCATAACACAAGCTACGCTTACTTTGGGGCAAGATGGTGATGTGTGTATTGTTGCAGTATATTTATTTATTTAAAAAAAATTTCATGACAAGTTATTGCCCAGCTGAATCAGCTCATTACTGGGTAATCTGGCCTTGCATGGTTAGATAGGGAGTTACATTTACAACATCTTACAAAATCTTTTATCCTTAACTGAAATAATCTAAGACTTGGATAACCTGGAAAATACTTAATATTATAGTATAATATTATAATATATACACCAGCATTAATGTGTAATGTGATACAGAATCTTTAATTGTGATTTTCACCCACTTCAAACTGTTAGATTTCAGTTTTATTAAGAACAATCTCAGTTTTGTTTTGTGGGTTACTTTCTTAAGAATATTGTAATCATTTCTCTAAGTGAAATTAATTTTACTATTTACCTACCACTACATTGCAATGTCTTAGCAGGCCCATTCCAATTGACCATGTAAATTATGCAATCCAGTATACATTACTAAATTTTTACAGAGCAGGATCACGCTATGAACCTCAAACTGAACTGGGCATTGCTCATGTACTCCGATCAGCAGCTGGCCTAACTACTAAAAATGCTAGTGCCTTTATGATTTCTCGAAAGCTGGCGCAAGCTGGGGCTTCCGTCAGTGCATCTGGAGATCGTGAATTTGTCTACTACACCCTTGAAGTATGTATTCATTTAATTTTATTTTTTTAAATTCCACTACAACATTCCACTGCTCTTGATTCCAATCCCACCAGACGATAAATGATGATGCAGCCTAAGATGGTTGCAAGTTAGCTTTGGCAGCTATAAGCCCTGACCTGTTTTTACTTATATTGTACCGGAACACAGACTTTGTAATTTAGAAATCAAAAATTGCCAAATTATAAATTCTCTGGTCTGGTCTAGTATGAGGCTCTTGTAATAAAAATTCCAAATGTGGCAAGGTGACTGTCTGTTTGAATTTTTCAAGATAATATATTTTGGAGTGTGTGCTCAAGAAACGATTTAAGTAAACAAAGACAGTAAGAGCTAGCCCACACTGCAAAAAACGTTTTGCGCGTCTTCGTTCCCGTTCTCGCGATTTATATTCCGTCACATGCCACAAGTTTAGCTCAATACTTCTTGAAATCAAACTTCTAAAATATCTTATCAGTTATCACAGATAAAACTTAATGAAAGTTAGTGTACTATCAATTCTTAAATAACTGCACATTCAATTAAAATGCTAATTCTATTAGTTTATTATTTTTTATTTATAAATGGTTGTTTTATAATTTCCTGTTATTTCTGTTATTTTTAGGCTACCCAGGAGAATTTGCCAGAAGCTATAGACTACCTGAACAAACTAGTGTCTAACCAGGAGTTCAGACCATGGGAGCTTAGTGACAATGTTCCCCGCTTGAAGTTTGACCTTGCTGCCATTCCTCCCCAGGTAAGGTAGCAATCTATTAATGTCACTCTGCTATGCTTATAACTCCTCCCCAGATATATAGGACCTTGAATAAAACATTGCATACTTTCTGACGTTATGTCAAGTTTGTTAAATAAGGCCCATAGAGTTTAAACAATATTAATCTATAATTAATAGTCTATTATTCTTTGGTTGGGCTAAGTCATTGACAACATTGACTAGTTATTCACGTAATAATGTGTAAGCAATGTGCTCTTTCATAGCGCGTAATACGTACGTACGCCATATTAACAATGTATCTTATATCTTTAAACAAGCAATTCTTGTATAAATATAATTGGAATCTCGTAATCGGCTCCAACGATTTTCATGAAATTTAGTATACAGGGGGTTTCGATAAATCGATCTTGCTAGGATTCATTTTTAGAACATGTCATTTTATTTGTGTTTTCCGGTAATAACCGATTTGGTGCAACGAAGTTGCACGGGTCAGCTAGTACTTACTTAAAAATCATGAGCTGTATAAAGTAAAGGGAAGTTTGGTTCTTTAACTTTTACTTTTTTAAGGTTCGCAACCCAGTTCGATTTTTAAATTTCAATTATATTCTATTGATGTTATTTTGATATTAATAGTTTTAATTGAAACAGTTTTAAAGTTTATATAAAGAAATTGGCGCAAATAATTTCTGTTTTATATAAATGTAGACACTAAACTAAATTGACTAATATGTGAAAAGGCTTGTTCTAGTTTTAGTCCCATTAAATGATTACTTATTAGTAAATAAATGCGAGCGTGTGTGAAAGTGACAGAATTTTATTATGTATATTCAACACTTTTACAGGCCTAACATTGTTCCAAAGGAAAGTGTGACACTTCTTTTTTCTAAGATTTTATATCTATCATCTATGATAATTGACAAGGTTGCTTGGAAGTATCCAGCTAAGCTTTCACCTCTCGTGAGATAGAAAAATGAATGTAAATTGTAAATTGATGTTTTGAATTATTAATCCAACAAAAAAAAACTAAATACGTGATACTATAATATGTGATATCATACAAAACAGGTGCGCGCAGTAGATTTACTACACAAGGCAGCATTCCGTCGCGGGCTTGGTAATTCCCTCTTCATCGCACCAAAGAAGATAGGCACAATCGGCTCCGAATCGCTTCAACACTTTGCATCCACCTCTTTGACCCAGGGACGTTGCGCTGTAGCTATTTTTGGAGGCAGTCAGGTAAGTTTTAAAGTCTGTTGGCACAATATTCACCTTTCCCTATAAAAAAAATTGTCACACAGGAAGATGCCAGATCTTGGAGGATATACCTATATACCTACATGTACCTATATTTTTATCCCCCGGCCCGTGGTATTTTAAAATTACCGTTCTTTACTTATGCATTAAACCTATACTGCTGAAATTTTCTTGCTGAAAATCATAGAAACACAATATGTAACAATAGTCATAGACACGTATGAAAAATAATTTATACTCCGGGAAAACTGTCATTCAAAGACCAAAAGTATGCAGAGTCTCTCACGCGCTTTCATAGTTCCCTAGCGATTTTTTCCTTCCTAAGCGGTAAAAGCAAGTGATATTTCTCTGCTTAAAAAGCACGTAACTCCGAATCGAGTTTTTAGGTCACATTCTAGGGATCGCACTCGGTACCACCGAAAAGGAAGCCCAAGTCTTACCCACTATTCTATCAACGCCTAAAGCATTTAAGCTGTATTCAGCTTAACAGAACTTAGGATTACGCCATTCTGAAACGTCATCATCAAACCATCCGATGTACATCGAATGCTGGACATAGTTCTTTATAGGGAGTTCGAATTTTCCAGCTGCTCTTTTAATGTCTGTCCATTTAGTTGGGACCTCACCATAGTTGCGTTAACTTATGTGGGCTTGTACTGATGTGGGGCCCCATTCCAGCACCTTGACAACCCGAAGTCTATCGATTTTCCGATTAACATCAATCATCATCCTCTTGACGCAGTGTTCAACGCTGTGGTTTTAAGTGGGAGATCCCCGTTATGATCCCCGGCAGAAGGATGGAAGATGAATTTAGGAATTGATAATTTCTGAATTTCTTCTGGTCTGGTCTGGTCTGGGTTCGGCCGTGTCTAGTTGCCACCTTACCGACAAAGACGTAAGCTATTTTGCGTGTAGCCAATTCGGGGTATGGGCTTCATATAACTGCTTTATCCCGTTAGCCCGTTATCATCTCAGACTGCATCATAACTTACCAGGATGTGATCGCAGACAAGGGCTAACTTCTAGTAGTATAAAAAAGAAAAAAGAAACAGATAAAAATAGCGTTTGAAAGAAATATTTTTTCTTAAATAACAGGAAAGAGCTGCTATGATTGCTCAGAACCTGCAGATCTCCACTGGTGCTGAAGGTCAAACCAGTGCCAGCACATACTTTGGTGGAGAACTAAGGTAAAATAGATAATATGCTATTCTTATTAAACACAAAAGTTCAGTACAGCACTTTATGTAGTACGGTGAATAATAAAACTAAGATTTCAGTTCAGAAAGTTTTTTTTTGTTTTTGAATTCTCTTGTACTTTAGAACAAATTTTTGTTAGTATAACAATCGAAAATCGGGCGGAAATTTATTAGCAAATGCACGGTAGGTGAAATTTCGTACGCAGGTCGTACGCACGAGGAAAAAATTTGCACGATTTTTCTCGCGATTTACATTCAATTCGTTATGAATTTAGTTCATGCTAGTTTTTTTAGCCGTTCGTGCTTGCTCTAATTGGTGTAACCCCCCACAGGAAGGAGATGGGTGGCGATTTGGCGCACGTGGCTATAGCTGTACAGGGAGCGCCTGCGGGTTCGCCCCAGAGCCTAGCTCTGGCAGTAGCTGCTAAAGGTACAGTCATTCAATAAGTTCAAAGTTTATATAAAACTTAAGCTTATAGAAAATTCCTATTATAACGTTAAGGATTACTTAAACGATAAAAAAGCTTGGGTGTGAATTACATTAACTTCATAGCTTAATATAAATTTACTGTGAAAGTAGAAAGTTTGTTGTGGGCTCTTCTTAGACCGGGGCGCGTTTGGAACCCTCGTAGTTTTAGGTTTAAGTTGGCGTTCTGTAGCATGAATCTATCTTTACTCTCTATAAAACTGATTGGTTTGCTTGAACAAGTTAACCTTTGGGACTGTTAGACATTTCAAGAATATTTTTGGCATTTCATAGGTCTAGTTTTAGAAGATCCGAGCAAATAAAGCAAAACCGCGGGAGGGCGATGCGACGCGATGTGTTGGGGTATATTCTGTACAATAAATAATTTACATTCCAGATGTTGCAAACGCTCGGAAGTTACGGGGAACCGCTAGAAAACTTCTACCAATTAGGACTAAAATATAGCTGTAATTTTTGTTTTATAATTGTTGCAGCTCTTGGTAATGGTCCAGTCATCAAATGGGGAGCTGATAATACTCCCCTTGCAAAAGCCATTGGCAATGTTGGACCATTTGCAGCGGCCGGATTCAACGTGTCGTACTCTGACAACGGTTTGTTCGGCGTTGTGCTCTCTGTTGCCAAGGATGAAGCTAATGCTGTAAGTACAACATTAATTTATTTTATGCCAACAATAAAGTAAACTAAATCTATAGGTCTCAAAGTAGTACCTACTTTTATTATCTCAATGTTTCCTGTGAAACGAGGAATACCATTTCTTTTATATTTGTCTCGTTCGGTCCATAGATTTATGTAGAAACAACAAAGTAAGGACGACGGCGTTTACATAGATCCGTGCAATAAGTGCTACTAAAAGATCAAAAGCTTCGAACTTCTGTATTCTATATTATATTAAAGAAGACATATTCACAAGTGCTGGTGTAATCCTTATAGATTATTATATTATTTCATTTCAAAAACCGGTGTAGGTACAACCAACAGATCCTGGGAAACTACCTGAAACATTTTTTGAAAAGTCCTCATATTATATACAAAAATATAATATTGTTTGTCTTATCAACCCCTACAACTAGATTTTAACGAGTGATATTGCATTTTACTACTAGTTTTTACATTGAATTGTGACGCCATTGAAGTAACGTGACCCAATGCAGCCCCAAATGGAGCGTTATCACGCCATTTTATACATTTAATTCTATTTTAAAATGTTTAAAGCAAACATATTGTTAGCCTTAAAATAGCATTATATCCAGACGATAAAAGAGACGTTCAGTTTGTAACAATACCTGTTTTCTTGTTAGGCTGCCAGCACAGTCAAGAGTATTGATAATATGTTTTATCAATACTTCAATTCGGCACACGTGTAATATTATTCACAAAATGCAGAAAAATGTAAATAACATTAACGTGTGTGCGAGCAGCCTTTCTATTGTACCCAAATGTCTGAGCTAAATTGTCAGGACTAAAAACAATCCTTCGTTGTGGGAAAGGCTACCTTAAGATCTGTATATTTTTGTAAGTGTACAACGAAATCTTGGCCAATGTTAGTTTTAAATCTCTCCAGGCTTAGTTTTTGATAATCTTAAATGCCCTTGAAATCGACGTAACATTTGTATTGGCAAGTGTACATGTATAATTTATTTTCCATTACTTGGATTCGAAGCGTAAAGCTAAATAATATCTGTTGTTTCCAGGCTGTAAAGGCGGCTGGAAAGTTGCTTAAAGCTGGTAATTTGAGCGCTGAAGCAATCAAGGCTGGCAAGAATCAACTCAAGGTGCAAGTGCTGTCAGAGGCTGAGGATGGAACTGGGCTTGCTGAGTCTATGGCTGCCCAGGGTCTCAACACACGCTCAGTAAAGTCACCTGCTGACATCGCAAATGCAATTGATCAACTTTCAAACAGTGATATCTCTCAGGTAAAGAACCAAGCTTTTGAATACCCAAATTTTGGCATCTGAACCAGAATGGATAGGAGGAATCATATAAAATAAAAATAAACAGCTGACATACCGTTGCAATAGAGCAGCATCGATATTAAAAATATTGTTTCCTCATGTATTAAACATATTCTATTAAATTTACCGCACTGGCTTAGTGGTTTGGTAATGACAGCGAAAATCATGTTACCGGGAGATGTTAAATATTTATGTGGAAGGACAAAGAAGTCTCGTGCACAGGGATTTTGATCAGGGTAGGCATAAAGCAGGAATGGGCATTAAAAAGAAAAATCCTACTCCAATACTGTATAAAAATTTAGGGTAGATTGGAGATGGATGGAGTGTATGAAATATGAATGTTATAGCAGTGCATAGTGTGATGACGGCTAGTTTTAAGGAGAAGACACAATATGAACATTTAACTTTACTTATTCAGGTATTGCTTTGTTCGTTCTTAGTGAAAATGGTCAGTAGACTCAATAGCAGTACCAGCTACCGAGTCCAATTTAGCTAAAAACAATTGTATATATTTTTTAAGATTGAAATTACAATTAATCTTTTGTTAGTGTGGCAAATAAACAATTTTATCATAAATTCAATACCACTTTCATGTTACATACTTTATCACAACCTGTCAATAAAGTATTCTGTCCAAGGAAAAACACTTTGTTAGTGTATACTATCAAAACAACGTGCCCTGTGTGTGACAAAATATAGGTACAACCCCAAAATTCAAAAATTCAAAATTCAAAATTCATTTATTTCAAGTAGGCCTAATATAAGCACTTTTGAAACGTCAAGTCTGTCTGTTTGTAGTGATTCTACCATCGGTTCGGAAGGCAGATTCTACCGAGAAGAAGCCGGCAAGAAACTCAGCAGATGCTCTTTTCCAACATCAACAATTTACATTTTGCATTTTAACATTCATTTTTCTATCTTGTGAGAGCTGAAAGCGGAGCCGGATGCTTCCAAGCAACCTTGTCATTAAAAAATTCATCAATTGTATAGTAACCTCGCCGTAATAAATGTGTTTTAACAAATTCTTTAAACTTGTGCATTGGCAGGTCCAAAATCACCAAGACTGGTGACCTTGCAACTGACAAAGTACCTAGTTTGAATATTTTTGATAACCTATTTATTTTAGCGTCCAAGCGAAAAAGATTTACGAATGAATCAATTGTAACAAGAATTGTATACCATAAAATCAAATACATTCAGGTTTCCGATACTTAATTTTATTAGTTTACGAAATAATAAGGCTTAAATTGGCTCAGTGGTGTACATTCATTCAAGTCTCCATGAACCATAAAGGTCTTTAGGTGGTAGAGGAAAAAATCAAGCACACATTTAAAAATACCATTTGAAACTTTGATTATTACGAGATAATATTTCATAGATAATTTGTGTTTAATTTAGTTAAGACCAGTGATACAAAAACAGGATAGCTTAAATCATGGAAACACGACATTAGTAAAATTTGCCTATATACATAGTTCTATTGATGTTTGCTATACAGGTTTAATGTGTGGCCTGCTGTTTTGGAAATAAAAACGACAGTAGATAAGGCAGGCTCCATGATAAAATATTCAAACATTGCAATAATTGTTTATACCTATTCTTTAATGTTGGTCTATCAAATTCCATGGACTAGAGAGAAACTTACTTATATCTATATGCAACTGATTTTTTTATTACAGGCTGTTTCAAATGCAGTGAAGAACAAGATTTCGATGGGTGCAGCAGGAAATCTTGCATTTGTTCCATATACAGATGAACTTTAGATACATAAATAGTTATTTTTGTTAATAGGAAATAATGTTAAATAACTTAGTCCCAACCACCATTATGAAAGTACATAAAGAAACATTGATTATTATTTATTGTTAATATGTATGAAATATGAAGATTACATATGGATTGATGTGTTTTATTAACATTTTTCTTGATTCATTTCATTTGTACTCATATTTTATTTTATCTTTATCCTAATCCTATCTTGTGGTTGGCCCAACCCAGGTTAACAATAACCCAGTTTGTAAATTAAAACATATTTATAGGTCAGATACCTATTGATAATTTTTTTTTTTGAATAAAAGTTATATTTGACAATCTTGCTGAAGCAGTGAGCACTGCATTTTTATTTAGGAGGTCCCAGGTTTGATACCCGGCAGGGTCTATTTGGGCTATGGCAGTGAATAGTTAACACCCTACTGACAAAGACGTTCCGCCAAGCATAGTAGCAGTACTACAGTAAGTACTATATTTCCAAATTTTTTCATATCTAGTCAGGTGGAAGGCTATGGCTGTGACTAGTTAACACATAGAAATGGGTTATGGGTTTCATTTAACTGTTATACCTCAACAAGTAAGCCTGTTACCATCTTAGACTGCATCATCACTTATTTAGGTAAGATTGCAGGATAGGACTAACTTGTAGTAGCATAAACAAAAATGCCAAAAACTTGGAACCCCACTCTCTTATTGTATAAAAAACCTTATGGAGTAGAATGTAAGTTATAGATTCAAATTCATTATATACCAAACTAGCCGTTTCCAGCCCGCTTCGCTGGGCGAATTGAAAGAGGAAATAAATTGCATTTTATGTTTCATTTTTATTTATTTTTTTCATATTTTTATTATTCTCCTTTTTTTTTATTTTTGTATGAACATAAATAGGCCCCGCGGATAGAACTGTAAGCATCGATATTGTTTAGACTTACTCAAATTCCAAATTCCATCGATTTAGCCTGTATCTTTCATCCAGGTTATTTTTCTCACTAATATTCATTGTAACTTTCAATGTGCACTCATTATAACATTTCCGTGCCTTTCTTCCAAAAATTAATAATAATTGACATGAAGAAAAAAATTTGAAATGAGCATTGAAAGTTTAAGTTAAAGTCATTGCAAGTCTCATATGTGAAGTTGAAATCTGTCTAGGTTCAAGTGCGACGAATTTTCTGTTAACTAAAATTTTCTCCGTGACATCAATTTTTTATAGAAAATTAATTGTGCATGTTTTTATGAATTCTATTGGAATAAGTAACTAAATTTCTTTCCACATCTCATGTGCTTGGAAAATGCATTCATTTTAATCTGTTACATTTCGTAAAAGAATTCGTCGGTTATGTAGTCTGCAAAAGTAAAATGAATGTAAAATTCTTAGTCCGATTGGATAGCTACATGTAAAGTTATGTTTTTGAAACATCTCAATGACTTTTTCTCCGCTGCCAAAAAGACGATTGTTGTAAGGAAATACACGAATATCCCTACATACACGAAGATCCCCACCAAATTTGGAGTCTGTAGAAGTTACAGGTTAGAAATAAAAATTTTCATTGTAAAATCCGCTCGAAGATCATTTTTATATTACATATAGAACACTCTCACTAAATTTGGAGTCTATAGGAGCTATCGCTTGGAAATTGAAAATTTTCATTGTTAACGCCCCCGCAATCTTCTGTAAAATTTGTTCATAAATCATTTTTACATCACTTATAGAAAATTCCTACAAAATTTGGAGCTTGTAGGAGCTTTAGCTGGAAAATTAAAAATATTAATTGTTAATACACCCCCCCCCCCCCCCCCCCCCCCCCGCAACCCCCTGTGGGGTGAAATTCGTTCATAGCCTATTTATACACCTCTTACAGAAGATTCCTACCAAATTTGTAGTCTATAGGAGCTATAGTTTAAAAACGGGAATTGTTCATTGTTAACGCCCCCACAATCCCCTTTGGGGAATGAATTTCTTAAAATCTATTCATAGCTGACCTCTACATAGCAAAAGTAATATTCCTACCAAGTTTCACGTTTCTAAGTCTTATGGTTCCCGAGATTTCGTGGTGAGTGACTATATAGATGGGAATTCTTCGATTATCATCGAAATTTTTAACTTTTTATCGGGCTTTTTTAAAATTTTCTTACATACAAAACTTTCTCCTGACAATTCTGAAGATAAAAAAAAGCCCAATTGGTCCAGCCGTTCTCCACTACCGTGAGTAGATTCTTAGCTGAATGTAAAAAACCATAATCCGTTTAATACACTCAGTTGAAATCCATGAAAACAAAAGAATCAAGAGAAAATGCCTATCTTTTGTTTTTATTAGCGGGATAAATGTTCATAAAAGTAAAACAGCAATAAAAAAATGAAGGAATGTTGGAATTCAAAAAATAGATAGCCATAAACCATCTAGGAAAAATTTCGCATCGAATGGTGGTAGTTTCATGTCGATACGATCAGTGGTTTAGGCGTGATTGAGCCTCAAACGAAGACCATTTTCATTATATATATATAGATTGATTATAACCATTCCTTATGTATGCTTTTCTCATCTATAAAATATTTCAGTAATTAATGATTAATGTTATTAACAAGAGATTTGGAACAGATCAAGCCAATTAGATGGCAAATGAGAAAAATATAAAATGTTGGAACTGTTCAGGACAATGTTTAGGACTTACAAAGTACTTATATGAATAGGTAATTAAATTATGGGTCACACCCAATTGTGCCACACTGACTTGTAAGGATATTTCTTCAGATTGTACGATAATGAACAAAATATCTCCTTCAGATGTACAGGTGAAATAACATAACATACCAATAACATAATCCAGTAGATTGTTCTTTAAACTTGTTACCTAAAAGTTTTATGTCCGTAGAGCTGAGTTTAAAAAAATACATTCTGTGCATAAGTTACCTTTATTTTAACTTAATATAAAACTATTATTCTTAAACAGAATCATAAACACTAATATTTTTTCAAAACAAAGTGGAACCAAAGTTACCAAGGATATTATTTTAATTAAAAATATAACATTGATTTTAAATTAACTCAACTTCTATGCAACTATTTTATTGTACTTCAGCCTCAGTTAACAACATATTAGGTATGCCTTTTGTTATTGGAAACTGTCGCCCAGATTCTGGACAGGTCAAGAACCCTTCTTCAACCTCGACTTCAAGTAGAACTCTGTGTGCTTTTTTCAAGAACTCTTTGTTGCCTTCATAATTAGCTTCAACTGTTTGCGGTAATCCTTCGCTATGTCCTAAACCATCTGCAGCTCTCCAGAGGACTTCCCAATCAAGTTTTGGTATAATTCGGGAAATAAAATCTGGGTTGAAGTCAACATCGTTCACTTTCACGTCTGTTGCATTTATGGCTAATGGATAACCTGTTAGCACCCCCTTCAAACACTTTGATGTCAGCATGTTATGAGTTATCAACTTCATGTTCGTATATTTTGTCAGTTTTTGATAAACTTAAATTATTTAAATGGTACGTATGTTATCCTTAACCTAATAAGCGTGCAGTCATAGTCATAATAAAATTAACATACGTAACCTACCAAATTTATTGTAAATGTTCGGCAAAAATATAAACTCCTTGGTTTTATTTTCACCACAAAATCACGTTTTTTTATCCTCGTTGCACTAATTTTCTCTTTTTTAATAATAACTGGCTTATGAGAAGCTTTACGGCTCCGAGCGAACCACGAAATAATATTTCCCTGGCCTTACATCTGTGGGAAGTTTAAACTGGAAACAAAAGATTTAAATTAAATTGTAGGTAAAGGTGATTAAAACCGAATGATTCTCTCGAAATTCGAATCTCAATCTTGTAATTTGTCTGTGCTTGAAATAAACCTACAGATAAAATCTACCAATCATTGAAAGTCAAATTACTTTTTTTTTCTTATTTATTTTACGGTCATGGATTCAAGTCTTTCAATGCCTTTCGAAAAACT
This sequence comes from Pararge aegeria, assembly GCF_905163445.1. Taxonomy (NCBI): domain Eukaryota; kingdom Metazoa; phylum Arthropoda; class Insecta; order Lepidoptera; family Nymphalidae; genus Pararge; species Pararge aegeria. The sequence goes on along the minus strand of NC_053195.1, from coordinate 9,290,301 downwards.
TATTGTTTTGCCGTTTTTACTTTAAATTATAAATAAAATAATTGGGAGCATCCTTATTCGAAATTTTTCGTTTTTAGTTGGTTTCCTCGAGACAATTGCAATAACCTTTATATTTAACTTTACGGATACTTGAGCGGTGAAGTAGTGTCAAGATTAGATTTAAAATGGCAGAATGGGCACCCCAGCGGCATAATATGTAAAGCAAAATTCGCTCTTGAGGTTCTTTCATAAGTCGGTGTAAGAAAGTGATAACGCTTTATTTGAAAATTTGGCATTATTTCATAACATATTTGCTAGATTTTATGGAGATCAATTTTTATCTCTTATAGCTGAATTAGATGGACCAATTCTGAAATTTTAGTTAAATGGAGCAAGTGTCGAGCAGTAGTCGACAAAATCTTGACAGCAGGATCTTTGTGTTTGTTTGTCATTTGTTAAAAAAGGTGAGAATCAGAAGCCGACTGCTCAGCAAGTTTAAAAAAGAGATCTGTCAAAATTTAAAGGCATCCGTAGGCGTAGCTATTTTCTTGGTTTGGGCAATTAGGCCTATGGTTTGAGATTTTAGTTTTGGCAAATGGCAATCATAATCACATTTTGTGATTACATTTGTGTGAAAACAAACGGTACCTAGTTAATTCAAAATTGCCTGTATACTCTGGCACAAATTAAATAAAAGCCGGAAATATGTCTAATACAAAAAGCAGTGAGGAAGACACTGAAATTAATAGACCATCCACGTCGCAATCATCTGAGCTTCCACCATTGCGATCGATAAGTTCACACAACAATACAATGAATGAAGCAAACAAAACATCTAAGTCTGTTAACTCGCCTAATTCAGGTCCGTCAGCAGTTTCTTTTAATTCAGATGTGATAAATGGTTTGGCAAAACAATGTGATAACATAAATATCAGTAACAATAAAGTTAATGATCAAAAATCTAGTACAAATTCTCCTAAAAAGAAAAATGTTAGAAAAAGAGAAAACAAATTACAGTTAAAAATTCCATCAGAAAATACACCTTCGAGGATTCAGTCGGCACCACCAGTCCCGTCTCAAAACGGTCATACATTAGTGCACGAGATTTTTCTAAAGCAAATTACGCCATTATATGCAAGTACAAGTACCAGGTATTTAGACAACGTATCTCATAACGCACAGTTCCATTTGATGCAAGCAATGTACTTTCGGGAAATGTTTCAATATTCTTATTTTCCAACCAGTGTACCAAATACACCATTGATGCAACAAGCTCATAATTCCAAATCACAAGTTTATCCGCATCCAACCATGTCACATAATCCTAATAGCCCTCAAACTTATTTACAAAATGTGTATCAGCATCCTCTATTGAGTCAAAATTATGCAAATAATATGAATCAAAACTCCAATCGTAATCATGTTTTCCACCCTGCTATGCATCCATTTGCCAATCAGAATAATGCCAATCAGTCACCAAGGGGAACAAAGCAACACAGTAATAAGGAACAGAAAGACGACAGAAAGTTTGAGTCCTACATATCTGCAGAAGAGGTGGAGACAGGTTTAAAAAATAACACACTGCTTGAGGGAGTTTTAAGAATAAACCCTAAACAGTTTCAACTTTCATATGTTTCAAGTATGGATAAAAGTGAACAGGATGTTCTTATAGATGGTATAAAAAATAGAAACAGGGCCTTGGAAGGGGATGTTGTTGTTATACAATATATTGATAGTGACAGTGAGGAAAGTGATGATGAAAATAAGCAAAAGAGAGGCAAAGTAGTTTATTTAAAGGAAAAGGTCCACAATAGAACATGTATAGGAGGTTTAAAACTTATGCCAGACAAAAATAGACAAAAAGCATTATTTGTGCCCAGAGACCACAGGGTTCCTCGTCTTAACATACCTTTTACCAACTGGCCGGATAACTTTTACCAGGATGTGAAAAGTTATGAAAATACATTGTTTTTAGCAAAAATTTCAGATTGGTATGATACAAGATTTGCTGTTGGTAACCTTGTATGTAATATAGGAGAGTCAGGGGATATGCAAACTGAAACTAAAGCTATTCTAGCCCAAACAGATTTAGATGTAAAACCTTATGGACCGGAAGTAAGACACCTATTTCCTGGCCTTGATTATATTATACCTGATGAAGAATTCAAAAAAAGGGAAGATTGCACAAAGATGTGCATCTTCAGCATTGATCCATTTAATTGTCGTGATATAGATGATGCTGTTTCATGTAGAAAACTAGAAAATGGGAACTATGAAATTGGAGTTCACATATCAGATGTTGCCCACTTTCTTACTGAAAATACACTGTTGGATGAGATAGTGGCTGAGAAAGCAACAACTATTTATATGGTACAGAGAGCCTACCATATGCTGCCAGATGAATTGTGCATGTTGTGTTCACTGTTTCCTGGCGTAAATAAACTTGCATTCTCAGTTTTTTGGGAAATAACGGAGGATGCTGTAGTATTAAGTCACAGATTTGCAAAAACAGTTATTAACTCCTGTTCCCAATTAGCATACGAGCATGCCCAGGCTGTCCTTGAAAATAAAGAGGATGCAGAAAAATCTTTCCCAGAAATATATAATGGGCTTACCTATCAGGACATTTATAATACAATAAAAATATTAGGAAAAATATCAGCAATTTTTAGAAAGAAAAGGTTCAGTGAAGGTGCATTACGTATTGACCAACCTAAAGTTTCATTTCATCTTAATACCGATAACGGATTGCCAGATTCCTACTGGATTTATGACAGTAAAGAAAGTCATCAGCTTATTGAAGAATTCATGCTTCTTGCAAACATGACCGTTGCTAAAAGAATTCATGAGGACCATCCCAAGTTGGCATTTTTAAGGTGTCATCCGCCACCTAGTCCTTATATGCTAAATCAGCTTGCTAAATCACTGAAGCCTATGGGCATTGATATTGAAATTTCCTGTGCTGGAGATTTACATAAATCATTACTACCTTATCTGAGCCCAGATATTGCGGACCGTGGTAAAGCTATGGTTCTTAATATGCTGTTTGCTAAGCCAATGACTAGAGCTAAATATTTTTGTGCTGGAGTTTGTGACGGTGATGAAGACTTTCATCACTATGCCCTCAATGTTCCGCTTTATACACATTTTACTAGTCCAATTCGACGCTATGCTGATATTATGGTTCATAGGTAAAATTTTTTGTTTTCCATAATATATTTTGACACATTTTGTTCAAATTGATACCCTACTGCGTTCAGCTTCATTTCAAAATGGCTGTTATTCCTTAACAACAAATAATTTCATTAATGAACAAGTATTTTTGGAAGTTTCCATCAATCGTAAATATCATGATCAATAAACAAATGCATGACCAACATCAAACAGCAATGAAAGTTGACATGTAAAATGGTATAACATAGATATTATTAAACATAAATACAATAAAGAGGCAGTCAATTTCAGAACAATTTCTTAATGTGATGAAATATTTTTTGTTCAAATTATAAGAATTGTCTTATAGATCCAGTTCAATTCATCAACCCTACAACAAGGTAGCGGCTTGTGACAGAAAAGGTGAGGTATTGCATTTTTCTGTAAGAAAATTCTTACCAAGAAATTAGCAATGCTCCGAGCCTTAGAGACCATATTAGGCCTTCAAAGGTTCCCAGTGGGCTAATCATTATGGGCCATCATAATCATTGCAAACTGTCAGTCTTCATTGGAGCAGTGTGGTGGCATTTCCTATAAATCACTGCTATGACAGAGGCCTTTGCCCCAGACTAATATTTAATGATACATTGAAGAATTTCATGATAAGGAATCTCTATATCTGTTATTATTATTTACAGATTATTAGCTGCAAGCCTAAATTATAGAGAGCCAATTCAATGGGAAGTTAGGAAAGTTGGTATGGTAGCTGCACAATGTAATAAGCAAAAGTATAATGCCAAGAAGGCAGGAGAATTGTCCACTGAACTATACACATTGAAATACATTGAGATGCATTCCCCGCTGATAACTGAGGCTGTTGTAGTTGAAGTCAGAGAAAGGTACATTGATGTAATAATAGTTGCAATGGGATTGAATAGAAGAATTTTCTTCAATAATGTAAGTTATTTATTAATGGTCATAATTATCGGTAGTTGGGAACCTCTTTCATTAAATTATATCCTCCATATGGCATTCAAAGTCAAATATTTCTTTATTCAAATAGGTACATAGATGGCACACGTTATTATATACAAAATGTGTACATAGCAGTGAGTAGTGATGGCGATAACTACAATCGTGAACTTAAAACTAAAGCTACGAGGGTTGCAATCGCGCCCTGGTCTAAGAAGAAGCCCACAACAAACTTAGCCGGGTGTTCTTTTTGTTATCACCATCTGACATTGTCATTAGAAACATTACAATAGCAATAGTCCCATACGTATTTAAAAACGGGTGGGTCCCCAGGTTTAGTAACAGTAGAACTTTTCGTGACAGAGCTTGTCCCAGAAGTACTGCCGCCATGCTTATTGCAGCTGTAAAGCAGCATTTCAATTTCTATCAACAAACCCTTTTATTTCTAGAAAAATAAGATATTTTTGCATAGTACATACTTCCGAACATCCGGCAGTGTTTCAAAATTAGTCATCACGCCTATTGCCATTTATAGCATGTCTTACTAAGTTCTTTTATTTGCAGGATTTTCCGGGCACGTACAAATGTATAAAAAACGATCTGGGCGCTAAATTATCAAAAATGGAAGTAAAATGGGACAAAACTGACAAACTACCTGCTGTAGAAGAGGTTATTGAGGTGTTCTCCATTTTAAAAGTAGAAATGCACAAAGGCGACGATATGGTTAAAGTGGAGACTAAACTTGTAAGACCCCAATAGGGCATAGTATTTGGACAAATTTATACATTATTGTATAATTTTTATTTTTTAAATGTATAGAATTTGGTATATTTTATACATTTTTTTACTATTAAAATACAACAAAATTACAGTACCGACGGGTAATAACCCGCGATTACTTGCGTAGTCCGTTCATCATCATCATCATAATAATGACGTTCACTTCTAGACATAGGTCTTATGTAGGTTGATGAGTTGAGACTCTCTGCAACGCACTTGTTGTCTTCTGTCAACCTTGTTGGGGATAGACCAATGCTGAGCTACCAGTGTGGGGCTGCCATTCCAGCACCTTGGGACCCAAACGTCCATCCTTTCTCCGAGCTATGTGCCTCTATCATTTCCACTTAGCTTCGCGACTCGTTGAGCTACGTCGGTAACTCAGTTTCTTCTACGGATCTCCCCATTTTTGATTTGAGAACGTAGATTCACTCCGAGCATAGCTCTGTCAATCGCCCGCTGAGCCTTAAGAAAAAAGCGACCATGTTTTATGACTTGTGTGTAGGCCGTTGCGCTTGAAAAATTTTACGGTCCTACCCGTCGTGACTGGAATTTTGTTATGTAGTTTTACTAGCGACAGTAGTTTCATCTAGTAGAAAACGTTGTATTTTCGATCTCTTTGTAGTATATAAAACTTTGTATTTTTCCTTAATGTGCTAAATTGTTCTAAGTAAATTATAGTCAGGACGTTGATATAATGAGTTCCAGACAAGTCAAGATTTGATACACGAAGTAACTTTGAAGTGTCGTTAGTTTACAATGAAAATATTTTTGTTTATTTGCCTTACAAAGGACTAAACCAAAATATCAACTTCGGATTAAAGGCATAGCACGAGATTGCTGCACTTTTATAGTCGTAAAAATGTAACAGGCCCGTTTTGACATTTGTGCAAGACCATAGAATGTAACTTGGAACGAAACTGAAAGAAACAATAATATAAAAATCAATTACATACAGTGTTTTAGAAAATACGTAAATTTTTTTGGGACGTTAAATAATATTAAAGAATATATCGCGAGTATTCTTTTTGCGCTTACTTTATAGTAGCATGCAATTTATAATTGTTGCGAAACGTTCCGAAAACAGTTAAGTTCTCAGTCTTTTTTTTTTATACTAGAGCTGTAACCATTTTTTTACTGAATATCGAAATTAAATATTGTGTAGTTATCTTTACTGCAAAGAATGAGCTTGGTCCTCAAAATGGGTTCTAAATAATGAGTCTGAGTTGATGTATCTGACCAAGCGTCAGATACATCAACTCTGTCAGCGTCTGACTGAAGCGTCCCCGCGCGCACTTCCCAGTTTTTCGTTCCTCATCTTGTAAAGTTGACTGTGCGCTCGTTTAAGTTTGATATATATTGTTTACTATTACGTTAACTATGGCTCTTCTATTTTGGACATTAATTTAAACATAGTGATTTGACTCGATTTTTGTGTTTGTTGTTATATAGTACGAACTCCGTTTCAACATGTTGAAACGTGGACGTATAATCAACAGCCAGTCACGCGTATTGGTTGTGAAGTTAAAGGAATACTTTGAACGAACGTACACTTTACAATACATAATAATATCAATCTCAAATGTCCAAACGGGCCTATTACATTTTTACGACTATAACAGTAGGAAAGTTTGAAATTAAAGTTATACGATGCAAACTTAACTACATTGCGCATAGAGACATAAAAATTTAATGCGCGTGCGACTTCGAAATTTAACTCTGAATTCCCGTCCTTAGAATGATCTAAATTGCATGTTAAGCAGAAAAGCAGTTGCTAATCGATCGGACCAGGGTAGGCGTTAACGTACATATGATATGTTATAACGAAGACATACTAAAATAAGAACAATAAAAAACCTTTAGAAGGTTGTGCCAAAGCACAAATCCACATCAAAGATGTGGAACATAACTGAATATTTTGACTCGCCATAAAATTTGGTACGACAATACAAATAAAACCTTGTAAAAGGATGAAACTTAAATGTAGTAGTGGTCTTAGTCACATCATTATTTATTGGTAAAATTACTGCTTTCCCATTTTGTTAAGACTTGGGGGAGCCTTCGCCTTTACTGGTCACCAACCTGTCTTATCTCTCCAACACTAAGATATTGTAAAACATATATATATTATACATATGGACGGCCGATTGGCACAGTGGGCAGCGTCCCTGCTTTCCGAGTTGAGAACTGTAAAATGTTTCTGTGATGAGCATGAATACTTTTTAGCGTTTATCTGTACATTATAACTTTTTATGTATATTATTCATAAAAATATTCATCAGTCATCATAGCACCCATAACACAAGCTAAGCTTACTGTGGGGCTAGATGGCGATGTGTGTTTTGTCGTAGCATATTTATTTATTTATTTATACATATTGGTTGACAACCACAAATTACTGCTATTTATATATTTTTCTGATAGGTTAAATAGACTCAGTTTGGGATGAGTTCCATTTGAGAGATCGACAATTATTTGTCTTCAAATAAGAACAGTTGCATGTTATTCAATGAACAGTTTTAAATTCACTGTCGTAATGAAATATCCTCTATTTTGCTATGAAATACTTATATATATTTTTTTGACTAGGTAAAAAATATGAATAAGTATTATATATATTTTTCAGGTAGAAAAAAAGATATTTAATGTTTTTAGTCATTTTAAATTTTAAATCGGTTGATAGCTTAGCAGTTTTACTGTTTTTTAAGTGCGTATTTTTATATTGAGTGGCAGTTTAGATTAAGACAGTGGCAGATTAATTACAGCGAATGAATGGACAGCATGATTCTATCTTATTGCATATCACAAAATACGGAACAGAGTGGGTTAAAACAAGTACAACACAGTGTGTACAAGGGGGATTTATTTATGATAGGGAAATACTTTTGTCCCATAACATTTTCCTGTATCTGTCATAACTGTAACATTTAAGGTCAAAAGGGGGTCACGGACCTTTTTAATGGAACAAAAAACGATCTCTGAAACTCTATTCGAAATCTAATTCGAATACCTATTAGTGATACTTTATAAAGTTTGTATGTGTTCCAGCTCCCCTTATAAAAATGACCTTGTATACAACTAAGCTACAAGCTACAGTGCCATCAACGTTTCTGCGAAGTGCCGAAAAGAGGATATTAAGCATATAATATAGTTTTTTCAAGTATTCATTATCATAACCATTAGGTAAACTAACCAGCAATTTTGACAATCCGTTTCCTTTATTTTTCAAACGCGATAAACAAATTCAAATATTTCTTTATTTAAATACCTAGATGATACAAACACTGAACTTTTAAAAGAGACATTTGCGATGTTAACCTGTAGTCTATACTTATAATAAAACTGTAACGGGTCAAAATTCTGTAATTTGAAGATAAAAAAAAAAAATTCGAAGGGCACTCTATGACCGATACTGAAAATAAAACAATTTTTTTTCTGTCGTGTCTGTCAGTCTGTATCAAGGTCGCGCATCACGCTGAAACTACTGAATGAACTCAAATTAAACTGGACGATTTGAGTTCATATTACGAGGTAGGTGAGTATATTTTTTGTACTGAAATTCAGCTCAGTTCTTTTGGGAGAGGCGATGGAAGTGTATCACGATAATAACTCTGTCTAATGTTAACCGATTTAAATTACTCTTTTTTTTGGATAGGTTATACTAGCAGTTTAATTTTGCATTAATTTCGATCTGATCAATATGATTGGAGATAGAGGATAAAACTCCTCACCGCGATAGTCGTAGCGAATCGCTCGATAAGGCTTACTGAATACATTAAATATAGTCACATTTGTGAGGACTTAGGGTGTGAGGACTTGCGCTAGGACTGAGTAAAAAAATGTTACAAATTGTCTTGGTTAACCGTTAGCATTCAGGAATCAACTAACATTACGTTTTTGATACTTCTTTTAACGATTATTATTCTTTGTTAGTAATAGGAGCTAAGACTGATTGATATCAAATTATCTCTTAAATTTCCAGAGACGGCCACCCCTCCAATTACTGATGTTGCCTAACCAGCGCTATCGTCTAATATGTAGTGCTGCTGGCATGCCACATTATTTGCAGTCATTTCTTATAGGGAATTAAATGTATATAAAATAAAGCAAAGCTGGAGTAGGTCCTCGGGACTGGCATTCGCAATTATTTGTTTACGTGATCTAAGGTTTCAAATAAATGGGTGATTAAAGCTCCAAGAGTAAGAACAAATATATTATTCGCCCACACTTCAGTGGTATACATACATTATTATTTTAATATATAAATTGATTTAAAAAATACAATTATAATTATATTGATTAATTTACTTAGCTTTGTATATTTCGCACTTCCAGTACCATTGAAATAACTTTACGTTTGGTATCTGATTTATTGAGTTAAGTGTAAACTATTATAGTCCCGTTTACGCGGGCGAAGCCTATTTTATCATGATATTGTAAATTGTAAAGTCTTTTAACGAATTATTATTTTTAGCACTGCCATTTTACTTTAACTTCACATTTTTCTGTGTTTCAGAATATTTTTATAAATGTTTTATTTTTGAAAATTCCAAAAACACTCGCTCCCTGATAAAGTTAGCGAGTAATCGAAATAGACCTTCGGCTATTGAAAATAAATACCAACCTGAGAACCTAAATAAAAATACGTTTTTCGTAATTTATGAATGACATACCATTAGATAAATGCAATATTAATATTTAAAAAAATTAAAAAAAAATGTTTTTAGCAGCTGACTCGCACAAAAATTGACTAGTTGAACTATTGTATGTACTTTGACTATACTTTACTTGTATTGAGGTTTGAGTGAACGAACGTCTGTCTTTCTATTAAAGACTAAAAAGGAGAGTAATGTTATCATACATTGTCATTGTGTTTACTGTGTAGTAGTAAGATGTGACGAATTTTAAAATTAGTTCGCAATCTGTTTGGAGTCGCGCAAAAAAGTTCTTACGTCTCTAAATATTTTACATGTAAATACTGAAACATTTTATATTTATTTAATAATAGTGATTGAATTTTATTCAAAGATGAAATAATCTTAGAATGTATTTTAATGCTGTACCACAATAGAATAAATGTGCAATTAAAATTAGAAATATTTATGCAAATAAGTAATATGTTAAATAATGGATTGAACTTTTATTCAATTGATCTCGTAGCGAAAGAAGCAGTTGTCAGAGAGCACCATAAAGTAACTAATAATATCTAAGTAATTATTTATTATTTAATTGTTTTTAGGATTTTTTTAATAATTACACATCATTATTGTATAATGACAACCAGCGGTTACGAACAACCGCGTTTCTGTTCGTATAATATTGCCTAAATGACATGGTTTTTTAGAAGCACAGTTACACGCCCATTTACAAGCCCATATATTTATGGGCTTGTAAACCCACTAAAGAGATCAAGTCCAATTTTGGTATTATATATTGTTTACAATTCTGTTGTGCTGTTTTAAAGTCAAATAAATTTATAGTTATAAAAGTAGTGCTATCCTTTTCCACAAACTACATTGTGATAAAGATAGCTTTAGTTTTGCGATACACACATAGTTTAGAGATTTGAGTACAAAATAATGAGCACCAGTGTTACACGATTTTATAAAATATTTATTAAATACAATGTTTATGCCTTCCAATATTAAAAAGCATAAATATTACAAAAGAACAGGTGTAATAAGTAAATTAAAAGAATATTTTATATCACACGTAAAGGATGTTTAGGTACAGAAATAATGCAAAGTTGCATCCCAAATTTTTATCCGATTGGTTTACCATCTGGCAACCTATCTAAGTTACCTTTTGACGTTTTGGCCGACCTGCATAACAGACCTGCAAACAATTTCGTGCTCCTAATTCAATTGTTTTAAATCAATAAAAATATTGCTAATCCTTTCCTAAAGAACATTTTGAAAATGATAGCACACGGAGATTTTTACCGGTAAAATATAACACTGATAATGGCGTACTTCATTGATGAGTATCACACAGTGTATGCATGAACAACCGCAGAATATAATAAATCGGTTATTAAATAAAATAAATCAAACATTCAATTAAAACAAAAATTATTACCTTACCTTATATTAGGATATATTTAAATATTAAAGTTACTTGCAATTATTTAAAAAAAATAATTGTTACAAACATAAAAAAAAAAATAGTTTTAAAATAATTATAAATAAATATGCATGAATATTGCCCACGATCGGCAATGAAAGCAGATAATTTTACCAGCTCACAGTAGTAATGAGTCCTACTGTGAGCTGTTAACATTATCATAAAACAAAGCTTAGGTACTACTTTTAGAATTGACAATTTACCTTCTTTATAAATCTTATACATGTTTTAGTTTTCGCTACATGTTTGAATAAATCGGTACAAAATTTTATGATGTAGGGATTAGCATTTCGAGATGAACATGTTGTTTTATGGATGTGTAGTTTTAGGTATTATGCTATTTCGGTGTTTAGACGTTTACGCCTTATTGTGGCGATTAAATAATATGAAATATGTTTATCTTTTATTTAATCAATTTCAAATTTAAATATAATTGTTTAAGATCCTGGAATTATTATGAAGTTTTTTCTAATTCCAGAAGTCTATATACATGCAGCATCCATTATTGGTCGGCAAACGGAAGCTTGTAGTGTCAGAATATAAAGGAGTCGCCAAAAGATTTAGACAAAGTTGTTCTGGAAGTAGTCGCACTACCTAGTCGGGGGGCGCTTTACAATCCGCTTGCCGAGTGGTGATCTCTGCTCTCTCTCTACTAGGACCTTTCGGCTTTAACGACCATCGTTTCTCGGACAACCGTGACTAGCTCACTGCAACCTAATTGATCCATACAAGTGCCGAAAGGACAGTAATGAGGCTCAATTTCCAAGCACAAACAAACTGCCACACGAAGCTATGTCCGGTATATGATACTTGGTATATCGTTTTTAAACTGCGAGATGGCAGAACGTGATCTGAACTACTCGGATACCGCTATAATTCGCGCCTTATCCGATGGCGAGGTGCACTGTGATACCTGTGTGTGCTAATATTGTGCCTGGTTTTTCTTAAAGGCCTTGACATTCCATAGCCGAAAGAAAGCACTCCAGACTGACCTTGTCCCCACAACACTGCACTACGACATCAGTCAGACATGACAGATCAAGACTGATAAGTGTGGTAGAGTGGAAGATAGCTTGAAGCGTTTGCCTAAGCCTCCATATTCAATTAATATGTTTAGGCTGTTTTTATACAAAAAATCTTCAAGATCAGTTAAGCCGCCGTTCGTATTTTGAAAGATTTTTTTAATCCAGTTTAGTTAGAGGTAAAAAAAGTGTTCTATGTCCGTCTAAAGGCCGAATGAGAACCATATGAAAATACAATAATATATTCCCATTATTTTCACTTTGCAATTTATATTTGTTTTGTAAATATTTATTTACTGTATTTTTATTCTTATTTTCATCATATGTGTATTTGAAATAAAAGCATTAATTACTGTTCATACTAAACTAATAATAAATAAGAAGTTTGAGTTTTTTGTAACTTTGATTAAATTCCCTGCGGACAAAGTCACGAGGGACCGCTAGTAGTTTAATACCTATTGGATTCTTAAATCTTGACATTGACTATGGAGGGTAGAGGTAAGGAGAGTCATCTTATATGGGAGAAAAGTTGAAAAAGTGTCCAGTGTATGCGCTAAATAACAGTTCAAAAATCCTCCACAATGGCGCTGGTGGATGCACAGGGTATGGTATGAATGTAGCAATCGTAGATGAATTGAAGGATGCCGAGTTAAAAAATTTAATGTCATTATCGACTAAAGTAGTTAATTATTGAGAATTTCAACAACTTACGTTGTACAAAATATTGTGGTAAATATAACCTTACTTCCTTGTATCTCCATACTTCCTTGTTTATTTTTAAAGCCTACTCTAACAATATTTATATTTGGCGCTTCTTTTAAGAGTTACCCTGATGCAAATGTGGCGCCATCCTAATTTAATACATTTTGACGACACTTTTTCATATACACAGATGACTCTCCTTACCTCTACCCTCCATAACATTGACAGCACGGAATGAATAGTGTTGGTGTTTATTCTCTTTGGTCGTATTCAAAGCAATCTTTAATCTGTAGAAGTTACACTTTAATAAAATCTATGGACTATCGACTGTATTTAAAAAAAATTAACTGTCAAAACAACACCCGTAAAATCAAAACAAAAAAATGTAAGAATTATTTTTTTAACGGAGACAATCGAACAGACACTAAAATCGTTTTCATTATTAAAATATGTTCTAATAGTCGCAATGGATGAGCTGCATTTGATCAATGAACTTAATAATGAAGAAAAATGTAAAAGTATGCCAAGTTTTTTGAATTGCCTGAATAAATATTATGCCGAAAAGACTATTTTACCGTCACAGACTTTAACAGCAGACCTGATTAATAAGGAATTAATAGATGAGATTTATAATATTTCCGGAAATATATCAGTGTTCTTTGGCAAAACATTAAGAGATCTGAAATGTAATTTAATTGATGAAGAAGGTTTGAGAGAACATGAAATATATCTTAGATATAACAGTCATCATAAACTTACTGTAACTGATGTAAAACTTCCACATTCTTCATATCAAGACAGAGAATATTCTTCTATTGAAGAGGTTACGACAGTATTTCGTGACTACATAAAGAGTTTAACTGCATATTTTCGAGAATTAGAAAATATTGACGATCAATGCACTGTGGTAGAACCTATCAAACCTACCTTTAAAGATGATTATCGAAGAATTTTACTTGGTTTGGATTTTCTTTTTTATTATATTCCACTTCTTAATCGTTTGCGTTCTCAATATTTTATTAATGCTACTTATTCCTATTTAGACTAAAAGTAATTTACTAATTGCTTATTTATATGTTAAATTTACTCAGACCTTTTATCACAAGCAAATTGAACAAGTTTTGAGCAATGCTCAGCTATGTTGTGGAATGTACCATACCCCAAGTTTGAAATATGAAATCATAGGATTTAGCACCCCAACTGTGCCTTCCTCATTTTCAGATAGTATAAAGTAGTTATATTTTATTATTTTTTCAGATGGCAGGACTTGGTTACACATAGAAGTAACACTTGATGGCTCTGCAAGAAACATCCATCTAATAAGACAGTCTGAACAGCTGTATGATAAATTACACACTGGACTATTGACCTGGGACCATGACAAAAATATTGTTGAAAATATTAATTGTATATTTGGTAAGGTTTTTATTTAATTCCAAGTTACTTATAACCTATGCTAATTGACTGAGACATTATCTCCTGAACATCTGTAGGGAATGGTGTGAGATAAAAGAGGTTTGAAAATTATTATTCTTATATAAATCAGTAGTAGGGGAACCATACAGCCTATGCAATACATAAAAAATCCTTATTATAAGTTGACAAATTCTCATAATACTTTCCTATTACAGATCTGACAAATATTCCTGAAAATCAAGTAATGCATACAGAAAAACTAGATAATCAAACTGAGGTGCCCTCTTGTTGTATATGTTTTTGTGTAGACTTGGTAGAATGTCAAGGACTACCACAGCCATTGTGTCAAAATCCTGGATGTGATGCATATTATCATAAATACTGTTTATTTCAGGTATATAATGTTATAACTATTTCATATTCTTATAATCTTATTTCCATAGTAAACAATAAAATCTATAGTTTTGTCATGTCTGTTTATCTGCTTAATATTATTGTAATTGTTTTTGTCTTGTCAAAAGTAACATTTTGGCATCAATGGTGTTTTTTTTTTTCTGTAATAGCCATGCAAAGAAGATCTATAAATCTATAGCAACCAATACAAGCAAGAACAGGTTTATCTCTATGAATAGTTTTTAGTATTGACACTCGCTATGACTGATTAGAACAGGTTTAACACATGGTTGCTATTAGAAAAATAAGTTGGCAGAGAATAGGCAAGTGTGGCTTACTGCCATGGTACTGCTGCACAGAGCTGAGTAGATGACCTGTTGACCGCAACATACGCCTAATTTATTGTTTTTTTTTACCTCTGTAGTTGTAGTATGTTGTAATTTATCGTGTTTAATAAAAATATTTATTATTTTTCAGTGGTTAGTGGCATGTGAGGGAGGTCGATTGCCAGCTTTTGGAGTAGCTTACGGTAGTTGTCCAACTTGCAGTAAACCAATTACATGCAGTGAATAACTAGAATTAATGAGTATAATTTTTTAATAAATGTAAATATAATATTTTTTAATGTATTTATTGATAACTTACCTTACCAACGTTTTTATACAAAAGATTTTAGGGATATTTAAGGCTCATTGCATATTGCTGCATGTAGCTTAGTTTTCAGTAAATAGGCAGGTACTGAAATGAAAAGCAGAACAAGGCAACCACATCAGTGTTAATTCCAATGAACACAAATCACTGATGATTTAACAGAGTGGTGGGGCTGTTACTAAATAAGACTTAATAAATTATGATTGGCCAGTAAACTGCTCAGTTTTTTATTCAACTAA
Source organism: Pararge aegeria (assembly GCF_905163445.1). NCBI lineage: Eukaryota > Metazoa > Arthropoda > Insecta > Lepidoptera > Nymphalidae > Pararge > Pararge aegeria. The sequence continues at coordinate 9,274,874 of NC_053195.1, read as the reverse complement.
AAATTAGCCCTAGACTGCAATCTCACCTGCTGGTATGTGATAATCCAGTCCAAGATGATAATGGGCTAACCTGTTAGGGATTTGTCATTTTATTAAATTTGTCCCTCAATTTAGTTCATTTTATTAAATTTGTTATACCCTTAATCGGTTTCTAGGCAACATCGTACTGGAACGCTAAATCGCTCAGCAGCATGTCTTTGCCGGTAGGATAAAAAGCCTCGGCCAAAGCCTTTCACCAGACATAAGTGTTCATATGAAAGTTGCTGACCTTGACTACACTAAAGGAGCTTAAAAGGCAACAGTCTATAATAAAAGTATGGACTTCAACATAAAATTTATAGAATTCATTAATAATTGAAGTAAGTTAGTGTTATTTGAGTCATCAATGACCTTTAACAGTCCATTTCTGGGCTAAACGCCTCTCAATTCGAGGGTTTGTCCTTAATTACTACGCAGAGCAGAACGATTGGTAATCAAAGTATATCTTAGTGGCTGTAGAACATGGACGCCGCTGCCGGCCATTTTCCGTTGTATTCCCCTAGTCGCCTAGTACGACACCCGCGGAGAGGTGGCGACACCTGTATTCTGATCTGCCGCCACCACAAGGTACAATTGAGTACCTCAAACTAATAAATAATGATCATCATGTATAATGTATATCATCAGGTATTCTTCAGGTGACATATTTCACAGGCAATAAAATTTGTAACTATAGCTATCATTACCATGTTTCTATACTAGGCATTCTAGTGGCTCTTGGGTCTCAAAATTGAACCTACAGCTATTTTGAGAAAGATCAAAACACTAATCACTGTACGATTACCTAATATAATACAGTCAAAACCGTTTATGGCGACATCGTTTAGAACAACATACCGGTTAAATTGACCAAAATCAAAGGGCCTGGCTGAATACGATATGACCGCCTTATCGGAAAACATTGGTTTTTACGACATTGTTTACTACGACATACCGCATTAAGCGACCACATTTGGTTAATGTTTTCGGAAAATTATATCTGTAGAACGACCGGTTCAGCTGTATTGTAAACAATTTGAATAGGTAACAGTATCCACATCTGGCACAGTATAATGGTCAATGGTCTATTATCGTAAAAGTAAACAAAGTTTAGGGTCTTTTATAATTCTTAGAAACAAAGCACGTGCATGCCCTAGCCTCAAGGCCCGCTTCGTCATACCTCTTAAGTCTGTTTGTTACTTATCTTTACACAAGACGCACTAAAACATATTGATGAGTTAACTGTGAAAATTGTAATATGTCGCAAAGAAAACAAATCAATATCAAAGAAAAATCGCGTATTACATACATGTATTGTCTTTCCTATTAATATCTGTCACCGGTTGTTACAACTATCGGTTTTTACGACTAAATATGAGTAGTCCCTTCGATGTCGTTATAACAGATTTTGACTGTAATTAAAACTGATAAACTTAAATCTAATAAGGGGGCTACCGTAGATTTTGTATGAGCAAAAGAAAATTCGTAATTGAAAATCAATGTGTTCACTTTTTTTATATTATTAAAAATTACGTAGACATAATATTTTGTGGTTACATAGAATAATTCTGTATAAACAATGTTAAGATTAATGCCTCGCGCCAGTTTCTCGTGAGTTATCGCTGACACAACATATTACTTAAAACAGCAGTTTGCATATAGTAATATCACTGACATTACGCAAACCTACTCTTTTATCGTGAAACAAAACAAAAGCAGGCATGAAACATTACATAAAAAGTTTTTTCTTAATGAAAAAGGTAAATTTCACATGACAAAAGTAAATGCAATGATAGTTTATCCTGAAAATTATATATTCTGTAACATAAAGGTTTTTGTTTTTATTCTGTTAGTTGAATTCACTTAAATTGTCATGTAAAAAATTAAAATGTTGACTATCTTATGAGGTAATTCATCACAAGGGTACAGTATCAAAAGAGCGTGTTGAGAGGCTAGTACTGGATCCAGGGGCTTCACCACTTTGTGGTCCAGTCTCGCGGCCAGCATTCTGCAACAATAAAACAAATATATTACAGAAACTTGGTTTTTTAGTCTCTCTGTGCTTCTTAGCTTAAAAAAAAGTTAAGAAAAAAACAATATTGCTGTCAAGAAAGTATATGAAGCATAATATGAATTGAATTGTCCAGAGTATATTTTTTACTTAAAGACTTTTAGTGAAGATTAAAAAATTAGTCTATTATATATTAATAATAATAATTTAAATATTGTGGATGACATAGTTCTGTTTGCCAAATTCGCTACAGACCTGGAGAAAATGCTGCAGAGTTTGGACTCAAGAAAGACAAAAAGTTGGACTACATGTGAATACTTACAATACTAAAATGATTACAAACAACCACAAGAAAACAATCAAAATAGAAAGACAGTGAATATAATATGCAGACTATGTGTATACTATAGTATACTCAGGTAAACTGGTCTCTTTCGATACAAACAGCAATACCAATTAAATTGAGAGAAGAATTAATATGATCTGATAATATTGGGCACAAAAGAATTCCTAAAAGTAAACTATACTTAACCTAAAATAAAAAAATTTAATTCTGTATCCTTCCAGGCCAACATGCAATGAAACAAAAACTATATCAAAACATAGAGATTATTTAAAACAAACTTAACAGATGCTCTTTAATAGGGCTTAAGACAAAAACAGAAATGTCCAGGACATAATAGGTATAGCAAGGTACAAAGACAAAAGGTGGACTTATCAAATCACAAAATGGTTGGTTCTACAAGTAAAAAAAATTTGAGAAGACAGAGAAAAAAATGGGTTGATGATATCTAAACTTCTATACTAATATTATAAAGAGGATTTTTTTTGTTTGCTTGAACCCAAAAGGCTCCGAAAGTACTTAAACTTTTCTTTGCCAAAGGAGAGCTAAACTATCACAAAGTAACATAGGCTATAATTTATTTTCAAAGAAATTGGAGATATTTAAGAAAATTACAATAATGTAAACCAAAGTAGCATAATTTTGCCTATGAAATTCATTACTTGGCATGCGCTGAGAAAACTATTGATAATACAAAAAAATTATGTATCACATGATAAAAGAACTCATAATTACCTACGAACAAAGTCTGCAAGGGAATATATCTAACAGTCATAGATAAGTCGCACTAGCAGCTTTTGTGTTCTAAAACTTTATTAGATCGCCAGTAGAAACAAATTACAGGTTACAGCTTTTGTGTTCTAAAACTTTATTAGATCGCCAGTAGAAACAAATTACAGGTTACATTCGTATCACAGTATTAATTCTTATTCAAATAAATGATTTTATCATCGAGAGATTTATATAGCAGTAAAATAATTTAGAAGTTATAGCAAGTTTATAAAGTTATAGACAAAATTATTTAAGAACCTAAACAAAAATGTTCATTTTAGATAATTATTTATTGTCTTGATATATTTCTTTTAATATCTACACCCGATTTTTTAACAAGAATACTCAACTTAAAATATGAATAGAACTATACCAAATTTTATGCCACACATCTCTCAAATAAACTGTTGCTACAAGATGCTTTGAAAACAAATACAAATGTGGAGAAAGTCGCAAGCAACAGCTAGAGATAGATATAGCAGTAAAAAAAAATTGGAAAAGATGGAGGCTTTTATCCTCAGGGGAGCATAAATAAAAACACATTTTATTTAACTTATAACATGTTTCCATATGAAAACATTGTATTGTAAATGTGTGAGAAATAATAATAATTATAATTTCTAAACAATTGCTTTTATGAGTCTCATAAAGTGGTAAACCACTTTATGAAACCAAATCTGTTATTGCACATTATACTTATGAATAGTATTTATTCTATAGAAACATATTTTATCCTGAGGAGTCATAACAACTCCAACCAGAATGCTGTTCTTTATAGAGTTAAATAGTATTATCAGTTCCTAAAACTGTTTATAGTTGTGGACAAAATAGATTGGTTACAACCATTTTACACTCCTTAATTGATTTGTGATTGGTTACAACAAGTTCTTTTTAATACAGTATCTAGATAGAAATAAAAGCCTTACCTTAACATGAATTTGATTTTTGAGCATTGCAGCACGTAAAATTAACATTGATGTCCGTCGCTGGTATTCTTTTCCCATAGCTAAGCTTCTTTCAAAAGTGGTGCTTCTCTGGTCTACATCTTTAGCAAAGAGTATTTTATTGTGAGAATCAATACGAGCCTGAATTTGTCCATCCAGAATTAATTGCATAAGCTCATCTTCAAGAGCATTAACTGTACGATTAAACGCATCAGCCATTAGATGCATGTCAGCTGAGAGGTAAGGACTGAAGTACTGGATTAAAGCTCGATTGCGTATTTGCATATACAAAGAGTTCAGGTGTGGGGCTAAATACATATCTAGAAGAAGATTGTCTCTAATTTCGTCAAGTAACCTTAAGCATGAAGCATACTTCGATTCATAGAATTTAAAAATTATGTCACGTAATTGTGGTTCTAGCTCTAAAAATAATTTAAAAGAACTGCTAACTATTACTTGCTTCTGAAGTTCAGAGCGATCAAAAGTTGCCAATGCGCAAAGCCCTCCATACACTGCAACATTATTGCTGCTCAGCAGTTCTGGATATTCACAATGATCAATGCTAGCAGCCAAGAAGTGTTTTGCTGCAGACTTATATTTCTTAGTAGCTAACTCAGCCAAACCAGCAGCACACTTTAGGCGGGTAAGTATCGCTTGGTTGGAATCTTTTCCAGGAACTTCATTGAAGTCTGGTGTGCCTTCTGCTTTGGAAACATAATTGAGAACATGAGCCCAGTTTTGCAAATATACAGACACTTTAACTACATTGAGACACATCATTATTATATGCTTGCCACTTGTGCAGTAATCTCTGGCTCTTGAATAGCATTTCAGAGCACTAGTGAGATCTCCACAGTCCAGGTAATGGTCACCAAGATCATCATGCCCTCTTCTGATGCTTTCTTTAATGGAATTTGTTTTATAATTCTTAAGATCTGTATCTAATTTTTCCAACTTTATGGCAGCTTTTTTAGTTTTTGATTCCACCCACATTGAGTCAAGCACAGGAATTTCCTGAGAGCCCATCTGTACAGCAACATCTGGCAGACCAGCTGTAGCTACTGCTTCTGCTAGTTTCTTGTGAAGTGTTTGATACAGACTTACATTATAGGTGGTCATGACATAAGATATAGCCATTTTGAGAGCTTCTAATCTTAAAGAAGGGCAATGATCTGCTACAAACATTAATCTGTACAACTTAGCAAATCCAGTATATGATGCAGCATATGTTTCCAGGTCTAATGTAGGATTCTCTACAACATAACACTCTGTTTCATTGTTCTCATTGTCTTCAAGTGGAACATCCACTTGCATAGGTTCCGCCGTATTCTGAAAGAAAGAACAAAGTGTGTTTATCTCAATCATTCAGAAGCTGTAATCTACGTGTTCACGTATCAAGTTATTTATGATGGAAAAGGACATTTCTTACCATTTCGTACATTTTATTTCACTAACTCGAATTATAAAAGAAAATACGCGAATTTCCTTGTCAACGCAGGAAACCAACCTAGAACACAACGTATTTTTTAAACGCCTTGGTTACAAAAATTGAGTCCATTATCTCATTCTTTTATTATGTCAATTAACGTCACTTCACTTTAACTATGCGTTTAAACATAATATAGATGGTATAAACGAGAACGACAATATTTATTAAAGTACCTTTAACATTACGTTTCTTTTTTGCAGCGGCATTTTTCTTTTTTGACGAAGGATCACCGATGTTACCCCATGTAAATAATTAAATTATTTGCTAGGGACAGATTATTAATAATTGTATAGCTATGGGGACCTAGGGCAATGAAAATATAAACACTATATTGACTGTCCTTAAAAATATAATATTCGAAAAAAACATTGTACACTAGTGATACTAGTGTACAATGTTCCGTCCGTATGTCGTATCCGTACTATAGTATAATAGAGGTCAGTGATATTAGTAGTTTTTTGAAGTTATGTATCACAAGGTTCGATGGTGCCAGTTCGTGGTGCTTGTGTCAAATAAAATCTAAGCAGGCGTTACTTTGCGGAATTCCATGGTATATTATGAAAAATAAGCTTAATTTGCTATACTCCGCGAAAAAAAGTAACTGAAAAACTATTTCACACCGAACAGATCTCGATCTCGACAATGTACACTCCACGCACGTTAATACTTATCATAAATACTTATATATCATAAATTGGATGGGGTTCAAAATAGAACCCTGTGGGACACCCAATCTAGTAGATTAAGTAGGGCCTATGGAAATACATCATTTATTTATTCCAAACACAGTAACTGGAACAGGAATTCCATTTTTAATTTATTTTTATTAGTTTTTCTTTTTTATCTCTAATTGAACGTATTGTCACAAATACGTATGTATTCACTTCAAACTGTTATGCGATAATAAGAGAACATTATTGATTTAATTACACAAGGGTGTAAACCCCCCCTCCGAACACGGTATAAAACCTTAGCTGTTTGTAGCCCCTTGTGATCTCGTGTGATGCTGACAGTGCGCTTTTGTTTTTAGTATTAATTGGTCTGAATGACTAGTAATGAAATGGGCCTTTGAATTTTCACCCTTTTCCAAACATTTATCGATTCGACTCCAAAGAAGTTTCATTTTAAAATTATTAACCGTAGGTGTATCTATGTGAACGTGTGTGTGAATAATTGTTCTAATTTTATCGAAGAATAAAGATTAAGTTCCTAGATCGTTCTTCGATCTAGCAACTTAATCTTTTTTCTATTTCCATATTAGTCCGTGACTCAATTTGGCTTTAATGTAAACAAAATATGTGTAAAGTATTTTTTATCACATAGGTAGTTGTACAAATCCCATCAAAAAATAGATAAATCAAAGTTTGACATTTTAATGAGCACCTACATAGACTATCAGCACGTTACCCTTTCTAACACAATAACACATTGCTCTTAGCGGTCGGAACGATGTCAAAGAAGATACAAACGTTCGTTTAGTATAATATTATAACAGGTCTTGCATTACAAAGTAGGTACCTACCTACAACTACACGCATGCGTATTGATATGTAAATATATTGATTCTTGTGGACCTTTTGCTCTTGCTTTAACGACAATATCAGCAGGATGTATTGTTCACTAGGTGATAATGCTAATTGAATTTTAATGTTACACAAACTACATACTTACTCATTCGGCCAAAACATTGTCAGGTGAATATTACGAAATATTGGATTTTTTAAATAAATCATAGTGAAGGTACGTTTTCCGAACTGCCGTTGATTCTAGTTTTAATCCACATTGGTTTCTTTTGTAAGTTTTTTAAAACTAAATCACCTTATTATATAGCAAATATTAATTTATTGGATGATGTTTCATGTATCTTCTAAGTAGGTACATATGGTATATATTATATTTCTTAGTGGTAATACCTACTCGAGACAAGATAGTAACATATACAAGATAGTAACATATATAACATTTGACGGCCGAGTGGCGCAGTGGGCAGCGACTCTGCTTTCTGAGTCCAAGGCCGTGGGTTCGATTCCCACAACTGGAGAGTGTTTGTGTGATGAACATGAATGTTTTTCAGTGTCTGGGTGTTTATCTGTATATTATAAGTATTTGTGTGTATTATATTCATAAAAAAATATTCATCAGCGATCTCAGTACCCATAACACAAGCTACGCATACTTTGGGGCTAGATGGCGATGTGTGTATTATCGTAGTATATTTATTTATTATTTATTTATATTAAATCAATGCCTGTGACATAGGTACCTGAGTCAAATGACAGCTATCGAACAGCAATGAAAACAAAAAAGTAATGTTTGTCCATGGACCTATATAGCTTAAAAAATGTATCGTTTGGGGGAAATCTTGAAACTGCATGTAGATAGCTCGGAGAACAGATGGACGTTGAGGTCCTAAGCTGCTGTAGAGGCTACCCCGCACTAGAAAGCGCAGTGTTGGTAGTCACTACACGAGGTAGATAGATGACATCAAACGGGTCGCATTAAATTTATTTTGGCATTTATCTGAGCAATGTATAGTTTAACTCACCCACACGTCACCTAAAGTATCAGGGAACATCAACATTTATGGGTGTTCCACAGGGCTAAATTTTGGGTCCTAATCTATTTTTGGTGGTTGTTTGATTTTTTGCAGATAATACTTCTTTTAATAATTTTTAAAACTGATAGAAGTAAAGATAATCCTTACGATATATGCCGTGCTATGTCACATGTATCTTACTGGTTTACTGTCAATAACTTAGCTTTGAACGCATAGAAAGCAAAGTGTTCGGAATTTATAATATAAATATATATTATCGTGTAAAGATAGTTGATACGAATGTAATGATAAATGGAGAATCATTAAAAATAGACATTTCCACATTTTTAGTTACTTAGATTGTAAGTTACAGTGGGATGCCCATATCGAAAATTCAGGAAAATTAGTCAGACGGATTTTTTTTGTCAACTTTTTTGCAATTGTCTAAATTATACTAGCCAAATGTCAATCACTCATAAAGTTCTACATAATATTGCTTTCCTGAAGCTAGCCGGGGCGTTAATGTTTGAGGAGTTCTCCCGACATTTTATCATCAGCTTCTTTAATGTGCCGAGCATAAATTGCTTACCAACCGTATACCATAATTGAATCGCAACCCTTGTGTAACTTATTATTGTGAAATTCTGGTGGCTTCCCGTTCATCATCAGGTCCACTTAATAAAATGGTGCTTTTCGAAAGAAAATGCATAAGTTAATTTAAAAAAATACTCAAATTGCTGTATATATTGCTTTTTATATTTGAAGAGTTCCCTCGATTTTTGTAGGATTTTTCCAAACGGTCCATGTTTCCAACGGTTTCCAAATCAGTTTCATAGATCTGATGAAAATGATATTTGATCAGATCTTAATTCAGATGTGAATGATTAAAATGAAATCTCTAAAATGTTATCTCCGATGTTCTAAATTTTAATTATTTTGAATATTGCTTAGAGTTACCTAGATCGGATAGATTAAAGGGGCTGTTCATGTACTAACGATAAAAATAAAAGAACCGGCCTAGTGCGAGTCGGATTCGCGCACGAAGGGCATCTATTTCGCGCATAGGAAATCAGGAATTCTATACAGATGAAGTCGCGGGCATCCGCTTAAATCAACCTGTGGTGCACACTACTAATATCTTTTTTTTATATGCAGAGTTTTTTAACAGTTTTTTTTGAACGAACTTTGCTTTTATAAATCAGATTTAATGTTATAGTACAAAGCAGGGGTTCCCAACCTTGTTAAGCCAGCGCACTTACAAGTTAATAAAATGGACACGGCACCCACGCCTAAATCGAGCTAGTTAAAATATGTAGATAGGTACTTGTTAGTTAGGCAGATAGACGCAAAAAGTAAAACATCCTTATTGTGAAACTAATGAAACCATAATAAATAATAAATTTAACAAAGTATCAAGAAAATTAAAACTACCCCAACAACAGGATGGCTGAGCTTGGTGATCTCAAAACATTTTTTTGTAGGATTTCTCCAAATAATTATTCTTGATTTTTTCGGAGTAGGCGTCGCGTCGCGGCGTAGGTACCTCTGTTTTTTCCTCGGCGCCCACGTTTGGAAGCCCTGGTATAGAGAGTTATAGAGACCTGATATTGTATAAATCATGGAACAGATTTTGAGGTGCTGGAAATAGGCGTAGCCGTAGGCGGTCCCGTGGATTTCTTTTAATTTTGGGGCAAATCAAAATTTCATCGCTGACGACCTGTTCTATATCGGGCAACGGCAATCTATAACAGCAAAAAAAAAATCTTGTCTGTTGTATACGAGCCCTCTTTAATATTTTTTTTTATTCTGTCTTTTAGTAATTGTTGTTAGAGCGGCAACAGAAATACATTCTCTGTAAAGATTTCAACTGTCTAACTATCAAGGTGTATAAGATAAAGTCTTGATCCCATGTTACCTTTCAAAGTCAAAGTCAAATATTTCTTTTAAGCACATATATTACACTTTTAATGCGTACATTACATTTAAAATATAACATAGAAGTGAGATGATGGCGGTAACTAAATTCGTCAAGCTAAAACTAAAGCTACGAGAAAAAACCCACAACAAACTTAGCTGGTTGTTTTTTTTTGTTATCACCATCTCACATTATCACTTAAAACTATTTTAGAAGCAACCTGTTTAGCAATAATTTACACCCAATCATTTTTATGTAAACGTGGACTGCGTTAACTATAATAGGGCTTCTTATGGGTACTTAACCATTAAAATAACTGTGTATATTTTTATCGTTGAACACGATAGTATAACAATGGCTGATCAAGAATCGTCCATTTGCTACTACTACTACCAGCTACTCTACAAATAATAAGTATACAATATAGTTACTTAGGACATACAATGGATAAACTATGGAAAAACCTAGGGCTGGCACTACCTAGTTTCCATTTAACAAACCCAAACAATTTTTTATAAGTATCATGACAGTTCCAAAAATATTCCATACTCGTGCTCATGAGGTCAGAATAGTTACACCTGTTATTGGAAACAATAACGCAACTTAAGTACATAATATTATTTCTAGGAATTTCAATTTGGTTGAAATAAAAAGGGTTTAGCACGAATAATGTAGGTGGAATTTAGATTTAAAAGACCACATATACCTGTGCCTACTAAAGCCTTTTAAAACTAAATTAGATGTTGGCGCCGATTTTGTTATAGAACTTACAACACACGGTACTTACAACACGGTAGATCTAAAAGTAAGGCTGTCCTTTTCACACTGTACCCCTGGAAAAGGATAGAACTAGTTTGTAATGACAATTAGTTTAGTGTGAGATATATGTTACCACAAAATTGACACACATTGTGCAACTCTCTTGGCGTTTCATGCCAAGATAAAATTATTTTTAGACACAAATGTCGGTACTCGCAGATTGTTCTGGAAACAACCAACTGATGCCAGCAGAACCGAAGACCTATTTATTGCAATAAAACGTACCTTCCTTAAACTCCTTTAGTTACCTACCTATATTTAATATTTTTTTTAATTAAAGTCACAGATATACGTAGGTATATATATTGCCTATAATAATATTAGATTAAAAATTAAATGTTGCTGTTGGTAGGAGTAGATAACAATATTAAAAAGAAAATACACTTGTGATAAATACATGACGGTGTGTGTGTATCTATGTGATAACTGATAAGTTAGATAAAAATCTTATTTTTAATTCCGTAGGTGATTGAGAATATTACAGAATATTGGGTCGTATACGCCATGACGATAGGCGTGTTACTCTTGATTGCGGCGTACTTTTTACACTGTGAAGGTGCTGCAGTGAATGTGAATAAGGATGTCCTTAACAACCGACCGATCCTCGGTGTCTTATCACAGGAACAATCCTTGCATCTCCATTCGAAGTTTCCAGAAGAAAACTATACTAGTTATATTGCGTCATCATATGTGAAAGATGTAGAGAAATCAGGTGCAAGAGTTGTACCAATTCTGTGAGTATAATTTTAAAAGAACATTGTTTTTAGGGTTTCGTACTGTAAGGGAAAAACGGAGTCATATGAATGTAATTCTGCTGTCTACCTGAACAGACCGCCAAAGGTACGATCTCGAAACAGATTAGGGTTATGGTTTTATCTTTTACTATATCTAACTGCGGTACCCCAACAGGTCAGCTCGGTATCATCTAAGACTGCATCATAACTTACCACCAGGTGATATAGGCACTCAAGGGCTAAGACAAGTGAATGAAAAAAATAACTTATGTAGATTATAAGCTGCGGGCAAAATAGGCCTTTTTTTATGTTTCAGTCGTAATAAGATGAAAAATAACACGTTTTTCCTATAGTACGGAACATCCAGAGGGCGAGTACATATCTGATTATTATATATAAGAATTTACGTGAATATTAAAAGAGTGAACCTAAAATAATATCTATTATCTCATCTATTTCAGAATCGGCAAAGACCGTTCGTACTACAGGAATATTATGGAAAAGATTAACGGGTAATAATGCTTCCAAATACGAGTATTTAATAAAGCTTCAGTTTTGTAACTTCATCGTATTCTATTCGCTTAAAAACAACTAATCTTTATTACTTGCTTTACACCGCACCTCGGTACGGAACCCTTCGTATGCATGTCTAACCCGAACTTAGCTTTTTTTTTTAAATTTATAACAGTTTTTTACACAACCCTTTAACACGTGGCCATTGGATAAAAGGGGTTTGAAATTATTAAGAAAATAGAATTTAATGTGAACGACGCCGCGTGCAAGAGCTAGTATTACAGTAACGATTATGCAAGAAATATCCCTGAAAAGAGTATAAATTATTTGATTTTCAAAGGTTACCTACATGCCAAATATTTTGAGGTAACCAAAAACTTTGTAACACGGCGATGTATGGTTTAATACCTTCCAAAATTCAAACATATAATGCGCAGCCAATTGTTTTAATAGATATCAAATGTGCATCAGAAAAGTAACAAACGCATAGGGTAAAGTTTTTAGTAATATTCCTTATTAGGAGGTAAATTTTTAAGTTTTATAAATCGATTTTAAGGATTAACTTAACTTAAAAGTTTTACAATGGGTTTCTACGACCGGATTTTTTATATAGTATTAATTGTGCGGTCCAAATAGATGGCCAACCTGATGGTAAGTGGAAACCCATCGCCTATAAACAGAATAAAACTTCACAGGGCATGCGAGGAACACACCTGCAACATGCCGCCCTGTGTCCATGAATTTAAGCGAGAGAGGAATTGTTATTGCCTCTTCTCGATAACAATCCTAACCAATCGCCACAGTTTTCTTGCTGTCATTGAAAGTGGGTAGGCCAGCACACAGTTATAGTAACCAACGGAGCTTAAAATTAGTTTATTAAAGTGCTGTCGTTGGTAATCTTCATTCCGGGCACATTCCTTTAGGATATGGACAACATCTTCGACCACATTGCAGACACTACAATTGGGTGTATCAACTTTTTTCATCATGCAAGCAAATGTATTAAATGAAATATGTCCGGAGCGAAGGCGCAAGTGTTATGTCCGGCCTATTAAAGGGGCTATTGTTAATCCACGGCTGTGTACAAATACTATACTATATAACCTTCTATTTTGATCTTTTATCAAAATACTCCTTCCAGAGATTATTTGATACAATGAACAGTTTTTTTGATAAAATGAATGTTGTAGTATAGAATGGGCATACTAATACACTTATTCCATATGTACAGGCTTCTTATGCCAGTAGATAAGCTTAGTTTTAGTTTAAGATTTGAACTGCATTCATGACTTTAAAATGGTGTAGGCTATCGGTGTTCCTCGAAATATCGAGGTAAAGCGAGCCAAATGTTGAAGAGAGCTTTTTGAGTCTGTGAATATTATTATCTTATTATTGTTTAATGTCTCTGCATAAGACAACGCCTCAGCTTTTGCAAATGCTGCATAGCGGCAGAAATAAGCATGGTAGCGATAGATAGTATTCCCCCGGAAGAGCTCTGCCACAAAAAGCTCTGCTAGGTACCTTGGATGTTTTTACGGGTGAAAAAGGTTTCCGCCCTATGTGTTTTAGTATTTGTTTGCAGAGTTCTGTTCCCGGGTGGTGCTACGTATTTCAACCAATCCAACGGTTACGCCGACGCTGGTCAACATATCTACGAAATTGCTCAAGAACTAAATGACGCTGGCGATTACTTTCCAATTTTCGGGACATGTCTAGGATTTCAACTGCTCGTTATATTAGCTTCGGGACGCGGGCCGAAGGAGAATCGAGCCTCATGCCACTCCTTTGAAAATCTGCCTCTTAATTTTACACAGGGTGAGGAGACTTAAAATCCAATAATTGGATAGCTTAGCTTAGTTTAGATTATTCAACAAGATCGTCCTAAAGCTATGCTATACTATAATTAATGTGTAAAGGCTGTCTAAAGATGTTTCAATTAAGTCTATTCAACTAACTTGAACGATAACATATATTAGAGTAGCCTAAAAATTATATAATGAATATTTTTCTAAAAAAAATATTAGCTTTCGTAAATAAGTTCCCCTTGAATTATTCTTAGAGGAAAATAAAGTTTTCGTGAACAATGTTTTAAAGTATCTTTTATTATTTTATTGCTTAAATTAACATTTGCTACAGATTATCGCATGAGCAAAATGTTTCGGGAAACACCGGAAGATATTCTTGATATTTTGAAGAACCAGCACGTCACAGTAAATGTCCATCAGTTCTGTATACTTGATGATGTAAGTACCTGTACGTACGTATAGCACGTATAAACTTTTCATATAACGCAGTTGTATGATTCAGATGAAGATATCCTGGGGTTTTTTATAGGGTCGTGGTATGAATTTGGTTTTATTCTGAAGGAGACTTCACTTCCAGACCGATGGTAAGGAAGTCGATGTTTGCCTTCCTAGGTAAACTACATATAGCACGAAAAGCCATCCGTCATACTTTTTATTATTCCTACACTGTGTAGTCTAAGCGGTTACCTAAAACTGAAATCCGTGTATAGGACATCAATTTTTTTTTTCACTGCATTTTGTTAGGGGAATGTTCTTGAAATAAGTCCTTCAGCAGTTTCATTAATCCACCTCCCTAAAACCTATTTGGCTGCTATTTTGGTAGACCTTGTATCATTAGTACCAGTCAATATTGCACTTCTTTTAAGACATCGGGGTAGGTTAGGGCGTTGTTGTCAGATTTATTTGTTTATCTTGCAAATACGTTTCAGAACTTAAGGTTTCATAATCTGAAGAAAGATTGGCGTGCCACTTCTCATAGCATTGATGAAAATGGTGTCAGATTCATTGCCAGTCTCGAACATAAAAGGTGAGTATATACACATATACTTCTAAGTTATAATTAAAAAACTTTGGAAGGTTCTGCATCTCATCCAGTGCGCAAAATGTTGAATTATTAAATCGTTAGTTAATTAATTAAACTGCACATACAGGTATCCATTCTACGCAGTCCAATTCCACCCGGAGAAGAGCTCGTTCGAATGGAAACTATCGAAGAAATACGCGCACACGTTTGATGCTGTGAAAGCGAATCGATACTTTATGGATTTCTTCGTAAATGAGTGTCGTAAAAGTAACCATACCTTTGCCAGTGCTTCCGAAGAAAATACTTATTTGATCTACAATTACGAACCTCGATTTACCGGTGAACTTGGCAGTGCTTATCATCAGTGTTATATGTTTGAGCCAAGGGGAACGGTCTAATGATTACTGTTTCTATCGTTCAGTTTTAAGAGATGTTGGAACTTCGCTGTATCCTTCCCGAAAAGCCCCCTGAAATGCTCCCTGCATTTTAGAGGTGAGCTTTTCGGTTACTAGTGAACTGCCAACTATCATATTTTAATCAGCACTCGCTTAATGAGAAAAAAATATACTTTTTGTATTTCCGAACAACAAAAATTTTGTAAATACGTAATATCTTACTCATAATTTAACATAAAATTATAACGGAAATTCTGTGTTGAAATTATCAGAGGAAGTGGAGGATTTTTATGTACGGAACCTTTTCTACACGAATCTGAGTAGCATTTGACCGCTATTTTATATGCATATCTAGTTTTGATGATTAGAATTTGAAGCGCATTGAAAATTATAAGGCGGTAATTTTTGGCTGGTCATCGGATGGCGGCGATTTGTCTTCCTTTTGAGAAATATTGTAGTAGATAAGTATTTTTTGGTGAAGTTAGTTATAGTTTTTAAATCAGAAATCTAAGAAAGAATTTATTCATTGATCAAAAACAAGCATTTGTTGTTGTTTTTTTTTAATTTTATTTATTAAATTTCACAATATATTATAATAAACTTTAATTAATTATCAAAGAAAAGTTTTATGACTTTCGCCAAACGTATTTTATCGATAGATACGAATCTGAATGGACGAATGTGAATTTTACCTTATCGGTATGATGTTTGTCACTTATAATTTGTTATCAGTACTTAAATTAATTTTAATAAAGGAAGAGTAAATATTTTTCTACCATTATTATAACATTCCTGCCTATGCTTACGTACGCCACTAACATATTTCAAAACTAAGATAACTGATTAATGAATAATATACATAAATACTTATAATATACAGATAAACACCCAGCCACTGAAATACGTTCATCACGCAAACATTTTCCAGGTTTGGGAATCGAACCTACAGCATTGAGCTCAGAAAGCAGGATTATTGCCAACTGCGCCAGCAGCCGTCATATCTTTGCGTACTTTTTCTGTTCTTCTCTGATACAGATATCTGTTTTTTCTTGGATTTTCTCTTCTATAATATGCATGTATACCTTCATCTTGAGTCACTCTATCTATTGGTGAAAACTGCATTAAAATCCGTTATGTAGTTTGAAACCTACGTCCCAGGGGCGGGAGCGACTTAGTTTTATAATATATAAATATATAGATAAAGATAAAGATAATCAGGATCGACGCATGGGCAAGGGCCAATATCTTTATTTCAAGGCCTACGATAAAGGCCTTTTAAAATGTGTTTTCTGTATGTTTGTATTGACTCTACCGCCGGTTTGGAATTCTGATTCTACTTGGATGCAGTTAGTTAGAAGGTCATGTTTAGCTGTATACTAATATCTATATCTATACATAAAAAAAATTTAGATTAGCCGTTTCTGTAAATCAATCATTTTTGCAAATAGATAACTGGGAGACGTTAGAAATAAGCCATATAAGATTTTTTTTTTTTTTTTGTCCGTTTTTCTGTCGTCTGTTTGTCTGTTTGTTTGTGCACGCATCGCGCAAACACTAATGAACAGATTTAAATGGCACATTTATAGCTGATACCTTGGATTAAAATAAAATATATTTTTTGTCTCGAAAAGCAAGAGGGTTCTAAGGGGAAAGTTTTTGTATATTGACTTCATAACTCCGCCATACATTAACCGATTGGCATAATTCTTCTTTCACCAGAAAGGCTGTATTATAAGTTTAATTTGGCCAACATTTTGTCAAGATTTGGTTAATATTATTGTTGGTAGAGGAATTATATCCTCAGCGGACTGCATCGAATTAACGAAACAACTTGAGAATTGGATATAGATAAAAATGATGAACTACGTGATTAAAGAAGTAATTATAAGCTTTAAAAAAAGTCCAGGAAGAAGTCGAAAAGATCAAAATTCATTTATTTCAAGTAGGCCTAATTTATCAGCACTTTTGAAAAGTCAAGTCAGTCTGTTTGTAGTGACTCTACCACCGGTTTGGAAGGCAGATTCCACTGAGAAGAACCAGCAAGAAACTCATCTGATTACAGTACATCTAATTATTATAGTTAAGTCACAAAAGCAGCTTTTGTGTTCTAAAATTTTATAAGATCGGCGGTTTATACAAAAGTTGGTTACATTTGTATCGCAGTTTTAATTATTATTCAAATAAATAGTTCTATGATGAAGTGTATTTTTATAAAAGCAAAAATCTTTTTAATTCATTCTAATCGGACAATTGAGTAAGAAGTTATTACGAGTTTCATTAAATTCAAGATTACACCTAAACGAAACAGTTCTTTTTCGAGCTACACTACAATTGTAAAGTTTATTTTTAAAACTATATTTAACCCGAATTTATACAAGAATGAATATCTGTGCAACTACACCTAAATTAAACGATTCCTACAGAATTCGAATTTTAGTATGAATGAATGAATCAATATACTTTTATTGCACACCACAAAAGTACATAAAATAGTACGTAGAATAAAGTAGTACTTAGATAGTCTTACCAATGTGAGTCAACTAATAGTACCATGCTGTCTCTTAATATAACCGTTACTCTTCGTTGTAAGTGATAAAAGCTGAAACCGAAGTATATTAAATTGTCCTATCTATTTACTAACCCCAGTTATAGCTTACCCTGCCAGACATCTCTCAAATGAACTGTTCCTACGGAATGCTTTAAAAACAAAAACAAACTCGGGCGAAGTCGCAGGCATCAGCTAGTTATAAATAATTGAATGTGTGTGTTTGTTTGTTTGATTATGTATTTGCTACTATGTTTAAAGCCGCACGGAATAATATGTAACAAAGGTTATATTTTAAGATTTATCATGGTCCACTCATATTAAAGAGCTAAGTATGAAAATGTTTGCAACCATGAGCTCACTACGGTGCCTAAGATTTGTTCTTCCGATCCCTACCAAAGTTATGTTGGCGCATTCTCTCCTTCTCTCTATTCTAGATTATGCGGATGCAAGCTATCTGAATCTGACTGAGGACCAACTGAACAAACTTGAGCGTCTCCAAAATCTTGCTATTCGGTTCATATTTGGCCTGCGCAAGTATGACCACGTATCTGAATTTCGTCAAAAGCTCAAGTGGCTCCCTATTCGCCGTCGCCGGGATGTACTTTCGCTTCTGTACTGTGTGTTATTTAATCCCAAAACACCTCCTTACTTGAAGGAAAAGTTCAACTTTGTAGGAACGGCATCTGACTTAAGATCATGTCGTATGCTGACTCTGAGCATGCCATTCCACAAGACGAAGTTTTATAAGCTTTCCTTCGCAGTGCAGGCTATCGAATTGTGGAATGCTCTCCATACGAACATACGACAGGCAAAATCGCTTGATATATTTAAAAATGCAGTTAAAGCTTATTATCTTGCGCAATAAGACGACTGATTTTTATTTTTATATCATCTTTTCATTAATATAGCTTATCATAATATATATTAGTTTAATATTTTTATATTTATTTTGTATATATATAAATATTTTATTTTATGTTTTTATTTGTGTATATTTTGTTTATGTATTCGTATGTAGTTATAAGAATGTAGGTTTATAATAATTTTACACCACCTATTTGTTCTCGCTCTTGTTGTCTCCTAATCCTAAGGTTGCCTGGTAGAGATCGCTTTTAAGCGATAAGGCCGCCTTTTGTATTCTACTCCAGTTATTGTGTTTCTCTCTATTCGTCCTTTATTTTCCTAACTGTGTAGTGGTGTACAAATAAAGAGTTTAAATAAAATAATAATATTTTTATGTTTACCGAACAACCGATAAACTTCAATCACCTGCTTCTCAAATAGCTGGGACCTCCAAATATGAATAAAAAACGCCCTAGGTATATAAAAAGTATCTCAAGATATTTTAAGCCACTATTATTTTTTAGTCCCCTACAAGTTAGCCCTTGACTAC
This sequence comes from Pararge aegeria, assembly GCF_905163445.1. Taxonomy (NCBI): domain Eukaryota; kingdom Metazoa; phylum Arthropoda; class Insecta; order Lepidoptera; family Nymphalidae; genus Pararge; species Pararge aegeria. Next base: position 9,255,616 of record NC_053195.1, on the reverse strand, counting down.
AAAATTTGCCTGTTTGGACTTACTCCCGTGCCACAAAGAATATGTACACGTACATTATCAACAAGTAATTTTCACTGTCGTAAAGTGAGGAAACCGCGTGGGATTTAGTCTTACCAATTAGCCTACATTCAGTTATACCAATGGGAAACAATTTGTTCAGACAGCAATCATCACGAAGTCAAAGTTTAACAAACAGTGTTGATGAGAAAAGTTTAAATATTCTGTATCCCAAGATATTTAGATGTAGATTTCCGCATCGCAGGTGATTGAACTGATGTTTACCTTTGCAGTTTGCAATTTGTATGCCCACGAGAATTAACTCAGTCTGATTAAAGAAGCAACCTAGCGACGCCGTAGTTTTAATTTATCGACCTATTACTGCTGACTGTGTGTAACCGAGAATAGCAAACTTAAATTCTACACTGAGTTTTTTTTTTTTTTGCAGACAGGAATTTCAATTAAATAATAATTCTTTTATTATTTATCTGTAAAAATATTCGAATAAAACTCCTCCAGTCTAGGATTTTTTTTTCTATTTTTAAATTATGCGTATTTGGTTGGTATATTTTTGATAGTAAATATTACCTCATCATCAGCCTGCAAGCATCCACTGTTGAACATATGCCTCTCCGAGACCATCACCGTGTGTGGCCTCCTCGGCCTTCCTCATCTAGTCGCTTCAAGCTACTTTTTTAAGGTCACCTGTCCATCGGGCTGACGGTGGTCTCCCACTGTGCCTACCGGTGCGCGGTCTCCACTCCAGCCCAGCCCAGCCACACGTCTGCTCCAACGGCTATAGGTTCTACGACAGCCATGACCCGCCTATTGCCACTTCGGCCTGCTTATTCTTTGGGCTATGTCAACGACTTTAATTCTCCTACGGATTTCTTCCTCCTAACATAGCCCGTTCCATAGCACGCTGCACTAGTTTAAACGTTTCCGCTCCATACGTCATCACAGGCAGGACACACTCATTAAACACCTTTGTCTTAAGGCTTTGAGGTATCTACGAGTTAAACACCTGATTTTGTTTTCCGAATGCTGCCCAACCCAGCTGAATCCTTCTGTCAGCTTCCTTTTTTGAAGTTGTTTCTACCGAGCTGTATAACTGGACGTAGGTAGTTATATTCTTGGACAACGAATTATTGTTATTATCGGAAACTAATATAGCATTTCTGAGCGATAGTTTTATAAACTGATACTGAGGATTTATCTCGATAAATGCTAGACCTATTTATACACAATGTCTACTGCGATAAAACACACTCTACATGTTACTTAGAGAACCAAATTCACGTTGAGTTTTACCCGGTGCTTTTACAAACTTGAATACTGAATGTCGTAGTTTGGGAAAACGATGTAAGATGGCGCTGATTTTATTTTTATTGAACATTCAATAGCTTTTAATTTCAAGTTCCTGCAGTCTGTTTCTAAATGAATGAACGTTACAATTTATGACCAATAAGAACAAAACTTGTTAATTTTGAGGTTAACAACTACAGGCCGAAGGCTTTCTGGTTTATTTTATTTAACCCTGTTTTATATAGCATATACAATACACACGATCTCAGTTGGCCGGGGTGAATTGAAAAACTGATAAAGTTTTAAAAAATTACATACTATTTCGTTTAAACAATATCTGCTAGTCTCCGAGCCCCATCTTCAACCCGACAAAGTGAATCGTGCCCATTGTTTTTGAAGACCTCTCTGGCGCAACTTTGAGTGCTGCGATTTTAAGTGGAAGGTTCCGGGTTCAACGCCGGATTTTTCTCAGGTCTGGTTTGGTGGGAGGCTTCAACTGTGGCTAGCTACCACCCTATCAACAAAAACGTGCTGCTAAGCGATTTAGAGTTACGGTACGTTGTCACGTAGAAACCGATTATGGGTACGGGTTTAATATAACTACCATACCCCTAACAGGTTAGCCCGTTATCATCATCACTTAGCAGCAGCTGAGAAAAAAAATTGAACACTTTATTGCACACACACATTTTATAAAAATAAATCGAATGCGTACAAAGTTGAACATTGTGGCGGTTTTTTTAAAAAAGTGATCTCTTTTAGACAAACATTTGCGTAAGGAAATCAAACTGTTACAGACTTACATTTTTCGACTTCAGTAATTAAGATTTCAACACTATCAACTGGATTTATTAACTAAATAAAATAACTACAAAGCTGCTAGGACGCAGGCCATTTTGCTCTCATCTCTCGCAAGACAGAAATATTCTGAAGATTGTTGAACTATAAAATTATGTTTGAAAAGAGCAATCTGTTGAGCTTCTTGCCGGCCCTAGTTGTGTTGTTGTATTGTGTTGTTGTATTGTGTTGTAGTAGGCCAGTAATGGGATGATGATGATGATGACGACTGACTTTCACAAGGAGGTGCGGATAAGGAACAAACCTTTGTAATCATGTTGAGTCGACATTCGAAGATGTAGTGTTTATTAAGGGTTTCAAAGTGATATAATATAAAGTTTCGATGCAATACACGAAATCTCTGAATTTTGCCTTGTACGTTTCGTCATGCATTTTCTGGGCACACATTCTGGCCGCGTTGCTGACGTACCGATTTGTATGCATTGCGACAACGAAGCTGGACTGACTTGAGGCATTGGACCATTTATAAGTAGTTACTTTGCATGTTAAGTATCCGAGTTTTAAGAACGATAAATATTTTTATGTATTACGTCGTACAGATTCACTGGTCATTTTCAAACAATTTGGAAAACTCTACAAAATGACCTATGCAATGTTCAACTACGGGTCGGGCTTAAAAATATATAAAGTTGATAGATAGAATAACTTTATTGCAAACAAACAAAACACAAAGAAAACCACAAAGACAAAAATACATAGTGTAATTACAAGGTATTATGTATTTTCTGTGAAAGAATTTGCAATAACAGCCTTAAGTTAGGAAATTGGCGGTGTTAAGCCCTGTGCCTCGGATAGTACGTTACCGTCAATACTGGTTATTATCACTTACCAGTGATAATACTGGTCAAAGCCTTTAAACCCGCATTGAGGCAGCGAGGTGGGTCTATGCTCTTAAACCCTCCCTCCTATGAGAGACGAGTTCTGTGCCCAACAGTGGGACGTTAATAGGCCTCGGATGAAACCTTTCCTAGACTTTCACAAATGTTTAAAGACTTAAATTAGCCAAATACGTCCAGCTGTTCACGAGTTTTAGTGAGACTAATAAAAATTAGTTTAATTTATATAAGAAGATAAAAGTAAAGTTTCTTTTCATTTTCCATTTATATGCAATATTTAGCTTTTGTCAGACTTCTTACTTCTCTACTAGTTGGTAGTTTGACAACAATTTTAAAACTGTAGTAAAAATGTTTCAATAACTGAAGTAAAATTATTTTGCAACCTATAAGCTAATTATTTACATCAAAGAAAGTTATTTGTTAAAATTACCGAAACTGTTATACATGTTAATAAATGTTATATTCATTTCTCGTTAAAGGTTCTAATTACGATACATTACCATAAATGAATTAAAAATACAAGATTTATAGGTATGAAATGTTAAGATAATTAATACTTACGCGAAACCTAGTTATGTCTCGACAACATTTTACGTACACATTAGAGTATCTTCTATCTTCTATCACATTAGGAAACTGTATAATTTCCTGTAAGGAAGCCACTTTTCGCCTTTTGCCTAGAGCTCATCAACCTCATTATGTACCTACTCGGGTATATTTTCTTGAATGCCATGTCTGAAATTCAGATAATTGCCCATTTTTGGGATTAAATTCCGTCTCAATAATATTAGTTTAAAAGATCTGTAGATCAATATTTTACAAGCTATAAATTTGTAAATAAAATCAATTTTAAATAGCTTACTAAAATATTTGTTGTTGCTTAAAAATTAGTCTTTTTTCTATATTTAGGGTTACGTACCCGACCTGTGCCAACAGGATCTTTTACAAAGCATCCGTTGTACGTCTGTCTGTCAACAGGCGTTATTTCGCGAACTGTAATAGGCATGATGACAGTAACAAAGAATCGCTAAAATATAGTATTTATCTAATGACATATGATTCATGTATTATGAAAAACGTAGTTTTATTTATATTCGAAGTGTGGTTGGTATATATTTTTTAATAAATAAAACTGTAAAATAAAACGCCACGACAGGGGAAACGCTGTTCAAAATTATGACGTCCCGTCTATATAAACATAATTTTGTCATGCTTCAACTTCGAAAATCTCTGCGTATATCAAGTTTTTTTTGATTATAAAATATTAGTTGTTAAGTTTTTTGTTATCAATACCAAATATCAATATATCTTTAGCTATGGAACAAGGAATTACTAAATCTTTTTGTTGGAAATAATGTTTGCTAATGTGCCACGTTTGTAGATACTCTTAAGAAAGCCCACTACCATCGGCTTTAGGTCATATGATCTTGGCATCCTGTCACCTTGGTGAAAAAATCCGACCCCTGAGCTTATCAAATGTGACCATAAACAAAAATTCACGCATATTATAGAGGGCAGTAGTGCACCGCATCTTATAACAGGAATCTAAGTATTAAAAATTCAAGCAAAAATACATTACACTAGTTTCTGCCCTTGACTTCGCTCTACAAAGGTTTAAAAAAAAAGTCTTGCTGCTAATAGAAAAATATGAACGCAAATTACTTAAAAAAATCAGAAACCTATATTTTTTTTATCCCCTATTTGTGATGTCTTTGGCGGTGGAATTTTTTAAAGTTTGTGAAACACGTATTTCTTTAATTTTAATCGAAAACCTAAAATCAAAGTTTCGTGGTTGTAACTTGAAAAATAAATTCATAAAAGAAGGATTTTTTACAAGCTTTCATCCCCCATTTAACCTTATTAGGGTTGGAATTTTCCAAAATCAGTCAATCATTTCAGTAATAACAATCTATGTGCAAGATTTCAACCTGATCCGTCAAGTGGTTAGAGCTGTGCGTTGATAGATCAGTAAGTCAGTCAGTCACATTTGCCTCTTATGTATAAATATATAGATTAGTAATTATAATTCCTAAATTAGTGTATTGTAATTAATGGCCAGCGCGCATGATATAGAGGAAACTACCGTATCTATATTAACCCTACTGTTTGCACTTTATAACGAAATAAGTTCTACTTTTGGGTGAAATCATTTTACTGCCGAATTGTTCTCTATTCTCTTAAATTGTTTGATTTAGGATATATTGAGCATACAACCTGGGTTAAGTACGTGATGCTATTTTAGAAATTGATGACGCGCTATTCTTGAGAGCTCAAATAGGTAAGTAAGTTTATTAACCTCAGTCCTTTATTCTCAAATATCATTTAACGATGTTGTTAGAAAGTATTTTAACACCGTTGGTTTAATGCAGGAAACTTAACGCTTTTGTATTATGATTGATGTTCATTACTACCAGTTAATTATGAATACATTTTAAAATAATAAAATGAGAAGAGCGTTTTGTGGGCGGTTGCGATATTTAAGCTTGTTAGAGTTATCTGGGCTTTGGCCGCAAGTGTTTTATTAAGAGCCGTTGTTATATTCACCCGTCAATGCAGAAGCGTGGGTAAAAGTTTCAATTAGGGAGGAGGTCTAAGCTTGCTAACATAACAGAAAAAGCGTGTACGTACACTTTTAATTACATACAATTAGTTTTCTCAAATAGTTTGCGCGCTTATGTGAACCGCAATGTATATTGGTGCGTTGCAATTTTTCGGATACCGTATTTTGATTTTCTGACCTTTCATTATTATAATTCATCACATCAACCCTTTATCGGCCACGACAGGGCACGGGTCTCCTCCCGTGCCCTGTCGTGGGAAGGGTTAAGGCAGTAGTCTACCATGCTGGCCCAGTGCGGATTGGTGGACTTCACATGCCTTTGAGAACAATATGCAGAATTTGCAGGCATGCGGGATTCCTCACGATTTTTTTAAAATATATAAATAAATATATTCGACATCTAGCCCCAAAGTAAGCGTAGCTTGTGTTATGGGTACTGAGATAGCTGATGATTATTTTTTTATGAATATAATACACATGAATACTTATAATATACAGTTAAAAACCCAGACACTGAAAAATATTCATGTTCATCACACAAACATTTTCCAGCTGTGGGAATTGTTGGCGTCCTCACGTCCGCTTTGATGTGTATATAAATGAAACTAAGTGGACTATATATAAAGCTGGTTATAATGAGAATAACAACGCTGGTAACAATTGTCTATTAAATCGTTGATCGCGTCGTCAGTGGTCCGTTTGCGAGTGCCTTTCGCCGCCAAGGAGAGCGATATCCCGGTCGTCGGGGACATCCCGTGCGATGTCCCCCACGACCCGCCTGGCCCCCGCGCGGCTCCTCCCGTGCTTTACAAACGAGTATATCGCTCCCCGGGTTGAACTATTCTACAGGAATCGAACCCACGACCTTGGACTCAGAAAGCAGGGTCACTGCCCACTGCGCCACTCGGCCGTCCGATGTTCACCGTTGAAGATAGTGATATTTTGATTACTTAAAACTTACATAACTTTGAAGTTTCGAACTCGCCCCCCCCGAAAAATTAGAATTCCTAACCCTGGGCGCTTTATAATAATTATAAATTTTATTAACGTCAAAAATTTTAATAAATTATGTTACTAAATAATTAAATGCATGTATTTCAAAGAAGCGTGTGAGTGCAATAAAAACGAATAAACCGGGCAAACTATAGGTTTTCGGGTTGACATTTCGTTCCTGCATATAAATTATAATCCTATACCTTAAAACCCTTATCTATTAGCTTAAAAATAACGTCAGTTCCTTACTTTCTTGAAATTCGGAAAGACTGACAAACACACCTTTGCATTTACATTATTTGGGATAAACTTTTTATATATGAGAAATTCTAAAATTTCAAGTTTGTTCTTGGGTAGATGCAGTGGTTAGGAGTTATATTTAGACCTGATATTTTTATCTTTTGAGGGTACACTTAGAAGTTACTGACGCGGGCGCATTGATCGCTCCCGAGTTTGCAGCAAGCTTTGACCTAGTTAGCTCGCTCAATGAAATAAGCCGCTTTCAGTAGGAAGTAAACATTGCTAACCGAGATATCTACAATTTCAATAACGGCTTTTAATATATCAGTTTATGATGTGCTGTTATGTTATATATATTAATGCTCTACCTAACGGTATTCGAAGTTCAGAATGGCTGAATATTTTTAAAAGACATCTTAAATTAGTCAGTTAATATTTGCGGAATGCATGATGTATTTAATTGAATTTAATATAATTTTACATACACTTTACATGCTCGAAAATAATATGTATATTACATAGCTTATGTAAAAATCACTAGTAAACCTTAAGAAAAAAAAACAAAAAATAAAACAATTTTATTTGTCTGACAGCCATTAATTAACATACATAAAGTGGTTATTTATAGTCAGTATATTTTGTATATTGCGTCGCTGCCCTTTATGTTATAAAATGACTTTTCACAAGTGCTGTCTGGAAGAGATTGATTTTGCGATAAGACTGCCTTTGCATACAAATTTGTGTTTCATTAGGATGTAGTCTGTGTGATTTGTAACAAATTTCATTGCGGGCATATAAAAAGTATATCTATCAATGTATCTACAGCAAAAGTGGACAATGAAATAATATATATATTTATAGTAATATGATCTTGATATGAAAGACAGAAGAATGACAGTTTAAATGGAAATTTAAAAGATTTTCGCTTTCGTTTTCTAGCGATCGGGTTATTGAAATCATTATTATACCGATGTTTAGCAGCTGATTGTGACCCGGTGTTTATTTAATAGTTTGAATATAAAAAATGCTCATAACTCCGAAAAGTTAGAGTTCCGTGCTTTACACACTGATGAGGTCGCGAACATGATTAATAACTTTTACTGAAACATATCCCACACGAAAGTGTGTTTATTTGTCTTTCCTTCACGCCATAACTAAGTAACCAATCAACTTGATTTTTGGCATATAGTTTCACCGTTCAGTGAGGTAGCGCGTAATTTATATCCCAGGAAAACAAACGGTTTCCACGGGATTTGAAAAAACCCGTCATAAATGCGCGTAAAGTAATTAAACACTTTTTCGAATTTTCTAAGTTAGATCAATTTGAAATTGCTCAGGGACACTATCATGCGCTAAGACTGCAGCGCAGCTGGGGTCTATGACCGCACGGCCTACTTTCCGCGCTGACGTCACAGATACGCCCCCCACGACGTCATTTCGGATCTCCGCTACTCCATTCAAAACTGGAACAACCCCTCATACACCTCACCTCACTTCCTCACCTGAAAGAGCGAGGTTACAGGAATATTATTGTACACCCTAAGGTCATTTCTCTACTTATAACTAGAAAGGTCACAAGAAACATAGAACAAACTCTACAATATTTTTTGTCTCATTTTGTAATATTATACAATATTATATTCATTTTACTCGTTCACATCAGGAAAATATAGTCTATTATTTATCGTCTACGGGTTATAAAAATAATAAGTCGTAGTTTAGTTTAAATTATTCAGTGAATTGTTAAAATATTTTTGATTTAGGTATCTCATATAATAAAAAACCTCGCTGATATAACTTATATACCTACAATTCAGGTGAAATAAGGATTTTTATAGTAAAAATTGATGGACAAAGGATATCGTCCCCTTGATAGGAATTGAAAAACCATTACCTTTAAAAAGAGTTACCACTTCGCAGGGCCTGCAAAGAATATAATATGACCTTGTTTGTTTGGAAGCTATACAAATAACAATGCTGCTTGACAACAGACCAAGCATGGCGGTAGTACCTCTTCACCGGACGAGGTAAGTCACAACTAGTTTTTCTACGCGACAAAATTACTTCGTTTCGAGGAAACAAAAAATATACTCTCAGTTTCTCCCTTTAGAATCGGGTTATAATCATCAATAATGTTTACACATTCCTTATTATTGGGTAGAAGGTGTTACTTCGCATAACAAAAACCATTGATCTTTCAAAATGAACTCTCTCCCTACGCACGTTTTGCTCTGACACCGGAGCATCCTTTTGAGTATCTGCATTGTCATATTAGGATATTTTTTTCTTGAAATGACAAAAATGTAAGATTGGCTATAAATAAATAAAATAAATGTTGACATTACCATGCACATTTTACAATTGCTCATTGTGCAGATTTGCCTGGTTTTCACAGATTATAGCAAATTAGGCTTAATTTTCGAATATGTTACCTTTCTCATTTTAAGCATAGCAAGCTATCGACCCTCTTGGTAATGGACTTCTAAAGAATCCTGTTCATGTTATGTTATGGAACTCCTAATTTAAAATATTATACTAAAATACCAACGTACAAAATAAAAAGATAGATAGTATTTTTATAGGCATTAAAATATTTCCGTTACAGTGCGAGATCTTAGTTCGTGGCAAACTATTAGTTCATGCAAGTATTTTTTTTATATTAGATAAGCTATCTGTTAAGCGCTTGGCACGGAGCATAAACTGGAGTCCACTTCAATTACTTTGAAGGTAAAACAACTTGATAGCAAAAACGAAATTTCTATTTAAAGCACATCCTTGACACAAATACTGTAGCGGAGGTCATGCCCTTTAGAGATGATGCGGGCCGGCAAAGGCTTATACAATGAAAATTCAAATGCCCCTCAATTGAGTAGTATTATTATGCCAATTATTACTTTTGTATTAATATTGCTTTTTTAATAAGAAAATGCGACTCTGGATGCTGCTTTTTTTTAAATAAATAAATAAGGTTGCCTTTAAGAGAGCTTGCAGCAATAAGACCGCCTTTTCATGTATACATTGTGTAACTTACCGTCTCTTTTCCTTTAATAAAGTGTTTCTTCTTCTTCTTCTTAATAATCAATATACTACGGCAATACACACATCGCCATTTAGCTCGAAAATAAGCGTAGCTTGTGTTATGGGTGTCCCATGAATAGTTTTATATATAATATACATACATACATATAATATAAGGACAGATAAACACCCAGACACTGAAAAATATTCATGGTTATCACCATTACAAACTTTTTTCAGTTGTGGGAATCGAACCCACAGGCTTGGACTCAGAAAGCAGTTACTAAGTAATAAGTATAATAGTATTAAGTGGATTCAATCTTATGTGTTAAAATAAGTTTCTTTTACCGGGATCAAAGAGCCATTTTGGTAATTTAATGGTATGCATACTATAATGTGTGTGAATGAGCAGGCAGTTGCCTGTAATTATTGTTTCTCAATGGCTTTTTTTGTCAGTATAAAATATCTCCTGCTGTATTTTATTGATTTATACACAAATTGGAAAAAAGATATCCCGCTGAATAAAAAAATAATTAATGTCAAATTGCATTCTTAAACTAAGCGTACCTATATTTCTTCAAAATCGTTCAGGTCCACCTCAATTTAAGTAAAAATTACAAGAACAGTCAATTTATATGACCTAAGAAATATATACCTTTTTATGTATATACCTTTCAAGAATATGCCAACATATACAAGATACAAAGTTGATCAAAATACATAATTTTACGTATTTTGTACGTACGTAATTTTTTTCATAATTATCATCGACCCATTACTCGCCCACTACAGGGCACGAGTTTCCGTTCAGAATGTAAAAGGAAAATGACGAGGACCGTCGCGCTGGCGACGTGCCGTCTGGAGTTCACACGCCTGCCTTCCTCACGATGTTTTCATTCACCGTTGAAGCAAGCATTATATGCTTAAAACGCACTTTCGTCATTCACTCCCCCGAGTTGTGAGGGCAGCTGGCCGACTGCTCCTGAGAATGTGGAGCCGCGTCGCCTATATGCCGGGGTCGTGAGGAGCATGGCGACGTAAAAATAAATAAACAATAAATATACAACGACAATACACACATCGCCGTATAGCCCCAAAGTAAGCGTAGCTTGTATTGTGGGTACTGAGATGACTGATGAATAATTTTTTGAATAATACATAAATACTAATACATAAATACATAAAATACATAAATACATAAATACTTATAATACATGTTGCTGCCCACTGCACAAATCGGCCGTCATCCGCTGCCGCCGCCGTATCGTGCTGTCCTGGGCTAGTTGTGCTGGCGAAGGCATGGGTTGCTTTCCTTCCAGCTGGTGCAGTATGACCGGCCATGGGTGCTTTAGTCATTACCTGTACCGAGTTGCGAGGAGGGAACCAATCAGATGACACGGCTCAACACACTCTCGAGGTGTGCCACAGGTGGGATATCTAGCGCTACACCCTGGTAGCGGACATTGGCGGGGTATTGGACATGCTGAGCACTGTAACGCCTTGGGAAGCCGTAGCCGACACCCGCGAAGAAGTAGGCTGGAAGGAGGAAGCCTCAGATGTATATCCACTCCAGCGTAGACGGGATGGAAGAAGTCGGCGGCAATTTGCCGCTAGTCGGCTTCCTTTAGGAGGTGGCGGTTAGCTCTTGGGCTAGCTACCCGTTACTATGTAAGCGCGCAAGCCCCGGCACTCGGTTGGTAGACGTCCGGGGAGTATACAATGGGTTCACTGGGCGTCCTGTAAATACAACAAGAGGCACATGCAGTGGTTTTTAGTTCCTATAAACCCTCCTTCATAGGAGGGAGTCCTACATAACCTCCGTCCTGCCTCCTGGACCGATGCAGCTATAAAGCCTTTCAAAAGAAAAAGGTTCATGCTAAATGGATAAAAAACGCCTGGAATCGAGTCAATAAACTATATATATCGTGATGGCTAATAAGATAACGTATTACTTAATTAAGAAGCATGAACTGTGTTTATGAAAGTTTAACTTTTGGGGTGATGAAAAATATAAAGTACTACAAATATCCAGTTATGTAGTAAGATTAGGTTCGATTTAAACTTAGACGGCTGTTTTAACCGAATCTCAGCTATACAATTAAATATGTGTAATTAATAGCGGCAGCTTTCAAGATTGAAGTCGCCACAATATACACGACACAGGACACTTAGTATTTTTGAAGCCGTAATCAGTAATTAAGATATCTTTACTATGCATTATATTCACTCGTTTAAATACTATCCGTATAATAATATCATAATACATTAAACAAAGCTTTCATCGACAAGAACACTTAACAATTACTGGATCATTAATCTCCAAAGAGACTCACAAGGCACGTATTTGGGTCATGTGGACTTCAATGCCGGCTACTAAAATTTAAAAGCTTCTAAGGTTGTGACACGACCTAGCCCTAGATGTGTATTATGGGATGATACTTAATTAATGCAGTTTTCTTAGGCTCTTTGTACACAAGGCATCGGAAGTATCCGTGTCTTGAGTGTCTGGGCGACTATATCAAGACTGTTAATAGTGACATCGTACAGTGTTTTAGTTGACAGGACTTATTGCATAGGTAGATAACCAGTACAAATTGAAATAGTTGGAAAATCCAAAATTGCATGCCTCATAATCTCATTCATTACAAAAAAAATTAGATTATTTGTAAATAATAACTTGTAAATAATAAACTACTTCTAATTATACCGTGAAAAGTAATAGGCTTCTATTCCTCAAAATACAGAAGCATTTAAAAAAACCAACTCGATAAGTGTTTCGCTCGATATCATGACCACAAGATACGGGATCCGCACATACAGACACACGGACGACCAAGGCAAGCCTCTTTTTTAAACTATTTTTTAACTATTTTAAATAATGAAAAGGTATTTAAAAATATCATGAGTGTTAAAAATAGTGTTTTTTCTCAACATTTGTCTATTTATAATCACATAAAAGTAATAAAGAATAAAAGAAGTGACATTTTAAGTTGCAGAATCACCTCAACGCTTCGCTTATGAGGCGTGTAAATGTAATGTAGGTATCTTGCTTATTCATAAAAGCACTACTAAATTCGGGAAAAAAATGAGTAAAATGAGGGGCAAATATGAAAGTGAAGTGGTAATTAGGCTTTATAAAATTACTGAAGGAAATTGTATACATTCCATTAGCTGAACGTACTTTCCGAGGTAAGGGATTGGGCAACACCAATTCACTAGCTCTAAAGTGATTACTACTAATTTACTTAACAGAAACACCTAATATGTACATAACAATTTTTCAGCCGAACGGAGAATTCAAACTATATTGCGTTGGCGTTGAATAGGTCTATTTTATGTATTAATGAGCCAACGAAAAATATGTTTTTGTAGGGAAATAATAATAACAAACTAAAATTAACAATCAATATAAGCCGTCTAACTGTTCACTTATGGGCATGGTACCCAAAATGCTGGCGCTATTGCCCCTTTGAATTGCTAGACTTAGCCGTTGGGCTAAATAAGCGCCAGCTCTTTTCGTCTCATACTAAGGACCAATTTTTGGGACACGATGCTAAGAAAATTCCATCGATGACCATGGGCCATCATGAGTCTCAAACGCAAAAACGTACTCATTACTAATAAAGGAGTATTTACGGTGCTTAAGCATTTCAACAGATTCAACAGCTGCTGCCGCTTTTTGGGACGTACTAAGCATGTGAAAAGCTGCCAATGTATCAACGCAGGTCGCATCCCACACCAGCGCACGCCCCGACCACGGTACTATAGTCAACCACTGGTCTCTTGAACATGATTATTTTGTGTTCTTTGACTCGACCATGATCAAGAAGAGAATAAGAAAGTTTTAATGCATACATAGTAACGTACATATTGCTACCTACCTAGTTTGAAAACTTCACCTCGTTCTCGGTTTCTGTAGTCGTGGAAAATCGCCCTTATTCTGCACTTATCGCTAAAGTGAGTGAGTGATGTGGAGATTATATAGCTTGGATCATAAAACTAAGGAACTAAATGCTTCATTATAATGAAATGTATTTAGGTGCCTTTTTATTTTTTTATGACTTACAAACGTTTTTCAACTCTTAATATGTACCTACTCATTTTATTATAATACGTCATACCAACCCATTATCAGTCCACCGGGCACGAATCTCCTCTCATAATAATAAGGGCTTAAGGCGTAGGACCACGCTACCTAAGCGCGGATTGATGGACTTCATATGCCTTTGAGAACACTATGGGGAATTCTTTGGAATGTTTTTCCGCATTTAATATTTAAATGCTGAAATTAAAAATAAAAAAACTCTTAGGTGGTAGAGTCTGCAGGCGTGCTGGAGATCAGTCACCTCGAAAGGGGGCCCGAAGTACAAGCCACTTACGAAGGATGACAACCGACTCATATCTTTAACGTATTTCGAGTTACTTGTGTTGGGAACAGTGTCAATAATGGCGGACATTTTAAATGTCAAATGATAGTTTGAAATGATACATTATTGCTTAACACTGAATCGCTAACTTGTAGCGCTGTGGTCTTATAATAGGAAGGTCCTAGGTACGATTCCCGGCGGGGAATTTGAGAAATTATAATTTCTATATTTTCCATGGTCTGGTCTGGTGGGATGCTTCAGCCTCAGCAAGATAACCTGGCTTACTAGCCAAGGGCTGGTTTGAAGTGAAAAAAAAAGTATCTTTTTTTAAACTGGTACATTTTACCGAAGACCAATAGAAAAGCCCTTAATTGTAGGACAGTTCTATCAAATATATCTGTTTAGTGTGGATAAACGCACGTATCTTTATATTACAAAATACCTATGACAAAGCCGTTTACCAGTAGTTATCATAACTTAAAAGAAGAAGAAGAAACACTTTATTGCACGTATAACATACAGGAAAAGAAACAGTAAGGAGTATACAGTACACAATTTAGACATGCAAAGGCGGCCTTATTGTTGCAAGCAATCTCTTACAGGCAACCTTTGTAGATAGGACTTACAGCAAGAGAACGGGATAGTGACAAGAGTGTTGATTTATAAATACCAAAATGTAAAGATACAAATAAATATACGTAATATATAAATATATAACAAACATAATATGTATAAGTAGATTTTAACACACAATTTTAAAGAAAGAATATAAAGAATCTAATTCAAATTCCATCACTCAAAGAGAGGTAGTAGTCCTTCAGACGACTCATAAATATCGGAAGGGAACTACTTCCAAGGATTTCAGCAGACAGATTGTTCCAGAGCATAATTGCCTTAAAGGTGAAAGAATTACTGAAGAACTTCGTTTTACAAAATGAGAGTACCACACGGTTACCACGGTGGGATCGAAGGTTGGAATGGGATGAGTCAGAAATACAGCGAAAACGATCCCTTAATAAGAGGGAGATAAATGACTATTAAGAATAGAATAAGAGAAGGTAAGTAGATGAAGATCACGGCGTAAACGGATAGGCAACCACTTTAGTCTAGCTCGGTACTCCGATATGTGATTAAATTTACGCAGTCCAAACACAAACCGGATGCATAAATTTTGAAGGCGCTCGAGCTTATTAAGAAGTTCTTCGGTAATAGGTACTTAGAATATAGGTACGAATGGAATCTTTCTATATAGTGGGCTCAGTCTATCCGAGTGGTGAAAAACGTGCCTTCTCTAAACACTGAATGCTTACAAATTCATCCAACGATTTCTTATTAAAAACAAGAAAAAAGTACAAGGCACGGGTGGGTTATGGCGCCGGCGTCTACGCTCGGTCACGTTGTAGCCCTTGTGGTATATCTATAAATAAACGGTAAGGCGCGTTTAAAGAAATTTGCAACGAAAGATTTCATTCACGAGCGGTTTTCAAAAAAAAATATTTTCGAATTTATTGCTTGGAAAAATACGCTGACATTTGCAACTAATAAAAAATCAACCTCAAATTAATGTTTTCCAAAAAAGTTCTTTAAAATGATAATCTTATAAGCCGAGGTATCGTCACTAATTGAGATAATGTTACTCAAATGAATCGTTGTTAAATTTTAATAGAGTGTCTTTAACGGCTTATTCTATTTTGGAACATCTTACATAATTAAAAGTGTGCAAGGCTTTGGAAACTTTGTTAAATTAATTTGAAAGTTTGTTAGTTATTAGGTGTAGGTAGTCTTGTATTAACCGAAATAATGTCATTATCAAGGTTAAATTTAATAGAATATTGTATTATAAGATTCAAGGACAAGGATAAAATTTCGAAGGTATAAGAACAAGATAAAGTTTTGAAACATCACCCGACTCATATCTTTAACGTTTTAACGTTACATAAAATCATAAATAACTTATATAAATAAAACTTAAATGGTAATACATAAATATTAATGGTTTTCATTATATATAGTATAACAAAATCCAGTTCATTTTAACTTCTATGGATCTTCTACGGATTTCCTATTTATTATGCGTCATAAGGACTTTGGGTATGGATTTTGGCTAAAACTTTGAGTTGAAAATGGTTAAGTACGCTGATGAGTTTAATAAGTTAGCGGGTTCCTCGTTGCTCCGCTTGCGCTACATATATACTACTAGCTGATGCCCGCGTCTGCATCCGCACCTACATAAGGTTTTTTAAACTCAAATGGGGATGCTAAATCATAAACAATTGGAATAAAAAATGTTGTCCAAAAAAAAATTTGCAGCATGCGTGACTAGAACACACTTATAATATCTTAATTGGATGATCATCATCACCTCAACAGAATGACGTCCACTGCTGGACATGTGGCCTTTTGTAGAGAGTTCCAAAACCCACAGTCCTGGGCCGTCTGTTTCCATAAGCTCCCTACGACTCGTTTGATGTATTCTGTCTACCTAATTGAGAGTGGAATAACGCTGCGTTTACCGGTGCGAGGTCGCTAATCTTGCACCTTGGGACCACAACGTCCATTGGTCCTCTCAGCTATGTGTGTCGCCCATGACTACTTCAACTTCATTCTTCTCGGAGCTCCTTATTTCTGACTTGATCACGTTGACCGAGCAGCGCCCTCTACATCACCCGCTGGGTAACTCTGTACCATCTTATAAATTCTTAAATTGAAGTAATCTATATCTATACTTATAATAAAACTGTAACTGGAAGATTTCTGTACGTTTAATATATTTTGAAGATTTTGTTGCTTTATAATTGAGTCCAAAACAGATTTTTATTTAATTTTTGTCCGTCTGTCTGTCTGTGCGGACATGTGAAAACTACCGAACGGGTTAAAATAAAATTTAGTATAGTGGTAGTTGGTATTCCGGGTCAATATATAGGATAATTTTTATCCCGATAACCAATAAGTTTCCTCCGGGAAACGGGATAATTTTTTTTATCAATTTTACTTAATAGATCTGTTAAATTTGAACCGATTTTAACAATTTTTTTTTTATTTAAAGTGTATACTAACAAGCATGTATTGTCTCATTTGAATGAAGATCTGATAAATATTTTTGGAGATATAGGACATAACTCTTCACAGATACTAGCAAGTCGTAAGGCATATGGTACAACGATCGAATGCATGCGTACAATCTTTCTGATATAATAAATGCGAAAGTTTGTGTGGATGGATGTAAGTATGGATGGGTGGTTTTAGTGTATATTTTACTATGGTTTTACTGGCGTACGCCGCAAAAATGATTGATGATACATAAAAATAATGTACTACATGTTTAAAGTAATCGTGATTATCTACAAAAGAATCCGCGAGGCTATATGTCTAACTGTTATGGTTAAGTCACAATAACTGCTTGCTTATAATTTTTCTTTCAAAGCACGGGTATAATCGGGTAAGATTTTGACATTCCTATCATGATAATAATCCTTATCCAAATCAACAGTTTTACAAATATTTATTTTTATTATATATCTGCAAATTACCTTTTTAAATTATTCAAATTGAACCTACGGTTTAGAAGTTGCGACGGGTATAGAAACGCAAAAAGCAAGAAAAATGCAGCGGGCCGCCCGGCCGAATAACATAGTTTGGAAATAAAACTGGACCCGGTAGGTAGCGCTACAATTCGTTTCTATGTTTTTTTAAGATATTAAAACCTCTAATAACCGATACGGTGCAGACGAAGTTGCGCGGTTCAGTTAGTATTGTATATAGGTGATGGAAAAGAAGGAAACAGCGCCTTAGATGTTTACAATTGCGTATTAGAAACGAGAAATCCAAGCGTCAAGTACGTCACTAATGTTTAGCTAAAGTCTAAAAAAAAAACAACTTAAATTGAAAATTTTTCACTTTGTAAACATTCATTCTGAACAGTTCCAAATATTTCTCCAAATAATTTGTTTCCCAATTTCTTGATTTTGTAATTCAATCTAAAAAATATAAGTATTTAGATGTCTAGATTGTGATTTGATAAAAATACCTAAAAAAAAATCAATTTTGATAAAAAAAATTACAGAATGATTTCGAAATTCTTTGTAAACAAAATTACTATTCTTGGGACTTAAATGTGTACGTGACCTATTAACCTCTCGCCTACACACATAGCTACGTCGTAGAGATAGCTTCTACGCCGTAGGCTTGTTTTCCGTTGTAAACATCTCAAGAGTGATTAACATTCGTTAATAACTCTTTGAGATGTTTACAATTTCAAGCCTGGCTACAAATTACGTAAGAAAATTTAACATGTATATTTTAACATTATTACGTGACCTGAAAACGTGTTATACACACCCATTATGGAAGAGCGGTGTCTTCTGACACAGGGGTAGTAATACTACCCTTAAAAGAAGGCTCCTGCCATTAGTGTTTAAAGTAATTTTATTTACCCAAATAAACTATTTTTATTATTTTTTTTTTAATTTAAAATATTAAAACGAATATTATACAATTCCATCAAATATTTATTTCTTATGAGTAGATTGATGATAATATTATAATCATAACAAAATATGTAAAATATTTTGAAAATAAGAATATTATTAGGATTTCATATCGTAAACATAGATGATTATGAAATACGCATGAAAAAAATTAAGGAATCCGGAGGGATTCCTTAATTAGATACGATAGAAATAGAATTAATTAGATAAAAGAGATACGTCTCTTATGGCAACCTGACTAGTGCAACAGTAGGCGCTTTTAGCTTTAAAGTTGTGAGTCCCTGGTTTAAAACCCAGCGGAGGAAAATTTCAAATTTGCAATGTTTCAATTAGCTTAGATCTAATCTGGTAGTCTCTGTCTCTGTTGTAGCTAGTTACAACTTTATTGGCAAAGACGGAGAGATAGTATAGAGATAGAATGTCGACCTCTCTGTCGCAGGGAGCAATGGTGAGCGCTGTGCTTCTTTTTTTTTGGGGGTATCCTCATGGTTACCGTTGACTTTGAAGATACCAACGGTTGACGGATTCCCCACATCCATCGCCTGCAGGTCGTCATCAGGGGTCGGGTGGCATCCGCAAGAAAGACGCCTGCGCCCAATCCTCCTTCGACGTATCGGTTGATATTAGCGATGTGGTCCCTAACCTAACTTAACATGGTGGCCTGCCTCTTATTTTATTTATTCTGCATTTTACTTATTTTGTAACTATTTAATTAAGTTAATTTATTTATACACAAAGCTTATTCATAATTTATATCAGGAGTTCATTGCTTTATACATAATTCTCTTCTCATTCTCCTTCCCATAATCCATATTACGTAATTGCGTAGTTAGAAGCTAGGAATACACAAGTACGACAGATTGATCGAAGGCTCAAAGCAAAGGGGGGTCCAATTTCAGCGAAGTAATTGGGGAGATGGGGTCACTGCTACCAAATCTTGAAGGGTAACAACACTAATGACTGGCTTTATACGACCCTATTTTTAACATACGTCGAAATGGTAGTCAAAGTATTTATTATTTGAGGTAGGTAAAGAGCGCGTCCGGACTGACGACGATATATAAGTTTAACGTATTTATTATGTATCTATGAATCCATACACTAATGTTATAAAAGCAAAAGTATGTCTGTTTGTTTGTTAACTACATTCGGCTCTATCATTACACAAATCTTGATGAAATTTGGCACATTAATTCCACCACCATTCCACCAAATTTTTTTCACCATTAAAGCAAGTGATATTTAATTGCTTAAATCAAAAACGCACATAGTTCTGAAAAGTAAGAGGTGCGTGCTCGGAATTGAACTCGGTC
Organism: Pararge aegeria; assembly: GCF_905163445.1. NCBI lineage: Eukaryota > Metazoa > Arthropoda > Insecta > Lepidoptera > Nymphalidae > Pararge > Pararge aegeria. The sequence continues at coordinate 9,235,642 of NC_053195.1, read as the reverse complement.
CTTTCAAAGGAAAAGCCGAAGTCTTACCACTAGGATATTACCGCTTCAAGGGTAGTTAAAACCCAGACGAGCACCACCAACGTTCTTACTGTTTCTTATGCACGGCTTCACACCTGAATTGGTCCAGGTAAAATTTCGAGTAGACACAGCTTGTATCCTAGAAAAGCAAGAAGGTTACTTGTAATCGCAAGTAAACTCACAGTAACAATTTCTATCGCATGGTTGTACAAAAATCTCGGGATTTACAAAGTAATGGGTTTCCTGTAGAAATGTGTGAGGTGACGATACGATTATGCCAATAGCTATACCATGTAACAGTGAGCCTGGATAGTGGTAAAATTAAGAAGTTGTGGGATTAATAACAAGACATAGCCCATTAGAAAAGCTTTTCATTATAGGTTTCAGTCCTCTATGCAGGGCATTCATGGAGGAAAAGAAGCACAAAAGAGTGCTTTTTCGGAGCACGCAAGTAGCACAGCAACGCCATCAATTTAGGATCAATAGTACCGGGAGCCTTGGGTAAGCTGGGTGTCCAACCTGACTTGAATATAGCTAGAATAACTATTGCACCGGAAAGGATTTAAATTGTACAGAAGCTTCCAGGAATGGCAGGGCCATTCTCTGAGTGGAAGTCCCGATTCTACAAGAAAAGAGATTTTTTTGACAATACAAACAGATTGACTTCATCACGTTGACCGAACGCCACATATTCAATGAGGATAGAAATTAAAGATTAGAGTGCACTTAAGCGCATTATAATCTCTATTTTACAAAGCCAAACCACAATAGTGCGAATCCGGTGTATTTCAATAAACCAAGTAGCCCTTTAATAAACCAATAGTTAAGACTGTGATTGCAGTTAGATGACCTTTGAGATATTAATAATTTAACCTTGTAAAGGTCTTTGCTTCAAATTCTATCAACCCTGATGCTGTATAGGTCGCGAACACAGTGGGGAGTCTGCCTCATTTGGCAAATAAATATTCCCATAGAAATGATATCGACCACCAATTGGGATAATAAACATACTCATTTAAATGATGTTGATGATGTTCATACCTATGTTACTATCCGACTCCCAAACTACCTCTATGCAAACATACATGTTGTAATCTTGCTCTGTGAAAAAAAAACACCTATCTGACAGAAACCATAAATTTCGTCGACCTAAAATGACAATATGCAATAATTTTATTTAGAAAAGAGTATCGTTAAATTATACCGAGATCCCTTCTGGCATGATTAAGTAACAAACATCCACCCAAACTAAAGTATTTATATTGTTTTTTTACCCTCGGCATAGACAGAATTTCAGAAGGGTCCTTTAGATTCTTTTGAATCTATGATCAATGACTAGCATAATAATACTTATTCTGATTAGACATTTTTAAGAATTCTGATTTCTAAAATGCTATCTTCGAAATAAATTGGCTTAGGCGCTATTCGGTAGTAATAAGTGATAGGAAAATAATTGGATTTTTGAACACACTATTTTTGATTACTTCGTTGTTGTAGTATTATTTGTGTAGTTATAACATGAACCCACCAACCCGCATTGGTGCAGCGTGGTGGGTAATACATGTGATGTGAGAATTGAGCCTGTGCCCAGTAGTGAGAAATTAATTGGCTAAAGAATTTTAATCATGACTTTCAGCGCGAAATAAATTGGTCGTCCACGTGAATCTTGCGGTTTCATTTCACGTGACTCTCAGGAACGGGCATTGAATAAGAAATCAAAGGTAGTGACTTTTGACGGATGACGTCATAAAACAGAAAGATTTTAAAAAGACCGTGTGTGAAACATGTCAAGTATGAAGTTAAACCTACTTTTTTGGTCATCATTATAAATGATATCTTAAGCATTCATTAGAATTAATACAAAAACTTGAACTCCATTAATAAATACGATATTGATTGAACTATAATCCGACTAAAATCTATCTCTATGCCTAGTTTCAGCCAGGTCATTTCTTTTGTATTGGCATAATTGTTTAATAAACATCCATATAAACATTCGCATTTATACTATTAGTATTTATCATAAATGCGAAACTCACGGTCCAATTAAAAAAAGGGCTCCTTTTTATTGCACAAATACCCAATGAAAACGAAATTTTGCGCTGGCAACAACTAGTACCTATCACATAACTCAAACTCTTTTAAACTTTGGGAGAATTCGAAACAAAAAGTCTTTGGGTGGCTTTTTGTTTAAAATAACTCTTGCTGCGGAAAATTTTGCATGTGGGCTGATTGAGAAATAAATAGCACGCCGAAACTGCGTAACCATAAAAGTCACGTTTACAAAGGGGTCGTGTTTTGCAGAAAAACCCCGTGTTTACGTTGGTTATATCACAAAGGAATAAAGAGGTGAGGCATCACTCTTTTGACGCCTACAAGCCTTTCTCTTTTGTTTAAAAGAGGAAGTTTTTATCTCTCAAGGAAGCGATTACGTAAGTAAAATACGTTATTTATTTATTACCTCTCATTCATAGATCATTTACAGGAATACCCACTCAATGTCATAGCGTGGCAAATAGCTCGTTAATCCAATGAATATGATGGAAACTGGGTTCCCGAGGTACTGGAATGGCGACCCCGCAGTAGTAAATGCAGCGTTGGTAGTCATCAAACGAGTATCAGTGAGCCGCTGCGCTCCAATGCAAGCGGCAAAAGACTGTGAAATTTGGAACTTTCTATAAAATACCTATATCAAGCTGCGGGCGTTTATCAGTTGTTAAGACAATGGTTATGCAATTACTTTAGAAAAACTAAAACGGGTAGTTACACCCTTATTTGCATCCAGGAAGAAAGACTTAATGTATGCGATGTTTTAGATTATTTATCTAAAGCAGATACCTTATTAGAAACAAGATAATTCTCTTCTATTACTCGTCTGTACCTTTGTGTAATGCCACAGCCGCAATTTATTTATAGTCAATAAAAGTAAAAAATAGTACTCCTCCAAAAATAGTGTTGCCCAAATGCAAGAACAAGACGAGACTTAGCCAGTCTTGGTCTTGGTCTTGCGCCAATACACCTGGTCTTGGTCTTGGTCTTGGTCTTGCGCTCCCAGTCTTGGTCTTGGTCTTGGTCTTGCAGCAAGAGTCTTGCACGTCTTGCAATTACCTATTAGTCTATTACTATTTATTAAAGTTTACTTTAAATCTTAGAAAAACGTATTAGAATTGGAACATTGTGAGCTTGAATTAACATAGCCATAGTAAAGATCAAGCAGATTAATAAATAACTGAAGATTTGATAAGAAATTCGAAAAATCAACTGACCTATATGTCGTTTTCCATGGAAGTAACTGTTTCTTAATAAACATTTATGATTTATAAGCTTACATTTGCTAAAACATGTAAAAAAACAAATTAATTACAATAACTTGACTGTATTTTAAAGAACAATACTTATCTGTCTAGAAAGAGATTGAACCCTCAACTTATAAGAAATTTAATAAAAGAGTTTTACGATTTATCATTTATTTGAATAAAGCTGAAGAGTTCGTTTGTATGTTTGATGACAGAAGTTTTAAAATAAATAAATAAATCCTGAACGTCACTATACCTCCAAAGTTACTATTCCTCGTGGACGAAGTCGCGGGCACAGCTAGTAAATACTTACTCTCATCATCTCTCTCAGAGATATTCGAACACTTTTTTGTGTGAATGAATTATTATGACATCTACTACCTATCCTCACCATTTTATCCTAATCATAATACTACTTGCGTGATCAGTATAATGTATTCATTTTCATTCTAAGCACTCTGAAACTTATTTATTCTTTGGAACACCTGTAGGTACTCTTAAAATTCGAAATTATTTTGCATGAATAGTGTCAAATGTTATGATTTCGGCGCGGCGGCAACGATTGTTTTAGATTTCAAAAGAAGCCGCCGGCGCGTGTATCATAACCATGTACTTCCGAAAAGCGGCAAATTTCTTTGAGAAGTAAGTACAAAACCTTTGATGCCGCATTATCAAAGTGCCGATGGTTAAAACATAACTATGCATGCACTCAGTTTGATTTTAATAGATATTTTTTTATTCGCTATGTTTATGGTATTAGTCGTAATGCGCATAGGTCCAGTTTTTCATATTCTTTGATATAGTTTTTTGCGTCTCATAGAATTCCTAAGCGTACCTACCTACCTATACACCGAACTGTTACACCTAACTACTCCGTGAAATAGCGCTAAGTCCTAGCTGCAAGACGCAAGAGTCTTGCAGGCTATGTCTTGTTCTTGCTCAAGTCTTGCACGGTCAGTCTTGGTCTTGGTCTTGCTAAAAATACGCGGTCTTGTTCTTGGTCTTGGTCTTGCAAAAACGCAAGAACAAGACCAAGACTGCAAGACCAAGACTGAATTTGGGCAACACTATCCAAAAATGGCTTTAGCCATAGGCCGCTTAAAAATTTCTACATAACATTAAAAAAATTTGAAGGTATATTTCACGGACTGAATATGAAACGAAAGATAAAGTGTTGAAAAATAATTGTTACTTTAACGAATAAAATCCATCGTTAATAAATTACTGCCGATAAAGAAAACATTTATTGATATTAAGATTACCTTGAATACCTAATACTTTTTAACTAAGTTTAAATAAATTATAGATATTCAAGAAAGTTCTCCTACATTTACTAAAAGAACGATATATCGAGGGTAGTGGCTTATTTACATAAAACCTACTTTTCAACTGCAACATAATGACATGCATTGCAACTGCCTTAAACATAATGCAGTCTGACCTACTTAGCGTTAGTTAGCACCTATCGACCTATTCATTCATCATTCAGGGGGGAGGGGTCCAAGGCTTACTGGATGACGTCACTGGGGTTTAAAAATCATAACCCCGCTCCACACAGCTGCATACCCCTCTTGTGACCTACTAACCCAAAATGGGATACAAGTGACGTAGGCAATGTACAGCCTCGACAAAAGTAGGTGCTTTTATGTCCTGCTATTCTGATAGGATGTGAGAACAAAACTTTTTTGGTCTGTTGTGCTTTGCGTTTTCAATGGATGTGTCTACGGAAAGGACTGTAGCTACGGTTGAGTTTGTATATCTGTAAAGCGTGTGCCAATGCCACCTCCCCTCCAACCTTCAGCCGTCGAGGTCTTTTCCGTTAGGCGTAAAAATAATTTTACAGAGTCGGAAATATTAAAACCTTGAATTAAAATTATGACGTTAGTATCATATAATAGCATAATATACATGAAGGTTTATATCATAAATAAGTTAGTGATGTTACATATCTTGGCATATGGCATATACGAAGAAACTCAAAAGTAAAACTTAAGTATAACTTCCGTCTTTTAGCTTAGTCTTTTAGGGCCTTATGTCTTAATAATAAACGTGGCGTGACATCAAAATGACATTAAATATTAAATTATTTATTAAATATTTGCAGGTAGGTTATTATGCAGGTATTTTTACTTAGTTATTTTAGCTCTGGCATTTGAAAGGTGCTATCAGTTGAAGTGTGACAAAATACTGCATAGCTTTTCCGACGTTATGCCACGTTTATTATTAAAACCCTGAGAGTTCATTGTCATTTACCTATTCTGGTGAGATATCCGGTTCCAATTAAGTATCAACTGAGAAGTAACACAAATCTTTCTTTTTTTCAACAATATTAAATAAAATAGCTTTAAGCGAGTCTACTAAGCCTCCTGATAGGTTCACGTTTTTTCACTATTGGTTAGTATACGCAATGGCAAGATGGGAAATATTGGATAGAAGCAGGCGTTACTTTGCGGAAATCCATAATTTATTATGAAAATTAAGCCTAATTTGCTTATACTCCGCGAACAGCAGGAGAATCTGTATAGTAAATTAAGCTTAATTTTCGTAATATGCAAGATGGTAACTTCAAGTTCACGTTCTAAGAATTGCTTAAATGTCATAACCCTGACGGGAAATGACATTTTGCAAATCGTTGATAAGGGCGCGGGCCATCCCTTTGCGAATTAAATTACACAACAATTTTAGCCTGATTGTTTGTTGAAAATATCGCAATATATTCACGAATACTACAAGCAGGTAGATGATAATCTTTTTTCCACGCAGCAACTTATGCAATGGGTTCAAATGACTTTAATGAGATAGGAGATAAGGCAACTTTTTACACAGCATAGTTCATAAAGGATAGGTCGTAAGCGCAGTTCTGTTATACTACGAGTATACTCTCTCTTTATGCTAAGAGGGTTTGGGGAACTAAGAGGCTTTAAGGAATTTTCATGAAATTAGGAAATAAGGTATCTCAGGTCTTAGAATATACACAGAATGCATTCATTAATAATTGATTCCGTAAAACTAACTTATTTTAAACCTTGCGAAAGGAAGTTTCTTTGTTTGTCCTCTTTTGACACACCTATTTTGTATTTTTTAATAATATTAGGAATAAAGTCCGTACTTCGAGATTAAAGTCACAAGAAGGAGATCTAGAGTCTACATAATATGTCTCAAAAGAAGAGTAGTAGACAGAAACTAAAATATCTTTATCGAAAACACGTGTAGGATTCCTAGTTATTATTCTCATTCGTGATAAAGTGTGTTTCAATTAATTATTCTGTACGTGCTCCCGTGCAGCCTATTTCTGTTTTGGGCCGACACTCATAAGCATAACGCAATAACTATCTATGTGGGTGTCAAAATTAATCAGCACAGGTCACGATGTTTGAATACCGACCACGAGGCTTTGGTCGCAACCGCAAAAAAGTTGTCCAAGAATGTTTTTCCTAATTTGAACGTACTCGTATTTAACCAGGAGTTTAATAATTATTTGAATAGTGAAGATTTCAATCTTAATATTCAAAAGATTTTTGAAAGACCCCAGTTGTGAAAACAAATCTTTAGTTTTGGCTCGTTTATCGACCTTTGCCTGCAATGTGAATTTATTGTGATTGATGTGAAAATCTAATGTTTCTAGGTAACTTGACAGGACTGTCATAGCTATCAATAACCACATGACATTGACACGTTTAATGGCCTCAAAATAATAAATTCATGGTGCCTTTTGAACTTACTTCTAGGATAACATTATAGTTGTCACTTTTATGTGGAAGGCCAAAATTGGGTATAAAATAAGAAGAAGAAGAAGAAACACTTTATTGCACGGTAGTTTCTTTTTTTATAGATATTTGGGTTTAAGGTGAGGTATAATCATACAGAATAGGAGGTAGAAGTCAATATTATATGTAAAATTGTAGACCTGTTCTATACGACTCGTCCCTGCGTCAATGTGATGCAGACAAATTTACAAAAAAATATACTCCTAGTAACACAATAATTTTGATTGCTTAGGTTATTTACCTATCTGCGTATATATAACGTCACAACAATTAGTAGGACAATACGTTGGTAGCGAAAATGGTAGTCATGTGTAATAATTATACACGCATAATACGAATTTGACGCCATTCCAGTGGCTCGTCACTAATACATAGTGATAGCTTCTAAGTAACAAGAATGTATTTTAAGTACGTGGGTGTCAAATGTAGAAACTAAAATACAGGGAGTTGAAAATACACTTTATGGTATTGAAATGGTAACAGCTCAAAATATTGATTAAATATGTTACTAAAGTCACTGGCTCGACAGTAATCGCAAATGCAAAGCAGAATGTATAGCATGCTTATTTCAAGATCCTGATTTCTTATTAAATCGATAGTGATGTATGGGCGTCCCCACGGCCGCTTTGATGTTTATATAAATGAAACTAAGTGTATATAAAGCTGATTATAATAAGAGTAACAAAGTTGGTAACAACTGTCATTGAAATCGTTGATCGCGTCGTCGGTGGTCCATTTGCGAATGCCTTTCGCCGCCGCGACCGTGCGATGTACCCGTCGACTCGCCTGGTCCCCCGCGCGTCTCCTCACCTGTGTTACGAGTACATATGAGTGTATCGTTCCCGCACTTGCTCCCCGGGTTGAACTATCCATTCAACCTCCAATTGTTATGATTGCCTTAGAGGCGGTTTCCTTCCCGTTCGGTATCGATATAAGAATGTTAAGTACAAATTAGTAAGTATTAAATTTTACACATAAATGCATAATACGATTTTACCTGATATTTTTATAGGACAGGGGAGGATATAAAAATATCCTTCCCTGTGTTCATTTTATATAGGTTTTTCCGTTATAGGCACTTATATTTTATAAATTATAAAGTCACTTAATTGTTTAGCCTTTAACTAAGTATTATTCTTTTACTCAGAAAAACAGTTCAATCGACTTGAAATGCTTTTTGGATAGGGTTTTGTTTCTTAAGTTTATATATTTTTGTGTTTACTGAAAAAATGCGGTTTTACGCAATATATATAAAGCCGATTATTTAATAGAAAGTGTTAAAGGTCTTATATCTACACAATATGTTACTAGTGCATGACATGTTTTTTTGTTTTAAAAATAAAATGTAGTCAGTGTCACTCGTCAATGCATTAGGTTGTTTTATTATAGGTTATGGGCCGTACGCTCATAAAAATCGCGGTATTGAGTAGTTTTAACAAGGATTTTGCAGTAAAGCAAGTGTTAAAACATTATATTCAGTGCGATTTAGCTGTGATATAACTTATCGTATAAATTATCGCAGTGTAGAAACTGTTCATCAAAATGGCTACCAATTATCTTATTAATGTACCGAAACTAAAGGGGCGCGATAATTATTCGGAGTGGGGTTTCGCTGCAGAAAATTTCTTAGTTGTCGAAGGCATGAAGCATTGTATCAAGCCAGAACCGGGAAAAGAAATAGCAAGAGCGGATGACGAAAAAACTAAAGCCAAATTGATTATGACCATCGACCCGTCGTTGTATGTCCACGTCAAAACCGTGAAATCGTCGAAAGATTTGTGGAATAAACTACAGCAATTATTTGATGATAGTGGCTTTTCACGGAGAATAAGTCTTTTGAGAAATTTGATTTCAATCCGGCGAGAAAATTGCAGTTCGATGACGTCATATGTGACGCAGATTATCGATACAGCGCAGAAATTAAGTGGAACAGGATTTGAAATAAATGATCAATGGACAGGGTCATTGTTGTTGGCTGGATTGCCTGATCGTTTTGCTCCAATGATCATGGCAATCGAACATTCGGGCATTTCCATTACAGCAGATAATATCAAGACAAAATTATTAGACATGGAGTCGGTAGATTACAACGAGAGTGAAATGAACGGTGCTTTCGCCAGTCATTCAAATCATGCAAAGCAAAATAAGAATAATTTGTTAATGGCCAAGAAAAATTATGACGTTGGAAGTATTCCGTCAAAGTCAAATACCAAGGCGGTGAAATGCTACCGGTGTAAACAAGTCGGCCATTACAAAAATCAGTGCATGAATAACGAAAATAATTCAGCAAATAATAAAAATAAAGAAAGAATGCAATCAAACGCATTTAGTGCAGTATTTTTAAGTGCGAATTTCAACAAAAATTATTGGTATATCGATTCTGGGGCAAGTGTACACCTAACAGCAAACGAAAGTTGGGTTATGAATGCCAGATATAAACAAAATAAAGGAGTTGTCGTTGCTAATAGTGATAAGATGACAGTATTATGTTCTGGCAATGTTAAAATAACGACTTCAACTGATGATTGTGAGTACGACATCGTGATAGAAGACGTATGCTGTATACCATCTCTGACTACCAACCTACTATCAGTCAGTCAACTAATTAAAAAAGGAAACAGTGTGTCTTTCACAGATAACGGCTGTCGTGTTTACAATAAAAAACAACAGTTAGTCGCTACAGCAGTATTGGTCAATGGGGTATACAAACTAAACCTGGTATCCCAGGATTATTTGGCTGCATCAGCTGTGTCAGGAGTAACATGGCATCGCAGATTAGGACATGTCAATAAGGAGTACTTAAATAAAATGAAAAACGCTGTCTTGGGAATGGCATTAGATGAAAAAGTAGAAATAAGCAAAGCTTCTTGTACAACATGTTGTGAAGGTAAACAGTGTCGCTTACCATTTAGAGGCAGTGGTCAGAGAAGCAGTAATTTGCTAGAATTAGTGCACACAGACATTTGTGGCCCTATGGAGACTACATCGATAGGAGCGCAAGGTATTTCTTGTTATTTGTCGATGATTACAGTCGTATAACATTTGTTTATTTTCTGAGGCACAAAAATGAGGCTTTGAAGTATTTCAAGATATTCAAAGCACAGGTGGAAAATCAAACAAAAAGAACAGTAAAAGTGATAAGAAGCGATAACGGGTTAGAGTATTGCAATAAGGAATTTAAAGATTACCTAAACAGTGCTGGTATTATCCACCAGAAAAGCAACCCGTACACCCCAGAACAAAATGGTTTATGTGAAAGATTCAATCGCACAATTGTAGAAAAAGCAAGATGTCTACTGTTTGATGCGAATATGGAAAAAGAGTTTTGGGGTGAGGCCACCAATACGGCAGTGTACCTGCAGAATCGAACTGTGGCTGCTGCGTTGGATAATAGAACGCCATATGAACTATGGACTGGCACAAAACCAAATATCAGTCACATTAGGATATTTGGTAGCACTGTCATGGTTCATGTTGCTAAACAAAAGCGTAAGAAATGGGATAAGAAATCAGTGAAATGTATTCTTACAGGATACCCAGATAACATAAAGGGATACAGAGTATACAATCCAGAAACAAGGACTGTGTTTACAAGTAGAGATGTGGTCATTATTGAGCCAGAAGTCAATTCTGAATGTATGATTCAAGTTCAAAACCAGAATGTTGCTTCAGTGGGGGATGAGGTTAAACCAGAACAACAAGGCCAGAAGGTAACAAGTTTTGAATCAACATCTAGTCTTGAAGATAGCTCTAACAGCGAAAATTATTATTCCTATGATGATGTCAATGATAAAACATATGTTCCAAGTGATTATGAAGACTCAGAGAGTATACTTCAGTGTAAAAATGAAGATTTCATGGACAGACCCAGACGAACACGGAAACCACCAGAGAGATATAGTATGTCGAATCTTTGTGCAAGCGCTGAAACCTATGATGATGGGGCAGGTTTGACACTGAAGGAAGCTTTAAAAGGACCAGAAAAAAATCAGTGGATGTTGGCCATGCAAGAAGAACTACAGTGTTTCAAAGAAAATGATGCGTGGGAATTATGTGATAGTCCACAAGATGGTAGGGTTGTACAGTGTAAGTGGGTGCTTCGTAAAAAATATGATTGTGATAATAATGTCCGGTTTCGTGCACGTTTAGTTGCTAAAGGTTATTCGCACATTAAAGGTATAGACTATACAGAAACATTATCTCCTGTTGTGAGGCATACTACCATATCAGCAAGTTATTGGTTGTATAATGTACGTAGCAGTTCTAACCAGGCCTGATATTACTTATACAGTTGGATTTTTGAGTCAATTTAACAATTGCTATTCTACTGATCATTGTGCATATGTAAACCGTCTATTGAGATACGAAAAATTACGGTTTGAAGTACACTGCTGAAGGAAATTCAATACTAGAAGGATATGTAGATGCAGATTGGGGTGCAAATGTTAAAGATAGGAAGTCTTATACAGGTTATTGTTTCACTTTATCTGGTTGTGTAATTTGGGAAACTAATAAACAAGCCTTTTCTAGTAGTGAGGCCGAATATATGGCTATTACAGAAGCATGTAAAGAAGCAGTTTATTTGAGAAACTTACTATATGAAATTACACAAAATTGTTTAACGATAATCAGAGTGCTCAAAAGCTAACTATGAATCCAATGTTTCACAAGCGTACAAAACACATAGACATTAAGTTTCACTTTTGTAGAGAATGTGTAGTAAATAAAATTGTAAATGTGATGTATTTGCGTACAGCTGTTATGCCAGCTGATGTATTCACGAAGGCTTTATGTACTGTGAAACATTATAAGTTTTTGGATGTATTAGGTATTCAAAGATTATATTTTGTTTATACCTCCATATTGTTAGATATAGTAGGGGTGTTAAAGGTCTTATATCTACACAATATGTTACTAGTGCATGACATGTTTTTTTGTTTTAAATATAAAATGTAGTCAGTGTCACTCGTCAATGCATTAGGTTGTTTTATTATAGAAAGTTTTTAAGGACCATCTCGTATGACTTAGAAAACGAAAATAGTATTTGGGATGAAAATTAAAGTCGTAAACGTAATCTTATTAAATAAATTCCCCTTTAAAAAATTTGCCCCCCAAACCTACAGGTACTATTACTTAAATGGTATGGAAATCAGATCTGGTTAGATTCTAGTTCACAATCAGTTCTAAGTAATTCTTAAAATTAATTAATAACCTAATTCACGCTTAGATGCAACTCGGCATTCAATCACACAGAGACCATCTACTTTGCAATTCTACTGCTAAAGATTCTATTGAATACGTTCGTGCATTCGTTCAAAGTTGCCTCTTTTCTTTTGTGTGCAAAAAACATGATTGCATACCCCAACTCGCACCACGCAAATGGTAAATTATTTCCTGTACTCGGAATAGAAACAAACCTGTTTGTGCGCCTCATTTTAATGTCCTTATGTATCTTTGTATGTATTTTTTTATTTAGAAAAGTAAGACTATAGTCATTATAAGATAATACATTTATTTTTAGCATCTTGAACAACAAAAACTTCAATAAAAGCAAGACGTTTTCTGAATACGTAACATCATTAAAATACAATTTTTTACGTCACAAAGTTTATTCTCTTACTCATTTCACATGAGGCGGTAAATCTGTTATTACCTTTTCATTCTCAGAAGCAAAATTAAATAACAATCAATGTAGTCAATCCTCCATTCTCATATAATTTTTTTTCCATTTTATGATAAGTTTAAGTTTACTAAAACGCTTTTTTAGAAACTTTGTATAAAAAATAGATAGAGTAAAAAATCATTGTCTCTACGGTAGAGTCGAGAGTTGGTTGTTGTCTGGAAAAAAAACAGTGTACCTATGATTTGTATTTGTCAGTATTTAGGAGTTCTATTATTTGTTGTATGTGCAATAATGTCCTTACTTATATTTGATTTAATTTGATTAGAACAAAAATCAAATTAGTAAAAACTGAAATGGCAAGCCAATGAATAATTAATTTTTTTGAACGTGGATGGAACCTTATGGTCACACTAAGAGGACTGTGAGACGTCAAAGTATGTTTTGAATACTTACGTAAATGTACACTGATGTCTGATAACTGATGAAAACTGATAACTGATGTTCTCATTTTGCAAAACTTAACTATCAATATTTGTTTCCAATAAAATATTCAAGGCATAGATTTTCTATCGACTTTATTATAGTTGCCAAATGTTTCGCAAGTAGAGTTAATCGGTCATCTTTTCAGAAGATCCAACAAATTTGTTTGTTTCGGATGTTGGTTCTGTTAAAGGGGTATAACAAATAATAACTTTCAAATAACTGTAACAGGTTGCTACAAATCTTATCGTAAACCTTAATAAATTTACAGATCAGTGAAGTTTTGATGAGCATAGGTACATTACCTGTACCATAATTGAACTGAAAAAATAATAGAATACGCAAAAGAAAAAAGAACATGTTATAACATGTTATAACGTATAATTATTACCGTTCTATTTCAATAATGATGGAATAATGAAACGAAAAGATAGTTAGAAGGAGGAAAAAAATAATAACAATTTAAATAAAAAGCAATGAAGCGGAACTTTTCTCGAAATTTCTGATGTAAAGATTTGGTTTACAAAAGCTCGAAAACTAAATTGCACCAATAATAAATCACTAACAACATTTTATAGTTATAAAACTTTTGCGTTGTATAGTGGAATATTTTGCCGTTCGATCACGTGTTGGCAACATAGGCTCGAGAAAGGCTTAAGAGCTTTAGCGTAGGCGGAGAAAACGGAGAAAGGCAGGGAATAAATGCTCCATTAGATGCGAACTGATATATTTTATGGCTACTATTATTATTTTATTAAGGAGCTCATAATATTGAATATTTTTTTGGAAAAAAACAACGGATTAGCTACCCCATATTGTTGGCAAAATCTACAAGCTAATTATTTTATTTTTTGTTGCAATACTAGTATAATTATTTGTATATATAGGTACTATATATAGATACATTTTTGAAATAGTTGAACTTCGTTGTATAAATAGTAAAATGTTAGTTGAGTTAGTAACCAGTATTAGTGTTATCTGGTACATTGTTGCACATTATGCAGGTAATATAGAGAATTAAACATCCGCGTAAAGCGGGTTAAGAAATAATATGATTATATTATGGTAAAAATGATTTACTGAAATATATTCATAATGTGAGGCAAGACAAGTTTTAATTCTGTAATAAGTAATATTACTTATACCCAGACAATTATAATTGTTAAAGGGATTTATATATAGGATTTATGTAAATGATAATGTCAAATAAATTTCAGGTTTTTATTTTAAATACCAAAATCTATAAGTACAATAAAAAATACTTATATCTAATCAATTATTCTATCTACTTTTACAGCTATTAACAGAGTTCAAGGGTGCATAATTCAAACGTAGTTGCTTTTCTTAATAATATTGCATTTAAAAAACCGTAAGTACTATACCAGGTTCTTAATACATTTGTGAATAGATGTCTTAATCTAATAAATAGAATGAATAATTATACATTTCTTCGTTTTGTATCATGTGAGCAAATGCAAAAAGTTAAACAATTTTTTCACAATTATTGTATATGTATACGAGATAAAACTACAACTACAGTACTCTCTGGAAAGGCACAATTCTTCTTACGGGATATAAGACTTGGTAGATAGAACCATTTGCACTGTGTTAATATTTCTTTCTTTACCTATCCACACTCTAGTTCAAAATGTAAAGAATTCTTTTAAAAATTGGTTTAAATGATTTTCAAGTATTTTTTCGATGACAAAAATATCTTTATCTTTCAGATTCCCATTAAATCGTATTAATACAGTCTTTTACAATTTCCATAACATTACAACAGTCCGCGCTGCAATGCGCTTAAGAATCTTATTCCCATCGCTATAATTAACAACGTTTTTTCTTTAATATACCTGGCCCTTGAATCACCTGTTTTTTTTTGATATGACGAAAACTGTTCTCTAGCGATTTTAATACTGACACTTTATATTTAACCAGTCTTGATCTCCTCCTAGTATTTTCCGATGAGCTTGATGCACTTTTTACCGATTGAGGCCTACTGTATGTCGTGGCACTCTTTGGGTTGGCAAGCCGGACAATCCTCTGACATAGGTGTAAGTGACTGGACTTCGAAGAATGCGCTTCGGTTGTGATTGTTTTTTGGGTTGTCGATGTCGTTCCGTGGGTGAGGAGGAATGTGAACGGCTCGTTAGGTTAAGATTTTGGAAAACTCGTCGTAAAGACACTGTTGAACGATGGCGGCGTTGACGTTCCGAGTTATCACTGCCGGAATCACTCGCTGAGCTTGAGGACCGTCCGTCAGTACGTCCAGTTTCACAGGACATACTATCGTTGCTGCTAGAACTGCCCAGCGAGTCGCCGTCAGCTGATCTTCTTGAGAGGCGCTTACTGAGAGCTTTTAATAAACGTGTACCACGAGTGGTGGTTACTGCTTCAGACGATTCTTCAACTGGCGGACACACAACAATTTTTGGTGGTATGGACTCCCGGCGCGATGTCGTCTTAGGTATTTGCTCTTCGACATTCATCGGCAAATCACTGACGAACTTCTCATTGGCACCAAAATCGTTTCCAAGCTTGTTCTTCATGTTTTATAACTTTAACACTTTCCGTAGGCGTATATGTTTTTTAAATTACTCCAATTCAAATATTTACTAAAACTTTTTCGTAGGTCGTATTCTGATGTAGGATTGGAGATTGTAATGTTAGCTTTCCGAGTATGAGTCGCAAACTGGCGCTCTGGAATGGGGGTAAGCTATATAAGGGTATTTTAGCGCATGCGTACAGATAGCGTGGCTGGCCATGCAACTTTTCACGTACACGCAAGCCTGTCGCGGCCAGGCCTGTACACGCCCCTATGAGAATACCGTGAATCTACTTCCTGTTGTCTTTTTAATAGTATTTTAGACAACTCGGTGGTTGTTTGCAAGGAAGTTTTACAATATCAGGTTTGTGTATGGCGTATTATTTTATTTTTTGCCATATTTGTTGAATACTTTATTTTGAAACATAAGAAATTTGCAGTATATGTTTTGGCATTGTTATAAGGAATATAAAATTGTAGCTAAAATATTAATAGGTACAGTTCATTCATTCAATTCAGTTTGTAACTTACAGAAAACGGAATACTTTTAGAGTTGTTAAAATAACAACTAAATAGTTTTATAAGTAATAAATCTGGAACGGAAATAATATGGTTTTGCTGTCTCAAACTATAACATTTTTTTATTATTCACAGCTTAAGGGTTATGTAAAATAACTGAGTTTTGTCCTAGTATCCTTTCATTCTCGTATAACTCCTACAACGAGAATAATGGAGAAAGTATGTCTCTGACAGCAAACCAAAGAATATTCTCGCAGTGAATAGATCACTTAATGAAATTTCAACGCCTGTTTTTTTTATTGTGGCAAAACGCATTTAAATAAATAAGTAAATAATACTAAACAGGCAAAAAATTACACTTAAAAGCTCAAATTGGATCGAAATTTTAAGTAGATTTATTATTTAAAAGTTTGGTTGTTAAAATCAAAAGGAACGTTTAACTGAATACTGTGTTAAACGCCTAATAATTGAAGTGACTATTTAGTAAGACTAATCTAATTAAATACGTATGATATCAATTCTTGATAGATTCTATATTCAAATTTTAAAATTATTTAGGTAGGTATTCCTTATTAATTATTACGCTAAGGAACTCTTGATTGATTTATTAAACATAAGTATACAAATACGAATTTTTTTTATTTTTATTCTTGGCATATGTTTACGGAATGGAGAATTTATTTTGAAACGCAAAGGTGAGATACCTTTTGCTGTAGGTACTGCTTCCGATCAACAAAACTAGTGTAGACCGCCGTGGCTAAGTGGTGCGCTGTGTTGTCTTGTGTTTGTAACTATTTACTTGCCTACCAGGCAATTAGATTTTTTGTAATTCCTAAACTTGCTCTGGTCTGGCCTGGTGGGTGTTAGAAATCGATTAGGGGGTGGGTTTATATAAATGCCATACCCTCGAATAAGTTAGCCTGATAACATCACATCTTACCAACAGGTGAGATTGCAGTAACAAATTTTAAATATATCTGTATTTAAATATGTTTATTATTTATAAAATAAAACCCTACAACAAAATTGTGCGTCGCTTATTAATAGTTCCTTTAATTAAACACATGTGGAGGTAAAGGTACTCAAATAAACGTAAACTCAACCCTCTCATTTCTTATAATAAGAATCCAGAAGCGAACGACTGAGACTGGGTTGTAGCGTGAGCAAAAACACGTGACACTTTTCTACAAAATTAGATTCGATCGCTGTTACACGTGAAGACGTTTGCCCGATGATTGTTTTCTTCGGAAAACTACAGGTGCATATCGTAGTGCACGAAGCATGTGCATTTCTATATCGGTAACAGCGGGATACTCATCCTGATGTTACCGATATACCGATATATTCTTGGATTCATACGGAAGTCATGAGATTATAATATAGTTGAAGTGTTACATTGAATTTAGGCGAAAAGTTATTGATATTTGTTCTACTAATTAACCTGACTTACATTTTAGTTAGTTAAGTTTAATTTTATTTATTCTTTTTAAGACATCAATATTAATTATTTTAATCCGATTTAATTCATTTTTGTTTTGTTTCCTAATAATTGATAAAGTTAAATTATTCATTGTACCTTAGTTTTTAATATTTATACTTTATATTAACAGACTAATATTTAATAAAATATTTAATATTTAAACTGTAAATAATTTATAGGCATGACTTTTTACATTATAATGCATGCTGTGATAACCTGTAAATAGTTGAACATTTAGTACGTTACTCATTCCAAAAAAGAGCAAGTTTTAATGTATCTACTGTAAGTCGGTTGTCCATTATAAATAAAAAATAAAATAAGTGGCGATAGCCTAGAGTTAAGAGTACCGGCCTTCCTTTCAGGGAAACCGAATTTGATCTCCTAATGCGTTTTTAGTTAAAATATCATTTGCTTTAACGGTGAAGGAATAATATGGTTATTAAACCTGCATGCCTGAGAGCTCTCTTTAGTATTCTTAAAGGCGTGCGAAGTCTACCAATCTGCACTTGGCCAGCGTGGTGAATGGATAGCGGCCTAAATTCTTATCATTCTTTGATGAGACTTGTGTTCTATACTAGGCTGGTAATGGGTTGGTTACGATCCAGCAGAGTACGTCAATTGGTTGATATAATGATGATGATGAACCAGTGACAACGAGTTGTAAGTGTGTACAATAATCGACAAAAGCTATAAAACTATAATGTTTAGTATATATAAATAACTATCTATCTATCTCCTGTCCAAAATTCAGTGAAATGGGTTCAGTAGTTTTTGCGTGAATGAGTAATAAACCTCAATCCATCTATACATACAAGCCTTCGCATTTATAATATTAGTAGGATCTACAAATATATTATAGACTTAAGAATACCTTAGCGGTTCTCCGCAAATTTGTCCGTGTACAACTTATAATAAGTAAATTATTCCTATAAAAATTTCATCCGATATTCTTCGACCCATTGACTGTCACATCACCAATTCAGTAAGCCAGGCGTTGTTGCTAAATAGCCTATTTATTAAATTCCGTAAGAATTTGGCTATAGGTACATGAAGTTCCTGAGATAAGCGCGTTCAAACAAACGCTTATTAGAATAGTCGAGCTAATAATGTAATGCCCGCGACTTCATCCGCGTGGAATTTTTCATGTCTCTTGACATTACGATAGTTGCCCGTGCCCGTCTCACGAAAGCAAGCGGTGTGGCCAATGCAAATTTTGAAGTATGCATTCAATGACGTATTATGTTATACTTGGCATTCTATTTTGTTTGGTGTGTTGTACAGTAAAGGTATAGAAACTATTCATACCATATGGCATATCCTCACGTATGGGGATATTTACAACATCATATTCCTAAGCCTACTACGATCTCCATAAGGCTTTACCGATTATGTTTCGGTATCTGAACGCTATCTTGATTGCTTTTTATTGACTGATTTTTTTTTATTTTTCTACAAGTAATTCCCTTGAATGCAATCTCACCTTGTGGTAACTGATGATGGTAGCGAGCTAGCCTTTTAAAGCTTTGGCAGTTATATTAAAAAGATAATCCTAATCTAAGTGTCATTGTAGCAGAGCGCTTGTAAATAATTTGGTGCACATGTCTTTGTCGATAGGGTGGTTTAATATTTTCTGTTATGTCTGGCCACGGCCTAACCCTCCCGCCAGACATAACAAAAAATATTACATTACATATTATTATAATCGAAGGTCTGAGAAAGATCCCACATCTGGGCACAGGCCGTATCTCTCATAAGAGTAAGACATCTTAGATCCACTACGCAAAGTAGGCTACCCAGCCAGTTACTTTGCTTAACCTGTAAAATAAACCGTATCGCAACAAGGCCACACCTGTACCTTCTATATTTATACCCCTTTATTATTACACACAGGGATGTGAATAGGTTTACCAAACATTGGAGAAGTGTAAGGTATTAATACATTGTTGCATAACGGACTAAACGCAGTCGCTGAGTGCAGTTTTAGACTCTCTTACCTATCTGATAGCGATTCTGATTTTATTAAAGTTTTTGTATCCGAAACTTGACTTGTAGTCAAAGTCAAATGACTGCATTCAAATCTAATGACGGCCGACTGGCGCAGTGGGTAGTGACCCTGCTTTATGAGTCCTAGGCCGTGGGTTCGATTCCCACAACTGGAAAATGTTTGTGTGATAAACATGAATGTTTTTCAGTGTCTGGGTGTTTATCTGTATATTAAAGGTATTTATGTGTATAATATTAATAAAAATATTCAACAGCTTTCTTAGTACCCATAACAAAGGCTACGCTTACTTTGGGGCTAGATGGCGATGTGTGTATTGTCGTAGTATATTTATTTATTTATTTTATTTATTTGAAATATAGAAGGCATTTATGATGCGTAGACATTGATTTAATATTTTACTATCGTAACAAGGTACATAATTTATATGGTACTTAATGAGTTGATCGTGATAACTATATTTAGAAACTCTAAACTGAAGCTATGTGGGTAATATACACGCTGTTCTCTTTTTTTATCACCGTCATAAATTGTCACTCATCTATTTAAAGAGTTAAAAACTTATACTCAAGCTTTTATAACGTTTACGAATTCCTTTATACTAAAGAAGGACTTTTCTATTAAATTTCATTTATTTTATAAATTTTGTGCTTTGGAGACAAATTTCCAGGATATCATCCGTTAGTACATTTAGGTGTCATGAAGTCTTCGGGAATTTCTCATAAAAAAATTACGATTGAGAACTTACCTTCTTTCTTAACTCTTTATGAATGAACTGAATATTGTCTTTAGGTACACTACTCTAAACAGGCAGAATACGAGTATACGACTTTGTTATGGAAATATATCAGTGCTAATGGCGTCCATGGGATTTCTGGGAAATTTCAATTTTATATTCAAAAATCTCGGCGTTGACATGCAGTCACCAAGTTCACTAACCTTAACTATCACCGCAATGAACTGGGTGGCAGTGGCGGTACTACCATAGAAGCCAAAAAGCCGGGCCTTAATTATCAATAGAAAACCATAGCTCGCGTGTGGACCATAATCGTAGTGTCTTCCGAAGATGAGTTGAAGTTTGTCATTTGTCACAACAACAACTGCCTTATAAAGGTGATATGATGAGTCAAATTAGTCGTATATGTAACTGGGCTCGCTCTAATTCTAGACCCTAAGAACGCCACTGGGTGGCCCTAAATAAATTACATCCTAAGCCTAAGCCCCATCTGAAGCTCTAAATGTGACATACTAGTGACAAAATTATAATCAAACCTGTAGTAGTGCACTCAGCTCAGCAAATCAGAACGAATCAGAGACATCCAGTGCAAAGTTACGAGATGCGACGAATGACGCACTTCACCTTTATGTCTCGATTTTCCTTCATTATTGCCGTGAGGTATAACGTGACGAACAACTCCGTCCTATTTTCTAGATTGTGTTATGTATTTCTTAGATAACAGTATTGCAGCGTGCGAGCGGATATAGAAAATTGAATGAAGTAGGGATATTTGAATAAGTAGTGGGCGAAAGAGCAGTTTATATTGCGAAGTGACGTAGGTTGTTAATTTCCTTCATTCATTGTAGATAGACGGCTGTCTATGGTTGGTGCAGTGGGCAGCGACCCTGTTTTCTGAGTCCAAGGCTGTGGGTTTGATTCCTACAACTGGAAAGTGTTTGTGTGATGAACATTGATGTTTTTCAGTGTCTGGGTATATTAAAGTATTTATGTGTATTATATACTCATAAAAATATTCATAAGCTATCTTAGTACCCATAACACAAGCTTCGCTTACTTTGTTGCTATATGGCGATGTGCGTATTGTCTTAGTACATTTAGTAATTGTCGAATTATGCATGGGTTATTCAAAATATTCCAGAACAGTTTCTGTATGCAGGTTACCGGAACCCTGTGGTAATCTTTTTCTCTTTGCTGTAATGTCTGGTAGTCAGTAAACTTATTCTCGCGTTCACTCAATTCAGAAGTTAAGGAGGCTATTATTTTTAATTGAAAAACAAAGAATATTATACATAAAACAAGTTAATTGTTCTTAATAAACAAAATATTAAACATCATGCAAATTTTTAGACATATGTATTATCTAGGTCTCTCCGTCCTTTCAATTGGTTGATTAGTTAGGGCGTAAAGAAGGACAATTTAACAAAAACACACACTTTAGCATTTCTGATATTAGTGAGGATATTGCATGGATATTTTGAAATTATTTGCGAACATTGTGTAAAACCTGTAAAAAGCTATATAGCTCAAAATTTACAAATAAACTTAGTGTGTGCCAGTGTGCTCGGCTGTTGGTTTTCCGAAATAAATAAATTATACTCCCAAAGGTATAATCACCACGAGACATTTTTGAAGTAATTTATTTATTTATTCCCATCTTACATTTTTGTCATTACAGGAAAAAGTTATCCTAATACGACAATGCAGCATGTTATGTAAATTTTAATAATATATATAACTATAGTGTATATGATAAAATCCAAATCGCTATATTTGTGAGTTCACATAAATTTGCATATATTTCTATATTTGCATCCTTATAATAAAAAAAGTACATCCAAACTGACCTAACCTGGATTACGCGGACGCTGAGTCCTGAGAGGTGATTAAAGACACCAGGCAGTACATAAGCTTATGGTGAAGTAACTAAATTTACACACCGCGTTATAAAGTACACTGAAACCATAGCCTTATCTACATGCAATTAACTTATGTCATAAACAGCTTAGTACCAGCCTGCGCTTAATTAGCGGGACATAATACATCCTATTGAATATTGAACGACAGCTATTATTCGCTCATAAGCATATGTCCCTGTTCAGACTATTTGAAAGACATTTGTGTCCGGCAAGTTCGTTGGGTTTTCCTCACTATTTTGCATCAATAAAGGTACCTATTATTTGTATGTAAATAAGTGTCGAACTGTCTCATCGGTATAGTGGTTAACATGTCCGACTACGGGTTATCGTGGTTCTGGGTTCACTGGTCAGGTAAAAAACTGTCATTAGATTTATGGCCAGAAATTCTAAGGAGTTAAGCATTACGTGCGTTGAATTACTGCACGCCTCGCAGAGCACGTCAAGCCATCCTTACTAATGTAATAAACAGAACCAAAAATCTGCGTTGAACCAAGGTGGAGGGTCTAAGCCGTTGAATATTTCTCACCTAAGAGAAAAAAGGTCTTGACCCAGCTGTGGGTTATTAATAGGCTAAAGAGGATGATGTTGTATGTTTGATTGTGTGGTTTTGATACCGATAGAATTTGAATCCGATATTTTTCAAAATTACTAAACTAATATTAATACAGTTATTTTAGACCTTTTCGCGACTATTTAAAGACCTCCTGCTTCAAAGAGTGCTCAACATAATCTTAAAGTTAAGTGAGTTGTTGGAGTTTCAATTAATACAAAAGCTTTAATTTTTGCTGTGAGAAGTATGTCTGGTGGGAGACTTTGGTTACTAGTTATGACCTTACCACAAGCAATAAAACGTTGCGGTACATGTCGCGTGAAATGCGATTAATGGTGTGGGTTTAATTTAACTACCAGGATAGATTGCTACCATGTTAGCTTGAATCATCATTTACCAGGCGATATTGCAGTCAAGGGCTATGATAAGATCTATCTGTGAGCTTTTAGGCTTTTAGGTCTATGCTCTAAGGAGGTCTACACCTAGCGGTTACCAAGAATGGGCTGATGATAGTGTCATAGTCAGAGTCGTCTCTAGCAGAAGTAGCGCCCGTGTGCAATTATTACCCTAGCGCCCTCTAGTGTGCGCGCGGTCTAAATGGAATAGGAACAAATGTTAACATGTCTATTTTGAGATAACTACTTTCATCCCTCGATCAGCTGATCGATCCTTTTTTATGGAACGTCAATTGAAAGACGACTTTGGTTTTAGTTAATTTCTTTGGTACAGCCTAGATCGGCTATGATTTGAGCTGGAACACACCAACAATTTAATGGCGTATGTTAAACTACGTTGCTTTTTTAATATTCAAAAAACGGTTCGATTACAGATAAAGATCATTGTTGATTGTACCAATACGTACTTGCGATGGAATTGTTGTTGGGCGCGCATCATTATTCCAAACATGGCTGCCAGGGGACCGGATTGCACGCATTGTTTGCAATAGCTGGCCTAAAAACTGCAAGTTCCAAGCATATTGATTGACATTGCCTAATTATCTTAAGCATTGAAGTGTTTTTCTATTTTTTCCATAGACAATTTGCCGTTATATATTTATAAGCTGCCCGCACACACGGCTATTAATAGATATTATCGTCAATTTTGTTCATATTTTCAACAGTATTGACGTTTGTGTGGGCAGCCATTGCCATATACTGGGAGTATCTCAACGTGATCAAATTTAACAAAACTAAATTGTCATAGCTAAATGAGTCGCGAAGCTAAAGTGGGTAGGGAACATAGCTCGAATAACCGATGGACGTTGAGGTCCCAAGTTGCTGGAATGGCGATCCTGCATCGATGAACACAGCGTTGGTAGGTTCCCAACGAGTTAGACAGACGACATATCCGAGAGCCGCTGAAAACAAGCGGTCCAGGATCATGGATTTTGGTAGTACCTACAAAAGTGGTCATCAATCGATTAAGGTTTGATGATCATGATGATGATGATGACTTACCGAGACGCAGTTTTATGTTTACGTGATTAAAAAAAAAATCGCTAGGCTTACGTTAAAGGACTGTCATGCCTGATGAAAAGCAATAACTACGTTTCTAGGCATACATACCTAAATAAACCCATGATTAACTTTCGGTTATGAATCGTCCCGTCTCGTTTATGAAAGTTTTGTATAAGATGACAGGTCGTGACTTTTGTGCGACAATCTTTTTAGTGGGACTATTCCTATCTGTGCCCCTACTCTGTCTCCTAAGGGAAACAGACATTGAATAAAAAGTCTCTCCCCTTAGACTGACCAAACTAATTATTTTCGGTGTTTTCTACCGCGGCTTTTTAGGGGGACAGATTGGAATAATGGTGCAATCTCATCTCACATAAGAAGTAATAATAGAATGTCGAAAAAGAGTGACTGCTCTGTTTCTTCTAGAATGTGCCTTCCAAACCGGTCTTCAAAATTCCAAAGTGCTTAAAAAGTCGGCCTACTTAAAATACACATTTTTTTCCTTTTATTCTTCTTTAAAACATTGGAAACATAGTTTACGGGTTTTTAGACCATTTTTATCACGAGGCGAACATGACTTTGCTTCGCCATAAAAGGTAGTAGGTATTGGTTCAGAAATTGATAATTTAGATAGATATAGCAGCAATTTGTTACGGAACGTTTGCATTCTTGTTAGCATTTTAATAGCATCATTTTGAGATTAAATTAGTGGATTATATGTTTATGTTCTTCATTGTTTCTTTTTTATAAACTGACTTTGAATCACACAACATAAGAACCATCATTGTGTTTCATTTATTGTAGTTATACGTGAAACCATAATTTGGTATCCATTTTTTATGTAAGAAGGATTTTTAAGGAATTTGAAATTACAAATATAATAAAGAATACCTATCCTAAAAGCTAAACGATGTCGGTAAAGAAAGACCTAACCGTTTTTTTATTTCAATGCAAGTTAGACTGCAATCTCACCTGCTGGTAAGTGATGATGCTGTCGAACGGGCTAGCCTGTTAGGTGTATTTTAGTTATATTAAACCCATATCCCTAATTGGTCTCTAAGCTACATAGTACCTGAACGCTGATCGCTTAGCGGCAAATCTTTGTAGGTACAGTGCTAACGACTGAAGCCGCCCACCAGACAATACCGAAGAAAATTCAGAAATTATACTATGCATTCCCGAATTGCGCCTGCCGGTAATGAACCCAGGACCTCCGTCCTAAAAGCAAAACCCTCACCGCTGTGCCAGTGAGGTCATCATATATATGAAACTGACTTTTTATGAATACAATACGGGCTGATGTATTTTTGATATACGAGTACCTGATACCTAATATTATATCAAAACCTACTCATAAAACCACGTGAGGCATAGTAGTTAGTAGATTTTACTCTCAACTTCTCCAATATCGAAGTGGAGTTAATTTTAGCATACCATTGCACTTATAGGGGTTGATTTAGAAATATCTAAAACACGTGATTTAGTTAGTTGCTGTTTTAACGTACACTTAGACGTGCGTCTTATGTTGTGAGGTTTGTTATAAATTGGTTGAACTATGATGATATTTTTTTTATTGACGAGGCGAAAGTATACTATACTTGTAGTATACATACACCTGGATCTTCTCGTAGTTTTACTGAAAATCAAAGGAAATCCCTACTACAGAAAAATTCAGGCAAGTGACTTTGTTTTCACCGAATTAGCTAGATTCTGGAGAAGAATTTTATATTCCGGGACTTTAGAATTTAAAAAACAAAAAAATGAAATACCTCTGATATTTTGTAAGTACAAAATCTAAACCCTTACTAATAATTAAAATGCGAAAGTGTCATTATTTATTTGTCCTTTCCGAACGCTTTAACTAAGCAACCAATCATCTTGATTTTTAGCATAGAGTTAGTTAAAAGGACGAAAAGTAACATAGGCTACTTTTCATCCCAGGTAAAAATAAAAAAATTTGTTGCCTGTAAAGTCGGTATACGGGCGAAAGTTTTACGTGACAACGACTTTG
The DNA here is from genome assembly GCF_905163445.1 of Pararge aegeria. Lineage (NCBI taxonomy): Eukaryota > Metazoa > Arthropoda > Insecta > Lepidoptera > Nymphalidae > Pararge > Pararge aegeria. Next base: position 9,209,239 of record NC_053195.1, on the reverse strand, counting down.
AGTCGTAAAATAATTTTAATGTGAATATTCATTCGTATAGTAGGAAGAAGGATGAAATAATAGTAACAATTTAAAACATTTATTTATACAAAGAATTATATTTAAAACATTAATTTATACAAAGAATCTCGCACTGAATTTCATATTAACAAAATTTTATTTTTACCTTTACACATACATACGTATTTATATACAAATATACATACAATAACTTGCAATACATTTGCGTACAATGAAACAGCGTTTACTACAAAGGGACGCGTGCCTTTCACTTTTTATGTCTGTCTCTCTCGCTCTTAGGCGGGCTAACCATGCCCGAGTGGAAGGGACGCGTGCCTCTCACTCGCTCTCATTGTGAGCGCATAACGTGAGCGGAGCGTAACGCAGTTTCTTGAAGTGTCACCCGGCAAACCAATTTATAAGACGTTGTCACGTCAAAACGGTTGTCGCGGGGTTCTAAGTGTAAACCGCTCGTAGACGCAGGCAACAACACACACAGACACCTCAATATTATCTCGCTGTCGTTATGTCGCCCCGTCGCGTCGTCGTTTTGCATCGGCGGTTAATAATACACCTCAGATCTTTTTGAGAAATGAGTTCATTAAAAAATATCGGATGGCAATCATAACATCAGCTGTGCTTTAAATTGAGAACTTGTAGCCTTTTAAAGGTAACATCTTTCCATCTTTACAGTCAGCTTATAACAAATTCATATAACCCGGAATTACGATTACGATTTTTTTGTTGATAATAATACGTACGCACTAATAAAGTTCGAACAATAATATAAGGTACTGTACATAAACTAAAAAGTTCTTATGGATTATTATAGATTATGTTATTTAATCATACAAATACATAAATAGCTATTTTTCAATATAAATGCGAGAAGGGTATGTTTGCATTTCTAAAATTTATGTAGGATTATATTATTTTTATTTAATTTATGTTTTGATAAAGTTCTTGTAAAGCTATAATTATTATATACTTTTGTGAATACATATTATGGATGGGATAAGATCTTGATGCCTAAGGCACCGGAAAGAACAAAGTCAGAACGATAGCTCAGGAAAAACTAAATATGAGTGCAGGTGGGCTATGCGACGCGGTGGGTCGAGGTAGGTGGAATGTAGATATTGAGTGAAATAGCAGGCAAAGTTTAAGTGGGAAAAAGCTACTTATCAGAAGTTGTATGCGGACGAAGAATAATAAACTTGCAATCCAATATATTAGACTACATATAATAAGTAATTTGGAAATTGTATACAACATTACAATAGACTACCGGTATCTTGAAGATGCTCTTAAGAAGTTCAAAGTTTGTATAAAGGGTAAGCTTATAGAAGATGTGAATTATTTAAACAGGTTGCTTCTTGAATAATTTTAAATAACCGTCACTGATTACAAAAAAAAACACCCGGCTTGTTCTGGGCTTCTTTCTAGACCAGGTCGCGTTCCTCGTAGCTTTAGTAGCTTTAGTTCCAAGTTTCCGAATGTAGTTATCGCTATACTGCCTATTACATAATGGACGCATCAAAAGTTTTGACTTTGACATTAATAAAGAAATAATTTACTTTAACATTTAAAGTTTATTGGTGTTGATTTTCGTCTCTAAAGCTAGTATCGATGTTTACATACCTGACACCTGGTCGCAAAATACCTAACGTACGTAGGTTGTGCGTGTCTAGAAAATAAATAGATAATTTTGAGCATAACCTTGATCTAAACGGCTTATGTTTTTATTTTAAAAATAATATATAACAACTGTTTTTGCATTCACACCTAATCACTGCTAAACTTATTAAAATCACTCAGAAAATAGCGGATTACGTATTTTTCCACAACTTTTTCCAAACCCTCAGTATGTATATTAAATGAAAGGGCTAGTAGTAACTTTTAATGTACACTATTCAATATAGTGCACATAAGTAAGGGTTTTTTTTTAATTTTTTATAATATATTGGATATTTTTATGTTAAATTTCGTTCATTGTAAAGTCTACTTCTCTTGAGGATGCTCCGGGGTCGGAGCGTTAAATGCGTAGAGAGGACATTGTCGAAGATTTGTTTGGTGTCGAGTGTAAAGATTGAAAAAATTATAAATTACGCCATAAAAATTCTCCTGCTTTTCGCGGAGAATGAAGCTATATTTATATAATATAAAAATTAAAGTCCATTATTTTTGCTCAGACATTATATTGAAAGAAATAAAATGACCATAGGTACACATACACTAAGTACAAAAATATTAAGCTTGCCCAATCTTCTTTTAAAATGGCTGCAGATGAAGCTTAGCTTAAGTTTATTGAAATGAAAATACAAAAATAAACAATAATTTGTAATAAGTATTTAAGCGGAGCTCAATCCAGTTGAATAGTAACAAAGAACGATCTTTTGATCGGTTATCCAAGGTTAGCTTTTAGAAGGGTTGTTTTTAAGGCCGGATCATCACATGACTTTATAATTTGCTCACGTATGATGGCTCCCAGGTCGATGATCCCTGTCGTAAGCTACTTACGCTACCCGCTTAATCAAACAGGAAATACTTTAATATACACTCGCGAAAATATCATGGGAGTGCGTTTGTGCACTACATTCAATGATTATTTATTGAGGTCCATTTTTCAAACCAAACTTTGCAGGTTATTTTCACCAAACAAACTTGTTTGCTTCTTCGAATATTCTATAAGAGCTGCCACTAATCTCGTATTACAAAGTAAAATCGGAATTTAATACCAAAATATACCAAAATATAACAATAATATATTCAGCTTATGTTAATTATGCTAGAACCGTTATAACTTTCAGTTTTTACATACAAAAAACTAGTAGGTAAGACACTTTTCTACCATTACGCTTAATTTTCCCTATTGAGCTGTCGAAATTTTCATAAATATCTTTTTTTCGTTTAAGTTATTATTACCTCCGATGTTTATGGACAATGGTGATCAATATAAATGATATACTACCATATTCGACTCATGTTCGTACAAACATTCATGTGAAACAAAGAGTACCTTATTTTAGATGTAGTGCTCGTACTCGGTACGTTTTTCTGAACTCAGTCCCATTAGTTCTTTGTATAGTTTTCCGTTATGGTCCAAGTCTTCAAGGACACCCGACATGTATAAATTCCGATCAAATAATAAAAATTAAACAGTGCTATTGCGAAACCTAAGGGTGGAAGTAGCTTTTAAACTTAAAGCAAATTTGTGGATTTCATATAAAATGTTCGCCAAATTGGTGAGTTCTACTTGTTACGTTATTTTCATAGAAATCATAAAATTAAAAGGATTAAAAGAATAACCTACTCCAGTTTAAATAATTAATTAAAGATATAGCTCTATTGTTTTCTAAACTATTGCATTTTTGATTACGAGTAATTAGTTACACAACTAGAAAATGCTTGTGTGATGAACATGAATGTTTTACAGTGTTTATCTGTATATTATAAGTATTTATGTTTATTATATTCATAAAAATATTCATCAACTATCTTAGTACCCATAAACCAAGCTACGCTTACTTTGGGGCTAGATGGCGATGTGTGTATTGTCGTAGTATTTATTTATTATATTTATTATTTATTAATTAATTAAAGGAGAAGAAAGAGACTACTAAAAACCTGTTCGTTCAAACGGTTAATTTAGTGCGATACTGTAAAATAAGCAATAGTTAATTTACGCGGTATATCGCAACGTTAGTTTAGTGGTTCAATACTACAACTAACTTTATTAAAATTAGTAACTTTGCTGAGATTTATGATTCCCCATTCCAGTAAACTTCCAGCCTTAATGGTGTTTTTATTTTCAGGTATTTGTGTTCGCCATCTTCGCTTTTGCTTCAGCTCTGCCACAGCTGTACTCTAGCTACGGGTACAATGGATACCCTGGCACGTATCCCGGCTATTCTGGATACTCCAACCCAACATCCTACTTGGGTTACGGCAGTTACTCGGGCATTCCTTACAATAATAACTATGGTTACAATTATGGATTTTAATAATGTCAATAGTACCTAAGATCTGAATTATTTTATTTTAATTACGTTTATTTTAAAGATTTTTTTAAATTAGTGTTTATTAACAATAGATAAAGGCCCGCGCACAATGACACGGACCGCAATGCAAGGTATTGCGTTCCCTTTTTCCTTCTGTAAAATCCTTATAACTTCGCACATCGGTCTGTCTTTGGTGTAGGTACCTACTCCATAGGTTCTTGCAACGTAATGTGATGATACGAAAAGCTCCTTCACCCCGTATCCTTAAGGATTTTTGGCCATATATAAGTGCAATAATGTTTTCATGGTTTTGTTTTTCTCATTATAATAAATATCGTAAAGAAAAGTTACATAAAACCGTGAGTTTTATTTTGCTAAGTAATTTTATAAGGAAGATAAATAAATAGTTGCAACGCTTATCCTCAGCAAAACTTTTTATTTCTACGATAAGATATTACGCACTTACTCTTTACAATGTACGAGTATGTCAGTCAATCAGTATTAGAGTATAAGTCATCATCATCACCCAATAAAGGGCCCAATACAGGGCACGGGTTTCCTCTAAAAATTACATGGGTTTAGGCCATAGTCCACAACGCTAGCCAAGTGCGAGTTGGTACACTTAGAACGCCTTTGAGAACGTATAAGATTCTCAGGCATGCAATTTTCCTCACGATGTTTTCCTTCACCGTTAAATCAAGTAATATTATAATTACTTAAATTTAAAAGGATCTAAGTAATTATGGTACAATTATTTATTTCTTTCACATTTGTTTTATAAATATAACCTAAAATAAACTATGTAAAACTAAATAAAATCTAAAACGTCTTCGAAACCACCGCAGCGATTCACAGTTCCTAAGATGCTGGCAGCATTGCCCCATTAGATGGCAAAACTAATTCGTTGGGCAAGGTAACCCTTTAAGTAACCCTTTATAAGTAATTATATTTAAATATTGATGCAATGAGGGAAATAAAGACAGCTTTATTTTTTGCTTCATAAAAGTACTGGAATGCCATAAAACGTAGCTACACCACACCAGTTGAACTTGCTCTTTAAACAAACGCTAAGGCAAACCTTAATTAATGCCAAACAGGAAACTAAGGCGGTGCGCAAACGTAGATACTTATTTGTTACTGACAAAGGAAACGCAACTAAACAACATCATCATCATCACTTCAGCCGATTGACGACCACTGCTTGACATAGATCTTTTGTAGGGAGTTCCAAAACCCACGATCCTGGCCGCTTTATTTGATGTTTTCTGTCTAGTGTGGGGTCACTATTACAGCACCTTAGGGCCCCAGCTTCGCGGCTCATTGAGCTACGCCGGTGACTCTAGTTCTTCTACGGATCTCCATATTTCTGATTTGAACACCTAGATATACTCCTAACATAGCTCTTTTCATCGCGCGCTGAATGATTATCAGGCCCATAGTAACATTGTAATTAATCTAACAATAAATAATTAATTATTATGATATAATTTGCACCGTATTCCTATTAATACTTTAATAAAACTAGCAATTAAATAGGCCCTTGCCCAGTTTGAAGCCATCGGTACAACTTAATGATATCTTAACTGAAACCTGCTTAGTGCTTCATCACAACACACCATAAATCACTTTATAATCCACGATCGATGTACGTAGAATGGAAGTAACTGAACACTATATTTTCCAGCGCACCAAGCAAATAATGTCTTATTAATTAATTGAATAAATAAATATACTACGACAATACACTCATCGCCATCTAGCACCAAAGTAAGCGTAGCTTGTGTTATGGGTACTAAGACTGATGAATATTTTTGTGAATAATACTTATGAATATACCTACATGTAAACACCCCGATTCACAAACATTTTCCAGTTGTGGGAATCGAATCCACGGCCTTGGACTCAGTAAGCTGCCAACTGCGCCAATCGGCCGGACAATAATACCTGTGGTTAACGTGTCACGAGCCGTTAAAAAAATGTCCCGGTTGCGTATTGCCTAATGCGATCAATAAAGTTATGTTGTATAGTTATATAATTATTTCTGTGCTAACCTTTCCTCAAACAATAACAAACAAAGTTGCGTGGACGTTATCACAAGATTGTAGGTAAATATTATGTAGTTATGGCTTTATCTGGATATTGATGCCGATTTGCAATCATTGACTCTGATCATAGAATTATGATGAATAGTATTTGCTTATTATAGGAGATGTACTATTATACCACGTGCAACTAAGAAGATAACATATAAATACATAAAATATATACGGCTTAAAGGCTTCTAGGTGGCAACGTACCGAAACGTTTTAATACAAGGTATTCATCATCTCAACTGATAGATATCCTCTGCTGGATTCAGTTTCACATACCAGTAGCTCTTAGATAGCTCTATATATTGCACACTGAGTGTATCTGAGTATTCTTATCATGCTTATGCAAGCGACCATGTTTCGGAGGAAAGCAGGCAGAAGCTATCACATATAGTACCATAAAATTATGCCATTAATAAGTTATTTGAAATTTATTAATATACCTAATATTTTATTAAACAGTTTTAGTATACGCTAGGTATAAATAAACTTCTTACGTCACGAGATTGATTTTATTGATATTAGCAAATTAGTTCGTTTTTCAATAATACCAGCAGTGGTGTACTGTGAACTATGAGTGGAGCTCCCGGGCTCGAACCCCGGGAGGGTCAACTAGATTATGAAAATTAAGCTTAATTATTAAGCTATACTCCGCGAACAGCAGGAGAATCTGTATGGTGTAATCCGTACACTCAACACCAAACAGATCCTCGGCAATGTACCCTCTATGCACGTTTCGCTCTGAAACAAGAGCGAATCCGCATCCTCAGGAGATGTTAAGTGAACAATTATTCATTGTAAAGTCAACATCTCCGTTATTGTTAAGTGAATTCCTGTTTCCATCAACTTGAGGCGTACGTGTTAAGCCTCAGTAGCCTGTAATTACACCGGTACCTTCACTATTCAGACCGGAACAGCATTGCAACAATGTTGCTTTGCGGCAGGAATAAATATGGCGATAGTACTTCCCAGGACGAGCTCTCTCAATAAAGCTCTACTACTTGTTTTTATTTGGTCTGACCAGTGGGAGGCATAGGCCGTGGCTAGTTACCATCCGACTTAATAAGATATGCCGCCAAGCGAAATAGCACTCCAGTACAGTGCCACGTAGACTGTTCATCGCTTACCATCAGGTGGGATTAAAGTTAAGGGCAAATCAACTTGTAAAGGATTAAAAAAAAACTTTGTTTTTCTGGATGTAAACATCTTTCAGGTTATCAATCCAATGTAATCTGATCATAAATGATTTGGTGGATAGGTGGATATCTCCAGGCACGTCATGAATAGCCTGTTACAGTCCAATGCTGGACTAAAGGTCTCTTCCAATGGGAGGGTTTGCCCATAATCACCGGGCTGGGCAGACGGGTTCGCATCGCAGGTTATCGCAGTAGATGATAATAGTAGCACAGAGATCACTGCTCCCCGTTCTCTTTTATATTCCCTTAGTGGCCTTGAACGACACCCGCGGGTAGAGGTGGGGTGGTAACAACTGCATTCTGATCTGCCGTCGCCACACGGCTCAAGGCACCTAGGTAGATAAATTCCATAATTACCTACCTCTGTATTTTTCATCAAGATCGGTTCAGGGATTAATAAAAAAATAAATATACTACGACAATACACATATCGCCATCTAGCCCCAAAGTAAACTTTTGTTATGGGTACTAAAATGTATGATACATATTTTTATGAATAATAGATTCATATATACTTATTATATACAGATGGAAAGAAAGAAAAAAGATTTATTTGGATATACACACACTAGAATTAAAATACTACTTATAGTCTACACAACAATTATAGGAATGGTGTAGGAATGGTTTGGACTGTAGGCATTGGCGGAGCGACGCTTAAAAACTATGGATATGCTATAAAATAATATAATTTAAAAGTATTATATAATTTAAAAAAAAAAGAAAGAAATGTGTAATAATAATTAAAAATAATATACAAGATTTGTATACATATATAATATTTTGTTACAGCGATCAAACCGATAAAATAAAATAAAAAAGAATAAACACACGCAGGCACCCTTGTTCTGTTCGTTTTTGCAAAAGATATTCTCTTAATTTCTTTTTAAAAGAGAGTTTAGACAAACAGATAAACACTAAGACACTGAAAAATATTCATGTTCACCACAACAACACTTTCCAGTTGTGGGAATCGAACCCACGGCCTTTGACTCAGAAAGCCGGGTCGCTGCCCACTGCACCAGTCGGCCGAATCGGGAAAAAACAAACAAACACACTCTCACATTTCTAATATTATTATTGATGAAACCTATATTCTATTAGGAATGTTGATCAGATCACTATGCAAATACATGGGGCAGTAACACAACATTGTATGGAACTTCATACCACTGTAATAATGTATCTAAGTTATTCTTTATTATGTAAGTATTCAAATTGGATTATAAGACTTATGGTTATGGATATTGTGTTCCATTTAGCTATGTTAATAAACTGGTTTATATAACAAAGCTGTAATTAAATAAAGAGTAGGTATTAAGAGTTATTAAGGTTTATGATCCATAAGACAGATGTAGTTGAAACAAAAAAAGGAAACAAAGATCGGTTTTTTTTTGGTATCAATTATATCCAATTTCTGTTTTACAGAGCTCACGGGTAAAGACGAATTATGGACCTTAACCCTAATTAGGCTCTTCAGAGTTTCTTCAGAGACTATGAGACTGTGTATATTTTTATTCCACTTAAATTTAGCCCGTGTCTGAAATATTACCTGGTGTGTTAAGTACTGATGCAGCCGCAGATGATAATGAAATACACCTTTTTCGACAACGACGACGGTTTTGTGTCACTTCTCATAAGTAGAACATAAAACTATAGCTTTGAGTTCGTCGGTCTGCCTAATGAGTATTATTACAGCTGATCATTACAGCGTCGTCAGAACATCATTCCAGTTCCGTAGGTCTCAGACTTTTCAGGTTCTACGAATTTTAATTACTCTTTAAACATAAGGATGATGTATTATTTTACTATATTTAGGTTGAAATACTAACATGAATCGATGTAATTTAAAAATTTCGGAATTTAATTTCACTTAATTTCATATAAATTGTACGTTTCGAAGAGTTTTTTTGAGTTTCTTAAACATAGTTTTATTTTTCCATTTGTCGAAATGTTGATTAGCTACGAAAGTCTAAGTTTCAAATTTTTTTTTTTAGTTCTTTCAATTCCCTATGAGAATGAAAATTCAAAAAAAGTTATATAGTCTATAGCAAGTTATATATACCGCGAGACCCGGGCTATCAAAAAAATGACTTTACCTATTTAACATGACTTTACAGAAATTTTAGGTAGGTACGCGGACGAAGTGTCGTGGTATTACTATTAATTTAAAATACTATTCCTTAAATCTGGTTATTGTATGCCTTCAGCTTGATTTCTTGTAAACGCTAGTTGTATAATAATTTTAAAAAAAACCAAGCTAAATTAGAGGGAGGAAGAATTTTAAACAGAAAAGGTCACTCGTTATATAATGTTACAGTTATTTGTATAATATATAGTTGGTCAAATATTGAAATATCAATTAAACACATATCGACACGCATTTTGGACGATGATGGCTATCGTAGCTCTGTAGTAAAAAGCCAAGCGTAACCCTGAAATGCATAGAGATGACGCGAATTACCTAATACGGATGTCAATTACTCACAATCACATAGAATATATCACTGCTTTGAAGATCAAGGACGGTTTTTATCAAGGTATAACAAGACAAGTGATCTAGGCGTGGTCGGAGTTATAGTATATAAATCAGAGCATTTGTTCGATGGATATCACTTGTGAAAACTCTTCCAAGCGTACCTAACTATTTACCTACGAGTACAATGCTGTTCAGGCTGGTGAGTTATACAAAGTTTTATTGAACTATAAAAATAACCATTAATCATCATCATATCAACCGGGTAGGGATTTTTGAATTCCACGGTCTTCTACCGCCTCTAGGCTCTATCCAGTGGCTTTGTATGTCGCTCTCTTTTTATATAGTTCGTCGACGTGGCCATTGAAGCACCTTGGAATCCCAGCAATCATTAGATTTACCGTCGATTATAACTTTATTCGCAACTTAAACAGTTGTTGAGCTATATAGAAAACTCTGGTTATTTTACGTTTTACTCAATAAATTCACGTGAATAATCTATTTATACTGACAATGAAGCTGAGGAGTTTTAGTTTGAACGCGCTAATACGGGAACTAACTATCAGATTTAAGCGTAGCATTATGGGATGTAGCTTTAGGAGCGCAGAAAACGAAGTAATAGGGCGGGCGGACGAAGCAACGCGGTAGGTTATTTTGTTTAGAATAGCGGATGAAAGTTTGTATGAGAAACATATAAGTAGTATAATTCGACAAAGTCGTGGGGAGTAAACCTAGCGGGAGTTCCCTCCTCAACTAATGGATACTTAATATTTATTAACTTAAAAAAAGAAATATTTCAATCCCACAAGACTCTTGATTTTCGACACACTGGACAGACCTAGAGCTTGCAAAATAACCATTATGGTCTTTTTTAAAAGATTGGCAAAAGAAGTTATTCTAAATTAATCTTTGTAGTAGTGAAAAATTTTACATTTATTACCTACTATTAAACGTCCGTCTTATACAAACATAGTGCAAATCCGAATCCTAAAGAGACCGTTTTCTAGTTAGAAGCTTGGGTTAGCTAACGAAACCAACGCACTTTTGTTCAGCCTATAATGAATCTAGAGAGTCGAGCCAAAGTTTAAAACTAGTTTAATTGTAATATAGAAAAGATTGCAAGAACTCGTAGGGGCTCTTTAGAACTATTTTTTAATTCCAACGAAATCTAAGCACTGAATTCGATGTGAATTAGGCTCTATAAACTTCAATAGGCTAGTACTCGACTACTGAAGTTGAAAAAGCAATAATGGGAAATTAGAACTCGAGTTCGAATCTTGAGTCACAGAGAAATTCAATTATGTATTAAGAGCGTTATAAATATTTGACTTATCCATCCCCTGTAAGGATTTACAGTAGGAATGACATGTATTGCGTGCGGTCTTTAACCTTTTCAATGTCGAAGGTCAGGTAGTAAGTAAATCTTAGCGCGCCTTTAGCACCATTGCTTATTTTTATTGAATTTCTACAAGATTTTAGAGCTTGTGATGATTGTGAACTTAATTTTTTGGTTACTCTATATACTCTACAATAGTAGTTTGTTGAACATTTGGATAAATTTCAATCGTAACAAGAAGTTTTAGAGTCACTTCCGAGCATAGAGAAAGGGTTGCATCTATTATCCTGAGTGTAGCGGCTTAAGTTTAGAGGCACCCTAGCTATAACCCTGTATTTAGAACTTTATTGGTAACGCTTTTGAATTGGGGTAGTAGGTACAAAATTAAACCACGCTAATACATATCGATGTAATGATTTATTTTAACTTTATGTAACGGGTCCTGTAATAAGGCATAAGCGAGCAAGATTTTGTTTTGATATCTATTGCTTAAGTAAAGTAAGAAGTAAGACATTCTGAAGTCCGATAAAACTCCAACATCGTTACTTTACTGAATTATATGAAGTACATAATCCGGTTGATAATTGTACGGACACGATTCGTCTTCTCTTCGTGTATACTTACAGAATAGGGGTATTTATTGCTCGGGGTTAATAAAACTTTAACTAATTTGGAATGTATTATATAAATAAACTAGCGTTTACCCGCGACTTCGATCGCGTAAAATAGAAATATACTTTAATTTTCCGATACAATTTTTATCTTCTATTCTTTTGAGGATTGGTTTAAAAACATGCAGCGTGCATTTATAGGTAAGAGATTAAATTCAATAAGTGGAGCTCTCTTAATATACTTGCAGCTAGCTGTCATTCATACTTTATGAAAGACCGCTGGCATATTTTATTCGCAAATATATTACAAAACGTCTTTTGGTACACATGCGCGTTCTGTCATTTTCGATGCGTTTTGTAAAATAACAAACTTTTCGAAAGTGGCATCTGAGAATTACTATTATTCTCTTTGTGACATTTGTTTTCTTTTTTTTCAGTTTGCTTTAATCGCCCTGGTGGCCGTGGCTTTCGCCAGCCCGAAACCCGAGCCTCAAGTGGTCGCTTACACCGCCGGCGCGTACCCAGCTGCCTACCCTTACTATTCCGCGGGAGTGTACTCCCCATACACCGCCGCTGCTTATCCATACGCCTACAATGGATACTACTTTCGTTAATACCTAAAACGCCTGATAACTGACAATATTTTTTAAAAATTTTATTTTTTGTATTTCGTTTTTCGGAGAATTTTTAAAATTGCTTTCATTTACAAATAGACATTCGCTAGAAATTGATATCGATATGCCATTTACGTGTTAATAAATTTTTTCGCATACTTCTCTGTTTCATTATATTTTTCGCCTAATGCACTTTTGGAAACTTTTAATTACACTGCTGATTTAAGTTAACATTATACTGAATACTGAAAATGCGAATGATGTCGGGTAAAAGTGTATCCTTGGGGTGTATTCTTTTATTAAAGTAAATTCTATACTGAATCTATCTTATTAAATAATTATTTTAGTACTATAGATGTTATAATATGTGTTTAATTTGGCCCAAACTTTATTTAATTTGATGAATGTTGTTTGAGATAGAGGACAGAAATCCTCAGCGGACAGCATCCCTCATTTAAGGTTTAGCGATACTGAATACTTTATTTTTTGTAGAACTACAACTAAATTGAATGCCACATCAGAAAACAAAATCAAACGCAGACGAAGTCGCGGGCAACAGCTAGAATTAAATAAATACTAAGAAAATATTTTATAACATCCCACAATAAAAAATGATCGTTAATTTTCTAACTCTGGGCTAGTACTGAAATATATTTAAAGGAATTCAAGGCTAGGCAAACTGGGTGATCGAATTCAGCATCTCGTGATTCGTTGTTCTCTTGATAGCATTAAAATAATGAAAATTCAAGAGCAACTTGCTTTAATAATTTTATTTTCACCTACTTAATTAAAAACAACAATTTAAAAAAAAACATTATCAATGGATCAGTTTTACCATAATTAAAATATATTATTGACATAGTTCATATATTATTTACTTTCGATAAAACCAGTCAGCAGAGTAAGCGTAAGGTATCGAACTGTATGGTAGAGTTAATGCTGAGTTAACTACTGGGTAATAGTCCTGGTAAGATGAACTATAGCTGTATCTATAATCTGATAATATTGGTCCTACTGCAGAATATGAGGCCAGTGGACTATAAGCGGAGATTGCGGGTAAGGGAGCGACTGGTGGAATAAGTTGAGCAGCACCGGGCGCTACCAGGGCAGCAGAAGTTAGCTGCGGTGGCAATAGTCCACTGAATATAACAGCGGGATCTGCTGTTATGGCTGACGATAGCGCCAATACGGATATCTGTAAAAGAGAATATTTTTTAACAATCCATTTAATGTTCAGAAATATTTATTGATTAAAACAAGCAATATGTGGTATGATGAGAATATTGTAAATGCTATAATGTATTCGTTGGTATCTCTTAAACGCTGAAATGGCTGAATGGATTTTGTTGAAGTTGATATTTAGATAGATACCAAGATCGGTTATGGGGTTCTTATAATATGAAAACAAACAGAATACTCAATAAATGCGAAAATTTATTTGTTGGCCCTTCTTCCATGAACGGACTTTCGCATTTTAATAACTTTTTCATCACACTTGCTCGTAGCGATAGCCTTAATACATCGATATTCACGTGATAATCGCACTCTAGGCGTTCTTAGCGCAATGAGCTAAAAGCGAATGCTCCTAATACCGCCTCGACTGTAAAATGCAATGTTACTAAACTAGATGTATAAACTTCTACAGTAGAAAAATATATTAAGTGATACGAATAGTATATAAAAGTAAATCACGGGCTGATCTTGCATTGATCTAAGTAGATCTAGTATTTTACTTCTATCTTTTTTCGGCGATAATATTACTTATATGCTACTACTATTATCAAACAATCATTCATAAAGATGGTTCCTCGGAGAGTTATTGGTTGTAAAAGTTCTGACAAAATATGTTCGACTGAATAAGAATTAAGAAAAGACTAACTAACTTACAAACACCATAACGGTTTCATACCATTTTTTCGTTTTTTTAATAAATAGTCCCCTAAATATAACGTCCGAACGACTGCACCAAATTGGATAATTCTTTTTTTTGTATTATGTATTGTCAGCGCAAGGTTTATTTAAACAAAATTAAAAAAATTTAAACACATGACACAGTCGTGTTCATCCATTATAATAGTATATATGTCAGACTCTGTCTGTTTGTTTGTTACCTATATGCGGCTCAACCGTAGAACCGATCTTCGTGAAAATTAGCACGCAATATGTAGCTTGCATCCTGGAAATGGATACATAGGATATGAGTTATCACGGAAATCCTGCTAGTAAAAGTTACCCGTGGAATTCAAAAATACCATTTTAAAGAAAGACTTGGCCGCTTAACTTATCTATATATAATTAAGGTTCTAAATTATAATATCTATATATATTATAATTTAGAACCTTCATTAAAACCGGGAAAATAAAAGCTTTATGCGGAATTTTTCAAAATACAAAATAAACGCGAGCGAAGTAGGCAACAACTTCTTTTTAATATTATTTACATAAAAACTGAAATCGAAATTCAAAACTACGAATCAACACTTTACATAACTTACCAATAATAACTTCATATTTGGTAAGATTTTCACTTGTTTTCAACTGCTGACTTGATGACTAACTGAAGATGACAAAAACACCGTAGCCTTTATATTTGGAACACTCTAAATGGAAACAAAGTGACCAATAGATTTGTGTAAGTATGAAAGAATGACCGCTCCGAAAATTATTGCCAAGGTTGTTTTAAACGGTTTTCATGAAAACAAAAGAATCTATAATATTTTTAACAAGAGTTCAGTTGACAAAGTCTGGTATCGTTTTTTTTCGTGATGTCGTATCCTTGAGATACAAAGGATGACGAATATTTCTATATCCACAAAACATATATGGCAGACAATGCTCCGGAACTGTGATATGAATGGAGTAAATTCAATCTCCTTTCATCCGGAAGTAATGATTCAGTCTAAGATGGTAACCGGGCTAACCGGTTTGGGGTTTGACTGTCATGTATATTAAACCCCACAGTATTAAGAAACACGACTAATATTGAAAGATCAAAAACCAATCCACTTTAGTAGTGTTTCTCGACCAGTATTTAGCAATCGACCGTAATGATTTTATAGACGTAAAATCTGAAAAAATGTTTTAAACGTTTACCATAAAATGAGGAAAATTTGTAAGCTGGCAACATTCCACGGGTGTTAAGGGAATAAAAAACCCTCTAAATCGATTAATGGTATAGCTTTACGTAATTTATTTACCATAAAAAGAAAGCCTGCTTCCGTCTCATACCGTGTCATCACTTACCACCAGGTGAGATTGCAGCCAAGGGCGAACTTGAAGTACAATAAAAAAATAAACACTAAAGCTATTATATCATTAAATTTACTCGTTTATGGAGATAGAACATTTATGTATGAAATGTTGTAATAAGAGCGTTATTAGTAATTGAGGACATAAATATTAATATAGGTAGACCATAAATGTAATTATGAATTCTTGTAGTTCCTTACGGTTAAAATACATTGTTGTATTAATGTATGGTAATTGTCATTTATCTGTGAAGGCAGTCTGGTAAGAAGGCAACGGGTACAAATCAATGATTATCCTACCTACTCGTACAATTTTATGGTCGACCATATCGTCATGGCAGTATGAATTCTTTTCTCTCGAACAAGATATACCGGATAAGATTTCTGATTAGGTAATCTAAGAAATTATTAACTTTTCGCTGTGAAATAGTTCTGCCGCCTTTAAGAAAACCCGCGCCGACGGCAAAATAAACATGCTGTTGCCCGCGGCTTCGTCTGCATGTCTCATGGAGTAATGAAGCTCAGATACGAACATGCATACTCAAAATATTACACGTCTTTTGTGGGTAAACGTGTAATACTCGAAATGAAAAAAAAATGTACAGTTTGAAAAAGTACTACGGCCCTTACTACCTATCTACGACTCGACTCGACTCATTATTAAGTTAAAAGCTGTTTGGAACTTCGAGGAGGTCATGACGACCTATCGGTGTTCAGGGCAAACAGAGTAGCCTAGCACTTCTACGGCTCTGAACTTATGACCAAAAATTTTATTCGGTGGAAAGAGGTCGTATAACAGACTTACTCATCATAGTGTTGAATACTCACGATATGAGAAGCCAGTTGGAGAAAGAGATTCCTTAAAGCTAGGAAAAAATATGCGAAATTTGCTTGCGAAAAGAAAGTTCGTTTGATTATTTATAAATGTTGTGGACAGCAAGGTGAACTGCTATATAAAAATAACATATATAATATGTAGTCTCATTTAAAAGATACAACAACAATGTTCATCAACATAGTAAGCAATTTTATTTAATAAGTTGCATTTATTTTATTTGCAATTCATGAAGTACAAATGCAACAGGTGCTCTATAAATCAAAAGGTGAAATACCTTTTGATTTATAACAAAGAGTTGTACAATAATATATATTATTTTAAATACTTATGTCTACTGAATTCTATATCGTGTTATTCCTGCGGAATAAATAAAAAGTTAACATCGTATTTGTTTCATCGTAGTTAGCTGAAAGGACGGAGTAACATAAGATTTAACTTTTCCAGGAAAACAGACAGTTCCCATGGGATACGGGTAGTGTATAATATGAAATTTGGATAAGAGTATAAAATAAAAATCGATATTTCAATTGACAATCGGTTTTAATGACGCATTAAAAACAATAAAAACATCAAGATCCATTAACTTATCACTTTCGTTAATAAAAATTCATAAGCTCAATATTCGTCATACTCAAAGGTAGTAAGAGTACGGGGAGGCGTAAGTGTAGGCTGAGTAAGCGACGGGGGAGTACGCGCTGTATGGAGAGTACGCAAGCGGCGCGGTGTACGCTGCTGCGACGGGTGCGGTGTACGCGCTGTAGGCTGCAGTCAGTGGTGCTGTGTACACCAAAGGCTTTGCGATGGCGAAAGCCAAGAGAGCGAAGAAGATCAGCTGTAAACAAAAAATAATTATGTATCATCACAGATATACAGAAGTAGACAACAATAGTGATGATCTTTACTAAGGAGGCCAGGCCTGCTATGTACTAATCTGGTTTCGCGGTACGTCTGTATGACTTCCTTACTCTGTGATATTATGTGTGATATCTTGTCATTGATTTAAAGTAAAACCTATTCATTGGTGACTTTAATTTTGTGTTGTGTCTAGGTGGTGCGGGGGTGCACACTTGGTCCTTGTTTTTATTATAATGTATTTAGTACTTATATTTATTTTATTTTATACTATTAGTATGTTTAGGTATAAGGAACACAGCCCTGTCGATGTATAAATTGCAAAGCTGGAAATTTCCCGAAAATTGTAACTTAATATTTGCAAATACAGAATAAATTGTGAAAAATTAGTTCTGGTAGATATTCAATATTGTAATTGTTTAAAGATAAATAAAAAAAAATAAAAATGATTTTTATTTTTTTTTCTTTTATTAAGTTCTATTTGATTTTGTTTTTTACACAAATATCTTCAATCACAAAATGAATTAAACATCAAATATTTAAAAGCTGATTTGAAGCAAATCAAAGACAAAAAGTAAAAGGAGAAGAAGATAACACTGAAATCCAATCAATCTATAGTCGGTGAAACTGCAATAATAAACAAAAGCTGCTACTTAATAGTAAAATATAAGTTCAAAAATACATAATGAAATTTAATTAACTATCTCTTAAAAATAACGGTTTATATTCGTAGGTTAATTAATGGCTACAACAATTTAACGTTATGAATTATTTAGCTATGACTAATATAAAAAGAATGAGAAACACTAATACTTACAAACTTGAACATTTTGGTAGTTTGTTTTGATTGTCCGTTGAACACTGACTGTGGTGATGCATCCCGACAATATATAAGGGGCAGTAGTGACCCCCGTATTGGCATCGTTTCGGTGCCTACGTACACCGCAAGGACACGCGATCGGGACTTGTGCGTGTTACGAATACACTAACACCGTATTATATACAGGGTGATAGGATTTTTATTAAGGTGCTGAGTGCTGCTAAATGAGGTTGAATATGCTATATAGATTATAAATAGATGATCTATATAGTTCTTCACAGCAAAACTAAGATTTGTTATTGTTGACCTTATTTCTGACTAAAAGTCCGATTTACACGATTCAATAAAAAATTTCAGATAGAAAAAATAACAAAGTTGACTGTAACGAAAATTTAAAGAACGTATATATCAGTTGTTTATTTTTTTTGAGTTTACACTACACTCGTTTAGATTGTTTTAATTTTTTTTATAACTGATACTTCCTTAAAGTGTAGCTAAAACTTTTGATTAAATATAAAATTCAATTTATGACGAAAAAGTATTATAACGAATACTATGCTTAAAAAATCAGTCTTAATAAGAAACAAAAATTACTATTGCCTACAATTGGGGTCAACACTGGGACGTTACAGGCTCATGATATTTATTTCCTTAAATTTTGTATTTTTTCGCTAGTGAGGTAAATAAATTATTTTGAGTCTATCTCTATGCTCGGGCCACTTGACACCCAAAAACCAACTTTGTTTTTTCTATATACAACTGTTGTTGCATCATAGTACCTACTATAGACATTTTAAATATGAATAATAAAGTAATGGATTAATAACCGCATAATTCATACAATCGGAATGAGGATGTTAAGAGAAAGATATCATGTAATATTTTTAGTAATCCATCAAGCCTTAACCTTACCGTATATAATGTTTGCTATCTATACCTATAATTGCAGTATCTATTTCGATCATAAGTCATGACAGTTGATAGTATAACTGCCATAACATATGTTAGCGGTTTTTTTTTTAATTTAATTGTAATAGTGTAAAAAGTTAAGCATATTTATTTAAATCCGCCTGTATAACGGATGTTATAAGAATGTAAGGATCTAATGTTGTGTGTAGAACATTCGAAGCAGACATACATGTCGCATTCAAATTAAACTATGTACATCCTTAATCGGCAGACAATAATTTAAAACATAGCCTTACCCTTGAACTTGAATATTTGGTCTCGACTAATAACTTGTAATTCGTTGTAGCAAGATATTTATACACCATTTGTTAGTAATTGCTTGCATGCCATAATTATAAATTTTATTTTAAATGTCCTTTGTTAAAATTTCTCACTATTTGCTCGTTGTGTAATTTTTCCTGTATAATTGAGGAAGGCTGACTACTGAAACACAGTTTATACTAGTTCAGTAGTCAATGAACAATTGGATTGTTTTTACAATTGCACATAGGTATTTTGCGATGTAAATGTACCTACCTAATAACCATAACCTATAAATATTATACATCTAAATAATTTGTGAAGTTTTTACAATTTTGTATTTTGTAGTTGCTATGTGTATGTACAATATGTAATGAAATAAATAAATAAATAAATAAAAAAAAAAAAAAAAATTATTAGCATTATGATTTTGAGTTCTATATTCTGTTGTGGAGTCAATATAAACATACATATTTGACGTCTCATGAGTGTATATAGTGTAAATCCTGAAAAAGAAATGAAAAAAGATTTAATGAAAATTTTAAAATTTTGTCGCATTAGCAATATCTCTTTATTTTAGAAATACAAACTCCTACTTAATTGGTGAATTTAAATTTAGCGGGTATTTCACTATTTTCCTCTGGCCAGTTAGAACGTTTCTCGTTAAGATGGCTGGATTGGAAGAAAATAAGTAAATTTTGGTGTGGGTGACGGTTGGTGAGTAATTATATATAAAGTTAGTTATAATAGAAGTCATAGAAACCCACTTAAATAATGTCAACTTAGTTTATAAAACGGAATGTACGAGTACATTAGCAATAAAAAAAATTAGTGGTATATCATAGTATACTGCTTTTATAGTGTTGAAAGTTCTAAAAATACTGTCAATTTTTACACATTAAAAGTTTTTATTTGAGGGAGAGGCCGAGTATGACGGCTGATTCATGCCCTCGTTCGATAACTTATATTAGTATAATGCCAAATGATGTCATCCGTATGTCACATTATATTGTTCTATTGTGCAGCGCTTAAAAAAACACCTGCCAAATAGAATTAATGTGTACGAGTACGTGTTTTTTTTTTGCTTCTATCAAACCTACGTTTTTATTGCCATGAAATTTTATCACCACCATGGTTGACACCAATGGACTGAGTTATAGCTCTTTTATTGGGAGTTCCAAGTACGACGGTCTTGTGCCGCTTTGGTCCAGCGGCTTCCTGCAACTCGTTTCATTTTATCTGTCCCGCGTTGGGGATCTACCAACGGTGTAAGGTCGCAATTTCAGCAAACTGGGACCCAGACGTCCATAGGTTCTCCGAGCTATGTGCCCGCCTATTGCCCCTTTAGCTTCGAGACTCGATTGTCAATTTTGTATCCACTAGAATACGGGCATTTACGGGTAAGGTCAACGTTGAAGATTGGGATCGGCACACTGGGAGCTGGAGCCCGCTTGAGGAGCTAGGTCTGAAGGGTAAGGATGAATGGCGAACGTTTCTTGCATTCACCATCGGTGACTGAAGATCGGAGGGAAGGCATGGTGTTTCTCCTAAACCTCGCTTATTACTGGTATCTTCGGAGGGCTTGTGGGTGATGGAATCGGTAGTATCCATCACCTACAGTTTGGTCTTCGAGTTAGTGGGCATGCTGCACACACCTGACTGGTGAAACTAGAAACAGAGTTTCCAAACCTTCTAGCGTAGCGGTTTAAGCGGTGAGTACGAACACCTAACGGGTTTAGAGTCCGTAAGAAAGAAATAATCTTCGTGAGAATTTTCCGATGAATAACCGTTCTCTCTGAGACACAGGGGTGGACACTAACATTAACCTGAGGTTTTTTTAAAAAAGAAAACGCAGTTTAAATAATTACAATTACTGTAAACCCACTAATCTCATAATATTACTGTGTTATTTTAACCTAAATTACAACTAAAAGAACAATGTGCGCACCGATGTGAGGTGTCTGCAACATTGGCATGGGGCAGAAGGAGCCAATCCGTTTTATTAAATCCATGTCTGCTGCTGCTGAGACATTCATGCTGAAAATATGTTATTCAATTTGTGAAATGTTTGTTTAAATTGAAATGTCACAATCGTTTTTCAATTTAAATGTATATGAAATCATATAATATAATATGTTACTTATAACTAAGATTTATTCTCAATTATTTTGTCTGCCAGTCGGTTTGATCTGCATAATCTCTAAACCGCTGAACCGATTTGATTGGAGTAATTTAAGGTTTTGCACTTAATAGTAATTTAAGTAACTTCAATTCTAAATTTTATGTTTAATATTTTCGCGGATTTGTTAGGTGTTTATCATTTGAGAAAGGCGCTAAAATAAAATTCATCTAGATACGATATAGAATATATTATTTATTTACATTAATACCATTATGGGAGTAAGTCCAGGTGCAATCATTTAAATAAAACGGGAGCTCTGTATGCTGCAGCCACTATAGGAGAAGAGTACGCAGTGGCAACATTGGCAGTGTATGCTGCAGCAATAGGGGCAGTGTACGCTGCAGCAACAGGGGCTGTGTATGCCGCAGCAACGGGAGCAGTGTATGCTGCAGCAACTGGAGCTGTGTACGCCGCCGTAAATGGAGCGGAGTATGCAGAGTACACAGCTGGCGCAGCCACATACGATGCCGGATATGCTACGGAGTGGATGCCGGGCTTAGCGACCACGACAGCGATCAGGGCGGTGAAAACTATCTGAAAAAATAAATCAATGATTTTAATAATCACAATAAATTAAAATTAATAATAGTTAAGGTAGCCTTTTACTTTTAGTGATAAGGCCTTTTGCATATAATTTATGTCAATGTAAGTGTTCCTGTGTGTGTTTCCTTTATTATGCAGTAAAGTTGTTTAAATAGGTAAATAAATCACTGTTTTTATCCCGTACCAGAGTACCGTGGAGGTTTGGGCTTTGAATCTTTCTCTCCTTTTAAAGAGGAGGCCTAGTGTAGTGAAAGCATAATTAAATGCTCTGACTATTTTTCCCCCAAAGGAAATGTCATTATGGGTATGGGTCAAACATTTACTTTGTATAACCAAAATGTCTGTGCTCTTTAGTGATAAATTGTTAAGCTAATGACGGAGATTTAATGTGATGTGAAATGTATGCAAATTTATATGAGCATTAGTTGTATTATGAAGATACGGCCTAAAGCTTTTTTAGTATTAACTGAAAAAGGAAGCGATCCGCCATGACAGGTGAATAGCCGAATTCGAAATAATTACTTAATTTATTATTTTCATAATTTTGTACAACTTGAACTACGAAAATATCCGCGTATATCAAGTATTTTGTGATCTCAAACTATCTATGAAATACATATAAATGCTATGTTTTTGTTATCAATACAAAAATCAATAATCTTTCCCTAGGGAACAAGGACTTACTAAAGATCTAATTTGTCTATGACGTAACGTGCGCCATGGCACCCTGCGAACGCTTTCGCGGGAAATAAGTTTTTTTAATATAGTTGTCAATTTACATCAACAAAACCTTTAATTTTTGGATAAACAAAATACATTTTGGATATAGTACAAACTTCGTAACTGGGCAATTTTTTTTAATGTAAAAATCTATTTTTATAGTTTACATAAAACTATCATGTGTTTATACATAACGTAATCCATCAATTCATTGGAATTGGACCAATTATTAGCACCTTCCTATTAAAAATAAATGTTTTAATTAATTAATCTGTTAATAAATAATTGAGTTAATACAATGATTTAATTTTTACCTTATGATGCCATTAATTGGACAGTAAAAGGTCAACGAGTGCCTTACAAGTTTGAAAGTTAAGTTAAGTGGATACATATTTGGTACGTTCGTAAAGACACTTAGGTGACGTAAATGGCTTACCTGTTTGAACATTTTTAGTGTCTGAGTTTTGTTTGTTCTCGTTCAAAGGAGATAAGGGAATGATGTTTGAAAAGCAATTTCAACAACTTAAATAGTTGACGAGAGGGAAGATAATATTCTCGACATGATTTGGACGGTTTGCTAACTTACGCTGGGCGACTACCCTGCTCCGAATTCAAGACAAACATCTAGAAGCAGTTTATGCAATAATGAAGCAGTAATAATTTTATAAAAGTAATGACAAAACATTTAGTTTCCTTTTTTTAAATATTTTCAAAACAAAAAGAATAGCGCTTTAATTTCATCTCTTCTCTCGCCTCACAAGGATAGTCCTTACTTTAAGAAATTTCCTTAATATAAAAATATTTTCAACTGACTTAAAAAAGGTGAAAGTTCTCAATACGACTGTATGTTTAATTTGTGTATTGCACCGATTTTGATGTTTTGAGTGGTGCGAAATACCTGAGTGGTGGTGATATTTTAATTTCGTGACGATCTATTGGAAGGGTCCAGGGAAAATTGAATGAACTCTTCAAATATATAGCAACACCTATAGCGATTTGAGTATTTTTTTAATGTAACTTTAGAATTTTATTTCGATAAGTACCTATAGTTAGACACGTAAACTGATGATTAAGACCAGGGATTTTTTTTTACTTGTAATAAATATTTTCTACAACATTTTTAAATTGGTGGTTGTTGGTTGGTTCTTATTTGTCAAATATTTTTTTTGTTATGTCATTCCTCTCGCAAATGAGCGATTTTTCATTCTCTTTTTCGAATGAAATCAATTTTGTACTGTGACAGTGATTATAGTACATTAATTAGTGGTTAAGAAAATGTTATTGTTCACAAATAAACAAAAACTCTTTCGGCTTTAAGTAAGGACTAAAACAAATAAACACACTTTCGCATCGCATTTATAATATTTGTATGAATTCATTATCTCCATGAAAATCGTATTGAATATCTTAATATTGTATGAATCGTCCACCTTAGAATGCAACGCACTACCTCGCACGCATTGCGTCAGAGGTCAGCGCGAGCGTGCCAGTGCTGTGCTTCACTTACCAGCATTTCAACACTTCAGAGGTCAATGCGCCTGTCAAATGTGGATCTATACGGATCATTCATGGTTTTGCTGATCTTGATAATGATAAACTATAGCGACATGGCAATTCTTGTTAAGTGTATAAAGGTTATTTTTCTGTAATCCCTTTTTATATTTTTGTTCATATAATATTTTATATTTATAGACGAGCGCTTGACTGCAATCACACCTGATGGTAAGCGATGATACAGCCTATAGTGGAGCGCGCTTGCCTAGAAGATGACGGCCGAGTGGCGCAGTGGGCAGCGACCCTGCTTTCTGAATCCAAGGCCGTGGGTTCGATTCCCACAGCTGGAAAATATTTGTGTGATGAGCATGAATGTTCTTCAGTGTCTGGGTGTTTATATGTATTTAATAAGTCCATGTATATTATTCATAAAAATATTCATCAGTCATCTTAGTACTCATAACACAAGCTACGCTTACTTTGGGGCTAGATGGCGATGTGTGCATTGTCGTAGTGTATTTATTTATTTATTATTTATTCACTCTTGATTTGAAGGTACTCATATTGTAGGTACTGGGGAAAATGGAAGCTGGAAGGGCCTTCCAGATCCTAGCGGTGCGGATCAGAAACGACGATGCAAAGCGGCTCGTACGCGACGCGGTATATCGACCACGTAGGGATGCAGATCATTACGTTGCCTCGCGGTTCGATGGTAGAAAAATAAAAGTA
Source organism: Pararge aegeria (assembly GCF_905163445.1). Classification (NCBI taxonomy): domain Eukaryota; kingdom Metazoa; phylum Arthropoda; class Insecta; order Lepidoptera; family Nymphalidae; genus Pararge; species Pararge aegeria. The sequence continues at coordinate 9,184,283 of NC_053195.1, read as the reverse complement.
GTATTAAAGCTTTTTGTGACAGAGCTCGTCGGCGGAAATGCTACAAACATGATTATTTTTGCAATATTGTTGCAATGTTGTGTTCCGATCTGAAGGGCATGGTTGCCGGTGTCATTATAGACACAAGAGGGACAACAAGGCCTCAGGTTGGTGGTCACAGGGCGGCGCTGGTCTTTCACTTACCATCAGGTGACTCATAGGCTTGGTCCGTCGATTATGACTAAAAAAAAGAAAGGACGAACTCTTTCAAGTTTCCCTAGAAATGGAATTTTGTCATTTCATCGGCTTCTTTCGAATTTTGTTAACATACGGAAATAAGTCTCCGTATAAAAAGAATTTTGGAAATATAAAAATTATAAATTGTAAGTAATTGTAGTAATATATAATTGTATTGAATTCTATAAAAAAAAATATACAAGTGTTTATATGTGATAGCGAAATTACTTTATCAGCTTATTTGACTAAGATAGTCATTAAAAGAAAAAGAATAAAAGGTTCGAAAGTAAAGAAAATAAGAATTATTACTGGCGGATATTTCGGGTAACATACCAACCTACAAAACTTAAAAAAAGTGAAATATGGCTTGATGATGAATGCTGAATTAGAATGAACCCACAGAAAATTTACATTTATTATCACATGCGAAATATTTAACTTTGATACAAACAATGCCCTATATATAAACTGAGACTAACAAATCTTTAGTCAAGCAATTTTATAATAATTGATTAACTACTAAGACTTCTGAGTATGACAAACTTGTTAAGTAAAATCAGTCTGCTAAGTAAACCTACGTATACGAATATATACCTCGTGTTGTTATTTATCATACAAAAACGTCTGCCCTTCAAAGAGTACGTCTAGGTTATTGAGTTGATTCATATATACCCTTATTATCATAATTGATGATAACTCCAACTATTATTTTTGAGTTCGTTGACCTCTCCTTTAATATTTTAATAAAGTTCATGAAGGTTCATGTTGGTTTATTTGGTCAGGACCTCTCGGACTCAATGCTTGGTCAGGCACAAAAATGTTTGGTATTTGGTTTTCGGACAATCGATCCCGTTCTTTCTTAAAAGTATAAAATTTAAGTTTAAAATAGTTGATTCAATGTTTTCACACAAGTAGTTCAATTCGCGTATTTATTTGCTATCTGCTACCCTTGACTTCGTCCGCTTTTTTAAATCCATCATACACCGTTAGTTTCCTTCAAATAAAAAGTATTTTATGTCTGTGTTCAGGATACGAGCTGTTTAGGATTTGCTAACTTTAGTTAATGTTTGCGCTGTGCTTATTTTCATATTTCATAGTATCAGGCAATTAGGCCCATAAAAACACATAAAATACAAAACAAGATCATAAGTTAATTAAATATTAAAAATAATATTTATACGCTTCTTAGCAATCTTAAAATATATACTATAATAAATATAACTTTTTAGTAGTAGTAGAGCTTTTAATGACAGAGCTCGTCCAGGGAAGTACTACCGCCATTGTTATTTCTGCCGCTAAGCAGCATTGTAGCTTGTGATATGTCACAAGCTAAGCTATTATGGTACTAAGATAGCTGATGAATATTTTTATGAATATAATATACATAAATACTCATAATTTAAACACCCAGAGACTGAAAAACATCACATTTCATTTCAGACACAATCTAACATCGAAACGAACCCACGTCAAAAGTAAACTATATAAATAAATTTATAATTTCTTCAATCCTTATACTCCACACCAAACAGATCTTCGGCAATATACCCTCTACGCACGTTTCGCTCCGAAACCGGAGCATCCTCGCTGTCTGTCTGTTTTGTCTCGCTTCCCTATAGCGACTGTATACTACGCCCTCATACTAAAAGTCCGAACTAAGGAACACGTACATACCCCAAACGGGAACGGTAATTCTCATATCTGTTAGCCTTAAGTTGATCCAGAGTCAGCTGCACTTCTACCATACGAGTTGTTAGACTACTTTTCGCAGTTGTACCCAGACGTTTCTTGTACCTTTCCCGTATGTACGATGTACAATGGTTATATACGTAGTACGGATTATGTTTAATGTAAAAACCTTAGTCGAAAAAAAATATTTCTAACCTCAAGTTGTACATTATCCGTCTCAGTTATTATCACTGACCTGCAAACTCACATTGGAGAATTGCAGTGGGTCAAAGCTCTCAATCCCATGTAGTTGGATATTTGAAGGCTGATAATGATGACGATGATCACGACATTTTAAAGGGCACAGGAAAAGGCTCGTCCAGTTAAACGAGCCATTGATAAAGAGCAGCGTTACCTACTTATCATTCAGACATCTCGTAATTGTCCTTCGTGTCTCAGTATAAAGTTGCGTACAGCTTGTAGAGTAGCATCATTCAGTACGCAGTTGCATTGAATACTACCACAATGTTCAAATTGGTTAGTTGAGTTTATTTACCTATTAAATACAATGTGAGCTATTAACCATATAATTATTTATTTTTAAACTATTACAGTCAAGCAGTTTATTATTTTTTTATTGTATATATAGACTCCATTTTTAATAATTTTAGTAATTTTACTATTAAAAATAAATTTATATTATTTCAAATAAAAAAATAATGATTGATATGAATCAAATCAATGAAAATTACCCACTCTCTGTTATTAAGCTTGAGATTAATTAATTTTAATTACAATGATATATTTAAGCTTTCACTCCATTATAACAACTTATTAAACCGATTTAAGAAATCAAAGTGTGATTGAATAAATTCAATTAACACGTCTTTTGATTCGGATTAAGTCTCTGAAAAGTTTGTCGCTCGCTTTTAATGTTTATAAATCTATATTAGGTTTACATTCTAAGGAATATGTAATTCAAAATTTAAATTCTTCACCTTTTTTTACAGTTCTGCTTCGTCTGTTTCTTGGCCTTCGCCGCCGCCAAGCCCGCTGTCTTTCCAGTCACCTATACAGCACCACTGGCTGCATACACCGCCCCCGTGGCTGCGGCGTACACGGCACCTCTAGCGTACTCTGCGTACACCGCTCCAGTCGGTGCTTACTCTCCCTACACCTACGCATCTCCTTACTCTGCATACTACTTCCGCTGATCAAACCACTCTGGACATAGTTTTACTGTGATACAACAAATGTCTTTATTCAATAAATTATGTGAACAATATTGTACTGAACTTTAATTGTTTTTATCTACCTACTTATTTACTGGCTGTACTGATATTTAGTCCAACACGATGAAAAAATATTTAATTCGTCATCTTTGTTTGATGTAAGGCTTCGGCTGTGCCTAGTTAACATTGTGTTGGCAATACCATTCGCCATATTGCTTTACTACCTATATGATACCGTGTTGTAATATAGCAGGGGTAGCGAACAGAAGATCTGTATTATTTGTAATTAAATAATATTGAATGATATTATTTAAATAGAAATAATACAGTTATATTAATGAGTATTTGTTTCTTAGCTGTAGAATAGAATGCATTATCCAAATTTACTGTTTTCTCATTTAAACTCATAAAAATATTATTTGTCAAAAAAACCGACAACTAAAAAGCAATAAATAAAGATTTTCTACAAAGATTTTAAACTAAGATTTTCGTGGTTTATCAACATTTCTTAAGTATAGTTCAGCGGGTACATACCACGATAATATTTTGGATTTGTCGACATTTCGACCCAGTTGCATGGATCGTGGTCACCACGGGACTGCGTAGGTACGAGATGTCAAGTCGGATGTCACGGGCAGAATCTGACTACCCGCTGTCGTGTTCTTTTTGTCGGTATTTCACGAACTGTTCGACACACTACACTGACAACGCCACTTTTCAAATTGAAACGGTGTTTATCAGAGCTAAGCGATACTTCGCGCCCCAGCACAGGCTTCTTGTATATAAAGCGCAAGTTCAGTCTCACGTGGAGTATTTGGAGTACCACCAGATGCAATATCGGGCAACTCGACTTGTTGACAATCACAAACTTACCGGGCTGGATACTTTGGCACACCGTAAAGAAGTCAGTTCTCTCTGTGTTTTCTACCGTCTGTCGCTGTTCTCCGACCATACTATGCGTTGCAGAAACAAATTTCACCACCTGGATGGCCGGAGTTCTTCGTCTGCCCGTTATACCAGATCTTTTCTCCAAATTAGGGAAACATTTTTATAAATTTAAAATGCATATAAATTTTTTTCGGAACCGACAGGATTTGAACCTGCGACTCTCGGGCAATCGCGGCCTGAGCGCTTTCACCAATTAAGCTACGGCTCTCCTAACGTCGATGCCGAAATTAGTATATGCCTTTCACATCAGTCTTATAGCGACTGTGGCGTCATCTAGTAGGAAACGTTGTAGTTTCGATCTACTTTTTCAAAGGTCCATATTACAATGAGACACGTTTGAAACAAGAGATGACACATTGCTTTTTATATTTTTATAACTTAAAAAAAAAAATTATATGCATTTTAAATTTATAAAATTGATAATTCCTCCAAGGGTAGGTAAAAACAGTAATAAAAATTATAAAAATTGTGGAAACATGTTCATTGGTGGCGGTGTTCAATGACATCAGGTGATCCACTTGGTCGTTTGCTCGCTATTTATTTATTTATAACTAAAAAATCAGGCACTGCCCATCTCTATATGCAATAGAATACAGATTTCATAATTTGATATTATTAATTTATGTCCATTGCTGGAAAAATTAATTCCAAAATTTGGAATAGTGGTAGCTGATATTTCGGGTCAACATATAGGATACCTTTTATCCCGATAAACAATAAGTTTCCTCCGGGATACGGGATGAAAAAAAATTTATCAATTTTTTATTTTATTTTAAAGTGTATACTATAAAACATGTAGTGTCTAATTTTAATGAAGATCTGATAAATATTGTCGGAGATAAAGGACATAACTCTTCACAAATAGAAATAGCAAGGCATATGGGACAAAGATCGAATACATGCGTACCATACTACTTAATATTATAAATGCGAAAGTTTGTGAGGGTGGATGTATGGATGTATGTATGTTTGTATCAACTAAAATAATGACAACTTACTAACTCACATCTATTCTAGCTTCTCGATTGACTCATACGCGAACAAAGTCGCGAGGGTCCGCTAGTTAATTAATATAAGCTTCTTGTTTATAACGATTAACATTTGAAATAGGGGATGAAAGTGTGCTTGGTAAAAATTTACTTAAGAGCAGTTAGTTATGCGCGTATGAAGTCCTGGGAATCGCTCATAAATAATACAATTTTAGTTAGTAAAGTTGAAAAACAATAGTTTTTCTTAACTTAGCAAAAATCTTATGCTTGTTACACATTTATGATATATACCTACTCAGAATAATTTATCTTTGGATGTCAATAACCTCAGATCGAGTACTTGACGGAAATCAATCAAGTACTCGATCTGAGGTTATTGACACTTTGATTTCAATTCAATTGTTTCAAAACTATGATGAAGTCAGCTTTTGGTTAGCTGAACTCTATCAAAGTAAATATAAAACAAAAAAATATTTTATTTGAAATAGTTTGAATATTCCGAGTAAAGAGATTAATGCCCGTTTTCACTAGCATCGTATAAGGCAATGCCTAAATAAGTCACGCCTAATCTGAGAAGATTCCTAAGCATTCCTCAACCGTTCACCATCATAGCTATCACCTAAGAGTTGGTGTAACATTTTTTTTCTATAGACATCGCCTTACTCATTAGGCATTCGATTGAGCGATGCTTAGGATTGGTGAAAACATATCGTGTTTTTATTTTTATTATTAAAAAAAAATGTGTTGAAGTAACAAAGGGGTTAATAAGAGTACTAAATTTATCGTAATGCTTCACATGATTTATTTGAATGAGACAATATCATAGTTAAACAACGTTCTATAATGGTGTGATCAGCGGAAGTAGTACGCAGAGTAAGGAGATGCGTAGGTGTAGGGAGAGTAAGCAGCGACGGGAGCGGAGTACGCAGAGTACGCTAGAGGTGCCGTATAAGCCGCAGCCACGGGGGCGGTGTACGCAGCCAGTGGTGCTGTGTAGGCCACTGGGAAGACAGCGGGCTTGGCGGCGGCAAACGCCAAGAAACAAGCGAAGAAGAACTGTAATAAAAAATAAAAAAAAATCATAAAACAAAATTATTTAAACTAAGTAGGTAACACCCAAATGAAAAGAAAATGCAGAAAATACAGCTAGTTCTGTTAATAACGTTTCTTTCGTTTTATTAATACACTAGCTGTGTCCCTCTGTTTTATCTGTATTATGCTATCCATCCATTTCCTCAACAAATGGGCTTCTAAAACCGAAATATTTAATCTTATTGAACTGTCATTATATAGATTAAAGAGCTAAATCGAATAGCAACATGTACTAATTCGATAGATTTTCCTAAGCATATGAACTAAAATATAAAACTATTAAAATATATTATTAATAAAAACTTTCAATCATCATATTAAAAAGATGAATAATTAAAACAAACTTTTGATTTTAAAATTTGACGATTTTATATGCATGAATCACTTCAACTTCAATAGGTTCCTAATGTCTGTAAAAAACATCTTCTATAATAGCACATTGATTAGAGTTGAATGAAATTACACATACGAGTAAAATCTAGCAATAGTTTTAAAGGAAAGCATACAATATTATTTTGTTTAATTAATTCAAAATGTTATTATATATACCTAACATTGAAAATAGAATAAACGTATTTATTGAAGTTATTTTTAGTTCGTTATTTTTGGGTAATAAAATTCAACTAACCAATTTAAACATTGTGGTAGTATCAGGGCAACAAGTACTGAATGATGCTTCTCAATAAACTGTAGGCGACTTTATACTGAGTTACGAAGGCCAATTTACAAGATGGCTGAATGCTAAGTAGGCGTAGCTTCTATTTATTACTCTATAGTTTCACACGAACAGCTTTTCCTTGTTTCCTTTCTAATGAATACTTTACCGATCACTAGTAGTAATATCGTATGTTTTATTGTATTGAGTTGAATGGTGACAGAACGTTTGGCTCCGTTTTGGCGACAAGATTCAGCCTGGCTGTTTAGCGCAGAAATGCAGTCAGCATTGTTGGCACCTTCCACGCGGGAATGACTTGTTTAGTTATAAAAGTAGTTATAATTAAATTGTTACATTATCACTTAATTATTTCAAAAGGTTTTTGGAGGGAGTCCCGAATTTTAAGGCCAAGCCGTTGTATCAGTACTCAGACCACGGATATGGAATCCGTTCTTGTGGACCAGTTTTAATTTCTTTAAAAAATATATAGTCTATTAAAACTATTATATAAATAAAAAACAGTCTGCGAAAACTACTTTACTTTGTGATATTGTATGCGAAGAATTGTCTTTTTTTTTTTTTTTCATGATATTGCTTTTATTTCGTCACTCTCACCTTCGAAATTGTCCCCCTAGATTCCTTATAAAATTTCCTGATGAAATAATTTATTTATTCAGGAAAGTAAAATAAAATTGTTCCACTTCTCAATGCCTCTTATTGTATATGCCCCGTCCATTTCCACTAAAGTTTTCTTATTCTAGTTGTTCTCTTATATACAACTTCTATTTTCGAACGGTTTCTGATGGCTCCACACAAAGTAACTTAATGAGCCTTTATGTTTACAACTACCTTTGAACAATTATATTAAAGATAGTTAAGACTCCATCATAATGTTGCATGGTTTGCGACAATAAAGCGGTCAAACACAGACGAGGAAGGTATAAGTGGAGAGTATACTATGTGGTGACGGGTGAAACCGCTGGGAACTGGTTGTTCGCCTTATCTAGAGGTCGTAACGTAATGGAACGTATATTTGCCACGCGGCTACGTACCAATATACTCCTCTCATACGTCCCGTGACATTAATTATTCATTATTATGAAAATGACGCTTAATTTCCTCTACACCACGAAAAGCAGTATACTCTGAATGGTAAAATTTATAATTGGCTAAACAATTATCAATTTTGATGTCAAGAATTCCTGAGGATGTTACGATGTCGGGGTAAAACGTGCGTAGAGAGTACATTGCCGAAGATCTTCGATTTCTAAGAGTAACCTAAACAAAGATATTAACCAACACTAATTGTAATGACTTGTCACATTTCCCCCTTTCATTCATGAATAAGAGTCCGGATCACTTTCGCGCATTGATGTGCTGATGCTGGTAAAAGTAGCCTTTAACTATAACTACGATATGCAAAAAATCATCGGCTTCACGTGCAGGAGGCTGAGTGCGAACCCCGGCACACATCTCTAACTTTTCTAAGATATGTGCGTTTTAAGAATTACATATAATTTGATTTAAGGGTGAGGGAAAACATCGTGACGTAATCCGCACTCCTCCAGCGTCTACGGCCTAAGCCCTTCTCATTCTGTGAGGAGACCCATGCCCTGTAGTGGGCCTATAATGGATTGATGATGATGTAAAAACCCGCATTACTAATGCAACACATAGCTCGGGGCAACCCTACGTGAAAAACCTGAATGCCTGAAAGTTTTCCATTATTTTCTCAAAGGCGTATTTGTAGCTAAATACTGCTGAGACCACTTACTTACGTAGTTAATGCCTTAACACTTCTTAACTTTTCTCTCTTAAAGAACCTGCGATTGCTTTGCTAATTTAGCCAAATGCTAAATGCTCCTGAATTTAACAAATCATAATAATTTTCGTCAATTACCGTATCGGGCAAATAATCATTTATTTATTATTGTTCGGCACCTCATGAGGTTTAGTGGCAAGAAATTCTTAGTACCAGCTAGGAGTAGGTGTAGGAAATTCGAAAAACTCTTTTTGATTTCGTAGACATGCTTATATAAAATAACATTTCATCAAAAATTAGAGTAATACAATTTCGTTTCGTTGCTGGAGATAATACGTACTAAAACTACTAAGTTTGGGAGTTATTTAATTCAGAGGGTACTTGATAATTTACCTTTTCTGCATATTAGAGTACACATTTGGCTATAAATTAATCTCTAATATAACTCTAATATACAAACAAATGAAAACATATGAGCAAACTATTTCGGTTATTTGTTTGACTACGGAACCCTGAAAAGGTGTATGGAGTAAATTAAAAAGTTCAAATATAAATTGCTTCAATAACATTTATTATAACCATTCAGTTTCGTATTTATTTTTTGGGATATTTTTTCAGCGGAAGTAGTAGGCAGAGTATGGAGAGGCATAGGAATAAGCTGAATACGCTGCGAGCGGAGCGGTGTAAGCGGAGTACGCTGCAACCGGAGCGGTATATGCGGAGTACGCTACGGGTGCCGTGTATGCTGCTGCTACGGGAGCGGTGTACGCCACAGGTGATGTGTACGCTAGGGACACGAGGGGCTTGGCAGTTGCCAGGGCCAGGAAGCAGGCGAATACAAACTGTAAAGAAAATAAAAACATTATAGTACCTATACAATATAACAAAAAAAAATTTTACTCCATTACATGAGTATGTATTAATGACCCTTTACTGCAATCTCAACTGGTGGTAAGTGTTGGGCTAACCTGTTAGGGAGTATTGCAGTCATATTAAACCCGTACCCCTAATCGGTTGCTACGCGACATAGTACTGAAGAAGTAAATCGTGCTGCATAGGCATGACAAAGCTTAATCTAAGAAACAAAAAAAAATATATAACCAACGTCCGACGACAAAAAATTTATAATTTATAAGAAATTTAAGGTTTTTTTTATTTATTTCTTAATGCTTTTACTTTTAGCCCTTGTTGACTTTTAAGTTGTCAAAAGCATAATAGTATGATAACAAATATAATAAATTTTATTGCTTGATAATAATCATTATGAAGCTAAAAAAGTGTCCACCAATCCGCACTAGGCCAGCGTGGTGGACTACGGCCTTTACCCCTTCTTATTGTGGGAGGAGACCCGTTCCGACCCGACCCGTAGTGGGCCGGTGGGTTGAAATGATGATGACGAGGTAGCTTCCATAATTAAATGGGGAAGCTGGAAGCTTTGTATGCTATCCAATACTATTCCATCCCCGTGCCCCCTAGTGGGCCGGTAATGCGTTAATATGATGATAAAAAACATGGAATAGGTTGATGAATCGATTTACTTACCAGTTTAAACATTTTGGTACGTTATCAAATGCCACTTTTCGACTTAGTGATGCCAATTCAGTGTTCGCAGTGAATTTTATACTAAAGTCTAGAAGGTCGACAAACGCAACGATAAGGCAACGGCATTTGTTGGTGACACCACGTTTTCTGAATTACGATGAGTCTTGAGATAGGGAAGGAAACTACGTACAGAACCCTTGTAATTTTCTAGCTCATGGTTAAACATTCTATAAACTTTTATACTACTTAAGATAATTTTCATTACATATTGTTATGAAGAGTGCCTTGTGGGGAGGGCACATTTGAATACAGTTGCCACGAACTCTCCTCTTTCTGCAGGTGTCGTACGAGGCGACATACCGAGTATATCGAAAAACGGGCAGTACCGTCCTTAGTGCTGCTACTACAATTTACTATCACCTATACTATCACCAAACCAGTGTGGTTATTTTGGGGAAAACCTCCCATCGGGAGAAGCCATTGACGATTGAATAGTTGCTCTAGAGCTTAGAGTTCTTACACTTTTAACAATTGTTCGAACCCCTTTCAAGTAAAGTTCTGAAACAACTTTCATTAAATCAATGTAGATAAGGCTCAGATGGTTATATTGATGGTAATTTAGTGTGAATTTTAGTTTTTATCTAAAAGAAACCTCACAAAAAGATTGATCAATCCTTATTTGAATGATTGATGTATACAGGAGTGTGAACGTACGAGTGTTTGAATTATTATTTTAACATTTATTCTTGTATCTTAATCTTTTTTCTTTTGATATAGAATAAGCCGTGAACTTATTTGACCTCAAAGGAAAACACATAACGACATGATTTTTTTTTTTAAAAGAACTATGTATCTCTAGTTATTTCTCAAATATTGTTCCCAGATGGAAGTTATGGGACCAATATTTTATTTTAAACTCCAATATTAGTTAGCCCTTGAATGCAATCTCATCTGGTGTTAATGAAGTCTAAGAAGAAGGTGCCTTACCTTCTTCTTAGGCTTCATTAACCTATTTGGAGTACGAAACCCACGTCGGTGTCAACGCGGTCTCGCTTAGCAGCACGTCTTTGTCAGCAGTGTGGTAACTAGCCAAGGAGTCTTCCAAACAAGAGAATACGTAAATAGGTAGACATAATAATCTCGTCGCGTGCACTTTAGCGCTACAGAAACTTGGTTTATTAACTAACTAAGACTAGTCGCTTAATTAATCAACTTATCAAGTACGGAGTACGCTGCTAACAGTTACATTGTGTTTGTAATGCATAAAACCAATGTATTTGAAACTGAAAGTTTAAAGTACTGAGCTTTTTACACTTTCTTGATAATCAAAATAATGTTAGTAAAACATTTCTTTAAACATATTTTCTCGGTCTTATTTACTTTTACAGGTTTCTCACAAAAAAATAACTAACTGTTGAAAATATTACAGCATACTCTTTGGCATACCAAACCTTATAATGGGAAAATGAAGTTTTTTACCTATTCGTCCGTTCGTTTGTCCGCTTATTCATATTAATCTACTATACTTTCCAGCTATTCTAAAATAGCATAATGGATATATATATATACATTCATACTTTAATGGGAAGAAATCTGTGCGTCACTTTTTTTTTTTTTTTTATTAATCTACATTGTACCTAAAATGCATGGCAAATGCTGAGCTGTACACCTTTTCTGTCTGGTGTTACACACAAACATTGTTACTATGTTGTTACTATATTATTTAAGATGTATACTGTCTGTAACATTTAACATGAATAAATTTATTTTCTTTCTTCTTTCTTTATTTTCTTTCTGTCTTTAAGATCCCAGGGTTGATTCCCATCGGGGGCATTTCGGAAAATATTAATTTTTTAAATAGGTCTGATCAGGTCGGAGGCTTCGGTCCCTTTTTGTTACCACCCTACTGACAAAGATGTGCCGCCAAGTGATTTAGCGTTGCGGTACGATGCCAAGATGAAACCGATGAGGGATATGTGTCTAAAATAACTGCACTACCCCTAACAGGTATGTACATCATCAACCTCAGTCTGTTAATGCCCCACCGTAAACTGCGGGGCACAGGCCTCCCCTCTCATATGAGAGAGGGAATTAGAACATTTACCCACCACGTTACTCCAGCGCGGTTTGACGGGCAAATTTAAAAGTAGTTATAATGAAGTTTTAAAATATTTTAGCCACTATGTAGTTTATCACAAACTTGACATTCTGAATGATAGTATTAATAGATAATCCCCTTAGTTTTCTTTGCAAATTAAATTATTGTCTATACATCGCATAGATTCACACGATATACGCATTATGTTTTTACAGTATGGCAAATAAAATTAAATGAAATCCAATAAATTCACATCAAAAGTTGACGACCTAAAAAAAAACTTATTATTAAGTAAATCGTTTTCTCGAATTATGTCTTTGAAGAGAAATGAGTTCATATATTCGTAATAATTTGATGAAAGGTACCATATTGGAATGCCGAAGATAATGCCATAATATATATAGTACCTACCTACTTAACAATTCCGCATTTCATTTTTTTTTTTACTCGTTTTTTTTTGTTACGATGTTATTCAAAGAACATTGGTGCTGTTCTTTGGAGAACATATTAATTGATAATCCCTATTGATGTCACACCATCATCATCATCATGTCAATCAATCGACATCAACTGTTGGACATAGGTCTTTTGTAGAGAGTTCCACAGTACACGGTCCTGGGCCGCTTGCCATACTACGTCTATTTATTTTTGATTACACTATAAGTTAGCCCTTGACTGAAATTTCTCCTGGATGCAGTCTAAGATGGGAGCGGGCTAACCTGTTAGGGAATATGGTACTTATATTTAAACCATATCCCTTTTCTTTTTCGACGCGGCGCTAAATCGCCTAGCGACACTTCTTGTTCGGTAGGTTGGTAACTAGCCACGGCCAAAGCCTCCCACCAGACAGGAAGCATACGTGTATACAAAAAGCGTAGGTATAATAAAACAAAAAAATTATCATGCCATTGTTTATTAACAGTAGTAAGTAAATCCGTTGCTAAGCATAGCTTCAATTAAATCAACGGCGGAGGTAGTACGCGGAGTAAGGAGACGCGTAAGTGTATGGCGAGTAAGCCAATGGAGCTGAATACGCTGAGTAAGCAGAGTACGCCACGGGAGCGGTGTACGCTGCGGCGACGGGTGCTGTGTACGCGGCGGCAAAAGGAGCGGTGTATGCGATTGGTAGTACTCCAGGCTTGGCTGCAGCAAGAGCCAGGAAGCAGGCGAAGATGAACTGAAAGTAACAATACATAATATTAGATTTCCTCTCTACCTACAAAGCATATAACGTTCTGTTCAGGCTAAAAACACATCAATAACTAAAAGTTAGTTCAGGAGGTTAAAAACTTAGTAAGAGGGCCAAACATAAAATAAATTAAATCCTTAATAACTTTCTTAGAATATATCAGGATTTGAATTAGTGGTCATATTGTTGTTTACTCAAGAAAACCAATCTATTCATTACAAGTATTATGTTAAACAACCAAGGCTACATATATTGTAAGAGTTCCTCTTGAGGTCCGTCCTTGTTCTACTTATTGAACTTGCTTGAAGTCGCTTGAGGGTTTTAGCGGTAAAATAATTTTATATATAAATAAACATCAAAGAAAAGCCCGAGTGGAAAGTCTGGACTGATTTTATAAAAAAAATTTAATTTCCGGCACATAACTAAAAATATTTATGTTTCTATTTTGTTAACTATGAAAATGGAAAACATATTTTACCAGTTTGAACATTTTGAAGGGTGGCTTGGATTTGAATTTGTAGGAAACAATGAGTTCAACGACTGAATCGTGTGTGATTCTAATTGTTTGACATCAAGTCGTTTTATAGGCGCCTCCGTTTTACCTTCTATGAAGAAACTGCCTTGTGAGACATGTTTTGAATACAAATTCAACGTCTGGTGTGTATAAGAAAGTATATCTACCTTTATGTTAAAAAGCTATTTTATAATAGTTAGTTGTAATTATTTAACTGAACTGGGACCTCGTGATACCCTACTTTTTGCAAGATGGGATCCGTATTTTTTACGACTATAGAGAATAAAGGACGTAACACACTCTGTACTGGTTGTTGACACCAGCCAGGTTGAACCCCGAGTTCTGGTATGATGAGGAATAAAATGATAGAGATCTAATTGTAATGTAACGGAGTATAGCAAACCGATACAAAAAAAAAACAAAAATGTTTTATTTATTGCTGGCCTATCACAGGCACTTATGAAGCGTTAATACCTATTATGTTACCATTAATTGTGAGCTAGGAGGATTTCAAACGCGCCGTGGTTTAAGAAGAGCCATATGTAGAATGTAATGTTAAAATTAAATTATCTTGGTGCGTAGCATCATTAAGTTACATTGATAGATAAGACCCTACTTATCACAACTGTGTCCAGTTGCAGCGTTATAGCGTTGTGCCCTTCGGAACCTATTTAGGAAAGCAAATCAGGTCGCGAAATCTTGCGATTGTTCGATTTTAAAGAATGTTCTAATTAATCTCATATGCCGTGAAAAGCGACGAAAATATTGTACTAAAAGTACAAGAAATATTAAAAGCCAATAATATGCACAATATTTTGTTGGGAATAGCGCTTCTATATATATAATTCAATGCGTGTTATAGGCCTATTTATATAACTAATTTTTGATTTTGTTGTTGTAATTAGAGACGTAAATTTTAACAGTTCTGTTTAAAGAGTGAAAGTTTAACAAGTCGGATTTGAAATCACAATTTTTTCTCATATAGAGATCAGAGTCTTACTAGTCAGACTCTAAATTAAATAGTAATCGAATACAGCTAAAATCTGGGCGTTGTTTTCAGCGCTTGTAGGTTTTCGTTAATATTACCAGTTTACTGACTGCGGAGTATGTCATTCCTAATATGCTTCATTAATATTTTAACTAACACATTAATCAATCAGTAAATGAAGAGGTATTTATTAATAAATTGAGATGAAAGCACGTTCACGTGTTCTATAGTTCACACACCTTTGAGAATGTTACGGAGAACTCTCAGGCATTCAGGTTTCATCACTATATTTTCCTTCACCATTAAAGCAAGCGATATTTTTTAATGTCTCTAATTTAAAAACGCACTAAACTCCGAAAAGTAAAGAGTGCGTGCCGGGGATCGAACTTGGTAACACCGCATCCCTTACTAGTAGTTAATAAAACACTACTTAAATATGTGCACTATTTTGTATCGCACGAAGAAATATGACATAACAATATGTCAGTATGACAATAACTTGAACCGACGGATTAACGTGCTCTTTCAATGTAACTCCGGGCTTGTACTGAGAATTTTATTTCAGCCCGCCCCACGGATCGATTTCAGGACCTCGAGATTCGCAGTTGAACATGATAAAAACTGGACCATAGAGGCAGTAGTAATTAATATGTAGGGATAGTTCTGATAATAAGGTTGTAATAGCACGATTTATTATTCGCGATGATATTACTAGATTTCTGAAATGAGATGAAAAAACCGCATCGCTACCTTTACTACGAGACAGATATACTTCGTATTAAAAAGCTTAAAAGTTTGGTTGCATATTTGTACGCATCAACGTTTGGCACTACTAGAACAAATATTCCTTTTAGTTTTCAATTTTTTTTAAAAGTTATAGTCGTGGGTGAAACTGAAGCTAGCTCTTAACATAAGATTTAAGAGTTACTAGGCAGAAAATAATAAGCCTTAATCATCTTACGGGTAATTTTTCATAACATTTCGCACAAGCACTAAAATATATAGACATCCTGCTCAACAGCTTTGAATGATCATAAAAGTCCAAAAATTACAAGGCTAAAATAAGAAAAATATGCGTTCTAGGATTGTAAACTACAATAGCCTCGTTTGACAAGATCAAGTGTAAGATATAAACGATTAAGTTTCAACAGTAAACTTTCGTGTGGCCGAAACTGGTCCGTAATCTTTTTTTAGGTTTTTATAACCCTGACCTTATAATTTTACTTGAGCAAAGGCTGCGCGTGACCACAATGCTAAATGGGGGTCAAGAGGATATTTGAAAAACTATCCGCTTTGATGCTAGGACATCCCATATACCATGATCCTATATAAACTGAGAATAATGAATTGATTTTTATCATTACATTTTGATTTCCATCAATACGGACCGATCATACATACAACCATCATAATGTTGAAATATGTAAGTATTTTTCTTGTTAATTTAATATGATAAAATACAGCTCTAAAAATAATATTTAGAGGAAAAAAAAGAAGCCTAAATAGAACTAAAGATATTTCGGTTTTCTCTGGTTTTGGTTAGGTAGAAAAAGTTTTAAGTTTCATAAGTCTGCATTCTTCGCATCCTAAGAGAATCTGTAGTGGGCGGGTATTGGGTTGATTTTGATGAATTCCTGGTTCGGGACGGCTTTCCCTTTTTTTTTTTGTCAAGATATTCTGAGTGCAGAATTAGGACCGGGGTTCCCGGTGTGCCTCGGAGAACATGCTATATCGTCCCGGTCACTATCACTAACATGTGAAGCGCAAACCCTATTGGTGCAGCGTGGTGGAAATATGCTTTTAACCATCACTCCTAGAAGAGTTCTGTAATCCTTTCTGGGTATACGCCTCCTCCTTCAGAAAGGACTATGTACGTGGCTTGAAGTGGTGATAGCGCATGGTAGGAGTTCTATTTCATTTTCGCGGGGCCGATTTCGAATCCCAGCTCGCACGTGCGCAGCTAAGTTATGTGCGTTTAAGTAATTCAAACACTTTTTTATCACTTGCTTCAACGGCGAAGGAAAATATCGTGAGGAAACCAGCATGCCTGAGAATTCTACATGATGTTCTCCAAGGTGTGTGGGGATGCGAACCAATCCGAACTGGGCTAGCGTGGATGACTAAATACCCCTTTCTCATTATTGGAGAAGGGTCTTGCTCTGTAGTGGGCCGGTAATGGGTTGATGTCATGATGATGATTGGACGATGATGAACTTAAGATCAACATGCATTTGGAGTAGAGATTTTGGGACCGTGGGGTCCGGAGGCAAGAGCCCTTTTCAAAGAATTATCGAAAAGGGTTATCGAGTCTACCGGTGATCCTAGAGCGGGCAGTTATCTTGGCCAACGAATTTGTTTGGCCATCCAAAGGGGCAATGCTGCCAGCATCTTAGGAACTGTGCCTTGCTGCGGTGTTTTCGAGGACGTTTTAGATTTTATTTAGTTTTAAATAGTTTATTTTAGGTTATATTTATAGAATCGATGTATTAAATACTAAAAATCGAAAAAAAAAAAACAAGCATTTTCATTAAAAAAAATCTTTTTCAGTTGTTGTTCGCTGCTCTTCTGGCCTTCGCTGCTGCCAAGCCCCTTGTGGTGGAATATCCGGTATCGTCTGTTGCTACCTACTCCTCCCCCCTTACAGTTGAATACACAGCCCCGTACTACTACCCTGGATACGCTTCAGCCTACGACCACTTCGACTACGCAACTTATACCTACCCTTACAGCTACGACTATTATGTACGCTAAAACTCAGACTTACTGTTTATTATGTGACAACAAATATATTTAATCCCACCTAATGCTATTTTATTATTTCAACGATTCGTTATTTTGAGGTAATGTTAATTATGAGCTAATATGAGATTTTGGGCTTAAGCTCACGCCTTAAAATTAAGATCTATGATGTATATTATGGGTAATGAGTTAAAAAAAAAAACACGTTAACATATTCTACGATTTTTGACACCTCCATGGCGCAACGGTGAGCGCTGTGGATTTAAGTGGGAGGTCCCGGTTTCGATTCCCGGCTGCGGCAATTTGGGAATTTATAATTTCTGCATTTTCTCTGGTCTGGTCTGGTGGGAGGCTTTGAGCGTCGCTAGTTTACATCGATTTAGCGTTCTGGTACGATGTCACGTAAAAACCGATTAGAGGTTATTTTAAAATAACCGCCATACCTGCTAATAGCTAAGTAAGCCCATTACCATCTTAGACTGCATCATCACTTACCACTAGGTGAGATCGCAGTCAACGGCTAACTTTTAGTGTTTTAAAAAAAAGCCCTGTGAAGTTAATAAATACTAGTGTTGTATTTTCTATTTAATAACTGTGAATATCATCGCCGATGGGAGTCAAGGTTTTTTTTAAATGGCATATTTCAATGGTAATTTCAGTTTGCCGACAACAGATTGAAGTCGCTGTTTCCGATCAATTGAAGCCATATCGATGTTATTACTATAAAGAGGAAAATGGATTATTGTCTGTAATTATTGAAATTTTCTAAACTAAACGATCATTCATCTACACATAAAAAAGCGAAAGTTCACTGACTGATTCATAATGAAATCTCAGGAACTAAAAGGCCTACAAACTTAAAATTTAAAAAATAGGTTGTTTCTAGGACGTAAGTGTCAGAAGAAACAGTTTTGAGAAAGGGTTGAAATAGGGGTTGGAAGTTTGTATGAAATCCTTTGTTTTTAAAGTTACATATGTGGATATCGACATTTAGGTTATCAGCTTATAGTACTAGTTTTTGAAGTTTTCAATAATAAAAAACCTATAAACAATTGGTATTTCTTAAGGATGGTAAAATAGGGAATAACATTTGATAAAATAAGTTGTTTTCTTTTATTATTATGTTTACAAACTTTTTAAGGCATAGACTTCATAAAATATTTTTCCAAATCTACCTCTTAGGGGGTAAAAAAACAAGGATTGGCACTTTGTATGGAAGTTCCATATGTTTTCGAGGTTAGACACCAAAATTCGCATTTAGGTCAGTAATTATAAAAAAAATGGGCTAATAGGACAGGGATGCACGCACAACAACCCAGAAGTTTTAAATTCAGAAACCGGTTCAGTAGAAGAAGGAAAGTGAGGGGTGACTTAAGGTGGTCAAATTTGGACAGCAACATACGGGATGAAACATGCCTTTGTATTCTAGTTATTCCTTCATATTCCTTTTTTTTGTTTCTTGTATATATTCTTTATGTGGTGTACCAATAAAGAGTACTTAAAAATAATAATAATAAAAAAAATAATAATAATGAAGCTACGTTGGTTATTGTAATAATCCGCAATATTAATATAGTTATAGACGCCAAACTGTGTCCATCAGTCTGTATGTGGCCATCTACCGTATAAACTTTGAACTGATCTTTAGGACTTTTGAAATTTGCCGGTAGCTTTCTTCTTGGAGAAATGTTTACGAACCACAGGGAATATTCTCAAACCCACGGGAAATCAGGAATTCTGCGCAGACGAAGTCGCGGGCATCCGCTTAAATCATCAGAGGTAGATACACATCAGATGTAATAATGTAAAGGTATTAAATGAACTTGGGAGTATGTATTTCTGTCTGGTTGTGTTCAGATGACGTATAAATGATGAAACTGATTTTGAGGTCCTGCCGGGGACAGGCTTCTTTTAATATCAGGGCACGTCAAAATTTAAAAACACCCAATATTTCATGCCCGCACTGAGATAGTTCTAAAAAAAGCTCACCATTTTGTGGCGGCGGCTATCTTGCATTTGAAATAAAAATAAGCCATTTTGTGGCGGCACCCACTGTGACTAATTTTCAGCAAACCTAGATAAGAACACTCCTATTTCTACTTTCAAACAAACAAAAACAAGATCAAGATTGGTTCATCCGTTCGCGAAATACGATGCCACGACACGCAAAATCATTAGCCCCAGCCACTTTAATGATTTATTTTATTATGTTTCTTACTATTTGTTAAAAATATTTTTTAACAACGTTGTGTTATTGCAGCAACGGAAATACATCAGCTGTGATAATTTCAACTTTCTAATTAACATAGTACCTGGTGAGAGGCAGACAGGCAGACGGCCAGCGATTTCCTAGTACTATTACTAATTTAAGGTCCCGTTTTATCCTTGGGTACGGAATCCTATAGTCCGAGGGCTGTAATAATACAAAATTTTTAATATTTGTTTCATTCAGGTAAAACACATCTCAATATACACGTTAAAAAAGCAGTAAGATCTAAAGAAATAAATACATACATATATACTACGACAATACACACATCACCATCTAGCACAAAAGTAAGTAGCTTGTGTTATGGGTGCTAAGATGACTGATGAATATTTTTATAAATAATGTACATAAATACTTAGATATACATATAAACACCCAGACAATGAAAAACATTCATGCTCATCACACTAACATTTTCCAGTAGTGGGAATCGAACCCACGGCCTAGGACTCAGAATCCAATAAAGAACTACGCCAATCGGCCCTCAAATTTAATTTAATTAAATGAAAACAATTTAAAAAAATACAATTAAAATAAAATAAATTACCCCAAAAGAGCGTTCGTACCCGTATAACCCGTATATTCACGGCACCTAAGCTCAACACTGCGCCAGGGTGGTCGTATCGCAAACAGAGTTCTCGCAACGTAAATCCTCATTTGTAATTCTAAATCTGTAATAGAATTGGAGTTATTGACTTGGTGTCGAAAGTTCAACCTTGGTTTATCTGTCAACACTCCGTCAAGTATTTATTTCAGTGTTGGCTATTCGCAAATAATCCCCTGGCATAACTAAGTTCAGGTGCCTTTACTCACATGTTTATCAAAATCTGAGAATAACTAAATTCGCATAGTTAGCGGATTGGCATAATTTATAAATAGATAAATTTAAATTCTCACAAAACCTATTAAACTTTTTTTCAATTGCAATTCTACCCAGGAATTAGGATCCTCTTCTCAAGGGCAGACTTATAAATAGTTTATAACAAAGGAATAATATCTAATATCCCTATAGGTCAGATATTGGTACAGTCGGTATAATCCTTCAGGTATTAAAATGATCTTAACGGCGTATATATTAAGAAAGTGAGTCGATTGCGTGGGGCAAACTATGAAGGTCCGAACTGGGTCCATACTAGCTTTCCTCCTTGCCTTTGATCATCAATAGCCTATAACAGTCCACACAGTCCACTGCTGGACTACAGGCCTCTACTAACAGGAGCGTTTGTACACTATCATCACACGGGCAAGGCGGACTGGTGATCGCAGTTGATGGCAGTAATATAGTAGTACTAGCTGCTGCCCGCGACTTCGCCTGCGTTTGATTTTTGATGTGGCATTAAATTTAGTTGTAGATCTAAAAAAAAAAAGTATTCAGTATCGCTAAGCCTTAGATGAGGGGTTTGCTGCTGTCTGCTGAGGAGTTCTGTCATCTATCTCCAACCACAGTTTGGGCCAAATTAAACACATATTATAACCTTTATAGTAAAAAAAAAAATTATTGAAATCGGTTCTAATTTGTCGGAGTTATGGTGTAACATCGTCAAACACTCATCTCATCTCCCAAAGGAACCGAGCTTAATGTCAGGATAAAAAGTATCCTATATTACTTCTTCTAACACTTCCAAGAATATCTGTACAAAGTTTCATGAGGATCGGTTAAGTAGTTTTTGCGTGAAAGCGTAACAAACAAACTTACATTGCCATTTATAATATTAGTAGGGATAGGGATAAAGGACATTTCTCCATTGCCAATTCTCCGTAATATTCACTTGGTCGCCTCGTACGATACCCGCAGCAGGAGGATGGGTGGTGAGTGTAACATCTGATCTAGCGTAAAAACACAGCTAATTGCCTCTGATATCAGCTGAAAGTAAACGTAATGAATAGCATAGAATCTTAGTTCAGATGTTGTTTTATCAATTGCCAAAGCCGATTGAAATGCTGATTTTTCTATTCTGTAATATCCGCCATGCCTGAGATGAAAATCACGTGTTAAACGTGATCGCGTGACATCTCCCCTATGATTTGAGAGATAACAAGTTACTGGAAACTTTCACCCCGCTGAGTGACGCTCAACATGGTTTTAGTAGTTTTCACGTCACCTGTAGATATCAGTGGGTGTAGGTTCTCTTGGAATTAAATATCGTCATCATTAAATACAGGTCACGGGTTTGTTTCTCTCGGCTTGTTTTTTAGACTGTTAAAACATTGTCGAAGACTGTAGGAACATTATTGAGAACTCTCAAGCATGGATGTTGCTCGTAATATTTTCTTTCAGCGTAAAATCAAGTTATATTTTAGAATGCACACAACTCCAAAAAGTTAGTTAGGCTGAAATCGTAATCAACAAGGGTATCAAAAATTGTCATGGTCTTGCAATAATCGAACTACGAGTATATACAGCGTTCTAGGATTAAATATGAAGAAAAGCTTTCTTTGTTAAGTTTGTATAAGAAAATGGAAATATTTATTAGAATTTTTCGACAACCTCCTTGGCACAACGGTGAACGTTCTGTTTTATAAATTTGAGGTCCCTTGTTCAATCCCCTGATCTGAATGTTGTTTTTTATTTTCCTTCAGACCCGTGCCGCCAATCGATAAAGCATTCTATACATCTCCGCGTAGAAATCGATTAGGAGTATGGGTTTTTATTTAACTGCCATATTCCTAAAAGTTAAGACTGCTACGATCTTAGGCTACAACATCACTTATAACCAGGTTAGATATCTATTCAAGTTCTAACTTACACGCGGACAAAGTCGCGATTAACAACGGGTACGTAATAAAGTGTCATAAACCCACCTCTTATAAATACAATAGCTGTTCACGCATTGTAACAAAATATGTTATTGACGTATTTGGTGTATTATTTCATCATAAAATCCAAAATGATTTTTCTTATAAGATGAAGAGCTTTGTTCCACAAAGCTTACACGCGCGCTTATCAATGTCACATGCATTGCGTCAAACTCTACATGGGCATTGTTCTCGGGAAAGTATTGCCCTGTTTATAGCGTCCAGATCAAATATCAAGTTATTATGTGTATGAGTTTCAGATAAATATTCTTTAGACTTTTGTCTGGTGGGAGGTGCCTAAAAAAAAGAATATCGTTACTATTAAAATAAAAGACTGCTTTACTAATAACATATTAAATGATAATAAAAAGAAAATTGTTTTTTTTTAATTAAAGGTTTGATTGACTCAACTCATTAACGAACCTTTATTTTCATTTGACATGACCTAAATCCTAGAAGAAAACAGAGAAATGTTAAGTACTGATATTTGTACCAAGATACTCTGGACTTAAATAAAATAGTAATAGACCGAGTACTTGGTTTATTACTCAGTACTCGGCATACTAGCCTAGGCAGTTTTTTAATTACTCGTACTAGGCCAAATTACAATGTTTCTACACCGATTCATTTAGCTTAGCACGAGTCAGAAAGAATGGTCTTGGATAGCATACAAAGCTTCCAGCTTCCCCACTTAACAGGAAAAAGTGTATTCTTTATAGTGAGTGTATGCATAAACGACACTTACGACTTGTATACGAAACGTTTAGTACTTGCATAAAATACACTTGCGACCTGTATACAAGACGTTCTAAACTTGAATAAAAGACACTTGCGACCTGTATACAAGACTTACTTAACTTGCATAAACGACACTTACGACTTGTATACGAAACAGACGGTGTAAAATAATAAAGATATGAAGGAGGAAAAGCTAATTGTTTATCTAATAAAAATCAGAAGTGTCAGCTTCATATGCTTTGCATATAAAAAGTTAAGGTACCACACGCTTTATGCATAAACATATGGTAATGATTCATATCTAAGTTAAGAAATATAAAAATAAGAATTTAAGAAATTTTACTAATATGACGTGTATGGTGCTTTTGGTATTTTAGCGAAATTTGTAGTGGCCTGAACGAGAATGAAAGAGGAATCCAATAGAGTCGTGAGTTAGAGCAAACGCTTGCCATTTAAACTTCAATTATCAATAATAATGTCCCACTGTTGGGCACAGGTCACCTTTCTCATTGGAGAGAGAGACTGAGAGCACTGGCACACAACGCTGCTCCAATGCGGGTTGTCGGTTTTTATGCTATTATAATTACATCAGGATCGCGTACGTCTCCAAAGCACGGGGTTTGCCAAAGCTAATTTGGTGATAGTTTGTTGATAGGTAATAAAAAATTCCTCTTAGAAAACTTCAATATCATTGCATTGAATCGAAACCAGGGCTTCGTGATCCTGCTAACAACTAGACCATAGAACTACTAGAACCACTAGACGACGCAGTAACAGAGGAAGTAAATTTAAGCATGATGTTTTGAGTTTCGACCCGTCTATTTAAACAACGTCATAGACTAGCGCTGTTTCAGGTGACATTGTGCTGTCTAGCGCAGACTTTGACGATAACCCTTGTATGAGATATTACACAACAAGCCTGTACATGATTAAATTGTGTTCATGGTTATTTACCTTGAATACGGCAGCTCTACGGTGTTTTTTAAACTTTTTTTTATAACTCATTATAAAGCTCATTGTTAGCAACCACTATTGGCCCACTAAAGGGGACAGGTCTCGTCTCAGAGTGAGAAAGGCGAAGCTGAGAAGGAACTTCTCCGGATTTTTTTTTCTCGCCATCTCAAAGTGTCACCTAAAACTTAACTTACTTTTTGCAAATATTGTGTCCATACAAATCAGTCCATTAGGGGCTCAGTACAGGGTCTCCTCTCAGAATGAGATGGGATGAGATGGGTGGTCAAAGTGGTCGTACTTTAGAACGCTGGTCAATTGGTAGACTTCACACGTCATTGAGAACATTATGAAAATCTCACAGGCATGTAGGTATCTTTACAATGTTTTCCGTCACCGTTAAGGCAAGTGACATTTCATTGCTTGAAATACACAAATCAACGCTTTTCCATAATGTGGCTATAAGGTTTTATTAAACTCAAATAGTAACCCCAGTAACACATATATATGAACGCCGTTAGCGAAACTATTTTATGCTCGAGAACAAAAAGATTATTATTTAAGCAGTATAAGTTTGTATTGTTATAGGCTACATGAAGCCATGACGAATCCAATAAAATATTAAATGAAAACACAGATGAGAAAAGAAAAAAGGAATTAATTTGAGGCTAACAAGTTTAAGGTATATATCTTCAGATTTGGAAAATATATTACTTATAACAAAATAATAGTTAATTTTTCGTGGTCGTATCATTTAAAAGATGAGAACCATAACACTTTACCGAAGACTAAGAAAAAGTTTTGTTGTGTCCATCCATGTGCATTTTATTTCAGCCAGCTTACGATATTATCATATTAAATCTCAATGAGTACATTTGAAAACTCTGTTGAACGATTACGTGAAGGTTATGTTAGGTGTCAAACTTGTAATTTTCGACCAAGATTTACGATATGGTCAACCATCTAGAATTCAAATTCAAATTCAAAATTCAATTATTTCAAGTAGGCCTAATATAAGCACTTTTGAAGCGTCAAGTCTGTCTGTGTGCAGTGACTCTACCACTGGTTCGGAAGGCAGATTCTACCGAGAAGAAGCCGGCAAGAAACTCAGCAGTTGCTCTTTTCCAATGTTAACAATTTACATTTTACATTTTAAAATTCATTTTTCTATCTTGTGAGAGATGAAATAGGAGCCGGATGCTTTCAAGCAACCTTGTCATTATAAATGCAGATAAATGTTGCGTTGTAATATTGTGATTACTATTTTTCCTACCTTTGTGCTCTAAATCATATATATTTTAAAGCTACCGTTGTTCGTAAAGATTGAAACCGGTTTAATGTAGTAAATATATATAAAAAAAACTATTAGATCTTTTAACTTACAGTGAGACTAGTTCTGTCTGCGGCTTCAACCATGTGTACTGCTTCTCTTCCTTTGGTAGCAGGATACAAAATATTCTGTATATTGTTATAACCTTATACTTCATTTCACCATTGCACTTTAGATTTATCTCATAGGAACCGTGAAATTTGTCGGGATATAAAGTAGGCAATGCCAATTTCAGGCACATAAAATATCTGTACCTATACAAAATATCATGCAAAAATTCTCTATTTTTATATTTTTATTTCACTGTTTCTTTCCCTGAAAAAGCTAATAAATAAACTATAAATATGACAACTCTCGTACTTCTTTCTCTTGGCTCACAATAGGGTTTCAAAAATGTATATTTACGTATTAATACAAAGATAATGGTGCCAATTCTCTGTGTAGATAAATCACTGAACGAAGCGAAATTATAGACGTTTAAAAAGTAATGCTACCCATTTTTTATCCACTCTACTTGCAGTGGATGAAAATAAGCTCTTGACTGCGAACTCACCTGATAATAAGTGATGATGCATTCTAAATTGGTAGCGGGCTAACCTGTTAAAGGTGTCGCGACATCGTACCGGACCCTACCGATAATGGCGAAATAATGATGAATGAATGATTGGAGAGCCTCCCGCCAGA
Source organism: Pararge aegeria (assembly GCF_905163445.1). Classification (NCBI taxonomy): domain Eukaryota; kingdom Metazoa; phylum Arthropoda; class Insecta; order Lepidoptera; family Nymphalidae; genus Pararge; species Pararge aegeria. The sequence continues at coordinate 9,157,883 of NC_053195.1, read as the reverse complement.
CCAGGCCAGAGAAAATTCAGAAAATATAAAATCCCATATTGCCCCCTCTGGGTATAACCCCGGGACATACTTATAAACCCAGAGCACTCACCAAGGCGCTAGGGAGGTTGCTATTTCCCCGGAATTAACAAAAAAAACAGCAGCACATTAAGACCGGTAAATTTATTTTAAATTGACAGCCGAGTGGCGCAGTGGGCAGTGACCCTGCTTTCCGCGTCAGATTCCCACAACTGGAAAAATGTTTGTGTGATGAACATGAATGTTTTTCAGTGTCTGGGTGTTTATATGTATATTATAAGTATTAATGTGTATTATATTCATCAGCTATCTTGGTACCCATAACACAAGTTACGCTTACTTTGGGGCTAGATAGCGATGTGTGTCTTGTCGTAGGATATTGATTTATTTATTTTAGTTTAAAGATTTGTGTACAACATAATTGATGCCATTAGGTTTAAGTCTCATTAAGGATTAAACACTCCTTCGTGCAAAACAAGTGGTAGCGACATTTGATTCAAATCACGCGTGGTCTACCGTCCAATGCCAGAGACGTCACCTCGTTTGGGTATTGCGCCACACCTCCACTGGCTACTATAAAACATCCACTGAAACAACCGACTTGCATCATTCCTTCTTTTCTTTCTTACAGTAACATCACTAACCAACCTCCCTATCAAAATGTTGAAACTGGTAAGTGATTTCACATAATACCACCAATTAATTAATCTGTAAACACTTAACAGTGTATAAGACTAAACAGTATTGTTAAGACATAAAACAATTAAATCTTAAATATTTATATTGTCGTATATATTCCAGTTATTTTATGTGTGTTTAAAAAGTAGCCACCATACAATGATATAAATGTATATGATTTGTTATCTAAATCTATACTTTCTTGCTGTAAAAGATATATTTATTAGTCTTCCTAGTCAACTGTGTCAAAAATGACAGCAAAATGGGCTTCGTGACATTTGTTATATATTATTATATCTTCATTTTAATTACTTTTGCGCTCTCAGATGTATCCAGCTTCTCCAATGACAATCATTTATGTTTTAATAAATTATCAAACGTTCGTAATAATAACCGGGACTTGCCTTAACGTGCTTTCCAATGCACAAAAATTGAGCACCATTACTTAACCTAAGGCTGGTATTGAGAATTGCTTCGAAGGAAAACCCAATACCTGTCAAGTTCAGCGTGACACATAAGCTTCGGACCTTTTTATTGATAATTAAACAAAATAAATGTTAGACTGAAGGGACTGTTAATTTTTATGTTAAGTTAAGTTTCATAAAGCAAAGCTGTGATAGCCTAGTGGCTAGGACTTCAACTTCACTTTCAGGGTGCCGATTTCTAATCCCAGCACATACCTCAAACTTGTTTTAAGTATGTGCGTTTTAATTTCTAAAATATCACTTGCTTCAACGGTGAAGGAAAACATCGTTAGAAAACCAGCATGCCTGATAGTTCTCCATAATGTTCTTAAAGGCGTGTGGGGTCCACCAACTCGCTTTGATCTAGCGTGGTGGACTACAGCATTAACCTCTTCTCATTGTGTAGTGGCCGGTAATGTCAATATGATGACATTTGACAAAATACAAATTGTTCCTTACAGATCGTCGTTCTTTCTGCGCTGGTCGCCATTGCTGCTGCCAAACCAAGCGTTGCTGCTGCGTTCATTGCCGCCCCGGCACCTGTAGTTACGGCTACGAGTTCGCAATACTATCACCGAATTAACAATGGTCTTGCCGCCTACGTCGCTGCCCCAGCTGCTTACGTTGCTCCTGCGGCTTCCTACGTTGCTGCTCCGGCGCCCTACATTGCTGCCGCTTCTCCGTACGTTGCCGCTGCCGCTCCCTACGCTCCGTACGCTCCCTACGTAGCAGCGTCCCCCTACGTTGTTGCCAAATAAATGCCATTACAGATCGATACCAAATATTGTGATATTATAAAGTAAATGTTGTAATGCATATCTGACTTATTATTCTTAACACGTGCGACCCTTGAAAGTTTAGAATAGAATTATTCTTAAAATAGTCAAGCGCAAACACGTTTTGTGTATTGAACATTCTGCATGCGTTCATCTTTCGTTTACAGTTTAACAAGTAGAGCAAAGATGGCTACATTTTTCTGATTTATTAATATTTTAGCTCAATATCTATGTGTCGAAGTAAGGCTGATAATGTGATGACAAAAATATTGGTTACTAAAAAGTTATCAGTGTGATAATCATCATGATCCTCAGTTTTAACAATAATATTAATGAGCTCAAAATTCGAAGCACTTCTCAGGTGAGGCTGAAATTTGTTAGGTATTACACTAACAAATTGCTATAAAGTTTTTGACGGCCGATTGGCGCAGTTTGCAGCGACCCTGCTTTCTGAGTCCAAGGCCGGTTCGATTCCCACTACTGGAAAATGTTTGTGTGATGAGCATGAATGTTTTTCAGTGTCTGGGTGTTTATATGTATATTCTAAGTATTTATGTATATTATATATAAAAATATTCATCAGTCATCTTAGCACCCATAACACAAGTTACGCTTAAATTGGGGCTAAAGGGCGATGTGTGTATTGTCGTAGTATATTTTTTTTTTTTTTTTTTTCCCAAATTTTGTACGAAATTTTAACTTACCTATAAACATGTAGGTAAAGATAGCAAAAGTAAGCATTTATGAAAAACAAAAAAACAACACATCGTTACTCAAGGAATTTATTTATTCCGAATGAAATTTTGACTGTAAATGTTTATATGATCTAATGTTTTGAATGAAGAGCGCGTGGTTTCAAGTGAGAGGTCCGGGTTCGATCCCTGGCAGGGGAAATTGGGGACAATAAGTCAGTCAATATATGTCAGAAATCTTTATGTATCGTACAGACTTCGAATTGTACAATACATATAGATTAATATATGTCCGAACATATTATGATAAATAAATGTACGTTTAAAACAGTTATGTAGGAACCTATAATGAAGGTGGTCGGCTTTGGGAACAGCTGGTAGGTAATTAAATAGTTTAGTGTTTGGCTCACTATTTATATATTTCTCAAATTTTGCTCCTCTTTGTTATTTTATTCCAAGTATTTTTATTAGTTCAAAGAACTTCAGTTCAAAGAATTAATTGCACATGACAATTTTTTATCAATGAGTAACTGCCTCGTTGGTCGAGTGGTCAACGTTTTCAACGGAGGCTCACGGAGTCCTGGATTTAACTCCGGAGTAAGGTTAGAATTTGGAATGAAAAAAATCAGGACCACCCCGGAGTTAGGAGCGGTGTCCACTCTCATGTTCCGCAGATGATGCCACTGTAAGGCAGTGGCGTGCATAGAGGGTATGCACAGGGTAAGCAGATTATATGAAATGATAAAAATCTCCAGCACGAGTTATAAAAACTTAAGGCTAGGCTTTTTATAACTCTTAGAATGCCTATCCTTAAGTTTTTTATTACTCGAAGATTTTTATTATTTTATATAATCTGTGCATAAGGCGTCCGACCTGATTATTATCACGAACATGTGATAATAGGCCACCAACTCGCTTTGGAACGGCGTGAAGGGTTTATGCTCTAAATCCCTCTCTTCTATAAGAGAGTAAGCCTTAGCCCACCAGTGCAGTAATAACTAGTGGAGTTAAAAATAAAGGTAGGTTACAGGTAGGTACTTTACAGGTAGTGAACAGTATGCGCAAAGAAAGAATAACTTTAATAATAAGACCAAGTGCATAACATTCGTAATAGGGGTTAACGTATGAAGTTATTGTTTTAACTTAAAAGTCTTTTCTTTAAAATGGTACTTAAACGAAACGCCCTTATACTCGTAAATTTGTTATAGTTAACATTCCCAAAATTCTATTGCAAAGCCGCAATAATAATTCCAGACGTTACACAGTTTTCACCATATATTAAGCGTTGTTATTTACAAGTTTTTTTTCTATTACCAACCAAATTTAGATCTTCCATATTGCCCTTGCCTTGCCCTTTCCCTAATGAGTTGTACATATTATAATCCTATTAAATAATTATTGTACTTTTTCGTACTAAACAAGGCTGTTCTTTTTATCAATATAAAGCGACTATTTCCCAACTTATATTTAAATCGTCTTTATTACACGCCTTTATTATCGCCTTTATTACACGAAGGTGTCTCAGAAATAATACTAGCAAACTATCTGTTTGAAACTACTGCTTCGAGTATATTGTCTGTTAGGAATAAAATACCTTACTTTTAAGTTTTGATAGTCATGTACAACATAGCCGTTGGTAATTTGTACATGACTAAACTGTAACTATAATAAAATCAGTTCTGTTTTTAAGATTTTACGGGGGTTAATCTATAATACGTTAATCATATTTGTTCATTATATTACAAGTGCTGTTTAATTCTAACTAATTATAATATTCGTTCATTTTCTTTACAACACAGAGTATAAAAATTAACGTAAAGTCAACCAACCGTTGATCACATAACACTAATTATTGAACATTTACCTTTGTCGTGACACATCGAAAGCTTATGGTAAAGTTTGAAATCAACATGCTACAAATAGCATAATTCTAAGACGCAAATTATTATGTTATCGCAAAGTTTATTGAAGTCCCAATACACGTGCCATGAAAAACGTGATTAGCAATCACGCCTGAAGTTATCCAATCGCAATTTGTTGTTCTGAACGGTTGTTAATTAAGAGCTCAAGGTGTTTGTGATATTATTAGGTCACGTGAGTTTAATTTTTTTTTTAAAGTAGGTATTTTTAATCTTTTCTATATAGGTACATATAAATGGACTGGAAAAGAACACCCGGCAAAGTTTGAGGGCTTCTTTGTAACCCTCGTAGCTTTAGTTTAAAAGTTATCACATATTTTTATGTAATGTACGCATCATGTGTGTGGCCTATTTGAATAAAGAAATTTGTCTTTGTCTTTGACGGGTACTTCATTTCGAGTAAGGACCACGCCATCATGGTTGTCAGGCGTTGTAGGGTTTCATTAAAAAAAAAAAATCGTAACATTCCACGACCATCCCATCCCACTTATTGCTTCGCGCTGGGTGTTTACTGAGATGAATCATTTGCATTTAATATGATATATATATTTGCTAAAAACATTGTCCAATGCATGGACGATGATCGCCAAGCAAAGAAGATTATGACGCTACAGCCTGATGGGCGGAGATAGATCGGGAGGCCAAAATTACGCTCGATAGATGTAGTAGAGTATGGCTAGATGGATGCCCAAGCCATCGTCATGCGAAACTGGCGTACATAGGTGGATAGGTGGAGAAATCGATTGGAGCAGGCCCGTGTCCACAAAGGGTTCCAATGATGATGATGTTTTGTTAATCGACAACAGAATAAGAGCTAAAATAGTTGTTTTTTTCGGAGTTTCAGGGTTAGTTTTCGGAAAATAAAAACACCTAAAATCAGCTAGTCTTGAAATAAGATATTGAAAAGTAAAAAGATACTTTGTGCTTTGTTTTTTATCTCAATTTTCTTGTATTATCATGAATAAAAATAAATAAAATTGAACGGTATATAATGTACCTTACGTTAGAAGTTATAGGGTTGAAAACACTTTATCCATATAAAAATAAGTAGGACCTCATTACTAAATTTTAAATAATTAAGATACCAGACAACTTCTATAGCTACCCCGGTTATAGAATTTGCTTATATCAACTATTAATTCAATAAATCATTGGTATATTCAATAAAAATAGGTCGCTCAGTAATAGAAATTCCGTTTTATATAATATTTTGCTTTTTGGCCTCTTTCCCTACCTCTGATACTCACGGTATTTGATGAAATGGTTTATCTGTTTATCTTGACGTAATTAATATCTACATTTTTTTATTCTACTTCAAGTAAGACTGCTATCTCACCCGGTGGTAAGTTCAGGTGATCATGCAGTCTAAGATGCAGGCGAGCTAAGCTGTTATAGGCCATTCTCATCTACGGTTTCTAAGCGGGCATCGAACTAGAATGCGGTAATGTAGTAACTACGGCCAGAGCTCCCCACCAGATTCATCATCAGCATCTCTTCAACCGATTGACTTCAACAGCTGGACACAGATCTATTGTAGTGAGCTCCAAAATCCATGATCCTGGGCCGCTTGTTTCCAGCGGCGCCCAGCGACTCGTTTGATGTCGTATGTCCTCCGCGTTGGGGGCCAACCAACGCTGCGTTACCTGTGCGTCGCCGTTCCAGCACCTTCCCAACGTCCAACGAGAATCGATGCGATTGCGACTTCAGCTTTGAGCTGTTCCACCAAACAAAATACAGAAATGATAGATTTCCAAATTGCTGCGCCGGTATCAAAATATCGGAGCCTCCACTGGAAAGACCACGGCCCTCAACACTGCTTCTGGGAGGTTTTCAAAAATATTGTTTAATTTTTAATAACTATACTTTGTATTACATCTAAACAGGCCTTTGTATTGTTTGTAAGGCGTCATCATTACTACGCGTCAACTATGCTATCTAGGCTATGTTTGCGGTCAAACAGTCTATAGATGAAATAAAGAAATTCATTGGCTGAACAAAAAAATCAAAGCATTGAAAGATAAAATGTCCCCCCCAACAGGCAATCGGATATAAGGAAAATGCAGAGTAATTTACATAGGTGAAGAATCGAGATGGTGATCGTCACATCCAATGTTTAGTCGACGCCAATTTGCCGTCGAGAATAGTTTTCTTTAAGCATTGATTAAAAAAATCTAAAATGTCTGATTACGATAGGTACTTTCCCAATGCCCACGTCTAGTTATTGTTATTCCTACGCCGTAATTTCAATACGATTTTTGTAGCCATCAAGGTTCATGTCCTTACACATTGTAACATTAAGTATTCCGCTACACGGGCTCCATTGCCACACCACGATGCAAAATTTGTTACACCTATATAAAAGCGTGCACCCCATTTTCTATCGCCCGCATTTCAATTCAAAAGAAGTATCGCGGGGGACGTTGTTACGATGCTTGTGACGGTATTGTTTTATAACTCAATAATTTATCAATATTAGTATTCCACGATAAAGACTATTTTTAACTTTCGACGCAGGTCTGTGTTGTTAGTTGATCTGTATTACAGTAAAGCTCAAACAAATATGTCTTTATGTCTGCAATTATTCTACTTAAACAAGTGTTTAATAACGATAATTGTGTTTTGCTGTTTGATGAATTATTTACTCTTTTACTAGGGAAGGAATTTGAGACAATTGTTATTTATTTCACTTTCACTTGTGTAATCTATTTGAAATTTGGTTAATTTAGTAAACAGCAAATTTTATTAAAAAATTTGAGGCATTAAGTGGCTTAGAGGTTGAAAGCTTGAGTCATATTATTGTATTTGTAGCTTATAATCGAAAAAAGGGAGTGTGCCAAACCATTCAAAGTCATGTTTCTATTTCAGGTTTTATTATTGCTGATAACATGTGGAATCGTTCAAAGCTCAGGAGTACACCAGCTAACCCCAGCAGTTGGCGCTCCAATTGTGACAGCTGCCAGTTCGCAGTATTTCGAAAGAACGTTTAATCGGTTAGTCCCAGCGCCACCTCTACTTGAGCCAGTATTGCCATTTGCCCCTGCGCCCGTGGCACCAGTGTTTCCCGTTGCGCCAGCTCCACCTCGACCAATATTATCAGTTCTGCCCATTGCACCCGCTCCACCGGTAGTTGTAGAAGCAACCAGAACAACATCAGTGCCAGTGAATCCAACAAACCCACCTTTGAGTGCTGGAAACCCTAATATTGCCATCGCAATAGCAACTGCACATGCCGCTGCGCCAGTTGCCACTATACTTCTTCCGCCATACCCATTCGGATTCCCACCATCGTTCGGATTACTACCGCAAGCCCCACAAACGCCGTCAGATCCAAACAATAGAGAAGCAACAACATTAAAGACTACTACAACAGTTCAAGCGACAAAAACACAACGAGAAGATGCTACAACGCCTGTACCGTCAAACATAGATAACAGTTTCGCGCAAGCACTTCCCTCAGATGTCAACATTAGGCAATATTTAGCCCCACAATTGCCTGTGCAAGGAGCAAGACCACAACAACCTGTTCCAAGACCACAAGACCCTAATCAGATACCACAACAGTTTCCTGTACCTAATCAGAGACCACAACAGTTTCCTAGACCAGATCAGAGACCAGAAGAGTTTCCTGGACCCAATCAGAGACCACCACAGTTTCCAAGACCAGATCAGAGACCACAAGAGTTTCCTGGACCCAATCAGAGACCACAACAATTTCCAAGACCAGATCAGAGACCACAAGAGTTTCCTGGACCCAATCAGAGACCACAAAAGTTTCCAGGATCTGACCAGAGACCACAACAATTCCCTGGCGCTAACCCGAGACCACAACAGTTTCCTGGTTCTAATCAGAGACCTCAACAGTTCCCTGGACCTGATCAGAGACCACAACAGTTTCCTTTACCTAAACCTTGGCCACACCACATGCCCGAGCATTTGCCTTTACCTAATGCAAGGCCCATCAAACTAAAAACGAACGTGGAAGTAGTTCCTGTACCGCTAGCGTATATTGCTCCGCCTTCACTGCATCATAATCATCAGCACCACCATAATCATCTTATTCATCAGTCATTAAAACTAGTCCCTCACATTCATACATTTATACCAAAGACTTCAAAGATTATTATTAGGCCTGTAACTGGTCGTCGAGTTAGAACCGTTCGGAAACCCGCAGGTTATGCTATATACGGATCACACAAATTAGTTCGGCGAGTAGCTTCAAAGTACTCACAAAATGACAGATCTAGTTCACGTGACATAGAACCAATTACCCGCCGTCCAATAGATAGGCCTTTTACTAAACCGCCAAGGTTCTAAATTTATAATAAAATAAAATATAATAATGTAGAGAAATAATAGTCAAATGTACACTTGTTAAAATTGACACCTTAGATCTAAGTTAGAATATAATTTTAAATACAATATTTATATTTTTTACACTTTGTTTTATTAAGTATTACTACCTAATTAAATTAAAAATAAATAGAATGCAATGGATTGCAACTCGCATCATAATGGATTGTCATGGCATGGCCATGGCCTTTTTATAATATTATGTATATATTATGTGTTGTGTATATATTAATTTAAGTACTCTATAGCAAGCTTTCTGATTTAAAAACTCTACAAGTTTTCTGAATTATCAACATATTATGTAACCAGATTTTTGCCGCCAGAATTAACACTAATATTTTTAATATATTATTTAGGTAGGGAAATCTAAGTTTTCCGGGTCATCAAGTGATACATAAGAGGTTGGGGAAAAAGTCTTTTCGCATTATAGTATTTATGAACTATAATGCGAAAAGTAAAAATAATTTGGGCTATACTATTTTTATCTGGTTTTGGTATCATTAAAAGTATACATTTTAAAGAAGATCATTCCACATTCAAATTAGGATAATGTGTGATTTTTATTTGTTTTTCGTACTTTGAAGATTAGTGAATCTAAGGAAGAAATTTGATACTTTTTAAAATTAAAAAAATTTGAGATGTTTATATGACCTAGTGCAGTGTCTGTGAGAGTAGCACAAATTTGGTTTAAGCGTTTTCAATCCGGAAATTTTGATGTCAAATATGCACCTCGCTCTGGTAAAATTGATGCCATTTTTGAAAAAGTGGAGCAAGATCGGCATATCAGTAGTTAAAACGTAACTGGGTACACAAAAAAGTCGTTTTACCTGTTAATTTTGAATTAAACGTTAAATTTGGGTACCTCACTAGCTCACTGAAAGAAACCTAATGAAACATGCACTCATTTGTGATTCTTTATTACGATGTAATGAAACCGAACTATTTTTGAAGAAGCTGATAACTGGTGATAAGGAGAGGATCATGTACGACAAGAACGTGCGAAAAAAGCCGTGGTCAAAGGCCGGTCAGGCTTCACAGACTGTGGCGAAAACCGGGTAAACTCGCAACAAGGTGATGCTGTGTGTGTGGTGGGATTGGAAGAGCATTATTCATTATCAACTGTTATCACCAGGCAGGACCATCAATTCGGAACTCTACTGCGGACAACTGATGAGACTAAAGCAAGAAGTTGAGAGAAATGGGCCGTAATTAATCAACAGAAAGGGTGTGGTTTTTCATCATGATAACGCTAGACCTCACACATCTTTAGCCGCTCAGCAAAAATTTAGAGAGTTTGGCTGGGAGGTGTTAATGCATCTGCCGTATAGTCCTGACCTTGCACCTTCAGATTTCCACCTGTTTCGGTCTCTTCAGAATTATTTAGGCAGTGTCAGGTTAACATCTTCTTGAGAGTTCTTGGTGTGGCAACACCGCCTATAACAGCTGTTCAAAGATCTCTGTACTTTATTTTGTTATTTTAATTTATTTTGTGTGTTTTTAGTGCCCAAATCCAATTTAATCGCCTAATTTATATAATAAATAGTAGTATATATTAATAGTTTAAGTGTTAAAAGTGCGTAAGAAAAGTTTTCGTCGATGTAAACAAAGTGACAGTTAGGTTAGTAAAACTTGAATTTTAAACTTCTGTTTTGGTGTTTTTAAAGAGTGCTAGTAGCTGTTTTGGCTTTGACACAACTATTTAGCGCATAAAAAACACATACGTGTATATGCAATTGCCCGTTATCCAAGTGTAACGCTGCAATTGTTATAACAATACACTGCAATACCGAAACCTACCTGTCATTTCGCATTCTTTGGGTGATTACTCCTTGTTTCATTAATTAATTAATTACAAAATGATGACCCGCAGAGCCTTAGCGCGCCAGGAGCAATCCAAATTACAATTGGCCCTGAAAGAATTAAAGGCAAGCAAGGAGCTATGCACCCAATTGAATAATGAAAGAGACGAAAACGAAAAGGAATTATTAGACGTCCTTGGGAATAATAATAGACTAAAATTAGAACTATCGGATTTGCACATAAAGTATGTAGACATTGTAGAAGAGCGGGATAGACTTCAGTTATTAGTAAATAGGTTTGATGAGTGCCGTGCTGAGTATGAGGAGGCTCTGAGCCAGATTACTACCCTGCAGCGGGAGCTAAGTGATGCCCACCACCAGATCACCGAACTGGAAGATGCTGCCCATAACACAACAGCAATACACACTCAAAGCCTATATGAAGAATTAGTTGATAGGGCCCCGCAGTTGGTTACTGCTGCTGCTGACATGTCTACTGCTAATACCAACTTCTCTAATTTATTGATAGTCAAATCAGATACAGTAGTCAATCCCTGCAGCAGTAGGAAACTAAAAAAGTATAACAAAGTTAACCGATATATTAAAAAAACACAGAAACTGTTAAAAGTACATAAAAATTCTGTTAAATCTCTGAAACCAAAGAAAGAACGTTTAGAATTATTGAATGAAATTAAAATGTATAGTTCACAGTTAGAAAGTAATAGATTAAGTTATGAATCTGACACACAAATCCTAGAAGCACAAATAGCCAGATTACAGACTTCTTTACGTACACTGGCAGTAAAGTTTGACATGTATCAAAGGCAAATGATATCTGAGTACACACAGACTTCAGATGAATGGCATAAGACAGAACAACCCAGTGGTAAATTAACTTCTCTATCTACCCATAGTTTTGATAGTATAGGCAGTCATCCCCAGTTTGTGTCATCAGTGTCATCACCCTCTAATGTGAGAAAGGTGTGTGTCAGGTTAAGTAACTCAAAATCACAAAACATAAATATTAATAATAATTCCTTTATTGAAGCAAATGCTCATAGTAGCAGTTCAATAAAAACAATTATGTACAGCGATGAAATTGGATGTAACATGGGCTTATATCTTAACTCTCAGTTGAATGGACACACAGTTTTGAACTACTGTTTACCCAACTCAAATTTAAAAGCTATTGTAGCTGCAATTTGTAGAAATAGGAATATGTTTGACTGTAAAACTAATTTAATTATCATAATGGGAAATAGAGGGAATGTTAACAAACCTGAGCTGATTAAACTTATTGATTCTTTAAATACATTAAATGTAAATAGTATTGTATTATACACATTTCCTTATTTTCATAACTTGCCACACCAAGAAAATACTATTAGGTATAATTTAAATATGACTTTGTACAATTTATGTACATATAATAAGAAATTTCATGTTTTAGACTTTAGCAAATGTGCTAATCCTACTTATAATTTGTACCGAGATAGATATTACCTATCAAACTATTTTAAACAACAGATAGCTGTTTCGCTATCATATTTTTTTACCATAACAGCCAAGAACTTGGAAATTATTCCAAGTCATTTTAGTTTAAACTAGTTAAGGACAACAGAGGTTTTCTCTTGCTTAGAAAAGCAGACAACTGAGTCTCCCTCAGGCATATATGAAAAAAATTATAGTAAGGGGTCGCACAATGTACTATTAAACCAAAAATATAATAAAAAATCTAATTCTAATTATATCAACTTGGTTCACCAAAATATTCAATGTATTAGAGGAAAAGACTTAGAGATTGAATTATTTTTAAATGATTTTAACATTAGCATTTTATGTATAACTGAGCACTGGTTGAAAACCCATGAATATTTGTTTAATTTTGGTAACCACCAGGTTGGTAGTTCGTTCACCAGGGTTACAGCGATTCATGGAGGCTCTTTAATTTTATTAAATAAAAATTTAAAATTTAAAAACAGAAACGATATTGTTAGCCTTTCTGTTGAACGGACAATAGAGCTAGCCTCGGTTGAACTAGAGCAATTTATAATTGTTACTGTTTATAGGCCACCCTTGTCAAACTTTGAACTTTTTGAAAAGGTAATGGATGAAGTGTTATTTAAAATATCAAAGTGTAATAAAAAGTTAATAATATGCGGAGATTTTAATGTAAACATTTTAGAAAAGTATCAAGTTATTGAATTTATTTAAAACTTACAATCTATCAAATATGTTCATGGAGCCCACAAGAATAACTGCTACTAGCGCCACCTGTTTGGATAACATCTTTACAAATATAATTCCTATAAGCAAAAATATTATTAGTAAATTAGACTCTGATCATTGTGGTCAAATTATTCAATTTGAAAATGTGAAGAAAAATGTTTCTAAACGTAAAATAACATTTGTTCCTGTAACATCCAACCGCATAGAGAAAATGAGAATTAGCCTAGTAAATGACCTCCCATTCCTACCCTCAGGGGCGACTCCAAATGCAATGTACAGCTCCTTTTTCAATACCTTTAATAGACTATTTCATTCTATATTTACTAGTAAGTCGGTTGTGATTACTGATACATTAAATTTTAGTGAGTGGGCGACAGTTGAACTTCATAAAAATAGGCAAAAGCTGTACGAATTGTATGCTGAACGTCAATTTAACACTGGTGATAAGTTTGGGGATTATGTTAAATTGTTTTCCAAGAATTTTAAACGCGCTTGCCACTTAGAAAAGACGCGATACATCAAAAATAAAATTAAAAATAGCAGCAATGCAATCAAAACTACTTGGAACATAATTAATGAGGAGACGGGAAGAGTAACACCACGAAATATTAACTTTAAACTTAATGTAGATAATAAAGCCTTAACAACAGATTTCGAGGTGGCTACTGCTTTTGAAACCTTCTTTACCAACATTCCCGTCTCCACAACAGAATCATTAAACTCTTCACCAGGTATGGCTCTCTCTCTATTAAAGGAAAATGTGCCTGAGTGTAACCATTCTTTTAAATTCACGCATGTTAGTGGCTCTGACGTTATTAAAGCCTTTAAATTATTAATTAATAAAAAAACAAATGATCTGTGGGGCATTTCCGTAAACGTTGTCAAATCATTGATTGATATTGTTGCACCCGATTTAGCCTTAATATTTAATAATTGTATAGATTGTGGTGTGTTTCCTGACTTAATGAAACTTAGTAAAATAGTTCCATTGTTTAAATCGGGTAGTACTTCTGACCACACTAACTTTAGACCAGTATCCGTACTACCCACTTTCAGTAAAATCTTTGACAAACTCATTTTAAATCAATTACTTTACCATTTTCATAAGTATAATTTACTTCATATTAAGCAATTTGGTTTCACACGGGGTCGCTCAACAATCGACGCAGGTGTTGAGCTAATACAAAACATATTTGAAGCCTGGGAGGAGTCACGTGATGCACTTGGTGTGTTCTGTGACTTATCTAAGGCGTTTGATTGTGTTCAACACGAAACGTTAGTTAGGAAACTACACCACTATGGAATTCAGGGTGTAGCTCTAGACTTAATGAGTAACTATCTACGCGATAGAATTCAGAAAGTCGACGTGAATGGAAAACGGTCTAATGGATCAGTTATGAAAATAGGTGTCCCACAGGGGTCTATATTAGGACCATTTCTGTTCCTTATTTACATTAATGACCTTCCTTACCTTGCCAAGGATAAACACGGGATAGTTCTGTTTGCCGATGATACATCACTGACTTTTAAAATAAATCGACGTGAACTAGCTTTTGACGACGTAAACAACTCTCTCGCTAAAGTGGTACAGTGGTTTGAAGCTAATAATTTGGTTCTTAACGAAAAAAACCAAGTGTATAAAATTCACTTTACCTAATGTTAAACACGTGAAAACCACTGTACTACTTAATAATGAGGAACTGAAACTGGAGGATACGACAGTTTTTCTAGGAATAACGTTAGATTCTAAACTTCAATGGGGCCCTCATGTAAATAATTTATCGAACAGGCTTAGTTCTGCTGCCTATGCGGTAAAGAAGATACGCCATATGACCGACGTAGAAACTGCGAGACTGGTATATTTTAGTTACTTTCACAGCATTATGTCATATGGAATTTTACTTTGGGGTAATGCTGCTGATATTAGCACTATTTTCGTGCTGCAGAAGAGGGCTGTTCGTTCTATCTACAAAATGGGTCCGAGAGAGTCATTGAGAGATAAATTTAAAGATTTTAAAATAATGTAGTCAGTACATATTTGAAAATTTAATGTACGTTCATAAAAACATTTCTAAATTTAAGAAAAAATGTGACTGCAATAATTTAAACATTAGAAGTAAGAATAAACTTACAGTGCAATATACTAGGTTACATAAAATTCATAATTCGTTTAAAGGAAATTGCATACAATTCTACAATAAACTACCAATTGTCATCTTGGAGATGTCTCTTAAAAAGTTCAAAGTTTGTATTAAACGTAAGCTTATAGAAAAGTCCTATTATAGTATAAAGGACTACGTAAACGATAAAAAAGCTTGGGTGTAAATTATTGCTCTAACCAGGTTGCTCTTCTAATAATTAAAAATGACATTGTGAGATGGTGATAACAAAAAAAAAAAAACACCCGGCTAAGTTTGTTGTGGGCTTCTTCTTAGACCAGGACGCGTTTGGAACCCTCGTAGCTTTAGTTTTAAGTTTACGAATGTGGTTATCGCCATCATCTCACTACCGTGTGGTTCTTATGTACGCATCAAAAGTGCCACCTGTGGGCCTACTTGAATAAAGATATTTTTGACTTTGACTTTGACTTTGACATCTGTTGAGGAGAGGACTGCCAAAACTACTTGTCGCGGTTTTTTGATCAGAAGCCCCAAAATTTCTACAGTTATGTCCCTACCTACAAGATGGCAAAAAGTTATCGAACAAAATGGTACCTATATACTCTAGTTAAATGTAAATAAACTATATTAAACAATTGTTTTTGAACTTTCTTAAAAATTGCGAAGAAACTTTTTCCCCAACCTAATATGTATTATTTTGTAATACACTTTGTATTTTAAATTGTTATTTCATTTTTCATGTGTTACTTATATTTCATCTTTTTTTTGTTTAGTTTGGTGTCATAAATGTAGCCTAGGTAGACGAATATATTGAAACTGTAATGTGTCTCTTGGTATGTAAATAAATAAATCAATATAAATTAGTAGGTAAAATAATAATATAATGGTAGTCTTAACACGTTACATTTTAATTATATCACTTTTACTCGATAAGTTATGTACGAGTAGTCATCTGTGCACCCTGTAAGATTCCCCTTATCCCAGATTTATCCACTTACCGTGCCCGTGTATTGTGGAAATGATGTCGCTTAGCATCTCATGTTTCTGGGGCAAGTGGTCTATACTCAACGTCAATATTCAGGTTACCTTTTATTCATCGATTTATAAGTTCAACAAAAGTATAGGCAAAGGTATATAGCTATTGCTCGCGACGTCGTCCAGCAGGCAAGGAACAGGCTGCGAGTCTTTGGTTTTTCCGTGATAAAATGTATCCTATGGCCGCCTTCAGGATGCAAACTAATTCTATGCCAATTTTGATCATGATAATTAAGCGGTCAAGGGATTACATAGGTATGAAGTTGTGTATTTTTTTTTAAATTCCCGTGGGTAACTTTTACCAGCGGCTCATCCGCAATAAACATCCACTCGGATGTTTATTGCGGATGAGCCGCTTGATTGATTGATTGATTGATTGTTGTATCTTTATATAATAACATTTAATATCGAACATTTTAGTAATTTTCGTTTGGTAAGTTAAAAATAAATTGACAATACGCAAAAACTTTTTTTTTTATATATTAATAGTTGAGGCAACAAGCTAGATGACCCCTCTGATAAGTGGAAAACCATCGCCAATGAACATAGCAACACTTGCAAGGAGAAATATTATACACATACAAGAAGCACGTACTGCACCATGCCGCCCAGTGTCCATCAATTTGAGGCGTAGGATCATGTGCATGCAATTACACAGGAATCCGGCCCTTAGAATTCTACTAAGAGGCAGATAAGCTCGGCGATAGTACTTCCCCCGGGCGAGTTCTGTCACAGAAAGCTTTACTACTACTTTATAAAATAATTCTTTTTTTGTAAACCTAAGTTACAACACAAAATTTCAGACATATTAAAATAGCATGTTCACTTATACACTGCTGAGTCTCATAGTTTTTTGGAGGAAAAGGAAGTATAAATTTGTATCTTCTCCCACAGCTTTATCAATTCGCAATTTTTATATTTTTACTCTAGTGCGCCAATGCTCGGAGCATTGGAGCGCACTAGAATAAAAAATATGCAAATAATATACCTGTACTAATAAACGGGTGTAAACTTCTCTTATACCCTGCTCCCGTGCTTCGGCAAGTGAATAAGTTAATTTTATTCCTTGTCAGGGGATATAATCGGGGCACATAAGTTTTGTCTCTTGCATAAAGTAGCCGTGCAGGTATAACGTGTAATCGTATGAAACCCTGTCGCGTCTCTGTCATAATGATCATTTTATTAGCTTTTGTAAACATATTAATTAAAATCGTGAATGCCACCAGTTGAGTTCACTGTATATTATAACTGACGTCCCAGAATGGCCTAAAGTTTCAGTGTTCATCGGCTGATATAATTCGTATTGAGACGTTAATACCACATTTCCTTATTTGGATTATTTATAATTTCGCCTTTAACTAAAGGTTAATTGTATTTTCTTTTTACGTTTCTCCACCTGATATGAGCAAGACGAGATTGGATTTTTTTTTTTATTTCACTTCAAGTTAGCTCTCACACCAGGAGGTATGTGAATATGCAGTGCAGCGCCTGAAGTTAATAAAAAACCTGTAGAAAGCAGATTGGATATAGTAGGCTATCCTTATCCACAGGGATGAGTAGGAAGGGGAAAGCAAAAGTTCAATCTGCCTGGCGGAGTGGAGAGCACTGTAGGTCCCGGGCTCGTTAACACAATTTAGGAAATTATAGTTTCTGATTTTTATCTGGCCGTCGTATGTTGGGATGCTCAGTGAGGTACCTATTACCCTACCAACAAACTTCGTTTCGGTAAGATGTGGCTAATAAACTAATCAAGGGTATGGATTTCATATAACTGCCATAGCCCTAACAGGTTCATCCGTTACCATCTTAGAGTGCACATCACTCAGCACTCGAGGCAAATTGCATTGAAGGGCTAACTTATATATTATGCACAACATTTTTTAAGTCTGTGCTAAGTGAAATGTAGAATATTATTCGGTATAGATCATATAATATAATCATATCATATCATAGATCATATAATATATATATTACCTTTTATATAGTAGCAAGGAAAGGACCAGTAGTAAGTACTATATATTCGTTTAACTTAGTAGGTTCTTTATAAATATGTATGTAGTTAAATGAATATATATAGTACATGCACTAACTAGTATTCAGTGGTCATTTAAAGTGCTTTAAATTTGTCCAAATATGTGTTATCAGTCAGTCCAAGCTTGCTGTTGTAATATAATCGTCAAGCACGCGCCCTGAATGTGTGTCCAGTCAACGAGTATGCCCGCAACGCAATGATGAAACCTACAAGGTGAATCTTACACTTTGTATAAAAGGTACCTATTGTCTCCAAACCTTATACATAACTTCGAGTTCTTTGACCAGCACTACACCACAGAAACTCCATTCAAAATGTTCGGAAAGGTGCCTAAATATTATTAACTTAAAACAAACTTAAAAAAAACGCATTTCCCAACTCCGCGGTCTTCTGTCGCTTGTTTCTAGCGGCTTGCTGTGACTCGTTTCATGTCTTCTGCCCACCTATAGACCGAGGTATACAAATTAAATTTGTATTGTAATAAAATTTTATTTTGCAGGTTATCTTCATAGCCATCTTCGCCGTAGCGACTGCCAAGCCTAGTGTCCCTGCCGCTTTGGTCGCGTCCGCTCCGCTCGTGGCTGCCGCTGGCCCAGTCGTTGCTGCACCCGCTCCCTTCGTAACCGCATCCAGCTCGCAGTACATTTCAAGAAACTACAATGGACTTGTTGCCACTGCCCCAGTTGTGGCCTCAGCACCGGTCGTAGCTGCACCATATGTGGCTTCGGCTTCGTATTATGCTCCTGCGGCGCCGTATTATGCTCCGGCTGCTCCATACATAGCGCGGGCTGCTCCGTACGTAGCTGCTTCGCCATATGTAGCTGCCTCTGCTCCCTACATTACTGCTGCGTCTCCGTATGGAGTACCCGCACCTATTGTTGCACTGAAATGAAGACTGGTTATGTTAGAAAATGCTGCTAAATGAATAAAATTATATTTGAAACATAAAGTATATTTTAATAACAGTATATTATTTTTGTCTTCTGTGCAAACTATTCTCTCTACTACTCTCAGCTACTGGATTCACCATTCCATCTGCCCTGCGTGCTAAATACGGGCTAACTCTCCTATTGGAAAAAGCCAGAGTTCAGCAGTGGACTGTTATAGGCTGTCGATGATGATAAGGTTTGTGGGTGGGGTAACCAAGTGTATTCTTCTAGACTTGTAGTCACCCATTTAATGGAATATGGTAGCTTAAAAACTCTTTGCAAAATTCTCCTCCTGTTGAACAGATCTTAAAAAATCCGTTCAATACCTACCCTATCAAAATTGGTTAAGAAAAAGAGAGATACACAGTCAAAATTATTAAAAACTTGTGAAACAGGTCTAGTATGTAACAACTTAATTAGTTTCAAATAAAGTGTTTCTTATATAATTGTTTGTGTTGTAATATGGCATACGGAAGGCATCTGTCAGATGAGTGTTCAGAGGTATAATCTTGAACATGAATTAACCTCCGACATGATACGGCAAACACTATCCGTACATTTTATCCGAAAAAACACAGTTGTAGGAATATTTCTCGTTTCGAACTTATTCTAAATTAAATTCATGGAATTACGATTTGTAGCAGCAAGTACGATAAAGATTCGCGTGCCGTCGGTTCTGTACCTTAGGATTAAAGGTTGATATGAAGTTAATCAATAGTTATATGATTTAACAGTCTTAAGACACCGAGTAAAAAAATCAAACAACTTAACTAAGTTAATTTGTTGAGTCATTAATAATTTAAAAAAAAAACTGTACTTGTTAAGTATATAGTTGTAAACTATATATGCTGCGCAAATCCTCAGCAATACTATTTATTTTTGATTTTTCTACTTATACCGTTCCCTAATAAATACTAGAAGCAGGGAACACACCTAGTAGTTTGCAGAAAATATTTATTTCTTGCTTTATAATTCGTAATACACTTAATACCAAAGTATGTCTTCAGTGTTCCTTTTACTATTTTGGTAAGATATTCACATGAACAGTGCCCGACATAAATACGGCCGAGTATTTGTAGTCGGTGAAGATAGGAGATAGAGCCACATGCCAAACAAGGCGTTAGGTATTTTCCATATTAATGTGACGTAAACGTAGGTTCTTAAGGAAAGTACAATCTCGATGACCTACATTTTCATTTAAATCACAGTATGACACATATTTGGTTCAGGGACGTACATAATATCGAGCAAGTACAGAATTACCATGTTCGTGTTGAATCTCTAATGAAGTGCCGTACCAGTGACTGTAGGTTAACGTTTAGTATTCATCAGGTATACAACCATAATTCAATGTGGACCTTTAAACAAATGGCTCTAGGATTATTTCGGTGGAGAAGTTGCCTAACGCCCAATATTAATAATCAATCCAATCCAATATCTTCAGATCACATAATAAAGTCAGTAGAGTCATCCCTGTTTATAGGGAACATTAAAAAAAGGGACAGCACTATTCAATTGTGACCTAGTTGAACGTTACACAAATCTGTAAAAAAAAACTTGTGTGTATTTATGTACACGCGTTAGAAGTTATACTTCTTCGGCGTAACAAGATTAAAATCTTTTCAAAAATTGTTTCTTTCGCCTTATTCTACGTTTGTAAAAAAGAACACTAACAATAGAAAAAAGGTATTTAATACATTGAAAGTTTTATTATAACGCATTATGTAGTTAAATTAAATATCACAAAAATATTTTTACATAATAATTAAAGAAGTGGACATAATAAACATAAATAAATTTAGAATACCTAAACATCGGACAACCAAGTTGCACTCAACATTAAAATTTGAGATTTGAGATTGTATCAATTAAATCTCCGGAATGAGCACGCAGACTTTTTGAATTGAAAGTGTACACTGTCAAACCTTATAGCTAACTCAGGGTGTCGATTTTTGTGACAGTGTGCCCGCCAATCGTGCAATTTAACACGCATTATTTTTCCCTAACGCGCCAAAAGAAGTATAACGTCAAAAACTTAATAGATAAGTCTATGAGTAGTGCTGTCCTTTTCTACAGGCAGCTAATGAAAAGGATACCTGGAAGTTGAGTGTACAGCAGAATTTACATCATTATAAGATGAACATAAAGAAATGAAAAATCCCTGTTTTCAAATTCATTAGCGATTTGTAGCAACACATTCCTGATGAGTAATTGATGCACTATGGAATGTTGTCTTTCATCTTTCTTTTCATTGGCAATCTAGAAATTGACTTATTACCCAAAAAGAGTTTAAATTTAAAAGTAAGATCATGTGAGATATGATACAACGGAGCTTCATTTGGTTCTTATTTTTTTCCACAAGATTTTTTCATTAAATACTTTTTTACTAGATGCAAACCCTTGCGGAAATAAGATTTGCAGTCGACCGTTTTTATAGTTTTCGTTACTATGTTTCGATTATCTGCGTTCTACCTTTTTATAAGCCAATAATATGCATTACAGAAGTTACAACACACCATTATAATTACTCACAAACCTCCATGAATTACATAAAGCGTCCTTTGATGGTCAAGTGTGTGACGCATTCGGTAACTGATAATGTCCGCATCGACACCATAAGGAGAATGCGAATGTCCTGTCGATGTAAAGAGAAACTATCGATTCGAATATAGACGCAATGCTTGCAACAGTATGAAGTATATAACGACCTGTGACACATTCATCAAAATACTTCTATATTCCCACTTGACTAATCAAGTCGTGAACCGACAAAAATATGTCGCTACTGAGATTAGTAAGTGAAATGATCATGGAAACGCAATTTATGCTAATTCCCTTTGATTATAATTTTATTTGTATTCTATTAACAATGTTTTTTGATTGCAGGTCGTTTCCACCATCGCCATTATAGCTAGCTGTGAAGCTAGCGGGTTTGGCCACGTCGTACCGGCAATAAAATCAACATCAGTCGTGCGATACGCACCTTTCTACAGCTTCCCTAATGGAGTGCGGTCAATTCACGCAGTCCTACCAGCAGTGGCCCCAGTAGCCCCAGTTGTTCGAGCTTTTGCTCCAGCGCCTTTGTTACCAGCGCCAGTAGCTGCTCCGGTTTTGCCAGCACCTCCACCACTGTTTCCAGCTCGTGTATTGCCAGCGCCTGCTTTCCCTGCTCCAGTTTTCCGTACTCCATTTATACCAGCACCAATTCCAGTACCATTACCAGCTCCAGTTTTTGCGCCCGCACCAGTGTTTCCACATAGTATTCCTGCGGCCGCTCCTGTTTATCCTGCATTCCCTAGATTTGGCCCTATTCCTACTTTGTCTGCGGCACAGTTCTATGCTAGACCTGTGCCAGCAGTATCTACTGTGCCTTTTTCACCTATTGTTAGAGCTGTCGCTCCTGCAGTGTTACCAGCTCCAGCGCCAGTATATCCTGCCCCAGTGTTTGCACCTTCACCTTATGGCCTAACAAGAACTGTAGCCTACCCAGCTCCTGCACCCTTTTTACCTGCCCCTTTAATAAAACATGCACAAGCGTGGAAATGACTCTAGTCCAATCAATAACTTATAGTTAGTCATAAGAGTTGTTATCTGAGATGTAGATGTATTTTGTTATTTTTTTATACAGGCCAATTTTATACTTTTACAAAAATAAAATAATTAATTTGACAGTATTTAATTTTTATTCCCTTTTTTTTAAAACTCAATAATGGAGCTAGAGTTAAAATTATACTAAACATACAGTAAAATAAGAAATAGCTGTTCTTTATAATATAAAAGTATAAAATATTGAGAAACACAAGATCAGCACACGATGAAATAGGTAGTAGGTGGTTTCAGCCATGGCTAGTTGCCATGCGTACCGTTACCATGTTACGCATGGCTAGGAGTACAAAAGATCTTGAAAGGTCGAAGTCAATCCGCTGAAGCTGGCCCCACCATAAGATAGATAGATACCATGCTACCGTCAAAGACGCCATCGCCATCGATCGCCAAACGATGAAGCCTTCGGATTAGGGGTACGGGCTTAATATAAATGCTCTACCCCTAGCATGCCAACCTGCTACAATCTAAGACTGCATCATCACTCCCAACCACGTAAGATTGCAGACAAGGCCTAGCTTGCAGCAGAATTATAAATACTTATACTAATTTACATTTGTAAATAACGATTATCTTCAATACAGGATATTATGTTTATTGATACTAAATATTAAAAAAAAAACACTAGAGCTCTTTACAAAAATATATTTTTCATAATTCGGTACATATAAAATAATATTATCGTGTAACAATCTAAGTCTAATAATAAGTCTTTTAGGAAGGAAGGTCTTTTAGTTTACTCTAAACCTATCGCACAAATGCTGGACCAACACCGAACGCTGCGCGAACTAAAGGTGCACCTGCTGCGTATGGGTAAGGAGCAGCATAGCCAGCTGGGCCAGCGAAGGGGCCAGGGTAAGCGTAAGGAGCGGCAGCGTACGGAGCAGCGGCGTATGGAGCAGCAGCGTATGGAGCAGTGGCGTATGGAGCAGCGGCGTAAGGAGCAGCTACGTATGATGCGGCTGCGAACGGAGCGGCAACAGCTGGTGCAACCCTAGCGGCTATTGGAGCGATGGGTGGGCCGAAAGCGGCGGCATACGGTGCGGCAAGTGGACCAGCGTAATACGGGCCAATGGCCTTACTTTCAACGCTGACTTGGGATGCATATGGAGGAACGTTTTGCGGTACTGCATGTGCATATCCGACGTGAGCTTGTGCAACCAATGGAGCACTGCATTCAGCGCTGATGGTGAAAGCTGCAGCGATGAGTACGATCTGTGGAACAAACAATTGAATTCATTAGTATTTAGGCAGCAAGTTATCAAATTTAAGTAAATTGGAAGTTGTGTCGATTAATAAAACTTACAGATTTAAGGGAAAACATTTTGCTTGATTCAGAAGTGGACCTTCCTTATTGAAAAGAGGATGTATAGTGTGACGAATGAGAAAGAGTTAATGCCTTTTATACGTTGTTTATTGTGATTCAGATTACGTACAACAATGTTTACATTTTGACACATTGCGGTCGATCGATTTGGATTCAAAGGATCACTTGGGGAAATGGAGCACTTGGTTAACTTTTTTTTGTTGCGAAATTTTTGTGTAAATCCAGTTAAGTAGAGTTTGCAGTGTGCACACCATACTAATTTTGATTCCGTTTGAATGCGCTTACAACTTCGATGTGCAACTACATTTAAATCTTCATTTCCATGTTACATTCTTAACAGGTCTGATTAATGAGTAATTACCAGTACCATGAAAGCAGGAGAATGTATAAAATCGGAATTAGTAATTTTCTGGGTAAAATAGCAATACATATTATACAGAACCATGCGATGTGACAGCACTTTGACACCACTTTCGGGGTGCCGAATTCGAATCCCAGCACGAATTAGTAATATTACACCTCTAACTTTTTTAAGTTATGTGCGTTTTAATTACTAAAATATCACTTGCTTCGACGGTGAAGGAAAATGTTATGTTATCATAGGCGAGTGGAGTCCACCAATCCGCAAAGTAGACTACGGCCTTAACCCCTTCTCATTGCGGGTGAAGACACGTGCCCTGTAGTGGGCCGGTATGATACTATGATGATGCGAAGTAGATTGGAAACGATGATATTTTTAGATGAAATTAAAACTATTTCGCTATTTACTTTATCAATTTTAGTTAATTATACGTTACCGATAGATATACTTATACTATAACTATCTAAACGGTTATAGGCCTAGTGGTCAACCCTCCAGTCTCCTTATCGGTGGGACCAATATAAACATCGCAGGCACCTCTCTAACTTATCTATGTGCGTTTAAAGAAATTAAATATCACTTGTTTTAACGCTTGTAAATATGATCAGAAAAACTTGCAGGCTTGTCAGTTCTTCTTACTGTTCTCGAAAGCGTGTGAAGTCTACCCATCGCACTTGCACAGTAGAATACGGCCCTTCTCATTATATTAGAGGAAACCCGTATCAAGAAAAGGGCTGTTAATTTGTTGTTATTGATGACATTTTGTTGTTGTTTGTCCGTTTTTAAACTAAAAAGTACCGACGTTTCTGTTTATGGTCACTTTAATCTCTAAATATTACTTAAATTAACTAGGATTTACGTGGGGCCAGTAGTAAATCCATAAATTGGAACACCACCTGCCTATCTCCGCCAGAGTTAGGTTAGGTGTTAGCCCCTGCACTTTGGAGAGCACACTAAGCTTTGGTGCCAAGTAATATTACTAATATGATGAGTTAATAATTGTTAAAGTTAACCAGCCCACAACGGGCAGCGTGATGGGTCTACATTATAAAATCCTTTCCTACGGGAGTGGCGCTAGTAGGCAGCATAAGGACGTTTACACGGCTGAGTATAAAAAATTGATATTATATTGGCATTGATAGTTCACGGCCCTTAGTGTTTTCTCGGTAGATGGGGCGCATTACATAATTCTCTAAAAGATGACATTTTAATTGTAAAAAAAAACATGGTAGATACTAACCAACAATAGCAATACACCTCCAAATCAATTTTCCCTATATAATAGGAGAAATTTGGCAATATCTAGGAAGCGATTTTCCCTTTTGTTTGTTACATAACCAACGGTGAAACCGATGTGCCCAGAGTCTAAATTAGAATGCACCGCCCGTCAGCAGAGTCTGGGTCAAAAATCGTGGTGCCAACGATGTCCTGCGCATTAACTGCGTATGTATGCACCGTACGTGCTGTTGCCCAATGAAGTGGACACTTGGTATATAATATGAAGGAACCCTAAAGACGACACAGTCCATCGAGTTCTTTCTTGTAATCACTCGTGAGCAGTCACCAAATCAAGCAAAATGATCGCCAAATTTGTCGTGAGTATTAACATAATTTCTACAATTGTAGACCTATTGAACTTTCATTTTGTTTACACGAAAACATGATCATCCCCCATAAGCAAAACATTTAATAATTCAATACAAGTACAGACTATCAAAAAGTTTTCTTAAAACGATTAAAAAATTATTTTCCTTGCTTCAGTTACATATCATAAGAGTCATTTTTAGATAAAACAAAAATAAAAATGTTAGAAAAAAATCAAGCTTATTGATTGATAATATTAATTTTGATCTCGTAAATATTGGTCATTGTCTATAACATAACGATGTAAAAAACAAAAACAAAATATTTTTTCAGGCTTTCTTCGCTCTCACTATCGCCGCGACCAACGCTGGAGTGTTGCCGCTCGCTGCCGCACCAGCTGCCCTCGTAGCGCCAGCAGTAGCACCTGCAGCGTACGCCGTGGCTCCCTATGCCAGCTCCTACTCTGCCCATGCCGTAAACCACGCAGTGGCTGCCCCTGTCGTCGCTCCCGTTGCCGCTCCTTACGTTGCTGCTCCGGCAGCACAATACGTTGCTGCTCCAGCAGCACCGTACGTCGCCGCCCCAGCAGCACCTTACTTCGCGGCTCCCGCCCCCTACTTCGCTAGATACGCTTCCGCTCCCTACTACCTATAAACAAATTTCGGTGTGATCATTGCCCAGTGACTTGCTCAAAAATGCTGTGTTATCTTAATATATGTGTATATATTTTTATATTAATATAAATATCAATGATATAATACATGTTTTACACCAAAATTAATTTTTGTTTTCTAAAATCACAGAATTAAGAACATACAAAATCCTTATTCAGCCATAATGGTATACAGTGCATTGTATCCAAGGACAGTGAAAAGGCACCGCGCACGTCTCACTTTAGACCCGCGGAATGTTGCTAGCTCGCAAACTTTATCCCATTTTATAGTAAAAGTTTATAACATTAGAGGAAAAATAATTACTGTCAACTGCTAATTGGTATGAAATGACTAACCGACTATTCGAGAAACACTACTAAAGTGGAATTAGTACCTTAATGACAAGGTTGCTTGGAAGCATCTGGCTCCGCTTTCATCTCTCACAAGATAGAAAAATGAATTTTAAAATGTAAAATGTAAATTGTTAATGTTGGAAAAGAGCAACTGCTGAGTTTCTTGCCGGCTTCTTCTCGGTAGAATCTGCCTTCCGAACCGGTGGTAGAGTCACTACACACAGACAGACTTGACGTTTCAAAAGTGCTTATATTAGGCCTACTTGAAATAAATGAATTTTGAATTTTTGAATGGTTTTTGATGCTTCAATATTAGTCGTGTGCACGGTTTCTGTATGTTATTCATTCTGGTCTATAATGATTTATCTATTTATAATATTATATTGCTGTGAATGATCAATATTTATAGATTTTAACATGCATCATTAATTTTTAGTTTATACTGTGGCAATGAATGTCTAATTTTAGGTACCTAAAAATACTAAGCATCTATACCAAAATGCGGTTCAAACAAAAGAGACAATTAATAAATCGTTACTCTTTTTCACGGCGAAAAAAGATATTTAAGTAAGATTCTTGGGGAAATAATATTTATAAGTTTACGCGCTTTTATGTATTCATAGGTATTTATCTAAATATATTCAGATAACTGATAAATATAATCCGGTCAATTCGGGCTTTTAATTCAACTAGCTATATCGAAGATTTAAAATGGTCTAATATAGTAGAACTTCTTTGACTGCATTGATGTACACCTGTGCATCTCAACACTCTCTAATATCAGACATTCACAGTGCATAAAGGTTACATAATATACATTTAAGTTAAAACAGCAACATTTAAAAGGCTATATGTCAGAAATATACATAAAAGTTATCTGAACGCAGTTAAAATATTGGCTTTAAAGTTTATGATATGAAATGATAAAATCAGCTGACCGCAGATTAGTGTCATTGAAACAAGCTGCCCTCGCTTACCACATATGCTTGCGGGAAAAACAGATTAGATTTTGGATAGATACGAGTATATTCATAGACGTACAAGTATGGCTATCCAAGGACTGGACCGGGAATATCTTAACATCCGATTTTGTTTGTGTGATTTTTTTTTTCATCATCATCATCATTAGCAAAATTTCTATATATATGCTCCTGCACAGGTTAATACATATACGAGTAAATAGTAATACTACTTGGTACCATCTTAGACTGCATCGTCACTTACCACCTGTGTCAAGGGCTAACTAGTGAAAGAATTAAAAAAAGATAAAAACATGCATCCACTACTGCTCACAGGACTCTTTAAAACAGTATTAACTATTTCTGTGGTCGGGTTTCATAACCAGTCGAATCCTGCCACCTGCTGAAAGTCGTCTCTCCACAAAGTCTGGCGCACCTCTACGTGTGCACCGCACCGTCCGTATCTCAACTTAACTCCGTTAGTCATGACGAGAGGTCTGCTCGAGCCTCTTTTGACACGAACTTCCAGCGGTTCTCTAAAGAAATACATTAACCCAAAGAGCCACATCAGTTACATTGTTTCAATATTTTTCTATTTTTTGCACAGAATTTAAGTTTAGTCTGAAATCGTAGCCCGCTACTAGGATGGTTGCGAGCTACAATTTTATTTCTTTACAACATGTTAATAGCCACAAAAAACTATATTAAATATTATAATCATTTCTTTAAGTCTAGTATTAGTTATAATATAACCTAACCTGCTACCTATTATTTGGATCATCCCTTTACGAATGTATGGGTACAGGTAATTAATGTACCCGTATGGTGATTTGAGTGTATATTAGAAACGATGGGGCAAAACATTTGTCGCATTACAACATTTGTTGTTTTGACAAAGCGTTGTCATAATAATAATAATAATAAATATTTATTGACCAAAATAAATTAATTACAATATACTACACCAAGAGGACAGGGAAAAAGAAAAAAAGTATATAATAATTTAGGCGTATGTTGCTTCGTTGTGGTCAACGGATCACCTTCTCAGCTCTGTGCCGCAGCACCATGGCAGTAAATGCCAAGGAATACTACAACGCTGAATTTCGGTAAGGACCAACTCTAAAATATAACGCCTGCTGTATCAGGAGTTCAAAACACACCGCTTAAAATAAATCAATTTAAATACACCTCCGTATTTCTCGAAGACTGCGTATCTCTCAAGAAATTCCAACAGACGCATATTATAACCACTCACCCACGTGACCGGTTTGAGTCAGATGCCCCGGGCGGAAAAATTAAATGAAACCTTCGGTCTACTCTGGAATTAATGTTATCTATTGTTAATGTTTATGTTATATAATGAATTAATGTTATATATTGCGTTGTATATAGAATTTGTTAAAAGAAACTACTTTAACAGTATAGTAATTAAATAAATCATATTTTTTGTGTTTAATATATACATATTTTGGAGGCCTTTTATTATCATAATTATTTAAACTTAATTAACTCTATAGTTAGTGTTTCAAATAATGAGAGCATTGAACAAAATAGTAACTGAGTAATTCTAGTTACTCTACTGCAAAGAACAAAAGTTTGATTAATAAATTGCTTTAATTTTAAAGAAAGCACTTTTGATTCGTCACAATAATTGTATACATTCCGATGAGATAGTATACATAAGAATTATTTAAAGGTATATCTAAAATTTACTCCTTATATGATACGGTGATATTATTTAATTATGTTAGTTAAATCCTACAAAGTAAAAAAAAAACTTTTGAAAGCATTTTTTTAGTAACTTAAAATTTAGTTGTTGCCCGGGTTATTTGTACGCGTTTTTTCACGTGGGAACCGTTGGTTGTTCTGGGATGAAAAGAACTTTGATCTACGTAGTAAGTACTCTACGTCAAAAATCTCCGTGATTGGTTTCTTACTTATGGTGTGAAGGAAGGAAAATGAAACAACCAAACTCATTTGTGTAATTAGTAAGGATTGTACTCAGACGAATTCGCTGGCTTAAGATGTTCTATCAATGTAAGTAACTTATATGTAAGAACTGGTATTTCCCAAAATATAATGGACTCGGTCAATCTCTACCCAATAATTACACTGTAGTCCAAAGTCGATAGTATTTACTTGGAATAGGTAACAACCGAAACAACTTACAAGTAAGCAATTTTCATGAAGGTGATATAAATTTTAGTTAGCTTACCGACAATAATGAGACATTATGTAGTTGGATCGAATGTCTTTGGTTTTCGAAATTGAAACACACATTTTTGGCGCCCTTATGGTGTAGCGTTTAAAGGCTTTAAACCCGAGTCCAATCTCCGGAACGAGCAATTTGGAAATATATAGTTTCCTTTAATTTTTTAGTCTGGTCTGGTGTACAAAGACCGCCAAGCGATTTAGCGCTTCGATACGATGTCGCGTAGAAACCCATTATGTTGTTATACCGGTTTAATATAACTGACATTACCCCTAATAGGTTAGTCCGTTAAAATCTTAGAATGCATCATCACTTACCAAAAGATGAGATTGCAGTCAAGGGCTAACTTGTTGTTGGATAAAAAAAAATCACGTATGTAGGTTATCCAGTCGCTAACAGAATACGTTCTTGTTCTGTCAGAATGTGTATTAAAAATATAATTAGTTGCCCTATCCTACTAAGAATAATATAAATTAAAAAAAATAGAACAGGATAAATTTTAAGAAATATTGATTTTATCTTTATTTAAATAGTACACGTTCGCATCGTATTTATATTGGACTTCTTGTTTTGTGATCACTATATACCCTACTTGAAATAACGTTAGACAGACTTCTTTGTAATGGCTAAAAGCTTAGGTTCTTGTAAATTAAATAATGGGTATTCTACTATAGTGTTAGTTCATTATCATCAAAATAATTACAAAATACCGAGAAAGAAGTGCCGCCAAGCGATTAAGCGCTCTGGTTAGATGTCGTGTAGAAACCGATTAGTGATAATATGATTTCTAACTACCATACTCCATAATAAATTAGCCTGCTACCATCTTAGACTGTATAATCACTTACCATCAGGTGAGATTGCAGTCAAGTCCGTCTGATGGGCATAGAGCTACCCACTCATAGCAGAGGAAATTGTAGAGCATAGGGCGATCGCACGGCTCCTATCCAAAATATTCATCACGTATTGTAAGTTAACAAACAATTGTGGGACAATTGCTTGTTAACTTAAGCAGCAGCATAATTCCTTTAATATATCAATCGTTCAAAGTATCAAAACAGATCGATCGTTGTATACAGCTTTATGCACTCTATATTCGAATTAAAAATAACTTCGTTTAAACACCCAAGTGTTCGAAGTACTGTTAAACACATATTACTTAGACTTCTAAATATTTTTTTTTCTTCATGCATCGGTTTATAAAGGACCAACTCGACTGTTTGATGGCCTGTGTGAGGCATGGGGTTAGACAACGCAAATTCCCTAATTTTGGAGTAACTAGGTACGATTTAATAAGTGGGTTCAGCTGCCAAATCATCTCAAATAAAAATGCCCAGCTTTAAAATAGCAGCTGCAAGAATATAAGCGGTCAACATTGCACAGAATGTTGACAATCAGTGTGGACATTCCTGGCGCCTATTGACCGCTATGGTCTTATAATTAGGAGGTCCCGGGTTCGATCCTTATCAGAGGCAATTTTAGAACTTATAATTTTCCCATTTCTTGTCTGGTGGGAAGCTTTAGCTGAGGCTAGCTTCCATAAAGTAGTAACAATTCGATAGGGGTGTAACAACAGGTTAGCCTGCTACCATTTTAAACTGCATTATCACTGACCACCAGATGAGATTGCAGTCAAGGGCTAAGTTGTAGGTCTATGTGAGGTGGATAAACTTGTGTTAGTTCCAACGAGTTACGTAAGTAAGTACCTACTCTATTTATGTTTGTATAAAAACTTCGTTGATTATTAAATTTTTCATAAAGACGATAAATAAATTAGCAGTTACTAAAAGTTAATTATTATCATACATTAGAGTTTTATGCATAATTGTGTCGAAAAATAGAACGTGATTTTTAAAGATGTAATAAAAATAAATTATTAGGTTTAAATAATTTGGGTCTATCGAAATGGCTATTCTGAAGCGGTGATAGCCTAGTGGCTAGTGGTTAGGACTTCGGCTTCACTTTCGGGGGACCGAGCTCGAATGGTTTGAAAAAAATGATGAAATGGCTATTCGAGACTTACTTATTCACATTCATAGCTTACACACCTCTCTAAAACAGCTCTCTATTTATAGCTTGAACCCGATCCGCTGATCTAAGGCGGGTTGGCAGGTTTCTATAAAGACAATTTTAGAGAAGAAACAGAACATTCATTAAGTTTGGAATTTGTAAAAAATAAAATGTTCATAAACAGGTTTATTTAAAGTAACTGTTTTCTTCTGGCCCGCGCATGTGTTTTATTAAGATAAGATTGGTTTGTTGATAACAATTTTTTTTTTTTAATTCCATCTGAGACGATCTGTCCTGGATGTCCACATCAGTCATAGCTATGGAATTATCTTTCTCTACAAAATCTTTACGAAATTGAAGTTGTCCGGCTAAACATATGAATGAAACAAAGAAACAGGAACTCCTCCTCATTCAAATTCATTTATTTCAAGTAGGCCTACTTTATAAGCACTTTTGAAACGTCAAGTAAGTATGTTTTTAGTGACTCTACCACCGGTTCGGAAAGCAGATTCTACGGAGAAGAGCCGGCAAGGAACTCAGTAATTGCTGTTTTTTTTTCTTTCTTCTTTCATTTATAATATTACCAGCTGTTGCCCGCGTTCTTCGTCCGAGTTTATAACAGTTTTTCCCAAATCCCGTGGAAACCGTTTGTTTTCAGACATAAGAAGACTACGTTACTCTCTGAGCTTTTGAATAACACTATGACAAAAATAAAGTTAATGGGTTGCTTAGTTAGGGCGCTTAACAAGGACATACAAACAAACAAACATACTCTCTCATTTATTTAGTAGGTATAGAAATCTATCTTAGTACGTTTTTATTTACGAATTATTTACAATTTAGAGTGAATATATTTTTATGCAAATCAATGGTGCCAACTCTGTTGTATATAAATCTCTTAAAGTAAACTAAATTCACAAGTGTAAAAGTGAAGCTATCTTTATTCCACTGCATCCGCGTAAAATTGATAATCAATCCAATCCAAAAAATTCCGATCAGAGAATGAGTTAGTAGAGTTATCCTTATCAATAGAAAACGAAGTAATTGGACGTAGTTTAACGACCACCTTACAATGAGCTAGATTTAAGAAATTGCGATTTATTAGTAGGAGAGCTTTTGAGCTGGTCCAGGAAAGGGCTACTGCCACGCTTATTTCTACCGCCTAGCAGCATTGCTGTATTCCGGTCTAAACTGCATGGTTACCGGCGTAATTACAGGTACCTACATGTCACTTAACACCTATGTTTCGTGTGACATAGGGCGACACTTTGTAGGACGACGTGTTTCTCGCATGCCCTGCGAAGTATCGCTCTGTTTATGCGATGGTTGGTTGGTTGGTTGGATGACGATGGTTTTCCACTTAACATCATGTGGACTATCTGCTTGGACCGCGACACTTTCAATGAATATTTTATACCATTTTGTATTACCTGAAAATTCTGAAGACGAACTAAGAGACAATTCTTTGCAGATAAATAAACGAAATAGTATACTTATCTTTATCATTTTCTGCGAGTATCACTATGAGTTCAAAATTCAATACACTTTTAGTAATATATAAAAAAGAGGTGTTATATCATATCCGTGAATCTTCATTTCTAAACGAAATTACTTTATATTGCCTTGATTTAATGTTATCAAAGTGTGCATAAATAATTGTATATAATATGTACATAATAAAACAATGACAATGATGTAATAAACAGGTGGTGTTACAAAGATTCAATAAATATTTTATAAGAAGGCAGTTGTGTTATTCAGAACTCCAGAATGTGGTTATTTAGAAAGGCGTAATTTGTGAAACTTGAAATTGTGAAATCAAATTCAAAGGTTTCTTAGGATTTAAATATATTTAATATTATAAGGAACTAGCAGTCCCTTCAGCGCACAACTAACTGATAAGTATATTTGTCCTATAATATCTTTCATTATACGACCTTAACCTTTTTATGGTCATAAATTAGTGTCATCTGCATATCGTCTGCGAAAGGTACGGTGTCATTTGTGGGATTGAGTATACGCTTTTATAATATGACTCCTAAGGTGATTTTGGACCTGCCAATGCATAAGTTTAAAGAATTTGTTAAAACACATTTATTACAGCGAGGTTACTATACAATTGATGAATTTCTTAATGACAAGGTTGCTTAGAAGCATCCGGCTCCGCTTTCATCTCTCACAAGATAGAAAAATGAATATTAAAATGTAAATTGTTGATGTTGGAAAAGACTGCTGAGTTTCTTGTCCGCTTCTTCTCGGTAGAATCTGCCTTCCGAACCGGTGGTAGAGGCACTACAAACAGACAGACTTGACGTTTCAAAAGTACTTATATTAGGCTTACTTGAAAAAAATTATAACTTTTATTTATTTATTTAAGTAATAATACATATAGATGGAAATAATAATTACAAACTAAAATTAATATTTATAATAAATATAAGCCGTCTAACTGTTCACTTATGGGCATGGTACCCAAAATGCTGGCGCTATTGCCCCTTTGTATAGGTAGACTCAATAAATTAATTAAGAAATAAATTAATTTTGAATTTTTAATTTGAATTTGACCTACCGCGTTGCAGTGTCTGCCCGTTGCCCGACTTCTAGTTGATAATAAATAACCTATACAATTTCTCAAAAATTTGGCAGTCGAATGAAAACCAGATTCTTCATGCGTCCGGTAGCTGTTCCAGAGCTTAGCGCCTTTTTTTATACTAGATAGGCTTGCGCTTGACGTCTCTCATGCCTTATTGGAAGCAATGATTCGTTCTAAGTCACACGTGATATATATCTATATATAAGTAATAAGTTAATACTATATAAAAAAAACCTAAATGTTTTCAAATGACAAAGTGGGATGGTGATAACAAAAAGAACAACCGGGTAAGTTTGTTATGGGCTTTTTCTTAGACCAGGCCGCGTTTGGAACCCTCGTAGCTTTAGTTTTAAGTTTACGAATATAGTATCGCCATCACTACTCGCTACTATGTAAAAATTTTGTATGTAATCAACGCGTCCATAGTACCATTAATGTGCCTATTTGAATAAAGAAATATTTGACTTTGACTTTGAGTAAATCCAAGATGAGAAATTAATAAAAATAAGTTCAATAACAACTGTTTCGCATGCCTGTACTAACATATTATCTAGATCAAGTGATATAGATGACCTAGGCCTAGCAGTAGGGTTAGACAGATTTGGCCGAGTTATGTGTCTAAGCACTATAAAAGACCCGTAGTTAGAGCCCTTTACCACATTCGTTATCAAATACTTAACCGCCTTCAACCAACCCAACAAACCCACCCCTATCACCATGTACAAACTGGTAAGAATAAAATTAATCAATCACATACATATCTTATTAAAATCAGTTTTTATTCTATATT
Source organism: Pararge aegeria (assembly GCF_905163445.1). Taxonomy (NCBI): domain Eukaryota; kingdom Metazoa; phylum Arthropoda; class Insecta; order Lepidoptera; family Nymphalidae; genus Pararge; species Pararge aegeria. Next base: position 9,122,397 of record NC_053195.1, on the reverse strand, counting down.
CAAAAACGAAAAAAAGGTGATAAAATATTTTTTTAAATATGTTTTCGCTCATGCCTTAGCCAAATTTATAAAAACAGTTTTTTTCTATATTATTATAGTTATTTTGCTCTATCTATTTAAGTTTCTTTTTTCAAATATTCTTTCTAGTTTTTTTGTTTGGCTTCGTACTTATTGTTGTTTGTACCGACTGTAATTAACTTATTTTGGTTCGGTTAGGTATTCAAAAATCTGCTTCTTATTTTAAGAACTGAGGTTAAAGCGCAAAGACATAGCGCTCGTACTGCCCTAAATTATATTGTGATGATTAGAAGGTCATACTGCCAGAGAAAGCTAATCATTAAATAACAATTCATATAAGTTTAAGCAATTTTTTTTTCTCGGTTTATCACAAAAAATATGTTTTTATTAATATTTTTTGCATTGTTATTATATTATTGAGCAAAGCGTGAACTCTGTATTCATAGAAATAATGTGAATTTATTTCACTGAGATACACTTAATAGCTTTTATGAATAGGTATATAAACGTAATTAAAAATAAAATGATGATGGATTGAGAAGGAATGTTTTCATTCACCTAGAGTCTAGGTATCCAGGTCCTCCAGATTAGACAAGGAATCCTTAGCAAAACGTTTTATGTATGTACCGTACCTAGGTACCTACTATTATATCTATCTTTCTAGCGTCTAATATATTGCCAACTACTGTAACGTATAATCTGGAATTCGGTATAAAGCGGTAATCATGGCCCTGCTCCAATTCTAGGGTCGGGCTTAAACATGACAGGTATTGTGTTTTGTGTTAAATAATTTTCAGTACCCGGAGATAGGAATCCCATATCTCGGAGAGCACGTGAAGTCGTGGGTCCCGGTTATTACCACTTAAAATTTTTACTTCATATCTCCGTTAAATTTGCACCGATTTCAGTATTTTTTTTTGACAGTGTGTACTGATAAAACTGTGTCATGTATTGTCTAATTTTAATGAAGATCTGATGAATATTGTCGGACATAATTCTTCAGAGATAACAGCAAGTCGCAAGGCATATGGCACTACGATCGAATGCATGCGTACCATCCCGCTAATATTATAAATGCGGAAGTTTGTGAGAATAGATGTATGGATGGATGGATGGATGTATGGATGGATAGATGGATGGATGTTTGTTACACTTTAACGCCACAACGAATGAACCGATTTGGCTAAAATTTGGCAAAGATACCTGCAATATACTCGTAGTCTGGAATAGCTCATAGGCTTATTTTTTCCCGGAAAAGCAAACAGCTTCTACAGGATAGCATCGCTATTTTTCCGCATTTGTCTTTCAAAATCGAATTTCGAGTGCTTCTCGGCTCACCTCTATACTTTCTACGGCACTCAGGATGGGAAGCCCTGGGCTAAGGTATAGGCTGATAGATATATATATATATATATATATATATATATATATATATATATATATATATATATATATATATATATATCAGCCGGCACCGATTAAGAGTACCTATACTCATGAGCACTATCATTTTCCAAGTGTCTTCAATATCGTGAAAGTGTTCGATAAACGAGGCTCGACTTTATTGACTAGAACTTGACATTCTCGTTAACGGCAACGACCTCGCGAGGCCAAGCTATCCGGTACGAAAATTGATACATTTTTTATTCAATTATATTACGATAATAGATCCCTCAACATGACGCTTGTGAAACAATTACTGTCTAAGATTGATGTTTTTACGTAGTAAAGCTTTCAGCTTAGATACTTTACCTATACCTTTCTGCGTGTGGTGTCATTGGGGTTCATTTGTCCGAAAATTTACTTCGAAAATGGAAACTTTTACTATGAAAGCTACTTAAATACTTCTAAAATAAAAGCTAAGTGGCTTTTAGGAATAATTGTGGTATCTCATGGTTCGATTTTTCACAACTAAGCCTTACACATATCTAACTAATACAGATTTACTAAACTCTTATTACCCTATTCCTAACCCTATCTTGGACAAAATATTAATTTAAAGTTTTATTTACTATGATACAGAAATAGGTTAACACGTATAGCCTTTGACGAAAATTCTGAGTTTAGTCATCTATTAAACACGGTAAATTAACGCGATTTTTAGTAAAAAATTCCTCCATAAAATATGTTCAATCTGTTATGTATTCCTAAGTAGCAGTCAAGATAGGTAGTTATAAGCTTATCAGATATTGCGCACGCGCCCAGGTCGTGATTGTCTACAGCCTTGTTAGAAGGGAAGTAGGTTCTTTATTTAGTGCATTAAACCCACGCTGGTTTTAGTGACGTATTATTTATTACACCTTATTATGATACTTGGACATTGTTATGCGGTTCATAGGTTTGTTTGCTAGTATCTAAAAATCTTTTACATGCCTGATCGAAATTTCAGTGTAAATCAGTCACGAAACTACTGAGCTCCAATATTCTTAAACCTAGTAAGGCTTTTGTAAAGTATTTTACTACGAATTTATTACATTGGCATTACAAAGCTGTTGATTGTGAAGCTGTAATACGAGTGTAAAAAGAAACTAAATGTGACATTTGACGTTTCAAATGGGGACAAAATTGAAATTGTTAGTTATAGTTGTAATATTGTTAAACACTTCTTTAGTGTTAATTATGAAGGACCGAACTTAAATGAAATAAGGTCGAATATTTTACTTCTTCATGTAAAAAGAATTATGAGTGCATGTTGTTTGTTTCGTAACAAACAAAATATTTTTTATTTTGCACATATTTTGTTAAAATGTAATGAATATTTACCTAAAGCTCTAGCCTGTAGTTAAAACCTGCAGTAAAATTTGGTAATTACTATTAATTTTAATACAGAATTTTGCCAGAATATTTCTTAGGCCAAGAGTTGTTTTTCTATAACAGCTATTTATGACACTGACATTAATATAACTCCATATATTAAGTACGGATATAACGTTCCATTTTATTTCTCTTAACATTGTGCGCCATAAATTATTCATTGAAAAACTCGAAAAGCTCATATACATACACTCTGTTTCAGATTGCGTTCCAAATAACACAGTCATGTAATATAAAATTTGGAGCGAAGGTAGGACTAGATTTTGAATAGGTCGCGTCACGCTGATGGTTACATGAAAATAAATGTAATTATTATGAGTAAGTGCCGAAAACTATATTATTTAGATACTAAAACTCACCAGACTAGACCAGTAAAAATTCAGAAATTATAATCAAATTGCCCCTGTCGAAAGTCGAACCAGGACTGTAACTTAATGATGTTTTTTTCAACGTTTAAATGGGGCGTAATAGGCTACATACAAGATTTAGTTTCCGGCATGTTACGTCACCTTGTTATGCTATTTCAGTCTGAATAAATCTAAATTAAGTTTTAGACGTCTTTTTCTCGTTTTAAAATTTTTTCTAATGGTTAATAAAAACTGTAGACTATTGAACTGCTTTCATTGTTAAAAGTACTCAGAAGGTCAGAATAAAATAAAGTAAGTACGATTTATATAAATCGCTTGAATGAAAGCATATTATACGTAATCTCCGTTATACTCGTATGTTATAGCTATTTCTCTTTAATTTAATTTTATAAATGCGAAAGTTTGTATGGATGTTTGTTTTTCAATTCTGGCTGAACTGAACTGATCTGGATGAAATTTACCGGGTAAAATATACATACGGTCACTGTGGGACAGATTTTATTATTAATATTCACAGAGCAATGGATCGGCCTCTTTTTTTGCGGAATGGTAGTTCAGGGATCAGAGAATAATATAGGCATACACATCTAAAATTTTTCACGCAAACGAAATCGCGGGCAACAAATAATTATGATGTATATTTTGATATTATGAAGACTTCACGTAAACTACTCCATACTAAACTCATTCGTGCCGATGCCGAATGAATAAATTCGACAGATTATCCGCTTCCCAATTTTAACAAATGACGTGTTTTACTACGATCAACAGGTTCAAAATTCATTTCCTGAGTCGGTTGATTTTTTTTATCGGGATATACCTAATCTATATAAATATATATGTATATATATATATATATATACTAAAGACTAAACTACCTTTTAATACTAAAATATAAAAGTTATACATATGCTGTAGCTTAGGTAGGTTTTGTAGGCATTACTAAGTTCTACAGCTTTTCTGTAGAACTCAATCATCGTTAATGTAGCGTTCCTAAGAAACGTTTTCGTCTTTATATTGGTGAAAGAATTTTCAAAATCGGTTCAGTAGATGCAGAGTTTTCCCCCGACAATCTCACAATCTCACAAACTAGTATATTTAGATAAAGAATACTTTATCCGTATAGATTTTTTTTAAGTCCATGTGTAATAATAAAAATCTGTCTAGGTGCGTGTTCGACGTGCACATGAAAGGGACTGTACCAAGGTACAATATGAAACACTAGGTTATTGGCGGTGCGCAACTCTTTGCTTTAGCAAGCTTAGGCCGTCGATGCAGGTTATTTTTACTAACATGTGATAAGCACCTATCGTTAAAACCCCCCGTGAGAGCCCATTGGAGCAGCGTGTCGGATAAATTCTGTAAAACCCTCCCTCCTATGAGAGAGCAGGCCAGTGCCCAGCATAGAGGCAAATGATGGTGATGAATTGTCAATTTGTAATAAAAATTACACGCTGGTGCTATCGATCGAGGCGAAACCTATTAAATTGTAAAGAAAAATATCAATAAGTAATAAAAATAACACACCAAATACTGACTAGAGCATTTCAAACACGCCGTGTTGTTGCTTGCTTGTAATTATTTCTTTAGCTATTGCTCCAGTTACCTCTTTCGAGTTATTGCGTTCACCATAAAGGACAAATGTGATTTACAATTTAGTGCATGTTCACATAAAACAAGCGATAGAGTGAGCAGTGAGGATAACCACTGGGGAGCAATTTCGAAAATATTTTCCACTTCCAACTTTTTAGCAGTTACTTACCTTAATATAACTAAGCATACACGAAATCAGTTATCCCTAATTAAATAATATTTTATTTATTTTGTACCAAAATTGTAATCAATAACTAAGAAAACTTTTTTTTTTCAGTGAAGAAAATTTGTTACGTGTTACCGTCATCATTTAACCTATCATTTAATCCGAAACATGGTCAAGAATAACGCACATTTTAAGCGCTGTTAAGCTTCATATATTTATTAAATACGAATAAATGTTGTTCGAACCCCATTTAGGAATACTTTTACCTTAAGTGATTAACGTATGATGTATGATCATAGAAATCTTATTAACATTGCCTTATTATTAAGACTTCTGTGTATGATAGACAATTGGAAACAGGGAATCAATAACGTTTTATTTATTTAATTTGAATACCTGTCATCATTCATTATAGCAATTATTTATTTAATTCGATATATGGTCAAGAATGTTTTTTCTGCGCTCTGAAACTTCAAAGATTTATTAAAATTAAATAAATATTGTTCCAACCCCAAATGGGGGATATAAGTATTCATAAATAGGAAAACTTATATCTTAAGTGACAATGTATGATGTATGATCATAGAAACGTTAATAACATTGCCTTGTTAGTGTCTATCAAACACAAGTCTTCTATGTATTTGATAGACACTAACAATTAGAAAAAGCGAAAAATAATCTAGGAAGTTATCTTTGAGATCAAAATTGTAGAGAATTTATTACCAACGTTTATATGTTTTATGATAATATAAAACGAAATAATTTTATTAAATACACTGAGATTTTATCAACTTAACCGTTTAAAAAAAATCAATCCCACGTTATTGTTTATATGCCCCCTTGAATCTTAAACACGGCCAATTCAACGCGCAATTTAACCTTCAGTATATCAGATAAGCTTAACAAAAGGGCATTGTGTAAGAAAAACTATTGTAATTCATTTTATTTCGCAGCAAAAATAGAAATATTCTATAAATTCTCTTTGTGATCTATAATAAAACGTAATCTTACAGGTCGTACTCGCCGCCCTTTTGGCCTACGCCTCCGCTGGCCTTATTTCCCCCATTGCCAGTCCGTGGGGTAATGCTGGTGCTTGGGGTCATGGACTCGTCGGCGCCCCTGCCGTGGTGAGCGCGCCCATCGTCAGTGCTCCCATCGTCAAGCAAGCGGTCCCAGTTGCCACCTCTTACGCTAACACTGTCAGAGTAAGCATTATAACATGAAAATTTTATACCACCTCGCTTATGTTATCCTAATACGTAGGTTACTCCGCACAGATCGCTACTAAACGATAAGGATGCTTTTATATTCTACATTCGCAAAAAATTCAGTTTCAAAAGTATGAGTATAAAAATATGTAAATGATTTCCGAAATGAATTATTACATCACATCATTATTACATCTTAAGACTGCAATGGAGCAATTCAATCTCTTCTTCAAGGATTTTCCGGCATTTGTCTACATGATTTTTATAAAATAAGTTTACGAAGTGGTGATGTTTAAATAGTCCGCCATCAATCTATCTAGCAAACAAAGCAGTATTTGACGCTCTTAACTGATATATGAGACACTTTTCCCAAATGAGCTTAGTAGTGGAAATTGTACTGTTTCTGGTGCCAGTTCTTTTCTTTAGTATTAAGTAGTCCCACTGCTGAATCCAAGCCTCCTCTGTTTTATCAGAGAGGGTTAATGAGATAAAGGCATTATGTTCTCAAGGGTGTGTGAAGTCTACCAATCCGCTCTTGGCCAGCGCTCGCGCCCAGACTACGGCCTTAAACCCTTCTTATTCTGAGAGAAGAGCCGTGCCCTGTAGTGGACCGGTAATGGGTTGATGATGATGATGAATTAAATAAAATTATATTTAAAAATATAATTTTATGATATATTATTTTATTATAAAATATAATTTTTAAGATTGCCGCACCCGCCGTTGCCGTCGCCGCTCCCGCACCTCTCGCCTACGCCGCCCACGGTCCCGTGGTCTCTTCTTATGGCCACGGCTGGTAGACAACCAGTTTGACACCCAGGCCACACCAGTAGAGCCTCGTCAAGATGCAACAGTCAATATTAAACTTATAACTTAAGACTCTACGAAAACTTTTTTTTGGACGAATGCAAAATTAAAATTCTATTTATTTTTCACAAAATTAATATAGTTTTATTGAAGCTTTCCATATTAAGCACCGTTATTTTGGAGAGCGAATCGGGCGTTTGTGACACAAAACAGTACACAAAACAGTAGAGGTAAGACTTGATCTTCCCTTTTGGGGATAACGAGATTTCGAGGGGAGAGAGGAGTTATGTCGGTTTTAAGAAATTATATGTCTTGATTTAACAGTGAAAGAAAAAATTGCGAGAAAACCTGCATGCCTGAGAATTCTCTAAAATGATCTCAGAGGCGTGCGTAGTCTACAAAACCGGACTTTGCCAGTGTGATCTTTGCAGGCAAAGCTCCTTGGCGGCAAAAATAAGCATGGCGGTTTTACTTACTCGGGTGAGTTCTGTCACAGAAAGCTAATATTTACTACCAAAACTGGAGTGTGTAAATCCCATTCAATGACGACGTATGCAACCAGTATTATATATGTAAAAATATAATGCTTAAGCGCCGTAAATACTCCGTTATTTTTAATGACTACGTTTTTGCGGAGCTTGCGTTTGAGACTCTGGGCCCATGGTCTTCGGACACGAAAATTTTTATTAACATCGCGTCCCGAAAATTAGTCCTTACGTCTGGTGACCCAAGAGCTGGCGCTTATTTAGCCCAACGGCTAAGTCTAGCAATTCAAAGGGGCAATAGCGCCAGCATTTTGGGTACCATGCCCATAAGTGAACAGTTAGACGGCTTATATTTATTATAAATATTAATTTTAGTTTGTAATTATTATTTCTCTAGAGAAATGTATTTTTCGTTAGTTTATTAATAAATGATATCCTTAGGAAACTCTAAATAATAATCAATTAAGATGGCGATAATGTTATAAGCATTTCGTAGCGAATTTGAAGTTTTTGGTACCACGCTACAATTCATTTTTCTGTGTACTTTGTAGCGCATTATTTGAACCTCAATAGACCCATAATAATAATGAAGTTGGAAAAAACAATGAATAATTTCCTCAGCCTTTTTAGGCTTAAAAGATTAATATATAAATAAGAGCATTGTTTCCATCATATCAACGTCCTTTTTTTTTGTCAGTCCGTAGAAGAATTAATGACACATTAAACATTAAAGTCGTTGTGGATAAACCGATATCCATATATGGGGCAGGCATTCCGCATACCAGTTAATGTGAGACCAGTGTTCACTTGCAGTGGTCACATATAAACCTAGAGTTGTGACAACTGTGACAAAAGCAAAGATTGTATGTCGATGAAAATACATATACGCATTAGCATATTATCAATTCGTAGCTTCTAATAAACCTCTGTCTTTGATCTGTAAATAGTTCATATAGACTTATAGGCGAGATAGAGAATTATGTTTATATAAAAATATGGAACAAAAAAATCAATGCGTAGTATCAGATCACTAATAGACATCTCGAAAATAAGCAATAAATTAAGGAACATTAATTAGGTCATATACACTAACTATGAATTTTGCATAGTTTCATTGTATTTGGAAAAAAAGACCTATGCCCAGCAGTAAACGCCCATTGGTTGACATTATGTTGATATAACTTTGTCTTATTAAGTCATCATGGCTTAATAAGACGATGTTATTACAAAATGAATAACCGATACTCATTTATATAGATGCACACATTGCATTACTGGCAATGTAGGTTTTATAGTTTTAATGTTCTAACCTCTTCAATTATGTTGTAGCAACTCTTGGGAATTACAAGAAAACAAAACCCACCCAGTTGTCCGGCGGCAAGCAGTGTAAACTGCTCAAGGCCCTAGTATAAACCTTAACATTTCGCTTTATAGATCACCTAAAAAGAAATAATCACCATTTCTCGACAGGCTCACATTACCCTACTACTTCCAGTGATTCGACATTTACCCCGATTTTTATGGAGCCTTAACTGGTTTAATGAGAAATGAAACTGGTATTATAAGTTGTAGAGCGACGGGCATCGTTCTTTCTTTGAACACATAAGATTTAAAATTTGAAATAAACTTTGTCGACTTTCCTGGTTCTGGTGAGCCCTGTTATCGTAAAATTGGGAGGTCCCGGGTTCGATTCCCGGCTGAGGCAATCTGGGAATTTAAACGTTTTCTTCAGTCTGATCTGGTGGGATGCTCTTAGGCTGTGGCTAGTTACAACCTTACCGACGAAGACTTGCCGCTTAGTGGTTTAGCGTTCCAGTACGATGCCGCGAAAAACCGATTAGGGTATGGGTTTAAACTGCCATACAGTTTAGTCCGCTACCATTTTAGAATGCATCATCACTTCACCATGACGTGAATTTGCAGACAATGGCTAATTGGTACCTAAATAAATTAAAAAAAAAAATATATTACTTTCCAAGTAATAAGTAAATCGGGTATGTTTGCATCTCACAACCAGATAACAAACTAAGTTTGTGAAGTCGGAATAGTTGCCGGTACGAATTTCACCAGTTGTTATATTTCATGTTACCTAAACTATAATTCCTTAGTACTAGTAGTTTATGATAGGTATAAAAAGTCAGTCATATGTAATTTTAAGAGATTTTTAAAGATTTTTCGTCACCAAAGCTATAATCGAACTCAAAACTTTTTAATTCAAATAGGTTTAGGCACATATTCTTAGGAACATCCCTATCCCTGTCCCTACTTAATATTATAAATGTCAATGTAAGTTTGTTTGTTACGCTTTCACGCAAAAACTACATAACCTCATGAAACTTTGTACCCATATTCTTGGAAGTGTTAGAAGTTCGGTTCTCTTGGGAGAGGGGATGAGTGTTTGACGATTTTACACCATAACTCCGACAAATTAAAACCGTTTTAAATAATTATTTTAGTACTATAGAGGTTATAATATGTGTTTAATTTTGCCCAAACTGTGGTTTGAGATAGAGGGCAGAACTCCTCAGCAGACAGCAGCAAACCTCTCATTTAAGACTTATCGATACTGAATACTTTAAATTTTTTTTAGATCAGAAAAAACAAAATCAAACGCAGACGAAGTCGCGGGCAACAGCTAGTTAATAAATATTTTTCCCTGAAGTAGTTGAGAGGAATTATTGATAACGACATTCGTCAGCCTGAAATAATGTAAGTTTAGCCTTAAAGTGATGGATAAATATTTTATACCGCTTAATAAACTTAAGTCAAAACTTGTTTCATGGGCAAAGGTATGCAGCGATACAACAAATTAATTTCATGCGATGCGTAAGGGCACATGTTGAACTTGACTTTTCATACATTTGGTACTTGGTATAAATATGCCTGTCGTCGGAAAGAAAGCATCAGTACACCTTTGTCGTTTATACCTGAACTAACACAGACCACGATGAACTCGCTGGTGGTGTTGTTTTCCATGATGGTGCTGGCCGCAGCCAAGCCAAGCTACCCAGCTATTATAAGCTACGCTGCACCAGCTATAGCGGTTGCTCCGGCCGCGATTTCACACCAGTCGAGAATAGATGTTAAATCATCACCAGCTATTCTTAAGACTGACATTGTTGCACCAGCTATCGCCCCAGCTGTAGTCGCTGCACCTATCGCGTACTCTGCTCCTCTTGCACTCGCTCCCGCAGCGGTATCATCCCAGTCCAGCATCGACATCAAGTCATCTCCAGCTTTAGTCAGCACGATCGCTGCGGGTCCACTTGCCTATAGCGCTCCGTTGGCTTATGGTGCTCCGCTAGCATACGGCGCCCCAATTGCATATGGGGCACCTCTCGCCGCTGCGTACAATCCAGCTATCTACACTGCAGCCATTGCCCCGGCAATCGCCCCGGCACTACTGAAGACTGTCGCTATCGCACCTGAGGCTGAATCAGCGCCCACCAGTGCTGCCTCTCCTGATGCTGCTCTGCCTGTTGCACCCACTGAAACCCCTGAAGTAGCTGCTGCTCGCGCTGCGCATCTTGAAGCTAAAGCTTTCGAAGAGGCTCATCAAATCCAGAAACGCTCGGCTGGTGTTTTTGCGACTTCCCCTGTGGTGGCTCCATATGCATCCCCAATCGTGACTAGCTACGCTTCATCGCCCATAATCTACTCATCACCAATAGGGGGCAGAATCTCTCCCCTTCCTACGACTTTCCTGACGGGAGCCTATGGAATCCCCCACTACTAAGTGCCATCACAGAAAAGAGGACTCTTCTCCTCAGTTCAGTGGAAATACGCCTTATCTTAGTTTAAATCGAAAATAAAAAAAATATGAAAAGAACGTGTTTTAATTTAAGATTTTTTTTTAATGATCTGAAGAATGAGTAGTAGGTATTGAGCCAAAAAAACTTCTAACCTACATAATTTATCAGGTGTAAATAAGCTAATTACGTTAAAAGGTATGTACCTACACATAACAAAAGAAAATACGCTAATTTAATTTAAAAGTAAAAAAAAAACTATGAACGACCTACTGATTATCCAAACATGATAATATTTTGAACTTGAACCTCGTCACGTGCGATTTGACCCATTTGATAGCTAGTAGGTTAAAGTAGTAATTTGAGCGAACACAATAAACTTGTTTCGGTCGGTCTAAAGACAAGAAAATTTTGGCTTATACATAAAATATTTAGATTCATTTGGCAGGAGTAATACGTGTAATTTATTATTTCTTATAGAGTAGAGTGATTCAAAATCATCCGGAGAAACGTTCTAATTTTGAAATTAGGTCTGCAGTATTTATTAGCTCTCGACCTAACTTTAACCCATCCGAAAAATTAGGTACATAAATACTTACTTTCTAATTTTTGTTAGTAACCAACACGGGGTTTAATCTTAACTTTTATAGTATATAAAAATCTGTAATTAGAAAGTGCTATTTTAGACCTATTATATGATATCTCATACTCGCACAAACAGTTAAAGTTTGTAAAAAATAAAAGTCGAGACATGATTTTGTTTAACAATGACATTTTAGCTCAGGGGCCACGGACTTTTCTGTATCACTCGCGCTGATAATAAAGTATGACAATGCAGGTCTTTGCAAGTTTAAGTCTAAACACAAGGACCGGAAACGCGTGCCTGTATGTTATCCAGACGCGCGTGTGACCTAGACTTGTGCAAAACAAGTGTGAAACGAACATTTATTATGCGTGTATCTTGCAATTTGACCTAGCTAGGCTAATGACTTTATTGTTTTCTTAATTTGTGTGTTCTTAAAGTGATCGCAGAGAAGTGACGTAACGTGACTTTTTATTAGTATGTTTGTGTTTATGTTTCTTCGAGGGTCCATCAAGTGCAAAGGAGTACTTGATTTTGACCCTCTTCAGCGGTCTGATTTCGTTCAAACTTTGCAAATATATCGGAAACCGATGACAAAACACTAACTAACTTGATGAGATCACTCAATTTTTCAATTTGCAAAATATATTTTTGTTTATTCATATAGCTTCCACCTTTAGTCGATAAGGCACGAATGATGTTAATTTTAATTTCCAACCATTATCTTCAGCCGATTTCTCTAATATTAACAAATTTTATGGTTATCAGACTAACTTGATTTTTTCCATAGAGATATTTTATGGCCTGGCACGTGACATAGGCTACTCAATCATACGTGGTGGTAGGGCATGATGCAGTCTAAGATGGTAGCTGGCTATCCTATTAGAGGTAAGGAAGTTCTATTTTATCTATTTCTAATCGAGCAACATCGTACCGGAACTCTAAACCGAAAAGGACGTGCCGCTAAGTGAAGTAGCGTTTACCTAGCAGGTTAACCCGCTTCCATCTGGGACTGCATCATCACTACCACTAGGTGAGATTGCAGTTGACTGTATTCTTCACCTCACTTCACCAGGTAGTAAGTAAGTTGTAAGTCCTTGAGGGCTTAGAAATATATAAAATGAGTAAGGAAGTTAGAATACAGCGAATGACCAACGCAGGTGAAGATTCAGGCAAATCTAGTGTAAGAATTAGACGGCCGATTGGCACAGTTTTCGGCGATCCTGCTTTCTGAGTCCAAGGCCGTGGGATCGATTCCTAGTACTGGAAAATGTTCGTGTGATGAGCATGTATGTTTTTCGGTGTCTGGGTGTTTATATATATATATATATGAATATTCTAAGTATTTATGTATATTATTTATAAAAATATTAAACAGTCATCTTAGTGCCCATAACACAAGCTACGCTTACTTTGGGGCTAGATGGCGATGTGTAGATATTGTCGTAATATATTTATTTATTTTATTTTATTTATTAGAATAACATTGACGTCTACCGCAACATTTAACCATAAGTGCATTGGACAATTTATATAAGATGTTAATTGTCATGTGAATAACCACATAAATCGTTAGGGTGTGTACCTTTGAATAAAATAAATATATATAAAAAAAAAAAATATAATGGATCATGCATTCGACAAACGTGACATTTAACTAGAGTACTGGTTTCTAATAAAATGTTAAAGATCATTAATTATTGTGACTAGCTAACCATCGACCAACAAAAAATCTTCTATTATAAAAAAATCGATACATACGTGTAGGTAGACTTCGTAACTACACGGACCAAATAGGTTTTCGTAACGAAAGCCATGCTTAACATAAAAAAATCACGTACCCGTACCTACTTCTTGAAATTTACGATATATAATGGCTTCCGGCTAAAAAAGTGCTATCGCAACTAAGCTTAAAATAAAAACAATATAAGTTGACAACGATCTAAGACTATTTTGAAGGTGATTCGGTAACATTTTTTGCACCTAATTATTTCGGACGCCTGCTATATAAGGATCAGAAGCAGTGTGTGTAGCATCAGTCGTTCTAATATCATCGACAGTACATCTCAACGCATACCAAAATGTTCAAGCTGGTGGTACTTTTCTCCGTGCTCGCTTTAGCAGCTGCCAAGCCAAGCTGGGTGACTCCTGTTGCCTACAGCGCCGTGCCTGCCGTCAGCTCAGTGTCGCAGTACAGCAGCGGCGTGTACCACGGAACACCAGTCGTGCCCTCCGTGTACAGTGCGTACTCCCCAGTTGTCACTGGCTACGGCGTCGTTCCTGCATTTTCTCAAGCGCCCAACTCGCCTGCTGTAGTACTAAACGCCTACAACGGAGTGCCCCTAGACACCCCGGAAGTCGTTGCTGCCCGTGCTGCTCACTACCAAGCTAAGGCCCTCGCTGGTGTGGGTGTACACACCATTGCCAAACGGTCTGTTGTCAACCCTGTTGCCTACACGTCAGTTGTGAGCCCTGTGGGTCACGTCGCTAACGTAGCTTCGGTATCACCCTACTCTCCTCTGTTCCGCGGTGTTGTTTCCCCAGTAGCCTACTCCTCCCCATTCGTAACTGCCTACAACGCCCCTGGATACGCATACCCTGCTGTCGTACCTAAAGCCCTCTCCGTGCACCCTTGGTGAATGACTTCAAGACCGATTAATTTTAAATCTCAGAATACAAAACCACTGATTCTAAGATTTAAATCAACGTAAGTTATTGTTACTACATTATGTCCACACTGCCCAAATAAATACGATTCGAATATATGCATTTAATTTTTATTTATGACCTGATATTAGATGTATATACCTAATTACACTATATAGACATACGTCATCCTGTACGTGTATTTAACACAAAATTTTGATGAGTTGGTACATTCAAACAACAACACAGTGTTAACCAAAGTTTGTAACGTGATTTACATTAACTTTTTCCACGCAGTTAAGATTTTCTATGATAAAGAGTAAAATGTTAAAATTATTCATATTGCGTAAATAGACTTTTTACCTTGTTTTTCTTTAATTATTACAATTATCCACAATTCTTTCTTTACCAATGTGAGTCTATTAAATTTTAATATTAAATTGAATAATTTTACTTCTAGTGCTTGTACACTTTTCATTATTAATAGTGAACTTGAATTATGAAATCCTCATTAAAATAAACTCTGACCGTACAACCTAAACAATTAAATATAAATATTTAATTATTAACGAATATAATAATATTCGTTCTGTATTCTGAGGCGTTGTTTTCATATACCTATTGATGATTCAATTAAAATTAAAGAATCACCAAATTGGTCACTATTTAAGGCACTTCGTAAATAAAACATTTTTCGTTAATATATAACTAGTAATCAACATCATCATCATCATATCTACGCATTATCGGCCCAAAATGAGAAGCGTTTGGACCGTAGTCCACCACGCTGGCCCAGTGCGGATTGGTGGACTCCACTCGCCTTTGAGAACATAAAAGAGAACTCTCAGGCATGCAGGTTTCCTCACGATGTTTTCCTTCACCGTTGAAGCAAGTGATACGTATTATAATTGCTATAAACGCACATGACTTAGAAAAGTTAAAGCTGCGTGCTTGGATTCCAACTCGGCCCCCCGAAAGTATAGACGAAGTAAGTACACTGGGCTATCACCGCTTTTGAACCGAAACCGAAACCGAAACCGGTAATAATAACCGAAATTTATTATGTATTCAATTCAATTTATTCATTTATTATATTTTATTACAATCACAGTTTCAAACTTAGTTAATTTCAAATTAGCAAATATTTATATATCACATATTTATACATTAACGACCACCGTAAGCTCCAAGACCGCCATAATGAGCGGGAACTGCAACGACAGGTGCAACAACTGCTGGCGGGTGGTGTATGTCCAAACGCGCCTGGTGGGACACAGCTACTGGGGCTACAGCTACGTGACCATAGCCTCCATATCCACCTTCGCCAGCACCAGCTCCACCAAAGCCTCCAGCTCCAGCACCTCCGAAACCTCCAGCACCAACTCCGCCAAATCCTCCGGCACCAGCTCCGCCAAATCCTTCGGCACCAGCTCCACCGAATCCTCCGGCACCAGCTCCGCCAAATCCTCCGGCACCAGCTCCGCCAAATCCTCCTGCACCAGCTCCGCCAAATCCTCCGGCACCAGCTCCGCCCAATCCTCCGGCACCAGCTCCGCTAAATCCTCTAGCACCACCGGCACCAAGTCCTCCAAAACCACCAGCACCTGCACCTCCAAATCCACCGGCACCACCTCCTCCTAAGCCTCCAGCACCAGCTCCTCCGAAGCCTCCAAGACCAGCGCCATTAAGACCTCCAAAACCAGCACCAATGCCAGCTGCGAAGGTAGGCGACCTCTTCAGAATGCGATGTCCCAAAGCTTGTCCAACGAAGCCATGGCCGATTCCATATCCTCCATGGCCGTATCCTCCATGGCCGTATCCTGCATGACCATATCCATGACCCACGTAAGTGGTCAGCACTGGCGCATGTACAGCATGTACAGCTGGCGCAACCACAGGTAATACGGCGATTCCATTGCAGAGCGCAAGGCTAGCTAACAAGCACACTAGACGATACATAATGACTTAGATTACTTCAACCTACAGATTCTAACTAATGCTCCCTGGTACGAACCCCTGTCTCTTATAGTTCGGATTCTGAATCACGGTGACAGTAATAGTGCCTAATAATACTCAAATTCGCCACGCTATTGAACAAAGTCATTATCATCAGAAAAAATATCGGAATTTGCTTCCTTTGTTGGAAATAGACGCTGCTGTGATTTTTCAAATACACACCTTATTGCAGGAAGTTCTAAACGTGGAAATAGAGCGGGCACAATATTTTAGTGAATGTTGCAGTGCATTTTAAGAAAATAAGTATTAAGAGTAATTAATAATAACTTAATTTTAACGAATAAGAAATGTGTTTGTTTCTCCCTTCACGCCCTACCTTAGCAACCAATTACCATAATTTTTCAGCTTAGAGCATAGTTAAAACGGAGAGTAAAATAGTGTTCTCTTTTCGTCTCGGGAAAACAAACATTTCCCACGGAATTCGTAAAAAAAACAACAATAACATAAAAATAATACGCTTAGAAATATTATCTAAACAATGAAAATTAAGCTTCATTTTTATTGTATATCATGGGAATCCGCAAAGTAACGCCTGCTTCTATCCAATTTACTTTTCTAAGACGTACCTAAGTAAGTATTTTTTTTTTCGTTTTAGAGACAAAATAGGGAAAAATCAAACAACATGCAGTATTGTATCCTATAACGGATCAACCGTAATATGAAATGCTCAAGCTTGCATCTTAATCCGGCCATCGGCCCGAAGTGATGCAACAACCTGTCGTATCGGCCGTGAACTTGAATTCATCGCTTACGTGCAATCGACGCATAAAAACCGTTATGCCGCTATAAAAACTACGACGCCTCTCAACGTCACGACATTAATAAAGTAATTGACTCTACAATGTTTAAGCTAATAATAGTTCTGTTCTCCTGGTACTTGGTAAATCAAGTAAAAAGTCAACTACTGCCAGTGATATATGCAGCACCGAGTGCTGTGTCGCATCAATCACGAATTGATGTCAAGCATACTCCTGGAATAATAACCCCCTCAATAATATATAGTCCGACCATATATGCAACATATCCATTAAAGGTAGAGAAACCAAGAGAAGTAGTGCTGAGAAGAATGACAGGCGATACAGTGCTTACTCCTATAGCTCTGAGTTTTTTTCACAATCTTCCGCTAGCCAGAGCTTTAGAGCATCCTGTTTCAATAAACCAAGACAATGAATCAACGGAATCGTCTACAGTGGCATTCGACAATTGAAAAACAGATATTTTCATACAAGATAATACGGAACATTCAATTAACTGAATTCAACATTAAATTGGACAAATTGGGTGAATGTTTTTAATAAGCAAATAATTATTTCAGTGCTTTTTTAATCATTTGACTGTAAATTAGACGTATTTTAATATGGTTTATTTGTAAGATTATTTGAGAGAGTGACTGAATTATATGAATTGAATTATTAAACTATTTGATTGAAATTTGAAATTGTTGATCTTTTTGCATAAATAAAAAAAATATTACTGTATGACTTTTTAAGTAACCACTTTCCTTGTTTTTAATATAATTAATGCTAAGTACTGGATTGAAATTTGTTTCATATCAAATACAATATGATTTTTGAAATAAAATTAATACCTAATGATACTTTTTACTTGAAAAAAAAATTTATTTTGTAATTTATAATTATAACAATTATTATTTTAAATTACAAAATTAAATTCTTTTTATTTGACCTTGATGTGAATCATAGGAATATAAATAACACAACACGTTACAATAAATATTACAGGAAATAATGAAAAAACATATATTAAAATTTGGTTAACTTTATTTACATTTGATCTAACATGTACAATTGAAACGAACAACTATTGCATAGAAATCAAATTTTGAAATTTCCAAAAAAAACCACTGATATTCACTTTAATTAGATCAGACGAGTGAAACCGTATGGACTAGCGTATGTGATGGGGCTGGAGTACGAGTAAGTTGCCACAGCTGGGGAGCTTTTAATGTCTACTCTGGATTGGTGAGAAAAGGCGGCAGGAGCTGCGTAGGCTGTCAAGGCGAAAGGAGCAGATCGCTTCTTGATCAAGTGCGTGTACGTAATAGGGGCAGAAGAAACATAAGGAGTAGAATAGATAGGGGCGGTGTAAGTAGGTGTCAACAAGGGAGCAGCGTGGTAAGCAGAAGGTGCTACGTATGTGGTGGGTCCGTAGAAGAGTGCAGACCTCTTCTTAATAAAATGCGCTGCAGTGGTGTAGATTGGTGCTCCATAAGTCGTTGCCAAGGGCGAGTAAGACGTGTAGGCAAAAGGTGATGCGGCGTAAGTTGTAGCAATAGGAGAGTGGGCTATGTATGTAGATGGCGCGATGTATGAGCTAACCACTGAAGGAGACCGTTTCTTAATCAGATGGCCCAAAGGCGCGTTGTAAGCCCATGGCGCGGAGTAGGCGAACGGTGATGGGTGGATGACGCTGCTGGCCTGGTTGGTGATAGTCGTTCTTGCTGGCGCCAAGAAACTCGTACTGTAGGCTAAGGGTGCGAAAAGCCCACTAGGTTCAGCTACCGCCGCAGCGAGGAAAGCGCACAACACCACCAATTTGAACATCTTGGTCTGTGTTGTTCGGATGGGGAACGACTGATGCCAGATGCTATTTTGCATTGTATTTATAGAAAGTGATCACACGAATACTAAGGGCGATCTCGTATTGTAAAAACCGGTGCAGGGAGGTCGTTCAGGAAGCTGATATTTACACAGAGCAAGGGCGCCGAGATCACACCACTCAGTTCATCACTGTCGAACTTATTAAGGACAAAAGAAATAAAAGCAAACAAACAATGCGTTTAAAAATAAATTAATACGTCCAGCAGTGCTACTTTCAGTTTTAAGATCAAAGCTGACAACAAATAAATATACAAATTGCGCTGGTAACTACGTACTGAAGCCAATTAATGACGTGTGCCGAAGCTATAAATGCTATAAGTATAGGTGTCACTTTTAATAAAATTATTACACGTTATTTCAGCACATTCTAATTTCAACTAACCTAACTAGTCAAAATAAGTAGTTTTAAACTTGTAGGTACTCTGTTACTTTATGAAATTGAAATTGTAACAAACTCGTTACTGCATTTATTTATTATTATTATTATTATTAATTTTTTTATTGCACACACAAAAAAATACAACGGGAAACACATTTACAAATAAAAAATATTAAAAACTAGTTTAGGTGTGCAAAGGCGGTCTTATCGCTAAAGCGATCCCTCCCAGACTACCTTTGGCGAAAGTAGTTCTTATAAGGAAAGGGTTGGTGCGGCAATAAAAATTTCTACCTACATAAAAATAATACACATATAATAATCGATCGATCAGTGCGCCGTGCAATAATTCTTGACATTACTATTCCACATGACGATAATCTGGTGAAAGCTGAAAAGGAAAAAGTATCTAAATACTTGGACCTTGCTCACGAGATTACCGCCATGTGGAATGTTGAGTCGACCGTTGTTGTTCCGATTTCAGTCAATGGTCTTCTCGCAAAAAGCTTCGACCAACATCTTAAGAAGCTTTCGCTTGGTTGTTGGATCAAGGGTCGGATACAGAACAGTCGGCAGTAGTCCTTGAAACGGCGCGTATTGTGAGGAGGTTCCTCACTCTGGAGTTCTGACCACCGGTTGCATGGGCATTCAAAAACCCGCAAGCGCAAGTTTTTTTTTTTAAATTTTAATAGTGTTTTTTAATTTATTTTTAAGCATTGTTAATAATTTAAAAAAAAAGAAAAATAATAAATGACAAAAAAATACACATATAATTATTATATATAATATATATTATTATTTATGTCCAACTTCAGAGTTGATGTACGAACAGATATCCTAAATTCATGTATATATAATGAAAGAAATTAAGTTTATTCCCCCAAAATGGATACTTATAAAGAAAGATATTAATACCATCCATCTTTGTCTAGCATATCCACGTGTCCCAAACTGTAATGATGTCATAATACTTGCGTTTGTGCCTTCAATTTTAGCTTCAATTCGTTCCTATAAAATAAATGACGGCAAGTCAATTCCCTACGTTGCTCTAATGTAAGTTGACGGATAAGTTCCTAAGGATATGTTAATAGAGCTAACCACGTGTAAGGATGTCGTCATCTCCACCTCCGTATTACAATACGGGATATAGGTCTTTTTAGAATTCTGTTGCTGGTGATAAGAGGCTCTCTAAAGCGGTGATAGTTTATTGGTTCGGACCTCAACTTCGAACCCCCCGGTACGCTTTTCTAACTGTTTTAAGTTATGTGTGCATTAAGAATTAGAAATCACCTTTCTAAAACGGTGAAGGAAAACTTCGTGAGGAAACCTGCATGGTCATGCAGGGTTCTCCATAATATTTTCTAGGGTGTTTAAAGTCCGTCTGGGAAGTGTACAACGGGTTCCCCGAACGTCCAATAAAGCCAACGAGAGGGACATGTCGTGGTGGTTTTAGTTGGGGTGAACGAGTCCCACATAACCTCTGTCCTGCCCAAAAGGACAGAGGTAGCCATAAAGCTTTTCCACCAAGACAAAAAAAAAAAAAAGGGTGTGTAAAGTCCACCAATCCACACTTGGCCAGCGAGGTGGACTATAGTCTAAACCTTTCTCATTCTGAGAGGAGGCTGATAATGAGTTGATGATGATAATAAGTGGCTTTCCACGAATTTTTTGAGCGTCGATTTATGTAATGCACATATTTATAGCACTAATTTTAAGGCTTCCATTGTTTAGCGTTCCGGAACGATGCCGCGTGGCATATGTTATGTAATGCATTTATTTATTATACATATACACAACTCAATTGCAAATATAATTGGTAATATGTTGTACCTGAAAAGAAACCTACCCTTTGCGTTACAGGAGCTACAAGGATAAGGGCACAATTTAAAATAAAGGTTGCTTGCATCCCGTTGAAGTAAAACGGTCAAACGGTTATTTAAAAAAAAAAAAAATACAGTCGGCTACATAAAGTAGTACTTGTAACTTGGACAAATAACAATATTTAATCTCATAATATATTGATCGTCATCATCCCACGTCCGACTGCTGAACACAAGCCTCCTCTCTCATACTAAGCATGGTTTTAGAACATAAATCCACCACGCTGCTCCGATACGGGTTGGTGAGCTTCGACGACTATAGTTCAAAACTCAGTGATAACGGCTTAACATGGTCTCCAAGGCACAGGGGTTTACACCGCCAATTTCTTAACTCCGGCGTGTTGATGAAAATTTTTCCTATGAAGGAGAGTATATAACAGCGGCTTCTTTTGGTCCTGGAAAAACATCGAATTCCCAGGTGTGGTCTACTGGAACATTCGTATTTTTACACCAAATATCGTCCTCCCTTCAAGTCCTAACAAAGCAACCCAACGACATAATCACCATGGGTAACACCGCGGGGCCCAGCTAGTTAATATAATCAAGAAGGTGGCTATTCAGCTAAAAATAGTAATACAAGAATTCTGAAGGCGTTGCATTGTTGCGAACAACACGTGTACTTTACCTTCGAATCAGGTCACATAAGAATCCCATAGTAAATCAATAAATTACATGAGGGACCGAAATAGCTTCTGAATATTTAATTATTTAAATTAATCCACACAGAGTGTTTACCATATTTTCTTTCTACTAGACACTAATCACTAATTCTTCTGCTTATTTGTATGTAAGATTTTTTTTAAAGCATTTGTATTTTTTTTAATATTTTACTGTAAAATGTAAATTATTATACATATTGGCATTTGCAATATTTTTATCTGTTTTTTATTGTTAAATTGTTTTTATTATGTTAATAACCTAGACTTGAGGGAAACAAGGCCAGCAATCAGTAAAACGTATAATACAAACTCATTTGACGACCTTCATGGCGCAGTGGTGAGCGCTGAAGCAGGTCCAGGGTTCGATGGGTGACAGTGGCAATTTATAATTTTTAAATTTTCTCTGTTCTGGTCTGGTGGGAAGCTTCGAGCGGGGTTAGTTACCAGCTGACAAAAACGTACCATCAAGTGATTTATGCATTACGGTACGATTGGCCGTAGAAACCAATTAGGACCATTAAACTGCATCATCACTGCTGAGATTGAGGGCAAATGCTAAGAGTTTAGCGCCAGCGTTTTGGATAAAATGCCAACAAATTGAACATTTGGGAGCATGGTTTGCTTGAGAATACTTTTCACTGTAAATACCTAGGGTTAGTTTTGTTGTTAAATATTATTTGCGTGAGAAGTCTGTTCATAAGTCTATACTCAAAAGCTTCTTTTTTCACACAAAAGGTAAATAATTAGGGGGAAAAGATTGACCAAACTTTCCATTCATTGTACAAGTGTGGCCTACCGCCTCAGATTGATTGACTCGAGATGTTTTATAGGTATAGAATAAGGTTCTTACGCTAATATAGGCAATGTAATAATTCAACACTTTGGTATTTTTCTCCTATTATGTATAAGCTGCAAGATTAACCCACTTTGCCACAAAAGGGCGGCCACTATTAGGTACCATTAAGTTTTTATTAGGATCGTATTGTTAAGATCAAAGTTAATTAGCATTGATATTTACATCCTCTCCGTGTTTACAATAAAATATCAACATACAAATACGCTTAAAATATGTAGTTATACGTTTTTCTTATTTAGGTTATAGAATGATTCATATAATAATTATTGTGCTGGTCTGAATGCCTTAATTCTGTTTAACATTAGAGTATTCTCGTTAAACAAAATGTATTACGTGATACTTCTTGATACAGTATTTGTCAAGAATATTTTTAATTGCCTTTTTTTATTTTTGATTGGTTTTCCCCAATCATGCCTGATAAAGTCATTGGAAGAATTGACTCTTGTTTTTGCTCTTTGCAGAGCCAT
Source organism: Pararge aegeria (assembly GCF_905163445.1). NCBI lineage: Eukaryota > Metazoa > Arthropoda > Insecta > Lepidoptera > Nymphalidae > Pararge > Pararge aegeria. The sequence continues at coordinate 9,099,085 of NC_053195.1, read as the reverse complement.
ACTGCAGTAGGTGACTGCAATAAGAATATAGGTACTAGGTACAAATAAATGTACAGTGAGGTTTGTTGACGCCCTAGACGGCGCAGTGGTGGAAAATTAATATTATTTAAGTCCATCCCCACGTTTCTAACACTGGTCTCTAAGTGGGAGGTCACGGGTTCAATACCTGGCAGGGGAATTCGGAATCTTGTAATTTCTGATCTGGTTTGGTTCACCTTAAGTTACCGCTTTCATAGTGGAGAATAAGATTGCGTTTTTTTTATTTGAAGTTAGCGCTTGGCTGCAATCTTATATATCTAAGATGCAGTCGGTCTAACCTTTTCTAATCGATAGGTTCCATAAGTTACCTATATGGTAACCTACGGTACTTACGGTTTTTTATGGTCTCTTCTGTACTTATGGTGTCGCTTAGCGGGACGTCTTTGTCGGCAGAGTGGTAACTAGCTGGTCGAATCCTACCACCAGACAGAAACTATAATAACTATAAAACTATATGCGTGTAGTTTTTCCTTCTTAGTAAGTACATAGAGAAAATTGATGGCTACCTTTTAAATAATTCGGCTCGCAAATTTGATAAAGAATTATATTTCCGATTTACGATTTTTTGGAAGTTTTTACTTTATTAATTACTATTTTCTTATTATACCTGTCTTAAATATAATCATCATCATCACCACCACAACCACCATCATAAAATCATAATGAGTAGAATAATGATTTTATCAAAAATCGTGCACGTTATTTTTGAATTTAAAAGATTTATTTTTAATCATTTTGTGTCGACAACTTTATTTTATAAAAATATTAAAATTCAATATATACTCTGCAAATAATGACATTATATATCACTGCGTGAAAATAAATATAACGAAGTGCGCTAATAACTCAAGGCATCAGACGTGCAATCGAGAATAAAACTGCAACTTGTGGCATTCCGAATGCATAAAAATCAGAACAAGTTCGCGCAGTGAATTATTATATCGTATAGGAGAACAAATCGTCTTGATAAACTAGCTTTCCTTTCCCAGCAGAAGTTGTTCTTTCATGGCCAACGATGTATTCCGGTGACGCCTATCAAGTTAATTATACAAGTATAAAAGAAGCTTGCCACTTGACAATGGCATCAGTGTTTCTGGATCCAGAAAACAACGCAGACCACTCTAACAATGTTTAAGCTGGTGGTGTTGTCTTGCTTCGTGGCTGCGGCGTCCGCGTCAGGACTCCTCGCGGGTTACATTTCTCCCCTGGCATATGCCGCACCTTTGTGGCAGCCGACCAACTACCGCGGACCGCTGTCGCTGGCTCCCGGCCAACCCGCCAATATCTTAGCTGCTGATGGCAGGCCTCTGGACACCCTGGATGTAAACTTGGACCGCTCAGCTCACTTCACTGCAAAAGCACTCAACAATGGATTCCACTTGCTGAAGAAACGCTCGGTCGCAGTTGTGGCTCCCTTCACAGCTCCGTTTGTGGCTCCTTTTGCTTACGCAGCGCCTTACTACCAGCCGTACAACTACCGTGGGCCATTGTCGCTCGCTCCAGGACAGCCCGCCAACATCCTCGGTGCTGACGGCAGGCCTCTTGACACCCTTGATGTCAACTTGGACCGCTCCGCTCACCTTACCGCCAAGGCTCTTAGTGGCGCACACATCCTCAAGAAACGCTCCGTACCCGTCATCGCTCCCCATCTGAGCACCATCGCCGTTGCCAGAGCACCACTGATCGCTTCTCCCTACTCGTACGCCGCCCCCTGGGCTCCCTACAGAACAATCTCTTACGCTGCCCCCATCACTCACATCCTTTAAGTCCTACCCATCCGATTTCGTGTAAATAAGAAATAAAAATAAATAATAACAGTTTAATTCATTTTACTTATTTTATTTTTTCACTTATTTTATTTTTGACTTGGCTCCCTTTTGCAGCATGAACTTAAAATTAAAGGTTTTTCTATATTATTGGGATAAATTATATCCTAAATGATAAATAACGTAAGAACCAAAAAAACTTTTAGTAAAGTATGACAATATACAGCCAATAAACATCTGCATACGCATAAAATTAAAGTCAATCCGTTGCTCCGTTGCTGCGTTAAAGAAAATAGACAAAAAAAAACAATAAGTCCACTTTTGGATTTATGATTATACCTGTTGCCCACGTTTTTTGAGCGAGTTTATTACCGTTTTTTATAAATCTCTTCGGAACCATTTGTTTTTCTGGGGTAAAAAGTAACTTATGGTACTCTCTCCGTCCTTTCATATAACTATATACTAAACTTAGTTAGGGCGTAAATGAAGGACAAACAAACACACTTTCGCATTTATAATATTAGTAAGGATTAGATTAACAGCGATTTTTAAAATAGGATTTCTTTTCTTTACCAACTGCCGATGTTTTAAGAAAGAAGAAGCAAAATTTATTATTTAATTTTCTAAATATTATAGTATATTTTTCTTAGAACGATACAATATTAAACAAATTGCAAGTATTTCATACAAACGCATAAACAAGCACTATGGGCGTACATAAAGATAACAATCAATGAAACCCAGTTCATCATCATCATCATGTCAACCAATTACCGGCCCACTATGGAACACGGGTCTCCTCCCACAATGAGAAGGGGTTACGGCAGTAGTCCACCAAGCTGGCCCAGTGCGGATTGGTGAACTCCACACACCTTTGAGAACATTATGTAGAACTCTCAGGCATGCAGGTTTCCTCACGATGTTTCCCTTCACCGTTGAATCAAGTAATATTTTAATTCACTTATAACTGCGTGTAAAAAGTTAGAGCTGCGTGCTGAAAATCGAACCCTGAAAGTAAAGTCGAGCTCCTACCATAAGCGCTATCACCGCTTAAAAAAAATAAAACCCCGTTATACAATGAGAAATAAACAAAAAACAAAAGTTGTGTTCTGACGTTACGAGATATAAATAGCGCATGGAAAGTAAAAGGTGTACTATTTTATTTGAAGACTGGAAAATTCAATTAAAAAGTTTGTTCTCGCGATCAAACGCCGTTTGCAAGCTATTTTTATGTGCCTGCAACTTTCTAAGAATAGCTTCTAAAAATAACATCAAGTTATTTTGCAAGAATTTCTCGAATTAGGTATTCATTCTTTCTATTCCGATTAACGGGTTATATAAATGAACAGGCTTCGTTTAATAAGTGTTCCAAACTTAATAAATAATGCGACTTTATAATACTGTTGCCTCGTTTGTTTAGCCTATGGATCACGAGGTCCTGGCGAAATTGTTATATAAAACTTTGTTAGTAACCATTCGAAACTTGATAAATAATATATCTTTATAATACTGTTGCGACGTTGGTTAAGCCTATGGATCGCGAAGTCCTGGCAAAATTCTCAGTTAATGGCGTAGTTCACTCCCGTTTTTCAGTGAGCGCATTAAGCATATCAGTTCTTTAAGTTGATAAAAATATTAGTTTATTGTATTAGTACGGGTTAGTTTGATAAACTGCCATACTGCTTCAGTCTTTTGGAATCACTAATGAACGGTAAGGTGAGTCCACGATCGTAGGTCAAACTTATAATAGATAAAAATAAACAGAGTTACATCTTTAGTTTTACGACACGCTCATAAAAGGTAGAGAACGATCTAACTTTCTAAACTTAATTAAAGACCTCAATTTTAAAAATTAAACTAGAAAATTAAAAACATACCTAAGTGGATAGCACATGTAAAACTACATTACCACAATTACCTCTTCCCAGCATCAAATACTAAATTGGCCATCTTTATATAAGAAATATAAAAATAAATTGCCGTGCACCGTTTTCAAGTATTGTTTGTCAATACTGGGATGGTTTAGAAAAATAGAAAATTGGGAAAATCCCAAAGGAACGAGAATGAAATCTGTATGGGAATAGCCACTTGGAATAATTTTCAATAAGTACATGTCGTTCTTTAGGTAGATTATGACTCGGTCTTAAATATATAATCTTAAATATTTATATATATAATACCCATTTTATAGTTGACCTAAATATTAACTTTTGACCCGACCGGATCCTAAATCTCGAACTTCACACAATCGAAGTGAAATGCATACTCATTTATTAGCCAAGACTTAAATATCCACCCGTCGCGTTGGCTAGGGAAATAAACATCTCGGAGAAAATGGATTGTTTGAAACACTTCTTGCTTAATCTACTATTTACTATTTATTTCTGCATTGTAAATTCAGCCATAAAATACAGTAAATAGCACAGTATGATAAACTAAATTAATCAAAATATTCTAGCCGTACGTCGTCTTAGTGGGACCATTAATAATGCGAAAGTGTGTTTTTCCTACCCAACTAAGCAACCAAAAACCCGCCCGAATGCTACTCTCCGTCTTTTGAACTAACACTAAGGCTCCTGCCTTTTCGTTTCATTAAGTTCATGGGTTGCTTAGGCAGTCAAAACAAACAAATAAACTGACATTCCTTTCATAATATTAGTAAGTATGAATACCTTTTTACCTTAATCACACCCTAACTTGAGAACCGTTTTTTACGGAAAATTATTCAATTGTAAATTCCCAAATTATACCCACCTTTATATAAGTGGGTGGGTATAATTTAGGAATTTATCGAACCGATTTATTAATCGCCGGGTTCGATTAACCGGGACCTCTCAGATGTCTTCGAATTATATATCTTTGAGTTGACAAAAATGTTTAGCGATAAATACCACATATTGGTAACAAATATACAAACATATAGACTGCATATTTTAGTACGACTAATTTAGCTAGCCATGGAATAGTATTGTTAGATTCAAAAGCTTTCGTGCATTAATGACTGTGTTTGTGGATTGTTTTAATCATAAACAATCACTTAATAACTTATGCAATTAATTAAAAGTGATCTGGTTTAATCTGACGCCTGTTATTATTATATTAAGAAGAAATTACCGATTCGTTGCAATGAAAAAATGCCCTTTCAAGTGAACTTTAATATTTTTTATCAAATCTTGTCCTCTCACGGCCGTCAATATATTCCGGTGACGCCCATCAGCTTATTGGCATCATACGAGTATAAAAGACACATGTAGTTTCAGAGCTGCATCAGTGTTTCATAGCAGCACAGACCACTTGCACAATGTTTAAGTTGGTGGTGTTGTCTTACGCGTTCGCGGCGGTTTCGGCCTCTGGCCTCTTCGCGCCGATTGCTCCCTTAGCGTACTCGTCAGCATTGTACCAGCCCTACAACTACCGTGGACCGCTGTCTCTGGCACCAGGCCAGCCTGCCAACATCTTGGCCTCTGACGGCAGGCCTCTTGACACCTTGGATGTAAACCTGGACCGCGCTGCTCACTTCACCGCTAAGGCATTTGACAATGGATTCCATCTTTTGAAGAAACGTTCCTTGGCAGTAGTTGCTCCTTACGCTGCTCAGCCTATCTTACCCTACGCTTCATTTACACCCTACGCGGCTCCCTACGCTCCTCTGGCCTACTCTGCGCCACTTCTGCAGCCCTACAACTACCGCGGCCCATTGTCGCTGGCTCCCGGACAGCCTGCTAACATTCTTGGCTCAGATGGCAGGCCTCTTGACACACTGGACGTTAACTTGGACCGGTCTGCTCACCTCACTGCCAAGGCTCTTAGCGGTGCGCACATTCTTAAGAAGCGCTCTGTTTCTCTCATCGCCCCCATCAGCACTGTTGCCGTCGCTAGGACGCCACTGATCACCTCATCCTACGCTTACCCGTCTACTTACGCTACAACACACTACAGCCCGATCTCGTACGCCTCGTACGCTACTCCCTACGCTCACTACCTGTAAGCTCCGTCTACTTTCGATCGACCGATGCAAAAATAAATTGTTGAATCTACCAATATGTTTTATTTTATAAGTTTCGATAATTTTCCTAACAAGACGTTTTAACTGTAATTACGATTAAGTACAAATACAAATAAACGTTGGGTAACGGAATGTACGAAATACACGCACATACATTTGTAAGGTTATTCCACTTTATTTGTATAGCCAAAGTTACTCCGTTTCTATGACTACATCTATATCATCGGTGCTGTGACCCAACGTCGCTAACTCGATCTAAAAAGACGAAAGAATCGAATTGTCTGCAGTCCGTTTCTTTGCGTTAAACTAGCGCACTGAGAGTTCCGTGCAAAAAACGTTTTGATAATAATATTTTTAGGTGTTTTAGAAAGTATTTGGTGTTAAAATAATAATTCACGCTTTTTTGTGGGTAGGTTTGCAATTATATCTAAGCTGTAAAAGTCAAACGTGCTCATAACCTTCTACAAAATATAGCTTTTCACTAAATTTAGCGTTAATGGTTGAGGAGTCCTCACGGCACTTCACCATCAGCTTCTTTATTGTAACGATAATTAATTGCTTACCTATAACTAGATACCATAACAGCAATTAGTTTAATAGTTATTATTGTATAGTTTCGGTGCTCATCCTTGGTCTTCATCATCAGTTTGTGTTGTAAAAAAATACCCGAATCGAGGGGGTGGGTGGGTACTAATGGGTGTTGCTATAATCTTTCTTTGCTATAAGAGTTCCCTGAATATACCAGGAGCCGGCAAATAGATCTTCGCTAAAGTAAAATGAGACCACCTCTGACATATAAAATACCAAACAAAAAAATAATCATCAAAATCGGCGAATAATCGGCGGAGTAATCGCGAAACAAATGTACATACAAAAAAAACTTTAGTCGAGAAACTCCTCCTTTTTGAAGTCCGTTTGAAATATCAAATTCCTTTTGTTTTGGGCAGCATTACTAAGTGAGTTTATATACTTATCATCTTCAAGCGTTCAGTACAAATTCAAGTTAATCAGTTCTGGCACTAGTAGTGCGATTTAAATAACCTTTGCACTATCTTAGGTGTAAACTATAAAGTTGATGAAATCTCAGAACGTGAACGCAGAATATAGCTAGTCTTCTAGAAAAGAAAATGTTCAAAAATGTCTTATAAATAGTAATATTTCTGCTCGTGTAGTCGTGCGCTGATATATTGTTATTCTTTGCAGGAAGAGAAATTGGCTAAAGCACGGTTATTTGGCAATGAATTTCTTTGTAATACCTACTAAGTTACCTGCTGGTAACTGCTTATAATAGTTTGTGTAAGTAATGTATATAATAGCAATAAATCGAGCCAAAACTCTTGGCTAGGTATACATTTTTAAGTCACAAGACATCTTTTTTTTTGTTGTATATACGTTTTATACGGTGATTAATATTACGATTACAGCTGTCGTCGTGTAAGCGATGAAAAACTATAAATACGTTTAAAAAAAAATTGCAGATAAATGCAGCATTAAAGTAAAATTTGATGACGTTACGTTACATTTTAATTCAACACAAAAAAAAATGTCAATACCAGTCCAAAACTAAGTACCTACATCACAACGTGCCTTCTGCCTTAAAACTGTTGATTTAGACAAGAACAAGCACCGATATATCGGATTAAAAAGATTGCATAAATGAAAGAAAAAAAAAAAAGACCAGTAGCTTTTTTGTAGCTTTATATTGTTTTCGTAAAATTTGTATATCCTATTTATGATGTTTGCATCGTTCACCAAAGATGACCCAAACTTGCACCGTGTACACCTAATCCCAAAGGTGCGATGGGTGCAGCAGCGATGCCAACCGGAGCGATCAAGCGCGCTGCAGGAATGTCGATGCGGGAAGAGTGCGTCAAGGCAACGACAGGGGCAGCCCAAGGTGCAGCTATCAAGGGAGCGCCAACAACTGACCTCTTCTTCAGCCAGTGGCCGTGACCTTCAACAGCCTTTGCATTGAGATGCACCGCACGGTCAAGGTTCACGCTCAGGGTGTCCAGAGGCCTGCCGTCAGCAGCCAAGATGTTAGCGGGTTGACCGGGAGCCAGAGACAGTGGGCCTCTGTAGTTGTACGCGCCAACCGGAGCAACAGCTGCAAGGGGAGCGGCGGCTAGCGGAGCAGCGAGACCAAGGCCTAATGGTGCTGCGATAGCAGCATTCCATGGTGTAGCCAGACCTCCCCAAATACCACTAGGATTAGCTGAGGCTACAGCGAGTGCAACGGACAACACCACCAGCTTGAACATTGTGGTCTGTGTTGTTATTAGTTCCAAAACTAACTACTGCACACTCCTCGCTGCACTTATCTTTTATACAATTTGAACTTGTAGGTGTAGGTCCAAATACCTTTGTGACGTCAGATACTATGCAATAGGGCGTTGTTCAAACATCATACTCGGAATGGAAACCTCTACAAGGGTAGAATAGGCGCCACTAAATTACTCATGTGCAATAACAAACCTTATGACATTTATGATTAGAAACATTAAATAGCTGATAGCATAACTACTTTCTGAGCTCGCCTTGATCAGCTTCTTAATGTCCGTTCACTTCAATAATTGTTAGTTAGGTACTGTATTGAAACATGCACAAAATAAACAAAGAATTATTTACATATCCAAAATAACATATAGATTCGATTCATATTTGACTATAATAATGTAGTAGGTATACCGACGGGTTGAGATTAATTACTAAGAAAATGTGAATAATTTCATTCTAGCGTGTCTATAAAATTTGTTAACTCTATTTAGCTACTGGCTTGAGTAAAGTGAAATTAGCGGTGTGAAATTATCTTATAGGGACGGTATTATTTTATAGCATCGCGGCGCGCGAATTCCAGAAGATGCATTAGCATCCAGCAACCCGTCACTTTCACCACATTTTGTGTGATTTTAATATATATATATTATATCATGGATACTAATCGTATAAGGAGCATTGATTAGTTTTCTTGTATATATCTAAGTAATTTATAAACTACTTAACCGATTGTTAATATAATAATATTTCAACCTGAAATAGTGGCACAGTGTACACACTTCTGTGACTGTCTGTCAGTATTTATAAAGGGTGCAAAGGGTGTATGTCTATACACCCTTTCATAGTTATTTTGTGATTTACAAATAATTATTATATTACATTGAACGAATATGTTACCACCGTAAGCTCACTGCTATATTATAACCATTCTTGACAATTACATTACAGAGCTGGACTCAAGATGAAAATAAATATACTACGACAATACACAGATCGCCATCTAGCCCAAAAGTGAGCGTATCATATCATAGGATAACAAAAAAATTTAAAGTTAGATAAGTGGGAGTCGACTACCGCAACGAAGTTCATTCCTGATTCCTCATGATCTACCGCTGAAAAACTCAGTATAACAGCTATTTTTAAGAATACTTACCCAAAGAATAATGAGTTTTTCCTCCTACAATTATTAACCTGGTTTATGTTACCTGTATTACAGATTGAATTACTTCAGGATGTTTTTTGAAATAATAAATAAATGATAAATAAAAATACTACGACAATAAACACATCGCCACCTAGCCCCAAAGTAAGCGTAGCTTGTGTTATGGGTACTAAGATGTCTGATGAATATTTTTATGAATAATATACATAAATACTTAGAATATATATATAATAGCGAAGAACTCGTCCGTAAAAATGTGTTTAACTCATTGGTAGGTCCAATATCTATAGTCCTTTAGAGATTGTGTTAAAAGGTATATTCAACCCCATAAATGACTCAATTTATACGAGATTTGTATTTATCGAAAACGATATGCAGATGTCCATATTAACTGATTTATGTTCATTTTAAAAATTAAGAAAATAAAGCTACTATTCTAAGATTTGTATAAATGGTTAATATTTGAGGGAAATATGAAATAAAAATAAATAGTAATATATTATGAAATAAAGTTGATAAATTTTTTATCCCGTTTCCCGGAGAAACTTAACGTTTATCGGGATAAAAGGTATCCTATATGTTGACCTGGAATATCAGCTACCACTATATCAAATTTTATTTAAATCCGTTCAGTAGTTTTCGCGGGATGCCCGGACGGACAGACAGACAGATATAGATGTTCATTCCGAAATGGTTTTTATATGTAGAATGGTAATGTAATTTCATGCTTTTAAACTTTAATTTAACGCGTAAATTAATTTTAATTATGAACTTAAATGACTCCTAACGGACCTATTATTACGAGTAAGTGATTTAATTGTAATCAATATAGTCATGAAATATTATAATTGTCTATCAAGAGAGTCTTTTAAGCACGTTTTTTATAAGTAATTAAATTTCATATGTAGTCATGTACAGACTGTTATTTACTATCCATTTATTTTGTTTAAGTATAACAAAACATACTTATTTTTCTGTCTTATAAACCTACAACTTACGAAAAGAAATTCGGTTTGAGAATAACGTAAAAAGGAAAAACTACTGATTTTACTGGTAAAACTAATAAGACAGAGTTATTTTTACCCTTTCAAGGAGAAATTTACCAGTTATATAGTTATTGAATATTTACTTAAGGCTACCCAACATCGTCACTTATCCATCACTTAGGGCTAAATAAGCACCACCTCTTTGGTTTGGGAACGACGTACAATTTTCAGTATTCTACAATCTTCGTAAATGTTTCCACTCAAATATAATCAATTAAAAACGTGAGGCCTGGTATAGTACTTAGCTTATTTTACTTTTCAAGCGGACAACAGCTAGCATAGAATATAAAATATATATATATATATATATATACATATATATATAATAGCTTTTTGTAATAGAGCTCGTCCGGGAAAGTACCTACTATCGCCACGCTTATTTCTGCCAAAAAGCAGTATTGTTGCAACGCTGTGTTCCGGGCTTGGTTGCCGGTGTATTTGCAGGCCTATGAAGCTTAACAACTATCTCAGGTTGATGGATACATGGCGATACGTTTTAGAACATGTTCATGGCATTACCTTCGCAATGTTGCTCTGTTTATAGACGTGGGCCATTTTGCTTTGTGCGTCAACAAATAATCAAAAAAAAAGAATACGTCTTTTTACATCATAACCATATTGCTCAAATTTATATTTAGCTCTGCCTATTTGTAGCCTCATTAAACATAATAAGCACTGAGTACAATAGTTATATTCAAAATATCTCTATAACAGTGTCTTATTGAGGTATTCGGTCGAAAATAGATTCTAAAAATACAAGCAATGCTTGATACAAGGGAATAAAAAATATATTTCTAACAAATATTTAATGGAATAAGTTAAAAGTATGATTTCATATAAAAATAAAATTTCCAGTGTGTTTTTGAAACTACTTGATTAAGTAAACTGTCGCAGTGGTGAGCGCTGTAGTCTTCTAAGTAAGAGATCCCGAGTTAAATTCCTGACAAAAACGCCCCTAAAATGTTGCGGTACAATGCCCTTGAATTGATTATGGTTATGGGCTTAATTAAACTGCCATACCCCAGTTAGCCCGCTTCCATCTCAGACTGCATCATCACTTAATATCAGGTGGGACTGCAGTAAAGTAATAACTTGTAGATGAATAAATAAAAGAATCGTCCATGCGTCACACTACTGGCATAAAAATATTGAAAATTTTAGCCTTTGTCACTGTCACGTAACATAAAGCTCACATTCTGATTCTTTAATTTAAGCTGCGTCCATGTTGAGTCGATATGGTGTGTGATCGCCATAAGATGTCGGTCCTTGTTATTATTACTAATACATTTATTAGAAAAAAGTGAAAGGGGGCCCCTGGACTCTCCTGTGGGAGAAAAAGAAAGTGCCCAGCAGTGGGAAAATAATACGCTAAGGATAAGATACTATTTCCTTACTATTCTTTCAACATTAATCTAATTATAATAAATGTGGTAAGTTTAAAAAAAAATTGTAGGTAGTAGTGATGACAGAAAAACAAAACTTTAGCTAACTCATTTTATTTTATCGCAAAACTTAAGAAATTAGTTTTATTTAAGCTTTCACCACAGTTGTCCCAAACCAGCGCCGTATCTTAATCCCAAAGGTGCAATAGGTGACGCAATTGCGAGAGGTCCAGATTGAGATACAGTAAGAGGAGCTGCCCATGGAGTAGAGATCACACCAGCACCAGCCAATTGGGTTGCTGCCAAGTTAGTGGTAGCTAATGGGGCAGAGATCAAACCAGCACCAGCTAACTGGGCTACTGCCAAGTTGTTGGTGGCCAAAGGAGAGGCGGCCCAAGGAGTGGCAACCAAACGAGTAGCGGCCAGAGGTGAGGCGACAAGAGGAGCACCTACAATTGACCTTTTCTTCAGCAAGTGTCCGCTTCCCTGAATAGCCTTCGCGGTGAGATGAGCTGCACGGTCTAGGTTCACGCTCAGGGTGTCCAGGGGCCTGCCATCAGCAGCCAAGATGTTAGCGGGTTGACCAGGAGCCAGAGAAAGCGGGCCTCTGTAGTTGTACGCGCCGATGGGAGCAATAGGTGCAAGAGAACCAGCGAGAATCGGGCCAGTGAGAGGAACTCCTAAAGGTGTCGCGACGGCGTTCCATGGCGTAGCTAGTCCACCCCAAATGCCACTAGGATTGGCTGAGGCTACAGCGAGCGCAACGGACAACACCACCAGCTTGAACATTGTGGTCTGTGTTGTTATTAGTTTCAAAAGTAACTGATGTATGTACCTCGTTGGTTCTATCTTTTATACGATTCGAACAATTACAGGCCTACCAAATATCGGCGTGACGTGAGGTACTATGCAATATAGCTGATATCAAACATCATACTAGGAAAAATAACATCCACAAGGGTAGCACAAATACGAGTACACCTCCAAATAATTATTAATAAACAATTATAAACCTTATCACTATTAAATTAGAGTGCAATAGCTTTCTGCGATTGTTATGGACTATGGACAGCTCTAAGGTCACTTTACTAATTTTATACACATTAATTTAACAAACAAATAAATATTTCAATAGGAGTTAAAAGTAGTATAGAGCTTGGTAATATTAGTTTAGTATTAGAAATCTGTCGGTATGCATTTTAGTGGGTGCTTGAAAGTATATGGTCTTCACTATCCTATTAACGTCCCAGTGCTGGACACAGGCTTCTTCTCTCATATAGAAGATAGAGCTTTAGAGCATAGAACTACCACGCTGTTCCAATGTTGGTTGCCGGGATTTAACATTTACTATGATATTTTAGTGATAATAACTGGCGGACCGGCGGTTTGACATGTTCTCTTAAATCTGGGCTGGTATTGAGAATGTTTGGGCCCACCTGGGAATCGGGACCAGTACCTACCTTGTGATCCACGATTGAACATACTAACCGCTAGACAAACGAGGTAGTATTTTTTCTTGGGAAGATAGAGCAATCCAGTCTAAGCTTTTCAGCAAATAGTAACATATGACGGCCGAGTGGCGCAGTGGGCAGCGACCCTGCTTTCTGAGTCCAAGGCCGTGGGTTCGATTCCCACAACTGGAAAATGTTTGTGTGATAAACATGAATGATTTTCAGTGTCTGGGTGTTTATCTGTATATTATAAGTATTTATGTGTATTATATTCATATAAAAATATTCATCAGCTATCTCAGTACCCATAACACAAACTACGCTTACTTTGGGGCTAGATGGCGATGTGTGTATTGTCGTAGTATATTTATTTATTTATATTAAATCAATGTTTTCAGCTACCCGTAGAAGCGTGTTTATTATTATTATATTAATACATGAAATTTATTATGAAAGGAGAACCTGGAAATCCAGGAATAATTCTATTGATGGCATGATAGAAAAAATTAACATCTCGTTTAACTTTTACAGTTGATAATCATTCTAAAACACGGGCCTTTCAAATATACCTATATATTAAATATCTCATCATACGCATATAATTTGAATTCGAGTCAGGCAAACAAATAAATTCATTTTTAACAATAATATGCTTATATTAGGTTCTGAATTCGGTATGTTTGTATAATTAGCAAGACGCTTTAATAAAACAATTCAATAATGGTTCCATTTAATTGAAACACCAATGAGCAGTCTAAATATTTTTATAATTCATTGCTCATTTTGGTAGCACTTCGTTCATCGTAAAATTGAGATACATCCCTATCCGTATCCCTATCCCTATCCTTACTAATATTATAAATGTGAACGTAAGTTTGTTTGTTACGCTTTCACGCAAAAACTACTAAACCGATCATCATGAAACTTTGTACATAGATTTCTGAAGGTATTAGAAGTAATATAGGATGCTTTTAATCCCTGAAATTAAGCTCATTTCTCTTGGGAGAGGGGACGAAAGTGTTTGACGACTTTACACCATACCGCCGTCAAATGATAACCGATTTAAATAACTACTTTTGTACCTTAGAGGTTATAATGTCTGTTTAATTTTGTCTAGATTTAGTGTAGATCTGATGAATGTGATTGGAGATAGAGGACACAACTCCTCGGCGGACGGCAGCCAACCCGTCATTTAAGGCTTAGCTATCCTAAATACATAAAGTGCGTAGAATTACACCTAAATCGAATGCCACATGTCTTTCGAAATACTAAAACAAACGCAGGCGAAGTCGCGGGCAACAGCTTGGCCACACAAAGTTCTGGGAAACAATCGGGTGTATAATAAAAAAGTTTTCCCCGACCGTATTCGGCTGCAGTGGTCAATCTCCGGAGAGATTTTCCAGTTACGCGGACGCTACTATAGTGCACAATTGCACTTTCTATTGCCTCAGTCTCCTAGTCTGATGGGACATGACCGGAAAGTGATCTGGCGCAGGACCGACCGCTAAATGTGCTCTCCGAGGCACGGGAGTGAATCAACCAATTTGTAAACTTCGGGTTGATGCTAAAAATTTCTTGATAGAAACCCAGGACCTCGTGATCTGCAGTCGAGCATGTCACCACTAGACCAACGAAACAGTGACGGGTGTATAATAATAAAATTAAAGCATTAATGGCCAAGAAGCGTGACCACTGTCGACTATCAAATAAAAGAAATTCGTTATACAGAATTAAAAAATATATTGTGTATAACAGATACAGAAATAGCATTTAGTATTGTTATTAATAGGTGCGTATTGTAATATCCACGTTTCGCTGTTGCGCTTGCCTATAAAAGTAAAATTGAAAATACGTGTAGTATGAAAAGCAAAAACTTTAGCTTTCTAGCTTTTAGCTTTTGACTGGTGGTTAGTGATGAAGCGGTCTAAACGGTAGCACGCTAACCTGTTATATTGAACACATACCCCTAAATGGTTTCTAGGTGGCAGCGTACCGGAGCGCTAAATAGCTTGGAGGGACGTCTTTGGCATGGTGGTAACTAGCCATGGCCGAACCATTCCACTAAAACATACCAGACAAAATTCAGAAATTATAAATTCTCAAATTTCCACTGCCGGAATCGCACTCGGACCCCCACTTATCAGACGCAAAAAGCTTTCACCTACATTTTACTAAGCCACTCAAATCTTTTATTATTTACTAGCCGTTGCCCGAAACTTCACCCGTGTATAATTTTTATTGTTAAAAATCTCCCAGTGACCCTTCATTTTCCCGGGATAAAATGTATTCTATGCATGCAAAGTATTTCTATATTTAGATTTTTTTAAATCCCGCAGGTTACTTTTACCGTTAGGTACCGGTTAGTTCAGCAAATTCTACGATCTGCTACCTTCTCACCCGCCTTATTTGTATAAAGCGATTAGTTATGAATTCCAGGTTAACTCGGGACTAAGCATTTTTTTAACGAACATCTGTTCGTATGTTTTGGCGATGGCCATGTTTTATTAAGTCAAACAATTCAAATGAAGATCGTCGGAAATGGAAAATGGAACTCTTCGACGGACGACAGTAAATCACTCACACAAATCTATAGCTTACCTCCACTATGCCTTTTTAATAATGATATCGTCAACTTATGATGAAACTTACGAATTAATAATAAAGTTCAAAACATTTATTTTTAGTTATGTGACCTTAAGTTGCCCACAGTCTACTACAGGGTCAGGAAGGTATTTTTTTCTAATTATATATATCATAAGGTTTACTATTGCATTTTAATTATTTCAGAGGGCCATTGTGGATGTTATTTTTCCGAGTATGATGTTTAATAGCTGTTCTATTGCATAGTATCTGACGTCACAGCTATTGATAGCAACTATTAGAAGTTCAAATGGTATAAAAGATAGAATTAGCGGGGTACATACATCAGTTACTTTTGGAACTAATAACAACACAGACCACAATGTTCAAGCTGGTGGTGTTGTCCGTTGCGCTCGCTGTGGCTTCAGCTAATCCTAGTGGCATTTGGGGTGGACTAGCTACGCCATGGAACGCCATCGCGACACCTTTAGGAGTTCCTCTGGCTGGCCCGATCCTCGGTGGTTCTCTGGCACCTATTGCTCCCATTGGCGCTTACAACTACAGAGGCCCGCTATCTCTGGCTCCAGGTCAACCCGCTAACATCTTGGCTGCTGATGGCAGGCCCCTGGACACCCTGAGCGTAAACCTAGACCGTGCAGCTCACCTCACCGCGAAGGCTATTGAGGGAAGCGGTCACTTGCTGAAGAAAAGGTCGATTGTAGGTGCTCCTCTTGTCGCCTCACCTCTGGCCGCTACTCGTTTGATTGCCGCTCCTTGGGCTGCCTCTCCATTGATCGCCAACAACTTGGCAGCATCCCAGTTAGCTGGTGCTGGTTTGATCTCTGCCCCATTATCTGCCAATAACTTAGCCGCAGCCCAGTTGGCTGGTACGGGTTTGATATCTACTCCATTAGGTGCACGTCTTGCTCTAGCGCAACCTGGATCTCTCGCTATCGCGTCACCTATAGCACCTTTGGGACTAGGATACGGCGCCGGTTTGGGACAACTGTGGTGAAAGAAAACAATTTACCTAAAATCTTAAGTTGTACTTTAAAATAAAATGAGTTAACTATATATTTTGTTTTACTATTTTGAAACTTTCTACAACCTTCTTTGACTTTGTTCAATCTTAATAACGCTGATAGTCGGCACTGTATCTAATGTATTCAATTACGAATATGCAGTTATATACGTTCAGATGATTATTTATTTTTGAAACTTACGCTTGAGTATTTACTAAACATATTTATAGTTTAAGTGGGGCCTATCTTTATATACAGTTGAACCGAACATGACAAAAAACAACGTTTCAACCCCCCCTTTAATTTTAAACTTTTTTGTTTTGACAGTAATCCCTATCCCTATCCCTATCCCTACTAATATTATAAATGTCAAAGTAAGTTTGTTACGCTTTCACGCAAAAACTACTAAACCAATCCTCATGAAACTTTGTACACATATTCTTGGAAGTGTTAGAAGTAATATACGATACTTTTTATCCCAAAATTAATCTCGTTTTCTTTGGGAGAGGGGATGAAAGTGTTTGACGATAACTCCGACAAATTATAACCGATTTAAATAATTATTGCCCAATATTGCCCAAACTTTGTGAAGATCTGTTGAATGTGGTTGGATATAGAGGACACAGAACTCCTCAGCGGACTGCAGCAAATTCCCCATTTAAGGCTTAGCGATACTTAATACTTTAAATATTTTTAGAACACAACTAAATTGAAGGCCACATCAAAAAACGAAATCAAACACAGACGAAGTCGCGGGCAACAGCTAGTAGCAAAATAAAAATATTTATTTATTATATTCATCTATATTCTTATTCTAATATCTGACATTCGGACGGACTAACAGGCTAACTTAGTAACTAATCATAAAAACTCTTAAGAATAGCGTATCTATATGCAAAAGTAAACTAATACGTAATTTTATATTTGCTTAAACTAGCTGACCCGCGCAACTTAGTCTGCACCGAGTCGGTTATTAGAGGTTTCAATATCTTAAGAAAACCTAGAAACGAATTGCAGCGCTGCCTACCAGGTCCAGCTTTATTTCCAAACTATGTTCATCCATACATCTATTCTCACAAACTTTCGCATTTATAATATCAGTAGGGTGGTAAATGCGTACCACCCTACTGATATTATAAATTCCATAGTTGTGCCATATGCCTTGCGACTTGCTAGTATCTGTGAAGAGTTGTGTGACTTTATCTCCGACAATATTTATCAGATCTTTATTAAAATTACACAATACATGCTTGTTAGTATACACGTTATACACGTTATAAATAAATAAAAAAAGAGTTATTAAAATCGGTTCAAATTTAACGGAGCTATGAAGTAAAATTGATAAAAAAAATTATCCCGTTTCACGGAGGAAACTTATTGTTTATCAGGAAAAAAAGTATCCTATATATTGACCCGGAATACCAGCTACCACTATACCAAATTTTATTTAAAACTGTTTAGTAGTTTTCACGTGATGCCCGGACAGACAGACAGACAGACAGACAAAAATTAAATAAAAATCTGTTTTGGACTCAGTATCGATTATAAAGCATCCACCAATCAAAATTTTCAAAATATAGAAATCTTCCAGTTACAGTTTTATTATAAGTATAGATTATAATATAACCGCTATGAAAATTGTATTAACCAAATATAAAATTTGTAATAACCATGTTGTTTTGGGCAGCATAACTATAGCGAATTATTTCTTGCTTGCCTAAAGTCATGTATAAATTTAGAAAAAAATCGAACTTTTAAACACAATATTTATATATATTTTCATTATTTTTTATTTAAATTTAATTTATCCCTTGACTGCAGTCTTACCTTATAGTAAGATGATGCAGTCTGAAATAGTTGCGGGCTAACCTGTTTGGGCCATGCACGTTATATTTTACCCATGCCCCTAATAGGTTTCTACGCGACATCGTACCGGAACGCTAAATCGTTTAGCGGCACGTCTAATTTTTTATAGTTCTTGTATTTCAAAATATACTTTATACTAGAAAGGTTATATAAATTTAGTAAGGAAATTGTTTGTGTGATGAGCATGAATGTTTTTCAGTGTCTGGGTGTTTATATGTATATTCTAAGTATTTATGTATATTATTCATAATAATATTCATCAGTCATCTTAGTACCCATAACACAAGCTACGCTTACTTTGGGGCTAGATGGCGATGTGTGTATTGTCGTAGTACATTTATTTATTATTTATTTAATTATAAAAAAAACGACCACAAGTTTGTTGGTACACGATCATCATAATTTAATTATTAAAAAAATTGCTGGTAAGAGATAGTTAACATCTTCTTTTTAATGTTTCGTTGCTGAAGTAGTAAAACCAAGCTTTATGGTGCGACTTTGTATGTCTGTCAAAAAAAAATTTGTCTCCAATACTAAAACAGCAGAATCGGGAGATTCAATCAGATAAAGAGAAAAGGTATTATTAAGAAAAAAATTGTCAAATTGTTTTTTTTTGCAATTATCTAAGTTTTAATAGACCAAGTCAACTGCTCATAACCTTTTACAGAATATTTCTTTTCCCGAACCTGGAGCTGTCATTGGATCCAACTAGTTATAAATTTTATATCAAACATGTTTTATTCATGTAGACCTTATCACAGGCACTTAAGAAGCGTTCATACAATTATATTATTATTATATAGTGATAACTACTTTCGCTAAATCAAAATAAAACAAGTAGGGTTCCAAACGGACCAGAGCCCACAAAAAACTTAGCCAGGGTGTATTAATAAATAGAGAGAGAGAGAGAGAGAGAGAGACTAATTATCACTACTGTATTCCATCCATGCGTAACACTGCAACTAATAAGTTACTTAGTCGCATTCTAAAAATTATGACAATAGTAAATGCAAACAAAGTCCTTTCAAAAGTTATAAGGGTAACCGAATTCCCTATGCAAACTGTCTCCATTCCCTTTTTTGCTCTTTTTATAAGAAAATTAGCTTAAATGGCTTTTTACCAAAATTGTTTGTTTTAAAAATGACAAGTTTCATTCATTATATGCTACGTTTAACATATATTTAAAAACCTGGTTTTTGATACGAAAACAAGGAACATATATTTAAAAACCTGGTTTTGAATACTAAACCAAGGAACATATATTTAAAACCCCGGTTTTTGATATTAAAACAAGGAAGTAAAGCAACTCTCTTTTTATTGTCATGTAATTTGAAAACCACATACTAGCGTTGTTCATCTTCACCAAATTCCTACACGGGCACCGACTCCCAGTCCCCATGGAGCAATGGGGGCAGCGGCAACAGCAATAGGGGCGGGGGCAGCCCACGAGCGACCCCAAGCAACGGGAGCAGCGGCCAAGGGACCAGCAACAAGAGGAGCAGATACGATTGATCTTTTCTTCAGCCAGTGTCCGCTTCCTTCCACAGCCTTGGCAGTAAGGTGAACCGCACGATCCAAATTTACGCTGAGGGTGTCTAAGGGCCTGCCGTCTGCTGCCAAGATATTGGCGGGTTGACCGGGAGCAAGAGACAGTGGGCCTCTGTAGTTAGATGCTCCGAGGGGAGTAGCCACAGCTAAGGGAGCGGCAACTCCTGCAGCCCAGGGTGTAGCCCAAGATGCAGCCAGAGGTGTAGCCAAACCAGCAGCCAAAGGTGTGGCCAAGCCAGCACCCCAAACAGCGTTAGGGTTAGCAGCAGCCACAGCCACCGCTACAGATAAAACCACTAGTCTGAACATATTGTCTTGTTATTAGTTCCGTAACTAACTGATGCATGTACATCGTCAGCGTCAGCTTTTATACTAATGCAACTTATGGACAAACTACGTATTTGAGACAGCTATGATGCAACAGGGTGATCGTCAGTCATCATGCTCGGAAAATATGAGTTGACCAGGGTAGTAAAGATAAGGCCAAATTAATAACTCACAATACTCAACCTTAAGCAGTTTATAATTAGAACAATTGTGAATTCTAATACCGAGTTTACCTTGAACAGTATAATAATATAATCCATTCACTATATCCATTGTGTGAAATAAAAATATTATAATAAAGACATACGTTTACATATAGCGAGCCTTTCAGCGTTAAAAAATAGTAAGCCGATAAACTTTTTTGTTTGAATCATACCGTTGAACTGAACTGACCAATAACGAAGACCTTAGAGAAGTTATCAATGGATATAAATTTACTTTCTTTTAAATGCTTAAAAAATTAAAAAGACATACAACCTCGTTTCAAAAGATAAATGTAGTACTATGTACTACATCAATCTACTACACATGTGTACTATTGATCCACTACATGTGTAATATTGATTGCAGGTATTAGGCCGCCAGGAAAAGTAAATACCTATCATCAATTTTACAGGACGATATTTCATACATATAAAGATTTTTCTGTATTTTATTATCGCTAACAGCAAGTGGCAATATCCGTCCCTTGGCGGGTTTTATTTTATACTTACACCGTTATAGATAGAGAGTTAAAAAATGACACTATATTTGTATAGTTACATTTTATTTGTTGTGACGCATTAAATCAAATCAGATTAATAAAACTTTAATTGAGGGCTTGCTCGATTTCAATTAATATCAATACTACTCATATATAGAGGGTTCATATTGCATCTCGTTACGGAACCCTTCATTTTCTCACATTTACTTCCGTAGACTGTGGGCTTTATTTTTCATGTATGATGACTGCACAACAGCACTGTATTGCATAGTAGTGCCTGACGTAACAAACATATTTGGAATAACAAAATAAACAAGTATAAAAGCTGAAGTTGTCGAGGGCTTTGTATCAGTTTGTTTCAAAACTATTAACAACCTATACCAAGATGTTCAAACTTGTGGTTTTATCTGTTTTGCTTGCCGTGGCGGCTGCTAAGCCCAGCGCTATTTGGGGTGCTGGAATAGCCACACCTTTGACTGCTGGTTTGGCTACACCATTGACTGCTGGCTGGGGCGCACCCTGGGCCGCAGGAGTCGCCACTCCTTGGGCTGCACCCATCGCTGCTCCTCTTGCCGCACCAGTTTCTACAGTCGCCATCGGCGGTCCCGCACACTGGGTTAAGAAGAGGTCCATTGTAGCTGCTACTCCTTGGGCTGCTACACCCCTGGTTGCAGGACCTCTGGCCGCTACTCCCCTAACCTTGGGTCGCTCATGGGTTGGTCCTGCTCCAGTTGCTGCTGCCCCCATCGCTCCTTGGGGTTTGGGAGTCGGTGCTCGTGTCGGACTTTGGTGAAGCTCAACTTGACGGGTCTAGGGTCATTAAATTAGAAAGAAAATACAAAGAAAGTTACCTAATCCCATTGTTTTACTAATTACGGTACCCATAATGTACTTTGACCCTTTTTGTCTCATGCTTCAACATGGCATCAAGGCTATGCTTATCGAAGCAAACTTCTTTAGCCTGCTATGAGTTTTGTTCATAGTTAAGCCATTGTAAGAACGTTCTTGATTTAAATGGTCTAAGATGAGATAAATACTGGTGCAAAATTCTGCTGTAAACGAATATCTGATCTAACTAAATTGACGGGTCTAAAAGTAATGCTATTCTATTTACAATATTGTAATTAGAATATTTGTAGAAAAGGACAGCAATTTTCTGGCGGGAGAGTTTGGCTGTGGCTAATTGCCACCCTAAAAACAAAGAAGTGCGCCAAACGATTTAGCGTTTAGCGCACTTCGTTTCTTTCATTAGGATGCCGCATTAGAGTGTGAGTTTTATAAAACTGCCCAACACCTTACAGGTTAGCTCGCTACCATCTTAGCGTTAGCCTTACCTCGTTATCATCTCTCTTCATCGTCATAACTTACCACCAAGTAAGTTATGACGATGAAGAGAGATGTAAAATAAAAAATCTCTCTTGGTTGTAAAATACGGCTAATTTATAGTGGAACAAAAAAAGAAAAAAGACCTAACAATAACGATTTATAATGATAGTCTGAACTTCACTTTTTAAACTATGATGACTCATTTAACCAGTCTCGTAACTGATGCTGCAAAAACTAATGGACTGGTTAAAACTGATTTAACCAGTCTTGTAACATAAGTTACAAGACTGGTTAAATCAGTCATCATAGTTAAAAAAGTGAAGTTCAGTGTGGTTTTTCTTACGGAGCCGCCGAACTACTACAACATAGTAACTACTACCGCTTAACAGAGCTACTGAAGTTTGATTGGTTAAACAAATCGGTGCAATTGAAAATCGCTTGCATCGTCTTAGTACAGGCTCTTTATCCTACACATTTATTTTAAATCATTAATATACAGAATCGTCAATCAGTTTTAGTTTAAATTTCTTCTTTCCACATAACATGACCATATTAAATATTAAAATATACGAATCAATGAAATTGAAGCATCTGTATTCAATAAAATAACTTACTGAGTAAACGCTTTTATAATATGATTCCTAAGGTAATTTTGGACCTACCAATGCATAAAAGAATATGTTAAAACACATTTATTACAGCGAGGTTACTATACAATTGATGAATTTCTTAATGGGTTGCTTGGAAGCATTGAGGCTCCGCTTTCATCTCTCACAAGATAGAAAAATGAATGTTGAAATGTAAAATGTAAATTGTTTATCTTGGAAAAGAGCAACTGCTGAGTTTCTTGTCGGCTTCTTCTCGGTACATTCTGCCTTCCGAACCGGTGGTAGTGCAGCACAAATACACATTTTTTTTTTGATAAGACAATGTCTTATTGTCTTAACAAAAAAAATCCTTTATTATCTTTTTAATATTTGCGAGTACGTGATAGGTTGATAGGTAAATAGGATAATTTATAGGATAGATAATTAATGAAACGACGAAATACTGTAACTCTCTTTATAATAGTTATTGCATTATTTTCAATATTTCAGATATTATAGTGATTTACCAAAGGTTTCCTAAACGATTACCCACTCCAAATCCTAAAGGAGCGATAGGAGCTAGGCCAACCCACGTGCGACCTAAGGTGAGGGGTGTAGCAGCCAAGGAAGTCGAAGCCAATGGTCCGATAGGCAAAGATCTGGCAGCGAAAGTACCTGTTGCTAAAGGACCAACAACAACAGGAGCACCAGCTAAATTAGCGGCAGCTAAGTTTCTGACAGCTAAATTAGCAGCAGATAAGTTGTTCACAGCTAAATTAGCGGCAGCTACATTTGTTGCGGCTAGATTAGCAGCGGCCAAGTTAGTAGCCGCTACAAGTGATCTCTTTTGCAGTCGTTGCCCGCTACCCTCGAGAGCCCTCGCAGTGTTGTGAACCGCCCGATCGAGATTTACACTGAGGGTATCCAAAGGCCTGCCATCAGCAGCCAGAATGTTAGCGGGTTGACCGGGGGCAAGGGAAAGTGGACCTCTGTAGTTGTATGCGCCGATTGAAGCTGCAGGTCCGACTGGGGCAAACGGAGATGCGATTATTGCAGCCGAGGGTGAGGTCCAAGATGAACTCAAGGATGAGCCCAACCCAGCGGCCCAGAAACTGATAGGATTCGCGGCCGAAATGGCAAGCACAACAGACAACACTACCAAACTGAACATTTTAATATCGTTGTTGCTGTAGTTCAAAAAGTAACTGATGCATGCTTCACGACAGCTTCAGTTTTTATACAAATTGAACTTCAAACATAATTCCAATTTCTTTTGTTATCATTCTAAGAAAAATAATGTCAACGAGGATAGTGTAGAGTTCGTGAAACTAATTACTGACAACAATATAGCTTTATAGTATGAAATTAGAAATAGACGTATAGAAATTAAAAGTTGTTATATGTCTATACACGTACAGAAATGAAAGGTACTTTGCTGAATGCCTTATTAAAAATATAATTATACATGTATATTTCCACCTTCATACGCAGCATGCTTCATAGCTTCATGGTAGAAAATATTATTTTCAAAAATAAAAATCAAATCCCATATTTGAATGTATATTTATTATTATATTCTTGAAAATTACAAAATCTTAAATAAAACAGCTATAAGGAAATTTTATTTTTATAGAAATCTTAAACAGGGCTGCGATGCAGAAAACAAGTATCCACACATTAATTGTCATTTTAGTCACGTAGTAACGGTAGTAGTTAAACAGATTCTCCGAAAAGCTCGTCCGGGGAAGTAGTACCACGACGCTTATTTCTGTCCCCAAGAAGCCGTTGCTGGAGATCGTAATTGCCAGTATAATTACTGGATCGTAAAGTTTAAGACCTAGCAGGATGACGTGTTAAGGCCAGAAAAACCTATGCCAGGTCTCTTTTGTTTTAATAGTTTTCTAGAAACTGTCATACCTACTGCAATACTAACATTATCTGTCAGTGTCAAACAGATTATGAATATCAATAAGCAATCCTCGTGAGCTTTATGAAGGTTGTTTTTACAAGACAATTTTGTTTCCTTTTTTTATTTTACTCCGATAATTACAGCGGGAAACTTCATAGTCCATCGTCAGATCAGCTTTTAAATAAAACAATATGTTTTTTTGTTTAAGATTTTAATGAAAGGACGGGTTATGATGGTTTTGGTTTTGTTAAAAACCTAAAGGTCGAAGCGTAGATTACTAATCGACAGACAATTCGGGTTAGATTGTCTAAGGTCAAGTGTAATCAAAGCTTTCTTTGATAACATTCAAATTAAATATTTATTATTGAAAAACTTAAGAAAATTTATTTTTGGCTTTTCTCTCTAAGCTCTATTTTGAACTACGGCAAATGTTTCTATGTATTCTGGATGGTACGCAATACTTCCACATAAATGTAAAGCTTTTGGTAAATGAGTAAAACAATTTGGAAGAGCAACTCTCAATAGTATAATTATTACTGTTTTATTTTAAAGCTCCTAAAGTAAGCTCTGATGAACTTCACCAAAGGTGTCCCACACGAGCACCGACTCCCAGACCCCAAGGTGCGATGGGGGCAGCGACGGCCACGGGAGCGACGGCACCAACCCATGAGCGACCCCAGGTCAAGGGGGTAGCGGCCAATGGAGCGGCAGCTACGGGAGCAGCTACAACGGACCTCTTCTTCACCCAGTGCCCATGACCCGCAACAGCTACAGCTGGGACTGGTGCGCTAAGAGGGGCGGCGATAGGTGCAGCCCAGGGTGTGGCAAGTCCAGCTGCCCAGGGTGTGCCCCAGCCAGCAGCCAAGGGTGCGGCCAAGCCTCCCCACACGGCGTTGGGGTCCGCAACTGCAGCGGCGAGCACAATAGATAAAACCACGAGTTTAAACATTATTATATATGTTACTATTAGTTTGGGAACTAACTGATGTTTGTTTCTCGACAGTTGTACCTTTTATACTAGTAAGTATGGACATTATTCTAAATACCTTTGTGACGTCAAATCACTATGCAATGGGGCGTTCGTTATCATCATGCTCGGAAAAATCATGTCAACACAGGTTGCAAGGACGTCTATATATTGAATACAAACAACAGTGGACCTTACCGCATATGTAATTAGAAATATAGAAGTTCTATTCTTAAAGCCGTTGATCTTGCCTTCGCCAATCCTTATAAGGACCATTCACTTGATTTATAAATAATCTAAATATAATAATTTGATAAAACAAAGGTTTATTCTGGAAAATTGTTGATAAGCCTATTTGAAAATTTAAAAAGGCCTTATATTAGTTTTAAGCACCCGAATCTAAAAGTTCAAGATTTATTCTAAGTTATCATTGTAAAACGCTTCTTGTAAGTCCTAATAGAAGGACATTTAAGTAAGTTAAAAGTTGGGTAGCAAAGATGTTATATTTTCAGAATTCTGAAAAAAAATAGATCTCTGAGATACGTTATGAGGGATTTGTAACCACTAAAACCTCCTCGGTAATGCCAACATTCGTTTACAATTTCGTTTACAACATTGGTTTAAAATTGAAGATCCCGGGTTCACTTTCGCAATTTATTATTTCCGTATTTTTTCTGACCTGTTCAGGTGGGAGACTTCGGCCGTAGCTAGTTACCACCCCACTGATAAAGACGCGCCGCTAAGCAATGTAGCGTTCCCGTACAATGTCGCGTAGAAACCGATTAGGAGTATGGGTTAATTATAACTACCATGCTCCCTAACAGGTTTGCCCGCTGACATCTTAAACTGCATAATCACTTACCACTAGGTGCTAAAAGCTCCTTGACATATAAGCGAGGCTTCACACCTAAACCTATTTTGACAAAATTTTGCATAGAAATAGCTTGCAAGTTGCTTCCTGAAGACAAACATGAAATAATTTTTATCTCAATAAAACTAACGACCCCGCGTGAGTTTTAAAAAACCTATTAAGCGCGGGAAATGTTTATTATAACTCTGCCGGGGAGATTTTTATAGTACAAAACTCGATGTGCCTTGCGGCTTCGCCCGAGTTAGTTACGAGACGCAGTGTACTGGAACATTGTCTACGCCTACCTCAATAAATCAGATTCAAAGCGTTAAGTTTTCCCGTCGTACCGGTAGTGCCAATTAGAAATTAACTACGCCCGCCTCAATAAATTAGATCCAAAGCGTTAATTTTTCCCCGTCGTACTGGTAGTGCCAATTAGAAACTTACTCATAATATTAAGTACAGATAGTATTTCAACATGTTTAAACAAATAACTGATGCGTGGGCATAACTTTTCAGAGTTATGTGCGTTTGTAATTTAAGCCATAGAAATATCACTTGCTTTAAAACGGTGAAGGTAAATTCCGTGAAGAAACCTGTATGCCTGAGAGTCCTCTATAATGTTTTCAAAGGTGTGTGAAGTCCAACAATCCGCACTTGGCCAGCGAGTTAGACAACGGACTGCTGAGTTTCTTGCCGGCTTCTTCTCGATAGAATCTGCCTTCCGAACCGGTGGTAGAGTCACTACACACAGGCAGACTTGACGTTTCAAAAGTGCTTATATTAGGCCTACTTGAAATAAATGAATTTTTGAATTTTGGACTGAGCCATTATCATTCTAAGAGCATTCCCGCGCCCTGTATTGGGCCGGGAATACGTGGGTGGTGAAGATATATAGACAAATAGATCATCATCATCATCATTACCAACACATATATGCTATACTATTGGTGTCTGCTGAGTTTCTTGCCGGCTTCTTCTCGGTAGAATTTGCCTTCCGAACCGGTGGTAGAGTCACTACACACGGACAGACTTGACGTTTCAAAAGTGCTTGTATTAGGCCTACTTGAAATAAATTAATTTTGAATTTTATGCTAAGGTAATGCTATACTTACTTACTATTGCACTACTGTTTGTATTATGCTAGTAATGAATTGCTGGTATAATACAGCAAGACATAATTATTATTAATGGGTACTTATTATGAATCAATATCGTTGAGTATGTCTTTATTACGGAACACTAAGTTCACCTATACCCGTTTTCACTTAACCTAGAAATCGCCTTAATCGGATGCCTAGAGATTCAGGTGATTTCTTTAGAAGAAAAACGTTTCACGAACTCTTGTTTAATGACTAACGACGTAAGGCGCCGTCTAAAATTTCGACATCGATTCTTCGGATTATAATTAGGGGACTCGTAAACTGACACTAGGCAGATGAAAAAAAGCAATTTTTTTTATTATTAACTTTTAATCCATACGAAAAATGAAAATAAAAACACAAAATACCACACTTGTAAACTTTATTTATATGCTTTTTAATAGCATATAAAACTAAAAGTTACTGAAAAGTGCTAAAGACATTATAAAAATGTAATCATTAACCCTCGGCGATATGAAGTGTGGGAACACTTCTGTTTATCAAGTACTATATTGAATGTAAACAAACATTAATGCGTAACAGCTGTGCTGACTAGCAAACCCGCAAAATTGTTTGTAACATATGAATATAGAAATATCTAGATAGTTTTATGCAGGTACTTGAATAGGTGAATTAAACAAGCCATATATTAAGTAAATCTCTTTATTATGTATATTATTTCATTATTCTGAAGATCCTGGTACTAGCTTTGTTTGTGATTTACCAAATGTTACCGAAACGACCGCCAACTGCCAATGCTACAGGAGCCAAAGGAGCTGGGCCAATCCATGAGCGACCCAAGGTTAAGGGGGCAGCGACAAAGGAAGTTGCTGCCAAAGGTCCAGCACCCAAAGGTCCGGCACCCAAAGAACCAGCAAATTGGCTACCAGCCAAATTAGCAGCAACAATCGATCTCTTTTGCAACCTATGGCCATTACCCTCAAGAGCCCTTGCGGTGAAATGAGCAGCCCGATCCAGATTTACACTGAGGGTATCCAAGGGCCTGCCATCAGCAGCCAGAATGTTAGCGGGTTGGCCGGGGGCAAGAGACAATGGACCCCTGTAGTTAGGTGTACCGATGGGTGCGATAGGTCCTGCTGGTGCGATGAAGGGACTGAAGACAGGCGAACCGAAGGGAGCGGCGTATCCTGCAGCCACGGGTGTAGCCCAAGGTGTTGCGAAGCCACCGCCCCACAGAGCTTGGGGACTACCGGCCGCCACGGCGAGTACTACAGACAACACCACCAGCTTGAACATTGTGGTCTGTGTTGCTATTAGTTCCGAAACTAACTGATGCTTGTACCCCGACAACTGTACCTTTTATATATAAAGCGTTATTTCGATTTCTTTTGTATATCAATGTACCATTATGTAAGTAACGGTGCATTTTAAAAATCACCGTTTACAGAAAAATAATATCACGAGTCACAACTAGAAACGTTTCTATATTAGGCAATTTTAAACCTTAATTGTTTCAAAATAATATATAGGTACACCGAATAATCTTATATGTAAAAGCTTACAAGTTGTCTGAAAAACCATTAACTTTTTGTTATCTTTACGCCTAATAAATGTGTAATTGGTGGAAAATTAAGTCAAGGTAATAAAGTTTTGATATATCTAAGTGATTTCATCGGTGGGATGATGATAATATATTTGTCTAGTGGGAGGTTTTGCCTGTGGCTAGTTACCACCCTACCGACAAAGACATGCCGCTAAGCGATTACGCGTGGAAACCGATTAGGGTTAAGGGACGCTAACGCTGCATACAAATTTCGGTTTGTTAAAAAGGAATATAATATTTTCCTCTCAAAAGATTTATTTGCTTGTCACATATTTAATATAATAAACTATTTCCTAAATTCCTAAGTCTGAAATGAACATTTACTTTTAGTAATCATTTTAATTTCATTAAACATCCCTTATTAACGCTGGCGCTAACATGTATAATCTCGTAATAATTGATGAGTAAGCCCGCATGGTAGTGCGTATCTATTTTGGCACTTGTAGTGTAAACTACAATAGTCAACTATCATAGTAAATCATTTCTAATTATTTATAACAAAGTCGGCCCCCAGCGGCCTAAAGGACTTCAAACGAGTCACTGGGGGCATTTGGAACTCAGTACAAAAGACTTATGTCCAGAAGTGGGCGTCAATCGGTTGAAATGATGTTCTTGATGATAGAAATATATTTGTCGTCGTATCTACGGATTATCATGATCATGCTATAGTTTATTTGATTGTTACTTTTTTCCAGCTAAACGCTTACACCGATTTGAATAAATTTGTGATTTTAACCTGGATATAATTCACTTTTTACCCGGTAATCCTGAAAATTACACTCGAACTCGCAATAAATTATTGAGTTATGCCGTTTCGACATTCAATTGTGCTGATAAAGTAGGCCTACTTGATATAAACAATTTTTTTTAAACCTATAAATTTCGTAGTATTATCGAAAAAAATGTGACAATATTTTCGTACGTGACTTAATTTGTTTCGAATCACTTAACATTACGGTTAATAGAGCATATGACAGCTACTTGTTAACTTTTTATTTGACATTTAATTGCACTCAAATGAAGTAGGTTACTCCTTTTTCATACAGATATGTTTTTTTATTGATATAGATATGTCTCGTTGGTCTAGTGTTTCGCTTGATTGACTCCGCATCAAGAGGCTCCGGTTTCGATTCCCTGATCGACCAAAAAAAATGTTTAGTATTGGGTTTTGCTATTATGAAATTAGCGGCTATCTATATAAATTATACACGATGTAAGCGTTTTTTTTTTAAATAGTTTGGGTTACCTATTGTTAAAAAAACGCTTTTAGTGATATTTTATGTTCTACAGCAATGCAGATTTTAGTGTCTACAAAACGTAACTAGAGTAGTAGTAGTAGTAGGACTAGAGACCTCATACTGGTAAGTCTATCAGTAGTAGGTCTCTAGTCCTGTATGGACAGATTTTCAAGCCTATTTTACTATTTTTGAAATCATCACGTCTTAAAACGGTCCAGCCGTTTCAGAGTTAACAACAGCCGTAACAATCAGTGTAGGACTGTACCAGCCCGGAGCTATAGAAATTGAGCTATTTAACCCCAAGCCTCGGATAGTGCTTACTTTAAATGGTCAGTTCTGTTTTGTTCTGGTTGTATGCATATTATAATCACTTAATGTGTAATAAAAATGATCGTTAAATCCTCCCCCAACTGCATTAACATACAAAATTTTCCATCAATTCTTACCTAATAAATGTCTAATTAGGCGTAAAGACAGCAAAAAAGTGAATGGTTTTTCAGGCAATCATTCAGTGAGCTTTTACTGATTATTCAGAGTAGGTTTAGATTTGAGAGAAGTAAAGTTTAATATTGCTTAATTGCGAAGCGTTTCTCCCACACTGTTTTTTTTTTTTCTTAGAACGTTGATTTTATAAATACACTGTCACTTAAATAAAAGTTTATTGCTTTACAAAAGAAATCGAAATAACGCTTTTTATATAAAAGGTACAGTTATCGGGGTACATGCATCAGTTAGTTCCGGAACTAATAGCAACACAGACCACAATGTTCAAGCTGGTGGTGTTGTTTGTAGTACTCGCCGTGGCGGCCGGTAGCCCCCAAGCTCTGTGGGGCGGTGGCTTCGCAACACCCTGGGCTACACCCGTGGCTGCAGGATTCGCCGCTCCCTTCGGTTCACCTGTCTTCAGTCCCTACATCGCACCAGCAGGACCAGTCGCACCCATCGGCGCACATAACTACAGGGGTCCGCTGTCCCTTGCCCCCGGCCAACCTGCTAACATTCTGGCTGCTGATGGCAGGCCCTTGGATACCCTCAGTGTAAATCTGGATCGGGCTGTTCATTACACCGCAAGGGCTCTTGAGGGTAATGGCCGTAGGTTGCAAAAGAGATCGATTGTTGCTGCTAACTTGGCTGGTGGCCAATTTGGCGCTGGTTCGTTGGGTGCCGGATCTTTGGCTGCAGGACCTTTGGCGGCAACGTCCATTGTAGCTGCCCCCTTAACCTTGGGTCGCTCATGGGTTGGCCCAGCTCCTTTGGCTCCTGTAGCATTGGCAGTTGGCGGTCGTTTCGGAAACATTTGGTAAATCACAACAAAACTAGTACCAGGATCTTCAGAATAATGAAATAATATACATAATAAAGAGAGTTACCCTTCCATTTTGTTTCATTAATCTACTCTTAGCAGTAAATATAGCGGATAGATAGATATTTACCTAAAGCACGAAACTATTGCCCATTTTCACTAAACCTAGGAATAGCCTTAATCGGATTCTTGGAGAAACAAACGTTTCTCGTACTCTAATGTGATGGTCAACCACGTTAGGCGTCATCTAAAGTTACGACACCGATTCGTCGGATCGTAAAGTTTAGGGGACTCGTAAACTGACACTTAACACGTGAAAAATATGTATTCACCCACACATTTAATATTAATAGACAAGTTAGGTTATACGAGTTGCCAAGTGAAAATCGATTGGTGAAAGGAAAATGTATGCCTAGGAATCTTCTCTGATTAGGCGTAACTTAATTAGGCATTGCTTGGTCCGTCGTTACTGAAAACGGGCATATTGTCTAAATCACTAGGCATCAGATTAAGGTGATTCCTAGGATTAGTGAAAACGGGCATAAGATGCGTTATTGGACTATAATTTAATTATAATATTTTAGAAGTTTAAGTTAAAATTAAATTGCGTAAGTAGGTACCTGCTAACCAAATAACTTTGCTAGATTGTATAAGGAAAAATATGCATATTGGTTTATGTTAAATATTTTTTGATTAGAGTAATATTTTTTGCACTTAGTTGATGAATAACCGGAGCGAATATATAGCAATTTCCATAATCAAGAATCCGCCGATCTGGTAGGCAGTACGCTAGATTACCAAATTAGAGCCCGATTACAAACAATCGACCTTGTGGCTGATTTAGTATCGGAGTTACGATGACTTTATTGACAATAGATAAGTTATTATTGCCACGCTTATTCCTGCCACCAAGGAGCATTTCTGTACTCCGGTCTGTAGAGCGTGGTTGCCGAAGTAATAAAAGACACATAAGAAAAAACTTCTGGGCACAGAATTAAGAACATCCAGAACCCTAATTCAGCCAATGCATGCAGTGCATTGTCCCAAAAACCACACTGGCGTAATGTTGCTTGCTCACAAACTTTTATGGTAAACGTTTGGAACGTTAGAGGTAGAATAATTAATGGCAACCGCTAAACTGAGTGAAGTAACTGACTGAATGTTCGAGAACCAGTACTAAAGTGAAGAGGTTTTTGATAGATAACAAAAGGTAAGTAAATATATATGCGCAAAGGCGGCTTTATCGCTTGAAGCGAACTCCTCCAGACAACCTTTGGTTGATGAAGCATGTTTAGTACTGAAAACGGGATAGTGCAACATTCAATTTAAAAATAAAGAATTGATATACATTATGTATACTATTACTACATAATATACAGATAAATCATACATATGAGTATATGTATATACTTAATTTGCTATACTCCGCGAAAACCAGGAGAATCTGTATGGTCTTATTTATAATTTCTTCGATCCTTATACTCCACACCAGAACAGATCTTTGGCAATGTATCATTGCTGAAGATCTGTTTGGTTGTCAACAACTTAATCGCTTTTAATATGAATAATTGTTAAGTCAACAATTATTCACTGTAAAGTCAACATCTTATATGGATCCTCCGGTTTCGGAAAGAAACGTGCGTAGAGGGTACATTGCCGAAGATCTATTTAGTGTGGAGTATAAGGATTGAAGAAATTATAAATAAGACCATACAGATTCTCCTGGTTTTCGCGGAGTATAGCAAATTAAGCATAATTTTCATAAGTAAGGTTACAATAAGGTTTCAATCAATAAAGTTTTTTTTCTTTTCTATTCTATTCTAACCGTTAATCATAACACAAGAATCAGACACAAGAACTTCTATGTTTTGGTAGCTGGTTAATTTACTATACTCCGCGAATGCAGGAGAATCTGTATGGTGTAAGTTGTAATTTCTTCAATCTTTATACTCCACACCAAACATATCTGCGGTAATTTTCCCTCTACCCACGTTTTGCTTCGGCACCGGACCATCCGCAACAGACAGATTCTTCTGTTTTTAGCGGATTACAGCAAATTGAGCTTAATTTTTATAACATATCATGGAATTCCGCAAAGAAAATATTGCTGCTATCCAATATTTAAAAAGAAGTTGTGGTATTTAAATAAAGACGAATCAATAAAACAAAGCTGTAAGTAGGTAACTCTCTTTATATTATTGTCTTAATTAATATGGTCCTAGACTGTTGTGCTTCACCAAAGGTGTCCAACATGAGCGCCGTGTCCAAGACCCCAAGGAGCAGCTAAACGTGCACCGTGTGCGAGACCCCAAGGAGCAGCGGCAGCGACGGCGACGGGGGCGGGAGCGACCCAGCTAGCAGAGTGACCCCAGGCTCCTACAACGGGAGCAGCAGCCAAATGAGCAGCCGCCCAAGGAGCGGCCACAACAGACCTCTTCTTCAGCCAGTGTCCGTGGCCGTCGACTGCCTTGGCGGTGTAGTGTACTGCGCGGTCTAAGTTTACGCTTAGGGTGTCCAGGGGCCTGCCATCAGCAGCAAGGATGTTGGCGGGTTGACCAGGGGCAAGAGAGAGCGGGCCTCTGTAGTTGTATGCGCCGACGGGACCAGCCACGGCAGCGATGGGTGCGGCTACGGCCAACGGAGCGTGGCCGAGTCCAGCATGGGCCCAGGGTGCACCCCAGCCAGCGGCGAGGGGAGCGGCCAAGCCAGCACCCCAAATACCGCTAGGGCTAGCGGTCGCCACGGCGAGCACGACAGACAACACCACCAGCTTGAACATTGTGGTCTGTGTTGTTATTAGTTCCGAAACTAACTGATGCATATACCCCGATAACTCCACCTTTTATACTAGTTGAACTTGTAAACATTATCACAAATACCTTTGTGACGTTAGGAACTATGGGCGTTGGTTGTTCATAGTAGGAAAGAAAATCACTGCAAGGGTAGTAGGCTTGATCGGCCAAAATCGCCATCTACTAAATTAAACCTTACAGCGTTAGATATTAATACCATAACTAAGTTAACAATTAAGTACCTCCGAGCTTACCTTGGTTCGAATAAGGACCGTTCACTTCAATAATTATATTAAGGTATTATTATAAGAATAGAAGCTAAAATTAACTAGTAACGGAAAATTTTACACATATTTAACTTGACGATACTACTAGCTACTGTAATTAGCTGTTGATTAGCTGATGAGTTACAGGTTAAGGTTATAAACAAGTATTGAAGTTGAAATTTTAGGATACCATCACAGGTTATAATGCTATTTACCTTGTTAGTCTGAAAAGAGAAAAATTCCGGGAAAGCTGAAAGTTTTTTTAGACTATGGAATACTAGAGTTGCTACCTACCTAGGGGTAGAGCAACGTTTTCATGCAAATATTTATACCACAGGCGTATGAAGAATTCACGCATATATGTTTACATAATAATTGTGAGGAAATGGTGAAAACTTCGTTCGCCACCTTAATCCTAAAGCTACGATGGTTCCAAACGCGCCCTGGTCTAAGAAGAGACCACAGCAAACTTAGCCGGGTAATTTATTTATTTATTTATTCAAAGCACCACCAACAGAATCTCATGTTATTACATTGGCATATAGTAATAGCCTAAGGTATTAGAGACACAGAGGTTTCAACTTAAAGAACTGAACTTACTTTGTTCTTAATTCCAGACTGGTACTGAATTTTTGTTATGACAGAAAAACTAACCGAATACAATATTTTGTCTTACCCAGGAATCTTCGAAATCCCGTATTCCGAATCTGGCATTCATTTTTGAAAAATGAGACTCCAGTCTATCATGAATTTGTAATTTACAAGATTTGGTAACGAATTATGTATGGAAGAAACTGTATACAAAAGGTCTATACTTTGAATCTGTCAAGTCGAAACATTACGCAAGATTACTAAGGCTTTTCGAGAAATTCATATTGGTTTAACACAGTAAATTAGACAAGTTATGAGCTTCAGTTGGTTCTCGTTTATATGTTTACACATATAAACCTTTAGACACACTTACATGAAGTGAGGGTTCATAACATTATAGATTTATTCATATGTGTAAACAGGGTTCAAAGTTTGGATAGTTCTGTAGATCAACAGAAATTATTTAATAGGTTAATGGCTACTTTGAATATAAGATTAAACCAGCATGGTGTAAAATTCGTGATTATTTTTTGTACGCAATAAATAGTTTTGCTCATTTTTATGAATTTCATTTCATTGATAAACATTTAAGTGTTCAATTACTTTTGTTTACTTACTTACAGAAGCCAAAATCCTTTTAGGTCCAACGGAAGAGGACCTTCTTTCGAGATGTCAGGCATTTATACATAAGGCCATTGAATGAATATGTTACTGTATATTTTTAAGCTCACTAGTGAGGAAAATCAAAACCTTTTTTAAAAAAGTCTTAATTATTTTGAGTATTTTGGGTAGTAGAATAGCTATTCTATTATTTCAAACCCACTGTAGTACTTTTTTAACATTATTCAATACCTTTGTATGTGAAATATTGCTAGTCATCCTCATATCATAATCATAATATCAACCCACCCACCCATCGCAACTTCACTTAGCAACTCGTTGAGCGATTTCGTTAACTCTAGCTCTTCGACGGATCTCCTCATTTGATCACGTAGAGATACTCCAAGCATAACTCTATCATCGCCCGCTATTATGCGAGATCTCACTATCAACAAAACAAACACACACACCTCATTAAAATTTAAGGAACACACTCTTTCAATAAATTAGTTTATCAACTACTATACAATATTGTAGAAATCCAATGCTTATTTTATTCTGCTTTTTACACGAATAATTTTAAATAACCCAGCTATCCCTTTCCATTATAATTCAATTAATCTTAATTAAATTAGCATCCCTTACCTTTTCAAATTTCCAGAACCTAATTCGCACTTTCTTTCGTATTGTTTTCCTTTTATGAAATAAGCAAACAGCTATTCCCTTAAATAGGTCGGTCACTGAACTTTACAATCCAGGTTTATTTTTATTTCGTCCAATATATTTACAGGGGAAGAAAAAATTAACGCAGCTGTTAAAGTAATTTTAGATTGTATTCGCAGAATGGTTATTTTATTGCTAGCGGTTGCCCGCAACCCTGTCCGCTTAGAATTTTTGATAACTTGTACAATTTCGTCATGCAAACTTAACCCTCTGATTTAGTACTACGGTTACAATGATGAATATCATTATTCATCATTGTAACGCTTATCTATAAAGTCTTATATAAGATATTCTAATCCTAGTGTCAATGTTGCCCACGTAAGTGTACGTAGGTACGGATTATATCACAAAGTACGAATCGAAAGGCTTAAATATGATTTCAAGAAGCGCCTTTAAAACGCTTATTGCAATTTGTACAATCTTCGTGCATCAGAAAAAAAATTAGGCGCAGTGTGCGCGATATAAGATTACAGATTACAAGCTAGTTTTGAGTCTGAAAACTATGTATCATCTTATTTATTGTCTTCATTTAACCACTTGGAGACTAAACAGGAACGATGAATAACATATCTTACATAAATACTGGATCTCAACTTCGAAACCTTAAAGCTACTAACGGCAATGTAAAACTAATACTTAATGTAAACGTGTTCCTATATAAACAGTTATTTATTATCACTAAAAGGATCCTTGTTGTGTGTTCCCCAACATTATAGCCATAATCCATCACGCTGGTGGACAAACGCGTATTCGTAGACTTCACCAGCAATTTGAGGACATTATGGAGAACTCAGGCATGCAAGTTTCCTCACGATGTTTTCCTTCACTGTTAAAGGATATAATATAAATTTCTTAACTTAAAATGTACTGAAGTTCTATCACATTAACTATAAGAGATCTAAGTGACATAGGCTACTTTATATCTCAAAAAAACACGCTTCATATGGTACTGAGATCAAAAAAGCAATTTCGTTGTATCCCTTCGTGCTAATAATGATAAAAGGATTTTTTTACGATTTTCTATATATCTTCTACAATTTATTGGTGTCTTAACAAATTAAAAACGACATAGGATAGATACATTTATATTCCGAAAACCTACTAATGAAATGAATTTTAAAACAGTAAACTGGAAAATTAAATCAGATTTCTGAATTCTTATTGCACAGGTAATTCAATTAAATTACGCATTTATACATGATCCTTCAAATCTGCATATCCTCCATTCAAATTTTCAGCACTCTATGTAGGATGATAGTTGGTAGGATGTTTAAGAGTCAATAAGTGAATTTTCAAAGCATTTTTTCTTGTTCCTAATTAGAAAAATGTGAACTTATAGGCGCTAGGATGATGCAGTTCGTTAACATCTTATGATAATTTGCTGTGATGGGGCGAGATAATCTTGGTGATTTCTGAATGCTAAAGGCACTCACCATATTACGTCAGAACGTAAACATACATGTCTTGAACTTGAATAACGGTGCCAGCCCACGCACTCAATGTACATAGCTAACCGGTCTAATACGCACGGGTGACGTGAGTTGTTTTTGATGAATATGAGAATAGAATGAATGAAAATCTCACTTAAAAATATTTACTTACCTATTCTTTCTAAACATTGTATAATTCAATCAAATTAAGCGCTTATTCTGTGTGCGTGTGGTGATGGCAGATCAGAATAGTCACTACCGCTGATCTTCCCGCGGATGTCATACGTACGTACGACACTCGCGGGAAGGCGGGAAGGTTTCGATAATGAGCAAACTTCCCGTTGAGAGAGTACTTCAGTCCATCAGTGGACTGTTATAGACTATCAATGAAGCATTTTTTCATTGGTTTTATGTATAACACCAATACAATAAGTACTAATTGAAAGCATCTAACGGAATAATTATATCAAAATTTTGTATATTATTATTTATTTGTTTGTTAAAAATTAATTTGTTTTAATTTCTTTAATTAGTAAGAAAATGCGGATACAGTGTGAACAAGCAAAATGACGTGCATGAGAGCCCATCATCAGTCGGGGACCTAATTTTCACGACAAAAATAAAAGTTGTTGACATTTCCTGTTACCAACGATTATGTTTAGTATAATATTCGTGACAGCCAGCCAACCGTGGGGTGTATTTTTTATTTATTTGTTTAATAAGTCCCTTAGTACCAAATATAGATTAAAAAAAAAAAATTATTCGTTTATGATGATGATGATGAAGATATTACTATGTACCATTTTCCCATTTTATTCTTACTAGCTGATGGCTGCGACTTTTGGCTTAGTGCTTTTATTTTGGTTTTTGGAATCCCACGAGGTATTAATAGTATCAACCTAAATCTATCAGTCTGTAACCAGAATGCGAGATATCTCTAATTAATAAGCGGCTTAATTTCATCAAGATCGGTGGACAAGCTGAGACGAAAATTATTATATATATAAAGTTTATAATATTAGTATGGATTTCCTACGCTCGTGAAAACTTAGATAATTTATTGACGATGACACAGGATTATTCATTAAGAAAGACTTCTTTAAGTAAACATGTGAAGCCTATTCTACGAAAAAAACAATGAAAAATCTCAGATATTTTATCTTTTATCTTAGCTGAAAATAAGAAAATAAATAGGTTGAAATATGAGGGTAAAATGGAGAAAACAAACACAAAACGTGAGTTCCTCGACACACCAGAGACGTGTTACAAAATACCTTATATTTACCCCTATTTTTTATTTTTTTCGTAGTACTGTAGAAAAATTGGAAGATACCATATTTAGTTAGGTCAGTCTCTTTTTTAACTTAAGAGCTAAGTTTACGTCGATGTAGCCCTCTCCAACCTTCTCTGTCCCTCGGTTTCACCTCTTGATATAAGTAGAGTGTGAAAAAGGATTAAGTTACTTATACTTTTATATTATTTTAAGTTGCTTTTGCTGTGCAAACGAAATTTTTTATTATTTTAGGTTTGAGTAAATTCGTATTTTCTATAAAGGCTCTTGATTAATTTAATACATGGCATCAATTAACAAAACAAAACTTAAATTGTTCCATATAAATATGTCGCATGAAAACCGCTTAATCGGATATCGGGATGTTAGCTAAATTTAACTTGCGAGATATTAAAGACAGACATATAACGTGACAGGTGGAACTATATAAATGATTGGAATATTAATAGGTCGTATTTTAACTTAGGAAAAGGTAAATAAATAGATAAATATACTACGAAAATACACACATCGCCACCTAAACGCAAAGTAAGCGTAGCTTGTGTTATGGGTAATAAGATGAGTGATGACTGATGAAGATTTTTATGAGTAATATACATAAATAATAATAATATACATATAGATCTAGACACTGAAAAACATTCATGTTCATCACACAAATATATTCCAGTTGCGGGAATCGAACCCACAGCCTTGGGCTCAGCAAGCAAGGTAGCTGCCCACTGCGCCAATCGGCCGTCTAAGAATATCCTTCACTTTATTTTTTTGCCTCGCTATCAATTCCGGATCTCCGTCAATTCTGATTTAGTTTTTTTTAAACACATTGAACTTTAAAACACGTCTCGTTTATAATACTAAAATTCGGTTCCTGCGAGAACTTTTGCATTTCTCGGGGTAAAATGTACCTATCTCCATTCTAAATGTCGTCAACATCCACTTTCATAACATTAACAGGAATAGAATCTGTGTACTCCTAAAGAACATTCCTACGTCTCTGCTCAAAAGGTAAGAAACAATTAACAATCCAAACTAAAAATAACTTGCCGATCGACAAAAAAGACTATACGCACAGTAGGTACTTTTTTAAATACCACAATACAATTTAATATGTAACAATTTCCGCGAGTGAATGTGACCGGACAGCGTTTCAAGGTTGTACGCTGCAAAAAACATTGTATAAAAACCTCGCCCGAGAAGTGACCAGCCCACTTCCTTCGCTCGATTTAATTAAGTACGAGGGTCTATTAATTTCATTATTCATCCATAAAGAAATATTATAAATGCGTTAGTGCGTCTGTTTGTTAGTTTGTTTGTTAGCTTTGTTTGCTTAAAACACTGCACTGTCTCTAGAATGCAAATTACTTTTGGGGAAGACTTACTTTCTTAAATAGGACACTTATTTATCTGCAAAAGCAACTGAGAGCAGTACTCGCGTAAAACATCTTAACTATGGTTCTTAAGTAGGTACTAGTCGTCAAACAAATCTAAGCTTGATTAAATTTTGCAAATATATAGCTCGTACACAGTAGCTCGGTAGCAGTTACTCTACTAATATGTTCAGTAACTTTAGTAATTTCTTTAAAAGTAAATGAACCTAAACACCCTATTGACAGAAGGTGTGTAATGTTGGAGTAGTTACGCAGTTACGTTTTGGCATTTGAAAGTTACTGTCAGTAAAGGTTTAACAAAAAACACTGCGTAATTATTCTGACGTTATGCCACGTATAATAAATAAGAAGGATAATGTATGAAATTTTGTTTTTGTATATATTGTTTGTCATAGATTGCCGCGAAACGCAACGAGCATGACAACTTTTTAAGCAAGTTAAATAAGTAGTTCAGAAGGACATCGTAAAAATACATATAATACACACAAACATAGCAATTCCATAATATTCTAATATTTTTAAATCGAACTCACCCCTCCGAAAGTGAAGTCGTAGTCCTACACAGTGGAAAATCTAAAAAAAATAATTCAATAAAATTAAGCACAAACTCACACGCCACTTTTCGTTTTAGAAATCGCGCGTTTAGCGAATAAGGAAATACTAATGATATCTCAATACACCGCCTTACTTCTGGTAAAATTTTATGATTTTTTAAAAACCTCCTGCCCTCCAGCTCCTTTCAACGATTACGTGATAAATGGATGATCCCGTTGTTCACTATTGAGTGCAGTCCGGACGAATACTATTTGTAGATTCATAACGCAACATTCGTCTACATTTAAAGAGTTAGTATTAACAGTCGGGTTAAAAAGTATTAAACAAAGCCCTCACAATAATTCATTAAGGATATCCTTAGTTATTGTATTTACGAGCTTGTTTACCGTGTCATTTACTATCTCTATAAAAGGAGTTTTAATAAATCGAATCTATGTCGACACAGATTAACTAACAATCTATTAAAGCGGCGATATTAATTTATGGTCTCGGTACACAACCTATTTTTTATGCAGTTAAAGCGTATTAAACGCTGTTCGCACAAAGAGTGTGGAATCGATATAGTAGGAGATCTTTTTGTTGAGCTCATCCGGGAAAGTAATACAAGCTGTAATGATTATTTCTATCGCTAAGCAGATAGATTACTGTGTTCTGGTCTAAAGAACGTTGTTGCTGGTTTAATTACTGGCACACGAGGCTTAACATCTGATAGGTCCGACAAGGTACCTAAAAAAAAACAAAGATCTTAAAGGCTGGAGAGTTGTAGGAGAGCGAAGAAATCGATGCGTTGGTTAGGCAACTTTACTACTGGGTAGTAACTGGATAGGCCTACCGCTCGAATTTATTATTTAACCTTCATCCGTGTCTTAGGGAACATCTTAATTAATCGGTCATTAAATCCTTTATCTAAGAGTTACTGTGAGTATTAAGACCACCAACATGTAAGTGCCATATTGGAATTGGCGGCTGGTCTTATACTCCTCTAATTTAAATCCCTCATTGTATAAGATATAGGGCCAGTGTTCAACAGTGAGTGAAACACCTTAATTTTATATATCTTCCTTCGACTAACATACATAATACTGAACTACGAAAGATATATATAAAAATCTATGTTAATACTATCTCGCAGTAATACTGGAACAGTGCAGTACACACGGCATTTACTGAATCACGTCATTGTCAAAAATGTCTTCAACCCCAAAATTCCAGGAAGCACAACATAAGACAGAATAAATTTTTGAACAGCGCAGGGTTCAATGTGTAACAAATGCAATAAACCAAGACCTACGACACATTGCAAGCGCAGCCCCGGATCTATCATTCTTCCAAGTAATACTCAAAATTTGACATTTGCCATTTGGGATTGATTATCATACTAAAACTCGTTAACATATAATTATTATGCATATTTTTTACTAGACGCATCCCACAAACACTGCGTTTACAGGCTGCGTTTCTAGTATTTAAAACGTATGAAGTTTTACACATGAGTTTCAGCTAAAAGTGCTGCTTGAGGCAAGTTGTCCAGTTTGCTCACCCTTAGATTGCACCGGGGCAATATTAAATACAGCCGTAAAATTGCGGTTAATTATATTCCTACTAAACAGAGAACCACCACGCTAATTCAATACAACATAAGACAGAATACATTTTAAACAGCGGTTTTGTCAGTGAAAATGGAAATCCATAGAAAAAACTCGGTCTCTTTTAAAATCTAGACACAAAAACTACTTATTTGTTTTTCCTTTTTTGTAGACCACTGGAAGTTAGCTCTGAAGTTAGCACTGCAATCTTACTCGTTGGGGAATATGACAGGTACATTAAAACCGTACCCCTAATCGGTTTTACCAGCGGCGCGTCTTTTTCGGTACTAGTCACGACCGAATCCTCCCACCAGACCTGACTAAAAAATATTCAGAAATTATAAATTTCCGAATTGCCCTTGCCGGAAATCGAACCCTGGGCATGCAACTTTAAACAACAGCGCTCACCGATGCACCAGGGAGGTCGTCAAAAGGAAGAATCGTCGTAGGGAGATTTTTATGTAAGTATAATCGTTAACACAAAAGTTAGTAATATTTATTAAACTTTTCAAAGTTTGTTAAATATCTCTAAAATCGTAAAAGAATCGGCAGAGGTTTGTTGAATTCTTTAAAGTTTTTAAAATATAATTCCAGTTCAATAAATGGACCAGACCAGACCAGTGTCAATTCCGGTTCAATTTCCTCCCACTGGCAATTCGTTAGCTGCCAGACTAATGTTATCAAATGAATTTCCCAACTCCCTAGATTAATATTTATAAACAAAGTGTTCGCGAATTGCGGATACTGTGTGAGTACTAGAAACTGGTATAGCGACTGGCCGGCCGTGGCTCGCCTTGATCTAGAAATAAGACAACCACTACCTACTTATTATAAAACTGGTTGGTCGAAATAACGAATGTTAGATAAAAATATATGCGTACTCTAATAATTGTTATTTAGCGCCTTGAACGGTGCCACACATGTTACGTATAATGTTTAGCGGATTGTTATCGTAGGTGTTTTGTCAACAACCAAACGTAATCAACGATACAGAGACTGGTTTTACTGACAGAGGTACTTGCAGAACAATAAAATAGATTTTTTTTGTTCTTTTGAGAGCGATCAATAATGTGAGCACACTTGGACTATAACTGAATATATTATTAACTAGATCTACGAGTATATTACCTGAGGAGTTTGAATAACTAACAAAAAGCACATGTTTTTTTTTTTTAACTGACTAATAGATGCAGATATGGGTACCTAATAATTAAATTATCTTTTCTCTGTTATAAATATAAATACTAGTGTTATTTTTTTTAATAAATACGTGTCATAAGCTATCTCTATAGATTTCTGGCTCTTTGTATCAGGCTAAATTAGTATTGTATCATCCTAGAAATTAACGAGTCAGTAACTAGTAATTGCATATTTCTCAGCTACATAAATTTACCAAATAAACTGTCATTGTTACTACAAAGGAATACTTACTGCATTCTCGGTTTAAGACTTGAGTTACTCAAAGCTTACCTACCATAAATTGGTATAATTTATTGTTCTAACGACACGAGAGACTACCTACTCAAAATACTCTGGAAACTATTCCAGATTTCAACATATCTACTAAG
This sequence comes from Pararge aegeria, assembly GCF_905163445.1. NCBI lineage: Eukaryota > Metazoa > Arthropoda > Insecta > Lepidoptera > Nymphalidae > Pararge > Pararge aegeria. The sequence continues at coordinate 9,054,234 of NC_053195.1, read as the reverse complement.
ATATGTTGAAATCTGAGCTATGCAAAACCAACACAAAATACGAACCATGAAACTTTGCCATTTTGAAGACTATTTCTTTCGCATTTGCAGTAAATAGTTGATATAATTATAATCTTTATAAAGTAATTAAATTGGTTTAAATAATATACATAAAATGTATATTATTTATACCAATTTAATTAATATCCAGTTTAACTTGTAACAATTCCGCCGGGAATAATAACCGAGGCACGAATCGCGAGTGGATAACCTGTTTCCACCAAAATCTATGGAGCCTACGAAACTTTCATGCAGTGGAAAGCCTTTTTTATTGCAAGTGTGATGAAAAACGTCGTATATGGCGCTTATGGATTGATTATTACATACTTGTAACATAAATTACTATTAACAGAATAAGTTAAACATTACAGACATAATCTTTTGAATTAATCACAGTTCACTAATAAATCTGATTAGATTTTATTATTGTACACTCAATAATAGCAAACAAAGGAACAAAAGATATCATAACAAATATAACATAAGCACCGTACACAAGGTAAGGTACACGTTCCGCAGAAACCGCAAAAGAATTGTAGCAATCATTTCCCAACAAAGATGTTAATCATCAGGTGCGAAATCCATCGTGTGCAAAATATAACTTTAAGCCCCATCCATCTCTATCGTTCTACGATTTAGTATGATCATCTTTTTAATTACTTTAGTATAACATTCTTGACAAAAATTAACATTATTTTACATAAAATTATTTTAATCTTCTATTTAACATAATTACAAATAATACTAGATTTTTTTTCTGATCCACACAAAGTAAAATTAGTAATATTATTAAAAAAACTGTTTAAAATCATTTCAACCTTATTGCATCATCATCATCATCATTATCAAATCAACCGATTGACGACCACTGCTGGACATAGGTCTTTTAAAGGGCGTACCAAACTCCACGATTCTGGACCGCTAGTATCCAGCGGCTCCCCGCGACTCGCTTGTCGTCTATCCACCAGTTTTGGGGTCGACCAACACTGCGTTTACCGGGGTGCGGGGTTGCCACTCCAATACCTTATTGCATATCTACTCAATAATGTGTGCAGTATTGTGTGCTATATATGAAAGCAATAAATAAACGAATGAAATTGAACTAATCTATTATTATCATTTATCGTCCGGTGAATGCATTTCTGTATTAGTCCGCAACTAAGTCAACGTGGTGTACTCCAGCCTAAACCCTTCTTAATGTGGGAGGTGACAGTGTCCTGTAGTGGGCTGGTATGATGATGATGACGTCATTCAGACTGAATTGTATTTGAAAAATTCTAATAGAATTAGCAGTGCCCAATAACCAGAGTCTCGTTTGGGTGAAAAAAAAACTTTCTTTATGATTTCACCTTCATAAGGGGGTCTGATAGAGCTGCATATTGTTACTTATATGCAGGTTTGTCACCAACATATAAAAGTTCATGAAAATAGTCCAAACGTTTAGATTGAGTTCAGACGTACAGAAGAATTGGTTATATCATCTTGGTAAGATAAAACCATGGAAAAATAGCCATGGCAGCCTTGAAGTATATAGTATATATGGTAATGTTATTGCATTGTCCGTGCTGGACCCTACTTGGCTAGTTCATTTCCTTTAAGTTAAATGTGCAATACTTACCTGATTATTTTAAATCTATTAATTTTGTAAGCAAATATGAATAAAATGTACGCGAATTCTTAGTTGAGTACTTTATAGATTATATAAAACCTACCTTGTATTTATAGCTTATCATTAAGAGCCAAGGCCCTATTATGTTTCTCTCTACAGACTAAAATACGTGCATGTATTCATTTACACATTATTTTAAGTATAGTATAGGATAACTGGGTCACAGTGAAAAGCAATCTTATGCGCTGTTATAGGAAGTCACAAAACTTGTTGGACAAGAAGCTGTTTATAAAAGCATACGTCAGTTACAGATGAAAGAACAGATGTACTCGAAGTTTACAATTTATCAGCTTGCTCCAGTTTACTGCGGCATCAACAACAGTGATACACCCACGACTTCATTCATTGATAAGTAATATTTCAATGCGATAACTTGATACCTTTTTGTTATAGGATTGTGTTGACGCTTTTCTATTATTAACTTCTGCAGTGCCTGCAGGGCACGTGTTTATTTCCCACCTATAAGTAGGAATTATATAAGACAATACCCGAGCAATGTTGTTAAAGTTTTATATTTAAAACTGAAAATGTAAAAAGTTGGTAGTTACCTAGTGGGACCTTAGTATAAGATTTTAATAGGTGATAAAACATCACATCGGTCTTAGCCTAACACTAGACATCCTAAGAAATTCTTAGTCCGCGGATAAGAAATTGGCGTTCTTTACCCTCATGCCTGGAAGAGCACGATAACCCGTCCGGCCCGTATGTTATTACTTGCACTAATCGCTGAGACGATATCGATAAGTCGTATCTTCAGCTTATTCGATTGCTGGGCGTGTTATAGTAATTTCTTTACAGAAAAATCCAAGAGCTAAGTGTTTTTGACCCGACATGAAAAGGTACTTACTGTTTTATTTGCAAAACAATAAATAATTAATTCAGAATTTGACTAAAATTAAGTGGATTTTTATCCACTAAACTTTAGTAAGCTTTTAACTACTACAAAGTTCAACTAGAAAGGTCAATTTTCTGTGTCCCTGCTGCGTAATGTAATTGTAAACTAAATTATCAAATTATTATCAAAGCGTTAAAGGTTTCAATTGTTACCACCTTCAAGATTTTAATTAAGATACATTCAAATGTTTTCGCAATTTCCAAGCTCTCTCAGTACCTAGTTTAGTAAGTTTCACCCATAAGTTTAAATACAAGTTTCAAATACGCATATTCTTTATTCAAATAGGCCTATCACAGGCACTTATAAAGCGTTCATATATATATATATATATATATATATATATATATATGTTTACATAACTATGAGGTGTGACAACTACGTTCGCCAACTAAAACCTAAAGTTACGAGGGCTCCAAACGCGCCCTGGTCTTAGTAGAGCCCACATCAAACTAATTAAATTAATTAAATAATAATTAAATATACTACGACAATAGGTACATCGCCATCTAGCCCCAAAGTAAGCATAGCTTGTTTTATAGGTACTAATATGACTGATGAATATTTTTATAAATAATATACATAAATACTTTGAATATACATACACACCCAGACACTGAAAAAATTCATGCTCATCACACAAACATTTTCCAGTAGTGGGAATCGAACCCACGGCCTTGGACTCAGAAAGCAGGGTCGCTGCAAACTCCAATCGGCCGTCAGAATTGTTGTATTGTTGTGATCTGGTCTGAAGACCACACCCTTCAGCCGGTGTAATCATCAGGAACATGATGCTTATCACCTACCCCTTAGGTTGATGGGTACAGAGCGGCATGTTGCAGGACGCGTTCCTTGCATGCCCCGCGAAGTGCTGCTCCGATTATAGGAGATGGTTTTCCACTTACCATCAGGTGGGCTATATGCTTGGTCCGTCAATTATATTTATTTATTTATACTCTTTATTTGCACACAAATAAAAATACAAAAAAATAATAAAAGAAAACACAGACAGAAGAAGTATACAAAAGGCGGCCTTATCGCTTTGTAGCGATCTCTTCCAGGCAACCTTAGGAATTATAACTAAGTATAGAAAAAGTACTAATTCCTTAAAATTCCCCAACGAGGTGGACGGATGACATCGAGCGAGTCGCTGCGAGCCGCTGGAGGCAAGCGGCCCAGGACCGTGTATTGTGGAACTCCCTAAAAAAGACCTATGTCCAGCAGTGGACGTCGTCGTCGACGACGATGAATTCTCTAATAGATATTAAAAAACATTTATTAAAGGCAATCTGTAGGCAACATAACTAACCTTAATAGTATACTGCGACAACTATCGCAAATGCTGAGTTTAAACGCATTACGGTCACGTCACACCTAGAGGGAAAATCGCTGCGATACGGAATGCCTTTGTAGCCTACCTCAATAGATGAACTAACTTAAGCGTACGGCTACCAATTATATATATAAGAACTTTTGTCTTTCCATATGATTTCAAGCTAACTGAGCCATTGGAATACGTTACCGTATCAATATGTAAAAGCTTATGTGATGTTATAAAAAATAATAGTTTTTCAGGACAGAGGAAGATAATGATAGGTAAGAACTCTTTTGACGACCTACATGGAATTCTATATGCTGTTTTTTAAAGTTGGAGGTCCCGGTTCGAATCCCGACAGGCACAATTTGGGAATATGTAATTTCTGAATTTTCTCTGATATGGTCTAGTCCTTCGTCATGATGATCCAACCGACAAAGATTTGCCATTAAGAAATTTAGCTTTCCGATAACATGTCGCGTAAAAGCCGCAAGGTGAGATTGCAATTAAACAATAACTTGAAGTGGAATAAAAAAAAATACAACTCAACTCTCTGAACTGTGGAGAACAATATGTAGATTTGCTCATCGCTCAGCAGCGAGATAGGCTTGTAGTTATTCAGCAAGTTATTGCCACTTTTCGTTTAGAACAGAACCCCAACGCTGCTATACAACACCAGAGGCATGGGTATTGGGCCTTCCTTGGTGAATGACGTAATTGAACAATCGCTAAAGAACATCAAGTATCCGTTCTCCACCCGTTCGCAGGAGCCGTTCGATATTACTGACATCGACTTACGGGATATTTTCGTTAAAGTGTCGGGTAACTTTGGCACTAGAGTCTTTAGTTTAATCTTCTACAGGCTTCTGCGTTGAGGTGTATAACTGCCAATAGGATTTTCAACCTCACTCAAAATCTCAAGTTTAAAGGAAATGAGACAGACTCACACGTGAACACTTTCGCTGCTCTGTTGTGCTCAGTTTGATTTGCTCGGTATTGATGATCTGATCTATTTAAGAAACTGGTAGTCAGACGCATGATCAACTGAAGTCTGATTTCTTGTCTCTTTTTCATGAGGCTAAGTAGGCCAAGAACTTTTTGGTTATATTTGTACGGCGGTTCTAAGAACTTAAACCTGTACGAGAGCTATGGTAATGCGCTCGACCGTAACAATAGGAAGATTTTCCGAGGTCGAACAATTCATCTATGGAAGTTGTATATATGGTCATTATTTGTGCAAACTTCGTTAGCGCAATGCGGGATCTTTGTGTCGCCATCTGTTAAGTAAAGTGGAGACCGCCATAGACCCAGCCGCACACCGTTCTTATCGTCATCTAACTACGTAAAAACCGCTACAATTTATCCACTAGATGCGTACAAAACCTTATCGTCTACAATTACGATTAGCAAATACAGTCCCAATCTGAGATAAATAGTGTTCTAAAGAGATAAATGCACGTGTTGCGAGATTAAAATCCATTTAAAGTAATTCTTTAAAGCTAAGCACTTTTACGCGTGATTGTTTCACGTTTCCATTGTCTTGAATCTCGCTATTGTCATTTCGTGATGACATAAAAGCATGTCCTAAAAATACCTGCTGTGTGTCATTGCTCAACCTTTCGATGTGAATCTAGCTCATGCAACAGGGTCTATTGACCGGACGGTCCAGCCGTAAATTTTTTCGCATGCAATTCGATATTAAATTCATTTTTTTATCCTGGTTTCGTTACTTACGTTAATTCTTGGACGCATTAGCGTGAATTTTAGTTTATTCAGTAGGAAATAATATAAGAGGTCAATTAAAAAGGTTTTTTTGGTTGACTTGTTTTTTCATTAGCCCCTATAAAGTGTAGCATTTTTTTTTATAGATCTTGACTGAAATCTCACCTGATGGTTAGTGATTATATAGTGTAATACCCGTTCATTAAAATCCAAAAACTTTAGATAGCACATAAAGGTAGTGCTATGTATCTATAGGGAAGAGCTAGAAAAGGATAGCATCTGGATTGGAATAGAATATAAGTGGAATAGAAAAACTTTATTGAAACTACACACAAAGGGATACAGAATGTATTATTAATATCTATCCTAGGCTATCCTGTTATGGGTATCGAAGGAATATTCAATTCAAATTCCAAATTATAATTTTGTACATTTATTTTTAACACTCTTTATAGACGTTCAAATTTCTCCATTTATTCCAATTTAGTTTGTCTTTAATTTACCACCCACTGCCGAAGCCTCCCATCAGCCCAGACAAGAGAAAATATAGAACTTACTAATTCTCAAATGGCGCTTGTATCGTACCCACAACATCCCACTTATCTTCACAAATTTACAACTTCACTGTGCCAGTGAAGTTGTAAATTTTTACTTATTCAAATTGTAGCATACTATTTTATTATTGCTTATTAAATCAATGATTTGAACAATTATAATTCTTTGAAAAGTGTCGAAACAACAGAATCGCTAGCGAAAGTTAATCGTGACTCCGCAGTTCCTTATACTTATTGTCAATGTAGTCATGAGATTGATAATAATGTTGTTTTGAGAGCAATAACATAAATATTAAATTATTCTTTGTCTTCGGTACGCAATAACGGCGGCCTGTTAATGACACTGCTGTCCATACATTTGGAAGTTTGGTGTTAAATGTAGTCACAAACCGAAGGTACTTGAAATTGAATGAAATCCGTACCCGAGGAGCCCATCACTTTTATTTTTCTTGCCGTGACAGTATACATTAAGAATATAAAATAATAAAACACATTGGTCTCAAAACAAAAAAATACTACCTACGAGTACCTACCATTGAGTTTCAGACCATTTTTGTTTAATTACTTTATTAAGTTGTACGTATGATTTAAGCGATGCCCGCACATTCATGTTATACTTTAACTAACTTACTAAATACTCCTGTTATAATACTTTATAACGTACCATCAAGAAGACCGAAGTAAAGCGACAACTAGATAAAGAATAAAAATATATACAGTGCACACTTTTAAGAAGGCATTTAACTAAGATTTTGAAACTCTCACGCCTCGTTTCGCTCAATATACGCTAGATATGATCATTTCACATAGTTTAATTGCTCACATATGAGTAGGTTATACGCATTAGCAGATCATAAAGCAATTTATTGTACCTTTTTTCAAGTGTATGTATGAATGAAATTTTATTGTTCGACACAGCAAACCTAGTTACAGAAATATAAATACAAAAATAGATTAAGTAAGATTATAGAGATTATAGAGAGTAATGGGAAATAACGAAAATTGCAAGGTGATTTATTATTTAAACATTATTTATTTACCTTAAAATTAAAAACTTTTGATAGAATTATTTGACTTAATAACCTTCAATACGTACCCAGGGGGGCAGGGGAGGGCAGCTACCCCCACCTGGACATCTGGAAAAAAATGTATGAATCACAAATCAAAGCGTAAACATGCAGAAGGACTTGGAAGATTTGTAGGTGACGGAAATAATACAAGCAGAATCTATTTTAAATTGAAATTAAAATCAAATTTCATTATTAATCGGGGAAACATTATTTTTATTTGTATCTCTATCTGACTGGTTTTGATGGCATTAAAAGGTTATATTAAAAAAAAATATTAAAATGTTGTTTAGAGCTAGTTTTCATTTTATTTTCATTCTGGCAATAAAGTTAATTTAATGAAGAAATTCGATACATTTTAATTTGTATTACAAACCTGCTGTGCCCTTCGGTTTTGCTCGCGTCTACTACGGATCGCAGCGTAATGCTACATACTCTACAATTTCCTCAATATAGCCTAGCAAGCGCAGATTTTTTTCATTCGGACTGACCGATCCAGACATACATACAAAAAAACTGAGAAGTTTTAGTGTAGATACTAATGATAGCAATGGAACTTTATAGTCGACTATGATATGCAGACAAAAAATATTTAACTTTATAGGCTAAATGCAGTAACATTCAGACAGTCAGGTCAGCTGTTTTCTGATCAGAAGTCCCAAAATTTCCACAGCAGCGGGACCATGTCACTATCTAGTAGTCATCGAACAAAATAAGATAAATAATATTTACTGTACGCATTTGGTTGCCTGGAATAAATCGCTATGCAGCCATAAGGCCACCAAATTGTACTCTCTTGCTCTATGTTTATATCTCTGTAACTAAATTTTTCTTTAGTGTACAATAAAAGTGTATTCATTCATTCATTCACACCTATAGTAAATTTGGGTACATTGCTGAAGATCTGTATGGTGTGAAGTATAAGGATTGAAGAAATTATAAACTACACTAAACAGATTCTCCTACTTTTCGCAAAGTGTCATAAGTGTTCATATAAAATGCCAATAACCATTTTCCTCAACCTTAAAGAGTTTCTCTAAGGTTGTTTCTCTTTTGAAGGCTAGCCACCCGAGTTGGATGTGTCTGCTAATCTCCTTCCCTGTCCCTCCTTACTTAATGTTATTGTTTATCCGAGGTAGACATATTCGGTTACTTCATCCGGGCATTTTATATTATTGTTTTTATTAATATGGTTTTTATATACCTTTTCTACATAACACTTTGTGAGGAGGATAGCAGTGTTATAAGAATAATAAATTTCAGGCCGGTCAACTATGTATTATATAAAGTTTGTACACAACAGAACCAGCACCTTTATATTTTGTAGGATAGCGGATAAAAGTGGTAAGCTTAGGAAAGATTACTGAATGAATGTTATTAGACACCAATCTAAAAATTACAGAAAAAAAACTTTAATAACAACACAACAGCGTATACTTACAATTTGTGGAAAGATATACTTATCAGAAGTTGTACGCGAAAGAAAACGCTGAAGAAAGAAAGAAATTTTATTATTAATTTTCTTTTTTATGAATGACTTCTAAAAATTCACTGAGTTATGTTATTACTGGACATAACAGAAATTCTATCACGCTAGATATATTATTTAAAATAATAACTACAATTGAAAATCGCACAAATGCACTAAATATCATGCAGTTCATAGATATAATCTACTAATAGCTAAAGAAATGCCGGTAAAAACAACACTAAAGTCAATATGGCGCTTGGCAGTATTGGTGCATTGGAGTACGTGGACTCCAACCAACCAACCCGCACTTTATTACCGAATTAATCCGTTTCTTAGGAATTACTGTCACCAAAGGTTGCCTTTGAGAGATCGCTCTATCGATAAGACCACCTTGCACGCCTAAACTAGTTTTTCCATTACAGTGTTATAATGAGCCTGAAGCCAATGTCAACCCGGCAATCCTATTGCCTTAATGTATTTAGAAAAACAATGCATAACACCTGTGGGCCCGCAGATTTTATCCTGGTCTGAAATAAAAAAACCTAGAATAATCTATAACAATTCTAAACCTAAAGAGTGGGATTTAGGTTTGTTTGTATGAACGCACTGGAACCAAAAGTCAGATATGGAAAATCTTTTTTGAACTTGAATCGTTGCAGAAAGTTAACGCCCTAGTAACATAACACCTTTTAGGTTAAAGAAGGCACGATGAATCGGGCGGTCGTAGAATGACAGCTTGTATCGAACTCTATATATCAGAATTTGTGGCAGATGACATCGCAGGAAGATAAATAAACAATTTGCCAGATGACAAGGATGCTGAACGCTTCCAAACTCTTTTACTTTATTGTCTTTAACATAACACTATATTTAAATGTCCACCAGCTCCTCTATTAAAAAAATAGGTATGACTTTCTATAACAATAATAGCGCAATTGTGTCCGAACTATAATAAACAGTAGAATAATGTTTGAATTGTTTTCATTCAACTTTGAACTTACAATGTATTCACTATACCAACTGTGCGTTACTTTGTTAGTTAGTATTAATTTCAAAAGGTTTTCATGTTTAGGACCTCAAATTTTGGTAGGTATCGAAACATTGCTTAAGAGATTAAAAGATAATATCGGATAGGAGGGAAGGGCATTCCAAGGGCTAGGATCTGGAATGCCCTTCCAGCTTCCATTTTCCCCAGTGCCTACAATATGAGTACCTTCAAATCAAGAGTGAATAGGCATCTTCTAGGCAAGCGCGCTACACCTTAGGCTGCAGCATCATACCATCTGGTGTGATTGCAGTCAAGCGCTCGTCTATAAACAAAATAAAAGGCTTAAAAGAGTTTTTTTTAACTGAATATTGCTTTGCTTAACACCAACCTAGTAATATGAGTTATTCTGCGACTTCTCGAATGGCCAGGAAAGGTCTCATAAAGTCACGCTGACCTCCCTAGTAGTTAGCAGATTCGAATACAGATGTTCCATCGCAAGGTCTTTCGAATCGGTCTGCTACTAAGAATTTCTTGAAAGTAATTGAACCCCTCAATAGGTTTCTTTGATCTCCTATTATTTTCCATTGAATTCAAGACCCCTTCATTCTGCACCCTTTCCAATATTAATAATATATATATAAAAAAAATACCAGGGTCCTGCGAACTTCGTACTTCAAAAGTTTGAAGAGTGTCCAGATATCGAGGTAGTAGGAGGCATTAAATTTTTTGCATCACCTAGAAAGTATAATCGAACTACTAGTGCTATGGAGATAACATTGGCAACAGAATTAGATATTGGAAACAATTTTAAAGTAAGTTACGAAATGTTTTTTTTATAAAAGTATCAAAGATTTTCTCATAGTCCACGAACGCTAAGCAAAGTGGCTTTTTGATCTTATCGGTATTCTGTATAACTTACCGCAGCGTATAGATGTGGTATATAGTACTAAAGCCCTTACTGAATCTGGCTTGTTCGGGAAGATGGAAATAGTCAATCCTACACGCACAAAACTGAGGAGTGTAGAAGACTTTACAAAAGACATATGTCCAGCAGTGGACGTCTATCAGATGAAATGGTGAGATAAATTATTATTTTATTATAGCCTCTTTATATCCATAATACATTTTTATCAATTATTAATACATTATAATATGTGGATGCATAAAAATGATATCTATATATATATATATATATTAAATTCTTAGTAATAAATAATAAAATCAAGTACCCCAATGGACCTCTATACGGGTGTAGGCCTCCTCCATTTTTCTCCACGACTGTCTGTCCTTTGCTTTAGTTAACCAATATTCACCGGCTTTTCTTATTATTTCGTCAAGATAAATGCAAACTAGATAAATCACGACAGTGTCATCATTATCAACCCATTACAGAGTCATACATGGTCATCGTCCATCACACTTTCCAAGTGCGGATTAGTAAACTTCGCTCGCCTTTGATAAAGTTATGAAGAACTCTTAGGCATGCAGGTTTCCTCACGAGAATTTCCTTCATGGCTAAAGCAAGTGACATTTTTATTCCGATCCGGCAGTGGGACTACACAATCACGGTGACCACCAGACTACCCCTACTACGTAGTGGTACCGGCTATAAAAAAAATCAATAACACACGCCACCAAATAGAAAAAATAAGTTGGTATATAAATGTTATAACTGAAACGTTATAGCTGGAATACAATGGAGCAATGAAAAAAGAAGGTGGTTACAAACAAGGAGCCCTTTACTGGAAGAAACCGTTATGCGAAGCCTTGGAATGTACCATAGGAGATGTATTTAATGACTTTTTGAAATCCACTGAAGTCAATGAATGTCCAATTCCAATAGTAAGTAAACAATAATACAGGTATTTTTAACATGAATGAATGAATGAATGAATACACTTTTATTGTACACCACAGAGAAAATTTACAGAGATACAAATACAACAGCACAATAAGGTGGAACGTACAATTTGGCGGCCTTATCGCTAAATAGCTATAATATCTTCTTTTTGGAACGAAATTCTAAAATGTTTAACAATATACTAGATGTCCCAGTATCGTAGCACTTAAAGAACACAAACAATTGAAATTTCCCATAAACTTCTATAGTTTCTAAGAAATTTGCTTTGGACGATTATTCGACTTTTTTCAGCTTTTTTTCTAAATTTTGTCCATAGCCACCTCACCAATACAAACGCAGGAGGCAAGCAAAACGAAAACATTAGTAAAGTGGGGTTCAAGCGATGAATGAGTATTCAGACATTTGTCCAGGAATCTTGTAATATTCCGGCACAAATGTTCTTGCAGACCACCAACTATACGAAAGAGTGATGTTCATGCCATTCATAGAGGGCGTCATACGTACTGTCATCCACGTTATTATGTAGTATGTCATTAATATGACTGAATAGAGAGTGAATAGAGATTCGGTGACATCACCGACCCCTCTAAAAAGCCATATTTTATCAGCTTAGGGTTTAGACAAACTTAAACAAAGCTAGAAACTCACTTTTCTCGAGCAGCCCGTTATTTTCGACGAAGAGCTTTCACGATGATGCTGCTAGAGCCTAACCTTTACTATCAAGCACATTCGTCCAACGCCATGCTTACTTCTACCGCTGAGCAACATTGTCGCAATGCTGTTTTCTTAAGAGCGTGGTTGCCGATATAATTACAGGCGTATGCCGTATGAGGCTTTACATCTACGCCTCAGGTTCACGGACGCAGAGAAAATACTTTGCAGGATGTGTTTTTTACATACCCTCTAAGTACCCCATAAGTGTTGCTCTGTTTATAGGCGTTGGTTTTCTACTCACCATCAGGTGGACTATCTGCTTGGTCAATCAATTATTAATTTAAAAAAATGACGATCGCCAATGAGGTACCTTTATTACATTAAAGGAACTACAATAGGCATGTGTTTAGCAGTTTAGGTGACTAAACTTTTGTTTCAACTTTTTATAAAAAGTTAAGCATGAGTTCATTTTTATTGCAACTATAAATAAAAGAATCAAAATCTAGGTTAACTATCAACTGTTGTCCGCATTCTTCGTTCGGGTTTGTAACAATTTTTTACAAATCCTTTCCTCCCCTACCTACTCCCTTCCTTACCATTTGTTTTCCTAGGATAACTTATTTTAGCATAATTTATTTTTCTGTTTGATTCGTTTTAAGTTGTATGTTTTCTCCATTATGCGTTATTTTTATTATTTTGAGAAAGAGAGATCTCATACCATATTATATTATCTACCAGCGGTTGCCTGCAACTTTGTCCGCATATAATTTCTAATACGTAACACGTGTGCATGGTTTTGTAGGTTTCCTGGTAGAGATCGATTTTTAACGATAAGGCTGACTATTTGTATCTTTCTTTTAGTGCATATTCATGTTTGTTGTTTCTCTACGAAGTCCAAAGTTACTTAACAATTATTCATTGTGAAGTCAACATCTCCTGAGGATGCTCCGGTTTCGGAGCGAAACGTGCGTAGAGGGAACATTGCCGAGGATCTGTTTCGTGTGGAGTATACGGATTGAAGTAATTATAAATTACACCATACAGATTCTGCTGCTGTTCGCGGAGTATAGCAAATTAAGCTTAATTTTCAAAATGGAGAAACCTATGTGAACCCCTGTTACCTGCTATAAACCTTCCGTTCGTTTATATGTATTAATTAAAAAGCTGTTATTTTGACAATACAAACAGACACTTATATAATTTTTTATTTGTTTAGGCTGTACCTATAGATAAAACTCTTTAGGTAGCTATTATTTTTTTATCGCTAAGCCTGATTTCGGTTATGTGGTTGTAATAAGTAATTAACCGATTATTTAATCGATGTTCAAATAATCTAAGCTATCTATGCATAGCCCGCAACTGCGTTCGCCTTTTATTTTAAGAAATCCCAAGGGAACCGTTTCACAAAAAATTACACCAAAATTAATTGGCCGTGGTGCTTTCGTAGGATGAAAAGTGTCAAATTTCATCGAAATTGGTCCTGAGCCGAATAGACAAACAACTAAACAAATAGACACACTTTCGCATTTATAATATTAGTATGAGTAATAAACAGGTGGATATTTGTCAATGGCTTAAGAAATAATATTAAAAAAATAGTTTACGCAAAAATGTGAACGTATTACTGTCAAAGGATGTCCCGTGAAATAACCCGTGAGAAAAAACAGCCGACCGTAGACTTGGACTGTGGTTAATTACGAGTACCTACGAAATGCAAATGAATAAGCTCATTTTTAACAAGCGGATGCCAGCAACTTCTTCGTTAGAATTTCTGATATTGCGTTAAATAACCCACAGTACCTATGCTCGTCATCACGAAGCTCCTTAGTTTCCTCGAGACGAAAAAACAAAGATACACGAACTAAAAGCAACTAAAAGTCAAGGTACAATTTTTTACCCCCTATCTAAATCTTCCGGGATAGAAATTTAAAAAAGTTATGTACCCGAAACCAAAAATAAGAATTTTCATGGATTATCATTATCACCACATCAACCCATTACCGGCCCACTACAGGCGTGCTCTGTAACCCGTGTAAAGAGACCCGTGGGTCTCTTCCCACAGTGAGATGGGGCTAAGATAACAGAGGGGGCTTTAATAACATTATGGAGAACTCTCAATCATGAAGGTTTCCTCATGATGTTTTCCTTTACCGTTGAAGCAAATGGATTATTCCCATCCCCCTGTATCCTGTCTGTACAAATAGGAACTATTTGGCCTGTAGACTGTCTCTCTGTTAGTCAGGAAAAAGTAATTTTATAGTGATGGAAGAATAATTTATATAATAATATTATTATTCATTAAAATATTGTAATACCTAAATAATAAATAAATATACCACGAAAATACACTCATCGCCTACACTCATCGCCATCTAGTCCCAAATTAAGCGTAGATTGTGTCATGGATACTAAGATGATCAATATTTTTATGAATAATAATACATAAATACTTATAATATATTTTCATCACACAAACATTTTCCAGTCGTAGGAATCGAACCCACGGCCTTGGACTCAGCAAGCAGGGTCTCTGCCCACTGCGTCAATCGGCCGAAAAATCATTAGGAAGGAGTATGTAGGAACACTTTAAAAACAATAAGAAAACGGTGAATATATAAAGATGATCCATACAGTTCGTTCTCTCAAATAGTTTCCTTTGGACAAACCATTATTGATACAAATTTTTGGCAAAAACATAGATTTAGCCCAGGAGTCTTAAAAAACATCAGTCACTTTTTAGCCTGGGAACACAGAAAGTTCCTGGCGAATTTAAAACAAACCGAAAAAAACGCAGACAAAGTCGCTGACAAGACAACATATCTTAAAACACATGGCAAAACATTGTCTGTCACAAAGAATATACGACTAAAATATGAAATGAGTCCGCATTAAAACCATATTTAGCACCTACATATGTAATATTTTGCGGAAGGTCTGAAGGTTTAAAGGTGAAGGGAAACCTCCAAGGTCAGGAACGATAATGATTGATTTTGTACTCAAGTCATTACTTGAAATAAGATAATGATGCTGAATTATACTACATTTATTAAATTAAGGAGGACATAAAACCTTCGCAACAATTTCGAAAGCATTTTCATAAATGTTATTTAATTATTTATTATCTTCCTTGGTTTTTATTAAATTTGTACCTACGCTGTAACTGAATTGTTACTTTGTATTTTTTATTGTATTTATTGAGGCATCAAGCAGTTTACTAACTTGATGGAAAGTGGAAAACCTATAAACAGAGCAAAACTTCGCAGGGCACGAAAGGAACACATCCTCCTGCTGCCCTGTGTCCATAAACCTGAGGACCCTCATTTGCCTATAATTACACAGCCAACCACAGCCTTAATACCGGAACACAGAAAATAAGCAATATTCCAGACAAGCTCACAAAAGCTCTAAAGCTACTACTACGTGTGTTGATGTGACGTATCTAAAGTGAAGGCCAAGTGGGCGTAAAATCGAGCTTCCGTTTAAAGGAGTTTTACATAACGATTATTCTTATTTGAAAGAAAATCTAAATGTTTTTGATTTTGTCATATTTATTACTTTATTTGTATGCATACTTTAGATTTAAAATTGTTTGGATCTAATATATATGCCAGACTTCAATTAACTTCTTCAATTACTTCACTTTGGCGACTGTAACATAAGTATGAAGTATACTTAAAAAAAATGATCTCCATATTAAAAAAAACATCGTAGGATAAATAATGCATAAATTAAGTCACGCGTCATGTATTTAAATTTTGTAACTTAATATAGTTATAACAAATAGAATGAATCATATTATAATAACTTGTGTGTAAGGTAAGGGCCAACGCACTCAGTTTTCCTCGCGGGCCTCATCTTTTTCACGGAAAAAGTCTTAACGAATTCCAATAGAATAAAATGCATTAAAAATATAAACAAAACCAAAAATCTGTTCTGAAACAATCATAAGGAAAAGGAGAGAGATAAAAAGATAAGAAAAACAAGACCTTTAAAATGCTCCAAAGCATTGCCTTTTTAGCAGGTTATCGGGGGGGTTATATATATCAAGGAGGGGTTTAATCTAGGCTGGAATTTTACCTGATATAATGGACGCACGTCCATGAGGAGTTTCCGTGCATATTAAAAAAGGTAATATTGCGTGTTTGCAGAAGCAGTACACGTGTTATATAGGTCAACTTGTCTTTTGAAAGTAAAATATCAATCAGTCCTACAGTCAAAAAATAACATATGTGCTGGGCATTTTAAAACTTGCAGGTAGTATTTTTATTACTTTGTTTCAATTTATTTTTTCTTCATCTTGTTTGTAATTCCTTAATTTTTTAAAGCATGCTGAGGTTACCTCTCCGGTTTACATTATCACTTATTTTATGAATGTTTATCTTGCATGTAATAGTTTCGATTTTTATTTTGGAACCGGGCAGCATGTTTTAAACTAATAATGCTAGAAAAATTCGCGAGCACTGTTTTAATATGTGCGTCTAGCCTTACCAAGACAGACAATAGCGAAATATTTGCAACAATAATTAATTATACTATAAGACTAACTCATTCACCTTGGCTTATATGTATGTACCCGTTTATTTAAATTTTAATTACGCAGCTTTGAAATGTTTTTTTATATTAATTGTAATACATTTTATATTACGTATTATAATGACGTTTGACGACCTTCCTGGCGCAACGGTAAGCGCTGTGGACTTATATATGGAGGACGCGGGTTCGATTCCCGCCGGGGTAATTTCAGCATTTTCTCTGGTCTGGTGTTGCGGGAGGCTTCGGCTGTGGCTAGTTACCGCGTTGTTGTCAAAAAAGTGAGGCCAAGCTATTTGCGCTACGATGTCGCGTAGAAACCGATAAGAGGTGATTTAATATAAACTGCCATACCCCTAACAGGTTAGCCTGCCACCATCTTTGACCGCATCATCACTTACCACCAGGTGATTTAGTGATTCAAATGAAAATACTAAATTTTGCCCCTTATTTTTAATTCTCATTTTACATAATTATGTAACCTTAATTCTTACCAAAAATTTAATCCCTATAACTTTATCTGGGTTAGCAAGTGAGGGTACTTGCTAGACCGAAACGTGGAACCGAGCCGAGCACCCTCGGGTTGATGTCTCCCGCAAGATTTCACCGAGCCTAGGGCTCTTCTCATGGCAATTTTTGCGTTCCCTCCTCTCTCTCATGACGCTGTAACAACCCCGAAAATAATAAATAGTTGGAAAATCCAAAAGTTATTCATTACAACAAAATTGAGATTATTTGTAAATTTGTAAAAGTAAAAAAAAATATTCAAAAAAAACCAACTCGATAAGTGAAGTATTTCGCTCGATATCGTGACCACAAGATACGGGATCCGCACATACAGAGACACGGACGTCCAACACAGAACTTTTTTAAACAATTTTTTAATTAGTTTAAATAATAAAAGAGATTTAAAAATATCATGAGTGTTAAAAATAGTGTTTTTCTCAACATTTGTCTATTTATATTCACTTGTAAAAGCAATAAAGAATAAAAAAAGTCACATTTGAAGTTGGAGAATCACTCGGTGTGCGTAAGCTGACAGTAATACCCACCTCAACGCTTCGCTTATGAGGCGAGCAAAAGAACTGAGGTTTCAAAATTCAACATAATTTTTTGACAGTTATTTGATGGACATTTTATAATAAGTTATTTTTTACCAAACGAAATATTGAATAGACCTGCTGAACTTGCGTGTCATCTTCTGAAACGTTTTGTAAACCACAACCATTTTGAAAACGAAGTTTAAATCTTACTAAGCGAGATAATGGTTAAGTTGAAAACCTGTTTTGGCGGGAAAAATTACTCGCTCCTTCGAACTCTCACTTATCCTGGTTCGACTCTATTATACCTTTCGAACTGAAGGTCACAAACAGCAAGCACGGAAATTCCGCTGGCATTCTTGGTACCATTCCACGTGTATAATTTATTTGTACTTACCAATACCATAAAACCATTCTGAGTTTATTTATTACATTGTAATCTTTAATATATATATATGTCTTGTGTGCGTGTGAGGAGGAGTTCAGTGACACATACGTGTGTATGTCACTGAAGCCCTCCTAAACGGCTGGACCGATTTGAATGATTTTTTTGGTATGCGTTTGAGTGGCACCCTGGATGGTTAAGATTCATAAATCAGCCCGACAGATAGCGCTGGGGTCGGCTAGTATTTCTATATTTATTTATTTGGGTAGGTATAGTTATTTGCTATAATTTTTCCATAATTAGTTATCAACTTTTACGTTTTGTTTTCTAATTTAACTCACACATAACATACATAATATTCATGGTTTTAGAGCTTTGGCGTGTAGCGAACTTACTAACAACGCTTAAACGTGTATTATTGTAGTAATATTAGAGACGTTTTGGTTTAGTCCTCATTTTAAGGATGTAAAGGTTTGTCGTAGTAAACGGTCGTAATTACTACTTCTTTAAGCGATGGGCGTAAGTCCGCCGATGTCTAAACATAGCAAAGCCTTGTCCACGCCTGACTTTCAACCGGGATGTCCATGACCATCATCATCAGAATTCATATAAACCCATTACCGGCTCACTACAAGACACGGATCTCTTCCTACAATGAGAAGGGTTTAGAACGTAATTCACCGCGCTGGCCCAGACCGGATTGTAAGTGGTTCGTTTAGTTTTGGTTTTTCAAAAATCTTAGAGGAACAATATCATCGCAGGATGAAACTTTTTATTCATATAGCAAAATTTCATCAAGAGAAGTGTAACGGTCAAGTTATGCATAAATAATAAATTCAATTTATTTAAATCCCTCTGGTAGCTTTTACCAGCAACTTTTCCGGAATGAATTTTATCCTTTGTTCATCTCAAGCTTGCATCTCGAAGATGGCCATAGGATAACATGCATATGTATGTATAGATGTATACTAAACGCGGGCGAAGCAATAGAATCTAATACAAGAAAAATTAACTTCGTTACAAAGAACATGTACTAAGGAATGTATAAAACTTCTGTACCCTTGTTATTATTGTTTTTTCCACTTTCCATTTCCTCTGTAAGCAATATTTACTTCCGACCCTTCTTATACGACGAGATTTAATAGTAATTAAACACAATGATATAGAATATAAAATATGTCCGATTACAAAATGTGCTTTTGTGCTTGTACATACTGGTACCAAAAATAGTTTCCCTGACTAATTTCAGCCACGTTGTTACATGTTTATAGTACTGTCTGTCGTACAGAAATTTGCCTATTACGCGGACTGTTGCTAAGGATATCTTGATAGAAAAAACAAAACTATTATTAATTGGCCCAACCCGTGGATCAAACTTAGGCCCTCGTATTTGCAGTAAAACCTGCAAACCACTAGACCAACGTGGCAGTTAGTAAAGCAGTCACACAGATACCAATATAATAACAAATCACTGACTTGTGTTACGAAAGGCCGCAGCGACTCAGTTCGCTCGAGTTACTTACTACAAGGTAAAGGCAAATAAGTTCATTTAAAAGAACGGAAGTAAGCCCATTTACGTTAATAAATTATCTTGCATATAAATTATTTTGTTATAATCGTGCGTTACGAGAAGGATTACAATATTTAAAATTAGTTTCGTTTTAGAAACAATATTGAGATGAATAAATAAAGCCATTGTAATTACTAATTAACTTGGTCCTTTGTCCATTTGTATAATTAGATATGTATAAATTTAATAATTAGCTTAGTTATGTGTTATTCTATTATTGTGTATTAAATGAAGAAGGATTTGTCGATAAAAATATTATATGTCATTTTTTTTTTATTTAATCTGATGGCAGCGGGCTAACCTGTTAGTGGTATGGCAGTTTACTTATCTTAAACTTATACCCCTAATCTGTTGCTACGCAACCTCGTACCGGAACGCGAAAACGCGAAAACGGCACGTCTTTGTCGATGTCCGGTGGTCATCAACAAAGACGTGCCGTTTTCGCGTTTTCGCGTCCACAGCGCCGCCTCCCACCAGACCAAAAAGATTAAATTATGAATTTAAAAAAATGTCCCTGCCTGCAATTTCTAATTTAATTAATTCTATAAATGGGCGTACTTTGTCATTACATTGTCAGTTAAATTTATTTTAAATCTTGTATTAAATATGTAACATTATGTATTATGCTGAATAAATTGAACCTAAGACCTTCCTCTTATAAGATTACAGCCCCCACCCACCCCTTCGCCAGGTAGGGATATGTGGAAACTGTACCAGGGTCAGCCAGGTCGCCAGGATGGTCGTCGAATGATATGAAAGCGTCCTATAGTGAATTACAAGCCCTTAAAAGAAAGGGTTGCAACCCTTTCTTTACGATATAGTATTTTAATATAATTACTTATTTTATTTGGAATATATAGTAATTTAAGTTCATGATGAAGATTACATTTTGGGCTTTAATAATTGTTTGTTGTAATTCATAGATACGAGTGCTTACTATAAATTCTCTTTTTAATAAGGCCATTAGTCTTTGTCCCAGTAAAAACTTTAAGAGTCAACGCTCCCAAAAGTATTAAATTTCCCTTCAGTAAAATCTTTTAGTAATTTAACTGGGAGTGCTTATATTTTATTATATGATATTTCGTAGGAACAAACAATAATGTTAGTAGAAAAGCTCAAATAGCGAGGTAATATTTGTTTACATTAGATACCTATTTTTTTGCGTACTAGTTAACACAGAGCCTTCTTTTATTGTGTATAATCACAAAATTTAAAAGAGCTTTCGTACCTAAAATCATAAATCTCGTATGAAGGAGTGCTAAGATGACAAAAATACACTGGCATCTCACTATGAAACACTTAAAATTTTTAGAGCCCTTAAAAACCATTGATTAAAACGACAAATAGGTAGTCAGTATTTGCATTATTGGGGTGGAAAACTATAAGATAAGAAATTAGTTTTTAAAATCAAAATCTTGAAAGCCTGACTCTTGACATATGATGGAGGCGATTTGTAAGTTATTTATCATGTTCAATATAATCCAGAATAATAAAATCGAAATCTAAATTTAAAAAAAAATGATGTTGGAACCCTCATACTTTTTACATTAGATGTACATCATCACTGTAATAATAAAGTTATGGAAATATGTGTCTGTTGTTCCTTATAATAGAAAAAAAAGGCATACTAGAATTTTTTTTCATGTTAGTAACCATTTAATTGAATTTGTAAAACTTACATAATGCAAAATCTAAAAATAATTCATCAAAATTTATTTAGGTAATTGTCTTTTACTAACTGTTAAGTTTTATTTATTGCTAATGGTGATTAGAATTCTCCATATCCCACATTCCTAAGCGTTTTCACCCACAAAGATTCAGTCACCGGAGTTAAAACATCTTTTACTCTTCCAATATTTGTGCTTATGAAATGCTGTTTGCTCTTCCAACATGACCAGCCAGCGTCGCTTAAGTTACATTCTGGGTTTTATCTTATCTTATAGTTACGATAAAATCCCAGATTATAGGTGTGTTTAAATAAACTTGTTTTAATTAAGTTTTTTTTTTGACATATATGTAGCTCTAACATTTTGCCATCGAACCGAGAGGTGTCGTAAGAATCTGTATCGCCCGTTTAACTAATGTCCCTTGGGCACACACACGTTTTGCTTCGTCAACTCTAATATGCAGTGCAAAGATCTGGAATATTTTTCTCCTACTTTGGACTTCTGCCCCTTTAATATTTACCTTTGAATCACTTTGAATTAGATATTCTATTTTATAAGCAAGTACTTTTAGTTCCATCATCATTTACCATGGAGAAGCGATGATAGCCTAGTGGGTTCGGCTACCCTTGGGGGGGTTAGTTCGAGGAATGATGAGGATGATTTTTTACCATCAGGTGTGACTGTAGTCATGCCCTTATCAAGTATTTCAAAAAGTGTATCACATTTGATCCTCGTATTTAGAAATCATCAAAGTAGACATTACAAATTTAATTTACGATAATGATTTGAATCTTTTAGCAAATAAAGCATCGGTTAATACATATGAAAGCCAAGTGTAATTTATCCTGACAAGTTCACGCAGGATTGAATTTCCCTAATCTTTCAGTTTATAATATATCAATATTAATGATTCCAAAAGGGACGGGGTGAACAACCTCTCGTATCCGCATTACACTTCGTTCCCTGTAAATCGTGCTTGCAATACACAAAAAAGCTTTTAACATTGTCTTCGGCTCGAAGTTTTATCTATTTTCTATATTTACTTAAATAAAAAAAATTCTAGTAGATTCACTTAATATTTTAAACAAGGAGATGTCAACATAAGATTTCCCAGTCCATAACTTAGTTGATTCTCTTGTAACTTACTACTGACTGATTATATTTTACCAAATTTTTGCTTAAAAAAGTAACTGGTTTCGTCTTTACTTCTATGTTGACCTAATTACCTCTGGAGGCATTTACGAACAAACTCATTATCTCAGGGTAGTTGAAATGCATCATTAAAAAAAAAAAATAATTACCTGAATTAAAAAAAAAATAACAAAAAACAGACTTCGAAAATAAAAATGCTATATACCAAACAAAATTAAAAATTAATTATTTACACAACATTTTTAAGTAGCTAACAGAATGTAGTAATCAGTCCGTCCGTCTGTTAAACAACGGACTGTATCTCATCAGTTATAGGTAGAGCTTAACTTTTTACAGAATATGAAAGCAAGTCTACAAGAAAACCACAACGTATCAGCCAAACATAAGACGTGTTTTTGCTCGATCTATGATCGAATGTTTATTAACCACGAAAATCTAAGTTCAAAATCTTTAAAAAATAAGTTTGTCCTTGTACAAATTGTACTATGAAAGAACTAAGGATTTTAACACCCCTAGAGTATGTTTCAATATGTACCGGTATCATATACAACTAAAAATGTTGCCTTTGGTTGTCCACGATGGGTATACTAAAAGCCAAGTGCGATCGAGACGACCTAATTGACACCCTGGACCTAAGACTAGCCTGGCACTGGTCGGTGCTTTTTGTTTTGCCAGATCAGATTAAAAGGTAAAACTGAAAAATTGATTTCAAATATAAATTATTATCAATTAATTATTTATTTATTTTTATTATTATTAATTTCAATTATTATCTGATCTAATTAGGAATTGCGCCTCGCTGCGGTGGTTTCGGGGACGTTTTAGATTTTATTTAGTTTTAAATAGTTTATTTTAGGTTATATTTATAACACAATTATTTAAAAGAATAAATAAATATACATATTAATTATAAGCCTATAACAGTCCACTGCTGGACTAAAGGCCTCTCCCAACGATGTATTATTATTATTATTATTGACGATGTATTATGGGCAAACTCAGGGTTTGTTTGCCCATAGTACATCGTCAAACTTTACAGCGCCAAAATGGCGTTAAACAATTGGAGACAAAAATAATTTGGCAGCGGAATTTCCGGTAAAAATATGCATATTTTTACCGGAAATTCCGGTAAAAATATGCATATTTTACTAAGGTCACTTTTTAAGAGTATCATGTATTATATAATAATTTATAATTTTTATTTATGTAATGTTATGTAGTTATCTATATTTTCTTTACTTGTTCTTGTTTTAAGCAATTCGCACAACCTGTACATTTTTATAGTTCCTATTTTTGTCTCTATATTATCTTTCCCACTGCTTAGGGTGAATGGAACAGTTTTCAGAGATTTCCTAGTCTACGTAGATAAGAGAGAGAATTTTTGCTTCTTTTAGGGTAGGTTTTTCTGTATTCATTAATTTTGCAGTTGGCTTTATCGCGTTTTCTAATTTCATCGAGTAACGATATTTGCTACGAAAACGCTACGCATAGACATTTAGCACTTATAGAATTCTGCAGTATTTGTTTTATTGCATATGAGTTTCCGTTAACTTTCTGTTATTCATGATTTTCAGCACAAAAGCAATAGAGGTCATAGAGGTCTTAGAATAAGTCCAGCATGCGTACCAATGCCTATTCGCGGGCTCGGCGGGCTAACGGTTATGATCGCAGGTTGACAATAATCGCAGGTTAAATAAATAACTGGGACAATAATTAAACCGGCTTCCTAAGGCACGGGTTTGGACAGCGGCAAATAGTGGTAACTTGGTAACTGGGACTATCAGAGAAATGTTCTAGCAATTTCCCAACTGACGAATCAAGCCCGTTTGATACGAACATCGATTTCCGAAAATTCTAGATTAACCTTTCAATTCTGTGAGTTCAATTAAAGATCAGTATTTTTTGTAATTTTTTATATTTAGTGAAATTGGGTCAACAAAAACTTATGAATTCATAAACACGTTGGAACAATTCCCTCGTTTCTGTTTGTAAGTAAAATTTTGTAATGAGAACCACGAAGCATCACGAAGCCGTACAAAGCAGAGGATATTTTATATTGGAAAATAAAACTTAAGGCTAACCTAGCAACCAACAGCAAACAATGTGTTGGTACACGTTGCTTGCTCGATTAGTTATTATTGTGTTGTATGTGAAACTTTCCAAACTAATATTATAAATGCAAAAGTGGCTCTGTTTGTATGTTTGTTACCTATGTTTGGCTTAATTACTGCACCGAATTTGATAAAAAATTAGAATCTTAAAAACGAACATAGGATATTTTTTATCATGTCAGAGTACCCCGAAGACAAATAAGCAGGATTTTGAATAATAGCCTTTCTCACCCATGTATCCAGCTAAATCCATTACCCGAGTTTATGTTTTGAATCGAGATATTTCCTTAATGGGATTTTTAAAATGCCTAGACAAATGCTAACAATGTCGCAGCTAGATTTGATTATATTATTTATGTAGTAGTCTGTAGTTCCCTTTCCTGTGGAATACATTTGCACTGATAACAATAATTATTAAAAACAAATCATGTTTGTATTAAACCACCAGTAGCTGGTCCTATCCGAAAATAACCAGTTATTCTGTGCTACCAATAATTTTATTATTTCCGTGAAGTCTATCGCCACGGTCATACATATATGACTAGTAAATAAGGTTTAATTTTATCATCTCCATTTTAACCGATGGATGTTTTTGTTGAGGTATCGGATGGACAGCATATTCACCTTAAAGGTTGTAATAGCGTTTCTTGGGGTGGGATTTTATAGTAAATAATTCAATAAAATCCCACCCCATTATTTCATCATATATTCATATTTTATTATGTATTTTATAGTGTTTTTTATGATAACCGGCATAACCTGTACGCGAGAATTCTTCTGGGGCAATGAGTATATAAACACTACGATGAATGACGTAAATTACTTTTTTGTCTCATTTATTAAAATTTTTTCGTCCATCTCTTTTAAATATTAATTGATCCGGTACGTTACCGTTTACGGTGATATACTTTTGCCTGTTCCCTACGGGAAAGAATAACAAAAAAAAATATTCGGATTGGCGAGAAATCACGAAACTATTACCTATGTTTTATGAATGTCAGTGTTTGTTTATATTTTATCGATGAATTTTAAGCATTGTTTGTCCACATAGTAGACTAGCACTTGGGTAGCTCAACGTTCACAAAGCAAAAGTGCTCCCCACAAATTACGAATTTTGCGTTGGAATTCGCATCATCATTATTATTATCACTTCAACGGTTGACGTCCACTGCTTTAGGTCCGATCTCCTAAATCCCCGTTCCAGGGCCGCTTGTTTCCAGCCAGTCCCAACGACTCTGGGAGTGCCGACGAACGCGCCCTTTCGGTGCGGGAAAGGGCGCATCGCTATTCCAGCACCATGAGAAGCTAAAGTCCCCCGCCCATTGCCACTTTAGCTTCGCGGCTCATTCTATCGCCCGCTGTCAGACTCAGAGCCTTCAATTCGCAATACGTGAACTTAATAATATGCGACCTTAACACGTCATAACTTGGCTGTTCAATGAAACGTAGTAAACAAGTAAGGTGACTAGTAATACTCGTATGAATACGACTTCGCTAATATGACGTTGGAGTTATTGAAAGTCTGCTATATTGATTAATTTATGTTACGCCGTTGTCACATTTTATACTCAAGACTTAAAGCAGAAGCTGTGTGACTTACTGCCAACGCTTAAAGGAGTATTATTTTTATAATGTTGCCTATTCCCTTCTGTTTTATTTGGGGTTTGACAATATTGTATATATTTATGTCTTATTGATATTAATTATATAGGTATATATTAACTATTATAAGTATCTATATATTTTATTGTAGGTTTATTGTATGGATATATTATATATGTATATATAGGTATATATGCATGTTTATTTAAATGCACCACCTACCTCTCTTCTTGAGCTGTGTTTAACGCCTTTGGTTGCCTGGAAGAGATCGCTATGTAGCGATAAGGCCGCCAAATTGTATACTTTTTGTTAAATTTTACTATATGTTTATGTGGTGTACAATAAAAGTGTATTCATTCATTCGTTTATTCAATGTTGATGTTTTTGTTTAAGAATTATAATCCTTATTTAATGGAGGATTCGGTTTATGATATAAAAATGTTTTATATGAGGTAATACATCTTTATGCGAATAAAGAGGGGGTTAATAATAAGTGCCCCCACTTATACGTAATACACCCCGGTTTTCATTCCCATGCAAAGTATGCAGGGGCTAAATAATAATAGGAGATATATTATCATGCTATTTGTAGCCAATTAAAAATAAAGCATATACCTTTGTTTGAAGTTTATGTATGTGAAACCATTTGGAGGTGGAACTATGTAATACCCATTATACCCAAAATGGTATATATCGACCCCAGGGATCATCGACGAGTATGAGATGCAAGTGGTTTAAATCAGCGTAATCATAAATTTTGGACGTTGGTCCCCATTTAAATTGTATGTAAATAAGTTTTGTTCGCGAGTTTTTAACTTTATAGTCGACTAAAGTTAGAAATTGAAATATTTTCAAAATCGATATTAATGTAATCAAAATAAAGCGAAGCGAGTTAGTAGAGTCATCCTATTTACAGGGGATATTTAAAAAGGAACAGCACTAAGGGACGACAGATTGATTATTAATGTCAAAAACAAGTTAGTACAGGCTTAATACAATACCGGAGAAGATGAAATATTAAAAAAAAAACAAGCAAAAAACAAAAACACATCCGGCTAGTTTTAAGTTTACGAATGTAGTTATCGCCAGCAATTCAGTTCGATGCACATATTTTACATTTAATATAGCTACTCATCAAAAGTGCGATCTATGTACCTATTTGCATGAAGAAACATTTAACTTTGACTTTGATGGCAGGTGTAAGATGTTTGTAATGATGGTGGTTTCCTACGAGACAAAACACTTTGGAAACCTCTGTACTAACAACATAATATTATTATGCAAATCATTCTTAACGACTTCAAAAGTTAGCATTTCTGAGTAAAGTCGTGGATATTAAGTTTTAGTCAGGCATAATGAACCTTAGTTGTGTAACTGAAGGCAATGCGGCCGGCAATATTAAACCAGTTCTCAGAAACAACCGAGCTGATCTTTTATCACACCCACCCTTTCATATCCGCAACGTGTTGACTATTTGTCATGCACAAAAGCATTCCTTGCTTATTTCATTAACGCGAAAGTGTCAGTTTTTTTTATTAGTTCCAATACCGCAATATTGAGAAAAATATTCTTTGTTATCTTAAACCTAATCTTGGGAAAATATGTCCTGGAGACATAGAATATCTTTTATTACGGGAAAACAAGGCAGAATCTGGTTAGGTTAGATTGGACAATATCAGAGTACCCTCCGAAGATAAGGAGAAGCTAAGTGGAGTCTTTGTTGCAGTAAGTAGCAATAACTTGTGATAAAATCTCAACCCGCATTGGAGCAACAATGCGACGTGAGAGGGAGGGTTAAACGTGTTAGACGTGATGAACTGTAAATCGCTCTCTCTCTCCCTCTCTTTCCTAAGAAAGAAGTCTGGGACCAGCAGTTGGATAGCTGAGGATGATATAAAAGATTTTTAGTTAAAGTCACCGTTACGTATATTCTTAAGTAGGTTGTATTGCCTACAATACATCGCAAATATATCAAAAGTTCAATTGGTATGAAATAACTTCTTTTAACCTAACAAATAATTCATACTCTCCGAAATTACGATGAAGAGTTGATGATTTCCTGTCTTCCATACGGCAGCTACCAGGGGAAAACGTAAATGGGCCGAGTCTAAAAATAACAGGGAAATGAACTCTTAAGACGATTGGGCTACTTTTATTTGGAAATCCCGTAGGATTAGTTACGTTTCAGTCCTGGATATATACGAGTAACATTAATTAAACTATAAATAAAGAAATGCGATGTGGCGGAGAATATGACTGAGTTACAGGGTCTTGTGTCAGAGGCTAAGATCCTCTTTGAGTCACTGAGCCGTCGAAATAAAGAAATGCAATATATTTTTCATAAATCCATACCTACAATTGCATCTCATTGCTAGCTATCGAAAATATTTAAATACAAACTTTCAATGAAATTCAAAGATTTTATGCAGTTCGCACTTTCTCGTTTTAAGAAAAGTTAGTGCCAAACGTGCGTTTTAAATTGCGTTAAATTTGGTGGATTGCATATTTTTAACAACTCCCTCAATACGGATATCAAATGCAAGGGCATGACAGGTAGAATACTATACTTTGCCCTAGCCTTATCCCATCATTTGGGGTCGGCTCTCCTCGTCTTTCTGCGCCAGGACTCTCTGTCTTGGGTTGTCACGTCAATTAGATTTGCGTTTTTAATATCCTTGGCCACCGTCGTCCACCACGTGGAAGCAGGGCGTCCTCTTTTTCTTTTATGTTCAGGGAGTGCCAAGGCTTTACACACACAGGTAGAATACTATACACTACGACAAATTTCAAATTCAAGATGGCGACCACCACAAAATGGCGAATTTTTTTTTACAACTCCCTCAATATCAAATAAAAGGCACTAGTAGATTATTGTATATTAGGTACATTAAAGGTCGGGTTTTGATTTTTATTCAAAATTATTATATAGTAAAAATTGACGGACCAAACAGCTTCATGGTGATTGGAAATCATCGCCTATAAATGAAGCAACACTCCGCAGGGCAAACAAGAAACACGTCCTAAAAAAAGCCGCCCTGTATCCATTAAACGGAGGCATTGAGGTTAAGCCTCATGTGCATGTTATACCGGACCAGACTAAGAAATGCTGCTTGACGGCAGAAATAAGCATAGCGGCAGTTCCTCGGTCGAGCTAATTATGTAAGATACTTTATTTGAACGATGTAAGTGCCAGATAAAAGACAAAAGTGAAAAAGATTCAAGTAGGGCCGGACCGTAGACAATTTTCATGTAATTTACGCAACAATACGAAATTTTCTATAAGCTTACGTCTAAAACAAACTCAACTTAACTTTTTAATAGACATCTCGAAGGTTCAAACCGGTAGTTTACTGTAAAGTTGTGTGCAATTTCCGAGATTGATTGAGAACCGATTTAAGATGGGGTCCCAAGGTGCTGGAATGGCAACCCCACACCCCTAATCGCAGCGTTGAAGATTTGGGAAAAAACTACCCAAGCGCGGGGAAAATTGGCAACTCCCTAAAAATACAAATACCTATGCCCAGCAATGAACGTCAATCGGTTGATATCATGATGATGGAATCTAATAACAGAGAAACTTTTAGGACAAAAAAGGATATTTATTTGTTTATTTAACAAATTTCGCGCGTAGAACTTATGAAGCGTCATACATATATGTTTACATAATTGTTAGGGGATGGTGATAACTTCGTTCGCCGACTTAAACCTAAAGCTACGAGGGTTCCAAACGCGCCAGGTCCAGGGTTCCAAACGGTCTAAGAAGAGCCCACAATAAACTTAGCCGGATATTTTTTTTTTGTTATCACCATCTCACAATAAATATATATTAAGTTATGAAGTTAGAGCAATTCTCACCCAAGCTTTTTATCGTTTAAGTAATCCTCAAAATTATAATAGGATTTTTCTGTAAGCTTATGTTTTATATAAACTTTGAACTTATTGAGAGACATCTCAAAGATTTCATTCGGTAATTTATTATAAAATAATTTACAATTGCCCTTGAATGAATTGGAAATTGTATGTAGCCTATTAAAATAAGTATTTCACTGTTTCTAGTTTATAGTAATAAAAGCTCATGAAAGCTCCATATAACTTGCATAAATAAATTATCATATAATCTACTGACCGAACACGGATATCGTTAACCTATTACCTATCTTATTTGTAATCTATTATTCCTTCTATTTTTGGTAGAAACTATGTAAACTGCGGGCAGGAGGCGAGCTTAAAATGCAGTTCAATACCTTTCTTTGTGTACACCCGCGACCGGTTGCATAAACAAGGCTGCCTTTCTACTCACATTCTACAAATATACCATTGAATGAATTATAGGATACCTATGGACAGAACCTGAATTTTGAACAACTGTGCAACCTAATGTTTTGAAATGCTAATCGTTTATTCCATAGTACCGCAATTGTGCTAAATACACTTCAAAAATATAAAACTAAAATAACGTTTGCGTCTTTTAAAACATAGGTAGGATTATTTTTAAAATAACGCTAAGTCGTCGACGATTAGCTAACTGATGCTATCGCTGCAGAGGTAATACTCACATGCGTTGCGCACTACGTACTGTGACCACGAAATTCTTTCGTTATGACCGCCACAACTCCGAGGTCATACATTTTATTGACACCTGACATTGTTCTAGCATTACCCCAACCAATTACCCACTGAATTTGCCTTACTTTTTAATTATATCCGTTTGGTATAAATATGGTTGAGTGCGGGTCGAAATTATCAGTCGGCCGTGCACGGTTTGAAGTGATCTAGTTCGTCAGACAAACACAGACCACGTTCACAATGAAATCGCTGGTGGTGTTCTTCGCTCTCGCCGCTGTGGCTTGCGGCTCCTACATTCCTCTGGCGCAGCCCGCGCATCACCCTGCCATCGTGCTGGACCCTCACGGCCGTCCCCTGGACACCGCTGAAGTCATCAACGCCCGTGCCGTCCACCTCCAAGCTAAAGCCCTAGAACCCGCCCACCTCGGACACGCCGCCCTCGCCGTTGCTCCCATCGCGCACTCTGCTGTAGTAGCTGCTCCCGCTGTATACGCCGCCCCCGCTGTGTACGCCGCCCCCGCCGCCGCTGTGTCTCACCAGTCCCGTGTGGATGTACGCACCAGCCCCGCCATCGTAGCACACACCGCCGTAGCCGCCGCTCCCGTCTGGGGTGCTCACGCTGCTCCCCTTTTGGGCCACTCTGCTCTCGGACTCGCCGGTGCCGGACACTACCTCCACAAGCGTTCCCTCGGCTACGCCTGGTCTGCCCCCATCATCGCCCCTTCAGCGGTCTCTCACCAATCTCGCGTTGATGTAGTGTCCAGCCCCGCTGTGGTGTCTCACGCCGTGGCCGCTCCCGTGTACGCTCACGCTGCTCCCGTGTACGCTCACGCCGCACCCGTTGTCGCCGTAGCACCCGCCGCGGTGTCACACCAGTCCCGCGTCGATGTACGCACCAGCCCAGCTATCTCCGTCGTGGCTGCCGCCCCCGTGGCGCACAGCTACATTGCTGCCGCTCCCCTGGCGCATGCCGCTCCCCTCGCGCATGCTGCTCCCTTAGCGCATGGATACCATGGTTGGTAAAGAGCCGATCTGACGGATTACTATTAAATGCAATATTTAAAAATAATAAAAAAAATATTTAATTTAAAATAAATAAAGTAAATTAATAAATACTTAAAATGTTTTATTTTATAAACTCATATAGCCATAATCATATACCTAAGAAAATGTCCTTACAGAAACATTTAATCTATACCTTGTTAGATGCTTTTTATTTTATCTAATGGATATTACCTGTTCTACGGTTATCTTGGGTTTAATTCTGATGCAATATAATTATGCCTGGTGTATGCAAAATATGTACCAAGTAACGACTGGACCGTGACTCATTCTGGAAACAGAATGCCAAATACAAACTACCAAAATTTAGAACTCATACTCACTCAAACTTCTGCAAGCACATAAATAAATACTAAGAGTAACACATTTGTCACATTTATGTAGCTTTTATAAAAGGTAGTTTTCATTTGGAGATATCCAACGTATGCAAGGCGATAAATTCAAAATATACCTCTATTTACAGTTTTATTTAAATTTAACAAGAAAGTACAACCGTTTCTTTTCTTCTCTTAATAATATCGAATGCAAAAGAAACTTCCTTAAGTAGTTCTATGTTAATTAAAAACAAAAACTTGTGTAAACCTTTTTAAAACCTTAGGTGCTTGTTAAAAGCTGTACTGTGCAAAGAGATCTATCATGAGACTAAATTGTAAAAAGAGGCTTTAGGATTCATAATATTTAATAATTAGAAGTGGCATTTCTTTCGTTCCTTATTGTTTTTCGTAAATCGCATGTAAGTACTTTGATCATAAGTAATTCGGTAAACTCAAAACTTTTACTTGTACTACCTATTTTTTTTTATTATTATTTTTTTTTTTTTTTATTGATTAAGGCCCAAACAGTATACTTAATACTTAAAATTAGTACAAAGAAAATAACACATACACCAATTAAGTAGCCGCTAATAAATCTAACGAATACATTAAAATTGACAGCAAACTTATAACTTAATTATGAAACTTTAGAATATGGGCTTGAGAGAAAAAAAACACATATTATTGACAGATAATGTAAATAAAAGAAGACCCTTATTAACAATATCTATCAAAGTGGATATGTGAAAACATAAGTAGTACTTTTACGTAGAACAATTAGAAGTTAGAATTTAAATACTACGACAATACACACATCGCCATCTAGCCCCAAAGTAAGCGTAGCTTGTGTTATGGGTACTGAGATAGCTGATGAATATTTTTTTATGAATATAAACACTGAAAAACAATTTAGAATAAAGATGTTTTTTTAACTGAGCAAGAGTAAGTGTAGTAGTGAGTAATAAATCTAAATCCGAGAAATTATTATTATAGCTTTGAGTAGCTCTATAAATATAACTATTAAGAGCGTATTTTGATCTGACTAAGGGCAAATAAAATGGAGGGGATTCTCGCCTGGATATAATATTTTTTGGACAAACAAAACCAATTCTACTAAGTAGTTTTGGAGTATCAATTTCATTCCTTAAAATTTTAAACAAAAATACAATATCAGGAACCTGTCGACGAGCCTGGAGGGGTTACAGACAGTCTGAAGTAAATGGATTCTGCCTGGATCCCGAAAAACGATACCTCAAGTGCTTAGACAATTTGTTTTGCAAGTTATCTAACATATTAATATAAATATTGTATCTCGGATTCCAAACAACAGAGCAATATTCCAATAATGGTCTAACCAAAGATTTGAAAAGAAGTATAAGAGTATTATAGTTTTCAAATACTCTTCCAATTTCATGACAAAACCTAATAGACGGTAAGCCCTTGAAACAATATCCTCAATATGGGTATAAATGTTAATTTAGAGTCAAGTGTAACCCCTAAATCTCTTATAAAATTTACTCTTTCTACTAATATATTATTAAGATAATAATTCCTTGTGATTAAATTCTTATTTTTACGTGAAGATGAAATAACGTTACATTTTCTTACATTTAGCTATTACTCATTACTCA
Source organism: Pararge aegeria (assembly GCF_905163445.1). Classification (NCBI taxonomy): domain Eukaryota; kingdom Metazoa; phylum Arthropoda; class Insecta; order Lepidoptera; family Nymphalidae; genus Pararge; species Pararge aegeria. The sequence goes on along the minus strand of NC_053195.1, from coordinate 9,020,372 downwards.
TTTACGAATCAAAACGTCTAATTTGGATATATGTATAGGATAAATTAGATAAAGTTTTATTCAAGAAATCAATTAATTATAAATTAAACCCTATTTATGTTAATAAACTAGAAATAAAACATCATCATAACAACCCATTAACGATCCACTAATGGAAAGGGTCTCTTCACACAATAAAAAGTGCTTAAGGCCGTAGTTTTCACACTGGTCCATCGCAGATTGGCGGACGCCACACACTTTTGAAAACATTATGGAGAACTCTCAGGCATGCGGGTTTCCTAACGATGTTGTCCTTCATCGTTGAAGCAAGTCATATTTTAATTGCGTAAAACGCACAGAATTAAAAAAATGTAGAGGTCGGCGCTGGGATTCGAACTCGGCCCCCCGAAAGTGAAGTCGAAGTCCTACCCACTTGGCTATCACCGCTTCTACACTGTCCGTTTCTACACAGTATATCAATGTAGCGGAGCGCTGTGCTATTTGCGCAGTTTGGTGACGCTGTAGCGAATACAATGCAGTTCAATTGATGACCTAGAGCCGTGTGCAAGCTCCAGATTCAATGTGAAATAACGAGCCTTCGAGAATCACAGTTATTCTCGAAGCAAAAACATATACTGTTATAATTTATATTATGTTGTACTGACAGTTTTCCACAAAAGTAGACGTCAAATAATGTACAAAAGTTCCTCTATAACTTATTAAATCTTTAAAATAAACATTGGTCCGTAATTCCTTTACCCCGATGCTGTGCTGTACGAAGAAGTTGTTAAATAATAAATAGGTACAAACCAACAAGCTCGCATTAAGAATAAAGGGAAATTATAAATCTGGATTGTACTGTAACAGTTCTTTATCAGTTCTATCAGTTCTATCAGTCTTGTATCAGTTGTTACACTCAGTTTATTCCATTACATTAAAATCCTCCAAAGTTTACAAGCTTATTTACCGTAGCGAGAAAGTATATTGACGTGTTTCTTGTATACTTAAAAGAAGAAAAGTATACCTACATATTTAAATAACACTCTTATTAATCATTTTCTTTCTCGTTTGTCAAGTAGCCTCATCAAATACGCCTAGTTCTGAGACACTCAATACACGCATACACACATTAACACAATGATCCCGATACGTACAAAAACCACCGTGGGTAAAGTTTAAAAGACCAGAGCTACAGTCGAACATTTAGATAAGACAGGACCCTATTGGATAGAAGCAGGCGTTACTTTGCGGAAATCCATGATATATTATCGAAATTAAGCTTAATTTGCTATACTCCGCGAAAAGCAGGAGAATCTGTGTGGTGTAATTTATAATTTCTTCAGTCCTTATACTCCACACCAAACAGATCTTCGGCAATATACCCTCTACGCACGTTTCGTTCCGAAACTGGAGCATCCTCAGGAGATGTTGACTTTACAATGAATAATTGTTAAGTCATTGTAAAGTCAACATCTCCTGAGGATGCTCCAGTTATGAAATTAAATTAAGCTTAATTTGCTATCATCCTGAGGAGATGTTGACTTTACAATGAATAATTGTTAAGTCATTGCAAAGTCAACATCTCCTGAGGATGATAGCAAATTAAGCTTAATTTCGATAATAGACAGGACCCTGTTCGGCCAACTTAATTTAGTTTGATACTTTATTACCTTGTAATAATTATTGTGCAGTATCGTTTCAGGCATCAGCGGAGTACATTGTACACGGTCTTTATAGTACAAACAAAACAATTTATTATGTACAATACATACCTACATCCGAATAAATTGCACTTTGCTGTTGAGTTGAGCTGTGTTCTTAGAAGTGGGAAGTCCCAGGTTTAAAATCCAGCGGCGCGTTACCATTTTTGAATTTATACGACGATGCGGTGGGCAGATGACATCAAACGAGTCGCAGATAGCCGCAAGACCCAGACTGCACAGAACAGTGGTATTTCTAGTGGTAGTCTAACTCCCTACAAAGGGCCTATGTCCAGCAATAGACGTCCAATAGTTACAGTTATTAATTGTCTCTGGTCTGGACTGGTGGGAGTCCTATCCTTCAGTAGGTAAAGACGTGCCTCCAAGCGAGTTAACGTCACTTCACCAGATCAACTCTTTGATTTACCTTTCGTTCCGACACGAATTTTTACGTGTTTAAAAATTAATACAATGTACCAAAACTTACTTCAAATGTCACTGAAACATACGTGCAGTTAAAAAGTTTAATTGCAATATGCACAACATTTTAATTGAATATTTCCTCTTGCCCTTAAGTTCATAGCTGAGCTTTTTCCACTGAGCTATTGCGATTTATAATTAATTTATTCTACAAAATAGTTTCCCACATTACGCTGTTGAGACAGTAGGTACCTACTAATTGCGGAAATTGTATTATTGTTACGGAACGGGCGTGTCATACCGCAGCACAGCATTGGCCAAGATATTATTTCTTACCCGTTTAATAAATTATTATTGCTATAGAATTTATGTTTTTAGAGCATAGACCAACTACTCGGCTTACAAAGTATATAAATAACGCGTTAGTACATAAATTCGCAAAACACAAATATTTATATCCAAGTAAGTATTAGGTACACGTCTTATGTCTTTATAATATAAAGTTTATAGCAGCGATTCGTACCTAAATGTTAATCTACGAAACTATAGATAGGATGGTTCATTGTATTTCTTTGACTCAATAAATGTTTTACAATACTCATAATTATTCATTTCATTAAAAATTTGTTCTTTCTTAGATTGTGAATAACATGAACATATTCAAACTAAAAGGTTAACACTTAAGTTATCAAAATAGCCAGCTAAAGTTCTATCATAAAAGTACGACCAATTAGTGTTCAATTTTCAAATATTCGAAATACATTTATCCAGATTAGCTTTTACTTAGTGACCTCGTTATTTTATGTTTAACATATTGTCTTATTTGTAGTGGTGGTGGTGATAGAATAAAATATTCGTATAATATATTATTTTTTAATCTATTTTTTTTTTTACTTTTCTATTTATTCGTCAGATACAACTCTTCACCAACCATGCGCTAAGGGAGCAGCATGCGCGAGGGGAGCGGCATGCGCCAGGGGAGCGGCGGCAATGTAGCTGTGCGCCACGGGAGCGGCAGCCACGACGGAGATAGCTGGGCTGGTGCGTACATCGACGCGGGACTGGTGCGACACCGCGGCGGGTGCTACGGCGACAACGGGTGTGGCGTGAGCGTACACGGGAGCAGCGTGAGCGTACACGGGAGCAGCGTGAGCGTACACGGGAGCGGCCACGGCGTGAGACACCACAGCTGGGCTGGACACTACATCAACGCGAGATTGGTGAGAGACCGCAGAAGGAGCAACGATGGGTGTAGACCAGGCGTATCCCAGGGAACGCTTGTGGAGGTAGTGAGCACCCCAGACGGGAGCAGCAGCTACGGCGGTGTGCGATACGACGGCGGGGCTAGTGCGTACATCCACACGCGACTGGTGAGACACAGCAGCTGCGGGGGCGGCGTATACAGCGGGGGCAGCTACAACGGTAGAGTGTGCGATGGGGGCAGCGGCTACGACGGGAGCAGCGTGAGCCACGATAGCGGGGCTGCTGCGCACATCGACACGGGACTGGTAAGACACAGCGGCTGGGGCGACAGCAACAGCAGGTGCGGCGTGAGCAACCAGAGGAGCGGCTTGAGCGTACACGGGAGCAGCGACAGAGTGAGAAACCACAGCAGGGCTGGATACTACATCAACGCGAGATTGGTGGGAGACCGCGGATGGGGCGACGATGGGGGCAGACCAGGTGTAACCCAGGGAACGCTTGTGGAGGTAGTGTCCGGCACCGGCGAGTCCAAGAGCAGAGTGGCCTAACAAGGGAGCGGCGTGAGCACCCCAGACGGGAGCGGCGGCTACGGCGGTGTGCGCTACGATGGCGGGGCTGGTGCGTACATCCACACGGGACTGGTGAGACACAGCGGCGGCGGGGGCGGCGTACACAGCGGGGGCGGCGTACACGGCGGGAGCAGCTACTACAGCAGAGTGCGCGATAGGAGCAACGGCGACGGCAGCGTGTCCGATATGGGCGGGCTCCAGGGCTTTAGCTTGGAGGTGGACGGCACGGGCGTTGATAACTTCAGCGGTGTCCAGGGGACGACCGTGAGGGTCCAGCACGATGGCAGGGTGGTGCGCGGGCTGCGCCAGAGGAATGTAGGAGCCGCAAGCCACAGCGGCGAGAGCGAAAAACACCACCAGCGATTTCATTTTTAACGTGGTCTGTGTTTGTCTGACGAACTAGATCACTTCAAACCGTGCACGGCCGACTGATATCGGTAGACTGATAGTAACCGCTTTTTATACAATTAAGTCTTTATTATAATTAGTCTTAAAATTTAAATTAAGTGAGTGGGCAATGTCAAATGTTAAATGAAAGTAACCAACCTTGTTCATAACACCTTTTACTCATATGAGTTGGTAGTACTTGGCCATCTAATCAATTTAAGTTGTTTCAAATATTGACTTCCGATATGTTAGGGAATATGAAAAATAAGCAGGGCCAAGGTCTGGCGTAGGGTGAGTGACTTTGTTCATGGACGAGAATACTCTTGAAGAAATTGTCGCTAGGAACAAATGCCATATTATGGCTATTTAATAGTGAGCTTGTCGTTAATGATAGGTTATCCTATTCAATTATTTTTACCGGATTTATTACAAACTAACTAACTGTGACGTCTTTGAGGCATTTGGTTTCAGCTATTGTGACAAATGCTTCTGAGTATCATTTCGGATCATAGTCGCATCATAGTGGATCTTCCTTTAATAATATTCAACAACCTCAAAGTCCTCTCATCTACACGAGTTTGCTTCTTTGCTTCAGAAAGCCGTCATCCGTAAAACAACTTCCGAGCTTATATATTTTTTGATAAAATGAGGCAAATCAATCGATACCGAAAGCCAAACTTATATAATATAAATACGACATTAATTTGAATTAATATTCGAATCAAAGTTAATAAAATATATTGCCTATATCAAATACAACAACTTTTTCCTCTTTAGTTGTTTAGTGATAATGTTACAATAAAACTTATAACTAAACTAATTACTTTACAAGTCATGCCCGCGTGGAATGGATGCAAGCTGGCTGCGCTGATCAGCCAGGCTGATCTTTTGCGAAAACAAAAAGCCAGCCCTGCAGTTACCATAAAGCATTATTAATACCATTTGTACTTGTAATTGACATACGTAGATACATATCAGAGCATGGTGTGTGTGCTTTATAGAATGAGAACGTAAAATAAATGTACAAGTGCTGCTTAATAAAATTAAAGTATATAAAAAATTACCAACTTACCACAATGTACTTATATTTTTTGACATTTGGTCTTTTATTTATTTGGTTTAAAAAAGGCTAAAAATAAATAAAAAAGAAATGTGCTTTACAAACTATTACAAATCTAAATCTTGATCACAATTTTTTAAGTTAAGATTTAGAGTTTTTGAAATAAAAATTTACGAAACGAAATGCATTTCGTGCGCAATCCCCTTAGGTAATAAAATAGGCGTGTTAAATAGCAAATAAAAAACGTATTATTCTTACTGTAAAATTTATTCATTTCTCGGGTATTTTAATTTATTCATGTTCTATAATTTACTTTTCAAAGGTAAAAAGTCAATACAATTCAACGTTCTACTTCCAGAGTGAATAGACGGAAGGAGAGTACACTGAGCGGGCATCGACATAGGCTGGTCCTGCTGCGACTACAGGTGAGGAAGCAATGTATGTAGGCTGGACTACTTGTTCTGTGACAATAGCGGGGGAGCTCTTGACATCCACACGGGATTGCTGGGATACAGCAGCACCACCAGCGTAGACAGTGGGACCGGCGTAGTACACGGATGGAGCTGGTGCAGCCACATAAGTATTTACTGGTGCAACAACAGTGCGCGAAACAACAGCTGGGGAAGTACGCACATCAACACGTGACTGGTGTGATACAGCGGCGGGCAATACTTGAGAGGCGACGACGGTGGGGGCACTCACAACAGTTCTTGCAGCAACAACTGGTGCTGTAGCAATCACGGCTGGGGAAGATTTCACGTCCACGCGAGACTGGTGAGATACGGCTGCTGGCGCGGCGTACACAGCAGGTGAGGCGTATACAGTAGGGGCGCCGTAAACAGTAGGTGCAGCGTAAACTGAAGGTGCAGCGTATACGGCATGAGTTTCAACTACGGGTTCGACGACAGTTGCAGGGGCTCCGTAAGCTACGTAGCCGATGGATCGTTTCTTCGCAGCACCATCGTCGGAGGGAGCGGCAACACAAACGGCCAATGCCGCGCACAACACCACCAGCGATCTCATTGTGAAAGTGGTCTGTGTTAGAATACTCAGGAAGATCACTTCAAACCGTCACGGCTGACTGATGCTCATGTCTTACTAGTCTTGCTATTTATACGAGAGCATGTAATCTATTCATAAGTTGATTGAGATCGTTATTGGGCGTATAGGAATATAGTCGACGTCCTTGTATACTGTCGCCAAAATTGGTAGCGCTAAAAAGGTCGATCCTAAGACTTACACTGTTCAAAGTGGCTGCTAATGACCATTTGGCATTTTAATATCAAGTGATAAAATCTATAATCGAAAAGGAAGCATAAACCATTAAGGATGTACTTTGGTCTAGTAACATTTCAGTGACAAAAAATTACATCCGGTATCGTTGTAGCAGGCATCATTAAAGAATCTCATTTATCAATCATGTTATTTAATTGTATTGTATATTTGACTCATAAGTAGGAACTTACTAATAATTATTTGCATAGCAAGTTTTAGGCGTAACACTGATCATATTTGGATCATGTTTTCCTGACTTTAAGTAGCTTGTCAAATAAGCTGTTGTCCATTCTAACTACAGGCTATAGATAGGCAATATTAATACTTAGTTGACAATTTGTGACAGTAATTCATATTAAATAAGTAAATACCGGAAGAAGTGCTGATAGCGTAGTGGGTAGGAGCATCGACATGTATAGGCAAATCCCACGAAAAATACCAGATGGTGTTTAAAAGACCAGGTCATATTTATAAGGTCTACACAGTTTCGGTAGCCACGCTTACATTTGGGTTACATGAGCCATGCAACACACTACACATATTTTTAAGACACTTTAAGAAGTTCCATCCTTTTATACAGTAATAATTGACGGACTTAGCAGACGGGCCACCTGATGGTAAGTGGATCAGAGCAACAATTGGTAGGGCTTGCAAGAGACATGTCCTACAAAGTGCTACCCTGTATCTAGGAACCTTAAACGTAGGTGTTAAGCCTCATGTGCCTTGATGGCCCATTGGGTAGGACTTCAGCTTCACTTTTGGGGAGTCGAGTTTGAATCACAGCACGAACCTAACTTTTTTCTAAGTTATGTGCATTTATTTTTTTGTTGTCGTCCATGGATATTGTGCGTTATCTGTGGTCACGTGGGTGACAGCATTGGACTAGCAGCGCGCTCGGCAGGGGCTTCAACGAAAAACGGGTGGTACGACGGCTGGAAAAATGGCGGGAAGGCGGTACCTTTTTCCAGTCAGTTGGCCGCATGCGAAAATGTTGTAAGCGGTTTGTGAAAAATATCAGTAACCTCGGCATTGTATGAGGGCTTATTTAATAAAAGATTACCGTTCGTATTGAGCCTGCAGCAGTTTGGATTTTGTAGTCCTACAAAAGGTTATTCCTGTACCGTCCTATTTATTGTAATGTTCAGATATATCAATTGCATTCTATAAATATGTATATGTATAGCATAACTCTGGCTAAAAAAACATTATTGTACTTACCTGCATATTGATGTTAATTAATAAATGCTGTATGTTTTAGATAGTATTTTAATTAAAGATTTCACTTTCTTCAACGGTGAAGCAAAACATTGTAAAGAAACAAGCATGCCAGACAGTTTTCCATAATGTTCTCAAATAGGCGTGTGACGTCCAACAGTCCACCGCATTGGGCCAGCATGGTAGACTAAACCCTTCTCATTGAGAAACGAGACCCGTGCCCTGTAATGTGGGCCGATAATAGGTGCATATGTCGATGATGTGCAAAAGTAACACCAGATTGGCAGTTTTAACACCAGAAAGCTTTGCTTGTGTCGCATCTCGTCTTTATCATTTCTCTCGTCTTCCAAAGAATTATGAAAAACTTATGAATAACCATTGCAAGAGTTATAAAATGCCTACCCTCAAGTATTCATAACTCATACTGGAGATTTTCTTCAATTTATATCATCTGCATACCTTGTATGAAAGCCACTGCCAATACCTAATGACTAACGATTATTTAAAAGCTTGACTATCTATGAATCAAATTATTGATATAGCTACAAATGGGTGGCAGACAGAGATAAAGATGTTAGCGGCACCCATAGGTAATATCTACAGAAAGTTATATTCACGGTAAACAGGTAAGTAGCTAAACTGGTCAGAACTGTAAGGAAACTGCGTGGCTAAATTCATAAAAAAAATGGTATGAATATTTAACTGAAATAGGCCCTACATTGCCGAAGTCCAAGGCATGTTTTCTTGGCGCAGTGAAACGAATTTTCCCCCTGGTTTTTTGAAATTTTATGATTTCTGATTTTTCCCTGGTCTGGTCCGGGGTAATGCTGCGGCCGAAGGAAAAAAATGTCCCTCTAAGCGATTTAGGCGGTCTAGTACCGGTACGATGAGGCATAGATTCTCCTACCATCTACAAACTAGCCCGCTACCATCGTAGACAAGTCTTGAAGAAATCAATTTCATTTGACAAGTCAATTTTGAAGAACTTTGAACGTAGACTCCGTGTGATCCGAGTTATCCCTCTAAAGGTTAGAGCCATAAAATTCCTATTGGTAATTAAAGCAATTAGAAATGACTAACCCGACGGGTTATTTATCCTTGAGCTATTCATTCGCTGGCTTTATTGTAATAATAGTAATTATAATATAATATATTCATTTAAAAAGTAAGGGTCAGCACAGACCTCGCGTCAAACATAGCTTGCGCAGGTTTCCCACGCATAATTCATTTAGGCTGCGTTTATCAGTGTGAGGTCACTATTCCAGCACCCTGAGACTCCAACGTCCAACGGTTCTTCGAACTATGAGCCCCGCCCACTGCCATCTTTAAGCAAGGTCGTTAACTTCTTCTACGAATCTCCTCACTCCAGATTTGTTCACACAGAAATACTCCAAGTTTATCTCTCTCCATCGCCTACTGAGTGACCATGAGACTTTTTATGAGACCCATAGTTAGCGTCCACGTTATCCAAGTTAACGAGTTTTGACACTTATTTACTAACTAAACAATCGGCAGCCATAACTTTAGTCTTACTGAAGTTGATTCTACAGACAATCTTTGTACAGGTCTTCTCTTTAATAGCAGGGAGGGTTTTAAAACATAGACCCACTACTCTGTTTGAGTGCGGGTTTGATGGCGTTTACAATTACTATCACATATTATTGATAATAACGCGGACCGATGGCTTAAGGAACTCTCCTTCGAAGATGCTCTCCCCAAGGTGGACAATGCCAATTTCCTAACTACGGAATGGTACTTAGATATTCAACAGAAACATTCTACGTATTCTACTACCTTTTAATTCCTAGCTCGATCCGGAATGAAACCCAGAATCTCGATGTACACGCTAACCAATAGACCAACGAGACAATATGGACATTGGGACTTCCAGTCATGAATGGGCTGGTAACATCACGTAAAGTTCGTTTTTCCTCCTCTCAAATTCGGTTTTCATCTTCTCCGTTTTCTTAAAAATATCCTTAATAAGTCTGTATTTATTTTTTAAGAACTGGGAGATGATGATGTATTACACTTAACCGCAGACGTCAGCATCTTCCCACTATAAACAAGTTACATCTTAATCTTTTCAATCTTTCACATGGTAAAAAGTGTGAATTCCTTCTTATATACGACGTGAATAATAATATATAACAAGTGAAATGAATTACCAAGAAACTGTTACAGCATGCTCTCGCAGTTCGACTCTCTGTCTGCGCTGGCCCTTAGGATTTAATACTGCCATCTGTGTCGTAAAGGTAGAACTAAGTGGACAACACGTGATTGCAATACTGACTAGGTGGTAGACTGTTCTTAGTTCAGTAGTAATACAGCAAGAGATAGTAAGTTTCTTGTTTTAGTTTCGCAGTAATCTAGTAGATGTCAGTGTTGCATTGTGAACTTTAAAGTTTTAGAAATACTTGGAAATAATTATAAAAACGTTGTATCGGTAATCTATTTTCAAGTATTACTAAGTAAGAAGCTGATGATTACAATGTTTTCTCTCCATCTATCATTAGCAATTTGACATTCGAAAGAAGAAAACATAACATTGCGCTATTATGCAACTGCTTTATAAAGTTTATAGTAGGTAAATAGCAAGAAGGTTTATGTTTTTAGCATTTTTAGTATAAAATATCTATTTCAACATTTGGCAATCTTGAATCTATAGGTACGAATATCATAAAGAGGAACAAATTGTATATTTGTATTGAAACTACTAAATATATTTTGATAATAATTCTTTTACCATTAGAAAGGTAAATTATCATGTGAAATTTTATTCCAGGTAAGCAAACGGTTTCTACGTGGCATTGTACCGGAACGCTAAATCTCTTGGCGGCACGATTTAGTCGGTAGGGTCGTAACTAGCCGCAGCCGAAGCCTCACACCAGACAGAGTAGAGAAGTAAGCAGACCCAAGTCGCAAGATTAAAATATCACTTGCTTAAACGGTGTCCTTCACCGTTTAAGCAAGTGATATTTTAGTGTATTTATTTACTTAATAAAAATAACGTGAAGTCGATATTTAATTATTAACTTATTAATGCTTCATCCTAAGTAGGTAGTACATAGCCACTAGTATCTCTCAGCCGGCCAAGACGAGGCCCCGATTTCTTACGTCATCCAGAAATAAGTTCTCTTCTCGGTCCTCACTATTGAGGGCGGCCGGTTTCAGTTTAATCATTCAATTAGTCCTCACATCATTAGCCGTTCACCAGATTATGAGCAGACCAGCAGAGGGAACCCAAATGCAAATTTTACACCATTGCTTGGTTGGTTGATAGAAGGCGTTGGAAGACACCGGTCCGCACGGTTACATATTACACCAAGACCGTGATCTTCAGCAATGAAAGATAAAATAGAGAGAGAGAGAAAGAATACTAACACCACTCCATTGGCAGTGGCGTGCATACAGATGATATGAAATGAGAAAAATCTCCTGAACGCCGTATAAAAGACTTAAGGGTAGGCATTCTGTGACATTTGCAAATTCAGTTTTTATAAGTCGTACTGGATATTTTCTCCAGGGCTTACACAGTTTGAAAAAAAAAAGGTGGGGAAGTTTAATATGCGATGAATCCTTACGCAATAGATATGATGACAGTAACAAAGAATCGAATTAAAAAGAAGTATTTATTTGCATAAAATTAAATTTAAATATAAATTTTAAACCTCTTTATTATAAATAAAAAAATACATTATTGTTTACATCTCGATAGCATTACGCTAATCTTCATTATGGAAGATTTTTGCGCTCGCGATGAGGGTTGCACTAACTATTAATTAATATTTAAAGTAAGGAAGAAACAAGAGAAATATTTCTGTAATGTTAATTAGTAGAATTTGTAGAATTGCAAAATAAAACTGTGAAACGCCGAATTAAAAATTATGCCGTCATGTCTATATAAACATAATTTTGTACCGTTTGAACTTCGAAAATCTCTGTGTAAATCAAGTACTTTGTGGTTTGGAACTATCATTTATATCAACAAACATTTAAATTCTGCAAAAATGTCATCTTTTTGGATCAAGTACTTTCGAACACCATAGCGTAGTTTTACGGATTTAGTAATACGGATTTTACGGATCAACATATTTTTACATAGTTATACTTGACGGAGCAAAACGATGGTCCGCCTGATGGTAATCGGATAACCATCGCCAATAAACAGAGCAACCCTTTGCGGAGCATGCCAGGAATGCGCCTTTCAAACCACTGTCTTGTGTCCATCAACCTGAGACGCAGGTTTTAAGCATCATGTGGCTAAAAGGCTGTAACACAGAAAAGTTGCGGAATTCAGCAATGCTACTTGGTGGCGAAAAGAAGCATAATATGGTAGTAGGTAATTCCCCAGATGAGCTCTGTCACAAAATGCTCTACTACTCTATTTTGCCAAAAAGCCTTTTCATATACGAAAGTGAATTTGTTTGTTTGTCTTCCACGCATTAACTTTCATACTTATAACATTATTAGAAAAGTAAAAAGGAATAGGGTACAGCAAGTAAAAGCAGACGTTGCGCTGTCGCGGGAGCTCCTTATCCTGCGCCTACATTAAAAAGTTCCACTTATTTCTTTTACAAACCTTAAAGAGTATACAATCATAATAAATTCAACTTTTTATAATCAAATTGCGTGTTCAATGCTAGCGTATGATTAACGTAAAAACCAGAGTCCAGCCTGTACTTAACAGACCTTGACGGGAATACAGGGAAGCCCAGAGTTACGTGGCTCAACATTCAATCGACGAAAAGTAGCACATCGATTTAACAAAGCATACAGCCGTCCGGAGCACGCCATCAGACTAAATAAATTTAATAGTAATCGCAAGGTCTTAGTCGGCCGGGCTGAATTTGGCTCTCGGAGCACAATGTGTGTGAATATCTACAAGCGATACTACCGAATTAAATAATCAATCTTATCCAAAATCTTCTGATAGGCGGTTTAATTTAGTAGTGCCATCCTTTTAGCACTTCCCTGTCCGAAGGACTACTAAATTCATATTGCTATTTGATGATTTTTGATTTGATTGTTAATTGATTAACATCTATCATATATTGTTTAATATTCCCTGCCGTCGTCCTGGAATAAGTTTTGTTGCCACGAACTCAGACCATTAATCACGCAAAGCCGGACATAAAAGGCAGGTTTACGGCGGCACTATATATAGACGAACCGTAGGCGCCTTTTGCTGAGAATTCAAACATCTTCGACGATCTTCGGTTTAAAACCAAATAACCCATCAAATAAAACTATAATGTATTTCATTTTAAATAGTTAACTTAAAAGTACAAAATAATAACGACTCCATAGTTTTTGTTCCTCGAATAAGGCTCGTATGACCTCCGCCGCGAGTTGCAATAGAAGGCGCACGGAAAACCCGCGATCAAATTGCAACATTAATTTCCCAATAATTTGGCGAAATCATAATCGTTTTCAGTAAATAAACATACACCACCATTATTATCCTCCGCCAATCCCACGGCTGGGACTGCGCCTCACTTATCGTATAGAGTTGTTAGAGTTTCAACCCTCCACGCTGCTGGAATGCGGGTTTGCGAACTTTAACTAAGTATTTGTCGAAATTCAACCTTAACTTATTTAAATTATAAAATTTATAATTATATAAGTTCAAACTTATAATTTAAATTATTAATCCATTATTTTTCTGTTTTCAAAGATTCATCATCATCATCATCATAATCACATCAACCCATTACCGGCCTACTACAGAGTACGGGTCTCCCACAATGAGAAAAAATTAAGGCTTAAGTCCACCACGGATCTGCTAGTGCTCTAGCTCTTTGCGGATCCATATATGGAGTCGACAATCAGGTTTCCTTACGATATTTTCCTTCGGCTTTGCAAGTGATATTTTAATTACTTATAACGCACATAACTTAGAAAAGTTAGTGGTTTTTGCTGAGATTCAAACTCGACCCCCCGAAAGTTCATAATGTGCTATCACCGTTTACGATTTATGTCAAAGATTATCATTCATTGCAGATTCCGCCAAAGCTGTTAAATTGTCTTATGTCTATACTGAAATAGAGTACATATGCGTGTTGATCAAAAACATGGTAGTGTGTGTAATGTTGTTTTTAAAAAATAGAATGCTGCCACTGAACTCTATTATAATAGTATAGTAGAGGTCAGTGACTCCTACTCTATATAAACTATAAGTGTGGAAAATTTCAAACTCCTTCGTCCACGCTATTTTCGTAAAAAGGGTTATTAATATATAGATTACGTGATCTCCGAAGCAAGGAGTCCTTCCCTTGTCCACCCTCTGGTGGACAGCACTAGTTTCCCGAATCCTGACTTGCACTGGATTTTTCATTGAAAAATACAATACCTGTGTGTGCTATTAGGTAATACCATCGCTTTAAGAACTACTATAATACTATTTGTTATGTAAAAAGAAGTTTTTACATAACAAATTATAATCTTTATTTCTAGAACGTGAAGGTAGGTGAAATAAGCTATAAATATATTATAACACTGTTTAACGTTTAATCGCTTACCGGCACGTCCTCGTCGGTAGGTTGGTAACAAGCCACGGCCGAAACCTCCCACCAGAGCAGACCAGACTAGTGAAAATATTGAAATATAAAAAGCCAAATTACCCCTGCCGAGAATCGAACCCGGGACGTCCATCTTTAAACCACATTCATAGTCATTCACAGTCCTCAAAAAAGCAAAAAAGTATCACCGGTGTCCTAACATGCTACCAGTGATATGTTAGAGAATGTTATTAAAGGCTTATAAATAATAAAAGTACGTTTCACAGTTCACTCACATCCCGTGCTACGCAACCGGATATATCGAATGGTAAGATAGACTTGGTATGATAATTCGTACCTAAGTAGGTGGAAATTATAAGTCCTATGAAGTTTAAATACACCTTCATATTAGAAGAAGTCATATTCATATAACATAGTCACGAGGGATAAGTTTCATATCACAGGAATTGACGACAATTATACAAAATTTATTTGAGTTCGTCATCATCAACCCATTAACGGCCCACTACAGGGCACGGGTCTCCTCTCAGTCTGAGAAGGGTTTAGGCCGTTGTCTACCACGCTCAGTGGCGTGCACTTCATACAAGCACAAAAGCACCGCATACCCAAATTATTTTATATAAGTCGTAGTGTAGGGGAGTTTTTACATTTTATGCCATGTACCTGCTTTATGCATACCCTGATCAAAAACCCAGTGCACGCCACTGACCACGCTGGCCAAGTGTGGTTGGTAGACTTTGCCCTTGAGAACTCTCACGCTGACGATGTTTTCCTTCACCGTTAAAAGCAAGTGATTTTTAAATTGTTAAAAAATATAATAGGCTATCACCGTTCATATTTTTAAAGTTATACTTCTTAAGCGGTGTTAGGAAAAAATCAAGGAAGTGAAATTATACGATGTAACGAAATGCGCGCGCATGGTTACAAACTTCCAATTGTCAAAGTCTGCGGGCTCATTCCGGTGATTAAATTAATTCAATTATATAAAAATCTCAAATTTTAATGTTCAGTGAAACTTGGTAATTCGATAATGAGATAACTAGATAATGCGTTATAATAAAACTCTCAATGTATTAAATACCTTTTTTCTTTTGTTGAGTTGTTTTCTCTGCAAACGTAGAGTAAGGCGAAAGATAAAATTTTTGAAAAGATTTTATCTTGTTACGCCAAAGAAGTATAACTTTTAAAAAATATTATTCGTTGTGCAATTTACTAGGCTACATAAAATTGCTAATTGATGCAAGGGAAATTGTATATTATTTTATAACAAATTACCGAATGATATCTTTGAGATGTCTGTCAATAAGTTCAAAGTTTATATAAAACGTAAGCTTGCAGAACAATCCTATAGTGTAGTGTTATGGATTATTCAAACGATAAAAAAGCTTGCGTATGAATTGCTGTAACTTCATAGCTTAATATTAATTGACTGTGAATGGTAATAACAAAAAAAATAAGCTAAGTTTGTTGTTGGCTCTTCTTAGATCAGTGCGAGCTAGGAACCCTCGTAGCTTTAGGTTACAGTTGGCGAACGTAGCTATCATTATACCCTTAAAATTATGCAAACATATATGAACGCTTCATAAGTGCCTGTGATAGGCCTACATGAATAAAGAATTTTTGAATCAGAATTTTGAATTTAAACTGCTATTTTTAATCCCTTAAAAAAACTATTACACGAAACACGTTTTATCCGAAGAAGTGATCTATTGAGATCATCGGCATCGGTTGCGTAACCTAACGCTACGGGCCATAGTAGAAACGTTATTCATATTTTTTATACCAGTATTAACATCGTGGTGCATTACGATGTATCAATCACGACTTTAAGGTTATTAAACTCGTTTAAGATTTAAACAATACGAATGCTAGTAATAACAGTACTTACAAGTAGTACGAAAGGCTAGTTGCAACTTATTTGTGGTAATTTTTCATCTCTAAAGCTCATGAATTTCTTACTCCACCATAAAAGCCCATAGATGGACCCTCTAATCACGTATTTAGACGGCCGTATGGCGCAGTTGGCAATAATCCTGCTTTCTGAGTCCGACGCTGTGGGTTCGATTCCCACAACTGGAAAATGTTGGTGTAATGAACATGATTGTTTTTTTAGTGTCTGGGTGTTTATCTGGATATTAACACTATTTATGTATATTATCTTTAAAAAAAAGAGTGTGTGTACTTATACGTACGTACACGCGTTAGAAGTTATACTTCTTTGGCATATGGAAAAAAAATAACTAAAATGCAGTAGATAAATATTAAAATCAAAAATATTTTATTTAAATAAAAAAGGTACTGTTACGAAACACGTATTCTAAATATAAAAATACTAGAATATACAACTTGAACATAGTTTTCGATTTTCATGCCACCTCGAACTAACTTAACGATGTAGAATTCAGGTGTCGGTTTGCGCGCGCATCGTAAAAATTCACTCTCATCATTTTTCTCCATCGCGCCAAAAGAAGTATAACTTCAAAAATTTACAGTTATCTTAGTACCCATAACACAAGCTACGATTACTTTGGGGTTTGATGGCGATATGTGCATTGTTGCTATACTTATTCTAACTTATACCTGTCCTAAAATTTAACTACAGACTACACAATTATCATCATCATTCACAACCCATTAAAGGACACGGTTCTCGTCCTAGAATGACAAGGGTTTAGGCCGAAGTCTACCACGGCCAAGTGCTAATTGGAGGAATTTACATGCCTTTGCCATCATTGAGAACTCTCAGGTATGCAGGTTTCCTCACGATGTTTTTCTTCACTGTCAAAACAAGTGACATTTGATTGGTTAAAATGCGCATAACTTAGAAAGTATGTGCCGGGTTTCGAATTCGCCCTCCCCAAAAGTAAAGCAAGTCTAAACCACTAAGCTATCACCACTTCAGACTACAGAATCAAAAATCGATAATTTTCGATTAAAAAAAGAGTGCGTCAGAGTCAGCAGAACATAGGTGTTTGAGCACAGAAGTGCAAATTTTTATACGGGGCCTGCAGAGTTGATTTCTGTATTATTTTTTAACATATATGAGCCAGAAGGTCCGAAAAAGAACCTACTCTTAAACCAGAGAAAGTACCTTCTTGCTAATCATATATTGTCTACAGTAATTGATATAAATTAACAGATACCCATACATCATATTTTGCTAACATAACTTTGTAAAGACTATCCACGTACAGAAATAATGACGTTACGATACAAAAATAATATCAACGCACGCAGAAAGCGTATCGTCAAAGCAATCTAAGCTAAGTTCTGTGTGATATATTGTTTACAATATGATCGTTGTGACTTGTGAGTAAATTGACTAAATCAACACAATTTCACGACTACTTTTTTATTTTAATTTATTAGAATCACTAGCTTTGAACATTTTTGCAGATTTCTCAAAATAAAAACTGCATGGGCAAAAATTTACACAATTTAACAAAAATATATTATAAGAATACAAGATCTTTTATTATAATAAATGGAAAAGGAAAAAGCCATAAAAACATTTTGAGGATCTTCCTGGCTTATTGGTCTGTCGTTTATTACTTATAAAAAGCGTTAAAGAACATATACCCACCCCACAAAGAAGGATTTTTTTTTATATTTTTTATTGAACCAAGAACCTAAAAAAAATATGAACTGAACCTGACAGGAAATTAGTTTATTAAAGCTCCAAGAACTATTTAACCTTTTAATTGAGCAAATTTATTTTTAAGAAGATGTATTTCCAACATATACTGAAATTTCATTATGAATATACCAGTGCAATGCAGTTTTGTAAGATTGCAATAATTATGATATTATTATGATAAGCAAATAAATCGTAATGCAGAATATAAATTTTATATAAGTTAAATGAATAAATATTACATAAGTTCCTGGATAAGCTACCTGATACCGCTGTACCTAGTTCATATGAATATACGCGTATATTCTAGACTTATGAATTTCGAGTGAGTGAGTATATCGGCATAACATAGTATGGTCGACTGCAGTTACGCGGTCAGCTGGGCGTTAATCGAGTCGCTGAATGGCTTGAATCGTAGGACGTGTATTTTATATAAAGCGTGTTAGAAAAAAATTTAATAAGGTCTCCATATACAAAATATCTCACCATAAAGCTGGACCACAATTGCAGATGGCAAATGCAATTGATTACGCAATATGATGCTACTATAAAATCTTTCTTTGTGTCATATTCAAAACTGTCGCCGAGCAGTAAAGTATTCGTAATGCAGTCATTAAGTGAGACTTCTAGTATGACAGTTAACTTTGATCATATTTTATTATATTGTTAAACTGCTATTTATGCAACTATTACGCCCCATTGCAACTCGAGTGCTAGTTTTTGATACGAGGATTGGAAATAGCCAACATGAGAGATTTCTTTGGCTGATTACATACACAAACAGAATTTTATCTACAATCAGGAAACGAAATAATCAATTTATTCATGAAAAAATTCAGGTGGTATATTTTTTGAATTTATCGTCTGACGATGGCTTTTTCTAAAATCATTCACTTCTAAAAAAAATAATAAATAATCTCAAATTGGTCGTGCACGTAAATAGAGGTACCAGCTTGAAAAGAAACGGAAAGATAGATAAAGCCCTTGCAGCCATGGCTGCATAGGTATCAACCTTTGCCTTTCCTTTTCTTTTTCTTTATTTACCTTATTTGTATAATTTCGAATTTGAAGATTTCGAATTAAATTGTTTTATTAATTTCGGTCATTTCAACATACAAACTACTCCTAAATATGTTCAACAGAACACGATTAAATTGTTTTTATGCCAGTGCCTTAGTCGAAGCACGGTAGAGGTCATTAAAACAACCAACGTTGCATAAGAACAAACCGTGTATAGGCAATAAGTAAGTATAATAAGCACCCGCCCTAATGCAGCGAAGTCGTTCATACAATGCGGCAAGTCATAGAAATGGTTCAGCGAACTGTTGCGCAAGCTGTTAGCGTCAGATTGTTGCGGTGGCGGCACACAAGTCCGGTTTATACTGCAATGGAAAGCCCCTCTTGTGCAAACGTAATGCCCAAAACGAATCCTGCTCAATAACCTTGAAAAAATGTGTCAGATAAGCAGTACGACTTCAACATATGAAGACTTATATTGTTAAACTGAGTGATTCATAATCTTAAGCCTTAACTTAAAAAAAAGTATTAAAACTAATAAGGAAAGGGTATGAAAAAAAATAAAATTGTACTTTATTTGAGTCTATCTTTTGTTTTAGAAAACCTTACTATGTTCAAGTATTTTATACTAATTGTTTCCGCCGACATTTGCGTGGAAATTTTGATGATTTCCCCGACCCCAGAACTACCGCATGTTCATATCTCGTTTGGTGAAAAACAAAAACAAATCCATCCTGCGGAATCCGTATTTTTTCCAGGATAAAAAGTAGTCTAAGTGCCATTCAAGACTTTAATGTATCACTGTGCTAAATTTCATATAGATCTAATCATCCGTTCTTGCTTGATTGAGTAATGAACACCCATCCAAGCTTTCGTATGTATAAATAAATAAAATAAATAAATATATTACGACAATACACACACCGCCATCTAGCCCCAAAGTAGTAGCGTAGCTTGTGTTATGGGTACTAAGACGACTGATGAATATTTTTATGAATAATATACACAAATACTTAGAATATACATATAAACACCCAGACACTGACAAACATTCATGCTCATCACACAGACATTTTCCAGTTGTGAGAATCGAACCCACGGCCCTTGGCTCAGAAAGCAGGGTTGCTGCAAACTGCTCTAATCGGCCGTCAAAGTATAATATTAGTATAGATATGATTTAAAAAAGGACCTTCTACAGTTATTAATACAAATCGCATCCGATTATCGTTATTATCGTACGCATTAAATTATATGTTAAAATATATTTATTATATAATATAGTCATAATATCCAAGAGACCTATTATTATATAAAATCACAAGACTAAAGATAACAAAAGTAGAGCATGCAACACGCGCGTTGATGTCTTTCACGCGGGTAAACTTCGACTGTGTCACTTACCGTTAATATTTTATTAATAACGGATAGAGTAAATTTTAACATATATTTTTAACACATAAACATATATTTGCGATAGTATTCCAAGAGTAGGAATTTTCTTTTGGCTGTCATTAGTACATCAAAGCCTTACCAGCATTTCGTTACAGGTACAATCCAATTGTAAAAGGAAAAATACATACATAAATTCTTTTATATACAAAGAATTTGTCAAAATAGGTACTGAAAGTATATTCCACCAATCCGCACTGGGCTAGCGTGGTGGACTATGCCCTTAACCCTTTCTCATTGTGGGAGGAGACCCATACACTGTAGTCGGCCGGTCATCAGTTGATATGATTATGATGTTGAATTTTATGTGTATTCCTGTATGTACTAAAATATCATTCAATTGTAAATGAGAAAATACATAAACTCTATCTAAAATATATCGCAGACGGACTTACGAGCCGCACGCAATGCATTATTTGACATCAGAAAATAAATATGATGTCAACGTCACCATTCGAGCGCGTCGAATAAGCCTTGTCACGTCTGGAATAGCCAAACCGATTTGCTGCTGTTATCATTTCATGTTCTTCAAAAAAGGTGATAATACCTTGCTGAAGAACTACAGACCTATCTCGCTGTTGAGCCATGTCTACAAATTGTTCTCGAGAGTCATTACGAATCGTCTCGCGAATAGGTTCAACGACTTCCAGCCTCCCGAACAAGCCGGTTTCCGAAAGGGCTTTAGTACCATAGACCACATACATACGCTGCGGCAGGTTATACAGAAGACTCAAGAGTATAACCGGCCACTTTGCTTAGCGTTTGTGGACTATGAGAAAGCCCTTGGATCGGTGGAAACCTGGGCTGTGTTAAGGTCACTGCAGAGATGCCGAATTGACTACCGGTACATCGAAGTTTTGAAGTGTTTGTACAAAAACGCTACTATGTCAGTCCGTATACAGGACCAGACTACGAAACCGATCCAACTGCAGCGAGGAGTACGACAGGGAGATGTTATTTCCCCGAAGCTGTTTACCGCTGCTTTGGAGGACGTTTTTAAGCTTCTGGATTGGAACGGGCTTGGCAGCAACATTAACGGCGAGTACATCACTCAACTTCGGTTTGCCGACGATGTAGTCATAATGGCAGAGACTCTGGAAGACCTTAATGCGATGCTCAATGACCTCAGCAGAGTTTCTCAACAGGTGGGCCTTCGTATGAACATGAGCAAGACGAAAATTATGTCTAACGCTCATGTTCCGCTCCACCCAATAATTGTTGGGAGCTCTGCACTCGAAATTGTAGACGAGTAGAGAGACCTAGGACACACGATCCAGTTAGGTAGGTCCAATTTCGAGAAAGAGGTAAACCGCCGAAACCAACTCGGATGGGCAGCGTTCGGGAAACTTCGTGACATCTTCTCGTCCAAAATCCCCCAGTGCCTGAAGACTAAAGTCTTCGAACAGTGCGTGTTGCCAGTGATGACTTACGGATCAGAGACATGGTCGCTAACTATGGGCCTCATAAGAAGGCTCTGAGTCGCTCAGCGGGCGATGGGGAGAGCTATGTTAGGAGTATCTCTACGTGATCAAATCAGAAATGAGGAGATCCGTAGAAGAACTAGAGTTACCGACATAGCTCAGCGAGTTGCGAAGCTGAAGTGGCAATGGGCGGGGCATACATTTACATAGCTCGGAGAACCGATGGACGTTGGGGTCTTAAGGTGCTGGAATGGCGACCCCGCACCGGTAAACGCAGCGTAGGTCGGCCCCAAACAAGGTGGACAGATGACATCAGGCGAGTAGCTGGGAGCCGTTGGAGGCAAGCGGCCCAGGACCGTGCATTGTGGAACTCCCTACAAAAGACCTATGTCCAGCAGTGGACGTCAATTGGTTGAGATGATGATGATGATGATGATCATTTCCAGTACTTAAAAAATCTTTCATACTCATAATTTCATTCCATGCGTGCTACTAATCTTTCCGCGGTATGAAATCTTCTTTTAATCTGCATTTGACCTTAATGTATAACCTATAATCAGGTCATCATTATCAACCCATTAAAGACCGACTACAGAGCCCGGGGTTCCTCTCAGAATGAGAAGGGTTTAGGCCGTAGTCCACCACGCTAAACAAGTGCAGATTGGTAGACTTCGCAAGCTTTTGAAAATATTATGAAGAATTCTCGGACATACAGGTGTCCTCACTATGTTTTCCTACGAAGTTAAAGTTTTGTTTTTATATATTTTATTAGTTATGTGCATTTTTCAATTTAAATGCACATAACTCCGAAATGTCAGAAGTGCGAGCTGGGGATCGGACTCGGTCTCCCCGAAAGTAGTCCGAAGCCCTTAACACTAAGTTATCATCACTAAAGAAGTCAGTAAAGAAGCCTTTATCGAAACTATTAATATATATCAGTGAAAGTGTTGTAAGCAGTTATGTCCTTATTCGCTAGGATATAACCTACATTTCGCTGCATTAGGAATCACGCACATGGTTAGGTAACCTGATGTCACAATAGAGGTATTGTGTTTATTTAATTTCATTCTCGATAGCTAAAGACAAATATCAGTTGAAGCTACGAGAGAAATCCTAGATAAGCATTATAGAAAATAAAATTCGGAAATCAAATCTAGTAGGTCACATTAAATTAGTAAGCATTTTCATTTTTTAATTATCTTTATGTACGAATAAGAAATATTTACGTTACGAATCAATGTAACTAATTCGAAAAGTGGGTATAATCTATATGTATAAAAATGAAATGCTGTTCGTTAGTCTCACTAAAACTCGAGAATGGCTGGACCGATTTGGCAAATTTAGGTCTTTACATATTCGTGGAAGTCGAGGGAAGGTTTAAACGGTAAGAATTCAAAATGACAACAATATTCTGCATGTTCGTCACCCAATTCCTCTTACGCAGCTGGACCGATTTGGATGAAGTTTTGTTTGTGTATTTCAATAGGATCCTGGATGAATTGAAAATAAAATTGGACCCGGTAGGTGACGCTGCTTTAGCGGGCAAGACGACATCTGTCGGTTCCGCTAGTATCTATCTTCTATATATATATATATAAAAGAGAAAGTGTGTGGGCCGTATAGGCTCCGAAACGGCTGGACCGATTTCAATGAAACTTTCAGGGAATCTCCGGATTGACTGACCTGGCGAGTAATCCTGTATAGTTTGGTGACGATCGGAGCACTCCTATTTTTGAACTGTCAAGCTTTTATTTACTATGATCATATTCTATTGTTGGGTGTACATGGGTGAAGATAATGATCTTCACCCGCTCGAGAAGAGTTTAGAAGAGAATGAATACGGAGAGAAATAAATGATTTAATATATTATAAGTCTAAAATTTAAAATTTAATGATGTAAGTTTATTGTTTAAATAAAATAAAGCAAAATCTAGCCGGCGAAGCGGGCTGGGTACGCTAGTATAATATAATAATGGCCCTTTTCCTATCAAAAACACATAATTAAAAAATCATAAGCATGGATGACGTTACAGTTACAGTAAATATGAGCTTGCTAGAAGTTTTTTACTAAGCTTTGCATCTACGTTTTCTGCGATAGCGATAGATTTACCACCGGACATTCAAATCTATTGAGATTTCTATGCTACCAGTTTTATTTTCCCCTCAATTAAGTGTTTTTACACATCTACTAAAATTCGTTTGAATTATAAATATAAATGAATTTTGTGTCAATCTGTACCACTTTTAAATTTACTGAAACCATTATTTTTATTAAAATTACACTTCGGAAAGGAAAAAAAGGTATGAGGATGCACAGTTGTATTAAGTATAAGCATTATTGAAATAGATAAATATAAAAATTAAACTTACATAATGCTACTAATCATAAAACTTCTATTTAATTTATTCTATAAAAACAAAACACTGTAGAAGATCCGGCGAAACAACCTCAATTTTTCCCCCATTGCCAAATATACTCGGAACAGAATCATGAATGAAGCACAGGGTTGATCAATGGCAAAACCTACGTCACCCCCTGTACCACGGAATCAACGTAAAGTCTGTTCTATCAATATTTACTAAGACACTGAAGTCAAATCGGCGAGCTATATTGCTCGAAAACGTTTCGTAGTAGAAGTCAAGTCGATCATCTTACAAAATCCGAGCTCGTGCATCTTTATGTTGGTCGAAGTATAAAGCGTTGTGGTGGTTGGAATTGCAGTCATTCGGACGCAAACAGAGCGCCAGTGAAGTGGTAAAAGGAATTATAAAACTTTTAAAGTGATAAATAAGAGTGTTATTAAAAAGTAAGTTTAAAGTGCTTCATAATTCAAAACAAAACCGTTACGAAAATAATACATAATTAAATTACGGATTCGACATAATTTTAAGTGGCTATTATGTGAACGTGATAAGCGTGATTCAGTATTTTTTTCTTAACAAGACGGCGAGCTTAGACCCTCATCTCTTATACCCTATTCCTGAGAGAAAGGTCTGTGCTGCCCAGCACTGGGCATTAGTGGGCTGAGGATGATATATTTTTTTTTGGCTTACAATCAGAAAAGAATAGTAATTCTTTCTTGGATCTTATCTGTTCTTGAATTTAACTTTAATAATTTTCGGAGAGTTGCATTTCGGCGTTTTTACGAACAAAATAAAGTCCAGTAACTACAAACACAAAGGGAGGTAGAGTTACTTAATTTTTGTATTGCTATAATAGGTATAAAATATCTATTTACTTTCACTTAGAAATGAAAACGAAGATATAGTGAGCCACACTAACAGTACACAATGTGTTTGAGATGCTAATCTTTCAATTCAATAGTGACAATGTTCCCAGAGTATATAAGTTTCCTTAATTCCCATACTTAGCTTAGCTGCACTTACACCATACTTATATAGTAAAACTAACTCAAGAAGACGTTCCGTCGTGTAATTTAAGAATCTCAAAAATGCCATTAGACATTTTTATAATAATGTTCATATAAATTCTATTGATTGTCTTAAAGGGGTATAGGTTTTGTAATACGTTACATAAAGCAAATCGAATACCATTTCGGAAGTTATATCACAGTTGTTACGAAAGTATGACGCACAGGTCAAACGTGCGGCGCTTACCAACGGGCAGCCTCCGGGCAACTGTGCCGGTTTTTGATGACACTGACCCCATTACCACTTTCATAATAAAAACAAAAGAGTGACAGCAATAAATTAAGATACATCGCACGGAAACGAATGTAAAGCTCGTTTTTAAATGAGATTTCACAATTTATGAACATCTATTTAGAAGATTAACATTAATATCTGTTCCTTTTTAGATTTTATCGTCATACGTAATTGTATGCAAACCTAACATGAGAAAATGCTTTCGCAGACTCACGCTTGCCTGAGTCGCAACGAAACTCCGACATTAAAGAGGCTTACATAACCGTTGTCCGCGAAAGTAAAAGTGAATCTCCGCCTACCCATGTTTCGCCATCTACACTACTCTTTACGCGTCGTTGAAAATAATACCTTAATATTTTTTCAGATCATGCGCTGGTTGACACATTTCGGCATTCTGCTATTAACTATAAGCAGCATATCTGCCGATTGGTCATGGGGCGGAGACAATTCTGATAAAAATTCGGAACAAGTTAATGATAAACCGACTGAATTATTACAAGGAGAAGAAACAGCTGAAGCGCATGAAAATAATTATAATACCACAGGCACTGTACTGGACGATATCGTTGACGAATTAGTTAGCAGCAAACAAGGGAGAAGTCTGGGAGGCTTCGATGATGTATACAGCGATCCAACAATAAAAGAAGCTTTGGACTCAGGAGATGATACTGAAGCAAGAAATTTAATAAAAAGCCGTCTCTGCACCTTAGGACTTATTCAAGTAATTCTTTTTTCAGTTCGTTATTATTTTAAATTTAACTATTAAATTGGTTTACGACATACTAGAATACGTTTCTTATACATTTATCTTTATTTAATTTAAATAAAACTATTTACAGTGTGAAGATGAAGATACCCAAGAGAAAAGGACTTATGTTTCACCTGATGATCTGATTTATGCCCAACCGGTAGACATCAAGCCAATTGGAAAACCCATTGCATCTATCGCAATACGAGGACCACCTAGAGCCTATGGGCCTCCTAAGCCGATGCTGTATCCTCCACGCCCACAAAAAATTCCTCCTCGAAGACCGGGATATGGTGGAAATATAAGGCCAGGATTTTCTGACAAATATGGTGTAGCTGGAGGCAATTTCCAATTTTCTCAAAGCAATAGCGCTTATAATGGATTTGATACTAACTATGTAACGAAACCACCGATGTATGCTAACAATGAACCCTATAACTTTGAAAACTCAAAACCCAATAATTATAATAAAGTGCCAACATCTGGACACAATACTAAGACTGAAATAGTGCAGCAGCATGTTCATCATCATTATGTGCACGAGGACAGTGACAAGAAGCCTCAAGTTATAATAAAGCCTGTAGCTATACCAGTCGGATCTGTGGGTCATTTAGCATCCCAGTTACACAACCAAGAATCATCTGATATTATAACATCGTCAGGAGGAGACTTCAACGCTGTCTCTTCAGGAGGATTTAAGCCCATGACTGGCGGCTTTTCTCACAGCGTTAAACCAATTTATGAAACGGACACTGTATATGGATCGCAATATGGGCACAGTGCCTTTAATAAAGTTGGCACTAATATCCTCAATCAAGGATTACCCAATCAATTTGCTAATAATGCTTTTGAAGATCAAAAGTACGGAAACTCTTTAGGCAATTACGCGTCTCAAAATGGAGAATTTTACAAAAAGGAACTGAACGTAGGATCTAGTAACAGTTTATATAATCAAGGTCCAGCAACATTCGGCCAAAATAATCTTTACCAACAAAATTACCATGAAGCTAAAGCACAAGGATTTGAATGTGTATGTGTAAACTACGATCAATGTCCAAGCCAAGAAATTATTGGACGCAGAGATGATTTGTATCTTCCAATAGATCCTCGTAATAAAGAAAGTGAAATTGTAGCTCTGACTGAGGAACAGCTGGATTCTATAAACAAAACATCCGTAGATGCACAGCTCAGTCAAAATAATACTGAAGTTAAAGAAATTACTAAAAGAGACGTCAATGATGTTAAAGACAAAGAATCAACTAAGGAAATTGAACCGGTAAGTGGAATATTCATAATTAACCATTATATTATAACTTCAATAATACACACTTTGTACCATTCCTGTCCTTTACTTACCTTACCTTAAATTCTTTCAACAATATCAAATAGAAATCTGGGGTAACCTATGGTATTTTATTTCGATGTTCGTATGTTCATTGTACATATTCACTTAAAATACCTAAAAAGAACAACTAAACAAAGGGCACTTTCATAATTCTAACACTCAATTAAAAAGTATTTTAAAACAAACATAAATTACTGCAGCGCCTCCTTGGGTTGACTGGTTTCGGTGAAAATGGCGGTAATAACAAGAAACAAGTGCAGCCTACGTTTGGTGTCTCTTTTGGGTTGCCCCAGCCTTCCCACGGCTATCCTATAAATCCTTACAACTCAAACCCCATATATAATCCCTATGGCCCCGCATTGAACGGCGGAGGTATTAATCTCGGTTTACTATCTGTGAATCCTTTATTGGCTGTGCAAGTTACGAAAAATGACTATGGTGAAAAAATAGTAAAACCTTTTGTCAATTTACACGTAACTCCAAATGAGCACGTTGTTAATAAACTGGGCCACCTATTTCACGAAAAGAAGCAATATCTCTTAAACAAGCACGAGCATTTTCACCATTATAATCCCTATTCTTACAACCCGCATTTACATAGACCAATTCAACCCCCATATGCATACCCAGCACACCCGCCGCATTATATTCCAAAACCACCAATTTATTCACCACACTATTCAAATTATGAACATAGTCACTATCGGGAAAATCCACAAAATAATCTAGAAGGACCATCAGGTAATGAGGATTACTATGACGATGACAATGATAATAATTACGATGGTTCAGTCGATCATAATCCCCATTATGGTAGTTACGGCTTTGAAAGATCTGCGAATACTAGTGCTGACAAAAGAGGCGTTAACTACGCGAACAGGTATGCATATGCGCGATCCTTTACCGTCCCTTCTAATCCTGGGGCAAACCGGGGAGGCCAAGCAATTCGGTTTCCTGAGAAAAGGAAGAAAAGAGAAATCTCCAAAGAAGCTTCTATATCCAAATTTATTGAAGAGGTAACAAATTATCATTTTATATATCGCAATGCACGAGGTATTATTTTATTTAAAATTTTATTCATTTCTCCAGCGTCAAGGATACTTCGGTGGTCGGCCACAAATTCCACAATGTCAGCAAAACCAGGTGTGCTGTCGTCGCCCTCTTCGACCACAGGCATCTAACCGCGGTCAGTGCGGAATAAGACACTCGCAAGGCATCAATGGCAGAATAAAGACACCATCCTACGTAGACGGTGACAGCGAATTCGGAGAATATCCATGGCAGGCTGCTATATTAAAGAAGGATCCTAAAGAGTCAGTTTATGTCTGTGGAGGAACACTGATTGATGGGCTTCATATTATGACAGCAGCACATTGTATAAAATCGTAAGTATCTATAAATCTACATAAGTATGTTATCCTGCCTGACTGATCGACAACGCACGGCCTAAGCCCGAGACTAGAAAGATCAAAAATTTTGGCAACGGAATGGCTTAATTTATTCCTTCCATATAGGAAAAGTTTTATTTTGCAGACGAAAAGTATATTGGTCACTGTCAAAAATGTACAAAAATTGAGACTTCAATATCTAAATCTAGGAAATAAATTTTAAAATTAAGAAAAAACATTATATATATGTCCTTAAATAGATGTTAATAAGTAAAATTTGTAGAACTTATTAAATATACACATTGCATGCTGCGGTAACATTAAGTAATTTGTTCACTACAATTAAGTCTTTTCTTATACAGACACCAAGGATTCGAGCTGAGGGTACGCTTAGGTGAATGGGATGTCAATCATGATGTTGAATTCTATCCATACATCGAAAGAGACGTTATTTCCGTACACGTGCATCCTCAATACTACGCTGGGACATTAGACAACGATCTTGCTATTCTAAAACTAGATCACCCAGTAGAATGGACCAAGTATCCTCACATTAGCCCCGCCTGCTTGCCTGATAAATACACCGAATACGCTGGACAAAGATGTTGGACTACCGGCTGGGGAAAAGACGCGTTCGGCTCTAACGGAAAATACCAAAACATTCTTAAAGAGGTTGATGTACCTGTGCTTCCTCATGGACAATGCCAACAACAACTGCGACAGACGCGCTTAGGTTACAACTATGAACTTAATCCAGGGTTCATTTGTGCCGGTGGTGAAGATGGAAAAGACGCTTGCAAAGGTGACGGCGGCGGTCCGTTGGTGTGCGAACGTAGCGGCACTTGGCAATTAGTTGGTGTCGTTTCATGGGGCATTGGATGCGGCCAGGCTGGCGTCCCCGGCGTGTATGTGAAAGTTGCTCACTACCTAGACTGGATTTCGCAGATCACGGGGAAATTCTCCCATTATTAAGTTAAATAGAAACATTTTCATCGAAATGCTTCTGTATAATATTCTAAGAATATTCCAGTGAACTTTAGGAAGTAGACATTATTTAAATTTTTAATTTATTATTTACCTTTGGACGGTAATGTCCAGAGATGTTAAGTAAATGCTTGTGCAGTTATTTTGTAAAATAAAACAAATAAATATAATAATAAACATATATCCTTTTTTAATTGGAGAGGCCCATAGCTTATTGTCAGTAGGTTTTCATTAATTCTCTACAGTTTTTCTTGAGGTTTATCCACTGGGTTTATCGTTCATCGTCGATGGTAGAAGGATAAATCACATAAGAAGTAATGGTCTTCATTATCTGGCGTGTATTGAATGATACTCTATTCATGAAGAAGATATTTTATTAACGGCCAACTGCAGGGCAAATGACGTACACACTCGAGCGCAAGGAGTCATCATAGGGTTCTGAGTTGGAGACCATGGCCATTTCTTAATCAGAGACCAGAGTGGAGACCATGGGCATATCTAAATCAGACTAGTTTTAATGTCCTTGGTTTTAAAGACAGGAAAAAACCCATCTGGATTGCAACAGTTCCAAAGAGCATCCGATATTATTGGATCTGAAGGGCTACAGTTCAAGAAAAACTTAAATATTGACAGACAGCTGGGAATGAAACCGCTTTAATTGTTTATACATGTAGTTTTTAGGATGAATCCCTGCTTAAGACGCTGACTTAGTGTCTTGAAGTTTTTTCCTCATTTTTCGCCTTTAACTATTGATGTCCCATCCGTATTTAGTAACGATCCATGAAAAAACTTACACAATCACACCTCAGATTTTGTTTTGGGAATGGTAAGCATTCTAGATACACGGATCATCATCATATCAACCCAATACCGGCTCACTACAGGGCACGGGTCTCCTTAGTAAGAAGCGCTTAAGGCAATAGTCCACCACGCTGGCCAAGTGCGGATTGGTGGACTGATACACGGATACTTTTCCATTTTTGCCGCCAACACGCTACGAATAATAAATGACCTACATAATATCTTAGTCAAAATAGTGTTAAGTTATTTGTCACATTTGTTTTGTCACACTTCAACTTACAGCACCTTTCATGAACGTCATCATGTCAGAACTTGATAAAACACTGCGTTACTAAAAAGACTCCAACGCTACCTAGATTAATCTGCTCATGCAAGGAGGCTGCAAACAATAAACTTATAAAAAAATATATTTATAAAAACATCAAATTTCGATTTGTCACAAGACCCTTAAGTCACTAACGAATTTATGCACGGATAAGCCGATATCTATAGGTTATTACGGTACTTAATTTGGTTAATTAATCAATAGTCTGCCTCTATTTGTTCAGCAAATCTCAAGGTACGTTGTTCCAAAATCCAATTCGCGACTCACAATGGCCGGGAAAGCAAGTGATCGTAAAGGCAAGTCCGGAAAAGACGCGAAATCAGCGGCGAATGAGAAGAGTGAAACTGTGACAGCTTTCACATTGCCAGACAGTCTACCTTGTTCCGAAATAGATTTTCCATTATTAATTAGGAAGAGGCATACGGCCAATTGGAACGAAATTGTTGAAGAAAGTAACAATAATTATAAAGAAATTGAAGAATACGCGCAAAGCAAAAGAGAAGTAACACCAAAACCACCATTTCAGAGTTAGTTCCTTTCCACTTATTTAACGTAATAAGTTTAACTGCTACTGCTGAGCTAATATTCTATAATGCTGCTGAAAATACAACACCTCAAGGTTTAATTTGACGGCCCAAGTAGAAGGCTTACCTGATGTTAAGGCAAAACTTCGCAGGGCATGCAAGGAACTCGTCGTATAGAGTGCCGCCCTGTGTCCAGTATTAACCTGTAGGTTTAAGCCTCGGGCAACAACGATTTTAGACCGGAATTCAGCACTGCAACAATGCAGCTTGACGGCAGAATTAGGCATGGCGGTAACATTAACCAGCTTTAGGACAAAAAGCTCTACTGTTCAGATTCTTAGATAATATTCTTCTTGAGCTGTGTTTTACGCCATTGGTGGCCTGGAAGAGATCGCTATGTAGCGATAAGGCCGCAGAATTGTATACTTTTCGTTTAATTATTTTATACAATTTCTCTGTAGGTATGTTTATGTCCTGTACAATAAAAGTGTATTCATTCATTCATAAAAATTGGCACGCCACACAGTTTCAGAGGGTGAATTCGATTAAAGTGGTAAAAAAGGCTCTTAATCAGCCTTAATGGTAAAAGTTATATCGGCCTCCTTATCGGATTGACCGTGTACAATCTCCGGCACGCACATTATGATCTCTAAGGTGTGTGAAGTCTACCAATCATCACATTGCCAGCGTCATGGACAAGGCCCTCCTTACGGTTCTCCTTATTCTGAACTCGTGCCCTTGAGATGGCCGGTGATGGGTTGATAACGATGAATCCGGACAGCCCATCGTAGTAAACGAAAGGAACTTCCCGTTATAGGTACAATAAGGCCCATAGGGTATTTGACTGCTTTTAGAAAATCGATTGAAATTGACAGTAATGCTTTGTTAATGCTACTAATAAATGTATCATTATCATCATCAAAATTCAAATTCAAAATCATCATCATCATCATCATCATAAAAACCCATTACCGGCCCATTACAGGGCACGGGTCTCTTCCCACAATGAGAAAAGAGGTAAAGGCCGTAGTCCACCACGTTGGCCCAGTGCGGATTGGCACGCTGGCCCAGTGCGGATTGGAATAAATAAATGTATATTTCAACATAATTTACAGAATTATACACAAAAATAAATACATAAAATCCTTGTGACTATGCAAGCATGCATGCGTGTGTTAAAAAAATATAAAGAAATGATGGACCAGGTATTCACTTATTAACTATAATACTAACAATGTTCAGGATGGCACTTAGATCTATCATTAATTAACAGTATTATTGAAGCTAAATACCTAGTTTCTTAGCAGTAATTATTTATTCTTCCTTCCTATTAAAGTATTCATTTTATAAAAGACATCATTAAAGCCCACCAACCTGCTTTAGAGCAGTGTTGTGGGTCTGTAAACCTATAAACTATAAACCTGACTTCCCAAGGAGTGTAATAAAACAACTGGACTGACTCTTATACTGTATATTAGGCTTCTCTATAATTCATATTACTTGTTACCTTTAAATGACTTTACTACCAGTTCGGAATGCTGTCTTCGGCAGAGAAGACCACTGGCAAGAAACTCTACCGTTGCTCTTTTATTCAATCAAAACAACTTATAAACACAATTACAACATTGTCATATGTAATAACGCTAGGCCCCTTGATACAAGACATATTTTAAGACAGGTCAAACATAACTACTATTATCACTTATAACATCAGGACTTTTGGAACAAGTTGTTTGTATAGAGCAACCTCTGCTACATAAACTGTCTGTATAAAATAATGCTAACCCAAAGGATGAGATATACTTATCTGATGCAACATCAGGTACAACCATAGTACCAACAACTTTTAACAACTCCCATCCCCAGTACATACAACTCTTGTTTCGCCACAACAATATTTCGGTATATCGTTTTCATATCATTGCAAATCATCTATTGCCAATTTGTAACGTTCTTTCCACAATACTTTACTTAATCTCCTTTTCTCAATTCATTAATTAAAATCCGTGCTAACTTTTCTTTCCCGCCAATCGATCTTGTCAAACTCGCGTCTCCCGCCATAGATCGTATACTTTTCTTTGACAGTCTACTAAAGTCCATTATTCTATTTTCAATACATTATCAATGAGTATACAAACTATGATTTGTTGATACATTTAATATAATCATCGGGTTTATCATAGATAACGTGCTGTAATTCCCTATTTCCTAACACGTGCATGTGGATCAAGCGAATGACAAACGTAAACATTCTGGTATAACTACAGTATCGCCATAAAACATTAACAATAATGTGCAATGCTAAAATCTAATAAAAGTTACCTAACTCCGTAGCTCGGAAAACGTTGAGCCGTTGATCCCAGACGACACAAAAATGACGTGATAAAATCATAAAGGATTGCAATTTTACCTTAGCCCTTTCCTACCACATGGAAGCGTAGTGGGTCTAAGTTATGCATCAGATTGGAGCCTGTACATAAGGCTGCATATGATCATAACGTTGAATGTTTTTCAGTGTCTGGGTGTTTATATGTATGTATAAATTCATAAAAATATTCATCAGTCACCTTAGTACACAGAACACAAGCTACGCTTACTATGAGGCTAAATGGCGATGTGTGTATTGTCGTAGTATATTTATTTATTTATTCATTTATTTAAAGATAGGAGTTTTAGTGGGAGGGAAAAAGAAAGTGTTCAATTAGTCATTTTTAATAGAAGCGTTTTGTTTTAGCACATATTTTGATTGCCATATTAAAATTGTGTTTCCTATTATTACCACTAAGTCTGATAAAACCTAGAAAGCTGTTTGTAAGTGTTCCAAGGAAAATCAATAAAGACATATTGGCTTTCCCTGGAACATGGTAGAGGTGGTTGGTATATTAATTAAAACAAGAAAAAGCAACAAAATTAGTAGAAATAATCCAACATATACGAATAATATAACATAACACGGTGATTAAAGATTGTGATCAGTTCAATACAAAAACTAAAATTTTAAAATGAGACATAGTTTTCTACTATATATATTTCAAATATGTCCAGTCAAATACCGTACCGTAATGAGTTTATGGAAATCTAACTAGGAAAAAAAACTAGAAATGTACGAGTTAAGTAGGTACTATGGATATCATACCTACTATCATAAGATGTATAGAACTAGGTACTTGACATAAATACCTTTTTTTCAGAAACCGAATGCGATTATATTGCAAATGAAGTTTATGTGTATCTTATACCAGCTTTGGAAGAAACTTTAAATAAAGCAGTTATATGGGACGCCTTAAAAATTCAAAAATGCTTTTTTAACGGAATCGATCATATTGCACAGGTAATAGCAAAAAAAAATGCAAAATTAGCAGTCATCAAAATACTAAAATTAACTAATAGTTATTGTGTATATAATTTTAATTGCAGCTTTTATGGAACAACAACCCCCGACACCCTTACCGTAAACTCAATAATTGTTATTTATTTAATATGCCATGGGTTCGAGAATTCCTAAAGAAAAAGTAAGTTTTTTCTTAAAACACTGTTATGCCAATGATATCATCTGATGGTCATAAATATTAAATCTGGCGGCGTTTTCATGCTAAGCTTTCCTGATATAATAGTCATGCGATTATTAAAGCTGACAGGTGTAAAACAAGCGCTAAAAAGTGCAGCAAAACTGAACGGATCTGCCAAAGATATACCAAGGCTCCATTGCCAATAAGGCACAAGTACCAAAGCAGCCGATTGATTAGAAATGCGGTTTTAACGAATCTGCTAGTAAGAGATCCGAGCAACACCTATTGAAGCTAACATAGTTCAACTGTCAGGCTTTGTTGCAAAATTAGCCTCTTCGCAATTTGAATAGAAACAATTATAAATTGCAAAGTCAACATCTCTTGAAGATGCTCCGGTTTCACGGCGAAACATGCGTAGAGGGTAAATTGCTGAAGATCTGTTTGGTGTGCAGTATAAAGAATGAATAAATTATAAATTACACCATACAGATTCCCCTGCTTTTCGCGGAGTATAGCAAATTAAGCCTAATTTTCATTATCTACGCAAATTCATTATATTATGTATAGTATGTACTGTGACAATCCGCCATGGCCGTCCACTAATCCGAACTGGACCAGCGTGGTGGACTAGGCCTTTAACCCCTTCACATTGTTGGAGGAGACTCGTGCCATTTTGTGGGCCGGTAATGCGTTGAATGTGATTTACTAGTCACTTCAAACAGACAGACTTAACGTTGCAGAATTGCTTATATTAACTAGGCATACTCGAAGAAAATGAAATATATTAAAATACGGTCCTTTTCAACTTCGTCCGTCTATAAATCAAACACAGAGTTTTTTAAATCGGACCAGTAGTTCCTGAGCTTATCGCGTTCAAGTAAACAATAAACAAGCCAACAAAAGCTTTATATAATGTAAAATTGGGAATAAATAAATAAATATTAGTAAAAGATAAACAAATTTTGTCCACCAATCCGCACTGGGCCAGCATGGTAGACTACGGCCATAACGCCTCCTACCTCAGTGTGGTAGGAGACCGATGCCCTGTAGTGGGACGGTAATAATGGCTTTATATGATGATATAAATTTTGATTTCGGAATCTATAGCGAATAGCATGTACCTATCTCATGAATATGAGATAATTGCATT
The DNA here is from genome assembly GCF_905163445.1 of Pararge aegeria. Taxonomy (NCBI): domain Eukaryota; kingdom Metazoa; phylum Arthropoda; class Insecta; order Lepidoptera; family Nymphalidae; genus Pararge; species Pararge aegeria. The sequence continues at coordinate 8,984,082 of NC_053195.1, read as the reverse complement.
AAAGATTTTTTATTATTATCTCACAAATCTGAATGGATAAATCATTTTCCATTATTCTTCGTGGCGGGAAGTGTAAGGGTCAGATGACTGTATTTACTGACGCGAATACAAACTTTGTCGATTCAAATGGTCATGACATAAATCTATTTATCAGTCCTCGGCCATACTACCCAAAATCCTGGTTATGGCCCGAGGAATATGCAGCTACACTGATACAGAAAACGGTCCGCCAATACTTCGTTCAACGAGAAGAAGAAGTCCAAGAGATGCGCGATTTCTGGAAGGTAATTAAGATCTGATGGCTTACCATCGCTTATAGAGATGCATTACTTTAAATTGCCGTTACTACCCTGATCATTTAATATAAGCAATGATTCAAATTCAAAATTTCTTTATTGTAGGCCTATCACAGGCACTTATGAAGCGTTCATACATATATGTTTACATAATTGTAAGGGGATGGTGATAACTTCGTTCGCCAACTTAAACCTAAAGCTACGAGGGTTCCAAACGCGCCCTGGTCTAAGAGCCCACAACAAACTTAGCCGGTTATTTTGTTTTTTGATATCACCATCTCACAGTAAATTTATATTAAGCTATGAAGCTAGAGCAATTTACACCCAAGTTTTTTTATCGTTTAAGTAATCCTTTATATTATAATAGGCTTTTTCTGTAAGCTTACGTTTTATATAAACTTTGAACATATTGAGAGACATCTCAAAGATTTCATTTGGTAATTTGTTATAAAATAATATACAATTTCCCTTGGCTGAATTTTGCAATTTTGTGTAGCCTAGTAAACTGCACAACGAGTTTATTTTGTTTCTAATATAAATATTGTTACAGTCCATTTTTATTTTTTCTATTCATTTTTATGGACATAAATTAAATTTTCAAATATGTACTTACTATGCATCGTCATTATTTTAACTTCTTTAAATTTATCCCTTAATGACTCTCTTGGGCCCATTTTATATATCGCACGAACAGCCCTTTTCTGCAGGACGAAAATAGAATCTATATCAGTAGGACATAATGCTGTGAAAATAACTAAAATACACAAGCCTAGCAGTTTCTTTATTTGTCATATGTCTTTTTAACCGCGTATGCTGCAGAACTAAGTCTGTTCGCGAAATTATTTATATGTGGTTTAAATTAAAAATATCACTTACTTTAACGGTGAAGGAAAAATATCGTGAGGAAACCTGCATGCCTGGGAGGTTCGCCATAACGTTCTCTAAAGGTGTGTGAAGTCTACCAATACACACTGGGCCAGCTTGGTGGAGTGCGGCCTAAACCCCGTGCTCTGAGTGGGCCGGTTATGGGATGATGATGAGGATGACAATCTCATGTCCCAGACACATAATTAATTAACTAATTAGTCACGTAAACTAATAAGTCATTACGTTTATCCACCCTAAATCAGTCACTTTAGGGTGATAAACTAGAAAATATTCATCGCGTCTTCTCGTGAAATTTTAGATTAACGTAATAGAATAATTAGGGGCTTACCATGATATTTTATTGCAATATTATTTGGAGATTACGGTTATTTAGAACATCACTACAATTAGAATGATAATAATTCTGAAAGAGAAAATCAAGCCAGAACGCCTGAACGGATCTAGATGAAATTTGGCACGGAGTCTGGAATAGCACAAATGCTTATAACTCTGTAAAAGATGTTAGGTGTGATACATTTGATCACAACTACTCGAACGTATTCGTGAGTTCATCAGTTCATATTAAAATATTAAATAATCCTGATTTAAGTGACAACAGATACTAGTTATACATTTTGTATAATGAACGCATCAGAAGTGCCATATATGTGCCTATTTGAACAAATAAATAATCGACTATGATATACTTTTCCAATTTTACACCAAAAATACAGTATTCTCAGTACCTGCTTGAAGTTAAGAAATTGGTGCTGTCCACGTCACGCCACAGAGATCACTTTTAGTCTTCTGTCTCAGTTATTACAATAATCGTTGAAGGCGCCAAATCTCAAGACTCTAAAGTGTGAAGGGTCTTGGAATTCAATCCTTTTACAATAGTATAGACTTTGACCCTTGCTGACTCATGAATTTTAAATAAGCAGACGATAAAGACTTTGTATACGAGAAAGAACCTAAGTTTTGCTAATCAAATTAAATCATTAACTTTCAGAAATTGGAAGTAGAGCAAAACCTTCCAGAAATGGACATTAATCCATATTTAGCCAAGAAGTTCGCCTCACAGCATGTTTTTACTAAAAAGTAGTATTGAAAGAAATTAAACAATATAATATCTATAGCTAAGTGTTTATATTAATAGTTCTTTATTATTTGAAGGGACCATTGATATTTCTAAACTGCTAAAAGTATCTGCAGTCTATTTCATAAGGTTTTCTCAAGTGACACTCCCTCATATAGAGAAGGACTCACAGGTTTTCCAAGACCCATAGTAAATTGAACTGTGGGTTTCTCATTACCTTTTGCAATTCTTTGTACCCTATTGGGGCTATGTTTATATGATAAAGGTAGAACAAAGTCTTTCACAACCTGAAAATAAAATAATTACATAAATTAGTGCCACTCTCCAGTTAGAAGTTAAAGACGTGTGTTTGTTATATATGGAACTAGTAAGGACTTTTTATTTTAATAGATAGCCTAAGAGACTAACTAAATAAAAAATGAAGGGTTATCTATACTTATATTAGAAATGCCAATTTGAAATAATGTTTGACGAAGTCGCACTCAAAAAAAAATATTTCAACGGATATTGGCAAAATCTTGCTTCCAATCAGTTGATCCCATAACCCATCTGGCAATAGAAGGCGGCAATAAGTACAAGAGTACAAGTAGTCTCAACAGTATAAATATAGGTTAAGGAATCATGGAACAGGTTGTGGTAAATACTAGTGACATGACAGCATAAAGAGCAATCTTACCTCTAATCCTTTTTTCTCATGATCTTTCACAATGAACTTTTTCATAAGGGGTGGCATTTCAACAGTATTTGGCAGAATGTCTATTGTCCTTTTATGATCGGTAGATTGCAACAAGAGTGCTTCTTCGTCCTTGGGAATTAGCTTGTAATCAGGCTTGTATGATGTACGGTATATTTCTGTTAGCTTTGGCAGGGTTCTGCCTCGGAAGGTTTTTTCTACCCAAACGCGAACTCTTCGTCGTTCCTGAAATATGTAAAAAATTCCAAGTCAGGCAGATATTTTGCTGAAATCTATAACCATTCAAACAATGTTAAATCATATTGAATAATTTAACATTGTTTGAATGTATTGCTTGAATACATTTATATACATAACTCTGACAACTAAGAGGCGTGCTCAGGATTGCACCCCTGAAAGGCATGCTGAAGTAGGCTATCACTTCTTTAATCTCAAATATTTCATAATCTTTACTATTATTAAATGTCAGTTTTATAATAGTCAGGTTTGTTACATATATTTGAATCAACCAGTGAACAGATCTTGATGAAATTTGGCACCCAGCTTGCAACTTGGAGATGGGCTCAAATTAGTATTCCTGGAAAAGTAGCTGGTAAAAGTTAACAGGAATTTAAAAATCAGCATTTGTTACCATCTTGGTGAATATACAATAGAAATAGTTTGCATCCTAGAGATACATTACCACCATAGGTTTCCTGTGGAATTATTAAAACCCAATAATCTATAAAGTGATATATGAAGCCTAACATCCTAGTGTTGGTTTATGCTGTAAAATCTCTCCCAAATAAGAGACCAGGCCTGAGCCCAGCGATGGCACATTTTAAGGCTACATAATTTCTACATTTTTATATGATAGATATATATATATATATATCTCTATATCTCTATATACAAATTATAGAAATATACTTGTTATTACAGACATTAACAGACATTCAACACAGTAAGAGGAGTACCGGCTGGATAACGTCAGAGGGATGAAGTTGTTTAGGATAAGAGAAGAGCATATGATAAGCAATAGGAGGATAAGAGGATATGCCTTCCTTCTAGCCAAATTGGCAATAAAAAGTACCAAACTATAATAACCACACTTACTTCATGAGGGCATGTTTGAACTTTCGTAATCTTCATAAAACTTGCTTCAGGATAACGTTCGAATACAGAACGAACTATCAGCCTTCCCACTCCATAATTCTTAAGACTTCCAACAATTTCCCATAACGTTTTACCCTTAAAATTTGTAGTTCTACCAACATATTTAATTACAGGCGACGACATTGTTCGCTAAATATTGTAAGGTTCTCAGGTACGTAGACACTGTATATTCTTTAATTATACAATTTTTTAGCGCTGTTGAATTAATTATTTTAATTATAATTATTTCGACATTCGACGAGAAATAAGAATTTCACCACAGAACAATATTACATAGACACCGGGTGCCACAAATATTAATGTTGTCTTTTAATCTGTCCTCTTCAGGACTTGCAAAGATCATTGACCATACAGCCCTCAAAATTTTAACTTACCGTAGGTAGCTCATAGATTGACTTGACACAGGTTAACTAAATGTCAAGTCGTGACGAATATACAGTTTCATGCGGGAATGGGGAATATAATCGATCGATTTATAAAGGCCTGTAATGTGTTTTATAGGATATTGATCTTCTTCTGTTCCTTGGCCGGTCTCCGTACTTCGTTGTAGGTATGGCCGCTGGAGCGACTCCCCATAGGGTATCGATATATTCACCTATAGCATAAAATAAGGTAAAACATAGGTTGGCTAGGTAGTTACGCTTTACTATCTAAGTACCCTTTCTACCGTGACAGTGACAGCAACAACAGTGACGACCAAATAACATAAGCCCCTGTAAGAGAGAGACTACTTTGGTAATGTCCTATAAATATATATATCATAATACAGCGGCTTAGAAATTCTCATTTTCTCTTCATAAACTACGAATAAACATGAAATGCCTGACGATTAAAAGGCAGTAGTTTCTTGCAACACTGTAAGCTTCATTGGTCAGGTCTGCCAATCGGTGCAAGTGTCAAATTAAGATGAACGGGTAATTTTAATGTATTTTGAAATGATAATGTCCGACTGTATTTTTTTTTTCTGCCAGCTGCCTTTGCTTTCTGTGGAAATTATGCATGTGCACTGTGATATATACCTTTGCTTTTTCCCTATGGTAAAGAATAAAGAAGAAAAAAAACAAGTTCATTTGTTAAGTGGGTAGTATGGAGGGTAGAGGTAAGGAGAGTCATCTTATATGGGAGAAAAGTTGAAAAAGTGTCCAGTTGTATGCCCTAAATAACAGTTCAAAAATCCTCCACAATGGCGCTGGTGGATGCACAGGGTATGGTATGAATGTAGCAATCGTAGATGAATTGAAGTATGCCGAGTTAAAAAAAATAATGTCATTATCGACTAAAGTAGTTAATTATTGAGAATTTCAACAACTTACGTTGTACAAAATATTGTGGTAAATATAACCTTACTTCCTTGTTTATTTTTCAAGCCTACTCTAACAATATTTGGTTTGGCGATTCTTTTAAGAGTTACCTTGATGCAAATGTGGCGCCATCCTAATTTAAAACATTTTGACGACACTTTTTCATATACACAGATGATCCTCCTTACCTCTACCCTCCATAGTGGGTACTGGGTAGGTACCAGCGCTGCTAGAAAGTTACTTTTTTAACATTTTACGTTACTTTTCACCTTTTTTAAGTAACATTTATGTTACACGACTCAGAATGTTACTTTTAGGGCTTTATAAATATTTAAATTTTTAATCAAGAAATTATTGTGAAACGAACACTATTTCGTCATTGTCATTTTGGCGCACTCGACTTCCTGAACCCGAGAATCTATATCTAGCTAACTCTTTCATTCCACTGACTCAGAAGAGCGAGTGCGAGTGTCTTGGTTAACATTTCTATTTACTTTGTTTTTTTTTGGTGTTTTATAACTGGTTCCTTCCTCTCACCTTGCAATTTGTAGTTCAAGAATATAAATTGCCTTTCTTCTTGCTGGCATATGTTACATTTGATTGACATTTAACTATCGGCCATTGGCAACACTGGTTGGTACCAATGTAGTTAATTAAAGTTTTGATAAACTTTATCTTCGTTTGTGACAGATATTTAATTAAATTGTTTAACATTATGACAAACTATTTCTTGGTACAAATTCAAAATTAACTTTTCATTTGTTTCATCGATCAATCTCCTTCGTGCCTTCTTCATCTACAAGACATTGGCGAAATACCTTGTGCCCAGTTGGCACAGACAAAAGCCATAAACAAGAATTGAATTGAATTGAACATTATGACAAATGTGCGAATAGTTCTTATTTAAGAAATGCATAATTTTCAAGAAATAACTAGAATTATATTTGATCCACAGTTCATATTTGTATCAGTGGGTTACCCATTAATTATTTTTAATTTTTAATGTCGTCAGTTGTCACAATAGTAATAACTTATTGCCTACTTTTTATTTATTTACATTCCCGTCACTTCAATGTGTTTGTGAATGTGTATTAAAAAAAATCCAGACTACCTATCATGTTTCTGTAAACGGCAAAAATGGCTTTCCAAAATTGTTTATCTTTACGAAAGTGTGATTTACAGCAGCTGAAATCTACAATCAAAAACGACAGAAACTTTAATCTTAATGAGATACCTTAATTTAAAATATCGCGTTTAACTAAAGTCATACATTTCAGTCTTGTAAACGGAGACATCGACAACGCAAAGATCCCTCGTGGATTTAGTCGTTATCAGAATATAAAGCCACTTAGTACGAATCCAAGGTTAGAAAGAAAACACCCATTTCACACCATATAGGGGTACCTAGGGTACACCCATGAAACCTCTTGACTTCTCATTTTTCAGGTGAAATGTATTGGGAGATGGGATGTGTATATAGAGTATGTACTTGCATAAAAAAATATTTATGACGACAAACCATTCCATTCAATTCATTTTGCCTGTTTGGTTATTGCTGTTTTATATATTTAGTGGTAACAAATATTTAATAATTACAAGAACAGCTAAGAAATTGTTATGAATTGTTAGTTTTGTAACAATACAATGGCATTTAGGTTATTTGCTATGGGATGATAGTGAGTTTATCTCACTTCATATACACTATTTGTCCTTTAAACAACAACAAATACGCATCTTCTTGGTATATACTTTAACTTGCACTGTGCATCAGGTGTGAAAGAAATCATAAGCAAGCCTATTTAAAAAAAAAATTAATTGCAGCATACAAAAAGTTTGTATCAGAACAGTTTAAATCACATTGAGAATGAGTTTCAAGATTGTCAATGTTTAATTCTACTGTACTGTATAATAATTCAAATTGACATTGCTGGTAATCTAATTCAGAACATCTTATTTCATCTCACACAATTGTGCCACATCTTAATGAATTATTCTGACTATCCATCTTCCATTCTGACCACTTTACCAGCATCACTGACAAATTACCTACTTACTATTTTTACGCCTCAATTAAGGTAGAAAGTAAACAAATGTATAAAAAATCAACTTCAATTTATTTTCAATTTCTTATTTACTTAGTTACTTTATGGAATTCATGCAATACAAATGTTTTAAAATATAACTAGTAAAGTTAAGTTATTAAATTTTAAATGCAGATAGTTTAATAATGTCATGGAGTAGTCCCAATTTGTGTTGATGGCCAATTCACCCTAATTGTAGATTGGTTATTAATTTCTGATATTCTATTACTCCTAGATTTTATATTTTTCTAATAGATTCTTGGATTTTATCCCATATAGTAAGCCCCCACTGAAATAAATAATTCCAGGCAAGTTAAGGCATTTAACTTAATTAAGTTAAAGGATACAACATAACATTTGCAACAGAAAACAAGAAAAAATATCCATGGAATACCATGACACTGAAAGTTCCAATTGCTTTTAATTTTAAACAAACAATACTTAAAAAAAAATTAACATAAATATGAATAAAGCTCTCTAGTCATTTGCAAGTTTGGCCAAATTGAAATTAATCAAATGGCTAGATTTTAAATCAAATATGGTCCAAATTCCTAATAAACCACATTATGACCACCTTTGGTGGTATTTCGGTATTCTTTAGCTAAATTAAAACTATAGTGCATGGTATGCAATTACAGCACTCAAGGCATGAGTATGCTGATGCTATCTAAGGCAAATTTAACATGTTCTCTGTCCCAATCAAGAAGGACATGAGGTTTTGAAACTCCATTTTTATGGAGTCCTGGTGCTTCAGACTCAAAAACAGAAGTTCTAGCACAATCTGTTGTATATAAATTGCAACTAGGCACCAAACTCACTGTATCAAGCCAAATGTCTTTGAATGGACAATGAACATGTTAATATAGATATACAACAGATATAATAATCTAATAAATATGTTGTATCATCACTAAAATTTTCAAACTTATATTTCACTACATTAATGGGTAGGAAACTAACATAAAATATGACATTTGGTTCTTTAATTTACATTTGAAATTTTGCCTTTGATTTTATTTCATTTAAATTAAAGTTGTTAACCGAAACAGGTATATGTGAAATATTAACCCTGTTTGTGTATAATTATGAAGGTTAATAATCCTCAATAAGTATTCTTTCTCATAGAAGTATTTCAATAACTTTACTGGACTGCCCTCATAATTATAAAAATAGCTACTTAAAATTAAATAATCCGTCATTCCATTATATCATTACAGGCAGCTTGAAATAACTCATATGTTCGTATATATTTATCTACTGTTTAATATCTGTACAACAGTCACATTCCGTTGGCAAATAATTAAGAATAAAATAAATAATTATTAATTTTGCTAATAATTGCCTAGTTACCAACTGGAATGGTCTGCGTGAACACGCGGGTGGCGAATAACAAGTCCATTCTTACTCAAGGCCAGTATAAATTTAAGTTAATAACGGCCCTTGAATACACATTACACCTAACAATTTCAATAATAAATTACAACAAATATTTACAAATTACCGCAGGTATATCCACAATTAAATAATTAACTTAAATTAGAACAATAATAATTTAAGATTGTCGGGACATACTAGTAGGAATCAGTCATTCAGAGTCAGTACACTGATCGATCGGCAACTGACGTCGTCTTCTTGTGTCCTCTTCTCCAGAGCGGGCGCGTCGACGGGTGCGTGTGCTCCGTGCGTCCGGACTTTAGTGCGCCGGGTACGGCCGTCCGACGCTGGCTTTTGCAAACTTAAAGGATTGTTCACTGATTTAAGTCAGGAGACGAATCGTTTACGTCGCGAAAGATTTTTCTGGATGATTTTCGTGCTCAAAATGAAGGCTAGTTATATCCTAGAAGTGTGCACTCGCCGTGCGGAGAGCGGGAGGAATGCGGGCGCGCAGCCCGACACGGGCGCGACTCGGCTCGGCGGGCGCGCCGCCGTCTAAGTCGCATCCCGTCCATATGTGCCGATGCGTACTTCATTTATGACCCTTTCCCATTCCAGGGCATAGGACTGCGGATCTTCTAAATAATATGTACGATTTGGCTGTAAACAAAAGATGTGTTTATGAGCCCAAAGGTCTAATTTTCATAAAAAATATTACTGTTGGATCTTTTTTAATTATGCAGTTAACTTACCGTGTACACTAAAAATATTCTAAAGTTCTTCGCTTCAACACGTAGTTCTGGTGACCACGGAATCTCTCCTTTAAGGACCATGTTGACAGGATCGACGTAAAATAGGCGTGGACCAGTTGTCAACAATAACATACGACGTCTAGCAAACAGACCCTTTCTTTTGTCTACCAGACCTTGTTTTAATATTAGCTCTCCGTCAACGAATTTATGCCATATATTTTCACGCGCTTGAATTTCAAGGCGACGTCGTTTCTCCTCGGGGCTAATATTTAAGATTCCTAAAAAAAAAAAAAAAATATAGAATTGTTTTCAAATATGTTTTGAAAATTGTAACGGAATAAAAAAACGTTAGACTGTTTATTCATCTCAATAATACGGGCTCAGCTGTTTACAAAGTTAGTCATTAATAAACCCGACGGCGGCGGCGAGTCATTCATAATATGATGTCGCAAGCACATGAGAATGCAGAGCTCTTGCAGTGTACCGGGATGTGACGTCATGCCTACTATAGAACCGTAAATCAAGAACATAAAGGATGTTCGCTTAAGAACACAATGGTAGTGGGTGTTGATGCACCATTCAATGTATATCTGCAGATGTAATGTTGCTTGTCTTCAGTAAAATATGCGTTAATCGTTTTAATCAAAGTAAGCGTAAATTCGACCGTCACATAGATTCAGAAACGCGAAATATCAGACCTGGTTTAGTTTGAAACGACTCACACGCGTAATTTGCGAAGAATTTAGGTCACGGACGATCCTCTTACTTAACGCTTGAGTGCACTCAGTCGCACAAATCTTTTTAGCAGTCCCCATTAACAAGACAGTTTTCACAATTTCAAGTGTTCTGAATTAAAGGGCATAATATTGTGTACTTAAATAATAAAGAGCAACATTTACCTCTAGATGTAGACAAATCCAACTCCCATAATTCTACAATTTTACGTTTGTCTAATCCAGGTTCTAGATAATCAGGTACAGTGTATTCTTCTTCAAAGGATCCACCTGGTAAGTATGGGCTAATTTTTGGAGGAGTTTGTTCCCATATATTTTCCCAGTCAATACCTTCAAAAAATGGATGGTTACGTATACTTTCATAAGTTCCACCCTGGTCGCTAGCTCCTAGTCTCTTATTATGGTCCAAAACAATGAGTTTTTCTACCAAGTCTTTAGCATCAGCTGGAAAACCTTCCGGAAATTCGTAATCCAATTTTAGAATTTTTTGGAAAGTAAGAAAATCTGTTGGTCCTCTAAATGGCGGCAAGCCAGATATCATTTGGTAAATGATACAGCCCAGTGCCCATAAATCTGATGCATAGGTATCTACACGGTGTTGTAAGAGCTCTGGACTGACATATTGAGCAGTACCGACAAAGCTTACTTTCCTTGAACGATCGTTTGAGGAATTCTGTTCATCTTCTGGTATTGGTACGTCTGATGCTATATTGTTATTATTCAAAATTTTTACTGTTCCGAAGTCAGCAATTTTTAAGTGCATATTTTCATCTAGCAATATATTTTCAGGCTTCAGATCACGATGAATTATTCTTTTTGCGTGCATTTTTTCTAGAGCTAGCAGAAGTTCCGCAGCATAAAATTTCGCTACGTTTATTTCAAACGAACCTACTTCATTGATACGTTTTAATAATTCACTGTTTTTTGCGTATGAAAGTACGAAGTACAGCCTTTCTTCATCTTGAAAAGTGCAATAAAGTTTCACAAATCCGTGAGGGACATTTGAGAGCAAATTCAGAGCATCTTTCTCTCGTTTTATATACTGCACTTTCTGTTGGCGTATAATGAAACTTTTTTCACAAACTTTAACTGAAACAAAAAGAAACACCCATATTAATATTTTGCTAATAGCGTCGTATATACCGGAAAATTACTTTTATTTACTTTAACTTTGGTGTTTAATATTATCATCTAATCTAATATGCTATGTTACATGTTTTAATGACAAAATTAAAGACTATGTTAAGTATTGGTTTCTATAAATATATGTTTTTGGTATTAGATCAAACTTCTTAAATTTCGATACTTACTTGCATACTCCTTTCCAGTATGAATATCTTTAGCCAAGAATACTGTGCTGTAACAGCCATCGCCAATCATTTTTCCAAATATGTAATCTTTTGCTGTTCTTTTTGCATGTCTGAAAGACTGATTTGAAGAATGTGTTGATGTAGGAGTCGGGACAGGTGTTGCGGCTGCTTGGGAGGCCTGCATTTTGATCGGTGACTCGACTACGGACTCTGTGGTTGCCAAAGGAGCCCGTACCTCACTGGCGGCACGACTGTTCGGCTGTAACAAAACAAAGAGACTGAGAATTTGCTATAAATATGTAATATACGAATTAACTAAGACTAAGTGAAAGTAGATAGATTTATTTGGTCTTCGCGCAAGTAATTTGAGCTTAGTTTCCTATTAGTGCCTTTCTCATGAATACAAGTATGTTTATTTATTTTAATACTTATTTGGCCATTCTATGGTTTGACAGATACATTCACATACATTATGACAATAACACAATCAGATTACCAGAAAATAGTTTCAATATCTACGATAAAAACAAAATATGGGCAATATACTTTTAGTGAGAGAGAGCAAGAGATAAAGCGTACCGATGGGTGAAGCTCACGAGATACGTATTTTCTGATGAAATCATAAATATTTTACAGCAATCATAACACCCTGCCTTTTTAAAATGTAAAAATCCTTGCAAAACAGACGAACCAACGCGCTGAGAGTGGAGTTTACAACTAAACGTCTGATATATTCGAAACGCTGTCTGCCACGTTCGTTGGCCTCACGAACAGTTCGATGATCCAATTTCTAAAGTTTGCGGCTCACGTTTTTTGCTCGTTTTCTTATGGAGATGATGAAAAAAAACACCACTTTCATTTACTATCAAAAGGCCAAGACAAGAACCTAACATTTTACCTACAGCATCAAGTTTGACTTATCTTGTGGGTAAATATTAATTAAATTTTTGTAAGGCGCCTGAACCTTCACCGATTATTACATTATATTTAATATTTATTTAGACTCTTTTATATAATAGTAAACACCTGTTTTAAATTATATCAAATAATAAATATTCCAAATATAGCATGTACACTATACTAGAATTGAAGATTTGCGCGACGAATTGAGAATTTATGTGCTGGATGACTCATTCAAATAAGCGCGTTGGTCCATGCAGACCGAAGTGGGTCTCGCATTCCGCGGCGGCGCTGTTCATACACCGCCACAACGGTACTCCGAGCGCATTCCCACCGCAACGCATTCCGCAGTCCGCGCGTACCTACTCCGTAGTCCGTACTCGACCCCGATCCCCTCCACTAAGACCCTCTACGTCGATGACCGCACCTACAAACACATTCATCAGGCAATTCTCTCTTTCACATGCCACATGCGATAAAAGTGTGTGAATCTAAATTTTTGTCCTTTGGAGACTATAAAATAAATGTAATGTTTTTATTGTAGGTATTTGAGCGATATTGGCAAAGTCTGCTTAATGGTAAAGGCCAATCTAGTTATAAAATATTTTTAATCAGCATTATGTTTTAACTGTGCACACACACATTGTCATGTAGCTTTGTTTATTGACATCGACCATGCGCACTTCTGGCATAACAAACATGTCTCAAGCGAATGGCTGCTTTAAAATAAGTAGGTATATTTATTTCACTGTATTAAACTCAATAATAATGGCACCTATTCATACTTTCTATTAAATATCAGTGAATATTTATAAAATTTTATTTTGATTTATATTATAGGTATAAGTAGGTAGGTAGGTAGTGGATTTATACATATTTTAAAACACATTGTGAATGTATAACATGATTATCCTAAATGAAGGTATTGTGCCTCATTTTATCGGTCACTAGAGAATCAATTGAGGACCAAAATTAAAAAGAGAACCCAAATAAAGTTAAATACAGTTAGCTACAATAGATCGATAACAAGGTTACGGACTACGGCCATTATTCTAACATTATTTTAATTATGAATATGTAAGATCTTCAATCAGTTTTAAGACTAATTTAAATAACCTATTTATTACACAGACGTGATGTAAATTAACAACAGGAAATATTTATTTGTTGCCGTTACTAAAACAGTGATGAATCGTGAATCGTTCGTAGTGGTAAACAAGGTGGTCACGCAGACTACGCGTGAACAAACAAGTGCCGTGTCAGTGACGCGCCCGCCATCACTGTTTGCATCATACCGATCATACGCGGCGCGCTTGTCGCATCGAAATACGAATACAGTGCCGACTGCCGCTCTCTCAAATAAAAATATAACGAGCGAAAGTGCACACGGAGCGTGTGCAGCGAAAGTTTATCAACAACTTTTTTGCAACATAATTGACATATGCCACGTTACAGTTCAAATAAATTATAGAAGTAATAAAATTAATTTACAAGAATTATAAAATTTGAATTCTAAAATGTATTTTAAAAATATCTTAAAAAAAATATATCTATGACGTCTGTTAAGTCAATACAATAAAATTCCTATTAATGTATTAATTTCGTGAAATGCTACAATAAAAGTAAGAGTACCTATAAAACAACAATAAGTGCATGATAAGCAACTTAGATAAACCTATAAAATTACCTTTGATTTTGAGGAAGATTGTTTCCCGCGTTTTGTGGAACTAACGCCGAGTAACTTCAGAATTCGGTTTGCTGCCTCGAGAAGTGTAGCACTACCCCTCGAACCCCTTTTCGATCTGATGGTCAATCCGCTCATTTCTACACTTCGCATACGGTGTATCTCACTTTTTTACTAATGTTCAAAATCCAAAACACGATCACAGTTCATCAAGCTTGTTTAAAGGTCTATAACGATAGCACTATACTAAACTAAATTAGTTTATTAGAAACGAAGAATTTCACTAAGGAATGCAACAACACTATAATTACAACTATTATTTTTTAAATATTATCAATCAGCTATGTTAAATAATTGAGCGCGTAAACACGACCGACCGTTTCGACGGCGCGTTGCAGACTAAAGTACAAACACAGCGCTTGATGCAGGCGAGGCATTGACTACGTCCTCCGCTCAGTAGACGGAATAATCGCACGGTCGTACGTACGGCGCGCGGCTGTTTAACTCCCCTCCCGCCTTCCCTCGCCTCCGCCGTCTCCCACCCACCCTGCTATTTCATGTTGTAGGATACGGATATGCAATGATCAACATGCGCTTTCCATCTTGGTTATAAACTGATTCGCCTTCACAATGAATTCTCAAAAATCATAACTTACTTTTATTTAACGAGAGAGGTGTGATTGCGATATGAAAAAGTATATTTTAATTATTTTGATGCACTATTTACTAATTTAATTTTATTCCACTTTTAAAATGTAAAAACGTTTTAAAATCTTTTTGCACGTGACTGTGTTTTGGTTTGTAAGCGAACGTAAGATGGCACAGGCGCAGCTTGGTGAAGCCAGTGTAGGGGAGCGGAGTAAGTCAATTTTTAGCGCGGGAAACGAGAAGAAAATCAATAATATCAAGATATGCAGCAAAAGTAACACGCCTTCGACCGCAATTTTATAGGAAGTGTAATGTTTTGTCTTATATATACTTTATATGATATTTACTTTTTGCATAGTATAAATACAAGACTTGGTAAGTAATTTGTGACATTTTAGAATGTATTCAAACATGGCAAATTATTTCAAGATAGTGAATTGAGAAACAGAAATAATTTTATAAACGTGTAGTATTTTTTAATTATAGTAAGTCTTGATTTGTCCACGCACAAATACAATTTTTTTTAATTTTTATGGAGCGTAATTCCGGAAGATTTTAAATTTAATTCCACAATTTTATATAAATCTAACTGTTTAGGCAGCTTTCACCAGTAAAGCTCTATGGTAGCTTAGTTTTCACTAAAATGTTATAATAAAAGATGGTTTCCCGTTTATTCATAATGCGCTAATTACAAGTGATTTACGGTTTGTTGTTCGTTGATGAGTTCGAACCTCTTCATCTCCAAAGATCTTCATCATAGTATCTAAACAATTCCTCGTAATTTGAAAATTAATAGACACCTCGTTACGTCTAGGTTTATGTTCCGCGATTTGACTCTCCCCTGGTGTGTACTAACGCCCACAAACCATATTTAGATTATTGTATGAAAGTTCTAGGTTTTAAAAGTTGAGAGAGCAATAAAATCTTTCTACTTTTACTTTTGGTAAACGTAGGAAGATTGTACCTACTTTAAAACATAAAACAAGATTCTTTAATATAGGTAGAGAGGTTTAATGTAAAAAGGTCTGCACAGCTGCTATGGGCACGTGCTGCGCGATGATCGCATATCGTGCACATCTGCCGCGGCCACCATATCCTTCGCCATGCTTCATTATTTACGGATTAAAGAAGAAAGAATACGTGTTGATTTTTACCATTCATTACAAATGGTTACTGAAACATTTTACTGTCGGAATTTCTGCTTGCAACCAATCCTAATCACAACCTTATGAGGTTTATATCTATTCGTGCGTGTAGCGTAAAAAAGTATCTCCATATCAAAAAATACAAAGAAAAATATCTTAGCTTATCTTGCTGTAGTTTATAAAATAATGGTCAGTTGAATTAGCACGTTATTAATTTGACGTTATAAATAAATGTGCATGCACATTTGTCATGCAGGCAAGATTGTTATACACTTCATGTAAAATAAGCATCAGAACTTAAAAAAAAAATCGCAATAGTATCTAAAATATGTGAAAGGTACAAGTAATTCTATAACATTAACATATACCACTAGAATGTTAAGTCTATTAGCATTAGGTACTAATTACCAACAATGAATTGGACAGATTAACTGGATCAGTGTAATGCGACAAAAAAAAAAAAAACGTGTACACAACGTGTAACGGAATTACGAAAAACTGTTTAAGGGTGCATAAGTATATTTCATAAGAAATCACCCTGTAAAAATATTAAATCAAAACAAGCATATTTATTTTTCCATACATACTAATTCAAAATATTCTAAGTGTCTACTTATGACAACCCTATTGAAAATAAAAGACCGACATGCGCATAGTACAATCGCTACGCGACCCGTGCCTAAAAAATTGACAGGAGTCACTAGATTTTACTTTTGCATGTGATGTTAGGGATTTATCTGATTTATTTCAGTAAAAACTATGGTAGTGGTTTACTCAAAAACTAATAGGTTTTCTGTTTCACAGATAACTCTCAGAGACTATGTACCTCTAAAGCCTGTGTAGTAATATTTCGGTTTTCATTAACACGTTGTGTAATTGCAGAGCGTTAATTGTAGACATAATATACACGTAAGTATAAGAAAGCCAGGTGAGTGACGGTTTTGTGCCGAGACAGCACACCCCCGGAGCTAAAGTTTCGATCAAAATAAAAGCGGCGTCGAACATTGAACTGTGCACCTGGCACCACGTTATGTGAACACATAATCCAAATACATATACACACAAGGTGCAAGCTGCAATATTTTTTTAGTAAAACCTGATACCGAACGGATGTACGGTGCACTTTATTATCGCTGATATTTACACTTTATTTTTATTTACGATTTAAATTTTTGTGGCGTAGGCGTTCGTGGATAGGTCAGTGCTGAGTTACTTTGACATACCTAAAATGGTTAATCTTTTCAACCGCTATCAAAGTCATTTAGATGAACTATAGAATGATATATAAATAAAGCGATGAGTATTTTAAGAGTTCAAACATTCCAACCAAGGAACTATCTAATAACAAAGGAAGCTGAATATGTTATTTCCTTGTGGAGTCCGGTTATTTTTTATTTTTTTCGCTTTCGGGTGCCCAATTTTTGCAATAGCCTTAGGTATAATAAATAAATATACTACTACATTACACACATCGCCATCTAGCCCCAAAGTAAGCGTAGTTGTGTTATGGGCACTAAGATAACTGATGTATATTAGGTGCTACAACTTTTTAAATTTCGTCCCTAAGGAAGTTAAATAGGAGATAAAGTTTGCGTGAAGGTCGTAAGTTTTCGAGTTGGATAGGTGTAAATTGGTATTTAGGTAGACAATGTAAATTATTGAAATAAATATTTTAGGATTAATGAAAAATCCATCAACAACAGCATCTGGTTGAAAGTGAAAAACTCAGGAAATACCAGCACGATTTTTAAAATCTTTTTTGCATTTCAAAGGACAATTTTTGGGGAAAATTAACTGAGTTGGTGAGCGGTGCATAGCAGTGGATCGGTGTAAGCACAGAATAGAGGATGGAAGTTTATATTGTAAAAGTTGTAAACATTAGTTTAATATAATTTTATACGTTTTGATTTATGTCAGTGCTGAAGTTATCCATTTGGGTAGTTCTTTATACATTCTATACAAGAGCGGTGCTGCGGTAGGTACAGCCATTACAGGATTTTCTACCTTTTGTTTTTTATTTGGACATAAAATAATAAATACCATTCGAAAACACTTACACACTGTCGCACAGGTTTAGGTTGGATTAGATATCAATTTTGTGTATCAAAGCAGAAACGATAAGATGCTGCGGGAATACCAGCTAAATGTGATAAGTGATAAGAAATCGCAACGTCAATATTGGCGCTGCCAGGCGACACGACGCAACCTGATGCGCGTACCATTACGTCACTATGTAAATCTTTTTTTAATTTTAAAGAAAATGTATTTATCCTATCCTCGGTTATAAATACAGAGAATAAGTTTGTTTCAGATAAATAATAACAAAGACGTGAATTAAAAATAAAAAACAACGGGCGAACATAATATAAGTATTTTCAACTTTGAAAATGGCGCTATACAGCATACCCTATAGGGTATCGTTGGTATCTCTCTCTCTTATCCCGAGATCATCTAACGGATGTTAGATGTATGCATCTAGCATCCGTTTTCTATATCGAATTTATCTGTACAAAGGAGCGAAGTAGTTATTTGTTAATAAAAATACCGGAAGCGGTGTTAGCCCAGTGGGTATGAGCTCGACTTCTCTTTCGAATCCCAGCACGCACCTCAAACTTTATTGAGTTATGTGCGCTTTAATTCATTCAAATATCACTTGCTTCAACGGCGAAGGAAAACATCATGAGGTAACCAACATGCCTGAGAGTTCTATACAATGATCTGAAAGGTGTTTTGAGTCCACCAATCCGTACTGGGCCAGCGTGGTGGACTACGGCCTTAACCCCTCATTGTGGGACGGGACGCATGCCCTGTAGTGGTAATAGGTTGATATGATGATGATGTTGATGAAATATGCAGTGTGGTGAAGGATCAGAATGCAGTTGTCAACACCCCTCCTTTCCGCGCGGGTGTCTCACGAGGCGATTAAGAGAATATCACGGAGACTGGGCAACTAATACAAGTACGTGTTAAAATAAACAAAGATAAAATAAAAAGGGATTTTCTTTAAATACACTAAAAACTAACAAAAATATTGTATAAATTACAAGTCACCTAAAAAATGGTCTATACGACCAGATGGTAAATTCGTCCGATGCATCTCTGGCGCAGGTGCGTTTTGTACAGGTGTTGATAGTTGTAGATTATTTCTACGTGTACAAATCAGAAATGAGAAGATCCGGGGAAAACCAAAAATTATAGAAATAGCTGAACGAGGTGCGAAGCTGAAACGGCAATAAACAGACGGGACACGCGACTAGGAGTAGACTATCCTGCACAGCACAGCTAGCAAAAGCAGAAGACAAATATTAATCCCCTGACAGGGGATATAACGTGTCCACCTGCCAAAGCGCGGCATAGAAGATGTGTACGCCTGTTTATTATTTAGATGTTACATCCAATTGTGCGTCCATGTTTAGAGAGTTTATAAAACTGTAGCAGAAAATAAAATGTCGTCCTTTCCCCGGGTAAAAAAATTTCTCAAACAAGCATGAACAATGCTTGCCGCGCTGGAAAAGGTAGCATTGCCAGTCAAACGCTGAAAACAACACCACTGAATTTCCACCACTGAACTTTCAACGGTTGATCATAGACTAGCTATGTCATTTCCTATGGATTATGCTTTTAAAAAAGCCCACATTTGATACCCGTGGTTAAGATGTGATCCTCTGATCCATATCTAAGAGTAGGTATAGATAATCCAATGCGACTAAAGAAACTAAAAATATACAATGTAAATCACTGCTGCGATAAATAAAGATTTGTTAAAACAAGCGTTTATACGCGGATACACTCAAGGGTATTAAATCAAAAAAAAATCATAGAATATGATTAAACGAAATCAATCATCCAATTTATCTTCACTCATATCTTAAGAATCCTTATTATGAATTTCAAAGACATTTAATTAATAAAGTACATCTCTCATACTTGACGTTTACTATACAATATGGTTTTTTGCGGCCATGGATAAGGTTTGACGCGTATACACAATGTACTTCTACATACATTACATAAAAAAAAAATAAGCTGAAAAGGACTAGAACCTTTTTGAAAGCCAGTAAAATAATATTAAATTAATAAAACACACAAAGTGTTTTATTATCCTCGATTACATAATGTCAGTCATATTCTTGTAGGCACATTCCGAAATTGTGTCAATACACGCGTTATGCAACAGAATTAACACAGATTTAATTATGTCATAAAACTTCATGCCACCAATTTCTTTTTTTAAATCAAGGCAAGCACAAAGAACCGCGAGCAATTAAAAAAAATATCATAGCCATAGATTTACCCAGTTTTATTAAATAGAATGAATATTTTTAATAATCAGGTTACATTGAAAAATGTTGCTAATTAAAATAATGCCCAGGAAAACCATACATAGGAAAAAACAATAAAAAGTAAACAAACTTTTATAATATATACATATCCAAATAAATCTTACTCAAATGCGGTTTGAAAATAGTACACCTACCTACCACCTACCTGCGGCCGTGTAATATAAAATTTGAGACACGTGTAAGGTAAACTACATTGTAAATTTTACTTTACAATATATATATATATAATATCTTTTTTCAATGTAGGTAAGTACTATATTACTAGTTTGTTACATTACTAGTGTGTTGCATACCACAGCTGAGTTATTGACCGAATTCGAAAGCCCCGATTGCCCAGCGCTCTTATTCTATGTTGTTGTGTAAAATAATGCCCAGGAAAACCAAACATAGGAAAAACAATAAATAGTAAATAAACTTTTATAATAAAATACATATGCAAATAAATCTTACTCAAATGTGGTTTGAAAATAGTACACCTACCTACCACCTACCCGCGGCCGTGTAATATAAAATTTGAGACACGTGTAAGGTAAACTACATTGTTAATTTTACTTTACAATATATATAATATCTTTATACGATGTAGGTAAGTATTATATTACTAATTTGTTACATTACTAGTATGTTGCATACCACAGCTAAGTTTTTGACCGAATTCCGAAATTCGAAAGCCCCGATTTCCCAGCGCCCCTCCCTATTCTATGTTCTTGTATAGATTTGTATGTAATCTTTTTCGTTCACCCATTTCCCGTCGTTTATGGACTGATTTTTGTAGTCCCATTGACATAAAGTCAGGATAACATGAGAGGATCCCATGGAATATTTTGTACCACGAGTATGACACTCGTTGAACCTACTTCAATCTCAAATCAAAGGAATTGTATCAATGATAATTGATTGAGTATATTGTGAGTCGTGCTGCACGTACTGACGATGAAAGCCACAGTAATCCTTGATGGTTAAAGAAACTATTGCTATCTGTCGACAAAAGCTACTACTTAGGACTCAGTGGACGTGTAAGATCGGTCATCATCTTTTCATTCGACTTAATAATGTATTTTCCTCTTTTTAGTTATGGCTTTGTAGTTAGTAGAGATTTTCATCGAGACGGACATTCCTTAACGGTAGAAATCGTCACGTAAGGAAAAAAGGTTATGCCCCCTCCATTCAAATATTTCGGTTCTGTCTGATTTAATTCGCATAGTATCGTCATACGAGAATTACTATCGGCCACCATACATACCTATTTACAACATGTGCTAGTAAGCTTTTTTAAGAAGAGTATCCTTGTTGTGAATTTTATTTATTATTACTTTTTCAATTAAACTCGTCCAAAACCTTTTTAACTCAACTGTATATCAAGTGTTTTTCCAGTTATTCTGGTTTATAAAAGTCAAATTGGTATTTATCAATTATGGTAAGGCCAAACGATTAATCAAATTATCGCTTTATTTATCACTTTATGTGCACTGGGGTTTCACTCATTAAATAAAGGATAAAAATACAACGTACAACCTGCCCTCAGTACGCGAGTAATCTAATATAACTTTAGATCATCATGTAAGTTTCAATTTAGTAATTTATACTTATCCTACTTATTTCATAAAGGTAAAAGCTCGGATGGATGTTGTTTACGCCAGAACGGCTGAATGGATCTGGATGTATAAGTCTGGAATAGCATATACTTTTTATCCCGTGTACGGTTTAATTTTTAATGTTCTTTATTCCACTACAAGGTAGCCCTTGACTGCAATCTCACCAGGTAGTAAGTGATGATGCAGTCTAAGACGGTTCCGGGCTAACGTTGCGTCCTACACCTAATCGGTTTCTACGCTTCTACGGAACACTATATCGCTTAGCGGCACGTCTTTGGCGGTAGGGTGGTAACTAGCCACGGCCTCCCACCAGACCAGACCAGACCAGCGAAAAATCAGAATTTATAAATTGCTAAATTGTCCTGCCGGGAATCGAACCCGGGACCTCACACTTAAATTCACAGCGCTCACCAAAAAACGAGTTTTACCTAAGAAAGAACAAAAAATATACTGTGCAAAACAATAAACTACTTTAGAAGGCTTTTTACATTATTATAAAATTTCTTATAGAATTGTCTTTAAAACCTACATAGTACGTATTTGCTTTGCCGGATCTCTTTGTAATAACATACTACCTACTGTGTCAGCGTTCTAGTGGCAACATTGAGGCGCCAAGCAAGGTTATCGACGCGAATGTCTTGATCAGCGGCCTTGTATCGGTCCTTTGACCCAGCAGAACGTAGTTAAAAAGTCGTTCGTAATTCGCAAACAACCTGCCTGGGTGCCTCCGACGGAAAGGACGCGACGCTACGCACATGGCGCACCTACTCGTATATTCAAATCACTAACGGTCGAAGTGCATCGTCCGGTGTGTTGGTTAGTTACCGCGTTATAGATGCACGTTCGGCACGCACTAAACACGGAAACGGAACTGATGTTACAGGCAATTTTATGCACCGAGGTAGGTACTTTATAACATGATTCCCAAGCTAGTTTTGGAGTAAGGTCGAAGTTAGTAATTACAGGCACAAAGGGCTACGCCTCAGGTTTATGTACGCAGGACGGCAATTTGGAGGATGTGTTCGTTGCATGCCCTCCGAAGTATTGGACTGTCGATAGGCGAGGCGATGGTTTTTAGGTCATCTGCATGGTGCATTTAGCTTAAATACAGCAATTCTTGTATACCCTACGTACCTACGGATTATTAATCCATGAAACAACATAACATTTATAATGAATAAAAAGTAAATTCGTCAGGCAAAAATGTAATGTATTACATTTGTCAAAATATTCAATAGCTTAGAAACGCTCTAATACTTACTTTTAACTTCATTACAATACTCCTTACAATAAATGCAGTTAATTTCATTTAATTAATTGATTGTATTGTATTAATTACCTATCAATTCATTCAAGATTATACTTTTGTACAATATTTTTATGTCACTGAAAAAAGTGGTGATTAAGTTATTCACTTTAAATGCTAATTTTCTAGACATAATTAAAAAATAAGTAACATTTGATACACACGTAATAGGTAAGTATAGTATATCGCTCCCGTAAAGTGCGCCAGAGCACAACGGTCATTGTCCTAAAGGTAGATGAACAACTTTAAACAACTCCACATATAAATAATGTACCTACCAGTAAAAACGTTGTTTTTAACAACCTGTTTTATTATTTACAAGAACAATTTGATATACCTATATCTACCCACGGTCAGTACTCGTATTTTATGAAGACTTGGGGAGGTCCCTTAAGACTTCCTGACCCTTCGCTCAGCCAGCTGCCATGTTAGCTACTTTCGCTCTCTTTTTTGGTTTACTTCACTATACGTGGCGATTCCTAAACTATACGTGGTATTAACAGAATCCTAAATATCTAGTACCAATCTCCGGGCGTCACTTTTTGGTTTACGCTGAAATGTTTGACAACGGTTCAGAGTGCTACGTTATTATCCCTGTATTGTAAATAAATATATATATATAATTTCATTCCTGTATTATAACATGAAATGGACACCTGTGGAAAAAATATTTAAAATTTTAGACATTTTCAAGTTAGAAATGTTCAATCATTGTTACGGATATATATTTTTTTTATACTACGACAATGCACACATCGCCATCTAGCCCCAAAATAAGCGTAGCTTGTGTTATGGTTACTAAGATGACTGTTGAATATTTTTAAGAATCATATACATAAATACTTATTATATACAGACAAAAACCCAGGCACTGAAAAACATTCAAGTTTGTCACAAAAACATTTTCCAGTTGTGGGAATCGAACTCACGGTCTTGGACTCAGGAAGCAGGGTCGCTGCCCACTGCGCCACTCGGTCGTCGTTTTCGTTAAGTAATTAAAGAAAATAAGTTTGGATAGCTGTTAGCTTGCACTAACTCCCGAAATTATTTAGTTATCTATCTAATCGAATATCCTCGGATCACATACTGAATTAAGTAGTGTTATCCTTTTTCTGCTCTTCCCGATATAGCAATAATAAATTCAATCTGCTATCTGGAGATTTTGGGTTAGATTGACTATTAACTTCGGGTGTCAGTGGGTAGTATTCGTAAATAGCAGAAGCATTAGTGACATATTCTCACACATGATTCATCTTATAAAACGTAGGACGCCCACTACTCGACATATTAAGTCCTTGTAGGTATGACCAAATTCGACATTCATGCGCCGCCTATGTTCAGCCGCTCCCTGGGATTTGTTTGGTCTCGTCTGTCCATACATAGTTGTCTGTCTACGAAAGCTGCGTTTTCCGTGTGTAAGTAGCCATTCCAGAATCCTTGGACCCAACGTCTATTGATTTTCCAACTTAACTTCAGTCCTCTTGGTGGCTTTAATCGTTTCATACGTATTAATGATATAATTTATTTAGTAATTTAACTACCTATTTCCATTATTACCTACCCAAACAATTATAATTTTTGTAATTTTTGTCATATGGGTATTTGAATTAAAAGCATTTATTATTATTATAATTAGTACGAAGTATTGAAATGTTTTATAGAAACCATTTCTTAATAATGAAAGCTAAGTAGGTATTTAAAGGAAAAGGTAAGTAGTTATGGTTAAATTCGATAACAGATACCTTAAAAGTAAAAGGGATTGTTTATTATTAAATAATCTAGTAATATGACCCCCCCGTGAGTTAACTAGAACTTCCTTTGACTTATTGGGCTTCCTTCCCGTTTATTTTAGGAGTACACGTGACCCAGGTGCCATAATTGACCAAGCGAAGTGGGGTTGTTTACTTTGCTTGGGTATAATTACACTGCGTACTTCCGTCTGTTTTTTGAAGCTTTAGCGTTTTTTAATTAATGAAAATAGTAACTTCAAATTCACAAATATTAGTTAGGTACGTTAATCAATGTCAATCTATGAATATGAAATTATTGAGGTTGGTAGGTATTCCTTGTAATTTTTTCCAAGGTTGACTCAAAATCAGCAGGAATTTATCTACTTATGTCAAATAGTTTTTCAGGGCGATCACCATTTTTATTTAAGCAAATCGCGGCTAACCCTACTTGGGCGTGTTTTTCGAGCACTAGAATTTTTTTAAATCACCTTCAGTGCTAAATAATTCACAATTTGCGGAATGTTATCGACGTTTCAGGTTAAGAGGAATTAAATCCTAGAGCTAAGATAATAAAAACCGCTGTTTCAAATATAAAACTATACCTAGGTAGGTACCTAAGTATAATATGCAAAAAAATCCTTCCGAGCCTTCCAACTTCTCAAAGTTTTGTTTATATTATTAAAAACTCAATAGATACTACAATACTAAACAATAGATAGATAAAATTACATAGATAGTCTCCTTACCTACATTGTAATAGGGTTGTAATAGAACAAAATAAAAAAAAAATGGTTTATCTGCAATTATGCTAATTGGTAATGTTATTTAAAAAATATATTTTCCTACTTAGATAATATGTATGTCTTGAAAAGAATAGTTTGAAATAAATTTGTATAAGTAGGTGTTGCTACAAGAGCTTGAAGCTCCATAAACATTTTAACATTTACCACATTTACAATTCATAAGAAAGTGCCAACAATAAAGCGTCATTGAGCATTGTAATAACATGTAAGAATGTAGGTTTGTAGTTAACTTATCAGGCATATTATCATATACCGTTACCAATTGAGGATATACTGCATGCCTATATTATCGAAATACACGTGCACTGGGTATGCATCAAAAAAAGTTGAGCCTACACTAAAACAAAATGAAAAAAAAAAGTGAAACTAATTACTTATTCTGTATAACACGTGGACGCAAACATAAATATTCCATTCAACAACATACTCGTAACGTAAGAAAAAGTGTTTTATATTTAGAAATTTGAATATCCCGCATTAACATAAATCTATTATAGTCATCATGGTAAAAATACGAGGTAAGATTTAAACGAGAGCGGCAGTTGGTGGCGACCGGTGAGTATACAGGAGACGCCGTCCGCCGCCACACGCACATTGTGCCTGGTATTCCGGCGGGTGGAATGCCTTCTACTTACATACTTTTATTCACTTCCCGCGCGTCTAGACATCGATTTAGAGAGCAGATTTCTAAAAACAATCTTATTTCCCGAACATAAGATTCCAATTACAATCAAACCTGCCCAACTTTAACCCGTATAAAAACGGCGTCTCTGTCCTCGGAAAGTGCATTGATCTCGTGGCGCGTCCTTCTATGGTACAAAAATCGCTGCACGTGATATGCTCATCCCTTTCTTGTAGCATATCTTTACGGGAGTGTGAGAAGGACACCGAAACCGTAGTAGGCAGGATGCGCGTAGCGAACTGCGGCCAATACACCCAGGCGGGCGCAATGAACGACGGCCATTAACTTGGAAGTACCATACCACGTTTTTGGCGCCAACCGTAAAGGGAATAGGGATTGATCCGTAAATATGTCTTCCAATTTATGTTAGTACCTTATTCCAGACGTCCAAATAACGGAAAGCGGACATCTGCGTATTTTGCTTTTCGACATCAAACAAAATATATGGATTGTGTACGTAATTAAAATAGTTTTATCTCTATAGATCTAATACATATTTTTTGAAAAATAAGATATTCATATACCTATTCTAACCGTATTATTCTTATTTATTTATAAACAAATCTTAAAAACGGTTTGTATGATTGTAACCGGTAAGTAGCCGCGCGGTACGGTTCGCGCCTAAATCAGCAATACGCCAAAATGGCGGCCCCCACGTGCTTTTTGTCCTCATGGAGGTGTTTTCGAGCATGATGTTTGCACACGTTTGGTATAAACAATAATAGTTAGTATGATATGTATGTTGAGTGCATAATTCATAGTTAAAGATCAACGTAATGTTATATTCTTGAATGACAAAGATATAATTTATTAGGTACTATACGTATGATCTGATTTATATTGTTATGTATTGGGTTAATGTGCTGAAATTATTTTCGGTTTCAGGCACTAGCTAGGAGTTGGGAAACAAGCGGTGTACAGCTCACCAGCCAGCAGTAGGCCGTTCAAATGGTGAGGAGGATGATTATTATTAGTATTAATTTAATACTGCATCGGTTGTTTAATGCAAAACGACGCCGGTAGGTTCAGATACCCTTACAAACTGCTTAGGGTTAATAAAGTTGTTTATTATAATTCAACAATCAACTGTGTGCAAAAACGGTAATTTACTATTTCACCAAATAATCTTAACAACTTTCGCACGTCGAATTGATTTGATATTTGGTATTTCCAAAGCCACTTAGTAACACATCAAGTAGTCCGAGGATTCCCAACCTCTAAGCAACTTACAGCAGTTACTATGGTTTGTTTGAGCGCATTAGAAAGGTCTCCATTGAATATGTTTTAGATAGATGATGATCGAGGATCCATGATGGATAAAACTTCTAGGTCATGTCAAAAATGTAACATATTTTTACAGATTTCAACTAGCTGTCCAGCTATAAAATATATTACAAAATAAATATTGTCCATTCTCCTATTAACCTTAACAAATATTTCCTACCTGCCTACCATATTCACTGACCATGATTGTTCACTCGAGGGATAAATTACAGAAATTCCTTTTAGCCATTAGGATATTGACAAACAATGATGGTATAAAAACTTCAAAAAGGACGGTCAGAGCCTCTGTCCTATGTTTCATGTGTGTGTGTGCAAATTCCACGAAGGACGAAGTCCCTTCGCCAATGCGTTCAACTCAGTTCGACCGGATCGACCGCAACTCCAGTGACCGTTTCATTTGAATATCATACGTTAAACCTTACACCTTCATAAGTATCTTAGTAAGTAATGTTTCCTACAGCAACATGTATCTCCAGTAAATAATATATACAATTATTTATATATATATATATATATATATATATATATTCTTATATATATTATATATATTCTAATGCTAATATATGTTAATGTTTTGAAACATTACATTGATTGTTTGACAAAGACACGTTCTTACGCATTTCTAGTACAAGAACCAGCAACATGTTAACAGTTTTATCCAGCTAAGAATAATTGGAATATACCTAGCTACAAACTTTGTTTGCTTAATATTTCCACGTAGTTTTTATACATTGTCCCCGAAACTAAATAAAATGGAAAAACCGCCTATTCTCGCTGTCTGGTCGGTGAACTCAGCGGTAACGGACAAAAAGCTTGATTGAAACACTTTTTTCTTATTGTAATTCATTGTTGATGCGACAATGGTTTAGCAAATTTGGCAATGTTTATCTCTTAGGTGTCAACTTTGTAATAATGCATAAAATTAATTTGCCATTCATTTTAAGACTAAAAATTATTTTATTGTTTAAAATAACTGACATATTCAAGAATAGCGATTGCGCACGATTGCTTCGATGTAGAATTTTAGTTTTCCATAATATTATTATAACTTCAGATTTTCTTCGTGATAGACCATACCAATCTCCTGAAAGCATGCCCCAAGCTAATGCCTGAAGATCGATTAATTGTTTTTTAGGTCACAAACAGAAAGATTCACTTTTGCCTCTATAATATTAGTAAGGACAGCTAGAAAAATAAGCGATGTACAAAGAATGTCGAAATAATAATGTTTAGGAATGTATGTTTGAAGTCCTTACTTGTAAGTCGTAATGCATAGTGATTCAAGCAAAGAGAATGCACACTTGAGGGCGCGCGCCGATGCGGTCGTTTGCCGTTGCAAGCTTGCATCGTTCGCGAGGCTACATTCCTACCATTTTTGTCTCATGCAAAATTGCCTTCGCTGGAACATCCGGCCACAGAGTGCAGTCGCTATTTAATTTAATTAATAAATAAAACTGCAAAATGTTCGTAAGGTATCGTTTAGTAAAACGATTATTGCGCATTAGTTTAAACAACACTAGACCACTATCCAATATTTTATGTACATTGTGAATAAATCACAATGTACATAAAATATTGGATAGTGGTCATGAAATAACAAGTTTTGGTGTACTCCAAGGTAGCACTCTAGTGCTCACACTAAGTATATTTTTTTTATATATAGGCGACATACACGCCAATGATTGTCACCCAGACAGGTAACAAATAAACACATAAAATAGTAAACAATTATTAAGGTTCCATCTATAAGGTTTTATTTTTAAATGGGTAAAGCTGAGGAAGGAATGAGTAACGTGGTTATGACACGCCACGTGGCTCATAACCTCCTAATAATATTTTACGACAACGACAAATTCTGTGTCCATAGTAGTAGTTTATATGCAAAATATAAGAAATAAATAAAATTAAAGTTATTTTGTGTTTTCACTGCGTCATATTATTTTAATGATAATTTGGACGAAAGCAATAAACTTGTATTTTATTTATTCTTATCAATTTGCCCGTTTAGCCGGCTTAACGATCTTAAGAATGGAAACGAATAGAAATACTTTGGGAAAATAGCTAAGACCCGCAAGAAAAAAATGGAAAACAGTGGGATTTTCTTGCAACAGCTGCTTATGCCTCTCATCGAAGATTACGATTATTAAATTAAGTACCTGGAAACGTTCCCAACACTTATGTTTCTGTGAGGCATTGACATTAAACTGATGTAATAAAGTTCAATCAAAAGCTCAACGGGCACTACTAAGAACAATGTTTGAAGAACGTAACTCACATAAAATCATACATAATACTATACGCACACACGTACTATTCACTCAAATAAACACTATACACAGCACAACACACTTAGCTTGTTAGATGATAGGCATATTGTTTGTTGTATGCGGAGAAAAGCGGACCCCGATACTATTCCAAACTTACGCATACGTTAACAATAATTCATTAAGATTTCATTCAAAACATAAACTATCGTTATAAATTTAAAAATGCTTTAAAAATTTATACCTTTCAAAAATATTTCAAGAGAGTGTTCTTTAAATTGTTTATTAATAATAATAAACTGAATTGATACAAGAAATGGGGTATCCCACAAAAAACATTTTCAAAGAAAAAAAACTTGATCTTAATTAACTTGACAAAATGACGCTAATTTAGAAAAGCTAACTAAATGACAGTATCATATTTAATGTGTTTAATCCAGCGCCAGTTGAAAACGATGTCGCATTTCTGAATGTACTGTCTAAGCTTTCATTCAAAACCGATAGAAAGTATTTTCACATAGCAAAACAAATAAACGTGACTACCTCAGACTGTTGCCTTTTACTTGCGTTATGCCTGTACCTAATGCGGATCAGCCTTTATGGTCTGTTTTCCAAGAATTCTATACCTGCTTTGAGAGAGGTCATTGTTTGTAATATTTTTTTGTGTAAGTACCGATCTAATATCTTAATAGACATTGAAGTCATTTCCATTTATTCGCTTTTAAAATTTATAAAAAAAATCCAGCTTCGTTATTTGACCTAGGTATTTTTTGATCCTACTTTGTATTTCGGTAGAATATGAAACGCGGTACAATATGAAACAATATCAGTGATTGTTTTTCTTAATCTAATAGGTAAGCTAAAACCATTTAAAGTTGTTAAAAAAATATATTGAATCGATAGAAATGTTACATAGCGTCCTTTCCACTTGCTCTTTGCCAATCATCAAGTTAATAGTTAGTGTGTGAAAAACGAACAAACAATCTTTTGCATTTACAATATTAGTAAAAAATCCTAAAAAAATTATCTTGTAGACATCATAATATCGCACCTTACCTGTTTGTATGTTACTGTGAATGTCCGAAGTCCAGGCGACCGTAATACTTGATGATTTTTAGAAAAAATACCTAGTAGGAATTATTTAATTGATTAAGAGTAATTTGCCTTTTCCGTCCTTATTTATTTATTCTTACTTAAATAAAGGCCTTAACAAAAATTAACCTTTTCTAAACTAGTGTGATCTTATTAACTTGCAGATTTGTTATTATCGCTAACATTCGGACATGCATGGATTTATTATTGTTGATACAAAAAATATACCTATTGTTTTGGCAGAAACGTATCGATAGATGATCAATTTGTATTTTTTCATATTCCGAATCATCCACCAACCAACCTTTCAGGTAGCTCTTGCATTATTTGCGAATAATCTTGAGATGGTCTATGTCATACGGTCTTGAAATCTACTAATTTTGGCAAATCTACAGTAACATGTATGGACATACTATTGTTTATTATTATTCTATAACCGGAGATCGCCAAGGACACAAGTCATGCAGGACGGCGGCGCTGGGCCCGCTGCGTCATTGCTCAGGTTGTAGACCCAGTCATTCACACGCCTTAAACATACGAGTACCTACTTAAGATGAATGTGTATCATATATAAATGCAAAATGCACAGAACTTGTATTATTTGTTAGGCATTTGTCATGTATCTTTTAAGTTGTTGTTGTATGCTAATGTTTGGGGTTTTTAGCTAAACACATATTTTTCCTTTATCTTACCAGAATATGCCGAACGAGTCATCGTTGTGACGGTTTATATGAACAATAACTTCAAAAACCCTATGTTTTTTAAAGTTATCATCCACCCTGCAGTGGGCACGTAATGGGTTGATGATAACCCATTACCGGCCCACAACAGGGCGCGTCACTCTTCTCAGAATGAGAAGGCCGTAGTCTACCACGCTGGCTAAGTGCGGATTGGTAGACTTAACACACCCTTGTGAACAATATGGAGATCCCTCCGGATTCGGAATGCAGGTGTATACCTACTAACGATGTTTCCTTCACCGTTGAAGCAAAAAAGTAGAGGTGCGTGCCGGGGATCGAACTTGGTCCTCTCGAAAGGGAAGCCGGAGCCTTACCCACTAGGCTTTTGAAGTTACGATACACTAAAATTCGTAGGTTTGGTTGCTTTTAAAGCGTTGGTATCCGCTGAAAAATGTTATTAGAAAATCCGTCACTAAAGGAGTGAAATGCGGGTTTTATGGAAGGACCCCTTTTTATATTCGTATAGGCAGTTAAAGTACCTCATCGTATAAAATAAAAAATAAAACCTCTCTAGGTGTTTTTTAAGGAATTTAAAAGTACAGTTAGAATTTTTGATTAGAGATAAAATTGCTTAAATTAAGAACAAATTTAAACTCGGCCAAAACCTTTCAAACTATTGTTTAAGTTCTTTAAAAACCCTCAGCCTTGCCGTGCCGTGTGGTGCAGCGGGGTGTTGTACTCGTATCATAAAATTTAGGAATTCTTCGAAACTTTGCTTATCCAGATCAACATTAATAAAATTTATGAAACTCGATATATTTAATGCACTCGAGCGCTTAATTTGTTAAATGTTGCAGAATACAAATCTCAAAAGGTAGGTACAGTAAATTCTTAGAATTTTGATGTATGCATACTTTTTTCGATTCTAAAAAAAAACTATCCTAGGTTACCCGCCATTGCAAACTTCAGTATATACATATAAATAACTATAGTCTCATAATAATTGTACGAGCTAAGTCACGGTTAGCAAGTGTTACGAATATTTTTACAATCAGGATAGTCTGATTTGTAGTTGGGGATTTTGTATGAATTCCGGTGCGGTTTGTTCAGTCTTCTTATCGTACTTTGTTATTAAAGTTGTTATTTTAATATGTGGTGACGATTGCAATACCTAAACATCGTAAAAGCTCAGTTTTAATCAAAAGTGTTCTTTAAATGCATTGTCAGTACTAGTTAAAGTCGTGTTAATCCTTACTAATATTATAATTGCATAAGTGTGTTTGTTTATTGGTTTGTGCTTCCATTACGCCCAAACTAAGAAACCAATCCACTTGATTTTTGGCATAGAGATAGTAGAAACGCCGGAGAGTAACTATTTTTAACGGCTTTTTATCCCAGGAAACGGTTCCCAGGGGATTTGTAAAATACCTTAATAAACGAGCATGAAGAACGCGGGCAGGAGCTAAGTTTGTATATAACTTAAATGTTATATAAGTTAAGTGTTTTTTCGCTTAAGGGAAGCGACCCCAAAAAATCCTTTTTAGGTTTATTATTTAATTAGTGTAAAGGTAGTATCTTAAGATTGTTATTTATAGAGTGGAATTGTTATGTTTTTTTTTATTTTTGTTCTTTATTTTATGTATACGTTTTTTATATAGCTGCAAAAACAACTAAACGAATAAAATAAAGCTACGCATAATTTACATACCGCGATGTGCTGAAGAGAAACTATACGCGGGTGGTCCATGAGTCACGGATGATTCCGATTGTCACTTTGTCCATTGTTATCGTCAATTCAAGAATAATGCATACCAGAAGGGCTAACTGAAGGCGCACTGTTGTGTACATTTTTATTCTATAAACATCTTTATGACTGTTTGTTCATGCAATCAATAAGGTATACATATACCTGGACTAATTATACAAATAAGTCCAGTTTAACATCTGTCTACTCATCAGGAAAAAGTCGTACTGGACTTGAAATGAAAATAGAGAACGGAAAAAGAACTTTTCATTGACTATCGTTAATCTAAATGTCAGGCCTTAGGGCCTTACAAATAAACGTGGAATAACGTTGAAATACACACATTTCTTTTTTTTTAGGTCCTAGTATGATTTACATGTAAACTAACGCAACAGTCGCGTTAGCTTAAACCTCAAAATTTTCATGGACGATCAAACCTCAAAAACGTCGACATACTTACGTTACTTTTTTTACGTTAAGTAAAAATACTTAACTACAAGTATACTTAGATTCAAGGACACTAGGGGCACGATGGTGGAATAAGAAGGTGGATTCTGAAACTCCGGAATCGCATATCCTCCATATGTGATCAGGGAGTTAGTAAAGTAGAAACTGGACTCATTTATTAAAGCGAAGCTTCTTTAAATATGTTTGGGAGTTCGGGACTTCCAGACAAAACTCGACTGAGGACAAAACTAAAAAAGCGGGCCAATTAGCGAGCGCGCCAATGTCCTGGCGAACGAGCCAATGAGGCCATCTCGTTGCAAAAACAGTATGATAGATACCAACTAGTTTATGTATGGCGCCAAAGTTAAAGTCCAAAAAGTAAAAGCCTCTCTTCGTTATTCTAATTTATTTTATTTAGTTACATACCTCGTTTTGATTTTGGTTTTCTATTGCTTGAAGGGTAAAAATATTGTCCAGTATTAGCTTAAAGCCTAACAAATTCTATTTATTTTAGGTGCGCATAAGATGTAGGTATTGAGCACAATTCGCCAATAAAAAGACTGAATTATATTTATTATTCTTAGATATAAAAAAAAAAAACCTTTTGACAAACAGATAGAGCAATTCGCTTTTGTCGGGTATCTACTTTTCTACACTACCATCTTTCAAAACTCACGTTCCTTCACTTTTAAATACAAGTGGCGTACATAAGCTTTGTTAGCATTACTTGTTTGAAATAATAGGTTAGTCGCTAGATATGTAATATGATAGCTACAATGCTTAAGAGAACCGAGTTTGTCATAACCATCAAGCTGCGTAAGATCTCATACCTAGGCCATATATTGCGACACGATAGATACTGACTACTACATACAAGCACGATGGAAAATATAGCAGGAAAAAGATGGGAGTGTACGGGAAGCAAGAAGGTCGTAGATTTATTCCGTTTAGCCACGAACAAGTACCTGAAGCATTTGAATAAGATGTACCAGTCATTTGTACGGGCTAGTCATAGTGCATAATCTTTTGGCTAACCAACTTAAATAAACGGCCGACAGAACAAAGCTGGAAACTTAATCGTAGCATAATCACTTCCGTATTTTTTTAGTCATGGATGATGGATCATCCGCGCATGGTTCGTCGCATGTGACGTATATGTACGTGGTCATTTTTAGTAAACGAATAATGATTTCGCTCCTCATAATGTTATGGTTGCCGAGGCTACTGCCATACCATAAAGATAATAATATAATGTAGTACCTAATGGTCTGATACTACTGAGGTTATTATAATCCTTCCTAGCCCCACAGGATTTCTCCGCCTAGAAAACTTCGTCGGAGTTTTGTATGACTAGAAAGAGCAAAACTGAGACTTTCCTCTTCATCCGGCTAAAAATGCATACTACCATTATCAATGTAATGTATTTAAATTAAATTATGAAAATGAAGCTTATTTGCTATACTCCGAGAATTTATGACATTAAATTAAGAATATCTCCAGTACGAGTTGTAAAAAAACTTAAGGATAGGCATTGTAACTGTTATAAAAAGCCTTCCCTTGCGTATCTATAACTCGTACTGGAGATTTTCTTCATTTTATACAATCTGCATACTCTGTGCATACTCTCGATGCACGATACTGGATACAAGTATAGTTAAACATCATCACATTAATAATGTATTTAGGTTTTACCATATCATAGTATCTAAAACTCAAAAACTTGTAATGATAACAAATTTTCCTCATATAAAAAACCCCCCCATTTATACCGAAATTGACTTAACCCAACCGTAATCAGAATTGATTACTAGCACCTATGACCTATGATCTAAGCGATAGTCTGTTTAGTTTAGTGAACTATAATATGTAGGTATAAGTGCGAGTAAAACAGGGTTCCGAATCTTTGGAGGAATGATAACAAAATGTTAATAACTATTGACGCTATGCACAAACACCCCACGGTTTTTTCTCTAGTCTTCATCCAAATTTATTAAATTTTATTATATTTTTTAGTTTTAATTTCTATAAAAGCGTATTTTTTTTAGTTTTTGAAACTATATTTTTTTTAATTTGGTCATTCATATTTACACGTTATTGATTATTGACGGCATTAGAAAATATGTTAGTGACAATATCGGCTAAGAATAAATATGGTAAACACACAAGCGCGTACATAGTTCCTCGCTTAATAAATAATCTTGATGATAGGCTTACAAAGGAAATAACTAATGATAATATTGAGAGTAAACTGAAATCATATTTCCTTTCTATGTCTTAGTATGAGTAGACGGTTTGGGCAGCTAGTTAAAACTAAGTGGTTTTTGTGGTGTTAATCTATTTTATCCACAATGTTTTCTTCAACAGTTACACTCCGTATATGTTACGCATTTAACGGACCTACAGTGTACACTCCACTCCGTAGGTCCGTTAAATGCGTAACATATAACAATAACTCTTTAACATTTTAATGCATACCTGACAAAGCATTGTAAATACAAAATAACCTCTTAAATAGTCCCAAAACACGAGCAGCCAGTCGGCAACTAATAAAGTACCTACTACCTACCTACTTCTCAGAAATACTGGGTCACAAAAGGCTATAACACCGGTCCCGCCTAAACTCGTCTGAGTTTGTCCTCTTGTATTTAAATTTGCCCTTGTCTGCGTTCGCCAGACATAATGCCAGAGACCACGTGAGGCGGTTCACCTGCCCCTGTTGCGAACCATTTAAAACCATTTATTGATCAATGTCAAAAGAGTACCTATATCTATTTCTAAGCAACTATATACTAATGCTCTGTGTCATGTATCTGCACTCATACCCTCAGGGAAAGAATGTTCGGGGCTTAGCCCCCCTTGTGCGGTTTCAAACACCCAGTTACTACAGTGGGGTCATTGGGTTTTGCCATTTCTGGCGAAGTAGGTTTTTCCTGGTTGGGATGAAGATAAGTTAGTCCGTGGGAAGATTGGTTTATTCGCCTATTGCTCTGTTTCTCGGATATCTTCATCCACAGCCTATTAATCTCACACATATCTCCTTCTCGTAAGTAGGAGAGAAAGATAAAGAGTTTGATATAGAGGTTTAAATTTCCATTGATCCACGTTGTTTAAAGTGCTCTCGGAGGCGTAGGAATGTGTGGCGAATCTAATTTCCTTACTAGTCGTATAGTAGTGGTGAGCATAATGTTCTTATAAGTAGGATGTCCCAGGTTCATTCCCCGGCAAGGATAATTTGTAAATTTATAATCTGTTAGGAGGCAAGGTAGTGGCTAGTTACCACCCTACCGGAATAATCGTACCGATGCCAAGCCACGTAGAAAACGATAAGGGTTTAACACAACTGCCATATCCCTGTTAGGGCGCTACCATCTAAACTGCATCATCTTTTACCACTAGTTAAAACTTCACTCGAGATCTTCTATAGTAACCTACTGCGTATCCTGGTTGAACACCTTGTGCTCGCCACTGATTATAATAACAAATTACAGATTCAATAGACAAGATGTACCAGTTTGTGATTTGCAATGCAAAGCGATTGAAGTAGTTAGGGAGAGTCTAAATATTATGTTAACCTTGAGAGTGACAACTTTTCCAATAGTCGTAAATAACATTTTTTTTTTTAAATACTGAAATCAAGAATATTACTATCGATGTAACACTTAAAGGCTGCAGGTAGGTTTACTTTAGAATTTCAAAACCAGTTATTATTTTTCTTCCATTAAAAGTTTGTCCTCTACACAAAGATTACAAGCTTTATAAAAGTCAAAATATCAAAAGTTTATTATTAACATTAATTTGATTCCACCAATGCCTAAAGTTTCCTTAGTCTAGACTGAGCGGAATGTGAACAGGCTCCAACGTTCCGGGTTACAAAACTCAAGAATTCAATCTATTTGACAAACTTCACGACTAATCAATACAAATAAATAAATTAGAGAGTCTGTCTGCGATTTTTAAATGATTAACTTTTACCATTATTATTTTAACAAAAGTACAACATAAACATAGGGTATAATATTTTGGATGTAAGTCTGTTTATCCGGCATAAACTTTTTTTTAATGATTATTAATTGATGAATCAAACAGATAGCCCACGTGATGGTAAGTGAAAAAAGTCCCCAAGTCTTGCAAAGTGTTTCCCTGTCCCAACCTGAGGCGTAGGTGAAAAGCCTAATGTGCCTGAATTTCACCGGCAACCGCGCCCATCGGACCGCATTGCGTTGCGATATTGCTGCTTAACGGCATAAGTAAACATGGTGGTAGTACTTCCCTTGAAGAGCACTGTCACGAAAAGCTCTACTACTACTTAAACTTTCGGATATTAAGACGCACAGAGAAAACAAAAATTTTACATCATGTTATTCTTTCATTCAAATCATCATTATCCAAGCAGATCCTTCAATTTAAAGTTGTTGTTTATATTAATGTTTGTTTTATTCTGAGGCAGTAGGAAAGTTTAATGTGTAATAAGCGCAATACAGTTGTTTATTTACGTAATAACTTTGTTTACTATATTATATAATAGTTATGTTGTTTTCCAGATGATCGCGCAATATCTATTTACTGACACTTTATGTATTCTGCAAGTAATCGTTTTAAATAATGTGTTATTGGATATTAATTGGAAATTAAAAGAGATATCCATTTATTTTTAGATATGTGTATACATAATGCAACGAACACACATAATGAAAAGTACTAATCTCTACGTGAAATATCCAAAACTAAGAATATAGTTCAAATTTTTGCATGTTTCTAGGAGGACCGAAGCTAGTTTGGATCACAAGGAATTAAAGTGGCGACACATGAGGAAACGCTGCGTTGACTGGGCCTACTAGATACGACTACATCAACAGAGTCGCGCGGAATAGCTTTTACAAGTAGCACAAAACTGGAGGTTCAAAATACTGAAAAGCAGTGAAAGTCTTACGTTTCCGAAAATGATTAAGGTGTTTTTAAGTTTTTGCGTGTGTTATATGTGTCTTAATTTATATCAAAGTAATTAACATCGTGGTTCGTTTACACCTCGTCCTAGCTCTATTTAGTTTATCTTTTACTGAAAAGGCGAGTAACAGCAGATATCTAATTCTTGAGTACTATAAATACCTACGCCCATTGATTTATAATCCAATACTAAGGTCGTGTATGGGCATTAGACAGTTCACCAAAATGATCCCATATTGCGTATTGTGCTGATACCGGCCAGACGGTATTGAATTTCCATAGCGACTATAAAAGCGGTTGTATATTTAGAGAAAAAAAAACCAGTAAATCCAGCGTTGAGGTCGCCGCGTACCTCGTCGCCTCGCCGTCTGCTCACCTTGGGTCACCACGAGACAGCACATCCGGTGTATCTTTACACATTAAAATACTATGCATTTGTTTATCTACACAAGTATCGAAATAGTGGTAACATGGCGGCGGACGGTACTTCATAACTTTCACTCGGTATTCACATAAACATAACGTTTAAACGAAACTGGTTTCTACTCGCGAGCCAGCAGCGTGAGAACATAAATACGTCAGCGGTTTAGGGGCAGAAAGTCGACTTAATCGTTTTAATTACCGACTGTATAGGGGCATAGGGGTCAGCGGGCGTTACGGGATACGAATCGTCACAGTTTAATGTGGCACAATCCACCCACATAATGTTTTGTTTCTGAACGATTCCGGAGTTGAGATTATATTAAATACCGAAGCACAGATCCTCATTGGATTTTAACTTTACAAACGAACTTACTTAAGACAAAACTATTTGGCTTGCAAATTCCCTCGTTTTAAACCTTTTTTGTCTCGGGTCTGTCAGAAATACCACAATACCAATCTACAAACAAATATCTACACATTAGACGTAATAGCTTTTTCCTTCCCACGCGTAGACGAAGTTCCGGTTAAGTTTTCATTACTTCAGCTAAGAGAGTACGAGAATGTATCGCAGATTGGCAGATTGTACTTTACCATTTACAAAGATCTTGTTCGATTTTGGTAGAATTTATTACATTTTTTTCATGCTCCCACTGAAATAATCCTTGAATGTAGAGTAACTACAAACAGACTGACTTGACATTTCAAAAGTGCTAATAAAGAAGGACTAAACTCGGAAGACATAAATATAGGTTTTTTTTGTACTATAGTAGTAGTAGTAGTAGTAGTAGAGCTTTTTGTGACCGAGCTCGTCCGGGGAAGTACGACGACCATGCTTATTTCTGCCGCTAAACAGCATTGCAATTCTGCATATGTAATAGGTGATGATTTCCACTTACCATTAAGTGGACGATAATCTCGGTCTGTCAATAATAACTATAAAAGAACAGTGCTGAATCATTTGCTAACATTTCTTATAATCCTACTTAAACGTGAAAGTTCGGATGTTTGTAACTCAATCACGCAAAAACGGCTGATCGGATTTAGATGAAATTTGGCATGCATGTAGCCTATGACATGGAAAGAAATAGGCTACCTTTTATCCCGGCTCCTTAAGTAGTTCCCGAAGGAAAATAAAAAAATGTTTAAGAGCTAAGCCGCGGGCAGCTTTGAAATTTTGGTATGCATGTCACCTATGCTATGGGTAAAGACACTGTACTTGCTATACCTCTAAAAAAGTTCCTATGGTAGGATTAAAAATTCTTAACGAGCGAAGCTTTAGACCCAACTCTGAAGTCCACGCAAACGAAGTCGCAGGCAGAAGCTAATGCTACTGCTTTTAATCCCGATCTCTCAAATTGTTCCCGTTGGAAAAGCATAAATAATTTCTGCACCAATAATTTTTCATAATATAATTTTCCTTTTATAATTGCTTGTGATTCGGTTATCACGCTCTAAACGTGTTTTCCCGTACGAAAAATATTTTTTTGGTATCAAAAGTAGCCACTTTTATGCAAACATCTTTTTCCCACGGGAAAATATTTGAAACCTTTTTGGACCCAATTCTAAAGTTCACGCAGACGAAGTCGCGGGCAGAATATTATTAAGGCGAAAGTTTGTATGTTTCTTACTCAATCACGACGCAACGATCGAACCGATTTGGCTGAAATCTGTTATAGAGATAGATTGTAGTCTGGAATCCCGAGAAATAATTGAGTTCCTGCGGGAATAACAACCTTAATCCACGCGAACGAAGCGCGGGTATCAGCTAGTTTGTTATATGTTAACTAGCACTAACATTGTATATCTACGTACATATACAGCCCCATAAGAAAATCCACCGGTAAAATATCAAGCTACATATTTGGCTTCTATAGTAGCAGCATAGAGGGTTCAAACGTGTAAATTTTTTGTCGTAGTATATTTATTTATTTATTGCATTACGTGTAATACTAAATAAATTCGAGTATACGACAATAAGTAAAATTTTACTAT
Source organism: Pararge aegeria (assembly GCF_905163445.1). NCBI lineage: Eukaryota > Metazoa > Arthropoda > Insecta > Lepidoptera > Nymphalidae > Pararge > Pararge aegeria. The sequence continues at coordinate 8,942,716 of NC_053195.1, read as the reverse complement.
GAAATATATATAATGTAAAGGCCAGGATATTTACATCGTTCATCGCTCAACAGCCACCATATCTCGTCGTTTGTTGTTAGTCCGATTCTGGTCAAAGCAAATACTAAGTTTTGATTTGACTCTACATGCGTTTTATCGGGTCGTGACTCGTGTCGCGTGTTTTAGTACGTACCTATGTGCTCGCCTTAATTGGTTGCCATCGGTAATGTCGTACGGTAACGTAGTAAAACCGAAGCACGTGTAAAGCGATAACAGTAAAAGGCATACAACCAGGTACGATTGGTAGGTATATAAACGCAAGTTGATTATGCACGGTTTCTAAAAGCTACGGTACAAATCTATAGTTGTTGCATAACAGCATCTAGCGTATTTTAGTTCATATTGGAAACGTAAGTAGGCTAAGAACCGACGTACATCAGACTTAGGATGACCACGCAAGACTTGTTATTCTTTACAAAAGCTCTATGGCCTAGATTCGACTCTATGTATGCTGTATTTCGTAGTCACTATACACTTCGCACTGCACCACGCAGTGTTACTATTACTCGGAGGTAAAATGGTGTTAATTCGCGAAATCAGTTTAGTAGCTAGATGTAGTAACTACGTCACTTTCGTGCTTTAAATTTTGATATTAATGGTCACATCAAAATCGAAAATTTTAAATTTTTTTATCGTTTATTATCATCAATTTTACTGGGCCAATAAAACAGAAAATGATAAAAAACTGCAACCTAAGTCTTCATTTATTTGAGCAGCGAATGATATAAATTACCTAAACGACTGACTGAAATAGCAGTATCTATTTATAATATCAGTTTCTTGTTAATACCTGGATGGCATATTCTTAGCCTAAAAGTAAAAAAAAAAATTACCTGGATATAGTCCATGGTAGAGTTTCCAGCATTTTATATGGACCCAACTAACGCTTGGATATGTTCTTAGAAGTTACAAGAAATTACAAAAAGTTATAAATTTTTCCAGGAGTTTCCTGTTACATTCAAAAGTGACTCTCAGCCGACAGAGAATCAAGCGCATCAATTTGGTGTATTGAAATAGTAAGCTTCTTAAACTTCAAGTTAAGAGTATTTTTATGGCCCTACCAAGGCTTACCTTATTCTTAGGAGTTGTAACAATAATGTGTACTGGAATACAGGTTTAATTTGAAATGTGTCTCTCTTCGAACACAAGTTTGACGACCACGATCTCTTGTCCTACAGGTACGTTGAGCTATTAAAGGTAACTCGTGCTACCAGCTTACACGTGGTTTACGCTACAGTGCACTTGGCGACGTTGGTCTCTTATCGTCATCGGAACATTGGTGAGCACGAAACACTAATAAAATTTTCCATTATCGCAATGAACTAGAATGAAAACAAAACACGGCGTTGTACCCATTAAGCGGCACGTGGAGCATATGGGGTCATTTAATTAACGCTTACTTGCACTTTTCACTACACGTTCCGTCGTATTTCATACAAAGAAATAGTTTTAATGACAAGTTTAAATGTAAACACATTGTAAGTAACTATAAATATATTCATCAACAAAGACTGACTGTAATCAATTTAAACAACTTTGTAGCGATTAAGTCAACTTTATACGCGCCGTTGGCAACTTGGCAAGTTCGGTTACTTTGCTTTGAGACTCAACAACCGGGTTTATTGATCTTTATGGTACTCTTCGTAGTAAGACATGTATTTAGTTGAACCAAATGATTTTCGATGGCACAGCTTTTGTAAAGGGCAGATGTCTAATTCCAATTAGCTGAGATTTGTTACGCTAATTAGTTGTTATTAAATAAAGTCTGATTTAAAAAATAAAGGTCAACCGGTTTATATGACCTGTTTATAGTTATAATAGACGAACCCACCATTGCCCACAAGTACCGCTAGCAAGGGCAGGAGACAATTATATCCCCGGGGAAAGGATAAAAAATTACCTTCTCCCACAGCTTTATCAACTCTCAGAGCACTGGCGCCCAAGTGGAAATAATATCCAAATGATATATGTGTATTAATATACGGGGGTAAACTTCTCCTATTCTATGTTCCGGTGATTTAGCAGGTGGACACGTTAATTATATCTCTGTCAGGGGATATACTTAACTTTTTTATATTATTAATTTTTGCCTGTTAGTTTGTTCAAAGCCTTTTGTCAAACCTTTTACACGGAATCCCTGTGGACCAATTATACACAGGCATCGCTAAACGCCCTACGAGTTCAGTATAATGATGGTTTCAGAATGCTGTTGAGCTTACCCCGTTATTGTAGTGCATCAGAAATGTTCGCGATGGCTCATACTGATGACTTTTTTGCCATCAGAAGAAATCGAATAGCAACCTTGATGAAAATAACGCGGGTAAGCAGTAACGGCATTCTGAAAGCACTAATAGATCGATACGACTCTCCAATTTACAAGTTGTATTTTAAACTCCACGTAGGGCTGCCTGGACGCAGAAATTTTAATTTGTAACTTTTTTTTTATATTGAATATTAATATTTAATGTAAGTTTTTTTTTTTTTTATTTAGTTTAGTTTTTTATTATTCTATTTATGTTATAGTGTAGTGCGTAGTGAAGGGTCATAGATACCAAATAAATAAATAAAAATAAATAAATAATCGGGGGATATAATTATCTTCCGCCCGTGCTAGCCCTGCTGATGGTTAGTACAAAACCATCGTCTATAAACAGAGCAGCACTTCGCAGCGCAACACCCAGCCAAGGAAAACATTCTAGAAAGTTCCACCCTGTGTCAATCAACCAGAGGCGTAGGTGTTAAGCCTTATGTGCCTGTAATTACAACGCAGAATAGGACTGGTAAAAGTTTCAACGTTATCCGTACCTGGGTTCTGACTACGGATAAAGTTATAGTGACACTCGCAAGTTATAATTGATTTTTTTATATCATTCCCACGCTTTGACCTGCAACCACGCTGATTACGCCCACGCACGGCAATAACCTTTTGTGGCAGAGCTCGTCCAGGGCAGTACTATCGCCATTCATCGCCATTCATTCATCGCTTATTTCTGCCGCTAAGCAGCAAGTATATTGCATAAGGAATCACCCTGTAAAAATATAAAATCAAAAGAAGCATATTAATTTTTCCATACAAAGTAATTTAAACATTCGATTTTACTTACACAACCTTATTCAAGATAAAGGACAGACACGCGCATAGTATCTACGAGACGCTTACCTAATAAAGTGGCACGTGTCACTTGATTATAATTTTGCATGTGATTTTAGGGCTGTATCTGATTTCTTTCAGTACAAACTATGGCAGTTGTTTACTCAAAAACTATTAGCTTTTCGGTTTCACAGATAAGTCTTAGAGACAGTAAATAATGTACTTCTAAAGTATCAGAAGTATTATTTCGGTTTTCATTTACACGTTGTGTAATGTTCATGAGATACAGCCAGACAGAGAGTTCGTCTCTTTCTCACAGGGACGGACGGACAGACAGGCGGACTGATGTACAGACAGTCGATGCTACGGACAAATGTTGGCAAATTTTACGTACGGAACCCTAAAATAAGTAACCCAGCTTTGCAAAGCCTGTATTTAAACTTAATTGCAAATAACGGTATTTCTTCCAAAAGAAGCAGGTTATCAATTCACCGCGAACTTATTTGGCAAATCTGAAACGATTTCGACGAATAATTCTGCAAAAGAGTTTACAATCTTGTCGGCTCCATTACGATTTGATGAGAAAATCTTTGTAAATGGAACTCCTCATCGTACAATATTTCATTACTCCAATCCAGTGCAATAGTTATTTAGTATACCTATTATATACAATTACGTTAAGTCAATTTGATGCTTTTATTATTCTATTTGTTATATACTTTTGTTTTTACAATACAATATGAAGTACCTTCGTAAGAAGGACATATTTTGCACATTTGCTCGCGGCTTCAGGGTGACCAACTAATAGTATATCTGATTTCAGAGAAAATAAATAGTGTAAGCAACAACGTTCAATTATCAAAGAGGTATTGGCGGCCGCACAACTTTTTCATAATTTTTATGACTCAACCATTCCAATGACTGCGTGCGTAATAGCATAAAACATAGCTTTAAAAAATTTTTAGCGTACTCTGTTAATATTACAGACCAAAAGAACACCTTCATGAAATAGAGTACGATACTCTATCTAAATTACTACAAGTTGGTCATCCTAACTGTATCCCAAGTTCTATACTGATGGACATTAACGTCATCCTCAGTCTATTAGTCTCAAGTGGTCACAGTACTATCTTTGTGCAGAAAATCACATCTGCCCTAAGCTCTGACACTGTTTCAAAGAGACAAACCATGAAATACACTATCACATTTATAATATTAGTAGGGAGGCAGGCATTTGTTTTTTTATAACATTCCCACGCTTTAACCTACAGCCACGCTGAATACGCCTACCCGCTCCTAATAACCTTTTGTCGGCAACAGCATTATATTGCTGGAGCCGCTCGCAATATGACCTTTGCAGAGCGAGTGGGATGAAGTAGGATGGAGTGGGACGGTACAAAGTACAGTACAAACTTTATGTAAGTTAAGAAGGACACCCAATGTTTATTTAATATTCACATTGAAAACATCTGTAGATCAGCGCGTAAAATGCTCGGCTTCATGTTAAGAAATGCCAAACCATTTATAAAACTTAAAACTAAAAGACTTTTATATGCTACGTTAGTCAGAAGCAAACTTGAGTATGCCTCGGTCGTATGGAATCCTAGCTACCAGGTACACATAGACCGCCTGGAAAGTATACAAAGACGATTCACGCAATTTTATTCGATTGGATTAGACAAAAGAAAGCCTTATAAACATCGACTCAAGTCGTTCAAGTTAAATTCACTATCGGAAAGACGTAGGCTACACGATATGGTATTTCTACATAAGCTCATAAACGGCACCATTGATAACTCTGAATTGTTGAGCCAAATATACCTTAAGGTTCCCTCTCGTATGCCGCGGTACCCTATTCCACTCTTCACTCTCAAATTTTATAGAACTAATCTCGGCCACAACTCCTTAATACCTAGGCTAAGTAGATTGTATAATGAATTTAGTGCTAAAAGTGAGTGTATTGATTTGTTAAACGATACATTAGGAAAATTTAAAACCAAAATTATTAAAACGTTTGGCACTTCGCTAGAAGGTGACTCGTTATCTGATGATTAGGTACCCCAACTTTGTTTTCCAAGTTCCTTAAATATTAACATTGGTAATGTAAGTTTCTATTTCAAATTTAAATTCAAAATTTCTGTATTCATGTAGGACTATCACAGGCACTTATGAAGCTTTCTGTTTAAATTTTATTATTATAAATATACATATCTTTTAATAATGCTTGTATGAAATTGAGTTATCGTACATACTTACCAGTGCATGCTGTGACTACATATAAGTGAAATTATGTGTCATTAGTAACCTAAGGCTAGCTTTATTCATAACTATAATACATGTAATTTTGTTGGTACTGCTAATAAAATAAATAAAAAAAAAAAAAAAAAAATTGGTTGCCTGTAAAGTCGGTATACGGGCGAAAGTTTTACGTGACAACGACTTTGAGTGGTAAAATAATTTTAATGTGAATATTCATTCGTATAGTAGGAAGAAGGATGAAATAATAGTAACAATTTAAAACATTCATTTATACAAAGAATTATATTTAAAACATTAATTTATACAAAGAATCTCGCACTGAATTTCATATTAACAAAATTTTATTTTTACCTTTACACATACATACGTATTTATATACAAATATACATACAATAACTTGCAATACATTTGCGTACAATGAAACAGCGTTTACTACAAAGGGACGCGTGCCTTTCACTTTTTATGTCTGTCTCTCTCGCTCTTAGGCGGGCGCGTGCCTCTCACTCGCTCTCATTGTGAGCGCATAACGTGAGCGGAGCGTAACGCAGTTTCTTGAAGTGTCACCCGGCAAACCAATTTATAAGACGTTGTCACGTCAATAAATAAAATAAATAAAATAAATAAATAGTCAGACTTTCAATAATTGTGTTTTGTTACAAACTAAGATTACATTTCTACTGATTAATTACAGAATTGGCGTTGTCACCACAGTGCCTCGGAGAGCAAGTTTATTTAAAAAAAACTTAGACTTTTATCATCATTAACATCTGACGATACTTATACTTAATGGTAAAGTCCCCCAATCCACGTCGGAACATATCATGCATGCAAAAGCACCACCACCACCCTTTAGGGCGTAACATACGCGCCATGAGATGTCTACCATTTTCTCGTTCTATTTCTATGGGACGAGACGAGAAGATCTGCAGACATAATAAACGCGTGCGTGGTCTCAGCAGTGGGATTTTAATAGATTGTAATATAATGCTAATATCTTGTGTATGCATATCACTTTAACATAGAATATCTTTAAAACAGCAGAGATTGACGTTTTCATAAATGTTAATAAGATTGGAGGCTGCTTTTTGTTTATCACATCCAACATGTTGGTTTATTTTAGTGTAGTGATCATAAAGGGATACTTTGAGCTTTCTTATAAGCGATTATGTCTTGGCGATAGGTCATTACTGGCAACACGCACTGTTCGAAGGAATTTTAAAAACCTTCACTGATTAAAAAAAACTGTCCATCACAAATAATTGCATATTCCCCGAAGTACGGACACAGGAAGTTTGTGTCGATGATCTCGGCCGAGACAATCGATCCCATTGTTTTGACATAGCGATACATCTACATGTATTGTACAGAGTACAGACTACGGACCGACGCGCCACCGAACGGACTTCGACCCCTCCAGTTCCACTGCGACGCAATAACAAACTTTTCGTATTCATACACACGGACATTCGTATCATCAAATGGAAACATTGAGTTTAACTTCAAACGTAAAATTAAATCCTTACTAATGTTATAAATGCGAAAGTATGTTTGTTTTTCCTTTCTTAAGCCCTATCTAAACACTATCGACTCTGTTTTTTGGCATAGAGTTAGTTGAAAGAATGCAGGGTAACACAGGCTGTTTTCAACCGAATTAAGAAAAAAAATAGAATTGCATTGGATTTTTAATTTTTTTTTGTGTTGTAAACTGACAGGGCAAGAAGAGGGCGCGGCGGTAGTAGTAATAAGTAATGCAGTTATTTAGTGTAATGAATATGAGTAATGACCAATGACACACTGTGAATTCCTCTTGTTAGCATCAATTAAACGTAGCTAATTCATCGTTGTTGTGTTCACAATCTTGCGATTTCTACTTAATTCTTTGCCACTTGATGGTTTCAGATGCAATATAAAGATCATTGTGATAGTGAAAGAAAAACGTTTTACATTTTGCTATATTGTGACGATTTCGACGTTTGCTTTGAAAACGAAGTTAAAGACAACTACGTTTTCTATGCGTTCAAATGTTCAAACTGCAGCTATGGATCCAGTTTAACGCGTAAAATGAGTGAAACTTATTTGATTGCGTTTAGTTTTAGCGGTGATATCGGGCCTTAGTAGGTAAACATTATTTTGTCTACAAACGTTCGCTTTCAATTATATTAACGTCTTCGTAATCACACCTGACACTTATGTCTTATGTAAACAGTGATCTGCCATTTCAACCCCAAGATGAAGATAACATCGCACGTGTGAGGACATATCTACACTACAAGATATTGTTGGTATCATGTATTCCAGTGAAAATAAAGTAGAATGTTATCGAGTAGTCAAAACTATTTGAAAGAATTCAAAACTCTCTAAAGAGCTTGACATGACCGGATTAGATTTCAATATGTGACATTGCAACTTTTGACAATTTCTGGGAGTCATTGAGTTGAACTGTATGGTTTAAATTCTCAATTTTTTTTATGTGTAACTACCTACGGGGGGATATAAATAAGTAACTACAAAATCTTTTGATATAAACCTCGATTGGGTTTAATACCCAATTTTATATAAAATTTGGGTATATAAAATTGTATACTCAATTTCTTAAGATAGATTTCTTTCTAGTCAACAATTTAAAAAACGTGTTAATTTAAGTCTCAAAAAGAATATCTTATCCAATAGCAGAATAGTGGCAGCTACGTAGAAAACTTGACATTGTCGTTTTAATTCTTCCCTTAATCTTGGAATCCCAAAACAAAGTAAGCCATGTATTCTTATTGTTTGCAAGTAATAATAATTATCAAAACAGTGGCATGATCTAACGGCAAAACCTTCAAATATTTATAATCATCATTGCTTGCTTTGATGTTTATCTTCTAAAGATAGGTAAGTGGATACCTAACAACCATGCGGACTGCGGTGTTACTTGTAAGATTATCGAGATATTGTCTTAATATCTCTTCTCTAGTTTAGTTTATCGCATTCACAGTACTAGTTTATAGATAAGAATGTCACATATTTTACAGTTTTAGAACACCCGATCTTTATGTTGAAAAACAAGTTTAATTAATTGTATTTTCAATCGCTATATCTACAAGGAAAACCTATAATTTGTCTACAATTAACAAGGAAACAAGATTAGGTTAACATTGTTTGGCAACAATGCCTACACAAAACAGTTCGATTGATCTGTAAATTAGTATTCACGAGGGAAGTCGTCCCAAGGTTTGTTAGAAATTTAAAACAAAGGATGCAGTTTTTATAATTTACTTAACATAAAGATCGTGATAATTAATTGCTTAAGCTCTTTCAGCATAATATATTGTACCTAGATCCCGATCGCCTGTTATACGCTGTAAATGTCATCATTTACAGCCAATAAGGTAAGTAAGTAGATTTTGATACTGATAGGTCGAGGATAACAATTATCATACCTATTAGCTAGCACACGTAACCATAATCTTAACAAAGATTAACAAATGGAGCCAAATTTTTCTTCTTTTAATTAATATCTGAAACCGTGAGCAACGGACGGCGTGATGACGTCGACCGATCATGTACGATAATCGGCACAGGAACAAGACAACTAAAACAATGAAGTCTTCCAAATTTTCAGACGGTGTCGAGCAACGGCATTAGGCGTAGTTCGTGGAATGGAAATCGGATCAGCAGGACGCGGCGTCTGCGGACTGTATTTATATTTTTCATTGAGTTCCTTCGCCCCGTCCACTGCATCTCTTGTTTCGTCTTGTGATTTTATTCATAAACATCAGTTTGTTAAATAGTTTAATTTCTAGATTTTTTCGTCCTTTATTATATAACAAATAATTTCCAAAAGGTCTAAAAAATATTTAAATATTCAAAACTTTAATTCGTCGGTTACGGTAATTAAGAAAATTAAGCTTAATTTGCTATACTCCTCTTTTCTTATACCTAATTGCTTCGATACTCAACACCAAACAGATCTTCGGCAATGTACTTACTCTCTACGCACGTTTCAATCAGACTTCTTAAAAGATTCACTTAACAAAATATCTAATAATGTTAGTTACGCGGCATCGAACTTGATATGGCACACCTAGAATACTATTCAGGGCAGTGAAACATATGCTTCTTTCCTTGTTAAGTAAAACATTCAGGTGAGACAATAGTAATTATGTATCGAATTAATGAAAAAAATAAAACTTTTTTTTTATGACATACAATATACAATATTGTATACATTTTGCAAAGTAAACAAAGTGTACTGTTGCAATTTGCAAAATATGTGAACATCGTTTACAGTATCGTATAAAAAATATCACAATAATCACCATCGATATCCGTGGTACCAAATAAGTTTATCAAGCACGTAAAAAAATTGCTACTATCGATAAGATAAAACTAAAGTATACAAAATATGTTGCGTTGTTTTCTATTTATAAGTAACTAGAAACGTCATCGTAGTTAACCTCAAAGTCAAAGTCAAAGTCAAAAATATCTTTATTCAAGTAGGCCCACAGGTGGCACTTTTAATGCGTACATAAGAATTACACGGTAGTGAGATGATGGCGATAACCACATAATCATGAATTAATTGTTTTAAGACCTACTGATACAATTGCATAGTTTTCATTATTAATTACATTTAATAAATAAATCACGATAAGGAAACATATAGAAATCAGAAATTAAGTCGTAATCCATATTTTTTATACAGGTGTAAAGTGTATCCCAAAATTTACGCAGGATTTGTAAAGTGTTGCTAATGAAAATTAAAGACCACGTGACAGCTGGCAGTGCAGGGTTAGTTAATAAAGAGAACTGCAGGATAGATAGCAAGATTTCAATATGTTATAAATATTTTAGTAGAGGCATAATTTTCGCAAATATGGTCTGAAATATTAATTTAATGCGAACTCACTCGACAAATGTTGTCAAGACTAATAAACTGTTAAGAATGCAATGGGCAGCGCATGTGCAACGCATGGAAAGCACGACAGCCCCAAAGAGGTTGATGGAGGGCACTTTGGAGGGGCGTAGAGGCTGAGAACGACCTAGGGAGCGGTGGAGTGATGGAGTTGAGAGGTCCTGGGAGTTCGGAGCTGGAAAGAAGCAGCTTCTGACCGCCTCAAATGGAGAAATGTGCTTGACCAAGCCAAGGCCCACCCAGATAGTAGAGCTTTGATGATGATGATTAAGTGCACTGTCTTTTGTTTTTTGTGGACAACACTATCCTTTTCCTACAAATGGAATAGACAACAAATGTTGCCTGAATTCAATGACCATTATGTATAACATTATTTTATTATAAATTTTTAATTGTATCCCAAAATTTTATTAAATAACTGAGTAAATCTTACTGAAAATTTGCTTTGAAGGGTAACTTTATGCTGTTTTTTGTGTTGAAAATTTTAGACACAAAAATTTAGCTTTTTTTCCGCTTTAAAAATTAAAAACAATTATGAAACTCATTGTTTTATAATTGTTTTTAATTTTGGAACACTCCGCATCTTACAGTATCCTGTAGTATTATTATATACAATGCTATGTAAAGCAAGAATAATAGACATGGCATCTACAGTCCTATTGTTAGAACGTAGCACCTATGCGTCGTCCGCCCTGCATAATATCATGTTGCGGCTAAATCCAGACATCATATTCGCAGATACAGTTTTAATTTCAACAATGAACTAGAGTAGAAACGTGGACTTATTTGTCGGCCATCGAATGAGAGAATAAAGATGTTAGAACAATTCAAAACCTTAAAGCAATAGCACACAGAACCGCAACATCTGCAAAGGAAACTTCTAGAAGGGCCATTACTATTACCAACAGTGCGTTCTTACGATGCATCTTACAATTCTGTCGTACATAGTCGCATAATAACTCTTATTACTAAGCTAAGTCTTCTGTAAGCGTTTTTCAAGATTTCTGACAATAACAATTATTAATATGTTAATTTACGACGTAGGTTAACTACTCAACGACGACTAATTTGCATCATTATACAAATGGCATACGTCATACTTTACGTTACGTTCTTAGATATGTCACACTTATACGTTCAATGGTTCTATTTAATTTAAGCTTACAGAAAAATCTTTAACTGTGTATTGTAAGTGTAACTGAAATCTTGCAAGCCAGATAAATACCGTCCATGTCTAATGTAAACTTCTTGGTACGCCAGGGTGCATTTAAACGTAAGTAGCTCAAGTTCTAAGAACTGGAATATAATCAATACTCATCATTATCAACACATAACCTACATACACTACACCACCCATTACAGACCACAGGTCTCCTTTCAGGATTTGAAGGGCTACAATGCACACGCCTTTGAAAACATTATTGAGCACAATCAAGCATGCGGGTTTCCTAACAATTTTTTCCGTCGCGGTTAAGGCAAATGATATTTTATTGCTTGAATTAAAAACGGTTCGAAAAGATACAGTGAGGTGCACGCCGGGAGTCAGGTCAGACCACTAGAGGATCACCGCTTAATTCAATTAAAATTATCATCTCGTAACCTTACCATAGTGATTTCTTTAGAAATTAAGTTAAATTTATAGAATTAGATTTTGCGGACGTCATGATTGATCTTGCACAAGTCAGCGTTACAAGAAGATAATGTGAAAAACGAGAACAATCGTAAGTCTACTGCAATTCCAAGTAAAGACTAATTCTATTCGACAAATGGACTGTGACTGCTGTTTGACAATAAACCTTTTTTTGGCAATAGCAAATGAAGTAGATAATCTGTTGGTCCGGTTAATAATCCGTAAACAATTCATATATTTAAAGCTTTTTAATTTTTTATATGTAATTCAATACAATTTATCATGTTCAATGAAGAATGAACATTTTAAAAGAAATATTTATTCAGTAGAAACAATAACATGAAACAGAAGATGATTTTAGTTTAACAGGAAACCGGATCTGATAACATTAAACAGAGATTCAGAAGTATTAAGAACCTACCAATAATAAGAATTAAAACTTTGGGTTGTTTAAACGAATATCTGTTTTTATTTAGCCACACACAGAATACTCAAAATGCACATACAATAGAGCAAGTTACGTACAACTTGGATACCTATGGAGGGTAAATGTTGGGCACCTCTTGATACAAATAGGATAGATATTATTTTATCATAGGCTTCAAAAAATCTTTATGACTTCATTCAATGTTCCAATGAACAAATACACGGAAGGGTAAACAAAGAAAACAGCAACACTAGAAACAGTTACTTATAGCTAAGTGGTGTCTCAGTGTAAAGGAACGCCACCGTCTGGACTTCGGAACGCAAACGGGCACCGTCTAGACATTTAAATATACCAAATTCACACATCATTTATCACGAGCGCCCCAACGTAAATTTTCTCGAGTCTTCCCTCCCAGACGCCAATACAGGGGTCGAAGAGAACAAATAAAGCGTAGCAAATTATCAAAGAATATAATATGTTTTTTATTATTAACGTAGATAGGTATCTATTTAAAGAAACTGATAATGAAAATACGATAAGTAGAAATTATGCATCAATGTCAAAAATAAAAATTATCAAGTGAGCAGATTCCAGTGTAAGTAACACTATAATGCGGACAATGTAATAACATTTAGTTATCGCCGTAATTTGGTTTTTAAATATGATAAAAAGGTGAATGGTTACTATTGCCCGAAGTAAGAAGTTTCAAACCTTAGTTCAACTTAATGATCATGAATTTCATAATGTTGCTGAAACACAATACAATACATAATAGAGCACTTATTTGAGTGACTTTGCAGAACTTTTTATAAACTCATTAAATAGGTAAAAAAGAAAAACTAAAAACCAAGCAAAACTAGCACCATCTTCAGATTAGCGATTGCCGTAATACGTTTTATTATATGAATGTGCTTTAGAACTTTGTCTCGATTCTATAACATGGTCACAAGGTGTTGTATAATGAACGTCTTGTGTTTAAAAGAACGAACTGAGTTAAACTAGGAATGTAATATACTTATGCACAGGCGCTACATGACATCTAACCAGCTCCTTATTCTCTATTTCTAGGAGCTTACTTTCATCTTATAAAGCAGTAGTATTAGATGCTAGGAAGTCTGCAGGCCCTTTATTAACATTTCTGACATTTCAAACTAGTGGTGAAAAGTACATTTGGTTTTTTTCGCATGACGTGAAAGTTATACATTTTCTGAGACGAACGTTTGCCAACCCGTCGGAAAAGTAACTGAATAAGAGGGCAGGTAGGTTTTCGAGCAGGTCGATTGCAAGCGTGTATTGTAATTAGGGTAGTGTTTACCGTTGTGCGGCCAAACGAATGAATCACGTGCGCGGCGTGGGTGCCGACTCTGGCACAGCGGTGACCAAATCCGTCCCGTCCTGTCGTATTAACTCGTTCCTATTTTAGACCACCCTATAAATACCACCATTGACACCGATGCCTCTGACGTCAACCACCACGAAACTTGTCAAAATTACGAGACACGCCAAGCAACTTATTGTTTATCTCTAAAAATGTGGGTGATGATATTCATAACAGCCAGGCCGACAGCATTTGTAAGTACAACAAACTATTTAATAAGTGGCTGTGTCGGCGATATGACACACGAAAACATTTTTTTTTACCTTAGAGTATATATAAATTGCCGGGTTTCCTTACAAATTCGTTCAACACTAACATAAATACGAAGATATATGATTTACTTGCCTAAGCGTATTTTTTGTTTCAATTTGAAAGAACAGGGTGTTTATTTATGAAATGTGCGACACAAGAATTAATATGACTCAGTCACATCAAAAGTCACATCGCGGGGCGCTGCTAGTATAAATTTAATTTAGAGCAAGTTTGCTATGGAAAACTATAGCAAACGACATGAAAATCAGGTTTTCACAAATCGGGCGGGAGCCATAGATTTCTCGGTGTTATGATATTATATAATATTTCGGTCGACTTGGTTCAGAAGTTGCGTTGTTACGGAGTTACAAACATTTACATACAAAAATAAAGTACTTACTTTCCGAAATAGAGTTTAAAATATTATCTATGATTATAAGTTCAACCCAAACGGTATTACATCATGAGCGATGCGTCACATGGTGAGGTAGCCGGTTCTGGTATGTGGCACTATAATGGAGTTGTGTTAAATATAGATTGCATGTACAATTACTGTACATACGTTTAGCGCAAGTATGCCCTCGTGATCAGCGGCGCTCGCCGGCGCCGAGCCAAACCGGGGCGTTGCAGTGCAGTACCCTTAGTACAACATTTGCACGCTCACAACTGAGGAGTCGTTTTCGAGCATGGAAATACTTGAACATGGGAGTAAAATGGACCTTATATAATTTATATTAAAGCTCAAATTTGCCTACAATTCTTCTGCTCGGGCTTTTGTCATAACATTTGTAATTTGATTTGCTACTCTAAAACGAGTGACATTTGGTCCACTTCACTTTGACGATACGGAGTTTGGATATGCGATAACGTCTCCTTGATTGCGAGCTAGCATATCTTGTGCTAAGGCTACGGCTCACAAGGCGTCGCGTCGGCGAGGCCGCGTCATTCATCCATCACATCGCTCATCATCTGCTATGAATAGAACACAAGCCTAGCGTTTCATTCCACGAATTCCGCTTTCCGTAAACAATTCTGTCATGCTTTACGCGTATAACGAACAAAAATCGCAGATCGTGGACTATTTTATGTACCTGGGGCCCTAAGTCTACTATTAAAATTGAGTATTATTAAACTCAGCCAGATACCAGTTCTTTTGTAGATCGTAGGGCATGTCATAGGGCATACTAAAACAATAGGGGAAGCAATAAAAAAAATTGTATAACTTTTTGAACTAGTCAATTAAACATATGTATACGGCCTTTGCAAAACCCTTTTTTTAGTTTTTTTTAAATTATTTAAAAAAAAAAGTGGTTACGTCCTTAAAATACAAATATATATATTATATATTATTTCTACGTTATTAACACTATAACTACATGACTGTCGAAATATTTATTTAAAACGTATCTGTTAACATTCACAAATAAGGGCATTTGAATTGAACGTGATCTATGATAAATATTTTTTGTTGATGCTCTTACGATTACAACACAGTTGCAGCGGAGTGATCGATAACCTCTTATCGCAAGGTCGCGTTTGTGTTTGTAAACACAGACTGATGATTTTATTTATTTTATATTGACTTTAGTAAAGGTCACCCGTAATAAAACATATTTGGAATGATTAAATTATATAATATCAGATCATAGTATATGAATGAAATTTCTTTGACACTCGTCTCTCTAGCCAAGATGCTAGCCAAGGAATGCGGGTTATCTAACATTTATCGACTATACATAAGTAATATAAGTACTTAATTATGCAACCAAACGTATCACAATTTTTTAAATAAATATCTTTGTTATGACCAATATACGATACTGTGGAAACACTGAACAGATCTTGATGAAATTTGGCACACAGGTAGCTTGAATCTTGGGATATTATAAATATAGAATATTTTGATTTCGTTAAAGCAACAGGGAAAGATTTCCGCGGGAATTAAAAAAAACAAAATTGTGGACGGATATTTTGTATTGTAGATCAATGGATCAATGCTTGCACCATAGACACGGAAATGGAATAATTTTAATCTAAGATTTGAAACAAATATACGAGGACGAAGTCGCGAGCAACAGCAAGTTTAAAATATATTTCCTATCACTGTCCACTGCTGGACTAAAGGCCTTTACCAACAGGAGAGTTTCCCATTATCACCACGCTGGGCAGACGGGTTGGTGATCACAGTAGATGGTATTACTGAGGACGCTGCTGCTCATTCAACGTTATATTCTCTTAGAAAATATATATATATATATATATACAATTGTTTTTCCTAATTGAAGTAAAATTTTTACGTCCTACTTAAAAAACGAGGTTACCACTGTTATTCTCTTTTTATACTGCGTAGTTCTGCGAAGAGCGCCTTAACGGAAACACACAAAGCGTTCTTGTATAGGTAGTGTGCAGTCACTAAGTGCGTCACGAGCGAGTCACAAGGCACACCACACAAGGGATGAGTGTTGTTGTTTGGAACAGCTCGCAACCAGAATATTCCGCTGGACTCTGCCACGGCGCCATATCTGTGTACAAACTGCACCGGAAATACCCAGATGCATCAGTTCATTCTACACAAAAACATGTTTACGCATTGAGGAACTACGAAAACAGAAGAAGGTCATACGAAATTAGTTTTGGCTATGAATGGGGGTAAATAATAATATGCATATGGGAAAACCCACATCATACGTAAACGTTCTGGTTTTGATCAAGGTTTGGGTAGTATATAAATAAAATAATGTTTTTTTTATTCCAATCCGTGTCATTCAAGTTTGTCACAATTACATGCGCAGGGTTATTAACCAGAGTAAGCGATACCTACTAGTGTCCTGGGTTTTTAGTACCTTTACCGAAATCGGTAATGTTTTATTATTGTTAACACTCTTGTTTTAGAATAATAATCCTTATTCGAATGATTTCAAGATATATCTACCCGATAAAACGATAATTTTAAAATAAATTTGCTACTATAGGATTGAGTTATGTCGAGTGCTTAATAGAGTCCGTGGCTAATTACCAGGGTTACCGGCGAAGCTATTTAGGGATGGTTGCCTGGAAGAAATAACTTTAAGTGATAAGGCCGCCTTTGTTACACACATTTAAATGATAAAATATTCATCATCATATCAACCCATTACCGGCCCACTACAGGGCACGGGTCTCCTCCCACACTAAGAAGGGGTTGAAATATTCAATGTTGGTAAAATATTCAATGATCTTATACACAAAACAGAGGTAAACATCATAGATATTAATCAATTAATAAAAAAAATAATCTAATGTCAGCAACCCGGACCGGTCAGTCACCGATATGCTTAGCTGACCCAAGGCCGTCGCTTATATTTTATTGATCCCCAAACATTGGTGTTTCCGTTTCGTAGTTCGTTACCACGTTTAACCTTTATCATACGGTACGATGTCGCGTAGAAACCGATCAGAGGTAAGTAATTTATAGTTATGTTAGATTATAGGTATGAAGGTACAACTGCCTAACCCCTAAAAGGTTGTCTTAGACAGCTTCAACACTTATTCCATCAGTTGGGATTGCGATCAAGGCCTAACTTGTAGTTGAATAAGAAAAAAAACAGCAATCGCATCGCACGCTTTGGTACTTCGAGTATTAGAAATTAAGACGACCTCAAAATATTGATTTAATAATATAGGTCTAGCATACTACATATTTGAACGTAAACGCAACGCTCCTTTATAAAATGTAATATTCTAATACGATGCAAGTGCAGATTTTCATGTCGATGTTCATAAACGCGCAAGAAGAAGAAGAAATTATAAACCTATAACATTTCATATTTTTGCTTTGAAAATAAAAGTGGGGGTGCTAGTAGCTTGTTGCCATCAAATACTAAACCTAATTTAGTTTTGGTACTCTTCGCCCTCATCTGGCCCAAAGTGTTGGGTCTTAATCAAGAAAGACGAAAATAGTCTGCTCATTTTCGAACACTGGGTGTTGAGACTAGTGTTTGGTGCTGGATAATGGTTTTTGCCGCATTCGGTACAACCACGAACTTTTTAAGGAACCGAATGTCGTCAAAACCAATAAATTGTTAAGAATGCAACGGGTGGGGCATATGCGACGCATATAATTCGAGGGGCGTAGATGGCGAGGACGACCTAAGGGTCGGTGGAGTGACGGAGTTGAGAGGGATATGAGGGATTTGGGAAACTACTGAACGGAGATATTTGCTTGACCAAGACAAGGCACACCCAGGGCTTTAGAGCTGTAGCTTTACGAGATCAAGGAAAAAGAACGACTTTATTTTTAGATGAAGATTTGTTTAGATTACATAGAGCATTATTAGGCTATTTGTATGACCGAACTAATACAAGTATAATCATCATCTTCAGCCTTATCTGCCCTGCGAAGAGGTGGTAGTCACTATAAGTAGGTTAAATAATGAAATTTTGTTTGTTTTTTTTTCTGCAGCATTTTAACGAAAGTTTTGCTTGCTTTATGATTGCTTGCGTTTAGTTCTCCAAGTACTCTTACTTGGACAACCTTTTCGAACATGTGGATCCGGAGAACACAGCACACGGGCTTCTATAATTCCGAATAAACATGTGTGTGTTCGTGTGGGAGAACAAGTAAACAAGCTTTTACTAATAAATTAATTAAAAACCAGTAGATAAATATAGTCTAGCGCTGAGTTTAATTTCCCAAGACATTTTTACCTGAGGACAAATTGAAAACATACCTACTAGTTTTATGACCAAAACAAGTAGGTATTATAATTTATGTATGTATTTGCTTTTGTTGATGGCGGGCGAACAGCGCGGCGGCGGCGCCTCACGAAAGACGTAGATAGGTTCAATGACCTCGACCTTGACGCTGTATACGTAAACCATATTGTCTTCACTTTAAACATAATAATATATATTGCGTAATATACATTATTTGTTGATTTCTGCCACTTAATTAGCTTCATGTATTTACTTATGCTACTATCTTATCGAGAATTTTTGTTTCATTACCCGATAATGAGTAGGGAATTATACCTGGTATAAATTACTAATTACGCAGTAACCGTTAAGAGGTGAAAAGTTTAAAAGTGTCATAGAACATAAACTGGTTATTGTGTGCATGCATATCATGCACCCTATCATATGATTCTAATCTTTATCCATAAAAATAAAGCTGAAAAGTTTATGACTGTTTGTTAGTTTGCACTCTCTGGACCTACCAGTCGGTTTTGCGTATAAATCCCTCATTTAACAATGCATGAATAAATTAGAGAAAAGCATATGAAATTATTAATTAAATTTATGTCCAAGATACGCCGAACCCCTAATTTCACAACGTTCGCGATTTTTCAGATTTTAATCAAGATTCTATCTATATAAATGGGACCATTTCGGAAGCAACTCCTTTCAAAGAAAAAAAATTCAAATCTATCTATTAATTACAGAGTTAAGCTCGAACATACATTATAAAATTTGTGAAGAAGAATTGACCACCTTCTCCCTTATGAAGGAAGTCGGTTAAAAATCGACTCATAGTTTGATTGATTCAAATTACTAAGTAGCCACATTCAATAACATGCATCAGATACAAAAATACAACTGTTTCAGATTCATCACGTAGACGTTTCTTGAAACAAAAGTATCGCTTCCTGTCCACATCAATCAATGCGTCGGGAACTTGGCGCCGGAAACATAAATTATACATCGCAAACACGTAAATGTTTGACGTACAATTATTTAGGAACCAAAGTTATCGTATCGCGTCAATTCGTTGCTCCGTTTCGGCTAGAAAGAATAACCTACTTACCATTAAAAAAACATTGTAACAGTCGCAATTCATAGATAGCGGTCCCCCGCGACTTCTGCCGAGTAAAACTTCTGATCAATTTCCCATACAAACTTTATTCAACTATGCTACACAGTATACCCCAAATCTCTACGCCAACACTGCCATCCAAATAAGATATCTAAGCTATCAGATTAAAAAAAAATATTAAAGCCGAACTGATAGCGCGTTTTGACAAATAAACTTTCACCGCTATATAACCCTTATGGGGGTGAAATTTATATAAATCCGGCATTTGCGATTGGCAATGTTTATGTGTTTGAAGGTTTCAAATAGTAGGCGATTAAACCTCCTAGTGTAAGAACATATATATTTTTTGCCGACAGCTCATTGAAATTGTTGTACCTACGTTTAAATATACTGAAATACTAACTGTACTTAATATCATAGGTATATTTGGCACTTTCAGTACTGTTGAAAAAACTTTACTTCTGGTAACTTATTTATTTAGGTTATTTAGGTGAAGCAGTACGCTGCGTCCCGTAATAACGCGGGCGAAGCCGCATTGCAAATCTAGTTTTTAAATATAGTACTTAAGGGATTACGAAATTTCTTCCTTTTTAGTCCACAAGTGGTGAAAAATTGCTAGAGATGAGATG
Organism: Pararge aegeria; assembly: GCF_905163445.1. Taxonomy (NCBI): domain Eukaryota; kingdom Metazoa; phylum Arthropoda; class Insecta; order Lepidoptera; family Nymphalidae; genus Pararge; species Pararge aegeria. The sequence continues at coordinate 8,922,323 of NC_053195.1, read as the reverse complement.
CTATATAGATTTTTCAAAACCGTGCAGACAGTATAAAAAAATATAAAACACTCATAAACTTTCTAATTGGTAAAGATAGTACATAAATATTATAAATGATTTTTAATAATAATTGCCAATGACTTAATTAAAGGTATAAAATGTAAGCTTCGCCTGACGCTTTGAATTACGTCCATGACACTAACACTAATTACGTTATTAGTAAATTCTGCTTTAATTATTATCTAATTTTTAAACACAAAGACATCATTTATTTGTAGGTTAATAGGCTGCGACGTAATACGTTGATTAAACAATAATCGTGAGAACTGATCTGTGAGTAAGCGTTCCCACGCAATCGAGATGTCCCGGTGTTGAAGGCAAAAGTCAACGATATCTATTTGAGATACTCCAACCAGAAAGACGACATTTGAGACTTCCTGGACAGTGTGGAAATGGTGCTCAATTTAAACTATTATCTGCTGCTAAAAAATAATTTCTTATTTACCGGAAAGGCAAGTTAGTAACTTCAGTACTTAGTACTAAATACAAAGTAAATGCGACCATGATAAAACACAATATTTACCATGGCAAAACTTCAGCTAACACTACAAGGGTTAATCAACGATTGTTATCGTTTAGAAAACATATGTAAAAGAAGTATAAACAACTAGCTGTTGCCCGCGACTTTGTCTGCGTTTTATTTTGTTTTTAAAGTATTCAGTATCGCTAAGCCTTAAATAAGTGTAGTAGTATATATAACATGCGACTGTCAATTAATTAATTGCAATAAAATAAGATTGCGACTATAATTAAAGATCTAAGCTATCCTATCTCTTAAGTTGGACCAGACAGCTCACGGTGTGCTAATTTAATTTAAAATCGGTTAAATAGTTTAGGAGTCCATCGCGGACAAACATCGTGACAGGAGATTTATATATATTAAGATGAAGTTTGTTTAATAATAAAACCACTGACCAATTCCGGCCAAATTAAATTACTTCATGCAATATTATTACACAATTTGTAACAGAGAAGTACTTACATAACATATTGTTAATTGTAATGGAAGAGGCATATCTTCATCAAAATAACTTGTTGGAACCACTAGTAAGTATATACATAGTTTCAACAATGTTTTGTTTTGTAATACTATCTATGCTGCTAATGAAATAAGCAAATTTTGTAGATGTTGAATAAGTCTGAATCTCTGTTTCAGAAAAGTATCGGTATTATAAAGCACGGCGGTTTTATATCAGTGGGGAAGTATGTATGGAATCATATTTCCGTGATTATATACATTACCTATACATACATTATGTTTAAAATACAAATAAAAATTCAGAAATAGTAATGAATCGGCAATGGGTTAAACTCATTCCGCTACTCGTCGCTCTCCAACGTAAGAGAAAATAAACATACCAGATTAACAATGTTTAATGGTTAAACCTAGATTTTTTTTTATCCAGCCGGTAAAAAATATTGACAAGCAACGCGCTTTTCATAGCACCTATGACGTTCTTACTGCAAGCAAACAGGAAATATTGAAAAAATGAAGATTCAAGAAAAAACGAAGTAAAACTATAGCAAAGAACATAAAATTCTTTTAATAATTCCTATTATAGAGGCAGTAGATAGAGACCGTCGACATTACGCTGTAGAAACCGGAATACAACAGTTGGTCCGCAATAGTGCGGAACTAACGAAGCGACGTCGACTCACCCGCGCGCCTCTGCAGAGGGATTCGGTCATCACCACGAGAACCCGTAAGAAATGCCTCGTTGAACAACACTAATGAGCACTCATCATATTATATTATTATAGCGGGAGAAACCGGTATAAGTGTTTTCATTTCAGCTTAAAATAAGTATCTCATTTTGTTGTTTTAGCATTACAACGTTTTTGATCCCGTTATTTCTAATGTAGTCTATTTTTAAGCATATCCCAGGGGATTCTTGCAAAACGTACATAACATGTTTTGCATGATGCTTTACACATTTGCGTGGCATGAACAAAAAAGAGACAAATTTATGTACCAACGCCGTTACGACGACACATAACTACCCACACTTTTAAAAATGGTCGAGGTTAGAAAATCGTTAATTTGTCACACATTTGCTACAGAGGGCATATGATATTATGGTAAATGCCAATATGATCTAAACAGCGCGGTCGTGATATTGTACAGGAGCTCTAGCTCTATAATTCCCTTATTACTGAGGTTAATAGAGGACCTTTCCTCGACCTGCACGAACCCCTACTTACGATTCCAGGCGATTTCGTCAGACCTCTGTATGACAATCCTTACTATGTGGTACTAGAATAGGTATGAGCGGAGCCTAAAAATGACCATTGACTAACCCAACGGAAGCTACGCTTTATTGACAAGTTCCGTTAGACATTGAACCCGCTGACCTGAATTGGGAAATTTCAGAACGTAGTCCTGATAACGTTATAATACAATACATAAAATGTATGGCGCGCATTTAAGATCTCCTAATATGGGAAGTTATGCTTAATGATGATTCGGTTGATGACTAGGTCCCATATTATCATGAGCACGCCACGAGAATATCCAGAATCACCAGAAGTGTTTAATTAAATAAATTAAGTATTTTTTTAATTGACTAGGTACATGGTTTTTTTTCATTCAGTTCAATGATAAAAACAAAAGCAAGATAAAAAAAGTAAAAATAAACTTAAGATTATAATCTATCGTAATCTATCTCGCGAAATTGTAAATTGTCTCAAGATTGTGAACCGTTTCATACTGGTTACAATTTAACGCATTATTTTTCGGTAGATTATATTGCATGGTTAGGTTAGAACATGAATAAAACACGTGCCTGGCTGGCCGGGCACTTACGTTCTAACGTTCTACGGGTCGTATTCTTCCTTTCTTCAATATTACGATTCACAATCTGTAAACAGTTTACAATCTGGCAAGATAGAGTATAATCCAACGGTATTTATGATTTTACGGTGACATATACAAATTGTTATTAAACTTTATCTTCATAATGTTTATGCCTTATTTCAATTACCTTAATTTTAATTTTACTCTTTTCTCTCAACTGTTAAATCGAGAATATAAAATGCTTACTCATGTTTAGATCACAATTTAGTTATTATTGGAAGTTATTGCTTTTTGATGGCAAAAATTACATTGGAGAGTAGCCGTCATAATAACAAACAAGACTATATCCCATTATACAAGTAAACCCTGCAAAAATATTTTTGTACCAGCATGCTTTCTAAACTTCATTGTTTACGTTGTTTACGATATTTTTTCAGGCTAGTTCAACATACGAGCTAGAAAATAGAAAAGTACTTGTAACTAGTTCATGTCAGCAACAGAATCAAGCAGCGTGATATAGGGGTCGTGGCCTGTCTAGACTGTAGGGTACTGAAATCTGGTTTTGTCTAGACGTCTGAAATATTTAGGGAGTGAATATACTTCAATACTTTAACCTCAGCGACTTAAGCTAATTTTCATGTGAAAATTATTTTCTTGTCATATATTTGGTAATAATATCATTGCACCTAAACGTTTTAGGATAGGATTATAATATAATGTTACCTACTAAAAATAATTTCGATTTCAAGGAACATTCGAATTCTCTGTATCCGTGTAGGATTTATTTGTTTTTACTGGGCCAACGGGGCCCTATGACTATGCCTCTGATCTCCGTATGCTTGTCAGCAGGCTGTATCTCATGAGCCGTAGTACGTCAAGAGTTGAAATTTTCTCGTGTTTTTTTCCCTATATTAAGTGTAGTTGTAGTATATAAAATGCTATTGTACAAAGGTCCCAGAAACCTTCTTGTGCAACATGCACTTAGCCAGTTTTACTTTTATTGGATTTAATAATTATTCAGCAGAGGGCTCCTCTCTCTTGATTACCATCAAGTAAATAGGTCCCGGTTATTATGGATTATTCTATCTGCTCTGTCCTCTCTGGGGGACAAAGAAGGAAAAACACTTACTTTTTATAATATTCTTTACAGCCCACCAACCTGCATTAGAGCAGCATCGTGGGTGCTTTGAAACCGTATCCCGTATCGTAACTTTTACTATTTAGGCATGTTAGGGAAACTTTCAACAAGAACTTTTACTACGTTTACCCAGAAATATTGTACCTACTATTGTCAATACATGCATATGAGCTTAATAAGTAATAGTTATTTCGAAATCACAAAAGACACAATTTTAAGTATGGGTACCTATTTATAGATACTATTTTATCAAAGCTAGTGTGAAGAACGCAGCATGCGTTTGTTTACTAATATCAATAACCTGTTCGTAAGTGACGACTGATGTTGCAGTCGGAGAACAAGCGCGTTGACCTAGATAAGTATGCCTTTTCACTCTTGCCTTGAAGTAGGTACCTACCTTAATTATGATTGGAAGGAAACACGGCCGCCGGAAGGGCATTCCACGCTATAGCGGTACGCATTGGAAACGAGGAAACGAAACGTTTAGAATATAGGTGGAATGTTAATCACTTGAGTACACAGTACATTCCTACTCTAATTTTACCGTGTAGTTGGTGGTATTAGGATTGATCGACTATGGATCATTATACTAATAATATATGTATTATGTATTATGGTTATAGTAGTAGAGAAGGAATGGTCTAAGAGCCCGTGAACCCCAGACCTACATTATTTTATAAAAGCTGAAAGTTTATCAGTGAATGCTCCCAATACAGATAATGGAGTTTGGGTTATAGTGGCTTTGGCAGGTAAACGGGCAAGGGATGATGTTAAGATGCCATGATGTTAAGTGTCTGGCAATGAATAACGTGATCTTTAATGATATTCTGAAGGTAATACTGAAAAATTGGACATTATTATTAATTGATCTATTTAGATGAGTATTTTAGACACCTTTAGTTACCGTACAGTTTTATGGTTCAAAGGCTGACGTGATCAATATGATTTTTAGTTATAATTTATGAACATATTCTGTTTAGGCGCATTCTGTTAGATCATCTGTTTATTTCGAATTTGAAAAAAGGACAGACTTCCACAAGTCCGATTGATTAGAAATTTGCATATTACGTTGGTGGTGTTTCCAAGACATGGCAACCTTGAGCTGATACTGTAGCCAAGTACCTAGTCTACAGGAATCCCAACCGTGCTTGAATAAGAAGGGTGTAAATACTTTTATTTTTTAATCCGGGCTTTGAAGCGCCAACAGGTGATGATAAAAGGTAAAGGCTTAAAGAGCTTATTCACGCGACGCAAAAGAAAGCCTCTAAATCAATTTAAATTATGTTCTAATCTTAAGATTAGATTCTACATTTGTTTTATAATATTATGTTCCTCCAAACTAAAGTTGGCGTAAGTTCCAACTCCAACAACTTCATAAACACTTAATAAACTGCTATATTGGCAAATATTCTCGGGGAGGAGACATTTTGCACGCGAAATATAAATCGCGCCTATAAAAATTGCGCGAATATTTTTCGCAGTGTGCTTGGACTTTTTTTACACCTTCAAGCAACAGACTGAACCGTTTGGCTGAATTCAGAATGTGGATGGCTTTTACCCTGACTTTTACACACTTAAAAAGAGTCACATGTATAAGAGAATTTAATTTCTTGAAGACGGTTTAATATCCAAGAACTCATAACAAAGTAATTCTGTCCATTAAATAATTGCGCAGATATCACGTTACGGGGATAATGTTATGTTTCATTTGAACATGATAGTGATTAATGATTATCGGTTAGTTATATTATTAATAATAATAATTAATTAGCAATTAGAAAATTATCGAATGTTAGCTCAATAATTATTACATAAACCAAGCGCATTAATGATAAAACAACAATAATTGTGAAAATATGAACAACAGCTATGCATGTGTATTTTAATTTTAACCCGACTTCAAAAAAGAGGAGGTTCTTCATTCGGCTGTATGTATTTTTGCAGTGTTTGTTTACCGATTTCTCCGACAATGGTGTACCATTTAGAAAATTATTGCATTCTTTAAAAGGGTATGCAATTACTCTCAGTTAAGGCCGAATCTGATGTAGAGATCCCAGGAAAATTGAAATAAATAATCAATTTTTAAGGCGATCTAGTGTGTAAGTCGCAAGATATTCCTACAAAATCTCACATAACAAGTAATGTAGGAAATCCAACACATAGCACGACATGTGATCATCATCATGGACCCATTACCAGCCCACTAAAGGGCGCAGCCACGCTGGCCAACTGCGGACTGGTAGCCTTCACACGCGAGAGAACATCATGGAGAACTCTCAGACATGCAGGTTTCCTCAAGATGATTTCCTTCACCGTTTAAAGAAATAAAATTAATAGCTTAAATTAAAAATGCACGAACTCGGTCGCTAAGAGAGGAAAGCCATGAACTAAATTACAATTTCCTAAATATTGGAAAAAAAAATTTTCATTCATTTCACTTTTTTTTCTGTTACCATATACTTCTAGATTAGTTATAAATTGTAGTTAGTTTCAACATAATAAGTTTTCCTGTAGGTAAGAAACAAAAAGAAAAATCCATTAATAAAGTAACTTCAAAAAAAGCTTAAGAAATTGGTTAGGGTGCGAGGAATCTATTATTATATTACTTTGTAAGGATAAATAATAAATGAATAATTTACATGAAGAGACGCTCCCGAATTATTATTTATCTACTCTCAGATCAAGGCCTATCTTTTCAATAAAAGGGGAAAATACTCCTTTATTGGAAACGTAAATACCGATCTGTTGGTTACCGGTCTGTCTGGTATTTTTCCTCTCTAACTAGTATAATGAGAGTCGGATTTTCAATCTCCAAATAAAAAGTCGAAAAGGAAATAAAAAACATTAATTTGTTACCTGCTTTGCAATTGCAAACTTCATCCGTGAATAACAAATATGAAACCATTTATTTGGCGGTAAAAGTAGCTGATAGTTTATTTTTCAGCTAACTTTACCCACGTTAGCTGAAGAATCTGATTTATATCATTAGCAAAACCAGTCCTTAATATCACTAAGCATCGAGTTCTATTCCCGGCAAGCACCTCCAATTTTAGGTTATATGCATTTTAAGCAATTAAATATCACTTGCTTTAAAATTTAAGGCATAAATCGTAAGCAAATCTGCATGCCTTATTGTTCTCCATATTTATTAATTTATTTATTTATTCATTGTTTATTCTGAGAAGAAACCCGTTTCCTCTAGTGGGAGGCCGGAAAGGGTTGATGATGATGAGAGATGACTATGTAACAAGTTGAAAGTAACGTACGTACTGGGCAACCGAAAAGAAGAACCTTTCCTACAGAAAAAAGGGATTATTACGGAACAACGACCGGACGGATCTAATTAAGTCCGTCTATTCCGGTATAGTCTTAACCCTTTACTGCCAAAAGCTAGTGAGATAAATTTCCGGTGTTAACTGATTTGTCTTATTTACTTGTCTTGAATTATCCGGAAACCACCACATCCGGAATGTGTACTTCATTTACTAATCGTTTTATCATTTATCAGTAGTAGATAGCGATTATGACACATTTGCATTCCTTGTACATTGTGATTCTTAGAACATACTTAAACGTCGAAATATTTATCTTTCTATCAGTTTAGTCGCTTTTCATAAAAACTGTTTTCGTACCGTTTCTGTAAACGTTGTGCGAAATCTCTTTGATAAACCTAAATAACCAGGTCTAAAAGTTCTTTACTTTTTCCTGCACCTCCTGCGTCGTGGAATGCTCTCCGTGCCTCGACGAGATGGCAATGTGACGAACGAAAGCACGTGACGGTCGGTTCGGTGCTTTATCTCTTTCCGGTCGTATCGAAGCTGCTGTCCCATCGGACTATGATAGTGAGGAAATGGAGATTGAACCTGTGTTTGTGCACACACTTATGCCCTATAATTTCTCCAGCGTAGTTGGAAAATATTGATCAGAAAGCAGGATTGGAGATCAAGGGTTTGAAATCCGAATCGGCCCGTAAAATTATTAAGAGTTAAGGTTTTCTTTCTACAAATTTAAGCGGTCCTTTATTATAACCACCATCGTTTAAGCCCACCAACTCGCTTTTTTTGAATTAAATAATTGTATTACATTTCATATCCTAGTGACTAGCTTAGGTTAAACAACTAAATAATATATTACTTACAGTTTAGCAGGTTACAACACCTTCTTAAAGTTTTGCGTAGAACTTAGTACAGACATACGTTTATTAATAAAATTTTATTGTTCATGATATTAATCCTATATTTATAATTTAAACGAGCGTAGAACTCGGAACTATGCAACAGTTACGTACAAAGCATTCACTCAGTATTCGAGGAAGTAGTGATGTGGTAGTCGGTAGCGATTGTACTTATCGATATATGAATTGCGGACACAAGCGAATTTTTATGTTTTATATTACAAACAATATAGAACTTTTTGGATTGCCCCAGTATGACAGTTTTTTTATAGTAAGAATTGACGGACCTAACAGACGGCCCAGCTGGTGTTAAGTGGTAAACCATAGCCTATAAACAGAGCATCACTTCCCAGGGCATGGAAGGAGCCCGCCTGCAATATGTGCCTGTAATTAAACCGGCAACCACAGCCTTGTACAGATTGGTGGGTCAAATCTCTAAATTCTTTTCTCCTATGTGAGGCCTCCTGGCATGTGCACCGCAGTGGGATTTATGAAGGTCGAAGTACGATGTTCGACTCCTATGAACATCGTTCTGAAAACTTAAGGATATAAAGGTTCACTGCTCCATAGAGGTCATCTAAAGGTAAATGGTAAGCACTACACAATATATTTTATCTTTATGTTTTGTTCCATTTGTTAAGAAAAGCTAACTGCTATAAAATAATATGTAAATAAGCGCTTTTTTTTTAAAACAACGTAATTAAGTATCATCAAAAGGTTTAAAAATAGAGTGGCATATACTAGTATTTAATGATTGTCAAATCAGCATAAGGATTTCCATTTGTTTACTATTATTGGCAAAATGATTAATTGGGCACTATTCATAAGGCCCGGGAAATGTGAATAATGTAAAATTGTACCTACTGAGCCGTACCTATACTTTGCGTTCTTATATTATTTACTAGCTGTTGCCCGCGACTTCGTCTGCGTTTGATTTTGTTTTTTGATGTGGCATTAAATTTAGTTGTAGTTATAAAAATAATTTAAGCATTCAGTATCGGTAAGCCTTAAATGAGGGGTTTGCTGCTGTCCGCTAAGGAGTTCTGTACTCTCTCTCCAATCGCATTCATCAGATCTACACAAAGTTTGGGCAAAATTAAACACATATTATAACCTCTATAGCAGTGGCGTGCACTTCATACATGCGCAAAAGCACTGCTTACCCTAAAATTCATATATAACTCGTATTGGAGGAGGACTTTAGCCATTTTATGCAATATTCCTGCCGTATGCATACCCTGGTAAGAAACCCAGTGCACGCCACTGCTCTATAGTTCAAAAATAATTATTAAAATGGGTTATAATTTGTCGGAGTTATGGTTTAAAATCGTCAAACACTTTTATCCCCTCTCCTAAAGGAACCAAGCTTAATTTCGGGATAAAAAGTATCCTATAATACTTCTAACACTTCCAAGAATATGTGTACAAAGTTTCATGAGGATCGGTAAAGTAGTTTTTGTGTGAAAGCGTAACAAACAAACTTACATTGGCATTTATAATATTTTGTAGGGATGTAGGGAAGTAGGGATAGGGATGATGAATATGTTGTTTATTAGTTTGTTTCTTTGTTTTCTATGTTCATAGTAATAAAGTGACAGGAGTCACTTGATTATAATTTTGCATGTGATGTTAGGACTGTACCTGATATCTTTCAGTAAAAACAAAAGCAGTGCTTTCCTCAAAATCTATTAGCGTTTCAGCTTCACAAACTAAATAATGTACCTCTAAGGCATGTAAAGTATTATTTAGTTTTTCATTTACACGTATATAGCTAGCATCCTGGAGGTGTAGGAGACAAGACAAAAGATAATTTTGATCGCGAAAAAGCACTCGGGAATCTTTATAGGCTAAACTGATCTTAGCGAAACTTTGCATAAAAATAGGATTTTTATCTTAAATCCGCTCCAAAGGTATAATATTATCCAATACATGTATGTCAGCCTAAATTGACATTAAAAGTAACAATCAAGGAAAGTGTTGGTTTTTAATTGTTGAAGCTTTAATAAGGAAAGTATTCCGTATTAAATAACAAGTAAAAGTTTCCTCATAGCAGCAATACAAAACCAATTAGTGTTTTGTTTTCAAACTATGGGGAAACCAGTGCTCAACATATATCCCACAGAAGAATATTATAGGTACAACAATAGTAGGCAACTATTATTATTGTTGTGCTGTGGAAAACCATTTATAAAGATATAAATGTTATTATTGCGGTAACGAAAAAAATACTAGTTTCCTGAAGTTGTTTACACATAATATAATAATACACACATAATACGCGGGAGGTCAGAATTTAAAACTCAACAATAATCAGAAGAGTAGCTAAATTAGCAAAATGTTAATTGTGATGCGTTATCTTATGACACTATCAATCTGTTTGTCTGTTGGTTTATGTTATTAGTGATTACTTGTGAAAACTCAACATACTCGTAAATAAGGATAAAATTTTTCTTTGTCAACTTCCCAACTTTCTTTATTGAGTTTAGTTCTAGAAGACGCTGCAGCAGTAGCTTTATATTATCATGGCCTTTGAGCTTGATTGAGTTTAGTTATTTAGAGCGCATTATTATTGTGATATTTTTCTTAAAAAATTTGGTACTTTACGCACATATAATACAATTAAAACTGTACGTTCTTTCACAATTTATCAAATACATATACAGTAGTTATAATTACTACTTGTGCGCGTGCTGTCCTTGATTTAGCTTTAGGGTACAAAATAAAGAAAAGTATTTACAGGGCGAGAAATTAAAGTTACGTAAAGCAACCACAATCATTATTTAAAAACGAAAACGTTAACGAAACCTCATAATGGTTTTATAATATCAGAAACTATTTAGAGAGGTCTTACTTAATTCAAAAACGAATTTTAGATAAAAAAATTGATTTTCTCTTTTAATGCTCGGACACCTTAATTTCGTCAATTAAATGTTTGCTTATTGCGTCACAAGTTTTGTAATAAAAAAAGTGAACACGACAAGTATGATAAAACTGCCTCTCAGTTTTTAAGTAACCTCATACAAAAACAAAGTACAAAAACTTCTGTATTCGAGAAGAAGAATTCGAGAGAATTCAGTTAAATGTTGAATCAAAAAAATATACTTTATGTAAGTACGCGTTATTTATACAAGTTGCCTTGCAGTTGTTTACAAACAGCGCTCGTACAAAGTCACACATCTATAAATAGCTTACGGTAAAAACAAGCAATCATTCAGAAATGCGATTACTCAGCGCTTCGTGCGGGGAACTCCACGGCCAATGTGTAACCAATACGGAGTGTATTTGTAAACGGCTTCTTCCTTGTTCAACGTTCATATATTCTACATGTTTTGCTCACATCTTACCTCAATTAGAAATTAATAATCTTATCACTTGCCTATACCTTTTATTATGGGTATGTGGATTAAGGAAGTACCTAAAATAAGCATTGCATGTAAGTGCCGTGCATATTTTTCGCTTGGATTTGTAAAAAAATTTTAATTTTCGTTTTCCATATTTTTTGTCCAGAACGACACACAATGGACCGCGAACATATTATAACTTTCCGAATTGAGATTTTTCTCAGAAAACTGGGCAAAAGAATATCTCTAGCTACCATTACATACCAGATACCTAACTTATCTTTGACGAGTTATTATTAGAAAATCCTTAAGGTGTAACGACGCAATGTTGACTGTTTGTCTAATATCAGTCACTTATCTCAAAATCCACGAAAGTAAGGTCACAAAAATTATTCCTGCCTGGTTTTTTTCCTATAGTGCTTCAAGTGAAACTTCTTAAGACACTGTAGTGATTTAAAAAAAGTATTTCAGTTTTAAAGTTTGCTTATTAAAAGTTGCGCTTAAGGTATAGGATACTTTGAAAAAGCTTCACATCAAGATGAGTATGTAATTCTTAACCATGCTAGTACTGACCACACAGAAATCTCTAAATATCCTTTTTAAAAGAAAATAACTAAGTTAGTGTTGAGAATTTAACGATACTGACTGATTTGCCGGATAGCTTCAGTAAAAGCCTCAAGCAGTTGGTATTTTCGGTTCAACGGCAGTATATGCCACAGACAGTTGAAACGTAGGAATTGGGGAGACTGTGTGCTACTTGCCTTATACTACTCCTCTTCTAATACAGGTACTTACTTTAAATTTTGTTATAATTCTGACATAAGAAATTTTAAGTTTATTTATTTATTTAAACACTTTATTTGTAAACCACAAATAGTAAAAAAAAAACAATGGACACAACAAAAATAAACTTAAAAAGTAGGATACAAAGGGCGGCCTTATCGCTTAGTAGCGATCTCTTCCAGGCAACCTTAGGATTAGGAAAACCAAGGGAAACCGATTGGTGGGGTGTATTATTATTATATACATACTTACGAACAATTACACACTAATACTTATCAAGATTACACACATAAAATATTAATAATAATAAATATAAAAAATAATAAACTAATATATACTAAAACATACTTAAATATGAGTAAGAGTTAATCACTGTCGTCTTTATTGTTCAAGATAATGGGCTTTAACAGCATTTTTGAATATGTCTAGTGACCTTGACTGTCGTATGCTTATTGGGAGTGCATTCCACAGTTCAGTAGCTTGAACAATGAATGAATGCTTATAAAACTTAGTTTTATGAAACGGCATGCTCAAAGTCAGCGTACGACAAAAACGTATATCTGTCTGCACTCCAAGAAAATTAAATTTCTCCTTTAGGTAAGAGGGAAATTTTAAGTTTGTTTGTATGAACGCAATCATATTTTATATACTTACATCGAAAAGTTGGTGTGTTCAAAGTCTTAAGCAAGACCTGAGCACAAATATATACGTTCAATTCTTATTATTATTATCATAACATATTAGTTTATAACTAACATGTAAAGCAGGCATTAACTCGAAGTTAAACTTTGAGCCGCAAACCTCACATTTTTACATGTAAGGCCGCCTTAATGTGTTTTATCGTTAGTAACAAATTAAGTTAAATGGTTTCAAATAATGTAATCGTAGATTTGACACGCGTATACAAGAAAACAACATAATATGGCAATTTAGATATTACTAACTACCAGGTAATTTAGGTGTCTCACATTCTTGAGAATAATGAAGAACTATTAAGATGTTTACAAGCTTTACAGCGAGAACCAAATTATGATTGCTACATCGTAACCGGATCATTATCATCATCATCACCAAATGCCGGAGTAATACAGGGCACGGGGTCTCCTCTCAGAAAGAGAAGGGTTTAGGTCGTAGTCCAACATGCTGGCCTAATGCGGATTGGTAGACTTCACACATCTTTGAGAACATTGTGGAGTGTTCTTAGTCATGCTGGTTCCTTTACCGTTAAAGCAAGTAATATTTATTTGCATTAGACGCACATAACTCCGAAAGTTAGTTGCGAGCATACCGAACTCGGTTTCCCGTAAGTGGGTAAGACTCATCGCTTCAACATAACAGGTAGTTAAACTTATTTACCTATAAGTACCTTAGAATAAATAAATAATTAATGTTCTGTAAGAAATTTTCCAAGTTAATGTAATTAATTAATCGCGCATTAGAATAGCAAAAATAGTTAAAATTAATGGTTTATTTTATCTTTTTTTAGTATCCTCTATAATTAATAAGGAAATGAAGTGTTGTTATTGTACAGCACGGGACATCTTTTTTCCTTATTGCACGTTCGACAGGAAAAATGGCGCTTAGTAAAAAATATTACGGTACACAACTTAAGTAGGTATTCTTAGCAGTTTTGATTCCGACTAATTAAGTCAAATAGCAAATTGTGAGTAAGTACCTCTTTCGTATTTTTCGTAACCTTTTCAGTGATAACAATGGCGATAAAATTGATAAATTACAATAATACAAATATAACAATACTCGGAACTTCATATTATCGTACTTATAAGTAAAAAAATGTTTTACGTGTCAAAATGAAGATTAAAACGTAATCCTTGGCTACGTGTACAAACCTTGTTAGGATTTTCCACTCGGTAATAGATACTACGTAATCGTATAACGAATTTTCCAATATCCGATCTTGCAAAAAAGCTGCTTGCTTTGTAAATACAATTATATGTATACAAAAAATTCTTTAATATAATTGTCGGAGAATTTTAGCTTTCCTAAAAATTTGTTAATATTTTTTGCAATTATAAATAAATTATAAAAGGCAGCTAAAAACTATTCCACTAATGTTAACGATTTTTTAATGGGACATATTCGCGTATTAAGAATGACCGGTAATTTTAAACACAATTTGATGCATTCACTATGCTGAATGTTACAACTATATTAATATCATATTTTGTATAATATATATCATATTAGTTATCCATTAATAATAACAATATGCAAAAATAAAATAAATAACTAAATAAACATTAACCCTACTTAATTGTTCCTGACGGTTCCTGATGGACATAACAGAAAGGCACACTTTCAAAAGAAAAAAGAATCATCAAAATCGGTTTAAATTTGACGGAGATATTAATACAAAATCGCTAAATAACAGACACAATGAACTGATAACCCCTTTCTGCGTGTTTTCGAGAACTTCAATAACAGGATGACAGCTGGACTGTGGCGCATGCACCAAATATACTTTGTTTACTAAAGAAGCCTTGTATCGCTTTTAGAGTTCATCTTCGAGCAAATGCAGGCGTTCGTCGTGTATCGGTGTTTGTTTACAAACGGAAACGAGGGCACCTTTTTCTTTCAAAACACTCAATGACTAAGTGAAGTACGCAAAACAAATTGCGTCAGCGGTCGATGCGCTCCGTACTTGGAGGTTCGAATATTAAAAAAAATACTTCTTGGTATTCTTAATGGCTAAACATTTAAACAAAAGAACCAGGAATTTTTTTTTTTCGAAACGGATTGTATTTTCAATTCGTGAGTGAATTGATGAATTTGGATGCATACCGCCTCTTCTTGCCTTGAGGAAGTATTGCCTTGGTGTATATATATGTAAAGTGAATTTTATTTCTGGCGTATAGGTATACGACGTCGACTCATCAGCGAAGATGCAAAAACTGAAACTTTCAGTTGCTTGTCGTTGAATACTAGGTACGGGTTGTATTTCAATGGACCTGCTTTATTAAAACCTATTCGACCTATGCCTGACTTACCTCTTAAGATACCAGCCAGTTAGTGTGAAGCACCTTA
Organism: Pararge aegeria; assembly: GCF_905163445.1. NCBI lineage: Eukaryota > Metazoa > Arthropoda > Insecta > Lepidoptera > Nymphalidae > Pararge > Pararge aegeria. The sequence goes on along the minus strand of NC_053195.1, from coordinate 8,907,006 downwards.
TGTAGTTTATATTCCATGGACACGCTTAATAACAATTTTCCTCTTTTTTACACGCACATAGAATCTAGAATACCCTTCCAGCTTCCGTAGGTCACGACGTGACTTGTACATAGCGTTTTTGTCAAATTGTGCATGTCATGTATAAATAAGTTTGTTACATTGTTGTGTAGCATTAAAAATTAATTCTTTTTCCAATACCATTTCCCAGTATTGTTATTAGATTTCGATTCCGTAAAAGACTAATGTGGGGTTACAGGCGATCTAATTGTTAAACGTAGGTAGAAAATCTCACACTAGGCACTCAGATTACTCGTATATCGAGCTCAATATTATAAACTTTAAGGACAATCGACCTACAGCAGTGTACAAAGTACAAATTGACATTTACGAGTACACTAGCAGTACGCAGAAAGTCTTATTTGCAATTGACTTATTTACGTTCAACGTTTCAAAGAACCGTCAACACGGTCAGTATTTTTTACTACGAATTGGCACTTGAGTTAGGTATTTATAAACCACATTAAGACATTTTACAAGGAAACGTATAAGGATATAGAGGCATCTATCATTATATCTTTTGTAATTATACATTTTGTTCCAAGAATACCAATTGTTTTGCTGATTAAACACAAGTTAAATATCGATTAAGGGCTGATATTTGAATCGTCAGGAAACCCAATGGAAAAACGAATAATTTCCTATATACAAAAACTATCCATACGACATGATATTTCTCAATTGATCAATACTAGGCGAATGAAGAGTTATTAATGTAGGTATTTTTTGGATGAAAATATATTTCCTAATAGTTACTTTTGTGCCGTATTCTGACCTGCCGTCAACACGGCAGGTCAGAATACGGCAGGTGTCGTATGAGAACGAGAACGAGCGTCCTCAATGCAACTACTACCACCTAGTACATTACCAACCCAGTCCAGCATAGTGATTCAAAGTAAAAAACCTTTGTTGTTATCACCATCTCACACTTAAAAGTATTAGAGAAGCAACCAAGTTCGAGAAATATTTCAAGTTTACGTAATTCTTTATACTGTAATAGGACTAAATTCAGAAATTTAAATCCGGGACCTCCCGCTTACAAGATCACGGCGCTCACCACTGCGCAAAGGAGGTCGACAAAACCTCTGTACGATCTTATGCCTTCCCATGACTCGCTTAATGTCCACTGCTTCTTTCATTTCAACATTTTCCAGTCGTTTGATAAGTTTTCGCATATCAATAAACAGTGGGACAATAGCGCAAAATAACTCTTTAGGCTAATAATATGAGGTCAGTATTGAGTAACATCAAAGACAAACAGCGACAACTATTACACCACCACGTAATGTTAACATTGATAGTGAAAATATTTACATATTTTTTCAATAAAATCCCATGCAACAAAAAAATTCTACGAATTTTTAGATAAGACCGTTTACGTAAATAGTTGACGTATGTAGCTGCGTTATCTAGATTATGGTTAACTGCAGTAGACTAGGCACCTAGTTATGGACGTAACAGATTTATTAGTTATATAGACATCGACTTTTTATTAGTGATCGATGTATATAGGCGTTCAATAGTCAATATGATGCGATCCAAAAATATAGAGTACGTCGGTATAGACGATGTCTTTGTCTGTCCTTTGCCAAGTTTAGTTATTAAGTACGAAGGCTATTTACTCGTGTTGCAGCTTTGATTAGGTTATTACTCCAAAGATTAAAAAAGAAAACCCCACCCTTCAAAATAAATCTGCTTATAACATAACATTGTATCGCGTAGGGTTACCATGGGACGCTGTTTTCTCCTTGAGGCCTTAGGGAGTCAGATCTCTTCTTGAATAAACTTTGTCATTTTTGTGACAGAGCTCAGGGAACCGCCATGTTAGTACCTGCCAACAAGCATCATTGTTCTCCGGTCTGAAGGTCGTGGCTGCCATTGTACTTACGGGCACATAAGTCTTAACACTTACGCCACAGGTGATAGACACCTGGCAATTTGCGGGAAGTGTTTTTCACATGCCCTGCGAAGCCCCATGGTTTTACACTTACCATCAGTTGGGTCATCTGCACTTTAAACAACCGCGACATTATATTTTATTTGTATGTATAGTGGGATTTTTCAGGAATTACACCTTCCACACTCAAATTTTGAAGTAAAACTTTATCCAAGTACAAAACTCCATCAATTCGCTAGAGCCAATTGCGAGATAAGTACACAAAATATATTTATTTATATGCAAGAATTGGTCGTTTAAATAAATTACACAAAATTTATGTTTATTAATATGAGACCTCGTTAGGGTAATGCTGTGAGTTCTTATGACATTTTTTTTTTAATATTTTGTATTTCTTTAAGTTCATCATTTCAGAACTCGTCAAACCAAGCAACACATAAACAGAATTCATAGTTTATTGAGCGTTGTATGTAGCCATTTTTACAAGCTGCAGTCATGGTGCAGGGTTTTATAAGACACTACATTTACCACTAGTTTACGAGTTGTAGTTGGTTCGAAAATTTTAATGTATTATTTTTTATGTTAACTGCAAACAACACATTCAAATGTCTATTTGTATAATAGTTGCAGCATTATATTAAATATACACAACAGCCAAATCATCATTAGGGGCATTCATGAGAGATAAACGTAAAGTCAACAACAACACGGCTGACAATTTAAATAATGACATCGCGTGGCTTGTAGTAGCAACTATTTTATTTTTTAATAATAAATCTCCAAAAATGTACGCTAACTTCAAAAGCAACAGTCTCGTAGTCTTTATTATTGTATTCTTAGTGCACAAGAGCTAAACTTGTTATTTTACATCTAGTCTGCACTATTCTCTTCGCCCTGGGCAGGCGGGCCTCATTACTTGCGACACATTTTCTTACTCATGCTGGCAGTATGGTTCACAACAGTAATAAAATATTAATAATGTTTAGAGCTTTTATTTAATAATAGAGATTAATTTAATTTAATTTTATTTTATAGGGGGTAGTTATAAATCTACGAAGAACGCAAAGGTACGAACGACGAACTTTTATAGAAACTTTATCCCTAACAAAAGTGTGTGCGTTTATCCTTTACGTGCGATTGAAGTAAATTTTTTATTATTACTTATCGATGAAAGAGTAAAATGTACCTAGGACTCCGCCATTTAATTTAATATTCACTATTTTATTTTATATTCTATTTAAAAATTCATTAATATCACTTTCACATTTTATCATCACCTGCGGGCACGTATTGTGATATGACGGCAAAAATAAGTGGGCATGGCGCCATAATCCATCATGTAAGTATATGTCATACGGACTTGTTAGTAACCATTATTGAACTAAGGATCCCGAGGTGTTCGATTCCAGAGCCGAGCCGAAAATTGTTAAGTATCTTATGTAGGTATATGCGATCGATATGACGATATAAAATAATTGAGCTTGGTGACGTCAAATTTTTTCTATCTCAAAGTCAATTTCCCCTATAAATAGTTGGCCCATTAGGTCATTGGATACCCGGGTCAATGTCAATTTCAATTTATTTGCATTTTTCATTGCATCCCTCAAACATTGTTTATAATAGTATCACAATAATCAAAAGCTATTGTAATGAAAACACCAGAACTATGCAATTTTAAGGTTGATTATTGTCGAACTAATAACTGTTAGGTTTTAGGGTTTTCTTTAAAGAAATTGCCCGTCAGTAGCATTAGTTGCTAGCTACTATAAAAAAACATTATTTTTAAATGATATCGATGAAGATTAGTAAAATTTCATTCCCACAGGGGTAAAATAGGCGATGAAAGTTTATTCATTCCAACGCGTTAAACTCAGCCAATACTAGTTCCTACTTACGATTTTAAAAATCTTTTCACATTTCATAGCCCATTTTAGGAGCCAAGCCATCGAAGTAAGTAGAATAAGTGGGCGACGTGACGCGGTGGGTCAGGGTATATTTTGGAGAATAGAGGAAGTAAGTTTGTACGGGAAACTTATTAGAAGCTTAAGCGATAGTAATAATAATAAATGGGTATACTTTCATCACTGGTATACTGTCATGACTGTGGAAGAAAATATAAACTTTTAAGTAGGTAGTTAAGTTTTACGCATAATATATAGATACTCATGAGTAATAAGTTTTTTCTTGTAGGTACCTATATTGATTTATTTTTGATAGGTTATTAACGATTGTTTGCGAGAGAAAGAACGTTTAAAGCGCAAGTAAAAACCGACTGATTTTTCTATATTGATTAACTCATCTTAGCAATCAAACTGATAGATAGCAGGCATACGGTGAAAATGTCCGTGAGCCTAATCGTGTATATATAATTTAAAGTGAGATATTCTGATTGTAGGATTAAACATATCGTAGAAGATTGGACCTACCCACTTACCAAGCATATTATAACATTGTCCGCATAAGCTCCGATTAAACCACCCTACTGAGCGTGTGTTTTAATCCAATTACGTTGTTATATACATATATAGACTAATCTTACGTCTAAGCGCTGAAAACAATGGTAGGTCCAAATAATGCTTATTAGTAATTTATTAGGGTCGAGGTTCTCGGTTAGAGATTAGGCGATCCACTGAATTGGATTGAATATTCCTTGACTTTACAATAATGTGCAGGTCTAGAGATGTACTTATGAGATTTAAAACATAACAGAGATCGTTAAAATGCAGTAACAATCTCATGAAGGTCAAAGATGTAGGTAATCATCGTTAATAGGCGCTGAGGTTGATCTTTATCCTAAAAACTGGAGATTTTACTAGCTAGCCAAGTAGCTCAAACAAAATCGCAATGTGAATTTTGTCGTAGGTAATGCCTAAAAAACCCTTTTGCAAAAAAAGAACGCTAACGAGAATTCTCAGGCATGCTGGTTTGCTTATGATGCTTTCCTTTACCGTTAAAGCAAGTGATATTTTAATTGCTTAAATTAAAAACGCACATAACTCCCAAAAATTAAAAGTACAATTTTGCCAATTATCTTATCTTAGTCTTATAGTGTTATCGTTAATAGCTCTAATAGCAATATAAGCGAAGAATAAACACAAGCTCTATAAGTAAACAGTGACTTGAATATTCAACAGAGTGACAAGAAATAACTCTTCCAGTAATATTTTTTCTTTATTACACGAAACAAAGTCGCGTTCGCTGTTCGTATGCTTAGTCAGATCCATTAAAATACTGTTTTCAGATTTAAAGCCCGTTTTCAGCAAGAGGTTCAAGAAGATGGTTTCTATTTAGTAAACATGCATATTATAGTAGATAAAAGCAAAGAAATTCAAAGATTTTGAAAGTGTTTCGTGTGTGATGATTTGTACCTATGTGTAAACTAAGATGTGCTAATTATAAAATATGTTTCTGAGCTTACATTACAAACGCTAAAGCTCACGAGATAGATTAAATTAATGTACTACGGAAATATATTATTAATCACTCCAAATTGCCTCACATTACTCCAAGTACCTACATTGCACACGTGCGAAGCCGGGGCGGGTCGCTAGTTTATTTATAAATGACCCAGACGGTCGACCTTATGCGCAACAACCTTCACAATTAGCGGAACTAGAAATGTAAATACGGCGATAGTCTTATATAACTGGTACGGCGCGCCCGCCTCCAAGACGCCTACCTGCCCCCCACCCCACTAGCCCACTGCAGCTGCAGTGGCACCACGACCTCTGCCCTTTCCGACGCCTCCGCGACCCATTAAACCTACTATGTCAGTGTGGCTTTTACGTCATAGGAACTACCGAGAGGTAAATGTCATGTGACTGTGTTGACTCAGTATTTCACAAGGATTGTACATGGGTGCTTAATATACCATAATACAATAGACATCCCGAACTTCACACTATTAAATGGGCCAGATTATACTCAAAATAAAAAAGTACAGAGTTTAGATGAAATAAATTACATGTTTTTTGACAATGAGGCTTTCACGTCGTACTTCAAATATCGAAACGTTGAGCAATTACAAACCCTTAATGATCGAAACGACTGTTTAAAATATAATTACTTATTACGTATCTTTTAGAAATATTAAGCAAATAAATCAAGAGCCAATAACAGAAAATTATATCATGTTCTATAAAAAATCACTTATACGGCTTGATTGCGAATTCTTCGATCACATATTCAGTACTATTATGTAGATAATAATGTAGCAATTATCCATTTAGTTTTATGAGAAAAAATATGTAATAATAAAAATAGATACCAAGTTATGGCTGGTTCAAATAAGTTACGCACCCTATCTTTACCTAGTAACCAACTTAAGAAAACAAATCAAGATTCAATACCAGAAAATTATATTTTTACACCGTATTCTATAACATTTCACTTGTAAGGCTTGATTGTGAATTCTTCGTCCATACGTACATAAGAAGGCAAATTCAATTAGCAGTATTTACCTGAACGTGTAAGTACTTGTATCACACGTAATATTACTTGGAATTTATAAATAATAATTAAACATGGCGGTGGCTTGACAACGGCATTCTTATGTGCGCCCATAAAAAAATATCTTTTATCCTATTAATAGAATATATTTGAAATGCTTCCTGCTTATAATCTATCATAATATAGGATACAACAAATTATTTCCATGCAGACAATCACTTAATATTTTAGCTTAATTGCCGTGTGAGAGGAGCATACTGCACGAGGATTCCCCTGTACGCTGTACCCCGTTAATGTAACGCTTGTTTATATGGGACAGAAGGAAATACCCACCAAGAGACGCGAGTACCTTTGGTTTTACTGTGATAAAAAAGATATAGAAAACCGAAATTTCTATATCTTTTTTATAGAGTTCGATGGATGGCGTTATTAAAGCATATTAAAGAAAAAGCAATGCAAATGATAATGAAATGAGTGACGGACTAAGCCGTGTTGGTCTGCTTTCGTGCGGTGCGCCTAGTACGAAATCTACGAGATGAAGAGGGGTGGTGACAACTGTATTCTCATTTTCCGTCACCACACAGCACGCAGTCAGGAAAAATACAATAAATTGTTTAACTTTAGTTACTGAATACTGACAAAGCTGCGAGCATGTGTTGCGTCCACATTGAGTGAAGCCTTGAATTGTTTTTGGTTATTTACCTAAGATAGTTGCACAACTGGGTTCCATAATAAAATACACAAGACAAAGAGTTCAGAAAAACGCGTCGCTACGGATTATTTGAATTCTTTATGTATGTAAGTGCGACATTTTCAGACAAGTGGACGTGTAAATACTTTGATAGCAGACAGTATGAAACTGAATCCGTACAAGCCAACAAGCCATGTCATGCTAACGCAGCTCTAGAACGCTTGTGACGTTTCGTTAAAATATTGCGCAGTTAGATGGCTCTTGCACCACATTTTGTTCAGAGTTGATGCTACTGTAAATAGACATAGAGGTAGCCTATTAAGTATAACCTATTAAGTGGCGATACACCGAAGCTGTTATTTCATATCTTAAATATTCTTAGTATAATAAGTTTTGACATTGTATCTTACATAAGTAGCGCTGAAAGCCTAGTGTTTAGACCTTAGGAGGGGCCGAGTTCGATCCCCGGCATGCACATCTAACTTTAAGATTACAGCCTAAACCCTTATCATTCTGAGAGCGATAATGGTATAGTAATGATGATGATAATGATCTAACAAGCAGTAAAAAAAGTGCCGTAAAAAATACCTGCAAAATAATTAATAAATCCTAAACTAAATCCGCATCTAGCCAATCAGTAAACGGTCCTATCACCGATGTTAAAGATTTACACATAATATGATACAATGGCTCATACTCTTACTGTTTTAAAAATTCGTATCGATTTAGCCACTTTTAATTATGACTGAGGGCACTTGCAGTTCTGGAGTTTTATAACGTCCTTTCGATCAAGTAAAATCATCAGGTTGACTAATATAATAACGTTTATTTTATTTACACCAAGCTTAAGAAGAGAGGGATATTGATTAGTTTTAACGCAATTTTTCTGTATTTTAAAGATTAGAGTTATTTCCACGTTAAAGTTCCACACGAGTCAACGTTTTTTTTTAAGCAAAATCACACATGTAAACAATGGACACACTTAAACTAAAAATATACGTGAAACTAATAGTATGTCTTATTGCTCTTAGTAAATGTAGAGTATGCAACAAGTTGCTTCAATACAAGTAGGTGTGATATAAATAAATAAATCTGGCATAACGTTAGTTGTTTTGTCACACTCTGACATTTAAAAGGTGGTGTCAGTTAAAATGTGACAAAAGTGCATAACTATTTACACTTATTGCCACATTTATTTCCGATGCTCTAAACATCTCAAAACTACGTTAATGTGAGTTACATTAACGATTGAAGAACATTAACGATTGAAATAAAATTAAAATAAATTAATAAAAATGTGGTTCTAACATCGTTTTCAATTGCCAAAGGTTTAAAGTCACGGTGTTAAGTGTGCGCATATAATTATGTATAACAATAGAGTCTAATACATAGAAGTACTATAATTATATGTTTGAATGTAAAACTACAGCCATGCGTTTCAACAATAAATTATAAATCTTGAACAGTTAAGAATTTATTATGATAAAAATGCATACCAACGTATGCAAATCGGAGTTCATTCTGACAACGCGGAAGCGTATTAAAATTTATAAATTATTACTTTAAATTATATAGTTTCTATAAAGAAAAGAATAACTAATTTCCTTCGTCGTAGACTTCTACACAATAGAATTAACATTCGAAACTAGATTGATGACGGAATGGTTGATTGATTGCCCACTACATAAAGGTCTTGAACGAATTACGAATGGCCTTAAATCTTGCTGTAGTCAGTATATTATGTCTCTTATCTATTTAGTAAAGAATTTTTTTATTTAGGAAGTTTAAAAACGCGGTTGTACCGTTTGTTATAAACATCCTTTCGAATTTAACTGTTTTTTTGTAAGACACTGGCCTTTGAAATAGTTTTTGGAGGTGTCCGATTTTCCTGTATACTAGTTGTTAGTATATACCGTTATTTTTGTATTATAAATAATTGTAACTCAACATTAAAGATAACTACAAACATACAATTACAAATTATGAATGAATGAATGAATACACTTTGCTTAAAAGATAGTATTAAAAATAATATTGTGTTAATTTGTAATAACCGGGCCCGCCGGCGTAATGTGTTCACAGCACCGAATCCATTCGATAACTTCAGAGTGATAGTCTCTGAGAATAATTTACAGAAAAACTCAATAAATTATCATGACACTATTTTAGGTCAACCCAGAACTTGACAGCCGTAGTCGAATATACCTACTAGTGAATAATCCGTACCTTTCACTAGTCAAACGCGCAAAGCTACAGTTGTAACAATTAAAATATCATACATATAGGTAGGTATTCTTTGATAGCGTCATTGGAAAAATATGCTTACGCACGGGTAGATGCATAACGGTATTAACTCCAATACAAGCCAGGGGGAGATAGGGAGACAGCGGTGTGGGGGCGAATGCGGCGTTAGGGGTGTACGGAGACGGAAGGGTGTACTATCGACGCGACAGCGCTACGTCATTTACGGCGCCACGTGGGCGATCAATAGTGACGTCGTATTAGCCGGGAGGGGGACGAAGGGGGCAGAACACGGCTGCGCGCGCATTTCCCGCCGACCTAGTTACGATTACGTTGCACAGTTTCACGTAGCGTCTACGTAACGCGATCGAAGCTAGCCAGGGGAGGACTTTGGACGCACGTTTTGCGCACGCGTCCTCCACGACGCGCTGTATGTAAGACGGCCCTCATAGATTCTTCATTCATTACAATATTGCACAAGATAACAGTTATCAATTGTTATATTAACTCACCTTTTTGCCATTCACGACCAATTAAACAATTTAAAATGACGACTAATTTAACAAGTAACACATCGTCGCGCGCAAGATTTCTTCTTACATACCGCACCATTTTAATTTCTGAGCGCTTTAACCTATTCCGTAATTTTTGGGTGAAGTAAGTATACTGTTTCATCTAACGTTATGAAGCAGTAAACCTTAGACCTAACCTCTATATCAGTTAAACTTTTACTTTATAAAAGACCTTTGACTCATATTAACAATTGAGTTACAAAGCTAATACATACCTAATACCTTTAAATAACTTACGAGATCGAACACTGCCCTCGACCTTGTATATGCGGATGAAAGGCAAAGGACTATATCATGTATATTTGAAACAAGATATACAACTAATACATAACATACGAATCGAATTCATCAAATAACAAACCAGTATCACTAAGGACATTTTAATAACCTGATTACGTATAAACAAATTCCATAAAAGCCGGCATCGCATTGGTGACCTCTGGTGGGCGTTAATTGCTTAACATTCAAATATACCTATACTATAGGTAATGGCAAATGAGACAGACTATTTTTCATAAATGATAAATTAAAGGCCCGGGAGCGCCGAAGTTTAATGGCTTTCGCACAATATATCGACTCGACTCAAATTATAGCATTAAAATGTGAGCTTTATATGATGGCAAATAAAGTGTTTTTGAAAGATATGATACAAGGTATAAAGATATAATACTGGCACGAAATTATAAGTTATTCTTTTCTTTATAGAAACTATATAATTTAAAGTAATAATTTATAAATTATACTTTGTTATACATAACATAAATATCAAATTTCAATACTTTAATGCCAGTCGAGTCTGCCTTAAAATGATATGGTGTGCGTAAGTCATTATTTATGTCAAAAAATACCGGAAAACCAAATAAAATAATTATTCTTTCTAATGATAGGTATACTTAGGTAGATATTTAGATATACTTAGTCGTAAGTCGTTGTTTACGGTTTCAAGATAAAATTTGTGTAATATACATACATAAGAAAAGCAAAAAACAAATAGACGACCAAACAATCGCGTAAGGATTCATCCGCGACAACAATCATGTACCTAATTAAAGCCACAGATACTTAGGGACTACACACTACAAAGTGAGTAGACCCTAAGTATCTGTCCGTATGTCATCATTATTATTCTATTACAGGTCTTTCGCAACCAGTCAGTTTATCCATAATCACCTAGATGGCCAGACGGGTTGGTTATCGCAGTCTATGATAGTAGTTGTACAGAGGAAGCTTCTGCCCGTTTTCCGTGACAACTGTTTTCTGATCTGCCATCATCTTTATAAAGTCAGCGCTATAATGTCGAAATAATATATTATAACCAATATAAACGAAAGGATATTGATTTAAGACTTTGGCAGCATTAAGTAAGATAAGCAATAGAGAATTTTATTGTCATTTACCCGTACTCCCGGCGTCCCCATTAAGCGTGTTCCTGTTAAACGGGGACATCGGTAATCGAATACAATTATTAACCTGTATTCCCGATGACCCCGTTTATCGGAAACGACGATAATTACGACATATTGTCAGATAGCGGGCGAGAAGAATAGCAAGATGGGGTGGGAGATGAGATTTTCTTGTTGCTGTATTTTTGAATACTAATTAAAAAGAAAAACTATAAACTACATTAACTTTGAGGTAAGGATACCTCAAAAGTATAGATAGATAGAAACTACAAACTGTGTGTATTATACTGATAAAAAGTATCCTGTTATATTCCGAGATCTAAAATACCGTGACAGCAAATTATATCAAATTTCGCTTAGCGCAAAAGAAATAACTAATAAAAGCAAGCATGAATAAATAACAACTTTCGATCTATCCCGTAGGCTCATGCAATTTTCCGACATAAAAATAAGCCTTTTGTAAAACGTACTTTGTAACTGAAAACTAAAAAAAAACATCAAACCCTTGCCCTATTGCTGCGTGAAGGAACAAACGAATATAATTTCGCATTTATAATATCAGTATATAAATCAACATACATGTAGATGAGAGATATATACAAGTGCCTACGTAGGCATTGTAGACACAGATGTAATGAATATTACGGGGTTAGCTACAAATATAGAGGCGTCTAGCGTAGGTTGTGTGCATGTCAGTGGGTTGGCAAGTTGGCGCTGCGACTGCGACATGCCTGTGACACAGAAACAAGTAGGCCACGGCTACTCGCTGCTTTTGATAACCCTAGTGTAATTTTCTGTACTTTTATTTAATGAATCATTATGAAATTGTACGCAACCTTCGTACTAGATGCGCCTCCATGTAAGAAAATTAAAAAAAAAAAAAGAAAAAAATATAGAAGACATTATTTATATATTGTACACTAAGCAACAAATTACTATATAAATATACCTACAAAAATATATGCATAATACGGCTTTATCGCTGAAAATAGAACTGTGAAGATTTGTCTTGAATCGTTTATTTTCGTAGTCATGTAAATAGAACTAATTGTGTTTTCCCAAAAGTAGCTTCATTATTCGTAAATAGGAATGATATTTGATACATCTTGGAAACTTCTTTGTTCGATTATTTCTTCAAGTTATAGTTTTTTTAACTAGAATTATCAAGTTAAGAAAAATCGTTACATGAGAACAGTGAGATATAAGTGGAATGAAGGAGAAAGAGACCTAGGTATATAAAGTAAAAGCACATCCGCTTGATGGACCTCAACTACCACTGTTTATGCTATTAAAACCTATATTACTCTTATGTATAAAGAACTGTGAGTTTCTCTGGAAAAGCTAATGAATAACGAAAAAAACTCGGAAGTCATGAAAGAAAAGAAGCGAACAAAAGAGAGAGAGCAAAGAGAGCGACGTATACGCAAGATACAAAGCGATGGTAATCAATATTTATTTTGCGATTATATTATGGAGGGTAGATACTAAACGACTGATATTATTTAGTAACGAGATTTTTTAGAAAGAAGTTAAACGTCTATCATCTGTACGGTGCGGCACGAGTATATTTTTTATCAATCTGTCTTAGTAGCACGCTAAAAAGAGGAGATACAGGAGTTCGACACATTTGATCCAGAGGTAAATGCCGACATTGTCTAGGCAGTGTCGTGACTGAACCAGTAGGCAAGTGTCCCTTGGTGGTTAAAGGCTTCGTTGGACCTCTGTACGACTTTCCTTACTCTGTGTCGCTAACGAGAAATTTCTTAGACGTTTGTGCTTGGACGACTCAGATGATGTCTCAGATGATGAAGTACCTACTATAACTTTCTTAATATATGTGCATTCCCGAAAAGCTGATTGTCGATTGTTTAAGCTACCAACTTGATTTACAAACTGCAATGAAAGTCAGAGGACATCAGTATTTCGTGCGATAACAGTCGTTTTGCTAGTTTTGATTTAAGACTGCAAAGCCAAAAGTCTTATACTTAATGTTACAAACATATTGGTAGATACGTATTATTGGCAGGAGGAAGGAGGTAAAACCAAGATTGCAAAATTTTCTCTACTCAATGAATAATGTACCTAATTAACTACGTAGACATATGAATATGCGATATTGATATGCCCCCATTTCGATATGTTTGTGTACATCTGTATTCTGTACCATGCGGTGCCGGTCGTTGGGTTTTCCTCAGGATACGCACTGAGTGACTATTTCTATTAATTTAAACAGTAGGTAATGCGGACATTTAATGCATTAGTTTTGTCCTATTTGCCCGGAAATGCAGAACGTATTACAATTTAATTTTCTAATTACATACGTAGTTAATAAATCGAAGGAAACCCCTATCAAAAATAATTCAAATACTATAGATTATGACCTACATAAAGTGTATAGATTTTTCTACCTACTAAAAAAACATTTACTTCGTTTAGTAGTGCAGTCAAAATAAAGAAACATACTAACACATCTACATAGTAAAATAAATAAAAAGTGTATCCAATAAAAATTGTTGTCTTTCAAAATCATACAAATCAAATAAACATGACACGCGTAGTTAAATCCCAAAGTAGGTCGTGCAACTGTTAACGTAATATTTGTATTGACTATGCAAACATTTGACCCCTGAAATAGGTTGTATGTTGACCACTGCACCAAACGGTCGGCTATATAGAACATAGATATATACATTGGCAGCAGTGTATTACGAAACAAATGCATGTACTGCATTGCCACATAATGGGCACACTGCGTGCGCAGTTTGGCATCCGTCGTCGTGGAATCAATATCGGGGACCCAAACAAACCGGGGTGCTGTGGCAGCGTGGGCAAATGACCTATTTTCCAAACCCGGCCACCTACTGCACCGTAACGATTTCCGATTTTACGGAGAGGTAATTTACCAGATTTCGTATGCACATCACTCTATATGTTATTACTTTTAAGAAGATCGTAAGAAGATAGGATAAGATTATACAATGTTTCAATTACGCGAAAAAAATAGTTATACAAGTATAAAACGGGATTATCTTGAACTTTAGGTTGTGCAATGATTTAAATAAATATCTAAGCATTGCACATCATTCTCACGAAGACTAGTAATAATCTAACCAAAGGTCGCCAGGAATGTAGACTCTACCTCATATATTTCAGTCACGGTCAACTTTACCATAATGTCTGGAGTAAGTATAGGTCGTTCAATAAGAAAGATATAACGCAATAAAGTTACGTTAGAAAACGCACCATAGAGGAATTTTAATCTTCGGTAAAGTTAACAGGAAAATATGTTTATTTAATAGTGATTGCTCAGGTAGAAATAGTTACGGACATGTAATACATACTCGCAAACGTGTGAATTGAACATTTCTCAATATGCTACGAGTACATTACGTATAGACAAGGTCGATTATAAAGACACGTAGTACAGTGTGTATGCAGTATGGAACACCAACAATAATATTGATCTTAACGAAATTTTCACAAAATTAAACAAATAATACAGTCTTTACTGTGAGAAGAGAATTAGGAAAATCTGTTAAGGTATTGTGCAGTTATGAAGTAAAATCTTTTTTTCGTGATGAATAGTATTTTTTATGTTCATCACGAAATCCGCAGTATCAGTCATAAATGTACCAAATTGCATTTAAATCCGTTCAGTAGTTTTTGATTGCATTCAAACCAACAGACAAACAGACTAAAATTACAAAAATTGCATTTTTAAGTTCTATTGCTTATGTCTAACGTCTCCCAGTTATCTTTTTTGCAAAAATTTACATACACGGCCAGTCTGAGATTTTATTATATGTATAGATAATTTTGAGCGTTTAATGTTGCCCTACCTTAATATTATCAAATAACTGTATTTTAAACATTACTTAAATTACTATATTTAAAAAGAAATCATGGGGAAAGGGCCCTGTGGCTTGAGACACAGGTTTAACCTAGTTCAAGCACCAGTCTCCACATTATAATTGTGCAACAAAAGAGGCCTAAAGTAACATTTATAATGCAGTTATATAAGTAATGTGGAGAAAACAAATAAATCAATCAATCAAGTGTTGCATACACGCTAAACTTAACAATTTAGATAAGGTCGGTAACTAAAGAGGTTGATACCCTAGTTAAACTGAAAGTAACGGTTGTATTATTACAAGCTAATTTGGGAGGACCCAAACAAACCATCACAAGCAGCGACCTAGATACCGGCGTCTGAAGGCGAACACAAGACACCGGTATGAATCATGCAGGCGCGCCGGCCTAACCGCCCGCTGTGCTATTCTAACCCGCGGTGATGACAGAACGACAATTATCTATCCAAACTCAGCCTTATCCGTTAAAAATAACTCTTAAGGTGATGAGTGCTGCTAAATGAGTTTAAAAAAACTATATATAATATGTAGTTCTTCACACCAAAAAATATATCTAATACAATAATATTCAGAGCATTTTATATATTGCCTGGATTTCACAGGTATTTTATACATTGCCTAGGTGTTGTATAGAATACCTGAATTATACAGATTCCCAGTAAGGTATATATGTTATTGTCTATCTTCCTGACTAAACTGATATCCGCTTTACACGATTCAGTAAAATCCGATATCCCATGTAATCTAAAACATGCAGAGAAAATAAATGCAATTTGAAGTAGGTACACGTAGGTAAGTATAGTAATTCAACACCCAGTCCTGCAAAACCGAAATCACTAGTACAAAGCCTGTATCTTGAGGTATGGAATATTATTTGAGGTATAAAGTATTATTATAATATCTAGTTTACTTAAAGGTTAATCAGTTTCAAATTCGCGTTTTTATAATCAATAATAATCATTTGGTAGATCCGGTTTTTTAACGCCAGATTTATTGGGTTTGTACATCTAGAGGTAAAAGTATATTCTAAATGCATTGTTGTTTTGTATGTTTACATGTTCTCATAACATTGATAACGCTTGAAGTACTCGCTCTCGTTTGCTGACATACTCGTGACAGTAAAACTGACGCGAACTAGATAAAACTGATTCTATGAAAGCACTCAGTTGTAATACAAAAACAAGTTTAACAAAAGGATCGTCATATATCTAAAGAACATTATCCTAGGAAATCCAGTCTGTTCTATATTCAAATTAACATCATCAGCATAATTAACGATCAACTGACGCAGGCACAGGCCTCCTCTCTCTTCTCTCCTCTCACTCTTCTAATGCGAGTTGTAGAAGAATAACTATTATTATCAACGGTTAGTGATAGAGACTGGTACACTCTCAAAATTAATAATGAATCTAATCCAAAGTCAACAGATCAAAGATTAAATTTTATAGTGATATCCTTTTACTATACTTCTCTTTCGATAAGGATGGCTCTATTTACTTTTAATATTTGATTTGTGTTTTTTGGACTAGATTGAATATGAACTTAGGGCAATAGGCAATATAAAACATTCAATATTGTATGTACTCTTACTGACAAATGCACCTAGTGTAAACTTAGGAATTCGAAGTATAGGACAATAAAATCTGATAAAACATTAAATACGGTTCGGTTTATTCCAAGTCTGACCTAGTTCTTAAACGCAGCCGCAGTAGGTATCTACAACGAAAGCACATTTCATAACGATGTTCGGTATTCATTTATATGATTGCTGTTTTATTTTATATATTAGAAAACATTTTTTTTAAATAATACTAAACGGTGCTAGTTATGTTGCACACAAACTAAACCTAATTAGTAGGTCCAAAACTAGTGTTAGCCTTTTTATTATGTTTGCCGCGAAAAAGATTTAGAGTTGCGTGTGCAACAAACAGAATTGGCACCATTGAGTATTATTTAAAAAAAAAATCTAATTTTGAATAGTAAAGAACTTCGATACATTTTTACAGGAAACAGGTAATAAACAAATGTAGATAGATACCTTTAGTTCAAATCAGTTCGGGATTTTCGAAGTGGCCGAACAATAATTATTTAACAAAATAACTATTAATAACCTTTAGTTTAAATCAGTTCGGGGTTTTCGAAGTGGCCGAACAATAATTATTTAACAAAATAACTATGTATATTATTTGCGAAAGTGTATTTCTGCCAGTGTCCTTCTCATGTATAAACATACTGGCAGTTGCCCGCGACTTTGTCTGCATTTGTTTAGGTTTTTAAAGAATCGGGTCGAAACAGTTTATTTACCCGGGCTTTAAATTATGCATTACATCTGTTTTCGGAACCGATGGTTAGGTCACTTAAAATAGATATACTTCATATATGTTTCAAAAGTGCTTATAAGTAGGCATTACTTGAATAAATGAATTTTGAATTTTAAATATTTAATTTTGCAATTTCCTGGATGTACAAGCTATATATCACCCTGTAAAAATATTCAAAACTTTATAAGTTTTACCATATTACAAACCTATTGAAGATAAAAGACCGACACGGGCATAGTACCTACGCTACGCGACGCGTACCTAATTAAGTGAGAGGAGTCACATGATTTTAATTTGCATGTGATGTTAGGGCTGTATCTGACTTCTTTCAGTAAAGAACAGTCTCATAGAAAGTACATAACGTACCCCTAAAGCCTGTGAAGTATCATTTCAGTTTTCATTTACACGTTGTCTATATAGATTCACGGATCTTGAGAAAATTTAGCATTTTGCCTGTAGCTGTCTTAATGAGGTCAAGCATAGATGCCCAGCAGGCAAATTTCAGACGTAATATAGTTATTTTTTAAACAAATCGTAAAAGTCTTTGTTGTGAATATGGAATCATTCTATGCACCTATCCAAATTAAGTAAGTAAACTACAAGTTTAGATTTAAAGAAAATATTTTTTTTAGTTACAATGCATACTTTCATGACCTCGCCGAATTGGCGATATTGCACTGGGCATAGATTTAATGACTGCGGTGTTACATGGACAACTAGGTGCGATGAAAAATGCAAGAACGCGACCTTAGCCCACTTGAAAGTAGGCGCAAACGCGTATAGAGAACGCGATCAACGGTTAACGATGACAAAATAAACAACGAGATCCTGTCAACGTTCACAGATCATTGAATGTTGAACGAGTGCAATCGAAGACAATTTATTTTATACGCCTTCAATGAACAGTGAACAACGCTTGTTTTTCCCAACTACTTCGCTTACTGACTTTCTATGTTCGCCTGAGAACATTTGAGAACTGCGTGAAACCCAGTAAAAGCAACTTTTGACACGATTTCAAAACATCAAGCGTTGATTGACATAAGATACGCTACATTATATTTTTGAGAAATCGGTAAATTGTATACGCTACTAACTTAATATTATTTATGAAATCTTGCACCTGTACTGAGATTATTTTTTTACATTGTTTTTTTTCGGTGTTGATTGACATAAGCTAAGTAAATTGTACCTATACGATACTCATATTTCTGAGAAAACTAACACAAGTACTGAGCGTATGACTTTGTATCTTGTTTGTAATTTTTAAATCCACTAAAGTATTTAATCATCATCACATGGCTGCCAGTCTTACCAAGAAATATTGTGGTCGTAATGTAATATTTCGTCAGCAGGCTTTGTTTCTAAATAAAGCTAAAGAATATTATTGTGTTAGCTATTTATTTCTCTCAGCTCAAGGTTTTATATATGTGTCGTCCAGACGGTATTTTCGTAAAACTCTACCACTTATAATAACACAGTGAGCTCTCTTTTGCCTTGTATGTTTCCCTGGACAATCAGCTTCAGAAGAATATAGTTGATCTAACGCGCTATACGTCTATCTTTTCCCAGCGCGTTCAAAACTGTTTCATTTTTAAATTCGGCTCCTTAACATTCTGTAAACCCACATCTCAACCGCCAGCTTTTGCTCGAAGCTTCTATGAGGGTCCAAGCTTCTGCTCTTTACAGAAGAATGCAGAAAGTGAAGCAGCACGCAAGGCAGGTGCGAAGCTACATTTCTAGTATTTTGTTACAATCGTATTATGAAATGTCCACAAATATCTGCAATCCTATTGCTTCTTGCATCTTTATAGGTAAAGCCATAGAAAAAAATATAATCCTCGCGTTCACACAGTAAGTAGGTCTCAATGGCATTCATGAAACTCGCAGTGTTGCACGCCACGTGAGTGACAGCGGCGCGTTGAGGCGTCGACCTTGCGACGGCCTTTTGAATTGAGTAACAAACAACTAACAAGCGGACGTCATTGCTGACAAAGCGTGCATCAAAACAAACAACAATCACGACACCACTAAAACATCGGAACAAACAGGAAAATCGTATATTTTTTTACAAGTAAACCCTTCAAATATTTTTAAATCATACAGAGACAATTCGGAGACAATTAAATTTAGCCAATAACCTCTTACTAAAAGTATTAAGAATAATTTTCAACTTGCCTCAAGCCGTATTAACTGAGAAAAACGGCACAGCGATAAAACAGATGAACTTTATGTAGAAGTGATTCTTTAGGGGAACTTTGAATAAACCATTCTAGACATAATGCCTTAAAAAGTCGGTTTAAGCCAATGCAGAATTAATAAATAACGAAATAACTTATGAAATAAAATAACAAATAACTATCGTACATCCAGGCATTGCAGTATATATCGCTCGCATAAAGTGAGTTTATCCACCAGAACTTCTAAACGCATGGACGTTTTGGGATCATAAGAATCCTTGTCTAATCCCTAGTAACGATGGCTATAAACTTATTAAATAAAAATATTATATATGTCTTACATAGCGGTCTGGTAGCGCCATTTTCAAATATCAAAATTCCTAATGTTTGGCAGCAG
Organism: Pararge aegeria; assembly: GCF_905163445.1. Classification (NCBI taxonomy): domain Eukaryota; kingdom Metazoa; phylum Arthropoda; class Insecta; order Lepidoptera; family Nymphalidae; genus Pararge; species Pararge aegeria. The sequence goes on along the minus strand of NC_053195.1, from coordinate 8,886,932 downwards.
TGTTTTTTAATTACGTATTTGTTAAAAATACATGCATCTGTTACTTTTCTTACAAATGCTAATCAATCATCTCCATACAAAATTTGTGATTACAACTGGCGCTGTCAAATTATGCTTTTTGGCAACCTGTTATGAAAGTTACCGAACCTTATAAATTATTAAAATGCATTAAAAAAATTCTGAACCGACAGGATTTGAAACTGCGAGTCTATGACAAGCGGCCCGAGCGCTTAGCCAAATTAGCCCTCAGGCCGAGATTGCCAGAGTCGCAGGTTCTAATCCAGGGTTTAAATTTTTTGCATTTAAAAAAATATTCATTCGATTTTTCCTCCAAGTGAAGGTTGTGAAAACACTATGTATGTTATAAAATTACTGAGCTTTCATTCCACAACGAGTTAAGACGAGTAGACTGCAACCTGACCTGGTGGAAAATAATGCTACAATCTAAGGTGGTAGCGGGCCTTCTATAGCCTTAATAGGTTATTGTTAAAGCTATGGCAGTTATATTAAACCGCATAGATTATCGCTAATCGTTTGTTTCTACGTTTCATCGTACTGATACGCTTAATCGTTAGGCGTCACGTCTGGGGGTTAGGTAGCCAGCCAGCAACGCCCGTAGCCTTGCACTTATAATACCACAGAATTCTCAATAACAAAATACATAAACAGGTGGTCATATAAGTTTTGTTTTTTCGGCATCTGTTCGTACATGTACGTAAACAAACTTGTATTTTTTTTTTGCAAACCAGGAAATGTCTCCGATTTCGTGGAAAAAACATTCGAATTGTAAACAGCTGTCTTTTTACTGAAACCAAAGGAGTATAAAATAAATTATGATGTAACGAAATCCGGCTAATGGTGTTTATTTAAAGTTTTTCTGAGCTTTTGATTTTTATCTTAACTATATAGGCTTCTATACTATATAGGCTTTAATGGTCGTATACGGCAACAGATAATGTATGCTGGTAAAGGTTATCCTATGTTTTTTATTAATTTACAAAGGACTATGTTTTTAGTAAAACACAACATTCCTACCTACTACTCTAATTACCCGCTATTTACGTTCCTCCTTTAAGTTTATGTAATAACTTTAAAGGAACATAAATATTTAAATTAACAAAAATTAAATTTATTTGTTTACATTTCTGGCACTTGTTGCAATAAGCTCATGTAAGGCGTTATAAAGTATAGGATGTAACACAGCATTTAAAATAGCGAGAGGCCAACCGTGCGAAACCGTGGCAGGTCAGTCATTTTAGCGTAACTTTTGTTTATTTATTACTGCCACCTACAACCACTACCTGGGAGCTATCCACGTAACAAAAGGTTACATTATAATATGTAGAACATCAAAAAATCTTATAACAAAATTTTGCTAAGTCCGAGTTTGATACTTGTCCTAAAAAGGAGCTTTATCTACGTATCTTACTGGTTATTCTGTTTTTGCGTTTCAGGTTTCTGAAAAAACCCTTATTCACGCGAAACTACACAGCTTACAGGAACGACGTAATGTTGCCTGCCTGGCGGTTTTTTACAGGATATACTTTGGCGAGTGTACTCAGGAACTTAATAATCTTGTCCACCGGCACCATTCTTCCACTCAACAGCGAGACGCAGTGAACGGTGGAATCCTTACGTGGTTGACATACGCACGCACGAAGCGATTTTCATCTACGTTTCTGATACCGACTGCTAAAGTTTAGAACGCTCTTACGGCTTCGGTGTTTCCTGATTCATACAACTTGAATGCTTTCAAGGCAAGAGGGAATAGGCCTTTTCTAGGCAAGCTCGCCCCAGCATATGCCGCATCATTGCTTATAAAAAAAAACTGAATTAGAGCCACTTTTTCAGATGCAGCTAAAACTCAACTTTTAGCATAATAACAAAAAGTCTCTTTCTTCATTAACACGGCAGCGTGGTAGTGTGGTGCTTCAGATATGCGCTGTCGTACGAATTAGAATTGAGACAGACTGTCCATATGTCTAACAATTAACTAACAAAAGTCGGAGCCTGGAATCCCCTGGCGATATACTCTGTTATCACTGCCTAAAAGTGCAGGACACTGAATGTAAAATGATTTCAATTTAGTCTTATGTAACGAATTCCTATATAAGTGTAAAATAAACCTATTTTAGTTTTTAGGCGTCCTGTTACAGTTTTTTGAAACAGGGTGAAGATTTCCCGCGTTGTTTCTACCAACAGCCTCGGATGGCCAAGTCATGAAAATCAATGCAGTGAATAAGAGAGAGTGACTCAGTAACCTTTTATTAGATATGTGTCTATGAACAATAACGCTGCGAGAAATCCTAATATGATTGCTTACTAGGTAGGTAGTGGTAATAGTTTCATCATAATCTTTTTCATAAATTTCATAGGTAATGTGTGTAAGTGTTTATGATCTGTCAAATTTCGCATTTCGATAAAAAAAACAAAGAATATTACCTCCAGACACCCAACTTTAAATATAGAGAAAGTTTGGTCAGTAAATGGTTACGCTTCATTGACCAAACGTAAGTTTAGCGATAAAAAAAGTTGTCTAGGTTTTGCTGTTTATCGATAAAATGCAAATTGTAAAAAGATATTATTTACTCTTTTTTTTGTGAACGTGGCCACTGACCTCTTCTTATTATACCTAAAGATATTATTACAATCAAGCTATTAAATAGAACTGATGAATTTGTAGCAAATAAGCAAATTGAGATAAATACATAAGAACGGTTGGATCTCTTGATCTGTGGATAGTGCGAAAGAGAGAGCTCAGTTGTTACTTAGTTAGATGTTGCAATAGCGTTGTTTTGCAAAAACACCGCCTCTAGCAAGGCTGCCGACACAACTCGCGCCAAATGGTACATTCAGATCCTGTTTAGTGACCTCTTTTACTCTCAACTCTCTGTGACGTGACTCAGTGGTGCAAATACCCAGGTGCACTAGTCTGTGTCAGAGCCTTTATAACTCCCTACTAATAATATAAATGCAAAGTGTGTATTGTTGAATGGTTCATTGGTCCTTCTTTCCATATGACAACATTTTAACCCTCAGATTCTATGCCAAAGCACGACAACAAAGAAAAGGAAAGTGTACAACCGTTTTATACACACGATATTATTTCTACCCCTGCACCCATGAGAACCGAACTAAGAACTGTGGAAAACAGAACATTTTGCTCTTTCCCTGTGAAAAAAATGCCCAAAGAAATCGGGAAAAGGGATACAATACAGGCAAATAGTAGGTAGTTACCTCCAAGGGTAATATTGCAACAGATCTTGTTTAAAACTGTCTGGTGGCAGGCGTCGGCCGTGGCTGGTTACCGACAAAGACTTACCGCTAAGCAATTTAGCATTCTGGTACGATGTCGCGTGGAAATAGATATTGGTTAAATATAACTGCCGTATGGCAGTCACTAACAGGTTAGCCCGCTTCCATCATAGACTGCATCATCACTTTCCACCAGGTGAGATTGCAGTCGTGGGCTTACTTGTAGAATGAGCAGTGTTCACAATAAACAAAATTACCAAGTATTTTCTTTATCTAAATTGTAGGTACCTATAGACGACTTGTTTGCAACAATGAAGTACTGCGTGGGGTAAACCATATAATTAATTTTATCGCACGGCAAAATACCAATGTTTTGTTGTTCCAACGCTTCTATCAGCCTTAATAATAAACGCATAATAAAACATGAGACATGTCCACACTCCATTCTTTTCTTCAACCCTTGAACAAATTTTGATAGTATTCCATATATAAAATATATGATATATAAGTTTGCTACGCAACGATAGGGCCACCAATTTTTTCACAAATTTTTACCTAATTCGCTCGATAGAGCGAATGTAAATATTAAATATATTTTCTTTTATTCTTTCTGTGGTAATAACATTTTATATGTATGGGTAAGGAGGGGAAGGTGACAACTGTATTCAGATCTACCGTCACCACACAGCGTAAAGTGTATTCATACATTCTTTATTCAGTCAAAATAGAAGTTCGATAATAAAAGCAGCTAAGTTCTTAGCTCGCAGTTACACGTTATCTTAAAATATACTCTTGTATATTTTATGACTGTTAAAACAAAAATAGCAGTTGCTCAATCTATACAGACGTTGGAATATATTTTGCATTGGTAACATAGACCGTATCCTTAGGTGTTAATTTGGTATTAAATATTACGTTAAAAATACACTGCATTTTAATAATTAGGGGATATATAATCAAATACATCTAGATCATAATTTAATATAACTAGTGATGTACATATGAACTACAAGCTGTTGCCCGCGACTTCGTCCGCTTTTACTAACTTTTAAGAAATGCCGCAGGAGCTCTTTAGTTATTCGGGGTAAAATTTAACTTATGGCCGTCTCCAGTATGCAAACTATTTAATATGCAAAATTACATTTATTTCCAGGATCAAATGCTTCCTATGGCTGTCTCTAGGACGCAAACTATACGCAAAATTTCACACGATAAGTTGAGTGGTCAAGTCATGCATATGTAACAAATGCTATCTTTTTAATTACCGCGGGTAATATTTACTAGCAGCTTGAATATTATGCTAGGTTTATTTCCAGATTTTTAAAAAAAATTAAAGGATCAAGCAGATGGCGCAGCTGATGCGAGGTGGAAAATCATCGCCTATAAACCGAGCAACACTTCACAGGGCACGCAAGGAGTACCTACGTCCTGCAACATGCCGCTATTGTCCATCAATTTGAAGCGTAGGTGTTAAGCCTCATGTTCCTCTAATTACACCGGCAACCATTACCACAACCTTCAGACCGGAACACAGCAGTGCAACAATGCTGCTTAGCGACAGAAACATGCATGGCGAAAGGAGGTACTTCCCCGGACGAGCTAGGCAATTTTAACCAAGGTAGGCTATCATAAAGCAGGAGGAAGGCATAAAATAGAAAAAAAATCTAGTACATATCATCATAGACTAGTCTATCTGTAATGAGTATATCTATATATATAAAAGAGAAAGCGTGTGGGTATGGTCCGTATAGGCTCCGAAACGGCTGGACCGATTTCAATGAAACTTTCAGGGAATCTCCGGATTGAACTGGAGAGTAATCCTGTAGAGTTTGGTGACGATCGAAGCACTCCTATTTTTGAACTGTCGAACTGTCCAGCTTGTATTTACTATGATGATATTCTATTGTTGGGTGTACGTGGGTGTAGATAATGATCTTCACCCGCTCGAGAAGAGAATAGAAGAGAATGAATACAGAGATAAATCAATGTTTAAATATATTATGAGACTTAAATTAAAATTTTAATAAGTTTATTGTTTAAATAAAATAAAACAAAATCTAGTCCGGCGAGGCGGGCTGGGTACGCTAGTAGTATATAAGCATGGGTGTTGTAGTGCGGAGGAGTGCGAGGCCCCCTGCACAATTCTGCGGTAGGCCGGCTCGGCTTTGCTCGCGCGCCGATACAAACCACTGTAGGTGTGTAGCGTGTGTAGTGTGTAGTACCAATGTATGTAGTAAATAGTAAAAATGGAATACAAAAGTTTAAGTTTATCATCAGCCTATTTACTTAACATTGCTCAAAACCGATTTCCACACTTTAGGCATAGAGGGATAAACAGTTAAGACTCCAAACACAATTTAAGCATTTCGCGCAATAATATGATGGCGATACCGCTATAGTATTACAGTCACACATATTTACACCATCATATTTTATTTGGCAAAACAAATAAGGAAAATACGTAGTTATTTTTCACAGTGAATAATTTTTGACAGCAAATATACCGAATGAAAAAGATAATGAATTGTAATAGCAAAAACTATCTCGCCAACTGTCCCCCACATTAAAAAAGGGAAAGTAATATTATGATGCTAAGGAGTTTGCTCGTAATGTCTGGGTCTCAATTTTAGCAAAATGTCAAAAAGTCGCTTTATTAGTTAAGTACTGCAGTATTATGCTATTGATCTACCAGATGCACAATTGTAATAGCAGACTTTGGGCCCTGGACTAGACTTAACGAGCAAAAGTATGTTGTTATGTAGGTGGTGTGCAATGAAGCAATACTGCTCCGTGCCGCCGCCTTGCCGAGCCGTCAAAACACGTTGCGCAAGACACTCGCATTCTCCACCGACGCGCTGAATGTCGCCGGACGTCAGAAATAAAAAAATATATCTTCTTTCTATTTCAATATTAATTTTTACTTGTCACCCTAAAACTTGACGTTGAATAATCACTAATACAGATCAGCATCTTAAAACATTCGAGGCAAACGAAATTATATCTGTTTACTAGCTGTTGCCTGGGTCCGTCGTCCGCGTTTATTAAAGATTTTACGAATCCCGTGGGAACCCTATATTTCCTAGGATATAAAGTAACCTATATAACTTTCCGTCTGTTCAACTAACTCTATGCTAAAAATCAAGTTTACTGTTGATTGGTTACTGAGCTAGGGCATAAAGAAATCTATTTTTAAATTAAGATTTTGTTTAAATAGCGGTTTTCTGTATACCATTTTGAACTTTGTGAAATAGTGTCCAAGTCGGCATTATTGTTCGCGATTCCCAATCTTTTGTTTTTAAACTCAATTTTACTTTTCTTTGTCCCCAAGTTTGTCAGTAGCTGCCTGTTTTATTATTTTTATCACATCAGGACAACACTTTAGGACCCCTCTATGCCTAAAATAAAGTATCTTCTATTAATAATAATGTATTTAAATTCCAAATGAAAACGAGAAACCACCACCAACTGTCTTCAATCAGACTTAAAAAAAACCTATAACGTACCTTTAACAGCGTTAATATTTCAACATCATAATTTTCATTATGCATTTAGTAGTCATATGAAATAGCCAAGTTTTTTGTTTATCAAGTCAGAATGTAGTTGAATCATTAAATTGCCGTCAGCGTCCTTTGTAAACAAGTTCGCTTCGCAGTGATTATGACACCGTTCCGTTCGAAAACAAACGCAAAACACTTGCGTAACATAGAAAGTTGTAAGACACAGTTTCATTTAATGCAATTACAGGTAGGTAAGTCCTCGTAAGTCGACTATGTAAAGCCTTTTAATACTCTGTAAACGAATATACAAAGCGGTGATAGCCCAATGGGTAGGCCCCTTCGACTTCACTTTCTAACATCATGAGGAAACCCGCATACCTGAGAGTACTCTATAAGGTTCTCAAAGGTACGTTTAAATAAAATCATGCAGGTTAAATTACAGAAAAATTCTAATAGGACCTCGCATAATGAGAAGGATGGTTTGGGTAAACATAGTAGGGCACGGTCATAAAAAGCGAGTACGCGATTTTAAAAGGAAAGAATTTGCTTTTTACAATAGTTACACTAAACACCTTAAACCTATGTTAAGGATACAACGCATTTTTTTTCTATAATGCAAATAACTAAAAGAAGATAGTTGCGTAATGCATTACAGCGTGTAAAAAATAAATTTGAAATTAGTAAAAAGTATAAGTTTTAAATATATTACGTTTAAATATAAGCTCTGAAAGTTCTAGAAATACCTACTTATCTATACCTATGAACTGCTCTAAAAATGATAAAATGTGTTTTATTTTCGGTATAGACAGATATAGTTTCAAGAATTCACTTGGTTGAAATTCACAAGTATGAGTATAAAAATATATATTATAGTTATCCAAAGTTTAATTATTTACCCACTTTATAAAATTAATATAACAAAAGATAAAGGTGTTTTTCTTACAAGGCAAGGTCTTAACTGTGACCGTGCAATTTTCTGTAAGTACCTAACTACTTGTAGATATTACACGAAATTAGCTGCATGATGTGTTACTACAATACATACAGTAATAAGGTATGCAACTTCCGTGATCATTTAAAAAAAGAGTCCTGTAAGACTCCTTTGTATGCAAAATTATCAGAAATAAACCTAAAAATTATTCTAGTAGGACTGTTCGGCAAACGGATTAAATTGTATATGCCTTTATACTACAAAAATAGAAAATCTTATGGCTTTATCATTTGTATAAATGGATGCAATATTAATTATAATAGATATTGAAAATATAAACGGCCGATTATCGCAGTGATCAGAGACCCTGTATTCTGAGTCCAAGGCTGTGGGGGTTCGATTCCCACAACTGAACTGTTTGTACATAAATTTTTTTCAATGTCTAGGTGTAGCTTAATCTGTATATTATAAGTATTTATGTATATTATTAATAAAAATATCCATTAGTTATCCTTATGGGTACCCACCTACATTCTAGCTAGGTGGCCATCCATGTGTGTATTGTCGATTATATATATCTATATTTCTATATAATATTTTTTGGATAATTATTTATTAGAGCATTAAGCATTGAACTCTGGATCCCTTTCAATTTTGATCATACACTTGTATCAGTTGTATAGCTTTGTATTTCAGAGTTCATAGAATCTATAACTAAGAAAACCTATTTAATTTCAATTTTCTAATTGAAAATAATTATGCAAAATTAAGAAACTTGATTTAAGTAAATAAATGAAATTATTGCATCGTGGCGTGAATGCCACTAGCGCGTTCACGTTGTTTGTAAACATTCAACTGCCGTACTTGTGAAGGTTATAAAAAGTTTCACTTGTACCAACAAATATCGGTCAAGTGCGATTGTAATTTATCCGCTGGGGGTTAATTACGATTATCTAATTGAATTTCAGGTCAGCACAAAACATAATAGACTTATGCGTTATATAAAAGGTTAGTTATAAAAGTACTAGGATAGCATCACCTATAGACTTTACTCGATTCAGAGAACTGTTTATAATTTCTAATAACGTAAATGTTAGTTTACATAAAAAAAGACCTAAACGAAAAAAATACTACCCTTACTAATAGCAACAACTTGAAGTCACATTTACACATGTACGTTTGTGCGTATGAACGTGTTCGTTAAATCATTATGCTAATATTAAATAGGACCGTAACCTATTTTCCGTTATCATAGTACTTTATTCGTGACCCCATTTGGCCTACAAATGTTAACACAGGTGATGTGATAGTTATCATAGCATATATATTTTATTATGGCTTTGTACAGTTGACATCTCAAAAGTATTGATATCAGGTTCTAGAAAATATTTTATTCCTAGATCTCACAGGTACGAACTAATAATAGAAGGGGCAACATCGAAGACTTTAGTTTAAGGTTTTGCAATTGAAATATTATAAAATAGGAATCCTTCTAATAGTTTAAGCGTATTTCTTGATAGCTTTCCACGTTGACTTCCATCAAAAGTCTATAACAGTCCACTGCTAGACAAATGCCTATCCCAACGGGAGGGGTTGTCCATAACGCTGGGCAGACGGGTTGGTGATCGCAGTCGATGTTAGTAGGAGCAATGAGAACGCTGCTCTCCGTTCTCCGATATATTCCCTCCCGCGGGAAGAGGGTGGTTTAGTGACAACTGTATTCTGATCTGCCGTCGCCACACGGCAAAAGTTGACAATAAGTCCAAAAAGGAAGTCCAAAAATCTAAACACACGAAATCTATGCCTTATAAGAGCTACCCATAACCTCATCTGGACATCTGACCATCGTGCATCGCGATTAGCAAATAGAGGTTGAACGGTTCGAAGTAAACAGTGTCACAATATTAAATCTAAACAAGTGTTACGCAAAGGAATGCGCAATTAAAAGAAAGTCAGCCGCGCAAACAAGTATGAATCAGTGTTCACAGTAGTTTAGAATGACCGAGTTTCTGTGGCAAGCGGTGTTTCTTACCTCGTTCGATATCACGAACTTATTACGTGCTGTATGACGCCTTCACCTAGTTGCAGTCGCCCTTGGTGGGCATCTGCCCGTTTTCTTGTAGCTCCTGAACAAAACAGAAAAATAGTAAACAACTTTTAGATTAAGGCTAATGCCTGACCTAGGATTAAGGTCATTAGTAATATGTATTATTATACGGTATTTTATTTCCTTTTTGTGTCTGCGGCTTTACTAATATCACATTGAGCAGCAGAAATAGGCATTGGATGTGGAAAAGTCTTTAGGGATGTTATTCTTAGTATATGGTGTAGACTTAAATTGTTCTCAGTTGTCGTCTACAGAACTCAATTAAAATTAATTTTCGTTTTACGTGTGTACATTACATACACAACTTTTTTTATTATACTATAATGTTTAAAAAAGTGCTTGTCTGCAATATCTCTCTTGATCTGAATGCAGTTATGGGGAAAGCAGAAGCTAGCTGGAAGGCGATTCTAGATCTATACGGTGTGTATAAACAATAAAGCAATCCTAAGTATATACTATGACCGATGGAAGCAAATCTATTCAATCGTGTTGATGGTTTTTGATTATTATCGTTAATTTCTTTCGAAGGGACTGAGTTTGATCCTCCGCACGCACCTCTATTCTGAATTATGTGTGTTTTAAAATATCACTTGATTTTGCGTTGAAGTAAACATGTTCAGGAAACATGCATTTGTGTTTGAGCCTTTGAGGTTTTGTTCGATAATGTTCTCAAAGGCATGGGAAGTCTTCTAATCCACACTGGGCCAGTGCGGTGGAATACGGCTTGAAATGTCTAATAGTGATGCTGATAGTGATTGGGCATTATTCCTCTTCACGATACGGGTTACCTTGGTTGTAAAACCCGGGTTACCTTGGTTGTAAAACCTATCATCATCATCATTTCAACTTTGTACCGGCCAACAGGGCACGCTGGCCCAGTGCGGATTGGCGTACTCCACACACCTTTGAGAATATTATGGAGAACGGTCAGACATAAAGGTTTCCTCATGATGTATTCACCTTCACCGTTGAAGCAAGTGATATTTTCGCTTCTAAAACCTATGGTGATGGATATTTGAGAATAGAAATATTTATTCATTATATCACCAACGATGTTTATATATATTAGTAACGATGTTCATATAGTCATTGCATGTCCTAGGTACATGTTTATCATCAAGTCACGTGTTGCAAATAACAAAAACTGCTGATAATAATGGGCGCCAGATTTACGTAAGTACCTACGACCAATGAGATAATAAGAAAGTAATCGTTGTTTTTTTGCCAGTATTCCATTTTCCACTTACTTAATTTAAACATTTAAAAAATATCATAAAAAGTTTCGACATTGCTCATTTTTGCAGTTTTTTTATTTTATTCCACTGCAAACTCACTTGATGGTTAGAGATAGTGCAGTCTATGATGGTAGCGGGCTAACCTCTGAAGGGTATGGCAGTTATATCAAGCCCATGCCCCTGATCGGTTGCTATGCGGCATCGTACTAGAACGCTAAATCGCTTGACGGCACAGCTTCACCGGTGGGGTCACGGCCGAAGCTTCCCATAAGACTAGAGTAGAGAATATTTAGAATTAAAGCAATACCTGATGCCCATACATTTTGTATCTAGTAACTACCCACCTATCCGATGTTTAGCCCCAACAAAGGTTTTCAATATAGCCCTATTTGCCCTTAAGTATTAACTAATGGTTAGTCTCACATAGGGTCTTTTCGCCTTTTCGCGTCCGACGCCCAATTCGCGTCCAAACGACGGTACACTGTTTTACAACAGTGAAAAATAACAATACCGACACACCAATCTAAACAAGAGCGCTTCTATTGATGTTCGGACTTATGACAGGTACTCACACACAAACAAAAGATCTGTGCGTGAAACCCAAATTTAATGAAAAATAAACTAATCTTGCGTGTGCAACCAACCAGTGCTGACGCGCGAATGTGTTGTAAAAAAAATAGTGAGCAGCTGTACTTTTCACGGTAAGTATTTAAGGTGTTTATGTGAAATTCAGAATCCTTTGTTATCCCTAGACCTTAATTGTGAACCACACTATAGGAATAACGATGTTTGTGCTTATATTTTTCTACTGACAGCTTTATATACGGTGGACGCGAACTGGTACATAAAATTTATAAAAAAATGACTTTGCGTCCGCTGTGGACGCAGATTACTCCAACTATGTCTCAGTCAGATGTTTAATTAAATACGATAACATGGGAAAAACAATATAAACTTCCTATCAATTTTAACAACTTTAACATGCATAATATGATGGCCGATTTGCGTCCATATTATTAGAAATATAAAAAAAGATAATGAATGTCAAAAATCAGACTTGGACGCACAGTTTTCCTACATTAGAAACCCTATAACATTTTGCGTCCATCTTTTTATCACACGAAAATAATAGAGTAAAATTTATTTAATTATATTTAAATATACTCTTTATAACCTACCTAACCTAAAAATATACAATTATTATACGAAAATTATTTTATGTATTTGTCAATATTTGAATTTTGTTCCATTTTTAGGGTTCCTTACCAAAAGGGTAAAAACAGGAACCTAGTACTGACTTCGCTGTTCGTCTGTCACCAGGCTGTAGCTCATTAATCGTGATAGTAAGACAGTAGAAATTTTCATGGATGATGTATTTCTATTGCCGCTATAACAATAAATATTTAAAAATAGAATAAAACACGGAACGCGCGAGTCCGATTCGCACTTGGCCAATTTTAAAGGCTTTGTACCGAAATGGTAAAATAGAATCCTATAAAGCCATCGACATGATATTCGAAATAATAGTGAATCTATTAATGAAGTTAGTTGGAGGAGAAAAAAAATATCCTGAAGTGCAATTTATGTTTACTTTTATGATATCAGCAATTATTAAATAAATGTTTTGATTAAAATCACAAGCTTCCCTTTTTATTTCCTATTTCCCTTCCTAATTATTTCTAAACAGGTGGACGCCAATTGGTCCACAGGCGGACGCAATCTGGATTTTGTGGACGCAAAATGGGAAAAAACGCCTGTTTCAGCTATTTGTACCTGTGTAGAATAAAACATCAGATGCGTTGTCCAAAACTGTGCATTAAACTTGACAAGACTATATAGGGACTACATTACAACCATATTTGTTTAAAAACTACCGCACGGCCATTTTTTTTTTCACGTTCAAACCTAACAACTCCACTAAGTGGACGCAAACAGGCGAAATGACCCTATTATTATCTGAAAAGTTGTCTTACACAGTTTTAGCTCATTATACTTGAATATATATATCGTATGAACATTGCCAATTATGTATATATGTACCTAACCTACCTGAAAGTCACAATATTTATAACGCTTGTAAGGTATAATAGGGATTTTGTCAGCTAAACGACTGCGGCCAGTGGCCAGCCAGTTTTAGCGCCGTAAACTCAGTGGAATCAATATTCTGTGACTTCGTTTTTCGCATAGATGAAAAGGATACTGGCGCCTAATCCGCCAGACATAACTACGACCAATTAAAGTGGGTACCTAATCTATTTTGATAAAATAACGACATTGACTTGACAAGATTAGACTCAAGGCCGTCTAGACCAAAATGTATTGTGAAAGTTAGGTTATCTCGTTTCTACAATATATAACAAGATGACATCTTTCTATGCTTTAACCTATATAAAATACGCAACACATTTAACGCTAACATGCCATTGCAATATATTATGTGAATTTCATACCATTAGAGCTTCAACACAGCTAAAATATAAGTCTTTAAATTGACTTTTGCCAAAATCATCGCGAATTTTACCAATAGAATTGTAAATTAATCACCCGCGATTATCAGATACACTTTTAACAAGTCCTAGCAGTCACAAAAAACCACACACATTTGTTATTTGCTTTTTTCTCAAAAAAACATGGATGGATTATCATCTGACAGTAGCAGAAGTAGACATTACACGACACGTCAAATATTTTACGCTTTGAATAAACTAGTGGTGCCATCTCTTATGAGTTGTTAGTATCTTTAGGCAACTTGCATTCTGTCTAATTCTGTCGTCGTCGTCAGACCACAGACCAGTACCTACCAAATAAATATTAAACGCTGGTAGTTTATCCAAAATGCCATTAGAGGGAGACTCTGTTGTGAGTTTATCTTTGAACATGTTTGTTATTTTCAAAGATTATCCTACGAAATAAATGTGAAAGTGTGGGTGATTGTTACTCAATCACGCAAAAACGGCAGAACGGATTTGGATGAAATTTGGCATGCATTTGCATTGCCTTTTACATGAAAAAGAACGTAGACTACCTTTTAATTTCCATAGGTAATTCTATGGAAATTGACTTTTAATTTGTTCTCATGTTTACAGAAGGTCAGTTCGAATTAGAAAAGATACAAAATGACATTGAGGCCCTTCACACAGCACCTTAGGACGAAAAAACATTTTCTCTCTGAGTCAACTAACAGAATCTTTCACTACGGCGCAGCACTTCGAAGTAAAATGCCAGATTCTCCTGCCGATATACGCTGTGCGCGGGCCCTTTGACAAAATGCGGCACGTGGGATGCACGGCACAAAGGGGAACTAAGCAAATGGACTTTACCTCAATCATATCAGACCCAAGTTAGGTTCTACACTCCTCCAGGTTAGCGGAGAAAGCAGAGCACAGGCTTCTTTCTGTAGATGCGTCACCCGTAGTGATGCATGTCGACATAACTCATTTTAATATAGGCGGTCACTAATATGAGCTGAAGAGCGGTGTTGGGAGCTTAGTGGTTAGGATATCGACTTTACATCAGATGGCCAAGACGCACCCCGTGCAAACACCTCGTAACTGTTTAGTTACCTGCTTTTAATTTTAGGCAATAAAAATAGCACTAGCTAAAAGGAAAGCTTCTTTAAAATATTTAAACTAAGAATTTATAAAATTTATAAACTATAAAATAAAAGACAATTTTCATACATCAATTTAATTATCGGAATTTAATACTGTATTACATTGAAGAAATGCACTTTTCAGAAACATTCAGAAGACTTCCCTTTGGGACAGTTTAAAACGGAGTCTCTCTCCAATTATTTTACCTTATAAATTGAATAAATATGAACTATGTACTTTGTTATAGAATCAATATTTATGAAGATCTGCATTGCCACATACTTAAAAATCTATGTATATTTTTCACAAACCTACAATTTTAGAAAATAAATCCTTAAATAGTACACAGTAAAGCATGAAACTACGATTGTCTATGAGATAATCTGGTTGAATAAATAAAATTTTGCAAAAAAAAAAAACAACAAATAATAACATACATTTTATAACGTTAGTTCTTATACTGTCGCTGCCACATCACAATAAAGAAAAGTGGAAATCAACCTATTTTAGGAGTCGAATATCATTTTCAATTAGGTGACCGCATAGAAAGGCGCTTTGACACATATCCAACATAGTGAATAATAAATTTTGGAGAAAACACACAGCACAAGAATACTACCAATATAAATACAGACATCTTAATTCATTCAGTCAAAGTGAAACATGTATAAAATATTCAATTAGAAATAATTATAATCAGTCTTGTTTAGAGAAAAAGTTTCATCAACACGTGCTGAAATTGTACACGTCTCGATATATTCATTTATTATCACAATACAATATGTCAGATATGATGTCATTCCTTCTCTTGGACGTAACTAGTATATATAAATCGCCTGCTACGCTACTTAGTGTTATTATCACAGTTGTTTAGTAGAGGTGGGTGCAGTACTTTGTACATAAAACAGGAGCTACCTGCAATCCGCGACCATACTCGACACATTGCCGACCCATGGGCCCCAGCCCACCCGTTGCCGCCGGCGTCTGTCTAGTGCTAACTAACTCTGCACCTGTATACCCCTGAGATCGCCGAGGACGAGGTGGATGGGCTAGCACATAGGTTAAACATCTTTTAGATGAATATATGCACATACACATTCTTCATTGCAGTCTTTCTCTTATAATGTACACAAACAGCATGTAAATCTCGCATCGTAAATGCGTTTTAAACGCGAGACCCACAATTAAGTTGTTCACCCCTTGAATCTATTTAGACCCGTGTGTAATTAATACTTCGTATCTTTAATATGCAGTTATATATCGGGATTCCTAGATAATAACTATTACGTCCCCTTTGAACTGGTACATTTTGTCACCAAGCGGTAAACGGAAAACTAAATTGAATAACAATAAAATATTCTTACACCTATCATAATATAATATTATATTTGTGAACCACTTGCAAGCTTTGTTGTCACAAACATACATGTAATTCGCTCAAATAGTCAAAAAATATATTTTTGTCTAGTTACACTTTCCACAGGGAGAAGTGCTCTTATGTATTAACAATTGACCAACGCAACGACAGGTTATAGTAATGAAATATCACAGATTTTTACTCTTTGGACAGTAATGGGCTTCTAAAACAAAATACCTGCTTTAAAAATTGTTATTTTGTACCAATCGACTCTCCCACCTAGCCCTTAGAACCCCTTTACGTACAAAGAAACTCCAGTAATTAACTAGAATTATGTGAAATTTACATTATATAAAAATAATCGAAAATCAATTATGAAGTAATCACTTATGTTGCTAAAATGAAAATAACCATTGTTCGATTATTTTGAAACATTCAAAAATACTAATGCTCCTACGTTAAATGCACGTATTTACATACTTTCGTAATTTTTGAGGGAAATATACTATCAATGTAGCATCGGAAATCCAGCTATGTATTATTATAGTCCTCCGGTTACAGACTAATATTTCTAGGCGTAATACAAGATCTAATAATGAATAATAAAAATATATAACCTCAAAATCATGACCCGAAATGTCATCATCACAAAAAGAAAAATATTCACAATTTTATCTGGCAATACAGATTGTTTTAAAGTATATCAAAAGCATCTTTAATTTTCTTATACTAAGTTGTCCCGCACACGTTCACTGGATAAGATCATCATTAACAATAAAAATAATCTATATAAAATATCAGTTTTTATATCCGCCCCTTGAATTCCACCCCCTTACATTTTACTCATCTTCTATATGTTTCGTGCATTTCGTACATCATACAGACATTTTAAACGAAAGGCACCCAGGATTACACAACAGGGTACCACACCGACTACTCTAACAATAATTATAGTGATTAACATCTACAGATGGAATCCAAATATTCCAGCAAATGGATCATTCGCTGTTGACCATATTTACATTTTGTCTAACATTATTTATCATTTGACCCAAAAATATTTTTTCAATGTCTTCACAGTGTGAATTATTTTTATATAAATAACTTGATATATTAACTATTAGTGAAAACCTGGAGACAACATTTTCTCTTCAAATAGTACAATTTGAAATGCACTTCAAATTTTGAAATATTACCTTATATTAAAGGACTTATAAAATTGCGACATGAAGAACCACGAACAATAATGATTCATTAGCACGATATAAGTAATTTTGAATAAGATTCTAGTAATAAATTATTGTAAATACTAGTTAGTGGTCAACAGTTAATAAACCAGACTTAAATCTAACACACTTATTTTAACCATACATTTATAAAATCGATCTGAAAGATAAATCCACAAAGCATTTAGAATTGCGAAAAAGTTGCACAGGTTACGCTCATAAAAGTAGCGGTTCTCTTCCTTGTCAAAATAAAGAGAAGACAACATTCACTTATCAAATATAATTTAATGTTTGCAAGCTTTCATTCAGATCTAAAAAAAAATTATTCTAATATATTAAAAAGAACATTAAAAACAACCTCGCCCCTCCTTGAGAGCACAAATAAATTCAAGTATTGACACTAAGTACAACAATAATTTCTATATTTAAAGAGTTATGATTTTTAACATTCGCGAATACGAATTCAAATACGAATATTTGAAAGTATCACTAATACAAATATGTATTTGACGTATGCAAGAAATTCCTTGTCAACTTAATAATCTAATAGTTTGAAAATAAAACTTCAATAGAATGCTAAAAGCGCTGTTTTAAAGTTTTATTTCTATTAGTATCCAGTTCTTGCAAAAACAACGCGAATGTTCAAAACCGTGCAAAGGAATATTCGAGTACGAATTTTCATTGGGGATGAACCACAGATGGGGAGTTAAACAACGACCTCACATAGGATTACCAGGGGCATCGACACAAAATAATAAAAACTCGGGGAAAGCGGAACGCGATCGTATTCTAACATAGATGAAGTGAATCAATTCGTTTACTGTTGAACAGGCGCGGCGTAAAGCAGCGGGCCGGGAGGCAGGTGCGCGTAGGGTACACCCGCTCCCACCGCTGCCTGATAGCCGCACGGGCCGCCGCCGCCAACGCCACCGCCGTAAAACTTGCCTCCTGGTTACGAAAGTACAATCAATCAATATCAGTACTACTGGACAGACTATAAAGGACAAAGGTCATTTAAATATAGCGTGGGATAGAGCGTTCCTCCAGCTGGCTAATCTTATCAACTGATGCGACTTTCCATGTTCTTGATACCTAGATTGAGAAACGTATCTCCTAATTTTGGAGACGAAGTTTTACTGCTCACTGCTGAGCAAAATAGCAAAAGAAGAATCAGAAGTTACTTAGTAGGAAGGTAGTATATGTAAGTTTTTAAACGGAGACTTAATAAGAGTATTTGATTTTTCAAGATTAAACAAAAATTCCACATGGAGACATAAGCTGATATTTATTGAAAGAAATAGTGTGAAAAGAAACGGAGGGGAAAGGATGAGATACTCTTGGGGCATTTTTATTCGGGATCGCAACAATCAAGCTCCCCAGATCCTGTTTCAAATTTATATTTTTTTACTGTGGCTAAGTGTTTTTGAAAGTAGATGCTATACTATGAATTGTATAAATTCACAATAGGAACCGATAGGCGCTGCTGCAATCAGATTAGACAGACAACTGATTTTCAGCACAGGAATTTGCCAAGCCAGCTAGTTACTATAATAAAATAATAAGATTTTTTGTAGATAAACATTTAGATTAGAATTGCTTGCTCCTTAAATTTCCTAATATTTATCATATCATAACAAGCAACTAACCAAGCATTTCCTGGTGGTGTGGGTGCATTTGAGGGTAATGCGGTGGTGTAGCAAAGTGAGGAGGCGGGGAGCCGTATGAAGATCCAGATCCTGCAGATTTGTTGCCAACTGAGTTAGTATTGCGATGGTACTGCTGCCCGCCATTGCGACCATCTGCTATACAAAATAACAAGTGGTGTTAAAGAAGGGCTACTAATAAACTTGACTTTTGCATTGAGTTTTATATATTTAGAATAGGCAACTTTTTATTCTAGACTAGAAAAACTGTCTCCAGGGGATTTGTAAAAACCTTAATAAACATGGACAAAGAATGCGCGCAACATCGGGTACAATGTTAAATAAAACCTCTTAAAATACTTACTGTTGTATTGTTGACGTTGTTGCCCATAGCCATTTTGATTGTTGTACGCATTTTGATATCCATTGTTATAACCGCCTTGGTAGTTTCCCATGGACTCAAAAACATTTGGACTGGGGAAAGGCACTTGTTTTTGTTGATAGTTGTTTTGCCTATAACCCTGGTTATTGTTTTGATTCTGATTGGAGAATCGAGGAGCCTGTTGATTAGGGTTACGGTTTTGATAAGAGTTGTTTTGGTTATCTTCATTGCCCATAGTAGCCATCTTGTTGTTCCACTGGTTACTCTTTTGACGCGGTGAGCTCGCACCACTGTTATTTTCTTTGCGTTGTTGCCAACGGTTACGGCCTAAAATAGTAAATAAAAAATATAAATAAAACCAGAAATTAAATCGATTTCTCAACTAAATATCTTCAGATGATGCTCCAGTATTAAAGTGATTCGTAACTAAGAGAGGTTATTTTTAAGGATGTTTAAATCAAATTAATTTAAGGTGCATTTTATATCACAACTTCCAGGTAATTCTGCTTGACTTACAAATTCAGCCTACACACGCTAGTGAGTTACTGGACTACTTACAGCTCCAAAACATTGGTGATGGCTATAATCACCAATGTTTTGAAGCCTCTAATAAGAATAGATAGCTCAACAATTACTCAGCAAACACTGGAGGCCGGATCATATTAAAATGAGGAGACCTTCAAAGAACCACAGATACAAGCAATCACATATACACATGTTATAAAAAATAGGAATTTTATTAAAATCCTAGCGAACCCGGCGGACGTCGTCCTGCCCGGTTAAGTAGTCCTACCAAGTCCTTTGTGTTTGCTCTCATACCAACCAGGAACCCATTTAAATATATACACAAAATTTCAACAAAATCGGTCCAGCTGTTTAAGAGCTTGTTGCTAAACACAAGTACGTAAGAATTATATATATTAGTACTTTTCTCACCGTTTAAACCTGCCCTGGACTTACACGAATATTTAAAGATCTAGATAAGCCGAAACATCGAAAAATTAATTCATTTTTATAATAAAATCGGCAATGGAAGGGCATTGCCTGCTTCTTATTAACTCTGTCACGCACAATCATCAGGCAAAAAGACAAATATTATTAATTAAAAAAAAAAACATCTTACTAGAGTTATTATTGTTGTTCTTGGCCATGTCGTTCAGTCTGGCTGGAGGGTTCTGTCCCGTTTCCCGGAGAACGGCAACCAGTGCACGAGCTTGACGAGCATCGCCGCTCGTGAAGTAAGTATAAGCTGTGCCAGATTGTTGGCAGCGACCCGTACGACCTAGATGACATAAATAAAAAATGTATTGTTAAGTCATTGCATTACTACATCTGCTCATAGTTATATCTAAACCCATTATTGTTAAGCCCCCAAGTTAAGAGTCCCTTTTCTGTGTCTGTGGTTTGGTGAATTGGGTGATCTATTTGAATTCCGTTTTCTGCATAACAATGGTGTAATCACTCTAAAACAGGCTATTCATCTTATTTTAAAATCCACAAAAGAGCATCACTTTAATTTCATTGAGTACTGCAGCACTTTGATTAAGTCATGAATGTAATTAAAAATATATTTTTTATTGCAATAATATACTGACCAATTCTATGTATATAATCTTCAGATGAATTGGGATAATCGAAATTGACAACAAATTTAACGTCTTCGACATCTAAACCACGCGCAGCGACATCTGTAGCGATCAAAATAGTAGTGGCTCCATTACGAAACTCCGTAAGGACCGCGTCACGTTCCGGCTGAGACTTGTCACCGTGGATAGCGAGAGCTTTATATCCGTTACGCCGCACTGAACGTGCAATGTCATCTACCTACAATAAAAAATATATGATTTATTTTGATGTAGATCTAATATAGCTTTGTTATGGAAAGATATATGACAAAGTATAAGTTACCTTCTTCTTTGTCTCGACGAAAACAATAACTTTGTTGTCCTTTTCAGATGAGATCTCTTTCAAAAGGTTTGAGAGTTTAGCTTCTTTTTCGTGTTCTTCACACACTTCTATTATCTGTTTGATATTGTTATTAGCTGAGAGGTTCAATGAACCGATGTTCACTTTGATGTAATCGTTCAAGAAATCTTCAGCCAGAGCCTGAATCTCTTTCGGCCAAGTGGCAGACCACATCAAAACTTGACGATCTGGGCGGATTTGCTCGATAATTTTACGGATCTGAGGCTCGAAACCCATATCCAACATCCTGTCAGCTTCGTCCAAAACAAGGTAGGTGCACCTGCGTAAATTTGTAGTTCCCCTTTCAAGGAAATCAATCAAACGTCCCGGCGTCGCAATGACGATCTCTACGCCTCTCTCCAAATCTCTAGCCTGTGGCCCCTTAGGTGAACCACCAAACAAGCAGGTATTTCTGATGCAACCATGCGCACTGTAGGCTTGAGCGACAGATTGTATTTGTTGCGCAAGCTCTCTGGTTGGGGCCAAAATTAGTGCAATCGGTCCGTCGCCTCGCTGAATCCTTGGCTGATGAACAATATGCACAGCTGCCGGAAGCATGTAAGCTAGCGTTTTTCCTGATCCCGTAGACGCTATACCCACCATGTCCCGACCAGATAGAGCGATAGGCCAACCTTGGGCTTGGATGCCTGTTGGCTCTTCCCAACCTTGTTCTTTGATAGTGTTTAGAACGTGATCTGGGAAGTTACCTTCATCGAACACTTGATTCGGGCGGGGTACGTCATTACCACTTACAGTTATTTCCTTAGCCGCCAGGAATCTTTGCACATCATCTTCCGAACGTCCTTCTACATTGACGTGGGGCTTATAAAAGTTCTTCTGAATGGCTCCGAGATTTGCCATATCCCACTGTGGCTTAATTAGACTGTCTCCTGGATGTTTGGCTTTTCGACTTTGTAACTTACGATCATTAAAATCTAAAGACGGCTGTACAGAACTATTGTTGTATATTTTTTTAGGAACAAAACTTTGCTGACCGTTCATGTGCCCATTCTGATTGTTAAAATTCTTAGGACCAAAACTTTTTTGATAATTTTGTTGCTTAGGCCCTCCAAAATCACTTTTTCCATAGAACTGCATGTTTCCACCTGACGCTTTATCTCCGTCATATCCGTCGTTAGTCTTCTGAAGTTGGTTATTAAAATTGTTTCTAGGCCTAAATTCTTTTGGCCCCCCAAAATCACTCTGGTTATCATTCTTGGGATTGTTGAAATCATTTCTTATCCCATTAAAGTCACTTCTGGGTCTGAAGTTTTTGTTACCTATGCCATTTCTTGGTTGAAAGTTCTTGGGCCCACCAAAATCATTCATGCCATTGAAAAACGGTAACTTACCGTATTCATTACGATCTAGTCGGGGTCTGAAGCTGAGAACAATGTATTATTGTTAATATAAAAAGCTTTAAGTTTGTTGGCCAATTGGAATGTTACTAAAACTATGATTAATTTTCTATAGGGACTAAGAATAGCAGCTATAAAGGTGTAAAATTAAATATCCCAAATATTTCTTATCGTTTAATTGTTATAGTAATTTATTGTCAGGGTAGATACCCTTAATTTAATTTAACAAATAACGTGATATAATTTAACAAATAGACTTACTTAATTTAATTTGACAACTATTCTATAGTTACAGGATATAGTAAAACTCAATATTACATGTATGAAGTATTTTTGATTTACCAATCAAAACTAATAATATAATTTGTATATCATCAGCGTCTCTGTTTTGTATTGTTGAATATCTTTAAATAGTATAAACGTCGTTCCCGCCGATCCCTCGGATCCTTTAAACTATGCAACGAATTTTAATGCATATTTCAGCATTAAAAAGTTTTTGATAAAGGTTTTTTATGTAGTAACCATGCATATCATAGTTTTAAAGAAATTCAAAGCTATGTAATGTGCTAGATATCCTGTATTTATTATAATCATAATAGTATTAATCACTCTAAACTGCCACCAGATGTGTATCTAATATTGCACTCCTGTGAAGCTGAAGCAGGTCACTGTTTACTATAATTTGGCTGCTGTTATTGTATTCTTAAGGTTCAGGTTATCAGTTAGTCATACAAAACAATAACAATCACAAACATGACAGTACAATATGGATTGTTAAGTATTGTTTTCTAATTTATTTTGACATTATATTAAGCACAAAATTATAATTTGTTTTGTAAGTTGACATAATGATTTAGTTTTCATTTTACATGAAAGTACAATGTCCATTCATGAATGATAAAATGCTTATATTAATATTTTTTATTTTGTGGTTTAGGATAAAAATGCAGGTGCAGAGGAGCCATAGAGCCCAGTTAGCACAATAGCTAATAGTATCAGGCTGAATTTGATGGTAATTTTCTGAACAGGCTAATCTTAGAAGCTACATGTTCTAAAAAAATTAGAATTCCACTTGTATGATGCTGCATAATTGTATGTTTTTATGTAAGTTTAGGCGTATGGCAGTTTTATTAATATATCTGCTATACACCTAAACAGATTAGCCCTGCCTGCTAAACAAATACAACAAAAGGTTCTGAACTGTTAGTTTACGTAGTATGAAACAAAGTAGCCCCTGTTTGTACACTTAGGTGTTTTCTAACTAAGTAATGTATAATAAAGCAGTTTTCATAGATCTCAGAATCAATAGATAGGTAGAGTAATTCAAGAGGAAGGTTAATATGTAGTGTGTGTGGTTTATATGTAGCAGTGTGGCTGAGAAAAATAAAAATATTCAAAGATTTGCAATGTTATGTTGTAACAAACAAATTTTTGTGTGCATTGCAAATATTGCATAAACCTTACAATATAGATTAAATTATTGTACCAAAGGATTTTATTTTAAAATAAAAACAAACTGTCCAAATTAGTATATAAATTGACCCCATGCAAAGCTGGGGTGGGTAGCTAGTTATTTATTAAATGATGTAGTCTAAATGCAAATTTTGCATCTTCTTAGTATGTGTATGTAATTATACTAATTGGCAAGAAAAACTAGGTGAAAAGTGCTTATAAAAAAAAGTTGAAATAACATATATGCAACAATTGCTAACATTGTAAGACAAGTAAGAAACATATATAAATAATTATCTATTGAATTTAGAAGTCTGAAAACAGTAAAAAAATTCAAATATTGTGATCAGGACAACAAGCTTCTTTAATACCCTTAAATTTTGTAAAGAGCTGTGCACATGAGAATTGACACCAACCACCAGAGTACAGAATTTTATGAATAAGAAATAAAATAGGAAAAAGGGAGCATTTTGTCTTTGACCAAGACTTTCATAATTTGTATGGAAATAAGTCAAACTGATAAATAAATTTTTGAGATTTATACCATTTTTTGTGATATTTGTAACAAAAAAGTAGTATAATAATGCCTTAGATTTTAAAGAAGACATTGGACTAATTAAAGTAAGCACCAACTAAAATTTTACTTGAAGAATTTTGGTCTCCTATAAACTCAAATAATTTAAACTATCAAAATCATATAAAAATGGTGTTTATAAAATTTAAATACAGCAAGAGTCACAAGCCCCCAGATCCAAATAATGGTAATCTAAAGTAGATACCATATGAATTTATGCCCCAACTAAGAAACCAATCAACTTAATTTTTGGCACAGAGTTAGTTAAAAAATATGGAGTGTAACATAAGCTACTTTATATCTCAAGAAAACAATTGTTCCCACAGGATTTGAAAAAACCATAAACACAGACAAAGAACAGCTAGTAATTCCTAAATTGAATAATTGACTACTGTGACATGCAAATCAGGTAATTAATGAAAATATATATTTTAAATGTATAAATTAAACTTAACAATACGATAGTCCCACTGATCTTCAGCCTATTACTAGGTGCAGCCCTACTCTCTGGAAATTGGGAATGAGGAAGTAAACTCATTTGTGTAATGTAAAGAAATTCCATTATCCAGCCACAACAGTCACAGGCGCCCTTTTGAACTGACACGAGGTACACCTACTTATTGCGATTTCTATAACAGGAGCTACATCTACGGTAAGTATATTTCAATATCTAGATCTTGAACAGATGTCATAATGATTACATAACTTTGTGCCCTACTACATCCTGTAAATCAATAGTGCTTTACTAGTGTGCTTTAAATACCAATCATAAGATTATAATATTTATAGGTCAAAAGATGTTACCGACAAATTAATCTGCAGCATTACCGAAAATTCGAAATAAATTAAATCTTTATCAACCGAAAACAGGGATGATCTTCCCACAGCTAACTATTGATTTTTCGCGATGTACTAGTCTCTAGCAGATGCGTTCATTATCAGCTGTGCACAAAATGGCCGCCGTACGAAAAGTTCATGGCTCATGCGGCATAGAAAGTATCACGATTCTATTGTAACCGTAGCGATTAAGTCGAGGTTTTAATACTTACATAGGATGTTGATTGTGAAAGCTGTTAAACTGCATTATGGTTCTTTGTTGATTCTTAGTAGGTAGTACCTACGTGGTCGTAAACGCTCGAGTGGGTATCTGGAATATCGATTTATGGCTTGTTTTATGCACAATAGATATTTACACCAATTAGACATTTAAACGATTGAAATAGTTCTCATAACATTACAATTACAAAGAACTCACCTCTATAATAGAGATTTTGAATTAAATAATTTAATCTTCATTAACAAGGTACATACGACCTCACAGACCCCGGCGAACGAACAACTCGTTGAAAATATCAGGGCCAGGCTGACGGCTGCCGGAACTGGAAATCACTGGAAATGAGGAAATTAAGGTTGCCAGTATTAAATCGGAGTATTCCCAAAAAATTATATTTATATGATCTGATTTATTGATCTAAATATTGGAATATTTCAAAAAATCTTAGAATAAGATATTTATTATATTTAAAGCAAAATCACATATTAACTTTCTACCTATTGCACTTAATAAGTTCGTATCTAAGTAAATTAAAATTTAAAATTACTACCAAAATATTTTTATGCGAAAATATAGGGCAGGTTTTCTTAAAAATGAAAGTATGTTAGGCACTTAGTGATGAAAATTTCTAATAACTTTCCAAAATTCTTGGTTAAGTTAGTCGTTGGTAAATAATATTTTGTAAAACTAGAGTAACACTTAATGGTTACTTTCATTCATATCTAAATTAAAACAAGAACTTAAAGGTAGTTCAAGGGGCTACGATATGTTAGTACAGTTAATATAATTACCATTTATCAGCTAACTAGCGGACCCTCGCGACACTTCTCTTTAATGATAGTAGCGTGGTCGAGGTAGCCATTGGTCTTAGCGTAATGTTATATACCCTAAATTGAATCTACCATTCCAAAAAAAAAAATTGTGCAATTTATTTACACACGGCAGAAGTGTAACTTCTGAAAAGTAGCCTACGAGAGATTGAGATAGATTTAGAGTTTCAGATCTATTAGGATAAATGTAAGGTTTATTATTTATTTTCCATGGTAACTAGAACAGTTAAAAAAAATGTATAAAGTCAAAGTCAAAGTCAAAGTCAAAAATATCTTTATTCAAGTAGGCCCATAGGTGGCACTTTTGATGCGTACATAAGAATTACACGGTAGTGAGATGATGGCGATAACCACATTCGTAAACTTAAAACTAAAGCTACGAGGGTTCCAAACGCGTCCTGGTCTAAGAAGAAGACCACAACAAACTTAGCAGGGTGTTTTTTTTTTGTTATCACCATCTCACAATGTCTTTTTTAAATTATTAGAAGAGCAACCTGGTTAGAGCAATAATTTACACCCAAGCTTTTTTATCGTTTACGTAGTCCTTTATACTATAATAGGACTTTTCTATAAGCTTACGTTTAATACAAACTTTGAACTTTTTAAGAGACATCTCCAAGATGAAAATTGGTAGTTTATTGTAGAATTGCATGCAATTTCCTTTAAACGAATTATGAATTTTATGTAACCTAGTATATTGCACTGTAAGTTTATTCTTACTTCTAATGTTTAAATTATTGCAGTCACATTTTTTCTTAAATTTAGAAATGTTTTTATGAACGTACATTAAATTTTCAAATATGTACTGACATACACTGTCATTATTTTAAAATCTTTAAATTTATCTCTCAATGACTCTCTCGGACCCATTTTGTAGATAGAACGAACAGCCCTCTTCTGCAGCACGAAAATAGTGCTAATGTCAGCAGCATTACCCCAAAGTTAAATTCCATATGACATAATGCTGTGAAAGTAACTAAAATATACCAGTCTAGCAGTTTCTAAGTCGGTCATATGGCGTATCTTCTTTACCGCATAGGCAGCAGAACTAAGCCTGTTCGATAAATTATTCGTTTTCTATATATCTATTATAATGTTTTCTATCTCACTCTGTCCTATACATTTATGTGTTGGTTTCTTTATCTAGATATTATTCGGTTAACTTAAATACGAAGCAAAATGTGTAATGTATTCTATCTCATTTGCTTCCATGTATCGTCACATGTATCGCCTATAAATCTTTCTAATACGCTGGTGCAAACACATGCATTGAACAATGTGTTCTATCTCATTCTCTTGCCGGCTGAATCCTACACATTTTTATATCTGTGTCTCTTACCTATCGTTTTTCCCTTGGCATCCGGTTTGAAATCACGACGGTTCTAAAGAAGTTCACTTAAAAAAAACTAATTCGAATCAGTGTTTTCTGAGATTAGCGCGATTAATATTAAACAACAAATCAAGCGTAATCAAACAAACTCAAAAACTTTATAATATTATAGCTGACTCGTACCCACTTCATTGTGGGTTAAATATTTTTACTCGTGTTGAAATTATGAATGTGGCTCGTTAGTGCTATGATTTATTTCCTGACTTCCTGAATAATTATAATAATAATAATTATAGTTTAATTCAGGTAAAACCCATCTCAATATACACGTAAAAGAAGTAGCAAAGTATTTTAAAAGATCTAAAAAATTATAAATAAAATGAAAACAATTAAAAAAATTCAAATAAAATATAATAAATAACTATATATTAAATACTAAATAATTATATTTGACTATAAAACCAGGTTACAAATGAGTGATTTGCAACCTGGTTATATTTTATATATATTGATTTTCCTATATAATATATAAAATTTGTAGCCTTTGTAAATTTTTTAGGTCTTCTACTATGCCTATCAAAAAAAACACGTCAATCTGACTACGTTGCGCGGATTTTAAAAAACAAATGCGGATAAAATTGCGATGCTATCCTGTAAGAGCTGTTTGCTTATCCGGGATAAAAGGAAGCCTGTCTTTGCCAAATTGCAGCCAAATCGGTTCATTCGGTGTGGCGTTAAAGCGTGACAAACATCAATCCATCCATCCACCCATCCATGCATCCGTAACATACATCCATCCGGATGGATGTATGTTACTGATACATCCTAACAAACTTTCGAATTTATAATATTAGTAGGATGGTCCACATGCATTCCATCGTTGTCCCATATGCATTGCGACTTGCTGTTATCTGTGAAGAGTTTATATTCTTTATCTCCGACAATATTTATCAAATCTTCATTAAAATTAGACAATATACGTTTGTTAGTATACACGTTCGATAAAAAAAGAATTATCAAAATAGGTTTTAATTTAACGGAGTTATGAAGTAAAATTGATAAAAATTTTCATCCCATTTCCCGGAGGAAACTTATTGTTTATCGGGATTAAAAGTATTCTATATGTTGACCCAGAATACCAGCTACCACTATAACAAATTGTATTTAAATCCGTTCAGTAGTTTTAACGTGATGCCTGGGCAGACTGACAGACAGACAAAAATTAAATAAAAATCTGTTTTCTCAGTATCGATTACAAAGCATCCCCCTATCAAAATTTTCTAAATATATTAAATGTACAGAAATCTTCCAGTTACAGTTTTATTATAAGTATCACCTAATTAATAACATTACCGGTTCCACTTGATTTATAAAACTTTGGATAAGTCATTTTTTACTGTACAAACTTTCATCCGGTTCCATTCAAACCTTCTTTATTCTACTAAGTGTGCATATTATGTTTGGGAAATAGAGCTATAATAATAATAACCTTGGGAATAGCAGAAAAAAATAATGTCTATTCTTCATCTTCAATTTACCTACAATCGCAGGAAATTTAAGTATAAAGGCAACACTAAAAGGAAATTCGATAACCTAGAACAGGGTAGCCAACTTTACAAGGAAACCTACAGAGTGGATCGGAACTAGATCGGAATCAAAATTCAAACGCGTAATAAAATAAAACTATTATGCACAATTTACACGAAGCCAATTAGAATATCCAACAAGCCCATCTATGCGCTCATAAAACATCACGCGAACAAACGCGTGTCAGAGTTCCCTATAACTATTTACCAAATATTTGGCTACGACCTAAAACCATTTCATTCAACCCGATCCTTGTAGTGGACTAGTAATGGGGTCATGTTAATGATGATAATAAGTCGCAAATTATAGAACTTATCTAAATTGTGCCTGTCCAAACGATGTTGCAAGCAACACTTCCCGCGCAGCTACTAAATTTTTAAATAGAATACAATCTATTCTTAATGATTACTTGTCCACTAAATTTTAGCTTAGTACAACTTACTACTAAATTCATTGTTTATCACTTAAAATTCAGTTTTAATTTTGTTACCAACTTGACGACTTATTGCGTGTACACGAAGCTTAAGGCGTACTAAGGAATTAAGGTCTGTGGTCTTGACTGGTGGATTTGTATTGGACAGCGAAAAGTCGTAAATGAAAACTTGTATTGCATTTGCAAATTAAAGCTCAAGATGTTTTAATTCTTGAGTTTAAAAGAAAAGTAAATAAGTTTCAGTACATAAAAACCAATATTTTCTTTGGCGGTTTACTTTGCTAATGGTGTTTTGTTCGTTTATACAGCTTTTGCGTTTTGCTCAGTAGCGAACAATTATTATCGATTAGTGTCGCGCAAGCGAACCTTGTAAGCAGATATTTGAACTTTATACATCGTAAGTGAAATTTACTATTGAGAGATATGTTACATCTTTTGATAAGCATAATCAAATCGCGAGATAAGGACGAAGCTTTTTTTTGTGCTGCATCATACGTCAATCTAATTGTCACCTGAGTCTACCTCTTGAGTCGAGGTTCGAACTTAATAGGATCTTTCTACTAAATTCACTGTTTATCACTTAAAATTCAGTTAAAATTTATTTACCAACTTGACGACTTACTGCTTGTAAACGAAGCTTTATGCGTACTAAGGACTTAAGGTCTGTGGTCTTGACTGTTTGTCTGTGGATTTGTATTGGACAGCGAAAAGTCAAAAATAGAAAACTAGCAAAATAAAGCTCGTTTTTTTCGGCGGGAAACTTCGTACATGGCGGACGCGGTTTTCTCAAATTTTTCTTTGATTTTACTGTAAACTCGTCTTGAAAAGGATTTGGTGTTGTTTATATTGAACTGTAACTTGGCCTGTCAATTTGTGCACACGTGTTAGTGAGATTCCGGTGTAATTTCGGTGTTTTATGTGAATTTACACAGCAGCAGAAATAGTTGTTATTGGTGATATTCGTATAAATCTAACCGTATTTGGTGTTGGTTAAATATTTATTATGTGTCTGTAGTTATAGTGTTTCCAGTAAAATGGATCTAGATACACCTCCTGAGCCGCCCGACCCGGGGGCATCAGCCTCGTCTCGCAAACGACAAGGAGAGGATACCAACGTATATGCGGCCAAAAAAACTATAACTGATCCTACTCAGGTAAACCCATCCGTTCAAAGCCTTTACATACATCCTTCCTTCACCGAAGGCGCCAAGTCATACTCTGACGATGATAATGGGCCTTTTATCGTCCAAGTCTCACGGGAAGTGGAGGACCCATCCTCTGGAGCGTCATTACGGGCTATAAATTTCGGTCAATTCTTGCACAAACACAAAATTGGTTCAATTATCCACGACGGCGTCAAAAATATAGGCCGCAACAAAATTACTGTAGAGTTTACTTCTGCCCAAGCTGCCAACAACTTTCTGGTTAGTCCAGTTTTGAAGTTATGCAAATATAGAGCTATAATTCCCACATACAACATAACCAGAATGGGGCTGGTGAAAGGAGTTCCCGTGGACTGGTCGATGGACGAGCTTGTTGATTCGCTAGAGCTCCCGCCTGGCTGTGGTGAGGTTCTGAAATCAAGGCGACTGAACAGAAAATCTGTCACAGAGGGTGTCATCACTTGGGTGCCTACCCAATCTGTTGTCCTAACCTTCAGGGGGCAAATGCTTCCTGCTAAGGTATATTCATACCACACCTCACTGCCAGTTGAAACATATAAACTTCCAACAATACAGTGCCAGAACTGCTGCCGTTTTGGCCACATTAAAACAATCTGCAGATCTAAGCCCAGATGCTACAGATGTGCTCAGCCCCATACAGGTGACTCATGTTTGGTCATCAAGGAATTATCTACATGTTTACACTGCTCTGGTAGTCATTTTGCTACTGATAAAGACTGCCCAGAATTCTCCAGGCAGCAATCTATTAAAATGGTCATGTCTCAGAATAATAAATCTTACATTGAAGCATCATCTCAGTTTCCTCCTGTCCGCAGGTCCTATGCTGAGATAACAAAAGAAATGTTTACTCCTACTAATGTAACTTCCTCCAAAACCTCCTACCGGCAAACAGTTTTCCGCTCTCCTCGTCCCCGAGCTCCTCTAGCAAAGGGCTACGATAAAAAAGCTGTTCAGACTATTGTCGGTGATTACTCCTCATCCCTTCCTAATGGATGCGCTCTCAACAACAATGTTGAGAACCCTCCCTCCCAAGGTAAAATGCTTGAGTTTATCTCCGAATTTCTACTTAGTATTGTCGCTCCATGTAGTGAAATTCCCTTACCGCCCAACGTTGCCAAAAACTTAAGCCAACTTTTTAAACTACTCCAAAATGGGCCCAATAACCCTGCTACAGTGGAACTGTAAAAGTTTACGTCCCAAGAAACATGAGTTAACCTTCATAATCCCACCATTCTTCCTCCCAAAGTCCCCCGTCCTTTGAGTGTTAAATGTTTTTTAATGTTTGTTTTCAGTCCTTATTGTAGATTTTTATGTAAATATATAGTAAGTAATAAAATTAAAGTATAATGTACAAAAAATATCCGTGTAAGATATATATGCATGTATTGTCTGTGTCCTTAGGTTAAAGAGCTAACTAGCTAATAACAACTATTTCTTGGTACAAATTCAAAATTAACTTTTCATTAGTTTCACCGATCAATCTCCTTCGTGCCTTCTTCATCTACAAGACATTGGCGAAATACCTTGTGCCCAGTTGGCGCAGACAAAAGCCATAAACAAGAATTGAATTGAATTGAAAATAAAGCTCAAGATGGTTTAATTCTTCAGATTTAAAAGAAAAGTAAATAAATTTTGGTAAGGAAAAACCAATATTTTCTTTAGCGCGTTCGTTAATGGTGTTTTGTTCGTTTATAGGGCGTTTGCGTATTGCGTAGTGGCGAACAATTAATATCGATTATTGTCGCGCATCTGAACCTAATAAGCAGTTATGTGTACTTGATACATCGTAAGTGAAATTTATTATTGAGGGTTTGTTAAGATAATAAGCATAATAAAATCGCGAGATAAGGAAGAAGCTTTATTGTGCTGCTCAATACCTCAATCCAATCGTCGCCTGAGTCGAAGTTCGGCCTCACATGGGGCGGGCGCCCTCAGGCCTTCGATACCTTCGCTTCTTCGAGCCCTTGGGTTTAAATTCTTCCTGGCAGAGCTCCATTCCGAGGCACGCCATCAAGCCCGCCTTACGCTGTTAAAACCATTAGGGCTTAACAGCTACAAACACTCCGTAAAACAAAAGCTGCTCAAAACATATTGCACATCATTACTAAAAACTATACAAATATAAAAAAACTTACTTACCTTTAATTTTCTTAACAGTAAATGACTCGCTAACTATTTTAAAATGGGAGCTCAAAAACTCATTTCGACCGATACTGTATCAGAGGATCTGATTCCGGCATTATTTCAGTGCTTCACTATTATCTTGTGCGGGTAAGTGAAATAAAACTTCTTAAAGGATATTTTTTTGCAATTTTATAAATTTTAAATGCATATAATAAATTTCGGAACCGACAGGATTTGAACCTGCGACTCTCAGGCAATCGCAGCCTGAGCGATTTAACCAATTAAGCTACGGCTCTCCTACCGCTGATCCTACGGCATTAGTGTAGTATGGACCTTTGAAGAAGTAAATTGAAACTGCAACGTTTCCTACTAGTTGACGCTACAGGCTGATGTGAAAGGCATATACTAATTTCGGCATCGGCTCAGGCCGCAATTGCCCGAGAGTTGCAGGTTCAAATCCTGTTGGTTTTGAAATTTTTTATATGCATTTTAAATTTATAAAATTGATAATTCCTCCAAGTGTAGGTAAAAACACTAATAAAAATTATGAAAATATTTTTGCAGTTGTGATGTTAAATTGAAATTCTAAACCAAACATTTTTTTATTCATGTATTCCTATTTTCATACATATATGTTTACATAATTGTGTGCCTAAGAGGGTTCCTAATGTGCATTGATCTAAGAAGACACAGCTTAGCCCGGTAGTTTTTTTAATCACAATTTCACATTTAATTAATATCTTGCTATGAAGTTAGAGCAAGACATACCATAGTTTTAATCATTACCAGATAAAATATCAGCAGCATTACCCCATGTTAAAAAGCTGTATCACATAATGCTGTGAAATGAAGTGATAAAAATAAAAATACACAAGAAATACAAGAAATGCATACTCTCTTGGGGAACAATCGTGCAAATTCTATCATACGGAGCTCTAATTATACAAACATTGTGAAAAAGACTTCTTTAGACTTGTCAATTAAATTTATAGAATTACATACAACAGAATCTGCACCACTGCATTGTCACTATAAGTAATCAATGTCTTCCTATGTACTTAAAAAAATCATTTGAAAAATTGAGAATAGAGTCAAATGGATGTAGTTGAAAGAAAAGGGCCAATCCACATTAAAGTATTCTCGAATATTTATGGCAGAGGATGATGATAATGACATTTTTAGCTATTATTTTTATTCTGAGAATATTGTTACTATGGATTACTCATATGTTTGTATTTTCATTTGGACATCTCAATGCAGTGTTATTATGGTCTGACGACTAAGTGCTACCAGTAAAAGTGAAATGAATACTGCAAATGGTTTGCTACATTTAATTGTAATGCCATACATTTCCTAAAATACAAGTTTTTAGTTAAATAGACCCAATACAGTTATATAACAGCCTATAGCTCAACCCACTGGCTACTATACATATCCATGATGCAGTTAACCAAAGATAAAAACAATTTTTTAAGAAATTTATTAATGTAACCTCTAATTTCAGGTATGTGGCTGGACGAATTAATGCAGTATCCAAGGTTGAATCAAAAGGCATTGCCTCATTTGTCGGCATTTTTGCCCTACCGTCTCTCATCTTTCTCTCATTGGCCCGACTAAACTTCAGCAATGTCAACTGGACATTTCTATTGGCCATACTGATTGCAAAGGGACTTGTATTTTTTGCTGTTATTATAGTGACACTTTCAATAACAAAACCCATGAACTTAGGACAGGGAGGCATATTTGCAATATTTTGTACACAAAGTAATGATTTTGCATTGGGATTTCCAATAAGTAAGTAAATTCAATTATTGAGCGAAGTCATTTTCAGAGGGGGTACACAATACCTATTAATAATCAATTTTGAGAAATTATTATAAGAACATACATTATATTTTAAGAACTTAAATTTTTTCTTTGATATCAATGAGTCCTTAAAAAGAGAATATTCCAACCAAACTAATAAGACATAACTTTTTTGTGTGTATATTCCATCAAGGAAAATTTTGTGAATGTTAACCAAGAGTATCAGCAATAAGTATACTAAATTACATTCAAACCAGTTCAGACGTTTCTGCATGATGCACAAACAGTTAAAAATATACAGTACAAATAATTGTTTTGAGTCTAACAATTGAGTTATCTCAATTTATATTATAGCGATTCCCATCAGAATCTTCATTGTCCATTTGAATGGGGGGCCAAGTTTGATCCCTGGCACGCATCCCTCATACTATTCTGAGTTATGTGGGTTTTACTAAAAGTAATTATAACAGTAAAGTAAAAAATCGTGAGGAAACCTACATACCTGAGAGTTCTTGATAATGCTCTCAAAGGTGCGTGAAGTCTACTAGCCCAAACCCATCTCATGCTGCATACACACATCAATATTATAATATTGCCCCTGTGCATTAATAAATTGAAGCATTGATAGTTGAAGTTGGTTGATCTTTATATTGACAATAGTATTGACTGTGTGCGGGCAGCCTTAGAGGAGACGTGTGCCCAATGCCAACTGCCTATGATGATGATGATGAACTAACAGCCCAAATAAAAAAAATTTTGTACTAGATAGCCCAGTTATTAAAGAAGGTATAAACTGTTGCATTATTAATAAAGATTTTTTTTTTATCTTCACACTGTGGTAACTTTGTTGTTTAATGCAGGTAAATCCGCGTGGCACATCAAGAAAAAGGTATCATAAAAAACGATGCAGTCGAAAATTCGTTCTGATATATATATTTTTTTCAGTCAATGCAATATATGGACAAACACATCCAGAATATGCCCTATACCTGTACTTAATGGCTCCAATATCACTTGCTATACTCAATCCACTGGCATTTGTCCTGATGGAGATCCACAAACAACGGCAGTATCCTCAAACAGATATGGCAGAAACTCGGCAGCGCTTTCATGGCATAAAGATGCTCCTAGAGTTGGCTAAAAGCATTGTCTTAAATCCAGTACTTGTCATGACAGTGCTGGGCATTATTGGTAATATTGCTTTTAAACACGAACTGTCTTTTTACCTTACGGGTTTGCTAGATGTAAGTTTAACCTTTACTATCCATACTAATTAAGCCTCCCTAAATAGCTGCTTGTCTTTGCTTCATTTTGAATCATTGCAAACTATTTTTCATTGATATAGAGACATTTTATTATAGTTCATGTTGCAATGCATTTTGAGTATTTTTTTAAATATATGCTTGCCTTGAAACGGTGATAGCCCAGTAGGTAGAAGCTCGACTTCACTTTCGGGGGGCAGAGATCAAATCCCCGCACCTCCAATATTTCTAAGTTATGTGCGTTTTAAGTAATTGAAATATCACCTGCTTCAACGGTGAAGGAAAACATTGTTAGGAAACCTGCATGCCAGGGAGTTCAACATAATGTTCTCAAAGGTGGGTGGAGTCCACCAATTCGCACTGTGCAAGCCATTCTCATTGTGGGGGGAGAACCTTGCCCTGTAGTGGCCCAGTAAAGGGTTGATATGATGATAATGAACAGAAACTTCAATTTTATATATTTGTATATAGAAGATCATGTTAAAAAGAAAAAAGTCATATCTTCTTAATCGCTGTACATTCAGTGAACAAATTGAACTTTGTGCGTGACAGAAGGACAAACTAACAAATTAGTATCCTCTTCATTTTGTCTACCCACACTGTCCTTTTAGCATTAAGACGATTACCTCTTAATGTTAAATGTATGGGACACGATAAATGTCATTGTTACGCTGTAGAACTTTTCAAGCATAAAAAGTTGCCTTTTTTAGTATCCCGTCCATGGCTTATCTCTATTCGAATATTTGTGCCAATCTGTTGTTATTTCGCTGTCGGTAGAGTGGTAACTAGCCGCGGCCGAAGCTACCAAATTATGCCGTTCTCGCATTTATTAGGTCCGCTGAAAGAGTCAACCGCAAAGGCAACTTTGTTTATGATAATTCTTCTCTCATATCATTCGCTTTTGTGTGCTAATGTTAGTGTACTTTTAGTATAATCTCAAGCTTCAAGCTTAGATATAATGGAAAAGGGCATATCAGTATAAAAATTATATAATTAATGTTAATAGTATTTTTAGGTCTTTGGGAAATCTTTCTCCGCTACCGCTTTGTTTCTACTTGGACTGCGTATGGTTGGACAAATAACAAGGTTGAAGGGTTCCGCGCTTCTACTACCATGCGTCTTGATAATGGTTAAACTGTAAGTTTTTTTTATTCCATTATTACAGTTCGCAGAAGCCAGACTACTAGATAGACTTCTAGAATTTCTAAAAACTACTATTTACTTCACTTCGGGCATCTTGGTTGCAAGCTTCACTTAATTTCACATAATAAAACTTTGAAAAGGTTCATGAAGAGTATAAATAGATATAATATATTTTTTTTTTTCTGTTAATATATGTAATGACAATTGTTTTGCCCACAGGATCATTCTGCCGGTTATAATGAGAGAGTTTGTAAGTATGTTGGATGCTGGCTTTAACGCAGAAGAAACACAAGCTCTGTCAACGTATGCTTTCCTCTATGGCACAATACCAACTGCACCGGCTGTGTTTGTGTTCTCTAATCTATATCAATTGGAGATTGATTTGGTAAGACTTTTTTCTGGCGGCCATCGTTGTGATCGACATAGCTCAAGTAGTTGCGAAGCTGAACGGGCAATGGACATAAAAAAACTGGATTAATAGAATAAATGGATATTGCAATCCTATTATAATATTATTACCTAAACGTTAAAAAAGCTCGGTTGTAAATTGCTCTAACTCTGCATAGTTTAATATTAATTTACTTTGAAACATATCGAAATTTCCAAATTTCGCGTAACCCTAGGAACGCAACTGTTCCTAGGGTCTTAAATTTGAGCAAGTTCAGTTACCTAAAGAACAAATTTAACTCGTCATAATCTCTTAGTGTCCGTTCTAGTTGTGCTAAATGTCAAACAATATCAACTAATCTTTGAAAACACTACGATTAAGGTCAAGACGCGAAATTTAGAAATTGCGATTTCCAATCAAAATTGGATAGAGAAGTTCCTATGCGCTGTTTGTCAAAATTAAAAAGGAAATCACAAAACTGTGAATTCTGGTCTCTTTAATTTTTACAGCGCCTGGTAATTTATGTCGTAATCCAAGAAGAAGAAGAGTTCGAACCATTCTTTTCATTAAAAAAAATATTCAATAGTACCAACAAACAATTTATTGGAATGGGAGCATTAAACAGTTTTACAGATCAATAAGACTGTCTTTTATGGGCTTAGTATGAGAAATCCACAAGTCTGGTGTAGGTTTCGGTGATGAGTGTGAGCGAGACAAAGCGGGACCTCCGATCGCTTACGAAGACACGCGAAGAGCGCGATAGTTATATAGCGCGGCGCTTAATGTCATCCTATCGCGTTCGGCTGGTTGCCTGCCTCTACCTGCCTAAGTAACATTATTGAGAAAAAGTTAAAAGAAGTATTTATTGTAACGAAAGCCTGGCTTTTCGGCTTCTGTAGGTAGTACCGCCACTGCTGTGAGATGGTGATAACAAGAAAAAAAACCCGGCTAAGTTTTTTGTTGGCTCTTCTTAGACTAGGGTGCGTTTGGAACCCTCGTAGCGTTGGGTTTAAGGTGTCGAACGAAGACAAAAATACCGTGCACTTCTATCGTTTGATATGGTGATGATGAAAATCGAAGTCAAGATAATATTGCGTCCGTTTTATTGATTTTTTTGCAAGATCAGCACGAACACATGGGTTTTTTCTCAAGTGAATTAACGAAAATAGACGTCCAATTCGCGAATCTTAAGGAGACTCTTTGTCAATGACAGCAAATCTAGTACATTACTGACAGAAGCTACTGAATTAAAAAATTCTTCCACGGTCACGTTAAAAAGCGGTGATAGATATTTCGACCTCCCTTTGTGAACCGATTTCGATCCCCGGCACACACCTTTTCGGAGTTTACGATTTTTTATTTCAACAAACATCATTTGTTTTAACAGGAAACTTGCATGCTTGAGAAATTTCCATAATGTTCTCAAAGGCGTGTGAAGTCGTAATCCGCATAACTCTAGCATGGTGTAATTATTCCACTACAAGTTAGCCCTTGACTGCAATCTCACTTAATGGTATGTGATGATGCAGTCTAAAATGGTAGCGGGCTAACCTGGGAGTATGTTAGTATATAGCTTCTTCTAAATAAACTGCGGAGCAGATTACCGTAAATTATTAGCATTTTGTAAAATAATCCCTATTCAAGAGAAAACTGAATTAGCATTGTTAAATGAGGAATATTTTACAGAAAACTTACAAAAAGTCCAAAAGTCTTATTTAGTACGAAGATGTGACAAACTAAAACTTACTACGTATAATAATCTGTATGGTAAAAGACGATTGCTATTCAACTTCAACTTCAACTTCAACTTTTGTTTATGGCAACCGGGTCACTTTTAAGATAGCGACCATTACTGCCAATGACTCCTGAAAATAGCACAGTATATTATGGTGAGATTGATCGGTTATAAAAATGAACCCGTACGGACTCTACAGAGTGGTTTTGATGTGCACGATGGGAAAAACAGCACAAGACATATAAACATCACAAAACAGTACAAAACATACAGGTTACATCTATAAACACAGACTATAAAAAACAAAGGGAAAAAACAGAAGCGGAGCAAGCAATCGGCAGTTTAGAGTTTAATTTTTTGTGAATGAATAAATTTAATTAAGGAATTTAGAACTTTTTTGTTGATTGATGAAAGGAACAGAAGAGATTTAAGATCTATGGGTTTGGGCACACAGGAAGGCAGAATGTTGTACAGGGAAACTGATCTGTTTGGGCAATTGAAAAGGATGTGGTCTGCGGTGCCTTCCTCAAGGCCACATACACAGATGGGGGATTGGATAATACCCCATCTGTGCAGGCGTGAGGGTGTACATGTGTGACCAATACGAAGTCTGCAGATGACCGACGTCGTCTGTTTGTCGACAAGGCGGTAGCGGAAGAACCATGGCTTAGTTGGGATGGAGGGTTGGATGTCACTGTAATAGCGACCTTTAATTAATTTCGAACGGTCGTAATGGCGCTGCCAGCCCGAATCAAGTTCGGATTTGGCCAAGGAAAAAAGATCGTAAAAGAAGCAGTGGTAATGTTCCAGACTGCCTGTTTCTACGGCTTCTTTAGCATAAGAGTCGACAGTCTCATTGCCTTGGATCCCCGAGTGGCCGGGGATCCAAGCCAACGCGACCTTAATGTTGCGAAGATGGCAATCTAAAAGAGACTGCCTGATAAGCAGAACAAGGGGGTAAGTGTTTTTAGATGCAAACTGATTGGAGTTAATGGTCTGAAGGCCACTCAGTGAATCCGAGAAAATAATTGCTCTGTTTATCCCGTGAGAGACTACATACTTTATAGCTTCTAGAATAGCCACCAACTCTCCAGTGAATACCGATGTATGAGGGGGGCATTTGAAGTTCAGAATATTGGAGTCCTTAGGAATCCATACTGCCGAGCCTACAGTGCCACTTATCGTGAGCTTAGAAGAATCGGTGAATATCATCGTCCATTCACGCCAAAACCTGTCGATGATACTGTAGAAAAGTTCATTGGCCCCGGGTTGTTTTTTTGCAATTCCGAAATCAAGAACAATATTCGGTTGAAAAATTAAGGCGTCATAGGGAGTGCAATAAAGAGGACACATTGAGCCAGAGAAAGTTGGATCAGGTAGATTGTTGTATTTGCGGAAGCTATTTATTAGACACGGTACAGGCTTGTTTGACCAGAATCCATTACCAGGAATCAAAGAGGAGAGTTCACAAAGTTTGGGTATCAGAGGATGGCCAGAGAGTGAAGCTAAT
The DNA here is from genome assembly GCF_905163445.1 of Pararge aegeria. Lineage (NCBI taxonomy): Eukaryota > Metazoa > Arthropoda > Insecta > Lepidoptera > Nymphalidae > Pararge > Pararge aegeria. Next base: position 8,845,971 of record NC_053195.1, on the reverse strand, counting down.
CTGTAAAAGAAACGATCAGCCAAGTATTGTCTACGAAGAAAAAGGGGAGAGTCCACTGCTTCTACTTGAAGAGAGTTAGTTGGAGATGATTTCATAGCTCCCAGGATAGTTCTAAGAGACTGATACTGAATTTTGTCCATTTTGCCTATTGCAACCTTGCTGCAGGGTTCCAAGATAAAGGCACCATAATCCAGTACACTGCGAACAATGGAATTATATAGCAGTTTCTGGGAGTATGGGTGGGCCCCCCACCACACCCCTGATAGGCACCTCAGGATATTAATGTTTGATTGACATTTATGAACTGTATAATTTATGTGATGGGTCCCGGAAAGACGCGAGTCCAAGATAACTCCCAAAAATTTAACTTTTTTGCTAGTGGGGATCAGTTCATTGTTAAAGGCTATTTCTATAGGGGGAATGACTCTCTTCCTAGTAAAAATTACCACAATGCTTTTGGAAATCGATAATGATAGCCCATGTGAAGATAGCCACTCTCCTAAATAAAAAAGAGCTTGGTTGAGACTGTTAGAAGCAACCTCGACCGAGAGGGAAGAGGAGTACAGGGCTAAGTCATCAGCATATTGTAAGACATTGCAGAACGGGATGACGGACTCTTCAAGGTCGTGAGTATAAAGACTATATAGTAGAGGGCTTAACACAGAACCCTGAGGGAGTCCTTTCCAAATAAGTCTTGGGCGAGAATGAGAGTCACCGTGCCGTACCTCTATAGTTCTTTCCATCAAGAAGTTGCATATAAAATGAGTCAACTTCTCAGGCAAACTCAGCTTAGATAGTTTATCTCTGAGTAAGGAGAGTATCACATTGTCATACGCCGAAGATATGTCGAGAAACACCCCAACAAGAAACTCATTCTTAGTCAGAGCGATCCTGATATCAGTGGTCAAAATAGACAAGCTATCCATAGTACCCATTCCTTTGCGGAATCCAAATTGGCTTCTGGCCAATAACTTTTTGGACTCTACAAACCATTCCAACCGTTTCTTTATCATGTGTTCCATTATTTTTAATAAACAGCAAGACAAAGCAATGGGACGATAGGAGGAAGGAGAAAGAGGATCTTTTCCAGGTTTTCGAATGGGGAGAACAATTTGTTTTTTCCATGAATCCGGAACAAATCCCCGATCAAAAAAGCTATTAACCATGTCTAAAAACATTTTTTTAGTGAGTGGCCCGGAGTTAGATAGAAGTGAGTAGGGGATATTATCTGGACCAGGGGAGGAATGTCTCAAGTGGTTCAGAGAAGCCAGGAGTTCCGACCATGAAAATGGTTCGTCGAATCTATTAGGACGGCTATTAGCATAAGAGGAGGGAAGAGAATTTAAGCAAGGAACGGAAGAAGGAGCCAGGTTATCAATAAATGTCTTAAGCCAAACAGACGTATCATTACTGGAATAGTCGCAGGGAAGGAAGGATCCTCGAAAGCGTTTAATAGCTTTCCATAATAAAGTCGCAGGAGTCCGGGGAGATAAGTTTTGGCAAAATCGAATCCATCCTTTCCTCTTTTTTTTTTTGAACATTCGCTTAGCTAAAGCCGAGATTCTTTTATATAGGAGGAAATTATCGATGGTCATACAGTTACAATAATCTTTTTCGGCTTCTTTTCTGCGGCGGATCATGTCCGAACATTCCGAATCCCACCAGGGGGGAGAGGGTTTAGACGATTTACCCCTTTGTCTAATAGGGATGTTTTTGTCAGCGGCAGCTTTGAGGGAGGTCACCAATTTCTCGTGACAATCTAGTGCATTATCCTGCGACAATACAGGGAATTTATTGACAAAAGCGTCACAATCTTTGGCAAATTGTTCCCAATCTGCCTTAGAAAGGAGGTAACTACGAGAACTTAATTGGGATTTGGGTTGAGTAAAAGAGGTGGGACAGGAAATTAGTATAGGGAGGTGATCACTACCGTAGGAGTCGTGCAAAACAGACCAAGAAAGAAGAGTACCTAAATTGGGGGAGCAAAGGGAAAGATCAACCGCACTGGCATTCTTTCCTGGGGCAGTCCTGCGAGTTGGGGAGCCATCATTGAGGAGACAGATATTTTTATCCTCCATAAGGTCCACTAAATCACAAGCAAGGATGTCATAATCTGCGCTTCCCCACATAAGGTGGTGGCAGTTGAAGTCGCCTAAGATAAGAAAAGAGCCGGAAAGAGAGGATAATATGGGTTCAAGATCAGATATATGAACAGCGTGAGAGTCCGAAATGTAGATAGAAAGAACAGATATATCCATGATTTTGGCAGCAACAGCGTTGATGCTCGTCGGAAAGGGAGGAAGAGAAAGACGGGTAAATGTGACAGAAGATTTAATAAGAAGAGCTGCTCCAGTATATCCATCGCCTCTGTCATCCCGGAGACATGAGTACCCAGAAACCCGAAACCGTGATCCCGGGACTAACCAAGTCTCCGAAATAGCAAAGGCAACAGGATCATACGAGGCAATCATATGTAAAATTTCATGTTTTTTTGGGCGTAGACTGTGGCTATTCCATTGGATGAAGTGGAATTTTAATAATATTTAGGAATTCAGACAGTTTATTGGCGACGTTGGGCGGTAGAGGGAAGTCATTCATCTTGCTAAACATATTAATCAAAAGGGTCAGCAAAACATCCAACAGATTGTCACTAGATGAAGGAAGAGAGAAAGTAGGGAGAGCGGGACCCTGGGGCTGAAGAATGGAACCGCCATTACTCGAGGGAGGAGGGTCACGGTCGGCGATGATTGACTGGTGAGCCAAACGGTCGTAACCTTGTGGTGACGGGCGACGGGGAGATCTTGGAGTTGTTGTAGTTTTCCTATAGGAATGAGTGGAAGGGGGAGCTGGGGAAGAAACTGTTGGATTTTGAGATGGATTACTTCGGGCAGCATCTGAGTAGGTTCTTGAGACAGGGGGATATCTTTCACAGGCTTCCGAGTAGGAGATATTTTCTTGCGACATAGTACTTTTGATGGACTTCTGCCGGGTTTGCTCGGGGCAGGACTGACTCGTGGCAAAGTGCTTACCCGAGCAAAACAGGCACCGAGCTAACGACTCTGTGGTAGAGCAATTTTTGCCAACGTGTTCTTGGGCACATTTGTAACATTTCGGCTTAGAACGACACTGATCTGCGACATGTCCAAATCTGCAGCAACTATGGCATTGGATAGTAGGGAGCTGGTATATTTCCACAGACATGGCAGTGTAACAACAAAATATTCTATGCGGCAGAACTTGGCCACTAAAAGTTATCACCACCGTCCCCGTAGGGACCCATTCTACACGACCTTCTTTGGAAACCTTCCGGTTCAGTCGTCTAGCTTTGAGTATCTCCCCACAACCGGATGGAACCTCAGCATCCTTGACGAAGTCCGCCAGGGAGAGGTCAGAGGGAACTCCCCTCACAATACCCATACGCGTGATGTTGAAAGAGGGGATCACAGCCTCATACTGATTAGCGGCCAGAAGTGGGTTGTTCAAAAATGAATTAGCTGCTGCTGGTGAGTTAAATTCGACACATATCCGATTTCTACCCACTTTCTTGATTCCTCCGCGTAAAATATCTTGCACCCTGGAATTTACCATGACCTGGCCGAACTTAATTGGATTTAGGGTAGTGCCGGCAGAAGGGGCAGACTCGACGCGCGAAACGTGAACAAGAAACGGGCCCTCATCCTTGTTGGAGTATTTTCTGCCTTCTTTAAGGTTGGGATGGATGTACAACGAATTAATGGGATCAGATGGTGCCCTGTTTGATAATTTAGCCGGTGGCTGAGCGTCCACCTGCTCTGAGGATCTTTTGTTGGCTCTGCGGGAAGGGTCGGAGGTATCCATCGATTCCCCAGCCACCGCGTCTTGCGACCCAGAAGCCTGAGAGCCCATAGCAAAGCCCACATTGCTACTCAGGTCAGGGGGCTTAGGCGGGATAGGAGGCATTGCAGGATTGTTAGCGGCGTACAAGATAGGTTAAAACACTTACTGACGACCGATGTACCGAGTTACACAACAAACCACAAAAACTTTGCAATCAAAATCGAAAATTCGCAGAAAAAATACAGACACGTGCTATCTCCTAGGAAGCCAAATGGCCACTCCCCGACGATTGCTATTCGTTATACCTTACTTAATTAACCAGCTTCCTAAAGAGCTTAGGGAAGTTATAACGAAGAAAAATATTAAGTACAAACTTAAACAACATTATATAGATCTCATAACAAACAAATATATTTAATGACAAAATATGAGAAAAAATTAAAAACATCTTGTACACGTATAGTGAAGGAATATAAACGCACTTCGTTCCTACCTATACTGAGTTATATAAATTATGGAACGTAAACAAAAGGTTTTTACATTTATCATTGTCGAACTACCCGCATTCTAAATGGTAATGTGAATAAGTAACGATTTTGTAGCATAAATTGTGAATGTTAATATATTAATCTATTATACTAACAAAGCAAAAATTTGTCAACGGCTGGGTGTACGGAAAAAATATTTTGAGTTTATGCTTACACCTTTAAATTAAGACCTGTGATGTATATTATGTGTAATGAGTTAATAAATAAATAAAATAAGCGAAAATCGTTTCGCGGCACGTCTTTGTCGGTAAGGTGGTAACTAGCCATTGCCGAAGCCTCCGACCAGGCAAAGACTGCTCTAAGCCCTTTCCTTATGAGAAGAGACCCGTGCTCTCTTATGGGGCGGAAATGGGTTGTTATTAATGATGATGAGTCGGGTAAAAACTAAATGTGTAATGGTTTTAGATGGCGTTTTCCATGGTCATATGCACATTACTGTCTGCGCCGATAACATACATCTCAGCTCAAATGATGGCAATAAACAAGGATTACGCTGTGGAAATAAAGAAGTTAGGTTTCGATCTGTCGATAGTTTCTTTTCTAGCAGCTACTTGGGTGCTGACCGTTTTTGTGTTAATTCCGAAGATTGATAGAATTCCGCATCGATTCACAGCCGGCCTTCTAACAACTCAGGTATGCAGTATTTATATATATAAATATTTTATCTATACTGTGTGTGTGTGTATTTGTGTGCGAGCGTATTACCACTTTTTTACTTCCATTTGAAGTCAGCCCTTGACTGCAATCTCACCTGGTGGTAAGTGACGATACAGTCTTAAGAAGTAGCGGGCTAGGTACGGGTACGTCCATAAGCGACAACGTTCCGTCACTTCTTTGAAGGTAGGGTGCTTACTATCCACGGCCGAATTCCACCCGACAAGACAAGAGATAATTCACAAAATATTAATTACCGAATATGATTCCACACGATATTAAGCGGTGATAGCCCAGAGGGTAGGAGCTCGACTTCACTTTTGGGGGGCCGAGTTCGAATCCCAGCAAACACCTCTAACTTCTATCAGTTGTGTGCGTTTAAGTAATTAAAATATCACTTGCTTCAACGGTGAAGGAGAACATCGTGAGAAAACCTACATTCCTGAGAGTTCACGATAATGTTCTCAAGGGTGTGTGGAGTCCACCAATACGCACTGGGCCAGCGTGGTGGACTACGGCCCTAACCCCTTCTCATAGTGGGCCGGCAATGGGTTGATATGATGATGATTTACACGTAACTTTTTTTTTCAGATATTTTTAGCGTCAAGCGTGATTTTGGGCGGGCCGTACAAAGTGTATTCTGAGTGGTTGGAAAAAGTGCTACCAGCTTTGGAGGTATTTACCACATACTCGTGTTTCATGTGGATTGCTATGCTCACTGTTGGCCTTCTACTGTTAGAGGTAAACAATTACCATCTATCTATTATTCTATTACGCAAATCCTAACTAATATTGTAAATGCGAAAGTGTGTTTGTTTGTGTAGTCTTCCGTCACGACCTAAGCAAGCAGCTTATCAACTTGATGTTTTGGCAAAGAGTTAACGAACGAAACAGGTAGTATATCTACCTTTTTATCCCAGGAAAACAAACGGTTCCCACGGGTTTTTTAAAAAACCGTAATAAAAACGGATAAAAGCTGGTTCTATTTATAAACATTTTACATACATTACTCAATTTAAAAAAAGGTATCTAAATAAAAAAAAATAAAAAAAATATATATTACGACAATACAAACATCGCCATCTAGCCCCAAATTAAGCGTAGCTTGTGTTATGGGTACTAAGATAGCTGATGAATATTTTTTTTTATGAATATAATATACAGATAAACACCCAGACACTGAAAAACACTGAAAAACATTCGTGTTCGTCACACAAAAATTTTCCAGTTGTGGGAATCGAACCCACGACCTTGGACTCAGAAAGCAGGGTCGCTGTCCACTGCGCCACTAAACCGTCAAAAAAAAATCAAAAAAAATTGGACACACTTCGATGTAAATCGTATCATCCTTAACCGATTTCCTTTGATAAAGTATGTTTATTTTTAATAAAGTATGTTTATTTTTTAATCCAATGCGGATGTTTATTTTTAATCTTCATAACTCGCGTCATTTATGGACGGATTTGCAAAATATTTTTTTGTTTTAAATAGTTATCAAATGGTCCCATTTTAATTACATATTCATCTGATGTTGAGTTTCGTAGGCAGACTATAGAACTTTTTAAAAAATAGCATTTTATCACACGCGATTGCTGCTACTGCCTTATTTTGCACTGGCTATTGCCCGCGACTTTGTCGTTTTTTGATGTGGCATTCAGTTTAGTTGTAGTTCTAAAAAAGTTTAAGATTTGCTGCTGTCCGCTGAGGAGTTCTGTCCTCAATCTCCAACCACATTCATCAGATCTACACAAAGTTTGGGCAAAATTATACACATATTAACCTCTATAGTACAAAAATAATTATTTAAATTGGTTTTAATTTGTCGGAGCTGTGATGTAAAATCGTCAAACACTTTCATCCCCTCTCCCAAAGGAACCGAGCTTAATGTCGGGATAAAACGTATCCTATATTACTTCTAACACTTCCAAGAATATGTGTACAAAGTTTCATGAGGATCGGTTAAGTAGTTTTGACTTGAAAGCGTAACAGACAAACTTACATTCACATTTATAATATTAGTAGGGATAGGAGGGATTCTTAACGGGGAGTTCCGTTCACGCGCGATTTTGAACTTTAACTAAGGTTCTTTGTAACCGTATTATTACATCCCCAGAGTCGTGGGCCATCTTTCGCTGCGAAGCTGTGGCCGGTTTTCTGTTTTGTAGCGTGGGGCACCCCTGGTGTCATGGTTGCCGTGTTGCTGGTCACCAAAGAAGTGGGAACGATTAACACCGACGCATCTGACGCTATACGATTGGGCTTAGTCATCTTCTGTATTACATGTGAGTTTTACTATATGGGTTTTATCTATAGTCCGCTGCCCGTCTGTCTGTCTGTCTGTCTGTCTGTCTGTCTGTCTGTCTGTCCGTCTGTCACCTGGCTGTATCTCATGCAATGGTATTATTAGACAGTTGCAATTTTTACAGATTATGTATTTTATTGACGCTATCATCATCATCATCACATTAACCCATTACCGGCCCACTACAGAACACGGGTCTCCTCACACAATGAGAAGGGGTTAAGGCCGTAGTCCACCACGCTGGCCCTGTGCGGATTGGTGTACTCCACATGAGTACATCATGTAGGACTCTCTGGCAAGCAGGTTTCCTCACGATGCTTTCCACCATTGAAGCAAGTGATATTTTTATTACTTAAAACGCACAGAACTAAGAATAGATAGATGCTGGGATTCGAACTCGGCCCCCCGAAAGTTAAGTAAAGCTCCTACCCAATGCGCTATCACCGCTAGTTGACACTATAACAACAAATAATTGCTTTCAAGCAACCTTGTGAATAAGTAGTTTTTTGAGGAATTGTTACATGTAGAAATTTGTAAAGATCTTCTTTTTCATAGTGACCACGGGATGTTTGATACTCTACGTGAGGTTCCGTCGACGCCGCCAACTGTTTCCGAGTTCAATGGCAGATATGCTGATAGAACCCACGGCGACGAATGAAACATCCAGCCTCGTCGAAAACGCTGTACCCAACTCGCACACACAGTCCATATCTAACTATAGTGAGTACTAGTAATAATCGCTAAAATAAATCTTGTTACATGGCCACTAAGGGAATATAACAAAGAACGATCAGCAGCTTCCTCGGTTCTACTGACATCTTCAACCTGACTGCACAGCAAAGTGATTATGGGTTAACCCTCCCGTTGGGAAAGGACAGTTCAGCAGTGGACTGTTATGGTCTAGCTAGGTTACGAAATGACTTCCACTTCGATACTACTGTCAAATCCATAATTGCAACAGATACAAATTATACACATACATTGTTTTTTCTTATTTTAAGGAATCTAATATCATTTGTTATAACGGTGAAGGGAAACATCGTTAGGAAACTTGCATGTCTGAGAGTTTTCATAATATCAAAGTGTCAAAGTCGCGTGAAGTCTACCAATCCCCACTTTGCCAGCGTGGTGAACTACATCTTGAACGCTTCTCATTCTGAGAGGAGACCCGTTCCCCCGTTGGCATGCATACGTTACATATTATGTATTATAATATAACATACTAATTTCATTGTTTATATATGGAATGTACTAAATAGAAGGTAATAATGAATGAATGAATATACTTTTATTGCACACCACAAAAGTACATAAAAAAGGAAAGGATAAAAAAACAACTTATACAATTTGGCGGCCTTATCGCTTTATAGCGCTTTCTTACAGGCAACCGATGGAGAAGAAAATAAATACAAATAGTATACACTATAATATATGGTGGTGTATATACACATATACCTATATTTCTTTACTTAAATAAATAAATATTGTCAACTAGGTATTTAAATTAAGTTGTTAAAATACATTCTAATTAAACTGTTTTCTTTTATGGCGTTCCAAGGAATGGAAGATCCAGGTAAATATTTTTATATTTTAAATTAACTAACGGTAGATCTCTGAATATATATAATATAACAAAATATTGCATTAATTATTATTTTCCATTCTTATTAGTTCCCCAATAATTTTGAAATACAGAAAGGATACTAATATGGCTAACGCTAGTGCATCCCATTGTTACAAATTGTTTTTATAAAACTTCAAACAAAATAAAACTTGAACTTCAAACAAAAAAAAACACTGACACTATGTACTTCAGCTACATGACTATGGTATCTTAGAGCCGTTCTCTTGTAGTTGCTTGTTATTCGTTGTAAAAGTCTTAAAAATGGTCAAATCAAGAAGATTACTGAAAATTTTAGGCGCTGTGTGTTTGTTACTTGTCAGTTCACAATAGTTTAGGGTTACGTGTCCGTGGCAATCAATTAGTACGCATTAAAACAAAAAAATATAAATATGTTTGAATAGGAATGATGACAGTAACAAAGAATCGCTTAAATATTGTATTTATCTAATGATTTAAGAAAAACGCATTTTTATTTAAATTGTAAATGAGATTTGTTTGTTTGTTTGAAAGATTTATTGCACACACACATTTTATACTTTCTATAGAAGAAACTGAGAATAGAAAATACTACTACTAAAGCGATCTCTTCCAGATTTGTATTTATTTTCAGTAAACAAAACTGTAAAATCTAGCGATCCGACATGGCAGTGAAAAGCAGCATTCAAAATTACATTTATAATTTTTTAATTTAATTTTGTACTGCTTGAACGTTGTAAATCTCTGGGTATATCAAGTGTTTTGTGATTTCAAACTCTCAGTTGCTAAGTTTTTTGTTATACATACTAAAACCAATCATCTTTAGTTTTGGAACAAGGATGTTCTAATAGCTCTAATTTGCCTATGAAGTCACGAGTGCGGCCATGACACGGCGAGCGTTTTCGCAGGAAATAATATTTGCATATTTATATCTACAAAACTTAGTTTCAACTAAAATAAGATAATATTAGAAATAGTAGTAGATACTTCTAACATCATAGGGCAGTTTTTCTAAATTAGTCATTAGGACTAAAAGAATTTACAAAAACATGCTTTGTTTATATGTACACAGCCTACTGTGCTATAAATAGAAGTAACGAAAAGTACAAGTTGTAAAGCGATTGACAGTTCGTTTGTAACAGACATTTGGCGTCTTAAGCTCAACTAATTGACAGGGGTCTTCCACATTTTTCGACTTCAAATATCAATAAAATTTTTACAGGTTGTTACGGAACAATAACGGCTACTCCCTCCCCGAATAAGAACGGTAATTGTTGCAGCAATGACCCCAACTGCAACAATGGTTTTGTAAGCAGTATTACTCCTGACATGGAAAACATGGCGAAAAAGGAAAGGTAACTACTGATTCTGTTGATAAATTTGACGACCAGCCTTAAACAGTGCTGTGGTCTTAGCTCGAAGTTCCCGATCGTTCGATCCCCGACGCGATGGGGTTATTTCGGAATTCCAAATCCGGTAGTTCCAAAGATTTGCGCTTTTTAACAAAAAATCTTCCGTTTCATTTATAACTAGCGATCCATCCCGGCTTCGAAACGGTGCTTTAGTAGCTTTAGTGTACTGTTTAGAAAAATTGATAATATTATAATTATGAGTAGATGCGCGCATTTCGTAGGCGCACGCTGCGCCCGCCGACCGCTGACGGGCGAACGGCCCGCCAGCCACTTTACCCCCAAATTATTATTATTTATAATTTTAAATTATTATTGAGTTATTAAAAATATCACTTGCTTCGACGGTGAAGGAAAACATCGTGAGGAATCCAGCATGCCTGCGAGTTCAACATAATGTTCTCAAATGCATGTGGAGTCCACCAAACCGCACTGGGCCAGCGTGGTAACCCCTTCTCATTGTGGGAGGAGACCCGTGCCTTGTGGTTGCCCGGTAATGGGTAGAAATCATCACATCTTCTTCTTTCCCTGGGCTTGTCTCCGTTCTTGGTCGGCCGGAACCTTCCGTTGTACGTAGTGCCACTGTTACGGCCCCACGCTGGGTCACTCCAGCCAGCCGAGCTCACTCCAGAAGCTTAGCAGGCCACCCAGGTCGCCAAGTGATATATCATCACATTACAAATATTCGAATTTCCTCGCTTTTTCCTACTATAATATACTACATATAAACCTTCCTCTTCAACCACTCTGCAACTGCATTAAAATCCGTTGCGTAGTTTAAAAGATTTAAGCGAACAAACAGGGAGAGCTACTTTGTTTTAGACTATTTAAAGATAAAGTAGTTTAAGTTAAAGATATTTTAATACAAATAAAATAAACAAATTTAAATTTTGTAGGACTTGCGCGTGCCCACCACAAAATCTCCGATGCACCACAGCAGATACCTGCCCTTATTTGAACGAAATGGAGGAAGCGGCTAACGAACCGGGTCTGTTGCCGCCGGAACAGAGCCTTGGGAGTGGTGGGCAACTCACGAGACACACCGTGCTTATAATCGTCTACGTTCTCATGATGTTCTTAGTAAGTTTGCAAACCTTGATTAACACGACTTTTTTTATTTTATTAATTCACTATGGATAACTAACTAACTGATGATACTTTGATAATTGCCCACCGACCCGCATTGGCGCAGCGTGGTGTGTCTATGCTCTGAAACCCTCACTCCTATTAGAGACAAGACCTGTCCTGAACAGTGCGGATGATGATGAGCATACAGATTCTTAAGAACTTGAGCCTAAAATAATCTAAGGTTTATTGCACCGAGTTACATATAGTAGTAGTAGAGTAATACCTTTTATGAAAAAGCTTGTCCGGGGAAGTAGTACTGCCATGCTTATTTCTGCCACAAAGCAGCATTGCTACGTTCTCATTAAGTTTGCATACATGGATTAACACGACTTTTTTTATTTTATTTATTCACTATGGATAACTAACTGATGATACTTTGATAATTGCCCACCGACCCGCATTGGAGCACTGTGGTGGGTCAGCGCTCTGAAAACGTCTCTCCTATGAGAGATAAGATCTGCGCTCAACAGTGGGACGTTAATAGGCTGCGAATGATAATGAGTATACAGATTCTTGAGTACTTGAGTCTATAAGATTCTAGGGTTTATTGTACTGGTTACATATAGCAGTAGACGTAATAAAAAATTCTTGCCTTTTGTGACAAAGCTCGTCCGGGTAAGTAGTACTGCCATGCTTATTTATGCCACAAAGCAGCATTGCTGTTCTTATTAAGTTTGCATACATGGATTAACACTCTGATAACGTCTCTCAAATGAGAGACACAACCTGTTTCTGTGGGACGTTAATAGGCTGCGGATGATAATGATGAGAATACAGATTCTTGAGGACTTGAGTCTAAAATAATCTAAGGTCTATTGTACTGGGTTACATATAGTAGCCGTAGATTAATACCTTTTGTGACAAAGCTCATCCGGGGAAGTAGTAATGCCATGTTTATTTCTGCCAGAAAACCGCATTGTCATGTTCCGGTATGAAGGGCGTGGTTGACTTAATACTTACGCCTAAGGTTGATGGTCACGGGTCAGCACTTTGTAGGGGGGTGCCGCACTGTAATGTGCTACTCTGTTTATAGGTGGGCTGACCCATCTTCATGGCCAATAGTTACTACGAACATAAATTGATCGTCATGTATGTGCTGGGTGACCTCTTCTGCTCCTCCCGTTATATTAATCTCCTCAAATTTACGACCATAATTCATACTTACTGTGAAGAGCAAAGTTTATCAACATAAGGTTGATACTTTATAGAAAACTCTTTTTTTTCTTATTAATTCTATTATATCAGGGTCTAATCGTATTATGTTTGTGAATTAAATTAACCTATGTTACTTTTGGATTGAAAAATGATGAAATAATTCTTAAAATCGGTTCAGTGTTTTCGAAGTTTATTAATTACAAATAAACAAAAAAAATCTATCTTCTTTGTAATATAATAAATCTTCTTTGTAATATACTTCTGTAAGCAGTAAAGATAACGATAGCTTAAGAATTCTGCAATTAAAATTTTCTTGCCTTAAATATTATATTGCCTTCCAGGATCTGACTTACACAGGATGGAAAATAATGCGTAAAGATGAATCTGGGGTTTTCATTGAAATCGAGTATCTGAACACGATCGCTATATACGGACAAGCACTGGTTGTGCTAATACTCTTCGGAATTGATCCTGACGAAGTTTTGATGCCTATTGTCAGATGCCTGAGGATGAACTGGTAAGAAATTTCTTTTGTAACACATTTTTATTAGCTGGATCTGTAAGACTGTATGTGTCGCACAACAATAAGCATGATGACTTTTGAAAAACTAACCTACGATGTTCGGAAGTATCTGCTTTATCCAAAAAATATCTTATTTTTGCAGAAATTAACGGTTTTGTCGATATAAATTGCAAATTATTTTAAAAAGAAATATTTTACTGCGAAAACTCTCGCCGTGGCATGGCTGCACTCGTGACGTCATAGGCAAATTAGAGCTATTAGAATTTCTTAGAAAATTTGGTAAGAGATTTTGGTATTGATACCACAAAAATAAGCAACTAAAAGTTTGTAATCACAAAAAACTTGATACAACCAAATAACAAGTGCAGAGATTCAAGTGGTACAAAATTATGTTTATATAGACGTGACGTCATTTGGCGTTTCACCTATCATGGCGGATCACTACATTTTGCAATTTTATTTATTGATAATAAATACCAATCTCGCTAAGAATATAAAACAATACGTTTTCCATAATACATGAATTTTAGCGATTGTTTGTTAATATCATCATGCATATTCAATTGACTTTCAAAACGAAAGAGTTACAATTGAACGTAAATATTTTTATGTTTGCCAGAATTGTGTAGTAATTATGCAATTTGCTTATAATCTGTGAGAACCAGACAAATGTACGGTGCAATATATAATTTTGCCAATCTTTATACACCACAAAGTAGATGTTGATTTTTAGCAACTGTGCATTGTGAAGTCGTTTCCTTCGTAATTTTGCAAGATTCGTTTGTTGTGACGTAGATTGAAGAAATTATTAATTACACACAATTGAGTGTTTCTTCTTCTTGTTTTTCGGGTACTCCTTCGTCAAATGCGTTTAAGTAAGGAATCGGACACAACTTAAGTATTGAATGCTAAACTTTATGCTTTAAGGTTCGTAGCTGATACTGTAGTGTTGCCGGCTGTGGAAGACCTAAGCTTTGAGACCAAGCATGTGTGCGATCAGTTCATCGCACACCATCTTGAACGTTGCAGGGATGCCATCGCAAAGGATACCAGGTATGTTTTCACATCATCACCACCATCAACCCGTTAACGGCCCACCACAGACCACAGATCTCCTCTCAGGATGAGAAGGGTTTAGGTCTGAGTCCACCACCCTGGTTAAGTGCGGATTGGTGGATTCCACTCGACCTTGAGAACAATTATGGAGACTTATCAAGCATGCAGGTTTCCTTACGATCTTTTCCTTCACGTTTTAGCAAGTGATATTAATAATTTCTTTAAACCCACATAACTTGGAAAAGTTAGAGGTGCGGGCCGGGTATCGAACTCAGTCCCACCGAATGAAAAATGAAAATGGAAAATTTTATTGGACAGTACAAATTGTTTATTACATACATTAGTACTATCTATATATTTTATTGTAAGTTTGTTATATGTATATATTATATATGTTTATGCATGTTTATTTAAATGCACCACCTACCTCTCTTCTTGAGCTGTTTTTAACGCCTTTGGTTGCCTGGAAGAGATCGCTATGTAGCGATAGGCCGCCAAAAAGTATACTTTTTGTTAATTTTTTTACATATAATTTGTTATGTTTATGTGGTGTACAATAAAAGTGTATTCATTCATTCATTCATTCATTAGGTATAGATGTTGTTGTAGGTAGGTATGGGCAGTCTAAGCCTTACCCAATATCCATATTGTTCTCTTAGGCATATGAAGTTTTAAAATCCCCACTTGACCAGTGTGGTGGAAGACAGCTCGTTAAAAATGCTAAATAAAAACCTAGGGCTTAGAGTTTGGTTGTGTTCCGCGCTTCGTAGAGCCGGAAGCCGTCGAGCGCGGTTATTATCACTAGCATGTGTTTGTTAGCCCACTAATCCGCATTTAAGAAACGTGGTGGGTCTAAACTTTAAACCATGGAAAAGGAGGCCTTTGCCTTTGTAGTACGATAATAGGCTGATGTTGATAATTGATCGGTAATAATATCGGTTGCCACTGTTATTTATGACAGTTGACGTATATTTCTTTGCATCCGGCAACTAAACTGTCATTAGCGGAGAAATTTCAGCACTTCAACTAAAATTCAGTTGGGGGAAACAAAGAATAAGAATATGAATCAGTTTCTACGCGATATCGCACCGCGACACTAAATCGCTTAGCGGCACGTCTTTGTCGGTAGGGTGGTAACTAGCCACGGCCAAGGGTTCCTATCAGACCAGACCAGAGAAAATTCAGAAATTATAAATTTCCAAATCCGCCGGGAATCGAACCCGGGACCTTCTATTTGAATACACAGCGCTCAAAAAGTAGTTACAACAGGTTCTCTACTTTCCTTCGCTACCAACGTCCTCTTGTCAAATTTATTAAACTTATTAAGTTAGTTCTTTCGGGATACGTAATACATTACAATATATACACAACACAAATAACACGATGAAGTGAAACGAACAGTTCGAAAAAAGAGAAAAAAGAAAACGAATTCTGAGTCCGGAAACACATCATCCACAGGGAACACCACCTTCCATCCCCGGGTTCTTTAACTTGTGTTCCTTCGCGAATCGCGGACATAACTATAATTACGGTGACTATTTCAGATTGCGCATGCGCACCTATCGGAACGTGTTCCGCGGGTCGTCTCTAGTGAGCTGGCTCATCCAGTGCGGTTTGGCGGCAGACAAACCAGAAGCAGTGCAGTACGGGCGACACTTGCTGGACGGGCGACTCATCGCACATATCCACAACAAGCATCACTTCAAGGACTCGCCCCTTCTCTACACCTTCAAATAATTCCAATTACTGTAAAACACGTAAAGCGGCCGTAATATAGCGTCGACGTCGTCAATACAAAAATATGGTGAGCAAAATTGCGTCGTTCGTAAGAGCGGTGACAGACACCGTAACGTTAAATATTCTCCTTACATATGAAATTGGCGTTTTGTAAGGGAGGAACATACAGTCTGTTTTTTTAAATCATAATATATTTATTATAACCAAAAACTTCAAGTCGCTCTGCGTGCTACGGAAATTGCTTGTTATTTCTTCGAGGGATAAGATCCGTAACGAAGTGATTCGCCAAAGATCTAAAGTAAATGACATGGCCCTTCGGGCTAGCATACTGAAGCGGCAGTGGGCTGGTCACGTTTGTTGGAGGACCGATGGACGTTGGAGTCGAAAGGTCCTCGCGTGTCGGTAAACGGAACGTCGGGCGCCCCCTAACTAGATGGAGCGACGACCTCCGAAAAGTGGCAGGCATCGACTAGATCAGGAAAGCCGGAAATAGGAAAAGTTGGCGTTGCTTTAAAGAGGCCTATGTCCAGCAGTGGACGCACATTGGCTGATGATGATGATATTTATTATATCAAAGTATGTACCATTGCAATCCATGTACTTTAGCCATCTCATATGTAGTTCATTGATCCCTTTACTAAAGAACCATTTGGAAGGTAATCGATGAAATCTATGAAAGCGCTTTGGAATGCTTCATCGGAGTTTAATTTTTTCCCTTGCAAGAAGTTACCCATATTTCGAAATAAATGATCATCTGTTGGAGCAAGGTACACAAAAGTATGACCTAACACAAAGTATGATAGCTGTATAAATTTGAAATTGGAATTCCTAACCAAAGAGCAGATATTTGAGATCAAACTGGCCAGTACTACAATACGCCAATTTCATATGTAGTGACCTAATAATATCATCTTTTCCAGCAAGCTACCACCCTCCTTACGATAAGTAAAGTAACTATAGGTTCAATTTCTGACATGAAGTAATAGGATGTACTGATATAAATCATTAACAGCCCTGGATTTCGTGATTACGCTTAACGCGATAAATACGTAAAACTGTAAAGAAGACTATGTAGAACTCAATTTGCTGATTTTCGAAAGGTATAAAAGTCTTATGTGATCCGAAACCGAGCTATTGTACTTTTCGTAAGGATGGCAAGCAAAGCATGGTAAATCGTAAACAACTCTGGTGAACAAAATGGCGGCATACGCAAGAGCAGCAACTGAAACCTGCTGACTGATTAACGTCAAATAATCTAAAGTAAATTTCTGCAGCACCGCTATTGAAATTATTGCATATATTCGTAATCACCGCTGTGACGACCGACGTTTGCCATATCACCCCTCTTATAGCGATTGCTATATTGCGGTGCGTTTTCCCAATGAACCTTAAAGCCTTTCCATCAGAGATGTGCTTCAAACCGATATACGAAACGATAACGAAATACGATCGATTGTTTTTAGTTCCCGACACAAAAATTAGGAGGTATTTAAGGTTTGTTAGATTAGGTTTGTACATGGGTTTTCAGAAAGCTAAAACGAACTGATTTTTATACTGTTTTTATGCATCTCGAACACAAAAAATTATCATCATATGCCATGTGTCACCATTTTCCTAAAAAAGGTTTATAAAAAAAAAAGAGGTTTTTTATGCATTACACATATAACCTCGGAGCAGGAGCAGGAGATAATATATAATTAAAGGGTATAGGGTTCTTCCTCGAACAAGTTTATTTTAAATGATTTTTAAATCTATAAACTTCATAACTCTGATGGTAGGGCTGTAATGAATGACGAAAATTTGCGCGTTTACCGGACAACTTCGAAGTCATATGCATTTATATATGTAGTGTATCCCTTGTTTACTTGTAGGTACAAGTAGGTGTTAACAAATAGTGGCATAATATTGTGAAAAAAAAACATATATATTTATTGTAAAGCGTAGATCGACCAGTGGCATATCTCGGCAGCTTGGTCTAAGCGGCTTGATTTAAAGAATTTGTCCGCGACTAGGGCGCGCATGTATTTACCAGTGACTTGACCTTCAAGTGACACGCGTGTCCAAATAACCGTCATGTAGGCACTCAGTTCTCTGGCGTTTTCGGAACTAGCGGATTCGTGCCGCCGCGTGAAAGTTTTATACTTTGTTGAATAAAAATGCCACCGGCACGTTTGGTATTTAGACTCCGTGGTTCTTATTTATTCGTAGTTCTTATGTATAATCTTATGTTACCGAAACATTAAGTTAGGTTTACGGGACAAAATATATTATTTTAGTGCAAGTCAATGTTATGATACCAGTTAGTTATTGTATGAAGAAAGTATCTGGAACTCTAATGTCTAAGAGTTACCGCACTAGATGGAAAACGGTTGGACGTGAAAAAAATACCTTTGTGTATACATAGAGAGCAAGCGGGCCTGATGTTAAGTCATTACCACCCATTAATCGCCAGCATCAGTTCATCCACCGTTTGAATAAATATATATCGTAGTGAGAGTAGAATATTATAGTAAACGTAGCACAAAAAAAAATACCTACATTTGAAAATTTACTGTGATGTTGTAGAAACGTAGTTGATATATTCCTGTACAATATAGATATTTTATCCATTTATTAATAATATCTTGCATATTATTGTCTGGTTGTAGTTCTCGATGTTAAGATCTAGTTGTAAAATATACTCTAGGGTCACAGTCGATTTTATTGTTCGATATTGATAAGAAAGTAAATCACTGTGCGACCTGCTATTAAGTTTTATGCATGTATCACAATCGGGACCCTGAATTTCTATGGCATTATTATTTGCGCACTACTACAAAACCATACTAAAAATAATATAAATGAGAAAGTATCTGTTTGTTTGTTGGTTACTTAATCACTGGAGCGATCTTGATGAAATTTGGCACATATTAGAATATACATGGTTAATTAAACAACAGAAACTCTTGTTCGACAACTTTTGTTCTACGACTTCATTAATAATCAGCATTATTTTATATCATACAAAAATGTTATAAATAATGGTATTTCCGTAAAGAGACAATACGCTGCGAGCACGCACGATAGAATCGCGGTGTTGCCGATGTTACAGAGTAGTAACAAGTAGAGTATCTTTGTATAATATTTAAACATTGAGTATTTCACAAACTCAGATCCAGTTAAAAACAAGTCTTAGAACAAAAGTTGTCAGTTTTAATTGAAACAACAACCGGCCAAGAGCTTTCTGTTATTTTTTATTTCATCCTGTATAGCCTGCATCTTTGGGACAAGGATACTTTTGATGCTGTAGTAATACCTAGGAAACGTTCCCATTGAATTAAATAAAAGGCCTTTGGAGCATATTTATTTCCCGGGATAACAAATGGTTCCCGCGGGTTTATTAAGACAAAATTCAGACGCGGACAAAGTCGCGGGCAATAGCTAGTTAAAGGTATAATAATAAAAGAAGAATTGAATATATGCACGTTTGTGGTTACTATTATTCTATCGACTTAAACGTAAACTATGGGAGTTGTTTTGTTTCTTATCAGCACAATTCGACCTCCCTGGAACAATGGTAAAGAATCAGGGCCCGGATTGTTTGGCATTTTTAAATGTACTTACTAACCTTACAAAGTAGATTATAAGACTTCGCCCCGGGATAAAAAATGGAGAAACGATTTGCTTGGGAGGCTGTGGACGGTCTCAAGTACTAGTTTTTATAGTTATTTCGAAAATAATATTCGTACAGTAATTTTATAGGCAAATGACACACAGAATGTGTGGTGTTGCTTATAAAATATGAATTGCGATCTAAAGATTTATCCAATTGTCAAGGAAAGCAAAAGTTTCATGTTGATTAAGATCTGTTTATTTTGCACTGTGACATTCAATTTTGTAACGTTAATATGCTCAATCACAACTGATCATTGGTAAGAAACAAATTAAATTTCGAATAGGCAATCCGATCATCTGTTAGCTACATGCTACATAAGCATTCATTTTCTGGTATTTTCATTACCAATATATATTTTTAATGTATCCTAGGGATAGTTTACAAGGAACACGGCTGCTGCTGTTAGATAATTCAAAAAAGTTACAGCATCGCGTGCATTTTCGAATATACATAAACTATATGGTAGTCGACAAATGGATATGCGTACTTGGGACCTATAAGTTTTATCACACGCCATTGACATTATGAACTGTAGAATTTTATTCTTGCCTTTTCTGGTCATTTGTTGTGATACCTTTTAAGATTTTATTAATGTTTATTTCTTCGAATAGGTATAGATGTTGACACTCAACACAATGTTTTATTTATTTCCACTTAAATTTTCAAGAAATAAAAATTAAAGGACCTTATAATAAACTTAATTAAAAATTTGCTTTGAAGGATTTTTGAGCAAGTTCTATTATATTTTCCTGTAATGGAAAATTGTACAAAGTTACTCAAAGACTCATCACATTATTATTTTGTATCGCTATCTCACTCTAATTAGCAAAAACAAAACTCTTATAACATCTAACTTTATCATCGTATTTTTTTTTGCTTTAGTTTAAATTACAAATAAAAAATATATCACGTAAGCAACGCAACGGTGGTCTGCCATTCAGTTAAGAGCTAGTCTTAAGTCTATAAAAGAATAATTTCCGAAATGAATAATCAGTTTAATTCAAGATCTTCAAATCAGGAATTAAATTTAGCAGTGCTATTAAGTACGCGTCGGTACTATGCACGTGTCGGTCTTTTATCTTCAATAGGGTTGTCCTAAGTAAACATTGAGAATGTGAGAATGAAATTTGTTTGTATGAAAAAATAAATATACTTCTTTGATTTAATATTTCTACAGGGTGATTCCTTATAAAATATACTTTTGCACCCTTAAACAGTATTTCGTAATTCCGTTACACGTTGTACCTAATAATCTAATTTAAATGGTCCGAATTGACTACTACTATGCTCTCTGTAACCTCGAAAGATACGGGTGTAAATTTTAGAACAACTAGTTTAGTAGCATGCATTTAAATATATGAAACTAAAATGGCCTGGCTTAGTGGTTAGGGTTTCGGCCTCCAAACTGACAAGTATGTGATGATGATGAAATAAAATCTTGGTAAGGAATAGGTAAATTAAAACTGCCTCGTGCAATTAGTCGTTAGCATCTTCGCTTACATGAGGTCTTGGATTCGATTCCCGGGTCGGGTCTAAAATTAGGTATTGGGTTTTTTTGTTGAGAAATTCTTAATACCAGCCCGGAGTTAGGAAATTTGTGTTGTCGGCCCCAACCCTCGGAGAGCGTTGGTCGTCGAACATCGTTATTTTTAAATATAAACTGACCACTATGTCTACAAAAACATTGGGCATCTGCATTGGGGCTATACATTCATAAGTTGCCCCAATTGATAATAACGTTAAAATAATGATATTTTATATTACTCTTCCTACGTAGAAGTTTCATATACCAGACTATTCAAGTAGACTTTTATGAAATCTTATTATTATACTTAATGTAATTTTGACTTGATAAACGTATTGCGTACCTACCATAATATAATGGAGAAACCCTTAATAAATCAATATTTATGTCATCTACAGAGTATTTATTTTAGACCAAAATCTAGAAGATTTTTGTCTGGTTCCGAGATATCTACAATAATGTTTTAGCTGCTATCAAGTATAGATTATTTTATTTTGTATTAAAAAACATTCTTGTTGTATTCATGTTGTGCTAATATAATGAAATAGATATATTATGTACCTACCTACTTAAACTATGTTTACTTATTTGAATGTTTTTGCGAGTATGTCATTATGTATGTGTGGACAAATGTGATATGTAAAGGCTGTTGTGTTGAGCTTAAGTATTTAATTTTCATAATGAAATATTTATCATATGAGTAAATCATTTTAATATCTAAATATAATGTAGTAAAACTATATTACGTAAGAATATTTTTAAAATATAAAAAATATAATACTGTTTCCTGCAATCAAAATTGGTTTTTTATTTATCAATTCCAAAGATGCCCAAACTTTATTTATTTGAAAATTATTCAGGTTTTTCTGCTAATTACCCAATTACTATTTTTCTGTAATAATCATTGTTTCTAATTTTAATTCAACAGAAACTTAAAAATAATTTTATTTTTAATCTTTATCATTTATCTTTATCTAAATCTATATAATTCAAAGTCCTGACTGACTGATAATCAACGCACAGCCTAAACCTCTGGGGTTAGTCACTTTAAATTTTGACCGGTTTATTTTATGACGTAACTGCACACTAAGAAAGAATTTATTGAAAATCAACCCCCAAGTAGTCAATTTTCAAGTAATATCAACGACTCTAAAAATTCAACAAAGAATTATGTGTATTTAAAATTTCGAAATAATTTAATAGCACTGTGAGTCCGAAATTTAATATTTTTTGAAAATATTAAATATCGATAGAAAATACAATCAGATTTTTTGTTTTAATTTTTGTGTGTCTGCTGTTAGCACATTACATAGATTGCAATGGATTTAAATGCAATTTAGTAAACTTACAGCCGATATTCCAGGTTAACTTTAAAGCTATTTTTTATCCCAAAAAACAATAAATAGGGTTCCTGCGGTATAAGATGAAAGACTTAGACGATTCTACACCATAAATCTGTCATATCTTAATTAATTTCAATAAAAGTTTATCGCAAATGTTGAATCATCAGTTTAGCTCTCCCCAAATTTGGTGGGTATCATGACGGATGAAGATAGGAACTCCTCAGCAGATAGCAGCAACCCACTAATCTAAGACTTATCGTTTCTGAATATCTACCACATATGTATTATATTATGAAGGCGTGAACGCTAACACTTCATAAAAAATGGCACGAATTTTCCCGGCTCACCTTCTCATACGAGTCTATTCGGAGTATGATTAGGACTCTTAATTAACAATTGCTATACGTCGTTGGTGATAGAAGCTGAAACCAACGCACGCAAATTTCTCCTTCAGAGGTGCTGCATCTAGGTCACACGTCTCTAGATTAGTATCCGTATCCGTCCGTACATAATAGGTTCCGGGATTTAAGAATAGCAACGTTGATTGCGAAATCTGTCTGTTTATTTAATCTTGACGCACAGAGGCAAGCTATCTAAGCTTGCTTTTTGAAGAACATCGGAGACTTTGCATCCCGGAAAAGCACAGTTTCCGCATAGGTCAAAAAAGGCTACAAAGCTACAAATAAAAGAGAATATCTATCGAAGTTTTACACATTCCACCCCAAAGGAGATGAAAATGTGTCGGCAAGTCGTTGGTTTTTTGAGTTATATAGATGAAAATTGGTGTAAAAGCAGACAATTAACGTACCACATACAGTAAAACACATGTTACAGGAATTACAAACATTTCAATGTCACGTGATTTGAGGTGACTGGTTTACGCGGCATTTTTAACAATATATTTAAATAAAATTATAGTTATTTTTAAGAAATAATATCAATTTATTGAGCAAATAAATCGATAAGACCCGAGCATGGCCCGACCCATAAACCACCGTACGGCAGAGGCCGACCGCCACTAGGTTCTCCTTGTGCGGTGGATTAAGGTATAATAAAATATATCATTGTTGAAATTAAACAGCAAAATAGTATAAGTATTTTATTCATCATTTTCCTGTTCCTCATTTCCATCGCCATCATCATCATCATCTTGCTCCGGTGTTTCCCACCACGTCAGCAAACCAAGGCCTGGTTCATTAATTCCTCCTACAAGTCTATATGGAGCTACTGTTTGTACTGGGCACTCGGTGCCGGGAGGGCCAGTTGGTAAACTCTCTTCAAAAGACTCACTTGTGACCCTAAACCTTATTGATTCGCCTGAAAAATATGTTAAGTAAGGTGGAGTTTTTCTAAACAGAAGAGTGGTCTTTCCCAAATACGGCTTTTAATTACGGCTTACGGCTTTACGGCTTTTTTTTTTCCAGTGTTTAATTCTATAGCTAAACATTGTTATCCTTATTGATATTGTACTAGTAATTAGCAAGTTCAAGAGATTATAATGATCGGGACTCTATTTCCAGGTTAGACTATTATTTTGTGTTGTTGAAAATGATGAATTTACCATAGCAAATTTTACAATATTTTGTCTGTGTTTAATGCATTGATTTACAGCTAAACTCTTTGGCTTTAATATTTGTATTAATTACCTGAATCCATAAACAAATCATGTTTTTCACCGTCTTCTTTTGGGTACTCCCATACCCATGCTTGGTCTGTCTCATCAAACCTAGATGGATGTTGCAGTGCATTCACAGGTATTAAAATATCATCAAAGAAACCCATTGTTACTGTAATAATAAAATAGACTTTCAATTAATTTATATTGATTTTATATTGCACAGCAACTGAGAGCAAAAATACCAGACATATAGAAGATATAAAAATAATGGTGCTTTAAATTATAATGCATTTGATTTGGAGTAAAAAAAGTTTGTTAGGTTTTGTGTGTAATTGTTACCATTTTCCTTAAAACTACGAAACTAAGTTTTATGGACTTTGAGATATGATTTTATATTGTGTGACCCAAGAGAAGCAAATGGTAAGGACTTTTTTAATTGTTCACTTTTATAAAACTGTCTTAAACTTCTGTGTGTAACATTTAAGGGTTTTAATTAAATTTGAAACATCTAAAAAAAATATTTGCTTTATTTCAGACATTAAATTGTCTACTCACTAGGGAGCTGTAAGAGTGTAAGTGTATATTGCAATGGACAAATTTCTGTGATCTAACACTTGCTCATCATTACTCTTACTCAGTTGACAACTGATACTTTAAATAGACCATTGTGTTGTTGTTATCTTAAAAATAGAATAAAAAGTCCTAGTTACTACATTAGCAATTTACTTCCTTTTTTACCTGATTATCGTCTTAACAAAAGATTTATTTTGCACTAGGTGTGCCCTGTGGCTTCTCCCCCTTCGTAAATTGCGGGACGCAGCTTACTGCTATATAGTCTTCACCTACCTCAATAAATCAGATAGGTACCAAGCGTAAAGTTTTTTCGTCAATCTTACTGCCCGTGCCAAATACAAAATCCTAGGATATTAAGTTGTGATAGTATTTCAACATATTTAACAAACAACTTAGGTGTGGGCAAATGATAAATTTGAAACCTTCAATCATGTAAACATTGCCAATCGCAAATGAAAGTCCTGAAGCAACACCACTTCTGCCTTTTTTTAAAAACATTGAATTTCCTTTAACAAATGACTGCATTAATAATTTGTCGCTCAACAGCAGGACTTTATATTAGTCGATAGCGTTGGGTAATCAACGTTGACCTTAGTCAGTAAATGGATGGTTGTTCATCTTTAGAAGTTTGAAAGATAATTTGGTTTCCATCAGTCTTAGCGCCTTTCACTCACAAAGAATAGTAATTGTTAAAGGAAGAATCAAATTATGGCATTGTTAGTTGATTTTTCATTGAAATTTCTAACATTTTTTATTTAGTCCTAGCACTGAAATTCTCATAAATGTTACCACTCTTCATGTATTCAGTAGTGTTAAGCTTTAAATGAGGGGTTTGCTGCTGTCCGCTGAGGAGTTCTGTTGTCTATCTCCAATCATATTTATCAAATCTACACAAAATTTGGATTAAACTAAACAGTTAGTATCTAGTAGAAAATAATTATTTCTTTCATGCCCTCTCCCAAAGGATCTGAGCTGGATTTTGGGATAAAAAATATAGTTTGTCCTACCTTGTAGTATGAACTAAAATCTTGCATTTGAAATGATTCAATAGTTTCAGCGTGTTGTGCTGCCCGGATACAGACAGACAGAAATTAAAGCAATTACAGTTTTGGGCTCAGTATTGGTTATAGATTGCACTTTAAAAAAAAATTAAATATCTTCGATGTATGAATTCGACCGGTTACAGTTTTATTATAAGAATAGATGTATTCTTATGCAGGAAACTGACCTTATATAAAATTTAAATTTAACTTTGAATGTTACAGCATAGTGGTTATGATGCATAAGAGTTTAATTGTTGTATAAGTATAACTGTATTATTGTAGAGTTACAGCTCACTAGTGAGTATCTGACATATTTCTAACTTAACTAATGCATTATATACAACAATCATTTGGATGGTTTCTCTTTCAAGGACAAAGTTAACCTTCAGGTGTAAGTCAAAAATAAAGGAATCTTTTTAAAACTTAAAGAGCCTGTGGGAAATTATAAAAATAAATTTAAAAACATTTTATTCCAGTTCAGGGACCCATATAAAATTGAGAAATTAAAATAAAATGAACATAAAAGACACTCAGATTTAAAATAAAATAAAACAATAATTAATAAAAATCTAAAAGTAAAATTAGAATAAATTCAATTGTGTTTCATCCTTTATATTTATGATATCAAATAATCCTTTTAAATCCTGAAAAACATTGAATTTGGCAAGCTTACCATGTACACCTTCCCTGCTGCAGGTCCTAATCTTTCCTATTAAAATTTCTTCTACCAGAGGCCTAAATACTATGTACCTAAATTTAACTTCAGTATGTGATGATCCATCACCAGGAAATATATAGGAATGCCCAATACATGTTATATCGAATAATGCTATACAGAGTCCTACATTGAGTACTACCTGAAACAACAACAAATAATAAAAGAAAACACAATATTTATGTACTTGTTTATATTATCAAAACCTCTTAAAATATGCGGTTGGATATACTAAAGCTCATCTAGAAAGTACAGAGGTGCACTGTGAGGCGCTTCTTCTGTACTTAAAAAAAAATTAAAATTGTTTTGTGCAGCTGTTTCACGACTTGTTCCACACTTTCCCCCGATCTAGAAAATATTCTAATGAAGTTCAATCTATTGATAATTTAAATTTGTAGGTTATAATTTAAGCTCGACTAAACTATCAACATCAATTTATACACATCAACATTAATTAAATAAGTAAACAGTTCATTGTATTTGAGAGGTTAGGTTAGACTTACTTAGTACCTTGTTAGCAAGTTTTCTGTTTAGTAAGGTTGTTATAGATTCAGTTAAACTTTGGTGAAAATGTTCAGGTGTAACCCGTACTACATCTTTCATTTCTGCTAGGACAAACATTTTAATTTACATCTTTCATTCATTATTTGAAAACAAAACATTGCCGCAAAAGTTTAATATTTTTCCACAGATTAGTGAGATTACTTAGATAAGATTACATAGGTAGGTACTTGTTAAAATATCTTACTCTACAACTACTGGCTACTACACAAACTGTTTCTTCACTGTCACCTGTCAGTCAAAGAGAATATGATGGCGATCTAAGATCGATAAATCGAGTATCGAATCTAGCGATTCTTTTTAATTATATAAAAGAATCGCTAGATTATAAACCCATAAATTTTAGAAACATTTAAATATGTAGATGAACCGATTTGGTTTGCATAAAACGGATACAAGATACCCCTCTGTAAATCTGTATTGTGTTTAGTTTAAAGTGTCTATGGAGATTCCTGAAGCTATTGGTGTTCGAGTTTATATCGAACATCGGGCCTGAAAATCTTAGCAGATTTTCCAATATAATTGTGAATTTTCTATTATCTATGGTGATTAGTATTTTTGAAGTTTTAATTTTTCAAAATGATATGTGAACAAATCTGAAATTTATAAGAATTTAATACTTCAATCTTAACAAACTTGAATTAAAACAAGCATCCTGAAAGTTTCATTTTACACATAATTTATTTTAAGTCGGCCATGTCAGGTACCTAAATAAATTAATATTTTTTTTTCACAAGTTCTATAAGATCATTAAGTAGGTAATGCTTCTTCATCCTCTCGTCCTTTGTTCGTTCAGGAGTTGAGTTCGAGTTTTGATGCAATTGGTGTTTACAGATATTCAACCTTTTTTTAACCACAGGGTGATTAGGTTCAGATTTCAGTAAACTCTTGCTGTATGTATGTATAAGATAAGTAATATACTCAGCCAAATGGATAAATCATATAGTAAATGTTTAATTTTAAACCTAATTACCGTTGGGACAGTCTGCCAAGTACATGAGATTGATTTGTAACTTTTATTTAATTTGTTCTAATAGGCAGAAGGGATAGATCAAGATCTCCGATGAGGATGAATAGAAGAGACAAAATAATGGAGCACCATAAAAACGATACCCTACCTAATAGCGTGATGAACCCTATGATGATGCAAAACATGATGATGCCTCAAGGTAAAGTTCCATTCTAATATATACCTCATTGCAATGGGTTGGGTGGGCTTGTAATGATAGTGTGAATCAGTACATTTTCAGTCTTACATCAGTACTTAATGAACTGTAGGTAAGAAATATATAATACATTATACAGCCCTAAATACAAAATGGGCTGTATTCATGGAGTAGTATTACATCTTCTGAGTTGTAAGAGTTTTTTTTATGGTAGAGCTCGGAGCTTGTCTGGGTAACTATTAATGATATGCTTATTTCTGTGGTGATCCTGTCTGAAGAGTGTGGTTGGTTCATCAATTATAACTTTAAGAAATTATTTTTTAATCATCTTTGTGCAAAAGTGATTTAACAATTTTGTAAATATATAAATTTAGACTAGCAGCACTTGCGGCCTCACTGTATCCAAAAGGGCTCCTGATTTAGAAAGTACTACAACATAAATACAGTCATGTCTTCTTTTGTGCAAGTGCAGATTGATGGACTTCACAAACCTTTGAGATCATTATGGAGAACTGTCAAGAATACAAGTTTTTTATGAAAATTTTCCTTCACCATTAAAGCAAGTTAGGGTCATTTCGCCTGTTTGCGTCCACTTAGTGGAGTTGTTAGGTTTGAACGTGAAAAAAAAAATGTCCGTGCGGTATTTTTTAATCAAATATGGTTGTAATGTAGTCCCTATATAGTCTTGTCAAGTTTAATGCACAGTTTTGGATAACGCATCTGATGTTTTATTCTACACAGGTACAAATAGCTGAAACAGGCGATTTTCCCATTTTGCGTCCACAAAATCCAGATTGCGTCCGCCTGTGGACCAATTGGCGTCCACCTGTTTAGAAATAATTAGGAAGGGAAATAGGAAATAAAAAAGGGAAGCTTGTGATTTTAATCAAAACATTTATTTAATACCTAATTGCTGATATCATAAAAGTTAACATAAATTGCACTTCAGGATATTTTTTTTTTCTCCTCCAACTAACTCCATTAATAGATTCACTATTATTTCGAATATCATGTCGATGGCTTTATACGATTCTATTTTACCATTTCGGTACAAAGCCTTTAAAATTGGCCAAGTGCGAATCGGACTCGCACGTTCCGTGTTTTATTTAATTTTTTAATATTTATTGTTATAGCGGCCATAGAAATACATCATCCATGAAAATTTCAACTGTCTTACTATCACGATTAATGAGCTACAGCCTGGTGACAGACGAACAGCGAAGTCTTAGTACTGGGTTCCTGTTTTTACCCTTTGGGTAAGGAACCCTAAAAATGGAACAAAATTCAAATATTGGCAAATACACAAAATAATTTTCGTATAATAATTGTATATTTTTAGGTTAGGTAGGTTATAAAGAGTATGTTTAAATAAAATTATATAAATTTTACTCTATTATTTTCGTGTGATAAAAAGATGGACGCAAAATGTTATAGGGTTATGTAGGAAAACTGTGCGTCCAAGTCTGATTTTTGACATTCATTATCTTTTTTTATATTTCTAATAATATGGACGCAAATCGGCCATCATATTATGCATGTTAATGTTGTTAAACTTGATAGGAAGTTTATATTGTTTTTCCCATGTTATCGTATTTAATTAAACATATTACTGAGAAATAGTTAGAGTAATCTGCGTCCACAGCGGACGCAAAGTGGTTTTTTTATAAATATTATGTACCAGTTCGCGTCCACCTTATATAAAACTGTCAGTAGAAAAATATAAGCACAAACATCGTTATTCCTATAGTGTGGTTCACAATTAAGGTCTAGGGATAACAAAGTATTCAAAATTTCACATAAACACCTTAAATACTTACCGTGAAAAGTACAGCTGCTCACTATTTTTTTTACAACAGATTCGCGCGTCAGCACTTGTTGGTTGCACACGCAAGATTAGTTTATTTTTCATTAAATTTGGGTTGCACGCACAGATCTTTTGTTTGTGTGTGAGTACCTGTCATAGGTCCGAACATCAATAGAAGCGCTCTTGTTTAGATTGGTGTGTCGGTATTGTTATTTTTCACTGTTGTAAAACAGTGTACCGTCGTTTGGACGCGAATTGGGCGTCGGACGCGAAAAGGCGAAAAGACCCTATATTTAATTATTAAAAGGCACATACCTTACAAAAGTTAAGAGGTACAAGGGTAGGGTACTTTCGCACTCTGCTGCCAAAAGTGTAGCTAGGCTATAAACAATCTCACAACTCAATATTACATACTTTTAGTAGACCTTAAAATCAGATTTTCCAGAATTTTATGAATATGCTTGAATTGTATGAGCACTATAAATTAAAGTCGCTAAAGCAGTAGTTGCCTGTTTTCATTAGTACAAATATATATTGCTCATTTGCTGATAACAGATTGAAAATATTTTTAATCAACATAGTATTGTTCCCTCCAGTAAAATCATTATCAGACTTACAACAAAAAAAAAGAGGAGATTATCAGGTTGTATTCATTTTTGTTATGAGGTCGAGAAAATGAGGAACTCAATATTATAGGGACACATAGGTGTCTGATAGGTACTTAAGTTACTTGAGCATGCTTGCTTGCTTTCGAAAAGCACCATTTGCATTTTGTCAAGTGACACTGAGGTGCCAAGAGAAGTCTTCAACCAAATTCGGGAAGTTTAAAGAAAATTTTGGAAAGGATATGAGCAGCTTACATTTGGCTATTAAAACTTAGATAATTGCAAATCTAGCCAATAAAATGCGTGGGATTGAAATTATTGTTTTTTCAAACAAACTCGGGTTTTTTGTTATTTTTTTTTAGATACATTTGATCATTGTCGTATTTGTGCTTTACATGAAAACAAATTATTTATTTATATAATATTATTCCTGTGATCTTACAAAAATTAATTATCTTTGTACCAAAGGAAACATGATGATGCCTGCTGGAATGTTCAATATGATGATGCCAAATGCTATGATGAGTAACAGTATGTTGCAAACAACAGGGATGGAAATGCCTGCATTACAGCCACAGATTGACATGTCCGCCATGGGGTCTTCTCAGCCAATGCAGCCACCTGGTCAACCTATGGACATGGGGTTAATGAGAGGTGTAATGATGGACCCTCTGATGGGGATGTTTCCCAATGTTACTGGCGAAGGTCATAAGGAAATAATTCTGAAACATTGCAAACTAATGCCCCCAACAGATGACTCTCCCCATCCACCACGTCGTGCGCGACCACCAGGGTGTCGAACAATCTTTGTTGGTGGTCTACCTGAACTGATAAGGGAGAGTACTGTTAGAGAAATTTTTGAACGTTACGGCAGAATTCATATATTGAGACTGTCAAAAAAGAACTTTTGCCATATTAGGTTTGATAGGGAAAGTTGTGTAGATGTAGCCATGACTATATCTGGTTATAGGATTAAACTCTTAACCAAAGATAGGGATGATAAAGATGATGATGATGATGATGATGATGTTGTTAATGATGATGATGATGATGATGATTCCCAAGCTACTAATGGCTGGCTTCATGTGGACTATGCTTTGGTATGTCAAAACAAATTGTAACTGTAATGCCATTCATCTAACTAAAGCGTATTTGACAAATAGTTTTAATTTTTTAGAGCAGAGATGATCAGAATGAATATGAGAGACGTCAACGTCAAGCATTTAGAGTGCAGCAGCAACAAATGCAACAGCTGACAGCGCAGCAGGAAGCGATAGCCTGCCAAAGCATGAACTTCTGTCGTTCGCCGTCACCATTGCGAATACAACTATTCTCAAATGCAGCCATGGTTCAGTTAGCTGAAAAAATTAAAAGCGAAGAACATTTCGCAAATACACTTCCTGTACGTAGCAAATTTTGCAGACAATAATGTTGTATGGCTATATATATTTTTCAACAACTTGATTACTTATTCCAGACATTAATTTCATGGTTAGAGCGTGGTGAATGCTCGAAGAAAACTTCCAATCAATTTTATTCCATGATCCAAGCTACAAACTCGCACATTCGAAGGCTCTTTGGCGAAAAAATGCAGGCAGAGGAAGAATTGCAAGAGTGTAAAGAAAGGGTGAAAACTCATATACAGAATGTGATTGACCAACGTAAGTATTAAAAAAAGAAGAGCACACTTATTACCTAGTCATTCTGCCACCTGTTTGGTGACTGATCAATGGTCAATCTCATCTCTCTCTAAAGTTGCACCATAACCATAATTACTCTTGATTGTTATTGTTTCTGAGGTAAGACATTGAGACTACTGGGCTTTAAAGCTTAACTTAATATTTTGATAAAAGTCAAGTATCTCTCTCTAACTATTATAAAACTATTCTCTGGTCTACTCAACCGCAATGGTAATTCTTGGACGAAAGGTCATCTGTACGGGACGGGAGTATTGCCATTAGTTTAATAGATCTCTCTAGGTAATTTGAAGAGTCAGTGCATCAGGCACATTTACATAAACGAAGGGGTGGGACACGTCTCATGCATCGCGTCTCACGGATATGGCCCATATTACACCATCGTTCTTCGAAAGAGTTACGTTAACGGATGGAGATGGATATGGTCGGATCGGGAATGCTTCAAAACGCAGGAAGCAGAATGCTGATTTGGGTATTATTATTATTGTATAAGCTCTGAACACCAATTGGTGTGCTGTCAGTCACAACTATAATTTTCTCTTGAGCTGGGCTTACTGCGCTTCCGACGGGTGATCAATTTCGAAAGCTTTAGAAGTGGAAATTATACTATAACCTGCAACCGTTGCATACAATACGATATACCTACTTGTATGTAAGGAAGTACGGACGTGTCCCACGCCAAGATTGTAAGTCTTAAATGCTTTCACAAATGTTATAATCTGAAGGATTAAAGAAGCCATTTTACAGTGCATTCAAACATTTAGTTCACCTAAAATTTTTATGACATTTGTGAAACGACCCATCTGTGTGGTGGACACATGTGTTGTTGGTGTTTCGTAATAAAGACAATTGCCATTTGATTAGACAATTTTGTGATTATGTAATTTATTTTATAAGTACTCCTGTAATGTATTTTTATATCCCTATGACAATGGTATAATTGTTTTCAATGCGATGCACTAGCGATGAAATCTCCGGTAAGTCTTCGAGACGTGAAAGTTCTACGCGACGAGACGTTTATGCAAGTATGGCGACAGCCGTGGGTACACAAAAAAGTGCGATTTAATCCAACGTACAGTGCATTCTAAAGGCTGTTGGTGTCACGATATTACGGTATGTTTCTCGAGCGACCTCTAAATATAAATTCTTTGTGAACCTCAGTCGAACAGGTGGCGAAAGTGTTCCATGCAGCCACTCATCAACGCGTTTGGGATCACTTTACTAAACCTCAGCGAAAGAACATTGAAACATGGCAAAAAATGACACAGGTAACTGATTGAAACTTAATAAGGCTGTTGGGATGTCTTTTATATAATGTATGTGGTACATTGGGCTGTAATCGTTATTGTAACTATTTGTAGTGAATATATTCCACTAATAGTTAAGGAAGTCTCAGCATAAGTTTTAACTTAAGTAATACTAGTAAGTATAAAAAGCATCACTGAAAAACGGCTGTTACCAGGTAAAGTAAAAAGGTCAAAATTAAATATACTATTTTTATCTTATTATTTAAATTTGTGTATTTTGTTTAGAACTAAAATTAAAATTTTAACACAAATTCTTATAAGATTTAAAATAAAGAATATCAAATTTGTATGCTATTTTTTTAATTGTTAGCATATAATTTGTAAGAATTTGTGTTAGGCTAATAAGGAAAAGTTACAGCAACTCATTATTTTTAGGAGTTTAATACTGTGAAAGAGGAATTCCGCGAAAAATTTTTTAGTGACGAATCAGACTTTAATGGATACAATAAAGCAAATAGTTTTGATTTTATTGATGAAGCACAACAATTAAAGGTTAGTCTACTTGCATGATTTTTCTTATTTTGTTTCTATTTTTGTAACATAAAGTTCTATTTATTACTTCCCAGGTTTCGCTCTGCAAGCAATGTATAACCTTATATTTTGCTGACCCATTTCCATGTTATTGTTAAGTTTCCATAGTTTCCATTATGGAATATTGTTGTTAGTGATATAATCAAGGATCGACGGCTAAACGTGTTCTGAGGAACGTGTTTGACAGCGCTAACTTTTGCTGATTTTATTTAAAAGGATAACCGTATAATTTAATATAAAAAAATAAATTACGACAGTACACAAATCGCCCTGTAGCCCCAGTAGAAAGCGTAGCTTGTGTTATGGGTACACAGATAGGTGATGAAATTTTATTTACATTTTCCAGTCTTGGGATCGGTCGTAAAATCTTAAGGAAAAAAACCACTCTGATGAAAGATCTCTAAGGACACGGTTTAGATTGGTCCAAGTCCTAATCAGTTTATGATTTCATTACCACAATGTCGTTAGGTGACTCAAAGTGAAGTTAAGCCAAAAATAACCAAAATAATTCTAAGCCAAATTATTTTTTCTCTCATACTATACCATTGCTTCATTGGTTTGCCTTAAACTGTTATTTAAAGTGCTACTGAGTTAACTAAAACTAGTAGCTTTTATTTTACAGAAAGAAAATGAGAGCCTTCGATTCCAACTGGAAGCATACAAAAACGAAGTTGAGGTTATAAAAGCTGACGCCCAGAAAGAAATAGAAAAATTCAAAGCCCAATATATAGCACGTCAAGCATTACAAGATTCTCTGGAGAATAAGGTACAATATTTATTCGACACAATAATATAACTTGTGGGCATATGTGATATGGCAGTTTATGTTATACTAGCTGACCCGCGCAACTACGTCTGCACTGAATCGGGAGGTTTTAATATCTTAAAAAAAACCTAGAAACGAATTGCACCATACCAAACCATCCATCCATACATACATCCTCACAAACTTCCGCTTTTATAATATCAGTAGGATGGTACGCATGCATTCGATCGTACCATATGTTTTGCGACCTGCTAGTATCTGTGAAGATTTATGTCCTTTATCTCCGACAATATTTATCAGATATTCATTAAAATTAGACAATACATGTATGTATTATGTTAGTATACACTTTCAAATAAAAAATGAATTATTAAAATCAGTTCAAATTTAACGGAAATCTATGAAGAAAAATTGATAAAAAATTTCATCCTACTTATTGTGTTTATCGGGATATGTTGACTCGGAATACCAGCTACCACTATACCAAATTTTATTAAAATCCGTTCAGTAGTTTTTACGTAATGCCCGGGCAGACAGACAGACAAAAATCTGTTTTGGACTTGGTATCGATTATAAAGCATCCCCCGATCAAAAGTTTCAAAATAAATTAAATGTACAGAAATCTTCCAGTTACAGTTTTATTATAAGTATAGATTAGAGTAGAAATTAA
The DNA here is from genome assembly GCF_905163445.1 of Pararge aegeria. Lineage (NCBI taxonomy): Eukaryota > Metazoa > Arthropoda > Insecta > Lepidoptera > Nymphalidae > Pararge > Pararge aegeria. The sequence continues at coordinate 8,810,464 of NC_053195.1, read as the reverse complement.
GTCTAAAGAAAAAATATGTCTTTCGTATAGCCGCCATTGCCGTCGCCCGTTATGAAACCCCCTCCACCACCACCTCCACCGCTACCTGATGACTTGAATAAGTCAAATGTTTCCTTGAAGGATGAAGTGGATGCCAAGTCCGGTGAAGCCAAGCTTATTGGTGTTATGTCGGCATTCTTACAGGTATGTATGTAACGTTTTCAGTGAGTATGCATATATCCGCAGTCCGCTATAATCGAGTCTTAGAGTATTTTAGTTGGCTAGCCGCTAGCGATTTTTTCCGCAATTCTTGACAATCTTCACAATAGGCAACCTGAAATAAATTGCGATTTGGAGTATACTAAGACTAGATTTCATTAAAACTAAAGCTTTGGACCGGAACACACTAAGTTTTAGCTTTTTTAACCAAGGCCTACACTGACTTATGATTTCAGGTGCATCCACAAGGTGCCAGCCTGGACTACGTGGTGTCGTACGTGCGCGCGTTGTTCCCGTCAGTGTCCCAAGCCACTATCCACCGCGTGCTACAAAAGCACAGTGGAGTGTTCCAACGAACCACCAGCGGCGTTGGAGCCAACATTGAGAACCGTTGGACGTTCGTTGCTTTCAAAAGTAAGGGTTAAATATCTGATTTACTAAGTAACTTTAAAATGTTACTTCCTCCTTCTTCATCCACGTCTTCAGAATGGACATGAACGCAAATGTAGGCAAAATTAAGATATAGAGGCCTTACCCAATGCAAAACGTAATGTGGTAATGACGGTACTCACCGGTAATATTCGCTTCTCAAATATCGTTTCGCGATCTTTTTTTGCGCGAGCATTTGTGATACAAGTGTATTCATGCACAACACCGTAATGTTGTTTTATGAATCTGTAAAAACGGATTCCTGAAGTTGTGCCCGTTAAAGAATTTTTGCTATCCAAGGCGCAAAGGTTTGTTAAGTAATGAAAGAAATTTATAATTTTTTTATTGAGCATATCGCTCACAAAACAGTTTGGTTTACGAACAAATGTGCATGCGTGACAAACGCTTGCGCAACGGATGCTTGCAAACTGAAATTTGCGAAGCGAATGTCCCCAGTCTGTCCTTAAGGTTTGAGGCGTAAAACCTTCGATCAATAATATACAAGATTTTTGTTAGTTTACTATTGAGGAAACCAATGTGAATACGTATTAAGCACACAGATTATAAGATCAGTACATTATTGATCGAAGCGTGAAATAGAACAAAAATTTGATTGTAATGTTTGGCGATAGAAACATAAAGTAAAGTAAATGTACTTCATTTATTTTATTTTAAATATAAATCTTCCAAATCTATCTTTTTTTTATTTTTAAATTGGACAAGACTTTTTTTTTAGAAAGCAGTTATGAGTTCTCTGTTGGAGCTTGCCTAGAAAATGCCTATTCACTCTTGCCATGAAGGAACTCAAGTTATACGTGGCAGGAAACTCTGTTGCCTGTAGGGCGTTCAACGTCCTAGCAGTACCTACTAGAAACGTGAAACCTATCCTTAGGTACTCACACATATATCATGTAAACTTAGGGGAATAGGGTGGAATGGTCCTTACATAGGACTGACCACCCGCCAAAAATAGCCGGCGTCCCCTCGTTAATAATAAATATATCATGCGAACTTTCAATTTTGCAATTCCCATGATTACATTTTATAATATTCTTTTAAAAAGTAAATTTAATTATACAATGTAGCATATGAATGCCCAGTTGATCATAATTTTACTGTTAGATAAATTATTATAGTAGTAACATATCGTCGTAGTAGGCAAAACAATGTATAAATATATCTCATTTTGGTTTTTTTATACTTTTTATTCCTTTTATAGTCTAGTGTAGTACAGTTAGATATTTATATTAACATAGCGTATGTAAGTGGATACTAATTCTGCCTTTTCTGGATTACGCCGAACTTTTCGGTTCTCGCATATTAAAGCTTATGCTGATCGCATATTACAATCGAAACGTTCGCCGCCGATTTTCCATGACAGTCACAATTTGATTTCCATAGAGAAATGCAGTTAGAAACGGGATTCAAGACTGCGGTGCTTGATATTGCGTAGCTCATCCGTAATATGCGATCTGCTTAAAACTGTTTCTTTTGTTGAATAATGTTGTAATCTTTAACATAATAAAATTTATATCATGAAATCCCGAGAAATGGATTATAATTAGTATAAAACCCTATTTTGATGTGATTTTATTTAAAATTAAGTAATACTTGTATAGTACTTTATTAATAGGTAGTTACATTAAATGTTTATTGTTAACAAATAAGTGACCGAGAATATTGTTTTATTTAGTTTAGTTACCAAAGAATCCTAGGTACTCTTCTCATTCGACCAAGAAGGTAAATCAAAATATACTGAGGTTTCCTAGGAGGGCGATATTACCAAACAACTACTGTATGGTAGCTTTGAGTGACGTCACAGGAATAATTCTTTTATTAAAAGCCGATGAAAAGATTTGCGTGCGGGAGAAATGGAATACTGACTGCCATTTTCTCTCGCAAGCAAATAACTTAATAACTAATATGAATATCAATTATATTATTATATCTTTTAGTTGGTCTGTGTGTAGAAGCAAGATGAATTGGTTTCCATCTTGTTTCACCATGCACCGTAGCATCAAATAGCGTAAATTTTCATGAATCTTTGCTTCACTGCTACATTTAGCGTCTTTTAGGGTTTGACATCACACTAAGATCACTATTTGGCTATTGCGCTTGCCTAGAACAGCCGCCAGATTATTTTATGTCTGTTGACTTTTCTGTTGTTGCGCTTGCAGATCGCTGACCGCCTGCATATATTCTGCGGAGGCCTCTTCTAGATCTTTGTCACTGAGGCATGACTCGCTCTCAGTTAGTTGTTGCCCTCCGTCCCTGTCTTGTCGCATTCGCAGTCTTATTTCTCTCATGCGGGCTTCAAGTATGCGTTCACGTTTATTTTCCCTTTCTAAGATCTGAAGGAAGAAAAAACACACATTTATATTAGTAATAATACACACAGTTATAATAGTAAATATTCTGGTGAATCTTTTTACTTATCGATTTTTAGTACTTAAAATCCGTGTTTAATTTTCTTAGTGATAAACTATTAAACTACAACAAATATTGTAAACGCTGGCTTAATGCTTATGGTAATATAACAACTACAATAACCTTTATAAACCAACTTTAAGAAATCTTTAGCTTAAATCCGTAGGATTTCATTTATTTCCTAAATCTTCAAAAATTATAGGTGTCCTCACTTGAGTCACTATTTTTTCAGACATCTATTTATTTAAATGTATCTATTGCAACTCATAAGGTGCAACATAACATACCATTCCAAAAAAAATATTTAATGATACCAAACTTACATGTGTCAAAAGTTGTTTGTCATTTTTATCGGCGGTTCCAAGATTTTGTGATAACTCTGCCAAGTATATAGTTCCCAGACTACTTCCGCACGCCACCAATTGACCCTGTGCAGAAAAGATACGGCATCCTGTTATCGGCATTTACAGGATTCGATTTCCTCCGTAAGCCCTGCTTTTGTGGGAGACGAGTTTAATAAAAAATTGCGTTGAAGTTTACAAGTAATCACTTGTTTGCAATCTCTCCTGGTGGTACATATCATACCTAATTTAAACAATACATTAGCGCTATCTCATTCCTCAATTTAAAACGAAATATTAAAGATTAACACTAAAATTTATTTTTAAACCCTCGAGCAAAAATATTTGACAAGTCTACTTTCATGACATACACAATAAATTAATTTTTAGTTGCGGCGAAAATCCTGCAAAACCTAGATACTTTTTCTTACTCCTTCATGTGGCCGAAGGCGCAGTAAAGGCTCATCACAAAGTTGTGCAGTGACTATTGGCGCGCTACGTCTTCGTAAGAGATCCCAACAGGATAGACAGCCATCCCATTGAGTCACAAGCAGAAGCGAAAATCTGAAATTTATCATCAAAAGGTTATTTTTAACAAACTAAACTTCTCTGTAGATATATTATTCCATGTTCTGTTAGCGCGAGAGGAATTATTTGCGAATTCTTTGGAATTACATTAAAGCAAACCCTAAATACCTTTTTGGACCTTACTGGATTCTTACGGATTTCTTACTGGTTCTTCACCTTATTGGATTCCACGCTCCATCTGTAAGTTTTGTCTTATGTGCATACGTCCAAAGAATGGAAGATTCTCGACAATCTTCGCTCCATACCCGAGCAGTCCAGTCCCCTACTGTTAGGAAGTTCTTTAAGAATGTCGGATTTCTTTGCAGTGCATAAACTGGACCTAAGTGTGCTTCGTACTGAAACAATTATTTGATGAGAATATTAATTAATACATTGTATTAGAACTTTCAGTCAATATTTTTTACCTTAGAAGGTAGCTTTTCAAAAGCTGTCTTTCCTTTTCGATTACCTCCTATCACTAGTCCGGTTTCAGTTCCAACCATAAATCTGAGAAATAAATGGGTATCATTCATTTATCCCAAGCTATTAAAAGATGATTAGGTACATTTCTCGTCATCTCACCTTGTGGGTATAGTTGGTTCGTACTCTAGAGCTGAAATACCCAAAGCATTTTCGACGCTTTGAGTGTCATTATTTGTTTTTACGGGATCTATTATCATTGAATCAGTAGGTTCGTTAATATTCCTGATATCCCACCTGTATAATTTATTAAATCATGTTTTAAACTAAAGTTAGTAAAAGTATTGCATTTTTAGACGAGGATGCGCTCGAACTTCTTGCGTACTGACCATTTTACAACACCGTCAGGAGATGATGAGAAAAACTCTGCTCCGGTTTTGGAATTAATAAAAAGAACATTACTGGCAAGATCTCTATGAGCTACATGCGGTGGACAAAGCGCGACAGCATCACTGCCTTTTCTCATATCCCAACAACCTACCTAAAACACACCGAACTATCAAATATCAATTATATTATTGATCTAAGAACTTTTGTTCTTCATTTATTTTACACATTGTGAAATTTCTTACTTATAACCACTCACTTGGCCATTCATCATACCACCCACAAGAATATGTTGATCGCGAGGGTTGTATTGTAAATCTAGTAGAGGTTGGGGAGGTGTGATTACTAACTCTGGCGCGTTTGCGTTTTCTGCAAGAATTTTAAGTAATTATTTTTATTAAATTATATTTATATTTAATTTTTATTTCATCGAGAGCTTAATTGGAAGAAAACATAATAACATAGTTAATTATATCAAGCTTCTACCTATATCCCAAATGTACGAGAACTGAGGTGTTCTTGCGTTTCTCATAAAGTTAACGTCAGCGTGAGCAGACGCTAAACGCGCTCCTTCGGCTTGCCACGACAATGAACGAACCGGTCTTCGATTTGCACCTGGTTCTCTATACACATTGACTGTATGACAACTGCTCCGTTCCACAGGTGGAATTGTGCCAAGCTCAGAATAATAGATTTCGTACATATCCACGGCGTTATTTTGGAGAATGTTGTGCTCCATGCTCTAATCATGAATGGAAACGATTCATTTATCATATAAAAATATTATTCATTTATTTAATTATATAAACGTCAAAAGCATTAAGTGATTAGATATAATTGTAATTTTGCTTACATGTCCGAGATGCATAACCGCGTGAATATATGCATCATCTTTCTCAATTTTTCGTCGATATCTTTGCATGGCTTCAGGATCGTTTGTATTAATATCTTTAGGCCAGCCACCTTCTACGTGATTCATGCCAGAAGTGGTATATTCGGCTCTATAAGTTAACACAGTTATCCAGTTAAAAGTAATATGTTTCTTCAAAATTACGATTGAAAGTAGGTACCTAATAGATGTTTAGTTGACAAGCATAATTTCTGGAGTTTGATAGATCATCTTTTGGTGGTTAGAGTAACGGGAAATTAACCAAAAAATATTAATCTCTTACCTTACGGAATTTACCCAATGTTCTGACATAGTTCCGGTATTCTGGATGCCAACGTGCACTGGATTCCTTAGTATGTAATTTTTGTACATCGCTGGATTTGATTGTATACTTACACATAGCTTCGGACCACAATCTTCGAAAAGTAATTGTCTTCCAAATTCCTTCCTACGTCTTGTGTACTCGTATGTAATGTCTGTTTTTTCTTGCTTTTCTACCATTTTGCCGTTTAGCTTAGCAGTTTGATAAAAGTTTGATCAATAAATTTTAAAGTGATTGTATCTTAGATACCACAAATATCAGAAGTAGGATAGTTTTTTTGTTTATGTAAGTTATTAACTCTTTATCTTAAATAAAATATTTAGCAATAAGATTTAAAAACATTAATTTAATTTAATGTTCTACCATAATGTGCCAAATTCGCAATAGAACTTTTTAAGTAATTAATTAATATAATGGTATTGGATCCGCTGGTGAAGCACGTCGTAAACATAAGACAATGAGGCGCGGTGGAGTTACGGCTATCTTTGTACTGCATTGTTCCAACAGATATCTCCAACGGATAGACGCTCTATCGCTTGCCGACATTGAAATGAATTGATCAACCTGTTCAACAAAATTAGGAAATACTTCAAATAATTCTCAATTGACTAAATGAGTATTGTCTAATGTTATCTGTATAATTGTAAATTTTCTTACAGTATAACCAAAAGCGTCTTCGACAACATTAACAGGCATTCTTGCGTTTAATTCGCCAGTATGATCTGCAAAACGTACCCTCAATTCTTCCAAATTTCCATCCCTACAGAAATATTACATTAAAAGCGCTTCGTTAATATTGTGATTAAATTGAGTGTTCATAACAAAATTTGGTCCTTCGAGCCGGAGACGCAACATAGTTCGTCATGTTTCTGAAGTCCAAATAAGAATTAAAACTACAATAACTAAAATCACAAAGATAGATTCGAAGTAGCGCATTTTGGCAAACTTACGGCACCACTGTATTCACTTACTTGGATGTCACAAACTCATCTAAATCAAGATGAGTGAGAAGTGCATGGAGTGCTGCGCAAAATGGAGCCCCGTTGCTGAGACGGTCTCTTATTTGAGATACGGAGGCTGTATTCGCGCGCTCTCCGCTCCAAGCGGCCCAAGCGGCAGCTTCTCCTCCGCCTAACAAAACACAGATGGGGAATGGGGAATGGGGGGCTTTACCGATTATGACTACAGTTCAGTGATAATAACCGTCAACTAAATTCTTGACCATACGAAATAAATGGTTATAAATCCGTTGAACGCGATGAAGCAGTCGATGGGAAAAAGATGGTATCTGTCCTCTAACGCATTTCTGTATTAATGTTTTCTTAGTTTAATTAAAATCCTTCCTAACTTTCCTTTTCCGACAATCTATCTTGTCAAATTCGCGACACTGCCATAGATCCTTTTCTTCGATAGTCTAGTAATTATTCTATTTTTAAAACAATATCAATGAGTAAGTATACAAACTATGGTTTGTTGATATATTTAATATAATCATCGGTGTTATCATAGATAAAGTACCTACTGTAATTCCCTATTTCCTAAAACAGTCGACGGAAAAAAAAATGTTAACAGATGGTATCTGACCTCTAAAGTATTTTTGTATTAATGTTTTCTTAGTTCTTACTCACGTGTGTTAGCCTGATTTCGTATATAAAGCCGCAGAGACTCTGCCTCAGGGGTGTGCGGCTGATGTGTGACCACGCTTCGGGAGCACGTCTGCACCCGCACAGCAAAACTACGCCATGACACGCGGACGTCAGCGATGAAGAGCACGCTTTCTAATGGACGCCATTGTTCAGTTCTGTGTTTTTTTAATAAGTATTGTAATCTTTACAAATGTCATTGGCGAAGTAAACTGTGCCGTACAGGCATGACAAAAAGCCATTAACTCAAAGAAGAAGAATCTTTAGAAATAATTTTAGTTATGATCAAATTTGAAATATTGTGTACCTACTACGCATCATCTTGTCGCCGCAAACTCACTCCGAACTTCATGATTTTTAACAAAACAATTGTAATAGGTATCAACTTCATTGTAATTTTAAACTACATTACATTTCTCGTGTCTCTTTATTGAGATGTGTATGGTTTGAGCATTTTTAGCCCACTCACAATTAAATTAGTGCTACTTTTATATAACTTAAAAGATTTTCGTGACAGACAAAAGAGTTTTTGATCTAGTTGAAGCTAAATAGCCGTTTAAATTTAACTGAAATTTGGTGAAGATATTCCGCCAAAAATCCTTAGGAGGAAGTGACTGGTATAAAGTACAATTTAATGACTTGCAGTAGATATACCTTAGGTCCTATTTATGTCCGGGTAATTTATGTTTTTGAATTAACACTTTACGTAAATGAATGTTAATTAGAATGTAAATTAAACTTTATTTGTAAATGCGTGCTAAATAAATAATGAATTTTGGTACCTTTGGATTGTATCAATATCAAATATATCGAGGATTAAAGAAGCAGGTGTAGTATTGTCCATTATTTCAACGGTGCATACCGTCATGTCAGTACCTTAAACAAAACAATAATTTACGAGCTGTAGCTTATATCGCTGAATCTAGTATGCGGTGTAATAACCGCCGTCTTTACTACCGCCGTCCTATCCCCTGGCAAGACAAAGCCGCTTCGCTCATTCATAAGAAAAGCTTCTAGCAGTTATAGCAAACCTGCTTTTGTGATGAGATTTTTGATTTTAAAGTAAAATATATATAAGGTCACCCTGCAATAAACATCAGTGTTTATTCCATCATATTCTAAATGCATGTCCTATCATTGTAACTATTTGCACACCGAGTTATGAAAGTCTTCAAACCCTCCAAATAAGTTCATGCGCATAGCTACTGGCTACTAGTGGTTCCTGCGCAAGAAAGTTTTTCATCTAAATACTAGAAAGCAGGTTTTATCTAATTTTGACCAACCTAACAAGTATTAGGACTCACAAATAAAACTTATACACAGTATCTTCACCGAAACGAAATCTTCTACCTTGTCCAGATAACGTTACCCGGACGTTTCATTCCCGATGTATTGTCTAATCCTAGGCTCAAAAATCCTAGCCTGGTGAACCTTCATGTTCAGCCTAAACGCTCGGTAACGCTGTTGAAACCCTTGTGATGGTAAGCCGTTACACAGTCCGAAGCAAGTTAGAGGTGAACGCCCAACGCCAATCAGCCGACACGGAGCACTGATATAGGCACCATCTCAAGAGTTTCCTCTATCTAGGTAAATCTTGCAATCACTACTGTTAAACGCCACTTTTCCTTACAATAAATAAACAAACGTGACGTTTGACAGCAGTGATTGCAAGATTTAGGTCTGTCGCGAGATAGATAATCACCCTGCGGGATATAATGACACCACCATGGGCGACTATATCACGCCGGGAAAGCATAACCAGAGTGCGCTGCTGTTGGGCAGACCAGCTACCAGCTTACAAGACAGTGCTTTAAACCTGGATTATATACCTGACTCACTTCGCGTCACGTCATCCTCGTCCAGCCATCCGCGTCATCTAGGGTTGACGAGGGTGACGTGACTGCTGACAAGTTCCATAACGTTGATGCGACATACATTATGTGTTAATATAGCTTACTTATAAAAAAAACAAACATTAAAATATAAACCTACCTGCTTTTGTTCTGATAGTTTTCGCAGGTTTCACAGCCTTAACTACTACCAATAAGTCTACGTAAACATTGTTTGTCTGTTCTGTAATCAATTAAATACAATCTATTTACATGATGATACGAAAGTATAAATCAATTGGTCTCGCAATCGTTGCCTATGAGTGCTTCTATGAATTAGGTGGAAAGAACTTAAAACTTAGGACTTCAATACAGATATATTATTCTTTACCTTATTTCTGATAAAAATGATTATCCGCTGCATACGAATCAGTAGTTTTCTCAGTGACGAAAAAAAATAACGAAGTTTCCTTAACGAAAATAATAAGTTAACTTATAAGATGAAAACAATTACTCTATATTATGTGGACATTAGATATTAATAAGTATTTTTGTAAAACGTCTAAACTAAGTTATTGCAATCTGAAGAGGAAATTTTTATCCTGGAAAAAACAGTCGTTTGATGAATAACTTAATAGGCATTATTTTTTGATAATAATCATCAATCACAGTCAATATTATTGACATTATTAGTATTGACAATATTTTTTACCAAAGCACAATACAATATTCTGCATAGCGTCAATAATATTGCCTGCATGCGGGCCTATTGAAAAATTGAAGTGTTGGTAAACAATTCTGTCAATATATACAAAGTTAATAAAATAGGCTGTATGCGGGCAGCCTATACCTAGGAAGTAGTTGTTAAAATATAGCAGAGAATAAACTTAAGTATTAAAATCAATTTAACCTGTAATTTTCATGACTTCTGAAAGACCACAATACCCTGCGCAAGGCTTGGTCGGAATATGGAGGAGGGGTAAATAAGAGCCGAACGTATCTCCGTCAAATATGCACATGTCGGATGCCCCTTCATTCAGTGACAAGTAAAATGGAGAAGTAGCCTAAAAAGTAAAAACATACAAATAAAAAAGATACTCTGTTATTACAGAAGTATCTTTTTGTTTGATTTGATACCATTGTTCGGTTCACCCTCTGTAGTGACATAGATAGATTTAACCGAAGGATTGACTGAGAAAACTTTTTACCCCGAGAAGCACCCGCCCCGAGGCTTTTTACTTATACATACACCTTTTATTTATTTCTCTCGGTACAGGTAAACCCTTGAGTGCAATCACCTTCGGGATAGCCTGTTACGTGTAGTATGGCAGTTTTGTGAAACGCATATCCCTAATCGGTTTCTACTAGACAATATAATAGTTTCTAAGACAATTAAGCGATCCGCATGTCTTAGTCGTAGAGTGGTAACTAGCGACCCAAAATTGCCTCTGACCGAGATCGAACCCGGGACCTCCCACCTAAAACCACAGCTCTTACCTCTTACCGCGCCAGGGATGTCGTCACAAAACTCAAAATCATATAGAACCTACGTTTGATCATCCATACTAGTAGATTGCAATGCAGTCAGAGGATAGCTATATTAAACATCACAATACACATACTACATATAGTTCTACATAATATTAAAAAAAATATTAATACTAAATGGAAAAAAAAAGAAAAATTACTTGCGGTCTATAAATTTCATTGTCACCACTTTTGATACAAATCTTTGGATTTGAGATAGCAACTGCAAAAAAAAAATAACATAATTCATTTATTATTATGTAATAATATACAAAGTTTACGGCAATACTGAAAATAGTTTAATTCGCAAGCATTACCAACGTCGCCTACAAGAAATCTTTCGTAAAATGTTGTAACAAAATATTCTGAACCCCAAACGTCCGCATTAATTGTATCAATATTGGAATCGCGTAATGTAAAAGACATCACTCCTCGTGATTCTCCATTCTTCTTTTTCGACCCTATCGTACGGGGACTATTTTTGGCTATAATAATTCCGACAATTAATGCATTATTAAAATTAATATTTAAATTAGAAAGGCAAACTTTTTGAACTCCCGCCATTTTTGCAAGACTTGAAAATGTGACCATTGTGACATAATAGTTCTGAAGAATATACAATCACTTCCCACGACCATGTGTTGCTAAAAATTAAAGATTACTAAGGAAAAATAATAATAATTTATGTTAACTTTTAGTACTTATTTATTTAATTTAACATTGTTTGTAAATTTAAAAAATCTATATCTATAGACAAAATTATATATTCATTTTATTTATATTCTCTTTGTGTTTCGCGGTTACATCGACGTTATGTTTAAATCTGTTTGCTCTTTGATTAGGTAATGAATGTTTGATTTCGAAATACAAACTATTAATTTTAATAAATAGTAGCTTTTCATCTGAGAAACTAGTAGATAATAAAAAACGGATTAAATTTAAAAGAAAATGTGTACCTGAGTGCTGTGGGTCACTTTTGATTCATTCAATGGGAAGAGCAGAATTCGGGCCGGTTCACCTTTAACGATTCATCTTTTGGGATAGTGTTAGCCGATGGCTAATGACCCAATGAGGTTGGATCGACACTGGGCACATTATGGCCGAGGTGGATCTGCTTCTGCGGACTAGTGTTGGCAGCGCGGAGTCGCTGGGGTTTTATTCAGTAAGAGCCTGACATAACCTCTGCATTTCCCTGTGGCGTGGGGGCATCCATGAGGATTTCACCACAAAAATATGGTTATAATAAAAAGAGGCGTTAGGCGTTGGACGGCACTGGCAGGCATTGAGTGTGTATCTGTGGCATTGATAATGAAAATCTCTGACACTGACAGATTATGACAATACTTCTGATTATTTAGGGAATTGGCGCCTTGGTGTGAAATTAAACGGAGCCAGCGAACGGAAAAACAAGCGAAACATAAGTTCAAAAATATGTTATTCAAAATAGAATCAACTTTATCTGATAAGAAAAGTACGAAGTTCGAGGTCCAAGAAATAGACCGGCCTACGATTGAATATACGGATACGTCTAAACGATTTTACGAGGCTTCTCGTGATTTTTCAAAACAATACGCTCATATTTATTCCGCAAGACTTAATACTTTCAGAAATATACTACAACCCGTTATTAATAAAAGGTGGGGTAGTAAATACAAGATTTTAAAGCTATGTGACTTGCGCGACAAAGGTACAACCTGTGTTATTATAGGCACCCTTTTCAAGCTTCAGGAATTAAAACCAAGTATATTGAAGGAGCTTTCTGATCAACTGGAGATTATTCCACAGCCTGCGAGGTTAGTAAACAAGATTTATATTCAGTATTATGATACTTGAAATCTTTTCTTTTAGCTAGAGGTTTGGCTCAATCAGAAAGCAGTAATATTGTCTCTATCACTAACACTTTTATGTATCCAATTTAGCTGTGGGGCTTTAATTTGGCTGATGATAATTATGAATTTGAATTATCATTATCATTTGTATCAATATCAATATCAATATCAACAGGTTATTGCTTATGAAAACCTATACACAGTCTAATGCATGTATGTATAGGTCTTCATAAGCACATCAAGTCTTGCGCTACTTGTGTCCAGCTGCATTTTCTGATTTGGGTCACTATTTCAGCACTCCATTCCTGCCAAAATTTTAATGTTCCTAAATAAATATTTGTTATAATTCATCATTGTTTTGTTACACAGGAAACACTTTGTTCATGAGACGGACAGTTTAGTGTTGGAAGATGAGTTGCAAAGAGTTAAACTATCTGGTGATTGTATTCATGTAAATGAAGTTGTCACAGGTGTTGTTGCTGCTTTACTTGGTAAAAATGATTGATTTATTATTTATTTTAAATGTTGGTTAAATTATATCTAAATCTTTATTGCAAAAATTGTAATGAAAGAAGAAGCAGTATTTAAGACTATTACTTTCAGGGTCTGAGGATGACAATGGTATGTTTACGATTAAAGATGTGTGCTGGGCTGGATGTAATTTACAAAAACCATTGCCAGTCTTAAATAATGACAGGTATGATACACTTTTTTTTTTTAAATTAGTGAACTAAATCTTCCTTCAGTTATATGTGTCAATAAATTATACCTTTTTTTTATGTGTTAAAAGAAGATGCTAATCATGTTTATTGTGCTTAAGAAGTGAGTTCTATCTGGTTTTAATTTTCATAATAATGTTTTATATTTAAGAAAAAATGTTATTATCTATTTTGGTCAAAACTTCATTTTGTTTTTTTTAGATATATAGTCCTAATGTCTGGTCTAAATCTAGCCTCAAAGAGTGGAGACCATTTGTTTCCCTTGAGTCTATTTATGGAGTGGCTATCAGGTTTTTGTGGTACATCAGAATACCAAGAGGAAGTCTCCAAAATTGTGCGAGTTATTATTGCAGGTATCTATTATCAACCACGATGACAACATTTAAAACCTGGGTTAAAAATTATTTTTATTCTTCAGAGATACATGATGCACCTTCTGAACAAGGTCAAGAGCTATTTGCTTTCAAGCATAACAACTATATAGTAAAGGTTTTTTTTCTATATTTTTATTACACTCTATTTATACCTGTAAAATATGAATAACTTAAGAGTAAATGTCTGTCCTCTAGTTAAGAGTAATTATTTGAATAAAGTCCACTTATATTTATTGAATAATTTTGCACAAGTTTAGATTTAGAGTTATTCAGAGTTTACATGAAATAGAAATGGGGCATAGTAGTGTTAAGTAGACTATTGTGGAAGTCTCATTATGCGAGTAAGTGATACTTAATAGAAGTATTTATTTACAGGTGGCATCTATGCAAATCAATCAAATGAGAATACACTAAATGAAGCAGATGTGATTGCAGCATCAGAAGTAGTAGACTCATTTTCAGCAGCTGTCAGTGCTGTCACACCATTGGATCTTATGCCTGGCTGTAAAGACCCTGCCAGTATCATGTTGCCACAGAAGCCATTCCATTATTGTAGGTTTTTTTGGTTCATTACATTTTGGTACAGAAATTTTATATGTTCACAGGTTCAATTTCTGTAAAAATAAAATTGTTTAGTGGAATTAAATTAATTCTTCTGTTACAATTTTTTCTTGTTTATTTTCAGGTTTGTTCCCAAAAGCCACACATTACAAATCTTTCAATCGAGTTTCCAATCCTTATGAGTGTGATATTGGAGGTAATTTTTTTTCAATTAAATATTAAAATCCTTAATTTTTTGAATCAGTTTAATCCAATGTTTGAATATGGTGATAGATGTTATTCCTATAAAAATCCTAATCTAGAATGTTAGATTAACCTTTGTGTTACTTTAAGTTTACGCATTGATTTTTCAGGTTTTGTATGTTTGGGTACTTCTGGCGAACCCATAAAAGACATAACTCGATACAGTGAGATTGACTCAAATTTAACAGCAATGAAGAAAACTCTGCAATGGCGTCATCTAGCACCCACATGCCCTGATACTGTGCCAAGCACACCTTGTTTGGATACAGATCCATTTACTATATATAATTGCCCTGCAATATATTATAGTGGTAACTGCAATGAATTTGCTACTGATGTTCATAAAGGTATGAATGAACGTATAAAAAAAAACTCCTATATAAATTCAAATTCAAAATTTCTTTATTCATGTAGGCCTATCTCAGTCACTTATGAAGCGTTCATAAATATTTATTTACATAATTGTAAGGGGATGGTGATGACTTCGTTCGCAAACTTAAATCTAAAGCTACAAGGGTTCCAAACGCGCCCTGGTATAAGAAGAGCCCACAACCAACTTAGCCGGGTAATTTTTTTTTTTGTTATCATCATCTCCCAATAAATTTATATTAAGCTATGAAGCTAGAGCAATTCACACCCAAGCTTTTTTATCGTTTAAGTAATCCTTAATATTATAATAGGATCTTTTCTTCTATATGCACCTTTTCTTGATTTTTCAAGGCAAGGCAAATGGTCAAACCATCAGAGCTTAATAATGTCTTAAAAGTTTGGTACAGCTTAAAGATTAAAGTTAAATAGCCTGGCGTGTACTCCGAGGCTTATTGCCTTGAGTGTGGGGTTAGACTGGAATTGGTTGCTCTATAGACGGGACTATGCGGACTTGCTGAGTTCATCAATTAGTGCACTTAGGAAGCTCCTTCTTCTTCTTTTTGGTTTATTGGTTCTGCGCGCTGAGCGATTGAACCATATAGGAAGCTCCTTCAGATATGTGAGAACTATGCAGTGTCTCATGGACTTATTTATAATTTTAAACAGAGTGAGCTTTTAGTCTTTAAGAGTAATGGTAGCTTGGTGGATGATGTTTCTGTAGTAACTATTACTGGAGCATATTGCCAAACAATTTATATGTGCAGCTTGTGGGTGTCATATACGCAGAGGGTATATAACGTCCCTTTAGGCGAAAATCCAGACTCAGAGGCACTTAACTTAATTAGTTTTATTTTGGGTTAGGTTAGTTATTTTCATAAAATAGTTCATAAGATAATTGTTACAAGCTATGGAGTTTTATTGCAAAATAAACGTTATTATTAAATACATAAAAATCAAATACTTTATAACATTTAATTTACGATTCATTATTTATGATATTTTTGTTTTTAGGTGATGAAGGACAAACCACTAGAATAGTATGCATTCCTGATTTTTGTTCATCTAAAACAGTGGCCCTGGTAAATCTTTCAAACCTGGAATGTTACAGCATGAAATTCGCCTAGGTTTTTTTTTTAAATTGAGAATAAAGAATACAAAATTTTAAATATTTTTTTTAACTAACGTATTTTCTGTCTTTTTAAATTCTAATTATGTACCTAATGAAATTTAAGTTATTTTGGCGTGATTTATGCTTTTGAAAAGGTGAACCGCCGACGTAGAAACCTTTGCGTACCTACCTTTATTTGTCAGGAATAAACATACTATTATAGTTAGATTATAGTCTAGTTTTAGTCATTAGCGCATACATGACAATTGCTCTGAATTGTAACTTTCCAATTTGGTATGTGTCTGTGGAAAACGTCTATTATCTGTGAACGAACAAGCTTCTGACAAGTGTCACAGATAAGCTAAAACTCCACTAATTGCGTCTCCAATGCCATTGGTTGCTTTTTATGTCAGCGATAACACTATTGGATAAAATGTATCGTGGTTCGTAAAGTTCGTGAGATTCCTCCAATAGTAAAAATGGCCATCAAGTGTATTGCACAACATTCAATATCTACAAGAAATTTTGTTTGACATCGAACCTACAAACATTGCTGAATACTGCATGTTGTCTCTTTCTATTACTCATCATGGCTCGCAACTAGAAAGACGTGTTATTTGTGTTTTCCTGTGATTAATTGCCTTACGATGGGTTTCTAGTTTTGAAACGTTTGCACACCTGCGTGTGCCTTCACAAGTTATAAAAAATGTTGTAAGTATTATAATTTTCTTATAATCACAGTCAAATGATCTAAGAATCCTAGTTGTGACTTGTGCATACCATAGCGTAGTCGAGATATTATGCTATGATTATAGCTTTCAAATTTATTTGCGTGTTGAGTCATTTCAACATGACATACATACGGTACAACCAAATACAGTTTCGTATTTCGGCAATCTCGGTCCTCCGACTCCTTCACAATAGCTATACGCATGGATGTATTTTAAAGGTTTTCCTTATAGATAAACTATAATTTAACCTGTTGGGTATACCCAATCTCTCTTTATATACATTAAAATATGTACGTATGTAGTGTACTGTAAGTTTTGGGTACACAATATTATAATTGACTATATAAAGATTATAATTGACATAAAAAGCTTTGATAAAATACCTACTATGGAAATTATGAAGAAAGTGGTATTACTGTATATTGATCGGAAATATGAATGATATACAGTTTTTTTTGTTCTTTGTCTTTCCCCAAAACTTAATTTCAAAATTTATTTTAATTCAAGTAGGCCTAAGTAGGTCAAGTTTTCAGTTCATTGTGGCTCTACCACTGGTTTGTGAAATGCAGATTTGGCAGGCTTGCTACTCAAAATGCCAAGGGTGCTTTTTCTGATGTAGGTACACACAAACCATATTGCAGCCACTAAATTTGCAAGTCTTTTAGTAGTTCTGTCCTTCCACAGTAGTGGAAACAGATAGTACTATTTTTATGTACATGCATGTTTAATAGAATTGACACCAATGTGTTCAAGTCTAATGTTGGTTAAAGCACTAAGTGAAAAAATATTTTATTTAAAATACTTAACATAATATCTCCAATATTTATAAACAGATGATTATAAATAAACATACAAAAACAGTAAATTTTTCTGTTAAATTTAGATTGGACTATAAATCTAGCACTTAATTGATTAAAGTTGTTAATAAAAGTACTGCTTTGTCTTTACCAACTCAACAATACCAATTAAAATTAGGTACTAGGTTAGTAATTATTTTGTAAAGCTTTCTTGAAAGCTTCAAGCTCGAAAAACTATACAAGAAAGTAATTTACATAGTACAAATTTCAAAGATTGATATAAGATATGGTCAGTTTTGCTAGGAAAGTTTGCTATATAATATATTTGTATCCCATTAACTTATTTAAACCCTGGCATTGATGCACTTTAAAGTGTAGTTTTGAAAGTTTATATGCTTTGAAATAAATTAGTTTTAATCAGTTACATGATCACCCAATAATGGCTCATTCAGTTTTAAATACATTTTTGTTGATAAATGTTTATTTCTGCTTGCAGAAAACTGTTTACATTTACAGCATAAATCTTCCTCCTTACTTGGTTGATATTAAGCTCACTAATAATTATTAAACAAATCAAATTTGAATGGCATACTAAAGTATAGTTGAAGTCTCAGATCACAAATACTTTCCATGATAGTTTAAGCACATGTCAAAAAAATTTGCAAAGTATATTCAATTTCCATTATGATATCAAATAACAAGAAAAAAACAGATGATTCAATAGATTGCAGTAAAGTATTTTATTAATATATTATTAATAGGTTCTTTATATACTTGAAAAAATAAAGTGAGGTAAAGGCCAATGTTCTTGATTGTTGACTGTTGTTGTTGACAGATAGATAGATAAACTCTGCAATAGCACACAATTAAAATAGATCTAAAAAACTAAATTAAAAATGTACTAATGTGGCCTTTAAGCTATCTGTCCCACAGATAACTCTTAATGTAAGAAGTAAATTATGGAAATGTAAGTGAAATATGTCAAACTAATAATACCTAAATAGCTTATACAAATATATAATATAAAGAAATATATATTTTATATTAGTAAATGAATTACCATACACAATCAAGTGTCTGGCAGGAATGTGCAACATTTTGTCATCCTTAGCCCTCAAATAGTACTGAACATTGCTACAAAGAAAGTTAATTCACTCTTTAATATAGGATAAAATAAAATAGAGTATAAGAGACAAAGAGTGTGCTGTTATGTAACCAAGAGTGAACCTGTTAAACATGATCAAATTTACATATACCAAAGAAAAACCATATACATTCGTTTTTCAGTATCTCCTGTTTATTGAGCATGGTCTCTGATAAATCCAAGTAAAAAATATCAGCATAATATAAAATAGGTAACAAGAGAGAATTAGCTAAGAGAATTTTAGTTTTTAATGGCAGAAAATAGGTCCACCATCTTACATATTTATCTGCACATCCATATGCACATATCAATCAACAATAACAATTTTGCAGCAACTAAAAACGATGATTGATGTTAGAAAAAGCAACTGCTGAGTTTATTTCTGGCTGCTTCTCTGTAGATTCTGCCTTCCGATCCGGTGGTAGAGTCACTACAAACAGACATACTTGACGTTTCAAAAGTGCTTATATTAGGCCTACTTGAAACAAATGAATTTTGAATTTTAAATTTTGAATTTGACTCAATTCAGAGACCTGTGAAACCCAAGACATTGTATTGTCCAAAATAAGTACAAGTTATCTGCACTATTCATTACCAGTGGCGTGCATAGAGGGTATGCACAGGGTATGCAGATGATATAAAATGAAGAAAATCTCCAGTACGAGTTATAAAAACTTAAGAATATTATAACTCTTAATAATAGGAAATTATATTGTGTGGAATAGGAAATTACATAGTCTATGTGTGGGTTGGTGTGCCTATGGGTGGAGTGGCCTTGATACATCAGTAATCTATTGATAGTACTTGTTATGCAACATTGTCCCATGTTAATGATGGTGCGACTTTGCTGTATATTTCTGTTTCTATTGAGGGAAGTGGCCTAGTAGTGGGACATAGCAATGCTGATGGTGATGGTATCTACATCATCTGATTTGTAAAATCGATTTTTTCAATAAACTATGTCACATGCAACTAGAAAGTACATATCAAATGTTACTATTGCCTATTATTGCAAAATATTTTGTAACATAAATTGACAACATAGCTTAGCAATGCAATATTTCAAAAGTACTAGAGCAATGATTTAATTTGTCATGTGGATGCTTTACGCATCTACCGAAACTGTTCATCCCGTTACAAAAAAAAAAATGGTTACACATTCTAGCTTAAGCATTCTAGCTTAAGCATTCTAGCTTAGCAAATACTTTTTTTTTAGCCTGAACTCTATTACTGTAATAAAATATAGCCTATGTTACTTATGGATTAAAAATAGCTTTCTGATGGTGAAAAAATTATTAAAACCGGTTAATTTGTTTCTGAGTTAATTAATTTTTTACAAAGAAATCTTTCCTCTTCGGAATATTAGTATAAATTGTGTTTTTTTATTTATTTAAGCTAAATTCTAATTTTGGTATCATAATTTGTTAAAATAATTGATTTCATGCAGGTTCAGAATAAATTGATTTAAGCAAAGACATGGAGTTTTTAATGATTAAAATATTTTTTTTAAAAATAAATATCCTTTTAAAATATTAAAAATATCGGCGATTCTAGCCTAACCTATTTTTTAAATGAATTGCATTTAGTGTGTGAAATAAAAGATCCCAATCTTAATTTCAGCGTAAAGCTAAAATTCAATTTAACAAGGCCTTATAATAATTATTCATTTATCTGACTGCCGCATGCCTGCTTCACAGTTCACTCGGATTACATCTACATCAGCGCTTACGGTGTCGTGTTTCCATGCAAATTCAAAGGGTCATGCGAACAAGTGATCGGCGGGCATACTTGTATAGTGCCGCTGCATGTGAGGGATCACACGCTATTACTGCAAATGGCCAATCATAATATGACCTGTGTGTGGGCAACCTAACTCAATGAAAATAAGATCAGTTGTAGATTAGGGTTTTTAATGATTAACCCCGTGTTTTGACGACAGACTGATCAGAATGCAGTTTTCACCGCCCCTCTTCCCGAGGGTTTCGGAGAATATAACGGGGATCGGAATGTCCTATGTGCTACTACGCTACGACCATCCACTCCGATCACCAATACGTCTACCCAGCGTGGTGATTATGGATAACACCTCCCGTGAGGACAGGCCTTTGGTCTAGCAGATTATTGATGATGATGTAGACAGAGATTTTCCCTTGCAAAATTTGGTAAAATAAAAATGACTTTACAAGATGAAATATTAACATCCTGTTTACATCATTCAGTTGGGTTTTGCACTTAGCATTTACCTGTTACAGTAGGTACTAAGAGTTCATGCTTTATAACATGATCTGCACTATCATACCATTGATCATTAAGTAAATAATTATCTTTTATTATTATTTACTTCTGTTTCTGCACAAAGCATGCTACTGACATCCATTATAAATATTATCAATAGGATAATTAGAATATAGAATCATGGCTGAACAAAGAAAACTAGATGTATATAAATATTTTCTTACATTATTTGCTATATACATACGTTGTTTCTTATTACTATTAATTAAATGTTGCTTTATTTTGGACTTAAGTGTATCTGTCGGCAAACCAATTCTTCACATAGGACATGAATGATCGTTAATTTTAACAGTTCGTTTATATAAGTACTATTAACTTAATTTAATATTGATTGTCAGATCCAGTTGATTGCACGTAATATGTTTAGTGATGAAGCAGTTAGATAAGCAATAATAATTATTGCCAAGCTAAGTTTATTTTATATGGGCTTGTTTTTCAGATGTCTAATTAATCTTTATTTAGGGTACGTTAATAAGGCGCCAGGAAATACATAATCATACAATATCAGTTCCTTGTTTATTAAAATCATTGTCTCATAAGCCAAGTTATGTAATGTATATAATAATCTTTAAAACTTAATTGGTGTCAAAATGTCAAATCATTAATGTACGGTACGCGCGATCTTATAGCGTGAATAAAATATGGCACGAGAGACGATAGTTGGGTATTAAGTATACCTATCTATTTTATTTAGTTTTTTTTACTATTTAGAAATGATATTGTACCTACATGATTTATGCGTGAACGTCACCGATAACAACAGGCCGGCAAGTTGTATCTGCTACTGGTATTAGGTAGATTAAATACAAACTTATTTTTGCCTTTTTAGTGTAACTTCGTTGGCGTAGAATTAATGATAATATTACGTGATATTAAAAATGATTGCCGCGATTCCTATGCTTAGGGAATTATCACCAGAAAGCTATGAAAGATATCTTTTAAAATAAAGGCCTTCATTTCCTATTTCACCTGTTTCTTTTCCCATGCTTTGTACTAATATTTCGGTACTTCCACTTTTGTAATCGTCTTGAAATTGAAATTTTATTAAGATCTACAATAGGGGCTGTAAAATTTTGTTCTTGTTGTTGGGATATTTACGAAACATAATAATCTTCATCAACTCATTACCGGCCCATTACAGTGCACGGGTCATCTCTCGGAATGAGAAGCTGTAGTCTACCACGCTGTATTGGATAGAAGCAGGCGTTACTTTGCGGAAATCCATAATAAACACACGTCGTTGTGAACATTATGGAGAACTCTCAGGCATGCAGGTTTCCTCACGATGTTTTCCTTCTGTAACGTTCCTGAGGGAATTGTCACAAAACGGTGCGGAGAGGAATACGACGCGGACACATTCATTTAGCGAATGCCGTTTATTCCTTATTATCTAACTACCTACATTACACTCCTCCACACTAATTAATAAATTATCTACATTTAATACATAACTATAACCATTTTTCCACTTACACTAACATTGTAAGTACTTAAAACTAGAATAACAAAAACTTAAATTTAGAACTTAACCTAGGGCTTCTTAATTACCTAATAACCGTTAAAGCAAGTGATATTTAAATTGCTTAGATTCAAAACGCATAACTACAGTCAGTGGCGCGTGCGGGGGCTCATACTTGGTCTCCACCGCTTTTTTTTAAATTACTAAACAAAACATTAAATTTGTAACATCCAATTATTTGATGTGAATTATTTAATTTTAATTTAAGTCAACTACAATATAATTTGAAAATCAATTTTAACTTTTCAGTGCCAAAATGGCGCCTTCCAAGGACATCCCTGTCCCTCGACAACAACCATCATCATCAACGGATCTCGACCAATTCCGATTAGACCTTGCATCTCTGGTAAGTACCAATTTTAATTTAAAATATAATTTCGATTGTGAAAAATTTTCTAACTTTGAGATCAATAACATAACTTTTTTTTAAAATTTAAACTATATCTCGGCTTACACACTGCTGTGGGGCTAGATTAGTGAAATAGATTCCGGGATATGAAGTATCTTATGTCCCCTTACAGGATGCAGGGTAGATATGCGCCAAAATTTGTCAGGACACTTTCCCGTCTATAATATTGTCTTTTCTTATTCTTATTTTGTAAATGTTGCAGTTTAACATCGAGTACAACATCAACAACAACAACAATGAGTTTGAGCGAATCATGGACGTGGTCGCTGGCTTCGGCCGACGGCCTTCTCACTGAAAATGAACGCTTTTTGCTGCACGACGTTGATCTTTTTAAAACCGATGAAGGTAACTAGATTGTTTTATTTGTGAAAGTGTGTTAGTTACTTACATTGTTGGGGTGCAACGAAGTGCAATTTTATTTTGAAACTAATTTATTACAAAAGCATCTATACATATTATTAGACTAGTTTTAGCAAAAACAGTAAATTTTACTGCGAATTTAGTACATTTATAGCCGATACTTTTTATCTCGAAAAACATTAGGGTTCGTTGGCATTTGTAGATTTTACTTCATACTTCCGCCATACCTTAACCGAGAAACACAATTCTTCTTTCACCGGAAAGGCTGCATTGTAAGTTAATTTTGCCAAAATTGCGTGAAGATCTGGTCAATATTATTGTTGGTATAGGAAATAACTCCTCAGCAGACAGCAGCGAACGGCTCACTTAAGTTACCTCACTGCTCACTTAAGTTGAAATTACCGTAAAATTATGAGAAAACTTTTTTTTTGAAGTTCTACCTGGCGTGAGCGTTAAGAATTTAAGTAGGAGGTCCCGGGTTTGATGCCCGGCAGGAGCAATTTGGGAATTTATAATTTCTGAATTTTCTCTGGTCTGGTCTGGGA
Organism: Pararge aegeria; assembly: GCF_905163445.1. NCBI lineage: Eukaryota > Metazoa > Arthropoda > Insecta > Lepidoptera > Nymphalidae > Pararge > Pararge aegeria. The sequence goes on along the minus strand of NC_053195.1, from coordinate 8,786,482 downwards.
GGCTTTGGCCGTTGCTGGTTACCGACGAAGGCGTGCTGCTAAGCGATTTAGTGTTCCAGCGCGATGTCGCGTAGGGGTATGACTACCAGAGTCACTAACAGATTAGCCCGCTACCATCTTAGACTTTCAAGTAAGATTGCAGTCAAGGGCTAACTTGTAGTGTATAAAAAAAAACTATGATATATAAAAATGATGTACTACATGGTTAAAGATAGAGAAGAAATAATTATTAGCTTCAAAACATCGCCGCTAGATACAAAAGTATATAAACATATCAGTATTAATTCGTATTTAAAAAAACACTTTTTTTATATAGCAGCAATGACCTTTTTTACTCATTCTAATCGGACATTTAGGTAGGAACCGAATTTTAGTAGTTATCTTTACCTATATCAACTAAGATTATTGTTGTTATATTATATAATTTATATTATTGTTTATAAGATGGTTTCTCTTAATATAACGGTTACTATTCGTTGAAAGTTATAAAATCTGAAATCGAAGTACATTAAATTATCCTTCAAGTATCCAAAGTGGTATCTATTTACTGTTTGATGAGACCATTTGCAGCGCATTATTAAAAATATATTTTTAAAGCATGTTTTTTAGTAGGTACTTAAAAGCTGTAATAAAATTCTAAAAAAAACTAAAATCTGAAATTGCTCTATTTGTTAGGTAAATATGCCACATTAAATTTTGATTTAATTTAACACACAATCCCAGCTTTATTTTAATTAAAATTAGCCTAATACGAGGAACACTACTGTAAACCTGTCTTCGTTATATATAATATGTTTAATTCTTTTCTGAACCTTATTCTTGCTTTAAGTTTTGGTTTTTCGAAAGTTTTATCAGGTATTGGTTGCAAAATATCTGTCAGATTTTCATACACATTTTTGCTAAACAGTTATAATTTAAGTTTAAATGGAACACGTTTGAATCTATAGTTTATACAAACAATCAAAATTGAAGTGTCTAGTCTGTGTTTTTTTGTATTGTATGTTAATAATGTATTGACCAAGCAATTGACCCAAATGATAAGTATCGTCTATAAACAGACACAGAGGTCTTGTAAGAAGCCGCCCTTATTCCATCAACCTGGGGCCAAGGAGATAAGCCTAATGCGTCTGTAATTATGCCGGAAACCACGATCTTCAGACCGGAAAGCAGCATTGCAACAATGCAAAGGCGGCTGAAATAAGCATGGCGGTAGTAGTTTCCCGGATAAGCTCCGTCAGAAAAAGCTCGTAGAAAGTACATCCATCGGTTGAAATGATGGTTGCAAGATATCTATCAGTTTAATTACACTGTATGACAAAACTGATAGATATTTTGCAACTTTCTATGTAGCGCTCGCATCTCCAGCTAACAAAACTCATTCCTTTACGCATTTAGGCTACACAGGTCGTACGCGGCAGGCAAATGAAGTTTTATTGTTTAAAATATGACAAGTAGATAAATCTTCTGGAAGACCCAGTCTCGTGGCCTTGATACACATTTAACCTATGTTAATTATATTATAAATAAATAAATATACCACGACAATACACACAGCGCCATCTAGCCCCAAAGTAAGCGTAGCTTGTGTTATGGGCACTAAGATAGCTGATGAATATTTTTTTTATGAATATAATACACATAAATACTTATAATATACAGATAAACACTCAGACTCTGAAAAACATTCATGTTCATCACACAAACATTTTCCAGTTGTGGGAATCGACGACCACGACCTTGGACTCAGAAAGCAGGGTCGCTGCCCACTGCGCCACTCGGCTGTCAACTTATGGCTGGCTCTTTCATACGACTTTTACCCTACTACAAAAACATTAGTTTCTATATAAAAAAAATGTTCAAACTAACCTACTTTCCACTTAATATAAAACGCATTTTTATGTCGAACATAATAAAAAATTAAAAGGTGTATTTCGATCCTCATATTATGCATAAAATATTAGTACTTACAAAATATTAGGCAGACATTTCTCTGTTCTTCTGTGTTTTTTTATCAGAAATTAGCGTAAACAACTAATACCTGATCTTTCGTTACGTTGAATATGCGCGAAATCGAAGTAATAATTTGTTTAGTATGGTTAGGTTAGGTTACTTTGTTGAATGACTTGCAGCGCGTGGATTTACTGTTAGCAGGATCTGATTGTGTAAACAGCCCTTCGGTTTTCGGAGCTATGTGCGGCGCCCACTGCCACTTTAGCTTTGCGACTCTAGCTACGTCGGTAACACTGGTTCACGTAGAGATACTCCAAGCATAACTCCATCAACCGCTGACCGTCTGCCCATTGCCACTTCAGCTTCGCGACTCGCTGAGCTATAACGTTTGTTGGATAAATATCGATTGTTTAAATTACCAATTGTATTCAGACTTTGGGCTATTGTAATTATTATTGTTATCGTATTGTAATTCTAAGAAAATCTTTAGTGGTCAGTCAATTATTGGTTATACGTCTATGTTATTTGTCAATTGGGCCCAATTTAATTCTAATCTCATGTGTTTGGTATCGTCTCGCATCTTGACAATGAAGCGTTTCCATGACCTATTTATTTATTTGAAGTCTTCAGGTTCACACCTAGAGTCAATTTATTAGTAGGAGTAGGAATCAATCAGTCCATATTTAGAATCAAACGTAAAACATGTATCAATACAGTAGTAATTTTTTGACATGTCCATTTATAAGAAAAAAAAAACTAATTAAATGCAAATCGAACTCGCATACAAAGGGTTCCGTACCATCGTATAATATAACAAAGGTTCTTTACAAATACCTTTGTGAAGGAAACAAGAGAGGCGCTGTGCGAATATATAAAACATAAGCTGTCTTATTTTAAATTATTTTCAAATCTTCGTTGTTAATAAATATGACCAGTATTATCTTTTTTATTAAATTTGCATGTAACCATTTTTAAATTCTCCATTTTTGTGTTGTTTTATTGGTTGTGAAAGACGCAATAAAAATACACACTCATGTTTCAATTCTCTACCAATACATAAACAGTCCGCTAACAGGAGGGAGCCAAAAAAATGTTACACAGAAGAAGATAAGTTAACTAAAAATAAAACCACTGTCACCACAAGGCTTACCTGTGTCGAAAAAAATAATCTTTTTATTCCTCTACAAGTTAGATCTTGACTGCAATCTCACCTGCTGGTAACTTATATATAGTTCAATCTAAGATTGTAACGGAACCTGTTAGAGTATAGCAGTTATATTAAACGGTATGGTTATCGGTTTCTACGCGACATCGTACCGGAACGCTAAACCTCTTAACGGACGGTCTTTGTAGTTACCAAATCAGCCAGGGCCGAAGTCTCCCACACGATCAGACCAGAGAACATTCAGAAATTATAAATTACCAAATTACCCCTGCTGGGGATCGAACCTGGCCCCTCCCACTTAGAACCACAGCGCTCACCGTTGTGCTAGAAAGATTCTCAAACACCAACATCAATCACAATAGCTCTGCTACACACCAACACCGACGGCCGATTGGCGCAGTGGGCAGCGACCCTGCTTTCTGAACCAAGGCCGTAGGTTCGATTCCCACAACTGGACAATGTTTGTGAGATGAACATGAATGTTTTTCAGTGTCTGGGTGTTTATCTATATATTATAAGTATTTATGTATATTATTCATATTATAATTATTCATCAGTCATCTTAGTACCCATACCACAAGCTATGCTTACTTTGGGGCTAGATAGCGGTGTGTGTATTGTCGTAGTAAAGAAAAAACAAAAAAAGCTTGACTGAAATGTAACGTAAGCAAAGTTAGAAGTTAAACACCTTAAGTGTAATCAAGTCGTACATAAGGGCTTATTTCTTTATCTCATAGTTGAATCCAAACTGTATGGAATTTTACCGGCCGGTTCGGGTGACCTTACTTCGGGATAGTTCCACTGACATTGGCCATTATTTATGTCTCTATTTAACATACGGCTAATTTAAAACCAACATGTTCGTGCAATGCACTTGCGCTATTTTTAATTGAGGTGATTGATGCCTGGGCAAGATATCTGAGACAATAACCCACACTTATATTATAAAAAGTGTATGTTTGTCTATCTGTTTTTACACCAATCTTGATGTAATTTGGCACATATACAACTTCCAGCCTGTAGATGGACATAGGATACTTGGTTTGAAAATAAAGCGTTTGTTTCAAAAAGTCGTTCTGTGCACGACTTTTTGGGGATGGTTTGATGGTCAATAAGGGATCATCGTATTTACACATATACTGGTTAAAGCGAACCTGTATGATGCATGCATGAATATTAGTTACAATTTATTTCAGTAAATTGTAATGCCATGTACTTGAAATTCGGAACAGCCTTTTGCCTATTTTCCTAAAAAAGTAATACTTATTTTCTTTGCTATGAAGCAAAAATGGGAGTCAAAGTCGTTTAGTTAATACGACTGTAGAATACTACGTATTTACATATTTGAGGCTGACGCCATTATGATTTTTGTTTCAGTATAAGCCAGTTTTATAGGGACGGTGTAAGAATTCTAATGATACCTGTTTTTTTTTATCTAAATCTGTTCTGTAATTTAGAAGTTATGGTGGAACAAAGAAACTAACATACGTTCGCACATAAATACAGACATAATATATTACACTCCTTTTTTGTGAGGTCGTGTTGAAAAGGTTTATTTATTTGTTTAAGGTACGGAACTGTTGGTTAAGTGTGTGTCGTACAACTTGGCCGGTTTTTTTATCTACTTCCTCCATGGTCATAAAAAGCGATATCTAAGCTCACGACGTAGGAACAAATGAATCACAGTGATGTTAACATTGCAATGTTATGATTTCAATTGAAGTTCATTCTTACACGCAAAATGATTACGTTCAAAATGCCTTTATGAAAATATAATAAAAGTTTCTATGTTTTTTCTAGGTCTAGAGTATACTGTTCACTTAAGAGCGTGACATGGACTCGAGTTCAGAACTAGCCTAAATTAGCTCAAATAAAAGTAAACATAATTAAAATAATCAGTAAATGTATAAATATTAATATTTTGTCAGAATTCTACTCAATCATGAAATTATGCAGCGGATAACAGCGTTCAAGAATACAAATAGAAAGAAGCTATAGTAATAGTATATCATATTTTTAAATATATAATAATAATGATTCAATAATATATACATATAGACTCAGGGTCAAAACAGGGTCGTTAAGAACATTCATTCATTTGGCGAGTCGCTGGCGAGCGGCCTAGTACCGTGTATTTTGAAACTCCCTACAAAAGACCTATGTCCAGCAGTGGACGTCAATAGGTTGAAATGATGATGATGATTAGCCTCATGCTAAACCTATGCCTCAGGTTGATGGACACAGGGCGTCATTATGTAGGACATGTTTCTTTCCATGCGAAGTGTTTAAAGGTGATAAAATTTCGCATATTATTCATTATCATCATATCAACCCATTACTGGCCCACTAAAGGGCACGGGTTCCTCCGACAATGAGAAGGGGTTTAGGCCGTAGTCCACCACGCTGGCCTAGCGCGGATTGGTGGACTCCTTTTTTTTATATATAAATAAATAAATATACTACGACACTACACACATCGTTATCTAGTCCCTGATGAATATGTTTATTAATTATATACTTATAATTTTATAAATTTAAAATGCATATAAAAACTTACTTCTTGTAATATATAAAGATCATACCCAGCCACTCAACAACATTCATGTTCATCACACAAACCTTTTCCAGTTGTGGGAATCGAACCCAAGGCCTTGGACTCAGGGTCAAAACAGGGTCGTTAAGAACATTATGTAAAACTCTCTCAAGCATGCAGGTTTCCTCACGATATTTTCCTTCACCGTTGAAGCAAATGATATCTTAATTGCTTAACGCACATAACTCAGAAAAGTTAGGGCTTGGTGGGATTCGAACTCGCCCTCCGAAAGTGAAGTCGAAGTCCTACTCACTGGGCTACCACGGCATTAAATCTGAAATTTTAATCTAATTTTGGTTTGCTTATCTTCTAAAAATTCACCTGATTACGAATGATTGACTTATTCAGATCTACCAATCAATTCAATTGGAAAATTCTATAGCCGGGATTAGCCCCTTAAGACTTTACAATAATGCGTATCGCAATTTAATCAGCATCGGTATGCTGGGCTAAAGACTGTGGCTAAAATATTACTGAATAATATTAAAAAACTTTAAATAAAACACAAGCGGTTGCCCGCGACTTAGGCCGGGTACAATTTTTTTCTATTACCTTTGGTTTTTTTTCTCTCGCAATGTCATCATATTATTACTTTATTTGACTTCATAAACAGGAGTTTCCAACAATCTCTTTTATTTCTCAAATCGACAAAAACCCAATGTCCATCCTTAGAAACAAAAAATTTAATGTGAGGATAAAGAGTAAAGATAGGATAGAGAGGTCTAACTCTAAAGTTCTTAAACACTACAGTGTATGTTTAATGGAAATTTTTGTTGCGTATATTTTAAATGGAAAAGGGGCCCTCCCTAACATTAATTTAAAATATATAGTCTAATATATATCTATTAATTACTGATAGCTATTATAGTTATTATCGGTCGTCTGCATAGCGTCAGTCATAATATTTATACCATTATATCAATATAACTTCACCACTTTATATTTTATATAATTTTTTACTATATTTTATATACACTATATACTTTTTTTTTTAAATTTAGATGTGGATTTTATAAAAATCTTTTTTAGCAGATGTTTTGTGAACGTCATAATCAGTTCAGCTGACCAAAACTCCTAATAATTATATCACGAGCCTAATAGGAGGAAGTTATTGCGTAATTATATTGTACTATAAATAGTAGGTATAGTTTTTTTGTGATCGTTCGTCTGGGGAAGTGCTACCACCATTCAAATTCAAATTCAAATTCATTTATTTCAAGTACGCCTACTTTATAAGCACTTTTGAAACGTCAAGTATGTATGTTTGTAGTGACTCTACCACCGGTTCGGAAAGCAGATTCTACCGAGAAGAGCCGGCAAGAAACTCAGTAGTTGCTCTTTTCCAACATCAACATTTTCTGCCGCCAAGCAGCATTGTTGCCGGTGTAAATACAGGCACATGAGGCTAAACTCTAGTTCTTCTACGGATCTCCGTAGAAGAAGTAGAGTTACCGACATAGCTCGGAGAACCGATGGACGTTGGGGTCTTAATGGCGACCCCGCCATTCCAGCACCTTAAGAACAGCAGCCGTAAACGCGGCGTAGGTCGGCCTTCAACGAGGTGAATTGATGACATCAGGCGAGTCGCTGGCGAGCGGCCTAGTACCGTGTATTTTGAAACTCCCTACAAAAGACCTATGTCCAGCAGTGGACGTCAATTGGTTGAAATGATGATGATGATTAGCCTCATGCTAAACCTATGCCTCAGGTTGATGGACACAGGGCGTCATTATGTAGGACATGTTTCTTTCCATGCGAAGTGTTTAAAGGTGATAGTTTTCCACTTACCATCAGTAGAGCTACCTGCTTGGTCTATCAATTATTAACATTTAAAAAAACCTCACAGACACGACACTTAAATTTTGATTAATTGTATAAACTATAGATTTAAACGTGGTCTATTTAAACTTAATAATCTTATCTAAATGACGTTATTATTCCCCGAGTGACCGACGCCTAGCCCCCCACAGCTTCACCTCATGTTCAGATAAACTATAGGGGTCAATAATTGACTCGTTATCCTACAAATTCATGTATATTTCCAATGCTTTAATTACTCTGTAAGCAGATTTACATAATTGTTGTCTTATTAGCATATTAGACAACAATTATTGTGGTACTTGGATGAAAATAGATGAGTGAAATAATTATAGCTAATAGTTCAATAGATAACAATTATTTTTTCGGGAAACGCTTGGGAATGAATAAGAGTAGAGTTGGGAATAAAAATTATCAATTGTTTTACGTAAAAATGTTTGGAGCATCCATCTCTCTACCTACAAAACATAATATTTATACCGTAAATATCCAGTGGGTTCAAATTGGGGTGACAGTTCTTAAAGTAGTGCATAACAAGCTAGTTACTCTTAACTTGTGAAAGGTAGAATTGACTGATTGAATGAACAAATACACTTTTATTGTACACAACAGACAAAAATCACAGAAAATATAAATACAATAGAGAAAGTAAATAAATATAAAAATAAATTTAGGTGGCATTATCTCTACATAGTAATCTCTACCAGGCAACCAAAATTAGTCCTACTGGGGACCTATTACTGTCGCTTCGAGCAGAACGGACAGATTTATACGAGATAATATGTTATCGTGATATCCGAAAAATAATCATTATAGTTCTGATATGGTAATAATTCTATTGAACAGATCTATGAATTAAAAGTATATTGACAGGTCTAAAAAGTTTTAATATGTAAATTTATTCTAATGTAGAGATTTACGTACAACATGATTAGCTCCAGGATGGTAGTAAGCCCCAGGACTGCATAAGAAGATTGCTAATAAAAAATTGAGAATTATTAAATTGCAATTTTTTCATATTCTTTTTACTCCTTTATCTGTGCAAACAAAACTGTTGTGGAAGTTAAGTCAGTAGGTCAGTAGGTACTTAAAATATTGGATAGAAGCTCAGGAGAGATTGCCTTCAATACACACAGTTGCAAAAAATGCGAGACCTACCGGAGTATGCTCTGGTATAACTACCAAACGTGTGTAAAGAACGTGTTTTGGTAGATCTGCGTAGTGTTGCGTATGAGAAAAATATCATACATTTATTACACCATATAGCAAATTAATTATCTTTATATATCATGGACTTACAGAAAGTTATAATGCCTGTTTCACTTACATCAAATATTTTATGGCTTACGACGGTAGTTCTACGGCTGAAGAATTCCATTCCAGGCCGTTCGGGTATTCGCTTTTTATAGTAATCATTGATGGACTGAGCAGTTGGCCCACCTGATGGTTAGTGGAAACCTATCGCCTATAAATAGTGTTTTACTTCGCAGGGCATGCAAGAACCACGTCCTAAACAGTGTCGTACCGTTTCCATCATCCTGAGACGTAGGTGTAAAGCCTCGTTTGCCTGTTATTACATTTCGCGTTTATATAATTGCTATTTTTATCAATACCTTCATTTAGCATCTGCTAGGTTATCATACGATACGATAATTGGCTTGTATAAATAATAATTATAAAATATTCCAAAAGAAATCCTATTTGTGTTAAAATGTTCCGTTCAAGCATGATAAACTTCCACTATCACTGGCACGCCATTAAAATTAAAACGATCACAAATAGTTGCCATGCTGGAAACGTGGGTGTGTCTTGATAATCATTTACTTGCCGTGTGATTGGTTAAGAATAGTTTACATTCAACCACACAATGACGTCTTTATTTGTTCGAAAACATATTTGTTTGAACTAGTTTAACCCTCGAGATTATGTTTTCATATAACATACCTAAATTACGAAAATAAATATCTGTTTTCCACTATTTTATCTGTTTCATCTGAATTTACGTCCTTACATTATAAGTATCTTGTTTTGCTATTTGTGCGAGATGATATGGGTAGTTAATGTATTAAAATAACATACGAAGGGGTCGTAATTTACTTATATACAGAACCAATGAGTTTGCTAGAAGTATTATTATTTCTGAAAGTCATCTATCTAAAGACTTATTATCCGTTTCAAATTGATAAGCGAGATAAATGTAGTAACTTACTATTGAATCTATTTTTATCCATCATGATTTGTTGATCCAAATAACAGAAGACAAATTATATATGTGCAAATTATTGGGAATAATTATAAATCAAACTAATCAGGTGACTAAAACAATTGTATAAAAGGCTATGCAAAACCTTGGTTGGTTCAATTACTCAACAGTTGAATACTGATACGGAAATTAGAAAATTTATATTTAGTTTACTTTCGCTGTTAAATTTCCAAATTTTGAGATAAAAGTATAAAAATAATAGTACAGCCTTTGAAAGCGTGTTTTCTTATCATTAGTGTTAGTAAAACTGAATGAATGTTACTGAAAAGAATATTAAATTAATGTAAGGGGTTCAGTTCACGAGTTTGACTAGCAGTTTGCTTAATATGGTTTATATGTATGTATGTATGTATGTCTAGTATAATAAAATTTTCACTTCATCATATTAACCCATGATCGTCCCACTACAGGACACGGGTCTCCTCCCACAATGAGAATAATTAAAAACTGCGCACATGAATGATAATTTCGATATAATATTAATTTAAATTCTATTATCTTATATATAAATTCCAATCTCCTGTTTTTTCTAGGATGGAATTCTGATACTGAACTTATAAGTATATTTATAGACTTCCTGGAAAATACAACGTCAACCCTTGGGCTGTTCAAAGCTGAAATGACAAAATGAGATCATAACCAAGACCACCCAAGTGAAAAGTATTCGAACGGGAAAATTGTAGGCTGGGGCCCTATAATTAGTTTTATCAAGAACAATTTATTATCGTTATAAGCTATAATATGTTTTTGTATGAAAAGTTATTGTCATGACATTATCAAATAAGATTTAAAGCGTTACGACATTATAATGGGCGTTACTTTGACGTAGTATCGTGTGATATCGTCCGTATATATATTGACGTCTGCGGTCCATCTTCGTACTCGTATTTTGTACACTACTTATCTAAGCTCTTTACCTTGAAGCTCCTCCCGTTTATTAACGAGAATTGCACAGTTAACTCTCATTACAGTTCGTATCAGTGTATCATTTGATCGTATTGAATAATCGCTTCTTTTATAATTATTTCCGAAATGTGTTGCTATAAGAATAATGCAATGTGTGACCTGTGTAGAGATTTCCAATTTACGATATTACAAAGTAAGAGTTTTATTAATTTGTTAATAATTAATATGCAATAATTAATTACAACTTAAACAGTGCGAATGTGTTTTTTTATTAATTGTATTTTAATAATTAATTGTAACGTTTTATTGCCTAGAGGAACGTGTTGCGCTTTGGATTAGGACCTATCTACCGACCTATATCTGACCTGGGAATTAATTTTAATTTCTATAAATATCTTAAGCTTAAGAGTAATAACTCTGGATTTAAAATTAATGGAGAAAATTAATAAGTTTAAAGAAGAACTGGTATCCAAGTGTCATTCAATATTTTAATAGTTACTCGAACAACTTAAATTTTATTGATGCTTTTACATAAAGCAACTATGTTAAATGTATGTTGCTTAAATACTATTTAAGCGATTATGATTAATTAAATACTATTTTTTTAATTAATTTTATTTATAGATGACATATTAAAATTAGACAAAAAAGCATATTGCATTCGACTGACACATTTGAATACTGTAGGTTATAACATATGAATGACTTCTCAAATATTCAAAATTGTTATTTTTTCACAGATCTTCTGAAGAGTTTTCCGTCCGCTGCCCCGAAGATCGATTTCAACAAACTTCTTCAAGATGACACGTCGAATACAATGTATCCGCCGTCACCGCCCGACACCAAGCCCAGTCGAGCCGAACTTGCTAACGATCTTCTGCAGCAGTTGGAAACTCAATGCAAACAAGGTATGTATCCAAACATTTCTTCTAATTCATACACTTGTTTGCCTGAGTGTTGGCCAGCGTGGTGGACTCCGGACTTAACACTTATTGCGGAAGGAGACCCGTGCCCTGTAAGCTGCTACTGGGCAGATACGATGATGATACACTTTGATGCTGAAAGGAGGTCATGGTTTCTTGGTATAATTCTGGAAAGCAATATTTTTAAACACCTTGCAGCTTTTAAGTTGCGGTGATGCGAGAATCTTCTTTGTTAGATCAATTAATGGCAGATCTGATAAGGTTCGCCGTGTTCGAATTTTAGGGTTTTTTTTTATTCACAGCGGCTTGCCTCCAGCTTTCTATTTGCGGTATTGCGAGAATATTCGTGATCACATAAGTTAGTGGCGAGTCTGATAAGGTCGTTTCATCTGGAGTTCAGCCACGTGGACGCGTGCCTTCCACTCAACCTTGAAAGCTAAATTGTGCTCGATTTAATCTTGAATTCTTCAACTAAATAATTCGTAATAATAATTTTGAGTTCATTGGGTCTGGGTTTGATTGATGATCTGAACATACATAGTACACATCGCATTTATACTTAATTACTAATTAAAATTTTGTTTTATTCAAATATTTTTATTAATTTTGTAATTGATAAAAAGATTGACAAGAATCGAGAATCGTTTAATAAAATTAAAAAGAATCGAGCCAACACACGAAAGAACTTAATTGGTAGTCAAACTAACCTCACATGAGTTGATTGCACTTTACAACATTTAACAATTTGTGTTGTTTATGTTTAATTAAACCCTTTGTGCTACATAACTTATTCTATTTTCTTTGTATATGTTTACTATTTTCAAAAAAATAGTAAACATATAAATTTTTGGACATATTATATTTATAATTTTTTTTATGCACCATAAATTATTATGTTTTTCTTTTGGCAGAAACTTAAGTACCGCCATCATTATTCTTATACAGAGAAATCTTTATTGTCTTTAATTTAAATTCTTAAAACTAAGCCGGTATCCTATTATGATAACAATAATCTAAACGATTGCATTCCTTTAGGCTAGTGATTAAACGATTACGAATAATGATAATCGTCGAATATTGGTTAAATCGTAATCGTCAATGATCGTAGTAGGTACGAGTATATTGATTACATTTGTTTGATTTCGCGTTGTAACAACTTTAGTGAATGATACTTTATTTTGTCTTTGACATTGGTTTTATAACAACTGACATAATTAAAAACACTTTTGTAACTTGTAGGTATGTATGTTTTAATTTTGTATGACTTACAATGTAAAAAAAAATAAAATTAGATTGATTATTTACTGAATGAAAACTATTTTTTTACAATAATTTAATTTCAAGAGCATAAAAACATACTTTTGTCAACCTTAGACATGTTCCATTTTATGATTCATAAAACTATGTGATAATCAGAAGCGTTATCGTAATTGTCGATTATTGTGGTCGATATAATCGTTACCGGCAAATAAAAATGAACGTTCCATCACTAGTTCGTCCAGCAGTGCAAGAGTTGCAAGTCACGAGCGAAAAAAAAAAATCATTGGCGCCACATTAATAGACGCCCGGGTTCAACGAAGCATTTATTAGGGCCGGCTCCTATTTTCGGAGCTTGAATAAAAATAATAACTGACATATTCTTAAACCAGATTCATAATCCCGTATTTAATAAAATTTATTACAAACTTAATTTATATAACATAGATCTGCACCAAGCATGCAAGTACGTTTACGTCAAAAATATTATTGAATCCTTATCTTTGCGCTTTAGATATAAAGGACACACCCCTGATCTGGTTTACGGCAAGTCACGAACATACCGCGTGATCCGCTCAGCTTATAGATAACTTGTAATTAATAACCATTGGAAGTATTGCTGTGATTATTTTTGTTATGTAAATTTTAAGATCACTTTAATTTGATTTAAATCAGTAATTGCATACAAATTTAATAACAGTGAATAGTTAATCACGGTATGTAACGTGCCCGATGTAAAATAGAAAACATTGGCTAATTATTTTTTTAAATTTACCTGCGGTAAATAAAAACTTTATGCAAAGTTTGGTATGTAACTTTTATGAGGCTGATGTTTCACCCATGATGTTTTTTTAAACTTTTAAATTACAAGATGAATTAATTTCTAAATTGATAAAACGTTTATAGTAAGTTAGTTAAAAAATCTGAATTCTGGACGTAGTCATGATCATACTTATCAGTCTGTTGCAGTGCGATGCTATTCTAAAGGCTCTGAAATCCTAAGAGCCTCACTAAACATTATAAGCTGGTGATTACTTATTCAATGTTTTCTCTCTATTTGTCATTCAAAAGAAGCTAACGCCACATTTATCTATAGGGGGTTGTAAAATAGAAGCTGTATCACTAGGTCGAAAATATGCACAAAGTGAAACAATACAACTTTAACTTTATGCAGTGTACGTGTTGTAAGCTAAATAATTAGTATTCAGCATCTATGGCCGAGGCCCGAGGCGGTACGGAGGGGAAAGGCGCGCGGCCGCGTTGACATTGCCTGCGCACGCGCACTCAGTTGAAGCGTGTCTCGCGCCGCGTTTGCTGGTTCTGTTAACCCGTGACAATAAATTCAATCCGAGAAGCACATTTCGGGCGCTCGCGCTCGGCTCGCAACCTATGCCTGCCAACGTCCATGCGATTCTTGGACGCCGTTAGAATGAAGTACCACTATCGCTGCATTTGGAACAAGGAGATAGTGTTCAATTCACAAAAACTTGTCAAAAGACGTTAGGTTCTCGGAGCCGATTCTGAGCTTATACCGACGACTATCGCTCGCACCACGAGGATTCCAGTTTCTGCAATACCACTGCCCATTTTATTGAATAGAAATAACCCTAGAACTGTATTATAGCAGTAAGACTTATAGAGGCCTATTATTTGTTTATACATATTGGACTTCGTGATGGCACTTGCAGATCTGTATGCTGGTACGTGTTTTGATCAATAACGAAAATTAACAATGTTAGATGGTTTGTTTTGATCATACCGTTTGAAAAGTATGTTTAACTGTTCTCAAGGCCTCAACGCTCTAATTCCTCGTGTTGTTGTTGTTTTCCAATATAATCCTAACCAATACTATAAGTATCTATATTAAAATCAATCACCTTGCTTGAATTCGACCTCTATGTTGTGAAATTAAGAGCTTTTAGGTTATCGATAATTTGAAAGGGAGATATTTGTGCAACTTCGCAACAAACTTGTTTATATTCGTAGGTTTAAACATGTCACTCTTGTTTCCTGCCGTCAACGCTTATTTAATAAGATATTAAATTTATACATATTGTACTGATATACTTTTCAGGATATTATCAACTGTATTGTAAATCAAATCTAGCTCAAAGTCGTTAACAATGTAATTAAGAATGTGATTCCTTTTATGCTACTAAGACCGAGTCAGTTAGTAATAAACTTAAGTGATCTGCCTTTGATCACAAACTCAGCAATGTGACAAGACTGTACTACTAAGAAGTACAAGCTAGACTGCAAAAGGTTCCGTAGTATTCAATACCATGTACACGTGACGAGATCAAAAAATCTGCGACAAACTTAGATTTGCCGTTAACTGGATATGATAAAATAGGAAATACTTATACGTATTCCCTATTTTGTCTTTGATTTGCCAGGTTGAGGGATGATTCGTATGACATGTATCTTTTTTTTCCTATAGGCCTATGACAAAAAAGTGCATTGATCCTTCAATTTTTGCCTTTTGTTGAGATACAGAACCCTAAAAACAATCTTTTAATGTTGTTGTTTGTTCTGCAGACCAAACTAGTCTGGTATTATTAGGTTGTTTATATAGATTTTATTATTGTAATTTATTCATTTATAATATAAAATTACTATAGTCGTATTATACAGCGCATAACTTCAACTTATTTAGCAATGCATAAACAACCATGCGTAATTTGCAGATTCAGGTTTCACGTGGAGCATAGATAAGCAAAATGGCGTTATGCAAGTTGCGAGTAGAACTAAGGTTTACGGTTACTTTTTTGGGTTCCTTACCTAACAATAGAAAAACCTAAACATTTTAGTATGAGTTTAATGTCTGTCATAGAGTCAAGGCCAAATCATGGGAATAGTTTGATAAATTCATATATTTAACGAATACTAAGATCACTGAATAATCATTAAAAATAAAATAAATTTCATTTCATTTCAAATTTCATTTCATTAAAATTTATAGGGTCCAGCGATCTTCAATTTGGCACTGTGGTAGGTCATTCGGTATTTATTTAAGTTAGTTCAGTTATTTGCTGAAAGCATATGAAACTTTATATGGTACTCTAACAAAAAAAACCAATGTTCCAAATATTTGTCTGTCTGTCCTAAACGGTCAGACTGATTTTGACGTGGATTTCATAGGCAGGTACCTAAACTATAACATTGGAAGTAATAGGCAACTGTTTATTGCGGAAATCTTAAAGGGCATAGATGGGTTTTAAATGTTACATGTTAAATTTACGGGTTAAATGACATGTTTACATTAACTACTATACTCATTTTTTTTTTTTTTTTAATGAAACAAGAAAGTCCCTAAGACTTCCTAAGTGAATTTTCCCAATACTTTCTAGGTTATTTCACGACTCTGTTAAAAATATTAAAATAGTTTCCCTAAAATATGACCCTAAAGGCGTGTCACGGCGCGACAAAGGCGTAAAGTTTGGGCAGTATATCTAAATAGTATTAAAAAAATCTCAACGGTGTAAAAAAGTGCATCATTGTGGCTTCAGAAGACTTTTTGGGTAGACTATGGAATTAATTAACCGTAGTTTTGCCACAAAAATAGGGATTTGTATTATCCAAACCAAAATAAGAATTTCGATTGGCCGTAATATGTGCCGTAATGATACGGAACCCATCCACGCAGGGAGTCCTACTTACACTTAACTGTCTTATTTATATCTTTTGTAAGGTCCGCTCGGTTTGTTTGTATGTGTGCAACAATTAAAACGTGGAACTGAACCTTTCCACGCGTGTGCTACACGACTATTTTGATAAACCAGTTCGCTCACAACTACATGCCGACCTCGTTAGCTACTCGCCCAACAATTAAAGCGACTTATTGGCTACTTACTTGTTTCCATTCCTACACATTGATATCGCTTGTGACCTGCCCGCGGCGCGGCAAGTGCTTGTTTACTTTCATTCGTTACTTGAACCCGTATACCCAAACATAACTGTGAAGTCTCACTGTGCATCGCATACCGTAGGTTTCACCAATAAGATAATTGAAATGTTATCGTCGTCAACTTTCAGTTATCCCTTTTACAGCGCTTTGATCTTATAAGTGGTCCGGGGTTCTAACCCCGGCATAGCCTGATCTGGCTGGAGGCTTTAGCCGTAGCTAGTTACCAACTTTCCAACAAAGACTAGCCGTCAAGCGATTTAGCGTCAAGGGCTTACATATCGTAGAATAAAAATAAATTAATTGGTGCAACGCACTGCGTTTGGTCATGCAACAAACTGTTTGAAATACAATATGGTAGTTTTTATACCAAAAATACAAACCATATATTAAAGCAACCACTCTGTCTTCACGTTTGAAGAGTATATTATATTGTGTCAACTCCACATAGCGTGGTATAACTGCAAGAAGAAGCAGACGTTTTATGAATACGCATACTGGAATTGATATTAGAAAACAATCTAGAGACCCGAGAGGGTAAAAGGTAACCGCTGCTTAAAAAGTGACCATCTAAAAATGGCCTCATCTATATTTTGGGCGTGTAAAGTTTTTTTTTTAAAAGAAGCATCTAGAAACGTCATAGTATACCATAACGTATATAGTATGCGTATATCGTAGGTAGAATTAACACTGATATGTACATTTTCCCAAATTAGGGTCAGCCACAGGTATGCTGGCGATTCCGATAAATAATTAAGGTTAATTGGTAACTTACTTATTAAACAGTTATTAATAAATAATTGACTGCAACTAAAGTAGAATTATAATATCATGTTCTTGGTTGCTCTACAAAAATGTTTTCGCTAAAGAATAACCTTTAATACCAAGAATTGGTGTCATTCCAATCTTATTAACTAACGTTAAACTTTAATTATCACATTGCTATTATAGCAATTGTTGTTATTGATGTATATTGACTAATTTCACCATCATTGCAATGAACAGGACATAGTATCTCTAAGTCCTATGTTAAGACCGTTGATTTATCAAATTCTTGTTACCGCTACAGCAAACAGACAGAAATGTTCACCGTTTAATTCTATTACTAACACATATGCAAAAAAGTTAAATGTGACTGCTGGATTAAATAGACCTTTTAGTATTATGCATAAATATCTCACCAACACGGCAAACGACAATATAAAGTTAAAAAATGAATGGTTGTTTTTGAAAAATAGCAACTGCTTCATTCCTTACCGGCTTCTTAAGACTGGGTAGAGTTTGTCTTATGAATTTGAAAAGGTTGAGTCCATTATACATGCGACATTTTTTTTTGTGCGTCGTTGAATGATTATTTGTTATTTATCTAGCATGTACAAAGCAGAGGCCAGCTTCGGTGAACTCTACAGATTGTGCAAGTTTATCGATGGGTCACTTAACGGATCGCACACCACTTCGCTTTTTAGTCGCTTGTATGTACTGAAAAGATTTGGTCCCTTTTAAAACCTACTCTCTTAGGTTGTTAGAATCGATCAACCCTTATCCACATTCAAACATGTCACTGCTTATAATAATTGATTAATAATACTTGCTGTCCTGCGGAATAATATAAGTTGAAGTTAAAAGAGCCCTTGGGAACTACTGCGTTATCATGACCATCGTGATCCACGAATTGACCCATTTATAAACTTTTGAATATTCCAGATAGCGATAATCCTTAACGCTATTTTGATAATACGATTATGTAAACTATGATAGCGGAAGCCTTTCTCCAGCAGTGGCAGCGATTTATTAATTCGCGACAATGGTTTCAAATGTAACTTTTTAATACATTAATTTATTTTAATACATAACTTTAAGTGATAAGGACGCCTTGGCACTTTAACACTATACACTGTCTTTGTTTTCTTGTATTGTGTCTTTGTGTTGTGTTGCAATAAAGTAATTCTATCTATCTATCCATCTAAGACGAGTCGAATTTATTCTTAAAAAGGCTCGTTCAATTGACACCTTGAATGTATCTTTATACAAAAAGCCTTTATTAGTCTGTAGTTATCATACTTACAGTCAAAGCGCAATTGAAGTCTGCCTCTAGTGATATTCGAGGTATTTGCGGTATGATCGCATTATTTTCATCACATTTTTTCTGTCAGGGCTAAGTAATAAAAATGAAACGATCTTATCGGTGGATTTCACAAACATTCCTGGCTTGCAAGGCAGTCTAACCTCCGAAATTTGTAATGTTTACGTAATCCAAGATTGAAATCAATCTACATTGACGCATAATCTGTGGATAGATCTTTGAACGTATTTTTACAACATCATTAAAATTAATCATAATGCCACAAAACTAGGACCCGGGATTCGAAACCAAAACCTTGTGATCTGTAGTCGAAGATGCTCATAAGAAGACCAACAGAGCAAGCTACATTTAGATTATTAATTTTTGACGTTAAAAATATATTTTAATGTTTCCGCCGTCAATAGTCGATCCGCTTTCTTATTTAGAGACGAGAGAAAGAAGAACCTTTTAAACTGATTCAAACGCCAGACGAAATGTATCTCAATTACTTTCAATTGATAGTAGTGTGTGGGGCAGCGAGATTGTCAATATTGTTAATAAAAATACCCGTCGATTGTAGCACAAATCGTTCCACATTTTATCACATTCATCAATAAGCGAAGGTTTATTGCGTTTGTCATATTATAAGGAAAATCTAGATCAATATATTTTAATGTCTCATAAATAAGCGTGTAATATTGTTACTTATCGAGAATTCTTTGTTGTTAATGTACTAGTTCATGGCAATGAATTCGAACTAGTGGAATTCCTGAATAAAAAGTTAATGAGATAAAAAGTGTTCTGTGCAAATCCCCGGACCTAATCAAATCCATTCCGTCCATTACTTAGCATAGCTTTGGAAAATAAACATCCACATAAATATTTAAAAACACTCTCATTAATAAAATAATGGTATTAAGTGGGATACTTTGATGATTATTTAAAAGGAAGAATTTTTTTATTTGGAAAATGCTCCGTACGATTTTCTCAGCGTAGATATTTCGAATATATCTGCATTATATGCGTTCAACGTAAGAGGCCCCTAAGAGAATTCCATGAGAGAGCCCCTAACATCGGTTAAAGTTATTAACAGGATTTATGTATTTTATTAATATTTTCCATAACTTTGCTTACGACTTTTTAGATTGCTAATTTTCAAGTAGATACATAATTACCCGTTACAAAAGGCAATTGTGAAGGCAAAAGAAAACGTTTTCTTCTTTAATTACGATATTAATTATTAATCTTTTGCTCTATTTATAAAAATAATAGAGTTACTTTACAGCTTCAAATTACCATAACGAGGCTCAAATAATTAATGACACTTATTGTTCTTTCGCGATTGTTTAATAATAATTAGTTTGTTATTTACCGCGGTATCGCTGACTGCGTGAAACATGAGATACTGTTTATACTTTAGTGTCAAACCTTTTTTTTTTTAAAAAAGCCTGCATTTCACTTACAAGAGCTGTTACAGGTTCCTAAAACGTAGGTTGTATTATTTTAATACAGAGGGCACGTCTTACTGTTAGATATTACTGATGCACGTAACAACGTAGTTAAGACGATTTCGTAATTTATAAAATTAATAAATCGTCAATCGTTTATAGGCCGGTCCGCACTAGAGCAGGATGGGTGGGTGTTACGCGCCACATGCTGGCTTTATTATAACAATTCCAAATGGGATTCATAGGGAAAAACTCTGTACAGGGTTTTCGCGGGCGCAGAGGAGTTACTCTTTTTCTAACGTCATCATGGCGTAGGTCTATAGGTATCTAGGGTCACTGAAGCGCATGGATCAAACGCCATAGTCCGACAAACACAAACTAAATCAACATCACCCTAAATTGAGATTCGAGCTTTACAAGAAGCGCCCTTAGGGTTGAAGTCTTTGCCTTCGACTCCAGACTCCAGACTGTCAGCCTTGGAGTGACTTCCTAAAGAGCTTCGCTTTCCCCCAACCTCCATGACGCTGTAAGAAACCATTTCAGATTTTCAGCTACGGTCTATCCGAAACAACGACTCCCTATGCTGAGCATACACTTTTACTCTAAGAGAAAATCCGGGAAAAACTAATTTCAAAAACTAAGATATTCCTGGCAATACCGAGGGCAACTTGAAGTATTTTAATTGATTTCATGATTAGATTTTCCCATACATATAAATCAGGACTTTTTCCTTGTTACCTATCCAGATTTTTCATTTGCTCGCTGGCTCGGTTTTATTTTTATTTTAGTCCACATATGAATTTGATTCGAAACTCCCGAACGTACAATTAAGAAGTTATTGCTCTAAAAAAAATATGTAATGGCAGCTATAAGTTATTTCATTTTTAATATCAGTTCGTATCAGTGATAGTAAGGCCGAATTAACGTTGTACGTTGAACTAATATTTGCCTACTTCCGTTTATAATTATACGAAAGCAAATATTAAGTGCGTGACGATGGCAAAATAAATAATATTCCTTAGACACGTTTAACGGTTGTAACTAGTTTGGTGTTTGCATTTGTTTTTATCTCGTAGTATAACTCAATAGGGTTAACTCTTCTTTAGGGATCTTTATATGGTGTTTAGATTTCTATTGCAAATGTTATGTAGCACTAGATTTGATGCAAAATTCATCATCACCATCATAATCTTCATCATTGGCCTCAGCATCTTATATTTAATTGCTTATATTAAAAACGAACTTAACTTAAAAAATTTAGAGGTGCATGCCTTACCCACTGCGCTATCCCCGGTTCGTTCAAAAACATAATAAAGTAATATTATCGGTATTATTCGAACAGTTCTCTACTTACTAAAAAGGGTGGAGTAAGGATAGAATGGTTATGCAGTTATTTGTCACATTCCAACGACAGCACTTTGCAAAGCATTTTCTGGTGGGAGGTTTCGGCCGTGGCTAGTTACCACCTTACCGAAAAAGATATGCACCAATCGATTAATCGTTCCGGTACTATGTCGCTTAGAAAGAGATAAAAGGTACAGGTTTAATATAACAGCCACTAACTAATACTAACATAATTAGCCCGCTACCATCTTAGACTGCATTATCAATTACCACCAGGTGAGATTGCAGTCAAGGGCTAGCTTGTAGTAGAATGAAAAAAAAAAAAAATTAGGTAACTATTCCAACGTTAAACGACGGCCGATTGAGCCAATGGGCAGTGATCCTACCTTCTGAGTCTAAGGCTGTGTGTTCGATTCCTACAACTGGAAAATATTCATCAGTCATCTTAGTACCCATAAAACAAGACAATTTTACTTTGGGGCTATACGGCAATCTGCTTATTGTCGTCGTAGTGTAGTTAGTATATTTATTATTTAATGATATGGGGGAAAAGATACTATTACAAACTTTTACCTATCGATTGTTCTCAAAATCAAATACTTTATTAGCTTCTCTAGATCGAATTAATGATAAAGGTAATCAATGCAGTCTGATAATGTAAAATACTTAGTTGATGTATTTTTAAGGACCCTCGATCACTAAAACTTTCCGTAATTGAAGGGGCCTGCGACAAGTTATTGTGATCATTTTATTTTATCTCATTATGAAAACAATTAAAAAACACAGAGATAATACTATATTTATTTTTGTAAATTATCTTGATAGTGTTATCGGTCATGTATTTTATTATTTGAGCTTAAGAAGGTAAAACTGCTATGTAACGATATAACGCGGTGTTACGCTCTTACGCTCTATTATGCTCTTGGAAAGGTCTATGTTCGCTTTACAAAACGAAGATGATGGTGATGATGATGACGATTTCGATTCCATTACATTATGACGTTTATTTTATTCTTTGGATTCGACGACTTCCATGGCGCATCGGTGAGCGCTGTGATTTTAAGCGGGAGGTCCCAGGTTCGATTCCCGGCAGTATGGTCTGGTGGGAGGCCTTCATCATGGCTTGTTACCACCAACAAAGACTTGCTGCCAAGCGATTTATCTTTCCCGTAGGATGTCGCGTAGATAGACCGATCCGCGGTTTTATACTACTGCCATGCCTCCTAACAAGTTAGCTCACAACCATCTTAGACTGCATCTTCACTTACTACCTAATATCCTAGCTTTAGTTATAAGTTACGGAGCTCACAATAAAGTAAACTTATATGTATGAAAGCTTCATAAGTGCCTATGATAGGCCTACGTGAATAACGAAAATGACTAATTAGATTCTCTATTCTTTACAGAAAACATATTTCAAAATTGGTTAGAAGAGAAAGTGGATCTTCCCATTTTCGAAAACATCTCTCAAGTGTCCGAGCGCGTGGAGGCGCCTCCCGCTCCAGTGCCGGTCGCGCCGCCAGCGGCTGCCTACGCGCCGCAGACGGTGCCGCAGCCGACCGAGGTGCTGCTGCGCGAGTTCGAGACGGTGTACGGCGCCGTCGAGCTGACCCACCTCACGCCGCCGCAGAGCCCGCCCGGCCCCGCCACGCAGCTCCTGCTCAGCTACGCGCAGCAAGCGCAATGCGCCCCCCTCGCGCCCACGCTCCAGCTGGTCCCCGTGCTCCCGGAGACGGAGAACTGGAACATCATCACGCCGGACTATGATTGCAACTCGCAGGCTCTCGAGGAGCTGGTCCGCCACCGCGCCGCGCAACTAGCCTCACCGCAGCCCTCCGGTCGCAGCGCGTCCCCATCCCCGCACTCGTCCCCGCGCTCGTCGCCCTCATCTTCGCCGCGTTCGTCGTCCACCGACGAAGACTGGTGCATCCCGTCCGGACGTCCCAAGCCTTACTCCCGGAACGTGGACGACCGCCGCTCGCGCAAGAAGGAGCAGAATAAGAACGCGGCCACGCGCTACCGCCAGAAGAAGAAGGCAGAGATCGAAGTGTTGCTCGGCGAGGAGCTAAACTTGCGCAAGCGACACACCGATCTCGGTGACAAGTGCTCGGATCTTCAGCGTGAGATTCGCTATCTCAAGGGGCTCATGCGTGACCTGTTCAAGGCGAAGGGCCTTATAAAATAGGTAATAAGATCTATCATTACGTGAAAGAATATTAACCACACCGCGCGAAACGCGGTCTATTGAATATTGTTCAAAAGAAGTTAAGGAGTTTATTAAGTTCTGATGATATACTTACTTTTTAATTTCTAGTTAGCTAGATAAGTTGTATTGTTTGCATCATATATTAACGTCGAGCAGCATATTGTAGTCACCCGTGTCATCGTCGAGGGCAACATCTGTATAACATCTTATTACGGTACATTGGTGGCGCTTCTATTTCTCATCTTCATCATCATCTTTCACTATTTTTAAGTTTAGAGGATAGGTTGCATTCGTTGTGATGAAACCATGAACTTCAAGTTGTAATAAATTACAGCAGCATACGGTTATGTTGTACAAATTTTATTTTGTATTATGAGATGTTGTTCTGTTTTCATACAATATATGGGATGCGACGGCGGAATATTATTCTTTTATTTTTAGCCTTTAACTAATCTTCTACAAACAAAGGTAATTAATAACTATGCAAGAGGTTCGCAGGACAAATGTACGCCATTTATTTTTCCAACAATATAATGGGGGTTATATAAAAAACTCAAAATAGATAGAGGAAAATAAAATTCCATTTCTCTTTTTTTCTTCCAACTTCTAAGGTTGACTTCCCTAGAAGGCTTTTCGTCTTGAAACTATTGACAGTTGAAATACATACTGATGAACCTCTTGCTGTGCGTTATATTGCTTTTAATAGAGAAACCCTTAAAATAAATGTGAACGTCAGGATGGCACATGAATTGCTGGAAAACTGATGAAATCTCACCGTATTGTACCTAAACTGTGGTAAATAGTATCTATGTACAGATTAATAGTACCTAGAGTAATCAATCTATATACTTATAATTAAATTGTAACGGGTCAAATTCTGTACATTGAATATATATTAAAAGGTTTTTTGGAGGCTATAACCGATACTGAAACCAAAACTGTATTTTTTTCGTTCATGTCTGTTTGTCTCTCTGTGTGTATCTGGGCCGCGCATCACGCTGAAACTACTGAATAAATTCAAATGAAACTTCGCACGATTGGAGGTTATAATACTACGAGGTTGGAATATAGGATACTTTTTATCCCCAAATTCAGTTCAGTTCCTTTGGGAGAGGAGATGAAAGTGTTTGACGATTTATCACCATAACTCCGTCTAATGAGAACTGATTTCAATTATTTTGGTACTGGATAGGCTATACAATCAGTTTAGTTGTGCAAAAATTTCGTGTAGATCTCATGAATATGATTGGAGATATAGGACAGAACTCCCCAGCGGACAGCATTAAACCCCTCGCTTCAGACTTAACGATACTGAATACATAAAGTGCTGTCAGTAAAAATAAATAAAACATGTTCGGAATTTTCTTGGTTCACCGTTAGCGTACGAATAAACTTACAATACGATTTAGATTCTCCCTTTAACGATTACTATTCTTTGTGATTGATAGGAGCTGAGATTGATGGAAATCAAATTATCTTTCAAACTTACTAAGAAGGGCACCCAACCATTTGCTTCCTTTGGACAAACGTTGCTTACCCAGCGCTTTCGACTAATATGTAGTGTTTCTGTTAGGCCACAAAATATTAATGCAGTAATTTGTTAAAGGAATTCAAAGTATTTTAAATAAGGCAAAACGGGAGTAAGGTCCTTGGGAAAGGCAATTGCGATTGTCGTAGTATATATATTTACGTAAAAATACGTAAATATATATACTACGACAATACACACATCGCCATCTAGCCCCAAAGTAAGCTTAGCTTGTGTTATGGGTACTAAGACGACTGATGAATATTGTTATGAATAATATACATAAATACTTATAATATACAGATAAACACCCAGACACTGAAAAGCATTCATGTTCATCACAAAAACATTTTCCAGTTGTGGGAATCGAACCCACTGCCTTGGACTCAAAAGCAGGGTCGCTACCCACTGCGCCAATCGGCCGTCAAAATGATTGAAGGTTTCAAATAGTGGGTGATTAAAGCTCCAAGAGCAGGAACAGATGTATTATTCGCCCACACCTCAGTCGTTTGTTCAATTATGCTGAAATACCATCTGTACTTAATATCATAGGTTTGTTTATTTGACACTTCCAATACGATTGAAAAATTTAAAGTTATAGCAGTAGGCTCCCGTAATTTACGCGGGCGAAGCAGGGCACATCTAATAAAAAAATAAAGAAATAAGCACACCGGTCATGTCATGTTGGCGGATGTGTTTTGAACCCAGCTCATATAAGCTTGAAAGACCTTAAAACTATTGATAAAATCTATTGCATATCTTCAAAGGGAAAAAAGATATTAAATTCTAGACTATATTTCTGTCTAAATGGTTAACAGTTTTACATGATTCGATAAAATTTACTAAATGTTAAAGTTGCTTTCAACGAAAGTTTCAAAGGACTCGTTTTTTTTAATTTATTAAAATTTTAGGTTAGAAAAAGCTTTCGTTAGGTACAATTTATTGAGATTTAAAATATAATGAAAGAATCGGGGATCGTTAATTTTTATTTTTCTAGGACATTAGTAAACGTAGGTACCTACCTAAAATTAATCTTTTGTTTGCATCTTGAGACACGAACGCGGCGTTAAATAATAATGATTCATATGTATGCATACAACGTCCTAGTTTATGGCGCGAGGACAGGGACAAATATCCCGGCGCCTCTGGAATCCGTCTCCCGAATGTTATGAATGTATTAGATCGCTAAGTTGGCGCGAAGGAATTTTCATGGATACCACAGACGTTTTCAAGGGCAAAGAATCGAGTTTAAATACCGTTAGGTACCTACTTTACTAATAGATGTCTAAATAAGTTATACTTAAGTTATCTCTATATTATTAGTTATGTTAGGGATAAAGCATATATTAGGTATAGGTATCTACCTAATATATGGTACAGATGGGGTATAAATCAAAACAAACACAGATTCAAAAATATTATTATTGTAAATGGAACTACCTCGTTCGTAAAAAAGGACGCTGATTCAGTAGATACAGACCGTAAATTCTTACCGGAGCGGAGCGGATCATATTGTTCGCGATAAGTAAGTATATTGTGTCAGTCTAAATAACAAAAAAAACTAAAGCGGTAGACCAGCATTTCCGTCGTACATGGTATGTGTTTTTGTAAGCATTCAGTTTAACTTCTTTACATAGCTTTCACGGTCACTTGTCCCTACCGCTCTCTATATTTAAGTACCCGCAGGAATAACTAAATTTTCAGGTGGATGACTGATGTTGGATGTACAGGTGGATGACTGATGTTGGATGGAAAGGTGGACGATTTCACTTGCCTATTTCACAGAAATTCGGAATGGAGTTTGCCTTAAGCTCTGTATTAATAGGCAGGGATGTTATCTCGCTGTATTCATTAATGTACAGTACCACGTAGACTCAAACTTTTTGGTGGCCTTAAAGTGAGCTTACGCGTAGGTCAGGCTGACCGAAAGATTTCTGACAATTGTATAAGTACATCTATTGCTGTATTTTTTTACTTTTCTCTGAACTCTTTTCTGAAGTTCACACAAAAGAAGTTGCAGGCAGAAACAAGGATCTATCATTCAGTCATATCTACTAGTGGGCTCCAGCGTCTTCGCCCTCGTTGGTCGGTGTATAGTCGGCGTATGGTTGTTTCTGTCGCTAAGCAGTATTGTTGTAACGCTGTGTTCCGGTCTTACGGTCGTAGTTGCCAGTGCTATTACCTTCAGGCACTTGAGGCTTATTACGGATTACCTGAGGCATAGGTAATCCGTAATAAGCCTTGACGGTTGACGGATGCAATTTGTAGGATGTGTTCTCTGTATGTATACTAAGTGCTTGTCTGTTTATAGGCGATGGCTTCCACCTACCATCAGATGGGCCATCTGCTTGGTAAGTCAATTATTACTATTAAAAAAGGCAATCAAAAACCTACACTCCATTTTACTCCGGCAGTTGCGAACTTCTCTGCAATAATCATACAAAAACTGTTTTGAGTATAGTATTTATTAGAGATACAACTGTTACTGACAAATTTAACGATTTCTATGAAAGCAACGACCGGTTGGTAGACATCCATATAATTTGACAGATTTGCACTAACAAAATAATTATCACGAAGGCTACCTACTGTATTCCAATACAAAAAATTTGATGGCATAGGGTAAGCACTTAAAGACCGACATTTTTTTGAAGCAGAACCTAATTCCGGCGACAGATATGTTCATGCGCTAAGCCCACTGATCCGAAAAAAGGTCTCGCGGCTCTACTTAAATCTGAGAGGAATCTCAAGTTGATGGTTCCTTGAGTTTACATTGAGATCCTAAAACACTTGTCCGAGTGTAAATACAAAATACCTCAAATTGTGAGTACAATAGATTTTTATTCATAAAAACTTCTGCACAGGGCTATTCTGAATAATGCTAGCTTGATATCGAAGCTCACTCGAGTGAGCTTGCTTACTTTGAAAACGAACTAACTTAACCTTGATTTGGTACCTATTCTCTACAAATCCATCACGCACATGTGAAGCGATGTCAGTCTTGATTTCGAAGCTCGAACGACTAGAGATGTAACCACTTGTAAGGTCAGTAATCAGAGCCGGACTTTTTCTTTGAAAAAATCAGAATGATAAATTCTGATTACGGGTGTTCAGGGGATTCTTTTTTTTTATATATGATGGTCCCATTTTATTTGGTGAAAAGGGATTCTGGAAAAATGAAGGGGACTCTTCAAATATAATGTGCACACCTATAGTGATTTGAGTATTTTGTAATGAAACTTGAGCATGCTCTTTTAAAAAGATAAATGGGTTTTTTCACTTCACGTCACGTCACACTGATGCTGAAGACCAAGAAGGCCATGGAAATGATACAATAATAATTATTAGGTACACTAGTGGCACTTCGATTATGGTATTAATTAAGTTAGCATTTTATGCTCGTCAATAAAGGCTGTATGAAGCTTATGGTAAAGTGCCGGGAGAACTCTTCAAAATGTAGAAAATTTATTTATACTATATATATATATATAAATATATCATTTGTAGAGAGTTTTCTTTGAAGTAAATGAAAGTATCAGTGATGAGATATGTAGCCTGTTGTACAAAAGAAAATTCCACATACTGGCAAGAACTTCTATTCAAAAAAAACAAAGAGAGAATGAATGAAATAAACACAAGATAGCGATAGACGCAAGAAAGAAAAACCATAAAAATAAAGCCTTCAACAATTTGTGAAAACACCGAAAAAGCGAAAGAGTGAGTTATCGGTATAAATAAAACCAAACTATTATTTTAAGTTCTTAATAGTAGTTCAAGTTGATTAATATAATGTTTTCAGTACTACCCGCTTTGTCCAAAACCTACCCCCCAGGCAAAGCGAGTTATTTTAATGTTTTGCATTTTATTATTAATTCTTTATTGCACACACAAAATAAAAATACAAAAAGGAACCAAATAGATACAATTTAAAAAAAATTTGATGTGCCTAGGCGGTCTTCCTAATTAAAAATATTGTAAACTAAAGTACATGTTAAAAATTCTAATAATACACATATAATGATTATATATAATAGGTACATATTGTTCATACATATAATAACCATTTTTAGGCTTTTCTCCCTACCCTTTAAAATTTCTGTAACACTTCTGTTCAGATTTTTGCTCGATTACATTTTTAATATGAACCAACGGTTTTTAGTCAAGAGTGTGAAAATATGACTGATAGTGATTGGATGTTCAAGATGTTAACATTTGTGCCCCGCATTGCATGCTATGGATTAGGTACACGGTCATCTATGAACCTACCCGCGAAACAGATATAACATCAAAATCGTGTATATATTGTGTATGTTCTATTGATTGGGCTCTGAATTGGCCTCTGAACAATTATGTAAATAATATTATGTATAAATGAAATATGGAAGGATGGATAACCTTACTCAATAAACGAACTCGGCTACGGCTTTAAAGTATGCCAGGCTGTCTTGGAAGCCGTTTGCTCTCATACATCATCATTATCGCTATGATACTCATACTAATTTATGCTTCTGACCGCCGAAGCAGAAATTAGCTTGAGCCAGAGCTGTGAAGCTTTGCCGATGATGACTGTTGGGCACGGGTCTCCTTTAAGATTAAGAAGACGTAGTACAAGTATGGATTGGTAGATATGAGACGCCTTTTAGAACATTATGGTGAATTCTCAGACATGTAGATTTCCACATAACGTTTTTTTTCACCGTTAAAGCAAGTTAAGTGCGTGCCGAGTTTTGAATTCAGTACCCTTGAAAGTGAAACCGAAATCCTAACCACTTTCTAAGCGTATACTTTCTTTCATCTTCTTCATTAATTAAGAACTTGAAAATAATAAACGATATGAAGTTATTCTGTAAAGTAGTGTGTAATCAGCGGTCTGCATGATATTGGCTTGAACCAGACGTGCTCCACGTTCGATTCGACGGATTATCGTGGTCCGTGATCCACAACGTATCTGCGAGTACACCGCACAGTTGCCATCGAATTAATTTCGCTTACTTATCAGTTGATTGTATGATGGAGCCATTGAACGGGAAG
This sequence comes from Pararge aegeria, assembly GCF_905163445.1. Lineage (NCBI taxonomy): Eukaryota > Metazoa > Arthropoda > Insecta > Lepidoptera > Nymphalidae > Pararge > Pararge aegeria. The sequence continues at coordinate 8,756,084 of NC_053195.1, read as the reverse complement.
GTTTACCTACTGCTGTGGGTAATGCGGAACTTTTAATTATCACATTGCGAGTATCGTTATGTTTTTATTTGAGTGAATTTATTGTAAGTACTCAAGCGGAGTACAATAAATTCAATCAATTTAGTTAGTTATTGGGTTTTTCTGTTAAAGAATTCTCAGTACCAGCTCTGATTTAGAAATTTGGTGGTGTCTACTTACGTGTCTCGGAGAGCGGTTACTGACACTAACTTGTGATTATGGTCGGTAAAGTCCACCAACCCACATTGGAGCAGCGTGGTGGATCAAAGCTCTAAAACCATCTCTCCTATCCTGTGTCCAGCAGTGGAACGTTAATAGGTGATGATACTCAACACATCACAAGTAAAAAACGTAACGGCGCCCGGCGTTGTGTAATATAACAAAAGTGGCTCACCAGAGAATTTAACTCTTTTCTGCTAAGCTATTTTTAGAATAATGCATTTAGTAGGATACTGCATATATTAAGTATAATTACCATTGACAGCATATTAACTTTCTATTAAGAAACAAATTCATACCTTTCAGAACCAAGCGCATGGCGCTCCGCGGTAACATGAAAAAAACGATAATTATCACAAATAATTCAATTGTCATTTAATAATGATCATAGTCATCGTCATCACCATATTAGCCATGGACGTCCATTGATGCTACGGTTTTGTGCCGCTGCGACAAGGGATATTGACTTTGAGCGTCGCGTTTGATGTCGTCTGCCCACCTAGTATACCCAAGGTGTACTGACCAGTTTGGGGTCGCCATCCCAGCTCCTTGGGGCCCCAACGTTCATCGCTTCTCAGAGCTATGTGCCCGGCCTTCTGCCAATTTTGAGTAGCAATATTAATTTGATCATATAAAGACACTCCGAGCATAGCTCTATCCATCGCAGATTGTAGAATCAATGTAAATATCAATTAATAAGTATCATTGGTAACACTACTTACTTGTTATTGCAGTCTGCTATTTTATTTTAATTAGCACCAGCGAAACAATCACTAATTACGAGCATTGAATAATATCGCCTCCAAATTATTCAGGGCCGAGGATCAAAACTGGGACGTCATGCTTGTTAGATGCTTATTAGCTAATTAGCAGAGAAAACGGATAGTTCGAACTTTGAAGCATCACTTAAGTGGGAAACTAATGCTGTGTACCAACTTGAATGTGCGATTAATGGATTGGAATTACTAAGTTACCTAAGTTAACACTACATCTCCCAGTTTCTGGCTCTCCCAGGCTGATTAAATCAATGGTAGGTACTGTAATACATATCTATAAATTTGAATAAGCGGCACATATTGAGTTGTTCTGTTAAACACCAGGTATCGTAATATAGGTAGGTATATAAAGGTTGATTACATGTTGACGAACGAAAATGTTCACTGTGGCATAAAATTGATGAAAAAATCGGCTGCTATCCTCTTTTAAGCAACTGTCGTGAATAATTTTACAACTTGGAAGTCAACGATTACTAATTTATTTACACATTTTAAAATCAAAATTTGTTGCCGATTGCAGTTATAAAATTGAACTCTGGAAAATATTAGAAAAAACTATTTCCCAGTAGGTACACTGCCTTGGTTTTATTGTCTCGCGGGTGTTTAACAAAAAATCACCTATAAAATGTTAGTGATTCATTTTATAGGTGATTTCTGTACTTACTCGATTTCTTAGAGAAAATTTAATAAAAAAAAATTAGCACACCTGACTTAGGGCCGGCGCTCACTGACGGCGTCGCACGGCATGGCACAGCAGGTTATGCTGCGGCATCCCGCGACGTCCCGTGGTATGCCGGAGCATCTCGCGGCTTGTCAACGCGGGCGCGCCAGTGCGTCTTCTCCCTCCCTTGCCCCCGCGCATCGACTGGACTGCGCCCCGGTAACCGAAATGATCGCTGCATAAGTTTCAATCTTATTTTAACTAGCTTAGCAATCATAATTCTTCGACAAAAAGTGACCCATACGTCTCGCGGGATGCGACGGCGCACCGCGACAACGCGTGGAATGAAACGGCATGACATGTCATGCCGGAGCATCCCGCGGCGCGTCGTGTCATGCCGCAGCATCCCTCGGCACATCGCGTCATCTCGCTACTGTGGTATCGAAATAAAGTAACGTGAATTCTAAACTCGTTGAAATAAGATTCAAAATAACTTGATTAGTAATAAAATCCTTTGCCACGACACGCCATGCCATGCCGGCAGTGGGCGCCGGCCCTAAATATTATAGAGCCGTGAAATCTTATTAACAAGTATGTGTGCGCGTATAAAAGCATATGCCAATTATTATAAGGTTAATATTATCTGGGACCATAAACTTTTTGTACATGCATAATATTTTCCGTGATAAAGTTACTCTAACCAAAGGTGATGTAGGTTGGATGGTTGTCACTGTTTTGTTTTATGACAATATGTTTATTTTGTTTGGTTTGAGCATGTAGTTGTAGAACAAAAGTTTTTTGATTATTACTAATCCATACTGCTGATACCCATATAAATATAGGTTGTGATTCGATGAGAGGTAAAGCAATCGATCCCAAGGCTTACCCTAAGGCTTACTTGAGTGTAAATAAAATTAGCGTTCGTTAAACAACTAGACTTGACGATATCCGATAATAGACCTACTCCTAATCTGATGATATTAAAGAAATCCAGTCTGTAAATAAATATATATGTATATCTTAAATCCAATCTAAACCAGTTCATTAAAACCAAGTTGGCTAAGTTTAAAAAACAAACAAACGGTTTTCAGCGTAGATCCATTTTTTTTTATTACAATTACAACCTAAAAAACTTGATATTGACTTAGTAGTTTTTTATTTGTAAAATACGCGGACAAAGTCTAAGGTAACCTCTTGTTAAATATAATGTATGTTCTAGAACTCCCTAGGGTCGTAGGGATTTGTAAAACCTTGTAAATGTTTATGATTAAATTTTCAAGGATTACACAGATAATTAAAATTCTTTTAAGCTTCTATCCTTTGTCTTAAAATAAATATAGAGCTCATAAACACGTAAAATAGTTGTTAGTTCACAATAAAAGAGTTCAAAGGGGAATTTACTGAAGGCACTTATAGACCCCCTGCCTATCTATGTATTATTTGTTTTAAGTTCTCGGCTATTCTGTAAATACGAGTATAAAAATTCTAGCGTAACATCCTCTACAACTTGATGTAGACCAGTAGCTTTTGACTGTTAGCATACCTGGTTGCAAGTGATGATACAGTCGAAGATGATAGCGGGCTAACACGCTAGGGGCTCGCTTGGTGCCACGTCTTGATGCGGCCGCAACCTCCTACCAGACCTAAAAGTTTTGAAAGGAGAATTTATTATTATTACTTATTGCAAACCTTACAAATAAATACTGTAATTTATTATTATTTATTATTATTATTAAACTCTTTATTTGTATACCACAACATTAACATATTTAAAATATAACAAAAACAGAAACATCGAAAGAAGTAGTAATACAAAAGGCGGCCTTATCGCTTAATAGCGATCTCTGCCAGGCAACCTTAGAATTAGGAAAAAAAAAGCATAATTTACATTAGTTTTAGTACACAACTTTAGTTAAATGAATAATTTATAAAATAATTGAGCATAAATCAAGCCAAAAAGTTTTGGCTTAGGTTTTAAAGGTCTTTCCTAAATTTCTAACAATTTTTTTACATTTTACTTGGCACCGACTTAGAAACGTTGCAGAAAATATTTATTTCTTGCTTTTAAGTGGGTTTAAGAGGACTATTCTTTTGTGTAAGAAGGAAAAACGTATTTTGGTCGGTAGGTTACCAATTATATCTAAGTTACAATAACCAAATGACAACTGCTTATAACCTTCTACAAAATATTGCTTTTCCAAAAGCCAGCCATTGATAGTTCAGGAGTTCTCCCGGTACTTCACCATCAGCTTCTTTATGGTATAGTTTCGGTGGCCCTCCTTGGTCTTCATCAGTTTGACAAGACTAAATACCTAGTACTCTCGAAAGAATACGCTCAGGTTACATTAAAAAATACATAAATATACTGCGACAATACACACATCGCCATCTATCCCCAAAGTAAGCGTAGCTTGTGTTATGGGTACTAAGATCACTGACGAATATTTTTATGAATAATATACATAAACACACCCAGACACTGAAAACAATCATGCTCATCACACAAACCTGTTCCAGTAGTGAAGAAGCAGTCGCTGCAAACTGCGCCAATCGGCCGTCAAATTCACACAATACTCAAATTCTCTCGCTTTTTCCAGGAGATCCAATTGATCTTTCCCCAAATTCAAATGGGACCACCTCTAAGATATGACCTATACCATACAAAAAAAAAATCATCGAAATCGATGTATAATTAAAGGAGTAATCGTGTAACACATATAAATTAAAAAAAAACATACAGTCGTATTGAATTTGAAAATTGTGTTTGGCTATTCCAGTCGTTTTTTATTGAACAATTTTACCTTCCGCGGGGACGTAATGTAGTTCACTAATCACGTAATGTAGTTAGGTTCCACCCCGAAAAAATAATTTCTAATAATTAGAGAATCAAGCCAGTTATTATTTCACTACTAACAATGATTTTTATCAAGCTTAACTACTTCAAAACAAACTCTTCTTAAGCGAAGCTACTAGATCATGTTTGACTGGTTGTAGAAGTGTAAACACATATTTTTTCAAATGAATTAAGTCTTAGAATAAGAAATCTCTGATTAAATTGATTGGACTTATGCATGCATAAGCTTGGACTTACCTCAAGTATAGACTTGAGGTAAGTCCTCATTACAAGTACTTACCTACCTACTCTTGTATGCCATGGGTGTAAACAAAAATGTTAATAACTTTCTTTAATCCTAAGTGGAAATAGTCATGCATCTTGTGCGTTCAGTGGCGTACACAGGATGACTTACTAGAGATGGCTTTATTTGAAAAATGGATACATCCTTCTTTAATAAAAGTTAAAAACTACGTTAACAGCAGTTGGACAACTCGTGCGAAGAACAAGCGAGAGTATTTAAGTAATAGTTAATGTAAAGTTTTGATCAATCATAAAATTTTGTAAGACTAAAAAACTGTACAATGTACAAAATAATGATTTTGGTATAATACGCACAGATGTTTAGTTTATCAATTTTTTTTTTCTTTTGGGGGAATTATTTTCCCATGCACATTTGTCATGTAGTTATTGTGACCATAGATATAGCCATAGGGCAGATACTGCTTCTTGTAACATTAAACTATCGCAGCAGACAGGTAGGTCTTCACACTAGTAGCATAGGCAGGAGACAAAAATTATATCCCCCGATGATATCTACTGGCAATGTATAAAATTTACTTGTCTACCTGCCATAGCTTTTCGGTTTTCTTTTTAGTTTTCCTTAAAACAGCTATCGCTACTTAGCGATAAGGCCGCCTTTTGTATCCTTACTGGTATAAATAAAACCAAACTATTATTTTAAGTTCTTAATAGTAGTTCAAGTTGATTAATATAATGTTTTCAGTACTACCCGCTTTGTCCAAAACCTACCCCCCAGGCAAAGCGAGTTATTTTAATGTTTTGCATTTTATTATTAATTCTTTATTGCACACACAAAATAAAAATACAAAAAGGAACCAAATAGATACAATTTAAAAAAAATTTGATGTGCCTAGGCGGTCTTCCTAATTAAAAATATTGTAAACTAAAGTACATGTTAAAAATTCTAATAATACACATATAATGATTATATATAATAGGTACATATTGTTCATACATATAATAACCATTTTTAGGCTTTTCTCCCTACCCTTTAAAATTTCTGTAACACTTCTGTTCAGATTTTTGCTCGATTACATTTTTAATATGAACCAACGGTTTTTAGTCAAGAGTGTGAAAATATGACTGATAGTGATTGGATGTTCAAGATGTTAACATTTGTGCCCCGCATTGCATGCTATGGATTAGGTACACGGTCATCTATGAACCTACCCGCGAAACAGATATAACATCAAAATCGTGTATATATTGTGTATGTTCTATTGATTGGGCTCTGAATTGGCCTCTGAACAATTATGTAAATAATATTATGTATAAATGAAATATGGAAGGATGGATAACCTTACTCAATAAACGAACTCGGCTACGGCTTTAAAGTATGCCAGGCTGTCTTGGAAGCCGTTTGCTCTCATACATCATCATTATCGCTATGATACTCATACTAATTTATGCTTCTGACCGCCGAAGCAGAAATTAGCTTGAGCCAGAGCTGTGAAGCTTTGCCGATGATGACTGTTGGGCACGGGTCTCCTTTAAGATTAAGAAGACGTAGTACAAGTATGGATTGGTAGATATGAGACGCCTTTTAGAACATTATGGTGAATTCTCAGACATGTAGATTTCCACATAACGTTTTTTTTCACCGTTAAAGCAAGTTAAGTGCGTGCCGAGTTTTGAATTCAGTACCCTTGAAAGTGAAACCGAAATCCTAACCACTTTCTAAGCGTATACTTTCTTTCATCTTCTTCATTAATTAAGAACTTGAAAATAATAAACGATATGAAGTTATTCTGTAAAGTAGTGTGTAATCAGCGGTCTGCATGATATTGGCTTGAACCAGACGTGCTCCACGTTCGATTCGACGGATTATCGTGGTCCGTGATCCACAACGTATCTGCGAGTACACCGCACAGTTGCCATCGAATTAATTTCGCTTACTTATCAGTTGATTGTATGATGGAGCCATTGAACGGGAAGGTTTACCTACTGCTGTGGGTAATGCGGAACTTTTAATTATCACATTGCGAGTATCGTTATGTTTTTATTTGAGTGAATTTATTGTAAGTACTCAAGCGGAGTACAATAAATTCAATCAATTTAGTTAGTTATTGGGTTTTTCTGTTAAAGAATTCTCAGTACCAGCTCTGATTTAGAAATTTGGTGGTGTCTACTTACGTGTCTCGGAGAGCGGTTACTGACACTAACTTGTGATTATGGTCGGTAAAGTCCACCAACCCACATTGGAGCAGCGTGGTGGATCAAAGCTCTAAAACCATCTCTCCTATCCTGTGTCCAGCAGTGGAACGTTAATAGGTGATGATACTCAACACATCACAAGTAAAAAACGTAACGGCGCCCGGCGTTGTGTAATATAACAAAAGTGGCTCACCAGAGAATTTAACTCTTTTCTGCTAAGCTATTTTTAGAATAATGCATTTAGTAGGATACTGCATATATTAAGTATAATTACCATTGACAGCATATTAACTTTCTATTAAGAAACAAATTCATACCTTTCAGAACCAAGCGCATGGCGCTCCGCGGTAACATGAAAAAAACGATAATTATCACAAATAATTCAATTGTCATTTAATAATGATCATAGTCGTCGTCATCACCATATTAGCCATGGACGTCCATTGATGCTACGGTTTTGTGCCGCTGCGACAAGGGATATTGACTTTGAGCGTCGCGTTTGATGTCGTCTGCCCACCTAGTATACCCAAGGTGTACTGACCAGTTTGGGGTCGCCATCCCAGCTCCTTGGGGCCCCAACGTTCATCGCTTCTCAGAGCTATGTGCCCGGCCTTCTGCCAATTTTGAGTAGCAATATTAATTTGATCATATAAAGACACTCCGAGCATAGCTCTATCCATCGCAGATTGTAGAATCAATGTAAATATCAATTAATAAGTATCATTGGTAACACTACTTACTTGTTATTGCAGTCTGCTATTTTATTTTAATTAGCACCAGCGAAACAATCACTAATTACGAGCATTGAATAATATCGCCTCCAAATTATTCAGGGCCGAGGATCAAAACTGGGACGTCATGCTTGTTAGATGCTTATTAGCTAATTAGCAGAGAAAACGGATAGTTCGAACTTTGAAGCATCACTTAAGTGGGAAACTAATGCTGTGTACCAACTTGAATGTGCGATTAATGGATTGGAATTACTAAGTTACCTAAGTTAACACTACATCTCCCAGTTTCTGGCTCTCCCAGGCTGATTAAATCAATGGTAGGTACTGTAATACATATCTATAAATTTGAATAAGCGGCACATATTGAGTTGTTCTGTTAAACACCAGGTATCGTAATATAGGTAGGTATGTAAAGGTTGATTACATGTTGACGAACGAAAATGTTCACTGTGGCATAAAATTGATGAAAAAATCGGCTGCTATCCTCTTTTAAGCAACTGTCGTGAATAATTTTACAACTTGGAAGTCAACGATTACTAATTTATTTACACATTTTAAAATCAAAATTTGTTGCCGATTGCAGTTATAAAATTGAACTCTGGAAAATATTAGAAAAAACTATTTCCCAGTAGGTACACTGCCTTGGTTTTATTGTCTCGCGGGTGTTTAACAAAAAATCACCTATAAAATGTTAGTGATTCATTTTATAGGTGATTTCTGTACTTACTCGATTTCTTAGAGAAAATTTAATAAAAAAAAATTAGCACACCTGACTTAGGGCCGGCGCTCACTGACGGCGTCGCACGGCATGGCACAGCAGGTTATGCTGCGGCATCCCGCGACGTCCCGTGGTATGCCGGAGCATCTCGCGGCTTGTCAACGCGGGCGCGCCAGTGCGTCTTCTCCCTCCCTTGCCCCCGCGCATCGACTGGACTGCGCCCCGGTAACCGAAATGATCGCTGCATAAGTTTCAATCTTATTTTAACTAGCTTAGCAATCATAATTCTTCGACAAAAAGTGACCCATACGTCTCGCGGGATGCGACGGCGCACCGCGACAACGCGTGGAATGAAACGGCATGACATGTCATGCCGGAGCATCCCGCGGCGCGTCGTGTCATGCCGCAGCATCCCTCGGCACATCGCGTCATCTCGCTACTGTGGTATCGAAATAAAGTAACGTGAATTCTAAACTCGTTGAAATAAGATTCAAAATAACTTGATTAGTAATAAAATCCTTTGCCACGACACGCCATGCCATGCCGGCAGTGGGCGCCGGCCCTAAATATTATAGAGCCGTGAAATCTTATTAACAAGTATGTGTGCGCGTATAAAAGCATATGCCAATTATTATAAGGTTAATATTATCTGGGACCATAAACTTTTTGTACATGCATAATATTTTCCGTGATAAAGTTACTCTAACCAAAGGTGATGTAGGTTGGATGGTTGTCACTGTTTTGTTTTATGACAATATGTTTATTTTGTTTGGTTTGAGCATGTAGTTGTAGAACAAAAGTTTTTTGATTATTACTAATCCATACTGCTGATACCCATATAAATATAGGTTGTGATTCGATGAGAGGTAAAGCAATCGATCCCAAGGCTTACCCTAAGGCTTACTTGAGTGTAAATAAAATTAGCGTTCGTTAAACAACTAGACTTGACGATATCCGATAATAGACCTACTCCTAATCTGATGATATTAAAGAAATCCAGTCTGTAAATAAATATATATGTATATCTTAAATCCAATCTAAACCAGTTCATTAAAACCAAGTTGGCTAAGTTTAAAAAACAAACAAACGGTTTTCAGCGTAGATCCATTTTTTTTTATTACAATTACAACCTAAAAAACTTGATATTGACTTAGTAGTTTTTTATTTGTAAAATACGCGGACAAAGTCTAAGGTAACCTCTTGTTAAATATAATGTATGTTCTAGAACTCCCTAGGGTCGTAGGGATTTGTAAAACCTTGTAAATGTTTATGATTAAATTTTCAAGGATTACACAGATAATTAAAATTCTTTTAAGCTTCTATCCTTTGTCTTAAAATAAATATAGAGCTCATAAACACGTAAAATAGTTGTTAGTTCACAATAAAAGAGTTCAAAGGGGAATTTACTGAAGGCACTTATAGACCCCCTGCCTATCTATGTATTATTTGTTTTAAGTTCTCGGCTATTCTGTAAATACGAGTATAAAAATTCTAGCGTAACATCCTCTACAACTTGATGTAGACCAGTAGCTTTTGACTGTTAGCATACCTGGTTGCAAGTGATGATACAGTCGAAGATGATAGCGGGCTAACACGCTAGGGGCTCGCTTGGTGCCACGTCTTGATGCGGCCGCAACCTCCTACCAGACCTAAAAGTTTTGAAAGGAGAATTTATTATTATTACTTATTGCAAACCTTACAAATAAATACTGTAATTTATTATTATTTATTATTATTATTAAACTCTTTATTTGTATACCACAACATTAACATATTTAAAATATAACAAAAACAGAAACATCGAAAGAAGTAGTAATACAAAAGGCGGCCTTATCGCTTAATAGCGATCTCTGCCAGGCAACCTTAGAATTAGGAAAAAAAAAGCATAATTTACATTAGTTTTAGTACACAACTTTAGTTAAATGAATAATTTATAAAATAATTGAGCATAAATCAAGCCAAAAAGTTTTGGCTTAGGTTTTAAAGGTCTTTCCTAAATTTCTAACAATTTTTTTACATTTTACTTGGCACCGACTTAGAAACGTTGCAGAAAATATTTATTTCTTGCTTTTAAGTGGGTTTAAGAGGACTATTCTTTTGTGTAAGAAGGAAAAACGTATTTTGGTCGGTAGGTTACCAATTATATCTAAGTTACAATAACCAAATGACAACTGCTTATAACCTTCTACAAAATATTGCTTTTCCAAAAGCCAGCCATTGATAGTTCAGGAGTTCTCCCGGTACTTCACCATCAGCTTCTTTATGGTATAGTTTCGGTGGCCCTCCTTGGTCTTCATCAGTTTGACAAGACTAAATACCTAGTACTCTCGAAAGAATACGCTCAGGTTACATTAAAAAATACATAAATATACTGCGACAATACACACATCGCCATCTATCCCCAAAGTAAGCGTAGCTTGTGTTATGGGTACTAAGATCACTGACGAATATTTTTATGAATAATATACATAAACACACCCAGACACTGAAAACAATCATGCTCATCACACAAACCTGTTCCAGTAGTGAAGAAGCAGTCGCTGCAAACTGCGCCAATCGGCCGTCAAATTCACACAATACTCAAATTCTCTCGCTTTTTCCAGGAGATCCAATTGATCTTTCCCCAAATTCAAATGGGACCACCTCTAAGATATGACCTATACCATACAAAAAAAAAATCATCGAAATCGATGTATAATTAAAGGAGTAATCGTGTAACACATATAAATTAAAAAAAAACATACAGTCGTATTGAATTTGAAAATTGTGTTTGGCTATTCCAGTCGTTTTTTATTGAACAATTTTACCTTCCGCGGGGACGTAATGTAGTTCACTAATCACGTAATGTAGTTAGGTTCCACCCCGAAAAAATAATTTCTAATAATTAGAGAATCAAGCCAGTTATTATTTCACTACTAACAATGATTTTTATCAAGCTTAACTACTTCAAAACAAACTCTTCTTAAGCGAAGCTACTAGATCATGTTTGACTGGTTGTAGAAGTGTAAACACATATTTTTTCAAATGAATTAAGTCTTAGAATAAGAAATCTCTGATTAAATTGATTGGACTTATGCATGCATAAGCTTGGACTTACCTCAAGTATAGACTTGAGGTAAGTCCTCATTACAAGTACTTACCTACCTACTCTTGTATGCCATGGGTGTAAACAAAAATGTTAATAACTTTCTTTAATCCTAAGTGGAAATAGTCATGCATCTTGTGCGTTCAGTGGCGTACACAGGATGACTTACTAGAGATGGCTTTATTTGAAAAATGGATACATCCTTCTTTAATAAAAGTTAAAAACTACGTTAACAGCAGTTGGACAACTCGTGCGAAGAACAAGCGAGAGTATTTAAGTAATAGTTAATGTAAAGTTTTGATCAATCATAAAATTTTGTAAGACTAAAAAACTGTACAATGTACAAAATAATGATTTTGGTATAATACGCACAGATGTTTAGTTTATCAATTTCTTTTTTCTTTTGGGGGAATTATTTTCCCATGCACATTTGTCATGTAGTTATTGTGACCATAGATATAGCCATAGGGCAGATACTGCTTCTTGTAACATTAAACTATCGCAGCAGACAGGTAGGTCTTCACACTAGTAGCATAGGCAGGAGACAAAAATTATATCCCCCGATGATATCTACTGGCAATGTATAAAATTTACTTGTCTACCTGCCATAGCTTTTCGGTTTTCTTTTTAGTTTTCCTTAAAACAGCTATCGCTACTTAGCGATAAGGCCGCCTTTTGTATCCTTCTACATTCTTGAAGTGATTGTTCTTTCTTTTTTGTTTTTCTAAATGGTGTATTGTACAAATAAAGAGTATGAATAAATAAAATAAAATAAATAAAAATAGCTCCACAAATGAAGAAGGTGAAGTTGACTCCCGTTTATTATGAAACTTACATTATTTGGATATTACTTCAACAAGTGGGCTTGTTGTGTGTTCGGAAAGGTGATAAAACTATGGGATGAGATATAATTTTTTCCTTTCCACGGGAAAATATATCCCATGCCGTTGCTGAAATGTATACTTTTTTTTTTGGAAAAAATTACATATTGCACTGTACTAGCTCACTAGTACCATGTGAATTTCTCTCTAGTGAATTTATTTCATGTATATATAATTACCTACTGCCTACATAAGTACATAAGTTTTCAAATAACTTGTATTATAAAAAAAAAAAAACTGTACTCTATACTTACCCTGGTAGAACAGCCTGTGCACGCCACTGTGTGGCCTACTTAAATATAAGTCAAGGTTAGACTCGGCATTTATTTGTACTGGTAAAAGATGATATCTATCTAAATGTATTTTGTTAAATACATTACAGCCTCTTAATTATTCCTAAGTATGTAAAAAAAAGAAATTCACTCAACTATTTAAAAAAAAAGTTCCATCAAATTGGCAACTCAAATATTAACTCGTAGTCACTGACGTAATTTGAGATTAGAATTAGAATTAAATATTTTAGTTATGTTTTAATGCTAACGAAGCCGGCTAGTTCTTAATGAGTTGATACTTTTATTATCTCTAGAGTCTAGACTTAGTTCAATTTAAATCCCACCTTTCAGTATATTAATGTAATTCATTAAACACATCTCTTGAATGGATGATATTCATTCAAAGATTGCTGAAGGGTTTCAAATTGGAAGGTAGAGTGGTATGTACCCCGCTTAGGTAAGGACGTTGCAAAGTGAAAGACCCGTGATATTGGTAAGCAGACGCGGGGTGGAGGGGGAGGGTAAAACGTGCGGGTGTTGCGCGGCGAGGGTTTGAGGGTGAGGACGCCGGGCGGCGGGTGGCACGTAACAAGTGAAGCGGTCCCGGGAGCAACAGTCTGCCGGAGCCCGGCCACGCGGCTCCACACGGTACCGCAAGTGTTTCATCATTCGGTCCGGACGCGCTCCCCGCGTAAGTAAAGCCTTATTGCTTATCCGTATTACCGTGAACGAGGTGGATGTCGGACAAAGCCCACCACCCGCGTCCGCTCGCCCTAGCGTCGTAGCCGCTGACCGCTACGCGACGTAGCCGTCAACGTACCCCGTAGCCTTGATGGATATATCTATCAGTACAACGTTGTACCTGTTGATTGTGTATCGCAATATAGGCTAATCATTTTTTATCGTTAAATCAGCACATCTATAGTCAACGTTCCAATATGTAATTACACATTGTAAGACAATCAATATAAGAACCAATATAAGTTTTTATAATACATACTTTTTTAATATTTTTACTTTTCTTTATTATTATACTACTGAAGGATGAATTTCACTGTTCATAGATTTCCTTTACAAGAACTGTCAAAATATTAAATTCAATCCTAGTAGAAAGTTATTCATCGATTGATCTTTGAAATAGACCTTTGATATTTTAAAAGTGTATTTAGTTAAAAGGAACTGAAAATATTAATTTACGATTTAAATACGTATTGCAATAATAATTTTATATTCAATAGAAAAAAATTATTTATACGTTATATTTTCCTGTTTCTAGCCCTCACAAATATTAGAATTTTCACATACAATACAAATATATAGGCGATATAATCAGACCTCGATTCGTTTGTTTAGATATACGAGTTAAGTTTTGAAATCTTAAATTATTATATGACTACGTGCGCTATTAAGCAGGGTTTGACGATAGTATATTAGTTTTGGAGAGCAATTTAACTTTGGTACTACATAGCTGTTGTAAAATAACATTATACAAAATAGTTATGTTCTCAATAGTTTGGTAGATGAGTTATTTTCGGGAAATGGTTGGTGTTTATCCACCATTGGCGTGGCTTTGCGCTGTCAGTTTGCTCGTCAAAACTCTGAAGGATCCATTCTCTTTTGTTTCGTTGAAAGGGTTCTAACGAGAATTTACTGAAAATAAATTTCATAAAGACAAGAAATTAGATTTGACTTTCAATCGCTGAACTAGAATATAAGCAACAAGAGTATTATAAGATAAGAAATTAGATTTGACTTTCAATTGTTAAACTAAGACCATAGACAATAAGAATGTTATCTTATTCCAGTTCAAGAACTTTTAAAACATTTAACGAATTACGAGTTCGCTGTGTGAAACCAAATACAATGAGATTGAATTATACTGTAAAGTTGTAAATTATTTAATCGAATTTTAAACTTCAAAGGAAAGGAAGGACGAGTATTAGCAGCTTGTGAAGATAGTTGAATAGAATATATGTTTAATACTTATAATCAAATTCAACAAACTATATATATATCTAACGAATGCAAAATAAAACCACTATAATTCGCAGCACCACTACTTACTTGATTATTATATATTTTTTGGTTAAATTAATCGGCAGAAAGTTATTGTCTTTATTGTAATTGACAATTGTTTTAGTGACATTAAAATCACTTAGTGTACATACGAAAGGAGACAATCGTTTTGTATGGAGAATAGAAGATTGTGGCGATCTCTTTATAACAATAATATGAATACCTTTTCCTCGTCTTACCAAAGTACCTACTGGGAAATCGATATGGGAAAATGAACCTAAAAACCTAAATAAGTCACTAGGCTCGATTATCTCGTAAGTAAGTAGGACGTTATCGGACCATCGGACGTTAAAATAATTCGTAGGATTATTAATTTTTTTATTAATGATCCTACGCTGCTGCGTAGGCTCTTTAATTATTACTAGCTGACCCGTGCAACTTTGTTGCACCAACAACCGATTACCGGAAAACACAAATAAAATGACATTTTCCAAAAATGAATCCTAGCTAGATCGATTTATCGCCCCCGAAACCCCCTGTATACTAAATTTCATGAAAATCGTTGGAGCCGATTCTGAGATTCCAATTATATATATTTATATACAAGAATTGCTCGTTTAAAGATATAAGATATAGGATTAAAAAAAAAAAAGTGAAAACATAAAATCATTGAAGACTGAGTACAATTTCAAAGTGTCAAGTGTCATTGATATATACAAACTAAAAGAATGGCAATTACAGGTGGATGTCATTTAATGGTAGACTTGCGATATTCCCTTTCACCATTAATTTAATCTGTTAGAATAAATATTAAATGATAATAAAAATAGAATTAAAAACAAATTCCGTGGACTCTATAGCATCTCTTTAAAGCCGATATTTTTCAACACTACCGTTATAGTTACACGGTTTTTTATGCAAATTAATATGAAACAGCGTATTTCTTTTTTAATGATTTCGTGACTCCGTTTAGATTTTTACGTAATATTCATCCATTTAGTTGTTTGCTTTTTAAAAATATAATATGATTTATAAAGGATAACATTGCTAGTGGGCCCAAAATTAACTGTCTTCTTTAAAGATGAAAGAAAGATTTAATAGATTTACCAACTGCATAAGTGGAAATCTAACACCACTACTAACAATTATTCAAGGGGCGGATAAACAAATTCCTTAAAAGCCGGCAACGCATCGGTGGCTCCTCTGGTGCTGCAGATGTTTATGGGCGGCGGTGATCACTTATCATCAGGTGACCCACTTGCTCGTTTGCCCGCTATTACTATAAAAAAATAAAAAAACTATTTACAACTAAAAGCCTTCTTTCAAATAAATTAACTGACAAATCGGTAAAACATGAATAGTTCTTACTAGTTAAAGTTAGGTAAGAATCTATGAGCCTAGGACCCCGAAACCATACGGATTTCAACTTACGACTTGCACCGCCCGCATTTATACGGCAAAACGTGTATCTTTCGTTAAAGTGTATCACGTAGGATACATCTAAAACACTGATCAAGTAGTATGTACGTAACTTTATTGTTAATTTATTTACAAAACTTAATCTATTATTACAGCTTTAATTCATTTGTTGAGATGAGCGCTACTCGTCAAACGTCTTAAACATTTTGAGTAGTGGAACTTACACAATACTTTCTGAAAAATTGGTCTGGTTATGTATGCCCTTATAAGTAGTTTTTGGGTTGGTTTTGACAGTCAGTCAAAATTAGTAGGTTTTATTTAATTGCCTGCCTAATTATGAAAACGTTTTAAAATTGCGAGATGTTATTGGAGTATGAAAATATCATGCCCCGTCAGGTCACGGTCTCTGCCGCTCTCCTGTTTTTGCTTTATGTAGATTTATTTCAGTGAGCCAATGAATAGATCATGTTTATCAGATCTCAGTGATATGTGACCGACCGTACGACCCTTTCGTATTGTGGGGCTTATTTGACCTTACTTTAGCGAAACTTCCTCTCATAAAGAGGTCAACTATTATATCTACTATGTATATTAGGCTGCTTTATTTGTGTGTTTGTGAATAAGTAGGTATAGATAAAACGTTTTGCGTTTTGAGCTTTTCTGATCGGGGCGGATTGATCGGTTCATGCAATGATTTGATGGCAGGTATTTTGGCACTTACTTTATTTTGTAAAACAAAATATGAAATACTAAGCTTCATTCTTTTTACATTATAAAACAATGCATACCAAACAGAACATGTAAAGAGATTAACACTCATGAAAATGATGATAATTTTATTTGAGTCCATTATCAAAATAAATTTAAACAAGCAAGTAAACTTCAGGTGTTACTGGAAAATTGGGTTTCTTTTTTTTAACAGGTTTTTCAACTATTTAAATTCTTTATGAAGCTATAGACAATGGCGTATAGAGTCAAGTAATGACTTTAGCTCTGTCCCGCTCTTTGTCACAGGCTCCTTTAAGAGACTGCTTGCACATATAAGGCCGCCTTTGCATGCCTATTTTTTTATTATTATTAGTTTTTTGTGACATTTATATTATTTTATGTTTTGCTTGCAAAAAAGTGTTTTTTTGTTCTTCTTCTTAATTAACAGTTTTATTGTTTTATCAACAGGATGTTTGATTCCTGTTTACTTGGAACATTATTTAAATCTATACCTATTAATTTCAAACTTCATCGTCTTTATTCTATGAGCTTTATGGCTTTGGCAGACTGATAGACGGAAAAAGTTCAATATCATCCAATTAAACTCTGGGACCCAGCTAACTTTCGTTCGCTGCTAAGACCTCGCTTCACTAGGTCAATTCTATGAAATATCTCACTACTCTTTTCTTCTAACTCTCTAGTTTGATCGTATACAATCAACAGTCACTACACGTGTAGAGTACTAAACTCATCCTATTTTTGCTTTATGTACTTCACCGTTGAAAGGTCGTGTTTATGTAGGCTTTCAAAGGTAAGCCGTCTTAAGTTATATCGATGTCCCTATATAGACACATTGAGCTTTTGTGTCCTCTTAGATTTATTTTTGATTGTTGTTTCTGATTTAAGAAAGTATGAGAAGATATTTGTTTTTGCATCGTAGGTATTTTTAAAAGTAATACAAATAGTTAAAACATAACTGCTTTAAATAATGTGACCTTATTTACAGCCGCCTTGTTTGTTTAGTGGTTAGCGCGACCGATTTCGAATCACAAGGCTCTCGGTTCGATTTCCGGGACTGGAAAACATTGCTAGGTTTTGATTTCTCCTGTAAGGTTTCAAAATGGTCATTATTGACCCTAGTGCCACGCCTTATTAGCCTTCCATCCCGATATTTATCACTAACATGTGAATAATTATAGCTCGCCAACCTATATTTGAGGGCGTGGAGGGCCTATGCTATATACTCTTCTGTAAGAGACACCTATTGGCTAAGGATGATGTTGATAATGATAAAGCCTATAATTATTTCATCACTGAGTTTTAACGTAATCTCCCAGGCACTAATGTAACAATGTTCTGTTTTTTTACTCGTAGGCTCCAGTTACTGGTTAGTTATTCTGACAAGTTCCTACAAAGATTTCCTTCTTTGGGGTTTTTGTTTTTAACCGACTTATAGAGGAGGTTACCAATCCGACAAATGTTTATTATTAAGATATAACTGTAAAGATTCCTATTAAAAGCCTCAGTTTTAAAACCTTCGCCTACAGCTCGCGCATAAAATCTCCACTTAATCATATTTATTTTTTAATTCTTAAACTCGAACCTACACTGGATCATTTTTATGATTGGTTGAAAACGAAGATATATGCCTGCTTAGAATAATATTTTTTTGAACCATCTTTAGTATTTTCTTTTTTCTATATACTTTGAGTGGTGTGCAATAAAAGTACATGAGTACATTCATTCATTCATTCATATTTATTGATAATCTACAGTTCATTATTAATAATGTACTGTAGATTATATACAGTTATTTGGACTCTGTCGAAGAAGATACTTCCTATCAATTATGTAGCAAATTTAGCCGGTTTGACAAAAAAATATTTTTAAAGATGGTTTAAAGTTTAAATGTGCATTTGTGAGTATATTATTTGACTGTATGTGTTTATTGTGTATATAACTGTGATTGTATAATTGGAACATAAATAACTATTGTACAACTACTTTTATAAAAGTAAAACGTTACATTACTTATAAAGTTTTAGCTAGCCCCTATATAGTATCTAGGTACTGTTTAGAGAAAGTTTTTAATTAGAAAAATAAAGTCTAGGATAAAGATGTCTTTGTTGCGCTGAGCTTTTTAAGTTCATTGTTAAGGTAGCCAATTATAGTATAGTGCACACTTTCTATTCGCAGAGGTTTCTTTTCTGGAATGCTATTCCATCACTGAATACAAAGTAGTACCTATTTTGTAGGAACAAACTTGCATCTCACTTTTGAATACTCTTTAAAGCGGACGAGCATTTTATATTGAGATTTCGACATTTTTTTGCAACTAAATGCGAATGTTGAAATTGAAAAATAATTAAAAATATAATGTATATGTATAAAGAATTAAAAAACCCATATTGAGGGAGCGTGAAAAAAAAATCAATTTGCCATTTTTCGGTGACAGCCATCTTGGATTTTAAATATGTCTAAGTGTACACTATTCTAATACTCTAGCTCTTTCATTTGATACCCATATAGAGGGAGTCGTGAGAAATATGTGATCCGTCGTTTTGTGGCGGTGACCATCGTGCACCAATTTTCATCAAACATATCTATAAACACTCCTGACTGACCGAATTCACCTTTCAATCTAAATAAACAAAATCAATCCGTTGTGGAAATATGATGCCACAAAAGTGGTGCAAGAACGCGCGTCAGTTCGACCTCCGTAAAGCATTGTTGAATATTATGTTTAATTTTCAAATGCTCGTAAATCATAAATGAGAAACAGAAATTTGTGTGAATATTTTGTTGGTCTTTTTGTGTCCAGCACATTCAAACCTTTGAACCAATCCTGAGAATATTTGACAGTACCTGCTGCTGAGGAGGACGTAGTGGATCCCCAAACATTTTGTAAGCTCATGCGAGATCAGAAATTCATCGCGTCAGGAGTCGAAGGCGACAGCTCTAAGGAAACACCAAACGATATTTACCTTATAGATACTATAAGGTAAAGTCGGTGGCCACCCATTGAACTGAAATGTTAGAAATGCAAGAATAATAGGAATACAAGAATAAATAAGTTCGTTTAGGATTGTGTGCCGCGTAGTGACGGCAGAACTGAATACAGTTGTCACGGCCCCTCCTCCCGCGGCTGCCGCACGACGACGGGGAAAATACAACAGAGAACGGCCAGCGGCGTCCTCGGTGCTGCTGCCGCCGTGTGCTGCGCCACAAGCCTGCGGGCCCATACGCGAGGGAAAGTCAGGATCTCTACAATTTCTACAAATGCGTGCCAGTAGGACAAATCTGATATCTGTTCCAATTCAACGTGTTGGAATTTGTGGAAGTCTGCAAAGGTTTGAGGGTAATACACACCCAGTGAGTGCAGTACGTGTGAGCGTGACACCAGCAGTTGTATCGCTTAAAACTGCTCCACGCGCAGTGCACAGAACACAGTTAGTGTGTCGCTTTCTAAACAGTTTCCTACGATACAACTGGTTGCTATCACGTATACGTAATGCACACGCATTTGGTATGCAGCTTACTGCGTACAAAAACATAGGAAGGTACTCTTTTTTTTTTACATCAAATCTTTATACAAAAGATCAATAAGTGAAAAGTTTTTATAAACGAAAAAATCAACGCACTCAGCCACGTTCCGACCATAACTCGAGACGCATATTGTTAATGTCCGGAGCTACAATAAAAAGATAGGGCAAAGTGGCTCAGGCCAAAGACACTAAAGTGGGCTTATCGTTAGAGCACTGTTGGATAATAAATATTTTTAAACTTCCATCCTTAATGATACCTGATTTAATCCAGGGGTGTTGATTTTTTTAATATTACCTTGCAATTTTTCTTAATATTATAAGCCAGTTTTGTTTACTTCCCACCTAGGATGAATATAATTGCCAATTAGCCGGTTCTTGACAATCTGATACGAATTATGGTATAGAAAGTCAGAAGTTCATTCCTTTTAGATTCCACTTAAGGTGCATAATTTTTCTTTTGTTTTTTCAAATATTTATAAAATATATATAAGTCAATGTAAATACTTATCAACATAATGAATCGATGAGCTATTCCTAGAAACTAAAAAGTTTATTCAAAATAACAAGAAAAAAACTATATAGACACGTTCTTTTCAAACAATATTTATAAACAGATAAATAAAAACTTCGTTTAATTAGTTGTGGAAGCGTAAGAATTAGAAATTATGGTTTGTTGTTGTTTTTAAAAGTGGCAAAAAAATCTTTAGTCACCTAATCACCGTGCGGTCTTTCTCATTACACAAAAGAAATTTGTAAGGAAAGGGCCATCAAAATAATTGTTGTGATCAAACACGCCTTCCCGTTACGTTCGGGTCCGATGATCAGTCGATTTTTATCGCTCCCGCTCCAAAGGAAAACGCTTTCCGTTTATTACTGCTGATACCTTTGCATTTATTTTTTAAATCAAAGTAATCTTAAGGTGTGCCTCAAAATACTTTTTTTTTAAATTAACACACATTTATTGGTATTTATATATCTGTAAACTCTCTTTATAAATACATTATTAATTATTAGTTAAAATAAATAACACTGAATCCTGACACAATATTATTAAATTTGAGAGATGTAGTTCAGTTAAAATTTACCTATAAATACAAGTGTCTACAAAGTCTACAAAAGCAGAAGTTTATGTTTTATCTTTCAGTATCAAAAAATTGTGCGGGGCTTCCTTATGAATTTTACTAAGCTCATCCGTTTGTGTAATTATGTGCACAGCTGGGACTTACGACTACTTGTTATTCAAAGAAAACTCGAAAATAAAATTTACTGCTTTCGTAAAACAAGAATAACAAGGCTCTAATATATGGGAGCGAAAACAGTAAAGAAAAGTTTTTGTACTCGTATATAAAAACAATATGTTTATTGGCGATGATTCAGCGATGTGTATGTAAATTAAAGTCGCGCTTCTCAAAAGAAATACAGGGAAATAGGTGTAGGCAGGGGTATTACGACTGCGGTAACTATTAGTTACATATTTTTTATTCCCATAAATGTAATATTTCGATAACTATTACATTTACGACTCACAGGGGGCTGCTACTCAATAATATTAGGATATTATTGACGTTTTTTTCAGAATAACAAAGTAAATAATGTCAGATAGAGTGCCATTTGCAAATAGCACTGATGTAAGCGATGGTAGTAAGTATATAAACAGGGGTTACATAATAATATGTTCTAATTTCTAGCTCATACATTTAATGTTAGTTTATAGCAGAAGTGAGTACACGTATATCCATTGAAATCTAAGACACAGGAGACTTAAGTATTCCATTCAATTATAAAAAAAAAAAACATTTACGAAATTCTGTAAATGTGAATAGAATAAACAAAGACCGGCTGTCCAAAGTTAAAATTAATGTCAATCTAAAATATATAGCACTAAGCCACTTTCCTCCAGGAGTTAAAATAAAAAGATAAAGCAAATTTTCTCCTTGAAGACTTAGACAATAAAAGTGCCTTATCTTCGTAAGACGGTGGTTGCTAATAAATATTTGAAAACTTGATTCTGAATGATGTCTGGTCTGTCTGTTTGGTTTGTCAGTGTTAATCTCTTTTTATTTATTTCAATTTAGGTTTTACTTTTATTTTAGCTTTATTATACGCACTCTTAGATAATAGGTACACGTTTTGACGGCTACAATGGGGCAGCACGTGCGCAGTTGTATCATAAAATGGGAAGGTCTGGGCTCAATTATTTCCAGTCTGGCCTGGTGAGAGGCTTCGGTCGCGACTAGACTACCGGCAAAGACTTATCGCCAAGCGATTAAGTGTTCAGGTAGGTTGCCGCGTCGAAACCGAATAGAACTAAGCTGTCAATTGGTGGCTCTTGTGGTGCTGCAGATCATATGAGGTGGAAATAACTTTACATCAGGTTTTAATTTAGGCAATTAAAATATCACTTGATTCAACGGTGCAAATTAGTGTTATTTGCGTTGCACACCTTTAATTGGTTAGTCACATTGATTTAAAACATAATATTTTTAACATTTCCTTGTAACATTTGTTCCTTCAATAAATAAACAAATAAACGATGAAGGAGTATATCGAGAGGAAACCTGCATGCCTGACAGTTCTCCATAATGTTCTCAAAGGTGTGTGGAGTCCATTAATCCGCACTGGGCCATCGTGTTCGACTACGCCCTAACCCCATTTAATTGTGGGAGGAGAGAGACCTGTGCCTTGTAGTGGGCCGGTAATGGAATTGATAAAATGATGATGATGATGACCCACCTTTTTGTTTGTTTGCTGTGAATATATATAAAAAAGGTTATATAACTCTAGTTCTTTAACGTACTTAGCTTTTTCCATCGCCCGTTAAGTGATTAAGAGGTCATTATCAGTATTCATTATCATCAACACATAACCGGCTCAGTATACGTGTCTTTTCAGAAAGAGAAGGGTTTAGACCTTAGCTCACCACGCTGGCCATTCCGGATTGATGGACTTCACACCCCTTTGAGATCGAATTTATATTGCTTCAATTAAAAACTCACACAACTCCGAAAAGTTAGAGGAGGTGTGTGGCGGGGATCGAACTCGGGAAGGCCAATATTCTAACCACCAGGTTATCACCGCAGTTCATTACACGTGTTGGTTAACTTGCGATGTTTTTATGTTACTTTGTTTAGGTTACCTTGACACTGAATTTTGAAATAGTTATTCCCAACCAATTGAGCTGAAATTTTGTCTGAGCTGAAAATATGGCGGTCTTAGTAAGATGAGCAGACAATTTTTTTTTAAGTAAAACTTTATGCGCGACTAGGAAGTAGCTCAGATGTTTTACTGACGAAAGTAACGCTTACGTCAGACGTCTGTGTAGTTTCCGCTATTCAAAAATAATAATTTGGATTGGTCGTAAGTAATATACTCCACGTCTCTGACTCCATTCTTGACTTATACGCCAGCTAGTGGCAAATATCGCCAGATTATTTATTTCAAATATTTTCAAATGGAATTCATAGCAAAGTAAATAAAAATTAAAAAAAAATAATTTTAAATTGCAAAGTTTTTTGAAAATCTCTTAATATACTTGATTATTTATTACTCTTGTAATAAATATATTACTAAGAATTTTTCTGCCGATTGCGACATTCTGTAATATTCAATGACAAGGTTAAATTGACATGTGCTGATATAACCTTCATTTTTCTACTCTATACTGTATAAATAACAAAACAACTTAACTCAATAAATAAATACTATTTAGCATGTGAAAATATTTATAAAATGTCAAAGTGATGTTAATGAATTTTACATAGAATATAAAATGAAAAAGTGAATATTAAATGAAACGGTGGAGTCCCAGGAAAATTTTACTCTTTCATCAATAAATAATAATAAAAGTTTTACTTCAATCGCGCGTAAAGGTTACACGCTTACACTTATTTTTAATGCATCCCCGTGGTACGTAGGATTTGCTTAGAAGAATAACAAACGTTTGTTATTAATATGGTTTTAAATATTAGATTCAATTCGCTTTCATCGCAGAGTCAATTGCAATGTGTTTCATTTCAGTTTTAGCCTCGGAAAATGCTACGGGTGGATGCAATATGCGATCAACTTTGTCAAGTTATGACAGTCTAAACTCCCAACTTGACTCTCGAGTGACAACAAACTGAATAAAGCTTTTAAACTTTATATTGTAACTGATGCTCTTTTACTAAGTACGTAGATAACTACTCTTCAAGGCTCATTTTGTTTTAGGTTTGTGTTGTATATAATTTAACTGAGATATTTTTCTCGTATTAGGCCGGCCTGGGCTGATCACATAGCTCTTTGGTTGATTACATTGGTTAAGCAACGTTGACCTAAGCCACCTGTCCAATTAATAAGCTGTTGATAATAACAATTACAAACAATTCTCTTTTAATTATGACTTATCAAATAAAACAGTATATGATCTGAAGTATCAAAATTTGTTTGTTTCGTAATTTTTTTTTATTTCACTAGCCAGTTTGTGGTATGGCACTTAAGTTAAATCCTTACCCCCCTAAATATATTTGGACAACCGTATACATACATATTCACGAAAGGATTGATCACTGCATTGAATGAAGAACATACAGAAACCGCATTCACCTGTTTATTGTATGCAGTGCATTTTGTCCAAAAACAGTGAAAACGCCCCGCGCACGTCTCACTTCCGCGGAATATTGCTAGCTCACACTTTTCCCTTTTTATGGACATTAGAGGTAAAATAATTATTGTCAACTGCTACATGGTATTAAGTAACTAACCGTTTGTAGGCGAAACCACAGTAAAATGGAGTGGTCTTTGATGCTTCAATATAAGTCGAATACACGGGTTGTGTATGACCTTAATTCTGGGATCACTGTTGCCCAAGGGTGGTTTACTTTTTTAAAAAGTTTTGCAGTACCAGTTTGTTTTCTTGGCCTATAAATTCAAGTGTCGGCTAGATGCAAGCCATCTTAATACAACTTTGTTGAGATTGGTATAGCTGTTGAGCTGTTCATAAGCAAAAGGTAATGTTTTGGTCCCACAGGAACGGTTTTCAGGCATGAAGTATCTTAAGTGCATCTACAGGATACAAGCGATACTCAAAGCATAGATCTCTCCATCATCCGCCGAGTGTCCATAGTTAGCGACCATGTTTCAGATCCATAGGTCATCTGGTATAGGTGATGATCTATGGCTCTGATATAAATATAATAAAAAATAAATGAAAGTAAAAAAGGCAAAATCAGGCAAAGGTATCGGTAACATTTAAAGCTAAGCTGGGACGTTAAGGTGAACAATTGACCGGATTCGAATTAAGATATCTAAATATATTACAAGTGTTGAAGATCTAAGTCGGGAAAGTTGGACGTGAGCCCGAATATACATTACTTATCAAGATAACAGTGATTTTACGGATTTAATAGCCTTTAACTACTCTTTGAGCCTATCTGGAACCAAAATAATATTAAAGTGTCCTAAGTCAGACTGCATTTAACATTTTAATAATTAAATTGAGAATATTGTTCTAATTTTAATTAGGAAAAGTGGATGCTGCAAGGAAATCCATGTGCATATAAACATCCATATCAAGGTTAATTAACCCTGAAAAATTGCTTGGCCATAATTGCACTAACGCTCATATTTATTCCTACTTATACACACACTTTTCGTAATATTTCATTTGATTATCTGAATCAAAACTGAAAATATAACACTTCTACCAATTTTCCAGATATGTATTAATCGGTAGGTACTTAATTTTCTCTCTGACTCACAGAGCATTTACCCTTCCAAAAACCCCGTATTCTTTATTTGGTATATAATTCAAATTCAAATTCAAATTCAAAATTTCTTTATTTATGTAAGCCTATCACAGGCACTTATGAAGCGTTCATACATATTGGTTTACATAATTGTAACGGGATGGTGATAACTTCGTTAGCCAACTTAAATCTAAAGCTACGAGGGTTCCAAACGCGCCCTGGTCTAAGAAGAGCCCACAACAAACTTAGCCGGGTAAATTTTTTTTTTTGGTATCACCATCTTCCAGTAAATTTATATTAAGCTATGAAGCTAGAGCAATTCACACCCAAGCTTTTTGATCGTTGAAATAATCCTTAATATTATAAAAGGATTTTTCTGCTCACGCTTCTTTTACTGCTGTAAGCTTACGTTTTATATAAACTTTGAACTTATTGAGAGACATCTCAAAGATTTCATTTGGTAATTTGTTATAAAATAATATACAAGTGCCCTTGAATGAATCTGCAATTTTGTGTAGCCTAGTAAACTGCACAACGAGTTTATTTTTGCTTCTAATATTTATATTGTTACAGTGCATTTTCTTTTTAAATTTTGATATATTTTTATGGACATAAATTAAATATATATGTACTGAATCTGATTCTGATTCTTATAACTAGCTGACCCATGCAACTTCGTTGCACTTAATCGGTTATTACCGGAAAACACAAATAAAATGACATTCTAAAAATGAAACCTAGCTAGATCGATTTATCGCCCCCGAATCCCCCTGTATACTAAATTTCATGAAAATCGTTAGAGCCGATTCCGAGATTCCAATTATATAAATACAAAAATTGCTCGTTAAAGATATAAGATATGTTTAAACAAACGATTTAGAATTCCTCACCAATATATTCGTACATTTTATAAATTTAT
Source organism: Pararge aegeria (assembly GCF_905163445.1). Classification (NCBI taxonomy): domain Eukaryota; kingdom Metazoa; phylum Arthropoda; class Insecta; order Lepidoptera; family Nymphalidae; genus Pararge; species Pararge aegeria. Next base: position 8,729,103 of record NC_053195.1, on the reverse strand, counting down.
GGGAACCTAAGTGTTTCTAATCTGTTATTTTATTCTGTTCCGTATTTTTTTAATAAAATGCTTACTTATAAACATACAAAACAAAAAGCTCTTACTACTATCACTATTATTTAAAAAAAAATCTTAATTCAAACCTCTTGTGATTAATACTAGGCTTAATAGAATAAAAGATAGAACATAACGCACCCCCAAAAGGGCTTATTTCCCTTTATTGCCAACCCAACGCTCCCTCATTTGCATACACTTTGTGAACCGGTGCCGATAAATTCGTTTCGTTGAAGAAAAAGGATTTTTAAGTTATGAAACAAGTTTATATACCTACAAATGCTTACTTGAATATTAATCTTAGTCGTGTTTGTGTTTTCAATTGGTATTAAATAAAAGAGCTTTGATGTGAAGGGCACATACATAATCAAATTTTTTTTTAATAAAAAAAACACCAGAATGCTTTATTAAAATATTGAACTGATTTATGACTTTTTTCGTTTGTTATGAGATATTGTATTCGGCGGGCATTCGTGATCTCAAAACCCAAATATTCAGTGTATAGGAGCCCACCCAATAAGTCAATGTTTGTGTTCGAGGATTATCGCTCAGTACATGCTATTTATGTTTTGAAGCAGTGGATCTGATTGTTGTATCCATATCACAGTTAAATTATTTCTCGGACATCACAGATAGTTTAGGCACACGTCCTTGCAAGCTTTGAAGGCCGTGCTGTTCTCGTCGAGACACTGGTCTGACCGAGGACGAATTGACTGACAGACATTTTTACGTTTACGAGTATGGTTCAATATGAGAACAAAGTCCGTTTTTAGGGCAGCGGCTGATAAAGTTCCATGAGCAGTGATGGTTGCCAACCTATTGAAAAAATCAACAAGCACTAAAACAAGAATATACAACGTGTAATTGAAAACCGAAATATTACTTCACATGCTTTAGATGTATATTATTTACTGTCTCTGAGACTTAGCTGTGAAAATGATACGCTATTTGTTTTTGAGTAAACCACTGTCTTAGTTTTACTGGAAGAGACAGTCCTAAGCATCCCATGCAAAAGTGTAGTCTGGTTTACGTATTAGGATGTAGATATTCCTATGTATGTACTAAATAGTGTACCCCACCTATTTGTTTTCTTTTTAGTTTTCCTAATCCTAAGGTTGCCTGGCAGAGATCGCTACTTAGCGATAAGGCCGCCTTTTGTATCCTGCTATTTTCTTTATGTGTTTGTTCTTTTTTTGTCTCGAGTGGTTTTGTTGAGTGGTGTACAAATAAAGAGTATAAATAAATAAAAATACTTATTCAACCTCCAAAGTATTTCTAATTAACCATACGAAATCTAACACATTTTCTTTTAGATTTTGTATGGTATTGAAAAAGCTATTAAACCTACGTAAACTATGTATAAAATAAAAGTAAAGTATTTCGTACTTACATAAAAAAATAGTCCTGTTTTATCGGTTTTATCATTTTCGGAGGGGCCCATCCCCAGCACTGGTCAGGTCTATCATAGAAGAAATGGCATTTGAAGCTCAAACTCTTCTCTGCTGTGCCAATGTGGGTTGGCAGGCCACAGGTCGGTTTAACGTTTTCTCTGTTACAAATGAATGGACCTGTCTGATGTCAACCCAGATTGTTTTTGTTTTGTTTGAGACAGCAATAAAAAAATATTGGTTGATTCGAAAACAGCTTCTTGTTCCGGGTCCGATTTTTATCGTTCCGGTGGAAAGCGTCTACCGTTTATTAATACCTAACCATTTTTGGCTTCAGTGCCAACATTTTGGGCGTTTATGGCATTTATGTGTTGATATGATATTAAAATAAGTGAATACTTTAATGAGTCCGATCTTTACTATACGTAGTAACAAAATATCTGTAAAAAAAATTATACACCCGTTTTTTCAATAATTGCATTGAGTATCATGCAAGTAGTTGCTTTTAAATCTTGTGTATATTGTCTGAGAAAGTTGACCTTAGCCAGCAAACCTACCTTTAAACAGTGTCAGTTATAGAAAATCATATTGTAAAAATAAAGGGTAAAAACAACGGTTACTCAAAAAACATATTTATATCAAGAGAAATTTTTCAAAAAGAAAACTTCTTTAACTAACTAAAAAGTGAATACATTTTTGTATAAATCAAGCATGAGGAGTATTAAAACTAGATAGCTTTCATAAAAAATCCCGGTGTACTATAACCTAAATACGTCTGCGAAACCTTTTCGAGTGTACAGGCGCATGTTATGTTGTATTATAGCACGAACAATGCATATTTAGACGATACTGCAGCGCAGCAATCGCGGTTGATTTGCTGTCATTTTCCAAAAGTTCCCCGTCTGTCCCCGAAACTCTTTATCAGATCTATAAGAAATTTACATGGGGCCGTTTAGGAATAAACTGGTTTTGAACAAAAAAGAATTTTAGGAATTCCGTCCATAAATGACTTAGTTATGCACACATTAATAACCTCTTCCTTTTTGAAGGAAGTCGGGTAAAAATTAAAAAATCAACTATTAAAGTAACATGAACACAGCACAACACAACATACTATAATGTTTTTTGTTTGGTATTCCCGATAACGTTAAGGCTTATGGGCTTTGATATCTAAATGGCTTAACGCGGTACCATTAGTGGAATTACGTGAGTAGAAATTTAGGCAGATGTTTTGGCAGCTATAGTGAGGAACTGTTTACTTGGATATAAAAGTTACGAAGCTCAAACAGGTTGTGGTTATTTCCTGCTTTTTATTTATATACATTGTGTTTGGGTTATAATAAAATCGGAGTAAGTCAATATTAATATTATAAATGTTCAATTGTCTGATCTTTTATTAATTTGTTTGTTCGTTCAACATATTAATTGATATTGATGAAATTAGGCCCAGAGATCATTTTCTTCTTATTTCGGAAGAACACCGCCGTGATTTTTATCTATGCCCGGTTTCTTAGCTAAATAGGTTTGGTAGGTTAAATTTTGCATCGAGAAAGCTTGCATCTTAAAGGGCTAGACTAAGCAGGAGTCCAAAATTATTTTCCCTGAGAATTTATAAAAAACTTGTCCACCTGCTAAAGCACGGGAACAGGGAATACGAGACGTTTACCCCCGTTTATTATTACACATATTTAGTTTGGATATTATTTCCACTTGTGCGCCAATGCTCTGAGTGTTGATAAAGCTGTGGGAGAAGATAAATCTTTATCCTTTCCTCGGGGAGGAAATTGTCTCCTGTTCATGTTAGCAGTGCTTGAGAGGTAAAGATTATCTTTTATACCAATTTAAGTGAATAAATATGTTCTAATAAATACTAAAATTTCATTAGTACGTACGTTGACGACGACTAATCGACTTTTTACTATAGGGAGCGATCAAATGCATTTTCTTAGATCAACACTAGTTTGATCGGAACTACCTTCGGTAAATATCTCGTATCTTATTTAATATATTCGATATAAAGCCAAACCGCCAAAAACCTTATTTTTTCCGCAAACCTATAAAGAACCTCATACCTCAGAAGATCTAAAACGTATTAAAAGGGCTAAAATGTGACTCAGCTGCTCTCATTGATCGTTACTTATTCTTCCACACGGACATTTAATCTACCCAACTTGGCATTAGAGTCTAAACTTCGGCCATTCTTTTTTAACTTTTGTCTACGCGGCGCGGCGTTGAGGAAAAACGTTTATTTGATGTACGAGCTCACGTTATTTTAACACTCTTTTGTCGTATTGATCGTACTAAATAGGATTCTAAAAGATAAGCAAAAAATGCTTGTAATACCTTAAAGTATAGTCAACTTTTACAATGATTAGGTACTGTTGGCTATTATAGTGGATTGTTGAGTTTGATTAGGATATTTTTGAAGATAGAGGTCGGATACCATCATCGATTCAAATTTGATGTACAGCTGGCAAAATACTAATACTATACATACTTATTATATACACAGCCCGAAAATTTTACGTCAAAGTAAACTCCATCTTTTGGAATTCAGTTGTGTTGTTTGTATAAAATTACTCTATTGAATTACTTTACTAAACTACTACATATAGGCCATATGAATAAAGATTTTTGAATTAGATTTTAAACTATGATTACTACACTACGAATATCTACTACGATAGCTATACTGACTATTCTAGTATTATATCTGTAAAGTACCTATAGATTATTGTAGCATGACGCTTCTTTTTTTTGGTGGTTAAAAACAGAAATACAGTAATCCGTAAGTAAGAAAATTGCCTACAAGAAATTTGTATTTGGAGAGGTTCGTTCATCAAATCCTATTAAAACTTTTTTCATTTAACATCTTACCTTAGCAAAAGTGCTTTCACTTAGCCCCAATACCTACTAAAGAATTTGGGATCAATTACAAAATAGCCTGATACTTTTAATCGGCTCTCTTTAATGTTTGACTCGGTTTTGAGCGCCATTAATCGGCATACTCTTTCAACCTATTTACGTTTAAATAGAAAATAATCTATTTGAGTATAACTTAAGATTTATTTGGATCACTACCCTTCAATACTTTTCTTTTGTAGGCATTTTTGATAGATTATTTTCAAAATTAAAGAACATAAGAAAAAACAGTACACCTCAAAGTTGGTCAATAACCTGTAGTCTTTTCTTTTATTATTTTTTAGGCTAGATTGAGGTTTTTTTCCTAAGTTAGCTAGCTTAGCTAGCCCTTAACTGCAATCTAACCTGATGGTAAGTGATGAAGCAGTCTAAGAAAGTACGTGATGCCACGCGACATCGTACCTGAATGCTAAGTAGCGGCACTTTGTCTTTGTCGGACACAGGGCGACAATTTGTAGGGCATGTTCTTCGCGTGCCTTGTGTATCGTTTATCCCACAGTTCTTATGGGATACTACATATATACCTAAATTTGTTGTAATCTCTTCATGCTAAAATTTTTAAGCGGATTTTCATGTTTAGAGGTATAATTTCAGTCTGGGAATAAAAAAAATCTGTGTATACAGGAAACTTCTAAAACGAAGTTCCTATTTTACCGTTGATAATAAACGTTGCTGACACGAGTTTAGGGGTAACCAGCCAGTTTGAACATTTGAACGTACGTGCGACGACCTACTCGTACATATAAAACGTGGTTTGAAATTAGGTCTTTATATATACATATATAATTTATATACAATAATGTTTATACTACGATAACGCACACATCGCCATCTAGCCCCAAAGCAAGCGTAGCGTGTTTTATGGGTACTGAGATGACTGATGAATATTTTTATGAATAATATACATAAATACTTATAATGTACATATAAATACCCAGACACTGAAAAACATTCATGCTCATCACACAAACATTTTCCAGTTGTGGGAATCGAACCCACGGCCTTAGACTCAGAAAGCAGGGTCGCAGCAAACTGCGCCAATCGGCCGTCAGCATATACATAACGGAGAGCAGCAGCGTCCTCTGTGTTACTTCCTAGCCTTTAGTCCAGCAGTGGACTGTAATGATGATGATGATAAATTATATTAAAGCTTTTTTAGTCAGAAACTTATGCATTTATCTTATTACTACGGATTACTTTACTGCGTACTGTAAAATAAAAAAAAAAAAGGAAATAAAAGGAAAGAGAACTAAAAATATATTTTTCTTTTCAGGACACTTTCTTCTCAACAAGTTACAATCATCTCTGAAGGTCAGTGTAGAGTAGAATATATGTACCTATTACTATATATATTGTTAGAAATAAAATATGTATGTCGTATTAAATTCCTTTGTTTTTTTTTTCTTATTTTTCTGTACTTCCGTGTGATAAAAGTTTATGGATTCATTCATAATTATTTTTTGATCGATTATTAGTTAGATATACTGAGACAATTTGAACGAGACTATCGGCGGCAGTTACAAGACTTTTCTTTTAGAATATTTTACCGCAGGAAAGGCCAGCTTTTAACGAAAATTTTCCAGTTATGTATAAATAGAATCTTAGAAACAAATTATTGAGCGCGTACGAAGCCGCGTTTGACTATTATAAGATAAAAAAGTGTATTTATATGTATTAAGTTTCCCTAGAAACGCTATATTACGTCGGATTATGAGCATTATGGGAAGAAGTACCCTGCTATCCATTTGTCATGTAGCTCATCAGACCTCTTGGATAAAAAAAGAGAACCCTGAAATGAGACATAACATTAACTCAACCATTCCCCTTATTTTTTATGTGTTGAAATATATCCCGCAATATCACCTTCATTACTTAAGTTAATAAATATCTACCTAGGAACTATTTACAAGCTCCGTCACTTAAAAAGGGCACTTACAGCTTTTAAACAAATAGCAATAAATGAGTCTTAGCTATTACAAATGATGTTTGTGTGTCTTGAATGCCCAACATTCATATGATTAGTTTATTTGTGAGCAACGAATTTACTAGTTTATTTTATAAAGATGGGGCTCTACCCCAGAGTTATCTAGAAAAATTCATGCTGTCCGTGGCTAATTTTTTTTTGTTGTGGGCAAATGCTAGTAATTTTATATATTACACCCAAGTTCATCATCATTATCATTACCTACCCATTACTAGCCCGCTAAAGGTCACGGGTCTTCTCTGAAAATAAGAAGGGGTCAAGTTGCAGGTTCTCCAATCACCAGTCCGCATTTGGCTACGCTAGCCAAGGGCAGATTGGTAGACTTCACATGCCTGAGAATATTATGGAGAACTCTCAGGCGTGCAGGTTTACTCAAGATATTTTTTTTTCAAACCAAGTGATATTTTAATTGCTTAAATTAAAAACTCACATAACTCCGAAAAGTTAGAGGTGCGTTACAAAGTTTGAACTCGGTCCCCTCGACAAGAAGGCCAGAACCCTAACCACAAGTCTGCTCAATTTGGAGATTAAATATTAATTGAAAAAGGTACTCGCACTCATGTTATTATTGTGTAAAAGGTCAACTTACTGTTTGTTTCCCTAGCACGCTTTTTACGCAACACTATCTAAATTTACCTTCCCGATAATTAGATTCTTTTTGTCGATACTAATTGCTATGAAAGTGGTAAGGCAGAGTTTATTTAGTTGAGTCTGCGTCTCCACGAGAATTTTTTTTCTTAACTACTAGGAGTAAAATTAATACCGCAAGCAATTTTTTTTACTAGTAAGAGTAAAATAATTGGTTTGAAAAAAAAAACTTTTTTGTCTTGGACCGAATAACAAAAGTTTTGAAACAATATATTTGTTGATTTCCAAATAATTGCGTGACTACATTATTATTTTTGGAAACTTCTTCAAACACTGGTTGGATTCTTTCGGCGAAACCAAATTCCAGCTAGAGGCAACATTTATTTAGTAGAGTCATGTTGGCCTAGACGCATAACATTCCCACGGGGGTCATAGGTTCAAATTTCGGCCCATTTGTTTTCCTTTGAGTATTATATAAAATATTTACAATTCGACGCCTGCTCTTCGAAGGAAATCATTGTGGGGAAACCTAATTTCATCTCTGGGGAAAAACCAGTTTTATAACATTTATTTTCATGTGTATTACACAGTAAGTTCATGATAGGTGTTTTTAAGCTCTAATTTTGTGAAACTATATTTGAAAACATTTTACGTTTAAATCTCTCTGAATTTCGTAAGGTTTATAATTATCTTAACAATTATATAATAACCAACGGTCAGATTATTTAAGCTATAACAATTAAGTGGTGTGATCTGTTAGCAGAAACGTCAATCAGAGTAATATTAAACCACCTTTTAAAGGTGTGATAAATTTTACTGAATATTAATGAAGCCTATTAAATTTTGACGGTTTAGTTACCACGGTTTTGTTAATGTGGTTTGGATGCTCATTCATAATAATTAAAAATAAACGGAACAAGCACCTCCAACTTAGGTCAAAGGGTGTTCGAGTAAAACGCTCTTTAATATAAAAAAAAAAATTAGAACCGCCTTGACTGAAAAACACGATCAATTTTGGGTTCTACCCGGGAATCAACCGAAGACCTCTTAATCCGTAGTCGAACATACTAAGCACTAGACAAACGAGGTAGCTATTCTTTATATTTCTGTATTCAGGGCTTCTTCGCAGAGATGGTACGTACTTGTGGTTCGCGTACTCCTCATAAATCTATTGACAAAATAAGTGCTTGAAGATGAATGTTAGATTCGTCGAACGTTATTATGGTTTGAAGAGCAATCCAAACATTAATATCTTGCAATGTATTGCGAACTGAGCGGAAAGTTTCTAAATTCGATATACAACAGAACCAAATCATAAAGCATCAGATCTAAAAATGCTATTGATGTATGAGTTTTGAATTTTGTTTGCCAGTAAAATCTTAAAATATCTACCAGTAAATGCTTAAAATATCTACCTTTAGATATTTTTAATATGAACCGGTAATTATAATAATTGTTCTATGAACTTTAATCTGTTAATTTACTTGATATGGAAATAGTGCCTCGTTGGTCTAGTGCTTAATCTTTTCAACTACGTATCACGAGATCCTAGGTTCGATTACAGGAGGCAATTCGATTTTCGGTCGGGTGAAAATTTGTTTCCTATCAATTATTTTGCTAACTACGAGCTTAACTTTATTAACTTTAAAAGTATACATTACAATCATATTTATTGTAAAAAATAATCCGTTTGTCCAAAAAATGATTTTAAAATGATTTTTTAAGGAACAGAACGTAATTCTCTTCTTATCAAATTTATTATTTCAGTCTTTCCTTTTGAATAGTCCTTTGAACCAAAAATTAAGCTTGTTCTTTAGTTTAGTCACCCGCAGCTCTCTTTTATATCCGACATTATCGTAAAAATAAACGTAAACGACTGAGGTAGTCATCTGGTTTTAAAATACCGATATCCCACCTCCATTTATAAAAATATTTATATGAAAATTTGCTAAGTATACAACCTCAAGGGATCAAATATTTTTTTAAAGTGAAATTTCTCAAGCGGCTTTTCGGTTCTGTGAACCGTTATGAGAGAGAAATTTCAAGAGTGTTTAAATAAATTTTATTGCATTAAAGAGATGGTCGTAGACGGACAAAATGCTTGTATGTGAAATACAAAATGCGAATTTAGGATATTTTTTAGTACCGGAACAGAACTTTGTTGACGCTCCCTGGCTTCAACACTCAAGAATTCACCTTTCAAAAAAAAAATCAAAATCAATCCTCCTGCGGGAGCTACTATGCCACTGATCACGCAAATGCGCAATCACATACACACACACTCACACACAAACCAGCACAAAACACGCACATACACACGCGCACACACACACACGCACACATGCAAACATACACACACACACACATACACACATGCACTCATACACATACACACATACTCAAACACATAAATACTTACACGGAAATGTCAAACACCCCATCGTAAAATATTTTTCCTTTATCTCAGTGTAGCAAATATTTGCGTACAGCCTATCAACAGTATAAACAAGATAGGTTTCAATAGGTACAAGATAGGTTAGGAAAAGCAACAGTAAAAGATGTAGAAGATAGCATTCATTTTAATTGTTTACCATACTGGTCAAATGCTCTCCAAATAGTAAAATAATACTGGATTAAAATTTGGAAAGAGTATTTAATGAAAAATTTCTGGGCAAGGGAATTTGGTTTAAAACAATTCAACCAACAGTAGGACGTGATTCATGTATTGATGGTGCTGATTGTTTCGATTGTAATCGTGCAAATCGTTTTGGACATCTTCCTCTAAATTAGTTTTGGTTTCCTTATGAAAAAGATCCCTAATCCAAACTGTACAGAATGTGGAATGCTGGAAGAAATTCAGCATATCCTTTTGGAATGTGTACGTAACGAGGTGGAAAGAACAAATTTATTTAATAAGTTTAATTTAAAACGCATGAATGTTGGTTTTTAATGGCATGGTTGAATTTTTAATGGCATTCTGGCTTCTCCGCTTTCACGAGAAGCTAGAATGCTATACAAAATGATTTATATAACTATGCGGCGTAGTTAGTTAGAAGTAAGTATAGATACAACAAAGTATAAACCTATGAGGGTGACATGTTCAGTGTTGAACAAACCCTTTTATAAAACAAAAAAAAAACTGCCTGTCTGACAATGTAAGTTGTCGGTAATACCTTGAATAGATTTAGATATTTTCAATTCAGTCAGTTTAATTGTTCACCGTAATGATCTGCTCGTTTCCTCGAGCTTTTGCCGGAACGTGGTTCACGGATTTCTTTTTTATTCTAACGAGATCTTTAGAGACACCCAATTTTGAGGAGGAAATAACCGGTAATAAATAATATTTTGATAGGATAAATCTCTTAATCGAAATATTAAAGTAAGGTAAGGTCGTTTTAAAGTTTATATTATTGAATATAGCCGGGAAACTTAATCATCGCCTAATTTATGTATATGTGTTGCTTAATTGTGCTTTGCTCATGGCGCAATCCATCCGACGCTGTTACTTGGCATTTTACCTCACGTTTCCTTCATTTACTCTATCTTTGTTTTATCTTCAACCCATTAATGCCCACTGCTTGGCACAGGTCTGATTGTCCAGGATGATGCGCGTTGATGTTCATAATTCCGTTTATAAAATAATAACTGACTACTTAAGGTGCTCACGGAGACAAGGGGGTTCCCCAACTATGGTCTGGTACAGAGAACTTCTTGATAGAAAACCCTAAAACCTACCAATTACCCTGACCCTTGCACCGTTTTGTAGTTTAAAATGCTTTACGTAACAGTCACCACTACAAAAAGAAAGTTCATTATAAATCCCAAAAGTTCTTCTACATAACTATTTGGTTTCGTTAGATTATAAAGAAATTCCCTTTAAGTTCTTTTATGATGACCTTAAGAACAGTCTACTTATAATTACAACATAGTAGCCTTAGTGGTGGCTGAAGTCAAGGCTTGTCATAATAACTAGGTTCATAAAATTATTGGTCTACTAATCTCTAAATCTACTAATTAAAGCTTTTTAAAATTCTTATATCACTAGAATATTTCGTTCTAAAAGATTAGCGAGCTACCGTCAAAGTCAAAGGCCTCGTTTACTAATTACTTTTTAGCATACCGTAACCCGTCCACGTGAGTAAGAGAAAAAAAATTATAACGTAGACAGGTTCGAAATAAACTGGCCGATAGCGAGCCAGGTGTAATGAAAGCGTAGATAGGTTTGTTTATATTGGTTATTTGCTGATTTTGCATGTAGAGAAATTGTTTGATTCTCTTTATGATCATTAATACTTAATAGCCAATAACAGTCCACTGATGGACTAAAGGTATCTCCCAAAGGAGGGTTTACCCATAATTACAAAGCTGCGCAGTCGGTCGCAGTAGTTAGTTAGTTAGTTAGTTTATTGACGGCCCATTGGCGCAGTTTTCAGCGACCCTGCTTTCTGAGTCCAAAGTCGTGGGTTCGATTCCCACAACTGGAAAATGTTTGTGTGATGAGCATGAATGTTTTTCAGTGTCTGGGTGTTTATATGTATATTATAAGTATTTATGTATATTGTTCATAAAAATATTCATCAGTCATCTCAGTACCCATAACACAAACTAAGCTTAGCTTTGGGGCTAGATGGCAATGTGTGTATTGTCGTAGTATAATGATTTTTATTTTATTATTTTAGTAGTACTTAAAGCAAAATCGCATATCTATATAGGGGCTTAAATTTATAAAACATAAGGTTGTTTCTTGCATTTAACTGTGGAAATGTCGTTATATTACATAGTTTTGATTTTTAGTGTTTCATTGTTTTTATTATTCCTTAGTTTTATTGTTTTTATTATTTCAGAGCTATGTATAAACCGATTTTTTTTTAATTCTCTTTGGTTGGTTTATTTATGTTTGCATTATTACTAATAAGTCAGTTTAAAATATAAAGTAGATATAACTAATCACAGGCAAATCGTTAACCGGACTAATAAACACGCAAACAACAAGGCACATTACACGCCCAGTTCATTTCAATTATTTGTTTTTAAATATGTTATATTTATACAATGTCATTTATACGAATTCATCTTTTTTTCTGTTTTTTAAAAGCCGTGTTAAAAAGCCTTTTCCTTCTTTTTATTGTTCTACAAGTAAGCCGTTGACTGCTATCTCACTTGATGGTAAGTGATGATGCATTCTAAGTTCGTAGAGGGCTAACCTTTTAGGGAGTTCGGCAGTTATATAAAACCCATACCCATACATCTTTGCCATTCTTTGCAAAAATACAAACACGTGGTATATTTTATCAGGATCTGCTTAATGGCTAAGGTAAACATGTAAATAACAAACAAACACACAGATAAACAAACATACACACGTTCGCATTTATAATATTGGCATGGATATTTATAATGGTTTTCCATTTTGTAGCACGTTCTAAATAACAGTGGCTGAGAGCTATCGATTTTCGAAACACGTGTATTTGTACGCTTTGGGCGTAACGGGTGCGGTTCTACGACAACGGTGGAACCGGCCGGTGGCTTGTAATCGCTCCAATGTGGCTTTGTCTACGTGCTTTGTGTAACCACTAACCGAGTACATCTACTAGTCTTCATAAAATCAAATGTCAATCGACATTTGATTTTATTTTACACTAACAACTTCATCTACATTAATTTTGGGGTTTAATTATAAAAAAAAGGAAAAATAGGACACTACAGGTAGGTCTTAGATACAACCTATATAGATGTACGCTATTTCTGTGAAAAGTATAAACGAAATAACTTATCCCCATCAAGCCATGCATAGGTAACAAATGCTGTTTTTACAAAACCCGCAGGTAACTTTTACCAGCAGCTTTTCCGGGATAAATATTATCTTATGTCTATCTCAAGAATGCAAGCCAAATTTGTGCCCAATTTGATCAAGATCGGTTCTAGGTTTGAACCAAAAATATGTTTGCTTGTGGCTCGAATCCTTCGTGACAGGTTGAGTTTAAATGAAATGGTTTACGATGAAAAAAAAAGTGTTTGCTTGCCACACTAACGAATGATTTAAATTAAGAACCATATTGGTTACGTCAACTTCTTATTATTGTTATATATGAACAACTGACAGACTTCAGGCATCCCAGAACTCGTGATTAGTAGTCGTGCTTGCTAACCACTAGTCCAGAGGCAGTTAACGTACATCCTGAAATCTATGCTTATAATAAAACTGTAACTGGAAGTTTTTTGTATATTTAATATATTTAGAATTTTTTTATCGGGGGATGCTTTATAATCGATACTGAGTCCAAAACTGATTTTTATTTAATTTTTGTCCGTCTGTCTGTCTGTCCGGGCATCACGTGAAAACTACTGAACGGATTTAAATAAAAGTTGGTATAGTAGTAGCTGATATCCCGGGTCAACATATAGGATGGGTCAACATTTTTATCCCGATAAACAATAAGCTTCCTCCGGGAAATGGGATGAAATTTTTTATAAATTTTACTTCATATCTCCGTTAAATTTACACCGATTTTAATAATTCTTTTTTCATTTGACAGTGTGTACTACCTAGCATTTATTGTCTAATTTTAATGAAGATCTGATAAATATTGTCGGGCAAAAGGACATAATTCCTTACAGGTTTTTCAGCAAGTCGCAAGGCATATGGGACGACGATCGAATGCATGCGTACCATCCTACGAATATTATAAATGCGAAAATTTATGAGAATAGATGTATGGATAGATGTATATATTGATGGATAGCTGGATGGATGTTTGTTACTCTTTAACGCCACGACGAATGAACCGATTTGGTTAAACGCGCTAATCTCAGAAAATGGTTTTCTGATTTTTATTATTTTTATTGGATTGGTAGTAACAATTATAGCTATACAACATCACGCTACGATTATTGGCTACTATCATTAATGAAAATGTTGCAATAAATGCAAAAAATATCCTTTTCGAGAGATTCTCATGCGTGCGATGCGTGAACGGTGAACGTTACGCCAAACGACGGAAGTATGAAGTGAGTACATCAGAATTGTCGGAATTGTTGTTTCTTTAAAGTTCTATAATACAGTCAACTTACGACAATTTTTTAAGTCGACTCATTCGCGGACGAAGTCGCGCGCGTCCCCTAGTATAACATATTCTTTGAGGTAAAACATAGTACTGAATTATACTTTAACGTAAATCTGTTATTAAATCAGTATGATAAAGAAGTAACGACAGTGTGGCATGTCTCACTGCTATTTTTATGGGGGCTTTGCTCTGATTCAACGCGACGAGCTACCTTAGATTGTTCTACTTAAGGTATTCTTATACTTCCTTTTTTAGCCTGTTTTTAATACAATAACGAGAATAGTAGAAGTTTTTCAGGTTTTGTAAATGACCATTGTACTCATATGAATAGTTCATGAAGTGTTTTCTATTTTTATCATATTGTGTTTGTTATCTAATTTTGAAGTGTTTTTACAGGAAACTAGCGACGAGGATAATCAAAAGAAAGTAAAGTTACTGCCATGTAGGCAAATTTATTATTCGGCGAATTGTTTGTAAAATATTGTATTCTCTTAAAACTTATTTAGGCTTAATTATATAGGTATATAAACTGTGAAAAATATCTTATAGTAGATGAAAACCGCATAAAAATCCTTTGGGTAGTTTAATAAGATTTAGCGGATAAACAGACAGAAAGCGACTTTGTTTTATTCAAAATAGAGATTATTATTTCTTAACAAAAAGGTTTTGTCATTCCAAAAATAAATGTGTAAAGTTTGCAATTTGAACCATTTAACATAGTCGTTCAAAAACACTCATAAACATTAATATTTGGCTCAGAAAAGGCCAGCTAGGATGGATTTATTAAAGAGAGAAATAGGTATGCTACAGACCTCCAACGCTGCATAGAATGGCTGCAACTGCAGATCGAAACATTTCCGTTGATTGATGAGTTCTGAATTACACGTGCGGAACGACGAACATAATCATCAATCTTACTATACTTAGTTAGTCACTATTAGATTTGTAGCCTACGAGCTGTTATATGTGACTTTGTCCTTGTTTGTTTTCTTTTTGACAACCTCCGTGGCGCAGCGGCTTATGCTGTGGTTTTAAGTTAAAGGTCCCGGGTTCTATACGGCGAGGGTGTCGTCAAAACCTACCCTACCTAAAAAGATGTCGCGTAGAAACCGATTGATCAGGTACAGGTGCATACATAACTCTCATACTCCTTATCAGGTCGCTACCATTTTAGACTGTATCATCTCTTACTAGGTGAGATTGCAGTAAAGACTATCCGAGTGGCCAAAAAAAGTTAGCCAATTTAAATGAAACGCCGTAAATTTTAAAGCTGTAAATTCTATTGCGCTCTAGTAATAGCGAGATCTATGCGCTATATCCGCTATACAGATTGAATAGAGTTCAAGCTTTCATTATTAAACTCTTTGTGCTATGTTAGTTGGAAAAATCGGGTCGTACAAAAATAGTGTTATATAAAAATCTGGTAAAAAAGGAGTAGATTTATTGTAAACTAGCTGGACCCCGCAGTTTCGCTCGCGTTAACTGAAGGATCTAACGCTATGTTATATTATTAGCCACGCGGAAACCTTACTAATAGACCCCTCACGTACTTCCCGTTATATAAATTTTTCTATTTCTAATTACCTATGCGACCAAATAACATGCTGTAAACGTTTACCTAAATAAGATTGTTTTGAAAATAAATCGGCTGACGCTTTTTCTTATTTTTTATTAATATTTTATAACTTTTAGAAATATGACTATAGAATATCGTTTTCATTATTATAAGACAAATGATGGCTTTTATCTCAGATGTAGGTATATGGTTTCACGTTTTTCTTTTGACTGGATTTACAAATACCATTATTTCAGGCTGAAATATTATGAGTACTGAAATTAAATACGGTTGATGCTACTACTGGGAACCATAGCTATCTAATGATGTAAGAATTATTAAAATCTGTAGTTTCAAAGTTTGTATGCATAAACTTCAAACAACCTTGTATCAGACATGGAGACAATAAATATTTTCATCTCTATTGTCACCTGTATTGTCACTTTAGATTAATAATTCTTTTATCTGAGTGATAATTATTTCTGTGGCAGTAATAAGTTTCAATTATCCCAAACTCCCCCATCCTTTGAGTGTTAAATGTTTATTCATGTTTGTTTTCAGTTCTTAATGTAGATTTTTATGTAAATAAAATATTATTTATTATAAAATATTATATAAAGTTCCGTGTTATAGCATATTCATATTTGTGTTGCCTGTGATGTCTTAGGTTAAGAACTAACAAGCTAATAACAACTATGTATTTCTTGATACATATTCAAAATTAACTTTTCATTAGTTTCACCGATCAATCTACTTCATGCCTTCTCCATATACAAGACATTGGTGAAGTACCTTGTGCCCAGTTGGCACAGTCAAAGCCAAGTAAACAAGAATTGAATTGAAGTTTCAATAAAAAAAAAAAGTTGAACCCTCAGAAACGTCATTTTTTTTGGTTGGTATTACAAGGAGCAGCCGATTGAGAAGCGTTGAACTTTTGCTAGTGCCATTATGGTTTTCCTCAAAGTAAGTCACGTCTTCGCAGCACGAACAAAGAAAAACAACGGGAAAAAAGACTAAAGTGTCATTCTTTCTCATCGATTGTCGCTCTTTCTTTTTCGCGGACGTTTAATCTATCCTATCCGGTATTAGATTCGAAACTTGGGCCATTCGTTCCTAATTTATGTCTGCGTGGTGTTACGGCAAGACGGTGGGACCCGTGTAACGAGCTTGCGTTAATACCTTTACTGTCTTATCGTTGTCTCTCGTAGTTTGAAGATTCACTATATTTTAGGGAGTTAACTTTAGCTTTTGCGTATTCATTTTATAACATGAAGTAACAATATATTTATAAACAAAACTAACCTTATATAACCTATTTACAAAGATAAAACTAAATAATACCTATAACGTCATCGAAACCACTACACTAGGTATAGTGCCTAAAAGAAGTGGTAGTGGATAATAAATTCTATATTTAGATCTAAATTTTTTTTTATTAATTTATTTTAAAGTGTTAATGTAAAATAGTTCGCAAGTATATATATATATATATATACCGATTGGTGGGGTGTATTATATATATATATATATATAATACACCCCACCAATCGGTTACCCTTGGTTTTCCTAATCCTAAGGTTTAGAAGAGATCGCTACTAAGCGATAAGGCCGCCTTTTGTATCCTATTTTTTACGTTTGTCTTGTTGTGACCATTGTTTTTTTATTTTTGGTGTACAAATACAAAAGTGTAAAAATAAAGTAAATAAATAAATAAAAATAAATAGCGGGCAAACGAACAAGTGGGTCATAAACGCCTTGCCAGCTTTTAAATAATTTGTTTATCCGCCCCTTAAATTAAAATACTAATGGCGGTTTTCACTAATCCTACAAAAAAAAAAACAGTCCACCAACGATTAGGTGACAATTATTGGTGAACTATTGGCATTGCCTTGTCAGAGTAAACGGACATAAATAATCTAATCAAAGCAATCGCCCCACGAGTTACCTAATTAGTAACTAGTAGAAATAAACTATTTTTGCCAAATTATTTATTATTATTCCGTTTATTATTTCTCATATAAATAAATTAGTTTTGTAATCAAAGTCTACTGCATCGCACTTAACCCAAAGTAATAATGATGTTAAAAATGAGGATTGTTTTATGATAATCACCGCATTACTACTATTTTGTGTCTTAAGAATCATGGCTTTGCAAAGAAATAAGACCGGTGACTGTGAAAATTGCTTTGAGAAATTTATATCAAGAGCGTTTCGTTCATCAAATCCCATTAAAACTTTTTCCATTAAACATCTCACCTTAGTAAAAATGCTTTTTTCTAGCCGTATTGAAATAAAATATTCAGCAACTGTTATAAAATCTCCATAAAATTAGATACTTTTAATCGGTTTGCTTAAAACTTGACTCCGGATAAATCATTCTTAAATTTTTTCCATTGATTGGTATTATTTAAGATTTGCGCTTATCAGTGCTTTTTATTACAATTTTAAGCGACGACTGTTACGAACTTTCTGGATCTACGTAGATGTTCAATTTTCCTTTACGCTTGGTAAGGAGTAGGTACTCACCTACCGAAGAGTAAGGATATAATTCACTTTTTATGAAAATTGTTATTTTAGAATTTCCTTCGCGCTTATGACTTAACTATTACGGCAGTTATCGTGAATATTAAATATATTGGAAGATTTGTTACAAAGGTTAGTAGAAGGTACCAATTCGTTTTCCTCGGGAAACATGGTGGTAAGGCCATCAGTACTGGTAGGTATGTATGTCTGTCAATTAAGTTTAGTTATTATGTTTGTGTACAAGCCTGTGCTGGCCAAGGATAGGGAACTTTAGAAGGAAAGCTAACCACTAGATTATCATAAAAACATCACGTCGTATTAGTCACCTCCCTCTAAGCGTCGGGATGAGACCGTTTAATAAAATAGCACAGATTGTCAAACAACGCTGAAGATAGACTTACAAAGGGCAGGTACACGTAATAATTAAAAAGGTACCCGACAAATTATGTAAATAATATTCTCTGGGACACGTGCTACCTCTATTAAGGCATTATGCTTAACTGACCCATAATAATTTAGGATTCTTGCTCTTTATTATAACATCACTTTTTATTACATACTTAACTTCAGGTAAAAAAAATTAAATATTAATATTTTTAATTTAAAAATGCATGGGTATAATAATTTCAGAACCGGCGGGATTTAAATCCTTATATTTCCGGCAATCGCCCTGCCTTATGGATTGGTTAATACAGCAACGACCCTCGTACCGCTGATGATCATTATGATCCTTACCAACCCATTACCGGCCCACTACAGGGTACGGGTTTCCTCTCAAATGATAAAAGGTTTTGGCTATAGTCAACCACGCTGGCCATGCATATCGTTATGAAGTACGAGTTATTTACGAAGTCTCCGCATGCAGTTCACGATGTTTCCCCTTTTTAACTGTTAGTGACACTAACACATTACATCAATGAGTTGATGTAACTGACAGCGTGACAGCGCCATCTAGTAGAAAACATTGCAGTTTCAGTCTAATTTAAAAGGTCTTTGTTAAACGTGACATATCCAATATTAAAAATATAATATTGCACATATAAACACACAGGTGATTAAACTCTTTCTTCTTTTTCTTTCTAAAATTCGCCTTCTAACTGTTTGACATGATGGCAATTATAATAGGTGATGGAGTCTAAGTTCGAACTTGAAAGGGTTAAAGGTTTTGGCGGTGGAAATGAGCCAGGCCCGAATTAACTAGAGAAAATTTCATTATAAAAGAGGTTGAAATTAAGATGGTATAAGTTTTCCATTAAATGTTTTGCTTTGGCAAACAAGAACAAACAAAAGTCAACGAAAACTGAAGCAAGTTTCTAGAAAAAACCAAGAAAAGGACGGTGAAATTGTGGAAACAACTTAATTATTTCAGCGTTTTCTTACAGAGGTCGTTTTTGCGTTTGTTTTTTAACAAAGAATAGCAATCACGGAATGAACAGTAAAATATTATTTAAACTGACGAAGGGAGGATGGATTGTGAGAGGAAATATTTGCATAATGTAGACCCTTTTTAATTACAGCGTGTACCCACAGAATTAAGAACATACAAAAAACGTGTACACGACTAATAATGAAGCATCAAAAACCACTCCACTATAGTAGTGTTATTCGAACGTGCGGCAAGCCACTTTCATGCCATTTAGCAGTTTACAGTAACATATTTTTGGCCTGTGATGTTCTAAACGTTTACCATTAAATTGGGAAAATGGTAAAAGTTTGTGAGCCAACAACATTCCGCGGTTGTGAAGTGAGATAGATCTGCGCGAGGCGTTTCTACTATTTTTGGACACAATCACTGCATGCATTAATTGCTGAATATTCCGTGTGTTCTTAATTCTGTGCGTGTACTTTTTTTTGTATAATTGTCTAAGCTTACGCCCATTTTTGCTCCTATTTTTAATATAAAAAGTTTAATCATAATCTTGTTAATGCCTCACTTTTGAACAACAGCTTCTTTGTAGAAATACGAGTAAACGTACCCTGATACGAGTATATTAAGCTTTCATTTAGGATATAACCACGGGGCCGCGCGGTTAAATAACATGAAAGAGAAAACCAAATGAATTTTCAGGAAGAGCACCTCATCAGGCAAATAACGCTTCGAAATAGAAAATGTTCGTTATTTCAGCTTTAAAACTGACTACTAAAATTAATATGCTCTCAATTCGAACGTATTTTTAACCGGCCTATTTGCCATCCTATCAGGGATATACACTTTGAAAGAGATAATGTTAATTATTCAGCTTTAAAAGTGAATTTTAAAAGGGAAAAGTCGATCGTATTTTTGAAATAAATATTTGCAGACCGGATCATTTATAGCACGTTTTGCTACAACAAAGTAAATATTAAAATGATAGATTGATCCCAAAAATCTGAAACCATCAGATGACGGATTGAATTTTATTCTTTAAAATAGAATAACTAGGTAAAATTTCAAAAATCAAAATTCATTTATTTCAAGTAGGTCTAATCTATGTCTAGTCTGTCTGTATTTACTGACTCTACCACCGGTTCGGAAGGTAGATTCTACCGAGAAGAAGCCGGCAAGAAACTGAGCAGTTGCTAGTATCCAACATCAACAATTTACATTTTATATTTTAAAATTCATTTTTATATCTTGTGAGAGATGAAAGCAATCGAATGCTTTGGATAGATCACAAAAACACAGATTTAATTGGAAAAGGATAGCACTACTCCATTCAAACCTTCATCTGAAGATTTTGGGTTATATTGCATATTAGTTTCGGGTGCAAGTAGATGTGAGTTTAAAGGTCTATCTTCTTTTTTTAAATTTGCATTAATATTATTATTATTTTTTGCATTTGGAGTTCCGTTGTTGGGCACAGTTGATGATGTTTGGACACCAGAAACATCGTGTAAATGATAATGTGAATAAATTATTGGGTAGCATCTTCTATGGTTGCCACTACCTGTGCAAACATTTGTTTCAGAGACTAGACGGTTTGCCTATCGTGGCCCGTGGCCAGCTCGTAAGCGTGCAAAATCTGGAAACCCTTATCTTACTTTAATAACACCTAAACCAATTTTTTTACTGATAATTAAAATGTTTCCCTCTACAACCCTGTTATAATTTTTATGTAATAAAAATATTGCTGCAATTTCCCCACGGTATTTTTCTTGACCGCGGACCGAGTAATAAATTATAATTTAAGCTTAAAGTTTGAAGCCTGGTGGAACTTGTTTAATGACTGCTTCATCGTTTAGGTTTTATGGCAACTTCTAATTAAAAATATTTAAATTTAAAAACGAGATTTCAAGGGAATACTGAAACAGCCTGGTTTGCGAAAGATAGAGTAAGTACAGATTAGCATATAATAATCTGAATAATTATTATTTGAGTAGGTTGCTTTTAAATATCTAGTTACAATCTGACAGTTTCAATTTACAGAACGTAATATAATTAATTCTGATATTGTATTTAATCTCAATATTAAATAATTTACATAAATACAAATGTCATTGTTACAAAATACCTTATTGCTAGGACCGTTAAGTTTATAATCGTGCGTTTCAACGTGCGTTTAGGTATTAACTATAAATTTATAGTTATATACCTAACCGAACTTAGTAAGTTTAGTAGTTATATAAATTTATAGTTATACATAATTACATATGTGGAAATATTTATAAATATATTTATACTCGTCTTGAGCTGTGTTTTACGCCATCGAGTTCCGCACTATTTCCCAAGCATCACGCTTTGTACGGAACCAGGTCATCTCCAGAGACCTGCGCATGGAGCACCTCGATGTACGCACGTGCCGTTGGAGCACGAGCCCAGCATCTGCGGGGTATTGCCTCATACCATCGGCGCCCGTTGGATGTACGCAACGCCACTATGGACATACCACATCGTAGCTCCGGTGATCGCCGCCACTCATAGCAGGCTTGATCGCGCTGCTGCGACGCTCATCGGACATGGCACCACGGACCAAACTGTCCAACCCAGCGACCCGCCTGTAGATGCAGGCGGCGTTGCAACCACTGAAGAGGGCCATCGCCTGAGTTACCCCAGGTCACTACAGGGACTCCGAGGACGACTTCGAGACCGAGTCAGTCTGCTCTGAGAGTAGTAGTAGTGTATCACTTCATACAAGTTCCACAGTGAAACCACTGATTACTTTAAAACCTTGTGACATACCATTCTGGAATAACCCCGCGTGACCTGCGTGTTCTTATTCCAAATCCTTTAAATATGATATGTGATCATATTTTGAAATTAATTTTTTGGAACAATACATTTTTATAACCCAACCTCGCCTTCGAAAGAAATAATATCAAGATATTTTGTAAATTACTTAAACAGAGCTAAGATAGATAAATCAGTTTTTAACAGCCCATAACTTTCAATAAACGTTTGAAATATCACCTTTAGGACAATAGTTTACAACAAAAGTGTTCAATCTCGTTCGGGCTTTTAAAAATTACATTTATAGTCTGTCTTACAATGCGACCCCATATCGCACAATAAAGACGGAAGAGTTCAATGTTCCAAAAATAAAATGTCATGAAATATCAAGCGAAATGTATTTGGTAAGTAAAAGAGTTTATATGTACATTGTGTGAGTTCTGAACTTAAAATCTGTACGTGGAGAATAACGGATTGAAAAGGGATATAATTGACGATACGACCATAACAGACTAATTTCTAGACCGTGTAGTTCTCTTCTCGTGGATGTCGTACGCGGCGTCGTAAGATAATATAACCTACAATTTACCTACTGGGACCAAGTTGTTACTGTCTGTCAAAGGGACTTTATTGATCTCTCTTTCCTGAAAATTACACAAGTTTCAAAAAGGAGATGAGTTCTTCGTTAACCTCAAGCATATAAATTAACTAACAATCCGATTTCGATTCGGCCTTCAATTATTACTATTCTTTGTAAGTGTAAGGAGCTGGGACTGATCAGACAGTTCTTTTTAGATGTTGTTTATTATGTTTTTTTTAATAGAATTCAGAACTTAAAAATTTCAGTAGAACTAAACCTGAATTGAATGCCACATGTCTCAGCTAGCTCTCCTGTGACAGCTAGTAATGACTATAAATCTAATTATGCTTACTTAAGCAAAGTTTGGGAATCGCAGACTGAATTATAACCGTCATATTGCAAAACGTAAGGCAAGGAACGTGCGGTACAGTCGTTATTAAAACATTATGCTTCCTTGATTATCATACTCTATGAATCCTTACTTCATAAAGACCGAACGTGAAAGCGAGATTCCATTATAAAAGGTAAATTAATTAAGTTATTTTTACTCTCTCTACGAACCTGCATTGAATTTTTTGAGATTTATGGAGCTCTCGCCATTGAAGTGTTGCAAAATATTGAGTGCTTATTTATATAAAGGCACCAGCTATAGGCATCCCGATAATTATTCCAATTCCTGAAGCAAAGCTTTTAACAATAGTATAGATGTAAAAGTGAATTCCTCTTCCGAAGATTTTGGTACAAAAATAAACTCATAAATAAAATATGCCGTTAGCTTTTAATACAGCTTGAAACCTTTTCAGAGTGAGAATAATCGCTCTTATGTATAAAAAAACCATATTTTGTGCGGCGCTTAAAAGCTTTCAGTAAAAATAACTGCGGCTTCTATTGTATTTATGCGACGGAACGATATGTGTTTTAGCAAATTGCATACTTTTTGTGAACAGAATGCAGATGTCAGTTATTCAGAAGCTGGATTACAATAAAAAGTGTTGTTGCTGTCATTGACAAACCGCAAATCCTCCAAAATAAGAGTGTCATTTTTTTAAATTCCAAAATCCTAAATTTCATAGTGAGCTTATTAAGCAACTATTACGTATTATCTAACAAAACAATATTACTTAATAAACTTGAAACCCCTCTTGTTTTTGTATTTCGTAAAATGAAGATAAAAAAAATGTGTGCTATTGAAGTAGCTTAAACTTTTCAGCTCAGTGGGACTCAGCTCATTATTTCATTTTATATTCTATTTAAAATTTATTAATATATTTTATAAATATTTTCATTGGTTAGATAGAATAATTGAGAGTAGAATTTAAGGTTAGATCAGCACATGTCAATATAACCTAGTCATTGATTATTATTAATAAAACGCTTCAACGTTAACGAAAAGACGCGAGAAGAAAAACAACGGTTATTTTACTTACTCATCTTCATCATCAATTCAACCAATTGACGTACACTGCTGGACATAGGTCTTTCGTAGGGAGTTCCAAATTACACTGCAATTTCTGATTTGCTCACGTAGATCCTCCTAGCCACGACCAAGTTTCAGATCTGTAAGTCATTACTGGCAACACCCACTGTCGAAGTCTTTGTTTTTCAGGCACTGATGGATTTCGGAAGAAAAGATGTCAAGAAGTTTCCCGAATGCTGCCCGAGTTTTACGTACTATTATTAAAATATTTCCTTTTAATTTAATAATACTTATTTATTATTTAACGATGGTTAGGAATCGTTTGAAAATTAGGCTCGATATAAGCAAACAAAGTAACCGACATTAAATATTCAAAAGGAAGTTATTCTAAATGCGGACGCTGAGTGGTCACCCCCACTGTCCCGTCATTCGGTGAGATTCGAGATGTACTCTACGTGGATCATATTTTATTTAAAAAGCGTTTCATTTCATTGTTCTTTTAGCAACAAACCGGTGGTTTATGTGGTCAATAGTTTGAACATGAATATAGATGTGAGATGAAAGTGGCATAAGCTTAGTAATATCTTAGTAATATCACACACATGGTTGTAGTGAGTAAGTCCTTTCCAATTAAAAAGCGACAGGGCTCCAATCACTACGTTAGTACATTTTTTGTCGAAAATGAAAATGCTGCATTCAAATCATTTGGACCAAAACTGTGCAAAACTTAAACTTCAGTTGGTTATTAGTTATTGTAATAGACTCACTTGAAAATGCTTCAGATAAGGCTATAGTCCCACACAATACCCACCTTTACATTTGACACTGAGGATAGAATATTGTGATAGATTATATTATAATGTCATGTCTTTCATGCTACTCTCTGAAAGTGCTTACCAACCTATATTTACCAATGGCACGCGAATAGCGAATTATACGCTTTTGTTTCATTAAAAAGTTTTACTTCGGTATGAATAAACACAAGGTGTTTTATGTTAATTTAAAATTTTGTTCGTCGGTTGTTTAGCCTACTCTGCAAAAGTTGCTGTGCCATACTTTGTTTAATTAGATAATATATAGGTGGATAGGATCTATCCTAATCCTAATTATTAATATAAAAGAGAATGTGACTGTGCACGTTTGTATCCTCGTGAATATACATACACGAGTACATAATATTATTAAGCTTGCATCCTGGAGAAGGCCATGGGAATCTTTTCATCCCCGAAAAATCAACAGTTTCCGTGGTCTCGTTTGAAATCGCGGATAGAAGCAGACTTTACTTTGCGGTAGTCTATTTTAGTATACAGTGATTATATCTTTAAGCTACTTCATCATCAACATCATCTTAATCACAGGACTTCCACTGTTGCTTTTGTAATGGTTTCCACTCGAAACAGTTTTTTAGTGCTTGTATCCAGCAACTCATTGTTTTGTTTTGTCTAACCGCATTGTGTGAGGCAAATAAATCAAATCGGGTCAGCTATTTTCGAGCTTTTGTGAAATGCATGCAAGGGTATTTTTTTGTGTATAGGTAGCAATATATTTACTTAGCTTAAGCTGAGCAATGCTCCGGGCATTGTGATGTTATGATGTCAGCATCTTCTGGAAATGATCACAATCCCTATGTGAGTATTTATTGTGAAAACAAACATATGAAAAAACGTATATAATATATGATTAACATTCTATGCAAATTATTGTGAGATATCACATAATGAGTTATATTGATCGAGTTAACAATAATTAAAACCGAGCGAGAATAAAACGTCCAGTTAAACATAATTTACATTAAAATGATTAAGGTATTAATATAATAACCTTATCACACGAGTTCATGGGTGTTTAATATAAAAGAGTTAAAACGTTTTATTATAATTCCATATTGAATATTCCACATATATAATACGATGTTTAAAGCTTTTAGGTGATCATTTAAATTTTATGCGTAGCGTGCGAGCGGTATATTTCTGTTGTACGCAAATTGCATGCGGTCTGAGGTGGGAAACCGTCCATATTGGTTAAGCCCGAGTCATGGCTTTGATCCCGATTTATAGTCTGTGACATTGCACAATGATTCTAAAAGCAAGAGTTAATTCTATTTATATATTCTGGCACCAGTCATGTTTAGTACTGGCCAACGTTGCTTGTCGACGGTTTAACATTACATAACAATTTCATGTAATGTGAATAAGTGTGTAAAAAAAGTATCCTTAATAGTATTGATAAAACTGAAGAGTTTGTTTTATGTCATTAACTATCAGTCGAATTATAAAATCCGTTGTTTGAGGTTTTGCTAGCCCAATGCTCGAGGAAGGAAATGGGTGCTTTCCCAAAAGTAAATGCACAAGTTACTATATAGTATATATATATTTTTTTAAAGTATGGGATACTTTAAAAAAAGGTATCTGTAATATTTGATTTATTTAATAGCTAGTTTTTTCCCTAAAATATCCAATAGCCTATTGGAATATTAGCCAAATATCCAATACCTTGGAAGTATACAGTTTCTAAAAAATAAGTTTTAAATGGTCCACTAAAATAAAAAAAATACTTGTGGATTGATCCTCCAATACTAATTTCCAGATGCAGGTTTTAAATCAGCCTTGCCTTTCTTTTGTTAGCAAAAATTTTTACGGTGCTGTTTATGGCGCCCCACAAATTCCTCTAAAACTGCATTTATATATAAATATACTATTTTATTTTGTTATCAGAATTTTTGCTATTTAAATAACAATAGGTAATGGGAATAAACTGCGAATATTAAAACACGCAAATAATAGAACTTTTAAAAGCTTACGGTTAACCGTTGTATAGCCAGCAAGCGGTGCTTTGTTGTTGCAAAAAAATTGCATGTGGCTTAAGAGGAAGCCGTCGATATACGAACACAGAAATCGGTCAAGGTCGAGTGAAGCTTTTGATAGCGACTGTACCGAAATACAAAAGAGACATCCATTTATATGTATATATCATGACATTTTGATCTTATCAAAAGAATACTGAATTTCAATTCCGTTTGAAAGCTCTATTAAAATCTCATTACCATTGAATTTAGGTACTGTTAGCATGGTATTATTATTACTTTCTTACCTTTTAGTGTTATGTATTTATGAAGTGTAGATATATCTACTACGTATTACTTTATTTTCTGAAATACTAAAAATAGAATATTCAGTATTCAGCATTGGCCAAGAATTCTTGGAAATTTACAATATTTGTCCTTTTGTTCAACTTTTTATGTCTCATACCTTTGTCTGCGACAGGATCCGAACCCGCGCCTGTGGCTATCGCGGCAGGAGTGTCTAGAAGCATACATTTATCAAAAATGTTGTAATGTTGTACTGAAATCAAAAACTCCCATGGGTTGTAATTTGATTTAAATTTAGTAACATCACACATCCAAACAAAAATCGGTTCATTCTAATATAGCTATTAGTTTTATTATAGTATTGGCTTTGACGAATGGTGGCGTCCTTTTCACTCACTAGATCCTCTGAAGCGGGAACCGTAGAGTATAGACTCATCCCTCTATACTTATCTCTCCGAAATTTTATAATGTGATGTTTGCTGTTTATCGAATTTTATAATCAAAATTAAAATGTCGAGTGACGATGCTAAGTCGTAATTAATCCCGGAAATAGTTAACTTCGATTCTAAAATGTTTTAATTGTACTTTCCTGGATTTTTTTGCGTGTTGTGAGAAGTAATCAATAATACAATGCGTCTATGTCTTCGGCGCTCCTGAACCTCTAATATAGTAAAAATCAGGATTATAGAGACAACAACCGTGCTACGCTGGAAGTTAGGTACCTATTCTTAAATCACTTACAACTTATTCTTGCGCCCATAACTTATGTAACTTTATAACATTTATAAGAAATTTTAGGTCCATAATGGAGTAATGTTCATTATATCGCTAATAATTTCGAATGGAGTTTTGTAATGACACAAGTCACCATTAATTTTTTTTTTTGTATATTTCTGTTCTTGTGTCAGATTACAATAATTATGGTATTTTTAAAATTGATTTTCTTTCATAGTTCGTACTTCAATGTATATTTTGATGAAGACAAAATAGCCTCATTTAAAAATTTCGCCTCAATATATAAGTAAACAGAGCAACCGACATTAAATATTCAAAAGGAAGTAAGTCTAAATGCGGGGGTTGAGTGGCCGCCATCACTGTGTGCCAGTCGGTGGGAGTTGTGATGCTCCTTACGGGAGTAATCTTTTATGTACAGGGCGCGTACCGTTTCATTAATATTACAGACGAGCAAGAAGTATTGCTGCACACTAATGAGTACCTACTATACTAATAAATACGTAAGTGCGTTTGTTTGTTTGCCCTTTTTTGAATAAGTAGAAGGGAAATAATTACGGTGGCTAGTAGGTGGTTTATACAAATAAATCATCATTTAAGTGTCTGTTTAATGATTTTGGTGAAAAGCAGGAATTTAGAAATTGTATGCGGCAACCACTGGTGATTATACACACCGGCATGTCTTTCTCCTATCATACTAAATTTAGGGTTTATGATTGCATTACATACATAAAATATGCCACTATATTGTATATCCTTTGGTACAAATGATCGTAATCACAGCCACAGTCAATACGCCCATAACTCCGAAAAGTCAGTGGTGCGTGCCGGGGATCGAATTCGGTCTCCACGACAGGAAAGCCGAAGTCTTACCCACTAGGCTATCAGCGCCCTCATGAGAGAGAAGACCTATGCCCAGCCGTGGGACGTTAATAAGCTGATTTATCAGTAACGAAAATGTTTTTTCATTCATGCTGCTCTTTCTATTCTGCAAATAGATTGATAAAGAATCTTAAGGTTTTCTTAGCTTGCACTACAACTTAAGTGCACTTCACACTTTGAAGACAAAGATTAAACCCAGCTGAGAACTGAACTGCACTTCAGTAGCATTGAAAACGCTACTGAAGTAAAATCTTATAAATAGATGTTTTTTTTCTAGTTTTTTAATTTGTAGACCTTGGGAAACTATGAGTGTTCACGCTATAATGTGAACTTAACATAATTTTTATACCCCATATGTAAAAATTATATTTTATATTTTATATTTTCACACCAATTTTTCCTTACTTTTCTTTATACAGTTTGGCTTTATTTTTTCACGTTTTTTTTGTCACTCATTCCAATTTATACGTTGGAGTAGAAAATCGTGTCAAATTTATCTCCGTTTGCTAACTTTATGACTTTATATAAATTATCTTAAATAATTCTCTTCTTTTATTCTCTTGAGTGATTATTGTGCGTGATATTTCATGACAATAACTGCAACCAAGCCAAGTAGGCTCATAATTAGGTAGAATACTAATGTTACTTCTAAAATTGTAACTTAGTTATACCTGTTTTATTGTGTTTGCAAGAATTTGATAGACTACCATTGTTTATTGACATTTATTTAACTTGCAGCTTTGTATGAATGATACATATGAAGGATACACAATTACCTAATCTGTTTGTGTATCGTATGTATGTAAACCTTCCGAATCAAAAAGTTTAAACGCTTGCGATTCAAAATTCAGATGGTTCAGTTTCCATTAAGCTTACCTAAATGTGGTGGGAGGTAGTCTTTTTTTATTATTTCACTACAAGTTATCGTTTGACTGCGATCTTACCTGCAGGCCGACGAGGTAGACGGCCGATTGGCGCAGTTTGCAGCAACCCTGCTTTCTGAGTCCAGGGCCGTTGGTTCGATTCCCACAACTGGAAATGTGTGATGAGCATGAATGTTTGTCAGTGTCTGGTTATTTATATGTGTATGCTATGTGTATATTATTCATAAAAATATTCATCGGGCTGTAAGGGGTATGGTAGTTTTATTAAACCTAAACTAGAACGCGACATTGTAACGAAACGGTTACTAGCCACAGCCGAAGAACCACACAAGACTAGAGAAATTATAAATACTCAAATTTCCCCTGCTAGGACCCGGGCCCTCTTAGTTAAAACCGCAGCGCTCACCGTTGCGCCAGGGAGGTCGTCAAACTTAAACTGTATATCGGCCTTGTGCTTTTTAGAGTATACGGATATTACGGTTATACGGTTTTTAGAGTATATGTTAATATCACTGGTGATAATAACCGCGACCGCGACATAGTGGGTCAGTATTCTAATTCTCTATCTTCCTATCAAACAAGAGAACTGTTCCCAGCAGTAGGATATTAATAGTATGAAGCTAAATAATTTAGTAATGTGCCTTAACCCTTATAACTTAGAATGATATCACGTAAGTAACGTAAACAAATTTTATAATTTTCACTAGAGACGCTATCATTAATCTATGTTATCCGCACCCCCTTAGGGGATCTGTGGAAGACAATCGCGTTAATCTCCACCAGGTGTGCGTAATACGAGGCAATGACGAGCCTTTGTTTAAGAATATCTTGATGCGGTATTCAAAAGATTTTAAGCGGGATGAAAAGATAACGTATGAATAATTTATTCACTTCAGACACGTTACTGTCGTTTTATGCAATCGTGATTTACCCGCTATTTACGCTGTAGTGGCAGTAACGTAGGCAGTTTTCAAAGTAAGTATATTATGTCGTTTATATGTAAATGGTTTTATGTAGTAAAATATAAATGGCGAATACGTTCCAAAGTAAAATATGTTGTTTGGTTATTTGAGGTAATATCATCATGTTCAGCATATTAGGTAATGACCCTCTTTTGTCAACGGCCTCCTCTCTTATAGAAAAGAAGAAATAGAACATTGAACACACTGATTCTACTGCAGCGAAGAATGCTGAAAAGAATAGAATAGAAAATATTTATTTTTTGCTCTTCATTTCGGGTTTTTTTTTAAAGTTGTTTTTTATTTTATTTTACGTGTTAATATAAAGTCTTCGCAGATATATTCTCGTGATGTTGACTTTCTTTAGAGGCGTAATAAAAAAAAAATTCATAAAAGTTTACAAGGATTTTCGTTTGCCAAAGCAGTGACCCTACAAGTAGTTAAAAGATGCTCTAAAGAGATTTATTATTGACTCTAACAAATATTTCAATAATTCTCTGATTTAAAATATCTTAATATTAACAACTTGTCAAAGTAAATGCATTTTCGATTAAATTCACTTAGGTCAGTCACTTTTACTTTGTGAGTTAAAAAACGTGAAATAGGTGCAGAAATTATATTTCACTGGACATAAACTGAGTTACAGTTTGGAGAACAGGCACTGCCACTTTGTGTCCGCGTTCCACTAAATTTTCGTCTCAGATGTTTTAATATCTTTGAGAAAGAAAAGTGTTTAGTGGTAGGTATTCATAGTCAGTTCTTGAGACGAGCATTGTATGGTATGACTATCATGAAATGTAAGGTTTGCCTGTCGCTAATGCAAAGCTGAAATTTTGCATTCCACCATTCTTGTCATAATTTTTCGTTCTAGCAAGCTGACCGGGGTATTCTTCGAAACTTGAAACAAACGCGTATAAAGTCGCAATGGCTAAAAAAAAAATGCGAATTTATTATATTACTTAAATTCAACTGTTTCAAAGAACAAGTTCCTCTAATTTGCTAATTTACATTTAATTTTTTAACCTCTCTCAAATTTATTCCAATATCGTAGCTTTTCTCAAGGCATTTACAAGAGGAGATAACTCATCGCTCTTCAATAAAGATTAAAACTCAAATCTTCGTTATTCAAATAGGCCTATTACAAGCTCTTTTGAACAGTTCACCAGTTCATTGTGGGTATGAAAGTTATAACTATATTCAATTTCAAAATCAAGGCAAGGCAAAACGGCGGTGTCAAAGCTACGTCCTTCGCAGCGTTTCAGTTTGCTCCCAGCGAATGACCCATCGGGGTGCTACGTGTGCTACCTACGATTCTAAACGTGAAAGTTATTAAAACGTGAAAGTTATAAAATCTAGTAGTAGTACTGTTTCCCATTCATGTAACTAGATGGCGCTGCTTCTATACCATATACATCTTAAACAAGTAGCGTACTTTCGATCAAGAGCATTGGATCAGCGTGGTGGGTGTATGCTCTTAAACCGTCTGTCCTATGAGAGGCCGGTGCCAGCAGTGGGACGTTAACAGGCTGCGCATGATGATGATAGATATGATATATGAGTCTGAAATAGGAATATTGACATTAAAATACTTTATACACCAATAAAAATAACATTTTTGTGCTATTTTACTACATTACTTTCCGTTTTTATCATAACAGAAATATCGTTTTACCAATTTCCGAAATGGTCAGACATTTATATCGGGAATACATTTTACGCTTTTAATATCGTGTGGAATAACAATTAAAAGCGTTAAATATTGTTATTCGTAATTACTTAGATAGTGTGGACATGGCAACTGGTATATGTAAACATTTTCAGCATTATTGATTTCATTGTGAGCGTTTAAGCAGTGTGGTAAGTCTTACATCTTTATTACTTTCCTCAATATGTTTCAGCCCATCTGTGGGATAATGAATTAAATCTCTGTTCTAGACTGATAAAAGGCTTCGGCTGTAACTATCACTATAAAAAAAACCTAATGTTCATAAAAAAAAGCCTACTTAAAATAAAAATAATTTTTAATTTTTAATTTGAATTTTGACTAGTTATCACCTTACCGAAGCGTTCCATTAGGTACCATGTCATGTTGAAACCGCAGGGGTATGAGTTTAGTACAGCTGCCATACATCTAACAGGTTAGCCCACAACGATCTTAGACTGCATCCATTTTGCCAGTGAGATTGCAGTCGAGGGCTCACATGGCGTTGAATAAAATAAACATTATTTTTCATTATATTTTACTATCTACGTCCGCGTATATAATAGTTTGTAGCCATACCGTTAATAAAATTATTTACAAGTACGTATTTTTCGGATGTTTCAAGGATGCAATTTATCTCTGCGCCTTTTAGAGATCAAATATGAGATCGGCACAACGGTTGAGCCGGTTGTAACAAACAAACAAACAGACATACCATAACAGTTATCTATAGTTAAGTATGGATTTGTATGTGATGAATATTTTTAGTTATTCAGCTCCTCGAATTAAAGTGCATTGTAACCTTTCTTTTGCAATCCGCAAACCTGACGGAACTTTTCCGGATATTGCATATTATGACAAGCATCGCAAGCATTCCAATCTCAGTAAACGACGATGAAATAATCGACTAACTATGGTATCCGTGATGTGAAGAATTCCTGAGTTATTCATTAATTATAGTAATAGTTCATATAATAAATTCCAGGATTACGATATTTTACCGTAGGCTTAATTAAGGCGCAAGAACAGCCCAATGCTAATACTCGTACATAATTGACGGCCGAGTGGCGCAGTGGGCAGCGACCCTGCTTTCTGAGTCCAAGGTCGTGGGTTCGATTCCCGCAACTTGGAAAATGTTTGTGTGATGAACATGAATGTTTGAAAATTCATAACCAAATATTCATCAGCTATCTCAGTACCCATAACACAAGCTACGCTTACTTTGGGGCTAGGTGGCGATGTGTGTATTGTCGTAGTATATTTATTTATTATTTATTTGAAATTGAGCACTATCCTTTGATAATAATAACTTATGTTTGGAAGCCAATAAACTCTCAAGTAGGCTGTTTTAACATCTTGTGAATTAATTTTATAATAGTTTTAAACCAGCATACAATAGATACATACAACAGACAGACGTTTTAGTTTAGTCAGAAATCTTCATCATATCAATTCATTATCGGCCCACTTCTTTAAAACCTTACTTCTAGTAAATTATAGAATTATATATATATTTATTTATTTTTGTTAAACACCTTTACTAAACACTGTACTAAAATAAGTAATATTATTGTTTGTGTTTAAGCTTAGTATTCTTTAAGACCTAAATTGTAGATTATTGTTGAAGAGTAACCCTCTTTCAACAATAATCTACTATTTAAATAGTTTTCATTCACCCATTTGCCAATTACTTTCAAATATCTAAATTTATAGATTCTTTTATTTTTCATTATTAAAATGTTATTAAATTATTCAGTGAATACTTGTTTTAAGTAGATTTAAGAAGGATAATAATAAACTTTGAAAATTAATTTGATTTCTAATGAGATTGAAACGGCTGATTGAATAAATTGATATTTTGCTATGGAAGATGATGGAAATTTCTAAATGAAGGAATAATTGATTTTACTTTAGATTATTCGTACCTACTCTGGCTATGAGTTCTGATTCACCTCTGGCTTCAAACTTCTGTAGATGTTTTTCATAGACTTTAAAATATTGGTTGCGCTTGTTAAGCAACGTTGAACCCGTGATGGTTACTGGATAATTGAGCGTGTTGGGATGTCCAGTTTGACATTTACATTGCCTCAGTGTCGCGAAGAGCCTCAATAATTACAAAAAGCCGCAGTTACAAGAAATAACTAAAATGTTAGATTTTTTATTCATTCTGTATTTATGGTATGATAGTTGTTACTGTGTGTAATGCCATTGTAGAAAAAACTTATATTTTCTAGAAAGGCATTACACACAAAATTGTGTACAAGTCATATATATAGGTAGAAATATAGTAAATAAACAACATAAGTAACGAAATTGACATGACAGTACGTAAAAGTATAGAAGGGACGTGGGATAAGAATTCCTAGCAAGAGCTCTCTCTTTCTCTAAATGGCTGGTTCCAGAAAAGAACTACAAACGAGACGGTTTAGCACAAGACTCGATCTCATGTAGACAAGAGTGTCTCAGGCTCGATTTCACGGTCGGCCTATACGCTTGTGACCATTGATTGTAAGTAAACAGACTTAATGAGATATTGACAGTAGCAGAAGACTTAACTGAAAAATAAACAGAGAGGATAAGAGAAGAGCTATATTTGCTTTTGATATCATTATTAGATGGGACAATGGAGTCTTTTAACTCCACTATGACATAATTTACGTTTCATTAGGCAATCATAAAACTATTATTTTTTTATTATTGCACTTTTAACGATCATCTAATATCCGATGAAATAGATAATAAATAAGACCAAATACCCCAGCCATGATAAAGAATAAATATGGATCAATGCTATCTAGTCTATCTGTAAACTAATCTATCTGTAAACAAATGCTTTCACGTTATTGGTATCGGGTCTGAAAGCGTATGGAGCAATTTTATTAGTAAATACATAATGAGTGGGGAGAGGGTGGGTCGGCTTTGTCTCCGACGAAACACTTTCACGACACAACCCATATCACCTTTATTATATAAGTACCTAAGTATCTGTGTATAAATAGGGTACCTTAGCAACATCATAGAATAGTTACTTGTACTATGGTAACATTCAATTACATTATATCATAATTGACCATACCTAAAATATATTAGACAAAGTAATCTGACTTTCATGTTTTAATTATTAAATAAAAAAAATTTTTTTAGTAACTTATACGAATAAATTCTTCTAGCCATGTGTCCCACCCGCATTAAAAATATAGATAGTAAACGCTATATGACAAAAAAAAAATTTGGAAAATCCAAAAGTGCACGACTCATTAATAAAATAGCTATCCAATTATTTGTCAATAAATAACGAAAAAAACACATGAGTCGTGCAAAAAAAAAAGAAAAAAAAAAAAAAAAATTAAAACATCTGTACTAGGAAAGTGATGCACAGGCGCCCCTGGTGGAATAAAATGTACATAATATCTATAGATATAAATATATCACCATCCATGTTAATTTTACATGGATATATATAGATATACAGTCTTTATTATTTTTGATGTTGGAAAAGAGCAACTGCTGAGTTTCTTGCCGGCTTCTTCTCGGTAGAATCTGCCTTCCGAACCGGTGGTAGAGTCACTACACACGGACAGACTTGACGTTTCAAAAGTGCTTGTATTAGGCCTACTTGAAATAAATGAATTTTGAATTTTTTGAATCTTGCAGTTTTCGTTTTTTATTTTATTAATTGCAATTAAACTACACTGAATTAATTAATCATTCGCTTTCAGTGACCTACAATCGTCGATAAGAATTAAAAAAAAAAAAATAATTAACTCAAATAATGGATTTTTTCACAAGTTAGAGTGTTTTCGGGTTTCACACATGACGGACAGGAAAATTTTTTGACCTATTTTGGTGTTTTTTCCAATTCTATCAATTTTTAAATCAATTTTTTTAAAGTATGGAATTAATCTCCATTAAATTATCTCGACAATAGTATGCAAAATATCTTGATTCCGTGAACTAACAAGGCTATAATAATAAAAATAGCGGCCGAAATGAGGCGAATTCGATCATAAAGCACTCTCTGATGCTTCGTATCATGAGTCGTGCAATTAAAAATAGACTCGCGGTTGCAATCACATAAAATTCCTCAAGTTTAGAATATTATTGTAGACGCAAGTAGATAATGTTTACGTACGTTGGCTGGTCGAAGACCAACAGATGCTTTCAGAGTTATGTGCGTTTAAATATGACTTGCTTTAACGGTGTGGGAAAATTGTCTGAGGAAACCTGCAAGCCTGATAGTTCTCCATAAACCTGATAGTTGCCAAAGGTGTCTGAAGTCTAACAATCAGCACTAGGTGTGATGGACTAAACCAACGTCGTTCTTATTCTGCAGAGCTTGGACAGAAAGGAGACAAAACTACATCCCCGACTATAACGTGTAGTGCGTTAGTTTTGGTAACGGTATTTGATCTGCTATCTATGGTGTGTGCTATAAAATCGGAACTATCATCGCTATTAGAGTCCCAAATGATTCCTTTTCCAAAAGAACTATTTTTTTGCCAATTTTCGTCGAAGGCCGCGAGTATGTATACCGCTCAATGTGTACCCTCAATATTCTTTTGTATTAAATAACAAACAACTTTTTGTCATGCGGATATGTTCTATTTAGCTTTTAACTGACAGCGATTACGTAAAAAAATTTGCGCGCCTGAAATTCATGTTTTACTTCACCGTAAAAGCTTTAATTCTTTATTCATAGGAAGGTTGTAGCGATTATCCTACCACGTTATTTTATCGCGCTTTCGTTTATAAATTCCATTATTTTATGAACATTTATAAGCTTCCACGAACTTAAAGATTTGTCTTAAGTTTTAATTGTGATCTATAAAATATTAGTGAATCGATGAGAGATAAATAAATATGAATGAGAGATAAATAAATATGTGACCGCCGGCTAGAAGAATGTGCTCCATAACTATATTTATGCTGTTACTTTCGCAAGAGCTAATATTTCTGAGTTTCTTTTTGCTAGGAGACCCCGAAATTTCCTGAAATAAGTAGTTTTGTTTTTTAAATGAGTCCAATTTGTTTGACTAGGTGTTAATTTGATGTTGTCCTTGACCAAAATGGTCGCATATCTATAGCTAATAATAGTAGTCTATTATAAAGATCAAAGCTTGCATGGAGCACTCAATCACGCCAGAATGGCGAAACTGAGGCTCTAATAATAAGAAAATTACTTTTTATTTAAGAAAAATTAAGGTATTCCCGTCGGGTAGATTTATTTTTCTTATCTACAGAGCTAGAGGAGCAGAGTTTTATACGCAGAGTTTGACATGCGCAGTTTGTGCTTGTCGGAACAGAAACCCCGAACAGACATAGGTACACCAAAGCAAGTTATTTAAAAGTTATTAAAAAGATTCATAGGCAAATACAGTATTGAACATAAAAAAAATAAAGGTCAGCATTCATTTCAAATATCGACGCAGTTATCCGCAGCGCGAGTTGCGTTGTGGGATCATCTTTAAATCACTTTATTTCTTTATTTCTCAAAAGCGACTCTTAAACAGATGCTGTTTGTAGTGTATGAAATTTATAATGAATAGAGGTCGAGCTTTCTGCGATGTCGAGCCGCCCACGGCAATTTTCACGACAGCTTCAATCAACTTAATTATATACCTACACAAAGTTTCTCTTTGGTAGGCCTCGCAATGTTGACACTCGACTGTAACTACAAGTACATACTCACAAACTGTGAAATTAATGAACTTTCAAAGTAGCTTACGAGTCACCGTCTACCGTATTTTGATGTAAGTTATGAGATATTATTGTAAAGGCAGGCTGTAATTTTTGTACCTATTCAGTACTGACCTCTTTTTTTATCACTGGAATGGCTCTTCTCGTTCAAATTACAGCTGATTTTTTTTTGCATTTATAGCGGGGCAAATGTGCGTCCTACGGTGGTCAATGGCACTATTATTAAAGTATTTTTAGTAATTCAAAACTAACGGCAACAAAATGGCTTCAATTAATAAAATACAATGACAAAGAGACAACCGCCTATTCAGTATAATAGAATAATTATTAGCGATAGTATTAATTACAGTTCTCACTGAATGTCTCATATACAGACGAAGTGCTCATGTGCTGTCAATCGTATCGCTTGAGATATCAGTCTTGTGATGGATAAGGTACGGATTGGACGCCTGTGTTCGGTGACGCATCTAGTATGACGTGAATTGAATACAGACTACAGGCATTGCATAGACGTACTTAATTTAATCCTTAGGTCGGATACTTAATCCAAAGCACTAGTACGATGAAATTTTAATTGCTTGCTCCCATCGAATATTGTCGTTAACTTCAAGTTGTAATAACAAATGGTTAGCTCTGTACGTATCAAAGTCTGATGCTTTAGGTAAGGCTATATCCTCAGCTGTACGTAAAGTGCCATAGTGAGAATGAAAATTAATTGCATATGCATGAACGCACTAACTTTCTTTGTGAGAGGATATCTTAAGAGGCGTGAGAGGTTATTATGGATTATTATGGCATTATGAAAAAACACTTACGCTAACACTGACTTATCTTAGTAAATAGTAACTTAATTAACGAAACAACAAGTAGCTACGAATTCAAATAAACGATAACAAAACTAGAATAAAGCTAATATGAACTGTAACTCTGTAAATGTTGTATAAAGCGAAGTCTGCTTCGTACAAGCACGAACATAACATTATGTGAGGGGTTTTGTGTAGTTATCCATTTTCTAATAAAGAATTCCATTTTATATTACGTGTGTTTATTATAAAGCTTTCAATTCAATTTCACATAATAATCAAACAGGATTAAAGTAAAACTTAGAGTTACTTTTTGTGAATATTGTTTACTGACCAGTTATACTGATTGCAACGAATTAGCGGTTGAGTTGTTTGATTCTTCGATTTCGAATATTTTCATAAAATCCTCAACACTATCTTGGAGGCATAACAAAAGGGAGGCAATTATTATTGTTGCCTCTGTAGATTTTAAGGCTTTAATTGACAGAGTTTTGTGAGAGACACGATTTTTATCATAACCTATCACGTGTGAGCTTATTTATCTACCAATGGCTAGAATATTTTAGAGAGGAGACCCGCTTGTGTCCGTTAGTGGGGCGGTAGTGGGTTGATGATGATGATTTGTCTCTTGGATATTAGTCTCCCCCCTTCCCAAGGCCTTTTTTATGTGGGATTTTTACCCACTAAAACCCCCTCGGTGGCCATCCTCGGCACATATTTGGGTGGCTCCGGGGCCCTAAGGCCCTGTGACATCAGGGCAATAATCAAAAATAAAATCATAGTAGTACTTTCCTTCGACCGTGTATCGTACAAGCGTATGAGCAAATTCCACAGCTGTCACAGCAAGGCTTTTGTAGTTCAATACAAAATTGATTTAAAAACTATAGCAAAATAATGTTATCGTTTTGCGCCACTCAGTCTTTAGTGCTTTCCGAAATATTATTGTTAAATTTATAACAAGCATGGAGCGCTGCGATAAGGACTCGCCCAGCCATTTCACGTCACAACCCATATCACTATGTGATGTACACAGATTCTCTTTTAGTTACAATGTGAACGCAGACAGCTGTCTGATACATGTCGATCAAACATGAAACTAAAATTAAGGTATAGGTCGTATCAAGCAAAAAGAGCGCTGACGGTCGACTTGTGCAGTGTACTAATGTTTAGTAATGTTATAAATGCACAATTGTTTTTGTTTATTTGACCTTCCTTTACGGGCTAACTAAGCAACCAATCAACTTGATTGTTGCATAGAATTAGTTGAAAGGACGAAGAGTAGCTAAGGCTGCTTATTATCTCAGGGAAAAATATCATTCTCACGGGATTTGTTATAATAACTTTAGACAGGTGGATGAAGGACACGGGAAACAGCTGCTTATAAAATAAAACGCTCATACTAGTGCGAATCGTCCTCATTTCAGCCAATGAGCATTTACTGCTGGATGGAGATTTCCAGCTTTATACCGCATACGACAAGTGATTCCTTTGGATTGGCCTTTTTTTTTTAAATCTCTTTTATTAACAAAAGTCACTAAAGTGACTATATAGCTATGAGTCTTCAATTACCCGACAGGCTTTCTTATTCTACCTAGGTTCATCTAAAATATATTATATTAACATTTCGCGACTGTGTTTTTATTAAATGTGTATTGTGTATAATTCATTTCATCATTATATTTCATGGTTATATCCGCATAAACGGTGCTTACGACCTGTAGATTTTCTGCTAGTGTGTGAAGCTTTCATATAAAATCCAAAAAATTAGACAAAACGCACTCATTTGCATCTTATTGCAAAAATAGTTAAATGCGCAGTTAGCCGTCGGCGCTCATTTTATGGGAGATGATTTATAAAATAAGCGGATTTTCAAAAAAAAGTTACTATCTTAGATAATTTATAAAATATACAAAAAGTTTATATATTTAGTTATTTTTTAGTTGAAATCACTAATACATATATATATAGTGATGATTTAAGTACTAACAAAAATAAATGTAGCTACTTTGAGTTTAATTCTTGTAGAGTTGGACAAACGCTGGGGTGTCATCTTTTGAGGTTTACGAAACTCTACAAATTGTATCCGAACAGTTGTTAATCCCGCATTTGTAGTGACCACAACGTAGTACACCCGGAGTATCGCAAAGGATTTCCTTTCCAAGTTTCTTTTAGTTTTGCAAGAGTAAATTACGCAGCAATTAAATGTTCCAACACAAGGTAAGCAACTAAGTTACATAGATTATTTTAGATTTAAGTTATGTAGGTACTAGGTATTGCAGCCGTAAGAGGTGATTTAAAGTAGATAGTATCGGCTAAGAATTTTTTTTTTAATTGAACATGCTAATCTCTGGAACTACAAATCTAATCTCATTTGTTTAATTTCACTACAAGTTAGCACTTTAATTAATAGATTACAATATTACAATATCATCCGGGTAATGAAAACCAACACACAATATTGTTTACACAAGAGTCTTTAAATAGTGCACAGGTCTGTATTCATGTTTGATATTTTATCCCCTTGTTTCAAATTACCACACGAGTAAAGCTGCGAGTTAAAGCTAGTAAAGAAAATAATAAACGTAAACCTAGATTCTCAAATCTCTCACTTTTAATTAGTTATTATTAGGACAGTCAATTAATGTTATAAATATGACATAGGACTGCGACTTTGAATAGGTACCTCATTACGTCAATCATTTTACAGCCAAATTTAATGCATTACATTAAAAGCAATGAGCAATATATAATATTAGTTAGTGAGTTTACAAATGGCTATCGTGATTGAAATTGGCGATAAGCGTTGCATTTAATTATAACAACGCGAAGTTTTTCCAATTGATATTGAAGGTAATGTTTGAAACTAAGTTTACTAAGTTTAATTATATCATATATAACTTGAAATAATGTTAATGAACTCCGAACAGACAAACACAATACACATACATTATTATCATCATTATACTTGCATCCACACATTACCGGCCCACTACACGGCACTGGTTTCCTCTCACGATGGGAAGGGCTTAGGCCTTATTTATTTATTTATGAACATCCTTAGTATACTTACAGCTAGCCAAAACGTATACTAAGTCAGTTACAGATGTACATTACAAAAATATTACTTTATTTGTCTGAATATAATTTAGGAACTTAGCTAAACTTATATTAAATATGTCACCCGAATCGTCCCAGTGCGGATTGGTAGACTCTAAATTAATTATTTATGTTGAACTCTCAGGCATGCAGATTTCCTCACGATGAGTTCCTTCACTGTAGAAGCAAGTGATATTTGTATTGCTTTAAAAGAACATAACTTAGAAAAGTTTGAGATGCGTGCTAGAGATTTCGGCCCCCTGAATGTGAGTCGTAACCACTTTGCTATCACCGCTGTCATTTACAACGTGTAAATGAAAACCGAAATAATAGTTTACAGGCTTCAGACGAACATTATGTACTGTCTCTCAGACTTATCTTTGATACCGAAAACCCAGTTTGGTTTAAGTAAACCACTGCCATAATTTTTATTGAAATCCGATAAAGCCTGGTTGTCATAAGTTAACACTTAGAATGTTTTGAATTCTTTTGTATGGAAAAATAAATATGCTTCCTTTGATTTAATATTCTAACAGGGTAATTCCTTCCGAAATATATTTTATGCATACTTCAACATTATTTCGTAATTCGGTTACACGTCGCATATCACATATACCTTAAATATATTAAAAAAGTTTTTGCAATAAAGGACGTTAGGCGTTAGATAACATTTATAATACCCACATTTTAATAAAAACATGCACAAATTTAAAATGAATATTAATATCAATATTTATTTAGCTTTAAGGCGAAATTAAACTTTTTTAATATTAATAATTATTTTCGTTGGGGGTCGACCCCCGACCCGTTGGATCCAAGCGGCTCAGAATCGTGGAACTTGGAACTCCCTACAAAAGACCTATGTCCAGCAGTGGACGTCTATCGGTTGATGTGATGATGATGATGATGAATTATTTTCATTTATTCAATATTAATTCTTTTATTCTTACCATTTTTGCTTTTAACTCAATTTAATAATTTTTAACCGGACTTACTTCAATGTTGTGTGTAAGTGATAACTGTACTCGGACAATAAACTATAATTAAAATGATTAATGATAATAAAGCGTATCGTTGGTATATCTAATGAAATAAATAAATATGTCGTTCAACAATATTTAAAAATTTATAACGAGATTTCAAACAACATGCGTAAATACCTAGCAAAATTTATCTAATACCCAGTAGAGCCGAACATGGGCGGACACGTGCCGAGTTGTATGAAGTTAATATCTAATGTGGAAATCGAACTTTGGTATACCAAAACCAAAGTGCAGTTATATCATATCATATCTACTATCTAGCATCACAGAGTAATACTTTAAAGTTGGGCAAATGACTCCTCTCTCATAAGACAGAGGAAAGACCCACCAAGTTGTTTCAAGGATTACAATTAGATAAAAACCGGGACTGATGGCTGAATGTACCGTACCTACTCTCCAAATCACTATTTAGTTGCCCCGAAGAGATCGCTATGACTCCATTGTATTTGTGTTTTTTGTGATTTTTCTCGGTGGCATACAATATTAGTGCATTCATTTATTTATTCACTAGCTGTTGCCCGCGACTTCGTCTGCGTTTGTTTTTGTTTTATGAAAAAATTAAGTTTGGTATTCTTATAACAAAAATTGGTGTAGTTTTTAAAAAGTAATTTTTAAATTTACATAGTAACAATATCTTAAAAAAACTGTCTGATCAGTCTTAGCTCCTTCTATAACTTACAAAGAATAGTAATCGTTACAGGAAGAATCGGAATCGCATTGTTAGTTAAGTCATATGCTAAAGTTTAACGAAGAACATTTCTAAAAATTTTTTTTAGTCCTAGCACTGAAGTCCTCATAACGTGGCAGTTATTATGTATTCAGTATCGCTAAGCCTCAAATGAGGGGTTTGCGACTGTCCGCTGAGGAGCTATGTCCTCTATCTCCAACCACATTCATAAGATCTACACAAATTTTTGGCAAAATTGAACACATTATAACCTCTATAGCACAAAAATAATAATTTAAATACGGTTATCATTTGTCAGAGTTATGGTGTAAAATCGTCAAACACTTTCATCCCCTCTCCCAAAGGAACTG
Source organism: Pararge aegeria (assembly GCF_905163445.1). Lineage (NCBI taxonomy): Eukaryota > Metazoa > Arthropoda > Insecta > Lepidoptera > Nymphalidae > Pararge > Pararge aegeria. Next base: position 8,684,966 of record NC_053195.1, on the reverse strand, counting down.
AGCTTAATGTCGGGATAACAATATATATCCTATATTACTTCTAACACATCCAAAAATATGTGTACAAAGTTTCATGAGGATCGGTTAAGTAGTTTTTGCGTGAAAGTGTAACAAACAAACTTACATTGACATTTATAATATTAGTAGGGGATTCAAGGTGGTAGACAAACCCAAATTCTTAACTCTCCGTTTGTATTCAGAATTTATTGACAGAAACGTCACACATTCAAGATTTTAATTTCATGCTAACTACTAGACGAACGAGGCAGATGTTTGTGCATATATATTCATATATAATCAATATGTATGTATTACATAATAATATTTTTTACTACCACGCAAATCCACGCAAATGTTTGTGATCATGTATCGCATATAGAACATATTTCCATAGAGAATTCCGAATATCCTTATTATTTATTATTAAACTCTTATTTATTACTGAAATTAGCTCCTGGTCGCTTTGCCGCTTCGAGTGCGTTCACCGCAGGACAACAGCTGATAGCTGTTTTAGGGTGACCATTATGTCTATCGTTAATACATTTATTCTTAAGTAGAACAGAAAACTAAAACGTACATAATTACAAACTTTCATTACAGTGCGCTGTATGTACGAATATTTTTTTTATGATTTCCAAGTAAAAAATAAGCAGGAGAACAGATCGAAATTAAATATGCTAATACGCTTGGAATCATAATTTTGCAACGTCGTAAAATTACTAAAACAATTGTATTTTGCGGGTTAAATTAATTGTGGTATAATGACGAGTTGCAGGCTGTTGCGGTTACTTGTGACAGATTTTACGTGGCTACGAAATAGTACGAGCTACGTATGTTGCTACGACATCGTAGCGAATATAAAACGGAATATCTGTCTCATACTAAATATTAAAAATGTGAAAGTTTGATGTTTGTTACTACTTTACGCCACAAATACTGATCCAATTTTACTGAAATTTGTAATGAAAATGATTGACCTGAATTAATGTTACTTTTATACCCACAAATCCAAATGAACAATCATAACCGAATTCAACGTCGTTGAACTAAACACCTTTAAGTTCTTTTACTTTGGCATTTATTTCCGTCTTATTGTAAGGATCGCGCAGATGAACTCGTGGTCAGCAGCTAGTTATATCATAAATACTCCTATAGGATAATATGATCTTTTTTCATAAAACCGTTATCTATAATCTTTATTCTTCATTTTAGTACCCATACAAGTTTTATGCGAGTTTCCCGATAATATCGCATTATACATATTGCATAGTCACTTCATACGCCGACATCAGGCAACAGCATGTATAATAATTAGATACATTGTTAAAGATTGTGGTCTACCCGGATACCGAATACCCAGCGACCGTCTACTCCGGATAGCCGGATGTTTACATTTGGTGGTTATCTATACTTATAATAAAACTGTAACTGGAAGATTTCTGTACATTTAATATATTTTGAATATATTAAAATCGATACGGAGCAAAACAGATTTTTATTTTATTTTTTTCTGTCTGTCTGGGCATCACGTGAAAACTTCTGAACGGATTTAAATAAAATTTGGTATATGACTGATGTTCCATGGAAATGGGTTAAAAATTTTCATCAGTTTTACTTCATAGCAATTTGAAAGTGTATACTGTCAAGCATGTATGGTCTTATTTTAATAAGGATGTGATAAATATTGTCGGAGATAAAGGACATAACTCTTCACATATAACAGCAAGTCGCAAGGCATAGGACAACGATCGAATACATGCGTACCGTCCTCCTAATAATATAAATAAGTTTGTGAGGATGGATAAATAAATATACTAAATATAAATATACTACGACAATACACACATCGCCACCTACCACCAAAGTAAGCGTAGCTTGTGTTATGGGTACTAAGATAGCTGTTGAATATTTTTATGAATATAATACATAAATACTTATAATATACATATAAACACCCAGACACTGAAAAACATTCATGCTCATCACACAAACATTTTCCAGTTGTGGGAATCGAACCCACGGCCTTGGACTCAGAAAGCAGGGTCGCTGCAAACTGCGCCAATCGGCCGTCGGCCGGATGTATGTATGTATCAACTTAAATAATGCCAACTCACTAACTCAGTATACCACTTTAAATAATAATAGGTACATAGCCACGATGATTATGATGTTTATCTATTCTAGCTTCTCGATTGACTCACACGCTACAAAGTCGCGAGGGTCCGCTAGTTTAATATAAAATAATACCTACCCAAAATTTGCTCTAGTTTCTTATTAGTGTGCAGGAGACATTTTTCTCCCCGGGGAAAAAACAAAATGTAGGCTACTTAAAAAAAAAAGTCATAAAGTGAACTCCTACTTTTCCACGTAGCCATTCAACAATTTTTATTATTCGCTGTTTCATTCAAATTGTAACACACTCTGAAATACAGTTTGTGACGTAAAATTTTATAGTTTTTGAATGATTGTTGTTAACATCACAATTTCATATATGAAATAATCGTCAATCGCCTTAAACAGTCCACTGCTGGATTCAAGGCCTCTCCTAGCTTTGTTGCGAAATGGGAGGGCTTGTTCGCTGGGCAGTCAACTTGGTGATCGCAGTAGATGGTAGCACAGAGGACTGCTGCTGATCTTCGTTACATTTCCTTAGTCGCTTTACAGTATGGCACCCACGGCAAGAGGAGGGGTAGTGACAACTTTGCTCCTGCTCCTGGACCGTGCTAACTGGAAGTCAAACTTTAAACCTTATTGATCTTTAAGCGTTCATAGCGCGGTGGGTCATCAAAGAGCTGAATGTGAAGTTAATTTAATCTCTTACATCTGGGATTTCTCTATTAAATCGGTGAAACTGTTGTACTGTTGTGTATTTGCCGGTTAAATTGATTGTGGTTCCGTGACAAGTGACTGCGGTCAAACGTGACAGTTGCTGCGATATTGTTACGGGCTATGTTGTTATGGAATTGACGAACGAAGTTACGTTCTGTATGCTTCTATAAGTACCGGACTGTAGCGCACGGAAAGGCGTTTACCACATTTTGATGGAATGTGTCCGTAGCGAGGTTCGGAATAAATATTTTGTATAATACATTTAAGTTGAATGTAGGTAGGCGTTCGCAAGGTAGTAGTAGTAATTGAAGTCCTACAAGATCTACGAGTACCTTAACGACAGCTCTCTAAAAGAGATTAAATAGAAGTATAAATAGAGATAAAAAGAAATATGTACCTTGTTCTATCTACCAGCTACATACTGTGAGAATTTTAAAACGTTAAGTGAAGTCAATGCAAAAATATAGTGTTTATGTATAACTTGCAACAAAAATGTGTCTGTCAATACAAAATTGTGGCTTTTCCTTTTTTTTTTGTATTATACTGCTCAAATAAAAGCACTCATGTCAGGCCATGTTCAGATACGTATCATTGTCTCGATCCGAAAGACCATAACAATATCTCTGAAACGTATCATGATCGTAATACTTGTCGGTGTATCTGGCGATATGTTACGCATGATAAAACGTAGTCAAGACACGCCGTTTAGTTACGCTGTTCTGATACGATACGCTTAAGCAAGATTATTAAATTTGAATAAATACTTGAAAAATAGATTTTAATTCGAAGTTAGGTACCTATTAATATAATCGTTAGACGCAGGGTCTGTTTTTTCACCAAATGCTTTGGACTTCATAACTTCTTGGGGTAATTACATGTACTGGATATCTAACAGAGACTATTAGAGAAAAAAATAACGCAAACGAAGTCGTGTTTTTCGCCAGTGCCGAATAAAACTGGTGATTAGGTTGCCCTTCCTGTTAAATGGTTGAACGGATTTTGACGTTGAAAGTGATAAATACGAAAACTTTTCCTTTTAGCCTTTAGCTTCAGACATTTTTCATTTTAATTTAGATAATTTAAGAAGTTTTATACATTCTAATAAAAACAAACTTATATGGATTATAAAGTTTATAAAACTATTTTATCTTTTTATTCGCCTTGACGCGCTGACATATAAGGCACGAACTTTTTTATAACTTTAGCTGTAAATCTAGTTTAGTTTATATTGCCTTACATGATATAAGTATAAGTAAAATAACAACCATCTAATATGGTCGTTGACTGCTCCGCTTTTTTTTTTCCTCCGACATAGTGATCGGAGACTGCTTTAGGTCGGTAGCTATGGTAGTTGGCCTTTTTTACCTGTTTGTTCTAAATTTTTGGACTACATACACTGACTTCATACTACTTATTATAAGTTTTTCTTTGTTTTTTGTCTCTTTTCTCTCCTTTTCGCAATTTTTATTTTCTTTCTTATTCAGCAAGCTTAATATAAAACTGTAATATTTATAGACAAATGTTATATAAAGGATAAATTTATCTATCTTCGCTTAAGCTACGATATTTACTATCTTATCTAAAATACAATGGGTTTTTATCCCGCATACATTGTTTACATCAGTTTATCATCATAACATAATAAACACTTGCTATCCTTAGACTACAGTAACTTACATTTTATTTAATTTTATTCATCTTTTTTGGTATTTTATATATATATGTTTTCCACATAAATATTAGAGCCTTTACTTACGACTTTATACAGTACTTTGACTGCCCCGTTGACCGATATATAATTCTACGAAGCCCCGTAAACATCGATTAGGAGCATGGGTAAACTCACTGGATAATTTCATTATATCATATCATTATTGCATACCATGAGGTGAGATTGTAGTAAAAGGCTAACTTGTGGTGGAAAAAAAAAACATATAATTGAGAATCTGGGTGATAGTAATAACGAAAGGAGCGCTCATAGGTCCTTCAGGTATGTGAATAGTTTTAACGATATTGACGTTATTGCGTTAAAGTCATTTTCAAAATTATTGAACATGTGTGGAAAATTTAAACTTTGCAGGGAAGTTTTAGTTTTGCACGCGAAAACATTCGTTTTCCATTACAGACTTTGTTGCGAGTTTCGCTAATGGCTTGAACGCTTTTAAAATACCTTGGGTAAAATATAAAATTTTAAAATCCTACTGCGTTTTGGGTACTACAAATAAAGAAAATTGCTTGGTACATTGAAAAGGGTTTTTAAAGTCTTATGGAATTGCATGTGATAGTTAAGCTCACGCGCAAACGTAGAGTTAGAACTACAAGTATTAAACTTTAAACGCTACAGTTAATTACACAATTGTATGGTACTAGACATATTCAGAGTTAGTTAGTTTTTATATCTATAAAAACTATCAATCAAATTTCAATCATGATCATCATTTATATATCAACGAAAGGAAATCCAGGGCATAGATCTTTTGTAGTGATATCGAAATATCACAGTAGCTGTTGAATATGGGTAGCTGACCGCAGCTCTGGCCTTCACGCACCAATAGACCCAAATTTTTTTGTGACTTAAGATAAATTATTACTTGACCTTCGCTATTCACTATGGACCAATTTTTCTTATCTGTATCTTAGGTACTCTAACAAATATGCCAGCTATCACATCGTTGACAGAAAGGTCTCGTTAAAATACACATTATTTTGTCGTGATTCGGAATCTGGACGGCTAGCTCTCGAGCGATTTTTGGAGTAATTATTATATAATAATATGAATCAACATCATCATCAGCCTTTTACTGCTCCAATTCAAAGCGAATGTCATAGAAAAGAGGGTTAAGTAGTTTTGAACCAAGAGTCTGATTTGATACGGGTTGGCGGGCTTTAGCACCAACAACACTTTATTTTATTTGGGCCAGGTAAAATGCAATGTTTCTGTCATTGCTTGGTCTTCAACAGCCTGATAAGTTTGATGTCTGGGTGTGTAAGGGCAGGTGAGATTGCTAATTTTGGTACCTATACTAGCCTCGTTACCACATAAAAGATATCATGATATAGGCTAAATATTAGCGATAAGGCGCCAGATCAGCTGAGCATGTGTTTTATGGCGTCGCAGATGGGAGCTCAGTGGCTAATGAACTCCACGCCACTTTGCCCCTTTTTTGCTTACGAGGCACTTTGCGTAATGTAAAACTTCGTCAACGTGTACGTCGTGCCGAATGCGGTTCAATGAAGCGCGGTGTACTCAGCAATAGATCAGAATTAAATATAATATTTTGTTCAGCTTAAATTTCCTTCTAATATTATATTTGTACTTGGCGCAACCGTATTAACCTGCTAATAAAATTTATAAGTATACCGAAAGAAATGCACAAACCTTATCTATTCAAGATATTATTTGTCCAAATAACCAAAGCTCTTCATGTTATAATTGAAATTAAATGAAGGTAAATGTTTTTAAGAATTTTTGTAGTTTTTGGCCGAGATGATAATTTTACAAAAATTTTAAATGCGGTAATAATTTGTTTGAAAACTGTCTCAATATTAAAGTGACGTCAAAGTCAAATATTTTGTAAATTACTTAATAAATTTGTACATCATACCGAGATTTTGGCGATAATTACATTCGTAAACTTAAAACTACAGCTATGAAATTCAAAACGCGCCCTCAATAAACTTAGTCGGGTAATTTTAATTAATTATCGTCAGTAAATTCGACTAAATTATTCTATTTCTCTATAGCCATTAGACGATCGAACGAGACGAACACTCTAGCGATTTTTCTGAGTACTGATAATAATATGGTAAGACTAATCATCATCATCACCGTCATCATCATCATCATCTTCATCATTATCATCATCATTTGCCTATGAATATCCCACTGGCGGGTGCATGCCTCCTGAAAGGGGAGATGCGTAAGCACGCTGAATTAATAAGTGTTGGTGAGTTTAATATATCTTCGTTGGTATCTCACATCTTAACGTGCTCCTTAAAGCAAGCAGATGGATCAATCCGATTCCTAACTCCAAGCGGGTACTGCCAAAACCCAAAACTTGTCTAATATATTTTGACCAAACCGGTAATGGAACCCAGGAAACATAACATAGTAATGCACAGCATTGATAATGGTAGGACGAAGAAGAGTCTTCTTAAAAGATCTATTTTCAACTGTACTGTATTGTACGAAGCTAATCACTCGTAAGGGGAGAATAAACGGAAAGGTAATTAAGGTTAATGATTTAATGTTGTTGGTGTTTTCCGGGTTGTAACAACGTAACGCGTGCGACCGATTTTTATTGGTGCGTTTAGGACGGCCATTATTGGTGATAGCAGTTTAATTACAAGGGTTTTTGATTTCATTCCTTCGACTTCATTAGCTAGACTGATAATAACTAGCCCCAAAATATACTTTCGAACCTCAATAAATCATCGGCTAATAGTCACTACCAGACTTGACCTTTTATATTTTATCCCAGTAGTCTAAAATCCAATAGGTTACGGTTCCAAACCTGATTTAATTATTGCGCGAAGTTTCAATGGGATAATAAGGATTCGGATAATGAGTGACAAATGTACTATTAAAGCCTAGTTAGTGATTGGGACTTCGGCTTCTATTAAGGCGCAACGATTCCCGGAGCAGATCAATCTTTTAGATCAAATCAGAAATGAGGAGATCCGTAGAAGAACTAGAGTTACCGACATAGCTCAACGAGTCGCCAAGCTGAAGTGGTAATGGGCAGGGCACATAGCTCGGAGAACCGATGGACGTTGGGGTCCTTAGGTGCTGGAATGGCGACCCCGTACCGGTAAACGCATCGTAAGTCGGCCCCGAACAAGGTGGACAGATGACATCAGGCGAGCCGCTAGGAGACGCTGGAGGCAAGCGGCGCAGGACCGTGTATAGTGGAACTGCTTACAAAAGACCTATGTCCAGCAGTGGACGTCGATTGGTTGACATGATGATGATGATGTGCGTGTTTTCAGCCGTTTAATATTAGTTGCCTTAATGATGAGGACAATCATCGTGAGGAAACCTGCATGTCTGAGAAGTTTCAATGTCCTGTGAAGTCCACCAATCCGCACTTGGCCTGCGTGGTAAATTACGGCCTAAACTCTTCTTATTTATGCAAGCAGAGGTGCCCTGTAGTAATGGGTTAGTTATGATGATGATGATGGTGGTGATACCATTAAACCAGAACAATACAAGGGTTCATAGTTTAGACTGAAATCCATAAGGTCGTAGGATACTTTACAATACGTTGACTAAGTCTGCAAACGCGTGTTGAAGCTGTGTATGAATGAATGAATGAATACACTTTTATTGTACAACACCAAATAAAAAAGTAGTTACAGAGATATTAATATATTACAGCAAGAGGGTACAAATTTGGTGGCCTTACCGCCAAGGTTTTTTGACCAGGGTATGCATAAAGCAGGTACATGGCATAAAATGTGAAATTTCCCCTCTAATAAGAGTTATATATAAAAATTTGGGTATGCAGTGCTTTTGTGCATGTATGAAGTGCACGCCACTGCTTACCAGGCAACAATAGGCTTAAAAGGCAAAAACATACGTATGAGGTAGGTGGTGCAATAAATAAGGTATAAACATTACACAAGTATAAAAATATATAATATATATAGGATGTAAGCTCTAGATGTTTTTATACTTTGAGAGATAACTCCTATGCATACTTTTGGGTTATTTAGATATTATGGCTTATTTGAATAAACTGCAATTCAGCTAAGAAAATGTTTTCAAGTATCAGTCAATATATGCTTAAGACCAAACTTGGGAACCTATGTTTAGCTTGATGACGGTTTAATAGCATGAGCCTGAAACTGATCATGTTGGTAAATTGTGCTTCGTGCCGATAAAGTCGCAATAACTGGTTCAACGTTGTTGGGTGTATCGCCGGATAATAAATAATTCATAGAGTATAGAGGACATTGAGGAGGTAGTCCTTTTTTGTAAAATAAAATACGGTGTTAAAGACTGTCTGCGGCAAGGTTTTATTTTCTTTAACTAGAAGGATACAAGATGAGATCAGTATGCGGTACGCTTATATAGACCACGCATTTTTATCAGTTTTCATATATAAACAACGCATAGCGTAGTTTTTTTTATTATGTTTTGTTTGCATCTTATTTGTATACAATTTTATTTACAGATCTAATCTACACTCATATTAAGTAATATGGATAAAGAAGGTTATATCCGAAAGCGCCTGCTCATTTCCAAAACTCATTTAGCAGCGTTTAGAATGATTAATGTAGCCATAGGTTATGTAATATTAAATAATACAAATATAAAGTTATAACTAGGGCTTAGGCTTTTCATGGATACCTATTTTGAGCCGATATAAAAACGTTCGAGCCGTTAAATATGAAACAGTTCATTTGAATGAAACCCCAGACAATCTACGTAAGATGTTATGCCGAAGATATTACTTACATATTGTGTTTATGGTCGTATATATTAATAAATATAAATATATTACGATAATACACATACCGTCATCTAGCCCCAAAGTAACGTCGCTTGTGTTATGGGACTGAGATAATTGATAAATATTATTTTATGAATCTCCATACATAAATACTTATAATAATAAATATAGATAAACACCCCGACACTGAAAACCTTTCATGTTCATCACACAAACACTTTCCAGTTGTGAGAAACCAACCCCCAGCATTGGACTTAGAAAGCACGATCACTGCCCGGCGCAGTGGGCAGTGATCGTGCTTTCGTCGAATCGGTCGTCGCGTATAAATATTTTGCTCATTATAGTGTCAGCGATTACCATTAGTGATTCCGCTTCACGAGAGCTTCTCGTCAGTTTCTGCTTATTATCAACTGGGATCTTACAGTTAGGAACGCATCTTACGTATGAACGCCATTAGTGCTACGTTTTAAGTTTATTTCACGGTACAAGAAAATTAACTAAGCAATGTTTTCTTTATTAATTTTTCGGTCGCATCATCATTTTATGAGGTCTTTTATATCAAAATGTTCATTTAAAATCATAATATTTGATTAAAGTTGTTCTTAAATTGCAGCTTGATTCTTATTGAACCACCGATTTGTGTTTCTTATTTATATTGAGAGATTTAAATATAATTTCCGAAGATCTTGAAAACAGGAATAAAACAAGGTAATACACCATTCACAAATAATATTACAAGAACGCTTAGTTTACAACTTATACAAAATCTCTAATACACGACAGAATAAACATACTGGATCATTTATTAAATAACACCCTAGTAGCCCTTAGGCTAATAAAGACGTTGGATTTGGTTGATACGATAAGACTTTACTTTAAATACAAGGGGTAATAAGAAAAGATTTATCTTTGCAAAAGTCACGATGAGAGTTTGTCAGACTTAAATAAAATGTAAATCAGTAGCACTCATGCTTTGTGAGGGTTGAATTTAGGGAGTTGTTCAATTTAACTACTCTACGAGAAGCGGCAGCAATGAGCCTTCAGCCATTTTATGGCTTGGCAATTCCCAAGGCGGTGATACAACAACCGAATCGGAATATCCGGTATTATTACCCTGGTTTTCGCAGTGCGAAAGTCTAAGTGAATTTTCAACATGTTCCCTAGAATTAGGGTTGTCAGAAGAGTGAAGAATCCCAGATAGTGTAATGAAAAAAAAACCCGAGTGCTACCTACCATATTGGCATATCTTGGTACTTTTCTATGCACTAACCAGTGAGCTTAAAAAGTAACATATTAAATAAATACCAATACATTCACGAAAATAACGTGTAATTTCATGTTACATCAGCCATTTGTTTTAGGTATGGCATGACGGGACGCGAGGTCATTGTAAGCATCTTAAAATAATCTAGATATGTACTTAGAAACTTAACTTCGCTTCGTTCGTAGATGATAAGAGTTTCTTCTACATTATCTAATGTCTCTTACATGAATAACTGTCGGCCAGTAAAATGTTTTGTATCAGTTATATATTTTTTATCGTTTTCCGTTAACGATAAAAAATAATAACCATTCAGTTAAAGCTTAATGGTCAAGGGTAGGCAGAAATCTGAATAACCCTAATAATCATTCTGACTTTAGCATAAACATTAATTTTTAAGGGGAATTCTGAGCATTATCAATGTTGTAATGGGTAGAAAAGGCTAAATGCTATAAAACGAACGTGATTGACTATAAAAACGTTAAACATATTTTAAAACATTGGGATACTTCGAAATTCCCAATATTCAAATTGCGAACGTTTGTCATTGGAAAAAAGGCAACTAGTAACCCTGGTTGGATAAATTGCTCAGTAAAAATTGAATTGCCGACGCTGACAATGCCGAATCTACATTTGTTGAACAAGTGAAAACTTAGATTGATTTAACATAATATGGGTAACTTTGTTTAGTAGAAGATATCTCTTGCGGGAATTAGTTACATATATCTAACTACTATATAGAATTTATGTGTTTAAGTGATTTATAGAGGATGAATTGATTAGTTATTGCATAGCCAGTCAGCAGACATCTATATTTCAATTAAATAATGAATTACTAACAGTACTCTCTTGAAATCGGAGCACCTTAATAACAATAATAATGTAATACACACATTCACACCAAAACACACATACACTATAATAATAATAAGATAAATTCTCAAAGGTACATAAATTATTCATAAACCATTTTTTTCAGGATTATGCATTCTTACTACGTTATTTGAAAGGTGATATCTCTTGAAGTGTAACAAAAACTAGAGCGCTGCGTAGTTATTCTCACGTTACGCCACGTATAGGGGTTAAAAATTTAAAAGCAGATCTAGTTTTATTATGATATAAAACGTAGCATGTTGCTAACTGTAACATTATAAATTCTAAAGTGTCCTGGTGCATATACATTTATCTCGTTATTTATTAACGGCTCAACTAGTAAATCGAGGTTTACTTGGCTGCCTTTGGCATATATTCATTCTGGCGGTGGAAATAGATATTTAGCTTGTCAAAATATTTTTTTTCGAGAATTACAAAAAAACGTAACTACCTCAAAAAGTAGTCGAATAGCAAGTTGAATTATATTATTTTTCTTTATGTAATTATCATGAGTTATTCACCAGGTGTTTTATTACAAGCGGTCATTTATTTCCGACCTAGTTACCCTGGACCGGTTTTTTATTGTCACTGGTAGAGATATCTAATAGAGAAAGTATAGAACACTTTTTCCCGCCTCTTTTCTTGTTTATGGTTATATCACTTCTTTTGGTACAGTAAATTTCAAGCCACGTGACCTATTAAATGGAAATTGAGAAACGTCAGACCTACAGAAGTTTTAATGAAATATAAAAAAGAGAAGCCTTGTAAATTTTCCTTCCCCTTTCGCGTCACTCGAGGCGATTACGAAAGTGGTTACCTAAGTAGGCAAGTAGGCTTTTACACACTTCGTTATTCAAACAGGATATAGAGCAAGTTTAACTTTGTAATCGCTTTATAGCTCATGATGATGACAACAATGGGGTATACATAAGCTTAAACTGAATTAATATTTGTACTTTTTAAGCAAATCGTAGTCTTATCCACCAATAGATAATTTTTCGAAAGAGCATTAAACACAGTTGCGTTACTATCCTTAGGCTATGTGGGGCAGTGCCGCAGGGCCTCTGACAAAAGAAGACGCCTTACCTTCCATGAACGACATTAAAAATAGTTATATTACATCAGCAAACCAAAGAATTTTCGATTTTAACTCTTAAATAATCTCAAAAATCTAAAAATAGTTATGCACCGTTGCATTATGGCATCATCATCAAAAGCCTAGTAGACATCAATCCTATTGGACATAGGATTTAACCTTCTCTTCGCGGCGCTGGTTTGGTACGGAGTAATTCCTAAGTTCCAATTTTTTAAATCCAGGTTGATACTCAGAATATTTACAATACACACCATACCTCGCCAATGTTTTAAATAATAATAATGAAGAAATACATTTACACATCGCCATCTAGCCGCAAAGTAAGCGTAGCTTGCATTAGGGGTAGGTACTAAGATGACTGATGAATATTTTTATAAATAATTATAATACATAGATATAATATATAGATAAACACCCAGCCACTGAAAAACATAAACGTTTACCACACAAACATTTTCCAGTTGTGGGAATTGAACCCACAGCCTTGGACTCAGAAATCATGGCTCATGTCAGTGCTCAGTTCTGCCTCAAAGCAGTATTTCCGTGTTCCAGCTACTAGTATCGGGGCCATTTTCAAGCCTTATGTGTCCGGCCTACCGGTTAATTGATCAAATTTATTTCCAAGTGGTCATCAAATGCTTTCATACGCTGTAAGTTGATATTACGATGATTGACGTACCTGCAACCGATGTTCTCATTGATACTGCTATTAACAAATTGATTTAATAAACCTTTCAACTGAGTTATAAAGTAAGTCCTCACTTCACTAGCTTTTGCTAACAAAGCTCGAGGGCCGTGATGTGGGTGTCTGAAGCTGAAGTTAATTAGCTGCCTATCACAAGTCTATCAATAATGAGACTCTGAAGGGTTTATTTGCGATTCCGTGCAACGTGGAGAGTTCTTTTGTTCTAAAAATATTATAATGGCTTGCTGGTTTTAAATCTTTTTTGCCTACAAAGGAAAATAAAATGGAAATATAGCGTTATGTGCGTTTGGGTGCACAGAGTAACTATTAGGTTTGGGGTAAGAGATTACCTATATTGATTTTTGTCTGAATGTCTGTGGTTCAAGTAGCTCAAACTCTCCTACACTTGCCTTTTTCGAGTCGAAGAGGTTATGATGTTAAACAGCATATAACCTTGTCAGAAGTAATTTTGGTTTCAGGTACAATGCCGCGTAGAAACTGACTCATCATCAAGATCATATCAACCCATTACCGGCCCACTACAGGGCACCCACAATGAGAAGGGGTTAAGGCCGTAAGAGACTGACTAAGGCTATGTGATTAAATATAACTGTATTACCCTAAGAGGTAAGCTTACGCTAGCATTTTAGACGGCATCATCAGTTTCCACCTGGTGATATTGCACCCTTATTTGTAGTGGAATAAGAAAAAAAAGAAAACCTCCGAAAAAAAAACCATTAGGGCTATCAAATGGAAAAAAGCTTTATCTACTGATAGTTCTAGCGCTTAGCGATTTCACACAAAAGATTCTTTTTTCATATTGATTTTTTTTTCTCGATCGGTTTAAAGATGTAAATAAAATTCTGTATTTCAATAATAATTATTACTTTCCATGATGATCTGTATAGAGAAATATAGGAAAGAATAACAAAAATAAAGAAGCGCAGCAAAACTTAGCCGTTCAGACTTATTGATACTTAAGATCGACCAAAGCTGGGTTAGCTAGTTTCTTCCAATCCTAGTATTATGTACGATCTTTGTAGCTCGTTAAAAGCATCAAATCCATTATATGGATCTTGTAAGGATTACCTTTACTATTATCTCAGTAAAGTAGCTTAACGTTCAGAATAACAAAGTAGTACCTATACAATGTCATTTTAATTAAAAACGCTAACACAAAACTACGATACGACGTCTTTCAGTTTTAATATGATATTTTACATAGAACTAATAAAAATAGGCTATTGGTTAAATAGAAAAGAAGCACTACCCACAAACATCACCCGTTTCTATCATCAAAAGTAAATTAAAGTTTTCATGGAAATCCTTCATATATTTGCTTTTAGTTTTGCCTGTTTTGTTTGGAGACGGGCATAGGCACAGCAGAAAATTTTCTCAATCTAACTACTGTAACCAGTAATTCTAAGTTGACAATGGTGCTGGCATCCGCTATTCATTTAGTGTATTTAAACATTAACAAAACATACCAACCAAAATAAATTGGGATGAATTGAGAACCTCTTTATTTGACTCATCATCTGCAGCGAATTACCACCCCACTGGTGTACTCTCTACGGTTTTATAGCATAGATCCAGTACGCTCCTCCAATGCTGGTTGGAAGGCTTTAACGATTATCACACGTAACTGATAAGAATGGTTGACATTGCGAAATTAGTAAGTAAGTCTGGGCTCGTACTGAAAATTATTTAATGGAAAACACAATACGTAACATGTACATCTGTAGTTAAGTTAAAGCTTGGTAACTAATAAATCAAATACCACAGAGGTTTTATTTGAGTAAATCGGTTTAAAAGGTAAATTTAAGGCAGGTAGAAAGAATCCTTTCCTTAAAATATTATGTAGTTCTAACCGCAAACTGCAAAACTAAAAGGGGAAAAGCTTAGGCCCCTAAAGGCCTTCATCAAAGTGGCCGCTCTACGACTATCCTATTGAACCTGGCGAACTTAAGGGATATAACATATAAGTATGGACTGTATAGATAAGTCTCAAACTTTCAATAGGTATTCAAATATACCTATATAAAGTATAGGTATATACACTTTTGAAATATACATACATAATAACTTTAAGTTTGTAACAATTTTCTATAATGATACAATGGTCGTTCAATTTTATTGCAAATCAAAAAGTATTTATTTTTATTACTTATATTTTATCTTGCCAAAAAAAAATATAAGGTCCTCGCTTTTAACGTGTTATTTAATTACTAGAGGTTCCGCGGGACTTCGTCCGCGTACAACCGATAATTTAAATCCCAAACAAACTTTAATTCAACGATCCACTGCGTCGCAGCTTCCGCAAATGGTCCAGCTGGGCAATTGGATGTTGTGAAATCTTCACCATCTTCTTCAATTATCTAAATCTGACTGGTACTAAGCACCAGAGATATTACATTCAAACAAACAAGAGACAATCTCTTTAGCTTTATTATTAATGTCTATAAATAGATTTTCAGCTACTGTAAATGGCATTTGGCCGTTCCAATTAATTTAATGAAAATACGAAATGTTATCGACAGTATCAAGTATTTTTGCCGACTCTATCTAGGCCGTTTAAAAACTTTCTAATATAAACATCAATCTCCAAGAAAATAACTACAGTAATTTATTACCCTTCAATCACTTTTAGGACTAAATAGTTGTTTTTTAAATTATATTCGTATTTGCAAAATCTGAAATTACAGGCTACAGATAAAGTTAAATGTGAAACAAAAAAATAAAACTATCACTAGCGAAACCTGTTTTCGCAAAAGAGTTTAAACAAAAAATGTAGTCGAGGTTCTAAATAACAAAAATATATTATCGAAGAAGGAATCAAATGAAGTAATTAGAAGGATTACCTATTTCAATAATGAAAGGGATGAGGGTCGGGCTTGGTTTACAAACACGGTCACTTATATGCGAGCCTTTGGTCCCTTGAATACGAAATGAGCATCAATTACAAAGCAAGTTTTATGAACAAGATACATTATGAAAGTTTAATATAAGCCAATGTTATTAAAATGTCTAGAGCCTTTGCACTAGGTGATATTTTCGCGGACAGGCATAAGGCGTTTGATGATACGGGATTATTAGTCTTTACAATAAACATCAATCTTATAATAACTTATAATAATCAAAAGTTAATCTCAATCTTCTAGAAGAAGCAGCTATACAGAGTAACAATTGGTATATGTTGCTTAAGAGGTTTTATTTATGTTATTTTAAATTTTAATACAATAGAACATTTGCACATAGTGACTTTTCCAAAAAATAGGTTTTTGCCTGAAATTCTGTAATGGTAAACATTAACTTTCTTTGTAATTGACCTTTTTTCTGAACATACTGCGATTGGCTTGCGTTGGGGACTCTTTTTCCTTGCATCTGGTCAACATATTTGATTAAATGCCGAAGTATTACTCTTTCTGTCTTCTAATACTTTAGAATGGGTTTCTAATGCTTCACTGAAACTTTCGTTTGTTCATCATTGAAATTGCAAATCCCTCTCTACATTTTCTATACTGACAGGAGGACTTCCTAACCTTAGTGAAATCGTTTTCTCTAAAATGCTAAAAGCTCCAGTCAAGTAAGTCATACCTCCTCAAAGTTTACATGGATTTACGCCAGTCACTAAACATAACTTTGTTAAACTCACAAATTTGTCCTGCTGATTAAATTAACCTTTATAAATAAATGGTGACCTTTGTGCGACCAACTTTTACTTTGTACGATGGAATACATCATAAGTTATGAACAAAATCACTATTTCAATGGTTTGGCACATAGCATTTTTCAGAATAATGTTCTTAGTGCAGTGGTTTGCATTTAGCACGTTTATTTAAGAGGTTAACTAAATTGTATAGGGTAGGTAATTGACATTATCAGTAAATTGAATTTTTTTTTTGTATGTTCACACCAAGCCCTTGGCTGCAATCAGTCCTTTATTCTCTATGTCTATGCCATTCTTATGGTTCTTTAAATTGTGACATTAAAATCTGAGTTCGTGTGAGCACGTGTTTGTGTCATAAAATATCTATCGTTAGCAGATAAGATATCAATCCATAAATCAAAAGAAGAAGAAGAAGAAGATATGAATGCCACAGATACTCAAAACCTTTATGATGTAACCCTAGGTGAATCGCGCTTGTCTTGTCATCGCCATATTAACATTGAAGTTTGGAGGTCAGACGGCGTAAAACAGAAGCGGAATGGGTACTCCCTTAGAGCAGACAAGGTATTAGTGTTCGTTGCAATATAACAAAGTAGGATGTTTCCTGGTAGAGATGCTATTAAGTTAATGGCTTTTATCATGTACACAATAAGGCATGTATTCTACTTAAAAAAAGGCGAGATTTTAAAAGACGACTTATTAGGCTTACTCGTAAATTAGCAATTGCGATGAAACGAGATGTCCTGAGGATACTCCTCCCTCGCCTAAAACCTGTACGGTAGTGGCGTGCATACGGGGAATGCGTATGGTATAATTTTGAATTTCTAAGTACAGCCGTTTAATCTGTAGGTTGTCTGTCATTGTCTTCGTACCTTTATTTCTTGCACTTATAGTGGAATAAACAGCACATAAAAAAAAAAATTTCGACTGGCACAATATTTGAGAAACAATAGGATATATATATCTCTGAATAGCTACAGATTGCGAATAAAATATATGCCTATTGTGCTGTCTATTTCTCTACGAAATATTTGTACGATGGCACTTCGTACCTACACGGGGGCTTGCGGGCTGTCGCCGCCCGCTTTGAACGATCGGCATGAAAATGCGAGCGTAAAAGTGTTTGTGCTTTCAGTGTTTCAGAAGAAAAATATAAGTTTGCGTTCACAAAGGACACGGATAGACACGAATTGTTATTCTTTCAATCGCTTTAACTCCGATGGATACGTATGGTTAGTATGTTTGAACAAGTACTTATCAGCACTAGTTTTGTTTCCAAGGTAAAAATTTGACACGTGTTTGTTGTTTTTCTTCCTGTGGGCTGGACACCGCCAACTTCCTAACTTCAGACTGGTAGGTACTGAAAGTTATTAACAGGAAAAACGAATACTTATGAGATCTTGGCCCGACCCAGGAATCGAGCCAGGACCTTGTGAGGATGTCAACTACTAGACCAACCAGGCAGATAAAAAAGACAATAAACGCTCTTTGGTTAAAAATGCTGCATCAGGCACTTTTAAATCCCAGACAGTCAAAAAAGTAATCCCATATGTATAAGCATATTTTCATAGTTATTTTTTTCAGTTTCCAATATATTTTCCGCCGATGCCGCAAAAAAATATACAGCGAAGGGAATCAGAGCATAAAGTTATGATAAGAGACGGTTGTCAGCCTACAACTTTAAACCCTTCTCTGAAAATGCCACGCTATTTTTAGCTACATGTATCGAAAATATTTAATATCTTCATCAGCCGCTGAACGGTGTGAAGGAAGTTTGACTGACGGTTTTATGTTCCGGAAAACTATGTTAATATGTTAACACGGAAACTGCCGTCATGTTACAGAATAGGGTTGCCAATATAGTACTATTTTGTTTTTTTCCCATGACTGAACTGTGACGCGTTTGCATTGCATTAAAGACGGTGTGTGCGTGTGTGTGTGTATATGTTTTAAGATAATGAATATATTTATAGTACTAAAGCATCAAAATCTAGGGCAATGCATTTCAAATATATACCAAGATGTCAACAGCGGTATTTTGAGTTCCATGTTTGAGAAAATTATTCTCTAACCTTAAGTTAAAAACGGAATGACGATTTTCTTGAAAATAATAATCATAGCAAATTATGCACAGCCACACAGATATTTATATTATGATAAAGAGCAAAAGTATGCAGGTTCCACTGTGACGTCCTTCCTGAGTACTGCAGTGAGCGAGTGGCCTGTGGAGGTTCCAGGTTCGATTCCGGGCATCGGCAATTTGGGAATTTATAATTTCAGAATTTTCTCTGGCCTTATGTAAGGCTTGGATAGTTACCAATCTACTGATTAGGTCACATCAATAGCGATTAAATTTAAACACCATTCAATATTCCGATTTGCGCGAATCACCCTGTAGGTATCTAAAAAGTTGTGCCTGCCTACATTATTTTCCTTTTATTCCAGCTGTTTTGTTAAGTAGCTATTGCCCGTGTTTTTCATTCGCGTTTCGTTTGTTGCCTTCGGATATAAAGTAATCTTCGTCTTTTCAACTACCTCAATGCAAAATATAATCTTGATTGGTTGTTTAATTAGGGCGTAAAGGAATAGCAAACAAACAAATAAACCACACATACGCATTTATAATATAAGTAAGGATGGGATTTTAAAGCAGAATCAACAAAATGCACCAACAAACAAGAGTTTATTGAAGTGCTGCGTTAGTTATATTTATTCAATGTTTTCTATGAACTTGTTTTAACAAACGCTCGCCTTAAATTCGATTCGTACGGTTTTTTGTCATACGACTCGAATCGAATTTGAATCCAACCATGACAGCAAAATTATATACTGACCTTAATTAATCGTATCGAGAGATAAAATAGTAAAAGTTGCCACGAAAATAAATTGAAGCAAAATATGAGAACGACGGTTCTTTCTTTTCACCGTGCATAACGTGTAGATACTCGTAGCTTACGCTTTTGTGCAAGAAAAACCCCGCTGTTTGTATGCCTTTTATCTAGGATACATATACTATTCATACACAGATACATAGGTAGTTACGCTTTATATTTGTGATTCGGCCGAACTCCATGCGAAAGGGCTGCTTTATTATATTCCTTTATAAATCTGTCCCCGTGCAGTTGCCGATATCACCCAATTCCAATGGCAATATCACTCGTTATTATTGCTTTATTATTGGATATATGCTTACATTAAAATTTCCGTTGAACACATCTCTTGACTGTATATTTGTGTTTCTTCAGTAATGATGCAGTCTTCGATAGTAGCAGGCTAAACTGGGGGTATGTCAGTTATATTAAACCCATACCTCTAATCGGTTTCTATATGATACCAAAGTGGAAGGCTAAATCGCTTGGTGGGACTTTTTTGTCGGTAGGTTGGTATGACTATACATGGAATCCCACGAAAATTAAAAATAAACTTTAATTTGCAAGTGCAACACATGAAGACTTGGAGACTGGGATTGGAAACCAAAAGATTACGCGTTTGAATCCTGGTTAGGCCAACCTGGCCTCAGAGTTTATTTCGGTTTCGAATAGGTAGGTTACGTAACTTGTTACTTAATCGAAACTTAACCTATTTTAAGTTTATTATTAGTTTACGAGACCGCTCCCAAAGGTCAGGTGGCAATCTCTCAATTTATATAGCCCAGTAACTTAGAAGTCGTAGCAGAAGAGCCGAAAGGAATTCGAATATAAATAAACCAATTCAGCCGATGTATTTGTGCCGTTCCGTAGGTACTTTATTAATGGAAAAAGGAACTTTGATACGATATCTTTTCCGTCTGTTTGTCTTAGTGCCCTTTTTCTTACAGAGGGTTTGAGGTATTAGGTTTGAATTAACATCGAAAATTTTACTAAGTTAGATTCAAACTTCTGTTGAAGTTCCTAGTTTGGCGTAAAAGGAAAAAATAGACTTTTAAAGCTCGATTTTATACACAGGTTTTTCAAAACGTGTTACTTACTCTCTGACGGACTGGATTACGTGAATAATTTTATGAACAAACGGTAAATGTTCACTGATTTGAAAATGTTTTTTAATATTTTTTCAATATTGTGGGCATAACATCATTTATCATCATAGTGTAAGCTATTGGACTATTTAACAGAGCCAATATTAATGTTCAGTTAAGAAATAGTAATTACTGAATACGGTGTACTAAGAAGTGAGCAAATTTATCGTGGCGACTTAAAATCTTGAAACTAACTAAAAGCATAAATATTTATGTTATTAACTCATATAACTATATTGTACATGTTAATTAACGCTCCTGATTTTATAGTCGCCCAGGTGAAATTAAACCACCACTAGTCACCAGTATCTATAACAACGCGGGCGCGTAGTTAATACTTCTTGGTTAATTATTACAGTATTTTATATCCAGTCATATTTTGTGCTTGTTTTATAATAAGGGTACGGATATAAAACCTTAAGATAGTAATAAAACTACTTATCAGACAAATAAATTAAGAGTATTAGGAATTCCTAAGTTTTTTTATACGAGTATAAACAAGACGGGTAAAAAATTTCCGAAAGAAAAGTTGCGTTTGTCCGTAAGTGCGTACGCGAGGATGAAAATACTCATCACAAAAAACCGAAGTGGACATAGAAACAGAGAATAAATATAACCTATTCGTTATTACGTAAACTGCTAAAAAGAAATGAAATCGAACACAGGCGAGTCTTTTACTAGGTTAAAGCGATGACTGGGTAAATAAGATTTCTCTCGATATTAAAGTGAACTGAGCGACGTGAAAAGAATAATTTCCGGGCATCAATGACAGCTACCCCGGATCGTAAATTACATGGAAACTCCCCGGTTCATGACGAGACTAAATCGTGTCTGTGGCCTAATGGTGTGTTTTGCTCGTAATACTTTAAGGTCATCGCACAATACACCGATAGTCGCAAGAGTTACGGGAGGACTACATGCAAGAACGTATAAAATACAAATGCGGCTGCGTGTCCCTACCCTGGATCGTAAATTACATGGAAGTTCCCCGATACATGACGAGACTAAGCCAAGTCTGTGGCCTAACAGTGTGCTTTGTTTGTTATACTTAAGGTTCATCGCACATTACTAAAATAGTCAGAAGAACCACAGGAAAACTGCACTCATGTACGTCTTAAAACGGCGACAGGTCCCGCTGTTTCGTAATATTATTTTTTTTATAAGTTAATTGCACATCACAAGAATAATCGTAAAAGATTATTCCTGTTAGTGGAGGTAGTTTAAAATAATAGGTACTCAACCAAGCAAGTCAACCAGAACTCGTTGAATGGAGTCAACTATCGCTCATGGACAAAAATAGAAACACGATTTACCTGTTTCATTCAGTTTAAAACCGCAATTTAAATTGTGTTCATGCTTTTAAAAATTACTTGAAATAATCCATAGTATAATTTTATGACCTTGAGGGTCTATAAATAATCAATACTCATGGTCATAAAAGAGTGTTCATGTTATGATGTCACGACCGGTGTTTTTTATGAAAATTTTGTATGATTATTCTTCATATAGTTTATTGATCCCAGGCAAAATGTGCAGCAAACCTTTTTCATTATCATGAGTGCTGTAATATCCCCTGAGGATATTGTCTATTTTCAAACTAGCAACTTAAATGTAAATAATAATAGTTAAACATTGTGCAAATAACTCTTTGATATAGCCAAAACGCACTGTCAACTAGTCGCTGGCGAGTAGCTTGACAAAGATTGTGGCTTGTCGCCGGTCACCCGGGCGACTCGGCGACTTATTGCGCAGCGCTAAAATTTTGTTTACTTGTTGTACCATTTTATACTTAACACATCGTATTTTATAGCAAACTCTTCGTACATGATGAAGATTTAACCTTAACCAAACTTTCTACATAAATAAGTTTGTCGACACTGAAACTTAAAATTTACTGACTTTAGTTAAGTTGCAAAAGGAATTGTTTAGTTACTTTGTCGTTCCCTATTTCGCTTATTAGTATAACAACATCATTTTACATTTATGCTGCAACATGTGACGTGAACTCAGAATTTTATGTTCGTTACTGTGATGGTCACAAGTTATGGTAAAGATTGTGATACTATTTGAATATCATGATATTATATAAGAATGAAGGCCCTGTAGCAAATATTCTTATCTCTATAAAATAAATATGTATTCGTGAATATAAAATAGTTGCCTCTCGATTAAGCTCCGATTATTGAATATATTTAATGGACAGCATAACCCAAGCATTGGGTAGGAGCTCGACTTCACTTTCGGGGGGTCAAGTTAAAATCCCAGCACGCATACCTGTGAGTTCTCATTATGTTCTCAAAGGTGTGTGGGAGTCTAGCAATCGCACTGGAACAGCGTGGTGGCGTAACCCCTTCTCATTGTGAGAGGAAACCCGTGCAATGTAGTGGGCCGGTAATGGGTTGAAGTGATGACGATGATAACCCAAACAAACGTTTCTCAAATTTATGTCTGTCTACTAGCCTATGTTAAACCCAGGCTAATCATTTCAACAATAAACCTATATTTGTGGGAGATACAAAGAAGATAGAAGATAAACAACATAGAATACATTTTATTTCGGAAATCTAACTATAAGGGATCCCTTTATGGGGTTAGGAAGATCCTATGAGAGTTCAGTGTTTTGTCATTAAGAAGATGTTTCTCTAAGAATCTATTAAGAAACTGTTGTTAAATAGGTTTTGGAAGATGCTATGAGAGTTGTTTTAAATAAATGTGTTAAACCTGCTGTTAATCTTTTGATATAAATATATAATACACTAAATATATTATTAGCGGTTTCTTATAAATAGCTCTCAAGGGCGTAGGAAAGGAGAAAAAATTTTGTATGCAAAAAAGGTACGTATTCCCATAAGTATAAGTAAGATAATATGTTAGGAAAGCTGATAATAAATGCCGATTATAAATGACGTTGAAAATAGGAAATAAGAGGATTTTATAACCCGGCGGTGTCATAAATAGGACCTTGCCACCCGAGCTCACACCCACGTGCCCAATTAATGTGAGAGCGGCGTTGTACTATATTACCGTATTTGTGCGCAGTTGGCGATAACAGCAATTTTCTAAAATCCTTTATTATTGTAACTTCTTTTTTTTATTGCGTTTAATTTTATTGCGCGTTTTGATCGCTTACACTAAATAGCAATATTGGCCCTGCAAAGAAAATAGAAATTTAAAAAGTATTATATATATATTCCAAATAGGGATAGACAATCACTTTGTTCAGTTGGTAACGGTTACTAATATGTGTTTTAGTTGGTTTTTTTTTTCTGTTTTAGCAGCACCAGAGCAAAGAAAATACACGTTTCCTATCAGTTCCACTTGACCTTATGATGCTTATCGAAAGACAATAATTACACTTTGCCAACCTCTGGTCAAAAATAGATCTAACGTTTTTCTATTCCTATATATAAATTTAAAGATGGAGAATAAATAAGACAATAAAACACAAGTGAAAATCGAAATTATTTCATATATCTACATTTTTGTACAGTGAAGTACTCCATAATTGTAAAGTAATCCATAATTGGCTTGAGTCAGGTAAATACATCCTATGTTATCATAGGACAACATATATAAAATTACAAACCTTCATTTTTAAACATGGATGTGTAAATTAGACGAGGCAAAAAGTATTACAATCAAATAAGTGGGAGTTGTACCTCAATAAAATATGGTTTTAATAACTTTAGGAAAGTTTAGTCTGGTAAAGTTCTAGTGAACTTCAAGCACGTATCAAGACGATTAGCAGCGAACATTGTGCCTTGCAGCATGTATTGTTTGCATATAGTGACATCTGCATATCGCGTACGAAAGGTATACAAGTCTTTTGCGGGGTTTAGTATATGGTTTATAAAATAAACCCGAAGTATTTTAGGATTTGCCAATGCAAAAGTGTCTTAAAACTCATTTATTACTTAGAGGATACTTTATAAAAAAATGTTTCTTAACAAAAAGGTAGCTTAAAAGCTGACAATTTCGCTCACATCTTCCAAAAGATCAAAAAGAGATAGTTACATTTAAAAATTATGATGTTGTAACAGGAGTTAGTTGCCAGCTTCTTCTCGGTAGAATCTGCCTTCTGAACCTTGGTACGTTTTTTGTTGCTTCTTAAGGTAACATTTTTATGAAAACTAAAATAAATACGTTGTAGATAAATAATAATATTTTCTCTAAATCGAGTGTTAGTGATGTTTTTTATAAGTGGGGTACCCTATTTCATCTGCGAGATCAGTTACAAAAGGATCTGAGTGATCTTGTAGATGAAATAGAATACCCCAGTGTCACAAATATTTTTAAAGTAGGATAATTAATCAATTATTTGAAGATGAGGTTGTTTTTATAAATACCGATTTGTTGTCGCACAGAATTCAGACTGCTTTCCATAGAGACTTGAAACAACTGTTCCGTTTGAATACTTTTGGGTATTTAGGTTATTGGTTTGATAAGAGACATTATCATTCGCAAATAATAAAACATTAAATTGGTTTGGTTCAGGTTAACCCACCAACCCACATCGGAGCAGGATGGTATATCTATGCTCTAAACCGTCTCTACTATGACAGACGAGGCAAGTGGCCAATAGTGGGATGTTAATAGGCTGCGGACGATGATGAGAGATAGACCTTTGTTTAAATTATTTCAACACTATGCAAATGTGAAATTGTGGTATAGATTAATTTAGAACTAAGCAATGACTATTAAGTTACAATATAAAGTTAAAATAGTTTTATTACGCCATATACATGCCATTTCGATTACTCATTTGTATTTAACCGCCCAACCATGATTTGTATGGAAATCAAAATCCCTCGCATAACGAGGTAAATTAATGAGTGGAATGGTTAGTTGCTCAACTGTTAAAACATTTATGTAGATAATATTAAATAGCGATTTCATTATATGCAGGCTATGCCTCGCAGTTCACCTACATTAGACCAGTACTAATGCACTTTTGCTTATGAAAACTATCCACATTTTGCAATCTGCACCCATCTAGTTATGAACAATTTTTTTCAGTGACCCATATTTGGACTATTATTTTCATAATTGTAACATTGGTAAAGCAAACATTTTAACAGGTCGACTGGTATTTCCTTTAATTAGTGCGCACAAACTCACACTCTGTTCTTTTAAAATAGGTGTCAGACTTGCACAATCCAGGCTCGTACTTTTGAATGTAACTATTATTTAATATGCTGTTATTTATTTGGATTCGTTCGTTCGTCGTAATACGCAAAATATGAGGTACCTATACCTGTTTAATTATATTAAAAGTTTCGTTTTCTTCAATAACGTGTACCTAAATTCTTTAATTAAACAAATATAGATAAGATATTTTATGTCGATGATAAATATGAAAGTTTGTTACTTATAAAATAAAATTACATTAATAATTAAGACAAAGACTTAATCATTATTACAGTATTTCTTATGAAACTTGTGACAAGAATCAACATGAAAGTGACGTGAACCTGTCTTCGGGCGATAAGCATTTTGCGCTAAATTCTGCGTCTTTGCTTAAACGTCACTCACAGGTCTACTTGATATTATTAATAGAACAATGTGTACACTTGCTTTGTTTGATGTTTTGTTAATTAGATTACAATTAAAATAAACAATCTAGTGTTAAACGCTACAAGGTTACTTACTTACTACTAAATACAAACAATCTTTATTCGGAATGAATATAATTGCACTTATATTGTAAGGGTGGAATTGCAATATTAAAACTGTGCTATATTAACCACCGCCTCCGAGGCTTATTGGAAAATTAACTTTTTCTTACTTGTAATATTATTAAAAAAACGTCTTCTTATATTGCTGTCGAGTAGACAAAATCTCTCACATATCAACAGGTGACCTTTTGCCAAGGCACCTGTTACGCATACATACAGGATACTGTATTTATAGAGAAGCTGTCGAGAAACAAACCCCAAATCTAGTGTCCAACTGTTACCAGTGTCCCGCAGTAAAAAACGGTAGTTACTGGACATAGCAATGGCAGCAGTTCCCTGTCCATTGTGTACCGTTTCGTTAACAAAAAGTTTCTACGACTGTACAGTGCCTTAGCAGCCAAAGGACACAGACGATTTCGATATTTTCCAATATTTATCGTTCCAATGGTGTTAGCAAACTGTTGTTATTGCCAACTGTGTTAGAAAATATGAATGCAGGAAGTTGTAATTGGGAAAATGGAACAATAAAGGCGTGATTAAGTAGGTACGTGTATGTGTGTTTGGGGAACTAGGGTTGGGGAATAACAAGGGTTGTGGTTTTAGGAATACCTGAAATTTGATAAAACATTTTTTAAAGTCCTTTATAGTTAATTAAACAGTCTTAAAAAAAAATATCAAAATGATAGCTAATTTTCCATCTGTTAAACAGTCCAACTAAACCCAATTATGTCGTCTTATCTCATAAAATTAGGTCGAGAAAATGGTAGACATGAGCATCTCGTGGTGCGCATGTTAGCCCTTCAGGTCTAGCTGGTGGGCAATCGTGTTAACTACTTTTCCATGACGTGGCAAGTATCCAGAAAGACTCAAGCGCCAAATAAACACTTTATTATTTCGGTTGTAATTTTTATGAAAAGTGACGATAGTAATCGCAACCAATCGAATAAATACCACCTTGGTATAAACAACAGTTGTAGTTAATGTGGAGATCCATTATTTTGATTAAGTACCATAAATGTAGTAATAAACGGAATAGTCGATCAATATTTCTAGATCAACCACAAAATTAATATAACTTATTAGTAAACTAGCGGACCCGCGCGACTTCGTCCGCGAATGAGTCAATTTCAAAAAGTAGTCGTATGTTGTTGCGGACAGTTTCACATTCATTACCAGTATAATAAATGCAAGAGTGTATTTGTCCATTTGTCCTTAAATGGCGGAACACCAGAACAGACTGACTTGATTTTTTGCATGTTAGAATCTCGAATTGCATTTTTTCAGATTTAAAGGATAGAGCTATTGACGCTTAGACATGATTAACTCAGCAAAAAATTTTATGGTTCTCAAACACTGCACATTTTTTCCAATGGATTTAGTAAACTCAATTATGCGCCTTGACACAGTGCGTTTGGGAGACGGTTGGTTATCTCAAAGCATCGGTAAGTGCTGAGTTAGTTGAGTATACTGGTATTGTCTTTGGTTTGCAGCGCTGCCATACGCTATTAAGTTAGCCTAAAGTGTGCCTAAAGTAGACTGTGCGCCATGACATTCTTCAAAAAAAGCGACAACAAATCCCGCGCACGAAACTCAAATGCGCGTTAATATAGAAGCCGCTCGCACTATCAATCCGCTATTTCTGTCTGTTTGGATTAGACAATCTTAGAAAAACAAGGAGTTTTTTCTAGTTTTTACTTTTTTTTATATAAAAGGTTTTTCGTGCAAGATTACTGATTAAATTTAGTTTTCAACTAATTCAGAAATAAGGATATAATAAAAATCAAATGAAAAAAAAGGTCAGTAGGGATTATGTTATGTTATTTACCCTCATTGTATAAGTTCTTCTTTGTAATTATTTTTTAAAGGCATTGGCAGAGGAATGAAAACATAGTGTGAACCCATGGTACGGTTGGTAAATCAACAGCCCTACACAAAATAAATGTGGCACAACCTATGTAAGCACATTAATACAGTTCCCCATGTCATGTGCTTGTAATTGGTTTTCTCATTTTGTTTTCTCGCAAATGAAGACATTTAGACTATCGCTCAGCTATAGCGATTAGAACGGTGACCTTTTAAAATATTGCAGGATTATTTCCCTCGTTGACTATAAAAGAGATATATACCTAAGATATTTAGTAACTTTAATTCTATACTAGCTATGCGAATGGATCTGAATGAAACAATGGTTGAACGAGCAACCATTGTTTCCGACCATCAACCTAAAAAGCTAAATAACACTCACTTACTCACTCACTAATGACTGACTAAGTTTCAGTTGGTTATGGTATGGTTGGTTGGTTATGGTTATGGTATGGTTGATAAAGCGTTGGAGGTGATATGTAGCTATCTTGAAGTTAACGGCGACGTAAAAAAACCGCACTTGTGCTTTTGTCCTCGATATTATACGTTGATCATTGTACAAAGCATAGCTATCCAAAATATCCAAAATAACGCGTAGAAACTTAGTGAAAAACTCAGTGCCTAACGAGGTATTGGGGTTTTCAGTAAGTTTTTTTGGACCATGCCGGAGTTTGGAAAATGGCGTGGTCAATTCCCGTTCTACCTAGCGCATCTACATCTCTCTCTTCTATGAGAAAGGAGGCCTGTTCCCATCTGTGGGCCATTAATAGCCTCTGAGGCTTGCCTCTACCTACCTACTTACTATTCGACCACTATATTTCAACACGGTATGAATTAATTTCGATAATTGATTAAGTACACATTTCTGTTGTAATATTGTCGTTTTCAATTAGATCAAAACTAATTACAGTTCTGTCACATCATGTTCAGATGAGGGATTACGAATTAATGTGCTTACCTAGTTGTTTACTGTTGATGGGCAACAAAATATCAATCAATATTAAAATGCGAAGTTAGTGCAATAGAAATACTAGGGAAAAAGTAAATACTACTATATTTTGTTTATCTTTACTTATAATTAATTAATTAAAAATGACATCTTGTTACCTGGCGGAAGTTCCATTTGGCAACTTGCACTATGCTTAACATTTAACTACGAGAAAATAAAAGAAGATATAAAACAACTGAAGTAACAAACAAAAGGCAGCCTTATCGCTTAGTAGTGAATAAAGATGTCAAAACGGAAATATAGTACAGTGAACATCCAACTAAATATTATCAACAGTTTGTAACAGCTCTTTAAAATGTAAACGCAATATGTGGCACGGGTGGATACGGATAAATATTTGTAAAGCATACCTACTGCACACGTTGTATTTTGACAGCGGGCGGGGACGCTTCAGATCGATATGTTTTATCATGTTTTATACATCAGCCCACTATGAGCGATATTCGCGTAGTCTATCTCTGTTACATAAGAAGTTTTATTTCAGAAATAACATTGTGTGGTCTGTTTCCAAGTACCTATTTAAGATTTTACTATCATCATCATCATCGACCCACTACGGGGCACGATTCTCCTCGCAGAATGAGTAGGCTTTCTCCACCATGCTGGTCAAGTGCGGATGGTAAAATTCACACGTCTTGGAGAACATTGTGAAGAACTTTCCGGCATGCATGTTTCCACACGATGTTTTCCTTTACTGTTAAAGAAAGTAATATTTAATTCCTAAAACGCACATAACTTTTAAAAGTTTTCGCCGAACTCGGACCCCCGGAAGGGAAGTAGAAGTACTAACCACTAGGCTATCACTAGGTGGTTCTGACTTAGTTTCTAGCTACATTGAGATTAGATATATATTTCTTTATTGATTTTTTTTTATTCCACTACAAGTTAACTCTTGAATGCATTCACAACTTTTGTTATGAGAGTGTAAGAGAGTTATGATGATATAACTTATGGTTTTAATAAAACCATACGCCTAATCGGTTTCTACGCGGTATGCCGGAACAATTAATAGTTTGTCGGGACGTTATTGTCGATAGAGTGTTAGCTAGCCACGGAAGAAACCTACCAGCAGACCATACCAAAGAAAATTCTAATATTATCAATTCCCAGATCGAGCCAGGGACTTCCGCTTATAAGACCATAGCTATTAGGACTGTAGTTCATCATAAATTAGATTTTATTAAAGAGTGTTTACCTTCACTTTAAGGAAATATCCGTAAAAGTTAAATTAAAAAATTTTGTTACCCAAAGAATCAAATGTCTACTAAACCTATATAGTATTCATTTTATTAGATCAAAACTCTCATAACTTAGAAAACCCATAATTTTCCGTTATAGTAAGGTAACTTTGACATTTATTTCTATCGAGAGAACTTTACTTAATCGTGTTAAGCCGATAAACATTTAGTCAGAAATAGGGTCAAAAATATTTGTTTTGCTGTGAAGTAGTACATAGAAGTTCATAGAAGTACTTATAAAAGTTAAAGTTTTTTCAACCATAAGTTCCATTTAGTAACACACATTACCTTTATGGGCGTAAGAGCTTATGATAGGCTCATTTGAATAAAGAAGTTTTGTGTTTATTCCTGAACAAAATGCATTAGTGGCGCTGCGGCGCCTAAGGGAGTTAAATATGCATAATGTAAGGACCGGCAACTAAGCTCAGGTTCTTATACTTGCGATACCGCATGCTATAGCTGTTGCCCGCGACTTGATTCACCTTGAACCTTAAAGTGTTTACCCGAGTAAAATGTATCCTATGTACGTTTTGTTTGAAACTATTTTTATGCAACATTTTACCAAAGTAAAGTCGATAATACATAGGTACATAGGCACCAAAGTATATTTTTTTCAAACACGGGTAATTATTACCAGCAGCTTTCCCGGGATTCGTTTCCTATGTCTACATGCCGGTTTCAAGCTGCATGTGGGCCAAGTTTCATCAATATCAGTTAGTTCAATTGTTGAGCCGAACGAACATAGGTAAAAAACAAACCCCCGTGCCTCGGAGAGCAATTTAAGCAATTTGTTCGTAACTATCATTTATTTAAATAATAATGATCGTTAAAGCCCAATAAGCCCCATTGTAGCAGTGTTGTGGGTCTTTGATTGAAAACTCTCTCAATGAGAGAGGAGGCCTGCGCCCAGTAGGGGGAAGTCGATATGCTAATGATTTTTAAGAAATTTCTTTTTCCCTCCTTTTTATATTTACCCTTATTAACCGCCAGGTACAATAATTATAATACTATACTACATCTGACTATACTTGATATATTTTGAAAGTACTATCCGTGCCTTGAGTTAGACTTATCCGTTTACGATTAAAAGGCAACGGAAACACTCATTAACGTTGTTCGGCAATATTGTCTGAAATACTGCTCTTTTTATATTATCATGAACATACTTTTTCGATATCTAAAATACAAGTAACAAGACTGTATTTTTTACAAATACCTATTACCAAGTTAAAGAAATTTCTTGAATGAATAAAACGAAAAATATACTAGTTCGACGCTTAAACTAGGGAAGTGTTTAATAACAAGAGAGAGATTTGATCCTCTGTGTGAGTTTCCACATCGGAGGGCAATCTAGTTATCTAGATCATGTTGCTGCTTTAAGATTGAATTTTTGGAAAATGTATTTTTCTTTAACATTCAATATTATCTAAAGTATCGAATAATATTTCTACGCGACTCTTAATGCCTTTTTTATTAAAGAATATGCTTAAACGGATAGCGTTACGATAGCGGATAGCGAAAACAAAGTGAAATAAAAAAGAAACACCAGCAAAACATACACTTTTTAATAACCTAAATCGAATTATGAATATCCCACACGGGAAAATAGCGCATAGAAGTAAAAACCTTACCTCATTCTACCGGTCGGGTAGTAAAAAAGAACTTGCTTAATTCTTTTTCTAGCTTAGCCTCTCAACTAAATAAACATTTTAATAATAAAGGCCATTCGTAGAATTTATATTAGACTAGCTGTTACCCGTGTTCTTCGGCCACATTTATTACAGTTTTTTTTACAAAACCCGTGAGAACCACTTCTAGAACCACTGAGACAAAAAGTAGCCCGTGTTACTCTCCGTCGATTGGTTGTATAGTTACGGCGTAAAGGAAGGACATACAAACAAAGAAACACACTTTCACATTTATAATATAAAATTAGGATTTCTTCTAATGGACAGAAGCATTTTGCGGGAATTGCATGATATATTATAAAAAATTAAGCTTAAGTTGCTATACTCCGCGAGCAGGAGAATCTGTAGGTATGGTGTAGTTTATAATTTCTTCAATCTATACTGCACACCAAACATATATTCGGCAATATCACACTCGCACAATTCTACGCACGTTTCGCTCCGACAACGGAACATCCTCAGGATATGTTGACTTTACAATGAACAAACGCAGCCAATTGTCACCCCTCTGGTAGAGGAGGTAACAGGGCAGAAGCAGGGAGACCACCAAGATGTTAAGCGTTTGAATACGATGCCATGTAGGTTAACTGCATGCCTAGGAATAATGTGTTAATAGCCTGCTACATCTCCACCAGATTAACATATAATAGAAATTCATAACAGTATAGAAAATTTCCATCAATACTATAAAGGAGATAGCCACTCTAATATAAATAAGTCGTTATATTCTTGCAGTCGCGTTATAAACTAAACACCAGCGACCGATAGAGCCCTAGTAGGTATATCATTTCTTCTGCATCGAATGAGATCGTATGGCCTTATTTGAAAACGATTAAAAAATACCTTTATTTAATATTAATAATTACTCTAGGATATTTATTAACTGTTGGCTTGCTAAATTGCATTTTAATCCATTGAGCCTGTATGACAAGTTATCGAATACCTAACACACACAAAACATAGCACATTTTCAGTTTATTAGTTTCGTGTAATAATGCAATAACATTTATTTTTACAGCGCTGTTATATCGTTAGATACCCCGTGAAAGTATTGTGCTGGTTAACTCGATTCCGCTCAGTGGAGCGTTAATTCATCGGAGGGAACTCTAGTTGCGCTATCTGTACTCTGTAGCTTCGTTTCCACCTGCGATACCTCATTTTTATCACAAAGGAGTTACCTTCTAGCGTGATACCAAACTTTTTAGGGAGGGGATCGGATTATACAGGCACTCTAAAATAAAATATTTCTCCGATTATTTGTGCTAAAGGGTTGTCTATTCAGGCAACTAATAAATAATCTAAGTAATCCTAATTTTGTTTGTCAAACTATTCGAAGCGCCATCATTTGTACTCAACTGCAAAGCAATTTAGTTTGTGAACACAGTTTGGATCAACTAAATACCGGTTTATTGTAACCTCGACTTGGAAAATAAGTTACAATTTGGTTAAGAGTTTTGCGCCACTTCGATAGAGTAGTAGATACGCTTGGTGAAGTTAAGTTTATTAGTGTTCCTCTGTCGGTCTTTACTAATAAATGTAGTTGGAAACTTAACTTACCTTGCTGGCGTTGCACTTTACTGCGGTCTTGTTGCAGAGCTTGCTTGTTTTAGAATTTCACAATATATAGGCGAACTAAGTTCAAATTATTCACAAAGCGAATGTTTTTTGAACAGAAACTTCTTAGGAGGCGTTTCGATAATTGCACGAAAATTTAAAGTGAAATTTCAAGGACACGTTACGTTTAGGTAAATTTCTTTACATGAGAGAGAAAATAGATATTAGGCTGATTGAAGCAAAATAGAGCTATACATTCTGTGCGGGATTCTTACGTACAATTCTAATACTGCGGGTGTGAAGAAAACAGAGCGAAGCAATACAAAGTGCTATAATAAAAAGAGTTCTCGTTATAGATTCACGCGTCCTACGCTATTTATCAACAGAGGAAGTACCGTTTTTTTGTAATTAAGAGATAGTATTAAATATATTTTACGATTGGTAAGTATTTCAGAAGGTTCACTTCTATGATCTGTATTTATAGACACTAAAAATAGAGCTTAGTGGAATACCACTGGGTGTCATAACACTCCTTTGTAGGTAAAATACCGCACTCTCGAATATACGTGCCACGTTGCAAAATGAAACACTACATACGATTAAGTATTATTTTATTTTAGTAGTATAAGAGCTTTTTGCGTCAGAGCTCATCCAGCGAAGTACTACCCCAAAACTTATTTCATATCACTTCTGTTTTCAGATTTAAGGGTTGGTTGGTTTTCCGCTTTTTCTATCATTATAGTTATGAGTAAATTGAATCAAAATAATGGCACCAATAAGTACCTAAAAATTTAATTTTAATAGAAATATTTTACTAAATACTTGATGAGAATTCTTCGTGAGAATAATTATTTCATAAGTTAAAAAAAAGTTTAGGGCTAAAAATTTAAATATATTAAAAATTCTTTGTTATGCTTAGAAAATCTCGCTTTAGGCATCATCAGTAGCCAATAAGAGAGCGCAGCACAATCGTGGCCCGTTTATTTATCGATCCTCAAGCTTTTTATATCCTGGTATCTCTCTGCTTGTTGTTACCTATTGTTGTTTATATTGTTTACGTTGTCAAGGTCTTTAGTAATGTTTATTATGATCTAATTACCTAAGACTATTACAAATAAATGTAACATGCCTGAAATCTATGCGGGCGTTACGTAGCCTGTAACAATAATAACATCATAGACTAGCGATTTCCCGTGACTTCATCCGCGTACAACTCCGGTATAATCCCGATATTTTACATAATATACCCTGACATATCCCGTCGTGTGACCCGCATGCGACATTACTTCGTTGGCTCGGTTTCTAAATTGGGCTATGAATTGCAAATCCGGCTGGTATTTCTTAAGTTTAGCCAGTTTGAATGAAGGTTTTCTTGGCAATGTATTACAATTTAAGGGAAAAAAAAAACGATTACTATTTTGACCTTGAAGTCGATGACTCAGACAAAGAATTCATTTACAAATGTTAATGTCACACTGAAATCGAATCGGGTTGTGCCACTCTGTTAATACATTATTAGTTACTTAGAAAAGTTGTCAATATCACTGTCCCTCACTTTTCTCTACAAAACTTTTCTGAAATTCTGTTCGTGCGATGACATATATTTCACAAGAAAGAGGCAGTTTTGCCCGGCTCACGACAATTGACGTGTATTTAGGTGCAGACAAGCGAGTACTAGCTGAACATTAAAGTGGCACTATTGCCATCGCAGTTCTTTTGTTACACTGAGTGTTAGAGTGTTAAACACTCTAAAACGTAGTTGGTACTTTTTACAACATTTTAGTCAAGAAACAACCGACTTCACAGTTTGCCTTTTCTTGACTTTTAACTTGTACCACGGTTTCATCGTTTATTCATGATAAACTTACGAGCTCACGCGTTTCTGGAAGAATAAACCTGCGTTCGCCCTAAGTAAGCAAAAATTTGTGTTTATTGAACTCGTAAACTAACACTTGACAGATGAAAACAATTAAGAAATATACAAACACACAATACCACGCCTTGTAGCAAAAATTCGATTGGTGAAAGGTAAATATATGTCTAGGAATCTTCTTTGATTAGGCGCTACTTACTTGACATTGCCTTGTTCATTGTTACGACAACTGTTGGGTAAAGGCCTTTCCCAATGTAAGCTACCAATACCATTTCCTCAGCATTTCTCATACAACTTCACAGTCAGTTCACTTGACAGAGGACATCCCACTCTACATCACTTAAACATGGCCTGCACCTTTTGGCCTCGTAGCCTGGAACTTTTCGGATAAATATCCTTCTATAGATAATGTCTAAACTAATATTATAAAGCTCACGCGATTTAATATATGTATCTGTAAGCGCTATTCTCGGGATGTATCAGTCTGATTGGAATATTTATTTGCGATTGATTCTCCAATTAGCGAGATAAGCAAGTAGGCAGTTGTTAGGTACGTAAGGGTATGATCCATAATTAACGAAGGTTCATAATTAACCTCGGGACACTAGTAGCTGGTAGTTTAAAATATATAAAAATAAATATACTACGACAATACACATAGCCATCTAGCCATTTAACCCCAAAGTAAGCATAGCTTGTGTTATATTATATGCTACTAGACAAGTTGAATAAATATACTGTTTACAAAACAACTGAATGTCTATGATTTACTTAATGGTAAACATTAAGGAGTTCCGTTATGTACAGCGTTAAATAAAATATAACAGAAAGCTCTCGGCCTTGTAGTTCCTATTATGAAAACGAACAACTTTTGTTCTTCGACTTTTCAAATTTAGTAGTAAATTATTTCATACAAAAAATAATAAATCATATTATTTCTGCAAAGTGGCATTACACTATGAAACGAAATACATGCATTTCGACAAGTTCGCGTAGCCGGCTCAGTGACCGCACGATAGAGTCGTGGTTCACGCGCTGTTGCCGATGTTACATTACAGAGTAGTAACAATTAGAGTAACTATGTAAAATATTAAATTTTAATATTTCATAATCTATCGAGTTAAAAAAAAAGTCGTGGCACATAAGTTGTTAGTTTTAATGTACACAACTACAAGCCGAGAGCTTTCTGCTATATTTTTATATTACCCTGTATATTTCAAATCTTTAAATTAAAATTTTCGAATTTTAAATGCGACCAATTTTTTTAACTAACATCTTTTTAATTAGTATATGTAAAAAATATTTTGCACAATTTTTTATTTAGCAAAATAGCCTCAAGCCAAAACTTCATCATCAGCAACGTCATCAACGCATTAACGGCCCACTACAGGGCAGGAGTCTCCTTCCAGGATGAGAAGGGCTTCGACCGTCGTCTACCACACTGGCCAAGTGCGGATTGGTAGACTTTACACGCCTTTGAGAACATTATGGAGAACTCTCGGGCATGCAGATTGCCTCACGATGTTTTCCTTCATCGTAACAGCAAGTGATATTCAAATGCTTAAATTAAAAACGCACGTAACTTCGAAGACAGAGAGTGGTGCTTCCGGGGCTCGGACTCGGCTCCCCGAAAGAGAAGCCGAAACCTTACCTACTAGGCTATGTTATTAATAACATTATCTGATTAATAAAATTATAGGCTATCTAAATTAAAAAATACTTTTACCTAACATAACTGTAAGTTGCAATGGTGGCATATTGGAAAATGTTTGTCAGCTTACATTTTTCAATTTCGATACATGATAGTATATTTAAATATAATATTATATAGATTCGTTCCACGTTTTCCCGACTTTCTCCTTGCCGAATCTGAAACTTATGTGCATCCACGACGTAATATGAGTGCACTTGTACACATGCTTTCTCTCGCTAATGATGTGGAGGCGCCAAAACTTACTTAAAGGAGTTTTATTCCCTTATATAACTCTCTCTTACAACTCTCTCAAATAATATTAAAGTATTTCATTAATTTCCAGTTCACGATTCAATTTGTAATATCATGATTTAATTGGTAACATGAACAAAATTTTTCGTTCATTTCCACTAACATAAGTACTTATAACTTAATTGCTATTAAATTAACTTACAAATTTACCACAGGCGACAAAATTTAAATAACCATTGTACGTTATAAATTTATAATTATGAATTATGCAAACAAATCTCCATGTTAAATTACGGTTGTTGATTTTATAATAGCATTATCTGAATATTAATGTGAATGATCCTCTGGGATACAATATTGCGTAGAGGTCAGACAACGCTGTGATGTCATTGTTGACAATTAGGGTAAAACAGTTATGTCACCGCTGAACCTTAATAATATTATATGATTATGTATGGAAATGTATCGTACATACATATGGGTAACATATTAAATTAATGGGAAGATTTAATATGTGAGACCTTTTGGCTTATTCTCTTACCAATAGAAAGCTATTTTATGCCGAAGTAATATTATGGGCTATATTCAATTTCAGTCATAGTGAAAACACCGAAATAATGGTAATACATCGTGTACACAGAAGTAATTATACCAGTTGTGCCCTGCGGTTTCACCTACAGCGTATTGCTTCATAGTGTACAACGAACTGCAATAAATCAGCTATCTAAAATAAAAATAGAGAGGTGTGTGGGGATATTTTTTTCTTGCTCTTGGAGCGTTCATCAAGAAAACATTGCAAATGGCAAATGTCTAAGTCATTGATTCACATTATCGAATTCAATTTGAATTCCAAAGTTGAAGCCTTAAAAAAATACAATTGAGAGATGTAGTACCTATGATTTATATGTATGACATAGTACCACATAATATTAGAAAACGATGGACAAGCATCGTTGACCTAAGTCGGAAAATGGATGGGTGCCCGACTTTGGAATTTAAAAGAGAATTTCGCATTCATCAATATTGAATAGAAGCAGGCGTTACTTTGCGGAAATACACAATGTATTATGAAAATTAAGCTTAATTTACAGATGATTTACTCCTGAGGATGCTCCGGTTTCGGAGCGAAAAGTGCGTAGAGGGTTCATTGCCAAGGATCTGTTTGGTGTGAAGTATACGGATTGAAGAAATTATAAATTACACCATACAGATTCTCTTGCTGTTCGCTGAGTATAGCCAATTAAGGTTAATTTTCATAATGCATTCATCAGTCTCAGTTCTTATTACTTAAAAAGAATAGCAATCGCCAAAGGAACAATTAAAATCGCATTGTTAGTATTTGGTTTAAATGTTTTACATTTCTAACATTTTTTATTCAGTACTAGCGGTGAAGCCCTCATATATTATGTGGTAACACTTTATGTATCGTCAAACCTTAAGTGAGGGTTTGCTGCTGTCCGTTTAGGAGTTCTGTCCTCTTCCTCCAATAATGTTCTTCAGATCTGCACAACAAAACTAAACTGATAAAACTGTTATATGTTTTTGTGATGCATCCATTTAATAAAAATCATACAAAAGATAATCGCACCGCATTTATTACACACCTGTCATCGTCATAAATGTACCATTTCCATCCGCCTGTAATGAATAACCATTTTACAAAACATAATTCATTTGGAAGTCGGCAAATATCCACCGTTGGCATTCACAAATCAACATTTCCGGTGAAATTCTGATTTACCACAAATGTAAACTGAAGCGTTCCTTTTAAAAATGACTGTTGCAGCGGTGTCAGTTGATTTACTTAAAATCTATACCTACTTATAATAAAACTGTAACGGGTTGAATTCTGTACATTGAAGAAGTTTTAAAAATTATTTTTGGACCACTCGATAATCAATACTCAAGCCAAAACTGTTATTTTTTGTCTCTGTTACTGTCTGTACAATGGCCGCGCATTACGCTAAAACTACTGTATGAATACAAATGAAAGTTTGCACGATTTGAGTTCATACTATGAGGTAGGACATAGAATACTTTTTAACCCAAAATTAAATTCAGTTCCTTTCGAATTTAAAACCATAACACCGTCAAATTTTAACCGATTCATATTTTTGTACTGGATAGGTTATACTATCAGTTTAGTTTTTCCCAAATTAAATAAATGTGATTGGAGATAGAGGGCAAAACTCCTCAGCAAACAGCAGCAAACTCCTCACTTAAGGCTTAACGATACTGAAAACATAGTATTGCTACATTTATGAGGACTTTAGTGCTAGGACTAAAAAAATGTTAGAAATATTCTTGGTTACCCTTTAGCATACCAATCAACTAACAATGCAATTTAGATTTTTCCTTTAACGATTACTTTCTTGTAGATACCACATTATCTTTCAAACTTCCAAAAGCGGGCACCCATCTATTCACCGACTTGGGTGCGTTGCTTGCAACGTTAGTACTGCTGTAATTAGGCTACACATTATTAATGCAGTCATTTGTCATAGGGGATTCAAAGTAATTAAAAAAAATGAAAAACAGGAGTGGTTCTTCGTGACGAGCATTTGCGATTGTCAATATTTCCGTGAATGGAGGTTTCAAATAGTGGGTGATTAAAGCTCTAAGAGCATTAACAGATATATAAAACGCGCACACCTCAATCTGTATAAAATACTATCTGTATTTAATATCATAGATTTGTATATTTGGTACCTACGATTGAAAAAACTGATGTTGGCGTAGACTACGTAGCAGTACGCTGTGTTCCATAATTAATGTGGGCGAAGCCGCAGGGCACATCGAGTATGAGAAAAAATTAAGTTATCTAAAAATTGTACGATGTTCCCTATAATCTTTAGTTCTTTGAATATTAATGTTGGCAAGGAAAACACTGCATTATTTATATAACGGTCCTCTCTACAGACCGGAACTTTCTATAAATATCCTCTCACTATCCGAGAATTGTATTATTAGAGTGCACACGCTAACAGTATTAAAGTTTATAAATAGTTATTTAAACCCTTTGCTGTATCAATATAAGCAGATTTTCTCCTTACGATTTTGAGAGAATTAATTATCTCTCCCTTTGCTCATCGACCCGTGACTAGCTTATGACTAACTACCCAGAACCGTTTTGTATAGAAACTATTGCTTATCATATATATAATACCCTGTAATAGTGTGCCTTTTTTCTTTTAACACAACATTTTATTGCTATAAACCGCGATAACCAGGTAAATCTGTACGGTAACTGATTACTTGGCTATCCTTTATGCATACGCCACACCATACATATCATCCAAAATACG
Organism: Pararge aegeria; assembly: GCF_905163445.1. Classification (NCBI taxonomy): domain Eukaryota; kingdom Metazoa; phylum Arthropoda; class Insecta; order Lepidoptera; family Nymphalidae; genus Pararge; species Pararge aegeria. The sequence continues at coordinate 8,643,932 of NC_053195.1, read as the reverse complement.
CTACGCACGTTTCACTCCTTTACAAGAGCATCCTCCGGAGATATTGATTTTACAACGCAAAACTGCTAATTACAAACGAAGTAATTTTTATGCCAAGGTAGGAACCGCGTTCCACCCATTGTAAATTACAAGCTTTGAAGAATAAAGAATTACTTTTTTTGCAAGCCTTACGTGTAATATCTAACTTGTCATAATATTATAACGCGGATTTGATAAACAAGGCTCGTAAGAAATGCTATTCATCATTTCAGACAGTAATCCCTTTTTATGCTTGTGTCAGTAAATCAGATCCGTAGCGAATTTCCTTATTAGATTTTTTTTCCTTCACATTAATTATATTTAATTTAAATAAATATGATACATATTTTTGATTTGGGCGTTTGTGCGTATTTTGATTTCGAAGAAACGGTTCACTTTTAGGCCGTTTGCTACTAACTGTTTCTCAATGGGATAATCAAAATCAAAACTGAACAGAGTAGGAAGATACTTCCCGTTGTCTTACAATATTGATAGTTTAAATTAGGTAAAAGGAGGTAACTGAGGAAGAGAAAAATCCAAAAATAAATTATTTCAATTCAAATTGTTTTGCTCCTACACCGCTCACCGAAACTTCTTATTTTTTTTTAAATGTACATATTGTATCAATGATTGACTTGACTTTTGTCTTTATAATCGTAAGGCTCTGATTGATGACTTAGAATTTGGTGCGAAGTTTTCTTTTTCTCATCACTTGTGCTAGAAGTATTCTTCTAGCACAAGTGAAAAAATTCTGTAAATTCACTTACAGAATTAATATGAATCTACATGACTGTTCTGTTCTTTTCTGTGTTTAATTAAGAAGTATAGGCTAGAGACGTTAATAATATTGTAGATTCTAAAATAAGTGTTAAATTGCACTTCACTAAGTAACAATGTAAAATAAATAACTTTTTTCTTCCCCTTATCGCAGAAGATTCCAAATTGAAAATCTTAAAATAATTGGAGTTGCTAGAAGTAGTAGTAGTGGAGCTTTTTGTGACAGAGCTCGTCTGTGGAAGTAGGTACTACTACCATGCTTATTTCAGCCGCTAAGCAGCATTGTGGCAATGCTGTGTTGCGGTCAGAACGTGGTTCCCGGTGAAATTACAGGCACATGATGCTTAACACCTACGCCTCAGTTGATGGACAGGTTGAGTTCCTTGCATGGCCTGAAAAGTGTTGCTCTGTTTATAGGCGATGGTTTTTCACTTCCCATCTGGTGGGACATCTAATTTATCCATCAATTAATAATTATTAATGTAGAATCTCAAACCATAAAAATCTTAGCACCGGAGAGCACTGAATAGGCTATAATCTTTAATGTACCTATCTGAGTATAAAAATAATAAAAATATAATAAAGTTTTTTATTAGAGGCATATAAACCCATGTATCAGCTTTTACATACAAAAAAATCTATAATTAAATGTATACATTAAAACTTACATCTAACTGAAATAGTTAATAAACTTATTTCAGATGTCATAGGTTCTTATTTTATTTTTTGTTCCAGTCTCGATGAACAGACAGCCAATAGTCTGAAATAGGAATCGGCATACCCTCACAGACGACCCTAAGTATTCTATTGTTAGAGTTCCTAATCCTTTCCCAAAAGGATGCTACGCGAGCTTTAACAATACAATAAAAGTCAGGCATTCCCGATTCGGCGAACCAATAATCCATTGCCAAATGACCTTTCTCACGGTTGCCATAAAACATAAAAAAAATTATAAAGTGGTAGCACACACCCTTCCATGTTCATAAAGCAACAAGAAAGCTATTTTATCAATTGGATTTGTGAATTTCGTTGTATTTTTATCGCTATAAAGGTCAAATACCGGCACCACGTTTTAGCCATTTTCATGCGATTTCGGTGAAGTTGACGCATTCTTTACGATTTTTATATATTTCATTGTAGACTTTTACTTCTATAAATAGCACTACAGCCGTTTACAGGTGGGATGGATATTTTTTTATACGCATTTCCCCAAAAAGTGTCGTAAATGTATTTTTTTAAAACAGAACGGCTTCCAAATTTAAACTTTTTAAAATTGACATTTAGATTTTTGAGGATGGATGGCGCGCTTCAGAGGTTAAAAAATAAAGTTTATGTATCAAAAAAGGACGCCTTTGGAACCGCTTCGTTTAAAATTGACAAAGATAATCTTGAATGGCATATATACATTACTATGGCATGAATCAAGGATCTTTGAAATTTGAACTATTGTACAACCCTTACCTTACCCGTACCTACCTTGTACCTTAGCCCTTATGATACAATACCGATCAACACTGAATCGTTTTGCACTCTCCAGAACTCTGTGTATGCAATGACCGAAAGCGACCAAGTGCAGTTGAGTCATAATCTGGGTACCTCACAGTATTCAGGCTATCTCTACAATAGGTCTTCATCTACACATGAAATTCATCGGCATCCAACTGAATTGCTAGCGGAGATGTTATGAACACTATTTCGTAATATCCTAGTGAGAATGTGTAATATACCTTGTATGATATAATTTACTCGTATATGGCATGCATAATATTCCTACATTTCTCGAGTGTCTTCTTTGACCTAGCATTTCTCTCTTTATAATGGTTATTTCATTTTATAAATTTGTGTCTATAAATTAATCTTAATAATTTTTTTTATCTCCTTGAAGATCGTAACATGACCGGATTTGAATTTAGTTTGTGACGTTGCAATATACTTCCTTCTTTTGTTTTCTATTTTTTTTTGTTTTGCATTTGTGATGGTTCCTAACAGTCGTCGAGTTTACTAGTTAGTGTTATAATAAATATAAAAAAGTAAAACCTAACTAAAGTATGTCACTACTCTTGAAGAAAATAACAGTAAAAACACCAGTAATTTAAAAATAAAATAACCAAAATACTCAGTAATGTCTAATATATATAAACGGACATAAAACTATTGTTCAAGGTCACTTTGAAATTTTACTGAATCGTTTATAGTCGATAACAATTTAGTCAGAAATATGATCAAAAATAACAAATCTTTTTTCACTGCTCAGAACATAAATAGTTTAAGTTGTTTCAACCTCTTATAGCACTCAGCACCCTGATTAAGCAGTAGGTTCTTATAAATACTATTTTGAGATCAATTATTTGAATAAGTCAAAACCTTAAATTAAAATTAAAATTATTTGAGCCTTTCGCTGGTAGAACCAGTCCACCAGATAACCGAGACATTATAGAGGCAAATTCTACTTTATTTTGATAGCAACATTTTTATACAATGGATTTTTAGCTATACCATAATTTACTTCAGTGAATACGAGAGTGCCGGTTCATTAAAGCAATTCAAGTTTAAGCAATGTTAATGTAATGTTTACTGTTGTAATGAGACGATCAAATTGAGATCATACCTTAATTTTCTTGACTTACAAGTTTCAAGTTGAAGAACAGAAAAAAATAAAGTTGTATTTTTGAATTAATACATTATTTTCAATACAAGATTTATTGGTTAATCTATTATCAGCCTTTAAAAGGGCTTTGTAAGAATCATGGTATTTTTAACATCCCACAGTGAAGTTAGTGAACGCATCTGGCACGCAGCACAAGGCTTAAAGCTTGACAGGCACTGCTTCATTACCTGTTGCTGAAAAGTCAAGGAGCTAGTATTAATCTTATTCTCATTCGTCGTGGACATCTCTTCCAATCTCTGACGGCAGTCTTCCTCGTACACTCATACGCGTAAGGAGATTGGTCGGATCGCTTGGTAATCCAATCTAATGGACGACAATCTGATGGAGTACTGACTCTTTCTTCGAGAACCAGACGGTTTTTTTAAACGGTTTTTATTAGACATAAATCCCATTATTGTTTATTTAATAGATTGTCTATGAAATTGTTCATTTTATAGATGTATCTATAAAATTGCAAATATTTTTTTTTATTCCAGTAACAGTTAGCTCATGACTGAATCTCACCTGGTAAGAAGTGATTATATTGTGATTATATTGTCTATCCTGTTAGGGGCAGGGTGGTATATTAAACCCATACCCCTAATCCGTTTTTTACGCGCCATCATAACGCCACGCTTAGTGGCTCGGCGTAGTATTTACTACAATAAATTACTACAATAAATTCGGGCTATAATTGACTGGAATTTTGACCGCATACTCTTTGACTGTATCTTCCCACAGTCGTTTATTAACTGTAATCCTTGTTATATAAGCATACTAAATCCCATTTGCCAGCTAATATATATCAATTGACAATTATTATGTTACATGACCGATGTTGTGACATGGGTTTTAACTGGTTTTGGTTTATAAAGGGTAAAATTATTACCGAGTCCAAAGTTTTAATGAGTTTCTAGTACATTTAACTCTTTTGATTAACATCTACTTGTATTAAGTTTATGTTATCCCCACACACAATAAAATCTACGTATTGCCACAGAATGCAAACGTGTATAATGATCGATTTCAGTACACAATGCAGAATTTTTTGTATCTGGTACGAAATAGATAGTAAATATTTTTTAATAAAAAATATACCTACCTCAGTTGCTAAGTAGGTATCAAACATATATTATCAAAAGTAGCATACAATGTATACCCAAACCAAAACGCGCTAATATTTATGCAAGGAGCTGGTTTGTGGTATTTTGACAGCCGTCGGGGACTCCGGATCGATATTATGCTTAATGCATTAGCTCGATTGATCGGTCTGTGAGATATGTAGTTCACGTACAATATTCACGGTCACTTATCAATTTAAATCTATTTGTTTAACATTCTTTGAACTGCAAAAGCGCAGATGTTTCAATAGAGCATAAAGTGAATTATATTATATAAGCTTATCTGATTTCGACGACCATTTTTATGTGTATGTAGGTTTGACAGCCATGTATGTGATAGTTTTCGAAAGAAGGCTCATGGATTTCAATTGAAATTGATATGAAAGTTATATTACTTGAAAAAACCACAATTAGCTTATTCGCCGAATTTACTATCATCATTCCAGTGATTGCCCACATCTCAAGGGCAAGATAAGCAAATTAAACTCAGCGCTGTCGTGCCATACTATAAAGATCATCCAAAATATACGCATGTTTCATAAACATCTTAGTACCCTTTGAAGATTGTGACTCTACAATACACAATTGCATTCACTTTATAGTTGTGTTTGTTATACCACACAGATATACGGTTATCGATCACCTCGTAGAAGGAAAATGTGATATTAATTAAAAGTGAAAAAGTGATCACTGCTTCTTTTTAGCTGTCGTCATAATAATACAAACCGATGGGCGTCAGCTATGGAGTAAGATATATTCATCAGTCATCTTAGTACCCATAACACAAGCTACGCTTACTTTGGGGCTAGATGGCGATGTGTGTATTGTCGCAGTATATTTATTTATTATTTATTATTATTTATCTTTAGTAGACAGTAGTGGACAATCGATATAGATCTTTTGTAGAGATTTCAAAATCCCACGCTTTGTGGACTCCCTGCGACTCTATTAGTGTCTTCTATCTATATTATTCGCTACTCCAGCATCTTAGATCCCAACATCCATCGATCCTTCGAGCTATGCGCCCCGCCCATTACCACTTCAGCTTCGCAACTCAGTGTTTTGTCAACATACATTACTATCTGAAATTAAAATTAGCTGAGAACGTGTTTATTTGTATATTATTATAAGTATTTATATATAATATTCATAAAAATATTCATCAGTCATCTTAGTAGGTACCCCAAAAGCGTAAGCATAGCTAGTGTTATTAGCTACGCTTACTAGGGCTAGGGCCAGATGGCGATGTGTGTAACTTGTCGTAGTATATTTATTTATTATTTATTTACTCGTCCCAATTTCGGACCCACGTGAATTCACATCACACATGACGAGTCAAACCAAATCTTGTATTTGTTATGCTCAGAACATTACCAACATCGGACGTTGAACGCTGCCCCAATGTATCAGTAATGTGGTCATTCACATAAAAGTACTACGATTTGATTTAACTTAAAACGTGTACCATTGCGTTGGGACTAAAATAGATTCAATACCTACATCAAGAACTTTGTCTGGCTTTTAATCTTTCTGTTTGACTAACTAAAATGTAATGAGTAAATAATACCTACTATAAACTACTCTAAACATAATAATGTTTTTTAAGGTAGACATAGCACTTATTTACACATACGTACAATCTACTTACAAAGAGAAAACAAAGGAAAAATTTGATTTTCTTGTTGACATTTGGCTGCGTACGCTTGAAGGCAACGAATATGACTAACTAAACGTTATATGGCTGGTTATTTTATGTTATACCTACTGAAATTATTTGAATAAAACATTGACAGTCTCTTGGTTTAATATATACGTCTATATGAAAACTGAAATATTACTTCACATGCTTTAGAGGTACATTTTTACTGTCTCTAAGACTTATCTGTGAACCCGAACCCCTTATGGTTTTTGAGTAAACCACTGACATAGTTTTTACTGACAACTCTATCATCACATGGATAATTAAAATCAAGTGACTCCTGTCACTTTATTAAGTACGCGTCGCGGAGCGTAGGTACTATGCGCGCTTAGGTGTTTATCTTATAAGTAAACACTTACAATGTTTTGCTTGTTTTGATTTATTATTTTAACAAGATGATTCCTTTTGAAATATCCTTATACACCCTTCAACAGTATTTTGTAATTCGGTAACACGTTGTATATTATTCATGATATTGTTATAAGCTGTAAGAAAATTGTAGCATGAAACATTCTTTCAAGCAAACTATTTAAGGTTCCTTATCTTAAAGGCTTGTTGTATACTATTTTAAATGAACAATTATATTAAATACGTTTGATGAAAAATTATGCTGATCGTAAATGATATTTATGATAAAAAAAAACTTTTCATACAAATATTCGTAATATATTTAAAAGCTTGTTTACTATATATTCAGAACATTGGACTATAATAGTTTGGTATGAAAAAGGAATAATTGAGGTAAGCTGGGCATAATGTCCGGGAGTTCGTTGATCCTAAACAATCAAAATTAGAAAGAGGATTTACTTTATACTAAGTAATTTGCGAAACTAATTTATGTTAGAACAAAATCACGCTGAGATCAGTTATCAGACATAATATTACTGTCGAAAGACCGCTGGAAGAGCTTCATACCTTGAATCAAGCATTAAAATAAACCACAAACAATTTCGGCAACAACAGTTTTTTTGCCTGGACAACACATAATTCCTAGAAGTTGTAGACTAAAACATGGATTAGCGCATCAGTAAGGTGATATCAGTGACATATTTTATAATTAAAATAAGCACCAACGTAGATATTTCTTACTGATAGAGTGATTCGCAACTGCATAATTATGTATAACAAAACTACCGAGGGCTCTGCGCTTATGAAGATAGGAGAATAGGTTTCTCTCAATTTATACAGCCAGAAAATCCTGCCGCTTTAATATTAGTAGCTTGTTCAAACAACTTCTTTGAACTATAAAAGTAGATTTAAATATTGTTGCAAAGCATATAAGCGTCTCGTAAAACTGGGAATTATTGACCACTGAAACAATATTAAAACAAGCGAAGCGAAATTTTTTCTAAGCAAGCTTTATACTTTCTTTCAAAAATAGCACTAACACAGGCTGTCCATCTGTACATCGATGTGTGAAATGTCTTTTCCTCTGTGATGACTTGTGGCAAAATTTAAACCTCAACTGAGTACATTTTTTTTAAAGTAATTATTGACTCTTGATCTGTTAGATTGCCAAACGATATGCGGAAATATTAATTGCGGAAAAGCTACGGCTTAAAACTTCCAGCGGTAATTTAGAAAAAAAGTGTTTGTTACCTATGCTTGGCTTCGCTGCTCTTGGTGAAAGTTTGCATAGAAATAGACTGAATCCTGTAGACGCGATGGCCACAGAATACATTCTACCGCAGAAAAAATATTAATGAAATGGTTAAAATGACTAATGTGTATAAAATGTTATTCGATTGCCCACCTAATCTACGAAGTTTTAAAGCCAATAGTTAGAAAAATTAAAAGATTTTTTAATGGTCAATGATTTTGGTTATCTATGAACATTGCTCTCAACTCGAGGTATAAGATCTGAACAAACAATTGGTGTAAAAGTGTTACTGCATATCAAAACGTAAACAGCGTATCAAAACGTACTAAAATGAATTCTCGCAAACAAAACGATTTATTCCCTCCGCAACATTAAACCGAAAGCCATTTTATACGACGCTTTAATATGTTAATAACATTCCCAGCCATATTACGATTGATCGTGTACGTGATAGCTTTAAAACAAGGATTTTATTTTCTTATTTTACTCTATAACTCGAGGCTGTATTCGACGCCCTTTGCGTAACGCAGTTTTCCGACGATAAACAGTCATTCTGCTAAAGACTACATGCCTTTAGCGCTGGTAAATAAAAGAGGTTTAATGAAGATATAAAGTGCGTGAAGAACAAAATCTTTGAACAGTGGCTGCTAGTGACTTATGCGGTGAAATATCCTCATCAACTGTGGGTCATAAGAAAGCTCAGTAACTTATCTCTACATGGTCAAGTCAAAAATAAGGATATCTTTTAAAGAGCCCGAGTAATTGACGTAGAAATTGTTTCCTTGCGAAGCTCAAGTGGCAACAGGTATTTGCACGATGCTGATGGACGTAGACCCCTACGTCCATAAGTACTGAAAGATGTGTGCCCGAACTGGATAACACAACGTTGTTAAAGGCCCCCACTAGGTGGATCGGCGACATCCTCAGGTCGCTGGAAGTCGCAAAACATAAGCCGCAATACATAAGTCTGGAAATGGCTACATAAGATTTTTACCAGTACAAATTCATTGGTGGTAATGATAATGAATGAAGTCATTTATATCCTTCTGCTAATAGGGCTTGGAATAAAGTAGCCATGTTGATAGAATGATATATTGCTATCTAAAGATTTAAATCCGTTATCCCTAGAAAATTTAGTGAAAATTTAAATCTGACGAGCCTGCTTGTAAATGTAACGTTATTAATTTTGTTTAGGGTCGGGTTTGTTTGTTGCCCGATAAAAGGCTCAGAATGTCTTTATTGCATTAATTGCGTTTTGCATTAATTGCGTTTTGACGTCAGCTTCAAGCGGTCGCTTGCTATACGAAAATAATATTTCCATGACTTTTATGAGAGAAACATGAATGTGTCACAGCAAAACTTTTATTTTATAAAATTGCTATATTACTCGACTACGGCAAAGCAAAGAAGGGTAATATCATTTGTCACCTTTTACTTTTAGGTATAATGTTCCTCTGTACCTTATTGACCGATTTTAGTAAATGGGATGTCATTGGATTCGTATTTTTCACAAGTGAAGTGTTTGTGAATAGGACAAAAGTTATACCTAACTTTGAGTATCGTTCGGTAAAATTAAATAAAGCGGCTGCTATTTTTCAGAATGTCTCAATAACTGGTTAGTTACTTGTAATTTTAAACTTTAGTAAATATAATTTTTATGAATCGTCACGAACAAAATATATGTAGAACGAGCTGTTTATTTCTATATAGGTATTTGTTTAAAGGAAAGATCATTTGGTTAAACAAAAGGTATAGAAAATGTTAAATGAGGCGTGAAATTACCTTGAAAAGCGAAATTTTATGCGTGACTACGCAGAAGCTGAGTGCCTATTTCATACATAATTAATTAGACAGAGAACTAGTGGGTAATAAAGGAATATGAAAATATTTTAATTATTTATTGACAAACTCGGTAATGATAATATGTCGCTCTCGCAACCAATGTGCATGCAGGAGTCAACGAACATAACTTATGGTTTTGCTTTTCCCATTAGAGACTAGGCCTGCGCCCAGCAGTGATGTTAATAGATGGGACTGAGAATGATGATAATAATTTTGCTAGCCATTTTGGAAACCTACCTTAAACTGACAATTTGTATCCAAGTAACTCAATTTTAAATTCAGTTTTAAAAACGATCTACAGGTTTAAAGGCTTCCAGGTGATCAGTTTATCTAATGGCGTACTTAACTATGTGATCAAAGTCCCTGGGGCAGATATAAAACCGGGGCCATAAATGAAATGAATTGTACACTGTAAAGAATTTCAGTATCAACCCAGTGTAACTGGCGGTGTCCACCCCCGTGCCTTATAGAGGCAAGCCAATTAAGGAAAATGGAACTGAATCTAAGTTCGAGCTAACTTGTGTTGGTCAGAGGCCAAAAAGTTAATATTCGTGAATTCTACATTACAATAGGTTTTTTTTTTGAATTGGTTAACCAACAGTTGTGAATACTAAATAGTTAACAAATTGGTTGACTTAAAATTAATAACAGGTTTCCACAGATAAGTTTTATATAAACAAAGGTACCTGGTAGAACCCAGCATGCAGCAGTTTATCTAATAGGTTGCGACGTACACTATTCATATTACCATGAAACAAATCAATTTCGGGGTCATTGTAAACATATTTACGAAGGCGAGAGACACGGATTATAAAATAATTAAATCTGTTCTCAGTTTTGCTATGTGCAGAATCTTTTTATGAATGAATGAATGAATGAATGAATGAATACACTTTTATTGTACACCAAAGAAAAAATGTAGTTAAAGTGATATAAATACGTATCAAGAGAGTACAATTTTTATGCCTACATATAAAAAGATTCTGCACGTATCGTGAGGATACAATAAAATCTAACTTTATAATTCCGGACTATCTATTGACCTGCAATTTTTATTCTACTTCAAGCTTAAAAAAACTAGTACATACCTAATGTACATTACGGCGAGACATTTACCTTGATTATTTATTGGTAAAATACAATGCTGTGCTGTGTGTGTCTATCACGATATTTACCAGTAGGTAATAAATATAAATATAAATATATCTATAGTATATTTCGGTGGTATATAATATATTTAAGTGGAATACATAGAAATTAAATTTTCGTTTAAAAGTTCAAACGCTGGCAGCATGCTACATGTCCCAAGCGAAATCTCTATGGGACTAAGCAAACTGCATTGCATGGAATTTAACTTCCAAAAGCACGATATAAGTTTCAATACACATTCAATGTTAGTCCCGCAATTTCGGGAAAACTACAATATTCGAGATGCAATTTTCAGCCGGTGGGATTTCAATTTACTCTTAATATTAATTCAGAGCTTTAAGCCTTGCCTTCTAAAGCATATTTATAATTTTCTGACATAGGCTATATAGGCGGCGTTGAAAACTGAAAAGAACTGTAGTGGTAGTCAGATTTGAAAGTAAGTAAATAAGTCGGAGAAAATATATGATTGTTGTAGAGCTAGATAATGCCTACAAAAAACTCGGTGACGGCATATACTTATATAACTTTTATATTTAAGTAACAAAGACTCTTTTTATATATTAAAAAAAATATTAAAATCGTTAGGTCATGTTTTTTGGTCATATGATGAAAAACTATGCGTTCTTATAAGTTCTAAGTACACTTATCATCTCAATTATTTAAAACTTAAGACAATTTTTTACCCTTTTACTGCATATAATTCGGACGAATTTTTAAGGAGATAATACGAGATATGCATCAAACCGCGACCACGACGTGTTCTTTTGGGTAATATTAATTATATTCGAAGGTTATTTTATATGTTCAACATGTCAATCTATTTAGAAGTAGTCTATGTTAGCTTATATCGGGTTGGAACTAATTAGGCACAGTATATTATTTTTGTACCAATTAATGCCATTACATAATGGATAGAAGTCATTTCCTGTCTTCCGCGAAAAGCCTTCGTGAAAGGAGATCGTGTAATTTATAATTTCTTGAATCTTTAAATCCACTCCAAACATTGTTTACAATTATTAATTGTAAAGTCAACATCTCCTGAGGATGCTCCGGTGTCCGAGCGAAACGTGCGTAACATTGCCGAAGATCTGTTTGGTGCCGAATTAAAAAAAACAGTCCGCGGCAAGTGACAACATATGGTTAGTTTGACTCATACGCCGACGAAGTCGCGAGGGACCGCAAATTAACTATATATTAACATCTTATATAAAAAAACAAATAGACAGTTTGTCTGCAGCACCAGACAGAAAGGTCGTACCCGTATATAGGTATAATCTATGGGTGTACCCTAAAGCTCAGCATATTATGCCATGCATTAAAAATACAACTTGTAATAGAATTACGAAATAATATTGAAGGATGCATAAGTATATTAAATCAAAGGAAGTATATTTATTTTTCCATACAAACGAATTCAAAACATTCTGAATTTGCTTGTGACATTCCTATTGAAGATAAAAGACCGACACGCGCATAGTACGCGACGCTTGCCTAAGAAAGTTACAGGAGACACATGATTTAAATTGCATGTGATGTGTGTATCTCATTATTTCAGTAAAAAAAAAATGGCCGAAGGCAGTTTACTCAAAAGTTATTAGGTTTTCGGTTTCACAGATAAGTCTCAGAGACAGTACATAATGTACCTCTAATGCCCGTGGAATGTTATTTCGGTTTTCATTTACACCGATTTACACGTTGTATACTTAAATTTTTTTCTTTCTTTCCCGTAGGGAAAAGGTAAAGGTATTTCACCGTACAGCCTTGTCTTCAGTGTTTAATCTTATATATTATATATATTTCTTGTTTGCGTGTGTATGTCCCTGAACCCCTCCTAAACGGTTTGACCGATTTGAATGAATTTTTTGGGGTCCGCTAGTATTCATTTATTATTTGATTATAAGGCATAAAGCCATGTTTTTATGTTTGTATTAACATTCAATCTCATTGTAACGCGAAATTAAAAATTGAAAAAAATAAAATTCAAAATTCATTCATTTATTTCAAGTAGGCCTAATACAAGCACTTTTGAAACGTCAAGTCTGTCCGTGTGTAGTGACTCTACCACCGGTTCGGAAGGCAGATTCTACCGAGAAGAAGCCGGCAAGAAACTCAGCAGTTGCTCTTTTCCAACATCAAAAATTTACATTTTATATTTTAACATTCATTTTTCTATCTTGTGAGAGATGAAAGCGGAGCCGGATGCTTCCAAGCAACCTTGTCATTAAGAAACTCATCAATTGTATAATAACCTCGCTGTAATAAATGTGTTTTAACACATTCTTTAAACTTATGGATTGGTAGGTCCAAAATTACCTTAGGAATCATATTATAAAAGCGTATACTCAATCCCACAAATGACTTCTGCACCCTTCGCAGACGATATGCAGATGTCACTAATTTATGACCATTTCTTGTAAGTCGACTGTTTATATCCACTTTTTGTTTATAAAGACTAATATGTTGTCTTACAAATACTATATTGTTATAAATGTATTGTGAGGCTACCGTAAGTATACCAATTTCTTTAAATTTTTCACGGAGGGATTCACGTGATTTAAGTTTATATATTGACCGTACAGCTCTTTTCTGCAATATGAATATAGTTTCAATATCAGCAGCTTTGCCCCATAATAAGATCCCGTAAGACATCACACTATGAAAGTACGCGAAGTAAACAAGTCTTGCTGTTTCTACGTCAGTAATCTGTCTAATTTTCCTGACGGCGTAGGCAGCCGAGCTTAGTTTACCTGCTAGTGTATCTATATGGGTACCCCACTGAAGCTTACAATCCAAGGTCATGCCCAGAAAAACTGTGGAATCTTCCATTTTTAGTGATTCTCCATTTATTATTATATTTTTATTAACTTTCTTTACATTTGGTAAAATAAATTCCACACACTTAGTTTTTTTTGCATTTAAAAGTAAATTATTGACAGTAAACCAGTGCGACATATGCGACATAGCACGGCTTACATCGTCAGAGTTGTCTCTACCTCTATCAGTTTTAAAAATTAGAGATGTATCATCAGCAAACAGTACAATGTCACAGGTTTCACTGACATGGTGTGGTAGATCATTTATATACACCAAAAATAGAAAGGGACCCAAGATTGAACCCTGTGGGACACCCATTGACGTAGCCGACCCCTGCGACTTAATGTCTTTTATGCAAACCCTTTGGGTTCTGTCACTGAGATAAGAGGCAACCAAATTTAGTGCAACGTTTTTGATACCATAATGGGCTAGTTTAAGAAGCAAGGTTTTATGATCGACACAATCGAATGCTTTGGATAGATCACAAAAAACACCAATGGCATTCTGCGAACGTTCCCAGGCATCGTACACATGTTTTAAAAGTTTAGCGCCTGCATCCGTGGTGCTACGACCTTTAGTAAAACCGTACTGCTCCGGATGTAGTAAGTTATTTACATTGAAGTGATTCAAAAGTTGATTTAATATAATTTTTTCAAAGACCTTACTAAGAGCTGGTAAGATTGAAATGGGTCTGTAATTGTTAATGTCGTTTTTATTGCCAGATTTAAATAGAGGTATAAGTTTACTATGTTTCATTAAATTTGGAAAAGTACCTCTATCAACACATTCATTAAAAAGTATGGCTAAGTAAGAGGCAATAACGTCTATAATGTTAGATATTACCATTACTTTTTACAGGTTTTTTTCTGTTTCAACAACTTAAAAGTCTTTATTATATCATATGCAGATATATGTTTAAAATTAAATAAATCGTTGCACTCATTAACGTTGTTCCTCAATAAACTCTGAGCTGCAGTAGGTGAAGAATTAAGTGAATCAGTCAACAAAATAGGAACACTCTGAAAAAAGTTTTCAAAGGTACTTGCAACCTCACTGTCAGCGGTAACTTTATTATCATTAATAATTAATTCAAAGTTTACGTTGCGAGATTTAGCTTTCCCAGTTTCATTATTAACAATTTTCCAGGTCGTTTGTACTTTGTTATCCGATTTTATGATTTGATCCTTAAAGTATAGCGACTTAGCATGAAAGCAAACGTTCTTAAACGTTTTAGAGTACATTTTTACGTGTTGTAGGAAAGCTGGAGTATGGTTATATTGTTTTTCACCATAGAGCTCATACAAATTATCTCTACTTTTGTATATGCCAATAGTTGCCCAATCGCTAAACTTAATTTTTTTATTGAAATCTATATGTTTGAAATTGAATATTTTGTTAAATTCATTTTCTATAATATTAAAGAGCGTACCATAAATGCTGTCAGGATGACCGTTCTTAAAGACAAGGGCAGGAATTTTGGATGATATTTCACCTTTGAATCGCGTCAATTTGCTCTTAGTTATCGGCCTACACTTGACGATATGTTTATCTTTGTTTATATTATTCAAAACAGTAATTTGTTGGCCACAATGATCTGATCTTAAGTTGGTTATTATCGATTTACCTAAGATATCACAGTTGAGAAAAATATTATCTAAACACGATGCTGAGGTTGCTGTGATTCTAGTAGGTTCACTAAAAGCATAATTTAAATTAAAACATTTAAATAAGTTTAGCAACCTAGTCGTAGTTGCATTACTAAGTAAAATATCAACATTAAAATCCCCGCATACTATTGCTTTTTTTGTGGATACAGACAATCGCTTAAGCACATCTTCCATTACAAAATACAAAAAATATTACTTCACAGGCTTTAGAGGTAAACTATTTACTGTCTCTGAGACTTATCTGTGAAACCGAATCGCTAATAGTTTTAAGTAAGTAAACCACTGCCATAGTTTTTACTGACTGTGCCCTATCATCGAATTCAAAATGAAAATCTAGTGACTCCTGTCAGTTTATTAGGTACTTGTTACGTAGTGTAGTTAATATGCGCGTGTCGGTCTTTTATCTACAAAAGAGTTGTTATAAGTAAACATTTGTGATGTTCTGAATTAGTATGTTATATATATGTTTCTTTTCATTGAATATTTCTACGGGGTGATTCCTTATGAAATATAACACCCTTTAATAGAATTTCGTTATTCGGTTACACGTTGCATTATTATATAAATTTGTGAGCTTCCGTGTTCTTTAAAAGCCTTGATTAGTGCGCGGGATAATCTTCTGGGGTTTATAAATTTCTGAATGAATGGAAGAAACTTCGAAGTGAAAAGGCGGCGATTCAAAATCCCAAAAATATTCAATTCCATACATCCACACACAACAATTTCAGACATCCAAGCCCGATTTTACTTGTTACTATTGATGCCTACGCCCTCCGCAGCCTCTACTCACACCGAAGACTCACCTCGGCATCTGAAGACTCGATGGACTCCTTCACTCCCTCCTTTTTCCCTCCACATTCCGTCTGACTTCCTTTCTCGACAACATAAAATCACCAGACATAAAAAACAATACCAAATAGACATCTAAAAAAAACTTCATGAGATCCAAAAAAACGCGCCCACTCGCACCAATAGTTTTCTCACCCTTTTCCTCGCATGCATTAAAAGCACATCTATGACAATTATTTTCATGCGAAAAAAAGAAGCAGTTTGGTGAACAGATAATTTAGTAGGTATATCTAGGATATATCTATACTAATAACATGCGAAAGTGTCTGTTCGTTTGTTTGTCAGCAGTTGAACTGATTCTTTTTTTTTTTTTATATAGCTTGCATCCTGCGGATGGACATTAGATATATATTTATCGCGAAAAGCTGCTGGTAAAAGTTACCGACTCACTTGGCGCTCAACATTTTTAAATTAGTCGAGGAATAACCTAAGTGCATTATAATAGCACTTTTGATATTTTTTTGTAATTTGTAGATACCTAACCAAAAGTAAGTAGGTACGTAAAAAAGGCATAAATAAAAAATATTAATGGCTTGAAGCAATAGTATAGGCACTGAAATATGAACATGTACGGGAGCTATTGTGATACGCTCGACCGTAACAATAGGAAGATCTTCCTCCGAGCGGATGATCGTGCTCGGGGACCGAGGTTCGAACATTCATTTTTGGAAGTTGTATATGTAGGCATTCTTAGTGAACACTTCGCTAGCGCGATGCAGGATTTTTGTGGCGCCATCTAGTTCTGTAATGTGGAGACCGCTACAGTATTCCCCTCCGAGACTGGAAGTCTTACCATTGAAGCAGTGTTGCTTGAGGTGTACAGCATTGCGAGAATCGACCGTCGCTGTTGACGTGCTGAGTGATCGTGTAGCTACTCCCATGCCTTGCAGGATTGACAGTCGTCAATGTGCTTGCTGTAGTATGCCTCTCGTATACCAATCGTGTCCGTACGTTGCGTGCGTTGAGAGCGTTGCGTGCGTTGCGAGCGTTGAGAGCGTTGCGTGCGTTGAGAGCGTTGCGTGCGTTGAGAGCGTTGCGTGCGTTGAGAGCGTGCGTGCGTTGAGAGCGTTGCGTGCATTGAGACAGAACCCTCATAACCCGAATACGCCCCGCGCACGCCTCACTTCACACCTGCGTAATGTTGCTGGCTCACAAACTTCTCCCATTGTTACCATATTATGGTAAACGTCTTAGACAACATTAGAGGTAAAACGATTACTGTCAATTACTAATACTTAGTGTTAAAGTGAAGTAAGTGGTTTTCGATACTTCCATATTAGTCTTATACAGGGTTTCTGAATGATCTTAATTCTGTGAGTATAGGTAATAACAAAAAGATTCGAAAACACAAGTGTAAAAATCCATCTTTCCACACTATAAACAACTAGTATACCAAAAAGTATCAACCACCTTTTGAGCAACTGTGTTAATTAAAAACTTCTACAGTGTGAGATTGTAGTTGAAGGCATATCACTAATAACTAAATAATTATTAAGCTTTAGGCACCTAGGTATATCAAATAATTTATTGATAATTTCAATATCCTTAAATAAATAGTTTGAAGCAATCATATTCTTAAGACTCACAATAATTAATCATTTAGTGTTGGGTCGCGAAAATTGAGTCATTACAAAGTAAAACGAGGTACAGATTTTTTTAGATTGCTTAACCGATAATTTATAACTGTGCCTGATAATTAAATGACTGTAGAACATTTTGCTTACTGGTTTGGAGAAAATGTGTGAAAAACTTTACTTAGGTATGTCGGGTGTCATACAATGCGCGACGTGACCAGATGAACTAAAAATTATAATCTCATTGATTGCTAAAATAATCACAAATAATTATTATTATAAACGGAAAATTATGCCCACCGTATTTCACTATTAAAAAATAATAGATAAGTATAAGGAGTTCTCCTACTTAAAAAGTATCATCTCATAAATTATTCTATCATCAACTATTTAAGAAAACACATTTAATTCTGTTGAGTCATTTTCGCATAGTACACGATCGATGAACAATGAATTAAAGTAAAACGCTACAAATGGAATCGGGTGGGGCATTGAGTCGTATCTTTAGAGACGGAATGGGTGGCGCTGCTGTCGCGCATGCGTATCAGTCCTTATTTCTATATCAATCGACCATAGACATATTTTTTTATTATCTGGCATTTTACTCTGCCTTCTGTTTCTGTTTCTAGGTTATGTTTTTGGTTTTATTCGTCAATTGTCAAAATTTATGTCGTGAGTGTTTTTCGTGTAATAAGTCGAATAAGTTGAAAAGTTATTAAGTAATATCCTTACTATCCTCGCTTATAATAATTTAAGATCTTTCAGTGTTTGCTGCATGAAGATAATTCGATAATTCTTAAATGTCTGCATAGTAGTTAGTGACTGTTTCGGATTGACATTGAGATAATATGTGAATAGTTTTAAGTCGATGCGCACTTTTAATTACCTGAGTTAGTAGCGCAGTCGTCAGCTGTAGTTATACCGTAAATATCTGCTTCGGGATACATGTAATCTTTTAATTTCTACGGCGTACACAACCAACGTCAAAATGACTATGAGTCAGTTATCTGTTATGAAACTTTACAATACCGTGGTTGACGATGTGATAGCCGGAGTGCGCGATTGTTTTTTGGACGATGGTGTTGACGAACAAGTGTTGCAGGAGTTGAAACAATTATGGAAAACAAAGTTAACAGCTAGCGGGGCTATGGATCCACCGCGGGCGGATTCCCCGTCGCTGCCACCGCCACCAGCAGTGTTACAAAACTTTCCGAAAGCCAACGGTAGTAACCTGATGCCAAAAAGAGCTCAGGACATGGTACCACAAAGCTCAAGTCACTCTGCTGCGGAGCATGGTGCCCCTCCGTCAAACATAGCCGGAGCTCACCCACACCATATCCTCGACCCCAACAACAAAGTACCTGTACAGCTAACGTTACCCGCTCAACCTGGTGTGCCAGGCTCGCAACCACGATCATTTACAATACAGATTCCTGCATCTGCCCTCAATGGGAACAAGTTGCACCAGGTTCTTACAGGACCGATAATAAATGCTACTATAAGTTTGCCTCAACCACTAGCAGCTACACTACTACAGCAACATATAAACTCTGCATTAGCAAGTCAACAGAATGATTATGATGGTGGTGGAGGTGGCAGGAGTGGAGCAGCTCCATTTTCTCTTGATGGTGCGCTTGACTCATCCGATGATGAAGGCTCAAATGTTGGTGATGGGTCAGAGGATGGTGGTGGTGATGACGATGAGGATGAGGAGTCAGCTGAGGAGCGGGCGGAGGAAGAAGAAGAGGAGAGAGATGAGAGTGGAGGAGCAGAGGAAGAACCCCTCAACTCTGGTGATGATGTTTCAGATGAGGAACCTGGTGACATGTTTGACACTGACAATGTAGTTGTTTGTCAATATGACAAGATCACTCGTAGTCGTAACAAGTGGAAGTTCTACCTTAAAGATGGTATTATGAATTTAGCAGGCAAAGATTTTGTTTTTCAGAAGGCCAATGGTGATGCAGAGTGGTGAATTTTTGTTTATTGATAGAATAATGTGTAACAATATTGGTGTAATAGTTCTGGTTGAGAGTATACTAAAAAGCAAACCTAATAGTATTGGCTTAAGATTTTGTAGATATAGTTTACGTAATTATATGGTTCAGCATCTTTTACAATTCACACACAAACACCGCTTTTAGGTTGACGAAGGATATGACAACCAAAAGTGTGCAAAGAAAAAAAAGATATTAAATCTGTTGTCAAATAAAATTCTCCATTGTATAGGTAGATAATATAATTTTTAAAAAAAGATTAAAGTGCTTTGCTGATTCTTAGTTTTAGTTAGTGTTGTTATCATTATCTTAAATATGATATTACATATACCAAAAAAAAAAAATTGCTGCCATATAAAACTTTTATTCAAATTTGTTTGATTTTATTACTTTTGGATTGGTTGCATTGACTTTTTATTTTAAAGCTGCATTAGATGTTGATCAATGTTCTTTATGGTCAACCTAAAGGTATATTTATTTACAAATACATCTTAAATGACCACAGGTTGAATATAAAATAATCTGAAATGTTTATATATAAAAGATATTACAGCATTAAAATTGGTAAAACAGAAATATGCTTCACCTTTATTAAAGCATATTTATGTATTGTAAACATTTAAAATTTTACCACATTAACTAACATATAAGATGCAATATTTAAAAAATCTTAAGTCCATACTGCTTGCGAAAATTTTAGACTGTACCTACATAGGTGATGGTTAAATATGATGTGAATTTTAATATTAGATAAACCACCCATGTGTATATTAAATTTCTTGATTAGCTTCACTATTGCATTTTGGAATCAGTTCAAAGAAGAAAAATATTTAAATAATGTAAAGTACTTGTTGAGTATGATGTGTAAACAAATTTTACAAAATTCTTTTCTTTTATATTATAATAGTTTATGCTTGCATTAAATAAAAGGCTGACCATATAAAAGCAAAACTGAAGTAGGTACCATTTGCTTATCTTCTAACAGGTTACTGTGCAGTTTCTCTAAACTTCAATTCCAAAAAATAACAACTTATATTATATCCTATGTTATAACATATAAGATATAATAATAATTGAATACACTGGCTAAAAATAGTCTGTTTAGAAAAACCACTTGCTCAGTGACTGACTGACTTACTTATAATTTGTAGGCACTAACAAGCCTACTATAAAGGGGCTTCTAACTTATATTACAAAAAACTGAACTTTGTGAGAAACAGCTGGCTACCTTCTGATAAAAACCTAAATAGCTGCAATATGCTTTAACTTTTCTGATAGGCAAACTTGTTGTTTTCTTCCAAAACACATAATTTAATAAAACTTCTTATGTACTCATCCCACATTTTTTATGGAGATGACCATAAATTAGCAACTATCAAAAAGTTACAGAATATAGTCTAGAAACATTGCTTATTTTTTGCTGCATATGTGTCTGTCCTTTCTGTGGCAGCTATACTCAAACATTATAATATGCTAGTTATATTATGAATAAGCTAGTTGGAAATGAGGGACCTCAGCTGATTGGGATATTAGTTTTCCTAATAAATAATAAGAAAAAATCTTAACTTTTCACAGTACCTAATTTAATCATAATTTTAGAGACACTGACACTACAAAATTGCCATTACAAAATATGCAATAAGAACTTAAATATTAGCTGATCATTAACAATGAAATGGGTTATGGATGAAGATGGCTACAGCACAAGGGTTATGTATGCGGATCTTATGTAAATATATCTAATGATCCTATACAATATTTAAACAATAATTCACACACAGATGTTAAAACTATTTCAAGTCATTACAGGTTAGGGTTGTAAATTTTTTGCTTAGGTTAATTTTATATGAAAATGTGTTTATTTGAAATTTGAATCATTCTTCTTAATTGAGTATTAATAATACATCATATGGTGTTATTGTGTGTGTGTGTGCTAGCACCCCTTTCCAACTAACTTTGATAAATATAAATTTTGAGATAATACTGCCTTCTTAAAATGTAGGCACTGTATACAATGTAATCTTATAATTTTCGATCGTTTTACAATAAAATTGATTATAATGATTTGGCATGTACTGTTTGTTACCAAATTTGAAATATTAAACTAATAATTACAATTTTTAGTAGCCTTTTATGATGTGAATACTAAGTTACATAAATTAACTATTGAATCTTATGGAGGTGTACCTAATGAGTAGGAACTGCAAACTGGGATTGCAAGTAAAAAACCATTAATGAATATCTCAGATATGTGTAAAAAAAGTTTATTATGTTTATTTGTGCATTTGTTTGGTTATTAGTTGCAAATTGTGTTAAGGTTGATTCGGAAATGAGTGAACGGGAACCTTTAAGCAGTTTCAACACCACAGAATCTGTTTTAAAAATACTGTAGAAGCATATGGTAGATGAATAAAGTTACCCGAAGTCCACTACAGATTGTTTTTATGATACCTTTACCAATCAAAAAAAATTTTTTATCTGACCTAAACTGGAAGTTATGAAAATGATATTCTATTCACTTTATTCTTTGTGGAAAGGGTTAACACTATCTTTACTTTTCTTGACTTTGACTTGTCAAACCAGTTTGTTTAACATCCTTTTTCTATTTTAAATATATCTGTTGAAAAGTTGCTAAGCAAAGTCGTTATTTGTAAATGACATCAATAATTTATATGGATAATGATAGTACACCTAATTGTTTCTAACTTGTCTTCAACCTTTCCGTTATTTTATGGGTTAAGTAGATTTAAAAAAATTAAAGAAGCAAATGTAAATAAATAAATTAAAACAAACATAATAAACAGAGTTTGTCTTTCTGTAAGTGTGTTTTAAAAAAAATAAACTATACTAAAAAGTAATGAAACGATTGTTGATGTTTACATTATAAGATCGGTAAGAAAAAATAGACTAATAAACCGATAGATAACAGATAGATTGACATTAGAGATTTATGTAAAATAGAATATCACCACTATATTAAAGCAGTAAGACCTATTATACAAACTTTCAACTGTTAACAATAACCCCCTCAAAGTTACTTATGTACGCGCTCAGAATATTGAAATTGTACTTAAAATATTTCAAATTTTCCTTCATACTTGATTATGTACGTAATCTCTCATATAAACAAATATTTCAGTTTTAACTAATTTTAGTTGCGATGAGTGAAATCTTATGTATTGCATTGTTCTTTGTCTGCTTATGAAAAATGCAGTAACATATGTTATTGAAAGTATAATCTCTATCTACTATACACTAATTTCAAAAATGTTTTTTATTGCATTTCATTAGTTTTACGTAGATGGCAACAAAATAAGTATTTATCAAATACCGATTTTATACCACGTTGTATATTAAATGAGTTTTCAAAGCCAGAAGCATTATAACAGGATAACTATTGTGCTTATTACGAAGATTTTAATCGATATTCACAAAATTCATATTACCTTGCTGGTAATTAAACATCAATGAGAAAAAAACTAAATAGTTTAGAAACTCGATATAAAGTTCTCGTGAATATTCAAGGAATATTATTGTCAAGATCAAGAAGAATGAATGAATGAATAGTCAAGGTCATAATCACAAGATCCTTTTTTTTTTTTTTCAAAAATGGCTAAAGATCAATGTGACAAACAAAAGTGATTTGTATAAATATTGGTCAAACCTTATACATACAGAATTCAAGTATTTTAGTTAGTCAATAAATAATTTCGATAAATAGTTCATAAAATAAGGATATCAGACTTTGATTTCACTTTTTTAAGAAATCTTCGTGCTGATTCGGTTGTTCCCATTAGGGCCAGACCAGGCACGGCAGGACAGCAAAGAACAAGAAAAATAATATCCCCTGCCCTGCCGTTCCCGATGAGTTGTGCCATTAACTAAATTGACAGGTATGTAGTGCTACTCTCTTCACAATGTTCCCTGCAAAAAGGATAGGTCAATTTAGAGATTTAAGTACAACCGAATTGGTAATATTTTAAGATAATTTATTAAGCAAATTAATCAAAAAATCAACAAAATCTTCCCTCGGTTTTGTCAGACTGTCCAAAAATATCATTATACCAAAAAAAAAAATTGAGATAAATTATCATCTATATTAAATCAAAATATTTTTTTTGGTGTACATTTTTCTTTTTGGTTTATAGGTAGAAATTATTTTTAACATTATTTTAAACGCGTGTGTGTATAGTTATAATGTAATATTGCCTAAGATACTTGTAATAATTACAAAACAATTCTTCCACCCTACTGAAACTTTTAATTTATTTTTTCTTGTCTGTAAAGAACACTCCGTGTCAACCTTAGTAAATTTTGTCAAGACGTTTGTTGCCCAAGCTGATGTCAATCCTATAATTGCAAGTAACACGAGTAGTTTAATTGCTTTTGCCGCTTAACAAAAAATTTAAAAATACTGACAGTTAAAATATCTACTTACCTATATTGTCTAAAGAACCATAAGTTCGTGTGTTTTTTATAATTATTCATATTAGGATTTACATTAATATTACAGTATGAAGCCACAGTGCGTAATACTGTCCGCCATTTAGTGTTTTCCAGAAGAGCGGCCAAGCATGCAACCTGTAAAAATCAATAGATGACATCTTTCCAAATAATTATTGTATAAGACCAAAATTCTTAGATTTCCGAGATATATGCTATCATAGTTTTACTAACAGTATGCGCGACAAATAGGACCAGCTAAAGGCGATTCCAGGCATAGCGCAAAAAATACTAAAGAATTACATTTGTAAAGTAATTTGTTATGTTGTGGTATGCCACCCTGTGCACTAAACTTAAGTGTCCAAAACCTTTTATTTCAAGATAATTTTCCATCCCTAGTTTTACCTTCATTTACATGGTTAATTAGAATTTGTGATATGATATTTCTTATTTAATCAGTTAAAATGACAATATCTTGAAATGGTTGAAATAGATTCACCATGTCATGTAATTCAAAATAATTCTTGTATTTTGGTTACTCTTAACTACTCGTATAATATTAGTATAGGATTTGTTAAAACCACTATGTGATGATGTTGATGAGAATGGTAATAATAATAAAATAATATGTTGCATTATTTCGTATTTTTATTATGTTCTACTTATTTTAAAAGTTCTCAAACTCAGTATTGCCTATTGGTGCAAAGGTAATAATACAAATCCTAACATAAATTGACAGATCTAAAAATGCTTCACAATGTTTAACGTGGGAAAGGATGGAAAGTGCTATTTTTACACGTGTCAATTTAGTTCAGCATGACCTATATTTTTAACGTAATTGGTATCTACCCTTATATTAATGGGATACGCTTAGGACCTCAATGTTGTTGATTTTATATAGAGCAAGATTTTGTTGGTTCTGAGATTTGTTTAAACAAAATATGTTGTAAGCAAATCTCTGAACAAGAACGATGTACAAAAAAAATATAATATATTTCCTTTGGAGATAATTACATTCAGTTCACTTAGCCCTTCTTTTCAAAAGCAAAAAGGGGTCGGTTATGCTGCTTAAGCAACGCTGGCCTTCGTATATTCGATGGGATTCGGCCTTTGGAAATCCTTATTCAGCCAATGGTCTTTGCTCTAAGTCACAATCACCGAACCTCTTTCTTCTTTTAAGAGCTTAGGCCCACCACGCTGCTATGTAGGTCGGCGCGCAAATATTAGTTTACATCTTATATACAACGTTTAACCCAAATACGAATACAGAAGAAGGGTGCGTAAGTATATTTCATGAGGAATCACCCTGTAAAAATATGAAATCAAAAGATGCATATTTTTTTCTATGCAAACTAATTCTAAACAATCGAAGTGTTTGCTTATGACACCCCTATTTAAGATTAAATACCGACACGCGCATAGTACCTACCCTACGCGACGCGTCCCTTATAAAGTGATCCGAGTCACATACATGATTTTAATTTTGCATGTGATGTTAGGGCTGTATCTGATTACTTTAAGTAAAAACTATGGCAGTGGTTTACATAAAAACTATTAGGTTTTCGATTTCACAGATAAGTCTCAGAGACAGAACATAATGTATCTGTAAAGCTTGTGAAGTATTATTTCTGTTTTTATTTACACCTTATATATACCTAAATAGATAGGTAGGTACTTATTTATCTTGAAAAACATCCATCGCGCCAATGGGTAAGTACAGTTATTAAAAATCCAACAAAGGAAAAGCATGAGTCTACTTCAATTCATTTCAAAGGAGAGAATATTGCGGTGCAAGCTCCGGATAAGAAGAAAGGCTACTTGTAGATTTGTTTCGAAACTCGACGGTCCAATTATCCGCGATAATCCCGCGCAGCCGCCATGTAATTTCCTACATTGCGCGCAGTCGCAGTTTTTATTGTCATTTGTGCTATTATAATGTGCTTAGTGACTGCAAAATGTAAAGTAGTAACTATTGTTACTGTTAAATTTAATAGATGTACCTAAGAGAAATATATCTGGTCATGGCGGAAAGCGATTATAGCTAGTTGTTAGGACCACGGCCTCCCTTTCGAGTTTGTACCCGGCATGCAACTTTAACTATCAAATTCAGAGTTATGTGCGTTTTTAATTTATGCAATGAAACCTTGAAAAAATGCTCTTTGTATTCCAGTCAAATATGCAAGTTTGACGAAAATAAGTACTTAGTCAGGAACTAAGTAAATGGTTTGTTTCGTATACTAACGGTCCATTTAGTAGTGATGTAGGTATACATGAAACCAGTAGCTGTGGTACACCCCTTGGTAATTGAATTATCTGCACAACCGAATAGCACTCTCAAAACTTCCGTTTAGTAATATTTTGGTAATAATATTTGTTTCAGGTAGGTATCGTAAAGTTTTAGTACTCCCTAGAGCTGAATAAAGTCAGTAGATAATTAGAAGGTACTTACGGTTACATAACTATACATTTAAGTAATAATAATATGTTCTATAACAAATAAGAACCTACTTAAGTCAGCAATTTCAACAAAAGTAAGGTCTGATTTGTCAATACTCCGCTCGCAAAAGGTCAAGTAAAAGGAGTGGGGCTGACTCGTTCACCACTCCAAATCCAACCAAATGACAAACATAAATACCCCTTTCGACTCTGCGTTGTCAACCTTTTCAAAGATATCTGCTTTTTTATTTAAAAAAAAAATGTGCGAATGAGCCTAACTTCGCACAAAAATTCAAGTGAAACCTAACTTTATAGCAAGGCAAGCACTCGGTGGTTGGGTACGGGCATGCTATTGTAGCTTATTTGTATTGTAGGCTCGTTTCGAATCTAGCCAGTAGTGTTGCCCAAATTCAGTCTTGGTCTTGCAGTCTTGGTCTTGTTCTTGCGTTTTTGCAAGACCAAGACCAAGAACAAGACCGCGTATTTTTAGCAAGACCAAGACCAAGACTGACCGTGCAAGACTTGAGCAAGAACAAGACATAGCCTGCAAGACTCTTGCGTCTTGCAGCTAGGACTTAGCGCTATTTCACGGAGTAGTTAGGTGTAACAGTTCGGTGTATAGGTAGGTAGGTACGCTTAGGAATTCTATGAGACGCAAAAAACTATATCAAAGAATATGAAAAACTGGACCTATGCGCATTACGACTAATACCATAAACATAGCGAATAAAAAAATATCTATTAAAATCAAACTGAGTGCATGCATAGTTATGTTTTAACCATCGGCACTTTGATAATGCGGCATCAAAGGTTTTGTACTTACTTCTCAAAGAAATTTGCCGCTTTTCGGAAGTACATGGTTATGATACACGCGCCGGCGGCTTCTTTTGAAATCTAAAACAATCGTTGCCGCCGCGCCGAAATCATAACATTTGACACTATTCATGCAAAATAATTTCGAATTTTAAGAGTACCTACAGGTGTTCCAAAGAATAAATAAGTTTCAGAGTGCTTAGAATGAAAATGAATACATTATACTGATCACGCAAGTAGTATTATGATTAGGATAAAATGGTGAGGATAGGTAGTAGATGTCATAATAATTCATTCTAGTAAGTAATTATAATATTGATTACTTATATGGTTTTAAACTAATTACTTAGGTACTATTATTGTACATTTAGTCATTATATTTCTTAAGTTTTTACAAGAAAAAATAGCAAAAAAGTGTTCGAATATCTCTGAGAGAGATGATGAGAGTAAGTATTTACTAGCTGTGCCCGCGACTTCGTCCACGAGGAATAGTAACTTTGGAGGTATAGTGACGTTCAGGATTTATTTATTTATTTTAAAACTTCTGTCATCAAACATACAAACGAACTCTTCAGCTTTATAATATTAGTATAGATGCACGCCAAAACATTCACTTATATGTAAAGAATAGTGATTGGCACTAATTCTTTACATATATTTTATTCACGGGTCGCGTCTGTACAAGTAGGTAATATTTAGTGTGTGTTTGTACGCCGCACGCGGCATCGTTCGATTTGCGGCGGCATCCTTTTCATAGAGCCGGCACGTGACGAGGCGGCGCGGTAAAAAGCAAGGAAACGTACTATAAATGAAGGAATTATTTTAATTCCAGTCATTTCCAATTGAGCTGTGCTTCGATTCTAACTTAATAATTGTTTTTACTAATTCTCGTTGTTTTCTAAAAACGTATCACGTGTACAATTTAATATGAGTGACGAAGATTCAAATTATTCTAGTCCGAGTAACGAGAGTTTGAGTCACAGATCTAAAAGACCCAAAAGCAAATTTGAGGAGTTTTTCGAAATAATTCATGCATCCCAAACTGCCTTGTGTAAATTGTGCCAACATAAAAAGATTGAAATAAAAATGAAAAACAGAAACACTTCAGGCTTAAGGAAACATCTAATGTCTTTCCACAAAAAGGAATCAGAAATATTTCTTCCTGTTAAACCAAAATTAAGTGGAGATATCACAAGCTTTTTAGTAACCGCTGGAAGAAGTGGACAGGTAAGAATATTTTTTTAACAGTTAAAAGAATTTTAACTCCGCGTAGCTATTCATGCGATACTTTCAAAAACGCCATTAACTTACGTAAGTATTTTTGAGTTAGTGGTGTTTTCATCTAGGGGTGCGACATATTAAGTATGTAATTATCGTCTTAAATATTTTTTATAAACACCCATATTTTCATTTAATCGGCCAGTAACAACTAAGTACTTTATTTTGGTAAATTACAGTACAGTGCAACCTTAATATAACAGCTACAGTTGATTGGGTGGTGAAAAAATATCTTCCCTTCTCATTTTTCGATGACGAAGCTACACAAGTATATTTTCGACGTATTTGCCCTAATATGGTGTTTCCTAAAAGGTCTACACTTAGAAGGAAAGTCAAAGAGCGATTTGAAGAGCTCCAATTGAATCTCAAGGAACGACTTCAACCATTATCATCTAAAATGTCGTTTACCATTGATGGGTGGACGTCAATTGCTGGTAGGAGTTACTACGGGGTTACTATTCATTATATAGACAACGAATGGAAGTATCGATCTGTAGTTCTTGATTTTATACCATCACGCGGTCGACATACTGGGGAAGATATTGCAACGATTTTCCATGAATGTTTATTGGAATATGGCATAATTGATAAAATACAAGGTATCACGGTCGACAACGCAACTGCAAATACCAAATTTATGTATGAACTGGGCAAACAGCTGCCGCCACACTTTGATTCAGACAATCAACATTTCCGGTGCTTTGCTCACATTTTAAACCTTGGTGTACAAGATTTATTAAAGACCTTAGCATTACACTGTGAGTCTGACACTAACGCGCAAGATCAGCAGTACGAAGACTATGCAGACGAAACTGAGGATGAGGAAGATGAAGAATCTGCACCAAATATTGCTGACTCGCGTACATCTGTAACAAAGTTACGCAGTATTTCCAGTAAAATAAAAAGAAGTGAGATAGTGAAGAAGAAGTTTCAGTCTGCTTGTGAAGCAGCTGGCGTGCCATCAAATCTAAATGCCATTCTTGACTGTCCAACGAGATGGAATTCCACACATGATATGATTGGATTTGGTTTAAAAGTGAGAGCGGGCATTGACATATTGTGCAGTTCTGTCACCGAATTGAATGATTTTCAAATCACAGCTAATGAATGGCAGGTACTCGAAAAATTACATAAATTTCTAATAAACTTTAAACTTTTAAGTACAAAACTTGGTGGAGACAAATATGTTACGTTACCGCTAGTCATTGTATCATTTAATCTCTTGCTAGATAAAATTGAATCCATGGTAAAACAGTTAGATGAGAAACCTAATCGATCTGAAGTGGATGAAAGGCTCATTCTAGCTTTCCAAGCAGCTCGAGACAAAATGCTTAAACATTACAAGAAGAGCAACTGGATTTATTGTACTTCTTTAATTTTAGACCCAAGGCATAAGGCTCAGACTTTTGACCTGACAATGTGGGGGAAGCAACTTAAAACAGAAAGTCTGCGCAAGTTCAATGAACTTTATGAAGAATATAAAAGTCTACACTCACTGAACAAATCTCTGGAATTACCAGAAAAAGACAATAAAGTATGTGATGAAGATGAAGACGTAATAGACTTTGATAAACTCTATGAATGTCCCTCGACGTCATCTGGATCTTGTCTTCAAGGCTTAGTGATAGACGAGTTGGAGGAGTACCTGAGAAAACCAAGAACTGCCAGCTCGGAAGACATTTTAGATTGGTGGAGGACGCATGAGACAGAGTATCCGATTTTATCGAAAATGGCCCGTGATTTTCTCTCAATACCTGCAACTTCAGTACCTGCTGAGAGGTTATTTTCTAAAGCATCATTAGTAATTAGAAAACATAGAAATAGGTTAAGTGATGAGTCAGCCAGATGGTTACTTTGTATTAATTCTTGGTCAAAAGAATTGATATAAAGTATCATAACCTCATTAGGTTAGCTGTTGATTTGTGTTGTATTTTATTATAAGACAGATAAGTATTGTTCTTTAAAATACAGTCAAGTTATTGTAATTAATTTGTTTTTTTACATGTTTTAGCAAATGTAAGCTTATAAATCATAAATGTTTATTAAGAAACAGTTACTTCCATGGAAAACGACATAATTATAGGTCAGTTGATTTTTCGAATTTCTTATCAAATCTTCAGTTATTTATTAATCTGCTTGATCTTTACTATGGCTATGTTAATTCAAGCTCACAATGTTCCAATTCTAATACGTTTTTCTAAGATTTAAAGTAAACTTTAATAAATAGTAATAGACTAATAGGTAATTGCAAGACTTGCAAGACTCTTGCTGCAAGACCAAGACCAAGACCAAGACTGGGAGCGCAAGACCAAAACCAAGACCAAGACCAGGTGTATTGGCGCAAGACCAAGACCAAGACTGGCTAAGTCTCGTCTTGTTCTTGCATTTGGGCAACACTAAATTATACCTACATCTCAACTAAACTGACCTCTTATCTAATCGTTTAATTTAAACTAACATTAGTTTCAAATAGATCATTCATCCTACTTACTATATGAATGCGAAAGTTTGGATGGATGAATATTTTTTTATAGAAAGACCAGTTTGGAAATAGCATATTGGCTAGATTTAATCTCGGGTAAGGTATGGTTGCCGTGACATAGATTAGTTTTCGTTTTTTACGGATATAGTCTAAAATATTACAAATAGTCTGGAGTAACACATAGGCTACTTTTTGTACCGGGAAAATGTGCAGTCCTCGTGGTAAAACCAAAAACTAATCTTATTCCTTTTATTTTACATTAAAATTATCACGCAAACGTATTCACGGGAAGCTTCAAATATTACAGGGAATTCTTTTTTATTTTCTCGGGTTCCAGCCCCTCCTGAAGCAAATACCTACTGTATTTTCCTAACCTTTAAAGCATTACTACGTAGTAGGTAGGTTGTGCTATAATGAAGTAGATTGGATTTTGTTTTCTTAAAAAATCCAATTATTAAAGAAGCTGCATCTGAGCCTTACACAGTCTTGTATTGTTGAAAAATACACGAAGAAACAGGGTACTTTCGGTTACCTACAGAATACATTCGGTTCTAGACGGTAAGATAACAGGAAAAATATAGAAAGAAATATACGATACGAGCATAAGAGAGCGGAACCGGCATAGCTTTCGGAAGTTCACAATTTCATTGCTGAAATTTCAACGCGCTAACTTCCTTACTTTACTTTTAGCACTTGAGGAAATTATAACCTCCAGTAGAAATATATTTATTGCTCTAATTTAACAACACATTGTTATAATAGAGATTGGTAATATCAATATTTGTTGTTTGTTATACGATATTCTCCAAAAAGTGCAACGGATGAAAGTACGCTGTACTTATTTATTTCGTGCTTTAACTAGAAACTGGCATGTCAGTTTTACATAATCCACCAATTCATACCTGCAAAGATATAATGAAATCTGAAAATCGGTTTTGGGCTTATATCTTTATTATATTTATTGTGTATCGTCCATATATAGAAGTTGCGCTCCGAGCCCACTAGTCTAAGCCAGATTTAACAAGCTGCTCCAAACGTACCTACATTGCAACGCTCAGAAAGATATATAACTTATAGAACCTAAACTAGTATCTAGGGTTTGGTAAGAGTAAAACATATATTTATAGCCAATGAGACACTTAACAACGTGAGAAATATTTTCCCTACCTTTCCATACCTACATGGTATATATACTCAAAAATAATCACAAATATAATCTACTTCAATTATTAAAAAAACAATCTCGTATAGAGGTTAAGGTAGGACCCACCCTGAAAGTGCTTTTTTAAAATAATCAAATTGTCGGTCAAAATTAAATTCTTAGCCTCGGGAACGCAAAATATAGACAAAAATAGGACGGGGAAGAAATACGAAATGGAGATTACTAGGATATTTACCGCTATATTACATATACAATATACAGTTTATGTAAGGTACGTAAATTATAAGATTAAAAAGTACCTACTTTTGAAGTGATAACTTCTTAAGGGAGAGTAAACTGCTTCGTTACATATTATCGCGTTACGGCGCACCGGTATGGTAGACAGGAACCTTATCTGTCACTCCACAGCGCCAGCCGTATTTCAACTTAGATATGTTTATGTTAACACTTCCCGAGATGCACCCGTTTTTTTTAATTGATAACAATAAGCTCAATTTAATCTTGACCCTCATACTACTTTACCTACCATCTATAATGTTTTATAAAAGGTAAGTAAACTATTACTTAGCCCAGTGGGTAGCACTTTGACTTCATTTTTTGGGGGGTGAGTTCGAATCCCGGCATGAACATCTAAATTTTTAAGTTATGTGCGTTTTAAGCAACTTAAATATCACCTACGCCTCAGCGTGATAGAAACAGGGCGTTACTTTTAAGACTTGTGATCCTTGCGCACCCCGCGTTGCCATGTTTATAGGCGATCGTTTCACACTTACCATCAGGTGTGCCATCTGTTTCCTCCGTTAATTATAACAACAGAAAAAATATAAAACAGCCTACCTCTTGGCTGAGGGCTTAGTGGTATATTGTATTGAATAGTGTATGTAAACTTACATGGGAAAGTTAATTCATTAGACGATGTACGCGGACGAAGACGTGGTAAACCTCTAGTCGAATAGATGTTTCTACACGCGTTATCAAGTCTAGCCACTGATACCTGTATAGATAATAGGATATTGGACATACAGCTTAACTTGTTCTCGAGAGCATTGAAGTGGACTATCGAATTATCGGCTTTTTGAGAGTTACGAGTAAAAGCTGATGTGTATGTTATACATTGTTCTCTGGTTCAGACTGAAAACTATAGTGCTTATGCTTAGTCAAAATTATTTTCCTCCATTTACTACGACGTTCTTCTATACCTGTGTTACGAACCTTTATCTTTCAACGGCTTGAAGTATCAAGTTAGACCGTGAACCACTCACTCAATGGTCTTTTATTGCTGTAAAAAAGTTTTCTACATTGTTTATATTTTCCTAAATAAATTACTTAGGTAGAAAAATTAAAAGAATAACTGAATTCATTAATTTATTTTTAGCGCATGAAACGTGAATTCTGACTGTTTGTAGTGACTAAAAATTCTTAAAAGAACGTTTAAATAAAAATTGAAATGAAGTACCTAAAGGTACACTTTGTAGTACACCATAACATAACAAAATAATCAGACAAAAAATAAAATAACAATAATAACACAGTTTACCTACTTATGCATTATTTATTTAAACACTTATTACACGAACTTATTGCCTATCTACCAGACTGATCAAGATACTAGCCTAAATATACTATCTAGCTAGCTAAATAGTAACAATATCAAATTAAAAGTAGTAGAACAACTTTTTGTGACAGAGCTCGTCCGGGAAAGTAGCCATTCATATTTTTGCCACCAAGCAGCTATGTTCCAATCTGAGCGGCACTTTTTTGAACGTGTTCCTTGAATACCTTGCAAGTGTTGCTTTTTTTATAGGCGATGGCTTCGACTTACCATCAGGTGGGTCATTTGCTATGGCCGTCAATAATTACAGTAAAAAAAAATAGTACCGACCTACCTTACCCTAACAACCTTACAAGGTAGGTACGGAACCCCTCAGTGCGCGAGTATGACTCGCACCTGACTGAGTTTTTTTTACCATTTTCCCCCTCAATATAAATAATCAATAGCTATCCGAGCGTCGCAGAAAATATTGGAATTGAATATAAAATTTCTTAAGTGGCTATGCATACCAATTAGGCCGTGGCTAAAATAAGAAGTACCACGTATGCATAGTCTGAAGATACAGAGTATCGATTAAACGATGCCAAGCGGGATAGGGACGCGAATCAATTTGGATGACACACTTTACGAGATATTCGTCGAAGCGAATTTACCTGCGCGAGTAAGCTGGTCGACTGAGAGCTGGTGACCCGTTAATACCCAATAATTGAACTTTTATTTTTCATTTATCATTGTTTCCTATATGTGTCGCTATAAGTGGTTTAGGGCAGCTTAGTCTGAACATGTTGACAAATCGGACCAAAGTGCCAAATTTTTCCAGGTACTAGATAAGTACTACTTTTTGATGGGTTCCTCTATCAGCTATTTCGAATTTTATTACAGGTTATTTTGAAGTGATATTGTAAATATCTTGGCTCCCACAAATCTTAATCTAATGCCCGTTTTCTCTGAACCTAGACACCCCCAAATGCTTAATGATTTAGGAGCTGTCTATAAAAAATAACGTTTCACCAACTCATAGGCGATAACTATTGGTAAACTTTTTATGTATGGCTAAGAATCATCTTCGATTAGGCGTTACTTATTTAGCCGTTGTCTTATACGTCGTTACTGATAACGGCTGATAGGTATCCTACATGTCTTGTCCAAATATACCTGGATATTTAGGTCAGGAACTACAACTACACATTTTGAGTCACATGAGGCTGTTAACTACGGGTTAAACCCTAAGTTAGGAAATTGGCGCCATCAACCCCCGTACTTTGGTCGTAAGTCGTAAGTGCATAGTTTCTATGCACGGCTTAGTAGTTAAACTAATCTATAAGAAATTTTGCACAAATGTAGCGTGTATCCTGAAGGCGGACTCTTAGATCTAAGACCGATTGCAAACCTATTATCTTTGATTTAAATTCAGAATTAGAAGTCAAACAAAAGATTTGGCTAATAAGAAAAATGGTAATTTGTAGCTCTAGATAGAATACCTTCGTTTCTAATTAAAATTTATATTTTATTTAGTTATGTTAATATTTTCAATTATTGAGTACGGTCTATAGTATAAGTATAAGAACTTTGAAATTTGATAATAACATTGATCGTAATTATTATTCTATACAAGAGCAACATCTTTCCCCATTATATTGTGTAAATTTAATGGAGATAGTATCAGGTTTTAATTAAGCTAGCGCAGAAACAAGTTATATCTACAGCCTGTAAGTTACACTTCTACTACTATACTGCATATTGTTAAATTTAAAATATGAAACAGTGAAAAATTATTTTAGTTAGCTTCCTTGAAGTTTTATATTTATATCAGGTAATACTTAGCAGCATTTATAACTTAATATTACGCTCACTATTTTGTTTGCTGTAATTTATAATATCATTAATTAATATCTCATCGATTTTACAAATGGACCTTGCCTTGAGTGTCTATGATAGAGGCCAACAGAGGAAGTAATACTACCGTGCAGCAGTGCTGTGTTTTGGACTGAATAAATTGCAAGCACAATGAGCTTAACACGCAGGTCGCTTGAAGGACACAGGGTGCTACTAAAGGACGTGTTCCTTCCAGGCTCCATGAGTTGTTGCTCGTTCTTGAGTCTTGAATCTCCGGTGACTCACTGTCACTGGCTTGATATCGTCTGTCTACCTAATAAAACACTCAGGGTAAAAGGGAGACCAAATCAGAATTAGGAAATCCGTAACAGAATCAGTTTTATGTCGGGTCGGTCGGTCCATTACTTTTTGTAATATAACTTCCTCTGTACCATTTATTCAACAAATGTTGCTTATGCAGTGCCTTATCTGAAGTAGCACGCTCTTCGTCTATTCCATATCTAAAGCTGGCGACTTTTCAATTTAGTATGTTTGCGGAAACGGCTTACGACCTTCACGGCATAAGCGAGTAAATAGATGTCGGGAAACCTATTCCCAACGCTCATTCGAGTCAAATGGTTTCCCTGAAGTAAGACTAATTACAGCGTAGCCATCATAGCAAAAGGTAGCTTGAAGGGTTTTTTTTAACAAACAAAGGGATTTTATACTTGAGCTCTTCTAGGGAAGGACATTTTAACCAAGACTTCGTTGATACTTTCCATCAGAAATACTTTTTCTGTATATTATTTATAAAACGACGCGACGGCCATCTTGGAAAATATCGCCTAATCCATTTTGATAAACAGCTGTTTAATTTCACTCAATCAAAATGCAATCGCGATCCATACCAGTGCGAAATTTAAAATAAATATTAACACAGTACTCCTTCAAGAGAATCCCAAGTAATTGGAATTAGCTACAAACTTTGAAGTTGAGTCGATATGGGTTTAATTAACTTTCTTTAATAAGTATGTAGTTTTTGTATTCAATGAGATATTAATTCCTAGGATCGAATACTTGCAGGGTTTCTTGGAATACATATTTGTTATTAAAAGTCTTTTAAACAATTAAGAATTCATGTCGATAATTGCGAATCTAGTAGGTTTAAAATATTTTTACCTTTGTTACATTATTTTAAAACTGAGTTACGTTTTTTTTTCTATGACTATAAAATAATTTATCCCGATCTATTTACAAATGAACTACTGCCGAAACGTGAGAGAATGTTCTTTGAACACCCAATTAGAATGTTTTTTTTTTAATTTTATTTTTAAATATCTTATCCTACTAATATTATAAATGCAAAAGTTTGTATGAAAAGATGGATGGATCGAAGTTTGTTACTCTTTCACTGACAAGAAACTACTGAACCAATTGGACTGAATTTTGGAATGGAGATAATAGATTAACACAAAGGCTACTTTTAATAACCAAGAAGCCGCGGGCAACAGCTGATACATTATATTATAATCAGCCTCTACAAAGCATGAACCAAGAAGCTTTAACTGTACGTTAATAGCCTTATTTTATCACAAATATGGATTTCATCTTGGGGGGAAGTACACAATATTTTTTTTTAGAAATTAGAAAAACAATATTTTACTAACGGTACGGTTTCATACGACTGGTACATACACTGGTACATATATGCTGGCTAGTATTGTATTCTGGTAAATTTTTATGGTAAGACTATAACCTAAAATTTTTAATAACTAGGTATAGATAATGTTGGCATTCGTTATTTTCATTGCAAAAGGCCCCCATTTTGCTTGAAAAAGAAATGGGTGAGTTGACATTTAAAAGTGCGGTTACGAGGTCAAGTAAGTTTTCATTTAAAAGGGCTTAATTCATTCACATTCAAAAATAGACTTTTATTATTTTAAGTGACATAGTTTCTGAATTATAAGAAAAAAACCTCACCCCTTATGGAGTCTGAGATTGCGAATAATCTGAAATAAATAGAGTTGATATAAATATTACAGGGAAAGTACAAGGATTTTTCTTACTACCACTATTTTCTATATTTGACACTGTTGAATAAAGAATTATTATTACACCAAATAACTATTTGTACATTTACTTACAAGTTTTAAAGGACCCTCAGTGCTCGACCCGGACTGAACCAGTGGCGTGCATAAATAATAAAACCACCAGTGATAAAAAATTGCAGCTGATCTAATTGATTTTTTTTAACTGTAATCATGGAACCTTAGGTGTCACACCTCGCCACTCGCAGACACTAGAAATCGCCGAATATCGCCGTCTAGTACCAAAGTAACTTGTGTTACGGGTACTAAGATGACTGATAAATATTTTTATGAATAATATACATAAATACCTTTAATATGCAGATAAACACCTGGACACTGAACAAAATTCAACGTTTTCCAGTTGCGCGAATCGAACTCAGAAAGCAGGGTAACTGCCCACTGCGCCATTATGTATGGAACTTTCCATTGGAATGCAAATTCTACAGAATAAGCCACAGCTGAGTGTGGCCGAGTTTATCATACTGAAAATGTATAACAAGGCATAGATGGCGATATAATATATAACAATGCTGTTAGAGACGTGGCCATACTTTTTTTGACAGCGACATCAACGTCTTAAGAAGCTATTAAGCAGTTCGGCTTCGATCTTGTGATAGCTGAAACTGGAAGTGCGTAGCTTCTTTTGGGAACTCCAGGTAAAAATAGTTCTGCATTTTGGCGCTTAGTTATTAATTAGCCTGGTTTACTTAACAGTTGTCCAAAATTTTAATTTTCATCAAATATTTTATTTTCAGCATACAAACTGCATTCAATACTCAGCAATACACGTTCTACTATGACCTAAATATTTAAAATTCAAAATTCAAAAATGTTTTATTCATGTAGATATTATCATTAGTGTCACGTATTGGTGATAACTGCATTCGTTAACTTAAGTATGAAAGCTAAAACAGCTTTGTCAAAGGTGTTCCAGTATTAAATAAAAGCTTTTGATAAATGGGACCACATAAAAATATGTGTTGTAGCAGCAATATGTGTTGTTGAAATAAAAAGTGAATTAAGGAGTGACTTTTAGTCGAAGCATTACTTTAAAAACATAAAATCAAAATTGAAATCTAGCTGATGAATCTGACAAAATGATAAGAGTTCGAGTAAAATAAAAAAAAATGTAAGCGTATTTAGATCTTTACAATGAGAGGCGTTTTAAAACGTGGTTTATATAAAAGTATTGTTTATGAGGAGGACATTTTATGACTAGGGGATATGACTACCATACTCTCTAACAGGTTAACCCGCTACCATCTTAGACTGCATCATCACTTAACACCAGGTGGGATTACAGTCAAGGGCTAACTTGTAGGAAATAAAAAACCTTTATGCACGCGACTGACTCTTACTTGGCCTGCAATTTAATAATAATAATATTCTTTATTTTGGTAACGATGTATGACCCAATATCGGGTTCTACACTATTGTTAAACAAAATAAAATATTGTATGTAAAGAATCAAAAAACGTATACTACATACCTACTAATAATAAATATAAAATGTAAAATAAATAAGGTTACATATTGGAGTTTTTATCTCCAGGCACATGTAACGCGTGTACGGCATGGTACGTGTAGTGTAATATAGAGCTTGTAGATTGGACGTAATATAATAATAATTATAATAAACCTATTTTTTTTCTTTGGTACTTTTTATCCTTCCATCGACTATTGAGACATAATTGCAATAGCAAACTTGGGCCCCTGGCTATTGCGCTAACATGTAAAAAAGCTGTTGAATATTTAATCCAATTTTGAATGCTAAAGTGAAAAATATCACGAAAATTCAAGACAAAAACAAAGCTAACTGGAAAAATTCTGTGAGAGCGCTTTCCTGACAAGTGTAAGAATAATTAAAATGCGAGATACACTTTGAAACACGAGAAACTGTTTTACAACGATCTCACAATGTTTCTTTTCCATTGTTGACAGAAGGAACGAAGCATATCTATGTATTTAATTTTAATTAGAGTGCTTGCTGCTAGTTTATATTTTGGTCCAAATGGCAGCACATCACAATTTGGTGTTCGTGTAATGGGTAGTAAAAAATTACTTTAACACTACCAGTGGTGCCAGCCAGTAGCATCTAGGGTCCATAACGGATTAATGTAAGTCGGTACCGTCGGTCCGTACCGTCGATGTAACTTATTTCAAATTCGGGGATGATAGTGATGTTGGTTGTATTTTGAAGAACTTTAATAAAAAGCATCATAAAACTAATTTTATTTAGGTTATTTATTAAAAGAGTAAAGCACTGTCATCTTTCTATTGGTCTGGAACCGAGATCCGACCCGGGAAGTAGGTAACGTCTAAATATGCTTATGACAGTCTACTGCTGGACTTAAGGTCTTTCCTAACGGTATTATAGTCACCACGCTGGCAGAAGGGTTGGCGATCGCAGCAGATGGTACTAGTAGCTCAGAGGACGATGCTGCCCGTTTTCCTTTATATTACCGTAGTCGTCTCATACGATATCGGCGGAAAGAGGTGGGGTCCAGACAATTGTATTCTGATCTGCAGTCACCATACGACACGATCATAGTTATTGTGAAATAATGCGATAAAATTACATCTACTCCTTAAATAATATATTCCATACAGTGGCGTGCATAGAGGTTATGCACAGGGTATGCAGATGATATTAAAATGAAGAAAATATCCAGTACGAGTTATGAAAAACTTAAATATAGGCATTGTAAGAGCTATAAAAAGCCCTACCCTTAGATTTTCTTCATTTTCTATCATCTGCATACCCTGTGCATACCCTCTATGCACGCCACTGATTCCATATCATTTTAAGTATTAAGACTAAAGCCTGCCTCTGCGATATTTACTTGATCGATGTCGGTGGACTAAGGGAGGTCCCTACCAATTTACCTGTAGCAGCTCTAAAATCCGCTACTATCGCCCGCTACGAACGCTTGCTTATATCATTTCATAAATAATAATCCCTTCATCATGTTAAGCGTCAAAATTTAGGTCTAAACCCCCGCGATTCTACCTGACCGCTGTCCAGCCATTTGGAACTGTTTGTGGGACGAGAGAAAAACTACCTATTTGTATTACCCGTGAAACCTTTCAGAACCTTATATTATGAGATAGCGTGCAAAACATGGATACCATTAGTATTCGTGAAATAGAATTCGTTAGTAAATTATACTGTGAACTGAACAAAGTCCTACCTGTTGAATGTGTAGCTTTTGCTCATTCGGGCCCCGCGCCTCGCTCCGAGCGGCTGGCACTTGCCCCTGTAACTTTACGGTGTGTTGCTATCATTATTATAGACTATATTATACATAAATAATTATTTTTAAAGTCTTCTAGAGTAAATTTAAAGAAAAAAATCCCATAAATCTGTGCGACACATTTTAAAGGCGCTACGATCTATTCTAAAATGGTTTTCTTTGTTTCAGGTTTTCGAGTAGTGAAGTGAGCGAAGTGTTAAAAATGTCGTGTTTCGGTGGCAGCGTTTTGATTCCCGACTAAGTTCAGTGATATTTTTTTTTAATTTGTTCCGTGTTGTGATGTGACTTGAAGTGAATAACAAAGCGCCGCCATGCTGCCTACAAACGTGATGTCCTTTATGAAAAAGGTAAGAAGAAAAGCTATTTAATTTAACAGTCTTACAATTTTCGAGGATTTTCTCTGCAAAACGATTTTCAGGTGTATATTTAACCAATTAAAAGTATGAATTATGTATAGGATAACTACTACCGAACAATGCTCGATATTAGTGTATATTTTACTAAAGTACATTATTATGTCAATAATTTCCTTAATTCATAATATTAATTCATTTCACTTAATTCATTATAAATGCAATTTTTTTAAATGTTAATTATATTATTTAGAATGTAAAATTTCTAACTAATATACTAATTTCATATTTTGGGATAAAATCGATTAATTCAAGAAGTGAAAAAGATTGTAGAGAGTACCTTCAATAGGACAATATGGGAAGAGCATTATTAGGGGGTCGTTATCTAGTCTACCGAGAATATTTCGTGCTTTTCTCAATGGAAGTGAAGTAAATACAATTCCAGACGGTCTTATTGGAAGGCGAAAGGTATATGCTGTGCATTCTGGTTAATATATATATAAAGTAATAAAAAGAAATTGAGGTTTTTATCTTATTGCCTATTTAAAGCATACATTCTTAACATTTGTACTATCACGCAACGGGTGCAAGATCTTTAGACAGATGTTCTTTAGCATGACTAGAATTGATTTTTAAACATCTTCGTTGAAAAACACGAAAAAGAGCTCATTAGGGAGTCGTTTCCCTTTTTCGGGATAATCAGCGCCTTGCGTCGTCGCTTTTCCAAGCAAAAAGACGAATACATAAACATAGTCGATACAAAAACACAAAAAAGCGTATAGGTAGTATTTCTATTTAAGGATGACTTTAATGAAGAATAAATTACTACTAAAAGAAAATAAGATTCATAATATAGAATCAGCCAATGATTTGATATGCAACTACCAGTATCACCACAATATAAGGCGCCATAGATATAATAGATATTCATGGATAGGAATTATAACGCAATTGCTTGAATCATGTGCCTGTAATGTGCCTTTATTCACGTAACGTATCTACAATTATAAATCTGCGATACTCACAACCGTCTCTTAACCTGTATGGTTTGAGCACCTTTAGTTTGTGTAAAACTGACTATATGTTGACATTTCTTCCATACTTTACTGTCCTCCTGCGGCGCTACGAAGTCACCTATTTCTTACCACAGGTCAAACCGTCCGGATTAGAATCGTTGTGAATAATTTATTTTTGGGACTCTGATCATTGACTTATGTAGTAAATACATTTTTTAATAATAAATTTTTCGAGATTTTAGAAACACCTGACAGATTGTTATTCGTAACTATTGTTTAATTTGAATAAGCTTCATCCTAGCAATCAATGAATCATTAATACCACATATGCAGTTGTCATCAGTTTAACAATTCCTGACTCCCACTTCTCAATTTTGACATCACTTTTACACAAATACAACGTGACAAAATAATAATTATTATTTGTTATTTTACTATAGTTTATTTGTATACCACAACATTAACTTATACCAACATAAAATAAAAACAGAAACATGAAGAAAGAAGTAGAATACAAGAGACGGCCTTATCGATTATTAGCGAATAGGCTGCTGGTGGTACACATTTTGAAAATACATACATGCGAATAACTACATACGTATAAGTATGTAAACTAGTTTACTCGTTTATAACATAATATAATTTATAAATATAAAATTAAACTATATAATAATGTAAACTAAACAAGCCGCGTTTACTGTTAAAACGATAATATCAAAAGTATTGCACGTGTTTTATTTAAGTTGCCATCAATTCAGTAACAGAATAGAATATCAGTTGGGAAAACATTTTATCAGGGGGGAAATCGTGGTTCGGTAGGAGGTTCATACAATCAATTGCATTCGAGATTTTAATATCTTTACAGTTCTATTAGAACAGATAAACAGATAAACTTAACAGATAAACTTTATCTGTTCTAATAGAACTGTAAAAAATAAGAACAATAATTCCATAAAAATTGTAGAGTCACGGTTAAAGCCGAGAAAAATGTATACTAAATGTTTAATTTATATAGCGCTCTGCCGTATATCAACATGTTTACTCCTGAGAGGTAGCTTTCGATAATAAGTATTTCGCAGAAGTACGAATTACAAAAAGTCTGCGATAGCCCCAAGACAAATTCCCAGATACTTGATTTCGCTGTGAACCTTTTTTTAAAACTTCAAGTGACTCCTCGACATTATTATGGCTGATATATTTAAACACAATCATAATCAACGTGCGATCTATGTAGTTCGCGCTGAAGTATACAGAAGGAGCTGCGCCAATACAGATTTTAGAAATTCAGTAGTAGTTATAGGTGACAGTTCACATAAAACATGCGCGAAGTAAGATTGTCAAAACTGTACGCAGTTGGTGTGGCGATCGCAGATCAGAATACATTTGTACACCATCCCTCCTCTTCCCGCGTCAGCAGTGACCTCTATGCTACTTCTATCATCTACTGCGATCACTAACCCGTCTGCCCAGCATGGTAATTTTAGGCAAACTCTCTCGTTAGGAGAGGGGTTTTTAGTCCCCAGCACGGCTAGGAGACAATTATATCCCCGGGGAAAGCTGAAAAACTTATCTTGCCGGCCGATTGGCGCAGTGGGCAGCGACCCTGCTTTCTGAGTCCGAGGCCGTGGGTTCGATTCCCACAACTGGACAATATTTCTGTGATGGACATGTATGTTTTTAAGTGTCTGGGTGTTTATCTATATATTATAAGTATTTATGTATATTATTCGTCAGTTATCTTAGTACCCATAACACAATCTACGCTTACTTTGGGACTAGATGGCGATGTGTGTATTGTCGTATATTTATTTATGTTATTTATTTATCTTCTCCCACAGCTTTATGAACTCTCAGGGCATTGGCGCACAAGTGGAAATAATAAATTCAAAAATTCAAAATTCAAAATTCATTTATTTTTTGAAACGTCAAGTCTGTCTGTTTGTAGTGATTCTACCACCGGTTCGGAAGGCAGATTCTACCGAGAAGAAGCCGGCAAGAAACTCAGCAGTTGCTCTTTTCCAACATCAACAATTTACATTTTGCATTTTAACATTCATTTTTCTATCTTGTGAGAGCTGAAAGCGGAGCCGGATGCTTCCAAGCAACCTTGTCATTAAAAAATTCATCAATTGTATAGTAACCTCGCTGTAATAAATGTGTTTTAACAAATTCTTTAAACTTGTGCATTGGCAGGTCCAAAATCACCTTATCCAAATCCAAATAACATATGTATAAATGGGGGTCCACTTATCCTATTCCATGTTGCCGTGCTTTAGAAGGTGGGCACGTTAATTATAACCCTTGTCAGGGTATATAATCGGGGGATATAACTTTTGTCTCCTGCCCGTGCTAGCTCTGCTGCAGTGGATTGTTATAGGCTATTAATTGTGCAGTCTTGATCTCTATTAACTTTTTTATTCATCATCATCATCATATCAAACCA
This sequence comes from Pararge aegeria, assembly GCF_905163445.1. NCBI lineage: Eukaryota > Metazoa > Arthropoda > Insecta > Lepidoptera > Nymphalidae > Pararge > Pararge aegeria. The sequence continues at coordinate 8,599,041 of NC_053195.1, read as the reverse complement.
CTACCGACCCACTACAGGACACTGAACTTTGAGAACATTATGGAGAACTCTCAGGCATGCAGGTTTCCTCACAACATTTTCTTTCACCGTTGAAGCAAGTTATATTTGAACGCACAATACTTAGAAAAGTTAGATGTACGTGTTTAGATACCCACTGGGCTATCACCGCTTCGAGGATAAGCCTATTGTAAAATTTTAGCATATCGTCGGAGATTACACTTCAGTTTACATGAAAAGATTCCAGTGCACCATCGATGAAAAAGTATTTGAAAGAGCTCCGACTCATTAGTAGTAGTTTCCTATTTCCCAGCGAATGTTTGTACTTCCTTTTGTACCGTCGCTTTCTATTAACATCGAGGAAAAATAAGTCCAAAATGTTTTTAATAGCCGCAGCACAACTTACCTACATTTTTAATCTACATTTTAACGAGAAAAGGGATAAAGATAGACCTTGTAACGGGCATGTTTAGTGAGTAGGTACTTTTTAAAAAGATCTCAATGCGCAAATTCTCTACTGATATACCGACTTCAAAAAATAGTGGTTACTTGCGTTTTGTATTGCGACTTCATGTTCTTCTCCTGTCCCTTATAACAAAACTTATTTTTATAGTAATAATTAACGGACCAAGAAGATGTCTGATCACATATAAATTGATCAACTCTTCGTAGGTAATGCTGGGGATACCTTCGGATAAGTAACAGGGCGTTACCAAAACAACAAATCTCTGTTCAAGTCTGAATATGATAGAAGTAGAGCTCGACCGCTTAGTTCTGCCACCATGCTTATTCCTATCGCAAAGCACCATTGGTGTCGCAAAGTTAATAAATAAATTTATTTACCAAAATTCACAAGTAGACTTAAAAATATTATGGTGTAATCATAAATTCTTACGAATTTTACCGTACACCACCGTGCCGTCGACAAAAGGTAACATCTAAGGAAATTAATTAACACCCACCTACTCACTACATCAATCAATATATTCCATATAAATCAATCGGTTAAAGTTTAGAATTGGTAGTAGGTAGTATACTAAAGCGAATTTAATCCAATAAGGCATTTTCTTTAAGTTTACCTAGCATTTATTAAGGCTACAGGCAGTGTACCAGGCTTTTTATACAGGATGACTCTATTTATAGCTTCTGATGTAAGACGACTGAACTTGTATACTTGCTAACTTCGGTTTGTCAAATCTTGAACTGAAACTAGTACGGATCAATATTGTTTTCGAAATTATTTCTGTCGCAATAATTTAAATACAATAATATCCAATTGTTTAAATATTCTCTCAATTGATTGTTTAATTAAATAAACTATTATTACCAAACCGCTCATGGGCGTATACTACTTAAATTTGTGAATTTCTCAATTCATATTTGATTATTTTTTTAATAGCCATAGTACATGCCTAAAATCTTTAAAATAAAACACGTTGATTCATATTTTTCTATTTGTAAATGTTTGAAAATTTGGGAGAATATTCTTTAAGCACCCTAGAGGTAAAGCCCAGTAGGTGAACTTTTACTTTACTTTTGGGGGGGGCGACTTCAAATCACTTGCTTCGACAGTGAAGAAAAACATCATAAGGAAACCTGCGTACCTGAGAGTTCTCCATAAGGTTCTCAAAGGCGTGTGAAGTCCAACAATCCGCACTGGTCCAGCGTGGTGGTGGCAACTACGGCTTTAACCCTTTCTCATTGCAGGAAGAGACCCGTGCCCCACAGTGGGCTGATAATAAGTTGATATGATGATGGTGATGATGATGACGTTAGAGGTGTACTAACTAAGTATACCCGGCTAAGTTTGTTGTGGGCTTTTTCTTAGACCAGGGTGCGGTTGGAACCCTCTTGGGTTTAGTTTTAAGTGTAGAAACATAGTTATCGCCGTCATCTCAATACTTGTTGAAGTCCACTAGTAGGTATGTAAATAAATCTATACTTGTTTCCCATTTGTTTCAATCAAATTCGCATTGAAATATCATTCTTACGAATTAGGGTTAAGGACTTTAAACGACCTGTCTTTAAGGGTTTGGGCCCTCGAGTGTTTTGTAACGCGCGAACCCCAAAATGTCAGCCAGTGCCCATTAATTCGGTTTTTACTGCTGGAACTTTACGCATTAACCATCGTAGTACTTTTTATCTTAATAATCGTACTTACAGAGAACGAGGTAGTGCCTAACTTCTCTCTGTTTTTCTTATGAAATAGCATGTCTGCTGACTAAAGTTGCCTGATATTGAGAATTATTAAACCACAAACCCAAGTACTTCACCCCAAAACCAAACCAGAGATTTGTGGAATACAACCCCGGTAGTAAGAGATGATGCAGTCTAACATGGTAGAAAACTAACCTGTTAGAGGTGTGGTAGTTAGTCTCGATTTCTACGCAAAATTGTACCGTAATACTAAATGTCATTGTCAGAAGAATAGTAACCAGCTATGGCCAAATCGTCCCTTGACCAGACCAGAGGAAATACAGAAATTACTATTGCGCCAGGGAGTATGTCAACCACTCTGCCGCAAAGCTCTACAGTCTGCACTGTCCCACAATTTAGGGTTTCACCAGACTGATTTGTATCTATCCTTCAAGGTGTAAAACATCTTAACTGCCCAAATTCTATACCGATATTAAAATTTTGTGTAAGAATAAATCGTTATTTAGTATTTTGTATTTTGTAGATAGCCAGCCCTGCTGTTTACTGTTTTAATCATGGTCTCTATGCAACAATTAAAATTGGCTCGTGGTCGAGTTCCCTACAATGTCAAAATTGGATATTGTTATGCTTTAACCCAGATTCAACGTTCAGTGTAGTTTCTAAACTACATTACTGTTTTATACCCACCGGTTGGTATAAATTACATCTTAAAATTATAATGTAGCTTAGTTTGTAGAAGGAATTAATATGTACATTGCCTAACTATTAAGGTCCACGTCACAGATGTTTGTGAAATCGGTACCTATTGTCTATAATACTGTTTACCAGTTTACTAAAAGGCTTTTAATGTGAAATGTACAAGCAGGTTAGAAGTTTTTACTTTATCTGGCATAAAAACTTCGTTCAAATATTTATTTCTAAACATAGTCAAATTGTATGCCAATAATACATCTTTATATATATATATTTCTTGTGTGCGTGTGTATGTCACTGAACTCCTCCTAAACGGCTGGACCGATTTGAATGATTTTTTTAGTGTGCGTTTGGGTGGCACCCTGGATGGTTTAGATTCACAAATCAGCCCGACAGATGGCGCTGGGGTCCGCTAGTTAGTTAGTTTTATATATAAAACCATTCTACCGTTTAAGCGTCACAATCAAAAATTAAAATAACATTCGTGTAGTATGATAACGTCATGTGGTGTAATAATGTAATAATATATGTAAAACAATGACATTCCTCTGAAATAAAATAACGCACTGGGTCAGCGCGGTGGACCAGGTTTGAAACCAGGTCTTGTTTCATTAAAAAAATTTCATATGAGAAAAACAAAATCATACATAATACACGTAGGAGGCTTTAATATAATATTTTATCGTTTACAAAGCACGTATGACGGGAGAGATAAGAACTTGTATCGTTTTTGCGGACGCTTCGTCCCTGGCAGCGCGGTCTACTGTCCCCAGTGTCTATGTTTTATACGCCTTACTTATTACCATAATGCTGTGATAAATACGCAGCGATGTCAAACCTTTTTTTTATAGTTTGGGGAAATCTCTTAGTGATATACCTACTCTACTTATGAGCAATTAATAGTGGGACTCATATGGGATCAATTCCAAACTCTGATCCTCACTTGGAGCCAGCAATGGTTTGCTATTTGTCTAGGTCGTGCTAACTAAGAAATAGAAAATTATTTGGTTGCTTTTTCTTTTAAGACACCTTTTACAATTTTAAACCCCTTTAGTTTCATTCGAGTGAATCAGAAGCCATGCTACGTTAGGAGGACGACGATAGGCATTCACAAGTTCGGATGAAATACTATCTTTATGCTGTGTCACGGTATATTTGTATTATTATTTTCATGTCTGTAATAAATATGTCGATGGCGGTTTAAATAAATTTTTAAAGCATATCTAACATTTTCCTAAACGGCGGTTAAAAGAAATAAGCTATCTGTTTGATAATGTGAGTAAGATCTGAAATAAATCATACCATTACCAGCCCTCTATAGGGCACAGGTCTCCTCTCAGAATGAAAGGCCGTAGTCAACCATGCTGGTCAAGTGCAGATTGGTAGACTTGCCGCCAGCGTAATGAAAACTCTCAGGCATGCAGGTTTCCTCACAATGTTTTTCCACAACGTTTAAGCAAGTGATAATTTCATTAAGAACGCAGATAACTCCTTAAGTTTAGAAGTACGTGCTGGGTATCGAATTCGGTCCTACCCCCTTGAAAGGGAGGTCGATGCTCTAACCAGTAGACTATTACTAATATCATTGAAATAAAAAAAAAACAAGTATTTTTAAGTAACAGCGAGATAGTAAGAAAAATGTTTAAATGCCGATAGACGATCACATTGCAGTAAAATAATTATTATAGCTCCAGTAAGTCAAAGAAAAATACAGAAGTGCAATCTAGACAAAAAAACCTTGCCAAGAACGCTTGCTTCTCTCTAAAGGCGTAATAGCGCAAAGTTTTCAGCGTATAATTTTGCTTGTGTTATACGTGTATACCTATTACTTAAAGAACTAAAGAGGGGCTTTAGAGCTCTGAAGAACTAGTATTTGTTAAATAGAACTAAGACTTTTCTGATGTAACATGAACGGAATTATTACAACTAGTAGATGCTTCGATTTATTTATTTTCTAATGAGGTTATACCGTCATAGTTTACCAACATAGCCTTATTTATAGCATGGTTTACTGTATCGTGCCTTCCTCCAGTCTATTGTGTGGCACTCAAAGGTGCCGCATTGTATTGTTATCTGAGGTGTGAGCGATCGCTCCACTGAGCCCAAACATTTCCTTCCGCGTCAAAAATGGGTAACCATTTCTAACTTTCTGATATAAATAACCGTGAATACATTTGCTATGTTTCCCAACTAATGGTTGTTTGCGACATCATACTTATTTGTTATTTTTTGTCTCTAGAATGCAAGCTACTGGTGTGTTAGGTTAGAGTTATGGTTGAAAACCACCCTGGCGCAACGGTGAGCGATGCGGTTTTAAGTGGAAGGTCCCGGGTTCGATCCCAGACAGAAACAATTTTGGAATTTCCTCTATTCTGGTCTGGTGGACTAACAAGGGCTAACTTGTAGTGGAATAAAAAAAATAAAAAAAGGTTTAGTTTAGTTGCCATACCATACCCCCTAATAGTTTAGCCTGCTACCATCTTAGAATGCATCATCACTTACCATAAGGTGAGATTGCAGTCAAATAACCAAAAAAGTAGTAACCACGCCAGCCATGCCAATACAAAATTAAGAAATTCAAAATTCCGAAAGTCCCCCCTGCACTAGCACTTAGAACACAATCGCTAATCGCTGCGCCATCTCTCTTGTCGTCGAACATCGAAATAAGGTCACTCTTCGGGATGAATATAATAAATAAAAGAAATAAATAAGCCATTTAATCCAAAATACATACATATTAAAAATACAATGGTACCCATCTTCGCCTTTCTCCATCTTGCCCCACTATACTCTATCGGTTGCGAGCCTCGTCCAAGTCGGCCCTGCGACAGTTTCAATGTCGAATGCTAAATAAACAGGACAAAATTAAAGTATGCTTGCGCAACTATTCATCAGCTATTTTGTTTTTTTTTATGATGATATATTAATTTCATTACGAATTAAATATTAGGTATTTGTGCAAAATATGACAAATGCTAAACTGAAATATTATCCTACAAAATTCACTTGCTGATCCAACATAAAGAGCAATGTAAACGTAACGCTTCGAATAAAGAAAAGCCCTTTCCTAATAATATTGGGATGGTCAAAGCCCGTAAAGACCGTCAGAGAGCGGATTTATCGGGTCCGATGGGTAAGAACTCGTTTAAAGGAACTTAATATGAGATTTGTTCAAGATCGATATTACATTCGAAATCATTACCCAACACTGAAGTACGAAGTTGCGATTTAATACTGCTAATTATTTTTTTTATAATTTACATACATAGATATAAATAGATGAATATCACGCTTAGCCTTCATTGTTTTTTATTAATTACGCCTGCTCCTTTTTTCAGTGCTAAAAGGGTAATTTAGCAACTAAAAGATATTTATTTAATTTGTTCGAGCTTCGAAGGCCCGCAGCTATAACAGTTTCAGTGAAATTAAAGAAGAGTTGTTCTTTGATCTAATATAATATTAACATTATAAAGAAGTCAATATAACTTCAAAAGTAACGATGAAAGTTTAAATGAAAACTTTGTTAACTGATTTCGGTAAAGATTTTTAAAAGGAGGAAAATATAGATCTACCTTCTTTAAAAGCACCAATATTTAAATGGGTGGGTTTTTTGGCAAACAAATAGATTTAAGATTTCTTAGTATAAAAATATTTTAGTGTTGCGTACATTGATAAATGAGACTGTTCGTATGCCTTCTATACGCTGTATAAAACGTCGATATAATATGAATTAATGCTACTAAATAGAAAGCGTGTTTATTTACTGCCAGTCCATTTCTTCTTAACTGACTTTCCGAAGCGTAGGTATGTGTTATGAATACCGATAGCTTCTAGATGTAAATAATATATTGTATGAGGTTAAACAATATGTTAAGTAGCACCAGAAGTCATCGCTAACTTTGGACAATGCATTGAATTCGAGGCATAACAGCTGGCAAGAAACTTGGCGTCGTCAATAAGGCCAAGCGGTACTTTACGCCATAACAGATTTTCACCTTGTACCAAGCTCAGGTTCAATCGTGCATAGAGTACTGCTCCAATTTATGGGAAGGTTCTGCCAAGTACTAGTTTGATACATTGGATATAACGGATGGCCTTACAAAACACTCATAAGACCTAGAAGACAAAGTAAATGTGAATTTATAAACCTACAAAAACTATGAACTACTGTAGCAGCAGCCTACATAAAATATGACTACTTTTATTTTTATTATCATTTATTTTTTCAGTGTTGGCGTGCATTAAGATTAATAGCACCACATGTTGGTGATAATCAGATGAAGTAGAAGTTTAAATATCAATAAAACCCTGACTATACTATTCATTTCTCGGAAGCATTAAATGTATAACGCGTGCTAACGTTTCCTGCGATGAATTAACGCTCGGCCGAGTGGAAACTTCAAGCTTTCTTCCCCACACAATACAGGGATTATGTGAGGTAGTAATGAAGCCCAAAGCTCTTCTTAAGGTTTATGAAGCTAACTGTCTTTTGTATCGTTTTTTTATATTTAAATAAATAGATAACATTTAAAAATTAAGAAGTCTTTTTACACGCTTTATTTATAATATAACTGCTTTGCATCATTTTCATAGTTTTTAAACTATTTACCTTCTCAGTTGGTACATAAAATATATTTTGTCAACGAAATTTAAATAATAAAGGGGTTAAGTATGAAATTGCCGTTTTTATAGTTTTTCCTTTGAATTGACATAAAACCTTCATGGTGTGATATTTTAGCTTTATTTAAATACAATAGAAATTAATTCTCACAATTATAAAAAATTTATAAGTGTGTCATTTTGTATATATATAGCTATCATACTAGATAGCTTGCATAACGAGAACAAACGGTTCCAGCAGAACATCGCGCTTGCTTTAAGCAAGGGCGAATGAAGTCTTGGGAAATAATTAATTAACTATAGATCAAAAGTAGTGCTATTCTTTCTTCGCATCACTTGGTCGATAAAATATTTAATAATTGCTAGAATATAAAAATTTAACGGTTTATGCAAATTTAATTTGGAACATGAACATGAGCCAGCGTTTCCCAATACTATCTAAATTTAAGCGTTGTATTTAAAATCCAACATACCTTTGTTGGATTTAAACCACTCACGCTACTTTCACGGTTACCTAGACTTAACTTAACTTAGTGTAATTCATTCTGACGACCTTCCAGGGCTGTGATGATGATGTCCCAGATTCGATCCCCAGTTTTCTGAATTTTCTCGGATCTATTCTTTGGCTTTAACTACCACCCACCCTATCGAGGAAGACGTGTCACCAAGCAATTTAAAACAATACCACGTATAAACGTTAAGGTTAAAGGGTAAAGGTTTAATATAACTTGCCAAAACTCCGAGATGTTAGACCGCCACGGTTTTTTGACGAAATCACCGTCTGAGACTGCAGTCGAGGACTAACTAGCGAAGGGTTAAAAAAACTCATTGTTTTTTAAATAACTGCATATTAGAGAAATGGCATTATGTCATTCCCGACAAGGGGAATATAATTAGTTTAACAGTGTTTGTATGCATGTATAGTTCTTGTTCTAGGAAAAAACTTAGCATGCATACAATTCATTACAAAAAATGTGGGTATGTGGATCTCTCGACGTGGAATCGATGTAGGGGGAATATTTATTATTCATGCTATTCAATGCATTTAAAGGCTACGCGGCTACGACATCTATGCTACGTGGCTACGATGCTACATTGTTGCTCTCTTTTATTCGAAGTAAACGCTTGACTGCAAGCTATTCTAGTTACGATGCTCTAAAATAAGCGATGAAAGCCTATTCGGTAAAACTTCGTCTCCCTTTCAGAGAGGAGGTCGTCCCCGGTACCTTTAACTTGCAGTTATGTGCGATTTTAATGTAAGAAATGAAAATATCACTTGCTTTAACGGTGAACGGGACGGGAAAACATCGTGAAGAAACCTGCATATCTGTAAGTTCGTTCTCATTTGCGTGTGAAGTCACCAATCCACACTTGGTCAGCATGGTGGACTACGGCCAAAAATCTTCGCATTCTTAGGAACCTGTGCTCTGTAGTGGGCTGCTAATGGGCTGATAATGATGAATTTGAATATTGAATATTTTACCTCAGTTAACCTTTGCGTCTAAAAGGATGCATTATATCTAAAAATTACTTTGTGGTACGTCTTTAAGTGTGCCATTAGGGTAACTAGCCGCTCGTAATCAGCCTTGAGCCCGTTAATAAACTCGAATTTGAAAACTAGGAGAGTACGTGATTCTCTCGTTGCAGTTCCACACATCATGTCATCCATCTTCATTTTGCATCTTAGTTAGCTAGTTGACACGTATTTCAGTCTCCTGGCACTTCATACAAGCAAGACTACTATGAATACAGACGCACCGGCCTGTCCACACACATTTTGGGTAAGTAGGTATAAACCCACTTACACAAAATGTAATTAAGCGCATCCTTACATCCATACATTGCAAGGCTGGCTTAAAGCCAAGCCAATCTAGCGATTAGTGTTTTGCTACATGTTCTCAGATTGGATTATTTTGTCATAGCACATTTTCCCTCCTTCTCGTGGTGAAGAAGACTTTATTCTTATAATAATAATTGATGGACCAGTGCATAGCGGCAGAAATTAGCATCACTGTAATACTTTTCCGGACGAACTTACAAAAAGGTCTTCTACTATTAAATAATTATAATTAAAAAAACATAAAGTTAAATTGAGAACATTCTCCTTTTTGAACAAACACCCAATAATTATTTTCAACCCACCTAGGTAGAAAATAGTTATTGGGTGTTTATGTCTTCCGTGTGATAGATATCAAACTATTATTTGATGAAGATGTAAACGTCTTTTGAGATAATTCTATAAAACCTTATGCGCACCAAACCCTAAGGCTAAAAGAGTTTACCGAAACCACAAGTTCATGATCACATATTTTAATTTCTAACTTAAAAACGTTGTTTTTTAATCCTAAAGCTGTATAAATATTATAATAAATAAATATTATAGTATCAATGGCAGAAGCAGCTATAATCGGTCTTCCAGCACTTTCGTGACTTTAAACAATCTTCTGGTAAAATAAATCAACTTTAATATGTATTGGCGCTCAAGTAGAATATTAATGGTACAATGGACACAGATAAGCTGGATTATTTTCTCTCAACCCATCTAACGCTATGAAATCACAGTCTGATTAAATGGTGTTTAAGTAATTATTATTTACTTTAATTAATTGTGGTTCCTTAATTAAGATGTGGATCCTATATTATAAATAACCAAAATATATTTTAACAGTAAAGAAATTTCAATCTACAAGTTAGCATGTTCCCTAGCATGAGGGCCTTACAAGGTTCTGGATTCCAGTGTCGTGCCAAAAAATGTGTATAAGGTTTTTTTATGCGGTGTCCAAAGCTGTGGCTCACAGAGCACGTTATACCCCGACGGTTAATATAACTTACCAATTATAATAATAATCGATAAAGCCTACCGAATATCATTATTGGGCCAGCCTGGTAAACCTATGCTTTAAAACCACTAAGACAAAATATGCCAGCATTGCTATGAAGCCCAGCAGTGCTAATAGACTGATGGTATGTTAAAGTAAACATATATAGTTAAATATATACAAACGTAGACTGCAAAATATATCCCTTTGCGTAAGTAGTTATAAAAGTAATTATTATTTCCCCGATGGTTCATTTAAGTCGGAATTAGACGGTTCATTATCAGCTTGACGGCATATTAATACCGCATGAATGAAGCACCAGTGGAGCGTCTATATAATAATTTCATTCATATTAAACGATGATTCTGGATAGCTCTTGCTCTTCATTCATCTTATTTTACTAACTGTCATTTATTATATCGCTTATTTTGGCCTGGTGGGAGGCTTTAGATGTGACTAGTTTCCACCCTACCGACAATTACTTGCCGCCACGCGATTTAGCGTTCCGGTACGATGCCGTGTAGAAACAGATTTGTGTTTTTTTTATTCACTACAACTTACCCCTTGAATGCAATCACACCTTGTGGTAAGTCACGTTTATTTTAATCCATATGGATGGATTAAAATAAACGTTATACCCATATATAATAATATGGTTTAGACTAAATCATGACTTACCACAAGGTGTGATTGCATTCAAGGGGTAAGTTGTAGTGAATAAAAAAAACATTTTTAAGGATGTTTATTTTATGATCTAAGCTGTTTTGAGATGCGTTGAAGGAATTGGCATTTAAAGTAAACTAGTGGTCACCTACTGGTCGATATTCTACCACACCATGATTAATTTAAATTATAAGTTTGAACATTATTAAGGTTTTATTGTCAAACACTTCTTTGATCATAGATCAGCACTGTCGATTTGCCTGTGTTTTTTCAAACAAATATATGCGCGTATGTGTCAAAAAAATGGTAGTGTGTGTACTGTGTACTGTGTTTTTTATTGGTTTAATTAATGCTTTATGCACAATTAAATCATAAAGCACTCTGCACTCCCTCTCTATATGTGTGGGAAATTTCATATTTCTCCGTCCGCGCAATTTTCGGAAAAAAGGTTACAAAGTTTTTGCTTCACGTATTAATGAATAGATGCTCTGAACTCTGTTTCATAACCAATTTATTGAAAACTAATAACATAAAATACCTATAAATACGGAGCATTGGGCATACTGGCGATATGCCCAGTTAAATTTTTATCACCAGTGTCAAATGTATAAAAATGTATAAATGTATAAGCTAACTCCAGTTTACAAAAAATTTCAACCTAATTGGTTCAGTCTTTGCGGCTTTCTGTTGAGTAACAGACATCTAAACATGCAAACTTTCACATTTATAATATCAGTACTTTCACATTCATTTATCATATCAGCCTTTTCGGCAAAAATTTGGAAAAAAATTGTCGCCAATGTGAGAAGAATAATCAAAATTATTTAAGATCAAAATATTCTGAATAAAATTTTTAATAATGGACAGTAGACAGACAATAATCACGAGGGTAATATGATATTTTTATACACTTTACGATTGGTTAAAATCTTGGTGCTTCACTCCATATATTTGGTCCATTTCCTTTGTCCAATTAAAATGGTCGGCATCCCTATGCATAATACGCGTTTGTATTATAATGCTTGTGCAAGCTACTCTACTCCAAGAGGTTGTGCGCCATTTTGAGGGGCTGTTTAATTAAAGCTCAAAGTCTGTAGATGCTCTTCCTGTGTTTCCTAAACCTGACTGTCCACATTTACCAACTAGTGTGATGTATGTCTGGATTTTTTTCACTATTTGGGGTTTGAATATAGAATTATGTAAGTAAAGTAAATTGTCGCTCTTCGAAAACCTTGAACTAAAATGATATAAAACAGGTGATATTTGATGAAAGTTAACTTTTACTTAATTGACATAGCTACACTTTTCTTATTTCTGGGAAATTAGTTAAAATAGCTTTACCAGGAATTTTTAAGTATCAGGAGTCACTTAAAATTTCTGGTGTAATTGCGGCCAAAATGGTTAAATATCAGCTATTTTTTTATTTATAAATAAAATTAATAAAAATCTATAAGACAAAGTTTCCTCGTGTTGGCTAGTAGGTTTACTTTCCCATACTCAGGGATGGAAAGGAATTTGATTTAATAAGCGTGACTTAAACACCCCCACAAAAATATCTATGCTCTCTTGACTCATTATTTCTCATTATATTCAACACATTGTATGGCTACGCCTACACAGCTACTATTCTACTATGCCCGTAGCAACGACAGTGCTACAGAAGTTATGAAATTAATTATAACTAGTTTGGTCTCTTGCTTCGTGTAATAAATTTTCGTCTAATTCTCTTTCGTACATATCTATATCTATTCTCTATACTGATATTATAAAAATGAAATATTATGTTGTTTTTTTGTTTGTTAGTACCGAATAGGATGCGAAAGTCCTGGGCCGATTTTAACCATTTCTTGGCCAAAAGCAAGCTAAACTATCACAATGTAACATAGACTAGAATTTATTTGCAAAACAATGGAGATCCTTCAGAAAATTGCAATTATGAAACCCAAATCTTCTGCCTATAAAATTAATTAATTGATGTGTAGAATTTTATTAAATAACCGGTAGAAACATTAGTGGGCTCGATTAATATCGCATTATTAATTCTTATTCAAGTTACTAGTGTTTTATTATCAAGGTTAATTATATAGCAATAAAACACTTTTTAATTCATTCGAATCTGACATTTAATATATAAGTTATCGCGAGTTTAAAAATACTGTAAGTAAGTTAATGAAAGTTAATGACCTAAACCTTTTTACATGAATAACTTAAATTATTTAGAATTCTACTCTCGAATTAAACAACCAAACAAAAAAACCAAATAAACGCCGACGAATAATTAGCAATAACTTTCTGACTCATAAAAATTACCTTTAAACGCGATCTCGCGACTGACAAGTATCACGCCGGCATTTCCGAATACACATACATTCCTTCAGTATTCGCGTAGGAACAGCTCTGGCTGCATTTTTGTGGTGTACCGTGTCGCCAGATAATACATTGAATGTGAATGCAATACAGCTTACCCGCATCAATTATTCCATGAAATTTCTGCATGAATGCCATACTTGGTACCATACTTGGTATTGAAATATATTATGGCAAATACGAGTATATGGTATGATAAATTATATTCGTATCTTATTTGACATATATATGTGTATATAAGCTAAATACCACTTTATGACTGAGTGACGACTTATCAAAAAATCTCAGGAACTACAAGTTCAGACTCTACGTAATTTTTAGGGTCAGCTCAGAAAGACTTTACCACAATTTATGACAATTAACCACTTAGTAAATGACCGAAAAATTCTTCGTTAAGTCTACAAACTTGTAATTAAGGAAGCCGATGACGTCTATGGCTTCGACATAAGTTGGGAAAGCATTTCATAAATATCCGCCGTTTTGATTAGAAATATTGTAACTTTGTTTATACGTATACTTTGAAATAGAAAAACTGTAGAATTTGTACTTTAGAAATTTATTAGATTTTAAAAGGATAACATTTTTCAATTTCAATAAAACTGTTATTTCTTTACCTAGATAGAGCGCAGAAACGTGCCAACGAGAGCAAATTAAATAAGTCTATTAATTAAGTATAGATTGCCGTTGATCTGGTGAACGGGAAAGGAAAATTGGAATTTGCAGTTTTTGGTAATGGCGTAGTTAATTCGGATTTCTTGAAGACTTCGTTGAGCTAGTGGTGAGTAAGTTTGAGATCTGGACATTATGTCCTAGGTTTGTTGAAAACTAGTTGGGTATTGGGTTTTTTTTCTGTGTTTTTAACTGCCCCTAACATTAAAGCCCGTCGACCCGCATCGGAGCAGCGTGGTGGGTTAAAGCTCTAAATACCTTTCTCCTATATCAGCTCTTAGCAGATAAACCAAATCCCAGCTAGATATAAAACAGATTTAGTAAAAGGAATCACTTTAAATCCTTTCTATTTCTATTATTGCCCCACTCAATTTAATTGTGATTACAATAGAAATGAATTATTTAGTCCCAACAATAGAGGTGTATTCGGTTTTCCTTCATTCAGCCTGAAATAGCGATTGTCTCACAAAACGAAGGACTGCAAAAGGATAAATGAAGGATAATAATATAAGTTGTTGATATTTCCTCACAGTCTCAATTGTCGAGTTGAGTCACAGCTAGAAATATATAAACATCAGTCTCAGTTAGAAAGGTCGGTCTCTTACTCGAATAAGATTTACGCAAAAACTTCGTATCCCAGATATTCCGATAAAGTTAGGTATTTTGTGTATGAAATATGTAATTTTCAAAATTTAGGATATTCCGCGCATGTTTTGAAGTCGCATGCAACACTGCAATATAAAACGATACCTATCAAGCGGAAGTTCTTGAAAAATCCATAAACATTGTTAATACGAAAGTTGCTCCTCTTTTGTACCGATACTTAAAACGGGCATTATTATCTTTATCCCTATCCCTATCCCTATCCCTATCCCTACTAATATTATAAATGTCAATGTAAGTTTATTTGTTACGCTTTCACGCAAAAACTACTTAACCGATCCCCATGAAACTTTGTACACAAATTGTTGGAAGTGTAAGAAGTAATATAGAATACTTTTTATCCCGACATTAAGTTCGGTTCCTTTGGGAGAGGGCATGAAAGTGTTTGACGATTTTACACCATAACTACGATAAATTATAACTGATTTAAATAATTATTTTTGTTCTAAATCGGTTATATTATGTGTTTTATTTGCCCAAACTTTGTGTAGATCTGATGAATGTTGCCGGAGATAGAGGACAGAACTCTTCAGCGGACAGCAGCAAACCCCTCATTTAAGGCTTAGGAATACTTTAATTTTTTTTTAGAACTACAACTAAATTGAATACCATATCAAAAAACAAAATCAAACGCAGAGCAACAGACAGTATTACGGGCAGTACACGGGCAGTAAACATCGCTTAAATCGAATAAGCGATGATTTAGGCGATGTCCTTAGAAAAAAAACGTTTCACCAACTCTTAGGTGATAAACATTATATAATATATAATACCTAGAAGTTTCCATAGATTAGGCTTTACTTATTTAGGCATTGCCTTGTTCCTTGTTAGTGAAAAATTAATCAAACCTGTCTCATTAAAAACCAAAAAGCTACCATACGACATCTCTTGGAAATGGTTTTCTGTAAGTTATTGCATGTGTGGTTAATAATGACTGTTTTATTACAAAATTAATATTATTTTTTATACGAAATACAAAAATTCAATCATATAGCGTGGCGAAGCGTCGCCACGGCCTGTGTCGCCACGCCAACAATCAGAACTACTCTCCGCCTATAGACGTTTCACATCAAAAACTTAGGCAAAGTTATGAAAACGAGAATAATTCTCTGATAATTTAATACAACAAGTATGTAGGTTTCTCGAAAAAAAATACATATGAAAGGAATAAAAATACCTCGTACAAAATAAAACTTTAAACCCAATTTGTCGTCACCCGGTAAACAAAGCAAAATGTACAATACAAATAGGTCGCTTGTTCGACAAATTTCGAGGTTCAACTCTTTTGACTTTCAAAGGTTTCATATAAAAAAATTTACATCTATTTTCGCTCTTTGTCGTCCTTTGTAATTTTGTTTATTGTGTCCCTAAATATTTATCCACAACGCTTGCCCAATTTTTTACAAGTAAACCTTTAAAGAACGGTGTGTTATTGAAACAGCGAGATAAACATTTAAAGCTGGCTTACAAAACATAATTACATAATATATTTTTTGAAATGTAATTATTAGGCGGCGATTTAAATTTTTTTTGAAAGAGTAATATAATAATTTAATTTAAAAAAAAATATTTTAATGGAATTGAGAGTAACACTAGAGTGTTACGTTTAGGCCAATTTTGTTGAGTGAAAGAGAAGAAAGATATAAGGTAAGAGAAGGAGAAAGAATTTTTATATTGCTTACAAAGCAAAGTAAAGCCCGCCAATCCTCATTAAAGCAGCATCATGCTCCGTTCACTATAAAACTCTTTGCTTTGAGAGAGAAGGCCTATGTCTGTACTTGCAGGATACAAGCTACGAGTATCTCAGTACACTATTTCACTAAGATCGCTTAAGCTGTTTAGCCGAGTTACCTTGGGAGAGGGTATGAAAGTTATTCAAATCAGTTCACCTTTGACAGATATAATGTAAAATCTTTAAAAATATACCCTCTCCCAGTGGCGTGCACTTCATACATGCACAAAAGTACTGCCTACCCTAAAATTGATATAACTTGTATAGAAGGAGAATGTTTGCCCTTTTGATGCAATTGACCTGCTGAATGCATTCCCTGGTAAGGAATCCGGTGCGACCCACTGTCCTCTCCCAAAGGAACTGTGTTAAATTGCGAGATAAAAATATATCCTACGTCGTACCTCGAACTCAAATCTTGCCAAGTTTTAATGAAAATTATGCAGAGAGATTTCGGCGTGATGCGGGGCTAGGATACAGGCACACAAAAATGAAAAAATACATTTTTGGCTTTCGTATCGATTATAGACTGCCCTCCGAAAAATATTGTTAATGTACAGAATTCGATCCGTTACAATTTTATGACTTTTATTTATGAAACAGCTAAGTATATATAATATAGCCAATGTAAGTTTCCTCATTATTGACTTTGCTTCAGAAATACATCAAAGCAACTTTCTGATTTCAGCTATCAAGAAATTTATGGGTAGACATTGAAATGATTGATGTTGTACTTACAGACTCTTTAAAGGCTGTTAAGGGCCGGGAAATTAATACCAACCGACCTTTTTATGGGAGAAGTGTGCCAGTTCTGCTATAAAATTTATACTTATACCTAACTTCAACATTCCGTATTTACTGAATACGCTCGTTTACAAATACAGCGACAAAATTTACTGTTAAAACATTCGTAGTGAAAGCACTTATATTTACATATTTGTATCATGCAGATAACATTTTGCAATGTGGACAGTTTTATGCAATTTGGTACAATTTCGCTGGCTTGCTTTGGCATGCGGCAGTCGTACGGATATCAGAAACCATAGCATTGTTAAATCGGTAATCCGTGCGCTAACAATTGAGCTATTTCTATCTTTAAGGATCTTTGTATTGAAATTCTAAAGGATCCTTATCTTATACATCCTTAGTCATACGGGTTATTAAAATTCCTTAACAGATTAAGAACATAGTGGTTTGGACTTCAGTTTCCCTTTTGGGGAAACCGACCCTGACCTGTAGATTTCCGAAGTTATTGTAAATATCACCTGCTCTAACGGTGAAGGAAAAAACATCGTGAGTATACCTGCATGCCTGGGAGTTTTAAGAAGAGACCTGTGCCCTGTAGTGGACCAGCAATTGGTTGATAATGATGCTAAAGTGCTCGGTTTTATAAAAAAAACATGCTTATCACCTTTATCAAAAATAAGTACGTAATAACTGTAATACCTCGAATACATGATCGGATTAAATTGCTGAGATGTGTATTTTTTAATTGTATACATTAATAAAAAGTAAATGGTGGGTACAAATGTATACCAACTAGCTTTTTCAAGCGACGTTTAGTCTGTGCTTGTTCCAGTTATTTTGAAATCCAGCTGAATTAAAAGATGCAATATCTATTTTCATAATTTTATGGTAATATGTTTTGGTGTGGAAACTTAACAGTTAAATAGAGTTAAAAAAAAATCATCATTTATTATAATATAATGAATCATACATACATATAAATATTATACGTTATCAAAGAATTTTAATGTAGCAAACCTGATTGACTCCTTCTAGAAGAAGAAATAAGGACAATACGAAAACGTTTAGGTTTTATAAAGAAGCATTTAAATATATAGGCGTCAAATTGAGAAATCCTCTTTTTATAGTCGGTTTTAATATTCCAAACGTTGTATTTGTAATGTATTATATATTGTACTTTGTTATACAAAGTCAATTATTATTTTATTTATATTTTCAAAGATGCAAAAGTATAATATCAAATGGAATTAATAAAGTAACGAATTACTCAGATGAATTACCCATGGGACTATAAAAGCGCTATGCATTCTCATTTTTCCTATGATCATCCATTTACTGAGACATTCCTCCACGATTTTCATAATGTTATAACGATAAATTTATGCACTTATGCGTGATTATTTTTACCAGAGCGGGACAGAGTTAGAAAGGCATCTTAGTAGGTTTAATACATATGCTTCTATATTCGTCTTAGTATTTCTATATTCGCCATAACGTCGTACAACTTTTTATTAGTTTAATTACACAATACCGCGACCCACCGCCCCGCATCGCCTATACGCACTGTTACTTCGTTTGCTTGACTACCAAGGGGCATACTGCAAGGTTATATCGTCTTAACGCTTCTTTAAAAAATGGACTATATAATCAAATTCTTGAGCTTAATTATTAAGTACGAAATTTGAACAAAGAGTTATTAGACTAAAACTGCCGTATCAATAAATTTACGTGCATTTTTCATGAAACATGTTACTGGCTCTACAGAAATGCCATAGTTTTTCCTATAAATACTTTTGTACACAAAAACATAAAACACAGTTTCAGTCAACTTATGCCTTGCTTAAACAACAACTTTGGTGTTACATGTTCCACCATATTAAAAACATGTAATCCTACAGTAAAAAAACAAAGAACTTTAAATACAGACTCATTAGGGTACGGGCTGTAGGCCGTCAGGACCGCGAAACCCGTCAGCATGGTGTCGTTAGTTTTCTGTGTTCTCAAGTTCTACGTTCTCACAATTAACGTAAATTTTATTCAAGTTCATACCGATTGCTGACAGACTTTATATATATTTAAGGGCGATCTGAGGTCGGGAAGGGAATGGGGGTGAGTTTTTAAGGGTAAAAAACGGTTTTTCTCGATTTCCGGCAAAACTAAAAGTCCTATCGCACTTTTCCATGAAATACCTTTCATTTTTATAATATTTCCCTCCTTTTCTAATGGGTTGCATACTACTATAATTTTTTTTCACTTTTTATTATTTTTAAAGGCTTCTACCCTGATATATTAGTCAATAGACTAGAGTAACGACAGTACTTATCTTGTTAGTGCATAGTGTGTCTGTTAGTTTGTTCATGTGTTCGTTATCTTCAGCCAGTTAGTCCAGCCAAACCACTGCACTGGTGATGACGATGCTTAGCACTTATAACTATAGTTCGCATCCGATTCCGGAAATCCGGACGGGTAACCTTCCCGCAAAATTAAATAAATAGCCTTAACTGCTATCTATACATCGCTTGACTTATGAACATTTTTATCACAGGAAAACCAAGGATTTCCGAAGGATTTTTACAAAACTGCGGATGAAATCGCTAACGTTTGATTTGGAACTCACTATTCTCAAACGTATGAAATGTACATAAAATTCAGCTGCGAGTCAAGATTAGCACTAACTGGTTATATAAACAAAGAACGATACGTGATCCGCTGCTGCAACAAAGTATAATACAAACAAACACTGTTGCCAACTTCCTACAAGCCCAGCTAAAACATCTGACGTAACAAAGTTCTCAAACTATGCAAGCAAAATACGTAGGCTATTACCATTTTACTCGTTTTTAACAGACTTCAAACCAAGGAGAATTTATTTTTAAAATGTTAAGTTATTTTCAATACTACCGAAGATGAATACCTACTAATGAAACTGGCGCAACTTCGCGTACAATTTGAAATAATTAAAAAAAACATACAAACTTTAATCCCTTTTATGAAGGGGTGTTTAATAAAAAAAAAAATTATATCCCAAACTATTTTGACCTTTTGATAAGCCCCTATGAAAACGTTACGGAGAAATCCGTTCAAGCAATTGATATTTTAAATTTCTTAAATTAAAAACGCACATAACTCCGACAAGTTAGAGTGATCGAACTCGGTTACACCGAAGCTCTAACCACTAGGCTACCACCGATGCGCTATGTATAATAACAATTATATTTTAACCATCATCATATCATCCTTCAACAACTAGTTAAAGGATGATAATATTATATTAGATTTCATTACAAAAAGTAATATTTTGATATATATTTTCGATTTACCTTTATACAAGGACAGAACAATCTACTTTGACCTTGCGTCTTTCCAAATATTCGACCGGGAACCAATTAATATTCTCATCTAAATTTGACAGGCCATCGGTTTCCAAACGAAGCGATTGTCGTTTGCCTTCGACATCGTCATGGAGCAATATTACAATATCTTTGTGAAACAGCGCGCGGTGCCAATATTCTCGTCATAATCATCATTATCATCAGCTTAAGTCATGTTTCAAACACACTTTTCTATTCGGGTAAGCGATAAACATTCTACTTCTACTTCAGATGTATTTCCAACTAGCCAAGGGCGATCGCTTTTATCTTATTTTTATCTCTCGTGAGGATAAACAATTGTGAGGGAAACTACTACTCTAACGACTACTCTTTCATGATTCTTAATCAAGATTTTCCTATCTTAGGGCAGTGCTTAAACGAGCGAATATGTTTGTATATTAAAGGTATTTCTAATTACTGAATACGGTTACTAAAATACTAAGCGTGCGAATGTATTGTGGCGACGCTAAATCTTGAAAACAGCGAATAGTAATTTCATTTTCAAAAGTTTCATCGTTTGTAGGCTTCTTTCTTTACTTGACACCATGGCTTAATTTTAACATATAGAATCTATGTTGAAAGGAGAGTAACCAATGGCGTAACCAAAGATGGTATGCACAGGGTATGCAGATGGTATAAAAAGAAGAAAATCTTCAGTAAAAGTTATAAAAAGCCTACCCTAAATATTGAAAGTATAAAAACGAATCCGGAATGTATAACATCCTACATTACTTAACCATAGAACCATCTAAACGAATAGAGTTGCAGCCCTCATTTTCCCTCTTTTATAAATGAAATTACTAAATGGAATTTTCGAAACTGCCATTAAACTGAAAAAGGTAATTTCCAGCATAAAAGTGAAATACCCTTTTATTGTTACAGGGAACAAAGGTTACCACTTGCGATGGCATTTTGGCCTTAAAATATCAGTTTTACATAGTTTTAAATGAATTTGCATAATTTTTATGTGCCTTCGGTGGCAAACTTCTTTCTCAATGTAAAGAGTTGTTGAAATTAACATCAATGTTATATTCCGACCGACGTTATTTCATGAATTTATATCAAATTATTTCGCTGAAAATCATATTAGTAATCATACTACGCACTTAGCTCTCAAATTGTAAATGTTCGTAATTACTAGATTTTTCAATTTAATTAAAATTTGCTCTTTCGATAAATAGCTGGCCGAAGTGCGAGTACCTACCTTTATCTGAATGAGTCCGTTCGGTGAATTCAAACGTTAATTAGGCAAATTGGTTTATCTACCGAACAACTTTTATAACAGTATTCCAACCGATTGAAATATATCGGGAAACATGCATAACGGCCAGAAAATATTTGTTCTTTAAAAACTGATAGTATAAGGTATACTACGTGTAAATCAAAATCGAATTAATACTACATAGGCTTTAGAAGTACATTATGTAACTACTGTCTCTGAGACTTATCTGTCTAACCGAAAACCTAATAGGCAGTTTTTGAGTAAACCACTGCCATAGTTTTTACTGAAAGAATTCAGATACTGAGGGCAGTATCTGAATTTTTTCTTTCCTAACATCACATGCAAAACTTAAATCATGTGACTTCGGCAACCTAAGTAGGTACGCGTCGCGTAGCGTGTACCTATGCGCGTGTTGGTCTTTTATCATCAATAGGGTTATCATAAGTAAACACTAGTTAATAATGTAGTAATGTTATGAATTCGTTTGTATGAATACTTAATATTTTTTATGGTGATTCCTTACGAAATATATTTAAGTATCCTTCAACATTATTTCGTTATTCGGTTACACGTTATACATATTTGTTCTTTTTCCATGTGTTAAATCTGTATATATTTGGGGTTTTCAGTCTAAACTTACACGGAGTACAATGTTAGTTAATGGTATCCTATTCTTAACCTTCTTCACTTGAACTTTGAACCGCCTTCCAGGTGGTTCCAAGAACGCGATAACGGTATCATCAGCGTAAGAACTTTACCATTTTTCAATTTTGTATCAGATAATCCATTTATATAAAGCAGAAACAAGGTCGGTCCTCTTCCTTCTGAAACGCAATAGATTATATTGGTCTCTCCACTAACATACTCTGCGAATTTAACTGTCTGTTTACGGTAACTTAAAAAATCCTTGAAGAGTTTCAAGGGCTTTCCTATAATTCCTATATCTTGTACCAATAAATAGCCTGCAAAAATTGTGTGTCGATATAAACACTATTCTATTGATTCCAATTTAAGGTTTAATTTTAAGTTAACGCCTAGTAGTTAGCCTAAAATTTTGATAAAATTTTTATATTTGCATCAAAAAATTCGTTTTTAAACACACTTATTGAACTGTCATTATTAATATTTGCAGCAGGATGGTACAAATGTGGTTATATGCATTATACATTGATTATAAGCAAAATAACGTAACGAGTTTTTACAAAATGTTCGTACCTCATGTCAAAATTCTATACCCAGAAAGTTGAAAGTTACTCAGAATATGTGAGGTACGTGTTACGCTTAGCCTGTTACAGAGTGTATTGCACTCTAGCACTTTGTTACCTTACAATAAGCTAAAGTTTGTGGGTTTCCTTCCTATTAAATGTCAGTAAAAGCGTGCGACAGTAATATATTCAGTCATTAAAATGATGGAAATATTAATTACACATATAAAACAGTGGAGAATTAAGACTTATCAGAGACTTTACAAAAATAATATGAAGGATTCAGTTGTTTGCTCACTTTCAAACGTAAAGATGCGAGAAAACGATATAAGGCTAACCTATTGGATTCTGTCTAACATTTTACTGCAAATTTAATATTATCTCAATTAAATATTTTCTAAGTGTCTTCGTACATAAGAAATAGAAAAAAATTAAATGATTGGCCTATGAATAAAGAATTTTTCAACTTATTAGTAGCAGATAGTTAAAAATAAATTTGAAATAAATTCCAAGTTTCGCTTCTAGAATCCTCAGTGTAGCGTGGAGTTCAAGATGCATTATGTTGTTGTGAATACTATACTTTTCACACCTCGCGAATAATGTTAATTAGACCAAGGCATAAAGTTGAGTTTGGAAAAATTTAGAGCTTCCCAGGCTCTAGCAAGTGAAAGAGCATTCATCGAAGCGAGAAAATGAACACAATTTTCTTCGGATGCAGGATATTTCTTGTGTATGTAATGAAGTACTTTAACCTTTGATATGAGGTCTTGTAACAAAGCATTGTCGAGCGAGTGGTTTGAAAACATTAATTTACACGCCTTTGATATGCTTTAATATTTAGCTTTGTCAGTAGGTAACGAACGAAATTAATGTCGATAAATTAATTTAAATACTAACACAAAGTACGACGGAACAGAAATATATCCCAAGAGGCTTGCTACAATTTAATTTCCTGAAACTCGTCTACACCTAGTTATGCTCATATTTTCTAACATTTCCATTATAATTACTAAACGAATTAACACGTTATGCACTCAAACGTGAACTAGGTATGTATATATCCGTGGCGTTTTTATTTACCTATATATCTTTAATCGGAATAAAATATAAATATATATAATAGTTTGTTTGTTTGAACGTAAGTTTAAACGAAACGTAAATATAAAATGTAGCTGCGACGGTTCACGCTAACTCGGCGACTACTAAAGTGACTACTTTGTGCCATAAAAGTATGTTACAAAGTTGTTACTTTGTCACCACGCAGTTGAATTCTTGCAACATAAGTAATATTGCAAAAATAGAAATTGATGTGGCCTAGTTGCGACAGTTTGAATCGGTTGATTGCGTTGGTTAAACAATGTTGATCCAATGCGGTAACTGGAAAGGTAGGTATTCGACTTTTTAGGTTCGGATTTCTGCCTCGGAGAGCACGTAGCGCACGTAGCTTCACCTGTTAATTAAGGCTACCTAAGTCTAGCAAACCCCGTTTCAGTAGCTTGGTAGTCTAAAGGTCTAAATTGCCCTTCTAATAACAATAATAATAATCTCTTATGTTAGAGAAGGCCTGTGCCCAGCACTGGGGCATAAATATGAATCTCATGATGTTTGGCGCTTCATACTATAATGCAATCCAGATAAAAGTAAATACAGTACCGACATTCTTAAGATTTCACAAAGCATGCCGCGCTGGCCCAGTGCGGATTGGTGGACTCTACACACCTTTGAGAACATTATGGAGAACTGTCACGATGCTTTCCTTCACCGTTGCAGCAAGTGATATTTTTGAATGACTTACAACGCATATAACTTTGTAAAGTTAGAGGTGTGTGCTGGGATTCGAACTCGGCCCACATGAAGGGGAAGTCGAGCTCCTACCCCCAGTGGGTAGGAGCTCGGCTACCACCGCTTCAAAATAAAGTTTATGTAATTATATTGTTATATAAACCACAGTATAATGCTTGACAATATGCCTTGACCGCGGCTTAAGCCTTTGACCTGAATAATCAGTTATGAATCAGCGATACATAATCGCGTATAGTACGGAAGAGTTTTTAAATATTCTAAATACTCTAACGGGTGTCCTGGGCCTAATGGAATCGCTTATCATTTATGTCAAAATCATTCGACTACTCTAGCGGATACTGGAGTGCGCTGACATGTTGAACTTGATATCAGACTGATGACAAGATCGGAACTGAAAATAGTTTAAAAAATAGTCTACAAATTCGAACCGTGGGTTAGAAGATTATCGAGGATCGGACTAGAAAGTTATGGCAGTTTAGTAAAATAAATAAAACAAATTCAGTTCACGCGAAGAGACACACGCAGGAGAACAAGCGAGCAGAGATAATGACAGAAAAAGTTAAGGAACATTTGTTTAAAATAGTGTTTCCATACCATAGGCGTTCAAATTGAAAATACCTGGATTTCCAAAAACCGAAACAAACGCGGAGCAAAATTTCACCAAGATGTGCTTGCGAATATCTTGGTGTTTTTGCTTAGAAATAGTTTGCGTTCTGGAGACTGCCAATGAATATATTTCACCCTGGGAAACTAGACGGCTCCTGAAGGATTTTCAGAAATGTGCACGAAGTCCCGGGCAAAACCTAGTAGTATTGAAAGTATATACAATCACACATTTTAACGGAGTTGCCTAATCAACGACTAAACGCGCTGAACAAATCTATCAATGCATAGTACGTATCCCAAATTGACGGCGCTGCGGTACGCCATTTTGTTGTCGGGGGCTAATTTAATGTGAAAGCTAAATTCGTTAGTAATTAAACAAGTTCATTCACGAGTAACGCTGCTGTGTTTTTGCGTAGAGTGGTTTCTGTTAATGTTAAATCTTTTTTATTTAAATACAAAACTTTATGTGCTACGTTAACCAATGACTTTAAATACCATTTCAAACTTCAAAATGATGAACTTTGCACACACAATTTAACTTAGAGTTACCCATTTTGGTTTATATTTTATAATATTGAAAATAACCTTTTACATTTTTCACTAGAAAAGCTACGACAGGTCGTCAATTCGAGGTTTTTTCTCACGGACACTCTTTGATCTAGGTTATTATTAATCGAAAGTTTTTAGACATTATTGTTGACAATACAACCAAAGACAGCGAATTTTTCCCCATCTTTTCTTAACAAGTATTTACCTAGCTTTATTCAGGAGGAATGTTGGTCAATTTGGAATAAATTCAAAGCGTTCTATTCGCTTAGAGAAGCGGAATCCAAGAAAATTCCTGACCCGCTTACAGCATAATAAATTCACATTTCCCGTCTTCTTCCAATATTTGACTAAGTACATCATAGGAATTCATAAAGATATAATGGCAAAACTCTCTAATTCAGGTTATTTATTTAACCAAGTAAACATGAAACATAATTCTATCTTTTTAATTAATCTCTACATTTTCATACAAAGGAAAATGCTTGTCCGCGCATCTCTATAAATAACGGAACGGAGAACCATCATGATTATGAATTGTACTTAGAGAAAAAACAATGTATTGGCTGCATAATAATTACAATAACAACTACTGGTACCTTTCCCTTTACGTATTCTTTATCGTTTTTCTTTATTAAATCATGATTATCTATTGGAAATTTAAATCATTAAGTTATTTCCCATATCTATTTCACCCAACAGTCTGAGATAATCATTTGTCTGATGAAATTACGTTGAATCTATATCTTATACGGTATTTGACGTTGCCCATAACTAGCTAACTCTAAAAAGCACTAACATCTTATGGGCCTCATAAGATGGCTCAGAGTCACTCAGCGGGCGGTGGAGAGAGTAATGCTAGGAGTATCTCTACGTAATCAAATAGGAAATGAGGAGATCCGTAGAAGAACTATTATTTTATTTAATTATTTATGTATATATATTTTTTTTATTTATAGAATTGCGATTTCCCGTCTCTCATTACCTTATTCCAATAGTTAAGGTAGTCTGGAAAAGATCGCTTTTAGTGATAAGGCCGCCTTTTGCATATAATTTATGTTAATGTAAGTGTTCCTGTGTGTGTTTCCTTTAAATAAATAAATAAATAAGAACAGTTACCGACAAAGCTCAGCGAGTCGCGAAGCTGAAGTAGCAAAGGGCAGGGCACATAGCTAGAACAGATGGACGTTAGGGGATTTAAGACCCCAACGTCCACGGCGGGACTAGTGCGGGCTTGTGCGGACTCGCCATTCCTGAATGGCGAGCCAGCACCGCGAATCGCAGCGTAGGTCGGCCCCCAACGAGATGGACAGACGATATCAGGCGATTCGCTGAAAGCCGCTAGAGGCCAGCGGCCCAGGACTGTGGATTGTAGAACTCCCTAAAAAAGACCTATAAACTAAACAAGTGGTCGTCAATTGGTGGAATGGATGATGATGATGATGATGACTAGTATAAACGTCCACTAGTCTTTTGTCCCGCTCGCTACGTTTTGGGGCACTTTTATCTAGCGCCTCCCTGAGACTCGTTGTCGTCTGTCCACCTGGAATGTCTCACAATCTGGGAGGTCTACCAACACTGCGCTTCTAAGTGCTGGCTAAATGTTGCCCGTGATAACTTAAGGCACCGAAGCGTGTCTGTAACTATAGGTTTCATAAGAAGGCTCAGGGATGGAGAGAGCTCTGCTATGACCATCTCTAAATGATTAATTAACCCTGAACCAGAATTACTGATATGACCCCTTCGTTATTAATGCATCTTAGTTAGTTGGAATAGGTAGACAATACTCATATAATATTTGAATGTTCCAAGCGATAAAATTATACAGGAGTTTGATTTGAATACATATTTTGGGATTGTTTCTGTCGTCAAACATTCAAGCCGCGATTTTAATCGCGATCAATGTAAGATGTGCTCCGAACAGAAATCCGTTGAAACTCCCCAACCCCCTGTGACCCAACGAGTGGCTTCCACCTCGCTTAAGCTCAACTAATTTAAACGCTGTTTGACCGCACTATAAACACACTTACTTTACAATGTAGTAGGTACCTACTTATGTACACTGAAATGTTTTAGTTAGTTTCAGGGCCGATTGGCTCAATGGGCAGCGACCCTACTTACTGAGTCCAAGGCTGTGAGTTCGATTCCCACAGTTGGATAATGTTTGAATGAATATATGAATACACTTTTATTGTACACCAATTAAAAATAAAACAAAAAACTAAAAAAAAATATACAAAAAACTAGTTTACACGATGTCAATTAGGCGGCCTTATCGCTACATAGCAATCTCTTCCAGGCAACAGATAAAGTAAAACACTGCTCAAGATGAGAGGTAGGTGGTTCATAAAAACATATTTATAAATATATACATAAATACTATATTGTCAATCCCCAAACAAAACAGAAGAGAATAGGCATTACTTAATTCCCGAAGATTCAGAGAAAGTTTATGTGATGAGCATGAATAGTTTTCAGTGTCTAGGTGTATATTATAAGAATTTATGTTTATTATTAATGAAAAATATTCATCAGTCATCTCAGTACCCATAACACAAGCTACGCTTACTTTGGGGTTAGATGGTGTTTTGGAGTAGTATATTCATTATGCACTTGGTGGTAAGTGATGATGCAGTCTAACATGGTAGAGGGCTAACCTGAACCTCGAAAATGTTGAAAACTAGATCAACGAGTATTACACAACTTGAATATTGAAATGAGACTGAGTTAAATCAGCTCAGCTGCTTATGCTGGACAAGAGCTTTCCGAACCGGTGGTCGAGTCACTATAAACATACATACTTGATGTTCCAAAAGTAGGCCTACTTGAAATAAATGAAGTTTCAATTTCCAATTTGACTAGCGCATCCTCAAAACGTAGGTACTCGAGGCCATAGATTAAGATCAGAACCAATGTGAAATGTGCTCAGAACACGAATCCGTTCAAATTATACGCCCCGGCCCTGCGTAACCCACCGAGATGAGAGGCTCAAGTCAGGATATACGTGGGATATACACTATTCGGTAGGCATTATAAACATTTTCATTTTATAACAAACTACCTATTGCCTGCGTCTTTTCGATTTGCAAAAATTATTTAAATTATTCTTATTTAAATAATTTTTGCAAATCGAAAAATATATTATTTAGCTGATTCGAAGAGTATGACTTGAATAAAAGCTGTCCATACAAAAGTTGTCATTCCCCCTTCACATTGACCCTTCACCCATGAGACGATATGATATGATGATGATACAAAACTTTGAAACGATCGGTTTTGCTGTAAAGCTGTTAAAATATAATAAGGTTCTTTATCCCCCCAGGGCGACCTGGTGTTGTTTTACCGGGTTATAAAGTGTGCAGTGTGATAGGTCCGTCTCTACAGTGCAAGCTACGAGTATTTGCGTGTTAAATTTTGTAAGGATTGCTACAGAAGTTGAACCAAGCATAGGTAACAAATAGACATTTACCATTGGTAATATTAGTATGAAAAAGTGGCTTTATTGTGTTTTCGAATAATAAAATTTCTAAGTGTTTACTGTAATTTTAGAGGATTAACAATTAGCTGTCTTATGTCCGTCCGTATTCACACGACTAAGTTTGTTGCAAACTTCTTCTTTAAATGTGAAAGCAAGGTGCCTCAAACCGTACGTACCTTTACATCTGAGTTAATGAATTTGAAAAAAAATATTATTACGTGTATTAAATGGAAAACTTTAAAAGAACCTTGTACAAGAAATAAAAACAGTTTTGACTAAGACTTTGTTTGTCTCTTGTGTCCTCTGTAATTTCATAAGGGTTTCGTTGATGTTTCATAAGAAAGTCGTGTTATATTCAACATAAATAACAACCAAAAAAACAAAGAAATATATATACGATCCAATAAATTATATACCACAATAAATTGTAGATACATATAATATTATACTACATATTTTTTTCTGTGTTAAGCACTCGGACGCTATTGGAAATCATTGTTGGAGTGGAAAGTCCAACTTTGGCTGAGAGGTTAACTTTAGTGGAAGATAAATATTAAAGATCATAGTACTGTATTTATTAATATCTTTATTTCCTTGAAACTTTAGCTTCAGGACCCATCTTGAAATATTTAATTTTTGGTTCGACCATCAAAATTCAAGGAATTCCTCCGTTAGACCTGTAGTTGTTTTTTTTTTAATTTGTGTAGCCAGAATCGACTAAAATGTTTTTTTAATGAAGTATTATATTAGAAGCCTAGTTAGTTTAAGGGTAAGCAATTTGGATATATCCAGGATTCAACTGAAAAAGGTGTTTCTGTTAGAAAATCCTGTGTTGGAGTTTTTAAATTGTTTTGCTACGAAGAGCAGGTTTAGCCGTCGATGCTGATAATGTTCAGTTGCATATTATAGTTGTCGTTAAATCCCTCAAACCCGCATTAGAACAGGTTGAAATTTGGAGGGTTTAAGCTCTATGCCTCTCACGTATTGAAAGAAGGCCTATACGCGACAGTAGAACATTAGACGGCTTAGGATTATAGGCTATGTCGTTACAATAGCACCATACAATCGTTATAGCACTGATAGAGACCAACCGCTTACGTGACGAGCTCTACGTGGTGGACATCCCCAATATCTTTACTCCGGAAAATTGAAGATTACTAGCCAAAAAAAGTCAATACCAAATAATTATTATGTGCCCGAAAATATATTAGAACCCACTACGTCTTGCTCAGCAGCTTTTAACTTTCTCAATGCCTAAACATATTCGCATGAATAAATACACTATGACAATACATACATTGACATTTATCCCAAAAGCTAGCTTGCGTTATGGGTACTGTTGGCATACCCTTTATTGTTAACCAGACAATATAAACAGTGGCAATAGCCATTAAACATAAGCGGCACATGATCTAGAAAGCAAAAATCTCTACAAGATGCAAATGACTAATAGTGACCTTCATTGGTTCACACGACAACGACGACTGTACTCGTAAAATAGATAATAAATTCACAAAACTTTTCTGTTTATCCCGATTGATTTCCTTTTCCATCACAAGAACTAGACAAGATGTTTATCTTGTCAAGGCGAAACAATTTGTGAGACAAAACACTGGATAAACACATTTTTTGTATTTGTCAGTTGAGATATTGTATCGTATTATTATAGGTGTCAATGGGGATAAAGGCGTGAAAGGAGGATTAAAGTGGATTTGAGGGGAAATGCGCCTCCAGATTTAGATTTATCCGTCTGTAGTCGCGAGCGAAACGGCGGCCGCTCAAACTGCCTTAATGTGATTTCGGAAGGGTAGCTCTACAAGATGAAACGCCCCGCGAAACAGTAAATCACTGAAATTAGTTTTGCTCCGTTTTCTGCTCTTTGTTTGCTACAAGCTTGTGACCTCAATCGTTTTTACTCATACCTCACCGTTTTTCTCGCTACCTCAACGTTTTACCTACCCGCTACAAATTACCTACATCACATTTTTTTCCGCTGAACGTTCATAAAATTTTTGTTTTTAAAAACGTTGTAGGAGTTTATGCAAATTGCGACATTTTATAAGGATTCGTTACAAAGTTTATGAGAAAAGTTTTTGGCTGCGCCCTCGCGTTTTTTGTTTCTTTAATTTAAAGAGTTCCGAGAAATTTTGCAAAGTTTGAGTGGTTTAAAGTTTATATGATTTCAGTATTGCTGTATTACGGAGAAAATACACAAAGCTTAATATTTCGTAAAAACTTTTGCTTAAATCTTCTTGCGAAAGCTCTGTATGTCAGAGTATAAGTTAAGTTTTAAAAAATATGTAAGGATATTCCTACTAATAGGGCTGTCCATAAGTCCTAATATCTACTGATTATAAACATAGTGGCACCTGCTTGCCAATTTATACTACATATAATAGATACTTTGAGATATCAATTTTGTTTATTATTTGGGTTTAACTGATTAGAAACGGTACTGACATTTTTGTTTTTTTTGGTACAAATGAAACCATGTTAAATAAGTATACCTACTTTGTTTCGTTGAACGTGTAGATGTTCTATAAATAGAAAAATGTACGCTACAATGTTCGACAGTGGATATCCGGAATACAGATAGTTTCAGAACCCCCTGGGACTACTAGTACAGAAAAAACTTTTAGTGATACACGAAGCGAAACTAATTTAACATTCCACGTAACATCTGGCTTTAAAAACCAACGCGTTATACACTAGTTATTATTATATGTGTTCTTGTATTTTCTGTCTATCTTTATATTAATATAAAACTAACCTTTCTTAAGTTATTCTTGTATTCTAAACTCCACCTGTTGAAAGCAATTGGAAGTAGCAATTTATATGCAAAACAAATTTCCTTTTTTTTAATTTTTCTATCTGTTTCATCCTAATTTCCTATATTAAAACTAATTTTCGACTTGCAAGACTAACGGTCGGCATTTGTTTTGTAAAGGTACATAAGAAAGATAATTAATTGACTAAAACCGGATCTTACACGAGAACATTTGCTCGTAAACGAGGTATTTTGGGACACATCATTATAACTTTACTATTTATTTACTTTTGCGTAATTGTGCGTAACACTTAGATCACCATCACATTGACCCATTCAAACGAATATTTACCATTCAAAACCATACATAATCATCACAGTTGACAGTATAAACAGTAACTTGCATAGAGGGTATGCATAACTTCTTCATTTTATATCATCTGCATACCCTGTGCATACCCTCTATGCACGCCACTGAGTATAAAGAAGAGCTATAGTAGTTCGACGACCTTTATCTCGTGATAAATGTAAAGATCGTCTAGTCAGGGTCAGAATACTGGACGTTAGTCTTTTGTAGGATTCCAAATTCCACGCCTTGCAACTCTTGTGACCAGCGATTCCCTGCGACTCCTTTGATATCATCCATTTACCTGGTGAAGGGTATACTAACTGTCCAACACGACGTTTTCGATGATCGCCACTCCAGCACATTTTAACAGTAATGTCCAGCGGTCCTCCGAGCCATGTGCCCTACATATTGACATTACAGCTTTTCAATTTATAAAGCTAACAGTTGCTTTGCTGCGTAATATTTTTTTTGTAGTTCCGGCTCTTAAAAAGTAATAAGTCAGTCTGTCAAAATTGTTTTATTTGCAACAGATAATAGCTTGAAATTTCACTGAAGTGAAACCTTGTGGAGTAGTTCCAAAAAATTTTCCATATCACAATAAACCATACCAAGCTTAAACTGAAACGAAAAGAGCATCGTGCGTGTTAGTGACGCGTAATTACATTCCTTTGTTTGGTCCAATGCCGTCGAACGGAAAGCATTTGGACCTCCGTTATAACTGCCTTCTTTTGTTACGTATAATATTATATGTATAATTCTGAATGAATTATTATGTTAACGCCAAAGCATTGTTAATATTTAAACGTAGAATTCTACTTTCCCTTTTTTACCCTCCGTTCTCTCTTAAAGGAGTGAGGTATTCTGAAATTACATACTTTAGTTCGCAACTTCTAAATTACACACGTGCTGGTGACCAAACGTCGTGGCGAGGCATGGTGAAATTTCGCCCTGTGCGAATAGCACCAAGGCGCCGCTCACTCTTGGCACTTTTGGTATTCATAATATTATTAGAAATGCGTTAGTGTATCTGTTTGTTTGTTTCCAACCTATGAACCGATAAAATTCGGCAAGCTACAGCTCGATGATGGGTATAAGATAATAACTATCCCGGAAAGCTTCTGGTAATAATTTACAAAATTATATTTCAAAAAATTGCATTGGATTCACGGCGCGACTTAACGCGCCTATCCAGTCTAGTGGCAGGAAAGGCTTATCTTATAAATCGTGTTATTTATACCAATATACAAACAATATTCGTTAACCTTAAGAATATACCATTGATATATCGAATTGTATGATCTTAAGCTAGTAGATCTGTATAGCGGTCTTCGCACACCATATCGGCTAAACACACACTTGGTTTTGTTTAACATGTATAATGCGTGAGTAACGCGTGGTCCAATCGTCGTAGGTAGTATGTTTACATTATGACATATCACATAATGGTTTCAATTCCGATGCTTAAATTTGAGTCGTGTCTATCTATCATATCGTCAGTACTTATATAGTTACAACTACCGTGCAATAATCATTAGTGGCTATTATTTTATTCTTGCAAACCATTGTATTTATTGAATATGTACTATTGTATGATCAGAAGTTTTACTGCCATTCGAACTATATAACTGTCTTCGCACACCATATCGACTCAACACAGACTTGTCTCAAACTCAACCATTGAAACGTCAGCTTTAAAAGCTTTAGTGTGATGTCATAGCAACGGTTGGCCACTGTCTAATACTTCTGGCAAAAAAATTACACAAAAGTCCATACAAAATACCTCGTTAATGTTTCTACGCGACGTCTTACCGGAAAGCTGAATAGATGGCGCGACTTTGTCGCTAGATTGACTGCGGTGCAGACTCCCACCAGACCACAGAATATTCTGGAATTGAATTATTTAATAGCTTTAATTGAGCCGTGTCCACCTAGAGCTAGTTAGTAAAAGCCATAAAACTATTCCAATCTACTACGTCATTAGTACTTATTTATTTACATATTGTCTACAGTATTAAATACATCAGAAACCTTCTGCGTGTCTATTGTGTATGAACCGTTTGAACGAACAATAAAACCTACAATTTTCGACATAAAAGCGGCGTGGTGACATCCATTTTGCCCCTCAATTTGGTCGACACGGACCTCGGTGTCTTATATAAATGTAAGGTCGTGCCTAAAAACAGAACCGAAATAAGGCCACTACCAAAGCAGTCTTGATGAGTTTTTGATTGCCGATGTAACGAGTTAAAGTTGAGAGCTAACAAATTGTAACATTTCGCTTTATATTGTAGTAGTTATTTAAATAAATGATAACTATGTAACCTATATATACTCAGCCATGCGAATTTTAATATTTTTGCAATTGAATATGAATGGAAAAACAAACAATAGGTTTTATAATATAACATATACTGGTTTGTAAATATCCGACTAGTTTCGAACTCATCCCAGTGTCAACTATATAAAAACGTTCGCACAACCAACTAAACAAAAGGCAAGCCCTTCCTACACTGAGCATAATACACCGTTTAAACCCTCTGACTTGGCTATGCACGTGTCATGAAAACTGATGGCTTTAAAATATAAGCAGGTGTTTTAGTTTACATAGTGAAAATATATATAGTTACCTATGGAATTTTATCGTAGATCTTACTACTTTGTTTTACCCGAATGCACGAAGTGTAACGAATGGAAACCAGCTAATCATTCTAATAGGATGACTAATTTTGAAAAACTGCATTATGATGTTTGGAAGCATCTATAGTAGATGAACAAAATATCTTATTTATGCAGAAATTAAAGGTTTTGTGGATATGGCCGCACTCGTGACGCTATAGGCTTATGGTCAGTCTTAACGTCAGTATACGTAACGTCAATACTTGGTCTTTCGCGTTTAATAAAACCTTAATTTACTATAGGCAAATTAGAGCATTAGTAGGTAAGTTCGTGTTCCAAAACAAAAAAACTTAGCAACTGATAGTTTAAAATCACCGAATACTTGATATACGCACAGATTATAAACGTTGAAGCGGTACGTTTAATAAAACTTTATTATTATTATAGGCAAATTAGAGCATTAGTAAGTAAGTCCGTGTTCCAAAACTAAAGATTATTTTGGTATTGATAACAAAAAACTTAGCAATTGATAGTTTGAAATCACCGAATACTTGATGTACGCAAAGATTTTAAACGTTGAAGCTAATTTTGAATTTCGCGTTTTACCTGTCATGGCGGATCGCTATATTTTGAAGTTTTATTTAATGAAAATAAGTTTTTCATCCATCTTGTGAGTAACAACTAGTGTAGCAGTAATCAATTTTTCCAAAAATCATTAATCATAGACCTATCAAGAATACCCGACGACATCAAAAATTGATGTTGAGGTCCATTTTAAGAGTACCTAGAAACCTGAAGCGTGTATGCGTCAATTCATTGATCGCCATGAGAGCGGCTACAAATCATAAACTTCTATGGTAACCCTTCTCTGGACTTCGGCATACTTTATTTGCCGTATTACCTGTAACATTTGTTGCGCGTGAATTTTAGAGCAAATATAACCTTTCTAGTAGATTTGTCCTATATTTACGACGTATTCGGTTATTGAGCAATTTTTGGGGTACATATATTTTTTAAATATTATCAGATTTAATTAATTCGATTTCAAATACTTTTATACTTTTTTATGCTTTCATATATTCTGTGAATATACTGTATTCGGTTCTGCTATTATCTGTAAGTACGATTTGATATTGGAACAGCTACTACTGAAGTCCTTATTAAAATCTCCTTTTAGAATCGATGGTTGTTCTGTTTACCTTATGCATGTCGATATCCAAATTAAAAGTAAGTGAAATAAACCGGTCTAATCTAATTCGCTCAGGTCGTTGTAAAGATTCAAATGATACCTTATTACCTTTAAATATGTTGAAAACCCCTGAAAACATTACCCCCTTTTTTGGCCAGTCGTGTAAAAATCACATGAATCTAACTTCATTATTCGTAACAGTACTCCTTTCCCTAACCAGTTTGTCATCCCGACTCGCAGTAACTTGCTGTCGGTGACATGATTATGTAACAAGTTCACGTGAAAGGAGCCACGGGGGTCTAATTGGCTTCAAACGGTGTTCCTGTACCAGCAATAATTAAGAGTTGTAATGTAAATACAAGGCTTATTCAACAAGTGGGTCATCCAGGGCCAGTCGTGCCCTCACCTTGTCCCGCGGTCCTCCTACCCTTCGCACTTAGCGGGTCATGATCGCAGATTGTTCATGACCTACTTTATCTGAAAATCGACGTTTGATAATACAAAAAACAAAATCAACGGCAGCTAATATCAGAGAATGTTATCTATGATAGTGATATTTACTGCCATGGTAAGCCCTTTTCTTTTTTGAAAAGGTAAGTATACTCTGGAAACTGCAATATTACTATAAATACCTGTATCACATGCCCCATCTGCATGTATCGCCGAGCGCGTAACCACATTTGTCAGAATTTGAAACAGTTGGAAATTCTGACCAGATAAGTGAAATTAACTGGTCTAAGGGACTTTAGAAAATACATATAGAAACTTATAACATAGTAGGCGTAGTTCTATCCCAATTATTTAATGTTACTTTAGTCCAAAGAACCATTAATTCATTAGAAGGTATATTATTTAGGTACGAGGTATTTGTTTTGTGGATGACTATTGGAGTAGGTACATCATCATTAGACTCAAATTTTCTTGAGCCTAATCTTTCATAGAAGAGATGACTAAAAGCTTGAAAGCTTACACTCCAGGCTGTCCAATAAGGGTTGGGGCTTTCAGAACAATATTACATAAGTACATATTAGGGTACATAACCGAGACCGACGCGCGATGACTTAACGTGCCCTATGAAGTACGAGGGTTAATAACAGCAATTTCCTAACGCCAGGTTGGTAATAAAAAGAATCCAATAACTAAAAATGTTTGACCCGTCCAGGGAATTGAACTTAGGAACTAGTTTGATCTGTTTTGAACATGTTATATAGAACATATTTATGGAGTTAGTGATTGGAGTTGTAAGTTAATTTTCGGTATGCGCTCAACACGTCACAACAATAATATCTTCATTTTGAGCTGGTGTTGTGCTCGGGCGCCAAGGGCCGAGCACAACACCAGCTCAAAATGCTTAGGATTTTGTATATATTATGTCCGTGTGAAAACTCCGACAACCTGATCTTCCATTTTCCATAATTTAGATTTATCATAGCCGTGGCCAAAAGTTTTAATCTAGTAAGAAAATTGTATTACCGCGTACTCGCTTAATTATTATACTAGCGGACCCTCGCAACTTCGTCCGCGTATTAGTTAATCGAGAAGCTTGAAAAGATGTGATGCTAACATCATAGTTATCGTGCTAGCTATATACCTACTATTATTTTACGTGGTATACTGAGTTAGTAAGTTGTCATTATTTTAGTTGATACATACATCCACAACACAAATCCATCCGTTGCGCGGATTTTGAAAGACAAATGCGGAAAAAATTGCGATGCTATCCTGTAGAAGCTATTTGCTCTTCCGGGATAAAAATGAGCCTATGAGCTATTCTAGACTACATTGTTGGTATCTCTACCGAATTTTAGCCAAATCGGTTCATTCGTTGTGGCGTTAAAGCGTAACACACATCCATCCATCTATCCACCCTTATATACATCCATCTATCCATACATCTATTGTCACAAACTTTCGCATTTATATTATTAGTAGGATGGTTTGTCATTCGATCGTTGACCCATATGCCATGCGACTTGCTGTTATCTGTGATTGTCCTTGATCTCCGACAATATTCATCAGATCTTCATAAAATTAGACAATACATGCTTGACAATGGGTACTACGTCCATTGTCAAATAAAAAAAGAATTATTAAAATCGGTGCAAATTTAACGGAGATATGAAACAAAATTGATAAAAAAATTGATCCCATTTCCCGGAGGAAACTTATTGTTTATCGGAATAAAAATTATTCTATATTTCAGTGTCGATTATAAAGCATCCAACGCTCAAAATTTTCAAAATATATTAAATGTACAGAAATCTTCCAGTTACAGTTTTATTATAAGTATAGATATAGGTTACGTAATTTTCTATTAACATAACACAACAATACGTATTAGCAATGTATACAGGATTCTAACATTCTTAGTATTTAAGACAAACATAATCTCTGTTATAATGCTACTATTATTATTATTAGTATAAAGTATTGTGTTAATGGAATAGACACCAGTAAGTAAAATGTCCGTGTCTAAATTATAAAATTTATCTCTACGTTTTTCCACGCCAGTACGGAAAAGTAGATTCGCGTGGTGCCATCCAGTTTGATAACGTGGAGACCGCTACAGAAAACATAACTGAAATAAAAACTGAGCGCAAATTTCTATATTCAAACATTCTTGCAAATTATAAAAGCCCACTGACTATATGCAACTTGTTACACGGATCCATAGCGTCAGGGCTCGTAACGTAATTGCAACTGTAAACTTCGTTATCAATTTAACCTCAGGCAAAGCGCCAGAGACACGGACGTGGACGCTCGCTAAATTTAATAATACTAGAACAGAGAGGCCCGAGGTCACTCGCGTTCTAAACTAGGTCTAAACTATAATACCTACTGAAGATTTTAAAATAAGTTTTTCGAGGTTCAAATCTGATAAGCAAATTTTTAATGAAAAGTGATTCTTGCTACGGTCCATGTCTCTCTCTCTCTCTCATTTATTATCGTTGTATATTATAACCGTTTTTCATTAAATAACTTTGACCACCCTTACGACCGGGTTCAATCCCCGGCATCAACTTCTTAATTTTCGAAATTATGTTCCCTATATGCAATTCAATATCACTTGCTTTAATAGTGATAGAAAACTTCATGAAGAAAGTGTGAAAGTACAACATGAGAGTTCTCCATAAAATTTTGAAAGGCGTGTGAAATCTATCAACCCGCACTATGCCAGCGTGGTGGATTTTACCTAAACCCTTTTTATTCTAAGAAGAAGCTCTTCGTGCGTTGATATCTACTTAAGATTCTTGCTTTACTAAACTTCTTAACATTCGAGTTAAAAGGGAAGGGTGGGATAAAGAATTTTTTAATGTTAAATAAAAACCAATGTGGTTTTGTAGGAAATTTATAGAAAAAAAATGTAACCCTTTAATATTAAATACCCCTATATCCACACTTTAAAATTTGGACCCGATTTCTAGTTAATTCACTATGGAAACGTTTGAAATCTTTGGTTTTAATATTTTTCTTCAAATTCAAAGATTGTATGCTATGTTTAGATTTAAATGATGGAGTCAAAATTCGTCGTTCTGCGGTCGTTTATAACAATCTCATCTCATAAGACGAACTGGCAATAGACAACGGAGTGATCTTAATAAGAGCCCTATTTTAAAATAACGAGATTTGTAAATAAGGCAATGATCAACAAAAAATGGACAAAGATGAAGACGACATTGAATTAAATCGCTTTAATGTAAGACCAGCTTAAGTATCTTACACATACTCTCTAGAGGCCAGCCTGAGGCGATTGCCACGACCGATCCAATATTCATGAATCTCCATTGTGTGTGTACACCAATAACGCTATATTGCCACTAAATAATCCCCTTTTCTACGTAACGATCAATACGCTGGAACCATTTTTATTCCAAATGTGTTCTTCCAAGAAACCAAGCCGCATACCCATAAATTTATGAGCCTAGAATTTATTTTCCTCAATATATAATATACTGAACCCTTTAACTTCCTCGTTGGACTTAGGATCGACTAAGGATCTATGGACTTGCTTTCCGGATCGGCCCACAATCTCGACAAAACTCAATACATTACAGGAAATCTCAACAATCAGTGTTGAGCTTTCCTATAAAATCATTCTTAATTAGGGAGCAATGAGCTTAGCGGTATACACCCAAGTGTCTTTAAGAGCAAGTTAAGCTGTCTGTTCTGCATCTCAATCTCTTATCGAAATATTATTATCACTAACGTGTGATAATGATAATCCTGCCAAGCAGCATTCAAGCACTGGAAGCTAAATATTTTTATGGCATTAAGGGACGTGGGGTGTAAGTGGGTGTGGCTAGTACCAGTCAGCCTCCCAAATTGCCAACCTCACCTGCACGTGGTGCACCCTGCCGTTTAACCGACGAGGCTCTGGCGACCGACAAGTGGCGGTATAACCACTTCGAATTGGCTAGGCTGAACAAATGGCACAGACCGGTGTCGGGCAGCAGCGACGCCGGGGCGATCAGTCTAGCCCTGCGATGACCAACCCGCCTGCCCAGCGTGGTCATTATCGGGCATATCTTTAATGGGAAGGAGAAAAAAACCACAGCCCCTAGTTCCCGGCGGCCCCGCTATTCCTGGCTCTGGCAGCGGTTATGGTAACGGCGGGGCAAGGGGTGTTAAGAATCTCCGGCAGAGATTCCGCTGCCAACCCCGACGACTTGACCTGGCAACATACAACGCACGCACGTTGAGGAC
This sequence comes from Pararge aegeria, assembly GCF_905163445.1. Taxonomy (NCBI): domain Eukaryota; kingdom Metazoa; phylum Arthropoda; class Insecta; order Lepidoptera; family Nymphalidae; genus Pararge; species Pararge aegeria. The sequence goes on along the minus strand of NC_053195.1, from coordinate 8,558,061 downwards.
CGATGGAAAGGTGATTGAGCTGGAAGAAGTGGTGAGCAAGTTGCGCTGGGATATTATAGGATTGTCTGAAGTCCGGCGAGAGGGGGAGGACTCGATAATCTTGGAATCCGGCAACTTGTTTTACTACCGGGAGGGTGACCAACAGTCACAGGGTGGTGTCGGGTTTATCGTCCACAAGTCTCTCGTCAACAATGTTGTAAAAGTCGAAAGTGTGTCGAGCAGGGTAGCATACCTTATACTCAGAATTACCAAACGGTATTCGTTGAAGGTCATACAGGTATACGCGCCGACTTCGGCACACCCAGACGAGGATGTAGAGGTTTTGTATGAGGACATTTCAAAAGCCATACATGCCTCGAACACCTACTACAATATTGTGATGGGGGATTTCAACGCGAAGCTTGGCGAGCGAACTGGTTCAGAGTTGAGGGTGGGGCAATTTGGGTATGGGCAACGGAACCACAGGGGTCAAATGTTGGCTGACTTCATGGAGAAGGAGGGCCTTTATATGATGAACTCCTTCTTCAAGAAGCGGCCACACAGGAAATGGACCTGGATAAGCCCCGATGGTTCCACGAGAAACGAGATCGACTTCATCATGTCGACCAAACGGCATGTATTCAATGATGTCTCTGTGATCAACAGGGTTAAAACCGGAAGTGATCACCGTATGGTAAGAGGCACATTGAGTATAAACGTTCAACTTGAAAGAGTCAGACTGGTGAAGTCTACACTCCGGCCTACTCGTGCCCATATTCAAAACCCCGAGAGCTTTCAACTAGAACTACAGAACCGGTTCGGTTGCCTAGCAGATTGCGACACTGTGGACGATTTGAACAACAGGCTGGTGGAAACTGTCCAAACAGTCGGGTCCAAATTCTACAAGGCCCACCGTAGAAACAAGGCCAATAGGTTCTCAACCAATACACTCAAGCTTATGACGGAGAGGCAAGAGATGAGACTACAGTCTATAGCAGACGCGTCCGCTTACCGGCGGATTAATAGGCAGATCTCTAAATCACAGACTCGTGATATGCGGCACTTCAATACAGAGCGTATTAAAAATGCCATCGAGCAAAACAGAGGCTCTAAAGTGTTCGCTAGAGATCTGTCTATCGGTCAGAGCCAGTTGATGCGACTGAAGACCAATAATGGTAGTCTTGTCTCTTCCAAACCTGAGATCTTGGGTGAGGTTGAGAACTTTTATGGACAGTTGTACACCACAGTACAGACGCCTGTTGAAGATTTGGCTAAGGATCCTAGAGCCAAATTAACTCGACACTATACCGAAGATATCCCAGACGTCAGCCTATACGAGATTAGTGTGGCTCTCAAGCAGCTTAAAAATGGCAAGGCGCCGGGTGATGACGGAATAACGGCAGAACTCCTGAAGGCAGGTGGAAAACCGATACTGAGAGTCCTTCAGCGATTGTTTGATTCCGTTATTCACCAAGGCACAACGCCAGAGGCATGGCACAGGAGTGTGGTGGTTCTGTTCTTCAAAAAAGGTGATAATACCTTGTTGAAGAATTACAGACCCATCTCGCTGCTGAGTCATATCTACAAGCTGTTTTCGAGAGTCATTACGAATCGTCTCGCTCGTAGGTTTGATGACTTCCAGCCTCCCGAACAAGCCGGTTTCCGTAAGGGCTTTAGTACCATAGACCACATTCATACGCTGCGGCAGGTTATACAGAAGACTGAAGAGTATAACCGGCCACTTTGCTTAGCGTTTGTGGACTATGAAAAAGCCTTTGATTCGGTGGAAACTTGGGCTGTGTTTAGGTCACTGCAGAGATGCCGAATTGACTACCGGTATATCCAAGTGTTGCAGTGTTTGTACAAAAACGCCACTATGTCAGTTCGTATACAGGATCAGACTACGAGACCAATCCAATTGCAGCGAGGCGTGCGACAGGGAGATGTTATCTCCCCGAAACTATTTACCGCTGCGTTGGAGGACGTCTTTAAGCTTCTGGAATGGAACGGACTTGGCATCAACATTAACGGCGAGTACATCACTCAACTTCGGTTTGCCGACGATGTAGTCATAATGGCAGAGACTCTGGGAGACCTAAATACGATGCTCGATGGCCTCAGCAGAGCTTCTCAACAGGTTGGCCTACGAATGAACATGAGCAAGACGAAGATTATGTCTAATGCTCATGTTCCGCTTCAACCAGTAATCGTTGAGAACACTGCACTCGAAATTGTTGACGAATACGTATACCTAGGACACACGATCCAGTTAGGTAGGTCCAATTTCGAGAAGGAGGTGAACCGCCGAATCCAACTCGGATGGGCAGCGTTCGGGAAACTCCGTGCCATCTTTTCGTCAGAAATCCCTCAGTGCCTGAAGACGAAAGTCTTCGAACAGTGCGTGTTGCCAGTGATGACCTATGGCTCTGAAACATGGTCGTTAACTATGGGCCTCATAAGAAGGCTTAGAGTCACTCAGCGGGCGATGGAGAGAGCTATGCTCGGAGTATCTCTACGCGATCGAATCAGAAATGTGGAGATTCGTAGAAGAACCAAAGTTACCGACATAGCTCAACGAGTCGCGAAGCTTAAGTGGCAATGGGCCGGGCACATAGTTCGGAGAAAGGATGGACGTTGGGGTCCCAAGGTGCTGGAATGGCAGCCCCGTACTGGTAAGCGCAGCGTTGGTCGACCCCCAACGAGGTGGACAGACGACATTAAGCGCGTCGCAGGTAGCCGTTGGATCCAAGCGGCTCAGAATCGTGGAACTTGGAACTCCCTACAAAAGACCTATGTCCAGCAGTGGACGTCTATCGGTTGATGTGATGATGATGATGATGATGAAGGGACGTTCTTAAAATAACGATTAAAATTCTGAAGAAACAAACACAAGCAGTATTAGTATTATACACAAGTAAGACTACAATAACCCATAATATAATTATGTTTATACTGTTTACATTATGTGACCACTTAGTAAAGCCATTCTAGGTAAAGATTGATCACACCATTTCGAACCACTCACGGCTCCTATTAAAACTTCTAAGAAAGGGGACCTAAACGGCTCAAGCTAAAGCCTTAGTTTAATTTCGCTATAAAATTTCACCTCTGACGTTGTAAGGGTAAAATTGGCTAAGCTAAGTATTAGATACCTATAACTGAAACAGCCACCTACACAATTACCGTTCTTCTTTTAATAAGTAATTACGTCACAAAATATTTTTTTTAACTTCATAAGGGACAATAGGTACTCTGACTGTGAATGTATACAGCGAGGGCCACAACGTCGTATTAAACCTATCAAGTTTCCGTCCTGAAGCTGCCAATCTCAAGATTCCAGCACGAAAGTGCGCTATTTGTAATTGGTTGTTTGCTGGGCGATATTTTGAACGCTGCTAAGCGCATCTGGTGTATCCGTAGTCAAGCCATAGAATACAATTCTTTAGCATCAAACATTACCTAACTGCAGATATTGAATTAATATGGCTACTGCATGCTGGCGTCAATTTTAGACACAATTGTTTTATAATAGTGTCAAGTGATCGTCACCCTTGATTAATATAAATAATAACAAATGATTGGAATGAATATGGAGTTCCATTGATTTAACATGTAACTATCGTGCAGTTCAGACCCGGCTGTTATGACGGGAGGTTCTTTATTTAGCCACATTGGTATTCCCATCTTGGTATCATTCATTTTCAACAAAAATATAAGACCCCTCTCACACAAACAGCAACTAATAAGCGATGTGCTTTAAAGTATCGATACTATACTTATAAAACATAGCTCAACATTAGCTTAGATGACAAAATACCTCGTTTTGCAGATTACATCCCTTACATTGTTATTCCCCATCAAGCCCACTTGATGTTAGGAAAATGGGCATCTTAAAAACATTTTAAACTTATTAAACAATTAGATTAAGTACTACGCGCGAAAAGTAGCTTTTGTTATTTAATGTACTAACGTTGCTGGACTAATGAAGTTTTGCGACGGTACATTGAAGAAACCCTGAATTTACTCGCTGTCTAACTATCTATGACATGTTGTCTGGAGCCGCCTACGGGTCGCGCCGCATGCATCCATTTCAATATGAAAGTATTTTGTAACAAAATGCCTCGCCTTTGAGAATATGCCGGCCGACTGGCGCAGTGGGCAGCGACCCTGCTTTCTGAGTCCAAGGCCGTGGGTTCGATTCCCACAACTGGAAAATGTTTGTGTGATGAGCATTAAGTGTTTTTCAGTGTCTGGGTGTTTATATGTATTTTCTAAGTATTTATGTATATATAATTCATAAAAATATTCATCAGTCATCTTAGTACCCATAACACAAGCTACGCTTACTTTGGGGCTAGCTGGCGATGTGTGTATTATCGTAGTATATTTATTTATTATTTATTTAATATTACCCAAAGAGAACTAGGTTTGTTTGCAATATTTTCAGTCACAATGAAAGGGACGTGAAGCATATCTCCGAAAGCTTAAAGATAACTAATACATAGAGAAATATGCTTGAATTCTGTCCTTGACAGTTAGTCTCCACGCAAAGCTTTCCTTAGTCGGCCTCTGACGCTAGGCACCCGCTCCTCAACGTCCGTTACAAAGCTTTGTGAAAGCTACCAAACACTTCCTTCCACTACTACTTTCTATTTTCCTACTTTCTATTTTCAAATTTCCTAGCGAATATTGTTCACGGTATTTATAATTTAACACATTTTTAGATTAGTTTTAAAAACCCATCTTATCCACTATCATATTTTTAGCTTATTCCAGTTAATGAGCTTTTTACACACGAATCTTCTAGAAATAAAAGATCATCTGCTATATTTTTTACTTAATTTTTAATATTTATTTGAAGTTAATCTATTTTGCAGAAAGAAAGAAACATTTCAACAAATAAACCTATCTAAAAGTTTTGATGTACAAAGATGAAACTTGCAGACTTGTTGCTAATTTATTTATTAGATACCTGAAACCATTAACGTGGAAACTTTATGAAACTTCGCGAACAAACCTTGTAAAAGCAATAAAGCAATATTAAAAATAATTGGGTTGCATACATTTGTAATAAAGTGAATCGTTTCAACGCGCAGAAAGCGCCGCAAAGTTTAGTTTATTATATATCAAGTTCTGTTGATCTTCAAACTTCAACGCTAGAATATTGTATTGTACCCAGACCTGCATAAGTTTGCAAGTAATCCTATTAGAAACTCCACTATCAAACCCACTTCTGAAGAGGTTGAAAATCGATTTGATAAATTCGGTTACGTGTGTCATGAGTGTAACCAATCGAAGGTTTAAGGATAATTAAGGATCTCGCATAATGTTTTGTTTAAATAGAAGGTTAAACAAAACATTATGCGAGATCGTTACTCCCTTTACGATTTACAAAAATTTAATTAATTAAAAACTCTTAAAAATCACTCTTTCCCTACCTCGCAATCAAATACATTGGAGGGAGGCTCAGCACCCACCTCCTATATCCATCACAGAATCAGCTCAATAAAATCCGTGCCACCTAAACCGAAATATTTTTTTCAATCAGCAATAACTATAAAGTATTACATTTTTGGACCCACTTTTACGAAATTTACAATTTACTTAAATACAAATCGCAAAAAATCACGTGCACTCGAATAAACATTACTAACAAAAAAAATCAATAATCAATTTAAACCAGATGGCAGATTGAATTTTTTACTTTTTTGATGAGTATGAGTGTATCATTTGTTTCTATTTAAATGATTTCAGCTTATAAATTACGGGAGGTCGAAAATAATTCACAATCCTTAGCATGCTCATAAAACCGCTGTAGATGGAATTCGGGAAGTACCGATATTGATTTTATCTTGCTCCATATTTCGTCCGCAATCTGTTGCTCTTCATGAATATGGCTCTTTTACTGAATCGTTAATTTTGTAAGAGCTTGTACGCCATCGCTTTCCGGGAAACGAGTTTTTAACGCGCGCCATTTTTACTGCTATCATTTAAAACTAATACTGCTATCAAAATTCTATATATTTGTTGAAACTTTTTTTTTTAATGAAGAATATTTAAAGATACAATGTTCATACGATGTGTGAACTGTTCATGCACTTAAAGTTGTATTATTCTCGATATTATGTCCGAAAATTTGCCAATATGCACGAACAAACAACCTTTTCATTAGCTTTGCTCTCAATTTAAATCTCTCTTACCATAGAGCTGTCTGTAGTATAGCTAGAAAGATAGTCTTCTCCTAGTGTGGAAGTAGCTTTTACTTTATTTCCCCGGAATGGCGATGCAGTGCCAAGCCGGAGGTACAAAAAATGGACAATATATAATCCAGGAAAGAATGATGACTATCTATTCCGAGCAAAGCAATAAAAATGCTGCCGATGAAATTCAGTAGACGACGATATTGGTTTTGTCTCTGTTCGTATATTTCGTCCGACAACTGATGTTGTCTATGAAATTTACAACTGTATTACCGACTCGCTATCTTCATATGAGCAGTAATTGTATTTGTGCCCACACATCCAACACACCAAACATGAAGTTTTAGTTTAAATTTTAATTAATCCTACTTTAATAGTCATGGTTAATTTTTTATCAGCGGTTTTATTTGCTGTGTACCCATATTATGGAAGTGAAAGTGTTTCTATTTTGATTGTTTGTCCCCTGTTCCTCTTAACTTGCTAGAATACTTTTTATACCGAAAAAGCACACGGTGCCTTTTCTGCGGGGTTTTTAACAATGAAATTGAACAGATTCAGCAGCAAAATCAATGTTGGTAAAATCGTGCAAAACACGGATGAAGTCAGTCAGGTTTTATGAATATCATTTTAAACTCGATAATAGGCACTATCCTCATTATGTCTGATAAACTATAAAAAAAAATTATGGAATATAATTACATCTTAGAATCCATCTTTCTATTAGCTTAGCTGTCATACGATCACAATGTCAAAACGAGGGTGCGTTAACAGAATGTTTAAAATATTTTTCACCCGAATCGTTCAGTAGTTTGACCCTAAATACATACCGAATAGAGAAAATTGACTTCCGCATTATTCCGCATATTAGAGTGGATATCACAGGAAGTCGATGATGATACGGAATCCGGGGCGAGGCAATAAAAACGCCCGAGGTGAAATTCCGGAGACGACAATATTGATTTGGTCCCGCCTTATGTATTCCGTTCTCCATCTGTTGCTCTGCTCTCCATTAAATTACGGCAGTATTACTGAATCGTTATTTTATGTATGGGGAGCTGTATCGTGATTTATGAATTTGCGACACGAGTTTTTAAACTCACTCAACATTTTATTGTTATTACTAATTCACTCATCCATCACGATTTCTTTTTTCTCGCAGAATACAATGTGATCGTATGTGGAATGTCAGAGATACTGTGATCATCAGCCGTATTAGAGTATGTTTGTGGTCTAAATACCTCTTTTTTATTATGTATGTGCTCAACAGTGGGACAATAATTTGATGAAGATGATATATGTTAATCATCATCATCATCATCTTCATTATCAACACATTACCGACCACTACAGAGCTCGAGTCTCCTCTCAGAACAAGAAGGGCTTAGGCTGTAGTCCACCACGTAGACCAAGTGCGGATGGGTAGACTTTACACGCCTTTTAACGGTATGGAGGCTCTCAAGCATACGGGTTTTCTCACGATGTTCACCTTTACCGTTAAAGCAAGTAATATTTTATTTGCTTAAATTAAAAACGCACATATATCTCAAAAAAGGTAGATTGATGCCAGGGATCGAACTCGGCCCCATCGAAAGGTCAACCGAATCCCTAAACACTAGGCTACCACCGCTTTAATTATATCATAGTATACATAGATATGAATATTACGATATCTTTTTGCTAGTAATAATTGATGGATATAAACAGAGCAATACTTCGTACGGTATGCCAGGACGTCACGTCCTACAAGTGCCGTTCTGTGCCCATCAACCGTAGTCGTAGGTACTTAACTTTATGTGCCTGTAATTATAAAGGAAACCACGCTCTTCAGCAATAATGCATGGCGGAAGAATTGACCCGGGCGAACTCTGTGACAAAAAGCTGTAGGTACTTTATAACAGATGTATATGTATCTATAATACAACACCTGCCTCTCATTCGTAACTAGGTGTTGCCCGCGTTTTTGTTCGCCATTATTACAGTATTTGCAAATCCCCTGGGGACCGTTCTATTTTCTAGGATAAAAAGTAGCACATGCTACTCTCTCCGTCCTACCAAGTAGTTTTACGCTAAAAATCAAATTAATTGGTTGGGCCTCAGTTACGACGTTAAACAAACAAAGGGCAATTTTATTAGTGAGGATTCTTATCCGCATTTGATTGCATTTAAAGTTATATTTTTTGTTACTATTCCTACCTTGAACATATGATCATTATGTCATTCTTTAATACCCATATCAATGTCAGAGTAAGTGCAAAACCATACCATAGTTTTAAAAGTAAAGACAACTGTAATTCAATTTCAGCAGAAAGCTATCGAGAGCGCTTATCTCAAAACACACTGAACAGATTTTATTCATGATTGTGTGTTTTTAAAATGGTGATATGTATATTCTGGGTGACTCTGACACATGACTGTAAATGAATGAATTATAAATAACGTCTGTTTTAAATACCGAATCTCAAAAAGTAAACTCAGTTTCACCAATTATTTTAGAGATGTGTGAAATGATAGAGTGGCTCTCGAGCTTTACGTATGCTATGGCAACATTAATTGATTGTATAATTTTGTATTTAGGAAACCAATTTTTTTTATGGAATAGGTTTCAAAATCAACTCGAGTATACTTTATCAAATGTTTCCATCCTCCGTGGATTTTAGGAGGAGTTGCACTTCAGAAAAAGGAAATACAAAATTTTAAACTCATTCGGGTACTGAATTCAATTAACGTTGGTCTACCAAAGTATTCACCGTTGATAGATCTTCACTAGGTAGACAGATGCCACTAAGCGAGTCGCAGGGAATCGCTGGATAAGCTAGCAAATGATCCCATGTTTTTTACGGTTAGTACAGCAATTCCTAAAAAAAGTCAGCGTTTTTACGTCCATCTTGTAAAAGATTAGTCTCGATGAGTAAGAAGTTGTACGTAGTTGTCTGGGTCTGACGATACAGCCAAAAAAAGTTCCGTACTAATAAAACTATTAACCGAATTGAACAGAATATTACAAAGGCTTGCAATGGCTCGCGCCCGTGCGATATTAAAACCACGGGAGGTGAAATTCAGGACAGGACAATATTGATTTTCCCGCGCTTTATGTATTCCGTACTCCATCTGTTGCTCTCCGTAAAATTTACGACACATTCACTCGTTATTTTGGTATAAGAATTATTATAACTACTACTACTTTATTTTTTAAACAACTTTAAATGGTGTGTATTTAGGTATCTATGTCTGCCGATTTTCACCTCACATACTTTTCTTTTGTTTTCATCGATTTCAATGTTTATTTCATTTTATTATGTCTGTAAAGACCCTATAGCCCCATATAAAATTAATTATGCTCTAATACCTAAAGGTACTGAGAGATTGAGGATGGATCTCGTCAACAAAAATATGCCTCGTGATAAACAATAAGTATATTTTTCGAACCAAAAATTTATTTCCAAAAATGTTTCGGTTTAGCAATTTTTAGTTTTTCATACTTATATTGGCTCGTTATGTAAATGAAACAACAGTTCCACCCTCAAATGTAATACAGGATATAACTAGTTATTCTCAAGTTACTTGAGACCCTCGTTTCGACATCTTCCTATTCTCGAAAAACGGGAGCAAAGCTCGTGGTTATTATCAATAAAATGTGATAGTAATCATTAATTTGTTTACCAGCGATATAATATTACAAGTAAAAATGTATTTAAAAAAGGCCTTGCACTTTTGCTACCACTCTTTGCCTGTGACACCAACGCATTTCAAAAATAGAAAATATCGATCGATAGCTTTTACCTCTTCTCAGAAATATCGTTGCGCAAACATAGGCTAAAAATACTTTCTATTGAAAACAGTGTTCGACGAAATTATCATACCTACAATGGATAAAATTTTCATTACCCATTCTAGGAACTCACGCTAGGTACCGAAATATTGTTAGTGTAAACTAACAGGGTGGTGATTGGCAGCCTCTTTACAGGTTTCACACATGACAAAATGATATGCAGTAGAAAATATTTAAAAAAGTAAAATTATGTGCTCGTAGGAAGGAAGGAATGATAAAAACATATTAATTAATTATGTTTACAAAGAGCTCTCATAAAAGCAGTGGTTATGCTCATCGACAGTAACTTTAAAACTATAGGCCTACAGAGTGGTGCAAAAAGAGTTTGAACGGTTCCTGCAGCCCATACTTGTATTGTCTCGTGTTACTTCTATTTACGCGATTTGAGTGTCAAGCTTTATTACTTTGTTTTAGGTTCCTAATTTGAATTTCTTCTTTTTTCCAGATGGTGGCGACGGAGGAAACAACCGTGCCCGGTCAGATTGAAACGCCCGGCACTTTTGGCAAACTTCGTCAGACACTATCTTCTTCACTCCTTACGGCACAAGATAAAGGTAACATGTACAAATTTTATAAATATTGGGTAATCCATTACTTTTATTTCAAATTAGATGTGCCTTGCGGCTCCCCCCGCGTAAATTGCAGGACGCAACGTATTGCTACATAGTCTACACCTAACTCAATAATATATCTGTTCTTGCTCTTGGAGCTTTAATCACCCACAATTTGAGACCTTTAATCACGTAGTTCTACCTCTTTTAAATTACTTTAAATTCCCTAATTAAAATGACTGCATTAATAATGTAAGGCTTAACTACAGCAGCACTCTAGCTCTGGATAAGCCACTACCCAAGTCAGTAAATAGATGCAGAACCCGCCTTTGGAGGTTTGACAGATAATTTGGTATCAATCAGTCTCATATCCTACCAATAAAAAAGAATCGTAATTGTTGAGGGAAGAATCGAAATACCATTGTTGGTTGATTCGTATGCTTATGTTTAACCAAAAACTGAGCTGAATTTCGGGATAATAAGTAAGTATCCTTTGTCTTACCTCGTAGAATGAACTCAAATAGTGCAAAGTTACAAATACAATTTTAACTTCAGTGTATATTAGGGAGAAGCATCCAAAAACAATAAAATTAAATATCCTCTGTACAAAATTCGCCCCCGTACATTTTATAATAAGTAGATATAGATAGACGAAAACTTTTTTGATAAAGAATGATTGTTTCTAAAATATATTATAATTATTTATTTATGTAAAGTAGGCAAGTCTATGTATTATTCTGAGTAACTCCTTCCATACTCCTTCTATTTATCACTAAAGTCTATATCCCGTACTATTAATCAAGAAATTACTACAGAAGATAGAAGCTTAATTACAATTTATAAGTGTCGGAGCTATGAAGTGGAACTCTGAAGTTATACGAAGTTGCTAAGTTTGTTGATAATAATTTACACATGGGAAATTATTTATACGTGAAAACCTTATTTCCTTCATCTAACACGAAATCTATTACAAGACAGTCCGGGTAAAGTTAATATTATACATGTATATCTTAATATGCACATTATTTTGATGATGAGAATTTTATTGTTTATCTGATAGTGATTGAAGTACATTTACCAATGTTTCACATATAGGATTTTTATGTAAAATGTTTCCGTAATAATATGTTATGTTGCAAAATTATTTGAATAGGACATTATTGAAATATTTTTTTCATATAAACACATAATAAATTTATAGACTATAGTGTATAAATTTATTATTTGTTTACATATACAAACTTATTATAATATATTCGTCATTGTGTTGATAACACTAATTTTTTTTACACACATACGCGTACGACGCATTACAAACAAAGGTTGAACGGTTTTGAGATAGACGTACCGTAACATACATATAATCTAAATCCAAATACCAAATCCTGATGACTCTGACTAATGATTTTAATCAGTTCATCAGTCCGAAGTTCCAGAACACTCTTTTAATCGCAAGTTAATCGTTGTCCAAACTTGTTTGACTGAAAAGTTGCTTGCCTTGTTCTAAGACTATTCTGTACCATATATCTGAGGCCTCGAACCTTCTGTCAAATCTTAAACAAAATGAATAATCCTGAAATTTCCATTTATGATACGTAGGTACTAGGCTTGAAAGTAAATACCTTTTTTCACGTATTTAATTACGTAGTAATCTTAGTTCCTAATAATAAGGTGCTTGTAACAATATCATACAGTAGCACTTGGGTATAATTATTACACAGGTGATTGAAGACACACGTAATACAGCACCTTGATTACAATTTATAGTGTGTGTCAGGGATGTGACATCAAATTATGAATTCACAGAGCTGCTAAATTATAAATTTTAATTTATTCCATCAAGTTCCGCCACACACGAAGGCATATAATCTTAAAGTATCGCATTGATGATGGAAGTATATTAATTGCTAAGAATTTGATTAAATAAATTAATTTGAATACATGAGATACACTTTGGTGGGTAGTAACACTGACATGATATGAATATTAAGTCAGTGGGTAGTAAATACATTATATTCTAGTTTATGGCTCTTATGTATGCCAACTGGGCACAAGGCACTTAGAGAGATAGATAGAAAGTCTTTATTGCACATACAGAAAAAAAAACAAATTGAACAAAACAAAAGGTAAATAAATATACACGCATATGTGCAAAGGCTGCCTTATCTCTACTTAATTAATTACTAACAATCCCGAAGATGTCTCACGGAGATTGATCAGTGAAAATAATGAAAAGCTAATTTTGAATAAGTATCGACCTAAAAAAAGCTATTTTTTGTTAATAAATAAAATTATAAAATAACCGAAATAATAGGTATTCTCGAAATATACATAATATAGTGGTTTATTTTATCCTCCAATTTTATTAACTTGAAGTACATTTACATCAGCGGAAGCTTTGTTACACTCACTTTTTAATGTCAAGAAAACTTACTTCGAGCCTTTTAATCAGAAGAATGCGCAAGAAACACATATATTTTTTTCGCTGTGGAGAACTTTATAGATTTTTAGTCTATGTTATTAATACTTATTGTCCGTTATAACGTTTTCACCAAGTCGCTAATTAGCATGACCTATCAATTAGTTATGTTAATAACTAAATGGGTATGATAGTAGGACTTAATCAAAATATACGTATATCAGTTTCAAGAGTGATACATGAAATTCTAGTTATAGCTCCTAAGTTTGGTGCTTATAATTTGTAATATGAACAAGTGTAAGATGTTATTTGTGTTTGTAATTTGTAAGATGAAGTCACTAATTTATGACCATTTCTTGTAAGTCGACTGTTTATATCCACTTTTCGTTATATAGACTAATATGTTGTCTTACAAATACTATATTATTATAAATATATTGTGAAGTTACAGTAAGTATACCTATTTCTTTAAACTTCTCACGGAGGGATTACCGTGATTTAAGTTTATATATTAATCGTACAGCACTTCTCTGCAATATAAATAAAGTTTCGATATCAGCAGGATACCCCATAACAAGATTCCGTAGGACATAACATTATGAAAGTTTGCTAAATAAACAAGCAACAAGACAACAATAAACAAGAATAAAATTCTATTTCAACGTCAGTAATCTGTCAAATTTTTCTGACTGCGAGCTCTCGGCAGCCGAGCTTAGTTTACCCGCTAGTGTATCTATATGGGCACCCCCCCTGTAGCTTATTATCCAAGGTCACGCCTGTGATTCACCATTAATCATTATATCTTTATCAATTTTCTTTACATTTGGTGAGATAAATTCGAAACACTTTGTTTTTTTGCATTTAAAAGTAAGTTGATTACAGTAAACTAGTGCGACACATGCGACATAACAAGGTTTACATCGTCAGAGTTATCTTACTCCTATTAGTCTTAAAAATTAGAGATGTATCATCTGCCAACAATACAATTTCGCATGTTCCACTGACATGGTACGGTACATCATTTATATACACTAAAAATAGAAAGGGACCCAAAATCGAGCCTTGTGAGACACCCATTGGGGTATTTGAACCCTGAGAATTTATAACTTTTATGCAAACCTTTTTGGTTCAAATTTAGTGCAACAATTTGGATACCATAGCTTAAGAAGCAAGGTTTTATGATCAACACAATCGAAAGCTTTAGATAAATAACAAAAAACCCCCATGGCGTTCTGTGAACGTTCCCAGGCATCATAAACATGTTTTATAAGTTTAACGCCGGTCTTAAGCCGAGGTGTTGTCACCTTTTTTGAAGAACCACCTCCCTCCCCACTGCCATGGCTCTGGCGTTTTGCCTTGGTCAATGACGGAATCAAAAAATCACTGAAAGAATTTCATCAACGGTTTTCCACCTGCTTTCAGGAGTTATGTTACTTTCCAGTTATCACCGGGCGAGCCTCACTAATCTCGTATAGACTGACGTCCGGGATATTTCCGATATAGCGCCCACCAGTGCAGCCAGGTCAATTTAGGTCTAGAATCGTCAACAGGTGTCGGTATTGTGGTATTTTACTATCCACGTTTGGATTATTTCACGTTTGGAAGAAATAATACTACCATCGTCAGTCTTCAGATACGTCAACTGGGTTTGTTGTCTAGCGAATACTACAGAGTCACCGTTTTGCTCAATGGCTTTTTTAATACGCTCTGTATTGAAGTTCCACAAACCACAAGTTTAGACTGTAGACTGTAGTCTCATCTCTTGCCTCATAAGCTTGAGTGTACTTATTAGTCTTATTTTTTCGGTGACTCTTGTGAACTTAGACCCGACCGTAAGGACAGTTTCCACCAACCTGTTATTCAGATGGTCCACAGTATCGCAATCTACAAAGCAATCGAATCGGTTCTGTATTTCTAGCTGAAAGCTCTCCCGGTTTTGGATATGGGCACGAGTAGGTCGTAGTGAAGATTTCATCAGTCTGACTCTTCCAAGTTCAAAGTTTATACTCAACGAGCCTCTTACCATACGGTGATCGCTATACATTCCGCTCAGAATGGAATATATTCCGTTATTAGTAGTTATATATTAATATGATGAAGTCATATTGACAAAACGGAAACGGAAACGGAACCGGGCTCAACCAGGTCCATTCCCTGTGTTAGCGCTTCTTTAAGAAGGAGTTGGCAGATTAAATTTAATAGTGCTTTACCGTTCCTACTCTTCCATGTAGATAAGTATAGCACTACTTAATTTAAACTGCGTTCATGAGCAGGATTTATTTTTCATCACGAGGAAAGGACAAAATGTTTATCGCCCACAGTTTACCCAGGAGTAATAAAACAATAAAAAAATAACCAAACTTGTAATTAAAACTGATTAAGCTTCTCCTTTTCCCTGTTTCAGTGCTTTGGTAGGGAGGCAAGTAAATTTTTGTCCATTGTCAGTGGATAAAATCGGGGGATAAAATATGTGTGCCCAGCTTGTGCTAGCCATGATGAATATATTTGATAAGATTGATTTTTAACTTCAAACGTAAATTATTGCTGTGGCTATGGTTTCACATGTGTATTCATGATGTAATACAACTTTTAGTAAACGCTTGCTTGCTTACTTACTGGTGTCGATTTTCGATGCGATAGATCTAGGCACAAATGGCAATGTACAAAAGTAAAAACAACATATATATTTCAATAGAAAACATTAACGCTTATATTATTATTACGAGAGTGCTACCATTTACCATTACCATATGATAAAATGGTATATAGCATAAGAGTCTTTTGTGATGAAAGAAAATCAATATGCAAAAGATAAACACTCCAGACTTTGAACCTTTAGGCCCCGTAATAACTCCTGCCCTCGGATTTATACGTGGCTTTATTTTATCCCGGATTAGGCATCTTGTTTAATCTGTTGTTAAATGGTCGTCATTACTTACCTAAAACTTATCTTCAGCCTGAATGTCCTCTTAATAATTACTGGCACTGACCTCCTCCCTTATACAATGATCCGAAGAACACCTCCGAAGAATTTGAGAATGTGTGAAAATTTTTTCCCAACGTGCTCGTGCAAGCGACCTCCGTGCTCCTGAAAAAAATCTGCAAGTACAGCTAAAAGCTAAGAATACACTTAAAGAATATCATAAAAAATTAAGGACTTTCAAACGAACTTTTGTTTTATTAACTAGTAAAAACTGCCCTAAAAGCCCCTATACTTTCTTACCTTGGGGTTCCGTCCCCTTAGAAAAATCTCATCAATCACTATTTTCTCAAAATATTTACCAAAAATTGAAAATTTCTGTGGTCAGCTGTTTTTGACTCCGGTTGTTTGTTTGCTGAAATGAAAAAGCTGTTTATAGTTAGTTACTGATATGAGAGAGAAACGTAGAGCTTAGACTAAACAAGTCACTAACATGCTGGCCACGGAACACGTGCTGGCGAACCGGCTCGGGCGACCGGTGAAGTCTACTAATGACTGAAACAATGCGATTTGTCCTCGGCCAACAAGTAATGCTGCAATTATTATCAGGCTTAAGTACTGACCGGGACCTTAGCAAAGGCAGCTAAGGCTTAAATGTAAAGGTATAATTATAAACTGTATATTCAATAAGCTCTTGAATCTACGGATTACGGTA
This sequence comes from Pararge aegeria, assembly GCF_905163445.1. Classification (NCBI taxonomy): domain Eukaryota; kingdom Metazoa; phylum Arthropoda; class Insecta; order Lepidoptera; family Nymphalidae; genus Pararge; species Pararge aegeria. The sequence goes on along the minus strand of NC_053195.1, from coordinate 8,541,448 downwards.
GCCTAGATTCGTTGAGCGATTCGTCGTTGAGCCTTAAAATCAGAAGCTTTTAGTTACCGTTTAGGGGCTTTTGACTTTGTACACGCCCGTGCCTCAGAGAACATTAATATCACTTAACATATGATAATGATAGTTAAAGTTTGTGGTACTACGCTCAAAGTCCCTCTAAGTTACGAGAGAAACCTTTGCCCAGCAGTTGGACATTCAAAAAAAATTATGATTATTAATAGTGATCATATTTGAGGATAATATGAAAGCCAGTGTTCGATACATTTTACCTGATCGACATCGTATCTGCCGCTCCAATTCCGATACCAATTTCGAAATGAGACCGATTTAATTATGCAAAGTATCAGCTCAGGCTGATAAAGTGATAAGAATCTAGAATCACAGAAAATAAATTATACAGATGGGTTTCTAAATGCCGTATTGTATGAGTGTTACATTTTATCCAAGGCAACATCGGTACAGTTATTATTTAAATTAAAGCTTAATTGCTATAATCTGTTTAATCTTTTACAACAGTAGGTATACCAACCAAAGATTGGTCTGGTTTTCGCGGATTATAGCACTAGCTGTGACCAAGAAAAAAGAAAAAAACCGCTACTGTACTTGTAGCGCGTGTTGTGTACCGCGCTGTGGATTGAAGTGGGAGGTCCTGGGTTTGGGTCCCGGCAGGGGAAAATTAAAATTGGAAAATTACAATTTCTCAAATTCCCCTTGTGATTTCCGCACAGTAACGCCTGCTTCTATCCAATTCTCTGGTCTAGTCTGGTGGGAGGCTTCTGCCGTGGCTAGTTAACACCTTGCCGACAAAGACTTGCCGCTCAGCGAGTAAAAATTCTCGTACGATGTCGCTTAGAAACCGACTAATGTATAGGTTTAATATAACTGCCATACCCCTAACAGGTTAGCCCGTTACCATCTTAGACTGTATCATCACTTACCAACAGGTGAGCTAACTAGCTAGGTCTAACTTGTAGTGGAATAAAAAAATAATCATTAACCTAAAAATAACAAACAATGATTTGTGCTATAATGCATTACGCCTTACACTATAAAATTGTAACTTCTTATCGCAAAATTATAGCAAGCTTTATTTATCTTTATAAGCGACCAAAAAATCTGTGAGGCATGAAATACGTATATATAGCAAGCTAAAATATGTATTGTTGTGCTTTTTTCTTTTAGTCTTTTTTCATTATAAATATTTGTGTGTGTAATAAAGATTTAAACCAAACAAAACAAACAGGCTTAATGAGCTTTATTCAGCGATGAAAGCGAAAAAGGTATAATTTTTATTTACCTTGTTTCTATTTTATCACAAATTATGTTATAAACTACTTACTTAAATATTCCCATTGAAAGGCAAGCTTGACAATGCCGTAAAATATGTGATAACTGGGTCTAAAATGAGGCCCGTAGTGAGCAGCATTTCTCAATATTCATAACGGAATATTGCGAGCGCTCACCGAGCCCCCGCGGGCTTCACTCCGCTGTCAGTACATTCCGCAAAATGGAAGGAATAGAGCACAAACAAACCGCATACCTATTTGAATTCCCTTTAAACCAAATTCCCAAATAGGTATGCACTCTGAGCTAGGTAAGTAAGTAATACATTCAGTGTTCAGTGTGCAATGTGCATACCTAGTATCTAAAACACTCTACCCAAAAATAGCACTGTTTCGAACGTTGAATATATTTTTCGCTTCTTCAAATATATATTTTTATAGACAAAAAGTTAGAGATATATGGGGCGAGCGTAGGGCATTGCCGCCGCGCTGTGATATATTGGTCCACAGGTTTGCCTGTAGGAAGCAAAAGTTAGTTTGTTCAAAGCCTTTTGTCAAACCTTTACATGGGATCCCTGTGGACCAGCTATATACAGGCATTGCTAAACGCCCTACGATTTCTGTATAATGATGGTTTCAGAATGCTGTTACACGCTGGGCTTACCACTGATACTGACTTTTTTGCAATCAGAAGAAAACGAATAGCATCCTTGATGAAAGAACGTGGGTAAGCAGTAACGTCATTCTGAAAGCATTACGCGGGATAAATAGATACGACTCTCTAATTTACAAGCTATATATTGAAGCCATGCCTGGAGGCAGAGATTCTAACTTGTAACTATTTTGTATATTTAATATTAATATCATGTAAGATTTTAATTTAATTTAGTTTTTAATTATTCTGTTATATAATAGTGTAGATGAGTCATAGTTACCAAATAAAGAGCTTTTGATATAATAAACAATCATTTCAAACATTTTTTGAAAATGTGTACATAAATGACTTTGAAATATATTTTATTTGAAACGTGCTGACGCCCTCATTTGCGTGAGATTATAAAAAAATCCTCGGAGACCGGATACCTATGCAGTATCCGGTCTCCAAGGATAAGTAAATATCGATAATACCACTGCGAAACACGTATTTTTCATTTACTATACCAGGTTTCATGGATATATCCCGACTAAAATTTTACTTTCCTACATATTTTTCCAATCTTAGGGTTCCTCCAATGATGATGATCATGATCATCCTAAGATCATGATGATAAGCCTAAGATCATCATCATCATCATGGTACCCCATTGCCGGCTTACTACACGTGTTGCCTCTCAGAATGAGGAGGGTTTAGGCCATAGTCCACCACGCGGGCTAAATGAGAATTGGTAGACTTCACTTCCGTTTGAAAACGTTACGGAGAACTCTCAGGTATGTAGGTTTATTCTCGATATTTTCCTTCATAGTTAAAGTAAGTGGCATTTTAAATTTCTCAAATTAAAAACGCATATAAGTCAAGTGAAAGGTGCGTACCGGGGTTCGAACTCCGTCACCATGAAATGGAGGCCGAAGCTCTAACCACTAAGTAATCATCGCTTTTATTTCTTTTATCATTATCGCCCTTAGTATGCTCAAAGAAAATTCTCTCAATAATGTCTACGTTGAGAATATTGGGTTGTAATTGTCTGCCAGTCTTTCGGGACAGTGCTTTTTTTATTATGAACTATTTTTTGTATCAGATTTGCTATATTCTAAAAAGCATCCTCCGTCCATCCGTAGCTGAACACGCTATCCACATCTAGACCAACGAGGCAGTTATACTGCAATCAGTCCATTTTGAAAAATGCACCACCAAAATCAAATATCGCACGCCTATTTTAATATCCACTACTTCAATGGAATTCGTCTCAATAAGAATTCGAGCTATGCACGCTGCGAAATCTACTGGAATATGCTAGATATTTAATTATGTGAAATATTTGTTGATAAATTTTTGACTCTACCTAAAGCATATTTCATTTTGTGGGGTATTATATAACTCCACACGACATTGTGGTTATAAAAAAATTTACCAGAATTTACTTCCTTTTCCTGTTATGACTATCGGTACGGGCCTTGAGTCTGAGTCTCCTTACCCGAACTAATTGTCGTGGTACGAATGTTGTTATTTAAGCTGTTAGGCTTAGCGCATCTTACAAGTAGCTTAGGACCTTATGGTGCTAGGGCTTGACCGCGATCCCTGCACTGTCACGATCCGGGACGCTGGGGTGTTGTTTTAGCGGGTAGAATAGCTCACATCGTCCTCTTCGTCCTCGTTTACACCAGTGGTGGGTCGGATGAGCATAGGAGCTCCTGAGGTATTTATTTTATTAATATTTCATCAATATCAATTCAATTAATATTCTTCGCATCCTGAAACTCACATGAGTTTGTTTGGACGCTGCACATTCCTCTAATATCTAATATCTAATATCTTATAAGTTTAAATAATACACAATATCATTTAATCTTTAAAAAAGCAATACCGTAGTCAGCAGGTATCACACAAATTAATCCAGTGTAGGTAATTCTGTACTGCGAGCCATCGCGTCGCTCAATAGACACGTGTGACCGGTTTGGCGCTGCTCCGAATGCATACGTTATACAGGTGTTCCTATGTTACTATGTGTAAAGATTTTATGTTAGGTTTATTATATGGTAATTTTTTTTGAATGTGTTTTACGTTACCTACGTCACGGAGTCTGTCAACGTCATGAGTAGGTTTATTCATTAGTCTAGGTAGCATATATTTAGTGGTTCTTTTGCTATAATAATTATTCACTCCTGTAAGGTTTTTTTATGTATTCTTCTGGTTATTATTGCCAGCTTATACGCATATTTTCATTATATTTCAGAAAGTTCTCAATGAGGAGTTGTAATTGAATTTTTTGTTTTATTGTGAGTGTTTTACATTGCTCATAAATCAATGTATTGTCATGTCTGTGTTTAAGTTTTAAGTTGTGATTTGTTTTATTATTCTCATGTGTAATTTTTCAATTAGTTCATAGCTGCTAAGACCAAATTGAATCATACTTTCACTTAAAGCTTTATACAATTGGACTTTAATTTTGAACGGTTTTTCTTTTTAGTTGTTTTTGTAACTAACTTTTCATAATATCGCACGCTATTTAGAACATACACTGTTGATGTGGTTAATCGGTTGTCTATTATTAGACCAAGGTATAGATGGACCAAGGTGATGGACTTGTTCGATTAATTCACATTTGCAGTTGATGACTACGCCGTACAAGAAGTCATGATGGTGGTCTTTTAGTTTAGACTCAAATTCAAATTCATTTATTTCAAGTAGGCTTACTTTATAAGCACTTTTGAAACGTCAAGTATGTATGTTTGTAGTGACTCCGATTCGGAAAACAGATTCTACCGAGCAGGAGCCGGCAAGAAACTCAGTAGTTGCTCTTTTCCAACATCAACATTTACAATCATTTTGCTATTTTGGGGGAGATGAGAGCCCGACTGTCCCACGCTTCTTAAATGACATGAGTGAATGTGATTTGGCTTTGTTGTCTGCGTGTTAGTGGATAAGCCATGGTCTTCAGACCATTTACATATCATTGCGAAATCTTCTTATATTATTTCAAGTACTTTTTCTGCATTTCTATCTACGGCCAATATGCAGGTGTCTGCATATTAAAAATAATACATTATTGATAACGTTGTTGATATCATTAGCGTATGCTAGGTAGTGTAGTGGACCTAACACCGATCCCTGAGCTTTCGATATCCTAGCATTTTCAATGCGTGATTTCCCAACTTTCCCTGAATATGAGCGATCCTTTAAGAAATTTTGGTTCCATTTTAGTAATGGGCCTACAATTCCCGTATCTTCGACTTTCTTAACAACACTGCGACATGAAATTCTTTCATGTCGCAGTGTGTTAAATGCCTTGCTAAAATCTATGAAGAACGCAATCACGTGGATTTAAGCGTTAAGGTAGCGGTGCAAGATTTTTTCGTAAATAATTAATTGTTTAAAAAACTAAGGTAATCGAGCGAATAGCAAACATGACTTGCGTTATCCGTTACATACATCAATACTATTTGCTCTCTGTTTCTAATAAATTTATAATAGTAATTTTCTTGTATTAAAATCCGAATCTAGGAAATTTTCATGAATGTAATGAGTTTAGTATTCAGGGGTTTCGGGGCGATAAATCGATCTAACTGTTTCATTTTTAGACAACGTCGTATTATCCGCGTTTTCAGGCAATGAAAATCTTCTACAATATCATTAGAATACGGGGGTAAATTTCGCCACCATCTTCAAGATTTTTTAGGAAAGGTGGGAAAACGGATGGTCTCTAAACCAGAACACCCTGCCTTGAGCCCAGATGATTATTTTTTCCCCTTTTTTTCAAGAAACCACAGAATCCTAGTTTGAGTACAGGTCGTTATTTTCTTCCCTATTTTTTGCTCTATATTTTTTGGTAATTCAAACCTAGTCCACATAGTCAAACATAATTCAAACATAACATCCAGGTGTAATATTAGTATAAGCGTAGACATGGAAAATTAACTGTATAACTCAATATTTTCATTTCTTTATTTTTAAAGTAACGAAGCTAGGGCCACGGGCGGGCGTGACAGAGGTAGTAGTGGAACCTGCGCCCGCACCGCCACCTGCACAGCCTCCGCCGGCAGCCACTCCCGCCAAGACTGAACGGTACTAATGTTTTTTTACTAAACTTATTAGCACAAGAAAAATACAATGTACAGACGCGAACATAACGCTAAGCAGACAACTTTGGTTTATACATAAAACATATGTTATTTATGTAAATTACGTACAATATTAATGTCTACATATCAAGAGACTAAAGTACAGAGGTACGGTAAGTACTGAATTAGTAAAATAAATTAAAATATTGTTATGAACCATGCAGCAATTTGATTTATTTGTTATATAAATTGTGGTAAACTCTCTACAGTGTTGGTTCTTCGCTCAAAATTGATTAAGAATTCCTTATATTTTATAACAAAGTATGACTGAGTTGAGTTGATTGAAATACTATGTAATATGTTACAGAAGAGAAACTGATTGGTAATAATATAAATAAAACACCTTAAAACGTTATTTAAACTATAACGGTACTAAAGCAAGCAGCAATCATGTGAATACATTTTGTTGAAATCCCAGCTGCAGTGTTTTGGCAGCATCAAACAATTCAAGTGAAATTCGCTATTTTATTGGGTCAGGAATGATAAAAGTTGGCGAAAGATTAGATTTTAGTAGAGCATGTTCGAATCTCCTTCAAGCAATTCGTTGGCAGCCTCAAATTGTCCAAAAATTATTGCATGTATGTATGGTGCCAGTGAAATATTGCCGAGGAACATCTTGCAACTTAAAATCCTTAATCGCTAACGATTTGACCTTCCGTATTATTATGCTATTTCGAAAAGAGAACAACAAACTAGATTATAAATTGCATCGTCTCTATTTCTTAAATTTTTGTGAATGTTTTGGAGAAATGCTGCCAACTCTGGAAACCAGATTTAATAACACAAAATGCTTTATGTTTTAACTAGTTACTGTGGTACTCGAAGCGTTGTTGGATTCAACATTCTGATGAAACGCCATTCGAAACTTTGATAAGTTGGTATAATTTCTTTTTTTCATGTTTACAGTGAGGCTGGCAAAGCGCCTTCTCGCGCAGGTGCTTGCCGCGTATGTCTAAAAGCCCTAAAGCCGGGAGAGGTGTTTCACATATGCAACGGCTGTCAGCACCGTGTATGCGAGGATTGCTCATCCTATTCCAAACCTGCTAGCGACGAAGAGGTAGTCGCTTTATTATTTTATATGGATATCATTTAACTTCAACTTCATGTCGCATTATGGATCATCCTAGAATGTTAGAAAAATGTATTGCTCAATACAGTTTTACCGATATTATTCTGTGCCGACCTTGAAGTCCAAGCCACTGGAAAATGTTTTGTATTTTAGTCTGGTGCATTATGTTACGACTTACTAATGATCAACACAAACTTTAAATTCTAACAGTGATCTTCTTTGTATGATGATACTTCCTGAACGATGGATGATACTTCCTGAAGGAAATCCCAAAAAAAAAATAGTGGTTAACCATTCACCGCTGTCGAACTTCTGCGTCCCTAAAATAATAGCATATATATTGCTCACAGGAGTTACATACTATTATTTATTTGCGCAACAATAAATTTTTATCATCCATCTCTGTCTCTTTATAAGGCAGTCCTGGACCTGGTTTCTACCTGCTGGCCTGGCTCAACATTAAGCTAACCTCCTCAGCACAAATTTCCGAAATAAATTGTGTAGGTCCGCGTGGCGAATGACAGAAAGGTGGTTTATGTAAAGTCAAAGACAATAATTATAGAACAGTTAAAAAATAATAAATGAACTATATCCAGTGCTTGTTTCGTAAGTTTTTTTTCTCTTAATCAAGTACTAGAGGCTAAAAGTATGTAAACATTGATATCTTATATAAGTTGCCTGCTAGGCTTTAATGAACCGTGACCTCAAGCAAATTTAGATATAAAAACTTATTTCTGGCAGAGTTCATGGCGGTGCTCCGTGTGTCGTCGTAAAGCAGGGCCAAGGGTGCCGCCCGCAGCTCAGGACAGCACAGACTCCCTCCTGGATGTACCAGTGCTTGAGGCGCTACAACGCCGACACTCTGAAGCAAGGCTTGGCAGTGGCGGTTCCAGCACTGCCCTTGCCCCGCCCAGATCTCCAGAATTGCGTCGACACTCTGATGTTTCGCCTGCGTCATTAAAGGAATTAGAGAAGGTAATGTTTATTAGTTCTTACTAATATTAGTACCAAACGAAACTTTTGGTTGTTTGTTTGTATATTTTATTGCACGTTTATAACTATAAGGCGGTGTGATGATTGCGTATTTAAATAAGTACAATTATTAAGTTCTGCAGCAGCTGTGTTGCAATCCTGTCGTAAGCATTGATATAATTCTACAAAAGACCAAAAGTCGACCTCGATTGACCTCTTCCAAGCATTTTTCGTTTTAATCTTCAAAGTAGTTGATCGATCATGTCTCTTTGAGCCGACTTGTAACCTTGGAAGTGGTACTTATGTAGCCTTGTAAGTCAAATACAAATTCGTTCGTTTCAAGAAGAACTACTTCAGGTTCTTTTGTCAATTGTATCTCTTCAAAGTGACTCTACTAATGGATGATATCATATCCTAACTAATATTATAGATGCAAACCTCAATGCTCTAAAATTCTAGGTTGCACTTGGCTTAGAAAAACAAACTTCTCCATAGGAAGTTATAAAAAGCAGCTCATCATCCAAGCGTCCTCCCAATAGTTGTCGAGTAAATTTTTAATTTCTGTAAAGTTCGTTTATTGTAGGTACACGTTCCAAACACGCCACTTTTTTTTAAGTGAATAAAGTGTCTTTGTGTTGATCTATTAAAGAATACGCTCAACGAAATCACATTGACGCTGCTAAAGCTCAGTTAGTGGGAAATTTCAAATAAACTTTATAAGCTGCAAAATTTGTAACTCTTCTTAAATCCGTCCTTCACTGATCCATTAGAAATGAATATCGATAATATCGGCTGCTGCAACTGCAAGTCATACTCAACTTTACGTTAAAGAAACCCAATGCGAGTCACTTTCTAACATGTAATTGTTGAAACCCGGACGGGCCGGATGGCTCAATGTAATCCAGAAGGAAGGGTTTGGCCTTCCCAGTTTCTTAAATCCATTCTGCTAATAATTCCAAAATAATTATTGGCCCACTCTATAAATTGAACCTAGAAACTTGTGTTCTGTAGTGGGATAGTTTAACCTCGTGGACTGCGGAATGTTGCCATAGTAATGTCAAATAGAACGGGATTATGAGTTTTGGCGCTACTTCGATTCGGCGATACGTAGGTACTTGGAGTGTTTTTAGAATTGTTTCCATACAAGTAATACTATACTAAACGTAATCCTTATAGCCTAACCTATTATGAGCTTCAGTTGCCCAAAACAACATTAATATTTTATTTTTATAAAGCTCAAAACATTATCCTCTTTCTGTTTAACATTTGTTGTATGGATCAAAGCCCGACACCTAAAATATATATTTATACTTTTATACAATGAATCGAGTTAGTGAATAAAACCGTAACCACGCTGCCCTTGCGGCAGTTAAAGGGCGGCGGCAGCGTGACGCCAAACACGGAGTCACGGCGGCCTAGTACAGTGAGTCCGGCTCGCCGGCGCTCCGTGCGTGCACCAGCACCCAGGCAACGCTCCGTTGACGAGGACCAACACCCACCTTCGCATTCACCAGCTCTTGGTGCACCGCCACCTATGTCAAGAAGGTATTAATTTGGAAAAACATTGCTTATACCAAAATAGCCCTTTTGGCCGTTGTCAGAATTGTAAAATAAACGAAAAAAAACCCGCATTACATGTTTAAACATATGACTTTTTTGTACGGACCATCGCACATGATGAATAATACGTTAAATACGTATAACGTTAAAACGTATTGCGTCACGGCAAGCTCCTTAAATAAAATTATACATTAACGTAAAAAAAAAGAACACTACTCTCATTCTATTAACTAAGAATATTTGGTAGCAACTAGCAAGTTCAAGTTGTAAAAACACTGTAAACATTTTCAAAGATACTCAGTTAACGACTAAGATTGAGAAACGCTCGTAAAATTAAGGGACTTCTCCCATTATACAAACTCAACAGAGAAAAGCTCTCAAAGCTAAACACAACAAGGACCTTTTAAATTTTATTACAAAATAAAAGAGTAACAGGTCATATAAAGTATTGATTACATGAGAAAATAAATGTAATATTGTGGGTCGACTGAACTTATCCAATGCTTACACGTGTCGTCGTAGGAACATGCATCAATTCAGAAACACAAAGTTTGTGGAAAGACGTAAGCCCTTCAAAGGCTTTACCTACGCTTTATCCTTTCAATTCAAGAAGACGTTACTCACAATATCCTTTAGAGCGTAATAGTTTAGAATCAGAATACGAATGACGATTATTTTTCCGGTTCTTTTATGATATTTCCCTATACGTTGCAAAGTGCCTACATGTTGACAAGCAAGTACTTTCAAGTACTGAAATAAATTTGGATGGAGTTTTGGTTGTTACCTACGTTATATATATAAAACTAATTGAAAAATGACTTATTTTTTTGTATTCGCTTAGTTTTTTTTTTTCCATTTTCCCTGGGTTCCTCTATCAATACTTTTATAATTTTATTACAAGAAAAATATACCATTTTAATTAATATTGATTTTGATAACTGCCAGGGCTTCTGCGGTTGACGTGGTAGCGGGCGGTGGATCTAGACGCAGTTCCTATAGGGCAGACACCGATTCAGTGGAAATAAGCTCGACACCTCAAATTAGTGGCCTAAGCGTCGATGAAGATCGACCGATTAGACGAAGAGGTAGTCAACTGTAAGTACACATAGTTTATGAACTGCAATTTTTGTTTTGAAATATCCAACGATGGATGAATAGATCGTCATCCACGCCAATAAAATGGCGTGGCCAAATATTTATATCATCGTTTACATTTTTTTGACTACAACTCATTAGTAATTGTATAATGAATTATTTTTGCTGAATCAAAAAATCTTTACCTTGATCTCTGTGATTATGCCTTATATACCTTTACGGAACCATCGTACCATATTTTTTATACAAAAAATTTTGTTTCGGATGATTATTATGAATAAAATCTAAGTTTGTTATCATCAATCTAATTATTTGAAATTTCTTATTTTTACAACATAAAATATGTACTGACTGCACCATAGTTTTGGGATTTTCCATCATTTTTGCGTGAGTTTGTAACTGCAGGGTAAAATATAACCTTTAACAGCCAAATTGAATTATGGTCTTGTGTTTGCAGTCCGGACATTGCCGCGTTACAGCAAAGAACTGGAGCTCTGAATGCGCTTGCATTACGAGGCTCCGAATCATCAGAACCTTCAGCGGCATCCATTGCAGCTGCCGCGGCCGCAGCTGCTGCAGCGAGACAAATGTCCGTTGATGCTGAAGCCATCAAAATAGTCATACATGATGTTGACGATCGTTCACCCCGACGTGTAACCTTACGACGAGACCCTAATGATAAAGGGCATAGGTGTAAGTCTACCAAATTTAAAATCACATTTGAAGAACTACGCTGTTAGTAAAAATAAATAATTTTTTGATCATTTCAGCGCGAGGTTTCGGCATGCGTGTCGTGGGTGGTAAGCCTGACGCGAGCGGACGTCGTGAGGCAGTTATTGTATGGACGGTGCCTGGTGGACCGGCCGACCTTGTAGGATTACAACAGGGAGATAAGGCACTCAAATTTCTATAAAAATAATAGAACCTTGATCTGAATCTTTAATAAATAAAATAAAAAGCTTTTCACCTTCGATAAATGAATAATACTTGACAATGAAAGATATTATGACAGTAAGATTCTTACTGCCTAATATTATTATTAAAATAGTTTAAAAAATGTATGTTTAGACCGCTTCATGAGCTCAGGCATTCCATTTTCGTTATCTCTAGCAAGTTTCTCCTAGACTCTTCCTATGAATGATGTCCCTCGTTTCGATTTCTGTTTTCCACTTGAATAAAATAAAACTTACAATAACGACAATAATTATGATTTTTTTGTAAAAGACTTTTTCGTATAATTTTCGTATCACTCATGGAATTTAAAACTTAAGAAGCAGCACATGAGAAGCATCTACAAATAACTACTCAGCTACTGTAATGACTTGTATGAACTATTAATAAAGAGCTAACATTGGTAATGTGCTAGGTACTGGAATGGGGTGGAGTCCCGCTAACAGAGCGAAGTTTTGAAGAAGTATGCGCTGTGCTAGAACGAGGTGGAGACGTCGTTGACCTATTGGTAGAACCCGCACCACAGCTTGACGATCCGCCTGCACCGCCCGCAATGGCGCAACACCATCACCATGGCCTATATGGTACGTTAATGTTTCTAACACCTTTTAAGTAGGTTATCTATTATTAAACATTTCAAACTCCTACGGGATTTGAAACCTTTTGAAAATAACCTTAAAAAACTTAAAACATACTAGTAATTGTTATTCTTAAACCGAATAAAGGTACTGTTTCTCATGTGTGTGTTATTTTTTCTTCTTCTTTCATATTTTTTGTATTCTTCACTTCTTTTTACTTATATCTTCTTATTATTTTTTCTAGTCTTCCTGCTCTTATCACACGCTTCAATTTACGGTAGTATTTTGACAAGATAATTGAGACTAACGATAGGTTTATTGGAAATCAACTCTGGAGTTAAATCGTTCTCTGTAGTGAAACAAATTATTTTGGTTCACAGAACCGGATACGGACAAATCGCCGTCATCACCGACCCGAAGGAAATTGCCGAAAACCCCGGTATAATATACATATAGGCTTTAATTGTAACAATATGTGTTGTGAAATCTATGAGACGTTGGACCGATCCTCTCGTTTCTTCATAAATCTAGTAGAGACTGTCACTCGGTGCCTCCTCGACTGCGCTTCTACGACCGTTTTATATAGCTATGATCTTACTATTTCTTCTGAGTGTATCTTTGATTGGTGGACCATCATTGTAGGCCTATACAAAATACAAAAAAAAATCCTCAACATAATTTTTAAATCACTCATTTAGTTGATGATTATCAAATATTTGTATTTAAAATGATCCAAGAATCAAAGTTTTGTTTCAATAACGTTTGATGTTGATAATACTTGTAAAATAATTAAACCATTTAACTGTTAGATGTGATGCAAATTTTAATCGTAACTCAGTATCCCAAAATGCATTAAATTGAAATTTAAGGCGATCAGGTGCTCACATTGTAAATAATTTTTCTTCATATTAGTATCACGTAATGTCAGCATAGATGCGCCATAAATTTAATTTAACTGAGGGAGAAGCGCAGAGGCTGGTCTTCAAATTGATCTGCTGTGATACTGTAGTACTAATCACTTTAACATCTTCCATGTTAGAATAGTTTTAAGAGATTAGTATTTCTATATAATATAGGAATACTTTACCTTTGTTAACATTTTACTAAGTAGAACAACGGTTACTCTGTTTAGTCACTGGAAATATTTACCCAATTATATTTTTAATTTGTTTGTTGCCTACATTCATTATACGTTATCGTTTATATGGTGTAACCCTAAGTGAAGTGTATGAAAAAATACTGCGTACTTATTTTCAGATTTTTATTTTTTCTATCACCCGACCAATTTCATAGTCTCATCATCGACGCTGGGTGGATTAGTAGGGAACAATCGGCAAATCTCAATACGAACGATCGCAATATAATCAGTAAGTTTAGATAAACGCTGAGATTTAGTGCTCGATGGTAGCATATAGGGTTCATCCCGTAATCGGAATCTATCTATAGGATATTCGTGGATGACTAGCCTGATGTTCTTACAACCGATAAAGAACTATAAAAATGTAGTGCAGCTAGAACGGCCATCGCTTTTAGAGAGAAAAAGCTTGAGAACTAACAGGTTCATGCATTTCTAAATTTACTAAACGCGCTAGATGAACTAACAAGCACAAAATCATTTCATTAAAATTCATAAAGTGACAGTATCAACGAAAATTAATCGAAGATATTAGGTACAACAGCGTCGAGACTACAAGAAATAGATGCTTTTCAAGAGACGCACGACAAGGTGAGCGCAGTATACCGGCCGGAAACCTTTACGTTTACACCGAACAGCTGGCGACTCAACAAACTCCAGTTTGTACCGTCCATGTCTTGCGCATCGAGTGTCTGTTACCAAGTTTTGTTGTTGATTAGTGTAGTGTGATGCCGCACAGTTGTCCGAGACGTTTGTAACAACTAGTCTCGTAGGAGCTTCGAGTGGTGGCAGCACGCTACACCGCAAACGCCGGACCGCAAACACCTTGAGCGACAGGCGCGCACCGATGCTTCTAATTCGTGATGCGACACTACTACACACGATGTACATAACCGCTCTTCCGTATAGTAGTTGAATGTTCAGCCTCATTACGTAATTACCAACCAACTAAGAAATGCATGACACTGCACAAAGTAATACGTGCATTGATCTGGTTTAGATCAATATACTTGGATATGGAGCGTGTACGTGTATGTACTCGTAAAATGGACTTGTACAATAAAGCTCCGTTTTTAGCCGTGTCGAAGTGAATTTTTTTTTTTATGAAAAACTATTCCTAAATATCCACTAACTCAAATTGACTTATAATGAATCCTATTAAAATTCAATTCCTTCTGATTGGTTCACTGAACGTGGTACCTATTTTACCACATATATTTTGAAAGATACATAACATTCACGCATTAGAAACATAGTTTGCTAAAGTTTGCATATTATTCCGTAGAAATAATAGTTGATATTATAGAATACCCTTATACAATTTGTTTAGATATTTCCCACAACAAAAACGAAACGGATTTTACAGCTAAACGTTTAAATTGAAACATTTCTAGAATTAAAACAATACTCGTCAACTTTGTCCATAAATCAAATGTTATACGCGGCTTGTCTATTAAATACTAGCATGACAAAGCTTTCTGCATGGCGGATGAGAGCGTCAGATTTTATTAATTACTTTATGTATGAATAGAAATGCCTCGGCCCGACGCATGTTAATTGAATGAAGTATATTCTAAGTGAAATTGATAATATTCAAAAAAAGCTATCTTATTTAATAGTATTATGAAATTGTGATCGCACGGAGTAAACGGGGCTCAAAGTTGCTGACCTTCTATTTATCCGTTGCTGCATGTTATGATGCATATCCCTGAAAAATCCATCTGTTTTAGACATCAATGCGTATCTTAAAATCTAACTTAACCCCTTGTTCCACGTGTTTATTTTATAATATTGAAACAATAATTTTATAAGTAATAGTTTTTGTTTCTTTATTACTAGAAGATTATAAACGCTTAACAATGTGACTGACATTGGATCTTTTGATTTTTGTCATAAGCGTGGCCACATTGTGCTTTCCAAGATTTTAAATAGAATAAGAAATTATAATTTTAGAGATGTTGCGTATACAGGAACAAGACCGTGCAGAGCGAGTTCGCGAGCGTCCACCGGCACGTGCGCAGTTACAAGTTTGGTTCGAGATGGAACTTCGTAAACTAGTTGTTGTGCTCATCGCAGCGGATGATCTGCCTCCTCGAGATCATACACTGGGCTATGGGGATGAGCCTGAAGCATTTGCAAGAATACGTCTCTTACCATCACTGTTAGTAGTCACCTTTTCATAATTCAAATACCTATGTAACTTTAACGTTAGCCAGATATTTGATTTCAATTTTCTCCTGCTTGCAGCGAAACTTGCCCACCTGTTGAAACAGATCCTGCATCAGCGTCATGTAGCCCAGTATGGAACGCCACACTTGGGTTCGGCGGACTCACAGCAGATTTACTGGCGGGCCGAGCACTCGAGCTTACATTGTGGGACGCCTGCCCTGGCATTGATCCTGTACTCATCGGTGAATGTACCGTAAGTTGTTCCTTTAAATAGTTTTATTTTGATTGGGGAGTATCCAGTAAGATGTTTGAATCTTAATGGAATGATACTGGATTTGTTAGGTTAGTCTAGCAACGCGATGTGAAATATTGAAACATTATTTTTCTTTGTAGATGGAATTGGAGAAAGCGTTTGCAGAAGAACGAGCGGTCTGGTGGACGCTGGAGGAGCGTGGAACTCGTTCTGCAAATGCTTCACCTCGCGGCTCTTTAACTGGTGGCCGAGCTTTAAGACGAGGAGATTTTGCTTCACAACGTTCTATTTCAGGTACCAATTCGTCGTTTCGTGCAAAACAATCTGATTTAATAGACGACCAGTACATAAAAGCTCGTCATATTTCTAGATGACATGGACTCAATCGGCGAGTGTGCTTCGCTTCTGCATCCAGATCACGCTTGGGTAGCGGGCTCTCGACGTGGCTCTTCACAATCCGAAACATTGGAAGTCGAAGTTTATCAGTTAGGCAAGGACTTCTCTCGATCACTGCCAGGCTCAAGGCGGTCTTCGTTTCAACAACAAGAAAAAGGTTCGCCTATTGTTTAAATGATGTTGATCAAGAAAAGTATGAATTTCATTTAATAATAAAATCTGTACTCCTATAACATTTGTGGGTATCAAAGCCTAGATACTACCCAGCTAAGTTGGATTTAAGATTTTTTTTATTTACAATTCTTGCAACAATTATGCTATTTAAAATTCTTCCCCTTAATTGAATACTAATTAAAGTATTGCTTTAAATACAAACTTGTTGTTTTGGTCTGAAGTCAACTCTCCTTGGGAATGTTTTTGTGGTGGAATAGCCCACCTTTCGATGCTAAGGGTTAAGACCCTTTTTAATCGCAAAGCATCCCTGAGCATCCGCATGATATCATTCGTTCGTCAGATCCATGTAGGTTAAAAATGTCTTTGTTGAAAACTGTACGTAGATGGTGCCGTCGACCCCGCCGTGTGCTCACGACGAGAGCGGCGACGTTCGTCGTGCGTGCGGCGTGATCCGGACGACATTTTGCGCTCACTACGCGCCGTCAAAGGCGAACTCGGGCGCACCCTGTCGCTTTCGGGTTCTACCGCCAGGCGTAAGTACTCATGAGTCAAGATATTTTGTGTGTGTGTGTGTGCGTCATAACCAGTACATCATTCATATTTAATAAGATTATATTTTATCATCTCCATAATAATTATATGTAAGGAAGATGGTGAAAGAGATATCTTTTTGGCAAACTGTAAAGGAGACGGTCCAAAAATTGTATTAAGCGGTGGTCTGGTCTTGTACTTGTAGTAAAATAAAATAAAACATAAAACCATTTTTTTATTCTCGAAATCCACGATCTCTCTTCTCCTCATTTCAGTGTAAACGGCGGATAAATACATGAGGTATTTTTTGACGTTTTGTGTCAAAATGAATTTATTTCAACTAGATTTCAAAACTATTGAATCGTGGGAGACAGTAATTACAAACGTAGCTCTATCTCGAAGGCTTTAAATAAATTACTAAATAATTCACGTCCACGTCACACACACATCCTTAAGAATGGAAGGGCACCATGTTTAGGAGCCGGAAATATATTTTATTACTTATTTTTAAGGAAGTTCTTACTTATTTACTATAAAAGTACAAGACCACGCCGAAAATTGACGGTCTCCTTTCATTCTGATATTTTAACACACATTTAAAAAAAATTGTACCTACTAACAGTAACGATCAGAGTTAAAACTTTGTTTGTTAATAATACTCTTGTATAACGAAAAGTTCTGTGTTTTAAATCCTACTTCTAAGATTTTATACGTGCAGGGTTTTTACTAATAACTCATTAAAATAATTAAGATTGCTTTAATTCTGATTTACGAATAAATTGTATTAGCTTTGTCTATAAATCTGACCAAAAATTATAGTGATTGATCATATGATGATCATAGTGATTTATAATAAATGACAGTTTTAAGTAGTTCCTTAATAGAATAACTACGTATTGTAAAATATTTAGAATGCATCGTAACTATATAATAATATTGATCCCCGTAAATTAAAGAATTCCTTCTTACTATTAAATTTATACTTGTAACATACTAATTAAATTTTAGAATACAATAATAAACCTTATTTAGGATTGTATTTCCACTAAAAGTCCTAATCCGCTTCAACTTAACACCACCACCGAACCACTGATCGCTATTAGTTGTATAACACATGTCCCAAGAGCCCCACTCCCCACCTTAGATAATGCGAACATTTTGGGTACTGACATGTACTGTGTGCTTGTTTGGTCAGCAGCGACGGACCGTTAGCACCTCGGTAAGCGACTGACGTGCCGGCGCCGCGCGTGCTTCCCTACAGGGTTTGTCCGTGCGCGGTGTCGGTGTACACGATCCCTTGTGATGTCCGACGGCCGACCGCACCCCAATCTGTTTCCAATAATCGCACCACAACCGAACGCTCTCAAGAGTTTTATCCCGTCTTTTGGCTGTACTCGCCTACGCGATACGATGCTTGGCGTGATCGGTGAGGGCCCGAAGCAGACTGGGGTTCCACGACCAAGTAGTAGCATGGGTCATACATAGCTTGCGCGGCGGCCGCGCGCTCGCACCGTTTAATGTGGCTGCGCCCGACGCTTCTCATCACTTCACTGTGTCTGTACTGTTCTGTCCTGACGCATGCCCGGTCGCGGGCGATCACGCTCACTTCATCTGTCTCTGTGTACCGTCTGATCGGCTGTTCGTCTAAGTTCATTTTGATGGCATTGTGTCGCCTAGGATGTTTTGGATTTCATTAACTTTGTGAATGTCATTCATTGTTACGATGCGCATTCTATTAGATTTCCTGTACATATTATCTTACTCGTAGGTCATAGACATTACACTGTTCAATGAGTACAGACAGTTGACTGATATACTAGGGAACTGAGAGGGCGATACGAACGGACACCGGAAGTCACCGCTGTGGGTCGCGGTCGCGCATGACGTAGCCGGTATCGCACTCAGCAGCCGCATGGCAATAGTTCTTTCATGAAAGTAATACATACTGAGACTACTATTACAGTTTATGGCTGCTCATGACACGGAATGCTTATATCATACTTACGATCTCAAGACCGCTTCCAGCAACTATTAGAAACTCGAATACACTCTTGGCTGCACACGTTTGACCGCTTCTTCTTTCATATTTTCTGTGTTAAGGAACGGAACCGTTTGACGATCTATGTTACCTATCGAAACTGTAAACATCGGCACGATGCTGTTTGACGTGCTTACTTTGTGTAATGTTTATTTTAAATGTTTGATTGAATGGTTTCACTTGTTCTGTTTTTATTTGTTGACGTATGCGTTGAAACGATAGAGCGATACGAGGGTTTCAACATAGTTGTTTGGCCGCGCTGTCGGCCCGCTAGTAGTGAACGTTTGACGTTGTGGCGGAGGGCGCGGGCGGAGGGTAGTACGTGTTGTGGGTCGCAGGCACCGCTACGGGGCGCAAGGGCAGCATGTGGGCGGCGGTGCCGGCGGCAGCGGCGTGCGACGCGGTCGCGGACGACGACGACGTGCCTCTGGGGCCTGGCCAGCTGCCGCCGCGCAACGCGCACCTGCCGCCGTTGCACGCGGAGATCAACATCAGCATCATCATGATCAAGGGACAACTCGAACTTGAGGTCAGTACATAAACCGAGTAGCAGTGCGGTACGCAGTGCTGCCAATTATTTTGTAAACAAATCCCTAAAAAAAACTTAATTTCCTAGTCTTAATATCCAATCACTATGTTACTTGAGGAAAAGGATACCTAACTCTATTTCTAAACATGCCAAATTAGTTTTTTTTGTAGAGTGAATACCAGAATGGACACTAGCCCCAAAGGAAGCGTAGCTTGGGTTGTGGGTACTAAGATGACTGATGAATAATTTTATGAGTAATAAACATAATTTTTTTTTTACATAGAATTGCGATTTCCCGTCTCTCATTGCCTTATTCCAATAGTTAAGGTAGATCTGGAAGATAGGTCTGGAAGAGATCACTTTTAGTGATAAGGCCGCCTTTTGCATATAATTTATGTTAATGTAAATGTGCCTGTGTGTGTTTCCTTTATTATGTAATAAAGTTGTTTAAATAAATAAATAAATAAATAATAAAATACAGTTTAACACCCAGAAACTAAAAAACATTCATGTTGATCACAGAAACATTTTCCAGTTGTGCGAATCGAACCCGCGGCATTGGGCTCAGAAAGCAGGGTCGCTGCCCACTCGGCCGTCATAAAACAATACTCTACGTATATAAAACTGTACTCTACGTATGCTTAATACCCTAATCTGTGTTAAACATTTATGAGTTTAATTAAATTAAAGTTTGTTGCAACAGAATTAATATATTGATTATATTATACTAACTATAGAAATGTAGTTTTTTTTGGAAATTAAATTGTTTATTTAACGAACAGGTTTCTCATGCTCGACGGGTTTACGGCGTGAACGGTGAGGTGCCGGATTCGTACGTGAAGTGCTACCTGCGAGACGGCGACAAATGGTTGCACAAGCGCAAGACCAGGGTGATACGCCGCACCACAGAGCCTCATTTCAAGCAAACGCTTAAATACTTGGTAACTATTACAATCTTGTACTCATATATAAAGCTGAAGAGTTTGTTGAGTTGTCTTTGTATACCTGAATGCGATGATCTCAGGAACTACTAGTCCGATTTGAAAAATTATTTTAGTGTTGCTCATTTTTCGAGGAAGTGTATAGGCTAGATATAATCACGCGATGACTAATAGGAACGTAGAACCAATGAAGAATGTTCCAAATCGGTGGTTTTTTTTTCGTTTTGAAAGCTTCTTTTGCGTGCGCTTCATAACCGGTTAAAGCTTCGATAAAATCATGTATCACAAAGATTTCCCCTCTAAAATTTCTGAAAAAAAGTCCGCGATAGCATATGTCTATCTTTTAAGGTTGACTAATGCGAGGACGAAGTCGCGAGGGACCGCTTAATATTAAAAAAAAGCGGACCGTACCCATCTCTAAATTTACGGAGCTAGAAAACATCGTGAGGAAACCTGGATGCCTGAGGGTTCCGGATAATATTCTCAAAAACTTAACTTTTCATTCTAAGAGGTGAGAATCATGATGATTACAAATATTATGCCAAGAGGCTAGCACATTGTATTGAGTTTGGTAGGCTGTTATAAAATGGAAAAATCCTTCGTCAATACGCTTTTATGTCACATGTTGGTGAAAATAACCAGAATGCTGAGACATGGTAGCGGATATTACCAACTTCCTCTCCAAACTGGTATCTACTGATATTCTAGATATATTTGTTTTTTTTTTTCTTTAAATTCCTTTTCAGGAAAACCCAATAGAAAGTAAGATACTAATAAATGCGCTCATCAAATAACCAACCAACCATCATTTTAAATTTTGTAACCTCAGTTGCCAAACCAGGTCAAGTCATAGGAACTGCATCTCTGTTGGAAATTAAGGTTACAGAATGTAAAATAGGGGTTGATGGCAACTTTTCGGAGTTTGGAATCTCTGAAAAGGCCTCCTACACAGATGTCCGTAATTTTTATTTTTTAATATATTAAGCCAATACGCAAATCACCATTCGGCCCCACAGTACCTAAGCGTAACTTGTGTTATAGGTACTAAGATGACTAATGAATATTTTTATAAATAATTTACATAAATACTTATCATACACAGATCAACACCCAGCACAGAAAAACATTAATGTTCATCTCACAAATATTTTCACAGCATTGGACTCCGAAAGAAGGATCGCTGCCCAATGAGCCAATCGGCTTTCGTTGTTTATATGATTTATATTACACGTCATTAATTGTATTTAACGTTTTATTAATATTTTAGGCAAGCGAAGCTCTGGGGCGTACACTGGTAGTTATGCTGTGGCAGCGCTGCGGAGGTTTCGAGCACAACCTGGCGCTCGGCGGTGTCGAAATATGCCTCGACAAGCTGACCCTACCGCAGCGCACGTACGGATGGTACCCGCTGTTCCCGGCCACGTCTCTCGCCGCCGACGAGTCGCCCGATTGATCCAGGGAGCCGTCGCCGGAGCGCCATGACTACTAGCGCACCCCCGACGGCTCAAAATTTGTCCCTTGCAAGACCCCGATAACGTTTGACATGCCTGTGCTCTTATAACATTCAGCTCGTGCCCTTAGTATATGATCGCATACCTCACAAGCGTAAATGGTTAACGACTATCGAGTATAACATGAGAGTATAAAGATCCAAATTCGATATATTATCTATCTTCACCGAACCAAGTCAAAAGTACTTAAATGACATAACTTTTGAACAAAATAAAAATGCAAACACAATAGAACAAGTTAAGTAAGAAGCCCAATTTGGCGGCCTTTCAAAGCGATCTTTTTCATGCAAACTAAAAAATTTCCTTCAACATATGGTGAAAGGAAAATCTGCAGCAATGTCATCTGAAATACAAAACTGTAAAAAACACGGTTATATTAGAGAGCCGAGGAAAATTTATCGGCCCTCCCATATTTACGTGTAGGGATTTATTAAAACGAAACTACAACTTTGTACAAACGAGGAGGCACATCGTGGGGAACTCATTAGTTAGAGAAAATTGATCATCGCCAAGGGTTCACTCTGTCAATAGTGAACGACTAAGGAGGATCCTCCTTACAATAACAGTAGTCACGCCACTGACTAATAGGTTCATTATACTGTAATGTTATCAGTAGTTTAAAACCATCGATGCTCGCGCGATGCGCAATGACGTACTAAGGGTACTGTAGAATTATTCGATATGACAATCAAAATTAAAACTCACTGACTTGATGTGAATTTATTTGTATGAAAAATTGTAGCACATTAATTGATGAGTCTTAACGATTTCAATGTCATAGCGAATTACAACCTAATATGACGCACGCACTTGGCATTAAAACGTAAACAGGGCCTAAAGATCTCCTCTGTGTTGCCACCCATATTGCTGCCCTTCGGAACTCGATATGACGAAAAATCTTTACGGAAAATACTATATTTTAAGAATGACGCGTCTTATTCAGATCGAACAACTTACAGAAAGTTGCATGGCAACTTCACTTTAAACTAGGTACTAATTTATAATCATTACCATAATATTGTGTAACAAAAGGACAGGGGAATAACAAAGCTCATCAGCAATATTTTTATGGTAGACCAGTTGAACCTAGTTAATATACCTATCCGCGTATTCTCAGATACTGAAAATTACAAAGATAATAAAACTTATGTCATATCACATCACGCAACGTCAGTTTTTCAAAAAGTACAGAAAGAGAAAATCCAGACGTGAAATTGTGTAAAAGAATCTAATTCATTTGGCAGCCTATAACAAATAACTTCGTTTGTCGAATAGAAATTTTATTATGTTTCCAGGTAGCTTTACGATTTGTATTGTTAACAAATACAATACCAAAGATTATTTCATTAAAATTGAATATTATAAATTAGAAAGGTTAATTATTACAGTAAAATTAATAAGTTAAAAAAAGTTGTAATATTATTGTGATCGACAAAATTCTTAAAAACATGCAAAAACAACAAAACAAACGTTTGAAAAAACAAAAGAATACAAAAATTGACCGTATTTCTTAAATAAAATGCATTCTCACGTTATAATCTACCGGTCACTTTTAGATCCATTCGTTCATTTGTTAACTCAATACGAATTTACTTACAACGATACTTGTCGAGGATGGTTAATATGTACTAATTATAACTATTGATTATCTTAATATATATAAATCTCCTGTCACGATGTTTGTCCGCGATGGACTCCTAAAATACTTAACCGACTTTAAATTAAATTGGCACACCGTGAGCAGTCTGGTCCAACTTAAGAGATAGGATAGCTTATATCTTTAATTATAGTCGCAATTTTATTTTATTGCAATTTATTTGTCTATAATTAATTGACAGTCACATGTTATATATATTTATATATACTATACTCATTTAAGGCTTAGCGATACTGAATACTTTAAAAACAAAATCAAACGCAGACGAAGTCGCGGGCAACAGCTAGTTATTATATATGTTTTTAAAATGGGACAAGGATGTCCCATTTTATATATTGAACATTTTTGAACGACACTATTGAACTACATATTATTACCCGTATGCAGGACATGTTATATAATTAGTTATTATTTATAATATCTTATTTATGTCAATCCAAATCTTATTTATGTTATCCTATAACTAAGTAGGATTAATTTTTTTAAAAAGTAAACTTACAAACTTTTCATACAACTGAGAAGCTAGTGTATCAGGAAATTTATGAGATAACCGAGATACTAAAACCAGATTTCCTAGTGTAATAACCATATCTCAAAAACGTTCAGAATCATTCTCCATAACAAACAGACATTACTTAAGCTGCACACCAAACAGGTTTTTCTGGATGTCCAGGAAATTTATGAGTTTACCGAATAGGTAAAACTAGAATATTGAAGTAATGAAATCTTATGAAAACCGCATAGAATCACCCACCCTCTAGGACATACAAACATCGCTAGAGCTGCCAACTCTACAGATTTCTCCGGATTTCCTGGAAGATTTAGCCGTCCCGCCATGAGCCCTGGCGGGACGTCTACTATCCTAGAAAATTTATAAAGTGTTTTATATGCCATTTAGTATTTTAATTAACCTACCACGTCACTCGTTTGTGAAAATCGTTAACATCCGAAAGCCCTAATTTCGAAGTAAACTCTTCGAAAATTACTTCAGTAGCCTTAGTGTACGTTTTCAGGTAAACTAACGTCACGTCTACGTAAGCGTAAATCTGTAATTTTCAATAGAGTCCCAAACGTCAGTATGAGGCAACTCTATACCAATTTTACCGATTTACTTTACTCAAAGTTATGTTTGTTAACTTGATAAGATACATTAGGGGCGCAGATTCTAGACGTCACCCTACTTTACCTAAAGAGAACTCTACCCACGCTTTCCTCATCGGGGGCACATCACATGTAGTCAAAAGGAATATTAAGTACCTGGTATGTATTAGGAAGCAGATTACCTGCTCAACATTTTTTATCACCGGTATTAAAATACTACTGCCTTGATACATATTATGCAGTGCCATTATAAAACTATAATAACACTCGATACAAGTCACCCTCCCTAATTAAACTTGGATTTAAAGTCTAATAAAGCAAAACTTTACAATGGATGCATTTAACATGCTGCAACATAATCATTATTCATGTATTTGGTTGTAAGATACTCATATTTATTTAGTTTAAAAGTTTTATAACTGATCTTTAATAACCATTTGCGCTCATTCTTACCTTATAAAAAAATAATGTAAGTATATCAAGTAATCTAAAATATTAGCTGATATAATGATGGAGTATCTAGATATAAATTAATTGTAAAAGTATCATATGTAATGTAATTAGAAAAAGTATCTGTCTTTTTAATACTGTGGTATCTACTACTTTGACATCTTAAAAACCCCAACTTAACACTTTGCCTTATACGATTTATAGAAAACTCTTAAGTGATCCTAGTACGTAAGCGCCTCTAGGTACTATTCTTCCAAGGTTGTGCTTTAGTGAATTTTCCCTAAATAGCTAATCTACTGACATCGTTATTTCTTCGTATTCAAATAAATCTTTCTACGAAATGTAAGTACTATTGAACAATTTATTTTTCAAAATTTTCTACGCACAACTATTTCGTGATAATGTTGAATCTTTTATAATCTGTAGAAACTTTGATGTATAATATTAAAACAGATATTTAGTAAAGCCATATAGTATTGTGTATCTATAATATAAAGTGGGTATCTCCCCGTTTTTTTATTATCGTGAATTAAAATATTTTGATTAGGTACACAACTTATTACAAGGTAATCAGACTCCTTCATTAGAGACTTTAGCTGACATTTGTACTCGGCATTCCAAAATAAAATACTTATGAACGAATATTTTAAATACTTACAGAATAAATAGGTAGCCTTTTTTTTTAAATATTTAATCTTTTGATCTTTTGATCTTTTAGTTACACCAAGCTTCATGGGTATTTACGTCTTGACAGTCAAATCCTGATCTTATAATGTAGGCTATCTATCTTACAGCCCTCTTCTATGTGCACAATTTCATGCACTACTCTATAATATGTGCTCTATTATTAATTATGTGCGAAGGTGTCTTCTTTTTATGTGTATTTCCAAAGTTTAATCAACGAGGTCTACACTTGCGTAAATAATCTATTTAACTTAACCGGTTTAAGATCTTGAAAATTAACAGTCACAAGTAAACAGTCGCCCGTAAGCTAGACTAAAAGTTATTGGCAACTGACTTCAATATTTCCTTATTTTGGCAACATAGCATGGCAGTATATGTTGCCAGTTATTACATGTCCTTTAAGTTATGGAGATGTTATTGAGTAAGCCGTGTATATTCTTTCGAATATGATCTATTAATAAGTAACTCTTGAAATATTAACCTCTATTAGGTATTATATACGGCCATTAAAAGGCACTTAATTCTTCAATGATGAAACTTGGCCTATCTTATTCAAATATATGTGTGAAAAATCATATTTTTATTGATGTTAGATGAAATTGACATATCGACGAATATAATGTTTTAAAATTTTCTCGTCAAAATGTGTTCTTCCAAAACTGTCTTAGCTTAGTGACTTGCTTGACAATATCTTATAGTTGTAAGAGATACGTACTCTGAATGTTGCACTTCAAAAGATCGCAGACTGCGAAGAGCCGCGCGCAAGACAATCCATTCTTTGTGAATGTACTAAACATGCGAATAACGTTGCATTTACAGACCTGTTTTTTTGCGTGCAGCTCTTCCGCCTTCTATAAATTTTACGCCTTTTACGGCATAGTTTGCGATCAGCACTATCGCTCACGACCCTGATTCTTTATGGCACTGACATCTTAACTCGGTATTTTGTAAAGCAAATGAAGACAAAGACTTAAAAATTTATACTTCTTCATACAAGGACTATAAATTTTTACGTCAGATATTGAGGTTATAAGTAGATATGTTTCATTAGAGTGTACCGTTATATTAGAGAATCAGGGTCCAAAAAAAATTACCTTAAATTGCTAAACCTACCTAAAAAAACACATTATAATTAACTATGAATTAAGTAAATAAATATATTCTAATATTATAATTCCCTCGAATTACAAAAAAAAGCCAAGCGCTCTACGATACCTGTTATTATGATAGAAAAGCGCAAATACTTTTTAAGCTCCACCAGTGATTATACAATTCCTAAGAGAGAGAAATATTTAGTATCTTAACTTAATCCCTAAACATAATCCCATGTAAAATTTTATATATCACTATGCCTTGTAGATAAACTTATCACGCATTGAATATATTTTTACACTATAATTTTATATTATTCTGTTAATCTAAAAAAAACGGAAAAAATATTTTAAAGATATATTAAAATAAAATCTACTAATAAATATGAAAATACTATACTTACTTAAGACGTTTTGTCGGAATGTGTACGTACGTTGAAAATGACTGGGCAATCCAGACGAAGAGTTCAGTACCAGTCAGTTTATTTAACTACCTAACATTGCAAAGATTAGCGGAGAAAAAAAATAGAGTAGTCAACTGTAGGCAAGGGCGTAGCCAGGATTTGTCCCACAGGGGTTTGAAGCCAGGAAAGCACATATAAAGTGCATGTTTTACATAATATATTGAATGTTTTACTTTAAACTATGTAATACCGAATTAAGCGACGAAAAATAGACAAAAACAAGTTATGAATGAAGTTCGAGTTGAGGCACATTGAACATGTAAATTTTGTGCTTAAATATCACTCAATAAGTAATAACAGTTTCTTTTCAATATTGCCTAATAAAAGTTACAGTCCAACAAGTTTGCCAAACTGAAACTTTAGATCTAAATTGTTGGTCAAAAGTTTCTTAGAAGAAAACACTCGTATCAAATGAGTTTAATATGTTTCTATAATTTCATTAAAACGTATATTTTTATGAGCAGTAAATATTAATTATAATAGACATATCGCGTATTTTGATATTTATATACTATTGTTTTAAAGTAAATTTGAATACTATCTATCCTCAAGAGCCACTATTATTTACGTACGTATTTGAACAAAACCTTATTTCATGCTGAACCTCGGAAAACTGAGGTAGTATACTGAAAAGTCATATTTTATTTAACTGTATTTATGATTCCAGGAGGAAAAAGTCACAAAGGCGAAAAAAGTTAACTCGGGTCTTTAAGTTGCGCTAATTTTAAAAAGCCTTGTCTTTCTTTAATCGCAAGAGGACGCAAATTGGCACGTGTAGATATGGGGATGCGGGCGACGCACGACGCGATGCATTGCTTGAGTTTGCCATATTACGGTATTCAGCCATGAACGTTCAGCCATGGCTATGCTTTTGGCTGCAGTGTGTAGTTTACTAAAAATTACCTCTATGTACATAGAAACGTTAATAAACGTTTGCTGTACAGCAAGAAACAAAAATTATCATAAAATCTGACTAAGATTTTGGGCATTTTTCTGTCATTGTAAAGTTTGTAGTTGTCTTTTAAAACAGTTTTTGATCCCTTGTACTTAAAGACCTAAATAATATCTAGCCATAAAATAAATACCTATTTGTAATAAAGTTTTTTTAATCTAAACCGGATGCGTAGAACCTAAGATTTTACACGATTTTTAAATTGAGTGCCGTAATTTACTAAAAATATCCTGAACTCCTGTACTTTGACAAACAGAAACAAACAAAGCCGCATGCAAAATCTATTTCCTACATAATAAAATCTAACAGAAAGGTGGTAACTTACGCTTACTATTTCGATATTTTAGTATGTACGACAAAATAATATTCTAAGTATGTAAGAAATATATAAATGTGAATCTATTTACTTAACATATTATTACGTGCCTATAAAGAACCCCGATACCACCGGATATATCTTGCACCTCCTCACAAAACATATCTTTCTAATAACTGAAACGTGATCCTTGCATATATTAAAGTAGAAATATTAAACGCTGAGTAAATACCCACGCATATGTACAACTAAGGCCACATCAACACAGTTTTTACAATAAATAGGTAAATAGTAATTTACATTGAACGAGTTGAGTTGTCCCAATCTAAATGTTGAAGTACAACTACGAGAAAAGTAACGTATAACTTAACATTGAAAAGAGACTCAGCGTTTATTGGTTAGACGTTAGTTTGAATATATGGATTAGATCTTCTTATAATATGAAATCTAATGTGATATGGTATCGGCTATCTGTTTCATGTATTTATACTTCTAATTGTATCTTAGTGTTATGTCGTTTCTTCATAGATACAACGTGATCTTCTTAAAAGTTCCGTTTTCGCGATGTCATCAACTCATTGGTCGATGCAAAATTTTCATTCATCAATAAATTTAAAAAAAGTGCAAATTTTCAAATAAAGTAGCGGATATCTCTTACATTGCGAAAACGGAATAAGAATACAAAGTAAGTAACAAATAATATGTGTGTCAAAATATATTATCAAAATAAATGTGATAACAAATGAGTTTATTATAGCGGTATAAACACAATACTTGGTTTTTATTTTCACCCCAAAGTAGATGATCCAAATTCATCCGCCCCGAATTATAATATAATTTCTAATTGAACCATATTATGGTTCAATTAGAAATTAATTTTCAATGAAGAACATGATGTATGTTACCAGTTCCCGGCAAGCACCTCTAACTTTTCGGAGTTGTGTGTTTAACACTGACTTGGGAACATCGTGAAGAAACCTGCATGCCTTATAGTGTACCCGAAGGCCTGGTCCAGTCAACCAATCCAAAATACACTAAGGCTTGAACCAACCAACTAAGGCTTTTCATTCTAAGAAACCTATTTCCTGTATTCAGTAAGCCAGTCATGAAAGAGAGAAGAAATTAATATTAAAATCTTCAGATGGTTCAGATGGAGGGTTGAATCTTTTCGTACCCTTGCCCGCAGATCAGGATAGCACTACGTTTAATCTACCATCCGAAGAATTTGGATTAGATTATTTAATTACGAGACTAATTTCACTCCGGCCAACTATGATCTGTACTTTACTTTATTAATAAAAAGAAATAAAACGGCACAATTCACACCTAAAAACTTTATTCTTCAATAATTCTAATCTAACCCCTGAAACATTTAAAATCGGGATAAGTGCGATCTCTCTGGCATACCATAGCAGTACTTAGGTATTGACATTTCTTAAACTCACAGAATTAAGAACATACAGAACCCTCATTCAGCCATCGCTGCATTGCATTCAGTGCATTCTGTCCAAAAACAATTAAAACACCCGCAGAGTGTTGCTAGCTCAAAAACTTTTCCCATTTTCCTCATGGTAAACGTTATTACATTAGAGGTAAAATAATTACTGTCAGCTAAATTGAATGAATTGACCGCCTGTTCGAGAAACACCAGTAAAGTGGAGTGGTTTTTCATACTTGAGTCATGTATACGGTTTCTGTATGTTCTTTATTCTGTGCATAAACTATACACATATTTCCGTCCCCAAACCACCCCTGCACACATGCAACCGACGTATGTGAGCTCAAATATGAGAGTAATCAGCTGGCCCGCACCACTTGGTGATATGTTGCAAGACTGACGCCGCTGGGGCGGCACCGCTACGAGCCGCGTGCGATACACGAGACCACCACTCACGGTTCGCACAGCGACCTAGAGAATAACAATAAAAGTTTTCGATGTAGAACATCAATGCGGCAGGTAAATTTTTGATCAAAAAAATCTGATTATGCTTGTTTTTGATTCCGCCTTATTCATTTGCTTTAATAACTTTACAGATTTCCATACAAAATTGTTTCCGTATCCAACAGCAACTTCGGAGAATGTGCTTAAGAACTGTTTGCTCTAGTTCCTCCATAGTTCCAGTTCCACCTATTGAACATCTAAATACCTCTGTCTGCAGAAATACCTAACCTAAGTATTTAACTACTTAACAGAACGTGGAGTATTCTGCACCGCAAAAATCTGGAATGCCATATTGAATCCATCAATGGAGCAGCTTTAAGGGTTATAGAGCTATCCATCTCCACGACCAAGAGTACGTTTTGGATCTGGGCTACGTTTGTCAGTTGCCTGTGTAATTTCTAAAATACTACTTAAAAATATTGAATTGTTACCGTTAGTAAACGTGACAAGACGAGATGCCAGAAGGTATCCAGTGAGTACACAGAACGGCTCATCATCTCCAACGAAAGAACTGTACTTGCCACGACCATCCACCGGGAGTGTCTATGATAAAATATGACAATAGGATATGTGAGCATTAAATAAAAAAAACAACAGTAAAAGCTCTTTGCTCTGACCAGGTTTTCTCTATCCCGTATAAGATAAACTGATAAAAAGTAATTATAGTTTAATATATTTAAATATGTTAATAAACAGTTACTGACTAAACAAAGCAAATGTTCAAAGCAAAGTTCTAAAGATATTTTTGAAACTATTTAATAATTATCATCTTTCATTGCAATGATAGGGGTACATCAGTCATATTAAGGCACACGAACGAAGCCCTTTTAATAATGTAATATGCATGCATGCATACCTGTTCAACCTGCTGGTCCATAGATACTGCAAGTACCCAGTCTCTAAGCGCATCTAACGGAGCGCCACGAACACACGCGCTTTCTAACACCAAAGGAGTTCGTGGCCAGTCGGTGCACTCTGTATTTTAAAACAGCCGTTTAAATCTCAAGACTTTCATAAATTATGGCGATTGTAACTTAGAGGCTCTAAACTACTGAACGATTTTCTTAAGTCCGTTGTGGCATTTATCTCCAGAAATCTTCATTAAATCGTCGTAAAATATTAATGGGACCAAAAAGATGATAAAAAATCAATAAAATCAATTCCAATTTGGAAAAATTTTGATTTGGTAGCCAAAAGAAAAACTACTATGTAGACCTATTGTCGCAACTTTCCGATGTCCTTATAGATTTCTGTAATGTCTAATTTTTTATGTGGAATAAATTACTTAGATATGCTAGGGATTCAAAGTAATTATTATTAACAAAATATACCTCAGAATCTATTACAACAATTTGGGTAAATTGTTTCCTAAGGAATAAACAATATAAATCCATATCTATATAATAACTACACTTTACGTTACTTTCGGTGAAAACTTAAAGGGGACAGTTGATAGAGATGAAATGATTGAAAATACTAGATAAATCAGACTAGAAGAATTTTAATTTAAAACTTACCAAAATCTGTGTAATCTAGGAGATGTACAGAGTCTTCGTCAGCTGCCTCAGCGAGATCAAGACAGTGGTTGAGCATGACAAATGCCTCCCGCGCACCGTTTGAGGTTTCAGCTCGAATGACCTCGCCGCAGGCGTAAAATGCTATTTATAATAAATGCATATCGTTATGAAAATCGCCAAAAAATCATTCATATTTGTAATATTGAAACGGTTCTCATAATAGATAATTTACTAGGAGATTTAAATTCCGGATTAGTCCTTAATTTGGAATCAAGGTTTAAGCGATTTTTTTTAGATAACCCTTTCCCTTTTTATAACAACTTTTGTTTTATATTATAAATATGTTGTTATATTATGGTTAAATTTTATAATGTAATTACAAAAGTATGATTTTCGGTAATGTTTCGATCGTAAATTGATAACATGGTAAGATAAACTAGGAAGACATTAACTTACCTACATCTGCAACTATAATATCTGTGTACCGAGGTAATGCCCGAGCTACTTTTGATGAGATTTGTGGTACGTGGAGACCCATCAACAATGTGAGAGCCTATGAATAAACCAAAAATATATCCTTTCTTTAACTAATCTATCATAAGAGGAGGTTATACATACATTAAAGGCAGGTATTTATAATACAATGACAAAAGATAGCCTACACAGTTATAATGCTGTTACGCATATACTTCTACCTGTAAAACTCTGTCATCTGCTCCTGCAGCAATCATAACATATCCAGCGTCTTTCATCGCTGCAAGTGCTTTGGGTGCCGTAGATATTCGCACCAGAATTTCACTGCAAATAGCCTTTGCTAAAGGCACATCGCTGCTGGATATAATAACACCGTTGTCCTCGCTTAGATACTGGCGTAATGTATCTAAAGCCTGCGATAAAACTTCTGGCACGTCTTCGCTTTCTATGTCTACGCCTTCCATACGCTACAAAGGAAAAAAAGTTGTTTATGTTGTTTTAGTACGAAATTTCAAAAAAGATGGAGAGACTGCAATTTAATTGTGAATGTAATTTGTAAAAATAGAAGCAGGAAGAATAAAAAATTACCAAATGATCAAATCATATTTTGGGAATTACATTTTTCAATGCAGATTATTTGAAGGATTTATATTTAACACACAATAATTCATTAGTTGCTCAAGTAGATATGTTAGGAATTTTAAAGAACATAAAACCTGTCATGAGGAGATCCACAGAAGAACTAAATTAACTGACATAACCAAAACCATAAGTTAGGTAAACAATGACCAGGACAAGTTTAGTTGCAAACGGAGAGCACGCAAAACAAGGCCTAAGTGCGGGGAGTTTTCGTCGTCGATAAACCTTAACCACGACACTCACAAGTCCAACACCAATGTCGAACAGAGAATAAAAACCTACACCATTAGCATCAGATATATGATGGCGTATCCAAGAACCATCAATCATTTTGGTAATTATCATACTTACAGAATGCGTCTTAAACAAGTGCGCAACGTATCTGAAAGCATAATGAGGAGCCTTTAACCCCGCGTGAGCAAGACATCTTTGCCAATGCCCAGCTCGTGCTAACTTCTCCAACGCTGCCGATTCAGAATCATTTTCTGCAACAGCCACCTGAGGCTTCTGTTCTTCTTCTTCAACGTAGTCTGCTGATGTGCCTGCAGAAGGAAATTATGAGAATTTACACAGAACCGTGCGATCTCCCTATTCGATAAATATCATTACCTGCCACGTTGTCCTCTTCAATACCTTCTATAAGTGCAGCTTTTAATTGCTCGCCAACCTCACTCTGTCCGATTGAAGCAAATCTGTAAATGGGTCAGAATGAAGAATGTGAATGGAGATACTTTCAATGACCAAAATTTAATTCAAATATTGTAATTATTATAAAAACTCACCAAGGTGTGAATTGAAATTTGATTGCTTCATCTATATGTATTAATTTAGTATAATTAACAATTAAGTATAATTACTGAGCAAACCTTGACACTTGAATTTACATTGTTATAATATGAACAATATAATTTATCACTTCTGTAAGACTGTTTTATAGGTACTGAAGCTATAACCGATGTAATGGAGGCTGTAGGATAATACACAAATCGAATGACGAACCTATAGATTCGTAATTGAGGTGTGTATTTTTTGTCTAAGTTTCCGATGACAGAGTTTTCAGTTGGAACTAGATGTGACGTCGCCGTCTAAATGGTCAAAATCAGGCCGCCGGACTATGTTGGCGTCTGCAGCTTTGGTGCGTAATATTCCTTTAATCTTTTGTATGTTGACTTAAAATAAACTTACGAGTCAGCCAACATATTGGCAGCATTACGTCGCTGTGATCCTCGTAGTCGGTCTCTCGCCAGCCTTGCCGCTCTCAACGCAGCTCTCTCGGCCAGTCTATTTGCACCTCCCGAAGCGCCAGCTGCACTCGCTGTTAATAACAGCTGAACTGCTTCCCACCACTCGCCTCTAGAGTTATTATCATAGTACGGAACTTCAACTGCTATGCTTTTAAAATAGCTGATAATTTTGTTTTCTTTCAAGCCCGCAGTTTAATGGTAAAATCAATTCAATCATTAACAACATGTATCGTAATGCTCATGATGAAGGCTCGAATCTATAGTTCGAAGTAAACGAGAAGAGAAAGCAACCGAGTCTCCAACTTCTGAATTTTTAAATAATTGTCAGTTTTGTTGGAAGTACTAATTGTAAATTCCGATTGAATTTAATTTAATTTAAGCACTGGTACTGCTATCGTAATGATAATCATGTTTAATCAGCAATAAGGAGGGTTACCTAGACTTTAAAAAATCATGTATTTTGGGTTGTTGTATCGCATTTTTAATTTACAACAAATGATTATTAAAGTAGCTTTACTTTAATAATCGTTTACTACGATACTACTTTATGCAATTTTCTTCAACATTTACTGGATAAATTGAAAATACAGATTAACACCAAAGCACTAAAAAACATTCATGTTTAGGTGTTTATCTGTATACTATAAGTATTAATGTATATTATAAAATAAAATAAAATTACCATCAGTCATCTTAGTGCCCTTAACACAAGCTACGCATACTTTGGGGCTAGATAGCGATGTGTATTGACGTACCATATTTCCTAGTTCCTATAATTCCAGTGTCCGGGATGCACTTCCCTATAATTTTATAAATGCGTTTTGTTTATAGTTTATATCCTATTTCTATAGTAGAATCTCAATTTATAATTGCAATATTGTTTTATTGCTAAGTATTTCTTAATTACCTAAGAAAACCACAGTAAAGCGCGGGGACTGCTAGTTAATAATAGAAAGTCGACCCAAAGTCGAATGTAGATTATTTTGTCTACAGACAAAATAAGTATGATTAAATATTTTAAACATAAGCTTAATTTACTATACTCCGTGAACCAGAGACGGTATAATTTATAATTTCTTCAATCTTTGTACTCCACACCAGACAGAACTTCCACTAAGGAATCTCTACGCTCGTTTCGCTCCGACACCGGATTATCCTCAGGAGATGTTCACTTTACAATGAACAATTGCTAAGAGTGTATGATTAAATCAACTGTCACCTGTCAGCATGATCAGCAGCTCGTTGCAGCAGCGGTGGCACGGAAGGCGGGACCGGTTCCGCGCTATCCGGTAAGTACTCGCGGGAAACTCGAGCCGCTTCTTCCCACAGTTCTATTACCAGAATAACAAGTGTACAGCAATCGAATAAGTAATAAACGTGGACGAAGGACGTGGGCAACATCTTATTAGTAATAAGATGTGTAGTCTACACGAACTGAAGCTGGCTAAAAGTTGACTATATTTTAATCCTCCTATTTGACGTAACCGTGGGCGCTAACCATGGGCCTCTTCAGAGGGCAAGAAGAAAGTATTTCTACGTGTACAAATCTGAAATAAAGAGATCCATAGAAGAACCAGAGTTACGAACATAGCTCGAGTTGTGAACCTACAAGGGGATGGGTATATAGCTGAGGAAATCGATGGTAGCTGGGATGCCAAGGTGCTGGAATAGTGTCCTACATAATTAAACGCAGAGTTGATAGATTCCATGCGTGTAGCAGGGTGCCATTACAGGCACAGTAGGTTTTGCGGAATCATGATCAACTTCAAAAGACCACCATGCCTATATCCGCCGCTAAACAGCATTAGCGCAATGCTGTGTTCATGTCTGCAGGGTTTGGTTGCTGTTGCAATTACAGGAACATGAGGCTTACCAGTTACCACCTAAGCCTCAGGTCATTTGTCATTGACAATGAACTGGAATTTTTGAGCAACTAGACACATCATATTGTTATTGCAAACAGTTAAAACAACAATGTAAACGTACCCAGATCCTTGTAATGCTGTACTACCTCTCTGGGTCTGTTTGCGCGGATCATGAGAGCTTCGAATTGTACAAGATCACCTCTTTCAGCAGCAACCCGACCCCCTTCTATCAATACTTCTTCCACCTACGGACACAGGTAGGACCGATTAAGCCTTTAAAAAAACATAAATTCATTCGACAAATTCTCCAAAAAATAACATTTATAATTTTCATACATATAGTGCGTAAAGACAAAAGCCCCATGACACAGCGAGTAATGGCTATAGATGAAAGCAAAAGACGCAGAGGACGCCCACTTACCACCTAGACTAGAACCGTATTCAATGAAATAAAAACTCTGGGCCTAACGCCAGAAATGACACAAGACAAATGGCGGACAAGTATCAGGAGGGCCGATCCCAAATATGGAAAGCGCCAGGAGAATGATGATGATAAGTCAACAACTTAACACTAAACCACTTTCTAACAAGAAGAATGTAAGTATAGTATTAAAAGAAAAACTACCATATGCGAAGCGTGCTGTTCTGCCAAAACCAAAGCCCTCTGATGGTGACCCTTCGAAAGCCACATTCGTATTGCATCTTCAGCGGCGGAAGCTCTCAAGAAAGCAGCTTCGGCTTCTTCTGGACGTTCCTCGGCTAACGCAGCTGCCTCGTGTCTTGCTACTTCTCGTTTTGTGATACCCCCTCCCAAGTCGCTGAGCTCCATTGCAATATCCCACCTACGAGGGCGAAATATATCCATTTAACCCGTTTCACATCGTATAGTTTATTGATTTTATTAGCACAGTATAAAGAAAAGATAGTCTCTTAAAAAATTATAATGCAATAGTCTAATATACAAGCTTGGATGGCTTTGAGCTCGTGGTAGTTTTTAACATGGCCAAGGCCACGATATTGGAACAGGGCAAAAAAAACAATCCGTACGTGCAACAGTACCGCACGTAGAGACCTCGAGTCGCGAGAGGACAGGGTGATGGCTCTGGCCACTAGATCAATTGTCCTTCCATGCAAACCCGATAGCAACTTGTTCTAACACAAGTTGCCGAGCACCATAGCGTGGCGCATAAATTTTGGGGGATTGAGAAATCCATAATGATCAACATGATCATCAAGTCCGTGAATGATTAAAAAAATGTTACCTCTGAGCTTGTAAAGCCCATCTTGCACCTAATGCCGCCAGTCCCCTTGCAGCCAGCAGTCTGGCGGCCGGTGCAGCAGGCAGAGCGGCCGCCCACTGCAAAGCTACCTGTTGCTGCACAGCTGCGGGAGCATGCGCCCGCGCAACCCTCTCTGCGCCCTCCCATTGGCCGCTTGAACGGTACATTTGGATAGCACTCTTCCAATCGCCTGTTTTATAAACAGCAATCGTTTTTATCAAGGTATTGAGCGTTCACCTCAGATTTTTCTAAAAAAGGGTGAATAATGTTTTTCAGAAGCCAGCTTCAAATAAAAAAAATACAGAAGCTCTCAAATAGTTCTAAGACGCTTTTTCGTCCAATACGACCTGCGGCTAGAAAAATTCAAAACAATGATAAAAGTGTAATAAGCGCCATAACATGTTCATATGCAAATGTAAGAAAGAAATGGGAAATATTTTGTGGGAGATTAAACGTCACCCATCCACCCTATAGTTTTGATGTATATGCACTGTCTTCTATAGCTAAAGATACAGCCGCTACAGCTAAGCCTAGATGAGCCTCTGTCTCCAGGTCTTCAATTGGCTTAATTCATTTAAAAACAGATCAAATTAGCTGTACAGTTTACTAACCAGCTTGTATGTAATAATTCTCAGCGGCCCGCAGATCACCAGATCCGTGCAGTGCCTGAGCCACGTGTCGTCGGGTCGCCTCGAGTAAGGTAGTGCGATGAGCCGCCACTAATCGCAGCATTGCTTCGTACTGTGATGCATCCTAAAGTACAAACCTAATATCATAAATGCGAATGCGTATTTGTGGGTTTTTTTTTCATTCCTTCCCGCGTAAATAATTAACCAACTATATTGATTTTTGGTATAGAGTTAGTTGAAAGGAAGAAATGTAGAACTTTTTCTCCCAGGATAAAAAACGTCCCATGGGACGTAATAAACGGGGACGAAGAAAGCGGGCACCAGCTGGTGTTCAATATCCAAGAATTATCTTGGATCCAAATAAAACTTTCTGTATTTTATGCTTCATCTTCTAAATAACCAACGAAGTTCATACAACAATCCATGAGGTAAAAAATGTGTTAAACCACAGAAAGCTCTACTAATATTGATCACTTTGTATAGTTTTATAAGTATAAATTTAAGACAAATTAAAATCTATTCATTCATTCATTCAATCTGTCAACTGAGAATTTTAGATTACATAGATTATTTTGTAATTTCAAGCATTATTCCGCTAGAGAGATTCTATTACATTTTGGTACATTGAAGGTTTTCAAAAGTTAGCATGTCATACCTTATACATAGATATAGCTTCGTCAGGATCACCGAGGCCGATGTAGATCTGTTCTGCCTTTCGTAGCTGACCCTCTTGCCGCAGTTGCTGAGCCAAGGGTATATATATGTCTCTCGTCTCTTCCTCCGTTAATTGCGCAGCGGCTAGTCGTAGTCCTTCGGCGACTTTCCCCGCGGAATTATATGCGCGGACGCATCTTTCGGCCATTCCACATGACGTAAGCACTCGTTCTGCTGTTTCCCATTCCTGATTTTGCAAAAAATGCATTAAACTATTAAGGCTCGCACATATAGAAGTGGAGGTCACTCTTGCTCAATTGAGTGCTAAACCGTTTTGCACCTCAAAACCTTGCAGATTATAATCGACTTGAGACATCCGATAATAATATAAAATTGATTTACCTGGGTAGATATAAAGTGATCACCCAGCTGCTCGCATTGTTCACGAATGGCTTCCTTGTCATCTATGACCTTAAAATAAATCAAGGGTTACATTTTTTTTAAATAAAGTCGTTTTTGAGAAACACTAACAAGCTCAGTCTTCCACGAATTTCTCAGTCAAGGCCAATACTAGCCATTCAACCTGCAAACCTTCGTTATAGGAATGTTCAAGTTTTGGTCCATCGGTTAGCCAATCACAAAGCACGCATTTGAGCCGGAGTCTTATGATTGGTCGCACGCAGATTCTCGAGATAATCAAACTAAGGAAAAGTCTTTTCAAATCTCTCCACCTCGGTCTTGCAATATTCCGTCTATCGTGTCTCAAACATTAAGATAATTATTTTCTGGTCCTATTTGTATGAGATAAGACTTAATTAAGATAATTGCCCGTGTTATAGTGCTAAACTACCTGCACAATCTGCAACGCCTTCCGGTAATGATGCGCCTTTAGAGCAGCTACCAGGGCGTCAACAGTACGCCCAGCCTCAATGAGATGAGGAACGGCCGCCCCCGCCTGCCGAGACGACACCAGCCAAGCGCCCCACTCGCCTTCCAAGCGTGTTACTTCACCTGGGCATGCCTATCAGGACAGATCAACATGCAACTGTATACCTGTAAAGCTAAGCTACGCAGGTATACCTAATAGGATTTAGTATGCTTATAGTAGGTTTAAAGTCTATATTCCACTCTTCAATGAGAAATTACCTTTATTAAGCAGTGAAAAAGCAATTAGCTGATGATGAAATTAAAAAAATTGAAAATATTTGTTACCGAATAGTGTAGTTGGAGCTTGGGAACTAAAAAAAATAATATCCCTTGCGTGTCCATTATTACTTAGAATCCAATTAATCCAAAGGAGTCCATTATAAAATCTAATTGGTTAATAAATATGAACACCTAAACAGGCTATCGAAAAATGTAGTCGAATGTAATAGAGTCCTAGATACATACCTATTCCTATTTACCAGTAAAGCAATAAGTAGCCTAGCATTTCCAAGAACTAAAAAGTAAATAAACATTAAGAAAAAATATTTCGAAAGTTCCTCCCAAATGGTTGTGAAAGCTTAATAAATATTTTGATTTGAAAAACAAATAAAAAATTTGTTATGGAATAAATGCAAATCGCCTTTTAACTATTCTCCAAAAATAATGTCAGAGTCGGCGAAGAAGGGGGGAAAAGTAAATTCGATTTTAAAACGCCAATCATAAATTAAAATTCGAACAAATCCATTTTAAAACATTTTAAAAGTCTCAAATATTTATTGTTGTTAATAAAAACCTCTCGGGCAAGTTGAACCGCTCTCGCGTAATTATTTCCTTTTGCGTAGTATTCCACAGCAGTTCTGCTATCCCCTTTCCGCTCGGAAATTTCTCCGGCCATTTCCCACCATTCCTCCTGAAATGCAACAGAAATTAAATTTTAAAGCCCGTGAGCAGTGTACCGTATTACAGCTCACTTGTTTTAATGGTGAAAGAAAACATTGTGAGGTAGGCATGCTAGAAAGTTCACAAAGACGACCTCCCTGGCGCAACTTCATTGTGGTTGGTTTTAAGTGGTCAGGTCACGAGTTCGATCCCCGGCAGGGGCAATTTGCTAATTCATAATTTCTACATTTTGTCCGGTCTCATCTGGAGGCTTCGGTCGTGGCCAGTTATCACCCTACCGAAATAAATTAAGCATGCCGGTAAGAGGTCGCGTAGAAACCGATTAGGGGTATAGGTTTACTATAACTTCTATACTCCTAAAAGGTTAACCCATTCAAAATTCAAAATTCAAAATTAATTTATTTCAAGTAGGCCTAATATAAGCACTTTTGAAACGTCAAGTCTGTCTGTTTGTAGTGATTCTACCACATTACATTATACTGCATAATAACTTACCAGCAGGTATGATTGCAATCCAACTTGTTGTGGTACAAAAATAAGTGTCATGTGAAGTCTACCAATCCACACTTGGCCAGCGTGGGGGACTAGGTTCTAAGCCCTTCTCATTTTAAGAGGAGACCTGTGCTCAGAAGTGGGCAAATAAACGTTCTTTAATAAAGTTGATGAAGTCTCATATTAATGTCCCACTGTTGAGCACATACATAGGAGACAAAGATTTAGACCACAGACAAAAATACTTGGCTAAAAACCCTTATCATTCTGAGGAGAGCACTGTGCCTTGTAGCGAGCCGGTAAACGGTTGACAATGATGACTGAAATAACGAAAGTTCCCATACATTATGGGAGCAAATATCCGTAAGTAGTAGTAAATTGATTTAGTGACAGTTCGCTCGGAGAAGTAGTACCACCATGCTTTTTTCCAAATACATCTGCTTGGTCCTTCTAATTATATAAAAAAGACCTGT
The DNA here is from genome assembly GCF_905163445.1 of Pararge aegeria. Taxonomy (NCBI): domain Eukaryota; kingdom Metazoa; phylum Arthropoda; class Insecta; order Lepidoptera; family Nymphalidae; genus Pararge; species Pararge aegeria. The sequence goes on along the minus strand of NC_053195.1, from coordinate 8,499,727 downwards.
TAATTGTAGAAATATCTACTTCGTTTGTTTAGTTTTATTTGTTCAGTTCTATTTTTACTTAACACGATGGCTTTATCATTCGCTTAAAATTAAACCCCCTTATTAATGAATGTATTAGCATAACTTGGCATAGTTATACAGTGTTTTGACACAATTCAATTCAAAAGCAGCACCATTAAAAAAAAAAAAAAATTTAAAAACCTGCACGAGCTGGTCGTGTACAGCTTGAAGCATCTCATCGTCTCGCAAGAGCGCCGGGTGGTGTAACAGCACGGTTGCGGCCCGACGGGCGCGACCACCGCGCAACCATAAACGCACTGCACCTTTGACGTCACCGTTCGCTGCTAGCACTGCGCCGGCTTCACCCAAACGACCTAAAAATATCGGCTAAATAAACACGGCTTGTCAAAAATATTTTTTTTTTTTCTTATAATTAGGGACCATCTTAGCCTGCTGTCTTTCCGCCGAATTTCTACCACCTATCTGTATTATTCTATACCCTATACCCTATTATACCCTACTATATATACCCTATTAATTGTCCACATGCTTAAATTCAAATATTCTTTATTCACGTAGGCCTATCACAGGCACTTATGAAGCGTTCATACATATATGTTTACATAATTAACTTAACCTAACTTATGATGAGACTGAAAACCTTATTCAATAATACATACAATCACACCCTCACCCTCACCGAGACCCACACTCACATACACATACAAATAAACACACGCGCACGCACACACTCATATTTAATTTTATAAGTACGTAAAAAAAAAATTTATGGATGTATTTATGTAAATGTAGAAAAAGAAAAAAAAAATGCTTGAAAGCATTGATAAACTCAAATTGTTTTGGAATTTAATTCAAAAGGATTTTAGGTTTCTATTTTTATTCATCTCACTAGATTTAATTTAAGAGTATGGTTCTCGCTCCAGAGATGGGCGATAATAACTGCGCCAAAGTCTTGCACTATAGCAGTATTATCGAATTAGGGGTTTCATGATACACATTACCTTATGTTTGCCTTATTTTGTACTATTTTAAATTTACTGTGTAACACTTAATTGAAATAAAGTTATTATTGTTATTATATTCAATCATTTATCCTTTTTTATTTTTTATTTTTAATTAATAACAATGGTTAAAAATAAAATAAAAAACACTATTAAAAATTTATAAAAAAAAAAAACTTCCACCCTCCGCTTGCGGGGCTTTTGAATGCCCAAGCAACCGGTGGTCAGGGCTCCAGAGTAAGGAACCTCCTCACAATACGCGCCGTTTCAAGGACTACTGCCTTCTGTATCCGACCCTTGATCCAACAACCAAGCGAAAGCTTCTTAAGATGTTGGTCAAAGCTTTTCGCGAGAAGACCATTGACTGAAACGACGATCGGAACAATAACGGTCGACTCAACATTATTATTATTGTGAGGTAATGGTGACTTCGTTCGCCAACTTAAACCTAAGCTACGAGGGTTCCAACCGCGCCCTGGTCTAAGAAGAACCAACAACAAACTTAGCCGGGTAGTTTTTGTTATCACCATCGCACACTTAATACTGTACGTACCTACGTACAGTATTAATCCCCTGATTATATGAGCCCATGGCAATTCCCTTAATAATAGGATCCTAGAATAATAGGTAATTGATCTAAACTGCAAATTTTATAGAATTTGACTGAGATCTATAGATGGCGATAGCATTGTATAGATGGTCGACATCTGTATAAGTTTTATAAAATCACTGTAGTACCCCTAAAAGGTTAGCCCGCTACAATCTCAGACCGCATTAATACTGACCACCAGGTATAATTAGTCAAGGGAAAACTAATTGTAGAATAAAAGAAACGTCGAAATGTAAAAATGAATGCAATGCGTAAAAAAATGATCGATGTATTTACCCTAAAAGTACCACCAATATGCGGTGAATGCCTTGGTAGTCCAATAGTTTCGTTCCGTGCAACTCTAAGCTAGCAAAGACGATACCATTCAAGGTCTTTACTTTAGCGATCTTACCTTACCTTCCTTGGTGCCCCAGTCAAAACTCTTCTACTTACCAGTGTTAGTCAAATAGTCCATATACTGCTGCTTCAAAGTCATCGCTGTAGCACGATCAGTCTTTTCTGCAACCGTTATAGCCTCGGTCCATCGATTGAATTGTTTGTACATGTTAACAGCTAATTCCGGCTGTCCGGCTTTACGAACGTAGCACTCTTCAGCAGTTGACAGACCACCGGCGAATATGGCGAGCCTCGCACGAACTATTGGGCTACTGAAGCCTGTCAGAGAAATTTTTATCAAAAGTTTATTGACTTTATTTGTATTAACAAGACGATTTTTGTTTAAACTTTTAAAGTCAATAATTAATAACCTATATCCGTGCAATGCTGAACTGAAGGACCTAACGGGAGGGTTTGCGCATAATCACCACTCGAACCACGAGTTGGTGATCGCAGTAGATAATAGCAATACATAGGATGCTGCGGCCTGTTGTTTGTTTGTTTGAATGCTTATTGCACACACACATTATATACAAAGTAAACACATATACAGAAGAAACTTAGAAGAGAAAACAGCGTGCATAGGCGGTCTCATCACTAAAGCGATCTCGTTCAGACAACCTTTGACGTACTTTATATCTTTTCGAGCTACTTCTGAATATGAATCATATTAAAAATTGGAGCGACCTTTTAATATTAAAATTTCGAATTGCGAATATTAGATTTTCAGGATCTTTATCATTTTTCTTGTAGAAAATAATGAAATAATCAGAAAAATAATTTAAAAAAAAAAAACATTTTTGACGATTTTGGAAGATTTCTAAACTTTATAAGCCAACATATTTTGGTACGGGACTCGAAAAGAAAAAATCGACGGTTTTTTGGGCCACCCTAATATATATCATTTAAAATATATACATTAAAAAAATATTATAATAAACTACTTACTCATAAATTCTAATACTACACACATAATATACATAATTTATAAATATCCTGTTCTCCGTTATGTTAATATTTACATTAAATTACCTTCAACTGTATCTCCGTTTCCTTCTCTGGTCGCTAACTCTACAGTTTTTAACAAGTAGAAAGTCCGCGCATTGTCTCCAACTTCGCTGTAGCATTTAGCTGCCAACTAATAACGGAAAGTGAACAAGAGTGGATTATTGAACAGTATCGATATTCTACACAGAAAGTTGCAATCCACACTGCAATATAACTGCTACTTTCTACTTAACATTTAAAGATTAATAAAGAAATTGTATCGAATAATATTGCTCTGTTTTTCAACTGTTTATTTATTCATAACCACATCACGTACTTGTATGTCTTCATTAGCGAGTGACTGTTCAGCAAGTTGGCGCCAAAGTAAGGCCACATCAGCGGTACTGGAAACGGAGTCCAAATAACGTGCACAACCATCTAGATCTCCACTTCGAAGGGCAGTATCTGGAAATTTTGAATGACTTGTACACTACTCATTGGTTTGAGAATCTGTATCACAAAAAAAACGAACTCAGCGCGGAACATGGCATAAATGATTATAAAACTTCAGTTCTTTAGGGCCATATACAAATTGAAGGAATTTGAGTAGTGCAAAGCATACATTATAATATATCAAATTCAAATATATTTTATTCATGTAGACCAACAGGCACATATGCAGCGTTCCTACATAACATATGTTACCACATTCGATAACTTATCTTTCACTAAAAGTCAGTGTTCTTATAAGTGTTCTATCAGAACATTTCTAAATCATCCAGCCAAATATTAAAAAGCACTAACCAGTCAGTAATATAAGCTTAAAAGACAACAGGAATTCTACGCAATGAATTTTATTGCACGACTTTTATGTTTTACCAAACAACTTACAGAGAATTTTTTTATATACATCTTGATATGTGTTGATGCAGCCTTAGGTGAAGCGTCCTTGCATAAATATATCTTTTCACTCTTGTTTGAAAATACTTATAATAGGTATTATTGATAGCGGGAAAACTAAAACGCCAAAGAAAAACGAAAGAGCATTCCAGCAGTATTAGATTAATGAAAACATACTGAAGGCCAAGCGATGCTCGTCTAGCTGCACATACGGCAACAATCCTCCTTCTAACAATACTTTGCGAGCTGTCACCTCAACAGCAGAACCACCACCACATTCCGCCATTTCTACGCATTGGGGCTCCCACGCGCTATACCTAAAAGAAACAATAATTTTACTTTTGTTTCACTTGTCCTGTCTTTTAAGCGTAAGACTTGACATTCGTAAGAAGTGAATGAAAAAGTAACTCAACGGCTCATAAACGAACCTTCCCAATTTGAGTTGATAACTTCGTACGACAGTTTGTAAGGCATCAGCTACTTAAACTAAAAACAGGCATGTTTCACCCTGCATTTTAGATACCAAATCATACTAACAGCCACGTAGCTTTTAGTAAAGTAACGGTTACTTACAAGCGTTCTTTTGAAATTTTATATCTGTTTTGTATTCTCATTTTTAACGGTTTGACATTTTTTTTAGCTGACTACCGAGTATTCGCCAACGCGATTCGTTAAATGGTGCCAGTAGCGTTTTGCGAAAGACAAGCTAAAACATTTTGCGAGAGACAACCTAACGTTTCAACGAGTACTTTCAATATGTTATGGACATATATCGCACTAATTTAGTTTTTTTTTTCATTATTAATAATTGATGGACCAAGCAAAAAGCCTACTTGAGGGTAAGTGTCCATCAACCTGAGGCGAAGGTGTTAAGCCTCATGTGCCTGCAATTACACCGGCAACCACGCCTTTCAGACCGGAACACAGCAATGCTACCATGCTGCTTAGCTTCAGAAATAAGCATGGCATATTTCGACGCGCTCTGAAGCAACAAGCTCTACTACAACTAAAACTACTAACTAAATTTGTTATACACCTATCGTTTGATTTAGTTTTTATCGCATGATCGTAGTCTTATTCATGTATCCTAGCTATGAGGAGTCTGCACAGCATGTCTTTTTCTAACTTGAACATAGACTATAGTCGTAAAAATGTAATAGGCCCGTAATTTGTGCAAGACCATAGAATGTAACTTGGAACAAAACTGAAAGAAACAATGAAATAAAAATCAATTACATACAGTGTTTCAAAAAATACGTAAATTTTTTTGGGACGTTAAATAATATGGAAGAATATATCGCGAGTATTCTTTTTGCGCTTACTTTATAGTAGCATGCAATTTATAATTGTTGCGAAACGTTTCGAAAACAGTTACGTTCTCAGTTTTTTTTTTTTTTTTCTAGAGTTGTAACGATTTTTTTACTGAATATCTAAAGCCGCCGCGCTTGGTTCTCAAAGCAGCAAATAAAATTTTGAATTGACGACAGGTTCTAAATAATGAGTCTGAGTTGATGTATCTGACCAAGCGGCACATGACTGAAGCGTCCCCGCGCGCACTGCGCAGTTTTTCGTTCCCCATCTTGTAAAGTTGACTGTGCGCTCGTTTAAGTTTGATATATACTATTTACTATTACGTTAACTTTAGCTCTTCTACTTTGGATATTGATTTAAACATATTGATTTGACTCGATTTTTGTGTTTGTTGTTTTATAGTACGAACTCTGTTTCAACATGTTGAAAAGTGAACGTATAATCAACAGTCAGTCACGAATTGGTTGTGAAGTTAAAGGAATACTTTGAACGAACGAACACTTTACAATACATAATCATATCAATCAAGTACTGATACAAACTTGAATTGATTTATCGTGAGTATCGAGTACCGAGTCTCTTATGGTTCCATAACTAGTTACGTCGCGATGACAAATTTCAAAACGGGCCTATTACTTTTTTACGACTATAGTAGTTTTGGTGATCGCATGATAGTAGATTAGGTTAATTTCAAGTTGAGCTAATGGCGCAGATGCAATTAACATTAACTTACCGCTACGCTGCTCTTTTGTCTCTATCACTAACAGCATCGACAAAGTAAATGTTCCGTACTATTAGATAGGTACATATTGTGTGGTATTTAGTCTCTATATCCACTTACCAAATCAGCAAGTGGGTCGGTGTCTGTGCGACAACAGCGTCGCTGTTTTCTATCCACTGCACAAAAGTAACTCCACTAGCCACTATATCCTGTAACAGAATTTAAAGATTCAAAAAGCACAATATGCCACGAAATTAAACTATTATGTCCGTTTCATTTACCATCCTTTAGTAGTATATAGTATTAAAGACCTTTTCTCCAGTATCCAGACGTAGTAAAGCAAGACGTCGCCGCGTGTCTCTTAAAAGAAGTAAATGCCCACTCTCATTTAGTTCCAGCCAATCCACGCGAGCTTCGTGCCACCACTGTCCCAGCTGTATACCTAGAGCAAATAAATCTATTATCTTTCAGTGCCCCGTGCATGCAAGGTGATCCATCGCAGCGATCGATTACACGCAATTCACACCAATCCATAACTTCAAAACTGTTTGACCACACTATCGTTCGCGACGGGACGTGGCATCACAGAAACTTCGTTAAAGTAGAACGCCCCAATCTTAAATATCTTAAACTTAAAAACTTACGCTAATAGCGCGTGCCAGTCGCATGTATATATAGCTTGCACCCTTACTTCAGAAAAGATGCTTACACCGGTAAATCGGTAGAGTTTGCACGACTTACGCTATAGTGTACTTGCAAATGGAAACGCCCCAGATTGTCCGATGTCCAAAATTTCTTTCGACGAAGGTATAAAGATGGATTGTCCCGTGTATGGAAACCATTAAGAAACACAGCCATTAAGAAACGGCTCGAAAAACTACTCCAACGATGCAAAAATAATATCATAAATAGCCTAAAAGTCAGACTAAAGGCCTCTCCCAACGGTAGGGTTTGTCAATAGTCACCGTGCCGAGTAGCAGCTCAGAGGACCCTGAATAATATGTCAAATAAAATATTTACAGTATTATTAGGGACCCAATTTTGTTAAGATTAACAACTTACCGGTAACGAGATCGACCACAGCGATTGTCTGTCGGTCGAGCAGATATGCGAGGTGTTTGCGATCTTGCCCCTCAACTTTCTGGCCCTCGTTAATACGCACGCTAAGTACGTGCGGATTCACGCGTTCCGTGCGTACCTAAAAAAATAATATGTTCTACAGTTTCCTTGATAAGTATCTAGAATAATAACAATCATGTTACATAATAGTGGATTTTTTTATTATTTTTTTATAAAAATAATAAAGAAGCGTTTTCTTTATTTATATTTCTTTAATGTTTGTGTGGTTGTTATCTTTTCACGACTAAACGGCTACACGGGTCTTAATGAATTGCAAGGAAATAGATAAAATTCTATAGATGGACATATGCCATCTTTTGTCTCCAAAAATAATCTTGAAAGGGGTGAAATAGAGGTTGGCAGTTTGTATGAAAGTTTTTGAAGTTAAATCGGCATTGAGGTTTAAAAATAAATATATGTACATACATATTTGTAAATTAAAAAAAAAACGGTGATAGCCTAATGGCTTCGGCTTTCCTTTCGTGGAGACCGAGTTCGAACCCCGGCGATGCCACCACGCACCGGTAAACCCAGTGTAGGTCGGCCCCCAACGAAGTGGATAGACGACATCAAGCGAGTCGCTGGGAGCCGCTGGAAACAAGTGGCCCAGGATCGTGGATTTTGGAACTCCCTACAATGAATCAATAAAAACTACGTTTTCTTGGAATACTATTTATTACCGTATGTAATACTTTGTCAAGTCCGTACTCTACGACGCTTAGTTCTCCAGCACGAAGCAAAAGGCACGCACCCCCAACTTCTGCGTAGATTCTTTCACCAGTACCACTCCATGGAATCTAATGCAATAACATCAAGACAAGAGGCTGTTTAATAAACGGATAACGTCGGAGTAGATTTGCGCTCTGACATTTCAAAGGCGCTGTCAATGAAAGTGCTACAAAACACGGTATAACTATACCGACATTATGCTACGTTTATTAGTAATTTAGGCTATTTTATTTTTATTAACCGCCCATGCAAAAACGATCAGATGTTAGAAGTTTTTCGTGTCTGGTTGTGTGTGTGTGTGTGTTTACTGTGTTTTGGTTGAACCGATTTTGATTTTGTTTGTTTGAAAGGTGAATTAGTGAGTGTTCAAAAGCGGGAGTGTTCTTAGCTATATTTTATGTTAATTGGTCCAAGATGGCCCGCTGCAACAAAATGGCGAATTACTTTTTTTTTTACAATTCCCTCAATATGGGTATCAAATGAAAGAGCATAATGGACACTTTTTTCATTGGGTGGTATAACTTTTAAGTAATTAAGAAATCCAATGAGTTTAGTTACAAGAGAACTCGAATCAATAACTATAAAACAAACTACCTACCTAGATACTACTACAATTTACAGGTTTTTTTCATAGTTATATAAGGATAGATATAAGGACCAAGCATGATATGGTAAATAAAAAACCATCGCCTATAAACAGGGCAACTCTTGCAAGGCATGCAAGGAACACGTCCTGCAACCCTTTTGTTCTTCAATCCAACCAAGTTCTTCGGTAACTCTTCCACTTTGAAGGCTTAGGAATAATTTGCCTACTGACATCCGTAAAAGTCAATCCCTTCCCATATTTAAGTGTCGTCTTAATTAAAGACTGCTATCTGGCTCTGAGTGAAGTAATTTGAACAAATATCGTTATTTATGTGCATTTTTTGTATTTTTCTTTTTTTTATGTACTTATATTTTGAATCTTTAAAATTATGTATATATATATATTTTTTTTTTTTTATTTTTTGGTAATTAAATTGCAATTGCAAAAATCGTAGGCATGCAATGCCTACGATTTTTGTTCTTTTATTTTGTTTATTCTTTATTTTATGTATATTTTAATGTTTCTGTGCAATAAGATACTTCTTCTTGTTCTACTGCCATCAACCTGAGGCGTTAGTGTTAAGCCTCCTGCCATTACACCGACGCCCACGCTCTTCAGACCGAAACACAGCATTGCAACAATGCGGCAGAAATAAAGAAGGTGGTACTTCTTCCCCAGACGAACTCTAGTACTAAAAAAACACACCACAAAGATATATATTTAACAAAACATCATTTTCTTGTATGCTTTTGGTTGCCTGGAAGAGATCGCTATTTAGCGCCAAAAGTTTTAAGGCCGCCAAATTGTACGTTCTACTTTATTGTGCTGTTGTATTTGTATCTCTGTAAATTTTCTCAGTTGTTTACAATAAAAGTGTATTCATTCATTCATCATTCAAAACATCGAAGAACCAAACAATAAAGTCAATACTAACCTCGCTAGTCAAACCACGAGCAATGTCGCAAAGTATAAGGCTATTACTAGTCCGACAAACTGCGTACCAGTCATGTCCTGAAAAAGTAAAAGTAGAAAGCTAAATAATGATAACATACAAAGATATTACGCAAAAAACTACATAAATAATTTATCATTCTTCTTTTTAGGTACCTTTATTACGTCTTTTATTTTGTGTCAGAATTTATGTTTGAGGACCTTTCTGGCGCAACGGTGAGCTCTGTGGATTTAAGCGGAAGGTCCCGGGCTCGATCCCCGGGCATGCGAAATTTGGGAATTTATAACTTCTGAATTTTCTCTGGTCTGGTCCGGTGGGTTTTCTGCCGTGGCGAGTTACCACCCTATAAACACGTGCCGCTAAGCGATTTAGCGTTCCGCTACGATGTCACGTTGAAACCGATCAGGGGTATGGATTTGATATCCCTATCCCTAAGAGGTTAGCCATCTCACCGGTAGGTGAGATTGCAGTCCAGGGCTAACTTGTAATGGAATAAATAAAATTAAATAATATCACCAAATGCATTTACAGGCCAAAAATTTGCAAATTGGCAACTATTGCAATGGTAAATGCTTACCAATAAATCGAACATTATAGATGTCAGGTGCGAGTTTAGTGCTGACTGTTAGTGGTGGCGAGTCATTAGCCAAGCGGGTAAGCAGCAGTTGACGCGGACTCACGTGCTGTACGCTCACAGAGTCTCGCCATACCCAGCGTCTACGATCAAAAGACGACACTACTAATTACTAAAGGCAAGGCGAAACCGTGGCTTCTAACTTACGTCAAACATGCGACCAATCACAACTCACAAGTCTGACGTCATTGGTCGCACGAAGGACGCAAACTTGAATGTCACTAAGAACGCCGTGGTGCGAAGGTACAACTAAATTCATCAATTTAGAGATCACACGCTCGTAAGTCGCACGTCTGTGATTGCAGAGTACTAACACTAGCCGCAACAAATTCAGATGCCAGTAACATGTGAATTCATAACCTTCTATGCTATAAATTTCTTTATAAGTTCCACACCATAATAATTCTTTGAATTGTGCTTTTGACACTGGAAAGATATCGTTCCAATCAGATCTCATGTCCATTTAAACCGGTTTCATATCCTTTATACCCCTTAATCCTTATTTATATAGAAAGGAGCGAGCGACCAAATGGCTATTAATTTTCATGGGTGGCGTTGATTACTTAACATTAGTTAAATCGTTTCAAAGTTTGTTCGATATATATTAATAAAAAAAAAACATAAAGGTACCCATTTTCTATATAGAGAGAAATTAATAAAACCTGCTTACCTTAGAACAGCTTCGAACTGTAAGACAGCCCCTGTCTGCGATGCCACAGCCAGCTTTGTGCCATCGCCGCTCCACGCAAGAGCACGACAAGCGTACAAGTTGGATATGTTCAGAGTGGACAGCTCTATGCCGCCTGAATCCTTCACTTCACCTATCAGACACCCATCGAAAATGCCGAAGGCTAGCGTCTTCATGAAAAATAAATTAAATCGCTTTAAACGACCCAGTATTAGTTATTACCTTTCCTAGCCCTAGTAAATACCACAGAAAAGATAGGTATAATAGGTACTAAGTAATGCAATTAAGGAAGTCGTACCAACCTCAGTACCTATGAATTTCGAGAATTCATTCAAATAAATCTGATCCTTTTCTCCGTTTTTATTTTGCGAAATTTTTAATCAGCAGTACAGAACAATTTCAAAGTTGTTTAATGACGTAATAAAGTTGACTGTTTATTGTATTCGAGGCTATGGGCTGTCTGGGCTGGATTTTCATCATGAATTCCAAATGAAAAATTACCTGACCAGATGGGCTAAGTGTTGCGGAGATCAGATCTCTGCGGTCAGGTGGTAATGTTGGCTCCAAGTTTCGCACCAGTGCTCCTCGCTGCGCCTCATACATCGCGATGCGACCATCGCAGGATCCAACTATCAACTGAAAACACATTGCCATCACACACAAACACACATTTACCAAGGTTAATTTTCATCCTTAGCATGATCATAAGCTTTCGCTTCGGCTGTTCCTCTCAAGGAGCAGTTTGCAACTAAAGCATAGCCTGTTCTTTCAGTGACCACCAATAAAAATATTACGAGTATAACTAAGTATGGTAGTTATAATATTGTTGTCTAATCGTATGTGCCTTGAGAACGGAATTAAGCAATCTTAAGAAGTTCTACTTCTTTTTGCCCTAATCTCTCGATCTTCTAGGCCAACTTGAAGATCTGTTATTGCTAGTTTGGCATCTTTTTTTCACTGGCCGCCTAGCCTGCCTGGCGGAATCCACTTTCGGAATGTTTTTTTTTGGAATAACCTTTTCATCGCACCAGCTGTGGTTAACAGTATCTCGATATCCCATAATCTACCACAACAATCAACATCCATGGTGAAATATGGAGCAGTAGTATTCTTAAACCACGGTACGGTATTTGTCAAACTTAAATTTTCTAAATGTTGCATTCCAGAAATTGTATCTTGTCATTAAGTCACTTACGTAGGGGGGCATCAGCACAAGGGCGGTTGGAGGAAGAGCGTAACGTAACAACAGCCGACCGTTAAGGTAGAGCGTACCATCCACATGGCCCGAGGCTAGTGTCGCTTCGGTACCGCCACCCTTTGTTAAAGCAACGCAGCATGCACCCGCTGACCATAGGCTGGAGCTCTTATTGGTTTTGCAGTCCAATGAACTACATGACAATAAATTGGCATTACTTTAAAAATCTCTGATCAATCACAAGACCGTGTGGAGACGGCAGACCAGAATACAGTGGTCATCGCGCACCTGGAGGAGATCGCTTAAAGCTATAAGACCGCCTTTGCGCATTTTTATTCGTCTTATATTTATGTTTTCAATTTATATTATAAATTGTGTGCAATAAAGAATTTATCTATCTATCTTGCCGCGTGTACAAGGCGAAGTCTGCCCAAAGTGCTGACTAGCCTTTTACCCAGCACTGGGATGTTTTAGGCTATTGAAGAGATTCTTGCTCGAACGCACGCTGTTTGATTGGTAGAACACAGACAGACACAAAAACACAGACGCAAAATTAAAAGCCGCTTAGGACATTTGTTAGATTCATCAGTGTTTTTAGGCACTTTTATCCTATAAGCACAAATAAATAGTTTACCGTGCCCGGCCTGGACACGGTAAACTATAGTTAAAAAAAGAAGAAGTTAATTGAAACCCGTCCTCTTATATCAAAGGTATGAAAGCCTAAGTTGTTAGAGGTCTGTTACTAGAGGTTAATTAAAAAACAATTCATACCGTATCTTTCCATCGCTGGTTCCCGTAAAGAAACCATTTTCAGCTGGGAGCAGGCGCAATGGTGCGCCAGTTAGTGGGAACTTGTTGCATATCACCTTCTTTCCGCTCCAGTCGGCTCCGACTCGATATACAAATACCATATTATCGCTTTGAGCTACCCCAAGCAACTCGGAATTCTCACTAAACGCCAAACCTTCAATACAATAACTTAATGAGTACCTAATAAAGGAGGATTGGCAAAATTTATGGAATCTGCTCGAATTGGAGAGAATGATACATCGTTGGAAAGATAGTTTTGTTTATAAGAATAACCGTGTGGCCAGCCTCAGTTCGTTGTACAATCAGAATAATCTAACCTTGAATTATTTATTTTTTTTTTCGCTACCTATTATAGTTTTTCTTTGGCATAAAATTGTAATTAACTAAGTAAAATAATAGTCGTATTAAGTTTTATCATTTATTATAATAAATGCAAACATATACCACAAAATAGCATATATATATATATATATACAATTCATATATTTTTTAATCAAACATAACATATTTTACTTAGCGTCATCTATAATAATGCTATTTAAAAACAATGCTGGTTCAGTAAACCCTTTTGTGTCCAGCATATCCTAAGCACCATACAATTGATTGTGTAAAGCACAGGAGCCCACCGTGCGGCGTCATGTCAAACGCGTACAGTAATGATGGAGTATACTTCCGTTCATGCAATATAAATAACAATCTAAAATTTATGATCTTCATCGCACAAGAAAAATCAATGTAAAAAATTACGAAATTAATCCTAAACTTTATAATAATAATTTAGAATATAATTAATAAATAATGACGAATAATATGATAACGGAGAACGGGCAGCAGCGTCCTCTATGCTTCTACTAAGTACCATCTACTGCGGTCACTAACCCATCTGCACAGCGTGGTGATTATGGGCAGGCAGCGTGGTGTTTATAGGCAGGCAGCGTGGTGATTATGGGAGAGGCCTTCAGTCCAACAGTGGACTGTTATAGGCTATTGATGACAAATTATGAAAAATAGAGATTAAACTTCAAAGCATTCGAGTTAGTAACCTACTTACTTCGTTATTTTAATAAATAAATATTCTACGACAATACACACATCACCGTCTAGCCCCAAAATAAGCCTAACTTGTGTTATGGGTACTAAAATAGGTATATATTTATATAAGCCATATAAATTTCGTAAACTTAACGTAGGTATACAACTACAATGAGTTATGTACTGCTTAAGCTATTATTCAACTATTATTAGGTCATTTCGCCTGTTTGCGTCCACTTAGTGGAGTTGTTAGGTTTGAACGTGAAAAAAAATATGTCCGTGCGGTAGTTTTTAATCAAATATGGTCGTAATGTAGTCCCTATATAGTCTTGTCAAGTTTAATGCACAGTTTTGGACAACGCATCTGATGTTTTATTCTACACAGGTACAAATAGCTGAAACAGGCGATTTTCCCATTTTGCGTCCACAAAATCCAGATTGCGTCCGCCTGTGGACCAATTGGCGTCCACCTGTTTAAAAATAATTAGGAAGGGAAATAGGAAATAAAAAGGGAAGCTTGTGATTTTAATCAAAACATTTATTTAATACCTAATTGCTGATATCATAAAAGTTAACATAAATTGCACTTCAGGATATTTTTTTTTCTCCTCATACTAACTCCATTAATAGGTTCACTATTATTTCGAATATCATGTCGATGACTTTATACGATTCTATTTTACCATTTCGGTACAAAGCCTTTAAAATTGGCCAAGTTCGAATCGGACTCGCGCGTTCCGTGTTTTATTCTATTTTTTAATATTTATTGTCAAAGCGGCAATAGAAATACATCATCCATGAAAATTTCAACTGTCTTACTATCACGATTAATGAGCTACAGCCTGGTGACAGACGAACAGCGAAGTCTTAGTACTAGGTTCCTGTTTTTACCCTTTGGGTAAGGAACCCTAAAAATGGAACAAAATTCAAATATTGGCAAATACATAAAATAATTTTCGTATAATAATTGTATATTTTTAGGTTAGGTAGGTTATAAAGAGTATATTTAAATAAAATTAACTCTATTATTTTACTCTATTATTTTCGTGTGATAAAAAGATGAACGCAAAATGTTATAGGGTTTCTAATGTAGGAAAACTGTGCGTCCAAGTCTGATTTTTGACATTCATTATCTTTTTTTATATTTCTAATAATATGGACGCAAATCGGCCATCATATTATGCATGTTAATGTTGTTAAAATTGATAGGAAGTTTATATTGTTTTTCCCATGTTATCGTATTTAATTAAACATCTGACTGAGAAATAGTTAGAGTAATCTGCGTCCACAGCGGACGCAAAGTGGTTTTTTTATAAATTTTATGTACCAGTTCGCGTCCACCTTATATAAAACTGTCAGTATAAAAATATCAGCACAAACATCGTTATTCCTATAGTGTGGTTCACAATTAAGGTCTAGGGATAACAAAGTATTCTAAATTTCACATAAACACCTTAAATACTTACCGTGAAAAGTACAGCTGCTCACTATTTTTTTTACAACACATTCGCGCGTCAGCACTTGTTGGTTGCACACGCAAGATTAGTTTATTTTTCATTAAATTTGGGTTGCACGCACAGATCTTTTGTTTGTGTGTGAGTACCTGTCATAGGTCCGAACATCAATAGAAGCGCTCTTGTTTAGATTGGTGTGTCGGTATTGTTATTTTTCACTGTTGTAAAACAGTGTACCGTCGTTTGGACGCGAATTGGGCGTCGGACGCGAAAAGGCGAAAAGACCCTACTTTATGTTTAATTTTTATGCATCAGGATCCCTTTTCGGTGAAAGCCTCCTCCAAGGCTTGCCATCTTTCCCTATCCTGAACTATTTGGATCCATTGGTTACTACGATAACTGATATTTGTATGAATAATATACATAAATACTTATAACATACAAATAAACACCCAGACACTGAAAAACATTATGGCTACGCACATGTAATAACATAAGATTTCTTCCCAGCAGCTGGATCCGAGGGTTTAGTACTGAACTTGTCTCTCCGTACCCCATCTCTGTCAAATAGGAACACGATGCGTTCCGCAGTCGCTACGGCTAACTTCACATTATTCGGAGACCAGCATACATCTGCGACTGGACTATCGGTCTCCTGCGATATTTTTTGACTTCTATTAGAATTGAGCGGTGATAGACCACTTCAGCCTCCCTTTCAGGGTAGAGCGAGTTCGATCTCCGGCACGCACCTCTAACACTTCAAACTTAGGTAAATATGCTTTTTTACGTCAGTAGGTAAATATAACTTTATTTAATGGTGAAAGAATAGGTACATCGTGAGACCTCGTCATAATACAAATAATAAATTGAATTCATTACCTACAGATTGGCGGAATTTTACGAAAATTATAACTACGTTAATAATAATAACCCGGATCGACGTCTTAGGGGGGTTCGCCAATTCAGTTACTCCTAGAGAATAATTATTGACAAAGAATTGACCTACTTATACCCATTAGTAGTGTGAACATTGTAATGCGGTTGCATAGTTAAACGCAATGTTTTGTCTTTTACTACTTATAATTATAAATTTTTAATATTAAATATGTTTCATATCAAAGCAAAAATAACATAAATCTGTTGATATGTAGCCTACGTCACAGAAGGAAGAACCGACAAAAACACATGCGCCCTTAATTAAAATATTTTTTAAGAATTTACCTGTGCTTCCAAAATAGTTTTGGCATATTTTAAACGCATATTTAATCAAACAGAGGTTAACACAATTAAATTGCTAACACTGAATTCCGTACACATCCAATTTTTCCAATTGAAATATTTGTTGTTGTTTTGCTCGGTCCCATTGCTTAGCAACATAAATCGAACTTTACCGCCGATTTCAAAGAGAAAACAAACACTAACTACGTATCAAACACAGAGAAAGATAAGGATGTGCACAAATCTCTAAACTAAAATGGGCAGGTTGTAAATATAATCCGTTCACTTTAACTTGACGCTTTGACTGTATGTTATGCGTGTAGCTGTTTTCAAAATATGTTTAAAATCATAGATAGGTCATTCTTTCTGTACCTATCAATTAAAGCTAACATGTACAAAAGCACAAATGAAACTACGATACATCACAGACTAATAACTTGTGTTAACTAACCTCGCGTTACAAACTCTGTGAGTTATAAACTTTACGAATAATAATGTCAGTTCTTCAGTTTGTTAAATCCATAAATCCGATAAAAATCTCTGATACTTGTGTGGTACCAACTTAAGAAACTTAGTACCATACTACAGATAAATAATTTCTTTAAAAGGGAATTCATTTTTTTAGTTGTTGGTAACATTGCGTGTTCACGTCTTTCTTGCAAGTGTTTCGCGATTGACAGGACGTTGTGAGGTTAGAAAATTTCTAAATCCATTTTAATCCGTGCGAGAAAGTTCGTATTATAAATGTTCTTTTCTATTTATAAGAACTAAGGACCATATCTTTTGAATTTTAACAATTATTTTTGGTGAAACGTCAATCCATGTAAAACCGGAGTGTCTGCATCATTTACAAACAAGTCTATCTGTGTTGATAAAAATCGTGTCTTTCAGGACGTCATGCCGTTTGAGCGCTACGTAGAACCGGGGCGTGTCGCCCTGGTATCCGACGGTAAATTAAAAGGCAAATTAGTGAGCATAGTCAACATCATTGACCAGACTAGAGCCCTAGTCGATGGACCTGGAAGTGGTATCCCAAGACAGCAAATACGTCTAAACCAGCTGCATCTTACAAAGTTCCGCCTCTCATACTCCTTCACAGCGCCAACACGCGTTGTAAGGAAAGCGTGGTCTGACGCGAAACTCAATGAAAAATGGGCTGACAGCCAGTGGGCCAAGAACCTCGCGAACAAGGAGAAACGTGCACAAATGACAGACTTCGACCGGTTTAAGTTAACCGCCGCTCGTGTCAAGAGGAACCGTGCCAGGACTGCAGTGTTCAAGAGTATGAAAGTCAAAGCGGCACGTAGTGGCGGCTTTGGCAAGAAAAGGCTACCCAAGACGACAGCGAAGAAGGTCCGCACGAAAAAAGCGCCCGCCGCCAAACCAGCGAAGAAGTAATTCTTGTTTTGTCTGAAATAAATTTGTATTTATAGGGCAATTGAAAAATAAAGAGTTACTTTTAAGCTACAGTCACTGTTTAATGTTTCTCTATCATTTATTATAACCTTTTAAGTGATATCAGGTGAGTTTTTTTACTTTTTCTAGAGTATGGCGTTTTTTCTTTACTCAATTTTTTTTATGTTTCAGATGTCTGTAGCCAGCGTGTGGAAAATTTTGAGGTTAGCATCAAACACTTTTTCTTTAAATTTTTTTAATATAATAATATGTTCACATTGTATGACACACGTTTAAAATACATAAGCTCATTTGAGGTTATCTGTGTTCTAATAACTTAAATGACTTGTGTGCTCATGTAATAGGTAATTCAAATTTTTACTGCACAATCAAAATGATGATTTATAATTATAGTCTCGTTCGTATGAACCTTATTGATTACAAACATACCAAATAGAACTGAAATAACTACTACTAGCTTTATAGTTTTATGAGCATAAACTTTGTAAACTAAATCTAATATTTTTATATAGATACTGAAGATAAACTGGAAAAGGGCTGCATAATCCAGTTTTACTGATAAATTTGTAAGTAACATTTGTTTAAAATAACTTAAAGTTAAAAAATTATGAGTTCTTAATTATAATAATTCAGACTCTCCCTATTTAAAAAAAGTTAACAGTTAATCTTTTTGCATGATGAATTATTAAATGTCTCGTTCGTATGAATTTTATTGATTACAAACTTACCAAATAAATCTGAAAATCCATTAGTTCATAACTTTATAACATTGTCTGATTAACTGTCAATTAAATTACAATTATTATTGCAGGTTTGCATTATATGCAACATAGCTGACTTGATGAAAAATAAATGTAAGTATCAAAAATGTCCTGTCTTGTTATTGCAAATGAGAGTTCTAATACATGCAAGTACTATGTGCTTAAATCTTCCTTTAGGTCGCCTGTGATGATCTAATGATTGTATAAATGACATTGCAGAAATTCCAAGACAATTGGCCATTGTCGTAAACTTCTTTTAAACAATAACACTGTTCTCACTTTGGAGAAAAGTACTATACCCTACCAAAGCCGATGTGTTTTCAGACAATCTGACTCACTTGACTCTGGATAGGAACATTATCACACTCCGTGTAAGATGTGCTGTTTGAGTGACTGCATTTCTAAGGGTTGAGTGTTACAAACATTTTGTTCTAAGACCCTAAATAATGAAATTTTACTACTTTGATCAAGTTTTATACATATCTTTTTTGGTCATTATATCAGCATAATCCATTTTCCATATCCTGTAATAACTGAATCAATGCATGAATTAACTTTTTAATATTGTTTGTTTGTTACAGAATTTTATACAACTTAATTTGGATGAGCAAGAGTAAAATTGGAAGAGGACGGAACATTATTCAAAAATTTGTAAGTTCAGCTTTTTATTTTTTTTCTAGTATGTAGATGATTACTATGATGAATTACTGTTATCCCTGTCTCACAAAGTCATGGGGAAAATATGGTATGGTAACATCTGAATCAATGCTAATATTATTTTAATAATTATTTTTGATTAATCTTAGATAAACTTTAGTTTATTTATGTTTTGTAGGGTCAATGTTGAAGTTCTGGTGGAATCTTGGAAGACTTAAAGAATAAACCTATGTTCAAGTAAGTTTAATCTGATTATTTTAAGTTTGTAGATATGATAAATGAATGATGAATTACTGTTATCCCTGTCTCACAAAGCCATGGGGAAAATATGGTATGGTAACATCTGAATCAATGCTGAAATTATTTCAACAAATTTGTTATTAATCCTTGTTATAAGTAATTTTTTTTTTTCTCTGTTATAGGTGAAATTGTGAAGACAACAATATTTTTATCAAGCTATGGTCAGTGCTGGATGGATTTAGCATTATTCTTTATCAATCAAGGTAAACAATACCATCAGATTATTAGGACTTATTGCGATTGCAGTTTTTTTTTTTTTTTTTCTAGAAATAACTATACAATCATCTACAAAGATTTGTTAAATAAAAATGAAGATGTGTTCCATTAACCAACCAATTGTTAAAAAGTAGTTTGATATGATGACAAACTTACACCATTACCTGAAAATCATGATTGATTTCAAACATGCATCACCAACTGAGGCTTTACCAGATATTTAACTCATATCATCTAATAGGATAAACTAGATACCTAACCAGGTTATTGTTGCAGGCTTCCTATGGAACCCATTGTGAAGGAAATTCTCAATTTATGGTACTCCATATTCAAAATGTTTCAATGCTGTGCAAAATTATCCAAGATGATTATGACTCTTTAAAAGATGTATGCAGAAATTTTAATGGTAAGCACACAAATTATCACATATTATGTTTAAATAAATATCAATGTTTGCCTTTTATATTTAATAAAACCAACTACAATAAACATACAATTTGTTAAATAGGTATTTATCTATATAATAAATGATATCTTCCACTCACCAAAAAATTTACTAAAAATAGTAAATGATGACAAACTTACACCATTATCTGAAAATCATGATTGATTTCAA
This sequence comes from Pararge aegeria, assembly GCF_905163445.1. Taxonomy (NCBI): domain Eukaryota; kingdom Metazoa; phylum Arthropoda; class Insecta; order Lepidoptera; family Nymphalidae; genus Pararge; species Pararge aegeria. The sequence continues at coordinate 8,479,418 of NC_053195.1, read as the reverse complement.
ACATGCATCACCAACTGAGGCTTTACCAGATATTTAACTCGTATCATCTAATAGGATAAACTAGATACCTTACCAGGTTATTGTTTCAGACCTCCCATGGACTCCCAATGTGAAAAATGATGCAAGAACACAATGAGCCTATAATAAAATATTTGCAGGATATTAATGGTAAGCCCACAAATTATCATACATAAAAAAATCTAATGTTTGGTATGCTTACTTCAATAGTAGATTGTGCTAAAAGGCTTGGGTGACAAATATCTTAAATAAAATGGGTTACCGAGAATAATTAATCCATCAAAAAAGCAACTAATAAGTAGAGATTGGATACTTCGTAACATTGCTGTAAAAAAAAAAAAAAAAAATAGGAATAAAAAAGTAACAAACAATGTAGCATTTACATACTCTTCAAAAAAAATGTATACTCACCTAAAGGTAAGGCATGCATTATGATCAACAATATTAGAACCCACAGCCAGAAAATAAATTATTATTAGATAAAGTTAAATTCTGTCTACAAATAGCCTAAAGTAGGACAAGAGCATGGAGTAGTGAAAAATAGTTAAACGAACTAAACTTAGCAACAGTTTAGACTAATATAATGTCCTAACTACGAAATTTCGTTGTTCTTACAAAACAACCTACCGACCGGCGACTTGTCGGCGTGTTAGTTCGACAGCATCGCATCTCTTTATAATTTCAAAAGCTTTGTTGGCAGCATGTAATCAACAAATCGACGGGTTAGTGGCTTTGTTATGTACACTCCTTTTGAGTAGTAAATTACTCACAAACTTGTTATAGTATATAACCTAGCTAAAAAGACCCTACCAAAGCCGATGTGTGCACAGAAATAACTGGCATGCTTGACTCTGGATAGGAACATTAACATACACTCTGTGTAGGATGTTTAGCTTATATAGATAAATATCCAAGGGATAGACTTGTGACAAATCTAATTTTAATATGTTCTTTGTTCTTATATCTTTGACTATATTATACTCAAGAAAAAGTTTAACTCACGTGTTTCTCTTTTCAGATATGGGCCCAACCCAGAGATGGTGCTTAAGTTATGAGTAAGTACTCAGTAGTAACTCTATACTGTATTTTGTAATTAATTGTTATTTTGTTAAATGATGCTAATAGTATCGCCCCTAGCTGATTCTTGATTGATTGATAGTTACTGATTTTTTTGTTATACTCTTTTTATATTGATGGTTGTACCAAACATAAATATGTGTAAAACTTTAATTACAGGATATGTGGGTAATGTGATGTGGAACAAAGTGCTGTAAATAGTATTATGATATGTAAGTAAATTTTTCATTACCTATGCCTGACCACTGTGACTCTCAATATATTAAGTGTGGTGGTAGGCTTAACTATGATACAAATGAGTAGTTTTCTATGCAAACTGAATTAATTACCTTGGGTTAAATTTACATTTAATTTTCTACTAAGTCATCAGTACTACTTATTAAGACAAAACTAATAAAACGCCTGTGATGTGGTGTGGATCTTAGGTGTTCAGTAAAATATTATGATGATTTTATATCGCCCCAGTCTGAAAACAGTGTTGATCGATTTTTCTGATTATATTGTATTTTATATTTGTAACAATTTTTTCTTACCATGCTAATAGATAAATTATTCAATTGTTACAGATTTTCGTGATAGCACTCTTAAAACATCTCACAATGTATGATTTGGGTAAGTTATTAAAACAAATACAAAGATACTCCTCCTAATCTGATACAAATAAGTGACTGTAATTTAGAAAAAAAAATTTAGAACAGGTTTTTAAATAGTAAAGATATGCATTAATGATGTTAATTGTATCGCCCCTAGCTGATTTTTGATGATTGATTGTTCCTGATATAAAATTGTTATACTATTTTTATTAAATGATGTATGTATACATAACTAACATTCTTATATTTTGATTGCAGATGATGAAGTAAAAAATTGGAGCCAAAAAAATATTAATGTAAGTTCAAATTGATTTGTTATTGATTCTCTCGACGTCAGGTAATTGATTTCAATTGTCAGCAGAAACAAACTGCTTATATGATGACTATAGTATCGCCCCTATCTGACATACTGATGATTGATAAACACTGAACTCTTCTTATATAATAGATTTTATAAAATCTATCTTAATTTCTTGTAATAACAAAAAATATGTATTCTAGGTGGGCAAATAATAAACAGAACTGGATGAAAATATATTGTGTTAAACAAGGGAAACATGTAAGTAATATTTTAATAAGTAGCAATTTTTTTGTAGAAGGAAGTAGGCATTTGTAAATGATACCCTAAAACCTGAGTATAGTATAAAATGTGACAATATAGTTGACGACCAACATACATGTTGACACCCTTAGTGCTTTTGCTATACTATGTCTTGTAAACAAAACCACTACATAATAGAGATGTCTTTTATACCTAACCACATATTGGAAACTTGAACACTCAGAATTTTTCGAGGTGAGCAAACTGTGTAGACTAATATTTTGTTAAAATTATTTTAATTTACAAGGTCCAGTAAAATTCTATGATGATTTTATATCGCCCCAGTCTGAAAACAAGTGTTGAGCGATTTTTCTGATTGCATACATTAACATTTTGAACTATATTTTCATATAATTTTAATTAATAGATTATTAATTGTTACAGATTTTCATGATACCATTTAAGAAACACCGCAACTATATGATTTATGTAAGTACAATTTATGACCTGCGGGGCTAATTAGTCTGTATTCCGTAAAAACTGTTGTTTATTGAACCTGTCTTTACCCAAATATTTGGTTAACCAAAAACATTGCATTAGAAAGATTTCTATTGTGTTGATGATTCAACCGATTTTTGCTGTTTAAATATAATGATTTCGCTAGGTCTAGGCTTTTTTAGAATGTGGGGAATTAAACCACATTAATTGCTGCTACGATTACCAGCACATTATTACAGTCTTCTCATTATTGCATTTAATAATTAATTAACTATGCCAAAATAATAATTTAGTTCAATAGATGATGCTCTTTTAAACAAGCATATATCATAATGTTATTGATGAAGATGATTTACTGATAATGTCACTTTTAATATTAAATGATAACACAAGTGATCTGTTTATATTACTATGGTATTTCTTTTTCAGATCCGTTCTCTTAACTTCGACTTGCCAGAATCACAAGGTAATTATAATCCTCTTAATTATTCAACTGCAAGTGCTTAAGGCATACTTGCCATTCTTAACTAAGATACTTAGCACAGAGTTAAATGGAGTTAAAATGAGATTAACCCAGCAATGTTTTAACTCGTCGACTAGTGAGTGGGTCACTGAAACACTTGCGCAAACGTTCGCAACCCAGCTAGCTAGCTACTAATGATGAATCCTAAGTTATCCCTGTCTCACTAAATCATGGGGAATATTTGGTATGGTAACATCTGAATAGGAAATACATTCACACCAGATATTTATTTTGTATCCTATTTACACTTACAATGCACTTTTTGTTACAGGTAAATAATATCTACCATTGAATCAAGTGACATCTTGAAATTTAAAACATGAAATAGTGTTAGTTTAAACAAATAGAAATGATGAATTATTGACAAGCATATATCTAGAATTTTTTTGAAGATACTTTTTCCCTGACAAATATTTTACTAGTTATTATGTTATTACATTTCTTAAGTTTAAAAGTACTAATTTTGTATTATTTTTATTTTCAGCTGAAATTCTCTTCAATTTGAGCATAACATTGTTATGATTTAATTAAATATATGATGTTGTAATTATAATTTATTTTTTCATTATTTATAAGATACCCATACAGCAGAGATTCCTTAGTCGGAAATACTAAAAAGATTTGAAGAGCAGATGCGCCAATGAAAAAATTGTCTAAAAAGATTTTTTAAATTAAAGCTAATATAATATTATGAAACGGGATTGCCGAATGTGAAAAAAAGGCTAAGCTAGGCTGTGTGAGAAAGAAAATACTAAAAAGCACTGCACGGCTAGCATGGGCAGGGGACAATTAAGGCCCCCCGGGGAAAGGATAGCTTTATCAAATCTCAGAGCATTTGCGCAAAAGTGGAAATAATATCCAAATTAATATATGTGTAATAATAAACGGGAGTAAACTTTATAGACTCCACGTTCCCGTGCTTTCCTGTGATATATTTTTTATCTGCAGTACGCTGGACAGGCTTTACCACCTTAAATGATAACTAAAAATTATATTCAAGTTCTTTCTACCAAGTACAGGTTTCCATTACTACAATTAAATCATAGCTGCGAACTCTCCACACTCATAGGTGTTTAATATGTTATTTAAAAATGGACCTGGTGGTGAGTGTTGACGCAGTCTTAAGATGGTGTTAGATTAACCTGTTAATGGTACGGCAGTATTTTAAAATTATGCGTCTAAGCAGTTTCTGCGCAGCATCGTACCTACCGCAACGCAAAATCGCTCTGTGACTTATCTTTGTTGGTAGAATGGTAAATAACCAAGCCTGAACCCCCGCTAGACAAAATTAATGTTTTTGTTTCCCGATCTTCAAGATTTTTTTAGTAAGTTGTCTTAGATAATTTTTATAGCCACTTATAAGTACCGTTTTTTTTGGTATGATAAGTACACAGATATTCGGTTGTATGCAACTAAAAATTTTTCGTTTCATGTTACGAGCAATAAGTTAAGGTTTTTTTTTTTGTCAGCAAAAATATCTGGACTTGCCAATAAAACGAATAAATTACCCATTTTACTTTGTTTTTATTTCAATATCCATTCCTGTATATTATCATATTATGTTCTGATTGTCGAGAAATAATCTTAAGAGGATTTTGAAAACAATATAACCCACGTCATGTCATGCAATATATTAACCTTTCAGATTCTAAAAGTCATCATCAGATCTACAACGTGTAAAAAAAAACCGTGTGTGTACTTATACTTCATTGGCGTACGAGGTAAAAATCTTTTCAAAAATTTTATCTTTCGCCTTAATCTACGTTTGTAGAAAAAACGACACTATAGTCCGAAAAAATGTAATAGGCCCGTTTTGACATTTGTCATCGCGACGTAACTAGTTATGGAACCATAAGACTCTGTACTATTATGTATTGTAAAGTGTTCGTTCGTTCAAAGTATTCCTTTAACTTCACAACCAATACGCGTGACTGGCTGTTGATTATACGCCCACTTTACAACACAAAAATCGAGTCAAATCACTATGTTTAAATTAATGTCCAAAATAGAAGAGCCATAGTTAACGTAATAGTAAACAATATATATCAAACTTAAACGAGCGCACAGTTATGGAGGGTAGAGGTAAGGAGAGTCATCTGTGTATATTTAAAAGTGTCGTGAAAATGTATTAAATTAGGATGGCGCCACATTTGCATCAGGGTAACTCTTAAAAGAAGCGCCAAATATAAATATTGTTAGAGTAGGCTTGAAAAATAAACAAGGAAGTATGGAGATACAAGGAAGTAAGGTTATATTTACCACAATATTTTGTACAACGTAAGTTGTTGAAATTCTCAATAATTAACTACTTTAGTCGATAATGACATTAAATTTTTTAACTCTGCATACTTCAATTCATCTACGATTGCTACATTCATACCATACCCTGTGCATCCACCAGCGCCATTGTGGAGGATTTTTGAACTGTTATTTAGCGCAACAACTGGACACTTTTTCAACTTTTCTCCCATATAAGATGACTCTCCTTACCTCTACCCTCCATAGCACAGTCAACTTTACAAGATGAGGAACGAAAAACTGCGCAGTGCGCGCGGGGACGCTTCAGTCATGTGCCGCTTGGTCAGATACATCAATTAGACTCATTATTTAGAACCCATTTTGAGAACCAAGCTCATTCTTACATAAAGATGTAAAGTACAGACAGTAAAGATAACTACACAATATTTAATTTCGATATTCAGTAAAAAAAATGGTTACAGCTCTAGAATAAAAAAAAAAAAGACTGAGAACGTAACTGTTTTCGGAACGTTTCGCAACAATTATAAATTACTATAAAGTAAGCGCAAAAAGAATACTCGCAATATATTCTTTCATATTATTTAACGTCCCAAAAAAATTTGCGTATTTTTTAAAACACTGTATGTAATTTATTTTTATTTTATTGTTTCTTACAGTTTCGTTCCAAGTTACATTCTATGGTCTTGCACAAATGTCAAAACGGGCCTATTACATTTTTACGACTATAACAATAGAAAAAAGGTATTTAATACATTGAAAGTTTTATTATAACGCATCCAGTTAAATAAAGTTTTATTTAAATATAACAAAAAAAAAATGGACACTGTAAGTAAGTAAACTTAATTAAATTTGGAACTTCAAAAACTTTGTCCGATAATGATTCTAAATCATTAAGTAGTCAAGTAATCATTATCGGACAAAGTTTCACTCAACATTACAATTTTTGTAGGTACAGTTCTATCAATTAAATTACCGGAATGAGCCCGTCGACTTTGACAATTGAAAGTGTATACTGTCAAACCATACAGCTAACTTCAGTGTCGATTTCTTGTGACGGTGTGCGCGCACGCATCGCAAAAATTTACCCTCATCATTTATCCCTAACGCGCCAAAAGTGTAGCCTCAATATAAACCGAAATAATTCTTCACAGGCTTTAGAGTACATTATTTAATAACTCTGAGACCTATCTGTGAAACAGTAACGCTAATAGTTTTTGAGTAAACCACTGTCTGTCATTATTTGATTGACAGAAAAAAAGATAGAGCCCTAACATCATATGCAAAATGCACGCAAACAGCAGAAAAATTAGGAGTGATAGATAGCCCAGTGGTTCAGAGTTCAAATTTATTTAAAAAAAAAAAAAAATGACCCACTTGCGTAGGCCGTAGCAGAGAAGGAAAACATTGGCAAATATTGTATGCCTGAAAGTTCACCAAAATGTTCTCAAATGCGTGCAAAGCCCTCGAACCCGAACTTGGCCAGACACACGACGAAACCAGTTTCATTCTGAGAGATAAACTGAGCAGTAGGACATAATAAGGGGTTGAATTAGTTTCGTATAATTTTGAGCACATTGTGGTGAACTTGAATGGTTCCACACGACATTTTCCTAAAACGCACATGACTGAAAAGTCAAGAGGTACGTGCACGGGATGCCTATTAGCAAAGGTCTATTCAAGGCAGTCGGCTTTAATGTAGTTATCACATTTATATACAATTTCTTTTACATCAGCGTATATCAAATACATAACTGCTAATTTTATGTCAAAATGAAACATTCTAAGAGTTACGGTTTAAAACTAGGACTCCTGAATGCAAGATCGCTGAATACCGGACGAGATGAGTTATTAGCTAGTATGGATCGATATAAACCCGATATTTTAGCGTTAAATGAGACATGGCTTAAATAAGATGAACAAAACTACGCACTCGTCGTCGCGTCGTGCGTCGTGCGTCGTCAAGCATAAAGCTAGAGCAGGAGATGCAAGGGGAGGAGGAGTTGGTTTCTATGTAAGGAAAGAACTAAGAGCACGAATTAAACTCTCACCCGACTCCCCTGAAACAGCTATGGCTTGAATAATTATTAATACCAGGTAGAGGGCGTCTTGCAATCGGAACGGCATGTAGGCCTAAGTCTGTATCCGTAATTACAGCCATTGACGCGCTTATTGAACCTTTGTGTTTTTAGCCAATGCAATCACACTTTTTTAATGACAGATTTTAATGTTGACATGTTACAGCGTGAAAAGCCATCTTGCCGTGAAGTTGCGGAGTTCCTAATTTATAGAAACTTAGCACAAGTCGTACAGGAGCCAACCCGTGTAAATGAAAAAAATAGCTCTCTATTAGACTTAGTAATTACATATTCACCGGAAATATGTAATGGTATAAATGTATATCACAATCCTGATTTAAGCGATCATGCTATGATAATTACAAAAATGTAAAGAAAACTAAAAGGGCACCTAAATTTATATGGACGCGGTTTTTAGATAGAATTAATGATGACAGTTTTTCAAAAGATTTGCAAAATATGAAAAGTGTTAAATTTACGGAAAATACCAATGTAAACGAACGTGTAAAGTGTTTAAATGAGGCAATACTACTAATTTTTAATAAACATGCACCAATAAAACGTATAAAGATTTGTAAAATGGCTATGCCATGGATTACAGACAATATAAAGTTTATGATGTTACTTCGAGATAAAGCACTTAGCAGAGCACACACTGCAAAAAAAGTTAAAAATATTCAAAAAGGACTACTATAGATCTCTTTAAAACTTAGTGAATGGAGCATTAGACAGAGAAAAATCAGCGTACTACACTTATTATATCAACAAAAATATTAATAAGCCTAAACAAATGTGGAATTATTTTAAACAGAGCTGTCCTCTAGACAATAGTAACCATATTTCAACATTACCGAAATCCTTTAACAATCCAAATGCTATAAATGATTTTTTCCTAAATGTACCAGGAAACGAAAATGTGGATCTTATACATCTTTTTAAAGAGCAGAGTCATTCAAGCAATATATTTGAAATTAAACAAGTAACAGAGGAAGGTATCTTAATAACGATTTCAAGTATCTCAACAAATACTTTTTGTCATGACGACATAAATATACAAATGGTTAAACTAACACTACCTGTAACGTTACCGATAATAACACAAATAATAAATCAGTAAATTTCCACTAACACTATTCCTGACTCCTGGAAACTAGCAAAGGTGAAACCAGTACCTAAAGGTGGAAAGGTTAAGGATTGCAAAGATTAAAGACCCATTAGTATAAGTACTACCTGTTCTTTCCAAAATTGCGGAGAGAGTAGTATGTACTCAATTAACAAAGTCTCTGGAAAATGGAAAAATTCTACCTGAAATACAGTCTGGATTTCGCACTGGGTATAGCTTCGCAACTGCGCTTGCAAAAGTATCCGACGACATTCTTTGTGAATCAGACAAAGGCGTGGGAAGTATTTTCGTGCTCTTAGATTTCTCTAGAGCCTTTGACTGTCTCAATATTGATTTATTAATTGCTAAGTTATTGTATTACGGTATATCGAGCACATCAATTAAATGGTTTCCATATTTTTTATCAAACAGACGTCAATACGTTGAAAATGAATCTGAACATGTTAAAAAAAAATGCTTTTTACAGACTTAAAGTTCTTTATGGCATAAGAAAGTATCTGTCAGAGAAGGTGAGAAGAGTTCTTGTAGAATCCTTAGTATTATCTTCATTTAACTATTGTGACACTGTTTATGGGCCACGTCTATTCCAAAAAACAAATAAAAATATTCAGCGAGTCCAATATGCTTGTGTGAGGTTTTGTTTCAATATTAAGAAGAAAGGACATGTTACACCGTACTTAAACAAAAACCAAATTCTAAAAATGGAGTTCAGAAGAAAGCTACATCTGACATGCCTGGTCCATAAGATTGCTGCACAGAAAAGGCCTTTGTATTTATATGAAAAATTGGATTGGGTAAGAGACTCACAAGTGCGGAGTACACGAAGAAAAGAAGCCAATTGCATTCTCATTCCGACACATAGAACTTCTGGTTATAAAGGTTGTTTTAAGTATTCAGCATCAAAAATTTGGAATGACATCCCTCCTCCCCTACGCAAAGAAGTAAAGTCTACAAATAGAGTTAAAAAATTCTTCAAATTATTGTACAAAAAATCTCAATGACCTTGTAAATAAAAAATAACAAATTATTACTTTTCAAACCTTTTAGTACTTTTATATAAAAAAAAAATATGCACACTAAAGACACTCATATTACAATTAAATTTTTGATTTTAGTTTTTCATGTTTATTTATTTCATATTTTTTGATTTTGTTTATTATTTACCTCTTTGATGATTTTGTATTTCTCGATGTCCTTCAGGGTTAAATAAGCTTGTGTTAATGTAAAAAATATCTTTTGTTTGTTTATATATTATATTCTATGTTATTGTCCTTTTTATGATTATTTTGTTATTGTTTAGTCGCGAGGATTCAGTGACGACGAAGATAATGGGGCTGGCTAAAAACCAGTGCTGCGCGTTTTAGTATGCAGCTATACTGAGCCAGCACCTTTGTCACACCTTTTTTTTATTTTTATACTTAAACAATTAACAATTAATTAATTAACAATTTTATTATTACACAAATATAACATTTTACACAAATGTGTGACAATAAATACGATTTCTTTCTTTCTTTACCTAAGCAAAATCACAAAGGAAGCCGCCAGGCAACAGACTTTGCGGCTTCTTTTAATATTTAGTTACAGATTCCATTATTTATTCATTTCATTAAAAAAAATGAACAAGTAAATTATTTAATGTGTTTTGTCATTCAATTTAATAGAAATAATATTTTTTTGTGTTAACGTACGTATAAATTTGCTTCAATATGGATTGTTATTTTTAAATTAGCTATTGTTACCTGATTACTGCCAACCAGGATTTAATTAAAAATAAAATGACAGAATTTAAATAAGTTTCCTCCGCTCGAACGGAGTCGGAGGAGACTTATTTAAACTCTGTATTTTTGTCTTTCTTTCATTGAAACGACTTTTTCCTAAAGCAACACTGAAAACTCCAGTACTGCCCATCAGTTCACGCGTTAAATAAAGTTTAACAGACGATACCAACATGGCAATTTTAGTTGCTAATATGATAAAACTGAACTGATCAAATATTCACACCAGCAAAGTAGAGAGTAAAAACCTAGCAAAAATAACATTGGTTAGCACCGCTTCCCCTTATTTTGCAGGATGTGGTTCATTGATAATATATTTTATCTATTAGCCACATGCACAATAAATATTTCATTGTCAATATATTATTTTAATCTACCTACAGCAAAATAGTGCTTGCATTAATTATCACTGAGCACAACTCCTGAACCAGTGTTACCAATTTACAATTACTAAATACCTACTTTTAACAAAATGCATTACATTATTGTAACTGAATTGCAATCACCAGGAGAAGAGCCAGTTTGCAAAGTTAAGGTAAAAATTCCTTAGATACTAGTGGTTCCCCACAATTTTTTCCGCGTACAAATTCTGTTTAGTACATTTTTCCCTTAGATGCTTTCATTCGCTATTCTATACACCATATTATATGATACACTACAAAGTGACTAGTTTTGAAAAACTGCACTATGATGTTTGGGAGTATCATAAAATTACATATTTTTATAGAAATTAAAAGTTTTGTTGATATAAATTCCATACTATATTTTAGAAAAAATGATTCCCCTGAAAATCTGGCCGTGTGTCATGGCCGCACTCGTGTCGATTTAGGCAAATGAGAGCTTAAGTAAGTCCTTGTTCCATAGCTAAAAGATTTTGCAGGTTTATTTACTTAAAATAAATACCAATTTCACTTAGAATTTAAATAAACGTTTCATAGTACATGAATCATATATCAATAAATTAATGCAATATTTTATGGATTCTTTATTATTGTCATTATGCCTTTTAAAAGATGCTTATTATATTATTTCTCCTGCAATAACATTTTTCCTGAAATAAAATATAATGTAGTAATAATAAATAGTTCTCATTGAAAATTGGTTCTGTAATTTTTAAGTAATCTTATAAAAATTTCAATCTTTCCTTTTTAAAATATTAGGATTAGACAATCATTCTTCTTCACTATAATTTAATACGTGATGCGCGCTTACGTCGCGTTAGTCTAGTGCGTAATTCTACATAAATTCTACTAAATGTATAAATTCAATATACTTCTGATGTAGCTACCTACTCCACTCGTATACGATATAGATATTAAATATTCAAACTAATTTTATCAATATCTACAGGGCCTACCGTCAGCTGACGTAAATACTCTAGAATCATGTTTTTTGGATCTTCATCTACCATGCAAAAATCTTGAAGACTTTATTGAAGTGGATTTTTCCGGTGTTGATGTTTTGAATATACTTTGCGGCTTAGATTTTCGGTGAGTGTAAAAATGCTAAAGAGCGAAGGTAAAGACTTAAAGATTTCCTCTCAGAATAATTATAGTAATAGATAGTAGATAGTATTCCTTGTTCCTATGATTACTCATTCTTTTTGACATTATGTTAAAGTTTTTTTACATTCTACGTGGAGGCAAAGACCGGTTTAAGCAAATAATTGTAAAACTGTAATTCTTAATGTTTAGCAATTTTGTATGTGCATCTTCGTGTACACTGAATCAACATTCAAGTATACCTTTTTCCTTGTCACACAGACTTTGCGTTACAAGAAATACGATTCTTTTTGAGCTGTTATTAATAATTAATGAACTAGTTACAGAGTCGTTAGTCAGTGTATGGCAATTGAAATCACTGCAATTGGAGGAAGAACAATGAAGATTCAAAAGATTTTTTGGACAATGGCTAAGGAGTGAAAATTATACAATACTTTAAATAAAGTATTTATTTAAATATTAAATACAACCTTCTAAAAAATTAGTTTCCATTTTCTATAGTTAACTCGCTTTGGCAATCGCTTGGTACCCTGTCTGTAAATAGTTCTGGAATCTGTAATTAGATTTTTTTTTCCAGTTTATATGGTAAACGTGTAAACGGTATAAATAAAGAGCGCTCTTTATTTATAAAAAAACAAGAGAATAAAATATACTTCATTAATAATTACACAATCATACCTGAGGAATATAGGCCTCCACTCTATCAAGCAAAGAATCTGAATAGCCTGGGGAATAGTACCTAAAAGTAAATATATATATTTAGTACCACCATTATTTTTTAATTTAGATACCATTTTCGTTGTTTTTTTATTTTCATAGTTGAATTATGATCGATTTGAGGTTGCAAACCTTACAAGACTTTTTTACTTAATGCGCTTAAATAAGAAGTATTTGAACTTTTCATAAGAAAATTGGGGCTAGTTTGATAACTATTTTTTATAGTCAATGCTTGAAGACATTCAATTTCCGAAACATACCGTACAATTTCCTCCGGAAAGCAGCTGTTTATTATGTTAATATATTCTTTTAACGATGTTCCTGGCACGGTGTCTATCTCTTGCACCCTTTTAAGAGCACCGGTAGTTACAAACAATCTTCTTGCTCTGGCGTCATTCGGTAATATCTGCATATTTTGAAAGGATTGACATTCACTTATACAATATTCGAAGAGACTAGAACCCAGGGCCGTAAATTCAGTTATAATAATAAAAGTAAGTTTGCAGTTGGCAGTGACATGTATGTCATAACATAAGCATAACCTGATTTTTAAAATAACAGAATATTCGGTAGGTAGAACCTATGTAGACGGGTAACTATTTTTAACCATGGCAGCAAGAGGCAGAGGTAGAGGCAGTACTTCTTCTTTAACCCATGAACAGTTACAAGCGCTAGGAATAGCCCGCGGGGACAACACACCGCAAGCCCTTGCACCACCGCCTTTGTTCCCGAAGCTTGAGGTTAAACCTCTACCATTAAACTGCGACGCCGCGACTGACTACATGGTAATAGTGAGAGACCAGTTCATAGAATATTTACATGAATCGCCCGCGTACGTCAAAGCTAACACACGTACCGATGGTATCGAGCGATACTCTGATAAATACAAGCTTCTAGCTCAAGACGCGAAGAAGGGTAGGATATTGAATTGCGTATGGGGCAATATCCCGACGGAGCTGCGGCCACATGCGGGCCGAGTGCGCACGACAATACGGAAACGTAAATTAGATGACCCAAGTGAGATTGCAAAAAGGTTACAAACGTTGGAACAGAAGGAGACCCAAGAAAGCGATATTATGGACGTTGATGCGACTGAGGCTAATATCAAGAAAGAAAATGAGGACAACGACGACGAGATTGAGGATGAACAGGAGCAAGAGGAAGAAATTGACGATGGCACAGATTATGCTAACAACTACTTTGATAATGGTGAAGATTATGAGGACGAGGATGAAAATCTTGATGATGGCCCAGTGTATTAGCTGTTACAATAACTACCAACTATTAAATATCTGTGATATTAAATTTAAAGTGTGTTCTGTGAGTGTTTACATCATAATCAAAATAAAGCACCCAATTAGGTTATTTAAAAGGAACTTCAATTGAATATTCTGTATAAGCAATCAGTTTTTAGCAAATTAATTGATAACTACATAGTAAGCATGCATATATCAGGATAATTCTCTATACAGATTCTGCAAAGAGGCAGCAGAAACACATACACATATTATTTACTGTCACTGTCCTGCACAAATTAAACAGCGTAGCATTCATCTAGGGAAATACATTGTATACCTCGAGAAGCTATACAACTCTCAGCCAAGAAAGTTCTGCTGTTCCGGGCGGCATCTGGTATTGTTTGGGAACCATAGATAGTGACGATCACGATCACGTAGTTGACACTGGTACTATGAGCCCTGCATGGGAGAGCGAGTACAATAATAAAATCCTACCTTAGAATATTGAGCTAGAACATATTTGAGGATACAAGCTGGTGCAGCATGCAACAACGGCTCCAGTGCTGGTCGGTGTAAACAGCATTGTAGTGATTGCTTGAGTGCACATGACGCTCTGGCTCTTACTTCACCTGATGACTTAGGATTTGTATAAAGCTGTAGATGGGAGACAAGTAACATAGTTAAGTATTTCAGTATAATAAAATAGATTGACTGCAAACTATGTATTGGTCACAAATAATCATTAACAAAACATAACATGCACTTATCAGCCAATGCATATGGATGCTCATGGATGGATAAAAATATATCTATAACAGGTAGTAATAATCTACTTAATAATGAATTAAACTGTCCATAAAATGAACACCTAGAAGTAGCAGAAACAGTTTACAAATTAAATTAGCGTTTATTAGATCATGAATGAATTAAGTATCTAAGCAATCATAGATAGTGTTTGATTGGAGAGCCTCTTCAATCAGCTTCATCAACAATCCAAATCATAAAGCCTCTGTGTTATCATACAAATTTTCTTGATCAATTAAATCAAGTATTAAAACATCAACTGCCTCTTTGGTCTAGTGGTTAGCATGTTTAAATACGGATTAAAAGGTCCTGGGTTCAAACCCTGGGAATGCACTTTGAGCCATTAGTCCCAGTTATTATGACTTGTGATAATAGATGTTGTTAAAGCCTCTATACACCATTTAAAGTAGGGTGGTGGGTCTATTTTAAACTGTTTTAAACTTAAACTGTTTGTCGTATTAAAGACAAGGTCTGTGCCCAGCAGATAGAGTTAATAGGCTGATGATTATTAAAGTATGAACCTTAAGTATCCTGTGCGTTTTGGTTAAACTGTCAGATTTCATAATAAGTAGCTAATAAGTTAAGCTCTAGAAAGATCTGCAAAGTCCTCCTGACTTCCATCATCCCTGCTATCTATAATGACTTCTAGAAAGCGTGCTCCACCTTATCACTTGACATCAGTAAACTTAGTACAAGAATTCTTAGTAATCGCACGTTTTCGAGAATGGAACACTTGAACATTAGAGAAAAATGGTTCTTATGTGCATCACAGTGGTAAAGCTCCAATTTGTCTAAAATTGTTTAGCCCGGGCATTTGACCGAACGTTTGTTAAACAAAAATCAGAAGTACAGGATTTGTGACTCTAAAACAAGTAACATTAGGTCAATTTTTCTTTGACTGTGTTTAATACTCGAAAACGACCCGTCAATTGTGAGCGAGCAAATCTTTTACTAAGGCTACACAGTATGATTGCAGTCAAGCGCAGGTCTGTATATAGAGTGTATGTACCCATGGTTTAGTAATATAAACAAAATTTAGTAATGTTCATTGCTAACTTGCAATAGTCTAGGGAGAGCGTTAGCCACGGCCACGGCGAGGCTGTGCTGCGGTGAATGCTTGGCGATGTGGCCGAGCGTCCATGCAGCAGCGCACAGCTCCGCGTCTTCACACTCGTTATTTTGTAGTATTTCTACCAGTATCACTACCGCCTGCAAGAACTCTCTATTTTACTTAACCCTGCTTTTGAATGACTTAGTTTTACTGCCAAAAACTGAAAGTAACTTAAATAAGACGGACTATTAAGTATTCTCGGTGCGATTCTTGTACAATGTAATCCACCGTTGTCAATTAATCTAGGCATGGTACTTCGTACCTAAAGAACTAACTATCATAATATATACTTACCTAAAGCCTTACAATTAATCAAACCTGGTCTGGGGGCGCCAAATTTGCATTGCGATAGCTAGATTTGAACTTATTTGAGAGTTTTTTTTCTATAAGTTAGCCTTTGACTAAAATCTCATAGTACACATACAATAAAATGTATAGAAAAAAAGTAACATTTATACCCGCAATATGACGAGGCTTTTTCATTTTCGTAATTCAGATCTACATAGAACAACTGGATCAAAAGTTAGGTATTTAAGAAATGAGTTAAACGATTTTAGTTATACATGCTAGTACTACATTCATAAATTTGTGAGCCTTCACGGCGGTGCCTGGCAGATGTGAAACATTGAAATTATTTTATATAAGTCATGATGTATCTACTGATGATTGTCCTTTATAAATAAATAGATAAAAACGATTTAACTTCTCGTCACAAAAAACAATGCCATCATTTTTGGTCCGACCGAGAATCGAACCCGTTTTTACGTTATGAACCTACGAGGTGTAGGTACAAATACTGCTAAGTAGATACTATATCTATTCTGTGGTAAAACTACAAACTGTAAACAATAACCTTGGCTTCGATAACGGCCATCGCCAACTGATCAGACTGCCCGGCTATGTAGCCCAGGGCCATGCAAGCGGGTACGCGGGACCCTCCCGCACCTTCGGACAAGAGTTCGACAAGGGGACCACATCCACCCGTGTTTACCACCAACTGCGCTAACTGGAAAAAGTATAATAATTAAAATATCCTACTACGAGAACTACTCGTAATGGGATATTTTAATTATAATATATTATGTAGACGTAAGTATAATACTTATGAGATCGTCTTTTTTGTTAATATTTGTATATACATATTATTTTATATGTATAAAACATATATCGGCCCAGTTGCCTTAATTAATAAATAATAATAAAAATAACAGGCTAAGAGCAAAATCAACTTGCATGATTTTTCTTTCGATGGGACTGAGTTCGATCGCTAGCATGCAACTCCTCCCGTTCGGAGTTAAGCAATCAAAATTTGACTGCTATAGCGATGGATTTCCCCATGTATGGACTCGTAACTCGCAACGGAAGCAAAATAGTTTAGTAAGGGTACTCTTTTTACAGCCATCTGTTTGTTTGATAATAATGTACCAGTTGTTGTAGTAAAGAGAAAATTGCGCGGAGTATAGCAAATTAAGCTTAATTTTCAGAATATATCATGGATATCTTTATGAATAGCTTTTTCTGACAAAGCTCGTCCGGAGAACCACTATCGCTATACTTATTTCTGCCGGTAAGCAGCATTACTATGTACCTGCATTGTTGTCTTCCGCTTCTGCATCTGCTTCGACTGTCAATTATTACTATGTCAAAAATGTAGAATAGAATACATACATCAACGGAATGTTTGACAATATCGCGCAAGAGGCATGCTGCGGCGCGTCGCACAGGTGCTGAATCATGCCCAGCGTGGAGTAGTGCTGGGGGTAGGGCTCCGCCGGCCACGGTTGCTTCGGCCAACTCGGCACGCGCGCTTGCCACCGCCCCTAACGCGCAAAGGGTGCTGCGCTGTACAGACAATGACTATTAATAATCAAGCTGGGCCCTGTGATTAAGCATCTTTGGTATATTTAACAAAAAGGCGTAGTCAGTGGCCATCGCAGTTACCGTTGATTATACGGTGGCTTTTTAGCACTGCCAATAATTGTGACCGCTTAAATCTATCATCTGTATTCTGACCTGCCGTGTGGTGTTGGCAGATTAGAAGACAGTTATCAGCACTCCCCTTTCCGCGGGTGTACGGCTACTAAGGGAATATAACAGAGAATGGGGTGGCATCGTCCAACGTTCTCCATATTACCATCTACTGCGATCACAAACTAGTCTGTCCAGCGTGGTGATTAGGGCTAACCCTGCTGCTAAGAGACGCCTTTATTCTAGCAGTGGACTGTTATAGGCAGTTGATGAAAACCACCAAAGTCGTTTGGGTTTAGATGAATATGTGGCCACCGATTACGTCTATTTGTTATGTCTACTTGAGATCTTATTAAATCAGGAATTAAAATTTTATGAAGGGACCTAATTGTTTTCAGCTCTTATGTAGCCCAGGTTTAGATTTTTACAGTACATAATTACCGGATCAGTTGCAAACAGACCTTCAATTTTGGATCCTGATTCTCTAGGCCTCGCACTAAATGGCAGATTGCTCCTGTATCAACCACAGCTTCGGGTTTGTGCTGAGCCAAATCTACGAGCGCCCCAGCAGCAATCTGATAGGTGTTTAGCGAAATTTAATATCGGATGTCACTTTTCTAACCAGTCTATATAGGTAAGTTTACTACAATTATTAATAGTCATAAAATCTGCAGTAATTCTCAATTTTAGATTATTTAACAATAAGGAATTTATGCGTCTTTGCTGTAGTGGTATGGTAAGCATGTTCGACTACGGATTCCGGTTCTTGGCTTAATACCGGAACTGTACCTACCAGCATTTTTCAACCGGTACTGCCCAACCTCGCGCATTGGAGAGCAGGTTTAGCCCTCGTTCTTGATTATCTCCCACTAATAATATTAGAAAATAATTGTGAAAGACCGCCATCCCGTATTGTAGCAGCGTGCTGGGTTTATGCTCTAAATACCTCTTTACTAAAAGTGAAAAGGCCTACCCTGAAATGGGACATTAAAGTGCTAATAATAATGATGATGGATAGTTTTACCTGCTTCAAACTAATTTCAGGTTCTTGAAAAGCCAACACCAATAACGGTAGTGTTCCCACATCGACTACCATTCCAGCTAAGTGCTCGCTATGTTTCCCGATGTAGCCTAAAGCCCATGCTGCATTTTCTTTTACCTAAGATGGGATCAGTCCAAAAACTGTTAAATATGTAGGATTTTTCCACCCGGCTTATTATGTAGCTCGTGACAGAGCTCGTCCGGCACAACTACCATGTTTATTTCTGCCTTTCTGTGTTTCTATGTTTGAGTTTGAAGGGCATAGTTTACGGTGTTATTACAGAATATAGACTCATGTGACTCAACACGTAGGCCTCAGATTGAAAGATATAGTGTGTCACTTTGCAGGACGTAATTCTTGTATGCCCTGCGTTGTTCTGTTTATACTCGATGCTTCTCTGGTGGATGGTACAGACACGCTATTCATCTGCCTAGTCCATCAATAATATTACAATATAAAAATGTTATTCTCCAGCACAAATTAGGGTTGTTTCGTGAAAAGGCTGTTGTTTTAACGTTATCTCCAAGGCGCTGGACCATTGAGATTACGTTAAAATAAAAGGTTTACTAACTAACAGTAAATAATTTAACAAATTAGGTAACAAGTTTTTTTTTTTAGAAAGTTTGTATGTAAACATTGAATATGTAACTAGGTAAAGCTTACATTATGTGAAAGATTGCATAATTACCCGTATTTATGCAAACTACCCAGATATTGTCAACTTTGCTGCAAGCGAAACGAGTGCAGGCAACTTTTCGTTAGATAAAAGCGACATAACGGGTGATCACTGCTAGACTGCTTGTGGCGCTGAAGGCCAAGCGATGGAAGATATCAAAAGATACCTTCTGTTTATTTTTATTTTTTTATCTTTATTGCACGACCAAAAATAGTTTACAAAATGCATGCATGAAAACTGGGTGCGCGAAAATTGTTGTTATAACAACAAATTTTTAAAAAGTTGCGAAATTTTGGCGCAGAAACTGCTCGCTACTTGATGCTGGTCTAGGTCGCTATCTTAATGTGAGAGCCTTAGGGCGTTTTTCCGGCGATATAACTTGGTACTTCAATCTTCTAGAAAGAATCAAACAGCAGAGTAAAGATTTTTTTTTAAAATTCTACTACAAGTAAGCCCTTGACTGCAATCTCACTGGTGGTAAGTAATGATGCAGTCCAAGATGGTAGATGGCTAACCCTCGTCAATTTTTACACGACGTCTTACCGCGACGCTAAATGGCTTATAGCGTGGTAACCAGCCACGGCCCGTGCCGCCTACCAGACTAGACTAGAGAAAAATCAGAAATTAAAAGTTCCTAAAATGTCCCTGTTTTCTGTGGGAATCGAACCCAGGAGCTCCAACTTAAAACCAACGCGCTCACCACTGCGCCAGAGAGGTCGTCAAAAAGAAGTTTTAGACGGAAGTAAAATTGACGTGCCTGCGTATCAAAATCTTCTAAACACGAAACAATATGTTCTAACGCACCGAGCCGAACAATAGCTGACGCTAACTCCTCATTATGCCTGTAAAATAATAAAAATATAAGAGCAGTTTTCAACAGCAGTAAATGTAATCAGGTTGTAAAAACTTATAACACAATCCCGCAAGAGCCGCACGTAACGCTTTTTACCCTTGACGGAAAAGAGGGTTTTTTCTTTCTTGAAACCGCAAAATAATTGATGATGAAAAAAAAATGAAACAGAAGTATTTCTAACCAAGAGTAAACAATTGTCACGCTGTTACTTAATTTGTGTAAATGAGTAATAACTGAGACGGGCATACCTTAAGCTAGTAGCTATTTAAAAAAGGTAATTTCATAGGTAAGTAATTGCATAAAAAGTTTATAGGTAGGTTAGTGTGTATAGATTTTTTTTTATGTTTGCTAAACAGAGCATTACACTTTGCAGAGGGGATTTAATGAATGGCACAGATAACTCCGCCGTTGCCGATCTCAAGCCCGGATGTGAAAGGAGAAGGGTTAGTAAGGTAAGCCTACCGTAAAAGGTCAACACAGAACTTCAGGCGGCGGTTAATAACCTGATAACACCATGGCCACTCGGCGCACATAAAGCGGTAACCAGTGGCCGAAAGGTCTAAATAGAGACGTCCTCTAAAAGACGGAACCCACTGAAAATATATCTCCCAAGAAAACCCCTTCCAACCATAAAGTCATGGGGGTCGTGAACACCAGGGTGTTCATCCCGTCCCACGACTGAAGGATAGATAGGTCATGTGTAATAGTCTGTGTACTTATCTGTAAATCTGTGTCAATAAATGAATTCAAAAAAAGTGAATAAATGATGGATGGATGGATGGATGGATTGACCTGACTTTGGTCTAATTTTTTTATAACAATAGCATATCAATATCAGGTTCTTGAGTATATTTCGTTAGAAAAGGGGTTGTTCTTTATCTAAACTACGGGTGGAAAATACGTCATTTCTTCACCGCGGGTGGTCAAGTTATTCTAAAAGAGAACAGTGGGAACAGCTTCCCTTCCAGCTTCCAACATTAGTTCGTTACACGACATCCACAATATTTCCAGCGAAATAGTGGCAATGGCAATGAGAGTTCCCACTGAAAAGTTATTCTTTACTGAAACTTTATTATTTATAACTCATAAAATTTCTTGCAATTGAAAAGTATAATTATGTTTAAGGCAAAATGAGCTGTTCATCAACGTAACGCCGTATTCCATGAAAATTTCATTCTCCAAATCTTTTAGCAAATGCCTCGCCTGTTTTCAAGCCTGAAGTGAACAAATAAAAAAATACAAATATTGTATGAATTTGCGTGATAAAAGTGAAATCTTTTTATCGTTTTTTCATCTAGTTCCTCACAATCGATATAAAAAAATTATGTTCAACTTAGTAACACAACTCATTCTCACCCTCAAACTATGTACGCCCTCGCAACGCTTGTTCATACAAATATCTCTCGTGAGAATAAGGTGTTTTCCGTTTCGTATAAAACTCTACTATTTCATCCCGCTTCAACCGTTTTAGAACCGCGAAAGAAATACCGAGGATATTTGACTGTCAAATGTCCTCGGTCTTACGGCAATGGACGACCTCATTTAAGGAATATTTTTCTTACCTTGCTACTGCTCTCATTAGATACAAAGCTGACCGCTTATAGTAAACCTGTGTGAAAGTAAGGTTTAATTAATTAATACTACAAAAAACACCACCGATGCAGTGACCAAAACTAATTTGATCGACTTCGGTGCTTAGCTTAGTTTGTAATTAAATCTAGTTTATTGTTCACTAGCTGTTGTCCGCGACTTCGTTCTCATTTGTTTTTGTTTTTAAAGCATATTTAGTTCTAGTTATAATTTTTTTAAATAACCGTTTTCAATTAACTGTAGCCAAGTAGCTTTAAAATAACTGTTTTGTTGATGTGTTGATGTGTAAATGTCCTTAAATTTTTAAACTCTAGATTACTTGTAAATTAAAAATCCGATTCGAATGAGTGAGAAAGTATATGTAAGTACTAAGTATATATTATGGGTTTTTTCCGGATTCCAAAATTCTTATATAGTACGTTCTGAAATTTTTATATGCATTTTAAAGTTTGGATCTAAATTTCATATTTCCTCAAATTTAAGTTAAAAACACCTTCAATTCAGTCATTTAGGTAGTAGATTGTAGATTACGAAAAAATTGACCTGTATCTATTATAAAAAAAATAGCGGAATAAAATAAAATAACGTTGAATTTGTTGAGGTTCTCAAGCGTGTCAGTGAGCATTCCGGCGTCGAGCAACCGTCGCGCGACTCCTTCGTCATGTTCAGCCAGCCTGGCTGCGGCTACCACGGCGCACTGCCGCACTGTACTGCAAGAGTCCGACAGCAGGGGTTGGAGGAAGTCTGCAACGAGTAAAGTAACAACCCAATCGTCTTACTAGCTTGTTATTATTAGCTTCACAAGTGAAAGGCCTTATGCCAGCCAACGTGCTCGATAATTGACGGACTGTCGAGCGATGGCTCCCTCGTCTGTAACTACCAATAAAATATCACCCTGATTATAGAATCCAGACTTATTGAAGCTTTTTTTTTATACTACGACAATACACACCTCGCCATCTAGCCCCAAACTCCAAATCAAGCTATATAGCTAGCTGGTGTTATGGGTACTAAAACAATGAATATCTTTATAAATAAAATATATATAGATAAACACCCAGCCACTGAAAAACATTAATGTTCATCACACCAATATTTTAAAGTTGTGGGCATCGAACCCACGGCATTTTACTCGGAAAGCAGGTGGCAAAAAATAACATGGATTTCGTGCGACACGCGGACTGAGATATGAATAATTGAGCACGCATCGCGGCAAGCCGTCAAGCTCGCAATAATGTGTTACAATTTCGTTGCATGCGATGCCTCGGGTGGAGCTTTTTGTGACAGAGCTGGTCCGGGGCATTCAACGACTGTATCTATTACCTTATTATAAACTCGTGCCGTTAATCAGATTAAAGTTATAAATTACCAAAGGTCAAATTATAAATACAAAATGTTGTCGGTTTGTTTATATACCTAGTGTTCAGCTCAACTATATCGTAAAATCTTGACGAAATTTGGCACTGAAATAGCTTGCATATAGAGGCAGGCATAAATACTTTTTATACCGAAAACGTAGGCAACTGCTAAGGAGTTTACACCAAAGCCGCCGACCCACCGATACATCCCCGCGCGGCGCGGCGGCTTTATAGTTGACGACGTCACTTATAGGTGTGAAACATTTTTCGGTGGCAGGACATCAGCAATTTTCCGCTATCAAGCCGCCGGGCCGTGTCGGTGACCTTACCGTGTAAACTCCTTCAAATATAGATACACAAATGCCATACCCAACGCTCCAGCACTCTCCAAACATTTTACATTGGTAGCCCGCGTAGCCAATTCAGCCATTGTCTGGACGAACACCAAACGCGCTTTCTGATAAGTCTCGAACACTATCAAAATATAATTAAGTATACAGTAAGATACAATATACAAAGATTGATATTTATCGACTAGTAACTTATGCTTACGTGCCTGCCTTAAACTAGCAGTTACGACTTCATCTGCACAGAACCTACCTAATAGTAAAAGTTCTCTCGAAAACGGCTTAGTTTTATAAAAAGCCTAGGCTGCACCTTCCAAAACTTTAAGTAGTTCCGTGTCAATACTAATAACATTAGAGAGGAGGCCTCCACAAGTCGCACTGTGTAATGACTGTTATTTCTGCGACGACCTAGTTATGGATTTTTCAAGTTTCGCTCCGAAACCGGAGCATCCTCAGGATATGTTGACTTTACAATTAATAATTGTTAAGTCAACATAATTTTTTTTATTTTTTTTATTTACATCTGAGGATGCTCCGGTTTCGGAGCGAAACGTGAAAAATCCATTGAGAGGGTACATTGCCGAAGATCTGCTTGGTGTTATGTGTAGTAAAAGGATTGAAGGAACTATAAATTACAGCATAGAGCTGTAATTTATAGTTTCTTTTTCTAGATTCTCCTGCTTTTCGCGGAGTATAGCAAATTAAGCCTTATTTTCATAATGTCTGGAAGCGTGCTATTACAGAAACACGAGGCTTAACAGCTACCCGCCTCAGGTTGGCGGACACATTGTAGCAATGTGTAGAATATGCTTCTTGCATGCCCTGGAAAGTGCTGCTATTTTTATAGGCATGGTAATTGGAAATGAAAAAAATAATATTATCTATTATTTTTTTCATGGATTTCCAATAACCATCAAGTGAGCCATCTGCTTGGTCCGTAATTACTTTTGAAAAAAAGAAAATAATTCTTTTGCTCGCCTTGATGGGCGACTCACTCACATTAATTATTATGAAAGGTATTTGTACTTAATTAATTCGAAATAGATTTACTTGAATAATATTTACCCAGTTGAATATTCCGAGGACTGCTCATAGAGTGACTCATGATTATAAAAAGTTATTCTTTTTCATTCGCTGTTTATTTATTCGTTTGTAATAAAAATATCAAGTGGTTTTATTTGTTTTGATGGTTCATAGACATGAGTTATCGAACTGCCAAAATATTATTTTCATAATTATTAAGTAAAGAGGATACGAAACAACTATACCTACGTTGATAAATCTCAGTAGGAATAGATATACACATACTAATGAAACTAAATGTGGAATAAATAAAATAAAGGTGGGTATACAATAAGAATAGTTTACCTGCTCACCCAGGTAAACTATTCTTATTCTGTAATTATACCTAGGTAAAGTTTTTATTCTTATTGTCTTTCCGTCTATAAAATATTAACTAAAACACTTGCTGTAATTACGTTTAGCATTAAATAGCTACCTATTGCATAACCATAAAATTGGAATTCCCCGCTAAGGATTCTTAAACAACATAGATATCTCTATTAACGCTAATCAAGATTTGTTCCACTACCAAGTTACTGCCTACGAACAGGTAGGTATCTATTGTGTCCGCCGCGCCGGGCTGGTCGTCAATCGGGCGACAGGTACTTACATACTGCGCGGGCGCAAGTCGTGCAAGCACCCGTGAAGGCCATGTGACAGGTGACGTCACGTCGCCCTCCACACATGCATTGTATTTGAACGGTTTGCCTTCTACCTGGACTGCACACATAGGCAGCCATTGTGAAGTGAGAACCACGTCGCCGCTGCTTACCTGGCATTTGGCAAAGTTCACTCACACAAGACTACTCAGTACACTCTGCAACTTGTCGTGGCCGTGTCTCCGCGTTCTTACCTTTTAACCACTCAAATAATTGTAAAAATGAGCTTAAATATTCAGCGATGACAATTTTTTATAAAAAAACAATTCTCAAGCTGGTCTAACCAGCTAAGTTATTAGTGTTTGAGTGATTGACTAATTCATTATGCCTTATATCATGGTGATGGGTTGCCTCAGTGCATTACATCTTTCCAAGGATGAAGGTGCTACTGTGTACGGACTGAAAAGTGATGAACGAAGTGCGCTAGTAAGGGTAGGTTTATAAGACTCTATTGAGAACTGAATTATTATTACCCTATTACATTTTTTTTTATTTTAATCCTTCATACCAGACATCTTATTTTTATTTTAAAATAAGGTAACTAACCTTGGTTTACACTGCGCAAATAAAAAATAACTAAAAAGTTAAAACAAACTATCTAATGTTAAATATCTTGATATATACAATAAGGTAGCCCAACTTATCTATATAAAAAAACATCTGACCCTTGAACAATTAACAAAGCCTTCTTCCTAGAACTAGACTTGGCTTTAACGATCCCAACAAGTTAGCGTCCTTTTATTACGGAGTTCCAATAGATCAGAGGGCCACCTTCCGGTACCATGTATAATAAATACTTATTGCATTGTCACCCGATTAACATAAGCATGCACAATTTCAAATCAATACAAAACCGAGAAGTAGGTCAAATTGTATTTGCAATATTTACTTTTTAATAAGCAAAAACTAATAATAACAAAAAGGTTCTATATACCAAATAAAACATAAATTTCAACTATCGGTTAAGCCAGTGAACAAAACAATAAGAAGCATTTGTATTAGAGCCGTTACGATATCTATTGCGATGAGTGAAACGTGCTTTTCAGGACACGAGTAAACTCATAAACAGCAATTGCTATGAAAACCAAACGATAGGTATTAGGTACCTTGTTATCACCTTTTAGTACAAGTAGGAGATTCTCCACAATTACTTCTCTACCACTTCGAAAATAGATTCAGTAAATTAAGGATTATTTTTAGATTTGACTTATGTCAAGTGGGAAACCAGAAATCGGGGTACATCGGGGTACATTTTAATATTATAAATGTGCCTACTTACTGTTTTCTTCCTATCTAAACTTATTATCAGACCATCATTACGATTGTAAAATTTCTTAATTTGGTTCTTAAAAGGGTTCTCCTGACGTTACCCAATCCCCAGTCCGATTCAATGATTCTGTATGAAACAAAGCGTAAGTAAGGAAAGGATTGCACTATTCGACCAAAAATCCGCCTGGATACAAACAAAGCGAAAATTAAAACCCAAAACCCAATTTTTAAGTTGATTATTTTTATTCTTCCTGTAACCTTGTACAGTTATGATTATATGAATACAAAGTATAAGCATAGCAATGACAACTGGCTAGACATACAACTAAGGTGTTTATAAAGTGAAGAAAGTTTAGTGAGTGAAGTTGTCCTAATCCAAAGGTAGGCTGAGATCGCTACTAAGCGATAAGGCCGCCTATTCTACTTCTATTGTTCTTTTGTTTTCCTAACTTCATAGTGGTGTACAAATAGAGAGTTAAATAAATAAAATAAAGTTATGTGAAACCGGATCAAAATCGGCCCATTAAATTCACAAGAAAATAGAATCAACAACACCCTAGGGCCTAGGGCTTAAATTATACAAAAAAATCTTAACAAACGCCTCATTTCAACTCACAGTATACTTCTCGCATCAGGATTAACAAATAACCCTTATTTTTCAGGAACTGAATTCGTCCTTCGGAATGTCTGTTGCAACGGCAAACGAATCAGAACGTACAGTTCGCGTCGCACAGAAAGGCCTGACTCTAGTGCTTGTCAACCGGATCCACGGCCTTCTTGGCTACGACGTTGTATCACACGCGATGGCCATGACTAACGCCAACCGGGAACTGATCTCCTTTACAATGTACAAGAAGACGAGCCCGAACTCTCACGGCCAGGCGCATGGTCAGACACATGGTCAGACACACGGTCAGGCACATAGTCAGGCTCACGGTCATGGACATAGTAGCTCGCACAAAAATCACCCAAAACCTGCGCAGGCACACAGCAGCGTTGTCACGCTATGATAGACCATATTAGAGGCGTTAGAGGCGCAACCAATATTATCTATAGATAGACAATTTTTTTATATAGAACTTTTTGATGACTTATATGACCCAGGATGGGTAAAAAGGAAAAAAAATATTTATGAATATACTTTGTGTGGACACAGCCTTACAATATGTAAAAATACAAACTATTGTTTATTTTGAGACTATAAGTCTATAAACTCGCTCACAAGTACGGAATTTAAAAAAATGATTGAAATTATATACAGCAAGTGAAGGGATTATTTTTAGTTTGATTATTAAGGAATTTTTTTAATAAATTATTCTAAGCACCTACTGTACAATTCATAATCATAGATACTAAAGAGTTTTTAATCATTACTTTTGGCTGTATAATAAATTACCTCAGATGACAGATATATAAGTGACGAAGATATTTTAATTGCGGGAAGTCGTTTAAACTACGACAAGGAACAATAGGTTCGAGCGATGTATTTTTATAAATGTGTACATGCATGTATAAAATTTTAATTAGAGTTATTGAAATAAAAAAAATATATATTGCTTGTGTATGTTTACATTTTATTTTATTATTCTCATACAAAAATGCATAAATACAAAGTCTATCAGTCTTAACATAGATTAAGGAATGGAGTTTTTATAACTTAAAAAAATATTTTAGTTGCCAAGCCGAGTTGAGATTCCAGACAATGCTGCTGATACTGTTGTCGTGAATCTCTAAACTGATTTAAACCTCATCACTATCAACCCTTTTCTGGCGTGCTACAGGGCAAGGGTTTGAGAAGAATGAGAAGGGTTTAGGCCGTAGTCCACCACGCCAGCCAAGTGCGGATTGGCAGTCGAATCTTACCATATGTATACATAAAGTAGGAAAAATGCATAAAACGTAACGAGTTACATGTAAATTTTAGGGTAGGTAGTGCTTTTGTGCATGTATGAAGTGCACGCCACTGTTAGCATGAGAGCTATCTGTAATGTTCTCAAACATGCTTGCAGGTTTCCTCAAGAAATTTTATAAGCGCAAGTCAGGGACTGAGTTCAGTCCTCCGAAAAGGGGAACTGAGCTATCAACACTATGCTATCACAGTTTTTTTTAAATATTAATATCCCTTATCAGGAGAACTATTTTAAAAAGACAGCACTACAGCTATACCTGTCAGTTTAGTTTAAGTTAGGGATTTATTTAGACACAGAATTTTCACTAATGTAAACGTAACATCGTAACCTAAATTTTTACTGTTTAACTCACGGCATCATCACGGATCACGTTAATTTACGCTCGACGCGACAATATAATATATACAGTGCAGTGCATGCCGTCGTACCCCGTCATGCGAACAAGTTCATGACGTTCAGGAGTTGTTGAACCCGAATGGTTTTGAAACTAGTCTGGCAATCCCCAAAGAAAATTCACATTAGATAAGCCGTGTTTTAAACAGTAAAAATGAACTTAACTCTCGATATAGTAAATTCTTAATTTTTTTATGAAAATTAAGCTTAATTTGCTATACTCCGCGAAAAGCAGGAGAATCTGTATGGTGTAATTTATAATTTCTTCAATCCTTATACTCCACACCAAACAGATCTGTTAGCATAGCAAATTAAGCTTAATTTTCATAATATATCATGGATTTCCGCAAAGTAACGTGCTTCTATCCAATATTCTAACATTTGTTTTTCATAATAAATAACA
The DNA here is from genome assembly GCF_905163445.1 of Pararge aegeria. Lineage (NCBI taxonomy): Eukaryota > Metazoa > Arthropoda > Insecta > Lepidoptera > Nymphalidae > Pararge > Pararge aegeria. Next base: position 8,450,031 of record NC_053195.1, on the reverse strand, counting down.
AAAACCTACAATTAATTACAATTTTATATCGCACATTATACCGGATGTTTGGTGCATCGTGTGCCAAATCGAATCTGATGATTGGAGGGGTCTTTGGCTATCTCTTCAGCCCTCGTAAAAAAATCTTGCTCAAACGGTTTTTTTTATACTGATTTTAAATTGTTTTTTTAAAAATTGTAAAAATTCTACATTTAAATTTTAATAAAAAATAAAGTTGTTAAGTATTAATTAATTTTCTTTTTAATCTTTAATTTGTAACGTTTTACGCTTCTTTTGAAACTAGAATTACACGCCAGCAACATCTAGTTTTTGTTTTACAGCCCCGCAAAGTTTTTTTTACGTAAAAAAATAAGCTTGAACGTCAACTTTCGGTTTTAATAAAAAAAAAACTAAAAGTGATCATGTTCTTCCAATTTTTTTAAAACATCTCTGGACTGTCCCCTTTCTAATGGTGTGCAATATGCCATGAAAAGTAATTAGTAACATCACTAATTTTCAAATTTTCTAAACTTAGTCACAATTTTCTAATATTCAACAGATGAAAGAAAAACAAGTTTTTGCGTAAATAAAACTCACAAGCAGGTAAAATTTTTAAATTTCGTAGGTTTTACTTGAAATAAAAATAATACATTGCATTTGAAACATTTATTTCATAATTTTTACAAATTCTGCTCAAATTGTTCACCCCTGTTTCGAATGCAGGCCCGACATCTTTGACGTATTGTTACAGTTGTAGTCCGAAGCCGTATTTCGTTCTTAATTGTACCGAAGGCCGCTTCTATGCGTTGTATTAGTACCTCCCTCGTTGGGACTTCTGTGGCGTATACTAGCTCTTTGGCACGTCCCCAGACATAAAAATCTAACGGAGTTAAGTCTGGGGAACGTGGAGGCCATGCAATAGGCCCATCGCGCCCAATCCACGAATTGGGGAACACATTATCGAGGTATTCCCTCACAGTTAAACGCCAATGCGCGGGACAGCCGTCATTTTGAAATACTATGGGCACATCTTCATTAAACACGGGCACCTCGGCCAATAATTCCGGCAGATCATTTTGCAGGAACTCTAAATAATTATCGCCATTTAAGTTATCAGGCAGGTAGTGCGGTCCAATTACCTGATTCCCAATCACTCCTGCCCAAACGTTCACACTAAACCGTCTTTGAAAAGATTGCTGTCTTTTGGCATGTGGGTTTTGCCGTTTCGGTGCCCAATGGTGTAAATTGTGCAAGTTAAGAATCCCTTCTCTGGTAAATTTGGATTCGTCAGTCCACAGTATTCTTTTTAAAAAATCAGGATTATCCACATCTGTGTGTAACAAAAACCGACAAAAGTGCATTCGTCTGTCAAAGTCGCCACCCTCAAGACCTGCAACAACCAAAAATCTTTTTAATTCCCCTTGAGCAGTAATTAATTGCACTAGAAGATTATGGATACCTGCTAAACAAAGGCAACGTCAAACAAAGGTTTTAAATTACGTACCTTGAACCGGAGTCTCGTGGAATGGATATTTTTCGTTTTGTCGAAGGACTTTCCACACTTTCCATATTGAAATATCAAGTTGTGCCGCCACATATCTAATGCTTCTTGTGTCGTCTTCCTCAAAAAGTGCCAGTATTCTCTCGTCCACTTCAACATTATGTCGCACAACATGTCCCCTTGGTTCATGAAAATTGACACTCCCAGTCTCGCGTAAACGTCGGTATGTGTCTTGGAAGACTCTGCGGCCAGGTAATCGTCGACCAGGAAAGCGTTCCTGGTAAAGTCGTTGCGCTGCACGAGCGACACCACGGGCTGCACCATAAACCATTATGATGTCCGCATATTCCTCGTTAGAGTATGTCGTCATTGCAACAACAAAAAAGTCAACAAAGTTTAACAATAACACCAAAAGTAAATAAAACGTAACAAAAAACAACAAAACTTAACGAAAACTAAATAAAAGAATCGTGGAGTACAGTAAGCTAGCACCCACGTTAGGCAGCAGAGGCAGTGATGTCTCGACTAAAAAATAAGATGGCCGCCGTGTCGACGCGACGCGGGGCCCGTTCGCGATTGGTTCAAACAGGTTTGCACTATGCAAGAAAGGAATAGAAGATAGATTTCGCTTCACTAGAGTGAAAAAACTATTTTTGCCTGTTTAAACGAACAACGGGCGTATAACTTTATGAAAGAGACAGAAAATGTCATCTGCCTTGTGAATTGTGAGTGTTATTTACGCAAACCCTTGTTTTTCTTTCACCTGTTGAATATTAGAAAATTGCGACCAAGTTTAGAAAATTTGAAAATTAGTGATGTTACTAATTACTTTTCATGGCATATTGCACACCATTAGAAAGGGGACAGTCCAGAGATGTTTTAAAAAAATTGGAAGAACATGATCACTTTTAGTTTTTTTTTTATTAAAACCGAAAGTTGACGTTCAAGCTTATTTTTTTACGTAAAAAAAACTTTGCGGGGCTGTAAAACAAAAACTAGATGTTGCTGGCGTGTAATTCTAGTTTCAAAAGAAGCGTAAAACGTTACAAATTAAAGATTAAAAAGAAAATTAATTAATACTTAACAACTTTATTTTTTATTAAAATTTAAATGTAGAATTTTTACAATTTTTAAAAAAACAATTTAAAATCAGTATAAAAAAAACCGTTTGAGCAAGATTTTTTTACGAGGGCTGAAGAGATAGCCAAAGACCCCTCCAATCATCAGATTCGATTTGGCACACGATGCACCAAACATCCTGTACATATATAGCGCCTGACTGCTATCACACTGGATCGTAAGTGATGATACGGCCTAAGGTGGAACGCACTTGAGTAAAATATGCATGTTCAACGAGATTTGAACAAACCCATAACAGATGGAGCAAAGACGAAAGTCCGAACGGCATTCCTATTTTGGCGGTGCTTATGAACTAACTTTGTTATATCGACAAAAAGGCCGAACTCATAGCGTTAGTCGCTACGAGTTCGGCGTAATACTTCACATGCTTTTGGCGCATTATGTACCGACTCTGGATTTATCTGTGAAACCGAAAACCTTATCGTTTTTGAGTAAACCACTGCCACAGTTTTCACTGAAAGTAATCAGATACAGCCCTAAAATTAGGAATCCACTCGTGGTCCAAAAATATTGAAAAATTTTTCATTCAGATGCCTTCATTCCAGTCGAGACGGTGTTGAGTCGATATGATGGGCGAAGTTCATGAAACTGTTGAGCTACTTTCAACATTACTAACATTCCGCTCTGCCAAACTTAAGGTTTATGCAAACCGTTCAATGGCAACTGAATATCATCGAACCTATTGGTCCGATACTATTAAGGCTCGTCCCGACCAAACTTATGCCTACCCTCAGCCAACTTCTTCAAGGCCGCCGCGTACTGTCTCTGCACGTCCATGAGTCTAGAATATTCTGCGTGCAACGCCGCCTTTTGTTCTTTCTCATGTATAAACTTCTGCTCGACCTTTTTGACGGTTTGATTCACCCATTCCACTATCGATTCAAATTGGGTCATGAACTCTTCCCTTTTTCTAGCTGATGACATTACCCTAAAATTAAAAAGTATTTAGTACAGCTTTTTGGGATTGATATCGTCCGTGGAATTACTTTTTAATTGCAGTAAAGGGCTAATTGAGTCTTAAAAATCTAGTTTTTTTTTTAAACACGGCAGAAACGTATGCGGCCTTTTAGGGATCCTGACAGTGGCCGTGTATTTCCGATTTGTCGTATACTAACTCCTGCCACAAAAGACAACGATCACCACCACCTATTTGGGGAGTGTTACCGTCCCGGATTTTATCACTAACTTGTGATAGTAGTCTTTAGAGACCATCAAACCTACTGGAATAATCGGACATCGAACTCGAGCTTTTTGTAACATGCTCGTCCGGGGAAGTACCTAGTACCGCCGTGCTTTTTTCTGCCGCCATTGGCATTGCTGTGTTCCGATCTGAAGGGCGTGGTTATCGGTGTGATTACAGGCACATGGGGCTTAACACGTAGAACGCTTGTAGAACGTGTTCCTTGCATGCCCTGCGAAGTTTTGCTCTGTAGGCGACGGTTTTCCACATACTATCAAATTTGGCTTGACTTCGGGGCCGTCAATTATAACTACATATTAAATAAAAGATTTATTATTCCTTAAATGTCTAAAAGAGTCTTTTTTTTTCGAATTGTGTGCAGCTGATTAACCCTAACGATTTTAACAGCTTAACGTGGGCTTGTTGGCGAGCCAGTAAGAGTTTGAACCCTAGGGCTCGAAGAAGCGAAGGGATCGTCGGCCTGAGTGCACCTCATGTGAGGCCGAACCTCGGTTCAGGCGACGATTGGAGTGAAAGGGTTACGGACGGTGATTAGTCCGCACGCCTCCGAGAACGTCGGTGCGTAATCTTAATTATAGACAAGGTGAAAAGTAATTTGTGTATATATCATCATAACCATATCAACCTATTACCGACCCACTACAGGTCACGGGTCTCCTCCCACAGTGAGAAAGGGTTAAGGCCCACCACGCTGGCCCAGTGCGGATTGGTGGGGCAAAACATGTATATATAAGTTATTAAAAAATACTTACTCGTCGTAGTTATCTAAAATTGAATTCAACAGACTCAATTCCTTGGAGGTATACAGTTTAACTTCATACAGAGTGTTATAAAATATGTAATATTGCTTGGTTTCCTTGTGTTTCGATGCAACTGAAATAAATATATTTAATACAAATTACATTAGTCAGAATTATTGGAGGGCTGTTACCATTTTTTAATCTTATTGGGTTTAGAATTTCTTGAAACTTTTATGTTATATGAACTCATACATACTTACATAAATATCAAAACGAAAGTAACGGCAGGGACAATTCGAAGCGTAGTTCGCAATATATCAAGCAAATGCGTTACGTCTTTAATTCGCTTAGCGGCACGTCTTTGTCGGTAGGGTAGTTACCACCCTACCGACAAAGACGTGCCGCTAAGCCACGGTCAAAGCCCCCCAGACCAGACCAGAGAAAATTCGGAAATTAGAAATTCTCAAATTGTTCCTGCCGGGAATCGAACCCGGGACCACGTACTTAAATTCGGTCGTCATTTCTATTACTAATACGCTTTTATTTTCCCAATATACATATACGGAATTTTTGAGTGTGATTTTTACGCACTTCATACCGTCACATTGGAATAAAAGCACAATAATTTAATAAGTTTGTTCCATTATCTGACCAGTAACTTCAGGTTTAGTGAGGCTACGGATTACGTGCCTTTATGTTTTCGCTAAACGCCTTGAGTGTACTTTTAGTCTAGTACCTCACCAGCCAGGAGCGTTTAAAATGTTGCCAAAAACAATTTAAAAACGAGATTATTGGACCGTAAAGGAACGGGTCCCAGCAACCCGATAACCTCTTGTTCCATATGATTCAGATACCAATAACTTTATTTGAGGATAAAAAAAAAATCAAAAATAGAGTAGTTACATTTTCTAAACAATTTTTTTGCAACCCATTAAACGCATTGAGTTAGCCTCACCTTGATTGTAAAGTTCCACGAATCGCTTCTCGTACTGCAGCAACTCAGCCGTGCCAGGCACTTCGTCTATAGCCACCGTATATCTTAACACTTGCCGGTTCAAATGCCCTAACTCCACTCTGACACCGCTAATGTAATCCTTCAACTTTTTCTCTCTATCTTGGAATTCTTTCAGCTCATCGGGCGTCAGAGGTTGTTCTTCTACAACCGTTTCGGGTTCTTTGGCAGTTCTGAAATGGCGACATTGTTATAATTATAAATATTTCTCATTTATGATCCAAAACCCTATTCAAAGTGAACTCTAAAGGATGTGATGATTATGTTTTTGCAGACCTTGGTTTGCACGGCTAGCATAGGTAGGAGAAAAAAATTGTACCCCCCATGATATCAACTGGCAAAAGATAAACTTAACTTGTCCACTTGGATATAATAAAAAATAATTAAGACTAAAGACATATTTTACTTTACGCCTTACAATGACATTGAATCTGAATATTAAACACAAAAGGCATGGCTCTACAGTGATATACCTATGCCTTTTCCCTACGCGAACGAATAAAAAAAATTATTAAAGTGTCTTATGACTTATACTTACTTTATGGGTATGGAGTATGGAGTGTAGAGGTAAGGAGAGTCATCTTATATGGGAGAAAAGTTGAAAAAGTGTCCAGTTGTTGCGCTAAATAACAGTTCAAAAATCCTCCACAATGGCGCTGGTGGATGCATAAGGTATGGTATGAATGTAGCAATTATAGCAATTGTAGATGAATTGAAGTATGCCGAGTTAAAAAATTTAATGTCATTATCGACTAAAGTAGATAAAGTAGTTAATTATTGAGAATTTCAACAACTTACGTTGTACAAAATATTGTGGTAAATAAAACCTTACAGATTTATTATAACCAAACGTGCGTTTAGAGTGATTTTATTTCGTAAACAGTAAATAGTACGGTTATTGATATATAAACATTTAATTTTATGAAAAAGTGAGTCAATAACAGAACAGTTATGGGTAAAATTTGTGTTGTGAAAAGTTGTCCAAGTGGACGTAAACCCCAAAACAAAAAAAATAGTTCACCTCAGCCTCTTTCGTATTTCCAACCAACAGTATGTAAATCAAAATTGTCAAATGTCTGCTAATTTTAGTGTCGTGAAAAACTTACATTATGGTAAACGAAAGCATATTAATTTTTTATTTATCTAATTTCACAGACACCGGCAAGATTACAAAATTGGAAAATTTCGCTGGGTATTGAATTAAAAGCTACTGATTACATCTGTCATCTCCATTTTAAAGAGGAGCAAATAAAAATGTACGAGAAACTGTACATAAAAGAAGAGCTCGTAATTATGCCTTTAGGAAAAAAAATACTAAAAGAAGAAGCTTTACCAACGATCCAGCATCAGTTTATTCCGGTATTTGAACATGAGTTTTTAACAAGTACTGTAGATGAACTGAAAATACCAAGCTTACATTCGAATAACAATGGAGACGAAGAGCTATTTCTAGTGCAAGAAAATAACATCGAGCCCCAGACAATATTAGTAAATGATGTTCCTGATAATCTAATAGATGATGGTGTTCAAAGGGAGCAAGACTTGATAGAACCACCTTTCAGTCAACACGCCTGTAAAGATTCGAAGAATCTACAAGAAATCGAAGCTTCAAAATTGCCACCGTTTTGGTTGTATATACCCGAGCCCAATGGATTTGTATTTATGCGAATGGATCCAACAACTCAGCAGATCAAAATTCGGTTACGCTTAAACAAGGATACATCTATTACTGTATGTATCAATGAATGTCCGAGCAGATACATCTATTTTTTTTTAAAAATCATTGATTATTATTTTTTTTCAGGTTCTTTTTCCTAACAATGACGAACTGCCTCTAAACGAAAAAATTAATTCATTAAGTTGTATCTATGACTACTTGAAATCAGTGGAAAGATGGCCTTTATGTGTTGGTACTCAGATTGACAGTATAAAGTAAGGATTGCTTGTTTCTGCTTAAGTGATTGAAAAAATTGAAAACATTTTAATCTTTTATTTATAAAATGATAATAAAATTCTCTTTCTTTACTTACATAAATTAAATAGCTGAATCTAACAATTTTTTATAATGAATAAACTCTTTTATAATTTTAATGTATTCTTGAGTACAGAATACCTATTATTAGTGAATATTAGTATCGCACTATTATTAAGTCGCATAATTATAATATACCTTCAATAATTTTTATAATGTAATTGTGTCAAACCTTTCTATTTCATAAATTTTACCGTGTCACCTAAATTTATGTGTGTACCATTTAACTGTTTTTTTATTTGGTAACTGATAAATTACTGTTAATTAGCAATACATCATTACTTATACAGTGTAATATTACTTAAGTACCTAGTATATGTTATATTAAATAAATTGGAATTGAACTTCAACGTTAATCATATTTTAATATAACTTCGTCAGATAAGTACATAAACATAATCTTCAACGTCAATAAATTAGACAGTCTCGATTGTGCTTAAATAATATATAGAATTTTCTTATCCTATTTTATTCACGACGCCCAAAATTTTTAACAGCTACACTGTTTACTTACAGAAAATTCAACTGAAACAGGAAATATTTAATAGCAAAGTCAGAGTGTGCTAAGAAGTCAAATGCTATAGTACAAGAAGCAATCCTGAAGTTGCCGACAGAATTCCAAAATGCCGTTAATTCGTGCTTTGAGGCTGCTAAAAAAAAAGAACGCTAAAGGTCGACGATTTACCTTAGAATGGATATACGAGTGTATATTGATTCGTTTAAAAAGCAAAAACACGTATCAATTCCTGCGTCAGAGAAATATTTTACCTCTTCCCTCGATCAATACACTAAATAAATTTATACGGCAAATTAGCTGTTCTGCGTACGGCTTCCAGCCTGCTACTTTCTTTGCCTTAAGATGTCAAACAATGGAGAAAGGAGAAAAACGAGGAGTTATTTTGGTTGACGAGATGAAGTTGAGTGAAGGTGTTTTTTTTGATCAAAAATCAATTAAATTTTCTGGTTTTGTTGACCTCGGAAAGCACACCCCAGAGGATTTAAAAAATAAAACGGCAGATCATGCTTTGGTATTCAAATTTGTACCTTTTAAAGGTAGATGGGTGCAATCATTGGGCTGTTTTCTCTCAAAGAACGCTTGCAAAAGCGAACCATTACATAAACTCATCGTGGAATGTATTATACTTATGGAAAATAGCGAGATCAATGTTGATGCTGTTGTTATGGATGGTGCGTCTTGGAACCGAGGTGTTTGGAAAATATTCGGCGTAGATGAGAATAATATCAGCTGTGAACATCCATATGACAGCTCACGACGACTATGGATGATATCGGATTTCCACCATTTAGTTAAATGCTTCCGAACCTCGACCTTAGATGATAAGCTGCATGAGTTTAAGGTATAATAGAGTACATTTTCTTATATTACGAAATTTTGCTATGTTATTCTTGTTATCAAGATTATATATTTTGCAGACTCCTTTTGGGAGAGTAAAGAAACGGCATTGGGAAGCATTGTTGGAAGAAGAAAATTATCGTCAGCCAAACTTGAAAATCGCTTACAAATTAAAACCTGCGCATTTAAAACCAAAGGGTTTCCAAGCAATGAATGTTCCTCTTGCTACAGAAGTTTGTTTAATATTTTGATATTTCTATCTATTAATGAATTATTCTATTAATTAATTAACAATTAATTAGTTTTATTATAATATTTTAATTTCGATGCTTACTTATAGGTATTCGGTTATGAAGTATCCGTTGCCATGGCTCATTATCAATCAACCTGCGACGAATTAAAAGATTCAACTCCGACGCAAAATTTTATTGATCTAGTTTTTAACTTGATCCAAGCGATGTCATCACGTATACCGAGAGATGCTTTATATGTAAAAGATGATTGCCGTCAAAGACAGGTAAGATTGGTTTTGAAAATAAAAAATAATCAGAAGTTAAAAAATTGTAGGTTTCTTTGGAAGAATATCACTCGACTAAGCTTTGACTCGACGATCATGGCAATAGTTACCAAGCCTAAATTGTCAGGTACTCAATGCCGAACCTTTATGTGTCATAGTAAAAGTATCTTAGAAAAATTTATCGGATGGAGATTTTGATAAATTAAGCATATTTTAGAATCATTTCGTTAATTTGTGTGATAAAATTTTATTTTATACACCGTTTTGACATTTTAACACTTATTTTTAACACTTCATTTCATATTAAACATCTTTCAGGCGATTTTCAAATTCTTAAAATTCCTTGAAGATTGGGAAAAGCTTGAGAAGAAAATACCTGTTTCGAGAAGTACTTTACTGGGATTAAAAGTGACCTTACGAGCAACTATTGAAATTTTAGAAATGCTTAAAATCTAATGTAATTTTAAATATTTAATGACTGCGACTTTATCGCAAGACCCGTTGGTGGTTATTATAATTATAATCATTATATTATAATTTTTAGTAAAATTCGTTCTATTTTCTAATAAATATTTATTTATTTTCTATTTCAGAGATTTTTTTCAGTCATGAGACAATCATGTGGAGGTAACGATCATCCTGACCCTAAAATGTTTGCTCAAGTATATCGCTTAGCATCTTCCTTCTCCTTGATACGTCCTCCAAGAGGGTGCAATGTTTCAGGAAAAGATCTTTTACGGAGTCTAATAGAGGCTAAGCATGTCTTAACAACATCTGATACACAAGGCTAGGATTCGTGGCTTGAAAATATTGACGAAATGTTGCAAAGTCCTCAATCATTAGATGAAAGCTCCTCAATCGACGTGGACCACGATTATAACCAGGCGGTAACTAGCGATGCGGTCCAATCGTACATAGTTGGTTCTATAGTTCGAAAATTAAGAAAAACCATAAAATGTCAAATTTGTTTAGAAGCTATAGAGACGCATGCTGAAGTTGGTAAACAATTACAGCGGAATGATGTTATCAATAAAATGGACTTATATGGTGGACTGCGGTTTGCAAGTAATCAATTATTTGATATGACAAAGCAATTGGAAACGTGTGTGTTAAGAGCTGTCAGTAAAAACTTGACTAATGTAGAAACAATTTGCGGAATAAGTATGGAACTCAGAAAAGAAACTGTTATGAAAATTGGGTGCTTGCAACATGAAAATAGTTTAACTGCAAAGGTTATAGATATTTATATTGTTATGTTATTTATTAATTATTAATTGTTATTTATTATATTAACAATAAAATATTTAATTTATTATTGATAATGTTTGTATGACATTATGTCTTTTATTGCTGTTAATTTATATTGTTCATTACGTGTTCAGTCCATGTTACATGACTGCTCTTGTAGTAATATTGAAATATACTAATTTATAGAAATAAATAAATTTTTTTAGCGAATAATATTGTTTTAATACGTTCAATGATTAAAGGTATCTATGTTTTTTTCTAAAAATTTTTAAGATGCAGAAATTGATTGCTTACAGGAGAAAATTTTTATATTTTCGTTTTGCTCCTGATGAACTTTTGTACTCTAATTTTAAACACATTCGTTTGTTTATTTTATTATATTTATGTACTTATTTATTTTGTATAACATAGTTATTTCTTCTTATTAATATATTAATTTATTTTTTGATATTCACACATAAGCGTTAAATCGTTAAATGATACGTAAAAAAATAATCATAATATATTGATTCCCACTTTATGCGGATTTTTAAAAGCGCGCCATAACTTAGCGGAAGTTTCTCTTTCCTTGTTTATTTTTCAAGCCTACTCTAACAATATTTATATTTGGCGCTTCTTTTAAGAGTTACCCTGATGCAAATGTGGCGCCATCCTAATTTAATACATTTTGACGACACTTTTTCATATACAGAGATGACTCTCGTATAGAGTATGTAGTATGGAGATACAAGGAAGTAAGGTTAGTTTTCTCAATAATTAACTACTTTAGTCGATAATGACATTAAATTTTTTAACTCGGCATACTTCAATTCATCTACGATTGCTACATTCATACCATACCCTGTGCGCCATTGTGGAGGATTTTTGAACTGTTATTTAGCGAAACAACTGGACACTTTTTCAACTTTTCTCCCATATAAGATGACTCTCCTTACCTCTACCCTCCATATTTATGGGATTGATTATTTAATGGAGAAAAGAGAACAGTCATATTATGTTGTACACAAATCTCTTCACACGGGACTTCTCAAGGCAGAGAAACCTTACACTCTGCATGCGTTCAAAGGATGCAATATGCGTGCCAAAGTCAAATGTACAATCGATTATACACCACGGCCTTCTAGGCTATTTAGCGAGATTTTAAATTTAGTTTAGTTTCATACAGGAAACTTGCATTCGAGAGAATATTTTATGTCCCGGGAATAAGAAAAAGAAAACCGCGACTTTTTTTTAAACAAAAAAAACTAAGACAACAGTTATTGAATTTTATATATGCTTACCGCGAAAGCTCTTCCAATTTCTTATGTTCATTTTCCCTATGTTCAATTAACTTTAAGAGTTCATTTCTTTCCCTCGCCAGTTCTTTCAATGACTTGTAAACTTCTTTAACATTTTTATCACTGAAATAATAATTTGCATATTTAGTGTATTATGTTGATATTTAGTCTCTTACAGCAACAGCCCGAAAAATGTAAATCATCTGTCATAGGCATATGTTTTACTTAGATATTTAAATTATATATATTGCTTGAATTCTCTTTGATTACAAAATATAGCCTACACACCTATAATCATCTGTTTTCATTAACTTTTTAGTAATATTCTGCAAATTATTCATTACATCTGCATATTTAGCTTTTGCATTGTCTATTCTTGCTTCGTGGTCTTTTCTAACAACATCTATTTCAGTTTCCATAGTTTCAATAACTTTTGTTAGTCTCTCAATATCTTCAGAGTATTTAATTTTCTCTTTCTCTTCTAGTTCCTTAGGTATATCTCCTGTCAGCTCAGAATGTAAGACTGCATAGTGGATTTTTGTATTGGCTGTATCTTTGTTTTCTTTATCTTCAGAATATCTGTCTGTCTAAAAATATCATATTAAAACAAGTATCATACAATCAGTATATTAGTTTTGCGTTTTTACGCAATATATCGCAAGAATTGCAAAACATAAAAGTAGGAGAATTATTGCAAAGTAATAATAAGTCGCTTTTCACCGATAAATGTATGTAAATCCATAATTTAAGTTTATTAAAAATAATAAATGATAGAAAAAGATAATCTTAACTTACTTCTGTAGTTATATCTGAAGGATCCGCCAAAGTTTTTTCATAATCATACTGTAAGAAATATGTTTATTATTAATTAGATTCCCAAAAAAAATTATATTTGCAATTCTAGATCAAAGTTATACAACTTTATGGGACCTCACTAAAGAGAGTTCATCAATTTACAGTAAATTTTTTCTTCATCTTATTAAAACAACAATTTTTCCAAGTGCGTTTTAAATATTATAAAAAAATATTTAAGCAAATATATTAAAAGAAAAAATAATAAAAAAAAACCAATAAATTGGTTTTAACACACTTGTTTTGTAACACCCTTTTTATTATCTGGATTTAAAAAAATAAAAAGATACTGTACACAGTACCAATATGTAATGTGATAGGTTTAGTCATCCAGTTTCCGCTGAGTAAAAATATATAAACTTACCAAGAAATCTAGTCCCTCATCCTGTTTATCCTCATTTTTGTGATTTGAAACATGCATCAACATGCGTTGGTCATACTCGGACAATACTGCATTTACTTGTTCTAACTCATTTGTAGGGAAAGCTCCTTTCCTTTTCCTAACTCTACATGGTTTGTATAAATTCTGGAATAAGTTTTATTTTTTATTCTTTATCATTTATCAAACTATAGCATCAATTAAAAAATATTATCTCAAGTGTTGTATAGACGCAAGGCAAGTTTGCAGTCCCAGCAAACCAAAAACACACTTGAAGAAAAAAGTGTATACTTTATTTTTAACTCAACTGATGCATACTTTCATACTGCACTTATTTGACGCAATAGCACATAGTCTTGAACTTTCACAACACAAACACTCAGGACAGCCATGACACTATGGGCTAAAATGTCACTATGTAACATTAAAATTGTGTACTTGAAAATGTTTCTGCTTTAAGTAGGTAATCACATTTTTTTCACGACAAGGTGTTTAGATGCCAGTATCTTCCTGCAAGGTTCACTAGGTAATAATGATATGAAATAAATGTTTGATATAGTTACAATACCTGTACAACAACAAGATTTTGCAACAATTTCTCACTTTGGAGGTAAAGGGTTCGATCAGATTCAAATATGTGATCTTTTTCATACTGCATCACTGCAAACTTGCGCAGTTCATCTTCCTTAGCTTCTCTGAACTCACTTGAGTATTTTATCAGCCATTGAATCAATGGGAAAATGTTGATGAAGTCCAGACCTTGTATTTGATGGGGCTCAATGATGAATGGGCATTTCATACTTGGTAGGGTTTTTACTATCTTCTCTGTTAATGCTCTACAAAAAGAAGTAATCATCATGATCACAAATTTTGTTTGGTCAATTAAATGATGTATTAGTAATATAAAATTTATAGACTCCTATAAAATTATTTACTAAGCAGTAATAGCCTAGGAGTTAGAGGTTTCCCTTTCAGGATGAATGATGAAGGAAAACATTGTTAGGAAACCTGCGTGCCTGAACGTTCTCCATAACATTCTCAAAGGTATTTGAAGTCTTTGAATCTGCACTTGGCCAGTATGGTGGCCTACGCCCTCCTCATTCTGAGAGAAGATCCATACCCTGTAGATCATGATGATCTATGATATTGATGATGATGAATATAAAAATACTTACATCTTTTTGCCTATGGTAAGATTCTCCTCAAACAATAAACTAATGTCAACATCTATGTCACACAGTTCTATACACCATGTCAGACCACCAACAATTTTATCAAAAGCTGACAAGCCTTGCAGTTGAGCCCTATAATACCCAGCTGCTACTAGCGCATCAGATATTTCATGCCATTTTACAAGCTGTTCAGCATCTTCCCGTACTTCCACCTGAAACAATGACACACTATTAATACTGACTCGTCAGATTAAACTTGGATGCTGGAGTCATTTTTGCATATACTGTTGATTATAGAAATAATAGGTGAACTTGATATATATTCAACTAATTGGCACTGTCACCAGTAGAAGCAGGCAATTATCAAACCATTGCCGGCTCATTAGAGGACACAGATCTCCTTTTACAATGAAAAGGAAATACATAACAAAATAGGGGAGTATTACGTTGACTATAAAAAGATATTTAGTAATATTACCTCTTTGCCTTCCTGGTCCACTCCACTATATATGTTCATCAAAGGTTTGCTTCTGGTAAAGATATTCTTCTGCTTGGTGGCCATGGTTATATTAAAAAAACAGGTAAACCTAAAGATTAATTGATAAAATATTTTGTTCGGGGCAACGAAGTAATTTGTAAGCACTTTACATGAAAACAATTACTATTTGTTACAGATTCGCACATTAATAATTACACTATTTTTTGGACTATTATTGATGTTTTATAAATACAATATACAAGTAAATCTACATAGTTATTAGTTTGTTTATTTTTTGTACTTCAAAATCATTCAATTATTAATTAATCTGTGACTACCTATAGTAGAGAACACTGTGGAATTTGGAATAAAATATTCAAACAGGTTAGGCGTATGACGTATTGCACATTCAATGTAACTTGGCGCGTGATTGATCGGTTAAATTGTTCTTTCAAATTCACCATCTAGTTTTTACCCGCGCGGCGTCGTAACCATTCACTGACTCTAGTTAACATTGCCTACCTAGTGCGATCTAATATTTTTAGCAACAAAAACAAACGCCTACGTATATAATATATCTAAAACCTTAACTATTGAGCCAGTTTTCGTACGGTAATAAAATCATGAGCTCCGATTTTCAATCAATTTACTTTGTAGTTTTCAT
The DNA here is from genome assembly GCF_905163445.1 of Pararge aegeria. Lineage (NCBI taxonomy): Eukaryota > Metazoa > Arthropoda > Insecta > Lepidoptera > Nymphalidae > Pararge > Pararge aegeria. The sequence continues at coordinate 8,434,485 of NC_053195.1, read as the reverse complement.
AAGCTCAAGTCAGAACTGCATTTTCAAATTGCTGCCATAAACATATTTATAAAGAGTGTTCCGTTTAAAAGATTTCAGAAACGATTAAATCGGATGTCTAATAATTTGGGTGATGCGTGATGCTTGATATATCTATATAAAATTCCCGTGTTAAAATGTTTGTTTGAATTATGAATTTTTGAATTTTTATTTTTGGCGTGGCGACGCGCCGCTTCGCCACTCTATATGATTTAATTTTTGTATTTCGTCATTATTAACCGACTTACAAAAAGGAGTGTTTACCAATTGATTGTATTTTTTTTTTAATTTGTGGAACAAATTTGTAATGCTTTATCTTTTCATTATGTTGTAATAACTTACAGAAAACAATTTCGATGTTTCAAATCTGCCAGGCGTGAGACGTCCCGTGAAATATTTTCAAATATTCAACAACACTGCAAAAATTCAGGCAACACTGTCAAATGTCAATCAACCTTTCATTTGCACAAGAATTTGCAATTTTTTCCGAAAACATTTCACTACGGATATTTTAATTAATTACTGTGGTGTTTGTGTAATAAACTGTATTTCTAAGGGCCTAAGTCAATTTAAAATATCAGTTATCCTTTTAAGCCTATAAAGAGACCATAATTGATATTGATTAAATTTTGCAATGAATAAGTTACCGAGGGCTGTTTATTGTAAGTATATTATTTGCCGGCAAACATTTTACATACATTCATCTGTCATATGAATTGTTTCCATAATGATAAATTTGGAAAATAAAGTAATGTGAATATTAGAATTAGAATAATAATCAGGAAATGACATTATTTTCTGTGGATAAGTAAAGATTGTACATCCAAACTAGAAAATACCTAAGTATAATTTAAAACTTGTATATATTATAGTATAAGTACTTAATTTCAGAGATCAAAAAGTTCGGAATTACAAGCTTTCTTTCCACTCTCCATAATGGATCAAACAGTAGATGTTGTGGATTTAATTTCTTCATTACTGGATTCTGGCAAATACAAAGAAGCGCTTAGTGTGCCCATTGAAGAGAAATATGCTGAAAGTTTCAAAGATAACTGTTGGGACTTGATATCAGTTACTGTAGGCAAGATTGAAAATGACACAATAATCATCAAACCTTCACTTTACAATGCCTGTGAAGAGTTGTTAACTATAATTGTGCAGTCCGCCCCTCCAGAAGGAGCTCTTTTAGAATTTATTGAACAAATAGAAGTGGCTAAGAACGATGCACAATTTGCAATTATATTAGAACCACTACAACAACTTCTGCTTAAATTGTCTGTAAAACGAGGCAGGTCTCTAGAATGGTGTCTCAACTCAATAACCACATATATAGATGCTATACCAATCCCTGAACATAAATTAGAAGGGCAAGAACGTCTATTGCTGGATTCTGATATTAATATCAGAAGAATTATCAAAGTTTATTCTTTGTTACCAAGATTTTACAGACCTTTTGTAAGAGAAATGATTGCACCTGATGCAAATGTTAAAACAAAAGAACTTATATCTGCATTTTTAATAAGTTTGCTTGGCAAGCCTTTAATTTATGTAGATTTAGACCCTTATTCAAACTTAAACAGTGAAGCTAGGCTATGTTGTGTTGATATTATTGAGGATATTAGCAAATTATTAAAAAATGTGATGAAGCTTTTGCCTTATGTGGAGTTACATGAGAAGCTAAATAGCAAAAAAAAGTCTAAAGCTATTGCTAACAATGAAGAAGAGTTACCACCATTTGAAAACAATGAAAAAACCAATCTTACTACATTATCAGGACTATACTATTCATTCTTTTCTGGACATTTTGATGTACCAAACTTTGCACTTCCACTTGTATACTCCAATGAATATGTTGTTCACACAGTTTTACTTTGTGTTATTCATTTACTGAGCTTTGATCAATACGGTCCTCTTACAAAGGGTGTATCTTTATGCAAAGAAATTTTTAAAAAGTACCCTAAGAACATTTCGTATAAAATGCTTACATTACCAGTCCATTACAATTTATGCAGAAGCTTAATACATGTTTCCATATATAGCGGTTACAAGTCAATCCGCAAAGATTCTGTTAAAATTTTAAGTGATCATGTTAACAAGTTTGAATATAAGGGCAGACATTTAATTATTAAATACATGTTAAGTGTTGCTAATCATTCTGGTATAATAGGCTATGCTATCACATTGTATAAAAATTCATTAAATGAAGCTTTTAAAGAAGCTCAATTGCCTGATTGTTTTACTGGTACAGAAATGAGGGATATGATTAATAAAATATGTTATTTGCCACATGGTGCAGAATCTGATCTTGTGGAACTTGCTGATCAAATAATAGCTGCATTAAATTTTCTACGTTACCTTGCATTGAAAGATGTTGGTAACAAGACTGGAATCAAGGAGTGCTTTTCAGTGATTGAATCAGATTATTTGGAAAAGTTGAGGACAGGTTTAAATATGTCCAAAGCTCATTATGAAGTAAAATTAAAGGATATTGAAGAGGCACAGAAATCTAAAAAGCCAAATGAAGAAGTGGAGGTTTCTATAAATGTAGCAGGAAATATGTTAGAAAATATACCTACTGAGAGCAAAAAGGAAATTTTACATTCAGGATTGAATGCATTTCATTTGGTAGAATGTTTGATTGCAAGGTTATCTGAATGCATTTCTATAAATAAAACCCAATAAATCTAATCATAAACATTTATAACTTTAAATAAATACTAATAACTACTTTAAATAAATACTAATAACATTACCTGCTTGTATTTTTATTCATTCCCCATTATTTTTATTCACCCTCTACCTTATGATAGAGGTGAAAAAAATTATACACATTTGCCTCTCTTCTGTATTTCATTATATGGCTTTTAAATTTTATCTTAAGAGAATGAATATAATCTTTGAGTTTTATTTTGTTAACAGCCCTAAGGAATGGTCGTAGATTATTTATGCCGCTTACGAGTATGGCGATCAATGATGTCACACACAAAGTACTGCGAAGCTATTGTCAAGGAGTAAGGAAAGAAGTTGTGGTACCAGCTACTTTTGATCAGGAGGATCATCAATATGAAGAAGATGTGAAAAAACGTATTTTATCCAAAGCCCTAGAGTTTGTTACAAAAAGTGGTTGGTCAGTTGACTCTCTAGCTCAAGGAGCTGAGGCTGCTGGGTACCCTGGTGTTAGTCATGGCTTATTCCCGAACGGAGGGGGTGATCTTGTGCACTACTTTAATGTAACGTGCAATGAAAAGCTTGTTGAGGAAATGAAATCCGTAAGAAATGTTTATTGACTCTTTTCTATTTCTTTGCTGATATTATTATTAAATTTAACAATTTATTATCTCCCCATTTAGTGGCCAAAAGAGGAGCTGAAAGAATCAAAAGTACCTGCACAACAAATAGAAAATGCAATAATGACGAGATTATTAATGATTGAACCATACAAGTAAGTACTACCAACATAATTACCGAATATTCTTTGTTTAATTATCTATTTTTAAGAATCTTACTTTTTCCCTTAAAGGAGTACCTGGGCTAAGGCAATGGCGATACAAACTCTTCCTAATAATGTTCCAAATTGTTTAGCAACACTCCTCTCTTTAGTTGACGATATTTGCTATCATACGGGTGATCGCAGTGTTGATGTAAGTTATTTGTTTTGAATTTATTTTCTGTTGCTATTCATTCTATGATTGCGGCTAAAATTAGCGAGATTTAAAAACGATAGTACACTAACCTAAGCGATGGAATGTCTTAAATAGACATTCCATCGCTTAAGTTAGTGTACACGCGCGCGCACACACACACGTGTGTAAAGATTCGCAAAAATTCCGAAATTACGAATTTTATGAATTGCCCAAGGACTTCAAACTTAAAGAGACCAGTCCTCATTACTGCGCAAGCAAAATCAACATAAGGTTACACGCGTTTTAGATACCTCATCATCATCACTACCAACAAAGACGTGCCGCTAAGAGATTTTCTTAGAGTAGATGATAATGTTGCATAGAAACCGTTGAGAGGTTGACTATGGGTTTAATTTATCTGCCATACCCCCTGACAGGTTAGCTAACTTCCAACTTAGACAGCATTATCGCATACCACCAGCTGAGATTGCACTCAAGGGCTAATTTGTAGTGGAATAAAAAAATGTGTTGTTTTAACATTTTTACTTCTTTTAGTTCAACTGGTATATTCGGCGAGTTGGTTTGGCTGGAATTTACAAAGCGTCTGAATTATTCTATTTGACGGACAATAGTCAAAGCAGTAGTGCGACTAGAAGTTTTGTTAAATCACGTATACGTGATGCAGAATTGATTCAAATAGCCCTCAACATGAATCCTGTTTCTGTTGCGCCACAAACTTTAACGGCAGCATTTGTTACGGTAAATAGTTTCGATTATGACCATAATAGATAAAATATTGCATGCTTCGCCACTAATAAAACTCTCACGCAAAGGAAGAATAACAGCTTTGGGTTGTCTATTGACATGACAGCAATGCTCCTGCACCAGATTTAGAGCAAATCCGCACTGGAAAAAACGTCTTCGTGATTTGTTTTCCGCGTACGGAATTTCTTATAGAAAATTCGATGCTGCGGCTTGCCTCGTAATGTGTGTTTAAACACATTAAGCCCTCTTTTTATTTAACTGGGAGAGGCTATTGGTGCCTTTTCTATTGTACACTAAATTAAATGACAATTCTAATTAATAGTGCTATCCTTTTCTACAATGTTTGTTTCTTTTTCATACAGAATCTATAGAAATAGAATAGCACCATTTTTAGAAATAATTAGTACATCAGAATTTTTGGCACCAAAGTGTTATCTAAATTGAGATCTAAATATAACTTGACGTTTCATTTTCAGGCAAAAAATATGCTGGGAATAAACAGTTTGAAGTAATGTTCAAGATGCTTTAGAAGAAAAATAGTTGCAGTATTCTAATATTTTTGATTATTATTAAATAAAATAGTTTGTTTTTAACCTGCCTTTGTTTTATTGTTTAAAATAATAAAACTGCTTTAATAATCACAGTAAAATCATTTATTATTAAATTTAAGGATATTTAATTAATATAGTTTTTGTATAAAATTTAACATTTTACATAGTCATTACTCATATAACAGAGATAGATTAGATTAATAATGGATTAACATAGATACATGCATTGAAGATTTAAGGCACAATTTTTTTTTTGTCTATTCTATAATGGGGCAATGTAATCACTGCCAAGAGAAACATAAGATATAAGATTGGTCGGTAGTGGCAGTTTATTCCATAACTTATCTGAAACTGTTTGTCTTACCACAAATCTGCAGTACTTTTGTAAGGAGTCTAACTTGGCAAATCTGAAAACAAAAAATTATAGTTTAACAAATTAAATTAATTTACTTTCAGATAACATAGAACCAATTAAAAACAAAAGCTGTCTTATAATAATGACAATAATAATCTATACTAATAATATAAATGCAAGTTTGGATGGTTGTTTGTAAATCAAATAAGCTAGAAGGGCTAAACAGATCTGGCCAAAATTCAGCATAGAGATTGATAGTAGTAGAGATAGTCTGGAATAAGACAAAAGCTACTCTTTATCTCCAAATTTGCAGACCCTGCAGAATAGATTTGTTTTTGTTTTTCATAGAGCAGTTAGTGGAATTTCAGATGTCAGGCATACTTATCAAAATTTCAACTTGAATTAAGTTTTGGTTTACAACTAGTGCAAAAATAAATTTCTTCATACCTGTTCAAAGGTCTGGCAAGTTTAACTGGCATTTCAAACAATTTAGATTTGACAGCCACTGTAGCACAATGTTCTGATATTCTGTTTGCTGGAACATATGTTTCATTGTTCAAGGAAAAGAGTCCATTGGCATGTCGTAGACGTGCGTGTAGGGTGCGCCCAACACAACGGAAAGAAACACAAAGGATGTGCCTTGAGTCATAAGAGTCTCGCACCAAGAAAACATTATCATGCTGTCCAGCTAGAAGCTTCTCTGCCTCGCTTGAGGTTATTCCACCCCAGTACCAACCATGTCTAAAAAATAAAACATTATTAGAATCAGGTTCTGTAAAAATCTATTTTATAACAGCCTGTCTATTTACCTATCTTAGGTTCAATTATTCCATGATGATTAAACTTTACATAGCGTAAGCGTGCATCCTGGAGGATACTTATTATCTCAGGAATTAAAAACAAAGACAGGGAAGTTTTTGCTAGTTTTCAATATACTTATAAATAATATTAAGTGAAAGAAATAAATGAATAGTTAAGAATATTTACCCCTTGTGATTATCTTTATTCCACTCTGAGTTAGCCCTTGCCTGCAGTCTTAGCAGTTAATGTATAGTAGTTATATGTAACCCATAACCTTAATTGGTTTCTATGTAGCATAGTACAGGAATTCTATTTCTCTTGGTAGGTTGGGTCCACAACTTCTACCAGGACAGAGCAGAGAAAATTCACAAAGGTCATCATAAATGACAAAGAAGCTAAGGTTTTGGTAGCAGCTTAGCTAGCTCTGACTCAGAAGGGAGTAGATATACAATGGATCATTATGGCAAATTAAGTATGGAGACATGGTTGCAGTTTTTTGTCCAGGGTTGTGTATATAAACATCATGGCTAGATTTTGTGCCTCATTTAAGTAAGCAGATATCCTTAAATATTTCACAGTCACTGATATATTATGACTTCATGATACTTTTATGACTTACTAATATTGTAAAGGTGAAGAGTTTGTTTGGTAATATGCTCAAATCTCATGAACTACTAGTTCAAATTGGAAAAAAAATTTTAGTGTTAGAAAGAGCATTTATGATGGAAAGCTACTGGCTATATAACACCACACTACAATCAATACCAGAGCATCAATGAAAAATGTTGCAAAAATGAGAAAAAATATTGCTTTAGAGCTTCTGATGGGTGTGATCAGTAAATGGTCAAAGTTATGTCAAAACAATGTAGAAACGGAATTGTTGAAGTTCTAAAAAAATGTCAGTCAGCATATCTATCTTTTAAAGTTGACTTATTAGTGAGAAAAGTAGTGGGGGACTGCTAGGTGTATTCTATAATAACCATGCTAAGAATGCAAAGAAATGTTATCAATGCCAAAAAACTTACTTGGAAAGTTGACAGTATATAGCACAACTTTCAACTGATATATGCTGGTGATGACCTCTGAGCACAGAGTGACCATCAGCATGCTGGCACTTAATATTTGACTTCTCAAGTTCCAAATCCTTCTTTATGTCAAGCTTGGTAACAATATGCTTCTCAGTCGACGTTGAAGGTTCATTTGCCTTACCAAGACTACATAAATGTTCACCACCAATATTTTTATTACCAAAATATCTCTGTAACGATCGAACACTGCCAGCAACGAAAAGTTTATTCTTCCAAAACCTAACGAATTTATTCGTGTTGACAGGGGGCATACGCTCAGGCAAGTAAACACGATTGACAATATCTGTGTTATTAAAATCTCTTTTGCTATCCACAGTTCGTTGCAGATGTTTACATTCCATCGGTTTCAACCATTTTCGAAGACAACCAGTGGCTAGCCATTTGCGTCGGTTGCAATGAGTACATCTTTCATAGTTTTTATTCATTATTCAAAATGCAATACACTTTCTTATATCGTAAATATAAACTTTGTCGAGAATTAAGGAACTGTTATTCGCTTTAGTTTTTATCTTTATTATTGTTGTTAAAATTCTGAGCACTGCTCTCAAAAAAATTAAATTTACCACAGATGACGGACGAGCACTATAATATATCATAGAGAAATGAGAATAGTAGTAGGCCACAGAGTAGTATCTTATTAATCTGTGGAGAAAACTTTGGGTTCTAGCTTTTTTACTCAGTTCTGTAAAAAAACATTGTTTTTTCGAATTTTTGCTCGGCCTCGAGTTTTTGTATCCTCTTTGTAACATATTAGGTCAGATAAGTTGGTAGCACTGATGATACAGAAGTGGCCAGACTTTTCTCTACGTTGGACGCTGTTCGTCTGTGTATTAGTTTAAAAAAATTGCACATAGATTTGTGTTGTGGATTTTTTAGTCGATACAATAAATAATTCTTCAATAAAATAAAGTGAAATGTGTTTGATTTTTGATATCAATATGGCAAAATAATTGTATCCTTATAGAGTATTCTCCGTTTTATTTAGCTCACTGAGCATGGATGTATTAATCCGAAAAATAAAATATTTTTCGTAGTGATGACATTAAAGAAAATCGTGAAAATGTCAACAAAATCCCAGTTATCCTCAGAATTAAACGGTATGTTATTACAATTTCTGAATGTACCATGTATCAGAAATATCATAAATGTTTGATAAATATTAAACACAAATATATTAAATTATTTAATTTTTAGAGAGCATCAGCAATGTTCTAGGGAAAAATGTTAGAATTCTTTACAAATCACTTATTCGTATGGAATCCAGAGGAGATAAAGTTGATAATCGAGTTTTGGTAAGTATTTTTTGGTCCCCTTGTGATGATAGTTAATTATAACATTGTACCTTTAGTTTTTAATTCAATTAGTACCTAAACATTAATTAGTACCACTTTAAAAAAAATTTTAGACTTATAATATAACCTATTTAATGTCAATAACTCTTTCTATAAGCTTATATTGGGATGTCATTATTAAAAACAATTTGTTTTATCTTATCTCTAAATTATAAACAATCCTGTAGCTGACCATTTAAATTACCAATTTCCTATGGCCATTGATATGTTCTAACAACCGTAACTGATTAGATTCTGGACAATGACATGAGTCACTGAGGTGTGTCTGGTAGTATATGTAATATGGTTTATGTTTGTGTCCCTGGATTTACACCCACAAACTAGTCTATTTGTAGCTATTTTGAGTAGTTCTGGCTTTGTTGTTACTTTTTGATCTTATGAGTATTCATTCAGTACTTTTATTTTATAGCAAATGTTTGCAGAAAAGTTTACACTGTATTGATAAATTATAACTAATTTTTTTTTCTAATGACGTAAATTATTTATATTTATTAGGGTTTTGTAACAGCTATTAAACATCACTACTGATAAGTCTCCCTTGCAAACTTTGATACTTTATAATTTAATTCTTGTAAGGAGTCATAAGAGTTGTAGCTTTAAGTAATTTTTTGATGGAATATTTGCAGCACTGATTTTCTACTAGCATTGATTTTCTGGCTAAGCTAAGTGGACACAAACATCTTTTGCTGTTTCATTTTGGCATTTACTTAACCTTGGTTCCTCAGAGAACATCTTAAAGGTCAACAACTAACACCAGTAACACAAACCTGTGTATTGTAGTAGTGTGTTGGATCTCAGTTCACTAAGAAGAAAAGGATAAAGCCATTCTGTATCTTGTGAGCGAATAGACCAATGCCAGTGGAAGATCAATAGGCTTATGGTGATATTTTTTGCAGGTTGTGACATCATTTAGAGTTTTTATCACTACAACAAAAGTGCCAACAAGGGTAAGGAAAATTTGTATAATTTCTAACACACTTAAATAAATTTTCCTGTATTGACTTATGTAAACTGCTGTATTGTCTCTTTGATAAATAATTAAATTATGTAAGAGTATATTTATAAATATATGTTTTAAGTTAATAATAAATTCATTATTCACTTTTGAAATATTTTTTTATTTGATTTTTTTTTTTAATACAAAAGAAATAGTTTTTCTAATGTGTGCCCACCATTGTAAGTTTGTTTTGTTTTGAATATTCTATACTTTCAACTACATTTAGTTGGTTCAACTAAATGTAGTTGAACCAACTGTCATCATCATCATTATCACTTCAACCGAACATAGTCCACTGCTGAACATAGGTCTTTTGTAGGGAGTTACCAAATCCATGGGCCTCTTGTTATTATAAATAAAAGTTCTTTTACTATATTGTACAATCCAAGTAGACCTTTCTTATATTTTATATAAGCATAAGCCTCTTGCTAATATTATAAAAACAAAAATTTTCATGGATGGATAGTGTATGTTTTTTACTTCTTCACACAAAAGTTCTGAACAGATTTTGATAATACTTAACAGTAACTAAAAGTTTTTCTTCGGTTCTTTTAAGTTGCTTAACATAGAGTATAGTGCCGCGCGAGGTGGCAGGGTAAAGTATTACGAAATAAGATATTCAAAGCTGATAGAGTCACTGTACAAAATCCCCGAGTTTTAAATAAGCACTATTTATAAATTTTATTACTGCTAAATAAATATTTTGTAACTTTCCTCCAGGCATGAGAGTAAACGAGATTGTGACTAGAGCAGTATTTGATTGTATACCTAGTCTTCATTTATTAATGCAATGACCAATCTCACGTTAAAGAACAATGTGATTATGTTATCAGCGTGTTACATAATTTGTGTTTGACGATTTTATATATGCAAACATTATTATGTAAACAAATTGGGTTTATCTTTAATTGGGCTAAACTCTTTGTTGCTACTGAATAAACTTACATGGAAAAGGTATTGGGGAATATTATATGTATTATAAGCAATGTGGGAAGGTTTTAAAAAAAAATTGAGGATATGTGTTTTTCTTTAATTAAAATCTACAACCCTAACTGATTGTAATGACTTGACACAGCATTATAACTTGTTTGTGTGTGCGTATGAACGTGTGTGTCAATTTGAACAGAAAATGTACAGTCTGAGCATCATATTTAATTTTAAAATAAAACTTCGGTAGTATTATAACTTTTCGCCCCATTGACTGCTGCTGCTGGTGATAGGGTAGTGCTTTGTTTTTTATTGGGGGGATGTTAATTTTAACTTGTTATTTTATCAGGAGATTTATATTTTGTCTCATACCCTTGCTAACTGTGCTTCAAGGAGACCCGTGCCCTGGGCCGGTAATACATTGATTGTGATGATCGCTGCCAAAACACAATATCTTGTATATATAATCACACCTGTTGCAGATCGACAATGGATTTCACTTGATGGAGATAGAGGCTCTTGAGAGCAAAAAAGCGAATCATTTGTCAATAACGCTAATCCACGAGCACAAGCCTGTGTCTATACTAATAGGTGAGTTTTAGTACATAGCAATTATGTCTATTGTTTGCTAATGCAGCTATAGAAGTGTTAACAAGTTAATTATAATTGGTCATGACAATGTAAAAACTCCCGTTAACATTTTGCCTGTGCACATTTTACAAATACTTATTAGGTCAATGGATACCACCTGTTCTCACAGTAACTGATCCTTATAATAACATCGACTGATTAAAAAGACATTTGGATTAAGATTATAATGTTTTCAATCATTATAAGTAAGCTATATTTGTTGTCATTTTGTAATAATTTATATTTACAGTAGGTATTGCCGCATATCATTGTTAAATCACAGATATACGGTTAAGATAAACATTGCTTTTGATTCATTTTTACGTAATCAATTTGCTTTATAACATTTAATATATAAGTTATAATAATGACATATTTTATTAACATACTTTACAAAATATGACAAGTTTGTCAGTTTCTGTAACTATTTTGCTACCTGTATTGAAAAAAAATGTTATTTATTGCAATATTGACAGCAAGATGCAATTTATAGCCCATTTACGGGCCAATTGGTACTTGGCATGCCGTGAAATTGATCGTCGAATGGAAGTTTTACGATATTACATAAATTAGGTTGCTATGTTAAGTGTTATACGAAAGCAAACCGAATGTGCAATAATCGAAACCAAAAGTGCGTTACAGAATGCTCAATTAGGTAAATATCACGTTTACTTTCAGGCGAGGAGGGGTCACTGGAAGGCGTTATAAATGCCATTCACGCGCTGATTGCCGCGTTTGATGACTTATTTCCTAACGTAGCTATGGAGGACATTGTGTCCAAGGTACGATCTGTGGCAGCTTTATTTCATTGAGATGTTATTACCTCTAAAAGTTTGCAATGTCTGGCAAGCGTGGAAAACTGGCGTTTGACAATAGACATGAGCCAGGTTACATGAGGGGTAGGATATTTAGCGTTGCGGTACGTTTCGTAGAAATCGATCAGTAGTACCTATGCGTTTAATATTTTAGACTACATCATCACTTACCTAATTTTTTAAATGTAAATACTCTCGTTACATTAAGTAAGGGCGTAATGTTTAGATGCATTACGCCCTTACGTGTATGTAACGTGAGTATTATGTTGACAAAAAAAAGTGCAATTAGTTATATTATGTTGGGTCATTATACTCACTAACGGACCCGCGCGACTTCATGAATGAATGAATGAATGAATACACTTTTATTGTACACCACATAAACATAACAAATTAAAAGTAAAAATTTAACAAAAGGTATACAATTTGGCGGCCTTATCGCTACATAGCGATCTCTTCCAGGCAACCAAAGGCGTTAAAAACAGCTCAAGAAGAGAAGTAGGTGGTGCATTTAACTGTACTGTGTTGCAAATAAACATGCATAAACCTATATATACAAATATAATATGTACATATAACAAACTTACAATAAAATATATAGATAGTGATAATAATTAATATATACCTATATAATTAATATCAATAATAAATAAATATATACAATATTGTCAAACCACAAATAAAACAGAAGGGAATAGGCAAGTTAAAGATCCGCAGATGCAGACAAAAAATGATCTTTGACAAGTTTTTTAAAAATGGTAATAGACTGTGCCTCTCGGATTTCAAGAGGCAAGGCATTCCAAAGCTTAACAGCCTGAACAGTGAAAGATCGGTGGAAGAAAGATGAATTATGTGAAGCCACCCTTAAGATCAACTTCCTTGCAGTACGGAGAACTTCACCAGGGCGACCAACGAATTCAAATTTTTCCTTTAAATAAGGTGGAGTAGAAGGAAAAAACAACACACAGTAGAGAATAGAAAGAATGTGCAAATTCTGGCGAAGTCGAATAGGTAACCACTTGAGACGAGAGCGAAATTGTGATACATGGTCATATTTATGTAACCCAAATATGAACCGAATGCTAATGCTTCATCCGCGAATGAGCCGACTTAAGAAAATATTCGTATGTTGTCGCGGACTGTTTTATAGTCTAACTTTAAAGAAACAACATTTCCGACAATTCCGATATACTTACTACATACTTCCGTCGTTTGGCGTAACGTTTACCGTTCACGCATCTCACGCACCTCACGCATCAGAATCTCTCAAAAAGGATATTTTTGCAGTTTTTGCCCGAGATTCTAATATAAATGAATCCTAGCTAGATCGACTCATCGCCCCCGAAACCCACTGTATACTAAATTTCATGAAAATCGTTGGAGCCGATTCCGTGATTCCAATTATATATATACAAGAATTGCTCGTTTAAAGATATAAGATTATATACTCATTAGTTGGGCCTTTTTCGATGTAGTTTATCTGTAACTTTAGAGATATTAACATCTTTAGAAAGTGTTTAATCTTTGCCCTACGTAAGACTCGTGTCCGATATAAGTTATAATTGTAATTCAGCAAAGGTTCTTTGCATGTAAGGCGACAATACATCGCTAGTTCAGACCGATCGTCTAAAACGATTTGAAATAAAACAAGACGTACCTATGATGTTGCCCTGGCAGGAAGTTGCTCGTTAACTGTTCCAGACACAAATAGGTAGTTTGATTTTTTACTTTAAATTCATTGTTTGTTCGCGGTCAGAAACAATTTAAGCGCTGTGAATAACGCGTCGCTTACGCCTTTCTGCGAGAAAATCTTTTTGTGATTGGATGAATGTAGGACGAATAGGACATTATTTAATTTCAATTTATACATTTAGGTCCAATGGTAAAAGTTCCGCCTACAAAAAAATAAGTGCGTTGTTTGCGTGTTTTCTTAAAAGTTAAAACTACTCCATCTAAACAACAACCTCCTAAACTATGATACCGAAAATAATTATGACGTAACTATTGAGTCCGCTTTTCCTTATAAATAACTAACTGATACCAGCAACTCAACTAATAGTTGCTACGTTCCTTAAATTCTGTATTAGAGGCCTTTGACAAACGAACAAATCCTTATTTGACCCAGCAAACTCTTACCTCACTTCACTTAATTATAAGCCCTTAGACCTAATTTTTTTATAATACTTAACCTACACACAATGCAAGCTTTTGTTAAAAAGTCTACTCACTGCGTAGGTATTTTGTACGTGTGATAATTAAACTCTCTATAATATGACTTTTAAACGCCTCAAAAGCTTCAATCATTATTTTATTTGCTTAATTAGGTAGTTCGTTAAGTCCACTTCCATCGCGATTATTTTAATTGAAATTGACTACGGTAGGTCACTGGCGTGCGGTAATGAACTCAGTATTGTTCCCATTGTAGTTCAACAAAAGTATTGCCTTTGTCCAATCCTTTGTTTCGTTCAGGATTTTTTAAGAATATTATATTACATAGGACACAACCACATTAAATCGAATGCCTAAAAAGATGTATAGAAAAAAAGTTTCACCAACTTTTAAGTGATAACAATTGATAACGATCACCTTGGATTAGGCTTAATTAATTACGTATTGTCTTGTTCGTCCTAAGTCAAAACGGGCATAAAGGTTTCAGATATTAATAGGGGAGATTTTAAAACATACTCTTTTGAAAATTCAATCGAAATTGCTAAAACTCTTTTGAAGCGAGCATTAATTTTGAGGGTTCTGTACTCAAAGGGTTCCAAAGGGTATTACTAAGCCTCCGCATTCCCTTAATCCGTCTGTTAGTGTACCAGATGTACCTATCTCATGAACCTCAGGTAGAGTTGAGTATTTTACAGAATGTTTCTATTTCCGCTAATCCTTTTTTAATACTCGACTGTGCGCCGCAAAGTAATAGTGATGTGTTTATCAGCCTATATATTTGTTATTGAAGGGTGTTTTTATAAAGTAACTAGCTGAGCCACGGAACTTCGTCAGCACCAAATCGGTTATTACCGGTTTCAATATTTAAAAAAAAAACCTAGAACTTAATTGCAGCGCCACCTACTGGGTCCAGTTTTATTTCGAAACTATATTCTACGCTGGGTGGCTCGTGGCATTTTTCTTCCTTTTAGCATTTGTATACCCGTCGTAACTTCTAAACGACAGGTCCAATTTGAATAATTTAAAAATTAATTTGCAGATAAATCTTAAGTTTAAAATTATTTATTTGTATAAGGATTAATAACATGATAGGAATGTCATCATCTTTCGATTGTACCCGTTTTCTGATTGACAAATTTAAAAAAGGGGGTATTGGGACTTAACCATAACTGTTAGACATGTAGCCTCGCGGACTTTTTACTTTTTTTTGTCCTAACAATGATTACTTTAAACTTGTAGTACATTATCATAAATCATTTTCGCGGCGTACACTAGTAAAACTCCAAGTCGGTATGACACCTTTAAAAAACATCTTTATATTTTAGCCAATTCACAGAAAACCATAATAAAATATACCTACCGTTCATTAGTGAAAACCGTATCAAAATCTGTTGGCGAGTTTTCAGTTTATCGCGCACAGACAGACAGACAGACAGACGTGGTGAGGCTTTATTTTATAATATGTAAAGATTTGAAATAAAAACTTTGATGTAAATAAGAGGTAAAAGATGTAATTTAAAAGTTTTTAGGTATTAGATACCTTTGAGTTTTTATGTGAGCTCATATTCCAGAATAAGACTGAATGTTGTCAATATTATTGTTAACGTGTAAGTAAAAGTATATTATCTCGTGGCATTTTGCTCCAATATATGAAAATTTAGCTACTACATTATCAGATAACCTAACCGCCGATATGATAAAATCAACCAACTCTAAAAGACGAAAAATAATATTAATTTTCAGTAGATATCACATAATTTGTACTGAAATTTCATTATATTAACTTCGCGCGGACGTAAAAAATGCCTTTGATATTTAGAAATTTTGTTGATATCTAGAAAATTCAGAGAGATATGCCTAAAATTAAAAACCCTTTTCTTTTGAATCTGATATTTCCCGCGCTATTTACATCGTTTCTAATAATACATAGTTCGTAGGTATATTAAAATCATTTCATCATTTACTATCGGCGAGATAGCTGCAAAAAGCAAGCCTGTCATCCATATTAAAGTAATAGAAGCGCTGGAATAGATTTAAAATATCTGCAATTAATTCGTTAAACAGAATAGACGTGTTTTTATTGTCAACCGTTCAAATGACGCAAACGCAAGCAAAACAAATATTAACTTCGATTGGGAAAGAACTTTGCACGGGTATGAATTTGAAAAAAAAAGTAAAGTTATTTGTTTATTTAAACATTTTTATTGCGTAGGATAAATTAGAAATATTCATAATAAAAATTTTTTAAAGTTATTGCCATTCCAATAAATTTTTCGGTGACAAATTTATCTTTATTAAAAAAAACATAATTTAGGTTATTATGTGTATAAATCTGTAAAAAATGTCTAGAAGTTATTAAAAACCGCACCAGAATCCATAAGGTGTAGTTGGCCGATAAAAAGACAGACCTAGAAAGCGTCTTTATTTTATACTATGTATAGAGAGATATTTAATGAGTAATCCGTAAATGATTCACATCTTGCAGTTAATGTTTTGAATAGGTAAAAGCTTTTGTCCTCTATAATTAGTTTTGCAGGTTCGTAGCTACACCGATAAAGATGTAACGTTATTAGACAATTGAAAGTTAATAACGAAGTCAAAAATATCTTTATTCAAGTAGGCCCCATAGGTGGCACTTTTGATGCGTACACGGTAGTGAGATGATGGCGATAACCATATTCGTAAACTTAAAACTAAAGCTACGAGGCTTCTAAACGCGTCTTGGTCTATGGAAAAAGCCCCTTGTTGTGGGCTTAGCCGGGTGTTTTTTTTTGTTTTCACCATCTCACATTGTCATTAAAAATTATTAGAAGAGCAATTAATCGAAATATAACTACAATCTGCAATGATATGAAAACATCGCAAGAAAACGAAGTATAAGTTTCAGAATATTGTTTCACAAACTCTTAAAAATCAGGACTATTTATTTGTTTTCTGTTAATAGTTAAATAGTCAATTAAAAAATTTGTTTGTGTATTTTAAGTATGACTGTACCAATGAACCTGTAATTGTATACGATTTCACTTTTTTACGATTCGACGACTCATGAATCATGCTATCCAAATTGTATAAAGACGTGACCGTTTTTTAAAGTAGGTAGGTATCTTTGAGTAAGGTGCCATCTCAATTTAATGAAGGACACGGTAGATATTATATTTATAGTAAAAAATAAAACCTTATAATTTTGTTTTATCTATCTATGATGGACTCGTTTCCACCGCCCGCTTTATTTTCGTTTTTTGAAAATTATGCGGGAGTTAATGATTTTTTTAAAAATCCTGACGGACATATGATAGTCTGTAGAACGCTAGCTAACTCTATACTTTTACTGCAAAACGGTTCTTGGTTGCTTTTCCGGGATAATACAACAGAGTGTGTTATTGATTTATATACGTGTAGTATAACTATCTGACAATAGTTTGTAAGTTGAATACAAAGTCAGGAGGTAATAAATTTCATAGTTAAGTGGTACTTACTTACTCATCGATTCAGAAACTAGTAATATTTTCTTTCAGTATTACATATTTGATTAAATCTCTTTATTAAAGCGTTACATAAGATAACGATATAACATTTGACACGTATGAATTATTTTGGCAAACATTATTATTCAAATAGTTTCAACGGTTCATACATGATTTACGATTTGGATCGTCTACCAAGACAATGAATGAAGAGCGTTATTTAAGTTGCAGATGGACCTGTTTCGTTACTTTAAGATTATTAGGCCGAAGTTGCATTATTTTTCACGTTTCACGTCATATTAAACCTAATATTACTTTTAGTTTTCCAGCGAAGGGACAACGAAATGAAAGTTTGTCTAAAAAATGACAATCAATATTCAAACACAAAACTCTTATATTTAACTATTTGAGTAATAATATTCAGTCAATGCAAATTACTACTCTAAAACGAAGGAAATTAGGTTCATTTTACTTAAACGGTACAGAGTTTGATGCGCGAAAACGACTCATCGGTTTACAGCGAGCAAATCTCACACTAAGGCTAGAGTATAGATCGCAGAATCGTATGGCTCACGTTAAAATGGTATTTGGTATAGACATTGAATTGAAACATAAATTCCGTATATATTTTAGGCCGGTAAACATAGTTATCTCGTACTTTAGTACTTTTTGTATCGCTTACATCGTACACCAGAATTATTCATTACCTATTGCTTTATTAATATTTCAGGTCCATTTACCATTCCAACTCCAGTCAGTTAGCGGTACGAGAAAACATTCCACTTGTGGCGACTTTTCCAATCAATACGCTGCCATGTGTGATCTTTATCAAACACCTTTCAGGTATTTTATAAGCTGAATATTTTATACAATAACACGCACGCTTAAGTTGTGCCGAAACTGTTGTACACAGAACTAGAAACCAAACCAAAGTGACGGGTCAATATTTCTGTCCTTTTTCCATTGTATCCCCTGGAAAAGGACAGCGCTACTTTTAGACGTGTCTATTTAGTTCACTTTGTTTTATTTATGTGCAACAGAATTAGTGAATTAGCACCATTGTAACTTGGTCGGTATTTTAAAAATTGTCCTCCGTTGCAGAGCTGAAGTCGCATGGGATATTGATACAATTTATTTGGCGCACGACATTAGGATGCTGCATTTAAAAGACTTTGACCACTTGGACCAAAGGTAAGTAGGATATAAATTGTTTAACTAGTATATAGTGTAATGGTTTCTTGTATCACGAATCCTTTTTTATCCACACTACGGACATGCACGTTAGCATCTTAAGTAGAGCATCAGTTTCGATCATCTTGTGGTCATCAAAACATGATCATACCTGGTTTGATTCAGTTATACTTATCTTACAGGAACTAAGTTTATTACATTAGCCTTGTGCTTCCAATAGTAGGTATAAGCAGGTATAGTTCCACACATAAACACCTCCAAGTTAGTAAAGTTACTGGGTTTTCTAAATTAATGACCTAACAGACTATAAATTTTTATACGCTTTTCGTTTGATGCAAAATAAAAACAACTTTTGGAGGGCATGTACTTTTCCTTGTTTTACACCTGCACCCTTAGTACGAGATTAGTACGTTACGTTTGTAATCGTGAAGTCGATTTAAAGTATCGAAACTGTGGAATGTCAGAGTAAAATATAACTTATCTTCATTTGTTTAAAGTTCAAACTTGACCACATTTCTACTAGTTGTAGCTCTTAGTAGAACGTTTGTGACATTAAAACCATTTTGCTATGACGTAAATAGAACTAGTTTGCGAGCTTCCAATCCTATGATAAGGCTACTGTACCATTAAAAAAAATGCTATAATATTTTCGTTTATTGTCCAGGGATCTAATCCCACTGGTGATGGCCTTGCAACACAACACATGGTTCAACGGCGTCTGTGGTGACGGCGTACGTGTCGGTGGCGAAGCTTGGGAGGCCGTTGCGCGACTGTTGCGCTCCGCCGCACCGCCGCCGAGGCAACTTAGTTGGCGAGCCGCAACATTGAGACACGATCACGCAGCTAAATTAGGACATGCGTTAGTGCGAGCGAGACATCCACCAGCGATGCACACGATAGATTTGTCGCAGAACCACATCGAAGACAAAGGTGAGTTATGAATTTTAAGCAAGTTTTTCGCGAATGCATTTCATGCATGCACCCGCAACATTGAGTCACGATCACGAGGCCAAACTAGGGCATACGTTTGTACGAGCGAGACATCCACCTTACAAGCACACTATTGATTTGTCCCAGTACCACATCGAAGACAAGGGTCATTTTGAATTTTAAGAAAAATGTTCGCGAATGCATTTCATGCATGCACC
The DNA here is from genome assembly GCF_905163445.1 of Pararge aegeria. Lineage (NCBI taxonomy): Eukaryota > Metazoa > Arthropoda > Insecta > Lepidoptera > Nymphalidae > Pararge > Pararge aegeria. The sequence continues at coordinate 8,414,591 of NC_053195.1, read as the reverse complement.
CGCAACATTGAGACACGATTACGTGGCTAAATTAAGACATACTTTAGTACGAGAAATCCACCTGCGATGCATACGATAGATTTGTCGCAGAACCACGTTGAAGACCAAAATGTGTTTATATTAATAGATACTATTGATCTTGAACACTCATAACCTACTTCTCACTAATCATATCCTATGCAGTTTGGTTCTCTGGCAGAGATCACTTTAAAGCGATAAGACCACGAATTGTACAACTATTAGTTAAATGTTTTGTTTTTTGTTTTTATTGTATGTGTTTCTATGAATGGATGTTTTTCTTTCTATCATACTTGATATTTAAGCATTTATATATTTGCAGGTGCCATGAGCATACTAACCGGGCTGGGAAACAATCCGGATGGTTTGCGACACATCGCGTTATCCCAGTGCGGGCTGACGGGCAAGACTGTCTCGCACCTCGCTGTGATGCTTAACGATAGTCCTTGCCACCTCTCCACACTGTCGCATTTAGATCTGTCACACAATAACCTTAAGGACGACGTTCATGTAAGTTTTCATTTTTAATTTCTTCCACTACGAATTAGCCATTGATAATCTTACCTGCCGGGCTAGCACGGGCAAGAGACAACAATTATATCCCCCGATTATATCACATGACAAGGGATATAATTAATGTGTCCACTTGCTAAAGTAAGGGAAAATGGTGTAGGAGAAGTTTACCCCCGTTTATTATTACACATATATTATTTGGATATTATTTTAACTTGTGCGCCAGTGGTCTGAGAGTTGATAAAGCTGTGGGAGAAGATTGTCTGCTGGCCATGCTAGCCGTGCTGCATGTTTTGGTGAGCAGGATAACTTTCTACTTGGGGGGAGGACAGTATATTTATTTTCCCACACAGATGGTAGAATTGACATACGTGTAATATTAGAAACTTCTTTGTTGGTCCAAAGCATATATTCTATCTCATGTCCGTGGATATAATAGGTGGATACAATTTTTGTCTCCGGTCTATCTTAATCGTGCTGATGTTTGAGCTCAAAAAAACAACTAAACAAATGGACATCCTTGCGCATTTCTATATTATATGAATGGATGCGCTCAAATTTTAATTTGCGTAAGTAATAATGACATTTTATATTGTTTCAGAATCTATACAATTTCCTTGCGCAGCCGAACGTTTTGACACATTTGAACTTGATCAACACAGAGACAACTTTAGAAAACGTAAGTGAGATAACACATTAATGTTGAACCAGCGGTTCACTTTCGCTTTTCTGCAGAATATATTCGGACCTACCATGTCGCATTGTCCGCCCGCGGTTGTGCCCAATTTCCGTATCATGATGCCAAATAATTTACCATACATACTCAATATGGGCCTAAGAAGGCTAAGAGTCACTCAGCGAGGAGAGAGCTATGCTCGGAGTATCTCTACGTGATCAAATCAGAAATGTGGAGATTCGTAGAAGAACCAGAGTTACCGACATAGCTCAACGAGTCGCGAAGCTGAAGTGGCAATGGGCCGGGCACATAGTTCGGAGAAAGGATGGACGTTGGGGTCCCAAGGTGCTGGAATGGCAGCCCCGAACTGGTAAGCGCAGCGTTGGTCGGCCCCCAACGAGGTAGACAGACGACATTAAGCGCGTCGCAGGTAGCCGCTGGTTCCAAGCGGCTCAGAACCGTGGAACTTGGAACTCCCTACAAAAGACCTATGTCCAGCAGTTGACGTCTATCGGTTGATGTGATGATGATGATGTGATACTCAATAAATTCCTCAAGGTATCAAATGCATAAAAGGTTTATTTTTTAAAACGAATGTTAAACTAAAATAAAAGAGAAAAAAATTTAGCGTGAATAATGGATAGAAGCAGGCGTTACTTTGCGGAATTCCATGATATATTATAAAATTAGGCTTATTTGCTATACTCCGAAACGCAAGAGAGTCTGCATGCTGTTATTTATATTTTCAAAGCGAAACGTGCGTAGCGAAATGTACCCTACATTTTACTATTATAATGTTAAGGATTACTTAAACGATAAAAAAGCTTGGATTTGAATTGCTCTAACTTCATAGCTTAATATAAATTTAATGTGAGATGGAGGTAACAAAAAAAATTACCCAGCTATGCTTTTTGTGGGCTCTTCTTAGATCAGGGCGCGTTTGGAACCCTCGTAGCTTTAGGTTTAAGTCAGCGAACGAAGTCATCACCATCCCCTTACAATTATGTAAACATAATGTATGAACGCTTCATAAGTGCCTGTGATAGGCTTACATGAATAAAGAAATTTTGAATTTGAATTGCCTAAGGTCTGTTTGGTGTGGAGTATAAGAAATTATAAATGACAACACACAGATTCTCTTGCTTTTCGCGGAGTATAGCAAGTTAAGCTTAATTTTCATAATATAATGAGCGTGGCCTCCACCACTCAGCATATACTACGCCTTTGGAGGGACCAAAGCCCCTGGTCGTCTGTGGAACCATACGGAGACGCGGACGAATATCAATACATTATATAGATATGGAACTTAGAAGTGTAGCTTGTAGCCTTGTATTACAATTTAATCTGGTATATCTGCACAGTGGGTATCCAGGTCAATTTGTCTCTAAAAGTTGTTAGACCCGTCGTTCGAGTTACTGAAAGGGAGTCAAGGATTATAATTGTCGAAATGGGCTATATTTGGATCAGGCCCATTTAAAAATGATTTCACTTGCTGTAACTGTCTGCAACGTAACAATCCTACAAATTGGTACTGCGGCCGGATGAATCTAATACACAAAACAATTTGCTGGTGATTTCTCAGTACCAGATTTAACTGTGATATAAATGTAACTATAGTTATATGGTCTTGAACTGTTCTTTCATCAGAATACCAAAACGTTGATTACTTTTAAAACAGATCTTTAATAACAATACCAAAACGTTGATTACTTTTATCTGGAAGGCTTATTTTTGTTTCTTGGATGTTGGTATTGGACCAATGATGCAATATCCATGCTTATAGAATATTTGGACTATGCACATACAATTCATAATGCTACGTTTTCACATACTTATAGTAAAAAAAATTTCAACGAGTTATATTCTATCGGTTCACCTTCAAACATCGATATTGAAATGAAAAATTATGCTTAACTTAATCCCATTAATTCAAGGCTTAGTCTGATGGGCAAATTTACTGTGGATGCACTTCCTTTGAACAGTTACTACAACTTTAAATGTAAATCAGAGAGCTGAGGTTGTTTAGCGTGAACTACGTAGGTTGAGATACGCAGTTTCACACTCGTATCATAAAAACTAGACTTTGTATATGTAGGTAGATTAATGAAAACGGAAAAATCCTTCACCAATATTGGATAAAAAAATCTTACGGGCCGAGGATTGCTATTATGAAGTGCACACAAGTGTATAGTAAGAATTGGCATACTTGCAGTGTATGTGCCAATTTGTATATGATCGCAAAGGTACGGTTTACCCTATTTAAAAAAAGTTACGAAACGTATCAAGCACCCTCAAATCAGTAGTCATGATAAATGCTGCACGGCTATATTTTACTATTACGCTGTCAAACATAGATCTCTCGGATACCCGCCATCTTGTATCTGCACATTTTGTATCAGATGTGGGGCGCGTTACTGCGAGGTTGTGCGGCGCGGCTCTCTACATTGCTGGTGGGACGAAACCCGTGGTCACCAGCGCGACGGCCTAAAGACCCCCCGCCATCATTCCGACAATTCTTCACCGCCTGCCTCGCCCTTGCAGATCTGGACTTCTCATACTGTAAAATGCCACCGGATGCACTCAAGTAAGTAAACAATATAGTTTATTGCACGGATTTGCATTAAAGGCAAGGCCAAACGGCGGCGTCCAACTTTGCGTCCTGTGTGCTCAATCATTACACGCGCCCGTTTGAGCAACTCTTGTAGTCTGCCTGTAATAACACTGGCAACCACAATCTTCAGACCGGAACCCAGCACTTCTTGGCGACAGCAATGCTGCTGTACGGGCAAAATAAGTATGGTGTTGGTACTTCCCCGGATTAGGTAGTAAAGATAATTATACCAAGCACAAATTCCCTGTTTTACCTGATTTTATTATGGGGCCTTAAAGCAGGTATTCATGAATCTTCCAGGAGCCTGCTGTTAGGACTGGCATGTAATGAAAGCGCAGCGGGTGTTAAGCTCAATTTAGCAGGCGTATTATCATCTTCACAAGCGGCACACGTGTTAGAATCCTGCATACACGGCGTGCGATGTTTACAATCTTTGGACCTTTCCGATAATAGTGAGTAATAGAATTATGATATCTTAAGCTACGGCAAAACCAATAACGACGCGCCAGTTCGAGAAAGAGTTGCAATTAAATTTAAGTAGCACGCAGTAATGGACGCTATCACGTGGACGCAGGTGGGAGGACGCGTTTGTTTTGCCTCCGCTTTAGACTTAACGAACTGAACGGAAAGAGAACTCGTTGTTGTAAAAAGGTTGATATTAGCTTGCAAGTTATGGATAGTTTTAAACCAATATTTAAAAAGTTTTTAATTGTATGTATATTTGTATTTCACAATTTTATTTAGATGGCTATGCTGGTGTGTGGCGGATGTTTGTAATTATGTCACTTGGAAGTATGAAAGGAAATGTGTAAGATTTACGTTTTTGTAAATTATGCATGTTTATTTTTTACATATTTAGTATTTAGTGTTGTTTGCGACAGCACTCCGACAAAACGTGCCATATTATGTAATGTCAAATAACCTATTGACTACTTAAATATTTGTTTACAGGTATGGAATTTGAATTATCCGGCATAGTGAGAGCAATAGGAAAAAATCATTCAATAACACATTTATCACTAAGTAAATTGATTGGTAAAAGGTCTTATGCACCGCCATTAATACAGGTAAAAAGAAACTTTATTCTTTATTGTATATAAATTATACGAGTCTCTTTATTTAAATAAGTTTGTTTTTCAATTGTTTTTCAGGCTTTGGTCCACGTTTTACAGGAACCCGACACAGCTTTGACTTCATTAGACCTTAGTGATTGTAAATTAAAGGTACAAATTTTTTATATATACATATTTTTAAACAAATTATAACACATTTATTTTCGATGGCCGATTGGCGCAGTGGGTTTTCTGTTTCCAAGGCCGTGGGTTCGATTCCCACAACTGGAAAATGTTTGCGTGATGAACATAAATGTTTTTTAGTGCTGGGTGTATATATGTATATTATAAGTATCTATGTATATTTATAAAAATATTTATCAGTCATCTTAGTACCCATAACACAAGCTACACTTACTTTGGAGCTAGATGGCGATGTGTGTATTGTCGTATATTTATTTATTCATTATTTATTATCTTTAATATTAGATGATCAATAATTATATGTATGACTGAAGCGATGATCTTTTACGGTGAGAAAAGATACGATCATATAAAAATACTATAACTGTAAAAGCTGTACCTGTAAGGGATCGTCTATTATAATTATATTAAATATATTAATATATTATATATATTTTAAGACTGGGAAGGGGATGGGAGGGTATTTAAAAAGATCATAAAATATCACAACTGTACTGTACATTTTTATGGGGTTGTTTGGTCTAAAACCTCACCAGCCTCCACAGGTTTTTTAAAGGGAGGCCTTGCTAAAACTTCCTGTGGTTAATAAACGACTACTAACAGGTACTATTGTGTGTTACAGAGTGATTTGTACGGACTTCTAAACGCACTAGGCGGAGCACGCAGGTTGCGTACGTTAGACGTGGGAGGGAACTTGGCGGGCGATGCAGGCGCGCGTTTGCTAGCCAAGGCTTTACAATGCAATTGCACCTTACACACACTGTATATAGACAGAAACGCGTTCAGTTTGCAAGGTATATTATATTATTGGTTTATTTGCAGTTTTAATTGTGTAATATTACAATTAAAAGTGTGATGCCGTATGGTGACGGCAGTTCAGAATACAGGTGTCACCAACCCTCCTCTTCCGGCGGTTGTTGTACAAGGCGACTAATAATAGTAATAATAAAACGACAGGACGATCCTTGCTAATAAGCCAGATACTGTGATAATGGACCGGGCACAGTCTAGGGTGTTTTTGGTGGACATCACGATTCCGTATGACGAGAACCTCGTTAGAGCTGAGACCGGGAAAAAACGTAAGTTTCTTGATTTAGCTCATGAGATTACCGCCATGTGGCATGTGGAGTCCGCTGAAATCATCCCTATAGTTATATCTGCAAATGGTTTAATCCCAGTTAGCCTAGCACACCATCTAAGGCGACTGGGGCAGCTCACTGGCAGCCAAGATGCAGAAAGCGGTGTTGCTGGACTTGGCTAGGATAGTCCGCCGATTTCTTATCCTGTCGCCCTGACCCCCGGCTGCCTGGTCTCCCCTGCCGGGGTGTAATCCTCTGCCCGGTTCAAATATGTAGTTATGAAATGTATATTTAAGTTTATTAATCTCTATGTATCTAAGTAAGTATAATATACGTTGTTTTGGCGCATTATATGTATTTATTTTGTACACGGGCGTGAGAGTAAATCTCGAATAAATGTTTTTTCTAAAATTACCCTGGACCCCCAAACTAGGATATCCCGTGTCTTGGGGGTCAGATGAGACTAAGGAAATACAACGGAGAACGGGCAACAGCGTTTTCTTCAATCAACCCGTCTACCAAGCGTTGTGATTGTGGGCAAACCCTCGCATTTGGAGAGGCCTTTAGTCTAGCAGTGGACTGTTTTAGGCTGTTGTTTATGATTACAATTTAATACCGTTTAGTTTATTTCAAACTATAAATCATCATCCAGTTTCGTGCATAGAGGGTATGCACAGGATATGCAGATGATATACAATGAAGAAAATCGCCATTACGATTTATAAATACTCAAGGGTAGGCTTTCAATAACTCTTACAATGCCTATCGTTTAGTTTTTGATAACTCTTACTGGAGATTTTCTTAATTTTATATCACCTGCAAACCCCGTGTGAAACCCTCTATGCACGCAACTGTCATCATCATCATCATATCAACCGGCCGTCTACACACACCTTACCTAACCTTCAACGCTTAATTGTTTCCCCCCACAATGTGAAGGGTTTTAGGCCATAGTCCGAAAAGTCTTTTTCGGACTTTCAAAAAAGTCCACAAAGTCAGTTGTGCTTGCCGGCGCACGAACTCGGTCTCCACGTATAACGAATTCGGGTAGGAATGCAGCTCTAAATCACCTAAGTCGTGTCTATAATGATCTTACTCGCACAAATAACAATATTGATCTATTTTGTCAAAGGCCAAAGGTTTTTAAGCGTGCTATTATTTCTGCTTTGTCAAGCAATCCGGACTGCACTTTTGGATTGAAATTTTTAGTTTTCTTTTCTTATTTTTCTTATTAGTTTTATTTAACTTTCGTATGTTTATTATAGTTTGTAGTTTTAATATCGGCCATTTTGTAGTAAATGCTGTGCACACCTTAAGTCACACTGATTACAAAATATTTGTAATTTTTCTTTACTATGTATTGTGAACAAGCTGTTGGTGTTCCTTTAATAGATAAATAATAAAATAAAAGCCAAAGCTTTACCCACTTGGCTATCATCGCATCGAATTGTATGACTATGATTTATATTTGTTAAATATCGCGTATCATGTATTCAGGTTTGACGGATATAGCAACGGCGCTCAGAAGGTCAGTGAGCGTCCGGCGAGTGGAGTTTCCTGGTTGCGATGCGGCTGCGGGCGGTCGGGGGGCATCAGAGAGGGTTGCAACCCTTTGGAGGGAGCTACATGAAAGGTAATGTACAACAATAGGGAACATTCTTGTGTTTCGCTTTAAAATTGTTTTAATAAACATTAATACATTACATTTTTTCTCTTGTTATTATTATATTAATAATTATTATTAACTGTTTATTTGTATACGATATCATTATTATATACAAAGATAAAATAAAAACCGAAACTTGTCGAGTTAAACAGTTTTTTTTATTAGGAAGTTATTAGTTAAGTTATTTAATTTTATTTTATTACAAAACATTGACTGAAATCTCACCTGGTGGTAATTGATAATTCACTCTTAAGTTGGTAGCGACTATATTAAACCTCATTTATTGTTATTTAGGTATTGTAGTTACGCCATTGGGTTAGAATGTGTCTGGGTAAAGTCTTCTTTGAATATGATTTCATATCGTCATGAAAAGGTAACCGCACTTGTGATTTAAAATTATCATAATAAAAAAAATTGATACAAAATTCCCGCGGCGCAGTGCGGATTCAATTCGCCCGAATATTCTGTTATCCATTTTAGACTTGCATACGTCGTGAACTCCTTAAATACGGTCAAAAATAGCGAGGAAATTAGCGCTAACTCCGGACATTTGGTAAACAGAATTTAAGAGAAGAACCACAGAGAACAACTCGTCGCGAACAGTTATTATAGTTTATTTCACGGAATGAGGTACATACAGAACCCACATTCAGCCATTATTGAATGCAGTGCATTGTGTCCAAAAACAGTGAAAACTCCCCACGTATAACTCACTTCACTTAAGTGTTGCTAGCTCAAAAACTTTTTCCCATTTCATGGTAAACCCTTACAACAATAGAGGTAAAATAATTACTGTCAGCTGTTAAATGGAATGAAATGACTAATCTCCTGCTCGAGAAACACTGCTAAAGTGGAGTGGTTTTTCTAAAAATCCTATTATAATATTAAGGATTACTTAATCGATCGATAAAAAAGCTTGGGTGAGAATTTCTCTAGCTTCATAGTTTAATATAAATAAACTGTGAGATGGTGATAACAATAAAAAATTTACCCGGCTAAGTTTGTTGTGGGCTCTTCTTAGACCAGGGCGCGTTTGGAACCCTCGTAGCTTTAGGTTTAAGTTGGCGAACGATGTTATCACCATCCACTTACAATTATGTAAACATATATATATGAACGCTTCATAAGTGCCTGTGATAGGCCTACATGAATAAAGAAATTTTGAATTTGATGCATCAATATAGGTCGTGTACAATGTCTCTTTTTCTTAATTCATATTATCGTATTATTATTTTATCTTATTATCGTATTTTATCAATTCTGTGGGTTTATTTGTGCGTTAGGTTGGCGAGCAACAGTAGCACGGGTCAGTGCGGGCGAGTGCGCGCACTGGCGTTAGAGCGCGCGTGGGCAGGTGGGGAAACCGCAGCGGCGCTTGCGGCCCAAGCGGCTGCCGCTCTCCCCCCGCCGCCACTGCCCGCCGCCACAGAGCGCGCTGCCGCCGCTGCGCATCACTTACTACACCAGTACTTGCAGGTATTTATTCACCTACCCGCTTAAATTTTCAAATTGTCCATACAAACTTAGTGGAGTTTCACCACATCAAGTCGCCTATGTATACTTTTTAAATCGAAATTAAGCTAATAACAACAAATGTGATAAACGCAATGGGAAGTTACCCGACCAGTTAGAGTATAAACAATTTTGCGATCTTAATACCGTGCGTCGCGAAACTGAGGCTTGTTTGATCATGGACAAAAAGCGGACCAAGAATGGATCGGTTGCGGCTAACACGTGCTTTTATAACGCGCGCGGCATATCCACAACGGTGGTAGGAGCGCGATTCATCATCCAGTATACACCCAGCTATTGCCATGGAGAACCAGAAGAAATCGGAAAAGTTACCAATTCGACAAAATGCACTACCAAATGTTTCACGTAATGTTTACTGTCTGTGCAGGTATTTATTCACCTACCCGCTTAAATTTTAAAATTCTCTTTAACATTAGAGGATTGTGCAATGTCCATACAAACTTAGTGGAGTTCCAGCACATCAAGTCACCTATGTATACCCACTTATGATTGTAAAAAATAAATTAAAATAAATAATTAGGTAACGCTAAATTATTACTCTACCAGCGGTACCATGCTAATTTCACGTGGGGTTTCTGTAAACACTTGTACGTGCAATTTATTAGAAGTTTTACTCGGCCCAAGTCGAGGGGAATCGGGGGGGGATCTCTAGATGTATAGATTGTATCCTGCCCACACTTGTATTTCTACTACGTACTTTTTTATCTCTGGGAAATTAATCAACTCTCTGGGACTCGCCGATGAGGCGCCGCACGCACAGGTGTCTGTGGCAGTGGGGTGCCCTTCATATATGTACAAAAACACTATCTTCCCATTTTTTTCTCTTGTAACTAGTAGAGGAGGAGGACTTTTCAATTTTATGTTATCTTCCGCTATTAGGCATATTCAAATTCAAAATTCATTTATTTCAAGTAGGCCTAATATGAGCACTTTTTAAACGTCAAGTCTGTCTGTTTGTAGTGACTACCACCGGTTCGGAAGGCAGATTCTACCGAGAAGAAGCTGGCAAATTTACATTTTACATTTTAACATTCATTTTTCTGTCTTGTGAGAGATGAAAGCGGAGCCGGATGCTTCCAAGCAACCTTGTCATTAAGAAATTCATCAATTGTATAGTAACCTCGCTGTAATAAATGTGTTTTAACATATTCTTTAAACTTATGCTTTGGTAGGTCCAAAATTACCTTAGGAATCATATTATAAAAGCGTATACTCAATCCCACAAATGACTTCTGTACCTTTCGCAGACGATATGCAGATCAGACAAATTTATGACATAACCAGGTAAAAGCCACTGTGCACGCCACTGGTCAACGCGGGTGACAGGAGCATATCGGCTAACTCCTACCGCGACTGATCGCTTACGGAGAACGTTTTATAGATCTTGTATAACGGGTTGTTTACAGAGGTGCAGTGAAGTGTTCGCGGCTATGGGCGGCAGCGGCGGTGGCAGCGAACTAGTCACGCTGCAGGCCGTACGCGATGCCATGGCGCCGTGCAACACGACGCTGCAAGACTTACTCAAGTTCGTATACCGTCACCACTATCCTCGGCATATTGATGGTGCCACCTACCATCATCACAATTTTTTTTTACATATATTGATGGACCAAGCAGATGGTCCTTCTGATGGCAAGTGGAAACTGTCGCCTAGAAATAAAGCATCACTCCACAGGGCATGCAAGTAGCACATCCTGCAACATGCCGTCATGTGTCCATCAATTCAACCGTAATAACACCAGCAACCAAAAAGAAAAAAATAATAGGTACATAATTATTAAAAACAGCAAGCAAGAAAAAGAGATAGATAATAATAAGGATATAGGTACATTAAAAGTATTTTTTAAAAGATGCAGGAGCTAAAATACAGGTCAACGACAAAAAATTCATCGTCATATAGTCACATAGCGCGAAAAACGTAACAGTTGCATGTGTATTTTCATAAAAATGAACTGAGGCCGATGGCTTAACTTGAGAGCACACAAATGCCTTCAAGGGGGATGATCATCATTTGGGTCTTAAGAACATTGATGAGATTGTAGTTAAGAGCTCACTTGTAATTGATCAAAATAAACGTTAACTATCAGTTGGTAGTGATAATGATCAAGGTAAAGGTCAAACTTAGGTCACCCTATCCTTACAGACTTCGATTACCATTGCTGAATAGTGCAAATCTGGTTGCAAGCTTAAGCTGTTCACGTCACTGCCGACGCAGGCTAACAAGTGTATTTCTTTTACTTTTTAAATCGAAATTAAGCTAATAACAACAAATGTGATAAACGCAATGGGAAGATACCCGACTAGTTAGAGTACAAACAATTTTGCGATCCAAATACCGTGCGTCACGAAACCGAGGCTCCTTTGATCATGGACAAAAAGCCGACCAAGAATGGATCGGTTGCGGCTCACACGTGCTTTTATAACGCGCTTGGCATATCCACAACGGTGATAGGAGCGCGATTCATCATCCAGTATACACCCAGCTATTGCCATGGAGAACCAGAAGAAATCGGAAAAGTTATGAATTCGGCAAAATGCACTACCAAATGTTATTTATTCACCTACCCGCTTAAATTTTAAAATTCTCTTTATCATTAGAGGATTTTGCAATGTCCATACAAACTTAGTGGAGTTCCAGCACATCAAGTCACCTATGTATACCCACTTATGATTGTAAGAAATATAATAAATAAATAGGTAACGCTAAATTATTACCCTACCAGCGGTACCATGCTAATTTCGTGCGTGCGTGGGATTTGTGTAAACATTTGTACGGGAAATTTATTAGAAGTTTTACTCGGCCCAAGTCGAGGAGCATCGGCAAAATGCACTACCAAATGTTTCACGTAATGTTTACTGTCGTATCGCAGTGAAGCAGTAGAGCGGCTAGCGTTGTCTGCGTGCGAGAGCGTAGAGGCCGATAGCGACCGCGGCCCGCTCGTCGATCCCGATATGCCGGACTTGCTCTCGCCAATATCACATTCAGGGGTAAGTTATTTCTAACATTCGTTTTATGTAATTCAGTCAACTTCCTAATGTTCAGTTTTCATATAACAATTCGCTCACCATATTTGCGTTGGTTGCAATTGGTATTCATTTTGGACCTTTCAATACATAGGTTGAACTATGTGTTTTAATTCAATTGTAGTTTTTAAACAGGAGGTATATCTCATCATACTTATGGGTCTTTTGGTAGTCAATGCTGTGCACACCGTCACCGTCACACGCTTAAGACCTTCTCACTACGAACAAACAAAAAATTACTATTCTAGAGAAAACAAACAATATTTTTTTAAAGTTTTGACTTTCACGCAGTCTTCGATCGCAGACGAGCGTCAGTTTTCAAAGAATATTTCCTTTATTCATTTTTTTAATTAAGATTTTTTTGCCTGCTGTGTATTTTAGGTTAGTCTTTAATTAACCATTTGCTATAAAAGTCTTCATTGTGTTTATTATAATTTCATGCTATCACAGAAATTGGATTACTTGAATTTGGTAAGATACATTAGAAATTAAATATTAATGTAAATATAATAATGTTTTCCCAGCCAAAATACCTTATAGATTAATGAATCATTGTAGAATGCGGCAAATAACGTTATTCGATTTTTTTAAATGTGAAACACACGACTAAGAAAGCCAAGGTCACAAGATGTTACACTTGATCACTTGTTTCACTTTTAAACGTATTATATGTCAGTGTGAATATAGTAGTATAGTAGACTATACTACTAACGGACGGACAGAAAGCAACTACTATAGTAGTAAATATATAACTACTATAGGGTATATACTAGTATTATAGTAGTTGCTTTCTGTCCGTTCTCCCAAATCTGACCGACTCAGTCGCCACTTACGCCCTCTTTTATACTACAAATCTGAGACCTAACACCTTCTTTACACAGAAATCGAAAACAAGGGAATGATCCTGGACCCTGGATTTTTAAGAAATTAAGGCACGTTGCTTCAACTAACATACTTAAGACAATTTACTTTAGCTTTTGCTTTAGCTCAATCTATTATAACCTATTGCATCCCCGTTTGGGGTGGTGCTACTAAAGTAAAGTTTTTAAATGTAGAAAGGGCCCAACGTGCCTTACTTAAAACCCTGTATTTTAAGCGTTATCATTTCTCCACTGATAATCTTTATAAGCTTTGTGACCTATTAACTGTCAGAAAATTGTATATCTTAAACTCTATTTTGAAAATGCATAAAACAACAAAGTTTGATACTAGTCGACTAAGTGGGAATAGAAGAATATGCAATGTTTTACTCAGTCATAGAACAAGGACTGCTTTTGCTCGTCGACAATACATCACGCAAGCCACCACTCTTTACAATAAAATAAACAAAGAATTTGCTATATACCAAAAAACGTTTTTTGAATGTAACAAAACATTGACAGCCTGGCTGAAGACACTAACCTATGAAGAAACTGAGGCGCTTCTTCAGTTTATTTTAATTTAAAATGTAATGGATATAGACGCACTTAATAACATGTACACACACACTCACACACAAACATCACATGCGCGCACACACACTAACATAAACACACCATACACACCAAGACACACTACTCGATCGTTTTATTTTTATTTTATCTTGTTTTTGAAGAGTAAGGCCTCCTGACACAGGTATTTTGATGCTTACTAGGAGGTCTTCACAACATGTATTATTTACAATGTAAGAAACGAAATAAACGATATTTATTTTTGAAGTGAAAACTTCTTTAGCGGCGTTGAGCACTTTTTCTGTAATGGGTATAAAATCTTAAACTCGCGTCAGGACACGTGACCTGATCGAAAAAGCGTAAGACGGATGGAGAGTAGACAGCTATCCCCTCTCTACGGCGCGGCGAAAATGTATGCCTGGGCCTACTGTTTCGTTTAGGCAGCGCAGGGCGCTTGCGCGAATGTTCGTGTATGTTACAGCGTGCCACGCGCATCCATGGATGGTGACAGCTGATGGCTCGACCGTCTGTGTAGTGATCACATTGTTGTGTATTCGTAAAATTCGTGAATGTAAAGTGCTTAAAATATGGAAATTGTATAATAATATGAAATTAAGATAAAAATAATATAAGATATAATTAATATAAGATACATATTTATAAATACCATATAATTTTATTAATTATTTATTTAATATATTTTTAACTAGTTTTAATCTTATATTCTTTTAATTTTCAAACCTTATTTTGGTGCAAAAGTATTCCCTAACCATTCCAAAATATCAAACATGCTCAACGTTAATTAAAAATCAAGTTTTCACTTCTGCCGGCACTCCCGGAGTGCAACCCGTCTTTTTTTTTTTTATTATTTATTATTATCCTGAAACATTTCGTTTTATGACTATTCCCGGAATTAATTGGTTTGTTAGTAGGTTCAGTTATGTAGGTAGTTCAAGTTCATTATAACATTAAAGTCTCTGTAAGAATATATGTTGTTCCGGCCCAAGGCATCAGGATGCTCTGGCCTAGGGCATTGAGATGCTGCGGCCCAATACATTGGAAACAACAATTCTTAGTTTAGTGTACTTTTCAGTGTATTTCCGTAAATTGCCGACTTACTTTTTGTAAGGTTCACTTGGAGCCGACAGTTCGCAAATGTTATTGCACCAATAAACACAATTAAAGGAACTAATGTCATAAGTTAGTCTTTTATTAGTCATATATATTAGAAAAGTTAAATGAGACTTTATATTGACTTCAGAAGAAAAATAGTGTCAGATTGATGCGTGATTATTTATCTATAAGTTCCGCAAATAAACAGATGTATAATCTAAGATAGAAAATACGTTTTAGGCGACGCCGCTCGGTTGTCGGCGACGCGAGCGCGGTAGACGCGTGCGACCGAAGTCCGTAGCGGAACAGCAACAGTGCAGTAGTAACGAAATGCTCTCACTACCACCCCTACACGGCGAAGCAGCCGACGCTTTGGCTGAACTACCCGCCCATACCTTGCGGCATCTTGTTAAAGGTACGACTGCTATTTAACGAAAATAATATTCATAATGTATGTTGCTATGGTTTTTGGTTAAAGACTTATTTTACTTTTTATTTTTTTATAATGTGACCAAAGATAACAACGATTATGCTGTATACACCTATAATTGATTATTGTAATGGCACTAGCCAGAATTTGTAATTCTAACACATAATTTAAGTTTTTTATGAATGTAGTTACAATCAATTACTGGCGTCTTATGAATAAATAAATTGAACAAAAAAAATCCTGGCTCGCTTCCTTTAACTATGTCTCAAATAGATAAATACTTTCGCAAATAGTATAAGGGCTATTCAAATTATTATTGTGATATGGGTGCAAAATTTATTACAGGATACCAACAGATGATTGATTGTTTAGTTGTGTTTGTATTTAAACATTTTTAGTTTCATAGGTTATTTACAACAAAAAATATAAAGTTATTTTTTTACCGATTAGCATAAAAAGAGAAGGTTGTCATTCCGATGATTATTTTATTTGGTTGAGAATGCTTTAATTTAGGTCATATTAAAATACTGTTAATTTTATTACGATAGCTTAATCTATTATTATAATATTTCTATTAATAATGAATGCATGCGTTTAAATTAAATTTTGTTTTGCCCGTATTGGGCCTAGTAATATCTGAAACACTTGGAATGCTTAAAATGAGAAAAAATCTTGTTTAACTATTAAGTAATAATTTAAGTTTAAATTAGCTAGTTTTTGTTCTAATGTTATTATCATATTTACAATATCCGATATGACTAAAGAGCATCCAATTTTTATAGGTAGGCCAAGAAGAGTAAAAACGAGAGCGCCGACACGACCAGTCACAGATCAGTCTCAAGAGATAGACGAAGGTAACAATGTCATAATAAATAGAACACTTGTAATCACATATTCAATACTAGCGTCTTAGTTGTATGTCAAGTTCCAGTTAATCTATATTGAATGATTGTGCAGCAGTACTAAAATCTTAATGCATATAGCATTGAATCCAACAGTCAAATCAAACCGTGGAAGTAATTCCCTTCCTATATTTAAGAGCACTCGAAATTGTTGACGAATACGTATACCTAGGACACACGATCCAGTTAGGTAGGTCCAATTTCGAGAAGGAGGTGAACCGCCGAATCCAACTCGGATGGGCAGCGTTCGGGAAACTTCGTGCCATCTTTTCGTCAAAAATCCCTCAGTGCCTGAAGACGAAAGTCTTCGAACAGTGCGTGTTGCCAGTGATGACCTATGGCTCTGAAACATGGTCGTTAACTATGGGCCTCATAAGAAGGCTTAGAGTCACTCAGCGGGCGATGGAGAGAGCTATGCTCGGAGTATCTCTACGCGATCGAATCAGAAATGTGGAGATTCGTAGAAGAACCAAAGTTACCGACATAGCTCAACGAGTCGCGAAGCTTAAGTGGCAATGGGCCGGGCACATAGTTCGGAGAAAGGATGGACGTTGGGGTCCCAAGGTGGTGGAATGGCAGCCCCGTACTGGTAAGCGCAGCGTTGGTCGACCCCCAACGAGGTGGACAGACGACATTAAGCGCGTCGCAGGTAGCCCTTAGATCCAAGCGGCTCAGAATCGTGGAACTTGGAACTCCCTACAAAAGACCTATGTCCAGCAGTGGACGTCTATCGGTTGATGTGATGATATTTAAGAGTCGTCTGAAGGACTACTACCTCTCTTTGTGTGATGGCATATGAAGTTGTTGCTTAATTATTATTTGTAAATTATTTATTAAAATCTACTTTTATATATTACTAGCGTACCTTCGCCGGTCTAGATTTTGCTTTATTTTATTTAAACAATAAACTTACATCATTAAATTTTTAATTTAAGTCTCATAATATATTAAATCATTTATTTCTCTCCGTATTCATTCTCTTCTATTCTCTTCTCGAGCGGGTGAAGATCATTATCTTCACCCATGTACACCCAACAATAGAATATCATCATAGTAAATAAAAGCTGTATTTGACAGATTGACAGTTCAAAAATAGGAGTGCTCCGATCGTCACCAAACTTTACAGGATTACTCGCCAGGTCAATCCGGAGATTCCCTGAAAGTTTCATTGAAATCGGTCCAGCCGTTTCGGAGCCTATACGGAACATACCCACACACTTTCTCTTTTATATATTACTAGCGCACCCCAGCGCCATCTGTCGGGCTAATTTGTGAATCTAAACCATCCAGGGTGCCACCCAAACGTATACCAAAAAAATCATTCAAATCGGTCCAGCCGGCGGAGTTCAGTGACATACACACGCACACAAGAAATATATACATAAAGATGTATGTTATATATTTATATATATTTATATATTACGTTTATTTATTTAAATTATCGATGTATTTGTATACAATATACATTTTTGTTATTTATGTATATATTAATACACTCTTTGCACTATCCCGTTCTCTTGCTGTAAGTCCTTTCTACAAAGGTTGCCTGTAAGAGATTGCTTACAGCAAAATGGCCGCCTTTGCATGTCTACATTGTGTACTGTATACTCCTTAATGTTTCTTTTCTTGTGCGCTTACGTGCAATAAAGTCTTTTTTCGTCATCTTCTTCAAAAATTCACTTTAAAAAAATATAGTTATAATCGTAAATGTTTTGTCAGGTCTGGATGAGTTCTGGCGAACTTGCCGTACTCCGCCAGGCAGTGAAGAGGCGTCGTCACTCTCTGCGCGCACTCCGCTCACTTCGCGCTCCCTACACTCTCTTTCCTCACTCGCCTCAGCGTCGCCCGCCTCTCCGGCTTCGCCTTCACCCGCCCGACATTCGCCGACGCTTCGCAGGGACGATACCATGTAAGTGTTATATATTATGTATCACCAAACACTCTACCAATCACTGAAAAGGCGTCGACACACTCAGTAGTCCGCTCGCGACGCTCTCGTTTTACTCGCTCACCTGACTTGCCTCAGCATCGCCGGCCTCTTCTTTACCCGACAGACACTCGCCTAAACTTCGCAGGGATAGTACAGGACCATCGTCACACTCGTCGTGAACTCCGCTCACTTCGCGCTCTCTGCACAAACTCCTCACTCGCCTCATTGGCTTTTCTTCACCCATCAGACATTAAAAGATATCTCAGGAAATTCCAATCTCCCAGTCAGTTCAAGAGGTGTGTGTATCTTTGAGTCATCATATCAACCCATTACCGGCCCATTACACGGCACGGGTCTCCTCCCACAATGGGAAGGGGTTAAGGCTGTTGTCCACCACGCTGGTCAAGTGCAGATTGGTGGACTCCACACACCTCTGAGAATATTATGTAGAAGTGAACTCACTGGCATGCAGGTTTCCTCACAATGTTTTCCTTCACCGTTGAAGCAAGTGATACTTTAATTACGCACATAACTAAGAAAAATTGGAGGTGCTGGGATTCGAATTCGGGCCCCCGAAAGTGAAGTCGAGCTCCTACATACTGGACTACCACAGCTCCGCTTGAACTTTGAGTACGTTCTCTTTAATTCATAAAAATAATGTATTTCACACACTAAAATATCATGATGCACTTTCCATATCAAGCAGTCGGTACTGATTAGACAATTCTGTTTTACAGGTATAGCGTGACGTCGGGCGAGAGTACGCCCGTACTTTTAGAATGCGGTGAGTGTAAAAAAAAAAAAACTTATTAAAATTTAATTAAGTTTTATCGTGTTATCGTTTTGCGATAAACGTAGTTTGCGTTCGTCTTACACGTACCATAGACAAAGCGTAAGGCAGGCTGAAGCAACGAGTCTTCTAAATAAAATATTATATTTCCTTTTACAGAAGTTTCTCGATGCAAGTCTTCCGACAACGTGGGCTTTAAAGTGGCGCCAAACACTCCGCCACCTTCTCGCTCGTCAGACAACGTTAACACCATGGGTGAGACGTTTATTCGTGATATTTAAAATCTCGTGTGAAAAGAGTGACCGTCCGACACTGCTTATGTCACGTCTGCTGAGTTTTACACAAACTGCACTGAAATTTCAGATTTTAAGCAGATAGATGTAATATATTAGGCTTTATATCAGAGTTATTTAATAGTCCATTTTTATTACTTGTCTTACTATGTAAACTACCTTTTCATTACTTTGTAATGTTACATTTATTTCAACGTACTTACCTTTTTCTAATTTTTTAACATACATTACACACTAATATTACGCTAAAAAGTGTATTGAAACTATTTTTTGTAACAAGACAAGTTTTAAAAATTAGAGTACTATTTATGACCCTTCACAGTAAATTAAAGACTAAAATATTGCCTATGCTATAAAAAAAAATTAATATATAATATATTTAGATTAAAGATTCCTGATGGTGCACAAAAAATCCCAACATGATGCAAATTCGGTTGTACTTTAGGATTAGAATGCCCTTTTTGTTTTTAAGGCGCGGTATGCCCGAGTGCTTGTAGAAAGCTTTACCCTTTTAACTGTGTATTTTGTTGGTATAAAAATTACCATGATCTTCGAATAACATATGCTTGGATAATCGTTGGCTATATATAAAGAAACCACACGCCAAAGGCTATTTACATGCGTTTTATAGTACTGGGAATGCAAATGATGTTAAAGAGCGCCTTTTGTAAAAGCGGCTACTACAACGTTTCTGTCGACTCGTTCTGCTGACGTCAGTTCGCATTTTTAGTACTTAAAACAAACACACACAAATTATGCTTTCGGCACGAGCATCTTGTGCGATCAACTTTCAGCTATCCTATACCGTACCTTGATTCTCTATGACATTCAACTTCATAGGAAGTTTGTAACGAACTAAAATAAATCTTTAAGTCTTAGTAATTTGATTTTAAGTGACTACGTTCCATAATTTTAATTAGATTTTAGATATTTCCGATCCAGAATGCCAATTCGGAGATGTTAAAATAGCGTCATACCTCCATGCGATTAAATATTAACCTTATTTCTAATGCCACAGTAAGCCGTATAAACCATACCTTTAAAAAGTTGCTTAAAACATCGCATTAATAGACGTCACCTAGCGTGTTAAAAAGCTATGGCCTAAGTCTCCCAGCAGATATAGATTATAGTCTGGAATAGCACATAGGCTACGTATTATCCCGGATAAAATTTACGATTTATTTTTTGTTTTTCACAAACAATAAAGAATCTTAACTTTTATCCGGGAACCGTCTTTTGAATTGTGGGAATTCGGTGGTCATGAGTTCCGCGGGAAAAAACTAGTTATTTACTAAACATATCAATGAGAATATCAATGAAATAGAGAATCAGGTCCATGTATATGTGTGTGGGTGCCTTCCGATCGGTGCGTAATTAACGCGTTTGTGTGCGCTGCCGCTAACGGTGTGGTGTGGTAGGCAACGGGTGCGTGCGCGCGGGCGGCAAGGCGCGGCCGTGGTCTGTCGCCGGCGTCAACGCGGACAACGCGGCGCTCTGCACCACAGGTACACTACACGCATGCTCTGTGTTTGCACTCGCCACTAAAGTCCATTTTCTCTTAACTGTCTTATAATGTAAACAATATTTTCGCTACCTTATAGTGTAAAATTTATTTAAGTTGTCAAGAAAATAATATAAACATACATAAAGAAAATTTCTTTTTATTTTGTTATTTTATATTTATTTTATCACACTTGTTTTTTTTTTATATTTTTAAAACTCTTTACACTAAAACGAGAAAATAAAAATTGTTTACATCTTGAGACAAGCTAGAAATAATGGAGTGTAGATTGTACTGCATTGTGTTTAATTAGGGGACGCCTGCCAATGGCAGACGGGTGATCGGTCCCGTGACCATTCCACCCTATTTCCCATGATTGAGACACAGGTTTTATTGGTGACCCGGCAGCATCCCCCCTGAAACCTACCAGTCACTTTTGTGAACCTAACAATATTTTTACCTCCCCGGCTAACAAACTTTGCGAAGCGGTTGTTTAGTTACGCAATGTTTTATGTTCTTCTGTATGCCAAATTACTAATGATAGAAAGAGGGAAATCATTGCATAACTTATCACCAGCTTTGCTATATTCTTATTACAAAGTCCATTTTTCTTACTTGTCTTATTATCAACACAATATTTTTTAAACTTTTTACAAACGAAAAAAAAATTAAAGTCATATACACTCATTAAGGAAATAAGGAAATATCATTTTAATATTTTTATCTGTAATGTTATTTTAATTAACACCCTTTTTTTTATTCTTAAAATATAATTTAAGATTATTATTATAAGACAAGTAAGAAGAAGGAATTTAGTTCGTTTGCTCAATTAATTTCCGCTCTTTGAAAGCGGCCGCGGGCTTATGGCGAAAGGTGGGCGTCGGCTACTCCAGAGACCCGGCGGATCTTCGGAGGATGCAGATTGCTAATATTTTTATTGCGGTTTTTGTTTTACCTTAATTAATGTGAAAATGTAATTAATAGTGATACTATAATGTGAGTGAAATCATCAACTAAAATAATATTTTAATGCTGAGCTCAGGTTCCATATCAGAAAGGAATGTAGTTTAAACCCATACTGCTTCAATGTAGCTTTTAACCGATTTAAAACCTAAATTATTATTGGTGTTTGTAATAATTACTGGGAACAACTGCTTGACTTGCTCTGCGAGGTACGGTAGGTAAAGGTCCAGTTTGGATCTATGTTGGTCACTCATCAAGTTTAGTCAACATTGATTGGCAACGTAATCGACTTATTTGTCAGACTGTGACCGTCTACAACAATCCCTCAACAATCTGGTTTGGATATAGCATAACTTTGATTAAAATAAAGTAGAAAAAGATTATCTACAATCCAGTGAATAACAAAAATAATTTTACATTGCACAAACTCATCAGAAGCGCAAGAAAACTACCATCCTGTCGTTTCTACATTTCATGATCAAACAATATACTTTTTTATGTATCAAATCATTGTCTTTGGAAACATTTGACTTGATCAAAAGAAGCCCATAGACCCTTCTCTCTATGAGCAACAAATAAACTTAAAGGTTTGCATGTAAACAAGTAAATATTATGATCGGTGAAAAAAAACATCGTTAGGAATCCCTGCATGCCTGAGAGTTCTCCATAATGTTCTCAACGGCGTGCACTTGGCCGGTGTGGTAGACTACGGCCTTAACTCTTCTCATTCTGAGAGGAGATCCGTGCCTTGTAGTAGGCCGGTAATGTGTTGATGATGATGAAGTAAATATTCAGGATATGACGTATACTTCGCTGAAAACTAATCTATTTAAATGCAAACTTTTACGTCGCTCTGTTCCTGTGAGGATGATGAACTAGGAAACTAACAAACACTTTCTAATTTCTTATGTGAAACAACATATAACCTTTTAAGTAAAATCAACTCCTATATTGTCACAGCAAAGGGCACGACATTGTATTATGTCTTCATGACCAGTGTGCCCAGCATATTCACTTATTTTGTATTTGAATTCTGTAATAGTTAGTTATGAATTATATACAACATTATTAAGTTTGATGTTGGCCATGTAATAAAAAAAGCAATTGCTGAGTTTCTTGCCTGCTTCTTCACGGTAGAATCTGCCTGAACTGGTGATAGATTCACTAGTCACTACAAATAGACATACTCTAACGAAGAAACAAAGTTCTTATAAAGTTGACCTACTTGATTTAAAAGTTTTTGTTTGGTTTCACTTACCCAACTTTTTTTTTTAATTTTCATCTCTCCTTCATGATACTAGACAGTATGTTGTACAGTATATTGATCGGTAGAAACATATTATAGGGATGTGGTAGTTTTGTTGCGCTAACGTTGAGCGGTGGTGGTCTACAGAGGGCGTGGAGGCGTGCGTGGGCGGCAGCATCGTGGGCATCACCCCCGGCGCCGCACTAACCAGTAACATTTCACACGCTATACTTTACTGAACTACACGTCATATGTTATGTGTCGTCCGCTTATTAGGTACGCTTCTTGCTTTACGTGTGCATTTTTCTAAGGTCACATACGCTCTGTGCGGTTACCTAAAAGCGGTTTGTTGTATTTGTAAAATCCAGATATACACCCGCAAAATAAACCCTTAGTGCAAAGTATACGGTTGTGCCAGCAGCCCTTTTTTGCATCCGTGAAGTTTACGAATATATATTAGTTTCACATGAAGTTATATCCTTCATTTCATAACATAAAGATCTCCGCAAAACGAAGTTATCGTACAGTGCGTATGCACATTATATCCTTGCCCAGAAGGGTGAATGTCATAGATGCGTTGGCGAAGATACCCTACGCCGCGCTGATACCTGTTTCAGTTAAGTATTGCGCGAATTATAATTTGCGTCAATTTCTTCAAGATATTAGAGACCCCTTGTATTGATTTAATCCGATCGTCGCATCCAAAATCGCATCCCGTTGTCTACCTTAACGAGAAAATATGGTATTATTTTTTAATAATTTTATTCAAATCCCAATGTTTTCTTTCGTACACGAAGATGCAGGGGATGTTGTGACTACACCCTCGTATCCAAACTTTCAAATTAACGTAAAAGAACACCCGAACCATACTGTTTAGCGCGACATTCGCCCTTTTGGAAAAGGTTTGATGAGCCATCTAGTTATAAGTTAACGTTTAGACCCAACAATAGATTACTTTAATATTGATTTTTAATCATTCGAGATTAATTGAATGTTACATAAATGAGAAACCTTTTTTTTTTTACTCATACTGCACAGTTGCAAGGTTATATGAACTTTAATATTAATTGACTGACGTTAAGAACCCAACAAGAACCCAACCTTTCAGCGGCTGGTTTATAGATACAGTCTTAGGGATCTACTAATCTCTACAATCCGAGGACACTCTTTCCGTCCTTAAGTAGTGCTTAGGTTTGATTCCTTGTGACCACGTATGTAGCAGGATAGTCTACAGTCATGACCTTATTATACTACATGTAACTGGTATTAAGTCACCATCCTATCCCGGCCTTCAAATGTTATTTAACGTATATTTCTGTAAGTTTTATCCACATTTTATATATAGTATATTTATTTAAGTTCCTAAAGGTACATACTTTTACTGCTACTTTTTAATGATTAGAATGTTGAATGTTGCTGATCAAAGACATAGTATTTTGTTTAGATGTATTAAGAGCCAGAGCTATGCTTAAGCGAAGCAAAGCTAACATTTGTATGTATAATGTAACTTAACTTATTGTGTATTTAACCCTTTAGTAATTGCACGGTAATAAACTATAATGTAAATAATAGAAACCATGCATGTTGTCACCTATAGAATTATCGACTTCACTTTATTATTTAAAAAAATGGCATGTTTCTTTATCTTGTTCTCACATTTTAGAACCTAATAAGGAATTTTGCAAAAAGTAACAATTTTTTTAATATTTGTTAATATTTTTTTATTTACATTACAGGCTCAATGATGCGGGATCATCCATTAACACCTGGTAAGTAAACGCTCCACGCTACTGATCGGCTATTAGAGACTACAATAATGCCAATTCGTTGAACACAGGCACTTGGCACCAGGAAATTAGCACCATTGGCATCCTTTTCCAGGATATACAGTTTGACTTAAGAAATTTGGTAACGCAGAAACGGCATCATTGTATACCAAGGATAGCAAAACATAATAAAGTAGATGTTCTCATATGCGGATTCCACGTTATCAAACTAAATGATGCCACAAAATCAACATCGCACTACTGAAATTTTAATGTATGAGCGCGATATATGTATATATTACTTACAAATATGAATGATTGGTCCTTGATCCCAAAGCTCAACACCAGAAGATCCTCTGGAAGATCTTACTATTTTACCAGTCAAGCGAATCACTATAGCTCTCATGCAATATATAAAACAAAAAATATAAGTGATTGTGAACAAAGTCTGAATTTACAATTTTGACATAATGTAAAACCAAACAGATACGGTCTAAGGTGTTCACTAAAATCCTAATATTCTAAATGCTAAAATTTGGATGGATGTTTGGTACTTAATCACGCCAGAATTGGACAACGGGATCTGGATAAAAGGCATATACATTTATTTATTTATTAGCTTTTCAAGAGAAACAAACAGTACTATTACACATAAAAGTAATGCCGTATTTTTATATCACACAAACCAATGAAGTTTCCACAACTTAGTTATACATATACGATAACATTAACCACAATTGCTTAGAAATAAGTACCTACCTAAAAAAAAAATTAAAACAAAAAAGAAAAACAAAAACTTTAAAGCTTATAAAATACTTATTTTGCCATAAATTTCCTAGATGTGCCAATTTTGACATGAAAAATGTCCGTCTCACAATATTTGCTGTTGAAAACATTGCACGCACGAGTCTGCAACAGCTTTCAGTAGCATTATAATTTCATGAAATAATTGATTTATTATCTAATTTCAGAGGACACAGATGCCTAAGTTAAGCGCAAGCAAATGTGGTTGCGCGAACGTGATACGCTGAGCAGGGTTACACGGACTTTATCTCCGATGCTCACTATTGTGCCAGTTAGACTAACCGTAGACAGTAGATTATCTTACCTACGCGTCTTTACCTATTTTGATCAGTCTCACAGATAGTCTTCTATTGACAAGTAGTTTTTTATTTGACTTAGCAATTTATAGTCTCGAGAATAATTATTATTATAACTTTAAAAAGTATGACAGGATACTCACTAAATATCAGTTCAACCTCTGTTAGTTCAGTCTTAATAAAAATATTATAATGTTATAAAATAATGTAGGACAGGATTTTCAAATCATACATTTTAATTCATTCGCTTATAGCTCATGACCAACGTTACCAATCTCGTCCTCCCATTCATATGTTATCCGCTATGGTTTATTAACCTTTAGTTGACCGAAGCTCATACCTACCTAATTTTAGTCAGAGGGCCATATATTAAAAAGTTGAAAATATATTTTTAACACTCGACTCAAATTAAATGAAGTCATAGATTTTATTTTATAGAAGCAATTACTAAAACACGTGGCGTGTGGTGTGATTATTGGTCTTATGAAATACTGTTTTGACTTTATTCGAATCGCGTTCTTAAAGCGAATGAAATGTTAATATGCAGTTTACTTTAATGAAGGGTACGTTTTGACTAAGCGTAGAGATGTGTAGGACTACACCAATCATATTGTTGAAAAATAATGTGATAAAATATTAGTTTCTTTATCCCGCTCGTCTCTGCTTTAGTGAAACGCACACAGTCTCAAAGAGTCTAAAAATCTAAAACTAGTTTTTAATCTAGTAGCGACATTCACCCATGTACTATACAACGCAATTTCATTTATTATCTATTAAATATGAATAGAATTTAATTCTGGTAATATTAGTTTTACTGTCATAATTATTCCAAGTAGGTAAACAAATTAGTCAGGTATTAAAACCATAAATTATATTTTGTTTTTTTAACTGTGATGAGTTAGTATTATAAAGTTCCCGTATTGTATGTAGTAGTATGAAAATATTTATAAGCCGATTTAAAATTATATTTTTCACTGCTATTATAGGTAATGCTTCTAATTTGTTCTCGTGTGTTCAATTTAATGTTATTTATCATTCTTGTTGATACTTTACTCTGCGCGTGGAGAGTTATAGAAATCGATCTTTACAATCAGTTTTTATTTAGTGTTTACACACACTATTAAAAGTTTTTTGGGAGCGGTTAGGGAAAGAATAAACTTTTATAGATTGCTATCGGATTTATTTGGAAAAATGCATTTTAGCTGCCTAATAAATTTAATGCATAGTTCAGTAGAGAGTACTTTCTTTAAATTAGTATCATAACTTTGTGAAGATATTAGGAAGATAGGTAAGATTGAGTAAGAAGTAAAAGTAAGGAGCTAGATTGATTTACCATAATTATTCTGCTAATAATATATCATATAAAATCTTTTGAATGAAATATTTTAATGCCACTTCTATAAAATCGCTGCCGAAATTACCTAACAGTTGAGTAACTGTTAGGTAATTTCGGCAGCGATTTTATAGTAAACTTTTACTCCCTGACCGTTTCCTATAATATTACAGCCTTTATAATATCATTCGCTTGCAATGCTCTTGTCAGTACAGAATTATTACTAACCTTCGCTATGCGAGAGTAAGGTAAATGGAGATATGTGAAAGATCGATTACATTCGTTATTTATTGGTAGATATATATATATATATATATATATATATATATATATAAAGATATTGATTTCTAGTGCGATGATTTTGTTTTGTTGATAATTATTCACATTATTTTTTATTGTATTTGTTGAAAGTTATAACTTCTTTTATATAACAGAAAAGAAGTGAGTGATTGAAAAAAGTGGCACGTCTTTTTTACCAATTTTACGAATGAATTTTTAATTATGGAATAATTTTATGTACTGAAAATTTGCGTTTTCAGTGTTCTACTATTATTAAACGGTCACTTTTAAAAACAATAGCCATACGTACATCAAGTTTTAAAGATGCAGGGGACGTTTTAAATTCCTGACGTGCGCCCTGTCCATGATTGACTGAAGGGTGCGTTTTATTCGATCAATTAGTTATTTTTGTATGTTTTTCGGCGTTAAAAATTAATATATACCTAATTTACGACAGGTATCACGGGATCGTGTGCCATATTGTTTATTTAATTGGATATAAGAAATCTAATAGCCAATAAATAAATTGGTCTTACTAGTCATATTAATGAAGGCCTACAAATACGCACAATTTGTTTTATAATTTATAAATATACCTATTTGTAGTGATATGATACGAAAACTTCTTCAAAACTTTTTAAGATATCTTCCAATTTTTACATTCCTTATGTGTACAGTTTAGCAATGGAGTATTTCGAAAAATTAATAAAGTGTGATTTTAAATGAAGTTCAAAAGGAGATATGGATTAACTATACGATTTGCATTCAATTAAGGTTCACTTTTACGATATTTTATTGTGAGTATAGACTCGCCCCGTACATTTTAAGTGTTCATTAGAGTAATTAATTATATAAAATCAATTATTGTTCATTTATCTTTTGAGTATAAGGCTGTATTTTATTGAATTTTCATGTACGTAAAAATTATTGATTGAAAGTAGTTGTATTGTATACTAATCCTAAATTATTTCATAGTATTTTTATATTCATTCCAATTTATTTGATGTCGTATAGCTCTTTGGTACCAGACTGATTTTAGGTACTTTTATTTTATGGTGCAATTTATGTCTAGAGCGTTGTGATAATCTGTTTTAAATTACAATATAATATTATACAACAAATGTATTTTTTATTTATACCATTAATATTCGTTAAAAGATGTAGTAACGTCTAACTATAATAGCACTGTTGAGATTAAACCCCTTGACGATTTCTCGATCGGGTCAGTATAATTTTTTTTTTTTTAATAGTTATAATTGACGGCACCAGGTGACTCGTCTGATGGTAAGTGGAAAACCATCGCCTATAAACAAACCCTTCACAGGACATGCAAGAAGCACATCGATGCAACACGTCGCCATGTGTCCTTCAATAATTTAAGGCGTAGGTGTTAAGCATGTGCCTGTAACACCGACAACCACGCACTTCAGACCGGGACACAACATTGTTAATTTCAATGCTGCTTAGCGGCAGAAATCGAATTCCTAAAAAATATAGAATCTCAGCAGCCAATTTTTGTAGTACTAAATTATCGATTAGACTACGCAATTTAAGGAGGCCTAACACTCAGTAAGCATACAAAATTTTGGTAGAAGTATAATTACAGTTAAGTGTAGTGGGACACAGAATACCATTTCTCTAGAAAAAGTAAGGGTCCTGTTTATTGAAAAGTCTAATGGGCACTTTTAACATTATTATCAATAAAATAACTATGTTACCAAAAAAAAAAAGATAAACTGTATCCTCCTAACTTCTAACTTCTTCCATCAGTTTAATTTGCTCGAATTGATTTCTCGTCGATTTATATAAGTTCAAAGTTTTATTCCTTTTTTCGGTATTGGACAGATTCTGGATTCGTCGGATTGTAAGTACATTTTTATTAAGTAATTAATAAGTAGCTGAAAATTTGGCATTATTTTTGTATATGGTCTTCTTGGGCAGTAACTTCAATATACGAACTCCGCTACCGGCTCCGGAGCAGTGGAGCAATCCCTACAGATTAGCCCAAAAAGTTCATACAAGTTATTATGGGAAGGGCGGTCGGTGTCTTACAAGTAAAACAATATTATTTGGACACAATATGTATTCAACAAATAAAAATAAGAATACCTAGTATTTACAGTCTTATATTAAATCCTGTTGCATAAAATGAACAATTGAAGTTTGAACATAAAATAATTTAATAAATAAACAAACCACGATATTGGCGAGTCAATTCTATCTAAATCTAGACACGTACGATAGGAAAGTAAACGTTTCGAATCAATCTGCCTTGGGATAGTTCTATGGTATTTATACTTTAGATAGAAACTCTAAATATCAAATAAAAATTTACTTCAGTGCCACAAAGAATGACAGTAGATCGTTAATAAAACGAACAAAAGATGTTTCTGTAGACTTTTAATTTGTGCCTATTCGCCACGGAGAACGCAAGTTTGTCTCCTGTGAACGTAGACAGTTTGGTTGGCCATTACATATTGACATTTATGAAATATATCTTGCTTTATTTATTAAACACAAAAATTATTTAATTCACAACTTTTATTTGTAGTTTGCCAGAAAGCTGTAGAAATTTCAAACCAAAATAATCAACACATCTTTATGTTCTTGTAATTAGGACATTTATTTTCATTCTTAATTTAATATTACAGTTACATAATTCATAATTATTTTAGATATAAAAATAATACCTATCTAACATTATTTCATGTATCTACATCAATGACGTTTAAATAAAAAGAGGTAGCATAAATCGCAATTTCAAGGAAAGACCTTCAAATTAAAAATGCAAGTAGAAAAAGAAGACGATAGGGATACGTCGCACACATTTGAGACGCAAAACTAAAGTTGGCTAGTTAGCTAAGTTTGTAAGTGCTTTTAAAACACATATTACTTATCTACCTCGTTTTACTTACAACACCTTCGATCTACTTAAGCCAATACGACATTTTCAATAAGGACCGCTTAGTTTGCGTTGAAAATGTTTTTACAAACAATAATTTGTTTATTCAATTTTTTTACAGAGGTCACATAATCAATGTCATGTTTTATTTTGTTTAGTATAATATAGGCATCCTGCCGTACCTATATAATTAACCAAAAGGAACTCTATAATGAAAAACACAATAACTATTTTCTAACTAAAACAAATTATATTAAAGTAAGACCAACGTGAAGAAATACAAGGTTAAAATAACTGAAGTTTCTCGTCTCGTTGGCATTGCTTTATTATATTTGAAACAAATTAAGTATGATTTGAGCTATAGTGGTGGGAACGAGCCATATAAGCGGAATAGGCAGCCAATCTGTGAACAGCGCTAAAGACCTAGACGACACTGTAAATGAATACATTTAATAAGATGGCTACTGTACCAGCGTATTATAAGTTTGTATTTTCTCCTGAGCAGTAATGTATGCGTAGTTATATTTAACCTACACTTCGATAGTCTGAGCTAAACTCAACTTAAACATCATACCGAACCGCTCATAAAACACTAAACTATCATAGTCATACTGGCAAAGCGAGTGAATGCTTAAAGCTGACGCTGCTGGCACCATTTAATTAAGCGCGCGAACCGATAATTGCCAGTCAAATCACGCACACTCACAAAAACAATCAAGTAATACGACAATACTTAAAAACTTCAAGGCACTCATTTTACTTAAGTTACATATATTCGAATATATTAGTGCTGACATCGAGCTCAACCACTATAGGTACGATTTCATACTTAAAGTGCGAAATAAAAAGGACCTCAGCAAACCAATGGGTCCAATTTTACTTAGTTGCTTGAAAATTTGCTACTTGCGTACTTTTAATCCCAATCGGCGTTGGTTCGAACAGTCTTGGCATTGTCTTCGCCTGTCTTGCAATGCCTTGATGCATATGGCTGCAAGTTTAAATGTCTGTCTGATATCTTTTCGAACGCACTTAAGCAAAAAAACGCACACATTTTACATAAAACTTGAGATCGCATAAACCCCCTATGTAAAAATCGTTATTATTACTATAATAGTTAAATACGAAATTATTATTAATTTTAAGTTTAAATTTATCACTACAGAATTGAATTTTGTAAAAAATATTATTTATTTACAGAGAATTTTGAAACCTTACTTATTACAAAATATTAACTCGCTATCTAAAATTGTGTCTTACTTTAATTACAAATAAACTTAGGTAGTATGAGTAGTACATCTCGACGTCATTTAGGCATCGAAGCTTCTGATAAACATCTGAGTTAAATGGCACTTGTTTTAAAATGAAACTAAAGTCACATGTTTTGAAGCTTTAAGTTCCTCCATACATCTTGTAGCCCCATAGCAAAACAAAAACGGTTGTACAAAATGTACCTATTAAAACATGGGACACTAGAACCATTTTACTCAATCATAGTGCTGTACCTGAATAACTCAAAAATAAACTTATGAAAACCATTAACGTTGTCGAGATATGCAACTTAATTACGCGTCACGAAAGAAAATCAAATAAACACATTATTGTATATTTTGTCTCCCACGTGACTATAGGCGTGGATTAGTTTCGTTGGACATGAGTGCTCCATAAAACCGCTGGTATCATCTGAGTCGTCCTATCTTAAACGCCCGCAACTCTCCAGCGAAGCTACGGATGACGGCAGATGAGAACGGAAGCACGTAATACGTGTACTCTATTTTGTCTGACCTATCTTACCATGTAAACAATCTTCACAGTTCACTATAAAGTAGTAACAATTTAAAAAAAAAACAAGTGAGTTTAAATAAATAAAAAAAAAATACTTAACATAAAAAATATTTTTATAAATGTATGTTCGCATGAATGAACTGAGAAAAACCACGATAAATGCCTTTTTTTAAATAAATTTTATACTAAAGAGCAATGATAGAATTTTTTACCTAATAAGACATGAGAGAATAAGCGGACTTTCTAACTTAAAGGCAATATTTGCTTAAATACGGCTGGCATAATCGGTACAATTCAGTCTTGTTCAATCGGCGCGAAAATGTCTTGTTTTTAGCAGTTTCTAAGAAAATGACATGCAGTTGTGGGCTGGCGAAGTAAGCCTAAACTAACCACACAATTCCAGTGCAAGGTCACACATTTAATAGACCTGAAAGGATTGCACTATTTTTATACTTTCGTTTAGTTTAGAGATTTATTTACAACAAAATTAGTACCAGGATATGTAAATGCAAATTAAAATAATATTGGAGATTTTTAATTTTTATATTTAAATTAACATATTAGTTGGAACTTTTTTTAAATTAATACCTAAAACTATTGCTGCCACTCTATGTGTGATAATCATATTGCAACCAACGGCGATTATTGACTGAACTCGGTAGTTATATCGATCAAATAATGTATTACAGCCAGTAGTGGAACAGAGTGAGCCATTCGGAGTTGGATTATTTGATATTTTTGCTTTTATTATTATTTATTTATTTATTGCTGTCAACTTTTAGTGCTACGCCCTTCATGTTTACTCAAATTCGTAATCCTGAGATATACCTGGTCCGTTTTTAGCAGCTCTTTTCAAAAAGTGTGTTACATTTTAAATAAAAAAAATTGTATTTGCTGTTTCGCATCAAAACTTGAAACGCCTTGTTGCCTATATTAATAAACTTCACGTGGGCTTTTTGCCTCTACACTTTTAAATAACATATTTCGATCTATTCAAAGAGGATAGCACATAACTAAACCCCGGATACTACACTACACTTTAAAATCTAAGGTGACCAAACGTATAATTTGAAGTTTTAGTGGTGTTTCGTCTATAATAATAATAAGTCAAAATATATAAAAAAATTGTTTAGACCTAGGGTTGGTACTACAGCGACGTAAATAGCTTGACTTGATTAGGATGATGAAATATCAAAAAACCTTCAATACATATTTAAGACGATCATAACAATTAAATTAATTCTCGGTATTCAGTAGAGTTTTACCAAAACTGGTTTACGCTTTTAATTAACCACTTCAGAACATTATTTACAAACAGTTCCATACTCAATTAGGCTCTTACAGCATGTTCATATCCAATTCCAGTTTCAGATGATGTTTTAAAATTTTGTTTGACTGCCTATCATATTCGCAATGCCCTACCAACAGTGCAGTATCAGAGAGAAGTAAAATTTAAAAATTACCTTAAAATGCTTGAATTTTGAAATTAGTGTCATGTCTGTTAGAGAACCGTCCATTGAAAAAGTAGCCGCAAGAGGAATTTTCTGCATATATAAGGAAATCTACGGCCTTAACCCCTTCTCAATGAGGCAGGAGACCCATGTCCTGTAGTGGGCCGGTAATGGGTTGGTATGATGATTTGGAAATCGTGTAGTCAGAGCCATATTGTACGAGTTCCAATCGACGACAAGATTACTGTAAGGCCATCTAAAATGCAGCAAACGAAATGAGATTATTAATATAAACCAACTTTGACGTTTGTTTTCGTGTGAGAGACGGAAGGAGGTAGTGAGAAGGACAGTATCTGCGTCCTTTTCACTCGCACGCAAATGTTGTCAACGTTTGTTAATTATCTCTTTTCGTTGGCCTTCGTTTAGTGGATGCAACGAACACCTGTCACTTATTGCGCGGATCAAGCATTAGACGTCACTTCTTTCTTTTGCTCTTCCATATTGCTCGCGTTCTTCACGTCGTCCTTTGCGTCGTCAGCTAAAGAAAAAATAAAATAGTATAAAAATATCATGCTCTCTTAGATCAGTCATTGCCAAGCAAGTAACTATAAACACAAAACCATTTTGTTTTCAGTACATAAAAAGTTATCTAATTTTGCATGATAGAATAGTAATAGCGATAACCAATCCAACATGTTTACTATTATTCTATTATAAGCCTTTTTTTCTAACTAAATATCTAAGTAGTTTCAATCACAAAGGTAAGAGTATATTTTTATTTTAATAATAAACTATTTAGTTGTATAACATAAGTCAAAGTCAAAAGTCAAAAATATCTTTATTCAAGTAGGCCCATAGGTGCCACTTTAGATGCATATATTGATGAGTAACAGTAATAGGTATTGCTTACATTATACAGTCATAAGTAATTGTAGTTGCCTGGCAGTGATGGCTACAATGGCGAATGTCACAACTCGCTCGTGATTCCTTTTACACTCTGTGCGCAAATATAAACACAGCTAAGGACGGCAGTTCGACGCTGGGGTTGGTGGATCCGTGTTTCAATTCCCCTTTCTTTCTTTTATTATTTTATTTAACTCTCGATTTGTACCCCACTATGAAGTTGAGAAAATAAAAGAAGAAGAGAAATACAAAGATAGAATTAGAAAACAAAAGGCGGGCTTATCGCTTAGTAGCGATCTCTGCCAGCAACAAGGATTAGGACAACTTTTCTTTAGCTTTTTAATACAAATAAATACCTTTAACGTCGTCCTTAGGCTGTGCGTCTTTGTCCAAACGCGGCCGTTTGCGTTGCGGCACGCGGTACGAACGGTTGTCGCGGCGCCCATCGCCTTCATCTTCTGACTCCGACAGCTCGCCGTCACCCGTTATACGCTTATCCTTAACAAGAAATAATAAATTTCAAATATAGGAAGTTAAAACTCTTTCGCAACGTGCTCCTGTGGCCCTAAAATCTAAAATAATGCATATTGAAAAGGTACTGTGTTATGCAAATAAACCGCATTATAAGGTTCCCCAAACCTTGTGTTTTATGCAACCAACCTCTCATCCACATTAGCAGAAATCTGCCATTTTATATACAGGATCAACGTCAAAATTTGAGTATTAAGATTACGCCTGACCTAAGGAATTACAAATATTCTCTTGTCAAACCTTCTACAATAATTCCTATAAGACTCTTGGGGATGCACAATTAGTTCACTAAAATTCTCACATACAAAAATTTAAATTACAATTTCTCACCATCATGGTTCACACAATTGACGATTACAAGATGAGAAAAGACAGACATAATGTTCTACTGACCTTTTCACTCTGTGGTAGCCGTTCGTCTTTGTCAACTTTATCTTCGTCTTCAGACTCGTCGTTAACCGCATCTTCAGGTATAGCTTGCACCTGCGAAATGGGATAAATTAAATTATTAAATAACCTTCGCTATAATAATTATTTATAAATGTTGATTAAATTATAGTGAAAACTATTCTTTTTAAATGTATATTCAAACGATAAATTGATCTATTTTAATGTTTGTGTTTATAGGTGATAAACAGTTTTATTACGCAAATAATATTAATTCTATTGTGTAGACAAAACCTACCTGTACACCAGGTGCGTGCGGCAACATGCGTAGATTTTCGAAGAGCCTATTCTTTATCTTCTCCAAATACTCTGGTGTGTTCTGATTGGACATATTACTGGGAGATATGTGAAGCTTGAAGTCTGGGCCGAAGTATTCGAAGTAGTCATTGTAGGGCAGCTCATTGGCTATCTCCACACCGAGGGCAACGGATGTTTCATATGTCCAGCACCGAGATACATTGCGGATTGTGTAACTATAATTAAAGTATAATAGTAAGCACGTTTGCCAATGGATCATGAGATCCTTGAACCTCTTTCCTCGGAGAACACGTTAAGCCGTCGCTCGGTTTGGGCCATTCTCAACTAAAGTGAAACTAAAGGGCAGATTCGGTCCAATTAATCGTCTAACAGCCTGACCAACCCATTAATATATAATAAATAATATTAATATCTTTTACGATACCCCAGAAAATGTTGAAAGAAAATTGTTTTGGACTGGTCTATTTGTGTTCACTTAACATAAATCAACCTATCTTTATAATAAACCAGCTGCAGCCCGCGGCTTCGTACGCGGTCTTTTGGTTTTTCATGGATCCTGCGGGAACCATACATTTTCCCGGTATAAAAAGCAGCCTGTGTTAATACAGGGTAGGATTAATAATTAAAAATTAATATTACTTATAACTCCCTCATAGTAGTTTACCTAGAATTTACATTATTATTTACAATAGTTTTTAGTCTAACACTATTTTATTTTTTTGATCGGCGATAATAATGATAAGTTATACACGGTGTTGTTATATGACTGTTGTTACAATGAATTGCTGGTGTGTCTTATGAATGAACAAATAAAATAGCTGTTGCGTGCATTCTTCGATGTGTGTATTGTGGTAGTATATTTATTTATTTAGTACGCGGTCATAACAGTTTTAGGGGTAATGCGTAGGCCAGTTATGATCGTCCGTTGATATTTAGGTTTGTATTAAATGTCAAACACACTTGAAGTTCGGAATCACTTTACTACGAGATCTACAATATTGTTTAGCGCCGATAATAAATACAAAAAGATTTGTTGCTAACCAACCGACAAAGACGTGCCGCTAGGCGATTTAGCATTCCGGTACGATTTCGTGTAGAAACTGAATTGGGTATGGGCTTAATATAACTGCAATATAGCATTATAACTTACCACCAGGTGAGATAGTGGTCAAGGGCTACTAGGTCTACTAATATAATAAAAAAATGATACATACCCTCCTCCTCCAACAAGTAGGAACGGTAGACCAAATCTCTTCACTAGTTCAACGCAGCGACCGTGACCACGTACTGTCAAATTGAAGCATCCCAATCGGTCACCTGAAATAATTCGATCTTATTGAGTAAAACAAAACATTAAGACAAGTTGAAAAAGTGAAGTTTTGTTTTATGAAATATTTGTTAACCTCAATTTGTACAAATAATATTCAATCTTAAATCAGCATTGATAAAAGTCAATCGCGCTTTTTATGTGAACATATCCAAAATGTATATACATATCCAGAATACAAACAAAAATATGTTGAAAACGGTATCCTATTGTTCTTTTTTTTCTTACTTTTGTGAAACTTCGCCTTGCTGACAAAGACGTGCAGCGAAGCGATTTAGCGTTCTGGGACGATGTCGAGTAGAATCCGATTAGATGTACAGGTTAAATTTAACTGACATACAGACGATTAAACTGCATCATCACTTACCACAAAGTGAGCTTGCAGTCAAGGGGTAACTTATAGTGTAATATTAAAAAATAAACACGCCGCAACAGCCTCTGTACTAACATCACTGTGTTCACTGATCTGTCTGCCCTGAGCGGTGATTATGGGCAAACCCTCTAGTTGGCTACCGATAAATAAACCTGTTTAATTAATTCGATAATTGTACCTGTGAGTGAATCAGCCCCGCACTGCAATACAACAGCACTTGGCTGGAATGTTTCCATCACTTTGGATATTATGGGCACAAATATAGACTCGTACGACTCATCGTCCATACCGTCGCGTAAGGGAATGTTCACTGCGTAGTATTTGCCTTTTCCCGCGCCAATGTCTCTCAAATCGCCTGTTAACAAATAAAATAGAATTTTCAAACTAGGCTTGCAGAAAAAAATTGATATAAATATATTATTTTTGTTTGATACTTCGATATTTCAGGTATCGGAAACGATAAGATGGGACCCGCCATACAGTGCGGTGAATACGCGAGTGAATCCCGTACTCTCACTTATAGATCCGTCGAGGGACACACCGAATTTTAAGTGGATGCAAGTCCCGAATAACAACCCCGATTCCCCCAAGGGAGGAATTATGCGTCAGGAATTTTCTGTGTATAAAGTTATTAAATACGATACTTTTCTACTGACATAAACCGCTAGAATTAAATCTAGTTGAAAAAAAACACAATAATAAACTTCATAAAGTAAAAATTTGTGTACAGGAACATTTTGTGTATCAGTAGAATTTGTCATGATATGTACCATTAAAATATTGTTTTTTAATAATTATATACCTATGCATTTAAAAAGTATTTAGGAAACTTACCTGTCCCTGGGAAATATTCTCCGTACTTATGAAATGAGACTGTCATCACCCTGTCAGTAGTGTAGAAAGCTTCTTCCACCCCATCCCCGTGGTGGACATCAATATCTATGTACAGCACCCTCTGGTGGTATTTTAGTAGCTCAAGGATTCCCAGGACAATGTCGTTCACATAACAGAAACCTGATGCTTCCGATTTCTTTGCATGGTGGAGGCCCCCACCCCAGTTTATGCAAATTTCAGAGGCCTATAAAAAATTTAAACATGTGAAATAAATATGGCATAACACAAAATGCAGATATGAAATTAAAAAAAAATGTTATAAGCTCTATTTCATCGTCGTTTAGTTGGTATAAACTGACTCAACTGTTTTTGCAGACATGCTGACGTCCTGTAGCCTTAGGACAAAATTTGCTTGCTCACAATCAATGAGACATTTTCGAGTATTAAACTCTGTATCGTCTGAGTAAAATGGACTTAATGTCATTCATTTTAGAGTTGCAAATCTTGTGCTTCTGATTTTTGGTTCACAAACGTTATGTCAAAAATCCCAGTGTTGTAGGCAAATTCGTGCTCTAATATAATGTTTA
Source organism: Pararge aegeria (assembly GCF_905163445.1). Taxonomy (NCBI): domain Eukaryota; kingdom Metazoa; phylum Arthropoda; class Insecta; order Lepidoptera; family Nymphalidae; genus Pararge; species Pararge aegeria. The sequence continues at coordinate 8,375,744 of NC_053195.1, read as the reverse complement.
TAAGATCTCTTTTACTCCCATATTAAAGTATTTCATACTCAAAAACGACTCCTCAATTGCAAAATCGTTTTCGAGTGTATTTTCTACTCAGGCGAGCATATCTTGTACTAAGTCCAGGAGATACTACTACTGGAATCCAGTAGATAGTACACCACTTATAACTTTTTATTCATAAACTATTTTTGCAATTTAATAATTACCTGCTTATTTAGTTTAACAGCTGCAGCAACTGAACCACCCGCGGACAGTTGACAAAACTCGTATAATCCATCAAAAACTGGACAATCTTCACCAACATTAACTGAAGCAAGAAAAAATTGTAAACCATCTATCTATATAGAGTGAACTTTCAAAACTAACTTTTGTAGTGCTCTTAGCTAAATAGAATCCTATAAGGTTGTTTAAGTTTAATCATTAGGAACTATGCAAGAGAAAGTATATTTGAATAATAAAGAGGTAGAATAGGTTTTTTTATATAGAACAAATTTTTTTAAACTTTGCTGCATTTGATATTCCAATTATGAGAAAACTTATTACTTAAAGTTATAGTGAAGAGAACCTACTAAACTGCCATAACGACACTAACAACCTATATATGAGGCAAACTGAACTTACATTAGACACTTGGGAGATGTATAATAGACATACTAAACTTGCATAAAAAACCCTTGTGACCTTCATACAAGACATAAAACTTAGATAACAGACACAGGTTGCATGCAACCTGTTCCTAAAAGGGGGTGAGACTAGATCACAAATTATTAACAACAAATGTAAACAATTTTTATCATTCTAGTGCATTAGTATTTTACGTAAAATAATTTAGTCAATTAAATAATAAAATACAGTTTGATATAAGTATCAGGCTGTTGGCTTTGTAAACAGTACACCTTTGACTACATGACTTAATTAACATGCATTTAAATAGAGTAAAATAAATTAGAAGTTTTCCAAATTTTATAAGGACAATCTAAATTAAATAGCAAACCCTAAAGTTGTTTTAATATTGTCCACCTTTCCTCCTTCTTGAAGAATAAGCTTTAAAATGTTAGATTTACAAACAATAATGATAAACAAGTTCAATTTAGTTGGTGAATTTTAATACAAAAATATTTTTCATTGATTAAAAAAACTTACATCTTTGCATCTGTTTGTTATATTCTGACATATTATCAGGCCGAATGGACCTTAAGAAGCGGATATAATCATCTGAATGAAACTTGGTCATTTCATCGGCAGTTGCCTTGTGTGGTCTCTGAAAATAAATAATGATAACAATAAAGTTTGTTTCAACATAAAATAAATAATATTAGATAGTTTTTCTATGAATAAAAGTTTTCGGGTTTTACTGGATATAAAAGTATTTATTAGAACCAAATTTATTACAACAAAATATTCTATTTACACTCACATAAATTTCCATTTTTCTATATAATCCATAATTTAACAACAAGTTATGAGTCATACGTATACGGTGAGGCTTCATAGGATGACCTTGGCCATAATAATAATTGCCAATATCACCTGAAAATAAGGTTTCACGTTATTTAAAAAAAAAAAACAATAAATTATCATTTTGAACTTCATAAGCAAATGTTACTTAGTTCATTTCCGAGCTTGACATATTTCAGTCTGTACTTTAACTCGAAAGAAGAGTACAAAATCTAACTAACCAATAGCAGTGCAGATCACGGTACAGACGCTTTCGAGTGACATGTAACACAGTTCTTTAAAAATGTTGAGACGAATGTGGACCTGAAGCGGCGTTAAAAAATGGGAAATAATATTTCCCCATCAATTCAATTTACAAGAAATAAACCCAACTAGACATTTAAAGTCATAATATTCTTATTTTATCACAGAGATTGATTTATTGGCGGGTAACAAACTTTGTAGTACTTACTGTCGTAATAATAGCACACTCTTTTTTTACTGTGAGGTTGCATAGCCATTGCAACGGGTGAACAATACACAAATCAACTTCACTAAACTGCAAAACTTCGTTTTAGCACAAATAAATTAATAAACTAAAAATCGAGCGAGCGTTTACTTTCTCGCTCAAAACTCGAACAACCACAGACGATTGACATTGAATTAAACCGACTAACGTGTTTACCATGGAAATGACAGAATATTCTATATATTTTTTTCATCTTACCTTGACGCGTGAACTGATTGGCAGTACTGCCGTGATGCATTTTATGTATTGAATTGCGTATCCCTTATTTTTAAAATATATTTTACATTATGTCTCGTTTGGTTAGGAGAGTACTGATATATGTGACTCCAGACTTTAAAAAAAGGTAACCGCCCATTATATCAATAAAAAATAGACGATAAAATGGAAGTTTCAGTATTCTTTACCTTGTAACTCCTAAGATCCCTATTAGATAATATTTTTTTTATGATTTCATTTATATCCTAGGGATCTCTCTGTAAGGTTTCACGAATTTCTTGAATAATGATCACAAGGACATCGTCGCGTCGCAAGGTTGCCTGCTTTCGATATTCTAAAGGATATATTTCGGAGAGTGTGCTCAAGAACTGTTTGATATATGTCCCCCCTCGCTTACAATCAGGTGTGATTGCGGTCAAGCGCTTGACTATAAACATAAAAAAATATATAGTAAGTATCGGCACATGATCATCCAGATGCTAAGTTCCATAGTCAAGTATGAACAGTGGATTTTTACGTAGATACAGTTTTTAAGTAGCAGACAGCAGTACAGTTCATACGTTCACAAATGACGAATAATAGAACTGGCCATTTAGACACATCTTCTTGCATACCGAAACTGGCCAATTTTCGTCTGGTAAAAGTAAACGCGTTTTATCCAATTAGACGCTATTGTGATAAAACATAACATAAAATTACATATGGTGTTTTATTTCGCACTATTCGGCCGTCTCTGATAAAGGATCCGTCAGGTTTGTATTCTTCCTTAAATCCTCTTTGACCATTGTAACTTAGCATAGACAATAAAAGGATAGTTCATTCATTCTGTCACTTATTATCGTTTCAATTCATTCGCAAATCGTTCGTTTCGGTCGTGGACTCATTCGGCGAAACAGACATTAGACGCCATCGGCCATATTGTCTCTCTTCTAAAAGCAGTGGTTAAGGTGAGACGTGTTTTATTTCATTTTAATATTTTATTCTTAATTTTTTTTTAAATAGTAGATTACTCAAATTCCACGTTTATCATTTGTTTTTGAAATAACTATGATTAGGTAATGTAACTTTGTGTAATGTTAAGTGGTGTTTCCAGATATACCCTGCTTCAAAAAGGATAACAAGAACATCCTTTTCAATCAAGAACATCTTACAGGCACATTTATTAATTCAAAATGTAAGTAACGTAACTATATATATTTTCCGTTGTTTAATTTATATTTTTCAGTTTTGTCTTCATACATATGTTTTTGAGACTAATTCGATACCTACCTAATTTTCATACTTCATTCTTCTCTACGAGGCAACTTACTTTTACAAACTACCGCAATTACACATTTTGTCTTTCGTAGTTACATGTTCTTAAAGTGATCGTAAAGGGAAATCATTGTTTCCGAAGATTTATAATGACAATAATCTTCTTAATACATTCTAACCTAAACATCTGCGCCATTTTGTAATATCAATAGCAAAGCTGTGTTACGGTTTAAATTATTCTTAACGAGCATATAGAAGGGGCAGAGTTTTCCTATCGAGTATGTTCTTAGCTAAATTTTTTCTCGCCTAGTTTGTAGCTGTGATTTTAAAGATTTAAAACCGCTATCGCGCATGACCGCAACATTAATCAATATTTCCCCAAGCCTTGACGTCATACATCAATCTGGGTTTGCATTACGCATGCGAAATATTGATTTACGGTGTAAAGGGTTGGGTGGGGTATCCGTTTTATGTACCTACTTTTACCCTTAAACAGGTGTCGGTGGATATTTGAAAGTACCACGTGGTTGTTAACGTGTTTTTGTTTCTCTAAGCACATGGTTTGACCGAATTCTTCAATTCAATTTGTCTTGCGTAGGTAACCAATGAGTTGGTAGGTACTATATCAATGAGTTGCTAGACTAGTGCAAAATAGATCTATTGGATCTATTCATAAGAACAGATTCTATCACTACCACATGGCACGGCATGCCGCCTGCATAACAATTTCAACTTGTAGGTCATATGGTCCTCTGGTTGATTCGAAGTCAGCAGATTTTTAATTTTTTTTTTTTAGTAAAAGCCTAGTTTTTAGAAATTTGCACCCTTACCCTTACCCTTACCTTAGGAATAAATTTTTTTTTATATAGACAAAATATTTAAATTTGTTTTTATGGGCAAAATATTTAAATTTGTTTTTTCGTAGATTACTTGCAATACATGCTTTTCTTGTTCTCAGGTCTGGAAATTGGAATAATAGCCGCGGTGGGAGTGGTGGTTCCAAATTTGGCAATGGTACATCAAGATTCGGAAATGGTGGTTCTAGATTTGGTGGAGGTGGTGGTGGGGGCTACGGAAATAAAAAAGAATTCTCAGGAGGCCAAAACATGAGACGTCCAAACTGGGACACTCTTTCTCTGCAGCCATTCAACAAAGATTTTTATAACCCACCTCCATCTGTTTTAAACCGATCACCTTATGAAGTGGAGGGATACAGAAATGAACATGAGATCTCAGTGAGTGGAGCTGAGCTCCCGAACCCTATTCAGCACTTTGAAGAAGGAAATTTCCCTGATTATGTCATGCAAACCATTAAAAGCTCTGGATATAAAGACCCAACACCTATTCAGGCGCAAGGCTGGCCTATTGCCATGTCTGGAAAGAATTTAGTTGGTATTGCTCAAACTGGCTCTGGAAAAACTTTGGCCTACATATTGCCTGCTATTGTGCACATCAACAACCAACCACCTGTACGGCGAGGTGATGGCCCCATTGCACTAGTCTTGGCACCTACAAGAGAGTTGGCACAACAGATCCAGCAAGTTGCTACTGATTTTGGAAATGCAGCCTATGTGCGTAACACTTGTATATTTGGTGGAGCACCCAAACGTGAGCAAGCTCGTGACTTGGAAAGGGGTGTTGAAATTGTTATTGCCACACCAGGAAGATTGATAGACTTTTTGGAGAAAGGGACAACTAATTTACAGAGATGCACTTACTTAGTATTGGATGAGGCTGATCGTATGTTAGACATGGGTTTTGAACCCCAAATAAGAAAAATTATAGAACAGATTCGTCCTGACAGACAAACCTTAATGTGGTCTGCCACATGGCCCAAAGAAGTAAGAAAACTAGCAGAAGACTACCTTGGTGACTATTTGCAAATTAATGTTGGATCTATGCAGCTGTCTGCTAACCACAACATTCTACAAATTATAGACATATGCCAGGAACATGAAAAAGAAAACAAGTATGTATGCTTAAACTGTTAGTTGAATTGTATTTCTGTTATGTGATGACTTATGTTTCGAATGATTTGTATCTTGATTATAATATTAAATTACCTCTAAGAAGATCTGACAAATTGAATATTGAGACAGCTTTCTGTATTTCTATTACCCTTTTTAATAATATCTGTTGTTTTAGATTAAATGTACTACTTCAAGAAATAGGACAAAGTCAAGAACCAGGGGCAAAGACCATTATTTTTGTTGAGACCAAGAGAAAAGTAGAAAATATTACTAGAAATATAAGACGATATGGATGGCCAGCTGTATGCATGCACGGTGACAAGACTCAACAAGAGAGAGATGATGTACTGTATCAATTCAAGCAAGGCAGAGCCAGCATACTAGTTGCAACTGATGTTGCGGCTAGAGGACTTGGTACGTTTAACAAAGCTAAACTTTTTATATACTTTCTCAAAATATTTTTTATAAAAGATTATACCTAACCTACCTCTTATTATATGTACATTGTTTTGTTTTATACTTTCAGAGGCACTGGCGGAAAGTTATTGTGTTCTATTTGATTACTATTACAAGTTACTGCACTGGATTTGTAGATAAGACATTAGTCTGATGCAGTGGTACTTTTCTTGGAGAATGCAATAACTCGTCATAAAATGGTGCCTCCTTGTGCCTTTCACTGTGACTGGACCCGCGGCCGGAAAGCTGGAAAGTATGTCCGTGTATTCGGATACACTTGAAAGTGTGGAAAACCTGGTGATGCACTACAAGTTACATTGAACAATTACTAATAAAGAAGAGTGCATTGTTGAAAAACTTGACCGCAAGTTGAATCATCGGCAAGAGGTCAAGGGTTTTCTGTTTCGGCCATATTGGAGTTTTCAAGAGGGCAAAGAATATTATTTAAATATGAATCAACTTAGTTTTCGCCCATTGCAAGACTCCAGGGTTCCGAGTGAGAGGCAATATTTATTTTGGTACATATCTGTGTAACTCGATTCATGTAAGTAATGCAGTTGAGTTACCTTTTTGTTTTGCTCTCACGCAAAATAAACATTGTCTAAATCACGTTTCGAAAACATGTTGAGTAGACTTTCAAAAATATTTGTTATGATTAAACATTGAAATAATTTTAAACTATGTTTAATTTCTGTGAGAGAGTACTATAAGCTTACTTCGCAGATATTCATATCTCATGAATTTTGGTTAAAAGATTATTGTTCTTTATCTAACCAATTTTCTCTTTCACACTTTATTAACACAATCAAATGCTTTTGAATTATTGTAAATTCTGTCTAACTTTAATAATTTTTTAGATGTGGATGGAATCAAATATGTTATTAACTTTGATTATCCTAACTCATCTGAGGACTACATTCACCGAATCGGAAGGACAGGTCGCTCAAAATCAAAAGGGACCTCATATGCTTTTTTCACACCCTCTAACTGCAGGCAGGCCAAAGATCTTGTATCAGTATTACAAGAAGCCAATCAGGTTAGTACAAAAACAAATATACCAACCATGATTGATACAGAGCAATGATGATTCACATTCATTTTTCTTAAATAAATTGCCAAGTATTGATAATTTTATAGAATTATAAGGTACTTTTTTTTATTCCTCATACCTTTGGCATGGGTACGTCCATCAATGGCGTGACATGAATGCAAGTATGAGGTAGATTAATGCAGCTACATGCCTTCGGTGTCCATATAAAAATTATCTGGATCCCATCCTCAGATGCTGAGACAAATTCTTTTAAAGATCATATAAATATGTAGGTTGTCTAAGAAATTAGAATTTTATTAAATATTTTTTACTGTCATTTTAAGGTGGTGAGTCCACAACTTCAAACCATGGCTGAGCGCTCTGGTGGGGGTGGAGGAGGATGGAACAGGAGCAGATATGGTGGTGGACGTGGAGGAGGTGGTTCCTTCAAAAGAGGATCCAACTTTGGCAGAGGCAATGGACATGGGGGGGGTGGCCACAAAAGATTCAATGAATATTGAGATTCTTATAAATAGTGATAACTGGTGAATCCTCAGAAATACAATATAAGTGTATGAATGGTGTTAACATAGAGAATGTACTTGTCGGTGTTTATGTAATAGCCCTTGACCTTTCAATGTGGATTGAAATATTGTTTTACTACTTCTTGTTTTATAAAGTAATAGAAATGTAGCAAATGAGAACATGAGTAATTATTTAAGTTTTTACTGTGATATTTTAGTGAGGATTCTTTCTTAAATTATTAATTTCCTGTCTAAATGTAAGTTCATTCTTATTTATATCTATTATCTACACTAGGTTTTCAGAATATTTATGGCCCCCCACATTAAATGTCATTCCAAGTTATGATCTGTCGATGTTGGTTTAAAAATAAACCATAGGTTAATCAAAAAATCTTGTTTTTATTCTTATGATTACCATCTGTCGCACCCAATTGACACTCATGCGGAATTTTTTTCCTATCTAGCACCACTGTTCTGTTCCTTGGTTGTAACTTGTTGGGAATAGTAATTAAAAAAATAGTAGCAACAAGTAACAGGTGCGACTCGAATTAGCGTTTCTACCGAGCGGCCACGGTGCCCTAGCGCCATGGGGCCATCCTTGGTTTAGTAGTAATATGTAACAGTTGGATCTCTGGAACTACACTGAGGAGCCTGAAACTATTGAAAAAGAAAATACGCAACGAGTCGCACTTATTTATTTGGGTGATTTCCAAACTAGTCTCGCCCAATCAAGAGTTACTACCGAGTGGCCAGAGGGAAATTAGCTTAGGAATTAAGAATAAAATTTATAAAGTGCCTATATTCAAGTGGAGTTAATTCCTTCTTTGGGACTTAGGTTCCTTCTTTTTCGGATGGACACATGCCGATAACCACCTGAGGGGTTGCTACGGCGTCACTCGGGGATGGGGTGAGCGCGAGAGCTCCATGAGGAGCCCCGTGGGCTGTACGACATCGGGGGTATGGTGGTATGGAGACGTCTCTGTTCGACATTAATCTGACTGTTGGTGGATGGACTAATCAGTTCGGAACGCCCCCGTGACCATGGACCAGGGACGTCCGAAATCGGGGCCCCGTCTTCGCCGACGAAGATGCTGTTTTTTGCGTGTGTGTTGGACACGTCAGTACCTACCTAGTTATTTTATCGTCAGGGTCGTCAAGGACATGCTTTGGACGTCGCCGCTTGAGCTCTACCTACATCTGGGACGGGGGTATAAGTGGACTCCTCTACCACTAGGGGGTTGGGGAGTCCAATAGGTACGTAGGCTACAAGTTGTAGGTGCGGTGCGATTTAAAAAATTGCATGAAAAGAACATTTGCGGGGATCTGACACGTAGCTGCGGCTGCAGTATTGTTCCAGATAGCGGTGTGCATTTTTCCGCAACGTTGCGTTGCATGCAAATTGGTAACCTGTCGAGGCGGATATAAATGAACTTGATTATAACAGAAACACGAGGACAGAATGTTGTTTGGAAAGATTTATTCTAGTAGGTACCTACATTTTTCTTCAAATACAAATACAAGTATTCTTTACGTGTAACTTGAGTACCACTTCAAGGCAAGAGTGAATAGGCTTTTTCTAGGCAAGCGTGCTCCAACCACCTAGACCTCCAGCATTGCTTTCTAACATGCGTAATTGTCGTCGAGCGCTGACCTATCGTAAATAAAATAAAAAAAAAATCTCTTGTTACCTACTTATGTAAGGCTTCACACGATATTTGGAACATTTTGTAAGTCTATCTTGCACCCTGGATACGAACATATTAGTATTAGAGCTTTTTGTGACATAGCTTGTCCGTGGAAGTAATCCCGCCATGCTTATTTCTGCCGTCAAGAAGCACTGTGGAAATGCTGTGTTCCAGTCGCGATTGTCGGTGTTATTTAAAACACAGGAGGCTTAAACACCTACGCCTCAGGTTGATGTACACAGGGCGAAGCATTGTAAGTTGAACAAAGCGTTCTGCGAAGTTTGGCTTTGTTTATAGGCGATGGTTTCTATATGCGTTGTCTGTAAATTATAAGTTTAAAAATATTATAAGTTCCCAGGAAATAAAAAAAATTAAAACGGCCATTTGGAAATTTTTTAAGCAACACCAATAGAAGCAGCGCAAATTGTTACCCTACTGCGACAAGGGCTTAGCCAGCGAGTTGTGGCACGGCAGCTCCAAATAAGCCAGTCTTGTGTCTCGAAAGTTTACAAGCGCTTTCGGGAGACTGGAGGCTTCATCCCGAGACCAAGATTTGGACGGCGCCGATGCACTTCGGACAGAGATGACCGTTTCATCACAACAACTTCACTTCGAAATCGCAATTTGACTGGTGTCGACGTTCAGAATGAGCTCAGACAAGTCCGTAGGGTGACTGTTAGTGAGTGGACAGTTCGGCGACTCAAGCAAGCGAACTTAACTTCAAAAAGGCCTGCCACAGGCCCAAAACTGACGGCAGGTCACCGACAAGCACGCCTTCAATTTTCTCGTGCCCATCTTGATTGGGAAGTCGAGCAATGGTGGCGAGTTCTGTTCTCAGACGAGTGCCGAATGTGCCTGCATGGTAGCGATCGAAGGGGCCGAGTCTACAGGCGGCCTGGAGAGCGAGAGAGAGGAAAAACGGAACTTGTTTTTGTGCCTGGTGGGGGACGAGGAGGCGGCCTAACTTCAGACCGATACATATCCGATATTCTGCTAGAACATGTCGTTCCTTATGCGGAATATGTTGGCGATCGCTTCCTCCTAATGCACGATAACGCCCGTTGACACACCTCACGTGTCACATCACAGTTTCTAAATGAAGTCGGTATCGCTACGTTGGACTGGCCAGCTCTCAGACCTGACTTAAATCCTATCGAGCACTTGTGGGATGACCTGAAAAAGGAGGTTCGATCCAGAAATCCGGCTCCTTCAAGTGTTGATGAGCTTAAATCGGCGTTGATAGAGGAATGGGAAGGTATCTCACAAGATTCCATCAAGAAGCTCATAAGGTCCATGAAGAATCTACTTCATGCCGTAATTAGGGCCAGGGGAGGCAACACAAAATATTGATATCAAATATGCAAGACTAAATAAAAAAAATCTCTAAAAATTCCTTATCACTTCACTTTTTTCTTTCTGATTCACTCAAACTAAGACAGCTCCCGAAATACAGGTACAATTTTAATGAATGTGGTATTAATTTAAAGTGAACAGTATAGCCTTTCAGATGGTACCATTTTCATAAGTCAAATACTTTTTAAAATCGCTCGTAGCAATTTACAAGTCTGTGATTCCATAGTTTTGCTCGCAAGTGTAGTTCTGTAGGACTAGACTAAAGCTCTTTGAGCTGTGAGGGCGATGGGCGAATATTACGCAGACGAATGTCATTATGGGACGTATGCACGTTTTATACAAGGTTACCTTGTGACGGTGGGATAGTGCTTTAACGGCAAATTATCGGATACATACGACGTATGTCGACGTAGTTCCTGAACATACTGGCTTGAAAGTCAATGTAAATGCGGACTAGTATAAAGTAGGTATAACTAATTTTAACGTACAAAACTCAAAATGATAATAGATCGTACTGCTGTCCTACCTTATGATACAAATATTCATAAGAATGAAAAATATTTTTGTGAAGGATTGGCAAGAGACATGAAGCTCGCCATGCATGGGTTTGTGGTATGATTTTAAAGATTCAAATAAAAAGCCGCGGTTTTGTACAGACGAGATTCATATAAACAGAAGGTACCTATTATGTACCTACCTACTCTATTAGTCAATTCACATTTATTCAGAAAGAAAATGAGTGACTATCCACCGTGTAATCTTTGTATTACACGGTGCAATTGCACATCTTGCAGCATTCAGGGCTTTAAGTTGATTGAGGATTTGGGTATTATTTATAAGGAAGACGTTGCGCTTACGTTGACGATTTATTAAAATATCCATATAAATATTTGTACAAATTTGTCGATAGTACAATTAACGAAATTTGTTTCATAAAAGAGATATACGTTAAGACAGAAGTTAAGAGACAAAAGATAATTTAAGAAGGTAAGAGAAGTGGATTACTGAAAATTCATGCTTAAATTATAAATTAAAATAAAACAAGTGCAAGACTTTTATAGAGCATTAAATAAATTACAGCACTATTATAGACTATTATAGAGCATTAAATAAATTACACGATTGAAAATGCTGTATGGTCAATGATCCTTGCCTGTTCAGAAGAAGACAAAAAAAAAGCATAAATGTAATAACCTAAAATTTTAGTTCGTGTTCAGAAAAGTTTATATCCCTTTTTTTTTTTTAATATCGTAATTAAGTTATTGCACAACCCATGTTCATGTCTAATATAAAGATCAATAATGGCACTAAAAATAGCAAAAAGTTTTATGCGGCGCAATGATTTGGTAAAATTGTAAGTGGATTTCTTTTCTCCTATATTTAAATAAAGGTTAGATTTAACTCACGTTACTATTTTTTATAGATTTTATCAAGATGGTAAACAGCTTCTGCAAAGTAAAACTTACGTATTAACCGTGAGTACCAATCGGAGTACCTTTTTTGGCACATATGCTCGAAAACAAAACAATTTAAAATTTGGAAAACAAATTCTTTGCAATCGTTTTTATTCCGTAAAAACTGCAGAAGAAAGCGACGCCGAATACTATAAAGAACATAACATTACGATTGTTGGAGAAGACATACCTAGCCCTTTTAAGGACATAGATAACAGCTACTTTCCCGAGTACATAAAACAGTTTTTGGATGCACAAGGTTTTACGAAACCAACAGTTATACAGGCTCAAGGTTGGCCTATTGCTATATCTGGTAAAAATTTTGTTGGAATTGCACAGACTGGGACTGGTAAAACTCTAGCGTACCTACTGCCTGCAGTTATTCAGCTAAAAGAGAAGGAAGGACGGAAAGGGAGAGGTCCTAGGGTGTTAATCCTTTCGCCTACGAGGGAGTTGGCGAGACAAATCGAGGAAGTAGCAAAAGAATTTCAAAAACTGTTTAATTTAAGATGTTTGTGTATATATGGTGGTGTTAGTAGAATTCCACAGATGGAGGCATTAAAAAATGGAGTAGATATACTTATAGCTACCCCTGGTAGGTTGAATGATTTCCTAGATAGCAAAGTTACAAACCTTAGTCGCTGTGGATATGTTGTGTTGGATGAAGCAGACAGAATGTTAGACATGGGCTTTGAACCTCAAATAAGAAAGGCTTTAGAGGATGTGCCACTTGAGAGACAAATCTTGATGTTCTCAGCTACATGGCCTAAAGAAGTGCAATACTTAGCTAAGGATTATCTTGGGGAGTTTGTGCAAGTTAATGTTGGATCAACAGAGTTGTCAGCAAATCACAATATCAAGCAGCATATTCATGTTTGTGAACAAGAAGAGAAAATGGCTAAGTAAGTATACATTAGAAGAAACTAAGTAGAATTGATCATCTGGCTGATTTTTACAGCTTTTTTGCATTACAGGGAAAATTGTTTATAAAGGAAATTTCCACTACCAATGTGATACTTAAACAAGATTACTAGTTGCAAAATTGCAAAAGAATTTAATATCAAAGTACAAGGCTGTGTTTGTTTTATAGTAGTAATTGACAGACCAAGCCAATGTTCCACCTGATGTAGGTGGGAAACCATGTGTCCATCAACCTGAGACATAGGTTATAAGCATGTGTGCCTAATGTGCCTATAATTACATTGGATGTAGCAATGCTGTGTTACAGCAGTATTAAGCATGGGGTAGTACTTTACCTGAATAAGATCTGTCACAAAAATATCTAGAACTAATACCCAACTACTCAGCTACTTTCAAGCTGGTTCAATACTGATTTTTTGTGGAGAGTTAAGTCTAGTGTAGTAGAAGCTAAAATAGTTTACCTACTTGTCTTTCATTTTTATTGTTTTCCAAAACAGCAGCCATCCATAGGTAAAATATATGGCAATAGGAATTGATACACATAAGAATATTATAAGACCAAAATCATCATAAATGGTAGGTTTTAAAATGTAAGCTACCAATGTTGTGCTACAATATAAGTATTATGCTTGACTTGGCTTATTTCAGGAAAAATAAAAACAGTGGATAGTATGTATGCCAAGCTACAACAACTTAAGTATTCAAAACATTTTTAACTTTTATAATTTTCAGATTTAAATCAATTATGCATGAAATGTCAGGTGAAGGTTTTGGAAAAGTGCTAGTGTTTACAAATACAAAGAGATTTGTAGACAGTTTGACACTAACACTAAAAAGAAATGGTTGGCCAGCTGTGGGCATACATGGTGACAAGTCACAACAACAACGAGACGTCACAATCAATAAATTTAGGAGTGGCAGTACAAACGTCCTTGTTGCTACTGATGTTGCTGCCAGAGGTTTAGGTATGCATTTTTCTTACCTACCTTTTGTATCACTAATTCACTAGACACGGAAATGCTACTTTAATTTAGCAGTCTGTAATATTTGTAAGGATTATATTTCTATGTCTAATAATGAAGATTAATAATCACTTTTGCATTTTAAAAATTGTTTTTTTCATTAATTAACGGCTGAGATTATATGGCTGTGCATACTGTTTAATCTATTAAAGACAAGAACTTTTGTAAATAGTATTTATTTAAAATGTGCAAAGCAACCTCAAGATGTGTAGCAAATGTCTAATTTTATGATTTTAATCTTAAAATCTTGGTTTCAGATGTTGATGGTGTCACACATGTTATTAACTACGATTTTCCGAATACATCAGAAGACTACATTCATAGAATTGGAAGGACTGGTCGCCTGCAAAACAAAGGCGTTGCCCATACAATACTTACCACAGAAGACGCACGTCAAGCTAGAAGTTTGATAGCTGTTCTGAAAGAAGCAAATCAGGTCTGCATCTTAAGATTTTTTTCTCAGGAATTATTATCATCATTCTTAGCTTACTAGGCTTAGGGCCACTAAAGTTGCCCAGAACAAACTGGAAGAATTCCCCTGCCTTTGAGAAGATTATAGAACACTCTCAAGCATGCTGGTTTTCTCAAATGCTGTCCTTCATCATTAAATATCACTGCTACTAGGAAATAATAATAAACTACCCGAAACTGGCCATGCTTGGCTATAACATAAAACTCTTATACAGGGTGTCCCAAAACTTGACGATAAAATGGTACCAGCCGAGAGGCCAGCTCATACCAGTTCTGGGAAAAATAAGGAAAAAAAATCCATGTCACGTAGTCGGATCCACCATCCTAATATATAAAATTATTTATTTATCTCCGTATTCATTCTCTTCTATTCTCTTCTCGAGCGGGTGAAGATCATTATCTACACCCATGTACACTCAACAATAGAATATCATCATAGTAAATAAAAGCTGTATTTGACAGTTTGACAGTCAGTCAAAAATAGGAGTGCTCCGATCGTCACCAAAATTTACAGGATTGCTCGCCAGGTCAATCCGGAAATTCCCTGAAAGTTTTATTGAAATCGGTCCAGCCGTTTCGGAGCCTATACGGAACATACCCACACACTTTCTCATTTATATATATAGATTAAAGACCTGATTATAATTTCAATAATTCAATGTGCAAACATGACTTATTGTTACAATATTATTATCTAGGACTTTTATCTTTTTTTTCGTAGCCTTATAACCACAATAATCTGAGAATCTATTTGACGTTAAATGTAAATACAGCTGATGTTATTGAAAAATTACAAACAATTAATTCTCCAATAGTATTGACAGAAAGAGTTTAGTAAAGTTTTTTATCATCATAAATAACTGTTTGCTGATCTGGAACTTCTTAAAATAGCTTAGTTATCTCCTTGCGATATACCTGTGTGATAGTCCTTTCAAAATAAGCCCTGCCTGTTCTTATTGTACTTGACAGTACACTGCTTACAATATTCTATACATTTATCTCTCTAAAAGTCCCTTAAAAATGGTTTTTTTATTTATAGGAAATCCCTAAAGAATTGGAAGACTTGGCAAGAGACTACAGAAGCATGAAAATAAGCGATAAACAACCAAGATACTCACCAAAAAAGCCCACTTGGGCCACCAAGAAATGGAATAATTTCCGAAGTGATAGGTATAGCAGATATTAAGCACTGGCAGATGTTTAGCCGAAATTTTACCTTAATCTTATCTCGTTAAATAAGTATGTATTGTGATAGAAATAAATGTTTAGACTGGTAAAAAATAATTTTTATTTGAGATATTTTTCTAAATCATAAATCTCTTTATATCAAGTGTGCGTAACAAACCGACAGGGTTAGCGAGTATATTATTCACATTGTTTTCGCTAGGTTTTGTATAAAGTTAACTCATTTTTGAGAAATTTGTGCTCAATAACCCACCACAGAGTGGTACAATTAGTTGTCTCCTCTTAGGATAAGAAGGGTTTAGGCCTTAGACTACCACGCTGGCTAAGTGCGGATTTGTAAACTCCACACTCCCTTGAGAACGCAATGGCTAACTCTCAGGCATGCAGGTTCTTTCCTTTACCGTTAAAGCCTGTCATATTTATTGCTTAATTAAAAAGGCACCTAACTCCGAACCGAAGCTGAAGGATTACCCCACTTGATTTCCCATTAACCTATCACCACTTTTTTACCAAAGAGTATAGAAACATCGCATTGGTATTAAAAACTCAACCCTGACCATCACGTTTGTATCTCCTTATACAACTGGAGGACACTGTTTCTATAGTTACAATCTGACATTATCAAAAGTACGTTTAGAATACATAACAGAAAATATTCTGTATAGAAATAATGTATTTATTGTAAGTTAATTTAAAATAAATATGTAAATCACTACTATGGCTTTATTGCCAGATTTGGACGTAAGAAACGTTCTCAATGTTGTAGAGGAGAATTTTGAGCGACTCGGTTTGGTTTGTATAGTTACAAAATAAACATTTGCTTATCTTGTTTGTAAAAACTAAGATTTTGAATGTATACATAAATTATATGAAGAACAACCTAAGAGAAATTAAGTCACTATCTCATTCTTTCCCTTTTCTGTGAAATGTGTTTATTGTTTACAGAAAGCGTATGCGATTCGCATGATATACACAGGCGAGCACGTTTTAGATAAAGATGAAATGATAAAACTCTTCCAAGCAACGATAAATAGTGTTAACTCTAGCTATTCTGATGTTAATGTGCGTGGATTACTTTTGGTTTATGACAGCTACTTTGTACATGTTGTTGAGGTTAGTCTTTACGTAGTACCTAGGTATAATCATAATCCGATCCAAACTTTATGTCATTGCGAAAGATAGCTGCGAGTGTAGCTTCGCGCAGGTAGTCAACTGTACCGTGTCCCGCTTATGGGCTGATACCGAATATTGAATTCTGGGCATCTAAACCTTCCTTTACCTTCGTCAAATGTTAACCGATTTCTATATTTCCTTTTTAATAGGGTAAGACGTTATGTTGGTCTTGTTTGGTTAGGTGAAGTTTGTATTCGCACTTCCGTGAGTATACTTAGGAACTCCACGAAAGACACCGTGAGGAGACATCTTGATGGGGTCGACATCTATATAAAACTGGTTTCCGTCAGACATGTTGATAAATGTTAAAACCACGTGAATTTTTAGGGTTCAGAAGATACGGTTCATACACATTTAAGATTCCTGTTCGAGCACGAAAGTAAATGGATAAAAGAGAAATTCAAAGAAGACGAGATCGGAGAAGCAGATGAGGGCGTGGCTGAAATATTAGATGAGCAATTGACGCAAAAATGTAAAAAAAAGATATTTAAACGTGCAAAGCTGTTAACAGTCTATCATTCAATACAAACGGTACGGTTTAATGGTCTTATTAAGGCAGGTCCAAACGCTTTTTGATGTGTGATGTTCCCTACAAAAATATAGATTACTTTTTGCATTGTAATAAGTTTAACTGTGTTTGCTAATATATGCAAGTTAGTAAGTTGCACACGTTCTCTCATTTAAAAGGGAACTTGCGCATTGCCCCACCATATATTTTTCATAATGAATTTATATATTCTCCGCGCACTTTCATGCTTTATAAAAAATAATATGGTCAAAATTTCGCTTTGATCTTGGGAAAAGGTAGATATGTACAAAAAAAACAGATCTCTAGAATCTCTAGAGCTTCGTACACTATAGTTCCTAGCTATTCTACTGATGCGTTGACATTGCTAAGCGTGATTCATCTTTTGTTGGTACAATAACTTAAATATTTAATTGGTACAATATAGTTACTTAAAATAATGACATCTATCAGAAGTAGCAAGGCTTATATTTTCATTAAGTATTTTCAATATGTTTGTATATTGGATAAACAAATGAGTACTTCCCTAGTTTGCTAGAAACAGGCGAAGGAACTTAAGGCTTGACTAATTCAATAACTTTTCCCTACTTAATGACGTCAGCAACACGCTGCATTAGTGGATCGTATCTGCACCAGAGAATTGCGGATGGCCTTGGCGCATCCGATGCAGTCTCATTTTACGTTGACTGCATTTTTAGCACTTCACATATATTACTAGTAGATCTTTCTAAGGTATTTCTTTATCCAGACTTCCGTTCGCTTATCTCAAAATAATTCGTCGCGAAACTCTAAAATAGTGGTGTTGTGTGTGTAGTAGAGGATTCTTCGGCGATATTGCCAGAAGAAATGGAGACAATCTTGAAAATAAAGTGGTCACTGGCAAAGTGGAAGGAATGAGACTTGAGGAGGTAGTCCGATGTGTTGGTCGGATCAAATCTGCACTGCTCTCGATGACAAAGTGCATATAGCTTTAGATGTTGCTATTAGCCGAGTCAAATGGCCCGACATGTTCCGAAAGGCTGTAAGTGGAAGAGGTCACGACCCTCAGCAATGAGGAACGCGATAGAAAGAATACACGATGCACGATGAATAAAACTTCTGTACCTATTCTTAGCCGAAACAAACAGACAGACGACCAATAAACAAAAATAAAAATAAAAAAGTTGTTTTTTTATTTAATTATGAAATATCAGAAACTATTAGTATAAATTGGTTATTTTGGCATTCTAACAATATCGCACTCGTGAAGTCATTTTCGAATACGAAAAAGTATAGGTTAAAGCAGTGGCGTGCACTTCATACATGCACAAAAGCCCTGCCTACCCTAAGATTGATATATGGCTCGTATAGGAGGAGGATCTTTTGCCATTTTTTGCAGTTTTCCTGCTGTATGCATACCCTGGTAGGAAACCCAGTGCACGCCACTGGGTTAAAATCGCAAATTTAGTATTACTTATTGCTGTAAAAATGTGAAAGAATATGAGCTTTAAAACAACCATAATATTGATTTTGCTAGGAATTACTTTACAGTCATTCGATCTTGAAAAGGACTTTAGAACTGAGAGCGTACAGGCATTGTAGGCACTTAAAATCCTTTACATGTTTTAGCTATTGTTTGATGATTGGCGAGCTTTAACCGCGCGACCACCGTCCCTCATTGGAGCCCTGGATGCTCATGGGTCGATGTCAGAACAAATGGAACAGTTGCGGATATGCCTTGACAAAATTAAAAGAATATGTGCGTACGCAAAAGGAAATACGAATGTAAGCAAATCCAAGCTTATTTATTACTGCCATAGCGTTATATTACTATAAATAATCCTTTTCATTTGAAACAATAATTTATACTTAGCTAAAATAATTTTTCATTGCTCTGGTTTGGGGATGTCTCAGCCGTGGCCTAGCCCTACCCACAAACACGTGCCGCCAAGTTACTAGGCACCAGATTAGGTGTTTAAAAAAGCCATATCCCTGCGGCGTGCACTTCATACAAGCAAAAAAGCACTCCCCAGCTTTTTATATAACTCGCATAGGAGGGGGATTTATCCATTTTTATGCCATCTTTCTGTTTTATTGCTACCCTGATTGAAACCTCAGTTCACACCATTTACAAGGTTAGCGCGCTGCAGTCTAAGATTGCTTGGTCTGTCAGTTATAATAAAAATTTATAGAACGATGCAGAATATAGATGCGATAGGTGTAGGTATCTTGTTTTGCATCGTTTTATAAATTTTGTTATTTGTTTATAAATATTTAGTTATTTTTATGTTTCTTGTTTCACTAATATTTCGTATATTAGTAGGAAACTAGGAAAGTTTAATGAAATCTGAAATGTGCGAAACTAACTTCATACTCCTAGACCAACTGGTTCTTGCTGTGTTATGTGCCTTAAAATAAAGAAGATTAATGAGCTGACTTTTTCCATCAACAGTTATCATTCGAAGGATTAAGCGCAGTGGATCCAAAAATGGAAGCATTGCCAGAAGTGGCTCTGATTGACTATCTTTTGCAATCGCAATATATTTTGGATCTGCGATATGTCAGTCATCTGCATCGACGCGTTGATGACTACGCTTTCTATTTCGGTATGTCTGTAACGTACATTTGGAGCCAATCTTCTGCCATAGCAATATTAATATCCCGCATATTGAATTCCTGTCTCATAGGAGTAATACGAGAGAAGGATTCAGTATGAATCCCTAGTGAAAAGATGTTTACCACGGATGCAGGAGGATTGACAACGCTTTACTAAATGCGGGTTGTTAGTAACACTGATGATCCCTGGTTCGAACGATCAAAATAGATCAAAATAGAGCAATGTGGCAATTAGTCGTTTTTGCATGACCATAGGGCATGGACAAATAATGAGGCTCAAATCATGTGAAATCCTGCTGTATGCATTTTGTGACATAAGTTTGATGAAATTTACCACCAATAGATAGGTATGGACTATAGTTTGTATCCTGGATATGGATAGGATACTTTTTATCCCAAATAAACTCAGGTAACATTCCCACGGGATTTAAAAACTTGGCATTTGTTATCTATGCACCTCGCTAAGCCGATCTTGGCGAAAACTTGTATGGATAGCTTGCAACATGGGGTCAGGTGTAGCAGGAACTTTATATCCCGGGAAAGAAAATTATCGCGGGATTTAATTAACAAACTAACGAACAAGCATTTGCGGCTTCTAACCTATATTTATAATGATGTAGGTATATACCTACATTATAAATAAGAAAGTTCAGAAGCAGAGTCAGGTAGACCAGATCCAAGCTGAATTGGTAATGCGTGGGCACAACACTCAGATAATCGATTTGTCATACATTGTTTCTAGGGTGGTGAAATTGTAAAATAAAATCTCAGTTTGGATACTGATGAGATTGCAGTCAAGGGCTAACTTAGGCTTTAGTTGATAAGGGCACCGCTTTCTTATATCTTGATCCTTGTGCCGCTGTTCTAAATCGCACAGTTTTGGTAAAAGGGCACTTAAATCTCTAGAAGTATTTTTCTTCGTAGATATCTTTTTTGTGATTCGGTTATTTCTTCACAGAAAATGTATGGCCGCTTCCAACACATTTCACGCCAAAACATCTGTATAAGTTGAAAGTGGACGACTCTTTTGTGGAGCCTCTTCCCGTGATGCCATGGGAGTTGGTGAAAAAGGAGGCCGAAGAGGAAGAGAGAGAGGACCGGCAAAGCGTTAGTTCTTCTAGCGATTAAAAATTAAACCTCTTTATAACTTTATTATCTAATTAAGGGATAATATGTTATTATCTAATCAGTGTGTTAAATAATGTTTCATTGAAATCATTCTATGTGTAGATATTCATGCTAAGTTTGTCACTTTAATAAAAGGCAGTAGAAGAATAGAGCCTATAAAGAAGCTGACTTTTATTTCTACTACGAAAATTGTTTATATACCGTGCAATATATATATATATATATTATATGCATAACAGTATAAAATTTGTTCAGTATCACTATAACTGAGAGTTTCTATAGTGATATTGAACAAATTTTACTCATAGTGCTCCCCATCACTATAGTAACCATAGTAATAGTCAGTAGTAAGATTACCTACTGTACAGAAAAGTTTCAAGGGTTGTTGATCTCTTGGATTAAATGAATAAAAAGTCAGTCAAAAAACACTCCAAAAAAATAATGTGTGGCATAAAACTACCTCCTATTGAAGAAAGTGGCGATAGTGATATTAAAACAATTTTAGATGTTGATCCTCATTTCTATTCCTTAGTAGAAGGTAGACCGATTAGATCAAATAAGTCAATCAGCAAGTATAAGCAAGACATTCGAGATATAGCTTTAAAAAAAACTCTGCTTGGATTCTTGAAGGATGAAATTTTACGAATTACGAAGGAAATTGACACGGAAAGGAAAATTTATAACACTACTTCGAAACATTTTGACGAATATCAGCATAGTTTTGACAAATTTTTAGCAGATGATAATAATAAAACAATTGCGATAATGCAAAAATCCGATAACTTAGCTAAAGAACTATCTAATCAAACGGAAGAGCATAAACAAGCTAATTTCGAGTTAGCTACCCTGAAATCTAAGTTACAGTATATTGACGAGACTTTTCAGATTTTGGTGTCTTTTCAATGTTTTCTTCATAAAGCTGCACCTATTTTATGGCAAGAAAAACATAACATGAACCTAAACATTGAGCACTTGGAAATCATTACTATGGAAACAGACATTTTTAGTGAAATTAATAAGAATATAGTAAAGGAGCGCTTGAGCAAATATCCTTTTCCGCAACTTTATTTTGAAAGTCCTGAACAATTACTTCATGTCTTCGATCTACTAGAAAAACAAAATTTAAACTACCTTTTAGTAACTGAGGAACTGAATACTGAAAAAAATAAATTTCTTAAATCGCTTGGATTTTTAAAGTATTTAATACACAAGGAATTGGATTGTATACAAGAAAAGGTAAGAGAAAGTGCTATTAGAGTTTTAAAATGTTTAATTTTTATTATTACACTGTTAAAATAAGACTATATTGTATTTTAGGTTAAAGAAACTGATGAAATGATTTCCTTGAACGAGAAACGTGAAGTAGAACTAAAGGAGGCGTTTTTCCGAATATTAGATAAAGAAATTCGCCATTTGGTCTCATCTGAAATGGTCTTACAAATCTTTAATTACGTTGAATTCGCCTACGAACAAATAATAGCACCGAACGATGCCAATCTGAGCTCTTTGGACATGGCGTTAACTCTTGAAATGGAATACAATAACTTAATGTTAGATTTGTCTGCATTTGATTTGAATGTTATAAAAACTATTGAAAAAGAAACCTATGAAAATGAAATTAAAGAAATGAAACAAGCAATACTTGCAAACAAGTTATTAAAGGATGTGGACAAGTTAAGCAAGCGGCTAAAGTCATCCTACGAACCTAGGCAATAGATGAATTAATGATAATTAGGGAATATTAATAATATCCGGTTTTTATTTTATAATAAAAACGTAAATAACCTACGAGCCAAAATATCTAATTTCAATTTAAAACATCATCGTTGCCACCGATTACCCAAAAAAACTCAGCTTTCGAAAAGAGGTTTTAAGACAATCCCACAAAATTAAATAATATACGAAAAAAAACTCTCTGTAAAGGGCTTCTTGTTGCCTTTGACACCATTTCAAATAGTCAAGTATTTGATAATGACACATTAAAGAATTGAACAAGAACTTGTAAAGAATTACATTATTTGTAAATTTGCTTGATATGTTGTGCATTTTTTTACTTTTATGACTTGTTGATTTTATATTATCATAATTAAGTAAGTAGGATATATTTTATTATGTCTTGCTTGAAAACAGAACGTAAGCCAATGGTTCCCTTGAAAACATTAGATATTATTTTCCGTCGTCGCTATGTGCAAAACACCCAACATTATTTCGCCAATAGAAAGCATGCTGTGCTTGATGATAAGAGAGTGAAAAAAACTTCTCGGCCGTTTCACGTACCAAGGTCTGAAAAGTTACTTTCGTATATAAAATACAGTGATCGTAAAGAAAAACTGTTAAGCAGAAATAGATGGTTGCAACCTTTACATTTAAAAGATAACCTTAGAATAGCTGCAACTAGAGACATTTCCGAAAGACTTTTTATTGAAGAACCACCTGATGATGTAAGAGCAGTGGTAGAAATTCACCCTGAGTTTTATACAGTTATTGAAGGGCGGCCGTTACGATGCTTTGACGATATTAAAGTTTATATCAATAACATTCGAAGCTATGCAATGAATCGCCAACAAATCGGATACCGAAGAGATCTTATTCTGAAGATAGAACAAAATGTCGTCACAGAAAGTAACGAGCATGATAAAATTTTAGTCGGCTTAAAACAACATATTAAAAACTTCCAAAGATTTCTAACAGAAGATTATAAGAGATCTTGTGTTAGGGTTTCTAAAGCTGAAAAATTGTATGCAGAGTTAGTAGCAAAAAATTCTGAATTTCTCGGATATGTAACGCAGCTAACTATATTAAATAATATATTGTTTAAACTCGATGCTATTCGTGGTATTTTAAAGATTTACAGGAGTTACTTGATATTTGTCGCACCTCTATCATGGCGTCAATTGTACGATGAGAAATTAAAACATAAGGTTCAATCCATACAATTTGAAACTGGCGAGTTTGTTACAGATAACGATCTAGTTGAAACATTGGACATCGATAGGATGATCGAAGTAGCTAAACAAGAACTGCAGAACCCCTTTCCACCTTATATGTATTTTAATCGTCCACAGCAAATGTTATATTTATTTCGAACCATGGAATTGCAAAGTAGAGAATACTTAATACAACTTTCCAAAACAGGTGCCCCTCATAGACTTTTACAAGATCGGATTAAGCACTTAAAAAAGGCAACTATCCAAGAACTCGACTATTTTCAGTTTTACATAGACAGTATTAAAAATGAAATCGCTAGAGAAAATTATAATAAAGACCACTTGCAAGGTAATTTTTTCCGGATTCTTAATACAACGTTTTATGATAGTGTAGCAAGCCCACGTACATTAAAATTAAAAATTTGTATAGAATATGTGTATGAACAAGTATTCGGTAAATGTGAAGAAGGTCATCAAAACTTGCAAGATCCTATGAAAATTTTAGAAGTCATGTATGAAGATTACAATTTACGTCTTGATTCTTTAGATTTTAAGATAGTAAATCAAGCTCGAAACGATTTCTTTGCTCAGGACTTAAAAACAATGAAAAATGCTTTTATTGCTCAGCGTGAATTAAGGGCTTTCCGTGAAATGACTATGGCCATGACTAAGGCTTTTTTACCTCCAGCAAAGCACAAAAAACCAGTTCTAACAAAGTTTCTTGATAAAAAAAGTAGAATGACATTAGTAATTGCGGATAGACGAAAGTCTCAAATGGAGAGCGGTGAACGATCAAAGCCTCTTAAATATAAATTGAGTCAAGAGGAAAGAGATGGATTGCTGCTATTTACTGAATGGTGTGAAGGAATGAACCCGGCTCCTTATTTGGCGGAATATTATAAATTTGTAAAACCTGCCTTTGAATGGGTATCACGAAAATCTGTTTTGCCTTGACCTTTTATTTATATAAAATAAAAATAACATGTATCTTTGATTACTCTTCGACAAGTATTCGGTAAATGTGAAGAAGGTCATCAAAACTTGCAAGATCCTATGAAAATTTTAGAAGTCATGTATGAAGATTACAATTTACGTCTTGATTCTTTAGATTTTAAGATAGTAAATCAAGCTCGAAACGATTTCTTTGCTCAGGACTTAAAAACAATGAAAAATGCTTTTATTGCTCAGCGTGAATTAAGGGCTTTGTGTGAAATTACTATGGCCATGACTAAGGCTTTTTTACCTCCAGCAAAGCACAAAAGACCAGTTCTAATAAAGTTTCTTGATAACAAAAGTAGAATGGCATTAGTAATTGCGGATAGACGAAAGTCTCAAATGGAGAGCGGCGAACGATCAAAGCAAATAAATATTATTCTTTACCATTTTATGTAATTTAATATATATAACCTAGAATCTTCCTCAGTAAAAAACTATCTAACAAAAATATATTTTACAAATCGGACTACCAGTTCCCTTGGCTTCATTTTATAGTATTTCATCATTTACAGAATTTATACTAGGAAATCCTGGGTTCAATTTTCGGTGGGAATAATTTGGAACTTGAGTTTTGGGTCCGGTCTTGTGGTTTTTTGCCGTGGTCAGGTAAGATTGCAGTCAATGGCTAACCGGTAGTAAAATACTGAAAAAACATATATGTACACTAATCAACAGATTAGAAGCTTAATAATGTATTATTTCACACTAGCCTAGAGTTCTGAGAGTTATGTGATACTCTAATTGACTGGAAAAACCATAATTTGTTTTATATTGAATTAAAAACTAATCTCGATGGTTTAATTACTTTTTCTTGTATTTTGACACCCATTTGTATAGAAAATGTTGAATAATGATAATAAATCCATCATCATAAATATTATATCCAAAAGCAGGTCTTATCCTGATAAGTGGTTAATACAAAATAAGAAGAATCACCGTGCAACAAGGAATTGTATTGACGAACTGAACAAGTATAATATATTACCAGATGAGGTAACATTACAAATAAGTAAACTAAAGCAATCTGAAATTATTTTACCTTTTAAACATTATTGTAAGCAACAAGACAGAGATCGATTCAAACGACGTTTATCTATCAGTATTTATGATAAATATAAAATTGTAAGCACTGATCTGCAAAAGCGTTTACATGTAAATGACCCTGTGTATGATGTTTATTCGGTGGTTGACGTAGATGCAGACTATTATAAGTACTCAAAAGGCCGACCACTGCAGTCTCGTAATCCAGTTTATAAGTATTTTAAAGATTCTATAAATCAAATACTACAATTAAAACTACAGATCGGACTAAAGAAGGATTGTAATTTAAATAAAGAAATTAACTATCGTAATGAACTTGATACCTATTCTTTATCTGTAAAAAGCCTAACTGATCAAGCGAAATATTTCGATGCATTTATATCGGAGGATTATGAAAAATCTATTGACTTTTTATATAAATGGGATAAAGTTAAATTTCAAGTAGATTTGAAAAACAAGGAGTTACAGAATTTAGCGATTCAAAAATTTACACTAAAGTCTAGGCTTATTGGCTTAGAATATAAGTTCAGTATTCAGCTTAAATACGGCAGATTTTTGTATTATATTTCGCCGCCAATATGGCGTCTTAATAACAGAGAATTTGCCAAATCTGTTGAAATCGAAGCAAAAGGATTTGACTATGGAAATTCACACGATGACGATACATTTCCAATAATATTTGAGAAATTGCGTCAAATATGCTTCAGCAATCAAATCAAACCGGTACTCTATTTTACGCAGCCTAAAGATTTAATGGGAGTTTTTAATGCTTTGGAAAAACAGCAGCTTCTCTATTATACACATGTAAATCATTTAACTCCACTCGCAAAAATACTCAAAGAAGAAATAAAGTCACTTAAGGAGGTTATTTCCCAAGAGTATGCAGTAGTTGCTAATTTAATAAAGAATTACGAAAATCTGTTAACATTTAGCAAAGATAGAAGTACTGAATTGGAGCTTAAATTCTATAAAATACTATTTGGATCGTTCTACAATAGTGTCGGTGATCCGGATATCTTAAAATTAATTTTACATTTAGAGTTTTGTTATGAAAAAGTATTTCTAGAGAAACCAATTAATGCAGACATAACTGTTTTGGCAAAGTCTATAGAAATGTTCTGGATGGATTATTCAAAACGATTAGATGAGATACAGAATAATACTGTTAGAAGTGCTATGTTAAAATGCGTAGAGGCAGAACGATCAAAAGCTGAACAATCAAAACATGCAGCTCATGAATTACGTTTGTTTCATAGATTAGAGCAAGAACTTCTCAAGGCTTATGGAATGGATGGCGGAAATATGTACAAACCGATAAAAAAAAGATCCTATAGTAACCAAATTAAACGACGCATTTCTTCACGTAAGCCTATGACTGCACCAAAGGAAAGAAAACCTTTAACAGAAGTTGAGATGGAGTTTTTGTTGCTTTTTACTGACTGGACCGAGACTGAAGATCCAACTTATTATCTCCAAAGTCTCACCAGCGATGACCACAAAGATGACGATAAACTTAATTTTTGAAGCTTTTGATAAAATAAAATACTCAATATATATTGAAAACAGACTTTATTACGGGGATTCATTAAAAATAACATTTATGTATCACCATTAAACACAATACAATTACATTAGCGTTAATGATATTATTAAAACAAATATAATAACAAAAAGTAGATAGTTTACCTACTCATATAAATGTTTGGTATCTTGGTATTGATAACTACATATTTGGAATTTACATATTTACAGGGTGAGTAAAATAAATTCTGGTAAAAGCTTAATTAAATCAATACATTGGTTATATTTATTCTAAGTCTACGAGTAAATAAATAAATACCTAATTAATATTATCGCTATCAATAAACATGAAACGATAATGTATTATGTACTTTCTTCCGTGATGTTTGTATATTTTCTTATTTTCTCTTTGCCATTTATATTAAAGAACAATATTTAGTGAATTGAAATTTCAATGAGTTATTTTTCCTTATTTACGATTAAGACGTTCTAATGCAATGGATAGAGTTCGGAACTTTTAATGTAATTACAGGTACTAAATTATATTTACATTGTGCTATATACAAGAAGTCAA
Organism: Pararge aegeria; assembly: GCF_905163445.1. Lineage (NCBI taxonomy): Eukaryota > Metazoa > Arthropoda > Insecta > Lepidoptera > Nymphalidae > Pararge > Pararge aegeria. The sequence goes on along the minus strand of NC_053195.1, from coordinate 8,347,762 downwards.
GGTTAGATAAGGAAAATAATTGTTGAAAGATACAATTACAGTATAAATACGTTTCATATTTGAGATTAAGGTTACATTTACAGGGAGTTTGATACATTTTTTTCAAAATGTGTTATATAAAGAAGTTTAGACTGTTGTGACTATTTGGCTATTCATGCAAAAAACTAATGTGCTGTTTAAAATCCTGCAAGATTAACCCATGGAGTTAAGACCAAAAGAAAAGGCTTCTTAATATGGTTTTAAGAGTATTGCATTCATTTTACATATATTTCTTATCTTCTGGCTGATCTGATTCCCCGTGTATTGTAAGAAGTTAGTCAACTAAGCTTGTGAATTAAAATATTTCCACTCTTTTATCATTTTAACTAAACGACGCTGTTATTATTTTATCCGCTAGCTATTTTCAAAAGAAAATGACTAGTGGTAAATTGGTTTTACAATTTATCAAAATATTCGTATCCTTCAAAATGTAAATTTGAGCAACACTTTGATGGAATATCTTCATAAGACGTTATAAACCTATATTAAAATCAATATTTGGTGTTCGATCGAGGACCCTACTAATATCCACATCCCATGAGCATTGTTTAACTCTTCTACGTGTCCTGACTAATTTTTATCATATATATTATTACGCACGAATAATTTATCTGACTCGCTTTTTCTGCAGCTTGGCTAGTTTTCTCCTTTTAAGTATCATCTCATAGAGTGCTTCAAGACCCTCATGGAGTCCTTCTCCGGTTATTGCACAAGCGGGTTGTACATGCCAAGAGTGTGCGTCACGGGAGCCGTGAGGCGACGAGACTAGTTCATGTAATCCTAAAAGCTTCTCCAATTCGCGTGGTTCCTTTGCGCCTGGTAAATCTTGTTTATTCGCGAGTACTAGTATTGGAACACCAGTATTATCTGGCGATTTAGCTGTACGTATCAGCTCCATTTTAGCTTCCTCCATTCTCTCAACGTCGACGGAATCTAAAACGAAAATAATACCATCCGTGCATCGCGTGTATGATTTCCATAGCGGCCGGAGCTTTTCCTGTCCGCCAACATCCCATACAAGAAAATTTACACCCTTAGATTTTCCGATTGTTCCTTTGACTTTTTCACAATTAAAGCCTATAGTTGGGACGGTGTTCAAGTATTGGTCGAATTTTAGCCTGTACAGCGCCGTGGTCTTGCCGGCGGAGTCCAGGCCGAGCATGACGACATGGAGAGTGCCCTGCGTGGAGGGCAGTGCGTCGAGCAGGCTCGAGTTCCTGCCCATATTTGCACCCATGCTGCGTTGCGGCCGGCTGACTATCTGATACTTTCGTCCGGTCGCAACATGATGAGCATACGGTGAAACCTGGAAGTAAGAGAGAGAACTTTTATGAATATCGAGTATATGTGAACAAACATAAAGTTTTACAAGAAAAGTAGGAATTCCTGACCAAGTGTCTCATTGGTTTAGTGTTTAGCACATTAAGTTGAAGATAACGATGTCTTGGGTTTGATTGCCCGGTATGGCCAAGAATTGTTAGGTTAGTGAATTGTTAGGTTAGTTGTAGTAGTAGTTCGCGTTTGAGTTATTCTCAGTATTAGCCCGGAGTTAGGAAATCGGCTTTGTCCAACCCTGTGCCTCGGAGAACATGTTCGGCCACAGGTCCATTACCGCTAACATAGCTCGGCGACCCGCATTTGAGAGGATAATTGATGAATGGTGTAGTTGAGACAATTTGGATAAACATCAATTATTTATCCACAGCCTTTTAACGTCAGAAGCTCTATAAAAGCAATTTAAAAAAAAACAATTATGTTTAGTACAATTTAAGATTGAGACTCTTGTATTATTTCTTGGAACGAGAAATTACGTTATAATAATATATTTAAATATATATATCGTTTATCTCGAAAACTACTATCGATTCAGGTGTAGTTTTGTTTCATAATCTATTTAGGTATTTCGTGAAAAGACGCCTAAATTTTTACTTTCTTTTAAATAACTGCATATCTCGTAAGTATCTTAGGCACATACTTGCTATTGGAATGAGTTCATTAAAGTTTTGTGAGATGTTATAACATGATCCAAATACGTATTAACGATTGAGATTTATTTTTGTTTTACAACTTTATCTAAATTAAGAGTTTCATGTTCAAAAAAAAGAACGATATAGCACAAAAATGTGCCGAAGCGAAGCTCAGTTGCCCAAGCTATACAGACAGTTTTACTTAGGTATTTGATTATAACGCTACATAACTACTCGAAGATAGACCGGCGTATACAGGAGATATAGCAGGTAGAACCCAATAACGGTATTTGTAATCTTAACGGACTGAGTGCAGACGAGACAAGATGTCGCCCAGACGCCCTTTATAGTAATTTCTCACATGATAGGTACCCACTTTCTCTTACGATTTAAAAAGACTAGACACTTGGTCGCGTATATAGTTTCGTGTTTATCGCACGGACAAATTTAGTTGAAAGGCAGCCTTTATAAAAATCTATAACTAAATATACAAAGCTTTGTTCTGATCGACAAAAAGACACAACCTATATATAGCCTAGGCGGCTGAACTTCGGAATTTGAAATTCTGAGAGACAATTGTTCCAGGTATAGAGGTGTACCAGTTCTTAAATTCTATTTTCTGTCTGATTTCTGAAGACGAGCACTGGCCACGCGGGAATCAGATATACACAGACGAAGTTGTTGGAAAGCGGTGATAGCCTAGTGGTTAGGAATTAGGACTTCGACCTCACTTTCGGGGGAGTTCGAATCCCAGCACGCAGCCAACTTTTCTAAGTTATGTTTAGTTAGTTAACGGTAAAGGCACACAACATCGTGAAGAAATCTGAAAGCCTGGGAGTTCTCGGCCAGGTGGACTACGGCTAAAATCCTACTCTGAAAGGAGACCCGTGCCTTGTAGTTGGCAGATGATGGATTGATGATGATAATAAGGTAAACAGCCAATTTCAAGCGCGCAATAGCGGTGGCACAGAATTAAGAGCTTACAGAACCCTCATTCAGCCATTATTGCATGCAGTGCATTGTGTCCAAAAACAGTGAAAACGCCCCGCGCAAGTCTTACTTCACACCTACGGAATGTTGCTAAGACACAAACTTTCCCATTTTCCCCATGTTATGGTATGTTCAGAACATTAGAGCTGAAATAATTACAGTCAACTGCTTAATGGAACAAAGTGACTAACCGCAAGTTCGAGAAATACTGCTAAAGTGGAGTGGTTTTTGATGCTTCAATATTGGTCGTGTACACGGTTTCTGGATGTTCTTAATTCTGTGGACGGTGGGTTATTTTAAGAATCTCCGACAGTGATGCAGCGTTGGTGGAACTTCCATTAGGTGGATTTACAACATCTAATGAGCTTTTAGGAGCTACAAAAGCGGCGAAAGGTGCTTTTAGAATTTCCAGTAGGTACCTACGAAGGGATCGTTGACAAATTGCTGGGTATACGTACATTAGTGGTACAATTTTTATTTTTATTCTGTTTTATTCCTTTACAAGTAGGCCCTTGGCTGCAATCTTACCTGGTGGTAAGTAATGATGCAGTCTTAAATGGTAGCGGGCTAGTGTGGTTACGGTATGGCATTTATAGTTGTTATGCTAAACCCTTACTTCTTATATCCACGCGGTATCGTACCAGAATCGCGTGACGGCACCTCTTTGTCGGTACTCTGTAAGGTGGTAACTAGCCACGGCCGAATCCTCCCATCGAACATTGTTGTTGAATGTAAGTTCATTAGTTGGGAGGAGGATAGAATAATTGTATTGCTTATAGAAAAATACAGTCGTGGATGCGTTTATAAATAAATACGTATGGGCGCTACAAACTTTATTTTATTCGTAGCAGACACTAGAGAGTTCGACGACTTTTTTGCATTAACTGCGCTCCGGCTGAAATTTTGCTTGTTATTTTTGATATAACAGGTCAGGGACCTCGGCATTCCTACGATAACTTGGTCGTACAGTGTTACCTGAAAATGCATGATCAGCATTTGGAATTCCTCCTGGTCATTTTTTTATCATTTAAATCTATTAAGAGTAGAAAAAGATACATCTCTAAAACTTAGAAATATATCTCTCAGACAAACTACTTATTACGTCCCTGCGCCATAACTTTGTCATATCTTTAGTTTTAACACGTGTAAGTACCTACATAGGCGAATCCCGTTCCTTATTAGGTATGTAATATTCCGATTTCCGAGTAGGTACTTGTATACATACAATTGGCGTTTTTGTTGCGATAGTATTTAAAACAGTGATCGAAGGCTTAAACATTATATGGCTTAAATATGCTATAACATGATATCGAAGGTAATATTAGATCTACCTAACCTACCTACCTATAGTTTAAACAATATATTAAAACACATTTAACTAACTGTTGTTACTACATGATTGATGTATTAACGACAAGGCTGCTTGGAAGCAGGCCACGTCGCTCTCATCTCTCACAAAACAGAAAAATTCTAAAGATTGTTAAACTATAAAATTATGTTAGTAGCGCAAGCAAGCAAGCAAAGCAATCTGCTGAGTTTCTTGCCGGGCCTTCTCCGGTGGTAGAGTAACCACAAAAAGACTGACTTGACGTTTTAAAAGTGCTTATAATCTAGGCGTAATTGAAATAAATGAATTTTGTCAGTCTTCCGCAGGGCTACTATGCGTGCCATGAGATATTTATGTCTCTTATATTTACGTCCTATTTTTATGAGATAACACGAGTGAATAATCCAATTGTGGCGCGCATCCTAGCCCTCTAGGACTAAAAGTAGAGAACCAAGACCCGGTTTTAACTAACAGATATCTATTTAATTCAAAAAATATCACTAGTATTGTTAGAGTTGTTTGTGAACACGCATTAAGAATGTTAAGATGAAATTCTAGCAATGCCTTTTAAACTTAATAAATATGTACTGATACAGGTTGTCCGTCAGAGTTTCTAAATTGAAATTCGAGGTCATATAAATGGCAAATGGGACCCGACATTGGGGGCCTTCGACCTGCGTATGTTGAAAAACTTGTATTTCGACTTTTGTTTTTGTTTGACCGACATTAGAATTTGCTCGCTTCAGCATCATATGATCCTGAGCTGGCGGCGAAAAACTAATTCATAAGATTGTGAATGTAAAAGTAGATGATCTTTGATTATATTATACTTAAACAATACATCCGCATACTTCTCATTGTCGTCTACTAAAAAATATATAAGTGAGAATGAGCCAGTATTTCTTTCTTAGTTTTGATTTTATTTGCTTTTTAGGGAAGGAATGTAAATTAGGCAGCAATGTTAGGCCGCGAATGCTAGAGATTCGCAGGTACAAAATCAGTCGGTTCCGTAATTTTTGTATAAATTATAGAAACAGAAAATTTAAAAGGAATGTAACGTTTTTGATCCCATTGAGAGATGAGATGAAGGTATGTATTGTGAAATAGTAGTCTAAAACAAGTGCATACAACAAGTCATTTTATGACCGCTTTGCTTTCACTTCAATTACGATAAAAGATACATAATATAGAACATTTGCAGTATTTGTTTGAATTTTGGACATTAGTAGTATCTGTTGTAGTTCAACAATTTTTATAAAAAATAAACTAATTCTCACTATAAAAACTAAATTACAATTTTATCATTATCATGTCGTCTAGTTTAACTAGAAACAGTTTCTTATATGCACAAGAGCACAAAAAGCTGTTACAGTTGCAAATGTAGTTGTATAAACAAGAAAATTTAAATCCTGAGAAATGAATAAACTATGGTTGGTTTTTTGGTCCATATGTAATTTTGTTTATTTCTTCCAAGTGATTAAGCTTCACCAATAATGTCGCCGGGGTCAATGGAGGCGAGAGAAAGCCCGAGATGGTGGGAGCCCTTTACTTTCTCCGTCTGCCTTCAAGAGAAATAAATCATTTTTCTATTTCCGTCACGATTATTTACTAATTACAACGTTATAGTGTATCTACCTAAAATCTACCTTTGTTTAAGCAATACAAGGCAGTTGTTAAGTAGTAGACTTGTATGTATATGGCAAGCTGTGACTACGACTATTTTATCCTTATGTTTTGCTTGTGATTACAAACTTTGCTAGATATGTTATATTTTCTTAATAAGTAGGGAGAGATGAAAGCTCTACAATAAAGTTAATATAAAAAGGAACATCAAAAACCAAAACAACCCAGTAATTTTATAGAAAACCTAAGTACGTAATATCTATATATATAAAAGAGAAAGTGTGTGGGTATGTTCCGTATAGGCTCCGAAATGGCTGGACTGATTACAATGAAACTTTCAGGGAATCTCCGGACTGACCTGGCGAGTAATCCTGTAAAGTTTGGTGACGATCGGAGCACTCCTATTTTTGAACTGTCAAATACAGCTTTTATTTATTATGATGATATTCTATTGTTGGGTGCCAGTTGGGTGCACATGGGTGTAGATAATGAATAAAATAATAAATAAAATAAAGCAAAATCTAGCCCGGTGAAGCGGGGAACGCTAGTAGTAAATAAAGAGAAAGCAAAAAATTGATCCATTGGATGACAGTTTGTAAGGTGGGAGGGTTCGGTTCAGGCTAGTTACCACTACCAAATAAGACGTGCGGCCAAGCGATTTAGCGATTCCGTGTAAAACCCATTATCATCCATCCGCTACAATTTTAAACTTTACACCAAATAAAATTGCAGACAAGGTGTAACTTTTAAAAAACAATAAAATTTACAAACAATGATTGTTAAATTGTCCAATATGAACTTGGAAATGAGCTACTATTAATTTCTTATTTCCAGCCGAGTTGATCTCCTTTCTCACTAGACTCTACCTTCCGAACCCGCGGTAGAGTCACCATTAACAGGCAGGATTAACGTTTTGTAAATGAATTAAAATTTATTTGTAGCCGTTGAGCTTTTCCGCCTCGCATTATATCTGCCGCCAAGAAGCATTGCTGTGTTCCCAGCTTGCTGAAAAGAGTGGTTGGCTGAGTAATTAGGTACAGGCTCATAAGGCTTAACACCCACACCCTTCGTTGCATGCCCTGCGAAGTGTTGCTCTGTTTACAGGTGATTTTTCTTCACTTGCTATCAGGTCCTCGATTATTACTATTAAAAAAAATCAACACTCACTTTTGAGTTAAAATTTTATTTGACATAGCCGCGATATTCTCCACCTATTTTGAGTATTACCTACTCAGGAATTTAATATGAAAGAAAAGTTTTGTTAGAAGTACCAAGTTTCTGAGTCCAAGGCCGTGGGTTCGATTCCCACAACTGGAAAATGTTTGTGTGATGAGCATTAAGTGTTTTTCAGTGTCTGGGTGTTTATATGTATTTTCTAAGTATTTATGTATATATAATTCATAAAAATATTCATCAGTCATCTTAGTACCCATAACACAAGCTACGCAGAGCTTACTTTGGGGCTAGGTGGCGATGTGTGTATTGTCGTAGTATATTTATTTATTTATTATTTTATTTATTGATTGCGAAATTGGTAGGTATTATAAATTAAATTGCCCTTATGATACATATCTATCTGCTTAGGATCTCATTTATAAGGCGTAATATATAATTTATTGACAAAAGCAATCATCCCTGAACCCGAAGCTAAGCAGGATTAAATTAAAAGCTGATACCACGCGTATTTGACTAAATTATATTTTTGTTAGTTTCACCTGTAGGGCTAGCAGGTGCGCCAAGAGATAATTATCTCTATCCATTACGCGTATTTTTTCTATACGGCATTATGGGAAGATATGACTATCTCGTGGCGTGCATGCTAGCTATACTAGATTCGAATCGATATTTAACCCGGTGTACATTTGTATACCTACTTATTTAGTTTATTATAATTAAGTTCTACTCATAAGCAAACATCTTCGTCACTGCGGGAGAAAGTAAAAACCTGATCAAAACATAAGAAAGTATTTGGTGTCATTTGAGTTGCCATAAACATGAATGACGGTGTACCGTTAAGCTTTTTATGGGAATAGACAATCCCCACTAAAATTTTAAGTAATGCGAAAGTTTTTTTTGGCCCGAAAACCGACCGGTCTTTAAGGTACGAAGAGTGCGATCGATTGACGAGGATTTTGGTTTACGCCCAAAGTGAAGCTTTTGTCAAATGTTTCTTTTTTTATCAAGAAATATATTTCTATATATAAAGCGCGAGTCTGTTATTAATATTTCATATTACAATCGATCATTCTCCAAAACGTGTCTCCTCCGTACCACGTAACATTGGCGGAGTAAATTGTACCCAATTAATAAAAAGCAAGCCAAAAAAAAAAAATTGATTGTTTGAAAGAGTACTCTCAAAATCCCACTGTCACCGCGTCAAAATCTGATAAGGACATTTTATAAAAAGCCAAGATAATGTTCAAGCTCATTGTGTTTTTAATTTTTCTTTATATTTGAAAGTATCATAGTAATTTTATTAAAACGCATCATATCATACTTTTAATCTCAAAAAAACATGGTTGTCCTTATAACACGTAGCACGTAGCAACTTACAACGTTTGTAAGTAAGTAGGAACACGAGAATAATACATAAAAGCGAGACAAGCCGCGGGCAGACCTAGTTCTGCATGATAAGCATCCGCAACGTAAGTGTACTTTGAGGAGCTTCGGATTGGTTTCAGACCACTGCGTATTGCGTAGATTTGGTCCGTTATGCGTCCAGTAAAACGAGTGTTCAGTTTAATTTGTTTTTACTTGTACTTAATTGGTTTTGTAGCTGTACCAAATCTTATATCCTACTAATATTATAAAGGTGAGAGTGTGGATGTTTGTTACTGAATCACGCAAAAAAGGCTGAACGGATTTGGATGAAACTTGGCATCCATTAGCCTTTGACATGGCTACTTTTCATACCGATTCCTTAAGTAATTCCCGAGGGATTGAAAATTGTTTACGAGCTAAGCCGCAGGCAGGCAGCTTTGGTATGCATGTCACCTATGCTATGGAAAAGGACATGTACTTTTTATACCGACACTCAAAAATTTCCCGTAGTAGTATTAAAAATTGTTAACGATGATATAAGACCCAATTCTGAAGCCCAAGCAGACGAAGTCGCGGGCAGAAGCTAGTATTACATTACATTATATTTTTGATCAAATCGAAACATCATCACTGTCGTGGTAATCAAGGGACGTCCACTGCTGCCTCAGGATGATGGACACAGAGCGACACTTTCTAGGACATGTTCTTTGCATCACTGTTTATACGCGATGGTTTTCCACTTACCATCAGGTGGACGGTTTGCTTGGTCCATCAATTGTTACTATAAAAAAAGCTCTCGCCAACCCAGCCCGTCTTATGAATCGTCAATTTTTTTTTAGATTGTAACGATCCCGATTGGCAGATTAGAATAGCCCCGCGGATGGTGTTTACTCATCCGTATGCGTCGCGTGTGCGACCTGTCGGTACGGAACGCATGACCCAGCCCCAGTTAGGCTTATAACCTACTGTCAAGTGCGTGTTCCGCTACCAATTTAGTCTTCCGTTCACTCGTGATAATAGTATTTGATGGACTTAAGCTGCTGTGGCTTATTTATTTGGATAGAAGCCGGCGATACTTTGAGACACTCCAGGATATAAAAAAAGACGTTTCGTTTAATCAGCTTCCGAAAAATTGTCCTGAACATTTTTCGGTATCGGAAAGAATTGTTTTATTTTATGTCTAAATGTTAGCCCTTGACTGCAATCTCACCTGGTGGTAAGGGATAATTCAGTCCAAGATGGTAGCAGGCTAACCTGTTAGGTATGGTAATCATAGCGACATCGCAACGGAACACTTAATCGCTTAGGGGTCTTTGTCAGTAGGGTACCTAACTAGCCACGGCCAAAGCGGGAGGCTTTCGACACAACACTCGACAAAATCACCAGGTAAAGAATAGGATAATTCGTGCAGCTTCAAATAAATAACGAATATCTATTATACTTACCAAATTATAAACAAAAATAATTGAGAGTAAAGTTACTTTCATTTCGGTTGAAATTTTTCAAAACAAAGAAGTTATTTAGAGAGCATAAAGAAAAACAAAAAAAAAATCAATCTCAAATTTTCAATTTTGCGGAATATCGGACTTATCCGATTTTCCTTTATAAATATCCCAATTATTTTATCTGAAAGAACTTTAACGGGCATATTAAACAAATAATAACGGAATCGTTCTATTCATGAGTTTCGGAGAATTCATTAAAAGATCTCAGCAAACGCGCCTAGAGTGTTTTGTAATTTTATTTTTTTTTCCTAAAGGCTTTATTCGAACTACAAATAACATTTAATTTCTATTTATGTACTATGCACCTATAAAATATAGACATGGTAATCACGGTGATTAGATGCAATCAGTAAAATGTTTATATATAATTGTTTAGACTGGTCAGTTAAACGTTTTGATTGAAATCCAAAAACCGCATTATAATTAAAACAGTACTGAAGCATATTGCAGTAAAATTAAGTCCGTAATAGGGACTGGCGGATACAGCTATCTCCCCTACTAGCTAATTTCTCTTAATATCTCGACAATCACCTGGAATCCCTATGTAATTGTATTTACAAAAGCAATTATACTCGATCGTTTTTAGCACCACTCGGATCGGTGCATCGAACGGTTAAGTCGGCCAGTGCATATCAAATCGAGACCACCGTTAAATGCATACTGACTGACCGTCGCGTGCGTAACGGCGCGATCTAAACTATAAATGGTTATTTACAGATCTGCTTCGGTAATCTAATGTATAGTCAAGAGGGGTTCGATTCCCGGGTGGCTCCAAAAAATTGTTTGTTTGTATTGAGTTTTTGAGTACAGAAATGGGAAATTCATCGCAAAACTATATTAAGATGGATCTTCGAATTTTAAACAACCCCCAGTATTGAATAATGTATATCCAAGATAAATTCGGTTTAGTAAAGTAATACTTACGTTTTTAAAGAAAACAGAATTTCTGAATATACGTCCGTTTCTCCAGACCCGGCTACGTGTTGTATCTGAAAAAAAAAAGAAAAGTAATTTATATAATGTACGAGTACGTATAGCATAGGGGACAATTACGGTATAGATATGATTATTCTGTCGAAGGTAATTGTAGGTAATTTAGTACTGAAGCATTATAAAGTCAAAAGTTCTGTTGTCGCTGATCTTTAAAAAATGCAAGCTTTAAAATAATAATGGTGTCTTCATTTTCATATAGTTTATATATTATTTCTATATAATCCGCCACTTCAAGACTAAATTTTACACTGTATCAGGTATCTCATACATGTTTTTTTTATTCACAACATTACACGCTTACTTCGAAATTAGCTCGCTACGCACGTTTCGCTCCCATACCGCAGGGGATGTTGACTGTGCAATAACCGATTTTCTTTTATATAAGAAAACTTTTGTTAAGTTATTAAACCACAATATGTGATCTCTTGTAACACACAGTGTTCAAAGACTTGTTGACCTAAGCGAGGTTTTAAATTTAATTAGGGTGAAATTTCATTTATTCCGTCCGGACGGATTAGAGCTTTTATTTAGTTACTAATTTGTAAGGTATTTGTAAGCTCACTTAAAAAAAGGATGACTTTGCAATTTCGTGCTGTAAAGTCAACTTTTTATTTCAATGATTTCTAGCAAATTAAGCTTATGTTCAATGTACTATATGACTTCTTCAAAGTGATAAAGTTTGATTACTGAATTTTTTAGTGTGGGACGTCAGATAATTTAGAACCATAAAGTCAAAGTCAATATGAATTATCTTCCGCCGGCATGTTCTCTCATAGGTGGGAGGGATCTTATTATAGTTAGGTCTGGTCGTAAATCGTGCTTACTTTACGATTGATTAATTTCTTAACGACAAGGCTGCTTGGAAGCAGGCTCCAAAAAATATCCTTCACACTGCTGTGGGATGGCTTATAAGTAGAAAATTAGTGCAAATCACGTTACTCTATCGTCAAGTTAATATATTATGGTAAGAAATCCCTGGTTGGTATTATGGTCCTTTCTTAAAGGTTATCGAGTCTACCGGTGATCCTAGAGCGGGCAGTTGCCTCGGCTAGTTTTGCCATCCAAAGGGGCAATGCGGCCAGCATTTTAGGAACTGTGCCTCGCTGCGGTGTTTTCGAAGACGTTTAGGATTTTAATATTTAGTTTTACATAGTTTATTTTAGGTTATATTTATATAACAAATGTGGAAGTGATATTAATGAATTTCAAATAGAATGTATATAGTGTAACATATTTTTTAAACTTATTTGGTAGATACACTTTTGTGTGATTATGGTATGCAAATATATTATTACAATGCTAGATTGTCATTGGTATTGGTGATTGGAACAGTATGTCTGGTGATTAAAAATTTCATTTTTTTTTCTAATTTTTAATGATATAATTCTGATAGATACATCCAATTACGACTTTATTTTACGTTCTATATTTATTTTATCTATTTAAGCCCACCAAGTATTGGAGCAGCGTGGTGGGTCTATGATCTACAACCGTCACGTTTATGAGATAAACCATTGCCCAGTAGTGGGACGTTAATAGGCTGCAGATGATTATCTATTTTGAGTACTTTTAGTGCAGGGATATAGAGATATAGTGAGATAGAGTGAGATAGAGTGAACGCAATCAATTCATTACGTGATATTTTCACGTGGGTTGGACGCGGTTTTCTATTTGTCATGCGGTTCAACAGAAATAGGTCACTGAAAATTCGATGAGTTCAGTTGCAGAATAAAATCCACTATCTGTATAATCAAAAATTGCACATAACGTCCGGACATTCTCCTTGAATAGGGAATTGTAAACAATTAATAAATAAAAAAAAAATATTAAAACGTGTGTGCACTTATTTACACGAATTAGAAGTTATAATTCTTTGGCGTTACAAGATAAAAATGTTTTCAAAAATTTTATCTTTCGCCTTATTCTACGTTCGCAGAAAAAACGACACTAACAATAGAAAAAAGGTATTCAATGCATTGAAAGTTTTATTATAACGCTTTATCTTGTTAATAAAGTTAATTTAAATGTCACAAATAAATATATATCGTTAATACAGTTGTCAGTTCTCACGCACACGTACGTAGATCCTTGATCCTTACTTTTACTTTGTTGGTAACTTTTTTGAAAAACTAAAATGTTAACTATAGCTAACTTCAGGGTGTCGTGTTTTTGTGACGGTGTGCGCGCGCATCGTAAAAAAATACTCTCATCATTTGTCCCTAACGCGTCAAAAGAAGTTTAACTTAAAAATCAATAATAAATGCGGTCTTCTAAAGTGTCTTTTGTTACACGGTTCAACTAATCATGCCAAAAATTGGCATATGGATTGCTTGGCAAATAAGTGTCACTAGCAGGGCTTACCACTTAACGAAATATATAAAGGATAAAGAATACGTTTAAGTTCATGGCAACGAACAGTTTCCATCAACACATCATCACATCACATCAGCAAGTTCTTGTATGAGCAACTATGTCCCAAAGTCAAAGTCAAATAATTCTTTATTCAAATAGGCCGATGGATTGCAATTTTGATGCGTACGTGACATAAATAGACGTGTACATGGAAGTAATGGCCATAACTACAAACTAAAGCTACGAGGGTTCCAAACGCGCCCTGGTCTAAGAAGAAGAGTACAATGAAACGTAGCCGGTGTTATATGACGACACCTCTGGCGCAGTGGTGAGCGTTTTGATTTTAAGTTGGAGGTCCCGGATTCCGAGGAGCAATTTGGGAATTATTATTTCCGAATTTTCTATGGTCTGGTCTGGTGGAAGGCTTCGGCCGTGGCTATTCACCACCCTACCGACAATATAAGTGCCGCTAAGCGATTTAGAGTTCCGGTACGATGCCGCGTGGAAACCGATTAGGGGTTAAATATAACTGCCATCCCAAAATGTTAGCCCGCTACCATCTTAGACTGCATCATCACTCACTACCAGGTGAGATTGCAGTCAATTGCTAACTTGTAATGTCATAAAAAAAAAAAGAAAAAGAGAAATCCCTTTAAATCCCTCAACATTAGTTCGATCCCTCTTTATGTACATCTCCTACTTATGTCTTAACAGTTTTTTATATTTTACAGTATATTAGTTTAACTTTAAGTTGTTTAAACCACTTTCGCCAGTCAATAATGCCAAATGGGCAGTCATGGCACCGATGACCGAAACTGGCTTAGTAGCGTTTCGCTTCGCACAACAAGGCCTCTTCACCGACGACAGGTCGTTTTTCGAACTCCACACGAAAAATTACAAGACTTGCTCAAACGGACAAGTATTGTGATTCATAATGAGCAGCGTGCAAATATGAATGTATGGATACATATTTTCGTGTGCGGAACGCAAATATTAATAGAATACTTTGATTGTAAACTATACAATAGGGCAAGGTAACAGAAAAACAAACACAATAAACGGCATAGAATTTGGCGGCCTTTTCACTACAGAGCGATTTCTTCCCAATCAATGTCGTAATAAAGACGGGACAAATATGCAAAGCAAATTCGCCTCAAATCGCACGACCTTAAGGTTTTTTTTTATTTTTCTACTCTTCCTTGTAGATAAAGGCAGCAATACTACATTCAAACAGCCATTGATGATGATGATTTTGCATGGAATTCTAATATTAACTTCAGGCGTTACGTCTTAAAGTTGGCTAAACACAATGTTTGCTTATGTTCCAATTTATTTAACATTTAAGTAATAATAGATGCATCAAGCAAATGTCCCACTTTATAATGGGAAACCATCGTCTATAAACAGAGCAACAATTCGCAGGGCATGCAACTAACACGTCCTGCAATGTGCCGCCATGTTTCCATTAAACTGAGGCGTAGGACGCCTGATGAGCCTGTAGGAACACTTTTAAATGACATTGTGAGATGGCGATAACAAAAAAAAAAAAAAAAACACCCGGCTAAGTTTGTTGTGGGCTTCTTCTTAGACCGGGACGCGTTTGGAAGCCTCGTAGCTTTAGTTTTAAGTTTACGAATGTGGTTATCGCCATCATCTCACTACCGTGTAATTCTTATGTACGCATCAAAAGTGCCACCTGTGGGCCTACTTGAATAAAGATATTTTTGACTTTTGACTTTTGACTTTTGACACTGGCAACCACACCCTTGAGACCGGAAAACAGCATTGCAACAATGCTGCTTAGCTGTAGAAATAAGCAAGGTGGTAGAAGTTACTTCCCCGGCCGAGCTCTGTCACAAAAAAGAGCTCTACTACTACTATAATGTCAGCATTTGTTATTTACTTTAGTCTTGCTAACTTAGATCGCGTGTACTGTACGTAGGAATTCATGTAAATATTGAACGTAGCTTAGCGGATGTTTACATCCGTTTTCTCGAGCACAATGAAGATGCGGATTTCCACGTTCCCTGTTCATTTCTTGACTTGTGATTTTTAATCCAATACTCATTAGTTTATACCCACATTATTGTTTATTGTTATTAGGTACAAAAAACAGGTAATAACTAAAAGTAGATCTAAATATAAGTAATAACAAGTTTTGTTCTAAGCTACAACCCAAAGTATGTGTACACAACATGGAGAGTAGAAAACTTAGTGATTATTAAAGAATATGTATAGAACATTTGTCGGCACTTTTAAATACTTAGTAATAGGTATATTATTAATATGAGAATTTTTTTTTGTTTTTAATCATCCTACGTTTTCATTTTCAGCTTTCTTACTTAAGTGTCTTCGCATTTAATATACGTAATACGTATAATATCAAAGGCTCTGAAGCACTGAGAGTTAAACCTTAAAAGAGGGCCAATTAAGTAGTCGCACTCAAAACATTTATGGACGAAGACGGTTATATCTTCAGTAATTATGCCTTGAATAGAGCTTATATTCGGGAGGCTTTCAATTCAGAAGAATTTATTGAATTATGTGCAGTATTTTATAATTGAGAGCCCGCATGCTCTTTGATCTGTCTTATTAACATCATAAGGGCTCTCAAGCCAATAATAATTGAAGAAAACGAGATAGATTACTCAATACTCTATACACATATTTAGTCTTATTCATTTTATGTAAAGAGACAGCGAAGATTATAAACATGCGAAAATATTTATGACAATATTACAGCAGACTGTAATATTACATGCATGTTAATATGTCCGTGGTATTGTAGTGCGAAAATAAGAACATGGTTTTGTAGAAACGAAAGCTTATTAGGTAGACAAACACTAGCAGAGTGAAAATGCTAAACTAAAAGATGTGATTTCTGTTCAGTAAATAGGTGATTATATCGCTAAATGATGTAAACGTAGTTACAAACTCGTGCTGTGTCATGTCGTGGACGGTGAGAAATGTAAAGAAATCGTTGGATGAGCCTGAGATAATGTTCTAACTCGTGAGATTGCTTTAATACACGCCATATTTTATACTTAAGAAAACTATTATGTAATAACGGAAACGAACCGTAGGAGTAAGCTATATGAATATAAATGTTTTACTTAAACCTGTGTTATTAGATCTTAATGAAAATTAGGGTAAGTTTTATTTATGGCATTATTTTATTAATGTATTCAGAATACAGTTGTCACCACGCCTCCTCTTCCCGTGGATGTCGTTCGAGGCAACTATGGGAATAGAAAAGAAAATCGTCAGCAGCGTCCTCTGTGCATCTACTGCGATTACCAATCCGTCTGCCAAGCTTGGTGTTTATGGGCAAACCCTCAGATAGTCAATAGTGAGAGGCCTTTAGTCCAGCAGTAGACTGTTATAGGCTCTTGATTATGGCACTAAAGATTAAAATATTTAAATATATATAATTTTGCAATTGAGTGATGTGCTAATAGAAAGGTACGTAGGCACTCCGGTATCCGGTGGGTGGTGTTTTGTATAATAAATAAAGACATTTTTTAACCCCCGACGCTAAGACGTCGCGACGGCGCGATGATATAAGTTTGAAGTGTCTATGTGTGTGTGCGGAAGTAAAAAACTAGTTTAAAACTTTAAAAAAAAAGTGTAATGAATGCCAAGAAATTTAGCAATTGCAATGTAACGTCTTCTATCTAGCATGTTTAAAACTCAGTGATAAAAGGTCAAGTGCTTAATAAAGTTCCTAAAATATCCAGTGAATGCATTCAAATGAGGTCGATACGAGAGCATACAGACGCTAACAGATTCCATTTCATTTTCCGCTAACATCTGGCATCGAGCCTCGATGCGAGTTGAATTGATAAAAGTACCTACTATAGCTGATCACTGGGATAGAGTAACTACAAACAGACAGACATATAGTTTCAAAAGTACTTATAATAGACCTACATGAATACGCAACTTATAAGCTAAATTAATTGTAAGCTAACTTAAATATGACAAAATAATTTGTGTAATAGAGATTATACATATTGAATTAAAAAAGACACAGGTTCTATTTTTTATCCGTTACTATTGCTAATATAAAGTATAATTACTATTATAAAATACCCTCATACATTGTATGCGACTTGTAAAGTGATCCTACTATTACATTATAAGGTGCAAGGTATGCTAAGGGAAATCTATGGCGTGTTTATTCCCCGTAATATACATACAGCCATTACATTAAATTTAATGCGTATGCGATATCTTTGAGCGTACCGCAAGCGTAAATTATTTATGAGGACGCTCATGAAGATACGCCAGAGTGGATAGTAGGCTTTACAGTGAGCTAAGTATTGCGTTAGTAATTTGTTACACGTGCCGCGGCGAGATGCGTTGGGGGCCTGTTCTTTCTTCTAGATAATTGACATAGCGTAACAGACGGTCACGGTTATAAGGTTTACTGCAAAGCTGCGATTACGCTATCCGCAGGCTCATGCAATGATGTTGTAAGTAATATCATTGGTATAATCTAAACTGTGTGTGAGCGGTGATAGTCCAGTGGACTTCGGCTTCCCTCTCGGGGGTACTGAGTTCGATCACCGTCACGCACCTCTTAGTTTACGGAGTTATGTGCGTTTCAAGTAAAATATAACTCACTTCAATGGTAAAGGGGAAATCATCGCGAGGAATCGCTTTAGCATTCCAGTAGTATTCTTATCACGTGATATTATGATTTATGATAGGAAGGTGTCATATCGAAATGCATAATAACAAAAATTTGCAAGTGCAAACTGCAAAAACTGCAATGCAGATATGCTCTTTTCTTGCAGTTGACTTTTGACAACGGACGACAGCTTAATCCATATGATGTCAATTTGATCATCGAAGCCTTAAATTTACGTAGACACAATACTAGAACTGCAAGCCGTCAATTGGGAACGGACTGCAAAATTAGTTGGTCAGCAGTTTCGATGCCGTTATGTCAACAGTATCCAAACTGCAAGTAGGTACAATCGTTTTGTATAGACCCTTAAAAACGTCTAGTAACGAAACAATAGATAATGTATTTAATAGATACACGCGTTTTGTGAATTTTATATAGAACTTTATTGGTGTTTTTTTTTTTGAAAAATGTTTTGTAGCTTACCTAAATATTGCATGCTAACACTCCCGTAATATATCATAGTAGTTAGACATGTGTCAAATGTATTTAGGTAAGGACTCCACTCAAAAAACTTAAAGACTTGATTTCCTATCGAAAATAATGTTATTATAAAAAATAAATCAAAAGTTTATGTAAGACACATTACAATACGCTTTACCCGTAATGCAGGCAATATGGGTTTTTAAGTAGTTATACAAAATTAATAAGTACTTTAAATGCATTACTTTTCTTCATAAGCACTCCCACGTGTAATTTAAATATCCAATGCTGTAATATTTTTATTATAACTTTATTTTATTACACAAATGTAACATGAGATGTACATTATTATGTAACAGTATGAATATGTATCAAATCACAGAAGTGGCAACGTATGGGAAGTAACCGTTTTGTATCATCTGCCGGTGGTGTTTGTGTATTGTGTGCTAATTTATGCGAGTTTATGGTCATAATGGGCGTGGGAGATACGACTAGGGCGTTGTCGTTATTATTGTTAATATCAGCACTACAATATTTACAGTTTATTATGGTACGTACTTGATGATTTCTTTAATTATGTTTTATTAGCAAATGACGCTTACATTATGTAAGCAGTCGTATTCGTGAATTATAGTTAGTTATATAATAGTTGTAGTTGTTTCAATCTGGAGTTCGAGATGCAAAACTATAATAATAAAATAATAAATATACTACGACAATACACACATCGCCATCTAGCCCCAAATAAGCGTGGCTTGAGTTATTGGTACTAAGATAGCTGATGAATATTATCATCACAAACATTTTGCAGTTGTGGAAATCGAACCAAACCTAAGACTCAGAAAGCAGTGTTGCGCCTACTACTACTACTACTGCCTACTGCTCCAATCGGCCGTCTAAACTCTAGACCAACATATCGACGGCGATACATATAACCTCCTCGAAGTAATGAAGAGAGTAAGCATATGGTTATGAATAAGAAGACATTAGATAACACATATATTAATAAGAATCATAGAACCTCTTTTTTGATAACGGATATAATGTCACGGTCTACTTATGACCGATAGCTAGTTATTACATCGAATTGGTCATAAGAGTTCACACGATTAGGTAATAATTCAAATAAATGTTATTATGGGATCACTATCTCCGGCCATTTGCTCTTAGGTTATTGTTATGACATTCGGTTCTCATATTTATGTCCGTTGAACCCAAGTCGTGGTTCGGATCCGAGGCGTGACTTTATGGTGCGCTTCGTGATGATATGTGTTCCGTTTTTGTAGACATTATCGTTATATTACTAGCACGTTACTTGTAACGTATTACAAGACAGTTATTCATAAGTGAGTGATAGGAATGTTTCGATTTCCATAGTCCTGTTACTTAATTTTAGGTCATGATTGTGATAGTTCTAATAATTTTCTTATGGATGTGATGAGATCATGTTTTCAAACGGATCATGTTTTTTTGGAATATTTATTACGTTCTCACGTAATAAATATTGCAGATATACTAAATAAATTGGCACGATAGGTGTCTATTTATTCTTTTACCGACTTTGAAAACGGAGGATATTCTCAATTCTTCGCAATCTTTTTTTTAAATTAATTATTCTATACCCATGTTGTAGAGCCTCTAAAGTCTCTAACAGCCTCTACCAGGAGGCTGCATAGTGTACAGTAAAACATCACAGTTACTATGGAAATACGAGTATGTATATATATTTGAAGTGTTGTTTCAAGACATCCTTCAGGTAGGAGATAGGTATGCATGTACTCGTACAATCTGGCGGAACGGTCTACTACTTTTAGAATAACGTTTAACTTTCTAGACAGTAAAATCTTACAAGAACGGGTAATAACGGAGGCATATTAATAAGCTGTTCGCTCAATGACAACCTCTCATTTGTATTGAGTATAAAATTGCTATAGGAAAATATACAGTGGGAGATACATAACCTACTTTCACTGAAAGTCTATAAGTCAGCCAATTTTACGATGTGTTACATGAGATCGCGCTTAAAGAAGTATTTATGGGCATGTTTGGGATAGAAATGAGAAACAAAATCACAGTGAATTATTTACAATAAGAAACTAGAATTTCCTCTGGAATAGGTTCTTATTAGAGCACACGGGGTATTGTAAATGATTGAAGATCTCGGGTATCATATTTGGGCTTTAAAGGTTACAGTCCCCAACCTACAAGCGTTTTTCCATAAATTACAACACTTGTATTTCGGACTTTGATGATAAATGTATAATTGTTAATTTTATGGCTGCTTCAACGTTTAAACTATGCCGTGCATTAAGAGAATCCCAGTGAGACCTTAGCCATTTACGCGATGTCACAGTTCGGCATGGGATTGAGGTCAGCCGTACCACAGATACGACGTAAATTTCATTTGATATCCGCTTTCCATTCGCGCTTCTATTCAAATGAAACGTTTAATCGCACTGATCAAAAGTATCGATTACAATTCATCACAGAATATATCTGTGATGAATTGTAATTAGTAAAAAGCTTTTAAAAATATATGACCTATAAGTGTGGGTATTGCAAATAATCGTCGTTGCTTAAAAAACATATAAATTTTAATATACGAAGTCCAACAAAGTAATGAAAAAAATCTATTCCATCAAAATGCTTCTAATGTGGATTATACCTAAAGCACCTCCCAATGATATTCCTCAGTGTATGCGTCTGTATGTATCTCAGCGTTATTTGGTAAATTATAGACGAGAAAATTAGAGATGGTTTGACTGTATGAACACAAGAACAACTATTTTTAATTGACCTTTAACATAATTATTGCAAGGTTTTGAATATTTTTTTATCGTTCGTAACATCATTTAAAAAATATATTAAATTTTTTATAGCGGTATAACCTTAAGTGTAATATGTGATATTACTTATGCAATATTTTTTTTAAAGTAGTAGTAGGACTTTCAAAAAAGATTATCGGACGTTTCGGTTTTTTGGATCGTTTATAATTTAAAATTGAAGTGTTAATTGTTCTGCACTTGAGATTCAGGCTTATTATATTTCTGCAAAAGGAGCTCCAAGTCTCAAATGCAGTTTAAGAAAAATTTCATCATACGGACATGGCAGTGTACAGTTGTAGTCATTGCCATCATAATTCGAAAAACACGTATTGTAGCATAAGCCTTTAAATGTCCCATTGCAGGGCTCAGACTTCATGCTCTTATAGGGCAGAAAGACTGAGTGATTAGACCCTTCACGCTTCGGCAGGTTTTGCTTTTTAGTTATTTTGTAGGTGTCTTCATTTCTGAGAATAATAATAATAAATATGTACAAATATGTATTTATGTAATGTATTTATATATAAGTGTATTAATCTATGTATCTAATCTCTATATAACTTAATGGACATTATACATAAATACTTATAATATAAAGATAAACATACTAATCACACAAACGTTTTCCAGCTGTGGGAATCGAACTACGGCCTTAGACTCAGAAGAGTCGCTGCACACTGCGCCAGTCAGCGGACAGTCAAAACTGAATAAGTCAAAACGGTGCAAATTTTCTGTGAAGTTCACAGTTCATTAATTAGTAATCAGTGAAATTTCGAAGGCAATTTTTCGGCTGTTTAGGGAACGAATCAAGTTATTTTTTAATTAGCCTATTATCCTATTTATAACCATGAAGGTTTTACTCATAATTAAAAAGTGATCTTTGCTTTTAATGTTAGCTTTAAAAATATAGGATCTAAGTTATTAATATAATTTAGAAAAAAGAAGTCGTTCGTGTTTTTAGGTGCTGGAGTGACAAAGCATCGTAAAGCGCTGGGTTGGTAGATCGTTACCTCGTTGAGACAGTCTTCAGTTTGGACATTGCAAATAAAAAAGGGGACTGATAACATCAGACGAATATCAGGGAGACGTGGATACAGGCGGTGCGAGACAGTTGGATATGAAAACCATTTCATCATCATCACGACCAAATTCGGCAACAGCGTCTGTTTGATTAATTCTAGTTGAGACTTTCGTTTATGGCCTCTCCAGTGGCTATCTAGCCAATCTTGTTAGTGAATGTGCGGCCTTATTCATTACATGTCAGCTACCCTCCGTTGTTACAATTACACCTGAAGGCCGCTTGTGGTCTCGCCTTTAACTCTTTGCGTCTTTCGCGTTGGGTTCTCAAAAAGTTAAGTTTTGTGTTAACAGTCTTTCTTTTACGGGTTTTTTGCTAATCTTTGTCTGTTTACGACACGTCACTTTTTACAACCCTTAAGACCCACATCTAGCGGTATCATCGGTTGCGATGATGATAAACAAAGAAATTTCTTTACACTGAAGCTTAATAAAAAATAAATTTCGTTTAATGTCCTTTGCTGGCCTTATTTCGAAACGGCAGCATTCTTTGACATTGCGTTTCCACTGAGTTAAAACTTGTTTTGCAAGTAGGTATTTTCTTATTTTTACATTTCTACATTCTTTCGGTATGTATAAAGCAGGAGCCTCGTTGCTCTAGTACTTATCATGTTTGACAGTAGATTACAAGATCCTGGGCTAGATTCCCGGGTTGGCCCAGTAAAGGAAAGGATATATAAATCCTGAAGTTAATCAAGCATTAACGACAGTATTAAGACAGACCAAGTAATAATCTATTTTAACGCTAGGTATAAATTCAAATTCAATATATATTTATTTAAGGTTGACTATGTTATATGTCTAGATATCTGCCAGTGTTGTGTAACGAAACTCCCACGAAAACTAGCTTTAAGGCCGTTTAAGAGCGCTTGTGCACTGCAGACGTTCAGAATCAGAGAAAATACTTACCGAAACGGTTTTTACTGTCGTATTCTGAACCCGAAAGTACGGAGTACCTATAAGTATTATTTGCATTTATTTTTGCATTGTATTTAGTTTATAAATCGTTAAAAATTACTACTACATTTGAAAGTTCAAAGGGTTATGATAACATAGGAATACCATTACTATGTTAGTTATGTTTTACTTAAAAACCAGCAAAACCATAAGCATCATGATCATCCTCAGCCAATTAATGCTACATTGCTGCGTGTAGGCTTCCTCTTTATTACGAGACCGAGACTAAGAACGTAGACTCTATACGGTGAGATAGTAGCGGTCGACATCCATGCTAGTCTTTTTTAATAATCGTAAACTACCACGGGTCTTACGTATCCAGCGACTCACTGCAACCTCTATACTACATGCCCCGCGGGCAATGCCGTTTTGCTTCGTAGTTCAATACAAGTATATCGGAAGCACTATTTATCTGCAGATGTTCTCATTTCTCAGTATACCACTTTGATACTCCGCACAAAGCTTTCTCCATCGCCCGTTGAATGAATCTGAACTAACTAAATATTAAGTTATAGTCTCTTTTCGAGCATGAACAAATATCAGCTTTATACGTTTGGTCTTATCATTAAGTCCTTATTTAGTCTGGATTTTATGGAAATCAAAATGGCGGCAGAGCACAAGCGCTCTCAAACTAGGAATGAAACCTAACTAAAATGAATGAGAGGTTAACATAAACTTGCTTCATCAGGATAAAACTAAATACGGTACGGCCTGGACGATCCATCAGGCGGGTTGCGTGTTCAAGGGAATGATTTTATATTCGGATTTGCATTTCGCAAACGTAAAGCTTTACACGAATATTACAGCTCGTCGGATACTTTAGTGTTTATAATTTGCGAACGAATGTTGTTTGCGTGTTGAATAACGTTTTATATTTCGTAGTCGTTTACGGCCATTTTAGAAACGTTAAATGTTTGCAAATATTTAATGAAACACCAGCGATTAGCATTTAAATGCTTGAAATTTTAAGGTTTTTGAAGCATTTTAGATATATATTTATATAAAATATAAAATTTTTGCTAGATTTTAATATAGGTACAATATAATCAAATTTTGGTTAGCGTTTGCGAAATATTTTTTCGTTCGCTACTTATGCTATAATAGTTTTAGTAGTTGCAACTAGATGACGCTTTGGGATTCCATACAAAACGTAGTTAACCTTCAAGCGATTGAGTGCAATTCAAATTCAAAATTACAAAAAATTAAAGAGGCAGACATTTAATAGTAACATAAAAACAATTTCACATACGAAAACGTGTTGTAAGTAAGGGAAATTTAAACCGAATATTAAAACCGCAAACTGCGGTAGAGTCATAAGTCGAAATTGAGTTTTATCTCGTAATATATAAATTACTTTATATTGTACAAAATGTTGTGCTGCAAAGCTAAGGGACTCGATGTTTTGACTAAAAAAGTCAATTGGAGCCCGTACTTAGAAATATCTCTTGGATTTTTACGCATAAATTTTTTTACAGACAATCTAAATTTTAACTTTAATCGTTCTAAGCTCCGTAGAAGGTTCAAATATAACACAAGCAAGCTCGTTATAGAAATCATTGAGCGTATTTCTTTAATGTGTTCTATTTTTCTATATTGAAAAGATAAACTTATATGAAATACAAGTCTTGAATAAAAAAATGAGGTATCTGTAGGTATATAACTACATAAACTGTTGAAAACACTTCCTGTCCGCAGTCGGGTAAAAATTATTAAGCATTTTTTCAGTGCGGAAATTTTAACATTCTTGATACCTACTAATACACGGAAACTTTATAATATTACTAAGAATAATTACTGTGACTAATAAAAACTACTGCTATTGCATAAAATAAGCGAGTTTTCATAACCCGAAGCCTTTACTGAGAAACAAACTGGTTTCTTATAGCTTGAATCTACCGGCAATCTAAACTTCACTGCATCTGCCTTCAGGAAAAACCATTGAGAAGGCGTTGACCGCATATCATTTTCAACAGCTTACATCGCGATAATGCTACCTTCGTGAATAGGCATCAGGTGAATAATTAAAGACGGAAGGTATATTCCTTCCGTCTTTAATTATTCATATTTTACATCATTCATATAAAACATTTTTTTTGCAATGATAGTAAACAATAAATAAATAAATATACTACGGCAATACACACATCGGCATCTAGCCCCAAATTAAGCGTAGCTCGTGTTATGGGTACTAAGATGACGGTAGATTTTTTTATAAATATTCATAAATACTTTTAATATAACGATAAACAACCAGATATTAAAAAACATTCATGTTCATCATCCAAACGTTCTCCAGTTATGGGAATCGAACCCGCAGCCGTGAACTCAGAACGCAGAGTGTCTGCCCACTGCGCCAATTCGCCGTCAAATAATAATAATTTTTATTATTGGTTACTTTTGTCAACAGATTTTTGATTTGACAAAATAATGTGAACCAAAAGATTTTAATGATTTATTTTTTATCCTCAGCTCATTTATGTTTCGTATATGCTAGCTGCTTATTGAAGGAGCGATGGTTTAATAGCTAAGACCCATCATACTACTTAAATTCAGGTTGGCGGGCTTTATTAACGATTTTTACCACATGTAGAGATAGTAACAGGTACTAACGCCAACTGCTTAACATGCTCTTGTTGTGTTATCGAAGGTACGGAGATGAACGATGTACATTTTTTAACTTGTGTTGGGTTGGTTGGTAGCAAAGATTAGGTAAATGTAGGATATCTTAAGAAAATAACCAAACACATAAAAATCGTCAGCGACCTCGCGATCCACAGCCAAACATGAGTCACTAGACCAACAAGGCGGTTACAATGGTTACTAATTCTATTTTATACAAGTCTAGAGAAAAATGAGCAGTAATAGGTAGTAGGATAATTAGGTTCTGTAGAAATTTGAGTTAAGAAACGGAAGTATTATCGTGGAATAAAAAGACCACAGCAGAATTCAAACATGATAGTATGAAAAACATTTTTGGGCCAAGGATTATTTAGTCAGAATGTTTACATTTTCTTTTTATTTATTGCTTTTATAATCATTAAGTGCAAGGTTTATACCTTAAATTGTTATAAATTACCTACACTTTTAGCGCTCGTTTATATCATCATCATGTATTCATGTCCAAATATTGAGCAAAGGCCATTTTTTTTATTCCATTAAGTAACGTAACTTAGCCCTTGACTGCAATCTTAGATGGTAACGGGCTAAGCTGTTAGGGCTATAGAAGTTATATTAAACCTATACCCCTAATCGGTTTCTACGCGACATCGTTCCGGAACGCTAAATCGCTAAGCGGCACGTCTTTGTTTGTAAGGTGATAACTAGCCTCGGCCAAAGCCTAAAAGAGCCGAAGGACGAAAATCCTAAAGTCAACGGGGAAATGAAATGTACCTACCTGCAGGGCCAGATTTATCCCAAGATTGAAATACTAGTGCTTGTAGTTTTATATTTCTGTCTCGAGTTTACTAAGTTTGTATCGAATGACCAAGAAACAAGATAGTTTTATGTTTACAGTTTTTGAAATACTATACCTACGTTGCACTAGAAATGTTAGATATGTAGTTAGATAGGTATTATATTAAATTTCTAAATAACTGTTAACAACGATTTTGTCCGCGCGGAATTTCTGCTGTCCCGGTTCTCGTGGTGTGAAATTAGAGCATTTCTTGCAAAGGTCCATTCCTACCTGAGTGAAATAGTTCTGAGGTAATCGGTATTTTCTTAAAACCTTGCGCGCATTAGGCTGGAACGCATCGCATAAAAAAAAAAGTAGTGGTAGAGCTTTGTGTGACAGAACGCGTCCAGGGAAGTACCTACTACCACCATGCTTATTTCTGTGAAAATTAATTTCACTATCGCTTATGTCATATTTGTGCGTTTCAATGTGGCGCTCAGTTCATTAGGAGACACAGCTCCGAGTACTTTTATTATGTGATTAAAAAATATTGAAAAAACCTTTTTCCTTTTTTAAAAAGGAACATTGATGGACCACTGTCTGGTTAGTTCAATTATTGCGTGGCGACACGATACGTTGCAAATCCTGTGTTAAGACGTTTTTTCTTTTTATATGCGTCGGCTTAGAGTGCAATTATATTCAACAAGCTGCTTTGTTGCACATGCACATTTTTATTTAGGTACTTACCCAGATCACAAGTGTCTTTCTATCTTTGCTTTACCTATGAAAGTTTCAGCGATTTGTTAAATAATAAGTCAGACAGTATTTTTTTTTAAAAGTACTTACTATTTGGTTTTGGTCTGCTAGCGCAACGTATTTATTTGTGGCAAAATAAATAGATTAGGTTTTACCAGGACGTAACGAGTTTTTGGTCCCATTTTAAAATTTATTCCCGAAAGCAGGCAATTGCATTTGCACAAACGATTCCGGCATTTAGTTTATTTTAGTTGAAAACTTCATATAAAAAATATTTTTCATCCTTTGACTGATATTCACCGCATTTCGCCTAAGCGCAAATTCGTACGAATGAATTCAAATCGCATTCACTATATAACATTTTATTGAGACTTATTACCTTATTAACCATGGACGAATAAAATTAAACGTTTAAATTTCAAGGATACTTTGCTGTTTAATTTTACCCGGACAAAAATTTTTACAAAGCCTCAGACTCAAAGGATGTGAGAGTTTGCTATTCAGGAATTTCCATAAAATCTCGCATTCAGCAACGACCTCGCATAAAATGCAAATAAAAGCGAAAAATTTGCGATCTGTTGAATAATATGTGTGTCGGTCGTTTAACATCATATTGAATGTCATACAACAGCCTTTCAATGTCTCTCAATAAGTTCAAAGTTTATATAAAACGTAAGCTTACAGAAAAATCCTATTTTAATATTAAGGATTACTTAAACGATAAAAAAGCTTGGGTGTGAAATGCTCTAGCTTCTTAGCTTAATATAAATTTACTGGAAGATGGTGATAACAAAAAAAAGTTTACCCGGCTAAGTTTGTTGTGGGCTCTTCTTAGACCAGGGCGTGTTTGGAACCCTCGTAGCTTTAGATTTAAGTTGGCGAACGAAGTTATCACCATCCCCTTACAATTGTAATGTAAACAAATATGTATGAACGCTTCATAAGTAAGTGCCTGTGATATGCCTACATAAATAAAGAAATTTTGAATTTGAATTTGAATTTGCCTGTGCTGTCACTTTGCCTCTCCCAACTGGGGGATTTGCCCATAATCACCACGTTGGGCAGACGGGTTGGTGATCGCAGTAAATGGTAGTAGTAGCACAGAGGACGCTGCTGCTCGCTCTGCGTTATATTCCCTTAGTAGTAAGACACCCGCGGAAAGATGGTGATGGTGGTTACAACTGTATTGTGATCTGCCGTCAACACACGGTTCTCTTACGTTGTCACTGTAGATTAGTAAGAGTTTTCTGTTAGTAAATTCTCAGTACCATCCCTGAGTTCCGAAATCGGCGTTGTCCACCCCCCATGTCTCGGAGAACACGTTTTACCTTCGGTTTCGGTTATAATTAAACGTTACTTAACAATTATTCATTGTAAAGTCGACATCTTCTGAGGATGCTCCGGTTTCGGAACGAAACGTGCGTAGAAGGATAATTAAAGAAGAATTGGTATGAAGATTGAAGTAATTATAAATAACATCATACAGATTCAGGTATACCAAATTAAGCGTGGTGGTCTATGCTCCATAGACCTATCTCCTATGAGAGGGGAGTGGGCATGTTGCCCACTGTTAGGGGTCATAAAAAGGCTGAGGATAAATGTCATAAAAATGGAAACAGATGTTTGATGCGATTAGAGAAGATCTGTTTATTTTGTTCTTGTTATCTAGTTTGCAAATGAGTCTTGGCCATCGAACAGGTTCCGTTTTGCGGTCGCTGACTTGAGAAGCTACATCTGGATAATCTGTATAGTAACTCTGGTCATTTGTTAACTTTTCACGTTATTTTTCTGGTCTGTGGGCAATAACGTTATACTTAATCTTTATATTTTTTATTCTAACTTATAACTAATAATACTATATTCGAATAAAGAAGCTCTCGCTTGGTTGTGAGATCAAGGGGCGGATACAAAAGGCAGTAGTCCTTCAAACGGCGCGTTTTGTGATTAGCTTCTTCACTCTGGAGCCCTGACCGGACCTAATAGCGCTGTCAAAAATTAAAAACAAAAAAAAAACGATATGTATGTAATATATTCTATTAGACCCTGCATAAATCGAGCTACTTTGTTTTATTTTTATTCTTTGCTATTCTAGTTCGTTGATTATGCGATCAAGAAGTCGTGTCGCCGAGCGATTGACCACTCCGGCGCTCCGGCAGTCCGCTATGTGTTATAAAAAACTACCGTACCCCTAGCAGGTTAGATTCCAGTCAAGGGCTTACTTGTATTGGTATAAAAAAGATATAAAGACACACAAATAATGCAAACTTATTAACATATTTTTATATGTTAATCTAAAAAATCATCTATTCATGATAAACGCATATTTTGGGTCGGGGATTAAGAAAGAAGAACTTGGGTAAAGGCTTTAAATTACTCAATTAGCTTAAAATCTTTTGCACTTATTTCCAGACAAATTTTGAACTATGTTTAATTATTTTATTTCGTTTAATTTTAGAACTGTTTAATTACACCTAGATAAAACTCCTGGGTTAAGTAAAGCTTTGTGGAAATAAAGGTAGTGTTCCATTACTACACACGTCGTAGCACACGATTTTTTTTACTACGCTGCTGTATCAGTCAGGCTTATTCTATCTTCCGTTCCAGTACATCGTATGCTGCGTTTAAGTATTTAACAATAGCACAGTTATTAAAAATTCCACAGTGGTGTCTAACGTAGCAGAAAAGCACATACCCAAACCTCCTCCTGATTCACAATACTCAAAAATTTGCACGACAGTTACAACACGTTACAGATTCTAGCGGAAATTTTGTAAAATAAAAGTCATAAGTATAAAATGTACGAGTTTAAAATGAGAAGCATTATCTCTGTTTATGTTTTACGCTTTAATTTTTCGTTATTCAAGATAGAATACGATTGCACCCAGAGGGTATGCGTTTGTCAGCGACATCGACCAAGTATTCTTAGCTTTTTCCAAATCTCCGTTGGTTTATTTAACTTACTGTTTTTAATCTTCGCTATTGGTTGCCTGGAAAAATCGCTATGTAGCGATAAGGCCTCCAAATTGTATACGTTGTTTTGTTATACTTTTCTTTTTTTTCTACGTACTTTTTGAGGTGTGCAAAAAAAGTATATTCATTCATTCATTAGGTATATCTTCCTCTGCAGCGGCGTGTATGTGCGCTGCAGTGGAACAGCGCCTTTAGGATGAGTGACTTTGAAACGCTACGTGATTTGCTTTTGCTCTTTGTCGTTTGGCTGGTGCATTGTTTCCAGTGTTACGCTTGCAGGCTCACTAGCGGTATATTGAGTTGAAAACTGACGTTGTGCTTTTGTGGCGTCATGACAGGATTGTGTGTTTTCGGCAAAACAATAGTTTTTATAAATGTGTGCCGTCTGACTTTGAAGGGTTAAATGTGGACGTTATTTTTTGTAAAATGCTTTTCGTCGCTTCACAACGCCGCGCAAGTAATTAACAAAGTTTTCAGGATACACTAAAGAGTGTTACCATATTAGGGAACAATCAAGCAAGTATAATAAACGCATCAATATTGCTTAGATTCGATTATATATCGATTGTAAATAGAACAAGACTTAGCAGGGCAAGCAAGGAGCATATCCAACAAACTGCCGCCCTGTGTCCATGAACCAGAGATAGGTGATACGGCTCTTGTGCCTGTAACCACCGGCAACAACGCCCTTAAGACAAACGTAACGTAAACAAACGTTACGTGTACCAAAGTAATGCTGCTTGGCGGCAGAAATAAGCATGGTGGTAGTACTTTCCCGGAC
Organism: Pararge aegeria; assembly: GCF_905163445.1. NCBI lineage: Eukaryota > Metazoa > Arthropoda > Insecta > Lepidoptera > Nymphalidae > Pararge > Pararge aegeria. The sequence continues at coordinate 8,316,555 of NC_053195.1, read as the reverse complement.
GAGCTCTGTCACACAATACTACTAGGAACTATCTCGTAAAGTAGGAATGGTTAAATTGTTATATTTGTTTGTTAGGTATATTGTGCGTTTTCAACTTTGCCATCTGACATCTCCCAGCATACAAAGGCAAGTTGTTGAACTTTAGAATATTGCCAGTGACGTAATTTAAGTATCTACCTTGATATAGCTCTATTACTTTTTGTACGTTTGTGCTAAGACAAATTAACTTAATGATAAAATAATTACATATATCGTTATTGTAGTGGTTAGAGTAGTCTATAACAGATAGCAAGGTCGTCAGTTCGATTTCCGATTCGGGCCGTAAATACATTCCTATAATTTGAGTTTATCCGTCAAAAATCTCTGTACCAGTCCGTAATTGACGGAAGCAAATTGGCGGTGTCCGACCTCATGGTTCCGAAGGTAAGTTAAGTTATCGGTCCTCGATATAATGATTTGCATGGGACTGCTGTGGTTAAAGCCAATTGGAGCAACAGGAGAGTCGAAGCTCTGAATCAAGAGGCATTTCTATGAAGTATGAGAGAGCTGCCTAGCAGAGGCCTTCTCTCTCATAGCTCTACCTAGATTCCTCTTCTACTACTACTTTATATTTATACTCCGTTAAATATCACGAATTTTAGTATATTTTTAGTTGGAGAGCCGTAGCTTAGTGGTCAAAGCACTCAAGCCGCGATTGCCAAAGAACCGCCGATTCGAATTCTGTCGGTACCCAATAAATTTTATATATATGCATTTTTATTGCATAAAATCATCGCATTCGTTTATAACAAGGCCTGGTTACATAAGGGCGATAATTTGGAACAACTTACCCACTTAGATGTGTTCTATATGCCGAGTCTACATATAGCTATGTTTTTTGAGCTGTCCTAAAAAAACTGATGGTGGCGTCGTAAACCAATTAACGAAATTGCTGTTAAAATGATTATCCAACGTTTGTAAAGCCTGGCAAATCGAATTCACCTTCGAGGCAATTGTACGCGATTGTAAAAAAAAAGTATTACAGGCTTACGGAGTCAAGGTCCAAAGCGATCGTGCGGTAATAGTGTTTGAACTGTACAGGTGTGGTTAATGTACCTCGAAGACGAGACGGCAATCTTAAAATACTCATTACAGATAATGTTCGCTACCTTAATAAGAAATTCAGTGAAGGATGAAACCGGAATATCGAGCGATGTTATATTTTTTGCCAGACGTTCCAATCGAATCTGGCCGTTAGTGAAGGTATGCAAGACAGTAAGCAAATTTTTGTAATAATATAATTTGTCCGGTGCACCCTTTTGAGATCCCGAAATTTACCGATCCCGAAAATTAAACTAATTAAAAACTTGAGGAAACACTAACTTGCGTTAATATTCATCAAAAGCGAGAATGCGCCACCTGTCTTTTTATTAAACATATTTTATACATTATGTTCTAGTAAGTTCTAAAGTAACCATTAGATGGAGGTCATAATATGGAGTAACAGTACGATAGTCGTCCAAAATCAAAAAGTCTCTTTAGATTGATATTGTTTATAAATAGCATAAATTGAATTTATTTGCTTACATTGTTTAGTTACATTTTTGCAATAACATGCATCTACTACGAGTTATCGTATCGTTATCAAGGCATGTTATACAAACCCATGGTGGTCCAAATATTTGGTTCGATGCAAGTGGAATCTGTAGCGTTGGTTCTGATGGTACCACCCGTACGAAGCCACGACCGTAAATAAAATTGTCGAATACGAAACTAAACGCATGGTTAAAAAAAAGTGAGATGTTATACCTCTATATTATGTGTGAAGCATAAAATTGAAAAAAAAGTTTTGTATTGTTTTGTGTTTTTCTGAACTTGATTTGGTACAAATAATGTGAATAAATAAAAATAAATAAGTTTAGACTTTGTATTTGCAACCGCACTCCTAAGCAATAATTCGATATTCATACCTTATTGTTTTTTTTCTGTCAGTAATTTCTAGTGTCTCGATTATGCATCAGCTTAAAACAACATAAGAAAAATATTATGCGTTGACTTTACTCTATGTAACATGCAGGCTGTTATCAGTTTCATTCCATGCGGCTTCCAGCTCATAATAGCTAAGATAACCTTGCCGGCTGACTCTAGCGTTTCCGACACATGATACAGAGTACACAGACTGCATAAGATGACGTAATATTATTGTATGTGTTTTTAGTAAACACTAATTAATGTTTTAAGAAACAAACTCAACTCTTAATTGACTTCAAATGGTAACAATACAAATAAATAGGTAACAATTTAAAAATATATATATTAACGTAGAGACAAGTGATGGAACTCTTTAAAGTAAAACAGCAGATCGCCAATGCAATAGGAAGTTTAGTAAACAACCTTTATTAATAATTTAGTAAAACTTTTCAACCATTAGGATTGCAGTCGGCTTAAATAAAGTCTAAATGTATTTTTGTCAAAACATACGTACTTTTGGTTTTTTTAACCCTATTATAACTAAGTTTAACCCAGGATGTTCATATTATAACAAACATATTTACAAGGGAGGTATACTATATAAATGAAGCAATAAGGCCGCCAAACTGCATGTGCAGTTTTGTGTTTTTTTTTCTTATTTTTCTGTATTTTTGTTCCGTGTGCAATAAAAGCGTATTCATTTATTCGTAGAGGGCAATGGCAACTGGATCAACAGGGCAAATGTGTCATTTATCGGCTATCTAGTTAGAAACTAGTCACGCAATAGGAGGAGAGTAAATATTATTCTACGAAAGTGTTTACACTAGCGGTATCAAAGTCAAATGATTGACCTACTAATGTTGATTTCCATTCGTATAAGTTACTAATATTTATGTTTTTCACCTCGTTCTGTGATTTCTCTTAGCGAAATCGGATTGTGTCATTTTCATTTATCCGAAATCATTTGACAGTTGCATCTGTTTTAAGAAATAAAAATATATTCAATGACTAAATTGTTAATTTCTGAAACGTGAGATCCGTGAAGAAGCTGGTTAGCAACTGAGCCTTTCAAAAATCCACCGTTAAGAATTTGACAATATTAATTATATTTTGTGTGCGGATAAAGTATCTAATCATCTCTTAAAGTCCCAAGTCTTAAATAGTCTTAAAGTCTTAAAATAATGTTATCATTCAATAAAAGTTTTTAATTTTCAATGTGCTATATATAGTACGTAAATAATTGCTTTCGATATTATATCTTAAGTTAATAAATATGACTATGGTATATAATAGACATAATAGACATAGTGGAGTTTCAGGGATATATATAGGATTAAACATAAAAATTTCCAAGTGAACGGAATCGCGAACAACAGCTAGTTAAAATAAATCTTTAAATTGTTTTATTTTCTACATTAACAAAAAGTCAAAAAGTGCGTTTATATCAATACAAAACATTTATTTACGGATAAAAAGTGCTTAAACAACTGGTTTTTTTTTTTTTTTTTTTAAAGTATATAGACAAGTGCTTAACTGCAATCACACCTGATGGTAAATGATGATGCAGCCTAAGATGAAGCGCGCTTGCCTAGAAGATGCCTATTCACTCTTGATTTGAAGGTACCCAGATTATAGGTATCAGGGAAGACGGAAGATGGGAGGGCATTCCAGGCCTTTGCGGTGCGGATCAGAAAGGAAGAAGCAAAACGCTTCGTACGTGTTGATGGTATTTCAACCACGTAACGGTGCAGATTCTTTCGGTGCCTCGCAGTTCGATGGTAGAAAGGAGATGGTTTGACCAAATCGAATAGCTCCTGAGCACACTCTCCGAAATGTATCTTGTAGAAAACAGCCAGACAAGCAACCTTGCGCCGGTGTTCAAGGCTTTGAAGTCTACTGACTACAAGGTCGTTGCCAATGAGTCTCCTAGCACGACGATCCACCGAATCCAAAGCATCGAGCTGGTACTTGGCAGAGCCATCCCATAAATGGCTGCAGTACTCCATGCACGACCGAACCTGAGCTTGGTACAGGGTTAGAAGCTGTTCTGGCGTGAAGTAGCGCTTAACTTTGTTGAGGATGCCAAGTTTTTTGCCAGCAGTTTTAGCTTTGGACTCGATGCATTGTCCAAAGCTTAGATTGGACGAAATGCTGATACCTAGGAGCTCAATACTATTCGTGATTGGCACAGATACATTTCGGAAAGTCGGAGTTAGGGGGAACGGACTCCGTTTGGCGGAAAACAAACACGCTTGGGTTTTGGAAGCATTAAACTGTACCAGATTAGTGTCACCCCAATCGGACACCTCGCTTAAGGCCAGATTAACGCGTTCCACCAAGGCCTCTCTGAGCACAAGAGTTTCGTCTCCACTAGCTCGTGGACTGGACATGTATCTAGCCGTCACAGTGCTGTCATCTGCATACCCAAAGATGCCGGGTTTTAACAGATCATTTATATGCAGCAGGAAGAGCGTAGCGGAAAGAACCGATCCCTGAGGGACACCAGCGTTGATGGCCATTAGGTCAGACGAGGACCCATCGACGACAACCCGAAAAAATCGTCCACTCAAGAAATCAGCGATCCAGTTGCAAAAACTAATGGGTAACCCGTAGGCTGGAAGCTTGTGCAGAAGACTTTCATGCCAGACACGATCAAAAGCTTTCGATACATCGAGTGAAACGGCGAGCGCTTCACCGTGCTTATCCATCGCTTCACCCCAGATGTGCGTGGCATACACTAAAAGATCCCCTGTTGACCGATTTCGTCGAAAACCGTACTGACGGTCTGACAGGAGTTCGTTGTTTTCTAGGTATGCCAGAAGTCTGTTATTAAGTACACGCTCCAGACTTTTACATAATAAAGAGGTGATAGCAATTGGTCTGTAGTTAGATGGGTCGGCACGGCTACCCTTTTTTGGAACAGGTTGCACGTTGGCAATCTTCCAAGCTTTCGGGACCTGAGTGGTTTTAAGGGAGAGGCGGTATAAACGTGTTAGAATAGGAGACAATTCGGGAGCACAGGTTTTAAGAACCACTGCTGGAATTCCGTCTGGACCACTGGCTTTATTCACATCCAGATTGCGGAGCACTTTTAAAACCTCACACTGTCGAATGCGTATCTCTGGCATGACAGAGTCACAAAAAGGTATGGTTGGTGGTGAGGCACTTCCTGAATCTAGCTGTGAATTAGCTGCAAACAGAGATCCTAAGAGGTTAGCTTTATCTGTTGCAGTAAAAGCCAGAGACCCGTCAGGTTTCAAAAGGGGTGGCAGCGAAGGACGGCAAAAATTCGTTTCGATGGACTTCGAAAGGGACCAAAAAGCTTTACTACCACGTGGATAAGAAGCTAATTTTGCCCCGATACGTATGGTGCGACTAAAACGAGCTCTTTTTAGTACCTTCTTGTAGGACTTGGCGGCTAAGTTAAAAGCTCTCTTCTTGGCGGTGATATCCGGAGCTTTTTTTGAACGGGCTTCAGCCCACGCTGCAAACGCTGTATCTTTATGTGCCTCGGCTTGGGCACACTCAGCGTTATACCACCGTGGAACCCTGCCATCGAGTGATACGTCAGCGAATGGAATAAAGTATTCCATGGCTTGCATTATGACCTCCGATAAAGCTTTTTCACTGCTCGACGGATCATTAGACGAGAAGCATACTTGCCGCCAAGGAAAAGATGCAAAAAAATGCCGCATCTCGTCCCAATCTGCTGACTTGTATCGCCACACCCGTCTGATTCCAGTAGAACCGGAGTCCAGGGGGTGATAGTTTGACACTGACCTAACCAAACAGTGATCAGAAGTGCCCAAGGGAGCTCTAACTGATACTGAAAAACGGTCTGGGTCGGTAGTCAGCAGAAGGTCTAGGCAATTAGGTGTGTGGCCGTCAATATCAGGTACCCGTGTTGCCTCTTGGACTAGCTGAGAGAGATCTAGCGATAAGGCAAATTTAAGCGCCTCTCTCCCGGCGTGGTCGGTGTTCTGGTATGGGAATAGCCAGTCCTGGTGGTGAGCGTTAAAGTCACCCAGAAAAACCATTTGGGCAGTCGGATACCGACGCTGTACGGTGTCAGCCGTTTCACTGAGATACTGAAACATCCGCGTCGTCTCCTGGTCACCACTATGTGAGCGATAAGTACAGGCGTAAACAATCTGATCCGTACCTGTATCCAATAGACACCACATGATTGAGAAGTTGGGTACCTCCAAGTTACGGAGACTCCGGCAACAGACGTCATTACGTGCGAACATACAGACCCCGGCACGAGGTTTAAAATTATGCTCAAGTGAATACCCTGGGTACTGAAGATACGCTACATCAGTTGGAACCCCAATTTGTGTCTCCGTAAGAAAAAGTAAATGCGGCCTCTCAGTCTCCAGATGATGGTGGACTGCACAGAGATTAGAGTGTATTCCTCTTATATTTGAGAAATGCACTTTTAAGGAGAGGAGGTGCAACCGCTGTGTATACTTACTTTTCTTCATTTTGCGTGTCATTTGATGTAAAGGGTGAATAGGAAAAGGGATGGCAGTTATACGAGGCGCGACGTTTGTAGACTCCTCAATCCACGAAGATACCACACTAAAAGGAAGACTCGACTGGAGACTGCGGGGACGCCCGAACCCCCCTGGGAATCACCATCGGGTCCTCTCTCTGGTCGTCAACCAGCACGATGGAAGCCATCCCAGGATTTTTCGCTAGTTGGCGGGGCAGCCTTTCATAGGTGACGAACCTATTAGTTGGGCCCCCTACTACCTGCGGTCGGCCAGCGGTGCACCGTGCTTCGGATCCCGCTAGCCTCCAATTCGAGGCGTCCAGTGTAGTTACCCCGTGGATCGGATCCTGTCATTAAACGCAACGCAACTGTACATACCCATCCCCTTTAGATAAGCTACTACGAGCATCGTTCCGGAACACGACAAATCGCATCAGTCAACTGACACAATCAGTCATTTTGCGGCGCGGTTTTGCTCGCAGGGTGGTAATTCTAGCCACGGCCGAAGCCTACCACCTAAGAAAATGATACTCGTTTAGCACCACCCAGGGGCCACGTGTAGGGTAACAAGGGTTAAAACCTAATTTCGGTAATTCCTACGGACGCGAGTACCAACGACCCCCAAAAACTGGTGAAATAATAGAAGTTGAAAAATAAATATCTGAACACTTATAATTTTTGAAACAAACAAAGTGTGAACCAACTACCAATATTACGTTCCTGTGGCCTTTTTCGCGATTATCGAGCTGCGCCAACTGAAACTGGTATCGTATTCATAGTGAAGAAGTGAAACAAAACAAAACAGTGCAAATTTGGTGAAAATTAAAGTTTTAGAATAAAACATAACCTTAAATTGATGATTTGCAAATTAACGACTACTTACTCAAAACAATATTATGAGGCGCCATCTAGTAAGCAAGCGGCGCTCTATGGTATCGATAAATCACTAACAGCTGAGGCAAAACGATATTGCTTTAAGTGCTAAGTAATACCAACACACGCCAGTAGATGACACTTTATACACCAAATATAAAAGCTAATAATTCCAAAGCGTATCACTAGAGGGCAATATCATACTATATCAAACTGCGAACCATAAAACATGGAGGAAATACTAAATGCGCTTAACAAAATAACAAAAGAACTGGACATGCAGAGACATGAAATTCGTGAAACAGGAAAAAATGTGACGGAAAAAGTTACACAAAATATTAATCAAATGTTGGAAGAAAAATTTTTAATATTGGAGGAAAAACACGTAAAACTTAAGGAAATCGTGGAAAATCAGGAAAAACGACTCTACTATCTGGAAAAACAGGCTAGAAAACGAAATTTAGTGATTTTTGGTATAGAGGAGACTGAAACATCATATGAAAACCTGGAAACGAATATTATGAAATGGATAGATCAATATTTTGCTCTCAAGCTCACGTACAGTGACATCCAGGAAGTAAAAAGAGTAGGAAAGAAGGAGAAAAGACCACGCCCAGTAATAGTTACTTTCTTAACACTCGGCATGAAAATCAAAGTTTTAAAGCAAAAAAGAGCACTGCAAGAAACACAATACTATATTAAAGAGGATTATCCAAAATATGTACTGGAAAAAAGAAAGGAACTACAAGAGCAACTGCAGTTGGAAAGAGAACAGGGAAATAGAGCCCGAATTAAGTATGATAAACTAATTATTTCAAAAAACTTCACGAAACGAAAACTACCTATTTCACCAGAAAATGTCACAGCATCAAATATAGAGACAAATACACAAACAAATAAAAAGAACAAAATACAACAACGGAGCACATCAGTAAAAAGGTCAAACAGCATCTCAGAGGGTGTCATAAAACCGGGTATACTAAATTTCTTAGTGAATAAAGATACAACCAACATAACCAGAAATCAAGACAATAATTTGTAGCAGAAAATCCCCTCCTCCAGCAAAGATGTGACAAACAAACGTACTAAAGCAAAAAACATATATTATCCTCCAACCCGACTGGCCCTCGTGGAGGATTATGGCCAAAACCCTTCAAACGAAACCAAACTATTAAAAAGCGAGAAGAACAAATGTCATCAAATTCAGATTGCAACATATAATGTCAGAACTCTATCCTCATACGAGCGCTTATTAGAATTAGAAGAAGCAATAAAAATAATTAAATATGACGTTATAGGACTTTCGGAAATAAGAAGGCTTGGTACAAAAATTGAAGAACACAATAATTTTATACTATGCTACGTTGGTCAAACGCCTGGAAAATACGGAGTAGGCTTTATAGTAAAAAAGTCTCACAAAAACAACATAGAGAGCTTCACTGGTATAACAGAACGAGTTGCAGTACTAAACATGAACTTCCAAGGATACATGTTCACCATTATACAAGTATATGCACCGACGGAAGCAGCAAGCGAATATGAAATAGACGAATTTTACAAAGCAATAGGCAAATCATTGGAAAATACGTATAAAAATATTATAATAATGGGAGACTTCAATGCGAAGATCGGAATACCCAACAAGGAAGAGCACTTGATCATGAAACAACACGGTTATGGAAAAAGAAACGATAGAGGGCAGAGGCTTGTCGACTTCGCTCTTGAGCATAAACTCACAATAATAAATACATGCTTCCAAAAGAAGAAAAACAGAAGATGGACATGGAGGTCGCCAAATGGAGAAGTTAAAAACGAAATCGACTTTATATTGTCTAACCAACCTAGAATATTCCAGAATATAGGTACTATGAATCTAAATTATCCATCAGATCATAGAATAATCAGAGCAACAATTAAACTAACAAAACATAAAAAAAGTAGAGTCAATTATACAAATAAAAAATTAATTAAATTAAATACAGAAGTTGAGATTACAAGATACAAGAATATCCTGTCGTCATTACTATCTGATCCATCTGTCCGCCAACAAAATACCTTAGTGCAAACCTTCTACGACAATATTACAAACGCTATCACCAACAGCTTAAAATTAACCCGACGAAAGAGAGGTGAACAAAAACTTCATAAAATACTATCGATACGAACATCAGCTTTATTGCAGCGAAGAAGAGAGTTACAGAAAACAAAAAACAAAACGCGGTCTATGAAAAACGAACTCTCCGCACTCTACAAACTCGTCAACAAAAACATAGTAAAAGATTATGAAAAATACAGACAGAATGTCATAGAAAAACACCTATATCACACCGGAAGCACAAAGAAAGCCTATAGAGAACTCAGAACTAATAAAACTTGGATAGAAGGTTTGAAAAATTTAGACAAAGACACGAACAAACGAACTGACATCATCACTACAGCAACTGATTTTTATAAAAAGCTTTATAGCGACAAGACTCGAAAATCCAACAGTAACATACATGTCACTTTTGAAAACATTGCAGCAGTGGGCGAAGTAGAGATCATAGAAGCAATAAAGAGATTAAAACTAGAAAAATCACCCGGACCCGACAACATTACAAACGAAGCATTAAAAACAGCACACACAATTTTGGCTACACCATTAGCTGAACTATTCAACTTGATACTGCAAAAATCTGAAACGCCTACACAATGGTCTGAATCTAACATCATTTTATTATATAAGAAAGGCGATCCCAAAGACATAGGCAACTACAGACCCATAAGTTTGCTACCGACTCTATACAAGTTGTTCTCCACGATTATAAACGCTAGAATTAGTCCCACAATTGGAGCTAGACAACCTGTAGAGCAGGCAGGATTCAGGAAGGCTTTCTCTACAATCGACCATATACACACCCTTGAGTTAATTATTGAGAAATACCAGGAACATCAAAGACCCCTATATCTCGCATTTATTGATTACCAAAAAGCGTTCGACACTGTAACACACGCAAGTATCTGGGAAAGCTTAAAGAAACAAGAAGTTAGCGAGGTGTATATAGAGGTCATTAGATGCATATACAAAAATAATACGGCTAAAATAAAGTTAGAAAACCTGGGCCCAAGTTTCCGCATAGAGAGGGGTTTAAGACAGGGTGATCCGCTCTCATCTACAATATTTATAACCATTTTAGAAACAATCTTTAGCAAGTTGGACTGGAACAAACTAGGACTCTATATACATGACGCTTTCTTAAGTCATTTGAGGTTTGCAGATGACATAGTGATATTATCCGAGACAAGCTCACAGCTGCAATATATGATAAAATCTTTACAGTTAGCCAGCGCAGATGTAGGTTTGGAAATCAATCTCACAAAGACTATGACGATGACAAACAGTTGCAAGATACCAATATTAATTAACGGAAGCCCACTAGAATACGCAGAAAAATACATATATTTGGGAAAAACAATTAGTTTTGATAAAACAAATAATGACATAGAGATAGGAAGAAGAGTTCAACAAACGTGGAATAAATATTGGAGCCTGAAAGAAATTTTTAAAAGTAACATGCCTGTAAAAATAAAAACAAAGATCATGAACTCTAGCCTCCTACCTTGCCTGACATACGGCTGCCAGACATGGAAATTTACGGCCAAATCAAAACAAAAAATCAACACCTGCCAGCGAGGACTAGAACGCAGCATGCTCAGCATAAAAAAACTTGATAAAATACGCCATACAAAAATAAGATCCATAACAAAAGCAACAAATGCCTTGAGCTATGCATTAAAACTGAAGTGGAAATGGGCAGGTCATATAGCGAGGCTTACATACCGGAGGTGGACCGTGAGAGCAACTATGTGGAAAGGCCCGGAAGGCAAAAGAGCCAGAGGGAGACCAGTGACACGGTGGGAGGACGAGATCAAAAAAATAGCCGGCCCAAATTGGGCTACAGTAGCAAAAGATAGAGAAAAATGGACATCGTTGGAGGAGGCCTTTACCCAATCTGGGGTTCTTGTAATAAACTAACATTCATAATAATAAATATTAAGTAAACGAAAAATAAAATACTAACTTTAAACTATCTTAGGTATGTCAATGTAAGTTACAGGAAATAAAAGGCTTTTTTATTTTTTATTTTTTATTTTTTATTTTTTTATAAACATAAAAATTTCCAAGTGAACGGAGTCGCGAACAACAGCTAGTTAAAATAAATCTTTAAATTGTTTTATTTTCTACATTAACCTAACCGAATTTCAAGTTATTGTTTGATTGTTGAGGATATTTTTAGAGCAAGGTATTACTGATGAATTTATGAACATATGAAAAAAATATATCTAGGTTATGGCACTGAGACGAGGTTAAAATAAGTGGGTCAGGTAAGGAAAGATAACGGCAAATTGGGAGGCAGCACTGCAACCGTTGTTACTTATGGATCGAGATCCCTAATGGAATTGAATAATTAATGCGTGACGCACGTCCCCCAATGAATGTTAAATGTAACATACATGGACGGAGACAATCAATATCAATCTATATATCATTTCTGTTATTAGGGTTCCCAGATCCCAGATAGGATAACTCCGTTCTCGGCTCGCACCACCCTTTTCCTCAGATGCGATTTAAACTTTTACCAAGTGAAAAAGCCGTGGAAATGGCCTCTAATTGCTGTGAATTTTTTTAAGTTTAATTGAACATTTTAAAGCACAGTTTCTGTTACACTAAAAACTCCACTCAATGACAAATACCAAAACTTATAGCGTAGTTATTTCCTAGTTGCAATGAAGCATAAAGAAAATTAGCATTAAATGAAGACAACTTTTAAACGAGAAAAGGAAAACTTCCTAATTATTACAGCAGGTATTACGAAATTATCATTTTCTAATTCCTGGAAAAGTACACTAAGCGACCCTCCCTTTTCATATCATTAACATGTGATATTTGTGATATTAATAGTATAAGCTCTTCAACAGCATTCGACACAAATTCGAAACCAACATTTTAAGCCTGTGCTTCAAAACGAGGTTTTCATAGAAAGGAGATTCAGTTATCAACCCGTGTAAATGCTACGATTTTAAATACATTTGTTGTGTTAAAGCTAGCACTTCTGAATAATAATAAATTAAAATTATTGATAATTTAAATTTTACGTACAGCATGTATGTTAAGATTATCATGTGCACAACAAGGCTACAGTAAAATTTTGAGAACGGTGACATAAAGGCTTTTTTAAAAGACATTTAGACCCTTTTTTTGTATCAAAACTAAATGATTTTGGTTGTTGTATAATATCATTATCTTCATCATCGTCATATCAACCCATTACCGGCACACTACAGGGCACTGGTCTCCTCCCACAATTAGGAGGGGTTAAGGCCACCACGCTGGCTCAGTGCAGATTGGTGGACTCCACACACCTTTGAGAACATTATGGAGAACTCTCAGGTATGTAGGTTTCCTCACTATACTTTCCTTCATCGTTGAAGCAAGTGATATTTTAATTGCTTAAAACGCACATAATTTAGACAAGTTAAAGGTGCGTGCTGGGATTCGAACTCGGCTCCCCGAAAGTGAAGCCAAAATCCTAGTGGGCTATCACCGCTTTGTTTAATATAATGGTAAATTTTATCACAAACTTTCATCTTTACTCGGTAACATCATAAAGATTTTAAATCTCGTGTACATTTCAACAATGAAAACAATACTGAATTAAATTAGCATTTCTATTTAATTTCTTCGTTACGTGATCACATGATTCAAAATAAAACTTGAACCAATTCAATTGAGAAGTTAATGTATGTACTGAATAAAATCCCTTTTTTTATTATATAGAACGTTATGTGTCTGAGTGGTGTAGGAAAAAAAGTTAAGAAGGAAACACGTATGAACTCGTTTTTAGTTGCCTTTTTGTGACTCATTCACAACATTATTTCAGGCATATGTGACGCAGGCTACGTACATACATAAAACCTAAATTTATATTTTTAAACTAAATGGTTTGGACATAAAAATACATAATGGTATCTTAATTATCATAATTTGAGAAATTAAATGTTTTTTTATAATTTTAAGAGCCTGTAGCACCATTAAAACAGTTGCGTGAAATAAGTACGCATTTGTTTATTACAAATTTGTCTTAATAGTCGAATTTGTATCACGCAGTGGCTATTAAAAGTATAATAATTATAACGAGTGTATCTAATGGCGTGCCATTAAAAATCTTGTTTGTATTAAAATCAATAAATATTATAGCAAATAATGTTAGTTTTATGTTATGATTAAAATTAGTAATATACAGATCTATCCCACGGCATCGTACATTTTTCCGTAGGCTAGGCGTAGGCAAAGTAGTAGTAGTAGTAGTAGTAAAAAAGTAGTAAAAAGTAGTAGTAGGGAGTAGTAGTAAAGTAAGTAAAGTAGTGATTAGTAAGTAAGTAAAAGTTAGTACTAAGTACTACTTCCCAAAGTAGCTTTGCGCTGTTTCAGACTATAATATATTTAGATGCTGAATATCATCCAAAAGATTCATCACTTACGCATTCATAATAGTATAGATAAAATATGCGTTAGGTAAACAAGTAGACAGTGACACAGAAAAATAGAAAAAAAAATACAATAGATTGATTAAATATAACACAAAGTTTAAAAAAAAAAAAGTACCGTGTGTCATACACGTGTTTATAATAGAATTTCCACGCTATGGAGCCCTCCCGTCGGTGATTCAGGCTTAAATTTTCGTTTCAACTTTGTGTTCGTTTTGTGTGTTATGATTCCGATTATTGTACATTTTTAATATGAATTTAGTCTATGTACAAATTGTTTCTCTCGAGGTCTGCGTAAGGCATCAAAGGGGATTTCCTGATGAATATGTATCTTTTTACCGCTAGTTAGATACGTATGAATTTACGTTGGGTAAAGATAAAAATGCTCTGGCCTGCCATCCCAGTATGCGCTGACTGTTGTGTGTTTTATCACATTTTTGTTGACCTCCCTTGCGCAGCGGTGAGCGCTGTGAATTTAAGTAGGAGGTCCCGGGTTCGATTCCCGGCAAAGGCAATTTGGAAATTTGTAATTTCTAAATTTTCTCTGGTCTAATCTGGTGGGAGGCTGGGCCGTGGCTACCACCCTACCGACAAAGACGTGCCGCTAAGTGTGTTATATGTGTATAAGTGATTTAGTATTCCGGTGCGTTGTCGCGTAGAAACCGATTAGGGGTATGACTAGACACCTACTCCCTAACAGGTTAGCCCCCTACCATCTTAGAGTGAATGATCACTTACCCAGGTGAGATTGCAGACATGGGCTAATTTGTAGAAGAATAAAAAAAAAATGTAAATTACACTGAATCCTGTAGTAAATAACGAAGATCAGTACTAAATTAAGCCACAAACGTGTTGGAATATGTCTTTAAAAAGCTCAAACCAATTTGATGATAACATGTTTTATGATTTTTCAGGTTTGATTGATACCTTACCGGCATTGGGTGTGCCGGCGTTTATTCCTGTTAATTGCATATCTTTATATTATATAATGTCCCATCATAATTTTTACTCATTGAAGCCTATTTGTGAAGCTTTATTAACAGTACAGTGCTCTTTTTGTGCTTCCTATTATTTTCCTCTTTTATCTGACCTACTTTGACTTAAATAGGGCATTATATTTATTAAAATGTTTCACTAGCTTTACCTACGATGTCTGCGTGGGAATTTAAAACCTTCCGTAGGACATTTTTCCTTTGTCACTCTCTGATACTTCAAACAATATCTTATATACGTCTAACTAGGTATGTTTAAAAGTATAAAGTATGGTGATAACTTTTTTAACATTGCCGATAAAAAGAGGTAAAGTATAACTACGTTTTTAATGTAATATTCCAGCACCATCATGAGAATTAAGCAATCTATGTTATTAATACGGGAAGAGGACAGTGGAAGAGAAAATTTTGTAGCCTTTTTGAAGCATATTTCGCACTCGGAAAAGTGTAAGATTTGGCATAATAAGTTTGCTAAAGAAGGAGTGCTAATCTGGCGAAATTTGACCATTAAACGATCACCACAAGTACAAATTTCTTTATTACGGTAATGGCTATACTCTATTACTATTCATTTACATTTTCATCTATTATAGCGTTTTAAAAACATAAATTATCATAACCATTTGGTAACATGCAATATACTATTCAATAAATTCGTTATCTTGTTTATAAAGTTGAAATAGGACAATAAATAAAGTAACTTACTCAAGCTCGTATTACGATTTATGTTTATTCTAGTGTACGCTATTATCAACTTATTAAGGGCATGTGGCGGTCATAAATTAATTTTCGTTAAGCGTTTCGACGTATAGAGAAATATTGCATTAGACTAGAGCGACCTAGTTGGGCAAATTCCGGTCCTCTAATATCCGATCTACTCATCCCACATCACAAGAGTACCTATTAATGTGAATCATGAAGTGTAGGCAGTACCAGTGAAGTGAAAAATAATTGTTTTACGACGCATTGACGGTTAAAATGGGTTACTACGCAATTGACGAATTTCTTAATGAGTAGGTTGTTTGGAAGCATCCGGATCCGCTTTTATCTCTCACTAGATAGTAAAATAAATGTTAAAATGTAAATTGTTGATGTTGGAAAAAAGCAACTGCTGAGTTGAGGCTTCTACTCGGTGGAAGCTACCTTCCGAACCTGTGTCACAGAGTCACTACAAAAAAATAAAAAGACTTGACGCTACCAATAAATGCAATTGGTCTCTTCCAATATCAACAATTTACAATTGTACAATTATTATTCTGTCTTGCGAAAGATTAAAGTTGAGTGGTATGCTTCCGAGCATCCTTATTATTAAGAAATTCATTAATTGTATAGCCTCTAAATATCTACATATGTTTTAACATATTTATTGTTCATCCAATCCATACTTAACAATAACGTCAAACTGCTTGGCACAGTCACATGATACAGGGATTTAGAGTAGACCCATGGATTTACTTTCTATATATTAATTACACTAATTAAATTACACTAATTAATATATAGAAAGTAAATCCATGGGTCTTAGTTATGTTTCTTTCAAATGTAATAAACACAAGTTTAAAAATATTTGTCGATATTCATTAAAGCTATACTAAATCATCATACTGAAAGTAGGTTGTTCGAATAAAGTGATTGCAATAAGCTAAAAATGGAAATAATGTGCTGGGGATGAAAATTCTTGTCCATAATAGCATTGTAAATAGAAAATGACTTGTCTCCCTATTCCTGTATATAACAATATATATTATATTCTTATGGATATAAGAAAGATTTTATTTAAATATAGAGCAAAGCAAAACCTATCTTGTCATCTATAATAAAAAAAAGTAAGTATTTTGCATATTTTTTTATTGTAATCAACAATAGCGAGGACTTTCAAAATAGTTTTGCACTTTTGAAACTTATTATTTTGGCATCATAAAAATTAAAAAATGGATACCTAATTGAATTCGAAGTATATTCCTAATTGAATTCTAAGTAAAAGAGCTTAATAATATTTGTCAGATCGAAAAAATTCAATACTTAAGGCAGACAAATAACTTTGCAGATAGACTTATGCGATGAGGCATCTGACTTCTTAGAATTCTCATCTGGCTAAAATTATGTCAAAGTTACTACAAAGTACATTTACGTTGTCCTAACATTTCGCTATAGTAAGGACAAAACGATCTTGTTAATGGTTTAACAAATAGGAAACAGCGAAAATGTGCAACTTTAGAAACCGAAGACTAAAGGTACAAAGCGAATAAACTTTTAACGCATAAGTTCATAGGTGTAGTTATTAAACGTTTTTATTTTGGAAATACTAGATAGTCGCTACTCTATCTTATCGCTACTGCCTCGTTGGCTTGTGGTCGACCACTGTTCACGAGATCCTAGGTTCGATTCCAGGATAAGGCTTAACCCTTTTTATTAGGCCTTCATTCATAGGCTGAATATGGCGATGTCGATGATTATGAAAGAAGAAAATATAATGCAGCTAAAACCACGGGTCACCGAAGTAATTCTCAACAAAGGTGTTTTGTAAGCAGCTCATATAAGACTGTATCCAATAAAAGGGGACGCGTATAACACTTCGGGACTCACAAGAAAGCTGTAATATCTTTTGATTACTTAAGGATGCCAATGGGTAGGTATTCGTTGCTCTATTTAATATATTCTTAGTAAAGTTAAGGATAAAAGGTATCACGGAGCATATAAAGTTATTTTAGTACATTTTGGAGGATGTCATGACACTAGATGGTGATTTTTTAGATTAATACACATTTATCGAACACGGAATGGGTCATGTAGAATATGAATACATCAATAAAAAATGATTTAAATTATATATATTTATTATGATTTAAATAATCTGAAATCATAACTTTTTAATTAATTACCACATTTGAACAAAAGCTGTATTCAATAAAATCCAACCATTTTGCCCTACTGGCTGGAAGGATGGAAATAAACGTATAGTATTTCATGTACTGAATATTTTATATTAGCCGTGTTGCTTCTTATAGATTTTTTTAATTAGGTCACTTTGATTTTTCTATTTGATTAGCCATGAACTCTTCAGTAACTCCTTCTTAACGGATACTAAACCCTAGAAGCAACCCACCTTAATTTTAATGTCTCTCCCATAAAGTCTTTTCTGAGAGTCTACAGTGTAGTAGGTAGTCAGACACTAACTTTAAAAATTGTTTATAGTCTTATTACTACCAGAAACTTCTTAATTTTTATATTCGCGTAAGATTTTCTGCACTAAAAATAAAATTTTATTTTAGTTACGCTTTGGGAGAAAGTTGGTAAGCACAAGGTCGTCAATCTGTCGGCACATGTGATTTTTTATTCTCTACCGGAGTGTGGGTGTATATGATGAACACAGCTGACTCGCTCGCATAAAAACATCGTTACGGTGACTAAATATAGCTTCTACCTATTCTATGTTCGGATATTTCCCGGAAGATATAAAAATATACTGAGAATTTAATTTATATACATTTCTGTAGAGTGAAACCTCCTCTACCTCCTACCTCTAGGTAACACAAATAATAAAAGTAGTTCGTTTTTATCAAGTCAGAACAAAAATCTCCTTATTGTATAAAGGCTTGTTTTGGGTATTGGGTTTTGTATAACAGATTTTTATCAAATAAAAAGCAGGCATGTTCCTCATTTTAGCCTATTATTATCCCACTGCTGGGAGGCACATAACCGGAATGCTATTCCAATGCAGATTAGCAGGCAATAACGATCGTTATACATGTTATTGATGGCAAGGATCGCCGACAAAACGTACCCTCCGAAGCACGGGACTAGACAACGCTAGTTTTGTAAGTCCTGGATACTGTCAAGATTGTTCTTAATGGAAGAGATTAAAACATTCACTGTTTACATTCATCTTTTGACTGAAATGAAAGAAATATATTACAAGAAACAATAGCAGAAAAAGTTTCACACTTTATAAAGAAATACAAATGTCTCGAGATCGTCGCTGGCCCAGTTCGCCATTGTTTGCTGAGAGGCGGCATTTCAAGCGTGTATCCAGCAAGTCCTTTTGTCTAAGGACTCCATTGTGTATTCTACACATTATGAAACTGATGCCCACGCGCCGGTTGAATGGAGAATGACGAATACTTCAAAACATGCATTTCCACGCGGTGATTACAGCGATGTTTTGTATATACGAGTATATAGGCTTTGACATAGAACACATACGATATGGCTTAAGGGCCGAGTTGCGTTTAAGATATAATACTGCAGTGTCCCTAGTGTACCTAACTTCTCTAGATCATAGTTCCATAGCCAAATGGATATGGAGTTGTCAACGTCGACGTTGGCTCCTCGTTTAAAATGACATAGGTAATTACGCTAACGAAGATGGGACGTTAGTGTTCATAAAAACGAACACTATGGCAACTGTTTTAATAAAGGCATCTGTAGAGATACTTCAATATTACGTAACTACTAAACCACACTATTTAAACAGCACGAAGAACTCCGCAACCTCGAATCTACGTTCGGTTATTATTAACAAACTTACCTTCATAGTTCTACGATTAACCAACCCCGTACTAACTTCTAAAATTTAACCCATTATACCTAGTTAGCGTTCTGATAATAATATTTAACAGACACTAACACTGTATCGAATATTAAATATATAAAACGTTATAGTAATCCTTATAACGTTTAACTAATTATCTAACATTACTATAGGATAGGTATAGGTAAAGATGATATATGCACCACTACACAATGACATCGAACGCATCCCGATTCAATGAAATTGTCATTGTCATTGTTCCTGTCATATCCCTTTTATCGGAAAATAAAAGACTATCTTTTAATTAAAATATACCGGTATCGTATCTTCCATTGTCAGGTAATATAGTCAATTTTACCGTAACTATATTTAAAATAGTACTATCACATGTTAATGTCTCTTTCTTAGAAGATCAACGTTTCGAAACGGCTTGGCTCGACGGTAGATTTATTACCATCAGAAAGATATTTGACGGTACAAAAGAGCTTTTAGTTTATTTGTATAAGCACATTTTGAATTAGAATTTATTGCCTCTCAAAATATTCCCACAGTCAAACAGCTGCAACCTGCACGTAGGGTTTGTTCCCACACATGTGCACTATGAGTGAATCCGTGCTCCACTCTCCGTGCCACTTTGTGCGCACTTTGTACTCCGGATGTGCAAACAGCGCTGACGGATACACCTTGTACAGCTGGTATTGCTCTCACTATGCATACAGTGCTTGTTTAGTTTCGTTACACCCCAATATTACAGTTTTATTAAAAATACTCACATGGTTTCATTTAACTAATAATTACTGTTTCATCAATTTGTGACCCTAGACATATAGATACCTTATGTCCAGAACATTTAACATAACATTTAGAAAGTATTCATAAATATCTTACCAAACAGTCAGCGTTTGTGCTTTAATTTAAAAATATGGAACGCTGTTGTGACATTGAATTTGGAACGATGTGGTGAAATTACATTGTTTCACACAACGTTCTGAAACAATGTTTGTTTTATTGAAGATATATCACATAATTTTATTTCAGCAATATTTTTTGCTGTATTATTTTTTGTAAGGCTTATATATTTTGAGGAACAACAAAAACAATGTAATCTGTGTTTGTGACATACATATACAAACTCACACACAGGCAATTCAAACTTAAAGCACCGCGTAACACAAATTTTAAATATAAAACAATGTAAGAAATGTGTATAGATCTCTATTCCTCTTCTTCTAACATACAAAATAATTCATCCCACACTGTGCTTTTTCACGTAACTTTTACCCTATATTTAGTACATATATACCGAGAAGGAAGATATTTTGGACAATTTTACGAAATTGTGTACCTATTTAATATAAAAGATTAATATCTACTCTTGGAACCTCCACATTTTGTCACCGGTCAACGGAGTACCGACCTGAAAACTTCAAAGCGGAGCAAAGCGCCTGCGCCTCCAGTTTAAGTAGAAAAATGTGACTGCGGTAAGTTTGATTTTTTTTTAAAAAGGAGGATTCTCATTTCGGTTGTATTTATTCGTTTTCGTTTCTCTTTTTAAAATTAGTGGAACTTAGCAAAACAGCGGCTGCCAAAATCAAAAGCTCAGATATTGATTTTGGCCAAATAGGCAGCTTTTGTTTAGTAGACAGATGAGTTATTTAGTTATAATTTATAATCCAACATACATTAAAAACTGCGTATTTGTATTAACATGTCTATTACTGAAGCGGTAATAGCATTTTGGGCTTCGGCTCCCCTATCTGGGACTCACGCACCACTTATTCTTCGTAAGTTATGTGCGTTTTAAACAATTAATATTAATGTATATGCCAGACAATTCAATATTCAATTGCTAATTTGCAAACAAGATGTCGATAGTTTAATATTTTCGATTAAATTTTAATCTGATTCCAAAAAAGAATTTTTATGGCTTTGAACCGCAATGAATAAACGGAATTCTGATAAGAATAACAGAAATATAACATAATAAGATGTAGTCTATTTTCTCTTTCTTTGATAATAGATTTTCCACAGGACAGGTATATGCGTATAAAGTAATTCTAAATGTGGCTTAGAGAATAAAAAAAAAGCAAACAATATTTATAGCACCGCTCTGCACACTTTTTAACTCCGCTTCTGTTTTAGTTTTTTTGTATAATTTACATCGGTACAATAAACACAACTAAAGAAGTATAAGCTTCTTACGTTTAAATGCCAATTAAGGCAGTAATGAAAGAAATCATAATTGGATCGAATAAACATCGTTAATGATCGTGAAACTTTGTGAATGCAGTTTTTATATCTTAACAGTTGACTGATGTTTCAAGGGCTCCTAGGATTTCTCACATACAATTATTTAAAGCTCCCACAGGTTCTCATAATATGATTATTTATTAATTAATTACCCATAGGTCTTTTCTTCGAATGCTTTATATGGGTTGAAGTTAGAAACAAGATGGCATATCAACGTATAAGGTTGTTTGCAAACGATGCATACAACACAGGTTTCACACCTAAGGAATCGCAAATAACCTTAATAGTTCGTTAGCTCCTTATAAGCGTATTATTCTGAAAAAGTGACAGCAATGGGATAAAGTAAGCGTGGAAGTTCTGGCAAAGACGTAGCACTGGGGATCGAGGAAAACAGAAAACGCATCCTAAGGGCAACTGCCTTCTATGGCGTAGATTAGGAATGCAGGTGGGTTAAGATTAGTAGGCACGTTTACCGAGACCGTGCATGGAAGTCACTTCATATATCGTAAGTAAAACTTACATCGTAAGTAAGTAAAAAGCAAACTGCTGAACACAGCAGTACTGTTATACTATGACAATACGCACAACGCCATCTGGCCCCAAAGTAAGCATAGCTTGTGCTATGGGTACTAAGATAACTGATTATTATTTTATGAATAATATATTTAAATACTTATAATATACAGATTGACACCCAGATACCGGAAAACATTCATGTTCGTCACACAGACATTTTCCAGTTGTGGGAATCAAACCCACAGCCTTGGTCTCCGAAAGCAGTTTTGCTGCCCTGGTCGTCAATTGTAGGGATGAGGTTTTTATTTTTTATTTTATTACATACAAAAACTGTATCATCTTTCATCATCCGCAGCTTATTAACGTCCTAATGCTGGGCACATTCTTTTTCTCTCATAGAAGAGATTGTTCAAGAGCTTAGAACCAACACGCTGCTCCAATGCGGGTGGGTCGGCTCTGAGATGTTTTTACAACAGTTTAAGCAAAAGATTAGTGCAGTTTTTTGTGACTTACCAATAAGTCGGTCGCGGTTTGTAGCGATCTGCAAATAAAAAGATAAATAATTTAAACCTAGTTATTTCATAAAACAACTTAAAATTTATCAATTGTTCTTTAATAAAAGGAATCTCGTATAGTGTAGTATCATGTCTTTGTTTTTCAATGTTTCTTAGTCAGTCAACGGAAAATTCGAGTTATTAGTGTTTTGTCCTAATAACTAATTCCCTAGTAAAGTGATTAGTCTATCATACTCATATCAACCAATTGACGTCCACTACTGGACATAGGTCTTTTAGAGAGTTTCAAAGTCCATGGTCGCTTATCTCCAGCAGCTCCCAGTTTAATGTCTGTCCACCTCATTGGGGTCGACCAACGCTGCTTCGCCTACAAATGATTTTAACATAACGTGTTTCCAGAAAAAAAAAAGTAATTATCAAAGTGTGTAATAAAGCTACCCGGTTGCTGTTTTTCTGAGATGAATACTTTTTTTAATTTACCTTAATTAAAGTCGCCTTGCTAAGATAAAAAAAAAATATAGAAGGACCTCTCCATAGCCGTGCCCCATTTTAGGTTGGCAGGTTGCACGTTTCTTAACTTCCAAGACACTTTAGTACTCACAACAGAAAGCCAGAAGTGCTTGCCCTAGATTTGAAACTCGTGGTTATGATTTGTATGCGTGTTTGTACTTCTTTACAATACATAATAGCGTTTAAATAAATTCCTTGCTTTATTTACTTCAATTTACTTTATGTATATTTTTTTTGTAATGACAATAATTAATTTTCCCTTAATTTACTGCCTAAAAAAATTATACCTTTGTTTTTAATTAACTTAAGATTTGAACATTTTTGAGAGTCAATGCGATACGTATTTTATGAGTTACTTTATATTATTTGGTTTAAAATATAGATTTATTAAATAAAGGGGTACTTCATAAGGGGTAACAAACAATCAAGCATACATACTTCACATTTACAAGTATCATATAAATTTTCAAAAAAAATTAGTTGCTTTTAAATAAAAGAATGAAAAAGCTGCTATATATATTGTCTACTGTTAAAAAGCGTAGGGTAGTTTCCTTTGCAAAATAGTTTTTTTATTTGTGAGAAAATAATCTAGGTCGTAATCTAGGTTTTACGCAACAGTGTAAACTACAAATAAATCCTATTATTTCTCTAGCACGTTTTTGTCGGCTACTAGACAATCGTCAAGTTGGCATCCAAAACGCAAAATAATCTAATTAATCTTCATTTATCCCCTCGGATATACTTCCAAAAGCCGTGGGCTGCATAATGTGGCTATTGAATGTTACACCTATTGAATAATGAATAGTAGGATGAAATGCGATTGTGTTACAACAATAGAGACATTTTTTGTAGCTGGAATATAGGGCTTGCGTTGTCTGAATTCAGCTAAAATAAGGTATCAGATACTTATGTATTAAAACTACCAATGACGGAGAGAAGAGGGTTTATTTGTTAGGATAGCTGTTCATTTCTTATTTCCTTAAAATGCGCGATGCGCATTCCTACTCACTATAGCGGATATTTTTAATACTGTAATGTACTGCTGTAACCGAGGGATGTATAAAATTACATAGAATTTGTCATAGGTATCAGTGGTGCACCTATCACAAAAGCGATTATTCGCATGCGGTTTACTGTCAGCGGTACAGCCGTCGTAAAGCCCATTTAGAGTTAAACAAAACCGAACTTTTCTGGGTAAATGTGCCTCGCATGAAGGTTTTTGTTGTGAAAAATGATTCCGGAAAATGGGCCATGTTTATCGCGTATGCGATAATTTTTGATGTTTGAATGTGAAGGCAAAAGCATTTTTTATATCCATAAACGGGGATTATATAAGAGGATTTCGTTTATTTATTCATCATCTATTACCAGCTCCAAATAAGCCACGGGTCTCTTTTAAAAATGAGAAGAGTTTAGGCCGTAGTCCACAAGTGAAGATTGGTAGAGTTCACATACCTTTGAGAATATTTTGATCTTTCAGGCATGCAGATATATTATTGCTGATATAAAATAAATTTTGTCGGGTGGGAGGCTTTGGCCGTGGCTAGTTACCACCCTACCGACTAAGACTTGTTTGCAAAACTCAAGAGTAGAAAGAGAGATTAATTTTAATTTTTTTACACAATGTTATGAGTTTTTCTAAGTAAGATTGCTTGCAAATTATTTCTGTTCCCCCTGAAAGGGGAATCGATATCAAACTGAGCTCAGCGAAGCGTGACGTTATTAACAAATAAGAGATAAATGTAAAGGTCTACTAAATATTATATGATTTTAAAATAAAAAAAACTTATACCTGGTTGTAGAGGTAAGGTTGTACCAAGTACCATCTGCGTAGATACCAAAAAATAGATTTCCTTATACAAAAACGTTGATGACGTAAATCTTGCGGGCTATTTATACAATAAAACTCATATTATGTCTGCTAACATTCAAGCTAAGTTGAACCCTATCCGTCTATTAATAGGGTAGTAAGTAGAAAGTATCACAAGGAGACATAGAAACACGCTGGCACGATTACCATCGAAACTACGCTAGTCACAAGATCAGTAAAAGCTGAAGTGGAACTTTGGAGACTTAGTTATTACTTTTCTTTGTTGGCGGGTTTGTTCTGATAGCACTAAATTAGAATTTTAGCTTCATATTCCATTACCATCTTCATTTTCTATGAAGCTCTAATGAGGTAAGGTTTTGTTGTCATTCGTATTTCGTCTTAGCTTTGGAGATTCGATTTATCGATTTGGGGGGGCGAATAATAAATCTGTTTTGTCTTCGATCACGTAAATATTGCCAATCGCAAATGCCCGTCCCGAGGACCTACTCTCATATTGCCCTAAAAAAAATACATTTTTAAAATATCTTCAATGTACAGAATCCAATCCATTACAGTTGTATTATAAGTATAGACTTACGTTAGTACGTTTGTCTTTGTTTACGTGGCTATCTATTAAAATTTTGGGATAAAAAATGAAAATTACTGAAATCAAATCCGGTCATGTCACGATCTTAAGAGAGAGATCGTCCAGTAGTGGGTCATTAATAGGGAGAGTTGACCACTACAAGGAGGCTGTGGTCTCTGACAATACACCATTAGTAGGAAAGTTGGTTTGCAATGCGCACCCGGATGATCATAAGACATACTTTGTGGTTTGCGGCTGAGCTAGGCCATGCAAGCGATGAACATAGAACATTTAGATTGCTGGTCATTAATTCTTGAAACTGTACCTATCCGGATATTAGAATATATGAAAGAGTATCTATTTGTTCCTTGTATAAACTAACGCCCTGAGCTTGATTTAGTAGATGGACAGGCATTAACAGCTAAACCGAACTAAAATGAATTTGGTCTAATAATTTGTACATATGTACTTCTAGTCTGGTCTCATCGGTTATTCAGAATAATGAGGCATTTTTTGCTTAAAAATTTAGTGGAGATAAAAATTTGGCTTTTGCTTTAACTACTATTTTGATGGTTATTTCAACATTTTAACAAAAGAAGGAAAGGACTCCAGCTTTCCTCTACAACTCAACTACAAGTATTATAAGCCCCAAGATTTTTTACCGTTTAATACAGATTAATCTGCAGTAGACATACCTAAATAAACAAAGCTGCATATATGCGCTACTTTTTTGATCGAAAAAAATGTTTTACTTAGTAACATGTGATTAGGCTATCTTACTATTTATATATTTGCTAATCTGGTATTAGTTATAAACAGATAACCAATTATAATACAAACTTATACGTTAAGAACATATGAATGAAAGTGTGTAAGCACGAAATAGAAGAGTTAGATAATAAATAACGTATTCAGACTTGCCATGGTAGGTATTCAAATGAATAAAGGGCCAGACAAGCTAACAATCGAGTCTGTCGGGACGCTTATTAAATGACTGGGTACAGTCTGGGAACTACTCTGTGAGACTTCATTCTATTATGTACATGGATCTCAGCACGGATAGGACACTGATTGAAATTTGCTTTCATTGTAAAAGATTCCTGCGTACACGCTAGCATCTGTTTCGGACTCTTATATATTATGTGCGATTTACAGGAGAGAGTGGTGACTTCCGATATTAATGATAAGTAAAGCAATGAAACCCTCGTTGTTAGATTTAAGTTAACGAAATATAGTTATTAGATACCTTCATCTGACTAGAATCAAAATCTTATTGCCCTTATTCCACGCTATGTGGGGCAGCACAACAAATCTGGAACATTCTTCATATTTGGAAACAAACTAATAACCACAACCGCTGGTTTCAAAGCGGTAATTTTTAATCCTCTATTAATCGTAAAATCAGTCAGCCAGCCTCCCTCAGCATCGGCATGAAATCATTATGAACCTTTTGGTGAATATCCAATTTGCTTCAGACTTATGTGTTGTAATGAGGTATCGGCCTTATCCGCTACGATGTTTATTTGTGAACTATCAATTTTTAATTTGAAACCTTGATGACATTCTGTATCCGCTAATGGTTCCAATGAAAAAAAATGTCCGAGTATTTGCACTTTTACTCACATATCAGACACATAATAATAAAATATTTAAATTGTACGACTGATATCTGTTCGGTTAGTTTGCGAGCTTTGAAAATTTGCCTGCAGTGCATCGCGTTGCGAAGGTAAAGGATAGTTCTTTAAAAGTTTAAAACTTAAAGTAAATTAGGCACTAAATAATTACCTATGGATTTAGTTTTACATAGTTACTTATGTTACGTGTGGATATGTGAATGTATGATTATACATGGGGCGCCTCTGTTTTAAGGGGCTAGTAATACCACTGCGTATCACCGTGACGCGGAGTTCGAAATCATCATACTCAGAGTACTGCGTTTCCTAAACAAGGTATTTCTAAATTCGAACTTTTAATTAATCTCTGTTGTTTGATAGGCGACATAAGGGAAGTCACTTATAAATTTGGTAAAGACTTCTGATAAGAAGACAACACAAAGCAAACGTAAATCCCTCGGAATTTACGCAATAGTATTATATCCTATTTATTAAAACTTTAAATACTTTTTTAAATCATTTATACCATCGTTACACTGACTGTAATCAATATGAAGAAAGAATATGTCGTAAGAAATGTCCTTGTATTTTAAAACGAATCGATTTTATCTTATCCAATTCTATAATCTATACATACTTATAAGAAAGTTGAATAAATAAATATAATTTTAGATTCGTCTAATCGGTATTTGGTACTTGCTATTAAACTTTTATTTTAGATGTCCAATTAATGAGGATTAAAGCGATGAAAAGCGTTCAAAAGATTTAATTATATCTCTCCAAACTTGTCTAAATATAGAATCAAAGAGCAGTTAGCGTTCGTCGAAAGATTTATCACGGTAGATTCATGGCTGGACAAATATAGCAATCCTTTGAGGGATCGATCCCGACAGCGTTTAACGAGATCAATCAGGCCAATGCCATTGGATCTGCGACCGGATATTTTGTTTTGTATTTGCTTTATCAACTGACAGCGTGCAGCTTATTTAACAGATGTTATCGATGTTTGATATAACACATTACGTCATTGCTTGAAAAGGTTGTCCATTGGTCAACTATTGTACTTTGAGTAAGGTTCAAATAAAAAGGGTTTATAATAGTAATATTTGAGGACCCTTATGGTAACTGGAAAACCATAGCCTATAAACAGAGTAATGGTTCGAAGGGCATTCGAGGAACACGTCCTAGCGACACTTTCTCTATGTATTCATCAATTTAAAGGGGTAAGCTATATGCCTAATATCATCGGAGCAGTAACCATGTACTTGTACTTGGCAGCACAAATAACCATGGCGATATAGATTCCTTGCATGAGCTGTAACAAAAACTACTACTACTGTACTAACAATTAGGTTTGGTCTAAATAGCTATCAAAATATTCAACGTATCTAACCTTCGCAGGTGTTGATCTCGATCAAGAAAAAAGTTATGTTATCGCTACGTTAAATAAGATCGCGACAACTTTTGCGTGTGGTATACACGCAAAAGTGGTCACGAACTCTTTTATATGCAATGTTTCTGAGGGATTTTCTTACATTTATCGAAATTAAAAGTAATCTTTGCTATTTCCCAGCCCCTGAATAATCTCTATGAACAAAGAACAATCTCAGTGCTCCTCTTCTCGAGTCCTCTGTGCTACTGCTAGCATCTACTGCCAATTTACCCAGCGTGGTGATTATGGGCAAACTCTCCCTTTGGGAGGGAGCAGTGGACGGTTATAGTTTATTGATGTTACTCTGTTAATACACACAACTAATTAATAAAGCCACTTTTGCATTTATAATAGTAGCAGGGATGCCGAAAGATGTATCCGAAAGTTTGAAGCCTCTATGAATACAGTGCAGTCAGTATTGACAGTCCTTTGAGGGATCGTATCTGACGGGGCTTAACGAGATCAATCAATCTAGCTAGTGCCATACGATACGCCAATTTTGTTACGAATTTTATCAGCGTTTTATTAAATTCCTTGTGCTTTAACGGTAGATTGTTTCTTATTCAATGTAAGTAATTTTATATTTCAATTGCCACACAGGCACTGATTGATGAATTTGATCGATCGATTTAGCAATTTAAGAAACGATGAATCAAGCATCGAAATGTTTAATTGACGGAATGCGCTTTGAAATTTCGTACATATTTTTTTTACTTACAATCTAGACAATTAGCTACATATTTAGCTCATGTATTAATCATTTATCATCCGTAAGCGTGCGGCGTCTATGATGAGCAGGCTCGTGAGCAGCACCAACACCCTCCTCAGTACACTGGCATTCAGGCTGGACAGCTCTCTCTGGGGAAGCTGGGATGGTGTGCACACGCGCTATAGGGGTGTTATAAGTAGACTATAAGGAATTTTGTGTATAGAATAAGGCTGTTTTTTAGTTGTTAAGTACTAACATAGGTTTAAGTTCTTTGTTCTACTAACACGATATGGACAAATGTCTGAAATAAAGATATATTATTATTATTATAATTTTTTTTTTATAAGAATCAATACATTTACGGTTTTTTTTAAGAAAATAAGGAAGAGATTTTTTTTTTACTCGATTATAATATATATATTTTATTACTGCACTTAAATAAGTAACTTACGCTCGTAACTTATTTGGTTAGAAAGTGAAACTACAGTTAGTGTAACTAAATATTTCTAGATCGTTATTTTAATCACCGTAATATTTTTTGTTACAGCTTTTTTAAATGTTTTTATAAAGATGAATGTTTTTATTGGATATTTTCCTGTAATATTTACAATATATATATATATTTCTGTTACAATATGTATTCAATTATAATTTAAATTTCTGTCTTTCCATGATTTCAAAATAACTACCTACTCAGCTCATTCATATGAATGGTAGAGTATAACACTAAAAGTTTTGAATTAATTGTCTCTCTTTTTGGCTATCGAGTCAAGCCTCATGTTGCAAACTGTTGCACAAAATTTTCATAGAACTTTCAGATGAAGCTAGAGGACAATATATGGAGTAGAATGAAGATGCTGCTTTAAACCTTTAAAAGCACTTAACTAATTCTAATTTCTATATAGACAAAAATAGATTTTGCGTGGAAAAGCCTATTTTACAACAGAAATATTGCTTGAAGTCATCGCTGCTATACTGCTAGTATTCAATAAAGGAAACAGAACTGCGTTCATGATGGCTTAACAATGCATTCATACTGAAGTATCCATGATGCGGTAAAAGGACTTTCATGGAGCAGAAATAAAGGGTGGATAGCGCAAATGGTACGATGCAGGTACATCAAGAGCTCTGTTTTAATTTACGCCATGAAGTGCCGACTCTCTTGTCTTTTCAATAGTGGAATGTAGGCTTGTGATTACGTAGGGATTTTTAATAAGACAATCATAAATAACATGAAGTTTAAAAACATGTTTTACTGATGTTTTTTTTACAAGTATTTTTATGTACGCTTTATACGTTCAATTGAAAATGTTTGTACTAAAGCTCTATTTTAATTCGTGCGAGTGCCAACAATCTTGACTTTTTAATAGTTATGTTATTGCGTTTTCACTTATAATGAGTGTCATAGTCTCAATTTATAATGAAGTAAAAAAATGGATGGAAGGAAAGGAAAAAGGAACAGTTATTTTTTTCAAACCAGAAATTTCTAAATGGATCCATCCAACTCTTATAAAGTACATTTATTTGCTGCAACAACAAAAACATTTTTAACAGATCTAAAATGTAGTCCTTTGATGTGATATTATAAAAACCTCTGATTAAAATTAAAGTTTTAAAGTAAAACAAGGATATTATTAGTTTCTATCCGTGCTTTGTCTATCACAACTGTAAATATGAAATTGTTACAGACGGACAAAGATGTACCTTAAGGATTTTTAATTACTACGAGGGGGCTCACAACAATCGCTTTAATTCAAAAACAGTTTTATTTTAATACTGTCGGAGTTTTGTTTCAGAATTGTAATCTTTATTTTAACGAGGTCAAAATTAATTTATCAAAGTTTATCACAAAAATGTAATTTTAAGAAACACTTATTTAAATGATGTTGGTAAACCTCCCTTGTACATTGTAAAATATACTGGTAAAACGTTACCAGTTTTCGTACCATTTTGGTACGAACCTTAAAAATAAACTAACATTCGTTTGTTTTATTTCAAACCTAGATATAAAAGCGCGGATGGTACAAATGGTACATGTGTCGGTTATTCCAACTAGAGCGCAGTTTTAATTTACTCTGTGAAGTGTCGCCTCTTGCAGTTTTAATGGTGGAGCGTTCGTTGGTTGATGTTTACGTAATAATTTCTAACAGGGTACGTTTTTAATTTTTTTATAACAGGACACGTTTTTGTGGTATCGTTAGCTTTATAATGTGGAATTGGACTTTTTAAATTGTGTTTGCGTGATATTTATGTATTCAATATTTTCGAAGCTTGAACGTCATAAATAATAATAGTAATACGCGGCTGAGTTATGGCCATCTTCTAACAGAGCGCGTTTGGAATTCTCATAGGTTAGTACGGAATATATACAAAGGTTTGACAACAATGTTCTTGAAGGAAGAAGGAGTTTTATATACGTAAACATCGTAACCTGTGGTTAAATTTTTATACAACTCATTCCAGAAAATTTGGTAGCCCTAAAGGAGAATTTTCACTTATTTTATGGTTAAGTCGCTCATAAACAAAACATTTTTACAGTGTACTAAAAATTAAAAAAATATAAATAGCTGGAAGTAACGGCAAAAAGTGGAAGATTATAATTCCATAAGCAAATCTATTTGAGAAAAAACGTGCGGCGGTCATTTCGTTATCGACTTGACGGATATGTAAATCCGAAAATCAGAAGGGTTCAACTGAGCTCCGCATTCTTACAAATTTTAGGTGGTTAAATCATGTCTACGCCTTTAGACTAGCATGCGTGTCACGAGATAATTTTCTCTTCGTAACTAGTTTTTTGACTATAGAGATAGACGATATAATGGGTAGACAAAGTTTTCTCGTGGTGCGCACGTTAGTCCTATTGCAGGAGACAAAAATTATATCTGGAAAACGGAACATGCAATAGGAGAAGTTTACCCCTGTTTATTATTCGCATATATACATTATTTCCACTTGTCGCCAATACTCTGAGAGTTGATAAAGCTGTGGGAGAAGATTATTTTTTAACCTTACCCCGGATAATTACCTTCTGGTCATGCTAGCCTGGAGTGAAAGAGTCCTAGCTTTGTTTAAAGAAAAGGTAGGTATAATTATCACCATGAGCTCAAAGCAATGTAAAAGTATGTGTGAAAGTTTCAAAAGAGTCTGTGAATAGGCCTTTTTTAATTAAGAAATTCGACTGACTAAATTATTTTTAAGTACCTTAATTTACGCCTTACTTTGTATAAATATTCATACTTATGATAAAAATTACAATGATTTCAAGCATGAAAACAAAAACATTACTCGATATTAAAAATATTATTGTTCTGATATTTGCGTATTATGTATTTTCTTAAGAAAATCTCCCGTACGGGTTATAAATAATTAAGGGTAGGCTTTTTATAACTCTTACAATGCCTCTCCTTAAGTTTCTTATAACAAATACTGGATATTTTATTCATTTCATATTATTTGCATACCCTGTTCATACGCTCTATCCACGCCACTGGCGGTGTCAGCCCCCGTGCCTCGGAGAGCACGTAAAGCCGCCGGTCCCGGTTATAATCACCTAATTGTGGTGATAGTCGTTAAAGCCCACCGACCCGCATTGGAGTGGTGGGTCCATGCTCTAAAACTGTGTTTTTTATGAGAGAGCTGGGCACAGGCCAGCAGTGGGACGTGTAATGTTTGTCATAAATGAACTGGCCATAGGTACTACGTTTATCACCCTTTGTTGCGACGTATCGGCATTTCCATCAGTTTTGGTAGCTACATATTCTCTGATAATGTCCATTTTGGTCCATATATATGTATATCGTAATTGCATCAGTCAATGGTGTTTCAACAGTGTAACATTCACAG
Organism: Pararge aegeria; assembly: GCF_905163445.1. Classification (NCBI taxonomy): domain Eukaryota; kingdom Metazoa; phylum Arthropoda; class Insecta; order Lepidoptera; family Nymphalidae; genus Pararge; species Pararge aegeria. Next base: position 8,283,402 of record NC_053195.1, on the reverse strand, counting down.
TGGTGCAGTCAATGGAACACGAGAACAAAGGGCGCTTCCATAGAGCAGTTACAGAGGGTAGATACGAGTTTATGGAAAAAATACATCAGACAAACAGGTATCTACTCTCTCAGGGCATGGTTTGTATTAACGCTACTAAAAATTTGATGAGTTCGTTGGAATTAATTGCTATTTAAATGACGGAATTTCGCCAACTTTTTCTGTAGACCGCATCTAAATTCTAAACTAATAAAAAAAAAGGTTTTTTTTACATATTTCAGTAAATTGGAGATTTTTGTGACAGAGCTCGTCCGGGTAAGTTTTATCGCTATCCTTATTTCTGCCGCTAAGCAGCATTTTTGCAATGCTGTGTTCCGTTCTTAACGGCGTGGTTGCTGGTGTAATAACAGGCACAATTAAGCTTAACACCTAGTGCCTCAAGTTGACGGATACAGAGCGGCAGGTTGCATGACGAGTTCCTTGCACGCCTTGCGTTGAATTGCTCTGTTACCGTCCAGTTACTATGAGGTAGGCCATCTGCTTCGGTCCATCAATAATAACTTTGACTTGGGAAAAGATTCCTTCATGACCCATAGTCAACAATAATATCCTTTTTAGTGCTTCCCGCGTGAGTCTCCGCCACTTGTGGCGGTTGGTAGCGTGTCGGAAGCATTCCACCACTGTGGTCTGGGTCAACGATTTCACCGTATTTGTCTAACGAGTAGGTGACCGCCCTCTTGCCCAACAATAATATGCTCACCCTAGATAACTCAGAATAATGTCTAGCCCTAATGCATGAAAACTCTTAAAGTAACTAGAATTTTAAGTTACGTAACGAAAACAATTATTTAGCGTTGCACAATGAAGTATTTTATCTTGATTATGCGGCTTCAATCTCTGTCGTGTTGCGACTCGCGATAAGATAACATACAGTCTTTAGAATTCAGATGTTATCAAGAACACAAATGTAATGTGTTTTATAACGCCTCTGCTAAAAGTAACGCACTGTCATACTAGTTTGAAAAAGAGGAAATTACTTTATTAAATTCACGGAAATGAGTGGGAGAAAGACTATGAAAAATCGGTGTTTGTCGTGTTTTTTATTTATTTTTAAACATCATATACAGTGACAGTAATAACTACCTTGCACAATTGCTTTCGTTTAAACACTTGTACAAGCAGCTCGTTTTTCAGCCCTCATATTGTAGGTAATATGAAGGGAGATTGTGAAGCGCTTACCTGTTACCTTTTACTGTCATCCATTTAAAACATCAGGGTAGAAATACTCTAATTTTATACACTTTATTCCGTTTACATTAACATTTGTACGACAGCAATAGTCAAATATTTGGAAAATTTAAGAACGCACAATTTTAGTTTCAAATATCTCAACTATTGTAGTGAACGATCTGACGCTCTGATTCTTCCATGACCGACGCACGTGCCAAGCTTCCGGCCGGTCGATCATTGTGAAGAGTCCGGAAGTGATACCATCTATGTACCAAGCTACATACGCTCATATGCATAGGGAAGGGGACCGTATAGAACACGTTTTCATCATCACGAACCGACAAAACTTGTCAGTCATTAAAATTTATCGATTTAATTATTGTTACGTAATACATACCTACAAACTATAGTGTGTATAGGTATTAACTTAGATAATAGAAATGTATATAATGGAATAGGTATCTACTGTATCTTTTGACTGATTAAAAAGTAATAATGAAAAAAGTGTACCGTTATGAATATACTATGAAACACTAGCTGTGCCCTGCGGTTACACCAGCATCGTAAACGGCAGAACGAATCATGCTATTAGATAGTCTAAAACCTTCTTTGGTAAATAAAAAATCCAAAAAAAATCTCAGGTAGACCTGAATTTTTTTAAATCGAAATAAAAGTTCTTAATATACAAACTTACAAACAAATTGTCCAACCTTATGATACAGATAGTAAAGATATCGATGCATTTACATATTGCAAAAAACGACTGAGGCGTACTAGGATAGAAAAAGTCTTATTTTTTTACAATTTAAATGTCGAAAAAATTTTAAGATTTAGATGTTTCAATATTTTTAGTTAAAATGGTAATTTACTATAAATTGAGATGTTCCTCATCTCATCATAACTTCGACGAGAATTCGAAAAAGATAATTTCAGTTTCACTTGATATTACGCAGAGCACAGAATTTTAAGTTATACGTACGGTCCGTTATTATGTGAACGAGCTCATAAAATCCTTTTAAATATTCACATATCTACAATGTGTTTACTCAAATATATATCGTAGGGTGAGTGATACAGGGGAGAATTTCCTGTGTATTTTTACATCTAGGGATTCGTTAGTAGAGTAGGCAGTGCTTGCTCATGTAACTAATGAGATCCGTGCTACGTAGGTGCGGGAGTATGTGCGAGTTACAGTTCAGGTGGTGGATTCTTTGAGTCGTCAAGCTCACGTGTAATTTGTCACGCGATGGATTAAATTAATTCACAGCTATTTTTTTTACTATCTTTGATCATAGATACTCATGAAGTTAAGTAAGTACCTACCCAACAAGGTTACGGCCGGCGAAGGAATTCTTTTTCGCTGATAACAGAAATTTAATATCACTTTTAAAAGAATTTCATGTTAGGTACTTTAAAAACTAATAGCAGAAGTGTACATACTACAAATATTTTTTTTTATGCTTTATTTAGCAAGAAATAAAAATAATCCTATAGTGTCCCGCATAGATGTAAGCAAGAACTATTGAAACAGTTATAAAATAGTTATAAATCCGAATTGCATAACTGGCCTAAACATTTGGGTGTTATAATTGGTAATAATTTATGCTGATTCTACTTTGCAGATAGACGGACCGAACGGATAATTTACGCTGGTTTTATTTTTCAGATAACTCCCTGGAATCAATCTAAAAGAAGATTTGAAACAAGCTTCCTTATTTACGATGGTTGGTTACTTAGATTCCTCATCATCATTATCTAGAGTTAAATGAATTTGGGCTGTAATCCACCATTATGTCCTAGTGCGGATTAGGAGACTCCACGCGCCTTTAAAAGCATTATGGCGAGCTCTCAGGCATGCAGGTTTTCTTATGATGTTTTCTTTAATTTGTAATCTTTGAGGTTAGTGAGATGTGCGTGGCAGGAATCAAAATCCGAAGTCCTGACCATAAACCACAAGGTTATTTACAGTTTCACCGTTGATTATGAAGTGTTTCATCAGTGGGTAAATGAAATCCGATGAGATTTACAAATTCCGAAGCCCACGTTGCTTCACCTATTGTTTGCACACAATACCCTATTCGTAGTTCGTACGCATAATGTTTATGTAAATAGGTAAGTATATGGCTTTATTATAGTTTTCCAACCATTGTAAATTTTTTGTGGTTTTTGCTATTGTCAATATTCTAGAAGCACGTGGATAAGTAGAGCGTTACTTTTTTAGTTTAGCTTAGACAATATATATCCCTTCAAGTGGTAGGGCACGTTTCCGAATTTCATACTAATATTATTTAAGTGGTAGTGTGTCTGTTTGTTTATCACCCATGTAAGGCGCAATAATTGAGAGCTCGGATGGTTCGGATATTGAATACCGGGAAAATGGAAAAACCGTTTAGTATTATTTAAAAAAACTCATCAAGGATAAAAAAGTTAATATATTTTATAAAGTGGGTGAGTTATATCTCTCTAGGAATACGTAGTTAGTCATAAAATCCTTGCCAAATATTAGGCTAAGGTTCAATGCTTAGTCAGGCTAACACTCAGAAAAAGTAATTAGGACTTTGTAGTTCAAGAACCCGCAAAGTAAACAACACAACCCGCCAAGATATGCGAAGTTAATAATGATATCAATGCAGATGATATTTTTGCATGCAATTTAGTAAGATAGGTCTATTATCTATTAACACAGAACATATCGCTATGTCGTTATTATAGCCTTTATGTAAATCGAATGTAAATATTACTATCAAGGTGAACTGATATATTTTGTATATTGAATAAATTCCCTGTCTGCAATTAATTATTCGAAAAAGAAGTGTTTGTAAAAGGAATCGCTATGTCACGTTTATTATTAGCGTGTAATCTACTATATATTAAAAATAAACCCTGTTGAAGTGACTAAAAATTACACAGATTCTACTAAAAAGCAAAGAAAATAGGATGCCTACATTTACGGAAAATTATGAAATAACATACCTATTTTTTTAATTTTTAATTATGAATAACTAAATCCACTTGATCGTGTAAACTGTATATTTTTAATGTGAAATATATAACGTGACTTGTCTGATCTACTGTTGGCATGGCTTTGCATTATATTTTTTTAAATAAAGAAAAAATATTTTTCCAGAAATCAGAATTTTTCAATTTATGCCAAAAGTTTGGTTATGCCGTATTTATTTCCTTTCATAAACTGACATTTCATGCATAATTTCTATCCCAAATAGTTTGCATTGTCCACATTTGCGAGGCATCCCGTGTCGGCTAACCTTTTTCACATAATCACGAAATTAAGCTCTCACCTATAATTTTTTATCGTAAGCTCTCTGTCTATTTACCTAATTCTATTCGCCTCTTCGACACTTGGTAATTGCTTTCAGACTCCATAAATCGTATACGAGGCTGTACTGATAGGTTTGCTTGTTTGTATAATTATGAAGATAACAAGTGTCAGAGACATTTGCTGTTAACCTTAACAGTACTTTTGTTGTACCTAATTGTTGTTACTTAGTTGTTTATACTGACAGAGGATAAATGTATGAAGATAAAAATATTATTTCAGAGTGACTCAAAGTCTTTAAACGAGCATAAATATTATAAGTCTCACACAACACTAAATATAGCAATACACTTCATTTATAGCATGATTATCTGTTCCCGGTCAGTAGTATAACTTTGTGGATGAAAGCATACGAAAACACACGAAAAACTTAGGGTTTTCTGAACATTAACATATGCAAGATGTTATTTATCTATACTATCTATACTTATTTATATTATATTGAGGAAAGATTTTTTGTTTGTTTGTTCGTACCCAACAGGTTCCAAAAGTATTGGATCGATTTTAACCATTTCTTCGCTAATATAAAGCTATTAAACTATCACGAAGTAACAAAGGTTATAATTAGTTTCTAATAAAATTGGAGATCCTCAAGCAAATTGCGATTATGTAACCCAAAGTAGCAAAATTTTGCCTATAAAATTCGTAACTTTTACCGGCGTGCGCTGAAAACTATTGATGATACATAAAAATTATCTATCATCAATAGTTTAAACTACATGATTAAAGTACCCATTATTACCAACATAAAATCCACGAGGAAGTATATCTAACTATCATAATTAAGTCGCAATACAAGCTTTTGTCTTCTAAAATTCTATTAAATCGCCGATGGAAACAAAAGTAGCTTACATGAGTATCGCAGTATTAATTCGTATTTTAAAATTTTTTATCATCCAGGGTATTTATATAATTCCATTGAACATTTAATTTAGATTTAAAAAAATAATGATGAAAAAGCTATTTTAAAAAAACACCTATTTTAAAAACAAGAACTTAAAAATGACCTAAAGCTTGTATAATTCTATTGGACATTTAATTTAGAAGTTATTGAAATTTAAAATAAAATCTTTTTTAAAACTACACCGATTTTAAAAACAACTTAAAAATAACCTAAAGCTTAATTGAATGCCACTCATCTGCCAAAAAACTGTCCTACGGGATGCTTGAGAAACAAAGAAGTCGGGCAACATATTCGAAAAGGTCAGTTTTTAAGATGGCGTACGTAATAACACACTGTTCGCAATTAACATTCAATGAACATTTCCAGAGTAGGAACACGACTTCACTTTCAGGGGGTAAGTTTGAATACCAGCACACACCTTCAACTTTTCTAAGTTTTGAGCGTTTTAAGTAAATAAAATATCCCTTGCTTCCACGGAGAAGGAAAACATCGTGAGGAAACCTGATTGCCTGAGAGTTCTAAATAATGTTCTCACAGGTGTGTGGAGTCTACCAATCCGCATTACAGCCTTAACCCCTTCTCATTGTGGGAGATCTGTGCCCTGTAGTAGGCCGGTAATGGGTGGATATGATGATGATGATCATTCAAGTAGCAGTACCGCCTGAATTGACATGTGTTAAGGAAGTAGACAACAACTACAATATTATGAAAATTAAGCTAAATTTGGTATACTCCGCAAAAAAGAATCTATCTTAGAGTATAGGAAATTAATTAATTTTCATAATATATTATGGATTTTTTTTTCCAAAGTAAAAAATTCTTCTATCCAATATTTAGAACTATTAAACTACAATCTATGCCGTTGCATGTACTCACGATACAGGCTTTCCAATAAAAAGTGCCCAAGTTGTTGGCTTTATGTCGCTCTGTAACCATTTTTTTATAAGGAGTTTTGTGTGGATGTTCCGTTTATTGGCCAATAAAGATATTATTATGATTATAGTTCTTGCATTCGTTCTATTTACATTATTTATCAAGTGTTTCGTGTAAGAACAAGTGTTTACTGCGCACTGGCCTCTTGACACAAATTCATTTGGCCAGCGTTGATAATTTTCGGAAGACCATGAAGAGAAATTGTTAGCACGTCTTAGTTCGGATCACGAAGTCCTGGGTTCCATTCTCTGGTGAGTATCCCTTATAACATTTCGAAATTATATGAGTATAAAATTTAAACAATTAAATATTAGTTGCTGTAACGGTCAAGGAAAACATTCTGATGAAACCAGTATGCTAAAATCCCAGTGGCGTGTGGAGTCTACCAGCCACTTGGCCAGCTTGATGGATTATGACCTAAACCCGAAACCCGTGCCCTGTATTGGGTCAGTAGTGGATCAGTAATGGGTAATAATGATGATGATAGACATTTATTATTTTTTACGAAATCTGTTAGAATTTGTATGTAGACTTTATTGCACAAATACGGATAACCTTTTAGTATCATCATGGAAATTGGAGTATGCAAATGTAAACAAATAAGGAAGTAGTTGTTCCTTATATTGCGCGAGTCAATAACCTCATTACATAAGCATTAAGCTTGTATTTACCTATTAAGACATTGTGAGTTGCGACTTGTGACCTCACTCGACCAAATCGTCAGAAGGTAATGCCCGCCTACGTGTTCTATGCCTTTGTCTATGTTGTTTTGTATAAAGTTCTTTAAAAAACAACAACTTTAAAATCCGCTACGAAAAGGAGTAATTTTTAGTCTTGGATTGTCAGGGCATAATTATATATGACTATCATTTGTTGCTTAGCGCCTGTTCTGCAACCATTATAACAATCCAATGTTTCCTATAAAAAAATACAAATAAAGGATTTCAAACCCGTATTTCAACAGCGCGGTGGGTCTTTAGAAACTTGAACTTCTCCGACTTATTATACGATGTAATGTGTCAGGAGAAGGCCTGGCCGTAGAAGAATACCATGGCTCAAAAACCTACGACAATTGTTTGAAAAGAGCACCAAATCATTATTTAGAGCAGTGGTGTCCAAAGTAGAGGTGGCCCTAATGATTGCCAACCTTCGTAAGTGACGAGACGGAGACGGCACCCTAAGAAGAAGAGTTGGGTCATTGCTCTAATTACTTCCGATCGGGTGAATGGGAACCATTAGTAAGAAAAATATGCCATGTTTCCTTAACTCTTCAAAATTTCCTTAAAAACAGTGTAAAAAGTACGCGTTGTCTATTTCCAGGATGCAAGCTATATATTGTTTGCAATATGTGATCTTTGAACCAAACAAAAAAAGTAGTAAAAAATAATGTTTCTTTAAAAGTATGATAGTACTAGGAGGGTTGCCCATTATTTGGACATAATGAAAAAATATTCTTATTCCTATAAACTTAGGCAAGGACTTTGGAGCTAAGCAAAATATAAATCTAAACAATTCGATTTACCTTAAGTGCGCTTAGATAGCACAGTTTATTCAATTAAAAAAAAAGTGCTTTAAAAAAGACAATAAGGCTTTTAGCTAATAAAATAGTATGGGGCTATTTTAAAATCTTACTATACTATTATTATTATTATGATTATAGTTCTTACATTCGTTCTATTTACATTATTTATCATGTGTTTCGTGTAAGTACAAGTGTTTACTGCGCACTATCCAACTGGCCTCTTGACACAAATTCATTTGTCCAGCCTTGTTTCAGCTGAATAGGCCAGCGATGATAATTTTCGGAACACCACGTAGAGAATGTCTGAGTTCGGATCACGAAGTCCTGGGTTCCGTTCTTGGGTGGGTCTCCCTCGTAACTTTTCGAAATACAAAAAGGCAATAAAGCCTTATGTATTCTGTGGCTTTTGGCTAATAAAATAGTATGGGGCTATTTTAACGTTACTTTCTACTATACAATCACAAAAACTGTACCTACAGGTAATAAAATAGCAAAAAATATGTTAACCGAATAACTTTGTAGCAAGTAAATGTAAGAAAATCAATAAACATTGACATCGAAAGTGGGTTGTATTTGAAAGTAGGTCAGGGCGGGATGAAAATGCTTCACGCTGACGGATTAAGGGTAAATGTGTTTGAATTAACGGAAGGTAAGCGCGGATGTTTGGAGGCCTGAATCCACCGGAAAAGTGATTGGCTGTAATATCCTGTTATACATATTATATTATCACTATCTACCCAATGAGTAGACTGTACTTAACTACAGAAATATGGTCTTTTTGTAAGAGCGCTTATTTTTGCAGCTCTAAGAAGCATTTCTATGTTTCGGTCTGAAGGGTGTGGTAGCCGGTGTAATTCAAAGCCCATGAGGCTTAACTCCTAAGCCTAAGGTTGATGGAAACTGGGAGGCACATTGTACAATGTGTTACAACAATTACAATGTGGTACCATTATTAGGATACAAAAGGAATTGCTAAAGTAGTTGTCAATTTGCACAACATGATAAAGTGACTTCTTCAACTAATTATACCAGGTTGGCGGGCAGAAGAAGGCCGAAAAAGAAATAACTGAAAAACTGACATCAATGGTTTAGGTTGGGCACCAAATCTTAATTAAGTGCTGGGATCTCCCTAGTTGCCAATGATTCTCAACGTTAGAAGACGGCACGCCAGGTAGAATGTGATACACTGGATTTTTGGTTAAGAACAATTTCAGTTGCAACCAGATTTCACAGTGATAGGTTCACAATACCGTTTTTGTGATTAGGTGTATTACAAAGCTTGTGTCTTAACAATATGTCGTAATATACCAAGGTGAAAAGATTCTGATTATGAAAAAACTCTCCTTTGAACTCCAAAACTGTATTCAACTGTATCAAAGGGCTAAAGAAGAACAAGCACTAAGTAGAGACGAAAAGTTCCGTCCGTGTTCCATGTGCCAAAGTAATTTTTTACTCCTGTAGCTTTTTTGACAAAAAGGGCCCTCGTCTTATATCAATAAAGTCCAATTTCCTAATTCTTACGCGAGGCTCCTTTTGTGCAATTTTTTTCATATTTTATCTCAATGGGAGGCTTAAAGGTTTTTTGTCGAGTGCGGTCACCGTCGGACGGTGAATCCGATCCTAAAATAGAATAACCCAATGCTTAGTAACGTATAGCGTATAGTCTGATTCTTGTTATTGTTCATTTCTTAAATGTCATAATAACAGATTTTTGGTTTAAATTCGATGGACTTCATATATAGATATGTAGTCCATCGAATTTAATATATACGATAGCGACTAAGACACCGTAAAGTTTCTTTGCACGATCTAGAGTCTCATACAAGACTAAAGTGTATTGAAAATGCACCCGTATTTACAACAAAAATATACAGCTACAATGTCATGAACATTGACTGTGAATCAAATATATTTTAATTATATCTTGTAAACTATTTATTAATTAAATAACGATTATCCGCAAATTTGTTAAAATGCTAATACATTTTATAAAATATCTGGCATAAATCAAATTATAGCTATCCAAAGTTAAATTATTTACCCACTTTATAAAAGTATTATTAACATTATTCATATCAATAGAATGGTTGTATTGGTCTGCGATTTAAATGTAACTGTTATATGATTATTTTTAACTGTTATATTCTTAGGATTCTTGGAACGATAGCATAAAATTAAAACTAAAAATTGGGACAGGCTTCAAAACAGTTAAATTGATTAGATGTTTATGTTATTGGTCCCTTACGAATTTCGAGAACGGAGAATGAGGAAGAGGAATGAGAGAAAGGATAAACCGATTTTAAAGAAACTTTTGAAGTAAGAAACTCAGAGATATAAATTATTCTAGGCATTTTATACCGCAGGAAATAGGAAAAGACAAATTTCACTAGCTCGAAATCGCGGGTATTACTGCTGTGATCCAATAGTATAGTCAGTTTTTTATAGACTAACGCCCATGAAACTATGTAATTTCTTCAGCATAGCGTGATGATTGATCAAGTTATCTGTGACTAATTGCGCTCTTCGCGCGTGCCAACTCTTTGATACCAACGTAACGATTACGCTGAGAATCTCTCTTCAAGGAACGTAGAGCAATCTCACGCTATTATGCGATTCATGGCAAAACACCAATACCGTACGGAGAACGTTATAAATCTTACAATTTTCATGCAAATTTGATTCTTATTGTGATAGTTTTAAGATCTTTTTTAAGTGGTTAGTAGTATAAGGAAGCTTCACAACTGTTAAGCCCTTTTATTACCGGAGCGCGTAATTGTATACATTATTGGTTGGTACAAGCAACATTGAGCAAATAAGCCTACCTGTTATAATTGCAAATGCAAATTTGTGTATTGCCGCAAGGGAAAATTGTTGTTAATTTGCACATTTTTTTAATTTTACAGGATATTTGTAAATATTTCTACAACATTTATGTACGTGAAACAATCTTATTAAACGCCGCTGTCCAGTTTTGTGCTGGTACTCTAGACAAAGGAGTCTATACTAACACTTGATATGACCTCTATTTGAAGATGTAAATGCATGTTGTAATGTAATTATTTCTATTTGGATTATAGGTATGTTTTACCAAGACATTAAATCAACGATATTTCATACTTTGTAACGCTGCACGGAACAGAGTTCTTTAATTTCTTAATTTGTACTTCAATCGATTACGTTATGACTATTTTATTTATATATATATTTATCATACATGTACCCTTACCCATACACCGTACTTCTAAAATAGAATGATTTGGTCACATCTGGCATTATAGTGTTTAAATGACCGATATCAGATTCCGCTGACACAAGTATACCTAGTGTATACCTATAAGGCAAAATGTACGTTAAATTGCACATTGCGGGATCGGAAGGATTAGTGCATGAATAATTCATAAATATAATACTTTCGAGTGTTCTTAACATACTTATCGACTACTTATCTTAGCTTAGGTAAAACTCGTACTTAACTACTACGTACTACGCACGTAAAAGGTTGTTTTTCTTTGGCGTATAATTACAAATGAAGAGTTCTAATTATTTCAAGCTTATTTAAACATAAGCAACATCATATACTATAAATAATACTAAAAATACTAACATTTTAAATTAATTAAAAAAAAAACATGATTCTATTCGGGGAAAAAATCTCTCATCTGATTTTGATAGCACACGAAAAGAAGTATAACTTCAAACATTAAACCTATTTCATTACGTTACGTAGCTACCGTCTAAATTCGTCTTGGCCAGTTGCCGTAGCAGATTACAAAACTACGTAAAACTATCATCGAAACCCAAAGATCTTGGCTATGTCATATGATACAAATTCCTGGTGGCCAAATACCTCATTTTGTGAAACTCAAGTCTTACAGTATGTTGAAGCTGAAAGCTGCGTCGTTTTGCGGTGAGCGTGACTTTATAAATATCTACCCTCGTACGTCGATCCGAATTTAAACAAGCTCAATGTCACAGATTCATTGCCTAAGATATTTTTATCCAAGCACGTAGGTAGAGGTAGCATGCGTGTTGTAAATTTTGGGCAACAACCAAGAAATTAGTTTTGCTTTTAACGTTTCGTTCACTCAAAGGTGAAATGAAACCTTCTTGGGATTACTCATTCTACCGGCTGTTCGCCTGTCTGTCGCTCCTTTTTCTCGGAAACCGTGAGACATTTTATAATGTTAATTTTTTAATTTTAAAACCTGAAACCTTCCATGGTCGGTTGAGAGAGAAGGCTCGTTAGAGCAACTAAGTCAAATCTGTTGATGTTGTACCTCCGCATAACATCGAGTCGCTCCAAATTGGTTCTGCTAAATTCCACCAGTACATGCTGGATATCATCTATCGTACCGCAAATACCGCAGTAGGCAGAATTAGCTTTCTTCATTAGAAACGCGAACTTATTAGATGGATAATGTCCAGAACGCAACCTATGAGGTAATACTAACTATTTTCTTATTAATCTAACATTAGCAAACCAAGGAAAACAAAGAGGCTGACATTGAATAGTTTTATACCAAATACCCTTCTCTTTACTTCTAATGTGGTTAGCTTTCTAAGCAAATGACAGGTTTTACAAAATTCGATAGCGCTCTATAAATTCTACTCTTCCATTTTAGAGAACATTCAAGTATTGTAGCCGGAACTTATATGCTTAATTCTTTTATCTTTATTTAACACAAAAAATACCTTAAATACTTGCAAAAGCTTCCTAAAGAGAGTATTACTACCAAGAATATTGTGCAATGCAAGCATTTGCTTAAAATAGAGCTGCATGCACGGCCGAATCTTACTTGCAGCGTATGGATCATAAATAGCATTGTACTTAGTGTGTAAAGCCTAGGTTGCACGGTAGCAAGTAAAATAAACAACATATACAAGTTTGCTTTAAAACCGCAATTTAACACCTGCTTCTATTTAATTCTAGTGTAGTCTAGTTACTCTCACTTGACCTAATCAACATGTTAATCTAATCTATGTGGTATGTGTGTGTATATTAGTAGTACTGGACCTTCTGGAACTATACCAGAAGGTCCTTTTGATATACAAGGTTGCAAAAGAGTAAAGACTCTCACCAGTATACACTACATGATTGTAGGAGTAGCTGTTTATTGTCACTAATGCGATTATAGGTAAATTTATAGTGTCTTAAACTGAATGTTATGAACTAACTTGTTATTTATATTACCAAAAATAAATTTATTTATCATTTATAACATTGAATGTTGAAAACATCTTTACGCAAATCAATCAAACATGCACTAAAGCTCCAAACAATCTATTAACCTATACATGTTAAGCTGTATACATTTAAGCATATGAATTTTTTTATACAATTGCCCCTCAGATTAAGAACTCGCATCGTGTAAAATATCCTTTACATTGCTATTAAACGCTTTGGTATTACTTGAACACGTTCAACGTACTTCAGCATCCTAACTCGGTCGTTTAAGACAATGCCAGAAGGAAAGCTTTTATATTTTTAGATCAATAACCTCTTGTTACGAGGCGAGCCGTTGACACATGAATGGGTGGAGCGTGGCGTCGGTTTCCCTCATGAATTCCATTATCGGTTTTTCACCAAGCTATTGTGTCGGGATAATACCTTGTGCGCGGATTTAGAAATATTGTCTCATGAAATTTGGAATTATAAACATCCGTTTAAAAAAATACTTCAGAAGCCTTAAACATATTTTAGGTCGGTAATTCCCGCGAGACCTCTTAATTTCAAAATATATTATGCTGTACTTACTAAATTTTTACATTATTTATACATTTAGTTCCTACTTACATTTTATTAGACGAGTGCCCAGATATGTATCATTTGTATGATTCGAGTTTCTTTGATATCCCCTAACTTTTAAATACCTGACCAGCTTTGGATTTGTAAGGCATCATTAGAATTCTCATATCATACCGATTGAAACTGATTTTATTAATTTTGGAGAGAACTTAATCGACTGTATGGCGCCATTTTAAAATATGAAAATTCGTCGAGTTTGTCAGTCATGTGTTACTAGCACGTACTTCTTTTAATCCTATTTTGCAATAATGTTAAAAAAGAAATGCATAATCAAGGATTTTATTAGAGAAATTATAAAAGGAAATTTTTTGACCTTTAAGAATAGAAAAAACCACGAACATAAAATAACTGATATTTTTGACCTCGCTTACTGTATAAAATATATTTTAGTTGCGCTTAATGCATAAACTTAGCTTAACCTAACTAGAGTGTCGTTAATATTAACTTGAGTAATCAACAAATCGAGTAACATGCTACGGGTTCGATAAAGCCTACACAGTAAAGTCCCAAAGAAATTATTCCCATTTTTAAAATCTAGTTTAATAAAAATTAAAGCCTTGTTTAAATAACCATAATCCAGTGATTCGTGTAAAATAATTAAGGCCGGTGTAAAATATTTCAAATTAGCAAAATTAATAAAGCAGCCGCAAACAAGGCGCCGTAATTTGCATACCTGGAGTGATTTAAGTAAAGGGTGCTAGGATTTAATTTTGGCATATGAATTTTGGGCGAAAATTTAATATTTTATTAGCGGCCTCGTCAGCGTGGAGTTGACTTTAATATCCCGTGCAGTTCCATAGGTTTTGCTTAGAAGAGTAACTACCAAACCGTAAACGCTAAGACTATGATTCCATAAGCAAACGTTTACACTCCATTTCACTCTTAGATTTTAAGAGTCGAGAATGTAATAAGCAATTACCATTTACAACTGGAATTTTGATGGTTCGAGCAATTATATTGAGTGCGTGTTCGCCCAAGATCGTAAAGGACAAATTTACTCAAGAATTTTTAGTAGTCACGAAGTTTATGAGGGCCAAAACAACGGGAATCTTGTCCTTGAAAATTTAGGCTAAACCAGTGAGACATTATTACTTTTACTTCCGTATTTGCCACGAGTCCACCCGACAGGTTGAATTTTTGGGATTTGGGATGCACACCATCATGTGAATTCTGAGAATTGTCTCAGGTCTACTTCATCTCATTATTGTTTTTTTGCAAAAAAACTGTTTTCTTAGATGTATATAATTATTCTTAGTTATTTTTCGCGTAGTATTGAGTTATCTTACTCGTACTATAATGTATCGACAGTATAGAGATCTACAAGGGTATGTTTACTTGAGACGACATGTTATGTATTTCTAAGTTGGGTGTTCAGTGGGTCCACTTTCTGAAACGATGCCTGTTTAAAGCTTTTTGGATGTTCGGAAATAATGTAATGTAAAACTACGCATGAGCAAAAGAGATCCATAAGGTAACGCACATGCAGAAATCATGTACACGACTAATATTGAAGCAAGCAAGCATCAAAACAGGCGGCTAGTCACTTAAGTCCATTTAGTATTAGACAGTAATTATTTTACCTCTTATGTTCTTAACGTTTTTGATAAAATGGCGTTTTCACTGTTTTTGGTCATAATGCACTGCATGCCATATTGACTGAATAAGAATAAGGTTCTGTATGTTCTTAATTCTGCGAAGATAGTTGTAGGTGTAATGTAGAAGTATGTTTCCAAGAGAATTGTTTGTGTCGTATGTTTTAGCGACCAAGTGATGTTTATTGTTTTCATATACAATAAAACAGCAAATAGAATGTATTGTGATGCATTTTGTGATGGTTTCTATGAAACTGCCAGTAATGGACTTTTTAAAGCGATGTTTTTGAACTTTCTATAGTCGTAAAAATGTAATAGGCCCGTTTTGACATTTGTGCAAGGTCTTGCACAAATGTCAAAACGGTCATAGAATGTAACTTGGAACGAAACTGAAAGAAACAATAAAATAAAAATCAATTACATAGTGTTTTAAAAAATAAAAAAAAAAATTTTTGGGACGTTAAATAATATAAAAGAATATATCGCGAGTATTCTTTTTGCGCTTTCTTTATAGTAGCATGCAATTTATAATTCTTGCGAAACGTTCCGAAAACAGTTACGTTCTCAGTCTTTTTTTTATATTAGAGCTGTAACCATTTTTTTACTGAATATCGAAATTAAATATTGTGTAGTTATCTTTACTGCAGAGAATGAGCTTGGTTCTCAAAATGGGTTCTAAATAATGAGTCTCAGTTGATGTATCTGACCAAGCGGCACATGACTGAAGCGTCCCCGCGCGCACTGCGCAGTTTTTCGTTTCTCATCTTGTAAAGTTGACTGTGCGCTCGTTTAAGTTTGATATATATTGTTTACTATTACGTTAACTATGGCTCTTCTATTTTGGACATTAACTTAAACATAGTGATGACTCGATTTTTGTGTTTGTTGTTATATAGTACTAACTCTGTTTCAACATGTTGAAAAGTGGACGTATAATCAACAGCCAGTCACGCGTATTGGTTGTGAAGTTAAAGGAATACTTTGAACGAACGAACACTTTACAATACATAATCATATCAATCAAGTAGGTACTGATACAAACTTGAATTGATTTATCGAGAGTCCCGAGTCTAATGGTTCCATAACTAGTTACGTCGCGATGACAAATGTCAAAACGTCCACGGCCTATTACATTTTCACGACTCTAGTTCCTATTTTTTATTTTTATTTCTGGATTTGAGAAAGGCTTATTTCAACCAAAACTTTCTGCTCCTAGATTACTATTATTACCTATGTGTGTAACGTAAGTCATCTCGTCAAAAATGTTGTTTCGATAAAATATATTTTCAGCCTTTAAATATGTAATTTTTTTTATGTCTAGGCATCAAACTCTAAAAAAAATCTAACTTCAACATGTTTGATCCTAAACCCGTACATTTTAGTGAATAAGGTTTCTTGTCTGTGGTCATATCTTAACTTGTTCTAAAGATTTCACGTTTTATCTCTACTTTACATATTTCTATTACAATATTTAATGCTATGTTTGTATTTTTTTGACCGTTGATTGACGCTGCTCTCTAAATCAGAGGTAACAATCACAACTGGAAACCGTTTGTGTAATGAACATGGATGTATTCAGTGTGCCCGTGTTTATCTGTATATTATTCATAAAATATTCATCAATTAGGATCTAAGAAGAAAGGTAATAGCACAAACTGCGCTTATTTTGGGGCTAGATGGCTATGTGTGTATTGCTGATATATATATTATGTTATATTTTTATACCTATATAAATGGAAACACCGCATGTTTGTGAATGGAAATTTATAACCGAGTCTAGTCGCGTCGGCCATAAGTGGACGCGCGGTGTGTGCATCTGAATTTTAATTAAGTTTTACGATTACTAGCGGACGTTACTCCGGGCCCTTTGCGTTTTTATGCGGAATAAACTTGATTATAAAACTTTATAGTCTTTAGTTACTCTTACCTACATTAAGAAGAAAATATTTATTAATCATCATCCTCAGCCTATTAAGGTAACACGACGCATTGAAAATTTTGGGCCATTTTAATTTATCTCAATTTATTTTAGCAATTACAGAGGGACAGGCGTCTATTCCACCAAAATCGCCTATAACTATTTTTAAATTCGTATTGGAGAAAGAAATTATTATTTTATTTATGTCTGCTCATTCTGGTCAAATAAACACCCTATGCCACAGGGGAAAGCTCTCTATATAATATGAGTGGGATTTAGAGCTTTTTCACTGTTTCAATGCAGATTGGCGGGTTTTAACAAATTCCATATTTAGGGATAATGGACAGAACCAAGGTCTTAACGTTCTCTGACTAGGAACAACGCCGTCTTCCTAAGTCCTAACTCTGTACTACGGGTCGCGAGGTACTTTCTGCGAATTTGTAAGCAGAAAAACTTAACATCATAGCTCGAGACAGATACTATGATGATTTACTGGATTTACGTAAAATCGCGTATACCAGTTATCATGTCAAATTGAAACCAAGTCTACACGGTTAACTTATGATCTTAGGCATTATCTGGTTGAGAAGGATAGGATAATTGGATAGGTTTGTATTTTTGATTGCTTGATATAATATGCAGACAACGTCGTCAAAAATGAATCAGCAGAACAACTTAATGAACATATTATATCCTTATTTAGTCCGGCTTCCCGGACTTATTAAGACTGTCAGTCACGTCGGTGCATGAGACCGAAGTGTAATTAAATTAAATGTTAACTGTAGTTTGGACGTTCACCCCCGTGGGCGTAGGATTGTCCTATGGTATGTATATCTTCACATTCTATTAATATAGGAAAATAGCCATCGAAACGCGCATTCTTTTTTTACTTATTTTATTGCTTATGCAATATGAATGCAACGTATATTATATACTATATACTATACGTTGCATTCAGATTTATATTTTTTTACCAAATTTAAAGTTCTCAATACACGAGTACCTCCGTCTTAAAGCTAATGAAAGTACGGAATTTGCAAGTATTAAAAGAGCAACTAGTGAATGTATCCATGTATTTTGTATGAAATTTAAATTAAAAAACTGAGAAAGTCCTTGGGATGTCCAAGCCACATCAATTTCGTGCGGCTTGCGCCTTATATTTAGGACAAAGAATAGATATGAGTAATACCAAATTCATAGTTATATATAAAATTTATGGTGTATACTACCAAGGTGAGGAGAGATTGCACCGAGGACGAAGCACACTCGATTGCGATTAAGTTCAGGCTGGAGTCTTCTTCAATATTAAGTTTATTTCACGTTTTTTGCATGGTCACAATGCTATCAACACGTGAATAAAACGTAACGTCACTTATAAATTATTGTTCAGATATCGTGACAGTGTCACTTAAATTTGCCATTGACTAACAAAGTAACTCGTAAAGTGAAATTGTAAAGGAAGCATTTGATTAAACTTTGCATACACTTTTTAACAAGACACGATAATTTAATAGTAAATGACCGAGCGGATTGTTAGACGAAGATCGATGAAAGTGACTTGTGCTTGTATTCTTTCCATTAATTGTGCGGAAGTCAATTAACCGCTCTGAAATATTGTTTTTTTTTACGTGATTATAATGAACTCAGGGGGCAATAGACGAATTGTATAATAGTCTGCAGAGGTCGGAGTCATCCGCGGTAATAAATAGAGTATGTATTAACTGTTATATTTTGAAATTTTAAAAATACGAGTTACGGAACGTATACTCCATTTTTTTACCTGTACTGATACGATTGTGCCATGTAAGATTTAGTTTAGTAAGTACAACAATAAATAAAATTACTAAAACCAATAAGGTTTTCTTTTATTCGAATGCATGTGTTATCAAGAGAAAGTTGCGACATTATTACATACCGTTTTCTTTCGGAGCAGGGCTAAAAAGACAATAGATTACATAAAGACTGTTATGTTATTGCATGTTGATAATTGACATTATTATTTACGAGTGTGTCTGAACAAACTAATCAGATACGAATAGTATAACGATTGATATCTATGAAGAACTGATAAACTGATTGTCACAATATTATATAGTTACGTTACTTCTGCGAATAAAAGATTTTCTCTATTGCATTATTCATAATCATGATTATTATTATTTTGATTTGGTCTTTACTACAAGCGTTTCTGTACGACTTATTACACTGCATAATGGGGCTGTTACCCTAGTAACGGTCTGTATTTTGATCTTATTTAGTTAGTCGTAAAAGATTTCCTTTTTACCAGCTACTATTTAGTTTCACCTATCCCAGTATCTAGTCTACCTGTAATCAAATTATGCAAGTTTAATTTGACGCATCTCTGGGTTCCCAATTGCGCTGTATTGACAGTGCTGTTTTGTGGCATGGAGGTGATAGTCCTGACGGAGATGAGGCGGAGCTGGAAGGTGGCCATAGGAACTCTGTAATGCATCTATGCAACCAGTCTAGTTTGGTCTCATTTGATAAGTTTTGGCAAAATGTATACATTACATATAAACAACAAAAACATACACATATATAGGAACCGTGTCAAATATCATGTTTTGAGCATTAGAACTCTGCAGTTATTTTTTATTAGCAACTAATTGAGATACACCTCTAGGATATGGTTTGAAAGATTGGACATAAGTTGCATGCTTTTTAAAATTAGAGGCAGGAAAATCTCTAGTTAGATTAATAGTTCAATAAAAATTGCCAAGAAATATTTCTTTTGAAAAACAACCCGGAAAGGACGTGTACAAAAGGGTGCGAAAGTTTATACAGGAATATTTATTATCGTCTACCAACGTTGATACAGTCGCGGGCAACTGCAAGTTATAAATAAATTTGTAAATTATATGCTGAAATGTTATAGTCTAACATGGATAAGTAATAAGATACATCACTAACTTAAAAATATTTTCAAATATAGCGCATGTATGAAGAACATTGGTTGTCTGGATCTTCCTCACCCTTTGTTTGCCCTTATTAGCGAGTGTAAGAGAATCTTTTTGATGAAAACTGATATGCGAGAAGGTTACAAGTATTTAAGGACTTTAGTTATCACCCTCTGTCCTTTATAATCGATCTAGTAAGACTGTGACGTTTTGCACGCCTAAAGTTGATTTACAAACTTTCTGAAGTCTAACGGACACTTTATTTGTTCCATCTTAGTTCATTTAATTTTCTTTTTATTCTGTCTATGGATTTATTAGCTGGCTGTTTCAAAAATACAGTTTAAACTCATTTCCTACCAACTATTTCTTCACATCCACGACATTTTATATATATTTAAAGCATCCCAATTGATGGCAATAAACATTTTCATGAAAAAACTGTATGAACGTATGTTTTACATTCATCGTGTTACTGTACTCAATACGTGACCAATTGAACTAATACTGTTACACTGTTTTATTGTATTACGATTTTACTGTTGCTTTATAACTGTGTCAAACGAAATTAACTTTCTTAGGCACAAACTCCTGTGTTGGTTATTGCTATGGAATAGTAAATAGGGCATTTTCTTATTGCAAGGATTTAGGAATTTGGGTGGACACATAATCAAGCCAATTTATGATAACGTGACAAAAGATTTTAATTAAGGTGCAATCTGTATTTCTGCTTCTTATTTAAATAGTAGCTGGAATTGAAGAGGCGATTGCCAAAAACGATAGGTATATAATTTCATTGATAGAATAATGTCCCCTGTGTATAACTGACAGTTTTCACCATATCTATATAGAGGAGATGGTATAGGTTTATGCTATATCTCCGACACGACCCTTCTATTTTCTTCTCATGTCTACAAAATATCTCTTACTTTGTGCATCCAGACATCACGATCTAAGTTATCTAAGTATAAAGGAGTTCAATCTATTGTAATATATGGTTCAGTAATCCTATTAATAATACAGATGTAATAGAAATATGTATGGCTAGAAAATATTCTTAGTTGTATTTGATAGTTTGTTAATATTAAGAACATATTTTCTAATAATATTTTTGCCGATTCTGACGTAGGTAGGTACACAATACTCTAATCAAAACTATATTCAATTCTCTGTTGACAGGTCTAAAAGTGCTGTCCTTTTCACAATGTATTACATAGACAAGGATAGCGCTATTTGAACACTATCAATTTGGTGTTTGCGGGTTAGAAATTTGTAAAAAGCAGAATTGGCTCAATTTGCAGAGAGGGAAAATCTGCAAATTGAAGATAATATTAATTGTAACCATATGACAGTCTAAACCAGTAGCTCTGTACTTATTAGTACATCACAGGCGTGGGTTCCGAGTGCGTGGGAAAGCGACTCAATTGGTAATACTTGCTTTGCATCCGGTTATGTTTTAAGCCACAGGACACTGATTATATTTAAGTAAAATCCCTTGACTCATGGCCAAAGTGCCTATTACTGTAGGTACACTATAAATTATCAAAAAAAAAACCACCTTCAAGATACGTCCAGGAACTAAAAAATTTGCTTTACATTACTTACATAAAATTTGGGTTACATTATTGTTGATTTTTTAATAACAACTTGACCGATTTCGATAAAATTTAAATGGGACTACTTGAAAAGTTTGCCCTTTAAAACCAAAGAAGAATTTTTGAAATCTGTTCAGGCGTCTTCGACTAATCGGGTAACATACTTAAAAAAAAGATTGCGATGAATTAAGGTCTGTCGGTCGGTCCTCCTTTTTGAAGTCTGTTAAAAATATGTTTGTATTGACTCTATTGGAACTGCCGCCAAACATGCCAAGCGTCCTGTTAGTTATCAATATATTTTTACTGAAATTGACATCAGTGATTTAAGTTCAGCGTTATTTTGTTCCCAGTGAGGCTTCTTAATTGTATTAAATTAACAATACATGCAGCCTTAAGACCAAGCTGGAGAAAATAAAGGTGAGCATACTCCTGCTACGGACATCTTTTAAAGAGCTTTGACTTTCGACACCTTGATATATCCGTTAGTAACAAAAGATACCTACTTTTAATACTTATACAGGCATATATTTACGAACACCTAAACAACACAACAGACAAAAATTGTTAAGATTTAGGTGTAGAAATTAAAAAAATCGCAATTCTCACATAGTATATTCTAATCCGCAAGAGTACTACTATAGATAATAAGTTCACATTTGACAGCAAAGTTGTTGTCTTCAACTTTACCCATTTTATATCACCGTTAAGTAAACAGAAGTGTTATGACCGTAAATGTTAACTGTAACCATTTTAAGCGATGGTGATATGTTGTACACAAGTACATTTACATAAACTTTACAAATTGTATGCAAGGATTACATTAGTGCCCTAGTTTTTAAACCGTACTAACATTACGGAAACGGAGGAAATTGTTAAATATTTAGGTTGCTCATGAAAGTGCTAATATAAAGTATTTAACTTAATGCGATTTAGCCATTCAGCATGTATGTCATGATCACGTCTTATAACAATATACTGTATTTTATTATGCATCCATGACGAGAGTCAAAAGTTTCATAAATCAGTGTTTATAATTAGTATTAAGGAAAACCTTGCCGAAGAAACCAGAAGAGTATTAGAGTATGCATTCAAAAAAATAACAAACCTCGAGCAAATTAGTTTAAGGTCGCAGATAGCGTATATATTTGAAATGTAACTAACCAAATTAATGAGCTTACCCGCCAACCTAATGCTGATACAATTTAATATGCATGGATTTGTTCATTAAATAAAGACTTGCTTGGATTAAGCGTTGCACTACTAAAAAGAAGTATGCTGTTTTCATACTTACAATAATACGTAAGCTAATTAATACTTGTAATAAAATTTTATATAATAATTTAGAGCTAAAAGAGTAAAAGAAAAGAATGAGAAATCTGACTCTTAAGTCTTAACTAACTATAAAACTCTGGTGTAAGTCATAATGACCGTGACAGATGACTCAAATTATTCCCAGAGGAACCGAAAAAAATAAAAGTTAAAGTCAGACATCCAAAGTCATCAACTTGGGTTAACATTGTATTACTAGCGCAATCTACTGATTTCGTCCTTCAGACTCGGCCTCACAATTATCACAGTGACTAAAGCGATGTTACGACTAACAGCAAAATTTGAGAAATAGATTTTTTTTTATATTAAAGTCATGTTTATGTGAGCTAAAAAAACGAGCACGAGCTCCGTTTCTTATGCACATAAGACTCATTTGTTACTTGTAAATTGCTATTGCGTATAACTTAAATTATATTGTTGCAATTATGTTAGCTATTAGTCTATTCGTACACTCAGAAACTTTGCTGAAGTAAACATTCGATTTCATTAAACAACGCTTATGATGCTAGTCAAGAGGTCGAATTGCTGTTACGTATATTAAAATGGGTAAGCAATAATTAGTATTTAATAGGTTCTCAAGACTGTAAAGTTCTTTACCAAAAATAAAACATTAATGACACTGGTAAATAATTGAAAGATTGTTGAATCACAGGGACCTCTGGAATTTCCAACCACAAAGCAAACCCTTTTTGAGGGTCCCAACAAATGGGATGATTCAGGATAAAGATATGCGTGTACAAATAAATGTACGTCTTACAGTTTTTTTCCATTCCAATGCTAAATGGAATGAAACATGTGTATATCTATTTTAAGTATATTACCAACAGTTCTATTGTTTTTCATAAATGCGACAATTAATGTTATTAACTTGTTAAGAAGTCGAAGTTATTAAGTAAGTACATATTGACAAAACATAGTGCTTAAGTTGTTTGTAGCTGTTGTGCATGTTATAAAACAAAATATTATTGTATTTTATTGCTGGATACCACCGGATAGTTACCGGCAAACCTTTTTTTCATTAAATTCAATTTTTGTTTTTTAGGCTCACGTAATTTTTTTTCATTATAGCGTTTAGAAATTGTCGGTAAAAAGACACCTAGAAAACTATCTAACGAATAAGTTACATAACATCGAACACTATGAGCAAAGCTTTAAAACGATGACTAATATAATATCCATTGTTATTTAAGTTATTGAAAAACTTTCACACCAAAATAATATTTTCGCATTGCTATTTTTTCTGTAATTACTGTAGAAAGTATAAACATGAAATAAAAACAAAGTAATATCATTAATTTGGCAGACTTGGTGTAATCGAATGAAAGTGTACTGAATATTAATAAGACTGTTTAATAGAAGTTATAATTGCAGATCTTTTAATCAATTGTTCATTAGATAGCATATTGCTTTCACAAACGGATCAACGTTTTTGTTTGTTAATAGACTTGATATTTATAATGAAGATAATGTAATAATAACTGAATATTAATAAATAGGTCAATAGGTAAAATGAAAACGTACAGCCAACAGTTTGTTGCTTCTAGTGCAATATTTTAAAATTTGCAGAAAATAATTTGTTATTGTGATAAAGATTCAGTTTACAGCAAAAAAAAACTTGTTTACTTCGCTACTTACGAGGTAACGAAATACGGGTGAAAGTACTCATGACTAAAAGATACTACTACCCACATAAATATTTGCATTTATAAAGTACCTTTAAGCAACAAATCTATATTTTGCAGCGTATGTGTGCGGCCAGGTGGTGAAACTGGTTACCTCGTCTCTGCGGTCAGGTGTGTTAAGCCACTGCGCTTCCAGATTTCTTACACAATGCACTATAAGAAAGGGGCTTCCGAACAATATCGGGAATAAGTCACACATCTCTTTAAATATGAACCAGAAATTGAGAAGAATATTATTTCATTTCAGATCTAATATCTTCTCATCAGCTGAATATAACAATACATTTTTTAACTTAGTAATTTAAAATTGCATGTTTTTGATTAAGTTGTAGAATATCTCTCTTTTCTTTACATTAGTGCTAGTGAAAACCTAATGAGGAATTGAAATAACAGTCTTAAGTGGTAAATCTACCTTGAGGCGAAATACAGAAATGAGTATTTATTGCAACAATTTATCGTAAACTATAAAGTTAAATCACACTTTATCTCGAAAATTTATATTACGATGTCGTAACTAAGCCCTGATAAGAATAAGATACAAAACTTTCTTCGCTGTAAAATTATGAAAGATTTTTTTATTTTATTTTTAGAGAGTAGCACGGAATTAATCTTTTGATCAATTAATAAAATTATAGCAAAATAATAACAGTAACTGATATAATCATATAAATACTAAAATCCCATTCTGACCATAGAGTTTTATTATTTACGTCATTACAGACACAGGTCTTTTGTTGACGTTTTTCTTATAGAATAGCCAACGCTATGCTAGAAATAAATTTTGGCTGCTCCAACAACGTTATCTAGAGTTCCATTGATAAATTTATTATCTCGTTTGTGCAGTTAAGCATGTGCTGCCGTTCAGGTAGTCCAAACATTGTACTTATTGAAACTAGGTATTAAAGTTTAGGATACCTGATCTTCTTCATTCTTATTTTCTTACCAGACTGTACTAGAAGAAAATACAAAAATCTAGAGTGTTAATAAATTATTCAATGACCCTGCCTGTGACCTTGATGTTATTTGATTACTGTCGTCCAAAATTAAAATCTGCAGTACCAGACAAGTCAACATTATATGCGTGGAGAAATTTATTTGTCCACCTCTAGAATATAAAATTGCGGTTTTAAGGGAATACTACCTTATTTTGTTTTGGGTTCGGAGAGTGTTTGGGCACAGTCCCAGTCTAGTAACCGAATTCAATGACAATCCATACTTGATCTCTCTGATTTAAAAATTTGTTGATTTATCTATATTGTTTTCCTATAGATTTATAAAAGAAGGCAGATTAAGGCTGGATCGCGTTGCAAACGATTATTTTAACACTAATTACTTCCAAACTCCAATTGCTGAATTAGCTCCTATTTGTCACAGGGATTGATAATATTAATGGTCCAATTTGAATTGCAAATGCTCGAATATCGTAAATCGTGGTTTTTAAAACTTGAAGATAATAAATTGGTTTTAATGACTATATTAATAATTTAAAATTAATTTCAAACCTTCTAGTAATATTTTAAAGAAAAGTATTAATTATTCATTCTATAGTGTTTTGTTACGTAAGGAAGTGTTTTAAATGTCATATACATGCTATTAAGCTTTTTAAAGATTAATATTGTGATATTTTAAAGGTTAACCACTATTTTGAGAAGATTTCTTAAAATCTAAGTATTATGTTACCATGTTTTTTTTTAATCTTGATTTATTTTTACAAATTATTTCTATAAACATCAAATGTTATTATGGTAAACCTCTATTGTAGTTTTTTGGATTTGTATTATTCAGTTATTATATTTATTTTGTAATATTCAGTGGTGGAAACCTTATTTAGATGTAGAAATATTGATTTAGATGCAGTGTTTAGATTCTAATAAAAGTACGAAGCCGCGCGCAAGGTGCATCATTGTCGAACTTTGTATCTGCCAATTGTCAAAATGGCAAGCGACATCTGCAACCAGACCAGAAACTCGTATTAATAACGGTTTCGTTTATTCTCAATTCTACAGAAATCAAGACAGCATCATAAACCTACAGGACATAGACAAGCAACGGTTTTCCTGGCAATTGGTAAGGGATAAGAACAACAATACAGGGAACTCCCTGTATTATTGAAGGACTTATATTGCATTCAACTCGGTCAATTATATTCACGAAACTGTAAAGTTACAATTTGTATATTTATGTAAGTACGAGTAGGTCCTGCACATAACTCTAAACATAATCCTTATTAAAGGTGTTTAGATATAAGCCTATAGACAAGGTCAGAAAAAAGAGGTCACGTAATGTTGACCCGGAAAGAAAATTGAGGAAAGCACCATGAAACTGGTCAGATTGTCGGCCTTAAATTTTATAGTGGACGAATGATGTTATTTTGGCATTTTGTTTTTCTCTTTGGAAAACATATGTCTTTTATAGTTGCAGTGAATTGAAGGTTCTATTAAAAAAGCTTAATCGTTTTTACCTAATGTAAGGGTGATTTCTAATGAAATTATTTTGTAATCAGTTAGGTTTAAGTTTGATTTTAACTGATTGATTGATTGATGACTGACTGATTTTACCAGCAGGAATAACTGATTTTAACGCTAGGGTAGTTCAACAATGTTTTGGTTATCATCAATGTTAATTAATGGTTGTGTTGCCCATTGTTTCAACTTAAAGCTAAATTGCTTCCAGGGGTCCTTAGTATTTAAGTGCAAGTTCTATTTTATGTGCATTGGCTTTGTTACTCTGATTATAGTTATTACCCCAAATTAGGCTTCTGTTTACTTACCGTAATAGGACGACAGTTTCCAGTGATCCCGGTTGGACCAATCAATATGCAACCGTGTTATAAGCCGCACGGCAAGAGCTCTTTTCTGTTCGCTGCTGGGCATCCACTTGATTATTGATTTGCATGCTATCCTTACGGGAGAGATCACTACACAATATTTATGGTCCAATAACAAAACACAAACGATACCGTCCTATATGAATGGGACGATCGAGAGTTTCACTTGTCAATAAGCCACCAAGTACTTATCTGCAAAGATAAGACCTTTAATGTCGTTGCACGATTCAGCACTATCTTCGTAAATAATGCCGCCCGTCGTATTTCACTGAATATCGTATTGATTGCAGTCGAATGGAGTAAAACAATGGTGTACACAGCCAAAACAATGAAGCGAGGCGTGCACCGCACGTGCCGCCTCGCCCGCGGACACCTCTGTACTGACGGCCGCGCCGGGGCGACGGGGACGAACCGACCGAGTCGAGTGAGATTGCCGTTCGGGTGCATTCGCATACGACCCGTTGATTTCGGTCGTCTGAGCAATTGAGCAAGGTAACCACTATGGTTTTATTTTGAAGACGCCGTGTGTCAATGCACTGGGTGCAGTGTGGACTGGTTTACCATTTATAACCCATGTACAAGTTCATGATGATATGAAATGTAATTAATGATGTGCAGGTAAGTTGTTGAATCTCATAAGATAAATATTTTGCTTCATTAAGAAAACTGGTTAAATAGCCTATAGGTTTATCCGTTTGAGACGTTTAAGTCACAGAAATAGTTGAAGAAAATAGTTGAACTTGAAGAAAATAGTTGAAGTTGTAATGTTATCGTACTATTTAATGACATTTCAAGCTAGAGTTTTGATTATTTCATGTCCCCAAAATGTTATCATAAATGTTTAATTCATAATCTTTTAGTATCGAAACCAGAGACTTCAAACTGTGTCAATGTGGAGTTAGTCCATAGCTTTGAAACGTTATCTGGACCTGGAAAGAGTCAGTCAGAGTGAGTCACTGGTCAAACGACGTCAATAGGTATGTGCTCGTTTAATACATATCCTATTCTAAAATACTACAGTAAATTTAGGTTTCCTAAAACATTTAATTAGTTATCAAAGACATTATAGATAAAGCAAATCCAGAGAAAAGAAGTTTTGCCTTAGAATCCTCAAATTCTTTATATATAGCCACAAGTTTTGACCTAATGGTCATCAAGGCTTATTGCATCTGTTCCACTGACCTCAATGCTTAGTTTATAATCCTAGCAGCTATGAATATAATATTTACTCATCATTTACTTGTGTGCGTTATGTTTGCATGTCGCGCCGCTCTGAAGTCTGGGCTATTTGTAATGGCGACTGACACTACAATAGCTTTATTTCCAGAAATAGAAAAGCGGTCTGAAAAAATAACCTTGAGTTATTCTAACTGTTTACATAATGCTCACTTTTATTGCATTTGTAAATAAACGCCGTTAAGTTGAAGCTCTGTATTGACCATGACAAATAACAGTTTTTAGGGTTCCGTAGCCTTAAAACGGGACTATGTTACTAAGACTCCGCTGTCTGTCTATCCGTCACCAGACTGTATCTCATGAACCGTGATAATTAGACAGTTGAAATTTTCACAGATGAAGTATTTCGGTTGCCGCTATATAAACAAATACTAAAGAAACGAAATAAAATATTAAAGGGGACATACACCATACAACAGACATGATTTTTTTGCTCTTTTTACAAATAATGGAGCGGAACACTTCGTGCGCGAGTCCGAATCGCACTTGGCCTTTTTTATCAACATAAAAACTTTTTCTGTAACAATTACATACCTGTTAAGTATAATTTTTGTGC
This sequence comes from Pararge aegeria, assembly GCF_905163445.1. Taxonomy (NCBI): domain Eukaryota; kingdom Metazoa; phylum Arthropoda; class Insecta; order Lepidoptera; family Nymphalidae; genus Pararge; species Pararge aegeria. The sequence goes on along the minus strand of NC_053195.1, from coordinate 8,254,041 downwards.
AACCTGTATTATTAGTTTTTACATAATATTATTATAGTAGTAGGTATTTGTTTAACATACCTTGATTGACGATTATAATTTTAAAACAAAACGTCAACAAGATTAAATGAATACTGTCTCAAGTGATCGTTCGCAGAAGGATTTATTTTTCTGATAAAAAAGTTTAAAGAAGACTTTTTTTTTTTATATTAGGAGGGGAAAATCCTCATAGACATCCCTATGGATAGTGCCGGACTCCTACCGACTAAAAACCCCTCATGCCTTCTATACGTTAGTGTATCTGCCATTAGGCCTACCACTAACGTCGTTGTCCTACCTTCCTTTTCTTTCGTCCCTTTCCTTTACTTTTATTATCTCTTCCATGTATTTTTTTATAGATTCCCATTTCTCTGATGCCTCTAGCATTATGGAGGTTAGGTTTTCTGTCTTTATTTCACTTCCTATTTCCTTCTTCACATTCTCCCTTTCTTCTTCAAATCGTGGGCAGTGAAACAGGGTATGTTCTGCATCATCACATGGGTGTTCACAATACATGCAATCACTACTCACTCTTTTCTTTATGCGTGCTATGTATTGCATAAAAACCCCATGGCCTGTAAAGCACTGTGTCATCCTAAACGTTATATTTCCATGTTTCTTATGTACCCATCCCTTTATATACCCAATTAGTCTATGCGTCCATCGGCCTTTGGTAGACTGGTTCCATTTCATTCCATTAAAGAAGACTTAAGAATCTTTATTTCTGTGATATCTAGATTTTACTCACAAGTACCTTTTATAGTAGTAGGTAACTTATCAGTTAAAATATTTTATTATTCAATATATACTTGTATCATCATTTGTATTCTATACTTATATTAGTATTAAATGTTTTTTCAATAAGTATTTGTTTGCAAACGTAAATAGTTGTAACAAAAAATATATATTTATTTTATATTTTAATCCACTGCGAGTAAAATGGTAGCAGACCACCTGTTAGGTCTTAAGCCGTTTTGTTAAATCCATACTCCTATTTAGGCGTTGGGGACCGTCTTTGCTGCGGTAGACATGCATCGGTGCCTATGCCAAAGCGGAAGGTATGCAGGAGTTGTGAATTTTATTTAGGTAATTTAAATTTAAAAAATAAATTTGGCTTCATTTTTGTTTTTGTTTTATTTTATAATTTAAAAGTATTAGTTTATATTTCATTATCCATTCTAATTTTAATTTACCATCTGCCATTTTATTTATTTTGTTTCTATTCCTATGGGTTAAGCCTGAAATAGATGAATTTTTAATTTGTGTGTAATGGTTACTAGCCACGACCTACGGTAGAATCCCAAACCCAGATTCCCAGTGAAATCGTAAAGTAATATGTCCTAAAATATATTTAGCGGTACAGTGAACATTGCACCTTACAGACTTTCCTGCTTTTCACGAATTAAGCTTATTGCTATTTTTTTTTTTTTACTGACGAATTCATTCTTTATTAATTAATAAACCAACGAAAAATATATTTAATTACAAAATAAAAATAATATTTACAATAAATATAAGTCGTCTAACTGTTCAGTTATAGGCATGGTACCCACAATGCTGGCGCTATTGCCCCTTTGAATTGCTAGACTTAGCCGTTGGGTTATTATTCTGTAACACTTAGCCATTGACTTAATGTTAATAACTGTATTTCATGGAATTCCGCAAAATAACTAATTTTTCTATCTAATATATTTGGCGGTGTTTCACTAAAGCAATTAATGTAAATGAAATACTTTCAAATTACTTTAATTTTAGTTTAACAATAATTTCCACAAGATTCCCTTTTAAACTTATAGCCTTCAAAGTCATTAACATTATTTATTAGACACTATCCCAAAGACGAAACTAGTTGCATTTAATCTTATTGCCTTAAGCCACTAGGACTCAGAGATGTGAGGTGTATTTATTAGGTTTAACAGTAAAAACATTCTTATAATTTTACAACGCTTATTAGGTACTTTCTTAAGGCAGTCAACTAACTTTAGATTATTTACTGTTTATGGGAGCTCTCCCACGACGGCTTTATGCGGCGAATCATTAGCGATACAACAGCAAAAACACTGCGATACAATGCGATGTTTTCGCTGCTGTGTACTTTCCTCCAGGGTTTCGCATCGCTACTATCGCTATACATCATTGATATGGTCACGATGTAGCAAAGATACAATCGTAACACCCAATCGATTGATAGCCGCTCTTCTTTTATACGATGTCGCCCGAAAAAGCCGCGCATTTGCATACATGCAGAAGCGATGCTGACTCAATCAATACCTTGCGATTGACTAATGGCATGTTTACTAAAGAAACTTTCATTCTAATTATTCATCTAGAAAGTAGTCCAGCTAAATTAAACTGCTATTGTTTATAGGAGGTCTTCCTAGTCGTCTTTATGCATCAATTCAGTTGTGATTCCACCACAAAAACACTGCGACAACAGTCGCTCCGGATTTCGATTCGCTACTATCGCGATACAGATATAAACCTAATGAAGCATAGATGCAATGGTGTAGGTACTACACCCAATCTATTGATAGCCGCTCTTCCTTCTTCCGATGTCACCGAAACAGTCGCGCGTTTGTATCCATGCAGAATCGATGTTGAATAATTAGGTACCTACCTTCTATGCGATTGTATTGCTTCAGTCACACGTTGCAATTGCGATCATAGCCCAAATGACTAATTTTAACTATTATTTGTTTTCTTATTATTCGTCTGAAAAGTTGCTGTCTAGCAAACCTACATTACTATTGTTTATGGAAGGTCTCCCACGGTGTTTTTATCCAGCAATTCAGTAGCGATTAAACCGCAGAACAAACACTGCGATACAGACGCGATGCTGCCATAGATTGATAGCCGCTCTTACTTTACTCGACGTCGCCCGAAGCAGTCGCGCGATTGCATCGATGCAGAAGCGAAGCTGAAAACATATTAAGCGATTGTATTGCTTCTGGAACCCGTTGCAATTGCGATCATAGCCCAAATGACTAATTTTAACTATTATTTGTTTTCTTATTATTCGTCTGAAAAGTTGCTGTCTAGCAAACCTACATTACTATTGTTTATGGAAGGTCTCCCACGGTGTCTTTATCCAGCAATTCAGTAGCGATTAAACCGCAGAACAAACACTGCGATACAGACGCGATGCTGCCATAGATTGATAGCCGCTCTTACTTTACTCGACGTCGCCCGAAGCAGTCGCGCGATTGCATCGATGCAGAAGCGAAGCTGAAAACATATTAAGCGATTGTATTGCTTCTGGAACCCGATGCAATTGCGACCAACTTTCTAAGGACTAATGTTTACTAAATTAACTTTTTTTGTGATTATTCATCAGGAGAGTTGCTGTCTAGCAAACCTTCACTGCCAAAGAAGTAGGTATAGGAAAACCAAGCGGTATTTTAAGCTTTATTTATTGTGGTCCATGTAGCTTACTTAAAACTATGAAGGAAAATACCGAACACTATTCAACTAGCCGGTAATAAACTAATCCTACAAATACACTTAAAGTTTTTAATACATTTCTAAGGATCTGAATAATCAATGAATATGAATACTTACTTTATTGTGTGTTACTTAATTTATTGTACAAACAAAAATAAGTAAGAAGATTTAAGGCCAAACCACAAAAACATTTATCCCTATTCCCATTACGAGTTCCTACCCGGAACTCCAGTTCCCATTAAAAGTTATTTTTGTAAGTTCGATGTCATTACAAGCTAATAGTGGAAGTGGAGGGTGAAACTTAAGCGCTAAATCATTAGGTTTCATTACTAACAAGACGGAGGGTGGAATTCCATTTAAATGGCAATATGTTGTGGCTAAACATTTAGAGAGAAATTATATTTTTCATTACAGGTAGATGAATTCTCAAACACAGACTATAAATAATGATGTTGCATTGTTAATTCATAAGATGAATATTTAAACAGATCTTTTTATAAGTGAGCGTATTTTTTATTTTTATTCCTTTACGATCGTAGAAACATTGGTATAATCAAAAAATCTGTAACGCAAAGATAAAGATCGCGTCAAGTTAAAAGAGTTGCTTACGTAACAATAACGAACAGTATTCAGCCCATTGTTTTATTATAATAGCTACATAATTATAGTATTGATTACACTTGGTAAACATATATTAACTAAATAATTATTTAATAAATGTTTACCTTAAGAGTACGTCATATAAAATAGAGGCATTAATTGTAATCATAAATACGATCCTCGGCCTTTTAACACAGAATTAAGACCACACAGACACCGTGTGCACTATTAATATTGAAGCATCAAAACCACTCCACTTTAGTAGTGTTTCTCGAACAGCTAGGCGGTTAGCATTGCGTTTAGCAGTTGACAGTAATTACTTTACCTACAATGCTCTAAACGTTTACAATAGGTGGGGAAAATGTGAAAAGTTTGTGAGCTAGCATCTTCCGCTGGCGCTAAGTGACAAATACAATAATGGCTGAATAAGGGTTCTCTAGTTCTTAATTCTATGCCTTTTAACATCCCACTGACTGGCTACAGTAGATTTATAATTACGAAATTCTCCTTGGTTTCTCTGATGGGTGGCTTCTGCCGTGGTTAAATACCACCGTGAGCCGTGAGCCGTGCCGCCATTTCATTTAGCTTTCTGTTACGATTACTTGTCTGACTGGGCTTTAATATAACTCACATACCTCTAACAGGTTAGCACGCTACTATTTTAGGCTACATCACTTCTTATCAGCCGGTGCGATAGCAGTTATGGGCAAGTGTAAAAAATATACGGTAAAATAAAGTTGCCAGTGTGCTATTAGTAAAAAACTAAATTATTTTGTAGGGTTTATGTATCGATGTTTTCTGGAAACCCCTATACTTTGAAGCCACAACTGTGAAAGGGGTGAATTGAAACCTGAGAGCTCGAAAGATTGTTTAATGAGGGTAAGTTTACCTACTAACACTTGACGACATAGAAGACTCAGGTATAATAAAAAATGATAAAGTTCTTATATGCATTTATTAAGATCATAATTTACTGCCCTTCGATTAAAAAAAGGTTCGTAATAGTTTTATATTTTTTAAGACGTTTTATAGAGATATACCTGAATCGTCGGTCGGGTCTCATCTTCGTGGGTGGTCCGGAATACGGAATTAGGGATTAAAGCTGACTCAGCCCGCGTTCCACTTGGCAGCGTATCAGATGATACTATGACAAGGCGGGACTTTTAGGAACATTTCAGACTTTAGTTTAAGACAGATCGTACGTACTGTAAAATCAGGCACTTGGTAAAAAAAATCTTTTAGTATAAGTATATATTGTACCTTAATTTGACCTATACCAACTTCTTACTCACATCCTGGGGTAGCTGGAAGAGATCTCTTGTAGAGATAAGTTTTCATTTGTGCACTTCATGTATCATATGTTCACAATCCCAATTTATGGTACATATTTGATAAAGAAATAAATAAAAAACTCATAAAACAAGCAATAGAAATAGTTTATTTATTATTTTATAATTTATAACTATTCTCCAAATAGATTTTGACTTCATTTATGCCACTTTACTGTTTTTCGGCAATTTGTACTCAGGAGCTTATAATTAAGCGAGGTTGGTAGGCAAAAAAAAATCCTGACAAATTGACTGGTTTTTTATGTCTATAGCTTGATTGCGCTTGACTGCAATCACACCTGATGGTAAGCGATGATGCAGCCTCGGGTGGAGCGCACTTGGCTAGAAGATAAGCCTATTCACTCTTGATTTGAAGGTACTCATATTGTAGGTACTGGGGAAAAATAAGCTGGAAGGGCATTTCAGATCGTATCGATCTTCGCATCTTCGTTTCTAATCCGCACCGCTAGAGTGCGAATTGGTTTGTAAGGCGGATTTAATGCCAAAGCATTTTCTACCAGCCAACTTTGGAACGGGCGTGAAAAAACGACACGTTCAGATTAAAAGTAATAAATAGCATATACTTTATACTATGACTAGCATATACTTTATATGCTATTCATAGTATTATATTATAATGGTAGTTTAATTGAAAGAAAAGGTTACTGCAGCATTATAATATAATATCTGGACTGATTAAGATAGAGCGTCTTAGCTAAAAGTAACCTTAAACTGTAAAATTATTTCTTTGATTTGTGTAAAAATCCTTATCGTTGCTTTGTCATTATTCATCTGTATGATTAGTCATAGACAAGAATTGTTTGTGGGGGTCACAACCGTTGTTACTGATTAGTTACACCGGAAGTGCGTGGTGTTGTAGAGGGCTTATTTCCATTCGTTACAATATGACTACGTGTACACAGGCATAGACAAAAGAAGGGGTAAATACAGAAGTGCAATTCATTTATCAAATAATATATCAGGCAGATCAGAATACAGTTTTCAGCGCTCTTTATCTTCTCGCTGGAGAATATAAAATTGAGAGAATTTAGCGGAAAAAGGGCAGCAGCATCCTCTGTGCTACTATCTTCTACCACAACCCCGTCTGCCCAAAGTGGTTAGGTATAATGGGAAGCATCTCGTTTGGCGACGCCTCTATACCAGCAGTGAAATGTTATAGCCTGTTATGATAGTTTCAAAGGGGACGATTTTTAAATTTTTTTCTGACTGAGAATAACTAGGAATGAATTTCAAAGAGGTCTCACTTCAGGCACATTATGTTACACGAGAGAGAAAAAACGATATAACATAGAGAGAAGGAGAAAAAAAGTTTGAATTGTACGTCTAATACAAATCACGCATGCGCGCAGGGTCTACGTCGCGGTGTGAGATTTTCTACTTACGTATACTTATTCGATTGCGTGAAAGTTAACTGCGATTTGTATGGAATCGAAAGCGCGCCATCTAGTTACAATACTGGGTAACAGTAGGAAGAAAATGCTACGTTACGCAATAAGACGTCTGATTAACGTCAGGTACCACTCAATTTATAATTAAATTATGCTATTTAATATAGCTTGGTCGGTGGATAAGTATATAAAAAGCGTAACGTGACAATAATTACAGTTTACGAAGTTTTGTTCTTGAAATAAGACAAAATACAGTTTTGATTTTAAATGCAACATGCCATAGAATTAAGAACATACAGAAACCGTTTTCGCGATAAAGTAGTGTTTGTCAGTATGTTAATCACTATGAGTTATTATTTTACCTCTAATGTGCTAAAAGTTTACCACAAAATGGGGAAGATGGGAAAGTTTGTGAGCTAACGATACTCCACGGGTGTGAAGTCAGACGTGCGCGGGGCGTGTTTAAGTTTTTTTGGACACAATGCAATGCATGCAATAATGGCTGAATGGAGCTCTGTATGTTCCTAATTATGTTCAATATGCATAATTTGCACTTTATTTAAACATGGTTTAATGGTTTAAACTGGAAGATTTCTGTACATTTAATATATTTTGAAAATTTTGACCGGGGGGTGCTTTATAATCGATACTGAGTCCAAAACAGATTTTTATTTAATTTTTGTCTGTCTGTCTCCGGGCATCACGCGAAAACTATAGACGGATTTAAATAAAATTTGGTATAGTGGTAGCCGATATTCCGGGTCAACATATAGGATACTCATAGACTCATACGCGGACGAAGTCGCGAGAGTCCGCTAGGATTCTATAAAACTCCAATTTATTGCCAACTATATGTTTAAAACCAGAGGGCATCCAAACGATCCTTTTGAGTTGAGTTTGGCTTTGAGGTTCAAACAGCTCCATTGTACAAATACCACAGTAAAACGAAATTGTAATGAGATATCCAAATTAATTGCCACACTGCCTTTGTTGCGGTAATATTTTACTCTTTGCAAGCACTTTTATCGCTAACCCCATCCTGCGCTACTGATACACAAATCAAGATGTACGGGTTCGTTGTATTTTAGTTCTTATTTCAAAGATGTAACGATTGCAAATGTGATTGTTTTAACGTACATTACACACTCACTGTATTTCAGACCCTTTGTTGTTGCAATAGTAGCTATAGTAACGACTCTCGATTGCGATTTGAACCGTGTTTAAATTATTAATTCAGAGTTCTTACGTGTAATTAATGTTGAGCTCGAATATTGGGTAAATACTTTTACAGTAGGCTATCGTTGTAGGTTGAGATTATATAACGCTTTGTAAGAAATTGTTAGTTTAGTTCTATTCAGGATAGAGTAGTAGATAGAGTAATCTGTGAGGCGTTCATAGAGGTAAAATCCATGATATTTCGTATTTACTGTCGATCGAAGGGACTTCACTTCCCTCTTACGACTTTTCCCAATGTAGCAGTACCTGTATATTTACTATATACTTGCTAAAAATATCGGGATCATTTTAGAAGCAGAGTTTTTCGGTGTATTCTTAAAGTTCATTGTCAGATCAGTATTATAAGGAATACTCAGTGGGTGGCATCTGCTGAGATTGCTGTGTCAATACAATACAGGACAGTGTGTTATGCTTCATCGGAATAATTTTATACAAGTATATAGTTGTTTGTGGTTTTCCTAGAATTTCTCGCCCACCAAAGATGGCAAATGCCTAACAGAACGTTCTTTAAATCTTTGCTGTGCTTATACCAGAAAAGACGAAGGAAAGCGCTTCTCTGTGTCCATGGGATTTCATCATGGGATATGGAATGTAAGTAAAGGGACTAAACTGATTATGTGTAGTATCCTAAGCACACTCTTCGAAATAAATATTTAGTCTAGCATCGATGATCGTCTCGTCACCAATTATATATCTACAGTTTTTGTAACAGTGTGCATTTAACTTAACAGACAAAGTTCCGTTCAAGAAGAAACATGCAATATCTTGGAAAGACAAATATCCAAAACTTTGGTACATTTTGTAGCCCTATTTTAGTTCTCTAATGGCATAATTAATGCCCCATTTTGCTGACCCAAATTCAGTTAATTCTAAGGTAAAAGGGTCACGAGCAATCTCAATAAAGCGTAATGACTTCCATTACTTATTTCCTGAAGGAGAAGTGGTTGCCTAAGAAATTAAGGAAAGCGCCGCAAGCAACACATTATTACGTACTAAAAATGCAAAAGATAGGATCGAGGTACGGTACGTATTTATCATCGTCATCAGCACAGATGATACATGAAGTCCCAAGGTTTGTTACCGATAATGCCCAGCCGGTAATTTTGAGGGATTTCAGAACAGACGCGAAGTATTTTTTGGTGTGTTATTTTGAGACCTTGGTAGACCTTGGTACTCGTACCTTAATTATCATCCACACTCTGAGTTATTTCACTGACGGTCTCAGCTATGCCATTATTTCTGGCCTTTCTAAAGGTCTTTTAAACGTTGATTCGAAATGAGTGACAGAGCTTTCTTGAGTATATCTAACAACCTCGCACTGTTCTCGAAGACGTTGGCCCTCAGGCATCTATAAATGTGTAAGTTTCCAAGCACTTTGCTTCTACTGCGACACTTTATACTTTATTTTTCGTATTCATATTAAGTTGGGAAGTTACTTAAGGGCACTTAATCGAAATTATGAAATATATGTCACTAAGTTATGAATTGGTGACAGCGTAGTGGGTAAGGCTTCAGCTTCCCTTTCGCGTGGACCGAGTTCGAACCCCGGCACGCACCTCTAACTTTTCATAGTTATGTGCGCGTTTAATTAAAGCAATTTTATCTCACATGCTTTAACGGTGAAGGAAAACATCGAGGAGTAACCTGTATGACTGAGAGTTCTCCGCAATTGGCTAGCGTGCTGGACTATGGTCTAAACCCTTCTCATTCTGAGAGGAGGCCCGTGCCGTTTAGTCAATAAATAAATAATAATAAATATACCACGACAACACAGACATCGCCATCCAGCCCCTAAGTAAGCGTAGCTTGTGTTATGGGTACTAAGATGACTGATGAATATTTTTATGAATAATATACATAAATAAATAGCAATATATATATATAAACAGCCAGACACTGAAAAACATTTATGCTCATCGTTACCTGGTACAAGGTGCCATCTGAAAATCAGCGCTGTTTGCTCACTGGCGCATGCAGCACAATGCTGAGCTGGCACCTTTTTTCTAGGTTGTGCCACACATAACATATGTGGTGTTGTGAATATTGCAATAAAAAAATAAATTGATGATGATGATATTTAAACTTGCTCAACATTATCTAGCTTTTTAAATGAAAATCGGGTAACTGATTACAGCCCATCAACATTTCAACACTAACAGAGGAATCAATCGTATTTAAATGCAATGCCGTTAAAAATATGTTAACCTCTCTCATAGTATTAGTTGCTTCGTATGATATTTGGCATTGTTAGCATAAAGCGTTTAACTCCTCACCTAATATAGGTCAAACGTAATTTGCTATTCAAATCTATGGAAACAAGGCAATGCGGCAACGAAATAACCGTTCATATTTTAATACTAACATTGTTATGAAATCTATACCGTAATATGCTACTCGTAAGTTTTAACATCTGCATATAAAGTTTCGATTCAGTTTTCACGTAAATTATTATAGTTTAAAATTAAGCATATTACCTTATTACAGTCAGTTAGTGTTCGACTGGTATGAACCGTTTACTTCATCATCATATCAACCCATTCCCTGCCGACTACAGGGTGCGGGTCTCCACTCTCCTCCCATAATGAGGAGGGGTTAAGGCCGTAGTCCACCACGCTGGCCCAGTGCGGATTGGTGGACTCCACATACCTTTGAGAACAGTATGGAGAACTCTCAGGCATGTAGGTTTCCTCACGATTTTTTCCTTCACCGTTGAAGCAAGTGATATTTTAATTGCTTAAAACGCACATAACTTACAAAAGTTAGAGGTTCGTGCTGGGATTCGTACTCGACCCTACTCGAACCGTTTACTTTAGTTTTATTTTCGTATGCGGTTATTGTTTTTATTATAGATTCCACATCGAATATAATCATTGAAGTGTATGTGTATAGTTTATTTAAAAGGGTAAAAATAACAGCCATTCCACGATAGCCAACTTGCCTTATACGGTCATATAGTACATTGAAAGAGTCCATAGTTGTGAATCGTTAGGAAGTTGGCAATTAATGTTAGGTTAGTATATATATTACATAATATTATTTACCAGCTTTGCCCCGCGGTTTCACCCGGGACAACCATGGGTCGTACAGTGTATAACTTATCTCAATTAACGGGCTTCTTACGCTGAAGTTTTTAAACCAAACTCTTCATTTTTATAATATTAAGTACCTACCTATGGATTGTAAAGATAACGATACGACTTACTTGATACTTCTTTATATTCAGTAATCGACTGAGTTGCATTCAGAGGTACTTACTGTTGATTCCTTACCCTCACTATTGTCTCAATTGATTGCTGATGAGTGAGTCAACCGTTGCTTGGCTCAGCGTCTTCACACCTAACATCTCGTAGGTTCTTCTTTAATGCAATCGGGAATTTGATGAAATAAGTGAATGAATGAATACACTTTTATTGTACACCACATAAACATATAGAAAAATTGTAAATAATTATTTTTAACGAAAATTTACAATTTGGCGGCCATATCTTATATTAGGCAACCAATGGCGTAAAACACAGAGGAGAGTTAGGTAATAAAACTTATTTTCTCACTTCTGGGAAGGGATGGGATGTGTATGTCTGGGATGTAACGGTGTATCACGCCTCCTGTGCTACAGCAGAGTCATAGGTTTTCCTGGTAACGTCTGGGGAATTGTTCCGCCCCTTGCGAAGAAGAGAGAAGGGAACGGGGGAAGGAAGTCAGATTCGCGGTTGCAGGCTACTCTTGTCTTATCAGAACCACTGGTGTAAACTAACAAACTATCAGATGTCAAGCGAGGGTATCTATTTCCGTAAGATTGTGGGAGGATTCGGGTCAGTTGATGATTACTGTTTAATTATCAAGTCGGATGGTGCCATGTTTTAAATGCGTTGTTATCTTTGCCATCATTGATCGTTGATTTAGAGCTGTGGAACGCAGGAGCTGTCGAAGCAAGGGACGCTCGTCCAAAGATGACTCATTCGAGTTCGTAATGGTTTCCATTCTACTATGGTAATCATCATCATCATTACCTACTATAGAGCTCGGGGCTCCTCTGAGAATGAGATAAATGAAAAGGCTACAGTCTAGGGCGGTGGACTACGGCCCTTATAACTTATCCACCAGAGAAATGAGAAGGGTAAAGGCGGTAGTCCATCGCATATTAGTAGACTTCACACACGTGAGTTCTCCAAAATGTTCTCAACGTTTTGGAGAACTCACAGGCATGCAGGTTTTCTATTTTTTCTCAAGTAATATTTAAATTGCTAAGTAAAATTAAAACGCACATAACAATGAAAAGTTCGCGGTGCTGGCCGGGGATCGGAGTCGGTCCTCCTTAATGGGAGGCTGAAGCTCTGCCCACTAAGCTATCACTATTTTTACAATGGTAATAAGATAGTAAATAATAAAATAAATAAATATACTACGACAATACACATATCGCCTTCTAGCCCCAAAGTAAGCGTAGCTCGTGTTATGGGTACTAAGATGATTGATGAATATTTTTATGAATAATATTACTCAGAATATACATAAATACCCAGACACTGAAAAACATTCATGCTTATCACACAAATATTTTCCAGTAGTGGGAATCGAACCCACGGCCTTGGACTCAGAAAGCAGGGTAGCTGCAAACTGCGCCAATCGGCCTTTAGTAAATATATAATAAATAATATACTATGCTCTTATAGGTAGTTGCGCACACTATTAGATACTTTTTGTTATTTATTGAGATGCCGCTACAAATAATGTCTAATGATACTAATTAAAAGACTTACTATAAATCTCTTGAACTATTAACGAAGTTTAACAGCCTGCGTAGAATGTTAAGATTAAGGGTGAAAGGTTGTGGGTGCAGAGTGCAGACGAATGTCATAGCCAGTTCCACTGTTACCTTTGACGAAGTAAAATAACTTCGCGAGAATTTGAAATTCATTTTTAGAGTATTATATTAATCATGATTTTTGTGAAAGCAATACAATACTAAAGTATATTGAAGTGAATTTAAAAGTGCCCTGCGTATAAACGAATAATCCTACATCTAACGCAAGAATCAGAATATTTTAATAGATCTTTTTTCTCATCATTAGATATTTCTTAAAACTCCACCAAACACCAACGTCTTAGGTTGAACATTATTAGTGCTCAAATTGCTAATTATTTCTAGTTCTTTAACATAATAATAAAATGATTGGAAACTAAAAGAATACGTTTTGATTTAGCTTATATACAAAAAAGACGCTTGGATTACTAATCTTACTATATTATTATTATTATTATCCTACTATATATCCCTATTCCTACTGCCCTATCCCTATCCCTATCCCTACTAATATTATAAATGTCAATGTAAGTTTGTTTGTTACGCTTTCACGCAAAAACTATTTAACCGGTCGTCATGAAACCTTGTACACATATTCTTGGAAGTGTTAGAAGTAATATAGGATACTTTTTCCGACAAATTATAACCGATTTAAATAATTATTTTTGTACTACAGAGGTTGTAATATGTGTTTCATTTTGCCCAAACTTTGTGTTAATCTGATGAATGTGGTTGGAGATAGAGAACAGAACTCCTCAGCAGACAGCAGCAAACCCATCATTTAAGGCTTAGCGATACTGAATACTTAATTTTTTTTTAGAACTACAACTAAATTGAATGCCACATCAGAAAAAAAAACAAACGCAGTCGAAGTCGCGGGCAACAGCTAGTAATATTATAAATGTAAAGGTGTGGATATTTGTTACTCTATCACGCAAAACGGCAGAAAGAATTAGGATGAAATTTGGCATGCATGTAGTCGCATGCATGCATGCATGTTTGACATGAAAAAGAACATAGGCTTCCTGGGAACTAAAAGAGTTCCCGTGGAAAAAAAAAACCTTAATCCACGCAAACTAAGTCGCGGGTAGACAGCTTTTAAATTTGGTATGCATGCCACCTATGCTATGGAAAAGCACATGTACTTTCCATACCAATCTCTAAAATAGTTCCCGTGGTAAGATTAAAAATTGTTAACGAGCGAAGCTTTAGACCCAATTCTAAAGTCCATGCAGACGAAGTCGCGGGCAGAAGCTAGTAATAAATAATCGAAGAACAGAAATTATAAAGTTTTATAATGTTTTACGGGTAGGCGTTATGTCTCGTAGAAATCAAAGCAAGAAAATCAATTAATCACTTTTGGCAAGTTTTATCATACTTGCTCCTCCAAATTTGGCTCGGTTGGAAAGCATAATATGAAACGTTTTGAGCTTGGCTATACAGAAAACCGTATGTGGTTCTGATTAAATTTTTTAATGTTGCCATAAAAACAGCACATTCGGAAAGCTTGAAATGAGTATGAGTACTGAACGAGTAATAATTTATAGAGTACACCTACATGCAATTGTTTTGGACAACTTGTTATTAAGGAAAGATATTTTTTGTGGCTCGATGGTGCCGGTTTTTTAAATGTCGTGTTAAATTTGCAGCTATTAAAGTTCTTAGTAATATTGGATAGAAGCAGTCGTTACTTTGCGGAAATCCATAATATATTATGAAAATTAAGCTTAAGCTCCGCGAAGAGCATGAGATTCTCCTGCTGTTCGCAGAGCTAATTTCATAATTCTTAGTAATAGATAAATAAAACAAGAAGCGTATCGAGTTATCATAAGATTGAGAAGACCTCGGACGCCCATTCTACCGCTTTGTTATGGTCAAACAGCCTTATATTTCACCATTTCTTATCAGACGTTAGTGTCCTAACAGAAGGTATTTACTAGATATATTCTGTGTATGATAAAAAAGACAAAGACTTCTAGGTCCAGATTCTACACTTTAAATTAACAACAAAACAGCAGTGACTAATTATAAATTGCGCAGCTGTTGCGTCCAGATGGTGTTTACGGGAGATTAGCGCGTGCTAATATGAAGCTTTGGGATCTTTTTATTGCAGATTCTTTTTTTTATGGCATCTGTTCTTCTCCAGTTACTGCCATATGCCTTTTATTATTTTTTTTCTTATTATTTTCGACATTCATGTCTTATGATTTTTCTAGAGTCAAGATCAACAATACAGTTTGATAATATACCTGTTGGCGGAATTAAAGGGGCTAGAACTTTTCTAGAAAACATTATATCTTTCCGAATAATATATAATTCTAATCCCTAATACTGAGCTCAGGCCTCCTCTTTGAAAGGAAAGATAATTTTGGAGCATACACCCACCACACTGCTTCAAAGCACACGCGGGTTCCCAGACTAACGATTAACGGTTTACGGCATTCTTTTACTGATTATAAGTAAAAGGTGTCAATAAATGACTGTATAGAAATGTATACAGTTTTAGTTTTTATGCTATCGTAAATTATTTTTCATTTCAGACTACCTAAATAAAACAAATATATCAATAAGTTCGTATAATGAAAAGATATACATACATACTTTTATAGACCAAACTACCACTTCAACATTAGCATCGTCATCGTCTCAAGTGTGCAGATCAATTGTTATCATTTAACATGCAAAATAAACTACCAGCATCCAGTTTCTTCTGAGAACAGGCAATTGAACCCTCTTATTTTAATGAGAATTCAATACCCGAGACACTGATATCTAAAAATAACGATCGCTAAATAAAACTGCATTAACTCTCTCACATTCATAGACTGGAATTTATCAACTTATAAATATATTATGTAATCTATATGACATTGTAATGGACTTGTAATAAATACAAAAAAAAAAAAAAACATGTAATAAAAATAAATGAATTTATTTTTTTGTAAAATGGCTGGTAAAATAATAATAAAGTACATTTCTGAACAAAAAACATTAAAATATAACATTAGATATAGAATTTTTGTAAACAAAGAATACGGAAATTTGATGCTGCTTCTAACAAGTACATTTCAAATGAAAACCAAAAGCGTTCAGTTTTACGTTTACTGGGTAGATATTTAACGTATTTTTATCTATTTCCGTAAACTGTTTGTAAACAACTGGCGCGTTTCCACACCCCACACTGTAAATGTTACTTTTTACCGTATAAGTCGACGTGCGTTCTAATACTAATTTAGGAATGTGAATACAACGTGCATTTTAAGAGTACGTTCAAGTAAAGTATCTTGAACTCTAAGGAATTAACGTCTAAAAATACACAGCCAGTTCACAATTGTAGTAGGTATTCTGTGGCTTTGAACTTGCTAAGTGGCAACGACGTCGCATTACCGATCTGTCTAGAGTCTAGACATGGAGATAGTTACGCTGGTATTAATTTTTCTAAATGGCTGGTAGTAAATAAAAGATGCTTTGAAAAATTATTTTGATGTGTTTTAACATATTGATATATATTTTTGTACTGTATAAATAAAATCTACTTGATCCTTTTATTCAAATAATCTGAAGCGGTGATAGCCTTCGATAGACTTCGCCTTCGGGTTCGAATGGCCGAGCACAAACCTGTAACTTTACGAAGCAAATAAAATATCACTTGCTTCAACTGTGAAGGAAAAGATCGTGAGGAAACCTGCACGCTTGAGATTTCTCGATAATGTTCTCAAAGATGTGTGGGTCCACCAATCCGCACTCGGCTAGCGTGGTGGACTACGGCCTTAACCCCTTCTTATTGTGGGGAGACCCGTGCCTATGAGAAACTCCTTTAATATGTGTCCAGCACTAGTTAGAGTGGCCCAGGACCGTGTATTGTGGAACTCCCTACAAAAGACCTTTGTCCAGCAGTGGACGTCGATTGGTTGACATAATCTTTTTTTTTTAATTTTTGAATGATGATGATGACTAGTTAGAGGATGAGGATAATAGTGATATTTTCTTCAACATGTTATCAAGTTCGGTAATTTTAGTAGGATATGGTAGGTTTATTTCGTGTCAGAGCTCGCCCGGGAAAGTAGGTACGCACCTACTATCGCCATGCTATTTTCTTCCACCAAGTAACACTGCTGTTTTCCAGTCTGAACTTACAAGCACATTTGGGTTAACACCTACGCATCAGGTTGCTTGACACAGGCCAACCTGTATTCCTTGTATGCCCTGCGAATTGTTACTCTGTATAAAGGCGATGGTTTTGCGCTTAACATCAGGTAGGCTATGGCTTGGTCCGCAATTAGGTATTACTAGAAAAACAAATTAAATCTGTTCTACCTTAAAACAACCAGACTTCTGTAGCTTTATTATGGCAGTTCCGTGGTTCATATTTACCGTTTGGAGGGTCTGTTTCTTACCTGAGCTATACAGACTTAAACATGCCTTGGATACACAGATACATCACTATCTGAAGAGATAAAGTTCATAAACCTTAACTCCTTAGTTATAAAGGTTATTTTCCAACGTGGGGAGAATGTAAGGTTTTATGAAAACCGAGTGAAAATTTCAAAGGAAGACGCCATGTAAACGTTCCGTTGAAAATCACCTCGCTTGTGTTTGAGCTTTATTTAAGAACGTATCAAAGCGCAAACTGTAAAAGTTTATACTTTCGTACCTATTTTACACTGCCAATATATGTTCATTTATAAGACTTACAATCTCGGCTGTCTATCCACTGTAATAATTGTATGTGAAGTTTGAATTCCGTTCCGTATAAATAAATAAATATACTACGACAATGCACACATCGCTATCTAGTACCAAAGTAAGCGTAGATTGTGTTGTGGCTACTAAGATGAATGATAAATATTTCCAAGGAAAATACTTTTAGTATACAGATAAACACCCAGAAACTGAAAAACATTCATGTTCTTCATACAAACTTTTTCCAGTTGTGGGAATCGCATCCACGGCCACAACCAGAAAGCAGGGTCGCTACCCACTGCGCCAATCGGCCGTCTGACAATTATTATTACTAATAGTAATTTACAATTACGATTGATTTGCTGTTGAAACCGAAAACGACTTATTTCAGTTACATTTATTAAGAATGACATAGTACATGTGGGAACCTGGCACAATGGTGAGGAGGGCTAAATTTGAAGATATATATTTTTGGATTTTCTCTTGTTTTGTTGAGTGGGAGGCATTGGTTGTGGCTGGTTACCACCTTTCCGATAAAGATGCGGCGCCAAACGGTTTAGCGTTCTGGTACGTTGCTGCGAAGAAACCGATACCCCTAGAATGAGTTTTATATACGATACCATACGCTTCACAGGTTATCTCAAAATCATCATTACTTATCACCAGGTAAGATTTAAGTCATGGGCTTACTTGAAGTAGAAGAAAAAATTAAAGTCTCCAAGTTAACTTAGACCAGCGAAGTAATTTCATGTTAAGTTTAATTTTGATTTTCTCTGAAGATCTTGTATCGCCTAATCCTAAGCAGATTCAAATAACTCATACTGGAGAATTTTAAACTGTAAAATAATGTTGGAAAAGAGCAATCTGCTGAATTTCTTGTCGGCTTCCTCTCGGTAGAATCTGCTTTCTGAATCGATAGTAGAGTCACTACAAACACTTGAAGTTTCAAAAGGTTGCTTATAAAGTATTCCAACTTAAAATTAATACATTTTAAATTTTGAATCGCATCTTCATAATGAGTATAGAGTAGCCCGTCATCTCATTTTATTATTTCTCAGTTCTTAATCCCTCAATATCAGTGAACGCCAGGAAGCAGCTCAAAATGTTAATGACATTTTATAAAGATACGTTTTAATAGTAGTACCCACTTCATGTAGAAATATACACTATTTATCTTATCAAGAGAGGAGGGAGGGATTAAGAACAATACGAACTATTATCCATTATTATATTCTCTAGAGAGTTGTGAGGATCTTCATAGCTCTAAAAAACTATAAAGATTCTGACGCATTGCATAAAACCCATATTGAATTGAAACTTTCAGTGTAAAACAGTTTTATTTAATACTGAATATAAAAAAACATCTTCTGACCGAAAATGCATGAGTAAATACACGCAGAGCAGTAGATATCATGAAGATCTTACAAAAAGAAACAAGCAATAATAGTTCGGTCGGTCTCTGGTAGATAAATTAGGTTTCCCTGTTACCTGCTATAAGACCCAAAAATTTTGACTGCCGTGTCTACATTAATGGCGCGCACTTCATACATGTACAAGAGCACTACCTACCTAAATTATTTTATACAGCTCGTATTGGAGGGAAATTTTTCCATATTATGCCATGTATCTGCTTTATGCATAACCTGGCCAAAGACCCTGTGCACGCAACTATATAAATGTGTTTATTGGTTGTTTTCATTACAGAAAAGACAATAGTTACCTTCAATAAAGGTCAAAGGGAAACGATACGTCTTTAATTGATTTTAAGAAATAATACCTAAATCGGTTTCGTCAAAGTATCATTACGCGAACAATACCCACACACTTATGAATGCGTATTATTAATGCTTGGTATTGCGTAGTCCATTGTCCTCATAAGGTTTCCATCTCTGTACTGGTCGTCTGTCTCGTTTCCATGGGAACCAGTACGTTTTCTATGAATAGCTTGCTGCTTGTGCGAAAGTTAGGTAGGCACTTAATTTACTTGGCCAAGGTCGATTATATGGACATATTATTAACATACAATGTAAGTAATTAATGAAAATGTTTTGTGCTACATTTTTAATACAGCGAATACGTACCTACTAAAGCAGCACTATAAGAACGTATAAAATAAAGATTAATGAGAAGATTGCAAAAGATATTTTGTTGCTATATATCTAATAGGTATCTGTTTACGTGTCTTTTAATTTTCCTTAACAATTTTTTCGTTATGTGTACAGTATGTTCACTTTTCTTAACAATTTTTTCGTTATGTGTAAAGTAAATACTTAAACAAAATTTCATTTATTACCCACAAGTTTTACTCCTATTTTGAAAACACGTTTATCACTAAAAAGGTATTAAAAAGATTTCATTGTTCTTATATCTTTAACTAACATTGTCAGGTTAGTAAATGAGGGATCTATACAACATCGCTCATTATTTCATTTATTACCCACAAGTTTTACACCTATTTTTAAAACACATTTTTCACTAAAAGGGTATTAAAATACTTTAGTGTTCTTATATCGTTAACTACCATTGTCAGGTCAGTAAATGAGAGTCAGTGGCGTGCACAGGTCTTTTGACCAGGGTATGCATAAAGCCGGTCCATGGCATAAAATGGAATAATTCCCCTCCAATACGACTTATATAAAATAATTTGGGTATGCAGTGCTTTTGTTCATGTATGAAATGCAAGCCACTGATGAGAGTGTATACCTAATATACTTATATTACATATGACTTATTGTACACACCGTTCTTTGAAATAGGAAGGTCACCCTATCAAAATCTAGAGGTTATATCAGGATCAAATATTGTTTTTTTTTAAAGTAATAATTGACGGACTAAGCAGATGGCCCACCCGACAATAAATGGAAAACCATTGCCAATAAATAGAGCAACACTTCGAACGTCCTGCAACAGGCCGCCCCATGTCTGTTTAAGGCTTAGGTATTATGCCTGTAACCACACCGACAACCACGCCCTTTAGACTGGAACACAGCATTGCAACAAAGCAGCATAGCGGCAGAAATACTTTCCCGGACGAGCTCTGTCACAAAAAGCTACAAAAACTACATAGAAGGCTTTTACTGCAGGCTTGCAGAACTTTACTGATATTGGGTTTTAAAACATTACATTTCCATATGCAACTTTAACTCTAACTCCATCTATAAATTAAATAAAACTAAAACAAAAGCAACTTTTCAACGTCAACGCCATCTTCCAACACTTACGATCTTCACCAACGCCATCTATTATTTCACCTAGATAACGCGTTTACTTGAGCTTTCACAATTAACATGGGACAATGTACAGTGGTGCTCGAGGGTTCCACTCTGGTCATGCTCACGTAGTGTCGAAAAGTTATACCAGATGTCGCTACTCATCAAGCATGAATGTAAGTTTGTATATCTTATATCAATGCGGCGTCAAGAGCCATTGATAACATTCAAATTAAAATTAATTTAAAAGGCCTAATGTATGGAAACGTCAGCGTAAATTTGGTACATTTCTAGTATACATACACTAGCCATATTCCAAGTTATCAATGCAAACAAAGTTCTTACTTACTCCATTGTATCATTTTGCGTTTCTGAAGATATTATTTTGATTTAGCCAAACTCATTTATGTTTATGTATGTCTATGTATTATTGTTTATAATTTTTCATATTTACATTTAACTGGAAAATATATTCATCGCTTTGTGCATTGGCAGCCCTCTTTATCAGAAGTTTCTAGTAACAAAGCCATAAAATATGTTATTCTTCTTAATTTCAATCGAGGATGGAACTATATTTCTATAATGAGAATTATTGTGAATAAAAAAAATGTTAGTGCCTACATATAGTTTTTTTTTTTCAATGGCGTAACCGGTACCTTAGATAATCTTAATATATATAAATCTCCTGTCACGATGTTTGTCCGCGATGGACTCCTAAACTACTTAACCGATTTTAAATAAAATTGGCTCACCGTGAGCAGTCTGGTCCAACTTAAGAGATAGGATATCTTAGATCTTTAATTATAGTCGCAATTTTATTTTATTGCAAGTTATTTGTCACATGTTATATATATATGTATATATATACTACAATACTCACTTAAGGCTAAGCGATACTGAATACTTTAAAAACAAAATCAAACGCAGACGAAGTCGCGGGCAACAGCTAGTATATTATATAAACTTAAATAGAGATACGTTCAGCAAATAAAATTTCAAACAACTCAGCAAGCTGTCGGCAATTTCGCAGTGCATTGTCTGAGAATAACTGAGATAAAAGCTTTCCTGTGTCATAACTCCTCCCCATATAGTCAGACAGACTTTAGGTAGGTACCTACGTAAAATATTGGATTACACAGTATATATTTCTAGTTTTCCCAGAATTTATGGGATTGATACCAACCGTGCAAGATTGTAAGTCAAAGCACGATTAGGAATATTATTCAAAGGATAGGTTTAAGGTTTTTAAGAACCTTAGGTTTAGTTTGAAACCATTATCCAATTTTCCATTTTGTACTGGACTAAATTGAACCTAAATTTATCGCCTAACTTATTTAAAGCACCTATATTCTTAATCAAAGCACTTAAGCAAGTGTAAACTTGTTTAATAATAACAAAAAAATAAAATGTATTTTTATATTTACAGTGGCAGTAAGAAGCTCTTGTCTTTTCTTAACAGTACCTCTTATATTTAGAAGATAGTTAATAAGTATGCATGTAAGAGAAGATTAAGTACAGAAATATACAAAATTGTTCGAATTACACTTAAAATTGTAATTAAAGAGCATTAACTTACACAGTTTATTTCCTCCAATCGATGTGAAAAGAGTTTATAACTTAGTCTTATAACCCGCTTATTCCTTAATATACCTACATAGTATATCTGGTATCTTGCCTCGGCATCATAAAATAACAAATGTCTCTGATAAAATGGCTTGCTTTATGCACTTGTTGTACAATCTACTATTCCTAGCGTACAAAGTTTTCTGAACTGGTTACCTCGATTTTAAATCACGAACGACAAATGGAAAATCCCGCAGAAAACCTCAGCGTAGCGTCGTCGTTTCCAACCGTAACGAAGGTAATATGGTTTACTTTTTAACGAGCGCGCTCATTGGGACGAAGTGAAGACGACCTTTTTTCTAAAGATGCTCTTAATTATTGCAACGTTTAAATTTTTTTTAATGATTTTTTTTATCAATATCTATATAGGTACCTTTTGCCCATATTTACCAAGCTTGGAAAGTATTCTGGTTTGCCTTCACCACATTGCAGCCGGCAATATAAAATAATTCTAAATTTGAAACGAAGTTTTATATGGCTCCCTATTCAAAATTGTACTCCACTCTGTATTTGTATTATTATCTTTAGAGGGAGAGAGAGAATAATAAAACAATAGTGAGAACAACAATAATTGTTTCTCATTACTGCAACATTTTGTTAAACAATTTATAACGTTTTTCGTATGGTAGCGGAAGTCTGCGTAAAACATATTTAGACTCCAACGTGACAAGTTCTTATTTAATTTACTTTATTGCTATACTTTATTGATTTAATTGGCATTCGCTAGTATCCAGATAAATTAAAACTTACCTTAGGTACTACACAAAATAATAAGGCTAGATTAGTAACTCACTTGTATATAGAAAGAAGTACTAAATACTCTTATTGGCTCTCAATCACACCTGACGGCCTCATTTGATTGAATAATACTTCGGAGCAATTTTCGGCACCCGATATTATATTAAACTTTTTAAGAGTGCTTATTGGGGCAAAAAGAAGAAGCTCTTAGATTTTCATACGGATTTATCCATAAAGTCCCACACCAGCTTTCTGTTTGCGTGCGTAATCGCATGAACACGGCATTAATCAGCCTTGTGTTGATGATGTGGATAGTAATCCATTTTAAATCGCGTTTCATGGACTGGGATGCCGCGGTTGGTATGGTTGAATTAATGAATACCTACCTACGATTGAGTTATGTACGGGCACGCTCACGATTTTAGTCCTTTTTTATTTTTTGATACAATACATGTGTTAGCGGTTGCCCACCTTGCTGGTACCTACGCTATAAACATGTTGTGATGTCACTACCAAGATTAATTAATATATAATTGCTTTGATAGTACTATTTTTCTATATATAATTCGTGATAATATTTATCATAATATTTAATGTTTTTCCAAATAGAATAATAACAAATCTTATGTGAAATAACTTAACGGAAACTAAAATAGTAAAATATTATTATTGGTTCGTTTTGTTGACAACATTGTAAATGGTACCTGAGCTGTAAAAAAGTAGTGTCATTACCTTCTCCAGCATTCATTCTGTTTCAAGCAATTGTAGGGGGAAACTCTGCTCGATTATGTGTCAAATGTAATTAGTGAAAACTAGTATTATTCCAAGTCCTATCCCCACGTTCTCCAAAACAAGATAAACAATAGAAAAAAAATATATACATTTGTGTGCAAAGGCGGTCGTATTGCTAAAGCAATCTCTTACTTATTCCAATTCTAGAAATTTCATGTTGAAAGCTTAAAATGCATCAAGCTTCTCAGACTATTAACTCCCCACTGCTGATCACCGGCCTCCTCTAAAAAAGGTGAGAGATGAACAGTTCTCCACGATGTTTCAAATAAGATTCATTTTATTCCTATGTTTAAGTATTTCCATACTCGAAAACGACTACCCCATTGCGAGCGGGCAAATCTTGTACCTACTAAGGCCTGTTTTCACTTTTCACTCGGCCGGTAACGGAGTGAAAATAGAATCTTGTACTTTGCAGGCTGAGTGAAAATGTCAGTCCCCTGCGAGCGTTACGAACGACGTTTTTTAAGACATTTGTAAAAATATTGCCACACATAAAGAAATTAATAGCCGTTGGCTAAAACAAAAAGTACCACGTTTTTGAGCAGTTGTATTAAAAAAATATAGTTAGGAAATAGCCAGTATTATGTAAATTTAAAATGTACGGTCAGGCTCGTGGGACAAGAAACAAAAATATAGTTATCTAGTTATTATTCTGACTATTTTACGCCGGTCGGAGCGTAAAAACAAGTTTTCAGAAAAATTCATCCACATATAACGAAAACATTGTAGACTGAAAAAGTGTTTTCAAGTTTCCGAATAGTAAAAACGGGGTCAGCGTGCCTCGTTACTTTGCACATAAATTGTCGGACAACGCTGGGTAACTGTTAGAATACATTGCTTCAATTATACTAGGAGAATGGTGTTGCATTCACAAGATGTTCTCGACAACAAAGATTGTATGTTCAACTGAAACATGAAATAACAGAAGATGTCCGAACATCACTCTTGAATTTAAAAGTGAAGAACGTTTTGAACGTAAACTGAATAGATTAAACTTTGTGCACAAAAATAATTAAAACAATGTATCCTAAGATAATCGTGGTCTTTAGGAAACAATATAATTTTAAGGTGGCCGGGCGCCTCTCACTTGACTATATGCCAATCAAATCGGCGGAAGAAGTAAAAAGGTACAAATATTAAGTTAGCATGGAGGATTCTATAATGCTAAACGACTAAGACACCGGGAGGTATTTTAGTTTGTAAATAAAAATTTAACGAAAAGTATACAGTTTCGCGGCCTTATCCCTACTAATATTACAAATGTCAATGTAAGTTTGTTTGTTACGCTTTCACGCAAAAACTACTGAACCGATCCTCATGATACTTTGTACACATATTCTTGGAAGTGTTTGAAGTAATATAGGATAATTTTTATCCCGACATTAAGCTCGGTTCCTCTGGGAGAGGTGATGAGTGTTTGACGATTTTACACAATAACTCCGACAAACTATAACTGATTTAAATAATTATTTTTGTACTATAGAGGTTATAGAGGTTAATATGGGTTTAATTTTGCCCAAACTGTGGTTGGAGATAGAGAACAGAACTCCTCAGCGGACAGCAGCAAACCCCTAAGGCTTAGCGACACTGAATACTTTATTTTTTTAGATCTACATCTAAATTTAATGCCACATAAAAAAACTAAATCAAAAGCAGATGAAGTCGCGGGCAACAGCTAGTATAGATATATACCAACTAAACTATGTAACAGTACGCTGCGTCCCGTCGTTTCGCGAGCCAAGCCGCAGGGCACATCTAATATCCAATAAAAAAATAGAGCTATGAAAAGGAAAACAAACATATTATATGATATTTCTAACCTATAACTCAATAGCTGTTATATGTACATACTGGAAAAAAATACATTGTATAACGAAAATCATAGATAAGTCTAGTATTCCACGATAAACAGAAAATAATTTGAATTAATCGTAGACTTACCACACTAAATTGGTAACCACTTTTTTAACGCATTTGCAATGCGTTTTACTCTGATAGTACCTACCTAGTACCTACGTGTTGATCCAGTTTGGAATATCGCTAACATGGAAGGGGTGTGGCAGTTTATAAAGACTTATGCCCCTAATCGGTTTCTACGTGGCATCGTACCGAACACAATCGCTTTGCCGATGAATTAGTAACAAGCCATGGCTAAAGCTAAAATCAGATCAAAACTAGAGGCAGTTTCTAAATGAACACATTAAAAATGTACCCAGACATGATGACAACATTAGATTTCAAAATAACACAAGATCCCACTTTGATGCTACGCTTACTAACTGTTGTAGAATATACAACTGTATATTCTAAAACAATTAGTATATTTTAGTTAGTTGTATGCCTACAATTATTAAAAAAATAAGTGTGAGCATGTCGTTGTTTGCGTTCTCTTTGGAAATATTAAGGATTTAGATTTAAGTAATACCCAATTCTTTTCGTCTCGGCTCAGTTCTATTTTCTTCGATTTGTTTATTCAATATATAAAAAGGCTCTATAAAAGGTATTGATTTGGTGTTTGCTTACGTCGGAGCTTTGTTTATATTAGGTATTATGATTACATAAACCCTTTTGTAGAATCCCTTTCTATTATATTTACTGTCAAACACAATATCGCCACGAGTGTTTCTAAGGAAAAGGGTCCTTTTATCGGCGTATTACGATCACAGGGTAATTCAAAGTTACTACTGTACAAAAATTACAGTTAAGGGCCTATACCTGATAAAATAAGCCCTATAGTATAACTTTGTTTTTCGTATTTTTTCTTCTTTTGCCTTATGATTTGGCGATGATTGTTGAATCATACTCTTCCTCATGAATGCTATTTTCCTATATTAATATTAGATGTATTAATATTTCAAAATAATTTTAAATAATTTCACAGATAATATTATTATGGCCGACAACATTATTAATTTGCTTCAATAATTGGACTCTGCTCCAATTATTTTTGATAGTCTATGCTCTAAGAACCTCTCCATCATATATTTCTGGCCAGTTACCGCCCTGCCGAGAAAAAAAACGAGTGCAGTGCTTTAGTGTGTGAGTTAAATCCACTTACCACCAGGTGAAATTGCAGTTAAGGGCTAAGTCGTAGTGGAATAAATAAAAAAAAAACTTTGCTTGAAAAAGATCCTTTTATTTTTAATTTGAACTGACCCCTTTGCGAATTTACTCAAGTCAATTATTATATAATACGCAGCTACTCGCAATGTTAACAAAGCATAATAATAAAACGTTTTTAGAATAACACAACGTTTTTAATATTGCGTTTATATTTCTACCCTTTTCAATGCCAATACAAAAAGCTTTTGTTTGTATTGTTGGAGAAAAATGTTATTTTAAAAGATAAAAATGGAAATTTTATATAGAAGCTTATTTCACTCTTACTAAAAGGCAATAAAGAGAAATGTTAATTTAACATTCTCTAGGAATACTTATATAGCCTTTAACTATATTAATTACTAGATATTTTCCACGGATTCACCCGTGTTGTCACTATGGGCTTAAACGAAATTTAAGTTTAAAAGTACGCCGTACTCCGATCCCATACTTATTTTAAATATATTTTTTAGCATCTCCTAAGCAATAGGTTTTTTTTTTGATTTATCAGAATGTAGAATTTTTATCCTATACGCATCAATGACCACTATTACAGTAACTATGACAGTATTCCTCCAAATAACCTTGTGCTAGGTTTATCCTAAGGTCCTTAACCACCACACTGGGAGGTATATTTGCATCGTTCGGGTCCATACAGGACTAAAGTGTATCGATAATGCAGTCGTATTTATATCGATATACCCAGCAACTTAATATCATGAACGTTTTTTTATTTATTTATCAGAAAGAAGAATTTTGATTCTATCCGAACTATTGACTACTTTTACAGTAACTATAACATCTCATTATTCCTCCAAATAACCTAACCTAGTTGTTGTTGATATTAATTTACTCTTGAAAACTATTTATGAATTAAATAATAATTATAAAGAGTATTTGTAAAAATCCTAATCAATTGAATAAAATATCTAGCAAATATGAATTCATAGTTATCAAAAGTTTAATTATTTTCCCGCTTTATAAAATTAATGTAACAATAGTATTCACATCAAATGTATAATGAACCATTTACTCAGCGCACGTGGTTTGGCACTTTTTCTTCAGGCTTGTTGTACAAATATCATATTATACGTCTGGCTGAAATCTTATTTCATTACTGTAATTAAAAATATCTAACCTAAATGTTACTTATAAATAAAAACTCTGTAGTTTGAGTGTTCATCGATAAACAAGCAAAGCAATATTTATATCTTCATAATATTTGTATAGAAGTATAGATTTAATATGTATTTATTTAGGAAAACCAACAAATAATAAATTTTTTCATGTCCAAGTTTCTACGTTGTGAGCTAAGTGAATGTTCAGCTTATTACAGGTTTTCACAACTTTTACAAATAATTACATTTTAAATAGAACTGCATTACAAAACAAATATATAAAAATACTACTAATTTTAGGTTAAGGTTTCAAGGTTTATAATGTTAAAAAATAAAATAGAATTAAAATACTATGAAATTAAAAGTACGTACCATGACTAGTTTTACACAGTACAGTTTTGCACTACTCGCTTTCAAGTTTTGATGTATCTCTACTTTTTATGTTCTAAACGTGAAAGTATCAACTTGAAAGAAAGAAAAACCAACAAACTCACTTTCAAATTTATAATATTAGTATGGATAGACGAGATTTCGGTATATAATTTTAACTAACCTAAGATATCTTACTAGCAAATATCATCAAAATCTGTTTTGTTATTAATGCGGAAAAAACAGAATAGCGCTTTAGATCTTTCTTATAGGAAGGAAATATGCGTTTTTGTAGGATAAAAAGCGGTTATGTCATTCTCAATAAAATTTCAGTAACACAGCCATTTGTTCGACAAATAATAAAAAAAAAAAATCCAATGCCATGTGCCATTAAGTTATATTTTAATGTTTTACAAGACATAGTGATTAATTCATTTCCAAAATAATATAACATCGTGAATCATCTCCAATAAATAACTGGAAACTTTTTCAATTTAGCGTTGCGGTTCGTGTATTGAATTTTATGTGTAGACCTTCAACTCAACTTTTTTTGTTAGCATCGGCTCGTACAGAATATTAAATATGTATTCGTAGGCTTTTTTGTCGGTTGTCGGGCCAACTAACCCTATTAGAGCAATGGTAGTACCTAAACAATTTTCACTCTGTTACGAGCGAGAAGATATATGCCTGACTATGGGTGTTCATTGATTAACGATGATGATTTTGGGACTGTTTATAAAAAGTATACTTAACGGACCAAAAATACCACTGATAACTCCTAGACGTACATTAAATATAAATAAATATACTACTACAATACACACATCGCTATCAAGCCCCAAAGTAAGCGTAGCTTGTGTTATGGGTACTAAGATAGCTGATGAATATTTTTTTATGAATACATTACACATAAATACTTATAGTATACAGATAAACACCCAGACACTGAAAAACATTCATGTTCATCACACAAACATTTTCCAGTTGTGGGAATCGAACCCACGACTTTGGACTCCGAAAGCAGGGTCGCTGCCGACTGCGCCACTCGGCTGTCAGTGGGTTTGGCCGACATTGGTAGTTCTGCTAGTAATTATCAAGGACAATTAAGTTTTTCGTTAGTACTATTATATATATCCCGTTGTGCAAACGAGTTTGAAGTTTATTTAAACAAAACTAGATAATATGTATCTACAGATATGATAGCCTTTTTGGCAAAGTTGGGCTTATCTCCGGCCCGTACCGATGAAAAATCAAATATCGCTAGCAACCGGAAGGCGTTTCAAATTTACAGTTTAATTCGCGGTTAGCGTGGTGGAGGAGCCTTAACCGTTCTCATCCTGTAGTGGGCGATAATAGGTTGATAATGATTATGGTGTATGTATTTGTAATTGAAGGAATTTTAATAATCTTTTTGTAACATATAATAAAAATAGTATTTTGTCCTTAGAACTTGAATTTGTAGGTACTTAAAGTAAGAAGTTTTACTTATATTACGGTTTTAAGATATATTTCATATTTTCTTGAATTATGTACTGTTATTTTGCATTTATGAATGCCCGGTTATCATGTGCTTCATCATATCAAACCATTACCGGCCCACTACAGGGCACGGGTCTCCTCTCGAAATGAGAAAGCGTTAAGACCGTAGTCCACCACGCTGGCCCAGTGCAGATTAGTGGACTTCACAAAACTATGAGAACATTATGGAGAACTCTCAGGTATGTAGGTTCCCTCACGATGTTTTCCTTCACCGTAGAAGCAAATGACATTTTATTGCTTAAAACGCACAAAACTTAGAAAAGTTATATAGGTGCGGGGATTCGAACTCACCCCCTGAATGAGAAGTCGAAGTCCTACCCATTAGGGTATCACCGCTTCAATCATGTGCTTACATTGTCATAATGCATCTTCGTTATCAAAATTTACTCATTACCTTGTGTAAAATTTACACGAACGTATGTTAAAATAAGTAAATTTAATAGTGTAGGTAACAAATAGTTGATAATCCCAAACGTAAATCTATTTTAGCTTATAAATATTGACATTTTGATGGTGATAGACCTTAAAATACGAGTTATAGATAGGGCTATATTTGGCTTACCTAAGCAGATACTAGGACGAAAAAAGTCGCTAATGTTGATAAATCTTCAACTACCGAATATGCTTATTTCCAATCGTCCAAATCGCAAAACATTCGGAAAACCGAGCACGAACATAAATGACAAACTGCAGAGTAGTAACATGACATCTCGATGTTTTCGCCAATGCCCGACGCATTGGTGCTGGTGCTGGTGCATTTTCTGTGAAAATCACAAGATGTACCGATTCCAATAGCACATGTATCAATAACATACGACAATAAACAGAAGATACCCCACTATCTATTAAACTATACGATAAATCTATAGGGCTCACGACGGATATTTTTCTCTGATACAACAATAGCTGGAAACACGTAGCGCCCTCTCGTAATCCCTTCAATGCCAAATCGAGTTTCAGTTTCTCAACAGAGTTAATAAAGAGGGTCTGGACGTGTCACGAATAAGAGATCTTTGTAGTTCTTACTGAGGCGTACGTCAAAGGAACTTGTAAATATTGAGTTGCAAATGCTTAATAATATTTTCTCAAATTGAGGATTCTTTTCATATTGGTTTTCAATGGGCTAGCAAAACTAGTATTTTGAAATTTGATAGCCAATACCAGGCTTCATATTTCTAATAGAAGGCTGTTCCAAAGAAGCGTTTAGATTTTTGCAGTGAGTATTTGTAGTATATTGAATTGGCTTTATTTTACGTTTACACGAAGAAGGAAATTTTTCACTGTACGTTCAGCCTCCCCTGAGGATACTCCGATATTGTAGTAAAACATACGGAGAGAGTGTATTTGGGAGAATCTGCTAGGTATTGCTATTAAAAGATAAATAACTCCATACTAAAATAATAAAGAGAAAATAGTATAAAATTTATTTTAATTTTAAAAAGGCTTACTTTATATACACTAATGACTCGTCAACTCTGTCCACTGAGTAGTGATTTGTGATTCTACCACCGCAGGTTCGCAAACTCTCCCGGCGAGAACCTCAGCAGTGGTTATTTGCCAATACCATCATTTCTAAATTTAGGAATTACTATTGTATTTTTTGAGAGACGAATACGTAAGTATATACAACAAGCGGCCCAGAATCGTGGAGTTTGGAACGCCCTACAAAAGACCTATGTCCAGCAGTGGACGTCAGTCGGTTGATTTGATGATGATGATGATGAATAAGTAAGTTTAGACACGCTTTTAAAACTTACGCATTGGTAGCTACAAAATTCCATAAGAAATCATGTGATCAAAGCACATCCGCCCCCACAATTTGTTTTACTTCCTTTTGCAAACGATATGCTGATATAAGGAAAGAAAGGAAAATAATAAATATAACGAAACATTAATACACTATTCCTTTTCCCTTTTTTTCCGTCAGTTGTACTTATCAGGTTCACTAAAAATCAAGTAATAGGACTCACTATTATACAATATTACACTGTATTTCGTGAGTGGCTTTATCAGCGGGCTGTCATAGAGCATTGCAAAGGCACTGTTGGAGTCGCACCAAACGCCTGTCACGCTCTGTTTCCGTTGATCATAATTTTTAAAACAACATGGCACTGATCCAGTCTTCTACGTGTTCAGATATTGCATACGTTTAAATTTAGTGGCTAGTCTGCTAGAAATACTGCTTTTCAGATCTGCAAGTTTATGTATGTCAAATAAGATCGCTTGCAATTCAGAGCTTAGGTAAGTTTTGGTCTGGTGAAAGGTTTAAGGTTATGTATAGGGATGTCAAACCTGGAGCCTAACGAAACAAAATTTGCACAAACTTGAGACCTGTAAGCACAGTACGGAGCGAAGCATGCTTAACGTCAAATTAAAAGACGAATTAAAAGTGAAAAGTATTCTACGCGGGATTTCGTAACGGTTGGCTTGCTTCGTAGTTTTATTTGGGTTCCGCCGCAGTGGACCGCACAAAGTTTCAATGCGGGCAGACTCGGGGCCGATAAGCAGACGGAAATTAAGTATTGGGAATGGCTAGTGGAGTTAGATTAAATGTACATTCACTGATTTAGTTTAGTTAGGAACAGATAAATTGGAATCGTTCAGTATTCAATTTGTTTTTTTTAATAAGCAATACTACAGGATTAAGATCATACAGAATCCTTATTTAGTCATTTTTGCGTCCAAAAACGCATTGTGTCCAAAAACAGTGAAAACGCCTCGCGCACGTGGTAATTTACACTCGCGGAATATTGCTAGCTCATAAAAGTTTTTCCATTTTATGGTAAAATTTTGGAAGAATTAGAGGTATAATAATTACTGCCCACTGCTGAATGGTATGACTAACAGTCTGTTCGAGAAACACTACCAAAGTGTTTTGATGCTTTTGAAGCTTCAATATTAATCGTGTACACGGTTTCCACATGTTCCTAACTCTGTGAGCAATACTGAGTTCGCTCCTAAATCTCATCACACGGTAGCGTGTTAAGTTCAGAAATGGGTGATAGAGCAGCCGTGTATTTTATTATAACTAAACGAACAATTTGGGGCCACTCATAATTAATGTTGTTGTTTATAATTAATGTTTGCGTGATGAGCATGAATGTTTTTCAGTGTCTGGGTGTTTATATGTATATTCTAAGTATATATGTATATTATTTATAAAAAATATTCATCAGTCATCTTAGTACCCATAACACAAGCTACGCTTACTTTGGGGCTAGATGGCGATGTGTGCGTTGTCGTAATTTATTTAATATTTATATTATTAAAATTATTTTGTCGTCAAAGTCAACAACCACGCCGCGTTTAACGGTGGTAAAACTGTTTGTGACAGCTCGTCCGGGGAACCGCCATGCTTATTTCAACCGCCATGCTTTTTTCTCTATAAATTTCGTGGTTTCTGGTGTAATAACAGGCATCATGAGGCTTAACAGCAACGCCTCAGGTTGATGAACACAGGGCGGAATATTATATGACGAGTTCCTTGCTTGCCCTGCTAGGTGTTGGTCCGTCAAATATTAAATAATAAATAAATAAATATATTACGACAACACACACATCGCCATCTAGCTCCAAAGTAAGCGTAGCTTGTGTTATGGTTACTAAGATGACTGATGAATATTTTTATGAATAATATACATAAATACTTAGAATATACATATAAACATCCAGACACTGAAAAACATTCATGCTCATCACACAAACATTTTCCAGTCGTGGGAATCGAACCCATGGCCTTGGACTCAGAAAGCTGGGTCGCTGCTAATTGCGCCAATCGGCCGTCGAAAAATTATTATTAAATTATTTTAATAATATAAAAGAAGTATAATGTGTGTATCGAACATTGCTCCAATTTTCACATATATGACTTTGATGACATACAAAGTGTAACCGAATTACGCAATAATGTTGAAGGATGCATAAGTATTATATAAGGAATCATCCTGCAAAAAAGTTAAATCAAAACAAGCATATTTATTTTTCCATATAAACGAAATCAAAACATTCGAACTGTTTACTTACACGCGTACCTAATAAAGTGACAGAAGTCATATGATTTTGTATGTGATGTTAGGACTGTATCTAATTTATTTTAGTAAAAACTGTTTTAGGTTTTCTGTTTCACAGATAACATAAGATAATGTTTCTCAGAGACAGTACATAATGTACCTATAAAGCCTGTAAATTTTTTATTTACACGTTGTATATGCCACGAAGTATTTTGAATATGGTATACTTTCTTCCAAGGTTCGGAAACTTAGTACTCGCTTCTTTCGTACTTGGCAGTTTTTCAGACTATGGTAAGCTTGTCATCTAAAACTTTGTAGCGATTTATTCCAACAGACGCTTTTATGCGCGAATTTATGTTTGATTTCCCAGGATAAAAAATATTAAGTATTACGCTTAACGTTTTCACTTTTCACACAATTTCACCAAGATCGGTTATGCAGCTACTCAGATTCTGTACCTGTACATGTACTGCAGTGGCGTGCATAGAGGGTATGCACAGGGTATGCAGATGATATAAAATGAAGAAAGTCTCCAGTACGAGTTTTTAAATACTTTAGGGTAGGCTTTCTATAACTCTTACCATGTCTATCTTTAAGTTTTTTATAAGTTACTAGCAGTTGCCCGCGACTTCGTCTGCGTTTGATTTGGTTTTTATAGTATTCAGTATCGCTAAGCCTTAAATGAGTATAGTAGTATATATACATATATATATAAAATGTGACTGTCAATTAATTATAGACTTATAATTTGCAATAAAATAAAATTGCGACTATAATTAAAGATCTATGCTATCCTATCTCTTAAGTTGGACCAGACTGCTCGCGGTGTGCCAGTTTAATTGTAAATCGGTTAAGTAGTTTAGGAGTCCATCGCGGACAAACATCGTGACAGGAGATTTATATATATTAAAGATACGTGATATTTTCTTCATTTTATATCATCTGCATACCCCGTGCATACCCTCTATACACGATACTGATGAACTGATAACTGTTTTATATTGTTCCGAAATTACTATTTCCCGTGTTCGGTGCAAGTGGTTCTTTTAAAAATAGGTATCAAACAACCATATACAAAAGTGAACGAAAAGAATTCGGCATTTTTATAAGTAAGGATATAGATCTATGTTGCAATAGATAATTTAATACCATTTGATGTTAGATACATATATTGTGTGGCGTAAATACGAGTTAATAAGAGTGTCGCCCTAATTCTCGTTGAATATCAGCCGGCTTTTCCAGATGAAATGATATTTAAATGGATTACATTACTATCTACATCAACACAAAAGCAGATTAATTTGATACTCAAGCGATTACGTATGAAAACAGTAAGCTAACGTATCTACAGTCGATGTGAAATATACGTCTTCTTAAAAACACTCAACATCACCGTAATCTTCGACCTTATTATTGTTCCACATCTGGGTATAGGCATTTTTCCTTACACAAGAATACACACTTAAATAAAGCTCTTGATTTATAATTAAACCTTGATTCCTATTGATTTGAGCTGCCTTGGTGGTCTAACATGCTTATTTAGGGATCACGAGATCCTGGGTTTGGATCCCGTGTCAGGTTAGCAGTTGCAAGGTGTTGGATTAGAATTCTCTTAGTACTGCAGCCATTGACTGCTTGTAAGTGGATGAACAAAATGTTTTGCATGAACCAATAATTTCAGACAAGTTTATGTATTAGAAATTATTTATTTGTATGCTTACAATATATAAAAGAGCTTACTTGGGTTCTAATTTTCTATGATATTGAAGTTCTTGACAAATACATTGTGTGCATTCCGCGACGTAGAAAATGTACCTACGTACCACTTAACATGCTAGATACAATGTTCCACGATTTCAAAATTACAGCGAACTAGAATGTCAGGTATGTAAGGTTAGCATGTGGATAAAGTATAAGGTCCCACCTCAGCACAGCTAGTTATTTCGCTAGTTTCAGAGGGATCTGTGTGTTCTACGGCGTTTATTTAAAATAAGTAATATTAGTTTACTAAACAAATATTACTCAACGTGTATGTGTGCTTCCCTCAAGTTACATATACACATCGGCTTGGAATCCCGCAAAATTCAACATAGCAACGTCGAGGCAGTGGGGAAAGACACAGATATGGAGTTTACCTGCTATTTTAATAAACCACGTTGCATGCATCCCGTCTCGATTTTTCGCTCAGATTTGTCCGTAGCCTACATTGCATTCATACAAGAGGCTCTGTATTTTTCATAAATGGTTTTATCAGCACAGCACTTTTGGAGCAGCACCAAACGCCTGTCACGCTCTGTAATTTTTTAAAGAATGTGGCACTGATCCAACGTGTAACTTGTCCAGTGTAGATACATTCATGGATTTATGGTCAAGCGGCAACGGTCGCAAATGACCGTTTTATGTCACACCGATAAATCTCTATGCGTATCATCCGTTGCGCTTAACCGAAGCGTTTTAGACTTGCTTTTACTGTTTTAATCCTTTTATTTTATCTTTAACTGCCTTGTTGATCTAGTTTTTAGTATGGAACACTGAAACTGTAATTCGCAATTAATATATATCGACATCATCACGCCATTACCGGCCCATTATAGAGCACGGGTCGCCCCTCAAAATTAGAAGGGTTTATATCGCGCGCTGTCCTCCACGCTGTCCAAGTGCAGTTTGGTAGACTTCACAGGACTTTAAGAACGTTATGGAGAACTCATAATCTTGCAGGTTTTATCACAATGTTTTCCTTTATCAGTAAACTAAGTGATATTTCTGTTGCTTAATTAATAAACACACATAACGTAAAGTTAGAAGTGCGTGCCGGGGATCGAACTCGGTCCCCCCGATAGGGAGCCTCACTAGGCTACCACAACTTCCTTTTTTTTTAACTAGCTGTTACTCGCGACTTATTCCGATGATATTAACTATTTAGGAAGCCAATGCCGTTTACAGAATCATGAAAGGTGGGATGGATATTTTTTATACGCATTTCCCCAAAAGTCAAAATTTTAAAAAAGAAGGGCTCCAAATATGAACTTTTTGAAACTGAAATTTAGATTTCTTCGACGGTTGACAGGTTAAAAGAAACCCCAGGATCCGCGCGACGCGTTTTGAAAAATACTTCTACATATAAAAAAAAAGGAAATTAGTAGAATGGTTCGGGGTGATTTTACCGGATGGACGCGACTTCGTTCTCGTAAAACTCCTTTTTCCCATGAGCTCAGGAAGATTTCCTGTGATGCCCATGCCCTTTACCAGAGAGAAAGCTACCAGAAAATAAGTAATAGTTAAGTTAGCTAACTAACTTAGTTACTATTTCCTTAAAATCAGTTCAATTATTTATACGTTCGATGCCTACAAACAGTTAGATAACACACTTAGGCGTCTAAAGTTATTTAAATAAATTGCATATAGTAACTATATGAATGTATAATATGTAATATGTTATATGCATATTTTTGAATTTATATTGTACCACCTACTATGTGGCATTTGTGGCACTTTTGTGGAATTTTCTTTATAAGACTTTGGTTTTGTGGAAGAGATCGCTATGTAGATAAGGTCGTCCTTTTACCTGAACGCTCTATTGTACATATTAGCATTTTTGTGAATTTACTCTTTGGTGTACAAAAAAATAGTGTATTATTTCATTCTTCATTCATTCGTACAAACATTTATATGCACACACATACGCGTGTAATAAATAATTAATAAATTGACGTTAATTTAAGTTAATTAATTAAAGTTATTGTCCGCGTAGGTGATAGGTAATATTGTTTTGTTATTATCCTCTAGTCGTGATCTTGGTTTTAATTCTGCGTTTTTTTGCTATTTTTATCATTTTCAAATTGCTGAAAGTAGGGAGGAAGGAATTCCTAAAAGACAAACTATCCTACAAATTTACACACTTTGTGAACAAAACTCTCAACTATTAATCTTTATTCATGATCCGGGACCTATACATTGTTAGGTATTGGGGTTTCTGTTCGAAATTCGCAGTTAGGATTCTGGATTTGTACGACTCGTAGAGTATGCTAAGTCGTCGGCTACGGTTATTTAACTCTAACATGTGACCATTATTGTTCATGCCTACCACAAAGCTGCCTTGTCACTGCGTAGTGTGTGTACACTCTAAATCCTTCTCTCCTATTAGATAGAAGGAAGATTTAGGCTTTACTGTGAGTTATCATGTAAACTAACGTGAAACTTAAAACGTCACATCCACTGACACTGACTTTAAAATGGTGTCAATTTTTTTTTTTAGCATACATTATTTACTTACACATTATTCTGTTGAAATCCATTTTTTCAGAACAAGTAGGGGCGGCGTGTTTAGGGTGTTGCTTACGCCTCAGGTTAACAGACACAGGGCGGCAGTTTGTGTGTTTGTGTGGTGTTGCTTTGCTATTACACGATGGCTTGCCACTTACCATCAGGTGAGCCATCGGCTTGGTCCATCAATAATTAGTATTAAAAAAAATGTGCGCACAATGCAGTTTTGCAAAAGCGTTGTGGAAGATCTGTGTGGTAGAGATCAATTAAACTGTTGGTAAATCGGACCGAACAGATTTGTTTTTTTGTCGCACATTAAATAAATTAAACTTATCGAGAATTGTAAAAGTGTATAGATTTTCGCAAACTATATTGCCTGCTTACAATGTACCAATGCCATCGATACCTGGGGATCAACTTCTGGCGAGCTTTGCGCTCGGCCTCTGCCTCCCAATGACTCTGTTACGGTGAGCCAAGTTGAACGGGTATTTGAATACTTTACTTAAAAATCAATATACACGCTTATCATTTCATCATACACTTGCATTGTATGTGTATTAACGATGTCGTTTTCCCGGTAGCCGCCGAGCCCTGGGGCACAACTCTTGGCGAGCTTCGCGCTGGCCCCCAACCCCCCAGTCACGCTGGTAATGGGGCATCAATCCATCCG
Source organism: Pararge aegeria (assembly GCF_905163445.1). Classification (NCBI taxonomy): domain Eukaryota; kingdom Metazoa; phylum Arthropoda; class Insecta; order Lepidoptera; family Nymphalidae; genus Pararge; species Pararge aegeria. The sequence continues at coordinate 8,215,092 of NC_053195.1, read as the reverse complement.
AATCAAATCTTTAATAGTTTTCGAATATCTGTCATTTTATAAAAGCAACAATTGTCATCTATTTTATTCCACTAGGTGAAAGCGAGCCTTTGACTGCAATAACATTTGGTGGTTATTGATGATGCAGTCTAATATGTTAGGGGTAGTGGACTAATCGGTTACCTGTTTGGGAGTATGGCAATTATATTGCATATCCCTAATAGGTGTCTAGGTTGCATCGTAGAGGAACGCTAAAACACTAAGAGGCACATCTTTGGGTGGTTACTAGACACGGTCGAAGCCATTTACGAGAAAGTTCTCAAATAGGCAGTATTTTTAAATTTAAATTGCGTATTATAATTTCGTAGCAGGCAATCTTTTAATTATTATTACAGGCACGCCTATACTGTTGTTATTCTTGTTGATTTTAAATAAAAATAATGACTTATTGTATTCTATTCAAGTTAGTCCCTAGACTGCAAACTCTACGGTGGTATATAGATCGCTACATACCACCATAGAGGTTTCAATTAAAGAACCTTAGATGGCGGGCTAGCTTATTTAGAGAATCTCGCCCCTAAATCGGTTTCTACACGGCATCGTTAAAATCTCTAGGCAATACTTCTTCGTCGTTTCTTACATTTCGTTTAACTATTTCGGTACGGAACGCTAAGACAGGCAAATTAGTGACGTGTCCACTATTCGGATTATGCTATGCCCTAATTTTCCACAACACTGCACAGCCGGCGCTTAATGAACGTGCAGTTCGGCACGATTCCAAAATAAATCACATTCTTCCTCCACTGAACTCTAGGTGTTAATTCCGGAAAATATTTTTGGTCGTTCCGCACGTTCAGCAATTCAGAAAAGTCTAGGCTCGTACAATAACGTAACGTCACGTGGTGTTAAAAGTATTTTTTTAATCTTACGTGTCTTATGATGTAAAAAATCTTTTTGTAACTTATAAGTGTAATAAAAGTAAATTTTAAATTGTTAAGAAAATAATAAAAACCCACTGCCATGAGGAAAATTTCTTTTTATTCTGTTTGTTTTTATTTTTTTTAACATTAATTGCCATTAACGGCCGATTGGCGCAGTGGGCAGCGATCTTGCTTTCAGAGTCCAAGGCCGTGGGCCCGATTCACACAACTGGAAAATGTTTGTGTGATTAACATGAATGTTTTTCAGTTTGCTTATATTTATATTATAAGTATTTATGTATATTATTTTTTAAAATATTCATCAGTCAGCTCAGTACCCTTAACACAAGCTACGCTTACTTTGGGGCTGCTATTAATTTATTTTATTTTATTTATTTATAAAAAAGTAACCTCATAAAAAACCTGATAATTTAAAAAAGAGATTTTGCCTTTGTGTGAAATAATTAGGCCTTTTCCGTTGACTGCCGAAGTTACATTGAAAAGCAAAGTTACCGAACTCGAATCTACACAATCTTTGTAAATTACCATTTGAAGACGACTAAAGCGTCGCTATCTTATTAATTATCGCGGAGGAGATCCTATCACTGTATCTCCCATTAGATGCAAAGCGTTAATTAATTTAGTAGTAAGCTTTGCTTGCCCTTCATTGCCGTCGCTTTGTATCTCAAAGCAAGTTTTGTAGAGAAGCAATTTGCGATCTACTGCTTTTTAGAAATACCTACTTTTGATTTTATTGCAATTTAAAATTAGTATAACTACTGAAATTAGTATATTTTCTCGATGAGTAGAACAGAGTGGAGCATTTTATTTCTAATTATCCTCAACCCAGTACCGACTTCCTACAGAGAGCGGGTACTGGCGTGCATACAGGATATGCACTGAACAAATATATCATGGAAAAAATCTCCAGTAAGATTTATGAAAAACTTAAAGGTGGGCTTTGTATAACTCGTACAATGCCTACTCTTAAGTTTTTCCATACTAGTACAGCTCGGCTAGCTTGGGCAGGAGACAATTATCTGCCCGGGGAAAGGATAAAGATTTATCTTCTCCCACAGCTTTATCAACTCTCAGAGCATTGGCGCACAAGTAGAAACAATATCCAAACAAAATATATGTGCAATAATAAACGGGATAGGCTAGGCTAGGGATAGGCTATAGCTACTTAATATACTCTAAAACTACTTAATGTATTAAAATAAAACTTTGCACGATTTGAGTTTATACTAGGTACAAGGTAGGACAAAGGATACGTTTATCTTGAAATACAGCAAAGTTAGTATTGGAGAGGAGATCAAAGTATTTGGCGGTTTTAAACCACAACTCCGTCAGTACCATTGTACTGGATAGATTATACTATAACCTAGAAACCTGGCCTGCTTTTAGCCTGGGGATAGACGTAGGATATTTTTGACCCAATAATTAACATGAGGGATTTTGCCGAAGTCGCAGGGCAAGTGTAGTGTATGAAAATCGCTTATAGTATATGTTTGTGGTTTATGTAGTGTACCGTATTTCATAAGATCACCTCAAAGGAATCACGAGGGTTACTCGGTAATTATAATATGTATTCCAAAGGATTCCATTACAAAGGGTTCATATGCGGAACAAGTAATACGATCTTAGTTAACAAAGTCTAGTAAGTAAAGTAATGTACAAGTCTCTCTAGCGGGATTGGATTACAGTTTACATCTTTTAAACATCGTTTTTATCCAAACATCCACAAGTTATTCGTTTAGATTATTTCGTACATAGTTTTATGTAAACGATAAAAAGCTTGCTTTTAAATTGATTTGAGGGAAAATGTGAGATGGTGATAAGAAAAAAAAACAACCGGCTAAGTTTCTTTTTAGATTAGGGCGCGTTTGGTATACTTGTAGCCTTAGTAGTGGCGTGCATAGAGGTTAGGCACAGGGTATGCAGATGATATAAAATGAAGAAAATCTCCAGTACGAGTTATAAATACTTTAAGGTAGGGTTTTTATAACTCTCAAAATGCCTATCCTTAAGTTTTTTATAACACGTATCTGAGATTTTCGACGGCCGATTGGCGAAGTTTGCCAGCGACCCTGATTTCTGAGCCCAAGGTCGTGGGTTCGATTCCTACTACTGAAAAATGTTTGTGTGATGAGCATGAATGTTTTTCAGTTTCTGGGTGTCTATACGTATATTCTAAGTATTTATTTATATTATTCATAAATAAAATATTCATCAGCCGTCTTAGTACCTATAACACAAGCTACGCTTACTTTGGGGCTAGGTGGTGATATGTGTATTGTCTTCGTATATTTATTTATTTATTTATTTATTATCTGCATACCCTGTGCATACCCTCTATGCACGCCACTGAGCCGTAGTGTTATGTGAATAAATACCATAGCTATAGGAGTGGTAATGGCGGTGCTATCAGCGAATAAATTAAACTAATAATAAACGTACGAACTGGGTATATTGCTGAAATTTTTTTGGAGGGCACTCTATAGTCGATACTGAAGCTAAAACTGTATTTTTTTTGTCTGTCTGTCTGTATATTGGTCGCGAATCACGCTATAACTACTTAATGGATTGAAATAAATCTTTGCACGATTTGAGTTCATTGTTACAAGGTAGGACAAAGGATACTTTTATCTTGAAATTCAGCAAAGTTAGTTTGGGAGAGGAGATGAAAGTATTTGACAGTTTTAAACCACTACTCCGTCAGTACCATTGTATTGGATAGATTATATTATCAGTTGAGTTTTGCCCAAATTTCGTGTAGATCTTTTTTTGTTTACCCTATATTTAATAAGAAATCCTCAGTTAGTCGGGAATTCATCTTCAATATTGGAAATCTAAAAATACCGAACCGTCCCAATTCCTAGCAAATTGCATTTACGATCCAAATAAAATACCCAGGCCTGCAGCAGTTAGCAGTTAGTAAAAAGTTGCCGGAATGGAATTTTCTAACGGCTACTTTGCCTTGGACTGTTTTTCCCGCCCTCAGCTGTTTTATAGCGAACTAATAGATAATGATAGATAAAACTGAATTTTTTCATGATTCCATAACGAATGCAAAATAACGTCACGTCCTTTGGTAGCCTGTGACTTTAATTATCAAGTTCCATTTAATGTGCTCATACACGAACGACGGAATTTATATAAACCGTTTAGTTTACACATGCAGGTATTAAGGAAGGTTGACATATTATTGCGCTTTTGGATGCTTTTTGAATGAAAATAAAAATAGTTTTAATTTGTTAAAAACTTTTTGTAGACCTCGCTGGTGCAGCGGTGAGTACTGTGAATTTAAGTAGGAGGTCCCGGGTTCAATTCCCAGTAGGGGCAATTTGCCAATTTATCGTTTCTGAATTTTCTCTGATCTGGTCTGGTGGGAGGCTTTGGCCGTGGCTAGTTACCGACAAAGATCGCTAAGCGATGTAGTGTTCCTGTGCAATGTCGCCTAGAAAATTTTTAGGGGTATGAAAACCATGCTCCCTAACAGGTTAGCTACCATCTTAGACTACAGAGATTGCAGTCAAGGGCTAATTTGTAGTGGAATATAAACAACAAAATTGGATAAGTAAGTAATATTATTTTTAATCAAATTTTATTGCTATTATAAAAGCCAATGCTCTCCGGCGACGGCAGGGCAGAGCATTTTTATCTTTACCCAACATCAACTTTATTCGTAACTAGTCGTAACAAGATTTAGTCTCCTTTGCACGGCTAACATAGGCAGGAGACGTTTTTCTCCCCAGGGAATTTACAACATTTTTTTCTTATCTCACAGTTTAATCAACTCTCGGATCATTGGCGTACGCGTGGAAATAATATGGAAATAATAAACGTGTATGGGCACGCACGCCAACAGGCAATAGGAGAAGTTGGACACGTATATTTTATCCCTTGTCAGGGGATATAATTTTTGTCCCCTGCCTCTGATAGCCGTGATCAACCCCGAAAATCCCTTACGATAGGATCGTAAAACGGATAACCATTTAGTAAGAAATATGCTCAAGAATAACAAACCCTTATTTCGCTGTAAAGCACTACATAGACTATCAATAGTTTTTCTTTCAACTTCTGCAGCCAGCACATTCACTAGTGCTATAAAAGATATAGATTCCATATGACGTATGGATGCATGGATGAAAACTTTATTGCACACAAATTCTTAGGAAAAAACACAAATGAGACACAAATTTATAAAAACATTGGTACGCAAAGGCGGTTCTTGAATGAAATCTAAGATCATCATAATACCATTTGTATTATGAATTTAAGTTTAGTAGAAATGAAGTCTAATCTGAAGGGGCCGAGTTTGAATCCTTCATAACTAACTTTTCGGAGTCATGTGCGTTTCAAGCAAATTAACATCGCTTGCTTCAACGGTCAAAGAAGATATTGTGAGGAAACCTGCATGCTTAAAGGCCAAAGGCGTGTGCCTATGTTAACATTATGGAAAACTCACAAGTTTACCAATCCGCAATTGGCTGGCGTGGTGGGCTACGGCCTGAACCCTTCTCATTTGGGGAGACCCGTGCTCTTTAGTGGGCCGGTAATTGTTCGATGATGATGAGAAATAAAATGCTCTGCAATGCTTTCTTCATTGTGCGGTAGCCAAAAATTTTCTAAAGTAAAATTTACATATATCTAAGCACTAGATAAATAGGTATTCATAAACATATTAACTAACAAACTAAAACTTGTTAGGATAACGCCTATGTCGGTTAGAAGCTACTAGGCCTGACTTATGTAGGTTATTACCATGGGACCAATATCTACCTTACTGTTCCACTGTCTAAAGGCGCCTCGTGGGCATCGTTACGTGTTTACCAAATAGGTCTTTATAATAGCTAACATTATTTTCATACGTGTTGTTCTATTTTTGAAGTATGATATTTATAGATACTTTTAAGCGTAGTATTTGTTGAATTTAACTGTCTTAAAAAAGTGGGAGGTTTCTAAATATTGGATAGAAGCAGGCGTTACTTTGTGGAAATCCATGATATATTATGAAAATTAAGCTTAATTTGCTATAGTACGCGAAAAGCAGGAGAATCTGTTTGGTGTAATTTATAATTTCTTCAATCATTCAAGTCCAATTGACTTAACAATTATTCATTGTAAAGTTAAAACTTCCTGAGGATGCTCCGGTTTCGGAGCGAAACGTGCGTAGAGGGTACATAACCGAAGATCTGTTTGGTGTGGAGTATAAGGATTGAAGAAATTATAAATTACACTATACAGATTCTCCTGCTTTTCGTAGACTATAGCAAATTAAGCTTTATTTTCATAATATAGTGGGAGGTTTATTTATTTTATGCGTAGTTTTACCCTACTTCTTTTTTACTTTAGTAGTTAAGCAATAGTCGAGCTTTCGAGGACAGAGGTCGTCCGGGAAAGTAATACGGTTCATTTCTGCTTTGCAGTGTTCCGTTCTGAAGGGCGTGGTTGCTGGTATATCTAGAGGCACGTGAGGCTTATTACCTACGCCGCAGGTTGATGGACACTGGGCAGTGCTTTGTTAGACGTGTTCCTTGCCATGCCCTGTAAAGAATTACGTTGTTTACAAACGATGGTTATCCACTTACCATAAGGTGGATCATTTGTTTCACTTCGTTCTTTTCATAGTTTTAACCTCGTATAGAAATTATATTATATATTTATCCCAAAATGATATAATATTCCACGTTTTATCTTAGGAAAAATAATATTATTTTTCTAACAATCATTTTTTTTGCTGAAGAGACCGGAATGGGGGTATTTCGTTTTTAAAGGGCATATATATTTTAAATAATGGTAACGCAGTAACCACGGAAATATTGTGTTTGTAGTGAACATTTTTGATTAAGGTAAGGCAGAAACGTAGCGTCAACCGGCGTCCTTAGCGGCGTTCAAGTTTGCGTCAAGCGTGCGTCCAATCACACTAAGCGCGCATCGAGCTAGTCTTCTCATTGGCTCGGCGTTCTCGCTTAAAAACTTCTTCATTGGAACGCAACCTGGTCAACAGCTAGTTTTCTACGATCAATCAATTTCAACGATCTGCTTTATTCGTGCAGTTAAATTTTTAATTACTTACTGAAAGTTCTTGTCATTTTCATACGTGAATGCGGTGGAGCAACTCGTAAAAATATGTTTTTATAATTTAATATTCATTTTTAATTACGTACGCTGGAATTACACAGTTCATGAAGTTGATAATTGGCTTAATTTATCCAGTGAATCGTATTTCAAACGATGTGTTTTGGTTTTTTATGTTGCCAGTGAACTGCTTACTCATATCATGTAGCTACTCATTCTGTTATGTTTGGATTATTTGAGTGCCTTGTGTGATATAGGCCAACTATTCAATCGCGTTTAAATAAGTTAACGATAATTTGTATGGAATTGAAAAGCGCCGTCTTCTATCTAGTGGCATACTGTTTTCGAGTATTGTGACGTAGACGTAAATTACTGGTGCAAAAGGACCTTCTTAAAAAAAAAAATTCTCAACACTGTTTATTTAACTCTTGCCCAATCAGTTGTATCTTATTGCATTACTGTATGGGGTGGTGCAGCCAAATCTAAATTTCTGGAGCTAGAGAGAGCCCAAAGATCTCTTTTAAAAGTAATGCTCTTTAAAACTTATTTGTTTTCTACTTCACAACTTTATTCCACCACTGGGTTGTTTACTGTCAGAAAGCTTTATATTTCAAGCATAGTTCTTAGAAGGCACAAAACTTTACCGTTTATAACTACCAGTAAACGAAATAGATATTGTGCAGCTAATTCATTTAAAACCAAAACAGCCTTTGCGCGGAAACAATACTTGTCGCAATCAAACTATCTGTATAACGTGATTAACAGGAAACTTAAAATATACCCACTAGGATTACATAAATGCAAAGAAATTTTAAATAAGTACCTTTTATCGCTAAATTATGATGAGGTGGAATCTTTATTAGAACGTTTTATATAAAATTGAATTTATCAGTCGTGAATTTTCACAAATTCTGTCTTACACAAACTCTGATCATGCACACACAAACATACACACACACACACACACAAACATACACACACAACCACATACACACACACACACACACAAACATACACAGAAACACGCATATTTATTTTGTATATTATAGGTTGTTATTTTTTTTTATTATCATTTAAATTTCTTTATAACATGTCTGTCCTTTTGTATATCATTGTATCTCTTGTTTTGTTTGTTTACCTACCTTCATTTTAATGTATTTTGTTAAGTTTATTTTAATTGTAATGTAAGAGCGGAGTCTTCTGACACAGGGGTAGTAATACTACTCTTAAAAGAAGGCTTCAGCGATATATTGATGCCACTTTGTTTCTTACCGAAATAAACTATTTTTTTTTTTTTTTTTTTATTACTTATTAACTATATATATGTTAGGATTTAAATTTAAATAGCATTATAATTTCCACTTCTTTGTTATTTTTTTAATTTAATCTTATTTTTGAACGAGACGATCGGTTGTCATTCTCCGATTGGTTAACGCCGGTAGACGCATAACGGCGGGAACCAATCAAATTGCTTGGATTCTACCTGGACGCTAGGAGTTTTGGCGGGAAATTGGATTTTGTCTTGGCGGGTTGGATCGTTCTTTGAGAGAGTTATGAAGTGAATTGCGAGGTTGTAAAACGATAAGTTCATATTGTCATAGTTTATAAAGTAAATTAATAAAGTGATATTTGTATGGTATGTTTATTTGCATCTTTTCGTGGCCTCATCGCTATCCTACTAAAGTTTATAATAATTCAGAAGTGACAAGACAGCGTTACCTTTTCAACGCGTAAGTACACGCCCAATTATATAATTTTATTAGCTGTTTAATTAATTTATAATAATATTTAGCTACGCGAAATGTTACTAACAATCATTATGGTTATGTCATAATAACATGTACGATTAATATTTATGTTGTTAACCTAATTGAGTGTGCACGGACTCAGTGCCTATTTTGCAATATTTTTTCAGTGAGTTTTAATTTCATTTGTAACAGTATATTTACATACTCATATTGTAGGTTATATAAAAATAAGATCCCATAAATTACCGAGCTCTGGATCTGATATTATTTTTCCGATAGACATTATTTTCAAATGTACCAAACGTAGGTTTAACTTATTATGGCATTCAGGCTATCGCAAATATGATAAAAATTTAATATTAACAGTCACTTTCTACGTAACGGTGATTTGAGAATTTGTGACATGTTTCTAAATCTTACAAAAAAAAAACAAAAACAATGGAATCGAATTCTTTATTTTTCATTTGTATTTATTTGTTACGCGCAGATGTCTACACCCCTTGTTAAGTTTATTTAAAAAAAAAAAAAATTCAAACTTAAACTTTGTTTTCTTGTATCTGACCCTACCCGTGGAATATCGAAGCCGGAGCCGACTGAGGGAGCGGAGCCGTAGCTGGCTATGTGCACGCAGATCTTCTCGGGTCCTGAGTCGGGAGCTAGAGCCAAGCCGTGAGCGGGTGAAGATTTAGGAGAGGCTGTTACTGCAACTGCGAGAGCAACAATAGAAGTCGCAGCCGCTACACCGCGCCAGCTATGACTTCGCACCGGGCTACTCCGCGGCAACATTCAAGTCGCAGTCAACGCAGCGACCACGTGTCCTGAGATCAGCGGGCGGCGCGGCGGGCAGAGACGGCGCAGTGCATCCTGCTGGGCGGCGCGGCGGGCAGAGGCTGGGGCCGGCGCAGTGCATCCTGCCGGGCGGCGCGTCGTGGCGTCGCGAGATATGATAAAAGGTCACGTCGTCTTTCCGATTCTAAGAAATGTTTTGAAATGTCTTAAGGACAGTTTGACGTCTCAACCGTGTAGGTACTGAAGTTCTTTCCAAACAGTTGAACCCAAATATAGTTTCAATTTCGACTCCCTCCACCAAACCAAAGGATAGATGTTTGGCTAAAAAGAAAACAATGATTTTGCTTATGTATACGGTTGGAAAAAAATAAATAAAACTGTCACTCATTTTGCTATAAAGAAACTCCAAGGCCTTGACAAAATATGGTAGGAAGACCTAAATTCAGTTTTGTTACCGGGCCGAAATGGCAAGAGAAATTAGTAAATGTTTTTCCTTGCGAGCAAAATTAGGGCCAGGCTTTAAGGGATATACTTAAAAGGAAGAGCAGGTATAATACCTATAGAAATTTAATTTTATGAAAAGCGATATAGTTGATAGGCGTGCAGTTATTCATGATATCAGTGAAAGGAGTTTAAAATCCGGTGCTCTAGTATTTCGTTCCTGATTAGTTATTGCAATTTTTGATAAGCAGCAAGAACTCGTACCAAAACTATTTGTCTCAGGAAAAGAATTCCCTCTCTCTTTTTATTTGAAAATTAATGAAAAATGGGCAAATAAACGGCACGTCACGTCAAACATTTGTCGTTTTCGGCAGTGAGATTAGGCTGGTGAAGGAATCCTTAGTTAAGGAGTTAGGTGTGGCTCATGACTACGAGTATATACCGTCTTTATTACGGGGATTCGGCAATGTAAAATGATTATAGAATTAGTGTTAATGGAGTATACGCTCGTGTTCTATGTAAAGTTATATTTGGCAATTTGCTAAAAGATCTATATCTATCCTCAAAGATCAGCCATACCCGAAACAGCCCCATATTATCGTTTCTAAAGTTGCAACTAAGCTCCAGTTCATGGATATCGGCAGGAAGATGTCACTTTTGATACAAGAATCTTTGATTGGAATTAGTACGGCATGAGTGGTAGAGATCCATGGCGCAGTATCGGTAAGGCAAGACTTGAACATAATTTTAAGGGAAACGGCATCGTAAGAAAAAGTCTTGAGGGTAAGCCGACCATGCAATATTTCATTTGTGGTGGTCTCTATCGCTCTGAAAGTTGACATGTCAGTATAACAGTTCCCTTGTTGCGAACCTTGCTGGATTTCAGGTAGTTCATTTTTGTGCAGGGCAAAACGAGTAGACGTTGAAGTAAAAACATCAAACCACTTATGATTATGGTTATTTAAGATAATTTTGATTTAAAATAGAAGCCTGTCAGTTATAAATACCAGAAATAGATAAGCAGAGAATGTAAGAGTTGCTCGATCGTTACAAACATTCTTTTGCGTCTTCAATTAAAGAAAGAAAGAAGAAAAATGTTACATAAATTTGTTAAAGAACAAAAAAAAAAAAAAAGTGTGTGACAAAGGAGCTGGCTCAGTATAACTGCATACTAAAAAGCGCAGCACTGGTTTTCAGCCAGCCCCGTTGTCTTCGTCGTCACTGAATCCTCACGACTAAACAATAACAAAATAATCAAAAAAAAAAAGGACAATAATATAGAATATAATATATAAACAAACGAAAGATATTTTTACATTAACATAAGCTTTATTAACCCCTGAAGGACATCATGAAATACAAAATCATCTAAGAGGTAAATCATAAACAAAATCAAAAAGTATGACACTAATAAACATGAAAAACTAAAATCTATAATCAAATGTAAAGTCAAATGTAATGTGAGTGTCTTTAGTGTGCATAAAGGAAAAATTATATAAAAGTAGGTAGGTAAAAGGCGCTTCACACCTTTTAGTAATAATTTGTTATTTATTTATTAATTTTTTTTATTTACTAGTGGTCATTGAGATTTTTGTACAATAATTTGAAGTATTTTTTTTAACTTTATTTGTAGACGTAAAGATCTAGGTTGTACTAACGCGACCACGATGGATATAGAGTTGATATTGAGTTAAACAGCCAATGTACTCTCTTCTATCGACCTTAAAGGTTTATTTATCTAGGAACAATAGAAATACAAAGACGGAAGTAGAATACAATAGTTGGAAAATCCAAAAGTCCACGCCTCATAATCTTATTCATTACAATAAAATTGAGATTATTTGAAAATAATAATTAAACTACATCTAATTATACCGTAAACAGTAATAGGCTTTTATTCCTCAAATACTAAAGCCTATAAAAAAAAAAAACCAACTCGATAAGTGAAGTATTTCGCTAGTTATCGTGACCACAAGATACGGGATCCGCACATACAGACACACGGACGTCCAAGACAGAACTTTTTTTTTTTTAATAATGTTTTAATTAGTTTAAAAAAAAAAAAACAAAAAGAGATTTTAAAATATTACGAGTGTTATTTAAAAATATTAATATCTTTTCGGCTTGTATGGTAGTACCGCCACTGGTTCTGGCGGCTTCCTTTCCAAGTTTCGTAGACTTAATAGTTTCTTTGATTCCGTGATTACTTAGCCAATAGTATTTTGTTTTTTAATAAAGAGAGACTTCAACGACACTACACAAGATATAAGCTATTTTAACCAACTTTTGAAATAAATATTATACCAAAATAAATTTTTGTATAAATCGAGTTTGACTAAGTGCAACAAAAAGCTTCCAACAAACATAAAACTAACTTTATAGTTGAAAATGTAGGCAAACCTCGATATATCTACTGAATACATCTGCGTCACCTTTTCGATTTTAGAAAATTTTCTTTTTCTCAATATTTGTCTGTTTATATTCACTTATAAAAGCAATAAAGAAAAAAAAAAAATCTGGTGGTGGTGTAAAGTTATTATAAACCTACATTCAATTAGCTAAATACAAATACATAAACAAAATTGCACAAGTAAGAATGATATAATAAAAAAATATATATATATTAAACTAATATCTACTCAATCGTACATAACTAAGAACTATAACTAACAAACTAAGAATACTTAAGAACATGTAAATAAGATAGGTTGTCACACCGTGAGAGAGAAGAAGTACGTGTCAAGGTAAAATAAATGTTTTAATGCTGGAATAGCTTGTAGAGTATTCTAGTATGATTGAGTCTACGTTAAAAGGATAGCTTATTGAGAATGTGCGTCGAATACCACTATGATTATATTGCTAAAATTAATTAGAGTTAAAGGGAACTATTCTATGCCCATCCTAGACGATGTGATAGCTCGACTCATAGGCTAAGCTTGTTTGTTTTCACTCGATTTGACTTCAGGGTCTACTACCAAGTCCCTACTTCAGTGCTTAGTATACACCTAACTTCGTTTGTCTTTCATATGGTCAATACAATCATGATACCATTTGACTAGCACCGGCTGTCTTTCAGTGAATGATAAATATAATCTTAGGGTCAGATTGTTTCGGTTAGGTTAATTAATAGTGAGGATTGGCTGCATACACTGCAGCTTTGTACAGACTACAGAGCTTTGTAGGACCTTAACAGGGCTTAAAAGATAACTTATTAATAAAAGATAATAAGTTGTTTCGTTACCTTAAGTCAGATAAAAGAAACCCCGTAGGTAAGCATGTGTTAAAAGCGTTCAAAGCGTTATGAAGGTCTTCCCTACCCTATTGCTAAAGCAGATATGCCATTTCTTACCATTCATGTACCCTTCGTAAAGTCAATTAGCACATGCTCGTTTTTGTAGAGGGTTGCACAAAGTTTTGTTTTACTAAGCCCGATAGCAATACCAACCTCTTAAATGGGATAAGAGCTCTAAGGCAGTATTATGAGTGACGAAGGTAACCATTTCACTTCTCACACATTAACTCTATTTTGCTTGAATAGGGGCACAAAGCATACCCTTATCGCAGTAGGAAGTTCTAGGTTGAATGGCAAAGTAGGTACAGGGGTACAATCTTACCATTCTCGACTCCTTAGAGGCAATGACGGCGAAATATGGTGGAAAGAATTGGCAAATTATTAGGATTAACATTCTGGAAATATTCAGTGGGGACTGAATAACACCATCCAGATAACGACCGCCCGCGCCGGCCGGTAGGACACCATCAGAGGTACTGTCTCAATGCTGTTTCCAAAGGCGCTGATGAAATGATGATGAAAGAACAAACGACTTTATGCAAAAGGGTTAACTTATTAAGATAACTCAATCGTGTATAATGCTATGGATACATATTGCTTATGCCTTGAGGTGAATGGATCGGTTACCAGTAGTAACTTATAATGAGGATTGATTAAAATATAGCAAAAAAAAAAAAAAAAAATTGGATAAAAGTTGGTTCTATTTGGTTTTAGTTTACAATGTTTTATGTTCAAGTTTTGTTTTGTGTGTTTTATAAGCGCTTGATGCATAAAACTACAGACAACCATTTTTCTATTGTTGCAGATTAGACACGAGAATCGATCGGATCGTGTCTTGATGTAGCTGGAATCAGGGACGAGAATCGATCGGATCGTGCCCTGATACAGCAAAAACACTAGAGCCAGGCACGAGAATCGATCGGATCGTGTCCTGGAACTTAAATAGAGAGAGAGAGTATGATGCCCACTGACTGCCACAAGTAAATCGATCGTCTTGTTGGCATGTCTGTAGGGTTTCCCCTGATAAATCGATCGTTCAGGGGATGAGTCGTAATGGGTTATTCGATTAATTGATCGTTCGGATCCCAAATATAATGAATACATTTATGATGAAAAACATTTATCGATCGTTGTTTTTCTTATCAAGTCGATTTATATAATGTTTATGAAGTAGTATGAATAATATTATATTTATATAATTATAAAGGTATAATAGGTCTAGAAAATAATCTTTACCTATATTATTTACTAAAATATTGATGGTTGTGGTTGTTTTGTTAGTTATATTAAACTCCAATGTATATGTAAATATATAGTAAGATGATAATGGATGTTTATAACATATTTTGGTACTCAATTGTTAAAATTATGTCAAGATTGAAACAACTGGCCAAGTTCCGATTGTTAGGATGCCTCCTGGCGACATGTGCGAGGGCGCACACGTTGTCAGGACGGTCGATTGTTAGGATTTAAATTTAAATAGCATTATAATTTCCACTTCTTTGTTATTTTTTTAATTTAATCTTATTTTTGAACGAGACGATCGGTTGTCATTCTCCGATTGGTTAACGCCGGTAGACGCATAACGGCGGGAACCAATCAAATTGCTTGGATTCTACCTGGACGCTAGGAGTTTTGGCGGGAAATTGGATTTTGTCTTGGCGGGTTGGATCGTTCTTTGAGAGAGTTATGAAGTGAATTGCGAGGTTGTAAAACGATAAGTTCATATTGTCATAGTTTATAAAGTAAATTAATAAAGTGATATTTGTATGGTATGTTTATTTGCATCTTTTCGTGGCCTCATCGCTATCCTACTAAAGTTTATAATATATACATATTAATATTTATATATATAAGTATATATGATTGCAAAACATAAAGTTGATATTGGATAATATTAACTACAATATATTTAACTGATATTAGATTTAATGAAACTCAAAGGCTTTGTGTTGATAGTTTACTGGATATTATCAGTCACCTACAGTTGTTAAGAGTAATAGGGACGGAAACCAGACTAAGAATACTTCAGGAACTTGATGACTTAGAGTATTATGGTCTGAGCAGTGAAATGTAGGCCTAAAATCTCAACAGCAAAATTAAAACCTGTGAACTATTCTGAAAACATCATAAAAGAAAATTTTGACCCAGTATCTCATGTTCATCAGTAGTGAATAATGCAACCTTTTTTGTAAGGGTGGGATAAAAAGACTCGAGCGTTTTCAACCTCGCCCGCGATGCGTTAATGATGTTTACTCTCCCTAAAAGCCTATATGTCTTTATCAAACATTTTTTGCGTTTAATAAAAAAGTATTGAAGTTCTTTGGAAAGGAAACTTTACTCCGGCTTAAATACTTTTAAGTAAATCGACAGCGTCAACGAAATAAGTGTTAAGTAAAATTTTATATTGGGACTGTTGCTCACCGGTAAATAATCACGCGAGGTGAATAATCAATCAAGTTAAAAATCAATATAATTAAAAATCTTCAGATGGTAGATGGAATTAAGTAGTATCTCTATCTAAAAGGAAAGCTCTACTAAATTTAATCACCCTTTTGCAGATTTTAGATTAGATTCATTATAAATTTTGGGCGTTAAGTAAGAGGTCATGTGGATATTGATCAGTGGCATTAAATCAAAAAATCTAAGAGAGAGTCGAATCACACTGCCGTATATATTCCGATTATATTATGTTTAGTGTCTACGATATTATAGGGAACGAATTTCACCAGAAAAATTAAATTATAATTTAATGTGTGCTTTAAAGCGATATTTAATCTACGTCGATGTACGTGTATACGCCAAAGTTTGATATGATACCGAGACGAGCAGAGTACTTCATAATTTACTTAGAAATATTTAATCTTGACTTAGGTAACTCGTCCACTGATATGTTACTTGAGCACTTTCATGAATTTTATAATTTTTATTAGTGTTTTTACACCTGGAGGAATTATCGATCTACTTTTTCAAAGGTCCATATTACAATGGGACACGTTTGAAACAAGAGATGACACATACTGTGAGATGAGATGATGGCTTTTTCATAATTTAATAATGTTATTAGTGTTTTTACCTACACTTGGACGAATTATCAATTTTGTAAATTTTAAATGCATATAAGAATAGATGGAGATAGTAGATCGAAACTGTAATGTTTCCTACTAGATGGCGCTACAGTCGCTATAAGACTGATGTAAAAGGCATATACTAATTTCGGTTTCGACGGTAGGAGAGTCGTAGCTTAATTGGTAAAGCGCTCAGGCCCCGATGGCTAGAGAGTCGCAGGTTTAAATCCAGCAGTTTTAAAAATAATTTACGTGACCTGAAAGATACAGATCACTGAAATTCATAATTATTTTTCTAATTTACAAAGAAGTTTGGATTCGTACGTATTCAAAGGTAGCTTAATTTTTAATTAGTGGGTCACGTCTAGTTAAGACCTCGTATGGTATTATTGTCCACCAACCGGGCCTGGTAGACTACGGCCTTAACCCCTTCTCATTGTGGTAGGAGACCCGAGCTCTGTAGTGGGCCGGTAATGGATTGATATGATGAAGATTAACACAGTATGTTTTAAACACGATTATGAAATTAAACTTTTCAAAAATATTTAAAACGAGAATGAACACATAAATCAAGATTATGATTGGCATCAACATCCATTTTCTATTAACTGGGTTGCCTATAATTTCTAAAAAATACACAAAAATACCTGAAGCGCTATTCAAATACCGCGAATAAGCTAAGTACAATAAAAAGGAAAAATATTACAGCGATAATTTAAAGCGTAAACGTTACGAAAGTGAAAAAGTCAAGAGAAAGTTTTTAATGAGTTTTCCCGCCGCAAATTTGCCATTTCTTTTCATAGAATTTATTTGGTCTTTATTTATGAAGTAGTCGGTTAATTTAGAAAATACGAGTATATACAAAAGTTATGAATTTATAACAGTTGATTTAAAAGTAGAATCAATAAAATACATCCCACAATATGTCGTTCTCGTACCTAATACTAATCGTAATTATAATTTAAATAACGTAAAAAAATAAAATTTAGTTGTCTATATGTTGGTTTGTTTGTATGCCCTTCCTTCACACCCAAACTAAGCAGCAAATTAAGCAGTAATAGCCTAGTGGTTAGGGGCTCGGTCTCCCTTTCGTGAGGACCGAGTTCGATCCTCAGGACATCCCTAAATTTTCGGAGTTATGTGCGTTTTTGATTTAGGCTATTACATAATCACTTGCTTATTGCTTGCTTGCTTGCGGTGAAGGATTATCTTTAGGTTGAACCTGCATGCCTGAGAGTTCTCCATATCATTCTCTTAGGCGTGTGAAGTCTACCAAAATGCACATTTTGAAGTCCTCGCGCAGCGTTGAGCGTTGTGGCACGCTTTGTTTATGGTATGGTTTTAAGTGGGAAGTCCAGGATAGGCGATTTCGAGATTTAAATTTCTGAATTTTCTATGGTCTGGTCTGGTGAGATGCTGCGGCCGTTGCTAGTATGAACGATGAACAATGATGTACCGCTAAGAATTTAAGCGGTATAGTTTTAATATAACTGCCATTACCATTTTAGACTGCTTCATCACTTACCAGCAAGCGAGATAGCAGTCAAAGGCTAACTTGTAGTGGAATAAAATTGCGGTGCACAGCTATTTAGTTATATTATATACTAGCGGTTCCTTGCGACTTCGTCAGTCAACCTTAAAAGATAGTCAGATATAAATTATATTTATTTTAACACTTGTTTCGTGTTTATTTTTTTACTTTAAAATTAATTTGTGCTTCTTTTTATGTTTATTTTATGAAATGTTAAGTGCACTGTATATGGGCTATGCCTGAAATAAAATTTATTATTATTATTATTATTGTATATGTAGATTTATTTATTATTTTGGTAGGTAAGTGGTGTTAAGTGATGATGCAGTCTAAGATGGTAGCGGGCTGACCTGTTAGGGAGTATGGTAGACATACCCCTAATCGGTTTCTACGCGATATCGCACCGGAACACTTAATCGCTTAGCGGCACGTCTTTGTCGGTAGGGTGGTAACTAGCCAAGGCCAAAGCCTCGCACCATACCAGACCAGGGAAAATTTAGAAATTATTAATTCCTAAATTGTATCCCCTGCCGGGAATCAAACCCGGGCTTCCTGCTTAAATTCACAGCGCTCACCGTTGCGCCAGATATTTGACGACCTCGTCAAATATCTGTCGTCAAAAATCAAGGCTGTTGACTGTTTTTTGATTACCGCGATCAACTAAACATACTCAAAAATTTTATAATTTTATAGCTGACCCGTGCCCACTTCATGGGGCGTTTAACATTTTACTCGTGATAAAAATACTATAACTGAAGATTTAGTATGTTGTGGACTTGTGGTAGATTCTTATTTTATAGGTAGAAGGCTGGCTTTTTTACATGTTTTTTTCAGATAAATTCAATTGTTCAACTTAGCGCTTGTTAAATAATTGTAGAAGAACTCAGTGTCACTAACAAGTATAATTTTTTATTTGTCTTTTTGTGCTTGGTATTTTACTTGACTCTTCGTCAATAAATAATTGTTCAACACATTTTTAAATAACCCTCTCAAATAAAACCAATGAAAGTCAAATTACTGTTCGAGTCATGTATCACAAAAGTTTTGGGACGAAGGTTCCAAATTGAATAAATGAAGGCCTGTGTTTCAGCTTTGCCAAAAATATTATTTGCTTTGTTCTCCTACATCAAACGTAGTAAAAGAATAGCAATGATGTTATCATGGGACGACATTTTGCTTTTATGGGAAACGAATACAAGATATATAGCACATTTATTACAGAATTTCTTTTGACTTTTAGTAAATTTAGGGTGGTATAGTTAAAACAGTCAAGTTAATCGATTGCTAATGCTGACCTAAATCGGATGGGTAACCGATTTCTAATATTCAAATTTGACCTTTGTCTTTCTATCGTGCTTTGAAAAAGTTTATTTTCAGTATGGAATATGGAATAAATAATAATAATAAATATATTACGACAATACACACATCGCCATCTAGCCCCAAAGTAAGCGTAGCTTGTGTTATGGGTACTAAGATGACTGTTGAATATTTTTATAAATAAAATACATAAATACTTAGAATATACATATAAACACCCAGACACTGAAAAACATTCATGCTCATCACATTTTCCAGTTGTGGGAATCGAACCCACGGCCTTGGACTCAGAAAGCAGGATCACTGCAAACTGCGCCAATCGGCCGTCGGAATCAGTGGTCGGAATAAGTATGGATATGAGAAATAGATGTACGTATTAAGATATATAGACCAGATGTTATTTCTTCAAGTGAGGATAAACTACGGGACGATAACAAAGCAGGACATCAGCATAACATTTCTAAAATATAGGACGTAAATAATAACGCTATAACTCTATAACCTAAATATTATGTGATAATATAATTGTTATATTGATCATCATGCCCACCAATCCACACTGGGCCAGCGTGGTGGACTGCAGCATAAACCTATCTAGACCGGTATGATGATGATCGTTAGACCCTCATAAGATGAAGGCTATAGAGTATAGACCCAACACACTGCTCCAAAGCGGGTTGGTAGGCTTTAAGGATTATCAAAAACAGAAGTTTCAGAAACAAGGATCGACTGCTCATCGTACTCTTAGCGGCACGAGCATGGCCACCGTAAATTTCCCTCCTCTGAGCTAAAAATTTTTAACAGATAATCCCAATACCTTAGAATTCTTGGCCTATCGAGAATCGATCCATGATCCATAATTAAACATGCCATCCACTAGACCAGCGAGGATGTACATAATGTGATATATTATAAGACATTAAACCCTATATTAGAGAAGATCAGCCACAAACTTTTGGGAGTGAACAACAACTATTACCGAACCCTTGTCCAAACTATTTATTGAGAGTTATTCGTGTTACTGTTTCCGTTGAAACTCGCCTTTTTCCGTAGAAGCGAATATCCGACGAAGTGAAAGCAATAAAAGTCAAATTACTGGGCGAGTCATGCATCACCAAAGTTTTGGGTTCGAAAGTTACAAATTGAATAAAATTAAGATCAGTTGCTGCTCAACATCGAATAGTAGGTAGTAGGTAACTATGGACGTTCGGTGCAAAGAGGATACTAACACAATGACAGACTTTGAGTAAACCATCTATTTTTATACAACTATAACTACTTTTTGGTCTTGTTATGTTATGGATATTTTGCACGATTATTTTAGCTTTAATTTCAAGTTGACCTACTTTATATAGCACTCGAGAACAATAAGTGTCTTTATGCAGTGACGTTTGGAAAAGAAGCCCGCAAGAAACACAGCAGTTACCCTTTTCTAACATGATTATTTACAATTTAACGGCCATTATTCTTTATTTGTGCAATTCCGGAGTTATTTGTTATTTAAATTAAGCAATTAAAATATAAAAAGCTTAAACGGTGAAGGAATACTTCGTGAGGAAACCTGCATGCTCCCTATGGTGTTCTAAAAGGCGCGTAAATCTACCAATCCGCACTTGGCTACCTTGGTGACCTACGCCATAAGCCCTTCTCATTCTCAGAGGAGACTGGTACCCTGTAATAGCCCTTTAATGGGTTGATGATAATGATAATGATACGATTTTATCACCCATGGTGTGACGAATACGGTAAGGTAATTATATATTAGTCTATGCTTACGTATACAAAAGTTATCTAAAATTTGTTGTAAGTAAAAGAGGAAGTCTGGGGAAATATAAGATATTTACCTTAACCAGAGTAATTTCCGCGCGAGTGTTACTAGATTGCGTTGTAGCGCGTAATTTTGAGTAACAAAGAATGTGAGTTTTGCCGGAAATTAAATTATAATTTCATGAGAGTAATATTTTCCATATTCACAGTCGTATGCGAGCATCGATATACATGACGGCGTAAATGAAAGGGAGCGGGTGAAAACTCCCCAGTTATAATCCATACTAATTTAATAAGCAAAGGTGTGTGAGTTTTTAGAGCCAATCTTGCCAATTATAATGCATACAAATGTAATAGGCGAAGGTGTGTGTGTTTTTAAAGATCCAAATTCACAAGTTATAATCCATAGTAATTTAATAAGCGTAAGTGTGTGTTTTTAAAGAGCCAAATTCGCCTGTTATAATCCATACAAATTTAATAAGAGAAGGTGTGTGTGTTTATAAAGAGCAAAATTCGCCAGTTTTCAATCCATACAAATTTAATAAGAGAAGGTGTGTGTTTTTAAAGAGAAAATTCGCCAGCTATAATCCATACAAATTTAATACATAGTAATTTAATCAGAGTAGGAGTGTGTTTTTAAAGAGCCAAATTCGCCAGTTATAATCCATACAAATTTAATAAGAGAAGGTGTGTGTGTTAAAAGAGCCCAATTCGCTAGTTATAATCCATACTAATTTAATAAGCGATGTTGTGTGTGCTTTTAAAGAGCCGAACGATGAGCGGGACATGTACCTTTAGCGCATGGAAGGTACGAGAACCCCTGAGAAGTACATGAAGGCCAAATTGAAGGGGCTTAGCCAAGGACGACCTAGGGTTTGGTTGAGTGATGCAGTAGAGAGGGACATGAGGATTTTGGGAGTTCGGAGTTGGAATCAAGCAGCTTTCAATAGAGAAATTTGCTTGACCAAGCCTTGACTCACCCAGGAGTGTCGATGATGATGTCTTTTTGTTTCTATGCTTGTTTTGTTTTTTAATGGAAACGGACATAGGACACTTTTATATTGGTCAAATGTATGGTTTCTAATGTAATATGTACCTACAATAACCATTGTTACCTATGGGCGGATTAATTTATCATACTAAAACCCACAACCACACATCTCCAAAGTGCTATTTAAAAAGAAACTACAGTATTCTATATTAATATGATGAATGCGAAAGTGTGTTTGTTTGTTTGTTTCTAAGAAACCAATTGACTTTATTTTTGGCATCGAGCTAGTTGAAAGGTCAGAGAGTAACGAAGGCTACTTTTTATCCCAGGAAAACAAACGATTCACGCCGGATTTATAAAAACCGTAATAATCGGGGAGGAAGCACGCGGCCAACGGCTAGTTCTTTTTATTAGGGCTAAATACAAATTTTCATGGTTTTAAATTTTATTAAAAAGCACCTCCATTCGAACTTTGTAATATTTTTTCAATTATCGAACGTATGCGAACATTGTTACCACATGATGGCGTAATTTGACGGGAGCGAGGGAAAATTATAATTATATAATATTCTCAAATATTTGTCTTTGAATATCTGTACATACATGTTTGAAGGGAATTCTATTAACAAGTTACTTATATTGACTCTGTACTTAATTTGAGTTCGCATAATTTTCGCTATACTGATTTAGCTCAAATCGCAGTTTACGTGAGCATTTTCACTTCAAATATTGTCATTTGAAAACCTTACTTACTAGTATACTCTGTTTCTAGTACCTATTTCTTACTCACATACAAAAATGAACCCGCCTAAATAGTCCTCGTAGGTGTTGAAATACATATAACAGGTATCCGTACAAATATACTAATAATATTATAAATGTTAGCCTCCCTTTACACCATAACTAAGAAACCAATCACATTTATTTCTGGCAAAGAGTTAGTTGAAATGAAGCAGAGTAATATATGCTTCTTTTTATTCCAGGAATCAAACAGTTTTTAAGGGATTGGTTAGCTAGTGAAATAATGGAGCGCGTTCCAACGATTGCTGTATTTAATCTCTCTCATTATTGAATTGCTGTAAGTGTGTTTGGCAAAAACTTGTTTTTTTTGGATTTTTTTGGATTGGAAAAACCCAAAAAAAAAACAGCCCAAGAAACACAAATTTCTTATGTATGGGAGTTGCCACTTCAGATTAGTTAAATATCTATTTTCATTCCTTAAATACCATTAAAATAATAATATTCACCGGGTGATGATGTAGCCATATCATGGTATACCATCATAGCGGGCTAACTTGTTTGTAGTATTGCAGTTATATTAAATCCTTATCTGTTTCTAAGCGTCAAATGGCCAAGCAGATGGCTGATCTGCACGGCTAGCATGTGCAAGTGACAATTTTCTCCCCGGGGAATGGATATCCTTTTGTTTTCCTTATCCTAAGGTTGCCTGGAAGAGATCGCTACAAAGCGATAAGGCCGCCTTTTGTATACTTCTTCTGTCTGTGTTTTCTTTTATTCTTCTTCTGTATTTTTATTTGTGTGCAAATAAAGAGTATAAATAAATAAAAAAATATCTTGTCCCAGAGCATTATCAACTCTCAGAGTGGAAATAGTATCCAAATAATATATGTGTAATAATAAACGGGAGTAAACATTTCCTATTCCCTGTTCCCTTGCTTTAGCAGCACGGCTAGCATGGGCAGGAGACAATTATATCCCCGGGAAAGGATAAAAAATTATCTTCCCTCACAGCTTTATCAACTCTCTGAGAACTTACGCACAGTTGGAAATAATATCCAAATAATATATGGGTAGTAAACGGTGGTAAAGTTCTCCTATTCCTTGTTACCGTGCAGGTGGACACGTTAATTATATCCCTTTTCAGGGGAAATAATCGGGGGATATAATTTTTGTCTCCTGCTAGCATAGGGCTAACCCTGCTGATGGTTAGCGGAAAACCATCGCCTATGAAAAATACTTTGCAAGGCATGCAAAGAACACCTTCCACAAAGTGCCGCCCTGTGTTTGTTAACCTGAGGCGTAGGTGCTAAGCTCCATGGGCCCGTAACTACACCGGCAATCATGACCGTAGCACAGCACTGCTGCTTGGTGGCAGTAAAAAACATGGTGGACGCACCCCCCCCTACAAGGTTTGTAAAAAACAGCTCTCCTACAATGATTCCATTAATGCGTATCTCACACATAGCACACCCATTATCTATATATAATATGGACACACCCTAAAAGAGATACAGGTTAGTATACATTTCGCGTTTAATACGACCCTACTTCAAATTAGGAACACGAGATCGACCGTACATAATTGCAACAGATTTAACACAAATGTGTTAAAACAAACATATAATTGACAAAATGTACACATTGTCATAAACCACTAATTTATTCACAACATTAATTCAATCATGCACTGCCAGCAGTATAAACGTTAACATGTAATTAATAGACTTGTTTGTTTACCTGTGCTGTATTAATTTAGGACATGTTAAAACTTATATAAATTTTAGAAAATATTTTGAAGACAAACGTGGTTAAGAGCTACCCAAACATAATGTTGTCAGATTGACGTAGCTTATAAGTGAGAGGCCCCGGGTTCGATCCCCACTAGATCATTTCGGAATTGCTGAATTTTCTCAGGTCTGGTCTGGTGGGAGGCCTTGGCTAGTCACCAAAGAAAATGACAAGGTTTGCCGCCAAGCTACTTAGCTTTCCGGTACGATAACGTGTAAAAACCAACTAAGCGGTATGGGTATACCGTATAATATTACTTCCAAAGTCCTAACAGACTGGCCCGCTAATTTCTTAGACTGTATCATCTCTTACAACCAGGTATGATTACAGTATAGACTAAGTTATAGTAAAAAAAAAGTTAGAGGAATACCAATGTTGTTGTAATGCAAATATTTGTATATTATAAATAAATATTATATTACATTAGGTACTAGTGCCTAGCCGTGACTTCGTCTTTTACTCCTCGTTCTACACCCGTTTAGGTTGTTTTTGTTACTACGCTTAAAGAGGTAAATTTTACGAAACTATTCATCTTACAGATGATAATTAATGCTTGAACTTAAGAAAACGTGAGATTTTCATACAATTTTTCGATTCCCTTTTCACCTTTAATGTGTTGGATTCTAGTTAACCTTTACTTTGTAGCTTCTTGTATAACTTTTCATCTATTTGTGAAAGTATATAGTAGCAATTAATATAGTATTTTCAGGATAGCTACGTTTCTCCTACCGACTTTAGATTTTGCAGGTAAATCTAGACTTGTATGAATGATAAGTATTGTCATACGATTAAGACAAAAAAAGAAAAGAAAAGCTTTATTACACATCTTCAAACACAAATAAACTTATTAATACAAGGTGTTCAGTATTCAGACCATAGTTATTCAATTTTTGTAACTGGTAATATCGAGTTCACTCCTGCTTACTATGGTTCCGTTCCGGCGATCGCTGATTGGCCGAATGCTCGGTGGCACAAGGCACCTCCAGCGCTCCTAGCGGTCGGAAAACGCATAGACTATCGCCATTATAGTTCGAAACAACGCTCGTTCGTAACGACATTAAAAATCAAAACCTATTACAAAAAAATTGCTAGGCGTAGTTCAAGTCCTTTTCTTCATTAGTTTTGTGTTGTGCCGTGCTTAATCAGCTGGAAGAAGACTGCTGCGTAACCTGGACGTTCCAGTAACTGTGAGTAGTTATTTTATTGCTTGTTGCCGAATTTGTGTAACTATAGGTAAAACTGAACATATCTAGGTCCTTCGAGAGAATCCCCCACAAGGAAATCAATTAAATTAATTTTAATTATTTTATAAAACTGATAATAAGTTTCTCATGTAATACAAGTTTAGATTGATATTAATTCAAGTTTTAGGTGTGGCCGCTACGTTGAAAATAAATAAAAAATAGCGGAACTATTCAAGCCAAAACATTCAAAGGCCTTTCAAGTTTTATTTGTTACGATGGTACACAGTTATGACGGTACCCATCTGACATTTGAGGGATGGCTGGAATAATCTGAGCAATATGGGCATCGATTTTATTTCTGTTACAAATACCCTATATCACAATGATATAACATTGCCTGTCAAAAGTTAGCTTTCGCACATCACTGGTATCAATCAAATTGAGTTATCGCATCGCGAGTTGTATCGTACGTTCATTTATAATGAAAATAGAGAGATACCCGTGTTCCTTATCTTTATTTATAAAACTGACTGATAGACACAACGCACATACCCACTAGAGCGAAGCATTAAAAATACATAATAAGCTTTAAACTCACTAAATGCATTATTTATATCAAATACATGACACTTTTATCTAAATTAAAAATATGAAAATTAGAATAAAGTATTCCTTGTGTTCCCTAACACAGCGAGGATTTCGGGGAATGAACAGGGCTGAACATTTGAATGCTATTTTCATTTCTGAACTTTGGGTAATAAAGACTTAGTGCACGATAACCAGTTAGATGCGGGTTGAATTCAGTCCGGCGGGTAGTTCTACAGATCTTGCAGCTCTTTAATTTAATAAATGGTGTTTGTTTTAGAGTATGAACAAAGCTCGACTCGGATTGTACTTGGTCACTGAATTTGAACATGTTTAAATAATAAAAAACCCAGACCCAGAAAATTGGCATTAAATAAGGAAAACTTTCACTTCCCTGTGGGGCGACATTCCAAAATTCATTATAAATTTAAAATAAATATAAACTTATGACAAGTCAAAAAAAGTTCAAAAATAAATAATGCAACGGAAAACCAGAAATTCTTTGTAGATTATATAGCAGACAATATAATTTAGCTAAAGTCCCTTCCATTTATTTACTTCGTCAGGTCCTTGGTCCAATGGTTTTTGTATAATTCCAATATTAATGTGGATTTTTATTTATATTTTAAAAATACCCTTTACTATCCGTGGCTTAGAGCATTATACCACTACTCGGAGAGAACGTCGGTATCGTTAGGATTTCAGAGAGGAAAAATTGGCACGGCTCAGATAAGCCAATCAATACAAAACTTTAGTAAAGAAACCAGTACTGGAAAGTTCAAGGGACTTTAAATTAACCAGGTTTAACTTCCGATTTATTTGCTATATTTTATTTATTTAATAAATAATCGCCTAAATTTTCAAAATCATTGTATATTTGAGATATGGTAATTATTTATTTTAGACAACAAATTTGTAAAGCATACTTTTATTAAATAATATTTTTGAATCAAATACAAAATATCAAACAAATGGTTTTTTTAAATTTAAATTTGGTAAGTCTCGAGACTTCTTCTTATTCTTTAAGCGTAGCATTTAATGTCGTCTATTTTCTTATAATTAAGTTCGTACCTTTTTGAATCGCGGAGTATACCTACTTATTTTTCGTGCTAAGTGCAAATAGACAAAATTGTTAAAAATAAAAGACATTTATTGATATAATTAAAATTACCATATCATAGTAGTAGTAGAAGAGCATTTTGTGATAGAACTTGTCCGGAGAAGTACTATTGCCATTCTTTTTGTTGCCGTAAAGCAGCATTGCTGTGATCTAGTCTGTACGGCGTGGTTGCCGGTGTAATTACAGGCACGTTAGGATTACAAAGATGATGGTGATGGTGTGTCCCAAGATGGATCACCATCATCTTTTGGTTGCCACTTTGTATGACATGTTCCTTGCATGCCCTGTGAAGTTGTACTCTGTTTATAGGCAATTGGTTTTCACTTACCATCAGGTTGGCTGTCTGCTTTATCCCTAAATTATAAAATAAAAACCACTGTTGTAAGATTCCGAGTGTAGGTACTAAGTAATCTTATAGCTGATGGTTGAAACATTTTTCAACAAGCTAATTCCCTTAGACTTGTTTTGAAGTTATTATAACATTCTAATTATGAACTTTCTTCTCCGAACTCAGATAGAAGTAAAATCAGACTCCTAGTGCAATTAAGAGCATTTGAACCAAACTTTTGCAACGCTATTTTCAGTATTATGAAATAAACTTTGTACAAAATAAATAAAGTTTTATAGCCTTCGGTACAAGTTTCCTAGCTGGAAATTGTTTACTCTTGCTTAAGGTAGAAAATTAATTAATAATAAGTATATTATTATGATAAAAGTTTATTAGGCTGATGTTAATTTTGTGATGGATCTTTTAGGATTTATGCTTGAAAATAATAAGATTTCGCTCAATTTTTTAATGAAAGATAATTTAAATGCGACCTTGTCATGATTAATAATTCAAAATAAAAAACTTGTATAATAAAGTTAAAGAGTTTGCATTTTTGAACAGCTAAAGTACAAAATCCAAATAATGTATTTACACCACATAATTAATAACGTGCAGAAACCGTGTACACAACTAATATTGAAGCATCAGAAACCACTCCACTTTAGTACTGTTTCCGGAACAAACGGTTAGTCACTTCATACCATTTAGCAGTTAGCAGTAATTATTTTACCTCTAATGCTCTAAATGTTTACAATAAAATGGATAAACGTTTGTGAGCTAGCAACATTCCGCACGTGTAAAGTGAGACTTGTGCGGGGCGTTTTCACTATTTTTGGACACAATGCACTGCACACAATAATAGCTGAATGAGGATTCTGTATGTTCTTTATTCTATAATTAAAACAGGATATGGTTATATTTTAATGCATACAGCATAAACCTTTCGCGGGCGGAACTGCGGGATACGCCTAATTGCTTTTATAATAATATATTTTCTAGTTAACCGAGAGTACAAACATATGCGACACAAAAACCGCATAATTTTATCCCGTTATTCATTTCACATGAAAATTCCAATTTGTAATTAATTTTATGAAATATATCCCGTTTAATTTATGTTTTTCGAATTGCAAATGCATAATATAATTGAAGAAATTCGATGTATTTATTTCACCAATCCGCATTGGGCCAGCGTGGTGGACTCAAAAAAAAATTCAAAATTCATTTATTTCAAGTAGGCCTAATATAAGCACTTTTGAAACGTCCAGTCTGTCTGTTTGTAGTGACTCTACCACCGGTTCGGAAGGCAGATTCTACCGAGAAGAATCCGGCAAGAAACTCAGCAGTTGGTCTTTTCCAACATCAACAATTTACATTTTAACATTCATTTTTCTACCTTGTGAGAGATGAAAGCGGAGCCGGATGCTTCCAAGCAACCTTGTCATTAAGAAATTCATCAATTGTATAGTAACCTCGCTGTAATAAATGGGGTTTAACATATTCTTTAAACTTATGCATTGATAGGTCCAAAATTAACTTAGGAATCATATTATAAAATACGGCCTAAACCTTGCAGAGTGCCGGTAATGGGTTGATATGATGATTTCAGAACACATTTGATAAAGTAACTACACCTGGGAATAATGGAAAATGAGATAAGATCAATTTACAAAGTATTTGAAATCGCTGTCCAAAAAGAGAAACTATTGCTGTAACAGTAAAAAATATAATCCCGACTGAATTCGCATTTCCTTTTTTTCCGATTCTGGGCACGTTCTTGTAACATGACGCGAATATCTTGAGGTCAGTGCGATCTTATCGTGTAATTGATTGAACCGTCTAGTACCTACCTATCCGTTGACTAGCGAAACGATCGTAAATGGTCTTTTAATCTCCTCGAGATGTTCGATTTTTCTAACGCTATTGCAAGTTAGAGAATTGAACATAGCTTTCGATTAATATTATTTTCTTATTAATCAGTAGGTATCCTCTTAAACGACACATTTGTAATAAACATTCCTTTAATAATTTGCTGAAAAAGTCAATAGCATCATTTGCTTTTCTGCGTTCAATTAATAGATGTAAAAGTAGATACTTATATTTTCAATAGATAAAAAAAAGGAGGTTCTCAATTTGACTATATGCTTTTTTTGTATACTTGTTATATTTATTATTGGCAGATTAATTATAAATAATTGATGTTTTTTTAATTTTTTTTGTTGGTCAAACCTCAGATGTCCCATTTTAATTTTGGCGAAGATTTATTTTAGGGATCGAGGAAACACTTTAAATACTTATAATTATTTATACTATCACTGGGCTATCACCCCAATGGTTACCATTTAAGCCACAAAACCGTACCTCCAAACATTCCTCTTGTAGTTACCATAACAATATCGCTTAGAAATCGATTAAACGAAAAGTTTTAATAATCATAATTTGTCTTTTACTATCTAGCTTAGCGCAGTCCCACCCTAAACTTCATTCTAATATAAAGGTTAAAAAAAACCGAGTACTTACTATTATCGAATAAAAGAAAGGAGTTTCTCTTCACAAAATAGCTTTTACATTTACTTATCTCTTGTAGTAAGGCCAATAGCCTATTTGAGGCAAACGTCCATATCGGGTCGGATTTCCGGTGTCCGGGTTTCTACCCAAAATTTTCACGGTCCAGATAAGCCAGTCAATATAAAAAGTTGATAAAGAGAACAACTCAACAAGTTTATGTTTCAAATTACCATACTACGTTTTGAACCATCTTGTTTGCGTACCTGAAAAGGTATAAGAGGGTTTTTATTTATTTTTATTTTCTAACCATAGAACTGCTAGCGGTGATATTCCAGTGGATAGGAATACGACTTACAACCAGAAGGCTGCTTGGAAGCAGGCTCCGCTCTCATATCTCACAAGATAGAACATTTATTATATATATATAAAAATGTTATGTTGGTTTGTGTACGCTTCAAAAACTCAAAAAGTTCTGCACCGATCGAGCTGAAATTTTAGCATGATAAATAATACACATCAAGGATTATTTTTATCTATTTTTTGCATCATTATTTTTTATTTGTTGCAGCAGAAAGTGGAAAAACAAAAAATTATATATCCACAAGTATTGCAAAATTAAACTTATACTAGCTGACCCGTGCAACTTGGTCTGCACTATCCCCTGTATACTAAATTTCATGAAAATCATTGGAGTGAATTTTGAATTTTGAAGTTTAGAATTTCATTTTCGGGGGGCAGAGTGCGAATACCAAGACGCACCAAATTTATGTTATGTGCGTTTTAAGCAATCAAAATATCACTTGCTTCAACGGTGAAGGAAAACATCTTGAGGAAACTTGCATGCCTGAGAGTTCTCCATGATGTACTCAAAGGCTCGTGGAATCTATCACCAATACGCACTGGGCCAGCGTGGTGGATTACGGGATTAACCCCTTCTAATTATGGGAAGAGACGTGCCCTATAGTGGCCCGGTAATGGATTGAGATGATGATTAACTATAACACTTAAGGGCAGTTACTTTTAAAGAATAAAGATTAGTATAAATAAAAGCAAAAGGTGTCAAGATTATTCAGTACGGACCCGGATATTGGGAAATTGGCGTTACTTGCCCTATGCCTTGAAGAGAATGTTTAACTCTCCGTTCCGGTCTTTTATCGTAATCGTAAAAGCCAGCTAACGTGCATCGGAGCGGCGTGGTGGGAACATTTTCTTATTACTTCTCCCCTATTGAACTAAGACTGAGAATAAAGCGTATAAAAATTGATTGATATTGGGTAAAGGAGTTAATGAAGTAGAAAGTCAGTGATAGGATCTTCAGAGTAGTTGACGTATTTACAAGTTAAATCTTACTACAACTTTGGTTGTGCTAGATTAGATTAGTAGGTATTGAGTTATGATATATATGAGAATTCAGCTGAGAAAAACAGGTTCAAAGATGAGGCGATAGTTATACTTACCAGCTGTCTCACTGCCGGAATCGCCCAACTAGCCTTGATTATAAAGGTAAATTCTCCGACAGATTCCGATAAAGGTAAATACACCGACAGATTCTGCGGGAATCGCCAACAAGCCTCGATAATAACAGTAAATACTCCGACAGATTCTGGTACAGACTAATAAAATCTATTCAGGACATTGTGAGATTAGCGTTTTGAGGTATATATGGAGGCCATAAAATTCTTTAATGAGATGTTAATATTAGCTACGACCCATAATGGTAATAAAAAGTATCGTTTAGTGGATAAAATGTAGGTTAAGGAATTCTTGTAACCTTTTAAATTAATGCCTAGTAGAGTTTGCTACTAAGGGATAAGGCCGCCTTTTATATTTTTCTCCAGTACTTGTATTTATCTCTTTTTAATTTTCCTCACTGTACAAATGAAGGCGCACGCAAGGCTCTTTGATGCCCCGTGCGGTAAATCGTCGCCAAATCCCAAAATCCGGGCTGGTACTGAGAATTTATTGATAGAAAACCCCAATACAATAGACGTTCGACCCTGGAATCGTACCCAGGAGTTCGTGATCTGTGTTCGTTGGTCTAGAGCCGGGGTTCCCAAGCTTATTAAGCCAGTAGCGCTCTAACAAGAAGTTTGCTTGGAACTTATAAAACCATAATAAAAAAATCAATTATAACAAATCGATCCCATCGTTGGCCATCCCATCGTTGGCCATCCCATCGTTGGCCATCCCATCGTTGGGGAAGTTTCATCGAAATTGAAACTTCCCCAACGATGGGAGGGCTGAGCTTAGCACAATTTGTGGAATGGCACAAAAACTATCAAAAAATATTTTAGTTCATTTTTTTGGAGTACAAAGCGCCTCGTGGTGCACCTCTGTCCTTTCTATGGCTCCCCAGGTTGGGAAGCCCTTGTCTAGTGGTTACTCACCAGTCAGCACCATGATTATAAACAATAAAGTATATAAATAACAAACTGTTTTTAATTTCTACTATTTGTTCATAAAGGTAAAATAAGGACATTCAAATATAGGTTTATTTGGGTTCCATAGTACCATACAAGATATTTAAACTAGGTATCAGAACTAAGGCTCATAGGTACATACAGAAATACAGAGAAGAGCTCGAACAATAGAAACAATAATTGCACTGCTCATTTTCTGGCGCACTGCCCCTGAATGGCGACTTGCTAACTACGGGTGATTACTGTTGCAATGCAACTGTACACCTATGACCTATGAATGTTGCGTACGGCTGGTAAATTGCAGTGAATCCATTGAATTTTGCTTTGCGAAATACATCTGGCCCCTATAGGGGTTGATTGAGACCCAACGACAAACGTGTACAGACGTGTACAATTCATTTATTCCCAATCTTCAATTTGATATGAACGGGACATTAGTTATTTTAATTGAATTAAACTAAAATAATAAGATTAACGGTGAGTGCTGTGAATTTAAGTAGGAGGTTCCGGGTTCGATTCCCAGCAGGAGCAATTTCAGAATTTACAATTTCTGAATTTTCTTTCGTATGGTGGGAGGCTTTGGCCGTTAGTTACCCTACCGACAGAGACGTGCCGCTAAGTGATTTAGTGTTCCGGTGCGATGTCGCGTATCAACCGATTAGGGGTATAACTACCATACTCCCTAACAGGTTAGCATACTACCATCTTAGACTGCATAATCACTTACCACCAGGTGAGATTGCAGTCAAGGGCTAACTTGTAGTGGAATAAAAAAAACAACAATTGAAACTTAAAAAAGTAATTGGAAAACTTTCTAAAGCGTACGTTTCGAACAAAGTAACGCAGAAATAAATATTTAAAGTGAAATGAAATTATTAATTAGAACCGTTTCACAAACATTTAACGAGTTTCAGACATAACTATTGTGAAACGAGTAAACATACGTACGGCACGAACCCCAATTTTAATTAGAACCCACCTTGTACGCAATACTAGGTGGTAAAATGTAAGTAGGTGTTATATAACATTTAGAACGCGATGAATTTCTGAAAAATATTAATTAAAATAATAAAGCCTTTTTAAAGTTAAATAAACAACACAAAAAGCATTTACAATTACAATTTACAATTATCAATTGGGTTTTAATTCGACAGATTCAAATAACACTTTTATTAGCTGTTTGGCTGTGAGTAGTAACTTAACTTACATTCACAATTTTATCACCTCTTTTGTCTTTAACACAAAACTAGCTGTTGCCCGCTACTTCGTCCGCGTTTGTTTTTGTTGCAAATTTTTTAAGTTGTGTATCTTTGAAAAAAAATCGGTCGTAGTTATATTTTGGTGGAGTCCTTAAAACCTTTAACTCGCGATAACTTCTACATTAAATGTTCGATTGGAATAAATGAGAAAGTATTTAACTTCTTGATGATAAAGCTATTTATTGAGATTCAATTCTAATGTTATTGGGTACAAACCAAAAAATAAAAATCTTTCCTCTTTATAATTTTTCGTGTAGATTAGCGTCCTGCATAATATGTAAGCTGAGTAAGTCGGCGAAGTGGTAAATATCTTCGAAATACATTTAATATAAATTAGGAATCTGGAATAATCAGAGCAAAGTTGAAAAATTTATTTATTTGAAGTAATTAGCACTTATAAAATGTCTAGTTGTATGGAAATGGGCGGGAAGCAGGTTTAAGGACCTAAGCATCAGAGCTGGACAGGCCATACTATCGAAAACGCACTCTAGTTAGACCGATCGATAAACTGACAAACAACATGAAGCGTGTCGTATGGTGGCAGAAGACCATGAAGCATGGAATTTTCGACAAAAGAAATAAGTCCAACAGTGGACTTTCGAGGCTTAAAACAACGACGACCTCGAACATTTTGTACCTACCCAAAATTACATCATAGATAGCCAGTGGCGTGCCCTCAGTTATTTACCAGGATATGCATACAGCACGAAGATTGCATCAAATGGCAAAAATTATCCTCCGATACGAGTTATATATCAATTTTAGGGTAGGCAATGCTTTTGTGCATGTATTCGTATGAAGTGCACGCCGCTGTCGATAGCCCATAAGAATTCATGGCTAGACTAAGAGCCTAAGCCAACGGGAGGGTTTGTTTCCAGTAGTAGCACAGAAAACGTTGTTATCTATTCTCCGTTATATTCCCTTAGTCGCCTCGTACGACGTTCCGCAGGAAAGGGATGGGTGGCGACTGTATTCTGATCTGCAGTCATCACACTGAACGGCAAAAATCACAAAAGTACATTAAAAATATAGCACAAACATAAACAAGAATTATCTTCAAAATATATTATACTTTATATTGCTTAAATAGGCTCCCGGCTGAACAATTACCATTTTTGCATATTCATTTGCAATAAATTAAATTTTCATTGGAGGTTTTTGCTTAGCGAATTGAAAAGCCTTTTAACCCATTAAGCCTTGAGGTCAGAGAGAAATTGACTAACGGGCATTGCCGAATTTGCTTTAACTTTGTAGATTTTTATCAAAATTTAGGCTTTGATTCGCATTTAAAAGCTTAAGTATAATAATATTTCTTTTTATTAATTAGTAAACTTCCTTTCAGAGCGTTGCAGTCGAGTCAAATTTGCGATCAATATCGAACCGCGTGGAAACGTTTAAGTCAACTTTTAGAACACCAATGTGAAAGTATAGACAAAAACTTACCTTATTTTCTCACATTTCGTGGATTACCCCTTTTTTATGCTAAAGTGTACTATTATTCGTATCGGAACGTGCTGCAAATTGCTTTAGCGTTTTGGTACGATGTCGCATAGAAACCGATTAGGGGGGTTTAATATAACTGCCATACCTATGAAAATTATAATAAATTAAAAACTTACAGATTTTTATAAATTTACCCTATCAGGCAGAGATACATAGATTTATTTATACGAGGCTAATGGAAAAGGGGGTTGGTAATAAACTGAACCGGCTGGGTGTTAAATTTTTAAAAATAACCATTTAAAAATTACAATTTTGACGGATTTTGATACTTTTAGAAAAGTATCTGTACGGAAATTTGTTATTAAACTTACGTAAAGCCTTCCATAATACTCTCTGCTCTCCTTTAAGGTCAAATTAGAAAAATAGGTCACGGTCCTTGATAATATTAAAACAATAATTTAAACACACGTCCATACGCACGTGCTAAAAAAATATAGAAAATGGAAGGCCCAGGTATTCAGATATTCACTTCAATACCCACAATGTTCAGGATGGCACTTAGATCTTTCATTAATTAACAGTATTATTGAAGCTAAATACCTAGTTTCTCATATTAAAGTATTAATTTTATAAAAGACATCATTAAAGCCCACCAACCTGCTTTAGAGCAGTGTTGTGGGTCTGTACTCTATAAACCTGACTTCCCAAGGAGTGAAATAAAACAACTAGACTGACTCTAATACTGTATATTAGGCTTCTCTATAATTCATATTACTTATTACCTTCAAATGACTCTACTACCAGTTCGGAATGCTATCTTCGGCAGAGAAGACCACTGGCAAGAAACTCTACCGTTGCTCTTTTATTCAATCAATTAAAACAAGACTTATAAACACAATTACAACATTATCATATGTTATAACGCTAGGCCCTTTGATACAAGACATATAAGACAGGTCAAACATAACTACTATTATCACTTATAACATCAGGACTTTTGAAACAAATTGTTTGTATAGAGCAACGTATGCTACATAAGCTATCTGTATGAAATAATGCTAGGGCTCCATATATGATACCTGAATAACCCAAAGGATATAAGAGATATACTTATCTGATGCTACATCAGGTACAACCATAGTACCGACAACTTTTAACAACTTATCTCAACACCATCACCAGTATATACGACTCTTGTTTTGTCACAACAATATTTCGTTAAGTATGTCGTTTCCATTATAAATCATCTATTCCCAATTTGTAACGTTCTATCCACAATACTTTACTTAATCTTCTATTCTCCATTCATTAATTTTAAATCCGTCCTCACTTTTCTTTGCCGCCAATCTAACTTGTCAAACTCGCGTCTCCCGCCATAGATCCTATACTTTTATTTGACAGTCTACAAAAGTCCATTATTCTATTTTCCATACATTATCAATGAGTATACAAACTATTATTTGTTGATATATTTAATATAATCATCGGGTTTATCATAGATAAAGTGCTGTAATTCCCTATTTCCTAACACGGCCATTCTGACAAGTACTTCGTTCTCGAAGTACATAGGGTTATTCTTTTTAGGTATATGTATTGTATCATAAGTCTTTAGGTTCAAAGAACATCCTTATAAGTACATCATCTTATGTACACCTCTATAAAATTAGTTCAAATGGTATATAAGCATAAAAAATCATTAAATCAGTTACATTCTGTATACACTTTTATCAATAAACAATATTTTATCAAAAGATAGGCATAATCATAACATTTTATAATTAAAGTGAAAGAGACCAAAAAAAATTTTCATCAAAATTCCACACCATTTAACAAATTATAACAATGTAATACTTCTATTAAAGTAAAAAAAAAAAAATGATTACTTTTCAACAATGTAAATCAAAAATACTCATTTTCATTTATCTTGTACATTTTAACATGTACAATCACAATCCAAATATTTCCATCTCAATATAAATCTCAAACAATTTATCCATTTGCCTCCAGTCCAACTTTATCAAAATATACACATAATTGTATTTCTCCTCAATTCTGTTATTTGCATTGTTAGTCTCATTTAGTCACAGATGCAATAGGTACAGTCTAAATATGCCAAGGCAATTCGAACAATGTGCAATACAAGTCTCAACAGCTCCTTACTCACACACACTGAAGCTTAATCAGCTGTGGGCAAGAACCTGACGCATGACTTACTTAGCCAATACCAAAACACCAACTCCTACTGATGATATCAACATAATCATCACCCACTGGTGATATTCATATTATTTTCACTGTCCAAGTCAAGTAATATATAAGATAAATATAAATAAATTGATATAAAAACGCTAAGATGGAATTATTTCTATTATGGAGGGTTCACCTCTTTTTTTTTTTTATCATATCATCTAAAAGCCAAGGTTTATGTTTAATTGTTATTTCTATTACTCAAAAATTATTTCAATCTAAACATCAATTAAACCACCTGTTTAACAGAATATAATCTAATTATTTATAATGCAACTAATATATTTTCCTTTGCAGCAGCAACATTATTTTGTTTATAATTGTATTTTATTTATATCATTTTTAAGAACTTCTCTCAACATCATACTGAAAGATCTCTAACCGAACCTAACCCACAACATTTAAGCTGACTCCTAATTCTTTTCTTCACACAACCCAACATATAAACTATTTCATTTAGCTATTCACTAGTAATTTTCCCTATATGTATTGTTCTGATACATAATCATATTCTATTCTATTCTACCAACAAAATTTTTTTTTTGTTTTGTTTTGTTTTGTTTTATGTGTATTCTTTGATATGTTCTGAATAATTTACATAATCTCTCCTATCTCGGCTTTCCTGACAAGTACTTCGATCTCGAAGTACATAGAAAAGTTCCTAAATGAAAGTTAACAGCTCAGCTAACCTGACTAGTTGCTCAATATAAACTTGAAATCTTGTATGTAATAAATAAGAATTAAAAGAAAAATCTATTACACATTCCGTTCGGCTAACCTGACCAGTTAATTTATTTTACCCTGGACAGACTAATAAAATAAAACTTAGCACAAATTCCATTTGGCTAACCTGACTAATTAAATAAAACTTGATAATTTAAATTTATCAAACTCATTACACATTCTGTTTGGCCAACTTGAATAGTTGGTTTTCACAAAATCAATTCTATTTTGGACTTAATCATTTCAGCAAAATAAACAAAGAGCCACTAGGCCATATCAGTTTCAGGTAATAAGTACTATCTTTCAAAAGTAGAAACCACAAAAAGAAAAAATAAATAAAAATATCACATCAATTGGTTCCCCGGACCACATATCCTTTAATGGAATTTTACCAAGTCTGGTGCTCTGTCTCCAAAGTGTTTCTGTTTTAGCACATACCAGCGATTAGTTGAGACATCATCAAAAACATCAAACCATGTACTATGTCCACATTTGCCGGGATGGTTATTAATTGGTTCCCCGGACCACATATCCTTAAATAGAATTTCAACAAGCATGGTGCTTTGTCTCCAGAGTGTTTCTGTTTTAGCACATAGCAGCAAAAAGTTGAGGCATCATCAAAAACATCAAATTCTTTAGTCCACATTTGATGGGATGGTTCTAAAAAAAGTAAATCTGCATTAGAGAAAGGCATAAATTGGACATGAATAGGATCCCACTTCTGATGCTAAAAAAATATAGAAAATGGAAGGCCCAGGTATTCAGATATTCACTTCAATACCCACAATGTTCAGGATGGCACTTAGATCTTTCATTAATTAACAGTATTATTGAAGCTAAATACCTAGTTTCTCATATTAAAGTATTAATTTTATAAAAGACATCATTAAAGCCCACCAACCTGCTTTAGAGCAGTGTTGTGGGTCTGTACTCTATAAACCTGACTTCCCAAGGAGTGAAATAAAACAACTAGACTGACTCTAATACTGTATATTAGGCTTCTCTATAATTCATATTACTTATTACCTTCAAATGACTCTACTACCAGTTCGGAATGCTATCTTCGGCAGAGAAGACCACTGGCAAGAAACTCTACCGTTGCTCTTTTATTCAATCAATTAAAACAAGACTTATAAACACAATTACAACATTATCATATGTTATAACGCTAGGCCCTTTGATACAAGACATATAAGACAGGTCAAACATAACTACTATTATCACTTATAACATCAGGACTTTTGAAACAAATTGTTTGTATAGAGCAACGTATGCTACATAAGCTATCTGTATGAAATAATGCTAGGGCTCCATATATGATACCTGAATAACCCAAAGGATATAAGAGATATACTTATCTGATGCTACATCAGGTACAACCATAGTACCGACAACTTTTAACAACTTATCTCAACACCATCACCAGTATATACGACTCTTGTTTTGTCACAACAATATTTCGTTAAGTATGTCGTTTCCATTATAAATCATCTATTCCCAATTTGTAACGTTCTATCCACAATACTTTACTTAATCTTCTATTCTCCATTCATTAATTTTAAATCCGTCCTCACTTTTCTTTGCCGCCAATCTAACTTGTCAAACTCGCGTCTCCCGCCATAGATCCTATACTTTTATTTGACAGTCTACAAAAGTCCATTATTCTATTTTCCATACATTATCAATGAGTATACAAACTATTATTTGTTGATATATTTAATATAATCATCGGGTTTATCATAGATAAAGTGCTGTAATTCCCTATTTCCTAACACACGCACATACACGAATAAATTGTTCAGGTTTCTACATTATAGTTAGGGTCGTCCCCACCACATATATTATTCCACTGCTGTACATAGATCTTTTGTAGGGATTTTCAAAATTCACGCTCCTTGTCTTTCTAGCGGCTTACAGAGACTCGTTTCATATCGCCTGTCTAGCGCGT
This sequence comes from Pararge aegeria, assembly GCF_905163445.1. NCBI lineage: Eukaryota > Metazoa > Arthropoda > Insecta > Lepidoptera > Nymphalidae > Pararge > Pararge aegeria. Next base: position 8,174,868 of record NC_053195.1, on the reverse strand, counting down.
TTGGGGCCCGACCAACACTGCGTTTATCGGTGCCAATTGCATCACCTTTGGACCCAAAAGTCAATCGGTTTTCCTAGCAATCTACCCGCCCATTACTACTTCAGTTTTGCGAATCGTTGAGCTATAACGGTCGGAACTCTGGTTGTTCTACGGATCTTCTCTTTTTTTATTTGATCACGTATACATATTCCCAGCATAGCTCTACCCACTAAGTGAGTCTGAGCTTTGTATAAGTAGATGTAATATAACATCACAATAGACCACAAAAAAAATTGCCTACTTAGAATTAAAGTACTACCTATTACTCTGCTGCTGGTAAAGATAACATCATTGCTTAGAAAGCTATAAATATCTAGTCCGTCTATTTGTAATCTTAAAGAGATTTCAATGCGAATAGCCTGCCAAGTCCCATCCAAGATTTTTATGGTTTACCAGTAAATGAATTGTACTGCTTACTAAAGTAGAAGAAAAAAAACATTCAGAACGCAGGCGAACTAAAAATGGTCAGCCGATGCCTGCAAGCAGAACAAAGACATTTTATCTAGTTTAACTTAAAGTTTATTTAGACCTTATTCGCAGGGTAGAAGGTTCAAATTGGCAGTTCCGATGACAAGAGTTTAGCGCGGCTGTCGCGGAAATCCGGCGCTGGATGCGTCGCTACGAAGTCAATTAACTGACTGTGAAATCTGCAAATGAAACAGAATTTTTGCTTTGTGTATTGACGCCTGTTTTTTTCCTTTGTAACGTTGTACGACACTTCGTGAAAATTTTCTTTATGAGAATATTCTAAAATGAGATGGTCCGGTATTCAAGCTTTTTACTTCTTGTCTTAGTAGAAAATGTGTAAACTGCGCTTTTATTAAAATGAGAAGATGAGCTTTTATTTATAACTGACAGAAACTATATCTACTTATTTCTTTTGAAAGTTTTTAACTCTTCCCTCTTTTTAGTCTTTCCCCACCTTGCTTAAGCAGCTCAAACGTGAATGCAAACGGCTTTCAACGTTTAAAATACTCAGATCCGAGTGCGGGCTATGTTAGGAATATCGCTAAATTTTGATGCTGTAGGTATTTTTCTCGCTTAATAATATCAGCGGTTTAGGTTTGCGGTGACAAAGATGACTTACAAACCGATTTCGATACTAATAATTATTTTAAATCGATGAATTAAATTGTTATTATTTGATCACGGAATATAAAGGAATCAAATACCAAAAGTCTAAAACATAATATTTTTTTTAGTTAGTGTTGTAGGACAATGACAATGTATTAAACGAAAAATTTGGAATAAAAAAATAAAAAATGGAATGGGAATCTGTGGATTATGTTATTATTTTGTTAAAATACTGTATTATATGGTTCACGCCAGAGGAACCAACTAAGTTGTAAAAAATAACGTTTTTGATATGCTTTAGATATTTAATACCTACTTTGGATTGTTATTTGCTGCTGTTTGCTGCCAGCTAATTAAAATTTCTAGAAAGTAAGTAAGAAAATAAGTGATCCCAATACCACCTATTTATTGGATCAAAGCTATATTCAGAATTAGTACCGCACATTTTCCTTTATTGCGGGGTGCGTTCCAACATTTCCTATTGCTCCATATAAATATCCGACAGCGTAGGGGTCAACGCGATCTTATCATGTAATTGATTGGCCCTTTTAGTGCTATCGGCCTTTATCTAAAAATGTCGAAGAGAATTCACAAATGGCCCCTCAATCTGCTTTACGTGTTCCTTTTTCTATATGTTTGTATATGTGAGAACTATTTTTATAAAGTTTGTGGTACCTACTTAGATATTGTACATATAATTTTATTTTAACCTGCTGCATTCACACTTTTAAAACCTCTTTAAACATGTTAAAGAGGTATTGAAAGTTATTAAATTTTTAGTAAAAGTTATTCTAATTATATCATTGTTACCCATTGAATAATGTACGTATCTACTTATTACGCATCGAAAGATCCTGTCGAGTAAGGAAGGTTTATTCGAACTTAATATAAAATGTGGTGAAAAGATGTTAAAAAAATATATGAAAGTACAAGTTCTTAAAGTTACCGACACCAGCGTTTAATTTAACCATTGATTTAATATGTTACTATCGAATTGAATAGTAGAAAAGCATTTCTTAACACTGACAAACAGAGGATGAAGGTTTGCATGAAAATTTTACCTTTTGTACCTATGAGAGACTGGACGCGAACGAAATAGAGGGTAATTGCTAGTTATGGATAATTATAAAATGGTACCCAATGACGAGTGCGGGTAGCAAAAAATGGTATATTATGAACGGTGAAAATAACATTTCGCTCGTCTCATTGATGGAAATTCCGAAGCACGACTTTCAATTTCTACATTAAATTTAAAAGCAACCATTCAACGAATTGCAAGTCACATAAAAACTCAAAGATCTCATTAAAAAAATAATTTGTCTGCAAATTTGTATTTATATTAGAACTGTTTGGAAATAACAACTTAAATTTTGTATCCCATTTTAAGCGTTTCCTTAAACGAATACCTCTGGACGTAATAATATGTTGGTGTCGTGTGGTGGCGGCAGATCAGAATGCAGTTGTCACCACTCCCGCGGGTGTCCATCGAGGCAATTAAGGGAATATCACGGAGAAGCGCAGCATCGTCTTCCTTGCTATTTCTATTATAACAGATTAAGTAGCCGCTGAATACAAATGGCACTAGACCGTGGAGTGTCGAAACTCCAACAAAGAACTATGGACAGAACTAAAGGCACAGACCTAACCATAACTATCAGCAAGTTGAATTGACAATGACAACTCGCTGTAGGTGCGATGGCTGTTCGACCAGGAAACTCCTAGAGCCGCGTAAAGTCAAGTGTAGTGTGGGACGCCCTTCAGCAAAATGGAACAGCTGAAAAGATGATAACGTAATGCAAATATTAAAAAGTATTTAGGCGTTTCAGCCCAAAATATAGGTACTTACCTAAAGTCTAACTGGTAATAGTAAAAACTGGCTAAGTGCGAGTCGGTTTTGCACTCTGATGAATTCCAATATTGTGCAGGTGTAATATAAAACATAGCACAATATTCGAATTATTAAGATCAAGGAAACGTTTCTTTTGAGTTCCGACTTTATTATATTTTTTCTTACAGCATAAATAGAAATAAAACTCCGTGAAAATTTTAACTCTGTACCTATCACGGTTCATTAAATCACTGACAGCCGCGCTAGGGTCGGAAGGAAAGACGGAGGCTTAGTAATAGGCAACCTTCAAGAACGAAACTCTAAAAGATACTGTCCTTATTGAATTATCATCACATTCTAACAAGTAATAGAGCCGCCCAACAATTTATGTGCAAATAAACGAGGCGCACTGCCCCAGTTTTTGTTACTCGGATACTTGCGCTTGTAGACACTCTTTATTTGCTATTATTTTGAAGAAATTGTAGTATTGTTCTAGATTACTAGCGGTTGCTCGCGATTTGGTCGCGTACAATTCCATATAAGTGAGATTTTATAAAGAAGTATTTTCTTTTAAATTATGCGGATTGTAACAATTTTTCAAACTCCTTTGACCCTCATACAGCGGACGTCAACACATAATGGAATCTACTTTCTAAACAATGCCCTGTGAAAAGTATAGGGGTTTACCTTCACTAGTCAGTTATTTTGAAACCACCGACAGAAAATCAATAACTCAAATGAAAGAAATTTAAAAAGAAATGATTAATCCGACCGTTTGTTACCTTCAATCAACTAAGAATTTTTATTCGAAATTTTTTTCTTGATGTAAGTGTCTTCATCTTACCTTCACGTGTTTTGACGAGTTTTAGAGTACAATTCATAATTCAAAATTTATATTCAAGAGATAATTATATCTATCCTTGGAGCAAAATTGTAGTTAACTTTATTTATCTCTAGGATTTCATTTCTTAATAAATAATCTGTAGGTACTAATTCTATTCCTTCAATATTAATTAATTAAATTATATTTTTAATTTTAATTAATATAATTACACTTGACTCTAAATTAACATTCAAAACCCATATTGAGAATACTGTTTCAAGGGCTTACCGTCTATTAGGTTTTGTCATGAGAGTTGGAAGAGAATTTGAAAACTATAATACTCTTATACTTCTTTTCAATTCTTTGGTTAGACCATTATTGGAATATTGCTCTGTTGTTTGGAATCCGAGATACAATATTTATATTAATATGTTAGATAACTTGCAAAACAAATTGTCTAAGCACTTGAGGTATCGGTTTTCGGGATCCAGGCAGAATCCATTTACTTCAGACTGTCTGAAACCCCTCCAGGCTCAACGACAGGTTCTTGATATTGTTTTTTTGTTTAAAATTTTAAGGAATGAAATTGACACTCCAAAACTACTTAGTAGAATTGGTTTTGTTTGTCCAAAAAATATTATATCTAATCTTTAATCTAGGCTATTTTATTTGCCCTAAGTCAGATCAAAATACGCTCTTAATAGTTATATTTATAGAGCTACTCAAAGCTATAATAATAATTTCTCGGATTTAGATTTATTTAATCTTACTCTTGCTCAGTTAAAAAAAACATCTTTATTCTAAATTCTAACTTCTAATTGTTCTACGTAAAAGTACTACTTATGTTTTCACGTATCCACTTTGATGGATATTGTTAATAAGGGTCTTCCCTTATTTATATTATCTGTCAATAATATGTTTTTTTCTCTCAAGCCCATATTCTAAAGTTTCATAATTAAGTTATAAGTTTGCTGTCAATTTTAATGTATTCGTTAGATTTATTAGCGGCTACTTAATTGGTGTATGTGTTATTTTCTTTGTACTAATTTTAAGTATTAAGTATACTGTTTGGGCCTTAATAAATAAAATAAAATAAAATAAATAAAATATTAATCATAATAATAAGACCAGCAGGACTTGAACCCCCATCACTCAGGTTGCAGAGCCAGAGTACTGCGCCATTCCCACCATGGTCTCATGACCTTCAATACTAATACTTAAATATGCATTTTTAATAAGTTACAGGAATGGACTGAAATTTTTAAAATATACCAGTACAACACAATTTCCTTGATGAATACAAAGGTAAAAAATTCCAACATGACAACGTTGATAATAATAGGTCCAATGTAGCATGCACGTTAATTACATGTTAACAAAGTTTATTTACCGCCCACTGTATAATTGGATTAATGCATTGAATAAATTAGTGGCCACCGACAACGTGTGCTTTTTGTCAATACTCTTGATATTATTTTGTAGCTATTCATCCACATTGTATTGTAGGATTTTTCTCTTTATAGTTCAAATTGTTTTCATATACAGACAAAACATAGTAAGCCGTTCTCAGATAAATTAGGTTTGTCTAAGGGTAGTGGGTTATTAATTACATTAAGATAATCAAAACTCAATTATAATAACTAAACCTGTCCTTGTACTGTCCAATACAGCGAAGTGAAGTGAAAATGCAAAGAGTTACCTTCATTAAATGTGGATGTGTTGAGTCGTGATTTCTATCAAGCCCCTAGAATGGATAATTGCTATTTATGAGGAGTTTTTAGGTGAGGAGGATTTTAAAATAGGGCGAGTACAAAAAATCCTGAAAGTTCAAAATGCATCGGACGAAGCGAAGCGGGCTTCACCACATAGATTGTTGTAAAGATCTCCTGTAATTTTATTTTTAATAAGAGTGGCCAATTAAAAAATAAAACATTGTATTAAATTTACAGAGAGCTTAGCAAGCATAAAGTTTTTGTCTAGGTATTTTAAATCAGTGCAAGGATCAAGAATCCAAGGACCTGAATACAGTAATAAAAACTACTTTAAAATTAAACTGCTTAATACTTTGTTCTTAGGTGAAATAAAAATGTTTATTTAAAAGAGAAATATAACTTATTTAAAGTACTAGACGATCTCGCTAATCATAAATGAAATTCATATTCTACATTGAACATAAAAAAATGTACTTGTTATTTTACACTTTGTTAAACTTTATTTGTTTATTTTGATTTAGTATTGTTATTCAATGCTGGTTTAAATGATAATAATATATTCGAATCACAATTAAACTGTGTTAAATTATACTAGCATTCAAAAATGGTATAGATAGTTTAGAACTACCTGTTATTAAACTTAGTTAGTTTCAGAGCACCGCGACGTTTGTGAAAAGCAAATACAGTTTAGTAAATTAATTAACGCTTTCCAACACGAGCTGTAAGTGTACTGATACCTCCTCAGAGGTAGTCTAGGCACCTAGATACTTGTCAGATTTAATTGTCTTAGACTAAAATGTTATAAATATGTTGAAAGACTTTATTGGTGTAACCAATCTGCAAAATAGAAAATTAATTTGGTTAGCAAGTTTTATAATTTTATTATAGTGTTTTTATCTACACTTGAGGACATTTATTTTTATTTACATTTATAAATATTTTTTATTCGGAAAAGCTGAGTAAGAGACACATATTCAATATAATTATGACTTTTCTTATACATTTTAATATTGTTTGTGAAAAGTAAAGAAGTAAATCCCATATAAGATTTGGATATAATTACGCTTTGTTTGTTCCTTTGTCTTTTTGTTTGTTACGACTGTAATGATCATGATTTAAACGTTGCTCGCTGGAATGGATACATGATACTGTGAGATAGTGATAACAAAATAAACCAACCGGCTAAGACTGTTATGGGTACCTTTTTAGATCCGGGCGTGTTTTGAACCGTCGTGGCTTTAGTTTATGACTGTAGTTATTCTTCTTGTCGTTATTACTTCTATGTACATATTTGACACTCATCAAAAGTTAAGTGCTATCTATGTGCCTTTGTTATCAATGCATGGCTATTTTTATAAGCTGGCATCAGAGAGAATGATAGAATAATGTTTATCTCGGACAAGTAAACGAATTCAAAAGGATTCTTGAAAAACCCGAAACCATACAACTGCAATTTCTTGCCTTGTTGTTTGCGGTAGTTGAAAACCCATGTTCGAGTCACACGGACAAACAAACGGACTTGACTTTTCCAATAGTTGGTAAGATAACTTGAAGAAAAGACTTTTTTATTTTATTTTATTTGTATGCTTTACTGCTGGTAATTGGAAATGATATACATAACCAAAGGATCGAAAAACAAACAAATTTGCTTGTACTGAATGTAAATAAGCGGAGTGAAAACAGTTTACCTGTCGTTATAATATATCTGTTATCATGTATTTGATCACGAATGAAAATATTAGATAACATCGCAAATACACCAGAATAAACTCGTAACATGAATGTAAACAGACAATATTAAATTCAACGTTGCCGTATTTCTGTTTGCTAGACACATCAAATCTGAGAATCGACTTTTTGTTATTGAGTTAGTTTATGTCTTTGATTGTGCTTCTAATATTTTTTCGTTATTGGTTTAGCTTATAATACCTATTTGTTTCGAAATAGCAATATTAGGATTCATCTCGGAATCAAAACTGAATGTGTGAATAATATTAAATTCATACACACCAATAGGTAAAAGTACTATGTAATGAATGGTTAAAATAGGAAAGGCTATAATTAAAAATGTGAAATCGCTACGAGCTTGTTCGACGCATCGCAAGAAGTAGCGAATTGATTCAGATCGCACATTACTTTGATGTTGTGTCACAATGTTGTGAACGCCATTTTAGTTCGCTCGAAGACATCTCATAAAATGAAGAGTCAAAAGAACAAAAAAAAACTTTTGACCGTTTGCAAAGCTTTTCTACGAATATTCTCCTACAAAATTCATCAAGTAGGCCTAATTTAAGCATTTTGAAACTTCAAAATTCAAAAGCACGAACGCGTTCGTAATGGTAGTACCTAATATGATGAACCCAAAATCTTCTTGCTTTATTTCCTATATATGTTAATCAATGACCTGCGCAGCTCTTCTTGCGTTCCTTGTAGGAATGATCACCGGAAATTTGGAAGACAGGTGTTTTGGAGCCTCAAAAATCATTCTAGCACTCTGCGTCAGTTTCGTGTGTATATTTGTAGTGGCGCCATCATTGATGGATCAAGTGGATGGCCCGCCTGTTAACAGAGCAAAACTTCGCAGGGCATGCGAGGAACAGTTCCTCTAAATTGTCGCCCTGTATCGTAGGCGTTAAGCATCATGTGCCTGTTATTACACCAGCAACCAGCAGCACCACGCCCTTCAGATCTAAGTAGCAAGAAATAATGGATTCACTGTATATATTCCAAATAAAGGATGAATGTAATGCTAATGAACATAACAAAAACCATCATTGTTTCCTAACAAGCGGCCAGCTTCATTAGGGCGCTATTGTTTTCCCCTTATTATTCACTAGCTTGTACGTGATATCTTCAGCGTTGAATAATAGTCGACTATTTTACTATCTGCCCCACCATTATCCATGCAGGAAATAACGTAAACTGGGCTAATTAACACCACACAAACTAATAACCTGTTGATAGTTTGACTAAACCAAATTCTTTGCAAATGGCGTGTACCAGTGATGACTTATGGCTCCGATACATGGTCGTTATCTATGGGGTCTCATAAGAAAGCTCAGAGTCACTGAGTGGGCGATGGAGAGGGTTATACTCGTTGTATTTCTAAGTATTCATAAATGAGAAGTTCTGTAGAAATCCAGAATTTACGATAGAGCTCAACGAGTCGCAAAGATTAAGTAGCAATAGGAGGGGCACATATCTCGGCGAACCGATTGACGTAGCGGTTTTGAGTTGCTGGAATGGCGACCTCGTACCGGTAAATGCTGCATTAATTATAATTAATAAAATAAATAGGTATACTACGACAATACACACATAGCCATCTAGCCCCAAAGTAAGCGTAGCTTGTGTTATGAGGACTAAGATGATTGATGAATATTTTGATAAATAATATACGTAAATACTTATAAAATACATATAAACACCCAGACACTGAAAAACATTCATGTTCATCACACAAACATTTTCCAGTCGTGGGAATCGAACCCACGGCCTTGGACTCGGAAAGCAGGGTCGCTGCCCACTGCGCCAATCGGCCGTCGATTAGTTGACCCTCGATTAGGTGAAAAGATGATCAACATTAGCGAGTAGCACGGAGACACTGGAGCCAAGCGGTGGTATATCAACCGATAGTCGTCCACTGCTGGACATAGGTATTTTGTAGGGAGTTCCAAATTCCACGGTTTTGTGCCGCTTGTGTATCTAAGTGTCCGTGTGTCGGTCGGGACGTTATTTTATACAGATTACATATATAATTTTTGTAATTAATATAAATATCAACTTAATATTTTTTTTAAACGCATATAAAAAATATGGAACCAACAGAATTTTAAGCAGCGACTCCCTGGAAATCCAGGCCTTTAATAATCATTTTGAGAAAAAAGTAATATCTCTTGTTTCAAAAGTATCAATATGGACTAGATATGGACTAGAGACCTTTGAAAAGAAGATAGTAACTACAAGATTGCCCTAAAGTCGCTTTAAGATTGATATGAAAGAGCAGTCAAACCATCCACTTTCGAGTGGTTTATAATTTATATTATATTCAAAGACAACGAAAAAGTCAAATATTTACATAAATTTTTTAAAATATATGATTAAGATATTTATAGTACTCTTTTGACATGCTTTTGGTTTCAAACTATGTTAATTATGTATGTGAACAAAAAGTAGTTGGAGTGAATTAGGACTTACTGTTTTGTCGAGAGCGCAAAAACAGGTTGAAAAGGGTCTAAAGGTTGGGCTTTAAATATACTTAATAATACATCATCAGAAGTAATATATATGCCTTTTGTCTTGCACGTGTGGTAAGTTAGTAATTAAGGTTGTGGTGACAATGTAACCGTATGCGAAAGTTTTCATAGTGACACAAGTTTTACAGTATCATTGAACACGTCGTGTTTGATACAAACACAAAAACACATAAATATTATGTTTAAATATAAGGATGGAATAAAAACGTGTCTTGAGGCAGTTAAGAGAAAATGTAATTTTTCTAAACTATTAAACCAATCGTTATTTTGCTGCAAAGAACATTTAATGCTCTGTTTTAGTAACCTTTTGTAAGAACCTTTGTGATACTATATTATTAGCTGAGTGTTTGGAGAGAAAAAATAAATACACACTGTGAAATTACTTAAGTTGAAAAAAAATGGCTGATAAGAGTTTAAAATTTTATTTATATTCTTATTTAAAAGCCATTAACGTTCAAGTTTAGGGAATAATGTTTGTCTGCCTTAGCAAAGCTCCATCTTTTTGTTCAAAATCAGGTTAGCGGCCAAACGATTATTGTAAGCTGCTAGTAATAAACGTGCTTAACGTACCATCCGGGGCATGAAGTACCACATATTTTCTGAATCCGGGCTGGTATTGATTGAGATTTATTAGCAGAAAACGCAATAAATATTCAAGGCCGGGCCGAGAATCAACAATAATTTGCCTTCGAAAAGATTAGGAGAACAATATTGAAGACAAGTTTAAAGTTTTGTAAACTCGATGGGTTGCAAAGTTGCACCTTAGAATCTGAATGTTGGGCAGAAGTTCTCAACATTCAGATTCTAAGGTGCGAAAGTGGTGACCTTGAATAGAAAAACAGTAAATGTTGGTAGACCCCCACTAGTCAGACGCAAAATCATCCATTAGTTGAGATGAAATTTTCAATAAATAAACAAAGATAATAGAAAATCTTTATGGTCAAAAAGTTTTTTTCTTTTGCCGTTGGTTTACATCCTAGGTGGTAAAGGTAAAACAAGTTTTTGGTAAAAAAAACTTAAATTTAATACTGCGTATTGCTGAAAACTATTACACAATTTAAAATTTTCAATCAATTAATATGGTTGAAAACTGTATGAAAAAAAATGAACCCGTATTCGGTCGTTTAAATAATTTATAAACGCTTTTGTTTGAATTGAATACCTGTCGCGTGTATGTAAAATATATTTTCATATATAGAAAACTTTTACAGGATTTTTGTTTAGAAATTTGCGGTTGACGGGCGTGGATACGAATAAAAAGTGCCAGTAGACTGTGGAAGTGAAATAGGTGGAGTGATGTTGTTTAATGTGCAAAAACAGCGTGAAAAGGGTCAGAAAACTGGCTGTGAATGACTAAAACGTCTGTTTTTATTTAGCATGCAAAACTGGTTAATATTGTTTAATCTATGCGTAAATTTATGGCACTATTCTACACTATGGAAGCTATTTAAAGTGACTATTGTGATATTTTAAATGTGAAAATGGCATTAGTTTATACCTACGTTCTTTCATGTTTTAAATCGACCAATTGCGAGTCAAACTTCTATGGTTTGTTTAGTTATCCTTGATATTATGAATGCTAAAGTGAGTTTGTTTGTTTCTCCTTCCTTCACGCTCTAACTTAGCAACTTACACAACAACTAAATTGATTTTTGGAGTCCTGGAGTTAGTTGAAAGGACGAAGAGTAACATAGGGGCATAAAGCCCCACGGAGTTTTTAAAAAGTCGTAGTAAGCACAGACAAAATACGCCGGCATCAGCTAGTTAGCCGTTAGTGTACATTTAGCTAAATTATTGCATCAACTTGAAACATGAACAAGTCGTTGGGCTATATATATATCGTCGTTTATTTGGGCTATATATAGACCATATATTAGAATATCCGCACTGGGCTAGCCTTAAGCCCTTCTCATTATGGGAGGAGACCTCGTATCCTGTAGTGGGCCGGTGGTAGATTATATGATGATGATGACACTAAAAAATGTCAAAACTTGACTAATTTGGTGGATAGGTAGACGATAGTATTTGGAAAAAAATTTCAGCAATACGAGCAGTAATAAAATATAGGGTAGGTTGTGTGCATGAACGAAGTGCACGCTAGTTATACAGACTCCCTAACTTCTTTGAAAATTTTAAGTTTTCGAAACTAACGTCACGTTGAAAATAATGAGTCGTTTGGTCGCTCGAACAAATGCTATCAGGTGATTTGTGCAAAAACGCACTAAATTTACCGCAGTTAAGTTTGTTCTAGGCATGGTTTTGAACATCATGCAAGTTTGGTACTCTAATGTTTTTCTTTTATGGGAATAGTTAACGGACCAAAGCAAAAATTCGCAGGGCATGCAAGGAACACGGCCTTCAGAGTGGCATCCTATGTCTATGAATTCCTCCACGCCCTTCAGATCGGAATATAGATATGCTGCTTGGCTGTAAAAATAAGTATGGCGCAATGCTCTTGTATCGATGTTAAATGCATAGTTCTATAAATAATGCAGGCTCTCTCATTTGCTACAAAATACGATTAAGTTTGAAAAAAAAATTGGCTCAAATGAAATAAAAGTTTAAAAATATTGTGATTTATTACAACATTGAACTTTTAGTATTCAGAGCGTTTTACCACAACAGAAGTGTACTGAATTGCTAATGAAACAGAAGAGAAATAATAACCGTGATGCAGGCGAAATAAAAAATGGATAAGCAATGCCTATGCGACACTTTTGTTAAAGCTGAGCAGCTGGAATATTTAGACTTTAATCCAAAAGCATAAGGTATAATATTAGAATTCACAAACTCAAAATATTTCAGCCGGTTTTCACGGAAATCCGGCGTTGGATGTGTTGCTACGGAGTCAATTAACTAACTGTGAAATATGCAAATGGAACAGTCTTTTTGCTTTGTGTATACTGTATTGACGCTGGTTTTCTTCCTTTGTTACATATTCTACGGTACTTAGTTATGAAATGACGTTATAACAATAATTGTGAAATGTTTCAGTATAAAATATATTTTTTTTAATTTTCCCGTCTATCGTTAGTAGAGAGTTGGTTGATGCGTAAACTGGTTCATAGTTTGTTGCGTATACTCCAATTACCAGTAACCTCCAATTTTTTCTTATCATATAGTATATAGTATTTGTATTTGTATTTGTTGTACGTAGTATTTCTATTACATATCAGTGCAGATTGAGTTTAAAAAAAAACGTGTGTGTACTTATGTACACGCGTTAGAAGTAATACTTATTTGGCGTAACAAGATAAAAATCTTTCAAAATTTTTTTCTTTCGCCTTATTTTGCATTTGTAGAAATAACGGCACTAACAATAGAAAAAAGCTAGGAATTTAATACATAAAGTTTTATATAGTTATAACACATTGTCTTGTTAAATGAAGCTTATTTAAATATTACAAAAAAAATATTTCTACATAATTAAAGGAATGGACATAATAAACATAATTAAATTTTGTATTCTAATGGACTCATTATTGGACAACCAAGTTCCACTCAACATCAAAATTTGAGATTTTTGTACAATTATATCACCGGAATGAGCACGCAGACTATGACAATAATTGAAAGTGTACACTGTCCAACCTTAAAGCTAACTTCAGGGTGTCGGTTTTTAGTGACGGATTTGGATGACTGGATTTTTCCCAAACGCGCTAAAAGAAGTATAACATTAAAAAATAGAAAAACAAACAAGTGAGTCTAAATAAATATAAATTTTCTCTATGAATGTATTTTTATTACATTTTATTGTTCATTCATTTCAAATGTAACGTAGAAAATGTATTTTATATATTTTAAGATATTCTATACTAATATTATCAAAACGAAAGTGTGTTTGTTTGTTTTTTTTGCTACTTCTGATCGTCTTACCCTTTAAAATTTCGTACAGATGTGACTTGCATCTTGGACATGGAAAAAAGATAATATTTATCCCAGAAAAGCTGCTGGTAAAAGATTCCATGTATGGCTTTACCGCCTCACTTATCTTAGTTAAATGTTGCATTGAAATAGTTTGCATCCTAGAGAATCCGAGATCTGGAGTAAAATGTATCTTACAGCAAGGATACACTTTATCTCGGGAGAATAAAAGGGTTCCTGCGTAAATTAAAAAAAAATATGAAACGCGGACGAAGTCGCGGGCTACAGCTAGTTTTATTATAAGACAGGTAAAAAAAGGGGGAAAAAATATATATGTATAATTCAACTACTTATAATATTACCACCATTATTATGTTATATTAGTATATTTAAATGCGTCCTTAAAATTTTATTATGCTCCTCTCAATCTTATCCGCTTTGCGCCAAAACTACTCGTATTTTTCGCACATTCAAAGGTAGAGTGGTACAAAATGCTTTAGCACTTCAACCGCCTTTTGTATAATCCGTTAATGGTTGTGTACATAGTAAGTAAAAAATAGCGCAAATAATACTATGGTATATGTTTTGCAAAAAGGGTCCCATTTTTATAGGCAGTGGCGTAAAATAAGTCACGCAATAGACCTATATTTTATATGATGACATTAAGTGAAACATGAAACGCTTTTACGATAAATGGGTTACCAGCCAAGTCGATAAACATAAAAGCATCGATAGGTGCCTGCGTTGGCGTATTTTTTTATTATTAGAACATACTTCATTGTAGAGATGATTGGTTCATTTAGTTGACATTACAATGGGGTATAGTATATAAACGGTGATAACGCACTGGGTAGGAGTTCATCTTCACTTTTGGGGTACCGAGTTCGAGTCCCAGCACGCTCCTCTAAGTTATGTGCGTTTTTTATGCAATCAAAGTACCACTTTCTTTATATATGTTTTTAATTAATAATCGATAGTCCACCTGGCGGTAAGTGGAAAACCATCGCCTATAAACAGAGTAACACTTAGCAGGCCATGCAAGGAACACATTCTGCAAAGTGTTGTTCCTGTGCCTGTAATTACACCGGCAACCACGCCCTCCAGACCGGAACACAGCATTGCAACAATGGCGCTTAGCGGCAGAAACAAGCAAATGGTGGTAGTACTTCCCCAGACGAGCTATTTCACAAAAAGCTTTATAACTACTACTACTACACAAAATTCTTCTACCTCTATACCACTTGCTTTGGCCATGACATCAAACACATCGTGAGAAAATCTGCATACCCGACCATTTCCCATAATTTTCTCAAATATCTCTATAGTTAGCAGTACCATTAACTTCTTTGTGTTAGCAATTTAAAATATGATTAGTGTGTGTCAATATACCTCATGAAATAATAAGTGTAACCATGTCAATATACCCACCCTTGTTGCATTGACAGGTAGTGATACCGATTTGTGTATAGGTACGTACTAATGAGACTGGCGTACTAATGATTGAGGCGGACGGCAGTCTATTTATCGGCTGTGGTCACGTTCGGACGTGGGCATAAAAATATAATACAGTGAATAATTATTGGGATTAATGTGTGATAAATTGAAGACAAATAATAAAATGATTTAATAAAATTTTACCAGCGTATCATTCCAAATTACTCTTCTGAGCTTTCATTTGGTATCTGTATATAAAATAAACAAATAGGTTATTTAATTGTTATCAAATCATTTAGTACCTTTTTTTTGCATTAATTATATAATGAAACATGCAATGAAAAAACTAAGTAGCTTTCGTAGACCTCTCGATGCATCAATGTACACTGTGGGTATACAGTAAGTGTCAAATTTTTGAAGTAGCCGACGCTCGCCATGTGGTATAAAACGGTGCGGCGCCAGCTTTTATAGCGCGTTAACTATATACCTGAGCGAGCGAAATGCTTGGTATTTTGGACAGAGGTAGGCCATCACTGTGTAGAACAGAGAACGCTGCTGTTTGTTTTCCGTTAAAATTCCTTAGTTAGCCTCGTATGGAACCCGCGGGAAGAGAAAGGGTCGTGACAACTGTATTTTGATCTACCTTCACCACACGGCGTATGTAATTAAATTATACCAGAACTATCTACACACTTACTGAACTGTAAATTTCCATGGAAAAGTTTAACACTTATATCTACCTACTCTTGAATTTAAACCTGCCATAAGCGCAATACATAAAAGCACCTATTCGTTTCACTCAACTCTCTTCGCAAGAAGTTTTAGCTGTTAGCAAATACGAACTTTCCACCTCTTAAATGTTCCTTCGAGTTTAAGACGTGGCGTGTATCGCATAACAGACTTAACACTTCTATAGTTTTCTCACTCTCGCATACTAATATTGTAAAAGCCGAAGTGTCTTTGTTCGTTTTTTTTCACGCAGCAACCATTTTTTTAAGACCTACCAGGAGCAGTGGTGAGCGATATGGTCTTACAAGTGGTAGGTCCCGGGTCCGAAACCGGGCGGGAGCAATTTGGGAAATTATAATTTTCTAAATTTTCCCTGGTCTGGGCTAGTGGGTGGCTCAGACCATGGCTAGTTACTACCTCAAGCTTGCACCAAGGCTGTGTGATATAGCAGCCCGGAACGTTGCTGCATAAAAACTAATTAGGGACTTGGATTTTACACTCACCAGGTTTGACCGCTATCATCTTAGTCTAGACTCAGGGACAGTCACCACCAGGAGACATTCCAGTCAAGTGTTATAATAATAAAAAGAAAATTAATTGTTTATGGTTGGAACGTTTACTAAAAGTAAGTCTGAAGGATTGTATAAGGTCCAGTCCACAGTAATTAAATATAAAGGTGCAGTCGTTTTAGCGGAGATAATAGTCGATAAATTTTAACAGTTAGATATAATCAATATTATTCATATACTGCATGGTAACATTTCTATACGAATATTAATAAAATTCGTGTTAGAAGATATTAATAGGTCTGGTAGGTCAGATTAGGATTTGTATATGTTTTCATTGGCAATTTTTATAATTTCTAGTAGTCGCTGAGATTTAACTAAAACGAAAGCGGGTTACTATTTAGTCAGAAATTAAGTAAAGAGTATTTAATTTTATCGCTAAGAATTAATAATAACAGCTGTTCTTTCGAATTCATTAAGCAGCATTCCGCACCTAAAGTCACAATCTGACAAAATATTAATATAACTGGCGGTGGTATTATCACTTTAGTAAACAATCAAATCCGGTTTTACATATCCATCAACGATTCTATATCAATTAGTGGCATTTGCAGGGCGTGTCCAAATTTCATTTTGCTTTATTTGTCAATTATATTTGAACGTGAGTCATGTTGAACTTTATTTTTATTTAAAATCAAATGTTACGTGCAAAAAATTTGTAGCAGTATATTTTAATATTAATTTCTTTTATTTATTTCTGTTTGCATATTAACTTTTCTTAGCTCTGTTCAAAACTGAAAAATAAAGAGAAATCTTATGCATAACTCTTAGAGTAGACGATTTAATGATTCCATATTTTTACACAACGTTGCATTTCTATAAAACAGCGATAGTCTATATCGTTTCAGATATAAGATTGATATCGAAAGTGTGGTCAGGTGCGGTTTCTTTATAATACACAGATGATAAATGAGGATTGATTCTTTCGTATGTTTTATTGTTTATATAAGAAGTGTGTAAGGACACACTTTTTACAACAGTAAAAAGTGGGGAACTACTACAGACCTACTTTTTTCTGCTGCCAAGTAGCAGAAAAAAGCAGTTTTCGGTCGATGGACATAGGGTGGTTTAAAAATGGCATATGTAGACGACAGACTGCGCAATAATTATACAGCATTAAGAGTTCCATGAAAGTTGCTTCTAAAAAGCAAGATGTGATTTGTCTCATGATTTTATATCCTGTCGCTGTCCTACTGTGTATTAAATAATTACCTTAATATAATATACAGCAAAACGTGATAAAACGTAACTTGCTTTCGATTTTAAAGATTATCTTTTATATGCATAAAAAACTTGTTATTCAACAACTTACTTAGGCGACACAAATTTCTGTATTTGTCCTTGAATTCCGGAATATTACGTTGTAGGTTAGTATGTTGACCTTAATATTTTTCTATTCTAATTGGGCTAGGAAACCTTCTGGCTTGGGGTTAAGTAATTTTTTATACGGTAAATAAATAAATAAATATACTATTATATACGACAGTACACACATCGTCATCTAGACCCAAAATAAGCTTAGGTTGTGTTATGGGTACTAAGATGACTGATGAATATTTTTATGAATAATATACATAAATATTTATAATATACAGATAAATACCCAGCAACTGAAAAACTAATCATGCTCATTACACAATCATTTTCCAGTTGTGGGAATCGAAACCACGGCCTAGGACTAAAGAAGTAGCGTCTGCGAGAATCGGCCGTCACGTAAGTATATTGCAATCAGTTGACGATAAAAATTATTATATCATATTATATTATAGTTCTTTCGTAGTGTTCACTTTCAAAATTTAAAATTCATTCATTTCAAGTAGGCCTAATTTATAAGCACATTTGAAACGTCAAGTCAGTCTGTTTGTAGTAACTCTACCACCGGCTCGGAAGGCAGATTCCACTGAGAAGAGTCGGCAAGAAACTCAGCTTTCTCAACTCTCTCTCCTTCCTGTGTCGGCTGTTATAAATTTCCTCTACCTGCAAGAAAAAGGATATCTTTATCTCGTTCTTTGCGTCTATAAGTACTATCGTTTACTCTACTTTTTCTACTTCCTCGTCTTCTGCCTCTTTGTCGTCCTCTATTTTATTGAGTCGGTGATGTATGTGTTTGAATTTTGTGAGATGTATTAATTTCGCTTGATGAATGTTGCGTGTAATTGTCTTATACTAAATTTGCCTGAGAAATACACAAGTCTGGCGTAGGTTTAGGTGAAGTAAAGTAAAGTAAACTTCGTATGCGATCGTGATATGTTGGCACAGACCAATAAAGAAAAAAAATATATAATGTCATCATTATATAATTCTATCGGCTTGTTGCTAGACCATATAATCTACCTGCTACAGTAACGTAGTGCATACTCATTGTCCATACATTATTAAGCTGAATTTAAAACATTGTGTTTATTTCAATAAACTAACTTTCAATAAATATTTGAAATGAATCATACTTTAAAAACAAGTATGATTCATTTCGGAATAGTCAAACAAATTTAAAAGAGTATTTATTGTAATGTAAGCCCAGCTCATCAGCTTCTTTGACCCTACTTTCTGAGCCCAAGGCGTGGGTCGTCGATTCCCACTACTGGAAAATGTAATGAACATGAATGTTTTTCAGTGTCTGGGTGTTTATATGTATATTCTAAGTATGTTTATAATTCATAAAAATATTCATCAGGCATCTTAGTACCCATAGCTACCCAACCCATTGCTACGCTTACTTTGGGGCTAGATGGCGATGTGTGTATTGTCGTATTATATTTATTTATTTGTATTTATGGTAGAACCGCCACTGACTGTAATAGACTGTCGATGATGATGACATTCTAGATTCATGCGTAGGTCGATGACTTTAATTCGCGCCTACTCGGTAGATAAGTATTGTGACCTACAATATTTAATAGCTTAACTTTCTGACAGCGTTATATCATTATTAGTTTTAAATTTTTATCAGTTCACAAGTTTTGAAGCCGTAGTAGCTAGTTAGTATTCATCGTGCGAAATGTAAACTCGGCAAACTCACGAAGTCTGAACTAACTTTGACAATAATTAACTGTGGAGAAAATCAGCTTAACTTTTAACTACCGAAATTCGGATGGATAGGACTTTAATTAACGCGAATTTGATATTTCGCATATCAGAAGTACAATACTTATGAAAATATGACAATATCCCTCCATAAACAAAGGCCCTTTTACGTTGAGAAAGTAAAATTTCGAAACCTTACCGACCAAGGTGTACCACCGTACATCTTTGTCGCGCTGAAACCGATTTGGAGTATTTACTATAACTGCCATACTATACTATCAGGTAAGCCTGCTACAATCTTAGATTATATCGAACTTACCATTAGGTGGGATTGCAGCCAAGCTCCCTAGGCCTAGCTCGGCCTATTTAATATATTTTATAACATAGGCCTATATATAGGCCGCCCTTCCATTGGGGATATGTATTAAGACTTTGAACTCGCTGCTTTTACGTGCTTTAAAAGTTTTTGATGATGATTGTCACATGTTAGTGGTGGCTGGCTCATAATCAGGAAAGATAACTTAAAATGCTCAGAGCAGGTTCTACGTAACTCTTAACTTCCTAATTCTGGAACTTCCTTCCTTCCTAAAACTTAAAATAAATTGAATAAACCCGATAATCGAACAAACGATCTCATGATCCGCAGTATATCTCCAAACATTAGTTTGCTTGTGCTTGATTAGCTTGAATTATAATATTAAATATATAAGACGTACAGACGTATACACACTAAGGCAAAATATTTACTTCACCGCCCTTTATATTAGTTTCACTTGAAGTTGTTAGTAACAACTTATAGTTGTTAGCAAACACAAACTTCTTTACCGTAGCTCGCGTTGGCAGGTTTGAGCCAGGTGTGTATTGAATTCATGCTGTTAGCTTACTTTGTGACTTTTCATGCATACTTTGAGTCCTGCTCATATTAATGCTTTTATAGGATTACTTAGGCCACTTAATATGAGTAGTGGGTTTAAGCATACACATTATTTTCCAACTTGTAACGTAATTACGAAATACTGTTAAAGGGTGCGTATGTATATTTCATAAGGAACCTGACACCCTGGACCTGGACCCTGTAAAATTTTAAATCAAACAATTTATTTATTATTATTTTTCCATACAAACTACAAACTACAACAATTCAAAACATTCTAAATGTTTACTTATAACAACCCTATTGAAGATAAAAGACCGACAAGTGCATAGTACCTACGCTACGCATCGCGTACCTAACAAAGTGACAAGAGTCACTTGATTTTATTTTTGCATGTGATGTAGGGGTATATCAGATTACTTTTGGTAAAAGTATGGCAATGGTTTACTCAAAACAGTAAATCATTTACCCTTAAAATCTCTGAATTATTATTTCGGTTTTCATTTATAAGTTCTACACATGGTCCAAACGCACAGTCAGCTGTGAATGTGATAGTGTCATAAACTCGATAAGATTTTTATTATTCCACTACAAATTAGCCTTTGATTGCAATCTCACCGGTTGGTAAGTGATTATGCAGTCTAAGCTGGTAACGGGCTAACATGGTATGGTAGTAATATTGAACCTATACCACTATCTCGCCTCCTCTATCCTCGTATATCGTCTCCTTGGAACTGTTTTTGTTGGTGCCATAGCCGCTACCCATCGGTTCAAAGGGGTAAGGTCATCATCGCCTAAAATGAGGTGTAATTACAGTTTATGGCTACGTTTATGTAGTGTGTGTGTGTGTGTGTGTGTGTGTGCGTGCGTAAGTATAATATAATTCTATTGGCTTTTAAATGATGAGAGTAAATTATTACGATGCACGCGCACACCGTCACTAAAAACCGACACCCTGAAGTTACCTATAGTCAATATTTTAGTTTTTAAAAAAAAGATTTGACAGTGTACACTTTTAATTGTCAAACTCTGCGGGCTCAGGTACAAAAATCTCAAATGATAATGAGATAACAAGATAATCCGTTATAATAAAAACTATCAGTTAAAAATACCTTTTTCTATTGTAGAGTAGTTTTTTCTATAAACGTAGAATAAGGCGAAAGATAAAATTTTTGAAAAGATTTTTATCTTGTTACGCCAAAGTATAACTTCTAACGCGTGTACATAAGTACACTCACGTTTTTTTTCTGCAAATTTTTTTTTACTTGAAAGAGCTTCAAGAGTAAATTTGTTTTAGCTTACATTAAAACTTAAAAGGTTTGAGTACTAATGAAATTGTCAAAATGCTAGCAAGCAAATTAGTCGAACATTCAAAAGAATATCTACTAGGGCTAACATATATATACGAATTTCCACTAAAAATAGCTTTTCCATTCCATATTTTTATCCTCTCACGGATTTTTTCTGCTTCTCTTATCATAATCATTTTATTTTATGCAAAGTGCGTTAGATGGAGCTTTATCCGACGTATATGAAAGCTTTTAGGGGCGCAAACATTATTGACGCATCGCG
The DNA here is from genome assembly GCF_905163445.1 of Pararge aegeria. Taxonomy (NCBI): domain Eukaryota; kingdom Metazoa; phylum Arthropoda; class Insecta; order Lepidoptera; family Nymphalidae; genus Pararge; species Pararge aegeria. The sequence continues at coordinate 8,153,073 of NC_053195.1, read as the reverse complement.
GGCGGAGGTTAAAAATGCCCGAGCGTTTTTGTTCACCCTTTCAAAGAAGACATGTTTTATCTGCCCCTATATGAATTTCAGTAAAACAGTTCAGTTTTTTTCTCTCTTCGCTTCATTTCAAAACTATGACTACACAAATGCTAATAAAGACTTTACAATGGGAGTTCAAACTTTTTTATCATTACAGCTGTATAATGGTAGGGCAAACTGTAGGCTGAATAAGATCGCTATAGACATTGATTATCATCCTCAGGATCCCTCGTTTTCTGGTGGTAAGCATGTTCGACTGCAGATCGCGAGGTCCTAGATTCAATACCCGGGTCAGGTCAACGAATGATATTGGGTTTTTCTATCAAGAAATTGTAAGTTCCACCTCGCAGTTGAGTTTGGAAGTTGGAGGTGATTCAATATCTCATGCCTCGGAAAGCAAGTTAAGAAGACAGTCCGATCTGTGCATCTGATCTCTTTCCGGTCGTGTCGGAGCTTCCGCCCATCGCACTATATAAGTTAGGGAATAGAGAGTGCACCTGCGTTTGCTTACACACTTGTGCCAATAATATCTGCTCAATCTCCAGAGAGACTTTGCACAGTGACGCATTAGCCATAAAGATGGGCCGCCCGGCTTGCGTAGCCTTGCGTTTTGCTCCAAAAATCTACTAATTCTTATAAGTTTTTTATACTCCCTACGTACCGATAGAAATAAGTTTTTTTATTTTAAAAGTGAGCACGGGAAATAACATAACCATTATATTATTTATATTTAATAATACATAATTATTTAAATAAACCTATTGCTTACGAGAAGGATGTAAAGAAAAGTGTAGACACCCTGAAGTTAGCTATAGTCAACATTTTAGTTCTGTCTTTAAGTCTGTTGTTTGTTGTCCCTATAATTTTCTCTGGTAACGGGTCAAAGTTTCAGCACTTAATATGAAAAACAAAATGTAAACACAATATCCCTAGTTTGTAAAAGTGATTATGCAAATTAATATTGCGATCGGGATTTTTATGATTGCCGTTTGTGAGTTCGGGTCGCGTGTCGTTCAGTTTAACCGAGTTTTACGACTTCATCGCGCTCTAAACTTTGTCTTGTGCATAAATTTGGAAAAGCAAGTGTTGGAAAGCCGAGTTTTTATGTTGCGAAGCTTTCGAATTATATTATAAACTTTGTCCTAAAATAATTTGCATGGTAATAATATTTCGAAATAAAAACCAAACGGGCGTCCATGTTATATAATATATAAAATAAACATGCGAGTGAATTTCAGTTGAGAAGTCTCAACCTGGTCTTGAAAGACCTTTATCCAGATCTCCGCAAACTTTTATTAGGACCAAGAATGTTAACCGACATCATCATCTTCAGCATTGTCCATCGTCACACTCTTGAGCGCAGCTTATAAAGGAGAATAATTCAGATGGGCTTTTATTACAGTAATAATTGATAGACGAAGCAGATAGCCAACCTGACAGTAAGTTCTAATTTTGGCCTGTAACAGAGCATCATTTCGCAGGACATACACGGAACACGTCCGACAATATACCGCCCTGTGTCATCAACCCGAGGCGTAACTAAAAAAGGCGTTCTTAGTGCCTGTATTTACAACTAATGAGCTAGCATGGGACGTTATAATGTAAAAGAAGTTGTATGCGGACCAAGTCGTAACTACTAGTACATTGTATCTCTAGTATGAACTAAAAATATTCACACGTAAGTTGTCAGGCGTAAATTAAAAAGCACCTATATACGATACAGAAATTATTACAGGATACAAACAAAGTTTTAAATACTAAACATATTAACATGCGCTTAACATTTTATTTGCTTTTCCTTAATTCCAAAGGAAGAGGGCATGTCCTACTTTCTGTAGAACGCAAGGAATTCTTTATTGAATTATTTATTGCATATACTCAGTGGGGATTAAGATAGAGGGTACAAAAGTAGGGCGAAGCGCTGCGTCGCAAACTACAGAAGCGAATCCCGAAGTAACTAAATAAAATAAGTTTTTCTAGCGGGCAGAGGGAATTTCGGAAGTGGTTGGTCAAATACTCCTCAAATTTATAAATATCCTAAAGATAGTTAAGTTAATCTTGTTAATGTCAAAGGGTAATTTTTAAAGGAACGGTTAATCGAAAAGTAAGACTTTACATTCGTTTCTTATGTATGTGCCTTTGGTTTTATTAAGTTATTGATAGATATTTTGTATATTATATAGTTTGGACGGTTGCAAAAAATGTACAAGTTCATAGTATCCGTTCCTTTGCGTTGTCTTTGTATGGTCTTAGATTTTTCGAAAAAATACTTTATTTTTTATACGATATGAACTAAATTAATAAATATTTCTTTATTTAAACGGGCGTACAAAAAGCTATTTTATATATGTAGAAAAGTGAAATACTTTCATATTAAAACAATTATATTTGCTGGATTATATTTATCAAGGACGCGTTCATAACTCGCCAGCATTAATGATAATCTGATCAAGCTAAGCTCAAGACTATGATAGAGATCAAATTTACATTGCAAAGAACATAGCAAAGTAAATATAAACAAACCAAATAATATATCGTAAAAGGCAACGTTCTAGCTAATAAAGCTAGAACCCCTAATATGTTCCGGGTTGGTGGACACCGTTGCATGGCAGTCCAATCTTTGCTTACGCTAAAAGCATGATGGTACTTTTGTATTACGTACTATGTATTAATATGTTGTTAGATCATTAGCTTTGTATTCAAACTAAATAAAGGTTTTTTTATAGTTTAAGCTAGGAATACACACATTTTACAGGTATCGTTGTTCTTGTTTACTAACATTTACATTTGTTTTTCCTTTACAATTTTTATAAAAATGTAAACTTTCTTTAAATTTCTCTTCATTATGACCGACGTCCATCAAGGAGAGTATTATAGTATATAGTTTTTAATTATTAAGGTAATACTTGTTGGGACTCATTGCTTTATTGTTATTTGGTTTCTCTTCTATCTTTACAAGAAAAAATCTAATAAAGAGATAACTCATCATCATATATATATATATATATATATACTAGATATTATTACTTACAAGTCTTAAGTCATAGTAGCTCATATTACATTGGGCTTATATATTTTAACGAATTAAGAATATGTGCTCTTTGTTGTCTTATATAAGGAGTTGCATAACACTTCCCCATTCGACCTAGTTCGTTCATTGAATGCTCCTTTTGTTTTGATACTCAACTCTGGGCTGGTAGGCACGCATAAATGTTAATTAGCAGCTTTTCTCATTAATCATAAATTTGTAAAGGCAGGTGTAAGCGCGATGAATGTTGAGTTAGTATCGTTAGTCGATTACGTTACCATTTCTCTCTTTTTTAAAGTTTGTTACTTTGGGTGCGCGTCGCATATTAATGCCACTTTTATACAACTACAAATTGAACACTGTTTTATTGCTTTTCGGATTTTAATTCTTGATTCACTGAAAATAAATTGATCCAATAAAAACTTTGATGATGGAATAAAATCCAAAGATTTATTGTACCTGGTACATTGAACTGTGTTTTTTTAAATTATAATACCTAATACTCTGAAAGGTACCGGTTCTTGATAACAACCAAACCTAACGGTATAGCCAAGATGAAGCGCACTTGTATAAAAAATCCTCATAATTTGAACAAACCCATATTTTGAGAAGTCAATATTAGTGGCCAGAGAGCTTTCCTGAGCTACCATGCCCACCCATTATCTCGTATATCGCTTAATAAATAAGAGGAAAAACGAGTACCAATAAAGTTCCCGTGGTGCGCATGTTAGCTTCTCAGGTCTTTGGAGTGCGTTTTATCATTACTGCGCTTGAAATTCGCACTATTTGATGCTTCGAGATTCTATTCTTAAAACTTCGGTGGTCGTATCTACTCGCTTGTTATTCATCTCGTTGATTTTCTTTGTAAGTATACTGTCAAATATGGCATAGGGTTAGATTTTTATATTCACTCTTACCTAGCCTAAAATTTAACTCATCGTCTGTATACTCATTGGTCGAGTGTAAACATCAGTCAGCAAGTATACAATTGGAAATGCTGCGTGAAATAGTCCATTATTACCATATGAAATTGACAACAGTTAACAATTAATCGTACAGTTATTCCAAGTGGCACTAGCATAATTTATAGACACGTTCTAAATTTTCTTAACGTGAAAATAAACTTTACTTTTTATTCTATTTGTTAAAGAGTTTCCAAGCGAGCCGTTTCCTAACGGCTTCGTGGTTTTATACCAACTTTTTCGCAGTCGCCCGCATGAAGTTTCGTTGCAGACTGTAAAGTTTATAGAAAACTGGATTTAAATAACTGGAAGGTAATAGACGAAAAAGGGCAATAAGGGCGTTTACAAAAATAAAAGCTAGTAAATTTGCATTGGTTAAACTAAGTATGTGCTTTGTGTTAGCTTCTTTGTAAAATTCATTTGCAATTTATAGAATTAGATTTTAATTTTATTGAAAAGTTTTAAGAAATAATCACAATAATATTTGATGTCTTGTATTCTTGTTAAGTGGCGCGATGGTAATGGCGCCCAATCAAATAAATATCACCCTCAGAATGTATTTCGATAAGTGAGGTTAATTAATGCTCGGTGTTAAGGCTGATGCCCGCCATCTTAAATATTTGTATCAAGCAAGTATATTAATTGCGCGACTAACATTTGGTTAAGTTACATTAAATTATAATAACATTATTTAATACATAACAACTGATATTTAAGAAGTGACTTTGAAAGTAGGTGATTCATTTAAAAATCAACGGAAAACCTTCAGTTTTAAGATATTATTTGATAACCGTCACGAAGAGGTTACACAGTTAATTGTAAACTGAATACCTATCACTGATACACGGCCCCTATAAGGGATAGGTTTTGCAGTTCTGTTATTGGTTTCAATTCTAATGCACACAAGTCTCTAAGCTAAACCAAATTGACCAATCAATCTAAAAGTTATGCTGTCCTTTTCAAGATAAGGAAAGATATGGCATTATTTTTAGTACCACCAATGATATCGTTAAGAAATTTAAGTAAAATAGAATTGGCTTAGAAAATTGTATCCCGCACTGCACTATAAAATAATTAGAAAACGTCGCTCTAACCAAGCAAACAAATTAATGTGTCCATTAATTTGAAAGCCATAGACAAAACACGCTCATGTTGTTATGGACTACTAATTTATTCAGAGCATAGATCCAATTATGCACTGGACGCCGAATAAACTTCGTTAGCATGTAATTAATAGGTTTGTTTGCTCTCCTGGTGCTGGATTGATTCGATGCATTGTCAATGTTTTGGGTACTCGTACGCCCATAGTATACAGAGTAAAGGGAGAGTTCATATGTACGAAATTAGTTAATAGAATAGCCACATAGAAACAGGACAGTAAAGTTTCAGAAAGATAAATGCAATGCTTTGAAATTAGAGATGTCTTGAGTTTTGACAACTGAGATCAAATTTCAATTTGAGTCTTATATTTTTATACTACTACAAGCGGACCCCAGCGCCATCTGTCGGGCTGATTTATGAATCTAAACCATCCAGGGTGCCACCCAAAGGCATACCAAAAAATTCATTCAGATCGGTCCAGCCGTTTAGGAGGAGTTCAGTGACATACACACGCACACAAGAATTATATATATAAAGATAGCAAGCCAGGTTTAATTTAACAAAATCAATCAATGTAAATTTAGGGTTTAAATTTAAAAAAATCAGGAACGTTTAAACAGTATATGTATATGAATTAAAATGTCAATTTAGGCTTGAAAAGTTGTTATAATCTTCTGATAACTTTTTAGATTTTTTTACCACCTCCATCGCGCGCGTTAAGCGCTGCGGTTTTATATATATCGGAGGTCCCGGATTTGATCCCAAGCAGGGGTACTTTGCACTTGATTATTTATTATCCTCTGGTATTGTCTGATGTTAGGCTTCAGTCGTGAATAGTTAGCCCAGACCTTCCAACAAAGACGTGCCGCTAAAAAACTTAGATTGTCGGTACAATATCGTGTAAAAACCGATAAAGGGTCATGCATTGATTTAGTATAACTGCCGTAACCCGAATATAATGCATCATAACATACCATCAAGTGAGATTGCAATTAAGGGCTAACTTACAGTGGAATGAAAAAAAAATGTTAACAGTTTTTTTTTATATTTATCTCTAAAACATTCACAACCTGTTAAGATATATTTAGCTTGTGATTTAATTCCGCTTTAGTTTGTCTTCTCGTAGATGAGAGGGAGTTGTAGGTAAAAACAAGTAGGTAGGTAAGCAGTGTACATTTTAATTAAATTACCTAATTCAATATTGATACAGAGGGCGCTGTTATTCCGAATAAGCATCCCCTCGTTTATTTTCTTAATTAATTATTTATGATGTTATAAACTCAGAGCAAGGATTGAATTTAAAGTATCTGAGAGTTGTACCTGCGTTAATTTAACGAATAGGGTTTATATTCGAATATTAAAAATTCAGGAATCTTCATATGAAAATCAAAATTCCCTTTTGAAAACATATATACTTTTATAAGTTAAAGCGAGTAAGAAGCAAGCTAAAATAGAAGATAAATGTGTTGGTAAGTGTGTAGGTAGTTTATAACCTAAATAGTACACGTAGCATAGTTCTGGAACGCTAAAGTCAATTTTTTCTAACTTGTCTTTTAATGTACACAATTTTTTCATTTAATTTTTTAGTGTAAAGTTTATTTCAAATTGTTAAGAAGGAAGAGTTTGAATTGAAAGGAAATATCATAAGGCAAATACAGTTTTAACTTCAGTATTGATAACAGAGGGTCCTCTAAAAAATTTATCACGAAACAGTCGCGGACTACCTGACCTAAATTTTGTCAAGTCAATCTTAACTTAAAGATAGAAAAATTAACATAAAAGTACTTCGGTGTTACTTTTACTGTTCCTAAGTAGGTAATAAACCCTCTATGAAAAATCTTGCCATGCTTTGCGTGACTTAGAACACTTTTTGAGCTCTTTTCAGTACAAAGACGTAAAAGTTTTAAGAGCACTTCGTGCTTGTAACAAGTTGTCGGCAGCGCTGGCATTAAGTCATTAGCTTAATTACTTCATTTCTATTCGTTAAAAAGTAATTTAACTAATATTTTCTTTTGCGAGTGTTTAAAGACTCATTTATAAGCAGTCAGTGCTGCCACAAATATACCTCGTAGTTTTCTTTGCAACTTCCAAGTTTAAATATTTTCTAGGTACATGCGATTTTTCTTAAATTTATTCCCGTTTCGATAGTTAAATGATAGATGTTATTCTCTTATCCGATGTGAGAATTAGCGTTGATATTTTTGTTTAGTTTGTTATTAAATTTAGTGGAAACCCACAAACATACTTTTGAATTCTTAAATTATCAGATTTTTATGTATATTCCCTCTGATCTTGTCAGGTGACAGTGCTACCAACCTATCGGCAAACTCGTGCTGCCAAGCGTTCGGTATGCCGCGAAGACTACATAGTACGTTCCAGATGCCGCCTACACAACATAAGAAGTAACATTTTGTTTTTTAATCTTTATTATTTTCAAGGGGGCTTTTTACATAGTAAATCTAAGTGGGAATAATAGGAACCTCAATTTTAATAAGGCAATCAAAGTATGTGCCAAAACAAAGCGCATTGATTAAAAGTGACAAGTGAGACACTTTCTCTTTCCCACTAATTAAAACTCCTATCCTATCGCAAATTTAGACTTAAAAATTCGATCTCCGACTAACGTCGCGCGCGCACGTTCTATTCGTGAGTACAAAAAACATGGCCGTATAAGTAACAAAAAATTATATAATTAATTAATATTGTTTCGCATAAGTCCTCATCGAATATCGTGGTGGTGAAGTTATTGTGTGTAGTAAGTGGAAATAAGTCGTTTTTTCTCATCACTTAGTGTTTTAGATTTAATACAGCTTAAGAGGTTAGCCCGTTACCAGGTGAGATTGCAGCCAAAGGGCGAACTTGTATAGAAATAAGCAATAATCTATTTAAGTACCTATTAATAGAAAAGTGTTTTATGGTTTGGTTTTTGTTACACGCATCGACGGCGCAATGGATCGAAAAGATTTATTAGAAATGAAATATTAATTGTGACGGGCTGGTTCGGACATCCTAAGTCTTTTATGAACGTTGTAAAACATATATTTTCACATAGGTGTACGTAATGTTTCAAATTATAGAAAGAAAGAAATCATAATATAATTATCTTTTCTTTTTCCTTCTTCTTTCTTCATTTTGACAGTTTAAAGTGGGTATAAGTGCTGTCGAAAACACAAAAACAATGATTCCAACAAAAAAATCAAGGGTTGTTTTTTTCATTATCATCATACATCACTAATAAAAAAATCTTTTTTATTTGCTGCATACGATAAATTGTGAGTTTATTAAGGTATACTATAAAAGTATGAAAATGAAATTTGTTTCCTCATAACTTTTTGATGTTTTACATCTGCCAGGGTTCCCGCACGGATCAATTTATTTTTGCATAGAGATGGTTAATTCAGATAAGCTCATACACTGCAGTGCATTTGTCCACTGTAATGCTTATATACTCTTTGAATCTGTATGTTAGACACATGATACTAACACGGCTATCACTATAAAAGTCAAAGAAGATACCTCTCGAAAAGTGACAAATTATTTAAATAATTAATTAATAATAAAAGATAATATTGGTGATTAATATTAAACCCTAAACTATACCTATGTCGTAATAAATTAATGTTAGGAGCTTATTTCGGTTACTAATCAAAAACTTAATAGGTTAAATGCTCTGAACATACCTCAACATTATATTAATCATTAACTAGAGTTAATCGAGTTTTTTTTTAAATACCGGTATAGTTAGTAATATCGGTGTTAAAAAAACAGAAGTTGTTACTTTATCTAAAAGATCGGTAGTGTGCCATGTAATGTTTGTAAACAAATAATAAAGTAGACAAGGCTAACTCTGGTTCGCCCCTAATGTGTTCCGGAGTAGAGGTCACCGTTGCCGGATACCGTTTAAGTAATGTTTGTTCACACTAAAAGCATCAACGTGTTTCAGGCATTTAGGTAGAAACCTATGAATGAATGAGATAAAGCTTTATGTTTACTATCTATAGGAACTATAGGTTGCGCGTGGTTTCGTCTGCCTTCTATTATAGTGACATAGTGTTTTTTCATACCAGCTTAAAAAATCAAAGAAGATATAACCTTTATACAAGGATTATCCTTGAGAGTTATTTAATAAAAAAAAAAATTAATTAAGAACTATGCAGCTGCAATCCTCCAACTCACGTTTCATCCTATAAGGATAGATTCTAGAATAACTCTTTCTTACGAGATTCTACACCCACGATTTTAATGTTCTTTGTAAAACACAACAACATTTCACTACTGCAGGCGTAGATTTCTAAAATGATAGGAAAGTAACCTATATGGATTATGTTAGTTTACGTTAGTACCTGTATGAATATATAATCTTCTACTTGCCTCTTAAAGTCCCGTTAAAATCGGCTGAGTCTTGCAGGTAAGACGAATAAACAGACGAAATGTTGACATTACAAACCGGCTTTAATTTAATTTATTTGCATAGATGTTAGATGTTAGTATATTAACCAACTAACCAACGCAACGTCAATCATCGATCAGCATCGTCGATATACGCTCCAAAACTCATTATTTTATTAGAGATGAGGCCTTTGCCCAGCAATGCAGTTTTTAAAAGGCTGAGGGGGATGATATAGATAACAACTCTGTATTCTTCTGTCTTCCAAGACTGGATATCTAGGCCAGCAGTGTGACTTCAGTCCGATAATGATGGTGATAGTATAGTTATTAATTTCTCAATCTCAACTATTAACTAGGCATCAATAATTATATGTATATTATGTCTCTTGTAGAAACATTCGCATATCACGATCGTATAGCTCGTAAGATGATCCACGCTGCGTCCTCTATTGTCTCCGTCCATGTACTCTTCCAAGAGTATATGGATGGAGGACCTGTATATGGCATTTACTCCTTCAGGGGTCTTATTTAAGGTGTTAATATACTTGACTTATAAACATTGTTGAAAGTGCAGTGGGTGTAAAAGGTAATAAAAACAAATGCTGTTACTGAAATAGAAATCCGAGGTGTGTTTTGTTCGATTGTAAATAACATTTTGTTCGAAATTGAAGCTGATATAAATACCGATTAGGTATCCTGGCTTTCGTCGAAAGCGTACTTTCAAAGATTGCTTCGTGCTCAATGCGAGGGGAGAGAGCGGAAAATAGTTTCACAGAATATTATTCTTTATTTTTCTGGGGTATGTTACAAAAGCAATTTCATGCATTATCTATGTAAAAATAGTGTACTGCGTTACAATACCATTTTTATAAACAAAGTTAGGGATGGAAATACTTATAGTAAAATAAAAAATATATGTGGAAAAGCCATTTTTTTTAATGAACTACTAAAAAGGTTCTTAATGTTCAAAGTTTGGATATTAAATGAAATATAAGATTTTACGATTAAACCTACATTTTAGACTCTAGAGCATAAATTTATATACATTCCGGCTGAGTTCTAGTTCTTTTGATCTAACCTTTTTGTAAGGAATTTAAACTGTTGCAAAAAGATTAAAAACACTGCGTTGTTTGCTGCTTTTATTACTTTTTTGTTTTTACATAATTTCTTGTAAACATTAATTTTTACTTGTCATGCTCTTGAAGTTGCCGTTTAAACTTTATGTAAGCGGTTATTTTAGAAAGACAGAAAAAGAGTTTAATTTAGGCTAAAGAGCATGAAAGTATAAGGGTTTTAACTGACTTTTCGGTTTGCTTCTAGTCCTTTTGAAACTATTTGTGAGGAATTTCTGTTTATTGCAAACATTTTTCTTATATTCTTGTTTCTCAACTTTTTTGAATGATTTCCGGTTTACGTACATTTTCTCTAAATAGCAATTTCTTCTTTGATGTTTTAAATATCCACATACCTGAATCAATTGACAGCAATGAAAAAGTAAATAAAAAAGTAGGTAGGTTATTGTTGTTAATGGTGATGAAATGTAACCTTAGACCTTGAACAAGTTTCCTTGCAATCGAAGTGAAAAGCAGAGTGAGTAACTCGGGCATAACATCGATTTTATACTCGACTTAATGATGTCAAACTTCATCAAGGATCAAGGTGTACATATTTCGGATAAAATTGATTGTTTTATGCCCTTTTTAACTCTACATTTTACAATAAAGACAATAAAATCTACCCGAATACCACTCTCTTCTTTCTTACAACCACTTTGTACTATTTTTATTTTATTATTAACAAAAACTAATAATTCATATTTGACTGATCTATACTAATATTACAAAGGGAAAAGATTTATATTATAGATATTTGTAAAAAAACTATAATCAATGCGAACGAAGTCGATGCGGGTAACAACTTTTTGCTTATATACTCGTCTAAATATGTAAGAAATAAGAAAAAATTTACTTTGTAAGCTTCAATATAAGAATTATTGCTTGTTCCTTGGGCCACAGCAGCCACCAGTACTCGATACTTTAATTTTCTGAAATTCCGATGTAGTAAATTGAGCTTAAAGGAATACCTAGTTTAGCAGATTTACCTGCCTCGCGAAATACCGATATTCAATCAGCTAATAGCAGTAAGGTATATTCAAATTTTGTTTTAGGTATATCCAAGTAACGATGGCTACGATGTTTGTGATCATGTACTAACGACAACTTATTTACACATGAAATTACCATAATGTAGGACATAAACCCAAAATGTGCATACACTTCAAATCTATTTAAAATCTACGTAAAGCTGGTTAGCGAAAGTTGCGAATCGGCGGCTTTGAGGCATTGTTTCCTTACCCTTAATGTGTATGTGTGTATCTATGTAATTTGTTGAATATCAGCCAATTGAACGCGTTTTTCGGGATGACTATTAGTAGTGCTATTTCGTGTGATCATCACACACGCTGTCAATACATTATATTCGGTCTGCTCTGTTCGGCTTAGACTAATCAGGGGTATTGACCTTTTTGCTCGGGCTAAGTCGCCTTGCCCGCGCTTTTTATCACAGTCTTGGACACTGGCCATGCCTGTTCGATGCTTGCCGTGAGGAGGTGGCTCATGTGCAATAATCAATTGAGATGTTAAATCGCGTGTTAAATCTGGTGGTAGGATTTCTAATGCCTAAATAGAGAGCGCTGTCATTTTTATCAACGTCTTCATGTCTTGACTTTTTAACGTTTACGGAGAAACTCTTAAATTTTAATGCACACCACTATTCTATTTATTTTCGGCTGGCACATTTTATTAGTGACTCTTAGGGAAAGAGAAGTACACTACTGGCGATTCGTGGATTCTCGGTCACTGATCACAAGAGAAGCAAAAACTGCGCGAACGGCAACGAACGGATGCTCAAAGAAAGCTTAGTGGCGGGTGGTCAGATAAGCTTTCAAGAACATCTTACATGCTGTTAGGATCGTTCTGTAAACATTTATCAAATTGCTCTTCATATTCTACTGTACTGCATTATTCTTTTAAATTACATGGGAACGTGTAACGTGTTTTATGTGAACCTACGCTAATTGTACTTGAATCGAAATTGTACTTATCCTTTTCTTGATACTGAAAGATTACGTGATTTAATTTGGAGTTATAGAACAAAATTTAGTTGTTGTATCAGTCGTAATTCCATCAGGTCTGAAGGGATTTGTTGCCGGTGTATTTACAGCCACATGGGTCTTAACACCTACGACTCCGATTGATGGACACATGGATGGGGCGGCGTGTTGCAGGACGTGCTGGGTACATGCCCTGTTAAGTGTTGCTATGACTAAAGGCGTTGGTTTCCCACCATGAGGTGGGCCACCTGCTTGGTCCGTCAATTATTACTATAATACAAAATTATTGGGTAATGTAAAAGTTTTATCTTATCACTTTGAAAAATCACGAAAAGTTTTAGACGAAGATTATTAAAACTTGTAAAAATGTGTCTGCACTATGGGTTTCGAATATAGTGCTCATAACAAAGCATACAGTATTTACCTAGAAAAGCTTATATTCCGGTTCCTAGCACTACGTTTCTACGGCGTATTATGTTAGACCGTCAAGTCACCGCGTAGATTGAGTTTCCACGCGTTGTATAGCCGAGTCATTCTACACTTTGATGAGGTAGGTATAACGTGCTAGATGCATCTCCACACCTTGCTATCGCCTTTATCACACAGGTGGTAAGACATAGCATTTTTATTCCATACATGTTTTGTTCATGCGACCTGACTTTAAATATCTTACTTATATCAGTTTGTGAGGACAATCTAGATCGATCTGCACTAAAAATTAGGTGTTACATGATGCGTATAGTATATTAATTAAACACTTGAAGTTAAGATCGTCTATGTCCTTATATAAGGCTCCTTTTTCACAAAGGATATGCAAGGCGGCTAAGCGATGTCAAAGTTTTTCTACGAAACTAAATGACCGTTTATAATAATAGTAACTGTACTGCTGAATAGCGAAGCAGAGAAGGTAAGATGTGCTTACATACTTTACTCCCATCCGGCCATCATCATTTCTCTCTCAATACAAAAAAGATAAAAGTATTTATTTGGTAAACATAGAATGAAACACTATTTAAGGGAACAAAAAGAAAATGATAAAAACTTTTGTGTGGACCCTAAGTGGTCTCCAGTGGTAAACTCATGCTGTAAGTAACCTCTTGCATAGTCATAATATGGTATGCCCCAGAAGAAGCCTATTCTCTCTTAATAATATAAAAGAAAATAAACCTTGCCATGCGTTTAGGAAAGTGGTATGCAAACCATGTTTTAGAGATTCGTAAGATACTAGCATGTTATTCCGTAATATAATGCCCGAGTGCACCAGGCTTTCGGCCAGCCGAGAGAAGTGGCGTATGTTCGTGCGGCGTGTGACATCTGCCCTCAAAGACGCTTCATGATGACCACGACCACTCTGTCAAGAGTGTTACGACAAAGAAGAAGATAATAAAAGAAGTACTAACAGTTATGTACCTACCCATGAAGTTACATCCATAAATTTTTTTTTTTTTAAATTTATAAATTAATGTATTCATTCTTATTCAAACATGTAGCTTACGAATTTAATAAGAATGAATACAACGATACAAAATTATGCTACTTTGGATTACATTATTGCAATTATCGTAAGGATTTCTAATATTTTTAAAAATAAATTATAGCCATTATTTCTAGCTAACTTAGACTTAAAAATTTTAAAATCGTTCAAGTTGTTTCGAGTCCTATTCGGTACAAGAAAACAGACAAATAAAAAAAATATTTCCTCTGTATATATATATATAGTTATATAGATTGATGTTAGAGTAATGAAAACCAGCTTTGTATCTTGCAATGCAATGGTAAAATGGTGAACGAGTGAGTAGATGGAATGGTTCTTGATAAACTCTCCAGAAACTATCCTGCCGATGGGGGTTTTGCCGATAGTGTTACTTTTCAAGCATGTTACAAAACATGCTCCATAAGTAGCCTATTTCTAACATTCACCTTGTTTTAACCTGTGCGTCTTAGAAATACAAATTGTTGCGCTACGAGTCCCACGTAAATCTGAATCGGAGGAAAAAAATATGAGAAAATGTCGTCGGAAAAGAAAAAGGATGCCTTTACATTGAGAAAATAAGCTACGGAAAATTAACAGTAATTTCCTTGTAAGTTACATTATTATACGCCGGAGCAATAAATTGTGTTAGCTATTTAATTTTCTTTCAAGCCTGTCCTCATTCATTATACAAGGAGCTCACAACTTGAAAAAGGCTCCCTTTAATACTATATCTTGTTTTGAAGCGATGCGCCAACAGTTTTGCGCTCGCTAAAAATAATTTAATGTCGGTTGGCCGTGGCATCGTGAAACGCTCAAAATAAATACTGGAAACTTTTTCAATTTCACCCCACGATCCGCAAATTGTGTTTTTCGTTCGAGTAAATCGGAAATGAATAACAAATTTTGGATTCCTTAATCATGGAAAGAAAATTAATTGCGTTTTCTTCGTGTTTCTTAGCCAGTATTTTTTTTTACCCAATTCATATTTTATTTTATAACTTCAGTAAGTGAGAAATCTCTTGATGTTGCTTTATTGATTGCTAGAAATTCTCAAGTTACCCTCATCTGTGGTGTTATAAATGATTGAAATGAAATGAATAGATTTTTAAATTTAAGGCTAATAGGAGAGCGTTAAAATTATAGTATCATTAAAATCAAAGTAAGAACACTCCACTTAAACGCCATTATTTTAACCGTTGATTTTTTGCTATGTATTACCTTTCGTTAAGTGAATTCCAACCACAATGACAAAAAAAACTTTATATTAGTGCTTTTAGCTTCCATACATTCATTTTTAGGTCAAATCTTAAGCACGTTTGCCGTTTGGATTGTTTCCAGAACCTTTCACATAATTTCGATTCGAATGTTCTATAAAATTTCAGCCATTTGTACCATCTGGTGGGTCTAATATTATGAGATTTTTGAGTACCTAATTCATCTTAGTTCTCATTGTTTAAGTATGCCTAAGCTTTTTATCTTCATCTTTATCGCTAAACAATTTATAGATATTTTTTTTAGTCCATAATTTAACACGGAGATGCTGAAGACTTCCAGTAGGGAGGCTGGGGATCCCAGGTTGCTTTCTAGAAAGCAGACTTCTTGATATATTTTCAAGGCCACCTTCTGGCGGCTTACCACCATCGCTCAAGGCAGGATTATTTGAAAACAAAAGTTTAAGTTTAAGTTTATTTGACATACATGACATTTGATTATAATTTGAATACAAATCACTTAAACAAAATTAAATAATACTTTATTGAAAGGGGCTGTACAGAGTAGTGCTAACACGTCTCGTGTCAAGCTACCTAATTTATTTACACACTCACATACGCACAAACACATATATGCGTGTTAGTGATATATATATCTTCATTATGTATAGTATGTACGCTATTTTGGAAACTATGTGGTAAAAAATAAATGGATATGATTGTTTTAAACATTTTTTACGTTTATTTTTTTACATTAATTCCAATAATGAAACAACGGTAACCATACTACTATTTAAACAAACCCATAAGCATGTAATTACGCACATACACACATATGTACTATATACAAACCTACATTACTACAATACGCCCGATTATTTTTCTAACTTATTCTCATAGTCCGTAGTCAACAATTCAGTGGCCCGTTCATAATATAATTATTCTTACAGGAATAAAGAAAGAGAATCTTACGAAAACGGTTTTTTCGTCTGTGTATTTTAGTAATAAGCTCAATCAAACCCAAATCTATCATAATATTCTATATAATAATCGGATCCTGAAAACAATAAGGCCTTAATCGAACAAGCGGATGGGATAGGAACAATATCCGGTTTTGCATATTCATGAGCAATAAATTCAATTTTCATTGTCGGGTTTTGCTCGACGCTACGGTTTTAGTTCATTTGTCATTTTTCATGAGCAAAAAACTCATTGCAAGTGAACCTATAGATAAAATTTAAATTTTATACATTTTACGAGAGAATAAAATTCATTCTATTTGTAGCTTCGCGAAAAACGTTTATGTTTTTACCGAACTGTTTAAAGGTAAAATCGAGTGAATTTGGGAATCATGAATAGAGAGTGCTCCAGCAATTTATTATATTGTGTTAAATCTTAAACATGGAATATTATAATATTTATGGATATTTGGACATGCCTTTCATCTATCTGTCGGCCCAGGCTGTATCTCTTGGCAGGTTGTATCTTTTGAGGTTTATGTCGTTACCGACCAACAACCAGCATTGGAGCAGCGTGTTGGGTCTATGCTTTAAACGTCTCTCCTATGAGAGACGAGACCTTTGACGGACGCTTTTAGGCTGCAAATGATAAGGATGATAATGACCCACATCTTGGCACAGGTCTCTCATAAGCAGTGGCGTGCACTCCATACATGCACGAAATCACTGCATACCCTAACATTGATATATAACTCGTATAGGAGGAGAATTAGTGCCGTTTTATGCAATTTTACTGGTGTATGCATACCCTGGTAAGAAACCCAGTGCACGCCACTGCTCATAAGCGAGAAGGCCACATCTTGGCACAGGTCTCTCATAAGAGAGAAGGTTATAAAGCATAGACCCACAACGCAGCTCCAATTTACATTGACAGGCTTTAACGATTATTATAGTTAGTTGGTATAATAACTGAGACCGACGACTTAACGTGCTTTTTGAGGCACCCAGAAATTAAACCCAGTTCCTCGTGATCTGCAGTCAAACATGTCAACTTCTAGACCAACTGGGAAGTTTTTATGGGATTATCACTATAATATAATTTATTTATGTACGTAATATTTATTAATTTGGTGATATAATTTGCATCTTGGGAATTTTATCTCCTTCAATTTGTTTATTAATTATTAGTGTAGTAAAATAAGCACATAATATTACCTGGAGATACTTTAGGTCGGATAAACTAAAGGGACTGACATAAGACGATATAAATGTCGCTGTGTATAAGATTGTACTTTTTGCCACTCTCAGCCTGGATGGAAATTATGGAGATGACTGTGTGAGCATAAATTTATGATCATAAAACAGGATAACTGCGAAATCACAAGGTCGAGACTGGCGATAAATTTGAACATGTGCTTAGGCTGTTGTTTTACTGCACGAGATATTATTATTATAGCTTTTAAATAACGGATTGTGTGAGACAAAGTCTTGGTTAGTCAAACGTTACCAATTGACGTATGGTATATAAAGGTACATGAGATGTAAAATAATACACGTTAAAAGACTAAGAAACTGCAGCGAGGTTGTTGACTATGATCTTCTATTATTGTAATTATGTTATTTTGAAATATAATTTCTGTCAACCCTTCAAAGTTATTAAACTGGAAATTTTTGGATCCGCATCAAACATTTACATGTCTCAGATGGATCTTACCTATACCCCTCAAAAATGCAGGATGGGGATTGATGCTCATGATTTCCAGTAGTCTATCTCTGATTCAGGTTTTCTATGCTCTAAGAACACAGACAAACCCTTCAATTGAGATGCCCTTATAACCTAGCTTCACTCTCTAGGTTTTATCTGCGTGTAAATACAAATGTTATAAATACGAAAGATAGTACGCTAATATAATACTGGACAAACCCAGCAAACTTAATTTTGCATGTATAATAATGATATAAGTAAGGATTTGAGTACGTAGTCTGACCTAAGCCTTAAACCTTGAGGCTGGTGAGCCATATTTTCCACACGGCGTTGACGGGTCACGCAGTCACTGCCTACGTTGCCTGACGTCTAAGGAATTTTTACTACTAATAATATTTTTTATATATTAAGTATTATGAAATGTGGACGTAGACCTTTCTTAGCGTTCTTTCTTACTTTCTTTTAACAGTAGGTACCTATTGTGCGTTTTATGTAAAAGCGGTAATAATTTTTTATTATAATATCATTAATGTTACTTAATTGCTATAATCTGTTTATAACACCAGCTAGTTATGTTGCTAATATTGCTAGTAGTGTACTTAAGCATATTTTTTTTTTACAAAAGCTTTTAGTAAAACGTTTAACAGCTCCATATTTTTATACTTTGAAGGCGAGCGTATATGTACGTATTAAACTGGTGTGGCAATAGACGAGGCACATCACTCGGAGAACCGATCGATGCTGGGCTCCTAAGATCATGGTGACCTCGCAATAGTCAGCGAAGCATTGATAGATTCCCTATTAGGTGGTAGAGTCACAACAAATAGACGGACCAGATTTTTCAGAAGTATATATTAGGCTCAGCTTATATTAGGCCTACTCAAAATAAAATAATTTTGGCGACATCAACTGAGTCGCAGGGAGCTTTTGGACGGAAGTTGCACAAGACTGTGAATTTTGGAGGTCCCTACAAAATATACTATACGTATTATATGCCCAAGCGATCGTTAGCGCGCCTTTTACATGGCACAACTTAAATTATAAAATCAAAGAGCAGTGTACGTTACGTGTGTAACAAAACCTATATAAAATATTTTTTTCATTCATTAATCATGACGGATCGTTCAACTTAATATCATCCTAAGCAACTTTAGAATATTTGAAACGCGCAAAATATTTCGGACAGGTCATCTAGTTTGTATTTACCACGTCAGTTGCAGCTTGTATGAACAACGAGCTATATGAGACACTGACAGTTTCGGTTATCACAGCCCATACGCATTCCGAATAGAATTTGCAAGCTAAATATGGATTTGGATTATTAAGGCTTAGGGCGCTATTTACATCATACGATCATATTATTTTTTTATCTGCGTTACGAGTTATTGAAAGAATAAAAAAAATATCTTTTCAATAATTTTACTAAACAACACCTTGTAGTGCCTTTCGATTTGGTGAGCAAACAAAAATTTTTCATCCTTAAATAAACTTGGTCAATGAATGATAGGTGTCTAGGTGTTATATTCCATGTATATACTATATTAATGTATTTTATTTAACAACTAGCCCAGAAGATTCATCATCATCAGCCCTGATATTAAAAAAAAAATCTTATAGCAGCGTCACCTAATGGGTAAAATTTTTAACACACCTCTTCAATGCAAGATGGCGGGCTTTAAGGATTAATTAATAAATAGCCGCAATTTACTAACTCCGGTCAGATACGTCGAATTTCTCAACAAAAAGTATCAAACAACTTTTGAGCCAACCCGAAAATTTAACATAGGATCCTGTGGTATAAAGTCAAACATGCTGACTAATAACGCCATACTTATAAAATCTTTCAAGAATGCTGTCGTAGATATCCTAATTAACTGTTAAAAATAATTCCTCACGAAGTGATCTGAGTTATGTGGTGGGAGTCTTAGGACGGGGCTAATTACAACTGTTCCGACAAAGACCGCCTAGGGATTTAGCGTTCCAGTACCAGGTCGTGTAGAAACCTATTAGGGGTAAGGTTTATAACTCCTATACCCCGGTAAGCGTAGCGTTAGCCCGCTATAGTCTTAATTTGCTTTTATATGGTTGATTAGTAGTGAAAAAAAAAAAAAAACAAGCTATTGAGATGATATTATTTTTAATTGTCGAAAGCATCGTAGCTTAAAGACTGGAAGAGCGGTTTGCCGGTGAAAACCGGAGCGATCGCTATCACTCGCTATAAGCTTTACGACACCGGGGAGAAGGGGGGACGTCGATATCGAATCGCCGTCGTTAAGTGACGAGAGGGCTCGTATGCCTAACGTATTAAACGTGCTCACGCTTTCATAAATAGCCGATATGCGGCCAATATTGCGCTCATATATGGCTTTGTGTATATCTTGCTTCTTGTTCTTCTAAAATTTACAAGAAATATTGCAAAAGATTTATAGAGAGTTAATATGATTGCGCTTAATGATGGTGCTTAAAAAAGGAAAAAAAACTCGAGACATTTTTGAAAACGGCTTATAAAGGCAAACGCCTTTATAATATTATTACCGAATTACATAAAAAAGAGCCTCTTCGTTCTCTTCCATTATTTATGTGTTATTTATTTTATGATTGGCTTATTTTTATCTCTGACGAACCTTTGTCCGCTTTGTCAAAAAGAAAACAGAGTAAATTATGTAGATTGACGACTGAAATAAGTACAATTCCTGAAAAATGCTCGCCAACTTTGCCTAATTCAAAAGGAATATTTAGTCTGTAATTTGGTTCGTGGTATATTCACATATATCAAGGTTCGGGCCATTTTAACATAAAACATACGTCAGGGACATGCCATGTAGTGAGTTTTTTATAAGAAATAATTTTCTCCTTATTATATCCGTAGAGATAATTTAGAATTATTGCAATTGCATTAGTAAAACAAGATCAAAGATGTAATGAAATAAATCAACCAGAAATAATTAAAAAAGTGAAACTGACGCTCTGAACGAATGTACATTTATTATATTCTATGCTAGTAATTTATCCTTAGTCCCTGACAATCACTGACAGGGCCCTGGCCTTGATATGCCTCGGTAAACCTTCAGTGTAGGTTTTTCTTTTGACACAAAGCGCTACCATATAATTGCAATGGCGACGAGATCGTTATCGTATACGCTTTTCCTGCCATATTATACGAAAACATGCTGAATATCGACAAACTCTTTCCGTATCTCCTACATAATTAATAAAATGGTTGATTTAATATCTTTTAATGCGTTTGCATCTACTTTTTATGCAAACGAATTCTCTTTGCAATTGCATGAATTGTTATGTTTATGGTTTGCTTTTATTATTTGCATTGTAGTTAAAATAATTTAGTACAACGATATTTGAAGAAGCGTAAGGAAACCTCGCACAAAGGATTCGAGACCGTCTGCAGCTACGGCTCCGAACTGCAAATTATAACGGATACAAACAGTGACTGCGCTGAGCGTCGCTCTATACGGAGCACGCCAGTTCGTAGCGAGAGCACGTAGTGAGCGGACGCCGTAGGCATCGTAGAGGCCGCTACGCGTTATGTGCGATCCTGCAATATACGTGGCCAAACGTAAACAAAAAGTGACATGAGTTGTGCGTCCTCAAGCACAGTGACGAGACTGACTTTACTAATATTAACTTTCGTTGTGTCGTGTTCCTTCATCGCCAGTGTAGTGTGGTTGTTGCGAACTAAAGGCTCAGCTAGCCAATATGAGAATTATTACTTGTCGAGAATTAATATAAGCGTGCGACAGGAAAGCAATAACGCAACTACGCCGACCATATCGGATCATTACAAGGACTTGATTAAAATCGAGATAGCGATGCGCCGTGTGGAGGAGAATAGTAGACGATTGAAGGAGTATACGAAGTCTTTATTGTGGGATAATAAAGACAAGAGTCTTTGGTGTGTTTTGTTCAAAGACAATGAAAGGGGTGCAAGGAAGCCGGTGTTACGGGAAAAAAATAGACATTCCATAGACGAGGAATATATACGGGCGTTGAGAGAACAGAAAATGAGAGAAGCTGTAATACATCTTAGGCACCATGGGAACCATCACCGGAGACGCCCCGATGCGCTACCTAACATGCCCTATATAAAATAAACTTAAACGTATATATTATGTGTATAATAAATGTATATGCCAGTTAGCGTATAACGTGTAAGGACTCATGTATATATATTTTTGTATAAGTGTACAGACAACGTTTATGGAGCACTGTTTGTTGACTTCAGACAATACTTAAATAAATCATCGGAAATTTGTTGGAAATATTTTATTTTTTAACAAGTAATTAAAACCACATTCAATGTGATAATATCGACAATTGTTAGAAGAAACACTTTCAATAATTGTGGCTTCTGATATTCAAACCCATGTTATATTAAATATCATTCTCGACCGTAATTATAAAACCATTAACACGGCATACCGGAGTAAAATAATTGAGTATTTAAAGATACATTTTAAAAAAGAAAAAAATACAGCAATTGTCACTACTGTAATATGTAAAGATAATGACCGATACTTTTGCTATAATTTTCTATAATAACTGGTTCCATTTTATATAATAACTAGGAATTTTTTGGCTGGCTGTATGTGTTACACGAATTTACATTTTCAACTGGCAATTGAACAATAGGCCATAGGCATTGATAGACAAATACATTTGATGTCGAGGTATACGAAAAGCTAATATGATCCAAAACTCTCTTTTGGTTTGTACTTTTGAATTGCCACAAAAGTCTTTTGCAAGCATGAACACAGATTTGTTGTTTTAGATATGATAAGTGAATAGAGTTGTAACCTTTCTCACTGTCAGAGGAGAACCGTGCCTTGTAGTGGTCCGGTAATGGGTTGAAATGATGATGATGAACTGGCCTACTACAGAGAACGGATCACCTCTTAAAATGAGAAGGGTTTCGAGATCATTGCGTGAATGTGTTTACTGTACTCAATACAAATAATTTCTTATAAAGTGTAGAAACCTTACTTACGAACACATATATATAAATATGCCTGTTTGTTTGTTCAAGTCTGCTTCAAATTTGTCACGAATTTAACTTGCATCCTGGATATGTAGATACGATACTTTTTATTCCGAAAGAGCTCTTGGATTCCTTTTGCAAGAGAAAAATAAAAATAGCTTTTGATTCCTATGCACGGCTGTACAAACCAAACTGATCTTGGCGAAATTTAGCTTAGAGATAGCGTGCATCCTGGACTAAGACAAAAAATACTTTTTATCCCGGGAAAACAAACGTTTCTAAAACTTCTAGAAGAAGGGAAAACAACCGCTAACGATGTCACAAGCAACAGATTGTGTTAGATATTATATTTTTTGTATTTCTGTCATGTTTTTTTCCAACGTTTTCCTTCTAGGATAGCGTGGAGGGTCTAAGCTCTTCTATTAAAGAAAGAGTTTTGCCCAGCAATGGGATTCTACTAAAAAGTGTCACACTGCTGGCTAAAGCCCTCCTGTTTGAGCATATGCTGATCTTAATAATCGACCTTAGGATAATGATTGATGCAAGCTCATTTCCTTTTCTATATCAGATTTTATTTGTTATTTTTATCGTAAAGTTCAGGTAATAAATATCTTAATATTTTGATTAAGATATTTATTACATTTTATCGATCATATATAAATTATATGCAGTGCAGAGGTTTGCGTTGTGGCGATATTAATGTGAGGCGTTTATATCCCAGCAGGCTTAGTTACAAAATTCTTGATTAATAAAGTTGCTCAGGGGCTTACTAATATCGCTTAAAGCAGTATTATAAAGGACAGTTTTAGACAATAATACTAACCTAAAACAAGAGCATTAGCAATATTTAAATAGCGCTGTTTGAAGTGATGGTAGTATGCTCCCTGAGAGGCTAACACACGCAAAATGGAATAAATATATCTCCTATTTTCACGTTCTATATATCTACCGAGATTGAAATAGGTAAATTCAATTATTATTTCGTGACCAAATCTTTGGAAGCTAAGATGCGCATTTTAGCTTCCAAAGATTTGGTTCCTAACCATCCTACTGTCACAATCTTACTGCCATGCGAATAACCGTAAGGCTGAAATTAGACGGCGCGAAAAAGCGCCGAGCGGCTTCCGCTTGAAAACTGTTTGAAAAATGTATTATTATAATAAATTTAACGTCTAGTATCTACGCAATAAAATTCAAATTAGAAGGAATCGTCTTACCACACGGCGACAATATGTACCATAGGTAATTCCAAGAAATTTACATTTTATTGTATTGTTAATAGAATTACCATTTGTCATTATCATATGTGTGATCGTGGAGTTCAAGCGGCCGCCGCATGGAAACCGCACGAAAGTTAGCACTTTGTCTAAACGCAGCTTTACGGTACGATACCGTATAGAAACCAATTACAGGTATGAACATCGATTTGATATGATACTATCGTTATGAGCCATTATAAAGTATAATTTTTGGGTTTTTTCCCATCTAAGACTGTACCAGCCTATTAATGTTAAAACCTACAAAGAATTGCTACAATGCTAGGACCTAGAGAAAACTATAACTATAACTATAATTATAACGCATTGGCGTGAAATTCAAAACAAACGCCCGGAGACCATACATTTTTCAAGGGTAGCCTAATCCAAGGTATAATCTATTTATATTGAGTTAAATCCGTTCCGTAGCTTTAGCGTGTAGGAGTCACCAATCCAAACCGGGACCAATGGCTTAACGTTTTCTTTGAGACACTGAGAATCTCTTTACAAAAAAAAAACTGATACTCATATTGTTTTACCGTTAATAGAAGTCAGGGCCTTGCGATTCCTAGTCCAACGAGTTACGTGGAGCAATAAGGCAAATAGTATAACTGTAAAATGTACCGTCACTTATCATCAGAGGAATCGGGCAGGTATTTTGTCTGGAGGGAGGCTTTGGCCGTGGCTAGTTACCACCCTACTCACAAAGACATGCCGCTAAGAGATTAAGTGTTCCGGTGCGCTGTCGCGTAGAAACCAATTAAGGGTATGAATACCATACTCTCTTACAGGTTCACCCGCTACCATTTTAGACTGCATCATCACTTACCACCAGGTGAGATTGCACTCAAGGGCTAACTTTTAGTGGAATAAAAAAAATATATATATTAGCAGCAAAAATCCGCATTCAAGCGGTTTTATGCTGCTAATAACTGACCTGAGGACACGTGATAAAATACTTAACTTTTGAGTCATGTAGAGAATTAGGTTCGTTTACGTCCTAACTTCTTGTTATAAGTACACTTATTATGCTGAGTAAATTTATTTAGGTATAAGTAAATGTTATTACAGTACCTACACTTATCCAAACAAAATTGTTAGTACCTGTGGTATGATGTGGGCGTCCAAGGATTAAGTCTATTTTAGTAAGCTTATTTTTGCTTTGTTATTAATCTCGGGATTACTCTTTTTATAAGACACTTTTATAAGTAAATTGGGTATTAGTTCCATCTATACACACAACCTTAGTACAATGAAATTGAAAACTTTAATAATCTGAGTAAATAATTCACAAATCTGTAGACTTTTATTGCTGTATAGCAATACAAGTATATAAAAAAAATTCAATAAGGTGAAAAATTTAATTCAGTTTCTTCACGACTGTGACGGTCACAAACCAATCAATCATGCCTGCTAAGTTGGTCTAGTAAGTAGTAAGCATGTATGACAACAGATTACGGAGGATACTGTACATAATACTTTTAACACCGGGGAAAGTGACGGTTTACGCGTAAAATAAATAAATATACTACGACAATACACACACCGCCATCTAGCCCCAAAGTAAGCGTAGCTTGTGTTATGGGTGCTAAGATGACTGATAAATATTTTTTTTATTTTGAATAATATAGATAAATAATTATAAAATACATATAAACACCCAGACACACAAACATTTTCCAGTAGTGCGAATCGAACCCACGGCCTTTGACGCAGAAAGCAGGGTCGCTGCTCACTGCGCCAATCGGTCGTGATAAAAAAACTGAATAAACACGGACAAAGACTCGGCGAATAGCTAGTTGAAATATAAAGTATTGAGAGTATACTATGGCAAAAAAGTTGTACTATATAAGAATATTCTCTCTTAATCTTTGGAAAAAGCTCCATAAGTAAAAGGTCGTGAATAAATAGATGCACTAATCCAGGTTGGATGTACTGTTTAATGGCAGCAGTAATGTAGGGGCACATTAGTGCAGTACTTACCTCGAGCTGAGCTTGGATGAATGGTTCATTAGATATGTTACTGTAACTACAAATGCTCGAGCAGTGCAGGCTCCTAGTTTTCACTTGTAGAGTTAAAGTATAAATGAGAGACAGGTTTTCTTTAGGTAATTTCATAGTACGAAATAGCTAAAAAGCGTGTTTTGAAATCGATATATCTTTGAAACGTCATATTTATATTTTACTAGCGTACCCAGCCCGCTTCGCCGGGCTAGATTTTGCTTTATTTTATTTAAACAATAAACTTACATTATTACATTTTTAATTTAAGTCTCTTAATATATTAAATCATTTATTTCTCTCCGTATTCGTTCTCTTCTCGAGCGGGTGAAGATCATTATCTACACCCATGTACACCCAACAATAGAATATCATCATAGTAAATAAAAGCTGTATTTGACAGTTAAAAAATAGGAGTGCTCCGATCGTCACCAAACTTCACAGGATTACTCGCCAGGTAAATCCGGAGATTCCCTGAAAGTTTCATTGAAATCGGTCCAGCCGTTTCGGAGCCTATACGGAACATACCCACACTATATATATAAAAGAAAAAGTGTATATATATAAGATACGAGTACATATACAATTTTTTAGTCTATAAATCCGTTATTGTCGTCGTTCTAAACATTAATTTAGGATTTCTGTAGCATTTAAGAAATGCAAAAGATACCTCTACTTCATATTTCAAAGCAGTGAGAGGTTTGATCCACCCCAAATATACCATAGGCCTATAGTATTTTTTTGGAGTGGGGAGCGCTGTGTGTTTGGGGGTGAGTGTGTGTGTATATGCAGGAGTCCGTTCATCTGCAGATTGGGTAATTTGGATTTTATAATTTTGGAATTTCTGGTGGCAATCGAACTGACTAAGACGTTCCACTAAGCGATTTAGCGTTACATAGCAGGAGGGTGCCAACAGGATTCTACTACTAAGCCTCCACTGTCCCTCCGTCCGTCTGTCGGCCAGCGGGCTTTATCTCTTGAAAGGTATAGAGTTGATTTTTCTACAGAATGCGTATTTCTATTGCCGCTAATACAACAAATATGATTTACAAAAATGAAATTGAAAGGGGAATCGCCCCATTAAGAAAACGTGTTTTTTGGTGTTTTAAGCTCGATCTTCATTATTTCAATATTAAGTAGTGTCTCATATTGCACTTTGTTACTGAACCTTACGTTAGCAAGTTCATATGCACCAAGAAATTCATATTTACAAAATAAGTACTTCGGAATATAAATAAATAAATAGTAGTTTTTTTGCACGGAAAATCTATCTCCTTCACATCTTATCTGAACAGAAAAATAATGCACGTGAATAATAGTTATTCGAGGAAAACAAACGGTTTCCACGAGTTTTGTAAAGTATCGCAATAAAGGCGGACAAAGAAGGCGGGCAACAGCAGTATGCAAACAAATTTAATTGTATAAATTGTGTAGAATCCTCAACCTTATACACTCGACTATTGGTCGACCAGCGCAATGGTATCTTTCAATAGTGTGACATGGGTGACCAGATAATACATTTTTATTCAGGTTTCTTATTGTTCTGTTATTCATCCCAGGAATAATCTTTTATTACAAAATAGGTTCCCTGGAGTACCAATAAATATTAGAGACATTTATTTATTATACTGACGATTAATTTCGTAATATTATACTTTGAGCTAAGCTTAAATACGAAATGGTCTTTGTTGATATGATTGAAGATCATCTTTAATACAGAAATGATCAAGGTTATTTCTAGAAAGTAAAACAGCTGGAGGATAAAATTTGCTAGCTTTATTGCGGAAAATCACGAGCACTAGATAATTAAGAAGATTAGGTATGTTCTTATTTATCTACTGAAGAATACATTTTTTTAATAGTTAATGTACTAATCCCAATCCCATGAATGTACTGTTTAATCAAAACAGTGATGCAGTAGCATAAGTGCAGTATTTACCATTAGCTGAGCTTGGATGAATGGTTCATTAGATATGTTACGGTAAATTTAATTGCCCGAACGGAGTAGACTCCCGACTTTTACTCGGAAATTCTAAGTATACCAAACCACTGTGAATGTATATAGAATTAAAGAGTAAATGGTGTGATCTTTAGTTTATTTTAGGTATATATCTACTCCCCACTGTCAGCGTTTTTTACATGACACTGTCGAAAGAAATAGTTGACCTATGTTCTGCAGTGTCATGATATGGGCACGCATGAAATCTACATGATTTTTTTTTTTTTATTACAATACACACATCGCCACCAAGCCCTAGTAAGCATAGCTTGTGTTATGGGTACTAAGATGACTGACGAATATTTTTATGAATAATATACATATATACCTAGAATATACATATAAACACCCAGACACTGAAAAACATTCATGCTCATCACACAAACATTTTCCAGTTGTGGGAATCGAACCCACGGCCCTGGACTCAGAAAGCAGGGTCGCTGCAAACTGCGCCAATCGGCCGTCAAATTTAAATATTTAAATAGCTTATTGTTATATAGTTATGTATCGAAGTAACTATGGAACAATAACTCTTTAACTACAAGATGGGATCCCTAGAATACCGTAAATATTGGTGATAAACTAATTCGATTAAATAAGACTCAGATTTAATTTTGATATATTTTGGCACAGAATTTTTCGGATTGCATATCTATAAGTGATACTCAATCTATATAGGTCTATTTCATGGCCGCGGTTCATGCTGTAACTACTGAATGAATTGATATTAAATTTTGCACGCAAAATTTACACTCCGTCAGATATTGACCGTTTTCAATAATTATTTTTGCACTGGATAGCTTTTACTATTACTTTTGTAGGTCTGAATATGATCGGAGAGAGAAGAAAGAACGCCGCAGCGGACAGCAGCATATCTCTCAAGCCAACTCATGAAGGTGACACGTAATATTCGCTTATGCTATTCTAAATATCGTTTTTAATTTGTCTACCAACATTTAAATATTCTAATGTTGGTTCAAAGTGGTTAAATATTCCACCAGATTCTAAGTATTGAGTATTTGAGACAGAAAATAATTAGTTTTCCTAGAAATCCTCAGTGCTTTCAACGTAGACACCACTCTACTACGTCGATTTACATCCTTTATAAGCTTCACGTATATTTTATTCTTGGAGCTTATACTTTGAAGTGGGATAAGTTCAGGGTACTAAAGAATTATTATTGGTCCTACAAATTTGTTATATATAAATCTATGCAAATAATGTATTCGGAGTTTGCAATAGTAGTTTATGTTCATATAATTATTTGGATGCTAGACCTAAACGCATTTTTTCAAACGTTTATCCAAACGGCTAAAATGCTTTTAAATAGTTTAGAGGTTATGAGTTATCTTCTTTAAATTTAGTATTGCTATTAAATCTAGCTTACCAAATTTCTATTTGATACCTTGATAACCATGACCTAATTTATTTTTAATTATTATAATAAATGTACGTACCAGTCACTTAGTGTAAAATGTATTTACTATCAGCCACGGATGACTTAGTAAAAATATACTCGTAAATACGTGAATAGCTTATATCTGGATCTAAAATAGCAATATATCCCGATCCTTGCTGACCTCGTCCTGACCTCTACATCCCCCATATCGCCTTAATGACGTCTCCCCCTTTAACGTTCTCGACGACAGCCAATAAATATCTAGCTGTTTTATCTCTGTATTGGACAAATATACTGCCCTGATTATAGGATACCCTGCGGGATAATACTCAAGGATCAGAATGCCTAACCAGTGGAAAGGTTATTTGATTTCTGCTTAATCAAAGTGATAAGGATAAAGTTCGACTAGACAGGTGATATTTTCAGCTTGTAAGGGTATTTTTTCAGCTCTATGTTGCTTCAATTATTTATAATATTTGTGCAGAGATTAACATTGTGCGTTTTTATAAAAGGAGGTCGTGGGCTCGATCCCCGACAGGGACATTTTGGAAATTTAACATTTCAGAATTTTTCTCTGGTCTGGACTGGTGGAAGGCTTTGCCCGTGACTAGTTACCCTACATATAAAAATGTGACGCCCAGAGATCTAGCGTTGCGTAACGATACCAACCGCTAGAAACCGAACAGGGTTAATATCCATTCCCCTGAAACGTTAGCCCGATACCATCTTAGACTGCACTTACTACCAGCTAAGATTGCAGTCAGAGACCAACTTGTATATAATATAACTATAATATAAAAAACTCTTTTGTGTTTTAATTTTTAATTGATAACGCCAGTTTAGTGATTCGGGATGTAAGGTATAGGCATGTTTCCGGATTCATTATCCTGAGAATGCTCCGAAGCGGGTTTCTTCATTTATGCCAATTTAAACACTTCCGCAATGGAGCTTATAAATAGCGTTTGCCGCCCACTCTGTGTGAGTGGTAAAGCAGTAGTCCAGCACTACTGCTTCACACTTGAGTCTAGTCGGATAAAAGAGTTCGTTGCGTTGCTAATCTCAGCATTCATAATGATAACAATAATTTATTTTTTTCAAAAAATGCTCTTCGTGACCTATGCTTAGAGTAAGCTTAAGGAAAAAATATATATTTTTATACTGTTAAAACGAAATGTTTTGCAGTTAAAAACAAACCAAACAAAACACGGTTGAAGTCGCGGGTAAAAGCTAGTTAAACTATAATACAAGACAGAGCATTCTCCAGTATAAACTCTTACAACTCAAGCCTGGCTCTGACATCTTGATACATCCTGAAACACTCCACCTGGTGAAGGCTAGGTAGAAGAGGGCTCACAGGGTAGGTAGATAAGTATTATTTGTATCATCTAATATATAATACTATTAGTAAGTTCATACCAGTGATTATTATCGATTTCTAATTACTGCATCTAACGAAGTATTCAACTAATTTCATTGGAATTCGGCGCTGTCATGTAGATAATCACGTTCGTCTAGTAAGTATGTATAAGCTAAGGAGCACAATATTCTAATGTGCCGTATTATTAAAAAAAAAAACTATTTGAGTTGTTGATTAAATATTTATTTCTTCGTAAAATAAGTAAATTTGATTTCATAATATATAAATAACATTTGTGGTAAAAAACCCAAACATTCACTGATTTAACATTTGTTAAATTTTTTATATTATTTTTTTATTCCAACTCCTAAACTAAACAACGCATTGGTATTTTCTTGACAATGGGGTCTAAGCTCTGATGATGGAGCAGTCAGGTGGCTAAAAGGAGAAAGGTGAAAGGATCCAATGGATCCTATGGCCACCTTTCTCCTTGATGACACGGTGTAACACGGAGAGCTTATTCCGCTTCAAAATTTAGGTTTAGTGGAATAAGACTTTCGTATCTTAGCTTTTACCTCGCCTGGCGCTTAGCTCATTGCACGTCTGTGATGGAACGACAGCTTGAACTATAGGATGTCTGATTTCAACATAGTTAGATAGTAATTAAATTGAAATAGTTAATTAAGTAATTCAATTAGCCCCTGGCATATATTAATAAGTATACTTTTGACATTTATTAGTACATTTTATTATAGTTATCTACTTTATACATAAGATATACCTACACGCACAGCAATATTAATATAGTCACTCAAGTAAAGTATATCATTCAGGTAAAGTATTTCATAAGTTTTCAGTTAATTTTCGGTTGTAGGCTTCAATTATTATTTCAATAATTATTAATCCTTTTTCAGGAATGAAACTCTCTGCTCTAAATGAAACAAGCAATTAAATATAGCGAAAAAGTTATTTTAATTATATGAAAACTTCATTGTTAATAATTATATCCACTCATTGATAACAACAACTGGATCACTATATTATGTTGGTTGAAGGCGAGGACGTTAAAAGTAAAAGACGTCGTTAAGTCGGTACCGAGGTCGAAACGCTGCCAGTTAGGATCAGAATATATCGCCATTTAAGTGCGGAATATATTGCGTCTAATTTATTTCTACTACTAACGGGTGTAAGGAATTTAATATTACATTACTTTATACCTCTTATTGCTATAATCACATTATCCACAAGGATTGAGAAATTATAGTTTAGTAATGGTTTTATTGATACATCATCATATCTACCCACCCAACACCGACCCTCTGCGAGAATATAGAGAATAGGCCGTAGTTGGCCTGCTGGCCCAGTGCGGATTGGTGGACTCCAAACACATTCGGGAACATTATGGAGAGAGTTTACTATCGCTCACAATGTTTTCCCTCACCGTTCAACGGTGTTATTTTTTGCTTAAACCGCTATCACTTAGAAAAGATAAAGGAGTGTACTGGGATGAACTCGGCCCCCGGAAGTAGCCCTACACAGTGGGCTATCACCGCTTCGATACGTATATCTAGTCATTACAATGTGCACTTATTAATAACATGTGGAGCTTTTACTTGATTCATCATATAAACCCATTTACCGGCCCACTACGGGGCACGGGTCTCCTCCCACAATGAGATGGGGTTAAGGCCGTAGTCCACCACGCTGGCCCAGTGCGGATTAGTGGACTCCACACACCTTCGCGATGATGTAGAACATGCATGCTTGTTTTTGTGTTCCTTCACCGTTGAAGCAAGTGATATTTTAATTACTTTTAACCACACAACTTCGAATAGTTAGAGGTGCGAAGTGCTGGGATTCGGACACAATGCTACCGCTATCACCGCTTTTACTTTATAAGTTTATCCTATTAAAGAGCGAGATGTTGGTGCTTTTGCCGAGTTTCACAACTTGCTCGAGTGCGTCTTGAGAGTAGTCGAACCACAATTGTGCCGTACTGGCCGAACGGCATTAGCGTTTAGCGAAATATTGCGCTGTGCGACCGGAAACGAGTCTAATAACTGATACAAAAGTGTGGCCCGTGCCACACTTTTAGCGGCAAACGGCGGCGAAATCGACTTCTCTACAAATACATTTATTCACATCGCATCGAAATTAAAGCGACGTATTTTATTCCGTGGCCGGCCTGTAAGAGTAAGTTGAAGATCTTTATTTTCAAGTCCAATTTTGTGTCTATAAACTATCTCACTAATGAGTAACAGAGTACATTTTTCATCATCCCGCCTCTACCTACTGGAATCATATAAGGCGTCCTCTGTGCTATTCTTACCAACTAATGCAGTCACCAACCCGTCCGCCCAGCGTGGTGATAAGAGCCAAACTACCCCATTTTGGAAGAAGGCTAGTACAGGAATGCCCTGTTATAGGCTATTGCTGTAACTTTCTCAGCCACTACACGAGTGTCTTTTGTAGAAAGGCTTTTGACCTGTATGTACGATCATATTTCAAACAAAAATTTTCTAGATGTAAAGTATCCTATTCCAAGTCCAGTAGGACTTACATATGCAATATTGGATGTTTAAATCTAACTATTTTCTCGACAGGACGAGAAAATTGTTAGATTTAACCATCCCGTTCATAATTACCTCATAGCGCGTGCTAAAAAAATATAAAGAATGGAAGGCCATGGTATTCAGATATTCACTTCAATACCAACAATGTTCAGGATGGCACTTAGATCTTTCATTAATTAACAGTATTATTGAAGCTAAATACCTAGTTTCTCATATTAAAGTATTCATTTTATAAAAGACATCATTAAAGCCCACCAACCTGCTTTAGAGCAGTGTTGTGGGTCGGTACTCTATAAACCTGACTTCCCAAGGAGTGAAATAAAACAACTAGACTGACTCTAATACTGTATATTAGGCTTCTCTATAATTCATATTACTTGTTACCTTCGAATGACTCTACTACCAGTTCGGCAGTTCTCTGCTGTCTTCGGCAGAGAAGACCACTGGCAAGAAACTCTACCGTTGCTCTTTTATTCAATCAATTAAAACAAGACTTATAAACACAATTACAACATTATCAAATGTTATAACGCTAGGCCCTTTGATACAAGACATATAAGACAGGTCAAACATAACTACTATGATCACTTATAACATCAGGACTTTTGAAACAAATTGTTTGTATAGAGCAACCTCTGCTACATAGGCTATCTGTATGAAATAATGCTAGGGCTCCATATATGATACCTGAATAACCCAAAGGATATAAGAGATATACTTATCTGATGCTACATCAGGTACAACCATAGTACCAACAACTTTTAGTAACTTATAACTCCATCACCAGTATATACGACTCTTGTTTTGCCACAACAATATTTCGTTAAGTATGTCGTTTCTATTATAAATCATCTATTCCCAATTTGTAACGTTCTATCCACAATACTTTACTTAATCTTCTTTTCTTAATTAATTCATTTTTAAATCCCCCCTCACTTTTCTTTGCCGCCAATCTAACTTGTCAAACTCGCGTCTCCCGCCATAGATCCTATACTTTTTCTTTGACAGCCTACTAAAGGCCATTATTCTATTTTCAATACACTATCAATGAGTATACAAACTATGATTTGTTGATATATTTAATATAATCATCGGGTTTATCATAGATAAAGTGCTGTAATTCAATATTTCCTAACACGCGCATGTTAGTCTTACAGCATGCAATCGAACTACAAATTTTTTAGATGTCTATCCGAGAAAAGGCAAACAGAATTACTTTCGAATTTATGCTATCAGTATGGATGAATCAGAATTCTATAATGATTATTTTATGCTCACAATACATACAATGCTCCATTTGATGTTATGTACTTTTCTATTGTAGTAAATGACGGTGGTAAAGTGTATTTGTTCACTAAAAATAAGCTACTAAGGTTCTATTAGCGTACAGGTCTGAAAAGAAATCCAACCAACTAAGTCAAGCATTCTTTTATTTACTACTAATGTTGGTAACCAGTAGGTATTTCTACGCAATTTTTTCTATTACGCATCCAAAAAGTGTCTATTTTTACCACGATAACAGGTATAAAATACCTATATAAGAAGATTTATTTCAAAGAACGTCAATCGTAATGTGATTTCGTTTCTCACGAGAAGAATATATTCTTGTGATATTATATGTTTCATATTTTATTATATTAATGCCGATGATACTGACAAACGGAAAATTTTACGATCTCTTTGTAAGACCGCTATCGCCATGTGGGAAAATAATAATGTGTATCACATTTCATAATATATTGTACAAAGCGAGATAAAGCTAAAAATGTTAAACCCGACGACTACCTACCGTTTGGAAATGACACAGCAGGAAGGTTAATTTATATATTTATATCTATATATTTTCTGTTTGGTGATAGCCTAGCTTCGGCTTCCTTTTCCGATAAACCGAGTTCGATTCCCGGCACGCACCTGTAACTTTTAACTATATTCGTTTTTAACTTAAGCAACTTAAGCAATTACTTGCTTTAACTCGAAGGACGGTAACGGAAACCTGCGTGCATGAGAGTTATCCGTAATTTTGTTAAGGGCATGTGAATGTTACCAATCTATACTAGGTCAGCGTGGTGGACTACGGAATAAATCTTTCGTTCTGAGAGGAGACTCGTGCCCTGCAGTGGACTGAATAAGTTGATAATGGTATTATTTTTTTAATTTTTTATTTCACTACAAGTTAGCCCTTGACTGCAATCTCACCTGGTAGTAAATGAGGATGCAGTCAAGATGGTAGCGGGCTAACCTGTTAGGGAGTATGGTAGTCATACCCCTAGTTGGTTTCCACGCGACATTGAACCGGAAAACTAAACAGTTTAGCGGCACGTCTTGGTCGGTAGGGTGGTAACTAGCCAACGCCAAAGCCTCCAGAGCAGACCAGAGAAAATTCAGAAATTATTAATTCCCAAATTGCCCCTACCGGGAATCGAACCCGAGACCTCGTACTTAAATTCACAGCGCTCACCGTTGCGACAGGGAGGCCTTCAAGCTCTGCAATGATACGAGTATCTGTTATTTTAGATTATATTTCACTACGCCATGACACATAAATTGACACAATGATCAATCATTTTAGCCGTCATCAACCTTTTAATGGTCCCCAACTGCTGAATACAGATATTCTCCCTCCAACATGCATTAGTGGAGGTAAACCCTCCAAAAATACAGGTTGTATATCTTAGCTTTATATCAATCTATCGCCCCTATAGAAGAAGACCAGGACGATAATGATGATTTTGATAAGATCTGTTGTGCTTAAATAAATATTTTTTTTATTTTTTTTATTGGATCATTAAACTGGTAACAACCAATGACGTTATCATGAGAAGAACATAAATAAAAGAGAAAGACAGGAGATTGCAACCTTCTAGAAATGACCACAGCATGCTTAATTAAGGTAATCTAAAAACTAATCAAATAAAGTAAAATTGAGAGACGAACTTCGGGTTTGAATATAAATCCTTATAGGATAAGCAATAAATCGAGAGAATCTTCTGTCTATTATTTGGAAAAAATGGTACGTACCTACGTTCGCAGGTGTGCCTCGCAATCGCGCACCGTTCTGTCCCAAATACAGCTGTCAGACCCTTGTCAGTCTAATTATACAATACCATTGCTTTCATTTACTAGTGCCAGTAAGAAATAAGTCACTTATTTCTATTGCCTATATCAAGTGACTGAAGAAAAGTGTGGGCGTGTTACCCGTGAAGAATTATGTCTACGGAACGTGATCACTAAAGAAGGCGCGGAGTTACTCAGTAGGCGATAAGATACATCTATTCGGAGATCTGTAGAAGAACCTGAGTTGCCCACATTGTTAACGAGTCGCGTAGCTAAATGCGTGTTGTGGCATTGGGCGGGGCATATAGCTCCGAACTGATATACGTTGCTACCAAAGTGCTAGAATATCGGCTTCTTCTCGGTGGAATCTGCCTTCCAAGCCGGTGGAAGTGTCATTACAAACAGAGTAGAAAGTATTTAAAAAAAAAGAATGACGACGCACTGGTAAACGCAGCGTGAGGAGACCCGACTGGGTAGACAGACAGCACCAAATGAATCACAGGGTGTTGCTGAAAGCAAGTAAGGCCTACAAAAGATCTATGTCCAGTTGCGGACCTGTCTACGGTGATATGATGATCGTGATGGTGGACAAGTGACTGCGACTATGCAAATGAGCTACGAGTATATGCTTCAACAAGCATATAGTTCAACAGAAGCTCTCGGTTAATTTTACTGATATATCTAGTGTAGGTATCATCTTGTGCATCTTCTCTTAAAAATATGTTAATTTAATAATAATAAAAATCTTAATCACAATTTGTGGCCGAAATCTATTTAGATATCACGAAATGAACGGCACAAAACTCATGTCGTAAGCAGTTCACAAACCTCTTTCATAGGAGAGATGGGGTAGAACTAAGACTCACTTCACGAATCTCAGTTCTGGGTGGTGGTTCTGTTTTAAACATTTTTTTCACATTTACGTTATTTTATCCAAGAGCATCTGTTTGGCGTGCTTTTAGAGGAACATAATAAACATTATTGCCCTATTTCGGTTCCACTACATGATTTCCTCGTAGCATCAGAGGGGTTTAGGCCGTAGTCCACCACGTTGGCCAAGTGTGGGTTGGAAGACTTTACTTGTAAAGTTTCCTTATGAAGTTTTCCTTCACCGTTAAACCAAGTGATATTTAATTGCATGAATTAAAAACGCACATAACTCCGTGGTAAGGTGGATGACTAAGATCGAACTCGGGACCTCGGAAAGGGTACCCGATCCCCTAAGCACTAGACTATTAATGCAGAAACACGGGTTTTGACACCATTCGCTAACACAGGATTGGTACTAAAAATTTAATTTAACTAAAACCCAAATATATTTCTGCAGTGTTGGGAAGTCCACATAAACACGGGGGGGCAGGTTGCTTATTTTAGACTTCTACTTACTAAAACTAGGTAGGTGTTCTAAGGTGGCCTACGGAAATGCTTTCGTACACCTCCGTGATAACATATTCGTTATCATAACCGAGATCGATGGTATAGCGTGCTCGACCAGATACAAGTGTGGACATTGGACAACGCAAATTTCCAAACAACGTAAAAGAAATATCTGTTACTTTCGAGAAGAAAAACCGCTTCTAACGTAGCCTGGCAACGTCTCTCTTCAAGGTTAAGAGATAATTTAGAAGTCATGTTCCTTTTCGAGTGTATGCATACACTAATATAGGGTTTTATTAAACACCCCTATAGCAGAAATTGTAAGCGAACGAATTTGCGGAATAAGTACTCTGTGACATAATAAACAGTTTTACAATATTGCAGCGGTAGAAAAATTTCATTCCATATTTTAAAAGCATAATCAGCTGAACACGTTTCCGTGACACTTCTGTTGAGTCACGACGGGACATTTTGCTTTTCGTCCATTCAGGGTGTGTTTAAAAAGCAGTTCATTTACTTTATAACATCGTGGGGCAATCCATCACTGACAACCACCTAACGGGTGGTGTTACCAGCGATTTAAGGTAATAGAGTTAATTTGAAATTTCATGCCGCTATCAATATAATTTCGTACTACGTGTAGTAACCATCACGTAATATGCGTTTTAGGGTAACTTAGTTAATCATGGAATGTTAACGGATTTGTCATATCTGTCCTTCCTTTCGACAGATTTCGACAAATTTTGTATAAGATATGATAACATCACCAAAATCATCATATCAACCCATTACTTGCCCACTTCAGGGCTCGGGTCTGGTCCCACAATGAAAAGGGGTTTAGGCCGTAGTCCACCAGTCCCAGTGGGGATTGGCGGAGACTTGATTTATATCCCCCAAATTATGCCTCGGATAGCAAACACATTGAGTTGTCGGACCTGGCCATCATTACCTAATGATAACAATCATTAAAGCCCACAAACTCGTATTGGAGCAGCGCGGTGGGTTATATTCAAAAACCCAATAACCCTAGAGGAGGAGGCTACCAGCTTTGGAACATTGTTATGCTTACGAACATGATACACACTGATAATATAGGCCTGTGAGTCCCAACAAAATCGATTAACCGTTTCAAAGAAAGTCCAGAATTAGACATGCATACATTTGCATGATTTCTTACCCTGTGCGAGCGGCGATGAAAACAAATAAACGCAACTCGTAAAAACGAAAATACGTACTAAAATAATTACAGTACATTATTTGCTAATTAATAAAATTTAACTTAAATTTAAAATTTAAAAGTATATTTTTGATGCTAATCATAATTTTGGAGATTTGCTTTGGTATATGAAATTCAAAATTCAAAATTCATTTATTTCAAGTAGGCCTAATTAATAAGCACTTATGAAACGTCAAGTCTGTTTGTAGTGACTCTACCACCGGTTCGGAAGACAGATTCCACTGAGAAGAGCCGGCAAGAAACTCAGCAGATTGGTCTTTTCCAACATCATTTTAAAGTTTAACAATCTTTAGAATTTTTCTGTTTTGTGAGAGATGAGAGCGAAGTGGCCTGCTTCCAAGCAGTAGAAGACATTTTATTGTTAGCACCGACCTGACCAGATATAAATATGTCACCATTTGATTTTATCTTTTCCTCAGGGAAACAAAATGTCTCCTGCCCATGCCAGCCGTGCTGGTAGGATTGCTTGCGGCAAGGGTAGGAAATTACCCCGGCCGAAGCCTTCCAGACCAGAGTAGAGGAAATTCAGAAATTTAAATTCCTAAATTGCTGCCAGGGATCAAACCCGAGACCTCTTTCTTAAAATACCACAGTGATCACCATCGCGCTAAGGCAGTTGTCAAAATTCTGTCATTCATAAGCATTCCTTCTCTAACGTTAAAGAGTTGCGAGCATCCTTTGAAAATTTATAACACACACGTAACTTTTAGCATCGGCGATCAGGAATTTTACAGCAGCTGCAATTGCTTCAACGTTTTAAACAATATGCTCCATTTGATCATAGTTATAGACCCAGTCTCTAGTCATATATATGTAAATACGAGTACCAATCCGATTTGAATATTTATAAAAAAGGTGGCCAGTTTTACGAAGGTAGGTTATATGCCATGGGCCGTATAAAA
Organism: Pararge aegeria; assembly: GCF_905163445.1. NCBI lineage: Eukaryota > Metazoa > Arthropoda > Insecta > Lepidoptera > Nymphalidae > Pararge > Pararge aegeria. The sequence continues at coordinate 8,112,954 of NC_053195.1, read as the reverse complement.
AGGCTCAGAGTCACTCAGCCGGCGATGGAGAGAGCTATGTTAGGAGTATCTCTACGTGAAAACGAGGAAAAATTCAGACACTCGTACAGAAATGTCGACATCCATAGAAGAAACAAAGTTACGGGTCGCGAAGCTGAAGTGGCATCGGGCGGTGCAAATAGCTCGGAAAACCGAAGGACGTTGGGGTCTCAAGGTGTTGAAATGGTGACCCCGTAGCCCCCCCGTTGGTTGACTCCCAACAACGTGGATGGACAAAATCGAAAGATTCGCTAGGAAACAAGGCAGGGCCCCATTGGATTGTGGATTTTGGAACGCCCAACAAAAAAACCTGGCCTGTGATGATGATGAATAGGTAGTGGCAATTTGATTTAACTTACCCTAGTTTAAATAAAACATACGTTATGCTAATTATCTGCCGTTACACAAGAAATAATTTATTAACATCCCACTTGTTTTAACATACTACATCGCAGTACTCACAAAGAAAACTCATTTTCGGACACTGTACTTACATTAATTTGTCTTCCTTTCGTCGGGGAATGAGCCCAGAATTACGGTCGTACTTTTTAATTAGGTATGAATGTTGAACTCACCTGGTTTCTGAAAGTACAAGTCAACGTTTATTTAAAACAGACGTCAAAGTAAACAAGTGTTTTATTTTGGTCGGGTTGCAGAAATACTTGATAATATAAACTAACGCACGCGTTGATCGGCGAACTTCGTCGCGAATTGCATTCCTATAACCTAATAGTTATTTTAGATTTTCGTTAGTGATAATTTTACTATTAATTTTATCAATTTATCTGTTGTAAAATCGTTCTCCTTAAGACCTTGATGTAATCAATGATCAGCGTTTCAGAAACTGGGCGAGGGGTTCTTTTGTTTGTAGTGTTTTGTTTAAGTAAAGAATATAAACGGTACCAGTCCATTTGCTTCTTAATGGGACTCAAAAATTTTACCTGAGCTACTCTTTGTGAGAAAGAATTTAATGCTGCAAAGTATCCATGTTAACACTGAAAACTGATTTTTCAGTTTTATACATATTTTGTAGTATAGAACTAATGAACGTGTTGTTGCAGCAAAGCGAATACAAAAGCTAGTGACCAGAAGCCAATATTTTGTTACAAATAATATAATTGTTGTTCTCTTTGAAAATGAATGTTAAAATATAAAATGTAAATTTTTGATGTTGGAAAAGAGCAACTGCTGAGTTTCTTGCCGGCTTCTTCTCGGTAGAATCTGCCTTCCGAACCGGTGGTAGAGTCACTACACACGGACAGACTTGACGTTTCAAAAGTGCTTGTATTAGGCCTACTTGAAATAAATGAATTTTGAATTTTGAATTTTTGAATTTCTTTATTTTATTTAAACATAAACCTAACCTACATAGAGACAATACCGAAAATATAAGCTTGCATTATAAGTAATTATTGTCGGTCAAATATTTTAAGCGTCTATTCGTTTTTATAATAGATCAATGAAAAAAAAAATCCAATACGTCTTCGAAATTAATCACAGATTAAAAATTAAGATGTGTAATGAGATGGATGGAATGTGATATGAGATGGTAAGAATTTCAAAGCACAAAATAACAGATTTATCCTTGTTGTCATGTTTCTGTTTACATTAAGGTCAGTTTCAAGAATACTGTTTGTCTTTTATTTTAAAATGCTTTGAACATTTAGGAAACGAGTAGCAGACACGAAGCGCGGAAAATTTGTTTGTTTCTTTATTAGACTTATTTTGAAAGGAAATTTAAATATTTCCATGTTTCTATGGATTTGGTCTATCCAAAAACATACGATGACGGATTAACAGGTGAAGTTGTGTCAACATTGTCAACATAATATGAAAAAAACTGATATCAATGATTATGGACGATCCGTCCTGGAAGGATAACATCAAGTGTTCGTACTATCCTTAGTACTATTTTTTAGGTTAAGTAACGTTTTTAGTCCTTTATTTTTGTAGGTATGTAAGAAATATAGAAGTGACAAGTAAAATATATGTGGCGTGGGCGCACCGTTTATCAATGTTAAAGACTTGTTATCGGTAGGAAATTAATTAATATAAGCACCCGACTTTTTAAAGGTAAAAATCGACAAACGACGTTGTGTTATAAATGAAAAATCTGATTAAATTTTACTGTCTAAACGTTCCTGAAGGATTTTACAGCTTCTGTATATATATAAAAATAAAGAACACTTTTCCACTACGGAACATATGGTATTCAGCTATGCATAACTTTAAGGTGACTAGTTTTTTATTAAGTGAAATTCAAAATTCATTTATTTCAAGTCTGTCAGTATGTTTGTAGACTCTGTCTCCGGTTCGGAAGGCAGATTCTACCGAGAAGAGCTTGCAAGATACTAAGCAGATGATCTTTTTTAACATCATTTTAAAGATTTTAGCTATCCTCAAAATTTTTCTGTCATATGAGAGACTAGCTTTAGCCCGCGGCTTCGCTCACGTTAAGTTCCGTTTTTAAATTTGGTAAATTTTAACTACAAAGATTTAAAAAAATGTCTTGCTGCTAATAGAAAACGTGAACGTTAATTACTTCAAAAATCAGAAACATTCAGATAATTTTTTACATCCTATTTAATGTCTTTAGGGGTGGAATTTTCAAACTTTGTGAAACACATATAGCTTTATTTTTAAACGATATCCTAACATCTAAATTTCATGGATGTAACTTGAAAAATAAATACATAGATGAAGGATTTTATACAAACTTTCATCCTCCATCTAACCCTCTTAGGGTTGGAATTTTCAAAAATAGTTTCTTAGCGGATGCCTAAGTTGTAATAACTATCTGTGTGCAATATTTCAGTCCGATCCGTCAAGTGATTAGAGCTGTGCGTTGATAGATCAGTCAGTCAGTCAGTCAGTCACCTTTGCCTTTTATATATATATATATATTTATATATATATATATATAATTATATATTAGAGCAGAGCAGCCTGCTTACAAGCAGCCTTGTAAGCAGGCTGCTTAAGTATATTGTGTTCCAGGACTCTTTGTTTTAGAAAACGGGTTTATGCGTCGTCAATTAGCTCCTTAGCCATCAGCTACGGCACCTAAGCTGAATAGCAAGCAGCTTTCGAAATTGGTATTAGAAATCTTTCAACAATAGAAAATTTTGATTTATGCGTCTAAAGTGTTCAGCCAAAGACGGAGTCCAGTTAAATGGAATAATTGCGATTGAGCGTATTTATTATTTGAATTGAATGTGATTCCTTAGAAGTAGATTAGGTTGATTAATTTAGTCAAGGGAATTTAATTTGCAAAAACAAAATTTATGACTATTTTATCATTCTCGGTTCAAAAGGTTAGATCTATCTAATCTTCTTAAGCTGAAACTTTGCATGTATGTGTAAATCGGTTAGAAACGCAATATTATTTCGTGGAGTAGTTCGTTTATGTAACTCGTGGAGTTGTTTTAAAGTTTTCGCGGGAAGTTTGCCATGGGATTTCTGTAATAAAACGACGCATCCCAATGAACTGCCTCGTTCTTCTAGTGGTTGACATGGTCATCTACGGATCGCGACGTCTTAGGTTCGAATTCCGGGTCGGGCCAAAAATGATTAGGATTTGTGTATTTACTGTTAAAGAATTTTTAGCACCAAAGCCCGGAGTTACGAAATTGGCGCTATCAACCCCCGTGCCTCGTTAGACCGTAGATCGTATTATCACTTGTGTTAATAGTCATAAAAGCCCACTAACCCTCATAGGAGCAGTGTGATGGGTCTATGCTCCAAAAAACTGTTTCTCCTATGAGATACGAGGCCTAGGCCCTGCAGTGGAACGTTCATAGGTTGCCGATGACGAATCCCCATTGAGTAAGGGCGCGCTTAATTCGTCTTGACGACTTCTCTCTGGTTTTAAGGTCTCATGGCTGATCGGTAGACTATTATTTAAAATACGCAGTTTTTAAATTCATTAATTAATATTAGTTACTTCTTGATCTATATATATATAAATGTTATGTTGGTTTGTGTACGCTTCAAAAAGTCAAAAAGTTATGAACCGATCGAGCTGATATTTTAGCATGATATATAATCCGCATCAAGGATTGTTTTTATCTATTTTTTGCATCAGTCACATATCCGCGACCGCGAAACTACAGTTTTTTTTAACGATTGATGTACCAGTGGCCGCGCCATCTGCCGAAAGCGAGAAAAACACTCGCTGACATATGTCATGTATTCTTTGTTTTGTTTCTCATTTCTCAACCATTCGTGGCAGGGTAGAGCTAGTATATAATATAAGTGCCAGTCGTCTAGTTTGTTTTCGTTTCAAATTTAAGAAGCTCTGTTGATGATATTTGGAAATGAACAAATCGACGGACTATAGTAAAGTATAATAGTTTTTGAAACGCCTACGAGTGATTCCAGCTGTAGTAAGTAGTACTTATTGAAATGTAATAATAGTAGTACTGTAAATGGACGTCGGTTTATAATTATTAGTCAGATTATAATGATTAAGAAGGCAAAAGTGGCTGTGAATGGTTCGTGTATTATTACACACGGTAGCCAGTTTATTATTCTCGGCTAGACCTTGGCTGACACACTGTTGTGAATCTTGGTCAAAAATATAGATGCCATAGCAACATTATGGCGATACCAAAAAACCTACTTCAATTATTATCTATTCACAACTTCATCACTTTCCGAGTTATTGCAATATTTTTTATTTTACGAACTGCAATCTGATTAAACTTGAATCATGTTTTTTTTTTAAAGATAGTATGCATCATACAGTGTAGGCTCAATAGTAGGGCTGATTAGGGTTCGACACTTTCGTTTTTTTCATTCCTCTACAAGTTAGTCTCACCTGCTGGTAAGTGATCATGCAGTCTAAGATGGTAGCAGGCTAACCTGTTTAGGGGTATGGCAGTTATATTAAACCCATACCCCTCATCGGTTTTTACGTGACATCGTATTGGAACGCTTAATCGCTTAGCGGCACGTCTTTGTCGGTAGGGTAACTTGCCACGTCAGAAGCGCTTCACCAGACAAAAGGTACAGAACCCTTTTTTTAATAACGGATATCATTAGTTAACTATAAGTTTTTATGGTTATTAACATTGGATGGTAGCCACAAAAGCAGATAATATAATTTGTTTAAATCGAGCAATCATATTTTGATGATATTATACGAACAATGTAACGATGTATTTGCGTGTAGGTGAACTCCAATAATTGTAATTGATTCATTACTACCATGACGTAACAAATATTGATATTCATTCAAGTAATCAGATGGTGAACCTAATATTGATATCCACGTAGATAGTAAGATATATTCAGTTCATCATTTATGCTGGTAAATAAATGGTTTGTATCAACGTTTCTATCACTGCTACTACCAGTTTGATTTTAAAACTCATTTGATAGTTACAACTAAATTATAGCGCGGTCAAGCAATTCGATGGGTTAGTGTATATTGAGTAGAATATCGAAATTTTGCGTTGGAAAAAAATTATCACATTTTTTTCTACGAGAAGTACCTAACAGATTACGCAGTCGAAGGAATCCTCTGGTATTAATAAATAATTATTATCATATAACAATTTTTCATAATAGTGGATTCTACCTTTATTATTATTAAAACTTCTTATTTTTTTATTATTATTGACTCGGTTAGTGGTGTATTTAAGTGCAAAATTGTAAAGATTCTGAACTTCGAAACGGGAACACCTCTTAGCAGCTACGTAAAATGTTAACTTGAAAAATGCGTACCAACATATTGTTAGCGCGAATAGATAAAATAGACTGCTAAAGGACGCTCGAGCGATTGGCCCAATGGAACGACACGGCAAACGCGGTATTTAATAATTATTTTAGTAAAGGCGAAAATAAACGACTTTCGTTGACTGTTGTCTGCTGCTAAGCAGCTCTTAGATCAGTGAAAGCCCAGTGGGTAGGAGCTCGACTTCAATTTCGGGGGCCGAGTTCGAATCCTAGCACGCACCTCCAATTTTTCTTAGTTATGTGCGTTAGAAGTAATTCTATCATCTATTATCTATGAAATAAATATATTACGACAATACACACATCGCCATCTAGCCCCAAAGTAAGCGTTGCTTGTGTTATGGGTACTAAGGTGACTGATGAATATTTTTATGAATAATATATATAAATACTTATAATATACATATAAACACCCTGATACTTATAATTACATATAAACACACTGAAAAACATTCATGTTCATCACACAAACATATCCCAGTTGTGGGAATCAAACCCACGGCCTTGGATTCAGAAAGCAGGGAATTGGATAGAAGCAGGCGTAACTTTGCGGAGATCCATGATATATTACGAAAATTAAGCTGAATTTGCTATACTTCTCGAAAAGCAGGAGAATCTGTGTGGTGTAATTTCCATTTTCCACTTCTTTAAAAGTTCAAATAATCAGTAGTACGTATTTTATCTCTCAAACGTTTGCCTGCACGATGCATTTACACATCATCCGCGCTACATTTCACATAGACCCAATACTACACACCGGCTTTGGAGTGCTGAGCGTCCGATAGCATTGCCCCTTATAGTAGTCGCAGGGCGAGACGGGCCTTAGGCATACATGAAAAATTAAACTGTTAAAATGTATTTATTTTATAATGCTATGTTTTAGTACGTCTCTAAACTTAATTATTGAGCCAGGTTTGGTTACTAAATAGAATTATGAGGTCCGATTTTTTCCCGATATTACGGTCTTTAAAAATATTGTTTATTTAGCGAGTAGGGTAGATTCGTTACATCATCAGGCGGGTCATCTGCTTGGCCCATCAATTAAAACACAAAATAATAACATGCTTTCTAACTGTTCTTTTCTTCCTCTGAAATAAAATGTTTCATTTACAGCCTCAAGGATTGCGTCATTGCAGCAGAAGCAATTGTATCTAAACCGCTAATATGTATCGCGGTCACGTGCGGAACGTATTGCTTCGCAGTTATTATGACCGCTGTTACAAATTAGTTGTCTTCCGTATATTATTGCTTCCGGAAATAGAAAGTCTTATACTACAATGCAACGTTTCTACAGCACAACATATTGCAAATTTTTGAATAAAATATATTCGTTTCTAACTGCCATGTTATTGCAACCATTGATTTAATCTTTGCGCCAAAAAATGTTGACGTAAAATGAGTCGAAATAATTTAAAACAATGTGATGTTTAAGGTTGTTTAAAGGGATTTTATTTTTACCCCCTAATGTGTATGATTGTTCTTGTTTTGCACTTTACATTTCGCAGGCTTAATAGTAGAATATGGAGAAATGTTACGTTATAATAAGACCCTATGTAAGCTCATATTCAGCGATTTAATTTTTTTATTGATTCTTCGTCCTTGCGATTTACTTGATATGAATTCTCCAGCTTTATCAACGCTCTATCACCGCATCAGGTAATACTACTATACTACTCTGATGTGCTCTATCCTACGCCACTTTAGCTTCGTATTTCACTTAAGGATGTAGTACGTAATTATACTATACGATATTTACGATAAAGTTTAATGGTACTTCATCTCATTTCCTCATATCTTAACAGACACATCAAGCATAGTTTTCTCAAAGAAATCCTGAATAAATCTGTTTTTTTTTTATTGAAACAAATATTAGTGATATGATTGATAATAAGTATGTTATTACTTACGTGGGTAGGTAAAATTGCTACAAGTTTTTAGGTCTTGTCGTATACCTCCAACTTACGCACCGTCGTGTCCCAAACAGAACTGTCATACCCTTATCAAATGTACCGCACACTATCTCTACGAAATGTCTCACTTTAATTATAGTGAAACATTTTAACTGTAGTTCTATAATAATAATTGTAGATTCTATATGTATTGTTGTAATTTCTGTATTTATTCTACTTCTGCCGTTGATTATGTACTGTTGCTGGAAACTTATTGTTGTTCGTCGATACATTCCAGTTGGTATTCTTATTTTGACGTATGCTACGTATGTTCGGCTTTCATTTACATGACTCCAGTGAAGGATCCCCCAACTCAATCTATGTTCTCAGTTATTCATCTACACAATACATGATCGATTTCTACCACCAGGTTGTCTTGTAATTTATAGCAACTCCCACATTTGTAAAGCACGTCTTAGTACTTAAAAGTATATTGCGTCTCATATTGTTTTGGTTGACGCGTATGCTTTGGGTGCACACTTTAATACGATTTCTGTTGCAAGGCTACACCGTACGCAAAATACGTCATACGCGTTTTTAAATAAGGCCTAGAAGTACCGCGCGCATTATGAGATACTGATTATATTTTTTCCCTTTCTTGACCCTTTATCCCTATATAATATAAAGAATTACGTACTACATGATAAAACCGATAGGTTGAACGACTAGGATTAATTAAGAAGATTCATTGATTAAAAAAGGAATTTTCAATGCAAAATCGAACGTGAAATATATATAATACCGAATATCCGATGAATTAAAAATACCCTATAGTGACTGTACTGGTACGTAAGTGATACATTGCGACGGGAGTTCAATCGAGCAAAACTCGTGTAAGTGTAAGTACTTGAACGAGTCGACAAGCTGTTAGATTTAAGTATCATTTAACAATTATTCATAGTAGACGATAAAAATATTACTTTTGAATCCTCTTAGAGTCTACCGACAGTAATCTATAACGACAGTAACTAGACGGCGCTTTTTCGATTCCATATAAATCGTAGTAAACCTTCATGTGAAAGAATGGGTAGATGTAACCTAGCCAGAAAACCTTGCACTAGGCCCTCTTTACAAACGGAACACGGGAGAAATCAGTAATAAAGTAAAAACAGCTAACAACAAAAATATAGGAGAAATATTCTTTTCAAACGTGCAAAATCAACAGTATGCAAAGTAGGCTTTTATATTTTAACATTCAGTCTGTGATTGCAGGAGCACGTATTATTTTTTTAATACAAAATGTGGCGACGTGTTCATACATTACGAAATGTTATCGGAACCGTTTTACATATAATATTTATCGTGGTTACCAGGTGGCACCTTACTTTATCTACGCTTTACGTAGTGAATAATTTAAGTTCATTTACAATCACGATTGAGGATTTTTGTGATTCCAAATTGAACTTGAGTTTATAAATTTTTGTACTTTACGTGTGTATCACATCCACCTGTAATACGAAACTTTTGATGAAAAATGGATCGTCATTTAACAGGCAAACACGTTTAAGACTATAATATTATGACTTATCAATGGCCGTAATTGCAGACAAGAAATAATCTAAATATTAGAAAAAAACAACCAGTCGGTCTTAAACAGGTGTGTGTTGGGAACTTTACGTTTATCGAAATTTTCAGAATAAAATCCAGGCTTTACGGTATTTTGTCTCTTGTTTCATTATTCAAAGTCAAAGTCAAAGTCAAATATTTCTTTATTCAAATAGGCACATAGATGGCACTTTTGATGCGTTAATATATACAAAATGTGTACATAGAAGTAAGTAGTGATGGCGATAACTACAATCGTAAACTTAAAACTAAAGCTACGAGGGTTCCAATCGCGCCCTGGTCTAAGAAGCCCACAACAAACTTAGCCGGGTGTTCTTTTTATTATCACCATCTCACATTGTCATTAGAAAATATTTAAGAAGCAACCTGGTTAGAGCAATTGTCACATCATTTCACACCCAAGCTTTTTTATCGTATCGTAATCCTTTATACTATAATATGACTTTTCTATAAGCTTTAGCTGAATACAAACTTTGAACTTCTTTAGTGACATAACCAAGATATCAACCGGTAATTTATTGTAAGATTTTATACAATTTCCTTTAAATGAATTTCTTATTTTGTGTAATCTAGTGTACTACACTGCAAGTTTATTTTTGCTTCTAACGTTCAAATTATTGCAGTCACATTTTCTTTTAAATTTTGATACATTTTTGTGTACATACATTAAATTTTCAAATAAGTATTGGCTGTACAGTGTCATTATTTTAACATCTTTAAATTTATCTCTCAATGACTCTCGGACCCATTTTATAGATTGCACGAACAGCCTCGCACATTCAGATAACCGGTCCGGGAATTGCTCAAAGCATCATGAAGTTTGGTTTTGGATTAAAGGAAACTTTACGTAAACATAAGGATCTACCTACAAGACGTTTTTAAGCCTTTGATTTAATGTAATAATTTGAAACTGCATATTCGCAATTGATTAACTCTTCGTTAAACGAGCTTTTTAATTTAAAATATTCCTTTTTTATGAAATAAATAATTAAAGTGTTGTTTGTTTTATTCATGTTTCAATCAAATCTTTGTTAATGACCGCGAATTTATGAATTGAAATAATGGTGCTGATCCTGATCCTATTATACATTTTTAGTTTAATTGATTACTTTAAAATGAGTGCAAGTCAAAGTAAAAATTGTTATAATAATAAGTGACGGACCAAGAAGACGGCCTTGAAGTGGAAAACTATTGCCTATAAACAGGGCAACCAGAATGCATGCCAGAAACACATTCTGCAAAAGGGCTGCCCTTGCGACCACCAACCTGTGGTTAAGCCTCACGTGCCTGTAACGACACCGGCAACCATGCTCTTCAGACCGGAACACAGCGTTGCAACAACGCCCGTCGCGTTGTTGCTGTGTTAGTACGTTCCACGGACGAGTTCTGTTCTTCATTCAAAAAGAATAGACCTATGTCTATTATTTTTAAATTAAGAAAGTTTTGGCTATGATAATGTACTTACGCGCTATTTTAAATACTACTTACGCGGTATGTAACTATCAACGATGACATGAATATCAGGCATTATTTCTTTGCCAACGTCGCCCGTTTGCAGTAGGTACGTACAAAATATTTGGAACACGCGGAATATTGCGTTTTATCTGCGAGATCCACGCTAGCTTTATTGTTGTTCACTGAGGATTCAATGGATCGTGAAAAATGCAGTTACGGTAGAACACTCTACTGCAATAGCGTTATCGAATGTGATATTTGGAGAAGAAATATTTTGAATTTATTAAATGGTTGTATTTCAAAATTAAAAATTTTTGGTTTACAACCGTGTATACTATAGTATTTTTGTAATTTTTAGGTTATGTTTTTTTTTAAATAAGTATATCAGGTCTGTCTGTCTTGCCTCTAGCAGTTGAACATCTAATTAGTATCGTTTAATTGATAAATTTCTGAAACTGGCCAGTGCGGATTTTTAGACTTGACATTCTTGAGAACATTATGGAGAACACTCTGACATGCAGGTTTTCTCACTATATTTAAAAACGCACATAACTGCGTGCCGGGGATCGAACTTAGTTCCCCGAAAGCCGATGCCTTACCCACTAGGCTATAACAGCTTTTTATGTATTATGTACTGTATATGAAAAAAATCTATTGTATCCTAACTTCACTAACACATCCGCAGAATGATTTCACGTGAACAATTAATCTCGGGTGAAGGGTGCGAGTGACAACTAAGCTATTAGTACCGCCAGCGAAGGGCACGTTGGCAGCAGATTAAACAATGTTATCGATAGTTACCCAGTTATCATACCCTGTATTAATTTCACATATTGATAACTAAGTTTGGGTGGTGTTAGTAGGTTCGATTCCCACAACTGGAAAATGTTTGTGTGATGAGCATGAATGTTTTTCTGTGTCTGGGTGTTTATATGTATATTAAGTAAGTATTTATGTATATTATTCATAATAATATTCATCAGTCATCTTAGTACCCATAACACAAGCTACGCTTACTTTGGGGCTAGATGGCGATGTATGTATTGTCGTAGTATATTTATTTTTTTATTTATAAAAAAAATCAATGTATACTTTTTTGTTAAAAAAGTAACCTTTCTATAAAAAAGGCCTGGTGCTCCCACAGCTTTAGTAGTTATTGATAAAATATGTTAGGTACATAACTCTTGTATTAACTATAAGGGTAATCTTATAGAAACCACTAAGCTTTATTTAGGACACCATTTGCATAAAGGAGTTAATTGAACCATTCCATTAAGAGCAAGGATTAAAGATAAGTAACAATCTATAACACTGAAACTTTTGTTGAAGCAAAGGGCCTTCATAAAATATATTGAGCAAGACTTAATATAAATCCACAGACAAAATAATATATTTGTGTTGGTAAATGAATCCTCGCAAACTTATTTGCCAGTTTTGCGCCGAATGTTGTGTTTAGGTTGATATTCTCGGGGGAAATTTCGGAGACAGAAATTGAGGGTAGACATTGCACTTCCACGTTTACACGCACCCTCTTTACCGCTTGATAGTCCGTCTAAATTATTATTAGCCACAGGTAGGAAATGTGAATAGGGCGAGGAAAATGCGGTGACCAAATTGGAATTAGCCATGTTGGTTGCGGTTACGTGTTCATTATGTTGTTTCATATAAGAAATTAGTTTTTGCGTCCCATTTCCAGTGAAATAGAAGTGGTTTGTATTAACTGTCTACTTGTAATCGTAGTTACGTAAAAACTTCGTTTGAAGTGGTAATGGCAACGCATTATTGTACTTGAGTATCTGATTCTTTTGTTCTTTTGCTATCAATGGGTACATACGATAATATTTTGGGATTTGTCGATATTTAGACCTAGTTACACGATACATGTAATTAGGACTTTCTTGAGTCCCGTCATGGCCACGATGCATGAATCTGGGTCGAAATATCGACAAAACCCATAATATTATCGTGTATGTACCCCTTGAACTATTTTTAAGAAATGCTGATTCTTTTTCATATTTATAACTATTATGTAAAAATATGCCCGCGTGTATCGTAGTATGTGGCCGTACGGCTATTTTCTATTTATATGATTTAAAAGAATTATATTATTATGCCCTTGTAGGTTTTGACACGGCATCGTACCGGCACGCTAAATCGCTTGGCGGTACGTCAACATGAGGTGAAAATTACCTATAGCTGTAGCTTCCCACCAGACCAGGGAAGCAAAACTTCAAAAGTTATAAATTCCCGATCAGCCCTACCCGGGATCGAATCCGGGTCCTCCGACTTATAAGACTATAGCGGTCATCACTACGCCAGGGAGGTCATCAATAGTCCAGTTGGGTTCACCTCGAACTTAAAAACTTTCGTTAAACGTTGAACTTTTCAAATAAGAGGCGAATGAACATCAAGGGCAATGTGTAATGAATCGTTTAATATTATTTAAAAACTAATAATATAACTTTCTTCTCGCATTGATATTTTATTCGATTTTATGGTGTATTTATTATCATATCGAAAATTACCTATCTAAACAGTCTATTAGAAAGCCAACGTAATTAAATTGCGTAGTTATTTAGATTGACGGCCGGTTGGCGCAGTGGGTAGTGACCTTGCTTTCTGGGTTCAAGGCCGTGGGTTCGATTTCCACAACTGAAAATTGTTTGTACTATGATCATGAATGTTTTTCTTTATATTATAAGTTTTCTGTATATTATTCATAAAAAAATATTCATCATTCGTCTTAGTACCTATAACACAAGCTTCTTTTGTACTAGTATTACTAATGTTTTTCTTTGATAGATGATTAATGAGATCAAACTTTCATAGATGTGGAACGATGAAGTCATTTTTCTCGAACCTTATACCAGAAAATTAATGACATGAAGCTTAAAATTTCCTCTGGATATATTGGACAGTCAACCGAAAATTTAAGATAACTTATTGTTTCTTTTTTTTATGAGCCCTCATTTAATTTTTTTTTTCATGCTTATATCATCAAAAATATAATAAAAAAAATCGATTGTCTGTAAATTCGGTTAACTGACGATAGTTAAACGTGACAACGTCATAAGAGAACACTGATGGAATGGTTGCATTTTTCAAAAGAAAATTTAAATTTTATTTGTTTGATAGATATTTTGTATGGATATAGAAAGATTGAAATCACAATTAAATTGATCAAGTTACATTTATTTGTACGCATGAATACAATTATGTAATTTTTTTTTACAATGTACATAGTTTCTATCATCATCGTTGCTATAAACAATTGACACCACATTCACTTTTCACTGCACTTCATACTTGACGAAAACATGTAAATGTATTATTGTATAGCAGCTGTCCACGCGGACGCATCGCTCACTCATATAAGTGCCTCTTTGTCCGCGCTCTCGCTTGCACTTCAAGTCTTAAATGGAACGCCTCAGAGCGAGGTAACGCCGCATGTTGTCATGTTTTTTCGTGCGTGCAGCCGGCTCCATCGAATTATAAGACATTGTCACGTCAAAATTTATGAAGGTTTATAATATATTTTTGATGGAATTACAAGAACTTTAAAATTCGGCTTACTTTATAAGCACTTTTGAAACTTTAAATAGGTATGTTATGTAGTGACTCTGTCACCACCACCACCAGTTCAGCAGCAGAGAAGCAGAGAAGAATATAATATAGGTACCTACTTAAGTATTTTGCAGTTTCATCTGACATATCTTTATAAAATTGAATTAAAAACATAAATAGTTACTTTTTATCTGTTTGTCTGTGTGTAAGCAAGTTCTTTACACAATACAATAAATAATCGAAAGTTATGAAGTTAATAGATATGTCATAATGAAAATCAAATTAACTAGGTATACCAACAGTAATTAAAATTAATTCATGATTATTATTAACATTTTTTTGTTAGTTTAGAATGTTCTACTTTTATTCCTTTTTTGAAATCGGATACAAAGTGGCGATAAGCCTTTTAAATAGAAGTGACAGTCTAGCGAAGGGTCGTTCCATATTCACTCAAGCCTTCCGATGTTGATAAATGGTTAATGTCAGTCTTTGATGGATGGGTTTCGATAACGTGATAAACTTTTTAAATTTTCATCGGGAGAAGATTAAAAAGTTACTAATGATAATTAATTTATGAGCACTTCATCGGTTTGCCTATTTATCGTGTCTTTTAGCATTGGTATACCTGGTAAACAGAATACTTGGGAACTTTTCGTAATTACTAGATTCAGTGTCATTTATTTGGACATGCTAAAGACCTGGTCTGGTTGGAGGTTTCTGTTGTAGCTAGTTACCATCCTACCGATAAAGACGAGACGAGACGAGACGATGTCTCGAGTATGCTAAACTTACTCCTTAAAAGGTTATCCCGCTAACATCGTAGACAGCATCATCACTTACCACCAAGTAAATGCAGTCAAGAGCTAAGTTATCGTCTATCGGAGAGTAAGTTAAGTCATCAGTCCCGGTTTTATTTAGCAATAGGTATGTACATAGTAAAACCCCACCAACCAGTCTTGAGGTTCCACGGTGGGTCTATGCTCTAAACCCCTCTCTCCTATGAATGAGGGCCTCCTAGCAGTGTGAGATTCGCTTGATTAATATACTTAAGTATTATTTTTAGTCATCTAAACGTGATAAAGAAAGTTCTTTAAATACACACTTAATGGTCTAAATACATCTTTAAAAACACCAATCTTAAAATTCACCACAGTATTTATATTTAAATGGTATTTAAAATATTTAAGATGTCACAGTCCTTTCCAATTTTCAATAGATGCAAAAAAAATCTATTTCTACTCTTTTCAAAAGCTCGTTACACTTCGGACATTAGGTATATAGTAAGGGCGCATCCGTCAGCCCCTGACACTATCCATTTATCACTATCGAAAGGGATGGATGGAACTTGGACTGAATAGGATGTCACTTTGACATCTAAGGCTGCATCAGTGAGGCATCAATACTAAAGTTTATATGTACTTAGTGTGTTTAAGAATTAAGAATTTTATATCAAAAATCGAGTGGGTAAAAAGTAATAAACCCACATTGCCAGAATGTGGTAAAGCTCAAGTTTGAATTACAATATCACTCCTAATAATATAAATCTAAAAATATGTGTGCTGGCTGGGTCTTCGATCACGCAGCAACGAAGCTTATGGTTGTAATGATTTTTAGCATAGAGTTAGTTGGAAAAAGCAGCTGTTGTTTCTGTCCATAGGTCAAACTACGAGTACGTACGGTGCTGTTTCTAGAAGAAATGAAAGATCTACAGCAATATTGTAAGATAGACAGATTTATATAAAGCATAATTCGGTTACTAAACCCTTTATGAAATTTTAAATAAGGTTGAAGCCTGCCCAAGTCGTGATACCTATTTTGGGTGTCTTAATAATAGTACCTATTCTTATTTATTTTAAAATGCTTATAAAAATTTCGGAACCGACAGGATTTGAAATCTTTGGCAATCCCGACCTGATCGCTTTACGACTAAGCTACGGCTCTCATTTCACCAAATGTGCCTCTTTACCAGTCTTATAGCAACTGTAGCGCCATCGAAAGGGAATCATTGCATTTTTGATCTAGTTTTCAAAGGACCATTTTACAATGAGACACTTTTTGAAACTAGAGATGGCAGATTGCACATTTCTAAATTTTAATAAAGTATAAGTGTATATCATGGAAAACTTTGTATTATCCTAGTTATGTATATCTAGTTCAATCGCAGTTCTAGAATCGGAAAAAAAAATTTTCATTGGTACACTTGACACGGATCAGGGATTTCGGGCAATCGGGCATTCGCACTAGTAGAAACAAAACTAATCTGTTAACGCATAACAAACTATAGCGCGATCCAGCTTCCGTTTTATAATAAATATTATTTATTAAGGGTTTTTGTGCATATTACTTTGCTCATATGCATTTTTAAAATTTATAAATTTTAAAGTATAGGTAAAAACACGATGGTATAAAGGTAATGATAAAAAGGTCCTATTCTTATTTAACGCGTGGTTAATTTATTTCAAGTCATAGCAAATGAGGGGCCAGATTTCAAGAGTAATTAGCAGATACTGGTTTAGGATATTGTAACGGCAGGGTCGATGACAGATTCCTATGACCGTATTCAAATAAGGGTAAATTGTTTTCAATGTTGATTCAGCTGATTTGCTAAGGGATCAAAATTCAATTACTCACTATGGGACAATAGAGATCATTAGCAACACAGGAGTAAGATCACTTAGGGTTTAGCTGAAATATATAACTGTTGTTCCACGCATGGGGTTGGCTTTGCTTATTTAATTATGTATTGACGAAAGCGCCTAAGGTTCGCGGCTGAACTTCCTTCTCTCAGTTACTTAAGAGACTTGTGACAAATTATTCAATACCTTTAGAATTTTAGGTTCGCTGTTAACTTGATTAGGTCTGGACTGATGATCTTAATTTTAAACTATACCTACTGGGCGCCAGGAGTCCATATTATGTTCGTTATATGTTGTCCAGAAATAATGCAACGGGTCTGTGAGTTGTCTTTAATTACGTAACTTCAACAGAAATAAGAAATTTTTACCCTTGCATAACTACTCACTAAGTGAACAACTTTTGAATATTGCCTCTTTTGCAATAAAAATAATTTCAAATTATCTCCTGAAAGTAAATTATCTCCTGAAAGTTTGTGTTTTGTCGGTTACGCTAAGTCAGTGGAAAACCAAAGGAGAAATCAACGAAGACAAAGTGACGGGCAACAACTAGTAAAAAATTTATTATCTTTTACTTTATTTGTCTTTTGCATAGTTTTACCTCGAATAGAGGTCGAAGCATTTTTTTACAATTAAGCACCAAAATTACTTTCGTAACTTTTAATCTACGAAGTAAAAAAGGCACATGGCAGATTGAAATGGTTTTTTTTTAATATGAGGCAAACCTTTCAGCATGAAGTCAGTTCAATGCACAAAACACACCCGTGGTGTTGCTGAATCATCAGTCACTACGAATAATGGCCCCGGAAAATAGACGCCATTTTTAAAATTGTATATTTTACGCGATTGTATTTCCGCAAGATTTCCCATTTATCGGTAGATATTCTACAGTGTATATTTTGTAGACAGCATCTCCAAGATTTTTCTGATTTAATCTAACCCCGCCCCCTTCCCGCACTTTTTTATCCTCGTACTGAGAAGCATCGTAATGATCTACACATTTACCTATTTGAAATTCACAATATTTTTCTAATTTGCTTCCTTTTAAGTACTTAATACACACCGGAGACATCAGGATTGGGATTCCGTTTTCATTATTGTGATTTCAGGCTTTTTACATTAAATTGGAATGATTAACTGCATCATTGATATGTTTAATAATCCTGATTTGGTTACCTTCCCAATAAAACCATAGTTTTACTACCGGGAAATGCAAATATTGAATTCCGGCATAAATTGTTCGACTTCAGATAGAGAGGAAGATAATGAGTCTTCATCTGCATTAGCTACTAGAAATCGCTTGGAATCTTTGACAGCAGATAAACACAAACATCTTCTATATCTTCATTTAAAAGTTCGAAGTTGTTCACGCTATCCTTCTATTACACTGAGCGTATACAAAACCCATAATTTCACGTGACAAAACAGGCGTACTTGAATTACAATAGTGTGAAGAGTTTTGCATCTTATTCGGAAACCATTGAGCTGCTTTCCAAAACCAATTGAAAAAAGAATATTACAAAAACGGCGGGAATGTGACATTAAAGGCCATAAAAAAAAATATTTTGTGTTTTACCAATCCTAAGATATCTAACTATAATGCAAGCTCTAGCACGGATGGACAAGAGGATTGTTAGGATCTTATAGAAAGCGGGAAAAATGTGGACCCAGCTGGCTTGCCCAGAAGCCATCACTAAATTTATTGCTATGATCGTACAAAACCATTAACTTATATAATTAAAATTATTATATTATTTACTTAAATAATTAAAATTGAAAGATTACAAGATTAAAGTGAAAAATTACAACAGATGCCCATTTATTTCTTGTATTCTATACTTAATCTTCTATAGTAAGACAACTTATCTTAAACGTCTATCTTACTCCCGGGCATTATAACTCATTTCGCACAACACTATACAACTTTAAAATGATATTTTAAGGGCTCAGAACGAACTATCGATGAAAAGAAAAAGTTTGTATAAATTCTGGGTTACTACTTATTTTAAAAATATGTCTGTAAGACCTTATAAAGAGAGCTAGTTAATTTTGTTTAGTTCAATTTGACATATATTTTTAACATTTTAAGGTTTAAAAAGTTAAAAATATATGTCAAATTGAATAGAGCGAGGCGAGGCGAGATACGTTGACACTAACTGAAAATATGCAATTAAAAATGGCGTCTACTTAACGAGGCCATTATACGAAAAGAGAATAATTTGTTTTTACAATAAAGGGGTGAAATTCGCAATGGTCTACCGAAAGTGCATTTTGTTGTCGCTTAAAACTCTCAAATGAATAACTTGAAATAGCTTTTAGAATAAAAGAAACAATTGTTTTTCATAAAACTTATACGAGTATTTATAGTAGTTACTTTGTTTGTTTAGAGAATAAGTATTACCAAGCAAATATAATTTTTTATCCCATTCTGTACTTCTATACAATTAAAACTATAATGGTTATAATGATTGACTTCAAAGTTAAAACCCTATTTTCGTGTTATAAATTGAATAGCTAACATGATCGTTGGTTCGAAATTTTATTTAAATAAAATAAAATGTATAAATTTCAATCTTTTCCCACAGTTTTCTTCAACAGACACATTGACAGTTACAACGATACTTACGAATGACAGTTATATTACATTAGAATTATATTATAGAGTACTTAACTCAACTTAATATATTATTCTCTTACAATTTCCCATATATATTATAACGGAGTCTACGTTCCTATATAACTCTGTCATTTGTAAGTATATTCGTGATGCTCAATGGCTTCAGCAGAGTTTCTGAACAGGTGGACCTACGTATGATTATGAGCGAGACGAAGATTATGTCTTACGCTCATATTACGGTTCAAGCACAGATCGTTGAAATTGCGTACGAATACGGATACCTGGGATACACGATCCAGTTAGCTAGGTTCAATTTAGAGAAAGAGGTTAACCGCCGAATCCAATGGGCAGCTTTCGGTAAACTACGCACATATTTTCATAAGAAACACTATAGTGCCTGAAAACAGTGCATGTTGCCAGTGATGATTTACGACTCCAAAAAGTGGTCAATAACTATGGGACTTATAACAGGGCTCAAAGCATGCAGCGGGTGATGGAAGATCTAAGCTTTGAGTATCTCTGAGTGATCAAATCAGGAACGAGTAGAGGCCACATAGCCGTGTTTTATAATACGCATAGTTATTTTAGTGTTCCAGAGAAATAGAACAAAAGGTACGTGTGTATATATCTAGTTGTTTATATGTGGATATTTTAAATGTTTGAACAAAATTTGCATTACAGACTAGTTTAAACAATACCATGCGGGCGAATAAGTAGGGCGTAACTTACAACACAGAATAGGCGCAAACTTATTTCAAGATTATATCACGTCTTTTGTTTCCTTAATAAACGCTTCGAGCGTGCTCATATTCCATTTATTTAGCAAATGAGAGCGTATGACAAGAGGAGAGAGAAGAAATTCACGCCTGAGCTCGCTACTCTCGCTATTGTATGTAAATTACCTTATTTAGATCTATGCTGAAGAATAAACAGAAAGCAATATAATGGCCAAGTCTTTAAGAGCCTATGAAGAAATACTTTTTGCAATTTATTGGATAAAAAAAACACGGTTTTCTTTAAGGTACAAAGCGATAACTGCCTACGGGGTACGTTCTTCGGCGTCCTATTCTGAAGAACCGAGTTCGATTCCTGCACGTACCATTAACGAGTATTGTGCGTTTTAAACCATTAGAAAATCGATACCTGGAAACCAGCTTGCCTGAGAGTTTCTTTTATCGTTTTAATATAACTGCGATTACCCTAACATAATCATCACTGCATAAAAGCAGGTGCGATTGCAAGATTCCAAAAAAATTGGCTCAACCCGGAAATCAAACCCAGGGCATAGTGTTGGTCACTACTACACCAATGAGGCAACCTCATTTATTAAAGAACGAAATGTATAATTCACTCCAATTTTATTAAAGAACGAAATGTATAAATTAGTTTGATTTCTTTGTATTCCGAATGATACAGTGGGTAGGATAAGCAAATTATAAAGTACACTGTCTTGGAAAATAAAATGAGTACTTTTTCAAAGGTAATGAATGCATTGTTCACGTAAATAATACTGTAGGACCACGCGCCTCGCCGTCGCGCCTTTTACAAATGATTGACTAAAATGGGAAATACGTAGGTAATAACAGAGTTCAATATAACGAGTTTTGAAAATAAAGGTTTTGTCATCCTTTAACTATAGCTGAACTTACATTACGGGATTACTTGGTTGCTTTATGTTTAAAATAAGAAATGCGTACTAGAAAATACCGGTGTTCTGTGTTATAAAATTAAAGCTAATATTGTTTTTCTTGCAACTTTGGCAGGATTGAATTATACAACTTTAATACGAGTGACTGATTTATTCAAAAACCAATAAACTATGTTATTCTTAATGTAGGACGGGGTAAACAAACTGATTTGAAAACTAAATTCTACTTAAACTATTTTTTATTAATATTTACTCGATCCTTCACTCAATTAATTTCTTGACGGAAGTCGCTGAGAAAAAAAACTCAAGGGCCACGAAGAAGGGTAATTTCATCGTTATGATCATATCTCAGTAATATTTTTGACTTTACATTATTAATTTCAATTGACCATAGTAAATTACCTAAATATTTAGTCTGCATGAACGGCGTTGTGTTACGTTGTAAACATTGATTTATGACATCAGTTACCTTTTCTAAAAAAGTTTGATTCCAAACTTAAATAATAATAATTATTATTTCGTTTAAATTTTCCTCCTTACATAAACTGTTTTTTTTTTATAAGGATGGCGTAGTGTATAATTTATGTATAAGAATATTATTTCGCTCAATAAAAGAAAAAAAAAGAAGAATTTAATGATCCAAATGTTATGTTTGTGTTATAAGCAAATTCGTAAGAAAATCTTATGATACAGAATCAAACCACAAATTCCTTATTAATCAGAACATAAAGCCCTTTTGTGTTCTTAGTTAGCAGTCTTATCAAAATAAAGGTACTTTTCTTGTATGAACATGAGAGGAGTAATTAAGCCTCCGCCCGAGGCGTGTGAATTCTCTTGTTTCTTATCTTACGTGTTCATTTTCTAGATAAACAGAAAATGAGCACACGCCGAGGCTTCTTCAACAGTAAACTAAAAATACCATCGGGAACATAATATTGTCGTACTAACTACTCGCAGTAAATAAAGTAGCTTAACACTTAAACTTATTTTTTCGTTCTATATGACGGCCGTTCGGCGCAGTGGGCAGCGAACCTGCTTTCTGAGTCGAGGCCGTGGGTATGATTCCCACAACTGGAAAATGTTTGTGTGATGAAAATGAATGTTTTTCAGTGTCTGGGCGTTTATCTGTATATTATAAGTATTTATGTGTATTATATTCATAGAAATATTCATCAGCTATGTGAGTACCCATAACACAAGCTACGCTTACTTTTGGGCTAGGTGGCGATGTGTGTAATGTCGTAGTATATTTATTTATTTATTTATACCTATAACTAACAGCAGTAGTAGAGCTTGTTGGGACAGAGCTCGTCCGGGGAACTACTGTGATGCTTGTTTCTGACGCTAAGCAGCATTGTTGCAATGCTGTATTCCAGTCTGTGGAGTCAAAGGGCGTGGTTGCCGGTGAAATTACAGGCACGTCTACGCCTCAGATTGATGAACACAGGGCGGCTTCTCAAAGGCGTGTGGAGTCCACCTGTCCGCAGTCGGCCATCTTGGTGGGAAACGGCCTAAACGCTTCTCATTTTGTGGGGAGAACCGCGCCCTGTAGTGGGCTATTACCGGTTTGGCAATGATGATGATAATAGTACCCGTACGCTTTAGTACGCAAATCTAATATAAGTAGTTATACTTATTAATTATATTAAAATTTCACTGCGAGTTTTACTATAGTTATTGCTTTACACACTACCTAATTAGCAAATATTTCATTCACGAATAACCGATACTGCAAAACAAATACTTGGATCGCTGTAATAGTTTTAAATTTGGGATTATTTCCGAATTAATATTTGATTACAATAATACCATCATTTTACTTTACTTTTTGATTTGAGATAGTTACATTGTTATTGAAAAATTATTGATAAACCGAAATATTGCTTCACATGCTTTAGAGGTACATTATTTACTATCTCGAATGAGACTTATCTGTATAACCCCCCACTTTGCAGGACTTGTTCCTTGCATGCCCTAGGTGTTGGTGTAGAAACTGACGCGAGATGTAGTCGAGTGCTTTCCTCTTTAAAATCAATCGGTCCATCTACTTGATCCGTGAGCACTATTTCAGGACGCTTGTGTCTCCTTTATTCTGCGTCCTTTCAACTATTTCTATGCCTAAGGTAACGTCAATCCGTTGCTCTGTTGCTGCGTAACTGAAGGACAAAACGTAAGCGTTTCTTCCCACAGGAACTGTGCATTTTTCCAGTATAAAAAGTCCACCTATCACTCTCTGGCTAATAAATTATCTTTATGCAAAAATTCACATCAATCCGCTGCTCTCTTGCTGCGTTATTGATGGACAAACAAACACACTTTCGCATTTATAATATTAGTATGGATATCAACAAAATAAGTTTAACAAAGGCTGACACTCTTTTGCATTTATAATATTAATAATGTAAGTATGGGCTACTTACGTAGTAAGTACAACTGTTGGGTATTCCACGCGATTTTACCGCATTTTTAGTGTTTTCCATACAACCACGACAACAAAATAAATTCATAGTCGGTCCTACAATAATATTCGTCAAAATTGATTTAAATTGAGCATAATCAGTGAGACCTTGCACGATACAATCTAAATTCTAGGCCGTACCTTACGTAGCATCGATTACGATCTTTAATTAGGTATTGGGACTTTGAAATGTAGACCAACAGGTATTTCTACAAAAAAACTTATTTATACTATAGATACGTATGATTTTTAACAGCTCGTAACTATATAAATTAGCATAATATTATGTAAGAGAAAAATAATCTATAATAATAATAACGTTTAATTGAGATAAAAATCCATAGCTACAACAATAACAATTATCTTATTAACTATATTATAAACTAAAATTGGCCAAACATATAAATAATAAAAAATTAGGAATCTCCTAACTAAGGTAAATACCCTCTTGAGCACCTGGTGTGTGAGTGTGCACCAACCACTATTATTAAAATACACTATTATTATTATTATTATTATTATAACACTACTATTTAAAATTATTACGTGTGTCGCCAAGTACACGACTAAATGCTAATATTATAATGTACAAAAGTATTTAATATACTTTTAGCAAAACATAAATATTTTCAGCGACAGATAATGCTTAATGTGTTAAAGCATAATGTCTTACGAATTTAATATTCGATATAAATCATCTAAATAATGTTTCGGCTTTACACTTTCAGCGAACGATAAAAAAAATCTGTACACTTTGGATTTTTTCTTAAATAATGAAATCAATGATTTCTTCAACAACGTTTATTATTTTGACATTACGCTTAACCTTAATAAATTAAATACTTTGGTATTGGTTTTGACAGAAATAACCTATTCTAGTCCATATTCGAGTGATAAATCGATACATTCCATTTTGGTTTTCGTATTTATAATATCAAAAATCGCCTTGGGGATGTCTATAAAAGAAGGCAACCTTTTATAGACAATCCCCAACAATCCGGTGTTGGGTTGTCCGTTCTTCTTTGAAAAAGTAAGGCCAAAATGTTAACGTATTTTTCTGCAATGTCAGGGTGAAAAGAGAGAGTAAAATTTTTGTTTTTAGTACAAAATTACGAACCAAAGTAAATGGAAAACCATCGCCCATAAACACAGCCACATTTCGTAGAAGTCGGCTTACTGACAATAGTTGAACGTGACAACGTCGTAAGAAAATACTGATGGAATGGTTGCATTTTTCAAAAGAAAATTTTAATTTTATTTGTTTGATAGATATTATCATTGCTGTAAACAATTGACACCACATTCACTTTTCACTGCACTTCATCCTTGCCGAAAACATGTAAATGTATTATTGTATAGAAGCTGACGGACTGTATGAAGCACACGGACGCATCGCTAACTCAAGTATGAAAGAGACAGATGTCGAACGCGGAGGCCGACTGTGCCTCTTTGTCGCTCGTTCCGCGCTCTCGCTTGCACTTCAAGCCTTTAATGGAACGCCTCAGAGCGAGGTAACGCCGCATACGTCATGTTTTTTCGTGCGTGCAGCCGGCTCCATCGAATTATAAGACGTAGACGGTATACTCGAGTAGCAGAAGCAGAAGAAATCACGGGCTTAGCTAGTTGTAATCATCATCATCATCATTTCAACTCTCGTTACTCTCTTAATGTCGTCGGTCAACCGTGCTGGAGGGCATCCCACACAAGGCTGCTCGTTAACAGTCTTGACTCTACGAC
This sequence comes from Pararge aegeria, assembly GCF_905163445.1. NCBI lineage: Eukaryota > Metazoa > Arthropoda > Insecta > Lepidoptera > Nymphalidae > Pararge > Pararge aegeria. The sequence goes on along the minus strand of NC_053195.1, from coordinate 8,087,570 downwards.
TTTAGTGATCTTACGGCCGTCGCACCTACGACAAGCGTGGCCTGCCCATTGCCATTTCAACTTGCATACGGTTTACATAGCAACCTAGCTACTAACGTAGCGATTATAAAATCCCTCACTGCTAGTTGTTTAATAATAAAGATTTCTTAATGTTTGTTAAGGTAGACGAAAAATCGATGGTCCTTAAAGATCAAGCTACAGATATTTTGACTAAAAACACGGCAGCTTCGACAAGCCTATCACGCAAACAAGATACGACAAGAGAATAGTTAACAAAATGTTTACCTTACTGCCTACTACAGTGTCACACCGGAGACGACTTAATCCAACTTTGAGAGGCTCGCCCTGAATACTAAACTGGCCTATTTGCAAAGGGAATAAAATTCAATTACTAACGGAACAAAAACGGAACCCGTAGCGATATCTCCGTATTTTATTTATACACCTGCATTTATTTTGTTATGTTCTCGTTTGCTGATCTTTAAAGCATTTGGAGTTGAAAGAAGTACTTAAAAAAACAAGTATTTTTATTATCGTTATATCAATAAAGCCGTTCTTCTAAAAGCCGTGAGTAATACTTAATTATTGAATTCGATACGGTATACAATGTTTGATGATGAAGTAAAATTTCGTTTACCAGGAGAGCGATTACTCTGATTGTTATATAGTATTTAAGAAGGTAGGTGGACCAGTGGACTTTTTATGTGAGTTCCACACAAGATGCTGGAGCAGTTCTCGATACCGTCCCAATCATTCCGTCTAACAGACTAAGGCAAAGGAACTCGATTATCTTTAGCAGTTAGAATGGTGGAAGGTAGTTGATTTTAGGGAGTAAATTGTTCAAGTCGTAAGGCTTGACTCGTCTTCTGAGACAAGTCCATCAGTATTTGCGTTAGGCAGATACCGGTACAAATTAAAATTTAAGAGATCCCAGAGTCTCCTAACGAACGGAGGACGATATAGGAAGATAGTGGGTCCGATTTCTGCCCAATCTCGACGGAAGATTATTTAGAAATAACGGCTATGAAAAGTATAATCCTTTTGGAAAAGTAGGTACCCAAAATATGCTTTATTTGTAATTATCAGAGCATATCAGAGCTCTGATAATTACAAATGTGGATTAATAACAGGGACGGAATTGTCTTATACACAATGAATTGTATAAATCGATTGTTCTGCAGTAATTTAGTATAGATTTTTAATAAATTCAATCACACATTTTCTGAACTAAGAGTATCCATTAACAATCAATTGTTTACAGCATTTTCATTTTACTTAAAGAGTTTGCTTTGTTCTATTTATGTAGTTCAATAGAAACTGGGACACTTGATGTCATAAGAAAATGGAGTGAAGACTGTATCTGTTGCAACTCTGAAAGAAAAATAGTTATAGATATTGCAGTCTGAATAGAATTTTTAACAATAAGGGCATCCTTAATTTAGACATGACTTTTACTATCAACAGTGAATTGAGTACATTAGTCAGATTTGCCCACTGTGATAGTTATTGAGTAAGAGTAGGTTATTTAACACCAAGCTACGTCGCGTAGGAACCAAACGGAATAAAAGCGTAAGCGGGCGATGCAGCGCGGTGGATCGGGGGACATTTAATAGATTTTAGGCCTAGAAACTTCTATGTTATTTGGAATGCACGTGGTAATCATTTTAAAAAGCTTTTTTGTTATTAGGACCAGTTATCAATGGGTAAAAATTTACGTACTCTGAACAATAAACAGCCATAAATTATAAACTCCTCATGCCAGAAAATTCTAAAGAACTTAAACAGTAATTATTATTATAATGATTAAAATATATTCTCATTTATTACCCAAGAAGTTTTTATCGAACAGGTTAAATATGTAGTCGTTATTGTGATTTATATAGATTTTTCCTCACTGCAGTCATTGATGTGACTGAATTCATTACAAGTCATTAAGGATTGTATACCATGTTAAGATATTCTTACCATACCATAAGACGTTAAAGAAGAATGTAATTTTAGAGATATAACATTATTTGGTATTGTTTGGTATTTGAGATATGATCCAAAGCCCCCGGACGAAGCCTAAGCCGGAAAAACAAACATTATGAAACACTTAATTTAGTATGAAAGAAAGAAAGCAAAGAAAGAAAAATAAGCGTAATAATATAATAATAATAATAATAATTATAAATTAATGTATAAAATAAAGCCTTCTATTATAATATTTTTTTTTGTGCGCTTTAATAGTTTAGAGTATTAGAAATACAGAACAAACCCACGAAAATATTTTGAAAATTATCGTTTTTCGTGGGGTAAGAAATCAAGACCTTACTTATTTAAATTTTTAAATTAATGAGAGATTCATCTAAATTCTCAAATAATGCGGCACCAATAAACACTTCGACTGTACAGTACGTGCCGAATCTTTGGAGTAGCCGCCGCCTGCCTTTTGATATAAGCCGGCGCGTGGCGGCCCCTTAGAAATTACCCAAACTATTTAGCGATCGAACTATTAAACTAATTATGGATTTATCTGTCGATAAGCATATCCTTAAATTTATTGACAAATCCTGCTTTATCCTTGTAAGCTGTACCTATGATAGGTACAGTTTACAATGCGTTTGTAACTATTTAATATAGTTAGAACATGCCTTCATTTGTATTCGATTTTAAACTTAACTGGTAGCTGCAGTGTAGTGCAATTTATGAGACATCCAAAATATTATACGTAAGTTTTAACAGAGTGTCCTAGTTAGAATGTCGACGGCTTCTACATGCAGTGCTTTCTCTAACCACATAGCTACTTCATAATTATCGCTGACATGCACGAACCGCAAGCTTTGTGGAAATAAAGTGCTTGCATTATTGTTATGTTATTCGAAGTATTTACTCTAATGAACATGTCTAGTGCTATATTGTATTCCCTTTGCAGTATATACGTTATGAACATAATACGCAGAGGTCAAAGGGTATGTTTTTATTGTTTAATCAATGATGGCTTTCTCATTTCATTGGCTCCTAGGATGGTTAGCAGTTTTGTTAAATCACGGATCCTTATTTCAATGGTCTGTCAATCAATCTTAGGTATTGTGTTTCTGAAAATTTTTTATACCTTGATTTGTAGCGGTTAGAGCTAAGCGGTCGGTCTCAATTATTTAGGTCACAGAATTAAGTAAAATTATCTTTTAATAAAAATATTCTAGAATAATTTTACATCGAAAGGAGAAATCATAATTATAGATCTTATAAATATCATAGGATAAGAAAAAGCGTTTAAGAAGCGGTGATAGCCCAGTGGTTATTTTAGCTAGGTTAGCCTAGTGGTTAGGTTACTAAGGCTACACTTTTGGTTGCCGAGTTCGAATCCCAACACGCATCTCTAACTTTTCTGAGTTATGTTCGTTTTAAGCAACTAAAATATAATTTGCCATACAGTTGAAGGAAATCGTGAGGAATCCTGATTGCCTGACATATCGATGTTCATAGCACGCTTAGATGTCAAACCTGGCAAGAGATTTAGGAGGCAATACAACCACGCTCAAGGTCAGAGCACGGTATCGATCATTACGATATTACAAAGCCGATACTTTTCGTTTGAAGTTATTATACATTATTTTTACTTTGTTATTGTTATATGTGCAAATGTATTGTATTTTTTGGTTTATACGAGTAAGGGGTATACGAGTAATGTGCAAAAGGGCTAAACGTTAGGTAAGCATGTGTCGGCAGCACATTTACCTTACCTTTAGTTACTTTTGTGATTTGAATATTAATCGGCCTCCAACTCCAAGCTGCTTGTCACTAACTGTGGTACGTCCAGAATATGCAGCTACTCGTATTTGCGCCATGTTTGGAATGTGATTTAAAAGAAGTTCTCAACACTTGGAGGCAACTAGGACCAAAGACCCGAGTTGGTACGCCCCTGTTTAGTTCAACAATATCCAATGCAGGATTCACGGCAAAGTGAATCCTGAATCGGACTTGGAGACTCCTGGATTGAATGAGTTGGATCGCCTACTAGTTATGTTTGAGTTCTAGACTGGATGTGGCTCTTAGGTGCTCGTGTACTGAGCGGTTGTGTGTGTGAGCGGTGTAGTGATCTGAGAGTAAGCTAGGTTTGTTTATTATTCTCGACTCCTAGTTTTCTTTAAATACGCTTGATTTTAATGGCACAGATGGTACCTAGTAGCACGGGTTTGTCAATGCCGCGAACTAGTTGTAGACAAAGCTGATGTGATGTCAAAAGTATGATCCCATTAAAAAGCAATTTGCCATGACAAGAAAGCTCAAGTTACTCAGTAAACATTATTCATGAAAACTGTATAAAAATGCATGCATTCTGAAAAATATCCAACTATATTTTAAACAAAATACACCTCCAGACGAAACAAAAGAGACAAAGCGCTTAAACTAGAATGCATGTCTGGACAAGAAAGATGCATCTTATGAATTATTCTGAGCACAATAGTGCAGAGGCACTCACGTGTGCCTCACAATGTACCTGCTTGTAGTTCGCTAAACAGAACTGTAGCGCAACAAGTCTTTGTAGGGCCTGAAACTGTTTACGTACGAGCTTGAATAATGTTGAGCACAGAATTATAAAGTTGGCAAACAAACTATTGAGGCGCGTTTAAATCCCTTTAATATTTAATAAGGAGTGTATAAATAGCGCAGTGGGTAGGAGCTCGACTTCACTTTCGGGGGGCCGAGTTCGAATCCAAGCGAAACCTCTAACTTTTCTAAGTTATATACGTTTTAAGTAATCAAAAATATCACTTGCTTCGACGGTGAGGGAAAATATCGTGAGGAAACCTGCACGCCTGTGAGTTCTACATATTGTTCTCAAAGGTACGTGGAGTCGACCAATCCGCACGGGGCCAGCGTGGTGGACTACGGCCTTCTCATTGTGGGCTCGTGCCCTGTAGTGGACCCCTAATAGGTTGATATAAGGTTGATATAGTGTATTCATGTTTTGAGAAACAATACTTACTTTACTTACTAATGTTATATATACGAAAGCTGTTTGTTTGTTTCTTCCTACTTATCGTCCTAATAAGCAACCAGAGTAACAGAGGCTACTTTTTATCCCAGAAATACCAACGGTTCCCAAGAGATTTGTAACAAAACGTAATGAACGCGATGGAAAAACGCGGGCAACAGCTAGTTATTTTAAATTCCACAATTCCATACTATAATGTTACAAATGTGTAAGATTGTATGTTCGATGTTCCTTAGTTAGACGCCTGCCTTAGCTAACTCAGCAACCAATCGACTTGACTTTTGGCGTAGGTTTAGTAGTAAGGACAAGGAGTAACAAAGGCTACTTTTAGTTTTGAAAAATATTAAATTATGGTGGTATACAGGATAATTTTTACAACAAACACCTATAGTCCTTCACGTCCTCACGCATATTGCGAATGACCTTATTAGTTGTTCGTTTATATAATATTATAATTTTTTAACCCAAGGTGTCTATCTTGTTGTTGTATTTGGTTTCGTGCCCGAACCGTGCCAAGGGGCCCCTCTTTCTTAGCCTCTGCTGTCCGAATGTCCTGCCGTGTCCGAATGTCCTGCCGTGGCCGAATGTCCTGCCGTCCATCGGTCCATTTGTCGTTGGGTTGTATCTAATGAACCATATCAGGTAAAATATTATTTTTTACATAATGGGCCAATTTCTATACACGCAAAAAATAATAAAAATAAAAAAAAAAGGTGAAAATTGAAGGAACACTCTTAACACCCTCTAGAACCATATTTAAATATAAATCTCATTATACTTAAAACATACATTCCCTCAAAAATCTACTTGAGGCTACCGCACGTGTGACAACTTTTGAACAGGTGAACTGGATTTTTGAAGTAGGATTTTATATTTTATTGAAATACATAATCTGAAAACAGAATAATCAAAATAATAAAATAGTCACCTTTGTCCGCCGATATTCAACTTCAAATTTGCGCTGTATCAGGCAAAAAAAATCTTGATTTTATGTATTTGTTTTTAAATTGCCTGTGCCAATATCTATCAATATCTGTGGTAATAGGTACATACCTACGACGAAATCTTCGATGCTTGTCAGTAAAGGAGACGCGCTAAAATGTGGATTTAGTTTCAAGTGACAAGGCTTCTAAACATTTGTTAGCTATTCCTTTGTTCTATAAATAGGGTGGCCGAGCCAAAGACAAATTGAGGCTCATTTTATAGTTTACTAGCTGTTTCACGCGGTTTAATCTGCGTTAATAAATCGTTATGTATTATATTTTAGTTTAAGAACCTAATAAGTGCTGCTCTGTTTTTAAGCGATCCATTTTGCACGCCTCATAAGCGAAGCGTTGAGGTTGTGCTCTACTCTCGACTCTCTCGATTTCAAAAAAAGCAGTTTTCTCGAAACTGAAATTGATTTTTTGTTATTTATATTGCACTTACAGGTTAATTTGAGTACACTAATATCAAGTCAAATAATTTGTCAGGCACATAAAATACATTTTAATAACAATTTTTTTGTTTAACATAGTAAATAATAACATTAAACATAATCTTTTCTGGACGTCCGTGTATGGACGGGTGTATGTGGCATCAAAATTGGTCGAAAAAATGATCGTATCGGAATAATTGTTTTTTAATTATCTAAAGTAACACACGACATAATTTCTTAGTTAATATGAGCGTTCAATTCACTGTCGTTAAATTTCCATGTAATTATTCTAGCTAATATTAATTGTAACTTTCAATGTGCAATCATTATGACATTCCCGTGTCTTGTTTACAAAAAATGAATAATAATTAATATGAAAAAAAAAATTTGTAATGAGCATTGAAAGTTTCAGTTAAAAAAAATTCAATTTTATTGTGAAAAAAATGAGATTATGAGGCGTGCACTTTTGGATTTTCCAAATTTTTTTTGTTATCCATCAGGTGGAACAGCTTCTTGGTCCATCTGCAAATATAGATGTAAAAAATATGATGATTCCGAATGTATGTTATGATATATGGATACGAAATTTACCTCAGCGTGTGTATTTCACTCTTACTTCCGAAGGCTTGTTATAGTATATTATACGTTAGGCAGATCACGTCTGACTACATGATACGTATGGGACATGTGGATCTCTAACGAATGTTTGTCTTGAATTACGTTCGTGTGAAAGAAGAGTGCGTGGTATTGTTAGGATATTGTGACCTTATCATGATATCCGTGTAGCAATATTGTAAAACAGTTTCACGTTTAAGAGATTTATTGTTTTCGTAAGATATGTAAACTTTAGTATCTTAATATTATGCTAAAGTCGTATTCGGTAGGCAGTATTTATTGGCTAGTGGCGAAGAGGAGATAGCCTTGTGACGAGTCAGTGATAGCCTGGTCAAAGCTTCGGTCTCCCTTTCAGAGGGATCGATCCCGCACCTTAACCTTTTTAAATATTGAAATGACACTGACTTAACTGTGAAGGAAACCTGCATGCCTGAGAGTTATTCATTATGTTTTCAATGGTGTGTCAAGAGTGCCTACCCGCGCTTGGCCTGCATCATAAACTACGGCCTAAACCCTTCTTATTGCAAGGAGACCCATGCCCTGTAGTGGGCCGCTAATTGGTCGATATTAATGAAAGTCGTATTTGATGCGGTTTCACCAACATTGCCTTTTTTGATTGATTAGAGCGTGCTCAACAACGAACAGTATAACTTCATAACATCGAAAACTTCAATAACTGTAAAAAGAATTAAAAATAATTGCACCTTGCAACATTGCTAACTGAAATCGAATCGGGTCATATCACGATTTTAAGTAGTGCAGCTATCAATAAAATTATGAAAAATATATTTATTTTATTTATTTAAACATCTTTGTTGCGTAATAAAGGAGAAATTACAAATATAGCTAAACAAAAAATTAAAAGCAAAAGGCGACCTTATCACTAAAAGTGATCTCTGCCAGGCAACCTTACCGATAGTACACAACAAAACATGAGAGACGGGAAATCGCAATTAAAATAAACAATACATAAATTTACACACTTAAGTACATACTACTAATAACTAATATAATAAATTATTAAAAGAGATAAATAAAATATATTACGGTATCATTGTAAGGCTCGCAAGGCACACCTTGTTTTCTAGGTTTGAAAGCTCCAATCCGACTACTATTAATATTTTAAATCCACAATTATAATTTCGATTGGTTCGTTTGAATACAATCATAATAACCGATGATATTGCTGTCCATATTTTTAGCCGTCAATTATTTAAATAATCTTTTAGTAAATCAAGACACAGAGAAATTCTCTGATATATTTGTTTTAATTTATTTTATTACTTGCGACTCAGTCTTGCACTATAGCAGTATTATCGATTTTGGGTTTCATGATACACATTACCTTATGTTTTCCTTATTTTGTACTATTTTTAATTTACTGTGTAACTGTTAATTGAAATAAATTTATTATTATTATTATTCTATCATTTATTATTTTTCTTATTTTGCCTACTGCCTTCTGTATCCGACCCTTGATCCAACAACCAAGCGAAAGCTTCTTGAGATGTTGGTCGAAGCTTTTCGCGAGAAGACCATTGACTGAAACGACGATCGGAACAACAACGGTCGACTCAACATTTTTATTATCATTATTATTACACTTATTTATGAAAATTATAAAAATAAAGCTTTATTTGCTATACTCCACGAAAATTAAATTGTAAAGTCAACATCTGTATCATAAATAATTGTTTCGTCAAAACAATTATTCATTGTAAAGTCAATATCTCCTGAGGATGCTCCGGTTTCGGAGCGAAACGTGCGTAGAGGGTACATTGCCGAAGATCTGTTTGGTGTGGAGTATAAGGATTGAAGAAATTATAAATTACACCATACAGATTCTCCTGCTATTCGCAGCGTATAACAAATTAAGCATAATTTTCATAATATATCATGGACTTCCGCAAAGTAACGTCTGCTTCTATCCAATATATATTTTTTGTTAATACATACTTTAAACTTAAAAGTAATGAAAAGGTTATTTGCGGTAAGTTTAAACTCTTTTGACATTTAACGCCTATATAATAAATAATCTTATCCAAAGTGGATCTATTTTTATAATAAATCTATTATTATGAATTTTGATGGGTAGGTCGTTTTGGTTGTCACTGCACAGACATTTTTGTACAGTTGTTCCTCTAAAACTATTGATCTATGAAGCGGTGATAGCCCAGTGGATAGGAGCTCGACTTAACATTCGGAGGGCCGAGGTCGAATCACAGCACCCACCTCTAACTTTTCAAAGTTATGTGCACAAGTATTTCAAAATCCTCGTTCGTAAGGAAACCTGCATGCCTAAGAGTTCTCCGTAGTGTTTTCAAAGATGTGTGGAGTCCATAACCACTTGTAATTGTGGGAGGAGACCCTTGCCCTGTACTGAGCCGGTTATGGGTTCATATGATGTGTGGTTGTATGATTTTCAAAAGGCTATGAGCTCCTTGTGTCCAGCAGCTGGCGATTCAAACATTAAGGTTGTCGATATCCCATCTTTTCTTTAAACTATTACCTGCCTTTTGGCCTACCACAACGTTGTCCTTTTACCTTCCCTCTCTTTTGTGTCTTACCCACTGGGATATCACTGCTTCACAGCGCAGCATGAGGCGATGACAGATGATTATTTATTTGCTATACCCCTAACAGGTCAACCCTTTACCATCTTAAACTAGATTATCTCTTACCATCAGGTGAGATTTCAGTCAAAGGCTAACGTGCACTTAGTAGTTTAATTCTTATTTTAAATGGAAACGAGGAAATTCGCTCTTGTAAACAACATGTTCGCATAATGTGCACTGCTTTGTTCTATAACTCGTATAAAACTAGTCCCATGCTTGATTTAACTTAGCGAAACTGGTAGTCTGGGTAGTTCTGAAATAATTATGGAGTGTACGTGAACTCCACAAAGCTTTGTGAAGCGAGGGAGGTCACTTGCATTCCGTCCTCATAGTGTATGAGCTGGTGGCAGAAATATCTATATCGTTAAATGGTGAGAAGCTAGTTGCTAGTTACCACCCAACTCATCAAGTCGTACCGCCAAGCGATTGAGTGTTGGCGTCGCAACTGACTAGGTGGATGGATATAATAGAACTGTCATAAACCTAACAGATTTTTCAGCTACCATCTTAGGTTGTTCGGTCACTTACCACCAGGTGAGATTGCATTTTTTTTTATGCTGGTCATTAATTTTTTTTTTTTGAGAGATACGGTCTGTACAAACCGAAATCTTATCATACATCGACACAATCTAAAATTAATTCATGGAAGGCTTAAGAAATAGGATCCGGAATAACCCTAAAAAAAACTAACATTTGCTAAATTTTTTTTTTATTCTTTATCCTGCTCACATAACCACACTCCGAGAAAAGATAAACTTGCTCAAATTAAATTATTAATGAAATGTCTGGGATTATAACTAATTTAATTAGATATATGCCGTCTCTTAGATACAAAAATCTGTAAAATAAATAAAAATTAATTTCTTAAATTATTTCTTTTTGACAAAATGCGTATATTGTTTATCATGTTCGCGATCTAAACTGTTTGGTATACATCTCTTCGGCACATAATTGTATTATTTACTAAAATTACAACTTGCTCTTAGCCTATCATACACGCATTTACCGAACAACGTCAGAGTATCTAAAATTCTGAAGAACATGACCTCCCTGACATATCATAGTTTTTAATTTGAGGATCTCGATTTGATGTCCAGTTCGGCTCAATTTGTTGTTTTATAATTTAAACTAGTAGGACTAGGCATTTGAAGTGACACTGTGAGAAAGAAAGAAGAAGAAAGAAAGCATACTTAACGCCACACAAAGAACCACATTACAGTATGTGCGATGGTGGACAAAAACAAAACCCGGCTAGGTTTCTTGCGGGCATCAACTTTTATCGTGGGATATTGATACGACTAGGCAGGGTTCTTTGTGCTCACGATCTCCTTTGTATGTATTTTAGATAAAACGGGTCGATCGAAGATCCTAAGGATCAAATACTTTTTTTATGTTCAAGTTATAAATTAGAATAGTTTCTAAAAAAAGATCTTTCATTATATTGACACCTTAATGCATTTTGTCTCGTCTAATAAAATAACTTCTGAATGAATAATCTTACAATGAATAATCTGATCACCTTATAAGTTATTATGATTTGGAAAATGTATTTTCTTCCGGGAAAGCTAAAAAGCAAAGGAAGTATATTTAAAAAAAATTAAAAACATTGCCTTTGTATTAAAAACTCATTTGTTTTTTCAATTCCAAATATAATATTGTCTGGGAACTGGCCACCTCAGATTGAACAAAGCTTGGTAAACCAATTACACATCAGTGTTATTGGCAATGTAAAATTATGGTAATATTGTTTGTCTGATGATGGAGTCAAAAACCGATACCCGGCCCTATCAAGTATGGGCTCTATTCTGTAACGATGATTGTACACAGGGAGGGTATCTCTAGTAATAATCAATATAATCCAAAATATTCAGATTGTAGATTGAAGTTAGCAGTGCTATTTTCTCCTAGTCTACTTTCCTAGTACTCCTAGCTATCCTTTTCCTAATCTTTCCAATCGACATGCTCTCTACTAACTTCATTATTTGAACTAAAGTTTTAGACAGCATGAAATTAATTATTCCGTAAGTTTTTAAGAAACAATTTATTATTACATAATTTATTAATTAAACGCTGGACGTGTTATATTATCCCGCGTTATTTGTTGAAAGATACTAGCTATTTTATCAAATAGCTCGTACGATTTGTTTTAAAACTCTGTCGAATAGTTCACGCATCATGACACAGAGGAGTGGTTGTATCGAATCGATTTAAATTTTCCGCAACATTGCATTCGCAACAAATTGCTGCGCTATCCAAACTAAGATGAATGGTTATGTATATGCACATTTTGCAATAAAAGTAGAATACATAGATTTAATTAAAATGACTACTGTAACCATTTCTACGTGAGAAGCACGGAACGGGCACGGGGGCGTCGGGGGTACGGAATTATAAGACACACGTATGAAGGAACAAACTTATATTTCGAGTGCTCTCGGAAATGACGTGAAAGGCAAGAACAGTGGCCCTGGCTAACGGCCCACGCGATTGCTGGAAGCATGTCCTTATTGTTTCACTAGTAATGTTTCTAACAGCCGGCCAGTGTCTCCGAGAAGACAGCGCTATATAGATAGGATATAGATAGGCTTCTACCAGGCTAATACCTCGTATTAGCAATGGTTGGCCGCGGCGCCGTCTTGTACGATTCGGAAAAAAATCCTTTTGACGCAATCTACATTTCACTCAACTACCACTAACGCCATCTAGTGTTAGCGCGGGTCAACATTGCGTTTGTTTAGTTGTAATGTAACACTATTTTATTTCGAAACTTTTATAGTAGTCGTAGAGCTCGTAGAGAAGTACTAACGCTACGACGTTTTCTGCTGTTAAGCAGCATTGTTGCAATGCTGTGTTCCGTTCTGAAGGTCGTGTTTGCCGGTGTTATTAATATTTTCTAAAATGCCAGTGCGCTCTATTAACAGTATTCACTTAAGCATTAATGTAGCCTCACTTTGCTAGAATCTAGGCCATCAAATTAATCTAATCAGCATTATTAATTAGTGCACTGATTACGAGTAGGTAATTTGCTTATAGTCCATTGTATAGTTCCGCCCACTATCTCCGAAGATTATAATCAGATCGTAAATGATGGTATCATTAAATTTTTATGGAGAATTCATTTTTCGATCTCAGTGGCGCAGTGAAGAGTGCTGTAGTATTGTAAATGGGAAATTCCCCTTTCGATGTCTGACAGGGTCAAATTTAGAAGAATTTTCTCTAGTCTTGCCTGGTGAGAAGCTTAGACGGTAGCCTGTTACCACCCTACGGATACGTAGTCTAAGCGATGAAGCGTTCGAGAACAAAACCGCGTAAAAACCGACGAGGGTTTAACTTTAATATAACTGCCATGTGGAGTGCTGCAATTAATTTACGCTAATTATTGTGGGAAAGCGACCTGAGACCCTGTAGTGGGCTTGTACTAAAATTAAAAATAAAGAATTAGTGGCCTAAATTCGAAATTTTAAAAACAATTCAGTTTTTTCTGTGATATCGAGTATGTAGCTTTGCAAAAAAGCCAGTCGAAAATCTGACCTCCATGTAGGAGTTCATTGGGGAAAGTGGTCGAGGTCACCATGAACTCTGAGCGAGCGTACAAAGTTTAAACGTCCTTAGATAGTAGAACTTCAATAAACACACAATATTTCATGTAAGTTTTTTTTAATTTAGTTTAGTTTTTAATTAATCTGTTATGTTATAGTGTAGATGGGTCATAGTTACCAAATAAAACTTTTAGCCATGTCACTTCAAGAACTCAAACGGAATACTATATTATCAATTATTATTAGTAGCAACTTATCTCAGAAAATACGTTTCTACGACGCCCATGCCTTCGCTATACAGTGCTACGATTTGGCAACATATCAAAGAGAAAAGCTCAGTTTGAATCAACCACGGAAGTAACCGTCATCGAAACTAGTTTGATATAAAATTTGGCCTCTCGGGTTTTGTCCTTTAAACGAAAGTTGCAATTTCGGTTCAATTAGTTGGAAATACATTTTCAATGCTAAAAAATGCTCAAGTTACATTAAAAAATACTCAAATCGCTATAATATTTGGTGTGCCTACATAATTTGAAGAGTTCCTTCGACTTTTCCATTTTCCATTTGAATCCCTCTATCTCATGGATATAGGACATAAAAATGGTAGACATATTTATCACGTGCATGCATGTTAGGCCAACTTGTGCAAGGTTTTGTTTTTGTTTTACTAACCAACCATTACCTATTATAATACGGCAAAGCTTATCGATACCATGTGCATTATCACTCATCATAGTGTGTGCTAGAAGTCCGTCGCAAATTTTCACTGAAAAAAGCAATTACAAATCGCATATTAATTATATAGTATGTCCCTGATTATGAATGAGTCACTGAGAATATTTGTCGGAATATTTCGCTCTTATTCCGCAACTGGTCGGATACTATTCATAATCTGATGGAGAAAACCCGACGACGTTTATGACTAAAGAGCCTGGACAAATTGCAACTAGTCCACATTAGTTGTGGACGAACGCACAATTCTCCCCAAAATTTGAGTTAGCTATTGCATTTATCAAAATAATTGAAGAATACCTTTTACTTACAGTTAACACAAAGTTTCACACTTGTTAAGTATTCCTTTTAGGTATGAACGTTATGTTAAGCCCTTGGCACGCAGTAGGGCCCTGAATCAAACTAATGATCACTTTAACAAATTGATGTAGCTGTTACCAACGCGTGCTGCTATCTCAGGGATATAACGTGTCGTATTGATAAATTGTGAGCACATTTTGTATGTAAATCTGAACCTCAGTTAGAATAACTCAAACAGTTAATTTAAATAAAGGTTTTATCTACAATATTATGCACAGTAAGTCAACCAGATATTATACATAGATAAACTATTCTCTATGTTTTCCTATCACATAAGTTATGTAGCTCCACGAAGTCGTTTGTTGCTGCATTCAGGCTTCTGAATTTAACCGAATTTGACATAAACAGCTACGGTGAGTACATGACTCAAGAACAGTTTGTTGTCAACGTCGAAAATAAAATCAATTTTGTATTTCATTACCACCTCAGAGTTCGTGTAAATATAAGGAAGAACATGTATGGTAATATGTTCACACCAACCCTACATACAATTCAATGTACAGGATTTAGCACTCGAAATTGGAGACAAGTGCATATATCGAGAACGGTGTTGCTAAATAATAGAAGATATATTTCAAACATCTGAAGAGCTGTCTTATTGTGCATTTGTAATAACATATGGGCTTATTTATAATATAAGTAAGTAATTCTAATTTATAGTACAAATCCATACTCATATTATAAATGCGAAAGTGTGTTTGTTTGTCCTTTCTTTACGTACTAACATAGCAACAAATCGACTTGAGTTGAAAGGACGGAGAGTATTATAGTTTTTTTTCTTAGTTAATCAAAAGTTTGTAAAAACAGTAATAAACGCGGACGAAGAACACAACTAGTGAAAAAATAATTATGCTCTATGACTATTAACGTAGGTACTAGATTTGCAGTCAGTACAAACCCCAGCAGAAAAAAGTGACCAGTTCGTCATTATCCATAGCCTAGACCTTTAACAGTCCACTGTTAAAGGTCTCTCCCAAGGGTAAGATTTGCCTATAATCACCACGCTGGTACGGGTATATGATAGCAGAAGGGTAGTAGTAGCACCGAAGACCCGGCTTCCCGTCCCCTATTATATTATGTTCTCCATGAGAGACGTTAAACACAAGCACAATGGGGTTTTCGCTCGAAAACTAAAGTAAATAGATTACTTTTTAGTGATTTAGAACTTGTTTTTTGTACACTTTTTGATGTCTGAGAGCACATCTAGTATGTTAATTATTGGTGGCAGCAGCGGTCACGATAAAAAAAAACACAAATTATTTATCGCCACAAAGCAATCTCTTCCAGTAAATGTAGCGAATTAGAATGACCTAGCGACGATTTTCTTAGTATAAAACCTTATAGTCGTTAGTTCACATCGATTATTACCACTGTATAGTTATGTTATGTTAGAACGCGTTTATTTCCGGAAATGCCTGCACGATTTGATTTTTTGTGTTTCATTTAACCGAAATGCTTTGTATATACTTATGGTTTGATTCGGTTACATAAGTCCGCTTACATTTATAGCAGGTAGTGGGTACCTACTACCTCAATAGCTATTTTTCCAATGTAAAAGAAGGTACGTGCTCAGAAGGAGGGCATTAGGCTAATGATTCAATTGAAACAATCTAGAGTGTAAGAGCGATATATGCCCGGATTCAATTTCGTAACGTTGTAAACTAAAAAACGACTTAAAATAATACGTGGCCGCTTCGTACACTTTCCCATGTCCAGCCGACTAAATGGCACGGGTCGCCTCCCGCAATGAAAAGTGGTTGAGGCCGTAGTGCACCACGCTGGCCCAGTGCGGATTGGGGGACTCTCAGGCATGCAGTTTTCCTCACGATGTTTTCCTTCACCGTTGAAGCATGTGATATTTGAATTGATTAAAACGCACGTAGCTTAGAAAAGTGAACAGGTTGTGCTGGGTTTCGAATTCGTTTCAAAGTCGAAGTCCTACCCACTGGCCTATCACCGCTTGAAAATAATCAAACTCTCAACAGAGTAATCTCTACTTTTATAGTACTTTATTATATTCTACAGTAGAAATAAATAACGATGAAAAACTTTATGCAATTTAGTTAATTTTTTCTAAGATCAAAATTTGATTTATTGGTGTATCTACATCGGATAACCATTTAATAAGAAATATGGCCAATTGTAATGTCTGTTTTTACATATAAGAATTTCACACAGTTAATAAAAGTATATGTTGTTAATACTATCATCATATTAAAAGGTAAATAAATATGCTTAAAGGCCTATCCTCTACCTACTAATGGGCGGCACAGATCTCCTTCCATCGGATCTCAAGATTTTCCAAAGCATGTTGGCAGGCTTTTAACGCTGCACCCATATAACAACAAAATCATCATCGTCATCATCACATCAATCCATTACCGGCCCACGGGCCACCGACCAGAGCACGGGTCTCCTCCTACATTAAGGCCGTAGTCCACCACCCTGAACCAGTGCGGATTGTTGGACCATACAACAACGGTACAGTACAATAAAGTATTATGTATTGCCTTCATAAAAATTATTAGTGAGAAGAAATATGTTGATTCTGTGTTGCATGCAAATAAACCATGCTGTAACAATACGGTTTGTTAGTCCCAATACGTAGGCTACAGTTGTAGGTGCGGTGCGATTTAAAAATTTGCATGAAAAGAACTTTTGCGGGGATCTGACACGTAGCTGCGGCTGCAGTATTGTTCCAGATAGCAGTGTGCATTTTTCCGCAACGTTGCGTTGCATGCAAATTGGTAACCTGTCGAGGCGGAAATAAATGAACTTGATTATAACAGAAACACGAGGACAGAATGTTGTTTGGAAAGATTAATTCTAGTACCTACATTTTTCTTCAAATACAAATACAATTATTCTTTACGTGTAACTTGAGTACCTTCAAGGCAAGAGTGAATAGGATTTTTCTAGGCAAGCGTGCTCCAACCTAGACCTCCAGCATTGCTTTCTAACATGCATAATTGTCGTCGAGCGCTGACCTATGGTAAATAAAATAAAAAAAAAATCTCTTGTTACTTACGTAAGGCGTAACACGATATTTGGAACATTTTGTAAGTCGATCTTGCACCCTGGATACGAACATATTAGTATTAGAGCTTTTTGTGACATAGCTTGTCCGGGGAAGTAAACCCGCCATGTTTATTTCTGCCGTCAAGAAGCACTGTTGAAATGGTGTGTTCGTGTCGCGATTGTCGGTGTTATTAAAAACACACGAGGCTTAACACCTACGACTCAGTAAACAGGGCGACACATTGTAAGTTGAACAAAGCGTTCTGCGAAATTTCGCTTTGTTTATAGGCGATGGTTTTTATATGCGTTGTCCGTCAATTATAAGTTTAAAAATATTATAAGTTCCCAGGAAATAAAAAAAATTAAAACGGCCATTTGGAACTTTCATAAAACTTGTGCAACAAACATACGTGCACGTACGCGTGAACTTCATATTTTCGATTTTTTATTATTTTTTCTGCTGCCATATTATTCCATAACCTCATTTTACCTTGAATGTAAAACCGCTAATGTTACTGTTATCACCTGTACATAATACTTTTTTATGGAAACTGCGTCCAATTATTTTTGTAAGAGTATTGACCCCATGGAATTTCCAAATAGCCTTGTTTAATAACTAGCATTTAGTACTGCGGTTTTATTTAATCAATATTACTAATATTCGAGCTTCACTTGGTATATCTATTTCTGATTATAGTAATTCTTTTAGATAAAATTCGTCGAACTCTTTATACGATCTTGTTTCCGAGTCACATACAATTGAAATAGTAAGATTTATCAATGAGGGATAATCTTTTTTATTTTACGACAAGATAAAAGTTCGATTATGAAACCGAGAGCTTGGTTAGGTGGACAGGCACTGTAACTCTCAAATGAAAAAATCATTGAACGATCGGGTTATTTGTTTTACTTTAAAGGAACAAAAATTTTCGAAATCCTTAAAATAAACAAAGGACGGGACGGACAGGACAATTCATACAACTGGATAGCAAACTAAACCAAAAGTTTAGTAATATTTCCTAATGACGCTTGTTTGCGAATATATAGGCAGACAGTTCAAAGGAATATTTTGCTTTGTGTCGGTCGCTGCAAAACTTTACAGTTCTGCAAAACTTAAATTGCTTATGTCAAAGGTTCATTGCATCGTCAATACATTTTTATTCGGTTACCGTTAAGATTTCAAAAGCCATATTATTATTCCAATAATATTTTTACCAATATTCTTATTCTCTATCAAAAACATCGATAACAAATGCAATAAAACTCGGCGAAACAACAATCAAAATAGTATTTCACAGATTTTCTTCCAAATAACGTTGTTCCACTAACAATACTGACCAACTAACAGCAGCTCGGTTTCCGTCACTCGGACATTGCAAAGGGAATCGTATATCAATCAGTAACTAGCTTGCCGAGTTTCCTACCGTAGGAAACAGTTAATGAAAGTCGTAATAGTACTTGACCATTGTAAAGCGACTAGAAAACTGTGTATAGAAACTTGTAGTTGACATTGACTCTTGTTGACAGCTGCATACTGGAAAATGTAATGTACCTCTAGAAATTGCATAAATGACATAAGCTGTGACTTTAAAGGTAGTGCTGTGAAAGGCAGATTATTAATTTATAAAAATGTCTATTACTATCTGCTTAATTACTCTACAATACAGCCTGGCTGCGTCCACTGCTGAACATAGGCCTTTCCGCAAACGCTACCACAACGAATATCCGCCTTTCCTATCCGGTAACTTCCCCCAGCTTTTTAAGATTGGGCTGGAGGTCATCCTAAACTGCGCTCACCGGTACAACCATTCCACTTCATAACGTTCATCAGTCAGAATGGCCTGCTACTGCAGCCTGCTTGCTACTCTATTGGACTCTATCATCACACAGCTAGGTTAAGCAGCAACTGACTGCAACATATTCTATGATGACTGCGACTATCGGAAAAATAACGGTTGACTCAACACTCCACATCATCTCGTAGGCAAAGTCCAAGTATTTTGTTACCTTTTCCTTCTCAGCTTTCACCAGATTATTATTATTAGGATACAATGGATTTAAAATTAATTATTTCTTCTGATAATATAGCATGAGCAAAGCCATTCAGTGCTGAAATGCCGTCCGTTTTCTTGGCATCATTCCATGTGGGCATAACGTCCACCTTACTATTATTTAACTTCCATGCACGTGAAAAACATGACTATACTAATTATAATTCTTATCAAATTTTATAGAACGTGCGCGTGTGGTTCAGCTTAACATACTCTCTGAGATAGTGGTTTTTGAATATGTCCTGCATTCTGGGATAAAACTTGGGATAAGACTTGACGTTTCAAAAGTGCTTATATTAGGCCTACTTGAAAAAAATGAATTTTAAATTTGAATAAAAAAAAATATCATTTGAATTAGAGTGCAGCCAATTTATCCGCGGACCAAATGTAAAGATACAAATGTTAGGTCGTTTGCTTAGTAAAAGGGTAAACAAAAATCGATTGTCTGTAAATTCGGTTTACTGACGATAGTTAAACGTGACAACGTCATAAGAAAATACTGATGGAATGGTTGCGTTGCATTTTTCAAAAGAAAATTTTAATTTTATTTGTTTGATAGATATTATCGTTGCTATAAACAATTTACACCACATTCACTTTTCACTGCACTTCATCCTTGCCGAAAACATGTAAATGTATTATTGTATAGCAGCTGTACACGCGGACGCATCGCTCACTCAAGTAAGAGAGAGACAGATTTTTATTTATTTTATTTATACTCTTTATTTGTACATCACTCAGAAAAACGAGACAAAAAAAAAGGACAAACACATGAAGAATGAAGCAGGATACAAAAGGCGGCCTTATCGCTAAGTAGCGATCTCTGCCAGGCAACCTTAGGATTAGGAAAACTAATAAGAAAACAAATAGGTGGGGTACACTATTTAGTACATACATACAAATATCTACCTTAATATACCATAAATACTTAAATATGAGTTTGAGTAGATAAATAAATAATAATAGTCGTCTTTACTGAGCGAGATAATGAGCCTTAACAGCATTTTTAAATATCACAGATGTCGAACGCTGCCGAGCGCTGAGGCCGATTGGGCCTCTTTGTCGCTCGTTCCGCGCTCTCGCTTGCACACGTCAAAAAATATTGGAAAAATTCAAAAAGATATATTATGGTTTATACCTCTAAAATACTAAAATAACCTAACCAAACCTAAAAAAATCTATACTCGGTCCAATTGGTCCACGAATAGATGGGCCGCACTTTAGTTCAGTTTTTTCCTACCAATTTAATTAAAACAACACTAAAATTATCGATATCAAACTGCTTGAGACCTATACATTCAGCCAATAATGGCTTATTCATAAGCATATTATTGGTAGTTTTTATAAGTCACACGTTTCTGCGATGGTTTTTACGTGAACTGTTATGTGTTAACGCTAACGCGTACGTTATAGTTCACGCAGGTCGTGGTAATGTTTTTTCGATAGCCATAAACGAAAGAATACCCCATTCTTATAGAGCTTTGCAAGATAATAATGATCGAATTTACACGTTCACTATAAACATTAGGAGCAAACGTTTGTACTTTGTGCTCAAAGAGAAAGCTATCAAACCCTGTGGATTGAGCTACATATAACCTCACACGGCTTCCAAGATTATGACTAATAACTGTCGCATTTATGTTTAATAATATTCATAGCTTAGGCTTCTTTAGGCCTAATATTAATAAATAACGATGTACCAAACGATGCATAGTGTATAATGTATAACATCAAACATGCACTTTACAAGACTGTAAAAATACCAAGAAAATATGTTGTCAAATAGAGCTTTCACACTATTGCATACAGAATACAGAATAATTCATAAGATGCAAGAATCTAATCCAAGATGTAACTTGGAAACTGGTTTGTTCGTTTCAATTATTCTTGCACAAGGGAAATTATATTTGTAATAGAAGATAGATTTTATAATGGATATTAATTTAAGTTCTCTTACGTTAAATACCTATATGTAATGAATAATTTCTCAGGGTTAGCATGTTAACAAATTATGAAAGCATTATATTGTTCTTTGATCTGACATTCTGATCGTTTATTGTGTTTTTTCTGAATGATTAAAATAAACAACCATAGAAAACTTTAACAGGGATTAGAAAAAGAACAAGATATATAATAACTTTGTTCAAGAATCCTTTTTAAGTCAATTAACGGTTTATAGGTTGGCATGTCTACTTCGAGAACTAGATAGCCAAACAGAGTACGTCTCGGATCGAACTAATGATCACTTTAACAAATTGATGCAGGTGCTAACGATGTATGCTACGGTCTCAGGTACGATACTAGACAAGTTGATAAATTATAGATAGAACGTAGACTAAGGAACGTTGTTTAGGTTCCGTAAATTATATAATATTGATATGGTTCCTATAAGATTATTAAGTTAGTAAAAAGGTTGCTAATTATGATGATCCAAATGACCTAGTAGATCCAGAGATTTACACAGAACTCACATTCACACAAATTCACAGACTTTACCTCTTCTACCATGACCTCCTTGGTCCATCAATTATTACCTTTGAGAATGGTTTCCTAACGATTTTTTTTCTGATATAACTTCACCGTTATCGCACATAACTCTCAAGTTAGAGGCGCGCTGGGGATCTAACTTTGTCTCCCCGCATGGGAAGCCTAAGTTCTTATCACTAGGCTAATACGATGAATTCTACATTAATACAAGTATAATAACGTGCCTTCAAACTCTTGCTTCCATCATCTACGAATCCTTGGTTCTACTCCCGAATTATGTGGTGGGACATGTTGAAAGTTATCATCATCATCATCTCTCTAAGTTTAAATACACTCTTTAAATATAAGATCCAAACCCTTAATTTTAAAATTATGCTAATAAAGAGTATACAAAAAAGTATATGGCTGACATGAAAACAAAAGAAAAATGTACCTTGGCTGTGATTGTGTTGTATTGTTTTATTAGGAATCATTGTCATTCTCTTTTTCATGTTGCTATGATATAATTAGGCTGGACACGCGCCAAATTTTTTGTATGTCTATACAGTTGGAAGTTTAGTCTAGACAGACAAGAGTTTATATTTGTTCAATGATAAGTTCTATCACTTTAGTGGCTTTTAGAAAGAGATGACGCGATCGAATAAAACTAGTTTGTCCAGAAGATGTTCTGAAGAATTGCTTTAGTCAATGCTTGCAATATAAATTCCTTAAATAATCTATTCGTATGTTCCAGAAATAATCATTCACACTTATGGCCAGTGTTCCCCAACAATCAGTTTTAAAAGACCATTTTCACGTATTTTTACTATAATAATAATGTGGAACCAAATCCCAGCTGCGGTATTTCCATTGAGTTTAATGATAATATTAAAGGAGTGATAAACAAATCCCCAAGCCAGTGGCATCTCAAAGCCAATGTCAATGTCAGGCAACTCATTGCCAGTGTCTGTGACTGTAGAAAACGATAGTAACTGTACATCCGGTGATTTGCCTGCTTGCTTGCGCCCTACTTTATATGTATTTAAACAAGGTACCTTGAAGATATCTTCCGCCAATAAAAAGTGTCACCAACTCAATGTAGAGAAATGATTATAATATAATTCCAAATAATGTGTAGTTCTTTTTCCACAAAAAAGTGACCTGATAAAAATTTACACGTGCACTATTTGAAAATTTATAATTTCTGAATTTTCTTTTATCTGGTTTGGTGGGACGCTTTGGCCGTGGCTAGTTTTCACCCAACTACAAGTACTTAGCGTTCCAGTACGACGTCACGAAGAAACCGATTCGGTTATGGGTTTAATATAACTGTCATACCCCTAAAAACTTTGTCCGTTACCATCTTAGACCGCATTATCAGTTATCCTAAAAATAATGAATATTCATTGTAGGCAGTTACTTCTCTAAAGTTTCTCAGCAATGCTTTTAGCCCCAAAACATTTTATAGCATTAATGACTTTATGCAATTTAATAAATGATATTATTACATTTTTTATTTAATAGCAGCCTGCTTATTTCCAATAAAAGTTTAAATGATAAATTTCATAATTATATTTTAGTCGTTTTTAATTAATGTGACATCTGAGTAGGTATTATTAATTTTTGATGACAATTTTGTATTTTTTTATGTAACATTGAATGCTAAATTACTGGTAATGCACTGTACCCTAAACCAATATGTGACACCTGATTGATGTGTATTATTTTTATTGAATTTTATATTTGGAACTGGCTTAGTACCCACTTTTTCAAACCAGCCCTGCATAAAAAATATGCTTTGCCTATTCTTTTGCCTTAGATTTAATTAAAGTTTCCTTACTCTTAAATTACTTTAGCCCGTGACGACAGGAACTGCGCTAAATAAAGGTGAGCATTCGGCCTCTAATTAAATCTTGGCGAGCTAGGAGATATCAAGCTGCAATGGTACGCCATCTGCCTCTGTCGGGTAATCAAATCGTGAAGCGAGCGGTGTCATGGACAACCGGTGTCAGCAGTAGAGCTATGTTTCATTGTTATAATATTTCACTCGGAATAGAAATGAAATTTTAGAATACAATTTCTTTTCTTAGCAACATTGTTATCCTACATAGAGCCATGTTTATAGAGCATAGTCTTGTGTACAAGTTAGCCTTTCAACTGTTAAATGAAGAAATGTATGCATAACTGCAGGATATTATTGACATGCTGCATTCGAAAATTGTTTGGTTTCTGTTTACATTATGTTACCCGATTGCATGTGTACAAGTTACGTGATTAATGATAGCTGTTGACTGAAATCTTACCTATTGGTAAGTTTTGATGCATCCTAAGATGATAGTAGAACACAGTCTAGTCCCTTACTAGATAGATTACACCCTTACCTGCCCCTATTTGGTTTCTATGCGGAGACATACTGAAAGGTTATTTTGCGGAGCGGTGAGTACTGTGGTTTTAAGTGGGATATCGCGGGTTCAAGCCCTGGCTGGCAAGAATAATAATAACAATTCTTTGGTCTGATGGGAGGCTTCAGCTATGGCTAGTTACCACCCTACCAACAAAGTCGTGCCGATATAAGATGCGTAGAAACCGATTAGACATATGGGTTTAATTTAACTGCTATACTCTAACAAGTTAGAGTGCAATCTTAGACTTCTTCATGACATTCTAGCAGGTGAGATTGCAGTGAAGGGCTACCTTGCAGTCGGATAAAAAAAAACCATGCCGGTGGTCTTTGGAAACTGCCAGTAGAAGTGAAAAGTAAATCTAACTACATATGTAATACATGGTATTTAATAAATATCAGAAGCGCGAAGTGACGATGACGCGATTTTCACGCCTTTTGTTTTTTAACGAAAGATTGAGTGAACAAAAATTTTACTTCAAAAATGCTAAATCGCTTGGCAGGTTAGCTCAAATTGCCATTGCTAGGTAATGAACCCGTTACATAAATGTTTAAAAATCCAGAAAACCCCAATTGATTTATTTCCCAAAATTACGAACATGATTGCACACGACGCCACATATCCTGTATTTGGTTGGAAGCCAACCGCAGCTGCAAGCCTTTTGAATAATGGAAGAAGCTTGTACTATGGATATTTTAATACTCCAAAATGTGAATGGAACAATTTGTCTCTCGGATAATATACGTTTTAAGATAAATTAAATTCGTGCAAAATTTCAAAGAATAATTTATGCTTAAAGTTTTTAAATTTATAACAACCTTATTTCAGATACATTTGTGAGCGAAAAATTACTTTAGTAGTTAAATGGAGTCATAAATTTATTCGTAACAAATAATTTACTCAATTAAGTTTTATTGAGAGCAAAGCAACTTTCTACATTTAATTGTTCTAATCTCTAAATAAATATAAGCATTCCAAGAAGTCCATTCTTTAAGTTTATTCAACTCATAATATTATTTCTTATTCATTACAGAGAGCATTGAAACTGTTTTCGACCCTCAGAAGCGAAGTAGAAAATTTAGAACCTCAACTTAATTAATTGGTCCTCTCGTCTCATAACAGTCCTTAGAAAGTCTTATAATAATTCCACGGGGACTTTACTTTTATTTGATTACAGAGTTTATGTTGAATATATTTAAGTGAAATAGGTCTACTTTAGTTTTTGTTAAATATATTTTTATTGTATATTTATCTGATTATGAAAAGCTGTTATTTCTTGAATTTGTTTTGTAGTTGAAACTACAATCGTTCAATATAGGGCTTTTTATATATATGAGCAATGCATTTTGTATCTATTTCACCTATAAATAAAATACGTATTTAAGAGCTTCATCGTCATCATGTTAAACCCATTACCAGCCCACTGCAGGGCACAGGTTCAGGGCTTCCAGCATTGGGAAGGGTTTAGGCTTAATAGATAAATTTTGTACGTCTTAAAAAGAAATAAAACCAAAACCATGAATCCAATCCTGTAACAATAATTGCAACGACTAAGTTATTGTGCGTGGTTCCTTAGTAACATTCCTTATAACATTTCACGAAATAAAATACACAGCCAACCCTATAAAATTTGCAAGTGAAAAAGATTTAAATGAAAGAACTGAATAATTTATAAAAAATAATTGTGTTTCGCAATGGGCTCTTGGAAACAATAATTTTATGGTAATAAATTACACGTTCTCATAATTTTTACAATTATGGGGTATTTTCATGTCTCTTGTCCCTTTAAAATTATCACAAAGTATTAACTGAGTGCGACGTTCACTGGTGTGTGATTTAAATTATAGGCAAATGTTTTTTTGAATGTTCAGAACGACAGATTGTAGGCATCAGTGGTTAGGCCAATATTGCATAGTTTGTATTTGAGTAAAATCTAAAGGTGTTGCGTGATGGTTTCTTCTTTTAATTGTTTTTCCATGATGTGCCCGAGTAAATAACAAGTACATAAATAGTAGTAGTCACAAAGTAAATAAATAGTAAATAAGCTCATCATTCCGTTTATGATAAAGGATTAACTTATATCAATACATCAAAGTCATTTCAAATTCACCAATCGAAAGGTTTAGTGAGGGTCATTATTTTTTTTTTAATTTCAATTCACTAGCCCTTGACTGTAATTCTACCTGTTCGTAAGTGATGCTGCAGTCTAAGATGGTATGGAGTAACCGGTTAGGTAGTATCACAGTTATATTAAACTCACACTATAAAGCGGTTTCTATGCACATCGTAGCGCAACGCTACAACGACACATCTTCGCCGGTAGGGTGGTAATTATCCCAGAGAAAATTCAGAAATTATAAATTCCCATATTGTCCCTGCCTGTAATCAGTCCTCCGACTTTAAATCACAGAGCTCTCCGCTGCGCCAGTCGTCAAATATACCTGAGGTTAGCTTATACGAGAATGTTGCCTATCATATTATGTATACAAATACCACATGACGACATATGACGCCAAGTATCCTCTACTTGGACAAGAGCCAAGCCGAACCAAGCCTTCACTTGCAAGCCTCCTGAATAATGGACGAGACACATTCGATGGATATTTCAATACTTTCAACGCTATGTGAATGTGACAATTTGTCCCTTGGAAAACCGATTGAAGTGAAGTGAATTACTGCAATGAAAAACATCTGAGTATTATGGAGTTGCTCCAAAATAATTATCTTCCTTATAACCTGCAATAAAATGGGGAACTCTGACAGTCCTCACACTTGGATGAGGGCACTGTGTCTCTCATTCTACGAGTATATTTTAACTGTCCCAAACTCCCCTATTCTCTCTATGACGTTCTTCTTCTAAAGTAACCCAACCTTCGGTCAGTTCAGAGAGTTCAGTCATTATTGTAGATTATGTTATGTAAATAAATAAAAGTAGACAAAAACGTAGAATAGTAAAAGTAATAAAATCAAAGTGTAATATTCATAAATGTTCCATTATGTAGCATATTCATATTTGTGCTGTCTAGATTACGAACTAACAGTCTAATTACAACTTTTTATTCCTTAA
Organism: Pararge aegeria; assembly: GCF_905163445.1. Lineage (NCBI taxonomy): Eukaryota > Metazoa > Arthropoda > Insecta > Lepidoptera > Nymphalidae > Pararge > Pararge aegeria. The sequence goes on along the minus strand of NC_053195.1, from coordinate 8,060,307 downwards.
CTTATTCAAAAATAACTTTTCATTGTTTTCCCCGATCTATCTTTTTTGCCTTCTCAATCTTCAAAACATTGGCAAAATACCCTGTTGATAATTTAGGTCCAATTGAATAATCTATTTATCGTGTGCTTGCACGCTCAGCTTAGCTCTACATACCTTTTTCTTGGTTCTTCTGTGTCTTTATTATTTAATTGCGTTACCGAGCTTTTGACCTTGATTCTTCTAGTCTAGAATGTTCAATATTCAAATTATTATTACGCACGCGGAAAAAAGAATTTGAGTACAAAATTAAATCGTAATAATGTCTTATCTATAAAATGGTTTATTTAGCCCTCGCATTTTTTTGATAATGCATTAAAAATAAGTACCTGTACCTATTATAATTGTCTTTTCTCTTGTAAAAAGTTACCTGCTAGCAATTGAACTCATCCTGGACATTTATTCTAAAAACCCTGTAAGAGGACTTGGTTTCAGATGTTTTATTGACTTTGTTTTATTTTTACTGTCTTGTGTAGATTGTATAAGTAAACATTAGTTTCTTCATACGTTAAGTAATGAAGTAACCTAAGTTCATTCGCATATTAGCCCTCTGTAGCGAAAATATTTAAACTTAATAAAACATTATCACTTATAATACCACAAGAGCGCGAAGCGCGAGTGATTTTTCCTGAAAAACTTGACGACTTTATTTGTTTGCAGGGAACCTTGAGGGAAATGCCAGATAATTTTGAAGCTCGTGTGGTATTCGGGGGATTATTTTTCCGTCCCAAATGTCGGCCAATAGAATTGCACCATGAGACGAAATGTACAGTTAACAAATAAGAATTTCATAATGAATAAATATAGCAAAATATATATAGCAACTACCAGAGAAAATTTTCAAAAAATTATCAGTATAATACCATGTAGGTTGTACCACGTGACGTCGAATGGTGCAATTCTATTGGTCGATATTTGGGTCGGAAAAATAATCACAATAATTATTGCATTAAGGTAATTATTACCTACATCGTTAAATACTTCTTACAAACAAAAGTGAATTTAGGCAAAGTTCGGCACCGGTTTGTCCATCCCACTCCATAATAATGGCAGCAGTCGAGGGGGGGGGGTCAATTAATTAACTTGAGTTACTAAATTGTCTATCTTGTGTCAACTGAGCCCAAACATTTATTGTTTGATAATTAACTGTCACGACTCACGGCCGATGGGAAATCATAAACTTAGTTTTTGAATTACTTAGTTCTAATTTGCCTGGTCTTTGTGAAGTGTGAATTGAAAATTATCTACAAGATACAGTCACGTGCTATGTACATTGATTTATTATCTTACTATGTATTTTAAACTTGTGATCGCGTCATATTTAGTTTAATGAGAGAAACATTCAGTTTTTCAGTTAATTGTTCCCCTCTAATTCGGTTCCATACAAACTTATATTGTTCTAGACTTTTGGAGTCTGGCTGGAAATGGACTATGGTAACTTATAAAGCCATAAGGTAACATAAAGTTATCACGAACAACTTTATAATATAATTGTTTATGTTTGTTTATACTTGCTTCCCAGATATATGTCCGGACTTTTATTTACTTACTATGAAACTCAACGTGCAAAAAGACAGCTTTGACAGAAAGTTAAATGTTTCGTAGTTCAAATATGGTTCAAAGGAATATTTCACTTTATATCTGCCGTACCTCCTTACTTTCTATCGGGTTCTTTAAAAGTTTAATGACTCATGTATGGAATCTAAAACAGTATCCATATATTTTTATTTTATCGGGAGTTTACAGAACGTTTACTTTTATTACAAATGTAAAAGTATATAGTCATGCGATTCAGTGTGTGGAAAAGTAGAACAACTACGTAAAGCTAATCTGTTGATGTTAGATTCTCTTCCATCAAAGCAAAGCTAACGTATTGATACAAGCTAAATGAAGCTACTAAGAGAAGCTAAGCTAAGAATGTTTGCTTCTTTTTCACCAAAACAAAGCTAACGTAATTAGGTATAAATAAAGAATTTCTCCCCTTCCCTTCTCATTGTGGAAGGAAACCCGTGCCCTGTAGTTGGCCGCTAATGGGTTGATATGATGATGATGATGATGATGATGACAAAAGAGTTTCTCCACCGTTATCTTATTGATTACTTAAAGCGCACGTAGTTCCGAAAAGCGAAAAGAAAGGGACGCCAACGTCTCAACCACTAGGCTATCACCGCTTTGTAACAGTAAGGTATACATCGCGCGGAACTCTGCATGCCTGAGAGGTCTTCATAATGTTTTAAAAAGCGTGTGAAGTGGACTTCAGACAAAACCCTTTTCATTCTAACAGGAGTCCTAGTGGATTGGTAATGGGTTTACAATGATAGAAGCGTTTCTATTAGTGAATTTAAGAAATAGGCATAAATAACTGAATAGTTTAAGGTTCTTCTGTGTTTTTTTTAACATCTTAATAGCTTCTGCCTGCGACTTCGTCTGCGTAGACTTCAGTATTGTGTCTAAACAACGTTTCGATCGTGAACAATTTGTCGTAATCGTAATCTTATCGCCGGAACTATTTGAGAGATCGGTATAGAAAGTACATATCCTTTTCCATAGCACAGGAGACATGCATACCAAATTTCAAAGCTGTCTGCCCGCGGCTTAGCTCGTAAGCAATTGTCAATTTTCCCTCGGGAACTACTTAAGGAATCAAGATAAAAGGTAAACTATGTTCTTTTCCAAATCAAAGGCTACATCTTGCCAAATTTCATCTAAATCCGTTCAGGCGCTTTTGCGTGATTCAATAAAAAACATCCACTCTTTCACATTTATAGTATAACTAGGATAGTAGGATATTTTGTGTGGGTTATGAAGAATTCTAAAAAATAAACCTGGTTGCTAGAGATTTTCTGGGAAGCAACGCTATCATGCACCAACAAGCGAAATGCTCTCTCAAATTTCAACGGCGCGACACCGCAAACGAGATTACATATCAATCAGTAACTGGACACTTGACCGAGTTTCCTACTAAGAGTTCTTAGGCAGTACCTACCAGTTACATGAAAATGCTTTTACTCGTTGCGGGAACATTCAAGGAATTTAATAAATAAAGCTTCGTTATTGATGATACGGCTTCATGGGAAAGGTTTTGATTAAGTTTTTCTTTTCTTTTTTCAAGCAACTTTACAAGATAAACTTATCAAGGTTACACTAATACTACTACTACCTTATTGGATTAGTTAAACTGGATCCGGAACACCAACCGTAATATACTTATATCATATGTGTAATGATAGACTAAGTTAAGTTAGTAAAAAAATATATAGTATACTGACGACTTTAACAAATTTTAATGAAATAATGCCCTTTCACCTCTTACCAATCCATTTTCACGAGGCGACGCATAACCTAAACTAATTTTTATATGATTATTGCCGTAAGTTGTATTTGTACTATCATATTTTTCGGTTTTCGTATGGATTTAAGGTTATTAAAATTGTGTCAGTTTACGAATTCCCGAAACATTACGCACCGCCAAATCGGTGTTGTAACTTTAGTTGGCGATATTAGGTACGGGGACTTTACAGGACGTACTTCCATGCCGTACGATGGATCTTCACTTAACATCAAGTGAGCCATTTGCTGGGACCGCCAATTATTAAAATTATTGGTTTATGGTCCTAGATAAAAACCAATAATTCAGCTTTTAGTTGATGCGATAGTAATCCGTTGTCCATTAGATATTGAAATCAGTAAATCAATTAAATTATTTATATATTTATTATTACTTTTACTTCCACTTGGAGATAGCAACCAAAATATTATATACCTACAGATCAAGACACACGATAGTGTGTTAGCCAAGGTCCAGCCAAGAATAAGGAACTGGCGACGCAGATACCGTGTGTTGAATCGCCTACTTAGTACTTACTAACGTAACGTTTCGTACTTGACGGCCGATTGGTGCAGTGGGCAGCGACCCTGATTTCTGAATCAAAGGCCGTGGATTCGATTCCACAACTGGAAAACGTTTGTGTGATGAACATGAATGTTTTTCAGTTTCTAGGTGTTTATAGGTATTTTTTAAGTATTTATGTATCCCATTCATAAAAATATTCATCAGTCATCTTAGTACCCATAATACAAGCTGCGCTTACTTTGGGGCTAGATGGCGATGTGTATATTGTCGTAGTATATATATTTTTTTCTTATTATTTAGTACGTAGGGCATTGCTAGTATTTACCTAGTTCTTATAATACTAGCAATTAACTAGTATGCCCTGTTTACTTTAAGTTAGTAATAAAGCGAAAATATTAACAGTATAAATTGTGCATGCACAGCAAGGATGTTAGTTTGAATATGAAATGGAACTGCGGTCGCTGTCAACAAGCAGAATTCGCGTCACAGACAAATTGCTTTCAAGTTTGTTCAACATTGTGTGTACTTGTTGGATGTTGCTCGCGGCAACATCTTGGATGTTAGATGACAGAATCTTGGTTACAATATTGTGCATGCTTTTAACTTCACAGTATTCTCGGAGTATTTGTAAACAACCGAAAACATGAAAGGGTACGTGTTATCTCGTTCCGTTGCTTAGCTATCAAACATTTTTGTGATAGTCAAGCTATATTTACTTATATCGGTCACTGAATATAAAGCTCGCTATTCGAAGGTACGAATTTGGCTTTTACCATACCATTATGCTTTAAAAATTGATGGACCGTCCCATATGTTGTTATTAGAGCTCGCATAGAATCGTTTTGGGAAAGGCTTAGAAGCTCTAATAAGGGAATACTCAAAGTCGCCTGTGAAGAGACCCAGTAGGTCACCATCATTGATTATTGGCTGTCTATACATCAGGACAGAAAAGGAAAGTGAAATTTAGTTCCAGTATATATTATCAAAATTAAGCTTAATTTGCTATACTCCGCGAAAAGCAGGAGAATCTGTGTGGTGTAATTTATAATTTCTTCAATCCTTATACTCCACACCAAACAGATCTTCGGCAATATACCCTCTACGCACGTTTCGCTCCGAAACCGGAGCATCCTCAGGAGATGTTGACTTTACAACGAATAATTGTTAAGTTAAAATTAAGGCAAATTAAGCTAATAAGATAATATATCATGGATTTCCGCAAAGTAACGCCTGCTTCTATCCAATATTTAGTCCCAGGAATCTGTGACATCTGAAATGAGTTTTTTTTTACCATTTCAGTAAGCTGTAAGTTACACGTTTGTTGTATGATAATTTTATAATTTAAATTTTATATTTGTGTCTACAATTAATAATCTGTGTATGGGTCTTAAATTATTTCGATTAAAAACAATTATTAATACATTATCATCATTATCCAACCGCTCATTGGCCCATTAGAAAGCACGGGTCTCCTTTCAAAATAAGCGGGGGCGATAGTTTAAGAAGTAAGGATTGGTACACTCCACACACCTTTGATAATTATGGAGAACTCTAAGGCAAATGATATTTTAATTGCTTAAATTAAAACCTTAAGTCATTACGGTTGACTTACGAATCCGAAACGTGTTACGACTTCAATGATCATTATCATATAATAAATAAAAAATAGCCTATAAATTATTTCACGAGAAAAATTACAAAGATTTAACACGCGAATAAAAAGTAATAAAATACATGAAGTGACAAATTGGAAAACTTAAGTAGCAAAGTTTCTAAAATAACAGGCCGTTTGACAAACAATAAAATCGTTTTCGACGCCCGGTTGTGGCAAGACAGATTTGGAACACCGCGTTAATTAACTGGCTTGCGTCTTACAGCGATATTGGCTTTTCGCAAACGGAGACACTTTTTGTTACTGACATAGTATCGTATGCTAGCACAGGAAACTGTGGTTGCTTTGTCTGGTGACGGCAACTATTTACAGTCACTGGTACTTCTTACGGTAACGGGTAGTAAAATTGTATCTGGACCTACCGATAATACGATATTGCGATACCAAAGTAAGTGTTCCGAAACGGACTACTTATTCTGGTCTCGTAAAAATATCTCGTTTATAAACTGATAACTAAAAGTTACACGGTACACTATCGCAAGATACTGTGTCAGATAACGACAACTTTAACTTCTGGTATAGTCACCGGTTGCTACTATATGCTGCAAACAGTCATTTTTGTGTGTTTTGTTGGATACGGTCCACTTTTGAAAAATTTATTGTCATACAATCAATATGAAATCAGCGTTCGCAGACGTATACTATTGATGTCCATTTGCATCTACTCGACACATACTGATTCCGAATCAAAAGGTGTTCGGTGTAAGCAATTATGAAATCTAAATTTGCGTTATCAATTTCCACGCGATTATAAATGCTTTCAAGATAGTTACCTGTGTAGTACATTAGGACACTACAATTACTAAATTCCTTTCTAAATTCTTCATGATCTTGATGAACTGAATGACCATTGTCCCTTAGCTAAGGTATTGTTTAGGTTTACAGATTTGAGAGACATGTGGTTTTTTAATGTACAAGTATCTATTCAAGTCAGTTAACTTTTCTAAAGTACCGAAGAAATTAATTCCGAATTGTTTGTCGCTTATACATACATGCAAAAGCTCACGTACACTTGCATACCGCTTAACTTCAACGGTAGAATTTAAGTTTGGCATGCATGTAAATGTCCCTTAGCTACGGTATTTTTTAGGCAGATATATTTGAGAGACATACATAAAGCATGCTTTTTTAAATGTACTTTTATGATTATGTATCCAAGTCAATTAATTAACTTTCTAAAGAACCTAACAAATTCATTCCCAAATCTTTGTCAAGCTAGCAGGACTTTATCTTTCCTTGATATATACATTTACAAATAAAAGTTGTTGAATGTTGTTTATGTTTTGTGAAGAATTTTAAAATAGGATACCTTAGTTTTGTTCATTCGAATATTTAACACTAAACTGTACTACGAATCCCTTCCTAGGTTTATGTATTGTTTAGTGGGTATTTAGAAACAAGTGAAGAGTGAAAAGAAAGATATTTTAAGATCGTTCTTTGCACATCTGCTTTTAAAATATTTTTAGTTTTGTATTTTGTATGTATTTATTTTTTAGGTAAAATAAAAAAAAAATGCGCATGTATTAACAAGAAATATACTACGACAATACACACATCGCCATCTAGCCCCAAAGTAAGCGTAGCTTGTGTTATGGGTACTGAGATAGCTGATGAATATTTTTTTTATGAATATAATACACATAAATACTTATAATATACAGATAAACACCCAGACACTGAAAAATATTCATGTTCATCACACAAACATTTTTCAGTTGTAGGAATCGAACCCACGACCTTGGACTCAGAAAGCAGGGTCGCTGCCCACTGCGCCACTCGGCCGTCATATAATATGATTCACTTCTTAAACTTTTATTGCTAAAAGCTGTAGAAAAATAGAGTTGCTATTTTGTCCCTAATATATAAGGCAAGACATACTCTACTTGATAAATTATATTGTGGTGCTCATCGTAAGTGACCTAGGAATTCTGATGCGTAACGTGTTCTCAGCTTGGACAGCTGAAAATAAGGTATTAAATTGTATAGTCTGTCTCAGGAACCGTAGCTGACTATGTATCGTAAATTTTTCTCGTGTATGAACTGACTAAAAGGAACGGAAATATGGTTTGAAGCGGCTCGTGTAAGTAGTGCGCAGTGTGCAGAAATTACTGACCTTACCTTAGTTTACAATGTAAACATTAGTTCCAATAAGTTTGGAGTGTCTGATAATTAATTTAGGATTCCAAATCCAAGATTACTAACATTGAATTTAGGATCCCAAATCCAATACATTGATTAATTATTATCAAATTACACAATTTCATCATCATCTCATCATTTCAACCGATTAAAGTCCACTGCTGGACGTAGGTCTTCTTTAACGATTTCCAAAATCCACCGTCCTGGGCGGCTCCCAGCGACTCGTTTGATGTCGACTGCCCCCCTCGTTGGAGGCTGACCGACGCTGTGTTTACCTGTGCGGGGTCACCATTCCAGCACCTTGTAACCCCAACGTCCATCGGTTCTCCGAGCTATGTGCCCCGCCCATTTTCACTTTAGCTTTGCGACTCGCTGAGCTATGTCGGTAACTCTGGTTCTTCTACGGATCTCCTCATTCCTGATTTGATCAAGTACATTGCTCTCTCCATCGCCCGCTGAGTGATTCTGAACCTTCTTATGAGGAAAAATTATCCAAGTTGCTATTATTTAATTATTGAAAAAAATTATATTAGGTACATGCATAAAGGTCGTATAGTAATGCAAAATCCGGCTTTATAAATGATATATCCCATATTACTTAAATGTGTGATACTAAATTAAATTTAAAATATTCTTAGCGATCGAAAACAATAAATGAATAAACTTGTATTGTGGATAAAATTATTACGCGATGAAAATTTGCTAGCGGAAACAAGGGTAATAAATTTTGTCTTCCCATAATTTCGCGGCGTGATTTACAATATGATTCGGGTGCTGAAAACAGCTTTAACAATATGTCTTATTATTTTTTGACAACAATGAGCAGCTGCTACTCGTAGTGCTACCTACTTAGGAAATGAAAACTTGTCTTTCGTGTGAAAATAACACATCGCCATCTGGCACCAAAGTAAGCGTAGCGTATGTTATTGGTACTAAGATGACTGAATACTATTTTATGAATATAAATAATTATAATACACAGATAAACACCCAAACACTGAAAAACATTCATGTTCATCACATAAACATGTTCATGTTGTGGGAATCGAAACCACAGTATTTGACTTAGAAAGCATGTTGAGTGTTCCCGAGATGTATTACATCTCGGTATTACCTATGAAGGTAATTTATAAAATTCAGGCGTGGGCGTGAAAATAGTAATGCTGTTTAAACTTTTACATTCGTCATCGTTCATCAAATTAAGCGTGTAATATTTTGAAGACAGGATTTGAAGAGTGAATTCAATAGAAAACGAGGGAAATCCTCAAATTTTATAGCTATGAAGAGTTTGGTTGTTTAACTTGCAAAGTTACATATTACTACTTTGGCTTAGTAACTCGCTTACATGGTACTTTCTTGAACACGTTCGAGAACATGACACTACTTTGATTATAATTCTCACCTGAGACTGAGACCTTCATCGACTATACAGACTTTGTAAGTTGTTGGTATCAAGCTGTTGCTTTCTTTTACCAAACGTTATCAGAAATAATAATCACGTTTTTAAGTATAAAGTCTTTATTTTAAGGAAGATGCACAAATTGACTCCGAATACAAATCTAAAGTGCTCCCATCGTCTTTTGTATCTTATTACAAAAAAAAAAACTTATTATTTACTACAAATATCGTAACTATTTTTTAAAACTACTCAAACATTCATTCCCGTGTATAGAAAAATACCTATTTAAAAATGTTGCCAATTGGTTGGAAGCGATTTAAGTTCCTTAGAAATTTGGTAAATATTGTTGTTAAATATAATATTTATAATGAAACATATCGTGTGTTTGTTATTTAATTCTCTTTGTGTTCTTCGTTGTTGAGGAATATGAGACTTTCACTTGTTCTAGGTGTGTCCAGAAGAGACAAATTTTCAACCTCGCCTGTAAGAAATTAGTTAAGTTAGAAATAAGATATATAGTTAGCGTATATTTAGAAATAAGTTAAGTTAGAAATAAGATATACGTTGTTTATGTCTAATTATGTACTATATCATCATCATCAACAAACCAACGGATTGACACCCACTACTGGACATAGGTCTTTTGTAGGGCGTTCCAAATACCACGATTCTGTGCCGCTTGTATCCAGCGGCTCCCTGCGACTCGCTTGATGTAGTCTGTCCACCTGGTTGGGGGTCGACCAGCGCTGCGTTTACCGGTGCGGGGTTGCCTCTCCAACACCTTGGAACCCCAACGTCCATCGATTCTCCGAGCTATGTACCCCGCCCATTGCCACTTCAGCTTCGCGACTCGTTGTGCTATGTCGGTAACTTTAGTTCTTCTACGGATATACGAAGTGCTTTTATTCTCAGTTACTTATCCTCGATCAATAATTATACAGTAACCTACTGTTATCTGTCAAAAAATGTTTGCGAGAGACCCACGATTTGGGAACCTATTTTCGATCGTTTCACAAAACCAAATAATGTAGCCGCTTATATGCTCCGTGAGAAATTAGCAAAAAGTTAATTAAGGCTAAAATCGAATTTGCTCACAAAATCCTTAATTTTGAACATTATAGAGAGATTTATTTGTTTATTTTTTTGTATAAAAGTGTAACGGAACTTTATTGAATCTACTCAATAATATGATAATTTTTTCATCCGCGGTATTGTCAGCTAAGCGACGATATTATTTAATCTAATCCATAAAAGGGGCCAAATACTACCATAATAAATTTAAATACCATAAGAAATATTATTTTAAAATTACCATTTAATGTGACATACCCTCACACCCCTAAACTAAGGATTATAATTCCAAAACAGGAGCGTCAACAATCTTTAATTAATACTGTTTTAAGCTATGGTAGTAATCGCTGAGATAAAAGTAATGAGTCTGCACATCTGGTACATTATTTACCGAATTTCAGCAACAGAATCGAAAATTTAATTGGTAATTTTGTATAGTAATTGCCACTTTGGATTACTTTCAATAGCTGGTGTCCTTTGGGTTGAACGAACTTCACTAGGTCATCTAATAAGGTACGTTATAATCATATACATCAGGGTTGACCGCAGAGTATTGAAACAAAATGTGTAGCCCTGTAGGAGAGGGAAATGTTATGAATAGTAGACAAAACTCAGTTATTCCGTAACGGAGCCCTTGTACCACAGCATTCTTTGTTGAAAATTCTAAGTGTATAATTTTGATTGTTATTTATAATAATTAATGCAGGATTTTGGAATAAAAAAGTAGATTAATGCTTACAATACCTATTACGTACCCATTACCTATTATTATTTTACCACAATTGAGAAAATTCTAAATACAACAACAGCTGTTAAAAACTAAATAATTTTTTTCTGTTATTGAAAAATTCACTCTTAAAATATTACATCAGATTTTAGATTTTAATTTCTTAGTAACACTTACCGATTCTAACCGTAAAATTAACTGATTCGTTTTCATCGAGCATAGAGAAAATATTCTCAACCGGAATGTAAACATTTTGTGTGTGCTCCAAAAAGTCAGCATCCTTCTCACACTTGCATGGACGCCTGAAACAAAATTACAAAACTTAATTTTAGAGTAGGTACGGTTGTCTACATTTTTAACAGCAAAGTGGAGCCAGCTTCTTTTTACAGTAGTAGAAGAGCTTTTTGTAACAGAACTCGGCCGAGGAACCATGCATTTTTACGTTACGAATCATTATAAGCGTATCGTACCAACAAAAAAAAATCTTGTAGTGCAGTTTACTAGGCTGCGTTAAATTAGTAATTCATTTAAGGGTAATTGAATATCTTTTTATAACAAATTACCAGATGAAATCCTTGAGATGTCTGTCAATAAGTTCAAAGTTTACATATATAGGTATAGCGTAAGCTTATAGAAATCCTATTATAATATTAAAGATTTCATGTATGATAAAAAAGCTTGGGTATGAATTTATCTTAATTCATAGCTCAACATTAACTAAACTGTGAGATGGTGATAACAAAAAAAAACCTGGCTAAATTTGTTGTGGGCTCTTGTTAGACCAGGGCGCGTTTGAAACCCTCCTAGCTTTAGTTTAAAGTTAACGAATGCAGTTGTCACCATCACTAACACATTTTTGAATTTGAATTTGAAACAAATTATGGTGATTGGTTGTTATTAGAACCGGAAACAAAAATCGTATTAAGGGGTTATTTCATTGGCTCTGCATTGAATCAGTTTTATAGGTGGTCGTAATGATTCTAAATTTGATACTGGTAGTGTCTGATTTTATATTATCAGAATGATAACTAGACATACAAGGTTAAAGATGGAAATTAGTTAATGGGTTCATTTATGGCAACCTGTACGTAGTCAAGTGAAGATTAACAGCTAGTAACATCATATCTTATGTTCCAGACTATGTAAGTGAATATATCTAGTAGTTTCATGTTAAGTACTTTGGCAGCAAAATTTTGGCTCATAGCACGAGATAAAGTTAGTACCTATACTCTGAAAACTCAAGTAGACATTTTTTTGATATTGTTATGTCAACGATGAAAACATTTCATACATAAAAAAAAATACTTCTATGAATTCTCGTTTAGATATTCTTTTTTACAAAAAACGCTTAGAAGTATTCAAGGAAATTAATATCAAATTCCAACAAACTTTGCCAACGATAAGATAAGGTATCATTTACAAAAAGGAGATTCGAGTCATAAATTCCGTTGCTTCATATCTTTTGCAAAATCCGGAGTTAATTTTCGTTGTTTACTCGTTAAATCCCTTTCATTTACGTATAGTTTCCTTTGAAATAAGTTTCAAATGTAAAAGGGACTATGCTTTAGCCGTGATTGAAACGTGCAAACCAAAACAGTGCCGCAAAAATAGTAGTATATTGTGTATAAAACCACTCACTGTGGGTTTCGCATGGTCGTGAATATTTGAATATTTTACTGAACTGGCAACCAAAGTTACGTACTATTATATAGGTTTATTACAGTGTACCTGGTTGGCTTATATTGTGAATTTGTGCGCGTGTCCTGTCTTGAAAGGACCTAATCTTACCTATAGACAATCTTTTTGCACAATAAATTTGGTAAAAATATGTCCACTTCGTAGTAAAACTTCTCGGCTTGGTCGTCGTTCACTAGGACGGTCCACATCATCCTTCCTGAAATAATATAAATATAACTCATTAATGCATGAAGTTATAATATCATGAATATTGTTAATTGTTAACTCATTAAAGCATGAAGTTAGAATATAATGAATATTGTTAATAATATATCTGGGTGTATTGACATCCTTTTACCTAAGCAAACAAATATCATCATCTGCCTTAAACATATCAACATAGGAAAGAATATCGGCGAATTTTTTGACGTTAAAACATTAGTCCAGTCCGGTATATGTTTTATGAGCAATATAAAAATCAATGTATGCATTGAGTGCATTAAGAACCACCCTAAACAAGCATTTCTACAGCAAATGCAAGCAACATGATTTTTTTTATCGTAATAATTGACGGACCAAGCAGACCTGATGGAAAACCTATACACAGATCAATACATCACAAAGCATGCAAGGAGCACTTCCTGTTGCATGCCACCCTTTGTTCATCCATTACTAACTATGGTGTAACTTATATTTCTAGAGTGCTGAACTGAACACCAATGGATTATTGAATCCGTTAGTCAAGAAGCTAAAATAATCTATAGAAGATTAAAATATGTAATCTTACCTCCTCTCTTATCATAGATCTGATAAACATTGAAAATCCTATCAAAGCATTTTAGCAGGAAATAGTTAAGAACCGGTTCTGTCCTCTTTGCGTCCCATTTATCTTTGACAGTGATAAAGGGAAGTTCTGTCACTTTCTGTTTATGATCCGCGAAGCAATGGTCCATCCATTCACCGGCTCGACCCTTCCACGTGCACTCACCTACAACAAATACGTTTAATAAGGTCTTACCCAGAAAAATCTCAAGCTATATATCGAATAGCAAATGTACAATAGTTAGTATGATCATATCGTACCCGTTTTCTTATAATAAGACTTTCACGCTTACTACCGGAGTCGTTTACCAGTATCGAAACAATAAAATATTGTTTGTTCAAAGCCCAATTTTTTGATTTCACTTTACAATTGGCTTTGGTTAGCTAGCTGTAGGAGCGTAATATCAATTAGGTAATTTCAGGGTTCCATACTTAACAGGGAGCCCTTATAGTTTCACTAAGTCCATCCGTCCGTCTTCGGCTTAGCTCAAATACTCTTAGTACTAGAAAGCAGTAATTTTGCAAGTAGGTATTAATATAAATAATAACGCCAACAAAGTCGTAACATTAGGAAGGTAAAAATTGAGATGATTATTTTTTCTCGACTATGTCATGGTGTAAGCTGTCCAGAGGGTTCTACAAGTATTAAGGGTGTGAGAACACTATTTGTCGATTGAGGGTTCCCTTTGCGATAAAATATTAAGCTTTACAAAGTTTATTTTTTTCATCAACTGACGTTTTTTTACTTTCAATCTCAGGTAATATCTCGAGAACCTCATTTTAAGCTCATTTAGGTTTATTAATAAGAGCCTATGATTGCAAGCGTATTCAGCTTATACTGATAGTACTACAGAGTGCTACAAGTTGCTACGACAACAGGACGACATAAGCCGATGTTTCTATTAAGGCGAAGCGTAGGAGTAAGTCAAAAGCTTTGTTATATTTTCCATATCATTTCCAGATTACCAACTTTTGAGAGCATACAAATATATGAAAAAATTATATACAATTACATTCCAAATTCCTGCTTTATTTATTTATATTATATCATACTTTATAACCAAGGTTGACTATTTGAGATTGCTTAGAATTAAGTTGGACTTTTATATATTGTAGTTTTTCGCAACATTGTTTCAAAAAAACCTCTTACATCACAAGAAATATTTTACAACATAATCATCCGACTTCATTATTAATAAACCCTAACAGTACAGTTTTGCGTAGGGTTACAAATAAAACAAACATAAGTCACGAATTAATAACTTTCTTTCCTTGAAGTCGGTTAGTAAATATATATTATTATAGTACGTTGATGCAAATGGTATATCATGTGACTCATTACCTAATCAGTACTCTAAATAAAGCAATGTTCAATTCAGCTATTATTTATTATCAATACCACTACGATATACCTACCAAAGATAATAGTATTTATATAGATAGATTATCTATCGTTTACCTACCTATTGTTCAAATTCAAATTCAAAATTTCTTTATTCATGTAGGCCTATCACAGGCACTTATGAAGCGTTCATACATATATGTTCACATAATTGTAAGGGGATGGTGATAACTTCGTTCGCCAACTTAAACCTAAAGCTACGAGGGTTCCAAACGGCCCTGGTCTAAGAAGACCCCACAACAAACTTAGCCGGGTATTTTTTTTAAGACCCCACAACAAACTTAGCCGGGTATTTTTTTTTGTTATAACCATCTCACAGTTATAATTAATAATTACTAGTTGATACACCCCGTTCAGCAAAATTCGCAACTAAATATTATATCGTTGCTCAGTGGCGTATTAGAACATTTAATAATTGTGACTAAACCTAACCCTTAATTACTATTATTATTATTAAATTCTTTATTGCACACACAAAAACAAAATGCAAAGAGAAACACATTTACAAATAAGAAATATTAAAAAACTAGTTTAGGTGTGCAAAGGCGGTCTCTCCCAGAAAACCCTTGGCGAAAGAAGTTCTTATAAGGAAATTAGAGAGATTGGCCCTGTTAATTTTTTTGTTTCGTTACTTTCAATAAAGATAATAACAAAGTAATTCTAATTTTCTCCGCAAGTAAAAAAAACCTATTTACCATAAACTCTAGCCATAAAACAGTCGATAATCCGATATTGGCAACTTGGCCCGTGCTTCTCTAGCTGTGAAATGGTGGCGTGCTTCGGACATCCGACGTTGGTGCAAGGAAATAGCACTTTATTGGCAAGAGACTCCAGCACCATTGGTCGGATCAGTGCAAACTCTTTCTGGAACATCAAAAAAAAAGCTTGGTTAGTTCATTGCTAAGCGATTGTGAGGTCCCGGATAAGACCAATATAATTGATAGGCATTAAGTTTTTCTGCCAAGAAATTCTCAATACAATTACGGAGTTAGTAAATCGGCGTTTCTCGGTGAGCACGTCAAGCTATCAGTCCCGGTTAGTTTGACTTACAGGTGATAATAAACGGTGAAGGCGCTCAGTATTTCCGGAGTCATCTCTGCCATCTGCAGGCCGAGTCTATGCAAAAAGTTACAAAAATATGTATCTCTACTGTGGCCCTAACGACTAATAAGCGCAAAACATAATAAGTATTATTCTCTCATTCATAATATAACTAGCGATTGTCAGCAGCCTGTCTGCGGAGAACTCTCGCGGAGAATCACCGTCTCCAAAAAGCAGGAAAAAGCTAAAAAAAAATTATGGACATAATTTTTGGAACTATGCCACAACATGAACACTTCTTTTTTTTTAAAACCGAAAGCCGAAATACTGAATTAAGTGGCTCACTTTCATACTAACTGTTTTCCCTTGTTTAACCCCTTTTGGAGTAAGTAGTACGTAAGAAGAACCTTTCATAATGTACCTCATCGTTCAGCCGTTTGGGCTGTAAGTTGCCTGTCAGTCAGTCTGATCAAAGGAAAGATAGATCTTCTATATCTATATTAGTAGGGATTTTATTTGGGCTTTAAAATCAAAAGGTTAGGTAAATATTTATATTTAATTTAACTTATTTGTTATAATAAATATACTATTCTACGTTCTAAGTTGGCAATTACCAATTATTGCTGCTCTGTTATTGTTCTGGTTGTATATTTACCATCTTGTCAGTCTGTACACAAATATGTCAATAATAAATGAGAATTCCAAGATAACCGTGTTATTATTAAAAAGTCATCATTAATATATTGTTCCGCGGTAAATGTATCGTCGGGACGGTAAAATAATTTACTACCAATAATTGTTTTTGTTTTAAAACCAATTAATTTAATACACCGCAAAACAATCCAATCAATTATTATTTCATTATTTTGAATAGTTAACGGACCGATTTAGTTTCAACAAGTTTAGTCATAAAGTTTAATAATAGTTTAAATTTATACCAGACTTTCTTTTTTTATTTATTAAATCAGCAAATGCGAGCTACAGTCGCGTGCCAAGGGTTCCTTACCTTGGAATGAAAAGTATAAATAGTAATTTCATTAAATAATTATTTAACTGCTTTGAATACTACGAATAGCATGACTACGTTTGTTTATGAGGAGTTAACGATTAATTAAAAAAAACTGTACCTACTAAATAGTTTGTGACACGCTTTTAATTTTTCTCTTACAAAGTTGTGAACCCCTTTCAATACTATTAATTTCAGATGTTTTGCTCTGCAAGCAAAAACAATGCAGTTTATAAGTGCCTGTATTGAAATATCCAATTTAATTTCTTTCATTTAAGGCACGCGCTGTGTAGTGACTGCAGATCAGAATACACTTGTAACCACGCCTTCTCTTTCCGGGGGTGTCGTATGAGGCGATTAAGGGAATATGACCTAATAATTTAAATGACATTGTGAGATGGTGATAACAAAAAAACAAAAAACACCCGGCTAAGTTTGTTGTAGGCTTCTTCTCAGACCAGGACGCGTTTGGAACCCTCGTAGCTTTAGTTTTAAGTTTACGAATTTGGTTATCGCCATCATCTCACTACCTTGTAATTCTTATGTACGCATCAAAAGTGCCACCTATGGGCCTACTTGAATAAAGATATTTTTGACTTTGATTTTGACCCAGAACGGGCTACAACGTACTCTGTACTACCACAATATATTGAGATCAACAACCTATCTGCGGCGCGCTTTAATTATGGGCAAATCTTCCCGCTGGGTGGCCTTTATTCCAGGAGTGGACTCATAGACTATGGATGATATTATACACATTTTAGTGATAATAACCGGTTTCGATGGCTTGGCATGCTATCCAAGCCAGAGGGGTGGGTAACACCAGTTTTGTAACACCACTTATTTATTTCTAATGGTTAGTACATCGACCACTAGGTACCTAACCACTAGGTGTCTCGATGATGAGGCAGTCCTGTGTAGGTATAATGATGAATTTTTACTCACTTGGCATATATGACATTGGTAGCTCTTCTCGTAGCAAGGCCCACATATACTATGTCCATCCACGCACAGATATATTGGAGTTTTCATATATTTATTACATTTTGTGCAGGTCAGTTCCTTTATTAAGCTTTCGTAGTGATCAGTCTCAAGAAGTGTGCTAAGAACCACTGAAACAATAATAAAAAGTCATATTGTCATTTTAAAATATGTAGATGGAACTTTTCAATTTTAGTAAGTATTTATCTATATATAAAAAATGAACAACGGTTTGTTAGTCTCACTTTATCACGAGAACGAAATGACTGATTTGTCTAATTTAGGTCATGAAATGTTTGCTAAGCGAGGTTTAAGCGCCGAGAAAAATACTACTTTATATAATTCTTCTATACGTGTATTGATGGTCACTTAGCTCCTCCTTAACATCTGGGAAAATTTGGTGAAATTATAATATTATTCAATGGTGCCTGGTTTGCTTCAAAACACAATTAGTTCAGTGGCGCTGCTATAAACGAAGACGTCTGGGTTATCCGCTAGTTATTAATAGATAGATATGCTTTATTACACACAAATTAATTAAATATAACGCAAATATATTTTCATAATAATTTTTATACATATTGCTGATGCAGTCTCCTCCAAACAACTATCTGGAAAAGTTATTGCAAGGAAGTAAATTTATTGTTTTGTGATTTTGTAGGTCCTGGCAGACATTGTCCTGCCTTGAAAGTAATAAAAATGAAATGTTATCGCCACTTTTTATCTTATTGTGAATCTAAACTACACGTCTAACAATACAGATAAATTAAATAATAATACTACGACAATACACACATCACCATCTAATCACCAAGTAAGCGTAGTTTTTGTTATGGGTACTAAAACAAATTTTATGAATAATATACATAATTATATAAATAAGAGATTTGAATCCGTGACAATGCTTTAATTTAGTTATTTTTTACTAAAAACCATAAAAGTTGGTAGGTATCGGTTTACCATAATAAATATAATAAAAAAACTGTTCTAGAAAAGTGAAACAAATCGGAATATCTGATAGAGGTGCTGTATACCAGAGTAAATTTATTACTTAGAAAGTACTACTTAATTAGTGAAACTATTTAATCGGAAACTAAAAATTTCTCACGCACTTGTTCTTTATCACGTTGAATCGTTGGATATTTTTATGGGGCTATTCGGTCGAAGCCCTACTGTATACTAACACAATGCCATCATAGAAAGGCGGGAAAAAGGTACTTAGCAATGACACCGTTAGCTACAAGGTGAATATGTATACCTAATCATATTATCTATTCAAATGATAAGCATTTTATCCAATTAGAGAATTTATATAAAATACCTGCCTACATTTTATATTGACATATTAAATATAACTGTACTACAGAGAAAATTATCATTCATTCCGTGAATTCGCGAAATTTTCATGCAAAATTGTTTCGGAGCACAAATTTAATATTAACACGTATTTCAATTTTAAATTAAATTATACCGAATTTGTACTTGAATATAAATTTATAAAATACATTGGGTTAAATGTTATGTAAACTAACTAAATTTATTTTTATAGATAGACATGAATTATAGAGTTTAGAAGGTTCTTGAATAATATAATATTCTTGTTGTATGTCAGGTTGGAGGCTTAAGAGAATTTATACTACATAATATATAAAGTTTGCACAAACCACGACGCCAATGCGCTCGTGGTTTATGAATAAGGAGATTTCGTTGGGCGGACGTTTATGATTTAAGGCGTATTAAATTTATATTTAGCAACACTAC
This sequence comes from Pararge aegeria, assembly GCF_905163445.1. Classification (NCBI taxonomy): domain Eukaryota; kingdom Metazoa; phylum Arthropoda; class Insecta; order Lepidoptera; family Nymphalidae; genus Pararge; species Pararge aegeria. Next base: position 8,040,720 of record NC_053195.1, on the reverse strand, counting down.
GCTCAGATACTGTAATTATGTTAGCACAAACTAGTAACGAACTTATCCATAATCTAAACTAATATTATTAAATATTCTAAACTGCTTTGTTGTTCTATTCATTTATGTATGAATTGAGTAAACATCATCTTCATCAATCCATTACCGGCCCACTACGGGGCACGTTTGATGCTCTAAGAGCCAATATATACATATAATAATTATTCGCACACAGCTGACTTCGTTGAAATATATTGAAAGGAGTTGCATCGCTATCTTTACTATCGGTGCTACTGTATCAGTAATCTTTTGGTCAGGTAACTGATTTGTTCAAGAAGATTGATTAACCAAGAAAATTGCACTACAGTCGGGTTTTTTTTTAGATTTTTACTCATATGAAATTATCTGTTTGAATTAATAAAACTAAACCCGACAAACAAATAATCAACTGGACGCTGCAAACAGGTTTTTTTTAATGACTTTTTGCGTTTGGAAGTGATAACCGATTTGGCGCAGACGTAGTTGCGCGGGCTAGCTAGACTAGTTGCCTCCCTTTCGGGGTAACCGAGTTCGATCTCCAGCCCGCATCGCAAGTGTTAAAATATCACTTGCTTGTGGAACTTAACGGTGAAGGAAAAGATCGTGAGGAATGCCTGAGAGTTCTCCATAACGTTTTCAAAGGTGTCCACCAATCCGTACTGGGTGAGAGTGGTGGACTACGGCCTAAACCCATTTTAGTCTCAGAGGAGACCCGTATCGCTTAGTGGGCCGGAAATGAGTTGACCATGATAATGCTGAAGGGGAAGTCATGTCAGAGGCTAAGGAGTTACGAGGTAAAAAGATTTTTTTTTAAATAAAGAAGATACAAAATTCATTGCAAAATTATTTAGACCTACACAGTTGCGAGAATTTAAACTAGACACTGTATAGAGTCTACGCGTACCAATGCATCAAGTTGATTGTACGTGATGAATGGAACTTTTCCTGGGGCGGACATATTCTATTTTAGAATTGAATATTTTGCAACACAAGCAGAACTGAACGGTAAAAGAGTTTAATTCATTTTTGTTGAACCATCCATTCTAAATATATAAAAGACAAAACAGCTTAAGAATTAATTTTTAATGAAATAGTTTTATGAGAAAATGTGGGAGTGGTGATAACCTTGGTTGAAACCAAAATAAAATTTTGACACTGACTTTGAACCGTATAATCTAAGCGAATTACTCTTGACGTAGACACATTCATAGACTAGTCGATCTTATACATATTTAAAACTAAATATTTCATGTATCAACTCTGTCGCGATATTAGCTAAATTACATTTATGTCATATAAATTTGTGACGCCCGGGAACGTCAGGTGGCGTCACAAATTTACGTAAAAACGCCGTGTAGTTAGGTAAAAAGGAGTCACGAAAGAGCTTTGATGGCACAGTGGAAAATGTATTATACGTTGTTTTAATATGTTACTAGTAAGCTCACACGTATTATATAAGAAAATCAAAACATACAAACACTACATACGAATATTTTACACGGATGAATGCAATCTTAATAATTTATAGTAAGTAGTTAAGCAGTTTTAATGCATCAGTTAAATTTTTTATTTTAAACAGAGTAACCGATGTATTAGTATTTTTCTGTGAGTTTGCAAGAGTTCCCACGGAATAAAAATCCACTGTATATAACACCTTTAATAATTTTCCAATTAATGCTATTATTACTTGTTCATATGATAATATCTGGCTTTTAAAACATTACCATTAAATAAATCTTATTCAACTGTGAAATAACGTCTGTTTACAGTATACGTTTAAAGTTTGAAGGTTCTTCTTATGATCTCTACACTAAATGCAAAAAAAAAGCAATCGTAGCTACAGATCATTCAATTATGGCTCTTTTGCACGTCTTTTTCTAGTATTTTAATTCCTCTATTATTTTTCGTTTAATTACCTAATTAAACCAATTATTTAATACAAAATCGTGCTTTTATATGTTTGTGTGCGCAGAACTCAATTAGTAGTTCATGGAATAACTTGAAATTTGCCAACAACATTGCATTTTTATTTATAAATGTTTTCATTGTTGTCACGGGAAATGAAATTTCTAACTAACTCTTCCAATATTTTACATTAAACACAGCCAGGCGTAACGTGTTTCAACTAATTAGCATAAAGTATGCTTTTACGAGGTAGCATTATTTGATTTTAATAATAATAATAAATAATAGTGTACTAACATTTCCTACCAGCGATGGAGGACGTAGATGACATTTTTAAAACACTGCGCACTTACACCACATATAACACAGATTTGCACAGCACATTTAGATCGACAAGAGCTTGTGTTAGTCGATTACGATGTAATCGTTTAGCCATTTTCAGTGATAACAGACAGTTGTGTCTTGAAACGTGATTATGATTGTGTTCGTCTAGCTGCGAGTAGTTCGTCGTTGGCGACGGCACCGACCGGTCTATATTTGCTACAAGGTCAACAGTAAGGGCCGTGCGGCTGACCGATGCGCTAGGTTGGACTAACTCGGTTTTAGCTATTTAGTTTACAGTCCCACTTTTCTTTATTTCTGTTTTTTTTTTCACGAGAATTCTAACGATATCATTAAGATATCAACCTGTTACCGGCCCAAAACAGGACACGGGTCTCCTCTTATAGTAAGAAGTGCTTAGACCGTAGTCCACAATGCTGACCCAGTTATGGATTGGTCTTAGACATGCAGGTTTCCTCACGATGTTTTTCTTCATTTAGTTGCTAAAAAGTTAGAGTAACGTGTTAAGTAACTTACAAAAAACTCAATAATTTGGCATTATTTAAATATATATGTACCGTGGCGTGCACTTCATAGACGCACAGTAGCTATGCATACCCTAAAATGCTTGTATAACTCAGAGTAAGATTATCGCCATTTTATGCCATCTACCCGCTTTATGCCTACCCTAGTCGAAAACCTTGTGCACGCCACTATATATATATATATATAAGTAAAAGGTGACTGATTGACTGAATATCATCTGGCTGAAAAAACGTAGGTATTCGTAATAAAAGGTAAAATAGGGACTGGAAATAGCTAAATAAATGAAAAAAAAAGTAATTTATAATGAACCTAAGCTATATATAATTACTTACGTTCTGTCAGTACCTCCATCTATACCAAACAACTTATTTTAGTGGGCTTGAAATCTCGTACATACAGTATACGTTTAAAGGCGTAAATAAAAAAAACTGATTTTGGGGGGGCACATTATAATTTCAAAACAAAAACTCAAGTGCATCTAAGATTTGAAGAATAAAATTAAATGTTTTTAAATACCATTTTTTTTTATAAGTTTAAGATTTATATCTTAACCTGCGAAAAAAGAACTAACTAACATGCAATACATTGCACAGTAGAATCGCATTTAAAATTAAAACTTTATTTCTTTGTATGTGAATCCTAACTTATTCTTTGTTTTTAAAATGCCCCATTAACATATAAAAAGGACCGGACGGTTACCACGACCAATTATCACCTCATAAATATATCTCCTAACATTGGATTTAATGAGCTCGTCTAGAGCTCGTCACAACCGCCTTATAATCGTAGGTAGTCCTTATGATTCAATTTATAATTATGATAATAGGGTTAGAGAATTATAGTTACATGAATTATACCAAAATACAGCCACAGCGTAGTTTATATAAATGAATATATGGCATTATTCTGATATGAAAAAATATTTAGCGAAACATAACCAAAACCATATCTTGTAAATCTGCGCTTAGACATGATAATTTTTTACGAACGTGAATAAAATTCATAATTTTTACTTTATTCCACTAAATCAACAGCAATCTCACCTAGTAAAGTGATGATACAGTCTAAGATGGTAGGATGCTAACCTGTTAGGGGTATGGCAGTTATATATTTTAGCCTTTAATGGTTCCTCCGACGGTGGTGGCGGCACAGGTTTTTTTCTATTCTGACAAATGCCTGATGTATTTCCAACCATATCTTGGCATATATATCTATGCACAAAAAATGTTTCTGTGCACTAAAGTAGCTTGATGACTCTGATGTGTTTCAAACTTGAAAGTATTGTAAAATCGATTAAAAACCCGCAGTGTGTTTACGTCATAAGCTGATTTTAGTGTAATCACAAACTTATCACTTGTATCTGCAAACGTGAATCACTTTAACTTTATCACTTGATACGCCGCAAACAGATAACTGACTTTTTAAATATAAGATTTCCTTTATAGATAGAATAATAATTAGATATTATTCATAGAGGTGGTCGATGATATTGCAGTTTTATTGTAGCGGGTAATTCTGTAAGGGATATGTCAGTTATCTTAAACCAATTATTACCCTTCTCTAATCTGTTTCTAAGCAGCGTCGTAACGTAACAGTTAATAGCTTGGCGGCACGTTAAGGTGGTAAGTAGGCCCGGCTAAAGCTTCTCCAAAGAATATACTTTAAAAAACATCCAACGTTATAGATTGGTATACTTAGTGTAACAAGCAGTGGTCATCGCAAAAATAACAGAACCCAGCTAAAAGGCCGAATAATTTAACGTGTATATTGCTGGTAAGAACCAAAAATAACATGATGTCCTAAATTCTTTGATACTCTCTCTCTTGACTTCACTAAACTTTGATACTGAAATTACAAAGTTAGAAATGAGAGAGGCTTATTTTGTCGGCCACTTGGAAATTCCTTGTAAATATTTATATTGTTTACAAGTATCCTGTTTTGACAGCTTTTGAACTTACTTTCATCATAAAGTTTAATCATGAAAAAATTACCTTAATTTTAAAAGCTTTATTCTGTTAAATAATTTTAGTAAATAATAAATAAAGCAAGTCAATTTAACAGAAATTTAATTTTGAGTTTCATTTTAGGTATTATTACTTAATTAGAAGTGGTAATAGCCCAGTGGGTAAGTCAAAGTCAAAGTCAAAAATATCTTTATTCAAGTAGGCCCATAGGTGGCACTTTTGATGCGTACATAAGCATTACACGGTAGTGAGATGATGGCGATAACCACATCCGTAAACTTAAAACTAAAGCTACGAGGGTTCCAAACGCATGCTGGTCTAAGAAGAAGCCCACAACAAACTTAGCCGGGTGTTTTATGTCATTTAAAATTATTAGAAGAGCAACCTGGTTAGAGCAATCATTCACACCCAAGCTTTTTTATCGATTACGTAGTCCTTTATACTATAATAGGACTTTTCTATAAGCTTACGTTTAATACAAACTTTGAACTTTTTCGTGAAGAAAACTGCATGCCTGAGAGTTTTCCATGATGTTCAGGTAACTGACAAAGTCTTATTGGATAGAAGCAGGCGTTACTCATCTGTACACACCAAACAGATCCTCGGCAATGTACCCTGTACGCAAGTTTCGCTCCAAAACCGGAGAAACCTCAGATGTTGACTTTACAATGAATAATTGTTGTCTTAACAATTATTCGGATTGAAGAAATTATAAATTACACCATACAGATTCTCCTGCTGTTCGCGGAGTATAGCAAATTAAGCTTAATTTACATAATATATTATGGATTTCTGCACAGTAGCGCCTGCTTCTATCCAATCGACTTTGACTGTGAAGACTTTGTCAGTTACCTTACAGTAGCTGGAACCGCGGTTTGATAAACACTATATATACCCTATAAACCGACGTCCAATAATTCATGTATTCAGAATGTGATAATATTTCAGCATATTTGCAGTAGATTTAAGAATTATTAGTCGCATCAATTCTGCAATTATTAGGTAGATCTGCTTTTTTGACACCTGATGTGTTGGGTATCATCTCACTACTTCTTTCCGATAATAGTAACAAAGGTTTTCAATTAAAGTGCCGTCGGATCGTAGCAAATGTTTCTGTATTCCATGTAACATGCTCCGTTTTCCGAAAAAAAGGTATTTACGTTAGTTTTAATTATTGTTGATGGTTATAAGGTGGCACGTTGCAGGGCATGTCCCTTGTATTCTGTACGAAGTGTTGCTCAGTTTATAAGTTCTGGTTTTCCATTCACCAGCAGGGGAGCCATTTGCTCCGGTAATGATAATAAGAAGAAAAACATGTATTTTGTATTGTTTGTATAATGTGTCGGAGTGCTATATATTTTTCTATTAGAATATGTTTATTGTACAACTACTGCAAGTCGATTGTTCAGACGTGCGGGGCGGAAAATATCAGACTTTTTGCAAGTGACAAGCGCGCAATAGCCTCCAAGGCCGATATGTCCGATAGTATCTCGGGTAGTAGGTTAACACTTTTTTATTAAACTACTGTGAATATTATTCTGGGTTACATTTGTAAACTGAGTCTTTAATATACTCATAAGTTTATCTTTCAAAATGTTATATGGCTCCAAAACGGCAGTAGGTCTTCAGCACGGGCATTTGCGTTTGACAATGTTTACATTACTTCAAATAATAGGTGAAATTATGTTCGCCCACTCCTCAGACGTTTATTTAAATATATAGGAATACTATCTGCACTTAATATCATAGGATTGTATATTTTGCGCTTTCAATGCGATTGAAAAAACTTTACTTTTACGAGGTAGGCATAGACTATGGAACAGTACGCTGCGTCCCGTAATTTACGCAGGCGAAGCCTTCTTTCTTTTTAACAACTATACAACTTACTAAGTTATATATTTGTATGACAGAAAGTGAAAATTTTTTTTCGCCCACAAACAAAATATTCAATATATATAAACAACAACGCTTAGCAGATGTACAATTAGCGGCATTAACACTAAAGGTAAAATAGGTAAATTTCCAAGCACATGAAGCTGAATCCCGAACTGATGAAACGTTAACCACCGATGATGTTATCTTATATCTCATTGCTCTCTTTTTAAAACAGAATAACCAACTCGAATTAAAACTGTCCAGCTGTTACCGCCTCTTAAAAATTACAAGATAAACTGATGTCTATGATGAAAGTTAAAAATTTATGCGATTTTTTGAGTCTATTATATTCGTAACCCATTTATTAAGTGGTCGGCCTTGCAAGAAAAGTTACGTCATACCATTGGTGTGGGCGCATTTATCATTCTCGAGAGGACACTGCGCTAATGTGTGGTTGAGTGGCATACATCATGTCGCATCTTTTTCTTCGTCACTAAAAGGCATTCCCTTGTTATGACATATATTTTTTAGGTAGATATATAAGAATTTATGATGACTCAAATATTCTCATACGAATTCTCATATATTGTATCTACAGGGTTGTTAAAAAGTTATTCATTAAACATCAATAGGTTGTATTGGATAGAAGCAGGCGTTACTTTGCGGAAATCCATAATATATTATAAAAATTAAGCTTAACGTGCTATACTCCGCGAAAAGCAGGAGACTCTGTGATTGTTTCACAATTATTCACTGTAAAATCAACATCTCCTAAGGATTCTCCGGTTTCGGAGAAAAACGTGTGTAGAGGGTACATTGCCGAAGATCTGTTTGGGTGTGGAGTATAAGGATTGAAGAAATTATAAATTACACCACACAGATTCTCCTGCTTTTCGCGGAGTATAGAAAATTAAGCTTAATTTTAATAATATATCAATAGGTTGTAACAGCCCACTGCTGGACTCCCTTGTAACGGTTGGGTTTGTTCATGCTACGCAGACGGGGTGGTGGTCGCAATAGATGGTAGTATGCTATGCACAGAGGATGCATTCTCTCACAGTTGGCTCGCATGACACCCCCGGGAAGAGGAGGTGGTGGTGACAACTGTATTCTGTTCTGCCGTAAACATACAGCATAAAAGTAATTAGTTAAAGTTATTTTATGTTAACTCTGAATTCTGAAATTTTAATAAAACACTTTCTTAGTTAATTCTTATAAACAAGAAAGAACCGAACTATTCTTCGATTGAATGCAGGCTTGAACGCCCAGAACTAGAATATCCATTTTGGATTTCACTATAGTGCAAAAGTTTTATACGACTTTAATAAAATGCTAAAAAAAATAACAGGATACGAAATCACTGTAATTTTATTAATTTGTAATGATGTTAAGTTAAAAACGCATGGATACCACAATCTTATATCGCATTATAATAAATTATTTATCAAAAAAACCGAACCTAACCGAACGGGTGCACCGACTCAGGGTTACCCATCAACTACAACCGCATACACTCGCATCTAAGTACGCGGGTAAGTTGTGAATAATTTACCAAACTACCGCCAAAAAACCCACCAGTGAATCTGAACGCTACTACTACGAACCTCGTCCTGATGGACGAGGTTCGTAGTCGTAGCTGACCACATTCAGCTGACTGCCAACCGTACCCAATTCAGACGTCACCACAATAAAATATCCTAATAACGGAGTTAGAGCAATCAGATATGATGACTTATGGCTCCGAAACGTAGACATTCAGATTCGTCCACGTTTTGGAGCCATTAGTCTTCATAGGAAGACGCCAAGGCCTCATAGAAAGTGTTAGTGACTTAGCAGGTATTGGAGAATTTCTGCGTGCTAAATTCATAAACTATAAACTCCAGAACAAGTGCTATTGTCATAGATGTACGATTTCTAAGCTAATGTGATACGGGATCATCAGGTTCTAGATTCTCACACTGGAAAGTGCAGTATGGAGTTCGTTACATCGAAGTTAATAGACTACAGCAAACAGTAGATAAACTTCTTCTGGCGACTTACCAATTAAATGATTTAAACTTAATCTTAGACAACATTGAAAATCCTTACAGAATGTTGAATTTAATCCAGTTGTTGGATCTCAACAAGAAAATCTCAATGAAAACAAACTTGTACTGGTAATTTAAATAATATATCAAAGGACCAAATAAAGTGCGAGTAAATATTTGCGTCCACCAGATTTGTTACTTAAACAGTTTTTCGCTTAATAATAGTGAGCCTTACTCGGTAATATATTTAAACGTGGAACTCACTCGCAACACGTAATTGCATAACGTCACTGTGATATAACAGAGTTTCCGAAAATTTTGAATATTAATTATTCACATAGTTCACCTTGAATTCTTGCAACATTGACTAGGGAGATAGCCAGGTGTTCGATTCAATTAAATTCAATTATTTTGAATTCAATTCCTAGCACACACGACTAAAAGTTTTGGAGCTATGCGCGTTTTAAAATCACTTCCTTTTATGGTAAATAATCTTAAAAAAACCTACACGCTTGAATATTCCCATATGCAACTAAAGGCGTGTGATGAACGACACTTGGCCAGTGTTGGAGATAGCAGCCTAATTCCTTCTCATTCTGGAAGGAGATCCATGCGATGAACTTGTTCGGTAATAGATTAAGAATGATTATTAATCTCAAATTTAGTATTAGAAGCTAAAACTCAAGCTGATAACACACTAAAGGCGAGTGTAGTGTAGTCAGTCTAGAAGTCGTAATACAAAGAACTGTATAAGCCACGCTGCTTCTGTTAAGGCAAGTTTGCGTCCAGCGTGCAACTAATCACAGAATTCGCCCGTTTGAGCAATTGTGATTGGTTCTTCGATGGACGCAAACTTGAACACTAAAACACACGTCTAGTGTTATACAAGGCCGCTGTTATACAGCATGATATATTTTAAGCTTTAAGCTTAAATTAAATTTATTGGTACTTATCCCCCTTTAAAAGATAACACACCCAATTCGAACTCAAGTTTCACGTGGCGCACTGAATAAGGCTGCCGTTAGTAGTTTAGAGTAAACACGATAATTTAGTATTTACGCCGGGATCGCGTGTCAGCTAATGTACACAATAACATTTAGATATAAGCTGTGCCTATTTAAATAAAATGGTTTAAACGTTTGTCGCTAACTGCGAAGTGGGTCTAACATTGCCACTAAATAAATTGATTTTATTTAATATGATTTATTTTCGTCTTACGTCTTCATCACCGGATTCCTTTAATCCTTATAGTTATACTCCGCCAGCTACATACTCCGAACTTCTATATTGGTAAATCTGGTTCTGCTCTTTTCATCTCAGCTTGATGACATATATTTGTTTTTTATTTTTTTTATTAATTAATTACATATTGTACATCAACAACTTGTGAAGTTTTTACATATTTGTATTTTGTAGTTGATATAACTACAAACTACAAATATGTAAAAACTTCACAAGTTATTTAGATGCATAATATTTATAAGTTATAGTTATTAGATAGGTATATTTACATAACAAAATACCTATGTGTAATTGTAAAACAATCCAATTGTTCATTGACTACTAAACTAGTATAAACTGTGTTTCAGTAGTATCAAATATTTATACAGATATGCCAATCGCCCGCTTAGTAACAAAAGATTTTTAATTCAAGACTATTTATAGGATCGTGTTAAAAAGTTGTCACGTTTGGCAAAATGTCCGTACTATTTATTCATCGTCATCATCATAACAACCGAATGACGTCCACTGCTAAGTATAGATCTTTTTAGGAAGTTTGAAAGTTCACAGTTTCCAGCGGATTCAAGAGAGTCGTTTGATGCCATTTTTCCACCTCGTTAGGGGTCGACGAATGCTAGGTTTACCGTCGTGGGTCGCCATGCCAGCCCCTATGCTCCTTGGTCTGACATTCGATGTATCCATTGCCTCTTCAGCTCTGCGTCTCGTCCATGTTGTATTTATGAACGTGATTTCAGATCCATTTTAACACAATTTTTATTGTGTTAGGTAAAAATTTAAATTCATAAAAAAAACATTAAATGCTTCTCCAGGTGGCGAATTTTTACTTTTATAATTAAACTAATAATTTTAGTCACTGACTTGTAAAGTAATGGAATTGTTTTCCATGTATCACTGCTTCCTCTGCCTATGAATTACATTTTATAGTATGGCGACAAATAAATGAATAAATAATCAAAGGATCCTTGTATTGTAAAACTCAGGTGCTAAAACTAAACAATATATTATTTTGCACAGTACTGGAACTGTTTTCTTCCGATAACGGCGCCTGTCGAGTGCAAGAAGATAAATATTTTCTATTGGAAGGTAAAATTGAATCAATTTTCACTGTAAAGTGTAGATGTTTTATTATACACTTTCAGGTTTTTAGTTCAAACATTTTAATAAAATAAAATCTATATATCTATTTTCTCTTTATTACTTGCATATAAGCAAACTGAATTTATTTGTTTTATTACAACTTGTGGCTATTAATTGTGTACAAAAAAGCAAGCTATTCGTAGAAAAGCTTGGCTGTTTCAAATAAATAACGACTATTATTTATAGATAGGTGGTAAAGTGTATGTATTGAATAGCTTATTTCTACCGCCTAGAAGCATTGCATATAATTGCTGTGTTCCGATCAGAAGGGCTAGGTTTGTCAGGGTAGGATTTTTAAGATAAATTGGAGATTCCATTACTTTTTACTATGGATATTAACTGTATGGACATACGATTTTCAATTTACTTCAAAATCGACACAATGGTTTCTTTAATCAAACTGTGTATCTCCAAATTTACTTATGTCTCAATTGACCGTTTCCTAACAACAGTCTGTAAATTAACATAGTTTTAACATAGTATGTCAGTTATGCCGGTGAATTCATAAAACAAATTTACTGACGCCATATAGAACCACTTTTCAAAACTAATAATAACAGTAAATAGTGCATAATTAAACAAATACAGAATTTCTGTCACTTGCCAAGTTTTAAATCAGAAAACCGCTGTCCCCAAGTTGGCTCGAAGTTTGGTGAAATTGCTTTGTAAGAAAACAAAGCGCCAAGTCGAAACTTTCGGCCATGTTGGAAACTTAACGTGTAGGTTTTGTAATGCCGCTTTCAGCTATCACCTACTTTTGTAAATGTTAAATGTTTATATGGGCTATTTAAACATGACGACTAAATTAAGCTTGAATTTCAACATATTAGAATCTATATATCTGTCTTTTTAACGAGTCAACAATATAATGCTTTGATCTAAATATACGAATAGGTAATATCCTTGGCATATTACTTTTCCTGAAAGAGTTTCCTTCTCTCATAGTAGTGACGAGAGACACAGAGATAAAATGCCTAAAAAAGATGCGATTATATTGTAGATTGGCCGCTTCAGCGATTATAATCCAATATTAGAGATAATAATCGCAACCGACTGTTCTATAATAATTCCGGCATGATTCCGAGCTGATATAAAATAATTCCTTGACAAACCGTTCAACTATTTCTGCAAGAAAGAGGGACTGAACCCTGGACCTCGTTTTCTGTAGATGAACATGCTAACGGCTTTATAAACGAGACAGGAAGCTATGAAAGGTTTATAATAGCTATGCATATACTGGCTAAAAAAAAGTACGCAAAGTGAATGCAACAAACCGAAAAGACGGATCGACAAAAAAGAAGAAGGGTAATCCACGTAAACCTTTCGCGGAAGCATTCCAGACTACAATAAAAACCTCAATACAATCCGTTATGTGAGTTTTAAGTTACAAACGAATGGATGAAATAGTTATGCATAAAAAAAAGTAATAAGTCAAAAGTAAGTTTTAGATACAGATAAATTATAACGTTCGTTATTTTATACGTTTATATACATATCTAGATTATGCGTTTTTACCTACGTTATTACAGGCATAAATTAATGCACAATCAAATTTAAAATGTTTAAATCGAAGATTACATTTTTCTTAAATTTTCCTTTATTTCCTCTTGATAATATGAGCGCTACTTACTCCATTTATTGATCTAAAGATTTTTGATTAGCGTAGCGATCTATAAGCGTACAGTGTTGGTTTAACTTTATACTTGATTATATGGCAATAAATGCGTATTCACAATTGTTACGTATTTTAGCAGTACGCTGCTAGAATCCACTACATCACAGCTTTTCAGCCTTTAAAGGCTAGGTCACTGTTAATCTGGCATTAAGTAATAAAAAGGTAAGCAAAATATTTAAATTAGCCGCCAGATATTAAAAGTGCATTAAGTAGACACACTTCGACACATTTTTAGTGAGGTTAGAGTTGGTTAGCTTTAGCATAATGTAAAAGTTCTTTTGTTATTTTTATTTTCTAAATATAAATTTAATGTAAATATGATGGTCGTTCAATTTCAATAAAAAAGGTAATTAAAACTTCTCTACAATTCAACACTTACCTTAGGTTCACCAAACTACTCCTAACAGCTAGCTACCTTGTTCATAGCTATAACATTGCTCTAGCAGTGTTTAACCTTTGTTCATTTTTTAATAATATTATAATTTCGACTTATAGTCTGCAACAACATTGGACCTGAAGAGCGGTCGTGCATTTTCCTCGCATCTTGAGACCCCAAAGATGGACGTTGGGGTCTAAAGGACTTTCAAACTGTACTTTTTATTTAATTTAGTTTCTTATCAAAATCATCATCATCAGCCTAGTTAACATTCTAGTGCTCAGTATAACTCATCAAGAATTGAGTCAACGTGAGGGCGAATCCGACGTCGGTCACTCATCCGTACAATTTGAGTCGACTGGCATCAATCGATCGATATGCTGTGTTCTTTCTTTAAATTGAGTGGTCTATTCACCACGTACCTACATTTTTTCATATCCCTCACTTGTATATACAGTTATGTTACCAATAAAACATTGGCTGTATAACTTCTGTGTTCTTATTAATTGAAACTTCGCTCGGCTTCAATGTTTTGCAGCTTCGGGCATCCAAGTTTTAATCCGCCCGTTATTACGAAGGATTATGAGTTGGCAGCGTTTTATTTTTACCCAGAGGGAGCCGGGAACTGCGTATTTGTTTTGTTTGTGTTAATGAAACCGAGTAGATATTACGAGCCTTTCACAAAATATTAGGATGAGCGCATCCTAAATCTGTATGAACCCTGATGAATGCAGCTTTATTTAAGACCTAAATCCCCTTATTAATAAGCGTTGGAGCATTTACGCAGTGAATTGTCACGTTTTACATTTGAAATTGCGTTGTCAGTCGAAGTGTGAACACTGCATAACTATTCAGACGTTATCCACGTTTATTAAAAGGCATTATTAATAAGCGTTATGCAAGGTAAATAGTTATAATTTTCGGGTTAAATTTGGGAATTTAAAAAAAAAAAATTAAGATTTTACAATAATTTCGCCATCTAATATTTTTGTGCACCGAGGGTACACAGGGTACATAGGGTATCAAGAAGATGGGCTGACATAGTCAGGGAGTCCAGCTAGTGTAAATTCTACACTATCCTGTAAATGGACATCGACATACGCTGGATACAATAGACCTGTAGGGATGCAAGCAGGATGCAACGTGAATGCATTTTAGACATCTTGTTTATTGATGGCTGGGAATGCATACGGGATTCACTTTCCAACCACGTCCATTAACGAACGTAATATTTTGTTAGTATTGTATAATATATTGTGGACGTAATAAGGAGATTAAAAGTAATTTTCGACAGAGTAGATTCGATTTATAATATCCTCTTATACTCGTAAGTATGTCTATGCACTATTCTCCATATAGAACCGAAGATGATCTTCAAAATGAAGGGCTAACCATAAAGAGATAAATTGCAAAATAAGAAATACTAGACTTTACAGTTATCAATAAATATTGTAGTTCCATCTAGTTGTACTAACAAGATGAAAATAAATAAATTAATGTATAAAAAATTAAAACGTAAAAATTAATAATTCAAGATTTACCAAACTGTCAGGGTAACGATCAAAGTAACCTCATAATCAAAACGGTTTTTTGCTATAGGCAACACGTGTTGCAACAGTGGCTCGCTCGCTAGTTTATTATTTAGTGAGTATGTTCTCTATTACAAACTTGTCATGCATTATGAAGAATCAAGATAGGTTAATAGGCTATATTTTATACTATTTATACGAACAACGTGTAGATACACCTTTCACTGCACAAATCTACTGCAGTATCTCATATCAGTGAACGTGGCTGTTTATATACTGTTACAGGGGATGTCGCGGCGAATTTATCACGACTGTACATCAGAGCTTATGACGTACAATAATTCACAGCTGTAATGGAGAGTGTGGCGCTGGGTATTGTTGTCTTGTATTAGAACATCGGAGATTAGAACTTGCGGATTGTCTGGCCTACTTACAACAGTGCCATTAAGACCGGGATTAGAACAGTGTATAGCCAAGTCTCTGTCAATTTTTTAAATTGCACTTCAAGATAGCCCTGGACTGATAAGGCTTGCGTTGGGATTTGGCTGCAGCAGGCTGATGATTCTGATGATTACTGCAAACTAGCTGTTGCCCACGGCCTTGACTTTTTCCGGAATAAATCTATCCTATGGCCGTCTCCGCCCTGAAGCAGTGAAAACCTACCAGTTAGGATTTCGGCTTCACTTTCAGGGGGCAAGTTCGACCCCAACACCCTAACACACACTTCTTCACTCTTCTTTCTTGTCTTATTTATGTGCGTTTAAAGCAATTTAAATATCACTTGCGTCAACGATGAAGGAAAACAACGTAAGGAAACTTGCATACCTGAGAGTTCTCTATAATGTTCTCAAAAGGATGTGGAGTCCGTCAATCAGCTGTAGGCCAGCGGGGTGGACTACAGACTCAACCCTTATTTCGCATTGTAGGACCCGTGCCCTGTAGTGGACTGGTAATGGGTTGATATGATGATGATGATGACGATGATGATGATGCCGTCTCCAGGAAGTAAATTATTTATTTGTGAAATTTCCACAAAATAAGTTAAGCAATCCAACTATGCATAGATAACAAATGTTTTTTTTAACTCCCAAGCGTACCATCAGCTTTTGCGGGATAAATATGTCCATCTATAGGATGTTAGCTACAGGTGTGCCACATTTCATCAAGAACAAACTATCACAGACAAACTTTCGCAATTTTAATGTCAGTATGGATAATGGTTCATTAAAGTCCGTTAAGTATTTTTCAAAATAAGAATTTAAGAGTTTAGTTAAATTCAAAATCATCCGACTTTAGTATTGACAAACTCTAAACAATATCCGCGTAGAATTGCCACCCTAAATTTTAAAGACGCCTGCAAATATAAATGTATCGGTTCAGTATTCTTCAAAATAATAATTTAAGAGTTTAAATTCTTATTTTGTTTCAAAAAAATTTGTTTTAAATCAAGTCGGTTGTTATATATAATATTAGGTTGAACACGTTGAAAGCTCGTGCAATAACCTCATATCAGCGGGTTTGGACGTTTATTATATTCGGTTATCTAGTGTAGCAAGCGAGGGGTTGTCGCCGTGAATATATTGCAACTGTACATCAGAACTTATGACATGCGATGACTCATGACTGTTCAGGCGCCACAGCTCTTTGTACTCTAATTTTAATTAGAAACTGGAGCGCGGAATAGATAAATTTATCACTAATTGTGTCATGGATATTGGATGAACAACAACACTAGGAAAATAATAAATATTGGAGAGATAAAATTATATTTTGATTTGATGTAAACAGTGTGATTAAAGCAGACAAAGAGCAGCAAGTAATACTTTTTAATGAGATTATTAATCTGTCTATATGCGTAAATTCTCACTAACAACATACGAGGGAACCTTCAACCTAAACTTTCCGTGAGCGCGACACACGGTCATCCACATTTCTTATCCTGCCACTTTTATCTGTGCTTGGCTTTTCTAGCGGCCTAGTCATCCGATAATGTACTCACCACAACGAACTGTGTAAAATAATAAGAAAGCATTTAAAAACATACCGTGAATAAGAATAGAAGAATAAAATAATATTTATAATGGTAGTGGTGGTGCCGTTAGAATAAAATAAATTCAGATTCAGAAAAGAAAACACAACTACGCCTTAAACAAAGATGGAGAAATAAAAAAAGTCACAAGAATTAGCTGATAAATATGAACACCAAAAAATATGAACTTCTTCAGCTTATCATACAAGGTAAAGTGGCAGGCAGATGAAGGCCTGGCCGGAGAAGAATATCATGGCTCAAAAATCTACGCCAATGGTTTTGAAAGAGCACCAAATCATTATTTAGAGCAGCGGTGTCCAAACTAGAGATAGCCCTTATGATTGCCAACCTTCGTAAGGAGACTTTAGAAGAAGACCAAAAGAAGAATTTAGTGATACCGGAATCGACTACATAACGTGCTTTCCGAGACACATGGATTTAAACCACCAATGTCCTAACTACGTGCTGTTATTGAGATTTCTTTCACAGAAAAACTTAATTAATATTCTTAGCCCGAACCGGGAATCGAATCTAGAACCTAGAAATATGTATGGACAAGCTAATCACTAGAACAACGAGGCCAACTGCACCTAAGTGCCTAAATAAGTAAGATCTCAAAGGTTAGTAAACATTGTGTCCTTATCAACTTTAATGGGTGGTCGAATATACGGTCGTACTTCCAAATTGGTGATATCAAACTATTTTTTTTAATGTGGTAATTTAAACAATGAACAACTAGTACGATATTTCAATACATATTTACTTACTAATATCACAAAAGCGAATATGTGTTTTTTGATATGTTGGTTTATAGTTCTTCACGCATCTTTTAATATTATAATACTAAGGAACGAGTTTTTTGTATACGGGTTCAAACTAGGGCACTGGTTGATTTTGGCAAACAATTTTCGATTTGTATAGGAATTAGGTGCGGAATAATCGAACAACTTGTTGTTTTGAGCACTGGATACGAACTCATAGCATATATTATCCAAATAAACATCATACAAGGAATGTCGTCAGTGTCCTAGCACAAGTGAAACATGACCGGAAGAAGATGGCGCTGATTTGCTTGTATGTGTTTCTAAATATTCATATATTTTATATAAATATATTATTTCAATTACATTTATGAAATGGGATTAGTTTTGTAATTAAATGTAAGATAATCCAACAGTAGCTTTTTGAATGTAGAATGTTTTATAGAGCAAATAGAAAAAGGCCCGAAAATAATGAGAATAAAACTGTGGGGCACAATACTCTTATATTGTTTTAACCTTTGAGTGATAAATAATAATATACTACGTCCGTATCTATGAACTACATCATTACTCAATGTTAATAACACACAAAATATGGAAGAGGTTATCTAATCAATAAGTATTGTTTTTCACCATGTATCTACCATTAAATTGAGCATAAAATCTGAATCGACCGTTTGGTTTGACTTATATCTACTACGTTGAGAACGTTATGAAAATCATATTAGCGTACCAAGTAAATAATTTTACTTCACATTTGTCGATATTTCGACCCACTTTCTTTATTAGATTTTGGGTCCAATACTATAATAAACTTTTATTTTTCAACACTGCCTAGCTACCCCGTATTCTGATGATAAGCTAAGATGCAGGCTTGGATATAAGATGCTAGAAGCTATAACCCCATAAAGAAATGTATAAATTCCGAGATAATATCAAAACATGTGAATTGTCATAAACGCGTAAATGTGTTTTTACTCGTAAGTCATTACAATTAGTAAGGGTTGTAAGTTCTTTAAGGTTACTTTTGTAAACTGAAATATACATGCATCATATTATAATAATTTCTTGAAATCGAGTAACAGTGATCGGTACTTATTACTTAAAAGGGTTCGGCCGTGGCTAGTTACCACCCTATTGACAAATTTCTGATAAGCGATTAAGCGTTTTGGTAAAGGGTCTAAGTTTAATATAAAGATCGTAGAACCAAGTTATACCGTTATCATCTCAGACTGCCTCATCATTTATTAGGAGGTGACTTTGCAGTCAAGAGCTAACTTGTAGAGACTTTTCATTGTTCAGTTTAACCCCACCAAGACCCAAGCCTGCGCGTTTACAGCTTAAAAAACCGCGTTCACCGCGGCACCTCAGTTCCAGAACACTCTCCTCACTATTTCCAATAGCATTGGGATCCTCGGTGTCAACATCTCGAACGAAGTCCAGTTCCGCGCTCACTTGAAAGGTAAAGCTAAATTAGCTTCCAAAAAGCTTGGGTGCTCAACAGAGCAAAACGTTACTTTGCGTCAAAGCATAGACTCCAGCTCTATAAAGCGCAAGTAAGACCTTACATGGAGTACTGCTCGCATCTTTGGGCTGGGGCACCTCTTTACCAACTCCTTCCATTTGATCGAATACAAAAGCGGGCAGTTCGACTTGTTGACAATTCCAAATTGACTTGCAGTTTGGAGTCCCTGGGGCACTGAAGAGATGTTAGCTCCCTTTGTATGTTCTATCGACTCTATAATGGAGAGTGTTCCGAAGAGTTGATACCTCCTTGCCTGTTCTCTGACCGCACCTCACGTCGTAGAAATAAATTCCACCCTCATCATCTGGATGCCTGGTATTCTTCTACTGCTCGAAATACCAGATCATTTCTACCGCGCACTTGCAAACTGTGGAACAATCTCCCATCTGATGTGTTTCCTCAAAAATTCAATCTAGGGTTATTCAAGGGGCGGATAAACAAATTCCTTAAAAGCCGGCAACGCATCGGTGGCTCCTCTGGTGCTGCAGATGTTTATGGGCGGCGGTGATCACTTACCATCATGTGACCCACTTGCTCGTGTGCCCGCTATTAATATAAAAAAAAAAAAAAAAAAATTAAGGAAGAAAAAAAAAGGCTCCTTAGGCATTCGTATTGAATTCTGGTAGCACATGTTTTATGTTTTTTTGTATATGAATTTATTTTGTCGTTCATTTGGACCTGCTGTCGTCTACTTAGGCCCGATACATTTTCGAACTGTGTCAATATCCTTTAAGTGTATACAGAAATAGTCACAACAACGCTGGCTACAAAAACAGTCACGCAATTGGCAAGCCAGCCAGCATTGGTCGCCAGCGCCGGAAGGGATCGGGCCAACGTATACAAGTGGCTTATGATATTTGCTGTTTATAAGTACCAGGTTAATACTCTCACAGATATTATACTGGTGCAGTTATTAGCAGAACAAACATCATTACAATTAACTACATAAAAATTGTTTGTAAACAAGACATTAATCTTCATTTGTTGCTCACAAATTTATTATTTCTATATTGTTTTCCTCAAGCAAACACCTCTAAGCTTGCTTAGAAAATAACAATTGAGTAAATAACTACGAATCCGAAGTTAATTGTATTTAATAACTTTATTTGGTTTTCTGAATGTTTGTTTTATGGATATTAACATTTACTAAAAATATGTTTTTTTACTGGTTTTTTAAATAAAATATTCATGATTTTACAATACAATCGATACGTATGATGCATGAGGTATGTATGGATGTTTGTTACTCTTTCTCGCAAAACTATTTATTACAAGAGGTAAATGTTGGGTGTGAAAGATACCCAGTTTAGCATTATGAACTAAATCACGCAATGCATAACATAAACACAACTCCTAGGTAATTAAAATAAGTCATAAGAGGTTCACAGGGTTACAGTGTACTAACATTGCATATTTGAATAACAAAAGGCATACCTACGGACAAGTTACGATTCAAGAATTCTGGGTTGAGTAACTAATTTTGAACAGAAGCTCTGTATTGTCGGTGTATGTAAATATTTTATCATACAAAGCTTGGAGGGCAAATTATTACGTACGTTAACGATAACTCTACGGCACTGCTTTGTGTGAACAATGTAAACTAACGAAACTAACTTATTACGCATAAGTTATTAGGTCGGTTCTCACTTCTAGATCAATTAAATTTTCCTACCTAAACAAAATCCTCAGACTAATTCAACTCTAAAAGGCATTAGTAGTAACATTTATAAACATTATTGAAAGTTATAAACCCGCTAATAATTTCCAAACAAATAAATTTAATGACAATAAACTAATAATAAAAATAACAATAAAAATATTGTAAACGCACGTCTGTCTTAACTATTGCTTTACAGAGAAAGCATTATTATTTACAGTTAATTTCATACCTAACCTTGACAAAAACAATACGGCTGTATATTTAGGTTTGAGATTGTCTATGCGCTCCGCCATGTTACCCGAAGTGAATAAGACATGTAGTTTTCTTTCATCCGCAATGTTTGCTATAGCTATACTCAGCTCAGCAACGCGAAATTCAGTGTTTGCACTAATCGCTGTAAACATGGATCTTTTGGGGGAAAGGTTTTTTCTGGTTATAGCATTTATACATATATATGCTAATATATATATATATATATATATATATATATCGTCAACGACCTATAGTTTAATTCAGAATGGAGATAGATCTTAAAATAACTATAATTCCCGAGAGGTTAGACTGCTACCAATATACGATGATACGACGTATATTGGTAGTATTCGACGACAAAAATACCTGAAATGAGAATATAACAAGACAAAAAAACCTACATAGTAGTAGGATGAAGAAAATATATGTCATTGCCATTCAGAATTAAAGTAGGTACTTACGTAAAACCTAATACCTATAGCAATATTTTATGCGAGTCGGGAATCGAAACCACGCTAGTATATAATAGTGTAACATGCTACCCACTAAAATTTACATCATAAATTAACGACCTCCCTGGCGCAACGGTGAGCGCTGGGAATTTAAGCAGGAGGTCTCGGGTTTGATTCCCATACCATATATGACTACCATTCTGCCTACCAGTTTAGCCCTCTACCAACTTAGACTGCATCATCACTTACCATCAGGTGATATTGCAGTCAAAGGCTTACTAGTAGTGGAATAAAAAAAACCTAAGTAGTCTTTGAGTGTGTGGGTAGATACGATGGCATTATAAAATATCAATAACAGTATTATCCTTGAAACAATACAAGAATTGACAGAATATATAGGTACAACACGCATTTAGTGAATGGTAATGTAAATAACAAAAAAAACAAGTTATAAAAACAATCTTACTTTGTACGAGATTAACTAAAGGTCATGTGCCAAAAACATTATATTATCACTATTATAATAGTTGTAAACATGTGTCGATCAAATATCTCGCCTGCCGTTTGGCCGTTCCCACTTGCTTTATGTACTTGGGTACTTACAATAAACTGTATAATTAACATTTATCTATAAATTTTCCACGAGGAACTCTCATGTGTAGCTATTGCGCTCTGCAAACAAGAGATTATGATACTGATGCTTACAGACAATTAATTATGGGAATATAAATATTCCGATTTTTGTTTCGCCTGAGCGACGGAAAATAAATTTTTTCGGTACCACCAATAACTAGCCGTTGCCCGAATCTTTGTCTGCCTTATATTGCAAATCTTTATATATATATAGATATATATATATATATTTCTTGTGTGCGTGTGTATGTCACTGAACTACTCCTAGACGGGTGGACTGATTTAAAACAATTTTTTGGTATGCGTTTGGGTGGCACCCTGGATGGGTTAGATTCACAAATTAGCCCGACGGATGGCGCTGGGGTCCGCTAGTCTCATATAATAATATAGCAAATTTTATCAAAAATAGTGAATTGATCGAGTGGAACACACGTAACAAACAGAGAAACATCCGCATTTAAAATTCATAATAGCATATATAAAAAATAATAAAAAAAATTAAAAATCAAAAGTGTGTTTTTAGGTAGGTACGAGCTACTTTCATGTTAAAAAGTATAGTGTCTACTTGTGTTGTGTCGTATTTGACTGATTTTTAGTGATTTACTCTTCAAAGATTTACATATAATTTCGAGGCATGAAAATGAGGATCTTTCGCTCTTGAATATATTTTAAATAAAAACTAAATGAACGATTAACTAGTTTTCTGTCTAACTTACTTATTACTATACTTTAATAATACCAACCCGGTCTTAGAAAAACTGTGTTGTCTATCACAGTTCCTCAAGCACGCGAGCAGGCTGTCGGTTTAAGTTATTGTCATTAACATGTCATATTAATTGCTAAAGCCTGCCAAGCCACACGGACCCAAGCTCTAAAATCCCTCATCTTAGACCTTCTGTGTCACAAAATTTGAGAAAGAATTCCTGTGCCCGGCTGTCAAAGTCTGTTATCAAAGAGAAAATTCATTCGTATCAACTAGTCGATACAAAATATCTGCGATTTTTCAATACAGTTGAAACAGGTTTTTATTTGTGACCTAAATATCAGACATTCCCTTTTCACAACCGATTAGATACTTTGTACTGTACATTGATTTAATGTGCTAATATCGGTACTGTACCTATATGCAGGAATGTGTTTTCAAAAAAATAAAATATCTAATACTGCGTTTAACTTTTATCTGTCTGTCAGTCATGCTCCAAAATCTTAAAACTTCACAAAACAGAATTAACCATTTAGTTTCAAATCTGGCCTTGCGGTATCGTTTACATAATTTGAGGTCAATAATTTTATTGATAAACCGATGGTTCATGCAGGGAGCAAACGTCCCCGTAGTCTACAAACTAAACTAAAAACAACTTACTATCTTATTTCTATAAATAACAAATCGTTTGTGGAGTCGACGTTAAGCTTACCGCACAGTGGTTAATTTAATTGTTTTTATCATTTGGTATGATATAATGAGCTCGCTGTACGTAAACGAACACTTGCCTGTCCCTAATTCCGTGCAAAATATTGCTTATTAACTGTGTTTGTGGATTGCTTGAGTTTGGATTGTTTTTACTATTTTGATTATGTGTTTTTTTTAATAACTTGTTAGTTATTTTCGAAATAACGATCTAAGATTTATTAAACACGATCAGGGAATACCACTTCAGAAAAAAAAATATGTCATCGATGCACCATGGTAAGTAACCTTTTTTGGAATCCGTTTTCTTCCATCACTAGGTATAGGTTTGAGTTAATGAGTTAATGAGTTTTTATCTTAACAAAATATGATAATTATAAGCTTTTTTTAACTCATCCTTTTATACATTCGTTTGACAAACATGTTTACGTTTCCAAAATGTTTATTTTTTTGTTTGCGAGCCCCCTTACATCTTGAGGTTCCTGACATGTTGTTGTGAACTTAATGTCGTTCGGTTGTTATAATTGACAGAGGTTATCGATTCTATTTATTCAGAGGCATCGATGGACCCTCACTAGACGGAAACGCCAGTTTCTTGGACACTGCTGTTGTGAACAAACCGCCAAAGTTAATTTATATAAAAAAATGTGTCCAATGCCGTTTAATAAAAAAGTTCAATGGATAATTTACTTATCGTTTCTATACACAAGAATAATTAGTGGTGATACGTTGACTTTAAATTCGGTGTTGAAAGATTCGTGTAGTAGATCTCTTTCAAATTTAATATTTCACATTTGTACTGGGAGTATTCCAGTCAGTGACTTACCTTCTTCGAGTCTTTCAAAATTGAGATCGAAGAGGGCCTCCTTGTTTTATGCAAGAGAACGACGAAAGCGACAGATTGTAGACGAATGCTGCCTCAGACCATGCACAGTTGCCCAGTTGATTGAGTATTGCCCTGAAGATTGGTGAAGTGGCCAGAAACTGGTTCGAGTCAAATTATGGTAACATTACAGAAAGTGAGTAGAACAGGACCTCAGGATAACATGATCTCAATCACTTAATTATATAGATATAAGACTCATTTTAACTGTAGCCTAGGACCTTTAAGTCCACAAAATGAGGGCATTGGAAAGAAAGATAGTATTAATAAGCAATAAAACCAAAATTTAAAGAAGAAGAAGATGGAAGCAGTAATTTGTGGTGTTGAAACTTATTATTTTTAATAGCAGCTTATAAAAAATAAGTGTTAATAAAGGCACTGGAATGGCGACTACGAACTGGTAAATGCAACGCTGATTGATCCCAAGCTAGGTGGACAGAAGACATCAAACGAGTCGCAAGGGAGTCGTTGGAAACAAGCAGCCTAGGACGGTGGTCTTTGGAACTTCCTACAAAATATATTATATGTGCGGCAGTGGACGTTAATCGGTTGATATGATGATGATGATGATAATTATTATTATCTATATTAAGCACTGTTTAAACTAAGACAAGTAGGTAATGAAATTGCTCGTGTCGTAATTCAGAAAACTAACTCACAAAATAGTCGCTCCATTGACACCAAACTAAAGCGGGACGAAGCGTTTAATTCCGCAGAGGTTTTCTTGGATTAAACTACTTTTTAAACTAATGCTTACTATAAATCTTATGATTTTTGGTAAACTATACTACTAACAATAAAACTTTGTATTCAAAATCAAAAGATTGGCTACGCGAATAAGTGAATTGTTCTAAATTGCATACCGCGTCTGGCGCGATATCCTTCTCAGTTTGATCGGAGCTTAATAACAACTAAGCACGTTTTTAGTATATTAACTGACTGAAAATATTAATCCATTTGTAAATATTTAAAGAATACTTTTTTACCTAATAGTTAATATAATGTTTAAGTTTTTGTAACAACTAAGCCTGTTTCTTTAAGTTTATGAACTGATTAAAACTTAATTAACCATTTGTAAATATTATGTAAACATTAAATGCTTATTATTATTATTAATTTTAAAATACCTAATTATTATGACTTAAATATTAGTAGGTATAATTAGTGTTAGTTAAGTAACATGATAACACTTTGATACATAAACTTTAAAAAAATTATATTAAACCTGTCTGGACGTTAACATTTTAACGGTTCTTTAATTTTGTAGAAGCCACAAACATTGCTAACTAAATACGAGTTTATTGCAATGTGTAGGCTGAGAATTTGGGATTATACTATGTTATTTGAAATATTAAACGACAAAAAATATAAAGAAATCATTTGGTCAGCGAAAACAATATAAATTAAAGATAAGTTCACCCCAGTTCTTCTTGCTTTTATTCCACGTTATGTAAAGTCGACAGAAAATGTTAGCCAAATTTGTTGTTTTGTTTTTGTCCGACCGATCTCCTGTCTGACGTCAACTTGTCAAAATGTTTTCATCAGTAGTAGATGAAGCATTAGGAGGCGAGCAAACCAGAAATATATGTTTTCAAAATTGACAAAGTAACAAATTGTGGCACCTTTATATTTTTGAGTTGTTTTAATGAAGACAGCGATGAATGCATGTTTAAATAAAAATTCTCCCAGAAGAGTCAAAATGAGTCACTGAGGTTTCTATTTTTAATATAAACTATTTGCTTTTGTTTTGATTTTGAAAACATCAGAGATAGGGGCAGGAATAATTTTACTTTGTTTTAATGATAAATACAAAACTCTCCGGGTTGAATGGAAATAAAAACCTATTTTAGAACAAATAAATGAAACTCTTTAATTTTATGTCCAACTTGACTTAGTTAACTAACTTTATATTTCAACGTCCCATTTTAGGCAATAAATTACGAGTATAAAAAGTAGTGACCCTCAGATTTTCCTCCTCATGAATGCCAATAATCTACTTTTTTTAACTGCAGTTACTTCAATATAAGTTTCATGTTTATATCTCAAACGTTAACATCCCTTCATTCAATAGAGGTTTCTATCTCGATCGGCTAGACATACAGAAAGACACCTAACTTATCTAATAAAGGTTCTGTTTTTTATAAAAGTATCTAACCTTCAAAGAACTCTTGATTTTTTAGTGTAATTGTACAATTAGAGTCAGTTTCGCGCTTAGACATGTTTAATAGGTTACTTATTACATTTGTTAAAGTCAATTTAACTCTATCTAATCCTTGCCTTATTATAAAAGATTTTATTACAGTACAGTTTTTAAAATGATCAAAAGCTTGTTTACGTTTGTCATAGTTGTTTTCTTAAGAATACGAGACAACAAGACTTGTGATAACTTCTAAAAACTCACTTTTGTAAATGAGATGGTAAGTTGATGGTAAGATGCCACTTGGCCTTTAAACAGAGCAACACTTCAGAGGGCATGCAAGGAGCTCGTCATGCAATATGGCGCCCTGTATCCATCAGTACAAAGGTGTTAGGCCTCATCTGCTAGTAATTACACCGGCAGGCCGGAACCCAGAATTGTAACAAAAGCCGTATGTGCAAAATTACTTGTAACATCTTCTACTGGAATAGAGTAGAATATAATGAAAACAGGGACCATATATCAGCACTCATCTCATCAGACCCTAATTTGATTTGTGTTTTGTAAAGCAGCCCGATAAGCGCTTAGCAAAGACGAAATGGAATTTATGTTCGCACGGATAGCTTCCACAAAAAGAGCTCAGATAAATTTTCCCCCCCAACTTAATAAAGTCTTCGTTGACGGTTTTATCTGAAGCTGTAGCAATAACAGCCGTCTTTTTATAGTGTGACCGACGTTTAGGTAAAAGCCTTGCTGGAGATAAAGTTACCGCAAGTAAAACAAAGAAAATGTATTTAAACAATAGTTTTTTTTTTGTTTCATATCCACGTGTCTTGGGGTTTTTTTTATTCGAATAAAAGTTAACCCTTGATTGCAATCTCAGCTGGAGGTATGCAAGTAAGTACACAAGTGGTATGTATGTAAGTGATAATGCAGTCCAAGATGGTAGCGGGCTAACCTGTTACTACGCGACATCGCATCGGAACACTAATTCGCTTAGCGGCACGTTGGTAATGGTAGGGTGGTAGCCACGGCCATAGCCTCCCACCAGACCAAAATCTATTACTAAGTCAAAATATAACCGAAATTAATTATTATACAAGTTACAATACCGAGAATTCTGGATGTTTTTGTGCGTTGCAAAGCTCAGGCTGATTTTTAGTGCGAAAAAATGAGTGACCTTCTGTCACCAGCAGCAGGTAATGCAATCAAACGTTGTGTATTTCCCAAGAAAATGGATTACTAACTTAAAAGCAACAAATAAATACTTTCCAGAATAATTTGAAGTTAATGCTAAGTTCTAACGTTTTTTTATCCACGTCCACGTCCAACCATCGCCTTTCAGATAGGATCACAGCGATGCTGAACACAGAGTAAATAGCAATACTACTTGACGGCCGAAATAGGCATGACGCCATTACCTATCCGGACGAGCTCAATCGCGAAAAGCTCTACTACTACAGCCGTAAGTCATCTTTAAAAAAAAAATGGCTTTTTCCGAGGGGATGTTAGGAGTTGAGTGGTTCACCTGGTACTTGACTATCATCTCTTCTTGTGACGAGCATACATTTCTTATCAATCATATTCCTTAATCGAATCGCATCTAGTAATATTTAAGTGTTTTATATGGCTCCGATGGACATGATCCTCGACATCAGTTTCACGCAACCCGATAGAAAATGCGCTAGTCATTATAAAAATACCCAAATCGCTATACATGTGCCAATAATAACAGTTCCCTTGTTTTCTCCAGGATCGCACGTATAGACGTTAATCTGATATCAATCGAACTGTTTGGAAGGTATACGTAAAAAAAAAACAAATCGGTTATTAAATGACAGAGTTCTGAAGTTACACTGTGTGTGTTGCTTCATAAAAAAATGCAAACGGGGTAACAACCTCTACCTTAAATTTCGGTTATTTAACAATTATTATGTAACTTAATTAAGAGAAAAATAATAAATTATCGGTTTCAGCCATTTCAGCTGCGGATCCAATTCTTGATGACCGATTCTGATGTCTTCCTGCTAGGAGATAAGGTTAAAGTGTAAAAGCATGTTTCGTTTCAAAAAACTGCCTGTCCCATTTCCCAGGTTTAGTTATAAGGAAGCAATGTTATGCAGAGGGGTTCCTGAAGTACGGCAGTGGCGACCAAGTACCTACCGATAGTGTCTGTTTATTTCACTAAGAACATAAACGATAACACGAGAAAATGAGAAAGTTACTGGATACAAACACTAAAAGATCGTGATGGTAGCCCATCGGTTAAGGCATTACTGATAAGCGTAATATTTGTTCTGAAAAAAAAATTGTACAGAGCACTTTTTGAATATAAAACACATTACGGGTATAAATTGTATTAAGACGTTACATTATTCAAAACATTGGTAATCCAATCAATGGTTTGCAATCGAGAACACATCTCGTACACGGTAAAAGAATATTTTCAATATATTCCCAATGGAAAATATTGGAATCTCATATCAGATATCAGACACGATGTTATGTTCAATGTTCATACTCATAAGCACGTTTTCAGTTAGATAGAATCGGTTTTTCTTATAAAATATTAAAGAAAACCCATCGCAATAATTCTGTAGTAGTGTTTAAACTCTTCTTTGTAGTAACTTCTAAACAGAGGTCACATGAATGTATTAAATGGAATAATTATTTTTCTTCACTTGTGATGTAAATAAAATTATCGTTTAAGCTCTATACTCCATAGCTGCATTTTAGGGTCTAGTCGAGTATAAAAGTCGACATTCTGGATCTGGGTCTGAGTCTTTTCAATTTCAGCTAGCTAGCAATAACTTTTTGTGAGGAATTATGTTTCTAACAAAAATAATTAAAATGCTTTCGTGCATTTATTTTTAATATTAATATTTTCAAGTAATTACATAACTCTTTCATTGATCCAATCAAATGTAAGTACAAGTATTGTAATATACGTAGGTATTGACGAGCGTTAGACTGCAATCACACCTGTTGGTAAGTGATGATGTGGCCTAGGTTGATGCGCCTAGAAGATGAACAGGTAGTGGTTGAAGGTTTTTATATTATAGTTAGTGTGGAAAATCGAAGCTGGAAGGGCATTCTAGATATTTGCGATGCGAATAAGAAACGAGGAGGCAAAGCCCTTCGTACGTGTCCATGGTATATTAAAAACGTAAGGGTGCAGATCCTTACGGTGCCTCGCAGTTGATGGTAAAAAGATGAGGGGAGAACAATCTCTGCTGGAGTTACGATGCAGGCTAAGATGGTAGAGGGCCATCCAGTTTGAAATGGTATTGAAATGGTAATGGTAAAGATATTGTGACACACTTGCTTATTAGTATAAATTTTGCACTCCACTTTCAAAAATGGCATTTGTTTTATCTGTACAGAGGAAGCAGTACAAGCTGAGTCTTCGAAATTAAAATTTCCTTATCGAAAACGCTTTGATACTTACCCTGAATAAATTTATGCTGTTTATGAACCTAATGCAGTATTAGGATCATAAATAGTATACATTTTCTTTGCATTTTCGCTACTATAAAATTTTATAATGTATTAAATTTCGTCGGTACGTTATTCATTTTGATGCAGACTGAAAAACAATCGATAAATAGTGGACATTTTTCAACCATAGGGCTTGGATTAAAACTTTATACGTATAACATACGAAAGGATTATTAAACAAAACCTAAGTACGTAAGTAATTATAAACAAAAAGTCGATATAAACAATCGACTTACTAGAAACGGACATAAATTAGTGATATCTGCATATAGTTTGAGAAAAGTGCAGAATTCCTTTGTGGGGATGGGTACCTTTATTTATTTATTTATTTATTATTTATGTACCATAAATTGTGATTGTGAACACCTGTACCTTTACCTAAGTTTAAACAATATATTAAAACACATTTATCCAATCGTGGTTTGGATACACGATAGATAAATTTCTAAACGACAAGGCTGCTTGGAAGCAGGCCACTCCGCTCTCATCTCTCACAAAAGAGAATAATTCTATATATTGTTAACTATAAAATGATGTTGGAAAAGAGCAATCTGCTGGGTTTCTTGTCTCGCTCTTCTCAGTGGAATCTGGCTCCCAAACTGGTGGTAGAGCCACTACAAACAGACTGACTCGACGTTTCAAAAGTGCTTATAAGGCCTTGAGATAAATGAATATTGTATTGGAATTTAAATTTGATTTCTCCCGATCATTATTATAATAATAGCAAAATACCATACCTGTAATTAGAATAGCTCTTGACCGCGTGGGAACTGTTTGCTTTCCTGGGATAACAAAGGCCCATGTTACCCGTCGTCATTTTAACTAACTCTATGCGAAAAATGAAGTTCATTTTTTGCTTAGTGAGGGCGTGAGGAAAAGACAGACAAACAAATACACTTTCGCACTTATAATATATTGAGGATTACGAATAAAAGTGAAAAATGCGTTGCTAAAGTTTGTCAGTTGGTCATATAAAACAATAATGAATAGTTGACATAACCTTGTAACATCGCAGTATGAAAAATGAAAATACTTATTTATTAAAGTTTAATTTTAGCGCAATTTTAGAATCAAAATTTCAATTTGATATAATGATTTGCGTTTTAATGATAAGTAATTAATTACTAGTAAATCAGTGAAAATAAAGGGATTTTTCAAAGTAACATCGTCCATTACCATACCATACCATATAGTCACGACCAGTCAGGAAGGCATTCTTGCAATGGCTTAACTATACAATATTGCATCAGTTTAAATCACTAGGCCCTGTAACTGAAAACGATAAACATTTTAATGAAAAAATTATGTCTGTATATTACAAATACAATAAAATTGAATGCCAGTCAACGACTCGTATGATTTAAAATAAAATAAAAATACATTCAGTTTATTCGATTTGAGTAAAAAGCGTTCTATTTTATTCAATGCGTTATATGAGTGTTTGAAGTCTAAACGTTATATGAGTTTTTACTACAAAATGCAGAATTCAGCAGGATTATATTATGACGTCTGCATCGCTATTCAATATCTCTCGCTTTATTGAATTGAAGTCGATTGACTTCAGTAGCTTTACACGTCGTACGAGAATTTAATTTCGTTGGCTATGTGTCACCTATTTTTATGAACACGGTGAGAGCAAATATTTTGACACTCATCATAATATAGTGTTGTATCTTGTAACAAATTAAAACTATACTATGTACTTAAAACTAAACTAATAAACTATAATATTATAGTACGTATATCTATTCCTGTTGAATAGTCCATTTATCGAGAAAGACGAAGTTCATAACATCGCTCTTCAACTAACAGGAGCGGAGCATACAAAATGTTGCTAAAACGGAAAAATATTCATTTTGAGAGCTTCAGATTTGATGCGTAATTCATTAAAGTTCCGTTAAAATAATGTATGACGGAATTGTTCCTCTATAAAAGTCCTACAACAAATCCGTGGCAGCATATGCGTATGTTTTAAGTTAACTCATACGCGGACAATGTTTTGGGGGACTGCTAATGATACGTAGATACTTCTTACTCTAGTGCATCTTCTAACTTAGTTCAGCGATCATTCTGCAGCTGTAGAATAAAATCATAAGCAGCTCTGAAAGGTTCTTTAGATAGGATGTTCTTCTCCTTCCCAAGCTGGCTTTGCCTTGTACTATCCCTGGATAATCAGTTGTCAAATATCACACCACATAACTCTATACCATGGATAGATAACTTTAATCTTAGTTCGGTTGCTGCAAAGAAAAACAATTATTTTAAAATTTATATTAAGTATGTGAATTTTATCATAATAATTTACGCTAGTTTAATAATATATCATTTTGCTAATAATTAATTTTATTTTTGACTTAAATCGTAAATTTTAGCTTTTTTCCTTTTTATACTACAATCTTGGCATTATTTAATAAATGATCAGACTTTTTTGCTCTAAACCCTATCATCAATCAATCCTTCATTTACTGCTTAATTTTTTTCGTTAGCCTGCAGCTTTCTTTCAACACCGAACAATATGATAATCTGAAAAAGATCCGATAAAATATGATAAATTAACATTTCGAATAAACGATAAAAGTATTAATACAATGCCAGTCAATAAATTTAAAACAGTAGCAGATTTAAAAGTTATTCAATTTGTTGTAAAATTTTAGATAGTTACGTTTCAGCAATCAATGCATTTTGCGAATTAATTTTTGGAGTAACCAAACACCTTTATTCTATTTAGGTATATTTTTTATTACAAATTAATTTATTCATGTAAGAACTATTTATACTTCTACCGAGAATAAGCTGGCAAGAATGTCACTCAGTGGTTGCTCTTTTCCAATATCGTATTTTTACTAAATTATACTATTCTAATTCCTATTTACTTATTTTAACATACCACGGTGAGTGTACAAGTGGATTTTGTGCACTATTTCAAGAACCTTTTATATAAACGACTAAATGTTTACTAAAAAGGTGTCGTTGTATCAAGGTCCATGGGACGTCTCTCGGGGACTGTTTCTCATCCCGTGTTGTGTAATTACCCCATAAAAACAGGGAAGTTGGATTTATAGTAACCCGGCTCAAAGGACTGTGTGATTTATTTCGTAAGACTTTGCAGCATAAATATGTTTCTGTGTATTTTATACATAACAAAGCAACACGCATACATGTTTTAAACTTTGTTTTTATTTTATTTATTTATTTTACTTTAAGTAATATATAGTGGAATCATAACGTAAGTAATGAATTAATAAAGAGATTCGTTTTTGTTTCGAAATAGTGTTTTGAAAAGGAAACATTGCTTGTAGACGTAGTATTTTAAAAATACCGTTTTATATGGTATTGGTACTTTAACGTTCCGAAAATAAGGATTATTATTCTGAAAAGATAAGACTTAAATAATACTGTTTTAAGCGATGGTAGTAAGCCCCCTATGCTTTTTCATTACAATATTATTTCTGTTACAAAGACTGCATTGTCTGATCTCAAATTGGTTCAGTGAACCAATACGAAATACAAGCATCGGTAAAATAGTTCTATAACAAGTGGCGACAAGAAAAACACTGAAGTTGGGTCATTACGTTCACCCAGCGAGCTTGAGTGCGAAGTTTGCTACATTTTGTCTTAGACTAGGGGGCTTATAAATGATTCGTAGAAATCAGGACCTTCGATCCATTGGGCACTACTCTAAAATATCTTTATTATTCTCCACAACAGCATACGTCATCAACATACGACTTCTGATGAGTTTAGTTTGTACGGTTTTTTCCCCTCTTTTTCTTTTCAAATTCAAATTCATTTATTTCATTCAAGTAGGCTTACTTTATAAGCACATTTTAAACGTCAAGTATGTATGTTTTCACCGTTTCGGAAAGCAGATTCTACCGAGAAGAGCCGGCAAGAAACTCAGTAGTTGCTCTTTTCTGGAGGCGAGGTAGCTTTAGAGATTATTGCGCTCAAACAAAACAAAAATGACTCTTAGGTCTTTTTATTTGTAAATATAGATTATTATGGAAAGACTCGATCAGCTTATTCCCAATGCCAGAATATTAAGATGATGGTAAATGGCAGATCTCACCTTTACAAGTTTTGTATACTAAAACATGTAACGGTTTTCTTTATCAGGATAGTCTCTAAGGTGTCGAGAGGTGTGGTAAGCCTACCACAGCTACTAAATTCTATCCTCTCCCTTAGCTGGATTCAAAAGTGTTAACATCTTTCTTAACTTTCCTTTCTACGGTTATGTGTACAGTTTGGCTTTGTGGAATTGTAATTTAATGAATAGGGGTTCTCTTCCTAATACTATTTACTAGTGAGGTTTGTTTACTTATCTTCAAAGTGACATAGCAATGTAGGGTAGCTACCCGTGCACCCACCGGCTTCTCCTACTAATGGGTGCTAGGTGAATTCATATTTACCCGTACACCCTTACTGTAAGTTATAGTAAACTAGATTTTGCCCTCGAATTCGTCTGCGTTTGATTATGTTTTTTGATGTTGCATTCAATTTAGTCGTAGTTCTAAAAAAAATTAAAGTATTAGGCATCGCTAATCCTTAAATGAAAAGTTCTGTCCTCTATCTCCAAGCACATTCAGATCTACACAAAGTTTGGGGAAAATTAAACACATATTATAACCTCTATAGTACAAAAATAATTATTTAAATCGGTTATAATTTGTCGGAGTTAGGGTGTAAAATCGTCAAACAGTTTCATCCCCTCTCCCAAAGGAACCCAGCTTAATGTTGGGATAAAAAGTATCCTATATTACTTCTAACACTTCCAAGAATATGTGTACAAAGTTTCATGAGGATCGGTTAAGTTGTTTTTGCGTGAAAGCGTAACAAACAAACTTACATTGACATTTATAATATTAGTTGGGATTGGGATTGGGATTGGGATAGGGATACATTTTTGGGTTAACTTAGATTTGCTATGACTTTTAAGCCAGTGTTAATCCTTACTAATATTAATAATTCGAAAATTAGCTTGTTGTTTTGTCCTTCAATCGTGAAGCAAGAGAGAAAAGCATTGACGATATTTTTGGCGCAGTGATTGTTTATGGACGGGAGAACAAAATTTGTCTACCTCTAGTTTTGTCAACCTCTCTAGCAAAGTGGTGTGCGCTATGGTCTTATAAGTGATAGGTCCCGGGTTCCATCTCTGGCAGGGGCAATTTATGAATGCATAATTTTTGGATTTTCCCTGGTCTGGTCTGATGTTAGGCTTGGGCTGTAGCTAGTTACCTGCTGATAAAGACAAACCGCCAAGTTATTTAGCGCTTCGATATGATACCGATAGGTTTAACATAACTGCCGTGCTCTTAAAAATTTAGTAGTTAATAGTAGTTTAGTAGTATACTGCTACTACTAAACTACTACTACAATTAGCTAACTTCTAGTGGAATAAAAAAATACTCAACCAGTTTTCCGAAATTCCTACTATTCCTATTTGTAGATGTAGATACCGTTTGTATTTAGTAATAAGTGATAAACGAATAAGACATCGGGAGATATCTTTGCATCGTTCGAGTCCATGTAGGACTGGAATGTATCGATAATGCGGTCGTATTTATATCAAAATACCCACCAACTCAATGTCATGAACATTGGTTTTTAATCAAATTTGTAAAAATCCTAATCAATTTTATGCAATTATTATATAATCCTAAGCAAATATGAATTTATAGTTATTAGATAACTATAAATTAATATTTGCCAGATATTATTAGTTTAATTATTTACCCTCGTTATAAATTTACTGTAACATTAGTTACGTTATAATATAACTTTGCATTACAAACAGCCTGACTGGCTTCTCTGACCGATTAATCTATCGATTATTAAAATTCTACCGTACAAAGCCACTAGCTATGGTAACGCAATTTTCGGAAAACCCTGCGGGAATCCTGTGGAAAAAAATAAAACTGAAACGCAGATGAATTCGGGGGTAAAAGCTCATGTCCCAATAAAAAAGATGCGACTGTGGACGAATTCTGCTAATTCCTATACGTAGGCGCTTTAGATCCATCCTACGGGTTGTATCATTTACGTAAATACCATTTTCAGGAGAGCCAGTGAAAGACTTCTGTTTTTCCTAGAAAATGTTTTGAAAATATCCAATTTAACGTTTGCGAGAGGTAGTAGCGAAGAATACGTTTGCAAAGAGATTCAATTTTCACTGCAGGGAATCGATATCATAATGTTTTTACGTTTCTGAAACGAAAAGTGTATTGAAGCTTCAAGGCGCGCGTCGATCCATCTCGCTGTAATCACTATGGACACTTTGTATGAAGTTTGATTATAGCCTAGCAAACTATTATAAGAAATATGAAGATGAACTAGATTTATCTAAGGCAACCGAAATAACAAAAACTTTTCATGTAGTAGAATTCATTAAATAAACAATTAATTTCTATGAACAGAAAAACTTTTTAGCTTTACCGAAGTAAGCCCATAATCCCTAATTCCCAATAAATTTCTGACACTATCTTAATAACAAGTAATAAAATTGCAGCGTCTATTCTTGATTTTGTAGTAGTAAAACGGATTGAAGTTCATTTGAACTTTTGACGACATTCTTTGTGCAACAGTGAGTGCTGTGAATTTAAGTAGGAGGTCCCGCGTTCGATTCCCGGCAGAGGCATATGGGAAAATATTAATTCTGAATTTTCTCTGGTCTGGTCTGGAGGCATTGGACGTATCTATTTACCACCCTACCGACAAAGACGTGCCGCTAAGTGATTTAATGTTCCGGTGCGATGTCGTGTAGAAATCGATTACGGGGCATGACTACATACTCCTTATCAGGTTAGCCCGCTACGATCTTAGACTGCATCATCACTTACCACCAGGTGAGATTGCAGTCAAGGGCTAGCCTGTAGAGGAATAAAAATAAAAACCTTGAATGTGATGATAATTATGTTAATTTATTTATGTGTTATAATTCTTCGATACTCACTCGGAAATCATCGATACTTGCAAATAGTGTAATCTGAAACAAACGCTGCTACTACATATTCAGTTTCCATCTAGCTTCAATTGCATCGGTCGCGAATTATATGTTATCGTAAAATTCTAACTCTTTTCAACAAAACTGCAACAAAGATAAATGCACATTAGTACAATAAATTCTCTTAAAAGTTGATTTCTATAAAGCATTTGTTTTCCACAAAATAAATAGCAAAATAGAGTGCTGAAGTAAATGTAGGAAACAATATTGTTCGTCTATGATGCCAAAAATTGGCGAAAATGTTTGCCCGTATTCGGCTTTTATATTCATTCCTTGATATCACCCGGGGGCTAACATCATTGGCATCGACATAACACGATGCGTCCCGCATGTCATTTCATTGCCTGCAGGCGCAAGAAATTGCATGAAATATACCTATCATACCCGCCCAGTAGTAAAAGATCTGGCTACAAGCTGATTTAAACCTTAATACCTGTGCTTTAAGTCATATAGGCAATTTTTTGATAGCGCAAGATACAGTGGTTATGTTAGTATAGCCGTGTGCTTTATGCATCCCCCCAGGGCATATTGGACACAATCTGCGATACCTGACATGGTCTGGAATTTCATTACAGTCTATTGACTGATTATGGTTATATGAAAAGGGAGAGATTGCGGTATTCTGTAGACAACTTACTTTTTTTCTAGAGTAAATTTTTGTATAAACTCTGGTATCGACCTGCATAATTAAATCTGGAACATACTATGCCTATAACACTATAAATATTCAAATGCATGAACCAATTATAAAACAGGTCGTTGTAACAAGAACAGCATAGTTTAAAGTAAAATCGAAATACACTGAATAACTTAAACAATAGTTTGACTGAATTTCTACATCAAACATATGGTACCTACATTATACATATAGGGGATCCCTCAATAAAGTTTGAAACTCTATTTAAAGCTCCAAAGTTTGAATTTATTTACTAATTTATATAAGGGTCATACATAACTGAATCAATCTCTTCGTCGGATTTAGAAATTCAAAAACACTAATATTAGATAAAAACTTACCCCTTTAATTGCCCCCAAGTATCTTATTGCTGACGGCCGACTGGTGCAGTGGGCAGCGATGGGTTCGATTCCCACAACTGAAAAATGTTTGTGTGATGAACATGAAGGTTTTTCAGTGTTTGGGTGTTTATCTGTATATTTTAAGTATTTATGTATATATCTTAGTACACAACAACAAATATTGTTACTGTCTGAAATAAATGAACGTACTGGCTGCTTGGACTAGTAGTTAGCATATTTAACTAAGGATCACGAGCTCCTGGGTCCGATTCTCGTGTTTGGTCAGGAATTGTGAAGTACTGGGTTTTTCTGTAAACCATTTGAAGACGTCTACGGCTGGATATAGACTTTTCATTAGGACTTTCACATTGTACGGATTTTTGCCTCATGTTTCTCACAACTCCCTGCGATTCGTTTGAACGGATGTGACCTGGCCTCCTCGGTGGCCACTCCAGCGTCTTCGGATCTCAGCGTGCATCAGTCTTCTGCGCTACGCGCCCCGCCCATTGCCACTTAAAATGAATTGGTTGAAGCCCACCAATCCACGTTGCGGCAGCGTAATGGTTCTGTGTGCCATGAGAGAGAAGGTCTGAGCCCAGCATGGGGTCGTTTTAGGCTAATCCTGAAGTAATTTCTATAATTAAATTAAGTTGCAATAATTTTAGCTGTTGGTTACCTAACATAAGTTACATTATTTAATTTTTCTTTAATTAAAAAACCAATAGCCTTAAATTCAAATGTAGTTTGTAAATTGATTAACGTAAAAACTAATAACAGGTTTTCACAGATAAATTATATATAAACCGCACCGGACAGAACCCAGCAAAATGCAGCATACTATACCAAAAAGTTAAGTTTAGGAAAATATTTAAGAAGGCGTGAAACACATTATTAGTAAAATATAGTTAGTTACATAATTAATAAAATATATATAATTTAGAAACGTAAGTGAGTTATAATGTGTGGTACGCATATAACCTACCGGTTTATCTGAACAAATATACAAAGTATATGTGATAAAGCCACACATTATTTCGACCCTTATATTACCTTTTGCGCAATTTATCACCGTCTCGGGCTAAACTTTTTCCCCTTAGTAAATAATGTAAATATGAATTTATGGCCCCACAAGATTAGCCGGTCTGTAATATGGTTAAGGTTCTTATAGCTTTACTGGACGTAGGGGTATAGTTAAGGGGAAGGTTCAAGTTATTAAACTTGATACTGAACTTACGTTAACCCGTCAATTTATATCAGATTTTTATTTAATTTGACAACTATCATGCCTGCAAGCAAAGATGCGGTGTAAGTTGGGGCGCGCTTGCTTAGAAAATGCATATTCACTGTCGCCTTGAAGGCTTTAACTTGTATGTCTTAGGATACACCGATACCGGGACAGCGTTCCAAATCTTAATGGTAAAAAATCTCAGAAACGTAGATAAAAAGCGCTTCGTGCCTGTTCACCACATAAGGATGCCACCGTTCACGCCGTCTCGCTGTTCTGTGGTAGAATGGTGCCGGGGGAATAAGATTGTGAAGGTCCGGAGCACACTAAAAGTATGTCAATCATCATCATGAACCGATGGACGTCTACTGCAATGGTGCGAGAGGGTATGCAGGTTATATAAAATGATAAAAATCTCCAGTACGAGTTATAAAAAACTTAAGTATAGGTTTTGTAAAAGTTATGAAAAGCCTACCCTTTATTTTTATAAGTCTTACTGGATTAATATAACTTATTTTATATCATCAGCATACCCTGTGCATACCCTCTATGCACACAACTGGTCTACTGCTGGACATATATAAGTAAAACGAATTGTCTTGTTACAAATTACACGGTCTTGTTCCGTTTGCTTCCAGCGGCTACCTGCGACTCATTGATATCGAAAGTCCACGCGGTCGGGTTTCTGCCAACGCGAGTCATGTAACGTTATTTTATTAGTTTTATAGACAATTCTCTAGATAAAACAAATATCCAACATATAGTATTTATGTATATATATGCAAATATGTATTTTTATATGCACCACGTACCTCTCTTCTTGAGCGATAAGGCTAAAAATTGTATAGCTTAAAATTTTATTTAAAAAATTTCTGTATGTTTATGTGGTGGTGTACAATAAAAGTGTATTAATTTGTTAATTTATTCATGGAAGCAGACTTGGCGCCACGATTATGTGTGAAGATAATGGAACGAAAGTTGTGCTGAGGAGTAGGCCCTATCGAGGGACACACAGAGTTTTTAGTGGGTGCAAGTCCCACATAACTACTCCGTTTCCCCAACGGAGTGGTATGCGTCAGGCATTTTCTCTGTATAAAAAAAAAAAAAAAAAAAAAAGGCCTTGCATCATGAAGCATTTAGCGAATTAGGTTGCTTTGCTTTTGAGAGCTCGGCTGGTATGAACTGTCCTGTATAGAAAACCATATCAGGTAGATTTTAACAGACAAAGAAAGCTTAGCCTCATATTGTGGAAAAAAACTCATACAAAATGCGGTTTACTGCGAGACTTATATACTTTTTAACCTCAAAAAGGGATCACAAAAATAAAAAGATATTGTTTCCCCGTAAAGGGTGAAAATGTTTTCCCCAACACGTTATTCAGCTTTTATGTTCATTCATCCGTATCGCCTGGGGACAACACTCCCAGCAATGCTTGTAGCAACAAAACTCTAGGCATTATAATATAATTAAATTTACAACACTTCACATCAACCCTATCTATACCATTCGGTTGGTGGAATTACATGTAGGTACAAGATACTTGTATGTATTTACATGAATATAGGTAAATAGAAAGTGCTACAACTATGACCACTAGAGTAGCAGTTATACACAGGTCTAACTTTTCAAACAAATGTAGATTTTCGCTTTTAAGTGAATCTAGAATTGTGATTAAATCTAAATCGCCGACGTTGTGACCTCACGTAGCATCGCGCCATTTCCAAAACAGAGCTAGTGACTTGAATTTTAAACTGCAATTGCGCGCGTCGCTTACATGATATTTCGCCATTCTTGTCAACCTCCGTCCATCTCTGAAAAAATATCTAAGTTGTAAAACACATTTTGTGATTCGAGTTCTTGGAACTTTCGATGACGAAGTTGATCGTGACTAAATCGGACTTGGCGGAAACTCGGCAGCGTAGCGTGGTGAGAATAAAGCCAACAGCGCCGAACGTCTTAGATTTTCATTCGTCCACCGGTCCTAAATCCACGGAATACACAACACCATGGAATAAATACCTTTGGACCTCAAAGGGCCTACAATTAGCCCCTTACAATTAGTTTTGTCGATCCGCATAGAGATATATTATGCATGAGATAAGCGAGAACACTAATTCAAACTAATTTTATTAAAACGGAGTTTGTTTGTTTATTTTCAACGGTTAGTTGAACATTTGACCAATGTTCAACTAACCGTTGAACCGATTCTCGCACAGAGAATGCTTGCTTCCTGTGGATTCTTTTTGTTCCAGGTTAACAAAGAAATCCTACGGGGATTAAAAAAACATTGTTTGAACCATTACTGTGAATGGCGTGTTATGCTTTAGTATGTATAGCACATATTCTCTGCCTCGTTGCAATAGAACAACGATGATAGAATAGGTTAGGATGCTCAGTTACGGACCAAACGCTCTTAGGTTTTATTCCCAGATCGGGCCAAGAGTTTGTACTGGGGTGCTATGTACAAAATCTCATTACCAGGAAGTAAGTTATAGGTGACGCTATGTAATTCACTCTGAATACTGTAATCACATTTGGATTTAATAACATCGAGAATCACTTAGCCGAATGGACGGGTGTTTAGGTTCACTTATACGCATCGTGGATCAAAGGCAATATTTGGCTATCGCGTGCTTTCAGTTGTTAACCAATTTTAAGTAGATTCTGGCATAAGTTGTCATCCTTTAACATGTTTAACAGAGAACTACATTATTTCACGTACTATAGGTTCTTTGCGTATTATAACTATACTTTATAGAATAAGATGTGATGAGACTCGATTCTTAATAAACAACTCAACGTTTGACCGCTCGCTGTACTTCTTGAAGTACACATGTACCTATCTTCGCACTCAAGTAGTCTGGGCGGTCGTTATGACCCAACTTGCTCGTTTTCTTCGTGGCCGATTGTTTTTTCACAATTCACTTTAGCTTTCCTTCAACTTAGGTCACATTATAAATATTTGACCAAACGGTCAGAAGTTTATGTTATAGGTTATTAAACACTTTAGGATGAAATCACATGTGGATTTAACAGTATTGATAACTATGCTGTGGAGATGGTTGGGTGGTTACACTTATACGCATCGTGGATCACAGACATTATTTGGCTTTAGCAAAGTTAGACACGATCGTATGTGTTAGAATGGTTTTACATACGTTGTCGTTTAGGAGAATCCTTTAACATGTTAAATTGAAGGCTA
Organism: Pararge aegeria; assembly: GCF_905163445.1. Taxonomy (NCBI): domain Eukaryota; kingdom Metazoa; phylum Arthropoda; class Insecta; order Lepidoptera; family Nymphalidae; genus Pararge; species Pararge aegeria. Next base: position 7,998,423 of record NC_053195.1, on the reverse strand, counting down.
AACTTATGCGCTTTTGAATTTTATGAACAAGGAATAAGAAAGTCCATGCGAAGAAAAATCGATGCTTCTTGAAACATTACAATTAAACTTATTTGGACTATTTATACGGGAATAGGACTTCGGCTTCCTAATAGGGGGCCGAGTTTGAATCCCAGCCCAAACCTACTTTACTTTTACTTTTATAAGTTATGTGCGTTTTAAGCAATTAAAATATCACTTGCTTCAACGGTGAAGAAAAACATCGCGTGGAAAGCTGCATGCCTTAAGAGTTGTCAATAATATTCTCAAAGGCATGTGGAGTCAACAAATCTACGCCGGGCCCGCGTGGTGGACTACAGCTTACACCCTTCTCATTGTGGAAGGAGACTCGTGCCGAGTAGTGGGTGATATAGGTGATACAGAAATAAGATCGAATAGATCGAAGCATTACCCGATTCGATTCTAAATAACTCAGTTAACATTGGACCATTCAAAGCACTACCTACCTATTTAAAGCACAAATGTACCAAACTTCGCACTCAAGTTATCTGGGTGGTCGTAATGACCTAACTTGCTCGTTTTCTTTGCGGACGATTGTTTTTCAACAACTTCCTACTTGCTTTACTTAGGTATACCTTCTCTGTTCACTTTATTACGACTCAAGGTATTTGGGAAAACGGCAAGAAGTTTGTATTCCGCGAGAAGCTTTACTATTATCTCCTAAAGAAAAAATCACATATGGATTTGATAGAATCGATTAGCATTTAGCTTGGTGGCTGGGTTGTCCCACTTATACAGTGATTCAAAGGAAATAAGTGGTTGGCTATCACATGCTTTCAGCTCCTGATCGTTTATCAGTTAATTACCTGCACTCAAAGCTGTATAATAAAATTAGCGTTCAGATGCTATTGCATAAGCCTGATTACTCTCATAATTTTTTATGCATGAAAGCCATTTTCTATGTGGTTAAGAGTTTAATCCCAGGTGGTTTCAAGTATTTAAATAATCCCTAAATCAAAAAGAAAAAGTTAAAAATTTATGTTTTACACTATTCCGTAAAATGTTTAATACAAAAACCACATTCAAATCGGTTTAGCATTACAATGGCAAAGAGGCAGAAAAGCGGTGATATTGTTACATATTCATCATAAATAAATGTTTATTGTTGAATATATCAAGTAGGTAATTATAGCCATATTCTTTTTTCAGACCCGTTTTAAAAATCTTAAAAAACCTAGAAGGAAATCTTCGAAGTCCAGTTTTATTTCCAAACTATGTTATTCGCGGCCGAGTGGCCCGCTGCATTTTTCTTGCTTTTTGCGTTTCTATACCCGTCGCAACTTCTAAGCGATAGGTTAAATTTGAATAATTTAAAAAGGAATTTGCAATCCAAATTAATATTGACAAACAATTTATTTCGATAAGTTATAATCATGATAGGAATGTCTAAATCTAGCAACTTGCTAGCATCTGTAAAGAGTAATATCCTTTATCTCCGACAATATTTATGAGACCTTCATCAAAATGAGACAATACATGCTTGCAAATAAAAAAAGAATTATTAAAATCGGTTCAAATTTAACAGAGCTATGAAGTAAAATTTATAAAAAATTTCATCCCGTTTTCCGGAGGAAACTTATTGTTTATCGGGATAAAAAGTATCCTATATATTGACCCGGAATACCAGCTACCACTATACCAAATTTTATTTAAATCCGTTCAGTAGTTTTCGCGTGATGCCCAGATAGACAGACAGACAGATAGAAAAACAAAAATTAATTAAAAATCTGTTTGGACTCAGTATCGATTATAAAGCATCCCCCGATCAAAATTTTCAAATAATATTAATTGTACAGAAATCTTCCAGTTACAGTTTTTTTTATTATAAGTATAGATATAGATTATTTCGACTAACTCTATGACAACGCATAAATTAATTTATTATAATTTTCTTTTATTTAACCGTGTTGTCAGTCATTCCAAACAATTTATCACTTAATGCTTTAAACCGGAACATTATAAATTCAACCTCCCCTCTTTAATGGTTTAATCTCACAAACAACTGTACTCAGAATGAAAATTTACAATCCTCTAGAGGGACCCTAATGGATGCAAGTCCTGCTTTTTAGCATATACATACGTGATCCCGCGGTTATGTGCCAGAGAACATAGCCGCAAATCCACTTGAGTAAAAGTAATGACTCCTACGTATTTCTAGCTTGAAAACTGACAATATAATATAATAATCGCAAATCGCAAGATTATATTATGTTCATCGAGGTTGTCAGTGTGTTTGTGTACATGTTAATCTCAACATTTAGGTATGTTTGGATTGATTTTTCGAGCGGTAAGCAAAATAAATAACTTATATACTTAGCGCCGTCCGCGTTATTACAATTTTTCACAAATGCTGTCCTAACCTGTTTTCCTGGAATAAAAAGTAGCCTACTCTCCGTCCTTTCAACTAACTCGATGGCAAAAATTAAGATCATTAGATGCTCCGTTGAGACGTAATGGAAGGACAAACAAGCAAACAAATAAACAATCACGCTTTTGCATTTTTATAAAAATGCGAAATCGTGTTTGTTTATTTGTCATCCAAGCACTATTTCTTGGATTACAAACAGTGTTTGCGCGTACGAAATCCCTAGTTTAAATTCTTAATTCAAAGTTTATGTCTTCTTGAAATGTTAGCTGTCTACCTTAAAAGGCTTCGGCTCGCTAGGTAACTAATATATCATCGCTTAAGCGCACCCGATAATGCGACTTTTTTCAGTAAAAAGTAGCATTAACAAAAAATACATTAAAGTTAAAAACGAATATTAAAATGAACGGAATCGAGTTACTCATAACTCGCAAAAAGAGAGAACTTATTGGCTGATACAATTATTGACTTAACCCGAAACTTCAATGAGATTCGTAAAACTATTGCCAAGGCAAACATGTGAATGAATGAATGCTTTTATTGAACACCACATAAAAGTACAGAAATATTGTAAATATTTTTTTACACAAAGTATACAACTAGATGTATAAAGGCAAATCTAAAATGTTTTAGAAATTAAATCCAATTTGACATAAACGTATAGCATTGCTTTTTACTATTGGAAATAACAAAAAAATAGAAATTGTAGCACAGACCAAACATAAACATTATTTTTTTATAAGAACACAATTTAAATTTCGTCTATTTTTAAACCTTGCGCAAGCTTGCAAATATGATATTTTAAAACTATTTTAATATATTACTACTGTTATTTTATATCTCCTAAGGCATACCTTACTAAGCCTTCAAAACATTATCGAAATGAAAATATTTAGAGATTATATATCAATGTGATATTATCAATTTAAATTTTTATGGATCTCCACATTTATTTAATCTCATAAAGATTACTCCCAGTATAACTCTCACCATCGCCCGCTGAGAGAATCTGAGCCTTTTTAACAGTCATCATTGGCAACACGCACAATTCAAAGACTTCGATCTTCAACACTGATGCACTGATTAAAACATTAAATCAAACCAATATATCCTGGGTTGGTTAGCAGATAGAGGAAACCTGAGTCCAACAGTACGATTATGCTAGTAAGACAATCATGATAATATTAAAAAAAGAAATAAATAATACACGCGAGATGAATATGAAAAGATACATGATATTTCGATATTCGCGGCGCAGAGTTTCTTTCAACAGGCCGTGTGTGCAAAGGATCAAACCTACGGATTCAATATAAAGCTCTTTCAGAAACCTAAGCTCCGAAATCAATACGTTTATCGGCACTTGAGTAGACTTGTAACGTCTTTTGGGCGACGCTGTTAAATATTTTATGGACCCTTTTAACCCTCTAAAAATCAATTCAAGACAAAGAACTCCCTTATCGTACGGCACCAGCTGTGTTGAGATAAATACCTATGGTTTTATTAAAATTATTCAACGATATTGTATCTTCCGTATTTATTCATTTACATACCCAGAGAGACATCATAGTTACAACACATAATTAAAAAAATGAAATTAAAAAAAAAAAAATTAAAAATAAACGAATTACTTTCTATACGACACTAATTTAATTTACTTTGTGAGATGAAGCGGTTGGGTGTGAAAGAAGTCCAGCCCCAGATTGTCGCGAACTAACTCGTTATTCCTCTACTAATATTCTAAATTTGTAGGTAACTTTCGTTGTACTGTATTTATTTCACGCAGCAACAACGCGATGGATTTATATAGCGATTTCCATACAAATATTGTGGTTCGGAGAGTGCCGTAGTCTAACCCTTACCTGAAAAATGCGCGGTTCCAATGAAAAATAGATGGCCATTATAATAATTATAAACCAAGAAAAATAATAATTAAACATTTCCACTATAACCCATTCCATTTCCGAGCAAGGAAATCCCCTAGTCTGCTCCAGGTTTTGGAATTCTACAATGCGTCTCCGTATTCTACAGTATCGTATCTCCATCTATGAACTTGTACTCGTCTTTTTTTTTTTATTGTATTTTGGGCAAGCACTAACTTCCATCGTCCACGCTTTTTACCTTCATTTTAGCACCTGACCAGTCCTTTTAAAATTTTTACAAACCGTCGTTTTTGCGTAGGGGGATAAATTAAATTGCCATTTTTATTAGTGAGATGGGAAAAACTATTTTTCATTAAACATACCTAATTTTCATCTTGTTTGAGGGACGCCTCAGTAATACATTGGTATTGCGGCCAGTGAGCGAGTGACTCGGCTTATTTTATAATGAACAAAATGCTTTAGGCGGAAAATGTTCAATTAAGTCGAAAAGGGCACGGGTCTTTTTTTGGAGGGCAGAATTTAATTTAAAGCGTTTCATTAATGAAAATTCATTTTTTTTAGTAATTGATAGTACGAGTATGATGGACTATCGTTACAGATCATCTTTAGATGATTTTTACTGATGCACTTATTTTCATATGTGCATCAGTGTCAGTATTTTATTAAAATCTACTTTAAACATTATATTCAGCATTTCGTTAATAGCCATGACGTGATCAGATAGTTAGACAGTGTACCTTGTGAATTCACTTCTTATTATGACGGCCACTGCCAATAAATCGATAATAAATATTGACTGTCATAAACGCTTGAATCTGTGTTGAAAAGGGACATTCCCGTTTACTACCTTGTAATCGTTGCGTTATTCATATTTAGTTACTAATGTCAACATATGTTCTTCGACGACTGTACATAATATATCTAGTTTTTGTGAGCTAGAAAACACGATATACTATAGCAACAAAACTGAGAATTGAACTAGGAAAATTTAGGAACGTAGCTGAAAATAAGTCATAAGTAGTCTTAGGTACAGAAAAAGTTTATTCCTATTGAATAAAAACAATTAGTACATTTCATTCAATTCAGGTAAGTGCATATTTAAAATGAAACGTTAAAAATATACAAATACAATGGCATTCTTAAACAAATAATATCGACAGGGTAGATAGTTACAGACTACATTAGGAGAGAAGAGACAAGGCGAGACTATGCCACTTACGCACAAAGCAACACTGAGTGAAAAAATAATTCTGTGCAATTTATTCACACACGGCAGAATTGTAACTTCTGAAAAGTATCCTACGAGAGATTGAGGTGGATGTAGAGTACCAGAACTATTGGGATAAATGTAAGGGATATTACTTAGTGTCCATGGTAACAAGAAAAGGTAAAAAATGTTTAATGTTTTCTATCTCACTCTGTCCTATATATTTATTATTATTATTATTTATGTGTTTGTTTCTTTATCTAGATTTTATTCGGTTATTTGGTAACTTAAATAGGAAACAAAATGTGTAATGTATTTCTTTCTCATTCCCTCGCCGGCTGAATCCGATACACTTATGTGTTTTTGTCTCTGTGGACTTATTTTTTCGTTTTATCGAGTTTGAAATCACAACAATTCTAAAGATCTTTCACTTCAAAAAAACGTAGAACTGAACTTCAAACGTAGAACTGAAATTCAAACATCACTTTCCAAATCAATATAACGGAGAATTGAACTAGGAAGATTTCGGTTGCAGTACCTACACTAAGTGCAAAGTACCACCAGTGAAGTAAAATTAATAAATAAATAAATTTCCACCACGCTAGCCCAGTGCGGATTGGTGAACTCCACACCCCTTTGAAAACATTATGGAGAACACTCAGGCATGCAGGTTTCCTCACGATGTTTTCCTTTACCGATAAAGCTAGTAATATTTTTATTACTTAAATATAGTTATATATCTATATGTTTAATTAATTAAAATATTACTTGTGTTGATAGTTCATAATTTAGATTAATTTAATACGTTAGTTTAGTAAGACACATTTATTACCAAACGTTCGAAAGATGCCAATACAAATGTATTGTAAAACATTTGATATCGGCAGGTGGGTAGGTAGTTATAGAGAACATTACAAGAGGTGAGACGGGTTCACGCCCGCCCTATGTCACTTACGCACCTAGTACAAGGAGCGATGAAACCGATATATAGTAAGATGTTTTTTCCCCATACAATAATTCCTTACCGGGAGTTACCTGAATTGATCTTATTTAATTTAGCCGGTCAACTAAAATAACTGGTTTGGTCTTATAAGTACGAGGTCCTGAATTTGATCTCTGGTAGGTGTAATTTAGGAATTTGCAAATTTTCGAGTTTCTCTAGTCTGGTTTTGTGGGTGGCTTAGAGCCCTGGCTAGTTACCACCATCGTTCCGGCGAAGAAACGGATTGCAAGGCCTATAATTGCCAAAACCCTAACAGGTTTGCCACTATCTCAGACTGCATCACCACTTACCATCAGGTGAGATTTATATATTTTTTTAACCCACTAAAAGATTTCAACTTAGGTAGTGGATTTAAAAATGTGTAAATATCAGCGATGAAAAAAATACTATTAATTAAATTTTCTTAAAATACCTATTTAAAACACCTATATAATAAGTAGATTTACTTTAGCTGAAAAGAAACTTAAACATGCTAAAATTTGTCTGGGCCTGACTTCATTTATCACATGTTCTCATCATTAATGCTAATTTATCAATAAATAGGGCAAGAATCATTTGACTTAAACAGTGTCATATATTCCAAACTAGTATAGTGACAATGTGGTGAACTTTTAACTTAGTTACACGATAATAGAAATAAAACCCAGTCTACCTGAAAATGTATACCTCCTCCACAATCCTTCCGACATCACGGAGGAAAAGTCATTGGGGAAATTCGTGGGGAGCGTCGCACGGCGTGTTTTCAGACTCAGTGCCGTTCGCGCTCAGGCCGCGAGAGGGCGCCGTGGAATCCGACGCGAGACCACGTGACTTGTTGCTCGCCGGCACAGACGCGCAACCTTGTACCCCGCGAGATAATGTAGCAAACAACTGTCATGCATTTTATATCGAATCCACTTAACAAACATGCGAAACCACTCATGATACTGACTTTCATAATTGTGGTCATACTGACTGGTTTCATTCTACGAGCTAAAATCAAACAGCACACAAACGTTAGCTACGACATTGAAAACGAGCCTATGATAAATGCGACCACAGAGCCGAGGAAAACGAGAAGGAAAGAATACCTGTACCGCCTCTTGACAAATACGACCCGTTCGCTCATACAAATGGAAATAAAAGCCAGGAGACTTGAGGAAAATATGCGTAGGATTAAGGAGAAGACTGCGGATTTATTGTGGAAGAATAAGGACAAAGCATTGTGGCATATATTGTTTAAAAATATTAGTAGACACATTTCAATAAGGCACGAGTTCCATCAACATTCCAGTTTAAGGCGGATTTTAAAAGATACTAATACACATACGCACAAACATAAATTGGGGTGGCGAAAAGTGTTGGCGCGACGCTAAAGTTTAGCAAGAAAAGAGACTATGAGAACTTAATGTGAATAAACTATAACATTATTTTTTAATATGTGTTAGCTAATTAATGGAAACTCTGTATGAGATACAAGGTGTCTGGTGTTAATGGATTTTAACTTAGTGCAACACTGAAAAACTGTAAAAATATTAATATTCGAAGTAACTGTAAAGATAAAAACTGCCAACAATAAAGTTTCAAGACCTAAGGTTAGTATTCAAATCTGGTATGTGATCTTTGATTTTGTTTTAGAACATTAAAAGCGCGTCGGCAAATCTTAACTCCTAAAGACATGTTAACTTCTCCTTTTTCTTTTAGGTACTGAATCAGATGTGTCTAACTACTTCTTTGTACAAAAATGTTAGTAAACATTTTATTCCTAAAATTGTTTCTTGCAAATAGTTTCTTGTTTTGTAAACATTATTCAAATATAAGTGAAATTATTGGATGATGAGAGAAATCCGGATATTTAAGAAGTTTTTTAATGTGCTAGTATTAATTATTTATTAAAGTAGCAGTAGAGCTTTCTGTGGCAGAGCTTATGTTGGGAAGTACTACCGCCATGCTTGTTACTGCGGCTGAGCAGCATTGCTGTGTTCCGGTCTGGTTGCCATTGTAATTACAGACACATGTCTTAACACCTATGCTTTAGGTTGATGGACTCAGGGCGGCCCTTTGCCGTTGTTGTCTCTAAGTTATTTACGCATTCGACGAACAAGAAAATAACGTTTTTCATGTATTTTGCGTAGGAGACGCGGTAAAAATTTCTCATCATCATATTACAACCTAAAACCGGGCATGCGGTTAAGCAATAGTCCACCACCCTGGTCCAGTGCGGATTTGTAAACTCCACGCACATTTAAATAATAAATAAATAAATATACTACGATTAGCATAGCTTGGTGTGTTATGGGTACTAAGATGACTGATGAATAATTTTATTAATAATATACATAAATAATTTTAAAATACAGATAAACACCCAGACACGGAAAAACATTCATGTTTATCACAGAAACATATTCCAGCTGTGGGAATCGAACCCACGGCCTTGGACTCAGAAAGCAGGTTCGCTGCCCACTGCGCCAATCGGCCGTTAAAGAGAGAACATAATGGAGAACTCTCAGGCGTGCAAGTTCCCCCACGATATGTTTCTTCAAGCAAAGTATAGGTGGTGCCAGCTGGGATTCGAACTAGGCCCCCCTTATGACTATATCACTATAAAAATTTGTATTTACCCAAATTGCTACGAAATATCCCTGTATCCTTTTAAATTATGTACCTACTATTTCTGCGATCTTCTTATTAAGACGTTATTGCTTAGCATCCTTTGATGCATGGTGCTCATGTAGAATAAACATAATATAAAGCTTTCAATTTCATATTTTATTTCAAGTTTCTTTTGAAGTGAACTAGAATTGAATTCCTTCTACCAGATTTTATTTTTTAAGAAATTTTCACAGCCAGTTAACACTGTTCTCAATTATCTAAACACATCCTTCAATTATCTAAATTTATTTTGTAATAATAAGGCTTAGTTCGTTTAAAGAACATTGGTATTTATTTTCTAAGTTACCAAACGATATATTTTTAGCTGAATTAGTAATTTGCGAAAATATTTTTTTTTTATTTTTATAATCGTTTTCATGTCCATAAATTAAAATATAACGCGATTTATGTAAATCCAGTGAATATCAGGGAAAAGGCTCGATTTGCAGATTTAAAAAAATAATAATTACACACTTCATTTGAAGACACGGAATTACATAATGGAATTATTATACCAAAATTAATATACAAATTGCAAATCTAACCTTCAAGTTGCAAATCGCAATAAAAAGGTGAAAAAGTTATCATGTTTGCATTAATTTTGATTGTAGCTTATCGGTTATCCGTTTGCAAAATACACATATGTGTTTATTGACATAAACACATTTGTGTATTTTGACTGTAGATCTCTGCAGACTTGGTTATAATCCATATATATATTTATTTTTTATTCCCCTACAAGGTATCCCTTGACTGCAATCTCACCTGGTAAGTGATGATGCAGTCTAAAATGGTAACGGGCTAGCCTGTTAAGGAGTATGGTAGTCATACTCCTAATCAGTTTCTACGCGACGACGCACCGTAATACTAAATCGCTTAACAAGCCACGGCCAAAGCCTCCCACCTGACCAGACCAGAGATAATTCAGAAATTATAAATTCCCAAATTGCTCCTGCTGAAAACCGTACCCATCACCCGCTCACCGTTGCGCCAGGAAGGTCGTCGGAAACAAAATACTGTTCATTTACTAAACAAAAACTTCAGTAATGAAGAATTTAGTGTTACGTTAATCTTTTAACTTAACTATCTTAACAGTATAACAATTGGTGTTACCTTAAAAATAATAGCACCTCTTTTAAATATGCCAGTTCCATTGAGATTTGTGTACATCGGAATTAGCAATCAGAAAGTCTAAAACAATGATTCATAATTTTTTTTTTGAACCTATACCGTACAGAGTAATTACATAACACAAAATCAAAATGACACTGACTGAGCATTAAATTCAGAGATCCTGGAGACGTAATCCTGAATTATTAATGCATCACAAGGTTCAATGGTTAGGCTTATTCCTTAGAGGTACACTAAAATGGAATTTTATCTTAGTAGAAAAATCTTTCGGAGCTAATAAATATTGTGAGGACAGTATCGCAAAGTTTTTCTAGTTTTTCTTTTTGTCTCTCTATGAAGGTTGGCAATCATTAGGGAATTTTTACTTTTCGAGGGAAATTTGACCTTTAGTTGATGTGGCAATGGGCACGTAGCTTGTAGTTTAAACATTAGAGTACCTAGGTGCAGAAGTGACACTAGCATGGCTAACATAGGCAGGAGACAAATATTATATCCCCCGGGGAAAGGATAAAAATGTATCTTCTCCCACAGCTTTATCAACCCTTAGAGCACTGGCGCACAAGTAAATATAATATATGTGTAATAATAAACGGGCTTAAACATCCTCTTTTTCCCGCCATTTAGCAGGTGGACACGTTAATTATATAAGGGATATAATCGGGGATATAATCGGGGATATAAGTTTTGTCTCCTGCCCGTGCTAGCCCTGCTGCTAAAGCACAGCATCAAGGAATACGAGAGGTTTATCCCCGTTTATTATTACACGTACATTATTTGGATATATAAAACTAAAGATCAAATTGTATCCCATCCCCAGGGAGAACGAAATATCTAATGGTTATGGCAGGTACAGTAGACTGTAGATGTACAGACGACATCAAACGAGTCGCAGAGAATCGCTGGACACGTGCGGCTCACAGGAAAAAATATTTCTATATCCCCACTATATGTATCTATATTATGATGTTCTGTTTTTCTTCTTCTTCTTCTCCTCTCACTGCCTCTCCTTCGTCGTCTATTATGATGAGTCTGTGTATGATTCAGGTAAGATCTGTTTATTCCGCTTGGTGACTGCGGCGTCTTTTGTGTGTAAGTTATGTTGGATGGGCCTGGTGTCCCTGAATACATTTGAGTATTTGATGGTTATTGTGTGTTTTGTACGCGCTGGTCTGGTTCAGTATTGTGTACAAATACAGTGTCCCCAGAACTTTGCTGAAAAAAAAAAATATTAACAAGTTAAATAGCAATTTATGTTATTAACAGTTTCACTATATTTTTTGCCTGGGACAAATACATCGGTTAAATGTGTAAGCACAAAACGCTATTCTCCTTTGAGAGATCAACTATTCTCTGCAATTATATTGAATGCAATGCAATAGTTAGTAGGACAGTCATTCTTCGCGACTATAGCAATGTTATAACTATATTGATTATACTTCATGTTAAAACGAGATAGATATACGGTACCTAGAGTGAACTAAAATGTTTCTTTGATATCTCGCTCTGAATACGCATCGGCTATCGGCTGTCATCGGAACCGGTCGTTTTGAGACCGGTGGCTGTGTTTACTTTGTGATTACGGAATTTTTATCAAAAATGGCTTGTTGTAAGTATATTTTGCCTATTTTCAGTGACTATTAATGTGTATTTTTAACTTATTTTAAATACCTACTGAGTGCTTTTAGCTCTAAAGATGTACGTAATACCTAACTACTATGTACCGACACGTAGATTTATTTTATTTACATATTATTTATACCTCTTAGCTGAATGTAAACCGGTGTCTTTTATTAATAATATTGTAAGAGAAACGTATTCATAAATAATAGAAGTATGGAACAAATAACACAAAAGTTGTCAGTAAATTCATATTTAATCACGAGTATTAGACGGATCAACGATAACAAGTTTTTTTTTGCATCCGTTATAATAACGTAGTTCTCAGGAAATTAGGGAAAACTGGCTGCAGACCACATAAAATTAAAGATATTAATATCTTGAGTATATTATATGGAGTCATAGTAATAGTTAAGGACAGTAATTTTAAATGTCGTTGATTCAAATCTTACCAGATGGGTCGTTCCCATTTCTAAAACATGCTTTGCATTGCTTAGTTGGAGCAAAAAGTCAAGTACGAGTTTCTGTCGTCATTATGACCGCTAATATTATCAAAAATGATGTAACTCTACAGACTACAGATGTGGTGTATGCAAGGTGCATGTTAATGAGGAAAACGTGTTTGTATTTAAATAAAAGTACCTGTCTTTAGATGATATCCTTATATCAGTCGTAAGAAGATTCAGATCAACAGCAATATAATATTGGACGTCAAAAATCATAGCTTATCTTAGCTTAGGAACAATGCATAACAATAAAATGTTGACTCTTTTATCGTTTTGACCTTTCATATTATCATGAATAAAATGGACTGTCAAATTAAAGTTATACTAAGTACCATAAAAGGCAATTTACACTGAATAGTATACCGCAACTTCATTTATATTTAACATTCTACTTTAGAATAACAAATTTAGCGCAAAGTAGGTAATTAAAAAAATATTCTGCAAAGAACATACACACTTTTAGGATTAAAGCAAAATAACCAAATTTTTCATTAAATTAGCTTTTTAAATTAAATACAAGAGTTTAGAGCATAACAACGTAAAAACATTATAATTCAGTCTTTCAAAGAATTCCTGACCTCTGTGAGTTGGATATTTAAAAAAACAGAACTTTAGTTAAAGGCGCAACTATATGTGGTTATGTAGTGACGTTTGTGTAAAGGTTGCTAGAAGTCATCTTTCCACCTCTGCCGTCTACTGACACTGCTGTTAACTGTTTATAGATACTGCAATATATTGTCAATTTTTTTTTTTTTATCGTTTGTCTCAACACCGATCCCATAGCTAGCTAGCCATCACGTACACAACAAGTTCAACATTAACATTCTGAAAACATTGTTGAAAAGAAGAACATTTTGACCACCACCATCAACAACGCCATCAAGTATAACAAAAACAATATAAGTGTCGATATTGATATTAGTGCAAGAAAATTAGTTTTGGGCAACCAATATCTACGTGTTCGCTAACTATGGGGTCGCCCATAGTTTCCGACTAGGTTGATATCAATGAAGACAACACATTATTGGCAATAATAACTTTTTGTACACGACCATCAACAATGACCCATTCGTTGTCTAAAACGTTCAACGTCAACAAAGTAAACACATCGGTTCTTTTTCAACCGCAACAGCGAGCGTCAAGATACTACTTTCCCCGCATGAGTAATACAAAAATAATTACTTTTAGACCACTACCATCAACAGTGACTCTATAGTTAGCGGACATGTTCAAGATTTTCATAAAGAATAACACAATGCTGAAAAGGAAAACCACCACGTAATTAGCAAGTAGGGACCACATTAAATATTAACAAAGTAACAAGTACATTGTAAAAATGCTTTTTGAACAAGATAACGTTAAAATGCAAAAGCTGATAGTCTTACACTCGAAGTGGTTTGTAAATTACTCTTGCCTCGGGCAATAACATCAAACGTCGTCAAAGCGACGCCCGGTATAATTTCTATTTACAAACAACTGAGAGGTAGGTACGATACAAGATGACTGCTTAAGAAAATGTTTGTATAAAGATAAAATAAAGTCTTAGTCGATTTAAGCAGATGTTGATTTTCATAAAGGTAATGAAAATAAAATTATAATTGTGTTTAAAGTAAATACAACAATTAACTATCCCATTTTATTTGAATAAGTTTTTAAAATTTATATCAATATTAAGAAATTATAAAATTTTGACTCTGGTAGATTTTGTTTTCCCAATAAAATGATACTCAGTAAAAATCAAAAGATATAGCATACAATTCTAGCAAACTGTAATGACCATTGTTTGTTTAAACTTTGGTAACAAAGCAAGCCTTCGAGTTAAATAAACAATGCCCCATGGCATCTAGCATTTAATAGTATTATACGGAATGAAGCAGTACTTTATATGCAAGCTATGCCTGATGTGATTACTAAATTGCATGGGGCAAGAATAGGTACCTCACTGTCGGTTCAACAAATGCAGCGCTATTACATTCTTGGTAGATATACAGCTGTTTGTTTGCACCGGATTTGTGTAGTGTATTCTTTCAAAAACCTATACTTCAACAAATAATTTAAGCGTCTTTCTGTGATTCTTTGTCAGAATGTATAAGTTGATTTTTAAATGGAAGCGTAACACAAGTGTTTCAAGTTTTATTCGTACAAATCTTTCGAACCAATTATTTGATTTTGATGGCATGTATAAGGGGATAAAATGGTGTTTGAAAGATGATCACCGACGGGTTTATATGAAATTCCTAATCTACAGTTGTAATAAATTAATATTGTAGATAAGTTTTTTTAATAGGGGATTACGGGGACGCACAATCAGTATTAAAAGTTATAGTAATCGATTATTCTTTAATTCATAATCACCCCCGCAAACCAAAAAAAATTTAGCAAAGTAAAAATAATGATGTTGCAATGACTGTTAAATTAATATGACAACTCGACATTTCCCCAAAGAAATTCATTTTCCCAGTGAATTGAGAATCCAACAAAAACGAAGGGGGGAATATGAGACAGTTTTTATTTGCTTGATGGGATCGCGAATAAGATTGCAAATGAAAATTGATTCGCCAATGTTTCTATTTTAATGCCTCTCTAGTAATACTTGTAGCATGTTAAACTATTGAACATAAGATCCTGAGTCAGGTTGGGTTCTAATAATAGGTTCTTCTCCCAAGAAATTCTTAATACTGACCTATGTACTAACTGACATATTATCATAATTAACCTCTCTCTTTTAAGAGAAGACAGCGATCAGGCTTTAGTTAAGGATGATGATAATTTTATCATCATCTTTAAACTCGCGTAGTCAATATTCTTATGGTACCTGTAGACATAGGTAAGTTTTCTCTAATATGTTCCTACACTGGAGTTTTTTATACACTTCGATGCATATTGAAATGGGACTGGGTTCTATATAAGATGTAGGTCTAGGGATAATTCCAAGCAAAACACGTATACCATAAATTAATCCAAGGTTCCTTCTAAACAAATTTCCCGAGCATACGTTTTCCTAACGTTAATAATTCATTGTGTTCAGGTAAAGGCGGGCCGGGGTATGCGTCCCCACTTGACGCATTCCGTAACGGCCCCAGGGAGGAATTACTTTACGTTGTTTGTGTGCAACCAGACCAGACGAAACAGGACTATCTCGCTACTGTCGATGTAGATCCTAATTCACCTACATACAGCAAGGTACATGTATAAACATTTTTAAATAGTTTATGTAATAAATTAAATATTTAAAAACCTCCGACATTCATTATAGTGTACATTATTCTACTAGTCAAGCCTTTTCATTTTATACCCATGTTCAGAGAATTGTTAAAAAAAAAAGATGCCGTTTTGTTTTGCCATCTTAGTCCGATTTTCATCAAACGCAGCTATGAACACTCCTGATTAATACGCCGATTCTAACGAGAGGATCTAACGAGAAGATGCCGGAAAGTCACTCAGCAGTTGCTCTTATCAAGCATCAACAATTGAAGTTTTAACATTCATTTCTCTATCTTGTGAAAGATGAAAGCGGAGCCGTGCTTCCAAGCAACTTTATAAATTTATTCATATAAATTATAACATAGTATAGATATATAGATTCTTCGCTAAGACTTATTCACTTGTTGAGGCTCTTCACTTTCTCTTTAATAATAGATTAAACTAAAACGATACCAACAAAAAAAAAAATGCATTGCGAGCATTGCGGATATTTTTGGTTCTACAAAATATATTTTTTTTCTATTTACTTTATCATATATTATTATATAAAACCACTAGTTGTACCCTGCCACGCTTCGCTGTGGCACATTGTGATTGAATGGTTGAGAAAAATAGATGAAAACATCCTTGATGCGTATTATATATCATGCTAAAATTTCAGCCCGAACATTGCAGAACTTTTTGAGTTTTTGAAGCCAACATAACATTTTTATATATGTACTTAGATATGTGTTTTAGCACTAAAGATTTCCCTCCTACTTCCAGAGGCAACCAGTATTATTTGGTTATATATACAGTATAGTTGCAATCATTGACTGCAAATCTTAAGTCTGTGGGAATATTAGTATAAAATTTTTTTTTTTTTTCATTAGCATCCCCGTAACCGATTTTGTGATTTAAACTTCACTCAATACATTCTTGTTTGCTCGTAACATAGCCCAAAAATATTCTGTCCAAATTTCATGTCTAATAGAGTTAAAATTCAAAATTTAGTTTTTTATGATTTTTTCTAATAATTAACGCCCCCGCTATACACTTCGGAGATTTAACACATAAAAAAGTTAGGCATATATCCATTAAGTCAATGTATCCTCTACATGGATGCAAAATTCAATGCAATCGGATGTATAGTTTGTAATAGTTTGAACGGAACAACCGTAAAAAACTCTATTGATTTATATATATTATATAAAACCATTTGTGAATACTTATCATAAGGATTCTTAAATTAAAATTCAAAATACGCTGTGTGTATTTCGTAAATAAGTAATGATTACATAATTTCATATACAAGTCAATAAAAACGAACTATAAGTTATGTATTTCCCACTACTTTGACGACCTCTGGCGCAGTCTTATTAATTATTACTCTAGTACCAAGAGCTGGACCCAAGAGACACGTCTCTGTAAGCTATTACAAGTATTCTTGAATCGTTATGAAGGTATTCATAAATTTTTATCTGAATATTTTTTATTTAATATGCGCATCGAGGTAACCGATGTCAGTTGCATATTAATTTGCTTATTGTTAAATCGTCTATCAGAACTAATATAACACCCATTTACATAAATAGTATGTAAATGTATACGTCGTAGTTGTAGCGTGTCTCTGAAACACAGTCGCTAACTATGCACCAGGCTTGGAAAGCTCAAAGTCAGTGACTGTTTAAAGCATCCTCTTTATCAAACTAGAAATAGAGAATCCATAGAAGTATCAGCTATCGACAGAGCTAAACAAGTCACAGAGCTGAAGGAAATTAAATATCACTTGTTTTGATGTTAAAGGAAAACAGTGCAAAAACTGGCATGCTTGAGAGTTCTCTATAATAGTCAAAGTCAAAGTCAAAGTCAAAAATATCTTTATTCAAGTAGGCCCACCGGTGGCACTTTTGATGCGTACATAAGAATTACACGGTAGTGAGATGATGGCGATAACCACATTCGTAAACTTAAAACTAAAGCTACGAGGGTTCCAAACGCGTCCCGGTCTAAGAAGAAGCCCACAACAAACTTAGCCGGTAGTCTCAAAGACGTGTGAATTCTAACTAATACAATCCACCTTTGGTCAGCGTAGAAGACTAAGGCCCAACCAAGGCCCGTGCCCTATATAGTTGGTAATGATGATAATGAAACGCAACGTTGGCAAACCAAAACTTAAGCCCCAAAGGGTATTTAGCCGCCAGTGTCTCTGTGTGACTTTTTTGACTCCCTGCGACTAATTTAATGTCGTATGCCCACCTATGTTGTATGCAAGATGGGCATGTGACATTAACTAGTAGCGTAGTTGTAGCGTTAAATGGATCTTACCCTCATTCGGTTAATTTGTAACTAAAATTTTTAAATAAAAACAACTCATTTTTGTCAAAATATCTGAAAGTATAAATGACAAATGCATAATTTCATACCATATCCGTGTTCAGGTAAAAATAATGAAGCCTAATAATAAACAAGCAATATGTTAATATCTGATCAAAAACTTGTTAGGTATTGGGTTTTTCTTTTTACTCGGTGTTGGTGGTGCCAAACCCCGTGCCTTGGATAGCACGTTAAACTATATGTGTTCTAAAACCCTTCCCTTCTATAAGGGACTGCTGGGCACAGACCTCCAGTCTCCTTTGAGATAGAAGGCCGATGATTTGATGGTGGATTATGATAATGACGATGATGACATTATTATACAAACATTACCTTATTGTATAATTCAATTGAAATATTACGCTTAAATGGGTCTTTTATTTTTTTTTGCTTTACTTTTGGGCGAATCAGTTTTAATATTTGCGGGGTTTACAGATTGTTGCAATACAGATATTGTGTGTGTCATGTGCACATTACACGACGGTTCGGCCGATAAGAGCTTGGTTTTGTTTGAAACAGCTGCTCGAAATTTTCCAGAGAGTTTCTGTGTTAAAATTAAACTGTAAAAACATAAACTTCATTGTTGTTACAGTACCCACTATTTTAATATGAGTTAAGTATTTGTCAATTCTAATAATAAAAATGAAGAGTTTATTTTATATTGAACAAACTAATCTCTGAAGCGATCTTTCAGATTTTAAAAAACGTGTATAAATTCGATACCTACTCCAATTCTTGATATTTCACATCAAGCTTTAGAAGCCGAGTAAAGTAAAGATTATTGTACAGTCGGTAAATATGACGCGGTTGAGTTATATTTTTTAGAATAACGGCTGAATTTTAATTTGGGCTCGCGCCTTACTGCAATCGCACACCGTAACGATTTTTTATTGAACTACGAGTTAGCCTTAACTTCACTAATTTGGTTAGTTACGATGGTGTCAAAGATGGTAGCTGAATGATCTGCTAGGGAAATGACAGTAATATTAAAACCATACCCCTAACGGTAAATACCTTGGTGACACTCACGTCTTTGTCGGTTGGGTGGTAACTAACCACTGCCGAATTGCTTCCCACCAGACCCGGCAATCGAGCCTGGGACCTCCATCTATACTATACTCTATTGTGTCACAGTGTATCTATAAATCAATAATAACTAGCTGAAGAAACAACTGGATAAAATTTTTATTCCGAATCTTACTGACTCCTATTCAAAAGCTTCCAGCAAAGAAATCGTACGAAAAATATTAATTACGTAACAAGCTTATGCAATTTACGATGACTCTTATAAAAAAAACACCTAGGCACATAATATATCTTGTTAGAATTTAAATTAAAACCTATAATCTCTAGGTTATCCATCGTACATACACCGGCAGTGTGGGAGACGAACTTCATCATAGCGGCTGGAACGTCTGCTCAAGCTGTTATGACAACCCTGAACTCAAGAGGAACTTACTTATATTACCTGCTCTTCATTCCTGTAAGGTGTTCACGATCGACGTTGGCACTAACCCTCGCAAACCAGAGCTTCATAAGGTAAGGCCCATTATATCATCAACGACTATTAATAGCATGTATATACTTACTCATTTATTGTATGTTAAAGTACCTACTTAAATATATAAGTGTTGTTATTATATATATACCCAGACAACTGTGGTAGAATGTTTTCGACATGCTACCAACCGCCAAAAGTGGAGAAGACTCGCGCGTGCAATCCAGTGATGTCTAGCGCCATGAAATTCATCTCAGCAGCCACGACCACTCTGCCAAGAGTGCACGACTAAGAAGAGAAGAGATTATATATATTAGTTTGTTTTTATATTTATTTATTAATTATATTATTTACTTTCGACCTATTTGTGTACACTAGTTTATGTATTAGCATGTAGTTATTCCCATGTATGTATTTTAATATTTGTACCACCAGCAGTCTATTCTCCTCTTCTTCTTTTTTTTCCTAATTCAAAGGTTGCCTGGCAGAGATCGCTATTAAGCGATAAGGCCGCCTTTTGTATTACTACTTGTTACGATATGTTTCTGTTTTTGTTATATTTTATATATGTTAATGTTGTGGTAAACAAATAAATAGTTTAATAATAATAATAAGGCTGTTCTTGAATCAATATGAATTGAAGTAATCGGAAGGCGTCAGAAACAGAGTAAAGAATTGGAAATACAATGGTATGGATTTTATGTATGCATGCAATTTAATAAACTGGCCAAAAATCCACACAATTTGCGTAACAACCTGATATATAATGTCAAAATAAGTAATAGAAAATCAGTGTTACCCTAATTTTTAGGGTAGCGAAATGTAAAAAATTTAACTCTTATGTGCGGCGCTATAAAAATAAATAAATAAATATACTAGGACAATAAACACGTCGCCATCTAGCCCCAAAGTAAGCGTAACTTGTGTTATAGGTACTAAGATAACTGATGAATATTTTTATACATAAATAGGTAGTAAATGCTTATAAAATACAGATAAACACCCAGACACTGAAAAACATTCATGTCCATCATACAAACAACTACATGGTGCGGCTTAAGCCGCCTATCACGCCCTAACAAAAGTTATTATTAAACTAAATCTTACTATTAAAACTGTTAAGCAGCGCGAAAAAAGAAACAAAAATAGTTCCATTTTCATTACCATAAGGGCAAAAACTGGATTATTGATATCTAAAACTAGACTCCTTCTGTACTTCTTTCTGTAAAAAAACCAAACTTAAGTACTAACCACGTGTTTGACTTAAACCTTCCGAATCCCAGTATGCTCTTTAAACTTTTAAACTATTGAGGTTTTTATAAAAAATATGTCCCAACATCTAAGGAAAACAATCACGTGTGTATTTTAAATTCATTCAATGGCACTGCGTCAAACTCTATTCATGCATGCACTACTCCGAAAACTTCATCATTGCCCAACTCAGCCGTAATTATTATTCCGCGGAACACCACATAGTTCTGAAGTGAAATTACTCGCTAACTATCTCCGTTGAGCTCATCCCGAATCTGTCCTTTAACTATGAACATTCCAACTCACGCCGAACAATTTCAACTCTTTAGTGACTAGTTATTCACTTTTTGTTTGGATTTACTAATGATAAAAAGCAGCAGTACAGGGTAGGTTCAGTCGTACATTGGTTCGACAAAGCCATCTAGAAGAAAAAATAGTGTGGTAAGTGGGGGGTATGCACCCAAACTTCGGGCGCCAATTTGAACCTTATGTCATTGTGACACGTGCGTCACGTGTAAAGAACACGTGACGCTGTTTGTATGTCGTCATTTACCCCGGAATCAAAGGTGTCGAACTGTTGTATATGGTTTTTTTTTATTCCACTACAAATTTGCCCTTGATTGCACCAGGTGACTCTAAGATGGTAGCGGGCTAGCCTGTTTGGGAGTATAAATAAATAAATAAATATAGATATACCGACACAAATCGCCTTATATTATTTTTATAAATAATATACATAAATTCTTATAATATACATATAAACACCCAGATACTGAACAACATTCATGTTCATCACACAAACATTCTCCAGATGTAGGAATCGAACCTACAGCTTTGGACTCAGAAGGCAGAGTCGCTGCCCACTGCGCCAATCGGCCGTCAGTATGGTAGTCATACCCCTAACCGGTTTCTACGCAACATCGCAACGAAACACTAAATCGTTTAGCGGCAGGTTTTTGTCGGTAGAATACCTCCTTAGCCACAGCCAAAGCTTCCCACCAGACAAGATACATAGGTATATATATCTTAATACTACGGTGGGTAGTTATAAGTTTTATAATTATCATCATGTCCAACTGCTAGGCGCAAGCCAAGCTTCATAGGAGAGAGGTACTAAGACCCAATTTTTTTTTTTTTAAATATCTTTATTAATTAAATAATTGTATTACAGTTTATATCTTAGTTACTAGCCTAAATTAAACAAATAAATAATATATTACTTCCAGTTTATTTATTAATTAAAAGATATCTTAATTCTGTACACATGTATGGCCTGGAGTCGAAACAAGGACCTTGACAGCTATAGACAAACATATTAGTGTTTCAATACCTCCATGATTTTTTTAACCGACGAAGATCGATAGTCTTTTAAATCTGGTATACACTGCGAGCAACATTCGAAGTAATTGGAGTTTACTACACCAATCATTAAGCAATATAACATTTGTTTCTGCATTAGAATATATTTTCTTCTGCTTGAAAACCTGAATTGAATCCATTGATATCGCCACACCTCTAGCACTTGATATAGGATGCTTCTTATACACCAACTATTAATTCAATTTTCTAGACATTCATTTGTTTTATTTTTACCAATGAATACAAATATTAACTGGGTCACTGTTGTACGACATAGTCACCGTATAGAATATCAGAAGGTATAACTTAATCCAAGATTGTTTCAACGAGAGTCATTTTACCAATTTCCTACACGATCTATTTCTGCGTCCGATATCTTAACGAATAAGTAAAAGAAACTCTCATTCAATCTCTACAAATGGCTTAGCGAACCCTTATCGCATGTTCATGGCCCGAAAATCTTATTACCAGGTAATCGACGGCTCCGAGATGAGGTCATTCAACTGCAGTTTCCCGCATACGGCACACTGTCTGGCGAGTGGTGAAATTATGATTTCGACGATGGGCGATGAGAATGAAAACGGAAAAGGGGACTTTGTGCTCATCGACGCGAAAACATTGAAAGTGACAGGTAAACGGTTGAGACCTTTCGAGTGCTTTGATGTGGGGGAGATAATTTGATTGATTTTATAGCCCGAACTGTAAATAAACTACGTTTTAGGGACGTGGACGAAGGGAGAGAAACTCGCCAAATTCGGCTACGATTTTTGGTATCAACCTTATCACGATGTAATGGTTTCCTCCGAGTGGGGTACTCCGAAGTTCTTTAAAACGTTAGTAACAGTTTATTTTTTTTAAATAAGTAATATAATTTTTTTTAAGTGTTATGTCATTTAATAACTGGATATATATTGTAAGCGAAAGTTGTTTTATGTAATTCTGTTTACTTCTCACAGTAGTTTCTACGATGCCATTATAATGATTTTTTTTAAATAGTCGCCTGCGGTTATGTCTAACTATCGCTTACATCTTGGATTCCATCTAGAGACAAATCAGAGCAGCAACTCATTTCGAAATATCCGGTAGACATAGATAACGGCCTATATTCATTTCTTTACCAACAATATAAAAACGTTGCTTTCATACTTTTTGTCTCTAACTTAGCTTAAAATGTACGAATGCATGAATTAGCCCATTATAACACCAAAGAAATATGAATAAAAATGTCGAGTAAGCATGTATTTTAAATGAACTATTTTACAGAGGTTTTCATCCTGATGACATTGCTAACTCTGAAAGATATGGAACATCCCTAAATGTATACAAATGGTCTACCCGAGAGCTACAGCAAGTTATAGATTTAGGGAGAGAGGGATGTGCTCCACTCGAAATTCAGATTCCTTCATGATCCTAAATCCGCAGAAGGATTTGTTGGGTGTGCCGTCGAGGCCAACGTATACAGGTAAGAGATTTGAACAGATTTATTTGACAAACGAAATAAATTGTTTATTTACGTATAACAAAACGTTTCATCCATTTTGATGGATATTGTTCGTACAGCTACGAATACCACAATTATTTCGGTAACTGGTTACTAATCAAAAATATTTTATACTGGTTTGTTCGTTCATTTAAATATTTTTACTTGAAATTTTTTATATATTTTACTCTGGTTTCGCGCAATCGTTTCAAAGAAAAGAGTAGACATTTCATAATATCGAAGAACCTATTACAATAATTTTAATTGGCAGTTCATGCTTGATTCAATATATTTGTCATTTCTGTACGTATTCGTGGAAAATGAAATAAACCTACTTTTATTAACGATGCTGCTAAAATAATATCTCATACAATATTTTTGCGATTACAAGGTTTTTTAAATCTGACGATGTAAAATGGAGGACTGAAAAAGTTATCGATATACCAGCCAAAACAGTTCTAAGGAATGGTCTGGAAACAAAACTGAACGGTAAAATGGTTTCATTTCTTATTTTATCACAAATGTCTTATTAAAACAACAATAATATTTTAATAATAGGATCTTCATTGATAAAATCACAAAATCTCGTGCCGTGTTGTCTTTAGGTTAGTTTATAAATTTTCGAATTACCCCCTGTGAATATAAATGATGAAAGATGTGAGCAAGCAATGAATTAGTAATTAGCTATTTAACTATCCAGGTCTAATATCTGATATACTATTATCACTGGACGATAAGTATTTATATTTCTCATGCTGGCTACATGGTGATGTGAGACAATACGACATATCGGATCCGAAGAGACCAAAGCTCACTGGTCGAATCCAATTAGGCGGTGACATCGCAAACTATGGTCTAAAAGTAATCGAAGATAAAGAATTTAAGGCAAGTATAATATCAAAAACTCTTGTTAATTTATTTCTTGGTATTTCACTTACATTTTAGGATTTCGTCCGCTTGGAATTGTCTGTCTCAATGGGATTTTCTTGATTTAAAATAGAGATAATATACTTAGACGTTAAAGTAACGACCTGAAAATAAGCATGCATCCATCTCCAGTACGCGACTTATACAACAAAAAGTAATCATACAAAATTTAACTTCACTGGTTGAATTAACAAGAAAGCTAAAACACTATGTAAGACTATTTCATGTCTAAAATAACACGCAACAGAACGTACGAAAAGGGGTGAAACTTTGTACTCTCATCCCATTTTAACTTAAGATGGGTATTACTGAAAAATTCTAAGGTATAATAAATAATTATTATAGAAGTTGGGACACAGAAATATATATAGTAAAACTCCGGCAGAACTATCTCTATTAAATATACTTTTCCAAATAAAGGATGAACAGAAACCTGTTTGGGTGAAAGGAAAACAGTTGTTCGGCGGTCCCCAGATGCTTCAACTATCTTTAGATGGAAAACGTCTATACGTTTCTTCGTCTCTTTACTCGCCGTGGGACAAACAATTTTACCCCCAAATGGGGCAAGAGGTAAACTTCCACTATTACTATACCAAAATTGTGGTCCTTTTTCATATTTAGCAATACTATTCCCATAATTAAATGAATTCATATTATAAATAAGCCTTATAGTAACTTAATTTAAATGTGATCTTGAATAAACTAAAGTGAACAAATATGCCTAAAAATGAGCCTTTTAAAAGGGGTTTAGTTGTTTTTTTTTTCTTGAATATTCATTTTTTAAAATATTTGCTGCAATAGGAACGTCTTCAACACTAAGAAATTGCAAGTCGCTTACGTGATTCAGCGACTTGTCCTTTGTATTATGTCATCATTGCCAACCCATTACCGGCCCACTACAAGGTAAGGGTCTTCTCTCAGAATAAGGAAGGTTTACGCTATAGTCCACAACAGTGCGGATTGGTAGGCCTCCCACAGAACCCTCCTTTGAGAATGTTATGAACTCTCAGGCGTGCAGGTTTCCTCAAGAAGTTTTCATTCACCGTTAAAGCAAGTGATATTTTAAATCACTAAAATCAAAAATCCACATAGCTTCAATAAGTAAGAGGTGCAGGGAATCCAACTTAGTCACTCCGAAAGAACTCTAACTACTAACACGGCAGTCACCGCTTATTTTTTTTAATAATAATAATATTTATGCACAATACACACATCACATTGCCATCTAGCCGAAAAATAGGCGTAGCTTGTATTATGGGTACTTAAATGACTAATGAATATTGTTATAACTAATAATGATACATAAATACTTATAGCATACAGATAAAAGCTCAAAGACTTAAAAACATTCATGTTCATAACACAAACATTTTCCAGTTGTGGGAATTGAACCCACAGTCTTGGACACAGTAAGCAGGGTCCCTGCCCACTGCGCCGGCCGCCAATTAGCCGCTTATTGGTTAGGTTAATATGTTTTATCTAGCTAGGGAAAAATAGATAGCAAGTAGTATGAATAGTTACCAAATAATAGAAAACCGATACATTGTGCAATGAGATGCGAACGTGCGAGAGAAACAAAAGGATGTTCCCAGTTCCCACTACGCCCCTATATAGTAGTTCTTTTTGTTGCCCGTTGTTAATTGCTTTGCTGCTTCGTTTTACAGGCAATTTTGATTCTGTTTTTACGTAAAGGTTTATTTTTATTTGTATTTACAGTTTTGTGAATCATGTACAAATGCAAACAAAGGAAATTACCTATCTTATTTATAGACCTATCCTATTTTTAACTAATTACAATATCACTTGCTTCAACGGCGTAGAAAACAGCATACCTGTACCAGTTCTATATAATGTTCTGCTATAGGTGGAGTACGACCCCTTTCATTGTGGGAGGAGACCCGTGCTCTGTAATGGGCCGGTAATGGTTACCCATGTCTAAAGTAGGTTTTGAATAGACATACTTTGTCTAGTACAAGTTCTTTAAGAACTTTGCTTTTTAGGTGAACAATTTCATTATGCAAAAAATATTTAAGAAAATTTCTAAGCACTATTTACTTTTTTTTGTTTTTTTTTTAATTCCATGACAAGTTACAACCCTTAACTGAAATTTCACTTGGTGGTAAGGGATGATGCATTCTAAGATGGTAACGGGCTAACTTATTAGGGGTATGTCAGTTATATTAAACCCATACAACGAATCGGTTTCTACGCTGCATCGTGCCGGAACGCTAAATGACTTAGCGGCAGGTCTTTGTGGGTTGGGTGGTAAGTAGCCACAGCCTACCAGACCACAGAAAATTTAGAAATTATAAATTCACAAATTATAATTTATAACTTCCCGGACGGGAATCGAACACGGGACGACCAGCGTGAAACCACAGCGCTCACCGCTGCGCCGGGAGGTCGTCTAAAAACTTTATAGCTGGCTGCGAATAAAACTAACCAAGCAAACTTTCTTTAAAAACTTAGCTCTGCAGCAAAACAATTATAGAACAGTTTTTACAGAATGTTCTCAAACGCATCTATAGCCTTAGTACAAGATTTACTCGCTCGCAATCAAGAAGGCGTTTTCGTCAAAGTAATATTGACCCAAGTTCACTCATTTTAGAGTCACTAATCCTGTACTTCTGATTTTTGTTTTATGAACGTTCTGTCAAAAGCCCGAGCTAAAGATTCGTAGGCAAATTTGAGCTTTAATTCAATCTGGATACAATCAATTTTACCCTGATATTTTAGAATTTCCATTCTCGAAAACGACGCCTCGAATACGAGCGAGCAAATCTTGCACGATTCTAATACGATTAAACATGCAGTCGGGAGATATCGCTTCCTTGCTAGGATGGTGATTTAATATTGATTTGCATTTTATTATAATTCAGGGAGGCTGGATAGTGAAGTTGGACGTCGACACGGTGAACGGGGGCATAAAATTGGATCCAGACTTCCTTGTCGACTTTGGTAAAGAACCCAACGGTGCGGTACTGCCGCATGAAATGAGGTAACTCATTAGCATTTCATTTAAATATTATTATTTTTATTCTAAATTTCATTTAAAAATAATGTTACAAGAAACTTTGGCGATATGCAATTTACAAGGTATCTTTTTATTGTCTTCTATCAGCTGCTTAGCCATAATCTATCCAAAATGTATCAGTTTACAAGATGTGTTTAAATAATTATATTATTATTCATTATTTAAAGGAATAGTGTTAATTATATCTTATGTATATATTTCTTGTGTGCGTATGTATGTCACTGAACTCCTCCTAAACAGCTGGACCGATTTGAATGTTTTTTTTTTATGCGGTTGGGTGGTTTAGATACACAAATCAGCCCGACAGATGGCGCTGGGGTCTAGTCTAGGTCTAGGGCTAGTTATTAAATAAATTGCTCGAAAATGTTTAATTTCACCGAGTACATCGTTTTCATTTAGTTAATTCAGAGGAGTTAAGTATTGCCAGTAGTACATAGTAGGTACTCAATAACAATACATTTTAATTGTAATTATTAGTTTTTTTTATAGAAATAATTGACGGACCAAGTACATGGCTCACCGAATGGTATATGGAAAACCACTACCCATGAGAGCAACACGTCGCAGTGCATGCAAGGAACCTTTGCTGCAACATGCCGCCATGTGTCCGACAAACTGAGGCATAGGCGTTAAGCCAGAAGGAACCTTTCCTGCAACATGCCGCCCTGTGTCCGACAACAGGCATAGGCGTTAAGCCTCATGTGCCTGTAATTGCACCAGCAACCGCATCCTTCAGACAGGAACACAGCATTGCAACAATGCTGCTTAGCTGCAGAAATCAGCATGCCGGCATTACTTCACCGGACGGCCTTTGTCACGAAAACTATTACTTAATGTAGTAAAAGTATTAAGTAAAGTTTAATGTCTACTAGTCCGCGCGCAAGTGTTTGTCACCTAAAGCCGTAAATCACAATACTGTCAGATGTGACTAGCACTAGCGCTCGAACTAAATCGCTGTAATATTCGCGATAGATGCAATGAGTCTTATAAAATACTAGCGTACCCAGCCCGCTAGATTTTGCTTTATTTTATTTAAACAATAAACTTACATCATTAATTTTTTAATTTAAGTCTCATAATATATTAAAATATTTATTTCTCTCCGTATTCATTCTCTTCTATTCTGTTCTCGAGCGAGTGATCATTATCTACACCCATGTACACCCAACAATAGAATATCATCATAGTAAATAAAAGCTGTATTTGACAGGTCCAGAATAGGAGTGCTCCGATCGTCACCAAACTTTACTCGCCAGGTCAATCCGGAGATTCCCGTTTCATTGAAATCGGTCCAGCCGTTTCGGAGCCTATACGGAACATACCCACACACTTTCTCTTTTATATATACCTATAGATAGATAGATAGGTTTCAATATGTGAAATTAATTATTTAAAATTAATAATATTTCATTTAAAAAAATCACAGGATAGCCCTGTGATTTTCTAAAAATGCCCCTGTTATCATTTAAAATATGAATACACAATGACATTTTTGTAAATGTATTACTCGTTTGTAACCAATCCTTATTTTTCCCCTAGATATCCTGGAGGTGACTGCACTTCGGATATTTGGTTAGCTGAGGATTAAAGCGAAATGTATAAACGAAGCTGTGCCAATATTTTTATATGCTAACATTGTCCTTTTTATTGTAAGCAAAATAATATGCATTTTATCTGTATGTATACTAAAGGAAGAAAATAAAGAATTCTAAAAAGAGTAAGTAATGTGTCATACAAATTTTTAGTGCTTTTTTATGAATAAATATAATAAAATTATGAATAAATATATAAAAAATAGCGTTATTTATATATGCTGAGAATCCTATTACCACGGACTCTTACCTCTTTCAACGAAAAATCTTTTATAACTAAGTTTATGAGAGCTTTGGACTAAAAGGAGAATGTTTTGATTGACCAAGCTAAGAAAGAAAAGACCTTTATCTTATGGATAAAGAAACGTAGTAACTACAGACTCACCAATAAGTACTGTGACCCAAAGGCGAAAAGAAAATATAAAATAAAAAATGATACATTTTTCTTTTTAAACTTGCATTTGCTCAAAACAACATTATATTAAACAAGACTAAAAATATACATTTTAGTCGTAGTTAAACAACAAATACTATTTTTTATACATCAATCAAATATACAATAGAGTTAAATTTTTCAATGCGTTTTATTAAATTGTCAATGAAAGTATTACCGTAGGTATAGCCTTATTTCTTAGTTCAGGGCCAATTACTAGTAGGTAATAAGTATCCAACGAACATCTATGGATAAAGAAATATTTAGCCATTTAAAAAGTCAAACTGATGTTACGCAGACCATTACGTGGGGAAAACTGCCGAAATCGCTCACATACAGCCCATAAGATATTCCCTCTCGTATTCCGCATAACTGAGCCTCCCACCTACCCGTCCCTCAATATGTTCCCGGCATCTCATGACTTGCGTAATTTGATTCCACTGTAATATTAACTGTGAAAATTTACGATAGACAAATGCTAAAGAATTATTTGAATACTCGTTGAATTTTGATTTAGGGAATACTTTAAACATATCGAGTTGAACAAAACGCATTGAGTTTTTAAGCCCATCTTAATAACTCAATGCAGTTTGGGTGCATCTGTATGTGCTGTGTAGATAAATTTATCAGATAATTCTACTATGAATCTAAAGCTTAGACCTCCCGCTCGCTCAGCGCGCTCACAACAAGATGATGATGATGATGAAGAAAAAAATATCAATAAATATTTTTTTGTTTTGAACTTAAGATCCAAACATTTCAGTTATAATGCAAAAGTCAAAAAGTTGTTTACGTTTAGATGTAGACGGAGATGATTTGATATGTAGCTTACTTAAGGTTTGAAAATAACTTTTGCATAGAGAGCAACTTGAAGTTAAAATATTCATTCATTTATATTTCAATGATTGTACTCCTTATTTTGAACTAGCATTTTCATTAATTTCTCTGCAGTGAACCATAAAAGTGCGAAAACTGTTAACGAATTAAACTAATTTATTCAGCCTAAAACTATAATTGTACCGCGGCGTTTTGTTTTTCATATTTGATAATTATTCAAAAAAATATGAAGTTGGTAAGTTTTAGCTTGATTATGAACAGTTCTATAAAATTGTTTTTGTAACTACCGCGGTTGGAATTATTACATTTTCCGGCATAAAATTCTACCTCCGTCTACATTGTGCAAACAATCTCTGCCAATTTCGTCAAGATCGCTCCAGTGCTAAAACATTGGCAACCAAAGTTTGTTCGAACCTGTGACCTAACGATCCGAATTCAAACACACGATCCACAACATCAACGACGTAGTAAAATAATAATAGGTACATAACAAAAATAGCCTTAAATGTAGACGTAGACGTGTTTACTACAGCAAAGTGACGTAATGAGGCAAGGGGGCCAGCAAACAATAGCGTTGATGGCACAATAGCAAACAAAAGAGCAATTTATATGCAACCATTACCTAACGCGATTACTAAATTGCAAGGGGTAAGACTACCTCGCTGTCGTTTCGACAAATCTAGTCTTACTGGTCGTTTGCTAGACAAAGCTTTTACAGATTAGTTACCGGAGGGCGAACTTTGTTTTTTTTTGCATTGTAAAAGTTTAAACCGGCAGCCGTTTGGGTTTCCTGTTGCCCTTTTGCTATTTATGGCGACAAGTATTTACTAAGTTTTTAGGTTGGGTTAAAATGTTTTGTAAATATTCATCATTGACGGCCGATTGGCGCAGTGGGCAGCAACCCTGCTGTCTGAGTCCAAGGCCGTGGGTTCGATTCCCACAACTGGAAAATGTTTGTGTGAAGAACATGAATGTTTTTCAGTGTCTGGGTGTTTATCTGTATATTATAAGTATTTATGTATATTATTCATAAAAATATTCATCAGTTATCTAAGTACCCATAACACAAGCTACGCTTACTTTGGGACTAGATGGCGGTGTGTGTATTGTCGTAGTATATTTATTTATTTATTTATCATTACAGTCATCTTTGTAATGTCACACTGAGCACTACCTGCATCTTCATCTGGACTAGTTTCCGTACTAATATATCTCATATATCGTACGTTATAAAGTAATAACCTCATTGGACACATCATACCGCTACGGTTGGAATTTGGCGTTTACATACATTTAAAAAAACAGTCTTGTATATTATATTGTTCAGTCACTACGAAAACATCTGAGGTGCACTTAGAATTTTTTTTTTTTTTCTTTTTTTACATTATCATCATGTCCAAGGTTTACTCTGACGTAAGTACTGTTACTTAACAAATTCAATTTAAAAGTTTACAAAAATGACCTCTACCTTACCTCTGATTTAGGAAAAAAAATTGTTATACTCTTCAAATAAATCTCCAAAACAACATCTTGCAGATATTACTACGGGATCTTGAAGAAACATGCCAAGTTGTGAAAATAGTTGGTATTAGGTGTATAAAATGAACTCTTTTCCAATCCGAAAAGCTGATATATTTGTGCTTAAGCACGGAGACCGAGTAGTTCCATTCAAACCTATTCAAACATCGATGGAACGGGCAAACATTTGTTCTGAACAATTCACCGGACCGTGAGTTCAACTGCAGGTCAAGTTTTTCCAGATTTCAACAAAAACCCGACGACTAAAAAAATATTTTTTACTGTACACACTATCTCTATTGAAAATCTGTATTGTACCCCACTCCAGTAAAATGCTCAGAGGTAGGTACTCTATGATGTTCGGAGCGCTTAAAGTTAGCGAATATTTGGGATGAACTCTATGAATATAGTCTGGAGCAGTTTAGCAGGAAGTGCTCGAAACATTTATTGCATATCTGAGATTGTTAGGGAAACTAATATGACGTAATTGGTACACTAGTACGGGTACGTATGTTAATAAACACTGATTTCTGGCCAGTTGAACTTTGTTAAGAGGGGTGTTCGAATTCTTTGATTCGAGATTCAAATCACTATTGAACTGTTGAAACCCTTTGAATTGTTCATACTTTTTAGTTGCAAGATTGGTAAAAGTTGCAAGGAAGATGAAAATATCGACTTTTTTATTTTGTCAAATTTTTTTTGGTGTTTGCTTAATTAATCCTCTGACTCTTGAACACTATGCAAAAACATATCTATCTTAATGCTATTCTTGACTATAATTTCATCCAGATCCGTTCTGTCAAACCTCCGAACCTCCTCTCAATCTCAATTTTTATACACAGTATCAACATTACTCATAAAATAATTAATTAACAAAAACATTATTGAACAATTTGGCTTGGATTTATGGTGTTTTAAATCAAATTATTTGGACGTCATCATCAGTCGCTTTAATTGATCACGCAAATAAAAACTTGTATTATTATGAAAATACCATTTCCTTGATTTCAGAGAGTAATTTCTAAAAATTAAATTCTTTTATCAAAACTTCTTGAAACTCTTCTTCTAGTACCTCCTTTAATCCGGAATACCAAATAATATTAATATACTCACGTTCCACTATTTGTTATCAAACAATGAATGTATTGTTGGAAATATACATAACAGTTAGTAATGAGAACGCCTCATCTAACTAAAAATTACTTTATGTTAATGTCTAAAGACTTTACACAATTAACGTTACGTTATTCATTTGACTTTAGCCCTTTGCGGTTTACCAAATTCCTTTTCATATTTTCAACGAAACTGTTATGGTACTTTTAAAACACGCAGTTTCATCGAAGTAATTAACTTTTATTGTTGAAACAATTTTCGGCATTCGTGCTCATGAATTACTCATGAAGTTGTCATTTTGTTTCGTAATAATTATGCGCTGAAATGCCATTTTGTATTAAATTTACGCGGAAATAGTGCTCCATTTATTATAATAATACTTAATGCTGGCCGACTAACATTGGAGTAGCATAGTGGGTCTAAGCTCTTTAGCTAAATTATCTGCTAGACCGAAAGGAATACAGCAATTATGATAATGATAATCTAAATAATGAGAAATATTACAATTTAATGTAAAAAAAATAGTAACTCTCACAGAAGATAAAACTGCCCAAAGCTGCATAAAATGTTCACTATGTTATAAAAGAAACACCAAATCTTCGTTGCGAATTAAAACATTTCTATGTTTTTATATATTTCAAGCAGAACCAACTAAAGAGTAACTGTTAAATCATAAACAGCTAAACAAACGTAGCACATTTCTGGTCGTTCAACAGTTTTATAGCCACGACTAAGTTCTTTTCACTGTTAACTGAAACTGCATAAAATTTATTGCGACGGTGTATGTTACTTTAACGAACTTCTAGTCTACAAATCTATTGGATCGACATGTTTTATGGTCGTATCTAATGTAAATCTTTGAAATGTAAATATGCAGTTAGGAAAGCTATAGAAGATCTTTATTTATACCCAAGCAAATCTTTAAATAAATTAAAGTTGAGTTAGTAAATTTTAGGTTGGAGTTATTACGCGATGTTCACATATAGCCCGGAGAATAATTGTAAGCATACTGCGCATAACTGTGCCTCCCATCAGTCTCTTCGTGTTATGTACTCGGCGTATTACGACTTTCGTAATTTGATTCTGCTGACATATTAACTGAGGAAAATTGCTCGAAAGACAAATCGCGTGGGTTAATGTTAACACTTGTCTTATTGCGTGATGCCTCTATATTAAATGTTGGTAGTTTATTACAAGTAAATCTTAATTGACAAAATTAATAACTATAACGACCTGGGTTCGATCTCCGGTATGGGAAATTTCTTTGGTCTTATCTGTTGGGAGGGTTCTGCTTCGGCTTGTTATTACCCTACCGACAGTAACATGTCGCTAGGAAATTTAAACTGATTCGGATTAATATAATGCTATACCTCGAACAGATTAGTCCGTTAACATCTTAGATTACGTAAAGTTGAGATGGCAGTCAAGAGCTTACTTGTAGTGGAATAAAAAATAAATAAAAATAACTATAAAAGGCTTTACCCTGGGATTAGACAAAATTTGTAACTATAATAGATCGTTCTTAGAGTAAGCGCCCCAGAGAGTTAAACCCCTTACTAAGTAAGGGTTTCTTAAATTCTACCATTAGGGGGTTAAACAGGGGCAGAAAGATAGCATGAAGGGTGGCATAGTTCTAGTTTGTTATATCTATTAAGTAAGTAATACTAGTAGTATTTGGCCAAAAATAAGAAACCCATGTTTCACAGTTTTTGAAAACACTTCTCCCAAACCGGTGAAACAGGGAATTGCAAAATATATAAAAATTCTTAATTTTTCAAGTTAATCCATTAAACAGTTTTTAAAAGCTCAGATTATAATCATTATAGGTACTAAGAGCTTTTATAAAAGTATTTCGCATTTTGATTTCCGAATAAGCATGTCTATAAATTTCGTGTTAATCGTATGACTGGTTTTGACTATCTTAAATGGCCGATTTCTGTCTGGTATTGCGGATTTATCATCACCTAGCCAACACAACCTAGACCATTGCTGGGCATTGACTCCTCATCCTTAGGAGATAAAGTATCAAACTCTGATTCTGGTTAACAACAATTATCAGGTTACAGTCGTGGAGGAAAAGTCCTAATTCAGACCTTCAAAGTGAGAAAAACATCTAGAATTTGGTGTATGCTCATCTAGCACTATCGACATCGCCCTAAAATATTTCAAAGATAATACGAGAGGTAAAAAAATAAAAGCTATTAAGAAATCATAGCGACGAGGCAGCCAGACAGGAGGCTTGATATGAACCGAACAATTTGAATTTCAAGAGCTATGCAAAGCGAATCCCATCTCAGATCCGACGACTTCGGTTTAATTTGCTTCAATATCCATATCGATTGGCTCTGAATTCTCCATTTTGCTCTGCCTCGTTGTCTAGTGGTTAGCATGTTCCACTGCAGATAATGAGGGGGTTCGATGCCTGGGTTGGGTGGAAGGAATAGTATTGTTTTTTTAGATCAAGAAACTCTTAGTCCCCGTGCTTCGGAGAGCACTTAAAGCTGTCGATCCTGCGCCTGATCTCAGGTCCGGTCCGTTCCGTTCGGAGCAAGCATCGTTGGACTATAAGACTGAAAGAATAGAGAATAAACTTGTGTTTGGGCACACACTTGTGCACAATTATATCTCCCGCGTAGAAGAAAAATCTCTGGAGATTGACCACCGTGGCCGAAATCCGTCAGAAAAACTCTTGTTGTCCCATATGATATATTTGTTGGATGAAAATGTTGATGATAACGTAACCAACTTAATTTAAGCAGTAACAAGACGTAGTTTTTTTTATTAGGAACTTTTCAATAACGGAGACTACGAGGCAAGAAATTCGCATGAAAGCTTTCTAACAGCGCTCTTGGGGCCAAGAAAGATAAAGACTGTTATTTATTTTATGGAGCTGCAGTAAAGATGCGGTATCGAAGTTTACATATTGTTCCGGAGCGGTCTCGGAGGGGAATTTACTGGCTCGCTTAAACTGTTATTGGTTTCATCGTGGAAGCCGTTCTCACCTGTTATTGTTTATCTTGCTAGAGCAATTTTCTTAATTTTGTCGTTATCTTGTGGGTTAGGTTACGCAATATACCTTAACTTACTGAGACGCGAAATATCGGGATATTTAAAGGATAAAGACTTTTTTTGGCGGTCGATTGGCGCAATGGGCAGTGACCCTGCTTTCTGTTTCCAAGGCTGTGGGTAACTATAAAATGTTTGGGGGATGAGCATTAATGTTCTTCAGTGTCTGGGTGTGCATCTGTATCTTATAAGTATTTACGTATATTATTCATAAAAATGTTCATCAGTCATCTTTGACAGCAGATTTGAAGACAGTTGTCACCACCCCTCATGTTCCCGCGGCTACCATACAAGACGACTAAAGGAATACAACGAAATACTGGCAGCAGCGTCCGCTCTGCTACTACTGCCGTCTACTTCGATCACCAATCCGTATGCCCAGCGGGATATATTATGATTATTGACTAACCCTCCTTAACAGAAATTTGGAAATGCTTCTACTGACTGCTTTATCCTAATTATAATATCCTAAATATATTGAATTGTAGATTTTACTTCAATCAACTTCGTATAGACTCTTATTACTATTTACAAACATTGGTTGGACGAACATAGTGATTTCGTTCGTAACGTGGATTAATAAAACCAATGAGATTATTTAAATATAGTGTGATATGACATATCAATATTCATTTACTTGATCGGTGGAAGCTAAATTGTGCGAAAATAATCTCGGAAGACTTAAAACTGAAAAACTCACTTATTGTTATCAAATTCAGGTTTAGCAGGTAGGTACGAAAAAAGAACAAACATATGACTTTTTAGAAGAATAAGCAAGTAAATCTATTTATACAGTCCGACTTAAAACATAGTCAAAGTGTTATTATAATTTTAGTAAAGAAGAAATCTTAAAATTTTCGTCAGATATTATTACACAGAAAAACATTAAACCCGATGGAATATCTTCGATAATGATCCAGGGTTAATCCTGGCTTATTTGTTAACGTTTTTGGAAATCCTTTGTGCGGAAAACTTGTGCCTGAAGTTACATTATGTACAGAAATAACAAAAGAAAGCGGCTTATTTATATTAATGCGTACAATGTAATCTTTCCTAAGGAATCGGTGGACAAACAACAATATTATGAAAATACGACCTCCATGTCTGCCTTATCTTGACGAAGGCCTTATTTACATAGGAAAGGAAAATTTTCGGGTGAACTGGTACGTGATTCAGCAGTCCTTGAATTATTTATTCTTTTTCAAGATTAATCGTCATTGCTAATAGCGTGCAATTCTAACAACCAAAATGTCACGACCCGGAATTTGATATGAGTTATTAAGATTCATACCTTATATTCTTTCAGTTATTGAACACTTTTATTAATCTATGGATCAGACGAAGAAGAAGATTTTTGTCTCCATGAAGTTGAGAAACTAGTAACACCTAAAACTTGAATATAATAAGCAAATGGTAACGATACATGTTTTGTGAGTGTACCTATGTCCGAGATGCCATTTTGCTGCGACGAAATTAAACTGATCGCACTCGAGTATTTTCGAACCCACCTGGGTGTAAAATCCGCATGTAAGTACTAAATTAAACTTAATGATTTGTAATTTGTGATATTCACTCACGGTAGTTCAAACTCTATAAGATCACCAAACGCTAAAATAATGATCGATATATACGTGTTTCATGTTTTATGTTTAAACTATGAAGCCCGGTATTTTAACCTTGTTAAATGCTTCTCTAAAGGAGAATATAATTAACAAGACAATAGAGGCTTTAATAGACGCGATGATCAAAACGCTATTCAAATATAACTTCACTTTTTTAAGCATTAAAAAACGCAAAGCACGGTGTTATTCAAATATGAAAACAAAAGTACATTTCATGGCGTAACAAAGATTCAACTTTATCCAGAGCCCTCAAAACGTCGCTCCCCAATTTGACCACTCCGCGACCACTCTACTACGAGTAGTCTACGTAACGGCGAATTAATTTTGCAAAGGGAGTTAAAGTACGAAGGGACGGGACAGAACTTTTTACCACACAATCAGAATTATATTATATTATGGTACCTAGTTAGTTTAGTAGTTTTTGTTTATATGGGGTAGTGTAGTTTTATCTCAATCCAAACTTGTGCGCTTTTGAAACGGTGCTGCTTTAGCGGTGATAGCCGGGGCCGAGTTCGAATCCCAGCACAAACCTCTATCTTTTCTAAGTTTTGTGCGTTTTAAGCAATTAAAATATCACTGGCTTCAACGGTTAAGGAAAACATCGTGAGGTAACCTGCATACCTAAGAGTTCTCCATATTATTCTCAAAGGTTGTTAGTACAGAAGAATCCATCTAACCAAACCACCAGCGTGGTGGACTATGGCATTAAACTTATCTCTTCGTGGGAGGAGACCCTTTCCCTGTAGTGGGCCGGTAATGGGTCGATATGATGATGATGATGACAATGATGATTGTGCGCTTTCTTGTTTAACTTTGAATACTTCAATATTTAATTCCACTTTTAATCTATTAACACGCATGGAATAAATGTCTCGTCATGTCCAATGGGACAATGTATCTCTCCATATTACAAAGAGTTTTGGATCTTAGACCATCCAAGTATCTTTAATATATTTTAACGGGCTTAAAACGTATTAACGGTACAGACGCATTAAAGTGCTTTCCAAAGAATGGTGGTGGACGGTGGGTACTAAAAGTTTCTTGATAGAAAAAGACACCTAAAAATTATTGATCATCCCGTGTACCCGTAGTAGAACATGAGAGCAACTAGTTTAGCGGGACAGATACGAAAATCATTTTGTAATAGAATGACGCGCTTGCTGCTTAGTTCATTTGCATTTTTGCAACACAGTAGAAAATTCTACAACACTCACACTGACGGCATTCTACCATTAACGAAGAAGAAAAAAACTAAATCTGAGATACTTTCTGATGCCGAGGAGGAAGTTATAAATTCGGCGGGTATAACAAGAAATATTTAATGTCCTCAAACTCTTTTCTGTACACATTTATTAATAATAGGAATTTGATTATTTATGATAAGAGGGCATCCACTTCTTAAGTTTTCGAAGGGGATAAGCCCTTGTTCCGCTTACAAATAATTTACTGTACAATTTATTCTACGCAGAAGCAAACATTAAAGTTATCTGACTATGTTACTTTTGACGATTTATAGACAAGGCTGGTTAATGACATTTTCTATAATGTACTTATATAAATTACGAACCAAAGGCCTTGGATTACGATTGTGTACTTATTTAAATTTCACCAAGGAATGTTGAATTGAAAATCGGTAAGGAAAAGTCGAGAAGCCATTCTATTGTATTCGAATATATTTGCTGGAAGATCGTGAATGAATCTTCAATACCTACACAGCTTTCGTTTCATTATATTGACTCTCCTCCTAAATAAAGGGTAGGAATTTTAATCTTGAATATTCAAGACCTCTTCTTCTGTTATTTAATTTGTAAGGGAATTTGGCTTGTGATATATTATATGTATTTTCCGAGTGGTAATTAAAACGACAATCCTAAAAAATATTTTACTTTGAGGTCGCAATGACATAGCTAATTGCGTTTCTAACCCGTGTTCATCTTGTTCATCAAATATTTTGTTATTTTTTTGTGCCTTGAATTGTTTAATTGTTATTGGGGGATTTATAACAATAAATAACTGAGGGTTTTTAGGATCCTATGTATTAATAATTAGACATGGGTTATGTTCTTCTGGATTGTTTTGTAATTAACTTCTTACACTTCTTGTGTGCAAACACAAGCACACACGAGTTTTTATAAGGCAATACTACCCTATGCCATATATTATGTCTGTTAAATCTAAACCGATTTTATTATGTTAAAAGGTTCGTGGTCTCAATACAATTCTATGATATTCTGATGAGGATTTTCGAAGACAGAGGACTCCTCAGCAGATAACCAAATCATTTTCGAACTGTGCAATCGTTTGGATAAAAGTTTGCTTTTAACCAGTTTCTAGTAACTTTTTACAGTGAAGTTTATATTTTAAAAACAAAACTGCACCTGTTGCTAAGTACTTTTAAAACTATAATTTCATTTATGTATTTCAGCTTTAATAATAAATTGGATTACGTTTGTTTCCCTAACTAAGCGTTATTGATGAACTAAATCATACCTATAAAATATTAAATGCAAATCATACCATATAAAATGCAGATATGGTGTTATATTGAATATCTAAATGAAATACGTTTTGGACGTTTGAATATTCCGAAATTGTTGTTTTTCGGTTAGAATTTTTATTAAACGTGATCGCCCGAAACAATTCAATTTAAAAATTCATTAAAATTTAAGCCGATACAAATTGCTAAATATTATGTTTAGCCGATCCGATGAAATCTAAACTACTATTAAGCTTGAAATGAAATGTTGTTAAAATAATATGGCAAGTTATTACGACAAATTCTATATCAAATAACTTCACCGCAATATTTTGCTAAGTACTAATATTAATCCCAAAATAGAAAAATATCAATCCGGATCCTTTCATTTCATTTATCACAAATAAAATATATTATGTTGCTTACTCAATTATTGTTTTTATTTTGATCTGTGTCAACGGAACCAATCTTGTACTTATATATAAAGCTGAAGAGTTTGTTTGTTCACTTGAAAGTGATGATCTCAGGATCTACTGGTCTGCTTTGAAACATATTTTCAGTGTTGGATAGCCAATTTATGGAATCAGGCTATATGTATATGTATATAATACTAGCTGACCCGCGCAATTTCGTATGCATCAAATCGGTTATTGCCGTTTTAATATCTTAAAAAAACCAAGAACCTTAGAAATATTTTACCCGGTAGGTGGCGCTGCAGGTGGTTCACCTACCGTCGTAACTGCTAAACGATAGGTCCATCTTGAATAACCACACAACATAACACACACATACACACAAGCACGCACGGACGCTGCTGCTTTTGCTGCTTGTTTTTCCGGGATAAAAAGTACCTTTGTCACTTTTCAGGTTCTCAACTATGCCTATCCAAAAAACCACGTCAATCTAAACTCCGTTGCGTGGATTTTGAAAGACTGATGCGGAACTATTCCAGACTATATTGTGTGTCTCTGCCAAATAACAGCCAAATCGGTTCACTCGTCGTGGCGTTAAAGCGTAAGAAACATTCATCCATCCATACATACATCCATCCATCCATCCGTACACAACCGTTCGCATTTATTATATTAGTAGGATGGTACACAAGCATTCGATCGTTGTCCCATATGCCTTGCGACTTGCTTTTTTCTGTGAAGAGTTTTGATTTTTATCTACGACAATATTTATCAAATCTTAATTAAAATTAAACAATGCATGGTTGATAGTATACACTTTCAAATAAAAAAATAATTATCAAAATCGGTTCAAATTTCACGAAGCTATGAAATAAAATTGGTAAAAATTTTCATCCCATTTCCCGCAGGACACTTATTGCTTATGGGGATAAAAAGTAGCCTATATGTTGGACCCGGAATATCAGTTACCACTATACCAAATTTTATTTAAATCCGTTCAGTAGTTTTCACGTGATGCCTGGACAGACAGACAGACAGACAACAATTAAATAAAAATCTGTTTTGGACTCAGTATCGACTATGCAAATTCAAAATTTTTGAAATTTTAAAATAAAGCAAGCAAGTTTAGAAATAAAGCATCCCCCGGTAAAAAAATTCAAAATATATTAAATGTACAGAAATCATCCAGTTACAGTTTTATTATAAGCATAAATAAATGAAGAATGTTTATTGAACGATATATGAAGAATGTTTATAAATCCTGTTTTTTTTTCTTTTTGCTTCCTCTGATTAAATCATGTACAACAAAGTTATTCCCCTTTAATAGTTCTAAATGAAATTCGATGACAGCATGTTTATCTTTTAAGATTGACTTATTCGCAGACAGACAGTTGACCTTCAGTACACTGATCCCTGTGAGCTAAGTAGGATACATTTCATACAATTTCTTTCTACGTTCAACGTGCTGAGTTATAAATTTAGATTTTTA
The DNA here is from genome assembly GCF_905163445.1 of Pararge aegeria. Taxonomy (NCBI): domain Eukaryota; kingdom Metazoa; phylum Arthropoda; class Insecta; order Lepidoptera; family Nymphalidae; genus Pararge; species Pararge aegeria. The sequence goes on along the minus strand of NC_053195.1, from coordinate 7,956,374 downwards.
AAATTTAATCCTTTACCTATTTTGTCTGTTGTAGGTCAGAACCCAAAATAATATAAAATTTAACTAACTGATAGCTAACGCACAGATTGACGGCTAAATCTAGAAGCTTAAACGTTTTGCACAAGAGTATTATGTAACGTGGTTAAGCAACATAGAAGGATTTTCGAAAATCCATCCCCATGGGGCTTGTAACGAAGATGGAAACTTGTTTTCAAATAAAAAAAACAAAAACGAATTTCACTTTTGGTAAGAATTGCTAAAATAAAAGACTTGGGAGTGTGACGAGTCGAGGAACTTTTGAAATCTAATTAATAGAACTTAAAATCGGAACTGTTCGCAAATTATTTTGCTTTTATAAACAAAAGTAAAAGTTAGTAGGACTTCGACTACACTTTTGGGGGGCAACTTCGAATCCCAGCACGCACCTCCAATTTATGTGCGTTTTAAGCAAATAAAATATCACTTGCTTCAACGATGAAGGAAAAAATCGTGAGGAAACCTGCATACCTGAGAGTTTCCTGATGAAGTCCACTAAGCCGCACTGGACCAGCGTGGTGTCCTATTGGGGCTGGGGGTTATCATTTTTATATAATTATGATTAACTCAGCAAATAATTTAAACAAACAATTGAACTATTAAGGTTAGACATTAAGTAATTGTTTAAACTTCTACTAAAATATAATAGAGAAAAATAGTTTTTTAGAATGAAATAACAGCAATTTGTTCTTAAAAATCATTTTAATTGCAAAAATCCGCGTAATTAGTTTTATTAGAAAATGCTTTTAAGATAATGAAAGAGAGTGATTAAGAATTTTAGGTAAGTTAATTGGAAGGCCTAATGGAGTTGCAATTACAATATCTGATGAAAGCCTTCCTAAGCATTTAATTTTTTTGTAACAAGATAAATGTATATATTATATTTGTATATATAGGTTTATGCATATTTATTTAAATGCACCACCTACCTCTCTTCTTGAGCTGTTTTTAACGCTTTTGGTTGCCTGGAAGAGACCGCTATGTAGCGATAAGGCCGCCAAATTGTATACTTTTTGTTAAACTTTTACTTATAATTTGTTATGTTTATGTGGTGTACAATAAAAGTGTATACATTCATTCATTCATTCATTCAAGATAAAGATAAGTGTGGCCAAAACCGACAGACAGGCAGACCGACAAAAAAGACAAAAATTAAACAATACACTTTTGGTTTCAGTATCGATGAAAAAAAATTCAAAACATCTTTGATGTTCAAAATTCGACCCGTTACAGTTCATTTATAAGTATTCATATTATTAGTGATAAAATTAGCTGCTATCTTTACTGTACGTTTGACGACTTCCCTGGCGCAGCGGTGAACGTCGTGGTTTTAAGTTGGAGGTTTTGGGTTCGATTCCCGACAGGAGCCATTTAGAAAATTTATCATTTTCGAATTTTCTCTGGTCTCTGGTGGTTCACTCGGCTGTGGCTATTTACCTCCCTAACGACATAGATATGCCGCTACGATATCGCGTAGAATAGGTGTATGGATCAAATATAGCTACTATACTCCTTAGCAGGTTAACCATCTCGGACTGCATCATAGTTTACAACCGATTGGAATTGCAGTCAAGGGCTAACTTGTAGAAGAATAAAAAAATAAAAAAGTCTCCAGAGTTAATGCTGTCTTAATCCAAAATTTTCCGCTGATCGGTTTGGCTGTGAAGGTGCACATTAGTTACGAATGCCACTTTCCAAATTCAAAATACGTGTTCTGTTATTCCTGACCATTTTTATTGCTCAACATTATGTGGGGTCGGCATAAAATATATTCTTCAAACTTGAAAACTTAACTGATAGATTTGTTATTTTGACATCAAAACTCCTTGGCAATTTTTTGTTTAATTCAAACATACTCGTACATATGTGCCTAATTTATCGAGATCAATGCATTGGTTGAGCAGAACATACTCGTAGTTTAAAAACAAACTGACTTGCACATTTATAATATTATAACATCATAATAATTAAATATCAGAGTACATTTAAATAACATACGTTTACACACCAAGTAGAAACGAATAAGCAAATACAATACAAACGAAAGAAAAGGTGCTATAAGGAATACTTATATTCACGAATACTAAATATTTGGTCAGAAAGGGTTCTTCATAAAATGGACAGCAATGCGTAAAAGGCAACGGAGGAATCCGCATAAATAATTATAAGTAGGTGCACAATAGGGAATTTCCTTTTTGAATGAATACCTCGAAAAGTAAAATGGTTCTGACTTCGGTATAGGCATACAGATTCGGTCGACGTTGATTGATGACTAGCCTTTTAACAGAAGGGTTGGTCATATTTTTAAGCAAAATCCAAAATAGAAAATCGTACAGTTATTTACAATTTTTTCAGTAAGGTATCTCATATGTCTAACCGACTAATAAGCATTTATCGGTTTACAAATCACAGCGTTCTTGGTTCTTTTCTTTTTCCGTCGTATATTAGTAGTATTGCTATTTTCTCTAATAAAGTAATCAGTATCAGCCCAGAGTTATTAACCCAGATAAGCCTGAAACTAAAATTTTCTGAAAATTTTGAAAAAAGTTACATTATTTAGTTTATTAGATCTTATGCAACATAAAAAAAATTATGAAAAAAAAATTAAGTGTAAGGCTTTCAGGGAAACAGCCGTCCTATATGTAGGACAGTAGGATAATAAGAGGAAATAAAAGACCATTTATGACAAAACAGAATGTAATCAAAAAGTGTAGTTTATTAGATAACTATTGATTATATTACCCATTGTTATATGTAATTTACTAGATTAACACTATTTATGAATGATATGTTTCAAAACACTTGACACACACTCCAACATCACATTTCTTGCAACGTGTCAAGCATTTTTTGTGACATTGACGACAGTGTGTTTGCTTCGATTGAGGAATAACCAGATGATTCATTTGGTCTTTACGACTATCAGCATGTTCATGATGGGAGGGTCGGCTAGGCCCTCTTTTGGCATTTTTTCTGTTTGATTCAATCAAAGCAATTGCTACCCTTCTGCGAAAGCCAAGATGATCCAATTTTCCATGATTTATTTTATATAACTGCCATGCATTATGTTCGGCAAGATCAATCATGTGTGTGAGCAACGGCATGTACCATTTCTTACCTCGTATACCAATTCGGTAATGTGAAATATTTTCATCAGACCGATCCACTCCTCCCATATATTTGTTATAGATGGACACCATATGTGGTTCTTCTATGACAATGTTTCTCTTTTCACTTTGTGACAAGCGTTTGGCAGATTGTTTAGGATTTTTTCCTACAGCATTAGAAGCAATACTGAATATATTATTGTCATGCCATTTAGCAATAATGAACGTGTTGTCATGTGTCGTTCTGTAATCAAAATTCAAACCACTCAATTGGGCGCTTATCTTGGCAAGCGCCTTGAACATCTGGCCAATTCACGGGATTTTTTGCCAAGTCCCGTTTTCTCCATTCGTAGGTACGCCTACGTTTAGTTCGACCTGTAGAATCAGAAGGTTCTTCTTCTGTATCACTCACCATAATCTGCCCTTGAATCATTACTTCAGCCGGTTGAAGCAGAATGTTTCGTGGCAAATTATTCAAAGTTACATTATCTTCTTCACCCGAATCTTCGTCAGTGAGACAGTCAGGATCAACAAGAGGAGGTAGAATACATATCAGTCGTTCTCTATAATCTTCTTCATTATCAGAAACATTTTCTAAAGCATCTAAAATTTCATGCGCAGCTAACGGTCTGTAAAGAAAAAGTTGTATTGTTGTACTAAAATCATGTATATTATCCTACTGTCCTATATATAGTACGCTAGTATTTGTAACAAGTTATACGTAATTTATTTATATTATTTTGCTAGAATATTTATTTAGTACAAAAGTTAAGGTTATCAACTAGATATTAACACAGAAAAAAACAACTCACGAGTAAAATATAACTTTTTATACATACCTGTCATTTGCCATGTCTGCAACGCACTTTTATTACACACTTATAAGGTAAAATATAAGGTAAAAACTGTTAAAATAACTGTCTTTTTATTTTTTCTAATAAAGCTGACACGTTTCTTACTGCAAATCATAAGACTAAATAATCTTAGATAAAGAGGGTATTCTGATATTTTTTTTTATTTCTACTGTCCTAAATATAGGACAGTAGGCTTATCTGGGTTAAATGTTGTAGGTCATTGCAACATCGTTAAGGTATCACTCTCCTTATTTTTCTTGCGCATATCCCATCCTACGGACTTCTATCGACAATACTTCTTAATTGGGAAACACTGTAGCTCTAAGTATTATCATACTTTACTAATATTATAAATGTCAATGTAAGTTTGTTTGTTACGCTTTCACGCAAAAACTACTAAACCGATTCTCATGAATCTTTGTACACATATTCTTGGAAGTGTTAGAAGTAATATAGGAAACTTTTTATCCCGACATTAAGCTCGATTCCTATGGGAGAGGAGATGAGTGTTTGACGATTTTACACAATAACTCCGAGAAATTATGACCGTATAAATAATAATATATTTTGTACTATAGAGTTTATAATATGTGTGTAATACTTTAAATCTTATAAGATCTACAACTATATTTAATGCTACATCAAAAAACAAAATCAAACGCAGACGAAGTCGCGGGCAACAGCTAGTATTATATAAAAGAGACCTGTGCATGATAGCGCAACATATCTGAAGATATTGACAAAAAAGCCGCATAAACAATACAACGCGAAAACAATATAGCCAGAGTGGTTTCGCAACTCGTTATGATTTTTTTTTATCCGAAACATAAGAACCTCCCTATCTAGCCTCACACAAGGCTAACAGAGATATTCAGACCTTCCTTATCTGGTCTTTACCTGGTAAGAAATTCCCAGAAAGTCGGTAAACTTTAACTGTTTTCTTTTCTGACAAAAAAAGGAAAAACTAATATTGCAAAAACTAATTTGTAAACAAAAACGCCGACCTTAAATGAAACAATGACACAGCGAAACAAAAAAAAAAGTGTAAAGTCACGAAGTATTCATTTAAACTATTGTTTATTATTACAGACGCTAAGTCGTGTCGCTTAGTTACTTAGTTACGAGCAAATTATTCGATTGTGACAATACGCGGTAACTGGATGTTGCTGAACCACTGCAGAGTACTGGCCTGCTCTGAGCTCTCATAGCGGAAACCAACTTACCAAGCTACGGGGGTGTCGCCTAATACCTACCTAACTCCAGTGTAATAATGAAAATCAGGTACTTGAAAAAAATTTCAATGTATAAATATTTGATATACCTAATGATCAACTTTTTATTTGGAAGACTTTATTGCAGTAACTTTGATACAATACCAGAAACAAAAGAAAAAGAGAAAAACATATATATATAAACACAGTTGTGTGCAAAGGCGGTCTTATAGCAAAAGCAATCTCTTACAGACAACCCTTGGTGAAAGTAATTGAAAACATGAAAGTAGGAGAGTGCAAACAAAAAGAACATAAACACGAAAAACTACAATAGAAATATAAATAGAATTAAAACGAACACACATATATATACACAAAATTAATAAAGTAACAAAATAAATGCTTAATATTATTTTACTAATACTACTCAATATAGCTTCAATATAGCTTATAACAGTCCACTTCTGGACTAAAGGCCTCTCCCATAAAGACCATCCTGCGCAGAAGGGTACGTACGTATCTACTGAACTCACCAAGATTTCAGAAGATGGTAGTACGTACGTACGTTCGTTCTCCGTTTTTTTGCTTAGTTGGCATATACTGGTAATTAAAAACCAGGAAAAGATCTCAGTACCTATTCGAATTGAACACACTAACATAAGACAGAGGCAGAGGTAACGGGATTTGCGACAATATTGGGTTGTTAAAAGCGGATTTTTTTTTACCTCAGAGAGCATGTTAAGCCTAACCATGTCAATGTCACTTATATCTGTAAATACCTATGGTTACCTAATTCTGCAGTTAAATGGAGCAATAGGTTTAGCTCTAAAACTCTTTCACTTTCGACAGCTGGAAACCCCTGTCAGTTAGTATTAATGTATTCATAACGGATGTAGGAAATTAAACTCTTTATTTTATCAAATAACGAACTGGGAGATCCATAAAGGAACCGAAGTTACCGATATGATTACGAAGCTGAGATGACAAAAATTGACAACGCACGTATCTCTAAAAATTGAAGGACGTTGGGGTATTAAGGTGATGGTATATCGCCTCCGCATGCAGAAACATGCCGCTGCAAGCTGCTGGAATACTACAAAATATCTGTGCCCACCAGTGGATGTCCATTGATGAGTTTCTAGTTGGCTTCTGGAGTTTGCGTTCCAAACTGGTAGAGTACAAGCAGACAGATTTGTCGTTTTGAAAGAGCTTATAAATAAGGCCTATTTAAAATAAATTAATTTTGATTCTCTCGTATCGTTGGTCTGTATTTATCACTTCTACTAGAACAAAGGACAAACCCAACAGTAGCAGACAGATTATGAGTTTGGTCCTGTGTTTATTCCTTTCGTCCATCCAACAATTGGGCTATTCTATTAAGACATAGTATCGACCAGGAGTTTGCAAAATTTGCGTTGTCTATGCCCGTGTCTTGGAGAAAACGTTTAGCTGTCGGTCCCAGTTTCCATAGTAATCGGCTTAAAACCATATTACTACACCGCAATGGAGTAGCGTGGCAATCTCCTCTCTCATATATAAGAAAGGAAGTCCGTGCGCGGGAAATAATCTATAATGATAAGCTGAGCAGCATCATGATGATTAAAAAAGTACTACATCCTTATGTCAAACACGACCGTTGGCAATTAAAGAAATATAATGCAAAAAAGAATACATAATATATCGTGAAATCATACCACACGTCAATGTGCTTTGAACACAATATATCTGTGATAAAAGCACTGACATTTATTACTAAAAAGAGGTCAGTGGATAGACATGTTCATATTTTGTTTATCACTTAAACATAGTAAGTATTATTATTTCTCTGTGTGCAATGCAAAAGTTTTTTGTCTTTCAGTGAAATAGATATAACCTTTGAAAAAAGTCTTAGATACCCATCTTAAATCTTTCAAATGGGTACTTTTACCTCAAATTCTAAGAGCAATTTTTTGTGAAAACACGATCTATTTTGAGAGTATAATTCAAAAGATAGCCAAAGAGAATACTTAGGTCGCTCAGGCAATCTATTCAGAGTCCGTTAGCTCAGACAGGCTTTGTTACAATTTCAAAGCCAAAACCTTACAAAGTCTTCTTTAAGTCCATTTTACTCCACTACTTTTAACTTTTATTAAGAGTTGAACAGTTGCTACATTACAGCAAATAGAATTTGCGTGATTTATCGCTTTGATTTTTTAAATTCTTCACTTGAAAAAACATTTCTAAATTTAAGAAAAAATGTGACTGCAATGATTTAAACATTAGAAGTAAGAATAAACTTACAGTGCAATATACTAGGTTACATAAAATTCATAATTCGTTTAAAGGAAATTGCATACAATTCTACAATAAACTACCAATTGCTCTTAAAAAGTTCAAAGTTTGTATTAAACGTAAGCTTATAGAAAAGTCCTATTATAGTATAAAGGACTACGTAAACGATAAAAAAGCTTGGGTGTAAATTATTGCTCTAACCAGGTTGCTCTTCTAATAATTTAAAATGACATTGTGAGATGGTGACAACAAAAAAACAAAAAAAAGCACCCGGCTAAGTTTGTTGTGGGCTTCTTCTTAGACCGGAACGCGTTTGTAACCCTCGTAGCTTTAGTTTTAAGTTTACGAATGTGGTTATCGCCATCATCTCACTACCGTGTAATTCTTATGTACGCATCAAAAGTGTCACCTATGGGCCTACTTGAATAAAGATATTTTTGACTTTGACTTTTGACTTTGACTTGATAGAACTTCAGAAGCTTCAGAGGCTTCAGAGGCTTCAAAGGGTTTTAATTTTTGAATTACTGTGTTAACATAGGTATATTATATTTCAGTTATATATTACAAACAGTATTAAATTGAATTAAAAAACAACAGCAGTTCGCCAGCTCGTATCTTTAACCACATTAGGCTAGTGGGTGGAAGAAAAAACAATCTAGTAACCTAATTTTATCCGTTTAGTACTATGTAGCTAATTATATACAAAAGTTTGTCAGCCCAATCATTTTTGACATCAGAACATCAAGCTTGTTTATTTGATAAGACCCTATTTGCTGGTAATTGGGGACCTTCAAGTTTTTCTTGTAATGATACATATGTACCATTACTCCGATGTTATTTATTTAACGACATATCTTTCCTTCAATCACTGTGAAACGTATAAGTAAATGGAAGACAAAAATACAGACTAGGAATATATTAGTTATATAACCCAATTGTTTAACGTATCCACTCTTTAAAACTAAAAAGTACAATCATATCATGCCTATGAAACTAAAAACATCTTCATCATCATCATGAACAACTCACTGCCAGCCCACTTCAGGGCAAGGATCCCCTCTCAGAATGATTTGCGCAATAATCCACTGCACCTATGAGAAATCTCAGGCATGCAGGTTCCTCACGATGTTTTCCTTCACCGTTAAACCAAGTGATATGTCATATATCTTTAAATAAGAACGCACATAACTCTAAAATCGGAAAAATTTTAAGTGCGTGCCGAGGATCGTATTCTGTCACCCCGAAAGCTAGGCGGAAGCTCTTACCTCTAGGCTATCCCTCTTTTTTTTTTTTAAATCATCTTAATCTCCATCTTAGGTGGTGTTCACTTATCTTTAATGCAAAAGGAGAAACCTACCGTCCTATAAGTATTTGCGGAAACTACGTTCGTTTACGTAAAATGCGATACCGAATGGTAATGGGTCGAATATTAAATAGAGAGCTGCTGAATATGGAGGCTAAACTGCAAATTGAAATTAAAGATAATGGTATGGGCTCTGGTAGGAGTTCGTTAGGGGCTTGTGGTTTATACGACACTCGAAGTAGAAACAGTATCATTATTTGGAACTATATTTTCTTTTATTAAACCACATAATTGCTTCAATACATTTTGAACATAATATCACAAATAGGTAGTCATTCCGTCACTCTTGGAAAACTTATAAAGCTGTAAAAGTGTCAGTATTTGTTGAGCTTAATAATACTGTCATGCTTATTTTTGTCGCCATGCAGCAATCCTGGATTTTCAACGGTTCGGTTACTTGTTTAAAAGCCTAAACCGGCATAGAAGCCTAACACCTACGCTTCTGGTGGATAGACACGTAGAGGAGAGGGAGAGAGAGGTTTAGAGGCGTAGCTTTTCCACTTACCATTAGTTAAACCATCTCCGTTGTTTATTGTTGTAGGAGTGAAATATGGAAAACCATTTATTTTAAGCCCGACCTAGGGATACTCGCCGCCGTGATTCGTAATCGAACAATAACCTAACTTTTCACCCAAAGTGACAACGGGTCTGATAAAATTGAGAGCTCCGTTCCAAAAAACGATAAATTGATCACGATAGTTGCTGTCATGAAATCATTGAGATTATCAATGGCCTGTACGCCTTGAGAGACGGTTCAACCACTGTCTAAGCGATATTTCTTGCGATAAGCCGATGCGTGAGCGACATTTACTGCCGTAAATATGGCAGCTGAACCCATCGGCACAATTTGAAGATTCCGTATTCCGTGGTATGCCTTCGTATCCTTTTTTGAGCAAGCCAAGCTTCCTCACAGATACGGCATCCCTCATTAATGCTCTTGCGCCATTGATCTCTTTCTTCCGCCTCTCCCAATGGATATGGTCGATGTTGAATTCGGTCATGTCCCTCTTAGCGCAGTCTTTAAACCTTAAGCGAGGTCGGCCCACTGTCCCACCTCATGAGCTTATAGTAACATATTAAATCAATGCATGGAATAAGGCGAACGAGCCTTAAGAATTACATTTTGTCAATGTTTGAGTTTTTATCTACGCGTACCTACATGTTTACTTATTTCGTTGTTTTTTGTCTAAGCTTCAAATATACAAGAGTAAATATCATCCCACGCCGTTACCCTTACGTCGTATTTCAGTGGAATCAAATAAACGTTTCGCCGGCAACATATTGAGGGCAGAATGGGAGGCTCAGTTATGCGAAGTACGCGGGGGAACCTCTTACGGGCCGTATGTGAACGTTCCCAACACTTATACCCTGCGTAATGGCCTGACTTACAACCTTATATCTCAAAGTACCTTGAAAATTTAAACGCTCATGACAGCTTAATGGAATTAAGAATTTATTAATACTTATACTTAGTGTTAATTTAGTTAAATAACAGGTCGTATGTCTGCACTTTTACAGCCTAAATGGTTTTTTACCCCTGACGCAAAAAGGTAACTTGTGAGCGTGTATTTATGTGTGTGTCTGCATGTGGCATCGTGGCCGAACGGATGAACCGATGCCTTTGTTATTTTTGTTTTGAAAGCTGACTGATGAAACATGGCTGATGCCAAAAGATGGTGGATCACATATCTTTTCAAATTTCCCTCAAAATGGGTATCAAATAAAAGGACTTGACTAGTAGAAAAAGGTACACTATATTAAAAGTAGACCGTTTTTTAAAATTTTGAAATTATATATATTATACATTGAAATATTGTATCAAAACTACATATCAAATAAGCCCGATCGCACACTTCTGCACCAGCAAAATTGACGCAATGAAATGAAGAACTCGTACAATCATATTATGCTCCGGAACATTGTTTCCACCCTCTTCTATATCACTATTGATTTCACAGCGCAACATAGGTTTACATAGTTGATATTCCATGGAAATGTTCAAAATGCTTTGTTCTCTATTGGATAGACGCAGGCTTTGCTCTCTTGTTTCTAATAGACCATGAGTTGAAACATCCTCATTTCTTTGGCGCGTCCGATGCGGTATCTACATATTCCACAACCTATCTGCTGAATATTCGGTTGATGCAAATGCCTTGGTTTTAGTATATACTGCGAAGGTTTTCTCTTAGAGTACTTGCGATAGTGTACGGTCAGTTTTACACTTATCCTTACAATGTATCTCTCGCCTACTATTTATTATTATGTACATAATCAAGAAAATGGAATATAACAAAGTCCAAACCTTCAATCATTTTTATTGTCGGTACACGACCCAGAAAAACTGCGGGTTTTATTGAAAACATAAAAAAGAGAAATTAAAAAAGTTCGCCCGATCAGATCCGTCGACATAAAAATTCAGTTTTACGAGTTTCGCGTAAACAAGTTGGGACTTATGTCTGCGACACTAACGTGACTAACTTTTAAAGCTTAGTATGACAACGCTATTGTATTTTTATGAACTAAAGTTGAAGTTTGTTCCTTATACCATGAAATAAATTTCTTAAGTCTGTGATGGTAAAATATTAATATTATTTTTATATCTAGCTAACGGCTTTCATCATCATAAATTCAGCCAATTGACGTCCACTGCTGAACATAGGTCTTTTGTAGGGAGTTCCAAAATCCACGGTCCTGGACCACTTGTTTCCAACGGCTTCAAGTGACTCGGTTAATGTCGTGTATCCATATCATTGGGGCCGACCTACGCTTCGTTTAACGCTGCGGGGTCGCCATTCCAGCACCTTAGGAACCCAACGTTATCGCTTCACCGGGCTTTTTGCCCCGCCAATTGCCACTTCAGTTTCGCGACTGGCTAGCTATTTCGGTAACAGTAGCTTTTGATTTGATCACGTAGAGATACTCCTAGCATAACTCTCTCCGTCACCTCTTGAGTGAGCTTTCTTATGAAGCCCATAATAGCCAATGGCGTTTTATGCTTAGTTGCTGCCCTCTAAATGTTAACTGACATCTTAATATTGTACAAACTTTCTGGCAAACAAAAAAATGTTATTATTGTTATTGATACACAGTTATTACTAATTGCACAGTTTACTAAAATACGAATATGCCTACAGCTGGTCATAGACCTGCTCTCTCAAAGAGAATGTTTTAGAGCATTAGCGCTGCTAGGCTAATGATTGATGGTGGGCTTTAACGGCTACGTCCACTAGGAAATGGCGTGCTCTGAGACACGAGGGTTTAAATCGCCAGTTTCCCGACTCCGGGCTGGTACATAACAAATTCTGGCCTGACTTTAGATTCGAATCTAGGACTTAGTAGTTGGACCATTGCACCATCAGTATCAACCACCTGGCTACATAAGAGAACGGGTCTCTTCTAAGAAAGAAGGTTTAAGGCCTTATTGGTAGATTTCACACTCATTTTGCAATACTGTGTTCGGGTCTGACGGGCGCGTCATCGATTTCATTGCAGGCACATGTGTCTTAACATCTATGCCTTAAGTTGATAGACACAAGGTGGTTACGGGACGTTTTCCTTGTATGCCCTTTTGGTGCCGTTCATTGGTGATTGTTTTCTACTTACCATCAGGAGGTTCATCTTCTTGGTTCATTAATTATTACTTCAAAAAAAATATCTTACCCACTAGGTTACCGAAGCTTTTAAAGATTTATTACGGAACATCCTGTAACTGTGGGTTTGGAATAAGAAAAACAAGAGTTCACTGGACTATTGACGATAACATTTAATTAAATCGAGTGCAGCGTCATAACTAGTTAGATAAGTCTTAGAAAGAGACATCCCTAGCAAGAATATATCGTTTTCAGCTTGTTAATTTAGCTCCACGTTGGTAAAAGGTACACAATGATACTTTCCTGGCTGGATCCTAAAATCCTGCAGGATTACCGCTCCGTTATTGCCTTTCTGCGACGTCGCTCGAGGCTAAGCGAATTCTCGTACAATTTTATTTGCTAATACTGCAGCTAATTCCGCTGTTCTTCTTTTTGTATATTCGCTTATATTTTTCGTTTTTGTCTGATACTGCTTAGGGAAGTGTATAAGTTACCCACAAGCATTAGAATAATCTACCTACCATTCTGATACCTACCAATCTGATATCAACATTCTTGTACAAAGATAGACTTCAATGGACACCATGTCATAATAGAATAGACCTATTTGTGAGCCTTCCCTATCGGAAAGAAAAAAATAATTACTAGACCAGCGGAAATAATGTGCATACAAAAAAAATAGGCAATGTTGAAATTATTTCCCTTTTTTAGATTGGAATAAGGTTTCCAGTTTGTCGATTTGACAAACATTACAAGACTGAACTGAAAAAAAACAAAGTTGATGATAACGTTTTACCTGTGAAATTATACGTTACATAATATAACGGAAGAAATTAAACTGCTGTCATGGTTTTATAAAACTGAGTCATGTTTTTTAAAGTTTTCAATTTATAGAAATTTTTCTTCAACTACGGTTAGATTTAATATAGTGTAGGAATATATATTTTTTTTTAATTTTTTATTGATCGAGTAAAACAATTCACGACAACATGGTAACTCACCTCGTCTCAAACCACACCGGTTTTATCTGACGAGTTACAGTGATATTTTTTTTTAAGTTGTTATCACAAACGTACCAGCTGTGAACAAACAGCGTGGCAAGTTTATGATTACTTTCGATAGCATATACTAACTACTAACGCAACCGATGTAAACATTTATATCTTTACTAATCATATCTCTATACGAATATGTAAATTCTAAAGTATTACTAGAGCCCTCAATTATAACTTCTCTTAAAATAAATTTGTTAGACTGCTTATAAAGCTCGGTCAAGCCGAAGCTTTGGTAGGCATTCCTAATAATTTAAATTCCACATTACTCTTAAGTCTTTATCTTTTATTCAGAGTAACATGACAGTTTCATTAAAGCTTAGAACGCACCTGTTGTTGTAAAATATGGGAAAAAAATAAGGGATTAATTATTTGTTCTTATGCGACTTTTTTGATCGTGAGATGTTTTTTTTTTCTTAATCCATCTTTTTGTATCCATAGCACAGAAGTATATGTGTATAATTTGCTACCTACCATCTGCCAAGTGTGGTGATTATCGGCACCTCCCCTGTTGGGAGAGGCCTTTAGTCGAGGAGTGGACTATTATAGGCTATTGATTGAATACCAACTAAAACGAACAAACACTTTTGGAACATTCCCGTTACTTATTGACGATCTCTTTGACGCAGTGGTGGCTGCGTAAGCGCTATAGTTTCATAAATGTAAGGTCCTGGGTTCGATCAATGAATTAATGACAAGGTTGCTTGGAAGCATCCGGCTCCGCTTTCATCTCTTACAAGATAGAAAAAAAAAATTAAAATTTAAAATGTAAATTGTTGATATTGGAAAAGAGCAACTGCTGAGTTTATTGCCGGCTTCTTCTCGGTAGAATCTGCCTTCCGAACTGGTGGTAGCGTCACTACACACCGACAGACATGACGTTTCAAAAGTGCTTATATTAGGCCTACTTGAAATAAATGAATTTTGAATTTTGAATTTTTTGATCCCCGGCAGGGGTTATTTGGGAATTTATAATTTTTGAATTTTCTCTCTTAAGCCGTGGTTAGTTACCATCCTAATAACAGAGACATACCGATAAGCAATTCAGCGTTTCGGTCGTGTAAGAACCGATTAGGGGTATGGCTTATACCCCCAACAGGTAAGCCCGCTAATAATGTAGATATAATCATTACTACCATCAGGTCAAGTGCTAATTTATATTGAAAGAAAAAAAAAGAATCATATTTATAAAACGCTTTATTTCACCAAATGAAAATAAAGAGAGTTAAGGTTTTTTTTACTTCTGTGAACTGATTTTGATAAAAAATCCCAATAAAAAAGACAGTTAACGAATTTATCTTACCTACTAGGTACTAACTCACTTTACTGTAGAGATTCCACATATTTATTGATTTAAGATGAAACCCACAACAAACTCGGCGAGGCACTTATCTATATATATAAAAGGCAAAGATGACTGACTGACTGATTGACTGATCTATCAACACACAGCTCTAACCACTTGACGGATCGGTCTGAAATTTTGCACACAGATAGTTATTACAGCCGCTAAGAAAGGATTTTTGAAAATTACATCCCTAAGAGGGTTAAATGGGTTGAAAGTTTGTATAAAATTTTTAATTTATCAGTTTATTTTTCAAGTTACATCTGTGAAACTTTGATTTTAGGTTTTCGATTAAAAATAATGAAAACATTGTTTACAAATTATAAAAATTCCAACTCCAAAGGCATCAAACAGGGGATGAAAATTTCTATGAAGGTTTCTGATTTTTTAAGTAATTTACGTTCATATTTTTCTAATAACAGCAAAACATTTTTAAACCTTTGAAGGTAAATTGTACTACATCAAAAATTTAACTTAACGTATTGGTCTGGGAATCCAAAATACATCATAAAATAGTATAATGTTCTTCATTCAATAAATTTTTGACTTTGACTTTGACTTTATTGAAGTAGGAAGGTACCTACCTAACTACAATAGCTTGTATCTGTAACAAGGAAACGACAAATTTCTATATTCAAGCTATTCGTAATCTGAAGATTTATAATAATAATAATCTTTATTTCAGACATTTGTCCATATCGTGTTAGTAGAACAATGAAGTTAAACCTATGTTAGTACTTAACAACTAAAAAAAACATTTATTACTAAGCAACTTTTTTTTGTCAAAAAATTACCATACCATTTTTAATGAATAACAACTTTGCTAATCAGTATAGAAAACGTACGTTAAATGTCAATAGAGTAAAGAAAGTAGTTGATTTTCTGTCAGTTTGTGAATAAGCCAGAATAAACATATTATATTCCATAGAGAATATTGCTGTATTTTTCTTTAATCATCAATATCGTAGCGTGGCAAGGGTTGAAGGTGGGAAATATTTTCTTTGAAAGCAACAAAAGATGTTGTCGAAGGCTATTGCTATCGAAGAATAGGTGTAGCCATTACTTTGTTGTATTGAACGCTTTCCCCCTATACAAATGATAAAGAAACCGATAAGGCTTCGGTGTAGACCTTTTCATGACAATATTTCCACTTATAAAAATGTTGCATTTCATTCTTTGAAGTTGACTTAGTTACTATGAATAAAAACCTGTAGACAATTAGAAAGTAGGGTTATAATACCATCGAAAGCATCTTTAATTATTATTATAAAAACACGAAACAACGCGATAAAATAGTGGATGTAAATTCGTAAAAATTGGCATAACAGAAGTTGCGCACGGAGTGGTGGAAATTTGTTTTTTTTATGTTGATAGACGAGCGCTTGACTGCAATTACACCTAATGGTAAGTGATGATGCAGCCTAAGGTGGATCGCGCTTGCCTATAAGATGCCTATTCACACTTGACTTGAAGGTACTCATATTGTAGGTGCTGGGTAAATCTCTAAAAAGTACTTTATAAATCCTAACAAACACCTGTTAAAGTTAAGATAAAAGTTCGCATTACATAGTTAAGTATTTATAAGATCAGTGGACATAAACGAATATTAGGGAAAGGAACCAGTCCCTTACGCGTCCGCCTTATCTTGACGAGGGTGCCTTATTTACATTACCACAGAATGTCCTAAGCCCCCAATATTCAAATTTAGGGCTCTAGTATAAATCAACAACCAGCAATACATATCTAAATATACATAACTAGCGGGTAGGCTTGTACTAATACTTCGAGTAGCGAGAATTGTATCTATTATTATATAGGTATGGCAAATGAATGAAATAATACAAACGTTTCCATTTTATGAAGCTACCCCGATTTGTAAGTATGGATTTGAAAGATTATTTTTTTTTATTTTATTATTTTAGTACTTAGATATAATCATTTTTCATCAACCCAAAGGAGTCTCGTTTTGCTTTATTTTACAAACCTTTGACGGATCTCCTCTCGCCAATGGTTGTCTGGGAGAAATCGCTTTAGTCATAAGATGACTTTATGACCGCCTTTGCACGCAAATATTTTAAGTTATTTTTTACTGTAATTTTGTTTCTTTTTCTGTTTATTATGAAATGTGTGTGCAATAAAGTTTTACAAACAAACAAACCTTAGACTTCCAACAAGACTACTTTTCATCATACATCGAATACCGGTCGGGGCAAATATGGTTTGGTTTATTTCATTTCGTTCATTGTAATTTTCAGCAGCTCGGAGTTTGCGGTCTTACCGCGGTCTCTCGGAGAATACGTTAAGCCGCCCGGTTATTATCACGAACTTGTGGAAATAGTCGTTAAACCCCACCAAACCGCATTAGAACAGTGCGGCGGGTCTATGCTCTAAAACCGTCTCTCCTATGAGAGGGGAGGCTGTGGGAGGAATAGAACGTTAATATGCTGCGGATGATGATGATCATGACTCCATTCCTTTGATCTATGTGCAAGTTTAGAGGACATCGTTTTTACAGTGCTTGCGTTCAACTGCTTCGTATCTAATGGCCATGGGCCCGGATTTTGTGAACAAAAACGTATTTTACAAATTCCATCAAGATTGGTTCAGCGGTTGAGCCAAAAAGCAGACATTATTGCATTTATTTTAATAATATAGATTGAAGGAGATTGCAAAATCACTTAACCCTTTAGTATAGTCTATTTTAATATTTAATATGGCCAATTACCTAACCCTTAGAACCCTTTGAAGATTATATAGCTTATACTCCACAAGGCGTACCTCGGGAATTAAATAACAGAACCGTAATCTCGTCATTGCTATAGTAGAAGGAATTTTTAAGTACAAAATATACCGTTAAGCTTGCTGGTGATTATAATAAACTGGCTAAACCGGCTTATTACTTGGATATATAAACCATTTGATGTGCCCGAAGGTAGGACGCTCTTGCCTAGGAATATCCAGGTTTTAAAAGCCAGTAAACACTGACCTGAAAAAGGCATTCTAACCTTATACTTTTAAGAAAAGAAGACGAAGGGACGACGTTTATGTGATAGCGACGCCTTTAAAAAGTTGAAGAAGCGAGTGTAATAGACCTTCAGCAAATTATTTGGAATATAGGAGTCTTCGTTATATCATAAACCCACTTCAGGTGACAATAGCATTACTTTATGCGATGGTAAGGTTGCTGGGCACAAATCTGCTCTCAGAATGAAAAGAGAAGGCAGTTGTAGATCACGCTGGCCAAGTGTTAATAAGTTGTTCCACTTCCCACGCCTTTGATAATATTATGAAGAACGCTCAGGCATGCAGGTTTCCTCAAGATGTTTTTTTTGAAGTTATATTGAATTCCTTGGATATAAAATGAAATTTATTTGTACAAATATGTGATAAAAAGGTCTTAACATCATATCCAGAGTCACACAACCTTTCCAGTCAGGCAACCCCAACAAAAAAAAATTGTCAATTCACGTAACATAAGTTAAAAATTACATTGCTAAATAGACACTTTTCAATGTTAATTTATTACACATTAGTAGGTACGGCTATACAAACTTTTTCAAATTCAGTTATTTAAATAGAATAGAATGCATCTTACTCAGAAAAATAAGAGGTGACGCAAAACGAGGTCGAAGTCGTAAAACACTAGGTTATCACCGCTTCATCGATCATCATTATCGTTTAGCCTCTAAATATTTAGGTTTTGATGCTGCTGGAGGAGTGTGCCGTGCCATATTGTGTGTGTGCTTTATTCATAGAAATCTTCATAACAAGGCAATGAGAATACTATGGATAGATTTTTTTAATCAATCACGTCCCAGCAGTGGGATGTTACCATTAATTTTGTCCTTAACTGTATTATGATCACCATCAAAACGAAGTAACGACAACACCATAATGTCTTTTAAATATCTTCCGGACCTATCATTATCTTAAGAGCAATCTCTGGTCAACATTCCCATGAAACTGGAAGCAATCAATTACTCTTAATGCTTTTCGAAGCCCCTAACTGCTAATTGCTCTATTTTGATGTTAGCTATAAAGCAAATAAACTAACAAGTTTATTTGCTTTATAGCTCTATAATATAGAGTTGATACATTAGAATGCACACTATGTTTACACGCAAAATGCATAGTTGTACAAATAATTTAAACCATCACTGCAAAAACAGCACTGTTAAATTACGTTAGGTTAAAATTCTCTTAATATAATATACTGTTAATTAAATTACTAAAAAGTATGGCTTCTCTTGAATCTTAAATGGTTAAACTGCATGAACTGCTTAAATAAGTTTGTGTATAAGTGCCTGTGTCATCTTTATGTGTAGGTCAGTAGTATAATAATACGAGTAAGTGTGAGAGTAGGTAGTGATGTAAGATTAAATAAATAAGTTACGCTAGAACTTTAAGTCAGATAAAGTGTCAGCCCAGAAAGGGTTTGCTAACAAAATGCTTTTTTCAACACAAAAAAAATCTGCTTCAGTTTCCAAAAATCAGTATGCTAGAAACAGCACCCTAATGTCAAAGCCTAATGTATTTTAATTTTAAATTAGTAAAAAATGAACTCTACGCTTGCATGTTTGTTTCGCCTCTAGAAATTTTCTGAACTAGCGGCCATTGCACCTACGAAAAGCATGGTCTGCCCATTGTCATTTCAACTTGCAAATAGTTTGCCTATGTCTGTGACTTTGGGTCTCCTGCGGATCTCTTCGTTTCCAATTCTATCCTTCGGAAATTTCAGACATAGCCATCTCCATAGCTGTTAAGATAACGTAGTGTGAGACGCCCTCCGGTAGGAAGGATCGACGAAAGTGAGTGACGGGGAGTGGCTGAATGAGGAAGGCTGAAGCCGGGTGTAATGTCGTTTCTTGGCCTTTCCTTTAAATGATAATAAAAATGATGATGATGAATAAACCTATACAATACAAGACTTTTTGAGGCCCTGAGAGTAGACTGTAATCAACTAAATATGATGTATGAAATTTTCAAACGCCAAAGTCCCTAGTAGTATGCCCGGGCTGACATTCTCGCACGAAATATTCTAGACTCATTCGCTAACCATTATCAAAATGTCATACTAGAAAATTTATGATGTGGTGAAATACGTAAATAAACCAAAACGACTGCTAGGTATACAGTAAAGACTTTTTAGTAGGTAGCTACTAAGAAAAAGAAATATAAGCTAATTTAAAATATCTTATTAGATTCAAATAGGAAACATTCGTCAGGACCCGACTTTTAAAATATGAGAAAGCTAGATTTATAAGATCTTCTCATATTAATGTAAATTTCAAGCTTGTCTAAATTATGTACGTTCTAAGCAATTAAAATATCACTAGCTTTAACGCTGAAAGAAAATGTTGTGAGAAAACGTAATTGCCTCCATGTTCTTAAAAGCGTGTGAAGCCCACCAATCTGCAATGGCTGGCCCTTTGCAGATTAGTGGGCTGGACTACCTCATTGTGGGTGGAGACGCGTACTCTGTAGTGGGCCGGCGATAGATTGCTGAGTTGAGATGTATACACTAATACACTAAATGGCAATTTTAGGGTATTATGAAATGCTTCCGATGGTTATAGCTATAAATTCGAATAAGCGTGGATTTTTATACTACTATTTTTGTTCTACTCATTAATTGACAGTGAACAACGTAATAATAAAATATCGAAATCGTTTTATTATAGTAAATTACTAGCGGACCCACGCGACTTCGTCCGCGTATGAGTCAATCGAGAAACTAGAATAGATTCACATCTATTCTAGTTTGGATAGTTGGATTATGATATTAGCATTACTGTTAATATCATAATCCAACCTACTATTATTTTACGTGGTATACTGAATTAGTACTTAAACTGAACTTGATGTACGTATACTGAACTTGATTATCCGTAGTTCACTGTATCCCATGTCTTGTGTAATGCCAGTGGATTATGCATACTTAATGAATATTATCCATCGTAGGTAATCTTAATCAAGGATTGCCCTTTGACATACGTAATATGAAATAATGAGTGGTGGATTTAATAAACGCGTAGGTTTGTTTAGACATCAGTTAGTTGTTAGATATATATTTATAACTTTCAGTTCTACCCTCACCTTTCTATCTGTGATTCACGAGGGACCGTTAAATTTCAAATAGTTCGTTTATTGAAATTCCATAAATATGTGCTTTTTATCTAGAGAACCCTTCTGGCTCCATTTTCCTCAACACCTATAAATTAAGTAACTGCAAAACTGTTACCACGTATACGTTCTCCAAATTACCACACTAGATGGCGCCACCAAGATCTTGCATCGCGTTAGCGAAGTTTTCATAAATATTGATTCCAAAGTCGAATGGGGGACTTCGGCCCCCTAGCACGAACCCCAGCTAGGAGGAAGATCTTCTTACGGTTACTGTCGCGCGTGCTAAAAAAATATAAAGAATGGAAGGCCAAGGTATTCACTTATTCACTATAATACCCACAATGTTCAGGATGGCACTTAGATCTTTCATTAATTAACAGTATTATTGAAGCTAAATACCTAGTTTCTCATATTAAAGTATTCATTTTATAAAAGACATCATTAAAGCCCACCAACCTGCTTTAGAGCAGTGTTGTGGGTCTGTACTCTATAAACCTGACTTCCCAAGGAGTGAAATAAAACAACTAGACTGACTCTAATACTGTATATTAGGCTTCTCTATAATTCATATTACTTGTTACCTTCAAATGACTCTACTACCAGTTCGGAATGCTGTCTTCGGCAGAGAAGACCACTGGCAAGAAACTCTACCGTTGCTCTTTTATTCAATCAATTAAAACAACTTATAAACACAATTACAACATTGTCATATGTAATAACGCTAGGCCCTTTGATACAAGACATATAAGACAGGTCGAACATAACTACTATTATCACTTATAACATCAGGACATTTGGAACAAGTTGTTTGTATAGAGCAACCTCTGCTACATAAACGGTCGGTATAAAGTTATGCTAGGGCTCCATATATGATACCTAAATAAACCAAAAGATGATATATACTTATCTGATGCAACATCAGGTACAACCATAGTACCAACAACTTTTAACAACTTATCTCAACTCCATCACCAGTATATACGACTCTTGTTCCGCCACAACAATATTTCGTTAAGTATGTCGTTTCCATTATAAATCATCTATTCCCAATTTGTAACGTTCTATCCACAATACTTTACTTAATCTTCTATTCTCCATTCATTAATTTAAATCCGTCCTCACTTTTCTTTGCCGCCAATCTAACTTGTCAAACTCGCGTCTCCCCCCATAGATCCGATACTTTTATTTGACAGTCTACTAAAGTCCATTATTCTATTTTCAATACATTATCAATGAGTATACAAACTGATTTGTTGATATATTTAATATAATCATCGGGTTTATTATAGATAAAGTGCTGTAATTCCCTATTTCCTAACACGCGCGTCACCATAGCTCCTGCACAAAACGAATAACTGTTTATCTATGATATACATACTTGAAATGGTGATAGCCCGGTGGGTAGGCTCGACTTCAATTTCGGGGGTCCGAGTTCGAATCCCAGCACGCACCTCTAACTTTTCTAAGTTATGTGCGTTTAAGGTAATTTAGATATAACTTGCTTCAACGGTGAAGGAAAAAATCGTGAGAAAACCTGCATGCCTGAGAGTTCTACATAATGTTCCCAAACGAGTGTGGAGTCCACCAATCCGCACTGGGCCAATATGGTGGACAACGACCTCAACCCCTTCTCATCGTTTCAGGAGACTCGTGCCCTGTATGTGTTGATATGATGATGATGACATACTTAGGAGAGGTATAGCAATAATAAGTAAGTATAGGTGCTGGACAATAAAACCAATCCTAAAAAAACATACAGCTGCTAAGGCAATTATGATAGCAATTGTATTGCACAATTAATCCAAACCTAAAAAGGATACAGCTGCTTAGTCAAATGAGGGTCCCGTTTATAGCGTCGTAACTCGACTTATCTACCTAATCCATCGACTCAGGCTATTGAAAACACATTAAGCCTTCCGCGAAGACGTTTACGAGGCTTTCGATTTATCGGCACACAGCAAACTTCCCCCTGTTAGATAAATAACTCTGTTGTTCTGTTGCAAAAGATTTTTTGCACACTAAATTACGTGCGCCATCTCGATTTACGAGGTTAAAGGTAAAAATTTACGAGGGAAAAACAGCGATTATCAGCGTTTTTCAGAATGATTTTTAATCTACACTTTTGGTTAAACTTTAAACTTTTATCTGACTTGCCTTATACAGATATTTCAATTCGATTATTTTAATAACGATAGATCCAAATAACTCATTCAACTGAGCCAAGGTTTCATAGGTGAAATATCTCTAGGTGATCACATTGTATGCTATAGAATATTTGAGAATGAGAGCCAGAGTCACAAAGCTCAAAAAACCGATTAAACTTCAATCTCAATGAGCTGGAGTGGTGCCCTGCACTAAGAAACTCAGAAAATTAGGTGTTCGCGAGCTGCCCCTTGGCAAAGGACTGTAAACTATAAAAGTCGAACCATAAAACCATTAAAATTACATATCTATAATATGACAGCCTCACAGATCACAGGTGGACTAAAACAGTAACCACTTGGAGAGGCCCGCCAGGCAAGCGCTACAGAGGCAGACCGGGTTCTCGATGGGATGATGATATTAAGAAAATCGCGGGTCCACAATGGATCCAAATAGCTCAGGATACGGAAAGATGGCAAGCCTTGGCCGAAGGGCCTGATACATAAAAATTCAGTACAAGGGTGAGTTTGTTGGTTATTCATAACTAATATACAGTGACCAACAATTATATATTTTTTCATTATCATATCACATATTCTTATTATATGTTTTTAATTTTGCATATTTTGGGTACATTCCTATTGATAGCAAATAATATTTTTTTGTTTTTTCATTAATTAACTTATTATGTACAATAGTTATTAACGTGAACTTCAACCGGCCACTCAGCACCCCGCCACCACCAATTTATACATAATATTATACTTACAAACGGAATTCCTTTATGGAGTGAATAAAAGAGACTCTCTTCAAAACTCGAGATTAAAATTCCTACGTTTTATTTAGACGAAAGTCAATAATGGAACGGAATTGCGTATCGGATATTCAATATTCTTCCTGGAATATCTATCAAATAAGAAGGTATTAGATAGCGATGGAAATGTTTTTTTTAACCTCCGATGCAAAAAAGACGGGCTATTATAAGTTTGACGGCCAAACGGAAAACCCGATTTTGTTTAGTTTTTTATTAAATAAAAGGTGAATTATTCGGGAGTGTTCTTAACTATGTTTGATGAAAATCGGTTCAAGATGGCCGCGGCGACAAAATGGCGAATTACATTTTTTCACAACTCAATAATTTAATTAATTTTTATAAAGTTTATAGCTAAAACATGGTTCTTGATCAGCTATGCCTCGTTTGTTTCATTCGTTTTATTAGCTAACCCTATTTGAGAGCCCGTCACAAAAAAAAATGTATATATTTATTATTTAAATACGAAAAACACAAAAAAAGTCACTGATTAATTATCCCTTATGATTTTCAAACCTGAAAATTTCCATTGGCATGAAGCAGTTGACTACATCTATGGCAGCTATAACTTTTAACAATGCCTTTTTGTTCAAAAAGAATTACCCCTCAATAACTATCAAGGTGGTAGGCAATTTGCATTGTATATAATTGGGCAAACAATTCTTCGTATAACTTTGTAAATATCAAATATTCCACACAATCAATGGTATAAAATTAGGATACAGTTGTATATCAATTGTTTCATCATTTTATTTCCACTCGCAGAAGTGGGAAATTTATATTTCATCGCTATTGTTACCTCTCATCAATTCACAAACTAGATACGCATCTAATAGCCTCTCAAGTCTCCGTACAAACCTCAAGTACGAGTACATAATTCGTATAGCTGTCTGATTTAAAACCTATCCCTAGACCTATCATTAAAATCTAGCTCTTTTTAAAAAGAGCATTGACAGTTGCCAATCCTTAACTAAACCAATTAATGGACCACAAAGACATTTATAGAAAGCTCGAAAAAAATATGAACTGCACAAATAGATATTTTATAAATTGACAAATAAAAATTTCATCTTATCTCATTTCAAGTGAAAATGTAACCTGTAAGAGATATGCTTATCAAAAAGAAGTAGGTATGTGTGTTATCAATTAGAATAAGTTATTATTTTCCGCGAAGCAGCATTGTTGCAATGCTGTGTTCCGGTCGTGGGGGTGGTGGTTTCATTACAGGCACATGAGCCTTGACTACGCCTTCGGTTGATGGACACAAAGTGCCACGTTGTTGGAAGTGTTCCGTGTTTATAGGCCATGGCTTTCTACGGGGGGTTTTATTATAAGGGGGTCATTTGCTTGCTCCGTCAATTATTATCGATAAAAAAAACTTGTATTACTTTCTTTTTGAAAAAAAATCGAAACCAAAAATTAAAAACAAATGTTAAACATTAATCGATTTAGTCTTGTTTAGTGGCAGTGCCAATGAAAATTATATTTTTATTTTCGCACGATTTTTTCATTTACGAACTAAAATGTATTTACTTTTGTATTCTTTGGAAAGTTCATAAGCGATTTATGGAACCGATTAATGTAATAAGTGCTTCGTGACAGGCGACAGTTTGAGGTATCAGACATTGGGCCCAAATCAATTAACAATGAAAACCAATTTGCTCCAAGTCACCCTATGCAAATTACTCGTACATCCATCGACATTCGAATATCGTTACATTCAAACTATACCGTGTATAAGTAAGTTGCTTGCTTCCCACATGAAAATGTACAAAGATGTTTAAGCCAAAAGTCAACAACCTTTAAAAACTGTGGTCTCCAACACCGATGATAGCCCAGTGTGTAGGAGCTCGACATTACTTTCGCTCGAGTTCGAATCCCAGCACGCACTTCTAACTTTTTTAAGTTATGTGCGTTCAACGGCGAAGGACAACATCGTGAGGAAACCTACATGCTTGAGATTTCTCGATAATGTTCTGGGCCAGCGTGGTGGACTACGGCCTTAACCCCTTTTCATTGTTGGAGGAGACCCGTGCCCTGTAGTGGGCCGGAAATGCGTTGATATGGCCATGAAAAATCATCTATGAAACTATGAGCGAAAACTATTGTACTTATATTCTATGCGTTTAAGTATTAAATTTCTTATTCGTTCCAGTATTTTTTTGTATCCCACTGAAATATAAGATAAAGCGTTCCAAGAAAAGAGGAATTCGCGATCTATTCATGATCTGTTATTTTTATGAAATTAAACTAAACTTATTATAACTAGTTAATACTAACTAGCAGATGTTCGACTAAGACTAGGCTTTGCAACCGTCAAGTAATCTTTGACTGACGTGAAAAGCGCTATATAGGGTAATTCGGTCATACTTACTCATGACTTATAATTGACGGCCCATTGGCTAAAGTGGACAGCGACCCATTTTCTGAGTCCAAGGCCGTGGGTTCGATTTCCACAACAGGAAAATGCTTGTTGATGAACATGAATGTTTTTCAGTTGTTGGGTATTATAAGTATTTATGTATATTATTATATTCGTTTCGACTCACATGGTTTGTTTTAAACATAAATTATATTGTGGTTTGTTTTATAATTTTAAACATAAACAATTTGCAATATAATGATAACAAGAGTCTCATAATAAAAAAGCAAAAGAAAATTTACTTATTATTATCTACTAGTTGTTGCCCGCGACTTCGTCTGCGTTTGATTTTGTTTTTTGATGTGGCATTCAATTTAGTTGTATTTCTTAAAAAGATTTAATTATTCAGTATCGCTAAGCCTTATTTGAGGGGTTTGTTGCAGTCCGCTGAGCAGTTCTGTCCTCTATCTCCAACCACATTCATCAGATCTACCCAAAATTCGGGCAAAAAACACATATTATAACCTCTATAGTACAAAAATAATTATTTAAATCGGTTATAATTTGTCAGAGTGATGGTGTAAAATCGTCATACACCGAGCTTAATGTCGGGATAAAAAGTATCCTATATTACTTCTAACACTTCCAAGAATATGTGTACAAAGTTTCATGAGGATCGGTTAAGTCGTTTTTGCGTGAAAGCGTAACAAACAAACTTACATTGACATTTATAATATTAGTAGGTTACAAAACAAATACTACATGAGTATTATTGGAATTGCTTACACAATCAAAAATTTCTATGTCCGTTTAAGTAGCTTGATCTATAAATACCGTAATAGTTTCATAAAACAATCTTCAGTCGATAAAAAATCTATTTATATGTAAAAACTGCATAGGTACAAGTAGAGTTGCATATTAGTTTTCAATTGAATCCGGTTGCTATCGATTTGCATCTCTCGAATTGAAATAGTTTTGCGTCGAACTTTGATGAGTCTTAATGTGTTTATTATAGCATTATTGAACTTCTTCCTTGCTAAAGTTTGCTTTAGTTCTGTTAAAGATACAATATTAAGTTTGGAACTACATGGAATAGTAGTTTATGAAATTATTGCATGATAGAGTGTATCAAACCCAAGTATAATATTTTCCAATAGTATCACTTAAATTTTTATAATACCGGGTTCTACACTTTTTATTTAAACTCAAGAAATAGGTAGTGCAATCAATCTATTTTATGCGCGTTTTAAAATTTTATTTTAATTAAATATCACTTGCTTTAACAGTGAACGAAAACATTGTGAGGAACTCGGCTTTTCTGAGTTCTCTGAATTTCTTTGACTTGTCAGCAAAAGTGTATTTGAATGTCAAAACAAATGTATCGTTTAATCGGCTATACTAAGGCTACAAATGTTGAATACCCTAAGTAAAAATTAATGCAAATATAAAACCTCTATAAACCGCTTTAATAAGCACTCGGTTCCGCCGCGAACATCTTTCGGGATCAGCGGATATTTACTTTACGAGACGATCGTAAAGAACGTCCTTAGACTCTTCGGTGTCCCTAATGGGCTTTATAACGACGTGACCTTACAGAATTTTTTTTTTACCTTATCTTTCGTTATCTTAATGTCCAGTATTATGAATTTGAATATGTATTATACACAGATATTTTTTTTTATTGTACTGTATTATGTAAAATTATTATTTTATAAAGGGGGTTATAGCCCAGTTTCTAGGACTTAATCGGTTTCACTTTGGGCGGGCCGAGTTCGAATCCCAGCACGGATCTTTAACTTTTCTAAGTTGTGTGCGTTTTAAGCTATTTAAATATAACCTGCTTAAACGGTGAAGTGAGGAAACCTGCATGCCTTAGTGTTCTCCATAATGTTCTCATAAGAGTGTGGAGTCCACCAATCCACACTGGGCTAGCTGGACTACGACCTTAAGCCCATATCACTGTGGGAGACGATGACGATGATGATAAACTATTTGATTCTATTATTCTACCTAAATTATAATATATTTGTCATCATCGATTCAACATACGTTTACAGGTTGTCATAGTACCTAAGTATTTTTTAGGGCAAGTTCCAGCCCACATCATACCGTCGGCCAAACTGTCCAACGATACTCCCTGGCGCAGTGGTGAGTGCTGTTGTTTATAAGAGGGAGGTCCTTGGTTCGATCACCAGCGCGTGCACATTTGAAATTTATAAAATCTGAATATAGTCTGATCTGATGAGAGGCTTCTTCTAGTTACCACGCTACCAACAGACGTGCCACCAAGCGATTCAGCGTTCCGGTACGATGCCACATAGAAACTGAGGTATGGGTTGCCATACCACCTTAGACTTCATCATCACTAACCATCAAGTAAGATTGAAGGCGAGGGCTAACTTGTAGTGATACAGATACAAATTGCAACACAGATATTTGTTCTTGGTTTGTCTTCTATTAAAACTGAGAAGTATTTTGAAACATACAGATTTAAATTTTTTTGAACCCAAATTAGGAATAGAAGAATATTCAAGTTACCTTTGGAAGACATAAGATAAACAACGGGAAGGTTCGTTTTTGTTAAAAGGAGTATTCATTAATTGATCATTATTTTAGCATTGCATCTCGGAAATCTTTTTGTAAGTCCCGATCTCCAATTATGCGAATGGCCATTGGTGCATTGAAGCTTAATACGTTCTTATTTCAATAAATTGGAAAAGAAATAGTGTTTTGTCGGGTAGCTTTATAACGTACAAGCCCGTAAAACACTTTTTTATAATATTTTCTGAGTAAAATTACATAAAGTGAAACTTTTATCTTTATTTTTAAAGTTCGAGCGGCATCAAAATATACAATCTTAGGTCAATTTAACTAGTTTTTGCCCGCGACTTCGTCTTTAATGATATTTAGCAGTAGACTCGAACCCAACCCACCCTTATCTTCCTATTCATAGCATGTGTATTCAAATGAATGAAATTCTAACCAAATAGAAATTAAAAACAAATACAGATAAAGAAGATGTTAAAAGCTTATACGCCGATGAACAATGTGACAATAACGAGCGACTTATGGATTAACCGCTACACGACACCCGACAGCCCGTGAAAGTCAACATTGGCAGTAAACCAATTAGCAAGAACCAATTTGTACAAAGTTAAATCTTTATTTTTAAAGTTCGAGCGGCATCAAAATATACAATCTTAGGTCAATTTAACTAGTTTTTGCCCGCGACTTCGTCTTCAATGATATTTAGCAGTAGACTCGAACCCAACCCACCCTTATCTTCCTATTCATAGCATGTGTATTCAAATGAATGAAATTCTAACCAAATAGAAATTAAAAACAAATACAGATAAAGAAGATGTTAAAAGCTTATACGCCGATGAACAATGTGACAATAACGAGCGACTTATGGATTAACCGCTACACGACACCCGACAGCCCGTGAAAGTCAACATTGGCAGTAAACCAATTAGCAAGAACCAATTTGTACAAAGTTAACAGATTCAATCAAAACCGTCGATATCCGGCGTTCCTTGTAAACAAACTTGTAATTTGAAAATTTGTTATCGAATTATTGTTTATTATATTTGGATTATATTCGTAAATACTCGGTTTTGATTTGCCCTACTTCTTTCTAAATTATCCTGTATCTAAGTTTTATTTCAAAAGCAGGTTTACTTGGGTTCAATGAAACCAAAAAATTGTCATTATTTGTATATTATTTTCAATATAATCTAAAAAATAATTATTAAAAATTATTCAAATCTATATTTCGGTTGTTGCGACATTATTTTTATATCTTACTACTGGGTTGTGAAGTGATATTAATAATAAGTGGTTTTTGGGATAAAATACAACAAAACTTGTAATGACACTGTTATTATAAAGCCAAAGGGCTTGTAATTAAGTGTGTATGTTAGTGAATCCTATACGCAGCAACTTCTGAAGAGAAAAAAGAAATACTGAGATATACAATAATCGTTAAATCCGGAAAAATCCATGGTAATCGCGCGATTTGTGTAAAACTGAACTTCAAGTAGGTGAGCTATAACCTTAGATATAAAACTTCATCAAAATTAACTTTATACTAGCTAGTTTTATTTTGGGTGCCGTCGTGGCTGTTGAAGCGGTGATCAGTGATGGTTACTACGACACAGATTTGAAATGAATACTCAATACCTCTAAGCACTTTAATAAATTTATAACTAATTACACAAAATATATCTCAATAAGTTAAAGTTTATATAGAACGTAATCTTACAGAAAAATCCTATTTTAATGTTATGGATTAATTGAACGATAAAAAATCTTGGGTGTGATTGCTCTAACTTTATAGCTTAATATTAATTTACTGTGAGATGGTGATAACAAAAAAAAATCCCGGTCTAGTTTGTTGTGGGCTCTTCTTAGACGGGGGCGCGTTTGGAACCCTTGTAGCTTTAGGTTTAAGTTGGCGAACGAAGTTATAACCATCCCCTTAAAATTAAGTAAACATATAGATATGTATGAACGCTTCATAAGTGCCTGTGATAGGCCTTCATAAAGAAATTTCGAATTTTAATTATAACTTAACCAACTATGTGACCGTGAAATTTGGTAATCGTAAAACAAATCATAAATTATAATATAATATGACGAGGTATAACTAATCCGATATCTTTATGACCGTACAATCGTGTGGCAAGTGTCCTTGTTTCTGTTTTTATGTTTACAGAACTAGCTACCCTCCGCGGTGCTACTCGCAATGGATAAGTTTGTAGATGTCCTTGCAATAAAATGAGCCGACTTAGTCAGTGAAGCCAACAACCCCGGGCACAGGTAGTGATAAATGTATAAAACGAATGGACTAGCTGAGAAAAATGTATTAAAATTACATAAATATTTTAGGTATTTAATCCTGCAAAGAGTGTCATTTCACCTTATATACTTTTAACAACAATTTTATCTAATAGTTTATCTTCTGCAAACTATAAACTAAAATAAACTATCCTATTAATATATGTTACTTAAGATAAAATAAAAAAAAGAACTCTCCAATTTTGTTTTATAATGGTATTGTTTTTCTATTGATATCACAGAGTTAAAGCGGCTACTTCACAGAATGCGGAATCATCCCCAATGCGCTCCGAATAAGTTTTGCCATCAAATACGAAATCCGAAAAAGGTACTGTCAAGTGCACGGTGAAATTTAATACTTTTCCAATTCTTTGAGAACCTTCCGACGTCCAAATAGCTTGGCAAATCTTTGGGTACGTTTCAATCGGTTTACGCGGTTGTAAATGGGAATATATTCGGCCAAGATCTTTCACTTCCAGCGGTGCAAATGGGCCGTCCCTTATTTTTCGTGCAACATCTATGGAATATTTGCATAACAAGGTTCCTAGTCTTTGTTTTCTGTGTTCCCGGTGTGTTGCTAAGAACATCACTTCGAGGCTGCAGTCGACACCAAATCTGTAACATTAACAAATAATGATCATTTCGATTCCAATAAATGTGGCGTGAGTGGTATTCCATCAATAAATGTGGCGTGAGTGGTAAAACGTTAAATCATCGATATGACATTTTATACTACTGGACTACAAGTCCACCAATCCGCACTGGGCCAGCGGACACATATGTATGATAATATATCAGAATCGTATAATATTTTAGAAGAAGATGAGCTCTTTGTGACAAGACAGAGAAGAAGAAGAAACACTTTATTGCACGTAAAAAAGGGCATATAGGAATAAAGGAAAAGAAACATTAATGAAACAGTAAACAATGTAGACATGCAAAGGCGGCCTTATTGCTGCAAGCAAACTCTTACAGGCAACCTTTGTAGAAAGGACTTAGAGCAAGAGAACGGGATAGTGCCAAGAGTGTTGTAATATATACATAAATACCAAAATGTATAGATACTAATACATAGATAATTTAAATAAATATACGTAATATATAAGTATAAAATATACATAATATACGGACAGAGTCACTACCGCCACGCTTATTTACGCCATCTAGGAGCATTGCTATCTTCCAGTCTGAAAGGTGTGATAGCCGGTGTCACACAGACACATGAGGCTTGACACCTACGCCTCAGATTGATCAACACAGGGTGGCACTTTAGAATGTGTTACTTGCCTGTGAAGTACCTATTGGCAGTGGCGTGCACTTCATACATGCACAAAAGCACTGCATACCCAAATTAGTTTATATAATTCGTATTGGAGGGGATTTTTCCATTTTGTGCCATGTACCTGCTTTATGCATATCCTGGTCAAAACCCTGTGCACTCCACAGCCGATTGCTCTGTTTATAAGCGATGGTTTTCCGCTGACCATCAGGTGGGAAATCTGCTTCGTATTTTATTACATCGAAACAGTTTCAGATTTCTGAAATATAAGCTACTAAAGTTGTACTGGTGGTGAATATCAATATCAATGAAATAAAATAGAACCTAACATTTAACGTACTTATTGCCTCTTAATCTTATGAATATGATCCAAAATCTTTAGAAGTCATCTAAAGATTAAAGAAAGAATTTGGATCAGATTCATTATAAATCTGGCGTTAACGTAGTGGTGGAAAAGTTTTAAAAATGCGCTTACTTTTTGAAAAAATTGCACCTTGCATCGACGTTGGCCATAAATTGTATAAGCGAGCGGGATGAGGCCTGGGTGCAGCGCTCCTCGGCGAATATATCGAAGAACGGCTTTTCCGACGCATCCGTCGTTTGAATCTATGAAAAAGTGTATTTTCATTTTCTCCTGTAATCTTTATACCGATTTTACCTTGAACGTTTAACTTTATGGTGGAGTTATTAACTTTACTCCCATATAACACATTTTTAGTAACTAAAACAATGCAACTTATATTATATGTATTTACCAGTTGTTAGTTTTAAAGTTAACTAACGTGTTTACTTAAAAATCAATATAAGGCTATCGGAACATATCATGTTAACTTTGTCGATAAATTTCGTATAGAAGAAGTTTGATTGTAAATATAAAATTTCAGCTTCACGCTTACGTCTTACTTACAATAAGACTATTTGATTTAAAATGAAGAATAAAAAAAACATTAACATTTAATACCACCAATAATATACCTGTATTTTATTAAAAGACACAGAAACCACTTCCCCTGTGTTTATTTCAATAGCAACTAACGAGACCCCATCCAGTGCAGCATCTGCGCAAAGTTCTAGAAGTTCTTCCGCTGCTTTTAGATTCTTGTGGACCTCTGAACCTATCGACACGTTTTCGTCTTGACAAAATACATCTCTTATAATCTGTAAATAAGTTATATAATCTGTAAATCAGTGTTATAATCTGTAAGTAAGTTTAATAATTTGTAAATAAATGTTATAATCTGTATATAAGTGATTTTGTGATTTCGTGATTTATACCTATTTCTATAGCCTATACTGCGTCGTTGTTATTATGATTAGCATTTTCATTTACGAATTTCCTCTCTGGCGCTTTGGTAAAACTTTTTGGTCTAAGTGGGAGGTCCCGGGTTTGATCACCGGTAAAGGCAATAAATAAAAAAAGGGGAAATTTCTTAGGCCTGGTATGGTAGGAGGCTCTAGGGCCGTGGCTCTACATCTCTACCGATAAAAAGTGCCGCCAAATAAGTTAACGTTTCCGTACAATGTCGCGAAGAAACCGGTAAGGAGAGTAGAAAGCTATAGCTGGCATGCCCCTAATCTTTTTTACAGATCACTTTATCGCAGGTTAGTCCACTACAAAATTAGATTGCATTATTACTTAACATCAGGTGAAATTGCAGTCAAGGGCTAACTAGTAGTTGAATAAAGAAAGGGGTTTTTATGATCTAAGCAATTAAAAACAAAACGTAGCTCAACAAGAAAATTTAATTTTTTGAATTCTCTAGATATTTTCAACTCTAATTGTAAGCATTAATAAAATCTTATTTAATCTATCTATATATACCTATAAAAGAGAAAGTGTGTGGGTATGTTCCGTATAGGCTCCGAAACGGCCGGACCGATTTCAATGAAATTTTCAGGAATTCTCCGGATTGACCTGGCGAGTAATCCTGTAAAGTTTGGTGATGATCGGAGTACTCCTATTTTTGAACTGTCAAACTGTCAAATACAGCTTTTATTTACTACGATGATATTCTATTGTTGGGTGTACATGGGTGTTGATAATGATCTTCACCCGCTCGAGAAGAGAATAGACGAGAATGAATACGGAGAGAAATAAATGATTTAATATATTATGAGACTTAAATTAAAAATTTAATAATGTAAGTTTATTGTTTAAATAAAATAAAGCAAAATCTAGCCCGGCGAAGCGGGCTGCGTACGCTAGTAAAATATAAATTTAGCTCTACGTGTTTAGTGAGCAGCGTTAAATAAACTAAGCCCGTGAAGTCTAAGCCGTAATAAAAACAAAAACCAGCTATCTAAGAAAATACAATTTCTTGAATTCTCTAGACATTCGCGACAATTATAAGCATCAATTTAATTTTGTCTAGTGGAAAATGCATTTTGCAGTACGCGACAATTTCAACTTGGTGTAATACTCTTAAGCACTTAGTGTTACTTACTCTCAGCGCTCCGGGGAAGGTGGTAGGTGACAGTGATTCTATTCTGTATTTCCCTGAAATAAATAAACGTTTGAAATTAAACAATAGAAACATAAACTGGCGATGATTTATATTTTCGCGTTCAAGATTTATTAAGACTCGTGAGCACAAAATTAGAAACATAGAGAAACCGTGTACACGACTACTATTGAATTCTGGAATAGGCGTTTAGGCACTTCAATCAATTTAGCAGGCGACAGTCATTATTTTAGCTCTAATGTTTTATGAGGAAAATAGGAAAGTTTGTGAGCTAGCAACGTTCCGCGGGTGTTTGGACACTATGCAATAATAACTAAACGAGGATTCTGTTCTTAATTCTTTGCTCGTGAAGCATAAGATCTCACTTGATGTAACTATTTCACGTTATGAGCGACCGTGGCGGGTAACTTCACGGCTTTCAACTAAGTAGTTACCTAGTTACTACTTTGGATCAATAATTTCGTACTGTTATTAATATCAAAATTTTTTTATGTTAAGTATTTTTTTTATTAACGATAGGCCAGCGCTTGACGAAACTCATGCCCGTTAGAAAGCAATGATGAGGTCTAGACTAGGTACAGTGCGAAGCGTTGTCCTAAAGAAGAAGTACCGCCTAACCTTGTTAAGGATACCAAGTTTTTTAGCAGCCACTTTGGCTATAGATTCAATGCAATTGCCAAAATTGAGATTGGATGAGATGTTTATTTAAGTAATTAATATAAAACTCATTTTATTTTAATTCCTATTTATTAGGACATGCTTACATGCTGGAGGTTCTAGAAGACTGTTAACCCCGGAAAATAACTCGGGACACTTTCCAAAATTAAAAAATTAACCTTTTTACCTTTTCACGGCTTTACAACTAAACAATCATTGCAATATTTTGCAAAGAAATAAGCAATTGTTATATGGAGTAATTTTTTAACCCGTAATAATCTATAGTACCTGCGGGGTTAAAAAAAACAAGCGTGGCATAGTCGTAGACAAAAACTAGTAGTACCTTAATAAATAAATAAAATGATTTCTTAAAAATTAAACACCGTATTCTTGTATTGTGTTAAAAAAGTTTTCAATTTATTTTTAGCTTAGTATGAATGAAGACTAACACAATCAAAGGGCTATCAAATGAATTACAAAACAAATTCTGAACTAAGCAGTAAAATTAAATAAGTAGGTAAATAGGTTTTCTACTAACACAAAATTATGTATAGTTTATGAATAATAAAGCATACAAGATACCTATCATATATTTGATTTGTTGCGAACGTTATAATACAATAAATACAATATTAAGTAGACGAAAATCGAATTACAAATAATAATCATCAAGACTATCTGTTGCTTTGTAGATACGGTCACTATTTTCGTGTTATAGTGGTGATCTAGTAAAAATTGTATCAGATGTTTATTATTTACTGTCATTATTTACATGCCACTATGGTAACATCTAATAACGTTTACTTTCGTGAAATATATCCAAAAAAGAATAAAAATGAAAGTTTGATAAAGAAGAATTTACTTATCAGAAGTTGTACGCGAACAAAGTGGGGGCCGCTGCTAGGTATTAAAGAAAATAATTGTCAATTCTTTGTATACATACTTAGTGAGTGTGAGCGACATGATACGGTACTGGTATCTTATAGAGTTCCGGTCATTCACTCCAACAATAAAAATGCTTAATTAATTAGTAAAATATTAGTCGGTTAATTTATGTTTGTTAAAAATTAAAACATTCGATCAAATCAATTCGCATTGATGTGTCGGTTGAAATGTTTTCATTTTGCCTTACCTGTGTTGGATTAGTCTAGGCTAAAACATAATAAATAATGCCAAGAGATATTTCCGATTACGATAAGATGATCAAAATTTGTTTATACATTATTTAAAAAAAAAATATTACTAACTTACCGTTTTCTGTTATAAATAATTCCATTGTTTATGATAGTTATCAAGAATCGTAAAATATCCCGCGATAACCACTTGCACAGTGCGCATGCGCGGGTGTCAACCGCCAACTGACCTGTCTAGCATCTATAGTAATCTGTGGACCTGTCATTGGGTACTTACGTTACGGTACATTTCCACTGGAGTGGACAAAAAAGAAGCAGCGAACGGAAATTAGTCCAAAATAATAGGACATGATGACAAAGAATCGCTAAAATATTGGAATTGTCTAATGATACATCATTTATGTAGTAATCATTACAAATGGTATTTATTTTCAATAAATAAAACTGTATAATCTAGCGATATGTTATAACAGCTAAAACGCCGAATTACGTCACGTCTATATAAACAATTTTGCACTGCTGAGGTTTTGAAAATCTCTGCATTTGTTATTTGCGTATATCAAGTATTTTGTGATTTCAAACTATCAATTGCTCAGTTTTATGTTATCCAAAATCCAATACCAAAATCAAGAATCTGTAACTATGTAAGTACTTAGTAAGGCCAATAGCTCTTATTTGTTTATGACGCGTTATCATTTAAATATAATTTGCAACGTTTATCAACAAAGCCTTTAACTTCTGCAAAAATGAGATATTTTTAAGATGTTCCGAAGATCATAAAGCAGTTGTTTTCGAATCCCAGCACGCACCTCTAACTTTTATAAGTTATGTGCATTTAAACAATTAAAATATCACTTGCTTCAACGGTGTATAAAATCCACCAATCCGCACTGGGTCAACGTGGTGGGCCTTAACCTCTTCTCATTGTGGTAGGAGACCAGTGCTTTATACTGGGTCGGTTAAGGGTTGATATGATAATGGTGATCGTAGTGAGATGGTAGCGATAATTCTACGTTATTAATTCAATCTATGAGTGCAAGTGTGAGATTTTCTACGTACGTTTACTTATTCGATAGCGTTAAAGTTAACTTCGAACTACATGGCATCGAAAGAAGGCCATCTAGTTAAAATACTGGGAAACAGGCTTGTCATTGGATGGCGGTTTTTCTATACCTGAAGCTCCTTAGTTCGTTTGGTTTTCTCATAAATATAAAAGAAGAAGAAACACTTTATTGCACGCATAACATGCAGGAAAAGAAACAGTATGGAGCTAACACTAAACAATGTAGACATGCAACGGCGGCCTTATTTTTGCAAGCAATCTTTTACAGGCAACCTTTGTAGATAGGACAATAAAGTTATGATTCCCGACTTTGATTATAAATTACAAGTGAAGCTAAGCAGTTTTATTAAACGCAAGAAGCATGCGTTTAATAAAACTTTTCAGCAATATTTGTCGCTCCACTTAATTCTTAGTGACTACAATATGAGTACCTTCAAATCAAGAGTGAACAGGCATCTTCTACGCAAGCGCGCTCCACCGTAGGCTGCATCATCGCTTACCATCAGGTGTAATTGCAGTCAAGTCGTCTATAAACAAAAAAAAAAATCTTCCGTGGATAGATATCTACTCTTAACCAAGCTAAGAATAAATAAGGTAGGCAACTAACATTTAATTTCAGACGAGAACCTATTACCACAATATATTGTCATGTAAATGAAACAGAAGTTCTTAAATTAGACGACCTTCATAACTTAGCAATTCTTGATGAAACTTATATGAACGAGACTGGGTTTAAATTTGGTCTACAGTTTAAAATATATTTTCAGAATTTCTGGTTCTTAAAATCAAAAGAACGTGCATTACTAATTATGTAAGTATTACTGAAAGGTAGGTACTGACATCTAAATTGTTGCTCAATGATCCTAAAATCATTAATTCTTCATCAGTATTAGGAACAACTAAACAGTCGAACCTCCGAACCTGATCCGAAACGCCTTTAATACTGCAACTAACCTACAGTTAGCAGTTCCTCAGAATTAAGAAAAAAGGAAGATTTTAGTCCTGAACGGTGGCTCGAGTAACTAATTGATTTTATTATCTAAGTTGTAATTCGATTAAAGTTGATGATAGTAGGTTACGAAAGAAATATCGCCCAAAGACAATATCCAGACATGTTCCTAATGGCCACATAATATTTGTTATTTGATGGTTATTCAGATCATGGTTTTTAATAGTTTGTCATTTCTTATATTAAAGTATAATTATCAAATTATACTACACTACTACTGTAATGTTAGCTTAATTTACAATTCTATTCTATTTATCGCATTAAATCAAGTCTGTTAAGACAGAGTTAAGTTATGTAATAAATAAATTAATATATAGGATACGTAGTTCGTAAGTACGGTATAAATAAGATAAAATGATTTAAAATTATTTATTTCCTGCAACCTTGGCGTCCGTGCGTACGTATCCATTTCATTTGGCGATGCACTCCACAGCAATTGTGCCTTACCAGTTGAATAGAAAATTGGTAATAGGCTACGGATCATTCGAGATACCGTTTTGAACTCGTAGGTACTCAGTGTACCCGTGATTTCGTCCTTTAGGATGAAATCACGTGATTCAGCAAATTTATAAAGTGGGTAAATAGTTAACTTTTTGATAACCCATAAATTCATATTTGCCAGATATTTTATTAAATAGTTAAAGATAGTTTTCAAGAAACAATTAAAATTATTTGATTAACACCAATGTTCATGACTTTGAGTTGGTGGGAATTTTGATATAAATACGACTGCTTTTTCGATATACTTAAGTCCTACATGGATTCGAACTAACCAGCCAACGCGACCGGAGTTGGTTAAAAAGACGCATAGCAACATAAGATACTTTTTATAAACAAACGGTTCCCACGGCATTTGTAAAAAACCGTAACGAAGGACACGGGCAACAGTCTGTAATAACATTGCTTATATACTGTTTACCTGTGTGTGTGTGTGTGTAAATCCGATCATATGAATACGGACAGATAAACATTTTAAAGTGTTAGATGGTAAGTTTAAGCTATTTTACGATAGACCGATCAAAGTAAAAGTTCGAACAGTGCGTGTTGCCAGTGATGACTTGGCTCCGAAACGTCATAAACGACAACGTATGGGCCTCATAAAAAGGTACAGGGCCACTCAGCGGGCGATGGAGAGAACTATGTGCTTTCGTGTCTTATCAAAATCAAAATTCATATTCTTTCTCTCTTATACTGTGTTCTGTTCAATCCAGCTACTCCTCCATATCTTAAAGAACGGTTTGAGTTTCTCAGTGATTCTCACTGTCGCTCTCTCCGTTCTGAAGATAATCTTATACTAAAAATTCCTTCCCATAGTACTTCTTTCTATTCTAAATCCTTTTCAGTTGATGCTGTTCGGCTATGGAACTCTCTCCCCTTTCAAATTAGGCGCGCGCAGTCACTACCGACTCCTTAAAAAACATTTTATGCTACCCTAATTAGTTATTATATTTTTTTTTGCTTCTGAGTCACTTTTC
Organism: Pararge aegeria; assembly: GCF_905163445.1. Taxonomy (NCBI): domain Eukaryota; kingdom Metazoa; phylum Arthropoda; class Insecta; order Lepidoptera; family Nymphalidae; genus Pararge; species Pararge aegeria. The sequence goes on along the minus strand of NC_053195.1, from coordinate 7,916,187 downwards.
TTTGTGTTGTAAGCTTGTACTTTGTATGATATAATAATTGATATATATATTTATTTTTAATTTGTTAACTGCTCTGCTCTTGTGTACAACCTAATCCTTAAGTCTGTGTTTTTTTTTTTCTCCTTCATTGGGTTGCCTAGCAGAGATCGCTTTTTAGCGATAAGGCCGCCCATTGTACCTGTGTTTTATTGTGTTGTTTTTGTTTATAATTTAATTTCTGTTAGGTGTACAATAAAGTGTATTTTCATTTCATTTCATTTAATTTCAAACCATATCAAATCAGGAATGAGGAGATCCGTAGAAGAACTTAAGTCACCAAGAAAGTTCTACGAGTCGCGAAACTCAAGTGGCAATTAGCGGGGCAAGTAGCGAAGACATTCAATGAATATTGGTATCCCAAGGTGCAAGAACGAATGGTGAACTGGTAAACGCAGCGTTTGTAGAACCTGAAGATATGGACCGCCAACGAATAGCAGGGAGCCGGAGGACCCGAGCGGCATAAGACCGTGTATTTAGAACTCCTAACAGAAGACCTATATCCAGCATGCGGACTAGTATGGGTTAGCATGGTAATGATATACATCAGCGGATGGTCTATTACATTAGTGATAAGACCGCCAAATTGTATGTACCCTGAATTATTCATTGTTAAGTCAACTGTCTTAACAATTATTCATTGTAAAGTCAACATCTCCTGAGGATGCTCCGGTTTCGGAGCGAAACGTGCGTCGAGGGTCCTCGGCAATGTAGGGTAGGGATCTGATTGGTGTGGAGTATACGGATTGAAGTAATTATAAATTATACCATACAGATTCTGCTGCTGTTCGCGGAGTATAGCAAATTAAGCTTAATTTTTATAATATATTATGGATTTCCGCAAAGTAACGCCTGCTTCTATCCAACATTCAGTCCTTCATTCATTATATCATTCATTAATTAGTGTAAAAGTCAATCAGGCTGTTTACAAATAGGGGGAATTGAAGAATGCTCGTAAGGCTAGTAATATGTCCAATGATGTCGCAACACGATGATGAATACCACTCTTAATTGTGTTATAAGAAAAGAAAGCGAAGAAAATATCGTATTGTTCTTCAAATCAATGTGACTTTAAGTTTTAAATATAACAGAGTCATTACGAAGGAAATTAATGAGCCCGGTTGATATTTCCCGTTTTGAATTAATTATTTATAGCTCTCTGTATCAATTAATTTCCTTCTGGGGATGAGCTTGCTTAATGCAGTTGGTAATACTGAATAGAAATGAAAAAAGGTAAGCGTTTGTTTTTATTAAACACGTTATCGTACGTTTACGTTAATGTTCCTTACATTTTTTTTATTTTATTAGTAAAGTAGTTATTGAATACTTTGTGTTTCTGACTTGTCCTTTGATATGTTATGAGCATTCTATTTATATTTCATCCACCTGTTCATATAATTATAATGTAGGAGACTGAATGACTTTGCGATTAAAAAATATTCCATAAAAATATTTATTTCGTTTCGTACAGTTGAAAAATAATACATCGAAATATGTGTCATCCTAGTAAGTTACTAACTAGTATTACTAGCACTTGAAAACACAAACAAACACACAAACAAATTGAATTAAATAAAAAGATCAAAAATAGAGATCAAGATTAAATAATAAGAAGAATGTATAATTTTATATTAGACTTTAAGGCTATAAAGGTTTACGAAAGATTATTATTATAATGTGTGTATTAACTTATTACCGCTTTGAACTTAAAGGTAACGGTTAGTTATTACAACATTCCTAAGAAGGATTGATAGGCAATAAAAAAAAATTAAAACAATAAGCCTTTCTTCAAGTTTAAGACATTTGCCCTAATACTATGATAGGATAAGAGCCAAAAGAAGTATGAAAAATAGGGTTAAAAACAAACTTTTTTTTAAATGAAACCGCGTTTAAAACCTGCACCGGTGCTGCAGTATAAGAAGTAGAATGTAGAAGCGTGTGACCAGCATTGGCCATGCATATAACAAATTGCATTACAAGCAGATGCTAAAAAAAAACAATTAAGCTTAGTTTGCTATACTCCGCGAAAAGCAGGAGAATCTGTATTGTGTTCACCATACAGATTCTCATGCTTTTCGCGGAGTATAGCAAATCAAGCCTAATATTTTAACAATGGATTTCCACAAAGTAACGCCTGCTTCAATCAAAAATTCCTTTCATTCCATTTTCGCATTCTTCTTTAACAGGAACACGTAAATCCTACAACGTTATTAATTTAACTTTCAATTACCAAGGAACCCCATCATGCTATTCATTCGAGATCTTATGAAATATGAATACAATTTCGTTTTCCTATTACGTCCTTTTTCATTTTTATGCAATATTCATGCAAATATGCTAATACAGACCAAATCGATACTCGATATAAAATGCAAAGCAAATTTCATGAATATTAAGTTCTTCTCTATTAAAATTAGAAAAAAATCGTAACATTTATCTATTGTTATCATTATGTTTTTGTTTTATTTTCCGATACAACAAAATCGTTATGAAGCATTTAAATTGTATAATATGCCAATTTTGTTAAACATAAATCGCTAAACTAAATTGATTTGTTTGATTTTATTGATATTCTTTAGTCATAAGATTTTTTTTTATTCAAATACAAGTTAGCCGAATCTCATATGATGGCGAATGATGATGCAATCTAAGGCTGTAGCGGGCTAACCTGTCATCGAAAATGGTAGTTATACTGCTAATAGTTTTCTACGCGAAATCGCACCACAACACTAAGTCGCTTAGCGGCACGTCTTTGGCGCTAAGGTGGTAGCCACGGCCAAAGCCTCCCGTCAGACCAAACCAGAGAAAATTCTGAAATTATAAATTCCCGAATTGCCTCTGCCGAGAAAAATCAGAAATTATAAATTCCAAAATTTGCCTTTGCCGGGAATCGTACCCAGGACCTCCTACCTAAGTTCACAGCGCTCACCGTAGCACCAGGGAGGTCGTCAAAGAGTGCGGAGATAAAGAATTACTTTAAGACCTGCTAATTTATTTAAGTTTAGAGTTTAGAGTGAACAGAATCGGCATCATTATTTCAAGCTTGAATTCCACGCATTAGACTAGCCAAATCAACCAAATTTCTCGCTAGTCCTAGTTATTGGTACATGGACCTTCTAAGCCAATAGTCAACATACTTAATCCCATAATCTTCAACAAACCACAACGATTTATTTTATTGAACAACTATTTGAAATTTGAAACTAAAGTTACAGAGCAAGAGCAAGGAATTTGTCTACATTCCCTTATACTTTTGTATCCAAGTAATTAGGGCTAATTATTCGACTGCCTTGTTAGTCTAGTGGTGAGCATGTTCGACTGTTGATCACGAGGACCTGGGCTTGATTCCCGAATCAAAAAGTTCTTAGAACCAACCCAAAAATTGGAAATCGACGTTAATTCACCGTTAAGTTGTCAGTCCTGAGCCCGATCTCTTTCAGGTCGTGTTGGATCTGCCGTCCCTTCAGACTATGAGAGTAAGGGAATAAAGAGTACACCTATGCTGGCACTAAATCAACTCCCAACGTAGTTGAAAAATCTCTGAAGATTGACCATGGCCGACATCGGTCAGGGAAACTTTTAGGGCTTATTTTATGCGCAGCTCTATATTGCAGTTTATTTTTCAGAGAAAACGTAACCGTAGTTTATTTATCAGAAAAGGGGATTCCGAAAGGATTAAATAAAAAAATCCAATAAGCTCCGATTTTATCGCTAGCAATCTACAATGGATGGGCAGTAAATAGGATTCTCGGCTCAAATCTCCGACAATGAGCTAATTTCTCTGAGCCAAACGTTGCTTTAGCGATCCAAATTGTACTGTCAGCTGCTACCCGCAGTGAAATCGCATCGCCGCGTTTCATTAACAGTCAATTAAACTTAGAATTAACCAATAAAACACTAGGTACCGTGATTGACATACAACACAAAGTTTGAACGGGTAAACCTATAAGCATTGAAATTGATTAAAATTACAAACCTGCATGAATTCATGACAATGCAGTGTGCTTCCATTTTTGACAATAGCCTTAAAACATTCTGCCAGAGTAGTAAAGTCATTACAAGCCAATATAACTGCCCTGTTGTTTTTGGTCAATGTTAGACAAACTGAAAAGTATCTTGGAGCCCTCATAGAAAAGGCAGTCCCATATTCTCAATATTGTTTCTATGGGTAAGACTTCGGCGAAGAGGCAAACAAACCACTTTGTTGTTATAACAGCTTATTAGAGGGTTCGATGACTAAGAAAGGATTTTTAGTATAGAAGTGTGAGTGTGAAAGATTTTATACAGTTTTTTATATTTTTGTAGTTCGATTTAATTAATAAATAAATATATTGTATACAATACATACATCGCCATTTAGCCCCAAAGTAAGCGTAGATTGTGTTGTGGATACTAAGATCACTGATGAATATTTTTATGAATAATATACATACATACTTGTACAATCCAGATAAAACACCCAGACAATGAAAAACATTAATGTTCGTCACACAAACATTTTCCAGTTGTGGGAATCGAACCCACGGCCTCAGACTCAGAAAGCAGGGCTCGCTGCCCACTGAACCAATCGGCCGTTATTTTCAGAAACCACTTTACACCGCCTGATTCTCATTAAACATATCCTATCTAACTAGTGTAATAATCCAGTATTTTTGCCACGAGAAAGCCACGGTCTCAGTGAATTTAGCTATGAGCTAATTTATTTGTTCACAGCTCTACAATTCAAATTTGTGTTATTGTCAGCTGCCACACCTAATTAGAACGCATTACCTCACATGAAGCAGTATGAACCATACCGTCAACCATAACCAAGCATTTTACTTTTGTAAGACATATTCTCAAGACTAAAACAACCGATGACATGTCAAATCTCAGCCACACCGTGTTTTTTTTTTATATAATATAAGTAGTAATTATTGATGTGCCAAGCAAATGGCCTACCTAAAGGTTAATGAAAAAAGTGTTTGTGATGTGTTACTCTGTGTGCCTGTAAAAAGAAAAACACTTCACAGTGCGTGGAAGGTACATGTTCTACGAAGTGCCGCCCTGTGACCATAAACCTGATTAAGACTCATGTGCTTGTACTTTATTACACCGGCAAACGCGCCTCTTTCTGCCCTCTTTCTACTTTTTCTTCTCTCTTTCTTTCTTCCCTGTTTCTTCCTTCTTTTTTCTTCCCTATTTCTTTCTTATTTTTTTTTCTTTTTTCTTTCTTCCATGCTTACTTTCAAATGGGAGTGTGTCCCATAGTTTGCATATGCTTGATGAATATAATCTGGCCTCTGGTCTGATATGGGCTGAGAGAAAGAAGTACTACTACCACTGGTGTCATCCCACAGATAATGGAGATCCATCTCATCAGGTGACTACTCTTATTAACAGTGTTCATGTGTATTTTTGAAGAGGTTGAGGTCCTTAGTAAAGAAAATATCGATATGTCATGTCAAGTATATCTTGTTGTTGGCGATTAACGTTTCCTTACCATTTGACTTGAATATACATGTGGGTAGAAAGTTGCACCTTTTTATACCTTGCATTCGACTAATTACAGTTGTTTACTTATTTAAAGCACCTCTTACTGTAGGTACTATCACTTAAGCTATACCTATATTTCAGAAATTAACTGAATTATATGCATTGTGTGTTGAACTAATTATAGGAGTTGAAAAAATATCGTACCTACGCATTGAAATGAGAGCCTAATTTTTTTATATGGTTATAGATCGAATTGGAGAAAAAAATGTAAACATTCCAATTATTGCTAGATTCAATTTGGCTGCTTCAAATCTCGTGAAACGTATTCCGTTGAAGTATTCAAAGCTTTCGATTGTATTTATGGCATTTGATTGAAATAAGAGAATCGGAAAATAAATGTTTCGCTTTTTGTTGTACTGTAAAACAATAAAATTTACTAGACTTTTGGCTAACTAAATTCTAGCCATTTACTTTGTGGAAATAATGTTCTATGTACATTTTTGTATCTTGCTCAATCCACGGGCCAGTCTCGTACCGTAGTTCATTCATCATCAACAACGGTGCAAAAGTACTGCAATCCGGACACGACTTCTGCTATTGCATAAAACTATGAAAATATTTGAAACCTTTGGAGTACTTATAAAAAATTCGTTGATTGGGTCCAAATTCGTACACGCAACTATTACTTTTATTTGTCTGCATTTAAAGTAAATATCGAATATAATATAAATAAATATATATATATATATATATATATATAGTATACCTACTTGCTTTAACGGTGAAGAAAATATCATGATAGAACATGCATTCTGTAATGTTCTAAAATGCGTGTGAAGTCCAAAAAACCGCAAATGGCCTGCGTGTTAGTCTACGGCCTAAACACTTGTCACGCTGGGAGGTTACCGTACCCCATGCTAATGATAATGATAGGCACGGAATGGTGTGGGACACGAGTTGAAATCTATCGTCTGCTCAAATCCAAAACTGATCTAGAGCAAAGATGCTGTTAGTCACTAACGCCAGCTAGTAAGCGTTACCTAATACCAGCGAAATCCTAGAGCCACTAATTTGCAGTCATACTTTTTGTAACAATATTGTTCATATATATTGTGAAATGTTGAAAATATGCCAACGAAGTTACAAGAGAGAACGGCGTGTTTTGAATACGTGATTCCTCTCACTTACACCCAAATAAATTTGATTACGAAACTCCGTGACGAGCAATTCAGCACTCAGTATTTTTAATTAGACTGGGAAATGTTTTTGGAAAGTCTAATGTGTGCGGCATTGAGGGTAGTGAGGAATTTGTATTCTTTACATCCTCTAATATTTCGAAATTACAGCAATTACGAAGCCCGAATCTCGTAAAAATTATATTAAGAACTAGCGGTCCCTGGCGTCTTCGGCGGACAGAGAACCTCGACAAACTGAACCTGAACCTGAACCTTGAAAAGACAAATGCTGTTGCGGACCTTTTTTTAGAAATCTAAAAGGGAAACAACTTTGTCGTACACGATTTTATCGAAACTTCAACCATTTAAGCAGCGGACGCAGCTAAAGATCTCAAGCAAAAAAACCTTCCTGCTATTCTCCTATTGGTCTTAGCGTGATTATATATAGCTTATAGCCTTTCTAGATTAATCGGCTATCCAACACTGAGTGAATTTATCAAATCGGACATCGGAGTTCCTGAGATCATCGCGGGCAAACAAACTTTTCAGCTTTATATATCAGTATAAGATTATATACAGGAGTTTTGTTCTTCTTCGTTCTGTTTTTGTTCTTTTACTCGCTTTGTTCATTAGTAAATATTATGTCAAACAAAATAGTGTCGCGGGTTAAAATACGTAATTAGAAAAGTGTAATAGTTATAAACACGCGAATACAATCGCTAGAAGAAGAATTATAGAAGAGCATTAAAAAACAAATTGGAATATTAAAACTCTTTGCTTGTCAAATGCCATTAACTTTTTAAACCCGTCATTTGTTTTTTTTGGTTCGACGGCTATTTTTTCGTTCAATGATTTTTTACGATTTTCGCTCCATTTACAAATTGGTTTTTCATCTCTCTCGTATTGTGTAGGGGTGAGATAAATAAACTTTCAGTTTGTATATTTGCTTATCTTCACTTTAATGACCACCATGATCTTTTAAACCTTTTAACCTAGATTCGATCGATCTTTTTAAGGTTTTATCGAGACACTACCCTACTATAACCGCGGTATTTTAATTTGGATCTTAGGATATTCCACGTAGGTTGATTTCCCCATCGGCCCTATTACAGCGACGTTGGCCAAATGACGGTTAACCCTCGTAAAATTTTATCCTAAAAACCTGCAATTTATGCTGTCTGTATAAGCAATTACTCTGGAAGGCATTTCGAATTAGAGAGACGGTACGGCCGGTTTTAAAACTTTATTTTATGAAGAACGTTTCGTACGAAAATCCCTAGAGGGTTAAGTGGGAAACGGAATAACGAAGTTCTTCTAAAAAAAATGGGTATAACGTACTAACTTTACTGCCTCAGTACTAAATACGAATAGTAAAATAATAATAAAAAAAGCCTTTTGTATCCTTCTTCTAGTATCTGTTCTCGTTGTTTCTTCTTGCTTTCTTTACCATTTCTTTAGTTTTAAGCTTCTTTGTTTTGTTCAGCCTTTTGTGAGACACTTCCATACTTTCTTTATTTGTTTCCATTTCAATTAATTTATTTGTTTATGTTTGATTGATCTGGCGATATTGTGTTTTGTCTCCTGTTTTACAAAAAATATGCAACTCAGTTCGTTTTATCACCTACCTGCAGTACTATATCATACGTACTTTCTATTAATTTTATTTCGTGGACTTTAGATTACCGTGTTTTTGAGGTTTTTTATTTTATTTTAAATCGAATACCGTAGTGAAGTCACATTATTCTAGTTTTGTTTAAATAATAGTACGTGTGATAATCATGTATTTATATTTAATTTTATCTACTTTTTATACAATTATTATTTTTTACCCTAGGTGTAATAATTTAGCCTTTTCTGTGTGTGTAAGTATCTGTCTATGGCATCGTATCTCCCGGATGGGTGAACCGATTTTTATAGAATTTCTTTGGTTTGAAAGGACGACTTGTAGAATACTATTCACTATGAAAAATTTCGAATCCAACATGGCCGCCACCACAAAATGGTGCATATATATATATATATATATATTTATTTTTCAATAGTGACTCAACATAGGTCTCTCTAATCAGGACTCATAATATATGAAATAAAAGGCAAACCTAGCAGAACACCTAACGAGAAACCTAGTAGGTACTTCTTTTTATATATGATTGAATTATCCTACTAATATTAAATGCAAAAGTTTATATGGTAGGATGTTGGATGATGATAAACCGCGTAAGAAGCCGCGGGTGACTGCTAGTACATTCTTAATTTGTATATTCTTAATTGTTCCCCTACAACTAACCCTCGAAATCATACTTTTTTTAGAATACAAATGTTACGCTCGTGGATAGGTTTGGGAATTCTGCTTACACACCATATTTCATGTTTCCATTAGATGTGCAGAAAATAGATTGGCAGATAGACACATATCACAGAAACCTATATACATATATAATACATACGAAATAAAACACCTAACGTGTCAAAGAGCCCCTAGATTAATTGAGTTACCTTTTTGTATTTCCATTTCCTGTTCACCTTTCCCTGTGGACTTTAACGTAACTACCCTTTGAACGTGACGTTCTTGTCTCTGCAAGGTGATGAATATTTTATGTTGACGCCTGTGACTGTCAAAAGGGTAATTTCTAATCTTCGTTCTTGGATTAATGACTCATCTTTTTACAGTTTCATTCCTTGGACACCCTTTTTAAGTATTTTTTTAAATAAATTTTCACAGCGTTTTTTTTTGTATTTTATAATTTAACATTGTTAAGAATTTAGAAATTAATGGTAAGTAAATAAATAATAGTTTTATTGATTAGCCGCGACTTCGCCTGCGTTGACTTTACGTTTTCCCGTCGTCAAGATCAGTTCAGTACGTTGAAGGTCATACACACAAAGAAATAAATATTTCTTTATCTACACCTAAATGCTTACTTATATTATGAAGAGGTAATATCTGTTTCGGTATCCGGTATTTAATTGAACTACTTTGGTACTGTTCGAGCGATTTCAATACATTTTTTTTACGCTAACTCGCCATCCTCTCTTTTTTCCGCTTAAATTTAGCCCCTGACTGAAATCTCACCTAGTGGTAAGTTGTGATGCAGTCTAAGATAGTAACGGATTTACCTGTTGGGAGTACGGTAGTATAATAAACCTATTCCCCTAATCGGTTTCTACGCTACATCGTAAATTGCTGCGCGCCTTTGTCGGTAGGGTGGTAACTAGCCACGGCCGAAGTCTCCTGCCCGACTCGACCAAAGAAAATTCAGAAATTATAAATTCTCAAATTGACCCTGGCGTAAACGCCGTAGGTTAAAACCTACGGAGCCCATTATAATGAGACACACTTTTCTCAGCGTCGAAGGAAATAAAAGCCAATAAAAAAGAGAAGGCTACAATCCCATTTAATAGTTTCATACAAATACCTTAATACGACTGTAATTTTTTTTTAATTCGATTAGTAAAAACACTAAGCTATTGATGCCTAAAAAGGATTATAAATTGGGCGTAATAAAATTAGAAAGTTTTATCGACATTTAAGACAACACAAATAAATGTGTTGTACAAGAAGTTATAGAAGTTATATACCTATGTAACGTTTGAACACGCTCGTCAGTTTATGTGTAGTGTTCCCGACGTAAAAATAAATGCTCAAAATAGTAAACCATATTTACATGTAAATAAAAAATGTCGTGTAGCCATTATCAGCGCAACTGGCATTAAAAGCAATAAACCCACAATCTGCTCTACCGGTGGACAGTTGACAACGCCATAAAACTTAATAATAGAGTGACCACGCATATTTCATAGAATTTAAACGACAATTACTGCTGTGGCTACCCTTTACGGCCATTAATATATAGAACAGTGCGCGTTTCCTCTGCTCATGACATCCGGGTAAACTAAAATCAAATTTTATCCAGATATCGTATTTAGTAGAAGCCGAATTTATATCTGCCGCCAAGGACGTGGATGTTGCTATTACAGGCACGACTCAGGTGAATGGTCAGAAAGCCGCACTTTGTACGACGTGATTCGTGTATGCAGAATCAAATGGACTCACAGGTTGTTATAGCAACAGAAAAAAGCCTTTGGTCCTAGGTAATAATATTTTTACACGCTTTATATTAGCTTCACCTGTATGTATGTAACCGACCCCTTTTAGCTCGATTTTGTCCTACTTTGAACGATCAGATTTCGTTCAAACTTTGTAGACATATCGAGTACCGATGACAGTATACTAATTTGAGAAGATTATTCCAATTTTCAATATAAAAAATAAATTTTTCACCAACTATTAATTACAATTACTACAGCGCCATCTAGACCCAAATAGCGTTACCAACAGGTGGCGTTCGCGTACCTAACAGCTCCACAGAAAACATTAAGCTACTAGATGGTAGAGGAGATTTTATTTAAAAAAAAGCGTGGGGTGTTTTTTTAGATATTATCAAAATGATAATCACTCTACTCATATCTGTCAATAAAATATTTATAACTATTGACACCATGCACCCCACGCTTTTTTTTACAATAAAATATATTTTTTTTATTTACACTAGTATTAAAACAATAATTCCCACACAAGTTCATACGCATACACATACACGTGTGTAAAAATTAAACACACTGCGATATTTAATTTGGACACTCGGTTTATTATACCTAAAATGATTGTATCCTATTCGAAGTCACAGCCAAAAGTGCACTGTGGTGTCATGCCATCCTCAGGCCAGAGCCGCCATATTTTTCCTCCTCTTGGTAACCCGATGCTGACGTCACAACGACAAGCTGCCGAGGTGGCGCTTGCGTCGATCTTTGTACATCGTCGCACACGAAACGCGCGGTGTTGCCAACACGTGCAAATGTGATTTGAGGTCGTTAAAATTCGTTCCGCCTTGTTATTATTGAACACTGTTGTCACCCTTTTCTTTCCGCGGCTGTCGTATGAGGCTACTAAGGGAATATATCGAAGAAAGGGTAGCAGCGTCCTCAGTGCGACTACTACCATATGTGATCACTAACCAATGTTGTTATTATGGCCTAAGCCTCCCATTGGGAGAGTTTTTTATTCAGTAGTGGACTATCAAATTAATAAAAAACATGCGAGGCAGTATTTGGAGACTGCCGATAGAAGTGAAAAGTAAATCTGTGTATAGCACCATACGCAGCATATATCCCCAGTATACATATAGCTCATGGGAAGCGTGTGGTGATGATGACACGAGTTTGACGCTTTTTGTTCACCCAAAAAGTAAAGTTCACACAGTACGCAGTGGCGTGCACAGGGTATGCATAAAGAAGGAAGATGGCATAAAATTTAAAAATCCTTCCCCTTTATGTGTTATACAAAAATGTTAGGGCAAGCATTGCTTTTGTGCATGTATGAAGTGCACGCCACTGACAGTACGTCATAGAAACATATACATATAGCTCATAGAAAGTTTTTGGTGACTATTACGAGAGTTCAAGAGATTTTTGTGCGCCCAAAAAGCAATCAAAGAAATTTAAACTTCAAAACACAGATCTAATAATGCTTCAAAACACAACTTAAACTAATAAAATCATATCTAAATCTAATTCGCGCATTAGTGATAATTTAATGACACACCTACCCTTGTTATATTACAGATTCATGCTGACGTCAATATCCCTATCCCTATCCCTATCCCTATCCCTTTCCCTTCCCTATCCCTACTAATATTAAAAATGTGAAAGTAAGTTGGTTTGTTACGCTTTCACACAAAAACTACTTAACCGATCCTCATGAAACTTTGTACACATATTTTTGGAAGTGTTAGAAGATAGAATATAGAATACTTTTTATCCCGACATTAAGCTCGGTTCCTTTGGGAGAGGGCATGAGTGTTTGACGATTTTACACCGTAACTCCGACAAATTATAACCCATTTAAATAATTATTTTTGTACTATAGAGGTTATAATACGTGTTTAATTTTTCCCAAACTGTGGTTGGAGTTAGAGGACAGAACTCCTCAGCGGACAGTAGCAAACCCCTCATTTAAAGTAAAGCGATACTGAATACTTTAATTTTTTTAGATCTACAACAAATTTTATGCCACATCAAAAAACAAAATCAAACGCAGACGAAGTCGCGGGCAACAGCTAGTTACTTAATAAATCGGCATGGCAATTTAATAATCAATGGAAACAATATGCTCCAGGACATTAATTCTAAATGGTTACGTGACGTATGTGTCTCGCCACTTCGATCCTTCGATTGTAACACGAAACCGAAACTGTCAAGTGTAGTCCAGTGCGATAGGCATACTAAGTGGACAGGTTGTGAGATAGGATAAATAAATAAATAAATATACTACGACAATACACACATCGCCACCTAGCCCCAAAGTAAGCGTAGCTTGTGTTATGGGTACTAAGATAGCTGTTGAATATTTTTATGAATATAATACATAAATACTTATAATATACATATAAACACCCAGACACTGAAAAACATTCATGCTCATCACACAAACATTTTCCAGTTGTGGGAATCGAACCCACGGCCTTGGACTCAGAAAGCAGGGTCGCTGCAAACTGCGCCAATCGGCCGTCATATAGCTTGTTAACTGTACTGTATTAGAGATATGTTTCTGGAAGATGCACAATGAATATAGCATTTAATTTGCTTAGTATATAAAGGCATTTAATAGCGAAAACTAGGCTAATCTGCAGAAACAGGGGATAGTGCCTAACGGACAGACGATATGGTTCTTAAACTAACACTCGCAGATTGCTACTAGTACACCAACGTAACTGTCTAGTTACGATTGTGTTTCGATCAGGCAGAGGTCCGGGAATCATTCGGCGGGTTTCCATTGATGGAGATTTGCTCCAAAGAGTTGAGCGATTCAGACTTGCCCTTGGACATATTGTGACCGAAAGAAGATATAGAAAGGGAACGACGTGCTCTGGTTGTAAGGCACAATATGCTCGCACGTCGCTTTACGAAATTTAGTGACCAAGTCAAGGTGACATTGCTTAATGCATATTGTTTATGTTTCTATACATGTCAACTTTGAGTAAACACCACCAGACCACCTATCAACAATATCAGCGTGCAATACAATAATGCTATCAGGCTTTCAGTGCGTAATCAAGTGAATAACAATAAAAAACCCAAGCTTATTAACAACGGTAGTGGTTTTTAACGGTTAGGTATAACTAAAATAAATTATTAACCCAAAAATAACGACGCTTGCTATTAGAAAGCATAACTATTATGACGGACGTGCGCTTGCAATATTTTTATCGTTATATACTGTTATTATCTTTATATATATATTTCTTGTGTGCGTGTGTATGTCACCGAACTCCTCCTAAACGGTTGGACCGATTTGAATGAATTTTTTGGCATGCGTTTGGGTAGCACCCTGGATGGTTTAGATTCATAAATCAGCCCGACAGATGCCGCTAGTCTCTTCATATTTTAATAACTGGGTTTATACCTGTCAATTGAGATTATTATTATTATTTATTTGTACTCTCATGCCCGTGTACAAGATAAATATATATATTGAGCTAAAACAACATTAATATAGATAGATACATAGAGATTTATTTATACACTTAAATATACATTACATATTTTTGCCGAGCGTAGGTTTACACCAGGCAGTGGAGACCAGACAGCCAGGGGTCAGGGCGATAGGTTAAGAAAGCAGCAAAATACCCGTACCTACTGTAACGCTAAATAGCTAGCTGTCTTTGCGTCCAACATGTCTTTGTCGGTAGGATGGTAACAGGTAACTTGCAAGGCCAATGCCTCCCAGATCAGATAAGACCAGAGAAAATGCAGAAATGTCCAAATTGCCTCTTTCTAGTGATTTTTTTTAATTAATTGATTAAGATAAATTATGCTTTGTAACTTAGCTTTAAATATTTATACTTTTAAAGGTTTATATTAACAGACTAATAATTAACTGTGAATAATTTATAGGAATAACTTTTTACATTTTAATGCATGCTGTGATGATCTGTAAATAGTTGAACATTTACTATGTGACTCATTACAAAAAAAGAGCAAGTTTTAATGTATCTACTGTTGGTTGTCCATTATAAATAAATAAATTGAAAGATTTAAGCTAAGTAGGTAGGTAGCTAGGTAGGTATATTAAGGACAAAACAGAGATTTAAGCTAATAATTAAGCGAAAGCATTTGCTAATACTTACCTAAGTAAGTATTAGCAAATGCTTTCGCTTAATAACATTCTCGGAGCAATTCTAAAATTGCTCCGAGAATGTTATCTAGCTACTTATGGTCAGAGAATTCGCTATGCAGTGCATTACGGAATGCGCTTGCATTTCTGTACTTGCTGAGTGCATTTCTTATGCTCTATTGTGAGAACTAGCTCACTTTTTATCTTTAATCATCACTAACGTTGGAGAACGTGGAGATGGGACTTGAATAATACGCATTTTCATTTATTACATTTGAACTATAATAGAGTAGAAATTCCTCTAACAAATATTCTTTACCAATGCATCTTCAAGAATGCAAAACTTCTAAACGTCGTGATCACGATCCATGCAACTGGGTCGAAATATCTACAAATCCAAAATATTATCGTGGTATGTACCCGTTGAACTATATTTAAGAAAAAAACTCTTTAAATCTTGTTGAGCTGAAGATATGTTTTACCCAAATCACTTCAGAGTTGTTAAAACGGAACCAATTTCTCTCATTATTACCGCAACATATGTTATCCTATACTATCGAGAACCCCCTCTCAATCCGGGCAAAAACCCAACTCGTCCTGAAATTGTCGCTAATCCTCACGATCCAAAAGTAAAAAAGCATCTTAAACTCTATTTCTTAAAATATAAAGCTTTTTGGAGATACCTTTACAGTGGTTTATAAGACTTTTTGATTGCAATGCATGTACTCAGACAGTAGGCTTGCGGTCTAGGAATTAATGTAGCGTAGCTAAAACCTAGCACGCACCCGCAGATGTTTTTCCTTTGTTTATCAGACATGTTTGGAGCAAAAATCCTCTAGCTTTGTGTTCTTTTATGAGGAGAGTAAAGTTGTGATTTATTTGTTCCGGTCTTATGTTTAGGTATGTGTGATAAAGATGCAATTATACTACTTACTTATTACCTATCTTACTTTTACTTGTGCCTAAAGTCTTTGAATTCACAAAAACAGAGTCGACACAAACATACTTAATATTATGAACCTTCTGAAATATGTTTTTTGTAGTTTCTATTTTAAGTTTATTAATTTACCTTCTTATATTACCTACATACGAAGATGAATTTGGTTTTACTTTTGAAACATTTTTAAGTACCTACTTTGCATTAATGCTTTGTACCAGCGATACTAGCGTTGTTTTCATTAAACATTGACAGATGGCGTTATAGCATCCGTCTATAAATAAGTTAGGATTGAAACGGCTCTTAAAGATTGGGATATTATATTTTATATAACTTTTATTCAATAAATAGATCTACTTATTTACATAAACTTACTCGTATATGTAAATTCATCTCTGACAAAGGTCTACCTACTCTTTATTAATACGTATTGCCCGATAAGCCAAAATGAGCAATAATATAAGCACGGTAAAGACCCAAGCTACCACGATCCATCAATTTTACTTACGTAGATTAACCAGAGATGAATGAGGCGAAAAATGACGAATGAAAATGTTTATGACGCCACGAATTCGGATCAGGTAAGAGACTTAATGACACGTCATATATCATCGTTACGTCACATGAATAATGGAAGATGACGGTGAAATTTGCTGAATCCATTGAATTGTAAAATGACATTCATTCTACAAGACCCGGTATTTACGGATTCCGGAAGTCAAAGGCGATAATTATGCTTTGTTAGCATAATTTGGTGGTATTTTTTAATATTATTATACCACTACAAGTTAGCCTTTGACTGAAATCTCACCTCGTGGTAAGTGATGATGCAACCTAAAATGGTAGCGGTCGAACATTTTAGGTCTATAGCAGTTTTTAACTTAAAAGTTCAATTTAAATGAATAATTAAATTATTATGTTTTCCTGTTACAGAATCTTCAGTACCAGTCCGGAGGTAGGAATTTATAACCCATGTTAAGCTGTCAGCCTCGGTTATTATAACTTACTTATGGTAATAGTCGTTAGAGCCCACCAAGCAGCATTAAAGCAGGGTGGTGGGTTTATGCTTTAAAATTGTCTCCCCATGAGAGAAGAGGCCTACGGACACAGTGGGACGTGGACGATCATGATATTTCATTTTTAAATATTTGCCTAGTTTGATACAAAGTAACTTTTCTGAAAGGATTATGAAAATTGAAATTTTTGCTCGCTTAATTTATCTTTGCTGGACTGGAAGCTTTCTAACAATAGATGACGCAGTAATCGAGTGCAAAGAAATCATTATGTACAAATTGTTATTAACCGTAAATTTTAAAAACAGTATATATAGAAGCCCTCTCTTACTACGTTACTAATACTTACTCAAAATTATTGTAAAGTGTGTATCTTAGGTGTTTGTATTGTTCAGAAAAACATAGAATAGGTAGGTAAATAAATAACAAAAAAGGTAGTGCAAAATACCGCCTTTATTGGATAGAAGCAGCCGTAATTTGCGGAATTCCACGATATATTATGGAATTAAGCTTCATTTGCTATATTCCGTCGAAACGTGCGTAGAGCGAACCGTGCGTAACGGGTACATTGCCGGAGATCTGTTTGGTATGAAGTATTACGATTTAAGTTATTATGAATTACACCGGAGTATAGCAAATTATGTATAATTTTCATAATAAAGCCGTTATTTTACCGATCTATAACTTCCTTTAAATGTTTCAGAGCATCATCAAGGGCCATGTAGACTTCTTGCGTATTCGGGGCTCTGAGTTCTGAAGAAGTAGATGCACTCCTATCTGGTAACTTGTGAAGGAAACTCTGGGTAAGGGGACAGAACACATCTGGGTTCATAGAATCCGTCTTCGATTTTCCAGTAAGGTAGCTCATTGGAACCCCTATGATGAGGACGGTAATAGCACCAGCAAATGGGCAGTAAGTGTAGGAGATCCGGAAGAGCGATTGTAGAGGCTTCATCGGGAGTTGTCTGCTGAAAAAGTACGATATAAATGTCTATTACGGTTCGTATAATATGTTGTTGAGAGTGCTTAACGATAATAATTATAACTGGCCACAATCATTGTTCCAGCAACATAAAAATAATTATAAAAAGAAAAGAGAAAGAAACACTTTTTATAATTAAAATGTAAGTTGCCAAAGGGTCACCTCCTTAGCTCTGTGTTGCAGCACCATGGCAGTAAGTATCTGCCGAGGAATACCGCAATGCTTATTTTCAGTAGCGAACCAAATCTCAATAGTTTAGTGTCTCATCTTCAATGCGACCAATTAACGTCCACTGCTGGACATAGGTTCTTTTGTAGTTCCACAATCCACGGTCCTGGATCGATTGCTGCGGCTCCCAGCCGCTCGCCTGGTGTTGTCTGACCACCTCGTTGGGGGCCGACCTACCTACATCGCCATTCCAGCATTTTTAGATCCCAACGTTCATCGCCACTTCCGCAGCGTACGCTGCGTTGTTTCCGTTTAAAAGTTCTAAAAAAAACCGCATATGTCTATCTTTTAAGGTTGACTTATACGCTAACGAGTCGCGAGAGACCGCTAGTATACTAACATACTTTGCGGAATTAAATAAATATTTTTTGCATAGAGACAGCATACATCCTAAAGAATACTTTTCAGATCAGGAAAACGAACGATTCTTTTAAAAAAACAAACGCGGACAAAATTGCGGGAAATAGCTAGGTTAAAATACTTAGATAGATAGATAAAGACTTTATTGCACAAATTAAAAGCAAAAACAAGAACTAAAAAACTGTATGTTATACGTGCAATAAAGTATTTCTTCTTCTTCTTCTTAAAAATATATATAAAAGATGCGCAAAGGCGGTCTTATCGCTTTAAGCGATCTTCTCCAGACAACCCTTTATGGTAGAGAATTAGGTTAGGGAAAACGGGATAGTGCAATCAGTGATACAATTAAGTTAAATACATATAAGTATAATAAATACAAACAAACATACATAGCTTAACAGCCACTAATTTAGTGCGAATTTTTTATTCAAACGATATCTTTATATTATTTGTATAGTTATAATTCAAGGTGCGGAGAATAAATAATTAAGGAAAGTCAAGCAAAATTATGAATAGGAAAGGATTGCTATCTGAAAGCACTTTACATTTCTTTCAATAGACAGCACAAAATACGTCTCCACTGAAAGCAAAGTGTAGTAGGCGACAGCGCGACGTAAAGCTGCCTATCCATGAGACATGTTTGAAAAGAAACAAGGGGCGTGTGCAAAACCGACCAATTTCAGTGTTATTTATTTGCTAAGAGCGTTAGCAAGCACTAGCATGCAGTGCAATATGCATATAATAATAATAAGTGCACAAATCTTGATTTATATTATCTAAACTGACATTTCTTAAATATATTTCAACGGGTACATACCACGATAATATTTTTGAATTTGTCGATATGTTATATTTAAGAGATGTTGATTAACCACGAAAACTTTAGCTTAAAATCTTTAATTTTTAACTGAGTTCAGTAAAGATTCTCAGGCGCGTTTTTTTAATTATGCAAACACAATTAATGGAAATAGTAGCTGTGCCCGCGGCTGAGTCTGAGTCTTACGTACCTACTAATATTGCAGTACCGTCAATATTTATTTTCATTTTTTCTCATGTAAAAGTATTTTTGGGTCTCCAATAATTTGTATCTGTACCTTCTAAATTACGCTACGTTTGGTTCAAAGTTTCAAAATTTATTTCGTTTATTATGTTCTCCCGTTTATTTTTTATTATATTGTTATCTCATAAGAACCCTTTATGTTTGCGGGATAAAAAGTATTCATCAATAAAAAATAAAAGGACCCTGTCATATTTTGCAAACTCTACTTTACAGATGAAAAATAATAGTGATAACTTTTACTTACATTTTTAAAATAAAATATTGCGGATATTGCTGATAAGTAGAGGCATTACCTTAACCTTAACTTATTCATGGATGATAAAAATCTTTTTTATTTTTGTTATTTATGAATCGATTAATATCACTGTGGGTACGCAGCCTTAGACTATAAAATCGTCCGTGACAAGGAAGAGAGACTAGAAAAAGTCATAAAACTCCTCGAATCGAGTAATAGTAATATGGGAAAAGTTTTAATAAGGGGCAAATAAAACTCAGCTCAAGTCGATATCGCCAGAGTTGGTGAACTAAGATTAAAACTTTGACCGGGGCTCTTTAGCGCGAACATCGCGGCCGTAATAACCGTAATCAGTTTGTGTGCGTTTGCTTTTGGATGAGGGAAATGGCATCAGCTTTGTTTTGTTTGCTCCTTACGGGATTACGGGAATATGTACTAGTACTGCTTGGCGGTGAAAGCCTAGTCAGAGTTCAAATCCCAGAACGCTAAGTTATGTGCGTTTTTTCAGCAATTAAAATATCGCGAAGGAAAACATTGCAAGGAAACCTGCATGCCTTTTTTTTGTCGTGGTGGAAAGCTTTATTGCTACCTCCGACCCTTGGGCAGGACGGAGGTTATGTGGGACTCCGCCTAAAGGGGTATACCCAAACTAAAAACCATCACGGCATGCCCCTTTTATTGGCGTTTTTAGACACCCAGGGAATCCGTTGTATATCTCCCGGAAGAAACCTGCATGCCTGTATGTTCTCCATACCGTTCTCAAAGCTGTGTGGAGTCTACCAATCCGCACTGGGCCAGCTTAGTGGACTACAGCCTCCACAGCATTTTAGAATTTTACGTGATTTTTACGTGAATTATTCTGTCTTGATTAGTGGAGGCTTCCAAAAAAACCTTGTTATGTTAAAAAAAATAGGTACATTGACTTATTAGCCTAGTTGTTCACTAGGTCCTGGGTCGAACCAAGAATGGTTTCTTGGACTTTTCTGCTACAAATTCTCAGTAACAACCCGATGTAAGGAAAATTACAAGCACTTTAAGCATTTGATCCCGGTTATTATCATCGATGTGTGATAATAAATTAAAGCCCACTAACCGTCATTGGAGCAGCGTGGTGAAACCATTTACCTGTTTAGCACAATTTGTTGAGCTTTTAAAGACAGAGCTGGTCCGGGAAAGTACTTTCGCCATGCTTATTTCTGCCGCAAAACAGCGTTGTTGTTATGCGGGGTTCCAGTTACATGGCACGGTACATGAGGCTTAACATCTACTCCTCAAAGGGCGACACGTTGCGGGACCTGGCATGCCCTGCGAAGTGTTGCTCTGTTTATAGGCGATCGTTTAGTAAACTTACCATCAGGTGGGTCATCTACTTAGTCCATCAATGAATACTTAAAAACCCTGTCACAAAGTCTGTAGGAGATTTTTGCCAAGCAGGGCTAGCATGGGCAGGAGACAATTATATCCCCGGGGAAGGATATAAATTTATCTTCTCCCACAGCTTTATAAACTCTTAGAGTACTAGCGCACAAGTGGATATAATATCCTTGTAAAATAATATATTTGTATTAATAAACGGGGGTATCCTCCCTATTCCATGTTCCAGTGATTTAGCAAATGGGCACGATAATTATATCCCTTGTCAGGGGATATCGGGGGATATCGGGGGATATCGGGGGATATCGGGGGATAGCGGGGCATATAATTTTTATCTCCCGCCCGTGCTAGCCCTGCTGCTGTGGGATATTAGGCTTATACTTACTGCTATACTTTTGTCGACCTCCCTGGTGCAACGATGAGCGCTGTCAATTTAAGTAGGAGGTCCCAGGTTCGATTCCCGACAGCGGCAATTTGGGAATTAAAAATTTCTGAATTTTCTCTGGTTTGGTCTGCTTAGTTACCACCCTAGTGACAAGGAAGTGCCGCTAAGCGATTAAGTGTTCCGGTCCGATGGCAAGTAGTAACCGATTAGGGGTATGACTACCATACTCCCTAACAGGTTAGCCCACTACCATTTAAGACTGCATCATCACTTAACACCAGGTGAGATTGCAGTCAAGGTCTAACTTGTAGTGGAATAAAAAAAAAATACTCACGCAGCGCTAGATACTATTGTTGTTACGTTCACCAAATGTGTAAAGTTCGCTTTCCCGCATCCTGTGGTGACAAGCGGCTTGCCCTGAAAGTAGGGACACCATTTATCATGTCAAACCTGAACAATGACTGGAAATTAAGCAATGATGCCAAAAAAATAAGCGAAAATTTATGTCCGTGGACAACATTTTGTTGTTAACTGTAGATAAATGAGCTGCTGAAAACCTCTTTTTTGTTTTGTTTTCATTTCATTGAACATTCGGTTCGGACTTTAAAAATTGTATAAAAATTTACGAATAACAGTAGTTAGGTAACGGTCTCTGTTTATATAGACACGGCGTCATTATTTTGAGAGCAGCGTTTCACCTGTCTAGATTATACAGTTATATTAACTGAAAAAATATACCAATGTCACTTCGAGTATACATAAACATACGTTTTTCATAACTGAATCATATTTGATTAGATAAATACAATAATTTAGCGATTGTTTGTTATTGTCATCATGCCTATTATTAACACATATTTACACTCTACAAAGTACATACTTGTGTAAATATAACACATTAAATCTCCAATCATAGTCCCGTCCCATTCTTTCTTTCTTTCTCATAAAATTTAAACAAAAATCAAAATTCATTTATTTCAAGTAGGCCTAATATAAGCATTTTTTAAACGTCAAGTCTGTGTGTGTGTAGTGACTCTTCCACCGGTTCGAAAGGCAGATTCTACCGAGAAGTAGCCGGCAAGAAACTAGCAGTTGCTATTTTCCAACATACACAATTTACATTTGACATTTTTACATTCATTTTTCTATCTTGTGAGATAGAAAAATGAATGTTAAAATGTAAAGTAAAGTAACTAATATAGTATAGTCCCATAAAATAACTTATGGTTATCCTACCTGAAAGGTCAACGCCCCTGTCGCCAAAGCGTTCTCGGCACCTATGAGCAGCCAGCCGCAGAGTAGTAGGCTCAGTATACAACCGCTCAACGCTCCCTGTTAAAGTGTGTTAATCATGTATTATGTGGCTGCAGTCTAAAGGAGTCTTCACATAAAAGCCGCCGGCCCGCCTGCTGAAACCGGCGGCTTTGTTGAAACGTGTTTTTTGGCAGCTTCGCATGTTTTCAACAAGCTGGAAAACTTTGGCACGAAACCAACTATATTTCCAAAATCGCCTAACGTAACTAAGCGATTAAAAAAAAAGATTACGACGAATTAAAACTTCCTGTTTATTGAAGTCAGTTAAAAAAGCAATCAATACAAAGTCAGTGCGTGTATATTGTTGCCAACGTCACTGGTGCGGTGGTGAGCGCTGTGGTCATATAATTGGAGGTCCGAGGTTTGATCCCCGGAAGAAGCAATTTGGGAATTTTTAATTTCTGAATTTTTTGGTCAAACGATTTAGTGTCACACAACGATGGCACGTAGAAGCCATAAGTATTGGTTTAAAATTCACTGTCTTATCCCTAGCAGCTAAGCCTGCTACCATCTTACAGAGAATCATTACTTGATACTGCAGTCAAGTTTAAAAAAATAAGCGTGTACCCGTTGGTATCGTTTAAAAATTGCATCTGCGGCCTGCCGTACGCTGTGCACGAAACGCAGTCGGTGTGCCGCGTTTCATACCGTCCCATACGATACAACTGGCTGCTACTACCTAAACGTCGTTCACACGTATTTGATGTGTATTGCTCTTTAATGTCAGCGGCATGTCACACAAAAACCCCTGGCATTTTAGTAACATGCCACCAGAATAAATAGCGGGCGCCAGTCGCTGACATAATTCACTCAAAAATCAAGTTGCCCATACCATTTTGCCTATTATGTATCTAGTAAGTTATTGATTAAAGTTAAACACCACTAAAATACAATTCAAATTTGATTTAGGTATGTCAAGTTGGCCTGAAACGTTAAGTATCTACGTCTGTTTATAGTGACTCTACCACCGGTTCGGATGACAGATTCTACCAAGAAGAAGCCGGCAAGAAACTCAGCAGTTGTTCTTTAACAGCATCAATTACAAAAATTCTGCAATTTAATAGCATTTGTAATACCAACCTAATGAATAGTATATTTGGGCATAAGTGCAAAGGTTATTTATAGCGTGTCGGATCTTCAGATCAACACGATGGACAAAATATAGGTGCACCAGCAGGGCTAGCACAGGCCGGAGACAATTATTATATCCCCTGACAAGGGGCATAATTAACGTGAATAGGAGAAGTTTAGCCCCGCACATTAATACATATTTTATTTGGATATTATTTCCACTTGTACGTCAGTGCTCTGAGAGTTGATACAGCTGTGGGAGAAGATAAATATAGATAACTGTCTGGTGCCCATGCTAGCCGTGAAGTAGAATATAATCATTTTCGTAATTGTATGGCATAGCCCACGCAACATTGCATAGGTATATCTAATAAATAATAAATAAATATACTACAACAATACACACATCGCCACCTAGCCCCAAAGTAAGCGTAGCTTGTGTTATGGGTACTAAGATAACTGATGAATATTTTTATGAATTATATATACATAAATACTTATAAAATACATATAAACACCCAGACACTGAAAAACACTTATGCTCATCACACAAACATTTTCCAGCTGTGGGAATCGAACCCACGGCCTTGGACTCAGAAAGCAGGGTCGCTGCCAACTGCGCCAGTCGGCCGTCTATCTATTCCATTCAGGGAGCTTTGATTAAGTTTTATTTTGGTACTGCGGTTACTTTTAACGTTTCGACAAAAATGGTGAGGATTAAAGTTCTTGTACTAAGTTACCTCTACTTTAATAATTAAGTGATCGATATTTACGTATAAACGGAAAATAGTAAAAGAGGCAGGATAACATTATTAAACTTCTTGCCTATTTATGAAAATTAAATCCTCCACAATTTTCATAACATAACATTTCAGAAGAACCCATTTTATAAAATTTATGATATACAAAGCGCCAACTATTTAAATTTTGAACTTTTATTTATCTGCAGCACCGCCATCTGTAGTTAATGCATCGTACTACGTAGTAAATAACATAAGTACTCCAAAGGATTGACTAGTTAGTTTGGTGAGTAATAGTTCTAGCGATTTCTTCTAGATGGCGCTACTTCATTAACTAAAATAATAGTTCTAAACGAATAACGGATTGTTTGTAAAAATATTTTAGCAGTCTAAAAATATTTTAAAGTATAAAATTTTAGTTTTTGTTGTCCACTTACAGAACAATTTGCTCTCGAGAAAACGATGCCCAAAGTGAAAAGGCCAAGAAGAGTACCCGCTGTAACACCTGTCACACCAGAGGCTACGTGTTGAAGACGATCCAGTTCGCGAGCTAACCATATCACAGAGGCGCAATACAATCCCACCAATATGCATAAAAGCTGAAAGGAATAAAAAAACATGTGTATGTAATCTATATAATATTGTTAGGAATTTAATTCCAACCTAGAAACAGTGGGGGTGCAATTTTGCTATAAAAGGCGATTGCCACATTTGTTTGAGGTCATAATTGTCTACCGTCGAATAGTGGCGTGGCGCCGCCATCTTGTGTTTAGTTCGTAAATTTTTTTTTTTGTGCATATCTTTGTTTTTCGAGTAAAATTCAATCTATCAGTGTGAGATTCTGTCGAATCATCATTTATCTAACCACATTCCCTCCTGATTGCTAAAAATTTCATTATCATCATCTCATCCGAAGGAGCCATCTGCTGGATATCACAATCATCCAGGGCCATGGTCAGGGTTATCTCAGAACGAAAAGGATTTAGCACAAAAGCTAAATTAGCACTTTTTAATTGTAGCTATGCGGTGTTTACTTATACATTGTATCTTTTTTTTTATTACAAGTTCGTCCTCGACTGCAATCTTACCGGCTAGTAAGGGATGATACAGTCTAAGATGGTAACGTGCTAAGCTGTTAGGAGCATAGCAGATATGTTAAACTCATGCCCCTTTATTTTCTTAGACTGCATCATCTCTTACCACCAGGTGAGATTTCAGTCAGGGGCTTTTTTGTAGTTGAATAAAAATTATAGGTATATTAGTATGGCTGTTTCGGTGGTTTTAATAACCCGCACCGGAAAATACAATCTGAATGATAATGCTCACCTTCATAATTTTGCAGCAAGCCAGTTCATTTGTACTCTGTGGCATCCACGGTCTAATAAACTCTTCAAACACAACTCCTGATATCGAATTTATGATAGACGCAATACAACTGTAACAACATTACTATCATGAGCAAACACACGCAAGGAGTGTCATTAAACTATTTAGATTTTAGATCCATTTACATACCCTGTAGTCGCGCTAAAGATTGATATTATAAAGATACCACAGATCCCTGGAAACATTGTTGATAAATTATTAAGAAAATGAGGTACCAACTGGAAAGGAAAAATCATAGTGTTTGAACATTAGCATAAATATACTTAACTTTGTACATAATCTTAAGATTACTACACTTATTAAAATTACTCTATATAGATTCGAGGACAGCTGAGAGAAATCTAAGTTATTGGATAAGCTATGAAGTATATCTATAGTTAATGGGAGAGCACATAAGTACGGACAAAAATATCGGATAAGTGCGAGTTAGATTTGCATCTAAAGGGTTCCGTTTCAAGGTGCAATATGATATAATACATAAGTACCCAGTGTATAAATTAAGATTGGGCAAAGAATGCCAAAAATCTCTTCCATGTTTTCTATTTATTGTTATTATTATATATTATTATTATTATATAATAGTAGTACACAAAGTGTGAAAATGTCAACTCTATACGTATAAGGGTTCATGAGATGAACGCTTACTGAAAGACATACAGATGGACGGAACTACAGCGGAAACTTTGTGTTAAGATCCCATTAAAAAATATATATTATTTAATCCAAAAAAAAGGAGTTAATTATTGTATTTACTTTATAAATATAACCTTAAATATACTATGTAGATTACCTACGCTCCACCGGACTGTTACGGTTGTCATTGTAATTTATGTAAAATATTATAAAGTTTTTTATAACTCAGCTAGAAATAGATGTAATTAGATGTGTTTTTGGGTTCCTTGCTCAAAGTGTGTTAACGGGGGTCCCGGATTACTAAGCCAATACTGTTCGTTTTTCCGTCCGTTAGTCTATAAGCGGGCTATATCTTATTAACCGTAACAACAAAAACAGCAAAAGATTCGGTTTTGAAACGCTAAACGATCACTAAAGCGATCTCTTCCAGACAACCAGAAAAAAAACGAAGAAACGGGTTGGTGCAGCAATCTCAGTATAAAAAATATATATTTAAATAATTTTAATAAACTACTTACATATAAATTCTAATACTACATACATATTATACATAATATATATAAGTATATACATATTTAAGCAATATACTACATACCATAATATTACATAGATAAGAAATGGTTTTCCAAACGCTTCTTGAATACATTTAGGTGATGACGGTTTGTGTGATGAGCATGAATGTTTTTCAGTGTCTGGGTGTTTATATGTATATTGCTATTTATTTATGTATATTATTCATAAAAATATTCATCACTCATTTTAGTACCCATAACACAAGCTACGCTTATTTTGGGGCTATGTGACGATGTGTGTTGTGTATTTATTTATCTACTTTAAAATATTAACTGTGGTAAAACTAGATAATGATTTTCACTCACTTGTTCGTGCTTTTTAATTTGACCAGTAAGCAAAGGATCGCAACCAGCAAACCAAGCATACAACACCAGTCCCAAAAAGCAAGATAATAACTTCATAAGTATTATCCCCACACAGGAGATTGCCAAACATATTCTGGCTTTACTGATTGTGGGAACTGCTAAGAGTTTCTGTAGAGAGGACTGACTGAGAGCTATCTTCCATAGCCAATTTGTGCTTAAAGCCAATGTAACTACAAAAAAGGAAGTGTGATGAGCAAGTTCCGGGTCCGGACTGTAACAAAAAAATATGGTACCATAAGTTTTCTATCACACAAGTGTTGAAGAGGATAAGTGATAAAAACAAAAAGGGAATTGTCGACAGTGTTATGTGATCGTTAAAGTTACTTGAATCTACAAATGTTTGGGCCCGCATTAATAACCCAATTAGGAGCTAAGAGTAGGTTCTCAGATATCAGTTGATCTATGATTCAGAGTGAACTTGACTTGGACCTTGGAGTGAATATTAAAAACATGCTCATTTATAATTTAAGTAGGTTTACGGGGTATATATAAATCACAGTTTATATTGGGTAAGTAGTCAATAACGATTTCATTTCATTTTCATTTCATTAAAAAAAAAAATTACAATAATAATAAGAAATTACAAAAACAGTATAAACTTACTCGTAAATAACCAATCTGCTGCCAAGACTAGCAATTTCCCACATTTGCTTAAAGCCTAATGGCAATAGCGCTAGGCCACTAGGTAGAG
This sequence comes from Pararge aegeria, assembly GCF_905163445.1. NCBI lineage: Eukaryota > Metazoa > Arthropoda > Insecta > Lepidoptera > Nymphalidae > Pararge > Pararge aegeria. Next base: position 7,887,981 of record NC_053195.1, on the reverse strand, counting down.
CAGTGCCAGCGAAGGCTAGAAAAGTTGTTACAATACCAATACCGACTACAGCTCGTAAACCTCCAACAGCAATAAATGTTGAGCAAGCAACGCATACGACAGCTGTTATGCGACTTGCTTGAGGATTTGTTACTGTAAGAAAGAAATATTTAAACTTAAACACAAGCTTATTCAAAATGATAAGTTAGTTTATAAAAATAGGTGGATAAATATACTTTGGATACGGTAATTTATACATATCTGACGAAACATAAATGAAGCGGTGATAGCCCCGTAATGGGTCGGACTATTGAATCTATGTAATATAGGATATTGAATCCCAGCACGCACTTCTAACTTTTCTAAGTTATGTGCGTTTTAAGCAATAAAAATATCACTTGCTTCAACGGTGAAGGAAAACATAGTGAGGAAACCTGCTTACCTGAGAGTCCACCAATCCGCACTGGATGAGCGTGTTGGACAAGGGCCTAAACCCAGGCTTCTTCTTACTGTTCCCTGTAGTCGGCCGGTAACGGGTTGATATAATAATTTCACAACCAAAAATCGGCTTACAAAGAAGGATTTAATGCTCAAGCATTTTCTATCAGCCAACCTTCGAACGTGCGAGAAGAGTGCGGGTGTGGCAAATAAGTTATATCTACATCGTCAACAGCATAAATAGTGTCGGTAACTCTAGTTCTTGAAAAAAAAAAAAATGAAAAAATTTTTATTCAAAAAATACGTTTTACATTTAACATTTATCCGTTGTTGGGACATCCTTTTAAGTAATTATTTTACTTGTGCCAGGGTGTCCCGCCTTCCGTAAAATGTATATAATATGTATTATCTGTGTATATATTCTTATATATATAAAATCAAATCAATAACCGGGAGAGAGTGTGTGTGTTTCTGTGTGTGTGTGTGTGTGTGTGTGTGTGTGTGTGTGAGTGTTTGTGTGTGTGTGTGTGTGTGTGTGTGTGTGTGTGTGAGTGTTTGTGTTGCGATTGGGATTTTACTTGTTTGCTTCGAGTAATGCCTCAGTGTCTTCATATGTTAGTTTTCCAAGCCACTCAGTTAGAGTCTTTTTAAGCTGGTAAGTATTAAGTGAGTGTATATTTAATAAACTGTTTACCTTCTTATAGATATAAGTCGATTGTCTAGTATATTGTTTTTTAGCAAATGTAGTTTTTACAATATTTGAACCTGTTCTAATGTTTATTCTTCTTTTCGTCTTTGTGTTTATGTCTATGGTTACTGTTTTATGCCTCCTTAATAATAGTTGTAATATATATAGCTTTCTCACACTCAACAAGTTATCTATGGAGTATAGCTCAATTGTGGGGAATCGATATGGTTTGCAGTACATTACTTTTAACAAGGCGCGATGACTACGTTCTAATTCAAGGAATTTAATTTTTGATGCTCCTCCCCATATTGGAACGCAGTAAGACAGTATGGATTTAGCAAGAGCTGTATAGACTTGTTTAACAACTTTATTTGTTGCAACATGTCTTAAGATTTTAAAGATCCAAATTAATTTTCTAATTCTGCTAGATATTAATTCAAGATGGGAATGCCAGGATAATCTTTGGTCAATAATTATGCCTAAGTATTTGGTTGAGTTTATTTTATCAATGGTAGGACACGTACAAATTACGCTCTGGTCGTCACAGTAATGTATTTTTAGATTTGATGTAATTGGTTGACTTTTATTATTTATTGCGAAACATATATAGTTTGTTTTATTAGTGTTAAGTGTGAGAAAGTGAGCATTAAGCCAACTTGATATTTTTCTTAAGCCTGTTTCGGCAGCGCTATGAACTTCTATCCAAGTTTTCCCATAAAATACTATAGCAGTGTCATCTGCATAAGAGTAAATATGTCCAGAATTTATTTTAAAATCACATAAGTCATTTATGTATATTAAAAACAAGGTAGGTCCCAAGACACTACCTTGTGGAACACCAAAGGTCATTTCAAGATCAGAACTGATAGAGTCGTCTATTTTTACGCGCTGAGTTCGGTTACTTAGATAGTCCTTCATCAGGTTAAGCTGGTTTCCTCTAATTCCTATGTTATGTAGTTTTTTTACAAGGATGGGGATAGAAACTGTATCGAACGCCTTTTTTAGATCCAAAAAGACAGTTAGACATTTATTTTTCTGGTCAAGATGGTCAGTAATTCGCGAAGTTAAATCTAAGATGATATCTTGCGTACTTTTCCCTTGTCTAAAGCCATATTGCGAGGTAGATAATATGTTAAATTTATTTAGGTAGTGAATTAGTCTGTTATTAATTAATTTTTCCATTACTTTAGACATACCCGTTAATACTGAAATTGGCCTGTAGTTATTGATTTGAGTTTTTTCCCCATTTTTATACACAGGAGTAATAATTGATTGCTTCATAAGTGAAGGGAAAACACCTTTTGTAAAACAAAGATTTGCTAAATAAGTGAGTATGGGAACTATTAAGTCTTTTGAGCGTTTTAAAAACTTTGTAGGGATGTTATCAATACCAGAAGCACTGTCTGATTTTAACTTCAAGAGAATTGAAGTTACCTCTTCGTGATCGGTATTTAAGATAACAAAGGATGACAATTGATTATTACCGTTAGGTATCTCTATTGATTTGTGAAGGAGTGATAATTGATTGTTTGATTCAATTTCTTTAGCAAGGTTTGGTCCAACATTAGCAAAGAAGTTATTTACCGAGTTAACTGCCTTTGCAGGACATGGGTCGATGTCTAGTAATTGGGAATTTGTTGTTTTACTGGGTTTTGAATTAGTTAAATTTCTTACATTGTTCCATAGCACTTTTGGATTTTTATCAAGTAATAATTTCCTATCATGTAAACGTTTTACTTTCTTAATTAAATTGTTACAGTAATTGCGATATCTTTTAAATGTTATTTTAAGTATGTTATCATCTGGATTACGTTTTAGTTGTTTTTGCAAATTATTTCTATGACGAATACAGCGTAAGATACCATGAGTTATCCATGGTTTTAATGTTCTTTGTTTTTTAGGTAAATTCATAGTATGTGTATTTTCTTGTAAAGATTCAGTGATTTTAGTAGTTAGAGTTTCAAGTAAACTGTTCGGGTCGTCACATTGCAGTAAAGAAGATAGGTTTTTATTTGCTAGTGTTATAAGAGCTTTGTCAAAATCAATATAAGTTTTCTTCTTAGTAGTCTCTCTAGCATATTTAATTTTAGTTAAACTACAAAATACCATAAGATGGTCTGTGATGGTTGTGTTAAAGACAGCTACACTAGCATTGATCTTTTTTCTGTCCAGTTTTAGCATAAAGTGGTCTAAGCAGCTATTATCTCTAGTTGGTAATATATGCCCTGGTAAAAGTCCAAACGTAGATAGCATATTTAGATAATTATGTCTATTTTTATGATCTGTGGAACTTTCATTAGGTTTCTGGATAAGATTAATATTAATATCTCCAGTTACTACAATACTTTTACAAGTTTTGATTATGTCAAGGTGCATTCTAAGTGATTCAGTAAATCTATCAGTATTAGTATTAGAAGGTGACCTATATATACCTAGTATGATATGATTAAAAATATCAATCTGAACACATGATGCTTGATCTAAGATAATTTCTTTTATTTTAGGATTAAGATTGCTTTTAACAAATATTACTACCCCATCGTTTTGGTTGAGACGATTAGCTGTAGCAAATGATATATAGTTATTTAACTGAGGTAAGTTTTTACTGTCGTCAAGTCTGCATTCTGTTAGTATTAATATGTCGATTTCATGCCTTAGATTTGATATTGTTACTTGTAAGTCATCAATGTTTTTATATATACTTCGTATATTTTGGGTGATAATAGTTAAATCTTTTTTACTTATATGTATATATTCATTTAAGTTTTCGATATCGCAATTTATTGAAGTAGCTATTTCAGTTTTGTCTATTTCATTCACTGTTGATAGTGTATTATCCATTTTGAAATGTTTTTCCCTGTATGCGTGTGAAGCAAGTGTTCGTCACCACGGTATGATTAAAGATTAGCTTACAGTATTTTTCGTGTAGTGTAATATACGTCCTTCTTAGCAGCAATTCATGTGTTACAACTATGATATTCCAGAGTAGTAACATAGATTTTTTAGGTAAAGATTGTTTGAGTATGTTTGGTGTGTATAGCAAACTATATAGGGTGATTTTTGGTAGTAATTTGTAATTGTAAGTTATGGAATGTGACCTTTGAGAGATATGTGTGAGTAAAGTAAGTGATGTGTGTATGAAAGTATTTAGCTCGCATGTTTTAAGATTATATACAATCAGATAGATGTAGTAACAATGTAAATTTATAAGAGTGATTGACACTGTATTCACTAAGCATAGTCAGTCTTCTTGTTGCAGTTTTTGAATTTGGGCCTCGTTAGTAATCAGAATCACTCGCGAATTGTCGTCTTTCCTCACATACACTTTGCCATAAGACGTCCAACAGTATTTATATAGACCCGAATTTGTAAGCCCTCTTCCCAGAAAATATAGTCGGGAGGCCTTCGCTGTTAAGTTTTCAGATATGTAAACCGGAGTGTCTGGTTCACGGCGTAGTCCTAAATGTTTCGCACAGATTTTTGTCTTGTTTTTTATATTAAAAGACTTACTCATTTTAAGGAAGTTATTTTTGGTTATTGTTGACATTGTTTCTATTATTATAGGCGTATTCCTTTGTCCTTCCTTTCTTGGACGTACTCTATATATGTCTCTTATATCAGACCTACTTATTTCACAATCAATGTTTTTGGACAGGCAAGTTACCATGTCAAGCAAATCCTCCTTAGTCTCTTTATCATTCCTCGGCACATTTTTAACTTCAAAGCTAGTTTTCCTCATCCCTTTCTGTATGTCTTCAATTTTATCTTCCAAAATAGTTATGTATTTTCTATCTTCCTGCGCTTGCATTTCCAATAATTCAATTTTCTTTTTATATTCTTCATTTTGAGATGTGAGAAATGCAATAGAATTTTCTATGTTTCGATTTGATTGCTGAATGTCTGCTAGTGTCGGTGTAATTTTCTTTATTTCTTCACTATTTGTGGACACCATAGAGTGTATCAAGCTTTTCATTTCCTCCTTGAATACAGAGAATTCAAAACTAAAGTCCTCTTTTTCCCTCTTTCTTTTGTTACGCAATGAGACAAAACTTGATGTTGAGTCCGATTTGTTAGGCGAATCTTCCGCAATGTTAGATTCAGAGAATGATTTGTTCATATTGAATCCTTTAATTTATGTTATATTAACTTTTGATAATCTTAGAAGGTAATTTAGTTTATCAAATCTGAACTCCTCGACAGTGTGGGACAAGCATTACCAATCATATCAGTCGAAAGTATGGCTCAGGCATTATAATACCCCAACTAAGAGATCAAATGCGCATGTGCTCCATTCGCTGTACAAACAATAACAAAAGTCTGGATGTTCAAATGTCACAATCGTTACAGTTAGTAATTGTCAGGTACCAGGGTTGCATGAGCTCAGCGCAGGTCAACGTTAACGGCCACGCCTCGGAACAAGATGGCTTCAATGAAGGAGGCGCTTGCGCAGCAGTGAATCACGCCCTCCAGCAAGATGGCTGTCCTGAAGGGGCGGCGCATACACTCTTAACTCTGACGTCGCCGCTGAGACGGGGCCTGTGGCTTCCTAGTAGACCTCCTGAACACTTATGCACTCCTATTATTTTAAATTTATTTTTTGAACACAATTTAATTTAATATTAATATATATAAAAATTTACACTATGATCGCACGTCTACTCGATACCGAGGTCCGGGGGGAAAGGGGTTCTTCTACTGATCTCCTCATTTCTGATTTGATAACGTAGAGATACTCCTAATATAGCTCTCTCCATCGCCCGCTGAGTGACTCTGAGCCTTCTTATGAGGCCCATAGTAAGCGACCATGCCTCTGAACCCGTAAGTCATCACTGGCAACACGCACTGTTCGAAGACTTTAGTCTTCAGGCACTGGGGGATTTTAGACGAGAAGATGTCACGCAGTTTCCCGAACGCTGCCCACCCGAGTTGGATTCGGCGGTTTACCTCTTTCTCGAAATTGGACCTACCTAACTGGATCGTGTGTCCTAGGTACTACTGATATGTACTCGTCTACAATTTCGTGTGCAGAGCTCCCAACAATTATTGGGTGGAGCGGAACATGAGCGTTAGACATGATTTTCGTCTTGCACATGTTCATACGAAGGACCAACTATTGAGAAACTCTGCTGAGGTCATTGAGCATCGCATTAAGGTATTCCAGGGTCTCTGCCATTATGACTACATCGTCGGCAAACCGAATTTAAGTGATGTACTCGCTTCGTGTATATCGACTTAAACCAACCTATATACCAAGAGTAGCTGGAAATTCTTCTATAAAGGATATTATGTATAAGCAAAGACTTACCTAATCTGAATGCCATAAGTGGAACATAAGGCACAATCGGTAACAGCATCAGTTTGCTAACTACGAACAAAACTGCCGCAATAGTTCGAGTGTGTGTCGAAAATCTTATTTCTAAATATTCGAAACTTGATGACAACTGTAATCTGTGAAAAACTGAAAAAGGAATGATTTTTTATGAATTTCTTTTTTTTGTTTTTATTCCACTACAAGTTAGCCCTTGACTGCAATCTTACAGTGGTAGGTGATGATGCAGTCTAAAATAATAGCGGGCTAGCCTTTAAGGGAGTATGGTAGTCAAACCCCTAATCGGTTTTATTCTATTCAAAATTTCTTTATTCATGTATTCATGTATTTTTATTTAGGTATAAATTTTTAGTGCCGCTCTAACCCGTTCCTTATAACTACTAGATACTTATGTAGGGGTCTTACCTTATCTTTACTAATATTAGAAAGAGAAAAGATTTATTTTTTGTTCGTTGGTACGCAAACCCAAAGTACTGAATGGATTTTAAACATATCTTCGCCAAAAGAAAGCTCAACTATCACGAAGTAATAATATAATTTATTTAAAAAAAATTGGAGATCCTTAAAAATAAAGAAAACAATTAGTGATACATTAAAATGATATACTACGTGAATAAAGTATCTACGCATTACAACCTAGAAAAAAGTCCGCCAAGGATTAGGTACCTGCATCTAACTGTCGGAGTTTTCATGTACTAATTTTAATAAATCGCAGGTAGGTGCGAAATTCGGTTACATTAGTAGGTATCGCAGTTTCGATTCTTATTCAAATAAATAGTTTTATCATCAAGGGTATTTATATAGCAGTAAAATACTTTTTAATCCATTCCAATCAGACATTTAATTGAAAATCTGTCCCTATTTTATAAATTTTAAGGACTACAACCATATACTTAAATGATATTTTTTTAAGTTATACTTCTTTTGGCGCGTTTGGGAAAAATTATGAGAGTACATTTTTACGATGCGCGTCACAAAAAACCGACGCCCTGAAGTTAGATTTAGTCAACATTTTAGTTTTTCAAAGAATGTTTGACAGAGTACACTTTCAATTATCAAAGTCTGTGGGCGTTGTCATTGCGGGCGCTGTAATTCCGGTGATTTAATAGGTAGATTCAATTCTACAAAAATCTCAAATTTTAATGCAGAATGAATGAATAAGTATATTATAAGTAGGCTTATAAATTATAATATGTCAACTGCAAAGCTACAACAGTGCAAAATCATATTTCATCAAAATTTATAATGATATTTTTTTAATACATAGGTATAGGTACTAATTTAAAACATTCTAAGTGTTTACTTATGACAAACCTGTTGAAGACAAAAGACCGACATGTGCATAGTAGGTACTTACGCTACGCGACGCGTACTACCTAATAAAGTGTTCACTTGATTTTACTTTTGCATGTGATGTTAGGGCTGTAACTGGTTTCTTTCAATAAAAACTACGGCAATGGTTTACTCAAAAAGCGAAAGTGTTTTTGTGTACAACTTAATTTTTGGCATAGAGTTTAAATAATTTAAACTTCCCCGAACTAGCTCTGTCGCATAAAGCTCTGGTTCTACTTCAATAAGTTCTATTTCTACTATTTCTTGTGTTATTATAAATAATGTACCTATTTATTTCAGGTAGGTACATTTTAATCCAGTGGCTGCAATCTCACCTGGTGATCATGTTGCATGCCACGGCTGAAGCATCCTACCAGACCAGACTAGAGGAAACTCATTAATCATAAATTCCTAAATTGTATCTATCTCCGACCACAGCGCTCACCACTGCGCGTGGAGGTCGAGTTAGACATATATAAGCATAATATATACAACAGATTTTGATATATTTTTATAATTTTTATTAGTGTTTTTACCTACACTTGGAGGAATTATCAGTTTAATAAATTTAAAATGCATATAAAAAATTTTCGATATTGAGATTTATAGAGTTATATCAAACTTGGCACTAAATAAACTTTATCCCTATCCCTACTTCCCTACTTACTTACTTTACTTTACTTTACTTAACTACTTAATATTATAAATGTCAATGTAAGTTTGTTTGTTACGCTTTCACGCAAAAACTACTTAAGCGATCCTCATGAAATGAAACTTTGTACACAAATTCTTGGAAGTATTAGAAGTAATATAGGATACTTTTTATGTCGACATTAAGCTCGGTTCCTTTGGGAGAGGGGATGAAAGTGTTTGGCGATTTTACACCATAACTCCGACAAATTATAACTGATTTAAATAATTATTTTTGTACTATAGAGGTTATAATATGTGTTTATTTTTCCCAAACTTTGTGTGGATCTGATGAATGTGGTTGGAGATAGAGGACAGAACTCCACAGCGGACAGTAGCAAACCCCTCATTTAAGGCTTAGCGATACTGAATACTTAAAATTTTTTTAGAACTATAACTAAATTGAATGCCACATCAAACCACAAAATCAAACGCAGACGAAGTCGCGGGCAACAGCTAGTATTTATATAGTTTATACTCTTTATTTGTACACCACACAAGTTCAGAAAAACAAAAAAAAAGAACATACACTTCAAGAATGTAGTAGGATACAAAAGGCAAAGAAAATATAAGTCTAGCTATAAGATTTTCTCCTCAGAGAGTTCATCTTAAATTGTTTCTCGTGATCAGCTCGCAACAAAACAAATACGAAAACTATTTATACTTAGATGACAAGAGAGATAATTAATTGTTCTCAGTTTAATTACAAAGGCTGTGTTACGGTTAGCAAAAGATTTCGTACATACATAGACAAATAAAACTATATACTATACAAATAAATGTGAGACATCCGTTCACTTAATATTTACCTGGCAGATAAATCACAGCTGTTAAGAAGGTGACAATGATAAGCGACAAAGCTGATGCCCAATACTGGGTGCCCCGAAGATATATTTCAACTGGCACACCTAGTAATGTAATACTTGTTAGATGGCTGGAAATAATAAATGGAAAACACTGTTGTATTGACTTAAATAAGTAATGCATTAAAAATAATAAACTTTCTGCAATAGCTTAGAAGCAGTGTTCATCGTCATCATATCATATCTTTACTCCACTACAGTTCACGCGTCTCCTCCCACAATGAAATTCAAAATTCAAAATTCATATATTTCAAGTATATTAGTGGTCTGTTTTTAGTGACTCTACCACCGATTCGAAAGGCAGATTCCACTGAGATGAGTCGGCAAGAAACTCAGCAGATTGCTCTTTTCCAACATCATTTGAAAGTTTAACAATCTTTAGAATTTTTCTGTTTTGTGAGAGATGAGAGCGGAGTGGCCTGCTTCAAAGCAGCCTTGTCGTTAAGGAATTCATCAATCGTGTCGTAACCACGATTTGTTAAATGTGTGTTAATATATTGTTTAAACTTAGGTAAAGGTAGATTTGATATTACCTTCGGTATCATGTTATAAAAGCATATACCCATCCCCACAAGAGATTTCTGTACTTTTCTCAGACGATATGCAGATATCACTAATTTAGGTACGTTTCTTGCTAGTTGACTGTTTATATCGACTTTTTGTTTATTTAGTTAGTTTAGTTAATTACTTATGTTTTGTTTAATAAAGGTTATAAATTTATTGCGAAGCTCCTGTAAGTATACCTATTTCTTTAAATAAATGAGAAGGGTTTAGGGTACCTATAGGCCGGATTGGTGGACTTCACGCACCTTTGAACACATTATGGAAAACTCTCAAGTATGCAGGTTTCCTCATGGCGTTTTCCTTCAGCGTTAAAGCAAGCAAGTATTAATTAAAACGCACATAACTTAGAAAAGTTAGAGGTGCCTGCTGGGATTCCAACTCGCCCCCCCCAAAAGTGAAGACGAAGCCCCACCCACTGGGTTATCGCTGCTTCAGCATCGAAGCATCAAATCAGTGTTATTTTAATATTATTAAAGCTATTTTCGTGAATCAGATTTGCAGTCCATAATCCTTACTATAGTTATCCTTACTATTTACTTATAGTAACGATTTATATTATAAAATTGCGACAGTGTGTTTTTTGTTTCTTTGCTTTTCCTTTCGTCACGCCCTAACAAAACGACCAATCAACTTGATTTTTGGAAAAGAGTTATAAGACGAAAGGGAGAATTACATGGGCTAAAACGGTTTCTACTGGACTTGTAACCCCGTATTAAACGCTGATGTAGAACCCTGGTAGCAGCTATTTAAAATAACTGCCTTAGGCAATGTAAGCCCACTGTACCTTCTTATAAATGCGCAAATATGTATGCTGCTTTGCCCTATTTTCACGCAGCAACGTAGGCACAGATTCATGCATTTTTTGCTTCAATGAAGAGATAGTGTAAGTATGTGTTGGAACTTGGAGAGTGACCTAAGCAACTCTTGCACGTCTGAGACTTCATGTTTATCAAAGGTGTGTGAAGTCAACCAAACCGCACTTCGCCAGCGTTGTGGACAACAGCCTAAAACCTGCTTATTCAGAGAAGAGACCCTAAAAAGGTCCCGTAATGGCCAGATTTCTATTACGATGATGGAGTATATTTAAAGTGCAAATCTGCTATAACCTCTTTATTGTAATTTGTTTACCGGATTTGAATCAAATTCGGTATATGAGTTATATATAGTGTCTAGGACAGCTAGTTTAACCCTATTTTTATTATCAATATAAGGCAGAATGTTGGTTAAAAATTCAAAATTCATTTATTTCAAGTAGGCCTAATACAAGCACATTTGTAACATCAAGTCTGTCTGTTTGTAGTGACTCTACCACCGGTTCGGAAGGCAGTTTCTACCAAGAAGAAGCCGTTAAAAAACTCAGCAGTTGCTCTTTTCCAACATCAACTATTGACATTTTACATTTTGACATTTATTTTTCTGAATGTGAGAGATGAAAGCGGAGCCGGATGCTTCAAAGCCACCTCGTCATTAAGTTTATACTTTTCACATAGCTAAAGAGATACAGCATAGGTGCAAACTCATTTGCAGACGCATGCAGAGCTTAAAGGTACTGAATAATTTACACAACCATTAAATGTTTCTTCTAGAGTTTGCATTTTTTTACTTTATCTAAGTAAATAATTGTTATGATAAATAAAAAAATTCACGCTCATTAATGTGACTTGATAATGTTACCTAGCTATCTGGGTTAATATAAATAAAAATAAAGTTACCAGTAAAATCTAACCAGTTATTATAATAAAGTATCACGCATTTGAAAGGGTTTATATTATTATCTACACAAACTAGTATACATTAAAGACACTTCATGATATAATTTAAGTTGACTATTTCTTACCTATCACAAGGGATTATATTGTAAATAACTCTAAAATAAAGGTACTCACCTAGCAGTCAACGCCAAAGAAATGGACACGATAGACATATTTTTACCACCAAACAAAAATCCAGCCACAGTATTATATTTATTATTTACAAACAAAAAATACAAAATAATTCCAATGACAACACCCAAATTTATTCCAAACAGACAATATTCGGCCACATTAAAATAAATCGGAGACACAGGTATGCTGGTATTTCTCATTTTGTTTTTTTTTTTATTTAATTAGTGAACTAGAAATTAAATGATTTAATTTTTAATTTAGCATTCAACTTCTGTAGCGTCCGCTTTGTATAATTTCTTATCAATACTAGGTATACGCTAGCAGAAACAATACATATAGATAGGTAACATATATACGCACGTATTACTTCTTTCAGTAAATAACTGTAAAAGGATTTCTGCCGTTTTATTATACTCATAATCATTGAGTTAGTTACTTTAACTGCCTCTTTTCCATGCCGAAGTTTCTAAGTAGGTAGGTCTGTGTACAAATATATAACGACTTTACATATAACATCATATAATATATAACATCTTTGATTTTAAATAGTTATGTAAATATATGTAATAGCACTGTAAACCTACTGGGAACTTAGGTATTCACATTTTCATATGTTATTTCTTATGAGTTGGAATAACAAGCTCTGTAGTGTGATGATGCTGGATCCATGTCATTCTATGGGTATTCGATATTATTGAGCCACAAGATGGCGAGGCAACCATACAGAACCAGGGACGCGGTGCGTAGTGATTTGAGTACCTATAGGTACCTACTTTTTTATGTTAGCATAACCACTTCCATTTGCTTAAATTTTCCAATCAATATTATAATAACCAAATGCAATCAATATTAAATAAAAAATGTCGCATCTACTAAATATAATTTTATAAGGATTAAGAATAAATTAGTCGATTATTTATTGGAATAAAATAGTCAGTCTTTTATTTATGAGCAGAGCCATCTAGTATCCACTCTTGGCCCTACGATAGAGGTATCTATTTGTGCCTGTGAGCTCACAGTAAAATGTTTGCTACGCGTTATGTCACTTCCCTACTACTTAGTTGAAGCTTAACTGAATAGATGGCGCTGTAATGTTCCTTTCTGTGGTTGCGAGTCCTTTTTATTATCACGTGATTGTAGTTAAGTTTACTTCTAGCTACTTATTAATTCTATTTTTATTTCTTTATTTTAATAATTGACAGACCAAGCAAATGGCCCACCTGACGGTAAGTAGAAAACTGATGATAATGCGATGGCCTATAAAGAGAGCAACACTTCACAGGGCATGCAAGAAGCACGTCCTGCAACTTAGAACCCTTGGTCTATCCATTTGAGGCTATCCCAAGCCCTTCAGACCGGAATACAGCATTGCATCAATGCTGCTTAGCGGCAGAAATAAGCGTGGCGATAGTACCTACTCTCCCGGACGAGCTCTGTCACAAAAAGCTCCACTACTACAAAATTTAAATCTATATTTCAATCTATTCTATTCTATTCGGTTTACTTTGCAATTCATTACAAAACCAACTTCTTATTTAGGAGAGTTAATGTGTTGACGCATAGAGCCCAGAAGACCTACCAAGGTACCTATCTACGTATAAGTAAATAACCAGGTAGTTGGAAAAAGGGTTTATGAAAGAAATAATAATATTAAATAAATTTACTACGACACTACACTCTTCGTCATCTAGCACCAAAGTAAGCGTAGTTTGTGTTATGTGTACTAAGACGACTGATGAATATTTTTATGAATAATACACATAAATACTTATAATATACAGATAAACAACCAGACACTGAAAAACATTCATGTTCATCACACAAACGTTCCAGTTGTGGAAATCGAACCCACGGCCATGGACTCATAAAACAGGGACGCTGCCCACTGCGCCAGTCGGCCGTCAATTATTCATTGAGTTGGTTGAAATAAAACCTAAAATAAAGATTATTATTGTTTATATATTTAGTATTATTTTAATCAATCATAAAATATGTAAATAAGCATTAGTGAGTTTTGATTAGGCAGGACGGTATGAGAGATCGTCATGTCTGTCATGATCTTCATGATCGTGAGTTGGCGTGACGGCATAGATACATTTTTTACTGCCAAGGCGCTACTGAAATTTCTATGATATATAAAACATATCTGGTGGGAAGATAAGTATATTTTTTATATTCCCCTACAACTTAGCATTGACTGCAAAATCACATGGTGGTAAGTTATTATACTGTCTAAGATTGTAGCGGGTTAACCTGTTTTGGGTATGGCACCAAAGTAAAAATAAACTTGTAGTGCAGTTTACTAAGCTGCATAAAATTAGTAATTCATTTAAAAGTAATTGTATATCATTTTATAACAAATTACCAGATGAAATCCTTGAGATGTCTCTCAATAAGTTCAAAGTTTATATAAAACGCGAGCTTATAGAAAAATCCTATTATAATATTAAGGATTACGTGTATAATAAAAAACCTTGGGTATGAAATGCTCTAGCTTCATAGCTCAACATTAACTCGACTGTGAGATGGTGATAATGAAAAAAAAACAAACTTTGAAAACGAGTTTGTTGTGGGCTCTTCTTAGGCCAGGGCGCGTTTGGAACTCTCCTTTAGCTTTAGTTTTAAGTTAACTAATGCAGTTATTACCATCACTAACATTAGTGTAACATGTTAAATGTATGAACGCTTCATAAGTGCCTGTGACAAGGTCTTCATGAATAAAACCTTTTTGAATTTTTGAATTTGGCATCCCCAAAAGCTCGGCATCGTACCAGAACGTTAAATCACTTGGCGGAATTTTATAAATACTTAAAATGTCCCCGCCTGGAATCGAACTCGGGACCTCAACTTAAAGAACTACAGCGCTCAAAACTTTTCCAGGGAGTTCGTCAAATCGCTAAAATAGTTAGTAAATTGATGTTTGAACTTCGCTGTTAATGCAATCCAAAATAGCTATTATACATGTGATATTTTATCTAGATTGTAAAATAAAGTTAGCTTACTCTATCATATTTTATATTCGAGGAACAAGATTACAAAATTCAATCAACAAATTCTATTTCCAGCATGCGTCGCCGTATATTTCACTGTATCCACGTAATAATATGAGGGAAGGTTAAGAATATTATTATAGATGGCGGGATCCTCTGCGACATTAGAATATTGCAGAGCCGCACCTGCCGTGCCTCGTGACCCCTGCAAATACAGTTTTTGCTAGTATTACTCAAAGTCATAATATGTTTTAATCCCATAAGCCACGTACAACATAGGTATCTGTACCTTCAAGGCAAGAGCGATAAGGTATTTCAGAGGCAGGCGCCCCTAAAATTAACTTCATCGTTGCTTTCCATCACGCTTGATCAAGATTAGGCATATCTATTTCATAATAATCATAATAATATTAACCCATTACGGACTCCTCTAAATGAAAAGGGTTAAGGCTGTTCACCACACTGGCCTAGGTCGGATTGGTGGACTCCAGACGCCTTTGAGAACATCATGGAGAACTCTCAAGCTTGCGGGTTTCCTCACGATCCTTTTTTTAAAGCAATTGATATTATTATTTGCGTAAAATGCGCATATCTAACTAGAGTGCTGGGATTCTAATTCGGCCCCCCAAAAGTGATATGGCTTCACTTTTGAGGGGTGTCCTAACGACTCACCGTGTCATATCTATATACCTATCTAATATACACTAATAATGCAACGAAATACTTTTTTTTGTATGTTAGTTAGGTTGAACGCTCTTATCTTTGAAACTGCAAGCAAAATTTTTAAAGTCCTACTTGCATTTAATAGCCCAATTCTCGAAAAAGGCTAAAAGGGGTAAGGCTAAATACATACGGGATGAAAATGTATTTGTTAGATCGCGCTAAACGAAAGTATTACCAATTCATTAAAAAATAAAAAATAAAATTGTGGTAGTAATTGTGATTGTCTGACTTTAAATTTACCGTTTAAGCCCGGTGTGAGAATCTTGGCCTTCTCTACCTAAGTTAAGTTACCTAGCCACAGCCGAAGCCTCCCACCAAACCAAACCAGAAAAATTTTGTAATAATAAAGTACCCAACTACCGTTGCCGGGAATAGAACTTGGGACCTCCACCCACAAAGCCTAAGCTCTCAGCACTGCGCCAGGGAGGTCTTTATATCTATTCAAATACATCGCTGTTTCAACGTTGAATGCTTTTGAGAAACTGAGCTTCATGTATGTTATTAATAGCACCAGCGATTTTAAGATTTGAGTTTAAAAATCAATTTGTTATAATTGTATCCCTTTTCCCAGCACCTATACGTGTCTAATAGTGCGATAAATTCGCCCGCGTACGTACAGTCGACCCCACACAAATGTACATGCCACAATAATATCTAGAGTCAATGATTTAAAGGCCATAATTCAATGAACCAACATAACCCGAACGTATATTTTCTGTACACAAATCATCTAATACAAAATATCACAAATATTTCTTGTCCAGAACACTGGGTGACAGAGAGCAACCTGTGTAGGGCTGCCAATATCTGCCTTTGTCCTGGATAATACAGAAGAAGGACGTTAAATAAAAAAAAAAAGCGGTCATAGCCTAGTATTCGGCCTGTTTTTCAGTGTGACCGAGTACGATCCGCGTACGATGCTTTTTTAAATTTAAGAAATTTACAATATCTCTGGCTGTAACTGTGAAGGAAAAAATCGTCAGGTAAACTGCACGCCGCTTTCATAGGTGTGTGAAGTTTACCAATCCGCACTTGGCCAGCGTGGTGACTAATGATGACACGGTGACAATGGTGACAGCGTATGGCCTAAACCCTCCTCATTCCCCGAGGAGACCCGCGCCTTGTAGTGGGCCGGCAATGGTTTGACCAAGATGATGATGCCAGACACTTTAAAGTCTTAGTATATCTTTGTATATCCTTTATAAGCTGGTGAGATTTTGTTTTGTAATAACATAAGCGTATATATACTGTCAAAGTGTGATAAGCGTAAAATACCTGGAGCTTACTGCAATCGCTTTAAATAGCAGTATTCTTTTAAAATAAAAGTTTATTTGCTATACCTACCTACCTTGTCGATTAAAATAACGATTATAATTATTCTGAAAGAAAATGCCAACAATATTAAAATAATACTGTTTCAAGCAATTAAGCAAGCAAACCTAAATCTTTCATTCTCTAGTTTTAGACTGTTACTTATCACGATATCTATCATTTGGAAGAAAAGTTGTTTTCTACAGTATATTTATGTAATATAAAGCTTGACCGCTAGACCTCACACATCTTTAGCCACTCAGCAAAAATTAAGAGAGTTTGGCTGGGTGGTGTAAATGCATCCGCCGTATAGTCATGACCTTCAGATTTCCACCTGTTTCGGTCTCTTGAGAATTCTTTAGGCAGTGACAGGTTAATATCACGAGAGGTCAGCCAAAACTACTTGTCGCGGTTTTTTGATCAGAAGCCCCAACATTTCTATAGCAATCTGATTATGTCCCTACCTACAAGATGGCAAAAAGTTATCGAACAAAATGGTACCTACATACTCTTACGTTAAATGTAAGTAAACCATATTAAAAAATGTTTTGATTTTTCTTAAAAAATGCGAAGTAACTTTTTCCCCAACCTATATATAACAGCCAACCAGGCAATCAAATCCATCCATCATTTTTAATATTAATGGTCCCGATATAGGTCTTAATAATCTATAAAGTAAGTATATATTATTACATATTTTGGTGTTCCTGAAATTCGTATACTAAAAAAAGAATCTATAACTACAATTAGAAACTTGCAAACAAAGTAATCTTTCAGATGACAGCCCTGCACCCAACAACGGAAGCTTCAGGAAGGAGGCGGGATGGCTCAGTTGAGAAAATACAAGACAAGGACAGAGCTAATAAATTTCTCACGGAGGGAAAAGGATAGAGGCGGAGAAAAATTAAATTATATTTCCCAATGGTGTCAGCCAGTTATTAAGTGGCCAGACGCCATTTTGAATTATTATATTTTTTATTTCTTTTCCCCAGGTTTCCCTTTTGTACGAGGAATTCCTTTTATTTTGTAATAGTTGTGGGACCCGAATTGCAAATGGATTCGGGTGTTAGTGGTAGATATAAATCATGTGAGTTCTTTAGAGGACCCGTATGCATCATTAGGAGTCCAGAAAGACCTATTTCTCGTTATTACTCTTTTCTAAATCATTAACTTTGTTAAATGATGTTTGCAGTCGTGCTTAGAGTCGGGGTTTAAGTAAAATAGGTGCTTACAGTTAGGCGCTTTTGGTTTCTTGTTTCTTTTCTATGATAATATATATGATATGACAAGTTTGCTTCGAAAATTTTGGGGTCTTCAATATCATACAACTTAGCGATTATCCGTAGGTTCGTTTTTTTTTATAGAAACTTAAATTTGCTGTCACACAATATATTGACTACAGCTTCCTACCTACAGACAGTTAGTAACTGTTAAGCCCTTTCATTTGATGAAAAAATATGTAATCCGCCATTTTGTGGTGGCGGCCATCTTGAACCGATTTTCGTCAAACATAGCTAAGAACACTCCAGACTAATTCACTTTTCAAACAAAGAAAAGTAATATCAAAATCGGTTCGTCCGTTCGGGATCTGTAATGCCACTGACATACACACACAGATAGATCAAACTTATAACATCCCGTAGTTCTTGCGTTGGGGTTAAAAAAAGAGAGCAACAGAAAAACTCTTTACCATTTTTGAAGTAACTTTTATTGTACTTATTGCATCTCATTGTCGTGTAACAAGTACAATGAAACCATAATTAAGTAGGTAATAGAGAATTGACGATAAATTACTGAATTCGAAAAACATTTAATATAATCACAAAGGTTCAGCCCTTTGTCAGTGGAGCCTTCTTTACATTTTCGCAGCGCCCGGGGGGAAAGAAAATTATAAAAGAGTGAAAAGCCCTTCTTATGGATTAGGGGACGTGGACGCTTTTGACCGTCCGGCGCGTGATTGTTGATGCTCAAAGGGTATTGGATAGTGTAATTATAACTAACCCTTATCAGAGCTTACCACTTAGTATTATTTTTAGCAGTAAAACATTGCATTACTTGAAATATATATTTTTTTGTATATTATTTTTAACTACTCGCGGAAACAGGCCAGCGAGGTAGGAGAACACGTTAAAATCCTTACATATTGTTTTATTTATTTTTGAAATGTAACTGTATTTAAACCATTTAAAATTTTATTTATATAGTATACTTACCAGCTGTTGCCCGCGACTTCATCCACGTTTGTTTTTGTTTTTAAAGCATCCCGTAGGAACAGTTTATCTGAGAGATGTGTGACATTCAATTGAGGTGTAGTTATTATGAATTCCATAGGCAGATTATTGCTACCTTGAGGTACATTATTGCAATTTTATTAAAGACCTTCAATTGTTTTAAAGTTATGGCCTATGTTACTTCCTAATAGTAGTATATAGTATAGATACAAATATATATGTATTTTACCTTCTACACTTTTTATTCACTAGAAAACCTATTCCATATTTTCCCGGTTGCATTATTAATATTGTACAGTACAAAATAATAAACGAGTAACATCAATCCAATTAAACTTTTTTTGATGTGATGACCTTAAAGTCGTCACTTGCGAAATGCTTTTTAGGACGTCATAATGTTAGGTATATAGTTTCTTTATATTTTGATAATTGTAAAGTTTTTGCGGAGAAACAGTTCCAAATGTTAAAAGGAGTCATGGCCCTTATCGAGTACGTTAGGTACTGTCATAAAAAAAGGTTTAATTCGTTTTGCGTCATTTTACTTTTATTGCATGATACAATCGTTTTTTCCGCAAGGGTTAGTGCGAACGTAGGGGATGACAGTTTAATCAAACGCTAAGGGTTGAAGCTTAAAATAATCTTGGGAGCAGTTACAGCCCCGGGCGAATGATAAAATGACGATAGCCGGATATGGAAAGAGATGAATTGGTTACTGCGGGCGTTTCTTGCTGGCAGTAGCCATTTAAAAGGATAATCCCCTTGAAACCCACTACGATGATCATATTATTATGAAGGACTAGCTCTGCCCTCAGCTTCGTCCAAGGGTATTTAAACTTTCTTATCGAGTAGGCGAAGGCAACGAGTCGCGAAGCTGAAGCGGCACGTAGCTCGGAGAACCGATGGACGTTGGGTTTCCAAGGTGTTGGAGTAGCGGCCCCGCAGCGGTAAGCGCAGCGTTGGACAGACGACATCAAACGAGTTGCGGGGAGCTGCTGGATACAAGCGGCCCAGAATCGTTGAGTTTTGGAACGCCCTATAAAATACCTATGTCCAGCAGTCGACGTCAATCGTTTATTGATGATGATAAGGGGAAGGCAAAACTGTTGCGTCCAACCTGCGTGCCTAGTTTAGTAGGTCCCTAGTTGGTCCCTAGACCAATCACAAGACTCCTTTTTTTTAATAATAATAATTAAAGTACCAAGCAGATGGCCCACATCATAACAATAAGTGGAAAACCTTAAACAGAGTAATACCTCGCAGAGCATGCGAGGAACACGTCCAACACAGTATCACCATAAGTTCATCAACCTGAGTCCCATGTGCCTGTAATTACACCTGCAATTACGTCCTTCAGATCAGATGACAGAAATGCTGCTTGGCAGTAATAAGCAAAGCGGTAGGTCTGTACCGGATGAGCTGTGTCACAGAAAGCTCTACTTCAATTATGTACTACGACAATAAACACATCGCTATCTAGCACAGTAAGCGTAGCTTATGTTATGGGTACTTAGATGGCTGATGAATATTTATAAGAATAATATACATAAATACTTATAATGGGTATACAGATATACACCCAGACATTGAAAAACATTCATGTTTATCACACAAACAATTTCCAGTTGTGGGAATCGAAGCCACGGCCATGGACTCAGAAAGCAGGTTCGCTGCCCACTGCACTCCATCCACTGAAACAAAATAATACTCCATCGGTTTGTGTAGGTGAAGTTAGCAGAGCATTTGCCAGCAGATCAAAAATAAAACGGAGTTCTCTTCGCATGCAGCTGAGTTCTAGAGTTCCTGATGATTTTTACGAATAGTACTGGCGTTTTTACCCCCAAAAAAAGGGTGTCAAAAAATGATCTGCTAACTTCCGATAGCAGATCATTTTCGAGCAAATCAAAATTTGATGCTTGTTCTGGACGCATGCAGCTTAGATCTATAGTTCCTGATACTTTTTAATAATAGTTCTGTCGTAAATACTGAAAAAAAAATACTTAAAGAAAATAACCCTAAACATCCTATCGTACACAAAGACCTTTGAATAAAACATTTTTTAGACCCGTACTCTCTCGAAACTCTTTTCTTTCTCACACATCAGTATATAAACTATAATAAAAAAATATTAAAGTTCTTATAAATCAAGTTTCAGAGTCACCACAACAAACATGAAAATTTATTTTCTTAAATAATTACATAAAATAATACAAAACATTTGTTTTTGAAAACCCTACCTATTAAAGGGGTAAGAACTCTTTTGTTTCTGTTGAAGCATCATAACGCCTGAAACATAACATAAAACCAAGCCTCAAACACTGTTATTCGAGACTGCATATCAGACGTCAATATTTTCAATCCAAAAGAATTATATGAGGAATTATTTTTTTGAAAACCCATTAAACCTCACAGCTAAGAACTCTTAAATTTCTGATAGAACGCTACTTACACTATAACACGATAAAAATTCAAGCCTAGAACACACGTACTTTAGACTGCATATCACACTTCAATATTTTAATGTCTAAAAAATTAAATAACAGAAAGTATTATTTTTTTTTGGCAACCCTATAGACCCGACAGCCTAGAACTCTTAAAATTCCGATAGATCACTACTAACACTAAAACATAATTAAAATTGAAGCCTAGAACACTCGTACTTTAGAGTACATATCACACGTCAACATTTTAATGTCTAAAAAATTAAATAACAGAAAGTATAATTTTTTTTGGCAACCCTATAGACCACACAGCCTAGAACTGTTTAATTACTGATAAAACACTTCATACACTATAATACAATTAAAATTCAAGCCTAGAACACACGTACTTTAAACTGCATATCACACGTCAATATTTTAATATCGAATAAATTACATAACAGAAAGTTTAATTATTTTTGGCAACCCTATATTTCACACAGCCTAGAACTCTTCTGTTTCCGATAGAACACTACTAACACTATAACATAATTAAAATTCAAGCCTAGAACACTCGTACTTTAGACTGCATATCACACGTCAATATTTTAATGTCTAAAAAATTAAATAAAAGAAAGTATAATTTTTTTTGGCAACCCTATATTCCACACAGCCTAGAACTCTTTTGTTTCCGATAGAACACTACTAACACTATAACATAATTAAAATTCAAGCCTAGAACACTCGTACTTTAGACTGCATATCACACGTCAATATTTTAATATCGAAAAAATTACATAACAGAAAGTTTAATTATTTTTGGCAACCCTATATTCCACACAGCCTAGAACACTTTTGTTTCCGATAGAACACTATTTACACTATAACATAATTAAAATTCAAGCCTAGAACACTCGTACTTTAGACTGCATATCACACGTCAATATTTTAATATCGAAAAATTAGATTACTTGATTTGAATTTTTTTTAAGAAACCCATCCTACAGCCTAGAACTCTTTAAATTCCGATAGATCACTACTAACACTAAAACATAATTAAAATTGAAGCCTAGAACACTCGTACTTTAGACTGCATATCACACGTCAATATTTTAATGTCTAAAAAATTAAATAACAGAAAGTATAATTTTTTTTGGCAACCCTATAGACCACACAGCCTAGAACTCTTTAATTACTGATAGAACACTTCTTACACTATAACACAATTAAAATTGAAGCCTAGAACACACATACTTTAGACTGCATATCACACGTCAATATTTTAATATCGAAAAAATTACATAACAGAAAGTTTAATTATTTTTGGCAACCCTATATTCCACACAGCCTAGAACTCTTCAGTTTCCGATAGAACACTACTAACACTATAACATAATTAAAATTCAAGCCTAGAACACTCGTACTTTAGACTGCATATCACACGTCAATATTTTAATATCGAAAAATTAGATTACTTGATTTGTATTTTTTTTAAGAAACCCATCCTACAGCCTAGAACTCTTTAAATTCCGATAGATCACTACTAACACTAAAACAAAATTAAAATTGAAGCCTAGAACACTCGTACTTTAGACTGCATATCACACTTCAATATTTTAATGTCTAAAAAATTAAATAACAGAAAGTATAATTTTTTTTTGGCAACCCTATAGACCCGACAGCCTTGAACTCTTAAAATTCCGATAGATCACTACTAACACTAAAACATAATTAAAATTGAAGCCTAGAACACTCGTACTTTAGAGTACATATCACACGTCAACATTTTAATGTCTAAAAAATTAAATAACAGAAAGTATAATTTTTTTTGGCAACCCTATAGACCACACAGCCTAGAACTGTTTAATTACTGATAAAACACTTCATACACTATAATACAATTAAAATTCAAGCCTAGAACACACGTACTTTAAACTGCATATCACACGTCAATATTTTAATATCGAATAAATTACATAACAGAAAGTTTAATTATTTTTGGCAACCCTATATTTCACACAGCCTAGAACTCTTCTGTTTCCGATAGAACACTACTAACACTATAACATAATTAAAATTCAAGCCTAGAACACTCGTACTTTAGACTGCATATCACACGTCAATATTTTAATGTCTAAAAAATTAAATAAAAGAAAGTATAATTTTTTTTGGCAACCCTATATTCCACACAGCCTAGAACTCTTTTGTTTCCGATAGAACACTACTAACACTATAACATAATTAAAATTCAAGCCTAGAACACTCGTACTTTAGACTGCATATTACACGTCAATATTTTAATATCGAAAAAATTACATAACAGAAAGTTTAATTATTTTTGGCAACCCTATATTCCACACAGCCTAGAACTCTTTTGTTTCCGATAGAACACAACTAACACTATAATATAATTAAAATTCAAGCCTAGAACACTCGTACTTTAGACTGCATATCACACGTCAATATTTTAATATCGAAAAATTAGATTACTTGATTTGAATTTTTTTTAAGAAACCCATCCTACAGCCTAGAACTCTTTAAATTCCGATAGATCACTACTAACACTAAAACATAATTAAAATTGAAGCCTAGAACACTCGTACTTTAGACTGCATATCACACGTCAATATTTTAATGTCTAAAAAATTAAATAACAGAAAGTATAATTTTTTTTGGCAACCCTATAGACCACACAGCCTAGAACTCTTTAATTACTGATAGAACACTTCTTACACTATAACACAATTAAAATTGAAGCCTAGAACACACATACTTTAGACTGCATATCACACGTCAATATTTTAATATCGAAAAAATTACATAACAGAAAGTTTAATTATTTTTGGCAACCCTATATTCCACACAGCCTAGAACTCTTCAGTTTCCGATAGAACACTACTAACACTATAACATAATTAAAATTCAAGCCTAGAACACTCGTACTTTAGACTGCATATCACACGTCAATATTTTAATATCGAAAAATTAGATTACTTGATTTGTATTTTTTTTAAGAAACCCATCCTACAGCCTAGAACTCTTTAAATTCCGATAGATCACTACTAACACTAAAACATAATTAAAATTGAAGCCTAGAACACTCGTACTTTAGACTGCATATCACACGTAAATATTTTAATGTCTAAAAAATTAAATAACAGAGTGTATAATTTTTTTTGGCAACCCTATAGACCACACAGCCTAGAACTCTTTAATTTTTGATAAACCACTTCCTACACTATGACACAATTAAAATTCAAGCCTAGAACACTCGTACTTTAGACTGCATATCACACGTCAATATTTAAATTTCAGAAAAAATGTATTACTTGAGTTATATTTTTTTTTAGAAACCCTTGACATACCACAGCCTAGAACTCTTTTGTTTCCGATAGAACACTACTAACACTATAACACAATTAAAATTCAAGCCTAGAACACTCGTACTTTAGACTGCATAGCACACGTCAATATTTTAATATCGAATAAATTACATAACAGAAAGTTTAATTATTTTTGGAGACCCTATATTCCACACAGCCTAGAACTCTTTTGTTTCCGATAGAACACTACTAACACTATAATATAATTAAAATTCAAGCCTAGAACACTCGTACTTTAGACTGCATATCACACGTCAATATTTTAATATCGAAAAATTAAATTACTTGGTTTGTATTTTTTTTTAAGAAACCCATCCTACAGCCTAGAACTCTTTTGTTTCCAATAGAACACTACTTACACTAAAACATAATTAAAATTGAAGCCTAGAACACTCGTACTTTAGACTGCATATCACACGTCAATATTTTGATATCGAATAAATTACATAACAGAAAGTTTAATTATTTTTGGCAACCCTATAGACAACACAGCCTAGAACTCTTTAATTTTTGATAAAACACTTCTTACACTATAACACAATTAAAATTCAAGCCTAGAACACTTGTACTTTAGACTGCATATCACACGTCAATATTTTAATATCGAATAAATTACATAACAGAAAGTTTAATTATTTTTGGCAACCCTATATTCCACACAGCCTAGAACTCTTTAATTTTTGATAAAACACTACTAACACTACAACACAATTAAAATTCAAGTCTAGAACACTCGTACTTTAGACTGCATATCACACGTCAATATTTAAATTTCAGAAAAATTTTATTACTTGAGTTGTATTTTTTTTCGAAACCTTTGACATACCACAGCCTAGAACTCTTTTGTTTCCGATAGAACACTACTAAAAATATAACATAATTAAAATTCAAGCCTAGAACACTCGTACTTTTGACTGCATATCACACGTCAATATTTAAATTTCAGAAAAAATTTATTACTTGAGTTATATTTTTTTTTAGAAACCCTTGACATACCACAGCCTAGAACTCTTTTGTTTCCGATAGAACACTACTAACACTATAACATAATTAAAATTCAAGCCTAGAACACTCGTACTTTAGACTGCATATCACACGTCAATATTTAAATATCGAAAAAATTACATAACAGACAGTTTAATTATTTTTGGCAACCCTATATTCCACACAGCCTAGAACTCTTTTGTTTCCGATAGAACACTACTAACACTATAACATAATTAAAATTCAAGCCTAGATCACTCGTACTTTAGACTGCATATCACACGTCAATATTTAAATATCGAAAAAATTACATAACAGACAGTTTAATTATTTTTGGCAACCCTATATTCCACACAGCCTAGAACTCTTTTGTTTCCGATAGAACACTACTAACACTATAACATAATTAAAATTCAAGCCTAGAACACTCGTACTTTAGACTGCATATCACACGTCAATATTTAAATATCGAAAAAATTACATAACAGACATTTTAATTATTTTTGGCAACCCTATATTCCACACAGCCTAGAACTCTTTTGTTTCCGATAGAACACTACTAACACTATAATATAATTAAAATTCAAGCCTAGAACACTCGTACTTTAGACTGCATATCACACGTCAATATTTTAATATCGAAAAATTAAATTACTTGGTTTGTATTTTTTTTTAAGAAACCCATCCCACAGCCTAGAACTCTTTTGTTTCCGATAGAACACTACTTACACTAAAACATAATTAAAATTGAAGCCTAGAACACTCGTACTTTAGACTGCATATCACACGTCAATATTTTAATATCGAAAAAATTAAATAACAGAAAGTATAATTATTTTTGGCAACCCTATAGACCACACAGCCTAGAACTCTTTAATTACTGATAGAACACTTCTTACACTATATCACAATTAAAATTCAAGCCTAGAACACACGTACTTTAGACTGCATATCACACGTCAATATTTTAATATTGAAAAAATTACATAACAGAAAGTTTAATTATTTTTGGCAACCCTATATTCCACACAGCCTAGAACTCTTTAATTTTTGATAAAACACTACTAACACTATAACATAATTAAAATTCAAGCCTAGAACTCTCGTACTTTAGACTGCATATCACATGTCAATATTTTAATATCGAAAAATTAGATTACTTGGTTTGTATTTTTTTTAAGAAACCCATCCTACAGCCTAAAACTCTTTTGTTTCCGATAGAACACTACTTACACTAAAACATAATTAAAATTGAAGCCCAGAACACTCGTACTTTAGACTGCATATCACACGTAAATATTTTAATGTCTAAAAAATTAAATAACAGAGTGTATAATTTTTTTTGGCAACCCTTTAGACCACACAGCCTAGAACTCTTTAATTTTTGATAAACCACTTCCTACACTATGACACAATTAAAATTCAAGCCTAGAACACTCGTACTTTAGACTGCATATCACACGTCAATATTTTAATATCAAATAAATTACATAACAGAAAGTTTAATTATTTTTGGCAACCCTATATTCCACACAGCCTAGAACTCTTTTGTTTCCGATAGAACACAACTAACACTATAATATAATTAAAATTCAAGCCTAGAACACTCGTACTTTAGACTGCATATCACACGTCAATATTTTAATATCGAAAAATTAAATTACTTGTTTTGTATTTTTTTTTAAGAAACCCATCCTACAGCCTAGAACTCTTTTGTTTCCGATAGAACACTACTTACACTAAAACATAATTAAAATTGAAGCCTAGAACACTCGTACTTTAGACTGCATATCACACGTCAATATTTTAATATCGAATAAATTACATAACAGAAAGTTTAATTATTTTTGGCAACCCTATAGACAACACAGCCTAGAACTCTTTAATTTTTGATAAAACACTTCTTACACTATAACACAATTAAAATTCAAGCCTAGAACACACGTACTTTAGACTGCATATCACACGTCAATATTTTCATATCGAAAAAATTAAATAACAGAAAGTATAATTATTTTTGGCAACCCTATAGACCACACAGCCTAGAACTCTTTAATTACTGATAGAACACTTCTTACACTATATCACAATTAAAATTCAAGCCTAGAACACACGTACTTTAGACTGCATATCACACGTCAATATTTTAATATCGAAAAAAATTCGGAAGAATATATTTTCTTCGCAACCCTAAACATCGAGTAGAACCCTTTTAAGCATATGACATGCCTTAAAACAAAGTCTAGAACACTTGTATTCGAGACTGCATATCACACGTCAATATTATAATTTTGTTAAAGATATATAATAATAAGAATAATTTTTATTAGCAACCCTTAACATCTCTTAAGTTTCAGTGTTACCGATGTGTTTACAGAATTCATAAAACTACCATTAATTAATAATGTTTATTTAAGTGAATTTTTAATTTAAAATGTTTTTAAATGTTATGTTCTTAAGACGAACTTTGTATCACCTTTGGTAAAACAATCGTAGAAATCCAAAAAAACAAATATTTTGTGTGACGTATGAAAATGTTATGTCAAAATAATTATATTTAATCTGTAACTGTCAAATTGACATTAAATTTTGTTAATGTTATTTCATGATTGTGAAATATTTATAAATTTATAATCAAACAAAAAAAAGATCCTAATCGAGCAAACTTCGGCGCCGCCTTTTAAGAGCTAGACAAATCAGCTTGGCCACTACAGCAGTTCCAATAACGGACGTAACACAGCGAAGCGGCGTTGGGTGGAGTGCGGTCAAATTTTATACATCGATTCCCACAGACGAGCGAAAAGTAAGTCATGGAAACTTGCTTGCTTGCTTGATTGCTTGCTGATTAAGAATGATGAAAAGAACTTAAAGTAGGTATCAAATTGGTGTCTTTTCAAGAGTATCTCTGGTAATTTAATTTAATTTAAAAAAGGCACCTTCGTATAATTATGATTGAATTTCACTAACAGGTAAGCTCATTTAATCATCAATTATATATCAGTGCCTTGTCCTTATGGATTAGTTAACCTAACTTATATATACTTATATGTATACTTTTGGAGCAAGTTCCGAAAATAATTACTTACAACTAGGCTACGTTAATGTTGTACTCAACCAGCCTGGATAAGTTACTTATGTAGTTCAAGAAAGTAAGAAAAATTAAACTTAAGTGACTGTATTTATGATAATAAAATATAATAATCTTTAGTTCCTCCTATAATAATTTTATTATTATGAATAAACCTTATTATAAAAAACAAGGTTCAACAATGAATCGATAGCAAAGTATTTAATTTTATTATTAAATTAAGTTCTCCTTTAATCGTTGTTAACTACATGTATTTTTAATGTGTTAGTAGTGTATCGGAAACAAAAGAGTTCTAGGCTGTGTGGAATATAGGGTTGCCAAAAATAATTAAACTTTCTGTTATGTAATTTTTTCGATATTAAAATATTGACGTGTGATATGCAGTCTAAAGTACGAGTGTTCTAGGCTTGAATTTTAATTGTGATATAGTGTAAGAAGTGTTCTATCAGTAATTAAAGAGTTCTAGGCTGTGTGGTCTATAGGGTTGCCAAAAATAATTATACTTTCTGTTATTTAATTTTTTCGATATTAAAATATTGACGTGTGATATGCAGTCTAAAGTACGAGTGTTCTAGGCTTCAATTTTAATTATGTTTTAGTGTAAGTAGTGTTCTATCGGAAACAAAAGAGTTCTAGGCTGTGGGATGGGTTTCTTAAAAAAAAATACAAACCAAGTAATTTAATTTTTCGATATTAAAATATTGACGTGTGATATGCAGTCTAAAGTACGAGTGTTCTAGGCTTGAATTTTAATTATATTATAGTGTTAGTAGTGTTCTATCGGAAACAAAAGAGTTCTAGGCTGTGTGGAATATAGGGTTGCCAAAAATAATTAAAATGTCTGTTATGTAATTTTTTCGATATTAAAATATTGACGTGTGATATGCAGTCTAAAGTACGAGTGTTCTAGGCTTCAATTTTAATTATGTTTTAGTGTAAGTAATGTTCTATCGGAAACAAAAGAGTTTTAGGCTGTAGGATGGGTTTCTTAAAAAAAAATACAAACCAAGTAATTTAATTTTTCGATATTAAAATATTGACGTGTGATATGCAGTCTAAAGTACGAGTGTTCTAGGCTTGAATTTTAATTATGTTATAGTGTTAGTAGTGTTTTATCAAAAATTAAAGAGTTCTAGGCTGTGTGGAATAGAGGGTTGCCAAAAATAATTATACTTTCTGTTATGTAATTTATTCGATATTAAAATATTGACGTGTGATATGCAGTCTAAAGTACAAGTGTTCTAGGCTTGAATTTTAATTGTGTTATAGTGTAAGAAGTGTTTTATCAAAAATTAAAGAGTTCTAGGCTGTGTTGTCTATAGGGTTGCCAAAAATAATTTAACTTTCTGTTATGTAATTTATTCGATATTAAAATATTGACGTGTGATATGCAGTCTAAAGTACGAGTGTTCTAGGCTTCAATTTTAATTATGTTTTAGTGTAAGTAGTGTTCTATCGGAAACAAAAGAGTTTTAGGCTGTAGGATGGGTTTCTTAAAAAAAAATACAAACCAAGTAATCTAATTTTTCGATATTAAAATATTGACATGTGATATGCAGTCTAAAGTACGAGAGTTCTAGGCTTGAATTTTAATTATGTTATAGTGTTAGTAGCGTTTTATCAAAAATTAAAGAGTTCTAGGCTGTGTGGAATATAGGGTTGCCAAAAATAATTAAACTTTCTGTTATGTAATTTTTTCGATATTAAAATATTGACGTGTGATATGCAGTCTAAAGTACAAGTGTTCTAGGCTTGAATTTTAATTGTGTTATAGTGTAAGAAGTGTTTTATCAAAAATTAAAGAGTTCTAGGCTGTGTTGTCTATAGGGTTGCCAAAAATAATTAAACTTTCTGTTATGTAATTTATTCGATATTAAAATATTGACGTGTGATATGCAGTCTAAAGTACGAGTGTTCTAGGCTTCAATTTTAATTATGTTTTAGTGTAAGTAATGTTCTATCGGAAACAAAAGAGTTTTAGGCTGTAGGATGGGTTTCTTAAAAAAAAATACAAACCAAGTAATTTAATTTTTCGATATTAAAATATTGACGTGTGATATGCAGTCTAAAGTACGAGTGTTCTAGGCTTGAATTTTAATTATATTATAGTGTTAGTTGTGTTCTATCGGAAACAAAAGAGTTCTAGGCTGTGTGGAATATAGGGTTGCCAAAAATAATTAAACTTTCTGTTATGTAATTTATTCGATATTAAAATATTGACGTGTGATATGCAGTCTAAAGTACGAGTGTTCTAGGCTTGAATTTTAATTGTGTCATAGTGTAGGAAGTGGTTTATCAAAAATTAAAGAGTTCTAGGCTGTGTGGTCTATAGGGTTGCCAAAAAAAATTATACACTCTGTTATTTAATTTTTTAGACATTAAAATATTTACGTGTGATATTCAGTCTAAAGTACGAGTGTTCTAGGCTTCAATTTTAATTATGTTTTAGTGTAAGTAGTGTTCTATCGGAAACAAAAG
Organism: Pararge aegeria; assembly: GCF_905163445.1. Classification (NCBI taxonomy): domain Eukaryota; kingdom Metazoa; phylum Arthropoda; class Insecta; order Lepidoptera; family Nymphalidae; genus Pararge; species Pararge aegeria. The sequence goes on along the minus strand of NC_053195.1, from coordinate 7,856,607 downwards.
AGTTTTAGGCTGTAGGATGGGTTTCTTAAAAAAAATACAAACCAAGTAATCTAATTTTTCGATATTAAAATATTGACATGTGATATGCAGTCTAAAGTACGAGAGTTCTAGGCTTGAATTTTAATTATGTTATAGTGTTAGTAGTGTTTTATCAAAAATTAAAGAGTTCTAGGCTGTGTGGAATATAGGGTTGCCAAAAATAATTAAACTTTCTGTTATGTAATTTTTTCGATATTAAAATATTGACGTGTGATATGCAGTCTAAAGTACGTGTGTTCTAGGCTTGAATTTTAATTGTGATATAGTGTAAGAAGTGTTCTATCAGTAATTAAAGAGTTCTAGGCTGTGTGGTCTATAGGGTTGCCAAAAATAATTATACTTTCTGTTATTTAATTTTTTCGATATGAAAATATTGACGTGTGATATGCAGTCTAAAGAACGAGTGTTCTAGGCTTGTATTTTAATGATGTTATAGTGTTAGTAGTGTTCTATCGGAAACAAAAGAGTTCTAGGCTGTGTGGAATAAAGGGTTGCCAAAAATAATTAAACTGTCTGTTATGTAATTTTTTCGATATTTAAATATTGACGTGTGATATGCAGTCTAAAGTACGAGTGTTCTAGGCTTGAATTTTAATTATGTTATAGTGTTAGTAGTGTTCTATCGGAAACAAAAGAGTTCTAGGCTGTGGTATGTCAAGGGTTTCTAAAAAAAAATATAACTCAAGTAATAAATTTTTTCTGAAATTTAAATATTGACGTGTGATATGCAGTCAAAAGTACGAGTGTTCTAGGCTTGAATTTTAATTATGTTATATTGTTAGTAGTGTTCTATCGGAAACAAAAGAGTTCTAGGCTGTGGTATGTCAAAGGTTTCGAAAAAAAATACAACTCAAGTAATAAAATTTTTCTGAAATTTAAATATTGACGTGTGATATGCAGTCTAAAGTACGAGTGTTCTAGGCTTGTATTTTAATTATGTTATAGTGTTAGTAGTGTTCTATCGGAAACAAAAGAGTTCTAGGCTGTGTGGAATATAGGGTTGCCAAAAATAATTAAACTGTCTGTTATGTAATTTTTTCGATATTTAAATATTGACGTGTGATATGCAGTCTAAAGTACGAGTGTTCTAGGCTTGAATTTTAATTATGTTATAGTGTTAGTAGTGTTCTATCGGAAACAAAAGAGTTCTAGGCTGTGGTATGTCAAGGGTTTCTAAAAAAAAATATAACTCAAGTAATAAATTTTTTCTGAAATTTAAATATTGACGTGTGATATGCAGTCTAAAGTACGAGTGTTCTAGGCTTGAATTTTAATTGTGTCATAGTGTAGGAAGTGGTTTATCAAAAATTAAAGAGTTCTAGGCTGTGTGGTCTATAGGGTTGCCAAAAAAATATATACACTCTGTTATTTAATTTATTAGACATTAAAATATTTACGTGTGATATGCAGTCTAAAGTACGAGTGTTCTAGGCTTCAATTTTAATTTTGTTTTAGTGTTAGTAGTGATCTATCGGAATTTAAAGAGTTCTAGGCTGTAGGATGGGTTTCTTAAAAAAAATACAAATCAAGTAATCTAATTTTTCGATATTAAAATATTGACGTGTGATATGCAGTCTAAAGTACGAGTGTTCTAGGCTTGAATTTTAATTATGTTATAGTGTTAGTAGTGTTCTATCGGAAACTGAAGAGTTCTAGGCTGTGTGGAATATAGGGTTGCCAAAAATAATTAAACTTTCTGTTATGTAATTTTTTCGATATTTAAATATTGACGTGTGATATGCAGTCTAAAGTATGTGTGTTCTAGGCTTCAATTTTAATTGTGTTATAGTGTAAGAAGTGTTCTATCAGTAATTAAAGAGTTCTAGGCTGTGTGGTCTATAGGGTTGCCAAAAAAAATTATACTTTCTGTTATTTAATTTTTTAGACATTAAAATATTGACGTGTGATATGCAGTCTAAAGTACGAGTGTTCTAGGCTTCAATTTTAATTATGTTTTAGTGTTAGTAGTGATCTATCGGAATTTAAAGAGTTCTAGGCTGTAGGATGGGTTTCTTAAAAAAAATTCAAATCAAGTAATCTAATTTTTCGATATTAAAATATTGACGTGTGATATGCAGTCTAAAGTACGAGTGTTCTAGGCTTGAATTTTAATTATGTTATAGTGTAAATAGTGTTCTATCGGAAACAAAAGAGTTCTAGGCTGTGTGGAATATAGGGTTGCCAAAAATAATTAAACTTTCTGTTATGTAATTTTTTCGATATTAAAATATTGACGTGTGATATGCAGTCTAAAGTACGAGTGTTCTAGGCTTGAATTTTAATTATGTTATAGTGTTAGTAGTGTTCTATCGGAAACAAAAGAGTTCTAGGCTGTGTGGAATATAGGGTTGCCAAAAAAAATTATACTTTCTTTTATTTAATTTTTTAGACATTAAAATATTGACGTGTGATATGCAGTCTAAAGTACGAGTGTTCTAGGCTTGAATTTTAATTATGTTATAGTGTTAGTAGTGTTCTATCGGAAACAGAAGAGTTCTAGGCTGTGTGAAATATAGGGTTGCCAAAAATAATTAAACTTTCTGTTATGTAATTTATTCGATATTAAAATATTGACGTGTGATATGCAGTTTAAAGTACGTGTGTTCTAGGCTTGAATTTTAATTGTATTATAGTGTATGAAGTGTTTTATCAGTAATTAAACAGTTCTAGGCTGTGTGGTCTATAGGGTTGCCAAAAAAAATTATACTTTCTGTTATTTAATTTTTTAGACATTAAAATGTTGACGTGTGATATGTACTCTAAAGTACGAGTGTTCTAGGCTTCAATTTTAATTATGTTTTAGTGTTAGTAGTGATCTATCGGAATTTTAAGAGTTCTAGGCTGTCGGGTCTATAGGGTTGCCAAAAAAAATTATACTTTCTGTTATTTAATTTTTTAGACATTAAAATATTGAAGTGTGATATGCAGTCTAAAGTACGTGTGTTCTAGGCTTGAATTTTTATCGTGTTATAGTGTAAGTAGCGTTCTATCAGAAATTTAAGAGTTCTTAGCGGTGAGGTTTAATGGGTTTTAAAAAAAATAATTCCTCATATAATTCTTTTGGATTGAAAATATTGACGTCTGATATGCAGTCTCGAATAACAGTGTTTGAGGCTTGGTTTTATGTTATGTTTCAGGCGTTATGATGCTTCAACAGAAACAAAAGAGTTCTTACCCCTTTAATAGGTAGGGTTTTCAAAAACAAATGTTTTGTATTATTTTATGTAATTATTTAAGAAAATAAATTTTCATGTTTGTTGTGGTGACTCTGAAACTTGATTTATAAGAACTTTAATATTTTTTTATTATAGTTTATATACTGATGTGTGAGAAAGAAAAGAGTTTCGAGAGAGTACGGGTCTAAAAAATGTTTTATTCAAAGGTCTTTGTGTACGATAGGATGTTTAGGGTTATTTTCTTTAAGTATTTTTTTTTCAGTATTTACGACAGAACTATTATTAAAAAGTATCAGGAACTATAGATCTAAGCTGCATGCGTCCAGAACAAGCATCAAATTTTGATTTGCTCGAAAATGATCTGCTATCGGAAGTTAGCAGATCATTTTTTGACACCCTTTTTTTGGGGGTAAAAACGCCAGAACTATTCGTAAAAATCATCAGGAACTCTAGAACTCAGCTGCATGCGAAGAGAACTCCGTTTTATTTTTGATCTGCTGGCAAATGCTCTGCTAACTTCACCTACACCATCGGTTTGTGCTCCTTTCCAGCTAGTCTACTTAAAATTCAAAAGTGCCCGCCTCATAATCTCATTCATCAAAATAAAATTGAGATTATTTGTAAATAATAATTAAACTAAATCTAATTATACCGTGAATAGGCTTCTTTTCCTCAAAATACTGAAGCCTAAAAAAACTCGATAAGTAAAGTATTTCGCTCGTTATCGTTACCACAAGATACGGGATCCGCACATACAGACACACGGACGTCCTAGACAGAACTTTTTTAAACAATTTTTTTATTAGTTTAAATAATAAAAAGATATTTAAAAATAGCATGAGTGTTAAAAATTGTGTTTATTCTCAACATTTGTCTATTTATATTCACTTGTAAAAGCAATACAGAATAAAAAAGTGGCATTTTAAGTTGGAGAATCACTCGGTGTGTGTAAACTGACAGTAATACCTCAACGTATAAACGTAGGTAAATAAGTTATGTTAATGAATTGATATAAAATATAAGCAAGAGTATTTGTCCCTTACCATTGGTGTAATTGTAGTTAGGAGGTAGGCGATATATTAAAAATGTAGCTACTTTGCACTTTAAATGTATATTAAAGAATTTTCCTTTAAATTAGTCTCGTATTACCTTGTCGTTCGCACGCTTTCGGGCTTCAAAACGAGCGGATACGATAAAGATAGGCTTCGCTAAAAAAAATTGCGTCTTACATCGCGCGCGAGTTCCCAGGAATTAAAAAGAAGGATGTTTGTGTTGCGCTGAGTCCCAGTTTGAGATTTGAAACCCTCAAAGGGGTAACTTCAGAATTGAAAAAAAAAACATGTACAAAAATAGATTTAATGGATACCTTTGGAATTCGTAAATTCCCTTCTGCTTATAATAATTTCACAAATCTTCTGCTAGGAGCACTGACTATTGACTTTTTTACAAACTATGGTACCTTCTGCCCTTCTCTTCTTCTTTGGTATCTCACCCATCATCAGGCGCTCCCTGTTAACAAGCGTTGCAGCTGATCCTGAGTGAGCGACCATTTATTGCACAATGTCGTTATACATAATAATATATAAAAATAAGTGTATGTATTTGCCAGATAAAACACTTTTTCTTTCTTTCTTTCCTTCTTTACCTAGCGTAGAACTGTACTCTACCGTTGAAAACCTTAATAAAATGTCGGTTACTATATCGCCATTGGGCTTCATGAGTGCGAACGAGGCAAATGGACAAAAATACTACTGATAATGGCAGTAGCACAGGGCAGTAGTCACTATAAAGCTGCAAAAATAACTGGATGAAACTGGTTATTTCGATTAAAGCTACCAAAATGAGGTTCAATCAACATAAACCATTATTAAATCCATGAAGTTCTTTGAGCGAAAGTGCGTTCTTATTCTTGACCACATTTCTGAGTAAGTGGTTATTCGATTGTACACAATTAAGTAAAGTTTTCAAAATAAAATGGCAAAATTTAAATTTGCAGTACCCGGAAACTTAACGTTGCACTCTCTGAGGCACGAAGGTTCCGAGTAGATATTTACGCAGAGGGATTTCTGATGTTATTTTTATTTTTATTAAAACCATGAAAAGTAGCAAGAAAAAGTGAAAATGCAAAAGTGCACGGAGCGACCCCGCAGCATTTTAGGTCGCGTTTTAGTTTGCAACGTTCTGAAATTGAGTCCTGTACTGTTAGGAAACTTCTAGTCCTTAATAGCAACTTTACGATTAAAAGCGTGCAAATTTTTTAGAAAAGGTTTGCAATAATCTCGCTCCGTTAGGAACCCTAACCCAATTCGGGCGCGAATGGAAAAATGGCGCACCTCGACACCAGAATATATTAGGTAATCGTACTAGTTTGTATGGGAGGTGCGTTTCAGGATGAATGTGTTGGTTTTGCGACGCCGTCGAACGCTGATAAATAGGCCTAATATTTTGTTTTGTAGCCTAAATAAATTGAATTCAATACTTTTACTCTCCTACTTGCAAATTGGACGTTTAAAATGGTTTCCAAATAGGTCCCACATTTAATGTAAGTAGGTAGAGTGTAATAAGTATAACCACTTGGATATAAGGTTTTTTTTAAATAATAGTTAAAACTGACGAGCTCTTCGCTGGGTATGCAAGGAACACGTCCATCAACCGGAAGTGTAGGTGATATGGCTCATGTGCCTATAATTAAAACCACACCCTTTAAACAGGAACACAGCATTGCAATTACTATGGCAGAAATAAGCGTAGCGATAGTAGGTACTTCCCCGAAAGAGCTGTGCCACAAAAAGCTCTTTTTCTACAATAGCTATAGGACAGGTTTCTAAGCCAAAATAGATTCTCAAAATTCGAAATTTAAAAATTCATTTATGTCAATTAGGCCCAATTTATATAAGCACTTATCAAACGTCAAGTCAGTTTGTTTGTTGTAACTCTACCATCAGATTCTCGTGTGAAGCTTTATCTCATCTGATGATAATGTAGCCTGTAGCATTATTCCAAATAGGTTATGACCTTCCGCAAGAATGAGGTTACCAAATGAAAAAAAAGTTTTATAAATCTGACTGGTACAGAAGTTTATGCTGTTGCTGGAGAAGAGCAATTGCTTTAGGTTTTTTACTTTTACACGGTATAATCTGCCGTCCAAACCGGTAGATTCAAATGGAAAAACGTTTCGAAATTGCTTATAAATTTAGAGTAAAAATTGAATCCATTTTGAATTAGAATTAAATTATTATCAGTTATAAGGATAGAGAAGGTGATAGCCTAGTGGTAAGAGTTTCAGCTTCCCGTTTAAAGGGATTGAGTTCGATCCCCCGTACGCACCTCTATCATTTCAGAATGATGTGCCTGTCTACGTACCTAATGTATCACTTGCTTCAGCTGTGAAGGAAACTATCATAAGGAAACCTGCATGCCTGAGGGTTCTCCATAGTAAGAACAAGCCCTTTTAGAAAAAAGGCGTGAAGTCCACCAATCCACACCGGGCCAGCGTGGTGGACTACAGCCTTAAGTCTTCTCATTGTGGGAGAGACCCGTGTCCTATAGCGGGCTGTTAATGGGTTGACGATGATGATGATCGAGTATAGGTATAAATAGATTGCAAGGTAAGGTTAGTCAAAATAAGGTTAAATCGCCACAATTGGGAAAAATGAACTATCAAGGCGTCATTGTTATTTGGCACAAGTGCTCTCTGGTTAAATACATTTCCCCAAACATTATTTTTCCATTACACACAAACTAGTTTTTCGCATAACCGAAAAACCAATGAAAACAATAGTCGCTTCGCTAACAAAGCATTACCCGCTCCACCTTTTAGTGTCAAAAGTGTGAGAAGAATAAGGGTAAACAAATCCTCCAATTTCCATCACATTTATTCGAGGCGTGACGTCATCCCCCCATCCCCCCAGGAACATGTAATTTCTTAGTAGATAGTGCGAACGACACGCCCTATTGGCTCCGATATATTGATATCGAATTTTGTTAACATTATAGGCAATCTGTCTTAAAAATACGTTCTCGAGGAAATTGTGTGAAAATTTTATCAAAGAAATGTATTAAGTTCTTACGTAAAGTTAAGTATGGTGAAAATTTATCAATTACCACGGCTTAAAGTAATAGTATCTACATGTATTTATTACTAATAATGTTCCTTTTATATTTGCAGACCAAAACAGTGCGCATGACCTTTTTAACCTGGGATAAAACTATTGCTAGAGGTTTTCTTTGTCCTTTTGCATATATTTATAGCTCGAAAAAAATCTTGACCAAAAGTTGTAGTGTGGAGTGTTCGAGCCACGGCACGCCCCGCCACGGCACCACTGACTAATCGGAGTTATGTGTGCTTTTAATTTTAGCAATTTAAATATAACTTGCTTCAAACGGTGAAGAAAAACATCGTGAGGAAACCTGCATGCCTTTCGAAACGTTCTTCACCGACATTCCTTCATTCATTCCTGTTTCCACAACAAATTACTTGGAAAATATTTAAATGTTAAAAAAAAATTGATTTTGTACCACAGAGTTTGTATCCTAATTATTATTTCTGAAGCAAAACACTAACATTCCTTCCTAACTCTCTACATTTCTCTTTAAAAAATAATTTAAACAGACGGCTTTGCAGTTATTGATTTAATTAAACCGAACTAACTACAAAGGTTGGAATTATTGCGATGACGTACACCTTACCACCTTACCACCACCACTTTACACCGTACCGAGAGTTCCTCATGTTTTTCTCAACGGCGTGTGGTGTCTACCAATCCGGACTTGGCTAGCGTGGTAGACTACGGCCTAAACCCTCCTCATTCTGGGTTGATGATGATGATGAGTAATAAAGAGCTTTTTGTGAACGGACTCGTTGACAAAATACTACGGCCATGCATATTTCTGCCGCAAAGCAGTATCGTTGCAAAGCTGTGTTCCGGTCTGAAGGGCGTGGTTGCCGGTGTATTTACAGTCACATGAGACACCTACGTGTAAGGTTGATGAGAGCAGGGCACCACGTTGCAGGACGCGTTCATAGCGTGCCCTACGACGTGTTGCTTTTTAAATATGGTGGTTTTTTGAGTTTTCAGAGTTCTAAGATCCGCTTGGTTTGTCAATACAATACTTTATAAAAAAGTAGGAATGTCGGTAACTTAATTTTTATTTGAATAACAGCACAATAATAAATTACAGAGACTTTTCCCTATGTCCGCGTTTTGTGTTTACATGTCCCATTCATTTCGATTCCCGTCCCGAACCCAATATCCTGTAGCCGTCTATTTATTTAACATATCATATCAGCATTAGCTTGATATATAGGCTTTGATCCTTCTCGCTGGTCGCCCCTTAGTGATTTATGCTTACGTTATCACGGGGGCATGAGAGCTACTGTCAAAAGTTCGGCGTGTGAATTATTTCTATCAAACCTACCATTTTAAAATTAATTATAGTGATGACGGATTACAAGAGCCACTTGTATCTATATTTGTCTATAGTTCAGTTATTATAAGTAATAACTGAACTATAGACAAATATATATGTCATAGTTTAATAGTATGTCATAGTCATAGACAAATATATATGTCATAGTGTAATAGTATGTCATAGTTTAATTCTGAACCTTAGTTCGGAATTAAACTATGACATTGTTTTTAGAAAACTTCACTTAAATGTGTGTATTTTCATAGTATGTTTATTGTTGTTAATTGTGTACGATCGGATAACCATTTATTCTGAAATGTGGTTAAGAATAACAAACTTTTTTTCGCTGATTTATCTTCGTGGATTAAATTATGGTTTATGTTGTTTGTTGTCTGGAGAACGGCCGTGCTTATTTCTCCCGCCAAGTAGCATTGCTGTGCTCTGGCATTGTGTTCCGGTTGCCGGCGTGTTTACAGGCACATGAGGCCTAGTCGACGTGTGGTGATGGCAGTTCAGAAGAGACCCCCCACCCCTCCTTTAAGCAGAATATAACGGAGAGCGGGCAGCAGCTTCCTCTGTGCTACTACCATCTACTGCGATCATTAACCCGCCTGCCGGTGGTGATTATGGGCAAACCCTCCCGTTGGGAGAGGCCTTTAGTCCAGCAGTAGGCTGTTAAAGGCTATGATGATGTGGCTTAACACGGACGTGTTTTCGGTGTTTCTTGCATGCCATGCGATGTGTTGCTCTGTCTGTTGGCTATAGTTACAGGTGGGCCATCATCCGTCAATTAAATTAATAAATATACTACACAATACACACATCGCCATCTAGCCTCAAAGTAAGCGTAGCTTGTGTTTTGGGTACTAAGATGACTGATCAATATTTTAATTAATAATATACATAAATACTTATAATACAACATATAAACACCGAAAAACATTCATGTTCATCACACAAACATTTTTCTAGTAGGAATCGAACCCACGGCCTTAGACTCAGAAAGCAGGGTCGCTGCCCACTGCGCCATTCGGCCGTTTTCAATTATAACTACAAAGCTTCGATTATTTATAATCTCAGTCATTGGGAATTATAACAATCGTTATAATCACTGACACCTACATTGAATACTAACACAGAACAAGTATTCCTACTTTTTTTTTTATTCCTAACTTTGTAAATTACTATTTATAATTTGACATATTTTACTCAAATATATATACAACGTGTAACCGAATTACGATAGAATGTTGAATTTAGCATAAGTATACTTCATAAGGAATCAGCCTGTAAAAATATTAAATCAAAAGAAGCATATTTATTTTTCCATACAAACGAATTCAAAACATTGTAAGTGTTTAATTGTGACAACCCTATTGAAGATGAAAGAACGACACGCGCACAGTACCTACGCAATGCGACGCGTACCTAATTATGGTGGATCCATTAGCCCTAGTTGCCCTCCTGACTATTTTGAAACTATTTTCCTACTAGGCACGTTTATAAGAAGGCGCAAGGCGTGGTGAATATAGTATAAAATATGATAGTTACAAAAATGTGTGCATAGCAAAGATGGACCGACGAATTTTCTAATCGTGTCCTCGTGGAATAGGAAAACATCATATTTCACTAGAGCCCCGGGCGAGGGGTGAGGGCGGGCGGAGATGAGTTTTTTACACATTATTGCTACATACAGGGTTAGGATCGAACCTTTCTGATGTCCTAATAAATTATTCCGTTGTTTGTGACGTCATTACTTAAATCCGAAGGGGGTAATTGTTTTTGACTACCAGTTTTTACGTTGATTTTTATTTGTTTCTTTGTATTTCTAAAAGGAGATATTTATGAGATTGAAAATAATTAATGTCGTAGAACTTATCTTGTTCAAAAATATTTTTTTGGGTTTTTGACATCATATCCCAATACGGGATCAAAAGTTAAATGATTGAAACACCAACAAAAAAAATTGGTTGCCTGTAAAGTCGGTATACGGGCGAAAGTTTTACGTGACAACGACTTTGAGTGGTAAAATAATTTTAATGTGAATATTCATTCGTATAGTAGGAAGAAGGATGAAATAATAGTAACAATTTAAAACATTTATTTATACAAAGAATTATATTTAAAACATTAATTTATACAAAGAATCTCGCACTGAATTTCATATTAACAAAATTTTATTTTTACCTTTACACATACATACGTATTTATATACAAATATACATACAATAACTTGCAATACATTTGCGTACAATGAAACAGCGTTTACTACAAAGGGACGCGTGCCTTTCACTTTTTATGTCTGTCTCTCTCGCTCTTAGGCGGGCTAACCATGCCCGAGTGGAAGGGACGCGTGCCTCTCACTCGCTCTCATTGTGAGCGCATAACGTGAGCGGAGCGTAACGCAGTTTCTTGAAGTGTCACCCGGCAAACCAATTTATAAGACGTTGTCACGTCAAAAAATATTTTTTTTATTACTTAGATGACAATTTAACTGTTTCTACGGGATATTTACTTAATTCCACTTTAGGTTATATCACCTGCTGGTAAGAGAAATTTATAGATGTTAGAGAGAATTATTTGTAAAATTAATAAGCAACAAAATAAAATATTTAGAAAAAGTGCACTCCGGTATTAAAAATACTTACATTTCAAATAAACCACAAAATATAATATTTACAAAAATTATTTCCATTAAAGCTACAACAATTACTTTTATCAATATGATCAAAAATAAATTGGAAATAGTCTAGGAGATAGTCGCGTTTCTAATACCCAACTTCATTTCAGAGGCACGAGCCGCTGATCGAAGGAAAACATTATTGTGTGCACGGCACGACTATCAATATAACAGGAGAAATTTTCTAGAATATTCCATAATGTTTTCGATATAATATTATGGAAAATGAATAATTTAAATTTCAAATATATGTTATACATCCTAATAGCAAAAGTAGCCCCTACTAATGTTTATATCCTAATGTTTATATGTTATTGTGTGTGTGAGTGATTAGATTATTTATAGAAGCATTATTTTATAGCATATCCAAAGTTATTAAGAGTTGCTCTGCCAGCGCCAACCGTCCAAACGTTACATCTGGCATCAAGAAAGATCAGCGCTGGTTCTAATAGGCTGAGTGAAGACCATTTTAGGATCACATCGTAGCAATGATTGTTGGGTAGACTAAAAGTTTTATTTTAATTTTAATACAACCAAATAAAAGATTTTCTTTCTTTCTTTCAAATCAATCAATCAAAGGACAATATGGTACAGGTACAGACCTTAAGATATATTGAGGTAGATTCATATTTTGTCGTTCCCGGTGTTTAAATATTTAAAACTCACTGTTCGAGTGGTTTTCGTCCACGTTGATTGCGATTACAAATCCTGTGGGAACCGCTTGTTTTTCTGGGATAAAAATAGCCTTAGTTACATTCCGCCCTTTCTACAAAGTACTCTATGTGAAAATCATTGGTTGCTCTGTTAGGGCGTGAAGATAGGACAAACAAATAAACAGCCCTCCTTAACGCAGTGGCCAGCGCTGTGTTTTAAGTGGGTAGTCTCGGGTTCGCAATGGCAATTTGGGAATTTGTAATTTCCGAATTTTCTCTGCTCTGGTCTGGTGGGAGGTTTCAGTTGCGGCTAGTTACCACCGACTAAGTCGTGCTACTAAGCGATTCAGCGTTCCAGTACTATGTCGTGTAGAAACCGATAAGGGTTTAATAGAATTGCCATCCTCCCTAACAGGTTAACCCGCTACCATCTTAGACTGCATCATCACTTACAAGTGTGAGATTGCAATCTAGGGCTAACTTGTAGCTAAATAAAAAAAAAAAACAAACACATTCGCATATTTATAATATTAGTAGAAGAAACTACGTCTATAATCCTAAAGATATTCAATCACAATAATATTATTCTTAATTAAAAGTGTGCTTGTTAGTTAGTTATTCTTACACGCAGCAAAGGAGTAACGGATTAATGTGATTTTTGCGTCATCATAATCACCATCTTCATTATCAACTCATTATCGGCCCACTACAGAGCACGTGTCTCCTTTCAGAAGGCGCCGTAGTCCACCACGCTGGCCAAGTGCGTATTGGTGGAATTCACACGCCATTATAGATAACTCTCAGGCATGCTAGTTTCTTCATGATGTTTTCCTTCACCGTTAAATCACGTGATATTTAATTGCTTATAAAGCTATGTGCGGTTTAAAAAGTTACCCCCAGAGGGAGACCGATTATTTGAATATTTTTTGGCATGGAAAATAAATATGTATACGCATACGTTCCTAAGTATAACTAAGGGTAAATCAATTATAATAGTCGTTTTTATTGTGCGAGATATTGAGCCTTAACAGTATTAACTAATTTTACAATACAGAAACACATAGACAATAAAAGAATCGGTCAACCATTCCACTCTTTGTTTTAGGGTTAAAAAGAGCTTCAAACATTTGCATTTCCTATTTTAGAGCAGAAATAACGCAACCCTATCTCCGGAACTTAAGTCCAGAGTACCATTTATTTGAACAATATCCACGGCAATAATGTATGGAGATTAGGTAGCGGACAGACGCGCCTGATCCGACATGATACATCAACGTCGAGTGGACACTGGACGCCCCCTAATACCCCACGGACCCTCTAGTTGCTTACTATGGAAGGAGATTTTGTACGGATAAACTTATAGCTACTTTCATGAAGATTACATAAACGATAATAAAAAGAATAAAAGTAGCTTATTCATTTTAAAGTGAGTCACTTGCCATGATGATCATGTGAATAAGATTTAATTATATATATGCGTTTGAAACCCTCGTAGTTTTAGTTTAAAGATAGTTTTTTTTATGTTCAGCTTACAATAATGCTAAATAACAAACTCTTGCAATTCCTATGAGACTGAGATAGTGCCATTTGATTTAATAACTTTTGATTGAATTGTAAAAGAAATTGTGACTTATTTTTCATATTATAATGTAAGGAATGGTTAGAACTGTATTAGCTAAAACAGGGTTAGAACTAATAACGCTCAAATCAAAATTTGCTATCTAGAAATACATGGTTAATATATAAAAATAATAGTATACTTAATGGACTGGTTATTATCACTAATATCTGATAAGTTCATAAAACCCGTTAACCCGCAATGGAGCAGCGGGTAGGGTCTAAACTTTATTTTCTTCCATTAGAAAGGCGACTTGTGCCCATCAGACATGGTGACTTCTGGTAATATTCAAATAATTACCAAGAAAGTATCACAAGGGGAGACTATAAAATTATACCGATTAGGCGCTTTGCGACCTTGTTTCTGATTTGAACCGCAAAGATTTTAAGTGGCATTCCGGGTTCCGTTCCCACTACCTATAATATGAGGTAGACTACCTCAAAATCAAAACTGAATAGGCAAGTGCGCTCCCTCTTATCATAATTTACACTCAAGTGTGATTGCAGTCAAGCGATAGCCAATAAGCATAAAAAATAGACCGAGAAAAATAATCCATCTCCATTCTTGCATAGCCAATATCAAAGACTAATAGCTAAGAGGTTTGGACACAGCTTTGCATACCAAACCAAGCTTGTTAACGGACGAATTAACGCGCCGGGTGATGAGTTGCTGTCATTTATTGTCATTATAACGTGTTAATGACGTGCTTACATTTTTATATTCATTTTGTAACAATCGTTATTGATAACTATTGCCTACTGTTTGTTATGGGTTTACGCATGTACCGTAATCGGAGACACGAGCTATTAATCGATTACACGAGACACGAGTCGATTAAGTGGATAATATTTGTACCTATTTATTTCATTGTACGTATTGATATATTCTTTGAACGTACGTATGAACGTGCGTTAATTTAAGTAATTAAAATAATGTTTGCGTTGGAGATTTGTTGTATGCTATATATTTTACTTATTTAATATTGTTTTTTTATACTTATAACTGATGGACCGAAGCAGATGGTTATCTGTAAGCGGAAAATCACAACACGTCCGACAAAATGCCGCTCTGTGTACCACCCTACCGATAAAGTCGTGTTGCTAAGCGATTTGACGTTCCGGTACTATGTCGGGGAGAAAGCGATTAGGTTTTAATATAATTGCCATCCTCCCTGAGATTGCAGTTAAGGGATAACTTGTAGTTAAATAAAAAAAAACAGTTGCTGCGTGAACCATTAGAAGTATTTACAAGAGTACCTATAAAAGGATGCAGAATAAAAAAATCTTCGTGGACACAACAGAACAGGATATTTAAGTATTATAATCCATTCCTCGTGATACCCTATCAATGCTTCAGTCGAAATCTGTTTTATAAATAGACGACTTAATTTTAATACATTGAGTATTAAAGTCGTTTCGAAAAATTGTTGTTTATGTTTACACTCGATCAGATTTATTATCAACTAATTCTGTAGAAACCAGTTATCGTTTACATAATACCTTATCATCGTCTTCTTTATCTTCAGCCCAATATCTGGGACCATATTGGGCTGAAGATAAAGAAGACGTTGGGCACAAGCCACTAAATTATTGAATGATCACACGTTAGTGATAATAACCGTGACTCGGAGACAGACTATCAGATACAGACGTCGATGATATGTTTTTAGAAAAACAATTATCGTGCTCATCAAATCAACCCATTACCATACCATTACAGACACCACTACAAGAAGGGGTTAAGGCCGTAGTCCACCATGCTGGCCCAGTGCGGATTGGTGGACTTCACATACCTTTATGAAAATAATGTAGAATTTTCACGAATGCAGGTTTCCTCACGATGTTTTCATTTACCGTCGAAGCAAGTGATATTTTTCTCGCCTCTCTAATTATAGTATTTACTATATCTTAGTTTCCTATATCTTAGTTACCTAGTTATCCTGAAAGGGGTGATTTTTAGATCTAGGTTCACTTTTTGCATATTGTATTATTTTACTTTGTTTTCTATTGTACCTTTTACTTTATGAGCAAATATGTGAGAATAATTGACCAGAAAAAAATAACAAATTATAAATTCACAAAGCCCATAAATTCATAAACTCCAGCTCGGGATCTCCTCTTATAGGAGAGCAATGCTTATCAGATCGCGAGAGGAGTCGATATAATTATAAGTAATTTATTCATCATCGGCTGAATAGCATGCTGATGATGAGTACGTACCTAATATGTCTCTTTAAAAATCACTAGCTGACCCGTGCAACTTCGTTGCACCAATAACCGATTACCGGAAAACACAAATAAAATGACATTTTCTAAAAATGAATCCTAGCTAGATCGATTTATCGCCCCCGAAACCCCCTGTATACTAAATTTCATGAAAATCGTTGGAGCCGATTCCGAGATTCCAATTATATATATTTACATATATATACAAGAATTGCTCGTTTCAAGATATAAGATAAATTATACAAAATTTTTGTAGGTTTTTGTTACTTTCTCCGATTATATATCGTAAGATATACCTAATATAATTAATTAACAGCGGAGACACCACGCTAAAAAAAAGGTAGCTTTACGGCAGGTTTAATTTACCAATATTATTATGTCGAAGACGTAAGTACTTGTATAAGTAATTAAAAGATAAACAGATGTTGAAAGAAGATAAAGAAGTATATACCTACATATAAGTTTAAGAAGAAAAATAAATAGATAAAGATAACCGTAAGACGCGAAGCAAAATAAAATACATATGTTCAAATATGCTTTAATAGTGAACAATTTAAATGTAGAACACAAAAGACATTGCATGACTTTGTTTCAATTCGCTCGATTTAACAATCAGTTTTCAAAAAATCGAAGAATGAACGGCTTAACTAGACACGAAGATAACGAGGTAAATATTTTGTCTTGTTACATCTACATCATGTTACTAGTGGTTAACAAACGAATAACCCTCTCCCCACCCTCAGCCGACGTATATAAGGTAAAACGTAGTAATTTAGATCAACTCACCAATTTTGGTACTTGTTCAATATTATAGCCGTAAATTTTTTTTTTTATTCCACTTCAAGTTAGCTGACGGCAGTTAAACCTGCTAGTACACCAGACCTTGAATAGTATGAAAAAGTTCAAAATACGATCCTAGATCACTGGAAACTTTCATATCAAGGACTCCGGTAGGGTGCTATTACGACGATGAGATCCTAAAATGTACCTACCTACTAATGCGAACGATATAGGCTTCATTAGTTGCAATAAAAGTTCCCGTGCACCGAATGGCCTAGTATCCAAACCAGACTGGTTTACTTATTCACGCTAAAAGTCTTAGTGTAGTCATAATAAACGCATAACTCTAATCGGTTGCCACGCCACATTATCCGAATTGCTTAGCTGCACGTCTTTTTCGGTATGGTGGTAACTACGGCCCCGACCACGGCCAAAACCTACCACCAGACAAAAAATATGTAGGGTAGAGATCTCTTGAGATAAATGTTTCCTTGTTCTTTTTTTTGGTACAAAATAAATAAACAAATATAAGACATATAATTATTTATGTTACAAAATGAACATTTAGCTTTATTAACGACTAGATGTGCCCTGCGGCTTTGCCCGCGTAATTTTAGGAGGCAGCGTACTGCTACATAGTCTACACCTATAGTCATATATGAGATTTAAGATTTTTTTACATTGTTTTTCTTACGCATTTTTTTTTCAATGAAAAGTGTACTATATTAATTTCTAATACCTCCAAGAATATGTATACAAGTTTAAAAGATCGGTTCAGTAGTTTTCGCGTGAAAGCGTTACAAATAAACTTACATTCATATTTATAATATTAGTAGGGATAGGGATAGGGAAGTAGGGATAGGGATAATCTACGAAGCAGGAAAATCTGTATAGCGCAATTCATAATTTCTTTATTTTTATACCTACTTGAAATAAAACAGATCTTCCAAGATGTCCACTCTACGCGCGTTTTGCCCCAACGCCGGAGCATCCTCAGGTGATTTTAATTTTACAAAGAACAGTTGCGAAGCAATATTGTACCTACTGTATTAAAATCCACATTTTTCAATTCAGAACTCAAAAGTTACGAGAATTCTTAACAAGCTATTCACAGGCTCACAGACCTGTAGCCAAGCTTGAAGGCTAGAATAAGTCTTTATTTACTATCTCGTTCTAACTTGATTGGTTTACGATGCAAACATTACAATCTTAGTAGATATTGACTCTTGATAAAGTGACAATAATCTTGAGAATAAAAGAATACCGTACACTAAAGATAATCGCCAGTGGTATTTTAAGAACGTGACATCCATTTAACAACATATTAATCAGTACACGACGCGAACAGAAAACACATAGCGTTAACTACTGACCAATAAAACAGGTAATAAAAAAAAGCAATATAAAGACAAATCACATTTGAAACGAACAGAGATTAAACTACTCGCATACTTAGGTATTCACGTTTAACGGCGACTGAATCGTCGAAATCGTAAAGTGGAATTTAATGGTTTAATTATCAAACGTTGTGATCTGTTCCAAAGGTTTTTACCCGGTGATACCTGAGAACGAAAATAAGTAGGATTTAAATATTCCCAAACAAAATCGTCATTAACGTAGTTGTGTGCAGTAGGTATTACTTACTACTAAAACAAGTAGAACGAGTAGCAGTTCAATTAGAGTTGATAATTAACTGAGTTCTAGTCTGATAGGTAGGTTTACTGCGACTAGAATATAATGTATATAAAGAGTACCTAAACGTCTACTGACTTTGTGTTACGAGATCGCGTTAACGACACGTTAAACCCATAGAAAGGATTTTAAATATTGATTCTTAACAAAAGTCTCTATAAATAGCTGGTGTAGATTCATATTTACATTTAAGACTTTTGTGAATTGCAAGTTAATAAGAATAATTGTCGTATTAAACTACCGCAGAAAGCAAAAAAAAAAATTTTTCTTTTGTGTTATTTTGCGATTATATCTAAGTTATAATAGCCAATTTTCATGTGCTCATAACCTTCTACTAAGAATTGTTATTCCCGAAGCCTAGCCGGGGCGTTAATATATGAGCTCCTTTATTGTTACGTGCATAAATTGCTTACCTACTATATACAAATCGCTATAGGTATACCTACAATATTTGAAGAGTTCTCTCAATTTTTCCAGGATGCCTAGCAAATTCGACGGGACAATCTCTGAGGTATGATATACCAAACAAAAGAGAATCATCAAAGTCGGTGTATAATTGGCGGAGTAATCGCGTAACAAATATACAATAAAATAATTTAATAACATGTCATTGCTTGCTGCAATCTTACGTACATCTTACTTGCATTAAGTGATGATTTTAATCTAAATTCTAAACACCACCCCTCTAATTATTTTATTTATGCTACATAAATGATAAACTTCCGTAGCAGATTGAAACAGACCTTGAATAATATTAATACGACGGTAGGCGGTAGAGCGCTACTACGACGATGAGATCCTAAAAAGTACCTACTAATGCGAACGATATAGTAGCTGAGGCTTTATTATTTGCAATAAAAGTAGCCGTGCACCGAACGGCCAAGTATCAAAACCAGTTTCTCGCGCTAAAAGTCTGAGTGTCGAAGATAAGACCAAGCGGGCGAACTATTAACAAGTACGTTTTGTGAATACAAAGTGAAATAGTGCGCAGAGTGGTCACTTAATGAATATTTGATCTCTTGCAGTTGCTCGCCTTACCGAGTAACATTCGAATCTATTGTATAGATTGAATACAATATCTATACTATGGAATACTCGAAGGGAATTTCAATATTGGTTAGTTAGTACTGTATACTGAATTTGTCCTTTTCTCTGCACCTTGAAGAGTACATTAAGTCACGCCTGTCTAAAACACAATAAACTATTAAAGTAATCGATGCAGAATCTTAAAACCAAGTAGCTTTGCTTGTTCAGTGTGTGACAGAATAAAAGGCTTGCACACGTCTTATTATGAAAATTAGGCTTATTTTGCTATACCTTCTCCGCGAAAAGCAAGAGAATCTTCATGGAGTAATTTATAATTTCTTTAATCTGTGTACTCCACACCATCGGCAGACACAGATCGTCAGCAATGTATATATATTTGTAAAGTCAACATCTGCTGAGGATGCTCCGGTGTTGGAGAGAGTAAATTGTCGAAGATCTGTTTGGTGTGGAGTATAAAGATTGAAGAAATTGTAAATTACACCAAACAGATCACGGAGTTTCGCAAAGTGCTTCTATCCAATATTGCATACGTCACCCGGATCATGTTTTGTTTTTTTTTATAGTTATAATTGACGAATCGCAGAGTGGTCACTTAATGAATATTTGATCTCTTGCAGTTGCTCGCCTTACCGAGTAACATTCGAATCTATTGTATAGATTGAATACAATATCTATACTATGGAATACTCGAAGGGAATTTCAATATTGGTTAGTTAGTACTGTATACTGAATTTGTCCTTTTCTCTGCACCTTGAAGAGTACATTAAGTCACGCCTGTCTAAAACACAATAAACTATTAAAGTAATCGATGCAGAATCTTAAAACCAAGTAGCTTTGCTTGTTCAGTGTGTGACAGAATAAAAGGCTTGCACACGTCTTATTATGAAAATTAGGCTTATTTTGCTATACCTTCTCCGCGAAAAGCAAGAGAATCTTCATGGAGTAATTTATAATTTCTTTAATCTGTGTACTCCACACCATCGGCAGACACAGATCGTCAGCAATGTATATATATTTGTAAAGTCAACATCTGCTGAGGATGCTCCGGTGTTGGAGAGAGTAAATTGTCGAAGATCTGTTTGGTGTGGAGTATAAAGATTGAAGAAATTGTAAATTACACCAAACAGATCACGGAGTTTCGCAAAGTGCTTCTATCCAATATTGCATACGTCACCCGGATCATGTTTTGTTTTTTTTTATAGTTATAATTGACGAATCAAGCTTATTCTATGTAAGTATTCTATACCTAATTTGACCTTTCCTTTGCACATTGGAGAGCTTAGCTCAAAATACTATTAATTGAATAACGTCGGGAAGCCTTTTCTCCTATTGGTTGTCAGCAATAGAATATTAACGACGCTGTCTAAAACGATTATTAAATGTTATCAAAAGGAAGTCTAAAACTTAATGTAACACAAAACTCATTACGCAAAATTCTATTCAAAGAAAAGCCTGAATTACGTCTAATTCAATATTTGTTCAAGAACGCCGAGTAAAAAACGCCCCAATTAGCGTGACCGGGTTCTAAGAGAAAAACAAAATTGCTACGTAAAAAGTCGTAACTCAATTACGTAGATGAACCACTGTCGCAATAAGGCATTCGTTAGCAGGCCCGAGAGAGTTGGAGCATGCGCCGTGACCCTAGGTCGATAATGAGAGAGACTTCTCGCTCTGGAGCAACATCACACATCCTTACAGTTTAACGTTTACGTATTTACATACGCCCCCACATATGCATATGCGCCCTTTAACTGTGACGTATGTATGCTGCGCAGGGTAGCTCTACGGCAGACGCTATTCGCGAGAATCTTTATTAAAGTTTTCTCGTTGCAAATTGCTTATTTTTGCCACCCAGCAGTAGTACTGTGCTTAAGTCTGAAGGCCGTGGTTACTGGGGTAAATACGGATTACAGGCATATGTAGCTTAAGGCCTCTCTCTCCTGAGGTTGATAAACAGAGCTTACATGTTATTACCTGTGGGCCTACTTGAATAAAGATATTTTTGACTTTTGACTTTTGATGAATATTAAGCTTTAATGAAATTCGCGGTGTATAGCAAAATGATATACTCCGCGAAAAGCAGGAAAAACTGTTTGGTGTAATTTATAATTTCTTCAATCCTTATATTCCAAACCAAACAGATCTTCGTCAAGGTACCCTCTACGCACGTTTCGCTCCGAAACCGGAGCATCATCAGGAGATGTTGACTTTACAATTAATAATTGTCATTGTAATTTTCATAATATGTCATGGATTTCCGCAACGTAACGCCTGCTTCTATCCAATACAGAGCTTACATGGCTTCCGTAATCAAACTTAACTTAAAAAATACATTTAAATTAACAGGAATTATCGCTTTACATATTTATTGTTTAGACATAAATTGCTAAAATAGCGCCTTTTAATATTATCAATAAAAAAGTTTGTAAGTATGGATGGGTGGATGTTTGTTACTCTTTTACGCAAAAACCACATAACCAATTTGACTGAATTTTGGAATGGTGATAGGTTATACCGTAGATTAACACATAAGCTGCTTTTTATGTCTGGTAAAATGAAGGATCCATAAAAAACTAATTAACAGTTGACGAAGCCGCGGGAAACAGCTAGTAAAGAATAAATCACTCGGCTTAGTTTGATCTGGGCTTATTTTTAAGCCAGGACACGTCTGGGAGACTCGTAACGTTAGTTTGTAGTTTACGTTTAATGTATTTCGCTATCAATTCATACCACACACAAATTTTGTATCATCATCAAGTCATTACCGGACTCGAGCTTTGTAGTGGACAAGGCTCGATCTCATAATAACAAGGATTTAGGCCGTAGTCTACTCAGTGAGCGAGTGCGGATTGTTAAACCTCACACGCCTTTCAGAACAAAATGGAAAATTCCCAGGCACGCTGGTGAGGTATTCCACTGTTTCACTTCACCGTTATAGCAAGTGATATTTCATGGCTTAAATTAAAAAGCACTTAACTCGGAAAAGTATGGTGGTACCTACGTGCGAAGGATCGAACTCGGTTCCCTGAAAAGGAGGCTGAGGTGTGAACCAAGCTATAACGGAAAATTTGTTACGTATGCAAAAGTGCCCATGTAAGTGCTACGTAAGTATGAACTTATTTGAATAAAGAAATATTTGACTCTGACTTTAATAAACAATGTAACAATAATAATAAATAAATAAATATACTACGACATACACGCATCGGCATCTAGCCCCAAAGTAAGCGTAGCTTGTGTTATGGGTACTAAGATAGCTGTTGAATATTTTTCTGAATATAATACACATAAATACTTATAATATACAGATAAACACCCAGACACTGAAAAACAATCATGTTTATCACACAAACATTTTGCAAATGCCTAAGACGAATGCCTAAGACCCACGGCCTAAGACTCAGAAAGCAGGGTCGCTGCCCACTGTGCCAGTCGGCCGTGAATAAAAGCTAGTCGAAGATACTAATTAGAAAATACCTAGCGTATTTTAAATCCGTATATAAAATATGAAATTTACCACTATTTTAGCATAGAAGGCTATAATTTGTAAAAGTTGCGGAAATGTTAACGTACATCCAAATAGACGGACTTGAGACGTTGAGCTCTATTCAAAGGCTACACTGTGGCATCGGGGCGCACACCATTACACTTGGCGTATCTATTTTATATTCACACAACAACTTGTATTTGTAGTGAGGTCTCGGAATTTGTTTAATGGCGTTCTTACATTGACATTAGTTTGTCGAAAGAAATTTATGTGACTTGGATGTGTAGTTGAATAAGGGGTTAAGTTTATGGAACTCCATTGTTGTAGTTTTTGAAGATCTCGGCGATTTCGTTTAAGATTCAGCGAGATTTGAATATGCATGAGATTTATTAGCTTTTTATTGTGGATCAACGAAAGCGTATTTTCTTCAAGCGTACCTAACTTTATTTTCCTGGAGTAACGGCGTAGCAAACAAAATTAAATGCGACGATTTCAGTAGAAGGGCAACAATCTTTCCTCTATAATAAAACATATGTCAAGAATGCTTTGTGGTTCTAATAGGTACAGTAATATCTTTTGATTAGACGCTTTGTGTGATTTGATTGACAAATTAATTTAATTTTTTTAGCCTAATATTTAACCTAATGTGGCTTTACATTTTGGACTACTTATAGCCTAATTTACAAAAATAAAATGATCTCTTCGATGCACCGTGACCTTGACTATCTCTAGCTTCTATAGTTAATGAGTCAATCAAATCACACAAAGCGTTTCAAAAGATACTGTACCTACGTTAATATATTATAAGTTTACTGCACCTTTTAGAAACACATAGCTGCGTGCTCAGAGTGTTAAGAAAGGGAAAGCATTAAGCAAGCAGATCTCATAAATACTAAAAATCATTTACCAATATACCTGTAAGTTACGTAAAAAATAATTTTAGGATAATACAAAATACGATAAATCTTTATAGTAGGCAGTGTTTTATATAGTAAATAATAGATTAGGATCATAAGCTGTACCACAGCATACACTGCATACAGCTAAAAGTTAGCGAGTAACTGTTATTTATTTACAATTTTTTATAGCTTGTGTTGCTCTGTAAAGCATTATAAGTTATTTAAGAAGTTACATTCATTAAGGGGGAAATATAGTAAAGGGTCAATCAATATGTTTCATATTATTATTACAATAATTCGAACAAAACTTCACAAACATTATCATCATCTTCCTCAGCCGTCATATTGTCTTACTACTGGCAACACGCCTCCTATCTCATAGCGGATTTATAGCGTATTGACCCTCTAAGCTGTTCGGTTCAATACGGATTGAAGTGCTGTGACGTTTTACATGCTCTCTTGTGCACGGGAGTGGAGAACTCCCTAGTTTTTCGACAGAAAAAATACAATTCCTAACAGATATTGGACCTAATTTTTGTCTGCTTGTTTAAACAGTGTAGGTAATTTTAGCCTTTTTTTCTTAAATGGTGTAGGTATTTTTATTTGAGGCTTGAACCCACTGTATTTCTGTTTGTCACTCAATAGACCTATGGGGGAAGTGCGCAGTGTTGAGCGTTGTAGTCTCACAAGTGGGACGTCCCGGGACGAATGGGCAATTTGGAAATTCGTAATTTCTGTACTTTGTGATGGGAGGCTAGTTACCACCCTACTGTAAAAACGCGACGCGTAGATATACCGTTACTTACGGTTATACTAATACTGGCATATTATATAGGTTACAGGTTAGCCACTGCTAGCTTAGATTGATAAAAACTGACCACCAAATGAGATTGCAGTCAAGCGCTTGTTTATACGGGAATAAAAAACAAAAGAAAAATTTGAGCATTGAGACAAGTCGACGCTGTTAATCACTCAGAAGAGACAGAGAAGTATTTTAATCAGTAAGATAAAAATCTAAGTATAATCTAGTAGTAGGTATCGTCTAGTAGTATAATTTAATAATAAAGCTAAGTTTTAGTAATATAGCTGTTGCCGGCGTTCGTCTTCCGCGTTTTATACGGTTTATCTACGGTTAATCTAGTGGGAACGGTTTGTTTTAATTGGAATAAAAAGTAGCGTATATTATTATCTGTCCTTTCAACTAACTCTGTGCGAAAATCAAGTTGATTGATTGCTTAATTAGGGCGTAGAGGGAGCGTAAACAAATAAACAAACACAGTTTTTCATTTATAATAAAAGTAAAGATTATAATTAAAATGTTCCTTAAACGAATTGCTAGTAGGTACATAGCTTATAACTCCTCACAAAGCTATAACTCTGGACGGTCGCACGTCGCAATATAATTAAAATCTCGACTGTCCCGCGGTCCACTCGCCCAGGAAGAAAGTGCCCCCCTACCTCACCCCACGGTGGGGAAGGTAAAGGGGGAAGAAAAGGCGATTCCCATTAATATTCCCCACTTTTATCTCTATATGCAAACTGGCAGCTAGAACTTCTCATTGTGGTTGCTCTGATTCTCGAAGTTTTTCTTCGTGATTGTGCTGTTTCAATGGTCTATGGAATGAGAAAGTTTTTGTTGGAAACGGGAACTACATTTCTGTTGTTATTAAAAAATAGAAGATCTATTATGATTTTATAAATAGTACCTACGTATAGACCTATTCTTGTTCATATTTTTGGTAACAATGAAGTTTATGTAGGCTGCAGCTACGGTTTTTATACAGTCGTTTTTATGTATATATTCTAAAGAATTAAATTTTCATAATAATATGTTTATAAAACTGCAAGTTAGCTTTTGACTGCATTCTCAAGGTGATAAATATGACGGCCGATTGGCGCAGTGGGCAGCGATCCTGTTTTCTGAGTCCAAGGCCGTGGATTCGATTCCCACAACTGGATAATGTTTCTGTGATGCACATGAATGTTTCTCAGTGTCTGGGTGTTTATCTTTATTTTATAAGTATTTATGTAAATATATTATTCATAAAATTATTCATCAGTCAATAGCCACAAGCTTCGCTTACTTTGTGGCTGGATGGCGATGTGTATTTTCGTAGTACTATAATTATTTATTTATTATATGTTTATAAGTGATGAAGCAGTCTTAGATGGTAACAGACTAACTTGTTACGTGTAGGTATGTCAGCTATATGTACCTCTTATCGGTATCTAAGCATTATCGTACTGGAACGCTAAATCACTTAGCCACAGCCAGAACCTTCCACAGACAGTTGCCAACAATACAGTACAGTTTCAAAGCTATTTTATAGATCCGTAAGATGGCGTATCCAGTCAGTTAAATTGAAACAATTCAGCTACATTTTGGCTTTTAGATGTAGTCGTTTCATTGGTTCGGGGAACTGGACCTCTAGTTGCAAGAGGTCCGTTGGTCTAGGACTGTTACAGGAATGACCGTTAGTACCTACCTACCTATGGATCACAAAAAAGTGACAGATTGATTGATCGTTCTTCTTAGGATTTTTTAAAACTCCAGTCCAGAGGCGCGCATACCCTCTATGCACGCCACCTGACTTAAAAACTGTCTTAGATAAGAATTTTAGGGAAATATATCTAGCACATGCGTAATAACTTAAGTACCTACTTTCCTATCTATTAATGCCCCTTGTCAATATATTAGGTACAAATATTTTTTAGGATATCATATTCAAATATAATATAGGTATAACCCCCCCCATTTTAATAATTACAATTGTTATTCATTGCAACGAGATACCCTTACTTTCATGTTCGCAATTTTCTTTATTCAAAGAGGCTTACTTACCCCTTTTCTTAGAAGCTATTATCAAAGAAAATGAACTGATTTTTATTAAAGAACAATGTTATATCCAGGTAGAGGTAAATGGGCGATATTATTCAGTGGCACGTGAAAATTGAATCAGTATCCCCACCATTAATTGCGCAGATCGGGTATTAGTCTTAATTAAAATAAAGAATTTTCCAAAGACTTGCCGCTAAATATTGAATCCCATTGGTCATCTCGTACGGAGGAAGAGACGGCGCTCTAATTACAAATAATCAAGCCTTTTGATTGGTGGGTTTCGTCCCCCCCATTTATTTGTTCTCAGATGTAGGCGGGGCTTCTCTCGCTCGCTTTTAATTAGTGCAAGGAGTAAATTGCTCGTGAGAGAGAGCACCGGTGCTAGTTTCACTTAGCGCCACCTCTTATTGGATGGCGGAACTATTGGGGGGAGAAGGGGGATAGTGCGACGTAGTTAATATAAGGAAAACACGTACGACGCGCTTTGTAAGGGAAATGGCTCGGTTGACATTTCTATAGTTGATAGCTCCGGTAACCTAATCTGCTTGTATGAAACCCCGAATAATAATGGCTTTGTATTTTGAGCTGCTTCGTGTTGTTTTTATTTTTATATCGAATTGTTGTTTAGTTTGTCTTATTTCAAACATATTCTTTTATATTAAAGACAATCCTAGTTATTCAGGAGGTTTAAAAAGGTAACAACCCTGTCCTACCTACCAAACGTCCGACTTGGATAAAGCAATACTTTCTAATATTTTTACGTTGGGCTTAAATGCTGTGTAGAAGTCTAAAGCTTGAGGTATATTTCCAGAGAAGACTACTTGGGGAGACCCCAGTCAAACATGCCTTTAATTCAAAGAAATTAGCAGTCCCGCCTATAATCACTAAAAGATGATAGTATTCGTTAAAACCCACCTGGTCGCATTGCAGAAGCGTCATGAGTCTTTGCCTGTTGTGAGACGTTAAATAAATAAATATACGCACATCGCCATCTAGCCCCAAAGTAAGCGTAGCTTGTGTTATGGGTACTAAGATGGCTAATGAATATTTTAATGAATAATATACAGAAATACTTACAATATAAACACCCAGGCACTGAAAAACATTCATGTTTATCACAGAAACATTTTCCAGTTGTTGGAATCAAACCCACGGCCTTAGACTCAGAAAGCAGGGTCGTTGCTCACTGCGCCAATCGGCCGTTAATAGGCTGAGGATGATAAAAAAATGTAGGTAATGCATAAGAAAAGGTTTACTAGGTACACATTATCACATTCGTAAATACATTATATCGGGTCGTCTTCGTTATTGTTTTTAAAATTGTGTAATTTCACGTTACAAAATGCCTTTTTCTGTTAGCTGTTAGTAGAAAAGTTTCAGAGTTTGAGTCAGAACCTAGAACTTACTTAGTTAAGACGCTTCTGAATAAAACTACATCGTTAAAGATACATAGATAAATATGGACAATACCCTGAAACATAATAATTTATGATACCAATTAATAGATAGGTAAATAACAGAAGAACATTATGAAACAAACAAATGCAATTTAAAACCAACAGTATCATCGACGCCCATTTTATTGCACCTTCCACCCACCCACCACCACGCATTTCCAAGCCATTTAATATTAATGTGAATTTTCGTGGAGATTCGTATAAAGCCCGTCTACGATACAGAGGGGGTGAGCGGGGGAAATTGGACAAGTGGTTTAAATTTTAATTCTGTTCGTCTTAGGAAGCCGTTAGTTTTATCTCTCTGTTGGTGTGCTGGATAATGTTTATTTAATTTGTATAAATTTACAACAAAATTCTCACATTTTCTGGTAAAGATCAGATATGAATAAAATATTGTTATAGCATTACTTTTAGATAATAAAATGTAAAATTATCTCGTTTGTGATGAGCAAAAAAAGTGGTTAACATTTTTGTTTAGCAATAAAAAAAATCAAACAGATATTAACATTTCAGAGTCTAAGAACGTGATTTAAAAAATAATAACTCGAATCCATTGATTAAGTAAAGTAAGCACTTAGCTATAAATGGATTAGCGTATAAAATCTATATAAATAGGCATAAATAGGCATAGGTAAATTTTCATTAACATTATTTAAAAAAAAAAGTAGATGCATAAGTGGTTAGAGCCCAAGCTATTTCCAATAGATAAAATTCTAAGACAGATTCTAAATACAAGTATGTTAGGAAGAGACAGTTCCGAATGAAGGGTGGAAACTTATTAAAAATTCCGCCAGAAAAGAGACGCGGTTTAATTTTCTGAGCTCGTGTGTGGAGAAGCCATGACACTTTTATGAGAAAACCGACGGCTACTGAAGCTTACAATACCTACTTTGAAAGTTTTATGAACCTAACGCCTAAGTTTGCATGTTGAGAAACATATAACCATTTTATAAGTTGTTAGCTACTAGTAATGTTAAGTTTGTTTGTAACTACCATACCTATCCCTTTGCTCTTTTTTTGGCCTTTGCGCATCTTATATAAATTATATATTATATATTTTTATTGTTTTGTTATTTCTTGTTTTCGTTTTTAATTTGTGCAATAAAGACTTTATCTATCTATCTATCTATTATTTTTCATGCAGCAGGAGTTTTTTCATTTTATTGAATTTTTAATAAAAATTATTGAGAATGCGAAATGCAGATTATTTGTTTTTCTTCTATCATGCACCGCGGCGATATATAGGCGTGATTCTGTGCATGAATATTGTTGTAAGAGATTAAGGAGCTGGAAAGCTATCTAGCTGCTGCGTTTAATCTTGAGATTATAATATATAATACTCGAAGACTCGGTGACTTCACACAAGGAAGAAGTTATAGAGTTGTAAGATAATATATCAACATTTTATTAAATTTTCTAAGCAGAAGATGGGCTTGTATTGATTGATATTTATATACTACCTGTCAGGAAGTTTTCACATATGACAACATTAATCTTGCGTTCAAGAAGTCTTATTTTGAAAAATTAGCTTGTTTTGCTCCATATCAATAGAGCAATCTTAAAAGGACATTTAAATTGGCACTTTGTTGTAAAGGATATGAAATTATCTTATCGCAGTTAGTGGAGACGTAGTATGTCCTTTTTTTTACTTTAACGTGTGACTGTAACGTTACAGGACTTTTCATGGCATTTTCATATTTTAAATAAATGTAAGAACAGATCCATGTGGTACCATTTTGGCCAACCTCCCCATACAGCGCTGCACTAGCCCAGCCTTACACTGGATTTATAACTCGTACTTAAAAGTACTTTCAGTAGTTTCAAACAATTTCCAATAGATAAAGCCCCAAGACAGATTCCAAATACATTAGGCAGCTTCAGCTCAGATGGAAGGGGGTGAACTATTAAAATACAAAACCCAAGATATACAATGTCATGAAAAGTTATAAAATACCCTCAAATCAATAAAAAATAAATGCGTATAGGTAATATATGCTTGTCAGAAGCTTCAGGCGCGTATTAAAAAGATTTTCATTTACTCCTAATTACTTAATTGTAGTGAATTAATTCATTACATCACGATGCAGACAAAATATTAATCTCATTCAGCATAACGTATGACTTTACAATGAATATTTGGTAAGTGAGTGAGGTCAGTTAACAATTAGTGCTTGTAAAGTCAACATCTCCTGAAGTGAGTGAGGTCACTTAACAATTATTCATTGTAAAGTCAACATCTCCAGAAGATGCTCCGGTTTCGGAGCGAAACGTTCGATGAGGGTACATTGCCGAAGATCTGTTTGTGGAGTATAAGGATTGAAGAAATTATAAATTACACAATACAGATTCTCTTGCTGTTCGCGTAGTATAGCAAATTAAGCTTAATTTTCATAATAAACCATGAAACGGTTTATAAAGTCATTGTCAGAGGTTGTCCAGGGAAGTGATACCATTTTTATTTCTGCCATTAAGTAGTATGGCTGTGTTC
The DNA here is from genome assembly GCF_905163445.1 of Pararge aegeria. Taxonomy (NCBI): domain Eukaryota; kingdom Metazoa; phylum Arthropoda; class Insecta; order Lepidoptera; family Nymphalidae; genus Pararge; species Pararge aegeria. Next base: position 7,826,118 of record NC_053195.1, on the reverse strand, counting down.
CGGTCAGAAGGACGTGGTTGCCGCTGTGATTACAGACACATGAGGCTTAACATCTACGCCTCAGGTTGAAGAACACTGAACGGCACTTGTATGACGTGCTCCTTGCATGCCCTACGAATTGTTGCTCTGTTTATGGGCGACGGTATAAAAAAAATAAAGGTTAAATATCAACTGGGGCAAACTTGTGTCTATTGGACATACTTGGTTGGCATAATAATGACCATAGTGATGAGGAGTGATGGTATATCAGTTGATTTCCAGAATGTTTCAAAATGGGTGTCTGTATCTTTGTCTTTGTATATCATTGGGATGAAGTGTGAACTATTAAAATTCCGCGGGAGGAGACACCGCGGTTTATTTTTCGGTGCTTGTGTAGAGTAGGTAGAGTGGAGTGGAGTGCATGACACGCTTATATGAGAAAATTTCGCGGTTACGGACGCTTATCGGGGATTTATCGGGTTGCCTGAGCTTTATTTTATTTCGTTTACATAATACTGCTTACCCCAAATTATTTACTTGGGATAAAATACCAGCAATGATATTCCACCTAGAAACTTAGCGTGCCGATACGTTGACACTTCTATGCTCAATTATTTATTTACCTTTTGTTTTGTTAAATTAGTTTTATTTTTGTATAATAAAGACTTTCGATCTATCTATCTATCTATCTATCTCCTTTTTTATTTTATTTTTTATTCCACTACAAGTTAGCCCTTGACTGTAATCTTACCTGCCTGTAAGTGATGATTCAATCTTAGATGGTAACGGGCCAACCTGTTAGGGTTATAGAAGTTATTTAATCTAACTACCAATCGGCCCATACCCCAATCGGCGTCTGCGTGACTTCGTACCGGAACGTAGGTAGGGTGGTAACTAGCCACGGCCGAAGTCTCCCAGACATAAAAACATTTAGAAAGAATAAATTCCCAAAATGCCAAGCCGGGAATTTTCCTGGCGCACTACAACACAGTTTGGTAATTAATAATTACTATAATTTCTGAACATAAACATTAGTCTAGTAATACAACCCTGACTGATACGATGATGGTGGTAACGACTAAAGCCTGCCAGACCAGACCAGACCAGAGAAAATTCAGAAATTATAAATATCCAAATTGGCTTTAACCGGGAATCGAACCCGGGACCTAGCACTTATAAGACCACATGTCGATGGTTTAGACTCTTAATTGCTATCACATAGAAGAAAGTGAGGAGGAGGCTGGGGCATTAATGGCACGATGATAATGAATGTCTTGTGCAAGTCAGAAAAATAATTCTTATTTGTAAGACGATTGGCTACAAACATAGTCTTCGAGGATAAGCTACCTTCGAGGGTGACACGGGGCCGGCGTTACACCTATTTTACAAATGGCCCAAGATTTATTTGCCACCGTCCTGATTATTCGCATCTCTACCATAAATTGTTCGAGTTAGAGGATTTTGTTTTTGGATTTATTCGATTATAAGGATTTCTACTTGCTAAGTTACAGAAATATTCTATATAGGTATAGAAAATACGTGAGTAAATACATATATTTAAATGTATATATGTAGGTTTATTAGAAAATATTTATCTTTATGGCATATTTAAAAAGTTCCTTTTTAAAGTGTAACTTTTATTACAACGTCTCAGACTTTTTTGACTGTGTTTTGCATGTCGCGTGACGGTCGGCCGCGGAGTAGAGATAAAGTGACAGGCGCTCGTCAGAGCGGCCGAGGCCAATAGTGCGGTGCCTATAGTTCGCATCAGCTGACCGTGTCGTGTATATCACTCATTTGTGCCAGTGCTCCATAAAATATTGGTTGCATTTACAAACTGTGAAACTCATGATGATTATACAATATTGTTTTCAGTTTTTTTATATTATGTGTCAGTAGGTATATCATCTAAATAAATGTTAGTATTTAACAAGAAGCAGGGAATTTTCCTGGCGCGCTTACCGTCGTCTACAACACAGTAATTAATAACTAAGTATAAAAATCTTAATCACTGAACGTACAAAATTTGTCTAGTAATACAACCCTGACTGATACGGTTGTAACAATCTTATCTTAGAATATTTAGAGTTGAATAAAAGTAGTAGTTGGAGACCTAGTCCACTTTTATTATTTCCCATTATCATTCCGATTTTCCAAGTATAAAATTAAGATTGATGATAAAACAATGGAATATTATTCCGTTTTTTTTTATTTATATCTATAATGGGAAAAAAGGTTTCACTTTTATGGTGGTTTCATAAAACCCTCACAATTCATTTTTTTTAATAGTAGGTGTAGCGGTCATAACAGAACTAGATGGCGCCACAAAAATTCTGCATCGCGCTATCGAAGTGTCACAAAGAATGTCTATATACAACTTCCAAAGATGAATGTCCGGACCTCGGTCCGCGAGCACGATCACCCGCTCGGAGGAAGATCTTCCTATTGTTACGGTCAAGTGTACCGTATCCGTACAGTAGGTAATAAGCAGATGGATGACCTGATAGTCTAGGGGCACGTCCTGCAAACTCACGCTCTGTGTCCATCAATCTGAGGCGTAGGTTCCAAGCCTAATGCGCCTGTAATTGCACCGGCAACCACTCCCATCAAACCGGAACACAGTATTGCAACAATGCTGCTTAGCGGCAGAAATAAGCATGGCTCTGTGACAAAAAACTCTACAGCTACTAAAAACCTACTCGTTGACCAATCATTCCTCCTCCTTGGTCGTTCACTCTTGACGGAGTGGTCGTGTATGCATTTTCTTTGGCTACAGCAGACCCCGCGATGCGCATTCACTTGTTACGGTCTTCAGCGTTTTAGGAACATTGGACTATGGATGTTTGTGTTGCAGCTTTTGTTATGTTTATCCAACGCGTGGGTCACCAGACATTAAGTTGATATAAATCTTTAATTTGTCGTCCTATGAAGGCACCCTTTTGCTTAGCTTGAATAGTGTAACTTAACTGTGTAAATTGTGGTTATTTCTGTTATCATGTTTAAGTACTATTTTATATTTTATTAAAATGTTTGCCTTGTTAACTAGATGAAAGGCATTGAATCATTCAATTGTTTTACATTAGCTGTTGTTTAATATTTTTGTACCCATCTTAATGTCTACAAGTCAAAAAGGAAGACCGTGGCTAAACTGCAAAATACTTATCACGTTCGCAAAGAGATTTGGGTTCGAAGACAGTCGGTTCTACAATCCTTAAGATATGTTATTAAAACGTTTCTATAACCGTTTGAATAATAATGGTTAACATTTTGGCTTACCTCGGGGGCCGAGTTTGACAAACAACACGCACCAGTAACTTTTCGGAGCTATGTTCGTGTATAATTTAAGCAATTAAATTTCACTTGCTGTCATGAAAAAGGTGAATATCATGAGTGGTTTACTTTTTACTGTATGCCTGAGAGTCTGCCGCCATAATTTTCTCAAAAGCCGCGTGAAGTCCGTCGATCCTCAATTGGCCAGAGTGGTGGACTACGGCATGAATGCATCTCAGTTTGAGAGAGGAGAGTTGATGTGGACTGGTAGTGGATAGATAATAGAGATATATCATTTAGCCGTCATAAATCGATCCTAATAATTTTTAATTTAACCGATCTTAATAATTAATAATATTAAAAGTCTAGCGATGTTATCGTACGGCTATAAAAACGGTCACGGCTGACCGCCTTTACAATTTATATGGCAGTGTGTTAAAAGGCATCATGCGCCGTTATTTATTTACTCACTGATGGTAATTAAAGGATTTCTGCTTCAATGCATCCACCGGTAATGAGACTCATAAAAATAATTGTTTTTGACCGCGACCCAATAATTCGCTGTCATCGGAGCACCTGGTAAATTTAGCTACCTAACTGAAACTTTTTCACAAATGGATCACTGTGGAAAATCTAACGCCCTCTCTTATGTTACAGAGAACTTTGCTCAGCAATACTATTATTATTAAATAGGCTGAAGATGTTTTAAAACAACTTTCAATTTAAATACCCGTCTATTTCATAGTCATCAAAATGCCAGTTTTATCATTATGCTTTATCGGTTAAGGAAAACATGAGGGAACCTGCATGCCTGAGAGTTCTCCATAATGTTGTCAAAAGTGTGGGAAGTCTAAGATGACGTGACTGAAGTGACCGAAGACTTTGCCGTGGTGGATTAACCTAAAGTGAGTGTTTATAGATATACTTTATGTATATAAAAAAGGAAAAAGAAAAGGAAAAAAAAACCCGTTCGCAGTAGTGGGGCGTTAATGATACTGATAACAATGATAAACTCTAAGAGTATTAAAAATAGAAAAAGTAGGTACCTTATTTACAATTACCCGCAGTTTAACCAGTCAACAATCTACTAGATATTTATCTAACTGATTGTAAACTAAACGGTCATTAAACGGCAATTAAGCACGGTTAATCAGATGCACCCTACAGTAATTGAAACTATCTACTGTGTAATTTTATTCACTCAACTAGAATGCTACATGCTTTTTGAAATTAAAAGTGACAAGCTGTTTATAGATCCCAGTCACAGTACAATGAGTGTATTTGTCACTATTACTTGGTAAAAAATGTGTAGTAAAAAATATGAACCTTTTTTTTATATTTTTCCACCCATCAGAGTTTCCGCTAGTTTAATTCGTCTTGACAACGACTCTGGGTCGAAAAAAGTTAGATTAGCTAAAGATATTTTTAATAAAAGTTAAAGATAAATTGCTAAAATAAAAATTATAGATAGTTTGTCCATACCATTTTCTTCTTTTGCTAGCTGCTGCCCGTATTTTTCATCTGCGTTAAGGTATTCGTGTTTGAAACGTTTGTTTGCCTGGGATAAAAAGTAGTGCTATCCAATGTGATGTTTCTATCCGAACTTTAAGTTGAAAGGACTCAGAGTAACATAGACTTCATGCCCAAAAATCAAGTTGATGGGTTAGTCTTAGTTGGAAAGTGAAGGAAGGACAAATAAATTATCAAACAAACACATTTTCATATATATATATATATATATCTAGTAATAGTAAGGTTTTTAAAGAGAAACTAGTTATTTTAATTATTTGCAGCTTTGCAGCCACAAACCAGCATTGTAAACACAATCTATTTAAAATATATTTTATAATTATATCATTATAATATTATCGTTGAATATGTTTAAACTTATAACTCGACGAGTCAATAAGCTCTAGAGGTAATGAGCGTAAATCTATGGAATTTGAGGTGTTTGCAGGGCGACCTTGCACCGGTAAACGCAGCGTTGGAAGACCCTCGACTAGGTGGACAGACGATATCAAACGAGACGCTTAACGCCTCAGGATGAAAGCAGCACAAGATCGTAAAAATTAAAGCTTAAAAAAACCGTATCATGATCCTGACGTACATATATTGGTAACGAGAAAAAAAAATTTTGCCTATATAAGGAATCTAAGTATGTGCCTATACACTTTTATATAGAAATATCCTTCGTGAGTTTGCAGAAGCTAACTGTAGGTCACAAATTATGAAAAAATGTCGCAGGAAGATTATAAAGTGTATAATTTTAAGCCAGATTAACATCGTAACGTCAGTTCCAGTTGTTTTGAATGTAAAATAAAGAATCGACTTAAATCATGAATTTTGTAAATGAAAAGCCTCATCACGGATGTCGCTCATCGACGTTTTACTAGATGAGCCAGTATCATCTGACATAACAAACGTATATTGGAGATGCCAAGTGCACGCCGTCTCTCTTTGTTATACTTCTTGCCAGGACTAGGCTATTAGTTTTTGGGTTTGGCATGTTTTTAACGACAGACCACTTGTCTGAAGTCAACCCCTTTTGTAATCGGCGTATCTTTATGTTATCAAATAAAAAATCAGAAACTTGCTAGAAGAACTGGAGTTATTGATATTGGTTAGCGAGTAATATCTAAACACGGCTTAGCAGCAAAGATTGGTCTGTACATGTTTAAATATTTTATTTTTTACCCGGCTAAACAATCGATTTCCGCAGGTTTATTAAAAAGCCGAAACAAGTGCGGATGAATAATTATAATATACCTACCCCCAGTGACGTGCATAGAGGGTATGCACAGGGTATGCAGATGAGAAACTTAAGGTTGAAAAACTTAACTTTATAACTCTTACAAAGCCTATGCTTTGTAAGAATTATAAAAAGCCTACATTTAAATATTTATAACTCGTATTGGAGATTTTCTTCATTTTATATCATCTGCATACCCTCTATGCACGCCACTGCCTATCCCAATACATCATTGATATGCTTTAAGTATGGGATTCAAATAAGATCATAATTATTTTTCATCATAAACAACCAATTACTGTACCCATATTCATTCTTAACTAATATTAATTTAACTGCCTCATTAGTCTATTGATTAGTATGTTCACGTTAAGCTGGAACAGTTACGATCATCATGCGAAAACAATAACTAAAGCCCTCTGTTGCATTACAATGGAGGTCTCTTTTCCCCATAACTAGTAGGTATAGCCTGGCGCGTTAAATACGCTACTACAACTTATAATCACTGCCAAGAGTCCACCGAGAAACACACCAAGGTTTTAGTTTATAAAAACTCTGTTTCCCCTGCTTTATGCGTCTGGCATTTTTCGGTAAAAAAAAGGCTTTAGACTCGCTAGTAGGATAGTGATGAAGACAATTAATATCAGCTTTCATCGTATTTATTTATTCGTCTTATCATTTTTGTTACCTTACACGCACGTTTGAAACAACAGTCTTACATGATACAGACACATCCAGCGTCTCTACGTTACGGTTGTAAACGAAACGGTAAGTCTTTTTGCCAGAATAAAGGATTAATCGTTGACAAGAAGACCGGGCTCGCATAAATATCTCATTAGGCCAAGATTTATTGTTCAAAGAGTCACGATACAGAAAAAAAAGTTCGGAAGCGAATGGTTTGATAATTAGTTGTCAACATGCGATTGTCTATTTGGGGCTCAAAGTTGGTTAATTTTGATTTTTATTCGCCGTAATATATCATTTTGTTAATGACACCTAAATGAAGAGCTATCACGAACACAATACCGGCGAAATTCTCTTAGAAAGTCGTAAAAGAAAGTGTAGTAAAACGTTTCTGATTTAGCCATAACCTGGGGCGAGAACGTTACCTTTCTTTCAGAGTTATTGCTTTGCAAATGGTATCGTTAAAACAATCAAGATGTAATTTGACTTTTACCAAAGCTAATTTTACTCTTAAGGTTAAATTATTTATTATTTATTTATATATACCTAGGGGGTAAACGAGCCTGCGGGTTATGTTAAAGGATTTACGCCGCTAATGAATATCTGTAGCGTCAGAGAAACCACTCATTCGTTGTTTATAGAATCCTTACTAGTATTATTCATACGAAAGTGTATTTGTTTGTTTGTCATTACTTCACGCTCTAACGAAGCAATCAATCTTCTTGATTTTTGGCATAGATTAGTTGATAGGAGGAAGAGTAACATAATCTACTTAAGGTCCCTGAAAAACATAAAATTCCCTAGGATGGTTTACAGGAGCATTCGTATTTTTATGCCAGATATTGTCCTTAACTCACGGCCCATCAAAGCAACTAAACGACTTTTGCAACGCGGGTAAAACCGCGCGGCACAGCTAATTTGTATATCGAATAATCCAAAATTCTAAGGAACACATTAGATAGGTGATTGTTGCACAATTTCCTAGTTTGTTTAATTTTCATCTTTCTCATATATAATAGAAAACTACAATTATGTAATTATTATTTATGTCGTAACCATGAGATATTTTTTTCATGCTGCTATCGCTGCGTAACTATCGCTGTCTGTTAACATCATCAACATCAATGGTCTTTAAGAAAAAGATATTCAAATGACAATTTAGTTAATTCTTAAATTTGTACCATACACCTTATATCTCCATGAGATAAATTGTTTAACGCGATTGTATTTTAGTAATTCAATCGTGTTTTGAGTTCGTCGTTCTCAGTAAAGTATATATAAAATATTAATAGTTTGTTGAATAAAGTAGGCAATAAATAATAAATACACTTTATAATTAAATGTCAATGTATCAATCGGTAAATATTGAAAAGTTGTGAATATAAGCCCCAACGCTCACGGTATATGAGACAGCTGTCCATCGGCGCATGTGACGACCAATAAAAAACATATTAAAATTTCGTTTACAGATTAAACAGATAAGAGCATACTTCGTACAGGAAAGGTGACATTCGGTGAACATTAAAGTCTAAAGGCATCGCTAAACGTTTAAATAATTTATCGATGACTTGACCTCGCTTCATTTGCCTTAAACAAATTGTTAATTTTTTGATAACTATCATCCGGAACAGATGGCCGGATCCACGACAAATTTGTATCAAACAATTTTGATATTTCTGTCAAGTTATAAAGGTTTATTTTCAGTTGAAATGATGCAGAATTTTAAGGTGTTTTTTTGCTTAAGAAGTAATTGTGGAAGGTAGGCATGGCATGTGCCGCGGTTATGGGACAGGTTGACCACATGTGGTGCAATCTGTTGGGTATTTTATCGAATTTTTAAAATTATAATTTGACGGGTTAATCGCTTCTCTCGGATTAATTTGGTAAGTTACGAGTTCAACACTTGTTCCTAATAAATAAGGGTTAACGTTTGTTGTTTGTTTTGAAACTATTTAATTTATGTTTTGTTATAAGATTATGTCAAACTGAAGCGACATTTATTCACACAGACCATTACCGGGAGTCGCGGAAACTGCCATTAACATAAAGGAAGAAAAGAGAAACTACTTTGAAACTCAATATCAGAATCTTTTGTGTGGCAAATCTACTCTCGAAGCCCTCGGTTGGCGGCCATCCGTTAACACATTGATTATACATCAAGGAAAATAAAAAGGAAATAACGCTTGGTAAAAAGCCGCCCGTAACGCAACGATTTCAATCAGAGAAAACGTTTTGCGTTTTTATGATCGCGACTATCTCGTTCCGAAACAGATTATTTCTCATTTGATTTATGGCCGCTGAATCTTCCAACGATATTATGTTTTGGTCATCCGTTCGATTCCTATTTGAATGCTGAGCGTCGAATGGGGTGGTATGAGACGGGGGTGGCACTCGTACTATATTAATCTCAAATCCATTTGTTGTAATCTGCATTGGATATTGGAGGTTTAAATCTTGGAGGTAAGGTCGAGTTTTCTTTTATTGCTGGAAGAGTTAGGACGCTTCAGAGATCGCCTGGCGATAGAGGTGAGAGATGAAACAGTAGCATCGTATTCATTTCGACCGTGTATAGCTCCATCCCCTTCGCACGCCCTGCGGGAGATTGCGGCCCTAGTATGTATCAGATTTGGGTTTTATCGTTTTATTGCTTATTCTTTTTAGATTTTCAGCGGCGAAGGCATATCATTTTGTTTTTAATGCGAGGCATAAATAACGGAGCAACGGGCCAGTGACTGTTATGGTGCGTTTAGGGAAATGTACGGAAGCGAGCACTATTTGTTACGGCGAAATAAGAGACGGATTTGAAATTTCCAGAAAGTTCCAGACTTAATTAAGTGTGTGGGCGTGTTGCCAGAAGTCTATACCCTCACTCCGTAAATATAATTTCGGCGATGAAGAAATATCTACCTGTCATAACCACGAGGAAGCTTACTTCGTAATTCCAATAAAGTTTCGCAGCTTAATTTTGGGGAAAACTTTTTAAGGAATTGCCGCTCAATTTCTCAAAAGTGATTTTAAAGAGCACCGGGGTGATTTAGTTGAGTAAGTAGGTATTTTGCTGCGAAATATTTTGTCGTCGGTTTGCCGCATCTGGCGTAGGTCCAGTCGCCTGATGACAGCTTATGAATATTTTTGGCAAAATTCGACGCTCACCCATTCATTGGCAGGATGTTTCTTGTTTATCTTTTTGGTATAAATTATACTTTTATATTTTCTTAAGTTACGCTGTTTTTACCAAAAGGTATGTGTTACACTAAACGTTTTTTTTTAAGTTGCACTGCAGACGCTTTTCTAACATTTAGGTATGTTTATTTATTTGCGTAGGTTTATTTGTATATTTAGTGCCCACAAAATAGAGTGTGTGAAGTAGCTATTTCTAATGCAAAATTATCTTATTAGCGTTGATCGGACGATGATTTGATGGTGAGAGAATATGATTGTTATTTAATAGGTGTAATTACTTACATTAAAATAGGTATTTCTCTCTCTACATCACTTGCAATATAAGAATATATACTTTTGACTGATTAACTCATTATATACTTAATTGCCGCAAGTATTGCCAAGATATGTAAGTATAAGATGTAATGCCTAGTAAAAATAGACGTTGGCGGTGTAATATCACTATAAATGTTATAAAGGTTTATTTTAATTAACTTAAAATATGGATACACATGACAGATGTATTTAATAATTCAACATTAAGAGTATCAAGTTTCATGCTATAAATTCAGCGGTTTTGGCTGTGCGTTTATCTATAAGCCGGTCAGGATTTAGAATTATACATACATATATAAGTACATGTAGTCATATCGCACCACCTACCTTCCATCTATTGCTTTCCTTTTAGTTTTTCAGGCCACCACAATGGTCTTTATCGCTATGTACTTTGGTATACATTCCACCAAATTGAGCCGGCTATCTAACTTGCTCTATAAGTATATTCTTATTTTCTGTTTCTTTTCTCGATTGGTGTACCAAAAATAAAAGTTTAATTCATTCATTTGTAGTAATTTTAGAAATTATAAATTATTCATTGTAGGTATATATGTAAATGCTTAAATTCTTAAAGTTTAATAATGATAAAACGATAAAAGTCTCAGTTTAGGAGCAATGGCGGCCATAAATCATCCCAAGAGCTCACATTTTATGAAAACCGCATTAAAATTATTCAGGAACATACTTAGAAACTAACAAACGAAAACAAACAAATACTCCCGCCCAGGCAAAGGTTTCATTGTGGATAGAAATTACAAGAAAAACTCATATTTTAAAAAGACACAGTCTGTTTATAAAATAATAGCTCAAACTTGCTGTTAAATTTTAATTTTCCATATTATTTGGAAGGACATCCACGGCTCATACATTATTGGTACAATACTGGAAGAGCCGGCCAAGAAAAAATCTGCTGTATTCTGTCAAAGTACATTGTCCTCTTAAACATTTTTGATAATATAATAACTCGGTAGGACTTCGACTTCACTTTCGGGGGCGCGAGTTCTAATCGCAGCACGCACCTCTAGGCCTAAGTTATGTGCGTTTTAAGCAACCATAATATCACCTGCTTCAACGGTGAAGGAAAAAATTGTGAAACCTGCATGCCTGAGAGTTCTCCATAATATTATCAAAGGTATATGTGTGTAGTCCACCAATTGCGCCCACCAAAAAAGTCCAACGAAGTGAAGGCACTGGGCCAGCGTGGTGGACTTGCGCCTTAACCGTTTCTCATTGTGGCAGGAGACGCGTGCTCGGTAATTCAAAAAATTCAAAATTCAAAATTCATTTATTTCAAGTAGGCCTAATATAAGCACTTTTGAAACGTCAAGTCTGTCTGTTTGTAGTGATTCTACCACTAACTGGTTGATATGATGATGATTTTGCTTTAAAAAATGGTAGGTAATAGCCTGGTTGTTAAGGCATCAGCCACTCATTCGGAGAGACCGAGTTCAATCCCCTCTTTCCGTTCAAACCTCTAACTTTTTAGAGTTATGTGAAACTTAACTTAAAAGCAAATGAAATGTCTTGCTGTAGCGGTAAATGAAAACATCGCGAAGAAAACTTTATACTTGAGAGTTTCCCATAACGTGCTCAAAGGTTTGTCAGTCTACCTATCCGCACTAGGCCAGCGTGGTGGAATACAGCCTAGACCCATATAATTCTAAGAGAAGACCCGTGCCCTGTACCGGGCCGGTTGACAATAATGATATTTAATTAAGTATTTATTAAATAATAAAAAAGTTAAGTTAAATCGGCGATGATAGCTCGATATTGTTATACAATAATATGATAAACGACTAAAACAACGGGAGAGACATCTATCTTTGCATCGTTTGAGTCCATGTAGGACTGCAGTGTAGGTATCGATAATGCAGTCGTATTTATATCAAAATACCCACCAACACAATGTCATGAACGTTGGTTATTAATGAAATATAATTTCAATTGTTTCTTGAAAACTATCTATTAACTCATTATTAATTAGTAGGGTATTTGTAAAATCCTAATCAATTGAATAAAATATCTGGCAAATATGAATTTATAGTTATCAAAAGTTTGGTTATTTACCCACTTCATAAAATTTCTGTACCAAATATTTTCAATTGCATATAATGTTGCCACTACTTGATAATAGATGTCACTGCCGTACACCGCACTGCATAAACCTTATAAGTAATTCCAGCTTTTGTCGCTCTCCGCATGGGGCGCCACGATCACCCATTGTTCCACCCAGCATCAGTCTCCGATAACGCATAAATTCAACGGCTTCGAATCTTTTGTTTTATCTCAGTAACGTATGGACACTGCGAAGTGAGTCCGTATGATACGCGATGCTTGTTTTGCCTTTATTAATGAAATATGTCGCTACAGAGGTCCGTGGTTTATTTTATTATTTTAGTTACCATTTCTTATCACGACTTTATCTGCCGTAGAGAGGGATGCATCGAAAAATAAATTATGAATGTATTGTTCCAGTCATTTCGTTGGGAACAATAGCGACGAATAAGTTTAAGCTAAGGTAGGGTAATAAATTCTGTATTAACAACACGCCACTATTTTTTATGGGTGATAGGTTAAGTTTTGTGATTGAATACGATTTCAACTGATGGAAAGTTCTGATGCAGTTTTTAGTCCAGAATCAATCCAGTCACGGGGACAAGCGGCCCAGGATTGGAAACCCCCTACAAAATACGTATGACCAGCGTTGGACTTCAACCGGTTGAAGTGATGAACAATTTATGCAGCGCAAGCCAAGATAGCTTCTTAGGTGAAAGTTTTTTTCTGACTTAGTACTTGTGCCGTATTGTTATATTTTGGCCAATATACACAATATTAGTTTAGCTTATGTGGTATTCTTATTTATTATAAAGTTAGTTAGTATATTATTGTAAAGTTTTATTAAAATCCGTTTAGTAGTTTTCGCGTGAAAGAGAGAGACTTTTGCATTTATATTCTAATAAGTAGGATTGCAGACGCTCTTGTTACAGAATTATAATCCTTTTTAAAGGACTTGAAGGTATGTCATATTAGACTGGTTTAAAAATAATTCAGCGTTAAGCGATGTTAGTAACCTGAACGTAGTGATTTTCAATAAACGAATACCTCGTGTAATGAAAACTGTAATATCGCCTTTGATTTTAAAAGGTGATGTTAATCCTGGAATATTAGGGTAACTGCAAACACTTTCGCAATCATTCCCTTTAAAGCAGGGTACCACGGAGGGGTGGGGACTAATGAACCGGTGAAAATTTTCCTCTACGACGCTTATTTTGAGATGAAGTCTTTTGAAATTTGGATGCAAATATTTATCTCAATCTATATTAGACACCTATTTTGTAAAAAAAAAATACTATACGTAAGTGTAGGTAGCTTTGAATAGAGTGCACAACCTATAATCACACGAACGTATGTACGAACTCGGATGACAGCTCAAAAGCCAATTTTTTTTATAGTAGTATTTGAAGGAATAAGCAGATAACTGATTTTGTTTTTTTATAGCCACGGTTAGTCAAAACCACGGCATATAAACACAGCAACACTTCGCACGGCAAGAAACACATCCTGCAAGGTTAATCAACCTGAGGTGCTAATATAGATCCTCATTTGCCTGTAATTACACAGGCAACAAAGCCCTTCAGACCGGGACACAGCATTGCAACAAAGCATGGCTTATCTGCGGCAGAAATAAGCATGGCTGATCTCTAATCTAGCTTAACCTGAATGAAAAACCATCGGCTATAAACAGTAAAGCTAGAACCTATAAGTCTATAAGTCAAAGTTCTTAATCAAGCTAATGAAATTTCAGAATCTTTTGAGGTTTGAAAACATTGGAATATGTCCTACAATGTTCTCATAATATTGCTTTGAAGATATTTAATTTCCAATATATCGTGTGTTATTTTAACCATAATCATCTCTTTATCTTCTACTGAACAAAGAAACTCGCAAACTGGTTCAGATGGTAAAGATGATACATTTGATAAAAAATATAAATGATGCAATGTAAACATCGCATCGCAGTTATTAAAACATGCGAACTAAATTCATTAATATACTAATTTTCTATGAGAGTGGATTCGTTACGCATTCAACCCTTCCCTGGCGCGGTCCCGGGGACCGTGTGTTAAATCTAAATGAACGTAATAATTGTAGCTGCCCATTTGCGAATGGCCTTTAGGCGTCGTTATATTTGGCTCTTGATGTAAGGATAGTATGGAATGACATGTGATAATCTAGAATTGAAACTGCATAAGTATTTATCGTGAATGCTATTTTGTTTTCTTTTTTTATATAACACTTAAAGCTCATCAGTAAATGCATTAAAACTTATTAAGCATGATATGGCCCATTTTCGTGACTAACTTTTAGCTAATCGAAGACTTACGCTTCTACATAATGTTATATTATTTATTAGGACTCATGCATTAGGAAGAAGTTATCCATTTATTTAAATAAGTTTATAACAATGATTTCAAATTCCTCTTTATTTACTTTGTCCAAGAAATTGTATTTGGAAGCTTGGATATGAGTGTATAACTATAATGCAGTTTGAAATTATATAGTGATCATCAATTTACTAGCATCTTGCGCTTTTCCTTTTCAGCCTCTTCCATTTTTTTTTTTATTAAGAAACTTTGAAGTCTACCATACTATACTCTATTCTGTATCTAGATGACAATATTTTGAAAATAATTTCAGTTTAATTACGCATGAGCGACGAGGAATGATGTGTGAAATAAATAGTATATCATTATTTAAAAAAAATACAATATCTATATATTATATTATTTATTACTAGTAACCGTTTCATATATTATGATCTATAGTAATATATATACTAAAGATATTGGAATGACAAAGGTTAAACTTGTATTTCACAAATAAATCAATTTGAATATGAGTAAGCGAAACATTAAATAATCTACATCTGATCTACAAGTGGCATTTAAACAGATACAATGATTGAGTGATTTATTGTTATCATCATCATCATGCTGCAGTTTAAAATGATTATAGGCATGACAGATATTCTCGTATTTATGTTATCAATACGGCTACTGGAACGAGATTCATGAAAGAAATAAAACAACAGCTCCAATTTAGTTATTTTATGTTGTATGTGCCCTATGTATAAAGTTTAAGGTGCTACTAATTAAATCCTTCGTTTTATTTATCCCAACAAACCAAGCGTTGGTTAAACTCTTTTTCTCTATTTTTCACTCAATTTTATTCCTGATAAATCGATGATGTTTTAGTAGGAGATCAATGATTTACCACCTCCTGGTTTCCATGATTTCAATATTTTTTCTCTTTTCACCAACTCTTGTTAATACTTCTTTATTTCTAATTCCAAATTATTCTTTCCATTCGGCTTCCACACCTCATTTGAATGCTTCCAACAGTTCAACGTCATATGGCACAAGGGTGGAAAAAATTACTATTACACTCGTGGTATGCAAATTATACTCGTTAACATTATAACATAAAGGTATATGGTTCAGGACCATTCAATCTGAGCCTCCTCATATATCCTGGTTTATGAATAGTAACATTAGTAGGAATAAGTTAGTTCTAGCATTTAGACTTAGATCTGTGCACATGCCTTTAGGCAAGTTCAAATATCTAATGAGGAAAGTTGATTCTCCCAATTGTGATTTATGTGGTGAGGTAGATGATATTTTGCTCCTACTAATGGCGTGTGTTCGGAATCACAGCTTGCGAGAAACACTAACCTACGAACTGAATATTAATTTTATGAACATTGGCATTTTTAACTCTATTATTAGCGAACCGTTGGGCACTTCGGCAATAAAACTTTAAAGATTCGTTGGTGATTCTCTCAAATTGTTGTAGTTTAAGATTTGTGTTCATTTTAGATTCATATTGTGTGTAACGATGGGGCTGACATATAGGTAACCTATAAAAGTCCCTTAAATAAATAGATTTATAAAAAAAAAACATTATAACAAGTTCAAATAAATCCAGAAATAAGTAGCAAGAATCACAACTCCCGATCCGTAATTACCATTTGAAAATATTAAAACACGTCCACAAAATCTGCTCCCGCCCCGGCACTAACAAGCGAGGGTGACATAATCGTAGAAACAAATCTCGCTACTATTGCTGCATGTAAATGATGATGATTAATTTGTTCTTCAAATGACAAGAAGGGTTAAAAGCCAAGGGGTAATTCGGGCACTTGTTCCGAGAATTTCGGGTATTCGGGACCCGGCTGAATTTGCGCTGTTTAATTTCCACCGCGCCATTTCGTGCCATTTGATTGCCTTTGTGCCGTTCGAGTTTGATGGAGTGTAGATATTTCCGTTCAAGAGTTGTATTAATTACAAGTGAAATTCCTCGTGGAATTTTTGAGTCAAAGAGGCCTTTATCTTTGATGGGTACGATTTGCACGTACCTTTTGATTGTAACAATTTGGTCTTTTAATTCGTGTTATCTAGACGTCATCGGACGTTAAAGTGAAGTTATTTTTAAGGACATGATTGTGCTTTTTTGAATCGGAATAGTGTTTTAATTTTCCGATTCAATCAACACCGAAAAGTTATTAGTTTAAAAAAGTAATTTCCCACCACAACCATTAACTATAAGTTTACTTAGATTTTTGAGTTCATATAAATAGATAACATTACTAAGTTTATGGTATGTCCGATATAGTTATTCAGTTATAAGGATTGTTATGCATTTACATAGTTATTGTGACGTATTATGACTACATAAATCATATTAAAAGTGTGCTCACTATAATCAGTTTCAACCAGCAATGTTATTGCTTTCATAAAGATAGTTATAGAACTGTTGAGTGACATACAATAGGTACAACTATTTGACGACATAATAATTTAGCTAAAAAGATAATTTGCACTTGAGAAAATCCTTGCTTACTTTTAGTTAGAGCATTGCATTATCAGAGATAATAGCCTAGTGGGTAAAGCTTCGGCTTTCCTTTCGTGGAGACCGAGTTCGAGCCCCAGCATCACTAACTTTTCGGAGTTATGTGCGTTTTTAATTTAAGCAATTTCAAATTACTTGCTTTAAACGGTGAAGGAAAACATCGTGAGGAAACCTGCATGCCTGAGAGTTTTGCATAACGTTCTTAAGTCAACCAATCCGCACTTGGCCAGCGTGTTAGACTACGGTCCAAACAATAATCATTCTGCGAGACCCGTAGTGAGCCTGGAATGGGTTGACGATGATTATCAGAGACACAATTAGCAGTAAAGAGTGAACCATACCAATATCAGCCTATTAAAGTACCATTAGGTACAGATCACTGGACATAACCAATGTAGTACCTGCCCTATAGTAAATCTAGGTACCTACTGAGAATTTAAAAATAAAACCCAATAGTTCTTGGCACTTGGGAATCGACGGCCGATTGGCGCAGTTTGCAGCGACCCTGCTTTCTGAACCCAAGGCCGTGGGTTACATTCACACCACTGGAAAATGTTTGTGTGATGAGCATGAATGTTTCCCAGTGCCTAGGTGTTTATATGTATATTCTAAGTATTTTATTTATAAAAAAATATTCATTAGTCATCTTAGTGCCCATAACACAAGCTAAACTTACTTTGGGGCTAGATGGCGATGTGTGTATTGTCGTAGTATATTTATTATTATTATTTAATCAAACCGAGGACCTTGTGAGCCATATTTCAACATCCTATCCATTTGACTAACGAGAAAACTGAATCGTGAACCTTCGATTTATAAAATAACCAAAAACGAACAGCTGCATTAGTTCCACATGTGCAGTGATAATAACGGGTGTCATATCACATAACAGCCGCCTCTAAATCGATTTTGAGTCTAGCATCAGTAGAATATGCTAATGGAAGGTGCGGCCGATAGCACACGTAGGTAACTACATTAGGTTCTGCATAAAACCAGTATGTATCGAGTTTTAAGCACGTCTACTATTATGTGACTATTTATTTAGATTTGCGAAATATGAATTCGAGGATAGTAAAATAATATCTGTTTTAAGTTTGCATTATCTGTTTTTTTCATAGTGAGGTTAACATTACCGGCCTTTAAATTTAACGGACTTGAATAATTGAAAGTTTTGAAAGAGAGCATTTTTTTTCATTATTAAAATAAGACATTCAATTTTTAAGAAGATAAAATAAGTTAAATGGTCAGAAAAATTTACCTAATTAATTTGAGATGAAAGAAAGTAGTGAAAAGCTTTAAATTTTTCAAGAAAACGTAAAAATAAGCATTCGATGTTATACACTTTTTTTAAATCATCAAACAACTGCCGCTAAGCGACGTTAATGTAAACTTACCTACTTATATACTCAAATTTATGAAATGGCCAGTCCAGTAATCGTTCTAAAATTTACAGGCAATTTATAATCATTCACACGTATGTATTTTCTCACGACGGTAGCTTAATATCGGTGCAGAGCGTAGAATACAAAATAGTTTCGCTTGTAAACAATTTATTTTCATGTAAATTACTACCCCTCGCTGCTTCGTTTACATAAGAACACATTGTGAAACTTGTTTACACTTAATATTATTATAACTAAAATGCTGTATATAGGCTTAATGTTTAGTTAAAAATATAAACGTTTATTACAGCGTTTTTTAGCGATTTTTTTTCCATAAACACCCCCTTTACTTTTAGGTAGGTATTTAGACCTAATTTTATCATATCACCCTATCCCCGGCCAACCACAAGGTACCGGTCTCATCCCACAATAAGAAGGGCTCAGGCCGCCACGCTGGCCCAATGCGGATTGGTGGACCTCACGCACCTTGAGAACACCATGGAGAACTCTCACGCATGCAAGTTTCCTTCACCGTTTAAGTGATATATAATGACTTAAAACGTATATAACTTAGAAAAGTTAAGATGGGAATGCAACTCGGCGACGAAAAAGTGAAGTTGAAGTCGTAATGTTATCGTAACGTTGTTATATGATAGAACATTCTGAACTTGTCATCAAGTTAGTAAACCTTTTTACGTACTAATCGATTAATAAATAATAATAATAAATCATCAATGTATTCTTAAATATAGTTCAGGGATAACGAGTTCAATCTGATGCAGTGTAAGTTGGTAGAAGGTTAACTTGTTAGGGGTATTGTAGTTATGTTAATCGTTTTGATTTTCTCATTAAAGCGACAGCGTATGTAACGATATAAAAGTCAAAGTCAAAAATATCTTTATTCAAGTTGGCCCATAGGTGGCACTTTTGATGCGTACATAAGAATTACACAGTAGTGAGATGATGGCGATAACCACATTCGTAAACTTAAAACTAAAGCTACAAGGGTTCCAAACGCATCCTGGTATAAGAAGAAGCCCACAACAAACTTAGCCGGGTGTTTTTTTTTTTTTGTTATCACCATTTCACAATATCATTTTAAATTATTAGAAGAGCAACCTGGTTAGAGCAATAATTTACACCCAAGCTTTTTTATCGTTTACGTAGTCCTTTATACTATAATAGGACTTTTCTATAAGCTCTATAACTATAACTTTTTAAGAGACATCTCCAAGATGTCAATTGGTAGTTTATTGTAGAATTGTATGCAATTTCCTTTAAACGAATTATGAATTTTATGTAACCTAGTATATTGCACTGTAAGTTTATTCTTACTTCTAATGTTTAAATTATTGCAGTCACATTTTTTCGTAAATATAGTATAAATGTTTTTATGAACGTACATAAAATTTTCAAATATGTATACACTGTCATTATTTTAAAATCTTTAAATTTATATATCAATGACTCTCTCGGACCCATTTTGTAGATAGAACGAACAGCCCTCGTCTGCAGCACGAAAATAGTGCTAATATCAGCAGCATTACCCCAAAGTAAAATTCCATATGACATAATGCTGTGAAAGTAACTATAAGTAAATATACTGCTTGATGTCGCGTCGTTGATGGTTGACATTAGACCGGTGGAAAAAATTGTGGAGTCCACCAATCCGCACTGAGTCAGCGTGGTGGACTACGGTCTTAACCCCTTCTCATTGTGGGAGGAGACCCGTGCCCTGTATCGGGCTGGTAATGGATATGATGATAATGATAAATTGGTTCATTCTGTTTACTTCTCCGGACGGTCATTGTTCTGATACATTAAGATAACAAGCTCTGAGCGGGTTACCAGCGAAACCAAACATTAGTAAGTAATATAGTGAAAGTTTCATGAAAACGAACGACTCATATACGGTAGCGTTAATACACCTTTTTATACCGAGGACCAAACGTCAAAATTTGATTTCTTTTACCATACGGCGTATGGTATGACACGTTGAAGGTGACGAAATCTGAGCTAGCATAGGGAGAAAATAAAACGTATATTCTCGTTAGTTATAGTTAACGTGTCCACTTGCTAAAGTACCAGAACATGGAATAGGAGAAGTTGACCCCCCTTTTTTATGACACATATGTTATTTGAATATTATTTCCACTTGTGGGTCAATGGTCTGAGAGTTGGTAAAGCTGTGGGAGAACATTTTTATCCTTTCCCATGGGAGATAATTGTCTCCTGCCCATAGAGTTCCCCATAAAAGGCGAGTGATGTCACCAATCAATTGCCCTGCAGCGTGGTGGGCTACGGCCTTCTCATTCTGACAGCAGACCCGTGCCTTTTGGCCGGTAATAAGTTGTTAAAGATTACACATATTTACCTTACTCCAAACTTTAGTTTCTTAACTTGGGTATGTTACAATGGGGACTCTGCCCTCTAAAAGATAGGAAATAAAAATACAAAAGACAGATAAATTGCAAAATTTAGCATGTGTTACTTACCTTCATTTCACTCAGCCCGCTTTGACTACAACTGAGATAGTATTCAGCAGCCAATCTAAAATTCAACACAATTATATTTCCCAACTTAGCTCTTATTACAAATCTAAATATATTAAGCGCGGACGCAGTCACGGGAGCGAATTAGTGAGCTCTTTGTGCAATCAGGCGGGCCCTTCGTCCTAATGAATATGAATACGAACACGACTGGTACCGACTCATTATTGTACGAACTGTTTATATTATCTGTACCTACCTACTTGCTTTGTAATTTGACTAGCTGTGACACGCGATTTCCGCTCGAATTCATAAAAAATTTAAAAGTCAATTTTGCTTTATGATTCCTTCTTTTTAGATTGTGTAGTAGTTCAAAACAAAGTTGTGCCATGAATCACTGTCTATATATTTTATTCTAACTCTCAAAATATATGTCTGCGTTTTCTTATCAGTGGTAACTGCATTCTGTAGTAGAGTCACTAAGATAAAAACACTCGGGACGATACAAAAGTCCTTAAGAGAAAGAATAAAATGTATTTGATTTGCATCCGGCGCCTGAGTTTAAGCCAAAATAGTGTAGTTTTAGTGTACATAATTAGTAGACCCTTTTGCGACAGAGCACGTAAGGGGAAGTATCTCTAATATATCTCGCTTTGCTTATTCTGCCGCCAAGCAGCAATGTAAGTGCATTTACTACAAGTTATCTCTTTGTTACAACGCTTTGGTCAGGACTAGTTACCACCCTCCCGATTCGGCGTGACGTTACCGCGTAGAAACTATTTAGGTGTACCTATCGATTACCCGCTACCATCTCAGACGGCATCATCTACCACTAATTGAGATTTCAAGAGCTGGTGAAGTGGAGGTTCTTCACGTAGCTCAAAAACAATATATTTTTTGGAACGTTACATAAGGGCGCGGCCACACTAAAGTAATACAGGCGAGCAGATAATACAAATCCACACAATGGGTATCGAATCAATAGCGCGCGTTACGGACGGTTCGGCTTAATTATTGAATTAGCATTTAAATGATATTGGTAACCGTTCGTTTGAAACTAATACAAATGGCATGAATAATATTAGAGCACGGCAGCGTGCCGCCCCACTGACGCGAATATTAAGTGCTTTTGTTCTGAAAGGGTGTGTAACACCAGTGTTGTATGGTAACGCCCTGCACTTCGTTATTCCTGCTAAATAACGCTGGTGGGAAGCTATCGCTGTGTAGCCTCAATCGAAGGCTTTAAATCCTTTTTCTTTGGTAGAAGTAGGGGAATATCGCCATGTATATTTCTGCCGCTAAGCAGCATCGCTGTATTTCGCAGTATTTCGGTATAAAGTGTGTTGTTGCCGATGAAATTACAGGCTCAAGGGGCTTAACACCTACTCTTCAGGTTGATGGACAGAGGGCGGCACTCTGTTTATAGGCGATGGTTTTCCATTTACCATCAGGTGGACCATCAGCATTGCAATAATGCTGCTTAGCGGCAGAAATAAGCATGGCGGTAGTACTTACCCGGATGAGGCCTGTCAAAGGTCTACTGCTACTAGTAAATTTAGACGGCCGAGTGGCGCAGTGGGCAGCGACCCTGCTTTCTGTGTCCAAGGTCGTGGGTTCGATGCACACAACTGCAAAATGTTTGTGTGATGAACATGAATTTTTTTCAGTGTCTGGGTGTTTGGGTGCTAACCCATAACACAAGCTACGCTTACTTTGGAGCTAGATGGCGATGTGTGTATTGTCGAAGTATAAAAAAAAAAAAATCCTGGGCCTAACATAATGAATATTAGTAAAGTACTGCCCATCCGCAGTAGGACGGATGGGCAGATGCCCCCAATATTACCTGAGAGGGATAAAGATGTTTGTCCATTAGACCAAGCAGTGTGCAGTCTATTACAGGTAGAAAAAAACGCTGGTCAATATAGGTAACATATTCAACCCCAGCGTTTATACCCTCAAATTTCTTCCAAGCTATGAAAAATTTGATTACCAAATTACCTTAACCGAAAAGCACGTAACGGATTGTTAATATCAACATCATACATGAAAATGATTTTATGCTCAACTTATCAGATCTGCGTTGTGAGAAAATTAAGTACTATGTATGTTTAACGTGCAGTTAAATTGCCTATAAAGACATTTCACTATACAATGTTAACAGTAGATTAACAAAGTAATCGTTCCCGAGTATAAACACACTAGCGATGTGTCGCTTTATAAAATATCTCCGTACTTAGTCCAGTGGCTAGCTAGGTAACTTATATCTCAGGGCAAAAGGTAAATCAAATTCATATAATAGCTGAGTTTCTTGCCGGCTTCTTCTCGGTTGAAACTTGACGTTGCAAAAGTGCTCAAATACTATTTGTCCTACTTAATATAAATGAATTTTGAATTTGAATGTGAATTAAATACAAAGGTAACAATACATCATACTAATCTCCTTCTCCTCCTTAAACACTGAGAAGGGGTTAAGGCCGTAGTCCACCACGCTGGCCCAGTGCGGATTGATGGACAATACAATATCGGCTAATCTAGGATGAAGGATCGTTAGAAGTATCAATAGGTTTGCAATTTGCTAGCGTATTGGACCACGGCCTAAACCCTTCTTATTCTGAGATCCGCGCTCTGGAATGATCGCTAATGGCTTTATAGTGATGATAAAGATGGCTTTTGTTCTATAGGAATACACCTCGTTTAATGGAAAGCTTCTTATATCCCTCGTCTTATGTAAGATCGTGTTGCAAGAACGCTACAGAACACAAACGCCTCAAGACAAAAAGTCTCAAATGTGATGTAACGCTTAAAGTAGATTAACAAAGTCACCACAATAAGACCATTAAAAAGGGTTATAATACTTTAAAAATGGCTCCGTCACACAATCACACTATTATCTCGTTCATTACTAAGAAAACACGAATTGTCGCTTTCGGCCAAATTGCCGACAACGTTGTGCAGCGGGTTCCCATGAAGTCATAGATGCCCACGATAGCAGCAGTAACAATTAAACGTAGGAAACAAAAAAATGTCACAACCAGTAGCGGGCGTGCCTTTAATATTAAAGAGGTCGTTACAGACCGACTTAACAAAGGTTTACGCGTAGAATAAAATTAACTGATGTTTATCTAGTGTAATAAGTTCGTTCGTTGTGCTCATCGCACGTGCACTAGTTTTAACGAAATGGCCATTTGCTTTTTTTCTGAGATAAACGAAATTTCTTGTTTAAGGTGGACTTTCAACTGTGCATTTAGAATCAGTGATGTGTTAATAGGTGCCCAGTCGCATCTTTGAGAAGCTCTCTTTAAAGTGTAAACCTATTTTTAGAAAAACGAATAAAGATTTGAAATCACCGCGATTAAATCCTTTGGACTTACACATTGAAAAGTGTTAGCTCGAAACTATATAATTCTTAACACTAATTAACCATAATAACAATGTTGTAATCTATTACTATATAATTATATACTATTAGGTACACTACTTAATTAAACCTATTATATTACAATTGTGTGCACCTAAAAACTGCGGTTTTTATATAAACATTTTAACGGACTTAAATGACTCTTATTATTTAAAGTTCCTATAATGTCGTGTCCCGCAAATTTGTGGCTGGTTGTAAAGAAACTGTCGTCGTCAAAATACAGACAATCTAAGCAGGCCGGGAAGATTCGCGAAGCGATCGAATTTCACAACGCTTTAAAAAGCCCACCTTTAGTTAGTTTACTGTTTTGTCTTTGATCTGTTTTAGTCCAAGGCTGCAGAACTTAATAAGGTTTCCCTACCTACCAAACAATAAACGTTTAGTTCAGATTTATGAGATAGATATCAAGAAACATCTTTATCCTCACCCTTTTCCACGTTTTGTAACATTTAATAAGGTACCGTGTATTCGATACATTTTTTTTAATTCACTAACGTCCAGTAAATATAGGTATATAATTTTGAGTAGTAAGAGAACCGCTTAATATCATTTGTGTTGTGTATCTGTTAGCAAAGCTGACAACTTCTTCTACTTGTTCTGTTGCACCAACGCTTTCTTTTTTTAATTTAAATTAGTAGAGATTGAATAGATTCAGGGCATGCAAGAAACACGTCCTGCACCATGCCGACCTGTGTACATCAATCTGAGTCCGGCAACCACGCTCTTTAGACCGGAACATAACGTTACAACAATTCAGTTTAACGGCAGAGATAAGCTTGGTAGTACTTCTCCGGAAGGGCTTTGCCGCTAAAAGATCTTTTACTACTAAAGCTCTGTACATCTACTCATCATAAAATTAATAACTTTAATATTTATTTATAAATCCGCTGTGGTGTTATTTTGTAGTCGGGTAAAAGATTGGAAACGGACGAAAGATTTCACTTTTTTGTCTTTTAATTGCGCGTGGGTTGGCTCATCCCATTCAGTTCTAAGTAATGACGTAATCTTGAAACGTACATCTCTACATACGTGTCTTCCCTTTAACCAAGGGCTTGTCCTTTATGCGCTTACGCACGTTGCATGTCTCTATTAAAATCGTTAAATTATAATATACGCTTCCAGCGAAACCTTTCTTGGTTGAATAGTTTTGAAGGTATGAACTAGTAATCTCAATAATAATTGAGTTTAGTTTTTCTTTACCCAAGAGCCTTTTTGCCCCATCTTAGACTCGGATGAGTACAAGCCTCAGTGAGCAAAGGATTGTGTTAGTACGATTTATGGTGGAACCCGGTTGCACAGTACTTACACATCCACCATGTACTTAAAGTTTTATACCTTTAACATTAAAAATTATCAAGGTTTTTGAAACTGAGGACAGTTTTCATCTTATCAAAAATACATTTATAGATATCTGCATCTAGAATTACAGTTAACTATGTTGTTCTTTAGAATTACAAAAGACCACATTATATCAACCCATTACCGACCCACTACAGAACACGGGTCTCCTCCCACAATGGGAAGGGGTTAAGGACGTAGTCCATTACGCTGGTCCAGTGCGGATTGGTGGACTCCACACAGCACTGCAGCTCCATTTGCGAGTATTTTCTCAGCAATATACATGATATGTTATTCAATATTATCAAACAGAAGCAATCTCCACGCAGAATTTGCGTGAAATGTTTGGACGATGCTTTTAAAGAGAACATTATGGAGAACTTCCTCACAATGTTTTCCGTCACCGTTGAAACAAGTGATATTTAAATTGCTTAAAACGCATATAACTCAAAATGTTGCGTGCTGGGATTTGAACTCGGCCCCCCGAGAGTAAAGTCGAAGTCGATGCTCACTGGGCTATCATCGCTAAAACCACACAAGCTGACGTAATCACCAATTAAATGTTTAAAATGTTTAACGGAGGGTGGATACCGGGTTCAAAGGTTCACACTCAGTACGTAACATATTAAAACTTTGCTGAGTTCCAACCACGGAACTCCTTGATTAAAACGAGAAACCCTTTGTTCTTCGCATGGGTAAATTAAAATAGCGATACTAGTAGGTAGCATCGCTTCATATAAGATGTTGCCTTGATCAACATTAATTGTTCACTTACTTTTTTTTATATTTAATATTTTAACGTTTTTAATTTTTTTATACATCATCGATCTTGATGAATTCTAATACACAATATAGTGGTTCTATACTTAATTATATATACTAGCTGTTGCCCGCGACTTCGTCCGCGTTTGATTTTATTTTTTGATGTGGCATTAAATTTAGTTGTATTCAGTATCGCTAGGCCTTAAATGAGGTGTTTGCTGCTGTCCGCTGAGGAGTGGTTTCCTCTATCTCCAACCATAGTTTGGGCAAAATTAAACACATAATAACCTCTATAGTACAGTAATAATTATTTAAATCGGTTATAACTTGTCGGAGTTTTGGTGTAAAATCTTCAAACACCCATCCCCTCTCCCACAAGAACCGAGCTTAATGTCAGGATAAAAAGTATTCCATATTACTTCTAACACTTCGAAGAATATGTGTACAAAGTTTCATGATGATCGGTTCAGTAGTTTTTGCGTGAAAGCGTAACAAACAAACTTACATTGACATTTATAATATTAGTAGGGATAGGGATTGTATGTTTCGCACCCTTACCGGAGACTTAACCTTTTTTACTACATAATTATTTACATTTAATATCCAGGTTATAAGTGGAATACCATCGCCTATAAAGCAATACTTCGCAGGGCATGCATGTAACACCTCCTACAAGTGCCGCCCTGTGTCCGTCAACCGGAAGCTTAGGTGTTACTAAAATTGAGTACATTGTCCATGTTTATTTTTATTATCTATACGTTCTTAAGTATTTATGTATGATTGAGTATCATAATCATCATCAGCCTCAGTCCACTGCTGGACTAAGGCCTCTTCATTTGCACGCCATCTCGGTCTATTGCTAGTTACCTGCATCCAGTTCTTCCCTACTGCCTTTACAATATCATCTCTCCATCGAGCTGGTGGTCGGCCAATGCTTCTGTGTCCAGTGCGCGGTTGCCAGTACAGAATCACTCGGCTACACCGCCCGTCCTCCCTTCGACATATGTGACCCGCCCAGTTCCATTTCAGGGCCTCTGCTCTTTGAACGATATCAGTGATTCAGATACCGATCTAAATCACTGACATCGTTCAGGTATTCTGATCTCTACGTTGAGAATCTTATCTAATAGAGACAAACCTAACATCGCTCTTTCCATTGCCCGCTGAGCCACTTTGAGCCGATGCACCACCTTCTTTGTATGGGTCCTTGTCTCTGCTCCATATGCCATATGTTATATTTTTCTTATTTGTGCAATTTTGTATATGTATTTGTAGTTAGCTATTTGAATGTAGGTTTAAAATAATTTCACACCACCTGTCCGCTCTCGCTCATCTTGTTCTAATCCAAAGGTTGCCTGGCAGAGATCGCTACTAAGCGATAAGGCCGCCTTTTGTATTCTACTTCTGTCTTTGTATTTCTATTGTTTTTTTTTTATTTTCCTAACTTCATAGTGGTGGACAAATAAGGAGTTTAATAAATAATGAAAAATAAAATCATTAGGATATGTTGATTTGTAGACACGGACAAATGCAATGAACTTTCCATTAAAATTAAGCTTAATTTGCTACACCCCGCAAAAAGCAGGAGAATGTGCATGGTTTAATTTATAATTTCTACAATCCTTATACTCCAGACCAAACAGATCTTCAGCGATGTACCCGCTGCGCACCTTTCGCTCCGCTCCGAAACCAGAGCTTCCTCAGGAGATGTTCAGTTTATAATAAATCAAACATATAATTATAAATTACACCATACCGATTCTCCTGCTTCTCGCAGAGTATAGCATATAAAGCTTAATTTTCATAATATAGCATGGATTTCCGCAAAGTAACGCCTGCTTCTATCCAATAATTATATGGACGACTTAGATTGCCAATCCTAACGAATTTTAACATAGAGATAGCCTAGCTTGCATCCTGAAGACGATTTATAATTTTATATTTGTGTCCAAGGTAATCAAGCTGTGTATGAGACTTATGTATTTTCAATAAAAACTATTATTATAATTATTACAAGACAATTTAGCCTTGGAAAGCAAGAAGTTCCCGCAAGAATATTAAAAAACCGAAATCAACGTCATTTGCAAATATAATTTAACAATAGAAAGTCATGGGCAACAGCTGGTGTTAATTAATTATATGTAGTGGGTACTAAAAGAGGTGGCTTCTTCTTAATAGGAATTACGTCCGCTCGTTAACAGATGGCGCTACACATCCTTTACTAGCGGTAACATTATATCGGATCAGTATAAAATCAAACTGAAAATTATTATATAAAATCAAATGAAAAAATATTTTCAACTTTAATTAAATAATGGAGTTTAGTTTTAAAAGGTGCAATGCTGCCAGCATCTAAGGAACTATACCTCGTGGCGGTGGTTTCGAGGACGTTTTAGATTTTATTTTGTTTTAAATAGTTTATTTAAGGTTATATTTATACAATTATTTTAAAGAATAAATGAATAAATTGATTAAATAATGACTCACGCTAAAACTTATGGCAGGTACCTAAGTTCACGTTGTTCCTACATTTCAACTTTCGATTATAGTAATTAAACGCATCAGGTATGACTAATGTAACTTTTTCTTAGCGCGGCGTTAGACGAAATATATATAAAAATCAATATGAGGTATTTTCATCATAACAGTCCACTACTGAACTAAAGGCCTCTCCCAACGGGAGGGTTTGCCCATATTCTCCACGCTGTACAGACGGGTTGGCTTTCACAGTAGATGGTAGTAGTTGAGCAGAGAAAGTTTCTGTCTGTTCTCTGTTATATTCCCTTGGTCACCTCGTATGAGACCTGCGGGAACAGGACGGCTGGTGAAAATTGTATTCTGATCTGCCGTAACCAAACGGCACTACTTTGATGTATTTCTTTGGTTTTAATAGACATCTTCCTAGAGACGCTTTAACAATCAAAGGGTGCTGCGGATTCTGGTTTTCGTAATGCGAATAATTTTTCTTAGAAACAGCAAAACAAAACCTCTTTTTTAAACAGCCTTCTTGCAAATGTCTTAAACAAACATGACATCATAATCTTAGCAATGTGTACCTACAACAATTATTTTACCAGACCATAATAATTCCCGTGCGAAAAAAGGCTTGCAGCTATATTTTTAATGCATTCTTGGAGACACGGGGCGTGGGCCGAATCACAATTAGGTGTGTGATATGCGAATGGATTTTGTAACATGAGAAATTATGGTTTTTGCCCGTTATTTTAACGTTGAAACCTTGCGATATTATGTTTGTTCATTCTTAAACGAAAGGTTTACATTTATATCATTAACCACCCACTACTGGCCCACTTCAGGCCATGTGTCTTCTCTCAGAATGAGAAGGGTTTAGGCCGTAGTCTACCACGCCGACCAAGTACGGTCTGTTAGAGTTCACATGCCTTTAGGAACGTTATAGGAAACTCTCAGGCATTCTCCACGATGGTTTCCTGCACCGTTAAAGCAAGTTATGTGTCTCTAACGTTTTGCAGTAATGTGCGTATTAAAAAGCACATAACTTAGTAAAGTTATGTGCGTACCGGGAATCGAACTGGGTCCCTCCGAAGTCCTGACTATTAGGCTATATATAAATACATTTTTAATGATCAACATAGATAACAATATAAAAAAAATGTAGGTAAAGTTTGATTATGGCTGCAGAAATTATTGATTCAAAAAACCAAGAAAATTGATTCAAAAGTTTTTTTTCCTTCCGTATTCTTGTAGTTGTTAAATTGTACACTTTTTGTTAAATTTTTATTGACTATATGTTTATGTGGTGTACAATAAAAGTGTATTCATTCATTCATTCTTGTATAATTAAAAGTTTTTGTATTGTGTCTTAATTTGTATCGTATCTTATGTGATTTAGGTATTTTATATAGGCCCTATATATCTTTTAACTAGGCCCTAGTTGCATGAAAAAAATATGGAAATATTGATAACAATACTACATAGTGTAGGTACACTCTTGCGCGCGCTCGAATGTGGATGTGAGTAAACTTTTGTTGCTAAATTGGTATGGTTTATCAATCAACGTAACCTTCCGACTTGCTGATTATTCGCATAATCGCACCACGAGCATCGTTAAAAAATGTAAGGTCAAAGGGGATTCCACTTTGTAGTTACAAGGTGCGGCTATCAAATTACAAGTAGGAAGAATCTCAGCGCAACTCACATCGCCTGCGCAAGCTGGTAGCATGTACATATGTAGTTTACGGACACTTCATAACTTAGGTAGAGTCTACACTACTTTGTTTTAAATTTTTGTACCTTTTCTTGTCACAGGTAAAAATCTGCTACAGCCTTTGTGCAAAGAACCAGCGTGGCACTATTTAATACTAGACAGTAAAAGTAAAAGATATGAATACTTTTATTTTTTTTTTATTCTACTACCAGTAAGTCTTTGCATTTTCACCTAGTGGTAAGTAATGATGCAGTCGAAAATTGTAGCGATGTTTGTCTGTCTCTATGCGGCATTGTACCAGAACGCTGAATCGCTTGGTGGGCACGTCTTGTTTTAATTCTCATATTATAAATTTCCAAATTGTCGCTGCCCGGGTTCGAATCCGGGAATTGTACTTATAAGGCCACAGAGGTAGCCTCTGCGGTTGTCATTTAGTTCGTATTATAAAAAATTAGATGTATCAAAAATTTTATCATTTCCTTCCCCGTAAAACTAGCGTGGGATTTTTAAAAATACTGATTTAAGTGCGAATGTGTTAAACTGTGCTTTATTGTCTTTTATTTTTTAATTATTTTTTTTCGGAATTCGAACAACCGCGGTTAATATATACTATTGTCTTGGATTTAGAAGAAGTTTACTTTATTGCACGTATAACAAATAGGAAAAGAAACCGTAACGAGTATAAAGTAAAAATGCAAAGCCGGCCTTATTGCTCACAGCAATCTCCAGGCAACCTTAGAAAGGATTTAGCCATAGTAAGTGAAGATTTTTCTCAGTAACTATTAACCCAGTATTCATGCTATTTTACTCCATTCCTTGCGGATTGCAATATTGCAATGTTATTTTTACAATTAAACATTACATCATACCGAAACGACATCCGTAGATAAGTGAACACTAAGCCTTAAAGTTAAGTTCCTAATGAAATAATTTGTCGGGATTCAAGCTCCTTGCGATAACAAGATAAGCCTCGTGTTCACTGCAGCAAACGTGAAATGCATATTTGAATAAGATTAACTCAACGAGATCCGGATATAATAGAGCTTATGGGAGAACTTGCTGTAGATTAACATACGATAAACTATAAAAGGAGATTATTTTACTTATTTTTTTTCGTTGTTGGTGTACATAAATGAATATACTACGACAATACACACATCACCATCTTGCCCCAAAGTAAGCGTAGCTTGTGTTATGGCTACTAAGATGACTAATGAAAAATTTTTGAATAATATACATAAATACTTATAATATACAGACAAACAACCAGACACTGAAAAACATTTAATGTTCATCACACAAACATTTTCCAGTTATGGTAATCGAACCCACGGCTTTGGACACAGAAAGCAGGGTCGATGCTCACTGCGCCAGTCGGCCGTCAAAATTACAAGACATATAAAATATATTATTATTTGAAACTAACAAAACAGCGTAATATTTAACCGATTCCTTTAAAAATGTGCTAGGACTGGACATAATACTTTCCTTCTATAATCATTTAAATAGACGGCGAACTGGCGCAGTTGGCAGTAGCCCGGCTTTATAAGTCTCAGGCCGTGGGTCCGATTCCTAAAACTGTGAAATGTTTGTGTGATGAACATGAATGTTTTTAAGTGGCTGAGTTTTTATCTATATATTATAAGTATTTCTGTTTGTTATTCATATAACCCCTTCTCATTGTGGGGGGAGACCCGTGCCCTGTAGTGGCCCGGTAATGGGTTGGAATGATGATGAAGATGATTCATATAAAATTATTCATCAGTCATCTTAGTACGCTTAACACAAGCTACGCTTACTTTGGGGCTAGATTGCGATTTTTATTGTCGTAGTTTATTTATTTATTTTATTTATTTAGTTGTGTAATATAAACTCTATCAGTCTGTATCAAATTTACTCGTGATAATAACAAGTTCGTGCCGTATATTTCAATAAAGTGAAAAACAAAACAATGTATATTTATAATCATTATTACTAGGTATGCCAGGCAAAACATATTTTAAACGGTTCTATATTTAAAATATGTATTTCTGACACAAAACGTATAATTTTGACCTACTGCGAAAGACATTCCAATTAGTAAGTAACATTACAACAAAAACCAATAAAGCAATCTTCATAAAATTATTTAACTTTAAGTTAAAAGTTACTTGTACTTGATGCATACAGTATAAATTTCAAGTGATTTGCTGCCATCGTTTGAGCAGCACCGTCCTCTATCGAGAGAGATTCTTATCATGTCATCGTTCAATTGCAAGCGACAAAAGATGGATGCAGATAAATGTCCAAAATTGAAATCTTTCTTTACTGAAATATTAACCGTGGCCCGCGCTATTCGTCTGCGTTTATTACTGTTTATTGCAAAAACCTTGGAAAACGTTTGTTATCCTAGAATAAAACATAGTCTATGGTTACTCTCCTTTTTTTTTTTTACAATACACAATATTTCTAATCAAAGAATATGATTTCTCTGTAAATGAATATGTAAAATTATTCTTTAAGAGA
Organism: Pararge aegeria; assembly: GCF_905163445.1. NCBI lineage: Eukaryota > Metazoa > Arthropoda > Insecta > Lepidoptera > Nymphalidae > Pararge > Pararge aegeria. The sequence goes on along the minus strand of NC_053195.1, from coordinate 7,792,949 downwards.
AATAAATGATTCTTTAGCCTGAAGTTGATTAGTGCGTGAGGGACGGACAAACAAACAAGCAATTAAACCAACACATTTATATTAAGGATTATTAATCTTTATCAAGGCACTTTCGATACGTATACTTTTATGATACATAAAACTAAAACAAAACAGAACCAGTGCCTGATTAAGCAAACTCGAGGCCCGTAACAAATTCTTTTGAAGAGCCCTTGATCTGCTATGGGTTCTTAAGTAAAGTATAGGTGGTAAAAATACAATTCATTACTCAATACGTATCTTAAAAACGCAGAAACGTATCTTAAATACAATACGTATTTGATTTCTATACTTAGGTTACGATTTTGTGGGTAGTTATATAGTTGCTACGTTATTAATCCGGCGCTGGCCAAAACCCAGAAGCTAGTCAGTATATCCTTTAGATTTCACCATCTCACAGGTTCACTAAAAACTAATTACTTACTTAATTACGGTTAGGATATGGAAAAGCATTTGAAAAAAAATCAAAAACCTTTTGTTTATCTACCTATGTATCTCACAATAAAGCAAAGCCACGCGTAACAAGTAGTATGACAATAAGAAACAAAAGTTTTTTTAAGCAAACAAAATAACTTAGGTAGTTAGTTAAACGTGAAGGGGAAACCATAATGTAGTCATACGGTATTTCTTATTTCAAGACACGTATCATTCTAATGAATGAGAGGTAAACTGCGTAGGCATCGCTGGGCCTTAATAAAATTGTCATAAAAGTGATATAAATAAAAAATAAAAATGCTTAAAAAAGGGAAAATCGGAGTCAATGGACTTCACTGTTGTTCATTGTTAGGACCGTGGCAGACTAAGGAAACGTTATGAATGAAATGAAAAAGTGTTCACAGTGGGCGTTAGGATCATGTACGAGTACCTATTCATATTTTGGTACCATTTGAAACGTCTTTAGTACAGTTTAAATGACGTAATTGCAAGCATTTCTTTATAGATTATTGTTGTCACTTATATAATCTTTTTATACAATCATTAATATAAACATCATCATCATCATCATATCAATCATTTCGGGACCATCACAAGAACGATGAATTTTAATACATGTACTCAATGATACTTTACAGTTTTCACAAACCGGTGGTACCAAAAACCAGAGCAGAAACGTTTGCGTCTATATTTTTCACTGCCTTGTTTGTCTAGTGATGGTTATTTAATGTTTGACTTACTGATCACGAGGACCTGGCTACGATTCTTTTGTCGCGTCAATAATAGGTACTTAGGTACGTACTTTCGTAGATACTTATTGAATCTTCTTGTCGAGAAACTTTCAGTACTTATTTATTTTCAGTAATAGGGGCTCCATTTAGGAAGATAGGAAATTGGCATTGTTCTTTACCTTGGAAAGCACGTTCGGCCATCGATCCCGATAATTATTAAGATGTTTGATATTCGTTAAATTCCACCAAAAGAGCGGGTTGGTGCTCGCAGTATATGGTAGTAGTAGCATAGAAGACGCTCCTCTCTGTTTTCAGTTATATTCCCGCAGGAAGAGGACACGACATGAACATAAATGTAAAAAAAAATGTAGATAGTCATCGTACAACCGATAGACGTCTATCCGAGTTGGATGTACTCGTACATAGTAGGTACCTACAGGTAAATGGCTAATATTACTTTATCGGGTAAAATAACCTGACTTATAATTAACTTATAGAAGGAGGACGTTTTCAAGTTGGATGATTTTTTTTCCCTAAATCCGTGAAATACAGACTGATTTAAAAAAAAACTTTTTTTTATCGAAAGGATCTTATACCGAAATAGTTAAGTTGTAATTTCATATAGAATTGATTTCGAGTTTCGCAGACATCCAAAGGAAATCTTCAAAAAATGACTCTTCAGGTAATAAACTGTGATTGATGCTGTTGCATAAATATGCATCGTTTACGCAATCACACAAAGTAGCATCACGGCTCTATATCGGGATGCATTCACATTTTCTATCAAAGTTATGAGAAGTTTTTCGCAACTGGAAGCTAGTTGTTAGGCATATTAAGCTTAATTATTTTTTGATTATTTACTTTTTATTTGGCGTAACATTTATTTTAGTAGTCGTCTTTTCTTTTAATTTTCTGTCTTGTATAGTTTAAAATTACAAAGCAATTGAACCTTTAAACTAAATTACAGAAACTCAATAATAGAGTGTACAAGTAATAATCTTTTAAATCACAAATCAAGTTGTAAGCTGAACGCTTTCACGAGCACTGTAGGCGGGGACTAGTTGCTTCCAGCCATTATTTGAGACATACCACCCTGTTGAACGGCGCACAAAGTATTATGAAGCGTGACTGTATGAAAAAAAATGTAACGATTTGACAGCTTTTTAATTATTGGCACAAGTATTTAATAATTAGGTACATATTTATTTTTATTTTTTTTATTTATACACTTTATTTGTACACCACAAATAGTAAAAAAGAACAATGGACACAACAAAAAAAAACTTTAAAAGTAGGATACAAAGGGCGGCCTTATCGCTTAGTAGCGATCTTTTCCAGGCAACCTTAGGATTAGGAAAACCAAGGGAAACCGATTAGTGGGGTGTATTATTATATACATACTTACGAACAATTACACACTAATACTTATCAAGATTACACACATAAAATACTAATAATAATAAATATAAAAAATAACAAACTAATATATACTAAAACATACTTAAATATGAGTAACAGTTAATCACTGTTGTCTTTATTGCTCAGGATAATGGGCTTTAACAGCATTTTTGAATATGTCTAGTGACCTTGACTGTCGTATGCTTATTGGGACATTACATTCCACAGTTCAGTAGCTTGAACAATGAATGAATGTTTATAAAACTTAGTTTTATGAAACGGCATGCATAGTGTATTAAAAACAATAAGATAGATACAAGAAGGTAAGTGTGAATAATTCATAACACTACTGCGCCCGGCGTTGTTACCTACGGTGAATAAGTCGTACGGTTCCTTTCTTCGTTAAATTGGTTCCTTGACTAAGGCGTAAAGTAAGGACATAAAACAAACTCACTTTCGCATTTATAATATATGTAAAAGTAATCTGAAGTGCAGATTCTTATAGGTAGGTAGGTTTTTGATGGCTGCGCTTTGGAACTTTTTATTTCTTCTGATTATGTTTAAAGACAAACAAAGCAAATCAAATCCATCCACCCATTTCCTAGTTTTGCGCACAACGATACATTTTAATGTAAGTATTAGAGAGTATTTTTAACAAATAAGTCACAGTCAGGGTAATTTTAGAAAAAACATTGTGCTTTTAAGCAAATAAAAACTATTATTATTATTGTTATAATTCTATCATTTATTCCTTTAAATTTTTTTTAATTCTTAACAATGCTTAAAATAAAATAAAAAACACTATTAAAAATTTATAAAAAAAAATATTATTATTATTACTGTATGTGGTTTGGTTTAAGCACAAATCCCTTTTAAGGGCTGTATATTTTTCAATGAGAAAATCTCATCCAAGTAATTTTTTCTAAGTTAATAATGTACATAAATAAGGAAATACTGCTTGATAACAAAAGATTAAGTAATCATTTTTAATTATCAGAGTGCTTATTAATTAAAGAAGACTAGAAAACAACAATCTACATTCGCCATACAAATAGCATACACAGCTACCTCAAATAATTAAGCTTCTGTGCTCGTTATTCGTCAGCGCCGTGCGTATTACGTGTTACGAATAGCTCCGAACTGTCAAAATAGCTAAAATATACGCCGTTTTATTAACACCGGACACAACAATTGTGGTGGGATTCCTTACCCCACTAGTTTATGGGACACAGGATGCGTGGGCATGACGACTCGGTGGTCCCTAGAGCTAATTATTCTTTACATTACACCCGTCTTTATTGGATATCTGTACATTAAGATTGTGTGTCTTGCAGTAAAAACGTTGATAGACGATATTGGATGCAAACTATTTGTAAGTGTCACTTATTCTATTAAATGCTGTAATAAGATACGCGTACGGGAATGCGAGATAAGTATTAAGCCACAATTAACTAGTATGCAAATGTTTCTGATACATTCACTTGCAAGTGTTTTGAAAATATCAGAGATGTTTCAGACTTACTGCTACTATCACGCAGATAGTAGTAGTAGAATTATTTTATGATAGAGCTCATCTGGGGAAGTAGTATGCTTATTTCTGCTCTAAAATAACAATGTTGTAATGCTGTTTTCCGGTCTGAAGAGCGTAGTTGCCGGTGTAATCACAAGCACAGGTGTACACGTACACCTCAGGTTGGTTTAAACAGTACAGTGCGTTGCGGGACGTGTTTCTTGCATGCTCTGAGATGTGTTGCCCTGTTTGTAGGTTATAGTTTTATTTATTTATTTATTCGTAAGACGCACCAGCAATTAATTGTAACTACATTCATAAAAAAACAAAATTATGTGTTAGAATAACAAATTCTGTCTAGTGCCATTACAATAATCAATTATAGGTGTACACAGCATTATCGTTGTTATCTCCCTCAGTCACAATAAAAAAAAAAAAAAAAAAACTAAAAAAGTATATATAAATATAATATATAATAATATAAAGATTATTAAAAATAATAATATAAATATTTTCCACTTGCCACTAGGCTGGACATCTGATTGGTCCATCGATTATAAAAAAAAAATCCTTCGTTGACAAGTACAGAAAAATTTAGATAAGAATATAAGTTTTTGCAAATTTGTTCCGTCAAATAACATTTTTATGACAAATTGAGTTATGCAACCAAGGACCCCACACTTAGGTCCAAGCTAGTCTATTTTGGCGGCCTCAAACAGATCAGACTCGCAAGAGGCATTTGTTCATTAATTATGACTATAAAATAATTCATAAACAAATGTGAATCAGCGCGAGGATTATTGCAGTTCAATGCTCTATTTTGAGGCCCTACATGTCACACATAAGTATATTGTAAAATCTATGCAGTTCTTTAAAGCCAAAAATGAAATGTTATTTGTAATCGTATTTCTGGCAAAACGGTATTTTTCGCCAGAAATACGATTAGTAGATAGTGTTAGTTATTTATAACGAGATACACTTATTATTTTTATTATTAATTTTAATTAGACAAATAAAAAATAAAAAAAAGTTGAAACTGGAATGTTCACGGTAGGCATTTTAGGTCGCGTTGAAGTAGATTCCAAAATGTTTTAATGTTCTGAAGTCGAATGTCCATTGAATTAAGCCATTATTCCATTATTGTATGCAGGGCATTGTGTCCAAAAATTTTATGGTGAATGCTAGGAACATTTGAGGTAATATAATGACTTTCAACTGCTAAATAGTATGAAGTGACTAGCCGTTTGTTCGAGAAACCAATCTAAAGTGGAATGGTTTTGATGCTTCAATATTAGTCGTCTAAACGGTTTCTGTATATTCTTAATTCTGTGGACATATCATGCTTTTAAGGCAAGAGTGTAGATGAGTGGTTAAACATAACTATGTGATAGTACCTAATAGCACTCATCATGCAAAAGTTACAATTATTATTCGACGCTGAAGCTAAACACAAAATGTAAATGCACAAATCATTCCATCTTAGATTAATCATGACACAGATTTCGCAAATTGTCAACGAGCGCGCATCAATACAGTTCTCAGTTTTAATTATTCCAATTATTATCCAGAGGGTCCAATTAGAATCGGCGGCTACCAATAATTGTCGGTGGCAACCGGCGGGCATCCTTGGCTAGTCATTAGTCTGCCAATAGATTATTGATTGGTGCTGATTGTCAGTCTGAAATACGTACGAGTATGTAAGGGTCATTTGCATGAATCTCTGACGCTTTTAATGGGCAATCTAGACTAATTGTACAGAGTAATTTGCTGCAGAATTAATTCATTTCCTGGATGCGCCTGTTATTATGTCTTTGTTGTTAAAAAAAGGAATTCGACTGTGGGACAATCGATTAACGATCAGTGTTGGTAATTTATCTGAACAACAATAGATCGCTATTTTTTTGGATATAACTGCTGTGATTTTTAACAAAATATACGTTCGAAAATAGGTTTTTTTTTGGCTTTTTTTATTCAATGTTTACCCGTCGTTAGTTTTTTCATCATTACCGACCCATCACCAGCTCTCTACAGGGCACGAGTCTCGTTTCAAGATGGTTTAGGTTTAGGTTTAGGTTTGTTTGTTTTTGGCCGTAGTCCACCACGCTGACAATTCGTGGATTCAATAAAATTCACTAAACTTCAATTCACTTTGGGAACACTATGTAAAATTTACAGCATGTAGATTTCCTTACGATTTTTTCCTTCACTGTTGAAGCAAAAGATATTCTTTAATTGCTTGAATTAAAAACGCAGATAGCTCCGAAGGGTAAAAGGTGCGTGCCGGAAGAAAACCCGAAACCTTACCCACTATACTATAATTTTTGAAGCCTTGTTTTTTCTTGTTACGTGAAAAACCTGAGACTTCAATCTAAACTATTAAAGTATATTCAAACTATAAAATAACAAATTTATATATAACTCTAGTTTATTACAATTTGCTAAATCAGGCTATATTATCTTTTAAACGGAGATTAAAATAAATGCTAACGACAGATTATTTAACATCACTTTTATGTGTAAAGGAGATAAAATATACGATATAATGTAACATACTCACATAATTTGAGACTGTGCTTTCATCTCTGAATAAAGAATAAGACATACCGACAACGATACAAAAACAAACGGTAGCTATCCAGGCATCACTTATTTAAGTAAGTAAAATTGAAATTAACACCTCTTGTAGGTGACGTATTTTCTAATATATCACCCAACAACAATTTTAAAAATCAGAGATAACAGTAAAAGCAGAGACAAAAATCAGGCCGTGTTAACATTCCGAAATTAATTATCTGCATTTAGCACTTACTGGATGGCTCTGTGAAAGTTCAGTACTCTGCACAATTAGTGGCCATATACAAATTGTTCGTACGGTCGTCATGCTATCTTTGAGTGCTTCAAATTGTGGATAATTGATCGCCAATGAGTACGCACGTGACTGAATATTGGTGTCATACAATGGAGATAATTATCTGAATTAATATCGCTTTTTGTAACGGAAAATGTTGCAGTCGATTTGGTTTGTACACCACATTTCGACGCTCCTTTTCCTTCGGATTTAATCAGTGCACTGTGCAGCAATATATTTCTGGCTCACAAAAAAAAAATCACACACAAACACACACACGCACGCACACGGACATTTACGCATACAAACACGCGCGCACCCGCAAACAAACGCAAATGTACGCACCCGCTTCAAAAATTTATATCATCCTTTTTTTTACTAGTTATTTAATTTTTTTTCTTTATATAATTCTGCCTGCTAATTTGTCAAACGTTTGTTAATAAGACCATAGATATAGGGAAGACACTGCCTCTTGTAACACAGTTTAAACTACCGCAGGAGACAGGGCCTAACACTAATGAAATGTATACGTTTTTCTGATAAAATAAAGATATTATTATTATTATTATTATTGATTAATAACAATTTTAACTAAATTTATTAAGCTTTTACATATAAATAAACTTATTATTAACTGCTTTAAAAATAATTATACACAAAATTACAAACAAGCCTACCCTAAAGGTGCGTGCCTCAGCTGAAAAGGCTGCTTGCTACCTGAAGATTATGCTGCAGTATTTGACTACTGCAGCGCTGATTTTTAGGTACAGCCTTGGTTAGCGTAACGGATTGAGTAGGAAACGTTTAAACAGATAGAATGCGAAATATATATATCTCAGTATCAACGGCAAGTGTAGACAGCTGTAGGCTCTGTCTAGATTTGAGACCGGGGGCTTGACAAAATCGGGAGTATATCGAATGAGCCTTGTGAGATTTAATTTCGAATTTGTGCGAACTTAAGATTAGTCAATGCATTCTGTATGAGTCGAAGTTAAGAATCAGATATTGACTTTGTTCAGCTTTTATTTATATCAGTGGCGTGCACTGGGTTTCCAGGGTATGCAGACATTGCATAAAACGACAAAAATTCTCCTCCTATACGAGTTGTATATTTATTTTAGGGTAGGCAATGCTTTTGTGCATGTATGAAGTGCACGCTACTGATTTATATGCTGTCCTATTCCTGCTTAAGAGCATTCATTGGTCACTTATCCTCGGGTTTGCTAGCGTAAATTTTAAGTAATAGAATGTAGAACTGTTTGTAATTGTATCTTGACTATAAAGTTTTAAATTTCTTTAGTCATGTACTGATTAGTTTCATAATTTTTAATCTACTTCTTAACTAATATTGTTAGAAGGCGATAGCTCATGTACCTTGAAACAAACTCATATCTTTAAAAGGCTAACATACCGCCTTAAGTAATGAATGGCTTAACTTTATTACATTATTTTACGCGGAAAAATTACTAATGTAGGGTAAAATGTCCGGTTTTTGGACGCGCCATCAATTTAGATTAGTACGGTAATTGGGGTGGATACTTAGTCGTAGCCACCCCCTAAGATATAGCTTAATGTATGTTAAAGTTAACGTATAAGAAAATTTCGAGCCTATTATGAGTTGCCGTGACGATCTGTTATAGGCAAACTGTGATGTTTTGGTACTTTCTGTTATCCATAACGGTCAACATTTTTATTACAATAATAATAAAGATTTTGGTTATTGGACACGATTAGAACTATGAAAAGAAAAAATATATTTCCTTCTCTCTCTCTTTTTGTTCCGTTTCAATACTGGAGGTTGGCCGTCAGCTCAGCGAACTTCTCTCTAACAATTTGAAATATTCGCTTGAAATTTTGTGTCGGTCTATTTGTCAAATGGTTATGCCCATTTTAACGAGCCTTTTTCAAACGGGTCAACATTCAATAAGGACTGCCTAAGCTACTTTTTATTTCAGAAATCTACTCCGAAATAAATTAAATTTGGACAGGAAGATGTTATGAGGCATAAATATTTTTGTTTGTTAAATAAGTTTGAGACATTTGTTAATATCAACTGTTAGCTTCGATTTTGATAAAATCCACACCAAATCAGTAATTGCACGCGTAGATGGTCCCTATTTATTGTTACAGCCGATTGGTGCAGGGGTTTCCTAAATCACCCTGCTTTTTGAGTCCAAGGCTCGATGAGTTCGATTTCCACAAGTGGGAAATGTTTGTGTGAGGAACAGTTTTTCAGTTTCTATGTGTTTCTCGATTTATTAATATTTATAAGTTATCTTAAAACCCATACTCATACGAGCTTTTTGGGGCTAGGAGGCAGTGGCGTGCACAGGGTTTTGGACCAGGGTATGCATAAAGAAGGAAGATGGCATAAAATTGAAAATTCCTTCCCCTTTCTACACAAAAATTTTAGGGTATGCATTGCTTTTGTGTATGAAGTGCACGCCACTGCTAGGAGGTTATGTTTGTATGCTTGTAATATATTTTGAATCAGTGCAAAGTATCATCATAGTTCAAGCCCCCTATATCTATACGTAGGGAGGTACTATGGCTAAGTTAATTTCTGTAAGTTCGCCGATAGCTGCGGTTAATAAATTAGTAAACTCCCAGGGCCCCCGTTACTTAGCTTTAATTCTTTAAGATTGTTTGAAAGCCGTAATTACCTTATTAGATTACCCTACCTCAATCTTACTTATGAAACGTTTAATCATATTGATGCACAACTTTTTACAAGGTTCATCAGTTTTAGTTTTCATGGCATTAATAACTCCATTGAAACCGTGAAATAAGAATATAACATCCGCCATTTAAACGACTGGTACCTCTTCTCCACCCTTTATACTAATTCCCATCTACGCTATTATTATCTCAAAACTGAGTTTTTAAGGTGTTCAAGGAACGGATAAACCAAATTCCAGTATAAATGGTCAAATTTTCTTTAATGTGAGCTTTTAAGGATACAGAAATTTTTAAAATTATATAAAGAATAATATTCCTATATTACATTACGTAAATAAGTACACTTTCTTAGAGTCTCTGACTCATATATGCGTACTATTATGGTCAAAGTTTTGGCGGTGTATAACTAAATTTATACAACCGGAGGAAATTTCCTAATAATTTATTTAAACGTTTACCTTCGAGTAATATTATGAAGAGCCTTAACTAATATTCAAAGCAAAAGAATAAAATAAGCATTCGCGTGCTCCAAAATCATTACGCCGTTGTCGTAAGGGTTAATAGGTCCTAGAATCATATGACATGATAATAAAATGGACCTATAAAGTTAATCACACACTACTGCAAAAAACGCAGAAAGTGCAACTGTCAGTCAAGGAGCCGCAGAGCCACACAATTCCATTTTTATATAAATAAGCTTTTTATTGTGCACATACAGTAGATTAGGGAAAGTCAATTCAATTCCTTTACTATATTTGAATTAGATTCTATATAGTCATAAAATATGCGTAAAAGCTGTCTCTTCATCTGTTGACAGAACGGCTGGCTCATTTTTTACGCAAAGAATCAGTGTGGCTGCTCAGCACGGAAAAGGAACCAGCATTCTAGGCACTATTCCACGCGGGTATGACCTCTACACTAATTCGTTTGCTTATAAGTTTTATTGTAACATTATCAAAAAATCTATACATACATATGAAATCAAATACAAAGTTAAAGTATATCAAAGCGTAAAAGACAAATTGAATATTGCGCTAAAACGAATACTACTAACAAGAATGGGTTTTGGGTTAGAGAGACAATATTATAATATAAAAGTAACAAAGTACAACCAGTGATCATTATTAATTTGTTTTAAAAATAAATAAGGCTGAATTTAAATTGAAATTTAACTATATATCGCTGAGGATTGTACGTCAAATCCCATCACATCGCGCTATTTCCAAAACAAAACGACCAACTTGAATAAGAAACTACTGCCTATGCCTTAAAGAAAAAAATGGGCTGAATTAAAAACCTTCTACTATTATAAAGGCGATCTGTGAATGAAGACCGATTCATGTTACTCTTAGACTACACTGTTACTCTTAGACTACACAAAACCATGATTCCTCACGGTTTTGTCTAGTCTTTTGTAAAACGTGTGCCTCGAATTATTATTTCGTTGGAACATAGTCGTTTATTCGACAAGAGTCCGTGCATCCGTAAGTCTGTGCTAAAAATTCACACGCAGTAAATACAAGTGCATCTGTGTGTACATTCCGATTGGTTCCTACGGCTCCTACAGCAATCAGCGATAAACTTTAAGTCTTTAAATTGTCATTACGTACTCGTAGGTACGTGCAGCCCGATTTTCATGACTACAGCCTAATCAATGTCGTATTAAGAATTATTCCCTAAGTCGTTTGTGAATAGCTAACCAGCGTTATTATGCCCATTTTGTAATTGCTACCGGTTATAGCAATTTTTTTCTTAGCTCGTTAAACGGTTGTTTGTTGAAACTGTCTACCATTGTACTGAGTCGCGGCTAATTTGATGTTTTTATATTACGACTTAGAATTACTTTGAGAAAATTGCTTGTGTTTTATATGTTTTACTCATTTTACTGTAAATCTGAGGTTATTCGGTTACGTACCTTTGTTTTTTGATATAGTGGATAACTGTGAGCTATGATTATTATAATAAATTTTTCATCAACGTATTAATATATTTCAGTAACTTCATACTTTTAAAATAGGAATTGAATAACTATTTTCTTAATCTCATTGATTATCTAACTTTAAGCGCCATAGTGATATAATATAAGCAAACAAAAGTTCGTTACAAAGTGTATGTCACATTTTGTAACGCTTGCTTCTATACGTAAAGATAGTTGTACCCATGAATACCTATTATGCTACAAGCAGATTGCAGCAGCCAATCTTATTGCAAATAAACTACTATAATACTACTGATACCGATTTGAGATGTTCTATCTACGTTAACTTATTCGATCGCGTGAAAGTTAACAACGATCTCTGTAGAATCGATAAGTGCTATATATTAACGATGCTTTTTTCCATTATTGTAGAATGAATTTCATGTAAATGTGAGTTGTAGGTTCTTAAAATATTTTGAATTTTATGTTCCAGGTAAGTAGTACCTACACTATCTGCGTAGAATTTTCCGATTTTTTTTGTCTTGCAACTCTACGCGTCATTCCATGTAACCTGGACTTGGTAGCTAAAGATGATTTTGAAACTATTTGTCTTCACTGTAAAGGTTAAGCATATAGTTTCAAAATGAACAAAAATATAGTTATAACTTAATACAAATAGTTTAAAAATAAATACCAGAAGATCAAGGAAAACTAAGTCGCTCTTGCTGTTTGTACGCTTAGGTCTTTTAAACTACGCAACGGATTTTAATGCAGTATTCTGCGATATAAAAAGTGTAACAAAATTACGAAATAATATTTAAGCATGTATTAGTAGGTAAATTTCATAAGGAATCACCCCGTAAAGATAATGAAGACACTTTTGACTAATTAAGGCAATATTATACCTTATAAGTTATTCTGATGTACAAGTACAAGCTATGTTAGTGTTACTGTAAAGTGTTATCAAAATTTATTAACTACTTTTTGCCCAATAAAGTTCCATAAAAACTTTCGTTGAAAATATTAGTAGGAACTAGTAAGAATCGAATCGAATAACAAAAAGCTTACCACTACCATCGGTGAAAACTCATTACGCAAAAAAAATCATTAAAACACACGAAACTACTAAAACTGTAACATTATGGAATCAAATGTAGGAAGAGCCTAGTCGGAATTTTTATCGTTTACGGCAAGCAGTCAACTTTTAATTTGACTGAGTTTGGATGCGTGATGCCGAGTCGTTATATTTATTACTTTTTCGTATTTAGTAGGGCTCTAGCGTGTTCCTCTGTAATGTTTTCTATTAGATACGGTAATAGTGGCGTCTTGTATGACACATTTTTCTAGGCATATTTTTTTAAAGATTCCTATTAGGTATTAACATACCTAATAGGAATCTTTAGTTTTAGAAGGCATGTTAATCTTAAAATAAGAAAATAATCAAATATTTACACATACCTACTCACACACACAAACCACCACACACATATATACTGAATTTTTAATTTGCACGGCAAAAGAATAAAAAAAATGAACATTAGTATTAATTATTAAAAAAAACTTTATAACGGCAAGAATAGTACCTATTGCTGGCACAAGTCGTATACATAACAGCCTCTAAATATAATATATGTGAACAATTATTTCATTGAATTTCACTATGTTTTATGCTTGTAGTGGGAATGATATGCAAATGATTAGACATTAGAGATTATTTCTTAATTATTTCTTATCTCTTTTGTATATTGAAGTAGTCATAATATTATGTGCGCTGTATTGTGTACTATTTTGTTTTTAAATCTATATTGTGGAATAAATAATTATAGCTTATTAATTACATTGAGTGATATTAATACAGAAGATACAACTCATAATTAGTAGGACCCATAGCGCAACATAACACTGCTGGCCATAAGCCTTTTTTCTTATCATTCTCACCTTCCTCTTACGTCCTCTTAGGTATAAGCATCCTATCTCAAATTAGAACAGAAGATATTAGGGCATTTACCGATAACACTGCTATGATGTGTGTTGGTAGACTTTCACGATAATTATGACATGCTTGTGTCAATTACCAGTTTTTTTCGGATACCTACTGAGATTTTATTGACATAAAAACGATCTGCGATATTTTGATAGTTATTACACAGACTTTACCCCAACACCAAGAAGACATTAGAAAATCTTGAAATCACTTGACCACAATTATGCATTTATTTTAGTAAAATCCATTAAATGCACACATTTATTTATCCTTAATTGAAGCTTCAAAAATCTCGGATGTTACCTAGAATTTTAAATTGTACCAATACCTTACCCTATTAAGAGAGGAAAATTCAATAAATATGACCTTGTTTGCAGAACATATTTTTCCCGAACAATATCAGTTTTTTTAAACATGCACCTACACTTATTTGCTGATTCTATAGCAAACGTTAAAAAGCGTCCGCAATTCCATTGTGTACCGAAGAATTATGACGTATGTGAAATCGGCATTTGCGAATCGTTTAAGTTCTGTCGAGGAAATTGCAAACAATTTTACATAATAGGCCTTCAAGCTTTCATATCGCTATTTTGTATAACTAAGCGTGTGGCTTAGTCGATGGTGTGCAGAATTTATTGTCACGTAACGTATTTGCGAGATGAGGTGCCTGCGTTTTCTATTTAGTGTTAATGTTACTGTTGCTATAAACTGTGTATTTGTAACTAAATAATGTAGCGGTAGCAATATTCATCATTATCATTTTCATAGATGGACGTCCATCGCAGGGAATTTGCACATTTCACTGACGCTTGTGTTTCATAGAACCTTTGCAAACCCTTACCTAAATAATTAGTAACTTATCGGGCCAATTGTATGGGTATCCACTTAGTAGAGGTTTCGATCTGGAATTAATTTGTCCATAATTTGTCTTTAGTCCAGGTAAATACCTGGACTAAAGACAAATTATGGAATAAATAGCTTTAACCAGTAGGAATTAGTAAAGTTTTATGGCCAAGCGTGTCTATTAACAATTACTATGAGGTTTTAGGTTAATAACCAAGAGATGGCTAACGTTCTTTACGATTTAAGACGGAAATGATCTGGCCAAATGCGAGATTGCACATTTGTTCATCCAACCGGAATTATTTGATCATCATAATCACCATTTTAGTGCTATGGACGTCCAAGACTAAACAAAGTTCTCTTGTAGGGACTTTTAGAATATGCTGATTTTTGTAGCTAATATCCAGTGACTAGTAATAAAAATATCACTTGCTTCAACGGTGAAGGAAAACATCGTGAGGAAACCTGCATACCTGAGAGTTCTACTTAATGTTCTCAAAGGTGTGTGGAGTCCACCAATCCGCACTGGGCCAGCGTGGTGGACTACGGCCTTAACCCCTCCTCATTGTGGGAGAAGACCCGGGCTCTGTAGTGGGCTGGTAATGGGTTTATGTGATGCTTACGTGACTCCGTGTGATCCATTTTCCTTTGTCACTCTCAGTACCTGGAAAGAATATATTTTTTACTACATAGTATGTTTATGTTATTGTTTACATCATCGTCAGCCTAGTTCCACAGCTGGATAGTTTTAATATCTGATAGACAAGGGAGACATACAGCTTAGAAACACGCTGTACCATAGGATTAGCGGACTTAGGTTGGTTACTTACTGTAGCTGTAAGTAACCGATTATTTGCTATCCGACTTGACCCGAAAGCATAACGTGCTTTTCGGTACAAGAAAGAAATGAAAAAACTAGGATCAAAATGATTTAAACAACGCATTTTAAAGATTTGATGATTGAACCTCTCTAGATTGTTCATGTGACGTGCTTTCGTCGTTATCATCAATCAATCAAACAAAAATTTATTGCACACAAGAAAAATAAATAAATAAAAGTGACAAAAACAACAAAGGTACAATTAAATTTGTGTAACAAAGGCGGCCTTATCACTTATAGTGATTTCTTCCAGGCAACCATTATGAGAAATTGGCTCACATACGAATCCTTATAGCGGTGCGCAAAACTCTAAGAATATACATACATATTATTAATAATTGTATATTTCATCCATATTTCTATACAGTTAGCATTATTGCTATATACAGGCCTTCTCTCTCATAGTTTTTTTGTTGATTTTGCAATGCGGATTTGTTGGCAAATTAATTTATATAATGTAGGGTAATATAAGATTTTAGTGTATTCACAATCATATGGGAAGGCAGATTCTTAAAAATAAAAATTACTGCCTCCAACAATTAAGTCGGTTTTATATTTTTTTTCAAAATCCTTTTATTGTTCTCTCACACCTATAGGTGGTGGATTAACTTATAAATAGGACGTGGACAACGTCATAAACAACGTCGCTGGTATCTAGTAGCAACTGAGGGAAATAAAGATGTGAACCAATTAGAAAAGACGGAATCGAACGAAGGATCTACCGCAACACAAGTGTCTGTACCTACTTCAACATATTCATCTATTTTTATCAGAACAGTATCGTTTCAGATTGCAGTCCACCCTTTCCTTAATAAAGCTATGAAATACCTCGTAATAGAGTTCTTCGCAAGAACTAAATAATATATTGCAATAAAATATGACGGATGTAAAATTTATGAAATAATGTATACCAGTTATACATTATTTCATAAATTTTACATCCGTCGGCGTAGACGGCCGAGTGGCGCAGTGGGCAGCGACCCTGCTTTCTGAGTCCAAGGTCGTGGGTTCGATTCCCACAACTGGAAAATGTTTGTGTGATGAACATGAATGTTTTTCAGTGTCTGGGTCTTTATCTGTATATTATAAGTATTTATGTGTATTATATTCATAAAAAAAATATTCTCGCTATCTCAGGACTCATAACACAAGCTACGCTTACTTTGGGGCTAGATGGTGATGTGTGTATTGTCGTAGTATATTTATTTATTATTTATTATTGTTATCAGAACATTATCGTTTCAGATTGCAGTCCACCTTTTCCTTAATAAAGCTATGAAAGACCTCGTAATAGAGTTCTTCGCAAGAACTAAATAATATATCGCAATAAAATATGACGGATGTAAAATTTATGAAATAATGTATACAAGTTAACAATAAATCCATTCCATAAAAGCTTGTCTAAGCAAATAATGTTATCATATGAATAGAGGTTCTATTCAATGGAATTTCAATGCTAAGGAAGTGTTTTTAAGAAAACTGTGTTCAACCTAAACGTTTAGTAATAAAGTGGATGGTCGGTTTCAAATTAAAATTCAATATATTCTAAGTAGACCGGTCACCCCTTCGATTTTAATAATAAAACAGTTGGCTCACTTTGGTGTGCTTGGAAAATTGTTGCGCAAATCCAATATAACTAAATGTTATATTCAAATGTTAATTTAATGGATAGGTTTATGAGTCTGATTAGAGTATTTTACTTTTTTTGTAAATAATTAGCAATCTTGAAAAGTTCTGACTTGGATAAAAAAGTTTAATTTTATTTAGGAACCGAAACTACGACGGTTTCTTTAGGGTTTACAAAGGATCCCACCTCAAATTCGTGTCCTTTAAATTATGAAAATTAAGCTTAATTAGCTATACTCCGCGATTAGCAGGAGAATCTGTATGGTGTAATTTATAATTTCTTCAATCCTTATACTCCACACCAAACCTCTACGTACGTTTCGCTCCGAAACCGGAGCATCCTCAGGAGAAGATGACTTTAAAATGAATAATTGTTAGTCTTAACAATTATTCAACAGTATAGCAAATTAAGCTTATTTTCATAATAAATCACGGGTTTTCGCAATGTAAAGCCTGCTTCTATCCAATACTCATGCCATTATTTTTTTTATAACACAATCAATAGATTTATAACGTTTACCTTAAGCGTAAGTTTAACAGGAGTTACATTGTAATCATTTTTAGAGTGCGTTTTAATTCGACTATCACAATATGGCGTAATATTCTGGTAAAAAAAGATAACTACGCCATTCTCCAATTGTAATTGTCATGTTAATTTTCTCGTTAATATTCGAATTTAAATAGTATTATTTGTGCTTATCAAAAATGTTAATATGAATATTATCATGCGTAAAAGCGACTCCTGCAAATAGGTGTATTTGACGTTCGCAATACAAATTATGTTTTAGGCAGTTTATTTATTGTAATGTTCCGTACGTGTAAAAATTAAAATCACTTTTATTGTTCGTACCTTTATTGTTTTCCACACGTAGCGTTCTAGCAACTTACCGATTGTAATGTTTAACACGTCCAGAAATTATAATTATAATCGTTGTGTTTCTTTCACATTTAAAAAATAATTATTATTTTTTACTTAAGTTAAGAACTAGCATATTTTATTTTTCATTACACTTCCTCGTAACGTGGACTTTCTGACATCTATATAAGACTCATAATTAGACGCGTGCATTATTTAACATTACCGTTCTAGTGTTTCATATATTTTGTCCCAATTATTTAATTTTGTACCTCACTGCAAGTTTTAAGGATAAAGATGGAACATTTTTAACTAGTAACAATGGTTACAGTTTTTTTTTTTTCAATAGCAACAAATAGTTTTTATGCGGCTAAAAATATTACGCATTTTGTCAACTGAAAATATGTTTTAGATCTTCTTAATTATTTAATTTCACAGTTGTCATACCTTTTTTTTTTTTACAAATTAATTATTTATTTGATTATCTCTAAAATATAGTTTTTATTAATACATAAATATTTCTTAATTATTTAAATAAACGTTTAATTGGATCAAATTAATCCCCATTCGTAACGATTTATGTTTTAAAATTTGAAAGGTCCAGTTAAACTTGGAGAGCAATAGTAGATTTCATTCTATCGGGAATAATAATCGAGGCAGGAATTGCGAGTAGCCTTTTGTCTACACTAAAACTGCCTCGACTGTAAAATGCAATCTTACCGTACTTGTTGAATAATATACTATTAAAGCTTTAATTGTTAATTCGTTAATGCTGCAATTTTTTTAGAAAACTATTCAATTACCAAACTGCCCTAAGAGTTGTTTTTTCAAATGCAGCATTATTATTTCCAACATAATAGACAATTGAAATTACCTTTCTGAACTTCAAAACTATTCTAAATTCAAACTCACATGAATAGATAGAAGGTAACGACTTTTCGTTCGAAAATAAAATCAAATGTCGCGATGACTACTTAAAAATGGAAAGACGGTGCAGGAAATCAAATCGAAACCGTATACGCCGGTGGTGAAATGTCATTTGGAACGACACGAGATGCTTCATGTATAGATTATATTTGCGAATATTGAATATAAGCAATCTATGTTTGCCATTTTAAAAAGAAAATTATGGACGACTCATTTTTAGAAAGGTCACATTTGAAATATTATTTTTCTGTCTGGAAAATGTCGATGTTGACGAAAGTAGTACTGTAGACTCGATATTAAGCTATTTTTACAGTCTATACTAACATTATAAGAGGAAAGATCCTTTGTTTATTTGTTTGTTTGTATCCAATAGGCCGAAGTACTGAATCATTTCTTTCTTCCCGAATTTTTTCATTTTCTTTCCATAGGAAAGCTAAGCTATCACGAAGTAAAATACACCATTCATTCAATTCATTCCAATCTGACATTTATTTAAGAAGTAATCGTTTAAAAATTTTGAATACTACACCAAAACAAAACCGCTCTTTTTAGATATTTTATTTGATTTACAAAGATAATTAAAAAAATATTTATAAAAACTTTATTTGATTTTGTTTTTACCGTAATACCCTACTTAAAACATTATCAGTAGAAACTACATACACCTACATTCAATGCCACGTCTCACTAATAATTTGTTCCTACGAGATACTTTATAAACAAAAACAAACGCGGACAAAGTCGCAGGCAACACTTAGTTAATTATAAGTTTGTATGCTCGATTATCCAGAACGCTGATAAATGTTGAATCGTAAGAGTAAGGTATGCATTTCACAGTTAATCACGACGGAGTAAAGTCGTAGATAATTTATTTTTTTGCGATGTTTTTTGTCTCTTTCTTTGAATGTAATTACAAAAATTACCTTCTTTGTATCGGTTATTGTTATTGTTATATTTATTGTTATAGTAATATTTACAGTTGGATTTTCAAGCAATCCTTAACAAACCAATTAAAACATCTAAGCAACCATTCTTTTCAGTTCCTTTGAGTCTAAGGCTTAAAGACAGGCTTAGAAACATTCAGTTCTTGTTCTCTCAATCGCATGATTTTGAACCTTCCAATCAAATGTGATAAAAATCAAAAAAAACACCGTCTCACACTGGTGAGTCTATGCGCTAAAATCCTATCTCCCATGAGAGAAAGCCTGTACTTAGCAGTGGAGAGTTCATAGTAATGATGATGAAGATTAATCTACAGTATGCAAAAGTTCCTCAAATATGCAGGATTATCTATAATACCTATCTGAGAAAAATACAAATATAAAGACCAAAAAGTAACCTTTATGGTAAAGAACTTAATAAGTGTAAATCCACTTTAGAAAATCAACGCGCGACCTTTAGGATTGCCTCGATTGGGTTCAAAATATGAATTCTAAATTGGGTGGTACGACCACCCCGTTCCGAACGCTTAAGAAAATTCCATGAATGCAAAATAAGGCACTAACAACGCAACGTATTGTCTGTGTCGTGTTGTGCTTGATTAGAACTTACTGTAGATTGTATGGGCCACTTTTGTAGTTGTTTATGACTTATGAAAATGTCAGCTCACTTTGTAGGTTGGATTTCGGTCGCTACATCTAAAAATTTTATCATCGCCTAGATAATATAATGAAGTTAAGTTTTCTTGTTTAATACGAGTATTATTTTTTATTTTACTTATGTGGCGCTATTGAAATTTAAAATATCACAAATAAATTATTTAATCTTAATGGTCAAGGTATTCATGAAAGTAAGTAAAGAATTTATCAAACTAGTTAAATATAAGCAATTTGATGTAGTCTACTGACATGTTCTGCATTTTAGTTCCAAAGAAATTAATTAGATCCACAT
The DNA here is from genome assembly GCF_905163445.1 of Pararge aegeria. NCBI lineage: Eukaryota > Metazoa > Arthropoda > Insecta > Lepidoptera > Nymphalidae > Pararge > Pararge aegeria. The sequence goes on along the minus strand of NC_053195.1, from coordinate 7,772,385 downwards.
TTTAAAATTGGAAAACATTTCGACAATGAATACGCTATGAAGAAAAATGCATTGCATGCATTTTCAAATCCGTTGAATCTGTTGATTTCATTAAACTGCTTTATTGAATTCAATAAATAGGAATTTGGATTTGGAATAAAAATAGACACATTAAACAAATAGATGACACGGAAAGCCTCGAATATTAAATGTCACGCAATTCATAACAGTGTCATAAAACCATTAAGTACAAAAAGTTATCAAACAGTAATAATAATTGCTGTTGATATAAAAAACGACAAGAAACACTCGAAAGAAATATCGAAGGAACGCGACCGCGCGGCAAAACTGACTAACTTTTAAAACGTTATATGGGCGGCAATAAAATGTTCGTTCCCGTACGAGCACAATACTTGCAGAAATATTTTTGAATACGGAATTAGGTTTGCCAAAAGCGCGGGGAGCAGATAAGGCAAAAAAAAAAACAAATTTGTAACGGGTAAAGTTTTTGGAGGCCGAATGTCTCCCTTGGGTGCTGAATCTTCGGCATTGCTCGTAAAACGCGGGACGTGGCCAAGCGGGCAAATTTGTCCTGAGTGCGACCTATGACGTTTTGATGGAACGCTCCCAGACCGATTCCCGTACCCAAGATTCATATTCATAACCAACACTCTGCTATCGCTTTCTATCTGATACCTCGATATTTTTTTTGGAAATATCACAGCATTCGTCCACTTCAAGATAATAAAGCAAGAACGCGTCGTCAAGAGTAGATTGGCTTGTTAAAAATATCATTAAAAGTAAAACTCCATTCCAAACAACTCGAAGAAATAACACAGAATGTCCCTTACATGATGCTCGCATCTTCAAAAGAATGGCACCCGTGTCTAAGCTATCTTGTAGGAATTTTAAATTGGACGAATCGCTCAAATGTAAATGGTTTTCCTTTATACCCCATCCTCTTGGGCAGCCCACCCCCATCTATTGCGCGCCTAGAGGCGACTGGCATACCAACACACACGCACACACTTACTAAAGCCTACGTCGCAAATCACCAATAGAGTGAGATCCCTCTGCTTACATACGTCATCCGTGCTCTAGCCTCGTTTGCATAGAGATGCGGGAGGTTTAAAGGTGCAACATATAGTGGTATCGTTAAGCTAACGCATACACAGGAGTCTCACACAGGCTCACATCTCATCTCGAACATACTACTAGGAGTAATGCGAGTGTGAATACGTAAATACGCGTCGAGATCGCGAGTTCAAAAACGCGAAAAGCAATATGTCTTCATAGCGGTGCAGGAAATCTTTTTCGGGGACTCTAACAAAGGAGTGCGAGTTACTATCGGGAAGGGAAATCTCGTGTTTTTGATGCGTTATCAAAGTCGTGTTTTGAATATTGACGATTTAAATAACTAAAATTCTCCAAAGGTTTATCAATCGTTACATATTTGTATCGCCGACTATTGGCGAGACTACGTTGAATTTTTTAGCTAAAGCACTGTTAAGTTATCCATTAGTGCCGAGTTCCTTAGATGTAGTTCATTACATTTTCAATCTTGTCATTTGATTTAACATGGCATAGGTAAAATTTGTGTAAGTACGTAAACACGGGAAATAAAAAATTCCATTTATTTTACTCATCGTTTAGGTACCAAACTTAGATCATTGAAAATAATTTAATATCATTATTATTATTCATCATTAATATTAGTATATCCTACTAATCCTACTAATATTAGAAATGTGAAACTGTGGATGTTTGTTACTGAATCACGCAAAAACGGCTCAACGGATTTGGATAAAATTTGGCAAGCATGTAGCCTTTGACATGGAAAAGAACATAGGCTACCTTTTATCCCGGTTTCTTAAGTAGTTCTCGGAGGGAAAATTTAAAATTGTTTACGAGCTAAGCCAGATAGCTTTTAAATTTGCTATGCATGTCACTTATAATATGGAAAAGGACATGTACCCTCTATACCGATCTCTCAAATAGTTCCTGTGGTAGGATTAAAAATTATTAATTAACGAAGCTTTAGAAACAATCTGAATCCACGAAGACGAATCGCGGGCAGACGCTAGTGTATAATAATTTAGCGCAAAGCAAATAAACAAAAATTACATTAATTCTAATTTGGTGAAGTAATATGGCGAACCCTACTCTATCAGGGATCCGCTATCGGGCTGGGTGGGTTTCGATAAACCAATAGCTTTAATTAATCAGCCTCTCCCACACATTAAACCTTTACGACTTCGCCTTAGCACGTGAGCCTCATCGGGAAATAGCATTTGATCCTCAGGAATCGTTCAACATTGAAGCTAACACTTAGACATCGTCTATAAATTTACAATATCCGTACCTACACGTTTGAAGGAGATAAAATCAAAAATTAAAAAAAAAACTTCGCAGCGCATCCTGATGACTCTTATTTATATCTAAAAACCCATGTAATGCAAATGACCGTGGTTTTCAGGAAAATGTTTATAAAGTAAAAAAGACGAGTTTGTAATGTTGTATAATGTGTAACCTTCTTGTTTTCTATGGCACAAAACATACTATAAAAATCGGACACTTCGAATTGTTTCGTACCATTACCTTTAAAAACGGCAGAAGAATCATGTATTTTTTTTAATACATTAAAGGTTATCCCTTGACTATAATATCTCTCTATTAGGGAGCATGAGATTAACCCATACCCATAAATGGATTTTACACGACATCGTACCGAAACACTAAATCGCTTAGCGTGACATGCTGTCTTTGTCGGTAGGATGGTAACAAGCCACAGCCGAAGCCTCCCACCAGACCAGATTAGAGAAAATTCAGAAATAATGAATTTCCAAATTGCCACTGCGGGGAATCGAACCTGGGACCTCAAACTTCTATTTGTAGTATAAGCCCCCTTAAATATTTATTTTATTCTGGTTTTAGTTTGTGTTGTTATAGCGGCAACAGTAAACATCATCTGTGTAAATTTCAACTGTCTAACTATCACAATTAATGAGATACAGCCAAGTGGCAGATGGACAGACATCGGAGTCGTAGGGTCCCGTTTTACCCTTTGGGTACGGAACCCTAAAAAGACTTACTGATAGCTTAGTGTTTGTCCAATTTATATCTTTAGACATTAAAAAGATCACCTTCCGCTGTCGTCTTTTATAAAGGACAGAGGGATATGGAGCTACCTCGCTGTTCTAATGCGACTCTACTGGCATAAAAAGATATTGTGTATAAAGTCAAGTAGTTATAAAATAGCGAATTTTGTGCATATAAAATCGCGGTAATAACTAGTAAGTAGGTAATAAATAAATAGGTACCGGTAGGTAGTACACTAAAAGTTATTGAGACAAGATTTATGATCTATTGTGTTTAAATACGAATAACCGAGATCCCAGTCTCTACATAGAGATACCAATGGTTTCTGCGTTTGTAAAATTTTACCGAACCAGTTTTACAGACAATTTATAGCCTTAAAATTTCTGTCAAAAAGGTTCATCTATTTATTTATTTTCATTGGGACTATCAACAAAATGACATGTTTTATAGTTATATATAGATATCTTAATGACAAGGTTGCTTGGAAGCATCCAGCTCCGGTTTCATCTCTCACAAGATAGAAAAATGATTGTTAAAGTGTAAAATGTAAATCGTTGATGTTGGAAAAGAGTAACTGCTGAGTTTCTTGCCGGCTTCTTCTCGGTAGAATCTGCCTTCCAAACCGGTGGTAGAGTCACTACACACAGACAGACTTGCAGTTTCAAAAGTGCTTGTATTACCTACTTGAAATAAATGAAATTTCACTTATAGGCAGTCACAGTATGCACTGGTTAGTATGAACGATAACTTAATTCAATACAATAATTATATGACAGATTTAAACTACCTCAAACACAGCACAAGTAACATTTAAAGAGGTAACTAGATTAAACCTACAATAAGAAGGGAAATATAGCTGTCCTCTTCGCGTAGGTGTCATAGGCGAAAAGTGAATATAACAGAAGCATCCTCTATGCTATTACTACCGCGATCACCAATCCGTCTGCCAAGCGTGAAGATTATGAGCATAACCTCCCCTTAGGAGAACCCTTGAATCCAGCTATTGTTATAGGCTATTGATCGAAACAATAAGATTCTTAATTTCCACTTTTTTATTGGCTTCGTACGCTCAGGCTGCCTTTAAAAGATTACTTTTAGTGATAAGACCTCCTTTGCACCCCATCACTAAGTACTATTGTATAAGTTGTTTTGTTATACTTTTCTTTTTGTTCTATGTACTTTTTGTGGTGTGCAATAAAAGTATATGCATTCATTCATTCATTCATTCATTCACACTATTACTGTTTTCCTTGTGTTTTTCCTATTGTTTCAATAAAGTTTTTCTATTCTATTCTGATAAGTCTATTGCGCCCAATTCCGTGGTAGACAAATCGCAAAATAAAATTGGTGTAGAACAGAATTGACACCATTGTTATGACAAAAATTAGATATACTTTAAGCTTTAGGTTTCGTGAACGGCTAAAAACGGAGAAGATACATTTAACACCATGTTTCTTATGAAATACTAGCTGACTTAGTCTGATATTATTTCCGAAGCTTACTCCGGGATGAAAGGTATAGACAAACACTCATTTATAGAACTTTGCGTTTTGCGTTTCCAAAATTCAAATCTATCTATCAAGTACATTTTGAGTTGAGAAAAAAAGTGATTTAGTTGGGCAGTTCAATTTTTTTAAGCAGATAAACTATAAGTAATTTTTCATCAACTAGATTGAATATCTTATAATATTAGACAAATATCAAATATTGTGATCAATATTTAACTATATTATAAAGTCTCTCCCTAAATATTATAAACAAAAACAAAGCATTTTTTTAAGCTATTCAACACTAGATGGCGCTAATAGTCCTTAACTCTTCTTATTAGTCGTTTATTTTAACATCGTCAATACGAAAACTGAAAGAATTTATTCTCAGTCAGATAAATCATTTACATACTTTCCTCGTTATATTAAAGTAACTTTATTTCCTCGTTTCAAAACTTTTCAGTTTTAATGAATGAACTCGACTGTCAGTACTTTTCCATTTCAAGTTGAGCGCCTCTTAACTTTTATATTAATTTATCATTGAAATATATTTTGAGAAAATATTATCCGAGAATTAATTTTATTTCTACTATGGTTTCAATATATTGAAATAGGTAAAATTTTTTATGGAATTGTGTATTTTTTTAGTTTTTTTTTTTTTTTTAAATGTAATGCAATATTTTTAATAATACAGAACTATAACCTAAAATAAACTATTTAAAAACTAAATAAAATCTAAAACGTCCTCGAAACCACCGCAGCGAGGCACAGTTCCTAAGATGCTGGCAGCATTGCCCCTCTGGATGGCCAAACTAATTCGTTGGCCAAGGTAACAACTAACTCTAGGATCACCGGTAGACTCGATAACCCTTTTCGATAATTCTTTGAAAAGGGCTCTTGCCTCCGGACCCCACGGTCCCAAAGTCTCTGCTCCAAAAGGCACAAAAATGAAGCTGCTATCCAGGTTTTCATATTTACGCCTCTTGGCCTGCTCGGCACTGGAAGCAGCCGCACCTACCATTGACAAATTTTAGTTTATTGTATTTTGAGATAATTTTATATTATGGTATTTGCAATACGTTAATAGTAAATTTAATTTAATGTAATATCAATTTCACTAAGATTTATTTTGAATACGAAAATAAATTAATGGTAGCAATACATTCTCGATTACCTACCTACCAGAAAGTAATTTAGTCGTCAATATCGGGTTTAAGAAAGTATTTTTGATTAACATAGAGTATTTTCTCGTTATTAGCTCATAAAGGAAAATTAACAGTTATATTTCTACTTTACTTTTAATTTTATTGTTTAAGATCGTAAATGTTTGTTATCATGATCTGGTCTCGACAGTATCTTTAAAGTAATGAAATTTACAAATAATACATTGGATATTCTTAAGGGTCGTTTGCTAAGGTACTAGCTGTTTATTTTTCGTAGGTTTCAAATTTTTTTTTTGATGCATAAATAATAAATAGATAACATAAAATTAAAAAGATTAAGGACAACCAAATTATTCTCAGGGGTGGCGTTGCTAAGGTACGTACTGTTTATTTCACGTAGGTATCTAACTGTATTTATGTCCCATAGTTATAAGGAAAACAATGCGAACAAACTCCTCATGCCACCTAACGACCTGGGAACAAGTGGTGAGCGGGCATTAATTTAATTTTATGGTTTTTGCGTTTGTCATACCACGACTTGCCGGTGATTTGTGGTGCCCTCTAACTAGGGATAGTTACGAAATATTTGTACTATAAAACACGTGAGACTTCATAACATATACTTATGCAGTATTAAATAGCAGTTTAATTCTTCATTCTTAATATCTGCCACAAATACTTCGTCACAAATTATAGTAACTAATAAAAAATATATTTTTGGTAAAAATAATCAACATAAATTTTTGGGTTTTGAAATGATTATTCTTTTTATTAATTTATTTTGCTGTACAACATTATATTATTTAATTTAGCTAGCTTATATATATTTTTTTATTACGTTAGCTTGTAATCTATCTGCTTATCTATTACATATTATCTTCAAAAGTGTCATTGTTAGGCACACCTCTTCTCTCTCTTAATCAAGAATCGAGAGTTATAGAGGGTTGGGCACCACCAATTTTCTTACTCCGGATTAGTACCTATGGCGAATGAAAACAGAAAAACTCCTTGACTTATAATTTTCGGCCCGGTCAGGGAATTTCACCTATAACCTCGTGACCCGTAGTTGTGCATGCCCAGCGGCCAGCACCAAATCAACGAGGCAGTTGAGCCAAGTACGGATTGGTAGACTTCCGATGCCTTCAAGAAAATTATAGAGATTTCTTACGCACAAAATCGTTAGCTAACCTTTACTCTAAAATACAAGTGAAATTTAATTGTTTAAAACACAAAACCTTAGTTAAGAGTTAGAGACGCGTCCCAGTGGACTCGGTCTCCTCGAAGAGTAAGCCGAAGTCTTATAACCACTTCCTAGCAACCACATATTAAACACAATATTTATATGAAACTTACTAAACCCATATCGTGACCATACGCACTGAATCACAAATTCCGAACCATGCATCAAACCAGCCCTCAAACTTCAAAACTAGCATCTCCTTCGCACCTCTTGTTTCTTACAGCGCCCATTTATCACCATTTGAATAAATTCAATATGTACATTGAATTGCGTGTAATTAATGGTTTTATTCGTTTAGCACTTAAAACGCTTTAAGGGCGTCGTGTCCAAACATCTTCCATCCCGCTTGTTTCAATAACGAAAGTCGAGATGGAGAATCAACACCAGAACACCCGCTGGCTTAGATCATTAATATTGATTTGTGGTCAATCAGAGTAAGGATTTCACTTTTAATGTTTATTTTTTTTTAAATCCTCGTTCGGAATGGTTTTAAGGAGCCATCTTTATTAGGACCTATGATACTTTTTCGTTCAATGACATCTCTTATGACATATTTTATGATCACAATAGGGTTGTCGTGTAGTCAGAATCAGTGAATTTTTGACCTCGCCTTAAAACAGCGGTTCTATGTCAAACTTTAACTTACAGCTCCCTTCAAATGTCAGAGTGTGATAAAACACTGCATGACTGTTCCAACGTTATGCCACGTTTTAATAAGACTCTAGAGTCCGCTCGTTTAAACTCTATATTGCACATTCAGATATAATTAAAAAATTAAGAAATATAGACTAGGAAAAAAAAACTAATAAATTAAGCGAAAAGACCGCACGCCCCTTTCATATTTTTACTACAGTACTTTATTCTTAAATCCCAAAACAGAGGCTAAAATTTAAAGGAAGGAAGGAAAAATTTTAAAATAAATTTGTCAGTTGTGTTGCCAAAACACAATTTTTATATACGTGGCAACCCTGTAGATACCGTACTTTAGAAAATGTCATGTTATGATCCGAATTTTTATTGGAACGGTCCAAATACGATATTTAGTTCACTCACTAAATTATCAAGTTACGCCCATTAGCTTTTATGTAGATCATATTTTGTAGGTATATATATATATTATATATATTTGTTTAAGGTGGTATACGTTACGATTAAATTTAATAATCAGTAACGTGCTGGCCACGGGGCAAATCGCTGTTCGCCAATTTTCGTACAATGTGAATAAATGTATGGGTAGCTGTGTCGTCGGTCATCCCTACCCTGTGACTTGTTTGGTATATTTCTATACATTATATCCTTTGCGCCACAGAAATTGGCGTCACGCGGCCCGAGGCCAGCACGTAACGCCGAAATTATGCTATGAATTATTTAATTGAATATTAGTAAAAAACCCAACACTTCCAACCATCGTCGTAAGCTTAAAATATTTATTTTTAACAAAGCCTTTAATTACATCGGTCTTAACAAACTAACCTGCTGGTCTAGTGGATAGCATGTACCAGGTTCAAATCCTGGATCTCTTCTGGTTATTATAATGCTAACAATAATGCCGACTAGCATTGGAATAGCATTGTTTTTATTGGTTGTCAGCTCCTATCCCTCTCTTTGTTTGAGAGGAAGCCCGTGCTCAGAAGTGGGATAAGTACAAGTATTCAAGTATAATTTTTTATCCAAGCTTCTACTGCGCCTTTTTGCTGGTCTCTCATTAAAACAGAACTGATTAAAAGGCGTAGAATTTTTATACAAAAATCGAAATTAGAATGCGTGAAAAAGCTCCGTTAAACTTCAGAGTAAGTATAGTCAGATGACCGACGAAGCCGTCTAGATAGAGTAATCGTGCGGCAAGTGCGATGCGAGGTAAGGACTCTTACGGTCGGCATTTACCACGAGATCAACGGCGTTTAACCACTTTTTCCCTTCTTCATACTGTGGTAAAAGTATTATTATTAAAGCACGCATTCCCACTAAATAATGCGGTTCTAGAAGTTTTTTTTTGTGTGAAATAAATTAATACTGAATTTTGAAAAGTCGAAGAGCAAAAGTAGTTAGTTTAAAAGATAGGAACTACAGGGCCGAGAACTATATGGTATTTTTTATTTAAACCTGAATAAAACGGATACCTTTTCAGATAGAGATGGTTCTCCTAACCTCTATGCTCTATAGAAAAGTGCCGTACCGAGCGTTTTATGTAGCACGTTTAATTTAAGAAGATCATTCCATTTTTAAATATGTATTCCTAACTTCACTCAAACTAGTTCCACTACCTACATAAAAAACAATACAAAACAACTAGTTTCTATGCAACTCGTAAATAGAGGGCTATAGATACAGTCAGCTGTTCTCAGAATGCTCACTTGATGCACAACGCTTAATGATGGCATTGGAAATAAAAGCAAGCACAGTCACACGTCGATGAGGAATGGCCCCCGTCCGAGGGTCATTAAGAATGCAGTGTCTTATCTAACTTGGAATAATTAATGAAAGTGTGGACGGAATTGCGTCTTGCTGTGAAGTGTAGTGCGCTTGTATCGAATTGGCGTGTGATTTTTGTAATATAACAGCCGTATTATAAAGTCCATTGATCTCGGATATGACGCTTGATAATTTCAAAAAGAATGCAATATGTACCATTTTGCATTATTTTTGTAATTATCAGAGTCATTCGTCAGCTTCATAATTGTATCGCGTTATAATAACGAAAACAATTGTAGCTAACCACTAAATTTATTTTTACTGATCTATGCAATCTGTACATGAAAACCGAAATAATATTGTTTACCGTCTCTGAAACTTATCTGTAAAACCGAAACGCTAATAGTATAACTGAAAAAAATAGGTACAGACAAGTTGTAACATCACATGCAAAAGTGATATCAAGTGATTCCTGTCACTGTATTTCGCACGCGTTGCTAAGCGTAGGTACTATGCACGTGTCGGTCTTTTATGTTCTATAGGGTTGTCATAAGAAAACACTTAGAATGCTTTGAATTAGTTTGTAAAAATAAATAAATATGCTTCTTTTGATTTAAATTTTTACATGGCTCCTTATGAAATATACTTATGCACCCATCAACAGTATTCCGTAATTCCGTTACACGTTGTATATTTATTTCATTGGGTACGATTGCTTGTTACTATTATGCAAAATCACAACCTAAATTTAAACTATTTAAAAGTTATTTGTCTTTGAAGAGAAGACTGGTTACTTGAGAAAACTGCATCGATGCTGTAAGATTTCCTTAACATACAGATCACAGGTGTACAAAGTAATAATGGTGACACATTTATTACGTTTGACTTCAGCATGGTGTTTGACTAGGTAGATAAAGGATGGACTGGATAAATTCAGGTAGGGGACCCATATACAAAATTGAGAGTTATAAATAAAATGAACATAAAATACACATTCAAAACATAAATAATTAGAAAAAAAACAATGATTAATTTAAATCATAAATTAAAATTAGAATAATTACAATTAAAATTAATCTATTTTATATTATTTCAGGTCCGGAATCTAATGCACTTTCTTTTAAATCCGTATTTAAAAAAAAAACGTCGTTGAACTGGATGGATGTTAAAGGATCTTTTGGTGTAGCTGATCTACAACTGCGAAGTATAAAAACTTACACCAAGCTTTAAACAGTCTTATTTGAACTTCCTCAGAGCACCGAGGAAATCTACGAGCAAGCATGTTACACCGATCCTAATGGCCAGCGATCTTCTACAGTAGTAGAAGACTACTAGACTAGACTGGGGTAATGATGATGATTATATTTATAAGAATTTTTATATCAGAGGCTGACTCTTTAATGTCTGCCGTTGTCCTGCCAACGCACGGCAGTGTGTATACGAACATTTTGATATGATCCTACTACAGTTCATTCTGATTGAATGCTGCATGTAAGATTTAAAACCATGGTAAGCTATGGGGTGCAAACTATTATTTGAAGATGAGTAATGACTCGCAATCATTGCACTCATGATTGTGCAGATTCCTTTGACCTTCACAGCCTGCCCTTTATATTTGCTTTCTATTGATTGATTATCGCAATATAATATTGAAGTTCTTTGAAAATCTCTTTGTGATTCGTAACCATTTATACACAACAATATGAACTTTAATTAATATGATTCGCGCTCTAATAATGCAATCTATTAATGAATAGGATGATGGAATTACGTTTAGGACTGCCTTACCGACTACCATTTTAGACCGCATCATCACCAAATCTTGACAGCCGGCTGGCGCAGTGGGAAGCGACCCTACTTTCTGAGTCCAGGGCCGTGAGTTCGGTCCCCACAACTGACAAATGTTTGTGTGATGAACGTGAATGTTTTTAGTGTCTGGGTGATTATCTGTATATTATAAGTATTGATCAGCTATCTTAGAACCCATAATACAAGCTACGCTTACTTTGGAGCTAAAACACAGAAAAACACAAGGAAAACAGTAATAGTACTTAGTGCTAGGGTGCGAAGGCGGCCTTATCACTAAAAGTGATCTTTTAAAGGCAACCTGAGTGATGAATTGAACCTGAGGAATGAGTTGTTATTAACAAAAAGCTTTATACAGCTTTTTGTTAATAACGACTCATTTGTTTTAATGGCTTCACGTATTAGCCATATTGGTCTTTGAACGCGATGCAAATGTCGCGAGTTTGTCTTAATATCGCATTCATCGTAACGATTTGTTCGCAATAATTGTGACATATGAGTATGACTCTTTGACAGCGATTTTAGTTTTACCCTTATTGACGTATTCGTTTCATGAAAATGAATACATTCATTACTGGTGCTTATGCTAAGAAGCAAGCTGTAGTCAAAGCTATAAACATTTGATAAAAGTAAAACAACCCAAATTAAAATTATGGATATCACTTGATATTTAATACTTTTCTTTAAACTTCCATCCCCTGATTTGTCCTTTTGGGGGTGAAACACGTGTTTCTCTTTTTTGATTAACAAGCTCAAATACCAAGTTTCGTAGAATTTAACTTTAAAAACACCTGATTTTCATTCCCCTGTGTAACCCACTTACTTCCAAAAATCCTTTCTTTTTTCAGAGGTGCTTACAGAATACCCTCTCAAAATTTATAATTTCTACATTAATTTGTTTAGGCGGCAGGTTGTCTGTCAGTCAGGACAAAACCTTTGATAGATATTATTAAACTATAATACTTATATGAAAACTATTAAACTATAATACTTATTCTACGTTTTATATGTCAAAAAAGAGCTTTTTATAAAAAATCATCATAAGCAAAATTAACGTGGTTTTTTCATAGTAATAATTGACGGACCAAGCATGTTGGATAGAGGCAGGCGTTACTTTGCAGAAATCCATTTTACATTATGTAAATTTCGCATAGCAAAATTAAGCTTAATGGACCAAGCATGGTAAGTGGAAAACCATCGCCTAACAGAGCAACACTTCACAGGATATGCAAGGTACATGTCCTGTACCATGTCCTGTGTCCATCAATTTGAGGTTTAGGTGTTAAGTCTCATGTGCCTGTAACTACACCAGCAACCACGCCCTTCAGATCGGAATACAGCTTAGCAACAATGCTGCTTAGGGAAATTAGCAAGGCGATAGTACTTCCTCGGAGGAGCTCTGTCAAAATAAGCTTTACTACTACTAAAAATTGGTTTGGGTAGTGACAACACTGTTAAGAATTTAACACCTTAATCACTAAGTTAATCGTCGTTTACCGCAGCGCACTGAAACCACGTATATCGGTCTGAGGAGATATATATCTATAAATGTGGTTACAGCGCGCTCACTGGGCGCTGTATTATATTAATTAGATTGAAATCTTCTTTTTTTAATCCCGACAACGATGGGGTTTTATAAGTTTTATGTGTCTGCGTGTATGTGTGTTTGTATGTGTCCGTCTGTGGCATCGTATTTCCCGAATGAATGAACCGATTTTGATTTTGTTTTTTTTTTGTTTGAGTGGGGAATTAGTCGGGAGTGTTTTAAGCTAAGTCTGATGAAAATCGGCCCGAGATAGCCGCGGCCACAAAATGGCAGATATCATATTTTTTCACAATTCTCTCACCACAACAAATCTAAAATCCAAGATGGCCGTCACCACAATATGGTAAATTACATTTTTTTATTAACTAATTCCTAAATATGGGTATCAAATGAAAGAGCTTGACTAGTAGAATAATTTACAGGCTATTGGAAGCCGGGGGTTTTTTAATTTTTTAATTTATATATTATAATTATGTTATATAGTATTATGTTATATACATATATAGATAAACATAAATATAATATATAAATTGTCATAACATTGTAATGTAATTGTTACTGAATAATAAATAAACAAATCTAAGAATCGAACCCAGATCGTGATCCGTAGTCGAGCGTTTTGTTGACCACTAACAACAAGGCACTCATCGTTTTCAAAAATTAACGTCCGATAGCCGAAGGTGCGTTTGACAAATGCCATGCACCTATCTACGGTGTCGGGGCCAACCGGTTTGGGCCCAAATTAATCATTACACTACGTTTTGTTTGACTACGGTTGACAGCGAAAATTAATTAAAATTCCATATAAAAAACACAACAAGACCAATCAGGTGTGTACGCCTGCGAGTACGCCTACTTCGTTTTATTTTGCGTACGGTCAAAGATTAATAAATGTTAATACATACGATTCAAAAATTTTCATAAATACAAAATATACTTTCAATATAGTATGCATAATTCTAGTAGAGCCTCTGCATTTTATATGTTTGCCATTTTGTGTTGGCAGCCGTCTTGGACCGATTTTTGTCTAAGACGGCTGCCACAGTTTTTTCTTTTCAAACAAAAAACCCACACACAATCACACAAACACACACACACATACACACACATACACACACACGTGCGACTTTACAGGATTCAATATTTATTGCATTTTACGATGTTTATGTTTAAAGTAAAAAGCGAATAGTAAGCTAGTCAAACATTTTCGGATACAGAAGCCTCTTTGAACAGCCGAAAGGCATCATGTTTACTTAACGCACTGGGATATTCTACATCCAGTTCATAGTCTTTGTCCCTCTTATCTATAACACGTTCGGTAGCCGATCGTTCGCTCTTCCGTTAGTAATTTGACAGTTCGGATGACAGATTACGATTCCGTATAGACCACCAAAGAAATTCTCGTTCGTTGTCAACCGATACATTTTTGTTTATGAGACAACGTTATCGGTTAATTGGAGCTTCTGTGTGCTTAGATGAGGGTCCGCCTACGCGTATGAGACATTTTTGGTTTGTATGAAGTTTCGATGTCGTATACGATAAATCCGAAGCAATTATGACTTAATTTAATTTTATGGATTAATAAGTATTCGATCGATTATTATTTAATCATTATAATCGATTGTTACTTTATAAGCAACAGGTCTTCCGATCTTGTACGTGATTAAATTAAATACCTATATTGTGATCTTTTTCTACTGGCAACCAAAAGGAGGTTTTATTCAACTTGTAATGCGTCGGCTACTTCAAAGACTCGGCACGCCTAACTAACTGTAGCTTTACGTTGCGCTCAAATGACAGCGAATCTATTAATAAGTGATCCGGAGGATCCAAGTGACTTATTACTTAGTATTTTAATATTTTTCTCATCGTTTCCAAAACGTTTCTGCAAACCAATCCTCAAAACATATCCATACAATTATTTGCAGATATATTGAATATAGAAAACGGACGTTGATGTACTTATGAAGTAATATTTGCATAGATTTGCTAGAAAAACACAAGTGTACGTGACTCTAATGATCAGTTTATTTATTTTTTTATACTTTGAGTATGCTACCATGCTATTTTTTAAAGATATGCGCAAAAAAATCCTTATGAGTAGTTCTTCTATCATCATCATCTTAGAAAGATGACTAATTATTATTAAAGGTGTGACCGACAAATTCGTCAACAAAGTAGGTATATTCTGTAATGACTTTAATTAAAAATTAGCAAAACACCGTGGGAAACTTTCTAAAACATTATCAGAATGTGTTATAACATGTCATAAGCAGTAGGGTATAAGTCAAACAGTGCAGTTAAATAGATATTACTCGTAATTATTCGCAGCTAAGACACGAATTAGAATGCAAAATAAAGAATAACTAGACGAGGTCTTGCTTAGAGCGAAGCGGGCGGTCCATTTCGTCAAATACAATAAAATAGTTATCTAATTTCACAATACATTTCTAGTAAACGTCTGATATTTAAATATAAATCGAAAGAACGGAACACAATGGTGTAATCGATAATTGAATTCAGCATTGATGAACTTTACACCGGCCGACCTCTTAGACGTGACAGATTAGAATGGAATCTATTCGTCGCATTATTAAGAGTTGCTATTACCTTTGGAAATGCATAAGTTTTAACAATGTGATAATAAAAATTATAAAACTATGTTGAAAAAGAGCAATCTGAGTTTGCACCGGCAGACAGAGAAAAGATTAATATGGCGTTTCAAAAGTGCTTATAAGCTAGGCCTTCTTGAAACAAAAATCAAGTATTTTTAATTTTGAATCCATCTATTCGTAATATGAATGAGCTGTGACTAAAGCTTTACTCACGAGTGTGTGTGAATTATTACTTTCCTGTCAAATTCTATAAAAACCTAAAGGAAATTTAATCACAAGATATAATAACACAGGGTAAATAGATTTAATAATATTAATTTGACAAAATATGCTAATAAAACAAGCAACTTAAAGTTGAAAATATATCATCTTATAGTGTAGATAGACTTGATGTTTTTAATTTGTCACAATATTCTTAAATCTTCTGTCTCAAAATATCTGAAATAGAATTGAAACTCTTTAGTAGACTATTTTAGATTCTTTATATAACCAAATCATACAGTAAGTGCGTCGCAAGTTAATGTTTAATTGAAATTAAAAGTTATTGAGAATAACGACCTATTAGATTAATCTAAAATATGTATTTTAAATGTTGATACTTAATAAGTTTTTAAGTTTATGTGTCAGCAAACCCATTACCATAAACCTACGTAACTGAGGATAAGTTCTCTACTTTCGTAAAAGTTGGTTGTAGCAGCTCTATAGATATTTCATTACATGTCAGATTAGGCAAGTCACCGTCTGTCGTCATACTTAATGCCAATTAAAAGATTTGGGATTGTGAATCTTTGTTTGCGTCTGACTAATGCAGGCCGCTTGATATACCCGACAGTGTACCTTTTTGGAGTACTTTTTTTGTTGCTTTTTTACTTCTGAGGAGTCATGTACAGAGAACAATTTTAAGGCATAAATGAACCAAAGTATTTAAATTAAATAATCACGGTATCATGCTGATCTGTATATATAATCCAACAAAACAATTAGGTTAAATTAAATTTATCCTCATTGTTGAAACTACCTACTACGGCGGCTTGAACCCCCGTGCCTCGGGGAGCACGTTAAGCCGTTGGTACCGTTTCATATCACTTGTGATAATAGTCGTTAAAGCCCACCAACCCGCATTAGAGCAGCGTGGTGGGTTCATGCTTTAATACCACGAAGCAAGGTCTGCGCCCACCAGTGGGACGTCAATAGGCTGCGGATGAAAGCTGGCTGCCGTATTCAAAGGTCTCATACATTAACCTTTGAGTGATCACGGAGCTTATAAGTCAAAGGGGAGATACACGTCATGGCGCCAGAAACAGCACTAATTAAAATAAACACAATAGAACGAAGCACAATATCGTTGACACGACTATGAATTAGTCGGAACTTTGAGTAGGTAAAACGAATGAAGAATAACGAGATATTTGACGTGAATCTGTTTGCAATATGTTGGTACAGTCTTGAAGTACATGTTTATTACCTAATCAATATAATTAAAAAAAAACCTTAAATTTTTGTAAATATACTGTTTACACTTAGGAGTTAGGAAATTTTATTAATATCTTTTGAGACAGATGACATAATACTTAGATGATACTCATCAAATCCTAACTAATCAACTAGCTTACAATATAACAAAATTAAAATTATTTATACAGCTCATATTTAAGACAAAGGCTTTTTTGTCAGTTGTAGAATATCATCATTTGCTTGATTTTTATCAGAATTTCTTTTAATTTAAATGACACACATGACTTTTGTCATGTAAAAAAAAAGAAAATGCATTTATTCATGTTCAGTGCTGTTGCAGCATAGCTTATATTAATATGGAAAAATCATGTACACCAGACAGAAACGGTGCACAGCTCAGGATATAAATGTAAAACCAGCATTTAAATCGCGTTAAACAATTGGTATTCTAAAGTATCTTTAACGATCATCTCATCATCTCTCTCGCATTCATAAATATACTATCGCTGGATTGATTTAAGAATTTTTGGAATCAATCTAAGTATAAAATGGGAATACATAGCAAGTACATACAATTTCCACACGAGCTGCTTTCCTACGCAAAACATTAAGCAGTATGTCAAAAGTCAGAGAGATAAACAAGAGTGTTCCTAAGTGAAAAATAAAATTCTGCCTTTCTGCATGCCAAAAGCAATCTTGCGCTGATTTGGACACTTTCATAGAGTTCCCTTTAATCGGATACCTTAGCAGAACCTTCACGGCTATAACGGATAATATAAAGGTAGACTACGGATACGCCTATATCCTGCGCCAATATCACCTTCAAATTAGGTTAGTCATAAAGAACAGGATATTTAAGATCGTAAGGGCCGTAATAAAGAAGATGAGAGGTCAAAATGTGTTGAATCTATTATAGTGACGGTTTTGTGTTTCCGCCAGTATTAGAACGATGAAACAGACCTGCAGATTTAACGCTATATCTGCAGTAATCGGTTTTTACTGCGCAAGCGCAAAAATAAATTAGCACTTACAAAAATGTCCACCTGAAAAAAAAACTTTGAGACAATGTTAAGGCCTGAATGACATTTGACAGTTAAACGTAAGCTTATAGAAAAGTCCTATTTTGTATTAAGGACTACGTCAACAAAAAACAAACGATAAAAATGCTTAGGTGTAAATTATTGCTCTAACCATGTTGCTTCTTTAGTAGTTTTAAGTGACAATGTAAGATGGTGATAACAAAAAAAAACAACTGGCTAATTTTGTTGTGAGCTTCTTCTTAGACCAGGGCGCGTTTGGAACTCTTGTAGCCTTAGTTATAAGTTGACGAATTTAGTTATCGCCATCAACTCCCTTCTATGTTATATTTTACATGTAAAGTACGCATCAAAAGTGCCATATATGCCTATTTGAATAAAGAAATATATGACTTTGACTTTTGACTTTGATTTAATGAATTCAATTGAAGTATAGAAAGAACATGCCCCTTTTTTATGTCTTAAGAAATCATAATGATACTTGACTGTACTTATTTTTGCAACAGTTTGCTTTGCTGGAAATTACGCCAATTAATAAGTCGTGATCTTAAATGATTAAATGAGATGTGATTCTGAGAATACTCGACTCATTATGTGCAGGTAATTCACCGTACCTAGTTCATTTGCATTCCTACCTACGTGCATAATAATTACCAGCAATTTAATTACTGCAATATTATTTTGCAAATTTATGCATACAATTTACAACAACCTTATACAACGTTATATAGTATCTAGAAACCTCTACTATAACCAAGGATACTGACTCTAAATGGCATCGATCGTGAAAATCGTATTTCATGAAGTTAAATTTAAAAAAAAAATCTCAAGACGATAAAAGGTGATGCTAAATTTTTATTACAATGAAAGTTGTGGGTATAAAAAAGTTTCATTAGATAAACTATTTGTTACTTTAAACTCACGTCAATATCAATTATTAAAACTATATTTGCAAGTTTGCAAGTTATTTTTGCAAGTTTGGGTTATATGGTGGTTTTGACCTTATTTTAAAATAAAAACCACTAATTAGTCTCTCGCTCGGTCGTTTTAGAAAAACTTAAAAAAAGAACCAGAAAAACTAACATTAACTACTAGGCAACCATAGCTTAAGAAGACAAGTTTAAAGAATAGGAAATGAATTAGAATGCATTTAATAAGTAATCAGCTAAGATTGTGAGTCACCAACTTTTCAAATTACGAAGCTCATTAATTTGAAACCGCGAGCTTTCCCACGGTTCGGAAAGGGCATTAGACAAAATATTTCAATGAACAATGAAGCTAATAATGTATATGGCTCCTAGGTAGAATTCGGCATACTTGCCTTTTAAAAAAGTTTTGTTTGATAACAAATTCTTGTGTTGCAGTCACACACTTACTCGTATATATTATCATTACTGGCGGACAACCATTTCTGAACATAGTTCTTTTGCAGGGATTCACTCCACACCACTGGTGACCAGCGGCTTTTTGCGACTGCATGACGTCATCTTTTAATTTAATAGTTCAACGCTTGTATGTTTGTAATATTAATAATGCGCTACGCAATCTTCGTCGGCCAATGGACGCAGTGGGCAGCGCAACTATTCCCGCAACTATACAACGTTTTTGTGATGAATTTGCTTGTGTTTATTTTTATTATATTAATAATTCACTGGTCCATTTAGCCAGCATTTGTACCACTTGGACAGAGAGCACGTCAATTACAAAAATTAAGGTTAAGCAACGATTAACAGCTTCCTTTGTTCTACAGTTTGACGGAAGAACGTGGGTTTGTAATTCATTAGCGTTCTTGTGTTTATTAAAGATCCCTTTAAGTTGGAAAGGAATGTTGACGACAAATTACCATCACGGCAGCTTTTAATGTGGGAAGGTAATTAAAAAGCAGAGAATATTAATACAACGAGAATATATACAGATCGCTAGAGCATAGCTCTCAAAAAATTATTTCATCGATACATAACAATCTTCGTCGGCCGATTGGCGCAGTGAGCAGCGACCCTGCTTTCTGAGTCCAAGGCCGTGGGTTCGAATCCCGCAACCGGACAATGTTCGTATGATGAACATGAATGTTCTTCATTTTCTGGGTGTTTATCCGTTATATTATAAGTGCTTACGTATAATATTCCTAAAAATATTCATCGGTCATCTTAGAACCCGTAACACAAGCTACGCTTACTTCAGGGATAGGTGGTGATGTGTGTATTGTCAAAGTATTTTTATAGTATATATTTATAATCTAAAAAGTTCCCAACCTATTGACTTACTACCATCGCTTGAAGCAGTATTTCGTTGACGTTTTATTTTCGAATTATAACCCTTATTTTAAGATATCATCTATCAAGGTATCTTAAAACAAAATATCAAAAATAATAAGTAATGAGTCGTCATCAGTCGTTATACGAATTACATAATGATTCTTATTTTGTTGTTTTCTTATTGCAAATGTTGTATGGGGATAAAAAATCCATTGCTGGACATAGGGCCTCTCGCAACGGGAGGGTTTAGTAGCAGTAGTAATAGTAGTAGTAGATGGTATTACTAGCGCAGCAACGCTTCTGCCTATTCTTCGTTATATTCAGTCGCCTCTTGTCAACCCTCGGGAAGAAGAGGGCTGGTGATAATTATTGTTTTCTGATCTGCCCTCGTAGAAAAGGCATAATAACTTCGTCACCAGTTAGCAACTGTCAGAAATAGTTTTACGGAATAGGGGACTTGGGTCAATCTTAATCGACAGCAATGCAGCAGCTCTAGACATCTCGTTATAGCACGTTCTATCTTACACAAAAATCAATAAAAAATTATGATCCAATTGTTCACCAGTGTACCACTATCGCACACACTATCCAGGTAAATAAAATAGGTCACTGCTATTCTATTGATTCTATTGAATGCCCGTATCCAAGGTCGGCGCGTAATTTGATTAATATTCATAATGACCATTGCAATTTATCAAAAAGCGTTTTTACGCGTAAATAAATCCTTATTCCCATTTGACACTCAATAAAAAACTAATTTATTTCCCTGTATATTGTTAAAAATTCCCAAGTCATATTTCAAATTGTTAATAATGAGCTTCGTACCTGACGGTTCGAGATCGCGCTAAGACTTCGATCTAAAGAGGCTGCATTTGCATAAAATCATTAGTAAGCACAATGGTGTGCGGGCAGGGACACGGGGCGAGTGGCATCTTAAAAAATCACCTGTAAATATTCCACCACAGCTGTAAATAACACGCAATCCACTATCCATTGCAGCTTTATATTGCGAGGTGTTTAAGAATTGTATAAACAAACGGCAATGAAAAATAAGCTGGCGTTAAAAACCTGTTCATCCGTAAACTAAGAAAAACATGGAAGAGCCTCCGAGCCGCCTCTCGAATATGATTTATCATCGTTCATTAGGCGAGTTTGTCCGCAGCGACAACAGATGGAGCTGATAGCACTTGGCAGGGTGGCCCTCTTGTTATTATTTTTATTACCAGTTTTCAAAGAATAATACTTGAGGAATGCATCCTTTAATGAACTTCCCCTTTTGGTCCAACATGATGGATAGAAATTAATGTCGCTCTCTATTGTTGATTGGTGACATCTCCAACGTTATAAATTTGAATTGACTCGATAAAGGTTAAGGCATTGTTAAGAGGTGCTTCGTGGAAGTAGGGGCTTAGAGAATTAAATGTTGTTATTATTATAGCGCATTTAGTTGACTTATGAATCGAAGCAGTAAAGTCATTAAATGCATGATCCCTGGAAGAGACAACCCTATTTATAAGTAATAATAAACATTTCCATAGTCATTCTCGTGCACTAAATCCGCTTACCACTTAAATCCCTGCGTATGCGCAGAGCAAACATTGAGGATTCTTAAAACTGCATCTTTAACGCCGTCGATGGTCGTGTTTGGAACGTAATTAAAGGCACGTCGTGAATTTGCATTCGTTTCTGAGAGCTCGTAGCGCAAATCAAAAAAAGGTTCATGTTAATTAGCATATTGAATTTTGAAATGTGACGGTTGGCGTGTGGAGCTTCATACCGCACAGCGGTGGCCCGATGTAAGATTTTTATGAGCTCTAACACATGGATACGCATTAAGCGTTTTTAATGTTAATGTTTACAGGTGTTTATTAAATTTATTTCGATTTATTGAGGTTGTTTTGTGATAAATATTTTTCATGTTAAGAGGAAAACTTCAGGTGCCAGATTAAAAATATCTACTTTTCATTTTATTTTATTAAGTTAACTATTACCGTACTACCGTAGCAAATGTAGATTTAGAAGTAATATATTTATCAATCTACCCGAATAAAGCCAACCTCACATAAAGCCAGAGCTCACAAATTTATCTTTTATGTAGAATCATTTCAACTATTATTAAAATTTAAAATTTATTTATGTCACGACGTATACAATCTGTTGAAAATTTCTTTGATCCTGTGGTTAATCGCTTATACAAGACATAGCACCGGAACGCTACATCGCATGCTTTTGTCGGTAGAATGGTAACTAGCCACGGGCAAAGCCTCGCACCAGACAAGACCAGAGATACTTGAGAAATTATAGATATCAGAGTTGTCCCGCCGGGAATCGAACCCGGGACCTCGGGACCTTAAATATATGATAAGACCAGGGACAGGGCTTACCACTACTCCAAGGATGTCGTTAAAATCCTCTCTGCTGTAATTTGAGTAGTTAGCAGCTAAAAGTTGGGTAGTCCGCAAATTGGCCTGATTTTGTAAAATCAGGTCAAGGTTACCGTGTTTTGTCAATATGATTACTTATTATCCCATATTTAAGTTGTTAAGACATTTATTGTATCATTAAAACACACATAACAGCGGGAAAAACTGACAACCAAACGAATATACAGAAATTGGTATGTTTGAGCGCTGGAATGACACACATAAATATGCAGACTTATCAGACTTATAAAACTTTTCTGTAAGTCGGGGCTTAAAAATAAAATATTTTAGTATTATGTGTGCACTGTACAGTCATTAGTTTGGCACATCCACACTAGCCCAAACATCGAAAGTTATCGTGATTGCCTCACTTTTGTGTCTCCGTTTTAATTAATTTGGATCACGAAGTCGCCACTTCGGGCGTCACGACACAATGCTACACGAAGACTGACTGACACACTTCAAAATGTCACAAAATAGGCTTCGAGGTTAACGATGTGCTTTACCAGTTATGTCTTCAGCTAGTTTAATTGTTTACAAGGAATAATTAAAGATGGCGTTTGTTTTAAGGGTTCATAAAACGGCTCATGAGGCTTAACACCGGCAACATGCCGCCCTGAGTCCATAAACCTAAGGGCGGCGCGTTGCAGGACGTGTTTCTTGCATATCCTATGATATATGTTGCTCTGTTTATAGCAGAAGGTTTTGCCAATCTGCTCGGTCCGTCAATTATTACTGTAAAAAAAGGGCATTGATACAATTAGTTCTACTACTTTAACAATTTGTTGATGGATGGTTCTTATTAAAACTTATTGCAATCAATTATCATATTGTGTAAAAATTTTATAAAGTCCTCCGTCCGTAAATCGTCCAGGAAATAATTCATATACTGACGGAAAAGTGCTGCAAGAAAATGAAGAAAGGTAAACTGCAAAATAAAAAAAAATTATCCTACAGAAAACCAAAAATATTCTGATTTAAATTTTCCGAGACAAACTACTATAACAGATTGAGCTATAAGCAATCATAAGGATAACGAATAAGGAAATTTGCATTTTTCACGGAAAACCTCTCTCGCGTGTATATCTTCAATTATTCTTAAGTGTTAAAATATTAAAAATATATTACAGATTATGTCATCAGTATTACTTTCTTGCATAGTATTAAAGTTTCTAATTTTTAAAAGGTTATAAAAATTTACTTTATGGTCAATTGATAAATATCGAAATACTAAGTCATGGGTAAAAGATAGTAAAACTCACTCTGGCTAAAGTGGCCATATTAGTGGTAACTTGGTTAGATTCTCTGGTCGGGTCAATTTGGGACATATTTCCTACATCGTCTGGCTTCTGCCATGGCTATCGGAACAAGACAAAACCTACTACGAAGCGATTTAGCGCTCCTGTATGATACAGCATACAAACCGATAGGGGAAATGGGTTTGATTAATTGCCATAAACATTTATTTTATACTAATAACTAAAGGAACATAGCCCATCTGATAGTAAATGGAAAACTAATGCCCATAAAAATAGCAAAATTTCACAACACATGCAAAGCACATGTCTTACAATTTGCCACCCTGTATTCATCAACCTGAAGCATGGGTGTCATAATCTGTATTTCATTACAACGGCAACCACATCCTGCCAACCGGAGAGCCAGAAGAGCTGCCAGAAGAGCTGCCAGTAGAGCTCCGTAACATAAAAGTAAAAGCTCTATTTTTACTATATCTTAAGGTTAGCGCGCCTGCTAAAGATGCTGCTTCATTACATAATAGTAAAATCATAGCCAAGCGCTGACTAATTGTGATCCAATATAAAATTCATCAAAATTAACAAGTTCCATATTAGCATTAATCTCCTCTTAAAATAGTCTCCCACACAACCTAGCACGGTTTTAGTATGTGATGTCGTAATGTTCCAATTAGTTGCTCATTTGTGTCAAGCGTGCATTGTAAATCTATTCATTGGACGTGAACAATTGCCTCATTGTACTTGCCGCTCGTGCTTTAGTTTTGGACATTCACCGCGACATTAGCATTTGGTACTTTATAACAGTTTTCACCCGTATCGATCGATTTAATCAACGATTAGTTTGGATTATTTAGGCCCGTGGCATAGTTGACGGTGAATTTGTAATGCCATTTTATCGCCAATTACTATTAATGCTCACGATCGACGATGCTACTGTCCAAGTTGGGAACAAAACGTCAACTCGAGATATACAGCCTCTTTGTTAGTGAAGGTCCCCGATTTCTCAAGCTATTGGTTGTATTTCACCAAGTGCGTGGAGGCGTACGAATTAAACCTGGTGCATCCATTCCATATATGTCGCAGTAATTGAAGAGCTGTCTGATAGAACCTCGCTCTAGGCCTTTTCTTTTTCAAATTAATTCCTAAGTAAGGAGGTTAACACAATAAATGTCAATCAGAGTACAACTAAGATTTTGCTTAAGATTCTGGAATAATGTGATCAGCTATTATAATGGTTCAAAGATGACATTGGAAGTCTAGGACAATTGGCTGTACAGATGAAGCTTAGAAACAAGAAAAGTTTATTATTCCTTAATACTCAATATCAATCGATACAATCACAAATCGGTTAGCATAGTACACACCCATCAAACTACGAGGCCACACAATGGGCCTCATGCCATAACATCACCAAACAATTTCAAAATCAGATCTTATGCATAACGAATGGAGTTGATAAATAGTTTGAATTAACCGATTTAATGCGGGTCACCCACAACACGGTGACTTGCCTGAATTTCTTCACGTAATGATAATTGGACTGGCAAACACCCAGTCGGTGCTATCTCTTCGATCTTCTGAGCGTCGACGTCGGAAACTATGACTTGCGCTATTATATTTATGACTAGCTTTTACTTGTGGCTTTGTCTACATCGTATCACCTCTAACACCGCAATGCACCTCTTCTAGAAGTCATTCTAGAATTACATTACTATAGTAAATATTCCTAAAAACATCACAGGGCACGTAACCTAAAAACAAACTGAATACTCTAAATTTAGCATCTATTTTTAGCAGAAAATATCGTGTCGGTCAGTCTTTAACGCATCATTAAACGCTTATAGATAATATTTTTTTTTATTGTCTTCCGACACAATCTTTATCGTTCTGATTAGCCCGGAGCTTTATCGATATGAATTGTTTTAAATCATAACTTTGTAAGATTTAATTTTGAAATCTAGTATTGCACTGATCCCAGAGTGAGTTGCTGTTTTTTTCGGTAACGCTATAATAATATGATACTTTACAGTTTATATTTTTGTTTATTGGACATCCATTTTTATCTACAAGTAGCATTTAAAATATTAAAATAACATTATTTTATCAAAATTTAAATGCAATTAATTTATTTTCTGCGTTATTATATTCCTAAGATCAAGTTTTAATTTCACTCGGCGTTTGAATTTTTGAAGCGTTTTCTTTTTATTTCACGTGCATAAACTTAATGACAGTAAAAATGTGTCGTTCATGTGTATGAGCATCTCTGCTGATAAAGTTTGAGTTTGGCCTCTATTGGTTAACATTACTTAAAGTAGACTCAACCAGTTAGGGCTCGTTAAATGTTTCTAGTTACAATCAGGGTCTGATCATAGATTCAGATAAATTAGCACGCTAAATTTTTGGACGAAAGAATAAAAAAAATTAAAGCTGTTTCTTTTTCCACTATGCTGGAGTAAAAACTCTAGCTATTGTTTTTATTCTTTATTATATAAAGAATAACCAAACCAAATAAACTTGGTTTCTCATAAAACCCGCTAAAAATTTTTACTCTACTCTAAAGTACTTTACTCTAAATTTAGTCTTGGAAATTGATGATATTTCTAAAAGGCGATGTAAATTTAATTTTTTGTTCAACTCTTAATTAATTTTGTTAACAGATGAAACAATGAGGTATATTTGAATATAGATGAGGACGCGATGACTTGACACCATGGTTCACAATCCTGACAACCAGCACCCAGGCTATAACGACTTCAAGATGTTACATTTTCTATTGAACAAAATTAGAGAGCCATTTTGAACCATGTTCCAAAAGCATAAGAGATATACTAATGTTTGAATAGGGAATATCAATTCTCACATTTTATAGATATGCTCTTATGCATCGGAATTAGTTCGAAGTATATTAATATGTATTAGTGTCAGCCTTTTTACATTATTGGTTATTGGTTCTATGTTCATTGTTGAGATATGTAAATTATTTTAAAATAAATTTGTTTATCCAAGATATGTGATAAGTGTTCCGTGAGATAAAATCTTTTGCCTGATTTATATTAGATCAAGGGCAGTAAATTTAGATTACGGAAATACTTTTTTGTTTATCTAAACTTTATTAATTAACAGGTATCTATATTTTTAAGCTGTTTTAATTGTAATCAAAATTTAGACATTTACATGCTATCAAGATAGCCTTACTTATTGTTAAGACGATGCAGTCTCGGGTGGAATTCTACTGTAAGGGTTATGGTATGCAGTTTATATGATGCACCACCGTGTTTGAACCTAAAACATCTTCGCTGTATAGGCTGTGTGGGTTTGGCAGTATAATAAAATAACCTTCAATAACCTAACTAGTCCAGAACGTTATAAATTATACTACCAATACCTAAATTAACCCAAGCCTTGCAGTGTCAGGTATAAACTTTCCTTCTATGGATATAGAAATGTGTCGTATAAGATTTCGGAAAAAATAATTTTGCACTTAGAATAAAGTCTAAGTCAAAGTCAAATATTTCTTTATTCAAATAGGCACATAGATGGCACTTTTGATGCGTACATTACATGTAAAATATGACATAGGAGTGAGTTGATGGCGATAAATAAATTCGTCAACTTAAAACTAAAGCTACGAGGGTTCCAAACGCAGCCTGGTCTAAGAAGAAGCCCACAACAAACTGAGCCGGTTGTTATTTTTATTTTATTTTGTTATCACCATCTCACATTGTCATTTAAATAGTCATGATTAATTCTAGTAGTTAATTTGACTACACTCGGAATATGCTAACGTCATCAATTTAGATGTTACGATGTGTCTACTGCAATCTTTGCCGTTGGTAGCAAAATTTGATTATGGGTATTTCCAAGAAGTCTTTCAACTTGTCTTTGAAGACCCTGTACATGAAAACGCAGCGTATAATTCTATCAGTCTTTTTAAATAGCCTATCACCAGCCACGGAAGATTGTCTTTACAACTAACGTGTAACAAAAGAAGTTCGAAATCTTACAAACCATCATTGGAAAAATCGAAACATTTGAGACTGGTCGTAAACAGGCCGAAACACAACTTTAACAATGAGGCTGGGATATTTATTGGGCGATTTTATTGGCTGCTTGTGAAATTAAATGCACCGCATATATCACATTGACTGACGGACAGAAGGTAAGTAGCTGGTGCCATACCTACCTGTTCCACGGGAATGATGAAGATTTAATTAAATAGATATATTTTTTATACTTTTTCCTTCTTTGTTACATTCTCGTAGGTTCAGCAAGATCCTTCACTATGTAATTTGGTTGCCGAGAGTTCCGAGACTTGGAGTCTTTTTTTTCCCTTCCCCTGGTTCCTAAGAGTCATTTTGTGTGGGTTTCTAAGGTTACAACTCACCCAGATCACTCAGGACGGCGGGTATACCTGGGTAGCCTGCTAAGTTTCTGGAGTGAGCTCAGATAGCTTCAATGGCCCAGCGGCGATGGAAATCAATCTTGGAATGATGATGATGACGATGATAATTGATAACTTGTAGTTGATATTGTGTTATAGCTTTCATGTTCCCTGCCTTGTTGTTCTAGTTGATAGCATGATTAAGTGCAAGGCAAAAATTGACGGCAATATGGTTTTTCTATAAAAGAATTTTCGGCCCCAGCTTGTAGTTAGGAAATTGACGATGGCAAGTCTCGTGCCTCGGAGAGCAAGTTAAGCAGCGAGCTTGTGACTAACTTGTGATTATAATAGCCGTTAAAGTCCACCAACCTGCACTGGAGCTATATCACACCTCTGATTTATTGTTAATTTATACTTGTTGGGTTAACTGTACATTTTTTGCGACTCTAACTCAACTTTTTTTTCATTACTTCATTTTACTGTCACGTCCTTTAAGCCTTTTTTCAGCGGCACCGACATCGAAAATAATATCTTCATCTACTTACTCCGATTATGCAAAGTACTCCATAAATACAATGAATTGTATTTATGAAACCGTAAGATTAAGAAATCACTTATTCTGAATAAAGAAAAATAAAACCTTTTATAAAATGTAACTATATTATCACTGAAATTATATACAAAAGGTTACAAAGAAATCTTTTTATACAACTTTAGTGCTTAAAGAAAGGTGATTAACAACAAAATGGCTTGCACTTGGATGACAAAGGAAAGGTCAATTACCTTATTCTCATACAAGTGTCAAGAATGCGGATCTGAGGTTGAGATCGATTGTTTTAATTGATGCAAAGTATTCTTCAGAAAGGTCAGTTTACTTTAATGTTGTTTTGAACAATTAGTATAATATTATTTTTCTTATTATTCATACGAATATTAAACAGAATTTCATTATGTCGTTATTATTATTATATTTAATAAGTTACTTCAAATGGTGAAATTGGCAACATTCCAAAAATGTATATCCTTATTTATATAAACCAGAATTAAAAAAAAAATACTTATTGAACTCGGTGTATTCATTTCTTTTCAATTGTCAAAAATAAAATTAAAATTGGCGAACTTGCTCACCGAGATTTCCGTATTTTGGTAGGAAATATATTTTATATTATGAAAAAGAAATAAAAAAATAACTCATCGACAAGACACTCCATTTGAACTGTTTTTAAAATTATAATCCTCCTCAACTCTTTTGTAGTGAAATGAATATTGTATTTAATTTCTTTTATGTTGCAAATTTTTAATTATCTGCATTTAAACCAACAAATTAAACTTGCTTTAAAGGTGAAAAAACATCGTGAGGAAAGCTGCATGCCCGAGAATTCTCCATAATGGTCTCAAAGACGTGTTACGTGTGTCCACCAAAGTCCACTTGGCGAGCGTTGTGGCGAGGGATTGGCCATGTTGACAAAAGGCGAAACACTTTTCACTATGTGATGACACCTGTGTCTTGCAGTGGGCCGCCAATGTCTTGTCATTGTCTAATGTGCTAATGATGATGTTGTCAATATTAATTAGATGATATTATTATTCTTAGTGTAAAAGGAAGCTTAGATTGGAATACCGAGAGGCAGATCAACGAAGTCATATGAGTGAAAAAAGTTTACAACAGTCAGAGAACTCTTTTCTGATCATATTGTGTAATGTAAACTGGAAAAAATCTTGCAATATAAAACAAACAAAATATTATTACAATCAAAGTGTCATCAAGCACTTGTACTTTAAAACTTTTATACGTTCTGAAACACTTGCATATTTACTTATCGACTTTCTGGTGGTCCAACGAGTGCCCGAAACATTTGCGTACGATAAATTGTCTTAATTGGTTTACTTTTACCTTTTGTAAAATTTCTTATACGGCCTTTTAAAATAAACATTTAATGCCAGACACCGATAAAAGTTTGTATCAGTAACGTAGATATACAAAATTCTAACTTTGTTGGATGGACCGGGGGGATGGTTTTGTTCATATTTAATCTTAATTTCTTACTTATGAATGTATCATGATTTTGATTTTATATCTTGTATAGGCTTGTCCCTTCTTAAACTTAAATTGATAATAATTAATATCAACATTCATAATACTATACTTGCACACTTTGAGATCTCAACTATATTTTAACTTATGGAACTAATCGTCGATTAAGTTGATACTTTGAAAATAGGATGACACATCGAATGGTAATCACATGACGGGAATTCATGATTGTAAAATAATACATTTTCATTCATGGATTTAAAAATATATTACATTCCTAATTAAATTTTCAGTTTAACGTCACGTCTTATAGAAGATAGTACATGCAATAATATAGAAATGTAAATATAGTGACATATTTAAGACAATTGGATTTACCAGTGTGCTTATTATAATATATATTGATAAAATTATACAATACAACAACAATAATCAACAATATTTGAAAGCAGAATGCTCTATTCAAAGCATGAAACATGCATATAAGGTTATCAAAACAAAATATGTTAATATTTTGTTTTGATAACCTTACCTAACCTAACAAAGAATTTATACATAATCCAGCGAAGCAAGACTAATAATCTTAAAATAATAAATCATAATCCAAATAAAAATAACAAAGGAAAATCGGAAGGAGATTTTACTTACGGCTATATGATTTGTTCTAGGGAACTTCGTATCTATAGTTTTTTTTATGTCAATGACCACCAACAAAAGCGTTTCGAAATGAAAATAATTCCCACCTACATTTCATTAAGTACTGTTTAAGTGTTGTTAATAAAACAAATTGTTGTCGCACTGCGGGTAGCAAATAAAAAAAAACATTGTTAAGCTGCTTGCAGGCTGTTTAAGTTTGGTCATCGTTAGCGACGCCTACGATTGAACTCTATTATCATTTTTAATTTATTAGAAGGGTATGTTACGAAAGATTAAAAAAAAAATTGTTTAGATTAAAAGACGATATATTCCAGAATGTTAAGAACTCTAGACCACTCTACACTAGACTAATTTTGGTAATAAAAATACTCATTATGGTAATGGATGAACTGTCAAATCTGACTACATTATAATGAAGTGAATATATATATTTTAAGTTTTCCAAGGGATACCTATTTATTGTTCCGATTTTACGACACAGAAATTCATACATCTTACTTGACATTGACGTTAATATTTAAACACATAAAATACCTATATATTATATAATTTCGATGCTGCGATGAATTTTGATGAATTTGTAACTCTTCATAAATAATTTTAAATTTTAAAATGCTTATACATAAATCCTGTTTGTGGCACCTTTCTGTTAGATTCTAAGCTCCTCGACCCAATCTCACGAGCGCAGCCTCACTTATCCTCGACACCCCGAACGCTCTTAATGTACAAAATATTGTAATGTTATTATATCCCTGATAACCTGGCTTCGCCTCTCCAACGGGATAAAATAATTTCAATAGGCAGTTCAGATAACTGAAGAGTGGACTGTATTGTTGACGTACTAATTTATGTTTGATTTATTCATATTATTTAATGGGCATCAATATAAAGCGGTGATAACCTGGTGGTTAATATTTCTGCTTTCCTATCGGAGGGACCAAGGCCCGATATCAGACACGCCTCTAACTTTCCGCAATTATGTGCTAATTTAAGCAATCAGAATGAAGGCGAAGGAATACATCGTGAGGAAATCTACATGCCTGAGAGGTCTACATAACGTTGTCATATGCGTTTGACATCTACCAATCCGCACAAAACCAGTGTGGTGGACTACAGCTTTAATCCTCTATCAAGGACCTGGAGTGGCGTCCCCGACCTGGAAAGCGCAGTGTTTCCCCCAACAGGGTAAATGGATGACATGAAATGAGTTGTTGGACGGATGTGGCATAGGACTATGGAGTGTGAATGGATTTGATATTTCTGTATTTACAATAGATATTTTACGCACCTGTATATTATATCCTACTATAGTACTATATAATATTACTACGAGGGTCGCAAGTGAGAGTCTTGCTCATAACATCACTGATATAGCTAAAGATTAAAATCTACCGCTCCACAGATACGTATGGTCGAACATACATTTAATTAAAATGGTTGCGTATTGCAAAACTAATGCTCATATTAAACGTATATAACAATCAATTCTAAATGTTTATTGACTGGTCAATACAGAAACCTAACACTTAATATAATCCTATGCTAATCGTTATTAGAAATGTAGCTACTTACTTGGGTTAATTGCAACACGCTTCAAATTGCAAACAGGGTAATTCCTGCCTCGTTTAAATGTTACGTTCATATGTGTTTTTTACTCACGTATACAACCAAAGTCAAAAGCATTCCATCCACGAAGCTGCAGGCAAAACTGGGTTATAAATTTCACCTAATTACTAATGTAGTGCCTTCACAACGCTTTGCATACAATGTTAAGCGCTACACCTCGGTTCTTGTTTAGACCACCCGCAGCTTGGAACTAGAACAACTAAATACATGAAACAAAACAGTCACCTTTAGTCATGATGGCCTGGTACCTACCTACTCGAAACAATATACAAGGCCGGTTGCTATTGAGCCCTGCCGTGCACAAAAAGGCTTGTGCAAGACAGGCTAAGATAATATTATTCAGTAATAGTGTCATTATTTACAATGCATATTATGTACTAATTATTAAATGTTATCTTGTATCTGCCAACTATTGAATGTCTGATTTCCATAAATAAATATTGATATCGTTAAGGACACTCAAATACATTTGTATGAAAAGCTCGATATTTTTATAGATGCCCTCTGTAACGACTCAGGTACCAGACATAAAATTGTAAAGCCCAACTAAACTAAATGTAGGCAGACCCAATAAAAGTCCCTAAGCCATTTAAATCTCCCTAAACGACAGGGTTATCGTTTAATTTTACTACAGAAAGCATTTCCATCACAATTGGAAGAGACTTCTTGTCGTTTATTTTAAAGTGTTGGGCTTCGTCCGTGCCGTGCGTTATCATAAATCTTTTTTAAGATCGAACCATAAAGGGAGATAAGGTCGCACCCAATCGGCTAAAGATTGCCCTTTACTGAATTCCACTGCGATGCTGACGAATTGTCAGACGAATGTGCAATGATGATTGGATGATGTAGACATGTCTAAAGAATAAAAATATAATATTTCTTGAGGGTAAGTAACGATTACTCTCAACTTTGTCTACCCAGTAGACAAGGAAACACTTACCTCTATAAAAGATCTCTACCAGGGTCTGTAGTCAGTGGGACAGTATGAGAGTGAAAGGGTTTAGGCCGTAGATCACCACGCTGGTCAATTGCAAATTGAAAGACTTCACACGTTTCCTCACGATATCTTCCTTCATCGTTATTGATAGATACAAGTGATATTTAATTGGTTAAAGCGGTAACATTCATAACTTCGAAAAATTAGAGTTGCGTGCCAAGGATCGAACTCAGTCCTCCGAGAGGGAGGCCGAAGCCTTACCCACTAGGCTACCACCGCACCAATACATACTTATAAAAATAATATTATAAAGAAAGAAAATATAGTGCTGTTCAGTCTTAATTTAACAGTACTAGCAGAAGGGTTTTTTGTAATTTTGTTTGGTAATAGGTTTCAAAGGATGATTTTCGTTGATCTGCTGAACAAAATCATGCTATCATTCCAACACTGGCATTAGTAGTGTCGTATCTGACCTAAATATTGATCTAGGAACAAACGAATGATTGAGTATACCGCGTGTGATCTTTGTAAATTGATTAAGTGTCCGGGATTCAAATATTTCCAGTTTAGCGCAGGATCACGTTGAATGATCAATTAAGATGATCGACGTTTCGAATGGAACGCTCGCCAAATAAAAGTTTGCACTAAGTGATCTTTATTATTTGCTGAGCGGGTATTGTTATCGATTCTTACGCTGTTTTTTCATTTTTATTTCGTAGTGACGCATCTGAATTTTGTTATATACTATGATTTTATAGTGCTTTGATTGTTAATCCCAAATCAAAGTTGAAATCGAAATTTTTTTCTTAATACAATTTGCTGTTTATTTTTGAAGCTTACATTTAGATTTGCAAGTGTGCATCCAATAAGTACTTACTGCGATTCGACTATTTACGCTTTTCGTTATATCAGGCCTTTTATTTTTACGTCTTTTTCGAGTAAGTAGTGGAAAACAGCTTTGACTGGAATTGGTAAAAATTGCCTTAGCGCAGAATTTTGAGTTGTTAAGACCTCCAGAGTCTTAGCGAAACGCCAGAACTACTCGGTGAGTTCGCGGCCGAGTAGCGCGTAGCGTGTTCTTTCCTACTTGCATACTCCAGAGTCTTAGCGAAACGCCAGAACTACTCGTTGAGTTCACGGCCGAGTGGCGCAGCATGTTCTTTCCTACTTGCTTATTTATAAATCTTAGATACAAAAAGCTGTCATTTAATATGACACCGTACTCATTCGTCTGATGGTCGCGCAGTATAGAAAACAAGAGCTAACATTCTGAACTAAAATTTAACCCAACTTTTTATACTTTTTGACCAAAACTTGCAACAAAAACATTCACATAACATAAACACAAAACAAATCTAATAATAGACGCACCAAATGATACACAAATGTTAAACGACACATTAAAGTCAAGGATTCCATTCTAACAAAAGATCTAATTGGTGAGAGAAAAAATATTAAAACGCGCTTGTTTGTTTGATTGATGTATCGACAGTCGAGACGGCTATTTAACGGACGGATAGACAAAATGGTGTGTATGCTTGTCGGTATGTGAAAGACGTCGGGGTGCCTTACTAGTTACAACGTTTGGTTTGTACGGACATTGGCATACATTGTTATTTTAAGTGGTTCTCAAAGTTTTAATGTTATTAAGATTTAGACGAAGGTTAAACCATGAAGTCCAAACTACGACTTCGGTAGCTTTCAAGTGACCAACCACATGGTCTGTTATTCAAAAAGAGTGCTGTCCTGATCGAAAGTAGGACGGAAATTTGCATGCTAAGCACGTCGCGTCAGTGAGACTTTTTTTTTGTCAATTATTTTAATGAGCTCCCGATGCAACAATAGGGATTACCTAAATTTTACCGATTTGTCATTTTTAATGGAATCGTAGAATTTTTAACTTTGATCTCTCTTAGTATTGCTCAGGCCAACGAGGATTAAACCTTTATTTTGAACTAACCCCTTTAATATAAGAAAATCGAGGTAGAAAACAATGTAAACAATGTCGCCTCATTAAGAACTTTTTGTGATAGCCGTCTTGAATGATCTGAACAGTTCCTAAAATAAAATATTATTAACAAAATTAGTCTTTTCGACGAGAGTTATTTTATGTTCGGGCTTATACAACTGGGAAAATTTCTTAATCTCTCAAATCGGAATTTTACCATTTGAGAGATTAATGGAATTATGGTTATATATTTGTTTGTTATGCTAGTGGTTCTCAATCCACCACGTTTGAGAACCACTAGCATAACAAATAAGCGTGCGTGGCTGTGTGCGTGCGGTGATCACAATCAGGTTATTTCACCGGTAATTATGATCAGGCGAGAGCCGACCCGGGGTCAACCGTCCGAAGTGGCACAATTCCCATCTTATTTACAAGTTTAAGTTATCACTTCGAGCAATTGCATTAATATTTTAGTACTACATACATACCTTACATATCTTAACTACATACATATTGTAGTAGTAGTAGATATTTTTGTGAGCTCGTCCGGGCAAGTACTACTGCCACGCTTATTTCTGCCGCCAAGCAGCATTGTTGTGTTCCGGTGTGAAGGGCGTGGTTGCCGTTGTAATTATAGACACGTAAGGCTTAACAACAATGCCTCAGATTGATTTGCACAGGGCGGCACTTTGTTGCCGTTCAAGCCCTGCGAATTGTTGCTATGTTTAAAGGCGATATTTATACACTTACAATAACGCGAGCTATCTACTTGGTCTGACAATTAGTATAAATAAATACCATGAAAGAAGTGAAGTGACCGGGACTCATGTAAGAGTTTCTTCGGATAAACGGGCACTACCTGTACTTAGAAATAGTTTAAAAACAAATGGGTGCTTAAAAAATCACTATGACACTATCACTAAATGCCGGTCCATGGTAAACCCCTACTGAAAATCAGCGTTGCATTCCTTGGCCCGTACCTACTGCCATGGTGCTGCACCACAGAGCTGAGGACGCGACCAATTGTCCACAATATCGCAATGTACATTTCAATTGTTTATGAGGGAATTGTTGCGGGAATAGTTGTTAATAAAGCCTATTGTAAAATTATAAGAAAGTCCCCTGCCGCATATATCTATTTATCTGAACTCGATGAACTAAAAATCTGCCTATCAGTTTATCATACGGTTTTCATGAATGGTAGACGTGATTTACGAGGAAGGTTTTAGAGACTACGCAGTTTATTAGATACCTGTCTAATATGTATATCTTATATCTTTAAACGAGCAATTCTTGTATATATATATATAATTGAAATCTCGGAATCGGCTTAAACATTTTAATGAAATTTAGTATACAGGGGTTTCGTGGGCGATAAATCGATCTAACTAGGATTCATTTTTAGAAAATGTCATTTTATTCGCGTTTTATTGATATATATATATGTATATATATATATATATAATTGGGATCGCGGAATCGGTTCCAACGATTTTCATGAAATTTAGTATACAGGGGTTTCGGGGGCGATAAATCCATATGGCTAGGATTAATTTATATTGCAACGCACGGGTCCGCTAGTTTTATTTAATATAGATAAAGTAGAAACCATTGAGTCATCATTATCACGTTCATATCAACCCATTACCGGCCCACTACAGGGTACGGGTCTCCTCCCATAATGGGAAGGAGTTAAGGTCTTAGTCCACCACACTCGTGGTCTTCACACACCTTTGAGAACTTTCTGTGTTACAAAGCACAGTGATTAAAAAAAAAACTCGAATGATAATCATCATATTATTAATTTTCGACGATATGATGAACTTGCATTTCAAATACAGTGCTATCGACTTTAATCACGAAGTGCATCGTTGCAGCCATTTTTAGAGAATGTTTAAAAATAACTAAGAAAAATGTTGGTACTTCTTCGTTAGTAGTAGATATATGATTAAAAATAACATATCTTTATTTCGCTGTGAATAAGGACATAGACTAATTAATTATTAATAATTTAATTTATTTAAACCCCATTTAGCAACTAAAATATAGTAAGCTCAGCCGGTGTTATGCTTTTACCCGCGTTTTTTTTTTAAACCTCTATTATTATACCTATATCATTTATTAATTTTAAACTGTTATCAGAAAAGTTTTGAAATTAAAGTTTTCCATCGACATGAGTATATTGATATTTCAAATAAGTTAATAAATGTAATTCATTCTAATAGCTTACACATTTATCGTTTTTATTATAGGTATGTTTAGACAATATTTGTATATTATGCACAACTTAATAATAAAAATCAATCAACGCCTCGGGTTATCGAGTTCCAATTAAAGTTTTTTAACAATATGCTAATCAATTGATAACGATGCACCGTTTACAAAACACAGAATTATTTAAGATTCCAAAATGTCTTCTTAATTACTATTAGCACTCGTATATTTAAGCTCTTAAAATTATAATCATTTCTATTAAAGTTGGAGCTTTAAGCTTAGTATACATGTTTACTTTTTCGTGCTGCTTTATTATATTTAATTTGTCATACAATTATTTTGACGATGACAAATTACCTGTGCCAGTATCTGCGGTCTTTCCTGGTGGCAAGTTTCGGTGTTCCGTGGAACAGTTATTGCATTACAATTAACCCAGAGTTCCTCATTGGTTTCTATGCGGCATAGTTTAGCATTAGCAGGTTCTGCTCGTAACAAGACCTGCTATTAAACCAGAAGAAAAAAAGGAATCAGTTATTTTATAACAGCTTTAATAGCAACTTCAGAGTTTATGCCTTTTTACTACTTTACTTGACCCTTCTCTACTTGGTTAACATACGAGTACATATGATGTGCTTGAAACTTTAAAACAGGTATTAAATAATTCTATTCTTTTTCAGAGTGAACATTGTAAACAGGAGGAACATTCAGAGGAACATCACTACTTTTATACTCTTCAATTTTGTTTCCTTTAGGAATTTGTTCTTTATACAATTTGAATTGGCTACAATAATTAAAATTTGTTACCATTTTAAAACTTTATGATATAAAATTTTGCGTAGACTCATAAAATATAATTGCATATGTTGAGTGTGTTCCTAATCTTAAAATAATTATCACTATTTTATGGTTAAGACGAACCATAATAATTATTTTCTACCCAGTTGTTCCACTAATGTCTTTAAAATAGCTTCGGAAATATTCATATTGTGCCCTAAGCTTTACGATCATATCAAAAGATTGTGTATAATCTGAACGTAACGTCGTGGGTGGCAGACCATGGGTCAAATGAATTCTTAGATAAAAACCTTATTGAGTGACGTCACTTTAGAGGCTAAGTACTCTTTTGTACTGGTTTATTATATTAGCTAGACTTTACAATTTCGATTACCTAGATTAACTAGACATTTAATTGGCGTTGATATGTGATTTTAGTCTACGTTTTCAAATAACTAAATTTAAAGAAAAAAATGTAATATAAATTATAAAGTAAGAAATAAATATTATATGCAGCCGGGAATCGAACACGGGTTCTCTAACTTAAAACCACAGCGCTGCGCCAGGGAGGTTGACTTGTTGCCCTTATCCAACGTTCGCTGGCACCCTTCTTCAATCATGAAGATAGACTAAATAAAAAATAAAAATTAAATAGCGAAAAAAAATAAGACGAGTGATTTAACCTCTTTGATGCCTATAAACACGATACTTACCTATAAGGTTTTTGACATTTGAGGACTTTATTTTAAAAAAAAAAAGCAGGTAGGTACTCTGTAACACCATTGTTACTGACAGCCCACGTGCCTTACGCTGCTCCTGCGCAGTATATCAAGACCTAAGAGCAGACAGTATTTTGCACTCCGCGCGCACCAGGTACGTATTCAGGCAATACTTTCAAAACAAAACTTCCGAAAACATACTTACATTGTTACTTATAAATCATCATAATGATTTAATTTACGCATAAGTAGCATAAGCCCACGGCTTCGTCCATATAAACGTTTTTAAAAATTCTACGGAAACCATTTATTTTACCGAGCCAAAAGTATCCTATTTCGGTCTCCAGGATGCATGTTTTCACTATTTACTTACGTTACGTTACGTATGTTTTTTTTTTTTTGTGGGCTGGTTTCAGGACTGCTTTTCGGGATTTAAACTATTTTAGTACATCCATATCAGTATCTCCGAGATGCAGTTTTTTTATTCTGTATCATTGCTGTATTAAATCATCAATAACCTAACAGTCTACGGTTGGAATAAACGCCTAACTAAACTTTATGGTTTGCTCATAACCATCACGCTGAGCAGATGTGTTGGGGATCGCAGTAGGTAGTAGTAGTAGTAGTAGCATAGAGGACTCGTTCTCAGCTATATTCCCATAATCGCCTCGTATGACATCCGCGATGAGGACGACCTAGGGGTCGGTGGAGTGATGGATTTGAGAAGGATATGAGGGTTCTGAGAGTTCGGAACTGGAAAGAAGCAGCTTCTGACCGCCTCAAATGGAGAAATATGCTTCACCAAGCCAAGGCCCACCCAGTAGAGCTTTGATGATGATAATGATGATGACACCCGCGGGAACAGAGGGGTGTTAGTAAATAATAAATATAAATAAAGTAAGATAAGTACCTATTGATAACAAGAGGAAGTCCCGACGTTGTCCGCATTTGTTTTGGGTTTTTTATTACCGTGAGTATCGTCAGTTTTCCTGAAATAAAAAGTATCAGGGAAAGCTATATGTGTGCTTATTTCACCAAGATTGGTGCGCAAGTCGTTCCGAAAAAAGGTAGAGAACAAACTAACATAATTTGGGATTTATAATATTAGTATGGATATCGATTTATTTGTTCAAATACCACCCTGTGCCAATATAACACCTCTGCGAAGAGTTACAATCTGACGCCAGCCATGTTCAGCGCCGGCCCACACCGGGTTACAGTGATCTATTTATTTACAATAGTATCTTATATCCGATTGACAGGCCGTTTTAGCTTCTATTAGTTTATATTATAGGGAAATGTTACACCTATCAAGTATCTCGAAGCTTAAGTGAAATGGACTTGACAAACGTTCTTTATACATGTTAGTAATTCATGGTCTCTTAAGTATACGGTTCAGGGAAATGTTTATATTGAATATGTATGTTGGATATCCTACAAGGTTATTTATAATTATAAATGACTGACTGACAGATAACTTAAAGGAGTGCCTAGATCAGATTTTATACAATTTCCCCTAAACAAGAAGAAATTTGGTAACGATATGGGTCAGTTTTCAAGATATATTTATGCTAAAATACGTGTTCAACATTTTTTGAAAATAATACTAAACGGGTGCAACAGTGCATGTAAATCCATAAGTTTTCAAGATATCTATTTTTTAAATTATATTTTTGAAAATTGGTATTTTGTGTCTTCTCTACTGCATAGATTTGATGAAATTAGGCATACATTTTATGTGCAGAAAAAATACGAGTAAACGCGATGTATCTTTTATATTTCACAAAAAAAATATAGGTTATTTACGAAACAATTTTAATGAATACTGTATTATTCCTTATCCAAATGATACATAAGATACGAGTACGTTGAGCATTTCATGTAGATCAGAATTGTCCTTTATATTTTCCAGCATATCATTAAAATTTATATTTTATAGGAAATTAGATATTTAAAAAGCGGATACACACTCACATACATTGCAAACATGCGAAACCGAAAAAAATATAAAATTACTATACTTTTATCTCTTTTTCTGTAAAAATGTATTCAAGGTTAATTTTTAATAAGTTCAAGTCAATTTAATTTAAACAGAATAATAAGCAGAGGTCAAAAATTCAAGGGCTGCAATTTTTGGCATCTTTCGTTATTTTTGATTCACCTTTTTTAAAAGTAATAATTGATGCATAAGCTCCACCTAGTAGTTAGCGGGAAATAATCGCCTATAAACAGGGTAACACTTTACAGGGTATGCACGAAAACATCCTGCAAAGGGCCGCCCTGGTTGGCAGCAGCAAAATATACCTAAGGATGGCAGTTTTGCTTCCCCGGACGAGCTCTATCACAATAGGCTTTACTAAATCTACTGTTTACTTATTGACGGCCGATTGGCGCAGTGGGCAGCGCTGCACCCTGCTTTCTGAGTCAAGGCTGTGGGTTCGATTCCCAAAACTGGAAAATATTTGTGTGATGAACTTGAATGTTTTTCAGTGTCTGGGTGTGTATGTATATTATAAGTATTTATGTATATTATTCATAAAAATATTCATCAGTCATCTTAGTACCCATAACACAAGCTACGCTTACTTAAGGACTAGATGGCGATGTGTGTATTGTCGTGGTATATTTAAAAAAAAAAAAATCACAACGTGTTTTTTGATAGAGATTTATTTGATGTTTAATTTAAGTTATATATGAACTTGTTTATAAGCTTTATATAAATTATGTATATAATTTTTTTGCCACACCCTCACCCGTTTTTCTCGGTTGTTCGAAGGTTGGCTGGTAGAAAATGCTTTAGCATTCAGTCCGCTTTTTTAAGACGATTTATGCTTGTACATTGAAGACTAAAAAAAACCTAATTTTATTCATCAATAGCCCATTATTGTCTTAATGATGGGCACATGGCTATAAAAGCGTGAAAGACCACAAAGCTGCAATATATTCGGTGTAGTTACGTATACGCGACAAATGTCTGTATCTAGTAAATACATATTTGTTTACAAACTCTCGAGATTATAAACATAAAACCCATTATATTATAAAGATCGTTACCAATTACAATAAACATTCAGTAAAACAATTGAATATAACTTGCTTTAACTAAACTTTTTGCTTTTGCAAAAAATATCGTGAGGAAACTCGTATATATGTAGGTATGCCTGGGAGATCTCTATATTGTTCTAAACTGTGTGTGAAGACTATCAATCCGCACTCGAACAGCAAGGTGGACTACGGCCTAAACCCTTCTTATTCTGCCAGGAGACCTGTGCTGGGACGGTAATGAAAGACATTATAATAGCAAAAAGTTAAACAGACATCATAGTACCGTGTTACGAATCAACTTAAAAAGTTCTGATATTGATGCATTCCTTACATCCGTTATCTCTAACAGTATAATATCAAAGGTCGAATTCGGGACTGACCAAAAAAAAACTTGATACGTTTCATTTCAACTTATATCGCGCCTAAATGCGAAAAACTCGATTTTTATGAATGCAG
Source organism: Pararge aegeria (assembly GCF_905163445.1). NCBI lineage: Eukaryota > Metazoa > Arthropoda > Insecta > Lepidoptera > Nymphalidae > Pararge > Pararge aegeria. The sequence goes on along the minus strand of NC_053195.1, from coordinate 7,729,820 downwards.
AATATAAGGGCCGTGACATAGTTATTGAAAGACGCGTTTCCATTGTGTGTATGCCTGCGTTCATGTATGACGTCACATGTGCCCGCGCATGTAAGATACTTACATTAGAACATGTTTGTCAGAGCTTGCATCTCGTATGAAACGTTTAACTTGCAAACAAGTATTTTCACGAGACCTTTTATCTTGCAGTTTATTTGTCACTGAGATAGTACAAGTGGTATTTGCACGTTTTGATTAATCATCATTATAGGGGTGAAGATTTCAGGCTATTCTTAGGGTGGACCGAGCTCAATCGCAGGCACCTCTAACTTAGTTATGTGCATTTAAAAAAAATATTGCCCGCTTTTACTAACGATGAACAAGGCATTGCCTAAATAAGTAACGCTTATTTAATGACATTCTCGATTGAGAAATGTCTTGCATCCAAGTTACAACAACTTGGATGCAAGACATTTGCACAATGGAAACGCAGTTTTAAAGAACAACAATATAAACAATCAGATGTCAATGTCTTTGGTCTGTATACTTTAAGTGTTAAGGCGATCGGAATATACTCGTAACAATAAAAATTTTATACTGTGGATATGCTCTCGATATCCCCAAAAGTATAATTTAATAATTCACGCTAAGAACAATTCAGTTTCGCGCACTGATGGTTCTGTACATAACAGTTAACTAAAGATTCGTCGTAAGTGATAACCTTTGAAATCAATGTACTTACTACGTACTATGTAAAAATTAAATTCTGAAATCTATTTTTCAAATGAATACTCCATATCAATATTATATCAATATTATGAACGTGAAAAGGGGTCTTATTTGTTTTTTATCATGCTCGGGTTAACAACAAAAGTAGTTCATACAAATATTTTATAGTAAAGGATGGGTCAATTGATATATTTAAAGACAAACTGGCAAACTTCAAAAACAAGCTACTACTTGGCTAGTATATTTAGTTTCTCATATTTAGTTTAGTTTGTATATTTAGTTTCTCTTAACATTTCATTTTTTTTTCGTGTCGTCCATCTTTATTTAGCGTCGAGGTGAATAGTTATTAAGCATGTTGTAGCTACCTATAAGTTGAATCATATGTGTTTCTAATACCTTACGCTATTATTACATCTGTTGGTTGTTTTTTGATTAAAGAATAAATGAAAAACTGATCTCACCTTGATGAAATTTGGCACAAATATACCTTTCATCCTGGTGATGACCTTAGGATACATTTTATTCCGGAAATACACAAAGGAGTTTTTTCCGCAAGATTAAGCGAAATGCTTCGTTATGTATGCCAGCAAGGCTTTGAGCTTAAGCGAACTAACAGAAAGTTTGAATAGAGATAGATTTTATCCTTAAAACCAGCATAAAATTCTTTTAGACTATCGTTACACAGCTATTGCCAATAAACTCGGCGGCATCGACATAAAGAAAATGTGTACTTGGGACCCTAAACTATTATAATAGTAAAATAAATAAAAGCAAAAGGGCTTGTAATACAGGCCCTAAAATAATTGTTAATGTGAAATGAGTATTTTGTTTTGTCGTTTGAAGCTAATGTTATTACAGTGACTATCAAATACTTCGGGAATTTTTAATAAGACAACAATACAGATGGAGGTATGGAAAAGTAACGGAACCCTAAAAAGAGAAGATTATTATTTAATCCTAAGTGAAGTGTCTTCTTCATTTTATCAAGACTCAAGTGTCGATATATTGTTATAACGGTCATGTCCGAGCACTAAAGAGTACAGGCCCGATAGCCACAAGGATGTCCCCCCTTGTTAACGACCCCACAGCCAAATAAATTTGTAACCAAATTAGTCCCAAGCGATAAAATTTATTCGAGATCCACTAAGAAAAGTAAAAATAACACATTCCCTGTCGGATTAAATAAGAGATACGAGCGAGATACGGACCAAGTGAGGCTCTTCCGCCCGTTTTTAACACTTCCAATTAATAAAATTGATTTTGTTTTTTAATTAAGCCCGTAACGAAGATCGTGGGCTTGTTTAGGACCCGATCAGGTATACACGTACCTCTTAACTGAAGATTTATTTTATTGCTCGAAGCACAGCATCGGGTTCTCTGAGTCGGATCGCGTGCACGATGGCTAAAAACATCGGAACACCGACGGATTACGGTTTATAGCGCCATCGATGAATAAAAATGTAAATAAAATTGTTGTGTGTCAAAACATTGATTCAAACGTGTTGTGTTTTGAACGAAACCATATTTCCATACATACTTGTACCGGCTGGATAAAATCTTGAAGAAACTTTTTGTTCCTCAAAACTTTTGGAATATATTATTTTCTCAATCACTTGTGAAGCTTAATTTTTCATAAACGACTGTTGTAGCTCATTTAGCTTAAGTGTAAATAACAATAAAATGTTACGTAATAGTAAATGTTAAAGATGCCATGTTACTTATAATAATTGATCGATAATTACTATAATTAAACACTGGATCAAAATAAATTGTAAGGCGTTATCCTGTCGTAGAGTGCGTAAAGTTCAATTATATATAATCAGTGAATCAAGAAATAATGGTTTTCCAATTAAATCCGTGCTAATAAAAACGCTAAAGAGTTTGTTTATTTCTTTGAAAGTGCTAAATTCTGAAATTAATTTGCTTTGAAAAATCTTTTCTAAATTGGATAGCCCTGTTTTCGAAAAGTACGTTATAGGCCTTCTGTAAATTACGCTACGACCCTTAAGTAATATAATATAATATTACTACGTAGAAACATAAATCTGAAATAGTGTTATTTTTTAAATTATGCAACACTGTAAATTTTACGCATTTAATCTACCCTGTAATATAATGACATTCAGCCAAATCTCTCACGGTAGGGCTAAAGCCGGAAAGAAGAAAAGAGCAACTACTGAGTTTCTTGCCGGCTTCTAGAATCTGCCTTTTGAACCGGTGGTAAAGTCATTACAAACAGACAGAGTTGACGTTTCAAAAGTGCTTTTATTAGGCCTACTTGAAATAAATTAATTTTAAATTTTGAAGGATTTCCACTGCAGCCTGATCATTGTTTGCGAAACAATCCCGCGAGAACTGCTTAATTTCTCGGGCTAAACAGTATCCCCATCCCACAGGTTTCTCATCAAAATTCAAAATTACTACTAAGTTGTATAAACTAACTGCAGTGTTGTTTGTAAGTTTATACTTCCGAGCAAAGTCTTTTGCTTTAGAATATAAAATATAGATTATCAATTATGGAAATATCTATTATAAATATAGTAATTTTTTTGAGCAGTTTACAAACATTCCAAAACGTTTACACGCTCACAAAATTATGAGTACATGTTCGTATGAATCATGTTAAAAAAGCATTGCTAGCTAAATGTACATCATAATTAATTACATTTAATCACGCAAAGGATGATGTTCACAAAAATGTTGAAACTTTTAAATACCATTCAGTCCGATCCAGTCAAAAATAAAACCAAAAGTCCAATGCATTTACAATCATTAAAAAGCTGGCAATTTTTGATAAAAACCTTGCATTCATAATGTTACTGCTAATTATCCTGCGGGCATGTACCTATATAATAATTTTGTATTCCTGTAAATTCTAGTTCTTACAGCCTTATAAATAGGAGCGATAATCCGTCAAAAACATTTCTTTTTAGGGGAGACTGTACTTAAAGCACGCATGAACGCATATTTACCGGTAAAATGTATGAACGAATCTTGCAGCATTTCGCACATTTGCATATGAATGTGTAATTAAACAAGGACTATGCGGGTTCGAAACACTCGTTCCGATTCGAAATTTTCAACCCTATAGCGGGTACATGCTTTGAATTTGTTGTTAACTAGGTTTTTTTATAGTAGCTGTATAATGTATGCAATTCTTTTGTTAAAACAAAAATAACTGGTGTAGCTATGTTTAAGTAATAACGGGAATATAGCAGGAATTTGTTTTATTTTTTAATGTGTTAGAGAAAATTAAGCTTCTTTGCCCACAGGAAAACCTAAACGAGAAGAGTCGTGGTTAGTTATAATCCAAATGTAAGATTATGTTTGATTCGATTTTAAGATTAGCGCGAACAAACTTACAAAAAAATTGTCAAAAACTTATCATCAAGGTCGAAATTGATAAAAATGAAAAATGTTTGTTAAAATAATGTAACTATTTAAGTTTTATATAATAAACAGACGACGATTTTTTGACGACCACCCTGGCGCAACGGTGAGCGTTGTGATTTTAAGTAGGAGGTCCCGGGATCGATTCCCGACAGGGAAAATTTGGGATTTTATAGTTTCTGAATTTTCTTTGGTCTGATATGTGGGAGGCGTTGGCCGTGGCTAGTTACCACCCTACAAAGACGTGCCGCTTAGTATTTCGGTGCGATATCGCGAAGAAACCAATTAGGGATATGCCTGCCACACTCCCTAAGAGGTTAGCCCGCTACCATTTTAGATTGCATCGTCACTTACCACCATGTGAGATTGCAGTCAAGAGGTAACTTGTAGTGGAGTAAAAAAACGCACATAATTCTGTATCGTGAATTCATGAGTGCAAATATATAGATGACTTACCTAAAAAGATTGCTTACTACACTAAAAGCACAAAAATGAAACCAGAATGATATTTTTCCAAGCAACATAAACATACTTGTAACAAAGCACAAACACTCAAGTTTCAATATGGCATGCGATAATATGGTCAAAGGGAACTCATAAACAAAAGCCGTGAAGGGCCCTGGCTCAACAATTAACCGAATCACAGTAATTACGCCATTGAAAACGATACCATCATTGAACTTTTTATTTCACAAAGGGAAAACAAAAGCAGCCCTTTTGGCACGTGGCCCTCAATATGCTAAAGGGTTGTACATACATACGTTGAGTTAAAACGCTTTATGTGAATCTAAACTGTATAAAAAGTTTACACTTTTCAATGTAGGTACGAACTCAGAGAAAACTATATTTTTAAATGTATATTTGGTATTTTAAGCTAATTTTTGATTGCGCGTTTAACTTGGAAATAAACTATTTCAACCTTCCGCGTTGTCTTTTTATGTTTTATCATCATCATCATATAAACCTATTACCAGCCCACTAAAGGGCACGGGTCTCCTCCCACAATGAGAAGGGGTGAAGGCCTTAGTCCACCACGCTGACCCAGTGCGGATTGGTGGACTTCACACGCCTTTGAGAACATTACGGAGAACTCTCAGGCATGCAGGTTTCCTCACGATACTTTTCTCCATCGTAGAATCGAGTTATATTTAAGTGGTTAAAACGCACATAACTTGGAAAAGCTAGAGGTGCGTGCTGGGATTCGAACTCGGCCCTGTGAAATAGAAGTCGAAGTCCCACGCACTGGGCTATCACCGCTTATATGTTTTCTTAGGTATTATTATGTTAAAGCCATGCATACGTGACGGCCGAATAGCGCATTGGGCAGCGACCCTGCTTTGTGAGTCCAAGGTTGTGGGTTCGATTCTCACAACTGCAAAAATGTTTCTGCTATGAGCATGAATGTTTTTAATGTCTGAGTGTTTATCTGCTTATCCCTACTAATATTATAAATGTGAATGTAAGTTTGTTTGTTACGCTTTCACGCAAAAAGTACTAAACTGATCATCATAAAACTTTGTACACATATTCCTGAAGGTATTAGAAGTAATATAGGATGCTTTTTATCCCGAAATTAATCTCAGTTCTTTTGGGATAGGGGACGAAAGTGTTTGACGATTTTACACCATAACGCCGTCAAATGGTAACCGATTTAAATAATTAATTAATTACTTTTTTTTATATAAGAATACACAACTTAAAAATATCAGTAGAATTACACCTAAATTGAATGCCACATGTCTTTCGAAAAACAAAAACAAACGCAGACGAAATCGCGGGCAACAGCTAGTAACTATATAATAAGTATTTATCTATATTATTCATAAAATATTCATCAGTTATCTACAATAAATAATACAAGCTACGATTACTTTGGGGCTAGATGACGACGTGTATTGTATACCTACACTACCTAGTATATTTATTTATTTATAGGTAATAAATGCAATTTTTTTTGAACTTACGGTTCACTATTGCCAGCAGTTTTTCACGGGTAAATATACCTACTTATATGCCCATATTCAGCAAGTCTAGCATGGGCGGTGGATAAAAATTATATCCCCCGATTATATCCCCCGACAAGGGATATAATTAATATCCACCTGCTAAATTACTGGAACTAGGAATAGGAGAAGTTTACCCCCGTTTATTAATACACATATATTATTTTGGTATTATTTCTACTTGTGCGCCAATGCTCTGAGAGTTGATAAAGCTGTGGGAGAAGACTAATTTTCATACTTTCCCCGGGGATATAATTGTCTCCTGCTCATGCTAACCGTGCAGGATGCACGCTAAATATGTTCCATGATTCATTAAGATCGGTTCGACGACGAATACGTAGAGGTAACAAAAAAACAAACAGACCAAAGTTCGATTTTGTATTATTTGTATGGATGTGTAAATGGATACTAACGACTTGTTTTAGATTGTGTGTCTATATGTCTATAATTTTAATAATTTATTTTACTGGTACTAAGTAATTGCGCCTCGGATACCTTTAACGGTTTGCACATGGTAGTAACTAGTGCATTTGAGACGCTAGACTAAAAATAACCAAATCTCATTGTGCGACTCAGTGTTCCTATCTACTTTTATTAGTAGATTAATTTACTAAATCTTTGTAAACTATTTTACTATCTCGGCATTGGCAATATGGACAGATGTCAAACACACCAAAGATTAATTATTAATGAAACTCGATAATCGTCGTCCCGTCGTATATGACACACCAAACAATGAGTATTACGCGCTTAAATCCAATAATTATAGCTGCAGAATAATTATCACTTTAATCCGCGAGGGTAGAACAGATGTGACTGCACCGGGCCACTCCAGCGGCCACTGTATCGTTAATAATTGTTTTTTTTTCACTCTTTTGACTATAGAGACCCCATTCAGCTCTTTGTAATTAGCCATCGGCGTTCTTTCAATGATTATGCGAACCAGTTCATAGTCTCGTTTTAGAGTACTCTTCAGAATTGTATTTAGTGACGTCGAAATATGCTAGTCTTTGATTATTTTGTCCATTGATCGTAGTATATAGTAGATCAAATATTTAATTTAAGGGATCAACCGAAAGTTGACTACTATTAGTTTTTTCCGTTGAGGTTAAGCCCTATCTCGATGGATCTCCATCAGATTCCTCATTTACATTTGTTTATCTGTGTGCTGGAGAAAATAATATCTCAGTATAGTTATATCCTTTGACAAGGGATATAATTCAAAATTCAAAATTCAAAATTCATTTATTTCAAGTAGGCCTAATATAAGCACTTTTGAAACGTCAAGTCTGTCTGTTTGTAGTGATTCTACTACCGGTGTCCGGTACCAATTAACGTGTCCACCTGTTAAAGCACGGGAATTTGAAGCAGTAGTGTACACCCGTTTATATTTTTTGGATATTATTTCCACAACTTGTCCGCCAATGCTCTGAGAGTTGATAAAGCTGTCAGAAAAGACAATATTATTATCCTTTCCCCCGACATCATGCTAGCCGTGAAGATTGGCGACTTCCAAAGTGCCCAATAGATCTTAAATGGCAGGAAACCCTTCTAAGTAAAAAGACGTCATCCGCTCAAAAAATCTAAAGCTGGTCGAAATAAGGACTGATTTAAGAAAAGCAATATACTCAAACTTCGTATTATGAAAAGCCTTTAATCTAAGCCTTTATCGGTTGAGATGACAAAGACCTTAAATTATCAAATGTTATTTTCTGGTAAACTGGAAAGTAGATTTTTAGGCCACAGAACATAATAAATAACCCCATAAATATCTGCTTCTATACTAAGTTGTTCATTAGAAGCTGCAGAACCACGCAGAACTTCATAAAGCCCAGACAATTAACCCTACACAAATTGTTCAGTCGCATTTAAATATTTTGACCCCCGGCAAAGGAGCATAATCCACGTCGTTCAACATTCATATTTATTACATCGCGCGTGTAACCGGCTGTAATAGAATAAAGCCATTGTGCCAAAGGGCCGATTTAACCCTTTCATGGTCGCTAAGAGAAAGGACTGCTAATGGTCTTATTCCGTCTAATGATGCCCTGTCGAGAAGGGTTGTTACTGTTGCGAGATGAAGTGATAAGTCAGTTTATGAATTTCTCTCATCTGTTCTTAGGGGACCCAGTTGTATTATTGTTTGTAAGGGCAATTGTCGGTTATTATTTTACCGTACTAGTGCTCTTACAGAAATTAACCTTAAAAATATTACAAGATTGTAAATGACAAATCAAAATCATCCTTCAATTGTTTCATTGATTATATCTTTGACGGCCGATTGGCGCAATAAGCAGCGACCCTGCTTTCTGAGTCCAAGGCTGATTCCCACTGAAAATGTTTGTGCGATGAACATGATTATTTTTCAGTGTCTGGGTGCTTATATCTGATTACTATAATTTGGTTTTAATATTACTTATTAAAATATTCATACCCATAACACAAGCTACGGTTACTTTGTGGCTAGATGGCGATGTGTGAATTGTCGTAGTATATTTATTTATTTTATTTATGATATTTCACTTTTAATATTTTTTTTTGATTTAAAACAGTACTTCCTTCTTTAAAACATTTGTTTGTTTATTTTTTCATGCGTTTGTTTATTTGTCCTTCTTCATTATCCTAACTACTTGATTTTTGGCATAAAGTAATTTGAAAGAACGGAGAGTGAAATGAGGCAATTTTTATCCCAGAAAAGCCAACGGTTCTCTCGGGATTTTCAAAAACCCGTAATAAACTCGAACGAAAAACGCAGGCGACAGCTAGTTCACCAATATTTTTGATAATGTTTTAATGCAATGCTTATTTTTATATATAATGTGCATTGAAATATTCTTTTCAAATAAGAATAACTAGGCATGACTTGTAAGCGGTGATAACCTAGTAGTTAGAGCTTCGGCATCCCTATCGGGGGTACCCAGTTCGATCCCCTGTACGCATCTCTAACTTTTCGGAGTTATATGCGTTTTAAATTTAAGCAATCAAAATTTCAGTAGGTTTTAACGGCGAAGGACAAAGAAACTGGCGTGCATAAGAGTTCTTTATTGTGTTCTCAAAGGAGTGTGCATACTACCAATACTAACTTGGCAAGCGTGGTGGACAAGAGTTTAAACCCTTCTTATTTTGAAAGGAGGTCCTGTAACGGGCCGTTAAATTTTGAAACGTGAATCTCACATCTGTAATAATAATAATAATAACAATAAAAATATTTATTAACCACAATAAATAAATAAATTACAACATACTACAAGAGGACAGAGAAAAAGAAAAAAAATATAAGTATATAATAATTTAGGCGTATGTTGCTTCGTTGTGGTCAACGGGTCACCTACTCAGCTCTGTGCCGCAGCACCATGGCAGTAAATGCCAAGGAATACTACAACGCTGATTTTCAGTAGGGACCAAAGGTCACGGGTTTTCGCGGACCGGCAGCGACATGGTCTGACGTAGTGTTTGCATACTCTATGGGTATAAATAATAAATATAATACAAACACTACGTCCTTATAACTTAACAATAATTACAAACATAAATTTAGGTCTACAAAATAATAAAAAAAAAGAAAAAGAAAATTATTACGATGCAAAAAGACAATCAAAAATAATAACATACTAATACTCTCTATGAATTTCTGAGATAAATATTATATCCAACTTATTTCTAGGAATCTCCTTGTCGTGGGACAACTCCTCCCTTAATGACACTGAAATGAAATTAAATGAAATATTTATTTTGCTAAATACGGGTTAGTTATTGGAGATTAAACTACTAACCGAAGGGCATAGAGCACAGACTATGCTAAGTTAAAACTAATTTGTTATCCACGTTTTCGCCACGTCTGTCACCAGTGATCATTGCCACGTATTAATATTATTAAGTTTAATTTTAAAGCCATAAATCAAAAGAAGAAGAAGAAAATATCTTCTGGGAGGTTCCTCGTCGACGTTCCAAATTTTAAATAATCTACCAAAGCATCATTTGGAAAATTTCGGTTGATGAATTAACTAAAGCGTTGCTTTATTTTAACCTAATAATAAATCCTAATCACGATTCCCAGTTTGTTCAGCTGGCGGATTTGAATAATGATTTTTTGGGTTTTTTTACACCAAAAAAAACGTAATTGCATTACATTATCGCCCCTAACCTAATAACAAACAAGCACCCCTTTGTTTGGCATCTGAAAAAAATGCTTAAGGGCTGAAGTATGATAATGATCATTTTTTTTCTCCTCCATTCGCCTGATTGCGTATAAATGATGATCAAGACAAAAAATATGATGGGGATTAATCTTGCGTCCCAATCAGTGGCTATGCAAATGCAAAGCAGATGCGCTCGTGCCTTATCGGAAACCATTTTTTAACCTGCCGTTCGAACAAAGTGTTTTGATTGTGATTATTGTTTCAGCGAATAGCAATCATAGTACTTTATCAATACAAATAAAATAAAATAAATATACTACGACAATACACACATCGCCACCTAGCCCCAAAGTAAGCGTAGCTTGTGTTATGGGTACTAAGATGACTGATGAATATTTTTATGAATTATGTATACATAAATACTCTATATCATACAAAAATAATCAATACAAACATTTCGTTTCAAGTGGCAGAGGTTTTTTTTTATTCCACTACAACTTAGCCCTTGACTGCAATCTCACCTGGTGTATGGTATGTAGGGAGTATGGTAGTCATACCCCTAAACGGTTTCTGCGGAAAATCGCACCGAAACACTAAATCGCTTAGCGGCACCTCTTTGTCTTTAGGGTGGTAACTAGCCACGGCCAAAGCCTCCCACCACACCACTAGAGGTTCTGAAAACAAGCGGCCCAGAATCGTGGAGTTTGGAACGCCCTACAAAAGACCTATGTCCAGCAGTGGCTGTCAATCAGTTGAGATGATGATGACAAGAGGTTCAAGAAATATTGTAAGATTCCAAATATCCTATTTAGATATGGAATAAATACTATTAATATGATTATAAACAACTGCACATTGATTAGACCCATAACATTTTTAAAGCGATACGAAACTTCAGATGAAAAACTTGAACTTATATATCAACAAGCGGTCCCTCGCTACTTCGTCCGCGTTTAAGTCAACTTTAAAAGATAGACATATCCTATCGCGGACTTTTTTTTAGACATTTGAAAGTAACACAATTTTGTGATACATGATTGTATCGAAACGTTAACAGTTTACGAAGCGCACTAAGCGGAAGCTCTTAAAACGAAAAAAGGTTTATATGGTTTTATGAAACCGCGGCAAAAGTCAAACTTTATTCCGCATTATAGACATTTAATTAAAAAAATATATTCCATTTAGGGTTTAAAAATCGCTTCAACTATCTTAATTTTATACTTGGAAAATGGAAATGATAATTAATGTTTTTATTAAACTCTGTGTTTTAGAGTACAACATAAATAATACTTAACAATTATTTAGATGATATACACATAATAAAAAAGTGAAAACAATATTTTATAATCGTTTAGTCATTTTGATCTATTTATCAATTATTTTCAATCATTCTATTATCAATTCCATCTTCATCATGAGTTTCACAGTTTATAAAAGTTATATAAATTATGGAGCACTGGCACATTGAGTGTTAGTCTATAATCCACACGGTCAGCTGATACGAACTATAGGCGCCGCCATATTGGCCTCGGCTGCTCTGACGAGCACCTTACTTTATCCCTACTCCGTGGCTGACTGTCACGCGACATCAACATACAGTTGAAAAATTCTGAGACGATGTAATAAAAGTTTCACTTTAAAAAAAATCTGAATTTGAAACATTCTTCATTGGAGCGATGCTCCTCTTGATGCTATAGCCTACAGCCTTTCTCGATACATAGGCTATCCAATTTTGAAAGAATTTTTCAAATCAGTTTCAGTTCCAGATAAACGCGTTGAAGTACGAACAAACAGCTTTAAATATACGAAAAAATTTAAAAAACTAAATGTTACGCAGCAATACTTAAAATGTCAATTTGCGTGACAACTTTATTATTTAATCATTCAATATTAATTTTATCACCATAGTCGATGAACATCATAAAACACAGACTTTTAATGGGATTCCCATACTTCGTGGTTTTGTGTCAGCAGTTGTTTCCAATTCGTTTCATAACAACTGTCCTACTAGTGTGAGGTCTACGAACTCTGCGTATTGGATCTAAACTTCAATTGGATTTACGACCCTTGTGTACTGCCTACTGCTATTTTAGCTTCCCAACTCGTCGCTATGTAGGTAATTCTGATTCTTCTTCACAATCTGCGATAACGTAGATATACTGTGATCGTCGCTCTATTAATCGCGGGCGAGGTACACTGAGTTTACTTAGGAGACTTATTTTTAGCGATCATGTTTAGGAGACCTAAGTTACATTTAATTTATTGAGTTGTTAGCCCGCCGTCGATAACAGATTATTTTTATAGAATATAACTAGGTCTTACAGTTAAACCTGAAATATCTATGCGGAATTCAAAACGACGATCCGTAAGTGAGGAGTATACCGCTCTTACCATTGAAATATAAAAGTATTGAAAATGAAACCTAATCTTTTCCGCAGTAAAGTCGATAAGATAGTTAGCTATAAATAACAGGATAAACTGTAATCTAACACCGTCAGACAACAGATGAAAGTGATTTACTCTTTATTTAACTATCTTAATTTATTACTAAATACAAAACCTGAGTAGGAACTGATAGTTAAATTAACGATTTTTTCAACGCCGACTTGACAGTCTTGTTTTGTAATCTGACGCAAATAGAAGGGTGTTATGACTTTAACCGCTTTGTCTGGGTAGCTAAGTTTCCAGGCGACTTTGTCTTGGTTTTAAACCTATGCTACTCCTAGTAATACCCTTTTTCTAATTTGTATAAATTCCTAAGAAATCATAAAAAACTTTTTAATAATGCCTAGAAGCTTAATGACAAGTGAAATTTAAGTAAGATACTCGTAACTATCCAGATACCAACTTACTCGTAAGTCAATATTGTCCACCAACGCATTCGTTTGATAACAGACTTTACAACGGTGACCTTAGCCACCATTCAACTCATAAACTATAATACTAAAGTATCTTTGGATCCATACCACGCTATAAATTAAATTTACCTGTAGTTACTTAATTTATTTACTTCCATTGTTATATTTCCCCAGTGCACAGCAGGGTTTCTCGATAGAAGTCCAGAGACATTTTGTCTGTATCGATCTGGACGCTTGCTTATAAAAACTCATGAAAGACTGATATTTTTTTAAAACTACTACTTTTGTTTCCATTTATATAAGATACTAAAGTGCTTTTTTATATAATAACTATCCAAGCTGTAAATATAATACATTCACTGCCTCTATCATTAGCTGATCGCTGAGGTATTTTGAGTATTCTAGATGAGGAGTCTGAATATATGCCTATATTCAGCTCACCTATAGCATTTTTATTTATTGGAAAATATTCCCAAGCATATTCATTTATTGGAAGTTTAAACTCAACCTTAGAATATCATAGATGGCAGTGTTAGGTTGGATGGTGTTCCCAGTTACCTCAGCCCTAATCAATTCAAGGCTTGAAATTAGTTTCAAAGTAATTCTAGAGACAACTTAATTCATAAATATGAATAACACAGTCGTATGCTCAAAGAAATAAACATACTAAATAGTATCATTTATATATCATCATATAATCGAAAAAAAAAATTGTGAACAATAAGTTAAATAGGCTGCATATCTATTTATTAGGCATTGCATAAGTAAGAACAAGTCTTAGCAAAAGGGCATAAACAATCATTCTAAAGTCAATAGTACAAGGATGCCATCAATCATAATTACAAAAGAAAAAACATATAAAATATAACCCTTTTATCGAGTTGCTACTCGAAAAATATCAGACGTCCAGATAATAAGCTGCATTTTTGATATAGAGGCATGAGAAAGAATCATAAAGTTGTAAAAGTAAGGGTAAGAGCATGTGTTGGCAAAGAGGCATAGGAATGCATTTCTTAATAAACTTATAGTCAATGTAAAAAGGATTTAAATAAAAAATTAAAATAAGTTGTATATTATATTTATTAATTTATAATATATAAATAAATATAGACCCGTAGTAAAGAAAAACTTTATTACGACTCTATATTGCATTGCTGTTAAATAAGCATGAGTAAGAACTAGTTTGGCAAAGAGGCATAGCAATGCATATAACGATAATCTTATAGTTAGGGGAACAAGGATTCAGAATAGAGAGTATAAATAAGCTGCATGATTATTTTATCTAGAGTCGTGAGTAAGAAATGCTGTTATCTGTTAAATAAGCATGAGCAAGAACAAGTCTTGGCGAAGAAGCACAGCAATGCATTTCAAAATAATCCTATAGTCAATAGAACAAGGATTCCATCGAATCATAATCACACAATCAAAAGCACCAGTCGAAAAACAACAATAGCATTCCAGCGTTCGATTAATGATGTTCGAGTATCCCGCGACACTCCTACACCTACTTAGTTGACATTATGTAAATACGGCCCCACTTTACATTGTTGTACTCATTATGCTTGGAAGATTCGTTAGGTGAAGAAACACATGTTGTTTTATCAGGTCGGGTGAATAGTGAGTCGATAGTAAAGTTTTGTTCGCTATGGTTTTCTTGTGTTTTAATTTATATTGTTATATTTCTGATATAGTTACATCATCAGTTGCAGTGATAATTGAGAATATGATAATGAGTGCTGGCTTATAAGATTAATTAAGTACCTACCACCCACCACTCTTAATTTGAATGTAGTTATATTAGTGTAGAGCTATGAAGTAGATGAAATGGTGGCAAAACGGGCGTCAAAAGCGGTCTTTGAAAGTTAAAAATAAGATATAATGTTTTTTACACCTGATGAACTCTACTAATTTGGTTCAAATGAATATATTCTTAAATATTTTTTTTATAAAATGTAAAAAATTTGCTAATTCACTCAGGCCGTGATTTTCGGAGAGTAACAGGTTCGAAATATCCAGTTGGTTTAAAAAAAATTTTAGCTAATAAATGCTGGGTTTTTATTATTGTTTAAATAATGTTCATCAATTTAATAATAATCAACAATTTATTCTCATGAATAAACTGCTAGGCTTCCTCTTTTATAAAGGTGTTAAAAATCTTAGCTAAAACTTTCAAACAACATCGCAGCAACCACAGATACATCTTAGCTCACACAATGAGATGATTACAATCCGTTATATCTATCTATTCCATACAATATGCCTTATATAAAAAATAACAACGGCTTGGGCATTTATCGTGGGCGAGAGAAAACAATTGACGTTCCCTCCTGCTCTAATTTTAAAGATACTCTCTAAGATAAGAATCGAGAGAGTGATTTGATTAATTCGAACAAGCCTTTAATACAAAGAATAGGTAGGGTTAAGTATTTTTATTGCTGACGCGTGTCGATATTAATCTATGTTTGCTAGCAAGTTATTAATCATTGTTAATGAATTTTTAATAGGTGGAATTTATACATTTTTCTTGTGCTACTTTTAAATTTCTTTGATGATCCAAGCTATTTTTTACGCACTCGTAAAAAATAACTGCATTTTATGACGTAAATTTGGTCAAATTTGATGTAACTGAAATAAATTCCGAGTTTAGAGAGAAACCATTAATGAATATACAGGTCTCAAAATCAAAAACCGATGGCACCTGCCATTTTTTATTACAGTAAATGTTTAGACATTTGGATCTCTTAATCTTTGTACTATCTCAAAAGCGCAGAATGTAAAGGTTTCAGCGTGAGGGGTCGCAGTTGCTCAAATTCCATTGTGAGTTTAATATTGACAATTAACTCTTGATTTACTTTAATTTATTTGGAGCTATACACAAGAAATCGGTCTTTTACATTTTTATTAATCTTCTAGATATGTAATTGACTCCGGCTTTGGAGCTGGTCAGTAAATTTATTTTTGTTTTGTTAGGATTTTCTCTGAGGGACGAAATTCGTAATGAAAGAATAAGTAGGAAAACTAAAGTCACCGACATAGCCCGAAGAATGGGCTGGCTGAAGTGACAATGGGCGGGTTATTTCTGTCCTAGAACCGATGGCCGTTGCGCAGACGCGATCTGCAGTGGAGATCGCGATCCGGTAAAAGCAGTATGGGATGACCGGGCTGGAACGTTTCGTGGATGATCTCGCGAATCTTGTAAGCGGCTGGATTAGAAATGCGGAGGACCGTGTGCAGTGGCGTGCTATAGAAAACGTGCTGTACTTAAGCATAGGTCTGTTGGCATACCTCTATCCACCATCGCCATTATTAAGATCACAACTATGGTAATTAGTATACGTGATACGTATAGCAGATCAGTCAAAGAATTACTATCAAGTGATAATAATATGATTCTGGGATGATGACGTCACTTTAAAGAAAAAAGAACTGGAAACCAAATTAGTAATCACGGCCATCGAAAATTGAGTTATAAAACTTTATCTTACTTGACAAATGATTTATCTCAGTAATTATATCCATGTTAAGCATTCAGTGACCACACCTTTTCTTTTGAAATAAAAACAATAATTACAACAAAACGTAATAAGACTGTGGGTGGGGTCGTTTAAAAAGCAGTAAACAAAATTATTCGACCCACGTCGTCAATTAGTTCAGCTAGAATTAAATTGGACGTAGAAACTTTGAATTAAAACCTTGCACGCCAATGTGAATAATTACGTATTTAATAATGCTTTTGTTCTCGAAAAGTCGACGAGAAAATTCAGGTAATTCAATTGTTTGAGGCATTTAATTCTAGTAGGGCGGCAGTTTGCTTTCTAACGGGTTTCGGTGTTTCGGTCTTTAGAGCTAGAAGAAGCAACACATAAAGATACAATTCCACCTGTGTCTATTACAACTACATATAAAATTGGAATCGTGGATTTAATTTTCGTCGCGTTGAGTTTTAATTTGGAAGGTAAATTGAATCATATTAAAGGTTAGTTGTAAAAAGAAAACCACCGAACACACAGAAAGAGATACGATTTCTCGGTTCGAAACCGCATTTCAGAGTTAGGAAACTAGCATCGTGAAGTTTATTCTCTCTTAGAGCAACAACAACATTAAGCACAAAGGTTCCGGTTATTATAATGCTTGAATGTTTGTATTTTTCTTACCTTCCCAAAATCTAGGTCTGGTTCTTTTTTATGTAAGTGGAAAATCATCGCCTTTTAACAGAACAACACTAATTCACAGCGCATGCGAGGAGCACGTCCTCCAACATGCCGCATTCTGTCCATCAATTTGAGGCTTAGGTGTTAAGCCTCATGTGCCAGGAATAATACCAGCAACAACGCGCTTCAGACCGCATCACAGCATTGCAACAATGCTGCCCAGTGGTAGTACTACTACTATATTAAATTGTTTTACTGGTACCTGGTATAGATTTTTCATCTCCATGCTTCAGAGAGCACGTCAAGCCGTAAGTCCCGGTTTTTTTTTTTTTTTTAGTTATACTACGACAATACACACACCGCCATCTAGCCCCAAAGTAAGCGTAGCTTGTGTTATGGGTACTAAGACGACTGATGAATATTTTTATAAATAATATACATAATATACATAAACACCCAGACACTAAGAAACATTCATGCTCTTCACACAAACAAAATTTATTATTATTATTAGGTTATTATCACCTTATTAGCGCGAAGATCATGATGAAATGTATGGGTCTCTTAATGGAAGTTCTTTTCTTCTGGATAATCAACGCTAAGGTTGTTAAAATAATAGTCAGAGTTTTTATTTTGCAAACTTGAACGTTTTCGAAATTACAACTAAACATTGTAACATCTAAATCGACAAGCATCTTTTTTGAACGCAATTCTTAGTAAAAAGAAGCCGTACAGAAAATACACTATGACAAATAACTGAAATTAAATAATATTTTAATTCATCGTTGTGTTATTTTTGTAGCGCAATAGGTTTTATAAAGCCTCGCAATAAAAAGCCATTAATAAAGTTTTGGGATTGAGATTTTAAAACTTCGCCCGATAAATCAAATTTATTACAAAAGGGGGGTATAGTTAATCTCGCTCAGGAAATTAAACGCGGAATTACCATAATTGATACGGTTCAAGTGAATCGGTGCAGAAAACTGATCGCCTTTATAACAGCTCTGGGAGGAATTTAGTGGGAAACACTGTCTTAGAAGACTTATAATGAACTTTTTGAAGGGCTTTCAGTGACATGAATACAGAGACGAGCTTTCGCAAGTGAAAACATTACTTGCAATTTAATAAATGCGAAAATGTATCTTCTTGTTATATTATATAATCTATGTATGGGTCAACCCCTTTACCGGACGAAATCGATTTCTGGAGACAGACATAACTTTTTTTGACACCAAGAATATCCTGCATGATGGGATCTAAATAGAAAGTTTCAATGGTTTACTTTCTATTTAAATCCTAGCATGCAAGCTCACCAGGTGGTCAGTGATGATGCAGAAGATGGTGGTACGGGGCCTAATCGGTTACTAGGCGGCATAATACTGGAACGGTAAAACGCATGGTGGCACTTCTTTATTGTAAGGATGGTAACACGCCAAGCCACGGCCGATGCCTCCCACCGACTGGACCAAATCAGAGAAATATCAGCAATTTCAGATTTCCAAATAACCCCTGCCTGGGATTGAACTCGGCTTCCCACTTATAAAAACACAGCGATAGATAGAAGCTGGCGTTACTTTGCGGAATTCCATGAATTATACTTTTTTGCTATATGAAAATTAAACTTAATCTGATATACCCTGCGAAAAGCAGGACAATCTGTATCATGGTGTAATTTCTATAATCTTAACACTCATATCTCTTTTACACACAAAACAGCTCTTCGGCAATGTACACTCTACGCACGTTTCGCTCCAACATCGGAGCATCCTCAGGAAATGTTTACTGCGTAATGAATAATAGTTTTTTATCTTAACAATCTGAGAAGATCTGTTTGGTGTGAAGTATAAAGATTGAAGAAATTATAAATTACCTACACCATACAGATTCTCCTGCTCTTCGCGGAGTGTAGAAAATTCTGTTTAATTTTAATAATATAGCTAACCACGTTGCCACGATGACCTCTCATCAATTTAAAATGACTCGATACAATTATTTTCAGAACAAGTTTTATTTTAACCACTTGAAAGGTATTGATAAAAATACACTATGTTAATATTTAAACACGCACTTTCTATTCAGAAGCATTATATAAATTACCTTATAATAATATGGCATTCCTAGGTGTTCGTTCTTAAAGTATGCTATTAAATAAACTCTAAAACAATTGAAGAAACATTTTTAATGAACGATTTACTTGCAAATCGTGTACACATTTGAAAACGGTGACTTTTACAGTCAAATAAATGTTAAAATGACTCACTGTTAGGTATAACAGAATGGAAAAATCTGTCTCACCTGATCGGAATACCAAAATATAAGGAAAGTAATTTGTTTTTTGTGTCACCCATCTGGTTTTAAGTTCTTTATGTGCATTTTAATTGCGTACTACTTTTTTAATAGTGAGTACGTGACGGCGTACTAAAAATTTATTTGAGGCTATCTACAGAGCCTGAAATGAAAACCACGTCATCAAGTCAACTTCAACTTTATTAAGAATTGATACTGAAAATTTTATAAAAAGTAAAGTATGCAACAAATACCTCTAAGTTAAATAAACTTAAGCCTATATTTTTAAAGTGAAAACTTCTTAAGGCGCTTGGAGCACTTTATGGGTGAAAATTATGGAACTCACCTCAACTCCACTGAACGCTTTCCATGAGCTATATGTATACTTAGTATATACATGTATGTACATAGATTTAGTTTTTACTTCTATCGGCAATCTCCAAAGACCCGCACATGTTTTTTAAAGATATACTACATAGCGACAAAACATTGTCAGGCATCCTACAACCTGGCCCACTCCATCCTACATAACACCCTCAACTTAGTGTGTATGGAACGGATCAGGCGCGATATAACTACTACTTACTTAAGAATTTCCAGCTTTTAGCAGCAAAATACTTCGTCAAAAGAGAAAATTACTTGTATCTTGACTTGTAAGCTTGAAATCTTTATGATAAAATCTAACATGATAAATGCCGACAGACGGTCATTTAACAGCTTAGCATGTTGTATAATTAATAAGAATGCGTACGATTGTTTTTTATTTAACAATTGCTTAGAAAACAATAATATTATTTAATCATACAATAGTGGGCATTCATTAGTGTAGAACATAATATACTACTTAATATATAATGTAATATTTATACAAAACGATTAACAATTCCATTTTAGTACAATTAAAATTTTATAGTCCAATAAAGTACAAAAATTAAATTGTTAAAATGACCTGACTATTATATTATACAAACGTGGCGTGTTATGGGAGCATAAATAATAATTTTAACATGAATAGATTGTTTTAATTGTTACATTCAATTTATGTAAATATTTTATAATAAAATTATGGAATACATAAATATGAATAAGTTTCCTTAACTTATTTATATTCATCTGTTCCTATAAATAAATTCATTAAAAGGGACCATACAGACTTTATCAATAAGTCTATAGTGACTCTTTAAGTAATCAATCAGATTGATATGGAAATGAATAAACAGAATAGATATAGGGAGTGAAACAGACATCTGATATTTAAGCCGTTTAAAGACAGAACAAAAGACAAGATTGCAAACTTCGCATCGATGGATTTTACTTAACTCACTTTTAAATCAGTGCAAAATGGGATTGATGTATCTCGATTTAAAGTTGTAAGTTCCGTACATCTGATTTTAATTTCACGACGAATTTACTAGGGGTTCTTCATGAACTTGATGTAAGGTAAGAAATGTTTTTTTTTTAGTTTTATGATATATAAAACTTAATCCTGCAAGAAGAATATCTGTTAGAGACCAAGTGATTAAACGAGCAATATAAATAACGTAAAGGTGAATTGTGCCCTATATTCAGTCCACACTATCTTAGAATAATTATACTTTGATTTAAAAAATTAAATATTAAATACTTCTGTGACCGAAAGTATAAGTGAAGATGAAGAAACTCAGAAGTACTAGACGGGTTTGTCTTTTAAGAGTAGTTAGGCAAAGTTCTATTATCAAAGCCAAAAGTGGATTGGAAGAATTTCCAAACAAGTTATATTTTATTTCTTAAAAAGCACATAACTGAATAGTTAGACGTTTGGCCAGGGATGCAAATGAGAAAGCAAAGCTAAAATCTTACTTACGCAATGCAATCCTTGCTTTTAAAATTCTACTGTCCAGAGTAATCTCAATCTTATTGCGGCATGTGTGGTTTACTAAATAATAATCCAAGCATAAAGCTGAAAAGTAACTCGAATTGCAACCAGATCACTCTTGAGTTTCAGCATGTGTACTATGCCTTACTTTATATAACTGACGCATACTTGCGATTATATGCGATTTGTACCGAACAAATCTAATTGTTCTCTGCACGCCCGTCAAAGCAGACAGATCAGAGCGCAATACAAGCCACGAAGTCGACCCAAAGCAGCAATTATCGCTTGAACTCGTAATTAGCGCATGCAGATATTACGCTGCAGCGCTGGTACGGTCTGTCCTAATTGCAGAGCAATTACATGTAATCGTTCAAAATGTCCGTTTAAGCGGAAAGCGCTGTTTTCTAAATGAACAATATTTGAATACAGCTTTACATATGATGATTTTTATATCCTCTATATATCCTCTGAAACTATTTTATTTAAAGTTGATTGATTCACTTAAATTTATACCTATGATTAGTTTTTTTTTCCTAAGTTTCCTAAAAACACTATCTATATAGATAGTGTTTTAGACAACTTCTGTTTTGACATCGGTATGTTGCCAGTAGTTTGTGTGTTGTTATTGTGATATTTCAAAAGATGACTCAGGATTGCTCTGCCAGGAACATTGTTCCCTACAACTCCAAGTTTTAATGATTAATATCAACGAAAAACTTACTTACCGCAAATGCTAGTGATTATTTTTTTCTATCAACAAATTTTACTGAGTCGTGTAAAGTGGATAACCCTTTATGTATCAATATGGTTGAGGCTAACATTTCGCAGTAAAAAACTGCAAAGATTAGTAATAATGGTTTCAAGCTACTCGTAGCTCTAGCTGTAGGGACTAAGCCCTTAAAAACGCTTAAAGCGCTGACTGCCACTGGTTCACGCCAAATCCAAGGGTGTGGGAACCTTAGCCTTATCTGCATCACGAAAACTTAATTAATCAACTTAACCTTTGCTTAGCAGACGCGAGACTAGCATTTAAGCTATTAAGTTACGAACATAGTTATTACGACAGTGTTTCTAAGATCATTCACAACGTATTATTTGGCTGGAATTTGGTTTTGATAAGTTATTTTACACTGGATTTGACAGACAGTTTATATTTATATTATTTAACACTGTACCTGACTCACAGATTTAAGTACTACGTACTAAAACCTGTCAGTCGTACAGAAAAAAATCATTTGTATTTATATCAATTTATATATATTTCTGGTTATTTCTATATATTATTTCCACTTAAAAGGAGAATTTGAGTACAATCTCGCCTGATAAGTTGAAAGAGATAATTTTCTCTTTTATTTTATTTCTCTACAAGTTAGGCCTTGACTGCAATCTCATGATTTAGTCTAAGATGGTAACGGGTTAACCTGTTAGGGGTATGGCTGTTATATTAAACCCATGCCCCTAATCGGTTGTTATGCGATATCGTAACGGAACGTTAAAACGCTTAGCGGCCCGTCTTTGTCGGTAGGGTGGTAAACAGCCCCAGCAGAAGCCTTCCACCAGATAAAAGACCTAAAACTGTCTTGATTACCATATTGTATTATTAAGGCCTAAAACTTATACCTTAAATCGGTTTCTACGCACCATCGTAACGGAACGCTAAATCGCTTAGAGGCAAGTTTTTGACGGGTGGTGCCTAGCCGTAGTCGAAGTATGGCAAGAGACCAAAACTGAGAATTAAAAAACCATGCTAATAATACAGAGGTATTGTTAGTATGGCAAAAACACCCTGCACATTACTTTGTTACTTTTTTAAGCCAGAATTACATTGTCAGATTTAGGTAATTACCTTCGTTATTCTTCCTGTGCATAAAGAGGTTATAGAAGTACAGTTCCCATTGGATAGACCTAAAGGGATTTCTATTATTATGTATCTTTTCAAGGTTTGTATAGCTTTTTTGTGGATTTGAATGGAATTACGATGAAAATCGTAATTAAATAAGTCTTAACTTAGGATAATACACATCATCATAATATCCACCCACCCACTACAGGGCACGGGTCTCCCCCCACAATTAACAACAAGAAGGGGTTAAGGCCGTAGTCCATCACGCTGGCGCAGTGCGGATAGGTGGACATAATAAACATAACATTATAATTTTATACTTACATACATTTCAGTTTTCTTCCATAACATTAAGAAAAGTACGTTTGAAAGAAAACAAATTTTTGTCGTACTTGCATAAAATAGGTTGCGATTGAATGTGAGTTTATTTACGCAACAGCTTATGCTTTTATCACATTACTAGGTAAATAGAGAGTGAGATACAAAAAGCGTACAGATACATAGAAAATATGGCCTGACATAGACTTATGTAGGTTTAATAAATAAGTAAATAAATTAAAAAATAAATAAGTAAATATAAACCGGAAATATCGAATAGCTGTTTAAATTTTCAAGTTAACAACATACTATGGAGTAGGTAAAATAACGAAGATATCGATATGCCTCCAAAATATGCGTATGTAGGTAACATTCCGTACAACTATAATTTTAGCAAAATACAAAGAGTTACAACCCTAAACAGCGTAGTATCAAAAAAAAAACACCAAAGCCGACCGTTAATCCACTCCGCTCATAATTATTATATTCGTTTGTTCCCGGCTTCGTTCGCAGGCCGAATGCGTAATGAATCCACCTTTCCGAGTATCGGGTTAGAACTTATCGGGCGTGCCATCTGACTATTATATTACCAAAATACCACTTTAAATGCAACCCGGTATAATCCTATAATTAACTTAAATGTAGTGTAGTTACATGAACATAATGGAAAATGCATTTTAGTTTGCGAAAATGAGGGAACTCCCGTCGAATTACAGGTTCGTGATTTATTGAGAGACAGATGTTTGTACTCAGGTGTTTCGCGTTTTACGGGCTTTGATTTTATGTTACTTACAAAGTTCTATTGGATAGAAATATGCTGTATTCTTTTCCACACTAATATTATAAATGCGAAAGTGTTTATTAGTTTGTTTGATTGTCCTTCCTTTACGCGCTAACTAAGTTACCAACCGACTTGATTTTTGGCATAGAGTTAGTTGAAAATACGGAGAGTAACATAGTATCATGTTAAACGCTTTAATAACTTGTTGACTTTATTTATGTGTTATTTGTTTGAGTCATAGACGTGTCCAATAAAAGGCAAGGCTAGCACAGGTAGGAGACAAAAATTATATCCCCAATGATATACCCCTGTTAAGGGATATAATTAACTTATTCACCTGCTAAAGCACGGGAACATTGAATAGGAGAAGATTTCCCACGTTTACTAAATACATATATTATTTGGATATTATTTCCACGAGTGCTCTGAGAGTTGATGAAGCAG
Source organism: Pararge aegeria (assembly GCF_905163445.1). Classification (NCBI taxonomy): domain Eukaryota; kingdom Metazoa; phylum Arthropoda; class Insecta; order Lepidoptera; family Nymphalidae; genus Pararge; species Pararge aegeria. Next base: position 7,705,044 of record NC_053195.1, on the reverse strand, counting down.
TGTGACATTTTTATCCTTTCCTCGGCGAGAAAATTGTCACCTGTCCATGCTATTCGTGCTGATGTTTGATACTACCTATACAATATGTAGTCTAAAATGGTAGCGGGCAAAACTGTTAGGGGTCACTGCAGTATCTATCCAAACAAGTACACAAGGCTTAAGGGTGCGAAGAATCTAAACACTGTATTTTTTTTATCAATAAGCAAGTTTTAGTCGATCTCCCTAGCGGTGAGCGCTGTGGTTTTAAGTTCGAGGTTCCAGGTTCGATTTCCGGCAGGGGAAATTTGGGAATTTATTATTTCCGAATTTTCTCTGGTCTGGTCTGGCTTCCAGAGGCTTCGGCCGTGGCTACTTACCGCCCCACCGACAAGAACGTGCCGCTGAGCGATTTAGCGTTCCTGCAAGATGTCGCGTAGAAACCGATTAGGAGTATGGATTGAATATAACTGCCATACTCTCTAACAGTTTAGCCCGCTACCATCTTAGACTGCATAATCACTTGTGTGTCCTCTCGTGATAGTAACCTGACACTGCCTAAAGAATTCTGAAGAGACCGAAACAGGCGGAAATCTGAAGTTGCAAGGACAGGGCTATACGGCGGATGCATAAACACCTCCCAGCCAAACACTCTTAATTTTTGCTGAGTGGCTAAATATGTGTTAGGTCTAGCGTTATCATGATGAAAAACCACACCCCTTCTGTTGATTAATTCCAGCCGCTTTCTCTCAACTTCTTGCTTTAATCTCATCAGTTGTTCGCAGTAGAGTTCAGAATCGATGGTCCTGCCTGGTGGTAGCAGCTCATAATAAATAATGCCCTTCCAATCCCACCACACACAGCATCACCTTGTTTCGAGTTAACCCGGGTTTCGCCACAGTCTGTGGAGCCTGACCGGCCTTTGACCACGACCTTTTTCCCACGTTCTTAACGTACATGATCCACTTCTTATCACCAGGTGAGTCTACAGTCAAGAGCCAACTAGTGTAGTAAAAAAAAAGCAAATAAAGTTATATTAAAACAACACCCCTTATTGGTTTCTACGTGGCATAGTATCGTAATACCTAATCGCTTGGCGGCACGTCTTTGTCTGCTTGGTAGTAACTAGCTATGACCGAAACATATCACCAGACCTGAACAGAGAAAATTAGAAACTCAAAATTCCCAAACTGCCTCTCCCTGGTTCAACTCTTAAAAGTCAAGCAACGGCCAGGCGGATGTGACGTGGCTAGGCAGAGAATGAAAGTTGGTTTGCTATAAATTTACTCATCAGAACATATATGGGGGCGAAGTCGCGGTGAACCGCTAGCTTTATTATATAATCTCAACTTCGGTATGTATAAGCATTTTATTGTCAAATCCTTATATAATTATACAAATTGCCTCTTCATTTATAGCATAGTAAAGCACCGCTAAGGCATACCGTGTATCATACTTCATGATATTAGCATACATATATCGGACACCCACATCGCCACCTCGCTGGTAGCCGGATCAAAATGTAATTAAATCGTCAATACACGAACACTATATGAATGGCGCGGCTATTTTACACAGATGTAGAGGATATGGATATTATTGGAGACAATAATCCATAATTTTATTTATATTCGAAAGTTGCTGTTTGTTTATCTGAATTTTGCAGATCAGATTACAATTGTTTCCATTACTTCACGCTGATGGAGTTTATAATAACATGGAATGGACAGCATCGTCTTCTGAGCTACTACTTCTATCTACTGAGATTACCACCCCGTCTGCCCAGCGTGGTGATTACGGTCGAACTCTTTAGTCCAGCAGTGGACTGGCCTTTAATCTAGGCGTGGACTGTTATAGACTATGATAATTAAAAAATTAAAAAAAATATTTGGTGCTTTGTCTGTGGCACAAACAGCAACTGTATTTTATAGACAACTAGCTCGCGACTTCGTCTGCGGTTGATTTTGTTTTTTAACGTGGCATTCAATTTAGTTGTAGATCTAAAAAGATTTAAAGTATTCAGTGTCGCTAAGCCTTAAATGAGGGGTTTGCTACTGTCCGCTGAGGAGTTCTGTCCTCTATCTCCAACCACAGTTTGGGCAAAATTAAACCCATATTATAACCTCTTTAGTACAAAAATAATTATTTAAATGGGTTATAATTTGTCGGAGTTATGGTGTAAAATCGTCAAACACTCATCCGCTCTCCCATAGGAACCGAGCTTAATGTCGGTATAAAAAGTATTCTATATTACTTCTAACACTACCAAGAATATGTGTACAAAGTTTCATGAGGATCGGTTCAGTAGTTTTTGCGTGAAAGCGTAACAAACAAACTTACATTGACATTTATAATATTAGTAGGGATGAATTCTTCCTTGTGTATAATCAAAATTCAAAATTCATTTATTTCAAGTAGGCCTAATTAATAAGCACTTTTGAAACGTCAAGTCAGTCTGTTTGTAGTGACTCTACCACCGGTTCGGAAGGTAGATTCCACTGAGAAGAGCTGGCAAGAAACTAATAGAAAGATTGCTCTTTTCCAACATCATTTTAAAGTTCTAAAGATAGTTAATCTTTAGAATTTTTCTGTTTTGAAAGAGATGAGGTAAGCAAGGCATAAAAAATAAAAGCTTACCAAAGCTATTATTTGTTGACGGTTTAGCAGCTAAACCATTATTATGAAAAGTAACCTTAATTTTCTATACTCCGCTAAAAGCAGGAAAATCTGTATGGTGTAATTTGTAATTTCTCCAATCCTTATACTCCACACTAAACACGCGGGACGTTTGGCAATGTACCCTCTACTCCGAAACCGGAGCATCCTCGGGAGATGTTGACATTACAATATATAATATATATTATTCCTTATTTACATTTAATGTGTAAAAGAGTGGCTACTGACAAAATCATATGCTGAAACTGAAATTCTTCTGGAAGTCTTAGGATCGAATTAATATGTAAAACTCTAACTCACATATACACACACACACACAACCACACACACGCACATACAAACACACACAAATATAAATACATACATACAAACACACACATACACCTGCAAAACAAATTTATATATGTATATATAACTTAATATAATAACTATCTTGTATAAGCAAACATATACGCGACCACAATTACCTATGCGACGCAAACTCACATACGCACAATCATACACTCAATCATCGAAACAACAATTTAAGGAGAGCACTGTCGCCTGTAATACAGGTTTTTACCTAAATCAGGGACAGTAGATTTTAAATGGCACCATTACATACATTTATTACATACACACCAATATAATTTGTGAGGCACGCATTTGTTTGTATTAATATTATAATAACTACTTTACATTTTAAAAACTGTATGTACCCTACATTCTTGTGAATAAATAAATAAATTTTTTTTTTTTTTTTTTTCACATCTTTATTATGGAAATACAAAATATTAATCTATAAAGGCATTTCTAGTTAAAAGCTAATTGGTAGCAGAAAATAAAAAATACCAACACATATTTTATTTCTCTCTGGGATGAAAGGCGTAGGTAAAAAACTAGTATTAAATCCTTTTGTGATGTTGTTCAGGATTCAGAAGGAGGAGAGGCTCTTTCTAAGCCATGGCATTTCTAGTGAAAACTATATCGGTTTTCAGCGTTATGTGGCCCAGCGGTTTTGCCAAAGCGCGCCGCGGTGAAACTACTAATGAATGGTGTAAGCCTTCCAAGTAACGGTGGCCGATGCGCATAATATCAACGCTATGAATTATTGATACGGACTAACGAATGTGATAAAACACTTGTCTCGACCGTATAAGGATGTATTTAATCTTTCACCGCTTACCCCGCCGATTTTGGCAATATTCCATGCGTTTTGGTGCCAATTCCTTGTTCTTATGGCACGCTTAAAGAGTGTTGTACTGATATTTAATACGCAACCTTTTGTTGAATATGCAATGGCTGCTTAATATAAAAGCTGACCACAAAAAATACTATATAGCTGCATATTTCACTTTTATGTTTCTTCTAGTATCTATAAGTCTGTCTATAAAAAAGATAGAACAGTATTATATAGCCGTAATTATCACTTAGGCACAATGTGGTAAAATTTAGAAATAGGTATTTTATACTAGAAAAGTTCACAATCCTAAGAATTTTTACATACATAAAGTAATTAGGAGTAAGACGGCCGAATGGTGCAGTGGGCAGCAACCCTGTTTTCTAAGTACAAAGCTGTGGGTTCAATTCCAACAACTGCAAAATGATTGTGTGATGGACATTAATGTCTTTTAGTGGCTGGGTGTTTATATGTATATTATAATTATGTATGTATATTATTCATAAAAATATTCATCAGTTATTTTAGTCAGTGGGTAATACCCATAGCAAAAGCTACGGTGTTTCTACGGCTTAGGTTTTCGGTTTCACTTTCGGTGTGCCGTGTTCGAACCCTAGCACGCTCCTATGACTTTTATAAACTATGTGCATTTTAGCCAATTAAAATATTACTTGCCTAAACAGTAACAGAAATCTGCGAGCAAATTCTGCATAATGTTGACAGAGCCGTGTAAAGCCCACCAATCTACACTGGGCCACCATGGTGGACTACAGCCTAAACCCTTCTCACTGTGAGAGGAGACCAGTGTCCTTTAGTGGGCCAGTAATGGGTTGTTAAGATAACTAATTAAGGAATAAAATAATAACTTGGACCGTTTAAAAAAACGCAAATATCTAAATACTAACTTCTTTTATAAAAAAAATGACAACGAGCGTTAAAGGTTGCTAAACGATCAATTAAACTGTCACATTGTCAATTTAAAGACATTTTCACCTCTAATTTATGTTCGAACTTTATTAACAAGTTTTATCTTTAGGATGTACCAACTTTATTCATGTGCATAAAATGTCTCAAAGTTAATAAACTGTAATTATTTTATAAGGGCTTGATTACATAAATTTGTTACTTTCCAAACAAATAGGTATCCGTGTTTAAATAAATAACCATTTTCATTTATTTGGTAAGTAATATGATCTCGAATTCAAAGATTTGACATCTTTAAAATTAATAATAAATAAATAATAAATATACTACGACAATACACACATCGCGATCTAGCCCCAAAGTAAGCGTAGCTTGTGTTATGGGTACTAAGATAGCTGTTGAATATTTTTATGAATATAATACATAAATACTTATAATATACATATAAACAGCCAGAGACTGAAAAACATTCATGCTCATCACACAAACATTTTCCAGTTGTGGGAATCTAACTCAGAAAGCAGGGTTGCTGCAAACTGCGCCAATAGGCCGTCACAGTCAAATTAAATTGTAGTAGTGCTTTTTGTGACAGCATTTTAGTAGATAAGCAGCATTGTTGCAATGCTTTGGTCTGGTCTGAAGGGCGTGGTTGCCGGTATAACTACAGGCGTATGAGGATTAACACCTACGTCCCAAATTGATGGAAACAAGGCGGCATGTTGCGGGATGTTCTCCTTGCATGCCCTGTCTATTGCTCTGTTTATGGGTGAAGTTTTCCACTTAAAAAATAAATAGGTAAAAGAATATGCAATGGTTTTGAATGGTATTAGGAAATTCGTTTAAATTTTATTTAATAAAGAATGAGGCAAATGTTTTCAGTAATAAACCAGAACCATTTTAACATAAGGAGTTGAACCGTTTAAAACGAGATATTCTAGTAAAAAACAGCATAAAAATTACGAGATTTTGCGATTATACGGACCTAGTTTACCCAAACCTAATTTTTAAATATACAAAATATCTGTATGTTGTTTGCATTTTCATATACATACATTTAGTGATTCCCTATTTTACATAAATAGTAAATCTTAAAAGCTGATTTATTTCTAACATCTTTGCATCATATATTAAATTACATACCTAACATTGAAACTGAATTTGAACAGCATCCTTGAAATAGTCTAAGCATATAAACAATCTACTTCCGTATGCAAACGTATGCACGACTCGAAAATAAATCGATGGATTGACTTGAAACTTTTACACAGCGTTTAATTTTTATTACAGTGTCAATATGATAAGATAATAAATAATACTTTTTAGTGTGCTATATGACCACTAACATTAATTAAACAAACAGTTTCAACAGAGAAGCGTTCATTTAATTATTGTTAAACTTGTTGTTGTTTACTATTGTAATAGCTGGTAATAAGCTATTTATTATTGCACTGATAGCGAATGCTTTGCTGTGCCTTATTAAACAGTCTTAGTCCGGTGGGAGGCTTCGGCCGTGGCTGGTCACCTCCCTACTGACAATGACGTGCGTGCTGCTAAGCGATTAAGCGTTCCGAAACGATGTCGCGTAGAAATCGATTAAGGGTATGGGTTAAATGTGACTTAGGGAGTATACGTGCTTACCTTTTAGGGAGTATACTCCCTAAAAGGTAAGCACGTTACCATCTCAGACTTGCAACTTATAATAACAACAATAATATATTTACTACGACTATATACACATCGCCATCTTGCCTTATTTTATATTTCTTGTTGTGAAAATTGGTGCGTAAAGTTTATCTATTAAACATTCTAAAAATAATATAACACCAATTTGGGATGTGAAAATTTTAAAAACAGAGATGTCAAAATTAAGGTTACAACATGCTCGAACTCAGTAAAATGTTCAATCACATAGAGAAGAGTGAATTGTACATGATACAAGTGATCAAACGATAAAAAACGATGACACACTAATTTTGGAATAACTAATAATCGTTATGTTGATAATAAAAGACTCAAAGCTATATATTACAGTCAGTGATGTCGAGGATTTCACTTGTATATTAAAAGCAGGATATTGTCGTTATAACGAGAAGAGCGAACGTGAACGAGTCGTACAAGCGATTAGACAAAAGCTTTTGACGGCACACTCGTTTTGGAGGCAATCATTATGAGAAAATCTTACAAATGACTTAAAGCAACAGTAATAAAGACATTCATAGATATATGGTGCGTACTTAGGAACAACACTCACGTTTGAGATGTGTATCTTAGACAGAATAAAAGTACCGCTCGTGTATGAGATGCCGCGGGTCCCGGTCGGTTATTAACAAGCGAATTTCCAAAAATGGCTTGTTTTTACCAAATTGCTAAATTATTTATATCTCTTCATCTCAGTGAGTCTACAGATTCAGCAAGTGTTATTTCTGGCGTTGTGATTTTTTTTATTACATGTAATTACAAGTCAGTTCTTAACTGCAATTTTTGATGTTGCAGTATATATGAAAAATTAAGTTACAACATAATTTAAGATGTAAGCACACGGACGTGGAATATAATCGTACAGCGGTTGAGAAGCTGATATAATACCCATTTCCGCTTGACTTGATGATTTTTATAATGCTGTAAGAGAGGGAACTAGCCGCGCCCAAAGTATCCCACCAATCTAGAAGGGAACAAACTTTTACTTAAGAAATTCTCGTAATAGGGATATAGCCCCGGATCTCCCTCATAAAATACCATAGTACATAATCATAATTTTATAATTTTAATCGTGTTTTTACAGTCGCTATGAGACTGATATAAATGCATATACTAATTTCGGCATCGGCAGACGGAGAGCCGTAGCTTAGTGTCAAATCCTGTCGGTTTCCAAATTTTTTTATATGCATTCTAAATTTATAAAAAGTACATAATCTAAATTTATAATAATTACTGTTTTCCTTGTATTTTTCCTATTGTGTTGTGTTGCAATAAAGTTTTTCTATTCTATTCTATTCCATAATCATAAGTTTCAAACCATTACCCGCCCTTATAACGGGCTTGGGTTGCTTCACAGAATCAGAAGCCTAGCCTATTAGGCCCTAGTTCAACCACGTGCGGTTGGGTAGACCTGGAGATCAATATGGAATAACTTCCAGGCATGCAGATTTCCTTGCGATGTTTTCCTTCATCGTTAAAGCGAGTGATATTTAATTGCTTGAAACGAATATAGCTGTTAAATTGAATATAGCTGTTAAATTGATTGTAAAAATAGAAGTCGCAAGTCACATTTGCATCCATTTAAATAAATTTCCTTCTGCTTCTAGGTGTCATTTCTAGGTAACTTTATCTAAATACTGTCAATCCCCATGCCATCATGCAAGCTTTATAATTTTCCCTTTGTTATTCCATACTAAAAATAACTCAGGCCCATCTCCAGGTTCAGAGATTTAACCGCGAATCAAAAACGTATACACAAACAGACACGTTTTCAAATTTATAATACCACTAATTATAGATTTAGTTATTATGATGAAAATCACTTTTGTAACTTTCGAAGTTAAGTTTGAAATAACGCGAATCTGTGAAATATGTTTTTTAGTATGGAGTTGTAAAATCTTGATGTTTGGTCTAACATATAATATAATGACATATAACGGGGATGTAACGTTAGTTTATATGATAACTTACACTAAGGATGCATGACGATTATTAAATATGTGCATTTTATACCTAGTATCAAAATTAAAAGTAGGAGCGCCAAAGAATTTATTAACAAAATTTTTTGTAAGAACCTTTGGCGCATCACATCTAACTAACTAAAACAATTTAGATTACCAAATATGGTTAGTTTTAGAATTAAAGTGAGATAAAACGTTACCGTTGACTCTTTTTGCCGTTCGGTGCTGCCTTTACAAGCCATATATAGGCTGTAAATAGTTACAGAGCGCATATTTGGCACCGTACGCTTCTTTAACTATACCGCAAAGCACGTGTATTAGCGGCTGTTGGGGCCATGACTTGAATTATAACACGAATTGTATCTGTAAGAAAATTATATAGATTTCATTAAATTGCCTTAAAAATGGTTTTTCTACTGTCATTGACAAAGCTGGAAAGTGCTTTTAACGTGGCTATATAATAGTATTAAGGATGTTCTTGATAGGCGCAAGTAAGTTGTAAATGGTGCAAAAATTCATTCATTTTTCACAAAACAAAAAAAAGTTTTACACGAAATAATAATTATTTTCAAATTATGATTTAACTAATGTACAGATTTAACCATAGTTGTTTTAATTACATGTTAAAGCACATCCTGTTGAATTCTCAATACTGCCTTCCAGTAATCAAGCACGTATCAAAAGAAGTGTTCAAGCACCTGTTTCTAGATCGCGACCGAGAAATCTTGATCCGACGCGTTAAACGCTCTCGCGCATTCGAAATGCGATTCGCATTGTTCTCAGTTCATTCGCGCTATCGAACCAATATCCGATTGCTATTCGACGTATGCCCCTGTATAATTATAAGATATGCCGTCCCATACCGCCATTGACAGATGGCTTGACACACTCATTATATTGCGTTGCAGGTTTATGTAAAATTCCGAGAAATGTTTAAATATCTGGGATTAGGATTAGTCATAACCGACTATTTCTGAATTCAGTATCATCCTCTGTCTATTTCAAACTCTAAGCCTGCAGACCTGCAGTCGCAGGCGTCCTCTCTTAGACATGATAGGCAAACGCTGCTCCAATACTTGTTATAAATGAGACTGACTTCTTTACGTTCTCTCCAGGAACCTGAGATAACGCCAATTTTGTAACTCCAAAATGGTGATAAAATTTTGTTGGCAGGACAACTAATCACCTAAAACATATACTGTGGCTCGACCTGGTTAACTAACCCAAGATCTCGTGATATAAAGTGCTAAGCATGTTTATCAAAACATGCTTAGCACTTTATTATTGTAGAGATCACACCCTACGTGGTAGACTCATCCAAAATTCATGTTTTTTCAAATTATGAAACTTCTGAGAAATTAAAACGTTCAAATATTTTTCTTTGCAAAAGCTTCTGCGAAATTAAAGCTTCCTTCCTAGTCGCTTAAGATGAGTTTAAAATTTTGAAAATTATAGAATCCGCCAATTTTGTATCAATTCATTTAAAGTGGTTCTTCAACTCACAACTCTAGACAATGAATAAGGCTGATTTGATGTGGCGTGGAAGAAGTAAATTATACAAAATCAACAAACGTATTTACAATAATTTACGCATTTACAATAATTTGGAACGATTTCGTAGTTCTTCGAGTACTTGTGAATGTTGAGACCAGTAAACGTTGTATCCTTCTGAGTTTTTCATACTCACTTCTAGGAGTTTCTTAAGAAATCGTGTGTCGCTGTTTACCTGTGGCTTATATAAGACAATTTATACGACAAGTAACTCATTGTTTTTCTTCACATTTGCGAAATTCCCCTGTGAGTGTCTAATTGTGAATTCCCGTCGCGATTTTTATTATTTTGTTTGCATTGTCACGGACTATACTGGGAAAGAATATTTCGTGGGGTTACTCATTCTTCATTTATTTAAAAAAAAATTATGTAAGTACGCACTTATGGTGGTGGTGGTATTGATTTAATCATTAGGAATCTGATTTCAGCGTTCCCTGGGTTTTTTGAAATAAGTGTTTTTTGCTGAAAATCGTTTTTTACTATTTGCTATCCCACAAATCAGACCTTGATTGCGAGCTCATCTTGTATCAAGTGACGATGCAGTGTAAGATGGTTGCGGGCTTACGTCTTAGAAGCCATCTTTCGCAGCATATTAATGCCGGACTTCTGCGATTGGTAGGCTTTAACGATAGTAACAAAAGTCAAATGAGAATAACTGGGTCTGACAGCTTTACGTGCTCTCAGTGACACGAGGGCCGTCACCGCCAACTTCCTAACTCAGAACTGGTAACGAAAATTCTTTAATAGAAAATACACAATACTTTATATAATTTGGTTCGAGTAACCCAGGACAAATGCTAGCCACTAGACTAACGAGGCAATTGTTTGAGGTATGGCAGTTATATTAAAGCCATACTTACCCCTTATCGTTGTCTAAGCGGCATCGTATTGGAACTTTAAATCTCTTGGTGGCACGCCCCGTAGGTATATAGGCAGGGTTGTTATAAAAATTTGCATAGTTTTTAATGAAATACCTCGTTAGGCATTTTGTCAAGTAATTTTCAAGGGTATACAAGTTTATATGGGAAAGTTTATGTATGAACAATTGTACGTGAGAAAAGTCACGGGGAACCGCTAGAAATAACTAAGACACACAAGGTCAAAGCAAATCGCTACAATAATATATATGAATAGTGGAAATATTATAACAATAGAAATAAGCGATAAAATATGCGTATATCGTTAGCACAAAAGTTTACGCGTAAATTTATACAGCATAAATAATAATGTGTTGGCAGTAAACCAACAGTTCTCAAAAGAAAAGATATGTAATGAACCGAGAGGGATGTTAATGTGAGTGTCTGGTTAGGTAAATTTATCAGATGACCTCTTATTTCAGGAGCAGTGTGTAAAGTGGATGGTCATGTCATAGTTAAAGAATAGGTTCAACTACTAGACTGGTATTTTTAACCCCTGATGGAAAAACTACGGGCTGTTATAAATTTTTCGTGTGTGTGTATGTATCTGTCTGTGGCTTCGTAGCACTCGAACGGATGAACCAATTTTGATTTTGTTTTTTTTTGTTTGAATCATGAATTAGTCGGGAGTGTCTTTAGCTGTGTTTGATGAAAATCGGTCTAAGATGGCCGCCGCTACAAAATGGCGGTTTACATTTTCACACAGCATGATATGACAGCATCCTCAACATGGGTTACTAATGAAAGGGCTTGACTAATATGATAATCTACATAATATTGAAAGTCAGGGGTCTATTTTAAACTTATATACCTACTTATTTTAAACACGGCGGTTTATTTAAAAAATACTATCAAATCACATACGATTCTGATTTCATACAATTTGAAAAGCTTGCAATTTTCTTCCTTTCTATTGAATACATGTTTTTGTCATTTCTGTATTTAATAAAAATAATCTCTATTTATTGGGGATTCAGAAAGGAGTAAAATCAGTTTATTATAGTAATCGGTGAAATTAAGATTCGTTTAAAATGTTAAATTTCATTTAATTACAGATAGTTTGGATTTGATTCTAAATACTTGGTATGGTATTGTATTCTTCGACCAATGGAATACCAGAACAATTTTAACTAAGGAATTTGGAGTTTTACTTTATTTTCATTATTTTTCTAGTTAAAAAGTCAACGTGCTCGTTCCGGAAAAGCTAAAAAGTGACGGAATCCTTACTGTAGATGATATAAATTATATAGTCGTTATTTTTAATCACTATATACAACCATCAGAGAGTTCAGGAGGTTGCCCCCTCCTGAACCTCCCTGTAACGCGAAGATCTGCAGGAGTTAAGTCTCAAACCTCAACGATATCTTGGGACCTTTTTATAGAATGCTTGGTATGGGAGTCCAGTATGTAAATTCAAATTCAAATTCAAAATTTCTTTATTCATGTAGGCCTATCACAGACACTTATGAAGCGTTCATTATGTTTACATAATCGTAAGGGGATGGTGATAACTTCGTTCGCTAACTTAAACCTAAAGCTACGAGGGTTCCAAACGCGCCCTGGTCTAAGAAGAGCCCACAACAAACTTAGCCGGGTAATTTTTTTTTGTTATCCCCATCTCACAGTAAATTTATATTGAGCTATGAAGCTACAGCAATTCTCACCCAAGCTTTTTTATCATTTAAGTAATCCTCAATATTATAATAAGATTTTTCTGTAAGCTAACGTTTTATATAAACTTTGAACTTATTGAGAGACATCTCAAAGATTCCATTTGGTAATTGGTTATAAAATAATATACAATGGTCCTTGAATGAAAATTTTGTAGATTGATCGAAGATTACATTATAAAGATATAAAATAGCAAAACATGATAATTCTGCTATATAAATCTAGTGAGCTTACGATAAAAAAAAAAATGCCTAAGAGATATATAGGTTCCATGTCCTACTAGAATTCGATTCTAAGCGCTATTTGCGCTTTTTATAAAAACAGATATCTAATAACAAAACAGGATGTTTCCACAACGTGCGCCTAGTGAGCTTAAATTCTAAGCCTAGCTCACACTTAGCAAGCTATACGAGTACATGATCAGCTAGTAACTCGTTTTCAGAATAACATTAAACGTTGTGAGTCATACATTTGCGAGTTAGTTGACTCATGATTTGCTTGTATATTATGCACTTCTATTATTTATTATTCAATTATGCGACAGTAAATTACGTTTACTGATACTAATTAGCCACTGAATTTTTGTTTTATTTCTTTGAGATGTGTCACGATAAGATCACAATTTGTTTAAAAAGTAAGCTAATAGAAAAAAATTACAAAAATATTAAGGATTACTTAAATGATAAAAAAGCTTGTGTATTGATTGTTCATAGCTAAATATTAATTAGCTGTGGGATGGTCATAACAAAAAAATTACCCGGCTAAGTTTGTTCTAGGCTCTTCTTAGATCAGGGCGCGAATACCTTGCATTTTAATATTTTCCACCTTGTATATAATTAAGTGATATTATTTTTTGTATTTGACAGGTTTGCGATCGTCTGCGAATTGCGATCTCATTCTGTTGATGGTCATCTTTTTGACGGCGAGACCAGAGAAAACCAGCCTCGAGTGAAATCGTTGGCTTGGCTAATTCTTGCGAGAAAAAATACTTTCCTGGTGTTATTTTTTTGATCAACCCATTGACGACCCACGGGACACGGGGCTCCTCCCGGAATAAGTAGGGCTTAGGCCGCAGTGCACCACGCTGGCATTGCGGATTGGTAGACTTCACACGTACTATTAGAGCATTATTGAGAACTTACAGACGTGAAGATGTTAAAACAAGTGATCTTTAATTGTATTTATTAAAAATGTTCATAGCTCTGAAAATCCAAAACCGCTAAGCTATCACCGCTTATCGAATAATTATTATAATATGAATTTCGGATTCCAGGTAGGCAAAAAGTTAATGAGTTGATGGTTATAATTTAAAAAAAAATTATTAATAAAAATGATGGACTTATACAGTCGTCGTAGAGTATAATAATTAAAATTCTTGCGAAATGGAAAGGATTGAGCTTCTACGGAGTATTCTAGTTTCTAATAAACGGCCCGCAATTTACAGGTTATTTGTTAAACACATATAGTTACAGGTTAGCTGGTTGTAAGGTTAAATAAGTCACTATCACATAACAAGCTATGCGCACAAGACTTTTCTGGCGCAGCAGTATATTACATGAGTTTTTAATACAAAGATATGAAGAAACTCTGAGTGTACCCGAATGTTAAAATCTTAATAGAACTTCTTTAAAGTCGTGTTCCATTGCGTCACAGTACCCTACTTCAATGTAAAATCTGGAAACAACAAACTCTAGAAATACCGAAATCAATCAGAACTTTGGCAACGTGTTCTGACCAAAGTATAGCGCACGTACGTGTGTATGTAGCTTATACAAAAACTTAACGCTATCTCTCGCCTGTAATATGGTCATGCTCTAAATATTTATATCAAAACAGAAAAAATCCAAGTTCGAATTTGATGGATTCCAATAATGAATTACATTCGAATTACTAATAAAACATTATAGTCCAATGAGAACCCCTTCTTTATATGGAACTTTATTTAAACGAGGGTTTTACGAACTACTGATTTTATGTAGAGGATTTCGGTAACAATGTATTTACCTACTTTTAATCTCATACTGTTTGGCGACTGTCCAATCAATGACATTCTTAACGGTATAACGCTTTCTCAGTCAATTTACTGTTATTTTATTACTTTCTGAAGAACCTTGCTCTGTGTCCTTTATTCTAAGCACATAATATTAAAATGTCAACCATAAAATAATCTGTCATTGAACTGGACACTTATATTATCTATACTTAATCGCAACCAAACGACCACTAGGAGTTTCAATCGTGTAGATATGTGCATTTGTTTTCCCATTTGCAGATTTTTCTGCATTTCCTGGACTAACTTTGATAAGGTTTTCTCCGTTATATCACTGCAGAGCACGAATTTTTCGGAATAGTTTAAATTGGGGCTACTGCAATATATTTTGGGCAATTTTAGGCATAGCGGTATCTTCGATTAAGTTTGCGGCTATTCTATTTATCCATAAATTTTTAATCTTAAAATAAACATCGTAAACGAAAATGTATGGTTTGAAATAATGTTTTTACAGTATACAGAACTTTGACGAGGCCAAGGTGGCGGGAAAGTTAACATAAAAATTAAATCACGCACGCCATAATAACATTCAACTGCCGCTTAGTAATGCAAAGTTATCATAACTAGGATACTCTAAGCTCCCACCAGCTAAAACATTAATATAATATTCTGCATCCGACACGAACAGTTAGCCATACAACAAATACCATTTCGCGCATCCGGCTCTGCGCTTGCGCATTCAAAACGCAAACGCCATTTGTGACAAGAAAGCACATAACCTCATTAGAAACCTAACACAAATTGAGGGCTCAGTTTATCTAATAATTTTATTATACATATTCAAAAGAGCTCCACTGGTAATGGCCGAAATGACCCGCATTCGGCTTTTAATCGCCCAATTAACATTTGAAGTCACGTTTTGGAAAGACAATGGCCATCTTTGAGGGGGCAGCGTTGGCTGGCACATTGGAAGAGGCGAGCTTCCCATATTAATGTTTGTTTGTTAGCGGTAAAAGCACGTACGTACCTTATATTGGGATGACGTAACCTGGCAAATATTTGCAAGTTGGTACATACTCACATGGGCTCGGTGCTTTCTATTACGAATAAATCCGCATTCCTTGTTACATCCTTATATTTAATATAGTAAGTAATCAGGGTGCGGTGATAGCCCAAGATGCAGTGATAGCTTAATGGCTAGGACTTTGACTTCACTTTCGGGGGGCCGAATTTGAATCCCAGCACGCACCTCTCAATTTTTGTTATGTGCGTATTAACCAATTGAATATCACTTGCTTCAACGGTGAAGGAAAACATCATGAGGAAACTTGCATGCATCGAGAGTTCTCCATATTGTTCTCAAAAGTGTGTGCGGTACACCAATTCTTACTGGGCCAACATTCTTACTGGGCCAACATGGTGGTCTACGGCCTTAACCGCTTCTTTCTATGGGAGGAATCATGTGCCCAGTAGTGGGCCGGTAATGGGTTGATATGATGATGACCTTTTTTCTTTACTACTACTTATTAACGTATACTGTTTGGGTAAATGTCATGTCAATTTATTTTTTTATTAGTCACTCTAAGAACAATGAATTATATATAGTTAGTAGTTGAGATTTCATTCTGAGCCAAGTTACTATTGCTTCCTCTCAAATGTTCTTTAAATAAAATTTTGAAAAAGCCAAAGAGAGTCGAGATTACGGAATCAAAAATAATCTTCAAAATGGAACAATACTAGAGTCCTTTCAAAAAAAGAAAAGTAATTAATCAAATAATAAATTCTTGATCGCTTCTTTCACCACTAAGATTGCGTCTTGTGGTTCTTTAATACTCAGTTATTTTTCAATCCATCATAGATCTGATGAGAAACAAAATTTATTCACAATTCAATTATGAATCAAACCAAGACCTTTGTGAATCATCACGAAATTAATTACTGAGGATAAATTTGTAAAGGAAAAAAAATCTAGAATTTGGAAACAGCGAATGTCTTGTCAGTTCCAAAAAACCTGATTCATATCATATCCTCATAAGCCTATGGAATGCAAATTAGTTGTATGTGTCACTCTTAGTGGTATTAAAAAGTTAGAAATTCTATTATCATAACGGTTAAGCTAGATTTTACTTAACCGATACTTAATTGTAAAATATTACATATTTCAGATTTACCAACTATCCGCGATTCTTCTACTACAAAACGTAAACGCAGGACAGTCAGTGGTTACTACAATTACAAGTAACGTATTTTGTCATCGTGAAATTTTAAGTTTTCTTGTCATACATTACAACGCTGAAAAGACGCCGTAAAGTTCACAATGTTAAAAGCGTTCCGTACCTTCATCATAATACTCAGCAAGGCTTTGGTTCTAGTCTAAAAATCACAAGGCCCAAACATTATACTGCGGATCCAATATATTAATGTTCAGGGAGCTGCTGCGGCAACCGTAGTAGTGCTTCGTGATTATTGCGAAGAGAAGGACAAAAAGATTTGTAGCAATCTGGCTGAACAAAACGACGTTACTAATCACCAGAGTCTTGGAAAGCAAACTGCTAAAACATCTAATACCAGGGTACCATAGCTGCCTGAGAATATAAGGACTGGGTAAGAACGCGTTGCCTTTAGGTCCGTACGCACGCACGGGGAATTATTATAATAATATAATATATTAATTATTATTTTATTAATTATAAAGCAATAACAGAAGTTTATATTTTTTTTAATTTTATAATATGATTAAAATTAATGAAAAATAATGAAATAAATGAATTTCAGCAACAGGAACTATATTAACAGATGATTTTTTATGTCATTGTAACACAAATGGTAAGACGAAACTCAATAACGTCTTGTACCTAATAAAAACTTTTACCGGTTGAAACATTTAGATCAGTGACAGGTAGACATTGCGACAACCTGATTCATTAGTAGTTCCCAATTGTATTGTTCTCGGAATATCAAGACCGTTGTTTGCGACGGTAGGCTATTCAAATCGGACGGTTAACGACACTTAAGAATAATTAATAAAGCTATCACAGCAGGGCCTTATGAATAGCTTTTAAATCTTCTAAAAAATAATATGTGTGATTAGAATACAGCTTTGGCATCGCCCCTCGTATTCCCGTGCTCGTACGAGGAGACTTAGGGAATATAACGACGAAAGGGCAGAAGCCCGAACAACCCGTCTACCCAGCGTGGTGATTATGGGCAAAGCCTAAATCATGGGAAAAGTTGGGAGACGCCTTTAGTCCAGCAGAGGACTTTTATAGCCTGTTAATTGATACAAACTAGGTCGATTATAAAATTGGTTAACATATTTACTGGCATTATCTTAGATGCTCTTTACGTGTAACAGACAAGCCCATCTCACTTGTTCCATGTTTAATTTAAAGAAACCTTTAAATAACACGATTTATGGCCGATAATAAGTATAATAAAGCAATGGCTTTCTAATATAATTTTAATTTGAAAATAACTTAAGTAACACACATCAAATACAGTGAGATAAACTTCCCATCCAACTTAAAGAAAGTTAATCGAAATTTATTAATTCTCTACTAAAGCTTGTTGCTTACAGAAATCTTTAAAGCTCTTTGAATGAGCATTTTGGCTTCTGTATTTACATAATTAAAATAAATTCGAGATTTTGTTTAATGTACAGGCTGCGTTCTGATGTGCCTTTATTATGTGTATAAATTTTATATGATTAGCATAACTAATACGTTCAAACATTCTGCTTCATATTTAGTATAATATAAATTATCGCCTACCCACGCAGAGGTGTCATCATTGCTATTCCAAAGTTGTTTCCTATCGAATTTTCCTAACATTATATTGGAATTTAGAATTAATTAAAACTTGTATTTTTAAAATGCTAAGTTCCGGTATTAAGTTGATAAATTGGTCAACATTTTTTTCACGTTATTCTTATGCAAATTATTATTTTCGTTCTGGTTGCATAATATGAATGTAACAAAATTGGACAGAGCTTGAACTAAATTTTTATTTAAACTGAACCTTTCAAATATTGCCACTACTTGAAAGTTTAGTTCAGCTTTTAGTTGAAGTGTGAGAAAAAAGTGCATAATTATTCCGACGTTATGCCGCGTTTATTTATAAGTTCAAATTTTTCAAATATTCAAAATTAAAGTGTATATAAGTTTACATTATATTATGTGCACCGCGGTTATATACAGGTTAACTATAGGTAGTTCGTGATGCTATATGATATAGCCTACTTGCTTTATCTCGCAGACTCACCCCCTCTTGAGCTTAGTAAATTACAATTATGCCTTGCGCCACCAAGTATTTGGGACTAACCTTGGATTATACTTTTAAATTTTTGACCCACTTGGAGGGTCATTACTAACTTAGGACAAGTTATGTCAAAGTCAATTGTCAATTGTTATGCGACAAGTTGACAATGCAATGACACCAAATTAAAGAATAGTTTCAAAAGTCAAACAACCAAAAAGAAATGTTTTTCAAAACGTTTTCGATACACAGAAGACATTTAACAGTTATAGACAAAGCGTTGTATGGCAAAAGAGACATATATAGGTGTCTCAATCATATTTCACTCATTCACAAACTGCTCAAGTTTGTGAATGGGTGAAATATCTAATACAATAATCTATACAAGTAGTAATGTAATACAATACTCAATACTCTATACCTAGTAGTAGTAGTATTTAATTAATTGATAGAGGCTAACATATCATCATCATCATCATAATATCAAACCATTACTGGCCCACTACAGGGCGTGGGACTCCTCCCATTCCATTAAAGCCGTATTACACCACGCTAGGCCAGAAGGGATTGGTGGACTCCGCAAACCTTTGAGAACATTATAGACAACTCTGCTTAGGGATTGGTGGACTCCGCACACCTTTGAGAACATTATAGACAAATCTTAGGTATGAAGATTTCCTCACGTGTATCTTCACCGTTGAGGCAAGTGATATTTCAATTGCTGCAAAATGCACGTAACTTAGAAAACTTAGAGGTGCATGCTAGGATTCGAACTCAGCCCCCTGAGAGTGAACCCGAAGTCCTAACCACTGGGCTATCATCGCTTCCAACACATAATTTGTTAAAATAGGCCAAGTTGCATCATATGTTGCAAGCCATGTCACAACTTACTGTGTGACTAGTAATATGTATCGGATGATATTATTGGCGGGACTTGCATGGAATATACAAATAGCCAATACGCCTAGAAAATCTCTATTAAGCTCCATTAAGAATGCGTTGGTATGCAATTATTACCATTGACCACATTTATAGGTAAGTATTAACTTGATAAATAATTGATTAAGGCGCCGCGTGCCGTTGCTTTCTTGGCTAGGTTCTTAGAGAGAGTTCACAAAGAACAGAAACGAAATTAATTTTTTTTCATTTATTGTATGTTGTTCTTAATTTTCGTTAAATATAAATTACTAGCTGTCCTGGCAAACTTCTTACCGCGGATCTTGTTTTTTTTTTATAAATGTTATTTTTTAATACTTATTATCCTAATCCGGTCTAAGAGGAATCCAAAAAATTAAATATCACAAAAATTGGTCCAGCCGTTCTTGAGTTATAAATGGTGCAACTAACACAACTTCATTTTATATTCATAGATTATTTACAATTAATTGATAAATTTTAAATTGAAGAGTGGGCCAAGACTTTCCCCAGTAAATCAACTATGTGTCAGATTTTAGTACAACATGATGACTTAATAACGATTTTGTTGATGTGATCGATTTGAAATTCGAATATATGTTAAATATTTATACCTTCTAAAAAATAATGTATTTTTATTTTCTTTTGAACTTCTTTGTCTCTTAAAGTACAAACTCTTTGGAAAAGTTAAAGGCTACTTAACATCATGCTACGACCCGAAATACTCACAGATGAAAACACGGGTCCTGCTAGTTTCTAAATTTCTTAATGACATGGTCACTTGTTTTAAAAAAAAAATATCTTTTACATGACGGGAAATTACAAATTGATAATGTTGGAAAAAAGATTTGCTGAGTTTCTCGCCGCTGAGCCGCTGCTTGCTTCTTCTTGCCTTCTGAACAGGTTGTAGAGTCATTAAAATCAGACGGACTGGATGCTTCAAAAGTGCCTATAGAGCAAGCTTACTTGAAATTAATGAATTGTGAATTTTGAAAAGAAATCTGTATTTTTTAGAATCGTACCGTATTTTATAATTTTCCTGATTATTTATAACATATTGAATTATATATATAATATATTTATAAATATAATTGATAACAAATAAGATTATTATTAATATGACCTAATGTCTAAATTTTGCATGTTGATGTATTAACAGAATATGTTGGAACTTTATATCCTAAACCCCAATAATTAACCCATATTTAGCAAAATAAATATTTCATTTCATTTAATTAAAAACTAATATTAAGGTATAGTAAATATGTACTTAAATAACCTAACACCCATTCTGAGAGAAAAAAGATCAAGATTTTAACAAATTTTATGTTACATACCTACATACATAGAACGTATTGATTAAAGTTGTAAAGAACAACTGCTGAGTTTCTGGACTCAGTAGAATTTGATTTCAAACCGGTGGCAGAGCCGCTATGAACAAACAGACTTGACGTTCTTAAAAATAGTTTAAAGCCTACTTGAAATAAATAATATTTATAGAGAAATCGGTTTAATAATGAGATATCGTGGCCGACCCAATTTTCACCGGCGAGGCGACGGCGCGACTTCGTACAACATAATGAATGCAGGATTACATCAAGATCCGATCATTGTTGTAATTCATCTTGATTTATCGTTGCGTGCCAACTGTCGCGAAGGGTACCTAAAGAAGGCTATGATTTCAGTATTTGTCGAATGAGTAGCTATTGATTCATTGGATCCGTGTACAAAGTAATTAGTTTGACTTGCTGGCTTGGACTTGGCAAAATTCTCACCACAATGTGAGTTAAAGCTAAAACTTTTGTTATTCAAATATACCTTTATAAAATATTGATGGACTGGTGAAATTTTTTTTCCTTTTTTTTTACTTAAAACCAGAGCTACGAGTGTTCCGATCGTGGTCTGAGAGAAGTGCAGAGCAGTCTTAGACGGATGTATATTTACAATGAATGTGCTACATTTAGACCTGTAGCATGAATGAATGAATTGTTTTGATGAAGAACCTTTCATAAAGCTGAATAATGAATTAATGCAACTGATGATTGGGGAAAATGGTATTAGATGCTATTAGATGCATTAACATGTCCTTGGTGCGGCTGATAAGATTTGGTCTTGACTTCGGCTTCAGCGACAACGGCTTCTAAAGAGCTCACGCTTCTTCTAAGTCTAACAGATGTTGGCAATCAACTTCAGCAATAATTATAAACTATATAATATATCGTATTAAGTAATTAAAAATAAACTTTAACTTTAAAAAATTTTGGTACATATTCATATAATAATAAATCGTACTGTAAGCCAAAAAACAAACTTCTTAATTTTCGCGTAATTTTTGCAGTGATTACATTTTGAATGCATTCTGACTATTATCAAAATCGTCCAAAACTCACTATAATTTTAACATATGTTATGCTCAGACACAGCACTTTTTAATTGCCACTGGTATCTAGTTTAATAATTGCATTTTATGTAGAATTTTTTCAATTAAAAACTTTTGCAAGCTCGTGTCATATCCCATTTATCACATATTTATCTTGACAATATAGTTTAACATTAATAAAAATAACCTTTTTAAGCTTCTAAATGTACACTGGGTGGGTAATGAAGTGTAAATTTTATATCGATTGTGACTAGTATCAAAATCGTTCTTTACTCACAATAATAGTAACTTACACTTTTTATTGGTAACAAAACGTCAGTTGAACGTTTTACACACGTAATGCGCATACAGAGCAGCTTTTAATTGCCACTAGTGTCCGGTTGAATAATGAACTATCATTGGTATTCTAGGAATTCGAGGGAGGACTGTAAAACGGAGGCAGTATTGACATAAAACACTGTTTTACAACCATCCACTTTTATATTATCTCACTCTTGGAATAGGTATTGGGTGGTAAGGATTAATTATCTTCTTCTGAACTATTTAATTATATTGTAATCATTTGAAGCATTATTTTCTTTTATTTTAACAGATTCTGTAGTTTCTGACTCGTTTTAATGTACAGTAATAATAACAAGGACTCACCTTATTAGCAGCGGAAAAATAGCTGAAATAAATAAAATACTGTCCAGTTTGTCCAATGTACCAATGTTTTATCCTATATGCAACTTGCAGGGTGCAAATTATTAAGTGCTAAATACTTAAGACCTAGTTAACAAATACGCATTAATTTTTTATTGATTAAAATGAATTGGGTAAAAAAAGCAAAGGAATATTCGTTAAAGAAAAAGAACCTTTCATAATAAAAAAGATTCAAGAGTCATTACTTCTAGGATTTCCCTTTCATACTGCACTAGGATCGGATGGCATTTAATTGATCCGGATTTACTTATTACGATATTCAACGACACGATCAGAAAATCAGATTGCACTTTCATTACGTATCGTTCTTTACAAAAATGTAAATGCAGCGTTTTAAAGAAGCAATGGATGCAAATGTATCGAAGTTTACGTAACAAATGACAGTCGATGTTATTCCAATAAGATTATGGGTCGAGATATCTCGTTTACTTTAATTTATTTTCCTCGGGGAGGTGTCTAATGACTTGCTGCGTGTGGCCTGACATTCTTATCGAGCAGAGGCGCTTTGATAAAATTTTTTGAATATTAATATCAATATTATATCGACAATAAGTATCGTTTTATAAGGTTTCTGACTCTGATATACCTTAAATTATCACGTGCATGACATTCTTATAAGTAAAAAAAGCTTGAAAATAAAAGAATGTGGAATTAGAAACTAACTAGCGGACCCTCGCAGCTTCGACCGCGTATGAGTCAATCCAGAAGCTAGAATAGATGTGACGTCGGGAGAGCGGGCGGGCAGGCGGACGGACGGACGGACGCCCGACAGATAGCGATGTAGTCCGCTAGTTGATATATAAATACATTCATATCCAGGCAAGCATTTTCAGTTTTGTATACAATCCTCAATTGTAATTGGTCAAAGCCTAGTTAATGGTCAGGATTTCGAAGTTTTGTGCTTTTTAAAAAATTCAATATCTCGTCTAATTCTCAAAGGCGTGTGAAGTTCACCAATCCGTACTTAACCAGCTTGGTGAACTAAGTCCTAAACCTTTCTCGTTTGGAGATTTGTGCCCTGATGGCTTTTTTCACACAACAAATACAGACAGGACAGGGTAAACAGAATTTGAATTTTGAATTTTGAATTTGAGTGTGTTGACATTAGAATGCAGTTGTCCTCTTTCCGCGGGTGTCGTACGAGGTAACTAAGGGAATATGACGGAGTACGAGCAGCTGCGTCCTCTGTGCTGCTATTACCGTCTACTGTGATCATCAACCTCGTCTGCCCAGCTTGGTGATTATAGGTGAATATAGGTACAACCCTTTAGAAGTGGCCTTTAGTCCAGAAGTAGACTGTTATAGGCTCTTACCTAATGCCTTTCATCATAAAAATGTTTGTAAATCTTCGTTGTACTGGAGCAATAATAATTCATAAAACGGTAAAATTTTAAAACCAGATCCAAAATGGACAAAGTTGCGGGTATAAGCTAATTAAATAATATAAATATTATGGTTTAAAATCATGATACAAATGTGAGCGAAATGAACAACAAGAAATTTGCATTTCCAAAATCGTCCGAATAACAAATTTCTTGCTATCCATATTATGAAAAAAATATTAAAAACCCTTAATAAAATATTACATAAAGATCAGTATCAGAATTATTTTTGGTCCGTATTTAAATGACTCGTTAAGATTATATTAGGCTGATAACCTTTTTGGTAAATTGATGAGTCACTTTATCCATAAATGTATTAATTTAATTAATATGCTCAAAGAAAGTTTTATATTTTTAATTATGTTTATTTTGTAAATATCTATCTATTTTAATCTGACTTTTAAATATTTGTACTTTGAATTTAAGAACTGTTAAAAGTGGTTAACAAGTTAACTTGAGATCCGAGGGCTGCCAGTTAACATTTTTACTGGCCACTCGAAGGATCAAAGTTGCCAGAATCCTAGCCAACTATGCCCCGTTGAAGGCCCGGGAAAAAATATTAAGGGTTTTTTACAAATAATATTGATTATGCGTTGTGGTTTAAAAAACCTTCGCATTTATAACATTAATAAGTATTTAATAATAATTATGAACGGAATTCAAATGTTTAAAGTTGTATTGATAAAATAGTTGAACAATTCAAAAGGTATTAGCAGTTAATTCCAAGAAATATGTTTAGTTGTATCCCGGTTAGAAGGCGCTAAAAGCAATGTAGCTGGAACATTTCTTAGCAGCTGCATACTTCCGACAAGACTAACGCATTGAACACTAAATTAGTATGTAACTGATGAAAGACAAATTTTCAAATTCATGAACTATAAGTTACAACTTAAATATTCGTAAATTGGATTTTAATAAAACAGTACCAACTAGTAAATAAAAGACGTATACCTTTGATAAACTTTGTAATGATGTAGAGGTATTCATAACAATAGTTGATCAATTGTTTTATTTTATTATAGTTTTCCAATCCAATGAAACAATATTTGAAGAAGCATTTTATACCAAAAATAAGACCATATAGACAACAGTACCTCTAAGCACAAAATTAGCTCATTGGCTTAGGAAGTGGCAAGAATAACGGTAATAATACAGTATCAGAGCGGTGATTCTTAATAGCTTTTCAATATTAGATGAGCAAGAGGATGACAGTGATGTCTAATGTTCCGATTTTTGTTCAATAAATGAATTCCTTTATTATTTGTCGGATTGTACTATTGTTCTGTCCCCATACCTATTCAGTCTCATACCTCAAAGTCTGTTTGCGGCAACACTGGTTTCCTAATATTCGAAAATGGTGTAATTAAATCCCTCAGCCTGTTTATGTCCCACTGTTCGGCACAGGCTCTTAATGAAGAGAGTGAGTTTGAGGCATGGCTCTTTTCGAGTATGGGTCTAACGATTTGTTTCTCATGCAAGTGTTAAGACAGTAAAATCTGTAGAGAAATAATTAGTCGCCAGTAAAATAGTCATAAGTTACTAAATATAAGGGGCGGTCTGATGTCTGCGCTTACCCAATGAGAGGACCCAATAAAAAAATTAAAAATAAAACCTGCATGTCCCATCCCGAGGTGTAAAATAAACAGTCCGAGCCGCCATTAAGAGCCGGTCCTTCGGTTGTATTAATTTGTATTTAAGTGTATTGAACAAGATAAAGTAAATATATGAGTGCGACGCAGTCGGGTCACGGCGGTGTTACGTGTCCGATTTCTTATTTGTACAGTATTGGTGTGTGTATAACGTTTCATTAAAAAATATTTTTGGTATTAGTTATTTATTTTCGGGCATCAGTTATTCTTAGTTTCCTTATTATAAACTAGCTGTAGCCCAAAGCTTTTGTTCTTTTTTGTGTTTTGAAATTCTGTGTAAACTACGGAATATTTTAGTAGGTATGTAAGAATTATGGGAAAACCAAGAGATTTGTATACTTCAAATCTCGAAGTACAGGTCTCACACGAGTTACAAATAAAACAAATAGATTTACATCCAATATCTTACACGTATATTTACAAAAATAAAAATTCTTGAGCCCACACAAATCATATACCTAGGTGTTAGCTTCTGACAAATTAATACAAAAAGAGACAAGTACAATGATATATAATTTTATACGAAATTCCTGGCAATCTATTAATGTTCATTCCGAATCTTTGTGACATTTTAATTTCTACCGGTTTTATTAACACAAAAAGATTTTTTGCATAAATTTTGTGTTAATCTAATTCCATTCTTATTATTCTCGAGAAATAATATTGACATATTTGGTTTTCTGGTTAGAAAGTTGGGTACTGGGGTCAATTCACGGATCGAGCAGTTACGTATTGTTGTCATTATGTTTTGTTAAATATATTCTCAGTACTAGCCTTCAGTTAGGAATTTGACGCTGTCAAACGTGCCTCGGAGAGCACGTCAAGCCGTACCCGGTTATTATCATAGCCCAGAAAACCGCATTAGAGCAGCGTGATGGATGTATACTCTAAACCTTCTCTCTCATAAGACAGGAGGCCTGTCCCCAGCACTGTGACGTTACAATTTTATAGAAAGTCTGGCTTCTATTGTATTCTTTTAAGCTAAGATTTGGGATTGTTTAACAGGTGGATAAACAATCTCCTTAGAAGCCAGTAACTCGTTGAAAGCTCCTCTAATCCATAAAAGTATAGTTTTCCCTATACTCTTTTATAGTAATCATTGACCGACCAAATAAGACCCATCTGATGGTTAGTGCAAATTCCATCGCCAATAAACAGAGCAACACTGCAGGATATGCATGTGCGACCTACAAAGTGCCGTCCTATGCCCATCAACCTGAGACGTGAGTGTTAAGCTTCATCTGCCTGTAATAGCACCGTTTACGTCAGACCAGCACACAGCAACGATTCTGGGCCGCTTGTTGTCCAGCGGCTCGTTGGGATCGATCAACGCTGCGTTTACCGCTGCGGGGTCGCCATTCCAATACCTTGGGGCCCAAACGTCTATTGGTTTTCCCAGCTTTGTGCCCCGCCCATTGTGTCGGTAACTCTAAGGTAAGTTTCTGCTACTGATATCCTCATTTCTAATTTGATCATTTGCTCTCTTATGAGGCCCATAGTTAGTGACCACGTTTCAGATCCATCCCGCCGTTACCATATCGGCCAGAGCCAGGAAGAGCGATGCCGCCGGAAATTGGGTCTGTGGTTTTTGATTTGCCATAAAAGTTTTGCCAATTACCATCACGCATGGCATGCGGGTTGGTGATCGCAATGCTGGCCCTCTCGAACCGATAACGCTGCCGTTACCAGTCATTGGATTTTGAACCAGCTGTTTTAGAATGGAGCAACAACCGCTCACATCTTTGGGCTGGGGCACTTCTTTACCAACTCCTTCCATTTAATCGGATACAAAAGCGGGCAGTTCAACTTGTTGACAATCTCAAATTGACTTGCAGTTTGGAGTCCCTGGGGCACCGAAGAGTTGTAAGCTCCCTTTGTGTGTTTTATCGACTCTATAATGGAGAATGTTCTGAAGAGTTGTTTGCGTTGATACCCTGTTCTCTGACCGCACCTCGCGCCGTACAAATAAATTCCACCCTCATCATCTGTATTCTACTGTGCGAAATACCAATTATGGAACAATCTTCCATCTGATGTGTTTCCTTAAAATTACAATCTAGGGTTATTCAAGGGGTGGATAAACAAATTCCTTAAAAGCCGGCAACGCATCGGTGGCTCCTCTGGTGTTGCAGATGTTTATGGGCGGCGGTGAGCACTTATCATCAGGTGACCCACTTGCTCGTTTGCTCGCTATTAATATAAAAAAAAATGGTTCTACCCCCATTACTCGGTCAGCAGGATGCACAACGGGCAAGTGAGGTTGACGATTAGGAAGGCTGACTGGGCCTTCCCCTTACAACCCAAGTAGTATATAAGGGCCATATTTCAACCAGCAATCTTAATTTTAATAAAGCAATATATGACTTTTTCTTCTTATATTTTCATCAACGGAGATTTTAATCACTTTTGCAACGTTTTCGCAACGCTATTCCTTTCGTTTGCCAAAAACTGTAATTGACGTTAATTTATTGAACCAGTGATTTGTGGCGCTACTCTGAATTAAAAATTATTGAGTCGTAAATAACCCGTTTTACGTGCACGATTCTATTTAATCTACAATTTTATATTGCGATTTACGCAAGTCTCAAACCACCTTGTTAATGGATATAGGTAGACGAATTATCGAGGTGTAATGTATTTTGTAAACCATTTTACTTAATGCCTAACTATTTTGATCTAGCTAGTTATTCAACCAAGACTAGCTTGTTTCTATCAAAAGCTTTGTTTTTTTAATTGCATTATTCATATCGTATGTCCTTCCGATTCTCTGCTCGATCTGGCAAATAGATAAGTTGAAATTTGGCATTATCAATTTAGCTTACCGACCTACATAAGAGCAGCGTGGTGGGTCCATGTTCTAAAAACCCTCACTCATATGGGCCCAGCAGTGGGGAGTGAACAGGCTGAGGGTTTGTGTGAGTTTATCAAGTTACATATTACTTGCTTCAAGGGTGGACTAGGTCGTATCTAAGTTTTTCTCTTTCTGAAAGGAGGCCCGTACCCTTTAGTGGACAGGTAATGGATTGATGATGACGGCGACTATTTTTGGGTTTAGAGTCACTCAAGGGGAAATGGAAAGAGCTATGCTCGGAGAGCCCCTACGTGTTGGATAGAAGCAGGCGTTACTTTGCGAAATTTTATGATATATTATGAAAGTTAAGCTTACTTTGCTATACTCCGCGGAAAGCAGTACTTAACATTTACTCATTGTAAAGTCAACAGCTCCAGAGGATGCTCCGGTTTCGGAGCGAAACGTGCGTAGAGGGTACATTGCCGAATATATGTTTGGTGTGGAGTATAAAGATTAAAGAAATTATAAATTACACCATACAGATTCTCCAGAGATTAATTTCCAAAATAATAGCCCTTACGTGATTAAATCAGAAATAGTGTTTTTGTGGCTAAAACTAAATACAGTAAATACCAATTTTTGCATCGTTTTTTTTTATAATAGTTGTTAAAAATATCCAAAGTATGACATGTTTAACGAAATACGTCGTAATTTCTCGAGAAGCGTAAGATTTGTCAATAATTAGGGTTCGTTTTAATGATTATCTTTATTGGAGTATTTATTATTCGACGATAACACCGCATGGGTACTTTGGAGTCAAAACATTCCAAAGTTTTTACTAAATAAAATCGTAAAATGACATTTTTCCCAAACGCGCTTAAACTAATGACGTGTGTTGGACTGGTCCGATAATTACTTTTTCGCCTTTTATGATCCTCTAAATTTGAGCTTAAACATGAAAGTGCGATGTCTAAAATGCGTAAATACATTATTGAATTTTAAATTATTTAACGTTTTTCTATGTGTGCAAACGATGTTATAATTGTCATATTATAATATATAGTACTTTAATACCACGGTACTTATTTATTATTACCTACACAATTATAAGTAATGTAATAACAAAGTAGACAGTACCTACTTATTACAGACCGCAAGCTGAAAACTAAAATTCAGACCTAGATCTGGTAAGTGCTGATCATAAAATAATTATGAAATGATAATTCCTCAAGCAAGTAACTCTGTAAACAAAAGGATAAGAGTCATTACATAAATGCATTTCTATAAAATACCACACAATTTAATTATACTTTCTATGAAAACATACGTTGAGGAAAAATCAACAAATATAACCAGCCGATGTTTTATGATCGTCAGCTATGCAAGAAGAAACATAAAACGCATAAAAGTCTTATAATGACAAAGAATTAGAAGCATGTAGTATAAGAGCTTGTGTCTTTTGCAGTTGTCAAACCTAAGTGCTCAGAACAATATATTATATCATAACAATATATTTACACATGGAGTTTCGTCGATCAAAGTCTCCATATTGCATGAACTCAGCCACTATTTACTAAAGCGAACAGAATGAATCAAGATAGCAACCTATTATGCAAGGCAGAGTGATATTCACCAGAGTAGTAAGTAGGTGGATAATGCAATGCACCGACTTAATTAAAGGCATGCAAGATACCGACAAGTTGTAATGCTCATGAGAATAAAAATATTTGCCCTAAATAGCAGCCTCTGGCGTGATCAGAGTAATGCAACAAAGACCATGGAAGCAACACATTTAATACTTTACCGAGACCATTTAAAACTGCTGTTTTAGTAGTTAGCTTACTTAGCATGCTATATATAACTGAAGAGAATCGATTTTTTTGCGTATTGTTTTGGGATTTTCTAAACAAAAAGTACAAGATTTTAAACTAAAATTTTTGCGGTTAATCAACATTTCTTAAATATTATCGTGGTATGTACCCGTTTAACTATATTTAAGAAAAAGTATAAGTATTAATAATATTTGAAACGTCAAGCCGTCGCGTCGTGTTATTATCACATATATGTATGTGAAATAGTTAACAACCACCAATTTCACATTAAAGCAGAGTTGTAGGTAAATACTCTTATAAAACCTTCCCTCCTATGAGCAAGGAGGCCTGTGTCCAGGTGGGAGACTCAACTATGTAGAATGATGATGATGACCATTTAACAATATTTTCTTGACCACAGGCTCTTAGTCTCACCTCTTACGGGTTAAAATTAACGCCATCTTATTTGAAGCGGGAGAAATTAAAACACTTTATCCTTTTTTATGTGGCATTTATGACGATCGTAAAATTGAGCTTGTACCCTTTTTAACATTACACACACAGGACCAACGGTCGGTTTTAATATATTTAGACCACAAAAAATACATACTTATCTTACAAATTTATGTTAAAGATAGCGGACGAGTTTAAGCGCTGTAAACTTACTTAACTAAAGGCTCTTAGAGTAATTTGACGTCTACATAATATTTCTGATATATTTTCACAGCTTAGATTCATGTTCTCTACATATTATTGAAAATCTTTTCTACAACCAGTTTTTCCAAAACTTCTAAAGAATTAACGAGTTTTTCCAGAACTTTTAGAGAAACTTGTCAAACAAAATTCGCAGTGACAACCATTTCATAAACTGTATTGATATTTAGGGTCTAATGGTGTCACGTATTACAAAGAGAAAACAAGAGAAAAGAGGTGATAAATCTAGATAATATTCAGGCAATAATTCACGTGTTAATGCTATACTTATAGGGTCGCAGCAGAGTACAGAATAAAGAGATTTTAAGAGTAATGTAAATTTATTAATCTAAGAATTACATTATTAATTATTATAATATTAAAACTAAATTTATTGACTATGCTCGGCCGATTTGTGGCACGAGCTGCCTGGGTCTTACAATCGTGGTAAAAAGGTATCGCATCACGATTCAAAGCTAGCCTCCGGAATTCGCTGCACCGATGTAACTTAAACATGATGCGATACGGCCGCTTCTTGGTTAGCAGACATACTATTTTAGTTAGCAACTGAAAACTGAAATAAACGTTAGCTAAAATTGAATTCGCAATTTCATAAAGGACAGGAATGTCCGAAATTTTATAAAAAACCTTTACAAAAAAACCTTTTTTTTATTATTATCTTTTTGTGTATTGCAACTTTTATAAAATCTATTTTTTAGTTACATTTAAGCGTCGCGTTTATAATAATGACATAAATATTTAATGTTAAATACCATTTGCCATTATTTGTACTTGCCAATTGCTTGCTTGCAAAAAAATCATTGCCTAAAAAGTAAAAATAATATTGGGGTTATCCATGTACCTACCCTCTTAGCGTTGGATCTTTCGTATGTCTGAAGCTAAATTTAAACTTAAGGATAAGCGGATGGAAATAAAACAAATAATAATTATGAAATAGAAAAACAACACATCTAAATCAGGCACACCAATTGGTATTTGGTACCTCTATTATCGAGATTCCGAGCTATCTCTATATCGATTCAGTTTGAATAAACATAATTCTTTTTTTCGAACAATATTATAAATCAAATACGCGCCAAGAGCGTTTCAAGAGAGAGTCATTTATCAGAGCGTCGCAGGCGCAGGCTCCATTGTATCAACCATTAAGAATGCCTTAATTGTTATTTTATCAATCCCAATATGGCCGATACTGGGCTTATAATTAGTCTGTGTACAGCACAGTTGGAATACGGCTACGAAGATAAATAACTTTGGCTTATGTAGTGACAAACACATTAATTATGCTACATCTTTGGGTGAGATGGCTAGCGATACCGAAGGTTGTTCACGTTTTGGGAACTATTCAAGGATTTGGTTTCGTTAGTGCCTTTAATTAAAGAAACTTAAAAGACAGCTACGAGTATAATTCTAAGGATAATGAGATTAATATAAAAATATAATGATATCTTAATATATATAAATCTCCTGTCACGATGTTTGTCCGCGATGGACTCCTAAACTGCTTAACCGATTTTAAATTAAATTGGCACACTGTGAGTAGTCTGGTCCAACTTAAGAGATAGGATAACTTAGATTTTTAATTATAGTCGCAATTTTATTTTATTGCAAATTATTTGGCTATAATTAATTGAGTCACATGTTATATATATATATAAATACTACCGTATATATCATTTAAGGCTTAGGGATACTGAATACTTTAAAAACAAAATCAAACGCAGACGAAGTCGCGGGCAACAGCTAGTAAAAATATAATGATAAATGGTGAATCACTAAAAATAGAGACTTCCACAGTTTTTCTGGGCGTAACCTTGGATAATAAGCTACAGTGGGGTGCCCATATAGATTCACTAGCGGGTAAACTAAGCTCGGCTGCCTACGCAGTCAGAAAAATTAGACAGATTACTGACGTTGAAATAGCTAGGCTAGTTTATTTTGCGTACTTTCATAGTATTATGTCCTATGGAATCTTGTTATGGGGTAAAGCAGCTGATATCGAAACTATATTTATATTGCAGAAAAGAGCTGTACGGTCAATATATAAACTTAAATCATGCGCATCCCTCCGTGAGAAGTTTAAAGAAATAGGCATACTTACTGTAGCTTCACAATATATTTATAACAATATAGTATTTGTAAGACAACATATTAGTCTTTATAAACAAAAAGTGGACATAAACAGTCGACTTACAAGAAATGGTCATAAATTAGTGTCATCTGCATATCGTCTGCGTAAAGTACAGGGATCATTTGTGGGATTGAGTATACGCTTTTATAATATGATTCCTAAGGTGATTTTGGACCTGCCAATGCACAAGTTTAAAGAATTTGTTAAAACACATTTATTACAGCGAGGTTACTATACAATTGATGAATTTTTTAATGACAAGGTTGCTTGGAAGCATCCGGCTCCGCTTTCAGCTCTCACAAGATAGAAAAATGAATGTTAAAATGCAAAATGTAAATAGTTGATGTTGGAAAAGAGCAACTGCTGAGTTTCTTGCCGGCTTCTTCTCGGTAGAATCTGCCTTCCAAACCGGTGGTAGAATCACTACAAACAGACAGACTTGACGTTTCAAAAGTGCTTATATTAGGCCTACTTGAAATAAATGAATTTTGAATTTTGAATTTTGAATAAGTTACTGAGCTGAGCAAACAATCCTTTTTTTGTTATAAATATGAGAAGAGTTATTTGTGATCAGAAAAAAGTGTTGAAATAAAATGCTATTTGGTATCAACGTCTGCTTAAAGGTACTTCAACGATAAACCAAAATCACTTACGCCATTTTCCTGATTATTTATTTATAAATTATAAAAATAAACGTCAGGTATGGACGGGATACAAAGCGTAAATATCAAAATAGAAAAATACTTGATGGTATCCTATTATAGAGAGCCACACTAGTGCACTTTCATCTTTACAACCTCCAACATACTCTGGTTTACTTACACTTGCCTTACTCATAAAAATCAGTAAGTCTAATTAAGAGCACGGAAAAATAATTCTTACGAATGATTATATACATGCCCACAACAAGAAATGAAACAATAAAATAAATCAATACGATTATAATGTCGAAGGTGAGGTATTTATTGAATTTAGGAGTTCCGCTAATTAATGTTCGAGCACTCTGCGTGAGTTTGAATTTTTATTGTCATAGATTATCCGACTCTTGCGTCACTGCAATAAAGATAACGAACGACCATTAACTCCTCCGCGAGAACAGTAAACAAATGGCACGCGCAGTCGATAGCCAACGTTGAAGATGTAGGCGTTGATCCGATTTAGAGTTTATACAGATTAGAAATCGCACACGAAGTTTGATGTGGTTGGTACAAATTGAGACTTCCGAAAGTAAATCAGAGCATCTAGAGACAATTTGCAATGTATGGTCAATTGTATTTACGGAATTTACGTCACTATTGATTGAAATCACCGTGAATACAGGATGATAGATTCACACGTACATTATGGTAGTAGGTATATTGATTTGTATAAAACTGACCTAAGGAATCTGGCACCACAATATGCATATAATTTTTTCTCCTAGCACTCTTGATAATTTAAATGAGGACGAATTATATGTCTGAGCCAGAAGTGTCTTTTTGGGGAAGTTTCTGGTGAGGATAAAAGACTTAAATGTCTTTCTTGACATTGAACCATCCGTGCATCCGGCTTGGTGGGAAAATGCTGCTTTTAATTAAAAGACTTTGCTTCTTCCTATTATATGGCTGTATCATTTAAGCCATCTTTTTGAGGTTTTTAGGCATCGCTTGAAAGGTTTTTTCTGGATACACATTGCGAAAATTATCTAAACGTGGTATTAGGTACTATTCGTAGTTATTCAGGGTTGTCAAGCACTCCAAACGTCAGAGCTTCAGAAATAACAAAACAAAATAAAAATATATCAGAATAAATAATTGGAAATTATTGTACGTGATCAAATCATATCATCGAACAAAGTAAACGCAACTGTGACGAGGCAGGCTGCAACAATACACAAGTCTTGCTTTGCCATAAACAGGTAAAATTTGTTAATTTATCATAAGTTTACAAAGTTCACGTTATCGTGAATTTTTTATATGGAGGAGCTAACATATGGAGGTTGCGCAAACATAAATTTGGCAGAATTACCTTAACCCAATGATAGGTTGCAACTTAAAAAGTTGGAATTTATATATATTTTACGCATTAAGCTGAGTAAAACAGTTCTATGCATTCGGAAAACGCCTACGCTTTTATAAAGCAAAGAATTTTAAAGGCTCCAAAGTCTGTTTAATTACATTTAAATGCAAATTGACAACAAGAATCCGATTACTGATTAATAATTCAATTTGACTCGGGATCAAGTAAAGAATGTAAGGTTAAAAAAGCTGTTTGATTAATACGTTAAACACTATCCAAATTAAATTAGATTTATGCAAATCGATGATCTTAATGGCAGCCACACACGACAAAAAGTTTAAAGGGAAATACAATCCGACGACGTTATTAGTATTCGATTAGAAACGCGAGATGTGTCCCTAGTTTAAGGTTAAGGTTAAGAAAAAAACGATGAAAATGATGACGTACATTTTTCAAAGATGAAAGTAAAACAGATAAATTTGAAAATTATCACAGATTGCTTGACTATGTGCTTCAATAAACAATGCCTCAATTACACAAAAAGTATTTATTTTTTGAACATACCCGGGGAGAGATAACAGATGGTAATATGAGTAAAAAAAAAGTTACAAAATAAAAAAAATCACGGTAGGTCTATAACGAATATTGTACCTTTAATTAATTATGTGTTATCTTTACACATACGTACCTTTACACGGGAGTCCTTACAATAGCATATTACGAACTGTTCAATAAAATTCAGATTTTATCGCTTATTTAGGAACCTTGATCTGAGTCCTATTCCATGGACATTTGATACAAGCTTAGGTTTACCGTCGTACATGTCACGTTGATGGTAAAGATTTCTATTTCGATCACGATACTAGCCCGGATTAGGTTAATTTACGAGGTGTTTGATTTTAGTTCGATAAAGTTGTTGAACTACAAGCTTTACTAGCTTTATATTCGTATGCATGTCAAATGGCCAGCTACTACTTATGCGATTTAGCCTGATGACGTAAACGTAAAAAATACTAGTCGTAAATGGCAGAAACTTACAGTAATTTAACAATATTTTTTGGCATAAAATAACCACACACTCTTTAAGTGATATGACACAAAACAAGACAAAAGAATAGAGCTTGTTCGGACCATGTAGGTGTAACGCTAAAATTTAATAATATTTACTATAATTTTTAAGAAAACAAACCAGTAAAATGCACTATTCAACCCAAAAAAACAATAATAAACTCCGAACTAGTTACTAATCAATAATAATGAATCTGTCAAAAGTCAACTAGTTGCAACGCAAATAATAACACGCGTGAAGTTGTTTCAATTCGCTCGCTGGTCATCTTCACTAACTTCAACTCGCAAACTGGCATTTGATCTCCATACTAAATTATTAAATAATCTTGATTGTCTCTGCTTAATACATTGAAATTTCTATGAGAGAGAGCAGTAAAATAAAAGCCCCATATAAGCAAATAAGTGTGAGCGAGACAAAGGGGACCTCCGATCGCGTACGAAGACACGCGAAGAGCGTGCTAAAAAAAATTAATAATGGAAGGCCAAGGTATTCACTTATTCACTATAATACCCACAATGTTCAGGATGGCACTTAGATCTTTCATTAATTAACAGTATTATTGAAGCTAAATACCTAGTTTCTTAGCAGTACTATTTT
This sequence comes from Pararge aegeria, assembly GCF_905163445.1. Classification (NCBI taxonomy): domain Eukaryota; kingdom Metazoa; phylum Arthropoda; class Insecta; order Lepidoptera; family Nymphalidae; genus Pararge; species Pararge aegeria. The sequence goes on along the minus strand of NC_053195.1, from coordinate 7,668,131 downwards.
TTCTCATGACTATTATTCTTCCTTCCTATTAAAGTATTAATTTTATAAAAGACATCATTAAATCCCACCAACCTGCTTTAGAGCAGTGTTGTGGGTCTGTACTCTATAAACCTGACTTCCCAAGGAGTGAAATAAAACAACTGGACTGACTCTAATACTGTATATTAGGCTTCTCTATAATTCATATTACTTGTTACCTTCAAATGACTCTACTACCAGTTCGGAATGCTGTCTTCGGCAGAGAAGACCACTGGCAAGAAACTCTACCGTTGCTCTTTTATTCAATCAATTAAAACAACTTATTAACACAATTACAACATTGTCATATATAATAACGCTAGGCCCTTGGATACAAGACATATTTTAAGACAGTTAAAACATAACTACTATTATCACTTATAACATCAGGACTTTTGGAACAAGTTGTTTGTATAGAGCAACCTCTGCTACATAAACTATCTGTATAAAATAATGCTAGGGCTCCAAATATGATGCCTGAATAACCCAAAGGATATAAGAGATATACTTATCTGATGCAAGATCAGGTACAACCATAGTACCAACAACTTTTAACAACTTATCTCAACTCCATCACCAGTATATACGACTCTTGTTCCGCCACAACAATATTTCGTTAAGTATGTCGTTTCCATTATAAATCATCTATTCCCAATTTGTAACGTTTACTTAATCTTCTATTCTCAATTCATTAATTTTAATCCGTGCTAACTTTTCTTTCCCGCCAATCTAACTTGTCAAACTCGCGTCTCCCGCCATCGATCCTATATTTTTCTTTGAAAGTCTACTAAAGGCCATTATTCTATTTTCAATACACTATCAATGAGTATACAAATTATGATTTGTTGATATATTTAATATAATCATCGGGTTTATCATAGATAAAGTGCTATAATTCCCTATTTCCTAACAAGCGCGATAGTGATATTTCGGCGCGGCGCCGCGCCGTTAGGCTGGTTGCTACCACAGAGTCTACCTGCCAGAGTAACGTAGTGCTTGCAGTAAAATAGACAAAGACATACATTATTGAGAAAAGTTAAAACATTGTATTTATATCCTCATTGCTATCAAGTTTTAATTATTTTGTTAATTTCATTTCGGAATAGTCGAGAAAAAGAGATATTTATTGTAACGCAAGCCCGGCTTTTCGGTTTGTATGGTAGTACCGTACTGCTAGGTATTATCCCCACATAGTGAATAACGTGGTCATTTACTATGGGCCTAATATAGGGGTTAGAATTATTTAGCGGAGAGACATATGCTGGGAGTATCTCTACGTGATCAAATTAGATAAGAGGAAATCCGTAGAAGAACTAGAGTTAGCGCTAAAGAGGCATGGGCAGGGTACATAGTTCAGAGAACCAATGGACGTTGGGGTACACAGGCGCTGGAATGGCGACCTCGCACCGGAAAACGCAGCGTTGTCGACCAATGAGGTGGTCAGACGGCATCGAGCGATTCGCTGAAAGCCGCTGGACAAGCAGTCCAGGACCGTGGAATTTGGATGGACTTCCAGCAGTGGACTTCCACTGACAATCATGATAATGATGATGGTGATAAAAAAAAATCTTTCAGCCTCCCTTAATCCGCTATCGCCTCCTAAGCCACTCAATCGATTTTGGTGCAGTTTTATCTATTGTGTAGATAATTTTTCCTGTCTAATAATTAAGATTTTTGTAAGTACAAAAAAATCGACACAAACTAACATTTTTTTTATTCTACTACAGGTTAGCCCATGACTTTAATCTCACCTGGTGGTAAGTGATGATGCAGTCTAAGATGGTAGCGGGCTAACCTTTTAGGAAGTATGTCAGTTATAGCTCTTAATCGTTTTCTACACGACATCGCATCGGAACACTAAATCGCTTCGCGGTACGTCTTTGACGGTAGGGTGGTAACTAGCAACGATCAAAGTCTCCCACCAGACCAGAGAAAATTCAGGAATATAATAAATTCCCCAATTACCTGCCGGGAATCAAATCGCGCTTACCGTTGCGCTAGGCAGGTCTTCAACCAGTGGCAACATGGCTCAAAAACTCCAATCTATTTTTCTAATTTATACCCGTGTCGTGCCGGGTTGTGTATCGTTGTATAATAAAATAATACGGATGTATACATTTACCAAATTAGGTTTTGCTTAAATTATTTGGGTGTCTTTATAAAAGTCTGCATAGTCCTTATACGGAACGTAAATTATGTCTTCATTATATTTTTTTTATTACATATATCTCAAAAACTGGAGGACATAAATCAAGTATTAATATTATTAGAAACTGCTATTATTTTAAATAGCTTTAAGTTAATTTGCATAATGCCTTTTCTATTTTACTTTGTATGGAAATGACCGGATTAAGAACAAGTAATAAAATTTTTATTGTTATATTGTGAACTATATCAAGTAAATGGAAAATAAAATTAGATATAACTGGATCAGTTGATTGGTCTACTAAATAATACTCTAACAACGACAATAGAAAGCAAGTAGATTGCAATTTTGTGGTTCTAACAAAGCATTTGCATTAAAGTTCTATGTTTATTATCAGCACTAAATAGGCCATAAGGAATTCTTGAAAAGCTTTCCCCTAATGTTAAGACTCCTTAAGAAAATTAATGATTGTAAAAATATGCTCAATTATGCATAAAACACAAAGTTTTTATGTATATACATATATTTTTAAATAAAATATGTAATCAAGTAATTACTTAGTGAGAGAAAACATCGAGAGAGAACCTGGATGGCCGAGAGGTCTCCATAATTTTCTCAAGAACTCGTGGGATCTACTAATCCACATTTAGGACTAGGGCCTAAAACCCTTGTCAATTTATGTATGGGGTTTATATGATGATGATGATGATAAAAATGTTGTGACATTTTTCTTGACGGCTGCGTTCTATTGCGTCTGTCAAGAATACGATGCTTAATTATAGCTTAACATCTTTGCAACTGACGAATAGAGAATAGTTTCAGACTTATTTTCCATCGTCAAATATGTTAGGGTAAATAACTCAGCGCTACCAAGCTCACAAAACCCGACTGTGGCATAATATTCTATTGGTGGTACGGCTGAGAGTATTGATAAATACTGTTAAAGCATCATTGGATAAAGATGTCATGAACAAAATAAAATTGCTTTAAGAATGTAGAACGATGAAGTTCCTGTTGAGATACTAATTTTAATTGTTATGGTTGTCATGTTGTGCTCGAATTCCAAGTGATAATGGATTTGAGTAGCAAAAGTTAAATAAATATAATTAAAATACATTTATGAGCCCTGATATTGGCAGATCTTGATAAAATATACTCATACAGTAATGAATACTTAAATACATACAACAGCCTTAGAACATATCATAATACTACGTTACATTACTAATTCCAGCATAACATGACACAATAAAATTAACATCGTGAAGCATTAGCGGTCACGATGTTAATTTTATTGTGTCATGTTATGCTGGAATTAGTAATGTAACGCAGTATTATACATAAAATTCCAGCAATCAGTATTATTAATTGGGGGTCCTAAAATCTGGATGACCTTCTTGGCGCAGCGGTGCGCCCTGTTCTTTTTTAAGCAGTTCAATTTATAACATTTGCATTTTCTCAGGTATGGTCTGGTGGGCTTAACCTACGGTGGGCAGTTATATTCCCCTGACTAGTTAGCACGTTACAATCTTATACTGCCATCACTGCCATCAGGTTATTTTGCAGTCAAGGTCTAACTTGAAGCAGAATAAGAAAAAATATAGCTATATATTACTATCTTTACTTAGCTAGTACTTTAACATCTTCTTCGAACTTCGAACTTCTTCGGACGATGCTCGGAGTATCTACGTGAGTAAAGGAAAAGGAAAATCTGTAGAGGAACCAGAGTTACCGACATAGCTGAACGAGTCGCGAAGCTGAACAGGCAATGGGCGGGGCACATAGCTAGGAGAACTGATGGACGTTGAGGCCCCAACGTGATGCAATGGCGACCTTGCACCAATAAACGCAGCGTTGCTTGACTCCTGACGAGTTGGATAGATGACAGCAAACGAGTCCCAGGGAGACGCTGGATCCAGGCGGACCGTGGTATTTGGAACTCCCTAAAAAAGTCCTATGTCCAGCAGTGGACATCCATTAGTAGACATTATGATGATGATGATGACTTTAATATAATTGTCATTTTATATAAAAATGCCACAACTATGTTAAGTAAGTAAAATATTAGGCATAATCTGAACTAAACAACAGTTAAGAAAACAAAATAGCTTTCAGAATGTAGAGCGATACATTAGCTGTTCGGATGCTAATGTTATTGAGTCATGTTTTGCTGGAATTCCATATGTAACGGGGTCCGAGGTGCGACATCAATATGAATATAATTAAACGCGATTAATTCTGGTCAGTTCTTAGTGCGGTACTCGCTGTACATTGACTTCGATACCGAATTAGACGTGAATACTAATGAAACATAAGTGCGATGAAATGTACAATTAGGGTCGGCGCAGACGAAGGTGGGAAAACGGTGGCAAGTCCGCGAAGATAGGACAATTTTTTGTTTAAGTTATTAATCGCCGTCTAATAGGTATCGTCGGTGTAAGACCAACTTGATTAAAAATATTCATACTACCAGACCAATCATAATTATTATATAAATAATAAATAAATAAATATACTACGACAATACACACATCGCCACCTAGCCCCAAAGTAAGCGTAGCTTGTGTTATGGGTACTAAGATGACTGATGAATATTTTTATGAATTATATATACATAAATACTTAGAAAATACATATAAACACCCAGACACTGAAAAACATTTAATGCTCATCACACAAACATTTTCCAGTTGTGGGAATGGAACCCACGGCCTTGGACTCAGAAAGCAGGGTCGCTGCCCACTGCGCCAGTCGGCCGTCTATATAAACACATACAAACAGGCATCCTAACTGTATGTGATGATGATGATAACATGTAGTCGTGAGAGAGCCGAGAGCCTAATCACAAGGCGGTCACCGCTTTCGTTTGTTTACTTAAATCGCCGAAACCAAGTCACTGGGTGGGACCGTAAGGCTTTATTGTGTACTCCTTAACACAAGCTTAATTTTAGGTACAAAATAAGACTTGAATATTATTATATAAAAACTTGGACTGTAATCTAATGTAATTTTTTAAATAGCCAACTATATACAGCAAGACCGGCAGAGATCTGTTTATGTTACCATACTTATTTTTTTTCCTTTCAGGACGTAATTCTACAGTCTGTGCCGGGCTTTAATGATGCTGGCAGAATGCGTGGCCGATGCAATGATGACAGACTGTTTAATCAAACCGTGAACTTTCATTATTTATCATTGATTTCTTTTTCTTTTCACTGTCTGTGCACTGATTTGTATCGTATTAAGAAACAGGGTAGATCATTGGGCACCACAATTACAATCGACAGTGTATATAAAAGACGATTGTGACTGTCCACTTTATTAAGTTTGATTACCATAATCATCATAACATATAACAATCGACCTCCACACCTACTAACTTGGGCGAGACACCAACGTTGCGTTTTCTAGTTGCAGGGCGCCATTGTTTTCACAGCTTTCTTCAGCTTAAAATTGAAACTTGCACTTTTGAAACGTCAATTCTGAGTACTCTAGCACATGTTTAGAATGCAGATTCTAACGCGAAAAAGTCTTCAAGAACCTCTGTCTCAATTGTTAATGTTTTCCAACACAAACAATCTTTACTCACCACTCTATAAGCTATATCGGTATCTCTGGTTATTCTACGGATCTAATAATTCCTTGATCGCATAGAGAGACTTCATTTCAAGATTGTCTCTTAGCTGTCTATCGAAATTGAATAGATGGGTAGATATCCTAATCGAATTCTCTTTTTCTTGATCCTTATCTACTTGGTTTATTCTACTTGACAAAATTCTTAATCAATCTGGAATGCATTCAAAAATCGAATTCCACAGAAGCGTCACGTCGCACTAAGCCGTTTGAATCAAAACAATCATATAAATACCGAACGTTAATTATTCGGTTGCGTTCAGAAACAGTCGTTGTGCGTAAATCAGCCGCTGTTGATTCTATTTCTGGCCACGACTCAATCTTGGACGGGAGTTAATTAGAAAGAATTGCTTTTATTTCGCGTTTTCACACTTCACCCGCTTTAAGACGTGACGCAGGCGCAATCTGAAACGCCGCGTTGATATATGGCCATTGAGAAATTTTATAGAGACATTTGAATAAATGTAGAATTTTTATACACTGTGATTATGGTTATTTGAATAGTTTTACATTACTTTTGTGGCTGTATATCATGAAATTGTTAAAATAAATTGCAAATCGTGTTAGAAGAATACTTAAAATGATACTTGCGTCATTTTAGGACGATGAAATTGCAAGGAGTAATAACATGCGTTTTATATCAAAAGTGTCATGTGGAAAGACATCTTTGATATAAAAATTAATAAAAAACGCTCCTCCGTTATTTGAGAACTATCCGAGACCGTCGTTAACGTTAAAAATGATATATTACGCTTTTGAAAAATGTAACGATTGCTAAATGCGACTCGAAATGAGGACGTACGATCTCACTAATCTTGTTTACGAGATCTGCACCTTAATACACGTTAATAGTCGAAGAAGAAGCTTCTACTTGTTCTTTTGACGTTGATTACGTACGTTTATTTGTATTCACTATTTTTGAAATAGAATAATGCTTAAATATTCAGTTGTTTTAATCAGGTGTCGGGCAATGACGTGAAACATTTTGCTTGAGCTGGATTGATGATCTGTAGTGTAGATTCGCTGTCTTGTTAATATATGATAGCTAAGTGGCAGTTGTGCATAAAAGACTCCGTAAAGTATTTAAGTAGTTAAATACTTGACATCGTCATTTTACGTTATCGGATTATACTTCTTCATCAAAACTCATACAATAAGTAGATAAAAGCTTAATATAATGTTAACGTAATTTTGCTGCTAAACTTATGGTTGTTGTTTTTATCGTTACTGCTTTCGGAAAATCAGGTGGAGTTAATATGTCTTCTTTATTCCTGCTAAACCTCAAAGGTCCAAATAAAACTTAAGGGAATTATAAACAGTAAATTATGAGGATTTTGTATGGTGGGAGTCTTTGGCCTTAGTGGGTTTACAGCCAATTGAGATAACGGGTTTAGTAACTGCCATTCATTTAGGTTGGTCTAAAATATTTCTAAATATTTTTGGACTTTCAATATTTATTGTTTTTTTGCGACCTTAAAGAATATTTTATTAAATAGAGTGTTTAGTTAAATGAATACTAGGTAGCAAAAGTGTTAATCAAAAAAAATTCAATTAGGTACCTAATATATTTGCATTTTCACCGCAGCGAGGCTTTCTTACACAAGATGCTTGCAACATTGCCATTTTTTAATGACCAAACTAAAACGATAAACTTAAAGATGATAAAATTGTTTTTGACCTAACGTTTCAATGAAAAAACGAAGCCCATATAAGCCTCTGGCCAATTAAGGGCATTTTTTGTTCAATAAGAGAAATTACAGCTCCAATCAGTACGTCGCAGGCGACAATTGTCCGACACAATGGTGCGCTCGTGGTTTTTAAATGGATGTAACAATTAATTCACAACAATTAGATCGACGCCCGCATTTCGAAAGCACTGTAGAACTAAGGGGGTTTTGATTTATCATGCTTTTATAATATTTTTGTTAATAAAGTTGACTCCTCCGATTTATTGGTATATATGGTAGAATACCTATCATTAATGGTATGTATATTGTACACGGCTTCAGAAATTATTTCTATACTGTCTAAGTGACACTTTTTTGAATGGCTGAATATGCCGACTCTACGTGAACAAATCAGAAATGAGGACCGTAGAAGAAATAACAGGGTAACCGACTTAGCTCTAGGAAGCGCTAAGCTAAAGTTACAATAGGAGATCCGATGGACGATAAGATCCCAAGGTGCAGGAATGGCGATCCCGCACGGGTGCAGCTTTGGTTGACAGTGAGGTAAGAAAAAAAGATTTTTTTTAAACCCCATCGGTATATTTGCTAGTAAGTACATAAGTAAGTATAATTGCTAGTATGTACGCTTTCCCAGAATTTATATGTTAAGCATGCCCACCACGAGAAAATTATAACATCGTCTATCTCTATAACAAAACTACGAGTACATAACGGGTAGTTAATTGTCTCGTTGAACGTATGCTAGGGCTTAAGTGACAGATACACTTTTTTATTCATAATAATAAATAAAATAATATAAATAAATAAATATACTACGACAATACACACATCGCCATCTAGCCCCAAAGTAAGCTTAGCTTGAGTTATGGGTACTGAGATAGCTGATGAATATAATACACATAAATACTTATAACATACAGATAAACACCCAGACACTGAAACTCATTCATGTTATCACACAAACATTTTCAGTTGTGGGAATCGAACCCACGACCTTAGACTCAGAAAGCAGGGTAGCTGCCCACTGCGCCACTCGGCCGTCCAATAATAATATTAATATGTATTTCGCACCTAAATATAGTAAGCGGTGATAGCCCAGTGGGTAGAACTTCGACTTTCCTTTTGTAGGGCCGGGTTCAGCAAGTAACTCTAACTTTTCAAAGTTATGTGTGTCTTAGTCAATTATAATAAGAGAAATTATAATAAAAGAACTTGCTTTAACTGTGAAGGAAAACATCGTGAGGAAACCTTGCATGCCTGAGAATTCTACATAATGATCTCAAAGGTGTGGAATCACCAATGCGCACTGGGCCAGTGTGGTGGACGGCCTAAACCCATCTCATTGTGAGAGGAGACCCGTGTCCGTGCGCAGGTAATGGGTTGACATGATGAAAGATGTTCAAATATATTTTTTCAGATGAACAATCCATAGAAATGTAAAGCAAATTTTTTTTTCTACAACATTTTAAAGTACCAAGTTGATTTTTATTTCTTTGTATTGACTACTTACCTATCCAATACATTCCAAGCTCTATGGGATATCGGGACGAGTGGCAATATTTAACACATTATGCCGCACTATTGCCGCGATTAAAAGTCTAATTGACCCCATCTAAATCACAATATACGGTCCCGAGTCGTTAATTCGTTTTTATAACGGAAGTCCCATAAAATGTTCGCTTCTCTTATTTTTAAACGTACTTTCATCATCATCCTCATCATCCGCGGCCTATCCCGCTGCTAGGCTAGAGGATTCAGAGCTTAGGCCCACCACGCTGGTCCAATGTGGATTGGTGGGCAATATTTAAGTACCTACTCTGACAAATTTTTAACCCTATGAAAAAAGTGGAGTAAAAAGTTGGACCGCTTTGTACATCTGTCTGTTTGTTTGCGTATCTGTAAGCCTGAATCTTCAAAACGCTCAAAACAACGCCGAAACTCTAATAAATCCATTATCTCTGTATTGTGCAAAATACATAATATGAAGGATCGCTGGTTTTGTTTATTTTAATTATTTGTGATGTTCCCAACATAGTCTATAGTGTTTGTTTTCCTAAAAAGTACCGCCATGCGTGTTCGTATACCAAATATCAATCTTAAAAGTAAAAAAACTGATTTTCCAAGACAGATAACAAATAAAATAGTACCAAGACTACAGCAAGACATAGCCCTTGTCTATGACTCAATAATATTTAGGCGGATACAAATTAATGTCAGTCAGATTTGGCGATGCAATTGGCGTTATTAATGGCTGCGACCCGGTGTCGCGTGGCCTAATTAACCTAATTAGTGTCGGGCAATTATTAGAATGCTCTAATTAACTCTACCAATTACAGTGGAAGGTAACGACGTCTAATAAACTCTAATAAGCATCATCGGCATTCATCGATTTCTTTGTTTTTGGTTATTATCATTTTCTATCTACGTACGTATCTATGAATATAAATTTTATAGTAATTGTAAGAGTCTATGTTTGAAACTGGATCGTTGAAGGAGGTAGATTGTTTTTCTTTTATTATCCAAAATTAAAAATATGTCCCGCAGATTCATCAATAAGTTTAAAATCTGCATGAAAATGGTAGTAGTAGAGTTTTTTGTGACAAAGCTCGTCTTGGGTAGTATCGCGATGCGTATTTCTGCCGCTAAGCAGCATTTTTGCAATGGTGTTTTCCGGTCTGAAGGGTGTGAGAGTGTTGCCAGTGTAATAGGCACATAAGGCCTAACACCTACGCCTCAAATTAATGGACACAGTACTGTGCATGCCCTGTGAAGTGTTGCTTGCTCTGTTTACAGGTGATGTTTTTCCACTTAGCAGCACGTGTGCCATCTGCTTCACCCGTCAATTATTACTATTATATATTATTTTTATAGTAGGTATAACTTCACGCTTCATGCGATCGTAACCTTATGCTGTGATGCCACAGAAATCATTAAAAGATGCGCTTCTTTAAAGTGGCGCGCGAAGAAAGCGTTGTACGCGTTGTACAGACCTCGTCAGTCGTCTGCCTGTACCGCTCTTACAGTTTAATGGTAGTAATGAATGCTAGCTGACTTAGTGTATGTTTAGTTACAGTCAAAACTAAGGTGTTCTAAAGCCCTTATTCGTGGATATCATACACAGCCTTAGCTACATAGCTCAGAACATATTTGACGGAAAATTAATCTTACAAGAATAATTCTAAATTTTCTTCTGTATTTGTTGTGCCAGCCACATGTTTAAAGTTACTATAATTAAACTTTAACAATCAAAGCTATCACACGTTGAATTCAATAAACACAATAATTATATACTTATGCCTATACCTATTATACATTGGCAAAATGAGTGAGTTCACTCAGTTGACGTTATTGGTCATCTATATGGACTAATATATTAAGACACGCGCGTTTGTTAACAACGCGATTTACAAGTGATCTTCTATCTATGGATAGAAACATTAGTGCATATTTTTTAGGTGTACCACTATCTAACTATAATTAATACTACTTCAGTTTTGAGTATCGGCAGTATTCGTTAGATATTGTCTTGCAGATTTTTGGGTTTTTTCCATTATTTTTGTTATTTTATTGTATTTACCTGTTTGGGAATATCATTTTAATGTCGACATAGATATATTATTTTGACTCCTACGTCTGACACTTTCCAGGATACGCAATATCAACACTTAACAAATTCATAATTCGATTCAATAAATTTATTGACGTCAAATCAAAGTAACGTGATGAAAACACATTGTTTAGAGAAGTCGGTATAGCTGATTTATGGCGTCATAAAACACCACTCCAGATCCATCATGTAAGTACATAGCATAATATATGAAATGCTAATAAATCAGCAATCTATGTCAACACCTTCAATTAAAGACCAAGGTCGTACTGGAATAAAACTGCCGATATCCCGTATTCTTATACTAAGTGAAATCAAAAATAGTATTATCACATCATAAGTGTAAGTTCGGATGGGCGACTTTTTGCTTTAAAACATTTTGCCCTGACGCTTTTCTGTTAATACTTACGTGCTGGCCACAGCACAGTAGCTACCGGCGCGGCGACCAACCTTACATTGACGCTATTTGCCACTAGACCAGCAAAGAATATTTCAAACGAGTAAGAAAATAAGTAAAAGGAATAGAAAAGAACTGAAATCCTTTAATTCTTTTGTTGAAGTCCCATCCAATGCACTAGGAGTAGCTCAACGTTTATTTTGGAATAAAAAGGTAAAAAATTGTAAAAGTAGAACCGGAGTCTTCGTATTCCGTAGCCAAGCATGCTAACCACTACCCCTATGTCTAATATTCCTTAAAAAAATGCTCCTAAGTGTTATCGTCTACCACTTACGTATCAATATTGTGAAACAATACACACAAAATAACGTAAAATGTTTAAAAACAACTTTAAAATACGGTTATAATTATTATACGCGAACGTTTTTGTGAATTTTTTGCAAGGCTACTTATCATATTATTATATGAACCAATTGCTTTCATTGGATAAAGGCATACCGATAATTATTTGGCGTACAATATAGCACATACTTTAAAAAAAGTTACAGCAACATTTTGTGGCAAAACAGGACGTGTGATCCGTGATAGTGTGATCTTTGAATACAAGAAATCTAAAATAGCATTTCTCATTATAACTTTCCACTCTTAATAAAAAATGAGAATGTAGTCATCTGTTTCGATTGCGTGGACGATTTTTAATCTGCGATATTAGAGGAAATGTTGGTAACATTAATTTCACTGTTTTATTTCACAGATTTGAATATTTTCAAAGGCTGGAATGTAGAAGTGCTATAAATATAATGTCAGGTATATACGACTTCGTTAAGAAATTAAGAAAAATTATCGTGATTTTTTTTCTGTTACACGTATGCTGCTACGTAACATACACTTTTTTTTTGCTGAATTGACTCACCTTGATTTAATTTTTTATAGAATAGCAACATTCTCTCTGTTTAATTTTCTTAATCCTAAGGAAATAAGATGAGAAAAAGATAATAAGAAGAAAATGTTTTATTGTCCTTCATATTAATGTAAGAAGAATATAACAAACTACATAAATAAATAATAAAAAATTAATATACTACCACAATAAACACATCGCCATATAGTCCCCAAAGTAAGCGTAGCTTGAGTTATGGGTACTAAGATAACTGATGAATAATTATAATATGATATATGTAGATAAATACTTATAATATACATATAAACACACAGACACTGAAAAACATTCAGGGTCATCACAAAAACATTTTCCAGTTGTGGGAATCGAACCCACGGCCTTGGACTCAGAAAGCAGGGTCACTGCCCACTGCGCCAATCGGCCGTCAAATGTCTATTACGTGGTTCAGCACAATCGAAATAATATGAATCCTTTTATTGCTCCTATAATAAATATTGAATTCTTACGAAATTAATAAACAGAAATAAAAAGTTTACATATTTTTATTAACCGTTTTATGGAAGTATACAGTAATGGTTTTTTACAGTGTGGCAAAAACATTGCAATTTACTATAAAACAAAAAGAAAAACGAAACTTTACCAAAATAATTTAAAAAAATCTTTTTTTGTACCCAGAAAAGAAAACCAAGGATACCAAGGATAGAAATACAAAACTTAGTGCATTTTAACAAAGTGACTTCTGCTCATTCACATGCAGTGCTTATATCAGAAACACAAACTTTGTGTGTATCGGTGTGAGAAGCCAATACACTCGTAGTTTGGAAGCCGGCGGCGACCGCGCACGTTTTCACGCCGCCCGCCCAAAACACGAACGAAAATCGATATACGTAACTAATCGATAAACGTCGTCCCTTATCGAAGTGTCATTTTAGTGCTATCATGTCGCTGTTAGTGCTATCAATGTCAATGTCAGAACGAGGATTGTTCTGTGCAGTGTAAATACGTGTCGAGTGACGAGTAAACTGGCTGGTCGCTCGGGAGCAAATGTTTGGGCTGTCAATAAGTGAGCGACGTTTTTTTTTTCACTAGGTACCCATATCCGATAGCGGAGTGTTTTTGAGATTCAGGTATGTTTGATTGCGTGTGTGAATTATCAAAGATTTAAAAAGTAAGGCTTACATACGCTCATATTTTGTTTGTTTGGGACTAGTATATTCAGACACAGGTCTGTACTTAGAACAGAGTCCAGTAGGGATCGTTAATATTTGACCTTTAATAGGAAAAACAAGGAAAGTTTTACGGTGTCAAAGTAACTTATATTTTTGGATGTAGAGTCTATGATTTCCAGGTAGAGTTTATAATAATATACTCGTAAGTGTAACTTATTTATTGAAGCATAAAGTCTTATAACTTTATCTATTAAATTGAAAATAAAAATATTAGTTTTAAAATGTTATGTCTATTATAACATACAATGTTCTTGTAGTTCACAAAAAGGTGAGTTGATTGTGGAATGGCTTAAAAAAGTTGACTGATGCGAACCATCAGGTTATTCCAGTATTCATTTATTTATTCATTTATAAGACACACCAGCAATTAATTGTAACAACATTCATAAAAAAATAAACAGTGTTAGAATTACAAATTGTATGTAGTGCTTTTCATCAATCAATCATAGTGTATACGGCATTATCATTATTATCTTCGCTAGAAATAAAAACTAAAATTAGTATTAGACTAAAAACTATTGAAATATATATAGTATAGTAGATATGTAGTAGAGTACTAATATGATAGAGTCATAAATAATATAAAATTAAAATAAAGATATTCATAATAATAAAATCTCTCGTGCCACAATAGTTTTCATCAAATGTACGCAGTGACAACCAACAAAGTAACATCAGCTAGGTTTTCATTAATGTCAAATTGTCTTGAGGATTAGTTTGGCAACAGCAACAAGGCTATTGTCAAAGATTAGTATCAAAGTAAAAATTTACGCACATCTTACTACGCACATACATACACGTGTGGTTAAGGTTCTCAGTTTCGAGTCTTAGGTGACTTTAATATGAAAAGTGATATATACCTTATTTGAAAATATTAGTAGTAGTAATACCTACTCCTTTTTCAACTATTATTACTAACTATCTAATTTATTTGATGCTCTGAGATTCTACATTGTTAAACTATCGTACTTAGAAAACCATAGAGCCCATTGTCACGGTAAGGAAAGAGGTTTGGGCTGTGCGACATTAATAAGGTAACAGTTATATTTGAAATGCACATAAATTTTTCGTGTTATGTTTTATTTTATTTCTCCACAAGTTAGCCCTTGACTCCAATCTCCACTGTTGGTAAATGATGATGCAGTCTAAGATGGCACTCATCATCATCATCATAACAACTCATTACCGGCCTACTACACCTGTAGTCTCACGGGTCTCCTCCCTCAATGAAAAGCGGTTAAGGCCGTAGTCCACCACGCTGGCCCAGTGCGGGTTGGTGGACTCCACACTGACAACACTATGGAGAACTCTCAGACATTCAGGTATCCTCACGATGTTTTTCTTCACCGTTGAAACAAGTGATATTTTAATTACTTAAAACGCACATAACTTAGAAAAGTTAGAGGTGCGCGCTGGGATTCGAACTCGGCCCTCCGAAAGTGAAGTCAAGCAGGAGCTTGACTTCACTTTCGTAGCCCAGTGGGTAGGAACCCACTGGGCTACCACCGCTAACCTCAGCAATACTTTATGTAATCATAAGCACCACTCAGTAACTCACTAAAGCAGTTGCCGTATTGACCTATAGGTTAACAAAGCGTAACCAGGGCTGTAACTTTGTCATACACTTTAATTCGGACTACAATCACGACGAAAGTGAATATATATATGAAAATATTCTACTTTCTACCTGAACGATCTCTGTCATTACTCCTACTCGTACACAGCAGCGTACTACAGCTTACTACAGCTTTAGTATATAAAAAGTTAAGCTGATAAAAATACGATCATATTGATATGAGTGAATTAAATTTAACACAACTTGCAGGAATAAAGAGATTATATATTGCATTAAATTGCGTCGTAGACCATTTAAAAATTGGAGTACTTAAAATCACTGCATAGTCCGTTGTTTGCCCTAAAAATTTCCGTCTACAGAAAAAGTCAAAGGCAATCCTTCCAAGAACATCTAACACAGCGTCTGACGAGTGATAACAAGGGAACAAAAACGGCAACATCGACATACTAGCATTATCTTTTTAAGTCCATTTCTCACTTCCAATATTCCCAGAATCACGGTAATGAGATTCTACACGCCGCGGCGCGGCCGCTCGGGTCTCGTTGGGCAAATAAGTTTGTGTACCAAGCGCAGCCCGGTAGCCGCTCTCTGTTTGCTGTCGACCTGTTAATTAATAACTCGCCGAGCAATGTATACACAGCCTTATTACCGGTAAAATCTCACAAGTCACGAGTCTAAACTGACCTAAACCAGTTCTCAGTTTTGGCTTTTGATTTCTAATCACACGGTAATGGATTTCTATAGATGCTGCTAATGAGCTCAGCTATGCAGTGAAAAGTTTGTTCCGAGCACACTGTAGGTAATGAAGGAAATTATTACTTAGTCATTAATATAAGCGCAATGCGCCACAAAATCCACACTTAAAACCTATTAGTCGCATTAATTTGAATACAAAATTCATGGCTGCCTTCGATACAATGTTATTTGTCACTACCCTGCCCATTTAGCCTCGCGCCCGCACTCTATAATTACAGGGAAAAAATGAAACTTGAAGAAACGCGATGGTAAACTAATGGTCTGAAACTAAATTTTAATTAATGTCGCGTTATACGGAATAGGAGTGATTACTGATATAACACGACAGGTCGGTGTGACGCTGGCTTAACACGGGTCTTTTATGGCGGTCAATTTGTGACATGGTAATTATATTTACGCGTTCAGCGCCTCCGACCGAGTTCACCGGTGTAATTTCGGGAATTAAAAACAGTAAGCCTCAATCGTTGTAATATCTAAATGATGGATTAAGCTCGCGTTTTGATGTGGATCGATTCATTTGGCCGGCAGCCAGTAATTATTCTTTATCGTTTGTACGTGTGGGGAGCACAATTAGTTATTGATCAGACTGCAATTAAGCCCAATCGATTTTGTTTGTTGAAGTTGAAGAAAATTGTTTTAGTTCAACGTTTAATCGCCGCAGTTTTTTTATTATCTTTTATCCTACTAATGGATTTTCGATTGAACCATGTAAATTATGTGGGTAACTGTTTTATTGTTTGTTGGGACATCGTAATTATTGTTTTTTTTATGTCCAAGACCGAACAGACGCTGTATTCGTTTGATGTAAAAGTTTATCTGTGTGATTTTGTGTTTATATCTGGTAACATATCCCAGAAACACTTTCAGATCTTTCGGTCTTTTTTTAATACATAGGGCTTTCTAAGCCCATCCGTAGGCCTATAAAGAAACGAGATACATAATAACAATAAAAACACTTATTTAGGGTTACAAAAAAATGCAACCTCACTCTGTTGTCTATCTGTTTTCTGTCCGTCCGTTCGTGCGTGTTGCGAAGTTCTATTTCTCAATAGCTTAATACATAGCGTTAAAAATAATAGTGCCGGTTAATTGATGATGGCTTTTCCGCTTCGGCCTATTTGATGTCCCAGTGTTGGGAATATGGCTCCTTTCTCATAGGTGAGAAGGTTTTAAACCCACCATACTGTTCCAATGCAGGTTAGCGGGATTTTAATACACGCAATTAAATTATCCAATGTTTCAAAGCGTGATTTCATCATCATCGTAATCATATAAACCCACTACCATAATAATCGGTCCACTACAGAGAACGGGTCTCCTTCCACTTTGGTTAAGGCCGTAGTCCACCACGCTGGTCCAGTGCGGATTGGTGGACTCCACACACCTTTGAGAACATTATGGATAAGTAATAATGATAATAATAAATAGGTGACAAAGTTGTAGACCCACCACACTATTTCAGTGCAGGTTAGCGGGCTTTTAATACATATTTGATTTTATACTAAAAGTGAAATAACAATAGGGAAAAAGTTATAAACACAGTCGATTTTTTTTTATTTCGTTGAAGATAAGTGTTTTAGCCTGCAGTAAAAAGAAAATCCAATCAATTGATTGCAATTGCCAAGCTCAATGCCTTAGATTATTTTAAAACACGTATTGTAAAATAAGGGCACTAGGTCAAGTGGAGTTTTACAAATTAAAGGTTTACGTTTCCTTCTAAAATAAGTTTTTATTTCTTTACAATCAATTTTCTATTTAAATGCTATTAAATTCGCAGTTTTTTTTATTGTATTTGAATGTATATTATTGTTAGGCAAAGACCAGAATGAGCGGTCAAGTCAGGTAAAACCGTCAAGGGTCGCAGGATCAATTTCCGCTCTTGACAAATATTTGATGGACAAATATCTGTATGATGTTTGTCATGGTCGTAGAATCGTGGTGCTTGTACCTATCTACTTATTATGTCTTAAAAATACTAAAAAAATATTTTGGAAAATGTACAATCTAATCTCTACGAGTTATGAGTTAAAGAAGAATGCTCACGGACCATAGAAATAGGAGCCAGACCCGACAGTAAAGTATTTAGAGACAGATTTAGTGTGGTAAAAATATGTATTTTTATGCATTGAGTTTTTCTTCTGACTCAGTAATAAAATGCTGTTTTCATCCATTAGTAGGTGTTCCATGGCTGGGTTTAGACTTATTGGAATCGTCCTGATAAATAATCCTGAACTCCTAAATCCATACTTGTGAGTCGAGTTTTAGCTCGTTTCAATCAATAGGAGTACACAAATTCGTCGTAAAACAGTACTCTCCTTTGTTGATTACACTTTTTTGATTTATATGTCTTGTGATTTTTCCAGAGTTAGCAGCACTGACGTTTTGATAAATGTGCCAGATGTTGTTATTCAAGATGTAGCTCTGTTTTGGAAATGGCACGACGAGATATGGTGTCACATCTTTAACAACTAAAGTGTTATTACCATTACAGGATAAAATTTCCTTGCCAAGTTGTATCTAGGTGTATGTGTTTAGAAAGTTAGACCCACCCTAATTTTCAAATGAGTTACACTTTTTCTGTTTACTTATTATTACATTCGATTGTGTAAGTTTGAGTGATTTCTGGGCATTATGAGTTTTCTGGCCTCTTAAGGTGCCCTTAAAGTATAAGTAGACGTAGACGCAGTCATAGCTAATGATGATTTTTACGGATGAACTTTTAAACCAACTGCACCTAAAAAAACTTCACGACTACAACAGGTAACTTTTGAATAACAAACAAAAAGGGTACCAGGAAATCAGATTCGAATAGGAGGTAGGCACTAAAAGTCTAGTACAGCGTTGTTACAAACAACTATGAGATCACGAAGTAATTGGCGCAGGGCCCGGGGCACCAACACCTCTACGTATCAAACCGTTTTAATAATGAGTCCGCTTGTGATCGTGAAACAATAAATTGCGAGGCTCGCAGGCTTCGTGCCCGAGACAGCTATCTGAGGCGAGCATTATGCATCTTGGCGATTGTAGCCGGCTATCATCTCCGAGATTGATAGGAGAATCGCCCCTCGGCTACGCAGGATTCGGATAGCATTGTGAAAGCGGACCGGGTTGTATAAGAGGCTTAAAATGCGCAATCAGTACTTAAACTACAAAATGACTAAGTAACTATGGTTACCTAGGTGGTAAATTCACGTTTATTATAAAGACAAAATGTTGGTTTTTTTAACTGCATACGAAAAAAATGACGAACTGCCTGATAATCTATTAACTCACACATAAATAATTATGGCTGCATAAATAAATAATACTTTCATAGCGGATGTCTAATCCGCTATGAAAGTATTATTGAAAATATTTATTTTGTTTATTTATTTATTCAATAACAATTCCATTACAATGCTATTTAGATGTCATCTTTATATTATTTTCAAAAGAGAATGTCAATCTAATGTACACATTTGAAATGGAACCATGTGAGGGCGCTGTAACCAGATTAAGTACATCCCGCCGTGAGAAAATCCGGCATGCTAAACACATACTACTTAGTTGGTCTAGGTTAAGATATTTGACTGCGGGTTAAGAAGCTTTAGGCTCGACCGCCGAGTAGGGCTAAAAATATATAACGACCGAAAGCCAGCCAGCCCAAAGTAACGACCGAAAAGGTCGATAGCGCAGTGGGCAGAGACCCTGCTTTCTGAGTCCAAGGCTGTGGGTTCGATTCCCACAACTGAAAACAAAATGTTTGTGTGGTGTGTTATGAATGTTTTTTAGTGCCTGGGTGTTTATCTGCATATTAAAAGTATTTATGCATATTTTTTTATAAAAATTGATAATTACTCCAACTGTAGGTAAAAACACAAATAAAAGTTATAAAAAATTATGTATATTATTCTTAAAAATATTCATCAGTTATCTTAATACGCATATTTTGGGTCTAATGAGTAATGTGTGTATTCTTGTAGTATTTTTATTTATTAATTTTCAGTAATGTAATTCGCGTCGTCCACCTCGTACTTTGGAGTAAACTAAAACTCGCATTAAAATAATAGATATCGTTTAAGCCAGCCAGCAGACATTGTAGCAGCTTAGATGTTATAAGCTTTTTATTTCGCCCTCTATAGGCCTGTGCCTAATACATCAATCAGATGATAACGAGAGGTTCGGATCCCGGGTCAGGCAAAAAATTGTTAGGTTTTTCAGGAAACTGGCAAACCCCATACCACGGAGAGCACGTATAGCGTTTGTGAGAAAAGTCGATAGAGCAGTAGGGCGTTCATAGGTTGCAGATGATGATAGAAAATATTAGCTGATTTGCGCAAACTCTTTTGCACCAAATCGATAATAATGATTACTTTAAACATGTAGTGCAATATTTTTATGTACCCTCAATCATTTTCGAGCGTTCGCCAGGATAGCTCACAATCGGTATGACATCTTAAAAAATCATCATTTTATTTCAGCTATTTGTAAAGCCATATAAAAATATACACTAAAACCTTCCGCATAAGTAACTCTGTTCATTAGCGGAAACTGTATGAAATCCGTTCGGTTGTTTTTCATTTTTTCGCGCCCAGACAGACAGACACGGTGGAGGACTTTGTTTTTCATTCAAAGATTTAATTTCAGAACCGCTTATCTACATTTCCATAGAATAACAAACACAATATCCGTTTAATAACACACCGACAGCATGTAAAGTTACACTTCTGAACTCATTAACTGCTAAGCAAACTATGTAACCTTATCGGGTGATCGTCGCAAATTAACTCCGAAACTCCGAACTCCCTTAATTAGGAAAGTATGATTAACAAAGAGCAATCGCGAAAACAAAACTTATCATTTGGGGGAAGTGTACATTGATCATTGGGGAGCAAACAAAAGGAGAGGCAAAATTAATAAATTATCATAGCTCATATAATATATTATGAGGTCGTATCAAAGAAATATAAATAGGTTTTGTCAGACGGAAGGTCCTAGTAAAATATGTACGCATCAAAAGTGCTACCTATGGGCCTACTTGAATAAAGATATTTTGACTTTGACTTTGACTTTATCCGAGGCAAAGTCAAAGTCAAAAATAGGCTCACTTTCCACGGGAACCGATTCCGTTCCCCACCTCAAATTTTTTTTGCTTTTAAATTTCACATGCTTTGACGCCTGAAGGAAACCTTCAAGAAACCTGCATCCCTGAAAGTTCTCAATAACGTTCTCAAAAGCCACCAATTTTGCCAGCGTGGTAGACTTCGGCCTAAACCCTACGCGACATCGTACCGGAACGCTAAATCGCTTAGCGGCACGCCCTTATCGGCAGGTTGGTGACAAGCCACGACCAAAGTCCAAACCAGACCAGAGTGAGTTGAGAAAGCATAAATTACCAATTAAGCCCCGCCGGAATTGAAAACGGGACCTCCTTTATAATAACACCCGTTGTTTGTCTGGGTCAACGATGTCACTGTATCAGTCCATCGAGTAGGTGACCGCAATCTTGTTTCTTTTCCTTTAACCTATATTCTTGCACCAAAAATCGCTAAACCGACCCTCATTCCTTGAGGCAAACAGCTATTAGGCTTTAGTCATTCTATCATTATGATAACATCAAGGAGTAATGACAAAGACATTCAAGAGAACTGCAACTCGAACCAGGTTGCACGACACGTCCTTATTAATCCTTATTCTCAAGGCAAAATTATACAAAACTTTTAGGTAAGTAGATAAAAGATGTAATGGGTAGATAAAACCCACCAAAGTTCTATTATTACGAAACTTTGCATTATATTTGCTTTACCGCAGCTTAGTACGCGGTTTTTTGGTTTTTCCTGTGGGAACCGTTCGTTTTTCCGGGATAAAGGCAGCGTATGTGTTAATCCAGGGTATTCATATCTCCGTCCCAAAACTCAGTAAATAGTTATTTTTTCCATTCTTTAGGAATATTACTTTTTTCTTGAAAAATTTATTTATTTTAATTTAATCAGTTATCAGTTAGTACCAATTGCACTAATCAATCACATGAAAAGAAAGTACATCATACAAAGGGAACAAAAAAAATACAAAGAAAAGATTTGTAGTTATATCCTTCGCTGTATGTGACAAGTTTGAAATCTTTTTTATAATCATTAATTTTGAAAGCGTTGTTGTTAAACTAGTAAAAATTGTTGTTAAACTAACTCTCACTACAGTCATAATTCTTATTGATCATCGTGTTATGTGATTTTAAAATAATTATCTTTCCTTGATAGTCCCACCAGCCTTCCTGGCTTGTTCTGAGAATTTCCTTACAGAAAAACCCAGCAACCCTACCAAATCTAAACCAGGATCTCCCAACTATTTCACCAAGGATTTTTACCAACCTCTGCCAGTAAAATAAAAATTAAATATCACAGAACTAGCGACTAGTATAATAAAGAATGACATTTACATGGCATGTTATCAGATAAGCCACCGATATCAACATCGGATCGGACAGTGTGAACACGATTTAAGAATCCAGCTCCTTGTATAGTCCACAAGAATGAATGGGCTACCGTCCGTCATACATATTTCCGACAAGACAGACGCACTCTGCCATTCGTTACAAATGTGAGACAAGAACTTAGCATGATCGGATGCTAGCTTGATTTTGCTTGTTTATAATTAGTGCCGACGGTGTAGTCTGCGTGTCGATAGTTAGTTACAATTTTAGTTATAGTTAAGATCGTAATTTGACCAGATTCCGTTCGCAATAAAAATGTATCGAACTATGCGGAATCAAATCTCATATTCCTTTCTTTTAGCCTAGAAATGTTTTTCCGGGTTGTTACATCGATCGAAGTAAAAGTATAAAAGTACGGAAAAGGCGAATTATATTTCAGTATACAATGTTGCAAATTGCAATTTTTTTACACCACTGCCATGGTTTTTACTAAAAGATATCAGGTACATCACATGCTTTGTAATTTTTTAGGTACGCGTCGCGTAGCGTAGGTACTATGAGCGTATCGGTCTTTTATCAATAGGGTTGTCATAAATAAACACTTGGAATGTTTTGAATTAGTTTGTATGGAAAAATAAATATGCTTTTTGTAATTTAATATTTTTACACGGTGATTGATTCCTTATGAAATTACTAATGCATCCTTAAATATTATTCGTAATTCTGTTACACGTTGTATCTAGTAGTAGTAGTATTTATAATTTATATATATAAATTATAAATAATACTATTATTATATTACAGTATTTTTTTAAACTTACTTCAAATTTTCTTTGTCAAAAGTCCTTTTTGTAAATAGAAAATTTGGTAAGGCGGAAGTTTGGTCAAGAACGACGTATATTTTATATTAATTTTGAGCAGCAGAGTTATCCATTTTTCCAATAAAACAAAATCTTATTAAAACTAAAAGATAAATCTGAAATAATAAAATAATTAGAGTTTGAGAGGTCTCAAGTAGGTTTCATATACAAATACCTAACCCTATTGACGTCCGATTGGCGCAGTGGGTAGCGAATCTGCTTTCTGAGTTCAAGGCCTTGGGTTCGATTCCCACAACTGGAAAATGTTTGTGTGAAGAAAATCAATGCTTTTCAGTGTCTTGGTGTCTCTCTGTTTATTATATGTATTTATGTATATTATTCATAAAAATATTTATCTGTCATCTTGGTACCCATAGCGCACTTACTTTGGGGCTAAATAGCGAAGTTTGTATTGTCGTAGGAGGTACCAGTATATAAAATATATATATTATATATTTATTCACTAAAAAAAATCTACTTGGTATAGCTCAGTGGCGTGCATAGAGGGTATGCACAGGGTATGCAGATGATATAAAGTGCAGAAAATCTCCAGTACGAGTTATAAATATTTAAGGGTACGCTTTTTATAACTCTTACAATGCCTATCCTTTAGTTTTTTATAACCCGCTTAGGGCATACCATGTGCATACCCTGTATGCACGCCACTGGACTATAGCTAATACCATTAAATACTTACCGTACTAATACAAAATCATAGTTCGTGTCATTAGCCACGCTTTAATACGTCCGAGTCAGAAAATTATCAGATTTCGTCACACTTCGGGCAATTTCGGAGACTCCCTAATGAGTCCCAGTAACGCAATGAAGGCACTTACCGTTATGAGTACACGGGTCATTATGGCTTATGAAAATAATTATGATAGAGTTCACTCGTGATACCGATCTAAGATTGTATTCGTGTAAAGTCTTAAATCTAACTACAATGGGTGACTGTGTACCTCTTAAAATCAAAAACTACCTAAAAGTTTTTTGAAACTCGTGTGATAGCACATTATCATCCCTATCATCTGTTTATTTAATACATTTTTTGTGGGCTTAGACTACCTCCTACACTCACCTCTACATTATTAGTTGTCCCTATGCAATTGCCAGCTTCAATTTTGTGTTTTAAAGTGCCAATTTTGTGTTTTAAAGTGCCAGACATAAGAGTGCCTTTGGAACTTTTTTTTTCATTTCAAGTTAGCTCTTGACTTCAAGTTTACCGGCTGGTAAGTGCAGTCTAAGATGGTAACGGGCTAACCAACAGGTTAACCAACAGGTAACAATGCAGTATGGCAGTTATATTAAACCCTTACACCTAATCGGTTTGTACGCCATATCATACCGGAACGCTAATTCGCTTTGCGGTACGTCTTTGTCGGTATGGTGGTAGCTAGCTTCCCACCAGACTGTCTTTACCACTTGTCTCTGTCATAGTTTACTTACTAGGTTGTTTTAGTTCTAATTTTAGTGCCTTGGACACCCGTATTACAATGCCACAGGTACAGCGCCAAAATAACGTTAATCAATCAGAGGCAAAAACAAATTTATAAAAGGCTATCTAATGTGGTCTCTAATGTAGTATCGCCTCTTTACCTTTGAGATTCCGAGGCTCTCCGCTGCTCGTATTCTGATTGGAGAGCTATACCTACTCAATGCTCATATTTTGTTAGTGATTCCGGGCCACGTAGTTGCATTGCTCTACGGGGCAGGTACGGGGCTGGCCGACATACGTTTCCTAAATCAATAAACATGCATTTCTAGGCAGAAAAAACCAAATAACCAAAAGACCTGGTAATACATTACAAGGTCTTTTGGATCGACAATGCCTACCAATAAACCAAAGAGAAAAGTATAGAAGCATAAAAATAATATCAGCTTTATTTCCATAGCACCAAAAGCTATTAAATCTATTACATTAAGTCAAGCTGTTACTATATCCTCGTTAATATATTCCAATGTACACTGTCTTCACATACTTGTTCATAATTCATGACACGTCTTCGCTTCCGATTTTATCATTTTGTGACTTGGAACGATGCAATTACAATAATCGCTCCCTTATTCAATAGTGTTAACATATTTATACATACTTAAATATTGAATACTAGCCCGCAACTTCGTTTAGATTTTTTTAATCAACTACATGTTTGCCCTTAACTGCGGTGATAAGTGATAATTCAGTTTAAGATGATAGCGGGCTAACCTGTACGGCGTACGGCAGTAACGAAAAAAACATTCAGTTTTTCAGTTAGTTTCAGTTTTAGCAGTTAGCAGCGGGCGGCGAAAACTGTAAAACATGGCAAGTGATTTCAGAGTCACAAAAGTTTCAGGACCTTTGCCCTTAAGATCACCTTGCTAAAATGCAGCCATAGTTTTGAGCATCATTCCAGGTCAACAAACCTTATATATTGATTTATAAAGTATCTGAAATTTTCAGCAAAAAAAGGGCCCTATTTTTAAAATAGGAAATAAGTAATTCTATTCGACTTGAATACACGCACGCTTAGTGAACATGTTTATGTGTGAGTAGAAATGTGATTACGTCCACAGAACCGCGAGATATTTAATCTAATAATGGACGGCCTGATTGCTTTTCTTGTGCTTACTTTTACATTTATAATTTATATTTAATGATCGACATTAATGGCGTCGGATTATTTTCTGCCACCCATTTTATCAAGGCCCCCGAAAATTTCTGTTAATTGAAGAAAGTTTTTGAGGTGTTGTACGGTTAAGGGATCTTTGTAAATTGGGTGTCTGCACACGTTAATTTCAGATTTAAGCATTTTCGTGTTGGCGTTGTGTAAGCGAAGTAATTTGTAGAGAATTGTTAAGGGGCGGACAAACATTATATGAAGTTGACCAGCGTGGTTGGAGAATGCTCCATTTCTCCACCCAATATTCACTTAACATTATTAATTTATTAAATACTTATTTTTTAGTTTAATTAGAAATTGTATTGTATAGCATATTCACGTTATACAATCGAAATTATACATTATACATTCGAGTCAAAAAAGTTCTAGTAAGCGGCGCCCTTATAGTGCCTAAACGTAACACGTCTGGCTTCCCGGAATATTAGCGCTGGAAAGATACAGATAGCAACATGCTGAGTGAAGACCATTTAGGGATCACATTTTGTGCAAATTTTTTTT
Source organism: Pararge aegeria (assembly GCF_905163445.1). Taxonomy (NCBI): domain Eukaryota; kingdom Metazoa; phylum Arthropoda; class Insecta; order Lepidoptera; family Nymphalidae; genus Pararge; species Pararge aegeria. Next base: position 7,641,753 of record NC_053195.1, on the reverse strand, counting down.
TGTGTATTCCTTAATATAAGTTTTCTTTCATTAAGTTTGAGAATTGCCTGTATAGGATATAAATAGTATGGGGCGCTCTGCAAAACCACACACAAAATGACGCTATTATTTGCTACTTAAAAAGTCGTAATGACCATCAAAGAGAGAGATGTAGGACGTATGTAACGACATTATCATTATTATCAACCACCACCCGTGCCACTACAGATCATGGGTCTACTCTCAGAAAGGGGGGGGGGGGGTTAGTCCACCACACGTAGACCTAACATAAGTTTGGTTTAACAAAAAGGAAGCTGAAGTTCTAACCGATGCTATTACTGTTTCTATTGAGAGTCAATAGTTACAATCCAAATTCAACTTAAATCAAGCTGAATGGGAAGATCATCCGATGACGAGTTTAACAACGTCCAAATGCTATGTTAACGATAGACGTTTCGACTTAACTTGTACAGCTATGCATGCTTCTGAAAGACAAACAACAGATCGCAAAACACGCGACACGAATATTTAATATACAAGTGTAATAATATTAGTATTAAAACTGTAATCAAAATTTATCGGCACTATTCAACAGAATATATTTCATAAACAATATTAATTCTGTCATCGGAAAGGTGGTCGTTATAAAACAGCTGTAAAAATCTTAGATCGCAGTGGAAAAATAATCCGCGGACCGCAATTAAAAACATAAAACACTCTTAAAATAAACCTGGAACGAAATATCATACGGGAGAAGAGTAATAACATTAAAACTTATACAGTGGGGCAGATGTGCCAATATTCTATTATTACTGGCTTTTCAACACGAACCGGCGCAAGCATTCCTGACTATTTCTACATCCCTAAGATGAATCATTAAATAATAAAATCTAAAGCATACTTAATGCGCAACTACACACATACGTTTCATCCGTAACACCGCACTCACACTTTGGCACATGCTAATCAGTACCAGATCCCTCGCGTTACTTCTCAATCGGACGCATTGCACACCGAGATACTAAAGCAACACAAATACATCAATGGATGATCTAATTGCGAACACGTAAACACACGTCAATGTGTTTGTTACGACTGCAACAATGTGCGTGATTCCAGCCAGCTTATTAGAAGCACTTTAAACAAAAATACAATCCAATTAGAAACACAGTTTGAATTTGAGTTTGGAACGGCTTCGATCTGACATATGGCACACTATAAATAAGGGGGCTTCCTCACTTTACTTTAGTGGAAGCGTAGCCAGTTCAGATATGGACGCGATATTTTAATGCCTAGAACTTATTAAACATGAATGTCATACCGTTTGATGCATAAAGTTCTACTTTGTTAATGTTGGCTGCGTCAAGAAGATTATTTACAGGCGTAAATTAGGTTCACGTGCGTCTTAATGCATCCCGCAAGTGTTAGTGTTCTAGTTCGATAATCTTTGGTGCATGGATCAGTCGGAGATGATTCATGTCTAATGTTCCATTCTATTGTTAGATGGAATATGGTACGCTGAAGTTATGCAATGTCCAGTGCTTTGTTACCAATAATGTTGGTAATTAGATTTTCGGTTTAAATTTTTGCCATTTCTTATTACACTACTGGTATTTTCAAATTATAGTTAGTATTTTTTTTGTATCTCTAAAATTTAGCCCTTGACTGCAATCTCACCTGGTGGTGAGTGATGATGCAGTCTAAGATGGTAGCGGGCTAACCTGTTAGGGAGTATAGTAGTCATACCCCTAATCGGTTTCTACGGGACATCGCACCGGAACACTAAATCGCTTAGCGGCACGTCTTTGTAGGTAGGGTGGTACCGTGGTATGTAGCCACGGCTAAAGCCTCCGACCAGCCTAGACAAGATAAAACTCAGAAATTATAAATTCCCAAATTGCCTCTACTGGGAATCGAGTCCGGGACCGCCTAATTAAATTCACCAGGGAGGTCGTCAAATACTAAGTACTAAAGTGTTTTCTTTTCTTTTCATATATAAAACTAGCCAACCTAATCTCACCTAATCGTAACATCTCACTGTGGTTTTATGTAGAAGTTTCGGGCGTTCATTTGCGGTCCTTTACGTTTAAGTTTTTTGGTACTGGCTTATGGCTGGTGCGGTAGCAAGGTCCAGTCGTTCTCGTTACTCCGAAGCTGTGATGATGCCGCGGAGGATTCGGTTAGGGTTATTGGTTTAATGCCCCTTCTGGGTTACCGATCTTAGTGAGCATTGTAAATTACCAGCCAAATGCAAGGTGACGCTCATGAAATTCCTAGGAAAATCCTGCCACATAATTCGTAGAATGAAGGCATACAAAATCATCGAAGACTATAATATTTTGACGCCCATCTTCTTGTTATGAAATACCAAGGCACTAAAAATCGGCAGTAATATAATGCCGTGATCCACTTATAGATGCTATTTCAACGCAACACATTAAATTTGATCGATCAGAGCTATATTTTTCCTGTTTACCAAATATTTAAGTAACGGCCATAAGTCAGACAGTAAAATAATTCAAATGTGAAAATTCATGAACGCTTATAATGAACTTGGCAGACGACCAAAAAACGTCTTATTTTCGATGTGGAATCTGGACCAATTTTTATTGCAATGCTTTGAAAGAGAGTGATATGACCCTTTCGATGTCTTAGGTGATTTAAAGTCGTAGTCTTTAACAATCACAGTATTCTAGAGAAAAGTACCATTTTTCTTTAAATTGTTCTTAAAAAATACAGTAAATTTTGGTTGACAAAATATTTTCTAAAATCCTTTAATATCGTCCAATATGTTCGTAACTTATATTACTGGGTGTTCTAAACATGAATTCAGTTTTTTTTCGCCATTTTATTATTTGGTAGGTATATCTTTCAATTATCTGATTGAAGGAATTATTATGGTGTCACTTTTTAAGCATTTTATGCAATGTTCATCTGGTTTTAAAACTGTCAAAACGCTTTTTTAATTCAGTCGTCAATACTCCATTCGTAGAAGTGAGGAATTTAGAACTGAGACCAGTATTGCAAATCTTAGTTAACAGTTAGTTTCAGGTGCTAATGACAGAAATTGACGAATCAACTTCAATCGATTCATTTGTCCTGCCGTAACCAAGTCTTTTTACCCTATGTTTACATAATACCGATAAATTTATTATTTCGGGTCTTAATTATTTTCTTATTTCTGTAAGTAGCTACACAAGACTCAAACAGTAAGCTTTATTTTTTGTGGAGAGTAATCTAAGGCAATATTCTACGGAAATTTATTTGCCACTAAATCTTCTTAGTTATCTTCCGCGCACCCTATTAAATACACAATGTTTATTTCTTCATCGGTCAGTAGTTTATTTATTGCAAATACCACAAGTTTTATTACATCTATTCCTATCAATTGTACGGTCCTCAATAGTTTTATATCGCATGGCCAAATTTTAAGTTTAATGGCATTCCTGAGATGGCGTCATGGTACTACTATAAAAACATTTCAAACTCACCTATGCTTCCAAATACTCATAAGACTTATTTCTGTGACTTGAATCAGTTTTATTGCGTTCATCTGTACTCATTTATAGACGACTTAGATATTCTTTTTTACGATTGGAAGCGCTCTGTTTATTTTCGTTTTTAATTACTTCTTGCGTAGGCAGTTGGAAATGACAAAAAAACGTTTGACCTGGAATAATTTTTAAAATGCTATAATGAAATCTATTTTAATTTTTCTTCGCAATGGCGCCAGTTGGTATGATAAATTGAGCAGTTGAAATCACTACTAAAACGTTCATCATCGCATAATGTTTTTAATAACGGATGAAATATGCGTGCTTACTGCTAAAATGACTCTTTATTACAAACTATTTTTACGTATGTAATACTACTAATAATTTTGTCTTGGATACTTAAATAGTGGCTTGAATTCCGTCATAAAAAACCCCAGAGGTCTAGGATCATAATAATTATGCAGTGTTTGTCACAATAATTCAACTGATAGTAAGTTCAAATGATATCAGCGTGTAATACTACTGCATAACCTAGTATGAAAATTAAGCCGTATTTGTTATACGCCGTGTAAAGCCGAAGGAACTGTATGGTGTAATTTATAATTTCTTCAATCTGCAAACTTTATTCAGACTCGAACAGATCTTCGGCAATGCACTCTCTACGCACATTTCGCTCCAAAACCGGAGCATCCCCAAGAGATGTTAACTGTACAATGAATAATACAACACACGTTTTTCCATTATAAGTATATCATGGAGGTCCGCCAAAAAAAAAAGGTCCGTAAAGCCTGATTATATCTAATACTATATAACCATTCCGACGTTACGCATCGTGTAATAAGAACGCCAAAAGCGTAAAATATAACAACCTGATAAATATGATGAAATCGCATTTGCAAGTCATTGATGCGCGAATGCAAGCCACCATCGACATTAATGAATGCATCTTCATCCCAAAGATCCAATCAAATCTGCCTGACTCACGAATCGATGCGTTCGCGCGTAACGACCGTCGGATGCGCCGAAGTGTTCCAGAGAGATTGTAAATATTTCTCTGTTTCAGAACACGACTAAAATAGAATAGAACGCGTGTTTCTAAATCCCCTTTGAAGATTACACACGCCGGCATTAGCTCTGGCAAATTACCCTCTAACAAAGATTGTATTAATTACGCGCTCTCGATAGCCCAATGTAAATACTATTTAATTTTAGATTTCAGCGAGTGGCCGAAGCGTGCGCACAACATTTCGACGCCTTATATCTGTCATTTTTATTTGGAATCTATCAGATTTTTGTTTTCTTAATTCTGTACTAATCGTTACTGACATCTCGCGAACGCCTCTGGACGTAGATAAGCTATAAATTATTACTACACTGTGAAGATTAAGGAAACGTAGCGATGTTACACAATGTTTTTGTAACAATAGTTACAAATGATAAACATTAATTTTATTGACCCAAAAAGTGACTTACGGATTATATTTAATACACGGAATAAAATTTATGAGCGTAAAAATATAACCCTAAAATAGGTTACGAGAAATAATATTTCGGAAATTATGGAACGAAAATGACATGTTATTAAGAAACATCAACACTCGACGGTAACAAAAGATAAAGAGGCCGAATTAAGGCGTCGTTCATTATAATACATTTTGCTTAATAGTTGCATTATTTGGGCTTAGGGTGAGTTATCAGAGTCCGAGATCTGACGATCGCCAGCCTTGATTGTTTCGTTCTGGTACCTGCAGGATGTTATATAACAAATATAAGATCCGCCCCCAGCATTGTCTGTTTAGTGTCCTTACACTACAACAGCTACTTACGTACAAGTAGTACTAAATATCACGCAACTAACCATCTTTAAAAAGAAGAAAAAAATAAATTTTATTCGAAAAACTAGGCTACATACATTATAATATTATTTATAGAAATATATAATATTTGCATTGTATTGCACAACAGGCTCTGGAATCTCACCTAGAAAACGTCTCTGAATAAATTCAGACTGCATAAATTGACATAAAACTGATCTTTGTATAAGTCAGCAAGCGTTATCGCATTTTAAATGAATTTAGTCACAGCTAGTGAACCTCTTCAGATGGCCACAAAATAAAACTCATATCGGTATGAATACATCCACGGAAATACATTGGTAAAAACGCAGCTTACTTTTCCATAGGTATGAACGATATACTGGCTTTTATATTTCATATATCACTTGCTTTGACGATAAAGAAACCATCGTGAGGAAACCGGCATGTTCTCAAAAGCTAGTAAAGTGTACCTTAATTCTTAATCGCTACGTATCAACTCATCGTAGCCAAAACTGCGTTGCGACAACGCAACGATAATGTGGTATGTAATTTGAAATATAAGGAAAATGACGCAACGAAACGCACCAGTGAGGCAAAGCACTTGCAAGTTTGCATGCCACCATGTACGTGGGCTGAATGCGTTGCAGAAATTCACTTCCACGTAAACACAACAATTGCCTCAAAACAAAAAATCGAGATCACTTCGTTGCACTGATAACCCGAAATTACGATACGAAACCCCGTATTAACCTCACAAAAAGCAATAAACCGGCGTGAAATGGTACGAGAGCATTAATTCGATTATCAGATCGAGGTGTGAAGCGAGTTTTGATGTTTATCTAGGTATAAAGAGGTTATAAGAAATTATTTTAGTGTAAAATAATAAAAGGCCTCATTAGCGGTCATTAAGGCCCCGCCTCCGCGATAGGGGGTTAGATACGGCCATGTGGGTGATGTTTATTTAGTTTAATGATGGGGTTCTATTTATCACCTGACAGTCGAACGTTATACATTTTGAGTGCAATAAACAGAGGCTCACAGAATTTGAAAAGCGCGCTTGTTTTTTTGTCGCGACTTGCTGCGATGAATTTATCATTCTTTTCACCTTAACGGTTAGCTAGTTTTTATATTTGGTACCACCAAGGATACAGAAAGATATAATGAACATTCTCTTTATAGATTTGAAAGATATTATCAAAATTAAGCTTAATTTGCTATACTCCGCGAATAGCAGGAGAATCTGTGTGGTGTAATTTATAATTTGTTCAATCCTCATACTTCACACCAAACAGACCCTCAAGAGGGTATATTGCCGAAGATCTGTTTGGTGTGGAGTATAAGGATTGAAGATATTATAAATTTCACCACACAGGTTCTCCTGCTTTTCGGGGATTATAGCAAATTAAGCTTAATTTTGATAATATGTCATGGATTTCCGCAAAGTAACGCCTGCTTCTATCCAGGATTTCAAAGAAATTAGGTGGCAACTAAGATATCGTAGGTATAGAAATAATAGTACTCGGTAAAATTTTATCCATTATTAGATATAAATTTGGCTTGTTATTTTTGTGTAAGCAATGGATTTATAACAGTAACAATCAGGAATACGTTACACGTAAATAAAGCCGCGGTCAGCGCGTATGCGAATGCGCGGCAGAACTCGTATAAATGAAATGGACTCATTTTGACACGGTTCTTTGTATAGAAATGGTTTTGTTTATCATAGTAGGTTTTACGGTTACCAGCCGTTTATATTTTTAACATTGTATCTGTTAAGAATTAGTTTTATTTTTAACCGAAAAAAAAATCAATATATTTGTAACCCAACTTAAGAGTTTCTTGTTGCCAAATGTTATTAAGTCAAGTTATTATCCCTAACAAAGAGATAGTCGCAGCTTTTAAAACCACAAATAATATCTCTAATTAATATTACAATATAATTATTTTTAACCGCAACAAAGTAGGTATGTATTTTCTTTTGTGTATATTCCACACAATACAAGGTAACCATAATTGGAGATTAATTCGATGCTTGTTATAGAGGCATTGGTTTATATATTTCGATTTTGTAAACAGAACTATTGTTTGGAAAAAGCTTTAAAACTTTTCGTACAGTTAGTCATTTACTCATTCGAAGACTTACGTCTTTATCTAATTGCACCAAGGTTGTAAAATGTATAAAATATGCTAAAATGTGTAAGAGAAGCACCCCTTTAATATACTTCTACTAAGTTTGTTGCTGAAACTTACTACAATTGTATGCTAAAATACATTACAAGTCTAATTTTTTAACTTAGAACCATTCTATTTATTTCTTTACTCTTACAAGTAGGTAAAATTAGTATGGTTTGGCGATTTTTGCGTACGCGCTACGCTCAGAGTAGTTCTCTGTTAAATTTTAAATGAGAAGATTGTAGAAGAACCAGAGCTACTAACCAACATAGCTCGAAGAGTCGCGAAGCTATGCTATATTGGCCCTATGGGTCGGAAAACCGATTGGCGTTGGGATCCCAAAGTCCTGGTATGGCGATTTATTCCATCCCAAATAAAATACACAGATTAGCGAGTAATGTGGAACTGCAAAAGTCCTATGTCCAGCAGTGGGCATCCATCACTTAATGGTGATGATAATGAAAAGTATTTAAAATTATCTAGCTTTAATAAAATAAATAAGATAAAGATATATAAGTACTCGTAATTTTAGTAGGTTTCTAAAGTTTTTTAGACTTTCTAACTGAATTTTTTTTTCTCATCTCTACTCATTTTGAGATATAAAAAATTAATATTTTATTCTAATATCCATTTTCCACTCTTTTATCGGCTTCGTACGCTTAGGTTGCCTTTAAAAGATCACTTTTAGTGATAAGGCCGCCTTTGCACCCTAGCACTAAGTACTATTACTGTTTTCCTTGTATTTTCCTTTTTTTGTTGTGTTGCAATAAAGTTTTTCTATTCTATTCTATTCTATTCTATTCTAATTATCTAAGAGAAACATACCTACTTAAAATTATGTCATTATTTTCTAAGAAAATATATTACTAAATCTTTAGCCATTTAATCATAATTATGGTCATGAATAACGTACCTTATTTTCTATGTGAAAAAGTACATAGATTACTTTCGACCTTATTTAGCAGAACTCAGCACCTTAATAAGGGGCAGTGATTTTACAGACACCTCAATTAGTATTCATTTGTATAGGCATACAAATATTATTTTTATTATAATTTTGCGGTTACAGACACAATTTACCGGAGGGCAGAACTTGCAGTATACAAGTGGAACAATAACGTCTTGATACAAATCTACTGGAAGCGCCGTTATCTCCTATGTTTAATGAAGTAATCTATTTTATTAATTAAGTAATATCGAGCTTATAGTTCGACCAACATATGCTTAAGATTAAACTTGTGAACCTATAATAATAGTTTCTGTTGATCATTTATGTGGAGGGCCTTGGATTCTGAGCTTTTAAAAGCCCCTGGAAACTATTATATATCCTTGTGCCAAATATCATCAAGACCAGTTCAGTGGTTGTCATCTGCAACAAATAACAAATAATAAATAATCATCATAAACGAATAAAAATTAAACTTGGAGATTTAGTAATAAGAATTTGATATACCTTTTATTTATTAACAAAGTTTACATTACTTTAATTGTCTCCTTTAGGAATTTTTACTTATCTCTGACATATCACCTGGACGCGTTGTAATGTTTTATCATGACAAACTATGACAACATCAGTAAGCGAAAGGCCCGATATGCTCAACAGCACAGGAATATATATATATATTCCTATCGTATACTTCTTTTAGACCGTTAAATAATGACCGTAAAATAGACATTTTTACCGTAGAGCACATTTTTCATCGCCAAATAATCTCTAAAGAATAAATGTGGAATTCAAAAAAAATTTTTTTTGTTCATCAAGTGAATGGTCTGTTGCTGGTAAAATCGGTCTGTAGTCAGATAAAAAAGTATATCAACTCCAAATCTTTTCATACAATCTCTATCTCTATATCCACGTAAATTTTAACCCTTACAATACACACTTGAAGCTACAATTATCTGTTTGCAGGCAAATAAGGCATCAATTAAGCTTTCCAGGAGTTTGTTGAGCTCTTTGTACGTGTGGCCGGTAATAAGGGTCATTATTCGTACTGTTATATAATAGATTAACTGAATACTGTTATTTGCTGTTAACTAGTAGGTCTAGTGGTTTTCATATTTGACTACGGATCTCGGGATTCTAGGATTAGTTCGAACGAGATTTTGGTTTGGTACTCGGGACGGCCGAAAATTGTAATATATAGGATTTTTCCTCACATTAAGTTTGGTTTGGTCTTGAAAAACATCAAGTACGTATAGAATACTCTTCCACATTTGGCTTTGCGAATAATTGTGTGCATTTTCACGTATATTATTGTTCTAAACAGGTTGCTTCTTTAATAGTTTTTAAATGACAATGTGAGATGGTGATAATAATTTATTGCACGTATAACATACAGGAAAAGAAACAGTAAGGAGTTTACAGTACACAACGTAGACATGCAAAGGCGGCCTTATTGCTGCAAGCAATCTCTTACAGGCAACCTTTGTAGTTAGGACTAACAGCAAGAGAACGGGATAATGCCAAGATATCATGAATGATGATATGATGATAATGAGAGATGAGGTCTGTGCCCAAAAATGCAGTAATAAGCTCAAGATAGAACGTAAATAATGTACGACTAATAGCTGTGTTTCAATTTTGTTTTCTAAGCCTTTCAGAGATTACTTGAAACCTAGTGATAAAACCGTCTTTTGTATACGACTCCTTTAAATTTATGTTTTCCTGTTGTTTTTTTTTGTGGTTTAAAAATAAAGACTATTAATAAACAATCGAAATTCTCTTAAAACGATAGCTTTCTATAAGAGTGTCTTTCCTATGAGATTTATAATATCGCCCAAATGATGTTACTTGTCAGCTAGATAATAAACCAACAGTTTAATGGGTTTATAAAATTAGAAGATTGCACAAATGACGCTTAATTTTATTCGTAAAATACTAAGCTCGATTCCACTTAATATCCCAAAAAACAATCGTAAAACTTTTTACAATCATTTTATCGTTTTTTAAATCTAAAGCCCGGGCAAAAGGCACTCTAGTATGAAAATACTTCTAATTAAATACAATAAAATGCAAAGCAGACAATAAAGCAAACAAATTATAAAAGCATTATCAAATCGTTTAGAACATTAAAATTCTATTGTAATTTATCAAGAAACTCGCCTTCCCCTTTCTCTAGTATTATCTTAACAAACTTATACGTGCCTCTAATTTACGCATTTAAAAAAAAGAACAGCCATTATCCCGTAGCGATACAGAGCATTTTTGTAATCGTATTTATTTAATGAATGGAAGAAGACATTTGGTTTGGTGTAATTGGCGTTAAGTGTCTGTTAAGTTATAATGAAACTTAAGTAGATAGCATCCGTACACGTTGTATTGTACACGCAATTAGCACTTATTGTATGTAACATGGGTGTAATTTCACTGGCAGGGTTCGTTCCGTACAAAAGTATAATTAAAGGTTATTGAGGTGTACAATCATTGTACTCAATCGAAATGTTAATTTATCATTTTTGATATTTTTTGATGTTTTGGGTATTTTGATGTCTTCTCTGTGTGCCAATCGAGTAGAGAATAAAGCCTAACTTTATTCTCGACTCTGCTTTAATAATCATTATCATTATCAGCCCATTATAGCCCAATACAGGCTACGGGTCTACTCTCTGCTTTGGAAGGGTCTGTAGTCCACTACCAAGTGCTGATTGGTAGACTAAATACGGCTTTGAGGTCATTATAAGAGTTTTCTTCATTGTTCTCAAATGTGTGTGAAGTCTGACAATCAACACTGGGTCAGCGTAGACTGCGACGTAAACCCTTTTTATTCTGAGAGAAAACCCGTGCCCTGTAATGTTAGAAATGATAATGATAGGTTTACCAGCAAACTATCACCCAGTTACTTCTAACAAATTGAAAATTACATCAAATCAGCCAAAGTCTTCTACGAGACCCACAAGATCACACCTCAGCTAATTAAGAAATGTCAAAAAGAGTTGAGAACAGAATAAGTATAAATCTAGAACCTTCTGCGACTATGCCACAGCATCATTCTTTATAAAAGAGAAGACATTACTATTCAGTGTTTTCTTCTTTTTGTGTCTCTGCACTACTGGAGGTTGGCCGTCAGCTCAGCGAACTTCTCGCGGTCTTGCGCCAAGCGAAACAACCACGCTGACAATATTTGTCCATTCACGGATGTTGTCAAACCAGGACTTTTTCCTTCTTACAACGCGTCGTTTGCCCTCTACTTTACCCATCATTATGAGCTGAAGCAGTTGGTATCGCTTATGTCTCACACGTGGCCCAGATATTCGACTTTTCTCTTTTTAAAGATTTGCAAGTAACTCACGTTGGAAACTCTCGTAGCACCACATCTCAAAGGCTTCGACACGTTTCTACTTGTCGGCTACTACAAGGTAGACTTACTTATCAGTAAGATGACCTTGTTGATTGATTGGTTCCCTACCTTAGTTCAATTATGAACTAAGGTTTTTTACCAGCTAGAATAATGAAATTTGGCACTGTCCGATTGACTAGGCGAGCAGGCTAAAATTTGATAACCAGACCACTAACACGCTTTAAAGCACCATGAAAATTGGGAGGCCTCTGCCCAGCATTAAGACATAAACATATGGAGTATGATGACGATGATCGTAAATCAGTAAATAGGTTTTAAAAAAAACTAGCGATGATCGTAAAAAGTCATAAAAGGCGTCTATATACATATTCAAAGGCGATAGTCGTAAAGATCGTGTATATATATAATTCTTTAAAAAAAAATTAAAATAAACAAATTGAATTCTCAAATCTACACGTAATCTCAACAATACAAAATATAAAATTGTATTATCAGCACAAAAGTAATTGAACTACGCAACTCATAAGTTCGTCATTCAAAGCTAAATCAAAAATGTTTCTATTTTCCACAAAAGTATTAAACATCTTTTGAATTTAGAACACGTGCAAATATAGCATAGAGCTAAACAAAGGTAATTAAAAATCTTTTGATTGTAAATGGTCCAAGGTTGGCACACGTGTTTTTAAAAGGGTCTGGATAGAAACGGCGTCTGATCATTGAATCAATTATTTATTTCAATTGTAAGCGACTTAAATTACTTAGGAGATATTAGGGTGCGCACATACTTATCATACTTTAAAAACATTGCACCTTCACTCCGCTGCTCTCAAAAAAAGTGTGCACTTAACCAAAAACGTCTTTTTTTTTGGTATTTGCCAAAAAATACCTGCAGTAGAGCTTTTTTGACTAGGTTTGTCCGGGTAAGTATTATCGCAATGCTTATTTCTGCCGCCAAGCAGCATATTGCAATGCATATGTTCCGTTCGGAAGGAAATGGATGGTTGCTGGTATAATTACAGAAAAATGAGACTTAACGCCTACGCCTAAGGTTGATGGGCACAGGGCGGCACTTTTTGTGTTCCTTAAAGACTATCCAGGTAACATTGGACAGATTGGTCCTTCAATTACTTATAACTATAAAAAAAAAATGTATGCCGTAAAAATTACGCTTAATACCTACTTATAGTATTAAACTCATATATACACATTAACATTTTTCATCTTAAAACAGTGGTATAATTAATCTGTCTCTGTATTGTAATATAAAAAACAAAAAGGACAATGCTAAGCAAATTAAATTTATAGTTTGGTGTATAAAAAGTATTTTATGTGCGCACACATTGGCGGATTTTTTTTCGAATATAGAACTTAATATTAACTGAAATATATAATTTGAGCAGCTGCTTCCAAATTCTAAATGCAAAAAAAAAGGTTTTACCTTCTTATTTTTTTCACTAGTGTAGTAAACTGCAATTATTTTGAATATGGATTAGAGTTGCTGTGGACCGCATCTTGAAATAGATTGAAGAGCTGATCGCCGCCCATAATCGAGAATAAATAAAAAAATTAATTGTATCAGTGGTTTCTCAAATATAAAGCTGTGACAATCTGCCCAAGTTGCACAATAAAACAAAATCAATTTAAAACCATCGAATTGTTCGGAAGTCGATTAAAAAGAAAGTTTTTCGATTAATTAACGCTTATTTACATACTAATTTACAGGAAAAACGTCATTAATACTAAATTTCATTAAAATTGCTAATATTTTATCACAGCAAGACGACAAATCGTGCGACTGTGGATACTTTCACCCAACATCAAACAAGTAGCACTTCCTTTTGTATTTAAAATAATCATAAATAAATTTGCCTGCCAGACGTAATAAACCAAAGAGCGTGTTTACATTATGCGATTCGATATCGGGACATTTGAAATATCTGACATGTGTTTTTAACAGGTATTGAACATTTCCTTATATTCCATACACTGTAAAGCTTCTCGTTTTTGCAAAAAACTTCTTTTTTTTTTAAACTTATTATTTTAAGTTTATATTAATCTTCATCTGGCAATTTTATCATCGTTGATTTTTTACCAGGCATAGCTGCTTTTTAAACAAAACCCCAACTCTTTGCAAAAAAAATCCTTGATCCATTGCTACTTAGCTGCTAAGAAAGTACAACATATTATATTGCTATGATAATGAAGAATTACTCTTAGCTTACATTTTTTAAGTTATTGAATATAATGAGCGAAAACTCACCATGTCAAATTTGTTTTTATGTGCCTTTGCACATTTTTCTGAGCCTATTACCATTCCTGTAGGATAGTGAAAGATATTTACAGTGCACAACGCTTCAGAAAAGGCCGGTGCATTATGAATGTTTTAGCTACTTACTTACTTGTACTAATATCGTGTCGCATTAATTTCAGATCGGATAATATAAAAACGCCATAGCACAATAATCATCGCTCGTTTGACTCCAATATACCATTCACACAAATTCAATGGATTTTTGTGTTAATTCTTGTGTGAACCATTTTGGCACAGTTACCCCAAAAAAGTTAACAGTGAAAGATAACGATCCTAATTTAATAAATATTATAGAGTTCACTAGCATATGCACGCAACGCAACTTTTTACGTTCTTAAAAATATGGCATTTGACAACAATAAAGCATTTTCGGCATATAAAATTTAGATTAAGGTTCTCTAAAAAATGTTTTCTGGAAGTTTTTGAAAAGAAATTTCTAAAATAAAACAAAAGTTATGTTTTATTTATTTATGGTTGAACAGATTAACAATTGCACGAGCTTTATATTAGTAAAAAATGAACACTAAAGTAATCAAAACAATTTTTTTTAAACTTAATTTTTTCCTCCTAAATCAGAGTGAGGTGGAAATCCGACCCACCGACAAATAAATTATACTTTGTGTTTTATTTTCTGTCGGATTTTCCACCTTGAAGAAGTAATCAACATAAAAAAAACAAAGCACATGTATAATTTTATATCTCACGGAATGCCATATTGGTTAACTGGCTTCGTTCGCTTTTTTCACACATAGTCGCGAATATGTGCTAAGAGGTCACAGTTCAATTCATCTTCCATATTAGCCAACATTAAGAAACCACAGAGAATTACGGGGTACCTACGTACAAAAGTCCGTTTGTTATAGTATTGATCATATACGCGCACGTAGAATTTGTTAAATGTTTGAAAGATACATTATTAAATAAATGTGTGCAAATTAATATATTAATTAAAAACATGAACTTATAATGTAGATTCTACGCATTCATAAGCCTTGATGACTGTCGGGGTGCAGAAAATTAGTAATTAATTTTATGAAACACGTTAAAAAACAAATGAAGAGAATCTCTATCTATCAATCTATCATTATAGATGTTCTGCCTAAATAACTACGTGTGTGTTCATAGACACATAATAATTCACTTTTGTATACCTTATGCATCAGTTGGCATCAAACAAAACTTTCTACTTATTTTATAACATCACATAGTTGAAGAGTCAGTCAAGCTACCGGTGCTCATTATTACCGCACGGCTCTTTGTTATTTTGACACAGGAAGTTATTAAAGCAATTAACTGGGGCACGGCGGCCATTATCATCTCCGCGAGTGACGTGTTAATGTCAGCTGTAGTGTTGTGACCGTATTCAAATTGTAGATCATTGTAAAATCGTCCAGTAACTCGGACATTAAGTAAAGCAATTTTTTTATCGCTAGTTTTATAATGTAAAAAATCTTTTTGTTACTTTTTGTGTAAAGTAAATTTTTTAAACATACTTTACACTAAAAAGATTGTTTAAATTATTAGACAAGTTAGAAAAAAGCATGCAGTGAAGTTATTAATCTGAAATTATTTACTTAAAATTAGTTTGAAAATATTATATTTTAATTGTATTTCAAAATAAAAAAATACAAAAAATTACCGTAAAAATGTGTGTAAATAAATTATAGAGTGAGAGTATAAATACGAAAGTCTTCTTATAATCAACATCCTATCATATAACATGCTATAACCGCAATGTCATTAAAAATTCAAAAATTAATAGCGCTTATAAAACTTATTCTTAAAAAATACTAAAAATATTTATATTAATTATGTTGGGAAATAATTATTTATTATTAATAACGAAAAAAAAGAAGCCCCATATAAGGAATGTTTACTTTCACTTTATAAAAGATACCAAAGCTTAAATAATAAAAAATGTCCAATCCAACTTACTTTATGTCATAACACTTGATATTCTTCCATTCACAAATTCGTCGTTGTTAAAAAACCAAAACTATGACATTTCAATGGCAAAACAAGGCGACGCAAAGCGTATTCTAATAACAAGTAAAATAACGAGTTCAGTTTAACAACAATAGACTCGCAGTTCATCTAGAAAAATATCGAATGATATCAACAAAAAAACAACAGCTCCATACAAATATTTAATAGTGCCGATTCACGATCTAGACAATCTATTAGAAAATCAATTACAATTTTGTTTTGACGTTACAATTCACGCTTTCACATCACTACTCGATCTCAAATTATATCAGTTCTTTAATTTTCAATCGGAGTGACCGAACCAAAGCTACTGTTCAATCCCGAACCACTCTCTCATACACTATGGGCATAATTGATAGTCATACAGCCTTAACAATAGTGAAATCATAACGATGTGCTTCTTGAATTCATACTCTATGATGTTAAACATAAAACTCATTTCGTAATAGATGATTGGTGTAAAGGTATTCAAAAAGTAACAACCGAACTTAAGTTGCGTGGCTCCCGTAGTTACACCGGACTAATTTCTGAGACGCTATTATTGTTTCTCATGATTAAATTTCTTTTTTGCTGACAATAGACCTGTACCGTTCTGTGCTTTTTGTTTGTCAATAGTTTTTTGATACGTAGCTGTATTTTTAATAATAATTAGGTGTTAGATAGATATTACAGTTGGTTAACTTTTTACATGACGAAATTTAATGCATTGTTTTGTTTTTTTATGTGAGCAATTTACAGATCGTTTATAATTTTCTGTCGTGCCTACGCATAAAACAAAGTCAAAATCATTTGAATCCAGGCACCGGAAGGGTTTCAGTTTGAAGTATATGTATATCTGTGTGTACCAGTAATACTCTTCCATATTATCCAGTTTTCGCATAATTATTTTGTCTTAATATTTCATACGATTTAAAACTGGAAAAATTCAACATGGCTAACATTGATCCAAAAATACGTTAATCGAGATATTTTTAATTAGGTATCAAAGTATGAAAATACAGGTTTCGTAGATTTAAAACATATTTAGTTTATGCACGAAAAATAAAGTTGAGTTTTCGTGATGGTAGTTTTATGAAGCGTTGCGTGGATAGTCTTTGAATTTGACCTTATGCCTCTACATACTATTATCTATGCCAATTAAAATGTCAATCCTTAATCATATTTAATCTTAAAGGTCTCGGGGGAGTACCGATGGTTTAAGTTTTTTGCTAGTAGATAAATAATTCCAAGACGGTAAACAAATGGTACGGTCCGTGGTAGTTCCTATTTAAAGAATTAATTATCTATTCAAGTAGTTACATATCGATAAAAAATGTTATTAACGTACGTTTATTTTCATAATCATTATGTTTAATTAACATCCTCTTGCTGGGTTCAGGATTCCTTTACCATTGGTCACAGTGATATAAAGCTTAGACAGACAACGCTTCTTCAATGTAGATAACTCAAGTTAGTTTAGAATACTTTCTTATCTTTTCTTATTACACATATCCTTATCTTTTATTTGAGTAAGTACATTAGTGTTACAATAGCTAGCTATTGCCCGCGACTTCATACGTGTTTATTTTTGTTTAATGGAATTTAAGTGTAGTTCTACAGATATTTTTACAGTTTAATATTCTTGTAGTTTCTAAAAATAACTTTTTCGATTAATTGTATCTCTTGAAAGAACTGTTTAGTTTCGGTATAATTTTTAAATTTTTAAACTTCCAATAACTTCTAAATTTAATGGCCGATTTGAATTTAAAAAAAGTATTTTACTTCTATATAAATTCCGTTGGTGATAAAAGTATTTAATTGAATAAGAATTAATACTCCACTACTAATTTAACCCACTTTTGTTTCTACCGGGGCGTCATAAAAATTTTTTTTAACACAAAAGCTGATATTGTGACTTAACTATGATAGTATTCTTTGGCGTCTTTTTTGTTGATAAAAATGAGTACCTACCTACTTTAATCGTGTACATTACCGTGTACTGTATCATCAATAGATTTCTCGGCGAACGCCAAGTAACGAATTTTATCGGCAAAATTTTGCTTCTTTAGGTTACACTATTTCAATTTTCATAAGAAAGGAGGATTTGAAATAAATATGTTATCTACTGCCTATGTTACTTCGAGATAGTAAAGCTTTCTTTTAATAAAGAAATATTTAAAATCAATAAGCTCTTTCGGAGCCCATTCGGTACAAACAAATAAATAGAGCAATATTTCCTCTTTATAATGTTATAAAGATATAGACTATCTGTTGAAAAATATATACAATGCTTCGAAATCTAGGGATATTCGTAAATGCTCAATGAGTTGTGAAGGTCAACTTACGGAATGCTTTCGTGTAAATACTGGTGGTCTGCCAAAACTGTCAAAGAATAATAAGCAGGAATAATAGCGCTCGCCGTTTCACTCGATGTATCGAAAGCTTTTGATCGTGTCTGGCATGAAAGTCTTCTGCACAAGCTTCCAGCCTACGGGTTACCCATTAGTTTTTGCAACTGGATCGCTGATTTCTTGAGTGGACGATTTTTTCGGGTTGTCGTCGATGGGTCCTCGTCTGACCTAATGGCCATCAACGCTGGTGTCCCTCAGGGATCGGTTCTTTCCGCTACGCTCTTCCTGCTGCATATAAATGATCTGTTAAAACCCGGCATCTTTGGGTATGCAGATGACAGCACTGTGACGGCTAGATACATGTCCAGTCCACGAGCTAGTGGAGACGAAACTCTTGTGCTCAGAGAGGCCTTGGTGGAACGCGTTAATCTGGCCTTAAGCGAGGTGTCCGATTGGGGTGACACTAATCTGGTACAGTTTAATGCTTCCAAAACCCAAGCGTGTTTGTTTTCCGCCAAACGGAGTCCGTTCCCCCTAACTCCGACTTTCCGAAATGTATCTGTGCCAATCACGAATAGTATTGAGCTCCTAGGTATCAGCATTTCGTCCAATCTAAGCTTTGGACAATGCATCGAGTCCAAAGCTAAAACTGCTGGCAAAAAACTTGGCATCCTCAACAAAGTTAAGCGCTACTTCACGCCAGAACAGCTTCTAACCCTGTACCAAGCTCAGGTTCGGTCGTGCATGGAGTACTGCAGCCATTTATGGGATGGCTCTGCCAAGTACCAGCTCGATGCTTTGGATTCGGTGGATCGTCGTGCTAGGAGACTCATTGGCAACGACCTTGTAGTCAGTAGACTTCAAAGCCTTGAACACCGGCGCAAGGTTGCTTGTCTGGCTGTTTTCTACAAGATACATTTCGGAGAGTGTGCTCAGGAGCTATTCGATTTGGTCAAACCATCTCCTTTCTACCATCGAACTGCGAGGCACCGAAAGAATCTGCACCGTTACGTGGTTGAAATACCATCAACACGTACGAAGCGTTTTGCTTCTTCCTTTCTGATCCGCACCGCAAAGGCCTGGAATGCCCTCCCATCTTCCGTCTTCCCTGATACCTATAATCTGGGTACCTTCAAATCAAGAGTGAATAGGCATCTTCTAGGCAAGCGCGCTTCATCTTAGGCTGCATCATCATTTACCATCAGGTGTGATTGCAGTCAAGCACTTGTCTATATACTTTAAAAAAAAAAAAAAAAAAAGGAACAATTTTAAATTATAGACCGAAGTTAGTCTCGGATCCAAATAAGTGTCGGTCACGCAGGCTTATTTCGGAGCGTGATTTTTTCAACTCACTCCAAGGCCACATTAATTTTCAAAGTCTTTTTACTCGGTTTTTATTCCGACATAATTAAAGGAGCTCGGTTAGGTGTAAAAACTGGTGAGGTAATGACATTTTAATTGTCTGAGTGATTACCGCACGACGGACTTGTATACTGGGCATCATTTCCTCCGATGGATTGGAAGTTCTTATTGTCATATAAACAAAGCTTGGAATATCGGTGGGTTTTACACCATTCGGACGCCTGTACTGTCGCATTCATCCTGTTATTACGAATAATTGCATTACGCTTCGTTACTGAGGGAAAAAAGGCAAGTAGATATAATTGACACGTTACTCTCTTTGTACACGCCTAGCACGTGTTGGTTCACACGGCGTGCAATGGTTTTCTATAAGCACGTATGAGTACTAATATTACAGAGTAAGCAACCTTTGTAATATTGCTTAAAAATGTATTAGTATCGATATAAAATTAAGTGCCTTTTCAACAGTATTTTTTAAACTTTGCTTTTATAAATCAGATGTAGGTACGTAATATTAATAATGTGAGTGTATATTTAGTTCTGTTTGTGACCTGGTAACATACTAACTATAAAACCGATTTGGAAGTTTAGTTGATTGGTTTGTCTGCAGTTTTCTGAAGCTGCGTCCCGGGTTTTTTTTTATTTTTTGGGGAAAATGTAGCATTCATTGCGGACAAAGTCGCGGGCAACAGCTAGTATTATAATGAAATGTATAATTGACATCTACTTATACGTTTCGCTTCGGTAAGTAATGATACAACCTTAAGATTGGGTAGCGTGTTAGATGAAATTTTATACCATCATTATGGTGCATATTGGAAACCAAAAACCTAGGCTTTTCATAAATTTAGGTGAGATATTAACAACAAAGCAGTGCAGACCCTTTAGTTTCTCTATCACAAAAGGTTAGACTAGAACTCTCCATGTGTACTGTCTCCAAAATTGCCATGTGGCAGGCTACCGTCAGACAGGCGACCTTGCGATGCTCCACACTTCGATGTTTAACCTTTTTTTTACGTAACTAATAATATGATAGCATATATTGATCATAAATATCTATTCTATATACGTTTATATGTGAATTTTTGTAGTTAGTACGTAAATATAGTATAGTATGCTCTTATGTCTTTATATCGGCTTCGCAAGCTCGGGTTGCCTTTATTTATGATATGCCTTTGCAGCATAGCACTAAATATTATTACTGTTTTCTTTCTGTTTTTTCTTTTTGCGTTTTTTTTTTCTATTCTATTCTACGGAGCGGTGATGTCCTGGTGGTTGGAACATCGGCTTCTGAATCGTTTAAAGCGATTAAAATATCACTTGCTTCAACGGTGAAGGGAAACATCGTGAGGACACCTGCATGAGACGACCTTTGAGAACATTATAATGTTCTCAAAGGTTTGTGGCGCCCACCAATCCACACTGGTCTAGGGTGGTGGACTGCGGCTTTAACCCCTTCTCATTGTGGGAGGAGATCCGTGCCCTGTAGTGGGCCGGTAATGGGTTAATATGATGATCAATGTATTTCATCGATCTAGAACTCGAAAAGGAACACTTTTAACAGATGAATTAAATTTATTTATTTTTTAATACAACGAAAGCTGTCTTTAGGAACAGTCACGAGTAATTTTTAAATAATTAGGCTCTTGAAATGATGTTCTTTGTCACATAATAGTGTTAAAATGATAGGGTTTCGTGTAATTCTCGTGTCACCCTTTAACATCTGGCTCGGGGCTTAACGACCTGCGCTGCGGTGGGAAACGAAGGCACTTTCCACAACACTTGCGAATAATGACCTAATCATGTTTTTTTTATAACCTTCTTCGTAAATTAGTTCCACAACTCGTACTTGTTGATTTTTGGACCTATTTTTTGTTTATATATATGGCTCTGGCTGGCTGGCTCTGTGGTTAGCTACCACTCCAACGACAAAGACGTGTCGACAAGCAGTTTAATATTTCATTACGATACCGGTTAGAGATATGCATCGGTAGCGGTTAATATAACTGGTATAGGTTAATACAACTGCCAAGTGCCATCCCCCTAACAATTAAGCACGCTACCATCTAAAACTGAATCTTACCGTACTATCAAATCAGATGCAATCGAGGGCTATTTTTTATAGGAATAAAAAAAACATAATAATATAAAAAATGCGAAAGTGTGTATTGATGAATGAAGCAGTATGTAGTATATCATGTATGTATATCCAAATACACGATGCAAGCGAATGGATATTTTTTTTTACCAGAAAAGCTGCTGGTTTTCGCGCAATAAAAAAATAGCATTTATTAACTATAGTTGGTTTGACCGCTTTACATACGAGTATCTTGGTGCAAATTTGCATCCTAAGACGGCAATATGAACCATTTTACACCGGAAAAATAAGAGGTTCTAGTGGGATTTTGTAAACAAAGTCACGGGCGATGGTATAAGATAAAGAGCGTGCTAATCTCTGGAACTATAAGACAGTTTTGAAAATCGTATTGAGCAAATCTAGTAAAATAAAAAACCGAAAACTAAACTACAAGTAGGAGGGCGTAATTGGTAAAAGCGCTCAGGCCGCGATTGCCCGAGAGTCGCAGGTTCAAATCCTGTCGGTTCCGAAAATTTTTATATGCATTTTAAATTTATAAAACTAAACTACAAGGTTTCTAATAATTATGGTTTTGATCTAAATGATTTGTGCTGTAAAGAAAATTCCAGTGCATTCATTCGCTTGTTGTTTTGGAAACATTTTAAAACATTTACAAGAATTGCGAGCACAACACAGGCTTAACACCTTTGCCTCATTTTGATGGACACAGGGCAGCATTTTGTAGGACAAGTAGTTATATTTGTAATTGACAGACCAAAGGTACACCCAGAGGCGTTCCTAGGGTCTTGAAGTAGAGCAAGCGCAGCTACATATGGGACTAATTTGACTCATCGTATGGCCTATATTCGTTTCCCTGTTCTCTGACGGTACCTCACGTCGTAGAAATAAATTCCACCCTCATCATCTGGATGCCTGGTATTCTTCTACTGTTCGAAATACCAGATCATTTCTACCGCGCACTTGCAAACCGTGGAACAATCCCCCATCTGATGTGTTTCCTCAAAAATTCAATCTAGGGTTATTCAAGGGGCGGATAAACAAATTCCTTAAGAGCCGGCAACGCATCGGTGGCTCTTCTGGTGCTGCAGATGTTTATGGGCGGCGATGATCACTTACCATCAGGTGACTCACTTGCTCGTTTGACCGCTATTAATATTATAAAAAAAAGGTATACGGTTGTTGTTGTGCCATATGACAAAAATAAACTCATCTTTGAAAACCCTACGATTATGATCCACACGCGAATTGTGATTAGAAATTTCGATTGATAATTAAAGCTTTTCAGCTTCTATGGTAGTACCGCCACTGGGTACACCTTCTGGTGAGTGGCAAACAATCGCCTATAAACAGAGCAACGCTTCGCAGAGCATGCAAGAAGATGCATGCAGAGTTTGCAACGTGCCACTATGTGTCCATCAACCTCAGGCAAAGGTGTTAAGCCTCATGCCCCCATATAATATATGGATATGTCAGACAAAGTTTGATATAAAGCTCACAGGAAACCAACAATATTAATTACTCAATATCCTGATTGAACGGTGTGTAACTTACACTAATATAGCCACAAACATCTCATGAATGTTTGTTGCCAAATAACTTAGTGTCCACAGACGGCAAGGGCGGGCGGTTTACATAAGTAATTAACCGATAGGGCGGCAGATTGTACGGATTACCTCATTGAATGTTTATCTACGTGCTACGAGCTACGGCGTAGCTTACGTTGACTGTTTGTTAACCGACTTAAAAAAGGAAGGTGCTTTGTTTCTCCTGTACGTTTGTATTTTAGTTTAAATGCAATATTTCTTAGGAACTTGTCGACATATTTTGTACCAGGCTAAGAAAATGAATTTTGGGCGACAGGGGCGGAGGTAAGTGAGTTAAACAGACTTTCGGCGCAAATTCAAGCAGGATGCCGGTGAGATCATAATGCGTATCTTTGCAAAATATGCAGAGAAATCGATACTCATGCAAACCGACATGAGTCTAGAGATCTCTACCATAAAATTCGGTCCATTACAAAAACACTCTCCTCCAGAACCTGGGCTGTTGAAGACAGTAATGGTAGAGTAGTTACTGAACTAGACCTTGTAAGTAAGGTTTGGAAAAGTTACTGCCAGTCTTTGTTCCAAGACATTCAGTCAGACAAGTTTCCTGATACTGAACCTGGATCTGAGAACCAAGAACCAGAAATTCTTAAATCAGAAGTCAAGGCCGCCATTATGCACCTCAAGAATGGAAAAGCCACAGGGAGAGATTCAATACGAATAGAAACAATACGAGCTTTAGGTGATATAGGTGTCAATATTTTCCATACTATATGCAATAGGATATGGCATACGGGAATATGGCCGGCAGAATGGGGACATACCGTTTTTATTCCATTGCATAAGAAAGGTTCAACAAAAAAGTGTAGCAACTACCGCCTCATAGCACTTATATCTCATGCTAGCAAAGTCTTTTTACACATTCTCAATGAACGACTGAAGACTTTTTTGTCCAAAGAGATTGCACCTGAACAAGCTGGTTTTGTAAAAGGTAGGGGTACTCGTGAGCAGATCCTGATCGTACGCCAGGTTATAGAAAAAGCCCGAGAGTTTAACAAGCCAACTTATATTTGCTTTGTGGACTTTTCAAAGGCATTTGACTCGGTAAAATGGTCCAAGCTGTGGAATGTTTTGCTAAGCATGGGTACGCCGAAACATTTGGTTCATCTTCTCAGACGTCTATACGACAACGGAACTGCATCTGTTCGCACGGATGGCGTTTTATCAGAAACTTTCCATCTCAGCGCGGGAGTACGCCAAGGATGCATAGTTTCACCGCTCTTGTTTAATACTTACACTGAACTTATCATGCGAATCACACTTGAAGATTGGACGGACGGCGTTACTTTTGGCGGGTACAAGATTTCCAATTTACGCTATGCAGACGACACCACATTGTTCGCAACCACTGCCTGTCATATGGAGCAGTTACTTCGCAAAATTTTGGATTAATGATTAACCGCAGTAAGACCAAAATGATGGTTATAGACAGAGCCAAAAATAATTCGCCGGAAATTATTCAAATCGCGAACTGCGAGGTTGTCCAATCCTACGTATACCTTGGCGCTTTAATAACTAACAATGGTGGTTGCGTAGGAGAGGTAAAGCGACGTATGGCAATAACGAGAACTACTATGGAAAAGCTGAAAAAAATATGGAGGAACCGTAACATTACTAAGGCCACTAAGATCCGGCTTGTACAAACACTTGTTTTCCCCATATTTTTATACGCCGCGGAGACGTGGACTTTGCGAGAGGTCGAGAAGAGGAAAATTGATGCTTTAGAGATGTGGTGTTGGAGACGTATGCTTGGAGTGTCATGGAATGAATTTCGCACCAATATTTCCATTATCCGAGAACTGGACATCAAGCAACGTCTCTCAACATTAGTGCATAGCCGCATATTAAAATTCTTCGGTCACGTCTCTCGGAAAGACAGCAACTCCATAGAACGCCTTATTGTGCAGGGCAAGGTAGAAGGCACTAGAGCACGCGGTAGGTCACCCATGCGATGGACCGATCAAATCAAATCTTCAGTGGGAGGTCCCTTGCATGAGTGTACCAGACTATCTGCAAACAGGGAGAAGTGGCGAATGATCGTGAGGCGAGTAACAACTGCCACAAACAATGTCCCACCGTGATGACCACGACCACTCTGGCATGAGTGTTACGACAAAGAAGAAGAAGAAGAAAATGAAGGACAACAGGATAAAATCGAATGTTTGCGAAAAACCTTTGCAGATTGAAAAAAAAGGCAGTTTTTTGAAATGTGTAATTATCTTAGGTGAATATAAATATTAAAAAGGTATTAATAACCTAGTAAAACCTCAGTGGCTGGCCTTTTTTAGACTGCTATAAGATTGTTTGTTACAGTTAATGTCTTCCTCAACTCAAACTCTCAACTTTCTGTCTTTATCAACCCAATCGATTAATTCGCATTGTTGATCAAGGCCAAAATGAATGTTCTATTACTGGACATAGGTCGAATCTCTCTAAAGAAAAAGTATTTCTGCGTAAACCCACCATGCCACTCCAATGTGGGTTGGCGAGACATAACCATAATTATGAATAGTGATAAGAACCAAAATCGAAAATTTATCCTGCTCTGAAAGACACGGCGAAAACTGTGGCATTTTTCTGAATATGATGTAGTACTGAAATTTTTTAACATGATAAACTAATATCTTACCATTCTCACTACCCGGATATTGAACCTACAACATGGTAAACACTATAACAACGAGGCACCACACTCATTAATACGATATTTACAATCTGAGGAGTAGACATATAGAACTATTGAATGCTCACCGAAATTACCACAAACTTCTGCTATAAAGTATTAAAATAAATTGATGCCAACATAAACCACAGGCGATTTCCCCCGTTTATAGATCTGTTACACACAAACAACTTGAATAAGACACATTAACCAAGAAAAACAAATTACGGCGCTCCGGACTAATCTACCAACTTTTTTATATATTTTCCTCCGCTCGCGCCCATTAATACGAAGCAGTGTTTAATATCTGACATCTGTTACAAAAACTTTTATTATAAGACTAATCCATTGCACACATACACACACACACGGGAAAGTTATTTTTCCCGTGTACAACGTTCACACACACAAAAGTTGTAGCACTTAGTTTGGGAGTCCTTGTGGAGCATGAGGGTAAGTTACACTCAGACTGCATTTTATGCATCTTTATTATTTTTATTTATTTTTTCAAAAATAAACAAAAAGTTTAACATTCTCAATTAAAAACCTTTTTAATTGAGAAACCTTTTTAATTGAGAATGTTAAACTTTTTGTTTATTTTTGAAAAAATAAATAAAAATAATAAAGATGCATAAAATGCAGTCTGAGTGTAACTTACCCTCATGCTCCACAAGGACATAACTTATAAATTTTACCGTTACACACTGCGCCGTCGACAATCGGTCGGTCGGGTATAACTACATTCTAAATCCTAAAATTCTTAATCTTAAACGATTGCTAGATCATCATCAAAAGCCCATAAAAATCCACTGCTGGACTAAAGGCCTCTCGCAACGGAAGTGTGTGAACAAAACCTCCACGCTGGGCAGACTGATTTGTTGATCACAGTAGATGGTAGAAGTGGCACAGAGCACGTTACTAGTTCTCTGTCATATTCTCCTAGTACGTCACCACACAATAACGTCATTACCAACACATTACTGGCCAACTACAGGTTACGGGTATCCTCTCAGAATAAAAAGGGCTTTCGACAAAGCTAAGTCAACTTTAGCCAGCGGCTAAATGCAGATTGGTAGAATTCAAATACCTTGGATTATGGAGAACTCTCACAGGCATGCAGGTTTCATGACGACGTTTTTCTCCGACTTTGCAGTGCGTGATATTTTATTTCTTCCATTAAAAATGCACATTCCAAGTTAGAGGTTTTGAACTCGGTCCCCCTGAAATGGAGGCTGTATTTTTGGCCGCCGGCTATCAAACAGCTTGGCTATCAACTATAGATAGTGATAGATTTCCTTTTAACTTCGATACAGTATATCCAAATACAAACAATCCGGTCAAAGTAACAGATAACCTTACAAAAATAAATAAACCATACGTGACGATTGTGAAACTCGTTCTAAGAAATTAATACTAAAAGTATCTCTTTGTTATCGTGAGTATAAATTAAAAAAACTTGGTGTATATATAACAAAATTTAAATTGAAAAGTTATTTCAAGTTAAAATCCATTCATACCACACAGCATCGCTCGCCGCCCGTCGGCGCCCATTCTCATCTGCGAGTTCTTAATTAAGTTAGCTTATGTAACGAAAGATGCTCTCATTTAGATAACTTCAAGTTAGTCTACTTAGCGCGATCTCTTAGACCCTTTGCACATTAACCTGCGATTAAAATAAAATCCTTTTCCTAACCCACTTTCCCTTTTTTGGGAGGTGACCCGTGCCCTTTAGTGGGCATCATCCTCATCATATCAACCCATTACCGGATGGGTTGATACGATGATGATAATGAATACAAAATCGATGTTAGATAAATTTTGTCCAAACAAAACACATCATGTACCGAAACACTTTTTTTTATAAATCGGTTTATCGTGACACTGCACTTAAATGATCTTTAAAATGCTATAATATTCACACTTTTTTATGTATTTTTTAATGTTTTATGCGCAGAAGTTTATTGTTTTGAAGTTTAATGACACTAATCAAACTTTATACGTAGCACATAATTGACTGAAATATGGCAATTAAATTATGGTATTGTGTAGATTCTGTTAATATACAATTATGATGAAAACCATTTTTCGGTTAAAGCAATTATATAGGTTTTATTTTATACAAATAAACTTATAAATCAAAAATTAAATAGAACTCAATGATTCGCAGGCTTTTAAATACGTGAACATTAGGCCAGTTCCCGTATAACATGCCAGTGCCAAGTCTCAAACATTTGAAAACCCCTCTACTAGTTACAAACAACAGTTTTTCTAGGAATAATGGGGCCATAGTTAGAACTTAGTTTCACTGCTTTTGAGGTTAACAATAAAGGTGATATGACAGGCATTGAAACTAAGTACAATCAATTTTAGAAACATAAAGTTAGAAGAAATTAAGAAAAATATTGACTTTGAGCTTAAGGCAATGAAACTTAAAACTCTCTTGTTTAAGGTTCGGTGGGTTATTAAACTAAGTAACAGTGTGATGTGCTAAGAACCTTAATGCCTGCAAAGTTGGTATCCGAACCTAATTAGCGAAGTTGCCTCGCTTTATGAGGCGTTGTTGGGACCAGGTGCTTACCATTGCGACAGTAAAGTTTTAATCGAGTTTTGACTGTGCACATAAAGTGACCGTCTTGAGGACTTTCTTTTGTAATTATATCTAACAATATATTATGTTGCTAGCGGTCCTCTGCGACTTCATCCTCATAATATAAGTCTATCTTAAAATATATATAAATATAATATGTTTTCCCGGACTTTTCTTCCGGGCATTTAAAGGGAACAATGTCATTTTAGAGTAACTTTCACCGTTTACGCAAGTAGCCTATCACACATATAGATATCATCCAAAAAATATCTACGGTAGTTGTGTAATAGATCTAAAGAACAAATCTGTTATAACCTCTTCATGCTAAAATAACTGAACGGATATTTTGTTCTTGGGTCTTGTGCCAGGTATCTTGAGAAACGAATCACCAGATCTTAGGACTTGAAATAAAATACAAGACTGACTGAGACTGAATATTCTGAATTGCTAATCTGCAAAAAAGTGAAATTGAGTTTGTTGTGAAACAAATTACGCGAGCAGGGCTTGTTATACGATAAATAATAATACAAGTGACGTCAAGCGATGGCGCCATACGAGATCCTAAGACTGGGTAATCAACTTTTCATCAATTACAAGATACCAATTCTAATCGAGTTTTCTCATTAAGCACTAACCGAGCCCTCTTTATTATTGGAATAATACGGGGTAATATCGTGGCATAGTTACTTAATCAATTCCTTTGTTGGTGGATCGACCCCCTTGGGTGGGGCTGATTAAGAAGAATATTGCTTGATTACGCCCTTGAAGTATGACGTACAAGATGAGGTTAAGACGCTTTTCACTGGAAACGCCAAGGTAATTAATTACCATTCGTTTTCTATATTCAATCTATCTGGAATCTGTTTATAGGTGGCTTAGCTAAGTTGTTATTTTTTTATTGTAGGTATGCATATGGTTGACTTTAACAACGTTGCTAAGTAATAAATTTATAGATTGCTGATATACGAAAACAATTATCCATAGTAGTATATACTAAATTTATGAAATTGTAAGTGTGTTTGTTACCTATGTTCACAAAAGCTGTCCCGATCGTAATGAAATTTGACATAATGGTAGCTAAGATTCCAGAGACGGAAATACTTTTCATCCCGGGATATAAAAGAGTTCCTAAGGGATTATATCATTTGCTTTGTTGTATATGTAACCTATGTTTGGCTTAACTGCTGAATCAATCTAACGTATATAGGCAAAAGATCGATTGATTCAAGTAAACGGACAAAGAATACCTACTTTATTTAAAAAAAATACTACTAACGGCACGGCTACGATATACGCGGTCGCAGCCGCAGGTAGTACTGTAAATTTTAACGTATGAATGTTTGGTTTTTACACATTATCGGCTTAATCACTGAACCGCACCTATTGTTATGACATTCGGCAAATATTATTAAGTTTGCATCCCGTGGATGGATAGAAAATATTTATTTTATCACTCTAAAGCACTTCAGAACCGTCCTAACAGCATGGATTAAATAAAACTGATCCAAGACGAAGATCCAGATTGCATCCTACAGATTGATTTGATAATTTTAGTCTGGGAAAATAAACTATTCCAGCCAGATTTAAAAGAATCTAAATGAAGGCGAATGTATTTACTAACTAACCTTATGTATTTTTTAACATTTGAATTATGGCAATATATTATTTTCGTCGTCTAACATTATTATAAAAATGATTATCATTACATACTTTCTATGAATCCCCACTTATATTCTGTGTGTTTACTAAAAATATTTACTTACTAAAACGTGTGGTAAATAGATTTTATAATTCGAATTGACAATGTACAATACATACGTCTTGCATTACACTTGAAAGTCAATAATTCACCAAAATTTACGTAACTACCCTTGAGTACGAGATACTGATAGCTGAAAGGAAAAATATTGCAGCACTATATTTGGCAGTAGACTGGGGCGGTAATATTTCTATTCCAATATCTACTGTAGTCGCCTCATAGTGACAGAAGTAACTTTACGAGCAGGTTAACATATTTTTACTTTTTATATTTTCTAAACATATTTTAACCCAAAACTGTGTTTTACTCATCCTATCATCACGCATCACGTTCGTCACGCTGCTCTAATGGGTGGACTTTGAAGATTATTTACTAACACGAGTTAGTGATTGTAGCCGGAACCGACGGCTTAACTTGCTCTCCGAGACATGGGGGTGGACAACATTATATTTTACTATAGATAAATAAATAATAAATAAATATACTACGACAATACACACATCGCCATCAAACCCCAAAGTAAGCGTAGCTTGTGTTATGGGTACTAAGATGACTGATGAATATTTTGATAAATAATATACGTACATATATACATATAAACACCCAAACACTGAAAAACATTTTGACATCTATTTTGACATCTAGTCTATTAAAGGCTATACTTAACCTCAGAAAATTCTTCGTGATAAATATTTGCCGAAAATAGTTATCATGTTATCAAAAAACGAACGATGAAGTGTCAGGCGATTTGGCGTTCTTGTACGATAGAATCAGATTATCAGTATGGGTTTAATATAACCGCCACTAACAGGTTAGCCCGCTGCCATCTCAAACTGCATCATCACTTACCACCAGTTTAAATTGCAGTTAAGGGATAACTTGTACAAGAATTTCTACAGCCACAGATGTCACTTCCATTGAGTTATATTAAAGTGTGGGTACATTGTCTCAGTCGTTGGCAATATTTATCATAGTGCGGTGACGCTAGTGTGCGTCGGTGCCTAATGAATATCTCCGGCATCGATGAATGTCTCGATGGAACTTATCCGAGAACCAATATTGTCATTTAGACACAATTACAGAATGTATCTTATTATGTTGGGCTTTTATAAGTGCTTGTTATATCGTTCTTAAGGAATGCAAGCAAACCTATCAAATGAGGGGTATTGTCACCATCGTTATCCTATACAGGGATAAGGGTCTACGGTCCACACAAGGCCTAATTGAATTATAGAATATAGAGCTTAGACCCACCACTCTACTACCATGCGGATTGGCGGGCTAGATGGTTATTATTTCTGAACAATACTAACAATAAACCTGTATTTTTAGCATCAGAATTAAATATTCAGTTAACAAGTAGCATGTTTTACGACGGAATTTGACATCCTGGCATATATTTCCGAGTCAGCCTAAATGTTAGGTACCTAGTGCGTTCCTCTATCCGGACACCAGGACTCGGAAAAAAAATTCGATCATTTACCTTTAAGTACATAGTACAGATCCCTTAAATAAAACATTATATTTAGTCCATATAAAAAAATACCTACTGTGTTTGTAAAAAAAAAATCACAGAACCTGAACTAATGGACGCCCAATGCTGGATACAGCTCTTTTTTAGGGAGTTCCAAATACCAAGGTCTTGTGACGATTGGGTTGATCGACTTCCTGCGGCTCGCTTGATGTCATTAGTACACCTCGTCGTTTGTGTTTACCGGTGCGAGGTCGCAGTTCCAACACCTTATGACCGCAACATCCATCGGTTTCCCAAGCTATGTGCACCGCCCATTGCCACTTCATCTTCGCATCTCGATTACCTCTGTTGTTAACTCTGCTTCTTCTACGTATCTCCTTATTCCTGATTCGATCACGTATAGCTCTCTCCATCGCCAGCTGGGTGACCCTACAGATTATTTTAACCTTCGTCCACGAAAAAAAAAATGTTCGTGTTTCGTCCTTGTAACAATGCTGCACGAAGGATTGCAACTTCCGCGTTCAATGTCATCATTTAACAGAGGACAGTATTAATCTGAGTATTGCTGAGGTACTCAGAGAACATTGAAAATGACCTTTAG
This sequence comes from Pararge aegeria, assembly GCF_905163445.1. Taxonomy (NCBI): domain Eukaryota; kingdom Metazoa; phylum Arthropoda; class Insecta; order Lepidoptera; family Nymphalidae; genus Pararge; species Pararge aegeria. The sequence goes on along the minus strand of NC_053195.1, from coordinate 7,609,219 downwards.
TTCAATATTTTATAAAAATTAAGCTTAATTTGCTATACTCCGCGAAAAGCAGAAGAATCTGTATGGTGTAATTTATAATTTCATCAATCCTTGTACTCCACATGAAACAGATCTTCGGCAATATACAAATAAAAAACACAAATTAACAAACAGTCTTAACAATTATTCATTTTAAAGTCAACATCTCCTGAGGATGCTCCGGTTTCGGAGCGAAACGTGCGTAGAGGGTACATTGCCGAAGATCTGTTTGGTGTGCATTTACAGTTTTATTATAAGTATAAATATCATGCATTTGTGTTATAGTTATCCATAAAGTATTAAATTCCCTCTAGTTAGCGTAAGTGGCCCTCCCGTACTAACAAGATGTAAAAAAAAACTTAATTTCTCATTCCTACATACGACCTTAATGTGCCAGTCTGCTGGTTATAAAATAACACAAAATTCAAAAATTTAAATTTCTTTTATTTCACGTAGACCTAATATAAGCACTTTTGAAACGTCAAGTCTGTCTGTGTGTAGTGACTGTACCACCTGTTCGGATGGCAGAGTCTACTAAGAAGAAGCCGGCAAGAAACGCAGCAGTTGCTCTTTTCCAATCTCAACAATTTACATTTTAAAATTCATTTTTCTATCTTGTGAGGAATGAAAGCGCAGCCGGATGCTTCCAAGCAACCTTGTCATTAAGAAATTCATTAACTGTTTAATAACCTCGCTGTACTAAATGTGTTTTAACACATTCTTTAAACGCATTGGTAGGTCCAAAATTACTTTAGGAATCGTGTTATAAAATCATATACTCAATCCCACAAACGCATCTTTAATATGTTGCCTATATCAGAAAATCTCAATCCGTTTCGGTACAAATGCTAGTTTCAACTCAACGCTGTCCGATTAGGGCAGATTTACACTCGCCGTTTGACCATCGATTCCCTCCGCCGCCTTTGTCTCTCCAGTTTCAATTCGTCCGGCCATTGTGTCGTTTGGAGATGAGTGGACGTCGTTAGCAAGATTCCCCGCACGTGAGATAAGGCCCTAGTACAAAGGATCGGTGTAATCTCCGTGTGCGTACGTTTAGTGACGTCCTTTGTGAGAATTGCGCTGTCATTTTTAAGGTGCTTGTGATTAGGGAGAGCTCCTTCAGGCTATTTATTGGGTGGATAATGAAGTGGACGGCTTTTGGAGTAAGAAATATTTCAGATAGGAATAGTTAAGCTAATTTTGTCAGGTTTAGATTGTTTTATCATCTTTAATTTTGGTTATTTCTATCAAGAAATTCTTAGTACCGACCCGGAGTTTGGAAATTAGCCGTGATTTACCCCCGTGCCTGGGAGAGCACGTTAAGCTGTCGGTCCTGCAACTGATATCGTTCCACTCGTGTCGTAGTTGCTGTCTTATGGGACTGAGGGAGGGAGAGTGAGCGAGAGTGAGTGAATAGAGAGTGCATCTGTGTTACTGTAATATCTCTTCTAATTTATTTTTATTCCACTAAAGGTTAGCCCTTGACTGAAATCTCCAGTGATGGTTAGTGATACAGTCTCAGGTGGCCAGTTATATTAAAACCATATCCCTAATCGGTTTCTACGCAACATCGTACAAGAACGCTTCGGTTTAGTAATCCAGCAGTAGAGTTAAAATCCTTACCTACTATCCTTACTTATATTGTTAATGCTATGTTTATTTGTTAGTTTGCTTGTTTGTCTTTTCTTTACTCCATAACTAAGCAACCAACCTTGATTTTTGGCATAGAATTAGTTGATAGGACATAACATTCAGTGGCGTGCATAGGGTGTATGCACAGGGTATGCAGATAATATAAAATGAAGAAAATCCCCGGTACGAGTCATAAATACTTAACGGTAGGCTTCTTATAACTCTTACAATGCCTATCCTTAACTTTTTTATAATTCTTAGTTGAGGTTTTCTTCATTTTACATCATCTGCATACCCTGTGCATATCCTCTATGCACGCCACTGGTGCCATTGGCTACTTTTTATCTTTTATGAAAACAAATGCTTTTCCGCTTTTCTTTTTAATAAACACGGAAGAACGCGGGCAACAGCTAGTAAATATTTGTAATCCAAAACAACAAAACTAACTTATATTAAAAATCAACCTTCACAATGAACAGTTTAATATTTTCGGCGGTTAATTATACTTGTAATCGTTGTTCACTTAAGTGTGAGTCTACACTAACGATTATGCTTTAAGGCACTCGCAGATTAATATATGACTGTCGTAAATTGTACTCGAATGCATCGAGTACAAATTATTTTTATTTAAAATTTAAAATGCCTATAAAAATTTTTGGAAACGACAGGATTTGAAAATGCACTGAGTGTACATTCTGAAGTCCTCCAAGTGTAGGAAAAAACACTAATAAAAAATATGAAAATGACAGGGCATAAAGTTTTTAACGTTGAGTTAGCTTTGTTCAGTATATTTTAAGCATTTATACCGATAGTGTAGTATAGTGTTAAGTTTTAAAGCATTTTTTTACTAAAATATATTCTTAAAACTTCTTTGAACGTTTTTGGGAAAAATTTACGGTAAATTATCAGCTATTTCATCCATACTAATATCATGTCTGTTTGTTTATTTGTTTGTTCCCTATGTTTAATTAAACCACTGATCAAAATGAAATTTGGCACAGAGATAGCTGGTAACCTAGAACCTTAAGTAATACTTTTTATTCCTGAAAATGTATCGGTTTCTGTGGAATTAAAAAAAAAAAACAAAACAAACGCTCGCAAAGCTCCCGTAGCTTTGCGAGCGTTTGTTTTGTTTTTTTTTTCACTTCTTGTTAAAATATTAGTTTAATCGGATAGTTAATTTTTACTGTTATTCTGAGTTTCTGTGATTGTCTTGTATGCAGATCTGCAGTAAAATTATTATTTTATTTTATTTATTAATTTATAAGCAACTAAAGCAATTAGCCTTACAATAAAATTTAAAGAAACGGTGATAGCCCAGTGGTCAGGACTTCGACTTCACTTTCGGGAAGACGAGTTCGAATCCCACGCACCTCACCTCAAACTTTTTTAATTTATATGCGTTTTTTAATTAAACTATCACTTGCTTCAACGGTGAAGGAAAACATGTGAGGAAAACCTACATCCCTGAAAGCTCTACATAATGTTCTCAAAGGTGTGTGGAGTCCACCAATCCGCACTGGGCCAGCTTGTTGGACTACGGCCTTAACCCCTTTTCATTGTGGGAGGAGACCCGTGCCCTGTAGTGAGCCAGTAATGGGTTGATATGATGATGATGATGTGCACGTGGCTTTACGTGTAATTTTATTGTAATGACTATGTTTTAGATAAAACTGTAGCGCACACAACGATTACGTCCGCACCGTTCCTGTAATTAAACATTTTAATAACTGTGGTGTTTAAGCTTTGTTTCCAACTGTTATTAACGTGCATAAAACCTGCATAAATTTGTTCGTACGCATGCGATATTAAAAGGTCGAAAACAAAGGTTTTGTGAATGATAGCACTAAAGAGTCTTTTCGCGGAGTATAGCAAAATAATCTTAATTTTCATAATATTTCATGAAATTCCACAAAGTAACGCCTGCTTCTATCCAATGCTAGCACTATTTTAAGCCTATTCTGTATGGTTTATTTAGAAGATGTGGGTACATCAGAATTGGCACCTTCGATGATGTTCCTTTTGTACACAAGCTGTTTACTAAACAAAATTAGAAGGTTTAACAATAGTATTATCAAAGGGTAAATATATCAAATCAAAAGATAAGGATAAGTATAGACCACAAAGAATATAGTTAAAAGATTTTTGTACAACTGAATTGGCACCAATGAATTTTTGAGTCACATCAATTGACGTATAGTTGTAGAGATGACAAAAATAGAGATTAAAAGCGTATACCTCAGTACGTAAACACAATAGTTAGTAAGTGTTAGGTACTAAATAGTTTATAGTTTACCAAATATTTAGGACAGTCGTCTCTCGTTATAGTAAAATGGGTAAAAAATTTGTAAGTTGTGGTTGAACCTTCAGGATTCTAACGTTCTCTTACTACGTTTCTGGGTCTCGCAGCTTCAATTTCTTGTCTTATATCCTTCTTACCGACCCTTTTTTTTACATAAAAATTTATTTTAATTTTTTATTTTAAAATGATTACCCAAACAGTAACATAATATGTAAATGTAGTGGATAGAATAAGCCATATTGTCCGAGAGTGGATATTTAAGTTTTTGATGAACTGAGTTAATTGAAAGAGTACACTGCTTCACACTTGGATTTTTACGTACTTGCATGTTTATATATTTAGTTTTAAAATAATGGTGATGTTTTCTAATTTATACTGACGGCCGAGTGGCGCAGTGGGCAGCGACCCTGCTTTCTGAGTCCAAGGCCGTGGGTTCGATTCCCACAACTGGAGAGTGTTTGTGTGATGAACATGAATGTTTTTCAGTGTCTGGGTGTTTATCTGTATATTATAAGTATTTATGTGTATTATATTCATAAAAAAATATTCATCAGCTATCTCAGTACCCATAACACAAGCTACGCTTACTTTGGGGCTAGTTGGCGATGTGCGTATTGTCGTAGTATATATTTAGTATATAATTTATACTGATATTTGTATACCAGTATAAATAAGAAACTATAAAGTTAGGAAAAGAGGAAGAACAGAAACACAAAGATTGGAGTAAAATAAAAAAGGTAGCCTTATCGCTTAGCAATAGTTGTTAGTAAGATTTTATTAGATCAGTATTTTCAAGCCAATTCTATGGCTTGAAAATTATTTTCAAAATACGATTACCTACATGCACATTGTAACACGAAACACAAACTTTGGGCGAAAGAAATAAAAAAGTTATTGAAATCAATTTTATATATATATTATTAAACCCTAAAAATAATTTTCAACAAAAAAATAAAACTAAGTAAAATTTAAAACATCTTCGAAACTACCAGAGCGAGTAATAGTGCCTAAGATGCTGGCAGCAATGCCCCTTCGAATGGCCAAATTCTCTTTATATTAAATGTATTATGTTACAAATCTTGAGTTAATATTATTGTAAATGTACAAACGAATTGCACCTTAAAAATTTAAATAAACCACAGCCAGTGTCACGCTCGCTTCAAATGAGTGAACTGCACTAATTACTGTAGATTGCCGACGACAATTTATTTCTCATTAGTGCGGCCTTCCACGGATTTCGGTCGCCCACCTCGTGTATTATAATGACGATTATTTTAATTTCGCTAATAACACTTTAATTATAAACCGCGCCAAGGCCACTCGTGTTGTGCAGGTTATAATGTGCATTATAACTAGTGGATTACCCAGAACTTAGGCCTAGCACTGTAAGGAAATATTTTTTAGGATCTTGGCTTAATTGGTTATTGATCACCATCCTACCGTTATCATTAACAAGTTATTACTGGCACAGGGTACGATAACTCATGCAAGAGAGAATTTAGACAATAGACCCACCGCGTTACTCCGATACGCGTTTACGGTGGTCTTTAATTTCCTAACTCCAGGCTGGTGTTGAGAATTTTCCTTAAAAAACAATTCCTAACAATTAATTCGCGGGAATCGAAACCAAGACCTAGCAATCCTTAGTTGAAAACACTTCCTACCACTAACTAGTCTATAGCGAGCGAGAAAGTGTGTTAGGATGAGCAAAACTGGAGAAGTTTTGCTTTTAACTCTTTATTTTAAATAGAAAAAAATAAGTTTATACGGAAGTTAAATTTCAAGAAAAATATTCCTCCAGTCTTAGCTTTTGTAAAGCTATGGTAATAATATTATTGAGTGAATAAAAATACTAAAGAAAGTATCAAAATAATTTATTAAATTTAAGACAAAATATTGAATGAACATCGAGCTTCATGTTCGTTACTCCGCACGATTCACACCGAAACCGGAGTCCGGAGCATCCTCATGAGATGTTAACTTCACAATACATATTTGTCACTTCTTCAGCTTGTGTCTTCACCAAATAGTGAAGGTTGGCCTTCAGTTTTATTTTTTCGACTTGTCCCTCGCAAGGCTAAACAGTTGGTTGGCACTCGAGATCCCAGTCCACTCTCGGATGATACGGAACCAAGACTTCCTCTTCCAGTGACCAATGCGGCTCTTCGCAGCAACGTTGCTAATCATTATCAACTGCAAGAGCCCGAATCTGTCATGCCGAATCACATGCCCCATAAGCAACTGTTTTCATCACCGTCACAAATAAATAACTCGTTGCAAAACTTCCTCATTGGTAACCTTTTGAATCTAGCTGATTTTAAGCATGCGTCAATAGATCCAACGTCACTTTACATATTGTTTTTATATATTGTGGATAGTAAAGTAACCGCTTCTATCCAATAGGTCAAAAGCTATTAAAACTATGCATTATGGACGTACAATCGCAATCAAACGATCGGTAATTTAGCAAAGATACAATAGCTCTTGATAAAATTAATTGCCGGCAGTTCATAATACATATTTTGTTGCGAATATGATACATTTCCTCATTCAAACTTCACGTGGCGACATTTGAACAATACACTGAATCAGAGCGACGTAATTACAGTGCAACTGTTTGTACAATGCGAATAATTATAGCAGTTGTCCCCGTGACTGAAATCGTTCATGAGTTAATCGCCGTTCAAAATGGAGCGGATGAACGAAAAATTGTTAGAGCAAATAGTTTTGATTGAGTCGCTAGTGTATTATCAAATTTTGTATTGAAAATAGGAAAGGTAGTTACGTGAGTGTGCGGATTTAATAACCTACCGTTGGAAAGATCGTCATGTATCTATCTTGCTATCTATCTATTTATCTATCTATCTGCTTATTTATCTATCTACCTATCTATCTATCTATAAATCATATTCTGTGTTGAAGAGGTGATAGTGGGTAAGACTTTGGCATCGCTTTCTGGAAGACCAGGTTAGATCCTCACCGCAAACGTCTTACTTTTCGGATTTCGTGTGTTTTAAGCAATTATAAATATACTACAAAAATACACTAATCGCCATCTAGCCCTGTGCGAGGTACTAAGATAACTGATGAATAATTATTTGAATAATATACGTAAATACTTATAATATATAGATAAACACCCAGGCACTGAAAAAATTCATGTTCATCATACAGACATTGTGCAGTTGTGGGAATCGAACCCCAAGCCTTGGCTCAGAAAGCAAGGCCGCTGCCCACTGCGCCAATAGGCCGTCTAAAATTAAATATCGCTACCCACGATGCTTCCTTTACTAGCGGTTACTAAAAATATCGTAAAGCTTACCTGATTACTCCATAATATTCTTGAATACGTGTGAAGTCGACTTAATTGCATTGTTCCAGCGATGTGGACTACTGCCTAAAGCTTCATTCTGAGAGGCGACCGTGGTATATGATAACGAATAATTTGGAATATATATTACAAATGTTAAGAGGTAGTTACGTCAGAGGTTCATTATACCGATGTAAAGATCATTGTGAATATAATCTATTGACTGTCGAAAACTGTCATGTAACTTAAGTACAGGCAATTTTAAATCATCGTTTCGTCTTCTCAACCGATAGACAACCACTTCTGGGTATAGGTCTTCTGCGCCCATTTTAACAAACCTCGGTATTCCCGATCTGCTACCGTCTTAATGTCTGTTCGTCTAGTTGCCTAAGGATCTGATAAAGATCTTTGGTGATAAAGGAATCTCATCGAATTATAGCATACAACTCGCAATCAATACAAAGTTATACTTTGAACCTATTGGTTTCTAGTACATAATAAGCCGGATATTTTTTTTAGGGAGATAAAGATCACAATACTTAAACAAGCAATGAAATGTTTTATGTTAATTGATAATAATTTGGCCGGCCGTTTGGCGCAGTGGGCAGCGACCCTGCTTTCTGAGTCCCAGGCTATAGGTTCGATTCCCACTACTGGTAAATGTAATGTAATGAATATGAACATTTTTCAGTGTCTGGGTGTTAATCTGTATATTAAATACTTAATTTATGTATATTATTCAAAAAAAAAATCAGCAGTCATCTAGTACCCATAACACAAGCTATGCTTACTTTGGGGTTGGATGGCGACGTCTGTAGTGACGTAGTATATTTATTTATTTTTATTTAATGATAATGAATATGATTTTACTACTGCTTCATATAAACACCCTTCATCATTCATTAATGCAAAACGTAAGGAAGGCAATACAAACAAACTCTTATCTCTTATCTTTTATGCATCTTATTTTAAAATTAAAATCAAAGCCCAGAAACAAACATATTTATCGCATAATCCGATAAAGATAGAACAGAAAAGTGAGCATTCCTCGGAGATAAACCCTACGTATATTTTAGTGGCGACGTCCGTGTCGATGACACCGCATTGTGAAATATCGACCACTGTGCGAGGTGCAAACAACTCACTAGGCACGCCTACAGGCTACTATCTCGACAAAAAAAGAGAACCACGGCGTCGAACACACTGCAAAGCAATATAGCACAATTTTTATCTTGCAGATTTATACCAACCTGGGCACACATCCCCGCGATGCAACTTGCAGGAACCTCCTCGGTGTGTGTGGAGGCTGCATGTGTGCCGGGAGATGCGAGCGCGAAAGTTTTGCATATGTGTAATGTTTCGAGATATACAGGTGACAGAGGCGATACGCGGTAGGCGGGGCTAAGGGAGGGGTGAGACCTATCGGAAAGAGATGGCGGACTTGCTATGATAATGATGTTATAGCTTTCTTGATGTACCTTCGCTTTAGTTTTATTATATCCCGATCTACTTATAAGGAGATATAAATGTTAAGTGTGAGCGCTTATAAAATACGTTTATTGTGTCGTTATGGCCTCGGGGTGCAAAAACTGGAGTTATAGTTTCGAGATTTATAATAGATCTATCCTTGCTCATCAGGGAGGTTGATAAGATATATGACAATTGACACCTGTGATACATGGACGCAAATGAAATTGTTGGGTGAATAGGGCTGTGACTTTAATAAAACATCGATATTATTTTCTTTATCTCACATGGTTAGGGCCAACGCACAGAGGTGGATGACATGTAAGTGTATCTAATAGGATTCTCTGCACACCCTAGCAAACTGAGGAGAAAAATTGCTTTCGATGCCGCAAGCACTGTTATGCCATTCCAAAATTTAAAAGCAAAATTTACTAAATATTCACCAATATACGTTAACTATTAGGTAGGTACATCCAATAAATAGAATAAAAAAACAAAAAAATATAGTTAATTAAAATAAAAACGGTGTATTATGCCAAAACTTAAAATTTCGGTCTTCAGTGGTACTACTGGATGTAATCAGATTCAAGTCTAGTCGTGATCTTCAGAGTTCGTAATTTAAAGAACGCTGTTGGAACGGTCCCTCGCTCTTCGCGGTACTCTCCAGCTTCAATACCTCTAGGGAATCTGTAGTATATAACTTGAAGTAATTTCATAGTAATAAAAGAAGGACCAAGCAGATGCCCCATTTAATGATTAGTGAAAAATCATCACCTATAAACAGTACTATACTTCGCAGGGCATGCAAAGAAAACGTCCCAAAGTGCCACACTGTGTCCATAAACCTGAGGCGTAGGTACAAAGCCTCATGTTCCTGTTATTACGCCAGCAACCACGTTTTTCAGTCCGAAACACAGCAATGCCGCTTGGCTGTGGAAATAAGTATAGCCCCGGACGAACTCTGACACAAAGAGCTCTTCTCTCACAGACACAAAGCGAACATTTTATTTCTCTCTATGCCACACCGTCCGTTGGTCGGCGCTGGCCCTTAGCAGATGAGATATTAGGTAAACAATTTAGAAAAAAAATCTTGGGCTTAAAACGAGTGTTAAGTTTTAATAGAAACCGAGCAATGGAAATGGAGATATGGAACACGCAATGCATTGAAAATTTACTTACTCTAAAGCTGTCAAGTATTTTACACTTCTAAGAAAAGCTTTTGCTTGTAAAACCCCAAGTGCTCAAGATTAACTGAGGCCAAACACAAAACAAATGAGGCCAAACTTAACTGTAAGAAGTTATGGTAGTGCCAGAGGCAAGGGTCTCCTATAGCAAGATCCGATCCCGCCTACATCGTCATGCATCAGTGTCTTGTGATTGAGTGTAAAGAAAAGCTATTATGAAAAGCTGTTATGAAAATTGTCTCCTCAAAACAAAAAAGGATTTAGGCCGTAATCCACTACGCTGGCCAAGTTCGCATTACGGCCTCACTTGGCCAACTAAACTTCACACGCCTTTAAAAACATTATGGAGATCTATAAAAAATCCAGCATGGTAAAGAGTTGTCAAGAATTCCGCAAGATATTCTCTTCTCCGTTAAAGCGTGCAATATATTCAATAAAATTATTTATCTGTTTAAATTAAAAACGCACATAGCTCCGAAGAGTTAGATGTGCGTGCAATAGAACTCGGTCCCAGCGATAGGGAGGCAGATATGTTAACCACTAAACATCAATAGGCCCCTGTAAAGATAAATACATATAAATAAATAAATACATATACTGCAAAACACACTTCGCCATCTAGGCCAAAAGTAAAGGTGGCTTGTGTTATGGGTACTAAGATAGCTGATGAATATTTTTATGAATGAATATACTATATTTATAATATACAGATAAACACCCGGACACTTAAAAACATTCATGTTCATCAGACAAATATTTAACAGTTGTGGGAATCGAACTCACGGCCTTGGACTCAGAAAGCAGGGTACTGCTCACTGCGCCAACCGGCTGTCAAACCAAATATTAAGCCATAGTTAATTAGAAAGTCGAAAAATTCACGACCAACTTAAAATTAAAGTTTTTAAATAAATCTCTAACTATCTCTTATGAATAAAAGTATAACACAACCGTCTTAAATTTGTTGTTCGTTTGTTTAAAAATAAACAACCCAAAGTACGAGCGGAGTTTAATTAAACCAACCACCTCATCACCTCAAGCTATCACCCAGTGAGATGTAAAGCCAATTTTAATTATGAAAAGCCAACGGGCTTCGTACACAGCCGAGTACCACCGCAAGTGAACCAAAGCGTTAAGTAACCGCAGGCTAAATGAATCGCGATACGGCGTCATAAGTGTACAGTTGGACGGGAAAATCAGTACACGGTTCAAGAGAGGTCACAAAATCGTGACATATTATCATGGTGTTTAAGAATAGGCATATTTTTTTTTTCTACAGACTGTTTTATTTTATAATAGTTTTATAAATACCTATTTGCTGGTTGCGCCGTAATGTTATTTTTTTGTATTTTACTACTGTTTGCTTAAATTTTATTCGAGTAAAACATTTGTGTCGTGTTTCCTACTACAGCACTAAGTATAAGTTTTTCTTACCTACTTTATTACTATCCACGAAAATAATAATGTTTGGATCAGAAAAATATAAATTCGTGAAATAAAAAAAATGATGCACAAACAACTGCTACGAAAAATATAATAACGAGCATAGTACAATGTAACACCATTTAACTGTTATTTTTTTTTACCCTTTGTTGATTCTTTTTTTATTCAATCGGGAAAAAATTGAAATTTCGTTAATTTATGTGTAGTCAATAGTACTTAAGACTTACGATAAGATGCCCTTGTAAGTTCACGTTTTTTTTAACAATTTTATTTTAATTTCCTTGTTTTATCTATATCTGACTGTACCTATATTATAATATTACTCTTTGTGTTGCGAACTCATTAACGAGCGTGTCCGTGTTGACGCGATGCATTTTATTTATTTTATTGTATTTCGAGAGTGCTGGTAGATTGAGAGGAATAATACGAAATTTCGACTCGTAAAGGTTCTTATACCTTTTAGGTAAATGACCTTAGATGTCAAAAAATTAAATAAGAATAAAAGTTACCTTAATAAAATATTAATGGAAATGTAAATATGCAAGATTGCTGCAAACTTTGTATGCCTTGTTTAATTTCTAAAAACTTATGACCTTTTTAGATTCAATTCATATATATATTTAAATTAATTTTTCGTTTTTTTACAAATTCTGTACATTAAAATTTGTAAAAAAACGAAAAATTCAATACCCTACCCTATAATTCAACTTTTAACTTGACCATTGCTAGGTTAGATCCTAGCAGAGATCGCTTTATAGCGATAAGGCCTCAAGGATCAGGAAGGTATTTGTTGATACTACTTCATGTTATCTATTCTGTTATGTTTTCTTGTACAATTCAATTCAAAACTCAAAATTAATTTATTTCAAGTAGGCCTAATACTAGCACTTTTGAAACGAAAAGTATATCTGTTTGTAGTGAATCTTCCACCGGCTCGGAAGGCATATTCTTCCGAGAAGAAGCCGGCAAGAAACGCAGCAGTTGGTCTTTTCCAACATCGTTTTACAATTTAAGAATCGTTGTTCTATCTTGTGTGAGATGAAAGCGGAGCAGCTTAAATCAAGTATTTTTCATTCATTCATTCAAATGAACGTACTCACGACTTAAATAATAACGACTCACTCACGAAAAAAATAAAAACGAGACACTCTAGATATAATATCTTTCAAGGCTTAACTATGCTTCTGTTACAATACTCCACTGAGTATAATGAATGCACTCTTAGCAAACACTACTGCTACATGCGTTCAGTCGTCGGTTTATTGTAATCAAACACGTGAACTGATGTTGTGTTATAATTTTGTAGAGAAAGCTAGGAAACTGCTTCCTTCCTTCTTCTTTAAACAATTAGTCAAACCACTGAACCAATTTTTTTTAATAAATAATTATATCGAAATCTTGGTTTTTTTTAACTGCCCTCATCACTATAAATAAATAACAGTTCTTTGTTATTTTATTATGCCTTCGTAATTGATACATTCCTTATAAAGCGAAAGATTCTACGAGTAGGCCACCTTGGATAGCCATCAATTTTCCAGTTTTACAGTCACCCTTAAAACAAGCTTAAAACTTACTTTGTATTACCGCATATGTACAAAACGATGGAAGCAGCATTTTAAAGTAAATTATTATACGTTATTTTCGTTGTTTTATAATAGTTTAGGCAATAAATTACTACGGAATATTAATAAGAACATATTGACTATAACATAAATTTTTATAGAAATAATTAAAAAAAAAAAACATAACTGCAACTATTAAACTATGCAACGTTTGACATTGGGTGGTTCAAACACTTGGGCTATAAATTTGAAAACTAGGTAAAACGTTAAATTTAATAACGCATCCTCAAACGAACATTCGGGATACGCACTGCTAGGGTATTTCCTGACGCGAAAATATCCTTACAGCCATAATATTACAGAGTCTATAGCAGTTGTCGGACATAAATTTAATGAGTGACGATAAGACCACGTTATTAATGCAAGGCTGACATAAATGACCGAGTTAATTTGGAGATACTTAAATGGCCTCTTACTTTCTGTTATGCTGTCCTACACATTATCACTAGTTCAGCACAACCCACATTGGAACAGGATGGTGTCCGCGTCTCTTGTGAGCTAATAATAAGGAAAGTAATAAATTTAGTACCACCAGGATACTTTCCCAATAATGAAAAATCATATCAACCCATTACCGGTCAACTACAGCGAAAGGAGCTTCTCCCACAGTGAGAAGGGGTTAAGGCAGTATTTCACCACGCTGGCCCAGTGCATATTGGTGGGTTTCAAACCTCTGTGAACCTTATAGAGTATGCTCAGGCATGCAAGTTTCCTCACTATGTTTTCCTTCACCGTTGAGGCCAGTAATGTTTTAATTCGCGTCAACCAACGACACGAACTTTTGCACACAATCAAGATCACAAAAGTTGCATATCTGGGGCACGTGCTAAGGAACGAGAAATGAGAGCTCCTTCAACTTATTATGATGGGAAAAGTTGTAGGAAGAAGAGGCGTTGGTCGCAGAAAAAGGTCCTGGATTCGTAATATCAGAAAGTGGACTGAAATCGTGAGTGCAGCAGAATTATTTCGCCACTCGAATATAAGACGAGAATTTACGAAGCTGACTGCCAACCTTTGCTAGTCGGAGAAGCACCTCAAGAAGAAGATATTTTAATTGCTCAAAATGCACATAAAAAAGTTATAGGTGCGTGATAGGATATGAACTCGGCCCCCCAAAAGTGAAGTCAAAGTCCTACTGGCTATCTCTGGCTATCACTGGGCTATCACCCCACAGAAAATCATAAAGTCCTGAAATTGTTGTACAAAGTGCTTACTAAGTTACACTTTTCATAAAGAGTTCTCAGTAAAGTTTCGTTCTCAGAACCGACGCTGATTTGACTGGTATTGTTTTACAGCTAATTTAGTTTAATCACTTCTGTGCAATGCTGTTACTCCCCCATGATAGCCATCTGTATGCCTGCAATAGTGTAAGTTCTTAGAATTTACTTTATTAGTCTATTGCGTATTTCTATAATAGCTAAATGAATATAGATTATTAATTTTTACCAGTGGCTACGCTTGTTTTAATGTAGATTTTGTCAATCAATTCTATCTATCGAGACCAGTACCATTTTTTTGGATAAAAGTCACCCTATGTTCTTTTGTCTGTCCTGACAACTTAAATGCATAGTTTCATGACATTCAGTTAAGTAATTAAGCACAGAAGCTCAACAAACAAACTTATTTTAAATTCATAATATTAATTAAGGGTTTAATACATGAAATCTTCTGAGTCTTGTGGTTTATGTTAAACCAAGGAGCAAATCTATTCTAAATTCGAATTTCAAATCGGGACAAATGTTCTTATTGGGATTTCCTTTCAAGAAACTGTCAGTACTGACCCAAAATTGGGAAATTTGGTCCTCGCAGAGCACGCACTAACACCATATATCGACAGGAAACTAACTCCTCTCAATGACAAAAATGCTCTAAGTGCTCTCAATATCAAAAAAAAAAAAAGAGAATGAAGGACTATAAATAGGTAATTAATTAAAAACTACTGCTACCAACAATACTTGTTTTTCATAATATACAAATTGTACATCTATTTCTGGAATCTAGTAAAGAGAAAAAAAATAACGATCTGTGAAAACATGGCGTCCGAAACGGCCTGCATATTCACAGAGCAAACTCAAAACACCCGTATTTATCCCATCACAAGACAATGTCAACGAGAAAATATTTTTACCGAGCAGTCATCGTGAGTTCTGAACAATACGTGAATGTTTCCAACAACTGAACATTGTTATATTGTTTCTTTAACTTATTTTTTTAAGGGAAAAAATGTTTAAGAGCGGCCACCCCAGTGGCCCGCGCATCCCAACATTTCGACACTAAAATTTTGATTTACGGCTTTCGCCCGCCGATTGGGTACTAAAATGGCACTTACGTCACTTTCAATTTTAAAGGTGAGACGCTTCAGACCCACGCGTAATAAAAACGTATTTACGTTGACGAATAAAATTAAATGGTTAGTAAATTTCGCAGATGTCTAAATATTATTTTAATTTCTGCAACCGTATTATTATTTATCTACGTTGATTTATTTTTATTTTGGCATATCTTAATAAAATTATGAGAAAAGTTTTACAAACAAAACTCATTCAAAGGCAAAATGGAAATAATACGATTATTTAAAAAAAAAATGTATTAGAGCGACGGATCTCTTAAATATTAAGACAGATGCTTCCATTTGGTGTTTTTTTCATGACACGAGTAATATAAAAATATTTAATAATTATTTTAATACCTTTGAAATAAAAACTGCTGAATATCTTGCTAATTTATAACAGAAGATTTTGGTACTTAACCCATCAAATTGCGTTATATGGGGTAGTGCGTTTACCCTCGATTAAAAGCTAGAGTACGGTCTTATGATAAGTAGGTTTAACCTGCTAATCCTTTTCCTTTTGCTGAAGTGATCCTATGGATATGTAACGTGTGACTTCGATTGCAAATGTTGCCATTTACAATGTTCCTCGTGTCTATGTGAAATAAAGAATTATTATTATTCTAAAGTTTACAAGACACCGTACGGGTAGCCAATTAAACCTCATTAACAACACAACCGTTTGTGACCTAAGCTTAGTTAAAATAATAAATACATAATCATATTCGTATTACTGGAAATACCGCGAAATGAACGAACGAACTGGTTGGTCTACGAACAGTCACCCTAGAATTACGCCACGGTGTGAGAGGCAGCCAACTTATGTGGACCTTCTTAACTCCCGTAATAAAACTCGCGTTGCAATTGTCCGTGTGTCCGTGTTACACGTAAAACGTAGCATTCTTACTCCTTCACTAATATATTATTCATAACCTAATATGACTTTTAGTTCAGTTTAGCAAGAAGCCAATAATATTGTCGATGGTGGAGTAATAAACAAAAATAGTCGATCAAAATACGCCAATAAATTGAGATAGTTAAGTAGAAGCAATAAATTAGTTATGCCTTTAATCTGTTTTTCTTTCTTCTTCTGGTAACTCGTTTGTAAAATTCACGGTTGTGGACAAATATAAACTTGATATTTTTTTTTTTTTTAATTTTTTGATAAAAGAAATAATTACAGTCGTTTTATGTGATAATACTTTTCATCATAGAAAAATAAAGGCAGCTGTACGTAGGTACGGAATTGACAAGAATATTAATTGTTTCCTATTCGTGATTTTATAAACTCAAAGCAAACGTGGGCAAATTCGCGGGCAACAAATAGTAGTTTTGACGACCTGTGAGTGTTGATGTTTTAAATTGGAGGGCCGGGGTTCGTATCCCGGAAAGGAGAGTTTTGCAGTTAATAATTTCTGAATTTTCTTTAGTCTGGTCTGTTGGCTTCGGCCGTGGCTAGTTACCACTCTACCGATAAAGTCGTGCCACTAAGCGATTTAGCTTTCCGGTACGATGTCGCGTAGTCACCGATTAGGGTTTAATATACCATACTCCCATCTGGTTAGCCCGCTATCATCTTTGACTGCATCATCGCTTACCACAAGGTTTAGGAGATTGCAGACAAGGGCTAACAGGTAGTGGTATAAAAAATTAGAGTAAGAAACGTAAATTCAAAAAGTGTGTTTTAAAACTACGTACTTATAAAATATAACAGTAATATGTTTAAATTAACCAGTTTCTTTAAAAAAAAACAAGATAAGCTTCATCCGAAACAAAGCCTCCAGAGGAACCCTCCGGATGAATCCACGTCAGACTCGATGCTTGTATCTCATTGTCTCCTTTGAGTGGTCAGTAAAGAAATGCCCGTTTCATTATAATATTAAAGGGCTGACAGACGATACGCACTTCCGTCGAACGCCATATGGGCAGTCTATTTAATTTTTGTACAGTCATTGTCAATTTATAATTAAAATTATAATTGCGAACTGGCTACAAAAATATAATAGGTACTTGACACGAAGAGTTAAGACAGCTGTATAATAGCGTTTTAAGTGCCCGACTGCTGGGCATAGATCTTTTTGTCACTGGTGAAAGGGATTTAGAGCTAAATCCTTCATACTGCTCTAATTTGAGTAGAGAATTTTAATCTTCGGCCAAGTTGTGTTAGTGATATGATTTTATAAAATTGCATTCTATTACATCATTGCTATCATCACACATCAACCTAGAAAATGTTTCACTGCTGGATACATTACATAATCGAGAGGGTCATTTGTGTAATCATATACGTATTCTAATTAATATGAGACAGATTAAAGATTTTAAACTAAGATTTTCGTGGTTAATCAACATTTCTTAAATATAGCTCAACGGGTCTATACTACGATAATATTTTTGGATTTGTGGATATTTCGACCCTGTTGCATGGATCGTGGGCACGAGGGGTGGTATGTACCCGTTGAACTATATTTAAGAAATGAGACAGATTTCTAATTGATAGTTTAACCAACCTATCTTTATCAATTTATTATTATATATCGGTACCCAATTTATGATTTTATAGTGATTTTATTGACTCTGAACAATTTACTAAGGTAAAATTATCATCCCCCGTTAAAAAAATCGAATACTTTTTTGAGTCTTCGAAATCATGCAGAATGCATTTTTGAAGACTCTTTTGACAATTCTTTATACAAGAAAAATTTGTCTTATATAATAAGTCGTTCTGAAGCATGTACTCTTTCTGTCTTTTAATATATTATGTTCAGTACTCAAACCAACCATATGTAAACCAATTATCCTATAGTGGTGTGTACTAAAGTGTGCACATTTTATTGATTCCCAGTGTACTTACGTAACGTGTGGACGGTCATTATCGCGTAAGTATAGGGTGCATTGTTAGGTGAATTCTTGTTTCGTTGGCCTTCGTATAATGTTAATAGAAATAATGTATGAATGCGCAATATTATAAGTGTCAAATTAATACAATTTATACGGGCTAAGCATTATGTGTCTAGTTGAACACAAAATAAATAAATGTATACCCTCGTATAGATACTGCAAAATATAGTCATTACCAAATTTGTGCTTTAATTGTTATTTGTTTTTCACGATTCAATAAAGGTTTCTCCATAGAAAAAAATTACAAAGTTAACTTTTACTTACAAATGTGTACACCTCTTTCTTAGTTTTATTTAGTTCGACGGCCGATTAGCGCAGTGAGTAGTAACCCTCCTTGAGTCCAAGGCTGTGGGTTTGATTCCCACAACTGTCTGAACATGAAAGTTTGGTCGTGGTCTGGGTTGTTATCTGTATCTCTTAAATATTATATGCAATATTCATAAAATATTCACCATTTTTTTTAGTACCCATAATACAAGCCAACCTAATTTGGAATTAGATAGCGATGTGTGTATTGTCGTAGTAATTTTTTTTTACATATATATACTACGACAACACATACATCGCCATCTAACCCCAAAGAAAGCGTAGTTTGTGATTATTTTTATGAATAAAATAAATACACAAATACTTATAATATACAAATAAACATTCAAACACTGAAAAACATTCATGTTCATTACACAAATATTTTATAGTTGTGGGAATCGAACCCACAGCCTTGACTCGAAAAACAGGGTTACTGCCCTCTATGCACCGCCAACTGCTGGACTAAAGGCCTCTTCTTCCAAATGGAAGGGTTTGCCCATTATCACCACTCCGGGGTTGATGATCGCATGGCGAAGCTGCTGCCCATAATATTCCCTAAGTCGCCTCGTACTACACCCATGGACAGAAGAGGAGTGGTGAAAACTGTATTCTGATCGACCGTCACCACAAGTCAACACACCAACTCTTCGTTAATGATTCATAAGGGTCCAGGTTGCTTAATTAGTTCAATCGTTTAATATGCCATGTCGTGTTTTCATTCGAGTTCTATGAATTTTTAGACAAACAGAAATTAAAGTTTGGACTTTTTTTCAAGTCTCAAATCAGAGGTCGTCAAAACGGAGCGTCAAACATTTTTTACCCCGTTCGATAAATAAGACCTTTAAATCTTTAAAATAAACCAAAGCCAAAAACGAAGCCTCTCGATAAATGTCAAGAAATTCTCTTTAGTTCGGTTTTTAATATTATTTAATTACGTTCCATTCGTCGAATACACATTCACTTATTCATTAGTTCGTTCACATGAGCTCTTAAACAAAAGCTCCTTTGTACGGTCAAGTTTTGAAGACAGGTTAAATGGTTGGTAGTACTTAAAACTGAATGTAGGGCGGGGATCGGTGTTTAATACAGAAAATGAACGAATAATTAAATGAGCTAACTTATAATTATCAAGTATAATGCTTCGTACAACTAAGAAGATTTTTTCCTGTTTGAACTTGAACGCTAATTATACAGGATATACTTCGGTGTTTAATATCTTTATGTGATCGTGGATTACGTCATATAAATTTAGTACCTACAAACTTATATATTAATCACGCAGCGAAAGATATGCAGTGCATAGGTACCAAGATTATCCAATTAGGGTTGACGGACTTTAGGGCTTATAACCACATCTTAGTCCTATGAACCGAGGCACACAGCTTAACGTGCTTTCCGAGGCAAAGGGATCGTTAACGCCAATGTATACTACAACATTACTATGCCAAGCATGTTATGACTTACCTGTCGCAGAGAGACAGTAATTATAGCTTTTTTTGAACACAAACGAAAATCGGGCTTGTTGGCTTGCCTCGGAATGAGGCTCTGCCAAGAAGAGTTTGAAGAGTTCGAAGGTATCATCGGCCTGAGGGCGTCTTATGTGAAGCCGAATCTCTGCTCAAGTGACGATTGGAGTTAAGGGGTTTCTGACTGTGATTACTCCACACGCCTGCGAGGCCGCAGTTTTAGCTTACGTCCGGATAAAATCAGAATTCAGGGACCTCGTCTTTGCGAGCGCAGACGCTGTGAACGCTTGTGTGCCCTGATATGAAACATTGTCAATATAAATCTGATCGTCAGGGTCGTGAAGGATATGATAAGGCCTCCTCTTGTTGAGAGTGGCGCTAAGGTTGGGTGAGTTAAAAGAAGCCGCAACTATGTTGGGATATCGGATAAAAGGAGTAATGGCAGCAACATCACTAGTTCACAGGTACATCTCTTATTACAAGCAATTTGGCCTATAACTGACAGCGGATGTCAATGTACTCTCTAAGACTTAGCTCTAAGATCTAACCGAAGCCTTAGTAGCGAATAGAACGTTGCGCGACACACTTAATTATTAATAAATCAAATATGGAAAAGAAGAATAAAATAAACCCACCGACGACAATAACAATATTTTATTCCAGCATACATTACATTAATAGGCAGAGTCTACGTCATCATGTTGATAAAAAAGTGGCTAGCAAAAGCCAATACACCTTCCATCGAGTAACGAAGTTAACAAAACAATCGACCAGCATAAATACATACATCATGCGAAGTCAAAACTCGGGTTGCATTCTCAAAGTTGAAATTGCACATTTATCTTGGACGAGCATGCGCGGGTCCATTAAGAGATTTTTCTGAATCATAAATCTCACTTCGCCTCATCTCCCGATAGTCCCGATACAGATATGAGTAAACACTCGCCGGTCGCGCTGATAAATGTCGCTGCTAGAGAATGGAATTGTTACTTTACTTTACTTATGCCTGATTGGTCCAGCGGTGAGAATGTTCGACGCAGATCACGAGGTTACGAGTCGGAACGGTGTAGTATTGGGTTTTTTATCAAGAAGTTATTAGTGCCAGCCCGGAGTTTAAAAAATTGGCGGTAATTCATACCCGTGGCACGGAGAGCATTTTAAGCTGTCCGTCCTGCTAATCTTTTTCCGGTCATGTCCAACCTGCCGTCCAATCGTACTAAGAGAGTGAGACAATCGAGAGTGCAACTGTGGTTGCGTAGGTGTTCACTACAATACCTCCCGCGCAGTTAAATGAAATTAAAAAATAAATATACTACCTATCAATACACGCATCGACTATAAGCCCCAAAGCATTAGCTTCTGAAATGGGTACTTAGATAGCTGGTGAATATTTTTATGAATACATTGAAAAACATTCATGATTATCACAGAAACATTTTCCAGTTGTGGGAATCGAACCTACGGCCTAGGACTCAGCAAGCCGTAGCGCTGTGGAATGCGCTCCCAATCGACATAAGGCAGTCTAATTCACTTTGTATTTTTAAGAAAGCTGTCAAAAACCACTATAGTTTACATTGAAGACGACTTGTAATAGTATTTACTGTTGTTAATGTATTTATGATATGATATAGTATATATTAGTTAATATTTTGTATTATGTATTATTTTATTTGTGTAATCTAGTTTAAGTATTAGTATGTATTTTTTTTTAATATGCACAACCTGCAGTATGTTATCCTTTTGTTTTCCTTATCCTAAGGTTGCCTGGAAGAGATCGCTCCACAGCGATAAGGCCGCCTTTTGTATACTTCTTCTGTCTGTGTTTTCTTTTATTCTTCTTCTGTATTTTTATGTGTGTGCAAATAAAGAGTATAAATAAAAATAAAATAAATAAGCAGGGTCGCTGCCCACTGCGCCAATCGGTCGGAAAAAAGGAAATTATGTAGGTCGCACGAACTCTGATTCAAAAAGAAGCTCTCAATATATTTAGCAGTATTATTCTGACATCACTATCTCACTTTGAAAACAAGTTAGCACATTCTAGATTAGTACAATAATTCATAGCAAAGCTTTTTTGAGACATGATAATAATATCTGTTATAATTATCAAGCTACGAGTATTACCGGTCCACTACAATATAGGTAGGTATATGTTTCAAAATAAGAAGGAATTAAGCCGAAGTTCACCATGCTGGGATCTCTCAAGAATTTCCTCAGGATGTCTTCCTTACCCTTTTAAACAAGTTTAAACAAGTTTAATTAAATAGCGCCCATTAGCGAAGGATTGAACTCAATCCCACCGAGAGTGAGGCCGAAGTCCTAACCACTAGGCTATTACCGCTTGTAAAATATAATATCAAAGAAACATTTCTGGCTAATAAACTTGGTTTTTAATTACTGTACTTCGTAAGAAATAATGTCCGCGAGACAATGCGAGTGGACATTAACGTCGTGAGCAAATTGGGAGTCTTAAGTGCCCCACTACACTGGGCCCATAAACAATGCGCATCGCTGTTTCAGGCAAAACATTGCTCGACTATAATTTTTCCACATTCATACAATAAGGGCCGCAGTCAATGAGTCTAGCCTCCTACTTCTACAAGTAAAACTTTTTACGCACACGGACGCACTCCCCACTCGTTTGAGCCTGAAGAGATCGCGTGCAGAAAGCTCACACACGCACACATAGCCGCGTGGACGGCGCCCTAAGCTGTGGTCAGTACTAACGCAAACTGTGTGACGGACACACGAAAACCGAGCTGAAAACGGGACGAAAACCAAAAAAAAGGGAATTATTTCCGAACGTGTCATAACACCCGCGTGAGCCCTGACAATCGCTGTCGCCAGCGCGTATGTAAATGTGACTGCGCCTGTGTGTCGTTCTTTATGAGCATCTGTCAAAACTCGCGTACATGTGACGTTTCGGCACTGAAATGTAAACAAAAGTTCAGAGTTACGAATCGGTATTTATTTGGACATTATTTACGGCGCACAATGCGTGAGTTACGTGAGTTATGAACTTGAATATGTAAAATTAATTGCACTGCAAAGTGTCGCAAAGGAGGCCCTGTTTGTTTGGATTATTTTCGAATGAGTAAGTAATGTGTTGTTGCTTTGTATAGCGGATTAAGTTATGAGATGAATTCCTCATAAACAGTGTTATAAATGCCATATTATATTGCTTGAAACGTAAGCGGCAATGGTGCCAGCTTTTCAAACAGATTTGCATAGTTACAATAAAATGATGAGTCATAGGGATTAATTCATGTCATTAATTATAACGAGATAAAGAAGAATATCTTACATCTTGAATGAAAGCTTATACTTGAATTAGTTTCAAAATTATACACATTGGCGTTTCTTATTGATAACAGAATAATAATGATAAGGAAGCTATGGTTACTTAATATCTACACTGAGGCGGAAGGGAACTTACTTAACTAGTATGTGTGTGTATGCATGTGTGTGTGTTTATGTTTGTATAAGTTCAACAACAATAAGTATTTATGAAACTTTATACTGAGGATACGTATTTACTAATTCTACATACTTTATGATCTATAATTTATGATTAAGTCAAAGTCAAAGTCAAAGTCAAATATTTCTTTATTCAAATAGGCACATAGATGGCACTTTTGATGCGTTATTATATACAAAATGTGTACATAGCAGTGAGTAGTGATGGCGATAACTACAATCGTAAACTTAAAACTAAAGCTACGAGGGTTCCAATCGCGCCCTGGTCTAAGAAGAAGCCCACAACAAACTTAGCCGGGTGTTCTTTTTGTTATCACCATCTCACATTGTCATTAGAAAATATTTAAGAAGCAACCTGGTTAGAGCAATTGTTTACACCCAAGCTTTTTTATCGTTTACGTAATCCTTTATACTATAATAGGACTTTCCTTTATACTATTATTTGGTGTGATCTTTCGGTCCCAGCTTGCTACATTCCACCTACATAAATGTAGGTAGCATCAAGCTTTTTAACACTCCAGCATGATGATGCATAGAAACCGATTAAGGATTACGTTATAAAAACTTTACAGGGTGTGTATTATTACGGAAATCCACCCCTGGGTAGAAAGTGGTGAAATGGAAATGGGAATTATTAAGTTCAGTTTTCATAATTAAAAGATTTTTTTGAAGTTAAATAATTACTTATGTAAGCATTTCATTTAACACAACTTTTAGAGATGTAAAAGTTTAAAAGATGATTTTCGAGTATTATAATCAAAGTTTGTTAATGTGTTTTTTGACTTCAAACTAATGGTATGCGGATGGCCTGGGCCACTGCTATTCATAAAATTAAATAAAAACTCTTATTTAGGTATAAACAAAGATCTCTTTCATAAAAGTAGAAGTAAATGAATGTAATCAGTAATTCTTCATTTGCGGCCAATGTGGTAATCCTATAGTCACGCCGCTAATCCTTAGGGGTGACGTCCGGTTACCACCGAGATAGGGTTGGCACCCTTTACTTACTCCTATCTCTTACAGTAAAACTATACCTATATTGTGATGACCTCATTTATTTATTTTATACGTATAAAACAGCAAAATATTACTGATATGCAACGCATAGCCTTAATCGCTGAAAAGAGAAACATGCAATACTGATAACGTATTCCTTTTGAAAACCCTTCAACAAGAATGGATTTCAGCAAAACTCATCTCTTAGTAGGTGGAATGGGGGTTGTTTTGTTCGGAAGTCCCATATTTTTGTCACAAACTTACGAATACAGGTAACTTAATCTCACCTTTTTTAAAGTTACTCAAGGGCGAAGCAGTTTAGTCATCGGTAGTAGTTATAGATATGCTGTAAGTAGTGGCGATTACATAGGAAATGCTTATACACTATGCCTTAAAGATATTTGAGTTATAGACAGAAAACACATACTAAACCTCTTTTCAAAACAACAATTCGAATTTTGAAAAAAACGATTCAGATGAGCTGACTGGATTTCAACAAAAGGCATCCCACTGTTTTGTAGTAGAATGGTCAAAGGGAAACGAGACTGTAAAATTTCTGAACGGACTTCCTATAATAGATCCTTTAAACCGCAGTAAGGAACCACTTCTCCGCTGCTACCTGTGTTAAGCAGATTCGCCTGTGTTAGCAATTCGACGCAAACGATTCTTGTGTATTTACCAAGTTTGATGAATTAAAAGTTGTAGTACTTCAAACAGGTATATCAAAGGAGTACTCAAGCGAGATTGAGACAGTGTGTTGAGCTTTTCTGAGCGTAAACTACACCGATTATTGTCGTTGAGGATATCAAGCTTTCTGAAACTGCAGGTTATTTTTTCGTAATTCAATCGTATCGCTTCAGTATTATAAAGGTACTTCTCGCAGAATGTCTGTTTTGACTCACAATAAAAGACTGCCGTTCAACCCTACCAAGTGTGAAGTTGTATACGTACAAACATTTGAATGTATGTATGGACAATGTTTTCTCCCCTATAGCCTTGTCTTGACGCCGTCGGGTTATAATTGCATTCCGCTAAAATATCACAAACTGCGTTGTATATTGTTATTAGAGAAACTCATACAATGATATGATAATCATTCAGTAATATAAAGTTAAAAATACTTTAGAATAATATGTTATACATTTAGTGAACAATTTTAATGTCTCTTTTTAGTTTATAGTGTTTCTGTTATCGTGTATCAATCCCATGGTTTACAAACGTTAATTAATGCGAAGATATATTAGATAACGTAAAACAAGCAAAAATACATAAAAAGTTCTGAAATTAGTGTATTTTATAATATATAAACATATTATACGGCCCATATATAGTACCCACTTAATCGTTGTTTTCAAAAAAATTAAGCACTAAATTATTGGTGTCCCAAGGTGCTGGAATGGTGACCTCGCACCGGTAAACGCATTCCTGACTAGGTAAACAGACGACATAGAGCGAATTCTAGGAAGCCGCTGGATCTAAAAGGCACAAAACCGTAGTGGCGGAGAACTCCATTAAAAAGATCTCGTCTCCAGTGGTGGTAATCCATTTCTAAACATGACGATGATGGTGTTGAAAGTGTATAGGCACTTGCCACTTACCATACTAGCACTTATAGTTGCTCTGGTGTCCCTTAGATAAATATCAAATTAATGTTGTATATATAACTATTTTGATTGTTTTGTATCTCTTTTTGGAGCACAAAAGATCCTGGAGGGTCGAAGTGCATCCGCTGAAGCGGGCCTCATTACAAGATAGATAGATCACTCTTTTTAGAGAAAATTAAACGACCATAAATAAATTTAGACGGCCGATTTTCGCAGTGGGCAGCGACCCTGCTTTCTGAGTCCAAAACCGTGGTTTCGATTCCCACAGCTGGATAATGATTTTATAATTTTTTATTAGTGTTTTTACTTAGACTTGGAGGAATTATTAATTTTATAAATTTAATATGCATATAAAAATATTCGAAATGGACAGGATTTGAACCTGCGACTCTCTGGCAATCGCGGCCTGAGCGCTTTTTCCAATTAAGCTACGGCTCTCCTACCATCAATGACAATTAGAATATGCCTTTTGACATCAGTCTTATAGCGAAGGTAGCGTCATTTAGAAGGAATTGCAGTTTACGTTGCAGTTTCTATCTACTTTTCAAAGGTCTTTAAAAGCGCTCAGGCCGCAATTGCCAGAAAATTGCAGGTTCAAAACCTGTCGGTTCCGAAAATTTTTATATTCATAGTAAATTTATACAATTGGAAAATGATTGTCTGATGGACATTAATGATTTTCAATGTCTGGGTTTTTATCTGTATTTTATAAGTTTCTATGTATTTTATTCATAGAAAAAAAAATCCTCAGTCATCTAAGTAGGTACCCGTAACACAAGCTTCGCTTAATTTGGGATTATATGGCGATTTGTGTATTGTTGTAGTACATTTATTTACTTTTTTTTCTTCTATATAAGTTCTGTACTGGTTAAAAAAATATCCCTAGAATTTCCAACATCAAACATTCGTAGGTATTACTACGCCAGATAAAGTGCAGATGTTATTACACTCATTAACAAACGTTAAGGGTTTCATTAGAACAAAAACTATCCACGAAGACAATACAGCCGCCTTAAGTGGTTTGCAGACGCCGGCATTTTCTTAATTTCTTAACCGCTCCGCACGCAGCGGGAAATTAAGAAAACATTCTCCATATTACCCGCTATATTAAAGTACCTACCTACTAATGTGTGAAGGACATATAAGAAAGGCGTAGAGCGTTTATAAGATAGGTAAGCCTTTAAAAAAATATTTAATAAATGGTTGCTTAGGTTATCGATCATATCTATATCACATTTTAAGGAATATATGCAAATATATATATATGTTTATTGATATGCACCACCTACCTCTCTTCTTGAGCTGTGTTTTACGCCTTTGGTTGTATACTTTTCGTTAATTTTGTATTAACAATTTTTGTATTTGTTTTTGATCTGAACAATAAAAGTGTATTCATTCATTCATTCATAGACGTGTGTGTAAAAATATGATTCTTGATGCCTTAAATAAAGATATTATTATTTTTATATATTATTTATCATAACGAACTCTAGATACAATACTGTTTTCCAGTATTGTGGTGGCGTTGTTTTGATTCTGTGGAGATGTCTCTTAAAAAGTTCAAAGTTTGTATTAAACGTAAGCTTATAGAAAAGTCCTATTATAGTATAAAGGACTACGTAATCGATAAAAAAGCTTGGGTGTAAATTATTGCTCTAACCAGGTTGCTCTTCTAATAATTTAAACATTGTGAAATGGTGATAACAAAAAAAAAAAACACCCGGCAAGTTTGTTGTGGGCTTCTTCTTAGACCAGGACGCGTTTGGAACCCTCGTAGCTTTAGTTTTAAGTTTACGAATGTGGTTATTGCCATCATCTCACTACCGTGTAATTCTTATGTACGCATCAAAAGTGACACCTATGGGCCCTACTTGAATAAAGATATTTTTGACTTTGATTTTGACATTCCATACAAATTGTAGTTAAATTTTCCGTGTTCGAATAGGCAAACTAGTATATGTAAATAGTATATGTAATAATAGCAAAGGCATCTATAGAGTTAACTAAAGTCTTTATCTATAGTTTTATTTAAAGAAACAAAAAAATACTACAATATGGAAAACAACCTCATTCTACGCTATCATTAACAACTGTTGTTATAACATTCATTAAGAAACCTTAAGGGTTTCATAAGTACAAAAACCATTCACGAAGACAATACAGTTGCCTTAAGTAGCTCTCAGATGCCGTCATTTTCTTAATTTCTTAACCGCTCCGCACGCAGTGGGAAATTAGGAAGACGTTTGTTGTTTTATCCGCGCTTAATATTAGATCCTTACATATGAAATTGTCGTTTTGTAAGGAGGGAACATAAAGTAGTTATGTTATATAACATATATATTTGTATTGCTATCTATGCACTTTTGCGATCTCATTGATCCGCTTACTAAAAAAAACCATTCGGACGGGAATCAATAAAATCTTTGAAGGAGCATTGTACTACCCATGACTTTTTTACCTTGCAAGAAGTTATCCATAATCTCTAGGAGCAAGGTCCAAAAGTAAAACGCCAATTTCATAAGTAAGGACCTAAAATTATAGTAATTTTTTTACAAGGCGGCCGGTTACATTAGTGGGTACATACAATAAATACTCCTAGAATACACTACTGCCGCCTTAAGTGGATCTCAGTTGGCGGTATTTGCTTAATTTCTTAAGGATCTAAGATGTATCTTTCGTAGGAAACAGTTATTTCCTGATACTAAACTGTATGATTTCCTAAGTTAACCTAAGTTATGGCTGGCTACCAATCCGCACTGGGACAGCGTAGTGGACTACAGCCTTCTCTCATTGTATGAGGAGACCCATGCCCTGTAGTGGGCCGGTAATGGGTTGGCATGATGACGATGAAGGCTTGCTACAAGTTGATGCAACTAACCAACATACACTGGATTTCTGTCACAGAGATAGGTGTCTCTGCTAATAATAAAAAAATCTGTAGCTAGTTTCACTTTAGACCGACTGTTTGCATAAGCCTTGTGCAAACAACGTAGTACATCAATCAAAACTTTACTATATGTATAGGTACAAAAGTATATTTTTTTCTGAACATAAATGAGGCAACGAAGTATGGAAGATTGAAAGAAATTAAAGGTTTCATTAGAACAAAGAGTCCACGAATACAATACAATACAATCAAATGGCTCTCCATTGCTGCTTTTTTTTTAATTTCTCACCCGCTCCGCACTCTGCGGGAAAAACATAGAACACAACTAGAATGGACCAGGAATAGGCAAATGGTGTGTGTGAGAGTGGGTGGATGAGGAAGGCTGAGGACCGGGTGTGGTGGAGTTTTTTGGGATAGCTATGTTCAGCAGTTAACGTCCGCAGGCTAAAATGACATCATCAAGATGTAGAAAAAAAATGTTTCGTGCTATTGACTGAGTTGTTTAATAAGTTAATATTAGTTGAAAACTATTTAGCTTGGAAGGCTGGCTTTATTTGTAGCTGTTGCTAAGTGACGCACAAGTGCTACAATAGGTCAATGCGTTAAGTTCCCATTCTTGATGTCGTGCATCAAAGACCAATCACAGATCATGCCGGTTTGATCATCAGTATTTTGATTGGCCACAAGTACGAAGTAAATCTGCAAGCCAGGGATGCTTTATTACGGCCTTATTGTCAACTAAATGCTACTAAGTGCAAGTTCCAAAAGTATATTAAATACTTTGTATAAAACTTAGTGTTATTTAATATAACTTTCGTAGTTAAACACCCAGCAAGCGACTAAGTATCTCTTGATTGCGACTATGGAAAAACACATAATATATGCCACAGCGCTATTTTCTCGTCGGAAAACTCCTTAAGCGTAGACGTCTTAGCGTCCAGCCACGAAAGCAATAAAGAGCACAAGCTTCCACGTTCATTAATTAACCCCCAGCACGTCCATCCCTCTCGCACTTAGGGAAACTATTTGTAAATGAGCACACCTCTCGCTTACGCCAGCTTTGCGCAAAAATTAACTACTACATGTTCCGCTTTGGTGCTCACACACATCGTGAATGCATATGCACATCTCACACTTACAAGGGCACTAACTTATTAAACTTGTTTTAGGGAAATTGTGGTTAATTGCGATAATAATAAGAATCATTGTCCACTGTTATATTCTGTTTTCTGGTTACGTCGTAAGCGTTCGTAGGTCACGTGTGGTTTGCTATACTCTAGCAATAAATCTTCTGGACCTCGTAATTACAATGTCCTTGTCTGTTGTGTGTTTTCATTAGATTGAGACACTTTCCTATTCAAAATATTTTTCTGATGTAAAACATCAGGCGCTCAGAAGTAAAAGTAACTTATATGTCGCCCTTCAAGCGGCATGACGCACTCTTATGCCGCCATGCCACCTTTGCAGAATATACTTTTTTCTGTTTATCTTTTGTCATTATTCTAATAATAATTTAATTAAAATAATAGGCAGTAGATTGAGATTAAATTCAATTATTCATTAAATTAAATGTAAGTTGGTATGCCACGTAAAAATATTTCAATTTACTTACTAGTGAGTAATGGGAGGTTTTAGTTACAGTTTATTTTTCTCATAATCATCATCATCATCAACAGTCTATAACAGTCCACTGCTACTACGGGACTAGATGCCTCTTCCAACGACAGGGTTTGCACATAACCCCCCCTCCTCCCCCTTTGGGTAAGTAGCTTAATGATATGCAGTATAAAGTAGCAGTAGCCAAGAGGATGCTGCTACCCGTTTTCCAGTATGCCGCCGTGCCTGGTACGACACCCGTGGGAAGCGTACGTTAGATGACAACTGAATAATTTCGATCTGCCGGCTTTAATTAAACGCACTCTTTTCTATCTTAGATTGCATCTTCACAGGTCGCAGAGTAGGTGAAATAAACGTTTCATATACCTAATAAATATAAAAAAACTAATAACTAAAAATATAAATGTTGAAGATGCTGAAAGTTTGAAACCATAACTTTAATGACTTTAGTATAATTTTGATAGATTACAATGAAGTATCAGAGTTTATCAAAAATTCCGAAAGCGAAACCCAAATCTTATTCTTACTGTGATATGGTATCTAAAATAAAGGAAAAGTACAGATGTATAAAACAATAAAAATGTTTGGCAACCTTTGTACAAAGCTTTATCACATGAATATTTTTTGTGATAAAGCTTTGTACAGCAATTTTGTGATGCAGTCGCACAATAGTAGCACTATTCAACTCGTGCTAGAACTCAGGGCGTCTCAGGCCAAAGACGAATATCGAAAACGTGAGAGAGTATGGTGTCATTCCTCAAACCAAAATAAGATCGGAACAGCACTCTACATGGATAACATACTTACGTCACAATCAATCACGCGAGCATCGTCATTACGGTCACATCTAAGCTCATTCATGCCTCCACGCGAATTGTCTCCCGAACTTATCACACAGTGCCGCTTCCGCGACGACGGCGATAAATTTACTTTCATCCTTTTCCATGCGCCGCGCAATCTAATTTGCTTACGTCTGTGTTTTAAAAAAATAAATTTATTCATGATCTGTGTCATCTGTTTGATTTCCGAACGCCTTTGTAGGGTTATGAACACCCTAGTTGGGAATGCGTTTAAAAAATAAGCAGATTTGAATTTGGAATTCAATGTCAAAGCCGTCTGTTCGGTATGCCGTCCCTGTCGCTCAGGCTGGGCGTCGGCGCGCGCCTGGGCGGGCGGTATGCAAATCTGCCCGCGGTGGTGAGGGCTGAGTGTGTGTGGGTGCCTTGTACCATTGGCCGCACTAGAACGGCCAACTTCGCCACCAGTTACGGTTGTTTTTCGTTCCACTTCTAATTAACTTCCGTATATTCTTGAAGTAACTTTTCTCATCTCGCTCCCCTACTTTTTGTTCTAGTCGTTATCATTATAATGTGAAATACTTTCGCGTGTGATGCAAAAATGCGCTCTAGAAATTCGCGTGCGCGAAGTGTTTATTTTGGAACGCAAGCGTGACGGGTTTCGTTTTAATATATGTAAATAAGCCTATTTCAGCGCTATCAACGTATTAAGCGCAGCTGACGTCAGTTCTTAGTGTCACAATGTTTACAAGTGATTTCTGAATGCGAAAGCCTCAAGTTAACGAACGCCATAATCGTGGCTCGTGTTGCTAACTTTGCTAAAATGTTACTTTTATTGCTTAAAGAGTGAGATTTTACGAGCTTTAAAAATAAATTACTCGCCTCGGACGGGTTCAATCGCAATTTCCAAGACTTCGCGGGTGAATATTTTATTTCCGATTAGTGAGCAAAGGTAAATAAATCGCTTAAATTGCCTTATTGTGTAATCCCATCGAAAATATTACCATCATTAGCCTTAGTAATATTCGCATTGACATTACTCGTTTTGATTACAATAAAATTTCAACTATATTTTAAATAATAAAAAAATAAAACATAAAAAATCGAAAATTAAATATTCCTGATTCGTCGTAAAAATATTCACCACGTATTTTATTGCAGCCGTTCTAATTTGACGGGTAAAAAACTCAGTCGGGACGCACGCGACGTGCGAAAATGCAAATCATATTCCAAGGGAATTAATCGCTTTTTTTATGGCAACATCAAACACCTTTAATTGCTGCTTTGACAGACGTCGAGGGCCGGTATGGACTGCACCGGAGATGCTCCAAATTTCGGGGGTGGTCAAAACAAAATTGAACATTGACAGCAATATATTGTTATAGTTTTCACGAGGTGTTGTTTTTATTGTTGGCCCATTTTGGTCCAATTTATATTTGGCTGCAAATTAGAAAGTTTATGCGATGACCGGCGAGATATCGTAAATTTACTTCGCGGGTTCCGAGATGCAATTTCGAAGGGTTTTAATTAGTCCTCAGGTGATTTATAAGTCATCAAAGACGATCGTAAATCTTGATGTCGTGAATTGTAATATTCAGTGGTCGGGCGACTATTCAAACTTACTGTATAGAGTTTTCTTTTAAAATTGGCAGTGAATTAGGAAGCAAACGGAAATTATCCAGAATTTGTAGCGCACGCAGATATATATAGATATACATCAAGTAATTATATATATATATAGATATATATAATTTTAAACATCAGCATTAATTTATTAAATATAAAACTCAAATAGCAAGTAAATAAAAATATTTAAACATCAAATAGGTACGTATTTCGGCTATTCAATAATTAAAATTAAATTGTATCATCATAAAATACTCGGTGCCCCAGCTAAATTTTAATTCGGTTATTTAAAAATACAATCGTGATCAGCCACCACGACAGTTCATATTCGAAAACCGATAAATCGAACACACGGACAACATTCCGACAAATAAAATAATATAAAACGCTCAGGGCAGCAGGCGACGAAAAATCTTCGACGCGGAATGCATTTTTGCATACACAATGCCCTTTTGTTTAGTGAAAGTATTTCACATTTAGCTGATTTATTTTTATATGATTTATTGTCTATAACGATGTCGTGCCTTCATTTGAAATGAAACTCGTTTATTAAAATGTTTTGCGGTTCTACTCAATGCTTTATGTTTTATTAAGTACATGCTACTTTAACCAAGATTAAATTTATGTTAAAGATACAAATTACATTATGAAATTAATTTTATTCATTTTGATAAGAGTTAGAAATACTTTTTCTTCAGTGTCATGTTTTGGTTTTAATTGCCAGGAATAACTATCCAAACAAATAAATTCAACAGTAAGAATAAGGTATATATTTTCTTCATTTGAGAAGTAAATATAATACAGTAATAATAATAAATGATATAAATTACAATGAATGATTTATTATTGATTTAAACAGATTTCTCCGACGCTAACGTTAAATTACAGAGTATTCTAACTATCCGTTTCGATCGCATTGTAATAATACAATAGAAGGCACGACATTACCCCTCACTTCTGATTCATCATCAGTTGTTCACTGCTCATGTTAATCTACCAAAGACTGTAAAAGTGTTATGAACATACAAGTGTATGACTGATAAAGTGAAATCGAACGCATGGCTCACTCAGGATGTGCAACCGCTGTTTTTTATCAGGTAAGTGTAGTTAAAACCTCAAGTTCAAGTTTCCAGTTTCAAGAGTCTTCTTGATGTTTAGTTAATAATATTCTTTAAGTAGTACAAAAAAACTCGCTGCCGCTGTAAAAATTTAAAAATTCGAAAAAATTCAAAATTTATTTATTCATGTAGGCCTATCACAGGCACTTATGAAGCGTTCATACATATTTGTTTACATAATTGAACGGGATGGTGATAACTTCGTTCGCCAACTTAAATCTAAAGCTACGAGGGTTCCAAACGCGCCCTGGTCTAAGAAGAGCCCACAACAAACTTAGCCGGGTAAATTTATTTTTTTGTTATCACCATCTTCCAGTTAATTTAAATTAAGCTATGAAGCTAGAGCAATTCACACCCAAGCTTTTTTATCGTTTAAATCTGTTTTTACACTAAGGTATTTTAAACTACAGAACGGATTTTAACACAGTTTTCAGTAATAGAGTGATTCCAGAGGATGGTTTATGTGTAGTAAACATTAATATTATAGGAGTACAAAAAAATCATGTATAAAATATAAACTAATATGAGATAAGAGTTCTGTTCTGTTTAAATACAGGTACCAAATTTTAAGTAAATAATTAATCAACATCGTATTATAAGATTTTTAATTATTTAGTTACAAATTAGGTGCGTTAACTATTAAACTCCTAACATGTTAGCCGGCTACCATCACAGTCTGTATCAGCATTTACTAAAATGGCCTTACATAGAGAGCAAAAAAAATGTATCTGCGTTGTTTCACTTACCGGGATTTGATAGTTTTCATATCGTATGTATTACACAATTCCATTTTTAAAACGAATAAGAAAAAAAATAAGTATGCCGCATATGGAACCTTTGCACCTTGTATTAATAAAAAATGTTGCAATGGGAATGCAATCGCCAGTTAGCAAAAAAATTAAAAAGTTACTTAGATTCACTTAGACTATTGGATTAGAAGCACGCGATGTCTAATGTCTTATTAGACGATAGAGTTACACCGAATTGTAGCTTACATGTTTTAACTGATCTCCGATTAGATTTTATGGGTTTTTAGTAACAGAACATCGTATGAGTATAGTAATACACATTACGTATTGATTCTATTATTCGTCGCAGGATGAGTACATACTTCATAATGCATTAAGTTGCCAATATACTTACTCTATCTTGGGATATAAGAATACAATATCACTTGCTTTATCGGTGAAAGAATACATCTTCTTCGCCTTCCCCCTCTTATTCTAAGAGGTGACCCGTGCCCTGTAGTGGACGGATAATGTAATGATAATGATCATGATGATAGTACCTATTTTAATTTATCAATTCGTTATTATTTCCATTGTTTAAATAAAAAAAAACCTCGTTTAAATTACACATAGGTCTAATAATATTGTAGAGTAAAATCGACGAATTAGCCGCTGATAGCGTTCTTGCTGGGTCGCTATTAAAATAAAACCTTTTACCGGGTCTATTTTCTATGGAAATAATAATAAACTAAAATCATTTTATTTCAGGTCGGGGACCCATTTACAAAATTGAGAGCTTAAATAAATAAAAATATAAATAGTGCCATTTATAAATTGCCAGATTTAATATAATTGCCAGATTTAATAATAAATAAATAGATAAACAAAAATTAATTAAAATCAAAAATTAAAATTAGAATAAATTTAATTACAATTTAAAGTCAACTATTTTATATCATTTCTTATCTTCTTCTTCTTAGGGTGCCGTCTCCTTACGAAAGTTGGCAATCATTATCTCTACTTTGGACACCGGTGCTCTAAACAATGATTTGGTGCTCTTTCCAAACCATTGTCGTAGGTTTTTGAGCCATGATATTCTTCTCCGGCCAGGCCTTATTTTCTTATATAAAAAATGTACTTAAAATACTGTTGGCAGTAATGCAGTTATACTCTTATCCCGAATCGAATTCAACGCGGCATCGTACCAGAACGCTTAATCCCTAGTAGTAGTCGTTTTAACTACTATAAAATAGGCTGATTATGATTAGTGGAATTATACGTAGAGTCCTCATCATCATAATCCACCCAGTACCAGTCCACTATAGGGACGAGTCTTCTCCTAGAATGTGTAATGTTTAGTGCAACACGCTGGCCAAGTGCGGTTTTATTTTATTTTTGTTACTTTGTGATAGTTTAGCTTTCTTTTGATGAAGAATTGGTTAATATTTATCCAGTACTTTAAAAATCAATTGGGTACAACAACGAAACAAACAAAAAACTTTCCTCCTTATAATATCTATAAAACAATCGATAAAACAATTTTTCTAAAATAAACGTAGCGTAAGTTACTCCTTATTACATCAGCTACCTGCCAATAAAAGTCCCATCAAAATCGGTCCAGCCATTTCAGAGATTAGCCGGAAGACAGACAAAAATTAAAAAAAAAAATGTTTTGGTGGATGTACCGTATATATTTGCATATACGTGTAGTAAAAAACGCTTATTTCAATATTACAAACAGACACTCCATATTTATTATATGTATAGATTATAAGCATGCTGGTTTCCTCACGATGTTTTTCACAACGCTATAAACTTAGAAAAGTTAGAGTTGTGTACCGGGGTTCGAGTAACGTAGCCACTAGGCTATCACAGCTTTCGTAGAGTACCTAAGCAAAATTATTAAATGCGACATTCATAATCCGAACAGTCGATAATAAGTGGTCGCGCCATCTTGCTAGCGGCGATGGCCAAATGTTTCCGCTTTAATTTCTCAGTAATTTGGAGTTTCCGGTCTCAGCCAATCGGTCCCGTCAGCCGACCGTAATTATATTATTTCGGCAATAAATTATCGAACTTTGAATACGTTCAAAGATGATGATTTCGGTTACACACAATAGTGCCGCGTTCGACGGTATTAAAGGTAAATAATAATTACAATGGTCATTAAGTTAATAAGACACTGAAAGCTTCTATACTCCATGAGAAAAAAACAATGAATGTCCCTTTTTTGACTGATCCTAATGCCATCTTTTTGGTGTACTTATTTATTTAAAACCTTTTTATTCGCCTTATCATTTACCTGTTACCTTTTATATTATTTAAGTAATTATAAAGACAAGTATTTGGTAATTTAAAAAAAGAAGTAAAAACTATTATACTACATAATATACTAGTTTCTTTTTTACACTACAAGTTTTTGTTAGGGGAATGGTAGTTATATTAAACCAACGCCCCTAATTGGTTTATATGTGACTTTGTACCGAAACGCTGAGTCGCTTTGCAGTACGTCTTTGTCGGAAGGGAACTAGGCATAGCTAGGTTATATGATACATAGATAAAAATTTACCTCGTTTGTTTAGTGGTTAGCAAATTTGACTATTAATCAGGAGGGCTAGGGGTTTGATTTTTGGTTTGAGACAAAATTGCTAGGTACTTAGGTTTTACAGCACGTTAAGACTATCAGTTAGCTTGACTTGAATTCGATGTCCCGGTAGTCCGAAAAAACATTTTAATCCACACACAGGGAAAAAAAGTATTAAATTTTAATTAAAATTTTTCTTTTATTTAATAATTATCATTATTCATTGTAACTTTTTATTTTATATTTATGACATGCCATTTTAATCAATTTATACTCTAATTTTAATTTTTAATTCTATATTGTATATTGATATTTATTTATTTATCTTTTCTCTAATATTGTTATTTTAAATGTATTAATATGGGCTTTGCCTGAAATAAAGAGATTATTATTATTATATTATTAATAAAATAAAGAGCTCAATACGGAAATTTAAAACACGGAATAATTTAAAAATGGCATGTTTTAAATTCTACTTAGTAGAGAATTTGATATTGACTAGTAGCCCCTCTTCGAAATATTATAACCTGACGAATAAATTTGAATGATTTCAGATGCATAAACTGTCGAAACGTCAAATTATTTATTCCTCAAATAAAGATTATTTGGCAATTGAAAATCGAACAAATTTTATCGTGTTTTCACATTTGATAAACCGTCGGAAATATCGTATACAATTGTTGATAAAGTTACTATAATTGAAAAGACAAAAACAAGTTATGAAAATAATAAGCACCATAGTGGCTCGACACATTAAAATATTTTTAAGAACCTGATTTAAGTAAATTGCCTAAAAATCGTCAGAATGTTTTACCAAGTTTTGTTTGTTTTCACTACAAGTTAGCCCTTCACGGCAGTCTCATCTGTAGCCTTAGTACTTCAACTAGCTCGCTCGCAATCAAAGAGTCGTTTTCGCATATCAAACTCTGTATCGTCACAGTAAAATGAACCTAATGAGCCTCGTTTTAGAGTAGCAAATCATTCAATTCAGATTTTGTCTTACAAACGTTCTGTCAAAAGTCCTCGCTAAAGAATTGTAGGCAAATTTGAGTTTTGTGCCCTACTGCTTCTTAATTTCACTAAACATATTCAAGAAACCTAGAAATAATACATTGCAAAATGTACAAGATCGCAAATCTAAATTCGAGCAGTATGATATTACAGACACACAAACGAACCAATCAACATTACAACAACCCTCTTTAGCTTCGGGGGTCAAAATAAAAAAAACAAAAGCATTCTTGTCGCAAAAATATTTTATGAACCAACCAACCTTTCTCCGTTACATTCCACCCTTCAAAAACAAAAGTGAATAGGCTTGGGCCGTCAACGAAAAATCGATAAACAGCGATAGTTTGATTCGATTAATTCCGTTCGAAATTAACGCGACGGGTAAGCAACGGGTATCGACACGGACGCGGTTGCCATGGTAACGCGCCCCATACTTACAACTCACTAATTACGCCGCACTGATTGCTTTTCACTTTTTTTCTGCCCCACGAGAATCTGACGCCACCCCCGTAGTGTTTGGCATTATCGATTAAAAATTATGTCGGCTGTTTTGTTGCAACCGTTGTCAGGTTCGAAATTTGAAGACTTAGGATTAGTTACTTACTTATAGAATCTGCAGTTTGAGATTGCTCAAACAGTTTATTTTGTAAAAACACCTTCATCAACTTTTACTATAACGCTAATGTACAAAAAAGGTATAGTTTTGCGATGTAACAGGAATCGCATTTAATCATACTTTAGGTAAACTTACCTAACAGTACTACTAAAGTATGCATGGTTTCCTTATTTCATGCAGCAAAGCGATTTCCATAGAGATGCGAAGTGACTAAAAATACTTTTTATATTTTCTTCTTATTAATTTTATTTATAAATAGAAGAGAACTATACAGCTATGGAAAAAGATTTTCTTATTGCAGAAGCATCTTTCACCTTTTTAAACTCCCATTCAATACAATCGTATAAAAATCTAATGATATTCTATGCAATCAAGTCAATTTAATTGTATTATAATTAAATATCATAATCATAATTTCAATTGTAATAGGAAAGGGTACAAATTATTTAATTACAAAAAATATCGATGAAATTCTTACAACCCAATGACGTTGCACTCCATAATTGATGACGTCACGGCGATCGATGGAAGGAAACGAGTCATTACACTGTTTTTATTCGTCACACTGATTAATCAAGTGATTAATTATACAGTTTATATTGGATCACTTTTTTGCTAACCGCCCGTTGCTATTGTAAACAATGCTAAAGAACAATATCTATGAAAAGGTTTTTTTAAGCAAAAAAGTGCTAATCATGTAAGAGACCCGTCGGATAACTGGAACCGCACGAATGTATCTATACTAATATAACAAAGGCGCAAGTATATCTGTTTATTTGTTACCTTTGTTTGGCTTAACCACTGCAAGGATCTTGTCAAAGTTTTTCCACAGAGGTAACCTGAAACTTGGACATGATTGTATCTCGAAAAGCAACCGGCGTACCAGTCCAGCGAGATAAGCTATATTCTCGTAACATTAATAATAAGATAATGATAACGTTACGATATTATTGTTACTGAATCACGTTTAAAAAATTTAACGGATCTAAATACAATTTTGCCCACAACAGCGCATTATTTGACATTAATAGAGTTCCGGAGGAAAACAGAAGTGAAGACACGGCAAAAACCATACTCACAAATAATTTGCCGTTTGTAAAATGCAAAATAAAAATCTACAGATTTAATAATGTCATAATAATTATTTTATGATGCAAAATAAGACTATTAATAGCGCTAGTATTAATATGCTAATTTAGTTAATTTCATTCGATATTAGGACTACTTTGCTATTAGAAATATTAGCAACTTTATTATTTTAAAAAGATAAATCAAATTTATAATTCCATTAAATAAATCATAATAAAATCATTATATGTTTTATGCATAGCGTATGTGTTTTGCATTATACAATTCTATATTGACCACACTACAGTCAACGGTTTCGATTATTTTTAAATATAGAACGACTAGAATCGATTTGCGGCAGGCCGATTTGCGAATGAGGTTGACCATTGATCAGATAGCAACCCTGACCTTGCCCAAGCACTCACACACGCGCCCTACGCACGCGATGCACACTATGCGAAAACATCATGACGTTGCGGTTGAACATTCGAATAAAATTATTGGCGTAGGAATATTTTTCAAACAAAACGAGTTCTTTTTTTGAATAGTCAGGGGTTTGTAACCTAAAAATGAGTTTCTTATTAGGTAATACACTCTTTCTTATTTAAAATATTGAATTTTAATAAATATTCAAATGCACAAGTAGGTATCCATAATACAATGAAATACTGATA
Source organism: Pararge aegeria (assembly GCF_905163445.1). Classification (NCBI taxonomy): domain Eukaryota; kingdom Metazoa; phylum Arthropoda; class Insecta; order Lepidoptera; family Nymphalidae; genus Pararge; species Pararge aegeria. The sequence continues at coordinate 7,568,436 of NC_053195.1, read as the reverse complement.
TTCCTGTTCATAATTTAATATCGTTCCTTTTATTAATAATAATCTGCTTAATGAATGCCACATATTTCAATGTTTTTTCATTATTAACAACAAAATATAATACCAAAATTTATGCAATTGACATTTAAAAATGCATAAATTAACAATGTTAATCGATATAATATAATTTTCTCACAATTATTGCAATAAATTAATAAACTCCACTTCGAGGTAGATTAGGAGTAATAAAAATAACAATTTATAGATATAAAAATTAACATATTTTTCGTGTGACAATGATCTTATAAGAACTGCATACAAAATTATTATAATTACCGTATAAATTAGTTTGTTGACACGAAAGCCAAATTTAAATCTTGAACATTAAAATTAGTCGTGAGATAATCATGCAAACTTCTCAAGTAACAACTAAGATCGTGATATTTTAATACTGCTAGAAAAAGGGTACACCCAAAATTAGTCGGCAAGAAACGCATAACAGCAGCGCAGCCAAAATACGTCCTTAGCGTAATAAAGTTTGAATTCGAGCCGAAGTCTTGAAAGCTCGAACGCATATGACGGCTGATTGGCGTAGTGGGCAGCGACACTGCTTTCTGAGTCCAAAACCGTGGGTTCGATTCCCACAACTGGAAAATGTTTGTGTGATGAACATGAATGGTTTTCTGTGTCTAGGTGTCTATATGTACCTATATCATAAGTATTTATGTATTCATAAAAATATTCATCAGTTTTCCAGTACCAATAACACAAGCTACGCTTACTTTGTGGCTAGATAGCGATGTGTGTAATTTCGTAGCTAGACATGTTTTAATTCGAAAAATGTTTTTTTCTTGTCTACTTAAACATAATGCACAATGTATAAGTTTACCAGAATTTGCCTTATGAGGTTCAAATTAAAACAAAGATTAGACTAAAACAGATGCAAATATTCGTGATATTAAAACCAGGCTTAGTCGAGGTTTTGTACTGATCACATAAATTAAAGGCTCTGATTAGATTAGTTTATAGAAAAGCCAACGCGTAATAGTAATATTGTTGTTTTTTTTTATAAACCAATAAGTTGACAGACCAAAAAATTTACCACCATGCTAAGTGTAAAGCCACCGCCTATAAACACTAAGCAGGGCATGCAAGGATTTCGTCCTGCAACATGCCACTCTGTGCCCATAAACCTGAGGTGTAGGTGTTAAGACTCATGTGCCTGTAATTACACCAGCAATCACGCCCTTTAGATCGGAACAAAGCATTGCCACAACGCTGCTTTGCTGCTTTGCTGCAGAATTAGCATGGCGGTACTACTTCTTCGGACGAGCTTTGCCGCAGAACGCTCTACGACCATTAACGATTGCAGGTTAAACTCAAAATAAACTTCAGATAAGAACGTAACGTAATTGCTATAAGAATGATAAAATGTCGTATAGTGTGACCCAACTCGTTGACAGCGCGAAGACACCCTTGCAGAACTTTCCTCACTAACCCACTAAATAAACACAGTACAATGAGGCACTAACGATCCGACGTTTGATACAAAAACCACTCGTCACGACCGAGTTTCGCGCTAATCTACCATTTCACCAACATTCCGGTTAACTTCGAAGAAGTTAAGTCACCCTTAATAAAAATCTCCCAGACCGATTAACATTTCAGAAATCAAAACAGCCGAAAGGCACGCGATCGGTTCACGAAACAAAGAATATACTCGTAAATCCCTTTAACGTCCATTACCTACCATCTATTATTGATTTAATTTTTTCCCACTTTTCATGCGGGCTGCCTCTCTGTATCTATGTGTGTACTGCGTTGTATAATAATTAATGTGAGCGGCTTTGTAAGTGTGGGTGTATGCATTCGCAACACACATAATTAGTGAAATAGGGGGTCGATATTATTAATGAGAGGGGGGAAGAGGGGTGTGGATTGTTATCTAGTCGAGCTTTTGTGTTCTTTTCTATAGATCGGCCGTCTATTGATTGTTTAGTCGATACTTTGGTCGGTCTTTAATTATAGGGGCTAACTGGCTAACTGAACGAACACCTCGCTTGACACATTAATAGCGTCTATGGGGACGGTTATAATTTTCCATAATTATTCATTTGAACGCGAAGTTTCGACAGTTATGAGTTGTATTTAGTTTTAATTTACCACCGTGTTTGTTATTATAAACGACCTGTTTTTGAACTATTAAAAAAAGTTTATTGAACTGACAGTTTATTTTGATTTTATATCTGGTTAAAATGATATATTCTATTTGTAAAACTTTATTGCACACATATTCATTAATACAGACAAAAAAACAAAATAACAGTAAAAAAGAATAATATAAACATTTGGCGTGTAAAGGTGGTCTCAAGCATACGTTCTTCTTTAATTAAAATTTAAGAAATAAAACATTTATTTCAAGAAGGCCTTCAGGAGGTACTTCATAAACTCTTTTGAAACGTCTTATATGTTTTTTTTTGTTATAAATAGTTATAACCGTAATTTGGTCACGTAAATGTAACGTCTGTGATTTACCTCTTTGGATATATTGACCTTAAAAAATTTGCATAAACCAAAATATTTACGTTCTATGCTTTAAGTTTAAAATAGTAGTAGGTACTTGACATGACGTTTTTAACGTTCCTGGACGTTCCTCGTTCTTCAGGAAAAAATGTTTGTGTAATGAACATGCACGTTTTTCAATGTCTGGGTGTTTGTATATACATTATAAGTATTTATGTATATTATTAATTACAATATTCATCCGTCATATTAGTCCCCATAACACCAGCTACGCTTACTTTGGGGCTAGATGGCGTAGAATATTTATAATTTATTAGTATTTATGTTTTATCATTTTTGTACATTTCTGTTTGTGTGTTTTATACCAACAAAAACATATGAGACATCATGTTGAAAATATTTTTTGATGATGAATTCAAATGATTTCTACAATTTTTTAAGTTTGCATTAATGATTTGTTGATTTATATTTGGTCCATGTTGGTTGAGACACACTTTAGTCAGAGTTTTTTGGGAGTGCAACCTTAAGAATTACGTCCACCGTAACTTAGAGTATTGCACGGAAGTTTCTGCAACTTGCCATTTTCTTTTTATTGCCTTATACTTATCATCTATTGAATCAAATGCACAATGATAATTGAGTAAATGTGTTGCAGAATTTTATAAAATTAGAATTCTGGAATGGGTACATTGATAGAGAAATCATAAAACGTAATCCAATGATCGAGAGTATCAAAGTGAACAACCATTAAACGCCTCGCACTGTGTTATTAACGTCATGTCCTTTACTTCAACTGCATCATTAATAAGCCATTTAAACAGCCTGTATCATTGACACCTTGTAATTATTGATATAATGAACGGTTTGACATGTCCAACACGTCTGATTTCAAACAAGACGCAACGATACTGACATGTGAAGAGACCGCTGGTACTTCACTGATTAATAAGATGGGGTTGCGACTTGCGAGCAAGGGGTACCAAGCCACCCCACGCCGACTCCCTCGCGCCTTACCCACAAAACAAAAAAAAATGTGACTCATCAACCCACACTAACAAACAAAACAACTCACACTATCACCTAACGCATAATAACCACGCATTCAAATTATCAACCTTAACATACAGGGTAAAAGGTTCCAATTAGAATAGAAGCGTTCGCACTTAAGCAAAGTTAGGTCTCCTATAATCGTTCATTATCGCACACATACAAAGATCATTCACGTATTGTCCACGCATACATGTATGTGTTAATTATATCGGAAAGTAGTGGGTAGGGGTTAGTTGATTTGATTAATTCCAGCTAGAAGAAACGGCCTTACTAGATATATTCTATAAAAATTGGTATACCAACCCGAATCAAATTATCAGCGAACTCTTGCTATCAGTCATTAGACCAATTTGAATTAATAAAATGCCAATTGGAGAGTTCATAAACATAAAACAATCCTTAATTTTTATTTCAGAATAAGAAAAATCTATATTCAAGTAGGCCAATTTTTGCATTATTTTTGCAATTCTCCATAAAATTGCATTCGTGTAAACTTGTATTAAGGTAAGGTAACTACGATGATCAAGTTTGTCATTAGTTGATAGTTTTACTTTTACCTTATAATTAGAATCAATATCGTCGGTCTTATTACTCACAGGCCTCTTTTTTCGTAGAAGAAAATAATTTCGAGTCTTTACCTTTGAAGATATGACTAATAACCGGGTAAATGTTTTGAATCACGGTTGTGGATATTTCTTTGGTTTACGTCTGATATGGTGGTAGGAAAAAGCCAATACCTAGCTTTGCTCGGCTCGATCAGGGAATCGAAACCAGAACGACGTAATACTTTGTTGAACATGGTAACTAAAAGACCTACGAGCTAGATATACAAAAAATATCAAAAAAAATCCCAAAATTGTCGTCATTAAAAAAAAAGATTGCAACACTAATAGGAAATTAAGTGAGTAATCAAAAGATCAATTTCCCGAAATAAGGAAAGTATTCTTTGGTCGCCCATCGGAAGTTGTTGGGAAGCTCTTGGCAAATCGCTCCGACTGTTCACAGCCAATCCTGTTCTAAAAGATGTATCGTTGTATTTAAATATATTGTAAGATACTCCTGATCCTTTCCTTTTCAATTTTTTGTATGGGACTTTATATTTTTCATTACAATTATAATAGTATTTTTTAATTACTACTATAGTAATATAATATATATATATATATAAATATAAATAGAATATAATTTTTATTAATACATAACTATAACCTAAAATAAACTATTTAAAAACTAAATAAAATCTAAAACGTCCTCGAAACGACCGCAGCGAGGCACAGTTCCTAAGATGCTGGCAGCATTGCCCCTTTGGATGGCCAAACTAATTCGTTGGCTGGTAATGGGTTGATATGATGATGATGATGAAACATGTGCCAATTGTAATGTTCCTAATAATTTAACGAGCGCTCATTCTATACACATAAGAATAGATCTTACATTTACTTATCTTTAATCTTAGGTATATAAATTAATCAGAAGCCTAATAATAAATTATATATAATACTAATAACTTCAGCGGCGATAACCCAGTGGGAAGGACTTCGACTTCACTTTCGGGGAGGCGAGATCGAATCCAAGCACGCACCTCTAATTTTTCTAAGTATTGTGCGTTTTTTTAAGCAATTAAAATATCACTTGCTTCAACGGTGAAACCTGCATGCCTGAGAGTTCTCAAAGGCGTGTGGAGTGTACCAAATCGCTGTGGTGGGCTACGGGCTTAACCCCAACTCAACTAGTTATTATGTCAACATTTCTTGTGTCGGAATAGGGAAATTCGCGTTGCCTTACCCCGTGTACCGAGAAGGATAATAAGGGTGTAAATAACTGGCGTGTGATGATCATTAAAACTCGCCAAAACGAACTGGAGCAGGGTGGAGGGTCAAAGTTCTAATTTCTTCTTGGTGCATAAAAGCTAAGCTAAGCAAATAATGATATTGATATTAGCCTTTTCTCCCTCGCATCACTGTTATCAAATGTATGCTCTGTCTTGGAAGTAAAGCGCTTAGAAAAATTAGTTCATTCTTATGTTATTTAACTTCAACTCAACTACGGATATTAAGAAAATTATGAAGCTTTACGACTCAAATTCAAATTCAAATTCAAATTCAAAATTCAATTCAAATTCAAAATTCATTTATTTCAAGTAGGCCTAATATAAGCACTTTTGAAACGTCAAGTCTGTCTGTTTGTAGTGATTCTACCACCGGTTCGGAAGGCAGATTCTACCGAGAAGAAGCCGGCAAGAAACTCAGCAGTTGCTCTTTTCCAACATCAACAATTTACATTTTGTATTTTAACATTCATTTTTCTATCTTGTGAGAGCTGAAAGTGGAGCCGGATGCTTCCAAGCAACCTTATCATTAAAAAATTCATCAATTGTATAGTAACCTCGCTCTAATAAATCAATAAATAACATACCCCAGATATTTTATAGTTTCACTATGTCGTAACTTCGTATTGAAGAGTGTACTGTTTTCGGGACTCCAAACTATGTCCACGAAGCCTCGCGTGCTTAATATTGCCAGAAACGAGAAAAAAGGCGCTCGAAATTTTTATTATCGACCGAGCCCGACCCGATATGAAGCACTGACAAATTGCTACAGTTTATAAACAAATTTTACATTTTTTCACCGAGCGACTCGCTGCACCTGCGATAAATACGTTTTTTTAATTGCATGCTCGCAATATTTGCTTTAAATAGTGTCGACGTGTCAGGCGATTTGCAAAAGTTTGTTCTCAGTTTTGCCGAAATTTTCGATAATAAATTCTTGAATTGCCAAAATAGTACCGTAAATTGTTTTCACCGTTTTGAATTGTAATTTCATATAAAGTTTTTTCCTGTAACCAAACGGTGTAAGGCTACAAATATCACTAGATACCCTATATTTATTGTAAGCAGTTGTTTGCTATGTTACCAGTGACAATGCAAAACTTTATCGTTGTCATAATTGATGTACAAGACGTAGAAGTATGTCACTAATTTAATTACCAAAGACATATACTTAGCAGCATTGTAATTATCAATTATGTTTTACTTAAATCTGTACTATTTTCAGTTTTATATTAATATATAATAAGTAATATTATCTTTAGATAAAAATATTCCGTACCGTAATTTAGTAGACATGTTATAAGTTTCACCCCAATAATGTAAATCACTTTCTGAGAAGTGTTATCTGCATATGCAAAAATGGCCTCGTGCCGGACTTATGCAAATGACGGGCGATGCATGACACGTACTTCGTTTAAATAAAGTATGAAATTGTGGCTCGTGCTATTATAACGCGACTAATGTATGCTAATGTCGAATCTTATTCTTAGATGATAGTCAAATTTATAAAGAGGGTACTACGCTAGCCCGCGCGTGGACTCTTCTTATGCAAAGTAAGATAGTTTGTACCCCAGTATTTTATAGTATTGGGGTAGGTTTGGAAAAAAATTGCAATACTACTTATCATCTTTACTGTAAAGCAATTCTAATTTCATACTCTAGCAGCACAGTGCCATGGTTTTCTATTTTAATCTTAATTGGGCACGAAATGCTTATATTGACTTACTTTTTAAAACCTCTGTCTTGTCTCACCTTTTTATACATATATGACGTAAAATTTAAAAGCATTAAGGGCTGTAGGGGTATTCATTTTAGAGTCACTAATTCTTGGTAAAGAGTGTATTACCTTAGATTGTCAGAGATACTGAAAAAAAAAATCCTCCGAAACCTGTAATTAACCCTGAATTTTAATTAATATTATTAAGTAATTGGAATAAAAATTATTTTTAATCATCCCAATTATATCGTCATTTAATAATAGTGAAGCTTTTCACTCCCATTAAGTAGACCACATTCTAAGAAGTTTTATCAGCCTATGCAAAAATGGCCTCGTGCCTGACCTATGCAAATGAAGAGCGATGCATAACACTTACTTCGTATAAATAGAGTATGAAATTGTGGCTCGTGCTATTATAACGCATCTAATATATGGTAATGTACTCGTAGAATCTTATTCATAGATGATAGTCAAATTTATAAAGAGGGCTATGCTAGCCCACACATGGACTCTTCTTATGCAAAGTGAAACGGGTAAGTGTAACTACCCCTATATTTGACAAAATAAATTTATCGAAACGTGTGCGTTAAATTCAATGTGATTATCATCTTCATCGTTGAAAATATACTGAGTGAGGAGATATTGATGCAATAAGCTTTATTTTGCCTACATTTCAGTAATATTCCATCACCCATGAAAATTTATTAAGATTTTTGTTGAAGTTGAATACTAAACTTAGAACAGAGTAACTACAAAGTTAACTCAGAAAGTAACTCGCATAATTAATTATTTCAAAAACCTCGACTATTGTCACTTTAGTTTTTAACTAGTTGTGCTAACTCGGTTTCTGCTACCCATCTCAACCTAAATTTGATTGCACAGAGACAGTCTGAGCAAAAATGAGTATAATCTCCAATGCTTCTTTACAAATTTAATGAATAAACGCTGCAGTTTAACATGGCTAAAGAAAATGAAATTGGAATTTCTATAACTAAAATATTAAATATTACAATAACTAACGACGACGAATAATATACGACTACTAACACAACCCACATTCGAAGAAGTGCTACTATCTGTATATGCAAAAATATTAGCCTCGTGCCGGATCTATGCAAATGGCATGCCATGCATGACACGTACTTCGTTTAAATTAGCTATGAATGTGTCTCGTGCCGTTATGGAACGTCTAATGTATGGTAATGTATAAAAGAAGATAGTCAATTTTGATGCTCACCTACGAACGTATGCTAATTCGCACGTGGACATTTCTTATGCAAAGTACTTACAGCTTCCGTCGCCGAATGTGATAGAAAATCAAAATTACTTTGACAAGAATGATGCAGTTTAGTCAAATATTTAGATGATTTGCATATACATAAATCACAAATGATAAAAATTTATCTTACTTTTAACTCTTTCCTTCAAAGAACAAGAAATAATATGAAATTAACTAGAGTCTGAGGGGTAGTGTTAAGATTAAATCACCATTCCGAATTAGAGCAGTCCTCCAAAAGGCTTTAAATTTCTCTCTCCTGTGCCAGCTGTGGGACAGATATAGTTTTGAAGGCTGCATCCAAACACATTAAATCTATTTAGTTTGATTTAAGAGATTAATGAACTATTAAAAATCCTATTCAAACACAAAACCGTGTCGTAGTTAAGGATCAAACTTATGGATTGATTAAAAAAATATGTTTTGCAAATCATAATTTCGTCTTAATTAAATTACTTCACAATAAGCCTAAGCTCATCATAACTCAAATACTCGAAACCGTTAATAAGAAAACGTGGTTTAATGGATTGGGTTTATGTAATTTACCTACCTAAGATATCTAATCTGTAACATAAACGGTATAGTTTGATATAGAACGTCCCACCTGTCCCCACGATTGTCACACCCCATACCTACACGGCAACGGCAGTCGATATTCTCGAATTTCATATGTATCTCTAATTTCAATAACACCCTTCGCTACCTGTGCCATCTCATCTACATATCAATGTTCGTATCGTCTCGGAAATTTCTTTTCTTTCACTAAAACCCCATCCACACGATCGGAACGTTCGTCCGACTAACTGGCATTGTCGTTTATAGTCGGCACCAGTTTTACCTAAAGGAACGTCCCTAAACATATATTAGTAATTAATGTAGTTCGATCTCAGTATAGAAGATCGCATGTGATATTAACGATTCTTTGACGATTAGTAGGTACAGGTAAATATAAGATTAAAATTGTCGATGTATATATATATTGTAAGTTTAATTATGCAGCGCTAGATCATTTATTGATGAAAGTTATAGGCTGTATCATGACGCGACCACGAGCTACCGCGGGATGAATTTCGTGAAACACATAACATTCTGACGCGATATACGCTAGTTAGCGTATATCGCGTCAGAATGTTATCATGAACTGAGCTATTTAATTATGACACTTTAGTATACTCAGTAAAAATAACCTTCAGAGTCAGACCGTGTGGAAGGTGCATAAAATATGCAAAGCCCGTGCTCCATATCATTACAATGAATTTCACTAAAATTGGATCACCCTACATTGTCATACCCTTTCGTAATGGTTTCGGTTCGTAACGAACTATTTGAAATAGGATATACGTGCTGTTTTCACTAAGGGCCAAAAACTAAGTTTCTTGACTAATCAATGTTATGCTTTTTAGATTTAGTTTCTTATGTGGATATTTATTATTATTATTATTTTTGTATAATTTACTCGGTAATTTTAATAATTATAAACTTTGGTCATGTATTATTTTTGTAACATCGTAAAATTGTTTTTTAAACTTAATTTACAGATGGTTGAATCAATTGATTATTACAATCAAAATTATTATTGAAATAACGACAGATTTGTATGACATTCAGAAAGTGTACAGTTAGGTAACTACTTTGAAATAAAATATTTGATTTGATTTGATTTGATAATACTAAAGATAGTCGCTACTCATAAAATACAGAGAATCCGTGTTTTCACTGAGCAAGTATCAGAAGATTAATATTACATGACATTTAGATCCAGTAAACACAAACCCGTTCATTTAGTCGAGTTAAAATAAAATATGTAACGAAGTGCAGTTAACTCAAATTTCAATCTATATTGAAAAAACGATATTGAAAGAAGTCGGTTTAAACTGTAACAAGCTTCATAGATACAAAATTTTAATTCATAACCCATTGAATAAACTTAAGAATTAGTGTTTACGTTATATGGAGCATGAGTTAAGATCGCGGCAAACACAAAGTAATCCCGCAGATGCAATAATTCGTAACAATTATCTGATAAGGATCATCACGTTTACCCTCCTTCCCACACTGCTACTCGTACTAACTCGACATTCAATAGTCATCTCGATACATCCCATCCATTATCTAGCTTCCTCTTAACCCTTCCGACTGTCTACAAAGCAATGCCTTGAATTTATGCATGCACCTAACAATGGCCGCATCGGTTGCATAATTTGATTAGAGAACTTTTGTCGGCTAAGGGCAGGTATCGGATCGTAAAATTAAATTTAGACCTACAGTTGGTTAATTTTCGGATTCTCCCGACCCAACCTCTCCACCGTGAAGGGGTCCGACCGTGTATCATTTGCAACAATGAAGCTCGATCAATTATTATTTTCGCGCACCTTTAGTGAAATTTCTAGTTGTTAGAATAACGGTCGATGTATTGTCGCACGGGGCACGCACTCTTTATAGGTATTTGGATATATTTGCATATATCAGTTATTGATTGAAAAAATATTCAAATATCAGCCGTTGATCGCAGTCGTTACGGTTCTCGCAACTTGAGTATGACAATAGAGATCCCGATTATAATTAATAGTTCTATTGATGCATTTACTTAATATACACACTTGCGCCTTCGTTACCTACACAAACTTGATCACCCACACATACAAACTCATATACACAATGTTTATACCGATTCCGGACCGTGAGACTACTATGAGACACGCCTGAAAATCAGCGCTGCAGTTGACTTTGACTGCAACACCAAGCTTAAGTAGACATGTGTGCCTGGTAGTTTAAAAATCTGCATGGTACCTACCTACCAATCTGTCAGTTTTTATAGTGCTTTGGTTTGAGTAAACTATATATTTTTTATATTTAGTTCATTGATTAGTGAGGATCAATGAAATAATAGCAGACTTCCATTGGCGTGCACAGGGTTTTTGGCCAGGCAAGCCATTAAACAAGCATCAATACAAAACGGACAACACTTCTCCAATACAGTTTTACTAAATTGTTGCGATAAACAATGCATTTATGAAGTACACGCGACTGCAGATCTCTATCACTACAACTGGTGTAAAGAGTAAGTAAGCGTGATTTAACGATCTAAAATTCGTACAACTGTGAATCATTTTGAGTCTAGTTGAAGACATGGTTTTCACGTCGGTCAGGTTACATTTTAGGACTCATACGACATAATATGCGTCTCAGCTTCTGTAAGTATGTACTTATTTCAGATTTATTCTATTTAAAAGCTTTTTAATTATTTTCCTAAGGATGCTCGGTTTTCTGAAACGAGCCTTAAGAGCGAATTGTGAAGGATCGGTGTGGTATTGCATAAAATGCCACTCTACAAATTCGTCTGGCTATCAGATATTAGTCTTGGTGTTCATTGCATATCATGACTTCCGAATAAAAGATATAATAGGTGTGAAACCTCTATATCATTATCTGTTCTATGCTAAAGGACTGAACGTTAGTACTAAAGTGTATTCTCTAGAAAATAAATATTACAATGTGAATTGTATAAACTATGAAAATATTTATGGTTAGTACTCGTAACTTCAGGGAAAAACTAAACACTATGGTAAATTTATAAGACGTGACGACAGCCGATTAGCGCAGTGAGCACAGACCCTACTTTCTGAGTCCGAGGCTACGGTTTCGATTCCCAGAACTGGAAAATATGTTTATGTTTGTAATATGTTTATCGTTGTCTGGGTGTTATCTGTACATTATAAGTATTTATGAATATAATTAAAAAAATATTTATGAGACATCTTAGTAGCTTGTCTAAATGGCGATGTTTGTACTTGTACTATTTATATATTTATTTATTCATTTATTTAATATGCCCATCGCTCTAGATGAACACCATAAGCAAAGTTTGTTGCAGTTGCATTGTAGACAAAGCCAGTCATTGTCATACGTGGTACAGTCGGCACAAAACTATACCCACATCATTGTGAGGGAGCGAAACCTAATTGTGACGCCATGTACGCTGGAAACATTGCATGGAACCACGTCAGTTCCCGACAGCGCCCGCGATCTCCGTGAATAGCTTTTGTTCTTGCCTGTACAATAATGTCACAATATGAAACACTAGGAGTTGATAGCTAACATTCTGTATAACCTTTCTGGCGCAAAAGACCAAAGATTCTTTTGACGTACGATTGGCGCATTGGGCAGCGACCCTGCTTTCTGAGTCCAAGGTCGTGGGTTCATTTTTCACAACTGGACAGTTTGTGTGAATGAAAAGAAGTATGATTGTTTTTCAGTGTCTGTAAATTATTCATAAAATTATTCATCAGTTATCTTAGTACCCATAACACAAGCTACGCTTACTTCGGGGCTAGATGGCGATGTGTGTATTGTCGTAGTATATTTATTTATTATTGTTAATTCTAAGAAATCTTCTAGTTTAACCTTTGATACCCATTTTGAAGAAGTTATGAAAAAATATGCTTTCCGCCATTTTTTAGCGTTGATTATCTTTAATTTTTATCAAAAGCTAACAACACTCCCGCGTTATTCACTTCTCAAACAAAAAAAAACAAAATCAAAATTGATTCATCCGTTCGGAAGCTACGATAAACAGCCATACTACCAGTTGATAGTCATTATTTGAAACCAGATATAATTTTCCAAGGTAAAATATAAACAAACAACATTACAAATACCAAAATATATATAGGCTCATATCCCGAGGCTAATAAAAAAATGGATCAACTTAAGCACGCGTGGTAATGCAGTAGGTATAGACGCTCGTGCTATAACTTACCTAATGTGATTCACACATAAATTTCCATACGAATAAGAATTTATATCAGTAAGTCATCTTAAGGTACTAAGTACTTTGCATGTATTAGAGGCGCGTGCGGTATAAACTATCACATTTGCATAGTGACATCTTATATAGGGTCGATATCAGTACGAATTGATATGGTAAATAATTTATCTATACGAAGTACTTCTTATAAATGTAACCCTCTGTACGTTTGATAAAATTTAATACAGAAAAGAAAACATTAAGGTACTTTAAAAGGATATCTCTGCCTCATATCATTATTGTTCATGTACAACTATTTATACCATATTTTTATATATATACTATTTATTTTTATATTCATATCATTATAACGAAGTCCTAACAGTTGAACAGTTGTTAGGACTTCGGTCTCCCACTCGGAAGAACCGAGTCTTATCACCTCTGTCTTTTCAAAGTTATATGCTTTAGAGCAAATAGTTTAGAGCTTTCAATTAGTTTAGGAAAATATCGTGAGGAAAACTGCAAGCCTGAGAGTTCTTCATGGTGTATTAAAATGCGTATCAATCCGCACTTTGCGAGTATTGTGGACTATTGTGTGTAACAGAGAGGAGAAAGTCAAAAAGTCGATAATTATTTGGAGTCATCATCAAGATTGGTTTTATCAGTTTAATAATTGACCCAATGGGTACAGGCTGATTTCTAGTAAGGGAAGCGAATAGAGCCTAGCCACCGTGGTATGAACTGGAACTCAAATAAGTCACTCAAATACCTAGTTATCGTTTTAAGTCGTTATTGGCTAAACGTACGGGGCACGGAGTTACGTCGAACCTCCAGTTACCGTCCTTTTTTTTTTTGTCTCGTGGGGAAATCCTCATGGATACCACTACACCACGGGGAGGTGCAGTGGTTATGCCGGACTCTTACTGACTAAAACCCCACGGTGTTCCGGAACGCTTTCGCACACAACCGCAACCCAGTCAGCGGTGCCTACTGAGGCACTAAGCAGGCACTTCTCTGTAACAACTTCGGTTCAGGAACACAGGGTATGCCTTTCAACTCGAGGACCAAACTCCGACAAGCGACAGAATCCCCGTATCTATCACCCGGCCAGTTACCGTCCTGGATCAACTTGGCTTAATCTTCATCATCATCATCATATCAACCCTTTACCGGCCCACTACAGGGCACGGGTTTCCTCCAACAGTAAGACCATAGTCCAGCGCTGGCCCAGTGCTGATTGGTCGACTCAACACACCTTTGAGATCATTATGAACAGCTCTCAGGCATGCAGGTTTCCTCACGATGTTTTCCTTCACCGTTGGAGCAAGTGTTATTTAACCGAGAGCTCAACCTTACTAATGATAAATATGTAACTTTTTTAAATAATATATAAGATAATAAAAGATAAAGAACTAACATATTACATAGGCAAGTACTAGGTAGTTAAAATATAAAAATACAAACACCTATATTACTGTGACAACTTGCTATCAAATTAAATAATTTATGATCTTTAGATATGAACTTATTACGTCCTCCACATAATATATAACACTTAATATAATGTACCTATTTTCGTATAGAGGTATTAAGACAACTTTATTAAGTAAGTCACATTTACTAAACAATCATAAAATTCTACAGAATAGAAAAAATGCTTTGAAAATACAACTACATTTTAATAGGTATAAAATATGCTAATTCAATTGCAATTATAAAATGTTTGCTGCAGATATACGGAGTCATAATAGTAAAAGAGCTAGTGAACGTTACATTCAAAATATATTGTTGGTAAGTACATTGGGGAAAGTAACTTTTGTTATAACTTAGCAGACTATAAATGTATGATTACTTGAATTGATATTATTACAATCCCAGATAAGTCCATTAATATAAAAAAAATATATATATAAATTTTAATAATAAAGGCCGTTAGTCTGCCAAATCTACTTATAATACACTGTTTTATGTCTCCAATGTTACAAAGTGAAACGCAGAGATTGCCTAGTTACGAACTCGTTCATAAAGTGGATTGTTTTATGCACGTGTGAACCTCTCTGCTAATACTCATATATCTAAATAAATAGTGGGTGTTATACTGAAAAAGGCTTAACCTCTATGCTATGTTTAGAACGCCTCATAGTTACACGAGTGTGTAGGTATTACTAACACCGAGCCCACGTCATGGACGCTTAATTCTCATTACCTCTTCACATCGGCTTTCAACACGCGATTTACTAAAGATTTCTTTGTATTTTGTAAAAGGAATTAATCTTTTTCTCTAAGCCTAAAGTGATAAATTTATGACAGTCTTAGTCTTGTCTGTCTAGTCTCTCTGTAATAATAAATAGGCTACAATATAACAATGATTGTTTTGAATAAAGAAGTGGACTACATTTATTACAATATTGTGTAATTAGTTAAAAAAGAAAACTAACTAACTACCTAACTGTGCACTCGTTCAGGCATGCATGTTTCCTCACAATGTTTTCCTTCATAGGTATGGAAAAGTGATATTTTACGCTTTAATTAGAATCGCACATAGCTCCGAAGAGTTAAAGGTGCGTGAAAAAAATTCCGGGATCGAAGTCGGTCTGTCCGATGCTCTTACCACTAGGCTATCACCGCTTCGCGGGATTATACACGGTATCAATGAAGCAAATAGGATACACGCCAACTCCTTGTCTATGGGGTTCATAACCAAATAACAGTTTTTATTACAATGTAGAAAATTTTCCTAGAGGCAAATTAAATACCGCTACAGATATTCGTGCAATATTCAAGCAACGAATTACTGAATCCTAAACTGAAATTTTTACTTTAATTTATGGTACCGAATTTATATTTTTAACGCATGGGGTCTGGCAAATTATATTAATTCCATACCGATTTCACATATCGATTTCTTTGCGAAATCGTACCTGAACGCTAAATCGCTTAGCGGCACGTAAAGCTATCGGTAGGACTATAAGTAGCCAAGGCGAAATCGTACAGGAACGCGATATTGCTTAGCGGCATATCTGTATCGGTGATAACTACCCACGGCCGAAGCCAGAGAAAATTCAAAAATTATAAATGACCAAATTGCCTTTGCCGGGAATCGAACCGGAGATCTTCAACTTAAAACACCAGCGGTCACCACTGCACCAGAAAGGTCGTCAAAAAAACCTACTTATGAAGAAATTTTGTGAATACAGGTATAAATCACGGTATGGCTTTACGGTAGGGTGTTTTATTTAAACCGATATCCTTGCAAAGTGTACAGTTTCTAACCTCGACAACACCTCACATAATTATAAATACAAGTAGGTGCATGTACACATTGCAAGTGTAAATGAGTGAGGCCTAGAAACCCTACCGCTGTTGCACTGGCCTGAAGGGCTTCGCAAATTAGCCAGCGCAGTAATTAAATACAGTATAATTACTTAATGCAATCAACCTTTAGATCAGCTTAACTATATCCGCGATGCAAACTTTCATTCTTATATATATATTCAATGAGACAAGGTTGCTTGGAAGCATTCGGCTCCGCTTTCATCTCTCACAAGATAGAAAAATGAATGTTAAAATGTAAAATGTAATTTTTTTATGTTGGAAAAGAGCAACTGCTGAGTTTCTTGCCGGCTTCTTTTCGTTAGAATCTGCCTTCCGAACCGGTGGTAGAGTCACTACAAAAAGACAGACTTGACGTTTCAAAAGTGCTTATATTAGGCCTACTTAAAATAAATGAATTTTGAATTTTGAATTTTGAATTTTGAATGAACATTAAACCTTAATGTGCTGAGTACTCCAAAATGAGGTGGAAAGAACTTTGACTATTAATTATCTATGTAGTACAGCGAAACAAATATATTTTACAGCGTTCTTCGTCCGGGTTTTTTACGATTTTTACTGAAACCGCTCGTTTTTCTGTAATAAAAAGTAGCCTGTGCTACTCTCCGACCATTCATCTAACTCTGTACCAAAATTAAAGTCGTTCGGTTGCTTAGTTAGAGCGTAATGTAAGGACTGACAAACAAACTTTCCTCATCAAGAGCCTATTACAGTCCACTGCTGGACTAAGGCCTCTCCCAACTGAAGGACTTGCCCATAATCACAAAGCTGGGCAGCGGTGCAACGGTGATCGCAGTAGTTGGCAGAAGTAGAACAGAGGACGCTGCTGTCCCCTCTCCGTTATAGTCGCTTAGTCGCCTCGTACGAGAAACTCACTTCATATTTATTTTATTAATTTATTTATTTGGTACCTATGACCCATCACTACACACTACAGTATAACATAAATAGAATAATTAAAAACTAAACTAAATAAAAAAAAATATATCTATTTAATATAAAAAAAAGTTACAAATTAAAATTTCTGCGTCCAGGCAGCCCTACGTGGAGTTTAATTTACAACTTGTAAATTGGAGAGTATTATTTATTTACTTATAATATTAGGAAGGATTCTTAACTATATTATATCTGATTTAATGGATATTCAGTTACACAATTCCATAAAATTTTCTCAATAGAAAAAATAGTCGTGAGTTCCCTAAAACGATTTGAAGCACGGCTTTCCATATCTAGATATGAATTAAATATTTTGGATACAATAAAAGACGTGTTATTTTGGCTATGTGAAATTTTAATAAAACTCAAAATTCAAAATTCATTTATTTCAAGTAGGCCTACTTTATAAGCACTTTTTAAACTTCGAGTATATAGTTTTCGTCGAGTGTAGTTTTTAGTGACTCTACCACCGGTTCGGAAAGCAGATTCTACCGAGAAGAGCCGGCACGAAAATCAGTAGTTGTTCTTTTCCAACATCAAGATTTACAATCATTTTTCTATCTTACGAATCTGGAGATGTGAGCGAAGCTGGCTGCTTCCAATCTACCTTGTCATTTCTACTTTATACTACTACTTTTAATAGATATTTCCTCCAGGAAGGTAAGAACAGTTTAATATTCACTGAAGAAATTTGAATCTCTAATATTGACACACGTTATGATTTAGTTGTAGATGGTTTGTGCTTTTATAAATTACCAATTATGGATTTGCGTTATAGATTCCTGCACTTTTTCTTGTTTTAATCTAATATTGACTTTCGCTTGAACACTTACAAACAACTTTTCTGTAGTTTTTATTGACGTCATCATTATGATCCTAAGCCAGTGGCGTGCACTCCATACATGCACAAAAGCACTGCATACCCAAATTATCTTGTATAACTCGTATTGGAGGGAAATGTTTCCATTTTATGCTATGTACTTGCTTTATGCATACCCTGGCCACAAACCCTGTGCACGCCACTGTCCTCAGCCGATTAACTTCTCATTGCAGTCCTTCTCTCTCAAAGGTGAAAGGGTTTTACCGCACTGCATATATTAAACCGGAGCATCCTCAGGATATGTTGACCTTAGAATGAATAATTGTTAAGTACGCGTACGTTATGTAACGCGTGTAGATGGTACATTGCCGTACATCTATTAGGTGTGGAGTATAAGGATTGAAGAAATTTTAATTACCACCATGCAGATTCTCCTGCTTTTCGCGGAGTATAGCAAATTAAGCTTAATTTTCATAATATATCATGGATTTCCACAAAGTAACGCCTACTTCTATCCAATATCCACGGCACTGCTCCAATAAGAGTCGATTATCATGAAATAGTAAAAAATAACTTGAATCGAAGACTTAAAGCTCTCTCCAAAAAACGGAAAAAAACATTGGATGGACAGGTGTTACTTTCCAAAATTCTATGATAAACAATAAAGCTTAATTTGGTATTCCAGCGAAAAGTGTTCTTTTTGCGGAGTATAGCATTCATTGTATATATGAAAAACACCCCAAAACTTAACTAATTTTCTTGGAAATCGAACCTAGAACTTCGCGACCATTAGTTGAAGATAACGGAGTAGTTAAAAATAAAATAAAAAAAAATCTTCTTTAATTATTAATTTGTGCCATTAAATTTAACATAAATTGCCCAATTCACTTGATAATCACGGCAATTCATTACCATAATTTCGTTATTAAAGTCATTTCACGGCGGTTTTACGACAGTTTCATTAATAAATAACCATATCCGGTCTTAACTGTCCGATGATGTTCGATTCTGTAATGTATTATGCGTTTTATATTCTGTTAACTGGTACCCACTGTGCGGCTCGGAACCGGTGAATGAGTCGCGTATTAACCTAATTCAAAGGTAAAGTTACCTATGTTACATACCTTTCTAGTCATAGTAAGGTATCCTGCAATCTGACAACCTCTCTAGCGCAGTGGTTTCATAGCGGTCTTATAAGTTGGAGGATTCTAGTTCGGTTATTAAGGAAATTTTAATTTCAGACTTCAGTCGCAATTAGCACCCGACGATAGCTTCTATTCGGATAAAAGCCGATTAGTGTATAGTATTTTTATGTCTGCCATCAGGTTAGCCCGCTATCATTTAAGACTTTATCATCATTACAGCCAAGGGCTAACTTGTAGTGTAATAAAAAAAATCACACACACACGCGCACACACACACACATACACACACACACACGCACATCTTTTTTTTTTTATTTATTTTGGTAGCAAACTCCAAAATGTTTACCTATGTAGGTATTATTTCTTCCATGGAAATCCGCAGTAGCACGCAGCAACGTTAAAAACTGATAAACATTAATTATTTTACTAGAAAACATACCCAATGTATCTGAATAAAGAAAAATATAAATGTGGGCATATTTATATAATTAGGTTTAGAAGATACTCGTAATTAAGATTTGGAGACACCTAATATCGATCTTTGTAATGAATAGTTCGGGTCCGGCGACGGTGGACCCACACACGTCCGGACGTGTCCGGTTGTCCGACCCATGTCCGTCATCGCTTTCATTCTAATATAAATCGCTGTCAGTGCATTGAATTATTGGATCATAGGATTCATGAGAGACTGGTGTATGGATGCAAGTATTTTTAAGGATGTTAAAGTGTAACTGTTGTGTTTGGTCTGCCTGTGTTTCTCATCGTAGTGCTCGTGCATCGTAGTGTTATATGCTTACATTATCATGTATTTCTCAGCTAATTTCTTTTTTTTACTAAAATTTATATCTTTCACTGGTCTGATCAGCTACTCAAAATATCACTGTGAAATCAATTCAGAAAACCAAAAACACTGAGTAGCTCAGCAATTCGATAAGTAAAAATGAACATAGAACCAAGCAACATGTTACGTGTCCCCATCTGCTTTACAGACGTCCCGTTTGGTGAATATCATCAAGCGAGTCAAAGAAGGTCTTATCACTTATGCTCCTTACAATGTATGTAGCAACTTACTGCAAATTAAACACAGCGTAAACGTATAGCTAAAGAGCTCGAACTCTCTTTATGTTTAACTCTCCGCTTGCATTGAATTAAAATATTCAATGTTGAATAAATACACTGTGTAGGTATTAAAATAATGATTGTATATTGTATGAAATCGACACTCGAACACGATAGGAAACACTGAACTTGAAACCATGCTAAAGTTTAATTTATTATAAATCGTAACAACTCGACACTGCCGTTTAAATTGTAAGACTTTAAAATAATGCCTACGTAAATCTTTGCGTAGGAGTGTGTACACGTTCCTTTATAGAGCGCGAGATATCAGATTTGTCAGATAAAAAGAGCGCTGAGGGTATTGCTGCGCAGTAGGTGATTTTAAGAATAATGTACGATTAAGGTGCTGAGTGCTGCATAATTAAGTTCAAAACACTAAAACTATTATTATATAACTTATTCTTAACTATAAGTCTTTCTAACTAAAAGTTTTTCAACTGACAATTCAGTTAAATTTTCTCGATAGAAAAAAAAAAGACAAAGTAAGTTAGCTTATCGAAGTGACTTCATATTATAATTTATCATACTTCATATAATTGATCTTCATATTATTTTATTTAATTATTTATGTATATTATATTTATATTTTTTTATATATAGAATTGCTATTTCCAGTCTCTCATTGCCTTAGTCCAATAGTTAAGGTAGCCTAGAAGAGATCGCGTTTAGTGATAAAGCCGCCTTTTGCATATAATTTATGTTAATGTAAGTGTTCCTGTGTGTGTTTCCTTTATTATGCAACAAAGTTGTTTAAATAAATAAATAAAATAATTTTGGGATAAATTAATGTTGTAATAACGGACCAATGTTGGGTTAACGCCCCCTTTCTCATGGTAGTAAGGGGTATAGAGGTTAGATCCACCATTCTTCGCCAGGCTGTAATTATAAAATGAGAGGCTAAGGGTTGGTACTGTAATGTATAAAATCCGATTCTTAGGTATTTTACGAATGATTACTGGTATCAGTTATTATAAACGATAATAATGTATGTATATAAGTATGTAAATCCTTTATTGTACACCACAGAAACTTATAATTATGACATAAAAATATTTATTCAACTTGATAAATTATCAGTATTTCAAGAAGTGACTATGCTATGAAGTATTGGACAGCCAGCAAATGAAACTATTATGGAATCCAATTGCATCCATCCAATCATACATTCATTAAGACACTCAACCAAAGTTAACGAAAATTTACTGGAAGCTGTTTGAGACTCATCCGAAAAAAAAATATATATTGTTGTGCATCTTACTCAGCTAATCCGCTAACTTCTTGTGTGTAAAAAAAATCGTTAAAAATATGCGTTTTGTTTGCTAGTTGTTTGATAAAATAATTGCACTTATATTGTGTGAAATCTCTCCTGCGCAGGGCAAATCGCAATACTCTTTTTTCGTGACATCACCAATAACGATTATGTTCTTGTAACGATCGACCAATTCTTTCTTGATATTCCTAATTGCTACGATTTAACTTTATGGAAATATTAAATGTCCTGATGCCAATAAATCAATTTTAATTTCGACAAATTCTTCCATATCGGATTTATGTATAACAATGTCTAAGAATTAAAAATATATTGACATTTAGAATTATATATTTTTATTGGTCCCAATCTATTGTTATGATATACAAATATTATTCAATATGACGATATTCCATCGTATAAAAATATCTATGATCATAGTTACAAAATTTATCGAGAAATAACGCTCATTAAGTGTTTTATAGATCAACTATTTCTAACAACTTTTTGAACGCCAGTCAGCTACTTACTTATGTTAAGATATATATTTTTTTATTACTAGGATAATAATATTTTTTATGGATATAGCAGAAATCTTTTGATCATAATTAAGACCCCGCAAGCCTAATTATAGCATCGAATGAATTTGTTTTCTTAGTAAATTTTACACTAATCATTACTTCCAAACTCGAGCTAAACATACTTAGAAGTATATTTTATAAGATCAAATCTTGCTTAACTACATATAATTCGAAATTCGAGGGCAGAAAATCAAAAATGCTAGAGCGTCGAATCAAATCTTGATAACGTTATAAAGATTTAGTCTAATCCGGGTCTCGGAAGCCCTAACCTAGTGCTGCGCGCTCGATATATCGATGACATAAAACGTGCGAGGAGACCTATGCCCTACACCGTACGTGCTAACTGTTAAGCCTTTATCACTCGCGCAAAATGCATTTCTATTCACTGCACTTTATAACTGAGGAATCATGAAATGTAAAAATTTAAGATAGATTTTTAGTAAGTAAATAGTTTGTTATAGTAACAACTTTTAAAATGGAAACTTCGCTTATAAATTATCAATTCTAAATAACTGTCACAAATAACCGTTGCCTACGAAAGATGTTTAAGTTATCTTTAAGAACCGATTCTGCATTCTAATATGTGAAAATGTGTCTGTTTGTTTGTTTGTTACTTATGTTTTGCGCAACTGCTGAACCGATATTGATTAAATTTCCTGTATATGATAAGAGATATACCTAGTTACTATACATGACCGCTTAACTTAACTTGGTGAAAAATAAACGCGCATGAAGTTGCGTCTAAAAGCTTGTTTTATTTGTTACATAAATAGTTGTTATTTATACATATTGTATCGCAGCAATAAATGTATTTTTGCTAGAGTATAATATGCAGAATTTGAAATGTAGGTAGGTATGTGTACATGAAAGTAAAATTTTTGGTACTTAACAAAGCTCCCAGATCTGTGAAGGTGCCCCCATTTTATGCCTCAACTAATGGCATAACTGCTTCATTTATTTTTGTTTCCTAAAGAGTTATGAATCCATTGCTATATAACTGAGCGTTATTTTTTAAAACGTCATTTTTATCGACTTGCTTAATAGTGAGCAGGTTACTAATATTTATTCTACCTAGGTATTATATTTTACCAGCCGAAATTAATAAAACTTTTTGCTTAAAATGCTATATTATATAAATAAGATCCTAGATAAGATAAGAACGAAGTAGTCATCGCATAAACTGGTAAAATAAGTAGCATTATGGTCGAAATGTACCTTTTAATTGCATTGCTTCATCGATTCATGGATTCGGAAGCCCCAGCCTAGAATCGCTTGCGTGAAACATGTGCCTCGTGTGACTTGCATCTTACTGGCTAAGCCTTCACACCTTCGGACTATGTAAGCCATGCATTCTCTACACGTAAGTGTACTTGACATTAATCTTATAAATTCATTTGAAATTTCCTTTTATTTAGCTGCGAAATATTATATTGAAATGAAATTGCAATTAAATTAAGTTGAATGAAATGTATTTTTTTGCTCGAATATCGTTACTGAATATTAAATAATATTTTGACAAGTGTAAATCCAATACATACTTTGTCGGCCTGTAAGGAAATATTAAAATAACTAAGAATTAACTGTCAATATTTTTTATTAGAAAATTTACCCGCGATATTTTTTACTAATTGATATTTTTGTATATCTATGAAAACTCTTGGCACTATCCCGTTTACTTGCTGTAATTCCTATCTACCAAGGTTGCCTGTAAGAGATTGCTTGCAGCAATAAGGCCGCCTTTGCATGTCTACATTGTGTACTGTATACTCCTTACTGTTTCTTTTCCTATATGTTATACGTGCAATAAAGTGTTTCTTCTTCTTCTAATGTCAATAAGGCTTGAAGTGAAACGAACTGAAGTTAAATTATTATTTTGTAACGTTTATTTATTTCTTCAGCCCATTTAATGGATTGATATGATGATGATAATCTTATGATTCATGATAATAACCGGGAACGAAGGCTCAACGTGATTTCAGAGGCAGGATACCGCCAATTTTCTTTAAACTTGCCATATTCGTGGCCCAGTCCAGGAATGAAACCTCGTGATTTGTAGAACGTACGAACCGCGAAGCAGTCAGTCTAATAAAAAAGTATATAAATTTAAAGTAAAAATGCTTATGCATAACAAGCCTATTAAATTCATCGTTATTCATTCTTATACCGAGAACTATTCATATTTTTATTTGTAATATCACTCTATGAATGTAAAAGGTGGGGTGCCGTATCTTACCATCTTGACCACTTCACGCGCTTGACACTTGACCGTCGATATAACCACAGATAAAGGCGAACACATGTTTTTTCACTATAATGAACGCTTTATCTATGTAATTTTGTATTGTTTCTGTAATTATGATAGATCACTCGGAAAATTGATGGTTTAACAAATTTTTATGGTGGCCCCTTGTTAATAGTAGTTTTAGAATAAAATTTTTATTTCTTTCTTTTACTTTTATTTTTAATTTTCGTAGTTTCATCATCATTATCATTATATACAAGGGTCTCCTCCCATAATAAGAACGGGTCAAGGCCGTAGTCCATCACGCTGGCCCAGTGCGGACTAGTGGACTTTGAGAATATTATGGAAAACTCTCAGGTATGCAGGTTTCCTCACGATGTTTTCCTTCACCGTTGAAGCAAGTGATATTTTAATTGCTTAAACGCACATAACTTGAAAAAGTCTTGAAGAAAGACCCCCCGAAAGTCGATGTCCTACCCACTAGGCTAGTACGTACCGCTTCCGTAGTTTAACTATATATATTAACTAATAGGTTTAGCTGGGTACCCGTATCAGCAAAACATTTGACATTTGACAAATTTTTGCTTAGATATTTATACTGGAGAAGGCATTTAATACTTAGTAGTTCGAAATCAGAGATTGTTTAAAAGTCTCCGGCACCAGCTAGTCTATGTTAATATTATAAAGAGGATAGATTTTTTTGTTTGTTTTTTTTTACCAATAGGCTCCGACTGGTAACAATAGTATATTATCGTATTATTAATTATTTTTGAAATAAATAGTTTTATCGTGCCTTCACGAAGTACATATGGGTGTTCACATAGCAGTATTTAAGTATTTTCTTTTAAATTTAATCCAATCGGACATTTAGTTTAAAAATTTAACTACTACACTTAAACAAAAAAGTTATTTTTAGAGATGAATTTAATTAAAAAGTTCTTTTTAAAAACTACACCCGATTATTTTTACAAGAATACACATCTTAAGATATGCTTTAAAAATAAAAACAAACTCGGACAAAGTTGCGGGCAACAGTCAGTCAAATATAAAGTCATATTATATTAGATTACGTGTGACAGAACATAGAGCAATGTTTATTATTCCGTTTCGTTTGATACGGAATCCATGCAAAGATCTTATATCATTGTGTATCAAATCCACAACCCTCACACTCTCAACCAATGCCCTGCGAAGTGTTGCTATTGTTTAAGGCGATGGTTCTGGACATCAGGTTAGCCATCTGCAGGGTCCCTCGATTATCATTAAAAAAACCAGCATTACATGTGAAGTCGGGGGTCGCATTTTGTATGTAAACAAGTAATGCAGTTAAATATAATGTCGGGTCTAGTTCCCCAGGAAAACGGTAGGACAAAGGTATTTCTTTCTGTATTTTATGAAATCAAACACGAGTATAAAGTCATAAATTCGGTGTTGTCTCATAAAACAAACTATATACGACAATGATGCTCAAGCAACGGGATAAAGTATCGAAAACGAGCTGCTAATGTCTTATTTATGGGTTTTTGTGTGTCGAACACACAATTTTCACATGCTCAACCAGCTACCTGGGTTGCAACTTGCAACCGATTTGCGGTACTTATAGATCCGGTAGAGTTTGCAAGCTAATAGACATACCTTGACAAAATCAAACTAAACCTAGAGTTGTAAACAGAAGTTTATTTAAATAATGAGTGTATGAGAGTGTAATGAATAAAATATTATTGTAAATTAACAATGAATATTCATAGCACTTAATGTAAAAAACTGTGATAGCCTAGTGGCTATGACTTCGGCTTCACCTTTGAAGGGCCGAGTTCGAATCCCAACGTGCACCACTAACATGCTTAGTTATGTGCGTTTTGACAAAATTAAATATCGTTAGGAAACCCGTATGCCTGAGAGTTCTCTATAATGTTCTCAAAGACGTGAGAAGTCCACCAATCCGCACTGGGTCAGCATGGTGGAATACGGTCTAAATCCTTCAGATTGTGGGAGATCCGTGCCGTGTAATGGGTAGATATGAAAATAATGATTATGAATGGTTAAAGTATTTATATAATTTTCAGATTACAAATAATTATGTAGGTATAATTTAAATATTGTTTAAGTATAGGAAGGCATTTTTCAGTTGAAGACACTGATGATTTATGAGAAACATTATGCTTAATCTGTAACAGACAAATCTGTCGGAAGATATTTATAATTGCTTAGTTTTTATCAGTTACACCAAATAGATATTTCAGAGTAGATGCACTCTGTACGCACATTTCGTTCCGATAGCGTAACACCCTTTAAGATATTAACTTTATTTACCATCAACGTTCGCATGGTCCTGCCAAGTCGCAATTATACATAACTCTATAGCAGCCGTGTGATTTTTTACGGTTTCCAACCGAGTAGCGTGTATCGGTGTGATTTTAATACACGTTTAGATACCCATTTAACCCGCACTATCGGATATGCCTTTACGGGGCCATATAACATGTCAGGAATGGTTATTTTATGATTCGCCTCAATAAGGGTGCGAGGTGCGCTCAGATTCCTCTGTCATAACATTTTGAGCACTCGTCTGAAATGCGTGTAAAATGATAAGAATGAATGACTTATCACAACTAACTTAGATGTGAATTTTTATGAGCCCACGTAATTTTATCTGTATTACATACATATTATCTTATCGAGCCTTCATTTCAGTAACTAAATGTTGAATTAAAAGAAACTATAATTGAAGTCTTAAAAATCTAAAAAGATATTTATTTATTTGTATTTTTGTGAAATGAAATCCGTCATGCCAGGGCTATAAAATATTGCGGACTTACAAATAATTGTATAAATTATATCAATTTAAAGGATTCATGGGTTTATATTTAATAACCTGAGTTAACGCTGAGTTTAATGTAGCCTTCTTCTCGACCAAAACGCGCATGGGACTGTCATTCATAGTTGAATTTTTCTTTCTTATATGTTAAAAAATAATTCGCCCAATGATATATTGGAAAATATTTTTTTTTTCGATAAGTGTGTTATTTTTTTTTATTCTCTAGATACATTTAAAAGAAAACATAGATCTTTTGTAGGGAGTTTTGTAATCCATGGTCCTGGGTCGCTTGTTTCCAGCGGCTACCAGTTTTTCTTTAACTCCATTATTTAATCCTTCGCAATAAATGAAATATTTATTCTTCAAATTGATTTACACAACTAATGCGATAATAATTTATTCTGTAATTTTTCAAATCTCGACAACAAAACCAACATCATTAATAATCATTAAAATAGAAATAAGAAATTATGTAGACGGAGTTAGTCAAAGTGTAATTTTTCAATAACGGCATATTTACCTTTGGTTTTCTATGTAATTTAAAGGTGTATGCAATAGAATGTGAAGGTATCGTTGTATAGGGATTAGTGCCCCGTTCCGGTAGGGGACTAGAAAAATAATATAAATATATCACTTTACAATACGAGCTCGAAGTTTTGGGCTCTTTGTGGTACCAATCAATGGCGAGCTCGGTTGATTTCTCTCAGTGGTCCCTAAACTTTGTGCTATTTAAATATTAGTCGAGTATTACAATACCAAAGTATAAATAGCTGATAACTGTGATGCAAATTTTTAGATTAGAAAATTGTTATTGTGTTACCCGGGCCTTGGAGAGCAGGTTAAACAGTTGGCCCTCGGTAATTATTATCACCAACATATTTTAATAGTAATCAGATAGCGGTGCTAGTTATGTTGTACACAAAGGCCTGTAATCCACCAATATCGTCCGAGCAGGTGTTAGAGTGATTTAAAATAGATTGACTCAGCGTCTCAAAAGTATTTATTTCAAGCTTATCTACTAAATAACTAAATTTAGGTTTTGCTAAGGATACCATTGACACTTTAAGATGCTAAACTACTTACCCATTTTTCCTAACCAAGAGTTATTTTGGGCCTAGCAGTCACTATAGGATGCTACAGTTGTAAACTCATAGAAACATTTGAGATGAGGTCATGCAGACGCATGTTGGCCATTAGTTGGACTCTCAAAGTATCCAATGAGAGAGTTCTGCGACGCTTTAAACAACGACGCGAATTTTAACACACCTTCAAAATCAAGAAATTTGCATATCTGGGGCACGTGCTAAGGCACGAAAGATATGATGAGCTCCTTAAACTTATTATGATGGGAAAAGTTGCAGGAAGAAGAGGCGTTGTTCGCTGAACAATGTCGTGGTTTTGACACATCAGAGATTTGACTGGAAGCTGACTGCCAACCTTCACTAGTGGGAGAGGCACCGCAAGAATAAGAAGACAGTTTTTATAAAGATCAAAGCGAAATTCTTGCTTATTTAAACTGTAGCAATAACGAGATTGGGCCCATCGGCCCTGTGCCCAATGATCGATAGCATTTAAAAACAAATAAAAATTGTACGTAAATTGGTCAAAACATGGAGTGGGAAAAACGAAAAAATGCACAAAAAACAAAACAAAGTACAAAATATTCTGTGTTTAGTCAGGTTAGTTAAAAATAAACATCTCAAAACTTTGGGAATCACAGCACAAGCATGTATTGACGATCGACATAATCCTCGAGAAATCTTTACGCTTTGCGAAGCACCGTTCAAAACACTTTCAGTTTATTAAAAGTGTCTTATATCCGCTCAAAAATTACTTCACAACATTTTTACGTACAAACGAAAATCAACCTTTCCTGCTGCAAATAAAAACGAGTGTCCCATGTTTTATTTTATAATTTAAATTCGTACCAATATCTACCAGTATATTATTATTTTAATCCCATTATTTACGAACTGTAACGGTATTCCTCAGTCAATATTTGTACATTTGTTTTTGGGATTAAAAGTATGAACTCACAACTCTTTTTTTTATAAGCGATGGCAGGTTTGTGCTTCACTTCATATTCTCTTTTCAAATCGACTTCAAAAAATAGCTTCTTTTTTTGAATCTGTATATTCGAATGTATTTGAAACTAGGCCGTACTGTTTGAACGATTTTATTCTTGTGCTGATGGAGTATGGTACACCTCAACTATTATTAGGTAAATAAGAACGCTACATGCTGTTATATATGTATATTATAGTAGATAGGCTCGGTTCCGGTAATCAGAAATTACCTGTACTATGAAATTCGTTTGTAAAAAGACGTAGCTACCTATATTGTTCCTAGGTTCAAAGCCGAACATTTTGTACTATTGTTTTTTTTTATTTTACAAACATTCTCAGTAACACTCTCTATAGCAGGCTGAATTATTTTAAGCTTTAAATCTAAGACATTAAGAATCACTGACCTATATTTTAATTGAGTGAAAACAACATTTTTGGAAGGGTTAACGCGATAAACGTTTATTTTTGACAGAGTTTGGCCTACTGCTTTCTATGACCGGCATCCTAATTCATAAGGTCTAACCTAGCATTGATGATCTTGTATTGAAATGTTATATTACTAACCACTAAAACCGATTTGGTTGAGCTCTTATAATATTTTATAATTACCACAACCCCTTTATAAAAAAGTTTCGGTTAAAATTACACCGCGAGAAAGTTCTTATAACAACCGTGAAAGTTCCGAAAGAAAACATTTAAGGGTGCGACACATTGCAGCCGATAATTAAGGCGTATTCAAACTTCGATCGGAAACTATAAATAATAGAAATCCGGATCGGACCGGATCTCCTTTGAGCGCAATTATTATAAGTTCCTTGAATAGCACCCTTTCCAATCGATCAGATTGGTTTAATAACATGGTACGCATTTTTCACCTCCTGTCTCGTCACAGGTGTAGAATGGAGTCGTTAGACAATTTAGTATACAATATCGAAATTTAAATCAAAATATTTAATCGTAGTGCTCCGACCACTGCGCCCATCCATGTACAATCGTTAACTTCTGGTTTGGTCAGCGTTGATGCAAAAGGCTAGACCCCAACTATGAAGCGTAGTCAATGGGGCTTGCCGTGGTCTAGGTTGTCTAATTTACCAGATACGTCCCGAAAAGCGAGTACAGCTGCAAAATCTACTCAAACGCTTAAGATCCACGAGTCCTCAGTTTGCAAAGACTAATAAAAGTTCATGACCTAACATCTAGTGCTTATATTATGGGCTAGGGTCTAGGATCTACCCTACAAAGAGGCAATCACAAGCGTTTAGGGGGCAATAAGTTAAACTTAGATATTTTCTGTAAAAATTGGCCCAGCATCCACATTATTATTATAAAGATCTATTAATATAGAGAAACAATACATGTTTCTCTATAATAATAGATCTTTTTGTGACAGAGTTCGTCTGTTGAAATACTAACGCGATCCAAATTTCTTCCTCAAGCAGCATTTTTGTAATTACTACTATAAAAAAAATTACAAAATCAAACATTAATAAAATAGTTGTAAAATATATTATTAAAAATTAACTCTTAATATATAATAAGCTTTTTATTTGCAAATTATATATAATAATAATTCTGTCATTATTTTTATACTATAAAAAATATATTTATCAAATCAAACATTAATAAAATAGTAGTAAAATATATGATAAAAAATAGCTCTTAATAATCTTAATATTTATAAATCTCCTGTCACGATGTTTGTCCGCGATGGACTCCTAAACTACTTAACCGATTTTAAATTAAATTTGCACACCGTGAGCAGTCTGGTCCAACTTAAGAGATAGGATAGCTTAGGTCTTTAATTATAGTCGCAATTTTATTTTATTGCAAATTATTTGTCTATAATAAATTGACAGTCACATGTTATATATATACTACTATACTCATTTAAGGCTTAGCGATACTGAATACTTTAAAAACAATATCAAACGCAGACGAAGTCGCGGGCAACAGCTAGTATTATATATATTTTTACATGTTTCAAAAAAAGGTAGCCTCGGTAGGTAAAGTATTCAGCAGTTATTATTTTAAGGCTAATTATATTTATTTTTAACTTATTTCAGCGTGTTTCTTTACCTATTATTGTGTATAGTCTCCAATGTCAATCAACCTAACGGTTCATATTGAACGCAGCTTTATAGCGTTTTATTTTTTGAAAAGCACAAAGGAAAAAATAATCGAGCTTAAAATTTCACAGCAAAAAAACTGTTACAATTAGACAGTTTTTGTTCCTTTCTTTTGAATCGAAGAAAAAAATCTTTTAGTGACAAAAATATGGAGTACAAAAGTGACATGTCAGGTTAGGGTTGATTTTTTTCGCCACCCTTCGAAAGTGTTGGATGTCAGTCGTGATTGCGATTCTTGATGGAGGCCATTGTGATTTCTTTGAAGATCCAAAGCCGTATCGTCTTGCATAAATTAACGGATGCGTATTAGAGCACGACATGAATATTCCCATGTATATTATTACACTTTTTTTGATCGTAGCTATATCAAGATGACATCCTATTGACAAAAAAAAAATTCATTGTGGCCCGCAATTTATTTTTAATACTGTGTTTTTTTAATAACCTTGGCTTTATGTTGTTTTAACTTGATTATTTTTAAAATTAGACGCGAAATTAATCCTCACTTATTATTTTAAATGCGAAAGTGTTTGTATGTTTGTTTGTCCTTTCTTTACGTCCAAACAAACAACCAATTAACTTGATTTTTTCATGGAGTTAGTTGAAAAGACAGAGAAACAGGCTATTTTTTATCCCAGGCAAAATTTTTTTTTGCTTGCGATGAATTATTTGGATTAGTAGTTTTCTACGAGTAAATTTCCAAGCTCAACTAAAATCGGCAGGTCCATAATACTTATTAGTACAAAATAATTATTAGTACAAAAGTTTTAAAATATTTCCTTCGGGATAGTACCACCTGCAGCCATTCAAGATTTGGGTTTAATAAAAAAATAAGTATATATGAGTTTCATGACAATATTGATCTCATCAAAAATTTCAAGTGTTAACCTCTTATTTCATAATGCATTGATTGATACATTTTGAGTTTAGAACGTCAAATACACGGTCTTTGGAAAGCTGGCATCAATTTTTTTATTTCGGTTCTAGCTCCACATACTTGCATGTAGTTTTAAACTTCATATGCATCCTATAAACTACTTTGTGCACGATTCAAAAATTAAGGCAAGCACAGACCGAAAATAAAACCAATAATATACGGAACGGAACAGGGACAATGTTGCCAATATTTATTGCCCCCCATAGTCTAAGTGGACAAATTTATGACGGCGCGTACATAATAAATCATTTTCCACGGCGACGTTTTAAATACATTTTTATAAGCGAGCCCAATGTACAGTCGATCACACAAATGTATCCATCTTGGACTCTTATTCTCGTGAAGTTAAAGGTTATATTTCGAATGATATCGTAAACTTTACCTCTCGGTGTAAGCGAAGTTCGAAATTTATAAGTAATTTGCGAATAAATCTTCCTAAGTAAGGGGGACTTTTTCTATCTCTATTCTACAATGTAAGACGCTATTAACGTCGTGTTCTGATAATTGTCACACATATTTTAAAAATCCTCCCCTTACCTAACCTTCATTGTATCTTGTTTCTGTGTGAAAGAGGAAATCCATTATTTGCGGAAAAAAAACTTTTTGGTACTTTTTTTTTTAATACGGAATTCTTTTTGTTACAGAAGGTGAGTGAATACAATGCTTCTTATTAACCTAAATGTGGAATACCGTGAGCCCGAAACGTAAGTTAAAAATTATATTTTAATTTTAAAATAGCAGATGTTCGTAAAATTCACTAGCGTACAATAGTAATTGAAGAGGCCCCTTGAATATTAGATAAATAAATTTAAATTCAAAATTAATTAGTATATTTAATATTCATTCGTAGGCTTAAAGGTACTACTGAAAAAGTACTATTCCCTCAATTGCAAAATGTTTGTATGATGAACATGAAGGTGTTTCAGTATGTGTGTTTATCTATATATTATAAATATTTATGTTTATTATTCAGTAAAATAATAATCAGCCATCTTAGTACCCATAACAAAAGCTACGCTTACTTTGAGGCTAGACGGCGATGAGTGTATTGTCATAGTATATTTATTTATTATTTATTTTAGTATAGCAATCCACACAAATACATGATATAGCTTCTACTGGCTCTAACTTTTAAACACAATTAGATTCTTCAAGTCGAATCTCGAATAATGATAAGGAAATTTTTAAATGCCGACCAAATCCCCAACCGTCTCAATTTTTTAATAGAGCGAGCAACTAAAATTAGAACCTGCAATACCTACTATGAATTCTCGATATTTTTCTCAATGTGTTAGTAGGTACTGTTTGTTATCAGTGGAAAAAATTATAAGACATACATTGTTTTACTCCAGTACAAGTAGCCCTTGAATACAGTCTGACGGATGGCAAGTGACAATGCAATCTATGATTTACGATGGTAGCCAGCTAAATGCTGATGGTAAGATGGTGACAGGTTTAGCTTGTTGTATGGGTATGGTTTTTATACTATTGAGCACATTCCTATTCTTAATAGGAAAGGTTTGTAGGGTGCTAACTAACCAAAACTAAGTCCTCCCACAAGAACAGAAGTATTTCACATTAACCAATTACCGGCCTACAACAGAGTACGGGTGTCCTCCCACAATGAGAAGGGGTTAAGGCCAAAGTCCACCACGCTGGCCCAGTGCGGATTGGTGGACTCCACCTTTCAGAATATTATGTAGAACTCTCAGGCATGCAGGTTTCCTCACAATGTTTTACTTCACCTTTCCGGTGCGATGTCGCGTAGAAACTGATTACTACCATACGTCCTAACAGGTCAGCCCGCTACCATCTTCAACTGCACCATCACTTACCACCAGGTGAGATTGCAGTCTATGGCTAACTTGTCGAGGTATAAAATAAAAAAAGCAAGTGATATTTAAACTAATAACATAACTTAGAAAAGTCAGAGGTGCGTGCTAGGATTCGAACTCGGCCCCCCGAAAGTGAAGTCGAGCTTTTACCCAATGCGCTATCACCGCTAGAAGTATTTATAGATATATAATTATAGTGATGAGCTAGATATACAATGTAACGCGCAGGAAGCATCATTGTTTTACACCATCGGCCCCAGTGACACACAAACACACACTGTCCAATCGAGCGTGCACGACACATCCGCGCTATTGTCCCTTTAAAACAATCGGACCTGTATGGTAATTGTATGAAAGTTTGAATGGAATTGATTCTCATACTCGTCACAGTTGCTCCATTTTGTTTATTGATCGCTATCTCACATATTTGTGTTACATATTGTTAGAAATAGTTATTATGTGGACTGAGAACACTGGCTCTGTGGTGTATGCTTTGAATGGGCAGGTCACGGATTTGAATCCCAGCTGGAGCAATTTCATCATCATCATAACGACATTACCGAGCCACTACAGGGTCTTTGTCACCCACAATGACAAGGGTTTTGGTCGTAGTCCACCACGCTAGCTCAGTGCGGATTGGTGGAGCAATTTATTTCTTCTGAATTGGCTCTGGTATAATTGTAATATAAGCTGGACGGTAGTTACCGACATAACTCAGCGAGTCGCGAAGCTGAAGTGGCAATGGTCGGGGCACATAGCTCGGGGAACCGATGGACGTTGGGGTCTTAAGGTGCTGGAATGGCGACCCCGCACCGGTAAACGCAGCGTAGGTCGGCCCCCAACGAGGTGGACAGATGACATCAGGCGAGAAGCTGGGAGCCGCTGGAGGAAAGAGGACCGTGTATTGTGGAACTCCCTACAAAAGACCTATGTCCAGCACTGGACGTCAATTGGTTGAGGAGATAATAATGATGATTCCTAAGGTAATTTTGGACCAACCAATGCAAGTTTAAAGAATGTGTTAAAACACATTTATTACAGCGAGGTTATAATACAATTCATGAATTTCTTAGTGACAAGGTTGCTTGGAAGCATCCGGCTCCGCTTTCATCTCTCACAAGATAGATAAATGAATTTTAAAATGTAAAATGTAAATTGTTGATTAGAAAAGAGCAACTGCTGAGTTTCTTGCCGGCTTCTTCTCGGTAGAATCTGCCTTCCGAACCGGTGGTAGAGTCACTACACACAGACAGACTTGACGTTTCAAAAGTGCTTATATTAGGTCTACTTGAAATAAATGAAATTTGAATTTAGAATTTTTTGATTTTTGAAATACGGTAGTCACCTACAACATTCATCGATAGCCTATAACAGTCCAATGACCTCTACCAACGCGAGGGTGTGCCAATAATCACCACGTTGGGCAGGCAAGTTAGTAATCGCAGTAGATGGTCGCAGTAGTACAGAGAATGCTACTGCCCGTGCTCCGTTATCTTCCCTTAGTTGCCTCGTAAGAGACCCGGTGAACTTTGTACCAACTAAAATACGCCATCTATTGAAAGTAAACTGAAGTGGCTATTCCTATGCAAATGAACAATTTCAATAGGAAAAAATATATAATATATATCGCATCGTGACACGTTGCCGTATCTTGATAGGTTTCCGTTTTGATTGTCATTTATTTTTTGTCAAAAGATGGCGTTATTTAAATTACAACAAGTAAACAGGTCACCTGGTAATTTAAAGATTTAAGTATTCTGCCTGCCTGACACAAAATCTTGACAGCAGCGGTTTTTGGTCAAACTCGATAATCAAAAAAAAGGACGCAACCTATTTAAGTATGGTGGAAGGCCTCAGTCGTGGCTAGTTACCACTACATTTAGCGTTCCGGTACGATGTCTCGTAGAAACTAATTAGGTGTAGGGTTTAATATAACTACCATATTCCTAACAGGTTAGCCCGTTACCATCTAAGACTAGAAATAAAATTAAGATAGTTTTTTTAAGGGCTCGTTCACTGACTGACACTTTCTAAATAGTAATTTATTTTTTTGCGTATATACATTTTTCTCCGCTTGTCTTGTCTAATATTGTTTAAATAATTATAATGTATAAGATTTAATTTCTAAGATAAGTGCCTCAACTCGCCATCGAATTGGCTTTCCAGTTTGGCTAGAAATAAGGACACTCGTGCATCTAAATGTATCAATAAATATAAAATAAAAAAAGACTGCTTCATGACTCACCAGCAGGTGAGATTACAGTCTTGCACACTTCTAGTGGAATAAAAAAAACTAAAAAAATCTAATCCAAGACTTCTTGATCCGATATCGAACACTTATGTTTACTATACCAATGAGACAGTTATTAAATTATACACAAAAAATCTCTTTCACTCACTTAATTATACCTCATGGTAGTTGGGCGTTATAGTTAGTATTTTTATGGGTTATAATACCTAGATTCTCTGACCCTCTCCCTCCTAGAAACATAGGTTAGAATAATAAGTACACCGTGGTTAAATACCGGGAACTTGCGTACCATCAAATTAGTGCCTATACCTGAGTACCTACTTAATACAATACAAAGACACGGCCACATTAACAAGTGCAAACGCCGAGACGACCGAAGCGGAAAACTGAAGAACCGCCCCGCCTCACTTCCCCGCCAAATAGATCCTATTTACGCAACCACGACAATGTAATGACGATCGTTAGTTACTACTAGTACTTGCACGGTAATTGACATTATTTTACAATTCCGCAAGTATTTTTTTTCTTCTTTTCCTGCATAATGAAATCGCGCGAAATCGTGCCCAGCCACCTGTGTACCGATTGCCTACGTAAATTTAACGCAATTCGCTACTGTTAGTTCTGATTGCCCCTTTAATTTCCTTCCTCGTGGAGAGAGCTCAGCTTTGCAGGCCACTTTCACGCAAGAGAATCACGAAAAAAGTATATTTGTTTGTATAGAAAAAATATAATATTTATTTGCTGGAATGTGTTTTTTTTTGGCTCTTAAAATTATGTTGTGTCCCTTTCAACTATCTGCCGTGCAATTTATAATTACTTTTGAAACGTCAATCATTTCTGATTCTAAGGCTATTCAGACTCTACTAAGAAGTAGTCGGCAAGAAACTCAGCAGTTTTTAATTTCAAAAATCAACATTTTGCAACATTGCTTTGAAGCAACTTTTATATTTACGTTATAGTGACGAATATATCTAATGTTCTAAACCATTATTCTGTAATTACATCTACAGAACTGTTGAGCGGATAATAAACAAATATGTTATTAAAGTATCCAAACTAGAAAAACTTACTAATATCACAAATGCAAAAGTATACGTAAGAAATAGATAAATATTTAAAGTAAAACTACTTAATCTGTTGTAGGAAATAGTTAATGAAAAGGAAATTGTTTGAGCGTGGTGTGGAAAAATAATAGGAAAGATGAAACGGAAAACTGAAACTTGATAGTATGAAAGGTGAAACCCGTGACTAGTTTCGGCATTTGAAGTTTCGATTTCTCATAATAATGAGCCATACAAAATCAGGAACGTATATTATTTGTTGGTATATAAATAAAAATTTGTTTTTTTTAGTCAGTATTTAGCTACTTTTTTACGAGTTTTAGACAAAATAACGTCGCAACGTGCCATTTCCAATGGGATACTACGCAGGTCACTATGCAATGTCATGCCTTGGAAATCTACACTAATCTACTTACGATAAACGACACGACGTCGTGTCGTAAAAACTGATAATAAAATCCTTAGCCAATGCCTCATGAAGATCAGATAATGTCACAAATTAAAGAACATCTACTATGGATGTATTAAACTGAAAAAGTCTTTTGGGATAGATATATTAATGCAATCAACGACATCAAATAGTTAGAGTTGTGACAAGAATTTTACCTACGCAACGTGGTGTAGTAATTTTTTACGTTGTCTCGATACGATGTCGCGACATGCCACGACGTTATATCGTATCGTTCTGATGTGTTTTAGCCCTTGGTTTTATTTATAAAAATTTGAAAACAGTTACTTAGTATTTTCTTCCAAACTTACTAAAAATTCGACCACTAGGCGATCACTTGTGAGTACAGGGAATTTCAGAAATCCCAATAACAGTCCCAGCGAATACAGACAAAAGGCAGTAATATCCACTACAATCTATCACCTCGGAGAAGCAGTTAGCTCTCTCTACATATAATTTAAAGCCATTAAAGACATCTGCAGACCCCAATGAGCTGGCGTACTTGGGATGCGTAACGTCCCTTTGGTGCCCTTTTTTCTGTTACGTGCGGGGGTGACTTTTTCGAGCAAGGGGTGAACGTGTGGGGTGGTATGTTTATGATGCCCAATGTTCTTGACTCATATACCTCGTTTTATGAAAAACTCTGTGTTGGATTGCCTTTTTTTGAGTCGTTATACGGTTGGTACGAATAGATAGCGTGCTGAAGTAAATGTGGAAGTTATTGGATATGAGTAACATATTAAAATTGTAACCGTAGTTATTATTATCTTTTTAAATTGAACAACGTTTTATTGGGAATTTGCGGTAAGAAGGGCTTAAGGGCTAACGCGTCGTTTTATAAATTATACAATAAGACGTTAATCGGCGTTTATTTTCTATTCCTCATAGATGCCGCTTCATCCGAGAATCTACTTGAGTTGAAAGTGAGAACTATGTATACCTCTTTATTCAATGTTTACATATAATAATATAACACTACCTACCACCTTTACTTAATAATTTTATCATATAACGTTTGGTTTAGAAGGTACTAGTGTTCCTCGCAATTTATAAAGCCAGGTAGGTACAGTGTATTATTTGTCCGATCCGATTGCCGTATACGTATTTCCAACGCGTATCATGATCGCATATGTTGTAGGGTAATGATACGCAGTTATGATTTAACCGCACTCTGGAATCAAGATATCTGGCGATTTGATTTTTTCCGATCATCAAAGAAGAGCTGACACAGAACTGGACCATTTGATGATACAGAGAAATCGGTACGAGAAATGATACGGTGATCGTATCTAGCAAAAAATATATACTGAAATGATACAGATATATCTAGGTAATTGGTAGAAAAATAAAATGTGTAACAACACTCTGTAGTAAAACTTTTTACTCGTTGTCATCCTTACTTATGAAAATTATAATCAATAATTCAATTCCATACAATTTTGTACTTTTGTCTTCATCCCGACTTTATTTACCCACTATCGTATTTCTTTCTATTAGTTATCGGATTTAATTATGTATGAATTTAAGAGATTGGCGAACTATTTAGGAAAGCTACTAAATATGCGGCAAACAGCTAAAATATTGCCTCCTTTTTAATAATGTAGGTTAAACACGAGCTAAGAAGCGTGTATAAGTATAAAAAAAACGCGGAGGACAGTGTTTAATCACACTGAACCCTGATTAAAGCGACCCCCGGCCATAAAAACATTATCGTTGGATCCCTCCCGTAAAAAACATAAAGAACAAATACAATGGCCGTTCTGATGCATCAGATATTGGCAGTTAGTAGCATCCATGCGTCTTTGCCGATTAGATCTGATGGTGCCAATATCTTCTACATAATATAATATCGGATACTCGGTTTTATCGCGATTATAATTTGTCAGAACCAAAACCTACAGAGATTATGCCATATAAGCTATGTATAATGACATTTGCATATCATTTGTGTAGTTGAGTAGGATATGCTTTTATAACACCATTCCCAATAAAATTTCGGATACCAATGCATTTCCAGGTTTCATGGAAATAAGATACTACAACGATTGTTAAATTGTAAAATGATGAAGTTAGAAAAGAGAGACTGCTTAGCTTTTCCCACATCCACGGCAGAATTTGCACCGTTCGAAAAGGCACGGTGATATAGTCAATATGTTTCAAAAGTTTCTATATTTAACCAGGGTCTTGTTTTTGATGGCATTGAAATCTGACCTATAAGCCCCTTGTCAACATAGCAGTCTTTTACAGTCTTCGACAGAAATTATCTCGCGGGTAAGAAGCCTCATTCCAAAGCTATCTCTGCCAAAGCTATTCGGTGAACTCCAGACTGGGTGAAGCCAGATTTGAATGAAATAGACATTGTGGCCCATGGTTGAATACTTGTCAAAAGTCACAGTCAAAACTATCTTTATTCAACTAGGCCTATAGATGGTACTTTTGATTACATTATGAAAAATGTGTACATGGTAGTGAGATGATGGCGATAACAGTAGTCGTAAACTTAAAACTAAAGCTACGAGGGTATCGAACGCGGCCTGGTCTAAGAAGAAGCCCACAACACACTAAGCCAGGTGTTTCTTTTTAGTTTTTTCGTTCTTGGTCGTTCTGTGAGTGCTAAGTCAAAAGTAAACAAAACATGAATGATTGATCAAAACATAATTCTTCTTTATGAACTTTCTCATCATCGAGCATAACTATAATGGGTATTTTCAATTGCTAAGTCGTTAGCCTATTCAATATATGACTTAGAGGTTACGCATCGTCTGGAACCTAATTGGTCTCGTGTTGCGAAAATGTCAATTAAAGTTATTTCGAATTATACGTTACTAGCTGTTGCCCGCGACTTCGTCTGCGTTTGATTTTGTCTTTTTGATTTGGCATTTAATTTAGTTGTAGATCTAAAAAAAATAAAGTATTCAGTATTACGAAGCCTGCTGCTGCAGGGTTTGCTGCTCTCCGCTGAGGAGTTCTGTACTCTACCTCCAACCACAGTTTGGGCAAAATTAAACACATATTATAATAACCTCTATAGTACAAATATAATTATTTAAATCGGTTATAATTTGTCGGAGTAATGTTGTAAAATCGCCAAACACTAATCCCCTCTCCCAAAGGAACCGAGCTTAATGTCGGGATTAAAAGTATCCTATATTACTTCTAACACTTCCAAAAATATGTGTACAAAGTTTCATGAGGATCGGTTAAGTTGTTTTTGCGTGAAAGCGTAACAAATACATTTATAATATTAAGTAGGGATTATAATATTGTGGAAATAAAAAATATATAAATCATAGCAGTTGGTAAGAAAAGTATGGTGTTATAGTTAATGTATATTTTTATAACATTTTTTGGATCGAACTTCCTTTATTGGAGTAATAACACTATATCAAAAATATACCTACTAATATTATTAATACGAAAGTATGTGCGTTTATTTGTCCTTTTGTTTGATACATAATTTTCGCCTCAACTAGTGAACTGATCTGACTGATGAATTTTGGCACATAAAATAGGTACAGTAGTATTAATAGCACACACACATACAAACTAACAAGGTCTACGGTTAAAAGCTATTTTATTATAGAGGATAATATTATACTTAATAGTCTTATTTCAACAATTATTTTTAATAATAACCAATCCACATTGGTACCTGTGCTAATTTCCTATCCAGATAATAAGTCATCCTTAGAACTAGCTTAAAACCACATTTTTGAAATAAAAATGGAACGAAAGAGAAATTAAACATTCGGATCTAATTTCAACAGTTATTGGATCAGCATGGATAACTTATGCTTATTTTCAATCAATCGGATTTTATGTTCGCCATTAAACGCAATAGAATCGTGCTTTAAACAAATGGGAAATGTTATTCATTTTCTCACAACGGAATTATGATTATTAGTATGTCTGTTGGTAATATACAACACTTATTTGAATAATGTTTATCCAGTAAGCACCTACTAGGTTTCGTACTTAAAGAAATATATCATCTAAACGTATAATAAGTATACTATAATAAGTTTAAACACCAGAATCAACATCATAAATAACAATACAAAAATATTAAAACTATTTAAATAAAATTGTGTTTTAGATTTTATTATTATTATTATTATTAAATTCTTTATTGCAAACACAAAAACAAAATACAAAGAAACACATTTACAAAAATAATTAAAAAAAAACTAGTTTCGGTGTGCAAAGGCGGTCTTATCGCTAAAACGATCTCTCCCAGACAACCTTTATTTTATTTAATTATTCATAGTTTATTTTAGGTTATGTTTATAAAAGAAATATTTAAATCAAGAAATCATTCTATGTAGGTATAAACTTAGAATATACAGTTAAAATAAAATAACTTAAAATTCAAAATTCATTTATTTCAAGTAGGCCTAATATAAGCACTTTTGAAACGTCAAGTCTGTCTGTGTGTAGTAACTCTACACTTATATTAACTAGACTAAATAAAAGTAGGTGCGTATTATAAATTAAATAAAAACACACCTTATAGACATACTCGTATCACTTTATTAAACCTTCAAAAGCAATACTCTATGCCTGAATTCTTATCATAAACAATCCAGTTTTTATTAAGTTA
The DNA here is from genome assembly GCF_905163445.1 of Pararge aegeria. Taxonomy (NCBI): domain Eukaryota; kingdom Metazoa; phylum Arthropoda; class Insecta; order Lepidoptera; family Nymphalidae; genus Pararge; species Pararge aegeria. Next base: position 7,525,749 of record NC_053195.1, on the reverse strand, counting down.
ACCAAAGTAGAAAATTCGAGTGTAAGTATTGTAAGTACCTACACACACATCTTAAAAAGTATTTTTTCCAATTACAAAGATGGCCAGCAAACATGAATGGCCTCGGGGGTGAAATCTCTAAGCACTGAGAAAAACAGTCGGGCACATTTCTGCCGATATGCTTAATGCACCCCCACACAAATTATCGATTAGACGCGTTTTTTATGCAAGGGGGATTGCTTCGGGAGACTTAGGGGCGAGTGGTTGAAACAAAAAACGTGAAGAGTGAAATAAAAAGTTTAAACAAGGTATTGCAATAGGGCTCAAGACGTAGGAAAAATCAATAGCCTATGCCGCTGATGCAAATCTCGTGCATCTGCAGAGAGATTTGAATTTCAATTCGGTTGATTTGAGACGATGTATTGTTCGTCGCTGTTTATTTAGCATTTACATTCCGATATCTATTCAAATTTCGTTATTATATAGGCACCGTATTACAATATTATTCTACCTTTTATTTATAGGCCTCATATTTAATGATAAAATAATCAATATGTAATGAGGATCACATTCAGATAGGACGTCGGTCATTCTAAGAACCGGTGCAGTGGCTCTACGCGGCAACTTTTTAAATAATCATATTTATTATTAATATCTCGTATTTAACTCCGGGCAATGTACGAGCACTTGGATGTCGCCTTCTTCCGGCATTGGTTGAAACAACATCGCAGTGCGAATCGGAAATAAAGTTTTCTTTTTTATAGTTTTCATTATTTTATTGTTTAGTGTTGGAAATTTGTAATTGTAGTTGGATGTTTAATTTAATTTGAAATTTTACTATAGTTTTTAATTTTTAGTATTATTTTCACAGTATTTTTTGTATTTTTGTTTTAATTTTTGTCATTTTTGTCATATGGGTAATTGGCCGGAATTAAAAGCATTTATTTATTTATTTTATTATATATCTGTGGAGCTTTTAGGGTTGTTGTTGTCTATTTCATTCACAGTGCTCCTCTGAGTACGCAATTATGTTATTGCATAGATGGATCCTGCTTAACACTAAGGTCACTGAGATAGCTTTCTTTGATCACTTGAATAGCACCTTGGAGGAAATAGCTCGACACTAAAAACGAATTTATACGAAAATATAAACACAAAGAAGACAGAAGTTAACTGTTCTCTAAGAGGCAGACACTCTTGCTGCTCATTCGTTATTTGGTGGTTTATTTTTTTTAATTTTAAATGTTACGAATGCATTTTGACATCAAAATACGTTGAATTTGACGTGAAATGGATGCTTTTGACTTCAATGGCGCAATGGTAAACTGATCTTATAAGTGGAAGGTGATCATAATTTACCGAACAATTTGTGAAATTAATCTTAAGTAGCCTACGACAGTTCTCTGCTGGAATAAAGGGCTCTCCCAGCGGGAAGGTGGATGGTGGATGGTAGTGTAATAGGACACAGGACGCTGCTGTCTGATCTCTGTTATATTCCCCGAGTCGCCTCGTACAACACCCAGTGGTCCGGCAATTATTACTATAAAAAAAAGGTTTAATATGTTGCTTGCTTGTGTTATGGGTACTAAGGTAGCTGTTGAGTAATTTTTTTAATACAATACACATAAACCCTTATAATATACAGATAACCACCCAGACACTGAAAAACTATCATGTTCATCACACAAACATTTTCAGTTGTGGGAATCGAACCCACGGCCTAGGACTCATAGAGCAGGGTCGCTGGCAGGGTCAGTCGGCCGTCAATGCATTAATGTTTTAAAAACACGATTAAGATACCTACATTCTATAGTAAAGTCGCTTCTGTCTTCAGCAGCGCCGTTTCCGGTCGAGTGTCCCCGTTTTTAGCGGTCTCCAAAGGTTATTTCTATGTAGGAGAACCTCGAGGTACTAATGCTTGCTACCCAAACCCGCATATCCCGTCTCCATGAGCACTGTTCCGGGTCACACCGGAGTTCTTACTTTACTTCACCCCAGTTTCCAATTTCTTCAAGCCCTAAGTTAAAAAACTCGAATAGAATTTCTGCGCTCGCTTCGCCTCCGGAAAAGCTGCAACAAACATATAAAATACATATATAAGCGATAAGTAACTATCAACCATCAGAAAAAAAACAGTCAACAAAATAAATAAAAATTCGTAAAACCGTCGCGTAGATATCATCGATCAGAAGAAAAAATTGTAATAAATGAGTACTCAACTCACATCGTCAGTACACTCGGCCCAATTAAAGCGCCCCCGGTCTCAGATGCGCACTCTTCTTGATCGCCCGAGCGTCATCTTTAAATTTCCGTCGTTAAGATTTAATTTTTATCAAGGGCCCAAGAAGACGAGGCGAGGGGGGCAACCTGTCGCGCCAAATATTTTCCTCCGTAGTTTTTTCCCTTCGATGGCACTTACTCGCCTCCCCTCGTACGCATTTTTTTATCATTAAAACCGGGTGGGGTCGCCGAACCCGCGTTGCCAACTCGCGCTGTCATAACAAAACACAATCGTGCTGAACCGCGTCCCAAATGTTTGGGATATTTCGTTAATTTCTCTCACTCTCCGGTCACACTAGATTATTTTATTAAACGAGCGGTTACACGCGACTTTTTCCGCGTTTAATTTGTTTTTTTTAATCCCGTGGGGTATATATCCAAGACATAGCTATCCTTGTGCAAAATGTTGCCTACATCGGTTAGGCTGTAAAACTGTAAATAGGTGATAGCTTAGTGGGTAGGGACTTCACTATCGGGGGGCTGAGTTCGAATCCCAGCACGCACCTTTTCTAAGTTATGTATTGTATAAGGAATTAAAATATCAGTTGCTTTATCGGTGAAGAAAAACATCGTGAGACAACCGGCATGCCTGAGAGTTCTCGATAACGTTTTCATAGGCGTGTGGAGTATACCAATCCGTACTGGGCCAGCAGTGGACTACGGCCTTAACCCCTTCTCATTGTGGGAGGAGAACCGTGCCCTGTTACGGGCCGGTAATGGGTTGATATGATGATTAAAGCTCTAGACCAACAACTCCTTTAAGTACTAAGGATTAAGATTTGAATTATTTTTCTTTCTTTATATTCACCGAAACAAACGCCAAGTTGGAAATAACGCCACTGCTAAAAAACCTAAGTAATTAATAAAGGAAAGGGGGAACTAAACACGTAAAAACAAACAAACATAGACTGCCCGAGACCATATGCAACCAAGACGCACTACGAAATAATGGACTACGAAGAAAATAACAAAAGTCATTTTAGTGTGTGTTAGAGAGCACTCTGAATTTGCGCACTTCCGAACAACTACTCATTCTCCTCCAGCACATGGCTCGACCACTAATTGAGTACGACAATTAGGACACGTCAAGAGTATTTACCGAAAGGACTAAGCACTAGTAAAACTTTAGCAAACTAACGTGAATCGGGGTCGAGCATAAGATAAGGCAGGAGTAAATAAGCGAACTTTATGTTATTAGGCAATGCCTAAGTGCTCGGTAATTGAACTAAGTTACGAGTAATATCTTTGAAAACACCGGTACAATAAATGATGCTGATGGGGAACCTTAACTCTCATAAAAAATATCTGTAAAAATATATCAAGTTAGCATAGATATAGGTTAACACTTTTGCTAACTTATATATATGCTAACTTGAATCGAATTTTAGTTTATGGTCCTTTGGCTATAGTAAAATTAGCAAACCACTGAGGCGGAAGAAGCTGGATGTATGTGGTTCAAATACCACTAGTTCTGCAATCTTGAAAACCAATGTATGTTTGTAAAATTATGATAATATGCAATTCGATTCAAGTTAACATAGCAACAAAGCTACAATAAAGCAAGGAAAACACTGCGGTGGCTTTCGCTGGATGCACGTGGTTCAAATACTACGGGTTCTGCAATTTTGATAATCAAGTTTTTATGTAAAAATAAAATATGCGACTCGATTCAAGTTAGCATGGACATAGGTAAGCAAAAGAGCTATATTAAATTAGCAAAACCCTACGGCGGCATTCGCTGGATGCATGTGGTTTAAATACCACTGGCTCTGGAACTTTAATATCAGGGTTCATTTTAAAATATTATGTACCTTCGATTCGGTTGGTGAGGTTATTTTATCTTCAAAATATCAAGAGAATGTTTTACATGGATAAACGTAAGGTGCATCCATCAAGACCATAAACAGAGAGACAAGAAAAGAAATATCACACCGCGCGTTTCTTTCGTGAGCACTCGAATTTGCTCAACTCCGGGTCACTTATCACTCCCCTTCTCTCCCCCGGTCCATCGACCGACCACTAATTGCGTCCGTTAATTAGGAAACGTCATGAGTGTTTACCGAGAGAGCTAAGTGTGAAGTTCGGGCCCCGCTAATGCTGGCGTGAAATTACTTCCGACCAAGTTGAAACTTTTTGAGAAAATCAACTTGGCTTAATTAGCTGATGGGTTGGATTAGACGCTGCGTCTGCGGTCTAATAAGATTATGGGAGTTTTGTTTCTTCTAAGTTTTCCAACTTTACTTACCTTAATTTGGCTGGCGCCTGTTTAATCTTCGGTAGGAACAAACAAATGGTGATCTTCATCTTGAAACGTTAGGAATTTATTTGTTGTGACGCAAAACATTTCGTTTACTAATTCAATAGGAATAACTATCACGAGTATGGGACTAACTCAGGAGATTTGTTTTTTTTATTCCAACTTGACTGTAATCTCCCTTGATGGTAAGTGATGATGCAGTCTATGATGGTAGCGGGCTAGCCTGTTAGGGGTATGGCAGTCATAAGCCATATCCTTAATCGGTCACAAAACGACTTTCTAGGTTTGTAACTAGTGATGGCCTAAGAGCTTCCCAGCCTAGAAAAATCAGACCGGGGAACTCATATTTGTTAACCCGCTCAACACTGCGCCAGGAATGTCAGGAATATAGGTATTAAATTTACCAACAATAACACTAGCAAAACTATGCCAACCATTAAAAAAATTCAGCTTTAGTTATGGGGTTATTTAAGTCTATTATTTTGAAAGAATTATCCTTACAAGACCCGTAAATATGCACTGAAATACGACTATCTCCCTACGGATATACACAGAGGGAAACGAAAGCTATATAGGTGAGTCGTGACAATTAACACGTATCGGTTTAATTACGGCCCGTATCGGGGCCGAGTGAGATGTGCCTTTAAGAATCGCTTTATTGACTTGTGCTCTTAGATTAAAGTTCCATAAAGATAGTGGATATAAGAATAAATTTCTTTCACCATCTAAACTAAGTGTGTCGTGTGGTGACGGCAGACGGCGTCCAAAATTACCTTCGCAATCATATTAAAAAAGCGTACCTATATCGAATCCCACAAATGACTTCTGTACCTTTCACAGACGTCTTTTCTTACCGCTGGTGTCTTACGAGGCGACTACTACTATTAGGTACTACTACCTAAAATGCTATCACTAACTCGTCTACTCAGCTTGGTTATTCCCGTTCGGAGTCACCTTCAGTGCATTAGTGGACTGTTACAAGCTATATATATATATATTCCTCAATGTACCCTCTACACACGTTTCGCTCCGATTATGGAGTATAAGGATTAAATAAATTATAAATAACACCATACAGATTCTCCTGCTTTTCGCGGAATTTTCATAATATATCATTGATTTCCGCAAAGTTCTTCCATCCAATACTTCCTTTATCATATATCATATATCATAAGATTAAGCAGTACCAAAAAATGGGCATAACCAAAACAACCCTGTATAATATGAAAATTTCCATCTTAATTACGCATTCATGGGCATCCATTGAGAGCTGACGGGAAAACAGCTCTCATACACTGTCTTATTAACATTCCTCCCCCGTGCGTCTCGATGAGTAATTGCTTTCTTAATTCGCGTCATCCATCCTCAAAATAGGGCAATTTTTCATTCGGCTTCACAAGACTTATATAAATGTAATAGCGGGAAAAATAGATACTTGTAGATCCCCATACTCCACTCGCATATTTTGCTAACTTACGTTGGGTCCCAATTTTAAGGGAACTTAGTTAGAGGTCTGATGCCCTGCGATAGAGAATGTTACTGCAAACGAAGATGTCAAAGTGACAAAATTTGATGCTAGTGTAACAACACAATTTGGGAAAGGTGTCAAGTTACACCACCTTTATGAAGTATCAGATTTAGAGAAATTAATACAATTTGGAAAAACATACGCCTAATTCAGTTTTAATATATATGTACCTATCCTTACAAAAAAATCCGATCGTCAATTCTAAAAGTAAGACCAAACTGCTGCGTTCAAGTTGCGTCCTAAGCGGCGATCAAGATTTCGACAAACGTGCGACAAATCACAAGAAGCGTGCGTCTCAACAACAGGCCGGTGATTAGTAGTTCGCACGCAGGACGCAATTTTTTTTAGAAGAAATTTTCGGTCCAAATCTTCACAGTCCTACACCGGAAACCACGCTCTTCAGAACGGAACACAGCATTGCAATAATGCTGCTTAGCGGCAGTCATAAGCTTGGCGATCAGTGACTAGTACTTCCCCAGACTAGCTGTCACAAAAATCTTTGCTACTGTTTATATTGCCCAATAATATTAAAAATAAATGTACATTTGCTTGTATATTTATCTATGTCCCGCAATAATTACGTAACATAGATATCAAATTCTGTGACGTGACATCAAATTCTGTGTGCTTGGAAAACGTGTGTGTAAGTTATTTTTTTAGTATTATTTAAGACCTTACTTTTTTTTCTAGTTATACGCTGTTTTAGCTGTTGCCGCGTATTTTTTTTATGAAAACTATGAGCTATTTCTCTAAAAGCATTGATCGCAGGAAAAACGAATGTTTTTCATCATAGTGAAAACCGTACTGGTGGCACTGTCATAGTATACCTTTCCTAGTTTCAAAGCCAAATACTAGTGTAAAATAGTTATCAACAAGTATGTGTAAAATAATATAGTATACTTTACTACTAGTCTTCTACAAAGACGCAAATATTTCCTACTAAAAAAAATCCTACTTAAAATATTCGCATACGTTGACCGCCCAAAAATAGGATGCAATGTAAGAATAACCTGCCCGCATCCACACCCCAGTGTTTTGCACGGGTGTGTGTTGCAGTCGATTTAATTGTTTTAAGGCCGTATTGCGATTTAACAGCAGTTTTGGTGACGTATAAATTTTAAGGAAATCTTTACAACTCATAATAATGGTCGTAAGACTCGGTAATTTTGTGAATCATCGCAATAGCGACTTTTTGTTTCAAAATATTATGTCGCCTTACTTCGCCGAACTACACTATCTTAAAAATCAATATATTATCAAAACACTGTGTGCAGAAGCTTTACCACACAGGTGTATCTCTACAGTTTATTTATATCTCTATTTATTGCAAACACAAATAATTACATTCATTCAGGCATTTATGGCGTACAACATTTAAATACAAAACAGTCAACAGCTGAGTTTAATTTTATATAGAAGTTATTTAGAATTACATAATTAATTAGTCACTACTAAAATCTAATATTAATGCCAGATTATAATTACTTTATATTAAGTATAAAATTAAATCAAATCAAATCATCTTTATAAATAAACTAAAAACTCATTATGTCTATCTCTTTGCCGCAAACGGCGCCCAATCTCTCGGATGAAACTATTAGTTCCAAGTATATTAAATTGTTTAACAGTAGCTAAATTTACTTAATCATTCTGAAATCCTGCAGTTTCATGTAATATACTCGCCCATTTTAACTGCACGGTAACCGACCGTAGAACTTTTCTTGTGAGATTTATTGTCGGGCGACAAGTCGTTGGTGTGCTTAGGCTAAGTAGAGCGTCGGGGTTGAACAACGTGAAATCGTTAGTCCCTGTTTGCGGGCCGGTGGCTTTCTTTCCCTTCCTAGGGCTTAATTTATTCCTCGAAAAATACAAAAGGATTCTGGGGAGACGGCGAGCGTCGTTAGCGATATTGTAATTTTATTATTTGTATTTTTTTTTGTATACTTTTAATCACTAGGGCTCAATTCAATGGGCGGGGGAGAAAATCAGATTTCAATTTCAATTAGCAAATATCCGATGAATGACTCTTGTTTGAAAGATTTAGTGTTAATGAGAGCCATCGTTAGTGCAAACTAGCTTTAAGTCGGTGTTTTTCACGTAGAGTTTGTCTTCAACATCCCCTGTTTTGATTGAAATATCATCAGAGAGCATTTCACCGCAGGAGATAAGAAATCCTTGAAAACAATTTGTTTGACTACGTTAATCAGATCTTCAGTATCGATGCATGCATTGGCCACACATTCGGTCATTTTTATACGATTTTTTACCCCACCAAGATGGCGCGATAATACTAATTTGGAGAACTAGGAAATATAATTTGAATTGAACACACAGATGAAATAACTTCTTCTCCTCTTCTTTTGTTTCCTTCACAGGACCTCGTAAAAACCTGACCCTGATAACCCTGATTTGAGTAGAACATTATTTAGGTCACAAGAAAAAAATTAAGTCATACCATTTTTATGAATTAATTCCCTTATCACCCGGAACATAAGTTTATCAACGTTAAGCTAGAAAGAAAAACAACCTTTCAGGGTCATCGGATTTTTGACGCACTTTCATCTTTACTCGAAATTGACATAAGTTAATGACATCTCTATGCAGATGTCTCTAGTTTGCGAAAGGTGCCGAAGTCATTTGTGGGTTTTTATAATATGATTAACAATGTGTTAAAACACATTTAATAAATCGTGGTTACTATACGATTGATGAATTTCTTAACGACAAGATGAGATCGGAGCCTCGTTCCAAGCAGCAGGCTCTGCTCTACTAGTAAACTGTAAAATGATGATGAAAAAGAGCAATCTGCAGACTTTCTTGCAGGCTGTTCTCGGTGGAATCTGCCTTCCGAACCCGTGGTAGAGTCACTACAAAACTGAATTGACTTTTCAAAAGTGCTTATATTAGGCCTACTTGATATTAGTGTTGCCCAAATTCAGTCTTGGTCTTGCAGTCTTGGTCTTGTTCTTGCGTTTTTGCAAGACCAAGACCAAGAACAAGACCGCGTATTTTTAGCAAGACCAAGACCAAGACTGACCGTGCAAGACTTGAGCAAGAACAAGACATAGCCTGCAAGACTCTTGCGTCTTGCAGCTAGGACTTAGCGCTATTTCACGGAGTAGTTAGGTGTAACAGTTCGGTGTATAGGTAGGTAGGTACGCTTAGGAATTCTATGAGACGCAAAAAACTATATCAAAGAATATGAAAAACTGGACCTATGCGCATTACGACTAATACCATAAACATAGCGAATAAAAAAATATCTATTAAAATCAAACTGAGTGCATGCATAGTTATGTTTTAACCATCGGCACTTTGATAATGCGGCATCAAAGGTTTTGTACTTACTTCTCAAAGAAATTTGCCGCTTTTCGGAAGTACATGGTTATGATACACGCGCCGGCGGCTTCTTTTGAAATCTAAAACAATCGTTGCCGCCGCGCCGAAATCATAACATTTGACACTATTCATGCAAAATAATTTCGAATTTTAAGAGTACCTACAGGTGTTCCAAAGAATAAATAAGTTTCAGAGTGCTTAGAATGAAAATGAATACATTATACTGATCACGCAAGTAGTATTATGATTAGGATAAAATGGTGAGGATAGGTAGTAGATGTCATAATAATTCATTCTAGTAAGTAATTATAATATTGATTACTTATATGGTTTTAAACTAATTACTTAGGTACTATTATTGTACATTTAGTCATTATATTTCTTAAGTTTTTACAAGAAAAAATAGCAAAAAAGTGTTCGAATATCTCTGAGAGAGATGATGAGAGTAAGTATTTACTAGCTGTGCCCGCGACTTCGTCCACGAGGAATAGTAACTTTGGAGGTATAGTGACGTTCAGGATTTATTTATTTATTTTAAAACTTCTGTCATCAAACATACAAACGAACTCTTCAGCTTTATTCAAATAAATGATAAATCGTAAAACTCTTTTATTAAATTTCTTATAAGTTGAGGGTTCAATCTCTTTCTAGACAGATAAGTATTGTTCTTTAAAATACAGTCAAGTTATTGTAATTAATTTGTTTTTTTACATGTTTTAGCAAATGTAAGCTTATAAATCATAAATGTTTATTAAGAAACAGTTACTTCCATGGAAAACGACATATAGGTCAGTTGATTTTTCGAATTTCTTATCAAATCTTCAGTTATTTATTAATCTGCTTGATCTTTACTATGGCTATGTTAATTCAAGCTCACAATGTTCCAATTCTAATACGTTTTTCTAAGATTTAAAATAAACTTTAATAAATAGTAATAGACTAATAGGTAATTGCAAGACTTGCAAGACTCTTGCTGCAAGACCAAGACCAAGACCAAGACTGGGAGCGCAAGACCAAGACCAAGACCAAGACCAGGTGTATTGGCGCAAGACCAAGACCAAGACTGGCTAAGTCTCGTCTTGTTCTTGCATTTGGGCAACACTACTTGATATAAAAGAATTTTGAATTTGAATTCTTGATGAACCTTTGTATAAATATCAAAACTCCGCACAAAAATGAAAACACCGAAAATCTTGCTATGAGAAAAAAGTGAAGGGATCCCTTTTTTCACATATCGAATGCCAAAAACATCAGCTATAAATTTGAAGGTACAAACTTACACTTGATACAAAACACATCATAACAAACGGACAATTAAAGATTGCCTATTGCACGCAAAGCACAAATAATTAATTAGTGCATCCATTGTACAATCACTTACTGTCATGTGGACGTTTAAACTTGATGTAATTACTGCAGTGAAACAACTGAAAGGTTAGAAATAATTGGATAATAGGGGGAGCTTATGCGCTTAAATGACGTAAATGCTTTAGTTATATGCTGTAAGTGATAAAAAATGAAAATTGTCCGTGTCGTATGAGGTTGTAAGAGCTATTTAAAAAGTTGCCAGTAATCATATTTGATTACCCCCTGGCGCCAATACTCAATTTGCAAGCTAGAGGTACAGTTTATTTAAACACTCTTTTACTATTTTTATTTCTTTAATTCCAGAACAAGTTCTCACATGGTGGTAGTCACAGTATATATATATAAGCTAATTTACTGTGATGCAGTCTAAGATGAAAACAGCCTAACCTGTAAGAGGGTATAGCAGTTATAAAAAACCCATACTTCCAATCGGTGATTATCGTACCAGAACGCTTCGTCACTTAGTGGCACGTCTTTGTAACCGCCCGATTAGTCTACTCAACTCCTTAGCAAAGGTTTATGAGAGAATTATACTGGCCCGACTCAAAGCCATCGTAGAAGCAAAAAAGCTTCTCAACGACGAGCAATTCGGCTTTCGAGCCAAACACTCTAGCATCCACCAAGTGCACCGCCTGACGGAGCACATATCCAGAGGTCTCTTTGAAAAAAGATACCCGCTGCTCACAGGAGCAGTATTCTTCGACGTAGCCAAAGCTTTCGACAAGGTTTGGCATGCGGGCTTAATATATAAGCTTCACGACCAGGGCATCCCAGATAGAATCTTGCAACTGCTAAGAGACTACCTGAGCGATCGCACCTTCCGTTACCGGATAGATGGCACTCTGTCATCTACCAGACCCATACCAGCCGGAGTCCCTCAGGGCTCTGTTCTATCACCCCTCCTATACGCGCTTTACACTAGCGACATACCAAAGAGCCCCTACGTAGAGCTAGCCCAATTTGCGGATGACACCGCCCTCTATACAACATACCGAACCATACCTCGCATCATATCCCGCCTCCAAAAGGCCATCGAGCGCTTAGGCGCTTGGTTTCGCCAATGGAGGATAGAGGTGAATCCGGATAAAAGCACAGCAGTGCTTTTCACTGGACGAGCCCGCCCTGACCTCAGGGACAAAAGGGACCTTAACTTATTCAACCGTCCTATACCGTGGCAAAAGACAGCCAAGTACTTGGGTGTAACTTTTGACAGTCGCTTTAACTTCGCAGATCACATTAGCGCAGCCCGTAACAAAGCTGCCTTCGTTCTCGGTAGACTCTACCCCATGTTAAACAGACGTAGCAAATTGTCACTTCGTCATAAAGTGACACTCTATAAAACCTGTGTCCGCCCCATCATGTCATATGCGAGCGTCGCCTTCGCGTTTCGCCCTCCCTCCGCATATAAGAGATTCCAGACTCTCCAAAACCGCTTCATGCGCAACGCTACTGGGTGCCCCTGGTTCGTACGCAACGTCGATCTCCATAGAGATCTCAAACTCCCCACTATTGCTCAATACTTTAAAAAACTCTCGAAAATCTACTTTGAGAAGTCTATCCAACATCCCAACCCTCTCATAGTTGCGGCTTCTTTTTACTCACCCAACCTTAGCGCCACTCTCAACAAGAGGAGGCCTAAACATATCCTTCACGACCCTGACGATCAGATTACTACTGACAATGCTCCCTATCAGAACACACAATCAACCTATGCACAGCGTCTTCGCCGGCGAAGACGAGGTCCCCGACTTCTAACGTCAACCGGACGTGGGCTCGCACCACGTTCTCGGAAGCGTGCGGATTAATCACCGTCCGTAACCCTTTCACTCCAATCGTCGCCTGAGCCGAGGTTCGGCCTCACATGAGGCGCCCTCAGGCCGACGATCCCTTCGCTTCTTCGAGCCCTAGGGTTCAAACTCTTCCTGGCAGAGCCCCATTCCGAGGCTCGCCAACAAGCCCGCGTTACGCTGTTAAAATCATTAGGGTTAATCAGCTACACACAATCCGAAAAAAAAAAAAATAAAAAATTAACGTCTTTGTAGGTAGAGTGGTAAGTAGTTATGGAGAAAATTTTGAAATTAGATATCCCAAATTGCTCCTGCCGAAGATAATACATTATTATTGCATTTTACATCTAATATAAAAATTGGGATCAGAATTGTTCTGAATGCAGAGTGAAAATGAATTTAAAAAACGTATAATTTTAAATTATACAATTTTATCAAAATAAAACATAAATTCACTTTTTTTTGTATGTATTAATGTAAATTTTAATTATATTTCAGACGTCCAAATAAATAATTTGTAATTTTGTACATAAGAATACATAGATAGCCTTGCCTAAGAGAATCAAGTAAAAAGTTGGTAGATATGTTTTATTTTAAAATTCAAATTAAAAAAAAATATTCTTTGTAACCGGTAACTTTTTTGCGTCAACAAATATGAATCTTTTAAACGAATCAGAACGAGAGAATTCGTTTAAAAACTCATTTAATAAAATATAGCTTGATCGAAAATTCTTATCGCATTTAGCGTTCGAGTTTAAATGCTCGATTTAAAAAAAAATAATTATCACAAAACAAGCTGTGCCCGTAACTGCCGTAAACAAATTGCAAATCGTCTTAAAAAATGTTTTACGAAATTCAATTTGTCCAATCCGTCGACACGAACCAATTAGACCGTCGGACGTTGAAGAAGCCGCAATTAAAAGGAAACTCTCAAATATCTTCCAACTTAATGACTTCTTTGCTTGTTAATTCCTTGTCGCGAAGGAAAAAACCGGAGTCGGATTAATTCCAAGTGCGAGTCGATTGTTTGCATAAGCCCGCGCGGGGAAACATCACCTCTTCGCCACCGGCTTAAAAAAATAATTAAAATTCGTAATCACTCTTGACTCGCCCCACTGGGGGACCGTCTTTCCGAGGCTTTGTGGAATCGTGATTTAAGAAACTCCAACCGCTTTTACACGAATGACTTTATTACGAGCCACGAGTCACTTCGCGACAGACGTTGGAATGTTTATAGACGCCTCAAAAATTTCTACATGCACGCTACTTCGGAAGTTAGGCTTCGTTACGGGTAGCCCGCAAAATATGGAAGCTCATCCTTGCATGTTAGCTGGTAGTTTTCTGCCCTCTTAACAACATATTTGGGCATATTTCGATTACCATAAAGCGCTCGATGTGATGTATAGTACGTGCATTTATTGTTTCAGCATGGAATAGGCATGAAGCTCATACGTGTACTGTTATTATAATACATCTTTCATAGGCCAGACTTTAAGTTAACCGTAGGTAGGTTCGTTCTGCAGTCACGACAACCGCAAGGCATTTTAGATGATTGCGATATATTTATGTAGAACATAATATTTTAACTACGTATCCGGTACGAGTAGACCGTGAGCACTGTATTAAGAGAGTACGGTACCTGGTACGTACTTTTAACTTCATATTTTTTATTAAAGTATTTTTAGAATTTTCTTATATATTCGCGATAAAGCCGTCGCGACTATTCTGTATAAAACAATTGACAATTGTTATTTTTTGTAAAAGCGCGAAACAACGAACACTTTCGAATATCATCCTTTATATTATGAAATAAACATTTTTTTTTCTACAATACACACTTCGCCATCTAGTCCCAAAGTAAGTGTAGCTTGTGTTATGGGTACTAAGGTGACTGGTGAATATTTTATAAATAATATACATATATATTTATAATATACAAATATACACCCAGCATGAAAAGTCATCCATGTTCATCACACAAACTTTTTCCAGTTGTGGAAATCGGATAGACAACAACATTTATTTTTTATTTACAAGCTTTTACCCCGTTTTCATGGATGGATTTTTGAATTTTTTATAACTAGTTAGGCTACTTCTGTGCTTAAAAATATAAGTTTATTTTTTACGTAGTTATATTCATTGTATTTTTTTAAATCGCTCAAAATCTGTTATTTGTTAATTATTAGTTAGTTTATTAATAAAATGCTTTAATATTTTGGTTTTTTAACATGTTCGACTTCATACATATGTATTTTGCATCTTTGCAAAAGCTTTATCGTTGTAATATGGCATCGTTGTAATATGGCAAACTTTAGTAGTTAATGATGGAAAATTCTAAAAAATAAGCTTCAATGGTGTTTTATTTTAATGAAAGTAGTCGATGAAATCAGTCTTAATCGCCATTTAACATGGATGACCTAACGCCATAGTTTAAAAACTCCACGCTAACAAGGCAGATTAACGTAACTCCGACGTGTTTTTAAACTTAAAAACTGATACTAGGAGCTCATAAAACTTAAATGTGTACGTGTAAATTTGTAAAGTGCCAACATTGTTAGAACGATATCGCGGGCGTCTGTTAGTAGCTTATAAAGAGGCCCATTTCGTAGGTTACTTTAAAATTCCGCCTAAACTCTGCATATAGAGCGACTCAATAGAATGTAAAATAGCCAACAATGGGCAGACAATTCCTTGCCTCATTCAAAAGAATTCGGGCTTATCACGGTCTTAAATTAATAAGCATTCAAGTTGAGCCAAGTAAAAATGAATAAAGCTCGTAACACCGAACAATGCCTTAACAAGGATGGTGCATTTTGTCCCTGAGAGCGCTTGCAAAACAACAATAATTCTTCTCCCCGTGAAAAGATTTTCAGCGTTATTCCACTTGAAATTATTATATTTTTTCTTGTCGTCGTCTTGCCATTGTCTCGGGATGTAAGTACGGAGGTAAGTAATGAAAGAAATTGGGGGTTCTTAGCTCGGACGAAGGGACGCCAAGATTTGCGTGGCCGCGCGCCGTCTAATGCCAAGTAATGAGACAGCCTTAAGATATTCCGCTCAGCGGTTGGATTTATTAGATTCAGCCGAATGGAATTAGCCGTCTCGGAGATATGAATATTTTATATCATAAAATTTATATTATTAATAACTTTGTTTTTTTTTTACGGTAAAGTGAAAAGCTTAACGTTCAGCAAACATTCTTTTAAGGGTGGCTCTCTAGCGCAGTGATTTGTAGATCCCTGGTACAGATCTATCCCCGGGGCAATTTGGGAATTTTCAATTTCTAAATATACTCTGGTCTGGTCGGATGGAAGATTTTCGCTGTGACTAGTTACAGCCCTACCCAAAAAGACATTGAGCTAAGCGATAAGGTGATTGCGGTATGCGGTAGGTATAATATAAGTGCCATACCCAGCCAGCTACCATCTAAGACAGCAACATAATTTACAGTAGTGCAGTAGTATGTGAAGTTGCAATCGAGGATGCAGAATAATAAGTAATAAAATCTTAGTGGACATTTAATAGTTTATAATAACACGTAGCTGTTAACGTTTCACTGGCCTCAAAAGTATTAGACGTCTATCCTCTTCACAATGCAAGGTGTCAATGTTGCTATGGTAGCAAATAATCGGGCATAGGGTTTCATTTATATAATAAACTAGCTGTTGCCCGCGACTTCGTCTGCGTTTGATTTAGTTTTTAAAGTATTCAGTATCGCTAAGCCTTAAATGATTATAGTAGTATGTATATATATATAACATGTGACTGACAATTAATTATAGACAAATAATTTGCAATAAAATAAAATTGCAACTATAATTAAAGATCTAAGCTGTCCTATCTCTTAAGTTGGACCAGACTGCTCACGGTGTGCCATTTTAATTTAAAATCGGTTAAGTAGCTTAGGAGTCCATCGCGGACAAACATCGTGACTGGAGATTTATATATATTAAGATAGGTATAGAAGCATTTTTCAGTATGGTTACTATACTTAGGGCAATCATGCTTATTTTGAATCTATACGAATAGGTTTAATAAATAATAAAATGCCGTGTTGTGACGGCAGATTAGAATACAGTTGTCAACCCCCTTCTCTCCCCACGAGTGTCGTACGAGGCGACTAAGAGGCTATAACTGAGAACGTACAGCAGCGTACTCTGTGAATCTACTACCATCTTCTGCGATCACCAATCCGTCTGCTTTGCGTGGTGATTATGGGCAAACCCTCCCGTTGGAAGACGCCATTAAGTCTTCGATGATGAGTACAAAATGATTGAGGCAACAAAAAGCAAAGTACGTAACGAGTAAAGTTTTCGTCAGTAATCAACACTTGCCATTATGAAGTTAAAACCCTTCAGGCTGACCAGAAATAGGGATATCTTCTTTATTTTCATTCATTCAGTTCACCATAATCCTGCAACATATCCCGATTCAAACATTACCATTCCATTTACATAGGCAAGCGGTTTCCCTAAAACTCCGTCTTGACCCGGCATGCAGCATTTTTAATCTCGTTGCCAGAACACGTGGGCCCCTAACCCCTCTACTGTGTTTACCTTCCGAAATAGTTTAACTGGAGCGATTTGCATATACTTATGCGTCGTCCGTCCTCGCTTGTTGACTTTGCCCTTTTTTTCGTTTTACAAAGGCAATTTTGCAAAGCAATATCATTATCTTCGTCATGTCCCGCTAAGTGCATACTTATTTATGCACACTCTTTCACTTCAACGTATAGATGAATAGTAACATAAATGAAGAAGTAGATTGGCCTTTCAGACAACCGCATGATAATGAGAACATTGGCGAGATCAAACAAGCTGCGTTTAATTGTTATGAACCAAAATTCGAATAACTAACTTCTAATTCGAATACATAAAAATTATAAATCTAGTGAGAAAAAACTTTTAGTAAACATTAAAAGTAAACTATAATATTATAGATTATTTTACATTTAATTACAATAATTAATCTAATTTTATATATATAATTGGAAAAATATTTTGATATGTACAACACATTATTATTTGAAAAGATAATATACCTATCAGAGCCTTGTGCTTCAAGTCGTATTCAAACTGTGCTAGGACACTGGCGTATTACCATCCTTGTAAAATAATTCGTTTATATAAGTAGTTACTATCAGGTCGTATCGAATGTTCAGAAAATGAGAATGAGAAAAAGTTGTTTCTCTTCCACATCTCCATCTCCATCTGTTTTTCTCCTATTCTCTATCTATTCCCTATTATTATAAATTCGAGATTGACTCTGTGAGTCTTTTTTTCCTTTTCACGCCTATACAACTGACCAGTTAACAAAATAATTGTTCAAGAACACATTCTGCATTCCACACTTTAAAAAAACAATTACATACCTACTATAAAACACTTAAAAATATTGGTTGAACCTTGTTGTTGATCGGAGGGATATACTTTTATAATCTTGAAATTGTACAATCTAATTAGCCACATTTTATGAATTTAGAATCTAAAAAAATAAATGTAAATATCTCTCTTAACATTTTTTCTATAGCAAAATAACTTAACAGGGTGTATTCCACAGGTTTGCTATCTCTGTCGTCGAGAATCATTGCCAAGATGAAGCAGAAATACGTTTTTTACCAATTAAATCTCGTTTCGTTTCAAGTGACTCTTGTACTTTTTCGCGGTAAAATTCTTGTAGTTTTTCTGTGGTATTAGTGTGATGGTGTTGGACGTTTGATAAAAGCAATATAATATGTTTGAATAATTTAAGAAGTTTCAAATAATGTTTCAAAAACTTCAAATGTCAACATTTTTTAACTCAGAAACAAAGCTGGTAGGAACCTACTTTTTATAGCTAAGAGGTCAATTTTAATTGAAACATATTCACTCCTAGCAGAAACTAGATGTAGCTAAAATAAATACAATATATTTTGCTAAGTTCTATTTAACCTGTTCATGTTCGTTTTGTATAAAAAAAATAAATTATTGATTTTCCGTTAGCGTTTGAAATTTAAAATAGCTGTCGGGGAAGATCCATTTAATTTCATATACCTATGAATGTCCTAGGATTTAAATAATATGGCATTACTGTCACGTATAATTTACATTACAATATCATATGAGGCGAACGATGTTCCATTAACGGAATAATATTCGTGTTTATCTTTTTCCGTAATAATCTACTTATAACCCTACTCAATAAGCAAGTACTACAATACCATACGTATAATAAATAAAAAAATGGCCTTAATATTCCCTGGTAACCAGTAACTAAAACATCAAGAATTTTCTGATAAGTGTTTCAGAAAAGAAAACAAATTGTATAAATTACACCACCATTTTATTGCCATAAGGATTATAGCTGTAGGAAATATTATAAGAAACGTCCCAGTAGTCTCTCGCAATCATTGTAAGTACGCAGTGCTAGAAATCGCACTAATATCGGTCCATCGGATATAACACACCAAGAACAATAACTTTTTTTTTTGAGTAAAGAGTATAGAAACAGAGCCATAATTTTGAGCAAAGCAATAATATTTTCTAGTTTATAAATTTTAATACGCTGTTTAGTACATTGATATAAAACATTAAAAAAACATCTATGTTGTCTATGCTGTATGAAAGGACGACTTGATCCGGCCCTTGGTAAGTAATCCTATATTATCATCACCACATCACCTTCCTTGCTCTTTTTGGTTGAATCGTAGTATTACGTACCAACCCGGTGCCTCGGAGGATCGTTGGTTCTGGATATTATCACTAACATATCGTCATTGATTTGTAGAAAAGCCGAACTCGCCGAGGCAAAACTTTTCAAGACAGCTGTTTATTCGTTTTGATTATTTTATATTACTCTAAAAGTACCTAAAGTAGTACCAAGTACCTAATACGCTTCTACCCCACGCTTCAGTATAGGATACTATACTAAGATAAGCGGTGACAGCCCTTTGTTATGACCTCGCCTACACTTTCGGGGACCCGAGCTCGAATCCCAGCACGCACCTCTGACACCTCTGAAATTTCCAAGTTTTTTTTTTCTATGTGCCTTATAATGTAATTAAAATATCACTAGCTTCAACGGAGGAGGGAAACATCGTGAGGAAACCGGCATTCCTCAGAGTTCTCCATAATATTCTCAAAGGCGTGTAAAGTCACCAATCTGCACAGTGTACTTGTCGTGGACTACAGCGTAAACCCTTCTCACTGTGGAAGGAGACCCGTGTCCTATAAAAGGGCCGGTAATGAGTTCATATGATGATTGTATACTAATTTATGATTGTATCTATTTGTCTAGACACAAATCTAAATAATTAACTATTCTAAACAGTCTTGAACAGTTTTGTGCTCTTCTACAATTCACCGACGATATATATGACAAAAGTCGTTATGCCAGTTGATGTAATAACAGCGTGGAGACCTTAGCCCTACATCCCTCATTCCTAAATGCAGTGGGACAAATACAGGACAGGATGTGGATGTAAATATAACCTGAGCGACGACTGGGACACCTATCTCATCTTATAGATGCATATCTTTGCCCGCACAGTTTGGACCCTGCGGGCAAAGATAGATATCTACAAGAAATTTGGCGTGACCTATAGCAGCAATCCTGCGTAAACACAACTGTTTCACAAAGATATGGGCAGGTTAGAGACGTGGGTCTAATCGATATCCTTATAATGATTGCCGGAGGAACTCGCATACGAAATAAGGAGGGCGCTTGACGTCGGAGGTGTCCGGGGGGCGGAGGGGGAGATATGAGACGATTTAGATTTTTTTCCCTCTTTTATTCTTTCGTTTTTTTGGGGGAGCCCCCTCGAAAAGGGTGAGGAATTTAAGACGGTGCGATCGATTTTTCGCGTATGCATTGGTATTCTCGTAATGTCTTACTCGAGATTAGAGTTATGCTTTTTATGTTCAACGGCGGTCGGTCAGCTAAATTTTGCGTAAGCAAATGATTTAAGTATCTATTTAGAAAACGTTAAGGTTTATTTTTGAACAGAAACACAATTGCTTTGATTCTTGTATGCTTCTTACTGTATTTTGTTAGTGGAATACCGGCGTGCCTAAACTACACGCATCGGTATGATAATATATCTCCGCCAAAATATACTGACGGATTTCTCTCTAAAAGCTTGGCATGGTTTCATTATGAATAGTATATAACATTCACAAGTTTCGCAGTTCATAATTGGTACTTTCTTATTCCTGTGGTAAATTTATTTGCATCGCAGACAGTAATTATTATAATCTAGAATTTGCACTGGACATAATTTTTAGTACCTATTAATATGAACAACGATATCGGATAATTCAAATAAAACTTGCATTCGGTCCGGTATCGGAGCAAATCCTTCATAGAGACCGTAGTTTGGAAGATATGTGTGTTAAAGGAACCAAGAAAATTTGTGTAATTGTTTTTAATAAAATTAAGCTTAACTTCATTCCATTCACATTTAGCCAGATGTAAGTCTTCTGTCATTTTTGTTTACTTTAGCTAAGCGGAACTAAAACGTTACCTACATAGGTATGCCGTTCGTCGTCGTTCGCGATGATTGTTACTACCTGGTTTAGTCCTGGATTCGATTTCCGCGTGAAGTAAAGAAATGTTAGTAAGTTTTTTTAAAGTGATTGGCTGCTTCTGCCTTGGAGAGCACGCTCATTCGCCAGTTCGTTGGTGGCACTGCCGTGTAATAATAATCCTTAAAACCCACCAACCCCCACTGGAGTATCCCGGTGTGTCTATGCTTTTAAACCCTTTTTCCTATGTAAGAAGAAGGATGTGGCAAGCAAAGCAGACTTATAACCCACCAACCCCCACTGGAGTATCCCGGTGTGTCTATGCTTTTAAACCCTTTTTCCTATGTAAGAAGAAGGATGTGGCAAGCAAAGCAGACTTATAACCCACCAACCCCCACTGGAGTATCCCGGTGTGTCTATGCTTTTAAACCCTTTTTCCTATGTAAGAAGAAGGATGTAGCAAGCAAAGCAGACTTATTTTAGGTGATGCCGTATGGACCTTAACAAATACGAACCTACCTGAGTAAATATTGTATCGATGGTCAATACTAGACCAATATAAACATTTGGCATCCCTTGATGTAAAAAACGGAAATACTGATAACTATGTATCAGGCGGTCATCTTGATAACAAAATAAATATTACATATATAAATGTGTAGATAATACAAAAGGTTAGGTTATCGCACATTTCGCTTTCAGATAAATTGTCTCCATGTTGTTTTTAATATATATGTCTGTTTTATACGACCCAATTGGTAGGTTATGCTGTAACCCATAATCTGCCTTTCCTGCCTCAAGAATATTATTTTTGCTATCATATTGGAAACGCGGAAGCCAGAAGGGGATTCCACTTACTAGAAGCCAGGAAGTAAAGTACACACAATATTTTCATCATATAGATTTATCTGTAATCATCGTGCCAACCAATGGACGACCACTGCTATACATAGGTTTGTTACAAGTTCCAAATACTCAAAGTTATTTAAATAGGCACATAGATGGCACTTTTGATGCGTACATTACAAGTAAAATATGACATAGAACTGAGTTGATGGCGATAACTAAATTCGTCAACTTAAAACTAAAGCAACGAGGGTTCCAAATGCGCCGTGGTCTAAGAAGAAGCCCACAACAAACTTAGCCGGTTGTATTTTTTTGTTATCACCATCTCACGTTGTCATTTGAAATTATTATTACATAAAATGTATCCTAAATAATAGTTCTTGTGCTATTTGGATCGCGCATGCATTTCTAACAATATACTATACAGGTACTCTATTGAGTATATTTTCTTACTCTTTCTAACTTTAGTGTGAAGTATGTTTTAAAAATATATGAAAACATGTGTGTGATATAACTAGAAACAAATAAAAAGACATTGTCTTTGAATAAAATAATAAACCTAACGTAAAAACGTCTAGCTTGAAGCATCCATCGGAAACTTTCCCAAATCACCTACGAAATAATCTAATCACACTTATTTTATATCAATTCAGTTTAAAACAACCTAACATATATACGTAGAAATTCTTTATAGAGTTTAATCTAGAATAGATTAACACATTCCCTTTGCTAATACCAGTTGCTTGTCCAAAAAAATCAAAGTATATTCGTTCATTAATAGATTACCGGTGAACACAAAAGGCAAGGCGCGAGCCGCAAAGGGGCTAAAAGCATTTCTGCCCACAAAAAAGTCTCAATTAAAAACCTGACGGAAGCTTTTAGAAGGTAATCCTTCAAATTGTTTCCAACGCCCCCTCATTAGCACCGAAAGTGTTAAAAAATAAACTTTTTAATCTTTATTACTTGGACTGCGCTAAACGAGTTAAATTATTATAGGACAAGCGGTATCTCATTTTTTATTCTTTAACCCTTTGCTTGATATAATTTATCGGTGTCTGGGGTATTTTTCTTTGAATTTTTAAAGTCTGTTTAATTTTGGGCGATGTAATTGAGGGTGGTTTTTGACGGGATTTATCATTAATATTCTTTTGCCACGCCTTTGATAAAAACGTCTTCATTACGAAGGAAGTAAATGAGCGGATATGAATGGATTAAGAAGACAGCAGATTACAGTAATAAGATTTAGTGTAAAGTAAAATTCGTTAATATTCAGTCTCATCTGCATTTTTATTTAATATAGTATAAAATGTATGAAGGACCTCTTTCCTTCATACATTGTATACTATTATATATGCAGTGTACACAAGTCATTAAACCCTTAACTATTTATTCAATGCAGTATGCCAGCCAATGCGGCTTTTCAAATTTCACTTATATTAGATTTAGGTTATTAAGTCATCTTAGTATAAAATTCACTGAATTGTGAAAGAATGGAAAATAAAAAGAAAACAACACTGCCCTGGATTCGTATCAAAAAATAGAATTGAGAAACTAATCCGAGCCACACAAACTTCGTTAATTACGCGAATAAATCCAAACAATTCGCGAACCAACTCCGTCGCAAACAAAAGCGGGACGAATTAAAAAGAAAAGCAAAAAAAGCGGCAGATGGAGAAAAAGCATTTCCTTGACAAGTTTTACCAACAATGTTACAAAACGACCGGACGGGGCGATGAAAAAGTTTTACGTCATTAAACTCGTTAATTAATTCAAATTAAACCGCGAGAAAACATTTGCATTCCCTGCTTCCCTTTTGTCTCGAAATAAAAGAAAGCTTAGGGCGAGCACGAACATTAGACACACAGTGGAAGATTGACGCTTACGCCGATACGACAATGTTTCGCTTTATTTGTCAATTCACTTTGAGGTTGAGTTTATAGAACAACGATGCCGAAGTTAGTGCTGAGCTTAGCTGCTTTTTTTTTAGTTAAAAATTAGGCTATGACTCCTATTCTATTTATATATATATTTATTATTAATAAGTATATTTTTCTAATCGCAGTCTTTTTTCTAATGACAATTATAAAAACTAGATGCAATAGCACTAAGAAAGATATTTTATTTAGTCGATATTCTTGAATTTAACAAGATACCATTGTAAAGAGAGCGAGGCCTTCAGATATAGGTACATTTAAATGAGGTCTCCTCAATTAAGCTTCGTGAGTTATAATGATAGAAACATATTTTTTTTTACAATACTTTTAGTCTACCTCTTGTTGTTGCCCTAAGACGTGCAAAAAATCTGCGAAATGGAAATGAACCGTTTAATAAACTCGATGTCGACTAGAATTAATTAATACTTCGCCTTGTCTTGCAAGTTTTTTGCCCCTCATATTAGTCGGTATCATTGCTCAAGGGTCGGCGAGGGGAGGGCCCGTGCTTTATAATGGTGTAATAATTAAGACAAAGGCCCTTGATAACTCGGCTAATTATTCATTTCTGTTTAACATTGGCTTTTAAGGACCGCAATTTGTAATTCTGCTGCTAAGATATTTCTTTAAACGAATTGATACAACAAATACGTATTTCTTTTGTTTTTTGTGATAAAAAGGAACGTAAAACTCTGATATTCCATTATTTTATTTTTGTTTGTTTTGATTAAGATACTTCAAATTTAAAAGGAGTTATTTAACAATTGATTTGAAATATTATATCACCTATTACATACCGCAAATCCATTGGTATAACAAAAAAGGTTTAAATATATATTTTGTGACTAAAAGTTAGGTTTTCTTAATCGCTGCTATCTTACGCTTTACAACGCTTATTTAACTTGGCTGCCAGTTTTTTACAAAAATAAAAGAGCAAGTTCAGTTTTTATGAGCTGTAATACAGCGCTACACAAGCATTGATATAAAAAAACCAAAGATAAGTACCTACATAGTTTGAAAGACTTTTTTTCTGTATTTAATAGTGTCTCAATTTTAGCTATGAAATATATGGATATATTTAAAATTTTACTGGAACCATTTTCTTAGTTGCTTGCTAGTTATAGGTACAATGTGTTTTTTTCTCTAAACTTGAATACTATGTTTTTGTGATACAAATAGATTTTTTTTAAGAAAACTATTTTGCAAACGAGGGTTCTAGTCTTGCAGGTACTAATGGTATTCATTAATTTTACTTTTAACACGAAACACATCAGGTTTTTCAATGCAAAGTTGTACTAAGAATACGACTTTGTATATCTAGCTACATTTCTTTAGTTTTAGATATCAACATACAGAAAGTAAATAATACCTCGTAAGTTAACATGTAACAGTTTTATTTGTCGATAAAATTACTAAGCCAACTGCGTGCACGCCTCAGTTTTAGAGTGTCTTAAATTGGTTTATCCACCGCTCGTATAAGGAATTTCATGAAGGTTGTTTAGTTTCTTAATTAGTGCCCTGCTGGTTTTAAAACATACTAGCTATATTGTACCTAGAAAACTTGTACTGGGGATATTGCTGATTAGAGAGATTATATATCAATAAGAGTTAACAGTAAAGTTTAAATATTGGATAGAAGCAGGCGTTACTTTGTAAAATTCCATGATATATTATGAATAATCAATAATTGTTAAGTGAAATACTTAACAATTATTTACTGTAAAGTCAACATCTCCTCAGGATGCTCCGGTTTCAGAGTGAAACGTGCGTGGAGTATAAAGATTGGAGAAATTATAAGATTCTCCTACTTTTCGAGCACATATATGAGCAATATTATGGTGACGGCGGATCAGATAAAGTTGTAACCACCCGTCTACTTCCCGCGTGTATCGTACGAGG
Organism: Pararge aegeria; assembly: GCF_905163445.1. NCBI lineage: Eukaryota > Metazoa > Arthropoda > Insecta > Lepidoptera > Nymphalidae > Pararge > Pararge aegeria. The sequence goes on along the minus strand of NC_053195.1, from coordinate 7,500,034 downwards.
TGCCTCAGCGAATATAAATATAAATAAATATATAAATATACGACGACAATACACACATCGCTATCTAGCCCCACAGTAAGCGTAGCTTGTGTTATGGGTACTGTGATAGCTGATGATTTTTTTTTTTTTTATGAATATACTACACATAAATACTTATAATATACAGATAAACACCCAGACACTGAATAACACTCATGTTCATCACACAAACACTCTCCAGTTGTGGGAATCGAACCCACGGCCTTGGACTCAGAAAGCAGGGTCGCTGCCCACTGCGCCACTCGGCCGAATACAACAGAGGACGGGCAGTTAACCGTCCGCTCAAAGTAGTGATTATAAACCCTTTAGTCCTTTAGTTAGTAGACTGTCATAGGTTATTAATGATTTACTCATTTACTTTTACATTTTAACACTACGTTAAAACTGTTTAAGTATAGCCATAACATAAACTATTTTAACATCGTGTTAAAATGTTTCTAAGTAAATGATTAATAGCCAATAACAGTGACTATCGGGCTGAGTTAAATGGATATTCATACTACTGGAGACTTTCATTATTCATTATATGACTACTATATTGGATAGAAGCAGACGTTACTTTCCGGAAATCCACGATATATTATCAAAATTAAGCTTAATTTGCTATACTCCGCGAAAAGCAGGAGAATCTGTGTGGTGTAATTTATAATTTCTTCAATCCTTATACTCCACACCAAACAGATCTTCGGCAATATATGAGATGTTGACTTTACAGTGAAAGTAATGCAGTTATATATAAAATGTAATTAATTTTGAAATTATTTGTAAACGTTGTGAAAACCTGTAATAAGCTGAACATTCACTTAGCTCGCAACGTAAAAACTTGGACAAGAAAAAATGTATTAGCGGTTGGTTTTCCTAAATATATAAATAAATAATTGTTAAGTATAGCAAATTAAGCTTAATTTTGATAATACTACTATGACTGCAATTCTCTTTGGGTCAATGTGACCGCATACTACATAAAACTTGTTAAAACCTTTTAGAGTTTCTAAAATAGTATAGCGGATTTTTTCTAGACACTATGCTGAGAGTTAAAATCCTCAATGTTTAAGTATTTTTCGAGCTTTTAAGTGTGATAAGGTGGATCAGTCAGGTTTGATTACTGTTGTAATTCAACACAATAGTAGAATAATCATGAATATATATATATATATATTTAATTCCAAGGATATCCTACCTCTTCAAAGGCTAGTAGACATTTGTGGATGCACGTTATCTGTTCTTAACTTGTTCTAAGTCATTTTAACGGCTCACAAACGCCCGTATAAAAAGGTAAGATATAACACAGCATTATCTGCGCCGGAGAACATGATCTTAGCGCCTACGCTATAGCGCGCGAGCTTGCATCACGGAGCGTGAAAGAATTAAAAAATTCCGCGCACAAAATTATCTTCGCATAAACGCCATGTACGAGGCCCGATCTGATAATGTGCACCATTAATTTGAACAAAGTTCGCGTCGACACCGCATTCGCCTTATAAAGGTGAGACGACAAAATTTATAAGTTCGATTACTTTAATCTCGGTTAACTTATGCGAGTACAATTTCAAAGCTGACAAAAGAAATGCACGCAATAAATCGTGGGCCGCTTATCTTTTAAATATGCCTGTATTGTTTGTAAGGGGGTGTTGTGTAGAACTAGCTAGGGGGTAATTAATTTAATGAGCCGTGTGGGCCAGCACGCGAAGTTTTTCAATCGTGTTTGTTCCGGGTGTCTTCCTGTATTTTGGACATATAAATTGTACAGACAACACTTTATTTAGTAGGTTTTTTAAGTCGTAATAAGAGAACTTTTATGTTAAGACATATTAAACACCCAAGTCACTAAGAGGTTTCAGCTTAAACATTCTGCTGCCTCTATTACGTCCCTAGCTTTAAAAAAAGAACACCCATCAATATCATATTCAACAAACATCTTGCTAAGCAGTAATGAGGTTTGATCTCGTAATAAAAATATTTATTTTCAAAGTCAAAGTCAAATAATTCTTTATTGAAATAGGCACATAAATGGCACTTTTAATGCGTGCCCACACACATCGCCATCTAGCCCCAAAGTAAACGTAGCTTGTGTTATGGGTAGAAAGAAGAAAGCTGATGAATATTTTTTATGAATAATATACATAAATACTTATAATATATAGATAAACACCCAGTCACTGAAAAACATTCATGTTCATCACAAAAATATTGTCCAGTTGTGGGAATCAAACCCACGGCCTTAGACTCAGAAAGCAGGGTCGCTGCCCACTGCGCCAATCGGCCGTCAATCAATTATGAATTACTATTAGAGACTGCAATTTTTTTTTTTCAAGCCAGTAATTATAAAACCTTTAAGATTGTATTTCGAAATTGCCCGGGGTAGGATAGGAAAGGTTGTATTCTGGTTGTATAATGTCACTTGAGAAAGTAACAACCTGTGCGGCGTTTAATATATTATCCCCTGAAGAAAGTTTCATAATCATCATTATCATCCCACTACTGGTCTCCTCTCAGAATGGAAAGGATGCAGCCGTAGTCCACAACCATACATCTTTGAGAACATTATTAAGAAATATCAGGCAGTGGCGTACACAGCGTTTTTGTCCACTGTAAGCATAAGCAGGAAGATAGTGTTAAATAGAAAAATCGTCCTTCAATACGAGTAATATGAAAAAAATTGGGTAGGCAGTGCTTTTGTGCATGTGTGAAATGCACGCTACTGCTATCAGGTTCCTCCCGATGTTATCCGTCGCGGTTAAAGAAAGTGACATTTTAATTGCCTAAATTAAAAACGCACTTAACTTGCAAAGTTACAGATGCGTGCTGGAGATCGTATTCAGTCTCCGCGAAAGGAAAACCGAAGTACCCACTAAGCTATCACCGCTTTTAAAAGTAGGTTAGTTAAGTAAAATTGCAATACCAATGCCGCTTAGACAGTATTGAGGGATTATTCTTATTTTTTATTTTTTGTGCTGCTATTTAATTTTGATTTGTTTGATTTGATTTAATTTAATTTTTTTATTTATTTATTTTTGACATATAAGTTTATTTATTAATTATTAAGTTAAATATTAATTTATTTATTTATTTAGTGTTTCATTTAATTTGTAAATTATTTTATTGATATACAATGTAAAGCTTATTATTATTAAAAAAAAAAAAAGAAATGATTATTATTATTAAAAAGATTACTAGGTAGGTACAACTAAAGCGCCTTTCGTGGAAAGCTCATACTTAATCAATACTTACTAATGAGGGCAATATGAATCGCGCTTCTTAATCCCTTGCTCGAAGGCCAGCCGTAATAAATAATGGCATAAGAGCGCGGGCCATATTTCTCGATTAAGTGCGAAAGTGCACATTCGATCGAGGCACCGCAAAAAGAAACTACTTAAAAGGGGTTGTTAACATTTCATTGCGCGTCAATATTTATTGTGACTTATGCGAGGGTTTATAAAACGAGCAGTGTATCAACCGGTTTATGTATTGTACTTGTGTTTTGATACATTCGTTAGGCTTCATTTTGCAGTGCGTGGTAACTGGTAGGCGCGTCATTACCAGTACGGATTGGTCACGCAAATCAGATGTTCCTGTCCGCGCAATTATAATCAGTAACCCTAGTGCGAGTTCGCATATCTCGAAAACTCTAATCGTTTTCGTAAGTCTCGATACTATAACCTCAGTGTATGATACATCAGTGCCTTGACAGAAAGTTTAAAGAACCCAACGTCACTACAAATCTACGCTTACGTTAATATACCAAATGCAGATGTTAAATCAACCACGTTTACAACTTTATTTACTTCAATTATAATACTAAGACGAACAATAACAGAGTCGCTTTGGTATGAACTGTACGTTAAATATTTACGTTATATTAACGTCAAATCAAATTTTAAAGACCTCCCTGGCGTCTGAGGTTCCTAGTTCGATCAAGCACTTCAATTTGGGAACTTATAATTTGTGAATTTCATCATGTCTCCTCTTGTTTCGCTTTGGTCGTGTCTAGTTTTCAGCCTACTGACAAAGTCGTGCCACTAAGCGATTTAGCGTTTCGGTACGATGTCGTGTACAAACCGACTATGAGTAATTCCGCCATGCTTATTTCTGCCGCCAATTCTGGTTTAAAGGGCGTGGTCGCTGGTGTAATTATATGTACATGAGGCTTAACATCTATGCCTCAAGTTTATGGACACAGGGTGGCACGTTGCAGGCCGTATTCCTAGCAAGTCCTGCGGAGTGATGCTCTGTTTATAGACGATGGTTTATAGACGTTGGATGAAGGGTACTTGATCTATCAACTAATACTATCAAATAAGTAGTTTTTTAAGTTGATTAGTAAAACGAGAGACTGCATTACTATAACGTTATCAGTGGCGTGCACTTCATACATGCACAAAAGCTCTACCTGCCCTATAATGTATAACTCATAAATGCGAAGGATTGTTCCATTTTATAGTTTCTTCCTTCTTTATGCATATGGTCAAAAACCTCTGGACGTTACGGAAAAATAAATCACGAATACCATTAAAGTGTTCGAGTTGAGAACTCGCTCTAAGGGCACTGTACGTTACGGAACTCGTAATTCTAAAGCAATCAAAGGTGGAGCCATCTGTTTGCAAATGTGATAGAGATGAGCCAGTGAAATTGCAAGACTGTCAGTCTGTTATTATATCTATGTGAAAGTTAGTTTTGTAATTAGAGATTTGTTGTCATTACATGCAATATTCAAATGTCATATTATTATCTTTATATCTAACCAGGATATATTATGAAAATTAAGCTCAATTTGCTATACTCCGCAAAAAGCAGGAGAATCTGTGTGGTGTAATTTATAATTTCTTCCACTATACAGATTCTTCTGTTTTTCGCGGAGTATAGCAAAATAAGCTTAATTTAAAGAATATATCATGGATTTCTGCAAAGTAACGCCTGCTTCTATCCAATAGCTAACCACGATATATAATACGTTTGTGTAGGTTTGCTCGAATGTTTGTTTTATACCATTTTTCTGATAAACTGGGCCGACCCTCATGTGGTTTTTTTTATTAATCTATCATTTCGAAACGGGCCAATCGCAAGGGTGCGTTTCAAACTTTTTTTTAAATTTATTCCTGACCATTAATTACCGAGTCAAATAATTGCGGTTTTGTGCGATAATAAAGTGAGTACAATAATCAAAAGGCGATTTTTTTATCATTTCTACGTTTATTAGGATTTTTACAAATCCCTTGGGAATCGTTTGTTTTCCTCAACTAACTCTAGGTATAGGTACGAAAAATCAAGTTGATCGATTGGGGCGTTAGGGTGGCGTAAAGGTGGACAAACAAACAAACCAACCAATAAAAAACACACTTACACTTTTATAATATAAAGTAAGAATATCTAGGTATCACTGATAGTTTTCACTTAATTAAAATATAAATAACAATACTACGATAGTTAACACATCGCCATCTAGCCCCAAAGTAAGCGTACCTTGTGTTACGAGTACTAAAATGATTGATGAATATTTTTATGAATAATATACATAAATACTTATAATACATATAAACACCCAGACACTGAAAAATATTCATGTTAATCACACAATAATTTTCCAGTCGTGGGAATCGAACCCACGGCCTTGGGCTCAGATAGCAGGGTCGCTGCCCACTGCACCAATTGGCTGTCAATTACTTATTAACTTGAACATTTACAGGGCATAAGACTGCTGACTATTCTTCCAGGGACAATAACACAGCGAGAGTAGGTATTAAAGCATATGATTGTAATGAAATTTAAAAAAAGGAAGCACACCATTAGGATCGGTGTACACACACTTATTCGTTGAATCACAAAAAGAGATCCAAATCTAAAAAATACGATCATTGTTGACACACGATCTCCATAATCCACATGAAAGCTTCTTACCATAAATAATACATGTAGTGCTAACTATTATAGTGAGGTGCGTAGGCGCTCACGGATCGACAGCGCGAGCCTGATTATAAATCAGTTGATATACCACTAGGGCCGGCGATTTAACGCTTTAGATTCATAAATATCTATTGTTTTGATAACATCGAAATCGAACAAATATCTTGGTTGTTGTTATGAAATGCAATATTCATTTCATTGATCTGTATGCATGATCATTATCGTATCAACCAATGGACGTCCACTGCTGGACATTGGTGTTTTGTAAATTTCACGTTTTTGTGCCGCTTCCATCAAGCGGCTCCCTAGGATGAGCTTGATGCCATCTACCCACCTAGTTTCGGCGCGAAACCGCCATTCCAGCACCTTAAGTCCGTCATCGTCATCAGTTCTCCGATCTATGAGCCGCTTCCATTGCAACTTCAGCTTCGCAACTGATTCAGCTACGTGAGAATTTAATAACTCTAGCTCTTTATGGCTCTCCTCATTTCTGATGGCGAGATCACGTAGAAATACTCAAAGCATAGCTCTCGCTCTATCGCCCGCTGAGTTACTCTAACCCTTCTTATGAGGCCTATAGTTAGCGACCACGTTTCAGAGCATATTGGTGTTGCTTTATACAACTTGTTGCTGAATGTTTTCTTTTATCAAATGAAAATGATATGAGATCTATATAACCAATAAGTAATCATAACATTTATTCATTGTAAAGTCATCATCTCCTGAGGATGCTCCGGTTTCGGAGCAAAGCGTGCGTAGAGGGTACATTGCCGAGGATCTGTTTGGTGTGGAGTATACGGATTGAAGAAATTATAAATTACGCCATACATATTCTCCTGCTGTTCGCGGAGTATAGCAAATTAAGTTTAATTTTCATTATGAAACAAGTAATAAACATCAACTCAAAGAAAGCAAGGCGACCTTTTCACTAAAAATTGATTCGCACCAGGAAACTTGAGGACAAGATATTAAGAATTAGGATAAATACAAAACAAATGACTATTCAGCGTTGTCAATGGTCAAAAGGTCTATAAATAAATGAATAAAACCATTATTCAGACGAAACAAATAGTTGAGTCTATATTTTTCGTCTGAATAATGGTTTATAAATCTTTTGACCATTGCCACAGCCTTAGTGACAGAAGGTGTCATCATTGCCAACCCATTACCCGTCCACTGCAGGGCACGGGTCTCCTTCCAGAATGAGAAGGGATAATCCACCACGATGACCAATTGTAGTTCGCTGGACTTTACACGCCTTTGAGAACATTATAGAAAGCAGGCGTGCAGGTTTCTTCCCGATGTGTTCCTTCACCGCGAAAGCAAGTTATTTTTAATTGCATAGTATGATAATATATATAGATGATATAATCCAATATACGCATGTATAAATATAAGGCACCAGACCTTGAAAAGTTAGAGGTGTTCGAGGGTTCGAACCACTATCACCGCTATCGACAGTAGGTGTTGCTAAACATAATCCATTAGCGAAACTTAATCCTTATGAGATGTCGTTGAAGCTACTAATATTAGATCATTGACCGAAGCGATTTAAATTCACATAACTTATTACATAAGTAATATTGCATATACTAGTGCTGTTTATATATTGCTTAGGTATGTATAGGTACAGCTCCTTATCAGTGGCGTGCATAGAGGGTATGCAAAGGGTATGGACAGGGTATGCAGGTGATGTAAAATGAAGAAAGAAAGATCTCCAGTACGAGTCATAAATACTTAAGAGTAGGCTTTTATTAACTCCTACAATGCCTATCCTTAAGTTTTTTATAACTCGGAGTAGAGATTTTAATGATTTTATATCATCTACATACCCTGTGCATACCCTCTATACACGCCACTGATCCTTATGATACGTAATACCTATCATTCCTCGCCATAAGTCGAGAGATGATATCATCCAATAAATACCTATAGGTGATAAGAAACATCTGAATTGAGCTGCAAAAAGTTTCTCGCATTTTAGAAGTCCAGCACAAACTATTTTAGTTTCTTTATGCTTTAATTTCCAGCCCACTGCAAGGGAGTGTTCCTTGGTTCCAACTTATGGCCTAAGGGCTTAGTCTTACATCGCTATAGGGAAGCGAGACCAAATATTTATTTATAAGTGTAGGACCGTTCTTTAATAACCTATGGTATTTTTATTGTTATATAGCATTTAATGCGTTTCTATAGGCACCTAGTAGCTGGCAATAGATCGATCTATTTACTCTTCTTATAGAACTGTAACGAATCGAATTCTGTACATTAAAGATTTTTATCAATTTTTTTTGCAGAGCACTCTAAAGTAATATAAGGATATAATATTCTGATGATATAATTTTACAATTGAACCATTATGTTGTACGAAATGATATCCCTACAACGATTTGCTTAGAAATTCCATTAAAATAGTTTGAATACCAGATAGTGCCGGCTGATGCTCGGACACGAATAGCAGTCTGCGCGAACACTGATTCATGCATTGTGTACCAGCCTTATAGTTCAACGTAATGTCTTACGAGGTGAACAAATGAATATGTACCGATCTGAAGTCTATATTTTCTTACATGTCTTATAACGTAAGTAATCTTCGTTTATTTTTAGTTTAAGTTTTATTTTGATTATTAAGATAATAATAAAAGCACACATACCAAAGAAAATAGATTTCCTTTTATTTTGTTTATTTTTATTTATTTTGATATTTCAAAAAAATCTAAATTCAAAAATACCTTCCATGTAGGCCTGTCACAGGCAGTTACGAAGCGTTCATACATTCATTTTTATATAATTATGAGGTGATGGTGATAACTACGTTCACCAACTTAAACTTAAAGCTACGAGGGTTTCAAACGGGTCTAAGAAAAGCCGACAAGTATTTTTTTTTGTTATCGCCATCTCGCAGTCAATTTATATTTTGCTATGAAGTAACAGCAATTAACACTGAAGTTATTTTACCATTTAAGCTTACTTTGAACTTACTGGGAGACATCACAAAGATTTCATTCGGAAATTTGTTTTAAAATAATATGCGATTTTCCTCGAATGAATTACAAATTTTTTGTAGCCTAGTAAATTACACAATAAGTTTATTTTTGCTTCTAATATTCATATTGTTACAACGCCGTTTATTTTTTAAATTTCGTTATATTATTATGGTGACTATTAACCTTAGACCTTAAATTTTTTTTAAATACTACTCTAAAAAAAATTAAAAAATTTGATTACGTGATAAGACAAGAGATAAGATACAAATTGCATTGTATCTTTTTCTTGGTGTCTATGTGCTGTTATGAGTACAATAATAAAGTTACACAGTACTATTTAGGATTGGGTCGGTATTTCCAAAGTCTAAAAATTAATAAACTCACGAATTTCTTAACATAACAATTTGCTTGAACTACTTGGAACGAATGATTACGTTGTTTTTTTATTAAAGTAGCTTAACTCGAGTATGATTGCCGGTTTAATTGAGTTCGCAAGTCGCTTGCTCTAACCCCATTTAGACCCCTTGATATATTCAATTACAATTTGCTTAGGAATTCCATTCAAATAGTTTGAATACCAGATAGTGTTGGCTGATGTTCGGACACGAATAGCTATGTCTCCTAATTCATTCATTATAAACCAGTTTAATAGTACAACGCAATGTCTTACGAGGTGAACTAAGGAGAGAAAGAGTCTCAAGTAGTCTAAGCATACGACCTCCAACCGGCGGCGCAGATGTCTTTGAGCCTATTTCTAGAAGTGGATGCTTGTAGGCTGCAGTGGCGTGCACTTGGTTTCTTACCAGGATGCAAACAGCAAGAAAATTGCATAAAACGACAAAAATCCTCCTCTTTTACTAGTTACATATAAATTTGAGGGTAGGCAGTGCTTTGGTGCATTTATGAAGTGCACGCCACTGGTAGGCTGTTAATGATGATGATAACGAGCGTAAATTCTTTTTTGAATGGATTGCATTACTCACATGTTATGTTTTTCAAAATCCCATTCATAAAATTCAAAATTCATTTATTTCAAGCAGGCCTAATAAAAAACTCAGCAGTTGCTCTTTTTATATTAAGTAGGTATACCCAAGTATGATGATTTAGATACCTGTGTAGGAATATCGGTATTAAAGAATTAAAAAAATAACATATTCTAAAATCTCTCGTCTCTCTCTCTCTGCTATTCTAAAATAATTATTCTTATTCTAAATATTAACAAACATATAATGTGTATATCATTCGCATCAAGCTGTTTTCAGGGACCGCTAAAAATTGTCGCAGACCCGATCGAACCTTAACGTCTCAAGTGTCACAGACTATTAACTTACTTGACAGATAAGTGGTTTTATTAATACATAAACATTTTAAAATCCTTTAAAATTTATTAATACTGGTCCTTATACAAATATTAAACAAACGAAAATTTTAAAGGTGTCAAATATTAGTCCTGCTATTGTGCATACAAATGATGTCAGCCCATAACCGTAATTCGTTATAACCATCTTTATTTTGACTCATATAATCGGGGGCGTTGAACTCGCCTACTTGTTTCCATAAGGAACAACATATTTCTTATTTAACAATAAACCCAATTTCAAAAAGACTGAATGAATTTTGAACGAGCCTTATATAAAAATTTAAATACCTACTAACATAAAAAAATTTGTCAGGTCAGTAAAGTGGTTTTATTGGTCTGATCTGCTCGATGGGCAAATATTTTACATAATGTTTTAAAAAAAAAATATTTTAAGAAGATATGCAATATAAATAAACAAGTAAGTACATATCGCAGCAAGAAGTTTTAATAATAATTTTGAAGACTACGTTTTTAGTATGTTTTATATAATATATATGTATGTATATGTATAAACTTAATTCCACAAATTAAACTAAATTACCACGTTGTCTAGAAGCTAAAAATTTACATGCGGAGTGAGATTTGTTTCTTGATTCAGTTATTTTTTTCGCTTTAAAAATTGTGCGAAAACGATTTTTTTCTCAAACTTTTTTAGTTTGAGAAAAGTATTCTATGTCAATAAGTAAGGAAGGCAATTAACAGGTATACTACATTTCTTCAATTTCGATTCAACTTTCGTGACGTACTGAAATAGCAAAGGTCAGTTTTTTATACTGGGAAAAACACCTGGGAACGTTTCCAGGTGTTTTTTTCCGATGAAAATCCATCTCCGGGATGCAAAAATGTCTGTACAAAATTGTATCAAAATCAGTGTAGCGTTATAGCCGAACACAGGTAACAAACAAATAGGCACACGATAACGACCAATGAGGGCAAGAGACACAAAAATAATAACTAAAACAAACATAACTAAAAAAACCATATCTAGTACTCACAATACGCTATGAGGCGTGGGAGGTTAATAGAGAAATTACCCGAGTATAAAATAAACATTTAGCTCTATATCCTTGAATTGATAGCGCGCTCCACGTGCGGACATGTCCGCCGTGTTGATTGTAATTTGTAGTGCGCGCGCGCATGTCCGCGGTCCGACTCCGGGATAGATATATTTCACTTTGCAAGTTTAATAGATTCGTTGCATTGCGTTCATTGTTCTACTCAATGTTTTGCAGCACTAGTGCTGTTTATATATTTTTTTTCTTTCATACTTCTTGCACTGTAATAAAGTATGTAGATAAACTGGTGAAAGTAGATGTACATCATTTATTCATATATTTCAAAAAATGGGACTTTGAATGAACGAATGATTGATTTATTTCTCCAAATCAATAACTCATACGAGAGTATGTATGTTTCTCTATTACCTACGTTCGGCTCATTCACTGCATTGATTAAGACGAAATTTGGCACAGAGAAACCCTCCTTTCCTGGGCACGGACATTAGATACTTTTTAGTGCGGAAAAACACCGGGCAACTCTTGCGGAAATTAAAATAGAAATAATAATTATTTATTTTATAATGCAGGTTTAGGTAAACCAAACTTGATATCATTTTAATTAGTGATAGCTTGCATCGTAGTAACAGACATAGCATATTTTTTATTCCGGAAAAATAAATAGATCTCACGGGTTTTCTTTGGTAATATACCTACTAACCTTGATAAATAGTGCCAGTTTTTAGCATAATGCCTACAGTCAACCATCAAAACCTTGTCTAACAAATGTAAGAAAAATTGTACATGTTAGAAATTGAAATAGGATTGCATAGAAGCATGTGTTGCTTTGTAGAGTTCTATGATGTACACGGACAATAAACATTAAGCTTAGTTTGCTATGATCCGCGAAAATTAAGAAAATATGCATAGTGCTATTAACAATTTCTTCAACAAGACTTTGAAATACACAATTACTAATTCTTAGCAATTGTGTATTTTAAAGTCAACTTCTGCTAAGTGACAAAGTGTTCGTTCAAAAACACTGTCTATTTTTAAAGACTCGAATACCTACCGACTTTGGTTTTATAAACCCTATAAATCTTATAATTGGCTTCATTGATGTCCGGACATACAATATCCGGTGAACGATTCTATTCGTTTAAACAATGTAACTAGCTTGGCTAGTAGTTATTCGACGGTGAACAAGTTTATATTGACACTTTAATCTTTTAGAGCTTCAGTAAAAGAATTTATTGATACAACTATTTTAACGTTACATACAGTTTATAAATGCTCAGTTGCCAAAGCATAATATAAAACGAAAAAAAATGATGTAAAGTTTTTAGAACATTTATTTATATCAGCTGATAGATAATCTACTAGAGGAAGCTGCTGATAATATTGAGTCAAATTGTAATTTCAATTCACAAATTCATTATTAAAATAGGTACCAGACTTAACACAGGCACATTTAGATGACTTTTCCATAAGGTGATGGTGATAACTTGGTGATGGTGGAATGGTGATAACATTTGTTAAATAAAAACTAAAGCTACAAGATTTCCAAACGCCCCTGCAACAAACTTAGCCAGTTATTTTTTTTGTCGTAGTCGAAATCTCACAGAGTAAATAACTAATTAGGTGTCGTTTACATTTTACGTTTAAAAAATTATTTATAAAAAGGCCAGATGCCAAGATTTTATTCGGTAATTTGTCATTAATTTTATTAAAAACAATTTCCCAATAAAATACTACTATTGTATAGTATTTCCTATTTGCTTAGTAAACTGCAAGTAACATTTTCATAAGTTTTAGGTACCTACCTACTTCAAATATTCCAACATTACATTAAATAATTATGTTGGATGATAATATGATGATTAAATTTTATAATATTCTTATGGACTCGACGATAAAGTGCAAGTGATAATGTGATTGCATTAAATAAATATTCCAAATTGCTAATAATGTATACAACATTTCAATAAAACTTTATGCAACATAAATTGATTTCAAAACAATACTTTTAGTGCAATGTAATGGCAAAATGTATTTCAATAATAATATAATGTATACTGGATCTGAAGCATAGATTAAAAGCTGTCTTCCGACGAAGCAAGGTCGTGTAATTTATAAGCTCAACGCTGTTCTCGGGATTAGTTCATCAGTGTACGAGTTTGTCCGTACACAAATAATATAACGAAGCTAATATAAATTTTGCCATATTAAACAATGAACCAATAAAGCCATCAGTCTCGGTTATTATAACTAAAATTTATATATAGAAACTATATACTACGACACGCACACATCGCCATCTAGGCCCAAAGTAAGCGTAGTTTGTGTTATGGGTACTGAGATGACTGATGAATATTTTTATAAATAATATACATAAATACTTATAATATACATATAAACACCCAGACACTGAAAAACATTCATGCTCACCACACAAACATTTTACAGTTGTTGGAATCGAACCCTCGGCCTTGGACTCAGAAAGCAGGGTCGCTGCAAAGTGCGCCAATCGGCCGTCAAACTAAAATGTAATGGTAAATACTATACAATAATATAAGAGCAGCGTGGTAGGTATATTAACTATAAAACCCTCACGCCTTGTTCTTGGAGAGTCCTGTACCCAGTGAGATATTGAAAGGCTGAAGAATATGATGATAGTGATAAACATCTAAATCTATATTCACACGCAAACATTCACCCATTTTTTTACGTATATTTACTTTCATAGAAATTTAAATATACATGTAAAATCGTAGTCACGTACATACAAATTGTGTTTTGTCGATAAAAGCAGGAATAGTTGCGGACGTAACAACAATCGCTGACGACAAAATTTGCACAATATTTATTTTGTTTTTATATAGTGGCAAGCAAGATATTTGAAATTTTAATTGAAAAATTTTAGCAGATGCCAAGTTTTTAAAAATATCCGGAACAGTACCTATACGAAGTAGGGGATCAGGTTCCATTTTCAATCGCGATAATCTCGTTTTCGCTTTATGATGTACACATTTCAAAAGGTAGCCAACAATCGAATCCAATACGCCTCACGGAAATTTGACCCTTAACTTTTCTTATCAAGGCTAAGAACGGCGTATGATATTCTTGGATTTCCAATCAACATTTTCGATGCTTGTACAAAATTATTTGATGTCAAATGATGTCATTTTAAGCTGGTCGTAAAATTTTTGCTGTAAAACGTTATGTCCCTCGATTTCTTTTACTCATATTATCTTTGTAACTGTATACTGGTTTCATTCATCTTTGAACTTAGCCCAAATATGAGCAAAGTGGAAATAACATTTTGGCTAAACCTGATCTGGTAATTTTGAAGGAGCGCTTCTTATAACCCTATCTACAATTCCAATCCCAAAGCGGTATCAAAGTCGTAGCCAAACAAAAAATAACTACTTTGTCCATCAGTCTACGATCCAACCTACTCATTACGCCTCTACACCGTCAAATAGACTATAGAGTGACTCAATGAAGATTAAGCCTGTGTCTAAAAAAATGTCGACTGTTGTCTTTATTGTTCCGTTCCATTTCACCGGACCATTGGCATCGATATCGAGAACTCGTTCTATGAAAACGTCACGCACGTGTTAATTAATTCGTATGTAGGCGTGATCCGCTATTATCGATAAAATGATGTGGTAGCCCAGCACTTTATTACCTCTATTCGTCTTGTCACAAATATGATGGAGATGGGTTTTTTGAGAGTTTATACATCCTTTAGTTTTTACACTGTGTATAAATTCAAGAATTTATGGTCTTCTAACGATTGTCTATAGCTTGGTAGGTAGGTGCTTGAGTATTATCAATTTATTTTTAAGATTTGATATAATATGACTCAAACTATAATAATTACTATTTGTTCCCCTCGTAATTTTGGAAATTACCTTTAGTGTTTCTATTATAGTAGCGCAATATATTTTCGAACAAGTCACATCACCTAAATATAAATGTAAACGCATGCTTTGTAACTGAAGTTATACGATATAGCTCAATAAGATATTTATTGACAGTGTATTATAAGGAACTGGATATAACGAAATTTGGAAACACGTGGTTACAATAATGAAGAGATTTGGCATTGACAATCTTAGATGTCAAATGAAACTCTTATAGGACCATAACAGCCTATTGCTTAGGATCGGCTTGAGGTACAAAGTTAATATTGCTGAATATAAGTAGAAAAAGAAAATAAAGCAGTGTAGTTACGCAACTACATTTCATCATATAACTAAGATATCTTATCTTAGTCATAGAATGTAAATATAAAATGTATCAAAACCGAAAATGCCATGTATAATATTTTGTTTGTAAAAGCTTAACTTTATGAATGAACCGAAGTGACCGCCGTCGGCGTCAACTCACACACGAACAAATAAAGCTGAACGTGTGTGCGTGTGGATTTTTTGTGAATGGTCTCCGATATCCGGTCCTCCAGTATTGAGTACAGGTTTTCTTATCACCTCTCGGGCAGCGTCTAAACACGAGATATAAAAATGGTGTTTTATTACTTTTTACAACTCTCACGAACCATGAATATCGATGAGACGAGAATAATAGGCCTTTTGGTGGACCAAATATGAGCGTAGGTGTCAATGAGCGTACCCTGTACGTTTACTGAGCACACAATTTAAGGGACGAATTTTATATTTTTACATAACAAAAAAAAACCGTCCAGTTTGTTATTTTGGATGTATGTTAATTCCGCTTTTATTCGGGCATGCTATAATGTATTCGGGCGGCGTGGCCCGTCCCCGGCGAAAACGGAATTACCGAATATTTGGAATTGTGTTGAGGCAGTTTTACTGATGTAAAGTGAATTGAAATGAGACAATAACGGCGCATATAGCTATCACTGCATTCCTTCTATCTAACTAAATTTGCCTAGATAATTCATACCCACTCATTGAAAAAAAAAGTTGTATGGCCTACAACCAGTTGCGTTAAAAAAGATGAGGGGTTTGCAGAAAGTTCACGCCACTGCCTTAATTTTGTACTTAAAGATAATTCTTGATAAAAATAAAAAGAGCGATTAGTCAAAAGACATGAAAGCTACATTAATCAAGCAGATGATATAAATTGGAAAAATCCTTCACCAATACAAGCTATAAACTTTTGGGTAGGCAGTGCTATCATGCTATATGAAGTGACTTTCTGAATAAACGAACTAGCTCACAAAATGTTTATTTCAATATTAACATTTTTATACCAGAAATTAGTGCCTTTAAATTCAAACAAGCCTTTAAAAACAAACAGACACTTCCGTTTTAATGATTTTTATATATCGTTATGACCGAATTAGAACCTTGCCAATTTAGGTCACGAACGCTATTATGATTGAAACTAAGCTAAGCTACATTCATCTGATTGCGTGCAATTTCTATGCTATCGTCACATCTTCATCAAAATCACAACCTATATATATAACAATGCATCTACTTGTTAGTTGTATTGCGTACATTTGCAAAGAAGAATGTTTTCTGTATCACACGGCACCGGTATTCAGTGGCGTGCATAAAGGGTATGCACAGGGTATGCAATCGATATAAAATGAAGAAGATCTCCAGTACGAGTAATAAAAAACTTAAGGATAGGCATTGTTAGAGTTATAAAAAGCCTACCCTCAAGTATTTATAACTCATATTGGAGATTTTCTTCATTTTTTATCATCCGCATACCCTGTGCATACCCTCTATGCATGCAGGAATTTATATATAAATCATCTCCCACAGATATCAGGATATGCCAGATACTGGTAAAACGATTCGTGACATTAAAATCAAAACATCAAATTTAATTTCAAAAGAGCATTACGATTCCATGTAGACCAAATGGAACAGAATCAAATGTTTCATTCTTAAGAATCATTGAACTTAAAGAGAATCTATAAATAAAACTAGCTAAACAAGATCACAAACGAAGTATAACAGTACAACTTTGTCTCGGTCACCATCTAACACAATGTCAAACCTGATATCGCGCATAAAACGTGAGGCGTTAAAAGGAAACAATCGACGATCGCCGGGACGGTCCCAGCAAAATAATAAATTTAACGTTAGCACCACGGACAGACAGCAAATCGAAACAAAAACCCGCCACCCTTGCCAAACGTGGCTCGAACCCGAGTTAGAGCAAAACAGGGACTTGCCTTATCAAAATTTAAATTTGGGAAAAAAGCGGGGGCCGTCTCATTTCAATAACCGTTATTTCGGTCCCCCCGGGCCCCTGTCTCCGAACTATGGCTGATTGATGGCAGCCCAAAAACAATGGCCACTCTCCAGACCTAACCAAAACGCGAATCCTAATAAACGCTTTATTTTATTTGTGGCCGTATAACGAGACGTAAATAAATATCAACATCGCCTTAGACTCGGGATTATCGGCAGCTGCTGGATTTGAAATTGAAATAAACATCCAAACTCAGCGGAGAGAAGTAAACTAAATTGGTATGTAGTTTAACTTTTTTGGCCAATATAATATTTATTGTGTAAATACAGACTGTCTGTAAACTTACCGTCAGTACAGTACTACATATGTTTCCTATTTTTTTCAACTACAAGACGTTAGCCTTTGCCGTTTGCCGATGCCATCTAAGATGGTAGTATACTAAGCCGTTAGGGGTATAGCAGTTACATTACACCCATACCTCTAATCGGTTTTTACGCGGCTTCGTACCGGAACAATAAATCGCTTGGCTGCACGTATTTGTCGGCAACGTGATAACGAGCCACGGCCGAAGCCAGACAAACCATCCGTTAGCTAAGCTAAACTTAACTAACGCTAACGTTAAAACGTGCATAGTTAACAGGGTTTATTTTCGCTTCTCCGTAATGCGTTCTATGTCCGTGCCAAACGGCGTGCTGCTTCTTTAGGATCTATACAGTGATGGACTCTTACGTACATAGTCAATAGCCTATAAAAGTCCACTGCTGGACTAAAGGCCTCTCCGAACAGGAGGGTTTGCCCGCTGGGAAGACTGCTTGGTTGAGAGAACTCTGCTGCCCGTTTTCCGTTGTATTCCCTTAGGCGCCTTGTATGACACCCGCGGCAAGAAGAGTGGTTGGTAAAATAGTATATTGATCTGCTGTAATCACACGGTACATAGCAAACAAACAAACAACAAGACACTTCCATAACTCCGACGGCCGATTGGCGCAGTGGGCAGAGACCCTGCTTTCCGAGTCCAAGCTTGTGGGTTCGATTCTTACAACTGGAAAGTGTTTGTGTGATAAGCATGAATGTTTTTCAGTGTCTATGTATTTATCTGTATATTACGAGTATTTTTGTATCCTATTCATAAAAACATTCATTAGTCATCTTAGTACCCATAACACAAACTATGCTTACTACGCTAGATGGCGATGTGTGTATTGTCGTAGTATATTTATATTTGTTATTTTTTATATTTATAACTTTAGTACTGTTATTCTTATTGATACGGATTGCTTTGGACATGACTGCTCTAGAATATAATTCACTATAACTCAATGAACGAGCGCTACAAACGTTCTATGAATTACAGTTTAGCTACGTATCCAAACAGAACTATTCATTATCAACATTAAAACCCTATCCATTAATGTTGCCATGATGACCGGTTGCGTACACGTTAACCATTCTGTTATTAAATCTCACAACGTTATAATGTCTGCGCAGTGTCATCGGCTTTCAAGAGGTATGTAAACGCATTACTTACTGCAGCGATTACACCCATTTTCCTGTTCAACTACTATTAAGCGGTGTAAAAAAATCCTAGCGTAACACTCCGTGCGTGTAATTTCGCCTCTTGCTGGCATTTATTCGAGCGCATCGATGTAGGTACCCTAGGCACCCCTAAGTATAATACCATATAGTACAAATAAAACGTTTGGTTTTTTTTTTAAGTTACAATTGACAGACTAAGCCCCATCTATTCCATCTGAAAATCATCACCTGTAAACAGAGCTTGCAAGTGACAGGTCCTATAACGTGTCATCCTGTCCATCAACCTGGAGTGTTAAGCCTCATGTGCCTGTAACTGCACATCTTCTTCTTCTCTTGCAATTGACACGTCCTGTAACGTGTCACCCTGTCCATCAACCTGGGGTGTTAAGCCTTATGTGCCTGTAACTGCACATCTTCTTCTTCTCTTGCAATTGACAAGTCCTGTAACGTGTCACCCTGTCCATCAACTTGGAGTGTTAAGCCTTATGTGCCTGCAACTGTACATCTTCTTCTTCTCTTGCAATTGACACGTCCTGTAACGTGTCACCCTGTCCTTCAATCTGGGGGTATTAAGCCTCATGTGCCTGTAACTATACATCTTCTTCTTCTTTTTCACTGGGCCATTTTCCTAATCATACGTCGTACTATAGAATGTACACACGTAGGTATAAACTGTACCTAAATAACTTGGCTTTTTTTTTATAAGACGCACACCACTTCGCCTGTAAAATGAGTGATGTAAATTTAAATGTTAGATGATAATAATTTTGTAATACCAATGAATTATGGTGTGCAAATTTTAAAAGATTTCTAATGGTTGGAAATTTCCGTCTTTGTTATCGTTTTGTTATAAAAACAATTAAGCACCAAAAATCCTAGATTAAATTGCTAATTTAAATACATTAATTAGAATTTGCATGTTTCTTAACAATTCCATCGGTATTTATTACGACAAACGGGCTTAGAATTAATATTTTATTATAATTACTTAGATACTAAATTTCTACTTATATATTTTAGTGATATGAAGTAGGTTGAAGCACCCTTAATGGGTGGCATAGGTCAGACAAAAAGCAATAATATACTTCTATAAAACTGGTCGAAAGCATTTATGATCAAATTATTAGGAAACTAGTCATGCCTGCGACTTAGTCTGCGTTGCTTCGGTTTTATTTTAAATTCCGTGGAAACCGTGTGTTTCCGAGGCATAATGAATATCAAATACACAGCTGTCTCCAGGAGGCCAGCCAGCATCATCATACAGATGTATGAGATAGCTTGCATGATATAATTGCGCCAGGATCAGTTTGCTTTTGTGCTGTGAAGCCCAAAGGGCAGCACTTTGTGGGACACGTTCTATGTGGAACACATTTGCTTGTTAAAGTATAAATAAATATACCTATAGCAATACACACATCGCCATCACGTCCTACAGTAAACTACGAGTAGCTTGTGTTATGTGTACTAAGATGACTGATGCATTATTTTATGAATAATTTACATAATCGCTCTCGCTCGTCTTGTCCTAATCCAAATGTTGCTTGGCAGAGATCTCTTCTAAGCGATAAGGCCGCCTTTTGTATCCTACTTCTGTCTTTGTATTTCTATTGTTTTTTTTATTTTCCTAACTTCATAGTGGTGTACAAATAAAGAGTTAATAAAAAAAAATACTTATAATGCACAGATAAACACCTAGACACTGCAAATCATTCATGTTCATCACACCAATATTTTCTGCCTTTTCAAGCTCTCAGAGAGCAGGGTCGCTGCACACTGCAGCAATCGGCCGTCGAACTAGGTACCTACTATAAATTGAAAAAAAAAAAGACGTACTAATATAAATATAATCTAAAGCCAATTTTGATCATCGTTTTGATTATAACTCTTGACAGGTAACTAAGGAAAGAATTCCTAAAATCAACATATGCATGAATTAACAACCAATAATATTGCCAATGATTATTGGCAATAAAATTTCAGATGGGAAAACAAATAGTCTACGTCTAATTAAAAAAATAATTAGTATGATAATAGTTAGACGATTGTACATATACTCCTAATTCATTGGATACGAATAAATGAAGCTTATTGCCTAAAGAATAAGGATTTGAATCGTTTGTGGTATTAAATTCGAAATGTTGACCACCGTATTAATAACGACCGCAAAGCAATTAAAATTTTTATGTTAATCTCTCAACGATTTTTGTTGTAGACAGTGTGAGACCGGTCAGACATGATTTTTTAATCAATAATTAATTAATCAAGACAATGTATTGATGCCTTCTAACTTTATAGGTCTTCATTAGGAGATAACACATTTATGGGAAATACCGAATTAATATTTTAGGCCAATAAGTTGGGAGACAAGTGATAAACGAGATATTTTTATTCTGAATTAACATAACTTACTTGTCATGCTAATGTCTTTGGTTTTATTGCTTGTAGATTAAATTTTATCTAAGTCCACATTTATCCGAAGCATTTCATTGATTGACTTCTTAGAGAGATAAATAAATAATTATGGCCAGACAAAAATAGCTTTATATATAGCTATTTTAATCATAATATATTATTTTTAATAACAACTGCAATTTATTATGTACATCTTTACTTTCTATATATTTTCCTAGACGTCGACGATATTTTATTCGTATTTTAAGAGCTTTATCTAGAATTTGCAAGTTTTCAAACTTGTTGACTAGCCTATACAGTATAAATAGGAACCAATTTATAATTTGTAATCAATTCCAAAACACTTTTTCGTTAAATCATTGAAAGTTGACAGTTGGCTACTGACTAATAATTGATATGAATTGAACACGTTCGGGAATACGTAATTTAATTACAAGTTGTTACTTATCATATAATAAACGAGTATAGATATTCATTTTGATAGAAACGAAATAAATATAACAATTAAAATAAACACACCATAATAACCCGGAAAAAGATCTAATTATTTGAGCGTACGTTATGATACCAAATTACGACTAATCAACGTTAATCATTGCTAGCTATCTCAAAATTGAGGCTCGCAGTTATTACAGTAATGACTTGGGTGGAAACGTACAAACAAACAAACATTATGTGCAGGTAATTAAAGAAAGGGGTTCCATTTGATAATGGGCCGATAATTTCGTCCGCTTCGCTGAGAGCAATTTTGTACTATTATAAAATATAAGTGGTGTAGTTGATTGCGTTTAGATACAGCGCTCTGTGATAGATTGCCACAATTTTAATACACTTACACGCTAACCTATATAATTAGAAATAAATTATTTTCTGTTTATACCGAATGGCATTTATACGTGTGACCTCTGTGACTTACTGTACAGTTGGATGGTCATGATTTGGAATTACAAGATTCGTGATAACCTAGATTTTTAGTTATTTGCCAGTTGTCTTGGTCTCAACAGCTCGTCATCCCATTGTGGACATGAGCGTTTTGTTGACGTCTTGTGACTCCCAAAAACACTCTTGGGGTCTACCTAGAGTAGGAGTGGTTTAAGCTGTAATTCTTGGATCACCAGCATCACCTTTAGCATCACCTTAGAACTTTTACGAACATCAGTTCTTCGATATGTCCATTGCCACTTTAGCTTCTCTGTTTCGACCCTTAGTTAGCTCCGGTACTTCTTCAGCTTTGCTCATTTCTGGTTTAATAGAGTGATAGAAAACCTTCAGTTGCTATGCAAACTTTCTGCATGATACATGAATGACTTGTTGTTTAATGTTGTCTGTGGCTTCTTATCAGCAAAAACTTCATTCTGAACCGAAGGATGAGAAAAAAACCCTAGGCTCTACAAAACAGTCTATAAGGTAGGCTTACTTAAAAAAAAAAAAAGTATTATATTTGTTAATCCTAAATGTAATTTGGAAATATTTTTCACCAATGGCAAGTTTTATAGTATTGAAACGAAAATAATAATTGACGTTTAATAAATCTCTTATATTACAAACGACATGTATACAATACTACAGATGCAGAAAAATATAAAAGAAGATGAAGAATTTCGTCACAATTTCAATAACTTTTCCGAAAAAAAGCGAGTAAATACAATTAATTTATTATTTCATCAAGCAATTAACTCACGGGCGAAGGCGTTCGAACAAAGGATCGGGGGTTCGTGAAAATTTAATTTGGCCCCAATTAGGTTGTTTCAAAATTGAATTTTCTGACAATTATACCCGGGTGATGGGTAGGGTTGCCGCCTATCCTAGTAGTCGTAGTTTCGGTAGCTAACCTACTGTTTGAGCGTACCTTCCTCCATAGAATCTGATTTTCCCTACCAATCCAAAATAGATTAGGTTACAGGGAGATTCTGTATAGTGAACACAAAATATTTCTTAAAAATTTCAATAATCAAGAAGTTAGGCATTATGTTTTTAACTATGTAGGTAATTTAACTTTATATAAGTGTAATAATAATTTATAATTTTTTCATGATCGATACTCAGAAAACCGACAACAGATCCTAATGCAGAACAAAGCGATTTTATAGGGACCCTTTATTACTAAAGATATATGGACCGGTTTAGATTTTTAATATGTTTCGCCTGTTTGCATTAGAATTTATTATTTATTAGTGGTCTTTGTGTGTTCGGTAGCTGTGGTGACGGCAATACAACGGGTGTCCGGGTGTCGTACGAGGCGATTAAGGGAAAGTAACTGAGCACGAGTAGCAGCGTCTTCACTACTGCTACCATCCTGCGATCATGCAAACATGGTGATTATAGACAATACCAAGGATGTAATTATCAAAATTTCAACGAGGGTATAACAATATAAATCAGTGTTACAGAGTTTTCCTAAAAACCGACCCATTGACAACAATAAGAGCACAAAAAGAGCAATGAATTTGACGACGTCTTCATGGTAGAGTCTGCCTTCTAAACCAGTAAAGTTACTACATACAGGCAGACTTAACATTTTAAAAGTGCTTATAAAGTTGGCCTTATTTATATGAATGATTATTATATATTGTAAATTTTAATTTGAATAACTTAAAATAGTAATTCGTATTTTTCCTGGTTAAGTTTTAGGTTGTTTACATAACTGTGGTTATTACAAGTTTTATTTTACTGTTCTTATTTGCGCAGTCGTGTAAAAATGAAAAGCACATTTATCAACCCTGATATCCGGATACGGGACGGTCCACAGCATCCGAAAGAGAGAGGCAGAGTGCAAGCGAGAGGTGACAGAGCAACAGGTGTCCTTTGCAGCAATTAAAAGCGTTTGTAATTAGTAGGGGAAGTTGATTATTAGCGGGTCTCGCCGAGTTTAGCGCTTTTCAGTGGAATGTAAACCACTTGGTAATCGGGGGAGCGAGTTGCTGTTTGTTCTTTATTCTGGAGCCGGGGTTGGTTTTACGGTACTGTTTTATGGCGGCATAACAATTCCGGAGAATTCAGTGAATTGCAAAATCTTTTTCTACTATCTCTATTAATTCTTATTAAGAACCCAACTAATTATGAATGCAAATGCGAGTAAGCTGGTTTTGTTTCGCTTTCACGGCTTCATTACTGAACCGATTATCATAAAGTTTTGCACACACGTTTTCAAGGGTACTACTAAAGTAGTAAGACACAGTATAACCTTCAATTAGAATATAAATCTGTTTAAAGGAGATAAAACGAGAATTGACTGGCAAAATCAACAGCCGCGCACAAAAGCTAGTGTCTATAAAAATGGTAAATGTATAACACACAGCAACGGACCAATGAATTGACTTTATATTTGCATAACCAGTTCTTGGTTGTGATATTGACATAGGCTTTTTAATTGATAAAAACTACACTAACGTATCAAAATGTTTGCTCCTAAATTTCTTAATTACCAACCCACACAGGAGCAGGGAAGAGGTTCTAAACTCTAATTTCCTTTTTTCTCTAACGGAACGTTAATACGCTGATTATGATAAAAACGACGATTTTCAATACAGAATTTCTCGCGATAAAGCACGACTAAAAGGATCGCATAACATAAAAAGAGATCCCGGAATATAAAACGCGAAACGCCCACGCTTAGATTATGACATCCTTTCCTAAATACCGCCACTCTACGTCTGAATGCTTATTCGATACTTAGCTTTTCTTCAAATGTCTGCATTTCCTTATCAAAAGCCTCTGGGGAGACGCGCCTCAAAGGGTAGGGGGGTGGCTTTAAGAGTGTGTGCGTGCGTGTGACTACTCATCTATATGTGTTAATGCGTTTTCTTTTTACCAATTTTTGCGTTGGCTGTGCTTTTAGGAAATAAAACGGGACAGTGAATTATTACTTTTTTATTTTAAGATTATTGCTTAATTTTATATAAGGAACTAAGTGTAATATCTAACGTAGATATCTTTTGATTATTTCTACTTTTTATGTGCACACCGGGGATATAATTATTTACTCCTGCCTACGCTAGCTGTGCTGGCAACCTTAGAACAAGGAAGACAAAATATAATCATCATCATCGTATCAACCCATTATGGGCCCACTTCAGGGCACAAGTCCCACAATGTGTAGGTTAAGGCCGTAGTCCACCACGCTGGCCTAGTGCGGATTGGTGGGCTCCACACATCTTTGAGAACATTATGGAGAAGTCTTAGACATGCAGGATTCCTCACAACAGCGAACAATAGTAGTACGTAGTAGAAAAGTTGTTGAATTTTAAATATTTCTTTGCGATAATTGGCAACCGCAACTCCTTTACTGTGTAAAAAAGGGACTATTCATCTTCTATAGACGGCCTCATCTATAGTTTAAGTTGAACATGTACAGGGCTATCAGAGATATAACTGTCGATATAAACAATGAACTATTCTGCGTTTTTCTATTTATTTAAGTTATAGGTTCTGTATTAAAAGGTATTATATAGTATTTTGTGGTAGGTATGTAGTTTTATACGGATTCTTTTATTCCATTTCAAAGATATATTTACCGTGAACGAACGCAATACAATAAACTTTGCCGTTCCTTTTATTCAGGACAAGCAATTATCATGGTCACTCTACATAAAGTCTTCGCCTTACACGATCGAAGCTTGCATATTATTTGGACTCACGCACACACACAACCCACACGTGTGTGCGTCAATCGCTATTCACGATTTTCGCATCGATGGTGTTGGTATTGATTTCGTATTGTCGTTAGCTTGCGACATGGAAAAGAAAAGGGGTTTTAGAATGCCTACACTATTTTATAATAAGCTAGCTTTGGATACTTCATACGCACTTGCTGTATAGTATTTGCGAAATAGGTATAGGTAGGCTTCATTTTCGGGGGGCCAAGTTCGAATCCCAGCTAAAATATCACTTGCTTTAACGGTGAAGGAAAACATCCTGAGGAAACCTGCATGCCTTAGACTTCTCCATAATGACTGACTGACTGACTGACTTCTCAAAAGCGTATGAAGCCCGCCAATCCGCAATTGACATAGCGTGGTGGACGGCCTCTCCTTGCGGAGACCCGTGCCCTGGGCCGTTAATGGGTTGAAATTATGATACCATAAATTACTATAAATTGATCAAACCTATGTCCTCGCGATCTTTAGTCGAAAATGCTCACCGCTAGGCCACCGAGGCACTTCTCGGGAACTATCAGTCTGATGTGAAATACACGCTGGCGCAGTGGTGAGCAATTTAGTCTTATGCTCGAGCCCCGGTTAGGGCAATTTCGGATTTTTCTATTTCTGAATTTTCTCTGCAGGAGGCTTCGGCCAAGGCTAGTTACCACTTACCACACATGGGTTTAATGCAACTGCTATACCCCTCAACAGGTTAACCATCGTCATCGTCACTTACCACCAGATGGCTAAGTCGCGGGCTTACTTGTAAAGGATATGAAAATTGCCCTGTTCTTAAAGATAATTGTTTAATATCATAATATTTCAACATGATACGGACACTACTTGGAAAAAGTCGCGAGATACCACTAGTTCTAAATATTTGTGACATTAATAAAATATGTACCTATAAAATAGCTATAATGTACCTACCCAATAACAAGGTTACAAATTATTATAGCTGATATTGTGCCTATATAAGGACGGCCATTAATACAATGAATTCAGAGCTAAAAATGCATGCAAATTCGTATACTTACAAGTAAATATTTTTTACTTGTATCCGAATGATTAAGCGACATTCAAAAATGTACCTCAATAATCAAAAAGTTCAACGTGTTATACTTTTATGAAATAAACATTCTATTTAAATTGAATTATGAAACTACCAAAGAATAAGTGCTGAACTGTAAATAAGTACGAGTTTAACTATTTTAAATTATTCATTTTTAATTATTAAGTATAACAAACGATTGGATGGATCGTCAAGAATAAAAGTCACGTTCGCAGCAGTGGCGTGTCCAGTACACGCCACTGCTGCGAACGTTTCTTACTAGGGTATGTATAAAGCAGGAAAATTGCATAAAATGGCAAAATTCCTCCTCCTATACGAGTTATATATCAATTTTGGGATAAGCAGTGCTTTTAAGCATGTATGAAGTGCACGCCACTGGTTTGCAGTGCTCAATAATTGACTTAACCTAGGAAACGCCTCAATCCGAATCGATATGCCTAAGAATTCCTTTAGATTAAGTTACAAAATTACCGAGGTGGGCTTAACCCCTTCTTAATGAGGGGGGAGACCCGTGCCTTATAGCGGACCGGTAAAGGGTTGGTATGGTGACTATGACTACCTACTTATACTAAGTATGAAAATTATAGATCTTAAATTATAAATCAAATTAATAACCTTTAACGCGAAGAAGTGTCGTATCTGCAGTTCAGTTATTCAGTCTCTCTAGTTAAATTCTTATATTTTCAGTTAAGTTTAAAAACTTTGTATAAGTCGCGAGCGTGTACTATTTTATTTTATTGCAAATCTATATATCTATATCTATATATCTCTAAAAGAAAGTTGTGTTAGTTACACCATTTATAACTCAAGAAGGGCTGGACCAATTTTTATGATATTTGATTTTTTGGATTTCTCTTAGACCGGAATAGGATAATAAGTTTTAAAATATAACTAATTCATAAATGATCCGCGGTACGAAGTTCGCCGGGACAGCTTGTTTATTACAATTTACACCTTTGATGTTTTTTTACAAAATCGCAGTATGAAAAAGAAGAAAGTTAGTTTGAGACCTGCCTGTGTTCACTCTTCATTGTACTACTAGTGATCCCTTGTCTACAATCTAACCTATGGTGATGCTGTCTAAGATGGTAGCGTTCTAACCTGTTAGTGTATGGCAGTTATATTTAACCCGCAAGCTATATATGTAGCGGCAACTTTTTTTTTCCTTATTTACATATGTATGCAACTATGTATTTCAAAGTCGAGTAGACAAAGTTCGATTTCACGAAGAAATTCGTGAACGGGAATATGTGACGCGGTAAAATATGACAAATTGCGTTCGGGTGTGTAATCTCCCTAAAAGAGAAAAAGGGTCTCAAACACGGGCGCCATTAGAAAAATGTCGCGATAAGGATGTTCAATCATTTCGGTACCAATAAGGGGCGCTATCGATTTTGCGAAAATGTCACCCGAACGATATCGAATATCGCAAATGCGGTGTCACTCTTCCCCGACTATTTTTAAATTACATTCGTGCATTATCATATGTTAGAGCTATCAAGTTTACATCTTACTGCCAAACTATATTTGCTATTAATATTATTTACTGTGAAAGAAATTACTAACGTTTCGTTATTTTCATTGATAGAACGGTTCAGCTAATTTTAGTTGAGGTAAGGATTTCGATAGTAAAGTCGACTTTTACTTAACTGTCTTATAATATAAACAATCTTCTCGTTACGTTTTAGTGTACGGTTTATTTAAAATCGTTTTGAAAATTCTAAAAAAATAAATAAAACTCATTTACATAACGGAAATCTATTTTTATTTTGTTTGTTTTCATTTATCTTATAAACATTTTTAACACACTACACTAAAAAGTATTGAAAAGGTTGTTAACATTATAATACCAGTTAGCAAAAATGTAGTGTGGATATACCGCAACATCGAATAACTATGTCAATATTAGAACTGCTTTAAATAATAAACAAAAAATAATAGATGAATACTACGACAATACACACATCGCCATCTAGCCCAAAGTTAGCGTAGCTTGTGTTATGGGCACAAAGATGACTGATGAATATTGAATATTTTTATAAATAATATACATAAATACTTATAATATACAGATAAACACCCAGGTGCTCAAAACGTTCATGTTCATCACACATACTTTATCCAGTTATGGGAATCGAACCCACGGCCTTGGACTCAGAAAGCAGGGCCGCTGCCATCCTTTACCTACATACCAATATCTATAAATTGATAACTGTTAACCACGCGTCTGTATCGGTCGCCTAGAGCATCGTTTGTTTTTTTAAGCGCCAATAGCCCAGTGGGAAGGATTTCGACTTCACTTTGGGGGGGGGCTGTGTTCGAATCCCAGTAAGCATCTCTAACTTTTGTAAGTTATGTGCTTTAAGCAACAAAAATCAAACTTGCTTGAAGCAAGCGGTGAAGGAAAAAAATCGTGAGGAAACCGGCATGCCTAAGAGCCATTTATTTCTGTGCATATATTTTAAATGTATAGATGTGTATAATGTTTTGTGTTATTTATTGTGGCATATAATAATATATATTTAATTGTAATTGTATTATTATTCATACAAGTATTTAATTTAACATCTGTCCGCGTCTCCGTATGGCACCACGGAAGACCAGCTATGTGTAGAAACCAAAGGCATACCTTTGGTATCACCACATGTTTGGTAAATGCTTACTTAGTGTAGGCCATTTTGGAACCACACACTCAATTATTATTCCAAGTTTCCTGTGTTTTTGTTTCTGTACTAAAAATGTGTATGTGGTTTTCAAATAAACACTTTTTCTTTCTTTCTTTTTTTAAAAACTTAATACCAGATCATTTCTGACCCGACCCGGAAATCGAACCCCAGATTTCCTGGTACATGCTTAAATTGTTGCAATTAATCTCAAGTTACTTTTATTCTTGTTCCAGGTAAACCTCCAAAGTACAACACCCAGCTATCACCACAATCGAGATAGTTTGGTAAGAATGCCAGGAAAGCTATCTGGCCATAACAGTAACTGCAATAATGTTACGACACTCTCGTAAAATAACGTATAAAACTAACTCCCCTATCCGCTACAAGATGGCAGCACATATTGAGCGTTTAGAAATGGTTCGCATCTAAAAGCACACGTTCAGTAACACACATGACTGGTGTGGGAGTTTTCCTCATGTTTTCTTTCGCCGAGCGTGGTTCATTACTCGCGGGCTTATAGTTTCGCAATTATCGACTAGGGGGCGTTAGACGTTTTCATTTCAATACTTTTCTTTCTGAGAAAATTATTTTTGTTTATGGAAAATGTTAATAACTGTATCTAGATTCAAATAAATACAATTACTTAAAGTTAAAACAACGTAAAACAAAAACCTTAATGATTTTAATAAACTTTCAAATAACGGGGAGATTTGTCTACGATGCTTCTTACACCTATTTATTCCGAATGTGGGTACGCAAGAAACATTCGTTGCTAGAATTTTATTAGTTAAATTAACAGAAGTAAAAGTGTAATTAATTTTTCATTATGAAAAACCGAAACTCTAATTAAATAAAACTAAAAAAAATACACTATTCTGAAATCGGGGCAGTTCAAAAGGTTCTTTAGTTCAATTAGGATAAGGTATCCTTAATTTCAGCTCACACAAGATAGAAAAATGATTGTTAAATTGTAAAATGATAGGATCAGAGCACTACTGAGTTTATCGCTCGATTCTTCTCGTTAGAATAATCTCGTTAAATACGTATTTTAAGTGGGGGCTTACATTGACATGCCAGTTCCTACGACTATATATTGGTGTTGTATCTCTCAGTTGCTAAATGGTAAGGTATGGTACCTGTCTGCCATTGGTTTAGTGGTTAATATGTTCGACTGCGTTTTCTGAAACGCCCAGTGGTTATGAGGTCGACTTCACTTTCGGGGGCCCGAGTTCGAATCCTACGAACCTAAACCTAACCTAACGTAATTAAAATATCACTTGCTTCGACGGTGAAGGAAAACTGCATGCCAGAGAGTTCTCGATGATTTTCTCAAAGGTGTGTGGAGTCCACCAATCTGCACTGGGCCAGCGTGGTGGAATACGGTCTTAACCCCTTCTCATTGTGGGAGGAGACCCTTGCCCTATAATGAGCCGGTAATGGGTTGATACGATGATGAATTACTTTTTCAGTGATGCTCAGAACCACCCCGTAGTGAGGAAATAGAGAGAGCACGTAAAGCCGTCTGTTGTCGTCCACAGGGATGAATACACAACAATTTTGGGCTCAAACAGGAATCAAACCGAGGACATTGCGATACATAATAATTAAATATTTTGACAGATCTATTTTTTTAAAGAGCTAGGTTGGCTTTTTGAACGTAATCTTGTTATATTTAATCTTTTACTGTATATTGTTATATTAAACCTTTCTTACTTGTCTAATTACGGTAACAATTTTTAAATAACTTTTTAGTGTCAAGCATGTATTGAAAATATGAAAAAAATAATAAAGATATAATATTTCATTTCCGAACAGAATCTCTTTATATTTATTTGGTTTTATTTTATGTTGAAACATTTATTTTTCGTTTACATAATGAGACATGTAAGAAAAACTACGGTATATACAGGGTGTTTACGACACGTAGCGTGGCACCTACGACACGCGGTGTGAGCGTAAAGTCACGGTTACATCACGCGGTACAGTTTACGATACGCCAAGGTCAGGGGTTGGTTGGGTCAACGCCCGCACTGCTTTGTTGAATAGACGGGTCAACACGACGCGCGAATATTTTCCTTATTTTTTTTTCCGTACGATGTGTAGATACTTTTTTATTCGAATTTGGAAAGCTTATTTTTGGAATGTAGGTTACCAACCTACGTATTTTTCAAGTCAAACCATTTAGATAGCGATTCGTTAATAATGATTTTTGACGATAATTGAGAGTGAGGTATCAAGGTTGCGTTTTGGCACATTTTGCTAGAATTCCAATAGAAAAAAAAAGATAAATAAAGCAGAGATAGAGAAAATATGTAGGAGGAAGAGTATATCAGACTCGCATGCGATTCAATATAAATCATACGATATGCAAAGTGTTTAAACAATGCAGTAAGCTCTACATAAACTTTAAACCAAACTATATCGGCTGATTGGCGCAGTGGGCAGAGACCCTGCTTTCTGAGTCCGAGTCTGCTTTATGTTCGAATCCCACAACTGGACAATGTTTGTGTGATGAGCATGGATGTCTTTCAGTGTCTGGGTGTTTTTCTTTATATTGTAAGTACCTATGTATGTATATAATTATTTATAAAAATATTCTTCACTTATCCTAGTAGGTAACTAACACGAGCTTCATTTCTAGATGGCGATGTATGTAATGTCGTACTATATTTACTTATTTATAAACCAGTCTAAAAATAGTGCTGGCCTTTTCGAAAAAGAACATTGTGAAAAGGACAGCTCTACTTTAAGACCTGTTTGTTTAGTTCAGTTAAGAGATTTTGTACAAGTGAATTGACACCATTGTTGCTCTGATCTCGATTTATTTACGTTACTTGAATTTCCGCACTCAGTATTTGTCACTGACACTTCCACTTAAAAAAAATCTATTTAAACCCCACGAAAGTTAGGGATCAAAAAGAAAATGAGTTTTTTTATTACTCTACAAATTAGCCCTTGACTGCAATCTCACCTAGTGGTAAGTGATGATGCAGTCTAAGATGGTAGTGGGCTAACCTGTTAGGGAATATGATAGTCATAGGTACCCCTAATCGGTTTCTACGCGGCATCGCACCGGAACTCTAAATTTCTTAGCGGCACGTCTTTGTCGGTAGCAGTGGCGTGCATTTGGTTTCTTACTAGGGTATGCATACAGCAAGAAAATTGGATAAAGCGACAAAAATCCTCCTCTTATACCAGTTATATATAAAGTTTAGGGTATGCAGTGCTTTTGTGCATGTATGAAGTGCACGTCACTGTGGGTAGAGTGGTAACTAGCCACAGCCTCCCACTAGACCAGACCAGAGAAAATTCAGAAATTATAAATTTTAAAATTGCTCTGCCAGGAATCGAACCCGGAACCTCCTTCTTAATTTCACAGCGCTTACCGTTGCGCCAGGGAGGTCGTCAAAATAGTCTACACTTTGCGCTTACTACACCTGTTGGTCCCCAAAGCCAAAAAGCGTTGGTCTTACGTTGTCATACCGAGATGCGGACGGATGCATTTTCAATAATGATTCGTACAAATTGTGCACTAACCTTTAAGTAGATCTTTCTGTACCTGTTATGTCTGCATAACTTGAAAATGGTGAAACAAAAAAAGTTATAGGAGACTTTTGTTCCACCTGCCTGTCAAAAATTAGTCATTAAGCCGAGTTCAGATATGTATCGTTATTCCGAATCGATCACCGTATCCGTATCGCCGTATCATTCGACGTATCGTATCAAGCTACGTTTCTTATTGAGAACACCTTTCAGTTAAGCAACCAACTATTTACGTACCGTATTATCAAATTATCCAGTTCCGTGTTACCTGTCCTCTGATGATCAAGCTACAACTCGACATGGCACATCACGTTTTATAATGATAATAAAAAAAACTTTTATTCACTGAAAATATTATGTTTGTGAGTCAACCAAGAGATACGTAAACTTAGTAAAGACTAGTATCAAAGGTTGGTATTAGTGCTCTCCACTGCAAATTATCGTTATTTCTAGTGCAGTCTTATAACAAGTATTTTTTATATGATGTATAAAAAAAAAAAAGAATTAAGCTTAACGATACGGAAACTATTGCAGAAAAGCATGTTACTATTTTGAGATCAGGTAAGGCAAATGTTTAATTGTATGTAAAACAGTAACATAACTAGTAACGTACGTAAGTATCTGAACGGTATAATGAAACTACTTATCATAAATGCGTATCATCACCCATTCACACGTGCGATTATGATACGCGTCGGAACTACGGATACCTGATTGAATCGTACAAATGATACATATCTGGACAAGGCTTTAGATATGATGAATTATTTCTGAACATGCGAAAAATGATGCCGAAAAATATGTTAATGTTATTTAAATTGGCATAGAATAGTTATATTTGTTAGGATAATACAGTTATCGAGTGCGCTTGTACAAGTTGTATCGTAGGTATCTGAGGCGCGTATCGAGACTGCGTATCATCATTCGTAGACATATGCTATCATGGTACGCGTCGTAATATCGTAATGAACAAATTATACATATCTGGACAAGCCTTTACTTAGGTATGATGAAGTATTTCTGCTCGACAAAACTTATATATTTAGTATGCTCGAGTAAACTAAGTATGTCAGTGTATAATAAATTAACCGGACTGGTTACTTCATAACTGTCACTTGTGGACGATATAAAATACCTAGTAATTAATAGGCTAGGTTTGCTGATAAATTTTTAATGAAGTGATTATTTATAGCGGGTTTGTAGCTAGGTATATTATGCCGATAATTATTTATTATTAAAGATTAAAAAAAAACGAAACTACTTTAATATGTTAAATACTAAATTGCTGAATAGTATCCAAACCTGTATCTACTGAATACTTAAATAGGTCTATCTATTGCACAGATATGTTTTTTTTTTTATATAAATAAATAAATATACTACGACAATACACACATCGCCATCTCGTCCCAAAGTAAGCGTAGCTTGTGTCATGGGTACTTAGATAACTGATGAATAATTTAATGAATAATATACATAAATACGTATAATATATAGATAAACATACAGACACTGAAAAACATTCATGTTCATCACACAAATATTGCACAGTTGTGGGAGTCGAACCCACGACCTTGGACTCAGAAAGCAGGGTCGCTGCCCACTGCGCCAATAGGCCGTCCTTTATTTCCGAAGATTGACATAAAATCTTTGACCAATAGTTTACTAGACGTGCGTTACTGTACAAAATGTAGCGAAAAAGGTGACTGTTTTTGACTGACGGTCATCTATTCACCGTTTTAAGCTGTTAAATATAGCTACTCCCCGCGGTTTTTCCCACGTTAACTACTTAAAAGGCGTAACCTACCTCTGGCTCAAATAGCTTTTTTGATAGTGAAATAATTATTAAAATAATTAAAATCGGTTATGTATTTTCATTGCTGCAATATCGATTACAAATAAACAAACAATTAATAAATCTTTACTAAGACAACTTTTAATACGTAGGTACTCGTATGTAGGTGGCTTAAGGTATGCCCAAGTTATACCTTTTTAAAATACTTAAACTTAAAGTTAAGCTCAAACCTGCGCATTGTTATTTTCGCTAGGAAACTCACAAAAGTAGAAGAAATCCCCAAGTGAATTTTTTTTTTTTTTTTACTTACACCTTTTCTTTTTTACTACGGGGGTGATCTCCTGAAAGCGAGATCACCAAATTCTTGGGGAGGAAGTCAGGTTATGTGGGATTCCTACACACTAAAACTCCTCGGTGGTCGTCCTCAGCAAATATCTTAGGCCTATCTAGGCTATTTAATTGAAATAATAGAATACAGTAAACAATTTTAAATTCATGGTGGATACCTACCATGAATTTCTATATGAAAAAGTACGCAACTTGAAAATGCATTGGCCCGAGTCCGGGGATATGGGGTAGGTATTTCACAATTTAAGTATTTTGTAAATAGATCGCGTACGATTTTTTTTTTTTCTAGAAATAGTTGAGTTATTACAGATTATACAGAAATGATGAAATGAAATTAAGTAGTAATATAGATAATACAGTGTTCAAAGT
Source organism: Pararge aegeria (assembly GCF_905163445.1). NCBI lineage: Eukaryota > Metazoa > Arthropoda > Insecta > Lepidoptera > Nymphalidae > Pararge > Pararge aegeria. Next base: position 7,464,176 of record NC_053195.1, on the reverse strand, counting down.
TTTTATTGTAGCGGCTATAGTTGAGCCTCTGAACGTTTAACGGTGCCTACTGAAATTAGAATACTAACCAAAAGTCTGCCTACAAAGACTCGTTGATATCTATATGTATTAAAAATAAACATCAACCCGTTAAGGGGCCACTACAGAGCACGGGTCTCCTCCCACAATGAGGAGGGGTTAAGGCCGTAGTCCACCAAGCTGGCCCAGTGCGGATTGGTGGTCTCCACACACCTTTGAGAATATTAAGTAGAATTCTCGGGCATGCAAGTTTCCTCACGATGTTTTCCTTCACCGTCGAAGCAAGTGATTTTAATTACTAGAAATGGACATAAATTAAAAAAATTAGAGGGGCGTGCTGGGATTCGAACTCGGCCCACCGAAAGTGAAGTCGAGCTCCTACCCAATGCGCTATCACCGCTTCTCGATAGAGAGGTTATCGGTACCTTAAAAGGGCTATATCCAAAGCACATATACTATAGGTTTTTACAAGAAAACTTGCAAGTTGTCTATTTATCAAGTAAGAAAAAAATACGAGTAGCACCTAGTAACAGCTTCAACCCTTTTTTTTTATTTGACAAATATAGGAACTTTAGACAATGACATTTGCTAACAGATGGCGCTAGTGGCATATATTTTTTGCGCACGCGTCATGGGTGGGCCCGATCGTACATTTATTTATTTGTTTATTTATTGCTACTGCCGCGATCCGCCTCGCACTTGCTTGATATAGTAGGTATTTTTTTTTTTTTTTTATATAAGATAGGTAGGTATAATTTACTTACATTTACACAATATTTAAACGTTCAGGAATATAAACCGGGGAACTCTAGAAAAACGTGTTGGGTTCCACGTGATTAACATAAATAAATGTACTACGACAATACACACATCGCCATCTTGCCCCAAAGTAACCGTACTTTGAGTTATGAATAAATACTAAGGTGAATGATGCATATTTTTGCGAATAATATAACCGCTTATAAAATACAGTTAAACACCCAGATACTAAAAACATTCATGTTCATCACAAACATTTTTCAGTTCAGGGAATCGAACCCACAGCCTTGGACTCAGTAAGCAGGGTCGCGGCCCATTGCACCAATCAATCGATTAGGTATACAGCAGTGACGTGCACAGGGTTTTCGACCAGGGTATATGCATAAAGCAAGAACATGGCATGAAAGGGAAAAATTCCCCTCCATTACTAGTTGTATAAAATAATTTGGGTATGCAGTGCTTTTGTGCATGTATGAAGTGCACGCCACTGGTACGAAGTCTAGTTTTTTAATTGCTCTACTATACAATTCAAATAAGCTTCATTTGATATAATACGTGATACGCAGGAAAAGTACAGAAGGCAATTCTTCAATCTTTTTCTAATTTCTTTCCAAATCGTAACTTCCTATCTCTATTCTCTACGCACGTTTCGCTTCGACACCGGAGCATCTCAGGAAAAGTGGACTTTACGATGAATACCTAATTGAAAACTACAAAAGGATGTTGTCCTTGACCATAATTACTTCTGTCTGATTGTTTAACCGCTTTGAGATAGTTACCTTTCTAATTTTAATTTAATTTAAATAAAAAAATTTGATGTAATATGCAGGTTTACATAAACACTTTAAATAAAAATATGAAATTTTATTTATACTGAACTCTACAACTCCTAGAAATGATACCTACCTGCTTACTGAGATAGAATCTGGTCGAGACACGCTCTTAAACCCTCGTGACTTCTTGGTTTACATCATTTTATGTGCATATTTAGAGCAAATGCTCTGCACGGCTAGAATGGGCAGGGGACAATTATAGCCCCGGGGAAAGGATAAAAATGTATCTTCTCCCACAGCTTTATCAACTCTCAGAGCTCTTGCGCATAAGTGGGAATAATATCCAAATAATATATGTGTAAGTATTAATAAACGGGGGTAAACTTCTCCTATTCCATGTTTCAGTTATTTAGCAGGTGGACACGTTAATTATATCCCTTGTCAGGGGATATCGGGGGATATAATTTTTATCTCCCGCCCGTGCTAGATGATATGCTTTATATACATTACCTACCAGGGCAGCATAACATTTAAGCAAGTTGCCATATAATAATAATAATTCTTTATTCGGTAACTATGACCCACATATAACAGAATAATTAAAATACAGTAGATAGTAATCAAAAACTAAATAAAAAAAGTACACGAGATATTAATATTAAATAGGTATACAAAATAATTACAGGTAGGTAGGGAGTTTAAAATATAGCTTGTAAATTGGAGAGTCGTATCTATTTAATGCCATCGGAATATTACCGTTGCTGCTTACCCACGTTCTTTTCACCAAGGATTCTTTTTTTTTTCTTCTGATGGCTAGAAAGTCATCAGTATGAGCCCTCGCATACATTTCAAACACAACTTACAACCTTTTTGCTAATCTTCTTTTATAGTATACTGTCCAATGGCGTTCATTGAATTTTGTTAGATACAAACTCTATACACGCGGTAACGCTGCCGAAGACGAGGTCCCCGTTTTCTTAGGCGTACCTACCTACTGACTAATCGAAAAGTCCAACCAGCCCCCAGTCTCTCCAAGTCTTTTCCTAAGCCTAATTTTCACCCTTACATAAGGCCAGTGGCGTTATAAAACGAAGTGGATGATTTAAAGCAAAGGAAATCCCCAGGACGAGTTATAAACACCTTAGAGTAGGCTTTTTATAACTCTTACAATGCCTATCCTTAAGTTTTTTATAACAGGTACTGAAGATTCTCATCATTTTATATCATCTGCATACCCTGTGCATACCCTCTATGCTTGCCAGTGGCTTGCATAGAGGGTATGCACAGGATATGCAGCAACAACGCCTGCTTCTATCCAATTTTGGAGTGTAAGGATTGAACAAATTATAAATTACACCACGCAGACTCTCCTGCTGTTCGCGGAGTATAGCAAATTAAGCTTAATTTTCTTACGATAAGTATTATGGATTTCCGCAAAGTAACCGCGTGCTTCTATCCAATTTAAATCTTTTGTTATTATCAAAGTGAAATTTTTACTATCCAGTTAAAAATATCACTCGCTTTAAATGGTGAAGAAAAACATCGTGAGGAAACCTGCATGTCCTAGAGTTCTCCATAACGTTTATGAAAATTAAGCTTAATTTGCTATAGGTACCTACTCCGCGAACAGCAGCAGAATCTGTATGGTGTAATTTATAATTACTTAAATTCGTATACTCCACACCAAACTGATCCTCGGCAATGTACCCTCTACGCAAGTTTCGCTCCGAAACCGGAGCATCCTCAGGAGATGTTGACTTTACAATCAATAATTGTTAAACAATTATTCATTGTAAAGCCAACACCTCCTGGATTGAAGTAATTATAAATCACACCATACAGATTCTGCTGCTGTTCGCGGAGTATAGCAAATTTCGCCTAATTTTCATAAAATATTATGGATTTCCGCAAAGTAACGCGTGCTTCTATCCAATTTAAATCTTTTGTTATTATCCAAGTGATATTTTCATTATCCAAATAAAAATATCACTCGCTTTAAATGGTGAAGGAAAACATCGTGAGGAAACCTGCATTTCCGAGAGTTCTCCATAACGTTCTCAACGGCGTGTGAGGTCCACCAATCCACACTTAGCCATCGTGCCAGGTTGATGAAGATGATGATATGAAAAGATTATGATGATACAAAAAGTCTTCACGTTGTCATTAATTCGCAGCTGCTTTATTTATCAGCCGGTTGGCGCAGTGGGCAGTGACCCGGCTTTCCTCGTCCAAGGCCGTGGGTTCGATTCCCACAACTGAAAAAATGTTTGTGTGATTAACATGAACGTTTTGTTTATCTGTATATTATAAGTATTTATGTGTATTATATTCACAAAAGTATTCAACCGCTATCTTACTAGGTACCTACCCATAACACACGCTACGCTTACTTTGGGGCTAGAAGGTGATGTGTGTTTTGTTGCAGTATATTTATTTATTTATTTATTTATGTAGGTAAGTATACCTATTGTTCTGTCCCTAAACATTGTCAAGGATTTAACTAGCTTGCTTATGAAAAAGGCGTCTTGATATTTTTTATGCATCAGTAAAAAGGAACTCCAGTTTCGTATCTTACTCGTTTTATTCTATGTCAAACCGTTTCTCGAGATAATTTCAAAAAGACGTTTTTTATTAGCACTCTCTGCCGATGGTAGAGGTAAAAGCTGATTCTCTACCTATTTCATTTAGAATCGTGAATGTATTGTTAAGACGCAGGCCTCAATACGAGGATTGGGGTTATGGGGGATTTTTGATCGAATTGATTACCTAATTCATACGATACAAATAAAACATCATACGTTGGTTAGATAGGTACAGTCGATTACAAAAGTCTTTACCCATAGTTATCAATTTAAGTATAAGTTGGATCGTGCCTACAATAGTAGATAGGAAAATGCGACGGTGATAGGTAAACCAGAGATCGGGTGAATTCGTGGAAGCTGCTGTGGAGTTTATCCCTTTAGAAGTAATAACATCTCACTGCCTTTCTACATAACCTAATGTAGGAGGCTAGAGGTCCTATCTAAGACGCCAGGCAATTCAATAGATACTAAAAACTCAATAGGTAATTTACAACATAATGAACAATTTACTTAGCGATCCTGAAACATGGAAATGAAGTTCAAAAATAATAGGTAGGTGGGTATTATTACAGTTTATCCAATTAAAACCCGCGACCGTCTTCAGAGCAGCGAGCCGAAAAGAAATCTCGAATCGCGGAATCCGCATAAAAAGCAATTGTGTACGGATCCGCAATTACCTCGTGTAATTAACGCCGAGGCGTGGCCGCGTTAATGAGGGACGCTCAGAGGCGGCGGCGGACGTAATCAACATTAAAGATTGGCGGGAGATGCGCCTCTGCCTCCCGCCGCCGTACCCCGCACCCCCGCGCGCCCCTCATTACTTATACAAAATACTTAAGACGAGCGTCGTCCCGCTCTCCGCGCGCTAATAGCTCGCGCCCACTCTATCGCCGTCCCGCTTCGCCCGCTAAGCGTAATTAAGCTCGCCTCGCCTCGCTCGGGCCCCGCCCTCTCAGAGGCGCGGGGGGCGGCGGCGAAGAGCGGGGGGCAGCCGCGACCGGCCGCGCAGTGTGCCGGCGACCGTCGACAGTGTAACGTCGCGCGTGTTCGCCCTACAACCCGAACGATACAAGCTCATCAACACCAGTTCCTCATTAACAGTTCAGTGTTATCGTGCCCGTTTTTGTGTTTTGACTGATCACCCAAGTGTTGTTTGAGTTAAACGAATATTGGACAAGTGCTAGTGGCTAACTGTTATGCCGCAAAGACGTGCTTAGCGGTGTTCCGCGGGCGATGCTCACAGGTTATTATTTACATTTCATTAGTTTTTAGTGAGACCTAAACTTTTTCACGAACATAGAGTAAGAGTTCTAGATTTTAAATTCACATTATACATTTTCATAATGATTTTGATACAAGTGTTTTCGCAGAAAAAGTTAATGCGCGATTTGTTTTGATTGTTACGTATTTAGTTACCTACTAGAATCTGTCCTTTTTTGACAAAAACGTATTTTAAGGACCGGAATCCCAACTTGCAGGACCACGTTGAAGCTAAATATCTAACCTCTATTTAAAGTTTATTTGTTGGTTACAATATTGATAGGAGGTAATAGTAAAAATTACTTTGTACAGAGATAGAAAAAATATTTTCTTTTTTTGTATAAATAGGTTTTTATGAATGAAATGAGAGCAATTCGATTCCTGTATTTACCTAACAAACATAAATCAAATACAAGAGTTTAATTTGAGCAAAATTTCATTGAAAATGATTTATTCATAAATTAAATTAAAACCTATGTTTAAAATATAAACCAACCAGAATTAAAAAAATCAAAGCAGTATATAGGAAGGAAATATTAGATTCCTATTCGAAATAATCTTATAAGATACCTACCTTCTCGTGTAAAATGAAGTCGATTCAACTTGCAATTAAAAGTTAATCATATTAATATGTGAAGCTCTATATAGAGTTTGGATCCTAAAATTTACTAATTTAGTCGATTTAGGCAATGTTTGTGTTGTTTTAGTGCCAATATTAATTACCTTGTTTATTTTTAAAAAAATTGCACATTTTTACGAAGCGATGTTTTATACGACCGTCGCAAACATTAATTGGCATACCTGCACTAATCAGCATAAAGTTTGAAATCAAGTGATTTTAAGCGATCCAAATAATTTTAAGGCCCTCGTGTTGTTAACATTGTAAGTCGATAAAATTTTAATAGAATTTATTTTATAGCTGCTTTACAAATCGTAATAAGATTTCATTTTTAAAATGAAAACGATGTTTTATATTGGAAATTTGTGATCGCTGCCTACCTATAGTTGAGATAAAGTCGGTTTTACGAACCTAAATAAATTCATGTTTGAAGTGGTTTTAGCCTCATACCTACTGTAATTTAATAGGAACTCGTTAGTAATTCTACCTAAATTAAACAAATACAATTAAGGCCTCTAATAGTGCAAATTCTTAGGGATACCTCCTAATTTTAAAGGACTTTTTCAACTTAGCATTAAAGTTTTTTTGACGAATAATTGCTGAAAGCAGTCCAAAAGCTCATAGGTACGATAATCTTGCTATTTTGGCTCCGATAGGTAACCTATCAGAATTTCTCTGTAAAATTCAGTTCATATAAATTAATTTATATAAATCTCTATTAAGTTTTGATTTTACTATTAAGTATTCTTAATCAAAACACATATTTTTTCTAATTCACATTTATTTCTGCTTTATTTATTTACAAGCTTACAGATGTTATAACTTTTCTGTTCTTAATATTAACATGTAACAGATAAGAACTAGCCTCACTTAGAACGTTTACTAAGTATTGATAAGTAGGTGCTTACGTACCTATCTACTTATAAGTTAAACTCCATCTTATGCCACAACTTAAACATAGTAAAAGAAATAATTCATTAACGATTATGAACACTAATATTGTAAGGTTATTTTAGTTAAACTCTGTACAATGTTTTGGTTTACAATAAAGTGTTATAATAATTCAAAAAAAAAACTTACTACCTATATTGTATCTATTATTAATACCTTTGAAATATCTACTTAGGTAGTAAAATTATTGCTTGTAGAAGTGCCGACTTGCCATCTCTTTCTAGATAGACGAAAGTTGATTAAGCTTCTTCGTATATTTAGCATCAAACGTCGGCCCTTATTTACATTATGATCGGTGCTCATGTTTCTATTGTGAGGTACTGACACCTTATTTCGACACTTTAAATTGGGCAATTGAACGTCTTTCTATTTCATACGAAGTGCTTTGCATAAATTACAATATTTGCATTCGTTTTCGGTTCTTATCATAGCAATTATTATACATAGATATTATAGTAAGAGGTATATCTATATTTTATTTAAGATGCTAAAATAATTAATTACCTAAAGTAGGATATAGGTACATTGTGATAGTTTTTATATAAAATTTTAAAAGATCTTCCTTCAAACCTGTTCGTTTTTTATTATCTATTCATTTTTAGGGCCAAGTATTAAAATATATTTACCTCAACATCATCATGTCTTTTGTAGAAAGAAATTTACTTTTTCTAAAATATTTTTACATACTTACCATGTTACCGATATAAGTTTACATGTAGTTGTACACTTTCAAGTAGGTATAATTACCTACTTTATTATGTCGACTATCTTCCTGCATAGGTATTATAACGAATATTGAAGATGACAAAAACATTATCTTAATATATATAAATCTCCTGTCACGATGTTTGTCCGCGATGGACTCCTAAACTACTTAACCGATTTTAAATTAAATTGGCACAACGTGAGCAGTCTGGTCCAACTTAAGAGATAGGATAGCTTAGATATTTCATTATAGTCGCAATTTTATTTTATTGCAAATTATTTGTGAATTGACAGTCACATGTACTCATTTAAGGCTTAGCGATACTGAATACGATAAAAACAAAATCAGACGCAGACGAAGTCGCGGGCAACAGCTCGTAGTTTATATATCTCGAACAGTAAGTGGTCGTTGACCAGTCCACCCTATAATTAAGAGGTGTTTGTCCGCCTTGTTAGTTATAAGGCTCCGGAGCCTCACTACCGTAAATCTGTCATTATATATGGAACACTAAAAAGCAAAGTATGTTAAGTGCATACTAAGACCAATTAAAACGTTAGTCTTAGAGTTAAGTTTGATAGGTTAATCTTGTCAGGTTAACTTCGATGCAGTTGTATCCACACATATAATGCTTTAGTAAGAGCGTCATACAATAATTACCTATCACTAACTCTATTTGAAATAGTCTTAGGGTAGAACTACCTGTGTACGAACCGAAAGTTCCTAGGTCCTATTCGTCAAACTACTTAGTCTGGTTGCAATGGAAACTTAAGCTAGGCAGGAAGAGGTAAAGACCAAAAAATTTATAATATTTTCACAAGTTTAATAAGTAGTAAAAATACAAGAGAGTGAAGTGCATTAAACAAGACATCGTATTCGGGACGTTTGTCCGACTTGTGTTTATGACATACACACACTGTGCTTTTCAATTCCATTGCAAGGAAATAAAACTCTGTATTATGAGAAATGTTATTTTTACATCGTCTCTACATTCAACTAGGTTCAGAATTTAAAATTGCCCCGCGATTAAATTAAAAACGCACATAACTTCGAAATTTAGAGTTGCGTGCTGGGGTTTGAACTCATTCCTCCCGAATGGAAAGCCGAAGCCTTACCCACTAGGCTATCCCAGTTTTCTTCGTTCATAGTTAATTTATGACCAACACTTGTAGAATGACGATTTAACTATCGCACCTACCTAACTTAAGTAGGGACATAACTGGTTTGTAAATTAACATATCATGCAAAGAAAGCTTTAACAATTAATTGATTAAGTTACAAAGGCGTATTTATTTATTGTTTGTTTTTTTTTTTAAGGCTCGTTGCTAAAGTCGTTAGTAAATTCAAAATTTATTTATTACAAGTAAGCATAGTTTATAAGCACTATAACATTATTGTTAAGTATTTAACAATTATTCATTGTAAAGTCAACATCTCCTGAGCATGCTCCGGTTTCGGAGCGAAACGTGCGTAGAGAGTTTATTGCCGAGGATCTGTTTGGTGTGGAGTATACGGATTGAAGAAATTATAAATTACACCATACAGATTCTCCTGCTGTTCGCGGACTTATAACAAATTAAGCTTAATTTTCATAATAATTAACTTCTACTGCACTAAAAGTACCGAAAATATAATTCACATTATACGACAGTTAAGAAGAAATTGTATTAAGATATTGGGTTTATTGGAAATTTTGAGTTAAACTCGTCCCAAAACGCCTTTTTTTATTATTTGCATTAATTAGTAAATGTCTAATAAATATAGTGTTTTTGTATGAGTTAAGATAAGTTTTATAAGTAAGAAATATTAAATCAGTTAATTTCTAAAATATCAGCTTGACTTGGGTATTCCATCCAACAGATAATAGCAGTTTGCTCAGAGGATAAGGGAATATGGAGAGCTTTGACCTGTGCTACTCGGATGAGGATTAGGGTCTATCAACTGAACATCGAATCTTTTAGGATAAAGACCGGTACCGACGGCTTAACTTGCTCTACAACACGCGGAGGAAAAATTCTCTCCAGATTCGGACCACCGAACTCTACCGCCCAGTACCTACATACTTATCTACCGCATTTTTTAATAAATGTGTATAATTTTATCATGTTCTTGTCAGTAGATTAATAACTCAATTATTGACTTAATAGCTAAGTTAGCAAAAATAATCCCACCAAGCTGTGGTAACGTAGTGAGCCACCACGTTGCTCTTATCCGGCATGGCGGACAATTCAACGTAAACATCTATTTATTCGAATATTGAATTATTCTTTTAAAACAAACGAAGAACGCGCGCGCATTCCCCGCGCAACGGGGCGGCCATCTTGCGAGATCACGTCGACCCGTCCCGATATCGCCCAGACGATATTCGGGACAGATATAGTCATTAATCAAAACGACCTTAGATCGGTATCAGTTATCAAACAATATTTAATTTATTACAGCGCGCAGACTATAATTGATAAAGGTGCGTAGGCGCAAGGGGCCGGTGCGAAAACATAACAATAGCGCCACCGACGGTATGGAAATCGATTTACTTTGCATATTGTTTTGTTACGGATAGAGATAATACCTTGAATATAATAAACCAGTCATGCAGATCAAAAGCATAGGTAACTGGAAAGAAATGCGACAAGTGTGAGTCCCATTTGTCCCTAAAAAATACCTTGCTTTTTTGCAGAAAGAGCAAAAGTTTTACCACCCTTTTTATATTTAATCTGTTGAATGGCTAGGTGCGTATTTGGTGTATGTCGTAACTTCGACATCATCTTACATCACAGACTCTCAGATAATGAACTTGTGATAAAACCTAAGAGAGGTATCTGTGGGTCCGGAAACCCTAGTTCTAAAGGAAAAAAATAACTCCACCGCGAAAATATCATGTGTCAATTTTGTTTGTAGCTATCAAAACAATTTCATCGTCTTGGTCCTCAATATAAAATGACCCCACAATTGGCATTGGAAGAACCATTTACGTATTCGGGCTCTCCGAATTTCTCCACCAAATACAACGTGTAACAGAATTACGAAATAATATTTGAAGGATGTATAATTCTTCTATCTTTCTATCTTTCTTCTTTCCTTATGAAATATACCTATATTTCATAAGGAAAGAAGCTATAAAAATATTAAATCAAAAGAAGCATATTTATTTTTCCGTACCAACGAATTCAAAACATTATAATTGTTTTCTTATGGCAACCCATCAAATATAAAAGATCGGTTCGCGCATAGTACCTACGCTAAGCGACGCGTACCTAATGAAGTCACATGAGTCACTGATTTTAATTTTGCATTTATTGTTAGTGCTGTATCTGATTTATTTCAGTAAAAACTATGGCAGTGGTTTACTCAAAAACTATTAGGTTTTCGGTTTCACCGATAAGTCTTAGAGACAGTACATTTCAATACTTTACACTTATTTCAGCTTTCTTTATATTCTGTTCTTTGCTAGGGCTTATAATTTTTCCCCCTTGTCATTTAGTTACTTTAATATTCGAATAATTTTATTCTAAATAACTAACTTGTTACTTATTTATAAAACAATTTATTTAATGTTAACTAGTTAATAAAGTTTAACTAGATGAGGTATGAATAAATAATTGGATATCTTAATAAATTAACAGACGTCCTCTTATTCATGAAATAAAACTGGTTTTGGCACCGCTTAAAATTCGTTCCTAAAAAAGTACCAAAGTACCTATCTGTGTCGTTAAGTAAGAGTAAATTACTAACTTAATAAATTATATTTAGGAAATGTTACCTTTTATTTATCTAATGTTATATTATATAATAAGATATTAGTGTTATATTTAAAAAAAAACACAACAGATCTATTATATCTATCTATTTATATTTCTTTGATAAAAAAGTAACAGTTTGCTGAAAGAAAAACATATTAAACTGTGACACCTAGCGCCATCTATTGAGCGGTAGTGGAACTAAGTTTATCGGCCTGGGAAATGCGCGGCACAGACACTTCACAGATAAGGACCATCGTGACGGCTCGTTGAGATGGTCCAAAGATAGGGAGATAACACATTTTAGTACCTATTTGTCTTCGGGAGTACGTACTCATAGGTAGGTACGTGTAAACTTCAAATAAACTATATATTAGTTGAATTAAAGAGGTTATTCATTCTTATTCAGTATCTCATTAGGTTCTCGGAACGAGACAGGTTTAATTAAATGTTGTTAATCATAATTGGTTGTATATTATTCTTAATTTTTCTTCAATAATTAATGTATTTCAAAATTGCAAGGATCTTTTGAATGAATTACCTACCTAGACAGTTTATTTTTGTATGAGAAAATACCTGACGCATATCATCTTCTTGGGGGAAAACGAGTGGTAATGTAGTGTTCATATACACAATAAAAACTGTGTGTCTCTCGACAACCCTATCTATGAGAGGACAAGATGTAACTACCAGACACTTGCTCCTTAAGATATATAATCCCAAAATCAGCCAGCTTATAAGTAGAACCGTAGGTATAGCATTAATAAACTTACGTGGGTACGTATAGACCTATAATCTATAATGTTTAAAAAATAGACAGACATGAAAAGTGCCGTAAAAATGAAAACTTTACCTACAAGACTATTATTTTATCGGTTAAAGCCTAGGCATATGTACCTACATGTATAGGTAATAGCGGTTGCGCATCTGACGCAAGGAGCTAATGTGACGTGTTACGTCACGCACCTTATTTTTAGACTAAAATAATTCGAAGTAAATATGCATTTCTATGAAGAGGAGACAATAATGCCAGTCTCAAGAAATCTGAAAACTTTGAAGTGTTCTTAAAATTCGTTTTAGTTATCATAAGTTTACCATAAACAGCCTATTTAAAATATCTACTTGATAATGCTTTAAGTCACCGACCTGAGGGCATCGGCATTTCGCCTAGATACATAGCATTATACGCACCCACAATAGCGCACTCAAATCTGACCGATCTCTATAGAAACCTCTGAAACTAGTAAACATGAAGTTTACGTAACAGGATGAGGTCGACTCTGAGGTCGATCATATAATAATACCAAACGAATAAACGGTTCGCATTATTAATTCGTAACCGTTAGATCGCCACGTGTGACCTGCATCGTTTACCTGAAAATGTTCTAAGTTCGTTGCATCTTTTTTTCAAATTCACATGTAAGATCATAAATTTCCGTTCCACAACGGTCGTGCTCTATACGCGAATGTCAACAAACATGGCGCTGCCGAACAAATCGATTACCGAAATTTCAACGCCACAATCTGACGGCGACTGTTACCAAATCCATTGATGTTTGTTTTACGAATTGCCGGTTATTTATAACAAAATACGATTCATTATTTATTAAATTTCAATAGACAACTCTGTTTGAGTAACAAGTAGGCGCTTGGGTTATATTTAGAAATCAACTGTCAAGGATGAGAAAATTTGTAAGGAGATAATAATTCCAACGGTTCATTTGACGAAATATTCGTTATTTATATTGTTGAGACCAACTCGCAACGGTTGTGTATTCAAGTGATTACAGTGCCCACTTTCTGGTTCCATTTTCTCGTTTAGCTCAATTTATCTGTGCCCGGTAACATCAATAAGTTTTTTCGGTTCCGTACGCGCGTATATGGGTATGATAATTTGTTTCCGGTGTATGCGGCGCGTGCGCACGCCACGACAAACTATTACATTCATGGCGTTAGCACGATTTGCATTTGAAATATTTCGTATGGCTCGCGCCTAGGACTTACAATGGCTGGAGAGGCGTCTCGCCAGTTTAATACCCTATGCCATATCAAATTTCGTGGTTTATTTTTCAGACTCGTGCTCGGGTAGAAGGTTTCTTTTGTAGGAACGTTTGATAATGGGACTCATTTCGTGACACACGTGTCTGTAAAAGAGAGCCTTCGATTGTATGCGAGGAACCGTTTGAGTAAGGGTTATTGTAACTGATGGTTATGTGTTCTAGTTAACTGGTTCCTAATAGTACATTTGCAGGGGCAATTGTAAAGTTTCCTTTATATACTTCACTCATTTGAATGACAACGGTTGTTTTGTGTTATCAGCTTCTTATTGATCCATGTCGAAACCCAAACTCATGTGATATTTCGCAGGTAAATGCAAATATAAATTGATTGTACAATCACATGATATGTACATAAACTAACCTTGATACTACTAAACTTAACTCGTTATAGGAATGTTGGTTAATTTTTATGTATTTAAGTTGGTTTACTAACTGACTGACTGGCTCATCAACGTCCAACTTGAAAACGAGGTCTACTTCATAAGAGGTTAAGTTTATAAAGAAGACAAGGAAACCTTTTCTTTCAAATCATCATCACATCAACTTATTACCGGCCCACTACAGAGCGCGAGTCTCCTCCTGCAATGAGAAGGGGTTAAGGCCGTATTCCACCACGCTGGCCCTTTGAGAACATGTAGAACTCTCAGGCATAAATATGCCTGAGAGCCTCACGATATTTTCCTTCACCCTTGAAGCAAGTGATATTTTAATAACTTGAAACGCACATAACTCAGAAAAGTTAGAGGTGCGAGCTGGGATTCGAATTCGGCCACCGAAAGCCACTTGCTCCTACCCAATGTGCTATCACCGCTTCTCAAACATTCTCATTAAAATTCTCATCTTTCCAATATTGTCTTTTAAAGAAGGCTTGCAGCGTTGCTTTCTGGAGACGGACATATGTTAGTTACCACTTGAACAAAATATACCCACATGACAATCAGTACGCAGTCGCAGCAGCGCTACCAAGTTATTAAATATATTTAAAAAAAAAATGTTATAATAAATAGCTATGAAAATATAATAATTATACATAATAAAAAATCGGGGAGGCGATTTCCAAAGTGCACAACATTCTCGTAAAAGATTGCAATGATAATGTTGCGGTACATTATTTCGTAAATAGTAACTGAGGAGTTTCAAAAAAGACGTTCGAAATTTAAAGCCGTAGAATTAAAAAAATCTTTGAACTCAGAATTCGTGGATGCGATCTCCAAAATGCACAATAACGAGCAGGTGAAGTTCGCTAATTAAGCGAAATTAATCTGACAGCGTTTCGCGATGTGACGTAGAGGTGGGGAGATGCTTTTGTTTTATTGAATAATTGCCGCGAGGTGTTTTGGACGAGACGAACTGGTTCCACCAAGGCCAGCCGTCGAACTTGCCTCGAACCGATGCCAGTATTCTGTGAGTCGATCGATTTTAACTCGAACACTTCTATTGACAAAAACATCTATCGTTTACAATTTACTCTTATTGGCTTAAATTTGTATAACAAAATAAATTCAAGCTTAATGTTCATTGCATATATCATGAATTTCCGTAAAGTTAACTCAAAATGTTTTGTTTTTTTTCATCTTATAAGGTAAACAATAACCTTATAAAGTAATTTATAGAAAAAAAAATGATTTAGGTAAGTTCTTAATATAAATAAAGTGAGTTTCTTGCCGGCTCTTCTCGGTCGAATCTGCCTTCCGAACCGGTGGTAGAGTCACTACAAACAGACTTGACTTAACGTTTCAAAAGTGCTTATAAACTGGGCCTACTTGAAATAAATGAATTTTGAATTTTTTGAAAATAAGTATTCCACGTAGTGAAAATTCTGTTGTTTATTGAGTAGGTACAGGTAATAAACCAATTTACTAGGCATACCATTCCAAACTCCCCTGTGATATCATAAACTGATGTTTAATTAATTTCAATGAGATAAATTAATCTTTCTGTACTGTAATAAATCAAAACAACTTGCATGAAAACAACCTAAACTGAAAAGAAAGACTCCAACTCAAGTGGAAAATGGTTTAATCTTTCCGATTATACCAAAAAAGCATGTTTTCCATGTTTCAATTGAAAGAAGTCAATTTATTCTCGAAAATAAATAAATATTTGATTATTACTCTTAAAAAAAAGAATGTAGACGAGATCGTAAATCAAAAATTGAACCGATCTATTAACTATTTATCGCCAAGTTCGCTTAAGTTGGCGTAAAATACTGCACGTTCTTAAATAATAATAACATTTTGGTTATTGAAAAGTGCCCGAGGCTTATGCGAAGCTTCGCGCCATTACGCATTGACATCGCACCGAGATTCGCGCCTCTATGTAATGTAGGTATGTATGTATGAGTGTAATAAGGTACTTTACACTTAATGTTGGTGTATTGAGTTAAATAATACTGTTTTGCGAACATTTGTATTGAAAAAATGAATTTGCCGGTAGTTATATGTAATCTATACATAGGTATATACCTATCACATTTATTTTCTTGTACAGGCTTACTTTATAAGCACTTTCAAAACGTCATGTCTGTCTGTTTGTAGTGACTCTACCACCGGTTCGGAACTCAGACTTTTAGCCGGCTTGAAACTCAGCAGTTGCTCTTTTCCAACATTAACAATTTACAATTTAACATTTATTATCCTATCTTGGGAGAGATGAAAGCGGAACCGGATACTTCCAAGCAACCTTGTTATTAAGAAACTTATTAATTTTATGGTAACCTAATACCTATACAAATAAATAAAGTGTTTGTCTGTGATTTCTTAATATCTCTCTTACTAAGCTTAGCGGAGAACAAAAGCATAACCCAAACTACCATTGTTAAATTACTCTGTCTTTCTCTCCGTCCAAAAACCGATTTTGTAAAGTCTTTGCAGACAAGTAAATGATTATTCAAGAAGTACGAGTAGCATTCTTTTTATTTCAGAAATGTATACTTAAGAGGGGTGAAATAGTAGTTAGAAATTTGTATAAAGAGTACCAAAGTTTCAAAGGTTAGGGACATTAAAATACCTATAGATTATAAGTAACTTTTAGCATATTTACGTATTAAAATTTGTAAGAAAAGTTTATATCTAATCTTCACCTCCTCGTAATCCGTTAATAGTATTAGCTACATGCTGTAGCGTTTTTTAAAACTACCCTTTAGTAATATAGAATAGGTGTTGAATCTTGGTAGGTACATATTTTATAAAAAAAAATGTCTCACTAGAAAATTTGTACGCGGAAGACTGCAATAACCTTTTCGAATCCCGCCATATTAAATTTAAGTAACTTAAAAAAATTATAAGTTCTATTACTTACCTACTTAATTATACCTATCAAGTAAAATTAATTTGCTTAATACAAGAGTCGTACCAGCAAATGTTAAATTCGGCATTAGCTGGAGATTAATTTTAAGATACAAATGCGAAATTCCGATTTCGTCTTTAATTAAGTAGGTACATATGTAATTATTTTAAATTTATGTAAAGTTAATTTTAAATAATAAAGAACCTACTATTAATTTAATAAATAGCCATTCACTATTGTAAGTACTTACAATACACCTGAACATATAAAATTAATACTTCTACAGGTGTGTAATAAATTAGTAGGTAATTATTATTTAGGTAACATGAAACCTTACTTCATTTTATTGTTGTGGTTTTACTGCGTACTATCTTCAGTTATCTAGCCATTATTATTATAAAACAATGCAAAAATGCATATATATATTTACGTCAAGAAATTCAAAACCTGTAGCTATTTAGAATAAAACCTCTATCAGTTATAATTTGTTTAAAAAGTATATTTTTGATTTTTTGCACTTTCATTGTTTTTGTTCCAAATTCGAATTGTAATCTACACTTGACGATGATTAAAGACGGCCGATTGGCGCAGTTTGCAGCGACTCTGCTTTCTGAGCCCAAGGCCGTGGGTTCGATTCCCACTACTGGAAAATGTTTGTGTGATGAGCATGAATGTTTTTCAGTGTCTGGGTGTTAATATGTATTATTCTAAGTATTTATGTATAATTCGTAAAAATATTCATCAGGCATCTTAGTACCCATAACACAAGCTACACTTACTTTGGGGCTAGATGGCGATGTGTGTATTGTCGTAGTATATTTATATTTATTTATTTATATTTAGTAAAGAAAAAAAATTCAATACCTAAATAACTTTTTTGTCTTTGCCAAAAATACCACTAATTACGTAGGTAAGTCGTTACATAGGTATAATATAATTATAAAATCATAAAAAATTTATATAGATAAGATGCCGCGTATAATCCCCCGTAATATTGTTTATATCTCACAGATAAATACCTATCGGCGTTTTTATAATTACATTTAAGGTTAAGTAGATACTAATTGCCTTTAATCCAATTGATTGCTTTCTTTGAAGGCGACTATTGCCGACATAAAGAAGATTCAAGATTTTAGCTAAATTTACGTAAGAACTTCTGTAGATAATTACTCAGTAAGTCAACGGCAAGACTGTGTTTATACAAATAGACCTTTAAAAGACATCTTATAAACAATTTTCCAGCATCAATGATATCTTTTATTACATACTAGCTGTACCCTGTCACGCTTCGCTGTGGCACATCGTGATTGAATGGTTGAGAAAAATAGATAAAAACAATCCTTGATGCGTATTATATATCATGCTAAAATTTCAGCTCGATCGATGCAGAACTTTTTGAGTTTTTGAAGCGTACACAAACCAACATAACATTTTTTCTTTTATTACATATTTGTAGCTCAAAACTAATTAGGTACCTACCTACCTACTAAAACACACCCTGGTCTAAGAAGCCCACACACATATTACCATAGCAGATTTCAGGATTGTAGTTATAGTAGGATAGCGTCTTAGATTGCTCTAAATGTTTAGGAACTGATATAGTTAAATTTCTCTAAGATATGGTCACTTTATTAATCATAAATGGAAATTATGTTATAAATTTATCTCTGATATAAACTAATAAAATCTGCAACGGTAGTCATCATGACTGTTCATCACTCATAAAACAAACACAAATAATTTAAGAACGCCTGTTTAGGTGTCATCTAAGCTTATAATATTATATACTAAGATAAAAGGTTGTTTGGAAATTAAACTTCAATTAAGTATAAAATATATATAATGATAGTATATTGAAGAATTATTGTAGATTGGTTCTTATTAACGTTACTTACAGTTTTCTTTATTTATTACCAGGTCTACAGTGCAATTAAAAGATTTCTGCAATAATCTTATCTACCGTTTTTTTCATAATATTCTCACGTACCTACATATTATACACCAATTAGAAGCTTAAGCCTGAGCCTATAAAATTACACAGATAATATTAAGTAAGCTTACCTACTAACAAAAATATAGATTAGGTATTAAGTACAAGTTCTGTCACAATAGTGGTTAGGGCCGTCTTAAACTCAATACTTTCTGCAATGTCTATAAGATATACATTTCTTAGTAATCTGCAACCAACTTGAGTTGGTTCTTATAGGTTTTTATACAGTTGGCAACACTGACGCATTCAATTATGTGAGTTGGTAGCGTTGGTTGTCAAAATGGCAACATGTCAAATTCTAATTCCCGAACCTTCATTTTGTGTTAAGTTGAAGTTGGTAGGTCGGTTTGGGAATGGAGTGCTAAGAAATGTGGTCGCATCGTCCAGTAGGTTCAATATTCGAAAAATATTACTGAAATTGAAATTTTTATGTACCTATTTGGAAAATAGATTTTTTCTGCAAGTAAGTAACATGTAAGAACCAGTGGTACCTGGTATTATTTCACTTTTCTTACATATTTAATCTAAACAGCTTAATTCTATCTACTTACACTTGATTTTTTTTGGAAAAATGACCCATTTTATAGAGAGATTAGCGAAGTGGGCACATTGTCAAGGCACTTCACTGCTGTAATAGCGGGCTATCTCAGAATAATTAGTGATATAGTCGATAACTCCCAAAACGTTATCAATATTTGCTATTAAATAATCGATACCGCACTATGGTGATAAGCGGTCATTGCTTGACAATTATGGGAATAAAATCAACACGAAAAAATATGGTAACCGTTAAATTTGGTAGGTTACTATCGCTTAAAGCAATGTTGTTTCAATATTGTAAACACTTGTTTCGGAATTATAACTATATTATACAAAACAGTTATTTTAAAACAATACTGCTTTAAGCCATGATAGGTAGCCCGCAAGAATACCAGATATCAGAAGCTAATAAATACCAGTAGTGCCCCGTAACTACGATATATATAGATATACCACTTTGGGAATGACTTGTGACTGTCTGACCTGTGACGGCAATGCAAGTTCTCGAAGGCCGACGTGCCGACTCGTAGTTCAAATAAATGTAATAAAATCCTTATCTTAACAATTGGGTTAATAATTTTATTTTACCGCAATCATATATACCTACTGAACGTCCACAAACGCGGGATTCTATCGCTAAGATCGATAATTATAAAAAAAATTAAAATTAGAATACCCAAAAGGCATATTACATAGAACTTGGTATGTTCCATTCCGTTTTCAAAACGCGAATAATATAATGGTCCAGGCGAAATCGTAGACTATACATAGAATAGAATAGAATAGAACAACTTTATTGCAACACAAGGCAATAGTACAAACACAAGGAAAACAGTAATAGTATTTAGGGCTAGGGTGCAAATGCGGCCTTATCACTAAAAGTGATGTTTTAGAGGAAACCTTAGCGTGCGAAGTTAATACATGTAGGTTTGATAAAAAAAAAGAGAAATGTTGACACTAAATTGCCCCATCGGGTGATAAAAATTCCAATACATCACATTTTAAATTAAATATATCAAATATTCGTGCAAAAATTTACAATAAGTACCTACCTGCCTAACTAAGTAACAGAGAAGAGTTATTTTAGTTGAAACGCGCACCTGTAACAGCTCTATTATATAGGCAGAAAAAGAACAAGAATGTAGAATTAAGCGGCTCGATTTCATTGTTTATGTTAATATTATCCTTATTCGTCTTTAAAACTGGTCTAAAGACAGTACGCTATGAATTTCCCGCAAAGTATTTTATGTAGAATGCGCTAGTGATGTTCCAACTTGCGTAGGAATGCATATTCGTATTTGTATTGAGAACGAATACATTTTTAATGCTACGTATCGTTGTAACCTACCTTCTGGACCATGACTCTTCTACTGGATTATGACATTCAGGGCGCAACTCATTTGTAACCTGTATGAAGAGGTAGTAAGTTTTAGATACGCAACAAAATTTCGCTAATAGATGCGTTATCCATATCAGAGGGATGGTGGGATTGATGAATGAATGAATGAATGAATGAATACACTTTTATTGTACACCACATAAACATAACAAATTAAAAGTAAAAATTTAAAAAAAGGTATACAATTTGGCGGCCTTATCGCTACATAGCGATCTCTTCCAGGCAACCAAAGGCGTTAAAAACAGCTCAAGAGAGGTAGGTGGTGCATTTAACTGCACTGTGTTGCAAATAAACATGCATAAACCTATATATACAAATATAATATGTACATATAACAAACTTACAATAAAATATATAGATAGTGATAATAATTAATATATACCTATATAATTAATATCAATAATAAATAAATATATACAATATTGTCAAACCACAAATAAAACAGAAGGGAATAGGCAAGTTAAAGATCCGCAGATGCAGACAAAAAATGATCTTTGACAAGTTTTTTAAAAATGGTAATAGACAGTTGATGTTATGAATTCGAATGCATTTTAGGAAAATCTCTAACATTATATTAATTTGTCAAGTATAAAAGTGTAGTCAGTTAGTATATAGGTACCTACTCAAACAAACTGTACCTATCTAGCCCGTGATTTGTACCACTTTAACTTTTTTTTTTCAAATATCACTCCTATTTACTAGGATTAGTGCGTTCAATCAAATAATCGAGTTCATAAAACACTTTAGCTATAAAATATTAGTATCTACGAGTTTGAAGGTGTTCGTAGTTAAAGAGCCAACATTCACATTAATTTGGTAGGTACATCACTAGAATGCAGTATGCAACTCGATTGCGCGTGAATAATTTTATTATGAATTCCAAGTGTCACTTTAATTAAGTTTTGTTGCAGATGCGGTTGACTTTTTAAAGGCATCGAGAATAGCTCATTGTCGCCTTGGAAATAACTATGACGTAGCATTGTTTGCTTTGCGTACACCAAGGTGTCGACAACAGCTCTTATATGCTAATTTGATCTCGACAAAAACGGAATATTCATTAATGCTATTTGTTCTGTAATTAATGGACGCTGACGTCACCTTTATTATCCTTAATTGTGTAAGTATAAAACGAAGAAAGTGGTTTGGAAAACTCCACATTTTCTATGTGAAGTACAGATTTTTACTTGAATCATTATAAGACCCCTGCCTGAAGTGGGCCGGTAATGAGTTTATAGTAAAAAAAAAAAATAATTGTCGTGAAGATATACACCTTAAAGCCCTAGCATACAGCATGATATGGAGACGTATAATTATACGTCTCCATATTTTGCTGTATGCTAGGTTGTCTGATAGAGGTTGCACTCCATACATGCACAAAAGCACTGCCTACCCTTAAATTGATATATGGCTCGAGGCAGGAGGATTTTGCCATTTTATGCAATTTTCTTGCTTCATTCATACCCTGGTGGGAAACTCAGTGGACGCCACTGCACCATACCTTAATTTTTTTATTTCTTATGGTGTACAGTAAAATGTGTTTTAATTTTTAATTAAAGTTATAGAGCTATCCAGACAAAGTCAGAGACATCTGCTAGTAAGAGTCATCAATAAAATCAGGCGACGTATTCTGGGTAATAACATTTTACAGCGCAATTTATTTTATGTACAAAATAATCAGTTTAATTTGCGACACATATCTTCGGAGTTTTCGCTTTGTGATAATTAAATATTGCTGGCAATTAATAGTTAAGGCCTATAATTACGACTAATTGTAAATCAGGCTAGATTAGTACGCTTCGGTGTTTTTCAAGTTGTTTATCAGTATCTCACTTTATGATTTAATTATAGCTATATATAGAAGCAGGCGTTACTTTGCGGAAATCCATTATACGTTATGAAAATTAAGCTTAATTTGCTATATTCCGCGAATCTGTATGGTAAATAAGTAAATGAACATCTGAGGATGCTCCGGTTTCGGAGCGAAACGTGCGTAGGGTACATTGCCGAAATCTGTTTTGTGTGGAGTATAAGGATTGAAGTAATTATAAATAATACCATACAGATTCTCCTGCTATTCGCGGAGTATAGCAAATTAAGCTTAATTTTAATAATTTAATTATTGGTTAAATAATATTGACACGTTATATCGGAGTGGTGTAAAATTCTGTATATTTAAAGTGACCCTGCAATCTAGTCTTATAGTGATAGAGCTTTTGCGACAGAGCTCGTCCTTCGAAGTAGGTACTGCTGCCATACTTATTTGTGCCGCCAAGCAGCAAGCAAGCTGTGTGTGCAATTGCAGGCACATGAAACTTAACTGCTACGCTTCCGGTAGATGGAAAAACCTTATCGTGTAACATTGCTCGTTTCGTTTATTGCTGAAGGTTTTTATCAGGTTAAAACCCGACAAACTTCATATTATAGAGTATTATTATTATTATTATATACTTCTTATTAAAATAAAGCTGAATAATGTGAACACGTTGATCATCGGGTAGGTTACCCGTCCAATAAAAAAAATGCTTTAGATAGACCGCTTATTAAGAAAATTTTTAACTGTAATGTTATCGCGGAATAGTGTGAGATATAAATAAACAAATAGGTACGTACCTATAATTTAAAAAAGGGAGAATGCAAAATAAAGTTATCAAAAAAAAAGATTATTTGTATTGCTTTAATGAGTGACTAACCACATTATAGATGCGTAACATTTTCTGATGCATAATCCGATCATCTATAAAGGCGAAAAAGTTTGCATAAATGTCCACAGCGGCGAGCTTAGCCCGCATCCGAGTCGGAATTGACCCTGCGGCCGCCATTGTCCAAGGCTCTGCTGCCCAATAAAAATTACCTTAAAACAATAGCACCCCCGGGCCATGACTGCCGCGAAAATTTTACATAATAATTATTTTCGAAAGTGCACCGCCTCAAACGCTTCTTGCTCCGAACAGGTGTGGTTTTTAATAGCCATTAAAGAGCTCGTATCTTTTTTAATACCAATACTAACGATTTCGGATTTGTACTGATCGGGGGAATGCATTAAAATTTCTCAATGGCCCCCATTCACTTTAATAATATTACGGTCCGAATTTATTTTAGCATGCTTTGGTCGGGTATTGAATGTTTTTTAGGTTTCGTATTTTTTGTTCACGTTGCAATAATGTAGACCTTACAAATTGTTATCTATAAATTTTTATCAAATTTGTTTTTAACACCTTTTTAATTTGCGAGCGAGTTGTTCCCTTTTTAAATTTCAAATTAGTCTCATCTTAATTGCAAATATTTTGTTAATCTTTACAACAATCGGTATGTAGGAAACATACTTAAAAATTATCTACTAAATGATTTGACGTTAAATACAAGGTTGGCTCGGGAATACTATGCCGATGGAATATTACAGTATTCTTCATAAAGAAAAACCTTGGTTCCACAACTTTTTCCGTTGATCAATACTCTTAGAGAAATAAATGAACATAAAATCAACTGTGTTAGGTCAGACATAAGGTCAAATTCATGATCTCTATGCAAGAAATAAGGTTTAGAGCCTAGCTAATATTATAACAATAAATTCATGCGAGTTCACACGTATAAACAGACACGTGTGATAACGTTATTACAATTACTTATGGTTGGCCTTTTTTTCGTTTAAAATTACTTTTGTATGGAAACTAAAATAGCTAAGAAATTTAACTATGGGTAAAGTAAATCTGACAAATTAGTACGGATATGTTCATATAAAATTACTGATTTACGCTAACGTAGATGTGACGTTAGTTAACATGAAAACTCCTACTAAGGCTACCACGCTGTAGGTTGGGTGTTCCCCAGATCCTTGCAGGGTCGTTATGTAAATTTGGGTGTTTATGAGAAATAAGATGACATTACTCAGCGAAAGTTTTGGATTATTCCGACTCAAGAATATGATGCTTAAATTATTTTAAATCTAAGTTACGTCTACAGACCACAACGTCAGCCAAGAAGGCCTTTGCAGGTTTTTTGAATAAGGCAATAAATAGATTGCAGATAAAATAGAAACATAAAAAAAGAATATCATTTTCATAAACGCTTCTAATTTCCATCGTCACCTCGCATTATAACATAAGTGCGGGTTTCTTTTTAAATTCCTACTCGTCCCGCAGCCCGAAGAATACACGAAGCGTGTCGGTTAAGCGTATTTTAATAACATTTTTGGTCGCCGAGGTAATTACTGTTTATATCATCATCGCCCCGACACAATTAAGTAAAGTTTTTTGGGAATGCGCGACAATCACGTTTTGATTACGGTCATAAGAAAAGTGGACTCCGCTACGATTTCTATACGTGTTGCGCCGACATTGTAGTTTGGGATACTTTTTTTTTATAAAGTTAATTACGTATTTTAATCGAGACTGTTAGTTATTTTATACTTGTAAACATTGTCAACTATGAAAGTTGTTTTTTTATGATTATTTCAGCAGTCGCAATATGATGTAGCTTTCCATTTGAGGTATTTTCTTATTTTAGTTATTAGAAATATTTTCTTAAACAGGTATTGGAACTCTTCTGAATCTCTTAAAGATTTATTTATGCTTATAACCAAAAATATGTTGTAGGACTGATTCACAAAAACAATCTATTGACGGATCCAAATTTCAATAACCTTGTTAATATTATGAAGCTGAAGAACTACCCGATTATTTTTGGTGTGGCCCTTTTTCTTGGATGGTAATAAACAAGCTTTGTTATAATCACGGTAAGACACCAATGGTGTACAAATCCTCCTCCTACACGTGTTATATGACCAAAAAAATTAGAACAGGTTAAAAACATTTAATAGCTAGTTACGTAAAATGTTCAAACAAAAGTCTTATCCATATCAAAACAACGTGTAACAATTTGATTCGTATTCACTACTGCTCGTTTGTACAGCGATTTTGTTTTCCATCGCATTTAGTTACGTAATTGGTGTTGAAAAAATACAATTTCGTGTCCCACGAAAGCGTCCGATCGTATCGTGTGAACTGGGCTTTACATCAATAGCACATGATCGCCCTTTGTTACGGAATGACATTTAATTTTCATAAATTTTTCCCACTTTGTTCGTAACGTGATTAGGGTGAGAGCACACTGAACTTGTATGTGTACTGGTAATATCTCAACAAAATGTGGAAGTTCGGCAAGTTCCCAATAATGATGAAGATAGAACTTATCTAGAAGAAGATGAAGATAGAACTTATCTCAAATACCTAATGACGAACCATAAAATTAATTTGTTTAATGTATCCTATTTCTCATAACATTTGTTGGTCGACTTGCATGACTCTTTTTATTGTGTACCTATAGAATAGGATGTATTTCTCAAATTTTTAAATCACATTAAATTTTAATTAGTTTAGATTTTTTTATATCTTCAATAAATAATTATTACAAAGGTTGTTGAAAAATGCAAAAAACTACTTTACGTGTAACTAGATAAGAGCTAAATTAATTAAACAATTAATTTTAAATCCATGTCTTTATGACTTACCAATCAAAAGATTAATTAGAGCTGTCCCTACGACACTTTACCGCTATCGATCTAATAACAAATAACCATCGGCACAAATTGAATTCCTAAACCCGTTTCTGATCTCTGAATAGATAAGAAAAGTAAGTATTAGTTAGATACCTACCTCCAATGTTCATTGAAACTAGAGATTTTTAATTAAATCGCGCTAACGACGTAACGATATTCTGATAAGAGAAACAAATTAGCGTATATTTTTAATTAAGTTACTGAAAACAATTTTCAATAGCTAGCCAAACAAAGAATATCGTTCGACAGAAAATGCTTAAAGAGTGTTACATGTTTATACATGTGGATTTATTTGGGAAGGCTTTGCAGCGACTAGTTATTGACCATTGATACCAGCGTAGGTATATCACAAAGCGAACAGGGTGAAATAACAAATGTCCGAGAGTTAAGTCACATTGTCAGCACCCATTTGCATTGTCTCACTTACCTATACGCATCGAGAGTCGAACTCTCGATGCGTATAGGGTGTCTTAGTTTTTGACTATGACATTATTTCAGCTAGCATTATACAGCTTATGTTATAACTGCACTCATCTCGTACGCTCACGTTTGTAAACATGGTTTAAAAAGACGAATCCGATAAAACACATATAGGCATTTTCAATACCTATCAGCGGACGCTGAATCTATGTGAAAAGACAAATTTATGCTTACTTACATATATTTTATATATACAGCATAATCAATTGCAAATGGCGACGATGTTATTTCACTCTAAGTTATTAATTTGTAATAGTTGAAAGGTATCAAAAAACCTTTAAGATTGCATCATTACTTATTACGTGATATAGTATTCAAGTGTCAAGTAGTCATAGAAAAAAACTGGAATTACAAAGCTTCGAGACCTGCATGTTGATAGAACATCAGTAAGTTTTGTAAATATCATACAAAACATAATAATATATTGGTGGTGCATTCTCGACGTAAGTATCGAAAATATTTATATGTATATTCATATTTTATCGATACTTATTAAAGGCCGGCTACCACTCGCATCGTGAGGTGAGAACGATGGCGCCCCCTGCTGCGATCCGAGCGAGAAGGGAACAAAACTGAATTCAAAATGAAGTTATGGCTTTTTCTCTTTTTTTTTCCTCATTTTATTTTGTTTATACGTGGTCACGTTTATGCGTTTATTATGGCTATTGAAATTTTCAATATACCTAAGTTGAAATAGGGTCTAAAGGACTGTTTTTTTTCATTGAATATGTTGCAGGAAACTTTTAACGAACTTAAAATATAACCTAAACTACTAACTATAAAAGCCATGCCCACGTGGATAGGTGCCAAGAATGCCAGCTGTATGAACATTCTAAATGATTTTTTGCCCAAATAATTAATCAGCCTTGCACCAGATAAAGTAATTACAGAGATGCTCAATACATTTTAATCATTTAACGACTTTCAGAGCGTTATTATTAATTAAACGTGGCATAACGTCAGAATTTTTATGCATTGTATTGTCCCACTTCAACTGAACACCTATCAAAGGTCAGAGCGTCAAAACATTTTATGAATCCCCAAAAGTGTAAAACTTTCATTTGGTCAATATAGGTACATATGTGTTAAAAAAAAGTTAAACGTGCTCTATGATTTAAAGTCGCGTTAATTACAGTAGCGGAGCACTCGTGTGAATCTGTCCACCGCAAACAAGTTGTCCTCAACGCCATTAGCCTGTGTTGTTCAAATATCGAGCGACAGTGTTTGCAGTCGCCGAGCAAATATCGATGTTTGCGTTACGCATCACTAGTGCGTGTTTGTGGAGCCCGCGTGGTACATCGCGGTAAAGGGTTGCCCACTTGAAAACATCGTGACGATAAATATCCCCGTTTACCTTGTTACGTTAACAAATATTGTCGAGTGCGAGTTCATTTGCTCGCATACATTCCCTTTTGCAGTAGCTAAATTGCACTTCATTATGCCGACCCACACTGTCATCTAGGGTTTGCGAGTTCAACCACTCTCTACAAGTGTCGTTCGGATTTGCATTGGAGGTAAGCCTACAGGGACTAATCGAGAATGACTTAAAATGAAAATCAAACACCCTGTGCATTTATTGTTGGTATATACATGCACAGGGTGTTTGGTATTTTATTATAAATTAAAAAAAAAAACAAAACTAGCTTATAAAAACTAGTTTACCAATAAAAACGTTTATTACTACACTAGCTGTTGCCCGCGTCACTACATCCAGAATACGATACTAGTTTGAGAATTGCTTACAAAACTCAGCTAGTTATTTATTTTTGTTACAATCATCTCAAAATAAACCATGTTAATAAAAAAGAAAATTTAACCTTAATAAAAAAATTAGCATAGACAGTGCCTTTTGTATCCATGGAATGCACACTACTTGTAAGTACAGAAAATGTTACTTGTTAATGAACATATTGTGTATTCGAACGAATTTTCTGTTAATTAATTAGTTACCTAGTAACTAGCTTCTTTTTCTATTTTAAACAAGACCGAATAGCTTCTTAGAATGCCCAATTTCAAAACCAGTTATTTTGTCAAATTGAACCCATCGATATATTTGAGTAATTTGCAAATAACTTTATTAGAATTAGAAACGCCATTACAATCAAAGTATATACCATGAAAAATAAAGAATGAAGGGCTTTCGGTCCGCTATTAGGTAGGTCCACAATAGATCCAATATATGATCCATAATAGCATCCAATATTTCAAATTTAGAATAATCGTCCGTTATTGTTTCCCAAAATAAACTCTAATGCAAGAGCATATAGATATAAACTGTATTATGTCACTTGGCTAATAGATTTAATATTTAAATGGGAATCGTGTTTGGCTTTAATGTGTTTAATCAATCATAAGCCACGATTAATTATTGAGATACGTCCGTCTCTTTGATTGTTACTCGCGTATTTGAGCTGTAGATATAAATAACGAGATCTATTGTCCATTTCTGAGTAATCAAAAGTTCAAGGTTTTGTAATAAGATGTTTATTAATTAGTTATGTTGAAATAACCGGCCGCTTTAACTCGGACCAAATTACCATTGTGAAGATAACAAAGAGTTTGACTCGGATTTTTGTGTTACAAAATTTGAATATTGTCACGGATTCTTAATTTATTTTGATTGGGGTATGTTAATGACGGCGATTATATAAATTATCATATTATATTATATAGGTGTGGCCATAATGGCATACAATTATAGAACATAGCCTCGGTATACGACAACGGAAGTTTTAAAGTTAACTTTAATTAATCTAACCTACAAATCTTCAAATAAGAAAATAGAGAATCAAAGGGATTCGGATGGGATGAGCGTTGACATTAAAAACTTAAATATTAGGTACCTCTAGGTGAGATAAACTCACTAATTGTAATCAATGAGAACGAATATTTAAATCTGTTTTCTAATTAAGAATCATCGACCGAAAGATCAAACATTAATAAGTGATATAGCATCTATAATCTAGAAGGAAATTAATTAAAAGCAGTTTCGATTGAAATCAGTAGGAGCATCAGAATGTGCCGTGTAAGGGCGACGTAGAGTTAAGTCAAGACGGTTTCTAAACAACTTTTATTGATAGGATGCTCAGACTTACGTTCAGATCATTTCATTTGTCTTAAAACAGGGATTTTTCTGTTTAAATGTTTATCTTTTTTAATTGCCGCTGCGGATAGACACCACGTGCTAACTCGCGAAGCATTTGCCTCTATATTACTTTGTAAACTTGTTACACTGTAACAGGCTGTAAAATTTACAGCATCTGTTTGAAAATATCTTCTTTGTTAAATTAATGGGCTACATATTTAGTTGAAACATTAATATCGGCTGTCCTTTTGTTTTGATCAACCAAGTCGGTTAAATTTGATCAATTTATAAAACCGAAAGTTCATTTATTTCTGATACGTTACAATTCTTCAAATAATTAATTATAAGTATAAGTATTTTTATCTTAATAACAATCTTATTTATTAAGTTTCATTTTATTTTTTATTATCTATAAGCTGCATAAATAAATAAATAGTGACGTAAAATGCAAACTACGTAGTAGTGTAATTCACTTCTAAAATAATATACCTACCTATTATACGTACTGACAAGTTTTTCTCAGCTTATTAAGTGCTATAATTTGATATAAGACGTAATCATATTAGTATATCATATTAAGTACCTACTACATTTCTAACATTTTTCTAGTGGAAAGTAGGTTATCTTTTTAACTTAATGAAAATGTATTTTATACTTAGAAAAATCTCTTTTTTTTATTTTATTTTTCTATGACAACATATTGTACTAAAGCGAATGAAAATATTGTTGGCATTATTAGAAAGGTTAGAAAAAAATGAGTAGGTATCGTGATTGCATCTTCTTTAGAGCAGAAAACGTCTAGTGAATTTATAGCACGTAACTCTACAACAACCGTTTACATTGTCATAGTTTTAGTCGTTGTTTTTTACTGTCTAATGTTTGCGCCCGTGCTAACGGTGTGATGGACGCCACTACCGGTTTTACACAGCCATGAATTTCTCATTACTGTGTTACCATCTCATTTCATTCCCATACGAACTATTGATTCACCGGCGCGCCTACCTATGCGTGCAACATATGCTATGCTTAAAGGAGGTTTTAATATTTTGCATTAGACTTTCGAGAGTTTATTTCATATGTGTTTTTTATTATGTCCCAGTTAAAATTCATAAGATTTTTTTTTTTACTTTTAATAATAGATAAGAATCAGTATTGTTTTAGAAATTGTATAGGTACATAATTATCTTCAAAATCATAAAAGTATCAGAATAAAAAAGTAGGTATAGTATAAACTAACCAACCAACCAGTTTGTTTAGTAAGTAATCAAAAATTTCACATTTTCCATTTTACTTCAACCTGTTAATATTCATCTGTCATATAGCTAACAGGTAAATTATCTACTGTAAGGAAAATCAGTGTCAAATATTTATAGCCTTGGTGGTCTCATGCTTAGAACTGTACTCATGTGTTTTTGTTGCCGCTGCTGTGAACAGTGGCCATTCATATATTTACTATTTCATTGATAAACCAGAAGTCATTGTTTGTCAAGGTAGGACAGTGTGATGTATTGGTAGCGACAAAGAATATTTGATACTACTCAGAATGCCCTTAAAACCAATTGTAAATAGTTATATATATTAATAGTAGGTTAAGAGCTCGACTTCAGTTCAGGGGAGCCGAGTTCGATTCCCAGTTCGATTACCTCTAACTTTTCTATGTTACGTGCAACATTGTGAGGAAACTTGCATGCCTGAGTGTTATACTTAATGTTCTCAAAGGTATGTGGAGTCCACCAATCCGCACTGGGGCAGCGTGGTGGACTATGGCCTAAACCCCTTCTCATTGTGGAAGTAGACCCGTGCCTTGTAGTGGGCCGGTAATCGGTCGATATGATGAAATGCACTAAACCTAAACCTAATTGCAAAGCACTGTAAGCATCTACACCTTTTTATATTTATATATAAAAAGGTCTAGATCCCTACAATGTATACAATATATATTCGATAGTAAGTACCTTTATTACAAGTACGTAGAGCCACAGTTACTGACATAGCTCAACGTTATTTTTACTCCTAGTAATAAAGAGATAATAAATGATTGAGATATGGATAGCTTTTCTCATATATGTATTTTGTGTAGATAGGTAGGAAAGTATATCTATTGTTTATGATCAATGTACCTAAATCATAAAATTATATCATATAATTTCATATGCCTTATTGCACTTGGAATAAAGTCGATTTTGCAACGAAACTCGCTATATTTTGATCTCCAAAAGACGTGCTGTACGGGTTGTATGAGTCAATGTAGAGCGCTATAGATTATCACCTTCGTTGGTGGCTGCGGCTACCGGTTTTACGCCCAAACCGTCGCTTCATTATCAAACACGAGGCCCTCGCGTCAAAACAGTTTTTGAGATCAAACAAAATAAATGCAAACAAATTAACCTGCGACGATTTCATGGTTCGATATGTGTAGGATCACCAATTCACATGGCTTTCCAAGACTCTTCTTATTTAACCAGATTGTGAAATATTTAAGGTTTTTTTTCGTTCAATTGTTTTTTGTTGAGATTCAGTAGTCTTACTTCTTCCTCTTCTTCTTCAGTTTTTCAATTATTGGCGTAGGCCTCCGTCAACATCTTTCACTTTTTATAGCATTGAGCTGTGTATCTAATTCGAATCGGTTACTTCCGTAATGTCGTCCTTCCAGCGCTATTGTGGCCTTTCTGGGGAGGAGAGTTTTTCCTAATAGTTCGCTAAATCCAGCCCACTTCCGTTTAATATGTGCTACTTGCAGTTACATCTGCAACTTTGCTTTGAACTCTAAGCCCTTGATTTATCTTACGGTCCGTCAGTGACACTTTCAGGTTCTAAAAATCTAACTAAAAACAACACCATGTCCATGATGCATACTTATGTATGTGCCAACATGTCTAGGTAACAGAAGACAAAGTCTCATCATCATCATCACATCAACCGATAGACGTCCACTGCTGGACATAGGTCTTTTGTAGGGAGTTCCAAGTTCCACGATTCTGAGCCGCTTGGATCCAACGGCTACCTGCGACGCGCTTAATGTCGTCTGTCCACCTCGTTGGGGGTCGACCAACGCTGCGCTTACCAGTACGGGGCTGCCATTCCAGCACCTTGGGACCCCAACGTCCATCCTTTCTCCGAACTATGTGCCCGGCCACTTGCCACTTAAGGTAGACAAAGTCTACCGCATTAATAATATTAGTATCAATCAGTGGCGTGCATAGAGGGTATGCAGAGGGATCTCCAGTACTAGTTACACAAAACTTAAGGATTAGTTATACAAAACTTAAGGATTGACAGAGTGGCAGAGATATAAAAAGCGTACCCTTGAGCATTTATAACCCATACTGGGGATTTTCTTCATTTTATATTATCTTCAATCCCTGTGCATACCCTCTATGCACGCCACTGATCGAATCACTGGTATCAATGCAAAGGTGATGTACAATAGTACTAGTTTTGCCTAAAATAATGACTGTCAAGTTCTTACAGAATCGCATAAGGAAAATTCATAGGTGTAACTAATACCTGGCGATCGATCTGCAAAATGGGTCTAAGTCGTTAACCCACAAAGAAGAAGGGTGTGTGTTAACAAGTCAGGTCGTGTGCCGCATAAAGTAAATCCACTTGTGTTCTGAATAATTATATACCTGTACAGTGAATTATCTACTTAACTTGCCTTAAGATGCCTTACATCCATATTAACAAACTACTATAAAGTCTGACAGTGTATTTCTCTACAAATGTTATTGAGCTAAATAGATTGTTTATATCCGTATTTTTAAATGCGCTAAACTCTTGCTTTTTTGCAGATGTGTCTTACACCATATTACTTACTATGATGTCTCACAGAGCATTATATTCGGTTTCTCCATGAAACTTCACAGTGGTATCGTGAAATAACTGAATAAAACTTTTCTGTAGCAATTAAAAAATAAAATTTTGATTTTAATGAGGAGCTCTACTGGAGATTCAAAGAAAGTTAACTTTTGTGTGGTAGTTAGTCGTCATCATCTGTGCGGTAGTTAGCAGGATACATTTCGTCATCATAACGCCTTGACTCTACATAATAAAAACCTAATTTTCAATGGGTATATCTTTTGAGTCAACTTTAGCGAGCAATCAGTACATATATCACGTATGACAATACACAGTGAATTAATATAGTAAGACAATGAAATGGTCTTTTAGGAATGACATAATTGTTTCGTTGATATACAACGTTTGCATTACAATTGAATACACCCAAAAATTATATAACAATGGATGGGAGATGTATTCTGCTGTAAATGAGTTTTTTTTAAGGTATTTGTGATTTTTGTATAGTTCATATTGAATTTCAGACAGCGGGTCCACTATTCTACGAGTACTGATAGGTCCTTATGGTAGCCTTATGATATATATAACATTTCCCAGTTAATATTTGATTCAAATATATTTTTACAAATAAGACTGATACCTATTTCAAATCAAGGCTTTTCGAAGTTTTTAATAAACAATTTTTGAACTTATACAAAACTTAAAATCAATCAGATTGAGCATAAGATTCGTAGAAAACAGTTTTTTGACAACGCATTAGAGCACCTGAAGCATTATACGATGGCGAGGAAACTGAACGACTAGCAAATGACGAAGGAACGATGAATGTCGAGTAACTAAATTTGAACAAAACTAAAAATATTAGCTCAATAGCAAGTCATTTCTAGCCAATACGCATGCTAACCGGTTAGTACGCGTAATATGTGTTCAATCAAAATTACGAAATAAAACGTTATGTTGATGCGGATTTAAAAATCCGGTAGCAATCGAGTCGCGGCGATGATCAATTCAAACATTTAAATTCGACCAACGGAAATATCACGCGGAGATAAATTATTTACGACCTTAAAACACTTAGAAATATCAAAATCCATTTCCATTCATAAGTCCGAGCCGACTACGGACTCTTTATACCTCACGACGTTCATAAAACCTGTTTAGATTTTGATAATTTTATTAACGATCGAATGTATTGCGCGCTGGGTGAGAGGGATCCCTGAAGCCTCATATATTACGGCATTAACACAAATTATACAAGTTTAAAGCCACAACATAGAACGCGTGGGTGTCTTAATGTTAAAATGTGTCGTCCGTAATTATTACGACCCGGAGAACTTTAATGTCTTCGAAATATCGCCTTCTTTATTACAATAGAATCTTCACTAAACTGGATTTATTGGATCTATTATTGTATCACAACACATTTTGTTTAATGTCGATAATATATGGCCTCTTTGGAATGTGATCTAAAGAGTTTATTCATTCCACTTCGAGAAATGTAGCGACGATACGCACTAAGGCTCCACTGCGCGATGTAATTATTGTTGTCCATTCACTTTACATCGTTACTTGGTCATCTACATCTTTTTTATGTGTACCCATATATTTTGTTGCACTGTCGTTAGAATTGTGCGTAGCGTAAATAATTTGTTTGGAACCCCGCCCGCATTGTCTTGGACATATTATTTAAATGGGCTACCTTCAAAATTGTGTAACATGAGGAATTCCTTCAAAGTGATCATATTAAGTAATCTTATTTTAACTGTCACTGTATGTCCAATTAAACGGTTAAATCTGCGGCCTTGCTCACAAAGAAGTGCTAAAACGTGTATCACAATTACCTATGACGCGCACCTAGAACCATTAGTGTCTACTTATGTAACAACAATATCCACAAGCAATCCGCTAATCATCCGTCGCTTTGATCTTTACAAACTCTAACTCTTTAAATTCTTTGTGCAAACACAGAACACAGAGGCTGTTGCTGTTATTGCTACATAGCAAATCAATTGAACAAACTGCTTTCGGCCACTAATAGGAAGAAAACGATCCATTCGTTGCGTCAGAAGGCAGATTAATTAAACTTCTTACGACCAACTATACGTTATTCCATTTAAGTCGCGACAGAGTAAAGTACTTTAATTAGTAGTTTTCCATTTATCGGACACCTGGTAAAAGCTATTTGACTTATTAGCTGACTGACGTCTATCGTAAGTTTTGAGATAACCAAATATAAACCTTAATACTTAAACATAAAGTGTAAATTAGGTAGGACCTGATAATTTGCTTGTACGTTTTTATTATTAAGACAAACAGAGTTTTCAGGACAATCCTATTGGTCGGTGGAATATTAACTCAACAATCACGAGCAATACATTTTGAAATAGTTATAGTCATAATTCGATAGTTTTACATGGCTGCCAATTGGATGTTAAAATAAAATAATTTTATTTGCGTTCATATCAATAGTTACGGTTAGACTTTGTACTGTAATATCTCTTAGGATTTATCTATATGTAAGAAAAAGTTCCTGTTCTTTATTTTTAATTCTATAATAATAATGTAAGACATGACGGAACTCATAAATTACACACACCTTCAAAGATTCCGTTCCATTATAAGAATTAGTTTAAAAATGGAATTGTTCTTGGACAATTGGGATTGATCATCAGTCACTTTTGACGTCGAACGTTAGGGAGTAAAGTCACATATTAATATTAGCTTTGCTTTATGTTTTTACTTTCTTTATGCTATCAAGTCTTATTAAAGGCTGTCTTATTGGCCTTTGCTTATTAACGAAGTATTAAGTCATTCATTATCAGTGATCAAAAATAATAATCGGATAAATGAAATACTTCAACCTTCATAATTTACGAAAATTGGTAAAAATTAATTATCTGCTACTACTTTGCTTATAAACTTCTTCACTTAAATGTGGTGAGGCTCCAGTTACTCCAATTTCTCGGTATCCTGTCGCAAACCTTCATACTCTTTATGTAACCATATCTCATGAAGCCACTTGCTGTCTCCGTAACGTTGATAATTAAATTTGTGAAGAGCCTCGTTTTCTCTTATTACATGTTACACGAAACGATAGCTTTTGCGAGCAACAATTAGCATTAGAATGTGTTAATGTTACCAATTCTAGAAGTATAGTACTAATAGTCACCAGTAAAAAACAACCTGAGATTGTAAAAAAAAAAACAAATATTTTTCTTTTACTACAAGTTGCTTCATTAAATCACTCAAATAATTCGATGCTCATAAAAAATAACGTCGTTTAGATAAATAAACATTAAGTAGAGAAAGTACCTTAAAAATAAACAAGCCCTATTTCACGACACCTAAAGTGGCAATCAATAAGCCCACCCATTCAAAATGTAAAGTACTCCGTAACGGTAAAACTAATTATGAGAATGAAGTCGCTCACGACTTATAAACCGATGATAAAATACGCAAAAAATGGTTCGTGAGCTGGACACATAAGCTAACCTCTATAGGTATAAAATTGAAACAAGGTGCTAAAGTAAACTTAATTGTATCATAGTATATGCTTTCGTGAATCATCATCATCATCGTCCACTGCTGGACATAGGTCTTTTGTAGGGAGTTCCACAATACACGGTCCTGGGCCGCTTGCCTCCAGCAGCTCCCAGCGACTCGCCTGATGTCATCAGTCCACCTCGTAGGGGGCCGACCTACGCTGCGCTTACCGGTGCAAGGTCGCCATTTCAGCACCTTAAGACCCAACGTCCATCGGTTCTCGTAGCTTTCGTGAATAAAAGGCATCAATTAAAATATGACTAATTTGTTAAAACTTTTACAGATCGTAAAAATAGATATGTTTTTCGACTCAACAATAAAAAAGAGTAGGTACAACATACCTTGGTTTTATCGCTGATTTTAAATATAAAATTTATCGATGCCTTTTATCAATTGCAGGATTTTATTTGGTTTGCATAAAAATCATGTAACATTTGAAAATAAATGCCCTTGTAACTTTCCGAACGTTAAACCTTATTTTCTTGCATTGTAAAAAAGATCATAAGGAAACCATAAATATGTCTTTATCTTACGCCCTGCAACACCAAAATTTCATTTGGGCATTACGTGTTGTTATAGGGCCGGCAAACGTGCA
Source organism: Pararge aegeria (assembly GCF_905163445.1). NCBI lineage: Eukaryota > Metazoa > Arthropoda > Insecta > Lepidoptera > Nymphalidae > Pararge > Pararge aegeria. The sequence continues at coordinate 7,426,442 of NC_053195.1, read as the reverse complement.
TAGGTATCGCTGACGACAAAAACTGATCTCATTTGCCTCACTGATAACTACAGAACGTGAAAGGTAATTTCATACTACATTTTCCTTTTGACACGCCTCCACAATTAGTTTGCCTTTCCCAGTTTTGTTATTTTTTCCCTCTAGCATTATTTCATCCTTTTTTTAAACAAAAAATAAATCTTTCTGCCTAACCCGTTCTTTATCATACTTGCGGTGTGTTATTTATGTAAATATCTTCTATTAGGCACGTAAGGTTGCAGTAAATAAGACATTAATTTTATTTTAGTTTACATTTTGAGCTTTTCTATGCTAATTTTCTTCGATAGCGGTAACCGGCTTATTAACGTTGGCTGTTTACATATATCTTCTTTTTTTCTCTCACAGTTTTGTTAAGGCAAATTTAGTAGCAGTTAATACTCTTTCCTACTCGATTATTAGATATAAGTAGGTAAAAGATTTTTATTTTATTAATAATTGAACCTATTTATAGAATCCCTACCGTGACTTATTATTTTTCTCTATAGATATAGAATGAGCAGATGTTCACATTCAATAATCGAAGAATTATGAAATATCCCAATTAGTTCCAAAAGCGGTAAAATGTACACACATGTGACATTATAACTATTTTGTCTTATTGTTACGAAAATATGAACCCACATAATCAGGGGAATTTGTTATAATCCGCACCGATGCTATTGTCATGCATTGTTCATACATAGGAGAGGGAATGATGAAATCGAGGGGAGAATATTCGAATGCGTTATAAAAATCTGTAAGAATATAACCATTTGGAAAATGTCGGGGAAAATAGATATTTAACGTTATTTGCATAATATCGGATCGAACGAAGAATGAACACTGATGCAATGCTCGGGCATCAACTGAATATTTAAAAAGCGTGAATAAATTAAGGCCCGGTCATATAGCACAGGTGGAGTGGATGCTCCGGGCTAAGAGTGGGATGGAAGTCGCTCAGACCGAGTCATCCCGAAGAGCGGGCGAGTTATTAATAATCCGCATTCACGAGCCGCACGAGCGCGGCGAGCGACCGGCTTGCGACGACATTCCATCGCATTGTTCCGGCCCGCTCCGCCCGCGACACTTTTGTCTATTCACACCGATAAATCACGGCCCGACTCAATGTAGGCATTATTTACCTCTAACGACGATCGTGGTGCATCGATTAATTAGTGTAACACTATAGATAAGATAGTGGGGAAAGCGATCGCTTTCAATTTCCTCTCGAGGGGCACTCGGCGTAAAGTGTGCGTTAAGTGAGGACAATCGGAGATAAAACGTGCGAGACGAGACTTACCCTTAATCCGGTGATCGAAGATTGCGAGAAAACGTTTTGTCGTGGGGTGGCACGGTCGAGTCGGCCGCATTGTTTGCTGGCTTCTAATTTGATTGCCACAGACGGACGCGGACTAGCGTGGGCGACCACCCGATACGTGGATGTCTAATTAAGCCTATGAGATGCTAATGGAAGTCTTTTGTGGCAATGTCGTAACGCACCTCAATTTGCCTCATCCTAATGAACGGCAATAGGACATTACGGTTTACACAATAACAATTAATTCTTCCGTTTCCTGCTTGTTCATAGTTTGGAATCCTAATTGGAATTCTTTTATTTTGCCATTCAACTATAGTTTATCCCCAAAATATTTGAACCAAAATCTAAACAAATAATAAACGACAACTTTAATTTGAGTAAATAAGAATTTTGATAACAAACTGCAAAAAATCAAAGTTAAAATAGAAGTGCATTATTATTCATTAAATGTTGACGATAAGTTGGTAGTAAAGTCTTGCATCGTAATAGGATAGCCGATTCATACAAAGTATCCTTATTAAAGAGTCGGATAGGACGCCACACGCAGAGATTGCCCGACCAGACGCAGTGTCGTACCCCGAACGATGTGAGGGCTTAAATTGATTGTAATGTGAATGTGTTTTGAACAACTGTGATTGGAGTCAGAAACATCTTCTCGCTTTCATTAGACGGTTACTTGGTCATTCCTCTTTGACCCGCGCAATAAGTGTGTACAGTCAACTTCTATGCTGCAAATGCAATAACACCCTGAACTTTACAGTTAAAAATTGAATTTGCAACGTTATTTTTGTATTAAGAGGCATGAAGTAGATTTGTATGAGAAAAGAAACAGTTCCTTTATCATAACATCTTGTTGCAAAAAACTGCAGTTTTGTACTTATTATTTTTGAAATGGTGTACCTATGATTTTAAATTTTGAGAAATATCTACTTGAGAAACCATTCACAGCTATTTATTCTCAATTATCGATGAAGAGTGAGTTTTCCATACAAATAATTAAAGGTAGATAAGGTAGGAAGATTACATCATCATCAAAAGGTACATCCTATTCTTAATTCAAGAAACAGTAATTTCTTTACCGTCGATGTATAAACTTACGGTATAGTAGTAAGAATCGCCCGAGGCGAGTTACTTATCTATGGCATCGGCCCGGTTAATATGCTTATTAAATTATGTCGATGGCAAAAACCGAGGCCGGCAAACCTGTAGCTTTAGGGAGTAATTAACGGAATGAGCTTTATCCCGAGATTTAATCACCTTCTTAATTATTGGCTTTAGTACTTGAACGTTGCGAAATTGATGCCCTTCGTGGCTTTATATGACACTAATATGTTCGGAGTCTATACTTGAGGTTTTTTTATTGGACAGTAAATTTTTATGATTGTAAGATTTCCCGCCTGTTTTCTGTAGCATTTGTTCTAACTACAACCTCTCGCCTTATGTTTACGAAAGCAAATATTCTGAAGATGCAATAATTGTTAATTTAATCAAGAATTATTTAATATATTTTTTATAAATATTATAAATATACAAACGAAGGATTTTTCTAAAAAAAAGCCTTAATTTTCAGACATTTTTGTGTTGAAATTAAGAAAAATACAAACAAATTAAACTAAGCCATCGTCGATGAAAAATCTCTAATTTTACTTATATAAATTTAATTTTTCTAAAAAAGTATACAATTATTGGTTAGATACTAAATACCTAAATACCTTGCATAGTCGAAACAAAACGTTCCATTGAAGGCTAATGTCATTGTTGGATCAATGTATGTATCGGTATTAGGGTCAAATCTTATTGATTAGTGAATAAAAATTTGTGAACAACGCATGGGAGAGTCTGGGATCGGCCGTAACTCTATTAACCAGCTTTGCATATCAATACCCATTTTAATATGACATGCATCATTTAATTTAATTACATTTCCTGAGTATAGTGCAACATTTCGCCTTTATTACTTTTGTCTGTGATTTTGCTTTTTTTAATTTGTTTTGCATTATCTTCTGTTTCTATACCTATATTGATTGTTTGTATTTATTTTTCTCAGTTTAAACTATATTACTATAATTAATAGTTTTTTAATTTATAATTTTATATAGCTGTTTTTTTTTAATAATTACACAGCGTATTAATTATTCCACGTTTAACAATTAATAATCACTAGATTGGAAAATGTGACCTAAGTTGAGTATCCACTCAAATGTGGTTTATTTTGAACAGTAAACTTGAGTGATAAGCATCAGTTAAGTTCAAATATGATGTGCGTTTAAATTTAGTCGGCGATTTTACTATGGTGAGATTCGTAATGAGGTACAAGTTAGTAACATGTCAATTAATGTAACATTGGAAAATAATAATTGACGTAAAAAGCGTAATGAAGTAATGGCCGAAGCACTCCATAAACGAGTGGCGAGTTGCTTAGAGACATGAGACCAAAAACAGAAACATTTTTTTGTGCCCGCTGATCTCGAAGAATTTGCGGTTATTTGTAAAGGATTTTGTTGCAATTACATATTGACGCGTTTGAATTATTTTCTTGTATATAAGTTACCAATTGAGTGTAAGATTCATTTTTATATATACATAACTATATATACAGCATTTGGAAAAGTAGCTGTATAATGTCGCTAATAAATATCAGTCAACTTAATCCAAAATCTTCAGATCAAAGATTAATCACATTCCTTATATACTTTTCTTAATGTTCTCTGTTGAAAAGCTGATTTGTACTATTTGATTTAAAGAACTCAAATTAGATTGATGTTATTAATTTCAGGTGTAAGATGCTAACAACTTTTTCAAGGGAATGCGGAAATTCTGCTACAGAATTCCCCTAATATACCTTCATATCTGTAATAACAAACATTACAAATAATTCAAATATTGCAATGCCCAGAATAGTATATATTATGCAGATTATGTAAAGGCTATTTGATGATTCACAAATTAGAACAATCTTCTTAGGGTGCCGTCTCCTTACGAAGATTGGCAATCATTAGGGCCATCTCTACCTTGGACACCGCTGCTCTAAATAATGATTTGGTGCTCTTTCCAAACCATTGTCGTAGATTTTTGAGCCATGATATTCTTCTTCGGCCAGGCCTTCTTCTGCCTGCCACTTTACCTTGTACGATAAGCTGAAGAAGTTCATACTTTTTGGTGTTCCGCATCACATGACCAAAATATTCTAACTTTCTTTTTTTAATTGTTAAGAGTACCTCTGGAACCTTACCCATTCTCTACAATACAGTGCTACGATCTGTCCAAGATATTTTTAACATACGTCTGTACACCCACATCTCGAACGCTTCGAGTTTCCTGGACATGGTCTCTGTTAGAGTCCAAGCTTCTACGCCATATAGGAGTACAGAGAACACATAACACCGCGCTATGCGTGTTCGATGAGCAATGCAATTAGAACAATGCATTAGCATAATAGTTAGATATTAGAGATCAATAGAAAAAGTACCTAAATGAGTTTAAATAATTTAGTAGCAAGGTTTTCCATTCAGAATAATAAATAGGAAGGATAAATAATATCATCGCAGTGATTCAATACTCAAGACAGATTCACGTTGGGACTATGTTGACTGACTAGAAAATTAGTTTGGCCCAGTTTCCTCTCGTGTATTAATCATGCTCCATACAGGGTGTTGTATGGACTGGGTCAGTAATCAGTTTGTGTTGCTTAATACGGCGACCAATATAAAGATTTAATTAAATCAATTACCTAACGAAACACATCACACTCATGTTAGAATCATTAAAATGTTTTTGCAATGTGAAATTAAAAATTGTTGTCGTTCTTAAAGCTAATGATTTTGAGGTATTAAATAAAAAAACTTAGAATTTTAGTCAAGTCAGGCTATCTAAATTAAGGTTTAGGTTAGACGGAGAATTAAAAATTTAAAACTCTAATGCTTTAAATAGTGAAAGGCCTGTAATGCCTTTAAATATTAATTAAAAGTCCGGGGTTCGTTACCTAAGCTAAGTTTTGATTTTAATTGAACTGCTATGATATTTTGATACTGTTTATAAACAAAATAAAAATAAACTAAGCTAATCGCCTCGTACGACGACCGCAGGAGGAGGGGAGTCTGACAACTGTATTTGATCTGAACTCAAAAAATGGTTAAAATAAGAACTTTTATACTGTTTACTGTTTTTACAACTAAATGACAGTTGTTGCATTATTTGCATGATGCTTAAATTTTGCACGCTATAAACTATAACCTAAAACCTTTTGTATTACCTAAATATGTAACAGCTTTTAAACGTGTATTTTGCAAATAAAGATACTTAGATTCTATTTTCCTGAGCGGAATTATGTAACAGATTATCGTTTACTTTAATGTTTCGTTTTTTCAAATGCAAATGAATAAACATAACAAACCATTTAAAAACAGTATCCAAAAAGGAGCCTCTACGTTAATACATATATAAAACAGCCAAGGTGACGTCCTGAAAACCGATCAGGAGCAGACATAAGAAGAAAATAAGCGTTTGCTTCAATGTTTCGTTATTTCAAAAGCTATAGAAATCTTAATGAAAATCATCAGGAATCAACAAGAACTAACAATTTAAAAAGGATAACCCAAACGTTGACTAAGATAAAACCTAGCCAAGTTTGACATTGCTAAAACCAATCAGTAGCAGACAAACGAAGAAAATAGCATAGTAAACATACAAAACGTCGAGTTTTACGTTTGGGGGGGTTAATAAAACGGCTCCCCTTATCGTAAACTAAAACTCGTGTTTCATCTGCACTTTTGTCCCCAATATAAATTTACCACCAACCGACATCGGAATCTGTTCAAAAGTGTTAAATCGGTTAATATAATGATGATGGATGCCGTCCCGACCAAACAGCCCACAGCGGGGGTGTTTTACCCCACTATACAAATAAAATATTTTTATTATTAACTAGCAATCTATCCCTCTCACACACTGCACGAGAGCTAATCATAACCTCTCCGTCGCACAATTTAATCGAAATCATATTTCTGTTTTGTCATTATGGTATCACGTTTAGAGAGTTCCTCTCCTTTGTCCCGAATTTCGAATCGCCGGTTTCTTGTTACCAATGCAGCTTTTTAGGGTTCCGTATTGAAACAAAAGCAATTCGGGTTGTGAATGTTTGTCTATCTGTCCGTGGCCATGCCGTCCATTATTTCTTAATCAGGGAGACAATACAGGTTCAGATAACTTACGATATTTAACCGACCAAGTTGATCTGCTCTGGCATCTTGTAAGAATAAATTCTAAGTGAAAAATTACAAAAGCAAACACTTTTTTTACCAACAAAGCCTATTTAAAGAAACTGTTGCTTACTTTAAATTCTAATTGGTAAATGTATGTTGTATTATAAACTGTAAGATATAAAAGAAAATTAAAACAAACCTTATAGCTTTTCAGATAGAGTACATTTTCGTTAAACCCCGGAAAAAATACTAATAGATTACCTATATATTATGGTAGAATTAGGTATTATGTTCGGTTTTAAATAAAAACGGCGTATATAGTATTGCTGTATAGAAAAAGGCATTTGGCGGTACTTAAGTCATCACTACTACTAATTTTGTAAACAAATATGTATGAACGCTTCATAAGTGCCTGTGATAGGCCTACATGAATAAAGAAATTTTGAATTTGAATTTGAATTTGAATTCACTTATTTTGCGTATTTCAGGGTTACTATGTTAAAAATCGACGCTTTTTTGGTATGTGTTAATTCTTTCAAATTGCACGACTGCATTTTACTTTATCGGAGCGACTACAGAACCCTACCTTACGCGCTTTCTGACACGCACTTGACCGCACAGTTATTTTTTTGTTTTCTTTTCCAACAAGTCACAGTCACACCCGTGAAGAAATATGATGCCCAAGCTTTCGACTTAAAAGTACCTCGGTGTGTTTGATTAATAAAGCCTTCGCAAATAACTGTACGATGACGTCGCCATCTTACGCCAAGTAGTGGCAACGCATATTTTTTTCCTTGTTTACACGTAAAGATGTTTCCTATGAATGGAGCCGATCGGTATAAAAAAAAGGTGCAACCGTATCAAAATCTGGCAATATTGTTTAAAATCTAAGACAGTTGCATATGATTTCCTTTCATCATCACAGCCTTACCTGTGGGGGCTCACAAAAAACACGGCAGGTAGCCCATTTGTTTGTTATTAATTCTCGCGTCGAATCTTATTTTTTTTCCCCCGGTCGACCACTTTAATTCTGTAAGAATATTAATTATAATTATAACCGGGACTCGTCGCGTTCGTTATAAGGTGCTGGAACCTTAACTTTTGGTCCTAAATTTAAATCTGATCATTTATCATGCGACAATGTCGTTTTTATCTCGCTGGACTTTTTTTTGTTGTTTATAATTTTAACCTCAGGAGTGGGTGCCTGATGAATTACAACTGTTGTGTTGTGTTTACAAAGATATTATTTTTTAAATCCCGAGTCAAAAAGAAGAGGTTTATACGTTAGCCCACTTTATCTGTCTGTCGAGCTAGCTAGGGCTCTAATTTGCAGGGTTCACAGACTTATAGAGAGGTTCTTATAATTATTATCATATATTATTATAGATTCGGTGTTTACGGAGTGGGTATAGATTTTTTGTTATTTTAGCTAGTGTTGTGTTTTCAATATTTAATATTATCGCGTCAGCGTTGATTCATAAATATAAGTTACGGTTGAAGACTACCAGAGGATGATGGTGTTTCAGTGGTTTTTTTTAATTAATTTTAGATATAAGCATGGAGTTGCTACTTCCTCGGACGAGCACTATCACAAAAAGTGCTACTACTGCTTGAACTTACTTTCTCTGCGAGCGTGCAAAAAATAAAATATGCTTTTTTTAATCTTTTAGCACCCACAGAGCATTCAGTCCTAGTGTACTTACCTAACATGTTACCTATACTATATAACAGTAGTACACATTTATTCATACCTGTTAACAAATATTCTGTTATGGTAAGTGCACAGGCGTAGTAGAAGACGTCACCAAATAGGTAGGTATTATCGTAAAACGTTCCCGCACGCTTTCTGAACACGGTACACCCATAGTATAAGATTTGCACACTCGCAATAGTTGACTTGTTTCGATTATCGAGACACTACCGCCAAAGTAATATGGACCTTAAATTTCCCACTCTAAAGTTGTGAATTCCATACTTGATTTTTTTTATTACATCGTTTCGCAAAGAGCGATGGCTGTAGAAGTGTAGACGAAGAGATTTTTAACATAAGTATCATAAGTTTCATCTTACTCTAACGGAGTGTTTCGAAACTATAAACTACTATCGCGAGGTAATCTTACTCTTACTAAAGGTAGAATACGGGAATTGAATATTTCTACATGTTCGACTTTGGATAAAGAAGTGATTTCTAATTCTCTTCACCTAATTGGTTTCAATTCGTCATCGTACCGGAACGCTAAATCGCTTGGCGATACTTTTATATCGGTAAAAAATCTGTAATTATAAAATCCTAACTCACAGGACCTCCCACATATACTAAAACCTCAGTGGTAATCAGTGTGGCACACAGGAGATCGACAAATTTATTTACTAACATATAAAGTAAGATCATTCCATCCTCATTTGTTAAGCTTCAAATAGGTAGGAATAACTATTAACTATGCAACCGTCTTGATATCGGACACACATTGCATCCTCAAAACAATAATTATGAGTTACGCACTGCTATGCCAAGTATGGTCGAAGTGTTTTAATAGCCTTTTGTTTCATTCTAATGCATTCATAAAACTGATCTATTAAACACCTAGGTCTCTACCTACAGCACTAACCTTGTTAATTTGTTGTAACTTTAGATTTTTTAGTTACAAATAAAACTAATTGTAACGAAAATATTATTACTAAGGCAACCTTTTTACAAGCAAACGGCGGTACATACGAGTAGGTACATAAGTGTTACTGTGAGTATAACAAGAGTATTTGTAGTAGATATTAAAGCAAAAAAATTAAAAGACCCAAAACATTGATTTTATAGTGTTGAACTTTTTATGTTCACAAATCAAAATACGTATTCATCAATTACATAGTTGCTATTAACGGTAAATATATAGGGTAGTGGTAGGTACTTATTAATGGAATCAATTATTACTTACAATATAAATTACAGTTTATATATGTAGATACCTACAGCACATTATAATATCTTCGTTTAGTTGTCATAAGAAGACGATGTCTATGAGTCATGTCAGTACCTTTTATAGATATTTAAATATGTTTCATACACATTTTGTAAAATATATAGTTATGTATGTATAAAATTGCTGTGTATCGAGGTCAGTTTCACAACACTGCCTATCGATGTAATTCATTCGCCTATTACAAGCTCCTTGCATGGTGGTGCCGCGATAGTACCCTCATGTAGGTAACTTTATATAATTATACTGTTTAACTATTATATGTATCCACCAGGTTAGAGACTATATTACCATGTGGGTAAAAATAGCGTTCATTTTTAAGGCACTGGTCTGCCCTGTAGGTCTTCGTATTGTACTGCCTTACTTGTATATGGAAGATTGGCAAACATTAAGGCTGCAGCTGTACAGAATATCGGTAGGTTTTTATCATTGGTATAAATGTTTTAGCCACACTTGTTGTTCTTCAGATAAATAGTCTTTTCCCTTAATCACGAGCTGAAGCTGAAGGTGGTCATATTTTTATAGTCCCAGAGGGTCTATAAAAATACCAACAGGAACTTTTTTCGTAGCCTTAATAGGGAGAGTCCTAACTTCAAAGTTTATATATGTGACAGTGATTTTTAGGAGAAATAAGGGGTTGACAAATTTGCCTTGAGAGAATTCCTAAAGTATTGAACCATGACCTTACCTTATTTTCCGATCACGAAAATATAAAAAGTCGTGATCGTTATAAATTGAAATTGAAGACCTATCGACATCCTTGACTTTAAAAGTTTTAAAAGTTCGAAACAATAAACTAAATAGTTTTATTTAGTTCGATGCCTATCTCAATGTGTGTATCACGCGACGTAACTGGATTAATTTGAACAGGGTTGACAAAAGTTATTTTTAAACTCCTCTCTTTTTTTTCCTGCTATTAATGCTAACATAGTGGTAAACATCGATTTGGTAATAAAGGTAAAGAAACAATTCTACTGCATTAGATTTTATTAGTTATCATTAAGTATAGTTAATAGTACCTTTAGGATTTCAGGATATTCAAATTAAAAGTGAAGGACAACCAATTTCTGATATTGTTCTTTAAAAAGATGAAATGTAGAAGCTTCATAAAAATCTAATTTTAAAACAAATCCAACTTTAAAATAATATTTAAAACAGCGTATTGAGTCGTCAGGAAGTATCAAGACAAGTTAATTTGTGTGTCACATGATAATTAGTACCTATAACAAATGCGCTATTATTAGGTAATGTATTGGAAACTTACTTAAAATGAAGACTAATATAAGTAATAGAACTTATCTCTTGAACTTGACTGGCCAATCATTACTACGTATAAATAAATAAATTTACCCGGAGTACATGAAATCTGGGTGATTACAGTTTTTTTCTGAAGTGACAACCCTGAATATACACGGAACCGTTATATGCATAGAATTGTCGGTGTAACTAATCATATAACTGGCATAATAAAACTACTTATTGAAGGCGTTATTACAAAGTTAATATCTAAATAAAAGAAGAAGGCGGGCTATATTTCGCGGAATTCCAAGGTATAAGTCAAACTCTTTAATTTATGTTACAAAGCTTTACCAAATAACAAAAAATTAAGGGGTTGAGACAAAATTTACTCTGAATACATTTTCTATATGATTAGGAATGTACAGTATAATGTAATTTCACAGTCTTAATGGTTAAATAAATATAATCTTTATCATCAAAATAACTGATATACGTCCACTGTAAGGCTTAAATGGGGAGTTCCAAATTTCACGGGCTTGCTTGCGTCAAGCGGTTTCCTGCGACTCGGTGCAACTCTCCGAGCTATGTGCCCTACTGATTGTCCTATAAGCTTCGCAACTAGTTGAGCTATGTCGGTATTATTGGTTCTTATTCTAAAGTTCTTCTTAATACTGATACTCCGATCTTATTTCTCTCCATCGCCCGCTGAGTGATTATGAGCTGACTTACATTTTAGTTTATTAAGTTTAAGTTTAATTTTATTTATTACTTTTAATACATCAATATTAATTATTTTAATCCGATTTAATTCATTTTTGTTTTGTTTTGTCTCCTAATAATTGATTAAGTTAATTTTTTTATTGTAATTTAGCTTTAAATATTTATACTTTTAAAGGTTTATATTAACTGACTAATAATTAATTGTAAATAATTTATAAGAATGACTTTTTTTACATTTTAATGCATGCTGTGATAACCTGTAAATAGTTGAACATTTACTATGTGAATCATTCCAAAAAAAAAAAAAGCATGTTTTAATGTATCTACTATTGGTTGTCCTTTATAAATAAATAAATAAATGAGTCTTCCTATTAGAGAAATAGTAAGCGACCATAAACCTCGTCAGTGAAGCGTAGAAAATGTTCTTAATAGTAAAGTAGGTCGGTTGGTATAAGTCGTACCTTCTCAGAAAATCTAAATTTATTTTAAAAATAAATAATTTGACGCATGCTGATGTTGAAACAAGGATTCCCGATTCAACAAATCAAGAAATCTATTTCAGACAATATCCGTAGGTATCATCCGGTATATAAATAAGTTATAAAAATATAAGTAGGTAAGTCAACAATAAAAAGAATCCAAATTTCCATGGTATACGAATAACGCTTAGAATTGAGTAAAAAAAATAAAAGATGGCACAAGAAGCTCCACGTTACTTCTCAAATTGAATATTAGATTGAAATTACGTACTCGGGTGGCATTCTCCTTTGTTACGGGAAAGATAATATATAAAGCGCGCGCGCATACAAACACGGCAATAAGTATTTTAAATTAGCATTCTTTTTGTGCTCCATGCCACCCCAACTTACCCGCACCCCATCGTCTTAATAATATGGAGAAATTGAGTTGTTATACACCCTTTTCGGAGGAGGCGCGGGTGCAGCGGCACACCTCGGAGAGAAGCCTTTTTTGTAATTGAATTTAGATATTCTTCCCCCGTATAGCGACAGGGGGGTGGGACGCTAGTTCCGCGACTGGAGTAGTGGGTACGTGCCTAAACATATGAATATATTGGGACGCCGTGACAATGTCGTGCGTTATTAGATATTTTTACATGTAAATTTAGCATGGCTATACATTGAAATATTCTTAATATACTTACAATACAAGTTTTGCCTTCGGCTTCGTCCACGTTTAGGGACTATTCGCGTGTATGCGTTTGCTACTTAAAAGTAAGGCAAACCAACGAACTCACTTTTAAATGTTTTATACATATCTATGATTTCCTGCGTTATTTCAAGACCATAAGTAACTTATTACTTAATTCCATACTATTTAATTAATCCATTATTGCAAAGAGAGATTATATATAGCAGAGTATTGTCCTAAGATTTATTTATCCCAAATAAAAGGCACTTTCTTCGTGCAAAAACCCACCTATGCTGTTGCTGCGTTAAAGAAGAAGGCACTTACGCTTTTATAATATTAGTAGAGAAAAAGAGATATCAATTGCCAATGGCTTGTGTCCGTCAAACTCGATGAAGAATAATAATTAGTTCTAAATGATTTCATAAAAGGCTAACAGAACCATCATTATCATTAAAATATCACCCAAGAAAATCCATGTTTGGTAACTAGTTTTCATATGCGATCAAAGTATCGGAGACAACGGAAATTTACGCCAAAATTTTCGTCGCAAAGTATGCCAAATTGAATTCAAATCTCTTGTGCTCAGTAGATTTTAGTTCATAGATACAACATTGATTACCTTGACTTTTTTTATATGGGAATAGAGAGGATTTTAACTAGCTACCCTACGTACACAACTGATGCCCTTAACACGTGATATACATATTCAAATAACTTTATCAACATTCAAATTAGACATAAAGGACCTGCAAGATTAGTCTGGGATAGAACATGGTCCTAATAAGATTGATTAAACCCAATGTCCCAATGTTCCTATATATAACAATGCTTCGCCTAAATAGCTTCTATTAATTTGATCAGCCTTCCGAGAAGCAACGATAGCATGATACTGGTATGTAATTACAGAATGCTATTAACATCGTCCGTGTACAAACATGGCCGCTGGGGCTGATTGTAGGTTTCATTTTAATTGCGCACACGCATCCCGATCGCGACTAAGCTCTTATTGATTTGGACCTACAAATTACAATATTGTGGAAATCGTGGGAATTTTAATTGCTATCGGCCCACGAAACTGATGGGCAGATATTGTAAGCGATAACGCAGTTCTCAGCGTAGCTAAGCAAATAGAGGTTATCGTTGATATCATACCTACGTAAGTACTTACTTGCCGAAGTCTTACATTGAGTAAGTATCTAACAATGTGGTACGGAACTCTTTCTAAGGTAACAAAAACACTCAAGAGGTAACAACGAGTAAATGCGTTTTATAGGATATTTTTTACAAAACCACTGGGTAAGTTACAAATTGCAGCAACAAGTATGTATAGAATTGAATGTCATAAAAAGTCATAATCCTGAGCTGCAAACGGCATATGTTTTAGTACAAGAAATTTATCATTTTCCACATTTATGGGCGATAAGTGTTTGTACACATTTCATGCCTCATGTCCTAAAATGCTTAACGAAATCAGCCAATTTGGTAAAAAGATGATTCGTCTCCACAAATCGACATCACGCGCATTTATATCAAAATTGTTTAAGATTAAATTTATAACATTATAGATAAATTATACAAAGAAAAATATAACAATCATTCAAATTATCATTAATGACACATTCTAGTGGGCCAACGTCACGCTCATCGCTGGGAAAGAAGCTTAAAAGTAATTCGTGGCCTTCCAAATTATAGACATACAGAGCGGATGTCGCCGACTTCGGCGGCGCCGGTGCAGCTAAAAACCGCACGTCATTGTTTTTTGTGTTGCAGCCTCGGGCGCCTTAGGATCCAATCGGACCTCGGCCGCTAATTAATTATTTCACATGTATCGATCATTAATTACGTACGGGGCTCCGATACCGTCCACCCGTTATCTTTTAATGACGGCCGGCAATTTGTCGACCGTAATTATCTCACAAATCGGACGCACAAAAACGGAATATAATGATTTAAAATTTTAACACGATCGAGGCATTATCCGGCACAACCATTAATAGCAGAAAGCATCGAGATCGAATCAATCTTAATCTTGTACAGAAACGTAATCCAGATTTATTTATGACGGCGCTGCGCGTGTGCTATTATACTCGTCTGCAGCAATTTGCCTCGGAAATTGTCTTAATCGGCCGCTCAAGGGACTATTTATGTATAATTATTTCCAAATTCGACGCTCCGTTTGATGCCTTTCCGCTCTCTTTGAGGTGGTTGGACAAAAAAGTCATCTGTGGCAACAATTAAGCCTGGAAAAAATAGAAATAAGTATCGAAGGGTCCGCAATAATTACAGACGCAAATTGAAGGTTCCTAAGAGCATATAGGTCGAGTGGCGCCTGCCAGATTACCTGCAGATTTGTGAGACGAGGAGCCATCAAAACAAATCGTCATTGATTCATAAAGCATTATTGTAATATTTGCTACGTACATTAATAATGTCATACAGGTAGGTATTAAAGCCATCATAATAATTATATAACCAAAGAACATGATCGTTTTTTTACTCTTTACCTATTAGATTTACATGTCTATTTATTTCCTTTGATTCCGCATTTCGGTAATAAACTCTACTATCATAGATAATGTAAGGATGTTGCCTTTTTTTAATTTAATAATCTTCAGATTCTAAAACATCATCCGATAAGTTGAGAAGCCTGACTTAATTGATGCCTACCTTCAAGTTGGATAACTTTACTTCAATGTATCTTTGACAGGCAACGAAAACTTAAATACCTTTAAAACCTTTATCTTCCTTGGAACACAGGTCACTTATAAGGTTTTCTTTAAAGCAATTTATAGAAATGACCATTAAATTGTAGTTTTAATACTTATAAATCTATATACCTATTAAAGAGCAATGTTTCGCACCGATTTACCTTATGAGTTACTTAATATCAATTATTATGCAGCTTATTCTCGCAGATCTCTAATCATGGAACGATGAGAGAACGATAAAAGTTAGACGAACTTTGTCTTTAAGATTAGGTAGGTACGTGTTACAAAATTCGATGTTCTGTATGCTTCATATTACGTAGGATAAATCATTTTATCATTTATTACAATACCATGTTTCGTTTGGCATTTTATTTCACCTTTAATTAAGAGCTAAATTAATGGAAAAGTTCAATTAGGCTTCGCTAACACGACATGATTATCGTCATTCCCCTCATGAGCCTTGTAATTACAAGCGAACACATTCGAGAATTCTGCAATGTCACTGTTTTCGTGTTAGTCATTTTAATTACAGCTTTCTCCATACTCTTATTTCTGTTTGAGATCTTGTATGGAAATGGCGGATATTACATCTAATAGACGGTTACTTGCAAAATAAATTACATCCACCTCTTTATTTCTCTATCTGGTCGATTACCATTATATTATGTAGACGGGACGGAACGCTAATTTGTAGACTAATCTGCGATTGCAAAGCTTTACTCTAAGATGAAGTAATTTTGTGTTTGCAGAAGAAACAATTATGCTATTAAAAAATCGTTATTTTTATGTAATCCATCAGGCAAAAATTTAATAAATTTCGACATGGTTCTAACGAAATCTTGAGAGGCTTGAGTACAATTTCGACCAAAGCATGACTTTATTAAAGCAGCTTGTGCAAAAACGTAGATTCCCATAGTCTAAGCGAGATATATTACCATAGTTTAAGGCTTAAGTTAAACTGTAACAGTTGGACAACGCTAACCACGTACTATACCATGTAGTAGCCATACTTTATCTACTTTCCCACGTGTAATCAGACTACCTCTATTACATTCAACATTTTAGTTACCGTTCCCTCCACTTATTAATGTAATAAGTAAATCGTTTGCTCCGTCTTTACTCAATTTTATTCTCCATAATAATCTTTTTCCGATATTTTCATATTAGTGTCCAACAACACAAACTTCACTACTTATTGTAATTCTTGCAAGATTTAGTAGATGTTCTTTAATGCGCTTTTACGATGTTTTCGTGAAGAAATCAGGTTGGGGGTAATTATTTAGCTGTGTTCTGCGGTTTCGTGAGACCGGCGACTTAATGAGGCCCTGCATAATAACCTGCGATTATTAATATGGATGTAGTTTACCGCTTACAGTCTCGTTACTCGTCTTCCTTTTTGTTTTTCTTACCGGATTTAGTATTTAGTTTTATATTAATAATTTCATT
Source organism: Pararge aegeria (assembly GCF_905163445.1). Lineage (NCBI taxonomy): Eukaryota > Metazoa > Arthropoda > Insecta > Lepidoptera > Nymphalidae > Pararge > Pararge aegeria. The sequence goes on along the minus strand of NC_053195.1, from coordinate 7,409,671 downwards.
GATTGTTGAAGGAGAATCTTACTAGTAACTGAACACAAGGTTCCCTAAAAACTGAGTGATAACAAAATATTCTTATTAGAAACCAGACTTGAGTTTTTTTTTATTATATAATAAGCCATCCTCTTCTAAATATTACTCTCTTAAACTAGTCAAGACTCTCGTCTTTCCATCCAAGTATGTAGCTATCGAGTATCACTTACAATTCTCATTAGTTAAGATTTTGCATTGTATTCACAATGCTTTAAACATAATTTTTTTAATAATGGTCTATAATCTATTGTTTTAAAATACAAGCTGTGTTTTAAATAACGGAAACTTTATTTAAAACACTGCTTGAAACGGAACAGCTTTCTACGAGTCCTTAATACCTTAAAGTTACGGCGTAATGATATTAAAATCTTCAATCCAAATAAAATCTTGAAATTATCACTGGGTCTCTTGAACTTAAACCTATCCCCCTGTTGTTTGTAATATTGTCGTTGCGATTCGCGACTTATTGTCAACAGGCATTTCAAACCGCCTTAGCATTTTTTATTCGCATTGTGGTTGAAAAATTCATAAGTAAACCTACCTACTGGCAATTAACTTATAAGTCGGATTAAACGTATGAAATAAACTATTATTACTAAGTATTATTCGCAATAATTGAACATCGAACGGTCGAATAAACCAGCATACGCTACTTCCTATCAATAACATTGTGCGAGCCTCATTAATAAGATGAAAAGCGCACATCTTCATTACGAGTAGGGTGTCCGTAAATCAAAGAGGACAAAAATTTCTTAAGAGCTTCATAATATTCTTGAAAACTAAACGCGCGTCAATCCAAAAAGCGCATAAAACGTGAAACGGAAATTCTGAAGTGTTAGTTCTTCATTGCACTGTTGGGGTCCTTAGGTGCTGGAATGGCGACCCAGTACCTGTCAACACAGTGTAAGTCGGCCCTCAACGAGCTGGACAGACGGCATCAAGCGAGTCGCTAAGAGCCACTGGAAAGAAGCGGCCCAGGACCGTGAATTTTACAAAAGACCTATGCCCCGCAGTGGATATATCGGTTGAATTGATGACGATGATGATAATGAGTTCTTCTCTGGTCATTTGAGATTGGGTCTGTTTTCTGAATAATCTATCTCGATTTGGAATTGGACCTGATTTCGGTTTAGCGCGCCATCTTTAATTACTCCCATTTCCACCGTTTCCTTTAAGACCTTCGTCATCGATGTGATTTTAGGTCTTCCTCTTTCCCTTCTCTTTGTAGCCATGAATTTTTCACGACATGGTCATCTGTTTGTCAAAGAAGTTGGCCTACGGGTAGGAAACAAAAATTATCGCGTCAAATGGTTGTCAGGAAACTAAACAGATAGATCTTCTAAGTTGTGTACGTATATTGGGTCCCTTTGAGATAGTATTGAAATCTGTTCGTCAAAAAATTTTACCTACGGGTAGAAAGTAAAAATGATAACTGTCCTCGAAAATCCACACGGGTGGCAGCCCTTATTATAAAATATGTATGTAGGATACTTACCAAATGCGGGCTTCTTCTGTGTTTGCGTACGTTCAGTCTTCATGAAATAGTGTAACACTGATTTAAATCGAGTTCAGTTAAATTTAAATTCAATCGATCCAGTGTTCACGTTCAGTCGATCAAGAACGAGTGGTCAACAAGTCGAGTGGGCATCGATCAAACATGCAAAGCCTTGCTTTTGGGCTACGTGACACTTACGAATTGTACGAGTAAACCGCGCACTAAACGCTGACCCGAAATAAAGTAAAGTACCTACATAGAAAAAAAGATTTCGCACAGTTTTTTTTTCGCATTGCAGACTTGCTATACCTATGACTAATCCCGGTCTTATATAGAACTTTCATAACAATTTTAAACAATTTTCTTTATGTCACTCATTTCAATTTATTTTATTCGAGTCGGGTTGTTCAGTCGATATGGCGTCCACCTTACCATGAACAATTTCTCACATTTTAACACACACATAAATGAAATCTTACCTGTTACTTTGCATTAGAAAAAATAGTTGCAACCCTAACAGTAGGTAGATTTCCTTTGTACACTTCATGTATCTTATGTTCACAATCACAATTTATGGTACATAAATAATAAATATATAGATACCTACTTCCGTTGTGCAAATGGACAACGCAATACCTTCTTCGTGGGAATCAAAGCATGTGGTTCATTAAACATTTAGCATAATCGGTGCCAAATGCCAATACCAATATCAACCGTTGCGCACAGAAAATTATACCACTTTTATACTAGGAACCAAAAAAATATCGACTGCATATTCTTACGGAAAACACGATTCCAATATGATCAAAACTAACTCTTATCAGAATGTATTCTATTAAATATTATTTGCTACGTGTCCCGGCTGGGCATTCCTCATAAAATAAGGCTGCAGAGTAACTAAGCGATGCGAGCAAAAAAATCAAGCAATGCGATTATTATGACTAAGTATACTTATTAGCTACCTAACCCTAAGTTTTCCTATTTTTTCATCACAGATTATCGTAAAAGCCGCACGAGCTGAAAAACTCCCAGAAGTCCATAAAAACGTTGATTATTTTCTATGTCTATTCTGTTTTACCTTGTGCATTTCACTGGCTATAGGTAGAGTAGGTAACTTCTTAACTTTACAGATTTGAAGAGTTTAAAAACTACTGAGGTATGATATAATAAAACTTATTCTTTAAGTAGTAATACAACTATTACCTAAATATAGTAAATAGTATCTACCTATTATAACCACTTGAACACAAGGTAGGTATATATATAGCTTTAATTTGCTCAACTAATATAGATTCTCGCGTATAGCGGAATCACCATATTATATTTGACCAATTATAATGCTTGAAAATTATCTATATCTATCTATTGTTGGTATATATAAACTCTAATAATAATAAGGATGTACTTACTTTAAGTATAAACTATGCTAGGTGCCTGAAATCTATCCTCGAAAGATAGTTAAAACAAAACAAAAATATGATAGTCTAAAAAATAGATTTCTCTTAATAGCTTAATATTTATGTTTTTATATTTATAATATACTATATCCTGGAACCAACGTCATAAGATTATGACCATTACAGCGCATTCACCTCAACTCTAATTACTGGCTCTTTCTATAATTTGCACACACATTAGCACCGAGAGTGATCTACAAATAGCTCTTGCGGGGACGAACGTAATAATTACTTGTATAATTAAATCCTTTTTACAATGTCACTTAATGTAACTGCTTCGTGATTTGCTTAAGCGAATGCTTCACCTTCTTTTATTAAACACATCTATAAAGCCCTAATACCTAGCTAAATTCTATGCAAACTTTAATGGACTAGACTATTAAAAACTTATAATATCTTTACCTTAGATTGAGAATTATAATTGAGGATACTGGGGAAATATTGCCATGTCTAAAATGGGAGTGCCCTATAACATGTATAATTAAGTACCTAGATGCTGTTTACAATATGACGTGTGCCTCGGTAATGGTTTTGAAGGATACATAAAGAAAACGGCTCTCCTTTTTAAAAATCTATCTTTAAAGCCTTTATGACTTTCTGAAGTCTATGCAAACTTTAACGAAATACATTATATGGAGTGACTATAAAATCATCATATCTGTGTCTACTTTTATAGTAGACATGTATTTGACTTTTTTTAACTAAAACGTTATTTTTAAAGCGAAATGGTTAATTAAAAACTTTATTTTTATATAGGTATTTATTTATAAAAGGTTATTAAAGACTTACTTAATGTCTTAATGGAACAAACTATGAGCTCTAGGATTATAATAGAGGAGACGGGACCAATTTAGTCATGTCTAAAATAACAGTTTTCTCCGTAGACGAACGAACGAACGAACGTTAAGTAGGTATAGTTAGTTACTTCTATGATTTAAGCCTTTTTACAATGTCACTTAATATAACTAGTTACATAGTCTTTGATGGGCCAGAGTTTCTATACGTGTAGATCCTTAATCTCGCCCCCACGAACTCTTAATCATCGTAAGTGATTTTTTTTCTACAAAATGCTATAATGAACTTATGATTTCTATATATCATTTAGAACCAGGACTCTGTGCTTCGGTCCCTACTGTTTCTTTCATTCAGTATGTAGATATGTATTTTAAGGCGGAAGTACCCGAATACCCAATTACCTACCCACTCACTGTTAAACTACATACTATTTGTTCAAATAATACCTAAGTACCGATGATAATGTGCATATCTCACCAATCCACAACGAATTTCTTTCATACCCATGAAATAACTGTCGTTTGGTCCAATATAAACATTGTTATCAAATTCCCATGTAATATACCTATAATAATTTATCGCTTAATCATTTTGAAGAGGCTATACTTGACCGTTAGGAGTGTAAACAAGTAAATGGGTGCGGTCGCGACCGAGAATTAAAATCTTCCAAGGTCTTCTTCTTTGTACCTAATTGCTAAAAAGATTGATTTATCAAAATTTGCATAGTTTATCTAATATGGACATCTGTTGTTGAGCTAAGCTCCATTCATATGTTGATATACCTACTGGTGTCGAAATTTTAATTCGGTAAGTAATGACCGTGTGATGACCATGAATGTTTTTCAGTGTCTGGGTGTTTATATGTATATTATGTATGTTATTCATCAGTTATCTTAGTACCCATAACACAAGCTACGCTTACTTTGGGGCTAGATGGCCTATATATGGTATATTTATTTATGTCGAATGAAAATCTTTGGATTGCCGCCGCCACAAAATGGCGGATTACATATTATTTCGCAACTACCTAAATAGATTCACTAATATAATAATGTATGTTGAAAATCGGGGGTTCGTTATTTTTTTTTTTTTACTATTACTATACACATTAATAACTAAGTATCAATAGTTTCAAAAACGCTTTTCTATTAAAATTGTATTTAAGTGAGAAAAAATTTACTATGCTTATGCACTGATTATCCTATCGCACTCCGAAGTAGAAAAAAAATTCACTTACCGTCTTATGAGCTATGAACGTTTGCATATTTCGTCTTGTTTCGAATTATTTGATATAATATATGTAGGTATCAACGACACATCCTGCGTTTATTCACTCATTCATTAGTCAGAGTGATTAGTGTATTGTGAAATATGCGAATTACTCATAAATAATAAAACGAGTTAAAAATTCTGCAAATTAACTATCAGTTTATTAATTATTGTATTCATTTTATTATCAATCGAGACGCGTATTTTCCTGTTGCGTTGACGGAAATCATTTTGTTCAATATTATTATATTTTAATTGATAATATTAATTATTTTGCATACCGTCGAAGATAAAAACAACTAAGGCCAGTAGATTTGGTACAAGCGTAACTCGCTCGTAATTGAGGATTTGTTTTCGAGTATTAAACAGTACCTTTCGTCAAAGTAAAATGGGCCTAATCTCACTCGTTTTAGAGTTGCATATCCTTTAGGTACTTCGGATGTCTGTTATGACGTTCTGGCTTAAGTCCTAGCTTAAAGAATTGTAGGCAAATTTAAGCTTTAACATTCATTTTACTCCGATGTTCAAGTAATTTCATACTTGGTATTATAATCATTTCAGGTAACGGCAACCAGCGATATAAATACGTAAGTGTTTATGTTTGTTTGTTTGTTACCTTTCTTTGACTAAACCTCTGCACCGATCTTCTAGGATATTAAGAAACTAGAAAATTTAGGAAAGATAAGCTTGTATTCTGAAAACGGATATAGGATATTTTTTCAGACCGAAAAAATAAACAGTTCCAGCAAGACCTTTCGAAACCGAAACATACCCGGTTTGTTTGACTAAATGGCTTCAGCAGGGATATTCTATATCTCAGTTAACATGCAATTAGGCTAGCCACTGGATGGTTGCCATAAAATAAAGCTCAAACCATTATTAATCATTACGAAATTTTATCTACGAACAGAGTTGAAATGAACTCGGGTAGAAACTTTGGTTTCAGAATACAAAATATGGATTGAACAGATCATTTGATGTCAATTGAGATACAAAAGCAGCCTGTGAACTCTCATATTATGTATATGGTACACGGCTATTATTCTTATAAATTGAACAAAAACTTCTATTTTGGAAGTCAATAGTAAAAATGTTCTAGTTTGGTACTTTTTCACCGGTTTAGTTTCCTAAACCTGGTCAAAAATTCCGGGTGTTCGTACGGGGTCATTATTTGTGAACAAATTGCTAGCGCGATGCAGGATCTTTGTGACGCCATCTAGTTATATAATGTAGAGACCGCCACACCTTAGTTCATAAAAAGCTCTGTCTCCTATCCCCTCTGAGTTGGCTTGTGCCCAGTAATTAGATATCGGAGTAAATATCTCACGGCTGGAGAACTAAACTTCTCTCTGAGTAGATGGGTATAAAGACGATATAGCTATCGTGAGATAATGTCCTACAATGTATTCGTGTTCCCCTAGCTTGTATTCGTTTACCTTTAGTGATATACCTATTACTATCTACACTTTGTCAATTAAATAAACAGTCATGTACCTAATCTGTCAGCTTTGGTTATGTAGGTAAGGTTTCGTCGGACATACTCCTATGTGTTTGTTAGATAACAGCAAGATAACAGAGATGACGGCTTAATCTTGCTTTTTTAACAAATTTTCATTTTAGATTACCTACTTGGAACGCTATCAAATTTCTGTTTATTTTATTTATGTTTCTAATGCTATATGAATTAAGGAAGGTATTCCTACGATACATTTCGCCTTAGGAACGTAAAATGTGTGTATGCCGAGTTCCCTATGATATTGGTTGCTTAATTGTAAAAATGTCGTTTTTGACAGCGATGACAGGCTGTCAGACGGATAAATTGATCACAGTTGTTTGCGCAAATGCCAGTTAGATAAGCGCTTATTATCAAATATTTTAATTTGATCATTCAATAGATTCATTTTATAAGTTTTCATCAGAGGATACGTTCGCCTATGTAATCAGAAGCCGCATAAATCGTTTAACTTTCGGAATATTTACCTGTTAATAAAAGTGAACTATCTAATAGGTAGGTATTAATTTCTTAATACATTTGATTTGAACGTGGAATTATTTTGAAATAAACTTACTAAAAAATAAATAAACACAAAACAATCAGTCGCTATAAATGATCGTCTCCACCTATTTCCGTTTACAATGCCGGCCTATACAAATGTATTGAATTGTCGCATCGCTTATTAAGTTAAACTAGTCCGTGAGAAAAAAATCAACATGGCGTCATACTTCAACACAAAAGTTTGTTACTTGGTCTATAAAACTTCCACAGCTAAAATCAAAGCAGTGCATACCTAAATACGTAGTTTTTTAGATTAACAAATGATTGGGAATCCAGCAAAGTATCTAATTCGAGTTTTTAAATTACAGGAGAGCATGTGATGCCGGCCTTTGACGCCCGGCGCCATGCCCACGCCGCTGCAGCCCGGCGGCCCCGCTAGCGGCCCGCCTCCGGAGCGCAAGCGGCGCCGCAAGCGCGACGATCCCCAAAGTTCAGCCGCGCTCGAGCCGGACGAAGACGACGGCAATATGAGCCCCGAGGAGGAGCCGCGGAACGCTCCTGCGGCCCCAGCGGCACCCACCCCGGCACCATCGTCCGCGCCAGCGCCCACGTCTCCTCCAGCCGCACCGGACGCCGTCGACCTCACCTCGCGCCGAGATTCACCACCCCTCTCCTCCGATGTAGAACATTTTGATGGCAAGATCGTCTACAACCCTGACGGATCTGCGTATATTATCGAAGATCCAGAAATCTCGGAGGGCGAGACGAGCTTGCCTGATCTGCCCAAAATTGAACCTGGGTGCATAGTGGACAGTCGAGACCGAAACGTGGTTGAAAGGCAACTCGAATTCCCTCAAATTGCTAGTGCATTCTACGTATCGAGGAATCCATCACTATATGGAGCTTTATACGGAAGATTGGCTGCTGAGAGAGCACGAGCGAGGCCAGACGCACCAGTGATGCATAGTTATCGAGTGTTTAGTTTTCGTGGTGGAAAAGACGCTCCTAGACCATCGTCTCCAATGCCGGAGTGCCCTATTATCGTACCGGTTAAACCGATACTTATGTGTTTTATTTGTAAATTGAGTTTTGGATACGCCAAATCTTTTGTAGCGCATGCCCAATCCGATCACAGTTTATCATTACTTGATACAGAAAGAGATGCCCTATCAAGAGAAAATGCATCGGCAATCATACAGTGCGTTGGAAAGGATAAAGAACCCCTAGTCTCATTTTTGGAACCCGTTGGGGCTGCTGCACCACCACGTGCTTCAATGTCGGGCAGTCCTGCCAATATATCAGAACTATCCAGTCCTTCCATGGATAAGCGACCGGATGTAATAACGCCAGAGAGAGAAAACGAATCAATGTTGTTACCCAATGGATCCTGTGATGACAGAAGACCTAGTCCGCCATCTTGGAGGCCACCTAGATCGATGACTGAATCATTGATTCCACAACATTCCATGATTTCAGTTGCACATCCGCACACAATAAATGCGTCTGTACAACATCGTAGTAGCCCTAATTCATCCCCACCGTTTCAAACAGCACCTCCAGCTTTTCTTTCTGGTACAACGATAGGAGTATGCCCAGATCATCTCGGAGGTCGACCCTCTGGAGCTGATTGTCCAAAATGCGAGCTTATTTTAAATTCAGGAAGATTAGGTGGCCCATTGGCTGGCATGCATAGTCGAAATTCCTGTAAAACATTAAAATGTCCAAAGTGTAATTGGCATTACAAATATCAAGAAACATTAGAAATACATATGAAAGAGAAACATCCAGAAGCAGAAACAAGTTGTATTTATTGTATTGCTGGTCAACCACATCCACGGTTAGCACGTGGGGAAACTTACACCTGTGGATACAAACCTTACCGATGCGAAGTGTGCAATTACTCGACCACGACAAAAGGAAACCTAAGCATACACATGCAATCTGACAAACATCTGAATAATATGCAGGAGTTGCAGAATGGTGGCAACCCTGCTGAAGGAAACTTACCACCAGCCCAGCATACGCCACCAGGAGTTCATAAACCTCCACTACCCCACCATTCGCCCTTGGGTCAGAAACCAAAGCCAACATTTCGATGTGATGTATGCAATTATGAAACTAATGTTGCACGTAATTTAAGGATACATATGACATCGGAAAAGCATACCCATAATATGCTTGTCCTTCAGCAAAATGTCAAACACATGCAAACATTGTCAGCTCTTCATCACCGACAACAAAGTCACCAGCAGTTAGAAAGTTTGTTACATTTTCACGGTAGCGATGCTCCTCCACCCAACCCAGAGGCCGCTTTAGCTGACATGGCGTACAACCAAGCTCTGATGATTCAGCTTATGACTGGTGGCCCTGGACCCTCTCCCCCAGAATTAGGTGCTCATTTAGATGTTGGTTTAAATCCAGAGGCTATGGAACCACCACCAGAACCAGCGGATCCAGAACCAGAAAGAACGTTTCACTGCTGCATTTGCAACTGCTTTTCAACAGATTCTTTAGAGGCGTTGGGTCATCATCTCGCACAAGATCGCACAAAGATCAGAGAACAAGAAATATTAGCTTTAGTAGCCGGTCACTACGTTTGTAAATTATGCACATACAAAACTAATTTAAAGGCAAATTTTCAATTGCATTGCAAAACGGACAAACATCTACAAAGGCTACAGCATGTTAATCATGTAAAGGAAGGTGGTCCAAGAAATGAATGGAAATTAAAGTTCTGTGGCGGTGTAGGGACTGGTGGTGCAGGGGTCGGTGGGGTGCAAGTCAGATGTTGTGCTTGTGATTATTATACAAATTCAGCACACAAACTGCAACTGCATGCCGCTGGAGCCAGGCACGAAGCTGCTGCCCTACTGCTAAGACATTTACGAGACTGTGCCTCGAGGATACCTCGGGAACGTCCTCGAGTATACCGATGTGCGTTATGTGGCTTCGGTGCACCACATAGACTGTCACTCCTACAACACGTACGCTCGGTCAAACATTTGCAAATGGAACAAATCCATCAACTTCAACGCCGGTCTGAAGGCAAAGACCCGACGCCGGATGTTGCTGAGCTGTTCCAAGTCATCCCTCAACCGCCTGAGCTACCGAGTCCATTTGATCAACAAGACAATGGTAAGCTTAAATTCTTATTCGAAATAAAAAACCGATTAGCTTGAACCGTCAAACCTCTTAGTTTCCAACGGATTAAAAAAACTATTAGGTTCTCAATCGTGGAAGTATACTATTATTACAATTGTTTTGTTAAAGATCAAATGAATCAATTTAAATTATTTTCATAAATTAAGGATGTAATTTCTTCGCGGACAGCAGCAAATGCTTCGAAATTTGTGCAATAATTTGTTGTAAGTACAATTCAAACATTAGTTGCTAGTATATCAAAACCCTGCAATTAGGTATATATAATTAATTTGACACTAATCTGAACTATGGAGCAGGTACGACGTTGTCTCCTTTCATGTTTATCAGAGTGGTAATAAGGAAATTGCTACTCGTGTTTGCCACTAATGCCTTTCCAAGCGTGACTATCCTATTGTTATTATTATTGTGAATTAACTTCCTCGAGTCATTGTCTCTTTAAGTAACAACTTTTAATGATATCTAAGATGGGAACAAAATACTGCCACAAAAAATATGTCAGAACTATAAGCTGTCCATAAAAACACTCGGTACGCTATTAGATGCGCGTGCGCTTCTTATCCAATAATTCTCTTTTTAGTAGCCGCTAGACATTGTTTTTTTAAAACCTTTTCAATTGTGTAGGAAAAACGTTTTATTATTTATTACTTTTGTGATAACACATTTCGCAAGTTTTATTCTATAAGGCGTGAAAATCCCATTAAAATTAATTCAACCAAAACCATTACCAGCGTTCGTATCGATAAAGTAGGTAATACTGAACCAACTTATGAATGTGATTTCGAAACGTCACTATCGGTTTCCAATTTAATCCGATTCGTTCCTTAATCAATTTTGTACTGCATTTTTTTCAAACAAAGCTTCTTTCGTGAACCGCGTGAAAGAACGTAGGATTATTATGTATTAATTGGCGTAAGTGTTTTTTATTATATTTCTGTTTGCGTAATCAAAATTAAGGAGCTCGTTATCATAGTGCTCACGTGACTGTCACATCGTGTCTGATCCAAGAGGCAATCTCCTTTTAAAGCGATGAGCATTTAGCAAGGAATTCGTAATGACAATAATGAGATAATTACACACGGACCAAAATTTAATTTAAAGCGCGCAACATTAGAACAGGTTTCTTTAATAACGAACGCCTTACACGTTGTCGCCACATTCGAACTTCGTCATTGGCCGGAGGCGGCTCCGCCCCGCGAGCGAAGGAGACGGAGAGAAGATTTGAATTGAGAACGCGAATTTTCCATAAGTACCGCACGCGGGACAATGACTCGCATTACGTATGTGGCCGTCGCGCATTAAGGATGATTGCCCCCTTGTGATGAGGCTGCTACATCATCTTACAATGTCGCCGCATCGCCGGCCGCATTGCCCGTCGCATCTTTATGGCTGCGGTGAAATACGATAAACACCGAGTGAAAAGCACAAGCGAAAGAAATCCGCTTTGCACCATTGTGCCCTCATGTTTATGCTTATTACTTATTTTTACCTTATTGAGTAGGTACTCTACCGACCAATGCTTTCACCAATATTTGACCAAGTGACTATTAAATTTTTTTACTACTATTAGCTTAAAATTGTATGAAACTCTGATTTAAAGGACGAAACGAAAATTAAATATACGTTCGAACTTGAGCTGTTGGCCGCAACAACGTCCAAAAACAGTTTCTCCCGAGGCAAAATTTCTTATAAATATTTAAGAAATTTTATAATATGCTGAGTGTCTATGTCTTGAATAAATCTATGGAGAAAAGACTAGATGCCAAGGAGAAAATACCTATAATAGATAAAACATCACAACCATTCATACATAACAAAATTTCACGATATTTAAATATTCACTGTTATTAATAACACACACACACACACACACACACACACACAAACACAACTCATTTCCTATAGGTACAACTTTAAAATATAACAAATAGGTTCCTACTTATTAACATGCATTTGTTTGCTCAGGTGTATACTAATAAACCCTATGTAGTAAGTCTTGCGATAACCAAGCAATAAATCAAATCTTTGAGCGGTGCATTCGAAGAATGAAGATTACATACCTTGAATTATAATCTTTTGGTTGTCCTGTGTTCATAATTCATTTTTATTAAAATATCTATACTTTAGCTATACTGAATTGTCATCTATTACTTACTAAAAATAGGTTGCCTTTCAATCATTGAGGTTTGGTGCAGTGAATATTTCGAATATATATTATCAATGGTTAAATTAACTATTTTGTATTAAGAATATTTGGTTACAGCCTTTACAGCTCAACCGAATGCTCCACCTTAAAACTGCATCATGTGTTTTTTTTAATTTATTTTAATACTCCGAGCATTATAAAGATACGCAACGGAAATCGTTAACGAATCTCTGGGTTACATACAGTAACACCGTAGCCCATAAAATATTCAAAAATTTCATTGTTGTCCCTGACGCCACATTGTAAAAATCCTGACCCAAATCTTGCAAAACAAAACTCATACACAATACTTACTTTACGACGCTATAACGATGTGGTGTTTCCTTAGAAAAGATCCTTTGTCCATTGACAAAAAGCGTTGGAGATGCCATTTTATGCAGACACCGGCCATATTATACCTGGTCATGCTCCTACCAGACTTTAGGTCGGCAATTTTATATTACGTTGTTATAGATAATAATTATGCCCCGATTTTATTTCAAATGTGCACTGCACTGCAAGCGAATATCGACGATTTCAAACATCTCAAAGCTAAATTATTACCTAATGAATGCTAAAACGAAGACGATTCCGGACTATTGGTACTTACACGACGAAATCATTGGTAACCTCGAATAAAAGGGATTTGTCTACATGCTTTTATAATTTCTACAAGAGCAGACTACGTACTGGTCACTACAGTCCAATATTAGGGTCAGTTCTCTTTTGATTATTATTACATTGACTCGTACTTACTTAGCCCTCTCCCCTTCATTAGATGTAACGGTTTTAACTGCTTAAAACTATGAAACAGGTTCCCGAACAGGGGACAGACTGGTTTCAGCTGCGGCCGACTGTGAGATAATTTCAAGTTTTAATTAAGTCAAAAAAATGTGCTCATGCTACTGGTAATTATTGTGTGAAAATCGTACGCCAAAATAATTGAACTTTATTTTCAATTTATTAGTTGGTTACTTTTTAGACGTTAGGTAGATGTAAATACTATTCTATGTAAACTTATGTTTTTTATGAAAATTAATTCCTTATTCAATCTATCCTAAATTGAAGTAGTAGCTATCTCCCGTTGACCCAAACGGTTTTAAACTCTTGTGTTTAGCAATACTATTATCTGGTATTTTCTTCTTGTGAAATCGAGATCAAACTATATAGGCTTTTAATTAATAATTAATTAATTTCAAAGTTTCGGTAGTATATGATCCATATGTTTTTAAACTGCGAAAGTTAAATGTTACTTATTCTAGGTATTACCGCGTAATCCAAGCACATACAAGTAAGAGGAAAACAATTGCATTGCCATACAATGGAGTGCAATTTTATTACTATTAAAAATAAAAATGGCCCTTCAAAAAATGTTACCTTATTATTCCAGGAGGGGCCTTGTCAAAATCAGTTATTTTATTAAAGTTTACCTAATTGTAACGTTTCCTTAACGAACCTCGTGTGCTCCTCGCATCGGTCGTTTCTTTCACCTTCCTTATTTGAGCGTAAACAATGCGGGCCAGCTTCTTTCACACGCTGGCGGACATATCCCTGGTCAAATAATAATTGCACACACACTAACGACGTATCCTCATCTCGCTCACACTCATCGTCACGTATGTCGATCACCCGAATGCATTTGATCCGATGCGAAACGAAATATTCGAAACCTTTTGTAATAATGAACAATGATTGTTTGCCCGTCCTGTATCTCCTTTGTGTGCGAAATTACAATATACTTGTTACGTTAGCATTAATACATCTGTAGGTGTGTGCGTACGGGATGGATAGAGCGATACCTTTGTCTTGCCGGGACGTCGCAAACAAAACGAGTCCTACTAATAATATAAAGGAGAAGAATTTTATTTTAACTTCAATTCAGAAAAGCAACAAACGCTACACCGAACAATAGTCAGCTTCATTTATAGAAAATAATCTTTTTTGCAGATAAATCTCACGTAGATGTAGGTAGACATTGTGTGTAATATATGAACACAGTTTACTGATCACTATTCCATTCTGTTTGTAGATTTTGAAGTGAGAGGTTTGTCGGATTCATATTAAAAAATAATCTGAAATTTTTTAGTAATGACAATTAATCAAATAAAATATTTTATTTTGTTAACAGATAAGGAGCCAATCGATCAAAAACCAGAATTAACGCAAGAGCAAAAGATGATGCGGTTTTTAGAACAACACCAACAACAGGTTGTTCAGCAACAACAACAGCAGCAACTTCAACATCACCAACAGCAAGTTGCCCAACAACAATCTCAACAAAGTAGCAGTGACAAAGATGACGAACAAGAAACACCTGGACCACATGTCTGTCCGTATTGCAACTTTAGCTGTAACGGTGAACACAGATTATCTGCACATGTCAACTCAGTTCACGGCGACAACGTTCGGCACTTCATTTGTCCTCTATGCCAAGATGCGTTCAAAGAGAGACCGGCCTTAGAAAGGCATGTTATGCAGATTCATTCTGTAAACTCAGAAGGATTGCAACGGCTGCTGCTTCTTGTAGATCAAAGCCATTGGCTAAATGGTGCAACCCAATCGCAGAGAGAGGAGTCGAGACAAAATGAAGAGAATGAAAGAGAAATCTCATCGCCTCGTTCTGAAGGCAGCGTTGACGGTGAGATGGAACGATGTTCAACGTGTAATCGCACATTTCGCAATGTTGACGAATTATGCCAACATCAAAATGAATCTGGTCACTTGGAACTAAAGCAAACACCGCAAGGACCAGGCTATGTTTGTTGGAAAAAAGGTTGTAATCGGTATTTTGATTCTGCGCACGCTTTGCAAAATCATTTTAGAGAAGCTCATGCGCGTAATTCTATTGCAAATATGTCGGTCTCGGAGAAACATGTATATAAATACCGATGCAATCAATGCAGCTTGGCATTCAAAACGGTTGAAAAATTGCAATTACACTCTCAATACCATGTCATACGCGATGCTACGAAATGTGTTCTATGTGGACGAAGCTTTAGATCTGTGATGGCTCTTCAGAAACATGTTGAAACATCACATCCTGAACTTTCAGAAGAAGATCTTTCGGCTTTCAAAAGAAGTCTTGCCTCTAATCCTTTACTACAAGCTGGACACGGTGTTGTTTTAGATGCTGCTACTGCAGATTTACTACGCAAAGAAGCGCTACGAACTCCTGAAGATGAACTTGAAATGGAAGACAGAGACTCGAGTGCAACAGCTAATGATGAATCCGGACATAACGATGCCGAAAACTCAGACGATTCAATAATTTACAAAGATCAGCAATTCCTTGAAGACTATTTAAATTCACAGGCAATGGCAGAAGACTCCTACAATGATCCTAACAGAAAATATAAATGCCATCGATGCAAAGTCGCTTTCACACGCCAATCATATTTGACAGCACACAACAAGACTCTTCTACACAGAAAAGGCGAGAAACTAACATACCCCATGGAAAAATATCTCGATCCAAACAGACCATTCAAGTGTGATGTGTGCAAGGAATCTTTCACGCAAAAGAATATCCTACTTGTTCATTACAATAGTGTTAGTCATTTGCACAAATTAAAACGTGCTATGCAAGAACAACAGAATAATAATAATCCACCCGTCTCGCCCGGTGCTGGTACTGCTCCCTCCAATTTAACACTTACACCTAAAAGTACGTCTAGCGAGGAGGATGATCGTAAAAGATACAAGTGTAACATATGCAAAGTTGCGTACACGCAAGGAAGCACACTTGATATTCACATGAGGTCGGTTTTACATCAAACGCGAGCGGGTAAACTGCAGGAGCTCGCCGCCGCAGGCCACGTGGACTTGACACGGCCTTTAGTAGAGCAGCCGGACAGGAACGACCCCGCCAAAATTTTACAAGACGTGTTGTCGCCGAAAAATACATCCCCTTCGTCTACGAGCAGCGGGGGGCCGCGTTCCTCACCCCCCGCTCGCCCAGGTAGTCCGCGATCCCCTCGTGCAGGTAGCGCCTCGTGCGAGCGCTGCCACGCGTCATTCCCAACTGGGGAGCTACTCGACGCACATCGCGCAACTTCATGCCCGTTTGGAGATGCGCGGGCGCATTCGCCGCTCGGTGACGCAGAAGCAGCGGCTATAGACGAGATGGTAGCAAAGGGCAACCCGCCCAAAAGAAACTCACAAATGTATAAACAACTACTTGAGACATTCGGATTTGACCTTGTGATGCAGTACAATGAGAACCAGCGGCGCAAAATGCAAGAGGAGCGCGAAATGGCTCGCGCGCCAAGTCCACCGCCGCCTCCGCCCGAGGAAAAGCCCCCAGACAGTGAGACAAAATCGACGTGTCAACATTGTAACAAGGAGTTTTCTAGTGTTTTTGTTTTAAAGACCCACTGTGAAGAAGTGCATAAAGATAAAGTTCCTCTCGAATTTTTGGAGCAGTTCGCGGAACAGTTTAAATCGGAATATGAGAGGAAGTCCGGTGCTCCTAACTCACCGCGGGCTGCGTCTCCCGCGCCGCAGGGTGACCGTTCACCGTCGCCTCGTGGTGACACCAGTGGGAACTTTAACGAAAATGCAAACGGTCCGGGCGAAGCACAGGCTGGAGCTCTATTGGCTGCACAAGTGCAAGAGATGCAGGCTGCTTTGAATATGCTGCAGTTGCAACAACAGCTCGGACAGTTGCACCCGATGATGGCTCAAATGTTGTCACTAGGACTTCCGTTGGGCTTGAACATGGGTGCCCTGGCGGCCATGAACCTTCAGCCGCCCCTGGTGTCGCTCATGTTGCCACCACCGCCCTTCGACGCCATGCCCTTCGCTCATGACGCTCAGATGAAACAGCAACAGCTGATCCAGCAACAGCAGCAGGTGAGATAAATTGAAATATAACGTATTACCTATAGTCGCATAAAATAAACTACTCGGTTCTTGTTTTGGTACCATCAGTTTGTGCCCAAACACGAATAACTATTTTTTATTAATTATATGAATATTTTTTCTAGTAAAGTCGTTTTCCTTTCACCGTAAATTTCCAGCAGAAAATGTATCATTATTGCACAGTCTGTCTCTGAAGCAATGTTTTTCATTCCGGCTTTAAATGACTGGTTGGAACAGTTTATTCCCAGATAATAAATAATAAATAAATATGTTACTAAACTACACACATCGCCATCTAGCCCTTAAGTAAGCGTAGCATGTGGTATGACTGAAGAATATTTTTTTATGAAAAATATACATAATACTTATAATATATAGATAAACACCCGGACACTGAAAAACTTTCATGTTCATAACACAAACAGTATCCAGTTGTGGGAATCGAACCCACGGCCTTGGACTCAGAAAGCAGGTTCGCTACAAATTACGCCAATCGGCCGTCAAATAGAAAGTTATCTACTACTTACAAACGTATCTTTTAACGTATTCATTCGCGTATGCATTTTATGTACACTTTACTGCTTTAATTAGTAATTTACATCGATTGTAGGTAAAATAAAACAAACAAACTACTATGACACTCATAAGATTTTTATGTTTTCAGTTATTAAACATAAATAATAATCACTATTTTTAATAAAACAAACTTGCTATATTCAAAAACAGTGTTATTTTTTATATACAGAAGCCATAGTACTTATTTTCGTACCTAGATGTTATTTCTACGTGCTCTTGTTTTTAAATTCATAAACAGCCCGAATAATGTCCCACAGTGGGCAAGGGCCTGCTCTATCATAATATAAAATAATACTTAAGAAAATATAAAGCTTAAACCCATGCTGATCCAATGCCAGTCGGCGGGCTTACGCTTTTAGTGTTAAATCTAGGGAATTCACTAACCTGCATGAAAGTAGAGTAGAGTTTAAACTATGTAATCCTATCTCCTTCGAGAGAGGAGACCTGTCTTATTAACTACCTATTTCGACATTTTCTTCAATCTTTTTAGTATATGATTCTAAAACTTATTTTGACCAATTTAATACTTTGTAATAAAAAACCGATATGCTTTTATGTTATCTGTTTCCATATAGTTAGGTATGTGTTTAATACATTATCTCGCATATAATATTAACTCATGCACAAACATGAAACATTCGATTATTTTCAACTGTATAAAGTAAATTCTAACGCAAGGCAATAAGGATATCTACAGGAAGATAAGCCTTACCTATCTGTTTGTACAAGCCAACAGAGGGGCCATTGTTCAGCTTCTTAGGGGCAACTTATTATTACTTTACAAAGAGTGGTTACTATTATACGCAGTTACCTGCGAACATGTTACATTTAGTCGGAATTCAAAAAGGAATAACATTTTATTAATCTTAACTAATAGCTCTTCTCACGTCGCTAAAGTCTAAGTACTGTAGTTTATCCGTTAAAGTACAAACGCATCTTCTAGGCAAGTAAGTCCTAGGTTAGTGTCTGAGGGTAGTAATAATGCCTAGGTAAGGAATCCTAGGGTTAATCTTTCCATTGTCGTCAAGCGTAAGCTCATCGCTCGTAAAAACCTTTACTTATGGTAACTGCGATGGTTTTATTATTATGAACATTTTATGACACATTTATTTAGGGTATTATAAGCAGTTGGTAAATTAACTAATTAACTAACGAGAGCATTTATTTTGCAGGCGAACGCAGCAGCGGGTCAAAAACGAGCTCGCACGCGAATCACTGATGATCAGTTGAAAATATTACGCTCGCACTTTGACATTAATAACTCTCCAAGTGACGAGGCTATTGCAAAAATGGCTAAACAGTCTGGACTCGCGACTAAGGTCATCAAACATTGGTTCCGGAACACGCTCTTTAAAGAGCGCCAACGCAATAAAGATTCGCCTTACAACTTTAATAACCCTCCATCTACTACTTTAAATCTTGAGGAGTATGAGAAGACTGGGGAAGCCAAAGTAACACCTTTAGATTCTTCAGCTAGCTCTGACGAAGGCAAACCACCGCCTGAAAAAAAAGCAAAAACTGAGGACACATTAGCGATAATTAACCAGCAAGAAGTTAAATGTGAGCCAATTGACGAGCCTACCATGGAAGAGAAATACAATTCGTATGACGACCGACATCAAGAAGACAGAAGTTACAGTTTTCCACAAATGCCTCTCCCAAGTCCAGCGTTAATTTCTTCTGAAGTTATACATAATATTTCGAGACCACAAACACCCACCCACGTGTCCCTCAATTCTCTAATACAGTCCCAATTAGATTCGATACCGGCTACGAGTATACCGCAGCCTCCGCATCCTTCGATGCTACCACCAAAACTAAATCCTAATTTCACGTCCCCAAACTCCGCGCCCCCGAACGTCCTACCTTTGACCCCAAATCGCAGCCTCAGTCCTGGCAGAGGACCGGCCGATTTCGGACTTTCCGGGGGCAACTCGAACGGATCCAACAGCTCGGGGTCTTCTGGCAAACGCGCCAACAGAACTAGATTTACTGACTATCAAATCAAGGTTTTGCAAGAATTTTTTGAAAACAATGCATATCCAAAAGATGATGACTTAGAATACCTCTCAAAGTTATTGGGGCTCAGCCCTAGAGTTATCGTTGTGTGGTTTCAAAACGCGCGTCAAAAAGCAAGAAAAGTGTATGAAAATCAGCCGGCAGCAGATCCACCAGCTGGCTCGATGGACGACGCTAATAGATTTCAAAGAACACCTGGCCTCAATTACCAATGTAAAAAGTGCCAACTTGTATTCCAACGATATTACGAATTAATAAGACATCAGAAAACTCATTGTTTTAAGGAAGAGGATGCGAAACGATCGGCGCAGGCGCAGGCGGCTGCCGCTCAAGTAGCTGCTACATTAAGCAGTGAAGATTCAAATTCAAGTACCGTAGAACACCACGTTCCGCATGTGCCAGTATCACCGGCACCACCTCGCACACCCACGCCTGCAGCCCCTAACTATCCGGTATCACCGGCCCCTCCGGCGCCGCATACGCCGCATACACCTGTCACTCCACTTACTCATCAACCCAGAGAGGAAAAAGATGGTAATTTTCAGTGTGATAAATGCAACCTAGTCTTCCCACGATTCGACTTATGGCGAGAACATCAACTAGTTCACATTATGAACCCAAACTTATTCCCCACATATCCACCTGATTCCCCTTTTGGAATCTTACAACAACACGCTCAATTACAACAACTCAACGCATCATTAACAAACGAGGAATCACGCCATCCATTAGTAGCAGCATTAAACCAACAGGTTGCAAAAAGAAAATTTGATGAGTTTGAGGATGCAGACACGGGAGAACAACCAAAAGATAAACGCTTGAGGACCACCATTTTACCCGAACAATTGGACTACCTCTATCAAAAGTACCAAATAGAATCAAATCCCTCACGAAAAATGCTGGAAAATATTGCCCGCGAAGTGGGATTAAAAAAAAGAGTAGTTCAAGTTTGGTTTCAAAATACACGAGCACGGGAGAGAAAAGGTCAATTTCGAGCTCACGCTCAGGTCATTAATAAGCGTTGTCCCTTCTGTCCTGCATTATTCAAAGTAAAAAGTGCACTGGAAAGCCACCTTAGTACAAAACACGCTGACCAGTGTGCACGAGGAGAAATAAATGTTGATGCACTTCCAGATGAAGAACTGAGCACAGAATCCACACCAAGTTTTGGCTCACAGCAAAGTGACAGACAGCAAAATTTTTCCCAAGCGGGGGCTCCCATGTTGCCCCCTATTTTTCCGCCTTTCCACTCAGACATGGAGAAGTTTATCAAGCAGTACAGTGAGGAGTCTATGAAGCGATACGTTAGTGAGCTCCAAGCACATGCTGCTGCACAACAGAATGGTAGTAGTGGAAACGAACCCTCTGAGAGGCGAGCAGAACATGGAAAATCAGAAATACCTTTAGATCTCAGCAAACCTGTTGACCTGTCACGGCCGGGATCAGACGCCGATGAACGCTCAGATACCGCATCTGAGACAATGGAATTTTACGAAGAAGATGAACCGACGTCACCTATACCGGGCCAACAACAAACGCCTAGACCCCTCGGGAAACGCTTTCGAACTCAAATGTCTTCCGTTCAAGTTAAAATCATGAAGTCACTGTTCGGCGACTATAAAACGCCGACAATGGCAGAATGTGAGTCACTCGGAAGAGAGATTGGGTTACCGAAGCGCGTGGTTCAAGTGTGGTTCCAAAACGCAAGGGCTAAAGAAAAGAAAGCGCGTCTCGCAGCTGGTCTCCCAGAGATATCCGACGCGCAACCACCGGAGGAGTGCAGAGTGTGTGATTTTAAGTACAGTCACAAGTATTCAGTGCAGGACCATGTGTTTACGCGCGGTCACATCGCGACTGTGCGTGCGCGGCTGGAAAGCAACGTTGGTGCGGCGGACGACAGCACGCTCGCACTCATGCAGATGGCAGCACGACTGGAGGGCGGGCTTGGAAGCGAGCTTCACAACGCGTTTCTGCGGCCACAACTCGCCGGCAACGGTGAGTGCACTACTTGACAGCGGTCCACGTCGTTTAGTGCTTCCGAGTGCTACGCGACTATGGACTTCCTAACGTAGAACCTCGCAGCGGCGAGCTTCGCTCTCGTGAGTAATGTTTCCGATGAAATTTCACAAAAGCAACCCAGTTGAAGAGCGAAGCTCAGAGTGTGCCGTGACGGTCGTTGGTCTATTTTCCTACTAGTGAGTCCTTTTGTAAATAATTTTAGATGTTACGCGATATTGTTACGCAAAGCCTAAGTGATGTTAATTTTCAATGCCGACAATTATCATAACTTCGAGATTACATTAACATTGTCAAACGTGTGCGTCAGATACGTCGCGCGGACGCAACGCTCGTTGCCCCGTAATAACAACACGTACGCGACCAATTCAATCTCTGAAATTATTTCGTAATTCAAATAATTACAGAGTGCCACTTGAAGCGTGGTGATACCGTGACTAAAATGGGATATAAACATTTCTTGTAAATAAATTTTGTCTCGTCATCGTAGAAGTAGTATTTGAACTTTGTTTTACGGTTTTTGTAGAGAGTGATAGGTTGGTCGTGTCGTGGTGACTGGTGAGGAGTGAGAGGCGTGCCGGGAGTGCCGGCGGGCCGGTGGGCGTCTCTCTCTGAGCCGCCGCTATTTAAATGCAAACGAACACAACAATGGTAGGAGTTAGGACGCGTGAAGGACGTCGTATATCTAATGCGACCGATCTGGTGCACATGCATGTCTCCACATGAATAATCAATTATTCAAATTACGCCAATCAAAAGACTTTCTCGGAAACCCTCCGCAAATGTCAATAGCTCCTTTTTGTTTTATCAACTTTTTATATAAATGTGTAATAATCCGCCGCATTGAAAATCAGCATCCTGAGTTTGCGTAACGTACTAGTAATCTGTTGCATAATATTATTCTTCCTAGTTGTTCTATTTAAAACTCCTATTAGGTATTAGAGACTTGTCGATTGTTGTAGGATTGTAATGAAAACCAAATTATATATTATAGAGAATTTAAAACATTTAGTTATTATGTAAAGTCAAAGCGAAGCCTGAAGTCTTTATAACTATTTAAATAAGGTGCCTTGTAGGATTCAAGTGTTTGTAAATTATTTTCCAGAGCTCCACTGTAAATAATGAATTGATCATGTAAAAGTATACTATTAGAGTTTAATTTAGGTCGCTGTTCAATTTGTCTTGAACCGCTGTTCGTTATATTGTGTAGGTACTGCGTTAAGTGGTATAGATAGATAGATTTAAATAAATATATTGTTCGTTTCATAGAGGCATCTTTAAAACTTGTGATATAACTGTATCTAATTAGTTTACAACGCATATCTTCTCCGAGGGGAACAAAAATAAATACAGACGTAACATAGAAAGTTTGTCGTATTTTACATAATAATGAATACTAAGGTAACTTGTGGGGTCGCCGGCTGCAGTTTTTAATATTCTCCCAAAGCATTTACATAAGAGCGGTTGGGAATTGGGGAGTTGGGCGGTATGCAAATATTTTCTTCAAATTTAAATGCACTACATGGAAAGCCGTGAGCTCGTGCCGCCTTCTAAGCGCCCAAACAAATCGGCGCACGCGCCGCGGGTGTTACCATCGCGTTTCTATTTATTGTGTGAAAACCTACCTCCCGTCTTACGTGCCAAGATACTTTCCTATTATCCTTTCAAATGCAAATATTGCACTTTGGAATTGTCCATGTATTTTAAATATTTGATCCGCAAGCTCTTTACAGGTATTGAATTATTTGCATATCGCTTTTTATGTTATTATTTCTTCTTTGCTTTATGTTGTTATGTTTGTATTTATTTTTGTTCTTAAGTTTTATTATTTTTATTTGTTTCGTTTAGATTATTATGTACCTTGGTGCATCGGCTTACTAGCTGACCGTTGCCTTGATATTGAATTTGCCTCCAATACGACTTCCAATAACTTTATTTTAATTTTGTATTATTTAAGTTTACCTAATTATGTGCGATCTGCATTTACTGTTATTCAGATGATATTTTTCAAAATAGTTTTTAAAATGTGAAGTCAAGTGCCAGCCAGTGAAAAATACTTTTACTTTGGTTTGACGATAATGATCGTCATTAAACTAGAGAAAGATGACAAATCTTGTAAACTGAATAGTATTATTATAATTATTATCTAGTTATTTTATTTGCCGAATTCGTTGAAATAAATGCAATATTTATATTATTGAGTTATGTTTTTTTTTGTTTTGTTTCCTTGGTTCCTTTATCCTTAGTTTGTATTTTTTTTTTATGTTTTTTACTAACACAATGAAAACACTGTACATTGGGTAAAAGCTCTTTGGCTATTTGTATGCGATCTCCAGCTAAGAGTTAGAAAGGCCATCTCAGAAAGGTGAACAAAACTAATGAATTGGAGCTTACCTTCGTAAATTTCCGCTATTTAACATAATTCTTGCCTGAGTAGTTAAAACAAAGGGGCTATTGTGGCCTCTTTTGAAATTGAAGGACTTTACTCAGGCTCAAGACAAAAAGCGATTTAGATTTAATTTTTGTTTTTTGCTCAGTGGGTGGTGCTGTCGTTTGTATGGTTACTTTTGGCTATACTTATTTACCAAGAGAATAGTTGATAACAGATTGCTAGTTTGTTTTTCACAAACCCTATAGTTGCGAAAAGAAAGAAAAACGATCGTGACGGCACTAATAATGTAATTAGTTATAATTAAGAACATCTACTTTATATGCTATAAGTATAACTTTATTTAAAATACGTAGGAAATCTAGATAACTAAGAATGGAATGAAAACAGTGGTCTGCGCAGGGTGTTCGACCAGAGTAGGTAATAAAGAAGCTGGTTGATATAAAATGAAAATATTATTCTTTCATATAAGTCACTAAAGCTTGCCCGGGACATAGTCAACCTTTTTTACCCTTATTACACCCCTTACCCCTTTGGATTTTAAAAGAAACGCATTTATGCGTAATGCACGTACTTCACAAACAGGACTTTCATCGAATCTTGCAACCTCTTTAAAAGAGAAACTCTTTCGTAGCCGATACCGGAACCCTAATAGGAACCTTCAGGAATTCCTTTATTTTACTATTTGTGATTTAAAAAAAAACATGGGTCAATTAAGCAATCTTCCAACCACCATTTCAGTTTTAGAAGTAGGTAAATTGAAATGAAATCTATAATTATTGTTTATCTGCCTGTCAAAATCGGTTCAGCCCTAACAAACACAAACACATAATTTTTTTAGTTTTTTTTTTATTATAAGTATCGTATAACTTAATATGCATTTAGTATATAATTTAACTGTTGTTTTGACATTACAAACAAACATTTTATAATATATGTAAATGGAACTTCAGGGTAGGCAGGGTTTTTATGCATGCAAGTGTCTTGCATGTAGGAAAGTGGAAAGGAGTTAGTAGGAGGAGTGTTATTTGGTAGGTACTTTTTTTTTCAATAGATATGAACGGTTATAAGGTTTAATGGATCGATAAAATAATGATTGAAACCTATCTTCTGGGAGGCCACACATTTTTATATCGACATCAGATCTACGCATAACGAGAAGGTAAGAAGTTATGAGCTACGACTAAAAATGTTAAAGTAGGTACTCGTTCTTGAAAAATTCTTATTCAATAAGTAGGTAGGTAAATTGAATAAATAAATTAAGCGATAGGTTTATACGTCCTAAAGATGCTGAGTAAGTATTCCAAAATAAGATTCTAGCAACATGACATATCCACTTTTATTGAATTTAAATAAAATTTGTCATAGTGAAAAAAAAATAGATAAATTGGTCATACTTCTGTGGTTATCCGCTGTATTTACACGATTAGACAAAATTTTCTCGCCGGAAAACAAGTTCAAAGGTACCTCTAACGCTGCAGCGGAATTTTATTAGGTACCAATTTATTAAAATTAAATGGCCAATAAGAATACATATATCAGGTATTATTACTGATTATTTTGGTTAAGTATGTGTAATTTGAATAGTAGTGTTATAGAATGGTGGATGGAGCGGCCATCGTAACATTTTACTTGTAGTTTGAAACATTCTGAAATCAAATCCTATCATTACACACATAATGAAGTCTACTTAGTGCTTTCTTACCTTGCGCATAAGTTTGACTTGGTTGGTACCTACGTTAAAATACCTTTAAAGCTATTGTAGCTTAGATTTTTTGCAAGTAGTATATAGATATCTTTAACAATGCAGCCTACCTCTTATTAATAAAGAGCCCACTGGGATCGGTCACTCTGTGTCACCGTAGACACATAGGCTATGAAACACTCTATTCCTAAAGATGTAGGTATGGTGTCTCGGTCACAGTAGGGAGACTAAATGTACAAATAATATCCCATAAAGGAAGTGGAAACGGTGCAAAACTATTTGTTTGTATATTTGTTACTAATCTTCGAATTTAATTAAATTTATTGCAGCGATAGCGATGTTTAATTAGTATCCCTAAAATAATATTGTTTCCATGGAAATTTTTAATAAACCAAAAGTCAAATCATTAAATTACAAACAACCAGTGGCGTGCACAGGGTTTTTGACCAGGATATGCATAAAGAAGGAAGGTGCCATAAAATGTAAAAATCCTTCGCGAGTCAAACAAAAATTTTAGGGTATGCAGTGCTTTTGTGCATGTATGAAGTGCACGCCACTACAAACAACCTACATACCTACCAATTCAATCTGAGTTCTGAAGATCCATTCAGTACCTACTTTTGACAGATGCGGGAGACTTCTCCTTAGGTTGTAGCAGATTATATATATGTAGTAGTAATAGATAGGTAAGTAGGGGTATGTTATTGATAGCCCCTTCGACTATTCCCTTGATTTGAACAAAACACATATTTTTTCGCCCACCGTTCAATATTCGAGAGATTACAAAAAATATTAAATTACACAACCAACAAAGAAATAAAGCTAATGCGCCTAAAAAAACTCCCGTTACCGAACCAACTAATTATTTCATTGTAGGACACAATACTAGGTATAAGACGTGCTTTCGAGAAAACAACTCTTTTTGTTGAATGACAAAAGGGTTTTTTTAACGAATTGAACCGATATCATGGCGGTATTAACCATATTGTAGTTACCTACGTAGGTGTATCATTGGTAACTAAACTAGATCAGGGTTGGCAAATATTTCAAATTGGTGCATGATTTTTTTATGTACTTATTTGTATATTTAAAAAAAATCCTTAAGATTATCTATTTTTACCATTCAATAAAATAAGTTCTTTTCGAATATATTGTGTATAATGACTAAAAATTGTGTTAAAAAAATATTACTTTTTTTGCCTTCTAGTGCGCCAGTATTTTTATGTAGTTCAAGTATCAAATATTTTATATTTATCATTCGAATAACTGGATGTATATTTTTTGTTTTACCAAAGTAATAAAGGTAGGTACGAGAAGATTCGTGAAGTATCCTCGTTACAAATGGTAGGATGTCTTCAAATAAAAGAGATATAGGTACCTATTTCAAGATCAAGTAAGTCTGCACGAGATTGATTCAAGATGGTAATTTTTTGACAGTAAAGTACTTAGTTATTGACATTTGATTTTTTGACTCTACTTATAGCTAACCATGACTCGTCTGTGCCTCATCTTTTTTATTCTTCTACAAGTTAGCCCTTGACTGCAATCTCACCTGGTAGTAAGTGGTGATGCAGTGTAAGATGGTAGTAGGTTAACCTGTCATATCTGATTTTTTTTGTAAAGTTCTCTTCCTAGATCGAAAAACTCTGAAAAGTTCCATCAAAATCAGTTCGTCGATTCAATAATAAATTCCTTGCAAAGCTGTGCCTACTTAGATACTTACCTGTGAAAGTTCCGTCAAAAAACAGACAGGCCAATGGACAAAACAATTAAAATCGCTTGTTTAAGTTATATTCTATGGCCTTCCTCAGCATATGAGCTTAATTATTATAAAAGTCATCCATTACAGATATCTACACTTCAACATTATTTATATGTTAATAAGTTATATTCCCTCTAAAAACGTATTTATTTTACCTATAGGTACTATATGTCCCTTCCTAATAGACATGGGTGACTATGTCCACTATTAATCCAGTTTTTTTTTTAATGTTTCTTAGATAAGGGATGTATACCTACTCAATCACAAATGCCTATCAACTCCAAATCTACAGTAAAATAGTAACTGAATGAAAGATAGGCAACTAGTGAATAAACGACATCAACGCGTGCATTTCCCGTTCATTCCTAATATAGCAGTTTTAACTAAATTATAGATATAGGTTAAAATAGAATATATAAACAGGTGCATGTACATCGGCATGCACAAGGTTTTGACAAGAGTAGATATATATAAAGCAGGAAAATAGCATAAAATATAATTTTTTTTGGGTAGGCAGTGTTTGTGTGTATGTATTGTAAGTGAAAACCACTGTACATTGTCCTATAAAAAACTAGTTCGTTTAGCAACCCTAAGTTACGTAGATAAAGCCTTGTATAAAGGAAGATAGTGATTTAAATAAATTTAAGCTTGAATATTTTCCTAAAGAAAGGAAAGCAACTAAAATTAACCGTGAAGAAAATTTCGAAACCGAAACGGTTTTTTAATAGTTTAAGGAATTGAATGAATGAATGAATTGAATTAAACCAAGCTCAGCGTCTCTATTTTATGGAACGCTTGTTTTTAAATTTAGAACATTTTATTGATAATGTTTTCTATTATATTAGCTGTAGGTCTGTAAAGAGTGGCATCTTGTTTCTTGTCAGTGTAAGTCAATGAGTTTACAACTAGTACAGACTTATGTAATAGTAGGTAGTTTTAGAGTAGATCAGAAGTATCCATTGCTTATGTAAGGGTCCAGACTAGCCACTAAATCATCCAGAATTCTCTATATTCAAGAATTTGACAGTTTCTGGCGGTCGGCGATGTTTTAAATTCGATCGTATAGATTTTACTACGTAAAACTACAAAAGTTGATCGCGGACTGCCGCAGTATCGCCCACGGAAACTAAAGTATTTTTCAGTAGGTAGGTCGGTACTGAAAACTCGATTGCAATCGGTAGCATGTGTTGATAATAAATAAATATTTATGAATAAAATACATATAAATACTTATAATATACAGATAAACACCCAGACACTGAAAAACAATCATGTTCATCACACAAACATTTTCCAGTTGTGGGAATCGAACCCACGGCCTAGGACTCTGAATATGACAAAATAATGAGGAAATCACTGAAACGGTTCACCTTCGTTGCTGCTATCATTTGCATTTTACCTACCTACTGAAAATGCGTCGTTTAGATTTCTTATTCTAAATTATTATCTGGATTTCCTCTATGGTCGTAACTGGTGGACCAAGAATATAGCCCACCAATGGTAATTAGAAAACTGTAACCTATAAACAGACCACAACTGTACAGGGCATGCGAGGGGCACGTCCTGAAACATGCCGCTCCGTGTCATCAATTTGAGGCGTAGGTGTTAAGCCTCATGTGTCTGTTATTACACCGGCCCGACATATCAGAACAAAACATTGCAACAAGGCTGTTTATCGACAGAAATAAACATGGCGATAGCACTTTCCCGGACGAACTCAGTTACAAAAAGCTCCACTAACCCTAATCTGAGGCTGCGAAATATTTATCTCATAGATTTAAGATGAACTTAGGTGGGGGGCAAATAAGCTAGTTTGTAAGATAGTAATTGTAGACCAGATTTACCGATCACTTTAGTGCCTTAACTCTTTAAAAGAAATATGAAAATAATAAAAAAAAATGTTCAGTAACCTGTTGTTGTAAGCACAGTTTAGGTACAACGCCATAAAAACGCTGTAAATTACCATATTTTTAGTAAAATTGACACTTCGCCATTAGCGTCTGGCAGATGAGCACAGCGAGTCAACGCCCGCAAACCATCCGGATCTAATTACATAGTGTCATTAACATCGCGGGCCGCACGTCCGTCTAGGAAATGGAATCGAATCATTAGTAGTTTGATTACAAAAAAAGGCTTAATAGAAATATAATAACGGAGAGAAGAAATTGTGAAAAGATTGTAGAGCGTACCAATAATTGTCGTTATTTGTCGATACGGTTTGGAGCGAGTAATGGGTCGGGACTCTACGTGACTACGTAGCTTCGTGGCTTCGTCCCCCTATTAACATTTAGTTAAATCTGCTCAAACTGATCGTACTGACCAACGAACTCGGAATACTATTGGTAATGACTAATAAGTATACCTATACCGCAACTAAGGTTTTATATCAATACTAGCTGTTGACCGCAGCTTCGCCCGCGTTTGTTTTTGTTTTGAAGCATCCCCCGTAGGAACATTTTACTTGAGAGATGGGTGGCTGTAGCGTCAATAAAATATAGTCGATTACGCAATGTTAACTGGACGCAGTAAATGGATAGGACCAGGAGTTGATAATGGATATTTATTTTTAGAACCAACTTTGGAGGAGAATTTATCGTTGAACTATTAGGTACTAACACTATATTAGACTATAACAGCGAAAAGTAACTTATCGTTAGATTAAGATACAAGATCGTGATCTTAGTCCACTCAAATAAAGGTACAACATTTATCTACTTTGGGTGACATCATTGTAATTTCTTAAGGATTTTTTTTTTTAATATTTTTTTATTATATCCTATGTTATTTCCCGATGAACTTTCTATTGGCAAAGCTTTTTTTTAATGGAATTACTTAAAATTTTAAGATAGCATATTAAGCATATTTGCGTGCATATTGAGATGCTGACTGCTATATACGGTCGAAAGAACTCAATCTATAAATTATCTATGCTATAGTTCTTCTTGTCAATATTTCTGGATATTGGCTTTTCCCTCTACACAACTCCGCAGCAATTTCTCCACAGAAAAAAAAACATAGCTTCCTCTAACATTGAAAATTTGAAAAAGATACGTTTGTCTTAGTTATTAATCAAAATTGTGCGATACAATAAAAAGTACTTTATATGATTTATGATTAGTCATATTAAACTGATATTTTCTATGAATCGAACCCGGTCATATGACGATCTTAAATAATATCTACCTATTACCTACTCGTATCAGTTGGTAACTGGTGGGACGCTTCGGCCCGGTGCTACTAAGCAATTTAGTGTTCTGGTACGAAGTAACCAATTAGGAGTACAGGTTCAATAAAACTGCGATACCCCTGTCGTAGTCCATACAAACTCAATGGAGTTTTAGGACATCATGTCACCTATGTATACCTACTTATGATTGTAAAAAATAAATAATAAAATTAGCGTTTTACCAACTGAGACTGCATCACTTACACTAGCAGGTGATATTGCTGTGAAGATTGTATAACAGAAATCAGAAATTTAACACAGACAAAATCGCGGGCATCCGCTAGTTATAAATATATACCGTATATGATTATTAGATCAATGACAATTGCGCCAATTCATAGTTCACTCACCGCAATCAAGGGGGGCGGCAGAAAATAAAACAGCGGTCATGTTTCAATTTGCGAAATTGATTTGTGGTGTGAACACAGTGAGATTCGCGTTCATTGATGAAAACTGGCCATACACGTTAAATGAAGACTACTTTTAAATGCCCTTTCTAAGTGGGAACCTTCATGTTTTAATAAAATATATGACTTAAAATCTATATATATATAAAAGGCAAAGGTGACTTACTGACTGACTGATCTATCAACGCACAGCTCTAACCACTTGACGGATCGGGCTGAAATTTTGCAAACAGATAATTATTACAACGTAAGCATCCGCTAAGAGAGGATTTTTGAATATTTCAACCCTAACTGGGTTAAATGGGAGATAAAAGTTTGCATCAAATCCTTCATTTATCAATTTATTTTTCAAGTTACATCCATGAAACTTTAATTTTAGGTTTTCGATTAAAAATAAAGAAATAGGTGTTTCACAAATAGAGAATGAAAATTTATATGAAAGTTTCTGAAATATGAAATTTACGTTCAAGTTTTTCTATTAGCAGCAAGACTTTTTTAAACCTTTGTAGTTAAAATTTACTAAATCAAAAATTGAACGTGAGCGAAGCCGCCGGAAAAAAGCTAGTACTATATAAAATACTAGCAGACTCAGCCAGGCTTTGCTGTGTTTTATTGTATATCGTTAAATTATTAATTACTACTGTTATTATTGCGGCTGGTAAAGAACGATGGAAAATATTGCAATTATAAATTGAGATATAAACTACCCTATCTCTTATTAAACAGCCGACTGGTGTAGTGGGCAGTGGCTTTCTAAGTCCAAGACTGTGGGTTCGATTCCCACAGCTGTAAAATTTGTGTGCGATGAACCTGAATATTTATCAGTGTCTGGGTGTTTATCTCTATATTATTCATAAAACTGTAACTGTAAGTACCCATTACAGAAGCTACGCTTACTTTGGGGCTGAATGGGCGATGTGTGTCGTAATATATCTACTATAAAAAAATAAAAAAAGTAGGAACCAAACATATTTCAAAAAGAAGCTTCAATCAGTTCAGTAGTTTCGGAGTTCATCTCGGACAAACATCGTGACATAAGGATGTCGTGATCATATTACTTTATATAAACTACTATACCTTTTTGTCCACGATGAACTGCCAGGACAAAAAATGGACCCACTCTTCTCCTCGATACGACTCTTCAAGTTTCTGCTTTTTTATGTCATTAATAATTACAAAAGCCACTTTAACATGCAATCAAAATTAGAATAGTGACCTCTCAAAGTGCTATTAAGAACTCAAAAGTATGGGTTAAGATTAAAATTTAGTTTAGCAGGTGGTAAACTACCTGACTAGTAAACTAGTTAGAATCCAAATAAAAAAAAACTTATGATATCTGAGTTGGCAGTGCTTCTTTGCCAATATAGTATACTAGCGCCTTCTGAGAATGTTATATTCTAAAGTAAAAAGCCGTAATATAGGTAGATTCCTGGATCAAAATAATTGCCCCAGTTAATAAATAAATAAATATACTACGACGATACACACATCGCCACCTAGCCCCAAAGTAAGCGTAGCTTGTGTTATGGGCACTAAGATGACATATGAATAATATACATAAATAAATATCAACATATAAACACCCAGACACTGAAAAATGTTCATGCTCATCACACAAACATTTTGCAGTAGTGGGAAACGAACCCACGGTCTTGGACTCAGAAAGCAGGGCGCTGAAAACTGCGCCAATCGGCCGTCAAAGTTAATAAGTAGATTAATATCAGCATGACTGACTGACTGGTTGGCTGACTGATTATATTATAACCGTCTTCTTGTTCTGGTGGTTAATACTTGGGTTATATATAATACTTGGTTAATAATTGGGTTTTCTGTCAAACATTTTAAGCCTAAGCCAATGGTTAGGACATTAGCGGTTTATTACGATTTGAATTGGTTTTGAATTCCGCTACTGTTTATTGAAGCAACGTGGAAGTTTGAAGCCTAATATTGGCAGAGGATCCAAGTGCAGGGGAAATAAATGAAACATAGGTGCAAAAGTCCTTAGTTTACAAACAATGCAGTGATAAAGTGTTATTAAATAGGTACGTATTTACTACATAATAGGTAGGTTACCCACAGCGAAGTCACAGTTAAAACAGTTAACATTCTTTTGGGGTAAGTAAAGAAATTAACAGCTAAACCGCTTGATTCATTTTATTACACACCAAAGTAATTGCGATAGAGCAGGGTTCGTGAACCATTGGTACGTAAAAACGTCTTAGTCAATAGACATTTCGCTGATCGCGTCGTTCGTCCAGTGGCCAACTCGTAACTCCCATGTTATTGAATTATTAAAATCCATACTAATAATATAAATGCGAAAGTGTTTGTGTGTTTGTCATTACGCCCTAACTAAGCAACCAATCGATTAGATTTTTGGCATACCATAAGTTGAAAGGACGGAGAGTTACATACACTACGTTTTATACTAAGAAAACAGATGGTACTCACGGGATCTGTTTAAAGAAGAAAAATGAGAGTACCTAAAGAGGACCCTCGTGCAGATTTGAAAACTCGAAACTATTTTCTGTTTTAATGTTTTTTTAAAGAAAGCTAATATAGCAGACATGATAATAAAACTTAATGAAGAACAAATATATTCAGAAGTTTTAAAGAAGAAAACTTTGTAAGGGAATGCTCGATTCTACGCGCACTGTGTGTCGCCACGCAACAGTTGGTCTGACTCACCGTATTAGTTGTTTCACATTAATCTACCCACAAGATAAAAATCACTAAGCTAAGATGCCAATATTATCCGATCTGCAAAGACTTCATCCGCGTTTTCTGTGTTTATTAAAATTTCATCTTATATATAGATAAGGTGAAAACTGAAAAGTTTTGCCTGAAAAGCCAATGTGCAGCTCCAAACTAATGTATCTTTGTGCCAAATTTAATTTAAACCTGTTTAAACTTTCTGGTATGATCGAGTAACAAACATCCATCCTAACTTTCGCTTTTGTAGTAGCTGTTGCCCGTGTTCTGCTCCCGCGTTTATTACGGGTTTTTAAAAATCCCATGGGAACTGATTGTTTCCTGGGATAAAAAAAAACATAGGCTACATACTACTCTCCGTTCATTCAATAAAATCAAGTCGATTTTCTGCTTAGTTCGGGCGTAAGGAAGAGATAAACAAACAAACAAGCACACTTTTGTGCTTACAATATTAGCATAGCTTTTTTTTAAATAGCAATTTGTAAAGAAAGGTTCAACATCGCTTCGATAGAGCCTTCAAAGTTTAGAGAACATTCATTACCGGCCGCACTTCCGCAAAACGCTCATTTATTTACAAAATAACAGGTTGACAATGCAACGAGTTAGGCTAGACACCTAGTTATTATTAAGGCTCGAAACACACTGCAAGCATGACTGTATCGTCTTAAAATAAAATTACAATCGGAGTAAACGTTTCATTTTGATAATAATAGAATAATATAATAGAATTTTTTGAAATAGAAACAAACACCTAGGAAGTATTTTTATATGGAGTGAAAACTTTGTGTTCTGATACAATATCGCTTAAAAACCTTTAAAGAACTAATTTGCCACAGCGCTATATGATTATCGCGTTTTATTATGAATTGCTTCTACAAATGAATGTTGATGTTTCTACCTAAATGTCGAAATGGATTCCTTTAGTTTTTGTGTCACTAACTTTTATATAGAGTGGGTATTATTGTATTATTGTATTGCATTAGTGAATTAGTGGCCTTCAAATAAACATGGAATAACGAATTACGCTCTCAATTGAAGTGTTATAAAATTCACCTTTCATATCTTAAGGTGGCTTGAAGAGATCTTATATAGGATAAGTTTTGTTCTTTAACCTCATAGACTATCCATGTTTGTATTTCTGGTACATAAATAATAATAAAAAATGATGTGGTGTCGTGGGACACCAGGTAGGAACGAAGTTCCTTCGGCTAATGTAGAATCGACACAAATTGCAAAAAAAATCGTGCTCAATTTTATGTAGGTTTTCTTGATTTTTCTCTTAAATTTTGCTGATTAGTTTTTATTTAAGTACAAGAAAGTATTTAGGAAATTCAGTATTTTAGGAAATAATAAATTACTTAAAATAAAAAAACATCGTAATTCAAATTATCAACTAAAATAACAAAATATGTCTCCTTATTTTTGTTTGACAACATAAAATTACATAGAAATAGATTACACGCACTTTTTTTATTCAGTTCGGTCGCGCAGCGAAATCCCTATCCCCTCCAAGCCTGCCGTAAGGAACTTCGTTCCAAAAAGTTTGAAAACTATTTTGTAACACTGGATCACTTGTCATACCACGTTTATTTGTAAGGTTCCCTTAGGGTCTAAGTGTGCTCGTACTAAAGTGGTATCTTGTCATCAAAAGCATGACAAATATATTTCGTCTTACGTATAGTTTTGACCTAACCAAAGAAGAGAACGTCTCATTAGAAGTTATTAAAGTCGTGATTATTATTTTAATCGGTTAGTTAACAAAGAGAAATGGCTAAAGATTACTAGTAATTGTTATTATATATAATAGACACCTATCTATTCCTTTAGGTGTTGAATAGCTTCTAGGAAAAAAATAATAGTGTTTCTATTTATGTTCTTAGTATCAAGTACCTACCTTTATAATGTATAGATATATCGATAAAAAAATTGTATCTCTTTATAGTAAAATAACTATGCTTTCAAAGTACTCTAGTTTTAGAACCTTATGTACGCCTTTGGGTACTTGTAAAGCTGGATTGGGTAGTTATGAAGCTTTTCTTTATAGGCGATTGTTTAACACTTACCTGATGGTAAGGCAACTTACCTGATGGTAAGGCAACTGCTTGGTCCGGCAATTAAATCTTTTTATCCTTTAAGAGAGGAGGCATAGGCAATTTGTTGTCGTTATAGATGGAATAGGTATATTTAGTACCGCCTATAGCCTCTTTCTATCCCTCACCGACGACAACGTCAGAAATGTGATGAATCTCAATATATATATTAAACCGGACGTCAATCCTATTTAAATAATGAATGCCACAAGAATATTCTATACCTAAGTACCTACGTAGGGTTCCAGTAATCTTCCACTATGAATTAGTCAAATATAACATTTCGCTCTCGCCGACCCGTCATAAATATATCTCACAGTCAAATCTTAAGGTAATTTGTGATGATTTTGTACCTCATTTAATATCCAAGGAATATAAAGTACAGACAGAATTGATTATAATGCAGCTGCAAATCAACAATCTGACTCGCAAAGTGTGGCGGCCATTTTGGGGGACGGTGGTAGGTACATGTCTGTTTGCTATTCATTATTGTAATTATTATGTGTAAGGTAACTTATGAATTGCCTATGTAGGGACACTTAAATAGAATAGAATATAATAGAATTTGTTTATTTACCAGAACAACACAAACAGACTTACATACGGAGTAACTTAAAAATTTTGTACTTAATTATTAATAGCTTAAGTCTATGATGTGTCGTGCCAATAAAAAGGTTCTGACTCAGCTTAATGCTCCGGATACTAATGTACACACAACGCTGGTATTCTGTCAGTACCTATTTAGTTGAGGGAAGTCCAGTTATGAAATCACATATAAAAACAATAAAAAATATATATATATATAAACTTTATAAAAGAAAGTAAACTTCATTATGGAAAGAAGATGAAAATTCATTTTTGTTTAAGTAGTAATGGAAAAGTACTTTAGTCAGATAATAATTTTTAGTTTTTAGTAGTTATTATTGTAAGATAGTGCCACATTAGATTTTTGCATGTTCAGTAGATAATAGCGATATAATTTTTTAAAGCAAAACTTTGATTTGGCATTTCTAAAAGGCGGTGGGATGTCGTTCCAGCATTTGGTGGCAAGATATTTAAAACTGCCACGAAATGCTGCAGACCTGTGGCGTGGCATCGATAGTGGTGGCGCTGTAGTTCACTTGACACTCGGTCGCTTTGCTCTCCAGAATTCGGGATTAAGGAATATCAGGAGCTTTTTAATTATTATGCCTAACCGTACGAGAAGAAAGCAGAAGACGTATGGTGTTATGTTACAGCGTTAACCAAATTCTGGGAACAAAAAGCGTGACTTTACTAAAAATTTAAAAATAAATTATACCTTTTATTATACAAAAGCTCTGCTGCACAATTTTTTTAACATATATTAAACTACGAGTATTGAGAAATATATTATGTTGGTATATTACTCTTGAACAAGTTCAACCGCATACAATTTTTGGTTAAAAGCTGTAATAATTTGATACTTTAAAAATCAGGAACAGAAAAAAAACTTAACCCGAAGCTCCTTTTATAAGGATGGATTTCGAGACACTTTCTAAAACATCTCTAGGACAGGAGGAGTATTTTTTCGAAAATCAAAATCTCTCATGAATATATCAAAAACGTTACTGTTTTAGGTTACCTAATGACAGCATATTAAAAGAAAAGCTATCAAATCTACATAGATTGAAGAGTTCTTCACATCCTTATAAAGCCATCCCGTACCTACGATCTTTTATCCCTACTATTGGATGACGCCTGGTTTCTCAGATAATTTCTTCTGCGCGCTTGCGAAGCGATCTTCCATTTAGCGGCATTAAGCCAACTCATCAGCGGTTTATCTGGTGCTGCATCATGCATTGGTATTTAACTTAACTTAATCTATAGTGACCAAGGATAAGTAAAACATGTTCTTTATTTAGAAAAAGAAATATTTTATTGAAGACAGATTTAGGATACGTTAGATTAATTTGGCGGAGTTAAAACACTTTCTTTTGTGTACGAGAGTTAGGTGCCACACTACTGCATGTATTATTTCTAATTCCTGGAATTAACTGAACTTACAACTTAAATTCGTTCATTCAACTAAAATCAACTTAAAAGTTGACAAGTTGACTATCCAATTCTTCATGTTTTATAGCATATTCCGGTTAGAAGACTGATTTAAAGTGGCGATTTTTCAATTTATTCTGCATCTAATTCGATGTCACGAAGTATCATGGATAGATAATCATTTCTCACTACAAAAATTTGTATTACATTAACCGGATCATTGGGCCTTACATTTCCGTAAAAATGCTGAACGCATAAGCCTCGATAAGGTATTGCATAATTCGTTTTGCTCATTAACGCGTTTAAATAACTTTTTTTTTGGTGACGTAGTTTTTTTTTAGTTTTAGTTCCGTATTTTTACACTTATTGCTATTACCAATAATTTTATATGGGTTACAATAAAGAGTTTTTATGAAAATTTGTTAACTTTTTTTTAATAGCAGTTACGCGAGCTTTTGTTACGTAGTCGCGGGTAGAGTTGCGCTTTATTACCGTACATACGCCCATAGCAGTTAGAAATAAGCAGTATCATGATTTATTCGATGATTTCGATTGATAATATAGTAATGTTCGTTTTTAAAAAGTTTAAATTTTTTTAGTGAAGGTTAGTATAAATTGGAAAGTTTTTTTCTTGAGCCTACTGAATACATTAATGTCTCGTCTTATACTTACCGAAGCTTTAAACGGAAGGTGGACGATGAAATCTAGCTAAACAGTTGCAAACTAGCAAATATCATCACAAATAGAAATAATTCTTAAATAAAATTGTAACTTAAGTGACCACATTTTAATAATAGAATAAAAAAGTTTTACGCTGACCGCGACATAAGTGTAAATCGGATACATTCTTCCCAGAACAATGCATACTTAATGCATTAATGTCACGTCTTACATTTTAGTGTTAAAGGGAAGGTGGATACCGTGAAATGTAATTAAGTTGCAACCTCAATGGGTAGTCGAAGATTGCTTCATTCCGCCACTCCACAGTATTTATGGTGGCAATGAAAATATCGCGGGCGTGGTACTTCTGATCAATGAGCTGTTGGAGCATTTTGGGAGGCACTTGATAAAAGCTGAATGTTTGTATTATTCCCCCTCCATCCTAACTAAGGGCATAAACTGCAAGACAGTCTTATTAACGGAAGTTTTTTTTCTATTATTTCTCTCAGCACATGACTGGAATCACTCCTGATAGTGTTCGTAGTAGGTAATAATGCAGCCCAAAATGAAGTACCTACGCTTGCGTATGGGATTCACCTTCCCTATCAAGATTAAGATAGCTCAGTACAGTATGCGTAGTTGTCAAACAAATAGGTAAAAATGTATAACACACGGTACATTATTGGTACGTTAATATATATCAAACCACCGATTTAGAGTGACTGACAAAACAGTAAATGTACAAAAGGTTTGAATAGATATTTTAACACGTTAATGTGCTTTAAATTGAAATTAAACATAAGTATTTTGTTAAATTTCAATTAAAATATAAAAATTTAACATAGAATAAGTATGATAATTAATTTCCATTTAACGCCTCATTTACCTGTGTAAAATATTTAGAAATTACAATAAGAGTATAGTAGTCATATCTATTTAATCGATATTTATTATTAATGCTAAAACTATCTTTTATTCATAAGACCTGTATCCTCTACGGACCAATCTGTAGATCTCATAATTAAGTAAGAAGAGGACTAGAAAACTTTCTAACTTAATCAAGTACCGCCTAAAACTTCCCACTAGCTCTCCGCCTATAACGCGGTTTGCGTTAACCGCGCGCGAGGATTGTGCCACTTTGTTACCGATTTTCTAATTTACGCCGAGTTTTTTATAGTTTGTTATCGTTGCTTTTTTACTTTGACACACTATTATACTCAGTTTGATTTTTACGCGAGGTGAAGTCAACGAGAATAGTTGAACTTAAATAGGGCTGTGACTTATTACTTACGTCACTTGGTACTTTCTTGAGGAATTATGGCGAAAAATGCCCAGAGGCATTTTCTGCCTGCTGTAGAAATGTGTGCAAAGTTACAGTAGGTGAGGCGTAGATAAAGATGACTTGAAAGAATTTATTAATCAAATAGTACGGAAATCTACAAAAAAAAATAAACCAACTAAAATTAAAAAAATAATCTAATTGTTTTTTAGTCGAGCCATAGATCTAACAAGTTAAACTGCTGCCATCTTATATTGCAATATCATTTATCATCAGGTGAGATTTAGAATAACTTTTAGTATAAAATTTTTGAGTCGAAGGTCCAGGGTTTAATTTCCGGTAGGGGCAATTTTGGAATTATTTTTTTCTGAATTCTCTCTGGGCTGGTTTGGTGGGAGGCTTTAGCACCTGCTAGTTACCACCCTATCGACAAGGCACACACCCTAGGTGCCGCTACGCGATTTAGCGTTCCAGTACGATATCGCGTAGAAACCGATTATGATTTACTTTTAGGGGTATGAGTTTTATATAACAGGTTAGACTGCCGCTACTGCAGCCAAGGACAAAATTGTGGAGGAATAAAAAATAAACGTGTAACAAAAATGATACCTTTACTAAAATACGGATGTTAGATTTAGAACTTTTAACCATTTTTTATTGAGTAATTGTATATCTTCACTGTATTTTAAGTATACCGGGCGAGTTCACAGGCGTGTCTTATCTGTGGGATACGTGCCAAAGTAATTTATAATACTGTACGCATTGAACATTTCAGCTACCATTGCCAACTCTGAGCTTAATCTTTTCACATAAGATATACCTACTACGGTTTTATTAATAAGTCTTTTAGAACTTTTTATTAAAATATGTTTGTAGAGTTCTCTCTCCCTCTCCTTTTGTGCCTCTCCACTACTGGAGGTTGAACTTCTGGGTTGGCTTGGAGGTTGAACTTCTCGCGGTCTTGCGCCAAGCGAAACAATTTGTTGTTTGTAGCAATGCTTCAAAATTCAAAGTTCATTTATTTCAAGTAGGCCTACTTTAAAAGCACTTTTGAAACGTCAAGTATGTCTGTTTGTAGTGACTCAACCAAGCAGATTCTACCGAGAAGAGCCGGCAAGAAACTCAGTAGTTGCTCTTTTCCAACATCAACATTTACAATCATTTTTCTATCTTGCGGGAGATTAGAGCGAAGCTGGCTGCTTCCAATCTACCTTGTCTAAGAAATTCATTAAATGTATAGTACCCTCGCTGTATTAGATGTGTTTGGTCGAAGTATCTGTTTTTCTTTCAAATCCTTACTAATGTGAAAGTGTGTTTGTTTGTTTAACGCCCTAACTAGGCGATTAATCAATTTGTTTTTTAGAATACAGTTAGTTCAAAGGTTGAAAAGTTACATAGGCTACTTTTTATCCAAAGACAACCAAAGATACCCACGGGTTTGTAAAAAACCGTTATAACCGCGGATGGTGAAAGCGGGCAACGGCTATGATATATAATTTACTATGGAAGTTTTGTTCACTAAATAACGTACCACTCAAGATAATATAAGTCCGCTGAAAGTTTACCAAAAACCTAACCTAACCTTCGCAAGGTGCGAACGTAAATAAGTAAGGAATTCCTATTGAACTTTATTGCCAAGAGCTCTTGGTGGAAGTTTGCTTACAATGCAATCATTCGTGACACGTTACGTACATTTGTATTTTTGTCAAACTAGATAAATTAAAAACCAGGCCATAATAGTTAGTTCCATATATTTTTAAATAAGAACTGATAATAATAAAAAATACACTACGACCGCCATCTAGCCCCAAAGTAAGCGTATAGCTTGTGTTATTGGTACTAAGATAACTGATGAGTATTTTAAAGAATACACAAAAGTTCTTATTATATAAATATAATGAGAGATAGGCCTTTATGTCTAATTAAATGGCTGATGGAAAATGACGTTAGCGTTCTTATAATACCTGTTTTGACAGTAATATGAAGATATTTTTGAAAATACTAATAAACTATCCCGTTACTGACTGAGGCCAGCATGATTTTACTAACAAAAACAATAATTAATTATTTTAGGTTAAATATGAAAATAATAGATACATTATTGAATATTAAAATAATAAATCACAAGTAAAGTATTAACGATTGTTTAATGCCGCAGTTAAAATCACTTGTTCACTAATAACAGCGGGAATCAGTACGTTGCGGGCCTAAAATGTTACAAGCATGTTGACAGTTGTTAAAGAAAAAAAATATATAAGCAATAAAAAAAACATAAAACGATAAATATATATCAATAAAAGGATACTTAAGTAAAAGTCATCTCAAGCTATATGTGTAGAAACTTCATACAGTTTGTAAATGTACCTACAAAGAGTAAACTTTTGGATTAAAGAGTATTTTAGCAAGCGTTCTACCGCAGACGTCCCGTTTGAAGTTGCAATTTTCTAAAGCGTGCTAGTAATCGATATTTGAAACGATAATGAAGATATAAAAAGTAAGTTCGCGATGTTACCTACTATACAAGTCATTTAAAATTATAAATCTTTATTGTCGTATATTTCTTATACTAATGGCATTATTGTAGTTACAACAAAAAGTTTTATTTGTATTGATCCATAAAAATGTTATATTAATAGCTTGTATCCTGTTGATAGATTTAGGAGAGAAATATTCTCGTTAATAACCTGGTAAACGTTTCCGCGGAATTAAGCAATAGCATTCGTTAACTCGGATTCGTTAAATCCTTCTGGAAACGGATATAGAAACTACTTACAATTTCATCTCAAAAACAAACGGCTGAAAAAGCCGAAACTAACGCGGTTATAGTCACAGCTACAGTTTGTATATGATACGAGTATTTCATCGTTAAAATGGCTCCCAAAACTAAGTTACTCAAAAATGTGTGT
This sequence comes from Pararge aegeria, assembly GCF_905163445.1. Taxonomy (NCBI): domain Eukaryota; kingdom Metazoa; phylum Arthropoda; class Insecta; order Lepidoptera; family Nymphalidae; genus Pararge; species Pararge aegeria. The sequence goes on along the minus strand of NC_053195.1, from coordinate 7,366,665 downwards.
TAAAAAAGCGACATTTTACCGTCCCGTCATCACGCTAGCAAGGGGCCCGCATATCCTCCGTGTCCTAATTGAGCCCATCGCGTCGCGCTAAATAGTGGAGATTGGGCCGGGATACTTATCTGATTGAGCCGTCCAGATCTAATGCAATAAGGAAGTCCTGTCTAGTTCTTGCCGACAAGGGATATTGGGAATTAGTGCGATTGTTTTCTCATACGTTTGTAGCAATAGGATCTAATCCATATGAAGTGATAATGGACGCGCTGCATTATTTATTTATTTATTAAAACTCTTTTTTTGTACACCACTACACAGTAAAGAAAATACGAATAAAGAAACAAAGACTGACTGGAGTAGAATAAAAATAGGCGGCCTTATTGCCTAGAAGCGATCTCTGCCAGACAACCTTAGGATTAGGACAAGAGGGAGAACAATTAGGTACTTAGGTAGGTAGCTACCTTCAAATAACTACATAAGAATACATAAACAAAAAATATGCAAATAAAAATAATATATGAAATAAATATGAAAATAATAAACTATGATAAGCTATAACTTCTGGAGAAGAAAAAAAATATATATACCTGTCTATGTATATAATATAAATAGCATTAGTAGCGTAGGGATGCAATAATATAAGTAGTAGTGGTATAACCTTGACCTCCATATTTAGTTATTTTGTAGGGATTGGACATAAAGTGCTAAAGAACTTGGCAGGTACTCGTGCGGCCACGGTACCCTGAATCTCGCTTTATGTCCGTGACAGCCATATGCCCGTGACTTCCAATGCAACGCACCGTTCTTACTCGTCGGGACTATAGGTCGATAGGTAATTGTAAGAAATATCGATAAATTCACATGCTTAAAATTAAAGTTGATAAACGTTAGTCAACATAAAAAACTTACCTTAGCGAACTCTCCCATTATAAAAAAAACATATTGGCGACGCAATATCGGACTTGATTTTAAGGGCCCTTCACACAATACCCCCCGTCTCATTATGAGGGTCCTTTGTCCTAAGAACCAGTTCTTTTATTCGGCTCTCTTATTTAGCTAAAGCAACGGGACATTCAATAAGTGTATCAAAATGTCCCCTTTTAGTTTCTTTATTCATGACCTCTCCAAGCGCAGTCACATTGAATAGAGACTTAACTTTAATTTTAGTTTTAATTAAATGGACTGTCTTTTTATTATTACTATTTTCAATTTCTGAGACTTCGTCATCTTGGTATATTTGCGGTCATCAATTAAAGTTATAAACGTTTAGTAGAGCTTTATGTGACATAACTCCCCCGGGGAAGTAACATGCTTGTTTGTGTTATGCCCATGTTATAAACTATACCTACTGACCAAAAGGTCACCCATTCAGCATCAGCATTCAAAGGTCACACAACAGCTTTTTGTGACACAGCTCATCCGGGGAAGTAGCTACTACCAGCTTGATTGCTTGTGCTGCAAAGCAGGATTATTGCAATGCTGTGTTTCGCTGGTGTAATTACAGACCCATGAAGCTTGACACGTAGACCTAAGTAGACGGACACAATGTGGCACCTTGCAGCTCTGTTTATAGGCGACAAACCGAGTACCAGCTTTTGTCGTTACGGCCGGGTTTTCTTTTGGAATCTCAGTGATGATCCGGTCTAAGATGATAGCGGGATAACCTTTTAGAGGTATGGCAGTTACATATCCATCCATACCCCAAAAGGTTTCTATGCGACATCGCTTGGTACTAAATCGCTTAGCAGCACGTTTTTGCCCGTAGGGTGGTAACTAGCCAGTCGTAGCCTTCTACCTGATCTTCTTTTGCTTCAAACGCCTCTCCTTTACTTAAGGTCAGCAGTCAGTTGTTAAAACTTTTCATGGTCCATGGCTAAACGGAGGATTTCACCGACCGTCTTGATTCCGGTTCACTCCCGTATATTTCGTAGCCAGGACTACTTTTGCCCTCCAAACCTTACTTTTCCTGCAATCTTTATACTGCAACGACACCGAAACATCCTCAGGAAATGTTGATTTTACGATGTATATTTGTTGTTGTTGACAAAACATTGGCTAATAAATATTTACATAATATATCATGGAATTCCGCAAAGTAACGATTGCTTCTTCAATATCGGTGTTGCTATATACTGCCTAGGTTCGAGATCTATCGATCGATTGATGGTTCTGACCAACTGGGTTCCACATGATCAGGTCAGCATAAAATTCGGAAGTTTTCAGGTGCTCGTATCGAATCCATGAACTGCCACTTAAAAAACCTTACAGGCCTCACAATGACCTCTGCGGCAGAGAGATCAATACTACTATTCCGAATGAGATACTATTAGGTATATGCTACCCAAGAGGACTTGTACACTGTAGTGGAGTCGGTAGTAGGTTGATAATAATGACGGAGATGATAGCAGTATATTAAATGATAACCGTTCATTTCAACCTGTCATTACATAAACACATGAATGCTACGTTGAAATTGCGATTAATTGCACGTTTTACAACGTTTCACTATCCGTTCCTTACAAACAAAAGTTGAGAACACGCTCCGATGCGAGTCAGCGTCGCGTGATTCCACCATCACTATTGTTTACACAGGCTTTATTCACTTAATGAGCCCACTAATAAAACTTCGTGACTCTGTAATTAATATTATTCCTGCTACCTATTCCTCTAAACACGTGTTACAAATTCACACTTCAAATTCATTACGCTTTAAGTACAATAAATTAATTATACAAGGTTACAAAAAGAAGCAATGGATTTTTCGGAATACATTTCGTTCTCACAATTTGGTAGTGAACGTCTTATTACACTTTTAAACTTTGAAAAGCTTGGCGTTTTATTTGTCAAACTGTGCACGCTAATGTGAACAACATTCCCTTTGAAGATGTTACGTTAGAGTATCAAAATGCTTTGTACGAATTTACGTCTTGTAAAATATTAAGCTAAGTGTACATAGTTTCACGTTGTCGTACGATTTCAAGTGTACAGTCCATTTCAATCTGACGTTCCAGTAAAATTTACTTTACCTTGTTTTAGTGTCTTTCCTACCAATTGCCAAACGGTGACGGAATCTGTTATTCGCTTTTTAACTGTATGCGTTTCGTATGAAAATATCTGGTTGGCAAACTGTCAATGTGAGAAGAAAAGCACTGGACAAGTACTGACTCTGATTAGACGTTTGTAAAACAAGGCACGTCTCTAAGCTAATAACCGTTGCGTCAAGTAAACGTTTAATTACTATGTCTGTGTCGCAATTACACGCATCCGTTGCTCCGAGGGCGACCGCGTGTTTTAAGACCACAGATTTAACTTATGACTGAAATTTAACCTTAGCGTCTCTAATCCGTAGCTCCGAGGACGACCGGTTGATTGAAATAACGCCAAATTCTTTTACACTCAGAATTACAAAAAACATCCTTTATGAGCCTCTCTCTATAGTTCAGTTATGTTTGCCTATGTGCGTTTACACTTGTTCCAAGTGGACGCTTATAGGACGCGCGGATAAATACACTGTGTAAACCTGACCTAAGCTACGTAATAAACTGCATTGTCCGACTGCAGGATTCTTCCGTAACACAGAGCACGCCTCTAAGCTAATAACCGTTGCGTCAAGTAAACGTTTAATTACTATGCCTTTGTCGCAATTACACGCATCCGTTGCTTCGAGGGCGACCGCGTGATATAAGAACATAGATTTCACTTCTGACCTGAAATGGAAAACTAATAATTGTAAATTAACTAAGCGGCTAAAACACTCGGCCTCTGTCAGTTATTTTTTACTGCTTTAGCAGTTTTGCCTTTGGCCTTATTGGGATGTTTTGGATTCGCTTCCCAACAAAGGTCAGTTTTGAATTTGGTTTGCATTTGGTTTTGGTGGATCTGCAAATACATGTGGCAATTGGCAATATGTATCTGCATACCAAATTTGAGATGACTATGCAACCGCCAACTTGTATTTGAGCTATATGATATGATGAATCTAAGCTACAAATCATATTAATAGCCTGAAAAATGATGAAAAAACTTTATTGATTATTGTTTATGAAAGATGATCATGCAACTTGCGCTGAGACAATTATGCTTTAAGTATGGAGATGACCCGTTGGTAACCGTACAGAACAAAAACTGAAAAGGGAGCTGATCCTTAGTAGACTCTACACCAACGCTACAACCATATATACGAGCCATCAAAGCTACAAGTTTAATAACTGCCGTACCGGTTAAACTATTACAGTAGGTACAATATGCTCAGTTAGATGGACACATGCAGATCGTATTCCTTGCATGCCCTGCGAAGCTGCTGTGTTTCTAAGTGATGATTTTTTCAATTACTATCAAGATATATTATACAATTATATAAAAAAAAAAACTATACTTTTCTTCTGATTTTTCTTGACGAAAGTGGTGTTATGCCGTGTAGAAGCCGATTCACCCAATTACACCAGACGCGATTAAATTCAAGGTCGAGTGAAAATTTAAATAAAAAAAAAAATATCTTAGCAACAACGTCACTTACCCACCAGCTACCTCTCAATCAAGCGCTACATTATAATTAAAGAAAAAAAAAACTTAATGACGCGGTCTGGAGTGTTTTTTTCGTAATTAATACCGACAAAATGTGCTATTGACACGTTCTCATTGTTACTTAAAATGAAAACCTTGAAGGTAAAAAAAATCATCAGTCAACAATAACAATGGTCGCGAATTTGTCATTACCGCCGAACGTGACTTCAGGATAGAGTTACAGCACTGGACCATTTCCTCGGAATTGTCTCATTTTGGAGTCCTCCCAGGCGTAATGGTGAGCGTGTGATCTGATAGCTGAGATCTCCGACGGGGAAAGTAGAAATTTTAATATCTGATTTTTTACGAAGCTGTGCCGCCAAGTAGAAGCCATGGGGGTATGGGTTTAATAAAACTGTCATACCTTTAGCAGATGAGCCCGCTGCCGTCTTAGAATAGGCTGCTTCATGACCTATCATGATAGAGAGATATCAATCAAGAGCTAATTTGTAGAGCGATAAAAAAATAATCTAATATTAAAAGTTAGCATTATCATCATTGGCCTCTAAATATCACACTTCTGGGCAGAAGCCTCCTGTCTCATAAGCAAGAGGGAGCTCCTTCACGCTGCTCCAATGCAGGCTTAAAGTTGAAAGTCATGACGCCGTATTTAATGTTGAGGGTAGTGCGGCCTAGTCGGGACCTCGGTAATCAGTGGATTGTGCTGAATAAGCAACGATGACTTAATCTATATTAAAAAATTGAAGCGGTAGAGGTAGCGGTGGACCTTTTCCTTTAATAGTAAAATGCTGCAGCAGGAAATTCATACTAATAAAATAACTGCGAATGTGTATGTTTATTTGTTTGTTACCTAAGTTTGATGAAATTTATTTTGTGATAGGATATGGACATAGGATACTTTTTAACCCGTGAAAACGGACAGGACAATAGCTAGTTGATAATAAGTTAATCAATTTATAATTCTGATGGTGAAATTAATGATAATTTTTTTTGAAATTAAAGGTAGATATATAAAATATGTATTTTATATTTTATTTTGTAAAATAAATATACAACCAGCATTATTAACAATAACAGCTAAGTAAGCGTAGGTAAACGTTAAACGTTAAACGTAAGTATTAGTTTTAAAGTGTTCCTATGCTAGATAGTAAAGCGCAAAAAAAAACAAAAAAAATCGACATGTCAGTAATTGAGTCCACTTCATTTTTTTATTTATCTATGTGACAAATCCTTGTTACGTCCGAAGGTCTGTGTCCTGGTTGAAAGGTGGACACCCTACTAGCACCCAATGGCGATTCGATATAACGCATATCTAGTTTATTTTAATATCACCCTGGTTTTTTACTGTTTTCCATGTTTTTTTCATTGTATACGACGTGACGTCCTCGTGTCGTTTCGATAAATAATAATCAGGTGGTATTTTGTGAAACCTTCGGTTGTATCTATTCCGTACTTGGATTAGCTTAAGACCTTGAGATTCACTTGACATACAGCCTTTGTCTAAACTTATGAATAAACTATACTGTTTAACGGGCCGTTTAACTGTAAACGGTCGAGAGAAGTACGGATCAACTAAAACGAAGTTACCCATAATGATCATGCTTTTTTTATACTTTCTTATACCGCAGAAGATCTTCGTATACTCTTGAAAAAATTGCAAATACAACAAACAACTTTAAAAATTTGGGACATTTTTTACTTAGTATTTATATTGTAAAAAAACCCATAAATAAACCGTGTAACAACGATTTCGGCCTTTCCCTAAATACTTAAACGCAACTTTCAATTTTTTTATATTTTTTAAATTTTGTATCTTTACTACTTCTTAGTTTATCATATATTTCTTCATATATTACATTTATATAGAAGTTTTAAATGATGCTATATTATTACATAATATAATATCCATCGAACCATTTAGCTCTATTAAATTATTTTCTTATGTACTAATTAATTAATTAATCCAACTTATTTACATTTATGTTTATCTTTTGTTTCATGTACCCTTCCCTGATGTCTTTTAGTATAAGGAAGGTATATATATTATTTTAATAACGTAGCTTTAACCTAATATTATCTCAATAAATATTCAAAACAGAAACTAATATTCTAAAATCCCCCAAATAATAAAATCCGTCAACGTTTAAACCATATTAATTATTACTTTAGTAAATTTAATGAAAAGAGTCGTTTTATTTTAGTAATTTTTAGAGCTAATATAAATGTTATAGAATCCACGTGACTTCACCCCCAATATTCTCTTTTTTGAGTTAAAGTTCTATGAATCTTAAATTAGTTATACTTAGTTACACAGCTTGTAAAGTGTTAAAAGACCATTAGCTCCGTACGAACTGATATCTACTATTTCATATTACGTAATGGGGGAAATAGTTTAATGCTTAAAAAAACAATTCTTAGTGCATTATGTATTGAATGTAAAGCCAAGTTCGTGTCTCGGGTTTAAACTTTATTGCCTTCTCTTTAAGAAAAAGAAAATATGTAACCATAAAATATTAATCTGTAAAACGTACCTATAATGTGACGGCAAATACACACCTCCTCATCCAAGGACTGTCAAGTCGGACGTCAGAAAATTGCAGCTACGAGTGTACGATTTCAATGCTATAGACATTTAGAACCCAGCTAAATTATAGTTCAACGATTATATTTAATACCAGCCATCTATTCCTTGCATACAATTTCTTAATTTATAATAGATACATACTGTTCAAATCAAAAAAAGAACTAAAACAGCTCGGAAACAAAGAAATATTGCTACAAAACTGATGAATTACCGGTCTTTTACTTATCTACTGAAAATTCAGGCTAGTGAATAATCGATAAATGATATATAACCGTCCATATGTCTAACACGATATTATAGCAAGTTCTAGATTATGGTTATTTGTTCCAACTAAGCTGATGCGTTAGTGAATAAACTACCGCTTTGGATTTGTGTTTAGATAGATAGATAAATATAGATACTTTGTTTTGCACATGCATTTGTTAGCAATAACACCACTAAATTAGTATCTCTACTAATATTATAAATGTCAATGTAAGTTTGTTTGTTACGTTACGTAATTTAATTGTAGTTCTAAAAAAATTTAAAGTATTCAGTATCGCTAAGCCTCAAATGACGGGTTTGCTGCTGTCCGCTGAGGAGTTCTGTCCTCTATCTCCGACCACGGTTTGGGCAAAATTAAACACATATTACAACCTCTATAGTACAAAAATAATTGTTTAAATCTGTTATAATTTGTCGGAGTTATGGTGTAAAATCGTCAAACATTTTCATCCCCTCTCCCAAAGGAACCAAGCTTAATGTCGGGATAATAGGTATCCTATATTACTTCTAACACTTCCAAGAATATGTGTACAAAGTTTCATGAGGATCGGTTAAGAAGTTTTTGCTTGAAAGCGTAACAAACAAACTTACATTGACATTTATAATATAAGTAGGGAGTAGGGATAGGGTAGTAGGGATAGGGAAGTAGGGATAGGGATGTAGAAAAACAACTACTAGTTACCCTCCACTACATTCGAGTATTTTTAGTAAGTATGGTTATGCCGTTAGATGCGACCTTGCCAATTATTATGGAAATCTGTTCAGGGTTTGCGATGTCAAAAAGTTACAGACCGATTTATTTTCAAATGGATAATGTTAGTGTATGGGTTGTGTTTTTCTGTCTACAAAGTTTCATACCCAGCTTCGAGTAAGGTTTAGTTATGAAAATTAAGCTTTATTTGCTATACGCTGCTGTCTGTATGGTGTAATTTATAATTACTTCAATCCGTATACTCCACACCAAACAGATCCTAGGCAATGTACCCTCTACGCACCATTCGCTCCGAAACCGGAGCATACTCAGGAGATGTTGACTTTACAGTGAATATGATTATTCATACACACTATATGATTATACAGATTCTCCTGCTGTTCGCGGAGTATAGCAAATTAAGCTTAATTTTCATAATATACTAGCGTACCCAGCCCGCTTCGCCGGGCTAGATTTTGCTTTATTTTATTTAAACAATAAACTTACATCATTAAATTTTTAATTTAAGTCTCATAATATATTAAATTATTTATTTCTCTCCGTATTCATTCTCTTCTATTCTCTTCTCGAGAGGGTGAAGATCATTATCTACACCCATGTACACCCAACAATAGAATATCATCATAGTAAATAAAAGCTGTATTTGACAGTTTGACAGTTCAAAAATAGGAGTGCTCCGATCGTCACCAAACTTTACAGGATTACTCGCCAGGTCAATCCGGAGATTCCCTGAAAGTTTCATTGAAATCAGTCCAGCCGTTTCGGAGCCTATACGGAACATACACACACTTTCTCTTTTAAATATATAGATAGATAGATTATGGATTTCCGCAAAGTAACGCCTGCTTCTATCCAAGGTTTAGAGTTCGTAAATAGAACGATAATCGTAAACCACGTTTTAGTAGTAACTGAAACTAGCTTAAGATGTTTTATGAAGCACCAAGGTCTAGGCGGGTAAATACAGATATATTTTTTGCAGAAAAATCTGAAATATATTGATCCGGGGATCGAACCTATGGTCTCGCGATCTATAGTTCAAAATCCTAATCTCTAAGCTAACGAGGTAGACGATGATGATTTTCCAACTAATCTATTCAACATATTGAGGGCAAACTTGACTATGTATATTATTTCATACTGTAAAGTTTACCTCTTGAAAATTCAAACCATGAATAATTGATTAATAATATTCACCTTGTAATACACATACATAGCGCGATGTTTTAAGGAGTTCTAGATTATGTTGATTCGCTCTAAGCAATACAGTCAACAAATTGATGACGATTTTTACTACCTTATCTAATAGATACCTATAGTAAAGTGCCTACTGAAAATTCAACCTACTGAATAACTGATTAATGATATTCCCCCACAAGTATTATACCAAACGTGATATTTCACCGAGTTCTAGATCATGTTGATTTGTTCCAACTAATCTTGTAGACAAATGACGTACCTGACTAGATATATTACCTAAGTTTTTAGCTCTGAATGATGCAGTTGCAGTACAGGACTACATGTAAAAATGTTAAAGTGTTAATCTTTTCAGGGATTACTATAACTGCTTAAACCAGTATTATTTTATATTGTTGACGTTTTGATTCGGAATTTTAATCTTTATTTGTCGTCAAATTAAAACAGCTATTTTAAAATAACACTAAGGTATGCAGGTATGTAGAGCGATTGTTTTCAAATTCGAATTCAAATTCAAAATTTCTTTATTCATGTAGGCCTATCACAGGCACTTATGAAGCGTTCATACATATTTGTTTACATAATTGTAACGGGATGGTGATAACTTCGTTCGCCAACTTAAATCTAAAGCTACGAGGGTTCCAAACGCGCCTTGGTCTAAGAAAAGCCCACAACAAACTTTATTTTTTGTTATCACCATCTTCCAGTAAATTTATATTAAGCTATGAAGCTAGAGCAATTCACACCCAAGCTTTTTATCGTTTAAATAATCCTTAATATTATAATAGGATTTTTCTGTAAGCTTACGTTTTATATAAACTTTGAACTTATTGAGAGACATCTCAAAGATTTCATTTGGTAATTTGTTATAAAATATTATACAATTGCCCTTGAATTAATTTGCAATTTTGTGTAGCCTAGTAAACTGCACAACGAGTTTATTTTTGCTTCTAATATTTATATTGTTACAGTGCATTTTCTTTTTAAATTTTTATTTATTTTTATGGACATAAATTAAATTTTCATATATGTACTGACTATGCACCGTCATTATTTTAACTTCTCTAAATTTATCCCTTAATGACTCTCTTAAGTTTGAGATCGTTCTTGGATTGTTATAGGTAAATTAGTATTTTTTTAACCGGTGAGCGGTTTTAAAACAGAACAGTGCTCTGTTAGGTTAGCTTTTGAATACGTACATTATACTCGTATCACCCCTACCTCTTTAAGGTGCACTGCTTCTCTGTCAAAGCTTTAGTATGCATAGATGTAAAGAACTCTTTGCTGTAGTTTGTATATCGAACCTTTTCTTAAAGACACCAGAGTTTTTTACATTCATAAGTGACATTTAAAAAGATATCTAAGAGTTTATTTAAATGTTGTTTCTTGTATTTTTCTTCATAATTTCGTCTTTATTTCAACTACCCATTGAAGGGAATATTATAAACATTATTATAAAACAACATTTGAAGCCTTTACTTCGGGTCTTTAAATCAAATAATTTCTTCTTAAAATAAACTCTTAAATATTTTTTTTATATCACTTATGAATGTTAAAAACACTGGTGACTTTAAGAAAAGGTTCGATATACGAACTCGAGAAAAGAGTTCTTTACATAGATATAGTATAAAACGCTAGGTATACCTGTTATTTGTGTGTAGACACTTTGATACAGGATAATTTACTCAAGAATGTCTCCACCCGATGTGACAGCCGCGCACCTGTTAGGAAACGCGTTTCTAGGAATGGCCAACAATTTTATTTCACATGCTAAATACACTACGCCGCCACAACTTTGATGTCATTTAGCGAAAACAATGGAAAGAAACGAGGCGCCCTGTTGCATGCTAATTTGGACATTTTATTTAAATCAACTTATTCTTATTATAAACGTGACGCTGGGACCTAATGCTAAAATATATAGGTATGTTAATTCTATTTTTACGCCTAAATGAGTCATGTAACTCAATGGGTTTGTTACACCTATTGATTCAGTGATTCATATTTTTTCATTAAATTATCCACACCATCATTATACTATTACCGACCCACTCCATAGTACGGGGCTCCTCTACTGACCAAGTGTGGATTGTAGACTTCACACGTCCTTAAGAACATTATGGAGAACTCTGAGACTTGTAGGTTTCCTCACGATGATTCCTTTCACCGTTACTTTAAAATCATCATCATCATCATCAACCCATAACTGGCCAACTACAGGGCACGGGGCTTCTCTAAAAATGAGAAGTGTTTAGACCGCAGTCCTCCACACTGTCCAAGTGCGGATTGTAGACTTCACACGTCTTTAAGAACATTATGGAGAACTCTGAGACTTGCAGGTTTCCTCACGATGTTTCCTTTCACCGTTACTTTAAAATCATCATCATCATCATCATCAACCCATAACTGGCCAACTACAGGGCACGGGGCTTCTCTAAAAATGAGAAGTGTTTAGACCGCAGTCCTCCACACTGTCCAAGTGCGGATTGTAGACTTCACACGTCCTTAAGAACATTATGGAGAACTCTGAGACTTGCAGGTTTCCTCACGATGTTTCCTTTCACCGTTACTTTCAAATCATCATCATCATCATCATCAACCCATAACTGGCCAACTACAGGGCACGGGGCTTCTCTAAAAATGAGAAGTGTTTAGACCGCAGTCCTCCACACTGTCCAAGTGCGGATTGTAGACTTCACACGTCCTTAAGAACATTATGGAGAACTCTGAGACTTGCAGGTTTCCTCACGATGTTTCCCTTCACCGTCACTTTAAAATCATCATCATCAACCTCCTCATCATTACTGGCCATTTACAATGCACGGGGATCCTCTCAGAATGACGAAAGGGTTTAGGCCGTAGTAGAATGTTTTTCAGTATCTGGTTGTTTATATGTATATTATTCATAAAATTATTCATCAGTTATCTTAGTACCCGTAACACAAGCTATGCTTACTTCGGAGCTAGATGGCGATGTGTGTATTGTCGTCAAATATTTATTTCATTTATTTATTTATATGTCTAAGTGCATATAGGTGTGGGACTCTAATAAAAAAAAATATGATATAAAACATTCTTCATTCAAATAGTGAATCGAACTGAGTGGCTTACATTTGGTAACGTTGCCACTAAAAACCTGCAGGAATATATCAATCTGTTTTTTTATGTTCTACTGTTAGCCCTCGCTGGCAAACTCACCTTGTGGCAAGTAATGATCTCTGTTAGTGGTATATGGTAGTTATTTTAAGCCCATATTTCCAAACGGTTAATACTCAGCATTGTAACGAAACGTCTTCTTTAATAGGTAAACTAGCCACAGCAAAATTCTCCCGACCGTACCTAATTCAGAAAACATAAATTCCCAAATTGCCGTGGATAGACCTCTCAGCTATAAAGTCACTGCACCAGGTTCTTAACTAAAAATACATAATGTCATTCAAAAGTGTGGAGTCCACCAATCCGCACTGGGCCAGGGTGGTGGATTCGGCCTTAAACCCTCCTCATTGTGGGAGGAGACCCGTGCGCTGAAGTGGGCCGGTGGGCCGATAAAATGATTTAAACTTACCTAAGATTTACTATTACTTTTTAATAACTTAAACGTTTAATATTAACACTAAGTTTTCACACTACCGACTGGCTATTAGCATACACGATACACCATTATAATATTTGCGCGACAAATTAAAAAGTCATCTACCTTTCAACTACGTTTTCCTCATTGTCCTCACATCACGGTGGTTAGATGATTTCTCTACCGTTATGAAGATGCACTTCACAAGTACTGTACAGTTGGTCACGCATACATAACTGCCCGTTATGAGTGGCTTAATTCGCGATTTGCGTACCTTATGAGCTTTCCTGGCACTTTTCGCCATCATAAAGTGATCAAATAAGTGATCAGAGCTATAAATCAGTGTGGGACTTTCCCCGGCTGTCGTTCCGATTCGGTACGCTGCCTACGCCGCATATCTGCTGACATTTTGCCAGCTTTTTGTTCTATGCTCTTATGTCTATACATAATGGTGAGTTAAGCTTCCGTACTAAGCTCGAGTTAGTTTAATATTGTATGTAGGTATAGTTCATAAGTTGTGAGACGTGAAAACATCACTGGCGGCCTTAATGCGAAATAAGCATGCATATTATACTAGCTTTACCCAGCGGTTTTGCCCGTGTTAACTAAACGCGTAACTTCCCCTACTATTATTTTTATATAATCTCTCAAACTATGCGACCAATTAACATGTACAGGTTTATCTAAACTTATTATAATTGTCTTGATAGTAAACTGTTTTTTTTTTAAAGCAATAATATTTTCCGTCTCTAAATGACTATGGGTAATCATATTTTCCCTTACAATTATTATTTCCGTTATTGTGGTTAAGAGATAGGTTTATAGTTCTCGGACTTCTTTTAGTCTTTTTAAGACCAGTATTTTTGTAGAACTCTCTGTATGAGTGGCCATTTAGATAGCGCACGCGGATAAAGTAGATTACCGAGTTTCTTCGTTTGGTTTATAAATACCATTATTTTAGGCTGGAATCTTATTATGTTACTGATAGATAAAATACATTTGTGATCGTGAAAGAATTATTAAAACAAATTAAGTCGTTTCAAGGATTATCGATTGTATCAATTAAAAAAATATTCCTCTTTAGAATATTAGTATAGATACAGATAACAAATTTATTGAGGAGAAGATTTATTGAGTTACTATTATTTTTTTACTTCAAATTTAGAAGTAACATAGTAAACGACCATCCTGCACAACTAATATAATTGATACTGACCAAAAACCTACTACTAGAACTAAATAAGTAAATCACAGTTTTGAAAGACAAAATAGAGTAGTTAATTTAAAAGAAAATAATACAAAACAGTCACGTATCCATAAAGATAATGTACGAATACAATATATGTGAAAAATATAGCAAGAAATTGATTAGCATTCGTATCGCAAATACATCGGATGTACATTAGCGAATAAATAAACGCAAGAGACAGAATATTTAATTAAATTCAAATCTAAGCGACATGGTGGATGCTTTTAATTTTGATTTCGTAATTTTAACGTACCTACTTTGGATAACCGATTCAAATTCGAATTCGAATATTCCGAATTCAAAATAAAAAATAAAAACTATTTACTTTGTTTCACACGGTTGAAGTTCATCATCGTCAACCAACTACCGGCCCACTACAGGGCACGGGTCTCTTCCCAGAAACAGAAGGCTTAGGCAGTCCACCACGCTGGCTCACTGCAGATTAGTAGACTTCACACGCCCTAGAGAACATTATGGAGAACTCTTAGGCGTGCAGGTTTCCTCACGATGTTTTCCTTCACCGTTAAAGCAAGTAATATTTAATTGCTTAAATTAAAAACGCACATAACTCCGAAAAGTTAGCGATGCGTGCTGGGGCTCCAGCTGTGTTTCCCCGAAAGAGAAGTCGATGCCTTACCCACTAGGTTATCATCGCTCAGCTAGATATTGGATTGAAGCAGGCGTTACTTTGCGGAAATCCATAATATATTATGAAAATTAAGCTTCATTTGCTATACTCCGCGAACAGCAGGAGAATATGTATGGTGTTATTTATAATTACTTCAATATGCATACTCCACACCAAACAGATCCTCTGCAATGTACCCTCTACGCACCTTTCGCTCCGAAACCTGAGCATACTCAGTAGAATAATTGTTAAATTAAGTAATAGGTATAGTTAGGTAGGTAATGAATAATTGTTTGTTAAGTTGACTTAAAGTCAACATCTCTTGAGGATGCTCCGGTTTCGGAGCGAAACGTGCGTAGAGGGTATATTACTAATTATAAATTACACCATACAGATTCTCCTGCTGTTCGCGGAGTATAGCAAATTAAGCTTAATTTTCATAATATATCGCTCGGCTAGCTCAGCTGAAGTCAGTTGAACAATACATACAAATTTGAACCATCTTATAAAGTTACGTAGTATAGTTACTAACTCTCTAAAGTTTGTGGTCTACCCCTAAATCCTTCTAATTCTGGGAGGAGAGCCGCGCCCTCTGGTGGGTCGCTAATGTGTTCATAATTACGACAATGATATAAATAGAAGCACTGTTCTAAACTAAATGTGGTGCACTGTGCCGTTATCCTTGTAGTGCAAGCGTTTCGTCTTTCATATACTATCAGTACGCTCTCAACACACTACACAAGAAAATTGAATTGTTTATTCGTTCTAAACAACCACAGTTTTCAAGCACTCAAGAGCTATTATGCAACTAAGTACCTCCCTCAGACGCAACTAGTGCTGCGACTGAACGGGACATAGTAGAGATGAATGGCGTCTCCTCTATTATTATAACTCTGTGTTATATTTAGAACTTTAATGCAACATTCTTCGCATAAAGCAAACAGAAATCAGTGCAATTAACCCTTTTAAAATTAAAATATATTTTTATCAATAGTCTACAAATTATTGGCTAAAGAAATTATTATTATTATCATCCTGGAGTTAAGATAAAATTGAAGCGCGTAAACTTGGGATGGTAAAGCAGTTTATTGTACTCATTGGTTCCTGTTATACTTACCTACCTCTAAGACTTACCCCCCAGATAGGTCTCAAATCTAAAAATAAATAAAAATTAAAACATAGATAAAGGAGAGATAATCGAGTGAAGTGCTAACGTCTCACCAACAAAAAGATAACAGATCATTGGTATGCTTGTTACGAACTAGAAAACAAAAGACATTATGGCATCCTGTTCCCGCGACACCACCTCACCTCTTATTATTAAACTAATGACAAAAAATTTATAGCTCCTTAATTTTGCCGTGCTGTAAATGATAAATATTTTTTCACTTTAAATTCTCTCAATGTTGTCGTTTATGCTCTAGTGCATAAAAGCATATAGTTTTATCGGATTTTTCAGCTCTAGATTATTAAATAAGCTTTTCAATTATTTCCTTATTACTCGTTTTTTATATGGCTTTGCCTCTTCTTAAATATTCACTTTTGACCCGACCCGGGAATCGAATACTGGACCTTGAACTTTCATCGAAATCAAAGAGAAAAGCAGATTGTGTTACTCTGTCATACAATCAACTTAATGCTAATTTTAGTATTTTTTTCGTATAAAAGCAGGCGTTACTTTTCGGAATTCCGCACTCTAAAAATAGAAAGCCAACTAAGAGAAATTTTCTCTTAGTTGACGTTATATAAATTATAACAATTATGATAATAAACATAACAACAAGCTGATTAGTTATAGCAGCAAGTTCATTATAGATTGAGCTAACAATGTAGGTATGTTCATTGATTCTAACAAATAAATACGTTGTTTCTATTATTATTTACTTCTTTGTATGATTAGATCATTTTTAATTATTTAGCTTAAACAAGTACGTAAATTGAATCAGTTAAGAATATGCCTTAGTTAAGTAACAATAATAAGAGCAATACAGTTGCCCAGTCCATTGAATTATGATAAACAATCATTATCATCTTATTTGATGTATCTATGTTCTTGTTAGGCTCGTATGGAATCAAGATGCTTGATCACAACAATCACTATCTTGTTAGGAATAACCAATTTTTTTTTAGAGTGCGTCGTAATATTTAATAAACATTAAGCTTTATTTGCTATCTTCGAAAAGCAGAATAATCTGTACGTTATTATTTATAATTTCTTTAGTCTAAATACTCCACATTTTGATTGTAAATTCAACATTTCGTGAGGACGACGAAATATTAAGACGAAGAGAGTACATACATTGCGGAAGATCTGTTTGGTGCGGAGTGTAAAAATTGAAGAAATGAGAACCTTACCATTTCTCCTTCGTTTCGCGGAGTATAGCAAATAAAACTTAATGTTTATTAAATAAATAAACTTTAATTTATTTTTGTGTTTTGTTGGTGCTCAGTATACGTTTGAATTGTTTCACTTCTACAAGCTGTATGTTGATTAAAATTTCATATACTCCTCAACTTTACGTATTCGTAATAATATATTCAAACGCGATCAGTTTTATGCGATTTTTACCTCGAGTCCGATACCAGAGCTATAAAAAACGGACAGTAACGGACAAATGTGGACAAATAGTAATAACATTATTTTATTAAAACTAATTCGCTAATAAAATTATACGAGGCTAATAACAAACAAATAAAATGTACTTTTTTTATTGCAGGTAAGTCACTCTACATTTACATGTGATTATATAGCTACAAGAAGGTAAGTTTAAAATAAGTTGGTATATACTTTACTTTACGATTATTGGATTAATTTAGAATACTAAATTCAATGTAGGTACCTACAAGGTACATCTCACATTGCAACTTTTTATTTACCTTTCCGTCTCTTTCTTTATTGCCTGCAATAATCCATTGTTGGACATAGGTCTTATCATATGCTGATGCATATCATAAGACCAAGCCTCATTTTGCTCTCGAGTTATTCTCATCCACTTTTAGCATCAAGTTTGGTGATATCATCAAACCAACAAGATTGTTTCCTTTCGATACGTATGTGACTAGTTTATGGTTTCCACTCCTACATATGTTAACATACATAATATCTAAAGTATTAAGATTATTAAAGACGACATATATGTATTCCATTAGGTACTCGTATGTTTAGTTTATTTACCGTTAATTTCACGTAATGCAGGTAACTAAGATAATCATATTAATAATAATAAATGAATAATAAATAATAAAAGCTTTTATTTGAATTCTAAATGGAAGCAAAATATTGCTTACTTTTAAAATTTAGAAAAGAACGGCGGATATTATTAACGTATCAGGTAAAATATTTACGCGCTATTTTATTGTTAAACTATCGGTCTAATACTTTTGAAGATATTTTTTTTAGAAACTTGAACAAACAAAACACATATACAACCGCTTTCCCTTAACACATAAACAATCTCTGTAAAGCTTTATATAACTAAGTAAAAAGATTTTTTTTAGAGTCTTTTTTTAATTCCTTTCCTATTTCTTACTAACACCGATTAGGGGTCTAATATAGAACTGCCACACTCATAGCCAGCTAACATATTAGGCTGCATCAACACTTACCACTAGGTACCTAAGGTTAGAAGTAAAAAAAGTTCATAGTTATTTAGGTTTCATACTTTAAATCATTATTTGTATACTAGTTGAAGTATGTACTGTATCTTATCCGATTACCATTTACAATAATCACACTATTATTCATTCAATAAAAAGAAATGCAAATAAATACAGATTAAAAATATCAGCGGCATATCCATGAACATATTAGCGTTGAGCTTCGTATCATTGTTCTGATCGTACTCTGCGAATCTGCATTTAAAACATCCAGCCGATCCTCGGCGGATTTTTATGCAAATCTTATACAATACGAGATTGACTGTCCATCACTAGTCGGCTCGGATTGTTTTCATCTAATTTGAATGTTTAATGTATGCAACACATTATAGTTTCATTCGCGTATGCTTATAATAGGAAGGTATATATTTCGATTGGCATAAGCATTATTTTGACGGGCGATGGGCGCAGTGGGCAGCGACCCTGCTCTCTATATCTATGGCTGTGGGTTCGATTCCCACAAATGGAAAATGTTTGTGTGATGAACATGAAGGTTTTTCAGTCCGTTATTTTAAGTATTTATGTACCTACATTATTCATAAAAATATTAATTTATAACACAAGCTACGCTTTCTGTGGGGCTAGATGGCGATGTGTGTATTGTCTTAGTATATTTATTTATGTCGTAGTATACTTCTTTTCGTAACTAATGAGATCTGCGAGCTTTTTACAACTTGGGGAACAGTTGCTTTAAAAAGTAATCGGGTGCTTTTATTAAACCACTGGCGTAGGTTTTTAAGCCAGATTGTTATAATTTTTTTTCGTGCTTCTTTTGTTTTGTATTTATTGTGCTCTGGATGATGTGTTTTATCCAAATATAAATTAACCCAAACAGCTAAGTTACCTTTTTTACAGTAAATATGTGTGTATTAGTAGAGTTCGTATTTTGGATTACGTGTAATGTATAAAACATAAAATTATAGCCCGCACTGCACTGGTTGTGTAGATTATAGAATATTAAGCTAAACTTTCATAGTAGATATATACATGAATTATCGTAACGTACCTAAACAGTGATCTGCTATGAATTTTCCAACAACATGTTCGCAGCTATTTGATTAATGTACCCCTGGTAAATTTTTTTCAGATACACCAACTCTATGAATTTTAAATATTTGTATAGATACTAATGCATAGGTGACTGTTTTTTTTATTCCACTACGGGTTAGCCATTGTCTGCAATCTCACCTGATCGTAACTTATCTTTGTTAAACCTTTACTCCTAATCGGTATCTACGCGATATCGTACCGGAAAACTACGATGGTAACTAGAAGTAGGGTGGTAACTAGCCACAGCTGAAGTTTCGCACTACACCAGATCAGAGAAAATTTTGAAGTCATTTATTCCCAAATTGCCCCGGCTGGGGATCGAACTCGGGACCTGCTGCATACAACTACAGCGCT
This sequence comes from Pararge aegeria, assembly GCF_905163445.1. NCBI lineage: Eukaryota > Metazoa > Arthropoda > Insecta > Lepidoptera > Nymphalidae > Pararge > Pararge aegeria. Next base: position 7,346,884 of record NC_053195.1, on the reverse strand, counting down.
CGCGCCTGCGCCTAAATGGCTTTAATAAAAAAACCCGTTTATGATTTCCCTCATACATAGATATATCTCACATCACTTAACAAACAATTTAGAAATAAATTTAAACTGGGCGGACATATGGTTATTTACGCACATACATTTTGGTATCATTCACAAAATCTATGATTTATATTTGTGCTTTTGCATTAATTCATAATCTTGTAAAGAATGAAAGATTATCATTTCAATTGAAAGAATGACAAGTTTAATATTAATTCGATTCTATTTCTTAGTTTTACTGTTAATCATAGGTACCTACTTTATTGAAGTTATAGTTAAAGTTATAGCTGGCTAACCTGTCAGGAAGTTTTCATGGTATAGACTTTAGCAAATGTGCTAATCCTACTTATAATTTGTACCGAGATAGATATTACCTATCACACTATTCTAAACAACAGATAGCTGTTTCGCTATCATATTTTTTTACCATAACAGCCAAGAACTTGGCTAAACCAGCTGCTTTTATTGAGCAGTGTAATAGTTTTGACATGAAAACCTTGGCAATTATTCCAAGTCATTTTAGTTTAAACTAGTTAAGGAGACAACAGAGGTTTTCTCTTGCTTAGAAAAGCAGACAACTGAGTCTCCCTCAGGCATATATGAAAAAAATTATAGTAAGGGGTCGCACAATGTACTATTAAACCAAAAATATAATAAAAAATCTAATTCTAATTATATCAACTTGGTTCACCAAAATATTCAATGTATTAGAGGAAAAGACTTAGAGATTGAATTATTTTTAAATGATTTTAACATTAGCATTTTATGTATAACTGAGCACTGGTTGAAAACCCATGAATATTTGTTTAATTTTGGTAACCACCAGGTTGGTAGTTCGTTCACCAGGGTTACAGCGATTCATGGAGGCTCTTTAATTTTATTAAATAAAAATTTAAAATTTAAAAACAGAAACGATATTGTTAGCCTTTCTGTTGAACGGACAATAGAGCTAGCCTCGGTTGAACTAGAGCAATTTATAATTGTTACTGTTTATAGGCCACCCTTGTCAAACTTTGATCTTTTTGAAAAGGTAATGGATGAAGTGTTATTTAAAATATCAAAGTGTAATAAAAAGTTAATAATATGCGGAGATATTAATGTAAACATTTTAGAAAATAACTCTTTAAGTATCAAGTTATTGAATTTATTTAAAACTTACAATCTATCAAATATGTTCATGGAGCCCACAAGAATAACTGCTACTAGCGCCACCTGTTTGGATAACATCTTTACAAATATAATTCCTATAAGCAAAAATATTATTAGTATATTAGACTCTGATCATTGTGGTCAAATTATTCAATTTGAAAATGTGAAGAAAAATGTTTCTTAACGTAAAATAACATTTGTTCCTGTAACATCCAACCACATAGAGAAAATGAGAATTAGCCTAGTAAATGACCTCCCATTCCTACCCTCAGGGGCGACTCCAAATGCAATGTACAGCTCCTTTTTCAATACCTTTAATAGACTATTTCATTCTATATTTACTAGTAAGTCGGTTGTGATTACTGATACATTAAATTTTAGTGAGTGGGCGACAGTTGAACTTCATAAAAATAGGCAAAAGCTGTACGAATTGTATGCTGAACGTGAAAATTAAAAATAGCAGCAATGCAATCAAAACTACTTGGAACATAATTAATGAGGAGACGGGAAGAGTAACACCACGAAATATTAACTTTAAACTTAATGTAGATAATAAAGCCTTAACAACAGATTTCGAGGTGGCTACTGCTTTTGAAACCTTCTTTACCAACATTCCCGTCTCCACAACAGAATCATTAAACTCTTCACCAGATATGGCTCTCTCTCTATTAAAGGAAAATGTGCCTGAGTGTAACCATTCTTTTAAATTCACGCATGTTAGTGGCTCTGACGTTATTAAAGCCTTTAAATTATTAATTAATAAAAAAACAAATGATCTGTGGGGCATTTCCGTAAACGTTGTCAAATCATTGATTGATATTGTTGCACCCGATTTAGCCTTAATATTTAATAATTGTATAGATTGTGGTGTGTTTCCTGACTTAATGAAACTTAGTAAAATAGTTCCATTGTTTAAATCGGGTAGTACTTCTGACCCCACTAACTTTAGACCAGTATCCGTACTACCCACTTTCAGTAAAATCTTTGAAAAACTCATTTTAAATCAATTACTTTACCATTTTCATAAGTATAATTTACTTCATATTAAGCAATTTGGTTTCACACGGGGTCGCTCAACAATCGACGCAGGTGTTGAGCTAATACAAAACATATTTGAAGCCTGGGAGGAGTCACGTGATGCACTTGGTGTGTTCTGTGACTTATCTAAGGCGTTTGATTGTGTTCAACACGAAACGTTAGTTAGGAAACTACACCACTATGGAATTCAGGGTGTAGCTCTAGACTTAATGAGTAACTATCTACGCGATATAATTCAGAAAGTCGACGTAAATGGAAAACGGTCTAATGGATCAGTTATGATAATAGGTGTCCCACAGGGGTCTATATTAGGACCATTTCTGTTCCTTATTTACATTAATGACCTTCCTTACCTTGCCAAGGATAAACACGGGATAGTTCTGTTTGCCGATGATACATCACTGACTTTTAAAATAAATCGACGTGAACTAGCTTTTGACGACGTAAACAACTCTCTCGCTAAAGTGGTACAGTGGTTTGAAGCTAATAATTTGGTTCTTAACGGAAAAAAAACCAAGAGTATAAAATTCACTTTACCTAATGTTAAACACGTGAAAACCACTGTACTACTTAATAATGAGGAACTGAAACTGGAGGATTACGACAGTTTTTCTAGGAATAACGTTAGATTCGAAACTTCAATGGGGCCCTCATGTAAATAATTTATCGAACAGGCTTAGTTCTGCTGCCTATGCGGTAAAGAAGATACGCCATATGACCGACGTAGAAACTGCGAGACTGGTATATTTTAGTTACTTTCACAGCATTATGTCATATGGAATTTTACTTTGGGGTAATGCTGCTGATATTAGCACTATTTTCGTGCTGCAGAAGAGGGCTGTTCGTTCTATCTACAAAATGGGTCCGAGAGAGTCATTGAGAGATAAATTTAAAGATTTTAAAATAATGACAGTGTATAGTCAGTACATATTTGAAAATTTAATGTACGTTCATAAAAACATTTCTAAATTTAAGAAAAAATGTGACTGCAATAATTTAAACATTAGAAGTAAGAATAAACTTACAGTGCAATATACTAGGTTACATAAAATTCATAATTCGTTTAAAGGAAATTGCATACAATTCTACAATAAACTACCAATTGTCATCTTGGAGATGTCTCTTAAAAAGTTCAAAGTTTGTATTAAACGTAAGCTTATAGAAAAGTCCTATTATAGTATAAAGGACTACGTAAACGATAAAAAAGCTTGGGTGTAAATTATTGCTCTAACCAGGTTGCTCTTCTAATAATTTAAAATGACATTGTGAGATGGTGATAACAAAAAAAAAACACCCGGCTAAGTTTGTTGTGGGCTTCTTCTTAGACCAGGACGCGTTTGGAACCCTCGTAGCTTTAGTTTTAAGTTTACGAATGTGGTTATCGCCATCATCTCACTACCGTGTGGTTCTTATGTACGCATCAAAAGTGCCACCTGTGGGCCTACTTGAATAAAGATATTTTTGACTTTGACTTTGAAGTATAGTAGTCATACCCCTAATATAGAAGAACCAAAGTTACCGACATAGCTCTACGAGTCGCGAAGCTTAAGTGGCAATGGGCCGGGCACATAGTTTGGAGAAAGGATGGACGTTGGGGTTCCAAGGTTCTGGAATGGCAGCCCCGAACTGGTAAGCGCAGCGTTGGTCGACCCCCAACGAGGTGGACAGACGACATTAAGCGCGTCGCAGGTAGCCGCTGGATCCAAGCGGCTCAGAATCGTGGAACTTGGAAACAAAAGACCTATGTCCAGCAGTGGACGTCTATCGGTTGATGTGATGATGATGATGATGATGACCCCTAATAGGTTTCTACGCGACATCGCACCGGAACACTAAATCGCTTAGCGGCACGTCTTTGTCGGTAGTGTGGTAACTAGCCGCGGCCAAAGCCTCCCACCAGACCAATTCGTAGCAGAGTCGCAACTTGTCAGCTAGGCAATCACCACTTCTTGCACTTAAAGATGTAAATAATTTATTTAGTTAAATAAGGCTAATAGAAAAATACAACGTGTACTGGATCCTAGCATTGAGCTTAGCAAAAATAATCTCGACAAAACATGGTGTGTGAAGATTGCTAAATAAAATTTGATTCATTCGTACACAGCTTAAACCGATTGCGTTATTACCTATTCACTGAATTTACATAGACGGCAAAATTTATTCCGTTCGATGGTATCATGTAACACAATATTAAATTGCTTTTTACTTGCAATTCCCTGCGTTTTTTTTTATATACCTACATATAATAAGAGGCGTTTTAAGGGCATTCAAACCACTTTTTTTTTAAATACAAGGTTGCTTGGAAGCTTCCGGCTCTGCTTTCATCTCTCACAAGATAGAAAAATGCATTTATAAAATGTAAAATGTAAATTGTTTATATTGGAAAAGAGCAACTGCTGAGTTTCTTGCCGGCTTCTTCTCGGTAGAATCTGCCTTCCGGACCGGTGGTAGAGTCTCTACACACAGACAGACTTGACGTTTCAAAAGTGGTTATATTAGGACTACTTGAAATAAATTAATTTTGAATTTTTTGAATTTTAAATATAATTATATATTAATAATATATTGTAAAAAATAAATTTAATTTGCTATAATCCGCGAATAACAGGACAATCTTTATGGTGTCATTTATAATTTCTTCAATCCTTATAGGTACTCCACACCGAACAGATCGTTGACATTGCAATTAATAGTTGTTAACTGTAACAATTTTTCATAGTAAAATCAACATCTCCTGAGGATGCTCCGGTTTCGGAGCGAAACGTGCGTAGAGGGTACATTGCCGAAGATCTGTTTGGTGTGGAGTATAAGGATTGAAGAAATTATAAATTACACCATACAGATTCTCCTGCTTTTCGCGGAGTATAGCAAATTAAGCTTAATTTTCATAATATATCCGCAAAGTAACATCTACTTCTATCCAAAATAATAATAGACGGACGAAGCAGTCGGCCCGATTATACCGATTCAAAGTTATGTTTAGTAACGGGATCAATTTAGGCAAAATTAAATGAAATGGTTAAAATCCTTCCCCGTAGTTAAAATATATTGGGTAGGCAGTGCTTTTGCGCACATACTGCACGCTAATTATAAACGTAATCATCATTATTACTATTAGTCTTGTTAGTTTCCCACTGATGTCTGCGGTTCTGAAGCCTACTCTCCTATTCGACTAGAGGCCTGCAGAGTTATTTTCCTAACTCTATAACATTCGCTTGGAAAGCTTTCAGTAGCGAGCATGCGATTTGCGAGCGTTTTTTACCCCAGCACAGAGTTTGAAATTATGAATTACACCACACAGATTCTCCTTGCACACAGATGCTTTTCGCGGAATTTAGCAAATTAAGTTTTTGGGTAGTTAACATAACATGCCAAAAAAATTCCGTCTCAAAAACTCATCGAGCAAGCCCAAGTCAGTTATTGAAAGAGCAGTTTTCTTCCAAATTCCCGTTGTATAATCAACGCTTTCCTCGCGTATTTTTATTGATTCTCCCACAGCGGCTTCCTCCCACCGCCTCCAAGGAAGCTGGGCAGGGAGCTGCCTCCTACCGCGCATTCATAATCGTATCGACACACACGACACATATAACAATCTAAAACCCACCTTAATTTTAACACCGCAGGACTGAAATTCGCGGCACACGAAAAACCGTCTAAAAGAATGGAGCGGGATCGTGCGTTACCAGACACGAGACATTAAGCGACTTATAAATTACATTAGCATATAAATAAAGTATTTTTGTGTTGTCGCTCGATGTACTGGGTCTTTTACGACATCGAGCGGGGTTAGCTTGGGACATTTTTTTTTGTTCCCTTTTTAGATAAATCCACGGTCTTAACGACCGCATGCATACATGTTATCGGTATACGTTTATTGCTTATTCAAACTCATAAATAATTTTCTAGAGGAAACATGAAATTAATTTCATTGTGAAGATGGAGTCCTACTTATTTCCCAACGTCAATGTAATAACTACAAATTCTATTAAGAAAATGGAATTAATTTTGTGGAAGTCTTTAAGTACACGTCAAAGGTGCGTTCTATTTGATTTGAAATAGTTTTGATGCCTTTGACTTTATAGACTAGTTAATATTGGATAGAAGCAGACGTTACTTCGCGGAATGCTTTCATAGATAAGTTTACACTGTACATTAAGTTTAGTTAGTTACTTTTGTGTCTTGATTTTTGTAGTTAGGTAGAAAAATGCTCTTAGGTAAATACATTTATGTTACTGAGGCAAAAAGTTCCCCAGCCTTTTAACATCTAACACAGAAATATTGCTATAGACAAAATGTACAAACGAGGGGCAAGCCGACACGTAAAATACATACATACATACATTTTGGCAATAGCGTATGTAGGACATATTTTAGGGGATCTATTCTCTATAAATTTACCACTCGTCTAAAACTTGAAGAATCAAGATAGCAACGTGTTAGTAAAAAGTGTATCTGATAGAAGTTTCATTTATGTTGAAGCTCTAAAATTTCGTTTAATATGTCCAAAATGATACTTTGGTTATATTTGTGTATCAGTGTAGTATATCAGTCAATATCCATTTTTAGTACCTACCAATCCTTGTTTTGTAGTTTCAAAACAATATAACTACAGACCATATTGTATCCTTCCTTGTTCAAATTCAGGTAGTCTAAAACTCTACATTTAGCGTTTAAGAATCTTTGCAAAATTGAAATTGTATGTGACTTTTGCAACAATATTTTTGTTTCCTTTTTTAAAGACTGATTTTATTGTATACTGCTAGAGAGTCGCTCTCTTTATGCTAAGCCTTCCTTAACTTAATAAACCCAAACTGTGTAAATAACAATAAACAATACATATTTTAGGCTATTTTAATATGATTTAATCAAAATGGCGCAGTGGGCAGCGACCCTGCTTTCTGAGTCCAAGGCCGTGGGTTCGATTCCCACAACTGGAAAATGTTTGTGTGATGAGCATAAGTGTTTTTCAGTGTCTGGGTGTTTATATGTATTTTCTAAGTATTTATTTATATATAATTCCTAAATATATTCATCAGTCATCTTAGTACCCATAACACAAGCTACGCTTACTTTGGGGCTAGGTGGCGATGTGTGTATTGTCTTAGTATAAAAAAAAAACAAAAAAAAATTATATGACATACTCATACACTGCAACCAAATAACACCTGCTTGTATCCAATAATACAGAAGCGTAAAGAAACAGTTAACTTTTTCCGTAAAATAAGGCTGCTCGCCCATGCCCATCTAGCTGTTCCGTACGAACCGTAATTTGAGCAAACCTAATAATATGAAACATCACCAGAAAAATCGCGTCTCATGAAATACACTTTCCTCGGTATTTTCATAAATTTCAACCTTAAAAAGCTTCTTATAATCACTCGACATACTTATTGTTCTACATTTGATATAATTTTGCGTAATAACATTTCATCCTATATCGATGAAATTGCCAATTCAGCTGTAAGATAACGCGCAGGGCGGGCTTCGCGAAATTTATTCCCATAGGTATGAGGTTCAATCATGGACATTTTTTTCCATTTCCCTCCGTTTTTCCTTATTATGTAGGTATATAAAGGACATTAGGCATGTTAGACGGGCTTTGCGTTGTGAATACTAAGAAAGGTCGCCGCAGACATTAGATAAGACATTAACATAAAGGAACGCTGATTTAATGTATGGATACCTTTACATTTTACACTAAACGTTTGTTCCTTCGCGTATTTATTTTTCGCCGACAAAATAAAAATAACAACTGATTTGACACTCTCATGTAGACAACGCAAATCTTAAAGTTTTAAGTATAAGTCGCACAATATAAATACCTGAAACGCTGGCTTAACTTTCATGGTTGTCAATATTTTTATAAAATGATAGAAGCATTACATAACAGTGTGCAACATATTCAGCTTATACATAGTTTAGTAACTCCTAAAATATCCTCCAAATAATACATATATCTATTATCTTTTATACATATATTTTCTATCACCCCAATGAGTTCTGTTAGGCAAAGTATTTTTACGTAAACATTGAATTATGTTATCAAATATATAGCATATACTTATACCACTCAACGATCGTTTGCCAAAACTATTTTTGCATTCGATTTATATTTTCGACCCCCAACTGTCTTAAGACAATTTATCCGTGGGTCTACCTTCGTTAGAAAAATTACATCCCTGATACATTTCTCTGAGATCGAAATCTCTTTTGTAGCATAATTTGGGTTCGGGCGCGACATGTAGATAAATGAAGGCCGCGCATATCGGTCACCCCCCCTTTCTCCCCTGCCCCCCACTTGATTGAAGAAGGAAAACTGGGTTCCGATAGCTATTAAATGTTAGAAGTGTGTAACGTTATTGCATGGTCTTTGCTGAATAAATTTTATTGTTGGGTATTTTCTTTAACGTGTTCGTACTTTCTTTGAGTAGGTAGGTGCAGCAAATTCTGCATTCGGAAACGATTGCAGTGTACTGTACCTTTACGGAATTTTTCTTACTTACTAGAACTTCAAAAAATATATATATTATTTAAGAAGTATTCGCCGCAATTTACTTACATGATATGTTATTTAATAATAGCTGTTGCCCGCGACTTCGTCTGCGTTTGTTTTTGAGAGACATGTGGCATTCAATTCTACAGAAATTTTTAAGTTGTGAATTCTTATAAAAAAAACTTTTAAGAAATTTTGTTTATAGTTGGTGTAAAATCGTCAAACACTTTGATCTTCCCAAAAAAGAACTTAGCTTTATATCGGGATAAAAAGTATTAGGATACTTTTTATCCGGATATTAAGCTTATTACTTCTATTACCTGAAAGTATATGTGTACAAGTTTCATGATTTTTTGTTAAGTAGTTTTCGCGTAAAAGCGTAACAAACAAACTTACAATCACATTAATAGTATTAGTAGGGAACAGAAGCAATCTCCACACGGAATTCGAGTGACATGTTTGGACAGTGCTTCTAGTCGTGGAGGTACAGCCTTAGCGCTGAATTTCGACTTGTTCACCTCATGAAGTTCGTGTGCGTATAATATATTCAAATAACATCCACCCGACCCCCAAAGTCTTCATTAGAACCCGCACGCAGATGAAGAATAGACGAAAAAATTGCCTAGTCGAGAACAAATCAAAAATATATGCACCCTTTGCGACGTGACATGTTTTTGAAGCTCCCATTTACATGAGGCCGAATCACCTCGTCTGGTGGCACGATTTTTTATTTAAATTGTTCTATTTATACATGTTGCAAGACATTTCTCCGCTCGGGACTCGCGGACTCTGAAATATTTCAGTTACTGCGATGTTATGGCGTGAATTGAATACATTGTTTGCGGGCACCTACTCTATGTTATTTCTTCTGCTTAAAATATTTTTTGAGAGAATTATAAATAAGTGGCAGTGATCTTAAAGTCCACATTTTGCCAGCATGGTTTAAATCATCTCACTCTGAACAGTGACCCGTGCCCTGTATTGGCCTCTTAAGTTTCTTCATAAACCAGATCGCTTTTGACAAAGTTTGCGATTTCTTTTGTTTAGCTTTAATTTATAGTTGACGATTTATCACCATTAACTTACACACATATTTAAAATATGTAGACATTTATGTATATACACTATAAAAAAGTTAGTCTAGGGTAAGCATGCTCAACAGCAAACAACATGCTCAGCATGCAAACGTCAAAGCTGTCGGTTATTGAAACCAATTTATGAAAATATTCCTTGAAGCCCACCAACCCGCATTGGAGCGGCGTGGTTTGTGAGTTCTCTAAAACCTCTCACCTATGAGAGAGGAGGGACATTTGTATTGTAACTAGGAAGCTTTAATACTCTCCTATATAATCTTTAACATTTTAACTTCAACGATTGCCGGACTGGAGGTAGATCGGAGACTTTCAATCTCGACGTCACCTGAGACTTCTATTAAGTTCTTACAATTTTTATCATGCCGACTTACTTCAGCAAGGAAACTTAGGCCGCACGTACCTACTTACTAAGTATAAACCAAAATAAAATACAAGGATATCTAGATGGCTCTTATGTTAACTCAATAAGACGGAATTTCCCATCTACATTTTCCCTAAATACCTACACTCTGGCAATCACACCCCAAACCATCGCATCCTATCAGAGGTTCCCTAATGAAGGCAGGCGTCGATGAGCCTTGTTTCCGTAATTAAAACGCTGCACGCATGCGCTGGCCACGCCCAGAGCAGCCTCATCACTCCCCCTCCCCCGTACCGCCCGCTACCCCTCCTTTAATTACTGCCAAGACATTACCTCCGTACCTTATATAAACCTTCGCTAAGGGTAATGCAATTACCCTACTTTCCCATTTGAAAGCTTCTTCAGCTTTAGGTACCTACTTGTGATCCGTAATTATGTTTCCTTTCAACGCCACATAGTCTTATTAAATAGAATTACCTAACAGCTCTACCTGTGATATTTTGGCAGAAAAACTAGTTTTGAAAATAAATAACTGTGTTATGCTTACGTAACTCTACCAAATCGAAAAATAATAAATAATAAAATAAATAAATATACTACGACATTATCTTATATTTTACTACATTTCCAGTGTCTACTACCTCCTTTTAAAGCCTTATTATTTAAAATGTTAGTTTTATGCCTTATAACTCGACGTCTTTAAATTAAGATATACTTAAGCAAAAACGTCGACAATATTAAAATAACACAGTTCTAGATGAGATTTAAGTTCACACCTATTTTATTTTACCATAAATTACCGGCAAGAAAAAGCAAAACAGATTAAATTTTTCGTTGTTAAGCGGCACGTACCTATGTACTAGGCGTTCATAAGTTTTAGGCGTGTGAGTTCAGTAACTACATATGAATAGGTATATGTCTGGAGTCTCGTACACTGAAAAATGCAATAAACATGAGCAAACGAGTAGCAATGGTATAGAGGCAGTCATAGGCGGGTAGGAAACGCTCATTTGTTACCGGGTAGCGGGTAGACCCAGCTATGCCGCTCACGTCCGTTGCTTTCTCATTTTTCACTACATTGGCCTTACGTGTGAATTATTGTTTGCTCTCAGCTTCCCCGTTTAAATGTTGCTGTTTGTTTTGTAATTTCGCCTCCTGCTTTGATACATCTTACTCTGTATAGACAAGCAGTTTTCGCCGGCGATTCACCACCCAATATTTTGTGATATGGTAGTGTGAATATTTATGACAATTCAGCTAGAAAAAAGGCAAAGTTTATCGAATCATCAACCTCCCAACCGATAGTTGTCCACTGCTGACACGTTTCGCAAATTCTGTTTCATGGAAGAATCTACAAATTTCAGATTTTATTTAGAGCGATACACCGAGTCTGGCTGTGATCATATATTAAGATATATATACGTAAATGCGTATAGGTATACTTTGATAAAATAAGTGTTCTACCATAGTTTCTCGGTCTCTGTACATAATAGGTATCGTTAAATATATACACCTGCTTAAACTGTCGTTCCGGGGGCACTTGATTAGGTACGCTAATATAAATAAATAAAAAAAATGTTTGCTAGGTAGGTACTCTTTTAATTAAATTAAATATATTTTGTTTTGCTGAACACAATTAATTAGGCACATAAATCCAACTGTTGCGTCAATACGTAAGAAATGTAACAATTTGTATGCGAGCGCACATGTACATGGCAAAACTATTTTACCGCAGCATTATATTATCCCCAGTGAGATCTTAATACACTTAGAGAAACGGAATGGACCTGGGTATCAACAAACCAACCCTCTAAATTCACTACAAAGACGGAACTTCAAACTAATAAATTTTATTAGGTAAACTAATATCTATTTATATATTTTTTCTCTTGTTAGGTTCCCGATCAATTATAGTATTTTATAACCTAACGTTGCCATCAAAATAAACATTTAAACAAGTTTTAGGTACCTAAACCTTCCTCAATAAATGAGCTATCTAACGCTTTTATCAAAATTTGACTAGTAGTTCCTAACATTATGACGTTCAGTTATATTATACAATCCAAACTGTTAAGCTTTAACGATAAAAAATACCACGTCATGAAAAGTCCAGAACTCAAGTGTCCAGCAGTTCAATTATACTAGTGTCCTCATTTTTGCGAGACAGTGAAGCCTCTATATGTAATATCATCTCACACTACGAAAGGTGATGCCAATGTAGTTTCACCTATTAATAGCTATGATCACAATAACTATTGATAAAATGTGCTCTCATAAATATGTCGGCGACGTACATTAAAGAAATAAAAAGGCTAAAATTACCCCATTAATATTTTAAACCGGGCCATTATGTTTCTCTATGCCCTAATACAGAGCACGCCTACTAACGTATTCGCGCCGAATAAGAATGCCTCTCCCGTCAAAGGAGTCGCAAGCGCTTAACTGTCCAAACTCAATCGAAATTTCATTTTACGCCTCACGTATCACGTACGAGCATATAGAATAGACTGCCGGTCTTCGCAAGAATGTGCGCTGTCAAATTTTAATTTCTCCCTCAAATATTTACCGAAGGAAAAAGGATTCCCCGGCGGGCCGCGCTCTAATAAGTTTTCCATAAGCTCACCCCCCGGTCGAGGGTGGGAAGACACGGGAGGGGGAAGAAGGCTCTTATTGTGTTTGCCGAAGCTAGCGCATCGGAGCGCATACCTAACAAGATGGATATGTACTCAGCAACCCCCTTGGACCTCCCCGCGCCATCTGAAATACTGCACTGAAATTGCATTTTCGAATACTAATTCCACCTCACTGTTACGTATGTCATTCCTGGACGCTGGCACTATGCTTTTGTGACTGAATTTTCTATTTGCGGTAGCATTTTTAATTTCTATTCCTGGCTGGATTCTAGAACGTTTACACAGCTTTTGTTCTCCAAACGAGGAACAGAACCCCATTTATCTAGGGATAAACTGCAAACATAGAAACTTCAAAATAATTGGTCTTGGTCGACAGGCCTGCATTTATGGAGTCCTAGTCCTCGGAGTGGTTCCTAGTCCCGGTATTAACATCTTAACCAATTAATATCACACGTTAGTGGAAAACCTACAATGGTTTAGCAATTGTCCATGAATCGACCACTAGACCAGCGTGTCTAGTTGACTACGGCCCGATTTCACCGTTGAAGCTTGCGATCGTGGAAGTTTAACTTAGTTAACGTTAAGCCTTTGAGTTTAAGCACACACCACAACATAGTTTAGTTAATATGGGCCTGAAACTTGATCGCTGATTATGTGCCTGATAAGAAACGGATATAGACTGATAAGAAATATGTAGACTTTTCAAGGACATGGGGTCCTTGACGTAGCTCAACAAGTTCCGGAATTTGAAGTTAATCCAAATGCAACCCTGTAATGGAAGACGTACTGAAGTTAAACGGTAAATCTAGTTACGTGAACAGACGCCATCAAGGATGTCTATGGCTATGGACGACTCTAGAACAATATCTATTCTTTCTATTGCTTGATGGTATTGCAATAACAAGATAATAAAGATACTAGATAGATACCTAATTGAATTCATCTGAGTGTAGAATTGAATTACATCTGCCTTGTAGGATTCGGGAATGCTAAAAGAGACTGCCCCAAAATGTAAAAAGCGCTAACAGCGCGGATTATATACCTACCTAAGACAGAGATTGTTATAGATTGAACACTGTGTTTACAATCTACAGAAATAAATCATAAAACGTGTTCCTTTATAAATAATGATTAATAAATGATTTGTTTTTATGCAGATAATAAATGTTTGCGCTCGTTAATGCTAAGTTACCTACCAGTCTTATGTGAAAAATATTATTACGTCCGATAGCCTGTTTGTAGCTTGACTTTTTCATCGTCGTATATGGTCACATTCAATCTGTTTCATCTAAGGGAATATTTCCAATGTGTTTAGTTTACTAAATAAATAATAAAAATGAAATGCAGTTTTTGAAACAAATTATTAAATTAAGTCAAACATTCGAATGTTTTATTACCCTCGAACTTGCTTGGAAGCCTCCAAGCCTCCATGCATCTAGTTAATTGTTAAAATGTTTAAAAAAATATTTTTGTTAAACATAAGAATAGTAGGCATTGGAATCATTTAATGGGTCGCCGTTTTATGATTTTATTAAAAAGGCCGTATAGATATGTTCTGACTTTCTTAGATTTATAAGGGGTGAAACGGAGCCTTTTAAAATTACCAATATCTTTTTACTACAAATTATGTAGCACTACAGCGGTTTATTGACAATTTATATAAATGTTGCGACATTGTGAGAAACCTTGTCAATCAATCAATGATATTTTTAAATATTATTCTATGAATTAATATTTATTAATCATATTTATATATATATATATATATATATATATATATATATCACGAGAAAATAGAATAGTATAATAATAATTATTTACTTGGCATTAGTCCTATAACATTTATTAGATTAGTTTTAAAATAGGTACTGGCACCAAAATCCTATGAATTATCAATCTTTATGAGCTGAGGAAAATCAAATATATTTTCGTTTACATGAACCCCGCCAAGAGCGTCTCCTTCGTTTATTTGTGCAAATCTTTGTACAAATGTGAGTAACAGTACAAGTATCTACCTACATAACATTTAACGGCCTTATTTATAATACTATAAGCGTGTTTTTGTTACCGTCACAAGTTATTTTTATACACAACAGGTGAGCACATCGATTTACACTGAATACAAAGACCTACGCTACGTTACGGTTTCGTTTATTACGTCTGTCGACCTACCTACGTCATAACGCTCTTTGTTACGTCACTTATATACCTTCATACATAAACAGTGTTTACCAGCTCACCTATGGATAAAAAAGCTGTGGCTATATTGGATAAATCTTCCATCTTTTTTTTACTTTGGTTAAAATGAGATAAGAGGATCTACACTTGTAGTCAAAGAGTGTCTATAAAAAACAAATAGCTCGTGCCCTAAAACTTCGTCCGTTTTTTGTCGTTTTCATATTAATCCCTCGGCTACAGTTTGTTTTCTAGGACTCAAAAATATTTTATTGCATTAACCAGAATGCAAGCAATATATAAGCAAACCTTCGTCGATACGGTAACGCATTGGTGGCAAAGGTGAGTCCAGAGTACCTTTCGAAAACGAAAAGAATCGTATACGTACAAAGCAGTGGCCTGCATAGAGGGTATGCACAGGGTATGCAGATGGTATAAATTGAAGAAAACGTCCAGTACGAGCTATAAACACTTAAGGGTAGGCTTTTAATAACTTTTACAATGTCCATCCTTAAGTTTTTTAAAACACGTACTGGAGATTTTCTTCATTTTATATCATCTGCAAACTCTGTGCATAACCTCTATGCACGCCACTGGTACAAAGGATTCTCCAAGACACAAGGTATGGGCATACCCGCTGTCAAATCGGTCCAGCGGTGAAGCCTTAGATTAGTACACACTTTCGCATTTGTAACATTGGTTTGGAAGTATTTTTTATTCCGTAACACTGCGAAACATGTCTGATCACACCTCGTATTAAGGAGTTAACGTGTTAGGAGTATGGTTATATTAAACCCATACCGGGTTTATGCAAGGTACAGGAACGCTTAATAGCCTGGCGGAACGTCTTTGTCGGTAGAGTGGTATCTAGCCACGGCCGACGCCTTCCAGACCAAACAGAGATAATTCAGAAATTATTATTCACTTAACACTACGCCAAGGAGAACGGAAAATATATGGATGGATTGTTGCACAATGGCTATAGATCTACTTTCAATTTACTAATATAATATTATAAATGCGAAAGTGCACTTAGCAATCAATGAACTTGATTTTTGGCATAGAGTTAGTTGTAAGGT
Source organism: Pararge aegeria (assembly GCF_905163445.1). Lineage (NCBI taxonomy): Eukaryota > Metazoa > Arthropoda > Insecta > Lepidoptera > Nymphalidae > Pararge > Pararge aegeria. Next base: position 7,330,823 of record NC_053195.1, on the reverse strand, counting down.
CGGAGAGTTCCTAACATAGGCTACTTTTTGTCCCAGGAAAATCAACAGTTCCCACAGGATTTGTATTAAAACCGTAATAAACGCGACTAACAACGCGAGCGACGAAGAACAGCTAGTCCTTTTTCAAGGCCAGCCTAGGTCACAAACTCTAGTTTTTAACGATGACGATTATTTTTTGATGTATTATTGTTTTTTTCTGTACTAGCTTGAGCCCAAAAGGAAAGATAAAGAGCAAATTCGGAGCTCAAAATCGGTCAGTCAAAGATTAGTCTAACGAAATCAGGCTACACAAACCTACTGTAAATGGAGCATTATTTGTTAGGTTGCGAACTTATGCTGTGAAGTCTTGCGTTTGTGGGTTTCGTTATGCCGTATAAATAATACATGATCGGCATCAACGAGGAACGCGTTTTCGCTACTAATGGTTCGCTTATTTATAAGCGACATAACTTTTCCATGTGCGCATACACTTTTTACCAAACGTTTTTATCAATTTACACACTGCAATCTTAAAACAAGAAGCGACAGCTACGACCTCCAGATCGATGTCAACAGGCAGACACCACGCACCTTATTTTTTTACGAAACTGCCATAAACATTCAGAGCAAGTAAAATTCTATGGACTCCGGTCAGATTTATTTCCTTATTCCCCAAACAATAAGAAATATAAAAGCGCGCGGAGAGTCCCGTCGTTCGCGATTGTCGCCACCAAAACGGTCCAATATCGCTTTTTCCCTTCGATTATTTCAACCAGTTCTTAATGTTTTTATTTAACGCTGAGTATTGAGTGGTGTCTGCTTTCGCCGCTCGCCCTAATTTATGGCGTTGCTTCGCGATCGCCCCGCGGTTTTTGTCCGAATCCAGACCGCCCGAATGAAGAGGATCAGCGTTTTGCGAATCTTCTAAAACAATTGGCGGTATAACGTCCATCGATCGTTTCGAATCGTTCCCCAATTTTCGATCATATTTAACGTGCAATGGACTGTGAGGTGATTTATTCAACGGCCGCGTGTCGGAATCCGATAGTACAAAAAGGCGATTGTGAAGCGAACAGTCCGCGAGCCGCAAGCGAGTTTTTGCTTGCGTATCGCTTTAATTACCCCGTGGGTGCAGGAACGCGTCGCGGAGATATTTTGGTATGTGACTCCTTTCACACAAGAGCCGTACTAAAAAGGTCCGGTGTTTAAGAACTTAATTACTTACTTTTCTGGAACGGTGCAGTTAGGTCGCTGTTTAGAAAATCGGCAAGCCAAATAAGTTATTTGAAGTTTTTATCCTTCAGGGAGTAGGTTCGCAGTAAACTTATGACCACTTTATTTTGTGGTGAATTAACTATCTTTTGAAAATTCGTTCGTTCGTTCTGGGTACACTCTCTTATTTCCGTTGCCAATTTTAGGATATTAGCATCTTCTTCTCACAGACCACATTACAAGTAATAGCCAACAAAGCAGCAAAACCACACTCATTATTCAAAAGATTACACATTTGGTCTAAAATATTAAAAAAATTTAACATTTACTTTAGAACTAAGTTGCTTATTTAAAACAAGCGGTGTGCACGTATACCTAGATGTTGTCCAAGCACAACATCCCCTCAAGGAGGCCTCAGAAAACATACATTAAAAATGTTTCCCCCCGAGGGCGGAATAGGGCAAGAGGGGGGAGAATTACAAAAGAAAACAGCCTTAATTTCCAATGTCATCTCCGTTCCACCTAATCCTCTTATCGTTTTATATTTTTGGCCTTTGAAAATTCATTTATTTTCGTTTGTTTAAGGAAAACGTTTTATGGTTTTATGAATTTTGGCGGTAGATTACTGTTCTATTGATTGACTTGTAAATAACTACTACTGACTACGGCTCAGTTGTAAAAAAATCATAAAACAGTCATTAAATAATAATCTATTCGCAAATAGTAAATACTATAGATATATTCATTAATTATGTAGGTATATTATGTTTGTACATTTAATAAAGTTAAGTCCGATTTTGATAATTTGTAGTAATCTTTAAGAAAGAAGCTGTTCTGATAGACCTTCCGTAATTTCCAAAATTTCAGTCCTATAAAAAAACCACGTTTATTTTATTCCATGTAATCCAATTTTCCTGCTTATTTTGCCAATTTTACTACTTTAAAAAGCTTATCACATAATGTTTGCTAAATGCGTCCAACCTTTCCCAAGTGATGCGACATATACAATTCAATGATTGATAAATCAACCCTTACTCAACTTCAATCTGATTCGGTACAAAAATTATAAATTACTACATTTAATAGTTAGAATAACTGGAATATAACTAGAGTTTACAAATAAACACAACTACAGGAGTTTTCTGAAGTACCTAAGTGTTCAATGCTAGTTAATATTACCTACCTCATGAATAGGTACGTTGTAAACATTTGAATTTGTATTCGAAAGTGTTACATTTCTATACAGACTAGCCTGTCTGTTAAGATTGTATCGCAGCTACTTTATTGATGTTATGGTACGAGGGCTAGGAGTATAGAAATTTAGTATTTTATTGGCATAAACCTAGAACACAATTGCATCCGGTGATGCAGTCATCGATCTGTAAAAATAAAAAACACAGCAATATTAATATCATTATTGCGAATGTAACCCACATTGTTTGTTATTCTGTTAGTTTGTTAAACCTTCACACCTTCTACTTCTACTAAACCATCATGAAGTTGAATGAATGAATGAATGAGTGAATACCTTTTTATTGTACACCAAAGAAAAAAGTAGTAATAGAGATATAAACATAGAGCATAAGTACAATTTGGTGCCCTTATCGCTACAAAGCGATGTCTTCCAGGCAATCAAAAGCGTACCTTAATGGAAAAATGTATATAAATATATATACACATGTATATGTATATATAAATATACCTAAATATAAATAAGATTTACACATACAATAAATAGCATAACCTATAATTAATATAATCTACTAAAAATTACATACGAAAAAAATATATAATATGTAAATAGATAGATATGATATTTGGAGTAGAGACTTTGGGACCGTGGGGTCCGGAGGCACGACCTCTTTTAAAGAACTATCGAAAAGGGTAATCGGGTCAACCGGTGATCCTAGAGAAGAGATACAGGTTGAGGGAGCACTACTATACAATAGTCTACCCAAAGAGATTTTTTGCGAGAAATCTTTTAAATCATTTAAAAACAAGTTAAAAAAAGCATTTAAAATTTTTTTTTATAAACGCGCCACCTTCTCTATTTTTGTGTTTGTTTTGTTTTTGTATCACACTAAACTAGATAATATATTACCACTTCTTTATGTTAATTTTTAATTTCTCATTAAGTGAAACTGTTTCTTTTGAGAATAAATGTCTTCAAAACCTAAATACCTTTGTTCGGATACCTATAGCAACTAGAGTAAATTCGGTAGCCAATTTATAACTGTACAACTTTAAAAATAAAGCAAGCAATTCAAATATCGCTTGCTTCAACTGTGAAGGAAACCATCGTGAGGAAACCTATGAGTTATCCATAATGTTCTCAAAGGCGTGTGGAGTTCACCAAAAAGCAATGGGCCAGCATTGTGGACTACAGCCTAAACCCTTCTCATTGTGGGAGGAGACCCGTGCCCTGTACTGGATAATGATGTTGATGAAGCGCAAAAATAATACTGAAACCTATATCCACTATATGCTAAGGGGTGGTCTAAGCAGGGTCTTAAAATATGCAGTACGCTACATTGCCCGCTAAGCTCGAATTTGTAACGAGTAGAGAATGCTTGAACCTAATGAATAATAAGTAAGTAATTTATAACAAATGTACATTGTACTGTGTTGAATATTCCATGAGTAACAGATTTAATTTTTAGTGGCTGGTTATAAAGCTAACGCAAATATCAAGACTTATTCGTCAGACTAAGTTCATCACCGTCTGCATCAAAAATTCAAAATTCAAAAATGTTTTATTCATGTAGACCTTATCACAGGTGTACTTATGAAGTGTGCATACATATAACATGTTACCACTAATGTTAGGTGATGGGGATAGCTTCATTTGTAAACTTAAAACTACAGCTAAGAGGGTTCCAAACGTGCCCTGGTTTAAGAAGAGTCCACAACAAACGTAGACAGTTTTTTTTATTTTTATTGCTATCACCATCTCACAGTCGAATTAATATTTAGCTATGAAGTTAGAGCAATTAAACTCAAGTTTTTTTACATATATGTCTTCTGCATCAGAAGAATTAATCAGGCCAGCTCTCTTCCAACAAAGAGTGATGTGATGCTAGAATAGTCTTTTAGAAATAAAATTCTATTTAGCAATCTACTTGATCCATTAATTATTTCATAATATTGATTTCAAAAGCCTTTACAGTGATTGGTCCGACTTGTTCTTTAAAAAACCGTACATGTATAATCGATAAGTGTCTTTACACCGTACCAAGAGATCATAGAGGTCGAACTACTGTGTCACTTAAAACTGTGGTAACAGGCAAACGCCTCTTGCAAGCGATGGTAACTAATAAACGTAATATTAATACAATTTAAGATAAGCATGTACCTAACTACTACAGGGACAAATCCCGATACCAACTTACACATTCCGGTCGGCTATTCTTTTCCTCTTATTGGTCGATGCAGATCCGCTCAGACAATAGCACGTCAGTGCGGGTTGTCGCATTAATCAGGTGTAGTGCAACCATAATTCAATCAGTATATAGGCATCGCGGTCAGCTTTATGTATGGAATGACCAATGTATGAGAAGTAACAACTACTATGGATACGGCTGCTAATACTTCTTGTTCTACAAAAATAATGGAAAATATGACTCTACGGCTGCACCCCTCCGCTTGCACGAATTTAAAATTCTAGGAAATTTTAACTTTAGCTATGTTTCTGATTATGCTTCGACGCGCATTACATCTGTGTGATGTGGTGCATAAAGATTGAATAAACTAGAAATTGCACCGTCCACATTTGCCTGGTTTTCGCGCATTATACCAAATACATACAGATAATATATATTCAGTTTTAACGCTATTAGTATTCAACTGCAATCTTCAGATTCCCAAATTATATACCAACTAAATTGTCCCAAAATGTACAGTCTCAAAACCAGGGCTCACAGTCTTCAGTGTCATACTACAGTCGTTTTAGTACGAGTACTAAGTCTTGCTACTAATATATGACCTCCAAGAAACCCCAACACATTTTACATTCGAAATTATGGCTACAAAAAGCCATTGATAAAATAGAAGAAACGACAAATAAGAAACAAGTTGATGATAAGTATATAAGCGTTCCTCTGTTTGAAATAATCTATTAAGTGGAAATAAAAAAAAACTAAAATGTTGTTGGAAATAACCTTCTCACTGATCTGACCTAAAGAATTAATAAGCCATAGAATCTGTCTACGACTCCAGATTATTTTTAATGGAAATGAACGGTAGCCCAACATGCTCATTGTAGGTTACATTTTGCTTGGTACACGTAACTAGTTCCCATACGCTTTATTCCTTTAGCAGAATACGTAAACCGAAGCAAACATAAATTCATCGTAATGAGATAGTAAACTTAAAGGCATATCTTAAGCAATTTATGTCTGACATGACACAGGCTTCAAGTGTTTATCCCCCGGTTCAGGTACCGCATCCATCTCGCCAGTTATCAGGCATCGCGGCCGGGAGCAACCGGGCTTCATATTTTACATAGAATGCGCTGCGTCAATACCGAAGAGCGCTCAGTCTCAATCACTCAGTTTATATCGATTTGAACATTTGCAAATAGGAGCAGCGATAACATTGCCTCCCCGATGCAGATGGATTGATTGAAAACAAACCAACTTTGAGAACCTCTTTAAAATAGCCGTGATTCTATGACACATTTGTGGCAATTCCGATGCGCACAAATCACTATACTGAACGAACTTTACAAACATTTTAAACTACCTAGTGCCATCCTTATAAATGTGTTTGTTGCAGAAAATTATTTATCTGTTTTATGACCTTTCTCTCTTTTTTCATCCCTTCTTTCTTTCACCTAGAAATGTCCTGGCAGCTATAGTTTAATTTAACGAATCTTAGATATTAATAACATCTCACTGAAATGGAAAATTTTGTACCAAAAGCGCCATCTATAGGCCGACTTGAACAAAAAAAAAGTTTAACTCTGAGTTAATCACAAATCAATCATCTTCGAGTAAATCTTAACGCACTCGCAGCTGTAATTTCTGACGTTAACTGAAGGGTACAAGAACAAAAGATGGACTGTCACCAAATACAAAATCTTTAGACCTATGAATAATATAAATCTAATTGTTATTCTATTAAGTAGTCTCGAGTAGTATCCACTACTCTTACAGGGAAGATAGTCTTCCCAGTTTTGTATCGGTACGAGGTTTAGAAGCTTAAATTTATAATATTTAATAAATAATAAATCCATAGTGGATATACTGCACTATGTAGAACTAACTTAAGTAAAAAATATTTAAATATGCACCGTGGATCATAAACTCTGACAATAAGATTTATTTTTGACGTCATAAAAAAAGTAAAATATCTTCTAATTTATTACGCCGACTCCGTTCCGAGAATAAACGATATTAGTCGTCATTAATTGGACTAAACCAATAAAGACGACATCTTGAGACACGCGTAGGGCCTTTATTAGTAAAAAATAATACCAAGAACGAGTTGCTTTTTAGCCTGCATGCAAAAATATTTAAGAGGTTTTTGTTATACTTTTTCATTGTTGTGTTTCTTTTATTTGTTGTCAACTTAACCTTGTTGATTATTGTATATCTTGGAATTCCATTTTCCCCAGCGCCTAAAATATGAGTACCTTCAAATCAAGAGTGAATAGGCATCTTCTAGGCAAGGTACTCCACCTTAGGCTACATTATCGCTTACCATCAGGTGTTATTGCAGTCAAGCGCTCGTCTATAAACATAAAAAACCGCAAAGTAACGCAAGTTTTATTCAAGAGGAAGTACGTAGAGAACAGTGGCCTGCATAGAGGGTAAGCACAGGGTATGCAGATGATATAAAATAGAATATAATAAATAGAAAAGAATAGAGATTGTAAGAGTTTTAAAAACCCTTCCCTTAAGTATTTAATAATAAAAACAATAATACATTTATTTAATTCATAGTGGTGAAAACATTACAAATACCAATTTTACATAATTTATCTAAGATACAGTTTTCTTTATCATATGATGCAAAATATAATAATTCAAAATGGTTGAAACCAAAACTAAGCTAAAATCTTGCGATTTTGTGGTATAGCTTTTGGATATCTTCCTGATAGAAGTTATCAGTTATTGCACATAACGAATCGTAGATATAATTAACATCTCACTGGAAATTAATAACTCGTACTGGGGATTTTCTTCATTTTATATCATCTGCATACCCTGTGCATACCCTCTTTGCACGCCACTGGTTGAGACCAACTCTACAGAGTAGGTTACTTTATGAAAATTATCTCCTTTTAAAACCTAGTTCTTAAGTAATAATTGACAGACTAAGTAAATGACCTACCCAATGGTTAATTGAAATCCAACGCCTATTAAACAAAGCAACACTTCGCAGAGCATGCAATAAACACGTTCTATAAAATGGCTTCCTGTTTCCATCAACCTAAGATGTAGGAGCCTCATCATCAACCCCTTACCTGCCCAGAACAGGGCAAGGGTCCCACAATGAGAAAAGGTTAAGTTAGTCCACCACGCTGGCCCAGTGCGGATAGGTGGACTGCACACAGCTTTAAGAACATTATAGAGAACTCTTAGGCATGCAGGTTTCCTCACGATGTTTTCCTTCACCGTTGAAGCAAGTGATATTTTAATTACTTAGGACTACTACCTCTCTTTGGGTGTTCGCAGTTTAAGTTGTTGCTTTATTACTGTCTGTAAATTATGTATTAAAATCTACCTTTATATATTATGTATATTTTATACTTATATATTACGTATATTTATTTAAATTATCTATGTATTAGTATCTATACATTTTGGTATTTATGTATATATTACAGCACTCTTGGCACTGTCCCGTTCTCTTGCTCTAAGTCCTTTCTACAAAGGTTGCCTGTAAGAGGTTGCTTGCAGCAATAAGTTCGCCTTTGCATGTCTACATTGTTTTATGTTTCATTCATGTGTATTTTCCTATATGTATGTTATACGTGCAATAAAGTGTTTCTTCTTCTTATTTTTCTACTTACAAAGCACATAACTTGGAAAAGTTATGGGTGTGTGGATTCGAACTCGGAAGTCAAGTCGAGCTCTTACCCACTGGGCTACCACCGCTTCTGTTATTGAGCCTCATGTGCCTATAATTACAACGGCTATCAAGCCCTTCAAACCAAAGCAAAGCAGCTAGACGGAAGCAATAAGCATGGCAGTAGTATTTCCCAGGACGAGCTCCGTAACAAAGAGTTCTTCTACTAATTTAAAAATCGCACTGAGTAGGGATCTCTAAAAGTGATATGATGTCCGCGGCATCGTATTCTAAACATTTCTTTGGGCAGCCGATGTTCAGTTTTTAATTGTTGTTTTTGTTCGGATTCCGTTTTTTGTGATTGATTCGGCGTGCAGTTGTCATTGTATTCGTTCAGGTTTTGATCGTGTTTTTTTCTCCGAGCGTCCGATTGTTTGTGTGTTTTAAGGAATAGCCAGACTTGTCTTTTTTTGTGTATGGTAATGTGATATGCTTAATGATTCTGATGGATTTGAAATTTAAATTGTAAGTTTTTTTTAGAATCCATCTATGTAAATGTATATAGTTAAATTTTGAATATTACAACGGTTGTGAGGATAAACTCCTGCACCGCTTTTGATTGAGTTAGGCACTATAATTAACTTGCATTCTGGAGACGAACGAACTATTATGATGGGTTTATTTTACTGCAAAAGGCAGTAAATGCAACAAAGCAGCCTGAGATATGCTCCCGCTAGAATAACAAAAGTATCCTACATAATTCGGTGAATGATTCTGATTTAACAAATTATGTTAGAAAAAACTGCTACGCCTAAATATTTGAAGTTATTCAAAGAACATCCCTCTGTAGTAAAGCCTAAATATTTGAAGTTATTCAAAGAACTCCCTCAACAATAATATGACAATTATAATATTTATTTATTTATTTTATTTAAACAACTTTATTGCATATCAAGGAAACACACACAGGAACACTTACATTAACATAAATTATATGCAATAGGCAGCCTTATCACTAACAGTGATCTCTTCCAGGCTACCTTAACTATTGGAATAAGGCAATGAGAGACGGGATATCGCAATAATATATATATAAAATATATATATATATATATATATATATATATATATATATTTTATACATAAATAATTAAATAATAAATGTAATAATATGTTCATATTTAACTTTTTTTTTGGAAAATAAAAAAAACTGAATCTCTCAGAAAGGAATAAGGTCATTATTTCAACATAATGTAATACCTATGCTATAACCACATAATAATAATAATAAAAAAGTAAATCCTAAAACATCGTTTTGCGTCGTGGGTTAAAAATATGCCGTAAATAAATACTTAAAAATTCAATTCAGTCTCTATAACATCGAAGTCTTTATACATAGAAAAGTTTGAGGATAAACTGAATCGTTTTGATCTTTTATACTATAAGTTATTGTTATTTATTGACTTATTCGATTTTCGAATGACGCATAAACATTAAATGCTAAATGGGAATCGAAGTCAGGACATCGCGCCAGTCATCGCGAGAACATTCATCATATCGACGTGGCTGCACCCTTGCTAATACTCGCTTTATAATATTCATTAGATGTATAAGGTGTTTATGATACGTGATCTACAGTAAAGGTTTCGACCATTAGCTAAATAAATTTACCTATCTTTTACCCTAATTGACTTGAGGGAAAATACTTCCAAATTTATGTTAAGGGGGTTCTTATGTGACTTCGTAACTCTTTTTTCTCGATTCCCAGAACTGGAAAATATTTTGTGTGATGAACTTGAATGTTTTTCAGTACCTAGGTGTTTATATATATATGTAGGATCGGGCGGATTTAGACTTGATCCGTCCGACATCGTGTGGGCAATTTTCAGGTATCGTGCAATAAGAACACTCTCGCTCACACTTTGACTCGCTTTATTCGAACACTGAATTTAACTTCTTACATTGAATTTAACTAATATCGTAATAGCAAACTTTTAAAATAATAATCACTAAGAGAAACGTAGGACAGTTCCATGACGACGTCTTTCTGCCTTGCGTCCCAACTAATTAATAATCCCAATCTAGTCAGTAGACCCCGTCACGACTCTGTCGAAGCGCGCCAAAACTGTTGATGCACGCTAGCCGCTAGCTGGCGCGTTTGCGTTTCATTTAGTGTCCGTACTCATTTCCGGCTGCGACATATATAAGTGTTTAGATATATTATTCATTAAAATATCCATCAGTTATCTTAGTACCCATAACACAAGCTACGCTTACTTTGGGGCTAGGTGGCGATATGTGTATTGTAGTAATATATTTATTTGTTTTTTATTTATCTAAAGTGACTAGGTATTGTCCGTGAATTCACCCGGTTTTATAAATATCCCGTGCCAACCGTTCTTATTCCCGGATACAAAAATATTACAATCTCCAGAATGCAAGCCTTATATATAGTTATGCCAAATTTCATCAACATTGGTGCAGTGGTTTAGGATAGGTAACAAAGAAACACTTCCGCATTTATAATATTAATATGGATGAGACGTTAAACCTAACTATTTTCTACGGAAATTCATCATCAGCCATATAATGCCTGACCTACTGGGTGCAGGTTTCCCCTCTCATATGAAAACATAGACCCTGTTGGGTTAGCTACTCGCTACTCGCTTAGGCAGATTGAATTGACAGGAAGAATTATGAATACATTAAGAAAATTGACAATTTCCAAAAGAGCTAGTCTTGACTCCGTCAGTGTTTCATTTAAACTATTACTGGATAGCTGGTGTTTTACTACTCAATTAACAAATCCCTTTCATCGGATCCTTATCGAATTTAAATAATATCATGGTGGAACTCTCCATATTACTCATAAGAATATCATATATCACAAAGATAAACGTCGCAAAAACAGCTTATGTAATATTCCCAAATTCTGCACTTCCTTTTCACAAAAATTTTTCTGTTTCCTTGGTAGCATCATATACAATAAGGCCAATAAAATTCTTTCCATTCACTCACTATCATCCTATAGATGTAAAAAGCAGGTCCATGACTGGCTTCTTGCGCTGGATTATGATAGCACAGAGAATCTACTATCCATTCAAAAATGACATTATCTCACATGTACCTTGTACTACATAAATCCATGACACTTCCCCCACACATCCACCCACACACACATACACTTTATTTGCCTCACGAACACGCACGCAGCACCTACACGCACGCACATACGTTCACACACACACACACATACACTCATGCACACACTCATACACATTGAAATCACCATTTAATTACCCAATCTCCAAAAATAAACATTTTATCTATTTTTCTTTAATATTTTTGCATGTTGCATGTTAAATCTATATCCAAAATAAAATATACTTGTCGTAGTCTTATGTTGTTGTATCAAAAATTATATAGGGGAGTGCACTGATATCTATAGTACGAGTTTTTACTCAGTTTAGGTACCAGTGATTCAACCATACATAGTACTAAGCTATGATTTCTATCACAATTTAATAATCGTGTGAATAAATGATTTTATTATTATTATATTATTATGATTATCTTAGTTCTATACTCTAGTTCTTTTATAACTATAAAACAGACAAGACTACATTAAAAATATTAATTTGTGGACTTATCCAGGTTTTCCAGACGTGCTTTTATGTTAGTCATTGATGGATTACTCAACTCTACCGTTCATATGGATTCTCATTTTAGATTAAATTAAGAATAAGGATCATATATTTAGACCGAAACCGTAAAACTGTTTCTACATACACCAGTAGGTACTGTAAGACCATACACTTAGTAACCTGGTAAAATAGAAATTTTTACGACCAATCGAAGGCAACAAAGTCATAACTCGTATTTGCACGGGACCAGATCTGGGCCAATTTATAAGAGTAATCGTATTAACCACCAGAACAAAAATATAATGCGTTTTACGACCCTCTTGATTTATTTCTCGTTCATAATTTGATGTTTCGGTACATCAGAGGATTTAATAACTTCAGATAGAGATCGCTTAGAGCGACGTAAAACTGTTCGCGTCTTGTGTAACAATCATAAAATACACATTAAGACGCATTAAGATACATCTTTACCGCTTCTGGTACCCCAGTCTTTCACTCTTAATCTAGCTATTTTAAAACGCAGATTGGTCGGTTTATTGACTGACGTCATAACCGCTTTTATTGCTATAAATCGTTATTGCCGCCTACATTATTTTATTATGCCTATTCCGGGGATCACTCTCAGTACAAAAACATGATAAAATATTTAGTATCTAATCAACGTTCTCCAGATGAAATTCTTTTCCGATAACGTATTGTTTTAACATTATTACAACGCGTCTCAAATCAGAAATGAGGAGATCCGTAGAAGAACTAGAGTTACCGACATAGCTCAGCGAGTCGCGAAGCTGAAGTGGTGCCATAGCTCGGAGAACCGATTGACGTTGGGGTCTTAAAGTGCTGGAATGGCGACCCCGCAACGGTAAACGCAGCGTAGGTCGGCCCCCAACGAGGTGGGCAGGTGACATCAGGCGAGTCGCTGACAGCCGCTGGAATGTGGGTTGTGGAACTCCCTACAAAAGACCTATGTCCAGCTGTGGACGATGATAGAACCTTATCATAATAATATTTGTTATTATTCCAACGGACGGTAGATAACAGCGATATCTAATATTAAAAATAATAAATAAAATCATTACATTTAACCTGTTTAAAGAGCTAACACCTATATCTAAGGTAAACATTTAATTAACATCGTAAAGTACCAAGACGGGGCAATCTCCCAACACTTATCAAACGTCCATAATAATTTGAGACGCGTTGTTATGGCGAGGTGCAAAACTGGCTGACCTGACATCACGCTTGTGACCCTCACGGTGCATGCCTCTCTTTCGCCCGTAGAGAGCCCTCTCACTCGCACATCACGCCCCCACTTTTCATAATCATCATACTAAAGTCACATGTTTTTTGACGTCCTCAAATTAATGAACTCTAAATCATTGGTGGTAAATACCAGTTTTGATTGAATTAAGCGGATGGCCGATGTCTAAATGTCTTCGTGGCTGTCTCGGCATCAGCGTTGTCTATTGTCATGTCGTTTTCTTCGGCTTTTATAAACAATCTTTTATTTTCACCTACGAATGTAATCGGCGCGCGCTCGTGGAATTCCTGTCTCTATTCTTATCGGGTGGTCGTTCCGGAGGTAACGAGAGTACAAAGGTTGTTTTGAGATGCCAAGGCGTGTCAACGGTGTGTAGTAACGGACGGCTGATCTCTAGGGATTTGGTTGTAACCTTCTTTTTACTAATTCCAATGTACAGTTATTAACTTCTCACTCATTAAAAGTACATACAAATTCCTTAAAAGCCGGCCACACATCGGCTCCTCTGGTGCTGCACATGTTTATGGGCGGCGGTGATCACTTAATCAGGTGACCCACTTGCTCGTTTGCCCGCTATTAATAAAAAATATAAATCGACGGATCTTTGCTTCAATCAAATTTAATACTTTTCCTTTACATTTTGTTTCGTTATCAGTAAGTTTAACCGATAGACGTTGCCCTGTCGAAACTGTTATACTAATACAAACTTTCTTTTTTCCTTATTTTGTAAGGGTACTGACATAAATCTGCTCTCTCGCTCAAAAGTGATGTACTTAGCAACAAACAGCTTTATTTTACGTCTCTCATCACTATCAATCAATTACTGGCTCACTCAAGGTTATGGGTCTACTCTCAGAATGAAATGGGGTTGGGCCGTAGTCCACCACGCTTGCCCAGTGCGGTTTGGTGAACTCCACACTCCTTTGAGTACATTATAAAGAACTCTCGGCATGCATGTTTCTTCACGATGTTTTCCTTCGCCGTTGATGTAAGTGATATTTTAATTGCTTAAAAACGCACATAAGTTTGAAAAGTTAGAGGTGCGTGCCGGGTTCCGAACTCGGTCCCTCAAAAGTGAACTCCTACCCACTGGGATATCACTTTCCTCAATTTCTTAAATTAAAAATGAAAATAGCTCAGAAAAAATACAGATGCGTGCCGAGCATCGAACTCGGCCCTCCCGAAAGGGATGCCGCTTATATACCTTTGTTACGTCACTCACTAGCTAATATTGTCAAAACTCCGTAATAAAAACATAATCATAAGTAGATAGGTATAACTCTCCATTTTGCTATTATTATTTTTTCTAAATATAAAACAAGGCATTCCACAATTATAAACAAATAACTATCTCATTACACACCCATATATGTTTTTGAAAAGATCATTAAAATTAACGATTGTTATTATAATTCCAAACCATGAGCATTTGCTCTTGCAATATAATATAAGAAAATAAAGCTTTTTTTAGGGTTCCGCACTGGATGGGTGCAAACAGACCCAATTACTTGGCCTCCCATATCCGTCCGTCCTTTTGTCTGACAAAGGCTGTACCTGTCTGATGAACTAAGTATAATAGGTAGGCAGTTCAATTTTTACAGAGTGTTAATTTTTTTCACTGCTGTAAAAACAAATAATAATATAATTAAACTTCGATAAGTACGTATAATTTATTAAATTGATTAGCATATTTACAAATGTGCTAATAATTATTTTTTTATTAATAGAACAATTTGCAATAAACTAATTTAAAGTTATATTACACACAGTGAAATGACATTGTGTCGGTGGTTCTGTTGTAAATACGGGTGCATTCGCGATACACTTCAGTTTTTTAAGACAGACATTACGGCACAAAGATTCCTCATGGTATCTAGTCGTTAGCAAACGGATAAAGGTAAAAATTAAAGAGCCCCAAAGAAACATTTTTTTTGCTTGTATACCTAATGTTAATCGATACTATGTAGCGTTTCATATTAAAAGATGGTACGGAACCTTTCGTATACTAGTGCATCTCGCACTTAGCCCGTATTTTTAAATCAACGGCATAAGTATTCAAAGTATGTATGGTACCTATCTGCATAGAATACAATATTTATTAATGTTTTTATTGCATGCAATTTGTCATTTATTCCGCTTCAGTTTTTGCAAAGTTATATTATCTGATTTTAATTGCGTTCAGCGAGGTAAAGGCCAGCGCAGACTGTACAAAGAAAAACAGAACCTTCTCCGTACCTACCGCGGAATATATTAAAGCAAAAAATATGAGCACGATAGATTTATTCCGCCAATGTACTGCGCCTACAAAGAAAAGGCAATATCGCAAGTAGACTTACGTGACTAAAACTCAAATCAAACTGAGTTTATCATTACCATAACCTGTTTATCTTAAAAAAATATTAAGGCTTATTACTTACATTGTCCTAGATATAAACCTAATTCTTTTTTTTATAATTTTTATTAGTGTTTTTACCACTTGGAGAAATTATCATTTTTTTTAATTTATAAAAAACACCTAATTCGTAATAATATTGTACGTGTAGCAATTAGTTTGTTTGTTTGACACGCTTTAACAACTCAACCAATAGTCATGAAATTTTAAATACACGTTATCAGGTGTAAAAGGGGCAACTTTTATATTAAAAAGGACTGGTCACAAGAATGGAAAATAAACTTATAAATAAATAAATAAAGTTTTTATGATTAACAAAATCTACTTATTCGATCTCGTGAAAGTTAACCCCCATTTAAGTATATGGTAAAGATGGAGCGCCGTCTAGTGGCAATCCTCTTATAGTATATATTAGTTTATTATTTTTTATAATCTCGATAAGTATTAGTGTGTAATTGTTCGTAAGTATGTATATAATAATAATACACCCCACCAATCGATTTCCCTTGGTTTTCCTAATCATAAGGTTGCCTGGAAGAGATCGCTACTAAGAGATAAGGCCGCCCTTTGTATCCTACTTTTTAAGTTTATTTTTTTTATTTTTCCTATTTTTGGTGTACAAATAAAGTGTATAAATAATAAATAAAAATAAAAAAATCCTGTTTCCCAGAATTGTAACTAGATGGCGCTTATTCCATAACATGTAAATCGCATTTAACTTTCACTATAAGTAGAAATACTTACTCTTAGCACCCAGATGACAGCAAACGAGTCGCTGGGAGCCGCTGACCCAAGCGGCACAAGACCGCAGTATTTGGGACTCCCTACTAACAGTTGTGTGTATTTCATATATGCACAAATGCACTGCTTACCCTTTTATATTTATTTAATATCGCTCGAATATACCAGCAGTGGACGTCGATTGCTTCACATGATGACGATGAATGATAAAATGATTACTTTAATTACTTTGCTGCTGTTTGTATAGTCTGCACTAGGCCTTAAAATGGCTGAAACAAGAATGCGTCCATAATTTGTAATGAGGCAGCATCGTGAGATGTTTCTCTACGCTTCGCCTCTCAATCGGCTTGGCTTGTTAAACCGTTCCCATGCTCGTAACTCCTGACTCCCGGAATTAAGGAGCCGGTGCTCGTATTAAAACCCTTTATAATTTACACCATCCATCGGTATATTTGTTTTGTCTATAAGCATTCAAATTATTTCTGTAGTAGTGATATCTTAAATGGAATATTATGGCATTAGGAAAGTTAGTAGGTAATAGGACACCGCCGATAAAAAGTATCAGTAGCTCAATTTAATGAAACGCTATGTCTAGTAATTTGAAATAATGACGGTACTTTTTAGTTGTCATCTAAAGTTTATCTGTTTCGTTATATTTTTTAGGTGTATACTCGTATTATCGGTCTGCTTAATGACATTCCAAAAAAACACTGTCCTGTGCAGTGGATATTTTTTAAATTGCATGCGAATGAGTTGTTGTTGTGTGAACGTTTCTTTTTAATAGCTGCTGATAAATAAATTTGATAGATTTCAATAAAACAACTCTCAAAACGACAAATTTATAATATTACCAGGTGTAGCCCGCGACTTCATTCTTGTGAAAATTTTACGTTTAAATAACAATAGGTTAAAAACTTATTTTATTTGTATTAATAACCACGTTTGTTTATATTACGTTTATGTCCTTAAGTATTTGATTCAGTAGATATTTATTTAATATATTAGACATATTTAGTTTTGTTTTTGGATTCGCATTAAGTTATTTGATTATAATAAATATACTACGATTACGATACATTGCCATCTAGCCCCAAAATATAGTAAAATAGATAAATTACACACAGTAAGACTCAGAGCTCTTATTACGTGACCCACTTTATGGTTTGGCTAATTTTGATGAACCCTATATAAATGAGTCAATCTATAACTTAGTTTTTAATACAAAAGATTATGTCGTTCTCTCGTTTTAGTTGTCAAACTCGATTTCGTTTTATTTTAGTATTTATAAATTAATACGATATACTAAGCCATAAATACGTAGAGTCACGTCAAACAAACTCTCGAGCTTTCAACTAAATTCCCAACCGTTAAATCCCCCCCTAATTTTTATTTAATATCTCTTTCGTGCTTCTTATACTATGGCTCTGATTTCCTTAACGGTTCCTCCAAAATGTTAATTGGTCTATTACAAGAAACTTTTAATTTTATATACTACATCTGGGCCACGACTTCACCTGCGGTGGTTTATTTTTCGAGTCTAAAAAGTAACTTATGTAAAGACACTCAACTACTTTTCCCTATCTGAATGTATAAAACGTCAATCTGTTTCTCTGTTGAAAGAAGAATAAACTAAGAGACTAACTCATGCATTTATAATATTAATTAGGTAGGAAAATAATATTAAATGGCGACTGGCGTAGTGGGCAGTGACCCTGCTTTCTTTGGCCAAGACTGTGGGTTCGATTCCCTAAACTGAAAAAATGTTCGTTGTGATGAACATGAATGTTTTTCAATGTCATGGGCATTTTTCTGTATATTATAATAATTTATTTAGGTACCTATATAATTTATAAAAGCTTTTTAATAGTTATAGTATATGTAGTAGATACCCATAACACAAGCTATGTTTATTTAATGGGGCTAGATTGCTATGTGTGTATTTTCAAATTATTTTTGTATTTATTTATAAAAAAACCTTGCGGTCCATGTAGATGGCCTACCTAACGCTAACTGAAAAACCATCGCCTAAAAACTGGTCAACACTTCGCAGGCAATGGAGAACGCTTTCTACAAAATGTCACCCTGTGTCCAGCAACCTGAGGCGTAGGTTTTAAGCCTCATGGTGGTAGTAGATACTTTCCCCAAACCCTGTCACAAACAGCTCTCCATATACTTCATCAAAAAAAAAAACTTCCCACGAGACATAATTATAGACATATTTGAATTTAAAAAAAAAAGTGCCCGCCGAGAAATGAACCCGGAACTTTCCTTTTATAACACCAGACATGTCAAAAAGTTCACGAAGCACAGGCATGATAGCGGTCGTGAAATATCAAAAGTAAGTATCGCTTAGGTGCAAAAACGAGCACATTGTAACAGGTACCCACCTAATCTTAAAGTTCTTTAAGACGTTTTAGTATTTCTTCCATACCTTACGAAACGTTAAAATCGGTCACAAAAATCCATACTAATATTATAAATACGAAAGTATTTCTGTTTGTTTGTATGTACCTATGCTGGGCTTAACGGTTGAACCAATCTTGCTGAAATTAACATGGTTTGCATGCTTGCATCTTGAATATAGACATAGGATAATATTAATACTGGAAAAGCTACTGACTGAGAGAAATACCTGAGATATTTAAAAAAATTGCATTTTTCATGGCTTTGTCGTATCTATCTTCGTCGAATATAATATTTCGGTCAGGTTCATGACGAATTGAAAAAAAATAAGCACGCGGACAAAGTAGCCGGCAAAAGCTAGAGATACATTCAAGCACTACATTATAAGGTGGCCTAAAAAATGAATATATATTTTTTTATGAATTAGAAGTAAATGCATTTATAAATATACACACTGATTTGATAGACAAAAAACAGTATTCAAATATACCGAAATAAAGAAATATATTGGTGAAAAAGTCAACATAAATGTCGAGTCTATAAATACCTTATTATTTATATTATGTTTCAACCAATTATTTATTTACAAAGAGTAGGTTGGAAGTTTAGACGCTGCCCTTTGAGAACACCACAGAGATGTATGAATCAAGCAATTTACAGGGGAACATAAATTGTTTCAATTGTCTGTACCACGAACCACGGTACTAATTGATCACGCTTACCCGATTGTCCTGATTTAATGCCCGCAGTGTGCACACCCAAGAAGTAAATTCTCTTGCAAATTAATATTAATTTGATTTAACAAGATGTTGGTTAGAGTGACGAGATTTAAAATGAGATTAAAAAGGTTACGGTGCATACATGTAGATTATAGCGCTATTTTTGTGTCCGGTACTTCTTACCACGGTAAAGACGTGCTAAGCGATGTCTTCCGGTGCTATGTCGCGTAGAAACCGACTAGGGATATGACTGCCAAACACATTAACAGGTTAGCCATCTTAGACTGCATCACATTACTTACCACCGGATGAGATGGCAGTCAAGGGCTAACTTCTAGTGGAATAAAAAAAATCCTCTCTGAAATTCTATAGCTACATAATGTTTTTGTTGTTTGTTACATAACGTTTTCACTAACAAAGAACTAGGCAATGCCTAAAGCAGTAACCTCTACTCTAAGTAAGTTCCTAGGCATACATCGACCGTTCATCAATAGTTATAACATAAGAGCTGATGAAACGTTTTTTTCTATAGAAATCACCTAAATAATTAGGCACTCGATTTAAGCGATGCCTAGGTTTACAGAAACGGGCATAAGCGTCAGCTCTTTGGTTACCACATGCATTGACCAGCTTTTGTGACACAATATTAAATAAATAAAAAAACATCGTGCCAAATCCCAGTCTCAAAGTTATTACTATATTAGTGAGAATGTTACAATTAAAATCGTCAACAAGATAAATAATAGATACTCTTAATACACAACACATTTAATAACATACTAAAATAATCATCATAATCTTTTTTTTTTTTTTTAATTTTAAAGATCAGGTATATTTGAAACTAATAATATAAAAAAACAGGACGTAAGTCTAAGCCAATCATCATCACGATCACCTCTCAGAGTAAGAAGGGCAGTATCCACCACGCTGGCTAAGGACAGATTGGTGGACTTTATACACCCTTGACGACGTTATCGCAAACTCTCAGCATGTAGGTTTCCTTTACGATATTTTCCTTCTCCTTCAAAGCAAGTGATATATAATCGTTTACTAAAACATAGTATACGATAATTAATAAGTTTTTTTTTACTTATGTCATTAATTTTTTGTTACTGAGTTCAATGCCGGCTCTTCCTGGTAGAATCTGCTTTCAGAACCAGTGGTAGAGTCACTTCAAACATACATACTTGACGTTTCAAAAGTGCTTATAAAGTAGGCCTACTTGAAATACATGAATTTTTGATTTTAATTTTTAAGGCGAAATTAAAGGCTTTGAATC
Source organism: Pararge aegeria (assembly GCF_905163445.1). NCBI lineage: Eukaryota > Metazoa > Arthropoda > Insecta > Lepidoptera > Nymphalidae > Pararge > Pararge aegeria. Next base: position 7,310,182 of record NC_053195.1, on the reverse strand, counting down.
GAATAACAAACCCTACTTGAAATATAAACATACTGTACTATATAGCACAGCATGATGGCATCATTAATACGATCGAGAGAGCTTTCTTACCCAACGCAGGAATGCATCTGGAATGTATTGAAAAAGCTGTGGCATGCGCCATGCCGCGCTCTACGTGTCCGCGGGTACATACCGGCGGACTAATCGTGTCTAATAGAGATTTCCTAGCAATAACGTATTGTAGGCATTCTGTAATCTGTTAGTATTAGAGCGGCCAAGCTAATAGCGGTGTATTCTTGGACTAGATTGTCAGACGCGTTTTTTGTGCAATTAAACTATACTGTCACACTTGTGTTGCCGGAGAGTTAACGTTTTATCACACTTCTATTCTCGGTACTTCGAAAGTGGTGATAGCTTAGTGGTTAAGACGTAAGCTTCTCTTTCAAGGGGACCGAGTGCGATCTACTTTAACTTTTCGGATTTTAAGAAATAAAACATCACTTGCTTTGACAGTGAGGATACTTTTACGAATGAGAGTTTTGCATAAATCTTCTTATTTTAAGAGAGGAAACCTTCACAAATGAATGAGAGTTTTCTATAATTCTTCCTACAGGAGACCTGTGCTCTTTTGTGGGCTGGGAATGGATTGATAAGGGTAATTCTTAGTTACTTTTACCTCTAGCTATGTCCTTATCAGACCGTGTTCCGGTCTAAAGGGCCTGGTTGCCGGTTTAATTAATGTCACAAGCGTATTAATAGGTTGATGGATACAGGAATATGTTGGAGGACGAGTTCCTCTCATCAGCTCATGTTTTTCACTCACTATAAGACTGTCCATTTGGTTGATCCGTCAGTTATATTTTTCTTTTTAAATCTCTAAGCGTCTGTCTCTACATGTTTTAATTTAACGGCAAGGCAACATTGGGGGTTGATACTGTAGGTTATAACATTTTATATCTTACTAATCCATTAATTTATTTTCAGGTAAGAGTCATCCAACACACTTGCGTCGTTTTGTAAGTAAACTAGATTATAATTAGTGTTTATTGAATTATTGGTATCTTGTATCGTTACGAAAGGAGCTATTTGATAATATGAGATCTAAACATTCCCTACTTTAGGCTTAGTAGCTAAACGGTTCAAGGAGTTGACTGAAATCGGAAAGGTCTTTGTTTCCCTACCGTTGCACCACCAGCCCTGTCTCTACGCAGCACAGGCAGGAGACAAAAATTGTATCCGAGATCCTATATCCCTTTTTTTTTATACAGTGAAAATGCCTGACATAGCATTCCGTTGGGGAAACGGAGTAGTTATGTGGGACTTGCACCCACTAAAAACTCTGTGTGTTCCTCGATAGACCTATAAGTGACCTATAGGCGCATAAGATTTATTAATTGTCATTTGAAAAGTACTGATAGAGAAATCCTATTTTGTATTCATTTTGGAATACAGATCTCACCTGTAGCACTATTGATGCGCAGACGCAGAACAACTAAATAAGTTTCAACAATAGCGCACATTGGTCTGATTCAGGAACTTTCCAATTTGGTTCCATCCACATCATGCTACAATGTAACTGCGAGGATAAGGATCTGTAAGTTGTTGAGATCCAATGGGCTCGTACGAAGCGCTTTGGTTATTCATTTCTAATACTCACGGGAAAAATCTAGAATTCCCTTCAAGCTTTTGTCTTGCCCTATACCATAGGTCCTTTCATATCAAGATTGAAAAGGCATCTTCTAGGCGAGATCGCTCCGTCTTAGCCGCATCATCATTTACCATCTGGTGTGATTTAAGTCAAGCATTTATTAATTAAAAAAAGAATCACGGGTCACATGGTCGGTACTAGGCACCCATAAAAGATAAAAAGTTAATTATTCACTTTTCTGCGCCAATACTTTGTCTGGCGTTATTTATGAGCAGCGCGTTTGACCACTGTACCAGCGTACTTGAAGCAATGTGGTTCGTTTTTTTTAATTTTTATGAACGATTGATTTAGTTAGTTAATACTTTAACTGAACTTTAGACGTTTAGACAATTCGCCTATAGTGAAACTAAAAGGAATAAGTATCAATAAATAACTAATCGAATTGTTTTATTCCCCCCATTCAGTTCCTCTCAGTCAGCCCCTCTGTCTCCGACGGGTTTCGTTGAGCGGAAATGCACCCTTATGGTAGCTCTTTGCAAATTAACACCTATCTCTGATGAGTCTCTCTGCACTATTCTTCACAAGCAACGCCCGAGGATTGGTCTGGAGTATAAATACTATTCCGTGTATTGTATCCATATTTCCATGCAAAATTTAATTTTTCCTTCATATTTTTACTAATACTTTAAATGCAAAAAGTTAAAGTGTTTTGTGTCCGTTTGTTTGCCCTTCCTTCCCGCCCTAACGAAGGAACCAATTAAATTGATTTAAGGGCAAAGAGTTAGTTGGAAGGTCGGGGAGTAACAAAGTCTCCCACAAAAATAAAAGTATCAAAAAACACACTTTCGCGCTATTTATATAAAATAAAAGTGGAGATACATGTAACATATTATAACCAACAGTGAAATACATCTTAATTATAACGACACAGTTTAACTCCTAAGTGAACCAGTGGAAAACGCCGTCGCATACAAAGAATTGTCGTTATTCGGCATATAATTTCGAAACACCGTCGTCAGACGTTGAAAAACCACACAAGACTTTTACGGCGACAGGCCATGCTTTATGGTCCTGCTGCCAGGTCATCGAATTTACATTAAAAACTGTAATTAACCATGAAAAATATTACAACAAATAGGTATTTTTTGTTTAAAGAATACAATATGCTAACAATTGATTAGTTAGTGAGTTCCATAAATGGAGTGTACAGTGTCTAATTATTACCTTTATAGTTTGCATGTGTACGTTTTTATTCACTCATTCTATCTACGTTGTTATGTATATTTTTTGTGTTACCGTTCAATAACTTAACATATAACATTATATTATTGTAATAAGGCTTACCAATTAACTGACTTCTTAAACATAGTACTCACGACTTCGACTTTAAGGAAATAATAAATATACTACGACAATACACACATCGCCATCTAGCCCCAAAGTAAACGTAGCTCGTGTTATGGGTACTAAGATAACTGATCAATAATTTTATGAATAACCTACATAAATACTTATATTATACATATAAACACCCAGACATTGAAAAACATTCATATTCATCACAAAAACATTTTCCATTTGTGGGAATCGAACCCACGGCCTTGGACGCAAAAAGCCGGATGTAGCCCACTGCGTCAACCGGCTGACAACATAATTTTTTTTTTCATGTTAACGATCATCTGCAGTATGCTTCATACCTCTCAGCTGAATCTGATGATCATTATTGAGGTCTCCTAACGATGTTTTCCTTAAGATGAATTTTAACGAGACACTCTATATGAAAATGTGTTTTAAAAAAATCAAATAAATAAACACCTACTGACTCCATACCAAATTTCATACCCCTTTATTAAAAAGGGAATACTCTTGGGTATGGAATTCGAAGAATCTTTGACCCTTTCACCCGTATCCTACTTGTCATGTTTCTTCGCACGGTTTCCGCGACTTGTTTTCCATCTTGTATCAGTAAGTCACATGGCACGTTTCTATTTTGTAAGTGCATCATTGAAGATTAACTCAAGCTTGCTATTATCGTCCAAGATTTAGCGAAGCACAAATCGTTACTTGGTATGTCCATTATTAATTTTGATAGCATAAATTAAGTCAAATAAATCCCCACAGCGCCGACATAAAACAAACCTCGCGAGAGTAACAATGGACCAGGACTAACGTAGCATAAAAAAATAAAAACGTACCTACATAAAATATTAATAGAAATGCACGTGTGTTCATTGACAATAAATTACAAGAGTGACAGAGCAATAAAAAAGTATATTTCTTTCGGAGTGAATGGGAGGCTGCGGAGGCAGCGATGTGAGGTAGCCAATAAAAGTGGCTGGCGGTCGATCGTAAACTCCGCCGAGACTGCGTGGCGAGACGCGGTGCAAGGCCGACATCCTGTCCACTAAATAATACTTAGACATAAGGCACAACGTAGTGTTGGATAGAAGCAGGGGTTTTCCATTTTTTTTATTCCACTGCAAGCCAGTCCTCCACTACAATATCACATGTAAGTGATGATGCAGTCTAATTTAAATCAATAAATTAATAATCGTGCTTGTCGGTATGGTGGTAACTACCCACGACAAGCCATCAGGGAAATTACCGTAATTATGAATTCCCAACTTGAACCTGTCGAGGATCGAACTCAGGACCTCCCTCTTAAAACCACAACACTCACCGTCCCGTATGTGTTAGTTTTAGTGGTCATCTCTTTAACTATTATAAACTCAACATCCTGCTAAACTCATCTGAATGAATAAAAAATCTCACACGTTTTCCCCGGCGGAGACGGCGCGAGATATATCGCAACAACAAGCATTAATTCATTTCGGAACCGACTAGATTTACTTAGCAATTCATTTCTCGACGACACTCATTTGTAATACCAAAATCGACTAGAATCGTCGGCGTAGCTCCGCTTTAATTCACTCCGTAGCGTAATACAATAAGAGGCATGAATCTTGCATGAGTCACGTGGAACGGTTGGAGAGGTTTTTTCCAGAGCCAAGTGCAACATCGAAAGGTCAGGGGACCTTAATTTAATTAGATGGCACTGCCTGATGGTTTTAGCTTCGTTTATGTGAAGAGGGTTGTATGCTTTTAAAACTTCTACCGGAGACAAATAAATAAATATACTACGACAATACACACATCGCCATCTAGCCCCAAAGTAAGCGTAGCTTGAGTTATGGGTACTGAGATAGCTGATGAATATTTTTTTATGAATATAACACACATAAATACTTATAATATACAGATAAACACCCAGACACTGAAAAACATTAATGTTCATCACACAAACATTTTCCAGTTGTGGGAATCGAACCCACGACCTTAGACTTAGAAAGCAGGGCGCTTCCCGCTGCGCCACTCGGCCATCAGATACACGTTATAATCTTTAATCTATTTCTTTACTTACTAAGGTAAGTAACCTTTTATTCTTATATCCACCTATAATCTGTTCATTACATGTCAGTGTGCACTATGTTTTAAAGATGAAAAAATACACGTGTATATAAGTAAAAACAATTATAAAAAAAGGTTTTTCGTTAATGTAAATAGTATTTTTATAATTTTTAAATAAGGTATACATTAAAAGGAACAAAAATATTAAATAAACAGTGAAAAAGTAGTCGTAACCTTTTACTGAAATTTGTAGTTTAATGAAAATCGTGCAGTTAATGAAAACCGTTCAGTTGTAACTATCCAGTGTGTGCTGTGTGCACACACTGGATAGTTATGATGATGAAGTAGAAAGTACCAGAACATATCAAGTTATAATAAACTAAAAACATATTAAAATACGTATTACATAATATTATTCATTTACGTTTCCACCTTTTGGCTTAAATAATAATAAATAACACAAAGAATTCAATGTTTCTAATCAATGTAAATATAGACCTGACCCCGCCTCTTTTATTGCCTACGTATTTTAAACTGTAGTATAAATAAAATAATTTGTAGACCTCGACAGTGGATGGACGGTTTGACGTAGAGAAAGATATGATCGGTGACCCGGTGCGGCCTCACCTCCTAATCTCCACGATTCATCTTCTAATACCTCATCTTGTTTGGCCGTAACAAAAAACATGTAATGCTTTTAATTAGATTAAATTGATTTATACTATATCGATCGAATTTTGAGATAAGTTCGGTTGTGAGTAGGCTTGCCAAATTTGAAATTCGATTTTTGGGATTGGCTACATATCAAGGTATAGAGGTGCAATTAAACCTTATAACCGTACGTACCTCATCCAAAATTTGGTTTCGACTATCTATGCTCTGTGATGTAAAAACTCTGCAAAGTAAAATGGAATATATGATTTATGCCTTTAACCTGCAATTCGTTCTTTCTTCCACAACAGTGCTTTGGCATAATAAAAAACATGATCACAATTTTTAAGACAAGTTCCTATAAGACCATTTTGCTTTGACGTTACACTGTTTCGATACTCGACTCCATGTTTGCAAGTGATGGAATGCTCCCACAATACTACCTACCGCCAAGAGTGATGAAAACTCGTACCAACGGGAAACGGTGCAAACCAAAACCAATGATTGATCTTATTAATCGTGTTTACCAAACACGTAACGATAACCCATGAATTATAAGAACAGACAGATAATAATTCGTAACTTGCTATAAAACGAAAATTCTTACTCAACATTATAACGATAAATGTTTTTTGGATGACACACAATGTTGACAAAGTCCAGTAAAATCTCGCATTCCTGTCGAACTGAAAATTGCAATAACGAGACAATTCTATAAAAACTATTAACATGGTAACACTACTAGAAATGTAATTAATGTCTGCAAATAATGACCGTAACGAACATTTGATAGGCTATTGTTGGAGTAAAATACTTGGGGATAATGATAGCCGTAAATTTCTGTAACATCTTATAGTAGACATACTTTTAATTCTGAGCTCCTTGTATAAATTTTGAAGTTAAAAACGTAACACCGGCGTAATAAAAATGTTCTTTTCTTCACATCAACTTGTTGTAAGTACACATAATAATTTAACTTTTGAACAGAAGGTTCACGACGACACCTACGTAAATTAAATTAAATTCGATAATGTTGGCCGATGCCGTGATCGCTTTACTATCGGACTAGCACCTCAGTGAAGTACCTGAGTAGGTATATACCTAAATGCCTAAATCTCTATGCCTAACTCATGACGTTGGGTCGAATTAGATCCATACAAATAAACGTTAACGTCAATGTACTTAATCATAATATATATGTAAGGTCCAGGCCACGATTAGTTTAATAATTCAAATGCTACATGTCTATAGATAAGTTATCATTCGATAGAAATTTGGAATTTGAGCTACTTACCTTTCTCATTATCTTAAAAATCTACGAATTGGATTTTCGTCTCAATGGAACTTAATACTTTCATGCTTATTAACTTTCATTATACAGGTAAGTACGATTTTTTTTGGCCTTTTCCCTTTTTGTTATTCGTTATTCGAAATTTGTAATGCTACAAAAATAATTAGCAATCATGCGCTAAACCAACCATGTGCAGCGCTTAGTCTTTGTGATTGCCGACAGGAGACCTAAGGAGGTATAAATGTATCTTATCCTTAAAAAAATATATGAAAATATCAAAATATCTATATCAAGATTTGAAAGCTAGAAACAGAAACGAAATTACCTTAGATGTAATTTTAAAAAATCTCTACGTGATATTCGAAACGCAAAAGTAAACTTCGCTAAAATTTATCTAAGGAAATGTAAACCGTAATAAAAAAAAACAATACCACCCAGTTTTATTGACAGAGTTCCTCATGTATTTGACGAAACAATAAGACACGTCTCAACCCTCGATCGTGATCCGTAAAGCGCGAACTTAGCTAATGAAAACCGAAAAAAATACAAGTACTCTGCCAATGTTTATATTCATTTAAAAAAGTTTATTTTTTAAGTTATGCATCTACTGGCTATAGATATAAACACCATTTTGCTGCTGAAGAAATTTTATGGAGTGATAAATATAAAATGGTTCGATAAATCTACCTGCGTATGCTCTACAGCTCATTGTCTACTCAGCGTCGCTGAATGCAAACTGCACAGCCGGCGATGCGACTTATTAGGGTTGTCAAACGATTTTAAATATTAATCAAGGTGCACATTTTAAATTATTTGTTTCTAGCTTATGCTAAGTTAGTACGATTCGTTAAAAACAGTTTTTGTATTTCAAGTATTTATATAAGAAATTTTAAAACTAATGCAGAATATTTCCGTGATAGGACAGAATTGTTAAATAAGAAGCAGAATAAATAGGTTACATGAAATATGAGAGAGTTGGTGTATATGACGCGCCAGATCTTAAATAATCCTTTAATATTTATTACATTCTAAAATTAACAACAACGACTAGCGACTATATAAAAACAACCAAACACCATGGATGTCTTTTCAAATTCACGTGGATCCTCACTTTAAAAAAGTAAAGTTGCAATTAAAAATAAACCCGAAACGCACCCCTGTTTAAGCTCATATGCTTGTAACAAAAGATTTCATAATTATTATTTTTCATCCGCAGCATTTTTGTCACAGTTATCAATCAACGTAAGGGCCGTTACGTCCTCTCTTTCCATACTGCACGGTTCCGTATCTATTTGTCTTTTTCTTGCACCGTGCAGTATAATTATTGGAACACCTGGGCGCAAAGAATGTCGCACAAAGAGACAAGTAATGACGATCCGAATCTAAGATCGGTGATATTTCGTTACCGAGAAAGCCTTTTGCTTCATTAATTATGAAACACAATACTCTTTTCAATTTCTAAATTATGTTCTTTGGATGCTGTCATATTATTTGATAAATCGCCCACAGTTTTTGTTGGGACTCCCGTTTGTTAAAAAGCAACTTTTGACCGTACATTTGTTTCGCTTTCCGTGTTTACGACTTAGCTACCGTTTTCTGCTTCTTGGAAGTTCTTATTGAAAGTTAAGTCTCGCGGATCTCGATATACGTGCCTGGTGTGAAATTAAGACTTCTCGGATCTTAAATCCTGGATCAAAGGTATTGGAGATTGAATATCTAAGCATTTATAGCTAGATGAGAATCTGATGAATATATTTTATTGTGAACTATTCGTATATACCCAGTTATATGCTAAAGATTTACTAGGACGTACAGACAGATATTCATGTTACTAAAATTGTATTTTTAATAGAAAATACATAAACTAACGTAATTTATGTCAAAGCTATAGTAAGTCAAAGTATAAAGTAACGTTCCAGGCTATAAGAAAATGCTAAAAATTTGACAATTGAAAAGGAAAAATTTATATTGCAGGGCACTCTACAAGGTTGAGGCTTTATCAATCCATCATCAAGTGTACAAAGCAACTATTTTTATTTAACCGTCCGATCCCGCAATGTGCATTTCACGATAATTTTTCCCACTTAGCTTAACGGGATCTGAATCATCGTCTGTCTCCCTTGTCGTCTACGAGTTTTACATCTTGTTACGAGGTCACCACTCCTACACATTGGGACCCTTACGGCTATTAGTATTCTGGGCTATGTTCCCCTAACCTCACATGTTTACACAAAAACCAAGATACCTGTGCTCTATGTTCTCAAAAATCTTTCATTAAATACTTTCTTGATATAATCCGCATGTGAGAATACAATAAGGCGGCCATAATTCACGTACTTATACGAACAGACTGCAGCAATATGACGAGCCAGGCCGCATGTCGTTAATGAAGAAATATTGCCGGCTTTGATAATTCTTGCGATAAACGCCCGCGCTCACGCCTTGCTTGCCAATATTAATTATACGTAAAGTTACTTCAAACTTTTCCATGGGGCGCTTTTATCTGATAGTTCCAACCTTCATTTTTCTTATATAAAATTAATGTATGAATCTAGTTGTTAAAATAAATATAATATACGAATGATAAAATCAAGAAATGTGGGTAAATAAGTAATTTAATAAGTAGGTACTTTTAGGCAAGATAAAATGCAACGACAATATGACGTTGAAAGCCATTACTATGATATTTATTTTACTGAATTAATAATTCGATTTAACGATTAAGAGTAATTATTTTGAAAATAAGCTTTTGTACCAAATTGAATTACTCTTAAACAACAAACAAATACATACTTGCAGGAAAGCTTATTAAAAATGTTTTTTAGTATCGTTTAAATAAGCTGCATTTTATGCGTTTCTAAGTTAATATAGATACTTAGGTAGTTAATTCAAAATCGCAGCCATACTTACTACTTAAAAGACTTCGGAACATATTTAACCAGACGTACCTAAAAATTAATTTCAATATCTAAACATACCGAGAAAATCTGTTGTCTTGTCATAACATAAACTCCAATTTACATAAATTTGCCCCTTTATGTAACGAGGAACGAGGTTCTGACTGGGCATATTATAAGTGATGAAATTTGGTAATAAATTGAAAGTATATCGACGGTCAGCAAATCTCGGATGTGTTTGTTTAGGGCGCGCCCACCCTAAAAATATTTATTTTATCTTGGTTTGCCGAAGCGTCAATAGTTTTCTTACCATTTTTACGCCGTGTCAAAAGATAAAATATAATTTATATCTTTCTCTTCATGATATTATATAATTATAAAACTTGTCTGTACCTACATCTAGTGTTGGTGCTACTTTCAAGACGATTCTTTTTTAATTATGATCTCTGTGAATGTGATGCTTATTTGCATTGGAACTATCAAAAAGACGATATAAACACTCAAATAAGTTTTTATTGTTATAACTACAACTGTTTTATCTTAATATTAATTTAATTAAAAATAAGAACCCACTTAAATTTTCTAAATAATAACTTTATCGAAAAGTCCGTCCACATACTTTACATAGGGGGTAAAAAAATTACATACATATCTTGTTGAACACACTATAGCTATTATAGCCACAAGTGGTAGAGCTTCAGCCATCCATCCATCCATTTAGTTAAGTTAATAGACAAACGCAAGGTCGGAGGCATCGGCTAGTCATCTATTTATGGCTATTTATTGGTCGCCAAGTTTACCGGACGATATGTAGAACTAACGTCGAAGGTTTATCTAAACCAAATAGTTTCGCGGAATCTAACATCACGGTAATTATTTGTTTTCGAACCTTCACGATGGCACACAATATCCGGTTATTCCGTGTAAAGACAAGGGTCAGTTATCTGTTTGCTTCGAAACGTATTCGATATCGAATACGTAATAAAAATGGGATTGCACTTTGATAAGTGATCGTAAACCTGACAGACATGCGTAAGGCGATTAATTTTTTAAACATCGTTTTGTTGACGACATTTCTTGTATTCGTATGTGGCTAAGTTTAAATACCTCGTAATATTTTTTCCTGAAAACATCTTTTTTTGTTTTCATCGTCATCAACCCATTACCGGCCCACTACAGGACATAGGTTTCCTCTCAGAATGAGAAGGGTTTTTTTAGGCCGAAGTCTTCTACGCTGGCTAAGTGCGGATTGGTAGACTTCACGCGTCCTTGAGAACGTTACGGAGAACTCTCAGGCATGTAGGATTCCTCACGATGTTTTCCTTCACCGTTTAAAGCAAGCGATATTTAAATTGCTTAAGTAAAAAACGCACATGGTAAAAAACACACATCCACGCCGGGGCTCGAACTCGGTCTCCACGAAAGGAAAGCCGAAGCTGTACCCACTTATCACAGCTTCTTTCTAATTTTGATAGTCAAATAATAACCCTTGAATACCTTGTAGGAGAAGACTCTGTTTAAGTTGATTGTATGGCAAAATGAGAAATGCCTTATATCATTTTGACCGCGTTTAATTTCTGGTTTATTGAGGAACTGCAATATTTTCACGGGCCGAAAAGTAGGGCGTACCTTATCACCCCAATTTTTACCTCCATGGTCAAATTGGCAAATACGCCATCGGCATTTCCAGCCATAATCATATTATATGTTTTAGTTGTTTTATTTAATTTTGAAGTTGTTGTATTCGATTCAATATTCCAGCGAATATCCTCCCCTATAGAGTTAATTGTGGTAACGTAGTTCATATTTGTGTTTTATATAACACATAACGTATTGTGGTTTAGAAATGGCGTTGTGTATAAATTAGCCATACAGTCAATCAGTCAGGGAACTGTTCCACATATACCTATACATAAATAGTTTCTTATGCAGCACTTTCTAGGAAATTATCAACTTATGTGCAAATCCACCAATATGCAATTCCGTTTAAACGTTGAAGTAACGACTCTATTTTAAGTGGCAAAGGTTTAAATTAAAATGAGCAGTTAGTTAAAGGTTAGCAGCAATAAATTTGTGATTTTTGTGAACAGAAATTGCTACCTGAATGCTTTGTCTAGCTCAATATTGTGGTTTAGTCACAAGGGACGTAATCCCTTGACGAACGGCACCTTTTATTTTAAAGCCGTGACGTAAACCGACTTTTGTTTTTGGATTAGGCTACAGTGTTTTTTTTTGTGATAGAACAATAACAGATCCTTTGTTAGTCCGCGGAGCTCTCTAAACTACCTGGGCGCATAGTTTTAGAATTTCGAGTGGTAATAAATTTTGTTAAGTTTGCTCAAACGTCTAGGCACGTGGTCGGATGATGTGTATTGTATATCTTTCATTTTCTTCTTTTATGTATCTGTCTTTTTGCGGGTTGGTAGTGGTTAGTATATTTAACAATGTATCACAACAATGACATCGTACCGATATGCTAAATCGCTTGGCACGCTTTGTCGGTAAGGCGATATATAGCCAAATAACAACCCACTTGAATTATAATCTCTTAGCAAAACACACGTGCTCGAACTAGGCTTTTGCAGTATAAAATTAAACGCGAATTCGCGAACATTATCGATTTTACACTGCGATGGGCAACGCAAGCAGCTGGATATATTTAACAAATAGCTTCCCTTTTAATCCCCTATTCAAAGAAGTTCATTGTTTATTATCTTTTTTTTAAAACAGAAATAATTTCAATTATTTCTAGGGTGTAATTTAAAAAGTTTAGATTTCATAAATTTAAGACTGTGAATCTCCGATTTGTTTAGAAAACATTTAAAGGACTCTCTTATGTTGCCTCGTTAACGTTTATTAGATGTTAATGTATTTCTTCCGTCAATGACTCTCGTTTGTTAGTTCTACATATCGTGCATGGGTCAGACAGTATATATACCGTGATTCGTGTATAATCATGATATAGCAAAAAAATATTTAAATGTGCAATCGTTCATAGATCAATGGGACTTCAATATAATCTACTAAAATACATTTCTAAAAACTTTAAAATCATTGTCATGTTTAGATATCAAACCATTACAAGCAATTATAAGGGGCAGTCTCATCTTGGAATGAGAAAGGTTTAAGCATTAGTCTGCGCAGGCCAAGTGCGGATCGGGTATAAACTTTACACTCCTTTGAGAACATAAAGGAGAATTCTCAGGCATGCAGGTTGCCTTGCAAGGTTTTCCTTCACTATTGCCGCTAGTGATATTTTGATTGCTTAAATTAAAAACGCACATAACTCCAAAACAGAAGAGGTTCGTGCTGGGGATCGAACTCTCAACGTTACTTTTTATTTTAACATATAAAAAAAAACTTTTTCGTCTATGCAAATCCCAAAGTCATGCCTCTGACCATCACTCCTTGTAATTAATGGACTGGTTTCCTATGCCGAATTTTTTTATAAAAAAAAAAATATTCGTATCGTCCATTGATACAATCCATTGTCCTTGCCCACCCCACAGCCCCACCTGTAGTGAATGGGCCGATGCTTACAAAGAAAAATGTAATTTTTTTCTCTATGCTCCTTTTGTCGGTGGCAACACTATATTTCACGAGGAACAATTATCATTGTCTTTGGCACCTCGGAGCACTGTGGTTACGTTCCTCTAAAGATTCTTTTGTGTTCCTGGAGATTTTTATAGCTGGCTATTGTTTTTCTTTATGCTACAAAAAGGAAATTGCACAAATGATTCTCTGAAAATAGTTTCAGTCGTTAATGATATATCTTCTCACGCGATCGCCCATTGAAAAAAATTCTCTCACAGCTTCGATGATGTAGATTACAGATTATGTTACTGCATTGTAAATTTGCTAATTGGTATAGAATAAGTACTCCCACCAATTTCCGAGTTAGTCAACAATTTATATGCAGTTATATCAACGGAATCCAAATTGCAATTTTGCAGTTCAAATAAAGATCGTCTGTAAAGACTAAGCATTTCATCCAAAGCAGAGCAAGAATGCAGAGAACAGGAAAGCTGGAGTTTTCAAGCTGCTTTGAACACGTAATTGGCTACGTAGATAGTTAAGTCCTTCATGTATATCCAACATATACATTTAGACAAAGAAAACATATTAGAACACAAATATAAAGGAACTGAAAAGTGGTTTAGCAGGATTTTCATGAAAGTGATATTATAACTTACGTGTAATTTATGATAAAAGTGTTAAATCCTCATTGAAGCAACCTAGAGCGAGGAAGCCTGTACTCAGTAATATGCAGAGTACCTATGACATGCACAACGATAAGTCATCACACACACTCCACTATGATATATCGTTGGAGTAAAAATTATGTACAAATCAAGAACGTAGGTAACAAAGAAATTAACACATCATGGCTGCCAAAGGTACTGGACGAATTTCTGGACGAAAAGCAGCAACCTTGCAAAATGAGAATTTTCAGTAAGTATTTTAATCTGAAGAGCCTATGACATTTAATTTTAATGTGGAGCTATAAATTTTCATTAGTAAAAGCATATAGCCGTCCTTTTAAGCGTAACATATTATTACTATAATTTCAAACCGGCGAATTTAATTTTCTCCTATCAAAGAGTTACAAATTGATTTATGGCAATTATTGAAAATAGTATAACGTACAAGTCATTACAGAGGGAAAAGGAAATCGGGATTTGTAGGCGATTTAATTTTGAAAATTTACGACTGGCAATAAATAATGCGCTCCGAATCAACGGCACGCCATTGTCGCCATTTTTTTAAACCATTAAAAAACCTATCAATGACTTTCATTGCGTCGACAAAATCTATCGATTACATTTAAAAGAACCATCAAATATAGATCTATCCCTTTCTAACACGTACAGTTTTATAATGAGCCCTGCAAATAGAATAAGATTTATGCGAATAAAAAATAGTTAAAAAAAATATTAACATGCGTAACAAATTTCTATAAGTAAGCAAATAAATTGAGTTTCGATAAATGCATCATTGTTAGCAATGGGTAATGTTGATTTATATGAATATTCATAATGTAGGTAGGTTATAGCGTAATTTTTTTAATATGGTATTCTTAATATTATACTTACTTAAATTGAATGCATTGAATTGAAATAGCATGGCATGACATAAACGGGCATGCTGGCTGCACGTGTAGATTATTTGCTCATTCAAAGTATACGATTAGTATTTTTCAGACAATAGGTACTTATAGAAGTAATATGATTTATTTTTACGTAATGTAACTATATAATATTTAACCTACTTACAAAGTTGAATGTTTCTTGCTATAACTCCTCTTGAAATAATCTTTTGAAACCGGTAGCAGAGTCATTAGAAAAAACATTTTGCCTTGCAAAAGCATTCGTCAATTTAACTAGTTACTAAAAGAAGGAGGTACAATTCTATCTTAAGAAAATTTGAGCACATAATATTTCGACGATGTTTACGCATATTTTTAGAGGGTGAATCGATACAAATGACCCTTACTTATTAGACATGTTATCCGAACCGTATAGTTAATCCTATATGAATTCGGACTTAAATTGCATTGTGTAGAGTCTAGTGGTACCTATTTTTTTACCGTAATAATAGCGTTTTTGCCTAATTTAAATAATTTTTATTACGTTGCAACTGTATTAATTATGTAATTTGTCAATCAAATTTCGTGAGCACAGGATTTCTGACTTGCGTAGGCATATAGAAGTAATATTTTATAAAATGTCAAAGTTCTTCTCCTACATAAAATATTATAGTTTAAATTTTAGGGCAGGTAAGTGCTTTTTGTATGAATGAAGTGCACGCCAATGACTATCAAACGTTCACCCAGCCATGGGTGCATGTAAAATTCATATAAGAAAAATTTAAATTTAGAATTCTCATTGAAGTACTAAAATGTAAAATTAACGTGCTTACATGTCGTGAAAGGATTCCTTTCAGTTTATTCTTCTTATTATATTCTGAAGAACTTTCGAATTTTAGATCAATTTTATATCGTAATGTTGCATTCATTCCCAACTTAAATTCGCAATCAATTCGTTGGAAACTCAACTCTACTACACTGTGATAAACGTGAAAAACGTTGCACGACAAACTTGGTACATACTCGTTCAGATTCTCGATGCACTGCGTGCCATGTCTAGAAGCGATTCGTCGCTAAACAAACAAGCTTTTTAAATGCTACCTAACTTGTCTTTTTTATATCGCCATTTGAATATTTCCATCGTTCCGTAAGGTTCGTGACACGACACGGCACCGGGATCACGTGAGAGATATTTATAAAAGAAAAGCGGTGTATCGCCGATATAGCGTTATTTCCAATTTAATGATTGCTAATACCCAAATCGGCCATGGCGGCACGTGAACCGATCGTCGATTATCGATTCAAATCGCCGAATTTATTTGATTGATACTAAGTCTGTCATAGTACCGATCAAACATTTTTTTTAATCGATTACAAAATGCTTGCTTGTTACTTAGTGAAGTAGCAGCGGATGGCAGGATTATAAACTACTTTGGAAGCGTATGGCAAAGAAGATTTCGACCACTTTAAGTGTAAAGCAGCGGTGATAGCCTAGTGGCTAAGGCTTCGGCTTTGTTTTCGTGGAGACCGAATTCGAGCCCCGGCACGAACGACTAACTTTTCGGAGTTACGAGCGTTTTAATTTTATTAATTTAAATATAACTTGCTTTGAACGGTAAAGGAAAAACATCGTAACGAAACCTGCATATCTGAGAGTTCTCCGTAGGCGTGTGAAGTTTACCATTCCACACTTGGCCAGTGTGGTAGCCTAGCGCCTAAACTTATCTCATTCTGAGAGCCGAGCGATGCCCTAAAGTGGGCTGGTAATAGATTAATGATGACGATGAAATGTACAGTTAACTGCTAGGTTGGTCTAGTAGTTTGTTTAATCAACTATAGTTAAGTATGTCTTGGGTTAATTTCCTAAAATATTGGCTTTAGTCTGGCAAGGTATTCTCAGTAGGTACTAGCAGGTTAGGAAATTGGCTTTGTTTTACTCACCGGCCTTAGAAAGGAAACCGTCACGATTAACAATATACAGCACATATGAAAATAGGCGTTAATACCCGCAAGCCCACCTTAGAAAAATTTAAAAAGAAGAAGAAAAACTATATTGCACGTAAACCATATAAGTAGGAAAAGAAACAGTAAGGATAATACAGTAAAAAAATGTAGAAATGCAAAAGCGACCTTACTGCTGAAAACAATCTCTTACAGGCAACCTTTGTAGACAGGACTTCCAGCAAGTTAAAATGTAGTGTTTTTCAGCTTTAAATACGAATGACATGTGCTCAGTAATTGGAAAATCCATACTGTTTAATTATTGACCAAAAAAGTAATTCCAAATTGAAGTTGTGCATATTAAAATGTCGTGTTAAAATCGTGCACTTAAAAAAATAACAATAAACCACCCCACAGCTATAAACAAGAAGCTTCTGAAATGTTTAACCACAAACTTTAAATAAAGCCGTATCGCACGCCATAAACAACAAGAAAAAAAAACGGTTAAAAAACTTCATCAACAAAAGTGTCAACGTAAAAAAACTCCCGCGATCACATGCAAATGTCACCGCGAGAGTCTCCTCATTACGGCGCCATAAAACCATAACAACAGTCATTACGCGCACAATTAAAAAAAAAAACTTCGCGTGCACTAATACTGGGCGAGTGTGACGAAAACCGCTTACTGAGCACCCACATAGTTTGTTTTGAATACGAAAAAAAAACTTGAAAAATCGAGGGTGCCACCGTCTTATGCAAAAAACTTTTTACTTATTCACCCCAGCGGATTTCTATTTTTTTAATGAACGCTCCACGGCGTTTTTTATGGCCGACGCAGTTGTTTTGACGGATCGCAATCTAGCCACTAATTGCTTTTCCTCCTCGGGGTGAGCATTTTACCTCGCGAAATTACATTTTATTAATTGAATAATATTAATGATACTTCCTCCGGGCGATCAATCTTTAATGACGTTTTTATTCGTCGGAGGAGTGACGAGTCGCCTCTCTAGAGCACTCGGCTCGATTTTTTTTCGTTTTTTTAACCGCTATCGATGTTAATTACGTATCTAATGGCTCCCGTGATACACTTCCATTAATAATACGTCGGACGACATCGTCCGCTCGTCCAAGATTTAATAACTACACATCGTACGAGATTAATAGTGCATCTGTGGCGTGCGTTATTATAAAAATATGGCGGTACCGTTGCTCCATTACACCGTGTTTCTATTACGCTGGACCTAATCTCACCGCAACTTTCCAATAACTTTAAAATGTAATATTACGCGAACTTTTTATTATTGATAACAAGCTCGTTTACTTGGCTTTAGTAATGGAGAATAATTAGATGAAATAGAATTATAGTTTATTTTTACTGGAGTCGGTAGGTACTAGGAAGGTAAGCAAGTCGATTCAAGTTGGCCGGACTAAAATAAATACACGATTGTAACCAAGAATAATTTTGGACTAGGTATATTTCTACTAATAAAATGCTACATAAATACTACTTCTACGAAGACATGGGTATAGCCTCTAAGAAAAAACATTTGCGTTGATTAGCCTTTCTTTATTGTAATCGAGTAATATAGGCGAATATGTTTTAGTGTATGCAAAACTGCAATCGCAATACGAAATCATTACGAGCATTTCTAATCGGAACCGACGCTAAAAAATAGCTCACACACACGCACACGTTGCAAATACTAAAAAAAAGCTTTACTTCACTTACAGACAAGCGCAATAAAGTGGATCATTATAATAAAGTACTTCGCGCGGACGAATTTAATCCAAAAAATTCGCGACAGCTGCCGCCTCGCTGCGCATCGCCAAAAAGTTTATCTATGAAGCTAACTAAACAATCCTCGATTCATTTCCGAACGCATAAAGCGCGGCCATTGTTCTCATTTATATCTCGCCTTTTATTTAACCATTTATTATTATCATAACGATTTTTTTCGCGACGTATCCGCTTCGGTATAATTTCTTTTGTTCCGCGGGCTGACATTGTTTCTTTTTGTATTTTTTACACTATGTTGGTATCAAATGCGCGCGTGATTTACTCTCCCTTTAAAAACAACACCCGTGCGAGTTACGATTAGCTGGGAAACGTAATATCTAATTACTATGTCCCGGCACGTACGGGCATAACTCGCGTTTCCTCCTACCGATGTGGTTTATGGAATTGGATGCTCATATTTCGGCAGTTTTTCGTTGTTTATACGATGTTACTCACTGTCTTAACACTCCTAGCACGCCTCTACGTAATACGATATCTAATATCGAATGAACTAATGTACCTACAGCTTTCATCTTCTAGGCTTGTTTTGGTCATTTCAATTTCAATAATCTTAAAACTAATCTACTTACTCTACTATATATACTTCTGGTGGAATAAAAGCTGATTACACCTAATGATTATGATAATAACAAAAAAATATTTTAAGGTATATTCATAGTACATACCTCTCTCTACTATTTGTCATTTGTTTAAACTGCACGACATCTAAGTGGTGTTACAGATAATCTTATGCCCATTTTCACAAGTCACTAACGATAAATAAGTAACTCCTAGTCTATGGAGATTCCCAGGCATACATAAACCGTCAACCAATAGTTATCACTTTTGAGTTGGTGAAACCTTCTTTTCTACATCTCCTAAATAATTATGCATTCGATTAAATCAATGGCTAGGTTTAGTGAAAATAGGTGATAATTTTTCTTCCTTAGGATAATTTACAATAATGCAGTTTATAGCAATTACTAAACAATAACGAATTTATTTTGTTCATGTCTTGATGACCTCTGTCTCTGGGAGTTTCCATAAAACTGACAGCCTTTTTAAATTAAAATTTCCCAAATCTTAAATTGTCCTTTTATATAATAGGTACTCTACCATTTGATGAGATTTCTGTCAATGGCTAACTTGTAGTCCCGTCAGTAAATCACTGATATAAAAACGGTGATTTTAAAATACGTTTAAATAAATTATAAATAAATATACACACATCGCCATCTAGCCCCAATGTAAGCTTAGCTTGTGTTATGGGTACTAAGATGACTGATGAATATTTTTATGAATAATATACATAAATACATATAATATACGTATGTTACGCTACAGTGGCGTTAAAATATATAATCATACAAGCATAATAATTTTTAATTAAAAACTAATATCAACGTCAATTATATTTAATTGTATGGCTTGGATGAACTCTAAACATGCGTAATTCGAAAAAAATATCTCATAAAATATGACTGTAGTGTTGTGTATGCAAATAAGGTAGTTTTTTTTATATTTTTTCCCCCCGATATGACAGCTAATGTTGGTAATTCCAAATTCAATCATCTCAAACAAAG
This sequence comes from Pararge aegeria, assembly GCF_905163445.1. NCBI lineage: Eukaryota > Metazoa > Arthropoda > Insecta > Lepidoptera > Nymphalidae > Pararge > Pararge aegeria. Next base: position 7,289,921 of record NC_053195.1, on the reverse strand, counting down.
GAGGTCTCTAGCGAGGCTAAATGGCGTTTTTTAATCGGATATTATAATTAATGTTCCTTTCGTCGCGTGCTGACGTCCCCCGCACGAACAATGGGAGTTCTAATAGAAGGAGATATAAATATTTTTTTCTTAGAAACAAGAAGGCTACCTGGCGATAAAACACAGACGACAGGAACGGTGAAAAGGCATTAAATTAAATAATATATTCATCAGCCTACGATATTTTATCAAATATCTTTTCTATCCGCCCCAAAAAGAAAGTTTTGACACGGTTGCCAGTATTTGCTTTTTAACCTCCGATGTCAGGAGATGCTATTAGTTTGACCGATTAGTTGTGTCTGTGCCTGTGTCATCGTAAGCTATTAAAAAAAGGCTGGTCGCTTTAAATACGATTTATAGCATTGGATAGATATGTATACATTTGGGTATAAAAATGTTTTTAACATCATCATCTTCATGTTTAGTCTATTAATTTCCCACTGCTGGGCACATGTCCTTTTGCTCATGGCAGTCAATATTGTGTGTTCACTTCATCCATGCGTAAAAGCTCTGCCTACCGTAAGTATTTTTTGCTAATGCGTAATATTATGTATTACTGATTTGTAGTGCCTTTCCTGGTGAAAGTCTAAATCATTCACTTCAGAGTCTACTTTATACATTATATCCATTTTAAGTCACCTATTTCAGTTTTTACTAATATCCATATAGTACGTAACACGGGCCAAAAGTGCAACTATAAGATGGTTTATTTGATTAGAAATAAGTGGAGAAACAAACAATGACTCATTATATAGCTATATAGGTTTAAAAAACCAACATCCGATCTTTTAATCTTACTTGACCCTCAAAGCTCTCCTCCACGCAAACTTCAATGGACGTGAATTTTTTATTAACCAAGCGAAGCAACCCCCTGTCCGTCTGTACTCCGAACCCTTCTTGTCCTAATAGTTGAAATGTATAATGCGCGCACAGTCAGAATTTTTTTTCCATGTGGGTACGGAGTAAGCAATAAAAAAGTGCATTATATCATGGGTACCCTCCCGCCGTATTTGTAGCGTGGGGGTCGAATGTGCGAATGTGTGCGTAATTTTTTATAAGTAGGTACGTTTTTGTAGGTAGGTCTTGCGGGTTTGTTTTCTTTTTTAGTTGGTTTAAAACCACCAGAGCATTGATTGTCCAAGGGCTTGATTATTGGATGTTTATTTTTTTAAGGTGATGTAAATATTGATCCGATTTTTTTTATTCGAAAACACTAATTTAAAGATCGTAACTAATTCAAAAAGGTTAATTAATATGTATTTAATAGGGAAGGGGCAATGAGGCCTGACATAATAACTAAACAAAATTTGACGGCGGCTTTCGCATGGGGCAGCCAACTTTGATTTCTGAGTGGCCAAGGCCGTGGGTTCGATTTCCACAACTGGGCCATGTTTGTGTATTAAGTGGCCGGGTATATAAGTATTTATGCAAATTATTCATAAAAATATTCATCAGTTATCGTAGAACATATATATATATATATATACGCTTACTTTGTAAGCGTAGCGGGTGTTGTAGGTTGGGCTAGTAGTATGCTGCATTCTATGCATTGTCGTAGTATATATATATATATATATTTTTAATGTTATCCACATTGTTTAATGCTCTTTTTGTATAAACGTAAATTACGGTACCTAGTACAAGTAAAGAATCATCTAAACTTCTAAAGTATGCTGTATATGTTATCATCAAAGTGTAAACCTATTTTAAATCAATCAATAATTAACTTTTAATTTAAAAGAATGAGCTAATAAACTTATAAGACTTATCACAATCATCATTTATAATTAGTCTTCAGTTAACCAACTAGAAAGGAATTCGACAAACATTAAGAATTATAATATATTGATGAAGTCAAAAAAACTACAGATTATTAACACAGATTCTTCACAAGTTATGTCGATATTTTTTTTATTTTTTCTCGTAGCAATTAAACGAGTGGCCATAGTCACATAAATTACGCTTTGTGTCCCATTGATTCATGCCCCTTTTACAGAAGCCATAAAAGTAACGACTGTCTCTCAATTATTATAATCATAAATCGAAAGGGGATATCACTGTATTGATTTCTTCTGATCATTACAATTCTCATATACAACGGTCAGATATTCAAGTTTTCCTAATTTAATTATCACGTGCAAAAATTTGAATTACCTAAACAGTGACTTATTCGCATTTGATATTAAAAAAAGGTTATTTATGTGTTATACTTATTAATCCACAAATAATCATTCCAAAATTTTAATTACATAACATATATCGAATTGAATATTAGTCTCATAGCTAGAATCGTTAAGACTAATCCGTCACAGCCATTCATTTCAAAATTCGATTTGGAGAAATAAAAACTAAAACTTAGTCCCAGAGCTCATATTTAGTTTTAGTTTTTTATTTTGAAAACTAGATTTGCTCAAAAAGAGTCTTTCTCCCAATTGTCCAGACTCTGCTGTAAGGGAAGATGTTTATCACATTCTAATGGAATGTGTCCGTAGCGAGGTTCAGAATAAAATGTTTGCTGATGTTAACATAAGTTTGTCAAACCCCTATTCTGAGGCCGCGAAATATTTATATAATAGATTTAATACTAATGTAGGTAGACGTAGAATAAGCTAGTTTGTAAGGTAGTAATTGCAGCTACATAGTCACTTTAGTGACTCAGCTCTTTAAAAGAGATTAAATAAAAACTAGATTTGCAACACCCAAGTGTTTATGGTTGAACTTGAATTTCGAACATTCGGATGATGCTGTATGTACGAACTTAGTTAACGGTTGACCAGACTGAAATAAGTCACGTAGTCTTAGTAAAACCCCACTTGCATCGCCTGGTCCAGGGTTCGAATGTCGTCTCGGGCCAAAGAATCCAATTATTCACAATAATTGGATTTTTCTATTACAAATGCTCACTACCAGTCCGGAGGTAGCCCCGAGCCCCAGAGAGCATGTTAAGCCGTCGATCGTTGATATCGATCTCTGGTATGTGGTTCTAGTCATTGAGGCCCTCCAATCCGCATTAAAGCAACGTAATGGGCCTATGCTCTGAAACCCTTTCTTCAGCGTGAGAGGAGGCCTGTACACGTTTATTACTCCTGTTGACGTTCTAAGGCTGATGATGGTGATAAATAGTAACATACATTATTATTATAACTCTTTATTTGTACACCACACTCTTTATTTGTTTGAAAAAAAAGAAACATAAAAATAGAAGTAGAATACAAAAGGCTGCCTTATCGCTTAGTAGCGATCTCTGCCAGGCAACCTTAGGATTAGGAAAAAAAAGAGGAGAATTAACTGCAGGTGGTACAAAATATAAAATAAATACATACGAATAACTAAATACTAATACATAAACTAATATACACAAATACATCTAGCATATATAATGTATTACATACAAACATGTAGACATAATACAAACATTTCTTAGAGACTATACTTGATCTCGACCAAGTGAAATCTTTGCCTACATCGATGCTATAGATAATATAGTAGGTACCTACAAAAAAGTAATTTTATATAATACTTAAATAAGGTTTTCATTTGATTTCGGTTGAATTTCATGATTACGACAATTTCATATTGCTTGAGACTTTTAAGTGCGATATTATCAAATTATTTCGCATTTCGCGTACACAGATAATAAGCAGCGCAAATAGTTAGGCACTGTAAACAAAAGTACAATGGCAAATATTTAGTAATATCTAATGAAGTGAAATAGTTTAATTAAGAAGATCGCGTGATATTAGGTTAATTCCAATTGATTAAACAGGTGCCTTTAAAAAACGGACCATAAACAATATAAAATAAATTTCTAGTAAAACAAATAGACATTAAGTCCGAGACCGTACCGTATCGCCATTCCACGCCATAAAAATAATCAAATATATTCGTTCCATCTCATTTGGCGGCGTCTTAAACGATTTCTCTCGTCCGGCCTTTATTACCGAAAACATAACTCCTCATTTTCTTTTTTATCCCCTACGCGCATCGCCTCCCGGGTATAAACCTACACAGGGGTTGCCTACTGCATATTTTTATGTATCCTTAAGGATTTAGTTCATCTGAGCGACCCTTGGTATATAATGACGTCGTTTCCGAGTTAAAAGCTTGTTTAAAGTTTCGTACGCTCTCGTTAACGTGCCTCTCAGCTGAAAAGAATCAAAAACATTTTCTTCGTGAAGTTAATAATAACGATAATTTTCATATTTCAACAAGAATCAGGGTTGGCAGATACCTGGAGGATTTTAGAATAAATGTAAACTGAATAATTAGATTATGTAGTAAAGTCTTTCATTCGCATTAACTTTTAAGATTTAATTTCAAAAAATATTTGCGGTTTTTCATATTTAGTTAGTTGTTGGCGAGTAAGTTACGCATGAATATCATATTGCTTCTATTCATTGTGACTAACTATAAAGGGTTTCACTATTTCCTCGGTAAACTCAATAATAATGATTATTTTCATATTTCAGATGCACTAACCGGGAATGGCGAATTTACGAATTTAAAGTATAAAACGTATTTATTTACTGTGATTGTATATTAAACTGTCATAAGAACCATAGCTTCAAAGTCATGCAATAGATGTCTGTCTACAAAGGACATGGCCAAGAAAGTACATTCCACGTACATATATATGTATGTGTAAAATATTAAAATGGAAAGATTAATTAATTAGTAGTTTTTAACCTCTCTGAACTTGTCAGTTTTTATTACAAAACTAGATGTGCCCCCGGCTTCGCCCGCGTAATTTTTTGGACGCAGCGAACTGCTAAATAGTTTACACCTATGATAACCTATGATATTAAGTACAGATAGCATTTCAACATATTTAAACAAATTATTTTAATTTCATAAAAACATAAGGGATTCTTTCATCGCTACCTACTAAGGAAAATATAAATAAGACATTGTTTCATTGACACGGAAGACCGTATATAAAGTATTTTAGCAGTGGGAGTTCACATATTGCAAGGGGGCTGATTTTTTTCCTCGCCTAATGCGGTTAATTTCCTTTTTCCTCTTTATTTATAGTAATCCCTTTATAAGGTGATTACGGAAATGTGTTTTGTGGACGTAAAAGAGCGCTGCTTGGGGTCCCGCACGTACCTCTCCTTACGAGCTTTCATGCGGTAAAAAAATGATAAACAAACAAGAATATTTTTATAAGCTTTAACCCGCTGCTTACTTAACTGTTGTCAGGTTTACCATCTTGATTTCTCTGTAATACAAGACTCAAGAGGAATAACTATGAATGAAGTAGAAATGTGAACATATGCCATTTGTTTTTCGCAACTACATTATAAATCATTAAAAAAAGTTCAAGGAAAAAGACTTAATTTTGAATTCGATGTAAATCAAATGGCTGATCAGAAATTTGAATGCAAGATAAACAAAGTATTGGAGGTATCAAGTCAAAAGAGCGATAACTATCGATCTGCGATTGTACTGCCTATGTTATCTTGAGACACGAATGCTGTGTTTTCAAACTAAATTTGAACTTCCAAAGACCGGGATCCAACTAATTACCGAATTATGTCTTCTCTATTTTTAACCTAATGTAATCTCATGTGTAAAACTGTAGAAAAAAAATTTCACTCTGGCTTACGCTCACTTTAACAATTTTCATTATTTATTTATTTCACATCTAACAATATGTACCAGCAAGAAACCTCTTATGGACTAGACACAGTGATGTAACATTTTTTTTATGCAAAGGTGTGTTTAAACACTCTCATTAAGCAATCTTGCGTGGCGAGTGAAGCAACCTGCCTCCGAACTCATTAAAACAATTTGCTATTCTAGCTTATACTAAGTTATACTCGCAGGTTATTGTAAAATTGGAAATTGCGCAGTTTCACTGCGCTCTTTTTACATAACACCAGCTATACAAACGAAGCGGCGCAGCCACGTAACATGTCCTTGAACGACGATTCATATTTATGTTATGCTAGTTAGACAGGAGCGGCCCGAAAAATCTGCTTAGGTGGATTCAAAAAAATAATGAGGGTTACCTACAGCATAGTAAGTGGTTTAGGCATAATTCTTTCTGCCAGTACTGCGCATTTTATTCAAGGTAAACAATCGTAACACATCTGTTGTACATACTAAATTGCTAAACTAAAATCACTACTAATATTCGTAATGCGAAAGTGTTTGTTTTTGTTAATTTGTTTGTTTGCTCACTTATGTTCTCATCTGCTGCACCAATCTTAATTAAATTAGGCACAAATATTGTTTACATCATGGAGATGGATATGGGATACTTTTTATCTGGAAAAAGTACTATGATAACGTTCCCATAGGATTAAAAAAAATAGTTTTCATTCTACTGCAAGTTAAACAGCCATTTTTTTTTTACAATACACAAATCTTCATCTAGCCCCAATGTAAGCGTAGCTTGTGTTATGGGTACTGAGATAGCTGATGAATATTTTTTTATGAATATAATACACATAAATACTTACAATATACAGATAAACACCCGAACACTGAAAAACATTCATGTTCATCACACAAACATTTTCCGGTTGTGGGAATCGAACCCACGACCTTGCACTCAGAAAGCAGGGTCGCTGCCCACTGCGCCACTCGGCCGTCATGTTATATACAAGTCTTTGTTACTGTGTGCTTAACAGCTAAGCCGATGTGGCGAAATTTTGCACAGCGGCGAAATAACTTGCATCCTGGTCACATAATATATCTCGGGAAAACGTACGGTTCCCGGAAGAATTGCAAGCAACCAAACAATACGGACTCTTTCCCTTTGAGACTTGGTCTTGTATCTAAGTAAACATAATACTTTCTTTTAGGTACTCCATTTGTATAAGTACCTAGAGTATGAGAATAATGTTTTTTCACGGATCCCGTTGCACGACATTGAAATCGAATGAGCCTTGACCCAATATTTAGCATTATTCGCTGCATTTTTTGTGTTTTCTCGACGCTTGAGTCTGGGAGTTTCCTCACGATTCGATCCGATATCTGGAGTAATCAAAATTCTTATGGTACGAAGGAATTTACAATTTACCAATTATTAATTTTAACTGACTGGTTTGATTCTCGGGTTTTATTTAAAAAATCCAAAAGGAGCTACAATTTGGGAAATTGGCAGTGTCCCGGTTATTTTATCTAAAATGTGATGGTAATCGTTAAAACCAGCTAAATTTCATAGGAGCAGCATGTAGAGTTTTTGCCTCAAAACACAATTCTAATAGATAGGTCGTTCATTATCGTTAATAAGCTAATGTAGGTATGTACGGGAATATTTATGTATCCATTTGGTTGACAGTAAGCTGTATAGAGAAGCTAAGCAAAGCGGATAGTTGCGCCAAATCTTTCTCAGACGTCTTTCGTCATAAAAACTGGATATTTATACACAAAAATTCTTACCTAGGTACCAAACTAAAAGTACTTAATTAAAATCTAAAACGTCTTCTAAACCACCGCAGCGAGGCATAGTGCCCTAGATGCTAGTATTTCCTTTTGAATGGCCAAATTAATTTATGTAGTTATATATATTTGATTATCTTTCTTTTTGTTTACGTGAAGATACAGTTAAATTATTGTTAATATATGTAGGCATGCGTGTTTGCATATACCTATGCATTATTGTAAATCGTTGAAAGTTATTTAAATGGCGGAAGCACTTTTGACATATTTTACATGCCTCTATTGAGTTTATGTACGATATTAGTATCGGATCGTATGGTGTAGAAATGATGTCATAAACACGTTGAATATTAAGCCAGCACGTGGCTTACTGATGCTCTGTTTTTTGGCTATTCATTCAAATTCGTAATAAAAACACTCCGAACTATGTAATGGTACGTATAGTATAATTCGTTTCATTGAAATGAAAGAGATGCTATTTAAGTAAAATAACAGAGTGTGTGAGAATGAGTGTTTGTAATGGAGTTAAAGTACCTATCGAAAAATATCATAAGCTACTTATAATCTCAGAAAAAAAGAAAAAAAAAAATCCACCTGTTTCACACACGAGGAAAAAAGCTACACTAAGATAATGGAAATGAAAAAGAGAAAAAAATTAAAAAAGAGAAAAAGTGAAAAAGATAATAGAAATAAGATTAAAGTATGGCACAGACAAAAAAATGTAGAGATCCGCAAAACAGCGTTATTACGAGAGTGGCTTCCACCCTCTGCATATAATTGCATCTTTTCCTCTAAAAAATATTTCGCCCCAAGCTCTGATTTACGCATACAAGGTGTGCAATAATAAAGCTGCCACGAAAAATATTGTACTCAGTTCACATGTTGTACGGAGGTGTATCTTAAGTGTTTAAGATTAGGTTTGTTTTCGAGTGACACGAAATAAGTGGAGTATTTACAGGAAAAATGTTGTGTAAAGAAACAGTTTGGGGAGTCTTCACCACTCTAGACCCTCGTTTTTTCGGCACCAAATTTTCTGCGCCTTCTTTAATTATATAGAAATGGTTTGCACCGCGACGCCTTTGATCGCTAGCTGAGTGAAATTTAAAACGCTGCATAAAAGGCTCTTGCATCTTTTGTATTGGAAAAGAGAATAAATTTTTCTAATAAGAACACGAAGATAGAATTCTAATTGGAATTGTAATAAAGAACTTTTCTCGTTTGATTTCAGAATGGTAGTACGAATATAATAATAGATAGGGTTGAATAGAAAGTCTTTAGCAGACATTTCGTTAAAGAAAGCCTAGAAGTTTCTTCCTTTTTCCTAATTAAATTTTTCCACAGAGCGGCACTTTTAAATTTTGATTTCTCCCATTTTTCCAAAAGGATGAGATTAAACATCATTTTCGTCTGACTAAAATAAAAAAAAGGTCTGCGTAATGATTGCGAGGCTGATGACTGCCGTTTAAAGGTTTAAAGAGTAGCAATCTCGCTATCTAAATCTAAATCCTTGTCTTGACATATTTTAAGCCAAAGCTTAGCTCATTCATCAGATGGCACCTATTTCTGATTAAAACAATTATTTTAAAAGTGAAAGTTTTACTCTCACGTCTCCCATCAAATCATCATCTTAATTTATCAAAATTTTGATAGGACAATTTTGAGAGCTTCGTATACCGAACCTAAGCCACTAAACCGCGTGGAAACATATCGGTGTATATAATCAAACAATCAAATTTTAAAAGTTACAACTGATAAAATTCCCACACTACTTTCTTGTTACAAATATAACTCAAAAACATATCTAAGGCTTTGTTCTGAGACGCTACATCAAGCAGGTATAATACCTACGTAATATAGCGTATACGTAAGGGAGATACGTATTGCCTGGTGGTTCCCAAATAGAAAAAAAATGGTAATTGTAACCGAAAAAAACAACTTTCACATTAATCAGGACCTTAACCACAGAACATACATTCCAAAGAACCTGCCTAAAAATGCCACGTTCGTTTTACAAATCGCTTCGAGTATTTCGAAGTCTGAGATACGGTGGAATCTGCCTTCCGAATCGGTGGTAGAGTCACTACAAACAGACTGACTTGACGGTCCAAAAGTGTTTATAAGCTGGGCCTACTTTAAATAAACGAATGTTCATTAACATACACGCACAGATAGACAAGGAGTCCCAACTTACAGCACATACAATGTAGCGTCGTAACAATGTAGTAAAAAAAGAAAATAATCGTAGTATATTGACAAACTTCAACTTTAGAAGACGGTTCAAAAATAAATCCACCATAAAGCCCGAAATAAATTCTTGTCTCGTACAATAATAAGATTTAAGCGTCCCATTCTCGCGGTGACTTTGTTTAGCACAATCGTTATTAAAACATACCTACCCCAACCTCCCCCCGAAGAAAGTTGACTCATAATAAAGGCCGGTATAATTTTTTCCTTTTAAAACTTTTTGATTAGATAAAATAATGGGGAGGCAGTGATGGGGGCAGGGTGCTCGCGGCGATGCTCCAATATCGGCTATTCTAATTATTGTTTTCGCAAATCTTGTATATTCTTATTCGGATAGGTACCTACTTCTCCCCTGGATATTTTCAGTCTTCGAAGTGAAAAGTTTTAAAATAATAAATTGAGGGCGAGCTTGTTAAAGATTAAACTCCAATGCAAAAAGAATGGTGCTAAATGTTCGATAGAGTTGTCTGTCTGCTTGTCTTTGACATTATTTCGCCTAACACATAAAGATAAATTTGAATTCATTTGTTGCATTATATAATATACTAGCAGACCTCAACCACGCATTGCTGTGGTTCCTTAGTTACTAAAGGATATATATCGCTTTTTTATTGTTTTAGACCACAAGAGAAAGCTTCAATCGAGTTTGAAATATAGTATATGTGTTATGTGAGTTACTAGGTGGCATTTGTTTAACACTCAACCATTTGCTTGATCCATCATTTGGACGGCCGATTGGCGCAGTGGGCAGCGACCCTGCTTTCTGATTTCAACGCTGTGGGTTCGATTCCCACAAAGGGAAAATGTTAGTGTGATGAACATGAATGTTTTTCTTTTCTGGGTGTTTATATGTATATTATTCATCAAAACATTCATCAGTCATCTTGGTACCCAAAACACTAGCTACGCATACTTGGGGCTAGATGGCGATGTATATATTGTTACCGTAAATTAAGTAGTTTTTTTTTGCATGCCAATACGTAAGTATGTAAAAGCGGTGATAGCCATTAGCTAGTTCGACTTGACTTTCGGCGGGCCGAGTTCAAATCCCAGCACGCAACTCTAACTTTTCTAAATAAAGTACGTTTTAAGCACTTAAAATATCACTTACGTTGAGGACATTGTGAGAAAATGTGCATGCCTGAGAGTTCTCCATAATGTTGTCAAAGGTCTGTAGAGTTCACCGATTCGCACTAGGCCAGCGTGGTGGACTACGGCCTTAACCCCCTTGCACTGTGGGAGGAGACTCGTGCCCTCGTGCCTGTAGTGGGCCGGTAAGGAGTTGATATGATGGAGATGATGATGCATGTAACATAAACAAGTGCCCGTTCTTAAAATCTCGTTTGATACCAATATAATTTCTTCTGTCCATAGTGTTTTTAAACCAATCGAGAGGTGAAATCCTATCTGATTAATCGTGTTTGAAGTATAAAAATCGATAGTAACCCTCTTCGGTTTGTAAAAGCCCTCTATCAATTAAAATTGGAAATGCATCAATAGTTGAGTTTGACATGCTTTTAAGCCGCCGCCCCGTGTCGTTTGCAATACCTATTTATCTACTATTGATGGATTTAATTTATTTTTTCTTTGAGCTACACCTACGGTCTTGTGGTTAGCGTTTTTTACGGTGAGCACTGTGAATTTAAGTAGCAGGTCCCGGGTCCGATTCCTGGGAATATTAAGGGCAATTTGGGAATTTATAATTTCAGAATTTTCTCTGATCTAGGCTGGTGGGAGGCTTCGGCCGTGGCTAGTCATCACCCTACCGACAAAGACGTGCCGCTAAGCGATTTAGAGTTCCGGTGCGATGTCGCGTGGAAACCGATTAGGAGTAATAATGTTCCCATACTCCCTAACAGGTTAGCCCGCTACCATCTTGGACTGCATCCTCACTTACAGTGGAATAAAGGCACTGAGTTTAATTGCGTAGTTGGACCATAAAGAACTACTTATTTAGTTTTTTAATAATCCAGCGGGAACCGTAGGTAAACTAGTGGGGCTTAGACTTTACATCTTTCCATTTTTATGCAAAATTACGCCATGATAAGTAACAAAGCTATTATATTTTTTCAAATCCCGCGGAACATTGCCAGAGTGATTTTCCCGCGTAAAAAGTATGTCTATCTCAAGGACGAATGCTATATATATGCCACGTGGAGATGGCTTAGGTGATTACTGAGGATCGAACTCGCCCCCACCGAAAGAGAGACGGAAGGTGTAACCACTAGACTATCACCGCTTTATTAAGATATGGTAACCCTCAAGACACTTCAATATTCAAGGGTAACTATTCATATATGCATAAAGTGGTGTATGTTAAAACCGCAAACATTTAACGAGTAAAGACAAACTGTAATATTAGTAGTTGTAAAGCGTCTAAAAGCTCTTTGCGACGATATCTATTCTAAAACTCGATACCGATGGTTTATTTTTTTCTCCAAAAATATAATAACTCCCCGAAATATAAAATGTCACGGAAGTTACGCGTCGCCATTTAGGGTTGCCCCCTGTTTTTTCAATTTAAACCGTTTGACAAGGCGAGCGTCGGTCGCAGTGGCCTTTCCGATCGCGTACAATACAAAGTTTTCAATAAGATTGGTTACACTACACTAAGCAGCGCAATCAATCAAAATTGCATCGGTCGATCGAGCCAGCCCTACCCAGGGCCCACGCGGGCATACGCGGGTTTCGCGCTACTGATTAATATATTTTATAGCGAATATTAGAATTTAATGTTTTTTTTAGACACACACCAATAACGTTCTTTAAGTCCTATTGTATTATAAAAGACTATGTGCATTAAAAAGCTTTTGTGCGAATTGTTACTCTAACGGTGATAACAAAAAGAACACCCGACTAAATTTGTTGTTTGCTTCTTCTTAGACCAGGGCGCGTTTGGAACCCTCACTGCTTTTGTTTTAAGTGTACTAATTTAGTTATCGCCATCATGTCTCTCTGCAATGTTCACATTTTTTATATAATCTATGCTATCTTTGTGCCTATTTGAGTAAAGAAATATTTGACTTTGATTTGGGGATCAGGAGGTACCTCAGTGTACATATCTATTAACTTATTGATGCTACTCGTAAAGAAATAAACATTACTTCTGTCATCCTTACACCAACATGTATTGCAGATATGTTCGTGCCAATCAAACATTGTATTATCTATTTTTTCTTAACTGTCTTACTATGTAAAAAATGTTTTTTATTATTATTTAGTGTAAATTATGTATAAAAAATATATCTAAAACAATCAAATATGTCTCTAAATAATAAAATAAAAAAATAAGAGATTTTACTCATACAATTATATTTTTATTATTATTTAAATATTTTTTAACTTTCCTGTACACTTAAAAGTAATGAAACGATTGTAGACTTGATAAGACAAGTGAGACTAATAAGAATATAAAAATGTTCCGATAACAAATAAATTAGCGCCATCTCTTAGAATGCGCGTGAACTATCTATATATATAATATCCTATTTTGTATTATTTAAAATACCTACTCCACATCCCTTGCCATTTGTGTGTTCACTACAGATCAGAATACAATAGGAACCACCGCAGTTGTCCTACGAGGCGACTGAAGGAATATAACGGAGAGCAGCGTCCTCTGTGCTACTACTACCGTCTTCTGCGATCACCATCCCATCCGCTCGTTTAGTCCACTAGTGGACTGTTATAGGCTATTGATACCCTTGTCAGTACGACTATTTACGAATATACCTTCTGTCAGATGAGAGATCGCTTTTATTCAACTATATCCTGTCAAGTGGGCAGTACAAAGTGACCTCGCGCCCACTTGGTGCTCTTATTAAGTTTAGCACCATCCTTGTGGTTTTTTAATAAGTCTAAGTAATTTTTATCGATCAAAAACAAATACCTACACAATTTGTCAATCCTTTTATCCACATTAGTGTTAAAAAAACGTATGAAGAACAAAGAATTGCTAGTTTACTGCAGCAATTAACTTATCCGGTTAAACGGACCATGAAATGGCAACAAAAAGAGGAATCATTTATACCACGAAAGTATGAATGTTATAATAGGTCTGCTTTGTAATAGCACACTCCAATTGGTATTTCTTTTGCAATCTAATGTCAGCAATCAGCATTCATTACTTCGATGATAATTAATTTATTTATTACTATAAGTTACGTGTATGCACGTACAGTACCTACTCCCTGGGCACATATCGAGATCTGTTATTATTCTATACTGAAACTTGCAGGTAGCTCCGATCGCTCATTTAATATGTAACTCACAATTGAACATAAAAAAAAAATCAAAACCAATTAATTCTGTGTCGTTACATATGAGGTGAAATTGCTCTTTTGTGAGAAATTTTGAAAAATAAATTCTCGTTGAACAAACTTACTAAAAAATTAAACCGAGTAGGTTTAATTTTTTTAGTGCTTATTGATACTAATAAATAATATAGGTTAATGGCAAGAAAATAACAGAGTTAATAGAGAATAAATAATGTTTTTCGATGCCACATATTATATAAATTATGGATACACAGATATTATATTACCAGCCAATAGTTGTTACATAAACAACTTGTAAATTGATTTAATGTTTAATTTAATTTGATTATGTCCTTCCAATATAAAAGCAATTGATAAAATTTGTTCCAGTGCACAACAATATGCTACGTATATTTTGATAACTTGTGCTGTATGGCCTTTTATCAAGTGGCACTAATTGTTTTCAAGCTAATTTGTTACATTTTAAATATGACACGAAAATAAATTAAAATAAAATAAATGATAATGTAAATTTATTTACTCGAATACGGTTACATAGATTGCAGCAGAACTGAGGTTTAAAAAATTCTCTACCATTTATGAAATAGGAGGCACAGAAAACAAGCTTGTCTAAAAGGTGAGAATGAATGGTTTAAGTACGTAAGTATTTCAATTATTTTTACAACAACAAAATTAAAGTGCCGTTAAACTGAACTGATAAACATAATAACAATAAAAAAAAATACTTTGCATAAGTATACCTACTTACCATAGGTAATATGCAAAGTAATTTTATTGATATGTACTTAACCATTCATCAATAAAAGTTATAAAAGCAAAAGCTATTATAAATTCCTTAATAATCAGTTAGTTTAGATGCCCAGTAGAACAACTGAGAACACGTTATACGAAAAGAAATATCTCGAGAATGTTTTATAACTTAAAAATAAATACTACAGTAGCCTTATTAATACTAATGTAATTGCTACGCTATAATTTCATGCCGCAGAAACAACAAATTAGTACATTATGGATGCATGGGGCCCGCCCTCCGCGTGTTCCGAACATTTCTTCATTTGTCTTTTTATGCCCCACGGTTTTTATTGTTCTTGCTTTTTTTTTCTAATTTTACTAACTTAAGCGTAATTATAGTTTACGGTATAACCCCATTTTAGAAGTTGAGGTTAATATTTAACTTGAGGTAGCTTACGAATAAATTTAAGTAAAATTTCTTTCGTTTGTTTTTTTTACTAGGTTATCTGCGTGTGATTCATAAGCTGATTTCAAATGTTTCATCTTGACTTAATCAGTTAATTTACTGACATATAAATCTTAGCTTAGGTAGCTTATAGTTAGACCAATTTAAGTACTTGTATCTCTCTCCAGCAATTTCTGCTGGTAGCGTTTTTTTTATTTTTTATAGTAATAATTGATGGACTAAGCAGATGGCCAACCTGATGGTAACTAAAAAACCATCTCCTATAGACACAGCAACAGGGCATGCAAAAGGCACGTCTTTTAATATGTCGCCCTGTGTCCATGAATTTGAAGCGTACGTGCTAAGCCTCATGTACTTGTAATTAAGTAAATACTTAGTCATAAAGGAAACTCGTCTGGGAAGTATACAACGGGTTCCCCGGACGTCCAAAAAAGGCAACGAGAGGGACATGCCGTGGTGGTTTTTAGTTCGGGTAAACGAGTCCCACATAACCTCTGTCCTGCCCAAAAGGACAGAGGTAGCCATAAAGCTTTTCCACCACGAAAAACGAAAAAAAAAAAACTCATAAAGGAAACAGGCGCGTACCTTCCACGCGACCTTACAACGTCGCGTGCGAAATACAGAGTAGGTACACCAAGGTTTCAACAGTATCTTTGAATAAGAGTACATCAAATACTCCTTGCGATGCTTAAAAATTCGCAATTGAACAACTTGCATTTTTAAGTTTCTGCTTCTTCTTTGTCGTAACACTCTTGCCTGTGGTTGTGGTTATCACGGTGGGACATTGTTTGTGGCAGTTGTTACACGCCTCACGATCATTCGCCACTTCTCCCTGTTTGCAGATAGTCTGGTACACTCATGCAATGGAACTCCCACTGAAGATTTGATTTGATCGGTCCATGGGTGACCTACCGCGCGCTCTAATGCCTTCTACCTTGCCCTAATTTTCAACACTGAGCATAAATTCCACCTACTGTAATATACTTACGTTATACTTAAACCAAAAACCATAAAGAAATAATAACATTCTAATTTCAATTTCTGAACACTGAATGAAAAATTAAAACCCTCCCTATTTTCCTTCACGAATACAATCGCAGCAATAACCGCTAAGCGCTTTAATGCCTTAATTACCACCAGCGACCTACCTCAACTTTTCCATGTTTCCCCCTTAATTGCAAACCCTAACGAAGCCTCGGTTAACCCTACAAAACCAGGGTTGCTAGTTTTAAGAAAACAATATTTATTCTACTGTTTCTTTATTACCATCATCCGCAGCCTATTTACGTTCCACTGCAAGGTATAGGCCTCGTCTCTCATAGTAGAGTCGGTTTTAAGACGCATTTATTACTTCAAAAAAACATTTCTTGAAAGATTTGTTTGAAAGATTAGTATAAAGAAATGTTCGATACACCAATTACCTACTTCCTTTTTTTTTCAAATATATTTGGTAAATTAATTTATGGCAACAAAAAAAAGATCCTTCATATTGGAAAGGAAATTTCCGATGTTTACATTTACCGATAAGGTGTTTAGATTATCTCAACTTATTATTATTATTATTGTCCTTTCTGGCGCCAATGATTTAATTTTAGGGAAAAAAAAACTACAAAACAGAGCAGAAATGCGATTTCTGATTTACTCAAACTCCAGATAAAAAAATATAAGATAATATAGATAAGGTATGAAAGTAATAATAGTGTTACGATCAAAATTATAAGTAAATTAAAATATAATATAAACTAATTACTATACAAGTCATGCCGCGTGGTATGGTGCCAAGAAATCTGGTTGCACGCTGATCAGCTAGGCTGATTATGATACTCATATCCTAAAATAAGCAGCTTATGTAATTTAAAACATGTACTCCTTAATACTGAAAAAGAGACAAAAGCTTAAACTGTCAAAAATTTCCTTTTCTGTACTACAGCTGACAGCCCTACTGAAAATACCGACATGCAAATTAACCCTTTCTCCGCCTGTTTACAAAGCTTTATTGAATTAAAGCGTACCGCAACCTCGACTTAATAAAGGGTTGAAGGGATGATATCTTGTTTGTAAGGAGATTCCGACTTTTAATTAATGACTTAACCCTTCTGCTCTGTCATTAGCTAAACTTTGATGATAGATGGCGTTGGGGTAGCAGGCCACAGTGTTAATGGGTTAATCGCTGATAATTATGTCAAACAAGGGTTCAACATTTAGGATGATAAAGTTTTGATGGTAATAAAGACAGAAGGAAGTAATATTTCATTTTAAGAAACTACTTGGAATGTTTTGTTCTTCATTGATTAGGTATATTGAAATATATGTCTTTAGTGAAACAGATTTTATAAGCGCGAAAAAAGGTCGGATATTTATCCGTCGTGTGGGTCATAAAAATAAAGTTTTTCGAACGTCTAGACACACTCTAAGAACGGAAGGAAAGCGAAATAATAGACTTTCTGTGCATACTTATACACTTCAAAGCTTACCTACTCATAATTTAGGAAGATGTAAAATCTATATGTAAAGCCCAAAACCGGCTTAAGTGGTTATAGTTTCGGCCTTCCTTTCGGGGTGACCGAGTTCGATCCTCGACACTCATTTCTAACTTTCGTTATGTGCTTTATTAATTCAATAACTGTTAAATATCACTTGCTTAAACGGTGAAGGAAAACATCGTGAGAAAACTTGAATGCCTAAGAGTTTTTCATAACGTTATTAAAGGTGTGTGAAGTTTACCCTCCTTCCCCATACTGAAAGAAGACCCGTGTCCTGAAGAGGGTCGGTGATGGGTTGATAATGATGATGATGACGAAAGACAGAGAGATAGATATATATTGTAGCACATCCGCGACTCTGCGTTGACTCAACCACGCAATTAAACGCGAACTCAACAATATCTTTAAAGAATAATGACTGAACTGATTAAATTCCTCGCTCTAAGCGAAATACATACTCGTAACACAACCAACATGTACTTAAAATAACAAAATTCATTTTTATTCAATTAGACTTTCAAATAAATGTTAAACACTCCTTAAATATTCAAAGCCAACTCAAAAACAAAACACGAGAACAACATCAAAAGCTAAACCCAGCAATATAAAATTCCAACCCCCAAAAAAACAATATCAAAAGAAAGACAAACAGACCGTCCCCACAGGCGTTTGGGCGGAAAACCTCTAAAATTTTAAACTCAAGGAAAATCAGAGGCGAGCCAAATGAGAGTCCGCCCCAACTTCGTTAATTGCTTAATCGCCTACTGCGGGCTTAATTGCCCACTGACCGACCGCTTAAATGCGACAATCCCCGGCAATTCCCGGCAATTCCCGACAATTTCCGACAACTTCCTACAAGTTTAAGCGTCGGTAATTACAAGGCGAAATGTTTAATTACGCTCCGTCGCTTGGACAACCAAGGAATTAATTAGGAGTCTAAAGTCGAGATGGGGAAGCGAGGTTTGAATGGAAAAGTGGGATAACTTTGCATTTACAAGATTTTCTTTGAATTCTAAATGAACTATTTCACAACAATGAACTGAAAATGGTTGAAAATTCTATAGTTTGAGTATAGTTTGAGTTTGGCTTTTATTATGAATTCTAGAATAATATTTGAAGTAAAATGATGAAGAGTTTGTGTTGTAAAATGATACTAGATAAGTTAGATATATTACAACTAGCGCATTACTTGCCAATTAAATATGAACAACTTTACCTGCCTAATAGTGCGTGGTACTTGGTAATAAATGGGGAGTCTTCCAAATAATTTTCTTTCACTCCTGAACCTAATTGATTAAAGAGTAGAAGAAAATCATTCAGCAGGCTTAATGTATTAATTATTCGTCAATATTACGCATTATCATTATTTATTTATAGTTATAAGATTTATATAATTTCCGCCGCTATTATATAGTTTCTTATTAAGTGGCCAACACTATTTTAATTATTGATCGAAGCCACACTGTATTTTTCTTTCGTTTGTATCATATGTATTAATGTTAAATTACCTACTGAAATATTTTACTTTTCACTAAGGAAAACCCACAGAAACACACACAAGTTAAATTAACGGCAGTGATAACAAACAACAACGTACAAATCATGAATATTAATCGTAATATTTATTACCGGCATATAGACGAAAGTATTTCTTTGGCAATATACGAGTTCAGCGAAATTTTAAGAAAAACGGAAGCTAACAAGTCTCGATTACAAATTACACAGACCGGTGTCAGTCCGGCGCGAAGAGCCGATTTAAGGAGATGAGAAAAATCTAATTACAACAAGACTTTCCGTAGCTGCTCTTTAATTCAGAACTTTTAACGCCTCACCCCTCACTTCAGTTTGCATTCCCCCTATCCAAGCTCCGGCGTCGATTACATTTTTTTAACATTTTTTAATTCCGTTCGAGGTTTTAATTTTCTTTGCGCTCGCCTTTCTTTTATGCGGCACGTTTTTTCCTTCCGTTCTCCGGGAGATATTTCTCACCGCCATTATACGGATAGTAATGAGATTTTCTTTCATTATGTTTAATCTCCCGATTAATTCAAATGTTAATCTCTTTTCACCTTGCCTTTTTATCGCTGAAACGTTACCGTAACGGAGCCGGATCTTTCTGCCGAGTCTTTCTTCCACGGATTTTTGTATTGCGTTTAAGAATAATTAAGAAACGTGACCATTTGATTTGATGGTGTATACTCTGCACCCTTCAGCGGAACACGCCAGGGGGTGGAGAGATTGTTCAACCGATTAGATTCGCATCAAATTTAAAACTGGCCTGCCCCTAGATAGGTGCGTCGAGACGTGTCCGGAACACCAATGGTCAGTCCAGGAGTCGCCAAATTGAAAACACCTCCGGCGAGGCTGTAAACACGTCACGTGATTTAGGTTTTAATCAAGTAGGGACACGCCGCCCCGCCGTAATTGTGACAAATCCTCTGTTTGTCCGAAAGAACTTTTAACTCGGCAACGGGACGAGCCCGTAACGGCTTTTCGCACGTGCCCCGTTGAGGGAGACGGTTTTTTGTCGACACATGTGCTCCCTTCCTCTCCAGCCCCGACTTGAACCTTGATTAATTTTTAATATTTTTTTCGTCCGTTCACGTACGCAATTTTCACTTTCCCTCTTATGTTATTTTGTTTTCTTACTATCGAAGATTGCTCTTCCCGTTTGCTGTTGCTCATTGAATTCTAATTTTGGTCTGAAGTCATGCTGTCCGCTATGTAAAGTTTTTGTCTGATTAGTACTAATGTAAGGCAATTGTAAGCAAAACGTTCATCTCGCCCGCGCTACACCTACATAACTCATTAGTGAATTAGCAAGACTCGCAATTGTGTCGGTAATAAACTCAAAGAAGGCAAAACTCCGTAGACGCTTCACTTGCCTTTAATGTCTTTGGAAAAATTTCTTAAGCAATGTTTTTTTTCATTAACCCCTTAAATTTTTCAACTGGAATTCTTAACGATTCTAATCGCAAGTTTTGTTACTTATAAACATTTTAATTATGTAGTTAGCTTGTTAAAGGAGTGCCGCTTCTACGCAAATGATAGTATTTGTGGCGTAACAGTAATCTGTCGCAATTATCGCGTGGCGCATATCCCGATTAGACGGCGCGACGACAATTAGGTCGGCGGACATACGCGTTAACCTGCAATGAGGATACGCCTAAACACTACTCGTTGAGACAAAACTCTTGCATTAATAACCTCAAGGATTGAGGAAAAAATCTGACCGTGGCTAAACTTTGCTCCCCTGTTCATGAATCACATCCTTCGTCTTTATAAATTCACCTTAGCAA
Source organism: Pararge aegeria (assembly GCF_905163445.1). Lineage (NCBI taxonomy): Eukaryota > Metazoa > Arthropoda > Insecta > Lepidoptera > Nymphalidae > Pararge > Pararge aegeria. The sequence continues at coordinate 7,268,992 of NC_053195.1, read as the reverse complement.
CCCACCCTCGGAATCCAAAGAGTACGCCGACCGGGGCAATGTCCAAATTATAAATTCGCATTAGAACGGACGCGCACGGTTCGTTTACCATTTCATTTTGGTTCAATATCGCCACTCTACTTTGTTCCACACACACCCCGGCCTCCCCTTTCCCGCCCGCGCCTTAAGACGCCGGGAAATATCTGCGTTTTAAGCTATATTTCTTTCATCCCTCATTTTTGCAGTTCGTAGCAATCTGAAATCCAACACGTCCCCCGTAGGGGTCCCCCTCCTCCGGGTGGCACCCCCTCCGTATTCTTGTACCGGGATAAAAAAGCGATATCTATTTATAAAATGTACGCAAGCGTGTACGTAGCGCGTACGAACGCGGATTAGCGTATGTGTGAGAGCGGCTGTGTGCGTGTCCCGCTCATTTGCAAACCGTCTCCTGAGATAACGTCCTCTAGCCGGTTATCCCGCTCCTATTGCCTCCTTTCTTACATGATTGCTACGTATGTAAAAAGTTTTGGTTATATCACTCTGATGGATATTAGATTAAGTTACGGAGACAAATTTTCCAGGAACAAGATTACATTACAGAAAAGTACCTACTTGTGAGAACGTATAAAACAATTCCTTGGGAAGAATTAGGTATTGTTTTTTTTGTGATTACTTAGTTCTTTTAAAATCGTATTAAAAATTAATATCGGGTAACGTAACGAGATGTGAACAGGTTTAAATAAGTAAGTAGAGGGAGGCTGGAGGGCTGCAGGCGGCGTGCGGTGAGCGAAGCAAGCGTCGCAGGCCGCGCTCACGTATGAACGTAATTATAAAAATTGAAGCCAACTCGAGACCCACTCCAAGAAGCTCTCCCTCGCTCCCGTGGCGTCGTGCATTTTTTCGTACATATTAAACTCCCCGCTTCCCGCCCGCACCGTTTCGCCCGCGACTCCTCTTTTTAATCGATTTTCCCGACACAAGGGGTGAGTGCTCTGGGGTGAATGTAATTTTTTATGCGTTTTTTTCCATCGGAGGAAACCGTCGCCGGAGGTGCCATTACGCCACGGCTTGTTGAGAATATTTTAATTATAAGGCATTAGCGCGTTTTATGATAGCACTCCCGCCCGAGTTTATAAATGATCGAGAGCTAAAGTAATTAAATATTTGAATGCGGTGAGATTTCCGCGGGGAGTCGGAAGGAAGTTGAGATAATGGAGGTTTCAAGCCACTCGCGCGGTGCCATGATGGATATAAAATTCGATCAAATTATTGCTTAATGGTCGCTCAAATTACTATGGGGAATGGGCTGAGTTCGTGTATTGCTTTTCTGATAGCTCTTAATATACCGTGCCTTAAAGAAGATGCCGGCAATTCTGATGCTGCATTAGTATTACCACTATGTAAAACAACTGTTGAAATACACTCTCACCTAGTTCTACCTAGTTTTTTGTTAGATACAACCAATTTCCAAATTACCATTCCTAAAGTTGCCTTCCCATATACGCGTAACATTGAGGAAACTCTTCAATTTTCTTTTATCTTACTTAAAGATATCTTTATCAAAATCTTTGCTAAGGCAATGACTGAGAAACTAATCGTTTATTTGAGACCTTCACATTGATTGATTACTGAATACTGTCGACGGTAACTAACATTTTTTCCGATCTGTTGGTAAAGGCAATTGTCGAACTTCCGACCAGTCTTGCTTGGAAACAGTATCGTTCGTAAACATCACGGTTTTCGATGATTAGTTACAAAGTTCTATGATAAAAACTAGGGCCTGATGTTGAATACAATTTTAACACACATAACTGTAATCTATGACTTCAATATCGAAAATGACCTACGTATTCCTTTGGATAGTTTTTTTAAGATATCAATTAGAGGATGAGTATCCAGAACAGATTAGGTGCAGGATTACGTTATATACGTACAGGATACGTATATTTTATAAACATTCTCGAACATTTACGGTTTGTAAAAGTTAGAGAGAGCTACCTATTTTGACAAACATTAACCTGCATTTACGTTGGTTAATTTCGCTCATAAGTTAAATCCTGGTTCATTATGAGTAACTTGTTGAAAGTTAATCATCACATAAGTAATATTAATTAACTTTAAAAACTACTGTACGTCAATGTTACGAATCGATGCCCAAAATGCGTCAAATAAAACGCAAGTTCACGCACATTTTTGACAAAAAACATGTCGTTAGTAACAACCTTAAAAAAACCAGTTGTGTGCATTTTGACAAGCCTGTAACTTGTACTTTCAAACATAACTACATAATTTTTCTGCGACAAACGTTAAAGATAAAATAATAAAAAATAAGCGCCTCGTATGCAAAGTGGAATTAGAAGCACCTACGCCGCGGAATAGATAAACCAGAGATGTCAACGCATTAAGTGTGATGTCAAAGACAGTTTTTTTTTTGCTTGCCTACGAACAATATTTCCCTTACGTAAAACTGGTTAAAGCGCGTTCGAACATCAAGGAAACCCTAGGTGTCAGCCGTTCAGCCGCTCGCTCGCTTCTCACAACGCGTGTAAATATTCCAATCCGCTTAATACTAATAGCATTAACAGCTACATTGTGCCTACAATACGCGCGCGCCGTGACATTCAATGAGAAGTCACCAGTGGCGCGCACTTCATACATGCACAAAAGCACTGCATACCCTAAAATTTAAATACAGCCCGTATAAGAAGAGGATTTTTTTCATTGTATGAAATTATCCTGTTGTATGCATACCCTGGTAAGAAACCCAGTGCACGCCACTGCTACGCACAGATAGTGCAAGATTATGGTCCAACACATTGATTACAGTTCATACCTAGGGAGAACTTTCTGGAATTGTCAGTATAATTGACAGACCAAGCAGGTGATCAAGAACACTTCGCAAGCGTGCAGGGAACACGTCCTGAAATGGGCCGCCCTGTGTCCCTCAACCAGAGGCGTAGGTGTCAAGCCGCATTTGCCTGTAATTAGACCGGCACCCACGTCCTTTCACCGGAACATAGTAACAGAAATAAGCAAGTCTCGTAAACATTTTTATTTTAATTTTACTGTTTTTTTGCAATAGGAATGTCATTCTTCACACTATAATCAAGTGTAATATGCATAAAGTGGTATTAACAGCAATAAGAGAGGGTAGTGCATCCCCGGACGATCACTGCCACAAAAAGATTTAATTTAACTTTTTTTTTTGCAATAGGAAACTCCTTCTTCACACTATAAGTTAGCTTTTGGCTCTCTCAAACAATCTCATCAAGTGGTGCTGCAGTTAAATACCGCTTAATCGCTGAGCTGCCAGTCTTTGTAGGTAGGATGGAGATCAGCCAATGGCCAAAGCCTCTCTTAAGACTAGACCAGACCTGAGAAATATCAGAAATTATAAATTCCCAAATTGTTTATGACGCGACCTCCCACCACAGCGGTTAACACTGTGTCAATAAGTGTCGTCAAAACGTCGACTTCACATTGGCAGACCAGCTTATCCTCTCTCCAGATATATGGAGATGTCAAAGTCAAAGTCAAATATTTGTTTATTCAAATAGGCACGCAGATGGCACTTTTGATGCGTACATTACATACAAAATGTATACAAAGTAGTGTAGTGAGTAGTGATAATTACATTCATAAACTAAACAGCTAAGAGGGTTCCAAACGCGCACTGGTCTAAGAAAAAGCTCACGACAAACTTAGCTGTGTGAAATTCTCTCCAGTAGACGTGGAATCAAGTATGCTGCGAATCTGATCAGCCCGACTGATGTTTGATGTGTTTTCATATCACTTTGCTAGGACTACTAGTGTTTCGAGATTATCTCCGTCTTTAAGCGTCATATGAAGTACTCAAGAATTCGCTTGTGGCTCTTGCTTGAGGAAGAACGTAGTAAGTGGAATAAAAAAAAATCTGCTTACACGTTTAGAGAGGAAAAACTTTTGGCTTATTTTTTCCAGGTAAATAGACATAGCAAAAAGGTTCGAAACAACTGCAGTTGACGTTGTGCCGGTTTTTTCCTGCCTGTGACGAAACGAACTCATCATATTCACCGTCACACCGTCATCAAAAATTTGTGTTCAATACTGAGCATAAATATCACTCAAAGAGTAGAGGGATTTGAGCTAAGTCTTTAAAAGTCTCACATAATTACGAACAGTGATATTTTTTTAATTAATTAAAGTTAATCGGAATAAAAAGCTTAATAATTCATTTAAAAATAAAAGTCAGGTAATTTAAAAGTTTTTCAATCATAAATACTTAAATTATATTTCCTTGTATGTAAATATTGTTATTGATTAAGCATTAGGGCTTTGTCACTAAATAGCTTTCAAAGCCTATTTGAATAAACCGTATTCGTGCAACATAAGATAGTTTGTAGACATATGTGGCGTGACCGCGTGAGTCGGAACTGGTGTAATGGCATTAACTGTTAATGTAAGTAGCATTAGCATACTATCCTCAAACAGTGTAATTATTTCCGTAATGCAATACAACGTTGCTTTAGAATGAACTCTGGGGCTTACTAGCTGCGCTTAAATCAGTCATCCTATAAAACTGCTGTACTTAAGACCTCTCCGGGCGGGAGAGATTGCCCATAAATAAATAAATAAATATACTACGACAATACACACAGCACCATCTAGCCCCAAAGTAAGCGTAGCTTGTGTTATGGGTACTAAGATGACTGAAGAATATTTTTATTAATATAATACACATAAATACTTATAAAAAAATGGTTTGTAAAGTTTGGTCCACCCGACAAATGTAGACAATAGCAAAGATATTATCAGGTTGAGAACCTATTAGATGTTTAAATCAGAGTCGAACTTATCGAATCTGAACAAAATAAATCCTATACTAGCTAAATCCTTTTCTGGTTCCTTCAATCTAATTGCATGGACTTGCGTCGACACTGATGAGACAGTGGGCTCCTACGTCTTTTACTACGATCGACTACCAAAACGATATTTCTATTGCAAATTAACCCTTAAATTTAAAGCATTAAGAGCTATTAGATTTCCGACTACATGTGATACTAAGAGATGCATAAGATTGATTTGATAATAGAAAGTGTAGGTAGTCATAAATAAATAAATAATACTATGAACACCTAACAAAATGTAAATAGATATATAACGAGAGATCGGAGAGTTAGTTTGTAGTGTAAATGGATTAGCAACAAGCTACTAGTTGAAACTAGATTTAATAAATACTTTGAAAACTTTTTGGTAAAAAGTATGTTTTCGAAAAAGAAGAAAATTACTAGCCAAACGTATATGTTTTTATAATTTTGAAACCACACTTTATAATACAAAGGGACGAAAAGATAGCTCAATGTTCAATTAGAATACTGTTTATTAATGTATAAAATATACTATTTATGACAATGATTAAATGAGTACAAAAATGGGCAGGTAGGTATTGTTATACCTATCTGCCCATTTTTGTAGCGGATATTAATAAATAAAACAAATCACAACTATTTACTATGGTGTAAATATACTTTACCTAAAACAGTAAGTAACATGCTTGATTGGCAAATAACAAACAGTACAGCGTAAAGCGCTAAACATAGAATTCAGAATACAATTTCGTATTCCATAATCAATGTAGGAGTTAACTAGGTAAGTACGTTCAAGCGCAAAAACAATCAATATCAGTTCAGAATTATCGAAGATATTATTCAGTAACATATTCAAAAATCAACGAACTTCTCCCTCTGGAAGAGACAAAAAAGATGTGCTGTAGTTCTTTTAAATTTATTTCAGTTTGGTTGTCAATACTTTATACCGTGACTACTAAAGTCACAGTATAAGGTAGGGAAATACTACTATCCTAATTTACTTTGTGCTGAGGTACTAACAAGAACGCATGTTCAAATAAGTATATAAAAAGAAAATATAATAAGCCTATCATCTCTAAGGATTATAATGTAGAAAAAGGTCTGAGTTTTGAACACATGTGGTTGTATGCAAAGCTGAATCTCGCATTGGGATTCGACTTTAATCGCCGGAAATGTGAACCCATCGCACCGTTCCCAACAAAAGCTAGCAACTTCAATTACAAACTTCAATGTTTGTAAAAAGATGTCGCCATTCGTCAATGCATCCTTGCAGCCATGTCTGGAAAAATAACAAGATATACACCATTGTCTATAACAGACGATATATTTTTGTTGAATCGTTATCATAAATAAATCGGTGCCACCGTAAAAAACCTTCTCCATACTGATTCAGAGAAAGGCGTCTGTTATTGGCTAGAGATTGGTGAAACTAATGACCCTGTCAGTCAATTAGGAGCGTCAATAGTTCCTCGGCACTTGTTTGGCGATCTACTTTAATTACTATCCATCAATGACGATATTGAATCGACTCAACATCAATGGGTAGACGTCTTACCTAATACGGACTATACACGTAATTGAAGTCACTAATGTAAGCGTCTTTGGTGACGGCTAGATATATGGTCAGTAACCCTAATTGTGAGATATCGTATGACGACTTTTTTTTTAAGTAAACAAGGTTTCAAACTCTTAATTACTATTAAACAGCTTATAGTACCTAACTCTATAGAAAATAATAAATGCACATGCATTTTGAGGTTGAACATCCATCGATTGGCGCAGTGTTCAGCGACGGTGCTTTTTGATTCCAAGGCTGTGGGCTCGATTTCCACAACTGTAAAACGTTTGTGTGATGAACCTGAATGTTTTTCAGTGTTTGGGTGTTTATCTATATAATATAAGTATTTATATACATCATTCATAAATATTCATCAGTCATGTTAGTTGCCATAACGCAAGCTACGCTTACTCTGGGGCTAAATGGCGATATGTGTATTGTCGTGGTATGTTTCTATTTATTTATATTTATACATTCCTCATCAGAGAGGACATGTCTGGAGAATCAGAATTATAGGTCATTTAAATGCAGAATGAACTTTCATTATCTGTTTCGTATCCGATGGACAAACCATTGCTGAACATATGACTATTTTTGTCGAAAAAGAAATGGATACAGATTACTTCTCTTAACGTATGTAATAAACAAACTCAATGATTCTTCGAAACTTGACAGTCAGTTAGTCAGGTCAATAGTTTCCCAGCACTTGTTTGGCGATCCACTTTAATTACCATCCATCATTGTGGATATCGCATCCCTACATCGATGCGTAAACTCTCGTCTCACCGAATACGGACGGACCTAGTAATTGATGTCGCTAATGTAAGCGTCTTTAGAGACAGTTGGATATACGTCGTGAAAGCCCATCGCATCGGTGAGATCCGAGATAAATAAAGTCTGGCCATTTTAATTTTGGTTATAGGGAAGTAGGTTTTAGACTCTTGTTTTGTTTAAGATGGTTTGCGTCTTTTTTTAATATAAAGAGAGCTAATCGACTGCAAGTACATGTGGTGTAAAGTGATGATGCAGCATAAAGTGCTTGCTTTTAAGGTTCATCTATAACACAGTAAGACGGATACCAGAAGAACATCGTATCATTGCTGTCCGTGTCAAAAACAGAGAAAATAGTATGTCTCAAAAAAAGCCGTCATTCTAAACAGAAAACAAGGATGTCTAGGCTTGAGTCTGCTTTTCTTGAAAATACCCACTAACTCTTGCCTCGAAAGACTAACTAGCAAACAAGGAAAACATACTTTTGCATTACAATAATAAAAATACACAAAACAAATTTAATCCCATACAAATATTCTTGAGATCAAATTCAGTCGTAGTGTCCAAATAGTTTTTGACTGTGGTTTTATCAAGGAAGTACGTTTCAAGGTAGCAAGTTTTTACTATAATTGAACAAACATGTGTAATAATATTTCTACTAATTTAATTTGTATTAAAAAAGAAAACGGACCGTGAAACGAGAAACCTAATTGATTACCTTAAGCCGCTTAACTCGAGCATTGTGATCTATTCCAAGAAAATAGCATGAATGCTGAAAGGCAGAAACGAAACGCGCATAATGCGTCCCTAGTCCAATAATAGCGTCCTTAATGAGATGTAAATGAGCGAAGAAGTAGCCGACTCCGGCCGCGTTATAATAACGCGTAACGACCTACAAGTCTGGATTAAGAAGCCCTTTGACTTAAACCTAGGCATCGAGGAAAATCGCCAACGTTTAACTGTCTTCTCTACGATATAAAATGCTTTATAACTTTATACTTTAAGGTTCATTTTCGATTACACGTTATTTATTACTAAGTGCGATGTGCGGCGGTGTTAGCAGCACAATAGTGTGGATATTTAGAAACTAATTGGCAGAAAGGGTTGCGAATTAACGTCACGGCCACGGCGAGCCGTCGCAACCGGCTTTGTGCCTCCCGAGCCTGATAAATAGTTGTTTACTTCCAATTATACATTAAACGAAACTCTATGGGATATCAATAAGGTTTTCGGATATTTCGTTTTAATCGACTTGGTATCACGGACAAAAATTTAATTGTTTTTCTTAAAACTGCAAATATGATTAAAATGTAGCTTTTTATAAGCAGAAAAAATGCAAGAGACTCTTAGATAGTTGTACGTCTTGTCCCTTTATTCCTGTTTAGGGATTATATATTTTTTTTCCAACTATAAGACTTATTTTATGAAGTTCACAATCCCAAAATGAGACGGAATAAATATTTCAATATTTAAAACCTCCGGTTAGTGTTTAATTTGATAGTTTAGGTATTAGTCACATCGTTAATACTGACCCAGTTAATGCAAATCTATTCAATCCACGTCAACCGCGCCCCGGTGTTCATTTTCAATCCTTTTGGACATGTTGGATTCATTACGAACATTGTTAAACGCAAAGTACGAACAATCTCAATAGGTAAGGCCTCATTACTGTGAACACGATCGTTCAATCAAGCGAACGATTGTTAGGAGATCGAGAGCTACGCTCCGTTTCGCACAATATTATTCAAACAGATTCCACTGCATTGCTATTAAATTGGCTGAAATTGGAACCTACACTGCAGTCTGCACATATAAAAGTATTTATTTCTATACAATTATCGTACCAGAACTGCCAACACAATTGCTTTTGAGTCTCGAGAATGCTTGTAGTTCACTCATATTCGTTGGGACCTCAACCTTTTCTCTTAGGGTTGTTCTGAAAATTATTAACAGCCACGATTTTTAGCCCTATCATAGAGAATGGTAAAACGGAACGGTAACGCGGTTTTTTTTTCTGTGGTAGTGTCGTATCAGCCGGTTTCGTCGAGCATCTCCGTACTTGGTTGGCCGTATATTAATATGTTTTCTTTTGCAACCTAAAACAATTTAATCTTAGATCTGAAAACTTGACGAAGCAAAAATAAACATAAGGAAGGAGAATTAACATTTTCGGTCGCTCGCTAAGGGTTGCTTCGCTAGCCGGTCAAGTTACCAATCTATTGATTATTCGACATCGAAGAGATATATTATGCATTCTTGAATATAAAACGCATAAACCAGAGCCAGAATCAATTACCGAGGCGGGTTGGCTCGTTTGAAACGCATCACGCATCTTCAATAGGTCGCAGTCAGGTAAACTGCTCTTATCTGGTGTTAGGGTAGGGGAAAACAATGGAACATCCAAATTAGGACTGGTACTCTTAGTTGGACTGATTGATGCTTGTTCGTTATCTTTTTGGTTTGATGTACGTTGATGAGCTTCTGATGATAATTCGGTTTTTTAAGGACACAGACAATCAATGGAAGTATTTTTGTAGTCATTTGATAATGAGAAAAATATAACTGTGTTTGGATAGAAGCAGGCGTTACTAGGCGGAATTCCATGATATGAAAATTAAGCTTAATTTGCTATACTCCGCGAAAAGTAGGAAAATCTGTATGGTTTAATTTATAATTTCTTCAACTTCACTTCACAATGAATAATTGTGAAGTGAAGAATAATGTAACAATGAAAAAAAGTCATCATCTCCTGAGGATGCTCCGCTTTCGGAGCGTACATTGCCGAGAGGGTACATTGTGTGTATAATGATTTAAGAAATTATAAATTACAGAACACAGATTGCTTTTCGGGGAGTATAGAAAATTAAGCTTAATTTTATTAAACATTTTGGTCGTCGGCTCAACTATTGTTTATCTACTGCTTGAAACCAATCTCTTAAGATAGCCAATTTGATACGTCGTTTTTGCTGCTTTTTTGACGCTGTCTGTTTACTCATGGGATTTTGATTCCAATACAGGGTCGATATGTCCTTTCATCCTCAATATCCATCAGCGCACTGAGTAATTTTATTACAGCCGTCTTAGATCGGTCGATGTTGGTTTATCTCATCATCCTACGGTTCTCCTAATTTGTTGATTCGATCAGGTTGATATAATCCCTGAGAGTAGGTCTCCTCATCGCGTTATATTGCCTTAGGTTATAAAGCCTAATTAAAACCATAACGTCACGTGTACTGGATTATGTTGACGTAACAAACATTAAATTATTAAACACCTACACGGTAAAAGAAGAATGTCAGTTTACGGTTGCACGCGTTTGTAATTGGATCAACCTTGTTACCTACTGCACGTCTTACGCTCGCATCTATAATGTTAACCCCTCACACTACTTACTTATACTTATATGCGTGCCACATTTTTAGTCCCTAGATACAAGATACCAATAAAATTACCTCGCAACTAAGATATATTATGTGTCTAATCTAATTTGCCTTCATTTTGATTCTTTGCGATCGTATTTTAATTTCACGTTATTGCCTTATGCGTTTAAATAATACAGTATCGTTACCGAAAATGAAAACTAACCGATTTTAACGTAGCCTTTGTATTGTTACAGGTGGAAACCCCAACGCGATGCAACCGCAGGCTCAGCCGCAACCTCAAGGGCTAATCGTGGAGACGGGGAACGGTGCGAGCGTGCTTCAACTGCCAGCCACTACGCTCGAACAAATCCGCCATATTGCGGCAGACCCCGGCGCTTCTACTCTACGCCTCCCACCTGCTAGCGAGCTCCCAACAGGGGCACGCGAGTCTGATTTCGATCTTTGCTACGTTTGCAAGCATTGCAAAGTAGCTTTCCCATCAGCCGCTCCTCTGCAAACTCATCAGGCACGCTCTTGCTACGCGGGCAGGGAGGCGGCGCGTGGCGTCATACGCGTCGTGCAGCCAGCGCTAGAATGCCGGACGTGCCCCGGAGAACGGTTCCGCACGTCGGCAGACTTCCGCCGACACGCCGACACCGAGCTTCACCTGCGCAACCTCGCACCGCCACCTCCACCGCCAGTGCCGGAGCCGCTTTCTCACGAGATGGAAGACGTTGTCAACCAGATAACGCTGCTGGCCGCACGTGCCGCGCAGGACACCTCGCCGAAGGATCCCAACGTCACCTTCTGCGCGCCAGGTCCGCGCTTCCCGCAGCCCGGCGAGCTCTCGATCGCGAGCGCTGGACATTAATCCTAACTAAGAAATGTATAGTTACTACTATTAGAGCCCCTCGCTCTCTCCGTTGTTCAACAACGCAACAGTTCACTATTAGCTCTTAATGCTTCTTTTCGTTGATGATTGTTGCCGCGTAAGCGGCACTTTCCTAGTTATACGTTTAAAGCTTGTAGTTGTTTAAGTGTAGGTTAATTTAAGGGAGCCGGCCCTCGTTGTAGTTTTTGTACGTGATGCAAGGAGGCTGCCGCGAGCTCCCGCGCCGCCGCCGCGCACTGGGGGGCGGCGGCGGCGGCCAGCTCGGCCGCGGCCCGCGCCGCACTTCATATCATACGTTAGACAGGTTTTATTAGATACGTTTATCGTTGCGGCCGCACGCACGGCGTGGCCGAGCCGGCGAACAATTCTTTAACATCGTCTCCCAGGTAAACAAGTTCCTATCTTTATGGCATATAATATTATCGATATTGATAATTACGATTTAATTATTGTTTAAAGCTATGTAATACATACATATAATCGTTCTAATTTTAGGCATAGATACGTTCTCGTAAGAAGTTCCTGATGCATCGTAAATGTATGAAGATATATATACGTATATGATTTTTTAAACGTGAGAGGAAGTTAGGTACGTATCTTAGGCAGTAGTGCGGTCGTCCTCTCGCGCGGGTGTTACGCTCGAAAAAAATGTCCCCACAAAATGGAATTAAATCGACCCTCCGTATTAGCCGAGTGGCGTAACTTTCGACGAAAGTGACGAGGAGTGCCTGCAGTACCGCAGGTATCGGGTACTCGCATTCGGTGCCGGCACCGGACCGGGTACGGATCGGAGCCGGGGGAGGTGCGAGCGCTCGCACACTCCAGAGCCGCCCGTGGAGACGCGACGACACCGCGTAGGCTTATTGGTAACAGTTAATTATAATAATTATTATCGTAGCAAACTTTTCCAAAACGAACGAACTCGAAACTCGGGCTGCGCGCCAGCGCTCAGCCTACCTCGCATACAAGTGAGTTTATTTTGGAACTAAGTGTGATTCTTGAATTTTTATTGATATTGTAACGATTATTAGTAGTGGCGTAAGTGAGTCAAAGGCGTGGGGTACATGCGGCGGCAGCGCGGCGCGGCGCGACGCCCGCGTTCGCCCTCTCGCGTGTATATTCATTACTTTAGCGTGTGCGTGGAGTCCCTAATATTTTCGAAGGCACAGATCACGTTATTAAAAATATTTTACATATTTACATTTTATCTAGTGGAGTGTAATACGATATTTTATCTACGAGCGAATCCTACTACAACATTGAGTTACTTCTTTTATAAAGTGCAATGTTTTATTCCACCGGTTGCCGGCGGTCCTTGTTATGCTATGTGCAATGGGGCGTGCTTGCGCGCGCTGCGTCTCCCTCCGATCGCTTTACACCTCTCCAGAGACTCTACAGTCTACTGCTGCGTCGACATTTGACAACCATCACATTATTTATTAATAAGTCAAAAGCACCCCGGATTCAATTTCAACTGGTTTAAAATACAAGATTACTTACTCTGTACAAGCCATTACGCGAATTAGGTATGGTGGGTCAAAGGTTTTCAATGAAATATCTCAAAAGCAAATATTTTAAAATATAGTGATGTGAGCGTATCAGGTTAGGACGCAAGGCGCGCACGCAGTTTCCGACGCGACGGCGCGCGTTTTACTACATGATTATTTTGTTTATTGCGTTGATAAGATGATAGTGTATTTATTAAAGTAACCCCTATTGTTTGTTGAGGCGTTCGCAAACTCCACCGCGTAACTCGGAGATATTTATTTAGTCGGTTTGTAATCGGGAGTATGCAGTGCTCGTCATGTTGGGTTAGGTGGGTGGAAGTCGGTAGCGATGTGTCTCCGCGGACGACAGCCCGCGGAACGAATCATGGTTCCTATGTATATTTCAATATTATCGCATCTAGAGTTTCACTATACTTTCCGAATACAAATTTTAATATTTAAGATTAATTCGGATTAGTCTGTTGTATCCGCTGCTAGAGGTGCCGCCACGGCCATGTTGTTTGTTTAGTTATACAGGCTGTTTTGATTTGCTTCGGTATTTTTTATATCCGCACCTTTGTGTTATTTACCTGTGTATTGAAATTTTGTTATTGGTAAAATGATATATCATCATCCTCTAGATGTAAATGGTTACGATATAAGTTTACGATTGTAAAAGATAGCACTCGCGTCTATCATAGTTCCTATACTGTAATGCTAAATTATTTTGAAATCTTTCATAGTGAAATATACCGTTCCTAATAATGTATTGTGTAACAAAAAGTTTTATGTGGATTTGGAAATAGACCATGTGATGTTTAATGCTGTTTATGTGTTTGTTCGGAGCCTGTTTATTTGTGTCCTAGCGTCAGCCGCCATATTTGTTTAGCGCCTAGTTTTGGTTGGAGCCGCGTGCGTAGGCGCATGCGAGAGCTACGCGCCTACGACGCTCGCCACCCGTAGCCGACAACAGATTACGAATACATTGTCAAGTGTAAATGGTAAAAATAAACTCAAAGTTAGTTTATCAGAACATGGTGTTTTATTTTCATACTATCCCTGCGAAATCTACTAACACTGCGAAAGTAAATAAATATAGAATTGTGGGGCTTGAATGCTATCTCGATAAAAACTATATTTATATACGTTCGAACAAAAGAATATTTCAAACCCCTCTTAAACTGATTAAATATATAATATGACGGTAAAGTAACCTTAATAGAATGCCGCTCACTCATTCACATGCTGATATTCGCAAGATCGAGCACGAGCAGTCAATCAACCCAATCAACGCTTATGAAAAGGACCGCTTTTTAACTGGTTAGTTGTTTTTGGCCCCCGGTACCTCAATTATTAAGAGTAAAATTTTTCAAACAAAACCGAATAATATTAGTTTTATAATGACCTTCATTATTTATCGATTCAACCGACTCGATTCTTGTTAAAGAAATATTTAAAAATTTATGATTTTCGTCATGTTACATGAAGTATTGCATTCAGTGCGTGACGCGGGGGCTACGAGTGTTTCACTATTTTTATTTCTATTCATCACACTACTCTTATCACAAAACTTTAAAGTTTTAAGTCAATGACATAAAGCTCACATTCCAATGTTTTTATTTCAAACGAGATAGTATAAGATAAATATTTTAGAGACACAATAAAGGCGCCTTTTAAGTACAGACAGCCCCCGAGTTCGTAAAATTACGAAAAACAATATTATATGACATCAAATCCTTATACAAAGAGAGGGTTTTATTTTCACAAATTAATACCTCTATAAACAATTATTATTGGTGTCACAAGCTGCTGCTTCGAATACAATTCAATTTCCAAGTTATAGATAATAAAAGTCTAGTAATACTTGGATTTTAAGGTCTTTATACCAAAAAACTAAATTCTCAGAAAGTTTTAAGTTAAGAACATACACATAATTGCAACCGTACAATAGTACAACTTAGACATAGTCTATATAAATATAGTCTAAGAATTAAGAAGTTTAAGCTTACAGAGATAACTACCAAACAATGCAATTGAAAGCAACCTAGTCCTAGACGTGTAATTATTGTTTTATTTTGGGGCTGGCCAGTCAGATCAGATAAGTCAGACCGATTTAAATTAGTCAGAATATTGACAAAGTTACAACATTAATGAAGGTGATACAGGGCTTGAAAAAGTACAATCCCTATCCCTACCCATATAACCTAGTAATATTATAAATGTGAATGTAAGTTTGTTTGTTACGCTTTCACGCAAAAACTACTATACCGATCACCATGAAACTTTGTACACCTCGGTATTAGAAATAATAAAGGATGCTTTTTATCCCGAAATTAAGCTCAGTTCTTTTGGAAGAGGGGATAAAAGTGTTTGACGATTTTACACCATAACGCCGTCAAATGATAACCGATTTAAATAATTACTTACTTACTTTTTTATATAAGAATACACAACTTAAAAATGTCTGTACAATTACACCTAAATTGAATGCCACATTTCTTTCGAAAAACAAATACCAAACGCAGACGAAGTCGCGGGCAACAGCTAGTATTACATAAATATTAAACATTGGTTGCTGAAGCTTTAACGAAGGTGCAACCTATAATGTGCCAGCATTTGGGTTTATTTTGAATTATGAAACTGTGAGTGATGTTTGGCTTGGAGCATATTACCTAGTAGGCATCTTCTTGAGTGTCATTATCAACCCATTTACCATTCCAGTACAGTTCTGTAGTGGCGGGTTCTCCTCTCAGAATGACAAAGGTTTATGCCACAGTCCACCACCCTGTCAAAGTCCAGATTGGTAAACTTCAGGCGCTTCTGCCAACATTAAGAAGAACCCTCAAGCATGTTCCATCACGATGTTTTCCTTCATCGCAAGCAAGTGCTATATAGTAGCTAAAACACACTGGTCCTAATCATAATCATAATCATTTATTTGCGAAAAACATGTCAAATTATAGATGTTACATAAAGTTATACATGCATTGGCATGCAAATCTTAACTAAAAAAATAATTAATAACATTCAGAATTTGATTAATTACAATTAATTTCTTTAAAGCTATATAATTACAATTAATATTTAATTAGTTATGTTTTAGTTTATTTTGTTTATGAACTGTAGCAAAATATGACAGATTTTCATATGATAACAAATTCATTTTTGAATAAATTAATTAATAAAAGTTCAACATAAATCATAGAAAATATATAAAATGCATATGTAAACTAATATATTCGGTATTAATATGTCAGTAAAATTTTATGTCAAATAGTAAAATCCCTAAAGTTATTAGAGGTACGTGCCGGCTATCAAACTCGGTTCCCCTGAAAGGGAGTCGAGTGGAGTGAGGGTCTAACCACTTGCTATCGCCGCTTTTTAATCTACAAGACGCTCTCATGCCTGGTAGCGCGTCTTCCTAAAAATACCTTATAAGGGTTATTTACCATCGCAATTCTAGTTGTTTTCGATAATACTAGCGGAAAAAAATGAATATTATAAGTTATCCGCAAGACAAACAAAAAAGTCCATAATTGTATATGCCTATGGCATATACAATTATGGACTTTTTTGTAGATCTTTTTAAGGTCTACAATACTACACTACTTTATCTACGTACACTATTTTTATCAATCACGTAGGGCTCAGCATTGTTCAAAGCAAATGTGTTTATTTAGGAGATCACATTAGATAGAACACCTCTACGATTATCAGGTATTCTCTACCGTATTTTGAATGTATTACACATATAAATCTTGAATCATTATATCTATTAAGAAAACTGCCTCAAAATCCGTTGCGTAGCTTTAAAGATCTAAGCAAACATAGGGAAAGACAGACTGGAAAGTGACTATGTAGTAATAGTGATTTAATTAAAAATATTCATCAGTCATCTTAGTACCCATAACACAAGCTACGCTTACTTTGGTACTAGATGGCGATGTGTGCATTGTCGTATAATAAATATACAACATGAATTTTTTTCAGTGGGTGTTTATATTTTCATATATATTTTCACTAGATGGCGATGTGTGCATTGTCGTAGTATATTTATTATACGACAATGCACACATCGCCATCTAGTACCAAAGTAAGCGTAGCTTGTGTTATGGGTACTAAGATGACTGATGAATATTTTTATGAAAATATAAACACCCACTGAAAAAAATTCATGTTCATCACAAAAACATTTTCCAGTTGTGGGAATCGAACCCGGCCTGGGGCTCAGAAAGCAGGGTCGCTGCCCATTGCGCCAATCAGCCGTCATTATGTATGATTTAGTAGTGTGATGTCTACTTTTACATTTCAACAGCCAACGTTCATGGCGAGTAAGTTTGTTAAATATAAACTCAGTAGTATTAAATTGGCGACTACTAAACAACTTACATGAAATACATTTTAACGTAAACCATAACCCTAACGTTTATGATTTTAATTGATTGTTTTGATATAATTCGACATAACCATGGCGAGGTTGCAAATCTTATACCTACAATGTTTTTAATCAAGTCTCTGGCTGAACGTTTGGTCGCATGTACAATGCGCAGTTGCTTAAAATACGAGGAAGAAGTTCGGTTTTGTTGTTGCCTAACGAACGCCAACTAGTAGGCTCGTTGCGGTCAAGAGCTTAATGCTTTTGGGTTGCGGTAGTTACTTTATCTGGACACTGCCACCTAGTGAAGACCCTAACGCCCTTTTTAATAAACCTGGTATAACGTTAGAATAGTCACGCAGTATTTTGTCGCGTTCTAAAAGATGTGACAAAACTCTGCGTTATTATTCTGACCTTACGCCACGTATTTTATTAAGGGGATAAGGTTGAAAGTAAGTGCGATAGGAGTCAAAATAATCCAAGCAATTATATAATGAGCCAAAGATATAGCACAATATTGATTGAATTATTTTAGGTATTTTGAAATTTTGAAAATTTTTGCCTAATAGATGCCAGTAAACATTTGCAAAGTAGGATAAACATTTTGAACCGGAATGAAAAAAAAATTTAAATAAAAGCTTTTAATATTTAATAATAATATTTTCGGAGTTATTAAAATTTTATTATAGCGTAAAAATTATTTCAATCATGTTCCAACTTCACAGTACGTCAAGATTAAAGTGTCAAATTTAAATATCAAAGCTTCTTAAAAATTATATTACAAGCTTAAATAAATATCATCTCAATAGGCAGGTAATTTAAATATCAAAGCTTATTTAATCATCATCATAATAGAGTATGCAACGATAGCGTTCTCTATTAGACGTTACCACAGTTTTAGTAGTAGTTAGAGCTTTTTGTGACAGAGCTAATCCGGGGAAGATCCACCACCACGCACATCTCCGCCATGCTTATCACCGCAAAGCTTCTGCCGCTAAGCAGCATTGTTTCAATGCTGTGTTCCGGTCTAAAACGCGCGGTTGCCGTTGTTATTACAGGCACATGGCCAGCGACGTGATGAATTTCGACCTGGACTCTTATCATTGTAAGACTAGACCCATGGCCGGTTATGGGTTGATGATGACGCGGTTTAACACCTACGGCTCAGGTTGATGGGCACAGGGCGGACGTTGTAGGACGTGTTCCTCGCATGGGATGCGAAGTGACGCTCTTTTTATTAGCGATGGTTTTTCACTGACTAAGTGGTGATTCATAAGAAGGCTCAGAGTCACTCAGCGGGCGATGGAGAGAGCTATGCTCGGAGTATACGTGATCAAATCAGAAATGTGGAGATCCGTAGACGAACTACAATTCTGACATAGCTCAACGAGTCGCGAAGCTGTAGTGGCAATGGGCTGGGCACATAGTTCGGAGAAAGGATGGACGTTGGGCTCCCAAGGTGCTGGAATGGCAGCTCGGCACTGGTAAGCGCAGCGCTGGTCGACCCCCAACGAGGGGGACACACGACATTAAGAGCGTCGCAGGATCCGCTGGATCAAAGCGGCACAAAACCGTGGAATTTGGAACTCCCAAAAACAAAAGCTCTGTGTCCAGCAGTGGACGTTTATTGGTTGATATGATGATGATGATGATGAAGAGGTGAGCTATCGCCAATTATCAAAGAAAAAATTATTAGTTAGTATTTACTGTTGTTAATGTATTTATGATATGTTATAGTATATATTAGTTTATTATTATTTTTTATTATTTAATTTATTATGTATTATTTTATTTGTGTAATCTAGTTTAAGTATTAGTATGTAGTTATTAGTATGTATTTTTTTTTAATATGCACAACCTGCAGTATGTTATCCTTTTGTTTTCCTTATCCTAAGGTTGCCTGGAAGAGATCGCTACGAAGCGATAAGGCCGCCTTTTGTATACTTCTTCTGTCTGTGTTTTCTTTTATTCTTTTTTTGTATTTTTATTTGTGTGCAAATAAAGAGTATAAATAAAATAAAATAAAATAAAAAATTGCAAATATTGAAAATATACGCTATACCGATTAGGGGTGTGACTACCATACTCCCTAATAGGTTAGCCAGCATCTTAGATTGCATCATCACGTGATTGCAGTCAAGGGCTTACTCGTAGGGGAAAAAAGATATATATATATATATATATATAAATAAAAAAAATATTCCGCCCTCTAATGACCCTTCTATCTATCTTGTAATGAGGCCCGCTTCAGCGGATGCACTTCGACCCTCCAGGATCGTTTGTGCTCCATGACCTCCATCTAATGACCCTTACTAGAACCTGAATCATTTATGGATTTATTTTGATTTGTAAGTTAAATTAACACACTGTAAGTTTATTGCTATAGAACTTGAGAAGTTTGGTTTCCCTGGGATCGTCTCATCCGATCCTGACTTAACATACGGAGAACACCGAGAACTTATAATATTTCAAACATTTAGAGGAATTTCAAAATAGTTCCACTATTGATGGCGAATTCGGTAAACTCACATTGAAAATAATATAGTCGAACTGTGTTCTGTAAGTACGACTGTATTATTTTCTTTTTTGAAGTCGATTAGATAAATTCGGCACCAATGGGAAACCGTGAGGAAATTAATAGGTATTCATTTAAAAATATCCTAAACCAGTACACTGACACTTTAGAAACAATTAATCAACTTATTAGTTTTAAGTTGAACGTATGCCTAGTTAAAAATGAAAATGGTTTGATCTTCAAAATTATTTATTTCAAGTAAGGTTAGGTTAATAAGCACTTTAGAATCTCTGTTTACAGTAGTCGCTCGCAAACAATAATAGGTGTACGATTCCTTAAAACATCGATTTGCATAACATATGAGATATAAAATGGCAACATCAAAACATCAAAGCAATCTCCCTTGCCTAATGGTTAGATACCTATTTGTAAAATTGGTCATTCGTGAATAAACGTCAACATCAAGACATCTCCAGCTTTCTCTAATCAGGCACTGTTTGCGCAAAAAGTATAAACTTTAACTCGGCGCAGACATCAGACGCAACTTCACATTATTCATGAAAATGTTAAATCACTGAAGTGCGAACCTAATACATCTGCAAACTGTGGACATCCACTTTTGAGAAATGTGCTCTTAAAATAAGTTTTCAAGTAAACAGCTGTTATTTTACAGCTTAGTGTAGCGGTGGTCCATTTTTTGATGAAATTGATGATAATGAAATTGACAACCTTGAGTAGATAAAAAGATTATACTTTGGCACAACGAAAAGCCATAAATCAAAAAAAGAAGAAGAAGAATACTATATTTTAACGTGACTTTGGCATCACGTCTGTAAACTTGAAATCAAAGACTATTACCATTGTTTCTTGTCGATTTTAATTCACTTCAGAAAGATTATTTTAAGCTAAAGGGAAAGGGAAGTGATGTTGTTAAAAATTTGATATCTTATCATAACCAAAAAAAAGGAAGAAAATTATAGTTGAAACCGAAAAGGTAATGAACAATATAATCATTATCATTATGACCATTAACGGCCGACCAACGAACAGGCCGTAAACCACCACGCTGGCCCAGTGCAGATTGGTGAACTCCACACATATTATTAAAATTAAGCTTAATTTGCTATACTCTGCGAACAGCACGAGAATCTGTATGGTGTATTTTATAAATTCTTCAATCCGTATATTCCACACCAAACAGATCCTAGTCAATGTACCCTCTACGCACGTTTGCTCCGAAATCGGAGCATTCTCAAGAAATGTTGACTTTACAATAAATAATTGTTATAATGAATAATTGATAAGTCAAAAGTAAAGTAAAGTTAACTCGTAAATAAAGTCAAAGTCCTACCGATCACGTCTTCCCCGAACAATATCACTCCGATAAAAACATTTTTTTTTTAAAGAATAATTCTGCTTCTGCCATTTGATATATTGACTGGGCTGGGTTCTTCTTATACGCATTAGCAAACTAAAACTATAGGCATAAATAAGTTATTCCAAATTATTTCGGTATTGCCCCATTAAATACAAATTTTATGGATTTTTACGTCCACAGCTGTGGAGAGGACGGCACGAGCCTCTTGTCTTATTGCAAAGATTTGAGTCTTAAGACAGTTTGTCTTGTCTAGAGTTTGCTCACGCCATCACCCGTTCGATCGAACTGTCACACGGCCGGATGCAAAGGGGATCTTACTAAGTTATTGATTATATCGGAATAAGTCGCAGGGGTCGCCCCACCCTCACGGGAGGCTTAGGTCGGCCGCATTATTTTACATACATAAGACATACTTGCAGATTTCGAGTGTGGACCAGTATTGTGAATGCATTTTCGGTTATAAAATACGAATGTTTATGTTCATATAAAAATTGAGCTTTTATGTATTGAATATGGTTCATTCGCACGACGTTGTAGGTAGTTAACACATACATACACACGCTATATTTTATGTGTACTGCTAATACATTGAATATAAACAGAACTTATAGAGCATTATAGGATGATACGTTTTGGATCTTTGCTTACTACAGTAGGCTCTCAAAGATAGGTAAGGATAGATTTAAGGAATAATTAAAGAGAAAATTACTACTTCTTAAACAACTTCGGTGGTAGCCTAGTGCTTGTGGCTTCGACTAAACTTTCGGAGAGCCGAGTTCTAATAGAAGTGGAGTTAACATTGTGTTGCATAATGTGTATAATGTTTATAAATAAGCTGTGAATTAAAATGAAGGAATAAATAAATTAATAAATAATGTTGTAAGTATAATAACAATATGAAATACTAACAATAATATTAATCTTAACAGAAAATTATAATTATGGCAGTAGAATAAATGCCTTTTTTTTTTTTTTTTTTTTTTTAACATTGTGTTGTCAATTCTATCTAGAAAAAAATAAGCTTTCCCTCTTATTTTAAGCTTTTTTTAATAGGGTTAAAGATGATTTTTTTTTTTATTATTTTCTTTTTATTGAACGCACTTCCAGCTTTTCTAAATTATGTACGTTTTAAGCAATTAAAATATCACTTGATTCTACGGTGAAGGAAAACGTCCTGAGAAACCGACATGCCTCAAAGTTCTTCATAATGTAATCAAAGGCGTGTAGAGTCCACCTCTCGCAATGGGCCAGCGTGGTGGCCTGCGGCCTAAACCCTTCTCATTGTGTGAGGCCATGCCCAGCAGTAGGCCGGTAACCGGTTGATATGATGATGATGAAAGAACAACTTATATCAGTTTGTGATTAGTATTCTGATTTAGATAATACATTTAAAAATTCAAAAAAATTCAAAATTCATTTATTTCAAGTATGCCTAATATAAGCACTTTTGAAACGTCAAATCTGTCTGTGTGTAGTGACTCTACCACCGGTTCGGAAGGCAGATTCTACCGAGAAGAAGCCGGCAAGAAACTCAGCAGTTGCTCTTTTCCAATATCAACAATTTACATTTTACATTTTAAAATTCATTTTTCTATCTGGTGAGAGATGAAAGCGGAGTCGGATGTTTCCAAGCAACCTTGTCATTAATGTAAGAAATTCATCAATTGTATAATAACCTCGCTGTAATAAATGTGTTTTAACACATTCTTTAAACTTATGCATTGGTAGGTACAAAATTACCTTAGGAATCATATTATAAAAGCGTATACTTAATCCCACAAATGACTTTTGCACCTTTCGCAGACGATATGCAGATGTCACTAATTTATTATTGTTCAGTGGTCTAACAGTACATCTAATCCGAGTGTAGAAATATTTTGTCTGAGCTTTTGAAGTTATACTTCTTTTGGCGCGTTAGGGAAAAATTATGAGAGTAAATTTTTACGATGCGCGCGCACACCGTCACAAAAATCCGACACCCTGAAGTTGAAGTGTACACTTTGAATTGTCAAATTTAATAATGTTTATTATTGCTATTTCTTTAATAATGTAAAAATTTTTTTTGATATTTAAATAAACTTTATTTAACCAGATAGTGCAGTATAATAAACTTTCAATGTATGAAATATCTTTTTTCTACTGTTAGTTTAGTTTTTCTACAAACGTAGAATAAGGCGAAAGGTAAAATTTTTGAAAAATATTTTATTTGCTTAGAATAAGAGGGAAAATTGTTTCAAGATAGAATTGGCAACACAATGTTATTTTCTTAATTATTTAACAGAAGTATATGACGGCCGATTGGCGCAGCGGGCAGTAGCCCTGCTTGCTGAGTCAAAAGCTATGAGTTCGATTCCCACATCTGGAAGCTGTTTGTGTGATGCACATGAATGTTTTTTTAATGTCTGGGTGTTTATCTGTATATCAAAAGTATTTATGTGTATTAGTCATAAAAATATTCATCAGTTATCTAAGTAGGATCCATAAAACAAGCAACGCTATCTTTACCGCAAGATGGAGATGTGTATTGTGGTTTTAAAAAAAAAAGTCAGCAAGATTACAACAAGACGTAATTCGCGTCGCCCGTTTACGAGCGACAACAGAAGCATTTTTCTGACATGCCTATATTTGCCTGGCTGGTTCGAAAACAAAGAACAATCAAATACGCAAATTGGCAACCGAAGGCCGATGAGGACGTACGAGAGGGCGGGCCGGGAAGCACAACCCTTCACGCATTTACGCCAAATCCTTAACGCGCGATTTAAAAAAGAAAACTGACGGGCACGGGCGAACCGTTTCGTGATATAAAGACCGCGACACATGTGGCGTTGCGACCAGGCTTTTTTAAGCACTCTACTCTAAGACGCATTATAAAGGTATAAGGTCTAAAACTCTTTCTCTTATGAGTGAGTAGATCTGTGTCCAAACGTAGACTAAAAATCATGATGATCAGTAGAGTATTAAAAATAATTTTGGCAACCTTCCTTCTGACGTTACTACGTGCCATATATTACTAACGTGCCATATTTAGGGGTGTGGTTAATAGTACTGCCATACCTCTAACAGATTAGCCCGTTACCATCTCCAACTGCGTCATATAATCACTTACCAACAGGTGAGGTTACAGTCAAGGGCTAACTTGTAGTGGAATACAAAAAAAGGCAATCAACATTAACTTTTGCATTCCGAGTAATACGGCTTATTATAACCTGAACTAATAATAACTTAACACTTCTTAATTAGTCTAGTGTGTTGAATTTTAAGTGTTACATAAATAGTCATTACAACATAAACTCGTAGTGTATAAGAAAATTGCACGCCAGAAAGTGGGAAACTGTTCGCACTTTTCCCATTTACAACACCAAAAAAATTTACACAGTTAAAGCAGTAAAAAAATAATCTATTCTATTCTGAATAACACAATATTGACATCGGTTAATATTTTTTTGAATCCTGTTGTACATCACAAGCAAATATTTTATTACTATTCATATTAAAAGCGTATTTTTTTACATTCTATCGAATACAGTAGTTTAATAATCCATGATTTTGACAATCGTTTAAATGTTAGGATTTACTATAGATACTTCAACTCAGTTGTGCGCGCGGCCCTATGTGTGCGTGCGCTTGTAAATATACAACTTTCATTCGTGTGGCAGTGACGCGGCAGTCGTCGTTCGAGCAAGACGTGTTCCTATCGCTTTTTCTTACGGGTACAGTCGTTTACGAAAATGTCTAGTTCTTCACGGAAAAAATGTTTAAGGAGTCAGGTAAATATTTTTTATTTTTAAATTTAGATGTAATGAATAGGTATTTATTATGATTCTATATACGAAAAAATATATCCTTGTTGACGTTTACGTATTATTGTTTTAGACTCGAGAAACCATTGCTAAGGTATACGAATTTCTGAAAATAGATGCGAGAGATATATTGGAACTAGTAAGTGATCCAGTTTGCAGTGCAAGTCCAATTTTAATATCGAAACTAAGTGAACATTTAAATAGCGTACGGAAAAGAACAGCAATGGCAGTGGGGGTATCAGAGAGAACAGTTACTAATATATTGGCTGAAGGAAAAGAATCTGACTCTAAGTTTAAATCTCCGCATAAAGACCGTAAAAAACGTTTAAAGAAGTTAGAATTAGACAACTTTAACGTTGATGTTATACGTTCCACTATTCAAAATTACCATTTAGAACATCGTGAGTTACCTACCTTGCTAAAGTTGAAAGGAATATTTCAAGATAAACTTAACTATGATGGAAGTATTTCGACTCTGCGTACAGCTTTGTTAAAGTTGGGATACAAATGGCGAAAAACTGTGGATAACAGACGTGTTATTATAGAGCGGCATGACATCCAAAAACTACGATTTTCCTACCTAAAAAATTTACTCAGATACCGTCAAGAAAATCGGTGTATCGTATATACAGATGAGAGCTATATCTTAACTAATCATGTTCAAAACAAAGGATGGGGTAATAAAGATGGACCACCTTTAAAGAGAAACCTGTCGAAAGGACAAAGAATTATCATTGTGCATGCTGGTTCAGAACAAGGTTTCGTACCTAACGCACTATTGACATACAAAGCAAATAGTGTTTCTGGTGATTACCATTCTAACATGAACGCGGAAAACTATGAAAAGTGGCTAAAAGAACGTCTAGTACCGAATCTTCCACCTAACTCTGTGGTTGTGCTTGATAATGCCTCATACCATAACGTTCAAAATGACAGAGCCCCAAATTCGAATTCCAAAAAAATAGAAATGCAGAGATGGCTGACAGAAAAAAATATAGCTTTTAATCAAGATATGAAAAAAATTGAACTGTATGATTTGATTAAAAAAAATAAAGAAAACTATATCTGTTACAAGATTGATGACATACTTCAGCGATATGGCATAAAAGTTCTTCGATTGCCACCATATCATCCTGAACTAAACCCCATAGAAAATGTGTGGGGAATTTTAAAAAATTATATTGCTTCGCGTAATGTCGACCAAAATGTGACGGAAATAATGAAACTCATAAATGAATGTTTAAGTCAAATTGATGAAGGGATGTGGGGTAATACTTGTCGACATGTACAAAAGAAAGAAGAAGAATACTATAGACATTTTGACATGGAGTCAGAATTCATAATTAACCTTGATGAGAGCAGCGAATCCGAAAATTCATCATTTGATTTTTCAAGTAGCGATTCAGAATAATGTTCAATAAATAAACATTAAATTACCAAATAACTGTTTTTTTAAAAAAAAACCCGTATATAACCCGTAAATAACTGTATTTGTATTTGTACCCGACTGTACCTCTTGTCACGCACACAAAGTCACTGTATATGTACAAGGTTTACCCACACATAGGGCCGCGCGCACAAC
Source organism: Pararge aegeria (assembly GCF_905163445.1). Lineage (NCBI taxonomy): Eukaryota > Metazoa > Arthropoda > Insecta > Lepidoptera > Nymphalidae > Pararge > Pararge aegeria. The sequence goes on along the minus strand of NC_053195.1, from coordinate 7,242,446 downwards.
TGAGTTGATGTATCTATACTAGTTTACTACTAGATAGCTTACTTCCCTAGTTATTCAATAACTCCCTACTGATGAGATTAAAGTTAACTACGTTAATCTATATATAAGTTAACAGCTTGTAGCTTTATTTCCACGCGGAACACAAAATCAACGAACACTCATTAAGTATCAAGTTATGAGTGACGGGACGTTTAGAGATATCTTTTTAGTAACAGTTGTCATTCTTTATATCCATTTCCCGTGTAAAAAGCTAACGTCAAAAGAACCGCTCTATCTAGAGACGCCCAACGCAGTCGCAGCCTAATGCAGAATGTCCCGAACCGCGCACCGAACCGATAACTCCCGTTATAACGATGGGGAGAGAATTTTAATGTGCCACCATTTTGGCGCAATGCTCAAATTTTACGAGCAAAGAGTCATTATGAGGGAAATTATTGGCGCTCTGATTGCTTTAGCTGTGATAAAAATTCTCAAGTTGGCAATAAGGTGGAACTAATTCCCGAGTTGGATTGAAATGGGCCTCATCTAATGGATTGTACGATGCTAAGTAAAATATCACTAAGGTAAAAGATCTTGATTTAATTTTATAGAGTAGGTACAAACTTACAGTGTAGCCACCATTGGCGTGCAGTTCTACATGCACAAAAGCGCTGCCTAACATTTTCATATATCTGGCAACCGAGGAGGTTTTTTTTAACTTTTTAATAGCGGGCAGACGCGTAAGTGGGTCTCCTGATGTTAAGTTATCACCGCCGCCCATAAACATTTGCAGCACCAGAGGAGCCACCGATGAGTTGCCGGCTTTTAAGGAATGTGTTTATCCGACCTTTGAATAACCCTAGATTGTATTTTTGAGGAAACACATCAGATGGGAGATTGTTCCACAATTTGCAAGTGCGCGGTAGAAATGAGCTGGTACTTCGAGTAGTAGAAGAATACCAAGCATCCAGATTTTGACATTCTATGCCATTTTTCTGCTTTATGCTAAACCTGGTCCGAATTCCTGTGCGCGCCATCGTAACCTCACTATGCAAGTGTGATAAATAATCCTACTAAAATGTCCGTGTCACCAGCTAACTATGAGTACCCTCTAAACATTTACCAACATAGCTCAATGAGTCGCGAAGCTGAAGTGGCAATGCCCGGAGCTTATAGCTCAGGGAACGGATGGTCCCAAGGTCCAGTACCTTGGAATGGAAGTCCCGCACTGGTAAGCGCAGTGTTGGTCGCCCCTTACTAGATGGACGGATGTGACCCAGCACGTTGCAGGCAGGCGCTGGACATAAGCGGCACGAAACCGTAAAATTTGGAACTCCCTACAGAAGACCTATGTTTTTTTTTATTATTCCACTACAAGTCAGCCCTTGACTGCAATCTCAATGCATGATACAGTCAAAGATGGTTGCGGGATAACCTGTTAGGAAGTATGGTAGTCATACCCATAATCGGCCTCTGCGCGTCATCGGACCGGAACAATGAATCGCTAAGAGGCACGTCTTTGTCGGTAGGGTGGTAACTAGCCACGGCCAAAGACTCCCATCAGACAAAAACTTTTAGGTCTTCACAAGTACATACTGCCTATTTACAAGTTCCGTTATTTAAATTCATATTAAGAAGGAGATGCCGCGCGTGTTAACGGTAATCTAGAAGTTTGTGCAGTAAACTACAGTAAGGCTTGGAGTTTGCTATGTGAGCGTTACTATAATAAGAGGCAGCTCATTAATAATCACCTCAATGCCTGGTTCGGTATCGAAACGGATGTTGTGGACGACTTTGATATAATGTGATGATTATGATGAAATATATTTCACTTAACAGAGCTTAGAGCTTAGAGCTTAACAGACAGACGTATCTAGTATTCAAGCTGAGTGAATACTCTTTTGGGATAAGTTATCGCGTCACCTTACTTATCCTTACTTTATCATCATCATGGTATCACCCATTACCGACCCACTATATGGCACGTTTCCTACCACAATCAGAAGAGGTTAAGGCCTCTCGTCGTAACGTCTGACTAGCGGGATTGGTGGACTCCACATGCTTTTTAGAATATTATGGAGAACTCTCAGGCATGCAGGTTTTCTCAGTATGTTTACTTCCACCGATGAGGTAAGTGGTATTTTAATTGCTTAAAACGCACGTAACCTAGAAAAGTTAGAGGATTCGAACTCGGTTCCCCGAAGTGAAATCGAAATCCCACCCACTGAGCTATCACCGCTTTACTTAGTTTATAAATGCGAAAGTGTGTTTGTTTTTTGTCTTTCTTTAAGCCCTAAAAAACCATAACAACGTGATTTTGTTGATAGGTGAAAAAAAAAATTCATACCTACAGCGTATTTAAAACAAACCGTGTGCATTGTGCATAATGTATGCAATTTACAAAACTCCAGAATAAAACTCGCACACAATACAACCATTATGAAAATAGTTTTAAAAAGTTCTTCTATATAAAACGCGCACGATAACACAATACAAACTCGCTACCGGCAAAGATATATTACTATTCAACTTACTTAAAACTCAAAGTCCATCAAAAGTTTCGAACAAAGCTTAAAAGTTAAAAGAAAATACCCGAGTCAGGTGGAGTCTGGTGAATAGACAAAGTTTGCGAGTGATTAATGAATGCTGCTGTTTGTACTTGGCGTTCTCAATGAGGATTAGAGGCTTTGCCGGTCGTGAAGTCGTCTCAAGAAGGAATAATCTAAAACATTATCATCGCTTCCATACACCAACACATACGTAACATCGTTTACGGTCTCAGTATCTCTCTAGCCCTGGAAGAAATCGGTCTTTAGCAAAAGAGATCTTACCTTAATTTAGATCACCTTTTTGTACCTACTCATATAAACATCTAGCAAGCCTTTCCACCTTAATTTACTCTTTTGAGTCGTTTATGCCTAACCTAACCAAACAAAGCGAAATTTCAGAGCCTACCTAGGTGAAATCGCACTTAGAACGTCTGCCCGAATAACTTAAGAATACTCAAATATAATGTAAATGTATTTATTACCTACATAAATAAAGAAAATTATACAAATGTAACTAAGCTAAATGAAATTAAGCTTTAAGTTCCCGTTAAAAAGGCTTTTTTGCTGTTACCTACCATCGCAAACATTATAATAACATTATAATAATAACTCCCAAATAGCTACATAGAATTTGATGCAGTTTTTCCTGTTTGAAAGCTGATGTTATCGAAATGATTCTTAGCAATAATTTATAAAGATGTGTTACGTTTGAAGATCATCAGCTTATTTCTTACTTGACAAAGTCTTAAGAACTTTCACAGGTTCAATCGATATGAAACTTATGTATTCTGTTACTTAGGCAGTATTTCCTGACCAATCCCTGGAAACTCTGACCAAATGCTGCAGCACCAAGTTGTCTCAGATAAAGCAACTTACAGCAGATAAAGCATGTTTGGGCTTCTTAGAAGGATTTTTTTTTGTATAGTAATTATTGGTGTACCAAGCGAATGGGACATCTGATGGTAAGTGAAAAGCCTATAACCAGAACAACACTTCGCAGGCCTTTCAAGAAACACGTCCTCACGTCCTACAAAGGGTCGCCCTGCGTCCGTCAACCTGAAGCGTAGGTGTTAAACCTCAAGTGCCTGTAATTCCTCCGGCAACATTGCCCTTCAGACCGATATATGCCTACATTGTCAACAGCCATATATGATGACATCATCACCATCAACAGCCTATTACAGTCCACTGTACTAAAGGCCTCTCCCAACTGGAGGTTTTGCCCATAATCCCAACGCTGGGCAGGCGGGTTGGCGGTCGCAGGAGATGGAAGTACTAGCACAGAGGACGCTGCTGCCCGCTCTCCGTTATATTCCCTAAGTCGCCTCGTACGAAACCCGCGGGAAGAAGAGGGATGGTGACAATTACATTCTGATCTGCCGTCACCACACTGGCAGCGGCTATATTCGGCGGTGAGCGGTGATAGCGAATTAAGTAGGAGCTCGACTTAACTTTCGGGGGAGCCGAATTCAAACCCCAGCACGCACCTTTTATAAGTTATGTGCGTTTTAAATAATTAAAATATCACTTGCAACAAACAGTGAAGGAAAACATCGTGTGTAAACCTTCATGTAGAACTCCCAGGGGGTTCATGAGGAGAAGTGGTGCAGAAGAAAGGTGTGTGGAGTCCACCAATCCGCACTGGGCCAGCGTGGTAGACTATGGCTTTAACCCCTTCTCATTGTGGAAATAGATCTGAGCTCTGTAATGGGCGGGTATTGGGATGATGAGGGCTACATTCTACGTTTCGAAGGTCGAAACATTTCTATTTCATCGACTCACTATCATATATTTTCGCTCGAACTTAACAACAAATCTAATATTTTTAATTTCAAATTACAGTCAAACCTGGATAAGCGAGAGTTCAAGGGAGCACAATCTCATTCTCGCTTATAGAGGTTTCTCACTAACCCGAGTTTCTCGCTAATGCAGGTACATGGGTAGCGTTTCTCTCTTATAGAGGTACGCAGCAATAACAAGACATATTCATGCACTATGTAATTTTATTTTATTTAGAACTTATTTACATTTAGAAAAATCCGTGAATTTCGTTTGGGTTTCTGTTTTTGTATTTTGAAGGTTTTTCTCTAACTCATAAATTTTGTCGAATATTGCTTGCTCGACTGTCGCTTATAGAGGTATAGATAAGTAGCAGTCTCACTTACGGAGGTCCGTGAGGGAAAAACGACTCTCTCTTACAAAGGTTTCTGTTTCTCGCTAATAGAGGTTTTGGGAGCTTAAAATGACGGGTCCTGGCTATTACTCTCACTTATAGAGTTTTCTCACTTATCCAGTTCTCACTTACCCAGGTTTGACTGTATACCCTAAAATAATTTCTTTAATGTGGTGCAAATAAGAACATATTAATATGCTACTACATGTTTTTGTAGAAATAAAGTTCTTTTTATTCTATTCTATAATACAAGGCAAACAACCTACAGATCACTACGCCCCCGCTGTTCGAAGGGGTTGTGCATTTGTGTGTAGATACAAATTGTGCAGTGTTTATCTGACCCCACACTCGCTACTCGTATTTATCTACAACCCTTACTTTACGATTGACTTTGTTACTTGTGACTCTATCTTTGCTTCCGATCACTGCCTTAGGTAGGTTTTAAATTGTTACTATTTCGTGCAAATTGATACCTATTTAACATTACTAAATAAGTATAATGTGTTCTGGTTGTTATAAGTTTGTTATAGCAATATCGTCATCTATATCTATACTTAATATTATAAAGAGATAAGCTTTTTTGTATGTTTGTTTGTACCTAATAGACTCCGAAAGAACTTAAACGATAATAACTATTTCTTCGCAAAAAGAAAGCTAAGCAATCACGAAGTAAAAACTAGTATACGGTATATTATAATTGAAAAAATTGGAAATCCTTAAGAAAATCCCCTTAATAGGGATATTTTTCCTCTAAAATTCATTATTTGACCTGCTATAAAACTATCGACGAAACATAAAAATTATGTCATCATATCAACCCATTCAAATTCAAATTCATTTATTTCAAGTAGGCCTACTTTATAAGCACTTTTGAAACGTCAAGTATGTATGTTTGTAGTGACTCTACCACCGGTTCGGAAAGCAGATTCTACCGAGAAGAGCCGGCAAGAAACTCAGTAGTTGCCGGCTCACTACAGGGCACGGGTCTCCTCCCGCATTTTTGTATTGTTGTAATACTAACATCAGTCCACATTACGTTCGCTTGCGTTTGGAATACAAGTATATTTTAAAAATAAATATATTTATAAAACTTGTATCCTAGCTGTTGCCCGCGACTTCGTCTGCGTTTGGTTTTGTTTTTTGATGTGGCATTAAATTTAGTTGTAGATCTATAAAAAATTAAAGTATTCAGTATCGCTAAGCCTTAAATGAGGGGTTTGCTGATGTCCGCTGAGGAGTTCTGTCCTATCTCCGACCACAGTTTGGACAAAATTAAACACATATTATAACCTCTATAGCACAAGAATAATTATTTAAATCGGTTATAATTTGTCGGAGTTATGGTGTAAAATCGTCTAACACTCATCCCCACTCCCAAAGGAACCGAGCTTAATGTCGGGATATAAAGTAACCTGTATTACTTCTAATACTTCCAAGAATATGTGTACAAAGTTTCATGAGGATCGATTAAGTAGTTTTTGGGTGAAAGCGTAGCAAACAAATTTACATTGACATTTATAATATTAGTAAGTAAGGATGTAGTTAGGTATATTATATATAAACGTATTATAAACGTATTATATACGTATTTCTTATTTAACAACCCGTTTTGTGGATCTTCAAATAGGTACACGTGGCATTGGCGAAGTACAAGGATGCTGATTTGGCACACATAATAGCCAAAAAATGGATTTTTTAGAAGAAGTAGAAGAGAAGAAGAATTTTAAGATTTGATTGTAGATAATATAGATTTATGAAACAGTATCGAATATAATCAAAACAATGATACAAAGCGTCGTATGCTAACAAAGTGAGACACGCTGTCAGATAACAATGCACAAATGAAACGCAATCGTGGCGCGAAGTCTAAACAGAACCGCGCGGATTTATGGCCGCAATTCCAAAAGAAAACGGCTAGGTGTTATCGAGTTAGTATTGACACTTTAATGCCATTGTTTGATTTAGAGGGCTCATTACAGCGCGGGAACGGCGGTCGTGAGGTGCGAACCCGACCTTACCGAGTCTCTTGATAATTCTATTCGTAATTTCTCATCGCTATCCTTTCAACATCATTTTGATGCGATGTTTATTTCGATAATTACGTACTCTTGTGCAGTTTATTATATAACAAAGGATATCCAATCTCTTGATTTGTAAAATATCATAGTAATATATTTATTAGTTATAATTTTATATTATTGATTGCTCGTTGGTCTAGTGGTTATCCCATGTTACTGCGAAGGCCCTGATTTTGATCAAGGGTAAAATAACAAGAAATCGGGTTTTTCTTGCAAGAATTTCTCAATAGAATCCTGGAGTTAGAACAGCCGATTGGCGCAGAGGGCAGCAACCCTGCTTTCTGAGTTCAATTCCCACATCTGGGAAATGTTTGTGTGATGAACATGAATGGTTTCTCAGTGTCTGAGTGTTTATCTGCATATCTATATTATAAGTATTTATATAGGTATATTATTTATAAAAAAATCAACAGTCATCTTAGTATTCATAACACAAGCTATGCTTACTTTGAGGCTAGATGGCGATGTGTGTACTGTCGGAGTATATTTTTATTATTTTGCCCGGCCAAGCAGATGGCAATCTGATGGTCAGTTGAAAACCATCGCCAATAAACGGCGCAAAACTTCGTAGGGCATGCAATCAACACATCCGACAGTGTACCGCCCTGTATCTATCAAACTAATACGAAGGTGTTTAGCCTCATGAGCCTGTTATTACCTTAATATTAAATCCTTCACACCGGAACACAGCAATGTCACTTGGAATCAGCAATAAGCACTTACCCGGACGAGCTCTTTCTCAAGAGGCTGTACTACTAATAAAAGCTATGCAGAAACATTAAAAAATTATTTAAATATTTTTACATTTGCACTTTTATTCATTTTAATCGTTGGCCTCTGCCAGAAATCTTTAGTGGGTACCTAACTACAATTTCGCCCCTAATTATTTATCTTCCAGATACTTACTATAACCCTTTAAAAGATCACAAGATACCAACGTAGGGATCGCGGTCTGTAATAATAAGAGAAAATTTTGCGCTCCGGGACAATGCGATATAAAATTATCTGTTAGATCCAATAATCGCACGGAACAGTCGGGACTTAATGCCGGCCAATCATTAGCTACAAGGGATAACGGGCCCATCGGCCAGTCCGTGCATTAAAGGTGGGTACTCACTCGCGCACCGGCTAGCTTACTTTGTAACTTATTGACAGTTCGTTTCCATACGTAACATCATTGCGAAATGCATAATTTGACAGCGTATATACAGCGTACACACCTCCCTAAACGGAAAATCTAAAATATATTTGTATGGGAATTACTTCAGATTACTTTGTATAGAAAATGGTACGAAGTTAACCAGGTGATGTAGTAATAACATAATTGAGAAAAAAGTTATGGCAAAATATTGAAGTGAAATTAAACAATGCGTTCTATTAACAATCCGTGTTAAACCCAAACGCAAATATAAGTGAAACGAACCAAAACGCAAAATAATTGAAAGTGCGTGAAGTCTTTAAGTTATAAAATTCATAAGCTTTTTAGGTAAAAATCCCAAAAAATCCTGTTAAAATACAATAAGAACACCATAGTCCATAGCCCAATATAAGTAGCAATAAATGCACAGATTGGTTATGGACTTCGGACTAATTTTGGGGAGACCGAGTTCGATCCCTAGCACGCACCTCTAATTATCTTAGTTATGTGCGTTTTAAGCAATTAAATATCAATTTACGGTTAACAAAAACATCGTAAGAAAACCTGTATGCCTGAACGTTCCCCACTAAATTCACAAAGGCGTGTGAAGTCTACAAATTCCGACTAGGCCAGCGCATAGGACTACGCCTTAACCCATCTCATTTTACGAGGAAACCCTTGCTCTGTAGTGAGCCAGTTATTTGCATACTTAGATGTAGTGTAGATAAAAAAAACAATAACTTATTTAGTTTAAAGATTATTTAGTCTTTAACAATGATTTTAAATTCATTTTTGTTTCATGTGATCTCAGAACGCGGAACAAACACCAGTGTTTACTCATTGCACTGATCGCAGTTCCTATTATGTCCACGGCTTAACATTAAGAGAGGCCTCGAAGATGGCCCGTGACCAAACGTCAATGCAACCTCAGATGTTTGCAGCATTCTGCGATGAGCCCCCGAGGCGGGAGGTGATCCGGACAAAGGAATGACTTCATTGTAACTTTGGACGGCTTCAGCTAAAAATTTTATTGCCGTTCGTAGAATTGTTTATGCGTAATTAACAAAAAGGCATCCATAAGTTATAGTTTAGGGATCGCATCGTTTACATCTCACATGGCTGTCCTAAAGAGTTTACCCGGCAACATTTTAAAAACAATATCACTAAAATAAGTAACGATGCAACTCGTAATTTATTTCAGTCTACCTATAGCGCGCTTTAAGGCTATAAGTCTGTTATTACAAATGTTTCTCAGTGGTCGATCAATGGCAAAACTATTATCGAAAAAATGTCCCAAAACAGTTTTTCAAAAAATAAAATGTCCGTCGTTAGTACACACTAGGGAAGACACTAAGGAAGCTAATAAGAAAGGAAAAATATACATGATGTTGATGCAATATTACTAGTGATTGAATGTTTAACTTAGTTTTTGATCTAACAGATTGATTTACGGATTTTAAGGAGTTCTGGCCTCCATCTCATTAGGTCTTCAGATAGTATATCACACCCGGCGACTCAACGTAAATTTTGACGAAATTTAGATACAGAGACACTCAAAGTACGTATCTAATTGAAAAACACCTTCCTTTTTTGAGTAGGTTATATATAAATGAGATTAGTAAATATAAAACTATAAAAAATCTACAGATACGTTAAGATGTTTTTTTTAAATATATATTTGCTTATATTTCGCTAGTCAGCATCCGATGTGGTTATCGGACACTTTTATGGCTTAACACGTTTCTTGGCATATTTTTTCTCAGCCAAAATTGTCATGAGAGACGTTTTTTCTGATAATCATGATAATCTATGAAAATTATTAGAACTACTGAGACTTTATACATTTTTATATAAGCTAAGATTATTATGAAAGTCTAAAATCTGAACGTAATTGTTTTATCTGGCTAGCGTCGACTAAACAGGCCGAGGCACACTATCATTAGCACGGAAAAGCGATCAGTTATTTGCGGCCGAATGAGCCGTGTTGGTTTACAGCAACCCCCGAAGGAGATGCATTCCACCGGCTCACGAACTCACGACTGCACAGCAATAATTACCCGTGGGTGTACGCCATTATACTTCGCGAGCGATTATTATCAATCGTTGCTAGTGAACGGTCACCGCTTAGAACCTGGTGTAATAGGATGAATTATCGGACCACGGGCCATGGATGCAAAACAGGTTATTGTAATAATTACCGGTGATAAGTCAAATTCGCGCGAGTGAAATGTCCAATACCTATTTATATAATATAATATAGGTAACTGCCCGTGCCAATTCATTTACTTACTTATTTAAACACTTATTGTTTCGAAATGTGGAGAGAGACTGCCAGAGGATTGAAGATAGGTATTTAAAAAAATTACTCGAAACCTCATCCAATCGGAAGAGAGCTGAAAAACAAATTGTGTTGGTGTCTATATCAGAAATAGGAATTATGGCAAAAAACTTTAAGGACTGAAATTAATTTATTGCTTAATCAAATGATACAATCTAGTGATTGTATCATTTGATTAAGCAATTTTGTTATGATAGAATAGTTTCTATAATAACAAAATTGTATGGTCCTAAAATTTGGATGTCTATGAATATATATTTTATCTGTTTTTTTGGTTATTGGCTAACTTTTATGTATATATTAGGTTTTAAAAACCCACGGAAACGGTTCCTGGACGATTTTCGTTATAAAAGTATCCTATGTCCGTCTCCAAAACGCCATCTCTGTAAAAACATCTAGAATGGGAACCAAAAAAATAGCTAACACTGAAGCAATATCCTTTCACTAAAAACTTTCACTGAAAGATCACTTTTTATCTTTATCGCCAATAAAATAATTTGGTACTTATGATAGGTTTTATCTGTAAATAACTTCTAAAATTTAATAATTAATTTAAAAATTTAGACTTACTGTACACGCTAATCAGCTATTATTATTGGTGGACTGAATTATCGTATCAGGGGATGCAAAGCAGGTTATTAGGGATAAATCAAAATCTCGCGAGGGAAGTACCTAATTTTGATCGCCCTCTAATGCATATCGCTCGAGGCATCCCCAAGATTTGTCACGGCACTGCGACGATATGCTGGGCCTTTGTTACAATACTGCACGGCTATATTGCCGCTGGCGTCTCATACTTTACCATAAGTCTATGCGATGTTGCTAATTTTCTATCGTTGCGGTCACGTCGGGCTTTATAGACCAGCGTTTCTCAAACAATATACAAGACTTAAGGAAACTCAATAAAATAAAATGAAGGGGTAACATGGTTTGCGATTTTTTTTGAAATATTATTACTGAGATACAAAATATGTTATGAAATTAATTTCTGTTACCTATTGTCGACGGCACAGTGGTGTAACGAAAAATTCATGAATTTAACGAAAAACGAAGATTAAGTTCAGACCTACATTGTAGTAGCGTGAAGGATTTAAATCTATATCCCTTTCAGATCTAAATGCGAGAATACCTGTGCTGTATTTTGGGACGCTTTGTTTTCGAAGGATTAAAAAAAATATATTTTGGAAAATAGTTGGCTGTGAATCAAGATTTAGCAAGTGAATCTTGATGAAATCAAGACCCAGAAATAATATATATATTTAATTAATATAAAAGCCAAAAATAGTTTTAGCGGATTCTCAAATGAAACTTTGGGTTAGCCACTTTGGGTAGACTGTTAACGAGTCACGAAAGATCAAGTTTGAGAAACGCTGTTATATAAACCTTAAGATTTTGAAATCGAGGTGTCAGTGCATCGTATTTATTACCACTACATCGCGACTAGACCAGTACAAAACAAAACGGCGTTCATAAAATCGCTAATCTTACCCAGAGGCTACGCTTAGCATTATCTTCTTTCGTAACAATTTATTTAATGATTAACTACCAACTTAGTTTAAGGAATCTCTCCGTTCCAATGTTTTATAATAGCTTTATATAAATATTAATAGTTTAAAATTCAGTTTATTTACAATTACTAGCAACTAGCTTATTATTTACAAAATTTTACAGACCAAAATAACGTTAGGAAGCTCGTTCGTTCGTTAGGAGTTAGGATATAATTTTCATCAGCCCCGTGCTTCATAGAGCATGTAAAACTGTTGTTCTCGATCACTATCACTAGCATGTGATAATAATCAACCAGCCAAAATCTTATATCTTTAAACGAGCAATTCTTATATATATATAATTGGAATCTCGGAAACGGCTCCAACGATTTTCATGAAATTTTGTATACAGGGGGTCTCGGGGGCGATAAATCGATCTAGCTAGGATTCATTATTAGAAGATGTCATTTTATTCGTGTTTTCCGGTAATAACCGATTTGGTGCAGACGAAGTTGCACGGGTCAGCTAGTAGAGGCCTTAATGGAGCAACGTAGTCTATGCTCTGGCCTATGAGAGGAGATTTATGCCCAGCACTGGGACAAAGAATTGGAATGTTGAACTTGCATATATATAGTCCAGACTTGTTGTTTCTACTGGAGATCAAAGTTCTTTACTAAAACGGCGTATCTCACTGCAAACGCTTATTCAGTCATCATGGACATAGTATGAGTGTAATATCCATAGCATTGTTTAAATTTTAGTTATAATTGCCGGACCAAGCAGTTAGCTTAACTGATGTAATGAAAAACATTTGCCTATAACCTGAGCAACGCAAGTATCATGTCCTAGAAAGTGCTGTCTTGTTTCCATAAACCTGAGGCGTAGGTTCTACTAGGACTGTCCTTCGTATACAGCAATGCTTTTTCGCCGCCGAAGGTTTCTCACTTACATCAGGTAAGTGAAAACCTTCGCCTATAAACTGAGCAACAATTCGCAGGGCATGCAAGGATGAATGAAATGAATGAAATACACTTTATTGTATACCAAATAAAAAAAAACAAGCATTAAAAAAAATGCACAATTAAAATAAAGGAGAAAAGGTACAATAGGCGATAAGATAAAATAAATAATAATATTCTTATAAATAACAATATCGCTTAAAAGCCATCTCTACCAGGCAACATACCAAATCAAATTGAGTAAATTAAGTTAAGAAGAAGAGTGTACATAAAGTAATACTTAAATAATAAACATAAATTACAAAAATAAGTAAATAATAAAAATAAATTAAATTAAATATACATATTTCATAAAAAAAATATAATATTTATATACAATAATTATAATATAATATGTCTATACAATAAATACCTTTATGTCATAAAGAAGCCAGAAAGGATAAGAGGAATAAAAAAATAAAAAGAACTGTTTAAAAAACAAGCTTATGAAGTGGGGAAAAAAGTCAAATAAAATAAAAAGGATCACGTCCTACAAAGACCAGTCTTGTGTCCATCAACCTGAGGTGTAGGTGCTACTAAGACTCCGTTCGTATCGGAACAAAGCTATGCTGTTTCGCCGCTTAAATAAGCATTCAGAAAAATAATCTTCTCAGATTAGTGTATTGTAATCGGTCCTCGATATGTCTACAAAGTTTGAAAGAAATCTGACCGTTTAAAGTGGGTCAAAATAGCGTCCAAAGAAGTCGGTTACAAACATACAAACATACATACAAACATACAGGTGAAGCTAATAAAAGCGTTTTAAAAAGCTCTACTGAAACTTAAAATTGTACACTAGCTATCTACACATACCATACGCGTATCATAAACTGAATCTTGTTACTAAGTGCCACCTATGTATCACCAACAAGATCTCCCTAATGAATCCGAACAGGACCGCTAGCCTCAACTTGACGAATGTGCACATAGTTCGCCGCGGCACAATTGGCCACAACAATCAAAAGCCTCGCATATCCGTCACAATGGCAGCGTGTTGTTTAGTTATTATGCGCAAGGGCCAGCCTAACAAAATCGGTTCCTATCCGTACTTCCAAATGCCTTTAGGAGTTTGTAAATTGTTCCGAGTTCACGCTCCTCTCATTACCGCCGCCGGTAATGTGTTCCGTCATCGAGATTAACTCTCGTCTAATGGAGGCAACTCTTATTTATTTCTTCGGCGTCACTATTACAATTGTACCTAATTGAGGTTTGTTCGCTTTTAGTAAAATGGCCAATTTTACCCTAATGCTGTTTGTACGTTAACTGTTAAATGGAGTACATTCTTGTCGGCCGCCTTTGTTTGCTTAAAGTGTATCGTTTAATAAATATAAATTTTGTTTACTGACTAGATTAAAGATTTTTGTGAGACTTTAAACACACTTTGATATACAAAATAGAGAAAACTGCTGTGGCGTTAATGTTCAGCAATTCAAAGTTCATTTTGCTTCCTTTATGAATCCAGCAGTATGATTTACTTTGTTTTATATACCTACGAGTATCCCAATTTCATTTTTTAATTCCTTAGAGTACACTTATCACATAAGGGTTAAATCATTACTTTCTTCAACATTTATTACTTCGTGTGCACACTCGTCTTGTTTAATTATGTTCTAAAATATTGCTTAATATTAAGTTAGTGGGTAGATCGCATACTAATTGTCGAGAACAGAGATCGATCAAAGGGCGAGGAGAGAGGCGCAGGCGCAGCGACTGAACCGCCTTTGGCGACCTGTGTCTTAGGGTTGAGGCTTCATCCAATATTTGTTATACAAGATTATGGCCGATAATTTTTTTTAGCAACCTATATTTATCAGCAGATTCAGTAATAAATATAACATCACGTTGGATCTCAACTCTATATCCTAATGAAGCATGGTAGATATGGATAAGTATAGAAGAAGGTATGCACTCATCAGTGGCATATCAAATAGTCTTAAGATTACAGGTACTTCATTAATAAGAGAAAGTACTTTGGATTTTATTTAAATTTTTTATTTCATTCACAAGTAGCTATGAACGATACAGTCTAAGATGCAAGTGCTGAGAATATATTATAACCATATGTTCGATAAAATTCTGTACTGTAAAATGTACAGAACTTTATCGAACTTCTTTCTAAAAATACGAATACAAAATAGCGGAACTAAATGAGTTCGAACCCGCATTTCTTTGGATTTAGCAGTCGGATTCCCTTAAGCAATTCGGCCACGATTACGTTATACTTACATATCAAAATGTAAGTACATTTTGATATGTAAGTAAAATGTAAGTACATTTTGATATGTAAGTATATCGTAATCGTGGCCGAATTGCTTAAGGGAATCCGACTGCTAAATTTATACAAACCGTTATAAAGTTATAATTTTTTCGATTCACAAATGCAGTGAAGATCTTGTATCGAAACATATTTCTACTTCTAAATCCTAAAATGGAATCCAGCCAGTACTCCAGTACAAGTCTTTTCCCGTAGGGTTTTAACTTACCAAGGCCAAAGCTTTACATCTCATCAAACCTGAAACTATTTAAGAAACTATTTTTTTTTTAACCAGCTGAGTTTATTGATTGCTAATAAAAAGAAGTTCAGCAAACTCTCTACGACGTTAAAGAATTAAATTTGATATGATATTAAAAATATATATTTACTTTATATTATAATCGACCGTCTTTATCATCAGAGCCTAGTACCAGAGCCCTTGTCAACAAGTACTACTTAAATGAGTCCAAACTCGATGGGATTGCGTCATTTTATTACATAGTTCCCATAGTTCTCGACTCCATCATCAGATAAACACCATGTCATAATAATATTGCATTATCATACGATTAACATATGCATGCAAAACAGTCGAGAAGTTGGCAAACATAGGAAACCGGAAAGTGGATTTAATGTAATTTGCAAGAGTTGATACATACACATACCTATCGTGACAGGTGAAACCACAAATATAAATAAAACACCCTAGCCGGGAATCGGAAGGTCGTTGTATTTAAAGCAAAAATAAAAGATTTAAGTAAAACACGTGTAATTTACGAAGATGTTAAAATGATTTGTAATCTAATCGAAATACTTTGTATGTTGGCTGTTGAAGAATAACCAAGAGTGTATTTATCCTAGCATTCCTCACAGTGTAGCCAAAGCCCTGCAACAAGGCAAAAATTGCTAAGATAATGAAGCATAATGCAAAACGATATAAACTTTATACAGCCTCGGGCTAAATTAACTTGTTCGTTAGAACCCACAACACTAAGCTTTCTGTAGAAAATTCCGTTTCTCTTTTCTGTCCGAAACAGGTAAAAAATTATGATTAATTAAAATTGTAAATCTTGATAATTTGCGAAAGGAGCCTAGTGCGTTCCAGTGGACATAAATAGCCTTACGACGTTATTGCTTATCAATGTATGTTATATGGCCCAAGTGGCTTACCAACATCGCTTGGGTAGCATTATTTCAAAATTGTTGTTTTGTATCTATAATCCTTATTATATTTAAAACCGAGTATGTTTTGTCAAATAAAAGTGTCGTTTGAAATAATAATGTTCTAAGCGATGCAATGATCCTCCTAAATTAATTATTTTACATCAAACTAACGCTGACACGCATCGTATTTTAATTGCACTGTTTATTTCAAATAATGTTTGAGCTGCCCTTGACCCTAATTTCAAGCAATCTTCTGCCGGAAGATGCAAAAAAGCGGTATGATCATCATGATCTTTTATTCTCGATCAATAATCAATATCTATATGAGTACATGACCCAATGCCCTCAGTCAATAAACAAAATCAGGTAGGTCCAATATTACAATAACTATTTAAAATGTTTTGTAAAAGAGTTACGAATGGGTACTACACAATAAAAAAAGATTTAATATTACACATAATAATAATAATGATAATACATATAATAATTAAACATAACATAATTTAATTTACTAACCTTTTTTTGTGTAAGGAAATTTATAAAACTAACAAAAACTATGTGAGTGAAGTTTCTTTCAGAAAAGATTCTGGTTAGTAGGTACGCTAGTAGTTTGATATTTAAAGTAAAAACAAAACGATTATAAATAAGTTTTTTTTTTAATTAAGATTCTGATGAACCACACTGACTCTAACTCTTGTTCCTCTGTCTGTTATTTGAGGAACATCAAATGCCTATAATATTAATATAAAGGTATAAATTACAAAATCTATTGCGTATCAATCACATCGCAGACGTATTTAAACTGCAGCCAATTGCTTTTAATTGGCCGGAATAACATGCGAATTGCCTTCCAATTATGAATCTCACTAATGATGACGTATTCAATTGACAATCAGGCCAAATCTATTTTGACAACTATCAAATTGTTTCAATTTTATTGCTGTTAAATGCTGCTCAGTTTTCTTACTAACGCCCTGCCAATATGTACTATGTAAATTCGGGATACTCTTCTTACTATCCTTGGGCACTTCTAGTTCGATATTTTTTATATGAATAATAGTAGATCAAAATAAAATGAGCAGTTTAGACAACCGTACAGTTTAAGCCGAATTAGGTCCTTTATTTACTGTTAGATTGGTGCCAATACTGTTCTAGACGAAACCGTAAACTAAACTTAATTGACAAGTAAATTTATAGTGTTATCATTTTCACAATGATCCCTATGGAAAAATAAAAGCATTTTAGTCCTGTCATTTTGGTTTAGCTTAGAAATTTGTGTGTCTACAACAGAATTTCAACGAATTAGCAAGTGAATCGATATTGGAAAACTTATAAATTATGCGCGTGCAAATCAAAGAATAAAAGGATAATAGAAGACATGAACTGTTAATGCGCCACAGTGAGGCATTAGATTTTGTAAATACTGGTGGCCAATAATTCAAAAATCCTGGTGAGGCAATACGAGTATAAAAAACTCATCCCTGGTAGTTGGATTCTATGCTGTTCGAATGTTCCATCAGACTAAATAATTAAGTTTCGGAATACCTACGTATACATAACTTC
The DNA here is from genome assembly GCF_905163445.1 of Pararge aegeria. NCBI lineage: Eukaryota > Metazoa > Arthropoda > Insecta > Lepidoptera > Nymphalidae > Pararge > Pararge aegeria. The sequence goes on along the minus strand of NC_053195.1, from coordinate 7,224,725 downwards.
ATCATCATCGACTTCTTCAACCGATTATCTCATTAACGCCTTACAGCTAGGGAGATGCAGCAACTCCTTAGTAAAGGAGAATCATAAAGTACCTTTAACATTGACAATAATATCTCTTCGACATGGTGCCACGTCTCGTTCGGATAATGGATAAACTTATATTCGCTCCGATAACCTTTAATTGCAACAAAGAATACAAAACCCGTGAACCGAGGATCAAATTACGAAGCTAACTACTTCGGACCTCTCGAGGTATTCATAAATATCTCTTAACGTGTTTAACCCCAAATCACTGTAAATTATTATTGGAAGTTTACATTATTAAAATAATGAAAATGATCGCTCCGGGCCTCCCTGCGTGCCTGGTTGCGAACGTAAAAACCACTTGAGGCGATTAAAAATAAAGAATAATTGGGGCGTCCATTCACGCATGTTGGCTCATTAAAACAATTAAATCTTGATTGAACAGAAATTATAGCTGTCGATTTTTAAACATAATGCGATGGTGCGCCGGAATCTGCCTTGAAAAAGATTAACGTTGATTTTAATAAGAAACAATTATTTACGTATGTGTGTCTTCATCCCACGCTCAAGTAGTCCAGTTAATTTTGGGCTTTGTAATTATCAAAAATTACATATGTATGACCGTTTTTTCGGTCGTCATTTCGAGTTTTTGTTACGTCACCTAATCATAAGTAATAATGGAGCGTTCTCTGTTTTTTTGTTAAATGTACATTAAATAGTAATAAATGTTATCACGATTTTGTATGCATGTCATGCTTTGGTAGGCTGAGCATACGTTTAGAATACCGCGACTAATAACGATATCGGCAAAATTTTAATTCCAGACGATTTAAACATCGGGCGTGATAAGAAATTATGCAAAAGTTAGCCTTGGACTCCAATCTAACCTGATAGGTAATCCAATCGTAAAGCAGTATAAGATGGAAGGGGACTAATCTGTTAAAGGTATGTCAGGTAGAATCATTCTTTATCAAGTAGGGTAGTAGCCATGTCTGGTGGGTCGTGGCTAGTTACCAAACTAGCCACGACCCACCAGACATGGCTGACAGGCAGATAAAATTATAAATTTCTAAATTGGCCCTGCAGGGGATTGAACTCGTTACCTCCCACCTGTAGGGCCACAGCGCTCACCACTGCGCCTGGTGTGGTGGTCGACGATATTTATTTATTTATTTATTCCCAATCTTACATTTTGTCATTACAGGAAAAAGTTATCCTATTTTATTGTTAGTTATATATAATAGTTATCCTAGTTATTTGTGAGTTCACTCAGAGTGCTAAAAAAAATCGGTCTTCTCGGCACATCACATTGAGGGTAGGGATCTGATACATCATCATCATCATCACCTCAACCAATTGACGCCCACTGCTCGACATAGGTCTTTTGTAGGGAGTTCCACAATACGCGGTCCTGGGCCGCTTGCCTCCAAAGGCAGCCCAGCTACTTGCCTGATGTCATCTGTCCACCTCGTTGGGGGCCGACCTACGCTGTGTTTACGTCCATCGGTTCTCCGAGCTATGTGTTTCTGATACATAAATGGCCATAAAGCCAAAACTAGTTCGAAAACACCGCTTGGCTGAAAACCTTAAAACAACTGAATTGACTTTACGACTCTGGCCAACGAGGTTGTTAAACAACTACAACAAGGAGTATCGTTTTTTCTTATTAAGGCACTAATACTAGTTTAAATTTTACTGCAAATATATTATCAAATACTCTATCACAAGTCTCAAATCAGATTACATTTTAATTATACATTATTCGTGAGATAATTCTACAAACTCGGAGGCTGTAAGAGTGACGGATCACCAATAGGTGTGTTATTATTGTAATAAGGTAATTATTTTAATTGCAGCTAGATTCTCAAGTTGATTCATCAAGAACCATCGACTAAATTATACCTACCGTCCTATAGAAACATCAAGCAAGATTTTATATGTTTCATTTTAAGATACATTTAACGTAGGTATTTAATTAGTGAACAGAATCCAATAGATACCTAGATTATTAACCACTTATCTTAATAAGAAACAAAACTGATTTCCGTGTGTTATTGTATAGTTAAACGTACCTACTTCTATTGTTTAGGTACTACTTCCAACTATAACACTAATGACCGATTTGTCATTGGGGTGTTTACTTCACATTTAATAACGGTAACTGATGTAGAAGCAATAATAGTAAACGACCTCTGTATATATCAGAATGAATCCTAAGTTTGAACAAAATCGGTACAGATTTAAAGGAATTATGGAATAACTTCGCCAAACCAATCCTTTTGAAATTTGTAAATCAGACACAATATTTTTAGAAATGGTGAATTATACATATTTATTGTTGATGGCAGCACACGGGATTTTGTTCCATACTACATTCGAAAATCGAATTCAAGAACGAACGGCGGATGCAGCAAGCTTTAATAAAAATTGTCTCATCAGACTAAGATCAAATCCATCCATCCAAAACACAGGTATTTAGTAACTATCAAAACAGTGACATACCTGTGTTATTTAAAACGTATACTTAACAAGCCTGACAGTATCGGTTGCAGTTTTTATATGAAGATGACAGGTCGCCAGTAACTGACTAAAAATTCACTGATACTGAAAAATACGTTGCTTGCGGCAAGACTGTTATATGTTATCAACATAAATCCACAACCAAATTTATGTTTGTAAGATGTATAGAGAAATATGTTAAGAGAGCGAATGTATTTGGGTACGTAGGTACTCTACGAAATTCAAGTCGTTAAGAAATAGCATTCCATATTATAAAATGAACCGACCGCAAGCCGCTGCAGAAGCAACATCATTACGATCTCCATACATATTTACATCTTATGATATTTTTAATTCAATTTTCCCCGCGAAAGTTCGGAACCTACTCCGTTGAGTGTTGAAAGCTATCCAATTTGCGTAATACTGCCAAAATATCTCATTTCTACGCTGACTGCCGTTCTGCGACTCTAAAATAGCCTAATAAACACAATCCACAAACAGAAAAACCGTCTTTTTGAATAGCAATACAGTCGCATTTTGATTGAATACTTTTGAAGGTAGAACCATTTGTAAATAAATCGCAAATGGAGTTTTGGCAATTCCATAATGCGAAAGTGGTCTGTTCAAGCTTTTGACTCTATGAAAAAAACGCGATACTCGGAAAACGATAGAAAAAAAGGGGAGGCATTTATATTTTTCATAGAGTTTTTATTTACGGTTCGATAAATATGCGTAAAGCGATATTTAGAGCATCGGCACTCTGCCGATTAGTACGTAATGGGAGCTTTGTAGAAACACCGCTTTGCGGCTCTCTGTGGTAAATGCCTAGCCCTTTCAGCTTTGAAGCTATCAAAATTATTTCAGCGAAGGCACGGAGGAGCAAGTGGATTAGAGCTGTAGCGATTACTTTGAAGACCGTAAGCCTTCTGCGGCTTTGCGTCCATGTTAATTTATTATGAAAAGCGACGTCTATACACTTATGCAATTTAATTGTTTTCCTGGGATTTCAAAATGACTGGATTATATGTAATAAATAAATAAATAAAAAAGACACACACAAATATATAAAATTTACATTGATTTTAAATTCTATGTTATACAAAATATACAGATAAGTCTTCCAGAGTTAATTTTTATTACCGTGGCTTATATGTACTTCAAGGAATATGTTAAGCTAAGTTTAAAATAAACATTATGAAACTAACATGCAAAACATACTTAATATATATTTTCTATATAAATAAGTATAATCCTATCGAGTTAAAATAATTTTCCAAGAGGTATCGAACTAGATATTTCTTAACCCCTACATTAACGGTTTGACTACGGTTCGGGATGTCTTAAATTCGACTCTTGCGTCACGCTTCCTGTCTAAACCTCTATTTGGTTTTTCTGCCAAGAAATTTAGTTTTTCGGTCGGTTAAGCGCGCTATCATACATTGCAGTAGACGACTGGTGGGGCGAAGTTTTCCCAATAGAGAACGATAAAAATTGATCATAAACTTTTTTATGTTTATAGACGAGCGCTTGACTGCAATCAAACCTGATGGTAAGCGATGATGAAGCGAAGGTGGAGCGCGCTTGCCTAGAAGATGCCTATTCACTCTTGATTTGAAGGTACTCATATTGTAGGAACTGGGGAAAATGGAAGCTGGAATGGAGAGCATTCCAGATTCTAGCGGTGGTAGAAACTAGGATGCGAAGCGCTTCGTACGCGTCCGCGGATGGGGATGCAGATCCTACAAATGACAAAGTTTTTAGTATATAAAGTTAATAGGAAAATTTGTAATTTTTCTAATTATTAAATTAAATTGTGACAAATTATGATGGTGGTTATATGCATTTAGCATGCTTATGCATGCTAGATTTTATAAAAGGTCTGTTTTTTTTTACAATTTATCAGAATCCTATAGAAGGTAGGTTTCTTTTAGGATTTCTTTTATATTCTTGCATCCGTAGGGATGAAATAAATTTTATAATATTAAGACTAAATAATAGGGGCCTAATAAGGAATATTTTATACCTACTTCTTTAAACGCAACTCTGACACTTAGATATCTGAATATTTTAGCAAAGATAGACCGAACGGAAATCGTATCTGGAACCTATAATTGGTAAGGCGTTGCAGCTGAAACATCGTAAACTTGGCGTCCGCTAGATGAGTATCTATAATTGGTCTATATGGAGACAATATTTTAAACTTTTAAGAGAGAGAGAGAGTTAAGAGCTTAGACCCTCAACGCTGCTCCAATGCAGGCTCTCAGAGATACGTAACCGATGCCACGGATAAACTTGCTCTCCGAGGCATGGGGTGAACAATGCCAATTTATTATTTCCTATTTGGAATTCTTTAATGATTGCATAGTATTTTTTCTTAATTTGTATAATGAAAACAAATTTGCCAATTTTAATTTTAATGCAATCCCTTTCAGAGAGAAAACTTCCAAATATAAGTAAGCAAACTATTTAGGGACATATTCACCTGGTGACCAAAAATATGTTGAGATACTTCTCAACATATTTTTGAGATATTACTATATACAGCAAGAGATGTTTAAGTGTTAACAAAATCTTTATAGGTATTTTTGTCTGAGAGTAACACACTAAATATTATTATTCAACTCTTTATTTGTATACCACATCGTTAACACATACAAACATAAAATAAAAAAAATAAACATCAAGAAAGAAGTAGAATACAAGAAGTAGAATAAAATATATTAGGTTTAACGTATATATTTCCTATCTGTTGTATAGCTCAGCAATTAATTAGCTAAGATGATTTTTTTATAACTTATAATATATCAATTGTTTAATTTATCGAAGAAAGCAAACTAAGTGTAACAAAACAAACTCCTCCGAAAGTCTTATTAATCATAATCGTAACCTACTCGGAACGAAACAAGGTTAGTTAAAGGGTTACAAATCAATTGATCAACTCCCTCGCTAGCTGCGATTGCATGCCTCTCACGCGCGCGCTAATAAAGCGATGAATGAATTGCGCCCATCATAAACAACTACGCAGTTAGGGCACGCACCTGCAATACTAATTGCCACTGTCCATTATTACAAGGTACGGTTGACTTAATCTGCGATAGTTTCGCCCTTACTTATAAACGTTTATTGAATAAGTCGTCATCAATAGCGAAAAAATTCCACAGCTGGACTAATGCCCGTTTTCACTAACGACGAACAAGAAGAGATAAATTCCTAGGCATAAATTTACCTTTCACCAATCGATTTTCACTAATATATTATAAAAATTAAGCTTAATTTGCTATAATCCGCGAACAGCAGCAGAATCTTTATTGTGTAATTTATAATTACTTCAATCCGTATACTCCACACCAAACAGTTCCTCGGCAATGTACCCTCTAATAACAAAATTAAACTTAATTAGCAAAATAAGCTTAATTTTCATAATATATAATGGATTTCCGCAAAGTAACGCCTGCTTCTATCAACAATTAAAATAAGTGGTAAATTAGGTTGCCATCAGTAGTGGTAACGAACCTCATGTATTATTTGAATATCCAATAGTAATTTAAACGGTAATAGATGACCATCTTACTTCATTTCCCATTGGACCATTTTTAAATTAGAGTAGGTAGGTACTTACTTAAATTAAAAATTGCAGCATTGGTGAAATAGCATCCTTTTAGGTATTTTATCAGAAGTATTGTTAAGTATTTGCATTATGAACTTTTTTAATCAATTACCCAGTAAATTAAAACTCCAATGATATAATTTGTTCATAAACTTAAAAAATGGTTACGAAGGTTTTTTGTACCTTGTTGTTAATTATTTTTGCAGCGAACCAACAAATATTTATATAAGTTTTGTCGATCTTGTCGATTAACCATTCAAAAATTTAATAACAATAATATGTACACTGTACACTATAAGTTATATGTGACAGCAACTTTACGTGCATTATGCAAATAAACTTATTCCAGTTTTTTCTATACCAATTCACGTAAAACATTAATATGGCTACGAAAACTAGCACAAAACCCAGATTCCTTTGGTCAAGCCGCCCCAAGCAATAATAACACCATATGTCCATATGTCCCACCCGGGTTAATTCCGCCCCGTACTACTCCTATGAACGATGACCCCTTTATTACTTATTAAGGAGCTTCTGCCCGTACCGGCGTTATTTATGTTCTCTAATAATAATTTGTATTAAATCACGGCCGCTTCCCGCTGGACATACGGGATTTGTTGCCTATTGTTGTTGCTTACGGGAAAAAAGAAAAAAATAGGTAGGTAAGTAGAAATACTAAAATAAAGCTGTATTTCCATGTTTTAAAATATAATTGTTGACTCTGGCAACATTACAGAGGCGATTTGCACGAATAAGTTTACTCATGTTATATTCCTCTTTGGGGAAGAGGTGTAGAGGCGAGGGTCGCCATGATCATCGGAAGCATGAACGTCACTCATGTTTAATTAATTAATCAACATATTAATATTGTATGCTTTAGTTTAAATAAGTTATGTTTCTCTCATAATATTATGTAGGTACTACCAAACTCTAAGACACTTTGAGTAGGTAAATGTTTCTATTTTTTTTTTTAGACGAGGTTAAAATACCTGCGTTAATAAATCAATAATCATCTTCGACATATTCATGTATGACTTTCAAATATGGTTCGTATTAATTATGACATTGAGCTGAAGAATATGACCTCATGTACAAAGTATTAGTAACACCAAACTTGAGAAACTGTTCTTAACTCAATATCACTTAATTAATAAAGACTGTAGAGCTTAGACTCTCCACGCTGCTGTAATTTAACACTATAATGATTATTATCATGTTTTGGTATTAACAGTGCAACTGTGACTGCACTTCATATATGCACAAAGGCACTGCCTACCCTAAAATTTTTGTATGTCTCAGAAGGATTTTTCCATTTCATGCCATATTCCTTCGTTATGCATACCCTAGCAAAGAACATCGTGCACGCCACTGGATGTTAATGTTCTGGGACAATAGCACAGCGCGTTATGCTCTCCGAATCAAAAGGTAAGATAAACATTAAATCAAAACCTAATTATTCTTAACATAGGTACGATTTTTTTTTAAATAAAAGCTTGATAAAAATGGTTTTTCTCTATCGCCTATACCTTTCCACATAAAACGTGTGCAAACATCGTCATAAAATTAAATTATATTCGACGCGACTTTTCGTGCATTATTCAAACTTTTCCGCAGTTCATAAAAAGGGTTAAATTGTAAGTAGAGCAATAAGTTGATCTTGATTCATTCCCAATTTCAATCATCGATTTATAGTGGCCAAAGTAAACAGTATTTGTAAATTTATTCGTGCGTTAGACGGTTAGTGTAAACGTTATTGTTGGAGAATGTAAATCGCGCGTAAGATGTTAGCGATATTTTGTTGCAACTAGATGTAAGTAATAACCATAACGTAAACAAATCAAATACAGTCATTATAATAAATATAATGTTCCTAAACATTTTTATATGTTCTATAACGGTCAGCCAAGGACATACAAGTGTATCGATCGAAACTGTTAAATCGTGGAAAAAAAGCAAAAATTCGTAAGATTTGCGCTGTATTACCATTTTAATTATTATATAAAAATGGTAAAAAATTAAGAAACCCACCCACCCGATTAATATAATTATGAAAAAAAACATCAAAGTAACTGCCTCAATTGACATTTTAACCAATAATAGTTTCAATCATTTCATATATGCCTATTGACCTATCGATAAACTATTGTAAGTAAGTAAATATCATTTTCCATTTAAGAAAATATGAACTTTTGTTCAACGATATCACATCAAGGCGTCTCGTATAGGTTGAATGCTCGAAACTGACAACACGCCATTCAGAAGGAAATCTCAACGCTCAATCAGAAGGCATCGATGATAGATAGGCTAGAAGTAGGCACATAAATCAAGTATCAAGATCCTTCAAGAACAAGGAGTCTACACGAATCAAATGACACTTTCAAAATGCAACTGTCACAGTAAACGATGATGGCCACCGAAATAATAGCGAGCAAATGACGAATTTCCCATTATTAAGTCACGGTAACGTGCCAACCGAATCACGACATTCGTTTTCAATCAAGGAATTGTGAAAAAATGCTACGAAAGTATTAGTCATTTTTTTAAGTCAAATTTGGTTTTAATACCTCGATTACAGTTTCGCTGCACGCTACTGCAAAAAAGTGTATCAAAGTGAAACAGAAGACTGTGTACCCATTACGGAATTATTATATTACTTACTAGCTTTACTCCGCGGTCACATCGGCGTGAAATTAAAAAAATATAGCCTACATCACTCAGAATAGTTTAGATTTTTTTTTAATTTTTTTGCTTTTAGATAATCTTGTTAGTTATCGGTTGTAAGAGAATCTTAAATTATATGTTATCTTTTTTTATCCGTGTTTTGATTTTTTTGTCTTTTATATAATGGATAAAAAGTATTAAATAATAAATAATTGAAAAAAAATAGTAAATAATCGAAAAAAATATATTATATCTACAAACACTTGGGCGTTTGCCGAAACATCCGTTTGTGTGTACAGACCTCCGATTCGATGCTACGCTACTGAACGGCATCGGGTCGGATGTCATGTCTGATAAGTGATGAACTGAATGATCTGCCATAAGTATGTTCTCGCCCTTATCGTAAATATTTTAATTTATGAAATTCAATATTACAGCCTTACATTGTTCACTGATAAATCATGTACCGGTTTATGTGCCATTCGATATAAGCATTTAAATCACGCCAGTTTCAAGAATGCCAATTTAATCCTTAATTACGGCTCAAAAATTTCAACAACACGCATATTAAAGGAAAAAATTAATTTCATCTCAGTAAGTAATTAAAGGGAATTGGGTAGGTGTAAATTATTTAATGGTGCCTCGATAAACGAGTTCGGGACACCCCAAAAAAATAATCCACCGTGTTGGGTCAACGAACGGTACAAGACATGACACGGCGAAGTGTAAATCTCGTGCCCTTATCTGTAGCCAATTCGCATACATTACATCGCAACATCAATACAAAAGTGACTAAATACAAAAATTATAAATTTAAATTTAAATTATCGTAAAACAGATGATTCATTGCCTTGTTATCGGTGAAAAATTTACATAAAAATAAAAAAGTCTACAAAATGCCTTCCTCAAAATCTACAAATATAGTTGGAAAAAATATTGATGTTTTAAATTATTATTGAATATTGTTTTGTTGAAAGCCATTAGTAGTTAAAGGACTTGAACTATACATTCAGGAATAAGCGCTACTTTTAGATGAATGTGTACAGTATGTACAATCAAAATTAATTAATTCTATTGAAATTAATGAAATTATAGTGATTATAGATGCTTTAGTAACACCTAAAACTCATGCGGTCACGTATTATTCTTAGGACAGTATTATAATTTAAAATCACTATACCATTTTGATATCACAATTTTTATCTTGTAATTGTAATGACTGCACTCGTCATGGACATCGTTGTCTCGACCAAGGAACGTTCACTGCTGGTCGTATCAGCATCATGAACATGGTGTTATTCTGTAAGGATTTCCACACACATACACAATACACAAGTTTCGAGCCACTTGTATCCAGAAGCTCCATATATCTTTAATTTCGTCTCAACTTAATAGGAGGGTTTAACAAAACTGGGCCCAACAACTCACCGCCTAGCCCGCGAGATCACAATTTCACCATTTTGAGACTTCTGCATCTATCAGTTCTCAGTCCTTTATTGTTGATGTAGTGATTGATTTTAGTTTCGCACGTCATTGAGCTTTGTCTTAAACTTTGGTCTTTCTAAAAACATCCTATTAGATACGACTCTAAACTATAAAATTTGGTTTTACGTCGCTTCTGTAGTGAAGATGAAACATCTTGAAGACTCTGCGGGCGACAACATTTGCATTTTAAGCAGCGGACAGTAATTATTAGTGCATTTAATTATTTGCCCGGTCAAAGCGGTGACGCGTGGGGAATGTACCATAATTTGTTTTTGTAATCTAAATGACGTGCCAGAAATTATGCGGCGAGGTTTTACATTGTGGGATTAGTTTATTTGAGAAATCGTGAATTTTATGGCATCATCACCGTCGCCATTTGTCTGTTTACTGTTAATTTACCAGCTGGACACAAGTCTTCTCACCCACAGAAGAGAGGAAGTTGACATTCTGTGTGGTGGTGTATATAAAAATTTACATATAAAACAACCTCACAGATTTGTTTGGCTGCCACAGATTACAGCTTTGTTTATCATGGACTTCCGAAACATTACGCGTGCCAATACTTCACAAATAGTTGATTCGTAAGGAATAATAAAACAATTTAAGTAAGCACTTACAGATTTAATTACGATGCGAAAGTATGTCTTCTCGAAATCATAAATATTAATAATGTAGGCACATAAAAATTCTTCACGCAAAAACATCATTCAAACATTGCTTGTACAACATTCAGCACTTCGCCTCGCAAGCGTCAATTTAATTTTTAATTATGGAACTGCCTAACGAACACCTCTGGCTCTCGGGATGAATATGACTTATACGAGAAGCTTACGTTTAATTTTGAACCTTCACATATAGACAATACGGTGGTTATTTGTGTGATGCAAGTAATCCTACAGAATCTTGAAGAGAGCTCGAATTAGCATCTTGAACTACCAAGCCTGTCGGCGGTCATCGAGCTTCAACTTTAGTAATGAGGTATGACTCCAATCCATTGCATTTAACGCGCTCTTATTTATATTTAGTTGAGTTTTGCTCACGACTCGGCGGGGTTTGCGAGGGAATGATAAAGGTTATAAATTTTATATATGAACAACACGTTTTTGATTATTAATATAAAACATTTATAGTACTAACTACATTTTTTGTACAGTTAAAATATACATTAGACAATAGTATTATCTATCTATTGTCTAATGTATATTTTTACTGATGCAAAATATACTTAAAGAGAATTGAAAATTGCATTGGCACAATTTGATTGGTAGATGTTATTAAATAAAATCAAATATAAAAAGTTTTATCTTTAAACTCTATATTTTTATTTTTGATTAATAAATAATGTTATCGTCATCATCATCATTATCAGTATCGTAAATTAAAAATCCGATAGGTAATTACTATCGCACTTCTATGCAAAATGTCCCTCTCATAAAAGTGTGGTATATATAGAGCTTAATCCCACCACACTGCTTAAATTGGAAGACTGGGGCTGCATTACTTAAACCAACTCTTTGCATTTATTGCTTATCAGATGCTTTATCTGGTTATCCAGTTAAAGCATCATCAGATACCGACGACATTAAAAAGATGACGGTAGGAAAGGTAAAAAGAGAAATTTTATAGGTACCTACAAAACACTAGAAATAACGCTAATCCCTCAAATGTAGCTGAACTTACTATAAATAAACTACGACAATACACACATCGCCGTCTAGCCTCAAAGCTTAGCTATTGTTTTATAGGTACTAATAGTATTGATGAATATTTTAATGAGTAATAGACATAAATACTTATAATATGCAGATAAACACCTAGACACTGAAAAACATTCATGTTCATCACACAAACATTTTCCAGTTGTGGGAATCGAACCCACGGCCTTCGACTCAGAAAGCAGGGTGCTAATCGGCCATCAATATATAAAAGAGTAAATATGATTAGTCTAAAAAATAAATATAGAATGTTGTAGGTACATTTGATAGTTAGCTCTGCTATTACGCTATTTAAGTACCATAAACTATTTAAATTATCATTACGCGACTTTCTTTAGTATAACCGTAGGTACGTAAAATTCATACACTGCATGATTACAAACACGAACCTCATCGAACATAGGCTCTGTACGTAATGAAAACTCGCCTCATCACGTTCAGAATTGAAATCCTTCGTTCCCTCACTAATGTCGGCCGCACTCTATGTCTTTGTCTTATTGTATCGTCCGAGCACGATTATCCGAATTATGTTTAATTCAAATCCATCTCAATAGTAATGTTCACCGTTTATGTTGCCCTAGTAAGTAATAAGAAAGGCCGATTCGATTTGATGTAGACATTCCTATAATTCTGATGATATCTGGTGAATCTGTCAACAACGCTTTGTAAGCGAACAGTTAGTAATTGGAATAGTAATCAATTTCACGTATCTGGGCAAGTAAATTAACGATCGTTCGTTGTCACCAACACTAACACCCTGGTAATAAGCATATTCACTTTTATTGCCTTTATGAGGATACTAGCGGTCCGCGACTTAGTCGGCGTATGAATCAACCAAACAATTGATATATTATGTTGTCTCAGACTTTATTTTGGTAGTTTTAAATAGGAAAAATTCTTCCATACATCTCTTTGGCATAATTTAAAGTATTGCGATGCGTAAACGGTTAACATCTCTATTTTCTCGTTTTTGTAATATTTTTAATACTTAGAAGATCCGCTCCTATTGGTCGTAGCGTAATTTTATATAGCCTATAAAGTCCCTCGATAAATGGACTATCCAACACAAAAATATTGGAACCATTAGTTCCTGAGATTAGCGTTTTCAACCAAACAAACTCTGCAGCATTATAATATTAGTAAAGATAAAGTAGGCCAAACTACATTGGGAGGGCGTGATTCACTCCAATGTGATCAGCTCAAAAATGGGACATTAATTAGGCTGATGGTGTTGATTCCCATAAAGAGTACAGTTTAAACAAATTTATAGCATTCGAATGCCACCCTCTCTACTCCCAAAATTAGCCTCTTCTCCGCGCAACATTGTATATTTAACGCCGTGCGTGATAATTACAGATAATGGCACTGTTAAGTGCTTCGAGTGATACGTTTACTGCAAACGATACGCACGAAAATATATTTTAACGATAACAAGTCGAGTTATGGTTATAGAGACCACTCGGATATAAATTAACGCGAAGAAAGTCGACCATTAACGGCAATAAATGCGGTTACGCAATACAACAGATGCCTGGCTGAGGGATTTTTATTAGAAACGTGATGACTGTATTCGTGCCGAAATCAGAGGATCCAGAGCATTGCGGCTAACGTACGTGCTCGCCGCGACACCTTCCGGCCGGTGTGAAAATTAATTATTTTTTCATCACTCAATACCCCAATACCCCAATCTGTAACGTGTAATTGACTGTTTAGCGGTTTATAGATAATTTCTCGGTATCTTCCCACCCTTTGTGACGGTTTAACCGATTTCCTGCCGAGCTACGTGAAAATTTAACCTGCTTAATCCAGATCGAGCTTTAAATGACATTTTCTCTGAAGGAAGATAGGTAGACCACAACAAAACAACGAATATGAGCGAGGATGGTTAGCCGCAAATCATAGAAAGATTTGCTGCATTGATAAAAATAAACGACGGGCGAGATTACGAAATCAATATGAAATTGCATTTCCTAATGTCAATTGTTAGTTACGGAGTGCAATAAAGTTCCAATAATCATGATATGAAATAATTCTTGGCCGATGTGGCCGTGCTGCGTGCGGCTCTTTCTTCTTCTCAGGGTAGGGCTGCCACAGCGCCACTACACTGAACTCATCTAACCACACAAATCAAACTCAAGACACGATCTATAATAATCTTTTAAATGTGTTAGAATAGTAACACATAAAAAAATGAAGACCACCATAATTTGAATACGTTTTTTCATTTTTAAAGATATCTCGACTAATTTGGGAGATTCATTATTGTTCGAAACCTAAAAGAAAACCTCGAAGATTGACAATTGATACAAATGAATAAATGCAATCAACCGTGCCATCTGTCTTATTTAGTAGATAATCTCTTTCAAGTTTAATTATAGTTAAGAAATTTATCTTTTAATTAAAACGGAATATTAGTTAGGACTAAGGAACTCAGAAAATCGACAACGATATATAGAGATATACTTAGTTTCGAAAATAGTATCCACATTTCCTTAAAATATCTACACTTCTATATTTTATGACATTTAACGAGCTTAAATCCCACTATTAAGTATTTTCATAAGTATTGAGATGCTTTTTTTTTTATTATCGTCTTTTCTTATTACTTAGTCATTGCTGAGGGATCGCCTCCTATGCTTGCACTTGACAGCCCTACAGTTGAGGTAGGTATCCCCTTCTCTGTCTGCGCCCGAGGATCGCACGGGGTATGATGAACTCAGTAATGATCCAATCAGAAGTGAAGTGCATCAAGTCGCCGCTGTGAGAATGCGGTTGGGGGTGCAAAAACTACGAGCACGGATTTAAATTAAACTGACCGCTTGCTTTTGTTTTGAGATACCTTATCAATAACCTCGACGATAGAAGTAATTATAATACAGGCCCTACAATACCTTTAGATCCAACCTATATGTCTTAAACCTTTTATATGCAATTAAAGGTTGTAATCCCGAATGGTTGAGTACCTTAAGCAGGCTCCTATTAATAATATAGTAGATCTGCTGTCAGTCTTTTGAAAGTAATCGCGAAAATAAGTTTGAAGTCACAAATTAGGGGCATATTTTCTTAGTTTTCTAGTAAAAAAGCCAATGTGTTCGGGCTATAATATATATGTGTATATGTTGCGAAATTTAGCTGTGTGTTACTAATTATTTGACCAGTGTAGCTTTGATAAAGAAAAGAAAAGATGAAAGCGAAGATTAAACCATTTTTGGGCTCATGGTCTGATTTGCACGTTATAAAGTCCACATCTGTTTATGTTCCCGCATGCGAGCGAACTGTACATAGAGACCTTATTTTAGAGGTTATATTTATGTTTATGAAGTAGGTAATGTGATAACTCTAAAATATTGTCTAAAATATTGAAAGGTAAAGTTTTTTCTTTATTCTGTCATGTACCAATATGGTCCAATTGTTAAAAAATTCGTTAATTTCTGATTTCAAGGTTTTTAGGGAATAACTATTGTATTATTATGTAATTTAAAAATTAAATAATTCTTCTATCTGACTCGACTTTTTGAAGTAAAATATTCCCTGAAACTAATAAAAAATTCTGGTAATTCTGCAATATAAATCAGTTACGAAATTGCTAAAAAGTATTGTCTCGTTTGCCGCATAGCATTGAGGCACTAAGTGTGCGCTTTTAAAACATTTTTTTGGAATTATAAAATAAGTAATGGTCTCAAAACACTGGCTGTTACGTTTCTCCGATGGCTTGTAATTATTTTAAATGTCCCGCGTGCTCAGGCGCAAGCCCAGAGCTTGCTCGGGGCGATCTGCGCGTGATCGAAACACCATATTGAACTTGCGCAAAATTAGCTATTGTTTTCGTTTTTATTTTAATTGCATTTAGATTGCTTTGTTACAAGTTATAGTGCTTTATGCGCGTACTTACATAAAATAATATTCTAGCTTTATTTAAATACCTCACCTACTATGCGCCTATTTGAATAAAGCCTAAAAATAAAGAAATATTTGACTTTGGCAATGCCTGCTCCATCTACTCGACACTGGCGAAGTACCTTGTGCCCTGTTGGCATACATAAAAACCATAAAGAAGAATTTAATTTAATTGAATATAGATATTTATGCGTAGTATTGGTAGCCTCCTGGTTAAGGCTACACTGTCAATTTGCCTGAATTTCAAACAAATTATTATAAAAATAATTATCAAAAAAGAGTTGTAAGAAAAGTATGCGTGTTATGATGTCAAATACACGGTAGTGTGTTTGAAATAATAAAAAAAAGTGGTATTTAATATGCGTGTATGGGTCAAATACATAGTAGTGCGTGTATTTGTTTTTTATTTATTTAATGTGTGTAAAAAACACATTACACTACATTTACTATATGTCCGTCCAATTTTTGTAAAAAAGGGTAGGTACCTACTAAGTTTTTGCTTTACGTATTAATTCTACACTTAATGCACTACGCAGAACTAGATTTATTTGCGGTGTAATGGGCGTTTAAAAATACACTTTACACTACTAGGGATGCAAGCTAAGGCACTAGACTAAGGTCCAAAATGATTCTGTTATGCACAATTATTTAAGCAAAACTAAATTGCATAGCTTAAAATGGTGCTGTCCTTTTGCACGAAGAACATAGGTAGTGAAAAGAATGATACTGTTTCTATTTTCTAGACCTAACGAATTTGTATCGTTTAAGGATTTTTGTACAAGACGATTCAAGAGAAATCTAAATACATAATTATAAACAAAAAAAATTTAAATGAAAGGCTTCCTTGCGGGGATAGAACCCGGCCCGGGTTCTATCCCCTCTTTCCACTATTCCACTATACATATCACTTATGGCGATACCTCATTAGTGCGTCACAAACCGCTTGAATGTATTTGTTTGTTAGTCCTAACGTTATGCCCTAATTTAACAAACAATCGACGTGATTTTTGGCATATTCCGTTCTTTTAACTGAGAGTTAGTTAAAATAAATAAATATACTACGACAATGCACACATCGCCATCTAGCCCGAAAGTAAGCTTAGCTTGTGTTATGGGTACTAAGATGACTGATGATTATTTTTATGAATGATATACATAAATTCTTATAAAATACAGATAAACACCCAGACACTGAAAAGCATTCATGCGCATCAAACATTCTTCCAGTTGCGGAAATCGAACCCACAGCCTTGGACTCAGAAAACAGGGTCGCCGCCCACTGCGCAAATCGGCCGTCCAATAGGCTTTGTCCCAGGAAAACAGTTCGTTTAAAATTAAAATATGGAAAACGACTGCAACTACGCAACGGAAAGCATAGAACTGAAACATACCCACTGATAAATTATGAGCGTAGCTCTTTTATGACGCTCCCCCGCGCTGTATTAGTCTTCGCACATTACATGACATCAGTGCATAGATTCATCAGTTTGTCTCAAAGTCGGTCTCGGAGATCAGAATTGTTTGGTAGCACTTTAAGTACTCTATTTACGTGAGCCCTCCAGTTGCCAATTTAAACTATAGTAGGATTCCAAAAATAACTTTGGACCTGTCAATGCATAATTTCGAAAAATGTACTAAAACCTATATATTGCAGCAAGTTACTAAACAATTGATGAATTTATTTTCGGCAAGGTTGCTCTAAAGCACCCGGTTCCGGTTTCATCCCTCACAAGATAGAACTATTAATGTTACAATGTATATTGTTGATGTTGGAAAAGAGCTCCTGACGAGTATCTTGCCGGCTTCTTTTCTGTAGAATCTACCTTGCATGCTGCTCGTATAGCCGCTATAAACGGACATAGGTACTTGACTTTTCAGAAACGCTTATAGAGTTACTTTGAGAAAATGATTTTTTAATTTTGATTTAAATATTGAATGAAGACCCGAAAATGTATTATCTATCAATACGATCAAATTTTATCACTGAGATACGCAATGGACTAGAAAATATTTAATCCCAAGCAATAATTCTTATCATCTTACACAGTAATATAGGTGTCTTGTATAAATCTTTATCACTTTACACAATGTCATATTGTACGCAGCGAGACTATCAAACCGGTTGAAGCCATCCATTTGTATTCGCCGCTAACTTCAACACGTTTGCAGAAACTTAACCTAAAAAGTGTACCTGGTGATTCTGTTTTGTACTTGAAATCTAGGTGAATATATCTATATATATCTATATAGATGGAAAGGTTTCATAAGTTAACAGTGCCTGAGATTCAAGAAGACGTAAGTACCCACTTTTAATGTGATGGCTTCAGTAATGGTTTATTTTTATCCATACCTACAGCTGGCCATTTGCCTTCAAGTTTTAAAGCAGAGACACACCAAGCTACTTCAACCATTTTAAGACACCTTAGCATAAACCGAAATCACTGTTGCTTTGTATAATTGTTTTAAATTTTGATTAAAATAAGACTTCGAGACAAAAAAATAAATTTGATTGGCTCTTCTTTGTATATTTAAAATCTAAATATTCAATTTTAATAAAATATTTTTTAATAATTGCCAGACACTCAGGACATGCGCAAGTATGATTTAACGACATACTTACTTACAATTCGTGCAAATGCTGATCTCAGTGTAACCACAGTTCCAACACAAAACAGGGTTTTAAACAGTTCCCCATTTTAGATTTGTTCTTTATTGGCTAAGAATCTAGTTGATTATTTAAACTAATCACATTAGTTTCGCACATTGTGAGGTGATAATTTAGTGGTTAATGGTCGGCATCCCCGTCGGTGAGACCGAGTTCGATCCCAGGCATACACCACTAACTTTTTGGAGTTGTGTGCATTTTTTATTTGCACAATTACACTATCTCTTGCTTCAACGGTAAAGGCAAACATCCTGCCAGTGAAACCATCATGCCTGAGAGTGCCAGAGAAACCATCATGCCATAACGTTCTCAAGGGCGTGTATACTCGACTACTCCTATAGTCTACCAATTCAGACTCGGCCAGTAGGATAAACTACGCCTGCCTGATTCAGGGAGGAAACCCGTGCCCTGTAGTGAGCCCGAAATGGGTTTATAATGACGAAGATGATACTTTTTTGGGTTACCTGAAAAATTGTGAAAGTTCGTCTGTTCTATTACTTACTTAAATAGACTATGTCCGTTGAAAAATTCCAATTTCATCACCTTATATCTTTACCTAAAAGGATTGTAATTTCTTGAAAGAAGTCATAAAATTTGGCCGTCAGAATATTATGGAATATGGAGTAACTGCATCACCAAAAATCCCACTTTACTTATATAATAACTTATATAATAGCCTCTTACTTTTTATGGGATAGAAACATCTCAATTCGCAAAGGCATTCGTTTTTATAACTTCTAACGCAATCCCTGAGCTAAGAAGTGTTCAAGCACATCGGTGGGACAGTGAACGGTCGGTCACGGCCAAGGCTGAACTGAGATTCGGATTTATTGAACTTCTCGCACAAATAACTAAATAAATTTAAAGTGCTTCCTACAACAACGTATAAGTAGATCAGTTATTTATTCGTGTAAATGATTTCGTACCTAATTGAAACGATAAATAACTAGTTAAATAATAAGTTAAACTTGTGGTGCGTGAAATTTGTGCAAGTAAAATGATGAACTCAGTTTTAAGAGAGATTGTTGCGAGGGCATCGGTTGAATCAAAACAACAGAAGGTGTGTATTTATTTCTTTCTTATGTGCTTGCTTAGTCGAACTCAGCTGTTGCACAAAACAAAAACTTTTTTTGACCCACGATGCTACTTTGCTAGTTTTCCGGAAGTAACAAATAAAATCATAAATCTTTTAGCCTTAATAAAAAATGGGAACTCAAACTAACGTGCTCATCAAGGCAGAGTACTTAGTCGACGATTATTGTAACTCCTGTAAAAAACATGCACGTCACGAGTTAAGGACATCTACCATTTTCTGGTCTCATTTAAATGAGATAAGAGTACAATATGAGGAAACAAAATTAGCCCTAAAGACTGCAAGTCCTCTGCACAAAAAACTGTAGTAAAACATTGTAGTCACTCGAGAAGGTGGCAGTTTACATTTGTAAAAGCTAGTCAAAAAGCTTTAATTGATTTGTTAGTGGATCTTATCTGCCCATTATATATATATAACATCGTTTGATGTTAAAATAAAATTTTATAAGCCTCCCATGTTGAATAATTATTATAACAGTTTAAATTAGTTAATTAGTTTAAATTAGTTTGAATTGTAAATTAGTTCATTACACGGGCTCAGCAAGTTTGATTTGATAAATTGAATAGGATGACCAGCAAGCGGTCTGAACTTCGCCAAATAGCTTTCCTCTGTAGGAACACATTAGCCGCCGTGGTCGATCCCGATTAATAATTATCATTTTTCAAAAGAATCGAAGTTTTGCCGTAAGTTCCATAAAAGAGAATACCAGTGCCCAGGTCTAGGATATTTACTGCTAGTGCTATTAATGTTGTCTTAAAAGCTTCACCTGTGTTTTGGCAATGTTTTTATTCAACAATATACGAATCTCCCTTTAACGTTTTCCGTAAATAGGAACGTGCTTTCTTTTCCAAAACAATCTTGACGTTGACACTTGACAGATTCAGATTTGACACTGACAATTATTCACATTCTAAACAAAACTCTCGTTTCGCCTTGAAATGCTATAAAATATGTTTTTTTTTTCAATATTTCCAATTTACATGTATACGTAATTTTATAATCTACCTCGTGCTATTCAATTTGTGATATATGTAACCTACAATACATACAAAAACTCTAATAGAAGTTATACCTTATTCAAAGTGCCAAGTTGTTTTTAAAAACGTCGATGTCCATTACACTCCAAATTTCCGTAAGTTTAATTTTTACGTACCCGGTGTTGTTGTTAGACCATTGGTACACGTGTACAAAACCTGATGTTTACTCTTATTACACAAAGGACTATGGCCAGATCTGTCGAAGACATGGATATACTGAACTAAACGAGTCAGACTTGGACATTTCTGTTACTAATTCGTATGAGGATGAAGATATGGCAAGTAACTCAGGATTGAATGGATTGTATCGGCCCAGAAGTGCACTGGCCCGAGCCTTGTATGAGAAACAACAGAATGATAGACACCTGCAAGAGTTTGATCAGAATGAGGTAAGTTTAGTTGTAGATTTACTCTATACAAACAAATATAATAGATGAGTGCAGATGGTTACATTCAGTTTAAACTATTAGTCAGCCTCAGCTTGTAGTAGTTTTACCCTGTCTGCTAAATTGTGAGGACTAAAATTGATACTAATATTAGTTTGATAAATAATTAATATTAGACCGAAAATAAATCTTTAAGCGTCTGAAATTAAAATATTACAAAATATCAAAACATTTGTTTGTTTCATATGTAGGTAAGGGATTTGACAAGCAGTGTCCTTTGCTCTGTTTTGTCTTTGAGGTTGAAGGTGCCTAAACAGGTAAATAAGGGTTTCGAAAGTATGATAGTCTTAAATTTATAAGGTGTTTGAAATATAGAAGTTTGTTTCTTAATCCATGGACATGTGCATAATGTAGAGAGTTGACAGTAACTAAATATTTTATTACTAAAGGAAACATAGCCTCTATTTAAACATTATAAGAAAGGTCCTTTCCTACGCACATCGTCATTTATAACAACTGTGGTTGGTTGTTGACTAGATTTAGTCTTAAGATCTTCTTCTAACCCATATGCCACATTATTTGGGGCACAACATATTTTCTTCTTCAAAGTTGAAGACAGACTTGACTGAATGTTTTTGTCGCTGGAATTACTGTCAGCTTTTAGTGCAAAGGGGTAAAGTTATAAATTGCAAAATTAGTGAGCCACACTGAGCATCTGTATCACATCATTCCACCCCCGTTCTGGAGAAATTTCTCTTCACTTCAGACTCATTGTAATTAAAAGGCCATTGTCTCATCTCTTATGAAGGTGAATTTATCCTTGACATGCCTAAAAAAAGTCTGCATAAACGAATATTCTGAATCATTAATTAAGAACGTAAGATTTTTTTTTTATCCTTTTTGATGAGATTTACGACAGCATTACTTTAGACCTAAAGGTTGCCTCTCCTGCCTTACTGAAATAAAATAACTGCTTAATTGATAATAAATAAATAAATATACTATGGCAATACACACATCCCCATCTAGCTCCAAAGTAAGCGTAGCTTGTGTTATGGATACTGAGATGACTGACGAATATTTTTATCAATTATAAAAGTTAATACTTAAAATATATACATATAAACACCCAGGCACTGAAAAACATTAATTTTCATGACACATACATTTTCCAGTTGTGGGAATCGAACCCGCGGCCTTGGATTCAGAAAGCAGCGCTATGTATATCCCACTGCGCCAAACGGCCGTCTAATATCTAAATCTATAGTTGTATGCATGATCTGTAGATCACAAGGTTCCCATTAAGTTCTTGAAATGGCTGAAAGATTGTTAGGTATTTGGTTTTATTTTGTTATTGCATTGGACCCACATGTTGGGTATATGCTCTGAAACTCCTATGAAAGAAGCGGCCTGTGCCCAGCAATGGGGTATGTATAAGTTAAGGATGATTATAATGACTGAAAGTATAATGTATATCCTCCAAGAAATAGCTATGGATGTAACTATTGGTCACATGCCGCATAATATAATGGCATTAAATATTTCCTTAAGTTTCTTCTGTTTTATTTAAATTATTATTGGTTAATAATAATTCAACTGTACTTATTTACAATATTATTTTTAACAGCATATTTATTTTATTACATTGTTATATTAATATGGATGCAAAAGTTTATTTTTTCTATTTTTGTCTCTTATATTAATCCTCAAGTCCCAGCTATGAGATAATCGTTTAAGCCCGCCAACACACCTTGGAGCATCATGGAGGGTAAATAGATCTTAATATCCCTCCATCCTAATCGAAATCAACAAAAATTATCAACATTGGTTGATATTTGATGATTTTATAGAGTAAAGTCGTGAAAACAAATCATCTTGAATTGTTTTCTTTGGAAAAAATTTGTAACTGACCTTAAAAGCAAGTTAACTCTTTGGAGATTTAGAATTACTAAAATATATTTAGGTAGATAATATTATTAACAGATACCTATCTGTTAATACTCCGATACCACCTATCGTTACCATCGAAATTCTCAAGATAAGATAGGTACATCGTTACTAAACTATATCCTCTACAAAAATGTTCAAATTTGATTCGCGACGACATCCCAACTATGTTGATTGGTAGAAACACTTTCCCTCGGAGCTATCAGGATACCGGGACTTTCATCTGTAGTATGTACCTACGTACAATTGTACATGCAATCGAGCCTCAACGCTCACGTGTGCTTCAGTAACGAGGATATATTTGCGTATGAAAAACACGAAATACCTCTGAATTGTGGAGGGAATAAGACATTCAACCCTCTCCCCCGCCTCACCCCTCCCGCCCCCCCGCGACCCTTTTAACTTTCATCTCTGTCGAGTGCTCGGTCCACATACTTTTGTTCTATTTGATCAATGTTATTAAAATGTCGCGGGCTTGCGGGATTACAAACATCTGACTATCGTATAAACCGCTTCATAACAATTGGTTGGCCGATACGATTATTTCGCGACGTCCTATCAACGTGAACAACTTCGATACGAGTTAACCTATGGTAGGTTTACTGATATCAAAATTGAAAATTCAGTAGGGCCATCAGATCAGCATTTATTCAATAAATTCAATTTATTTTTATTTTGAAACGTCAAGTACGAAAAAAAGCTGTTTCACATCCCTATCCCTACTTAATATTATAAATGTGAAGGTACGTTTGTTTGTTACGCTTTCACGCAAAAACTACTTAACCGATCCACATGGAACTTTGTACACATATTCTTGGAAGTGTTAAAAGTAATATAGGATACTTTTTATCCCGACACTAAGCTCGGTTTTTTTGGGAGAGGGGATGAAAATGTTTGACGATTTTACACCATAACTCCGACAAATGATAACCGATTTAAATAACTATTTTTCTACTAAAGAGGTTATATGTTTAATTTTGTGTTTAATTTTGCCCAAACTTTTTGTAGATCTGATGAATTTGGTTGGCGATAGAGGACAGAACCCCTCATTTAAGCATAGCGATACTGAATACTTTAATTTTTTTTAGAACTACAACTAAATTGAATGCCACATCAAAAAAAAAAATCAAACGCAGACGAAGTCGCGGGCAATAGCTAGTACTACATAAATTGACGAACTTTTGTATACAGAAAGGTATTCATTCTGTTCATCTTTAAAACCAACGGATTACAGATACTTTTAAACTGAAGACAACAAACGGTTCGGGGGGATTTTAAAGATACAGAAACATACGTATGCGACCTGTGAGCCACAGCTAGTCTATAAGGTAAAATATAAAGTACAGACTGCAGATGTACTATTAAATATTCCACACTCAATTTAATAGGTCCAACAGTTAGGTGGCAGTTAACACTTGGCACTGAGGCCAAATCGCTCCGTAAAGGACGCCTTCATAGCAAGCAATCACAACACAATCACCCCAGCCTTGCGTGACACCGAAAACGTCCTCGTTCATAAGTATAAATTAATCCATTTAGAGCGCTCGCCCGGCACCGGCCGCGACCGACGATTAACGGAAGCGTCTACTTAACTAATTTATCCCCGGGTGGTTTTAACAGAATGGATAGCAGTGATTACGGATGATGGCGAAGATCGTGTGACAATTGCGCGTACGCAACTACTCAGAAGTGGGATGGAAAATTTTGTTCTTTACTGTTTATAGTGTACAATTGCAAACAATGTAATATTTCCATATTATGCGTATTTGATACATGCTCAGTTTCTGAACAACTTCCATGGCATTCCGTGACGTGTAGCACGTAATTAGCAGTATAAAAGAGTTCTTGTCTCATACTCAATGAGTTGTTTATGTGTATTTGATTAATGTTTTATTAAGATAACATACTGAAAGTAGAAGAAGAAGAAGAAACACTTTATTGCACTTATAACATACAGGAAAAGAAACAGTAAGGAGTATACAATGTAGACATGCAAAGGCGGCCTAATTGCTGCAAGCAATCTCTTACAGGCAACCTTTGTAGATAGGACTTACAGCAAGAGAACGGCATAGTGCCAATAGTGTTGATACATTAATACCAAAATGTAAAGATACAAATACAAAATATATATAAGTAGATTTTAACATACAATTCAAAAGAAAGAAATATAAAGTAAGAAGTTAGAAGTAACATAAATTCTACTGATAGGGTAAACAAACGATTCCCATTCATGAGAAGATTTTAAAGACTCATGAGTCATGACGTTGATTGCTGATTTCCGAAATATCTTATAGAATCTTCGGCTATTTAAAAACAAATCGTCCATTTACAGAACGATTAAATTTTACAGAACTCTGTCTTTAATATAGTCTACAAAGGTGGTAAACGATTGTATAAAATAAGGAATTTTGAAATACTCATTGATGGCGCTTGTACTTAGAGTTGTAAAAATACAAAAATGTTTATTACTGTAAATAATTTTTTATGTAGCTATAACTACAATGTATAATTGGCTTACAAAAATATATAGCTATAAAACAAAATATAGACATGATCGAAGGTAGGAACACGCTTTCGGAAGTATATATGCCTATAGGCTTGCTATATGCAGTAAAGACTCATTTAGGTCACTTATAGATTTATTTAATAAAAATCTAATAAAATAACCAAATCTCAAAAATAAGTTGGATACCTTTTACATAAGCTATATATAAATTGATTGTGGATATGAAGGGGCCTTCCAAATTTGCATTTACTACAATCTACACATGCTAAAGTACATTGATAATATTCAAGAGGACTTTTCAAAGACTCATTCAGGTCAATTGTAAATTTCTATGGAAAATAAAAATCTACTATACTCCTTAACTGTCAATAATCCATTCGATAGCTACTAAAGTAACTATGGAAATGATCGGAGGTACGAGCAGGCTTTCTGAGGTACATAATATACCTACAGGCTTGAGTACATTGGCGATACGAAAGGCGTGATGTCCGCACACAGCTAAGACACCTGAGTCGCGCTGGGCGCATCGCTCACTGCAATCTGTACATTATTTCTCCATTGTTCGCGTAACGAGCCCCCTCCTCCCACTTCCACCCCGAGCACCCCCCGCCCCACTTTCCCACACCCTGCCCCGGGGCGGTGGGACCTCTCTCGCGCCTTTCTTTTATCATTCCTCTCTTTATTTCCGAATGCAAATAATCCTCCACACGTGTGAGAACCGAAACCATTGTTCTCGCTTCCACCCCCGCGGGGGACCTTGGTGACGCAATCTTTTCCTTCAGCATTTACATAAATGTACCTACACTATCCAAGAACTTATTACGTTACGCATGAAACATTAATTTCTTATGCATATAAAACATTATATCTTTCCCATAGTGTCGCAGGTATAAATTTTCTTTGTAAAGAAAATATAACTTTTCCCTCCACTGCCTCTTTTCTGAGTTTCTCTTTATTACTCTATCAAACAATACCGGGATTGACTTCTGTGAAACCTCACAGAGAAAATCTGTGGTGAACCTAGAAATTTATATTTAGTTGAAGTATTCTTTAAAGAGCTGAGTTCTGCACTAAGAAAAATCCAACCCACAGCGCACAGCAGAAAGTCGGAAAAAGACGCGGATAGTCAGTATACAAAGGGGTTGGGCGGAGCAGGTTTGTTTCGAGCAAAATTAACCAATTTTGATATTTACCCTAAAACATGGCGTCGATTATACACGATGAATTTGTTACGTTTTAAACATATTTTAAACAATTTAAGAATTTGAAGTTCTTTATGCAGCATCATTGAAGAAGCCATATCAATATATTATTTAAGCATGGATTTAAATGTCCTGCTAGAAATTTTTAAATAGTAACTAGCGGTTCTCCGCATCTTTACTTGCGTACAACTTATATATTTGAGTTTCCCATACAAACTTTCATCCGCTATTCTGCTCAATATAACCCGACCAACAAATTCGTGTATTAGCACGTTGTAACAACAAACATACAATCCGAAAAAAAACGCTTTAGCTTTGTTTATATATTATACTGAACTCAGGTATACCATTTTTGTTTTAATAATTAAATATAATAAACTAACGACAGTATCAAAAAATACATTTCAAAATAGCAGTATGACCGACTGACTCACTGTAAATTTTTCAGAACCGCTCATATATGGCATATGCCAGCTAATATGAAAATAAATAGAAGAGAGCAAACTTTATAAACTTTGTCTTAATAGCAAATGGCGACCGCACTTAGCAGCTGTTTCAGATAATTGCTAAGAACTACAATATTTGTATAAAAATGCATTTATTTCCTTTTTCGAGCCTTGTTAAATCACCGCCATCGGATTAACGGAGGCGAGTAGTGTCGACGCTCATTGGGAGTGGAGGACAAACAGCTCGTTAAGCGTTAGTCGGACGGAAGGGTGGAGTCTTTGCTTCCCAAGAAAAACGCTAAGTGGGAAATCAATACGTATTATAGGCGCGATATCGGGCCCGGCTACCCGTCACACTATGATGGATGAACGCAACCAAACTTTCCGCACTGACTTTAATAATGACAATATACAAATTGACGTCCGCCCGGCGCTTCCGAAACGCGATACACTGTCGCCACTCACATTATGTAAACAAACATGGAAAAAACGGATCGGCTACCATCAATTTTAGTAATAGAAATCTCAATTACATTGTTTTTTTCGAGACGCTCATCTATCATGCGTCCCAAACTATTGTTTGGATCCAATCGTCGCCTCGAATAACAGTCGCGTTCGTGACGCGCCGGTGTGCGATATTGGAGTAGATCGACAGGCGGGAGTCAGTGGCACCTCTACATATTGAAAGCTATTCGGAATTTGCAAATAAATACATGCACACGACGACGTGCATCCCGCTAGCGCATCTCTACTCCCTTTTAAAATTGAAATCGCATTCGGTGGCTGTCTCTTGGAACCTACCTATGGTTTCCAGCGATATTGAGCATTATGAACACGTATTACAATTCGATATACACGATACACCCAAGTTGGATTATATTGTACGTGTTTTACATGTCTCCCTTTTTAAAGAACATATAACTAATTACTCTATATTAAATGCATAGTTAGATAGATAGATGAACACTTTATTGAACACAAATTCTTCAGAAACAACACAAATGAGGTACAATAATAAATTTAAACAAAGATTGGTATTCATAGGCGGCCTTCTTGCTAAAGCAATCTCTGCCAGACAACCCTTGAGAAAAGTAATATAAGAATATAAAGAATAGCGGCACAATGTATAAAATTAACTGAATATAATGCATGATGAATGTTGATCGAAACCTGCAAACACTTCATGATTACATTTATTACTTATACCTTGGAATTATTCTTTATTCAAATAGGCACATAGATGGAACTTTAGATGCGTACATTACATGTAAAATGTGATATAGGAGTGAGTTGATGGCGATTAATAAATTCGTCAACTTTAAACTAAAGCTACGAAGGTTCCAAACGCGCCCTGGTCTAAGTAGAAGCCCACAACAAACTTAGCCGGTTGTTATTTTTTTTTCATTATCGCCATCTCACATTGTCATTTAAAAACTATTAAAGAAGCAACCTGGTTAGAGCAATAATTTACACCCAAGCATTTTTATCGTTTTCGTAGTCTTTAATATTATAATAGGACTATTCTATAAGCTTACGTTTAATACAAACAACAAACATATTTACTAACTATGGGTTCAGAGTCACACAGGAGATGATGGAGAGAGCTAAACTCTACATGATCAAATGAAATACTCGTATAGGGAAATCCGTAGGTACTATAATTATAGTTACTATCAAAACACAACGATGGGCCGTACTTACCTACCAAATTTGGAAAACTAGTGAAGGTTAGGGTCCCAAAATGCTGACTTATCGGTGGACCGATTGACGTCAAGTTACACACATCGACAAACGACCTGATATGTCCAACAATGAAAACCATCAGTGAGATGATTGCTTAAAAATCGCTAATTGTTGTGTTTAATTTAATTTCAAACATGTATTATGCTATCAAAGATGTATGAAGTTTACGGCCCAAACCCTGCTTACTCTGTGAGGGTCGATATTGAGATGATGATGATGATTTATATTTACCCTTTATCGCATATTACCTTACTAGTAAATATTTGAGACTTAACATCCATGCTTTACAACAATAACAAAATATGACCAATGCAAATTTTACCCGTTAACGCAAAAACGCTTTTATTTTCATTGATCTTATAATTCATGCTCTCCACATAACCACGCAAGTACCTTTAAGAGCCGTTTGCGATCCACCCACCTGAGACCAGTTAGCACTTACAGATGCTTAGTAGTGTATAATGCTTTCAAAGCTTCTATAAACACTATATTTAGAAAAGTTCTGAGCATAGTATGGTGACAATTTATTTACCTACTACCAGTGGCAAACAGTTTTTCGTATGAAACTTTTTGTGCATTTCCACTAAACGGTTTTATGACGTACTAGCATGGGCACTATTAGAAAATTATTGTCTATCCGTTGTGGTGTCTGTCTCTTAAAATATCCGAGTAACGGGTAGAGATCATTATCTCATGGCACGCAAGCTAGCCCTACCGGTCTATCTTCAAGCACGTACCCAGTTTGCTGTCAAACATCAGTCAGGGCTATCAGGACATTGGTTTCCAGGACATGGCACCTGTGAACGGATTCAAAAGCCATCAGCCATATAGCCATGCATGAAATTTGATATACTTACTCGAAAAAGCAATTCTTCTCCCTCCCTGACGGAATACCAGCTCTTATATATCTGAATTAACCATAAGCCATATATTTTTATAATAAATATTGTTTTTAATCATCATCATTTTTTTTTTTTATAATTGAATATTTATTGTACGAACCATTGCCACCTAACCCTCAACTCATTGACGATAAAAGGTTGAGTAATTTTTCACTATCCTCAAAGACTATCAGGTATTATAATCGAGAACTGAAACAGACAAAGTACTGGTTTTTTTATTACTACAACGGTCAGTTACAGTTATTTAGGTATAGTGTTCTGATAACGACAATCTCAATCAGGATTAACCCGACCACGCCTCGCTTCCTTTGAGTCCATGTTTAGCCATAGATCGCGGTTATTATTAATTTATTTATTAGCTTTTCAATGAAACAAATAGTACTTTTACACATAATAGGTGTAATGATAAACTCATTACATCTTATATTATGTGTGATAAAAAAAGGCACTACTCACCTTCACCTTTTTTTTTAATCACATAAACAAAAAAAAAACAGTTATACATAAACGATAATAGTACCTAACCACAAAATGCTTAGGAACAACTACCGAGCAAAAATGAAATAAGAAAAATCACTAACATGTTAAATTAGTTGGTAAAAAAGATGATGACTTTAATCTATCCACGTATAACAAGGAGAACTAGGCCTAATTTGTTTGCTACCGATAACACAAGCATGGCCAACCTCTTATCAGAATCCGAAGAAAATTAAACAACGGTTGCAAAAACATATCTTACCTTATAGTCTTACATGGGATTAAGCCGCAGTAGTTGAAACGTGGAGTGTGGGGGGTGTATTTATGTCACCTCGGGGACACAAGCTCTCTCCCCTCCCAATTATACCGCAGTAAAAGTCATAAAAAGACACCCGAAGTTTTTACACGAAGCTAGAAGAAGGCTCACGAAATTAAGAGGGGCGCCGAAATGTGAGATGAGCATGAATTTTTTATAAGAGCAGATGATGGTGCCCCGTTTATGATGTCTTACGGCGTATAATGCCTGCCTTGCACGCGGTGTGCTCTCTGAATCATTGATGCCGCCTTTATTGCTACCACAGACAATGTCAA
This sequence comes from Pararge aegeria, assembly GCF_905163445.1. Classification (NCBI taxonomy): domain Eukaryota; kingdom Metazoa; phylum Arthropoda; class Insecta; order Lepidoptera; family Nymphalidae; genus Pararge; species Pararge aegeria. The sequence continues at coordinate 7,193,842 of NC_053195.1, read as the reverse complement.
ATAATTAATTACCTGCCCGCAAAGAACCCGACTGACTGCTTGGTCTCATGCGGTCGAACTCAATCAAATACCAAGGTCTCTCTTATTACCAACGTGCTATTACTATTTAATTATATTTATTTTAAGAAGAAATATAAAGTTAAATGCTGTTCGTTGTTAAGCTCGTCACTTGAGCTTGAACCGATTTGGCGTTTTTTTTAAATTATTATTCTCGGAATAAGTGTTTTTCGGAAAAGAGAACTAAAAAAAAATACCAAGTAGTTGGTATTTAAATAAGATTTTGTATTAAATTTTGCCATTCTTTGGTTAACCGTTCTTGAGTTTATCAATCATATCATAAAATGGCAAAGTGGGAAAATGGTTGTAAGCTAGCAACCATCCGCGGGTGTAAAGTGAGACAGACATGCGCGGGGCGTTTTCTCTGTTTTTGGACACAATAGGATACAATAATGGCTGAATGGTGATACTGTATTTTCTTAATTCAATGATAGCAAAACTTGGCAATTAATTATTCGCAATAAATAACCAAATAAAATTTTATATTACTTTGTATGACTTCAAATACAAATCGGTGTCCAGATTAAAACTATTCAGCTAACATTTCAATAACTTTTGTGACTTCATAACTTTAACATTATTATTATGTTTTTGGTTACGCTCGACATACTCCGCTGTTAGACTTGAAACGTCCCACTGCTGGGCACCTGTCTCTTCTCTCGAAGCAGAGTGTGGAGATGTTCGATACAAAGAAATGATGCGTATCGTTAAATAAACTGGTTGGCGAACGAAAATATACTAGTTTCCAATAACCGATCATAAACTTTATTTTAAGAAGGTTGATACGTTTTGGTCACAAGTACGGGTCGAAAACGACCTGAGACCTGGTTAACGCAACAGCGATTTTCGTTTCGTGCATGCTTTATGAAACAATACATTCTCACGTTTGATTTCTTATGGACCTCAATTGATTTTTTTACGAGTGTGTTTATTATGCTCCCAATGTGCGAAATATCGATTGCGAAATTCGCTCATGTGAGCACGCGAGATTTATCACCTATAGCTAAAACATTTAAAGTGGGTGCATACGTAACATACCTTAATTCTTTGTTAAGTAAGTTCATAAACTCAAATAATCTAAAATATGAATGCATTTTTGAAATGAACGTAATTTAGTCATCATCTAACTGATATACTACCTAATTAATGTAATGTAAAAATACAGCTGACCCAATGGTCAATATAGTTTGGGTGGCAAAGGCGACTCAGTTCGAGTTAATACCTAACCGTTATTATCATAGGTTATTTTTTATTAAGACTATTAATTACTATCTGTCATTTTTTATTGATATTCTTAACATTACCGATTTGTTCAACGTTGTTCTACCAGCACAATCTTTATCAAGACCAACTCCACAAAGAAAGAAAAAAACTCTAATATAAAGGGGCAGATCCAACTTTAAAGTGATGGTACTATAATACCTCGCAGTGAGTGTTTACGTAACCGCTGCCGTGTAGTCACATCGTAAAGTTTGAACGGAAGTTTCACGCTCAATGGCGAGGTGCCCCAACAGGGACCGGGTTTACAGGGTACACGGTATACCCGACCCTGCGGTGCGTGCGTGCCAGTCGACCTCCGGTCGCAGCTAATATGATTATGACAGTGCTACGTGCCAACCCAGCTCCGGGAATCCTCGCACAAATATTCATTAATCTTTCACGGTCCGACGTCCGCCGCGATGGAGATTTAATCAGATTAAGGATCATCTTTTTGCGGGAAAAGTCATGCCCTTTTGTTGCTATTCGGCCTTCGCTCGCACTTTTGTGCTGAATTTATGACAGACGATGTTTGTTCAGAATGTAAATTACGTAAAAGAAAACGGTTCCCACCTACCATTTTTCTTCGTCAAGTGTTTATTGTTAAAAAAAAGTAGGTATACGGGAATGTGGTATGGCATCGCTCGCAGGGCGTGCATCTGTGTTCGTAGACGGCGCCAAGACGACTGTTGGTGCCCGTGAACCGTACGACCTCGCCACGCAGTCTGCTACAAGCGGATTTTCCCGACCGAGTACGTTTAAAAAGCGAACCGATTAACCGCCCATATGACAATTGAAATAGTGTTTGTTAGTGTAAAAAGAATAATATAAAAAATCTTTTGCGAATACAAAGGTAATGTTACAATAACTCTACGATAACATCTTTCGACACGGGATGAAAAATAAAAAAAGGTTGCGCATCTTTAAAAATATTAACACTTTAATAGCCATTCGTTCAGTCCGTTTGATTCATAGATAGGAGGCGAAAATCCGAATAAAAAGTAGAATTAAGCGCGGCGAAACGCGCGTAAAATTATTTTACCATTGTATGCAAATCGACGCCGCCGTGATTATTTTATTTCCTAAGAGTCCCGGACTATAAATCTTGGTTGATAAACGAAACCGGCCAATTGATTTGTGGTTATAAAAATAAACAGCTATTTGCTTGCAACTTTAAAAAATAATCCACACACGTTACTTACGATGAACTTATATTTCCGAAATGGATCATAAATCGACATTTATATAAAGAAGCAACTGAGACAAGAAAATAATGAATGTGAACATAAATTCGGCAGAAGTTCACATCTACGAGCTTTGCGCGACATTTGAGAAAAAATTTGAGTTTCGCGATTGTTAAAATGACTGCATCTAAAGATATTTGATGTTCGTTAAAAATGATGCGTCGAAACACAATTGAAAATATGATTCTGCAGCAATTATACATATTTTGATATTTGGTGTATTGTACATTTTTTTATCATTTTTATTCAATGTTCTATGGAGGTTTATAGGGTGTGTAGCGATGAAATAATTTAATGAAAAAATATAAAACTACGCAATAAAAAGCATTAGGCTCGTTTTATGTTTGAAAATGTTCGTTTATTAGTCTGTCTTTTTGGTGGAGCTAATCTTCGGAACATCTGAAATAACTTTCACAGGATAACAGGCAAGTAGAGGACTATATACATAGTTTAGAGAAAGGCGAGTATTCATTTCGGAAATGAACCTTATGGGGTGAAATGTGGGTGGGAAAATTGCTTATGAGCCCTTCTGTGACTTTCAAATTTAAAAGAGAATTTATTCACTTTAATTAATCCACTAAGAAAAATGTTTACTAAATTCTTTCCGTTAAGGCTTAAGGCACGAAATGGGGTTAAATTATTCTAAGTTTTTAAAGTTTATGTACATTAAATATTCTGTCAACTTTAACCAAATACTTTTATAGACGTTATCATAAATTTTAAACCGTAAAGGTGTGTAATAGGAATTGTAAATATGGGCAATATGGGTATTTTTTATTCAGGTTCTAACTAAACTTTGCTCGCGACTTCGTCATCTTTGTGTCTATATATTTGATTTGGCTATTTAATCCTAGTAAAGAAATTTTGCCCTGTTGATGGGTTTCCAATTAAGATCACCGAACAGAAACAAACAAAAATATACATTTTCACAATTATAATATAGCTTAGTATAGATTGTACACGTGTGAAATAGCAGGCAAGCTCCAGTTATAAAATGAGAAGCTCATCCTTAGTCCGAGCGGCGCGGTGTCTAATGCAAGAAGCGTTGCAAAAACCTCTAAGACGCGACGGGAATGTGTCGAAGCCGCGTTCTGGGGCGCGTACGTACAGCCTATAAAAATACCATCGAATGAAGCCCCTCTCCATTTCTTTTTAAATCAATTCAATCAACCGCCAGCGAACGATTGGCCGCCGCCGAATATTGTTGTCACAAAAATTCAAACGCCGCACGTCTACTGCGAATGTCATAAATATAAATCGCTAAAAAGCAGCTTAAATCATAATTGAAATTGTTGATTGACAGGCACAAATGTGAAGATACGGCGCTTACGTTTGGCCATTTATTATTAGAAATACCCTTAGTTGTGTTGATTATCGTCGTACCTTAATATCCCACTGCTGGGCAAATTTCTTTTTTCATAATCCGAGTATGTTTTACATGTTGTTTAATTTTAAGGGGTATTCCAGAAGCTTTATCTTTCGTCCAATTCTCTTATGTGCTATCACTTTGCTACATCTTTCCAGGCATTGAGTGTTTTCTACAGACACAAATACTAAACGCCAAAAAAGATGCAATCTCTGTGCCAAGGAATTGGGACATTCTAATCCCAATTCTCTTTCTCGGTCTGCGCTTGTGGTTCTTGGAGTATGTATTCATGGTTGGTATTTCCAAATATTTGTGAATTTCCTCATTCCGTGTGCACCAGAGATTGCTCTAAGGACAATGTTTTGGAACCTCTGGAGTATCTCAAGGTTGGAGTATTTCATAAAGAGCTTTAATTCAATACGCTGCTCAATTACGGTGAGGTAGGCTTACTGTTATTGCTAAGGCGTCAGCGACGGAACGAACGTTTGGCTGCCAAGCGTCACCTTATGGCCAAGCTAACGCCATCTATTATAAAAATCCTAAACGAGGTGTTATTGATAAGCTGTCCTCGCCATCATCCTGATTCTGTCCCACTGCTGGGCACATTTCCTCAAACACCGAAGATACATAACTTTAAACTTTAAACTGCGTAAACAACAAACTGTTAAAGGCGTAATCCTAATTAATGCCCAGATACGGCAGTAGCGTTTAGCTTGTAGGCGTCTCTACAGTAGATACACTATCTATTAGCAATACTCAACACTTAGATATATTACTATATTCATCAGCATAATTAACCCTATCGTTAGGCACCGGCGCACCTTCAATATAGGAGAGAGAGATAAAGAGCTTTAGAACCACCATGCTGTTCCAATGCAGAAGCAGACAATTCTTTGGGCTCAGCACGGCTTCGGTAATGTAGTACTGCAGTCTTAGGGCGTATTCATATTTTGCTAACTTTTTAAGTGGTTTCGCACGACCACTCAGAACAAAACAGAGCATTTTTTACAAATAAAATTTTCGAGTTCTCTTTATATGTCAATGGATAGGCACTCTATAAGTGAATTTTAGTTGCGCAGAATTTATTATCTAGCTCTCGTCAACAAACAAATGCGATTATAAGAAAGATACGTACTTCCTAGACCGCTGTCAAGGAAAATGTAAAGTGCGTCTAGATGAATTAAACATTGTTCCTTTAAAAATAGATTCAAGCTTATCACCACACCAACATCTTAAAGGAAACAAAACTACGAAGGTGCCTACTTATCCTATACAGATTGAATGTAAATAATCACGTGTGCAAAATGAAAACAAAGTAAGAGCTAATAAATTTAATACTGAGATTTTATTTATTTCATTCTGTGGTAATATTTTCTGCTTGATTCCATACATGTTGTATGCATTTTACATTGTTAAAACTTCCACCAACCCAGCTTCACCGTTTTGATGTTAACATAATTTCTTATTTCACAGAATAGGTAATATGACTTAGTATCACGTCGTCAGCACAGTTAGTGATATTGATACACCACGAAAGTGAGAGCTAAATTCAATCTACGCGCCACGTCAAACTTGTATAACTCAAAAGTTATTATGCGCTAAACTACAACATCTAGCAACCCGTTAGGCCAAATTAGTGCGATACGCTGCTTGCACCATTTAAGGAACTAACTACCGACACTAACCGATGATTGCGACGGCCGATTGGCGCAGTGTACACTACTTTTGTGTGATGAGCATGAATGTTTTTCAGTGTCTGGGTGTTTATATGTATATTCTAAGTATTTATGTTTATTATTTATAAAAATATTTATCAGTCATCTCAGTACCCATGGCACAAGCTACGCTTACTTTGGGGCTAGATGGGGATGTGTGTATTATCGTAGTATATTTATTTATTTATTATGATATAGTCAGGCAAGCAAAAATATCACATTTTTTTATACTTTGATCAAAGTGTAAAAAAATTACAAGAAAGGGAATACAAACGAAACGTTAACTCTTTTTGTGATACTGATTATGGTCTATAATCAGAATCATTAAAATTAGATTGACGATTCTTGTACATCAGTTCAAAAACACGTCACTTATTGAAATACTCGCGAAGTTGTATTAATTTGGGTTGTGTTTTTTCATTTAGTGAAAGAGATCTACGCTGCCAACGTTCAAAGGCAGCCGCTTTTTGTCACTACTGTTAATTTCAACGGACAATGGACGCCTGGCGGCGCGCGTCTGCACAATCAGGCCGGCGTGAGCAGCTTAAATGCTCTCTTTACCGCTCAATAATTATCATTTTAGCAGCTTTTGAATATTTTGCTTTGTACAGGTACTAAGAATATTACCTTTTCTATTAGCAAACCAGCCATGTATAAACCGATATCATAAGTTGTAATGAAATGAAATCCTGCGTATTTCCGGCTCATAATTCTCGAATTTACGGGGCAAGAATTAAACACTTCGGGAATATTACTATCTATTCAGTGGGGAAGTGTTAAGGTTCAATGAATGAAATTTATTTTCTGCTCAAACCTCATCAACCTAGTATTTAAATTATCACTGTGAGTAGTTTTAAGTTTAATACTTATTTTAGATTATAATTACAATGCCTGTATACACCTATAATTGTAGTTGTAATGACACTCAACAGGATTTATAGTTCTTACACTGTTTAATATTTTATGAACGTTAAATAAATATTAAATTTTTATTCAATCAGTACGAAGCTCTTCACACACGGATTGCTAATCAACAAGTGTTCGTTGTAAGACACTAAAGCCTAAATGATGTCAGTTAAAAACACACAGCAATCGCAGTTACCTGTGAAAGTGTCCCCTGGCGGTAGCAAAAAGTATCTTAATTGTGCAGTAACTTAATTGTTTATTTTTTTTAACCCGACGTTCAAAGGTAGCCGCTTTAAGTCAATACTGTTCATTGTTTTGGACAATGGACGACGGACACAGCGTTCGTCCAGACATAATTACTCTCCTAATCGCTGACCTCATATTATAAGAGTCCGTCTTTATGCAAATTGCAGTATAGTTAGCGGCAGACAGAGCAGTTTAGTATACCTACCATGAGTATGGGAACAATCTCATGAAAATGAGTGTTAAATTTTTTAGATTAAGTCGAAGGATTCGGATGATTAGGTATATTTTTAGATACATATCACCTTTTTATATAGGACAAAGAAAAATACGTATTTCTTATTCTTCGTAGTTCGTATTTCTGTCTGTAATCACTACCTTTTAAAATTCCTAAACGAATTGTTTTTCACCAAATAGGTAGGTAGTGTAATGGCCAGATAACACTGGTGACGGCTGGTGATTCTTATCATTCATCATCATCATCATATCAACTCATTACATTACACATTACATTACAGGGCTCGGGTCTTCTCCCACAAAAGGGTTGAGCGGATTTGTGGACTTTTAATCTTTAAGTAAAGATTAAAAGTCTATTAATAAAGGTAGCATAACGCCGAAACAGTTACGCAGTGTTTGTTAGCTCTGTAAAATTTTAAAAGTAGTCTCAGTTAAAGTAGAACACTGGATAAGACAAAACAATGGATAAGGGTAGAAACGTTCACGTTAAACCACCAGTACCGGTTTTTATTACGATCATAATATTGTGGTACATAATTAAAGAGATCCGCTAGACATAGCTATGCATAAGTACATCTCGTACAGTTTAATCAATGGACCAAATCTATTTAATTGGAATTAAAATTAGATACTTTACTGTTAGACATTGTTAAATAAAGCTGTTAAAAGATAATCTCGCACGTAAAAAGTGAAATCAATTCGGGCACAAACCTGACCTATAGTTAACCTGCGCTTAATTCACCATTCGGCCTGGGTGGTAAGCAGCGACGATATTGTCTCGAGAAATAACGGCTGATTTTACGATCAAATCGCCTCAGTTGGAGCTTAATGTAAAACCAGTTTAAATACACCCGTAAATCTCTTTGACGCGTGCCTACGCCTCGAATCACATTGCATCGCAAATATGGCACCAGAGCCTTCCATATGTTAAAGTTTAGAATGCTCCTACATATATGAGTAGGAAACATACGTCACAAACAACGTGCATGTGTTGTACGTGACTACGTTTTTCTTTTCACTGACGTAGATTTGTTTTCTTGAGATAAAAAAGAAGCCTTTTCCACTTGACGCGTCGAACCGGTTCTTAACCAGGATATGTACAATTTTAGTTCAGCTACCGTTGTCATTTATTTTCAAATCTATTTTTAAGAATAAATATAAACATGATCCACATGTACCGAGTGTTTCTTATTTTATACTTAACGCCAAAGTATTTGGTATTTAAAATAATGACTCTGAAATTATAAATAGTAAAAAAGAGGTTACATTCTGTAGCACGTATGTCACTTATCAGCCCTCGAAAATTCAAACGAAGTCGCCAGCTTTTGTTTATTAAATTCACCTACCTAAATACTCTATTAGGTTAGGCAAAGCCGGCTCAACACCATCTAATTCATCTAAATGAATATTAAAATCGGTCAGTTTTATTTTATATATCTTAGGTTATAATAGTACTTCATTATCAGTTTTTTTATAACTACTTGCCGGCCCTTGGTCTGTAAATTTGAAATGATACTGCTTAAAGCCATTTCATTCAATACAGTCTTTTGAAGTTGTACATTTTTCTGGAGATGCCTATAAATCCTTTCGAAAATGAAGTATCCGCTAGATTTAAATGTAAAGAAAGGGAACTCTTCACTGAAAATCATCTTAAAATAATTCAAAATCGTTAGATATAATCAAATTTTATGCTCGGTAGCAACCTAGCCTTTGATTTAGACCACAATAGAATCCATAATTTCAAGAACTGATTAGAAATTACAACATTCAACATCGTAATGGCCACACAGAGTTACATAAACAAAAACAATGGATTTCAATTATACTAAATGTTAATTCTATTGGCAAAGAGCGAGTGATCTTTGATTAAAATTGCTATTGTCGGGATGCATTCCCATAGTCCGGCGTGCGGAAATAATGGTGGTGGAAATGAATTGTTGCCGCAATTGTAATTTACCAATCGGAATCGTTGTTCATTGTAATTGCACTATCAGGTGCATTTCATTTATAATAGTATTGTTCTTCAAATATGTTTGATAAATGAGATGTTAACTAATATCAAACTAATTTTAATAAACTTTCTTAAAACTCACGAGGCTTGTTTGATACATAAAATACTATAAAGAACTGTTATGACAAATTTCACTTTCAAACTCTATGTAGATTTTCGCATGAATGCGATCCACAATTGGTTATCTTTAATCACGATGTCACCTCGCGTCCTATTGCGCCATTTTATTTACAAAGCATCCTTGAATCACAAAACGTTATGGCAGTCACAAGTCATACCTATGGTGATACAATTTAAAAAATCCTTTGCAATTCCGATGCCGGGTGTTGAATGAAAATTGCCCCAAAGGATGTTAAGCCTGGAGGGCTTGGAGGTCACGTTGGTCCATAAATCCCATCCCTCGATAGAACAATTAAAAGACGAGCTCAAAACAATTACGCAACGGTGGCCCAGAGGCGTTCGTGATACCATAGAGTAAGAGCACACAACATCCATCGTAATGGTTTTGACTAGAAGAAATCGTTTGCAGGATTAGTTTTTATACGATTTTTATAGTTGCTTTTTGTATCAACCCATAACCGGCCCAATATAAGACACGGGTCTCCCCTCACAACTTTAGGAAGTAGTACCTCAACGAAGCTAGCCGAGTGCGGATTGGTATGCTCACGGTGTAGTATTTTTATGTGCGTTAGAAGTAACTTTGACTTTTTTTCTGTCGAGCAACTTGAACAAGAACCAAAAATTTGTAATGTTCGTTGAACCACAACATTCTATAGAAAAAATGTAACCCCAGTTGCTAAAGTTGCATAAAAAAGCAAAGTAGTTATTTCTTTACTTTATGACCACTTTTTGCGTATGTCTAGTTGTAAGATAATAGTTATATCCCTAAAGTTATAGTTATATACCGTAATATAGTTATATGAACTAAGTGCATAACTGCCTTACTATGGATCTTAAATATCTTACTAGACTAATCCAGTATTTATATACACGCTATGTTTGAACCCTGTTTTTCTCTGAACATCTGAGCTCAATTCAGTTTAATCCGCGAGAACCAGGCAAATCTGCACGGTCAACAGCTAGACTGGTGTCGGAGTGCGCAACGATGTGGTGTATAAAGATTCATCGTCATCATCATATCTATCCATTAACGGTACGCTGCAGTGCACGGGTCTCCTCACACTTTGAGAACGGGTTAAGACCGTAATCCACCACGCTGGCCCAGTGTGGATTGGTTGCGTATAAAGACCAAAGAAGTTATAAATTGCACCGTGCACATTTGCCTGGTTTTGACGGATAAAGCAAATTATACTCAAAATTCATTGTACCTACATAATAGAATTCAAACCTGTATTGAAAAAATGGGTGAATAAAAAAACCCTTGAGGTCCTAAAGATACACATTTTACTGTGAATGTATAGGAGCTCCAAAACACTAGAACCATATCCCAGTAGGATTTATTAGACTTTCCATAATTTTTAGCATCAAATTTCACAAAGAATTATTAGCGCAATAGCTTCTACAATGTTCTTTGGCCACATTGATATTTCGCATAAGCATAAAATATCGATTAAAATCTATACAATTTAGATAGTAGGTAGTGCAATTTATCTTCTGGTAGCTTTGTCTAGTGTTAATCGAACACAATTGTTTTACTGCCATAAGTCATTTTAATCTTTAATTGAGCCTTCTAGACATATATATTTCCTCAAGGCTATTACCATACCATGTTTATGTTATGTTATATCAACGCTGTAGATCCCTTTAATCTAGATCTTAAATCTAAATAATAAGAATAGGAGAAATTTAAATTTTGATATAAATACTACAACTTAGGTGAAAAAGAGGATGACGAAATTACCTACTCAGACCACGACACCATCTATAAGCTCGTACACAAATAAATAAAATGAAGTATCTGGTTGTCATATAGAAACAACTAGCTCTTATGCATTACGCCACGTAAAAAAAATGTTAAAGTGGTACGTGGACAGGGACTGAGGCAACCGTCGTAAATAAACTCACCTGTTTTTTTTTAATCTATTTAAATATTGACGAATATGATGTGCAGTTGGAAATACTTGGCAACATTTTTGATTGTATTAACATTAGGCCAACTTCTTTTGTTTATAAGCAGTGGTGTGCACTTCATACATTCACAAAGGCACTGCCTACCAGTTTTTTTTTTATTTCTTTTTAAATACCCGTATAGGATATGGATTTTCTCATTTGATGTCCTCCGCATAAAGCACAAAACCCTGTGCACGGCAATATGATAAGTGTCTAAACTAAACTAAATTGAGGGAATTTGTTTAATTCCCTTAATGCTATTCTTTTTCAGGAGATTAAGTGTGAAACGGACAACACTACTTTTTGACCTAAAAATCGATTCGTTAAGTAAAGAGTTAAGTGTGCAACAGAATTGACACCATTAGGTGCCAGTTATTCTCATTTCTTTATATTTATTATTGTCGAATCAAGCATATGGCCTATGTGATCTTAAGTTGAAAACCATCGCCTAATTCAGACAAACACATCGCAGGGCATGCAACGAACACGTCCCGCAACCTGCCGCCCTATGTCCATCAACCTACGGCGAAGGTGCTAAGCCTCATGTGTCTGTAATAACACCGGCACCCACGCCCTTCAGATGTTGCTTAACGGTAGAAATAAGTACTTCCCCGGACGAACTCTGTCTCAAAAAGCTCTTCTTTCAAACTCTTATTAATGCAGTACCCAAACAATGCAGTTAAACGGATAAATTCGTTTATCATTGTGGCATCCCATGTATTCCGCAGAGCGTAGAGTCCAGGCGGCGGGCAATCTGCATCAGGCTGATCCCATTTTAATGGAGCGCCGGCAAACAAGCTCCGGAGCCGCTTACCGGCAAATCCACCGAGATCCTATGCGCCACTTAGTTACTACATTTTATCTTTTATAGCGTCTTCTGCCCAAATAAATGTTAGAAGTTCATGCATTTTATCTATCAATGAATTTTCTGAGATTATGTTTAAACTAATATGAATGCAAAAGTGTGTAAATTTGTTTATATCTATCGTCATCATTGGCACTACAACCCTTTGTGCTCCAATCGATTTCTCCACATATCACTATCTTGTGCCCATGTCCAAGAGTTTAGCATGCCAATGGCTTGTGCATCTCTGTTTACTCCATCTATCCAGTGCAACTTTGACCTCCCGATTGATGTCCGCCCATCAGACTGTGACGTCAAGAAGATTTCTTTGGTTGACGAGAATCGTTCATGCTTTGTAACATGTGAACCGGCCCACTTCAATGTTTGCTACCAATGTTCGACTCAAATTCAAAGAAAATTAATGCTTTATTGCACGATGCTTGAAAAAGCAACTGCTGACTTTCTTGGCGGCTTCTTCCCGGTAGAGTCTGTCTTTCAAACCGGTGGTAGAGTCACTACAAACAGACCGATTGTCGTTCGTTCAAAAGTGCTTCTTTTGAACAACTTTGGTACGGTGTAGCTTGCATCCTAGAGATGGACATAGGATATTATATTTATTCCTGAAGAACTTTTACAAAGAAAGACTTAATATAGGGATAGTATGATGATGGAAAGTAAATCCTATTTTATCCCGGGAAAATTAAAGAGATTTTTAAAAACCCAAAATAAACGCGAATGAAGTAACGCACAACAGTAGCTAGCTGTTGTGCGGAACTTCTTCCGCGTAGATTTTTATGATTATGCTATAATCTAACCTGATGTTAAGGGTCTCTATACCACAGCGTATTTTATCGCACCAACAACGCGCGTTTTCATAGCCATAGAGGTCCAAGAAGCAGTGTTCCGCGTTTATAGACAAATGCGTGGATGCAGTATGCGTTGAAGTTTGAATCTCGACAAATCAAATGCGTTAATACATCCTGCCTGTATTGACGTATCTCCACATTCGTTAGGTGCTTACGTCTTCCGACGTATGAGTGTATATGCATCGACTTGTACGCGCATTTGCATTGCGCATTTGGATCTGTAATTCGTAGAACAGTAAGGAAACATCGAAAAACTTAGAACAAACTGTAAAGCAGAGGGTTATAGGAAACTAAGACAGATTTTCACAATCCGCAGCTAGGTAGGTATATATATATTATATAGATGTTAATTACTTATTAAACCTACACTTACTTATCAATATAACTTCACAGTTTGGTAAAGAAACGTAAGAAATGAATGAGTAATTTCTATTAGTTTCCGATTATTTTACGACTTAAGCAAATGCAACAATATGCTTTTTGGGTTTCTGCTATAAACACACGTACCTACGTGAAACGCAACTCGCCCGGGTGTATAAAATATGCCGTTTTCATAGGCTCTAAGTAATATTCGTGCCCTGTGGTGGGCCGGTAAAGGGTTGATATGATGAATCCATACCATAAAAAAAAAACAATGGACACAACAAAAATAAACTTAAAAAGTAGGATACAAAGGGCGGCCTTATCGCTTAGTAGCGATCTCTTCCAGGCAACCTTAGGATTAGGAAAACCAAGAGAAACCGATTGGTGGGGTATAATATTATTATATACATACTTACGAACAAATACACACTATATATATCACTTATCCAGATTACACACATAAAATACTAATAATAATAAATATAAAAAATAATAAACTAATATACTATAACATACGATACATATTTATATATGAGTAAGAGTTAATCACTGTCGTCTTTATTGCTCAAAGATAATAAAAAAATCAAAGTCAAAAGTCAAAGTCAAAGTATTCGATAATTAACTTAAGGAGAAAAATAAATTGAGTATATATATTTTTTTCTTGCTTTTGTAAATTATAAATTATAATATTAAATTAAATGTTTAACAGACGCGTGTTTAACAGGGCGTCCCTTGACAGCCCACTTTTTTGAGTCCACCATCTAAAGACATCTTGTAGAATACCTATACACAGGCAACCTTGTGTTATTCCAAGCTTTATCCGGTTGCGTAATCACAGCGTAATTACGTCCAATCAAGTCGTTTGCTTATTAAAATACAATCAACGAATTAACAAATCAAAACCTAATTATCTAAAGGTAATTTTTTACAGGCAGACTTTCATTTAACTTTACTGTAATTAGATTTTAATGGGTAGTTGTATAATACGAGCATGTGGGCAAGTAGAAAATTGTTCTGAGATTTATTAAATCCATATTGAAATAAAAAAAGCGAAAGGGCGTCGGTTTGGTTATTTTTCCCATGTTCAGCTCAACTATAGCACCGATCAACGAAGCTTTGCAGAGATAGGTAGGCATAGGGGTAAATTAAACGAGGATTTCTTTTAAAACATTTTCGAAGAAATTCATGGTTACGTGAAACAACCAAGACAACCCATCATGCACTTCAAGTTTTGCAGACCCAAACTTATGGAATGTATTTTTTTTATAGTAATAACTTATAGTTTTTTCTTTTCTTAGTAATTTATATATTTTTTTTTTTGCTGTTTACAGCAGTATGTACCCAGCGGATTTGCATGCTATGTTCGCATCGAGAAGGCACAATTATATACACATGCCAAATAGTGCTATAGTTTATATAAGAGTAAGCAGATAATTGTAAATTTTGCGAACTAAATAAAAAAAAATGGTGGACCAAGCACACCTTGGTAATTGGAAAACTATCGCCTATAAACAAAGCTACTAGCTACTAGGACAGAACCACATCGTACTAAGTGCCGGTCTATGTGTATCAACCCGCAGCCGGGTAATACGCGGCCGAATCCGCGGTTACTAGTTGTTAATAATGCGATATATTAAATAGTAGGTACCTACCGCTGGAATGACGGCTATTCATTGTGCATTAGAGCTTGGAAGTCACAGCTCGCAATGCACCGCCATTTGCCTGTGAATTGCCGCTCGTCACCATTTATTTCACATACTTAAATGGGAATTAATCTGGCATTGTGCAGGTAGAGCGCATTCAGAGTTAATATTTCGCTCCGTATTGACAATATGCTCGCACAGGTCTTTGATTCATTAGCCGAGAGGCGAACGACCGGCGTATAAAATATCTGCATCCCCCCATTCGTTCCATCGATGCACCTTCGTTGACCTAACCGCTAACGAGTCAACGGAGGATAATGATCGCGTTCAAAGGAATATGACAGCTCAAGTTGAAGAGTAGAATAACGCACAAAGAATTCAATAAATCCGTTTTACAAGTGACCTGTTGACCAGTATGTGAAAATCGGTAACCCACATAAAGTCCTTAAAATAAACAACAGTCATTCGGCCTCAATAGCTCGTCGAATTGAATAAATCATTCTCGATTTGACTTCCTTAACAGGTAGATTTTTTAACAAACATACTTTTATTCATGCAAACCTAGCTTTACACGAGCAGAAATTGAATCCTAAACATAGGTCTCATAAATAATCGAGCGGAGCGCCTGTAAGAATACATATTGGTTAAAATTCAAAAACAACAACGCGGAAGTCATTTCGCTACAGTTATAATGTCGTATCTAGACTTTTCAGCTCGTGTTTGATATTTTTGGCCCTGGCACAAACTTTAATTTTTTGCCGATCATAGCGTTCATACGGATGGACCGATTTGAATGATTTTTTTTAAAAGTGTTTAATCGCGATATTTCTTATTAGATTTACAAATATCATCAGTTCAGCCATTTTAGATCAGATCTTTTTCTAGCTGGTCTAGATGTTTTAGTAGTAAACCTGATTGTCATTAGCTTTAGTAAATTAAATCTCACTGCAATCAATTTTACTTCGACTTATTTTTACAAGTACTTTCTCGAATCATTACCCTCACTTCTAACCTCAGTAGCTATCACACCATTTACGTTAAAGTGGCGTAAATAAACCTGATGATTTTCGTTTTAAATTCTTGCCTATACGTCTAGCCATATAAGTTATATTTAAAAAATATGTATATTATGTTACACACACGAGTTTCTTCCTGGTTTAAATCCAAACTACCTCAATTCCAAAACACCAGAGGTCACGTAGGCCTGTATTAGCATATCTGTATCTGTTTACGTCGACTAGTTCCATAAAAAATCGACAACAGTAAATTAGAACATTGTTCGACGAATAATCTGAAAACAGTGTATTATCAATGACTGCGGCATTCAAAATTTTCCACGATTTGTATTCCGTCTGGAGAATTCGCCTCGTGAGTCCCGTAGTTCCGATGCAGGTTATTTTAAATGTAAAGACGGCTCATTGCATAATCACCAACGTGATTCGCCGTCAGTATTCCCTTATCAAATATTTATTTGTCTCTACTTTTTTGTAAGGTACCTACTCCATAACATGTTAGTTTTAGGATTCCGTATTATGGTAATAAAACCGTTATGGCATCGTGGTATTTTTTGTCTCCGAGGGTTTTGTTTGTTTGTTTGTTTGAAATCTTTATTTCACACACACTTTATACAAAGTAAACACATATACAGAACAAACTTAGAATATAAAATAGAACGTGCAAAGGCGGTCTTATCACTAAAGCGATCTCTTCCATACAACCTTTGACGTTAGGAAAACGAAGGAACGGGTTGGTGCAGCCTTTTTGTTTTCATCATCATATCAACCTATTACCGGCCCACTACAGGGCACGGGTCTCCTCCCACAATGAGAAGGGGTTAAAGCCGTAGTCCACCACGCTGGCCCAGTGCGGATTGGTGGACTCCACACACCTCTGAAAACATTATGGAGAACTCTCAGGCATGCAGGTTTCTCACGATTTTCCTTCACCGTTGAAGCAAGTGATATTTTAATTTTAATATATATTTTAATATATATAATAATATATTTTAATTTAATAAACAGTTAGTGGGGCGTGCTAGGATTTGAAATCGGACCCCCGAAAGTCAAGTCGAGCTCCTACCCACTGGGCTATCACCGCTTGTTTGTTTGTTTTTTGAATGCTATTTAATTTTATTTTAATAATGTAATTAATTATTTAATGTGATAAATAAAAAAAAAAGATAACAAGTTAAGCTACCTTTAACCGACTTGTGAATGGCCTAACGAGATTTAAAGGATAGTTGTTACAGATATAATTGAAAAATGGGAAATGTCTACGCACAGAAAACAGAACTTTCCTTAGCTATGTAAACATTCATTTTTAGGATATCAAATCATAATCATTATCAACCCTTTAACAACCCTCTACAGATTTTAAAACATATTTCTTTAAAAAAAATTATATTTTTTTAAAATACATGTAATAAAATTCGAAACCGACAGGATTTGAAAAGGCCACTCTCTGTCAATCGCTTATTTCTTTAAACTTATTTTTCTAACATGTGTATTTATATCGATAAAACTCGCAAGTCCACATTGGAACAGCGTTGAGGGGCCAGCTCTCAAATCCTATATGAAAAGAGGCCAGTGCCCACTTGCAGTGGGACGCTAATACGCTGGGAATAATGATCCCACATGATCATAATTTTTGAATGAAACTTACCAATACCTTCTTACCCAGTATAGTGTTATTATAGGAACTACTAGCCCAATTTCTGCGTTAGATTGCCCGTTTATCGAGAAAAGATTTAAGATATAAACATCAATAAAGCCCTCAAGAGGTAATATCATTTCATGCTTAATCATTAATAATTCTTCTGATCGTCGTAATTATTGCAGTGCGAAAAAAAGTATTCAGATTAACCTTGTACTAATTATAATTGGAACCTTGTAGCAGCCTAGTAGTGAAGCGGTGTAAAAACAGAAGTACATTTAGTTTTTTAATTTTTTATTTGTACATCGTAATTGTAAATCAATCATTAGTTCTCGCTTCCATACGTAATGTGTTATCAATTTTTTTGTACGCCGCTGCCGACTTCGATTTTAATATAAAGACAGATCGGGCATTAATTAAGTCGGCCTGATGAGTTCGCCGTCTCGCCGCCGCCCGCCGTCATTACCACTATATGTAGAGGCGAGAAGTTTTTTTAATTCGTTATTATTCTGTGGCGTAAAGAAATGTTAATTCGAGGCAGCGTGAAATTAACAGCCGCCGCAATGCCCTTTGTAGGGCCGCGGCGGCTGACTTAAACATACAACGGGTGACGAGCTACACGCTTCTTTCATACTACGCTCTCTTATTTGCACTCCATTACTCTTTTTATATACTTTCATTAAAATCTGAGCCGGGGAGTTGTTAAACATCAATTTACGATTACGCTCCCGGGATCCGCGTAACATTAATAACGTCTTTACTAATTTACTGAGGTAATCAAGAGTCACCTTTCGATGCGTTAGACGGTTTTTTGCTCCGGCATCCGCTGTCGATATAAAAACTTGTAATCGTTACTAAATTGTTTCTGCAACTAGGGTTTTCACGTTTATTTTTTACTAAAATCTACATCTCCTACATCATCTACATCGTCTCCTCTCTTATAGGAGCGAGAGATTAAGAGCTTAGGCACTAAGAGTCTTGAGCGACTGTTATCTCATAAAAAGTAATAAATAATTAGGTGAACTACCTAAAATTCAATTTTCTAAACGTAAGTTTTAAAATGTAATTTCTACAGCCCTCCTCTATCATGTGAGATAGAAAAATTAACATAGAGGCTGGAACCACTGTTATGACATGATAAGTAATAATTAGGTGACCTACCTGACCTAGATTAAATTTTTAATACTTACATAAGATTTAATTTTTTTTGTTTATTCCCAGCTAATAAGAACATGAATTTTGTTTCTTGATATGAGAGGGACTAGTTATCTTTAAAATTGCGTATCAAAATTCATTTTGATACAGTACTAAGGGAAAGTTTTTAAAACGGCAAACGTAAAGTAAAGATTTTTCCTATTGTTTTGTACATCTTTACATATAGTCCCTGGTTTATGAATATTAAATATAAATGATTACTTGAAACTTACTAACTTTACTTTTCCAAGATATTTTGCTTTTTCGGACACATTAATTTTCGCACTAGCACAGTAAAGAAATTGGGTGAACAAATCATGACTTTCCTCGGACACTTTTTGTCAAGAGCATATCTAGTATATCATTAATAGAAGGTCAAACCAATGCTTTCAATTGTGACCTTACCATTAATTTATTTTGGCCATGTGTATTTACAACTTTATGTTTTGCTTGTTGCAGTGGTATCGAGTCGACAAAAGCCGTTTGAGCCCAGAGTTACAAGAGAAGTTTGTCCAGCTTGAACCCGACCATGAGACGAAGGAATTCCTCTCATCCTCGATTGATAAATCCTCGTGGGTGTGGACGCAGATCTGGTACCTGCTGGCTAAAGCGGTACTGAAACACTTTTGGACCATCACAGACATCAATGGGTAAGTCTAGTATTTAGTTAAAGCTTTTAAGAAGGTGAATATATTGGTGAGACGTCCACAACTTATATTTATTTATAACAGGAATTTTCCTAATTCACTAGCGTAGTAGATTCTGATGCACCTATCTACAGACATTATAAACTATATTTTATTAACCTTAATAATAAACATTATCAATGTATCAAATGCATCACAGTGCAGCACCTTTGTGAGTTCAGTCAAAGTACAAGAGAACAGATAATAAATCTTTTTTTTTTTTAAATAAATTTAAAATGCATATAAAAAATTTCGGAACCGACAGGATTTGAACCTTCGACTCTCTGGCAATCGCGGCCTGAGCGCTTTCTCAAATTAAGCTACGGCTCTCCTAACGTCGATGCCGAAATTAGTATATGCCGTTCACATCAGTCTTATAGCAACTGTAACGTCATCTAGTAGGAAACGTTGCAATTTCGATCTACTTTCTCAAAGGTCCATATTAAAATGAGACACGTTTGGAACAAGAGATGACACATTGCTTTTTTATAATTTGAAAATGATGATATTATAATAATTCATACTGTATTCATGAAGTTACTTTGTTTTTGTTAAACCACAGGTTAAATTATTTGTACCTTCTAATGTATCGAGAGAATACAGCTATCACCACCCCTTTTCTTCCCGCGGTGTCGAACGAGAGAAGAAAGGCCAGCAGTGGCCTCTGAAATATACTACTACTACTACTTACCGACCACTGAGATCACCAATCCGCCTGCCCAGCGAATGGGCTAAACCTCTCGTTGTTTTATTCCAACAGTGAACAGTTCTAGGCTATTAATAAAAAAAAATGCATGTATATAAAACCGATGGCAATTAATGTTTAGTAAAAGACGTCACCACATTTCCAGTGGCGTGCATAGAAGGTATGCACAGGGTATGCAGATGGTATAAAATGAAGGAAATCTCCAGTACAAGTTATATAAAACTTAAGGATAGGCATTGCAAGAGTTATAAAAAGCCAACCCTTAAGTATTTATAACTCGTACTGGAGATTTTCTTCATTTTGTATCATCTGCATAACCTGTGCATTCCCCCTATGTACGCCACTGCACATTTCCTACCATCCACCACCATCTTTGTTTCATAAAAGGTTACCGATCTTTATGCGATCAAAGTCTATCACACACAAATTAAAAACCTCTCCAAAATCTATCCACCGAAATGAGCCTTGGTAGTAATGAATCACATCTTACACAAACGATGAATTGCCGTTTGAATCACGACAATGGAACATTATTAAGTGCGTCCAGATTCGTCCAATTACGCCAATTACAATCTCCTGGTACATAAGTACATGCGAGTATATTATTTCCTCATCCATTGTGTTGTATCTGCACAAATTAACTAATTCGAGTTGCCGATAGTGGCGTCCATGCATCATTTATCGATATTTAATTTTTGTTATAGCAAAAGGTCTTCTAGTTTGTGTTTTATTTCTCTATATAGAATAGATTGAAATTCTGTTAGGAATGGTTAACAATTTGTATTAAAATGTACTTGAAATTGAAGTAGTATCATTATTTTACAAATTTTTTGCTTCGCTAAGTGCTAAGTAAAAAATTTAATACCATATGCACAGCACGTTAAATATACTTCCTTACTGCTTTTATGGTGATGAAATTTACTGTGAGCAACGTGTAAATGAAAAGCAAAATAACACTTCACAAGCTTTTGAGGTACATTATGTAAGTAGAGGTACTCTGAGACTTATCTGTGAAACCGAAAACCTAATAGTTTTGAGTAAACCACTGCCATAGTTTTTATTGAAAGAAATCAGATACAGCCTACCCTAACAGCCCTACTAACATCACATCACAAAATTAAAATCATGTGACTCCTGTCACTTTGCTAGATACACGTCTCGTAGCGTAGGTACTATGCGCATGTCGGTCTTTTATCTTCATTATCGTTGTCATTCATTAATAAACACTTTGTGAGGAAAAATAAATGTGCTTCTTTGGATTTTAAATTTTTAAATGTTAGTCCTTATGAAATATACTTATGCATTCTTCAATATTATTTCGTAAATCTGTTACACGCTGTATATAATCAGGGAGGTGCTATAATTTGTTTTTATACCAGTGCAAGTTAGCCCTTGGCTGTTATCTTACCTGGTGGAAAGTGACGATGCAGCAATATTAAAAAATGGTCATAGTCAGTTCCTATGTGATATCATACCAGAATGCTAAATTGCTAGGCAGCATTTTTTCTCAAACTTATATAACTAAGTAGGTGGGGTAGTGCCGCGGCCGACGGTTTTTAACCCAATGGAAATTCATACAAATGTCCCGTTTTAAAATAAACATATGTATATATAATATACATACATGTACATGTTATTTGTGTTTTGAAATTGCAGTTATATTTTATCGATATCGATATTACAAGTTAATTCTCGCACTGCCCGCGTCCGGAGCGCTCTCTGTGAACGCGCAATGAAAACGATCGCGCCCGGGTGTCTATAGCGGGCACTAATAAATAATTTAAATAAATTGACGGACGAGATTTACTCATTGGCTGTTTCCGTCTCTCGATTACGCTTTATTTATCACTTACTACTTGTCGACCAATCCCCACGGCTCCAACGTGCACTGCAACCGCTCTGAATTGCTTAGGTGCTAATTTTATTGACTCTGCGTGCACCTTTGTGGTATTAAAACTTACTTCACTTTGCTCATCCTTATTTTAATACGTCAATTAGCTAGATAGATTAGCTCTCTTTTTCTCCTTGACATTCAAAATACCAGTAACCCGTATTTCAGGTGTTATGTCGACAGACAGTTCTTGAACGAAATGGTGACAAATTACACGTCACAACACTTTGCGCGTACTTCTGATTTTAAGGGCGAATTATAAGAAAAAGCTAAGTCTTATACGTATTTATGATATATCTTTTTTCCTCTTTTTTATAGTAATAATTGACGTACCAAGCATATAGCCTATCTGACGGTAAAACCATCGCCATTACTTCAGCAGCACTTCGTAGGCCATGCAAGGAACACCTATAAACTGCCGCCCTGTTTCCATCAACCGGCAACCACGCCCTTCAGATCGGAATGCAGTAACG
The DNA here is from genome assembly GCF_905163445.1 of Pararge aegeria. NCBI lineage: Eukaryota > Metazoa > Arthropoda > Insecta > Lepidoptera > Nymphalidae > Pararge > Pararge aegeria. The sequence goes on along the minus strand of NC_053195.1, from coordinate 7,171,418 downwards.
CTGCTAGGCGGCAGAAATAAGTACTGAAAGTACTCGTACTTCCCCAGACGAGCTATGTCACAACAAGCTCTACCACTCTCTCGTTATTATTGTTACAAATGATCTTACAAAACATTTCTGGTGTAATATCTATTAGATGGACATACAAAAAAAACAATCACTGGGTTTCAAGTGATTTAAAATAAATAGAAATCTATTGGAATCAATTAATTTGGACATTTACACCGGAAAAATCAATAGCGTGGAGCGAGCGTTCATTGAGTCATTTATCCTAACTATAGGCGCAATGATTAATATCCCGGATATTTTGCTTAAGGGGAGCGACGTCACTGCTGCTTCCTGACGAATGATTTGTGCGGGCGATAACACGAACGAAGGCTTGCAATGCCTACCCCTTAATTAATCGTGCGAGTTAACTTTTGTCTACATTCCTAATTGTCACATTCATGAGTAACCCTACCCTGTGACTTTCTGCTACCAGTTACCTAAGCATTTCTTTTTTAAAGGTTTGGGTTTTTTGACATTATTTAGAAAAAAATCATTATTAATCATTATTTAGTTATATTTCTTAACATCCAGCTCTTGTTTCATCTGTATCCCTCAGCTTCAGAATCTTGACCACTGATCACTAACTTTTGGATTTTCTAGTTTACTTTTATCTACTTTCCTAATGTTCTACGTTTTAATTTTTATGAATAATCCTACTCCATACTTTCTGCTACTAGTTGTCTAAGTATTCCTAGTAAATGTTTAGGGTTGTTTGAGATTGTTTAGAGAAAATCGAAGTAAGTTTGCTCCGTTAACGTTAATTCCATATTCGATCCAGTCTAGGTTTTTAAATGTGCGTTCCAGAGATGCAGATAAATCATTGCTGTTACTACTCTTTGCACTAATACTAGTTGCATGAGAATTTCTTGTGACCTTTTAGGGTTGTTTTAGATTATTAAGAGATGGCAGATCCGTTCACAATCATTCCTTATTCTATGCAGTCTAGGTTTTTAAATGTGTGTTCCAGAGGTGTAGAAATAAATCAATTAATGTGATAAGTCTAATTATCTATTGTTTTGTACAAAATTTGGAGAGATTTGTCTGTCTGTCCGTCTCTTGTTTCTTCTGCTGTATACCTTGTGACCTACAGATCAAACTTAAAGTCTAAACTTTCTTTATTAAAATAAACTCTTAGCATGCATTTTTGATGAGAATATACAATTTTTTCCTTAATCTACCTTAATTAAAACGAGAGCTGCGAGGTTTTTTAACACACTCTGTTCGAAGAAGAAGCCCAAAAACACTTCAGTCCTGATATTATAATTTTAATCACCATCATACGTTGTCTTAAATACGTTTAAAAACTATCAAAGAACAATCTAGTTAAAGCATTATACTCAAGGAAACTATCAATTTAAATCGTTTACATAATCCTTTTTATATACCTTAATACGACTTTCATTCCAGCATTTATAGTTCACTCCCAGAAAACTTCTTGCGTTTTTTAATAAGACAACGCGTTTCAATCAATGCATCAACCACCTCAAAACAATAATGTTGACGCAGTCAATAAACTGCCAAAGTCAATTGGCTTCAGTTCGCAAGGCCACTCCTTGTCGAATGAATTGACAGACGTCGATACGAACTCAATATTACCTATATGTGACCTTATAAAACTGACTTTTTTTTCAACTATTGTTTAAACAAATTTTTATTTAATTTAATTAATAAATTAAATTAATAAAACTGTTAAAGATTATAAATGCTAATGTATGTTTGTTGGTAACGCTTTCACGACGACTGATCATCATGAAGACTTTTCATGAACTTGGTCAAGAATACAGAAAAGGATATAGCCTAGCCTAAGACATAACCTTTATTAAGTGAAAAGAAAATATTTTTCAGAAATAGAAAACCCTAATCGATTGACAAAACCAAGATAACCAGAGCGAAGCCGAGCAAAAGCTAGTTTTGTTATAATAAAAAGCATTAGGAATATATATGATACGGAGATATATATATATATATATATATATATATATATATATATAATAATGTTACAATATCCCTTTCAATGAGTATTTGAAATAAAGACGAAATTGCGTTTCTGTGAAAATACAAGAAACAACATTTGAAGCCTTCACTTCAGGTCTCTAAATAAAATAATGTCTTGTTAAAATAAACTATTAAATATATTTTTAAATTTCACTTATGACTGTAAAAAACACTGGTGACTTTAATAAAAGCTTCGATATACGAACTCGAGAAAAGAGTTCTTTACATCTCCCCCTTCGGAGAATAACAATTTCATTTGACGATGTCTGTAATTGTTCATTCATTGATAAAAACTGGAGATAGTTTTGTTATGTGGTAGAGACTTGACATACTCGTACGAACTCGAGAAGAGTTAATATATATACATATATATATTAATAATAATCCTATATTATAAACATGTAAGTTATTCACCAGCGTAGTTCAATCAACTTTTCAGGCATGTTAAAGCAATATTGTTGACAGAGGCAATAAAGTGCCAAAATCAATTGGCTTCACTCCGACAGGCAGGTCGCTGTTGTCGTACCAAGTGACAAGAGTTGATACGAAATGCTCGATTTTGGAATAAAAGGACGTTATAGTACAATAAATATTTTGCCTTGCGTCTTATATCACTAGACTTTTTAGTTTTTTTGGTTCCATTACTTTTGGGAATCACGTTAGGTAAAAATGCTTTAATACATACCTACTAGCGAATGCCCGCGACTTATTGCGCGTAAAATTTTTGATTTCCGATGTGATTAAGAATTGTCTTTTAGGACTGCCGAAGAGGAATAATTCCACCATACAATGCCAAACTGTAACGGGTTATCCAACGCACGTCAAGTAGCTCTCGTATGGTAGAGTTTTCCCGACCATTATCATCATCATCACATCAACCCTTTACCGACCCACCACAGGGCACTATTCCTCCCACAATGAGAAGGGGTTTAGGCCGTAGTCCACCACGCTGGCCCAGTGCGAAACGGCGCCCAGATTTTACCGACTTACTTGACACTTTTTGTTATGTTTTGGAAAAGTTATATTTCAACCTGACAGTTCAATATAGAATGATTATATTCTATATTATGTATATTTTCTATTTATATATCATGTATATTTTATATATTACGTATATTTATTTAAAACTATATATGTATTTGTATCTTTAAATTTTGGTATTTATGTATATCTATCAACACTCTTGGCACTATCCCGTTCTCTTGTTGTAAGTCCTATCTACAAAGGTTGCCTGTAAGAGATTGCTTGCAGCAATAAGGCCGCCTTTGCATGTCTACATTGTGTACTGTATACTCCTTACTGTTTCTTTTCCTGTATGTTATACGTGCAATAGTGTTTCTTCTTCTTCTTCTTCTTCAATTATTTTATCATCATTATCAACCCATTACCGGCCCACTAAAGTGGACGGGTATCCACTCGGTGGGCAAGTCCGGATTGGTGGACATAAAGCGCCTTTAAGATCATTATAATCACTGAGGCATGCAGATTTCCTCGCCTTCACCATAGCTAGGGATATTTATTTATTTAATTGCCTTAATATAACATAAAATGTATATAAAAAAGTTAGAAGTGTGTGCCGGGGTTTGTACTCGGCACCCCTGAAAGTGAAGCCGAAGTCGTAATCACTAGGCTATCACAGTTTTGCAATAAACTTGTTAGTAATTAATTGTTAGCATGTATACTAACTTTTCTAAGTGATGTGGGTTTTAAGCAAACGGTGAAGAAAAACATCGTGAGGAAACCTGCATGCCTGTGAGTTCTCCATAATGTGTTCAAAGATGTGTGGAGTCCAGCAATCCGCATTGGGTGAGCGTAGTGGACTATGGCCTTAACCCCCTTCTCATTGTAGTAGACCCGTGCCCTGTAGAGGGCCGATAATGGATTGATATTATGATATAGGTAGGTAGTATAGAGAGTTCGATGACATCAATCGGGTCGCAACTCGCTACTTCGTTCGTTTTATGAGCACTCAATCAAGCCCACAAATTACCTGTTGCTAATTCTGTTTCATCAACAAAAGGGTGAGGTGAGTGACTAATTGGAACCTGTATTCGCGATATGCGGACGGGAGAATTGCCAGAGAAAATGTAGCTATTAAACAGTGGCATTTTATATGTGCTATAGCTGTTGTCCGCGACTTCGTCCGCGTTAATTAAGGTGTTTTTACAAATTCCGCGGAAACCGTCGGTTTCCCGGTGATTTTTTTAGGTAATGAAAATAACTTTAATCATGTAGTACATATCTTGTATCAATAGTTTTCTCAGCTCACGCAAATCACGCCATAAACAAAATTCAGGTTAAATTATTAAAATTTTTTAAGGATCTCTATTTTTTTCGTAAAAAATTAAAGCCTATGTGATAGTTTGGCTTTCTATTGGTAAATTAAATGGTTTAAATCGGTCCAGTAGTATCGGAGCCTATTGAGCACACACAAACAACAAAATCTTTCCCCTTAATAAAATTAGTAGAAGTATAGATAAAGTCACTTCCTATACACAATTCATATGAATAATATATGTTATATCTATTAAACGAAGACTATGGCGACAAAACTCCGCTCCATCTACGATGGATTTGAACCCTACACTCCAAATTGAAAGCATGGACAGTTTTTGGTAACTTCGTTAAATCTTACTGATGCTGTTCAGTAGTCAGAAAAGCTTAATTAGAAAGCTCAGAGTCACTCAACGGAGTCAAGAAACATGAAACGCTCTGCATGTACCATCGAAACTATGTCATGCAGTTAGTATGCATTAAAGGATTATTACTGAGTACGGCATAATCAATAGGAAATATTCTGTTTTTTTTTTTTAATTACTTCAAAAATATTAAATAAATAATAACGCATTAAGTTAATAACAAAGATTTAAAAATATATCTTCAATACTGTGACAGGCGGTACAGTTTCTTCAGTATATTTTATCCCCTTGAAAATGTAATGAAAGTGAATTTAGTTAAAAATCTGGTTTGAGTAAATGTCTCGAAGTGAGTAATAATCAATCAAGTAATTATTTATTTTCCGTAGTGTATAATCTTCGCCAGCTACGCTTTTGAGTGGCTCCGAAGTTATTTATTACTCATATGACTTTAAAATTTTCGAGATATGAATCATCTTCCGTGTCAAGAGCATTTATTATCCCCTTAGTGAGAGAGAGCAATCATTGATCGTTTTCGAGTATCGAAACCATAAGAAGGACGCCAAAATTTATATTTTGGCGTCCTTCGCATAGCATATTTGTACGCCAAATTGTACGTTCTACCTTATTGTGCTGTTGTATTTGTATCTTTGTAAATTTTCTCTGTGGTGTACAATAAAAGTGTATTCATTCATTCATTCATTCATATTTTAAAAAATATATAACAGCGCTATTTCACCTTAGGTGAAACGTTATTATATATCCATAAGCGGTTTTCATTAACGTATCTTGTACGGTTCGTATCAGATACGTCAATGCTTCGTCAGAATTGGCTGGACGTCATGCACATCATGGAGTGTTGCTGTTCTGGGATAGAATGGTGACGAAGGAAGAAAACGATATCTTTTTTTGACATTCACACACCAGTATCCTTCCAAAACACCAATCCATGTTGACAGGCATTACATCCATTTATAAAAATTAGTATAAAATTAAAATTATAATAATTTGAAGTAATTGAAAATCGCATTACCTAAAAAAACACCTATGAGCTATGTTAGTAGCTACGCTATTTACAACAGCCAATATCCCATCTTTGCGTAAGTACAGAAAAAAACCTCAACAATAGTATTTTGTTACTCAAAAACTACCGACACTTGCGAGGTGTGTAATCACATGCTAAAGGTACCTGATCATTGTGGTAAAAGCAAGTTTAATTAATAAGCACAAACATAAAGGTCTCGAGTTAAAAAATTGCTGTTCGGACATTTTAATTACTTTGACCTTTAAAAAACTGCGCCGAAAAGACCATAAAACCTTTTATGTGCGTTTCGCTTGGCGTCAAAATTAAAATTTTTAGAATGTTTAATTGGTTATTAAAATAATTATTGCTTAGTCGTTTTATTTACCAAGTATGCCTAAATATGTACCTATATAAATATTTCCCATATCTTATAAGAGCTTTGTTCGCTTAAGGTACACTCACATAGAAGTCATGGTGCTTCTGAGTTTTTGAGTAATATTACTGAATAGAGAATCGGGCACATGTTTAATACATTTTTAATGCAAGATAATAAACAACTCAATCATTAATGAATACATTTAAAGATATAACATTAAAAAATACGCAGTGACAACCATAAAATCAGCTGTGTTTACATTGAAGCTTAAATGGGGTTAAAACGTTTAAGAAATTAAATACAACTTGCTTTAACGGTGAAGGGAAACAAATTGAGGAAACCTGAATGCCTGAGAATTCTCCATAATTTTCAATATCATGTGACGTCTACCAATCTGCAATTTGTCAGCATGCGGTCGCGTACATAGAGGGTATGCACAGGGTATGCAGATGATATAAAATGAAGAAAATCTCCAGTACGAGTTATAAATACTTTTTGTAACTCTTACAATGCATATTCTTAATATTTTTTATAGCTCTCATCTGCATACCCTATGCATACCCTCTATGCACGCCACTGTCAGCATGTCGGACTAAGCCCTTAGCATTCTGAGAGGAAACCCGTACCCTGGAGTGGGTTGGTAACGGGTGGATAATTGCGATGATGATAGTAACCTTTCGCATATTTGTAATTAATTGCTTCTAACAAACCACGTCCAATCCACATTGAAGTTCTTTTCAGAGATTTTTTCCAAATTAAGCGTGAAGCAATTCCTAAAACAGAATACACTTTTGTTACGGTAGATCGCAACGATCATATCTGTGCACTACTTGTAGGTACTGCGGTTGTTTAATAAATCGTCGCATTGTATTTATTTATTGTGTGTAATGCCGGTGCCGTGTGGTCCCCATTCCGAGGCGGTCGCCACTTTTCAAGGCGAGCGATCATTCGATAGTGTACCATTAGCGCGAAGACTCGCGCCGGCATCCAATTGTGAGCTTAGATATCGCATACAAATGTCGATCGGTTCGCCTTCCACTCCGCGCCCAATGCTCATCTGCATTGAATCCCATTGTTACCTTTATTATTCGATATGTGCGTAATCGTTAATTTATAAATCGCCGCCCGCGTGATTTCATCTCGCTCGTTAATGGCCTTTTGTATCGATAAGTCAGTGTGGCGTTGATTTGCGATAACATACCCACCGCCGATGCTGGTGTTGAGCTGTAAAAATATCTATATTTGTATATTTGTTCGTATCAGAACAAATAATAGGTTCGATAGATTACGCGCTGTCGCCATCACTTTGATTTTCGACTTTAAAGTTTCGTTTCAGAGTGCAACGTCGCATATCTAGATATTTTAATAACGACTTATGGTGCTAATTCTGTCGTAGACATATCTCTGAACTATAATATAAAAGGCCAGATTTAATATTAGAGCTATCCTTCCCTACAAGTACCTACAGGGAACTCTGTATGATTACAGCTTTCATCTGTACTCTTATTCTTTTTACTTGTAAGCAATATTTTCATATAGAATAAGCTGTGATAGCCCAGTGAGTAGGAGCTCAACTTCACTTTCGGGGGGCCGAGTTCGAGTCCCAGCACCCACCTCTCTATGCTATGTGCGTTTTAAGTAATTAAAATATCACTTGCTTCAACGGTCAAGGCAAACATCGTGAGGAAACCTGCATGCCTGAGAGTTCTACATAATGTTAGCAAAGATGTGTGAAGGCCACCATTCCGCACTGGGCCAGCGTGGTGGACTACGGCCTTAACCCCTTCTCATTGTGGGTGAGACCCGTGCCCTGTAGTGGGCTGGTAATGGGTTAATATGATGATGATGAATCTTTTCATATCTTTCCATATATTTTTCATTTACCCTTTAACTAGGTCAACATGTCACGGTTACCTACCATTATTGCAACCTTGACCTGAACCAGGACAATTCGCGGGACTACTCCTCAATTACTTACAGCAGATGTATCGCGTTTAGTTTGACCGATTTCTTGATATATCTTTTATACGATTATAGGCCAACAGGGGCTTCAACGATTGCTAGTCGTGATTCTTTTCGAATTTGCAATTTTATTACTTGTTCAAAGTGCATGTCATCAGGGACCGTTTCATTTAGACACGCGGTGGTACTACAAAAGCTCTCCAGAAGAGATCTTACAACATTTGTCATTAAACATGAAAACGGTGACATATTAGATTTCAGTGTCAGACCATATCTACGATTGAAATCTTTGACAATAAAACAATTGTTTGCATAATTGCCGGTAAACACGACCTAACCTGCAACTTCTGTTATAGGCTGTTATATGTACGAGAGGCGCGGGCGCGGACGCGACGCAGCCGTAAAAAGCGCAAAGAATACACCTCGATATGATCGCACAAAAGCCGCTCCTGGATCCCAGCTCAATGCTAATTTCCACTATCGCGTTCGCCCTCATTCATTTTCAATCGAAGCCAGCCTCCGCTTACTTCTATTTTTTTAAAATCACATTAAAGAATCGAATATGGTAGTTGTTTTTTTCCCATGGCCGGTGCGTGCGACGCGATTTATTTATTTGCGTGGTTTTTTAAAAGCGACATTCCGACCCGCTGTATACTTGTGTCTACCCGCAATTGGCATTTCGGGCTAAGCGCGAGCTATACAAAGTCGCCGGTTTTAACTTTTAACGGTTGTTTTTAACGCTCGGACCCTCTCGCGCAAGAAACGGAGGATACAAATAAATTATTAATCGTTTGTCCTGTCTCTTATAAATTAAAATCTGTCCTTTTTTTGGCGGACCGGGCGCTGCTTGTGTATTTTTTGGTCGTCGAGAGCTAAGCCGACTATCCCCGAATTTATTAAAAGCTTAAGCGTGAAGTAAGCAATTAAAGCTTTGACAGAAATTAATACTGATTATACTTATACGAAAACGTCGCGACTTTATACCCTTATAAATAAAAGTCATTAACTGATTTATGTTTTATATATAGGCTGTTTTGATTTCGTTGAACTGCATAACAACAACATAATATTAAAATATTGAGTTAAAACTCGTGTGTTGTGTGCGTAACTAAGTGTGTTAGCTAACTACCGTATTCCAAATCTAATAATGTTTTCGTTTATATTCACGTTGCTTATCCGATAATATATTTATAAATACTTATAAGGATAGAGTTGAAGAAGTGCGGTCAATATCATAACTTCTTGGTTGATGCTGCAGTAAATTCACTAAAAAATATGTTACACTTGTTATGGTTATTAGACGATTAATTAAGAAACCATTCTTTGTGTGAAACTGATCTGGTCGAAGGATCAGCCTCTGTATCTACTTTTTTCTTGAAAATTACCATTCACTAAATGATATAATCACTTTAAATATTTCCGGCCCTTTGAAAATTTTATGTGTTAATGTTAAATTCGTTAACTCTAACCGTTTTATATTCTAAACTTTTTTTAAATATATCTATCTATTTATATCTCTGTCTGGGTTGTGTATTTATACGTGATGATTAATTTCCTAACAATTATTTTATTCCACTGCAGTTTCTTTTTTTTAATTTAACTCCTTTTATTGTAACGAATATTCTTCGTGCCTTCACCAAGCTACTCGGCACTGGTGAAATGTATTGTGCTGATACTACGAAAAGCTCTTACAAGAAAAAGAGACGATCAAGTGCAGTGAATGATGAATATTTAAGCATTGACACTCCTATTTACCCATTAAAATCTTGAAAAAATACGTCAAAACAAAACGCGATCCAAGAACAAAAATCTATGGAAATTATCTAATTACGTGTGTGCGAAGAAAAATCGCAGGTTACTTCGCAACAGTCCGGAAAATTACAGACATAAATCATCCGTTGGAGGGATCGGCTGATTTTCATGCGCCATCTTTGCTTGGTATTATTTTGATTTATTTCAGCGCGTAATGAAAGCGAACGGCCTGTTTTCAAACGAGATCCTGTGATGTTTTCATTACAATATCATATTAAGATGGGCAATGATTTGATTATACAGATTTAGGTATAACAAAAGGCCAACCAATCAGATTGCACTAACAATGTGGGTGTTGGTACTTAACCTCTGTCTCCAATGCGAGAAGAAGCATTTGCCCAGCAGTGGGATGCTGACAGGCTGAGGCTGATATTGATAAAGATCATGATGATGAAGTATATCAATGAAGTCTAACAGCTTTATGTAGACACGCCTGAAGCGGTGATAGCATAGTAGGTAAAGCTTCTGCTTTCCTTTCGTGGAGACCGAGTTCGAGACCCGGCTGGCATCACTGACTTTTCGGAGTTATGTGCGTTTATAATTTCAACAATTTAAATATCACTTGCTTAAGTGGTGAAGGAAAATATCGTGAGGAAACCTGCATGCTTGAGAGTTCTACATAACAACGGCGTGTGAACTCTACCAATCCGCACTTGGCCAGCGTGGTGGACTACGGCCTTAACCCCTTCTCATTCTGGGAGGGGACCCGTGCCCTGTAGTGGGCCGGTAAGTTGATGTTGATGGGGGTAGACAACGTTATTCCGTATTAAGATTTTTATTTAAAAAGCGCAATATCTTACCATTCAAAGTCAAAGTCAAAGTCAAAAATATCTTTATTCAAGTGGGCCCATAGGTGGCACTTTGGATGCGTACATTACATGAGAATTACACGGCAGTTAGATGATGGCGATAGCCATATTCGTAAACTTAAAACTAAAGTTACGAGGGTTCCAAACGCGTCCTGGTCTATGAAGAAGCCCACAACAAACTTAGCCGGGTTTTTTCGTTATTACCATCTCCGACTACGGAATTCGAAATCCTGCCAAAAAGGGTTCCGGGTATAAGATCAAGGAATTCCTAGCACCAGCCAGAATTAAATTCAAATTCAAATTCAAAATTCATTTATTTCAAGTAAGCCTAATATAAGCACTTTTGAAACGTCAAGTCTGTCTGTTTGTAGTGATTCTACCACCGGTTCGGAAGGCAGATTCTACCGAGAAGAAGCCGGCAAGAAACTCAGCAGTTGCTCTTTTCCAACATCAACAATTTACATTTTGTATTTTAACATTCATTTTTCTATCTTGTGAGAGCTGAAAGCGGAGCCGGATGCTTCCAAGCAACCTTGTCATTAAAAAATTCATCAATTGTATAGTAACCTCGCTGTAATAAATGTGTTTTAACAAATTCTTTAAACTTGTGCATTGGCAGGTCCAAAATCACCTTAGGAATCATATTATTTATATCAATTAGGGGTTACTGTTTTCGTTTTTTCTTAACGTCCTTCCCAAGGCAAGAGAGAGGTCTCTTGCCTTGGGAAGGACGTTAAGACGCTAACTCTGGTTATGGTCATTACAACGAGGTATTAATTTTGTAAGCCTGCCACGTTGACCCTACACAGCTCTTAATCTACGTTCATTAATGCTACAAAAGACAACTCTATTTAATAAAACATTTAACACTGAATATCTGAAACTAGGAAAACACACCGTCTAAACTGGTTTATCTAGGAATTTGTGCATGGGTGCAAAAAGAAAAGATTTTTCAATAATTCGTTCCAAGGTGCTGGCTGGATTCGATTGCCGGAATAGCCGAAAATTGTTGGGTAGGTATTTAGTTTTCCATCAACAAATTCTCAGTAGATACCAGCGCGGAGATAGGAAAGCGTTGATTTCCCCCGTGTCTCGAAGAGTACGTTAAGCCTTCGGTCGCTGTTATTGTCACTTATCTTTTAATAATAATCGGTTATTAATAATAAGCCCAATAACCCGTAATAGAACAGTGAGGAGCACCAAGTCCTTTGTATATCCAACCAACACGTCCATGGCAGCAATCGATTATGACGTCGCATCTGCGAGTGGCACCTCGTAGAAAATTGTTAAGCTAATCGCAACTAATATCTGCATTTGTCACTCTGCTAGATAATTTTCTTTTAAAATTACCCTTCTCATAGTGTCGTTAGCTTTCTTACTTTTATGCGTTGTCGATATCGATGTTTAATTTATAGTCGTAATTTGACTACTATACTATATATTGTATTTTATATTAAAATTGCAATGCATATTTGCTTCATTGTTAGCTGAATCTGCTTGATACATCATCATTAACAACCCGTTTCCGGACTTGTACAAGGTACGGGAAGTTTGTCTCCCAGCAAATGAACAGAAAGGCGGCATGCCGTGTAGCGCACGCCTACCTTGACGATTCTGTACAGACCAGACCGAGGACGACGACGATGGGACGCACCATATATTGAGAGTCCCACATAAATACATGTTTCCCCCATCGGAGTGGTATGCGTGATTTTTCTATATAAAAGAAAACTTCACGGGCCTCCACTCAGAATGAGAATGCTGTAGGCCTTCCGCCGTGCTGGCCAAGTGCAGTTTGTAAGATTTGAAATGGCTACGAGAACCTTATGTAGAACTCTCAGGCATGCCGGTTTCCTCGCGGTTATTTCTTTCACTTTAAAAGCAAGTGATATTTTAAATTTTTCCATACACAGGCCATAGGCCATTTCATTTCGACGTGTTTTGTTAATATAGTAAGTTTTCTTTTTTTGGAACTACGTAATAGTTTTGTACTAATTATAAAAAATCTTATTTTTTGCCTTTTTCTAACTAATGAATACATTTTTTAGTACCACAGGATATTATCTATATTTAAAAAATATATGTTTATCGTAAAATATTCCTGGCAATTTTTTTTTCTTGATATTATCAATAAATAACGCTGAACGACCATCCACACTTTCAAAACATCTTAGTGTAAATTCGCAAGAATAACAAACAAAATATTTTAACGCGATAAAATTTGAGTTCGGTCATTCAGGACATAAGAACGCGAAAACTTTTAACGGCTGCCCGAACATTTCTTAATTAGACTGTTTTTATTGAACAGCAAATTCGGTTAAGGTTAACAAAAGGCTCGCTCAAATAAAAATAAAGCTGTGATTCGTGACGAATCGGGAAGGTGTTTCGGTCCCTCGTAACCCTTTTTGTGACCGCTTCGACTAATCTAGTGATGGCCTCTCCAGTTTTTAATTAAAGATAAATGTAACATAGCTGCACGTTCTATAGCTACCTCGCACTAAACTCTCTAGGGTTGACTTCATAGAAAGAATTAATAAAAATAGTTTTAATAGAGTCAAGTTGGATAATCAAGATTTTTAACGTAACTGCCAATATTAGATTATTTTTTTCTTTATTGATAGAAGTAGGTACGTAACTGTGTTAACTTGTCAATACGAAATAACTTAGTATAAGGTAACAATTTTCGTCAATGTATTCCATAAAAAATGTGAAATATCCTATTTTCCGCTAACTGTTAAATCGTTTTGAGAAGCTGTTGGTAAAAATACATAATTAGTTCATATGTACGAATACTTCAACAACGCATTTTAGTGTTACAAACTAAATCCAAACCCGTGAAAATTTACTTTATAAATATTTATCAGGCATTTTTCTATTTTATAATAGGTGCTTTTGTGTTCATAATTGTAATCCTACTCTCCGTTAAAAACGGAGTTATTTGGTTGCTAAGTTAGGTCGGTAAGACAAGACAAACAGACAATTAAACACACTTTCGCATCTATAATATTAAAAAAGGATATTTTACATTAATATAGTTCAATGTTACGGCCTAATACCTATGTATTACTGCTACAATAATGCTTTTACCATAACATTTGTACCACATGATTATTTATTTATGTTATGTTGACAACCCTAGGTAGTAATTAAAAGGAAGCTCATTTGAGTCCAATGAATAGAGGCAACAAAGACGGTAGCACCTCGACCCGGCCAGTGATCGGTTAAAAGAATTTAAGATCACAATACAGCATGCATGCGTCATCTTATCCAATTCAATTTATACACATGGTGCAATGTTTTGACGTTCATCGTAATTTTTCAGTTTTGCGCCCTTTTAAAGTTTATCCTCGCAACTTCGTCTACATTTTGAAACAGTAAATATCAAACTATAATTTTTATAGTAAATTGATCCAATTAATTATTTAATAAAAGATTTACCCTTTGAAAAGCAGCAAAGCCTTCATCCTCATCATTTCAACCTTATAATGTTGTAAAAGCTGCGTCATTCATTAACAACAAATACTTTTTTGTATTTTTTTTAGCTTCTTCCAATTAGTAAAGACAAAAATTTGTTTTCATTTATATTGACATGTTTATAATTTTATGCAAAAATTAAAGTCAATTATATGAAATATATGGATATAATTTTTTTTCTGATATATTAATAAAGTTTTAGTTCAACGCGTAGTTTATCCTTATAACCGAATCTCGAACGTTCATTTAGCGTGACTTCACTAAGTAGGAAAGTTCCGAAATCAAACTTTGTTATATCTCAATCAGACATCTCTTATGACACAGTTAAGGCCCAGACACGTGTAACCGGCAATATCTACTCCCGATTCGATCTCCGTCTCTCGTTCAATGCCCAAAAAAAGTTACATTAAGATCGTAATAGTCTACTTGATTACCATCTATGTTGAGTGGATGACGATTATTTCCGAGTCGGCATCTTGGGATCGGAGAAATAAAATGCGTACGCGCACGCGTCGCCACCGAGTTACGCTGTCGTTAAGAAATTACCGAGCGCTGTCGACGTCGCCGATTTTATCGATGGAATTTATCGACGATACTTAAGCGACTTCACGGCCCTATACTCTTCACGCAACGTCATTAGAAAAAAACAAAACTAGTGCACTGATTATATTGTAAGTATATCAGCAACTAGAAATTTTAATTGAAGATATGTATGTGCTCTCTTCTTCGATCAGCAATATACTAGATGTGCTATCCAAATGTTTCCGTGTAATATAAGAGGTCACATAAGGATTGGGTGTCTAGTTTGGGTGTCGCTGCCATTCGCTTGATGTCGTCTGTCCACCTCTGTTGACCAACACTGTTTTAGAAGACGCGGCTATTTGAAATGCTCGTATAGTTGATATTTAATTAAAGTATAATTAATAAATTTTTTGTTTGTGTAAAATAAAATTTGCTGCATGGGACATCCGATGTCGAATAATAAAGGTTATAAAATGATTATTTTTTCTGCATTACGCGCACAAGGGATTCAAGAGTCGTGGCGTGAAAGCATCACGCAATTTTATGTGACGGCATAAGATTCGATTTACGGAACTGTAACTGTAACATAAATGTTACACCACAAAGTATGCCTAATCTCTTAAGATTCTCTGTTCCTCCCACCCGGGCCTCAATTTCCTATTTCGTCATCGGTCAACAAAACAATGACAGATCATAATACGACTCACCGAATTGTATCTACACTTACACAATAACGTAAGTGATTTCTCCAGTTCGATACTCGGTGACTGGAGGCGCAGCGGACGGCCGAACGGTAGTAACGAGTGTGTAATTATTATCAGCGGCGCCGGTAGCCGAAAGGCCGACTCATCGTAATTTGATGGCGTCGACCGCCCCTCCCGACACAAAAAACTAATTAACAAAGATGGACTCGCTGCCTACTGCCGGCGTCCGCTCTGCTGCATTCGCGGGATAAATTAAAACTGAATAGCACCAATATTTTCATGCAGATGCCTTTCATGTTTTAAATACGGTGTTAAATTAAAAGGCCGCTCTTTGTTGCAAATTCAATAAGGTAATGTTCGGTTTGGAAAATGTAAATTTATGCTCGCTGCGACTTGCTGACTTGGGAGGCGTAAGTAAGGTAGTTTGTTTGAAAATAGCCATTTTTTTGTGGATAAAAGTGGTGCAACGAAGCCTTTTGGGTGCCTCTGTCACCATTTTATAGGAAAGCACGGAGGTGGACAACGCCAGTTCCTTAACACCGAGCTAGTATCTTTTTTAAAATCTTTATCCCATTACAAGGCCGAATGATAATGCAGCCAAAGGCCGTAGTGGTCTAACCTATGGAGTACAGCAGTTATATCTAATCCATTTTTCCGGAACGCTCAATCGATAGTTGTCAACTTATCACAGCCAAAGCTTTTCAGCATACGGGCCCGGAGAAATCAAAAAATTGCCCCTGCCGGTGATAACTGGGAACAAATACCAAACTTTTCAAACTGATCCGAGATCAAACCCAGGACCTCACATGTATACAATGGTGTGCACTTCATACAAGCGCAAAAGCACTGCATACCCTAAAATGTTTGTTAAGAGCCATGGGTGCGAAGGATGTTTCTATTTTATGACACCTTCCTTCTTTATACCCTGCATGTATACAACCATACTAACCACGAATACGCGATAGTTTTAAGCGTAATCCCTGTAGTTAAGTCGAGTACATAAAGCAAAATGTCAAAGGCAGCTAGCAATCTATAAAACATGCGTTCGACTGTCCGTCCGGTCGCCCACAGGCGGGTGACGGATAGACCGCTTGATGGATCACCAGCGCGGGTTGAGGCAAGCGACCTCGACGATGGCGGGAGTTCTACTAGATTATGCTGCATAGCTTTTAGTTGATCATGATAACAAAAAGTGTAAGGTTTTAATCAGTTATGTCTGACCACTGTCCTATAAATTCAAATTCAAATTCATTTATTTCAAGTAGGCCTACTTTATAAGCACTTGAAAAGTCAAGTATGTATGTTTGTAGTAACTACCACCGGTTCGGAAAGCAGATTCTACCGAGAAGAGCCGGCAAGAAACTCAGTAGTTGCTCTTTTCCAACATCAACATTTACAATCATTTTACTATCTTGCGGGAGATGAGAGCGAGGCTGGCTGCTTCCAATCTACCTTGTCATTGAGGAATTCATCAAATGTATAATAAATGCGTTTCTACACATTTTAAATATATGCATTGGTAGGTCAAGTATTTTCACTATTTATACCTACACTATTTATTCTTTGCTTTTCTTTAATTTTTATTTTATTTTTTAACTTTTTAATTGTTTTAATATGTGGTTTTTATGAAACATAGGTTTCAAATGAACAAGCACTCTTTGTAACATCAGGAAGGACCTACCCTCTGTAACACAGGTTTTCCTTCCGCAGAGGTTAGGGCAGTCATGTAAATTTAGTATCAATTCTTTTTAGCCTGAATAAATTATATTGGATAGAAGCAGGCGTTACTTTGCGGAAATCCATGATATATTATCAAAATTAAGCTTAATTTGCTATACCCCGCGAAAAGCAGGAGAACCTGTGTGGTGTAATTTATAATTTCTTCAATCCTTATACCCCACACCAAACAGATCTTCGGCAATATACCCTCTACGCACGTTTCGCTCCGAAACCGGAGCATCATCAGGAGATAAGAAAGGAGTATCTACGGGCACGGGTCTCCTCCCACAATGAGAAGGGGTTAAGGCCATAGTCCATCACGCTGGCCCAGTGCAGGTTGGTTGAACCTATTAGGGGTATTTTAAAATAACTCCGATACTCCTAACAGGTTAGCCCGTTACCATTATCACTTACCACGTGAGATTGCAATCAATGGATAACTTGTAGTGGAATAAAAAAAAAGGTGATTGCAACGTCAAACTTTAGAGAGTCGTCAACAACAATGTATGACCCGTGACTAATTATTTTTCGGCGGCCAGGACACGGTCGCCGGGTGGAACCGCTCGTAACCAGAAGTCGGCAGTCCGATAACCGGCCGCGAAGCATCAACAAGCCGAAGTTAATCCTTTTCATACTTATTTACAGCCTGCGCCTCCTGCCTTAATACTGCTATTGTTCACCAAAGATGTATTAAAATTTTATTACCTACTCCACCTTCAGTTTTAAAGGCTATTATTATAATACTTTATTCCCACTTGGTTATTTACGGACCCGATTGGATACGTATAGCGCTACCTACGTTTATTTATCGATCCATTGGCGAATTCCATACGAGACGTCGGATAGAACAGAATGAGGCAAAAAAGTAATTAACTATTTCAAAATTTTGGAGCCCTAACGGGTCTGCAATCGGATGCTTCATTAACGCAGGCACACGACTCGACGACGGCGCGCGGGGGCCTAAGAAATGTCGCGTCAAAACCTTGTTCCGAGAAGCGTAGCGCTACCGGAGCCAAAAGGGCATTAATAAATACAAAAGGGTTATAAAAACTGTGACAGAATTAAGAGCGGACGCGTTAAAAATGGAGGTGTACGGGCGACGGCGTTGAGAACAAGTGAAACATAATGCGCGAAACAAAGCAGCCGGAGCGAATGCTTTAAATCATTTTTAATTATGTTATGGCGCGACTGCGGCGTAACTGCGCGGCTTGGGTTACACCGCGCGGCTTGCTCACGCGCTGGCTGAGCACGTGAGTCATGGCTGGCAACCGAGGCGCCCGGCAGCAGCAGCCGACCACCTAGACGCGATCCCGGCCACGGCTCCCGTCGTGTCCACTCTACCCACTGAACTTGTAAATCCGTTGCAACAACTACTGTTCTAGGGCGCTATCCAATTTCATGCATTCATTGCACGTGCATTAAGAGTTATTTGCGACATCAATGTTAATCTTTTTTGTTTCCACTCGTTTTTAGTGCGATAATTTTATACTTTTTTATTTTCTTACTGTCTCGTCGGGTTGCATTTTTGATCAACTATTTATTAATAACTATTTATACGTCACTTTCCAAGGCGCATCAGGGCCTCGGTGCGCGAGTCTGTCTTGCACGTGGCCGCTTTTTGGTTTTTATTGTAATAGCCTCATTGTAGGACTTCGATAGCCCTGAGTTCGATGAGGTTTTGTCTCAAGCAATTCCCAATACCAGTCTAGAGTTAGGAAACAGGCGTTGTCTACCTGCGTTCAATACTACGTTTACTTTTTTGTCCCGGTTGGACTTTCTAAGATCTGCCAAAAATCGCCAATGCCCTCAAAACAGCACTGCAGCATCGTGCTTGTCGAGTTCGAGTTTAAGTGAATTCTTAAATTTCTTCTCTTCTTTTCTTCTTAATATTCACAAAAATATTCATCAGCTTACTTAGTAGGTACCCATATCTCAAGCTACGCTAACCTTGGGGCTAGATGGCACTGTGTGTATTGTCGTAGTAAATTTATTATTTTATTTATTTATTTTCAAACTACGCGGGAGACATTATAGTGCACATACACTACTTTCTTCCCTACGAGAGAAAAGGACTCGTCCTAGCCAAAATAAATAAACTGACATCAAAAAGCTGCGGATGATGATGTTTGTAAGAAAGAATTTGACAGCATGGTTGTAAATATTAGATAGCATTACGATATTCAATTAAAAGTTGTCGATTTAAAGGATCTATTGTTCTTAAGAAGTACGGTATCCAGTGGGAGCTTATCATATACGGATCTAAGATTACGTGTTATTAAATTAGAATCATAATCAATAAAATAAACAGTATTACGAATTATTAATCCTTTTTTAAACGGATTGAACAAAACAAGTAGGTATTACGTAAGCGCGGTATATTTGACGTAATACCTACTGGTCAGCTGTAGTTAGCAAATACTCAACATTTGGGTATTTTTACACTTAACCACAGTGACACGACACGACACGAGTCTGTGCACGACTAAATTACAATACAGCTTCTCCCAAGCGTATCCCAATGGCGCATGGCGGGCGTACCGCACACACGAGATACTATGCCTGTCTGCCAGTTGCAATTTGTCACATACATAGTTTACATAATGTATCTGGCCATGTTATTGTGCTGGAAAGCAGCATAAAACCACTTCAGCGGGTTTTAAAAAATATACTTATGATTTGTTTTTAACTGTGCTGATTCAATAGCTATACCGATCTTTATGAAATTTTCCATAAGATAATTTGCATGAATGTGGATGCTTTTAACCTTAACCTTGGATTGGAAAGACGAAAAAAATCGTTATAGTTAATATTGGCCAAGTTTTTATTTTTTGTCGTGTATTGTAAAAAGCGTTTCACATCGTTATTTCACGCTGGCTTAGCGGGCCTTAAGCCGTATAGCCCGACTGTAGTATACATGTAAACATATCTTGTTTGCTCCTAATATTTTCAAATCATTTGGTTTAATAAATAAATAAATAAACACGGAAGTTTCCAATAGATATATATACCTGCCTACACTTTTGCGTAAAGTCTACCGATCCTTACTTGACCAGCGATGTGGACAAACGGGCTAACCCGTTCTCATCCCGAGAGGAACCCGTGCCCTGTAGTTGGACAGTAATGGGTTGGCTATGATGGTACACACATATTATAATATGCAACTAAGTCCGTAAGCAATGTGTTCAAACATCAGCGTCATAGTGTTTCAATAAAGTAAATGGAGAAGACAGCAACATATTTAGTACGTATGTATTTCTCTGACCGGTATCGGTCACGGTGATCAATCCCGAGAGAGATTTTGACGGCTGACTGGTGCAGTGGTCAGCAACCCTGCTTTCTGAGTCCAAGGCCGTGGGTTCGATTCCCACAGCTGGAAAATGTTTGTGTGATGAGCATTCTTTTTGATCAGTGTCTCGGTGTTTATAGAGTATATTATAAGTATTTGTGTGTTTTATATTCATAAAAATATAGTAGGTAACGCATATCTCAAGCTACGCTAACCTTGGGGCTAGATGGCACTGTGTGTATTGTCGTAGTAAATTTATTATTTTATTTATTTATTTTCAAACTACGCGGGAGACATTATAGTGCACATACACAGGTGCATTCTCTATTCTCTCACTCTCATAGTCCGATGGGACGCCAGCTCCGACACGACCGGAAAGAGATAAGGCGCAGGACCGACAGCTTAACGTGCTGTCCGAGGCACGGAGTCTAGACATATTTAGTAACGAAAGGTTAAAAGTCTTTAAACAGTCTCGAGTTCTCTGCGTACCATTAGAAGTCATGCGTCGGCTTTGGTGTTATCCTTAAGACTACCGCGTTTATGTAGTGATTTAAGCATATATAACTATAGGATTTGATTCCCGGGGCCGATTTAGCGGGGGCCTAGGCTAAGGCAAAGCTCCGTTTTCAGGTAAGCACAAAGATTCAGCTGTCAGCATCTTTGGTCCTTTTCCTAAATCTTTTGCATATCTACCTGAAAGAGATTGCTTTATATCGATAATGCCCCTTAATTATAGCCGTATATATAATATTTAACTTTTGACATACTATCTGTTGTACCTACTAGTATTTACATTTCTGTGGTTTACAATAAAAATTAAAACCTAGGAACCCTAGGAAAGTGAAGCTATCGTAATTTTAATTTGCAGCAGTTTGAATTATAGCTTTTTTATTATTTATGTAGTTGAAACTTATTGTAGTGTAAAATCTTTTGTGTTGATTTCTAGTGAATTTGTAAGGAATTTGTAGCAAGTGGTAATGTAGAAAGAAATAAATGTTATCCACAAATTTACCATCAAATGTAGCCGTTATCTTCATTAAAAACGCGCTTAGAAGTGTCTACCTTCTAAACAAAAAGAGACAAAAAGTCTGTAAGAAAAGATATTCGCTGTAAATTCCCAGTAACTTTAATTAGTCGCAACTTTTTGCTCTATCTATTTAGTCACGCTGGGTAATTAAACGGTTTTTTTAATTATAAAATAGTCAATTTGCTCTCATTTCCCACAACGCTGACAACATTTAATTGTTTTATTAACAGTTAGAGACCAATTTTAAAGTTTTGCCTGTTTCATTAATTTTATATCGTGAATTAAAAACGGCTAGGTTTTGTTTAAGTTTATCACATTTTTCTGCCGTAGTGAAACGACGTGACCATCTCAATTAAATGATATGTTGATACTTATAACTGACTGAAAAAATCGGTAAATTATATGCGTGTAAAATGCGAAGCAGTAAAAGGATTGAAACAAAGCGGTTAAGCCTATTGATTGTAATTAATTAATTAAAAAAAAACAACGAACACAACGAAACAGCACGTAAGGAATGTCACCGTAATCAGTAACATGTCGTTAACTAATTTGCCACAGAACGAACAGATTGCGTGCAAGCATCGAGTAGGTACGGAACATTCAGCCCGAGCAACGGGCTGCGTTCAGACGGAATGCATGACCGATCGCTGCAGAGGAAAAAGCGCTGCCTCGGCGGTGAATGAAGCGATTAGCGCTGAATGGGGCCCGGCACGCGGAACAAAGCGCGCGGCACGACGGGACGTACAAACAATGTTGCTACTTGTAAAATAATTACTCACATTAGGGGTAATTTGACAGACTTTTGAAGGATTTTTAAAGTTAGTTAAAGTTTTATTGTTATGATAACGTATGATTGGGATTTTTAAGGAATGACAGTCATTAGATATGAAAAACATAAAAAGTTTCAAAATACGCAAGATTTCGAAATATGCCATAAAATCAGAAATTTTGTTAAAGTAACCGTGATAGCTAAGCGGATTGTTAATATGTAGACAACATAGCTTGGTAGACCAATGCACATTAGGTTTTCATTCTTTTACCTGAAAATAATTGAAATCAGCCTTCCTTGAACCCCTAAAATGATAAACATATGTCCGACATTACGAACGAATTAATGATTGTTGTGTTGTGTTGTGTTGTTTAACGAATTAATAATTTTGCTACATTTCTTAAAAATGAAAACCATGGGTAGGTTTTGACAAGAAGAGCAAAACGTTAGTT
Organism: Pararge aegeria; assembly: GCF_905163445.1. NCBI lineage: Eukaryota > Metazoa > Arthropoda > Insecta > Lepidoptera > Nymphalidae > Pararge > Pararge aegeria. Next base: position 7,148,803 of record NC_053195.1, on the reverse strand, counting down.
TTTTTTGATTTTATACTTTTTCTTACAAACCAATCGTTCCAAGATTAATTACTTAAAATATATTATTTAGACCTAGATCGTCTCATAATTTTCAGAAAAAGCTTCGAAACGGGATATTTCATGTATAGATTACGGGAAAATGCAGACCGGGATTTTTAAAAATCTGTGTTTTTTATGTGTTCATTGGCGCAGTAGCCAATGCTGAGCAATAGTCCAATAAGTGGTTGTAGTTCGATTCCCGGAAGAAAGCAATGTACTCGTAGGTTTAGGGCGAGGCTTCGGCTGTGGCTAGTTATCACCCTACCGATAAAGACGTGCTGCCAAGCAGTTAGCGTTGCGGTATGATGCCGAGTAGTGTTGCCCAAATTCAGTCTTGGTCTTGCAGTCTTGGTCTTGTTCTTGCGTTTTTGCAAGACCAAGACCAAGAACAAGACCGCGTATTTTTAGCAAGACCAAGACCAAGACTGACCGTGCAAGACTTGAGCAAGAACAAGACATAGCCTGCAAGACTCTTGCGTCTTGCAGCTAGGACTTAGCACTATTTCACGGAGTAGTTAGGTGTAACAGTTCGGTGTATAGGTAGGTAGGTACGCTTAGGAATTCTATGAGACGCAAAAAACTATATCAAAGAATATGAAAAACTGGACCTATGCGCATTACGACTAATACCATAAACATAGCGAATAAAAAAATATCTATTAAAATCAAACTGAGTGCATGCATAGTTATGTTTTAACCATCGGCACTTTGATAATGCGGCATCAAAGGTTTTGTACTTACTTCTCAAAGAAATTTGCCGCTTTTCGGAAGTACATGGTTATGATACACGCGCCGGCGGCTTCTTTTGAAATCTAAAACAATCGTTGCCGCCGCGCCGAAATCATAACATTTGACACTATTCATGCAAAATAATTTCGAATTTTAAGAGTACCTACAGGTGTTCCAAAGAATAAATAAGTTTCAGATTGGTGATTTTAGATTGGTGGAGGACGCATGAGACAGAGTATCCGATTTTATCGAAAATGGCCCGTGATTTTCTCTCAATACCTGCAACTTCAGTACCTGCTGAGAGGTTATTTTCTAAAGCATCATTAGTAATTAGAAAACATAGAAATAGGTTAAGTGATGAGTCAGCCAGATGGTTACTTTGTATTAATTCTTGGTCAAAAGAATTGATATAAAGTATCATAACCTAATGATAAAGCTGTTGATTTGTGTTGTATTTTATTTTTTATTCAAATAAATGATAAATCGTAAAACTCTTTTATTAAATTTCTTATAAGTTGAGGGTTCAATCTCTTTCTAGACAGATAAGTATTGTTCTTTAAAATACAGTCAAGTTATTGTAATTAATTTGTTTTTTTACATGTTTTAGCAAATGTAAGCTTATAAATCATAAATGTTTATTAAGAAACAGTTACTTCCATGGAAAACGACATATAGGTCAGTTGATTTTTCGAATTTCTTATCAAATCTTCAGTTATTTATTAATCTGCTTGATCTTTACTATGGCTATGTTAATTCAAGCTCACAATGTTCCAATTCTAATACGTTTTTCTAAGATTTAAAGTAAACTTTAATAAATAGTAATAGACTAATAGGTAATTGCAAGACTTGCAAGACTCTTGCTGCAAGACCAAGACCAAGACCAAGACTGGGAGCGCAAGACCAAGACCAAGACCAAGACCAGGTGTATTGGCGCAAGACCAAGACCAAGACTGGCTAAGTCTCGTCTTGTTCTTGCATTTGGGCAACACTAATGCCGAGTATAAACCGTTTAGTAGTTAATTATAACTGCCATTCTATTGGTTGACATGAGGCATAACTCACCATCAAGTGGAAATGCAACCAAGGGCTTACTTGTAGAGAAAAAAAAAAACTTAATATTATATTTAGGGTATTTATTAAATTTATTTGCTGCAACACTGCGCGCGTCAGGCCAGCGCATTGTCTCAGCACGCTTGACCCGTGCCCCAGGCAAAAACACCTCTAAAAACCAATAAATACACGCGAGAATCCATCGGAACCTCTTTAATTGGATAAAAAATGGGATCGGACGCGTTTTTGTTGATAGAAATAGCTTTGACAAATTCTTTTTAGATAATAAACTTCTTGCGCGGCGAGCGTTGATTATTTTTCTGATGAAGTCCATTGGGTGCCATTTTTAAGCTTTGTAATTAAAGGTTTTTATCACCTCCAATCCCATTTTTAACACTAAATATTGGCCATTTAGTTAAATAGCTTCGTCTAGACAAAAACCGTGAAAGTAGCTAAGTCATGAACTGGGTACTTAAACTTTATCCATGGATAATTTATTTTATGAAATTTGCTTACGATAAGCTTCTAAGCAACTGTTTTTAAAAAGGACTTCTTGACGGAGAACCTAATTCTAGTGGAAATGATTGCAATACTTCTGTCAAGTTTAAACCGATTTCGGAGGTCGAAGAGTTCACTGACCTTATTTAAATAAGATGATTTGATGCAGATCCAATAAAGAAATTATTTGGAAATAGAGAAATCCCCTTAACGAATAAATCTCTTGATACGTTAAACAACATACCAAGGAACCAAAAAAATATTGAAAAGTAAAAACCAGTTTTTGGGTGAACAAAAACCATGGAACTCGCGTCATCGTCACCGTACGCTTTTCATGAGCTATATGTATACTGTATGTATATAGATTCAGTTATCACTTATGTCGGCAATCCTCGCATGTAAAAAAACAATTTTTATACATAGGATTTTTTAATAGCCACCTATAGTAGTTTACAAAATGTATTCAGTGCTAATTGCAGCCCTGGCTTCGGATGCATACTCAGCATCTCGTTTGCCTTATTAAGGGAATCAGTATGGACGGCCGCGTCACTCAACGTCAGTTGCCACGGTGCAAGCGCATAAACACCTCCTTAACTCATCCTTAATAATACCATGCCATAAGCACTTTCAGGATAATCCTAGAATTCGTAACTATATGTATTTGTAACGTGGCCTGGTAACACGACATCAGACGACGTGGCTGGGAGCCGCTGGAAACATGCGTCGCAGCCCGCATGTTCGTAGAAATTGGAACTCCATATAAAATACCTATGTCCAGCTGTGGACGTAAATCGATTGATGTGATGTTTATGATTATGATGAAAGCATAAAATGCTTATTTTTAGGGAAACTACCTGATTAAACACAAATGACGTCACTGATCTAACCGAGTTCCAGTACCGGTACTTAGGAAATCAAATTTATCCCAACAAACTTATTTGGAAAGGGGATACTAGGACACTACACTAGCTAAAAAGAATCACTAATCGCTTTACGTTACCTACTAGAATTACTCGATTCAAAGAAATGATTATAATATAAAATTAAAATAATTTATATCAAGTTATTGTTATTTCAAGTAACGTTAAATTCCGTTTTCATACAAAACTCCCGTTTGAGCGAGTGTGCAAATTGTTGTTTTATTACCGCAGACTTGCAATAATAGGTGTTAATGAAATATTTATTTAACTCAAATTCGAAGCAGGTAAGCTACTTATGATGGCCAACCTGCATTGAAGTTGTTTGGTGGGTGTAGGCACCATATTTTTCTTGTCAGAAAGTGGAGGCCTAAGCCCAGAAGTAGGACATTAGTTAAGCTGATGATAGATAAAATGCTTAGGTATATATCTAGGCTTTATATCTAACTCCTTTTTTATTTTGCTTTAAGAATTGTCATAAAAAATAATGCTCATAATATAATAGGAATGTCCACGAATTACAGGTACCTGGTAACTGTACTCACCGTTTTAGGTGCCCGCAAAATGGTTGCCGTAAAAGAGAATTGTTTGGTTTATTCATACAACGTCCAATAAGGCATTTTCACTCATTTACTGTTAGGCGCTGCATAATCAATCAAACGTTCCTCTATTTTTCCTGGCGCTTCATATTTTTAACTTTAATTGTGTTGGGATAGGTTCACTTGCGTCTGTGTTGCCACTCGCGATGGCGTATTGTATTTTTCAGAAATATAAGTTTTTGTGTGTTTTTATTCGGACTGATGAATTAACGAATAATGGACGTGCACTTATGCACATACTAATCTTCCGATTGCTAGTGAAATAATTACGATTTTGAAATATCGTTTTTCTGTAAGACGAATCAGACAGATAACATTACCGACCTGATTATAATTTAATAAAAAAAATCCTTGGTTCAAACTTTTTTCAAGTTGATAATTTTTAAAAGCTTTCCTCAATTCAAAATCATTGTCTCAGTTTCTTTGATGAAATGTCTCTGTTAACATTAATTTAGCGAAACGCTCCAGTAATAAAATCCTTATATAACTAAGACTCAAGCGCTGTTCAAAGCAATTTCGCATTCAAAGACTCGAGGGCAAATATAAAATAATCTATGTAACCCGTTTATGTAACATCGCCAAAAGCTGCGGCCAAAAATGACCAATTTCAAATTCAGTTCCAATCGAGACTTGCGGTCTGCGAGCGCCGGCCGTATTCAAATTGGCAATAGCGAAAGTCGGAGGATAAATCTTAAGAGGGTTGAATTTGAAGCGAACGTTGTTTAATGAGCTAAGGCTTTTTTACCACATGAGGCGTTTTTCTGCATACGCTCAGTTGTATGCAGAAAATTGTGAAATTTCTACCTATTCGATTGCGGGAAAGTTAACTGCGAGTTATATGGAATCGAAAGGTAGGTTAAAACTTCAGAGAAGCTAATTCTTATATTACTGAAGGTTGTGGGCTAAAGCTGCATTGGCACTATAACCATTTACACTTATACCACCACGCGACACCACCAAGTGTGGCAATGACTTATTCGAATCACTATATTTTTCTATTAACGCGGCTCATACGAAGTCGCATGTTTTGCAAGCGAATTTTTGGCTACGTTGTCGGTGCTGCTGTGACGTTTGGAGTTTTTTTTTTCCATGAAAAGCACATATATATATAATCCGCTATAAAAATTGTTGCAAAATGCCTACAAAGTACTATGACACGCGCCATTAAAAATATCTACAATTATTCAATCATAGATTTACATTACATTAATCAAGGTATAAAAAAAAAAAATATTTATTATGCTTGGAACTTGGCAGCATTCGTCTCTGCTTTCATCTTAGACATCGTTGTAAAATTATACAATGTTTATGTACAATTTTAATGCATCTAGAATTGATTATTGTAATGGCACTAAACATGTAATTCTAAGACATAATTTAATTTTTTTATAATTAATTGCTGGTATTGTCTTATGAATAAATAAATAAACAATTTTATAAGACTAAAACGTTTAAAATGTACCTGTCAAGTAGACCTACTTAAAATTTGATTTCTTTTTCGAATTTTGAATTTGAACGGTCTCTAAGATTATAACAAACATAGCGCATCTCTGGATGGATGAGCAACCTTAAGCAAGAGGCCGGGCGCGCGTTCCTTGCTAAACCACATTTGCGGCCGAGTTCCGATAATCGTTTACTATTATCGATTTTCGTTTTACGTTAACGATTATCGAAATTTTAAGGAATTATTTCTTGTATGTTGTCCTATGGAAAACTTTGAATGTCCCGGAATAAAAAGTATTGTATATAGTGCCTATTGAATAGCCAATGGCAATAGTAGTAAGTTAACAAGTTATAAAAACCACCAATCGCCGCTAGAATAACTAACTACTCGAACTAGTAATTAGAAATTCAAATGAGATTCTCTACGGTTGGTGAATGGTGATTACTTAGCGTTACTAATTTAGTTACATCCAATAAAAATACGTAATGCTACTACATTTTATAAAAGCACAGCCTCCTATCTCATAGCAGAGAGGGTTTTATTGCAAAGACCAACCTCGCTGCCACGATGTTTGTTGGCGGGAGCTAATTACTTTTTATTAATTTTTTAAGACTTTCCTTATTTTTCATTTATTTAATAAACCAAAATTTATAAGAAGCTTTATTTAATTTCTTGTAAAGGATTGTATACCTACTCTTTCGAGTACTACACTCTTAAGTTAACTTTAAGACTAAAAACTGCGGTTTTCCGTAATGATGACGATGGGAACGCTTGTCCTATGATGATAAAGATAAATTAAAGCTAGCTTGAAGTTCCCACCAAGATTTACAAAATCAAATGGGTATTCATTCATTTTAGGCAAATTTATTTCAAAACGGGTTATTAAAAATGTACATTAACAACCCCCTACTCTACGTGTGTTATGATCCCCAATAGTAGAATATATTGATTGAACACTGCGCATTTATCTTGTATTGAAACTTCAGTAAATACACTTAAAATGAAGGTGCAATAATCGAAAACGTGCACGCTATATCAAAAAAATTAATAAAATTCCTAAGAAATATAACAATAGGATGGTTTACCCATCCTAAAAAATATACCTGAACAGTGAACAATATAAACTCATTAAGAGCCTATTCATTTGTCCCGAGAACCAATGGGCATTGTTTCAAAGTAAACAAGTCGGAAAATCCACCAATAGCCGTCTGAAAACACAGCCGGGCAAGTAATTAAAAATTCAAATGAATTTCCCCTTCGCCTCGGTTGGTGATTACTTCACGTTAATTACCATCGACCAATTAAAACACGGGGGCGACAGAGCGTTACGAGGCCCGACCAATGGGAGACGAGGACTGAAGCGAGGCGTGGTAATTAAGACGAAAGGGTTGCTTTTCCGGGCGTACTGGGGGAGGGCGTTGATTAATCGCTCCCTAGTGGGCGATCGACTTTACATAGCGTCTGCATAAAGAGATTTCTAATGGTATGCTATGTCTGGGAATACCTAGATTAACCTTGTCTTTATCCTCAGACTATAGTCCCACACTGCTGCTACTGCTCGTATTAGGTCCCGCTCTCAGTGGCGTGCACAGGGTCAATTTCCCCTCACATACGAATTATATAAAATAATTTGGGTAGGCAGTGCTTTTGTGCATCTATGTACTTCACACGCAACTTGCTCTATATATCTCTCTTTTATTAGAATGGAAGTGTCAGATTTAGAGTGAAAGACTAAAGGCCTCTCCCAACGGGAGCGTTTGCCTATAATCACCACGCTGGGCAGACGGGTTGGTGATCCCAGTAGATGGTAGTAGTAGCACAGACCGTTGTCCATTATATTCTCTTAGTCGCCTCGTACGACAACCGGTGGAGGAGGAGGGCTGGCAAATGTATTCTGATCTGCCGTCACCACACGGCGATGAATTAAGTATTAGTAGAAGTGTATCTAATTTGACACAGCACTAAAAAAGAACAACAACAGCATTCGAGGCTAACGCGTTATTAAGAGAGCCGATGAAGTGTAAATGATCCTCGGGGCCACTGAAGTCGGCCTCGTCCTCCCTCACCCCCAATACCCCCCATACCGCCCGGCCGTCACCGCCAGAAGAAAAATGCTAACACGCCCCCGCGAAAACTATTAGTTATTTTGGCACCCCTGCATCCCGCGCCGACGATTATACGAGCCCGTTTGTTTTTACCCGCTTACGTAAAGTATTGGTACTACGAGTATGTAGAAAATACTACATCTTTATAACGCAGATGTTTCCGAAAGCTAGGATGAGTCACAAAAGTCCATAATATCAGGCTGACAATAAAGATTAAGAAACTAAAAAATTACCTTTTTCATTCCATATTCAGATTTACAAAATATAATGTATGTTTTTCCTTACGTATGCTTTAACTTAGGTACCAATAATATTAAGTAAGTATAAGCATTTCTGTAAGCTCTTGCTAAGAAAACTTTACAAGCTCATCTTGCATCAAATTCATATTTATATATTTTTTTTCTATAATAAGAATTTCGAAAAAAACATTTTCTTCCTACTTTAGGTGCATTAGCCACAATATATCTTTCGTTCCACTCACATCAAACCTCAACTTACTCAACCTAAACTCAAATAACCAAAACTTTGTAGACTCGAGAATTTATTCGTTTTGGTAAACATAAGGAGGTATATAACAAAAACGTATTTCATCTGATATTGTTTATGTTACCCAAAAGTCAACTGATGTGAGGAACTTAACGATAAAATCTCGCGTTACAGTAGCGTTGATGAAATTCAAAGCATGATAAAGTATATGGACCATAAAACTTTCATTGCTGTTAACTTATTTATGAACCCGGCTACATATTTAATACTTGCGTCAATCATAAACATGAGATACCTACATACTAACAAATTCAAGGATAAATAGGGGTACTGAAATATGTATAATAAATACGTCTTAAAAAAACATCACAATTTATTTATATCCAATATTGCAACTCTTCAGTCTACAGATATTCATAACAAATAGGTAAATTTTTAAAGTTACGTCTAAGCGGGTTAATTCTTTTAGAACTTAATATGGAGCGGTAAACAAATTTGCCCACGAATCGCTACTAGAAATTCTTCTACGGCTCGTTTCCACGAAATTTTCTAAGTATCCCGTTCTGCGAATTCTTCTAAGCTTCTTGCTTCATACACGGACGGATAGCGGATTCCTAGAAGAACCAGAGTGACTTATATATTTCAAGGATTTGTAAAGCTGAAAGGGTATTAGGTGTAGCACATTATTTAGAGGACCGATAGATGCAGGGGGCCTCAGTGATGGATTGGCAATTTGTACCGGAAAGAGCGGTATTTGTAGACCCCGCACACTCAGTGTACTTATACCTAATCGTGGTACTCACTACAAGTGAATTACGTCCAGCATTGGACGTTCTTACTCCTTAGTCCTGAATGATCGTATCAAACTTCAGTCAGTTATTTTACGTGTTTCAATGTCAACATCTACCAAAAAGTTTGCTGCAATTAATATTCTATAATCACCAATGTAAATATCTAACGATAACTAATGTTGCCTTTAAGGATTTCTCGATGCTACGTGATTACAGGTAGTTTGAGTGAATTTCAATGGCAATGATTCAAATGAATGTATACAATTGGCGTCCTAAACAGCACCAAGTTTAAGGCCAAAACGAAGTCTATGTTAATTTTCGTCTAAATAACTGACAGATGACCATTATTTATGGACGTGCAATACTGGACACTTCGTCTAAGGAACGACAAGTTCCTTAAGATTCTTATCTGTGTTTAGCTGAACTCCGCGATTGTTTACGCAATAAAATAAAAAAAACTTAAACTATTAAGAATGTGGTATTTTGGACAACTCTGATTCGATTCTCTTCGAGAGATATTTGGGATTAAATAGGGGGTGCTATTCTGACGAAAACGTATAACCAAGCAACTACTAGGATGTTCCATAGAAACCTCAAGTATTAGTGAACACGGGATATAAACAAGCCTTCTGCACCTAGATTAGCATGTGTCCAACTTTAATTTTCATCAGGATAATAAGGATGGTAAGGTCAGATGCTATAAGCCATCGAATAAACTAAATAGTAGTAAATAACTTGGCAAAAACTAAGAGGAAGCTTATAAATTGCACACAAAATAGTAAAAACCATGACATTTTGCTTGCATTGTTTACACAAATATAAATATCTGACCATAAAACGTCCGCGCGGCGCCAACTTTCGCCTTGCTCATCCGTCATCGGAGATTTCGATGTAGACTCCGTTTAGTGGTCTTTGCACAGTTTTTTCATAAATATTACCTGTCTAATTTATTTATCCCTTATGCATCTAGTTGGCTACGAATCACAAAGTTCGATTCCGCTATAATTGTGGGCGAAAAACTGTTGAGTTTTTATGTCAAGAAAATCTTTGTACCAGCTTTGAGTTTCGAAAATGGAGCTATCTTTTATCCCGCAGAGCACGTTACTGTTTTCAATAACGTGTAATAATTATTATTGTTGAAGGCCTGCCAAGCCGCATTAGAGCAAAACGGTCTAAACTGCTAATTCCTCCCTACTATGTGAGAGACCTGTGCCCAACATTAAGATACAAAGTGCTTGTAAACGAGGTTAAAAGAACTTAAACTATTAAATATATTATGTTGTCCTTCTCAGAAAAAAAATATTTTATTCCTGACAATATGTCTTACTAAATGGTTAACGTCTTTACCCAATTCAGTAAAACTTTCTCGATAGAAAAAAAATACGAAATCACTGTACCCACCTTAAGAAATTATAAAGTAATACGGTAAAGTATACCGTATCCCGTTTATTTTTATTTTTTTTTATTTTATCCCATTAATAAATAATGAAATAAAATAAAATAAACTATACTTATTAAATACTTATATAGTGTTTTTACTATGTTGAAATCGAATCCACTCATGTCACGCTCTTAAAAGGCTAAAGATGATGATGATAACGATTTCATACTAAGTATCAACAACTTTAATGTAACCAAAATACCAACCCGCTATTTGTGTGGCATAATCCTACCACAGTGTCCACGTAACGTTAACGTAGAGTATATTATTGTCCCTTTCTTCTGTTATCGAAACTATCGCTATTGACCTTGACCGTTTGATTTGGAGAAACGTTGAAAATATAAGAAAAAACCGCTTCGCACAGACAGAATATTGGGTATTGAATACGTAAAAAGATTTACCATGTGTGAATTTTTGTTTACCTCTATCAATTAGTTTACGCTTATTTAATGCATAATATAATCATCTTTTATTTAGATAACTTTATTGCACAAACTTACAATACAAAAACACACACAAGAAAAGAAAAAAAAACAACACAGTACAGTAACAGTTGACGGACCACGCAGATGGTCCATCTGATGTCAAGAGGAAAACCATCGCCTATAAACAGAGCAATACTTTGCAGAGCATGTTAGGAACACAACCTGCAAAACCTATCTATCTATCTATCAACTTTAATCCTGATGTGCCTGAATCACGGCGTCTGTCCGGCAGAAAGCAATGCTTCCTGGCGGCAGAAATAAACATGGCGGTAGAAATTGGAGAGCTCTGTCACAAAAAGCTCTTCTACAGTTTTTATATTTACGTCATCTACCTACCTTTCATGTTCTTATTCTATTGGAGAAGCGGCTATGCAGAAAAAGCCCAGTGTTACGTCAATCATTACCGATCTATCGTCATTTCCAATCGTGTTATGAAGCTGACAATCAATCAACCGATCTTCTACAACCTATCCTGTTCTTTTTCTTTTGAAGAAGTTGGTATGCAGATATTGAAGTCCCACATTGATCGTTACCGATCTATTGTGTTACAAAGCTGACCTGGCTAATTACCGACTAAGACGTACTGCCAATGCCTTTACGCAGCAGTTGACAGTTGATGATGAAGAAGAAAACTTATTACTTATCTGCGGTACAGACACCTTATGCACTCGAAAAATCTAAATAGTATTTAACTTTCAAATATTAAACTGACTTGAACCCAGAGTAGAGGCGAGCTTATTAGCCTATGTCTAATAAATACTAGCAAACAAAATGCGATTGCGGTAGCCCTGGTCCGTTGCAGCAAATGAAAGCTAATGGGGGTAGTACGGGAACATAAAGCACAATACATAACGGGTACACAAAAGGCCAACACCAGCATTCGGACACAGTTTGTACGTACACGGACAGACAAAGCACACAAACACGTGAGGTCATCTCCCCTCATTAGGTGGTTAGTTTTCCGGGCGTGTCCGCGGAGTCTGCGGACGTGCGGGGTGTGGGCCGGGGGGAGCGAGGGGTGAGTTGCTGGGAAGTTACTTAATTAATCCCCGCGCGGCAGCCATTGGCCGGCTCTGGGCGGCGGATCTTCGCCTACGCGTTAATTGGGCGGACTACGGCTCCTCCGATTAATGAGAAAACTGGCACGTCTATATAGAGCTCTGTAGCTCTTGCGAAACTTTACCTATTGTTTTAGAAGTACCTACTTCGTTAATTAAGTATTCTTTGAACCCTAGATTATTACTAAAATCACTTGAAACTTTACCTATTGTTTTAGAAGTACCTACTTCGTTAATTAAGTATTCTTTGAACCCTAGATTATTACTGAAATCACTCTAAAGTTAAAACCTTTTTAAACTTAATTCAGGAAAACTTAATTCATTAACATTCAGGAGATTTTTGCGATAACCTTAAAAATATGTAAATGATCTTATGTTTGCTTAAAACTAGGTAGATAGCTAGTAGTTGTATATACGTATTAAAAACGTTTAGGCGATATAAACCTTTATAAGAGAAGATACTGACCTCTCCACATTTGACAATAAAGTTGTGGCATTACAAATAAAATAGGGTCAAGCGAATAGACGCGGTTTGCGCTTGACATTACCTGAGGTATGAAATGAGACATGACCTTTAAAATTTATTGTCAAATTAATTGTTTTGATTATTTTGAGCCTCATTCCTACTATCATAAAATAAATTATCGTTAGACAACTTTAAAATCATTCGTTGAACACCTTTATGAACATTGTATTCGTGGACTACGCTATATAAATGCGAAGTGACGAATAAAGAAGTAGGCTTAAATGAAGGGGGTTTAAATACGCTTCTATAAGCGAGGGGCTCATTGATGTGAGTGTATTTCCTAATAGAAAGTTGTAGGAACTCTCCAACAGTTATAAAGGTGTGATGAGTGTAAACTGGCAATAGGAGCTTTACAGAGTAGAGAGTTCTCTACAACTAGCTTCCTAGAGCATTAATAAATAACGTAGTGGAAAAGGAGTTGGCTCGAAACTAATATCGCTCTCGTCGCGTCAAGTGAACGTATAAAGCTCAGATTTAGCGAGAGCCGAGGGCTGAGCAGGCGTGAAACGCCCAGGTAAAGCACCTACTTACAGCGCGATATACGGGGAACGTAAATTATAATATTGTGTGTGTCGGGCTACAGCTAACCCTCTCGCCTCTCGGCACTCGCTCGCGTCGCCTTCCCACCGGCCGTGTGTGCGCGCCCACTGAAAGAAAAGCAATTTCCTCGGGCGGGGGGAGGCCGGGGGATCGAGGTCTCGCGCGAATATAATTTTGTTCATTTTTTCATTCGGGCGAGTTAATTCGGCTTCGCGGCGTACTCGGCTATTGATTAGGGCGCGTCTTACGTTTTTAATTTGTTTGCGCGCGCAGCTACGATGCACCCGGCGAGATGAATCCCCCCCTTCCCGGGCCACCGTCACCCCCCGCTCCGTCTAATGAAGCCTCCGCTAACTACGCGTACTGTAATAATCACGATCCTTTTCACAATCACGCTTTGACGTCAAATGTTTTCTCGTAGCCCGCGCCGGCTAACTAACAAAGCGCGCTCCTCTCGAGGAAAAACATTACGTTCTCCTTTTGTAAACAAAATCAGACAGCGAGTGAAAAAACACTTCGTTATTGCAGGCTACATTTTGTGTAGATAAAACTGGCATATTTATTATTAAGTAGATTTTTTTATACTATCCTAAACGATTTACGTTAATAAAGTACCTATTCTCTCTCATCTATATTGTGTAGGTACGCAGTAACATATAGCTAGACTTTTCAATTCTAGAAGATAAATTATATATATCGATATAGCTTTGAAATACATGTCAATGTCTAAAACTGTTTTTTTCGGTAGGAGGCTCCGGCCGTGACTAGTACTACCTTACCGAAAAAGACGTGCCGCTAAGCAATTAAGATGAAGAAGACGATGAAGTGTAGAAACCGATTAGGGGTTTAACGTAACTGCCATACCCTTACCCCTAACAGGTTCGCACGCTACCATCTTTGACTGCATCATCTCTTAACATCATATGAGTGAGATTCAACGGGTAAACAATCAAGGGGTGTCTTAAACTCGCGAAGATCATTTTGGTTCTATTGTGAAGAACATTCTTTAAGTATGCGTAATCTCGTTAAAATTCATCCCTTCACCATAAAGGCCGATGAAGGTTGATTCAAACATAAATGACAACACACTGACAAAGACATTTTCGCAATCAAAAGTGTCGCAAATGGCCGTCCCGGGGACCTACTACAGCTTCAATTTAGGTAAATTAATGTAAATAATACCAAATAGGCTTATTTTTTATTATTTGGTATTATTTTCATTCCCTATCACAAACGACTACTCATTATCAAGGAAGTGTTGTAACCTAGTAGCAGTATCACAAATTTGATGAATTTTAAAATTTTCTACATATTGAACTCAGTTTTTTAGCGACATTTTATTTCGTCAACCGCCCGGGGAATACTATAAAACGCACTTCGCAGGAGAACAGCGATTGCATCTTTAAAGACATACCTAGCCGAAAAGTTTTGCGCAATTTTAAACAATGCGAAATTATTTTTAAATGTTCTGTACATACGTATTTAACGTTAGAAGCAAATATGAACTCGTATATAGTGCGATTCCTATAGGCTTCATAAAATCAGAATTATTATAATTATTTAGAATATTTTTAGAATTTTATATTTTTAGAATCAACGGTTCAACGATTTAAAAGGGCGGAAAATCCTGGTGCAGATTCCTACTCATAAACCGTTCCATCATCCTCAAACTTTGAATGTCCTGCTGCGCCTCAATTATTTGTGGCTTAGCCCACAACGCTGTGTCAATGTGGATTATGATCATTAAGAAACGATAATGACCGACATGGACAGCTTAACACTCCGAGGACATCCTTAATATAAAAAAACGTACCTACCTAACAGTTTCTTCTTGAATCCAGTTTACCCATGGTTCTAAGTCAAGCAGTGTCAATTAGTAGCCATAGTGAAAAGGGGAGGTAACTTGTCATTGAATTAAAAAAAATAGTCATCATGTCAACCAACACAACCAACAGGACATAGGTCTTTTTATGGAGTTCCATAAGACCGTGGTATTGTCTTTGGAACTCCATAAAAAAGACTCAAAAAATTGTACGTAGAAGAAATAGGTCACAATGTACCTACTAAAAATCACAAAAGTTAATTTGATAATTCAATTCATCGCCATATCAACCCGTTACCCCCACTACAGGGCACGGGTCTCCTCCCATAATGAGAAGAGTTGAAGGCCACGTAGCTTAGTCCACCACCTTTGAGAACATTTATTTATTTATTAGGAAGCCAACGTGAACACAACCAATCTTAATGTATGGACACATTTTTTTTTTTTGTTTTTATATTTAAAGACGAGCGCTTGACTGCAATCACACCTGATGGTAAGCGATGATGCAGCCTAAGGTGGAGCGCGCTTGCCTAGAAGATGCCTATTCACTCTTGATTTGAAGGTACTAATGTTGTAAGAACTGGGGAAAATGGAAGCTGGAAGAGCATTCCAGATCCTAGCGGTGCGAATTAGAAACGAAGATGCGAAGCGCTTCGTACGCGTCCGCGGTATATCGACCACGTAGGGATGCAGATCCTTCCGGTGCCTCGCGGTTCGATGGTAAAAAGGCGAGGGGGGAACTAGATCAAATAGTTCTTGAGCACACTCTCCGAAATATATCCTATAGAATACCGAAAGGCAGGCAACCTTGCGACGATGTTCCAAACTCTTAAGTTTTTTATTGGCTAGGTCACCGATGAGCCTTCTAGCACGGCGATCCACCGAATCCAGGGCATCAAGCTGATACTTGGCAGAGCCATCCCATAAATGGGAACAGTACTCCATGCACGATCGAACACATTTAACAATTGCTTTATAATGTACACTCCACAAGGCTAACTCAGCATGCATAACACAAAAGACACTCTTTGTTAAAATTTGTGATATTTAGCCGCTAAACAAAAGAAAAACAAAATGGAAATAAAATACAATAATAGGTAATTACATAACAAAGAAAAAGAAAATAACTAGAAAAATAATTACTAACTATCAAAAGTTTTTGACTTCTTTTTTGAAACATTATGGAGAACTCTCAGGCATGCAGGTTTCCTTTCGATGTTTACCTTCACAAGCATTTAAATTCTAATCATTCTATTGAAGCAATATTTTAAATTCTAAGAACGCACATAACTTAGAAATATTCGAGGTGCATGCTGGGATTCGAACTCGACCCCGAGAATGTGAAGTCGAAGTTCTGCTCACTAGGCTATCACCGCTTATATTATATTAATATACCTAAATAATTAGTCTCTTATGTAGTAAACCGCTGGCATACTGCGCATTGGTGGACACCACATAACTTTGAGAACATTATGGAGAACTCTCACTCTCGGGCATGCAGGTTTCCTCACGATGTTTTCCTTCACCGTTGAAGCGATATTTTAATTGCTAAGAACGAACATAACTTAGAAAGGTTAGAGGTTGGATTGGATTGGAGCTGGGATTTTAACACGGCCCCCCGAAAGTGAAGTCGAAGTGCTGCCCACTATAACCGCTTATATTAAATTCATATACCTAGATAATTAAGGTCTCTTATGTAGATAACTATGTAATATAATTGGATAGACCCCACATACAGCCTCTCGCCTCCCCCGCTCGTGAAACAGCACCGCCTGTGTGTGACACATTAGTAAATGAGGCGACATTCGTTACGTGCCCCCTCCCGCTCTCCTCTGTCCACCCGCCAACCCCCCAGTACATTGAAAGCCTTCCAGAGAAAGAGAATCGCGACTGCGACCTGTCCTATTGCAAACTTGGCTCATTAACTGGTTACACATGGGAATATAATGTTATTATTAAAAGGTTCTAAGTAAATTGAATGTTACAATATATCTTAAAAAGAAATTGCCTTAGATAGGTTTGTATTACTGGATTTTAATGCTATTATGTTATTACTAATTGTACAACACATCGTAATCATCAGTTTATTAATTAAGTACAGCCAGTCATAGATCTTCTTACTAGAGGAATATACCACTATGTGGCTCCAGCTGCTAGTAAGGCAAAATATTTTTAATTGCAGGCATTTTATGCACTACCTACTTCTATAAGTCTTCAGTAAATTAATAAAAAAATCCCTGAAACAATATTTCTACCCGTCTCTTGTAAATAAGCCACAATAACGCATTTTATGTAGAAAAGAAATTATAATTTAATTTAAAGAATAACTTTTTTCACTGTGAATAACTTCGTCAACTTCAGATTTAATAATAGTATATGTTAATTTAATCTCATATAGGAATACTCAGAGTCTTAATAGGTATAAGAAGATGTTTGGATTAAATACAAGTTTGTTATGGAGCAGTGTGAGATATAGAAACAATAATGGCTGTTGACGGCGCCGTCCGTGGCTCGCTGCTCGGCGTGAAAGCGTCTCACTCAATAAATCGAAACGGCGTCGCCTCCGCCCGGCCATTAAGGCTCGATAGCGGGTACTCTTCGGCGCTTACTTTGTTTTATTACTTTCATTTTATTATTTTAATTTGTGTCCGAGTGCGCTATTTGCGTGTGCGCAGTTTGTCGCTCGCCCCGCCCACCGCGCCGCGGCCAATAGCGGCCAGCCCGCTAACGAGACTCGCGCGCGCGCACGCAATCGCGCCCGCTCGCGGCGATCCTGCGCGCGCGACGTCGCGACAATGCTCATTGTTTCAAACGGTCCTCATTTTGTTTTAGTCCACTCCATCTCATCGGCAGGCCGCACCTCCCACCGAGCGATAATTTCAATGTCGCCATGTATATTGTGATATTGACTGAGATTCCATCCCGGAATGTTTAGCTGCGCAGGCGCGTTTCGTCAGCACTCAATAAGCAATAAACTATACGCCTCCGAGAAGTTATTTTAAAGTCTGTCTGGGATGCGACTTTACGCCTTTTAAAGGTTATTGTGTTTCAAAAACGCACAACTTATTGCCTACCGTCAACGCTGACAGCTGCTTTCCTTTGCTATTACCTCCGAGAATCATCATTGTTTGTGTTATTTTGAAGCCTTGTTGTAGTTAACTAGCCTCATCTTAACACATCGTAACCGCAACTACAGATGAAGAAATATCCTGGTCAGCTAAGTCCCCTCGACAAAAGGTAGTCTGTAAGTGCAAGAAATTGCATTAGCAATAAGACCGCCTTTGCAAATACTCGTATCTTTGTAGATTTCCGCCCTCTTTCTGCTAATCATCAACCTACCTTTTAATTCCCTGTTAGTGCAATAAAGTAACTAAAATTAAAATGAATAAACGAACTACTCTACATTTATGTTCAATGCCGTCAACAATCGGTGGCATTTAAATATAAATATAGTAGGTACATACACTACGTCCAATCTTTAAAAATATTATTCAAGAAGTAGGTAGGTAGGTGGAATCGTAAAATAGGTCGCTACACAAAGCACTAGTCGCCGGGTTCTCGAGTAACTATCATAATTCATGATTCCCTTGTTACAAGGAGCGCTGGATACTTTATTCTTCAGGTTCCCATTTATTTTATTCCTATTAAACTCGTTACAAGTAACAATGGTAGAAAAGTTTCCGCAATTGAAGAAATTCACTACCTTTACAAATTATTTAATTGTACTAGGAATTATTTCATTGTTTAGTGTTCGAAAAATCCTACTTTTATAATAAAATTTAGTCATATAATCATACCTAGGCAGTGCTTGATACGGTCGATCTTTTATTATTTATATCATTTTATTTATTTATTTACCAAAACGGTAGTATAGATCTTCTGTATTAATTATTCAATAAAAATATGTGAGGTTTTTGTAGCATCGGTGGGCCTAATTGCTTACTTACTGGATCTATACAACATAATAAATTAAACATTAAGAATATAATAAAAACTAAAATGACAGATGAAAATAGGTAGAACATGTTTTACACAAAATGAAAACATACGGTTTACCACAAAAAAGTTTTTTTTTATTTTCAGTCCACTACAAGGTAGCCATTGACTGAAATCTCACCTGGTGGTGAGTGATGTTGCAGTCTAAGATGGTGGCGGGTTAACCTGTTAGGGTATGTTAGTCATACCTATTCCTAATAGGTTTATATGCGACATCGCAACGAAAAACTAAATCGCTTAGCGACACGTCTTGGTCGGTAGGGTGTTAACTAGCCACGGCCAAAGCCTCTCACCATTCAAATTCCATCTAGATTCAATTTGGGTTTTATTAATTATTGTGCCTATAATCTATTTTAAAGAGAAGTTTCTGCCGCACGCATTTTAAGCGGTCGATTAAGCGTAGGTACGAATCAACTAGGAGTAATGTTTATTAAACTGCAATAACTCTGCCATATAAGCGGGCGTTTATGTTAAACTTACCATCAGGTAAGATCATAGTGAAGTAAGAACTTACCAACAAGTATATAAATTACAATATGATTTTAACAATTTCTGAGTCGCTAGATTTTCTTACCATTCCCACTAAAAGAACAATACCCGACGCTCGTTTGCATTCTACGCCTTTAATCTTTGATCGCACGAATAATATTAAAGGGGGGAAACTAAGCAATTGATAGTAGAAATGGTCGGTGGAATAGAAAAATATCGTCGGACGCATTCGTGGCGCGGTAAAATATTCAATCGGGCCAATTCGGGTCCACGAATAAATTCTGTCCCGCCATTATTTGTTGCGCGTCCTCGCGGCCGAAAATCGGTACCGTACATTGATAGTCGTCATTTTTCTCTTCGCTATCGTTAATATTTTACGCGTGCGTGTCGACGGTTTACGGCCCCACTCTTAACACTAAAACGTTTTAGCGCTGCTCTCATTGTTTATAACATTTTACTATCCACTTTTTTATAGTTTATTGCGACTCGAGTGCCGTTCGGGGTAACGACACGTAACCGTTTGTGTGACGGTTTGAACTCGATTATATGTCATCGAATTTGATTTTTATTGAGGTTAAATAGTGTCTGGTATTCGGTTATCAACCGATTTGTGTTGAGTTAACTTTTTATGTAATCTGACTTTCCCATGTTATCGACTATGTCTACTTTTGTTCAACCCCTAATTTAATAAATAATCTAAGGAATACAAAATCTTCAGATCAATTAATAAAGTTAGTAAAGCCACCCTAATATACGGGGAAGAGAAGGCAAAGGGAAGCACTAATAAAAATCTTAAATCTGAAGATTTTTTATTACATTGAGTAGGTAAATAAGTGTTCATTTAAACAAACTTTACTTTACTATTTGATAACTTCATAAAAATTTGGTAGATTCACGCAATGTTTTTAAACGCCACTGCTCATGTGTTTTGCGATGGCATAAAGCTAAAGCCAAACATCCACGGCAACGCACAAATCTTCGACCAATCAAGACAAGACAAGAGGTGCCGGCATGAGTGCCTGAGTGTGGTGATTGGTCAAATGACGCCAACTCAAAAATTGGACTATGAAATGAAAAATATATTTTTCAAATACGATAGGAAATTTGGGAGTTGCAAACATTAGTGTGAAAAACGAACTCTCACAAGATTATTTTTAACATGACTGATAACTGTAGTACTTACTTCTTTTGTTATTTTTAATTTTGTGCAGTAAAGTGCTCTGATATGATTTTATGGGCATGGTATGCAGAAAGTTGGCATTGGTAATCGTCTCTTATACGATATACAGAAGTTTATGGGTAGGCAATGCTTTTGCGCATATATGAAGTGCACGCCACTGACGGTGAGGCGAGTACATGGGCCAACTTCTCCGAGAGTTAAGTACAGGCGGGCGAAGTAAAATCGTACGACCTGCAATTAACTTCACATTCCTACATAATACGGCAGAGACAATAAACAAGAAATGGGTTGGTACCGAATTGTAATTATCCATCCAAGTTTGCGAGCTCAGGAAAAGAATTGCTCTCCTTTGTGAGAGAGCGGGGTTACACAGGGGTGCGGGGGTGCAGGGAGCGCGTGGGGTGGGTAGGCTCACATGGGACGCGCTCTAATGAGGTGCCTGAAAGCGACAATGTCTTTGAGCAAAGCAAATGTGTAGGTATCTACATATGAGGGGGGGTTACTTCTATCTCGACTCACGCTTCATAGATACGAGTAGGTATGTACTTTACCACTTTACATGACTGTTATGTTTTACATTGCGGTGAGCTTAATTATATTTTTTATAGCGGTTATACCTACTGTCTCGTTGGTCTAGGTTCACGAGGTGTTGATACCGATTGTTTTTTTTTTCCATTGACGTTGCCTCGTTGAGCACATTAATAATAATAATAATAATAATATTTGTTTATTGTTCAATAAAACATAGGTACAATTTACATTACATCTGCACAATAGGTATAACTTATATTAATTACACATATTAAATTACTTAAAAAAAAAAAAAAAAAATATACTACGACAATACACACATCGCCATTTAGCCCCAAAGTAAGCGTAACTTGTGTTATGGGTACTAAGATAGCTGATGAATATTTTTTTATGAATATAATACACATAAATACTTATAATACACATAATACACATAATACAGATAAACACCCAGACACTGAAAAACATTAATGTTCATCACACAAACATTTTCCAGTTGTGGGAATCGAACCCACGACCTTGGACACAGAAAGCAGGGTCGCTGCCCACTGCGCCACTCGGCCGTCACTTATATTAATAATTAAAATGTTTCTAAGTACCGTTTATTATCAGTAACATATGTGATAGCTGTCCAAGTCCGTCTACCCTAATTAGAGCAGCGTCACGGGTTTAAGCTCTATACCTTCCCTAATGAGTAAAGAGGCCTATACCGAAAATCGGACAAACCGAAGGCAAAGCGTGGGTGCGAAAGACCCCCGCCACCTGGTTAACGATGGCTCAAAATGACTTGAAGCAAAACATCTTTATCGCGGATACCGATGAGAGCCGCCTAGAATGGAGGAAACGGGCAAGGAGACCCGACCCCAGATGATGGGAATAGGCGCCGACAGATGATAATAATTGTGAAAATTTTGTCGGTCGGTAGGTTCCTTTTATAAAAACATGTTTTACTGAACTCTTCCTCTAAACGGTATCAAATTGTTTAATAAATATTTAAAAAAAAATACCTTAGAAATTGTTATTTTTTTGAAAACCTAGAACGAAGATTTTCGCAGGAAAAGTTTACTTCAAAAAGAAGTCGTAGGCAACCGTATAGTTAAAGTTCTGATTCTATTTATGACCCACCGCTGGGCAGTGGCCTTCATTCAACAGAAGAACCAGAAGAACCAGAAGAACCAGAGAAGAGCTCCCACTTCGCTGCTCCGATGGAATACGTCTTGGCTTTAATGATTATTTACTATCATATTCAAATGTTAGTGATAATAATGGAAATCAACGGCTCCGAGGCACGAGGTCCGTCAGAGCCAAGTCCCTAATTCCGGGCTTAATACAGTTAATCGTCGGGCCTCGAGAAACACAGGCATTCACGATCCAAAGACAAACATGCTTACCATCCAACAAACTATTTGTTTGTTTCATCATCATCATATCAACCCATTACCGGCCCACTACAGGGGACTGGTCTGCCCCCACAATAAGAAGGGGTTAAGGTCGTAGTCCACCACGCTGGCCCAGTGCAGCAATAACATTTAAAAGCATCACAGCGCGCTTCCCTGACCATGGGTTTCGGGAGGTTAGACCGGACGGTAGCCAATGCCGGTCGCAAGGGTCGAGCCTCGAGCGTCCGGATCGGGGGCCAGTTTTAATTTCCCCCGCGGGCGTTAAGTTTAAACACCCGGAGATGAGCGTACTAATATCATGCACGGGCCGGGCCGTCGCCATAGCGACGCACTCAAATGACGTGTGGTGTGAGGCCGGGGGTAATATGATTTGAACGGCCCCGGGCGACACCCCGCGCCCGCTTGTTTGCTCTCCGATGCAATCGCGATACGAGGCCCACCCCCGCACACATCTCTCACCTCCGTCTTCGATAACCGCATCGGATTCCTTGTTGCAAGCCACCGCGTTCTATTGAAATAGATACACTACCTACCTATTCCCTCTACCTACTCGGCATTCCGTGTCGCCCTTAGGTGTTAAACTTTAGTCTCTGTATGGATAAATCTTATTCGGAACAGTTCGTGATACGCCGTTTTGAAGTTTCAAGTGCCAGCAGTGCGTTATTGCCGCGGTAGAAACACTTAGTCTCGTATGTAAAAATCTCGTGGCACGGTGTTTGTAGTTGCACAACTCCAAAAACTCGAAGCTCGAACGATTTATATGAGTTTTTTTTATACGTGGGTGGTATGGTAATAGGTTGTAAAGTATATTTCATACTACTGGGTAATCAGGATGTACCTACCTACCTATCCATACATTTGTTTTTTATTTTTTGACAAAAATATTTAATGATTCGCCATCAAAACCGACTACCACCATTTCCTATTTATTTTATCGTGATTCTATCAAGATCCCATCCCCACACACTTGTAATACAAACTTTATTTTTTACCAATACCAAACATATTCACTAGAAATAGTTTTGGTATATGTCAGAATAACGTTTGCCTGGTCAGCTTGTTTTTAAGAAACCGGTTCTTAATACCACTTCAAGATCTATCTATCTATCTACACTAATTCCAGATGCATGGACTGCATACCTGTGTCGTCTAGCACTTAGATCCTAGCGGACCATAATGAATATTAAGTTAATCACGCGCTTTTCTTAAACGGACACATTTTATCCCTGTTGGTTGTGGGAACCCAGTCGTGACTTGGCGGCAAGGACAGCCTAGGAGCAGCGACAATTACGTGATGGCACCGCTCATTAGACGCAAGGTGCGACTTCATGTATCATGTATCTCACGTCGGCTGGAGCGGACAATAAAGCAATCAATTCGCGGCTCCGTCGCTACCAACACGCCATGTTCGGCCCAAAACGAGCTCCGGAACGATAACCAGCGACACATTGTCATAAATTGCACCATGAAAAATGCAATCACCAATTAAGGAATTCGTTTTTGAGGGACGTTTGATATTTTCTTCTGGTCTGGCACTTATTTTGAGGGTATTCGCTAATTATATGTGTGGAACTGTACGTTCTGGAATTATGTTGGGACCTCCTAAAAGGGTAAGATGTCGCTTTATAGGATAAGGGATTGCACCATTTATGGTAAGAATATGTGAGGTAAAGATGTGGTGCGGGAATAATTCCTATTGAAATAAGAAATACTAAACATATTTGATGAAAGTACAATCACCAACAAAGCAGCATCCGTTTAAGAAGGTCGTTTAATATAATCTTGTTCGGTGTGTTTGGTTTAGAGTGATCTCGAATGAACAAAGGTGATCAAAACCGATTTCGTAACTCCAGACTGGTACAAGAACTAAACTAGGATACTCCTTTTTGGTAATTGCTACGAATAGGCCGACGAGACTGATACTGAATAAAACCCTAACACTAACTCATTCAGTCGAAAGAACAAAGCAAATTCAAAAACCAGTCATTGTAAAAGTAAGACAAATTTTCAAAAAACGGAAGTGAAAGAAAAAAGGAATCTTTTTAAAAATCTTTCTCTAATTTTGAGTAACTGGGGGTGAAAGCTTGTATCATTAGAATTGTTTAGAAACTCAAATCACGTACCGAATCCGAAGCTGCGCTAATAAATGAAGTAAAACAACGAGTTGCGATGCTGAAATTGCAAAGGCTGGAGCATAGTTAAAAGACCGATGGACGAAACAAAAGTTGCTAGAATAGCTTTTCCAAATACCACCACGACATGTAGTTTTAGTTATATAACCTTGTAGTGTGAGTATGGAGATCCCTACAAACGTAATGTCTGTCGGTTGAGGTAATGATGGCCCCCGTGCTTCGTGCACTCTCAAGTCTTCATCGCGATAACTTTCGCTAGTATGTGTATTAAACGCAAACCATACTGGAGCACCGTGAAGGGAGCCTGGCCGATGGATGTTCAGTCTTGGTATGATGATGATTCAATAACCAATCCGCCAAAGTTCAACTACAGGCCGTTATAGTCAGTGCAGTGCTTGCAAAGTAATTGCAGCCGGGGGCCCCGGTAATGCCGCACGTGATATATGATACAACGTCTAATAACAGAGCTCGGCCCTCGCGCCGATTATCCTTTTCTCGGCAAAGACGATTGGTATCGATCGCGACTCGCTCTCAGCTAATGAGTGCGGGATTTACTGGTCATTATCCACTTTCGCCGTTAGCCCCGAGCGCGATGAAGACGTCGCGGGGAATGAAAACGGCGCACCAACTCCCAGCGTAAATGCCCTTTCTAGGGTAATGTTATCGCTTCCGGATTCCTTGAGTAACTGCTGCCGATTGCCTGTTTTAACATTATACTGCTATTCACACCTATAGCCTAGATGATTGAACTTCGGTCTTCCTTAAATATCACATGCTCTTTATAGTAAAATAGAGCGTTGTGATGAAACCTACATGGCTGTGAGCT
This sequence comes from Pararge aegeria, assembly GCF_905163445.1. Taxonomy (NCBI): domain Eukaryota; kingdom Metazoa; phylum Arthropoda; class Insecta; order Lepidoptera; family Nymphalidae; genus Pararge; species Pararge aegeria. The sequence continues at coordinate 7,123,719 of NC_053195.1, read as the reverse complement.
TATCATAATGTTCTCAAATGCCTATGAAGTCTACCAAAGAGTCGACCGACGTGGTGGACGAGGGCCTAAACTCTTTTCATTCTGGGGGGAGACCCGTGTCATGTAGTTGGCCAGTAAAAGGTTTATAATGATGACAATGCTCGTTTGCCTATAGGTACCTACTTACAGAAATATAATTGGAGGAACACACAAACAATATTCTTTGGGCCGTCCCAGGAACAGTAATGAAACTTTCTAACCAAACCACTACGAGGTTTCCCTAACAATACATTTTGATATTGTAAGGAGTATTTATCAATAAATCGTAAGGAGTTCAGCAATCAAGCAAGGCAACACTGGACGCCAGCCGCGGGCGCACAATTAGCCGCGCCCGATCGCTAGACGCCAAACGCCGTTGCCCATAGCTTTGTGTTTTATCCTCGGTAATTGCCAACCCAGCACGAATCGCCTTGGAAACAAACCACCACAAAACTGGCGTTAGAGGGTAATTGCGCTATTGTTGCATCCGACCTACTAAATGGCTTCCCACCTAAATTATAAGCACCTAACTTCGTGCAACTTTGTTATCTGTTATGTGATATGATAAGAATCAAGTATTCGTAGACATAACCGGCCTGTATCTAAATCTATCTACATAAATAAATAAAATTAATATGGCTATCGAAATATCTTAATGTCTCAGTAATATAATGAACTCATAATTATGATTATTTGGACTAAAACAGTTTTTGAAATATTTTTCCGTCCTTCAGTCTGCGTTTATCTTTGGAACGGCTGAATCGATATGGACTGAGCTTTCACGGATACGTAGAGAATTTCGCGGGAAGTGATATAGACTCCTTTTCAGACACATCACACATTACATTAGGTGGACAGACATTCTTAAAAGAGTTGCAAAAAGTTGAATGAATTAATACACTTTTATTGTTCACCACATAAAAGTAAAGAAAATAGAACACAACATACGCAACCATAGCTTATCAAATTAGCAGCGTTATCGCCTCTACATAGCGATTACTCCTATATAGCCAATGGCGTAAAAGACAGTAGAGTTGGTCACAGGCAGTACAAAGCCATTTTATTTGAAAGACTATAGCCTATAACCTGAATGATAGATCAAGGGATGGTTTCTTTTTTCTGAGCAGTTGTCCGCTCGCAAGCACATTGCATTAATACATTATCAAATTCCTTTCTTCCACAGATGGTTGGGCCGAGGCTCAATGTTCGTGCTGTCCGCAGAGCAGGCACGCACGCTGCTGGGAGCGGCCAAGCGGGGCTCCAACAACGCGGGGTCGGTGGTGGATATCGGCGCTGGCGACGGGGAGGTCAGCCGCCGCTTCGCGCACCTCTACACCAACAAGTACGCGACGGAAATATCGGGCTGCATGCGTAAGGCGCTCAGCAGTAAAGGCTTCACGTGAGTATACTAGTATCTAATAGCTAGAGTGCATTTTAAAAATCCCGCAACAACCCTCTATTTTCTCGGGATAAAATGTAGGATACATTTTATTTTCCCTAGAAATTAAAGAGCGATGTTGACATTTCAATCCAAAATTTCTCTGAGATAAGTTAAGTAGTCAAGCCATGCATAGCTGGTAACAAATGCAATTTTTTTTAATTCCGCGGGTAACTGTTACCTGTATCTTATCCGGGATAAATATCTTTTGTACGTTTAGGGGGTGCGAGCTAAATGTGTCATGTGTGCCATATTTCATCAAGATTCCGTTAAGCCGTTGAAAGGTTGAGCCGAATATAAGTAACAAACAAACAAGCAGACATACTAATTACAATAAAAGTATAGACTATCTGTTTTGGGCTTTTTTTTAAAAAAGCTAAACAGGAAAACACAGTGATTTTTTAAGTCTGAAACATTGACGTTCGTTAAGCTATGAAAATATTTCACTATAGTTCTGAAACCTGTAAAGCCCTACCGGATTCGCACGCTGAAGAACGCGATATTTAAGGTGGCAATATAACTACCATACCCCTAAAAGGCTAGCCCGCTATCATCTAACCCTGCATCATCACATATTAAGCGAGATTGCGGTATTAGAAAGAATTAGAAGTTAAGAATTCCCAAAATTGGCGCTTTTCCATTCCACATTGCTGCACCAAGGAAGTCATTTTATCAACATATCCTCGTTCAGGATACTCGACACCGAGGACTGGTGGCGGGAACAGCGCTTTGACTGCGTGTGCATGTTGAACCTGCTAGACCGCTGTGCCAAGCCGCGTAGCATGCTGCAGCAGGCCAAGGCTGCCATCGCACCTGACGGAGTTCTACTGCTCGCCCTGGTTCTGCCGTACAAGCCATATGTAGAAGGTATACCATTTTTTTTTACATTGTCTCTTAATACTTAATCTTATGTCGTGTAGGGCAGATCAGATTTTTTTTTAATTCTGCTACATGTTAGCCGTTGTATGCAAACTCATCTGGAGGTAAGTAAAGAAAGATTTTGAAGGGCTAACCTGTTAGGTCTATGTACTTATGATAGGGTGCACAATCAACTATTTCTTGCACTTACACGTTCATTGACATACAAGTCTGATAAGACCTATGGATATATGAATTGCCAAGAACCAAACGATAGCGCGATTGAAAAACACAGCTCCATCTGTTGGCAATTGAGAGAACTAAAGTTATTACAAGACAATTTTGAAATATTAACTTAGACCCTAATCGGTTTCTACGCGGCATCATATCGGAACGCTAAATCGCGTAGGGGCAGCAGCATGTTTATATCCACTTTATAAACAAGAAGTGGATATTAACAGTCGACTGACAAGAAATGGTCATAAATTAGTGACATCTAAATATCGTCTGCGAAAGGTGCAGAAGTCATTTGTGGGATTGAGTATACGCTTTTATAATATGATTCCTAAGGTAATTTTGAGCCCAAAGCATAAGTTTAAAGAATGTTTTAAAACACATTTATTACAGCGAGGTTATTATAAAATTGATGAATTTCTTAATGACAAGGTTGCTTGGAAGCATCCGGCTCCGCTTTCATCTCTCACAAGATAGAAAAATGAATTAAAATGTGAAATGTTAATTGTTGATATTGGAAAAGAGCAACTACCGAGTTTCTTGCCGGCTTCTTCTCGGTAGAATCTGCCTTCCGAACCGGTGGTAGAGTCACTACACACAGACAGACTTGACGTTTCAAAAGTGCTTATATTAGGCCTACTTGAAATAAATGAAATTTGAATTTGAAAGTTTTTGTCGGTAGGGTGGTAACTAGATATATGGCCATGGATGAAGACCAGATCAGAGAATATTCAGAAATTATAAAATAGACCAGAATACAGTTATCACCATCCCTGCTCTTCCCACGGGTGTCGTACAAGGCGACTGAGGGTATAAAAGGGAGAACTGGCAGCAGCTTCCTCCGTGCTACTAGGTACTACTTAATGCTGCGATAACCAACCAGTCTGGACCAGTGGACTGGTATAGGCTATTGACGAAGGTACAGTTTAAGTGTTTTGGTACGCTTGACTATCCGTGGCCTTTTCTGCCAGGAATCTGCCTTTAGCACTCATGTATGTGTATTTTAAAGGTGCTCCAGACTTCTTCCTACGTGTACTTATTCGAACGTATGCAAGTTAACTTCGATTTGTATGGAATCGAAAGAACATCATCTAGTAACAATACTGTTTCCCAGTGTTGTAACTAGATCGCGCTCTTCATTTCCATGTAAATCGTAGTTAACCTTAACGGGACCGAATAGGTAGAATTTCTCACACTAGGCACTCAGCAGCCGTCGTCCTAAGAACAATAAAAACCGATTCTTACAAAGCAAAATTATAGCAAAGGTATAAACACATTTTACTTTTTACAGTTACATCAGACCACAAACCCGAAGAGCGTCTCCCGATACAAGGCGTCAACTTCGAGGAGCAAGTGGCATCCTTCGTACAAATTATGCGGGATGAAATTGGGTTCGAGCTAGCCGCTTGGTCACGCGCACCCTACCTTTGTGAGGGGGATTTCGCGCAGGCGTACTACTGGCTAGACGACTCTGTGTATGTCTTCACACCCTCGCGCACTTGAAAAATGGTCCTGAAATTGAGATTTTATATGGTCTGCGTTTTCATTAAAGCAGAAACGAGCGGGGCAATGAGGTGATAGATTTATCACGCCATCTCCCAATACTCTGATTGGTCCAATCATACTCACGTCTGGTGCGCTTATTTCCGCTAAGTCGAAAACGCACCATAACAAATAAATAAGGATGCCTCACCACTCTGCAAAGCGGACTGGAGATGTGCAGTTTTTTATCCTGTCATTTACTCCGAATTAACGGAGTGGTCCTATCCTACTAGTCTCCACTCCGCTCCGCTAAATGGGAACGCACCCTAAAGAGCAATTCGCATTGAAGCAGTCTGTATAAATCAACTTTTGTTGGAGCTTCGATACGCTTTGACTGTTCGACAATGTCAATCTACTTATGGGAGTATTCAACCAGAACAAAAAATATCGTTCTTACGTTTTATATGAATGACTTTGTTATTTTGACAGTTGAAAACCGGTGGCGACCTGTCATCTGCATAGAAAAAATTCGATACGTATGCAACCGAGACTGTCAAGTGACGAGATTAGTCAGAATAATTGCAGAATTAAACAGCACGTGAATAAAAATTCACGTTCTATGTTAATGCTTCCTTAATGACTGACTGTGGATTACCCACCAACGAAGCTCGATGTTTGTGTCCTTTTTGCACGTCCGTTTTACGACTACGTGCGCGCTTAACCTCATTATTGTCCATGCGTACCAACGACTTATAAATTTATATCCAACAATATTATTATTAGTACTTTAAGTGAGGTAAATTCCTCATCGATTCCTAGTACTTAAGTGGTACTTTTAAGCTCTTATAAATATTAAATGTGCTAAAATATTATAATAAAACTATTAGGCTAAAAGAAAAGTATAAAACGAATCATTCCAAATTAAAATTAAAAAACTATTAAATAGGCAGTAACTAAGTATTTGTATCGTCCCAATATCGGTTTTGATCTATCTTAGTAAGTACATACATAAGTACGTACATAAGTAATTGATAAAATGTAAGCGCAAGTTTTCTCTACCTCATTTTTGAGACCACCGTTGCATTTAAAAACTAGCAATTTTAATGATGAACTGAAATATCTTACAATAAAGACAACATATACAATATGTTGGAAAAATTGGTGCAAATTTTGTAATTTATACATTTCATAGTCCACGCATTATATACAAGGCGTATTTTGGCAGCGGACAGTTTGGTAAAAACTTAATTTCAAATAGAGTAGTTTAGATAAATAAAATAAAGCTACTTAACTAGCGTAAATTTTTAGGGCCGTTTATGAATTAATGAATGAATGAATACACTTTTATCGTACACCAAAAAAAAAGAAGTTACAGAGATATCTCTCTGTGTGTATAGAGCAAGAGAGTAATTTGGTGGCCTTATCGCTTATAGTTTATATAAAATGTTTAAAACTTTTTCTTATAAAAATATTTCTTAAGAAGAGTAATCAAAATGGTAAAGAAATAGCCTCAGAAATAAAAATGAAAACCATGATTTACTACATTCAAATAAAAATGAATACCATGACTTACTACGTTTATCTGTCTAAAGAATCCCTTAAGGAAAATAAAAATTATTATTATACTTATTGCAGTTTACTTGAACCATATTGCTGTATCTGTTATTTATATGTGTTTTCACCTGACTGAGCCGGTGCCAAAATATCCTGTATGTCTGATATATTATGCGTAATTATTGTTATCATGTAATATAGCATCGAACAAATCATTTCCAATTATTTTTATCTAAGTATAATTATGGAGATATTTATCTTTTTTAAAGTTTCATAACGAAGTAGGTTTGTCTAGTGCGTGTCGTACGTAAATTTGTATCCATTGTTTATGTAACTAAATGTTGAAAATCGTACATAGATTGTAAGCCCATTTTAGGAGCATTTTATACATAAAATTCAGTATAATCCCCACTGATATGCACGGCCTTTTTCTACGTTAGTTAATGGGATCGACCACTTAACATGCTCTTCAAGGCCCCATGCCTTGAAGAGCACGTAAAGTGGTCGTGTACGTCTTACCTCCGGTAGATATCATACTGATGAGAGATTGCAAAAAAACCCAATATCTAAACAATTTTCGCCAGACTCGGCGATCGAACATATATCTGCCATCACATAAGCTAACCATTAGAAAAAAAGGCCGTTCTAGTACACACAATTTACAAAAAAACGCTAGCATGGTTTCCAGCAGCGAAACTTATCCTAAACCTTTCCTGTGTATTATAATGATTTTTGTTTTTTTGTTGTAATTTGTTACTACCAATGCAAAAGGATTAGTAAAATATTGTATTTACTTAATATTTATTTATTTTTGTAATAAAAATTGTCAATTTGTCATTTGATCTTTGGCTATATTTACGTAATAGTAGACGTACTTTTGCGTGTTAATTATAATGTAAAATATGGAACTTTAGTTTTATTTTGTCCGTTCCTCTCGTTCTCATTCTTAAAATTTTCTCGTGAACAAATTATATGACAAACCCTATTAGCTCTTACTTAGTTTAACTTTTGCAAGCTCGCAATCGTGAGCTATATATATATTTCTACTCAAGGAATAAGAAACCAAAATTTAAAATAAAATTTAAATGAAGAGAGATAAATAACAAAACAATGTTGTTGCATCACTTTATTTATTCTAATGCATTTCTTTGTCCACTATATTATAAATTTTTACAGATAATAATAAACAATATCAGCAAATAATAAGTTAATGGCAAGGCCAAACTTACGCCAATTAAAGAACTGTAGTTAATTCATATAGATGTAAAATCATCTAGATAACTAAACAAGAAACTGTATCGGTTGAAGTTATGAAAGATATTTATCACAGACTCTCGATTGCAACATTTTAAATGAAGTATTTAGATTTTGTGTAAACTGTATAAAATGTACTCTTTTTTTCGAAACTGACTTATAATGATAAATAATAAAAGTTGAACAAAAATATGTGACATTCAGAGTGGTTCATTTAACTGCAACAGTATAGGAAGATCTTTTACTAAACTTTAAAAACATGAACTCATAGCATTTATAAAAATTTTAGCATTTATAAAATACGTATTTCAAACTTAATAATAACTTTGTCATACAATTTGCATAAATGAAATTGACCAAATTCATCGCTCAGATTACCGATACAAAATAACGACTTGTAAAGTTCACGCTTCGCCCAAAATGATGTTATTGTTTTCTGAAAAGACTTCAAAGACTTTTATAATAGTGATAGGTGGATGGTTTAGAATATTCCAATACCGTCCCAGTTAAATTAAACAAATATTTACAAATGGATGAGGTACTTTTAAGTCATAATTAATTAATGACAATTAATATATACATATTACTGAACATAGTACGTGATATTTCTTAAAATAATCTGAGTGCTACTTAAGAAAAGAAAACACATAGCTGCCGCAGAACATTATCAGCTTATTCCAAAAGCACTGGTACATTTGTCTATTTCTCTTCTAAATCTATGAAAATAATTAAATTTAAAGAAAGGGCCAAGCACCTTACTAGCTACTAATTCTACTGCTTCAATAAATCAAGAGGTGAAAAAAAATATATGATTATATTATGTGAAATGAAAATGCCCGATGATAGATAATGCACGTCTATGAAATAATGGACTTTTAACGAGTGTGCTGTAGCAAATGTAGGCTGTTTTTGGCTCCCTAGTTACCACCGCTGATTAGTGAGGTAGTTTTGTAAATTATTATGCGGGATACAAACTATATACAAACTTATAGTTTCAAATTATAAACTTATTTATTACACCAATAATATCATTTATTGCTGGGCTATTTCACTGAATCATTATAAAACTACTGTAGCCTAACAAAAAGTGGCGTAGCATTCAGTGAGTTTGATATAAAGCTGTTTCGAGTAGTTACTGATTAATAATGGCATCAAGTGCACAATAACTCGGTGATGATTCTTTATGAATTAAAAGTTGTAAGCTGTACATTTTAATTGCCCTTTTCAGGTTTATATGTATGTGGCTCAGTAGAAATATCAGGCTAAAAATATTAGAGGTTTGTAAATTGGTATGTTGTTTTGTCTGAAGGACTTAAGAAAAACACTGAATTTTTGAGTGACTAAACTGGAAATGGCAAGGTTTCCTGGTGGGAAGATCACTGTCAATTAGTTCCGTCTAAAGGAGGCCAACTGTTTGTTACAAAGTGGTCAATCTAAGAATTTTTACTTTTCGTTACTTATTTCGATTTTGTAACGCAATGGATGACAACAATGGATGTTTTATTAATAAATGTTACATAAATAGGATATAAATCAAGCAATTCCCACATATTAATAAGTTAGTTTTTATATCAACTCAACGATAGCCACAGACCTATAACTCCAGACTCGTGAAAACCGACAAGTAACAAAACACGGAGCCATAGTTACTAACATTTTAAGTTTTATAAGTATCGGTCTAACAGTCATCGTGCTAATTAGCGAAACTACAGTTTTCATTCAGTACACCGCAAGTTATACACGTGCATTAAACATTATCGGGCGATTAATAAAATGCAATACAAGAATACAAGAATACATAAGTGAGATCAAAAATTTAAAACTTCCTCAAACAGCGGCTTGCGTCACATGATATGTTCACTGTACACGTTTTATCTATATTATATTACTAATTTCAATAGTTACTCATGCCAATAGGACCTTTAGAATTTTAAGAAATATGATATCAATTTTTGACTAGAAAGCTTAATGCTAATACAGAGAGAGATTCATACGGTCATTATTAATACTTCGAGGACAGTGTTCATGATTGTTAAACTTAATACTAGACGTTTTTGTACGAGTTTTTGAAGAGTATGAAATAGCCTCATTACGTTATTTGGAGGAGACAGCGATGGATTCATGTAATGTGAGCGCCCCTCAGAAGTGCGTCTGTAATTCGCAGACGCGCATGACAAAATGTACCTTGACCTTGAAGTCAAGGTCAAGAGCTTAGCTTCGAGTACAGTTATAAGATCAAATTTATCAAATAAAGCTGAAATTTATATTTGCATTTTTATCAGTCTTAAAGCAACTGTATAGTTCATAATTGTAACTCCCCAACTAGAGTATGTTTCGAAGTTTGAATATAAATAATGCATTAACCCGCGTCAAATTTTAAAATGGACTGATAACCCCTATAATTTGAAATATCGACCACAAGCACAGATACTGCCAACGGTTTGGATTTTGCGGCGTCCTTCAGTCAGCCTGTCGCGGAACACCTGCATAGGTATAGGTATAGGTGATCATGCTAACTGTACCCGAACAAAAACTCCAATTGGGAATTTCCACAAAGTACATTAAGTTATAGCGCATCGCACATACAATTCTTCTCTAAACTAAACAATTGAATGCCTATTCCAAAATATCTCCAGACAATATCTTTTCAACGCTAAAACGACACACAAAAAAAAACAAATAAAGAGAAAAAACCTGCGTATAAACAAAATTATAAAGTAAACAAAATGTGATGCCTAAATAGAACAAGATTCATTAATTAAAGAGATGAAATATTTCTTACTCAAGTACAACCTCATAAACCTAAATATTATTCATAAAGTTATTTAAGTGTATGTTACGCTTTACAATTTAGAACATTACAGTATAAAAATGTAGGCTTTGCCTTATTATTGCACTTACGAACTTATGAAGCCGATTTAACGTGTGATTTCAATATACAATATAAATCGAGCTGTTTAAAAAAAAAAAAAAAGGATAATGTAATATTATGTCATAGTAAAAAAAATTGTATAATTTAAAGCTCTATATAATGATAAATGAATGTATTGGGTTTATTAAAATTAGCAACGCAGTTCTACCTGGCTAATTTGTATACACCCTAGTCTTTTTTTTTCTTACCTGTCTTATAATGTAAACAATCTTTACGTTACTTTTTAGTGTAAACTTTATTTTTAAAATTATGAATTCATTTACGCAACAAAAAATCTCTTTTTATTTGGTTTGTTTTTGTTTTACACGCTCTTTATTAGGTCACCAGTATTGATGTTTGTAACCGACTGCTTTGGACTTGATTATGACCCTCTTCAAACGGTCTGATTTCGTTCAAACTTTGTAAATACATAGAGGAACGATGATAATATGATAATTTTTTTTTTTTTGATTAAAATACTACTCGATGTACTATTCGAAAATAGTTTTCATCTATTATCGATGAGGCAGCAATAATGTTAATTTTAATTTCCAACCATTATCTTTTTCCGATTTCTCGAATATTCAAAAATTTGGTGGTGAATGAGTTACCGATTAATTTTGCTCTAATAAAAATAATAGCTTAGAAAAACTAAAAAATCTAGTTTTTCTAACTAAACTAAACAAAAAGGTAAAAATTGCTTTGGTTGTTTATACCAAGCTAGTAATTTATTTTATCGCATTCTATTTTAGAAACAAACAACTCTAGAAAGTAATGAAAATACGGTTTTGCATTATAAAAGACAAGTTAGAAAAAATTTTGTGTAGATTTGTTACACAGATGCCTAATAAATACCCTGTGCTATTCGTTTCAGATAAATGTAATCACAATCACAGGTACTTGCCAAAAGTAAACCCCAAAAAAAATTTGTGATTTATGTATTATACATATTATATTCCTTTCTTTTCTTTAAAATCAAAACACACAAAATTATATATAATAGGAAAGAAAATGAGAAAAAGTCCATAATTGAAATTTTGAGTTCAGTGTAAAAAATTATATTATTTAAAATCAATTCGAATGTTTCGTAACTTTGTACGAACCCATATAATTGATTTGCGTGAATTATTCTGTCAACCCATTGCCAGGTACAATGTATGTGCAATGCGGATGCGAAATATGACACTGTAAATTAATGACGCAATGATCACAGTATCTGAAACGTATAGTAGAACACAAAAGTACCGACTACTAAGGATTTAAAATATTCCATACCATACAATACCGCCTTACCAATAAGCGTGGTGCGATTCATAGTTTTGAATTATTGAAGGAAATTAATACAATGCATTAAAATAAGGACAGAATGTAGAAATAACCAAAACATACATAAATAACACGCGAAGCATGTTAAGTCGAATGAAAACGTAATTTTTTTTTAAATCACACAACAATCACAAGGTGTGTTTTGGTATATTAATCCGAAATTAATTTATAATTTAACCTTAAACCCGATTACAAGGGCATTAAATTATCATATAATAATCTATAAAACCGTCATCAAACTTCGTCAAGCACTTAATCCCACATGGGAGTTTTCGTTTCTAAGAGTATCAAACCTTATTTTATTATACACGCATCTACAGCCTAAACAATGTGAAAAACTTGCAGTCTTCAAATACGATACTATCCTCTCTATAACTTTACAAGACAAGACATGGCGATTGCTTTTTGTTAATTCAATAATTTTACCGAATACCTAATTATAAATGCTTTATTTGCTAAATAAAAATATCGCAAATATCGTACAATTCATTGAAAATTTAGAAGCAAGCACCGTACGCGCTTTATTTAAATCCTTCGCGCTTGCGTATCCATTAAAATTTTTAGTGGAAACTACGCAAATAAATAATAACTTTGCAAATAAAAAATCAAGAGAGATTTCATAAGTAAGAGTAGGAGTATTGATAAAAAATACGATACTCACTTCAATTTAAAAAATCGGTAAGATTAGTATACTTACCATTATAACTGGGTTATATATTAAGGGCCTTAATAATAAACGTTGTTTTGAAATAGTTATTCATGGTTTTGTCACACTTCAACTGTCAGCAACTTTCAAATGTTGGAGCGTGACAACACAATGCATAAATATTCCAACATTTAGCCACGTTTGTTGACATGGCCTTAAAAATTATAATTTTTAATTTAGAATCTACTTACCTCAAAGATAAACCCACACTTGAAATCCTTAACTTACATAATACTTTCTTATACAAGATCCTTGTCAAGACTCCGCTCAAACCTACAGCTATTACACCTCTATCACAGTGTAAGTAATGCACTTCCAACAGTAAACCGGGATTAAACAAAGCGTAACTAGGACGAATTGTAAGAATCTTACAAATAATAATTGTAAAATATATAACTAGCTAGGGCCAGTAACGTCTTAAACAAGTACTTTAAATTTTCATTAATGGCGAAACAACAATGCGTTATGCGCTATCCGTTTATGTTAATCCTCTGTGTTATACGACTACACCATATTCTCAAAAATATTTGTTATGTTTGCGAACAACAAAAATGCCCTTACACAATGAATCTACACTTTCGTGCCGGTATGCCGAATATTGCAAAGTATTGTGTCAATCGCTGCAAGAGATTAAAATGAGTGTGGAGAGTCTATGCGCATATTCGGCGTATTTAACTTCGCTGATGTTTGTCAAAAAACCGAACGTTTTGAACATGACATGACATTTCAACATAATGCGGCCATCCCTCCGCTTCCTGCGGGTGTCATGAGAGGCGACTAAGGAAGAGGTATTTAGTCTAGCTGTTCTAGACCATTGATAGGAATAATAGAACAAAACAATAGCAAGACTAACTCTTTCGAAAATAACTGCATGAATCGACCATTGCAAATCAGTCCAATTTTTACATCGATCACTAACTTATGACATTTAAGACGTTACTGACCCTCAAAAAGTTAAACTTACGATAATATTTCATAACATTAAAAGCAATAGTATACAAATCGTACGTAACATTAAAAAAAACGGAAAAAAGATGCGATGAAGACTTCCATCATTAAACACCAACAAGAATAAAGTAAATATTACGAACAAGAATAAAATACTTAACTATAACTATGATTTATAAAATTTAATTTTGTGCTGAAAAATGTGTTACCATTTAAACTACAAATAATAAAAAAATATATAATATTGTGATATAGAATTATTTTAATTGTACACAGCCTGCGTGTCAATTTTCTTGAAATATTTATTAAATGATATACAAAAAAATGGATAATGTTTTGTATAAAATTGTAAACCTGCAGTAGTGAATAAAGTTCCAGGTTAAATAGATTATATTTAACTTTATCCGTCGGAAACCAATTATTAGCAATACAATTTTGTGTTAATTTTTTATCTCTAAATAGTTTAAAATTCATGGAGATTCTTTCTTCGATACATGATAATTATATTCGAAACCATGAAAAATAAAATTAAAAATCGCTTTAAAGCAAATACTTAGACGTGAAAAAAAGACCCTTAAATATTCATTTCCTTATAACACTAAGGGTTAAAAAGACCCGAAATAAATGACAAACTATGTGTGTGTACAATACGGTATATGAGTGTGTATGTGAGTCGGTATATGGTAGGCTAGTTCCCGCTCACGATTTTACGACTCTCTAACTCTTCCATGTTATTTGAACTGGAAAATAAAAAAACAATATTAGTCAAGAAGAAACTATAATCTAAGAGTGCGCAAGATATACTTTTACAAGCAGTTTTATCAAACACCCCTTGTGTTTGATTAAAACTGCTTGTAAAAGTAGTTCCTTAACATTACCCGAATAAAATAAACTACGTATGCCAGCTTATCCTGAATTTCGAATTTTTGAACGGAATTTACAGATACTTCGTTCTGTTTGCATGCCCCCTTGTGATGACATCAGACAATATGTGAACAAGTTCCGTCAGTTAGATCTTGCATATTTCCAAAAAATGCATTTTAGCATGCATACAGTAGGAAAATTGCATAAAATGGCAAAAATCCCCCTCCTACACGAGCTATATATCAATTTAAGGGTAGGCAGTGCTTTTGCGCATGTATGAAATGCACGCTACTGACTGTCCTGCCCAAGAGTTAGCCATTTGTACCGCGGTATTAAAGGTCTTAATTATTTAAAGGACATGCGTAGACAACCCTTAGCTTTTATCAAACACCCCCTCAAAAATGGCCCGCCCTCCTGGACAAAAGAGGCCGGCCGGTCTTTCTTACATTATAAACTCACCGTAGTTTGTCGTCATTCTTCCAGGACGTAACCTGAATGTGTGGGGGAGGCAGATAACTCCGTAGCGATTGCACTAACTGGATTGTGTCCAACAGAACTGAAACAAATGTAATTTTTTTATACTTTAAGATTTTAACGATTTAGATTACCTTATTATCATCTAAGATTGCACCATATCACCAGGTGAAGTTAAAGTCGAGGGTTAACTTGTAATTGAATGTTATAAAAAACTACAAACGTTATTTTTTTATTAATTTAATATTTTATAACTTTCAATTTAATATTATAAAGAACCCCGACTTTTAATACAGTTTACTACTATTTTACTGGCTAAGCACTTCAAATTGATACCAAGGCCATTAGCCAAGCGAGATTTATACGCGACTTACTAAACTTGCATAAAAGACACTTTTGATCTGATCTTTACTTGAGATCTTTACTGGACTTGCATAAGAGACATTTGCTTCCTCTATACGAGACGAACTAAACTTGCACAAAAGACACTATCAACCTGTATAGGTGACTGACTAAACTTGACATTTGCGACTTGTTTAAGAAACGTACTTAAGTTGCACAAGAAACAACCTGTATATGAGACGTACTAAACTCGCATAAACGACTTTTGCTCCCTGTATACGATAAATTTTAAACTTGTATAAAATATACTTGCTTCCTGTATACAATACGTACTATACTTGCATCAAAAACACTAGCGACCCGTATACAAGACGTACCAAAATTGTATACTTGCTTCCTCTACACGAGACGTATTGAATTTGTATAAAAGACACATGCGACCTATATTCAAGACGTACTAAACTTGCGCCCAAAACATGAGACGTACTAAACTTGCATAGATAGGAGATGCTTGCTTCTTCTATACGAGAAGTACTAAACTAGCATAAACGAGTCCGGCAGGGGTATTACGTATCCCGGGACAGGCTTGCGACAGGCGTAAATCTTGCAATCACTGCTGTCTAACGTCACTTTTGTTCATTTATTTTATGGAAAAGTGACGTTTGACAGCAGTGGTTGCAAAATTTACGCCTGTCGCGAGATACTTAATCACCCTGCGGCTCTCTGTATACGATATCTGATGCTCAACTTGCATAAAAGACACTAGCACCTGTATGCGAGACGTACTGACTGAACTTGCATAAACGACTTTTGCTCCTGTATATGATATATATACTTAACTTGCATAAAAGACACTTGCGACCTGCATGCGATAAGAACTAAACTTGCATAAAAGACACTACCAACCTGTATACGAAACGTACTAAACTTGCAGAAACGACTCTTGCGACCTATATACGAGACGTACTAAACTTGGATAAACGACTCCTGTATACGGTATTCACTAAACTTGCATAGTCTCCAATCGTTTTGGAATCGCAATTCCTTACTTCGGATTTTTATTTGACACACGTTCTACGAAAAGTACAAGCTGATAAATTGTACGCGAATTTGAACTTTAATACAATGATCAAGGAACTATTTTAAAACTCGAAAACGACTCCTCGATTGCGAGCGAGCAAATTTTGTACTAAGGGTACATACTTTGCAAATAAAATCGAAACGAATGGACCCGCTATTCGTAATTGGGGGGATACACTCACTTTTTTGCAGCTGCTCGCTTTGTTTGCCGTAGGGCTTGCACATGGCGGGGCGCACACAGGGCCGCATGCGCTGCAAGTTGCGCGCTAGCTCCGCGAACGCACGCACCACGCGCTCCTGCCCGCCGCCCGCACTGCTGCTCGCGCCCGCACTGCTGCCCGCGCCACTCCCCGCGCCGCTGCCTGCTCGTTCCCCATGAGTGCTGCTCGCGCTGCCGCCACCGCCGCCCGACAACGACTCCAAGCTCTCCAAGTTCGCCCTGACACGCACAAAGCATTCTATATTCAAAAAACCTACGACCCTCTCTATGACATTCTTAAGATCGTGACATGATTCTATTTCACTATGACGTAATTCCATTTCTAAATTTAAGTTCTTGCAGTTTTTGAGTTCACTAGAATTTTTTTCATATTTTTATTAAACAAAAAATAGAGAATATAAATCTAAAAAATCTAAATAATTAAATAAATAAATGTGGGGGCAAAAAAGACCATTTGGCGAATTATTCATCTAACAATTGTTATGCTGTTTGTGTGTGTAGAGAGTATTCGCAAAAAATTGTTTGGTGTGGAGCATAAAGATGTGGAGGATAACAAATTAATTTCAATTTTCATTGAACAGAACATGAATTAAATTTATATCAAGTGAGGTACCTTAAGAAGTCAGTAAGCTTATGCTCGTCATTATAATGATGTTTGGACTTGGACTCGAGGCTCGAGTGCGACGATGAGCGATTTTGGTGCGAGTACTTGTCAACGGGCGGCTGGTGACCTAAAGATCGGTTCTGCATCAGCATCTGCTGGGATAATTTTTCAGCGCGACGCTCCGATTTTTCGCCGGCTAAGTTTGCTAAAACATTCAAATATTAAGCATAAATTGAAGATCTATTTGTTAATCTTTAATTTTAAGTCTAAAATATATGTTACAAAATATTTTTTTTTTTTTAAGATACACACTTATTAAATCTCTTTTCATTTTATAATATACATTTTTTTGAAACAATATTTTCCCGTAAAATCTAACAAACTTTTAATATTTTTAAAGTTAAAATAAAAGTCAAATGGTTTACTTAATAACACTTATTATAGTATAAGTAACAGCCAATAAGCTGAATAAATGACATCTCTCATGCAGTCATAACCCCACTGTTTCCACTGCAAATGAGACAAATATTTTTTCTCATTTGCAATTGAATCAAGGAGGAGGTTATGGAGTCCTAGTTCAATTTGTTTTTTAATTATTGTTTTATCTAGTGAGAAGGGGCAGGCTCTGTACTTGCGCAAGGGCCCGTGCGCTCTGTGTAGAAATATATACTTTACTATTATATTTGCAATAAGCTATAAGTATTATTGTATATTTTCAAAACATATGCACTTGCAAGATGCCTGCCTGGCCATAACTTAACGCCCACTGTGTGTCGCCACGCCAACAGCTGCGCTGACGCGACACATTAGAGGTTTAATAAAAAGACAAGATACAGTAGCAAAAGTTAGTTTACAGTAACTCACTGAGGGCAGCCAGGTGAGGTGCGAGTGGCAACTGATAATCCTGCGGCAGTGCGGCGCCGCGCAGCAAACGCTCCACTGCCGCACTGTCCGGCATTGCACCACCGCCCGCTTCTAAAAATTTCATAACTTATAGATAATAATTTAACTTACTTGATAGTAAAAGGATTTTTCAGTCAACATAGGACAAAAATTAAAAGTAAGTAACATGTTTTATACAGTAGTTCGATAGCCTAGTGGTGAGGACTTCTGCTTTATGTTCGGGGAGCTGAGTTGGAATCCCAGCCTCTTAAGGAGAAAAATATTGTGGAAACCTGCAAGCCTGTGTTCTCCATAATGTTTTAAAAGGCTTGTGAAGCCCACCAATCCACACTGCGCCAGTGTGGAAGACAACCCATGCCCTATAATGGGCCGATAATGAGTTGACATGATGATTTTATTTATACTCTTTATTTGTACACCTTTGCATGCATAGCTGCAGCATGATGTTGATGGAACAGTAGCTCATTCCAAACAAGATACAGTCCGAATAAAGAAAGCGGGACACAAAACAGCTAAAGCGCAATAGTGAATTCCAGTACAAGATCGAATTTTAGCTGAAAGTTACCTATGTTGAGATGCGTCACACGAGAACAAATAGCACACAAGAAGTAAATTCTGTTTTATATAAATTATAAAATTACATACATTAAAAACAACATAACAAGATCTTTGATTTGATATTTTAATTTTATTTCTTTTTGTATTTTTTAAGTCATCATGCCCCCTTAATGAGCTAATTTATGCTGACATTAACAGAACCTAAAACACAAAAAACAATGCTAGTGAATGTTTTTAAAACCCTGGAGAAAATCTGTAAATAAATAATGAAAAATAACCTGGGATATATGTGGGCTGTTGGGACAAATGCTGCTGGATAGATTTCTGTGTCATCTCTAATTGATTTTTGTAGTAACGACAAGCTGGATTTGGACAGTTCTGCACCACTTCCAATATAAACTCTTTCTCCATTCCAAATTGGTCACGGCCTATGGTATATGACTCCACAACCTGTAATAGTTGAACAATGATTAAGGAGGTTTCTGGATATATACATTTCTTGAGCCACACTTACGCCAGTATCTTTTGAGTTTAAAACTGAATAACTGTGAACATTGTTTAATCTATTAATACCTATTTTCTACATTAATAGCACCTTTACACTATGACTATGCCTATTGGTGTAAAGATGCCAGAGTCATAAATTGTTAGTGGATTTTTAATTTAAACTTTATGCTTTTTTTATTGCATCTTAGAGTAAAAACCATTAACTACAACTAGATAACTCATCTTCCTACAGTCTCAGTACTTACTGTCTCAAGCCACACAGGGTTTATTCGTCAAGGCATAGTAATATAATTTTTTTTATTATTTAAGTTGTAATCACAAACTTACCAGTAGTCAGTGCAAAACATGGTAAGTTTATGATTACAACTTCTACATACTTTATGAGTAATGGGCGCATAAATTCCCAGGTCATAATTATGCATTATTATAAGGTAGTTTATAAGTTAGTAAGTATTGAGATCTCTTAGGTTCTCTGATCTATTATGTACTCTAAATGAGTTATTATGCGGCCATGCTGCACAAGTATCGGCCAGTTCAATTCTTTCATACACATTTAAGATATTCCAAAACTAAAAACAAGCACGCCTCAAATTCCCTGTAACATGATTTAACATGGTTAGGTACAAAGATTCTTAATATTCTTAATTGTATTTTATAAATTTTTTGTATGTAGATTTCATACATTCTACCATAACTGCTAAGTCCATAATTATTTATTGGGACAGGAAATTCCAGAATTTAGTTAGAAAGGCTGCCAATCAAAAAGCATTCCAAATTATTAATTCCAAGGCAGTATTTCGGTAAAAATGGTAATATTAAGACTTTAGAAAAAAAAATTATAGCTTTTAATAAAATTTGCTTAAAACTGTTGTGTTTTGGGAATACGGTACAAATGTAGCAACAAAGGGTCCTCTGAAACCAGTAATTTTTTTTTAAAGTAGTCTACATGAAAAATTGTTTGGGAATTTTATCTTAGACTAGTATAGGAATAATAAATAATAAATTACTTACAGCTCTTACAGTAGCTTCTAACCCAAGATGCAGTCCATGAGGACCATTCATGTGTTTCAGCATTACAGCATTGGCAAAGTGTTCATAAGGCAGAATTATTTTTCCATTTTCACGGTATATCAGTCTGCCTTGACCATCCAGACCTACCCTTGATGCCATCATTCTGATGATTAAAGTTGATAAAAGTTAATTAAAAAAATGTAATAAATATAATTTGGGATTTAGAGTACTTAACATTTTATCAAACACTTTATGCGTTCAAAATGTTTCATTATTATAGGGGTTATAGTTGAATAGAGTTTGAGGTTGATTCTGAGTACTAATAATTATTTGATAACCTCTGGTTCTACAAAATACCATATTACCTAATTGTTTAACTAATACAAGATCTATCACATGATTACCTAACATGTAATAAAAATAAAATTCTTTGAAGCAGAGATTTAACTATTGTCTAACAAAAGTATACTTATAGTAATTTGAATGCTTTCCTCCCTGAACATCCATAACATTCACAAAGACTGGAGCTAGGGCTTCACACCTCTTTGCTCCTACTAGCCTTTTCATAAAGTTAGCTATTGATCAACACTAAGATTTCTAGTTGCAAAACTCTTTTTAATTGGTATGAAACCAAAAATTATATAATCAAATAATGTTTTGAACTTTTTTGGACATGTTTTCAAGAATTCAATTTACATATACACCTGAAACTTTGATATTATTGCTCTGTAACTTTATGTCAAATAACAGTTGAGGCCTAAGTCACTTTTAGAATTAGTTGAAAAAGCTGTTAATCAAAATGCAGTAGATATTATTTGTATGTATGTAAAAACTGAGATGGTAAACATAGAAATCTTACTGTAAATAAGCAGCACTAGGAAGCATGGATGACTCTTTGAGGTCACTGAAGCACTGCAACAGCTCTATACTAGGGCTCCAGCCCTTGTTCTGTAAGTACAGCTGCAGCAGCATGTACAGTTTCTCCGTCACGTAGCCCTCGGCGCCATGCGGGCCCGAGGCATTGGAGCTGCTTGCCGCGCCGCTTGCGCCCCCCGAACTTTTCGCCAACACATTTTTCATCGTCTCCGCCAAATCCATCTTGTAGATGTCTAGATAAGTCCTCTTTTGGGAATCCTGCACCAAAGCAATTGGAAAACAAATATTGTTTTCAAGATCGATAGAAGTAGACGTCTCTGTAACTCCAAACACAATTGCATAAGTACACTCACCAGAATGGAAATATGCCTTTATCAACAACTGGGAAATAGTATATTTTTATTAGATTTGTAAAAATTCTATCCATAAAATCCTTGTATCTTTTTAATTTCAGATAAAATACGGAATTTTAGCAGTGGAAGCTTTTTTGACGCTGTCAAACATTTTACCACAGAAAACATATTCTAAACCTAACAACTACTGTCATTTCTTTTAGACAAACAACCTTAGGCAAAACAAGTTATCGAATCGAGAATGCAGCATAAGAATGCTACATTCCTCAACTATATTTACATGCTTGCCAAATAATTGGAAAACCGTGTGAATGTAGCTTAGGTGCGGCTTGCATCAAAAAGTGCAGGCAACTCAAGTACCTTATAAGTACATCCACACGATTGCGAGTCTCCTAATTAAATAGAAACTCACGAGTCTCCACTCGCCATAGACCTCAAGCAAGACGTTCGTTGAACTTACGATTCTATTCAAGTAAATTAGCAATCACGAGCAGTCTATTGCACATAATACAATGATATTTGTATCGTGTAACAAAAGGCTTTACTTTTACCTTCCGGATGCATCCTCTTTGTTGTAATAGCATATGGGCGAGCCCATCGAGGCATAACTGTACGGTACCACTGCCTTTCCATAACAGAAAAACTAAAGAAGACAATAAAAGTCAAAGCTGTCGAAGAGTGTCAAAGTCAATGTTGTCAAGTTGTCAAAGAAATGTGTTAAAATTTGAGGTTATGTTTTGGGTTTTCGTCAATTTCGTAATTTTTTTTTTTAATACATAAAAATGGATGAACTTATAGTGGGAACGTACGAAGGTTTCCTGCTGGGATATTCCCTGCGATCCGATGATGAATCAGTGAGTATAAATCAATAACCCCTCATAATCAACATGTAAAATGTATTGATTAAATTTCTCGTATTTCAGGAAACGAAACTAAAACAAACTTTCGCAACACATTCACATACAGGATCTGTGCGATGTATATCCGTGGCTGGGAAGTTTCTAGCTTCCGGAGGGACTGATGATAAAGTAGTTGTTATAGACTTGAAGACACGTAAGGAACATACGGTTTTAATGAATCATGATGGTACGATAAACAGTGTGGCTTTTACTCATGGGGGTACCCACCTACTCACCGGTAGTGATGATGGAAGTATCATTGTGACTAGAACAGGCAACTGGCAGGTAGAAAAAATTTGGAAAAAGGCTCACAGTGGTAAGTACCCCAATAGCTGATTTTATTATAACTGAATACCATGTAAAATTTTAGTTTTTAAAATCAGTCCAGTGATGAAAAGTGTTCTACTGCCTGTGTTTACTGGTTTCAATTAACAATCTTGTATTATCATGTAGAATTTTCCTTTTCATAATCATTCCTGTGGCAAATTTAATTCAATAAACTTCTCCAGTTTTGTTGATTAAATAACACCCTCTCTTTGCCAAACTGTAATGTGGGTAATTACAACATAAACAAAAAATGCATGTGTTTTAAATTGGAGCTTTTTTTTGCAGGACAATCTGTAACTGCAATCGCTGTTCACCAATCAGATAAATTGGCTCTAAGCATTGGTGGAGATAAGACACTCCGCACATGGAATTTAATTAAGGGTCGCCCAGCTTTTACCATTAATCTATCCAGCAAAGGGGTCAACTTGCCTACAGAAGTAAAGTTTTCACCAGGTGGGGATAGATTCTCCCTTGTTTCATTACAAAATGTTGATGTATGGACCATCAGTAAGGCAGGCTTAGAGAAACGTTTGACATGCAATTCTAAACCAACAACAGTACAATGGATTGATGATGACAAGATGTTTGTTGGCCTCGAGACTGGTAATATCATAAACTTCAAAGTATCAGAAACAAAAGCTGAGACGTACAATGCTCATAAGCAGAGAGTTAAGAGTTTGCACTATGAAAATAGCACTTTATACTCAGCATCAAGTTCAGGTGAATTGAAAGCATGGTCTTTAAGTGAAAATGCACTCAAAGAGATATGCTCCTTAAATGCTGCTTGCAGAGTGACATGTGTATCATTAAATAGACAAAATCATCTCATTAAAAAGGAGGAATCGGACAATGAAAATGATAAAGAAGAGAGTGATTCTAAAAATTCAGATGTTGATGTATCAGATGATGATATCAAAGCAGAAGTAATGTCAAAAAAGAGAAAACCAGGTGCATTTGTTACCATAAGCTATGACAATGAGAATGCAGGTAAAACCTCAAATGTAAAACAGCCATCAGTGAAGAAAGCAAAAAGAAGAAGGAGGAATAAAAAGAACAATAAAAGCGATGAATAACTGTAAATGAGATTTTATTTTCATACTTCAAAGTAGCATTCACATTTCAATAACTAATTCTGGCAACCAGGGATAATACCTATGCAACAGGGAGAAAATTCTGCTATTAGAATTTTTCTCAATAGTAAATAAATGACATTATAGTACTAATGTAAATTTTTAAACATTTATATTATTACACTATTTTAGAATAGACTAGCTTTTGCCCACAACTTTGTTGACATTTGTTTTTGTTTTGAAAGCATCCGATAGGAACAGTCAATTTTAGAGATGATAGGCAGGCAGATATTACCCACTTTAAAGGTTTGCAGGAGAATTTAATGTACTCGAGTTTCAGCTTTTATCACTTATAGAAAAGTAACTATTATATTAAGAGACAGCATTGTACTCTTAGTTGACTCAAATAGGTAAAGATATCTACTAAAATTCGAATTCTGTATAAAGCATTTAATTTAGGTGTATTTTTATAGACATTTTTTACTTCCTGGACTTTTTTGTAGCTTAATTAGTTCTTTAATTATTTAATACATCATTTTTCTCTATCATCAAGTTTTCTCATAATGTTTTGTTAATTCTTCAGTCCGTCCGCTGACAAGTTATTTCCTCTACCAACAATAATATTGATCAGATCTTCACCAAATTTTGGCAAAATTAAACTACAATAAATAAAATTAAAAATAATACAGCCTTTCTCGTAAAAAAAAAAATATTTTCTGTGCTAAATCTAGTTGAATATTACTTTTGCCACCATAACTTTATAAACCATTTAAGGAAAAATTTTGTGTGGAGCGAGCTGTCCGCAATTTTTTTTAATTCCAAAATAGTATGAACAAGGGCAATAAAAAAACAATTTGATATAGACTTTGGTTTCTTTATTTATTTATAAATAAAATTCTTTTTCTGAACACACCCAAATACACAAACAATAAGTTGTAGGATTATAATAAATTAATTTGGTCCCAAAATAAATATTAAAATAATTTAAGGGGGAGTAAAAAAAAAAAGTCAACAAAGATAAAAAAGTACTCATCAATTTTGGCAATCGTTAATGGAGTCCTACTTATATTAATCGTTAAATCTTAATTGAAATAAATAATCTAAATGATGAACATCAATCATACGAACACAACAAACATACGGTAAGTCTCCAGTCAGTTCACTTGAGACTATATTTACACGGTAAACGTCACTACAGAACCAAACACGCTCAATGAATACCGATTAACACTTAGATAAACCCTAGAAAGTTGCCTAAGAAAACTATAAAGCTCTTCTAAATAATTCAAATCACACACAGAAATAACTATATTGAGAGAAAGTTATTGGAATGTAATATAAAAATTGTAGATTTTTAACACAGGAACTGAGGAGAAAGGAGTTTTTCTAGCAAATACTGAATGGATGAATGCGTTTAATTTAGCTGTCTTGTGGCGTGCGACTGCATCGCTGCAAAAGCGCGGCTGACTGGGCGATGGGGGTTGGTGGGAATCATTTAAGTGTAATTACTAACTGTCATTTGGAAAAAGGCAGAAATTCTTTTGTCACCAAAATCTAGATTAATTCATGATAGACCTAAATGTAGTGTTACCCTTTTCAAGCTCCCTTTAGAATAGGAAATTTCTAATCTTTTTAGTTTAGAGATTTGTTTGTGTACAAGATTTAGCACTGAATACTGCCAATCTTTCGCGTGGCACATGGCCGCTAATTTGAACGCATCCTAATAGTGGATGAAAAACATGCAGATTTATTTCATGATGAGATCACGTCATATTGATTGGATGAATGCTTTTGATACAATAATATTATGTTGCAATTACACTAAAAAATCGGTGACTCATACAAATATTCCGTCACCTGTCTAAGTACATTTTGTGCAATACAATTTATAAATAAATGCCGTTACCAAAATCAATTTGTATTTTTCGAATATTGACCTAAGATAACTATCGCAATGTAATCGTTTATCCAATACATAGATCCTAAATTATTACACTTCAAAGTTACAATTTATCCTAAAAACTTGAAAATTCCGAGAAAAAATGCTATAGTGGTATTTCATAAGGTTCCAAACAGCTTACAAATTCATCTTATGACTAGATTGAGCCAGTATTATCAGACAATCCATAAACTCGCATCCAACTCAGTGAGAAGTATAGACATTTAATATAAAATGTAGGAACAACGAAGAATTTCACCATTGAAAATAATATATTAGTCGTATTTATGTCACTTTGGTAGCGCTATATATATTAATCGGGTCGTTCTATTTCACGTTAACTTATATTTAGCCTACTTTTCGATCAATACGATTCGTTTCCTCGTTCGAAGCAGCTCTACCCTCTAAAAGCTACAAATCAGATGGCACTCTATGCTATAAGCGGCTGTACTCTACCGCTATGACTAATCATGGATCAGTCATTTATGTACCATATATTATTATATTAGGATGTAAGTATTAACCGTAAATTATTAAGGTACCGCCACACGCTTGCTGTGCAATAGCAAGTTCAACCCTCGACAGGAGTTTGGCTCTCAAACATCCGTATTACGTTTATTTCGATGTTTCAAATATAATAGGCGTAGATATAACTAATCCCGATTTAATCTAAATATAAAAAAATGATAATTTAACGGCATCTAACAAATATCTGAAGGATTCAGTAAACGTGGGAATGGCTTGGAAACATTTGTCGCAAAGTTGCTTACGGTGAGAGAACAAAACCCTTCTCTCGATCTGAAAGCTGCTAGGCGTTGAAAAACTTAGGAGAGCCCTGTAACTGTGAACGTTTGCAGTTGTTCGGCAAGCGTGTGTCGATAGTTTATGTTAGCGTCCACGGCAATAATCATCGAACGCCAGATACGTTGATGCGACGGTAATTTATGTGGCGAACGATATAATGACGCGATACTCGTACTACAACTAATTATCCCTAACACAGTAAATTTTTACTATTTAAAAAACAGCTCATTTCATTTGCACACCAAGTTTGAAGTGAAACTTCTCTAGACGCGGTAGCGAGTATTTCGTTTGAAGGAAAATTGTTTGTGCATAATAGATTTTTATGTACAAATACGACCAGAAACATGTTTAGTGAAATGCTGGGGCAGTCTCGAGGTATATTTTTAAAATATCCCAACACATATATGAGCCTATGAAAACAAACCAAAGAAGTTTCACTTCTTTCGCGTGTACGCACTGAAAGAATACACGCAACTTTTATATACTTATGACGCATCATATTCAATTATCATTTGTTTTAAAATAATAATACAGATTGAGTTGAATACAGTTCACACCAATCACATACAGAGTCGTAAAAATATAAAAATGAAGAATAAAAAGCTGCCACATGAACGTAAGACGCTAATAAATAAGGCAAGAAATGCATAAATAGGAAAGAATAAAATACTTAAAGACTAAATGAACATACAAATTGTTACGGTTGAATTGTCGATTGATGTGAACTGTGACTCTCTTTGGCGGGAGTGCATTATAAGATTGCTCAACTAAACGATAAACGAACATCGTAACAAGGTATTTTAATTAGTAAGGTACTAACTACATTTTTTGTGTAGCTATCGATACCAATTTTACACAAATCTTGGACTAAACAAAATTAACAGGTCTAAAAATAATGCTATTTTGATACACCGAAAGCATTTTACAATGACACTAGTCTTGTTCTTTAAACCTGTCAATTTAGATTAGAGGTTTTTAGAATGGTTGCTATCGACGTCGTTTTACGTTATTATCGTGTAGTATAAATGTCTTTCGTGCTAAAGAAAATGCTCTTTTCTGACTATTACTAAAAAGTGTTTCAGACTTGTTCTGCTTGTTTATCTGACTTTCGTTGCCGGGTTCCGACAGAAACGAATGAGAATCGTAGTTAGAGATCCTTTTAAAGATACAGGACAAGTCTGAAATTTTGTTTTAGAAAAAAAAAACCCCTTTCATTAGCACGGCAGATTTGATATTCATACCAGTCCTATACTGATATACAGCCATTTTACAATCAATAAAGTTCTTATTTATGTAAGTTTAATATATTATTATTTACCATTATTTACTAAATCTCGTGATCATTGTTACACAAAGTTTTCAAACACACAACTTATAACACCGCGTGTAGAGGTACCGAAATGTGTCCAGCGATGAGTGATTACTATAAATGAAGTGTTCACATGAACGTCAGAACGCCTCAAATTAAATTTTGAGAACTCTGCAAACTTTGTTCCAAAACACGTTCAAAATGGCGTGAACGCTGTATAACCCGACACAAAATCACGACCAATCGCAATAAAGTCCACGCGGCATTTATGGCAGCCCTACTCGAGAATGTTAGTTATATTTTAATTTGGCAGATGTTACTTTTTCTTAGCCTTTTTCTCGGCCTTTTTCATCGCTTTGAGGTGTTTCTCGTGCGCGGATCGGAGCTCCTTTAGGCGTCGTTTCATCCTTCTACGGTCGTCGCCCGCCAGGCCGAGCAACTTGAGGTCGGAGGAACTGAGGGTCAGTAACAATGTGCCGTCAACGCCGCGCGTCGCAAACGCGCCTGCGTGACGTTCGAGCCCCTCGCCGAGACCGGAAATCCATTGCCATACCTGAAGGAAATTGTATTTAAAATACCAGTTTCTTTTAGGTTACTTTTCTGAATGTAGTTTATTTTATTCGAAATTGGGAAGATTACTGAAAACTTTTAGACAGTATATTTGTTACTTGTCAATTCTCAAAGAAAAACTTATTAATAAGTGTGAATTGTTTGATTTAATTTATATTTTTTCTTTATTAAAACATGTTTTATTGTGATATACACAACGATCCACGCTGCTATTAATCGAAAAATGTAACGAAAAGTACAAATTGGAAGGAGATTGTCAGTTCGTTTGAAAAAATATATTTAGCGCCCTGTAAGCGGTGCTAAATATATTTTTTCAAACGAGTCTTGTGGTCTTCTCCTCTATAACTATTGCTCTAAATAATCGATAAATACATCATTATAATGAGAACGGATTTAATTATTTTGTTATCCGTGTTTCTCACCTTCTTAATTCTGTTTATAATGACCCTGAAATTTACTTATTTGATGGTAGTATGAATAGTGTATGTCATAACCTATTAGATAAACTGTTGCATGTTAGATAAACTTAAATTTAAGGTATAGTTGGCTGGGGCTGCACTTTTACTGGGTTCTACCAGTTAACCTTGTTTATTACCCAACTTATCTTTGAAAACCTGTTATCAGTGTTAAGTCAACAACTATATTGAACTATTTTGTAATTACAAGTGTTGTTTTTCTAATTAAAGAAAAAAAAAAAAAAAAAAAAAAAAAATATCAGTCTACTGTTTAGGGCTTGGGGTTCCTGGATTTATAAATTCCCAAATTGCCCCTGCCGGGGACAGAACCCGGTACTGATAAGACAACGACGCCGACCACTGTGCCAGGAAAGTCGTGAAATTTTTGTCAAATGGACGTAGTGCCATTTAGTGCTTTACAAATTTTGGCAATCGCATACTTCCACGTAACTATCATACGACGAAATATGTGTTATTTTATGCCTTTATATTGAAAGGTGCTGTCAGTTGAACTGTGACAAAATACGCCATAAGTATTTCAACGTATTCACTTATATCACATTCATTTGTCAAGCCCTAAATATCGCAAAAGTAAAGACTAATTTTTAATTCCGCGGAATTCTGACATTTCTCATTTTATAACGAACGTTCTCGTGTGTTTTTTTTATTATAAAAAATATTGGAAGGTTAATTTTGCTTTAACGAAGATAACAACACAGTAGCGCCCAGGATGGGTTAACATAAAATATAACGCTCTCGGAAATATACAGAATATTTTGTACAGGTAGGAAGTGTTAATATCTACGAACCTGCTGCTTGGTCCAGAGGCTGGGCGGCTGTGGCAACGGCAACGCAGGTAGCGGCATCGGTGGCGGCGACAGGCTCGCCTCAGACGCGGCGGCCGACAGCGGCTGCCACGGCACCTCGCCGCCGACTACACAAGCCGGAGCTTTCTTCACTACAACCACACGCGCCCGTCACATATACACTACAACACGCACACTCACTACGCCTTTGTAAATTTATGTGTGTGCGCCTACACTCGCCTACACATCACTCAAGTTATAGCCGGACTAGTTATAATCGTGCGGAAAGATTAAACATCTAATACAGTGGTGGTTTTTAGCACATGTAAAAGGGTAATAAATAATATCTATGTAATTAAAAAATTTAAAAACCCTTCCAATAAAGTGTACATAGTTCTACTAGATGAGCCCTTTCGTTTGATACCCATATTGAGGGAGTTGTGAAAACATATGTAATCCGCCATTTTGTGGCGACGGCCATCTTGGACCGATTTCATCAAACATAGCTAAAATCACTCCCGACTAATCTCATGTTCAGGAGCTACGATGTCACAGACAGACAGTAAACACACAGAGACGTCAAACTTATAACACCCCATCGTTTTTGCGTCGGGGTTTAAAGTGTCTCGGGATACCTGATAGAAGCGAAGCTTTCTACGCATTGTATGTAAATTAAATTTCATTACAGATTGCAAAAGACAGCGCTATGGTAGCAGACTGCGCATACCATTCGATGAGCAGGTGCCGCTTTCATGCTCGTTTCACTTTTCGTAGTTAGATTCCTATCACCAACGACGGAACGTAAGTTAAGAAGCTCCGCTTCAAAAAGGATTTCAAATAACTGAAAAAGGATTCCAAACATATCATAAAAGGATTCCATAAAGATGGTTTCATATAGAAAAAATTACCAAAAATATTCAACAAATACCGCGAAAAATTAAAAGCACATTTATTATAAATATTAGTCACAAAAACAATAGGCACAGTAAGCCAAAGAGCATATAAAATAATCCATCACCCATATTTTATAATAAATATTAAAAAGTAATTTCACTCGTGATTAAAAACATCTTCAAGCATCTGCTTCCCCTTCTAAAGTTTAATAATGTAAATTTAAAAAAAAAGTTAAATGTGAAATCTTCATACTCAGAATTACCTGATAACGATCGCAACTGTAATCAAGTATTATGTTTTCGAAAACAAGAGTTTAAAACAGCGATAGAAAACGCGCGTTTTATTTTTCTGCCCCGTGCAAAGAATCCTATTTCTAGAGAATACAAACCTCTTGCATTAGCCTCGCTGACGGCCTGGCGGATCTCGTCGACGAGGTCGTTGGTGAGCTGCACGGGGTCCGGGTGGGGGGACGAGCCGGATGCGAGGCGACGCTCGCGCTCCGCAAGCACCTGCTTCAGTTGTTCGGCCAACGACGCTGGCGGACCTACCCGACACGCGAATATATACGGTCGGTATTTTGTGGAACATGTATACCAAATTGGACCGCTGGTATTTGGGACTCCTAATAACAGATCGATGACCAGCAGTAGACCCCCATACGTTGATGATGTATACGATATTCGGAAACCGAAAAAACGTGTAGACAATTACAATTTAATGAACTTTATAATGGAGTCTGGCCCGGAGTTGCCACAATTTTACATGATGGACGTAATTTTTAATAAATATTCTGAAAAAAATATCCAAAAATTGTGACATTGATAGAAAAATTATTTGATCTATTGTTAATCACTATCTCACTCACACCGACCCGCATGTATATTCCTTCAACTACTCTATTTGCTTGTATGGTATTGGAATTGTCGAACTGTCTTGGTGATGAGAAAACATTTTCTATTATAGCTTTTTATGTATTTACTTTAACGTAAGTATTATAACAAAAATTTAAGGGTGTTTGGCAAGGGTTTGCCATGACGCAATTTTAAGTTTCTGTCAATGAATGAAAACAAAAACTCACATTTTATTATTTGATAAATCAGGTATGGTATTTTATACATCTTTAAACGTTCATCTGCCACGCTGACCTTCATGATTGTCCATCATTCTTACCTGTGTTGGAAGCATGCGGTGAGAAACTTTCAGCTTCTATACAATACCAATCTTGGGGTTCACGGACTCGTGCTCTATAATAGTTAGATATATATGACATATTTCATACTAAAACTCACAATCCATAAATTCCCGAACCCGGCCCTTCCCTCACCTAGCTTCCGTGTTTTAGTACTTCTATGTTTTAAACTAACCTCAGTTATCAATAAGACAAACCAAATTACATACGTACAATATAAAGCTTTACTCTTGACAATGCAAAATTGCCAAGTGGCTGTACGTATAAACTGTTTAGCCTTTCCTGATAAGCATAACAACATTAAGTTTTGTATGGTGTTCATATAAAGCTTGCAACACTTATGTTACACACAAGAAAAACAGCATACAGTAATGCTAAGAGTGAAGCGATACCTGAGAGCGGATGATGTCTGTGATCTCGAGAATATACCGCGTCATCGGTGGCACTGCCTACCGAGCTACCGCAACTTTGTCGGGTGTCCCGCTGTGGACAAAATAAAATATAACATTTAATCGTGATTTAAAGAAGTTTTCATTCGCTATTCTAAATAATACACCCAATAGCATCGGGTCACATCGCCCAGCGTGGTAATACTTCGTTTACTGCGCTCCTAAGTAGCGAGATGATATCCTACCTCAAATATTGAGCTATCAAATGCATAACAAGGATTTTCAAATTCAAGTGACAGTGTCTTCTTCATCTCAGCTTATATTAACATAACAAGTTATATATATTAACTGGCTATACACAGGTCTAATCTCAGAATGAGAAGAGATTTAGGTCGAAGTTCACCACGCCGGCCTTGTG
Organism: Pararge aegeria; assembly: GCF_905163445.1. NCBI lineage: Eukaryota > Metazoa > Arthropoda > Insecta > Lepidoptera > Nymphalidae > Pararge > Pararge aegeria. The sequence continues at coordinate 7,092,129 of NC_053195.1, read as the reverse complement.
CGGATAGGTAGACCTCGTCTGTGAACACTTTATGAGGAACACTCAGGCATTCCTCACAATGTTTTCCTGCACCGTTAAAACATAACATATCTCCAATAAATCACTAGGTACATAGTAGAGCAGTAAAACAAACTTTACAGCTTTATTAGAAGTAATAGATAATCTGATTGCTCATTTGCCACACGTCTCAAGCCGCAAATTGCTCGTCTCCACTGCAGGAAAGTGTTAAAATAGTGGTAATTCACTCCAAGTTATTAAGTTCATTGTTAAAAGAAGGAGTTATATGCCGCCATCCTCTGGAAATTCTGATGATCAAACTAAATTACTTACCGTGTGGTGAGTGGAATGTGGTGCACCTGACGTTGATTCACTTAGCGATTCGTCTGCGGAGTCGTTGTAAGAGTCGTCTAGTCCGTCATACTGAAAGAGCATTTTTTAAAACATTAGACTAGCAGTACTTGCTATACGTAATGCATTTTTATGAAATCTCAAATATCTTCGTTATAATTGTCTGCCGCAGAAATGTGGTGTGGATGATGTAGAATCAAGCGTTCAAGCAAGACAAAAAAAAACAGGCTTTTAAAAGTACTTACGGAACTGGCATTACTGAGCGAATGCGGCGAGTGTGTGGAATGAGAGAGCGGCGCGTGGTGTCTATGACGTGCGAGATCGGTGCGCGCGCGATGTGCAGACGTGTCCAGTAAAGCGCTTCGCGGTACCGCTGCGTCCAGTTCGCGTGACGTCACGCCTTCACTACTCGGCCCTGTCCCTGCTACTACACCGCTCGTCACGCTCTGAGTGATAGGCGTGACACTTGCGACTGAAACGCCCGTGGTGCTTGCCCCGCTTCTGTTATACAGAAATAAAGGGCTCAGCTACTTAAGATGTGATTATGGTGTGCAGATTGTCCTGGAATAGCTTCAGGGTAATGAAAAATCTAAGGTATTGGAATTGATAACGCAAGATAGACAACTCATGATGGTAGACGTTGAAGGAAGAAAGTAGGTTTATAATCGAAATTTGCAAAGGGGAGCCAAATATTCTTTATAAATGTTAGTTACACTAAGGCTATGGAGCACCCTTTACAAACGCAAATTGGAACTGACTTTTAATCTACTACACCAAAGTCAAAGATGGCATTTAAAAGAAGGTCTCATATTTGAACAACTCCGTCAGTCGTTTCGATCGCAAAGTTTCATTCAATATTATAATTGAGTTATATTGTATACAACTCAATTATATTGAGTTGTCGTAATATCTTCTTTTTACACTTTCTTCAAGTTTTATACATTATATAATTTAAACTTAACTTGTCACATTTATTTGTTTTTTGTTCCTAAAACTACAAAACGAGAGTTTCATTGTCGTTCCAAAAACTATGATGGCATTATTTTGCTAACTCTCATAGCTAATTCATAACATAATAATATATATGGAATACTTACAAAGTGTCAGTTACAACGGCTGGGGCTATCGTTGTCACAGTCACGTGGCTAATGGAATTAGATGTAGGAGCAGCGGTTGACGCCGATGACGATGTCACGTTGACGTACGTAGTTGCAGTGGTGACGTCACTGTACGAATTCGACGTGCTCACCGTGGCATACGTCGCGGTGGCGTTGGCGTATGACGTCACAGAACTTGAAATAAAATTATTTCTTCTTATTTAGTGAACTGTATGACTGTGAGAAAACTTGAATACGAAAACGAAATCAAAATTTACTTAACCCGACTGTAAAGTACAAAAACTGGTTTTTGTACTTCACAGTCGGGTTTAAGTTGCCAATGTTTGTGGGTATATTATAATCATAGAATAAAAATAATTGTTTGCCTTTGCTTCGGGCACTGTAACTATGTACTTTGGGAATGCTAAAGCTCTTGTAAATTGCTAATGATTCATATACAGTTAATTATGGTAACTGAAAAATCTCCTTATCGCGTATAAAATATTTATATAACTTGACATTCTGTTAGTTATGTTCAGCAAACAAGTTACAAAAGTATTCTGTTAGTTATATTCAGCAAACAAGTAACAACTGTAAGGTGGCTTGGTTGATTATTGATTTAAGCATGCATTAGTCTGTAGCCTTCGTGCAAGTCTTTACGCAAACTAAATTCATTTCCAGGTTAGCGTAAATCTGTAATTTTATATAGAAGACCAAACGTCAATATTGTTACAAGAACCTCATAATCGAGCGTGACAACGTTAATAAACAACAAAGTAATTCTGAAAATTGTCATGCATCTAAATTTTCTGGATCATTCCTCTTATAAATCTTACATACTAAAATAACTACTGCGGGGTTTTTTTTTTAACATAAAACACTACTTGCGTAAGTATCAAGCGATAAGGACGTCTTTTGTATTGTATTTCTTTCATCATGTTTCTGGTTCTTTTTCGTAATTATGTGATGTACATAAAAAGAGTAATAATAAATCTTACACATTGTCCTTTTATTGAAAGCAAATTGTTTTTGAGAGCAATAAGGTACCATCAAACAAGCTTAAGCATTTGTTACAAAACTAACTCTTACTTACCTTTTAATAAAAAAAAAATGTTGTCTAGCTAGAAAAAAAATAACTTTGAGTGGAATGCCTAAAAATGAGATAATAGCTTCAAGGTCGTCGTCGACGTCTTAAGTGATACACCATTAACAGTAATAGGGCAAATTAGAAGGGCTGTTAGAAGTTCCATCTTGAAATTTGACATGAGTTAAGGATAAAACCTAAAATCTATGTTTTCAACCGAAATGTGAGATCCAATTTAGGTTGATAGATCAAAAAGTGTATCTGCTTATCGAGATTCATTTTACATACCAAAATAGAATTTTATATCCATTTAATCCAAACAGTTGTAAGATTTTTAATGTTTTAAAATTCTTTAACCAAATATAAATATTTAAGCATTTTCTTCCAAGGTACGGTACCCTCGATATCGAGTCTTACTCGTACTTGGCTGTTTTTTAGAATCGTGTCAAACCTGTCCATAGTGACCCATCTCAACAAGACACCCTGTATATTCCTGCATCCCTGTCTGATGTTATAACCAGTGCAACGTGCAGGCACCCTGGAAGTAATAAGACACACTACACAACTGGTAATACCACACCCCGAAAAGCGTTAGCTCGACATTTTAGTCGACATGCTGGCAAAACTTAAACTAGAGTACGGTGAAACAGAAATTATACTAATGTACACTTCTACACAAACACACTTCTTTGTGTACTTTATACTCTATTTTTTATGACTTGTCTTTTAATGTAAATAAACAATCTCTTAATTACTGTCTTTAAAATGTACTTTAGGCTGCTTAACTTTTTTAGTGTATAATTCTTTTATAAACTAAAAAAGTGAAGCAGTACATTTGTGAGAGGCATCGAAAAAACTGTAGTCGGCTACGTCGACATACAAATACGAAAATATTGCCTGCCCAACGTCAACCCTCTTTAACAGTGTGCACGTTGGTGGAATTACCGCCACCTTTCGGTTCAGTAGGTGTAAAAGCTAAAACCCCTTGTAGTAAGTTATAAAGATAGGTAACAGCATACACATACTCAGTACATTGGTAAGAGCATGTCATACTTTAACCACTTTTAACACTGAAAACTATTCTCTTATTAGAAAAAACGCAAATGCAAAGATATACTAACACAGCGCATTGTTCAATCATTAATCACAACCATCAACGCACACAAATCGTACATTTGTTTTTCTTATTACTCTTCACTACTCCTATGAACGTATAATTATTTGAGCAAGCAAATTTTATGAGTATTTTTAAACAAATCCCCAATTTATTTTTAATAACAAAGATGAACGTAATAATAGCTGTAAGTAGCTAAGTAAAACTTCTTGTTAACCGTACTCAATGTAATAAAGCGCAATTACCGTGCAAAGCGGAAGAAAAAAGTAGTTAGTACTGGGGTAACATTAATCACTACGAAAAAAAAGTAGAATCTTACTTGGTGCTGACGTTAATGGTTTTGTCGTCACTGGCAGTGGTAGTAACAACGGTGACGTCGCCTATATCGGGCGCTTCACGGGGCTTCTTATCTGACTTGTCCACTTTAGCGTACTCGTCTTCTATAGGGGACAGGTCCGAGAGGTCGCTGTCTGAACTCCAAGGATCTATAAAAGTAGTAGTGGCATTGAAACACACTACCAAATACTCGACATCTTGGAGCACCAAATAAGTCCAATCAATTGGTGCTCAAAAAGATGGTTATTTTTAGTGGTATTTTAATGTTCGTATTTTTAAACTCATTTATTTCAAGCTATATATAATATATATAAGCACTTTTGAAATGATAAATGTGTTTGTTTATAGTGACTATCACCGGTTCAGAATGCAGATTCTATAAAGCAATAATTATAGATATAAAGTAAAGTGGTGTGCTTCCAAGCAACCTTGCCATTAAATGTATTAATTTCAGAGTAACCCGGTTGTAATAAATGTGTTTTGGCACATTGTTTAAACTTATGCATTGATAGGTCCAAAATTACCTCGGAAATTTCACTACTATAACTATAACCTTGCAAATCGCATTGGCGCCCGCAATCGATACTTGATAATATTCAGAAAAGAAGACTCATACTTTACCATTGATAAGTAGTGGATCTGGATCAGGTCGCCGCGGCAGTGGAGGTGTCTCTCGCCGGGCGGAAGGTTCGTGAGGTAACATAACAGGCAAACCAGCTTTCTTTTGAGTTTCCTGAAAATAATATTTTTAGATCCGGTTAAGCTGGCTTTTATTCATTTCTAACTTCCATCCATTTAAACAGTATTATATTAATAATTAGTATTATAATCTTTGTTTTAGAAACCGACCCCGCAATACAACAATTCCTATCGGACAGCCAAGTTGATTCGCTATATCTACTATTTATTTATTCTCTGTAAACCGACAATAATTTTGATCTTTAGTAGAAACTGACTGGTCAATAAAAAGAGTGCTGCTGTCACCGTGCTTTCCCTTTGGCCAATCTCGGGTTCCCGGGTAGATTAAAATGATGAAAAGAAGAATGGACGGATTGAAAGCGGTTGATGGTAGTCTTAAGAATTGGGTGAAGGAGAATAGTATTAGAGCTGTAATGTGAGCAGTAGCCGGCAAAAGTTGTATGAAATCCTTTATTTGTCACTGCCAAAAAAAACATTACCTTCGTGTAATTTAAAAATGGTACGATCTTTTACTGCGAAACATGGCAACAAGTAGGCATTGACGACTTTCGTATGTGCACCTCGGGCCACATTTACTCGCCTGTCCATCAATGCCTGTTATGCTAGCTACTGCAGTAATACAGCTACTGTTTTAAGTTTTTTTTTTTGTGTATAGACGAGCGTTTGACTGCAATCAAACCTGAAGGTACGTGATGATGCAGCCTAAGGTAGAGCGCGCTTGTCCACAAGATGCCTATTCACTCTAGATTTGAAGGTACTCATATAATAGGTAGTGGGTAAAATAGAAACTGTAAGGGCATTCCATTAATAAGGTGAGGGAAGAACTAGATCAAATAGTTCGTTTAAACACTCTCCGAACCACGTTCCAGCAAATAAAGATATTATTTTCTATGTTATGCTCACCAACAACAGCACCTCGAGTCTGGCCACCCGGTCGTGCAGTGCGGACAGTGCGGTGGCGTACTCGCGATGCGCCTCTCTCAGCGCACTGCTCCACCACTCCTCGCGCGCACGCACCATCGCGCGCGTACGACGCCATTCGCGTAGAGCACGCCTCGCCTGAGGGACCACGAAATAAGCTTCTATTAAAAATTACTAATTGGACACTATCTCTTTCTCTCTCATTAAAACTCCTATCTTTGTCTCCTTCCTACCCGTCCTTTAGGGTTCGCAAATTTATGAACGAAAACTCGACCTCTGACTACCGTCGTTCGCGCACGTAATATTCGTGAGAACAAAAAATATGGCCGTATAAGTTACTAATTTATATAAATAAATATCGTTTCGCATAACGCCTTATTGAGTATTGTGGTGGTGAACTTTATTGTAAGTAAGTGAAATAAGTGTCACGATGGATTCTAGAAGGGGTACCGTGAGTTAATTGCTTTTCCAGATTAATTGTCTTTCACGTGTTTTTTCTAATCTTTATGCATCTTTCTTTTTCGATCAATACAGTCCACTTTCTTTAAAATATTGCTGCTAAGGAATATAAAAAAAAATACAGCTCCCGGAAGTTAACTGGAAGTCTATCGTATTAGCCGATACCGAATATTGAATTCTGCGAATCGAAACGCACGATACGGACTGTTCTAACCGTTATTTTTTTCGACAATACACACGATCATTATAAAAAGTGACGATATAAGTTGTTCCTACTTAACACGTTTAACGCAACTTATTAAATTATTGTGCGCCGAAAGTCTGAAGCATTGAATTATTTACTCAGAGAAACTCAAAGAAATGTTTGAGAAATTTAAGGTCTTGCGAATAAAAGTGCACAACGTCGCAATAGTTATGTTTGTGACAGGACCTTTGAAATATCGTGAAAAAACCGGATGAAAACTAATGTTGGGTACTGTTTTAGAAATGGTATCTCATGTCTGAAACCTTCGAGTCGAGGCTCACGGACACACGGTTGTTGTTAACATCGATTTTTTAAAAACCCTTCAAGAAATTTAATCGCTACTTTATTTTATTATGCATGCAATAGATGTTAGATTTTTAATAACATTTCTTTTTCTTATTAATGTAAGTTAATTGAGTTCGATACTCAAAAAAATCTGGAATTCCCGGGACTTTGAGAATGACGAGACTTTTCCAAGCCCTGCTTATGAATATTATACCTTGTCATACTTTCGGTGAGCTCGGTGCGCTGTATCCGCAGCGGCCGCCAACGCACGTCTCAAATGTTCGCTGGGCGCTCTCGCTGCACACCACTCCCGAACGCGCGCACTTATCTCCGCACCACTGCCGCCGCCTGACTCCATACCCACCAACTATAAAATTACAGGGGGAATGGAGGCAGTCTCGAACTGGTGGGAGTAAGATGTTGTAGACGTATCACGCAGTGATAAATGATGAGAACTGAGCTACAGTCAGTATTTATTTTTTGTCAGTTGCTAACCGTTTGGGATCAGACATTGGAATAAAGAAGTTACTAAAGTGCTGCTATCAAATAATGAGGATTTTATACTCCATACCCACCAATTATAAAATTACACTAAAAGGAGAAAGAGGAGGAATGGTGGCAATTTCGAGAGAAGAAGGAGTGAGATCTTGTATAAGTATCACAACGGTTAACAGAAGACTAGCTTCGTCCAAATCAAATCCCAGTCCATACAAATGACATACTGTAAATAATAAAATAGTGTTTTTAGTGATTCTTCTCTTTGAAATCTTTATTCTTCTTCAGAAGAAGAGTAGGAAAAGGATAGCAATACTCAACTCAATCTAACGTCAGAAGATTTTAAATTAAGATTGATTTATTAACACCGGACGTAAATAAACAATTATAGTTATATAATAAAGCATTAAACTAGTCTTACTTCGTTGAGAAGTGCACGTAATTCGGCGATGTCGGGATGTCTGGCGTCTGTTGCGGGCGGGCTGGCTTCCTCCTCGGTCTGTTGGCGTCGTTGACGTTCGCGAGTTGCCCTGCGAGGAATGAGACGTTCAAGATTTCATTCTAGATGTTTGCGGAAGACTGGCCGGAAAGAGGTTCTTTACCTTGCTTTCTGTATACCTTGTATTCTGTGTACCTTGCTTTTTGTATATGAAATTTTTATTTATTTTGCCAAAGGCTTTTCCGCAAGGATTAGTTTTTTCGGAATAAAAGATGGGGTATGTCGGTCTTTATGCAAAATATCACGTTTATCAGTTACTTCGTTGTTGCGAATGAACAATAATAAATATAAGTTTGATGATAACACGATCAATTATTAATATGAATCCTAAATTATAAATTACAATATTTTTCTAGTTTTCCTTTCATGTAACAACTGAGCAATGGATTGAAGTGATTCGCTAAACAATACTTAAAGAATCAAAAGGCTACTTTTATTATGAAATTAACATTCGCAAACACTTGGACCAACACGAATCCTTGTACATATGGAGGGTAGAGGTAAGGAGAGTCATTTGTATATATAAAAAAGTGTCGTCAAAATGTATTAAATTAGGATGGCGCCACATTTGCATCAGGGTAACTCTTAAACGAAGCGCCAAATATAAATATTGTTAGGGTAGGCATGAAAAATAAACAAGGAAGTATGGAGATACAAGGAAGTAAGGTTATATTTACCACAATATTTTGTACAACGTAAGTTGTTGAAATTCTCAAAAATTAACTACTTTAGTCGATAATGACATTAAATTTTTTAACTCGGCATACTTCAAATCATCTACGAATGCTACATTCATACCATACCCTGTGCATCCACCAGCGCCATTGTGGAGGATTTTTGAACTGTTATTTAGCGCATACACTGGACACTTTTTCAACTTTTCTCCCATGTAAGATGACTCTCCTTACCTCTACCCTCCATACTTGTACAAAACTACTTACAGCTAAATAATTAAAATATTTTTACGTTCGATCTCTTTGGTGCGAAGAATTGTGCACATACATCAACATCATCATCACTATTAACCAATTTCCGGCTCACCACAGGGCACGTTCCTCCTCTCAGAACGAGAAAGGTTTACGCCGACGCCCAGTCCGGATTGGTAAACTTCATTGGTATGCAGAACTCTCAGCCATGCAGGTTTCCTCACGATTTTTTCCTCCACCGTTGGAGGAATGTATTATATATTACGAAAAGTTAGAGGCACCGATCAAAAGGGAAGCTGAAGCCATACTACCTATTAGGCTATCACAGTGTCTCAAATAAAATAAATCCTATAGAAAAATATGCTTATTTTACCTTTCTTCTCTCTCTTTATCGGCTGCAAGTGACTGTCGAATTAGATGAGCTACTTCGCTATTATCAGGATCCTTTTCACGCCCGATTAGGAACTTCACGGGGCCCGACGTATTTCGTAAAACTGACGCTGCGTAGGCTTGCGTAACGCCAACCTGGAACAACACATTCGAATTTGATAATTTTTAACTTAGCTTTTTGTTATATTGGCATCAAAATCAATACTTATGCCGTCATGCCTCGGCTTATTTCGTAATCATGTTATGTATTATGTTATATTTGTTTTAATTCATAATTGCACAAGTACCTTATTAAAAAGTAATATGTACTCAGGCAAAAATTAATGCCTGGATGCATTTTCTGCCAGCAAGTCATCTTTAAAATTTAGTGGATCTATACACTATCACATAATAAATACCACTACGAAGTAAACAATTTATTAATGGATATTATGGCATCGAAAGCAATTCGTAAATATAAATCTCCTGTAATTTTTCTTTACACTTTATTTGTGCACCACCAAATGGTATGGACATCGACTGGAAAAGAAAAAATTTCAAAAGTGAAATATAAAAGGCCCTGTTGCTAATTAGCGATCCCTGACAGGCAACCTTAACACTAGTTCAACATACTGTAATGCTCACCAAACTTTTTCCGTCGACTTCGATGATCTGGTCGTTAACCTGTATTCTACCATCCCGCGCGGCTGCTCCGCTTTCGGTGATAGTTTTCACAAAAATTCCCAGTTTTTCTAACCCTGCATCCGCTCCTACGCCCATTCCTGTACAAAATCAAAGAAAAATTATTCTGTCAATCATACACAAGTCAGTCGATCAATCATACTAATGTAATCTATGACTGACTGATATAAAAATAAGATAAGATTTTTGATAATTTATATAATTTTCATCTATAATCGATAAGGCAGGAATTATGTTAATTTTTATTTCCAACTAATAGTCTTATGATATCTCTAATATTGACAAATTTGACAGCGAATAGGTTACCGATTAATTTTACTGCAATAAAAATAATAGTTTCATGAAAAACTAAAAACACGCTTTTATAAATAAACTAAACTAACAGGTAGAAATTAGTTTGGTTTTTTATACCAAGCGTGTTGTTGTAGTTTTAAGAACCATTAATTTTTTCACATAAAAACCACTTTTAAATTTAGAATAGAGATAGATTATTTACCCTGGATTACACCGTAAAAATTTATCTGATTTTAGTTTTTAAAATGTTCCAGTAAAAGTTTTGCTGTAATAATGGAATCTTGAGTTACAAAAGCTAAAAGCTGGGATATTAACCAAACTTTAACTTTACACATTTGATATTGATCACACAGGTGTAAGAAGTAAAGGTACTTTATATTTTTGACGATTAGAAGTTTTGAATACTGTGATAAACGCGTGATCTGCTTGCTTTTATAGCGCTTAAAACGTTATTACAGCAAGAAAACGATAAAACCTTAGAATGAGTATTGTAGCAAAATAGGTTGGTTTAAAGAAAAAGGGTTGTTGTTAACAATTATATTATTATCGGTTATTAATACATGTGCACGATTACAAAAATATTCAGATGTCTGAAAGTTTCCGTTAGACAGATACTTACAAGTCAGGCAAATAGTAAGCAAACATACCTATAATAGAAAGGCCCAATCCGTCTGCGCCCTTGATAAGATCCACGGGGAATACATGCATTTTTTCTACGCGCTTCTCTAATTCGTACTCAGCGGAGGCGGCCACTGGATCAACATCTTCGTTGCGCCGATCGTATTCTCGCACCGAATGCGTTGAAAATACGCGCATGGGATCCGTACTGAATTAGAATAAAGGTTAATGCCCGTTTTTACTAAACCTAAGAAACGTTTAAACAGGATGCTTAATAATTTAGGCGATGCGCAGAAAAAAAAACGTTTCACCAATTCTCAGATGACGATTAACAACTTTAGGCGCCATCTAAAGTTACGACATCGATTCGGCGGTGCATAATGTATAGGGAACTCGTAAACTGACAATTGAAATAAAAATATAAATTCAGGGTTTTTTTTAATAACCTTAAATCCGTACGAAAAATGTAAAATAAGATAATACATACACACCTTGTGGCTAGAATCATAGAGAATTTTCTATGATCTTGATTGGCAATTTGAGTTGCCGTAGTTATACAGTTACTTTTCGTCATTTTTTTCTATCCATCTTCTTTGATTAGGCGTTACTTACTTAGGCAGTGGGTAGAAGCTTAACTTCACTTTCTGAATCCCAGCATGCACCTCTAACTTTTCTAAGTTATGTGCGTTTTAAGTAATTAAAAATATATCATCACTTGATTCGTGAAGCAAGGTGAAGGAAAACATCGTGAGGAAACCTGCATGCCTGAGAGAGTTCTACATAATGTTTTCAAAGGTATGTGGAGTTCACCAATCCACACTTGACCAGCGTGGTATAATATGGCCTTAACCCATTCTCATTGTGGGAAGACACCAGTGCCCTGTAGTCGGCCGATGTTTTTTTTTTAGCTTCTATTTATAGTTTACCAAAAATACTTGAAAATCTTTTTCGACTTTATAAATCTAGGAGTCGACAGTTCTGCATAGTCTAACCAATTCTTAAAAATATATGAGAGAAAAAATAAGAAAAATGCTGCCAGTTCAATAAGTAGTTTCTTACGATAGGTACGGTACATACCTGAACTTCACTTTGGTATTTCTCTTAACAAATACTGGTGGGTAATAGTCGTCATCCTCGTCTTCTTCGACCGGTGGAAGTCCGGCGACCTAAAACATTAAATAACTGAAGTGCATAATTACCTAGAAGGATATTGATTTCCCGATGTTCCATAAAGAATTAATAAAAAATGTATGACTTCATTAAAATTCCATTTGAATTATATACCTCGTTAAGATTATTTTATGCCGCACTGCGTCACTCAAACGAGCATATAACTTAGGAAGGGTTTGAAACTAGTAAGGTACCAATTTTGTTATCACCTTAACCGTTGATGTTATCCCATTGATCTTTTTTCGTAGCTATTTCTCGCAACCAAATGATTGAGTCTGACCCGGAAACCTCGTTATTTTAACGATGATGCTGTTTTCTGACGCGTGTGCGTTACTTTTACGCACGTCATTCTCAACAAGATAGTTAAGATATTTACGATGGGACGACTAAGGTTATAACGGCGGCACTGTAGTAGCCGTAGAGTTTAACCACAACCAGCGCAGCGGTGCAAGCTTGTACCTCTGTATAGAAATGTCCATCCTCGAAGTAGTGAATGCCGTTCTCCTCGGCGAGTTCCCGCAGCGACATTGGGGGGTAGTGATCGAACACCGTGGCCGGCTCCGGTTGCGCCTCGGACACCGGCTCGGGCTCTGGCGCCGACTCGGACTCCAGGGTGGACTGCGCACGCGCATCCCCGGCGCCCATGCCCGCATCCGCTTCCAAAGAAACGAACTCGTAGCTCTCGTCCACTGACTGCATGCTATAAAACATACATATATTATATATTTTGTTTCTTGGTATTTATCCTTCGTTCACGCAGCGATGGAGCACCTAATCGACAATTATTTAGCACAGAGATAGTGAATAGGCTACTTTGTACTCCGAAAAAACCAATTTACTAGGTCGTTAACAAAAGCTATTGCCTCAAGTTGGTGATATTGCGTCTCGTAGTCATTTAAACAGTGCTTCATTTGAAACATACATGCTCACCATACAATAAGCATGTATACGATGAAAATTCTCTATCATTAACTTTACTTTTCAGATGCATCGGATAAGTAAAGTTAAAGAGTTATAAAAACTAACAAATGGGAAGATCGGACGCGTCTTCTTACCATCCTACTAACAAAACCGTACCGCCAAGTGATTTAAGTGTATACCGTGCGTTTATTCTGGTATAGCTTTAACAAACTGCACTCCTTCAAGATTCGCGCGCATCCTATGATACTACATATTAGGTCAGTGTTACTAGTGTGAGATTCGTATGGTATCGAAGAGCGAAGTCTAGCCTGGGGAAACTGTACTGTCAATAGATGACGCTCTTTCGATACAGTATAAATCAATCAATGTGAATGTAGGTAGAATATTTTACACTTGGGACCCCGGCGACATCGTTACGACAATCGTTATGACATCGTTCCAAAGACATTCGCTAATATGTCTTTGGAATGAATAAAAAAAAATTACCTCTCGTAAGAGAGCACAGACTGGTAGCTGTCGTTGAGCGACACGCCGTTGTCGTGCGGCAACGTGTGGGGCGACAGCATTGCCACTATCTCTTGCGCTTGCTCGTCCGACAGCAGAGCTTCTTGCCTGACAGAACATGACACGATTATAAGAAACCTTCAGCTATACAACCTGCATCATTGAGAAACAATTAAATGAGATCACTTCAAATCAGACGACGCCATGTAGCGTGAGACAGCTAACGGAACGCCAGAAACTGTTTACACCACTTTTTTATAACCGCTCCAGCTATAGGACAGGCAAACCGTAAACCTAATCAGTGAAATTCAACATTGATAGAAACTTTTACAAAAAAATAATAGAGGAAAATACGTACTTTCGAAGAAAGCAAGCTTACCTAAGTTTTTTCTCCAGAATACTGCAAATGTGATCGTCAAGAATGAAGCGTTGTGCGCACAGGCAGCATGCAAATGATAAAAATTAAACATTTAATAAAAATAACAAGCTTAAAAGTACAACTAAAACAATGTAAATGCAAAGAAAGATTATACTCACGAGTAATGCAGAGTTTTAAAAACAAAGATTAAGCGTGCAACAGAAATAAAATAATTGAAATAGAAACGTGCAAAATAGTAAATATTTTGGTTATTTTCTACACAACACAAGGTTCGTTAAAGTTAAAGTGGCTATTTATTGCTTCTGAGATATTATGATATTCATGATAATTAAAGGCTTTTGAGCCCCCCACCCTTTCCTTGGAGCAATGCTTTTAAAGAAATAACTACGCGGTGTCAACCACAACACCAATGTTATTGTTCACACGGCGTCGGAAAAAAGGTTGACCACCCCTATTGATCTTAAACCTTCCGTAAACCTTCCTTCCTTGCATCTATTATATAAAAAACAATAATTCTCAATCAGGTACATGGAGGCATAAATGTGATGTCAAGTCATTATGATTAGTTAGTGTTGTAAATTTTTATCTTTAGGTCACGTTTTTATGGAAACTAAAATGTAACATGTTATGTAAAAATATATTATTTTCTCGAAAGCAAGTTTTACTGATACTTTTTGTTATATGGTGGCCGAGTAGGGGGCATCAAATGACCTTGTATAAATTGATCTAATTTTGCCTTGATAGGTATAGAAAATAAAGAAGTAACAGAATAATGTTGTACATCTAAACATAGAAACATGATTAATATGTAATATGAAATACAATTCTGATAATTTAAGACTTAATTATTACCCTAAAATTATCAGAATTTTATATATATTCCTTAGCCAAGATATTCATTACCACCAGTGAAGTAGAAACGGGTGGCAGTAAAAGAAAGTGCTAAATGAACAAACTATGCTATACTAGCTATCAAGAATTAGTCAAAATTAAGTTCTCGATTAAATATTGCAGCGAATAAACTAGTGCACTTCCAATAGAATGTCTTAATCTGACAAAAAATAAGTGCTACTTTCATAAGAGCGCATTTTATTGGTCGACAAAAAAGTATTCGGGTGCATATTGCTATAAAACTGGCCATAAAGACCAAAGTAACGATGACCTGCTAATTTTACTAGTAGCCTTACTGCAAGAAGTATTTGCATGCTGTGTGAGTGATCCGAGTTATCGACCAATAAAAATACGCACTTAAGATTTGTGAAAAATTGCTATAACCAAGATGCAACCGTTTAAATGTGCATCAAGTGCGGAATCAAGCGGAGCGTTGAAACGTGTAGAAAAGCCAATCAGATCTGTTTGTAATCCGATTGATCTATTATTGCGCGTCTTCATTCTGTGTTATTCTCAACCACGCTCCGAACCGAACTATAGGATAGCGCGCATTAGACGTGCTACACACTTAGGCGGGTATTTGTTGAACAAGCTGACTTGAAGCAATTACTAGGTACATATTATTTTCGACTAGCCGAAGTGGCAATCGGCCGGGCACATGGCTCAGAGATAATTCTTATGTACGCATCAAAAGTGCCACCTATGGGCCTACTTGAATAAAGATATTTTTGATTTTGACTTTGACTTTGAGAACCGATGGACGTTGGGATCCTGTACTGGTAACCATTAGTAGACTCCAAGTAGGTTAACAGACGCTCAAGCGCGTCAGAGGGAACTGCTAAACGCAAGTGGCACAGAACTCCCCAGAAAAAACCTATATCCAGCAGTGGACGTCCATCGGTCGAGATATGCTGATGATGAAAATGGGCCAGAAACGTCCAAATGTGTAGCACGCACACCGTGGGCGCTTAAAATATGCTTTGCTCCAAACAAAATGTAGGTACTTATATTATTGCAGCTATTTGAGTGCACGGCGCGCTTCTAACTCTACTAATGTGGCAGATTAGCTTAAAGGAATAGGATGCCATGATGATGCGGCCGAGTCTCATGATGATTTCGTCTAAACAATACGTAGCGGTGACGGTAAAACACAAGGCTTACTTATATGTCATAACAAACCGCCGGACCACCCAACAGACACGACGTTTGAAGTGTGCTTCTAATCCTAGAAAATCTTTTGATTTGAATTTCTTGAACACACTTTGTATCTTATAGTAACCTTTCACAGGTTAAGGAAGCCCATCCTTACAACGGCGCATAAATATATTAACCAATCACGATGCGCCGTTTCCATCTCGAGAGTTGTGATTGGTTGCAAGTCGGGCGCAAATATGCACGCCACGGTGATTGGTGTGCCTTCAGCAAATGGCCTATGACGCCATTTTATAATACTTTTGTTCGCGGCTCAGTTAACCTTTTTCCATTAGCCTTGATTCGAATAGTCTGCAGGATCCGGTTCATTGCCTTTTGCATGACATACCTGGAGCTCAACAGTATCTCTGCCTCGTCGGGAGTCATGCTGTCGGGCTGCTTGGCATCCGCATCTTCTTCCTCAGTGGCCCCCGCCTCCCCGCGCGCCTCCCCCGGAGCCTCCTCCGAGACGCTCCATTGGCTGGTGGTCGATTTATCGAGCACCTCTATGGAGCCCTGACTCGCCTCGCTTACTACTACACCTGAGTCCTATAAACCAATAACACACAGACATATTAAAAATATGTTAAAAATTACCTATTAATGTTAAGAATGTCGAATATCTTTGCAATTCAGAAGCAAATAGCTTTGGCGAAATTACATTCCCACATTGATTTAAGGTGGTGTGGTGATGAAAATTAAAGAAAAAAATATAAATTAAAATAACGGGTTATACGGGTTATAGTAAACTGGACGTGCGGCTTTGCTCTCGAGTGCTATTCGCATCCCCACTTTAATCATTAGAATTGCGAAAGTGTGAGGAGGTAATAACAAAAGTGCGCTTTATCTATATTCCATTTTAGCAATTTTCTGGAAGAAAAAGTAGCCAAGAAATAAGAGCAATCCTCTGCCCTGAAAACCGATTATAGCGTAAGGGTTAAATAAATCTGCCAAATGTAACTGTCTTATAATGGATTATAAAAAAAGTATACCTTCCATACAGATAACTAAAAAGGTAACTACACGGTAGAGAATTATATCAGTGACAGGGACGCTTGAACGGCTACTCTTGCAACACATCCGAATGAAAAAAGTACCTAGGTACATAGTTAGTATTACTGAAAAATTGTTTCTTTAATAACTAGATTATTACTATTATAACTCTTATAAAATTAAACGTGTATGGATATCAATAATTACTTCCTAAAAAAATATATAAAAAAATTATATATAATTTTAGGAAAATAATTTAATTTTATAATTAATTACATAATGTTTTAAGCAATTTAAGTAATAATGGTTATTATTGAAATAAGGACACATTTGTATGACGGTTTGGAAATGTCCAGTTGGTACCTACTTGAAAATAAAAAAAAAATATTGGATTTTAGTTGATACAAAAAATTCCTGCGGAACTGTGTACAGTATATTATTGTTCTACTTATTAAAGTATATGTTATAACAAATAATTAATTCCAAATAAATAATAGAATAATTTAGTAGATTTAATGAAAAACCATCTTCGATAATCCACAGAGAAAACGCTGCTTTTGCAACGGAAATGGCGTGATTATTAAGAATGTATACTTATCAATAAAACATTCTTATTTCCTCAAATTATACACGTGACGGGTAAAAATAATCTCTATTATTATTGATGATAGCATATCTCGGTGATAGTTTTGATATAATATTAACTTTTTGAGGAGTTTATTGTATTTTACAATATCTCATAGAGTAAACATAGATTGTACACGACTAATGTCAAAACATAAAAAACCTACCCACTATAGTAGTATTTCTCGAAAAGGCGGTTAGTCACATCATACCATTTAGCAGTTGACAGTAATAATTTTACCTCTTATGTTCTAAACGTTTACCATAAAATGGAGAAAATGGAAAAAGTTTGGAAGAAAACCGCGGGTGTGAAGTGAGACGTGCGCGGGGGATTTTTACTGTTTCCGCACACAATGCACTGCTTGCAATAATGGCGGAATATGCTTAATTCTGTGTGAGTAGCATAGAAAATACGATCCAGATAATACTGAAATGCTTATTGACAAGAAACATGAGTAGATATTATTACATCCTTGAACTATTGAGTCATCGACGCTCCTTAAATCGCCGGTAAAATGAAACGACCTTTCAAGCTCATAGTAATTTATGCAATTTCAATACATTTATGCTTCCAGGATGCGTAAAACGCGTCCGCATAACTGTACTAGCTAATAAGTCAGCACCGAAAACAATTAAATGATAATTCATTTATAAAACGCATATCACCTATTTAGCTCGGTAACTTTTCCAACTAGTGGAAATAGTACAACATTTATCGCATATCAAACCCTACATTGTCAAAGTAAAATGTACTTTATTTTACTCGTCTTATGCCCGTTTTCACTAAACCTAGGAATCGACTTAATCGGATGCCTTAGGTGATTCCTAGAGAGAAAAAACGTTTCAGGAACTCTTATGTGATGTCTAGAGAAGTTAGGATCCTTCTAAAGTTACCACTCCGATTTTACGGATCGTAAAGTTTAAGGGACTCATAAACTAACACTGGACAGAAGAAAAAAATAAAAATACGTTTTTTTTTATTAACTTAAAAATACACACAAAATTCCACACCTTCTGGCAAGAACCATAGACAACTTAGATTAAAGGTGTTGCTTAGTGAAACTCGATTGGTGAAATAGTACATGTTTGCCTAGGCAAACTTAAGTGTTAATTCAATACAGATAAGATTCATTTTATTCTCTTGTTCAAGTATTTCGATACTCGAAAACGGCTCCTCAATTGCGCGGGATCAAACCTTTGACTAAAGGTACAGCAGCCAACCGGTATTCTTCATACAAAACGCTTGATTCGACAGCGATATTTGTATACCTAATCTTTTTATAGAGAGGGAAGTTTCGACAAGCCATGAGAATATTACTGAATAAGGCTGTTTTTTTTAAATCATTTTTGACATAAAACAACTTTGTCTGTGGTGAACAACTTAATACATGCATTAAGTTTTTTATTTCTTACACGTGTACAGAGCAAGCGAAACATATTTCTCGTCTGGGTAACGCTATAGAGATATTATCAATTCTCTTACATAGCTTCAGTGATATTTTCGCCAGACAAACATTTAAGAATAATTATACACTTTAATACACACCCACGAAAATATGGTTCATTATATCCAATACCTACCTAACTGATATGTCCAGTTCAGTTTTACCCGCATTAAAATTAAATATAGCTAATACTCTTCTATCGTAACGTAAAAAAAAATCAGACTGGCAGTTCCTGTTTCGCGCGTTCATACATAATATTACAGCACATAAACATATGGTAAAATTATAAATAAAAATTTAACAAAAAGTATACAATTTGGCGGCTTTATCGCTACATAGCGATCTCTTCCAGGCAACCAAAGGCATTAAACACAGCTCAAGAAGAAAGGTAGGTGGTGCATATAAATAAACATATATATGTGCATATATACCTATATATACATATATATAATATATACATATAATAAACTTACAATATAATATATATATACTGATAATTAATATATACCTATATAATTAATATCAATAATACCTAAAATATACAATATTAATATTAATATGTATGGATAAACATATTTCCTACAATAACTATATAATATATATATTAACTATATATTGCCACGATAAAAAGGATAACCTATTTTTTTTTTATTGTTCTACAAGTTAGCCTTTGACTGCAATGATACAGTCTGAGATAGTAACGGGCTAACTTGTTAGGGGTATGGGAGGTGTGGTCAATCATACCCCTACTCGGTTACTATGCAGCATCGTACTGAAACGCTAAATAGCTTTAGGGAACGTCTTGTTGTTAGGATGGCCAAACACGGCCAAAGCCACCAACCCGAGCTGACCAGAGAAAATTTTGAAATTATTAGTTACATAATTATCGCCGCTGGGAATCGAACCCTGGACTTCCCACTTCTAAGCCCACTGCGAATACTCTGTGTTATCAGGGGCAAGAGGACGAGGTCAGTTGGACCTACATACAAACGCTATTAAAATCATAACTATCAGGACAAAAAACATGTAGCTAACGGTGTCGCTAAGCTCGGTAGAAATCACAGTATCTACGAACGCGTCGAATGAATTAATCGATGAAACATAGAAAGTGTGTCGAAATCGAATCTAGCGTCGTGTAGCATGCATGTAAAAAAACAGTGTGGGCGGACACCGCTATACTATCGGGATACAGACTACGGTCACGTTAGCCACCAAAAAAATTCATCACACCTTTTTTAACAGGTAGACCTGTTAAAAAAAGGTGTGATGCATTTTTTTATGTTGTACTAACTAAGTAATAGTTAAGCGGTGATTACCTAGTCGATTGTAGTAGATCGAATGGGATATGAATTATTTTCTAACTCTCAGCCGGTACTAAGAATTTCTTGGTAGAAATAACCAATACTATTCATTGGCCCGACCTGGGGATCGAAACCAGGAAATCGTGATCTGCAATCGGACGACTGTTCGACTAAGTAATAAACATAAGAAGCGAGCTCCATTTTCGGGTACCTACGTCGCTTTTATAATTCAGTAATATAATTCAGTAAGTAGTAGTGGTTTAGCTATGTATCCTCAAATCCTGGGTTCGAATCCCGGGCCGAGCTAACAGTTTTTAGTTATTGTTTTCCTGATAAAGAATTTTAAGCTCCAGGCCGGTTTCCGGTTATTATCAATAACTTGTGATAATAGTCGTGAAAGCCCACAACCCCTTTTTTAGCAGAGTGGTGGGGCTTTGCTATAAGCCCGTGTCTTCTATGAAAGGGGATGCCTGTGCCCAGCTATAAGACGTAAAGACTTAAGGGTAAATGAAGTAATAACAATAATAAACGAGCACCCTGTTCGCGTACGACAGATATTAAGGGTGAAATCAGAATTCACCGAAATTCATTTCTTTCTAGTAGGCCTAATAAAAGCACTTTTGAAACGTCAAGTACATCCGTTTGTAGTGACTCTACCACCGGTTCGCAATCGGCAGATTTTACCGAGAAGAAGCCGGCAAGAAACTCAGCAGTTGAGCCGGTTACATACCCTTATCTGATTCTGATGTTGTCTAATGGTTTAAATAGGTAGTTACATGCATCGTTACTAACAGACTGCCATATATGGCTATCGTATGCTTGCAGCTCCTCACCGTTTCATACATATTTGTTATTTGCATGAGCCGCTGATTAGTTGCAATTAGCTGGGTTAAAACGCTTTCGCATTCGTAATCAACCTTTCTCATATGGGTATATTTTGTAAGCAACACATCAAGTACGTATACTCTACTTTTAACTACTTTTCTTATTATGTAAACAATCTCTCAATCTAAATGTAAGTATATATTTTATATATATATATATATATATATATATATATATATATATAGAAAAAAATAGGAACACATTAATAAATAAAATAAAAAGAGACCTTCTGAGAATGTATTTTTTTATATATTTTCATAACAAAAATTACACTAAAATAATCAAAATATTGTCTCTTTAATAAGAAAAGTCAGATAAGAATAAAGTAAGATACTCGCACATTTTTAATACGAAAAAAAATCCGAAAGCTGTATCCATGCGGAAAGGAGAAATGGTGCGTAAGACGCTTACAAAAAATACATTTTCAATGATATCTATGCGATAAATAGAATCAATACTGAAAGAGGTGTCAAAGATTCGTAACTCAGTATATATCCATATGGGGTACAAAATCTTCATACAAAAAATCTACAGGGCGTAGAACATATCGCGACAACTGCATTATTACCCATGAGGTAATGCCCTGCCTTAAGGAATTGTAATATCACTTGCTTGAATGGTTAAGAAATAAATAAACAAATATACTAGGACAATACACACATTGCCATCTAGTCCCAAAGTAAGCGTTATAATACCGTGAAGAAACCTGCATGCCTTAGAGTTCTCCATAATGTTCTCAAAGGCGTGTTAAGTTCACCAATCCGAACTAGGACAGCGAGGTGGTAGGTGGACAACGCCCTAAGCCCTCTCACTGTGGGAGGAGAATTACGCCTTTTATGGGGCCGATAATGGTACTAATGATTTATAATGATGATAAATGTCCTGCTTACTTAACGAAGAGGCTCTGACGACCGATCAATAGTAGTAAAACCACCAACCAATTTTTCTTAAGCATTTGCATGTCAGTGACCACGATCCATGCAACTGGGTCGAAATATCGACAAATTCAAAATATTATCGTGGTGTGTTCCCGTTTATCTATGCTTAAGAAATGTTGATTAACCACGAAAATCTTAGTTTAAAATCTTTAATCACCAACCAATTCTTTACCAATTGATCCAAAATCCACTGACCCGTAAGGGGCAGCGGCTTTATGGGAGAGGACCAGCACTGAACACACCAACCTGCATGCCAAGCGTGGTGATTATTGGCATAACTTTGATATGGGAAGTAGGTATTGAACGAGTAGTTGAGCCACTGGAAATAGGTTGCCCATGAGAGTGTATTTTGGAACTCCCTACAAAAGACCTATGTCCACCAGTTGACGTCAATCGTGTGAAGTGATGTTGTTCTTGATGATGATGAACTAATGAATGAATGAATGAATGAATGTTCGCCAACACGATCCATTCAATCCTTTACCCGTTCCAGGATGTCCAATGTAGCCAGTTGTCCGTGATTGCTGGATGATGGAGTTTCGCCACGCGTATTTTGTTTTATGAAAGCAAAGGTTATAACGAATATATCACCTGCTGAAGTACAGATAGAGTGTCGGGATCGGACCGGGCTCGCTCGGCGTCACGTATGTCCTGAGTGAGGGCGGGCGGTTCGCGGTAATCGGCCGGTCGCAGTCGCGCCACCACTTCAGGGGAGGGCTCGTTGAAGCCACCCTCATCAGACACGCTGGAAGCCCGCGACCGCGCTCGGCTGGTCACCTCCTCGCTCTCCGATGATTTGCGGCCGCCGCCCACTGCGGGAAGAAAATTAAGGGTTGCTATGTAGCGCATCTAAGGTCTTGAGACAATGAATAGGATAGGCTGAAAACCACAGTCTAAACCAGTGCATTACTCATGCCCGTTTTCACTAAACCAAAGAAACGCTTCAATCGAATACCTAATGATTTAGTGACAAGAATTCATAGATAATAAGTCGGGTATGCCAGCCGATTAGGATTTAATCAGGAAGATTTTTCTACTCCAAATTAGAAAAACATTAAAATGTAGCACAAAAGTAAAGGAAACTTTGTGTTCTAATACTCTCAATAGCAGTATCGACATAATCAAACAGTCGTATGTTCAAAAAGCGTCGCTCGGTACAGTAAAGTTGAATTATTAAACCCCTCTTCACGTGCAATGCGATGGGTTACAGAAAATAATGATTTTTGAGTCTGTAAGACTTTGAATAACGTCGGAATAATCCCAACATGTTATCCCACTATCATCTTAGACTGCATATTCACTTACCACCATTTGAAATTGCAGTCAAGGTCAGGTCTCTAACGTAATAAAGATGTGTGTTATAATATTAGTTAAATCATCAGTAAGACCATTAACTAATATTGCTGCCCTTTTTAAAAAAAGCAGTGGAAATAATAGCACTAGTTTTAGAAGTGTCCACTAAGATTAGTCAAGATTTGTGTATATTCTCCCACTCATCCTGTAACGGAGGCATTGCCAAAATCTGTCTGCTATCGGCTTCCTATTGGTATTAGCTGCATTTGCCCGTCACCGTCTGAACTTATCTTTATCGAAATCTAGCTATTCCTCGCCATTTCACCCGCTTAATCGATGGGTCGATACAAAATGTTATATTAAAGCATAATATAACATTTTGTTGTGAACAGCACTCTCGACTCGCTATACAGGCCAAAGTTCTTCTAAATAAGATTACCTTAATAATATAATGACTATTTCATATTTTAAGTCTAATAATCACGATCGAAAATCACTTTTTAATTGTTGAATTATTTCCGAGCGTGGCTTATTTTATCATAGCGATTTCGATTTCATTTGCAGTTCTGCAAAAGAACCATGTTTATTTACCTAATACCTGCATAGTATTTACGCTACTCGCTGAAAATGTAGGTTCCTATACCTAATATAGATGAAAGATTTTTTAAATGTTTAGTAGTTTTTAGGTTATCCATTACATACAAACATACAAAACTAATCACTCTTTATATTATTATAAACTGCCATAGATACTACTGCGACTACTACATAGCCGATATATACCTCTACGTACCTACTATAGATTATTGTAAGTAAATGGAAGAAGTTTCTGTATTTTTCTTATATTCCAGCATTACACTGATTCTTTATTCTCTGTCTTGTACAATATTGCGCCGCCTATTTGAATGAGACTACAGCGAAAATAGGTTAATATAGTTAATTTTAACATCGACTCCGCCACAGGTGCCTGCCAGCGTAGGCATTCAGCCATTCAGGTATCCGACACAAATAAACAAAACGTGCTATGGGAAACTCTCACAGGCGTAGGTATTTTTATTTATTCAAATGAAGAAAACTAAAACCGTTGCTTTCACGCTGTGAGAACATTTGATGTTTGATGTCAATAAAAAATATTTTTTAATGAGCTGTTTAAATTGCACTGACTTAACACATTCGTAGTATTATAATAAGTGTGAAAATATCAAAACACATTCTACACTATCATTCCATAGATGTACGAGTACCACTGTATCTACTATACAGTTGAATTGTTGAACTAAATGTTAATCATGAGATGTATTTGAATTACAATTTTAAATCATTCATATATTCATCTGAATATATCAATGTAAGTAAATATTACTTAAAATTCAGGGAACATAATATACCTACTCATATAGAAATTCATTTGTAATTTTTCTACTTTTATCTTTAAATGACTTGGCAGATTTTTTACTTTACTTAAATGGTAAATTTTGTATAATTTAATATACCTAAACGGTCAAAGTATAAGTACAAAGTAAATTATGTTTGTCATCTGAGTTTTAATTAAGTAAACTCGAACAAATGTTTTTAATAAATAATAATAAAAAAAAACAAAAGTCTTTTTTTTAATCGGTTTTATTGTAATCAAGTAGATTATAGCCACCAAAAAAACCCAAAATACTATTATTAACTGTAAAAAATGGCCCTTTGGACGAATTGAAGCAGAATGTAAGAAATCTACTTCCCCATTACAATGAACAACTCGCTCGGTCACGTAATTAGAATATTGAAAGTGGTATAGCAGCGAAGATAGTACGCAATCTAACTCATTGAAGCAACGAGCAAGTTCCACTTAACTAATTAATAATCGTCGTCGTTCAGCCGGAGCTTTGTTTGCTTCTAATTATTCGCTCAAAAGTAGGTAGTTACAGTTATTAAGCTAAGCTGAGATGGGTGCATTGCGAATTATCAAAAATTGTCATGTCAGCTTAACTCATTTTTAAGTTGAGTCCTATTTGAGATAAGGGCGTGGTTGCCGGCGTAATTACATGCATATGAGGCTTTATCTTCACCTCGGGTTGACACAGGCCGTCTCATTGCAGAATGCGTTTCATGCGTGCGAAGTGTTAATCTGTTTATAGGCGAGGGTTTTCGATTACCATCACGTGGGCTATCTTCTTGGCTATGCTCAGTCCGCCAATTAATAATTAAGAGGGAAGAAAAAAAAGATTATCTCGATACAAGAGTTTTTTAAGAAAAAAGAAAACCTATTTTCTAATAAACTTATACCAACTACAACGTACATAGATTCGTGTATAAAACTAGCTTGAATACGAGTTAAACTGGCTTTCAATCGCGAAAAATAAATATATAGGAGGAGTAAAACCACTTGGTAACGTTAAATTCATTCTACAGTTGTAACTTGGAGCCAACTTATTCTCGATAGACTTGTCTATCATAATGTCATTTTAAGATTCTGAGTATTCCAAATTCAAATACCATATACTATTATTAGATCTATAGCGATAGAAAATGTAGGTATGCCCCTACAAACTGCATACGTCTGCATAACCCTTTCGAGTGTTGGTACAGGCGTGATATTAAGTTTGCGTGATTGCGCAAACAATGCATATTTATGCGATAAGAGCAATCGCGTTTGATTGGCTCCCATTTTTTATGAGTTCCGCTGTCTGTCTCCGGTACTCTTAATTTGATCTAAGTATATTAAATTTAAATGGCACCCCTCGAAAAAACTTATTTCGATAAAAAAAAAAGGATTTTACAAATCCGTCTATCAATGACGTAGTTATGCCGGAACATACGAAAAACGATAACTTCCTCTTTTTGAAAAAGGGACTAACTAAAGCGTACGTTTCACCGACACTGTCAGACGATATCAAAAAGTAGTGTGTAAAATGTTGTACCTATATAATTTTTTTAAATGAACTGTACTGACAATACTTTGCAATTGTCTGCTATCTCATTTTCAGCTGGAAAAGTAGCAAAAAATTGCTCAATTTACAATTTGTTAAACGGCATTAGGAATACTACGTTATATGGACAAATGGTTTTATGAAAGGTTAAATTATCTCATAAGTTCAATGTCACTGGGGCATAATCTGCTGGTTTTGCTAAATTAAGATATCTTTTTTAAAATGAACTACAATAAATATATAACAGCCTGCCTAAATAGGCAATGACCGCACTTATACTAAATGATGTAAACGAGTTGATCGCCCCACGCAAGACTAAAGAACACAACAATTTTTAAAATAAATGTGATCTCATACGGCAAATGACATGGGACATATTGGAGCATTTTATTACTTAATTGTACACCAGTGCAAATATTATCAAAAATCTTAATCCAAATAAAGCTGACCAAAGTTTCACCGATTTTGCTACTCTCTGCATATTATGCACTTTTTAAAAGTGACAAATAATTTTATTTTGTTTACAGCCCGGAAGCGCGTTTTTACTACCAAAACTGAAACATAACTAACTGTTAAGCTAACTATTTGAACATATTTGTTTTATTGATGGCATTATTGTCTGTCTTTTGAACATATTTGTTTTATTGATGTGATTATTGTCAATTGTTTGCTGTCATTAGTTTTCCTGCAAGTTACTGTAGTAATTATAATCTTCAATAATTGGCAATTCCGGTGCATATTACTGAAAAAATTTTGCTTTTTGAATGACTTTACTGTGTCATTATGGAATTAAAATATATTATAAAATAAAATATTCTTAAAAGTACTAAATTAAGCAATATCCTTATGTTTATATGGTCGATGTAAAAAAAATTGAAGTTTGCACCAAGCTCCGTACAAAATCGCCCCATCTCCTTTATATATAGATATAACAAAATTTACGAAATTATTGCGGACAAGATTTATTAATTTCAGAAACAATCTAGGTAAGCTTTCTAAGTATAATTTGCGACATTATCCATAGGTACCTACTAGAAAACTCTCTCCTAATTTAGAATAATTGATTCTGTAAAGATCTCTTTGCTTGAAGAGCACCGATAGACCCTTAGTTAGGTTAGATTATAAAATAAATAAATCAATCGTTTTTGTATCATTTTATATACATTTTTCTGATTTGAAATCGCCTGATGAAGATGGCAGTCAAATGTTCCGATTTTTATAGATATTTTTATTGAATTATTGATTCAAATTCGTAAAATAACGTAACCTACCTAGAATGTTATAGAATAGGAACTAGCATAATGCGTAATGTTGTCTATATTATGAATTGTGTTTAATAATACTACACACTAAATACATTATTGCATACTAAGTTGTCTCATAAGTAGGGTTCACTCAACTGTATGTCAAGACGTGCCAAGATTGATACAAGCGTGGCTAGCTTAGTACTTTATGCAAAACAACTTTCATTCATACGGCGAACGCATACCTCTGCCTCAATAGTTATGTTTCTGTGAGGACTGCAGCTCTTTATCGAGCCGGTTTATCAGTCGGACCCTCGATTTTTTTTATTCCACTATAAATAAGCCCTCGACTGCAATATCAACTGATGGTAATTGATGATGCAGTCTTAGATGATAGCGGACTAACCTGTTTTGGGTATGGCACTCAAATCGGTTTCAACGCGACATCGTACCGGAATGCTAAATCGCTTGGCGGCACGCCTTTGTCGTCAGGGTCGTAACTAGCCAAAGCCGAAGCCTCCAGATAAGACCAAAGAGTATTTGGCAATTATAAATTCCCATATAGCCACCGACGGGGATCGATCCCGGGATCCTAACTTATAAAACCAAATCGCGTACCACTGGGCCTGGATCATCGTCAAGATGCTAAACTTTGCCCTTTTCAAAAGTCTGTACCGAATAATAAAAACCGGAGACTTATAGGATTTTTTGCTGTTCTGTCTGTTGTCGATTGGTTCGAGTGTAAAGGGCGCAGTTACTGCATAATCAAATAAAATCAATAATCAAGTTGATCGAGGTATCCGAAAAGCACGCTATTACATTTATTAAGACGGGAACCGTCTCATATCTCTCCCCTATCTTACAATTTATTTGGGGAGGGTGACATGAAACACGTTGAGATCAATGATTAGACCAACGAAAATAAATACGTAAAAAAAACACGTGTGTACACCAAAAACAAAACAAAATAATTTTTATAAATTAAGTAGAAAGAAATAAGAAAAACTATAAACTAGTCTAATAAATTTTGTGACTTTTTTTAAAAAAGATAATTTATTTACAATCGTATGTTGCCCTACATTCTATCATAAAAACAAGATGCTTTCAAGCGTCATAACTTACAAAACAGTAATATAATTTATATATTTTTTAAAGTGATATCTAGCTTAATTTAGGATCTAGAATAATTCATACTAAAATGATCTGTTTAAAAGCGTTATACATAAGTTTTTGTTTAATTTTAAGAATTTAAATACCAAGCTGCAAGGAATAAAAACAGATTTGCGATAGATACCTTAAAACTGTGAGTTTATTGCACTTTTCATAAGGCCGACAGTTTTATCCGCTATTTTAACATAATACCTTTAAACTATTTAACATACTGACCAATACAGCATCCGCAAAGTCGCATATTGTGCGAGCGCGGGTGAGCGCACGCACCACGCGTCTCATCGCCGGGGCATCGCCATTCGCGTGAGTTTGTGTCTCGCACACTTACACTCACTTTTAACTCCAAGCGACGTATTGTGTCAAGTCCCAGTGCACTTATTTTATCCCTCATCCAGACGCAGTCACACGTATTCAGTCTCAAGCAAGTGTTTAAATTAGTTGTACTCATACAATTGTTGATTGGCTTTGTTTGGGTATAAATCTCATTTAAATACCAATTATTTGAAATTTTGAGGGAATCTTATGATTTTTTGTGATGTTGCCAAGAATACGTTTGAATTTTACGAATTCTAGTGAGATACTACAGACAAAGACAACGTTTTTGTCATTGAAGAATTAACGCGGGCCTAATTTAAATAAATTTGACTGTGTTTTTGCTGTATTCGTATAGATAATGCCTGAATAATACTTCCTATTTGCATTAACTAAGTGGTTATCGTAAACCTATATACAAGATTTTTTTTGTATCTTTTCGACTTTATTTAATAATAAAAAAGTGGATACAAATATCAACCGCCATAATATATGAAAACGATGGCTTCGTTCGAACTATAAAAAACAATAGCTTTGAATATTATGTATTTAAATAGTGATAATAATAATACAAATTATTTGTAACTGCCCGAGCACTATGATTCAAACATCAACGAATCACTTTCACTATCAATCTTGTAAACTTCAAAACAAACATTCAGTTATTGAAAACAGTAACGCAACGCAAGTCTACGCTTTATTATGTGCCAGCAAAGAATAAGACACATAATGGGTGCACGCACTAATTATGCGAACATGAACACATTCACAAATGTCAAAATGGCAGCGCGATTAAGTGGGCCATTGTATTAAAACTGCTGGCCTAATTGTAAACGTGAAATGAAGAGGTAAGGGAAGGGCGCGCAGGACGACGGCGCTCGGGTAACTGCGTCGTCGCCGCGGCGCCGGAGCATCTAAATCGGGATCTACTCGCAACTCTCACAACGACTCAAATACCTTGACTTCCTCAATATTACATTGAACCCGCTGAGCACGAGACCGCCAAACGTACGTCAATTGACGCCCACTTGCACAGACTTAGGACAACACACATCCCACAGTGCAAAAACGCAGACTTCGCTTCTTTTGCACCGGTAGGGCGATTGTGATGATCATGGAATGTTTATTATTTATGTTATTCTTCTTTTATGTATAGCTTATGCCCGCGCTGTACCAAAATAAGTGTCATAGCCGTTATCAAGAAAAAGGTGGACACATCTCTATGAGAGATCAGCTTCTAGCTTTTAATACAGTTATTATATTCTGATTTAAATGGTGTTTTATTTTTCCAGAAGGGCTAGCATGCGAACTATGGGATAGAAGAAGGGCTAGTACTAAGTCAACCCATTACCTCGTGTCGCTATAGAAAAATGGGAGTCACGGGTAGATTAGCATCTACCCGTGACTCCCATTTAGCCCTCCAGGATTTCGGTATCTCTATGCAGAGTTTTAGCTAGCTAGTAGCTTTAAATCGGTTTAGCCATGTTTGAACCCCGAATTATCAACAAATAAACAAACGCTTTTGACAAACTTTTGCTTAGAACTACGTAACCTAATGCTAGAGGTAGAATTAAGATTCTAGAAAAGTCTGCCATTCCGCGGTATATTATTTTTTGTAAGAAAACCCCGTAACATTAATGTAAAGCTACATCCTGGCTAAATAACAATATCTTGACTATAGGCAGTAATTATTGTATGTTGTGGAGGTTCAAATATAACATTTTAACAGTACGATTATTAAAAAATAAACGCTTATCGGTACACGTAATTGAACAACAAAGAGATAAAAGATAAGCGGTTTCATTAGTTTTTATATCATAAAATTTATATTAACTTGAGTTAATATTACAACGTACCTTGCGAAGGCGAAGGCGAAGCAAGAGCCGGGGACGATGAGTAGGGCAGACTGTGAACCGGAGACGCCAGTGGTGAAATGAGTGGAGACTGTGGAGTATCCTCAGCCTGAGCTGCGCCAGGAGACACCTCGGGCGTCGAAGATCTTCGTTTACTTTTTTCATCCCAATCACCACTATAAAGTATTGTTTCATAGCCATCTTCCTCCTGGCTGTTCGTTGGAGACCTCAGCACAATATGACAAACATCAGGTGTTTGCATAGCAGAAGATTCTAATTCAAGAATACTATTATCTTTAGTGGTGTCACGTTGGAGAGAAGGGATTGACGAAGACGAAGACGACTTTAAAATTACTGCATGATCAATGTTGTAATTGCTATCGTCTTCTTTTGTCATACTCTGTATAGACTCTATTTCATCTGGCATTAATTTTGTAATGGCGCCAGTGTCTATTATTAAGTCTTCTTCATCGAGTAAAGGTGGTGGTGATTTTGGTAGCCGAGCCGGAGGTGACGGCGGAGCTTTGTAATATATTGAACTTTTATCAACGTCATAGCTTTCTTGTAACGTATAAGTTTGTATAGGGGAAGTGCAATCTGTTTCTGTCGAAGAGGGCAATAAGCCAGATTGATCGATAATGTCTTCTAATATATTATCCTCGATATTTCCTTTCTCTACTTCAGGAGATACCGATGCTTTTTTTGCATGTAGCCTTTCTATTGGTTCTACTTTCGGAGGACTTGGTTGTTGTTGACTAATAGGCGAATTTGAACTATCGCGTTTAACTTTAGGGGACGTAAGGATTTCGGATCTAGCGGTGGGAGGTATAGTATTATTAGTTCTAGGCGAAGGTAACACTGGAGCGATGATTTTTACAGGACTAGGAGATTTCGCAACATGTATACCTCGATTAACTAAAGAAGCAGGAAGAGTATTTGGGCGTTCCACGTGTGAATCACCAGCTCCCGGGGATAGCGGTGGTGAGTAAACTCTTGAGGGGACTACATGTCTATCAGCCCCATCTGGAGACTTTCTATCTTGGTACCCAGATGATGATTTATAATCAGATCTCTGTTCTGGATCATATTTAGACGGTCGGGATTTATTAAAGTGAGCGGTCCAGTTTCTCTGTTTTTCTATAAGCTCTTTATTAAAACGTCTATCCGGTTTTTCTGGCTTAGGAAGAACACTAGGTTTAGCTGGTTTAGGTGGTGGTTGTTGCATAGCACCATTGGATAGTCTGTCACCGTTAACAGCCGGTGCCATAGGACATGCTGCTGTAGCATTGTTTCGCGTTGGGCTTACAGAACCCGCTGAACTAGACCGAGATCGCGCGGGGATCACCGGGAGCACTCCACGCGTACCGGCAAAACTGGCTGCCGCAGACGGCGACTTTTCAATACGAAAACTACGGTTTTCTTCACCTAATTTTTCGAACAAAGCTCTTGCATTGTTAAACCTAGCCAGATGGCTTTCGGTTCGCACCACTGTCACATCACTTCCACGCATATCTTCATCGTCTCTTGACGGCATCCCTTGAAAAATATTAGCGATTTTCGAAACTTTAGTGCCTTGTGACCTTTTCTTGCACTCCTCCATACTAGCCGGGTACGGCCGCTTCAATCCAATCTGGAAAAGGAATTATCCAGTATGAGAAAATGAGAAGTATCTTCATGTCACTTAGTACAAATATGAGAATTAGGCCGCGTTTTCAAACGCCAAACTGATAACATAAGATAAGTGGCGCAGGTAGCCGGCGCTCGGCACGGACACTAGTGCGAGCGACGCGACCACTTGCGTCTTGACTGCCTCGTTTGTCGCGAAATAGAACTCGAGATAGCGATAGCGCTGATAATACCTTGCCCGTATTATAAAACTACACCTATGTATGAGGTACAAAACTAATCTTTAAACAAAGAAACAAATTATTGTGCAAAACTGAAGAATAAAAAAGCATAGGTGTGATGTATAAAACCGCCAAACCTATATACCATATAAACTTTGATTCGGGACTGGAGGCAAATAATAATATTAATTATTTAGCACATTCATATAAATAACAAGTACTCTATTCAAAGAATTAAATAATCTTATGATAAGATTTTTTTGATAACGATTTACAGATATCAGTAAGTAATTAATACAGTACGTTTACGATCGTAATGTGCACAGGATTAATGTAGCTAATATGAAAAAAAATCTAATGTCTTTGTTTCTCTTTGTAACAATCCAAACATACGTCCTAGCAAATCGGTGTGAAGTAGCTGAAATATGTGTGACGGATCTTTCACAAGCTGACTGTGGAGCCGGGTTTGTTGTTGTTCCCAATGCGACTATATTTGGATGTTGCCCTGCTTGCAGACTTGATGACGGTACGGGCGGAGGTGAAGATGGAAATGAAAATGGTATGAATTTTTATAATATAGTACTATATCTATTTTTATAATATCGCAAAAAAGGACTGACTGGATAAGGTATAAAGAATGTGCGAAGATATCAAACGACAGTTTTATTAAAATTTAAGTATTATTTAGAAAAAAACTAATTGTTTAAAAGAAATAGGTAGCTTTACTACAAATTTAATAAGTACTAAGCCCGTAATGACTGGCTTCTAGTTATTATGACGCATTCTAATTGTATAAAACTTGTGAGCTATGTTGAGTCCTAACTTTTTGTTATTAGAAAGGAAAACATATTATTTATTTATTTCGTAAATACTGTTTAACTAACTAAATTATATATTAACAAAGAAAAGTTGAATGGTATTGGAATTTTTATACGTGGTCTGAGTCATTGTAAAACTAGAGAGATGAAGGTCGATATTTTATAAGGCGAAAGTTAACCACTGCAAACGTGTTATTTGTTGTATTGGTGAAACTTTGCTATCGCAGAGGTTGTTTATGCGCCTATTGCCGAATATGTATCTTATTTTAACTATATTTTATTCCTTCAAAAAGTTACTTTTGTTATAAATATCAAAAAAGTGACATCTACAATTAAGATCTTTGAATGTTTATCTTTTTATTTACTCTTACTTATATTTTAGACAAGTTGTTGCCCGCGTTTTTCGTCCGCGTTAATAACGGTTTTTTTTTTCAATCCCGTGGGAACAGTTTGTTTTCCTGGGATAAAAAGTAGCCTATGTTACTATCCGTCCTTTCAACTAACTCTCTCATAATAAAGTTGATCTGTTGCTTGGTTAGGGCGTGAAGGAAGGAGAAACAAACAAATAAACACACTTTCGCATTTATAATATTAGTAACGAGGAAAAAGGAAGGAAAGGAAAATTTTTATTGGAGAACTGGTCCATGTCCAAATATCATCCTAGGTACGACATAAAAAGATCAAAGTACCCTACCCTACTTTAAACATTAAGTATGTATTTTATAAATTTTAAATGCATTATAAGACTGATGTAAAAGGCATATACTAATTTCGGCATCGATGGTAGGAGAGCCGTATCTTAATTGGAAAAAGCGCTCAAATCCTGTCGGCTCTGAACATTTTTATATGCATTTTAATTTTATAAAATTGATAATTCCTCCAAGTGTAGGTAAGAACACTATTATAAATTATAAAATTAAGTATATGATGTAATGTAATGTTATAGATCCAGGTCCTACGGAAGGGTGTCGACCCCCAGCCAATTGTTTGCCGGACGGACGATACGCACCCGTGCAATGTAAAGGCGATGTATTCACAGGGAGGTAAACGGCAATTAAAACGATTACGAAATGTAACAAAAACTTACGCTATTCCACTCGGTCGATATTGACCTAAGTCAATTTAAATTTTAATCGTTTTTATTCTCGCCTATTTATCGGGCATAACAAAAAAATTTACATTGATTGCAATTCTATCGGTAAAATATCAGCTGTTGCAAAATGTTTCCAAATTAATACATATATAATTAATGTTATTTAACCACGCTCGAATGCACTTACGTTTCACCGTTGAAATGTACTATTTACACAATACACAGATGTTTCTGCTCTGATGAAAATGGGAACAGAATATTTGGACAAATGTGGAGAAGTGAAGCAAATGAGATGAGTTGCGGTAAGTCGCTTTGAGAAACACTTAGTAACGATTAGAAATACCTGAAGATTAGACATGGTTCTGTATTCGAGTAATCTATATTCTATAAGCATAAATTTCTCTCGCATATTAATTCATTGAAGCGGAAAACAATCTGAAGCATTTTCTTTATATTTCCGTAAAAACACGTAAAATTTAATTGTGGCCAAACAATTTTACCATTATAAACAATCGTACATAAATTCTGAATAGTAAGAAATGTAAATCTATTTGACAGACATTGTCAATTGGACCACCAAAGTAACATAATATGAAATCAATGCCACCAAAGAGTAAAATGTAAATCTCAACTTAGTTCTCAACACCAACCAAGTTACTTAAGACTATAATGTCAAAGAATGAAATGTTTATATTTCTTGACAGTGATAAAATTCAGAGGAAGATTTATACTCTATGAAAAAAATTAAAAAAAAAACGAATGAATCATTTGAAAAAACTGTACACTAATTCAATAAATTCATTACGATTCATAAATTTTTGCTCCAAAAGTGAAAGTCATCATTACATTGTCGTATTATCAACCCATTCTCGGCCCACTTCCCACAAAGCACAGGTCTCCGCCTTCAATGAGAAGGGTTTAGGCCGTAGTCCATCACGCTGGCCCAGAGAACTTTTTGAGAACATTATGGAGGAATCTTAGGCATGCAGGTTTCCGATTGATGTTTTCCTTCACCGTTGAAGCAAGCGATATATGAATTACTTAAAACGCACGTAACTTTTAACTTTAAATTAGAGGTGCTTTTGTAGGGATTCGAACTCGGTCCTCCAAAAGTGAAGCAGAAGACCTAACTGGGCAATCACCGCTCTGATCAGTTCAAAGAGAAAGTGTCAGCCGCAAAAAATATGCTATTTTGTTAATAACAATCCCCCTAAACATTTTGACTATGCCAACGATGATGAATATGATATAATTGTCTAGTCCACTTTTCCTTGTAAATAACTAACCCGCCACCTATGAAGAAGATCATCATCATCATATCAACTCATTAACGCCCCACTACAGGACACGGGTCTCTTCTCACAATGAGAAGGGGCTATTTATTTTATACATTATTTGAACAATATATTTTTCCACCAAATGAAATGTACACACATTGCAGACACACACATTTCATTTGATAGAAAAAATAAAGAACTTAGAACTTAAATACAACAAAGGTTAATTCATAGTAATACAGATTCTGTGTACATTTTAAGGTTATATACAAAATATAGGAAATATATTTTTTTAGCCCTTATTTTTCTGATATGGACCAAAATTGATGATGTCCTTTTTAAATTTAGCATGTAGCCGTAAAAGACACGAATTGGAAACGAAACACGGCAAACTAAGTACTTTACACTGCACATCTAATGGGGACTATGAGAAACTGCAGTGTGACGAAGGTATGTGCTGGTGCGTCGAAACGAAGACGGGACAACCCATAACGCCGCCGGTGCAAGAAGTCGACATGAGGCGGCTTCCCTGTTGTAAGATTATCATAATTATAGTTCTAAAAATTTCGGGTAATACTACTGAACTTTTTTTTTTTATTCCACACCCTTGACTGCAATCTCACCGGGTGGTAAGTGATGATGCAGTAAAAGATGGTAGCGGGCTAGGCTAACCTGTTAGGGAGTATGGTAGTCATACCTACCCCAATCGGTTTCTACGCGACTCCGCACCGGAACACTAAATCGTTACCGGCACGTCTTTGTCGGTAGGGTAGTAACTAGCCACGGTCAAAGCCTACCACCAGCGTTCACCGTTGCGGAGGTCTTCAAACTCATTCAAATAACAAACTGCTAGTTTGCTGATTAGTATCTCAATCTATGTATTCAGATTGGCTTGGGGTACGCGAGTTTTACTTGAATGCCATAATAACAGCGTCCGTATTACATTTCTTTTGATCTGGAATCTAGATAAAATGATAAGAGGAATGATTTTGAACATCGAGCCTTTGTCACGAATAACATCTTAAAGATTGTCACGTAAAGACATTGGTTGGACAACGCTCAAAATAGAACGGGCGACTCTCACGTTCAGTGAAGCGGCAGTGACATGGGGTGGGACATTGAAAGGTCTCCTATAGATTGTAAGTTTTATTATCCACTAGTTTATAAGTAAATGGAATTTAAACCATTCGTTAAAATGTATCAAGGACAGAAGTCTATCATTAGTTCTATATTCAAAGCGCCTTTTTCATTCAATTAAGTATCAATATCCATTAAGCGAAAGTTTATCGGAAACCTGAACCATTCAGTCATTTAGCTTTAAGAATACATTTTTAAGGTTTCCATTTTATAAGCCTACGATACGTCTTATTGGTTTTACATACGAACAGGAACCTGCAACAATATACAAAGTATACAGTACTTTGTATATTGTATCCAGTCAGATTTTGCACTAAATAATTAGGTATTAATAATTCCATGGGCGATGTTAGGATTGTTACTACTAGATAGATTTTCCAACGTGGATACCGAACTGGAATCACTATCATTTTTCTAAGGGCAGTGGCCATTAAATGGAGTTGGGCGGGCCTCGTTTATCGTAATGAAAGGATGGACGGTAGAGCCGGAAGATTCTGGATTGGCAACCACACACTGGACATAAGCATCGGCCGACCACCAACTCGATGGCATGATGATATCCCCAATTCAGGAAAGAAATGCGTTTAAGTAGATGGCATGCTAACGAAGGGGTTTTATTCTCTCTGATAAATTATTAATAGAGCTTCTCTGTTCTCAGTTAGTGCAGCATCACTAGGTGAGCAGTACCTGCGAAGATGTGAAAGTATTGTGTACGCTTTAGCCACGATTCACAGAGAACAGTCGGCACACGGAACCAATTTCTTAGGCAATCCAATAACATTCTGCGATTTTGACGGAAGCTATGGATCATACCAAATTCAGAATGGAATGTAAGTAATTTCCTTATTTACTAAACGCAATAAATGGTATTGATTTAGTAACAAAGATCTATAATGCTATATAAATTCTATCTTTCCTGATAGTACCTAAATAACTACCTTAACCCAGTGGCGTGCATAGAGGATATGCACAGGGTATGCAGATGATATAAAATGAAGAAAATCTCGAGTAAGAGTTAAAAATACTTGTGGGTCAGCTTTTTATAACTCTTACAATGCCTATCCTTAAGTTTTTTATAATTCGTACTAGAGATTTTCTTCATTTTATATCATCTGCATACCATGTGCATACCCTCTATGCACGCCATTGCCTTAACCCCTTCTCATTGTAACAGGAGACCAGTGCCCAGTAGTAGGCCGATAATGTGTTGATATGATGATGATGACGATGAAATAACAGATATGATACGTTTTCACTTTCAGCGCCTACTGCACGGGTCGAGACGGTAAAATCTTGGGCTCTTGGCAAGTCGTAGTCAGTACAATGCAGGGAATGAATTGCAGTAAGTCGATTTTGCCTGGATAAATTCTATCCAGTCTATGTTTTCTAACATTTTTTTTTAAAACGAAAGAGTACGTCTCATTTCAGGGAGGGTAAGAAACGGTGTCAACTTATAGAAAAAAGTTTACAAATACATATTTTAATTCATAAAAAGACGTTTTATGTGCCTTGTGCGGCAACTTTTAAAAAGTTATATAATAGTATTATTACTACTATATATAGTTAACATTCTGAATATTCATTTTGACGTGAATGACAGTGGCTTTATGAGTTTGGCTTGCGGATATCCAAATTTTTACGGTAAGCAGTAAATTGATCGCACCGGTAAACGCAGAGTGATAAATTTAAGGGCGTAAGCATTCGAGCAGCGTGTTCGAGCTTTAAATCCTCTCTTATGGAAGAATATATTCTAAGGAAGATCAACTTCTGAGGATGAGCAAGTTAAACTAGAGTTATTAGCTATCATTATTTTTCATTTCAAAGGCCAGAATGTTATCCAACTTATCGATAATATTAATAGTTTCATCTCGTGACAAGATCGATTAATTATTAAAATATTAGCAATACAAATTTATGTTTAATTAAAAAAAATGCAAATAAAGCGAAACACACGGAAACGAATGGCAATACCGTTAGCGTGCACGCATTGTGGAGTAAACTCTCGACGACCGGTTTGCGACCGTGACCCTGTTCCCGACATGTTGAACGGCTCCATTCAATCGTTTGACGCTCAGATGGAATGCGGGAGCCGCAATACTGGATCTCCTACCAAAACATAACTGTGCGACCAGTTCGTGGAAAAACAAACTCTGCGTGTTGTTAAACGCAACTGCAGGCTACAGTCATCGATAAGAGAAGCGTGACATGAAATATGTGAGATAAGCTCAGTTTCGATTAAAATGAAAGTAGATTTTTTAAGAGATATTCACTGTGAGATCAAATAAATACATTACTTTGAACACCTATCACAGATAGTGACAAGTTAAGGGGGTTAAGGGCAGGCAAGTGATATAAATTGGTAAATCCTTCTCCATGATGAAATTACGTTCGCTGGTAAATAAGAATAACTAAACTATCCACTCGTTAAAACCTGACATATCATTTTATATTTACAATAATGATCTGTAACTACTTATAACATATTTCTTATTAACTAAGCATTTTAAAGGGTATTGCTTCAGCAAAATTGCACCAACATTAGTTTACTTATTTCATTCGAAGATTGTGATTATTGCAAAATAAAATTCTTTTGTTTCTAGCAGTATCACCACTATATAACGTATTTTTTTCAACAGATTGTGCTCGTGATACTATGTTGTACTTCCCGGAAAGGGGTATGACAGTTTCAGAAGTATGCCAGCCGAACGGTAACTATCGGCCCAATCAGATTGCAGGCAATGTTACATACTGCGTCGACTCCGATGGTTACCAACTCGAGAGCAAAGAAGATTGGCCTCCGGAATGCCTTGTTGGTAGTTAAAGCTAGATAGAATCTTGTTAGTTATAGAAAATTATAATGAAAAGTAGAGATTCCGCGGCCAACCGCTATTATTCGATATTTTGTCACAATTCGTCGGATTCCGAAAAGTAAAGAGATTGCTCTTACCTAAAAAATCTTACACAACCAATACAAAAAAAAAAGCTTATGTAAATGTTAAAGAAAAGCTAACGATTTAGAAGCAATATAAACGCTTTTATTCGATTGGAAGGCGTTACTTTGCGAAATTCTTTTATTTATATTAAGCTTAATCTGATATAATCCGCAAATCTACACGTTGCAATTACTTTAATCTTTATGCACAACACCACACATAACGTAAACGGCAGTTTACTCTTTAGCTACTACAAAAATCCGTCTTTCATAACGTCATTTATTATAGTTATTTAACTATTATTTTATTGAAGAAACATTAAAGCACATTTTATGTTTATATAAGAGTATTTATTCATTTTGTTTTAATTATAAGAGCTGAGTATGACCAGAACAGCTATCACGAAGATGTAAAACTAATTGTTCATGATTTAAAACCAAATAAATAGAACCTAACTAGTTGGAATCGTGCTGTTCTGCAGACCCTTGATCCTGCAATTTTTATACTGAAACCAAAGTGCTGTACTTTTAAATAATTATGATGGCTATGGATCTATCAGGCAAAAGAGTTTGCAGGGGTCTGTTAGCTAGCTGATTCTGAGCTGCAAAGATAGCAAACTACCATCGCCGACTGGACCAAATTTCACGCGTACTTGCGTTGCAAATCAGCCACTAACGGAGTAAACGGCAATAATAACGCCGCAAAACGAATACAATACTCGTTGTATGAACGCTCCATCAGAAATATAATTCAGACAAACGGTCAGCTGCAAACTATTTGCTCAATGGATGCACAGCCATTTAGTTTAAATATCCTCAGAAGGCGAAAAATTACTCACATTTTATCGTCTTCTGTGGATTTAACAAAGTGAACTTTAGCATAGGTTATACGTGGCTTCAAACACGTCACACAATTCGTTGATTTTCATGATTTCTTTATACTAATTAACATCAATATTGGAAATAAAAAACACCAAAATTTTAAGAAAATAATTATGTTCCAACTTACTATAGGCCAAAGGACATTGTTAAGAGCCCATACATACCTCATACCTAAAAACCAAGAGTCACAAAACATTGATTACTGGTATCATAATAACCCCTATACAAGCTTTAAAGAACATTTAAAACTACGGACAAAAATATCTGCGATTTTGATGTTATTTGGATGATCTTGCTGTTCAAGTAAATTCAAAGTCGCTATTGGCATCGATTTCTGTCTGGGTAAGATGTTCCATTATGCCAAGATGGTCGTGTTCGGCGCTTACAATGTCCATTAATTAAAGCTAGATTAATCGAAGGGTGCAAAAATAGAAGTCTGTTGTTAAAATTCAACAGTCAATTTTAAATATATAGATTTTAATTAGTGTTGCCCAAATTCAGTCTTGGTCTTGCAGTCTTGGTCTTGTTCTTGCGTTTTTGCAAGACCAAGACCAAGAACAAGACCGCGTATTTTTAGCAAGACCAAGACCAAGACTGACCGTGCAAGACTTGAGCAAGAACAAGACATAGCCTGCAAGACTCTTGCGTCTTGCAGCTAGGACTTAGCGCTATTTCACGGAGTAGTTAGGTGTAACAGTTCGGTGTATAGGTAGGTAGGTACGCTTAGGAATTCTATGAGACGCAAAAAACTATATCAAAGAATATGAAAAACTGGACCTATGCGCATTACGACTAATACCATAAACATAGCGAATAAAAAAATATCTATTAAAATCAAACTGAGTGCATGCATAGTTATGTTTTAACCATCGGCACTTTGATAATGCGGCATCAAAGGTTTTGTACTTACTTCTCAAAGAAATTTGCCGCTTTTCGGAAGTACATGGTTATGATACACGCGCCGGCGGCTTCTTTTGAAATCTAAAACAATCGTTGCCGCCGCGCCGAAATCATAACATTTGACACTATTCATGCAAAATAATTTCGAATTTTAAGAGTACCTACAGGTGTTCCAAAGAATAAATAAGTTTCAGATTGGTGATTTTAGATTGGTGGAGGACGCATAAGACAGAGTATCCGATTTTATCGAAAATGGCCCGTGATTTTCTCTCAATACCTGCAACTTCAGTACCTGCTGAGAGGTTATTTTCTAAAGCATCATTAGTAATTAGAAAACATAGAAATAGGTTAAGTGATGAGTCAGCCAGATGGTTACTTTGTATTAATTCTTGGTCAAAAGAATTGATATAAAGTATCATAACCTAATGATAAAGCTGTTGATTTGTGTTGTATTTTATTTTTTATTCAAATAAATGATAAATCGTAAAACTCTTTTATTAAATTTCTTATAAGTTGAGGGTTCAATCTCTTTCTAGACAGATAAGTATTGTTCTTTAAAATACAGTCAAGTTATTGTAATTAATTTGTTTTTTTACATGTTTTAGCAAATGTAAGCTTATAAATCATAAATGTTTATTAAGAAACAGTTACTTCCATGGAAAACGACATATAGGTCAGTTGATTTTTCGAATTTCTTATCAAATCTTCAGTTATTTATTAATCTGCTTGATCTTTACTATGGCTATGTTAATTCAAGCTCACAATGTTCCAATTCTAATACGTTTTTCTAAGATTTAAAGTAAACTTTAATAAATAGTAATAGACTAATAGGTAATTGCAAGACTTGCAAGACTCTTGCTGCAAGACCAAGACCAAGACCAAGACTGGGAGCGCAAGACCAAGACCAAGACCAAGACCAGGTGTATTGGCGCAAGACCAAGACCAAGACTGGCTAAGTCTCGTCTTGTTCTTGCATTTGGGCAACACTAATTTTAATACAAAATTGAATTGATTGGGCGCCAGTAGGCAGTGGCGTGCATAGAGGGTATACACAGGGTATAAATTGAAGAGTTATAAATACTTAAGGGAAGGCTTTTTATAACTCTTACAAAGCCTATCCTTAAGTTTTTTATAACTCGTACTCGGCATATACAAAAGTAAAGAAAAGTAGAGATCTATGGAAAAACAGTATCAT
Organism: Pararge aegeria; assembly: GCF_905163445.1. Classification (NCBI taxonomy): domain Eukaryota; kingdom Metazoa; phylum Arthropoda; class Insecta; order Lepidoptera; family Nymphalidae; genus Pararge; species Pararge aegeria. The sequence continues at coordinate 7,049,526 of NC_053195.1, read as the reverse complement.
CAGACGCAACTTTACTCTAACGCTTTAAAACTTACTCAATAATATATAAGGTTTGTGTCCAAGCAAAATCAATATAAACAAACAGCGAAATATAGCAACCTGGAAAATTGATAATAACGAGTCTGAAAAAAATATCTCGGGATATGGACTTCGAGCTAATTGTCAACTATAATAAAATAACCTCTGACGTGGAGGTTGAAAGTAATTTCGATAACTTTTTCTAGACTGTTTCCATTTATTGACAGATCCTCTAAATCACCCTCACCCACAGTAGCTCTGAGTTTATTAATAGACAACGTTCAAGAGTGCAACATTTTATTTGAATTTAAACATACGAGTATATATGCATCCGATATAATAAAGAATTTTAAGATGCTAAAATTGAAAAAACAGGTGATATATAGGTTAGGTCTGTGATAGTGATGTCTAACATCATAGACACAATTGCACTTGATGTGATTTCCTCTTATCTTAGTTAGAGAACACAAAGCGTATGCATAAAAGACAAAAGTTTTAGTCCCCATAGGCCATATAGAGACATTAGCGGGTAAACTAAAGAAGGTTAGAATATTAATTAGTGTCCGTTATACTCTACTATCCGGAATGAGTGTGATAACATAATCTTAGAATTATAGGTTACTCTCTAGTAACTGTCCATTTCCAACTGGTAACGAAATGCAAAGCTGCCGTCTTACCAGACGACAATAAAGCCACTGAGCTGCGTCGAAGGGTTTCGTGTGTAGACTGCTTAATGTGTATTGTATATCATTTGGTGAAATGGAGTAATAAATGGGTGATACCTACGCTGCAAGTGTGAACCCGGTGTATGGCGCAAGCGTCGCGCAACGCGTGTCATACGACGCCGCGCGGCCGCCCGCTCGCCGCGCGCGTTCGCCCATCTAGAACAAGCGGGTAGAGTTACCTTCATATTGTGACAGACATTCATATCGTGACAGATTTTTATGCCATTTCCTAAACATTAAAGAATACGTTAAATCATTGCAGTGACTGATAGTTGAATGTTTTTGTTTGTCTTTGGTGTTTTTTATTCAAATATACAATTTTGTAGCATTGTAGTTGCTGAAAATATGAAGGAAACGTAACAACACCAAAGTTACAAAAATCCTACGCTTCGGAAACGTGGACCCTGCGGAAGAGTGAGAAGAAAAAGATAGATGTTCTTGAGATGTGGTGCTGGAGAAGAATGTTAAGACTACCCCGGAGTGCTTTCAAGACCAACAAGTCTATTCTTGAAGAACTCTGCATGACACAACGTCTTTCCTCAATGGTACAGGCTCCTATTCTAACTTTCTTTGGCCACGTATCAAGAAGAGAGCATGACTTCATTGGACGTCTAGTTGTCCAAGGAAGATTCGAGGGCACCAGATCACGCAGAAGATCGCCCATGAGGCGGGCCAACCAAATAGAATTTTGATAGTCTGTAGTTGTTCGTTATGCGTAGCATTCACCGCCCACTTGGCGGTATGATGTCGTACTTCACTGACGGCAGTGAAGTACGACATTATCTGTAATACATTTTACCCAAAAACCTGCACCTGCCAAAATTATCATCCTAAATTAGAAAAAGCATAGTATCTTCTTGCAATCACGAAATAAATAGTTGAACAGTAAAATAACGAGGGCTAGCGGATCGGGTTACTGGATTGCAAGTTGCAACCACGTTTCACCTCTAAATCGAGCAAGGTCGAATGACTTTACTTGGTAGAATTAGTTATTTTTAAAATAAAATCAACGCTCTAAATACGTCAACACGAGGGGTTAGAGTATCAGCCTGTTATTAGTACACATACGAGTGCATCTTGCAGTGGGATAAGGCTAACAGGGTTAGTTATGTGCTGAATCGAACTGTTCTTCAACAGATTTCGGAATGTACATTCTAAATATTATTTCGAATACTCACCGCAATTGAAATTGTATATTCATTTCCTATGAAGCGTAAACAAACCAAAATCAAAGAACGGAAAGAAGACCTTTTTAGCGTTATTTATTTTATTGAAGTGAACTTCTTTGAAGGTTTTTGCGTTCGCGTCACAGAACTCACAGATGATCTAGACATGCTGATGACGTATGATGCATATAATTATTATTTATACTCTTATACAGAGTATAAAGCTGTAATCACATTATTGCGTGTTTACTTTTTGGATGGGTAAAATCTTGCGCGTCAAGGATTAATAAAATTTTTGTTATTGTTTTAGAATTTTCAATTCGGCCGGCCGTCCTAAGACTGTCTGTTTTTTTTTTATTTAACACTATAAATTTAGTAAATATAAATTTCAAAAAATTACGCACATAAAAGTTAAAAGTTCCGTACTCTAACTCTAAAAATCTTTATCAGATGTTTATAAAATTTTAAAACGATCTCGCTGGCAAACACTTTTAAATAATAATCAAATCATCGCGACAGCTCAGATTTTATGGAGTAATGGAGTCATAACGTCAGCAAAGTACTCACGTCCTTTTAACAGTAAATTGAAGAAGTTTTAGCCGTCATTTCTCACAAAGCAGAGTATGTAGGTACTTACTCAACGGAGGGTATACGAAGGGTCCGGCTTGTCGCCACTTGGACACGACACCCCCTCTTTTAATAGTCGAGAGTAGTGAGATCGACCTTATTTGAGAAAATGGTTATCAATATTAAGGCTCATGCGATATAAGCATATTTATGGCATACTTGTTGACCCAGAAACTGATAAAACCTTGCTTTATTTTATTTGTCAACTATGAAACAACTGAACCGATTTTAATCATTATTTCACCTATTAAAATCTATTTTATTCGTAATCAAGAAGATACAAGATACGGGGAGTGCAGCAATACCTGTACAGTGAATATATTGGTAAGATAGTAAGTATATAGTTTTAGTTGGTTGTAGGAAGTAGTAGTAAAAGTTAGTTAGATAAGTTATACTTAGTTGAAGTATACGTCCGTTACTAGCGAGTACGTTTATTACACTATTTTTGGTAAGTTGGTTAAGATCTGAAGCCGACAACGACACAGTGCAATGTGCGATGTCAGCGTTGTTGCTGTAAATAAAAATATTCCCTGGGTTTGGTTGTACAAATATATAAATCGTCTGTGATAATTGTTCTAAGTAAGTTTAAATGTATAAGCTTTCCAAAATGTGCGAGTGGCTCGTCAAACTACAAAACGTCTCTTTTTTTGGCCATCTATAGAAATACGATTTTGACTATAATGATTTAAATTTTTTTTTTTATATTAGATAAGCCCAAAGTAATTAATATCACGTATTTAATGACGAAGGGCTGCCCAGCGTGACATTTTTCCTGTAGCAATTTTATACCCATAGTAACTTTTGAACAAAATGCCTGATGCAAATTATTTAGAGAGGAATTTACACATACACAAACAATCTTGATTAAGAAACTATTTAGTTGTTTGAGGACGAATGTCCTGATCCTTTTATTGTACCCATTATATGTAGATTAATTCGTTCAAAAAGTGGTAATTGCCTCATAGATTTTTTCCCAATACCTTTGGCTAGCTTACAACTACTTATGAGAAGAGCTATTAATTTAACAAGGGGTATTTTATAAGTTATTTTATTGGTATGACAATGAAAATGTTGTTTTTCATTTAAAACTAGCTGAGCTCTACAGTTAAAGCTTATAATTAAAGTTCCAATTCTCAATTTTTTATATTTAAACTAAAATTTGCCTTAAGTTTTATATTGGTCACATAAATTATGTGTGAATAACACCAATTATATTTTTAAATCTTTTGTCATAGCAAATAAAATATTGGCTTTTGTTGCAGTCACACTTAGGTTATTATTATAGTGTGCTAGATGTTGTACACAACTAAGTCTACATTTATTTTATGTTTCTAAAAATCCATGAGCCCTGTATCCTTATTTATTTATAAATTATCCATAGATAAGATAATTTAAATTAAGCCATGCATAGGATACAAATGCAATTTTTTATGGATCTCTAGGAACTTTGTGATTTTATAAAATTATAAACAAAATATTTTAATATTATACTAAAAAATCCACAGTTCATATTCCACATTCTTCATCATACTTTTTATTAATTAGATAGATGCTATTCTTAAAAATTTAGTAAATTTCAGTTATATGGATTTATAAACAATTTTAAAATGGTGAAATTGATCTAGATATTGCAAATACAAGTCTTTTAATTAAAGTAGAACACAGATGTTTCATTAGGAAATTTTAAAAAACTTGGTGTTGATTTCCACATAAATTTTTTTAACATGTCAATTCATGGAATAAAGACTGAGTTTTATTTTTTCTAATAAGTGTGCATGTGTTATGTGTATGTAATTTATTTATCAAAAGAAATTTGACAAACTCTTTCCTACAAATTTTGAATAACATTTATAAGAAACTATTGCTCTCTGGCAAAGGGGGTAGTTTGAAGATTGTACAAAATGGGACAGTGTGTGCACAAGGACAGCTTCATATTCTCTGCATATTATTATAATAATAGTACAATACTTCAAAAATGATTTTTCAATATCAATAATGTAATATATACTCAATTTATAACTTATGATTATGTAGCATTAGAAAAAAACAGTAAACAAAAAAAAACTTCCATATTCTTAAATTCATTCACTAATTGAAATATGTAGGTAGTTATTCAATTAAATATAGTCTTGACATACCACATACATTTTTAGTTTTTATAGTACTCCTTAAAAGTTAAATTAAACAATTCCAACTATGTGAATAAAATATTTATTATCTTTCAGAGGCAAAATCTTTTAGATGTTATTTCTGCTACTGATAAAAGTAATATATCTTGGTTGAGTTCTACATAAATATAATAAAAAATAATTTTAGGAAGTAATAATTAGTATTTGTCACACTATTTCCTTACAAACAACGTTTATTTGTGATGAATTATGATTAGAAATTAAATATAAAAGAAAAGCTGATACTGACCTTAAAACGGAGTCACGTTTTCACCACCTAGGTGCGATCCGGTTTGCCACATCAGTGCTAATTTGAACCACATATTAAATTAATAATACACTAATGCACTTTTCACTAATACTTATTTAATTAATAGTCTAAATAAATAAAACGTCTGTATCACCGCACACCCACTTACAACAGGCCGACACAAACAGACATTTGGAAGCGTATATTCCGTCCCAGTAGACTACGAAACGTCAATAATCCGGGACAGCTTCGATTCGAATAAGTGCATTTGTACAGAAACTACTATAATTACTAGCACGAAAGTAATTTTTTAATTAGTTCATTAATATTATTCAGACGTTTCCCGTTACATTAATAATTAATAAATAAATTGCAAAATTTTGTGGACCACTCTCTCTGCCACAAATTTTTGGGACTCTTTTTTTTTTTTTTTTTTCAAGTTGTCAGTTGTGATTGCGAAATGCGGATGACCACAGACTTCATAAATGGTAGTGTCCATCTGTGGCTCAATCTGTGGCAATACTCAGTGCTAACAATATTAGGCTTGCCACCGACACTCGTTTTCCGAATTCAATTGCCAATGCGTAATTTCGATTTGGTTTCCGTTAGACTAACCAGCAGACTTCATTTGGAATGTATACGGATAGTAAAAGCGTTGTGAACGCAAGACGATGGAGGACGACGAATAATTGCAATTGCATTTCAAAATGAAGAAGAAAAAGAAACGTCGTGCGGTATTGGTTGCATCCATTAAAAACTCTATGAGTGTCCATTTTATATGAAGAGAGTCGAGTTACGAGCATACCCAGATAAATTCTTTGATTTCTGACATGAATGCGTAACAAATGTCAAATATACGTCGGACGTAAGCAGCGCGGGCTTGGTTCTGTATGCGGACATTTTCGAACGTGTGCACTAAATGTATACAAGCGCTGCATTCCGCATAACATATCATAACGCGCGGGCTTGCATTCGAAAGGTAAGTAGGGAATTTATTCCGTACGGAAAAAAGTAAACATGTGCGGCAATTAATGTATTTTTATTGATTTTATGCATTCGTATGTCCGAATACGGGAAACGATTTGGGAAATCGAATATGTTAAAAGGGTGTCTGCGGTAAACCTTAGTTGATTACTTGTCTATGACATTAAGGCATTAATCTGTGAGCAAACCCAAAGAGGTTTACATCTTCTTTGGGTTGTAGCCTCCCCACGAAACCGAAAAGCTAAAAATGAGTCCCTGGTCCAATCCCCACTTCATCAACCCATTACGGTTTTTGGTAAATTATAAACTTCAGTACTGAACGGTAAATGACACTGAAGTAGTAACATGTTGATATATTTTGCCAATTTATTTTTGTGAGAAAAAAATCGTTTTTTCTTATAGAAAGTATGTTACTTCTAATACCTCCAAGAATATATTGTGTACAAAGTTTCATGATGATCGGTTGAGTAGTTTTTGCGTAAACGCTTAACATACAACCCTACATTCAAATTTATAATATTCGCATCCTATGACCTCCAGCTGGACACGGACCTCCAATAACTTATGAGCTAGACCCTAGAAATATTCATCTACTCATTCTTATAAGGAAACAGTTGTTTGTATCATGTCAACTTTTTTTTATTCTTGCACGCAGGATTCATTCAGAAATGTGAATTATTTAATTGTTAAAGTATAGTGCAACATTTTTTCTTCTTTCCCCAACGTGACACCGTAGAACGCTTCTTATTTGCTCTCTGAATACGTTTTTTGTGCGTTTTGTTAGACCTTTTGTTACTTGTTCTGGAATCTTTCGATTGCACCCTGGCACATTCACAAGGAGACCCTAGTCGATGGACTTGATCGACGGCGCTGGGGCATTTTTGAGCACTTCTCCTACTTTTATTGTAGCAACTCTCTGGTTGCTGACAGGGTGGCGGTCGAGGTCTATGCTTATGAACACTGCATGCCGGTGCAGATATACAGGGTGCTAGGCTGTTAGTTGCAGCTGGAACATAAAAACGTATTAATCTTATGCTCATTGAACAGGTAACTAATCTTCCGTTTACAACCATAAATAAAAGTAGCTGAGCCTCGCGTTTTCACCAGCGTTAACTGAGAGTTTAGAGTCGTAACGTAGTTAATGTTAAATCGCGCGACTACTCATGTCATGTCAATTGTGGGATCGAGCAGCCTAAAGGCTTATGTATTCTAATATTATAATGCTGTAGTATGTTGTACGCGCTAATCTCAGAAGCTACTGGTTCGACAACGATTTTTTTTTGCGTTGGTACGACCAATAGGAGGGGTTTATAAATAATAAATGTTTCTAAAACTATGTAGGATGGAAATTTTCCTCTTCAAAAATTCAGCATATAAGGTTGACTCACACGCGAGCGAAGTCAAAGGTGATCGCTAGTAGGTTTCATCCCAAATTTTCCACAGGAATAATATCAGACTGAGAAAAAGAAGAAACTTATGCTAGGTATGGGTTTGACCTATTAAACCCAATACAATTCGAATGAATTCATATAGATACACATCAATATTATTTTTTTCTAAAAACAACATGGAAAATAATAATGTCTTTATATAAATAATGTGTTTATTATCATAGTAATAATTAGGTATAAGTATTAAGTTGTTAGGTACTGAATACGGATAGAAAGAAAATAGAAAATGTTTTTTAATTAAATTTACACAGTTTTTATTTACTATAGGTCTATTGTATTTCAAAAACAGGCACCGTAGTATATTTATTATAGATTTGCATGTTCTAAGTTTTCGAATACGTCGAATACGTCAAAATAAAATGAACTTATCTCTTTGATAGAAGTTGTAAAGTCGAAATTTCTGTACCAATATTTTTTTTAAATAGTTGCAAGAGCGCTTGCTGTAGAAGTGTGGACGAATTTGAGTTTTAAAACTAGGTAAATAATTCAAATTTTATTACAGTGCTCGTTACTCAATAACGACGCTCCCGTTGCGAGCATACAAATGGTATACATATGGTTAGCAATTTAATTCACAACTGATGTAGTATCAGTAACTTCATAGTAAATAAGTATACAAATATCAAAGTATTTCGCAACATTTCTTTGGTCGCTGCATTCGTCCTCTGTGCCCTTTGCCATAGCAGCAGTCGGATTCAGATAGACGACTGCCTTGTTTTTTGGAATAATTAGTATAACTATGACTTCCCGTCAATCTATCCTTCTTTTTCATTTTTCCCTCTTTAGATTTCCTTTTTAGAAAATTTTCTACGGATTTTGAATTAGTTCTCAATTTATTGCAGCTGCCACACGAGGCCCTGGCCTTATCCCTGCTTCTCATGATAGATACAGCGCTGAGACATGGCTTTATATTTTTCGACGTAGTTTTTTTTAGGCAACGTTCTGGATTTTGACACGGCGGAGGTGTGGGGTGGCATCTTATGGGCGTACATGATGCAGTTGGAGTGCAGGGCGGGTAAATTGAAGGAGCCATTGATGTTAACTCCGAAATATTACTCTGCAAAAAATATCCCTATTAACACAGCCACGCTTATTTTACTTAAGATAACTAAAGCCAGCTTCTACATTATTCTATTAATCAACCACTAGCTAGTAAAGCTACTTTTAAAAACTTGATAATAAACTTACACGTTAGTAACGCATTCACATTATAATATAAATCGCGTCTTCAAACGTCGATTTAATAAAATTAATGCCCGGGAAAAAAACGCAAAAAAAATTTCATGCACCGTTTAGACCAGGATTAAATACCTAGATTTTAAATTATACAAGACTCATGAGGTATACTCACACTGCCTGCTCATGTTATATTCTTATTTCGTCCGATTACTTATATTCCTCAGCAGCTGCATTTATCGTACTAAAGTTAAAAGAAAAAAGAACCTTTAATTCTAGATGAAGTTTTTTAAAAGAAAATATGATTTAGGCTTTTTCACAAATCCACAACTCAAATAATTTTCCGCAGAACTCTCTGTTGACATATATGTCAACAGAGAGTTCTGCGGAAAATTAACAGGTATTTCTTTCTACATTAGATATATCTAATGTAGAAAGAAATACCTGTTCGTCGTCGGTTCGAGGTGTAATGCAAAAACCACAGGAAAAACGGTCACGTTCTTTAGGAATATAGCAACATTAATAAAAAATCTATTGCCTTGTCGTAAAACATATTCAAGAACCTACTCAGAAGTGATACCTACTGTATCCATAACATTGTATTAAAATTGAGATAGATAAAAAGCGGTTAACTTCATAACATCATAACTCTTGGCGTTTAAGCAATATACCTATAACTTTAAAATTTAACAACTTTGTACAAAAGTTCAACGCCTGTTGTTAAATAATTAATCGAATGCTCTCATGGAGTAATATATTCCGCGCCTTATAAGATACTAAATCTGCTATTGAACTTTTGTACTTTTACTTGAAACCCTGTATTAAAGTGGCAGATATCTATATCAGGCTGGCTTCGTTATCTTAAGTATCTAATATTTCGGCCTTTGTACAAAGCTGTCAATTAATAACTACTTCTATTGTTGGATAAAAATGAGTAAAACTTACCCATGCTAAAAGCCTATAAAGATGAGAATTTGTTAATCATGTCTGCATAATTTTAATTAATATTTTTGTACATTTTTTTATTGACACGTGAATTTTTCATATTTGACGGCTCATAGATCTACTTGAATTTCTATTTTTAATACTGACATTCTCTAACTTCTTTTATGCAAGAAGATTTTATTTAGTGAACTTCTAAGACATTATACAGGGGTGTGTAAATAAATAGCACGATGGTCCTTAATGTTAAGAATCTGCCCAAATAAACTGCCGGAACAACTAAGTTATTTTTACCAAATGTCAAACAGGCCTACAAAATTCTCAAACAAACCAAACTAAACCCGATACGAGTGCAGATTCTTACGGGACACGGTGGGTTCTCGTATTACCTCCGTAGGTTTAAATGTAAGGACAACCCATCATGTAAATGCGATCCAGAAACAGCAGAGGATATTATTCACATCATATCCGAATGCCCGAGATTTGGAAGACAGAGATATGACACTGAAATGGAAATTGGAAAAACCATGAAACCAGACCTATTTAATGATTTGATGAGCAATATTGAAACAAGGGAAAAATTCCTTGATTATTGTGAGAACTTAGCAAGAATTATAATAAAAGAAAACCAGACTAACTAATCTGTGAACAGTGCAACAACCCTTCTACATAAATGAATACATTAATATACCATACCACACAATGTATCCCAAACATCAATACATATATATTATATAAATATAAAAATATATGTGTATATTTCTGTAATATACATCTATATATAAACCATCTATATATTGAAACGCCCGCCAAACTAACCAAAAAATGTTATTGCAAAAAGTAAAGGCTCTGGTTGCTATGTTATAAATCACACAGCAACAAAAGACCACGACATGGACGTGGATTGCAGGTACTCATAATATAATATTAAGTGCAAAAAGTTGGTAAGGAAGAGAGAAAAAAAAATAAAATAAAAAAAAAAAAAAAAAATGAATAATTGGTAAAGTCATGTAAAATTACTTAAAAGAAGTTGTTCGAATGGTATATCTTTAAACAAAGTAACTATGTACTTAAACAAAGACAGAAAATGGAGGGAGAAAAAGAGAAAAAAAAAAAAATATGTATGTAAGGTCTTAATATTTAAGATATTGTAGGAAGTACCCGGTTGTAGACTCTGCACAATGTAGAAGTTGCATAAAAAAAAAAAAAAAAACCAGAATGCTATCACGTAGCATATTTGAGTACCGACCTAGAACAGTCTTCGATCCTAATGTCGAAGGAAAAAAGGAAGGAACACAATTTAAAAAAATAAAAAAAAAAATCTGCCCAAATAGTAGCGCATGCACTTAGCAGTTTTACAAATATTTTTCAGATATAAATTTTTAGTTAAATATTTGTAAAATAGCTTCTGGATTCTGGAATATTAGTGTATTTATTCCTTACACTCAATTTTCCATTTTTATATAAAAATTGTAGAACCGTTGGGATTTGTTACTTCTCTATACATCGCGGCCGGAGATCTTTGCCTATACAGCCACGCTAATGCTAAGTAAATTATATGAATTTTAAATTAAGCCACTGTAGGTGTCTCTAGTGAGAAACGTTGCAATTTCATCGTTCTTTCTAAGATTTGCTTCCTATGAGACAGTTTGAAAGACTTTTCTTCTAATTTTTTTGGCTTATAACCTTCACGTTTTGAGAATATTTCTAATATTTTAATACTACTTAGAACATTTAAAGTCTCGATTTGGTGTAAATATAATTTATTCAATCTAAACTAAAATTAACAAAGCGAATCGTTATTTCTCAGATAGTACTTAGTTATATAGACAAATAACAATTTCGGATAAACATTTTCGATAAATATTATAAAACAATAAATAGAGATTTATACATCATCATTGAAGATCAGCCTTTTGTAACCGCGGTTGGACATACAGATGACCGCATAGCATTCTCAAAAATGCGGTTTTAGTCGTTGCGTTAACCATCGGAACATAATTATTTGCCAGGCGCAGAGGAAATGTACCTTAATTGTAGCCGATACCCAGTGGCGTGCACTGAGCTTTTGCCTAGATCTTCAGTATGGATACATATGGATTGCTTGAATTAAATAAAAATACTACTAAACCCCATGTCAATTACAAAATTTCGCTTGTTTTATTATTGTCGCAAAATAATGACACATCTCAAAATGTTAATTTTACACTTGAGTGTGTAAGAATTAAGGCCATTATCTGTGATGAAACACAAAGAATGGCCTTCATTCTTACAAACTCAAGAAATAACCTCATTGTAGCTAAAACTCTTATTTAATTAGGTTCGCAAAAAAAAACATATTTTTAGTTATTTCATACTTGTCGCAAAATCTCTACATATGCGCAGCATTAATAAGTTCCAATTCTACACTAAGTTAGTTCGTTATACGACAACACGCACCGTGAGAATAACAATGCTGAACATCTTTTGCCAACTATTCACAATGATAGTTTATACCAGCAATCTTTTTACTCGCACCAACTATAAATCGATAAAATTGATAAAGTAATTATTATTAAATGAAAAAAAAGTAATTAAGCTAGTCCTTTCTTTAACATGTCTAACAAATATCATGTTTACATTATACAGGATTAATACAGCATTTTACCAAAAAAAAATTAAGAAATCACTTCTTCTTTACGGACTACAACTTTCTTGTCATTAAAATATTTGCACATTATTATTTGTGTTAATTAATTATATTTTAATATTTTTTTTTTACATTTCAACAGTAGCTACATATACTTAATCTCACTATATATAAACATTTTTCGGACTCAATGACCACCAAATTCCTTGTCTCAATTAATTGTTAAATTTTGTTTATTAAGATACAACTCTACAATTTTACATTTACATAAATTATAAATAAATTTTAATACACAATGACAATCAATTCAATACTGATAAATTTACACAGTAGCAAGACTCTAGTAGCTGTATAAATGGCGCTAGAAAGCATTATTTATAAAATGGAATGCGAAAACCAATATTAACATGAACTGCATTCATTTTAATTATAATAACCATTATAGAATCAATATAGAACCATATATAGAGCGGTTTAAAGCATAGAGCAAACCACTTTCTATCTTTGCACCAGAGACTAAAAACAATAAAAAAGGAACTGCTTTTTTATCAATGATTGCTGTATGGCGCTACTTAAACATATACGTTAGCAATCGACCAATATCCGTATTTATACTGTACCAGTGACCATACTCTTTATCAAACTTTTTCATGGATCAAAATACTTCACTAATAAAATAGCTAACTGACTTGGTATATAGGCGTTATATATCAAGTATATTAATATACTACAGTATTTCTCATCACAAAAAAAAAATGGAAATAATCCGAGATGTCTACAACAGGATTTTGAGATTATTTAAAAAAAGATATAGAGGTATTGACCTAATAAGTAGTTGGACTTTTGTGTCTGATCTGATTTGTTTATTAGCGAATAATACCAAGTATTTCGCGAGATTTACTAATGTATGACGTTAGCAATCTTTCTTGATTATTTTAATGAGTGCTACAATAAACACTCATAAATTGAAGCACCTTAAAATGAAAATCATTAAAACCATGTATAAATTAAGAAACCTTGACATGAACACGGATAGTAACCTATTAAATCACTTAATGAACCGTTAATAATTATTGGCTGACCACATTGGCTTATAGTTTACAATTTTTGCACTCAAATAAAGAAGTTTTTTTGCATTAAATTTCAGTTAGCTACCAGATAGCACAACTATATTTTTAAAAAGAAAAATATCTCTCAATATATATCACAATATTTTCTATTTTCACCATTTAGCGTTGAAAATGACAAAATAATACATTAAAATGATCTATTTCCCCTAATTTTACAGCCATCGATATAAATGTCGTCTGCTGTAGTATTGTCATCATATAAATACGGCATAGTCTTGATTAGAAGTTATACGAAATTAGCTACCGGCAAGTCAGAGATCGCTCATTGTATTCAGTTGAATTCGTACATTGATTTTGGCAATACAAATATATCTCGAGCGCCCACCTGGTGCTATTCAAACTTTTAGCACCAAAGAGTTAGTGCCATTTTCTTTATTCAATGACCAAGTCCATACTCAGTATATAAATCAATGTTTGCAGCTCATGTTACAATTATAATTTAGAAATAACAAATTCTCTTCTCTTTCATTTCTTTAATACATATAGCGTTAAAGAGTGTCGCGTAAAGCGGTGCTCATGTGGTAATGAGGACAGTGCATTAGTTTTCTTTCTTTGACGTAGATTCCTGGTAGGTCGGCGGTTGATCCTGCAAAACAATATTGATCTTATCACATAACCGTAAGAAAACTGCGGGAACAGAGTTCCCACAGGTTTTCCCGGGATAAGAGTGTCTCATCTCCAGGATGCAAGATTTCGGTAAGATTGGTTTACCTTAAAGCCGAAAATGTAATAAGGTTTTTTTAAATCCCCTGGATTCATTAAGATTAATGCGGATAATCGATTTAGAGATTATAATTTCAAGTTACATATGTCATCTAAAAAAAGATTTAAAAAAAAAAGTCAAAGAGTGACATCTCGTTCACACGTGTATGTGTGTGCGTGCGTGTGTACGCGCGCGCGTCTATTTGTGTGGGGCAAATGTATATGTTTTTGTAGAGTTTAATATCAAATCAAATTTTGCACAGGGCAGTTAGATGGCAAATACTTTAAGGAAGTACTAAATTGAAGTTAACTACTTTAACTTCAATTTAGAATGACATTTTACATTATCTGGATGGTAAAACTGACTTACTGAAACTACTTAGGTACTATAATTAAACTAAATCAAATATATCTATGATATACTTACATATGGTGGTGGTACATAGGCAGTCTGAGGCTTATTCGGATCATAGTAAGCACTTTGAGCTGCCTCCGCTGCTTTAGCATCTGAAAAGGTTATTCAAACTACTGCAAAGATTGAAACTTCTATGATAATATACTATAATATCATGTATCACTCTACTTAACATAATATGTTAAATGTTAATACAGACTACTAACAAAGTGAGTCCAAAATGTTTCAATATTCTATAATGATTTCAGTGACAACAGCTATGATCTGATTGATATGTATTTTAATACTTATAAATGTAAGCGTTATAATAATTTATATGTTATTTAACACGCATCAGCCACGTGCCAATGATTGAATGATTTAAAACATGTTAACACATTTATTTCTGCACAATCAATGAATTTCTTCATGAAAAGGTAACTTGGAAGTTTGGTAACACTCTAAATATTGATGTTGGAAAATAAATTAATAAATAAAAGAGCAACTACTGAGTTTCTTACTGTCTTCTCTCAATATAATCTGCTTTCCGAACTATTGGTAGAGTCAGTCACTATAAACAGGCATACTTGACGTTTCAAACGTGCTCATAAAGTAGGCCTACTTGAAATAATTAAATTTTTAATTCTAATTTAATAAGCTACTTATTAAGAAGCTTAGTATAATAATAAGTTGTGAATAGCGGGGTCTAACGGTCCTACGCTCTTTCAATACTCACCGTTTTTCTAAGCTATGTGTTAAATTTAAGCAAACCTGTGAAAACCTGCATTTGTAAGAATTCTCAATAATGTTGTCAAAGAAGTGTATAATCTAAAATTTGAACTTGGTTAGCCCTAAAACCATTTCAATCTGAGAGGTAACCCATGTTTAGTAATGTTCCGGTATTTTGTTGACGATGACAACTGTATAATGTATTATATACTTTATGCATTTAGTAAAAAGCTGTTATTTTAAATTACAAAAGGACACTATTAACACCCTTAAAAAGTAGTTTATTATTAAAATGACTAAATCATGAATGATATTAGTCAAAGCTAAAACTATACAGCACAGTGCTTACCGTTGTGTAACAAACAAATCTTAAAAATTCAATACAGCCTCATATTATACAGCAAAAAAGAACTTACAATATCAACACAGCCGTAACGCCTTAATAACTGTTATGTAACCTGCAAATATTATCAACAATTTTATTTAACTCTGATAATTTTTAAGTTCTTACCATTAGACGACATGGCGGGTGCACCAGGCGCAAATCCACCAGGGTAACCTGGGGGAGGTAGATTACCGTTACCCGGGTACCCTGGCGGCGGCATGTTCCCATTGGCCTGATTACCCGGGTATCCAGGGTAACCGTGGGCCGTCGCACCTGTTGGCCCTGTTGGAACTCCAGAGAAGCCACCTCCAGGGGGATAAGTCACGCCCATTACGCCTGGATAAGGAGGGGGGCTGCTTGATACAAACACGGAGTTTGGAGATGGTTGGTCTGGAAATGCCTGTAAAACGGAAAATTATACTTTATAAATAATTATATATATTTTTTTTTAATTCACAAAATTATTTTATTTATGAACATCTAACACAATTTTAAGGCCTTACAAATAATGTCAGAATAGTCATGCAGTGTCTGAAAAAATACTATTCACATTTAATGCCACATTTATTTTTAAGTTCTTTAAAGTAGTATCCTAAAGCGAGTGCAAGCAGCACGGTTTGTGACGTCGTAAGGAATCGGTTCTAGTCATAATGATGTTGAAAATTACAATTTTGTAATGATCTGTTTTGTTCAGTAAGTATGTTATTCTCATAGACAGCAGCCGTTAAATCTTCAAAGAATCTAAATGTCCATTGCTAGACTCTATAAAGCGCTAACCACATAGGTTTATAATAAAAGTGTATTCATTAATTCATATATCTAAGGCTACTTACAGTGTATGGAGGCACCCATCCATAGTAGCCTTGCGCCGGGGGCGCGTAGGCAGGCGGAGCCGCGGCGTACCAAGGACCGGTCGGCGGGGTATACGGTGGCGGGGCTGCATTACCCGACATGTGACGCGAGGCTGAAACCACCATCAATATTATATACATATTACTGGCCCCTGCGGTTGCAACTGTGTTGAATGTAGTTACGTAAAGTTACACTGTACATCCCTTAATAAGGCAAGGTTTATCTTATAATAAACTATAGTCGTAAAAATGTAATAGGCCCGTTTTGACATTTGTCATCGCGACGTAACTAGTTATGTAACCATGAGACTCTGTACTCGATACTCACGATAAATCAATTCAAGTTTGTATCAGTACTCGATTGATATTATTATGTATTGTAAAGTGTTCGTTCGTTCAAAGTATTCCTTTAACTTCACAACCAATACGCGTGACTGGCTGTTGATTATACGTCCACTTTTCAACATGTTGAAACAGAGTTAGTACTATATAACAACAAACACAAAACTCGAGTCAAATCACTATGTTTAAATTAATGTCCAAAATAGAAGAGCCATAGTTAACGTAATAGTAAACAATATATATCAAACTTAAACGAGCGCACAGTCAACTTTACAAGATGAGGAACGAAAAACTGCGCAGTGCGCGCGGGGACGCTTCAGTCATGTGCCGCTTGGTCAGATACATCATCTCAGACTCATTATTTAGAACCCATTTTAAGAACCAAGCACATTCTTTGCAGTAAAGATAACTACACAATATTTAATTTCGATATTCAGTAAAAAAATGGTTACAGCTCTAGTATAAAAAAAAAAAAGACTGAGAACGTAACTGTTTTCGGAACGTTTCGCAACAATTATAAATTGCATGCTACTATGAAGTAAGCGCAAAAAGAATACTCGCGATATATTCTTTCATATTATTTAACGTCCCAAAAAAATTTACGTATTTTTTAAAACACTGTATGTAATTGATTTTTATTTTTTTGTTTCTTTCAGTTTCGTTCCAAGTTACATTCTATGGTCTTTCACAAATGTCAAAACGGGCCTATTATATTTTTCCGACTATAATACATAAGATTTTCTTGATAATAAACTAAGTTCTATTTCTGTATTACTGGCCGTTTAGACATAACAGTCAGATGGAACAGATCACAAACAATTTTTCTTCTAGCTTGGTTTACAAATACCATTATTTCAGGCTAAAATCTTTTTGTTACTGAAATAAATAGCTTATTAACGGTGAAAGAATTATTAAAATTGGTTGAGTCCTTTCAAAGTTATTATTTCAGATGAGCATTTTGAAGATTGAGTATGTGTGTGACAGTGGACAGTGGCAGTAAGTGGTGACATGAACATTTATGATTACTCAATATTTTTATTGAACAAAAAAGGTATAACAGCTTTTATTTATCAATAGAAACATTTTGTCCTTAGAAGTCTTTTAGTAATTGCAAATCTGTTTAACCGTAAGCCATTGCCTGCCATGCTACTTCAATGGGGGTTTGCCATAATTTACAAAAAGGAGAATGCTGGATGTAGTATGGGATTTGGTTTCATATAGTACTTATAAGGTGCCTTCTGGAATTTATCTCATTTTGAAGGGTTTAATAATTACTATACATTACCAAAAACATTAAACTCTAGCTCGCCGGATTTCAGAGTTACATGCAAATTAAGTTCGTGAATTAAGGTTATTTTTGACACATGCGATTATTGTATCTACCTATTGATGGTACTGTTCACAATATATCAGAACCACTAATCTATTTAATTAAGAGATTATTAAACCGTCGAAGTTAAGGCTTGGGTTTTGATAGGTTTTTTTTAAAAAATAAAAACTTAATTTTTGATACCAATTTAAATGAGGCACCAAACGAAACCATGTTCCTGCATTCTCCTTTGTAAGACATTGTGATAGTAAACAAGTGGGTCACAACTATTAGTTTCTGAGATGTGGTCAACAAAAATTCTTGCCTTGTACTGAGAATCAAACCCATAGGACCATGTCAGATTTAGTAACAAGTAGACTAAGGAAATGCGAAAATGTAAATAAAGACAAAAATAATTACCGAGATGGGCTGCTTTAAGCATAGCCTGGCCGAATTCTATAGCCCCACCAGATTTAAATGTCAGCTTGAATTTCACTTCACCAATGAAGTTTCCATTTGGTTGAGCACAGACTTTACCTTTAATATAGTTTGCTGCAAACATGGGCTGTTCCACTGTCACCTATGAGTACAAACACTTATTAAACGTCACATCAAATATTAAAATAAAACATTATCTGTTTAAAATGCTGAGAAGAATAAGAAGTGCATAATAGAAAAATTATATAACTATCAAAACTTGTATAGTAAATACAAGTCTAAAACTTAAATATGTTTATTGAAGTATTTTTTCATTATTCATACTTAATTATATCTAGTGTTGTCATAAACTTGAACTTCCGTATGCTCAGCATTATAAGGAATAATATTAGTCTATTGAAACATCATTTTACATTTTATAGATACTTACATCCTGTAATGCTATGAAGGGAAAGCTAAATGATCGTAGGGGATCAGTATTGTTCTTTGAATTATAAATCATACGATGGGTTGTAAGATACATGCGACCATTTTTTGAGCCTTTGAACTCTTGTTTTTCATTTCCGTAGAACTCCACAATTACATTGTCAGAAAATAAAATGATGCTGCAAAAAAATTAATGAAGTTAATCACTTTTGTGCAATAAGATTGTAATATGGTAAATTCATGTCTATCCTGGATGTAGATGCTAAAATATTGAGCAGAAGTTGAGGGATGAGCGTTTCTCTAGATGTTTATTCTCTTTTAGAAAAATAAGTAGTAACAGAAATAGAGGAATATCTACTGTATGACGACACAATGCAATAATCAAGCACTCTAAGCATTATGTGTGTATTTTTTATTTTTCCAGAAGGATGATAATGATGATAATACCGAGTTTACGATGACTCATAGCAATCAAAGAGGATTTATTTTTCGAAAATCACGTAGGTTTATTGAAAAATGAGACTACTCACCATTCCCCAGCGTGTATTAGCACACCATGATCTGCGTGAGCTGTATTTAGAGACATGATTTGTCCCGGGACTCCAGCCGCTTCACAAATTTATTTATCTTTTGCACTCAATCGATAAAAAATACGTAGAATCGTAATCTCTCGAACTTAGAACTGACAACCATAGGCTGACATTTGGATTTGACAAAAAATTACAATTGTGAATTTTTTTAATATATTTTTCCGCCCTGGAATCCACCACGGACTAGTAACCCTGAAGTGTTTTAACGGAATGAATTCAAGTATATGGAAAATGAATGTAGGACATTGTAGTCAAAAACATTCAAGTCTTCGTAGTAAATAAATTGCGTTCTTACCGCTATCTTATTGACGATAGACGATCTCTCTTTCTTGCGTGGACTAGAGGCTTGCAACACTGCAATTTACCTGAATATTCTATTCTAAGTGAAAAAAAAATTAAGTATTCACACTATTAACATGTGAATAAGTTACGTGCTCACTGAGAGAATAGATAGAAATGGAATTCGTGTGTGCGCTCAAAACCGTCAGAACTAAAAGGTACCGCAAAAACGGTAATACCATTTCGCGCCAGTCTTTAATTGTTTGACTAGATTACTAGAAGTTTGTAATGGCATACTGCATGGTAAAAACATGCAAATATGAGAAATATGACATAACATTAAAACTTAAGTATGAAAAGATGATGGCATATTTCTTTTCTAAGGAGTAAACGATTGTTTTATCATTATAAACTATTGTTTTGCTTAGTAACACAGAATTTTATTTAAATTTGCATTAAAGCTCAAAACCGATCACGGAAGTAATCAAAATAATAAAAAATAAGCATAGCTGTCCTTTTCGAACGCGTTGCGCTGCAAAGACAAAAAGAGACTAATTATATTTTTACTATATTCTGCTGAGAAGCGCTGATAGCGCAGTGGGTAAGAGCTCGACTTCACTTTTGGGGGGCCGAGTTCAAATCCCAGCACGCAACTCTAACTTTTTAATGTTCTCAAAGGTATGTGGAGTTCACCAATCCGCACTGGGCTAGCGTGGTGGACCACGGCCTCCTTCTCATTGGGGAGGAGACCCGTGCTCTATAGTGGGCCGGTGGCTCGATGTAAATGTAAATAGTAGCTCGTTCTATTGTTTTGTTCTTCTATTTGTAGGGTTCTTATATATATCACTTTTTTTCAGTTTTCTTCGAGATCCTATACATTGTTTACTATTCTTGAACCGAGGCTTCATAGCCCTACATATAACTGCCATACTTTGAGTGATTTCATTCAACAATTTGACTGCTAAACACACTTACGCCGCTCCTGGTCGAGACTTTTTACGAGTCCACTGTCGGGGTGTGATTTCTGGCCTGCCTATGGAAAAACATGGTAGCTTGGTCGCGACGAGAAGAATATTTTGATCTTAAAGAATGCCACCCTGTTTGTTAACTACCGTTTTAGTCTGTGTTTATTATTTTATAGTAAATTGATCAATAGTATAAAATATGTCTCATTAGAAAATAAAATAATACTTGTAATAATTTGTTGTAAACATGACATGTAAAAGATGAGTTGCTCTGGATTTTTTGCTCAAAATGGTCGAAGCTGCGTAAGATTGATAGATTGTTGAAAGCAATTATCAGGTGATATATGACTCAAATTGAAATATTTTTTAAAATTTCTATAGATGTATAGTTTAACTCGGGACAATAGGTTAACTTGTCTTATTACCTCAGTGTATTTGCTTTTCTTTTTTGCCAAAGGCTACTGGTTCTTGCAGTATTTATATCCTTATTGCAACTGGGTCTTAATGTCTAGCAACACTGCTATTGTCAAATATTGACATTGACATGCCTTGAAAGTGACAGATGACTAGTGGATAGCTTGACATAATCATTTTTCAATTTCAAAATTCTTGAAATCAAATTCAAGTGAAAATTTGCATTTTACTGAAAACAGTAAAAATGTTAATCATCTAGAAATATAGGAGGTGGGAATAAACAACTAATCTTTGATTATCTCACCTTTTTCCTGATAATAATAAAGTTTGAAAACGGTTATTTAAGAAACTGAAACTATGGTCGATGTTAATGATCTAAGCGATGTTGAAATCAGCTCTATTAAACCTATCAACAAAGATTCGGTGCACAAAATTTGTTCTGGTCAAGTAAGTAACTAGATATTTTATTAATAAAATCTAATTCGTAGAAAACTCAGGCCATAATCTTTAAAGAACGTTAAACAAAAACATTTAGAAGGCTTTGCCGGGCATTGAAAATCAGACTCAAATTGTAAAATTTAAGATGCTGTTTTCGGCTAAAAATGAAATGGTAAACTGTGATGCAATTTTAATAAATTGAAACATTGCTAGGTAGTACTCAGCTTAGCAGTAGCAGTAAAGGAACTTGTGGAGAACTCTCTTGATGCTGGTGCCACAAATATTGATATAAGATTAAAAAATTATGGCCTTGATTTGTTAGAAGTATCTGACAACGGATCAGGGGTAACTGAAGACAATTTTGCAGCACTAAGTATGAATACATGGTTAAATAAACCACATACACTTTTTTTCATTAAGTAAATTGCATGTGCATGCTGCTTCAAAGTATTAACCTTATAATATAGTTTATATATTATACATATTTTTTGGCTTATTCTGTTCATCCTATTAATTTAATAGAAATTAAGAATAACCTATGCTATATTTAATATTTGAATTTTGATATTAGCACTGAAATATCACACGTCAAAGTTGAGTGACTATAGTGATTTGCTTGGAGTATCCAGTTTTGGTTTCCGAGGAGAAGCTCTAAGCTCCTTGTGTTCATTAGCTAACCTTACAATTACAACTAGACATCATAAAAGTGAATATGGTAAGTAATTAAGTATTATTTTATGTATTAATCTTATATCTCTAATCTTGTTTGTTATATTACTTAAGGCTCTAAGATGCAATCAATCTCTGTGCCAAATTTCATCAAGTTTAGTGAGGTGGGTGAGCCTTATGTAAGTAACAAGTAAATAAGCTGTTGAACTTAGACTAATGAAAGATCACTAGTATTTATACATACATGCATGAACTACAAATAAACATGACACACTGCTAAGCTTATGTAGTTTTCTAAAACTTACTGAACCATCAAGTAGTTTGCAAACAAAAAATAGAAAAAAATTTTACTTACTCTATCCTAGAATATGCAAGTTTAAATATCTTGGCAAAAAGTAGCTAGGTACATGTTCATATCCTCCCTTCTCAGAGGTTTATAAAACTATTAAGTATATTATGCATATACAGTACATATTTAATTATATTTTTCTATTAGAACTTCTATTATTCCATTTCAGCTACAAAAATTGAATATGATCATAAAGGCAATATCACAAATAAGAAACCATGTTCAAGACAGGTTGGAACAACTGTAACATTATCAAATCTGTTTTGCTCCCTTCCAGTAAGACAAAAAGAATTCCAAAAAAATGCTAAAAGGGAGTTCAATAAAATGACCAACTTATTATATGCATATTGCTTAATAGCTACAGGGGTGAGGTATGCATCATTTTGTAGAATTTAAAAATTAATATTTTTTGTTCCATAACTAACATATTGTGTTATTTAAAATATATTTTGACAACCTCTCTGATGCAATGGTCTGGCACTGTCATCTTATGTGTGGAGATCCCGGGTAACGGGCGAAGACATGCCGCCAAGCGTTTTTGCGTTCCGGTAGGATGCCGAGAAACCGATTAGGACTCCAAACAGGGTTATTCCATCCTTCAACTGCACTTGCCTAGTGTTCTTACCTAGTATTAACTTTCAGAATAACATGTAGCAATCAAACAAGTTCAAATGTAAAGTCTGTAGTAGTTGCAACTCAAGGTTCCTTGTCATATAAAGATAACATTGCTTGTATTTTTGGTATTAAACAGCTACAAAGTATCCTTGAATTAAAAACAGAATGTATGTCAAATATAAAAGACAACATACTGAGAGGTCTATCAGGCGAAGTTAAGGAAAACGAGGATTCAGTAAATATAGAAGAAGTTGAAATAGATTTATCGGAAGACTCCAATGATGCAGATAATATTATTAACAACTCACAAGAATCTATAACTAGTTCACAAAAATCTCAAGGCTACAAGAACATACCTGAACCTGTTAAAGTTACAGGATTTATATCTTCATGTGCTCATGGAAGTGGTAGATCAAGTACTGACAGACAATTTTTTTACGTTAATTCTAGGCCTTGTGAACCAATTAAAGTTATAAAGTTGATTAATGAAATATATAGACAGTTTAATCCACATCAATACCCATTTGTATTTCTAAATGTTAACGTTGATAGAGTCTCTGTTGATGTGAACGTTACTCCAGATAAGAGAAAGTTATTTCTAACTAAAGAAAAATCAATATTGGATGTACTTAAACATTCCTTGTTAAAGATTTTTGAAAATATACCAAAAACATTAAGAGTGGAACCTACTGTTACTATTAACAATCAAAAAGTAGAACCTGAGCTAAGTCAACCGAGGATTTTTCAGTCGTTTATTAAACAATTCAGTAACCAATCAGATTTATCTATGAAATTTGACGATGAACATCATGAGAAAGCAGATTTAAAGAGAAAATCTAACTCTAATTTAGGTAGTTTCACAGCCATTAAGAAAACTTATACATCAAATATAATCGATAAAGTTAAACCTGAACCTGACGTTATCGATGATGATGATACAGAAACTCAATTAATTAATAAAAATTCTGAAAGAATTAGTAATATTGAAATAATAAAAAACGCTGATAATTTTCTCCCTAATAAGTCGTCTGCAACAGAAGTCTTGGGTGCACAAAGAGATATAATATATTTAGAGAATACAGATGAGCTACCAAACACTCAAATAAGAAATATAACTGATGTTGTGTTTGAAAAATCACATACTATACGCTGTAAACCCAAAGATATACAATTGAAAACACCTAACCTACAAAAGGTTGTGACTGATAAAGAAGAATTAGGGAAAAACAATAGAAAAACTGTAAATATGAAAACATCTTTAGCTCATGTGAAAGCTTTAGTGGATATCTTTAATAACAAAAAAGATAAATACCAACCTGATAGAATTAAGTTTAGGTCTGCAATAAATCCTGTATTTAATAAGAAATGCGAAGAAGAATTGAGCCGAGAAATATCTAAAGATTCTTTTAAAAGAATGGATGTAGTAGGTCAATTTAATTTAGGTTTTATAATTACGCGTCTGGACGACGATCTTTTTATAATTGATCAGCATGCTACTGATGAAATTTATAACTTTGAAAGTTTGCAAAAAACGACTGAATTAACGAATCAGAAGCTTGTTATGTAAGTTATCTATACATAGAAAATGGTGTTAATATTTGTTATTGTAAAATAATATGGAACATTGTTTTTTCAGTCCACAGAACTTGGAGCTTACAGGAGTCAATGAGCAAATATTAATGGATAACCTTGCAATTTTCAAAAAGAATGGATTTACTTTTATAATAGATGAACATGCACCACCTACTAAACGAGTGAAGCTTTTAACTATACCTATGTCTAAAAATTGGATGTTTGGGAAGGAAGACATAGACGAACTTCTTTTTATGCTAAGAGTAACTTCTTTTTACTTTTATTTATGTACATAGGCAAATCATGCAAGTCATTTACACATTTTATTGCAGGAAAACCAGTCTGAATACTGCAGGCCAAGCAGAGTTAGGGCAATGTTTGCATCAAGGGCATGCCGGAAATCGGTGATGATAGGAACAGCCTTAAGTAAGGCAGATATGCGGATACTGGTTGATCATATGGCAGAAATTGACAAACCATGGGTATAAAACTGAATATTGTAACTCTTTTTGTACTTTAGGTCACATTACTTACTGTAATTGCACATGGAATGCACTTTTGGTCGGTTATTTTGATGCTATTAAATTATCCACCATTATAACTGAAACTTGCAACTTTTTATAACATAAAAACCATCATGTTTAGTTTTTTTTCCCAGGATAAACCCCTGTTACCATTTTCTTGAAGCAAGCTACGAGTAAATGCAAAATTGCATCAACAGCCATACTTTTACATATCGATTGCAAAATAGCGTTTTTAAGATGAATTACACATACAATGAACTACAACTTACGATGAATTTAACGACCTCCCTGGCGCAACGTTGAGCGCTGTGAATTTGAGTAGGAGGTCCCGGGTTTGATTCCCGGCAGGGGCCATTTGGGAAAATATAATTTCTAATAGGTTAGCCCGCTACCATCTTAGCATCATCACTTACCACCAGGCGAGATTGCTGCCAAGAGCTAACTTGTAGTGGAATGAAGGAAAAAAATAATAATATGAGGTTACTAATTGACTGCATTAACACGTTGGCTGCTGAAAACACAACGTTTGTGTTTGAAAACTACGTAACGCGTGTGCGGCTCGAACACGCTAGGCGTGTTAAAATAAATGTACCTACAAGGATGCGGCCGAACACGCTGGGCGTGTTTTTCCGGCGTTCTGCGAGTGCGGCAAACACAAACGCTGTGTTGTTTAAATATACTGTTAGAGCGGCCTTTACGCAACAAGTGTGTTATACGTTACCGCAAGTACGTTTTATTAAATATTAGTTAAACGTTAACGCAATTACGTTTTATTATATATTAGACAGTATACCTACTTAAAATTCGTTGTTTTGTGAGTTATCTAATCATTATACATGAGTGTTTTTCTTAATAATTCCCATGCCATCGAGAGAATCGACCATCACACGTATAACTAACAAGTTCATATAAAAAACATGTTTTCGACCAAATATTTGCAACAATAGTATAATACCATCCATCACTAAATAATACCCACCTAGATAATTGCATTCTTTTAAAATATTTTAGGGACGCGAAATAGATATTGATGTCGATATAGGATCGTCGTCCTATATTTTAGCATACTCTACAATGTTTTTCTGCAATAAAGGTATCCGCAACATAAGTTTGACGTCTATTTGTATATTTTTTTATTATTTGTACGCCTGAGTTCGCCTGCACTATTTTCATTGGTATCGGTATCGTCAATAATTTATTTTATAAATATCGGTTTGCATTCCATTATACCGACAGAATTACAAAACGATGCATCCGCATCCTTATTTTTTCTTATCGTCTTAAATAAACGTTATCGGTGCGGCCAGCGGTACCAATAAACTACTCAGGAATGAGTTACTATTGTTTCGAATTTAAGGCTTACACAGTGGAATCACGAAAACATATCCTCGGTGGGAGTGGCTTATGAAGTGTGCAGTTCACTATAAATGCTGTCAGATAACCCGTCATTTGCGATTCAATTACCATGAATTGAATAACTGTGCGCAGTATAGACTGATTGGTACCCATTTCGAATGGCGATTTTATTTTTTATTATAATATAGTGATTAATGGGTTAATCTTGCTAGCTCACGCTTCCGCAATGCCTTTATACGTACGTAACGCCTGATCTGAGATTCCTAGGCATACATCAGCCTAGGAATCTCCTTAGATTAGGTACGCGTTATTTTTCATTTTATTTCTAAAGAAATCGCCTAAATCTTTATCTTAGACATTCGATTTAGCATATTCCTAGGTCTAGTGATAACAGGAATAAAGTTACATATTGAATATTATTGACATAATTTTTCTTAATAATATTCATTAATTAATTATGTTTCAGAACTGTCCTCATGGAAGGCCTACCATTCGACATCTTGTTAATTTGGCAATGGTTCAAACTAGTGAAAGCGGAACTTAATTTTTTTATGCAGTATTGAACATAATACAATCATGTTAAGTTTTTAATACAATATTTTGTTTAATCGAACTTAAAAATATTCTTTCCTAAAATAGTCTTTCATTTCGATTTAATATATTTATAATTCGTACCTATACCCACATACACGTTTTAGCTTTTAGGTATGAGTGAGTTTACTGGCATTCACCTAAAAGATAACTTACCAACAGCACAGCTAGCATGGGCAGGAGACAAAAATTATATCCCCTGACAAGGGATATAATTACGTAGCTGTGGGAGAAAATTAAAATTTATCCTTTCCCGGGGATAGAATTGTATATAGCCCATGCTAGCCGTGCTAGTGAGATCGGAGTCGATCGGAGATCGGATCGGGGCTAAGAAAAAGGCATTAAATACAATGGAGGTTGATAAATTAAACGAAATTTATTTATATAATATTTTATTTATACACTAATAGTTTTAAATATATTAAAACCAGTATGTGCTGTAGTTACAATTACACCTGGAATCTGTTTATGCCAATGAAGTTCTTTGATGTCCGTTTGACCTTGATGAATGAACAAGAGTTGTGGGGGAAGATTCTGAAAGAGAAATGCATTTATAAATCCATATTCCATTCTATTCCATACTAACATAACAAATGTGAAAGTGTGTTTTGTTTTGTTTTTTGGAATAACTTATGGTCATCAATAATCAACCTATTACTTCTTCGAAGACGAAAGTGTGGACTTAAACATTTGTAGCTTCAGTAATAAGTTAACAAATATAATCAATTCTTGTCATTATCAACCAACAACTAACCGGTCCACTAAAGGGTCAGGGTCTCCTCTCGAAATGCGAAGGCCTAAGGCCATAGTCACCATGCTGGCAAAGTGTGGATCATTGGAGTTTCGTGTCTTTGAGATCATTATGGAGAACTATCAGGCATGCAGGTTTCCCAAAAATATTTTTCTTCACCATTACAGCTAGTGATATTTAATTCTTTAAACTTAGAAAAAGTTGGAGGTGTGTGCCAGGGTTTTTAGCTAGGCCTGCCAAAAGTAAAGCTGAACTCACACCCAATAGGTTTTTAAATAACTTTTATAGTAATTATATTTAATTCACCTTTAGTTCTTCATCCACCACTTCTTCATCGTCCCTCTCAACTGCCAAGTCCCAGAGTGCCACCTGGTTGTCCTCTCCCGCTGAAGCCAGCACACTGGGCTCAGTCCAATGCCACTCCACTGATGTGATTGGTGCTGTATGGTGCTTGAAAGTGCCTACTGGTGTACTTGTTGGGAATTGACGTAAATCCCATATATGGAGACAGCCATCATCACCACCTAAAATCAGTTATATTCTCATTAATATTATTAATTTTTATCTATACTAATATTATAAAGCTGAAGGGTTTGTTCGGTTGAACCTGCCAATCTCAGGAACTACTGGTGCAAATTGCAAAAACCTGTTTAGTTAGATATTCCTTTATACCATCATGCCATAACCAATAGGGATAGAGCATGGGTAAATGAAAATTATTGATGATTTCAAAGCAAATAAAATTGTTGTTATTTCAGTTTTAAAATTAAAATAATGACATTAAGATGCTAACCGCTGGCAATGAATGGTTCCTTGCTATTCCAGGATAAAACATTGACATCTTTCTCATGGGCATTTTCTGCTACCAGCATGCAAGCCTTGTGCGGTGCTGCTCTTGTGTCCCATATCCTGATTGTTCGGTCAACTGAACATGTTGCTAATACATTCCTGCAAAATTGAAACATTTACATGTTATAAGTATGTATCTGTGATTACATGTAAGAAAATATAAATATGACGTGATATAACATGTTATATCTATGGGGACCCGTTTTAGTAGGTTAGAAGCTTATGTAACTTTAGTTCTGCACTAGTCATTACCTGACCTAATGTTATTTTGATATTAATACCTTTCATTGGGTGACCACTGGATGTCTTCTATAGAACTTGTGTGTCCAACTAGGGGACGCTGATCCACTGTCCATGTGCCTCCTTCATTAGGTTTCCAAATATGGATGTCTCTTCGGCAATCACCGGTTGCTAACACCTGGAAGTATCAAAGTCTTGTAAAACAACAATAAAGAACGTAGTTAAAATAATTTTATTTTTTACAGTTTTCTTTATTAGTTGAGAGTTCTTAATAGAAAATATGTTTAGAAATTTGCATTATAATGAAATAACTTACTGTAAAAGACAGATATGGCTCCCAAAATATGTACAGTGAAAATCCAACTTAGTTGCGTCACAAGACTTACAACTTTTTATGCTAAAAAGTGCAAATGCATGCAATACGTATATATTATACATATAGGTAATAATATATTACATAGGTTGCCTAAGAACTAGCTTTTTTTCAAAAAAATAAAAACCTGCACTTATTACATTTCATAGAAATTATTTCAATCATAACGTTATTTAGATGTGCTGGATTATTTATTGTCTGATTTTGTTTAGAGCATAAAATTTTTGAAATGACACATTGAGAGTTGATATTAATTATACATACACCTGGTTCAGTGGGGCACCAATCAATACCAAATCCCTCTTGTTGGTGTCCACTAAAGGAGTACAAAGGCTTCACAGGGTTACTGACAGTATCCAGATTGTAACGTTCAAGCAAAGTTGGCTCATCCACTGCTTGTAACTGCTGGGTTATGTTCCATATGCTAACATTGCCCAGCTCTGACCAACTTGCAGCTAGTACAGAATTTTTAAAATTTGTAGCCTGAAAATAAATGAAATTCTTTTCGTGAATTATGATATGAGATGCAGAGAGATTGTAGAAAATAAGACATGGAGGAATGGTTTCTTATTGACTTGTAAAGTTAAACGCTTAGAAAAGAAGATACTCTGCCCTGAATGTTAGGGTAGTACTAGGGCAAAAGTAGAGTAAGCCATTTAAAATAGTGTGTGTTTTATTTCAATACAGAGCTCAGCCTTGCCCCAAACAATAATAAAGCAAACAATATGTGCTTAGGAAATACATTTTATTGTAAACTACAATGTACTCCCACTAGTATTGGTTTTCTTTTCATTGCATGGAAACTTTTTTTTAATCATAATATGAGGCAAATCAATCTAGTGAGCAATTTTTAACAGTTATACATTAGTAAGAAATTACATTAAAATCTAAAACATACCCTTATCCTATTAACACATCCTTGATGTTTTATGAAAGAGAATGTCATCTGTGGTTTTTTCTCTTCATCTTCTTCTTCTTCATCGTCTTCTGCATCTTCGTCAGATTCTTCATCCTCATCATTGTTTGCTTTTGATGTTGGATGTAAATTTGTCATTTTGACTACTAAAACACTAAATAATTTCAAATTTAACTACTAGTAGTAAAAACTGCCAGGCTTCATGCATTGGAATAGCAAGCTATAACCTGCGCCCAACAGTGGGACAGGACTAAGAATGATAAATAGTTAAAACTACTTTGACCAGCGACCACAGCGAAACGGTTTGGTTCGTGAAGATAATGAATGAACAGGTTAAAACACATAGAATCTTCTCATTGGATTGTAATTTATCGGATTACTTCAAAAAATTTTATAGTTCAACACTGCCCTGCAATAGGTATGTCAGACTGAGAGTCCACTGTATAGTGAAGTGAATTAATAATTGTTTTAAAAATTTGTGAACTGTGTTCACTTTGCAAATTAACCTGAATATTGTTTGCAAAAGGTGTCTTTTCTTTGAATTCTTTTGGATCTACAACCTTTTTATTTGAACTGGATAGAGCAGTTTAGAGTCAAATATTTATTCCCTTTTAAGTAAGGGAGAGAAGGCAATATCGCTGAAGATATTTATAACATTTTTGGCAATCATGGTTGACCATGCAAATTCATTTATATGTATGACTGTACACAGTAAACACAGTATTGCTGGTTTAATGTTTGTCAATGTTAAAACCTACTATACACATAGATACACAAGACCCACAAAGCAGTTAGATCTTGTGATCACTGTAAATCGCAGTAGTGGCACAGAGGACGCTGCTGCACACTCTCCCTTAGTTGCCTCGTATGACAATCGGGCGTACGACACTTTGTGTTAACTGCATTCTAATCAGTCAATTAAACTATACATACTTGTTTAAGTGTGCGCTTGATGCCTGTGTTCCAGCGACTAAGTATGAAGTCATCGGAAATTCATGCCTGTCGTTGCCGAGAGTATCAGTTATTATATCGAAACTCAAGCAAGGAGCACCAGTTTGTGCCTGATGGAGCATAACATAAGCAGATTGGTCACATATCAAATGCTCATCCTCTTGTAACGGCTGGCCGGGAAGGTAGGTTTTCGGCCCAGATTCCTCGTCATTGTTCCCTTCCTCATCCATGCCATCGTCCTCGCTTTCAGACGAACTGCTTTCCATTTGTTCTTCCATTTCGTTAGACATATCGATTAGGCTAGTTACTTCTTACGAAAGGCCGAGCTCCAATTTATATTAATAAGGTTTCGAAAAGGTTTATCAAGTCAAAATTACAAAACACGTGCAACTCAAAACAACGAAAGTCTCAGTTTTCGGCTGTCAAACAAATGACACTAGACTTCACTAGACAGTGTTAGTAGTCACTGTCACCACTCACCACTGTCAATTTTTATTTATTTTCATTGGTTTATGTGATATAAAAATACGGATGATGTGTAAAAGTACTGTTTGTTTTCCTTGAAAAGCTAATAAATAAATAAGTAGCTTAATGAGTTCCTCTCTCTGATCTCTAATATTATAGTATAATATGGGTCAGTGGTTTCACTGTACTAGCTCTATGGATCTGGCATGACGCATGCCAGTTACAAGACGTTTTAAATATCGTATTATTCTGTAGTCAGTGGTCACTTTATGAAAACTGGGAAAAACAAAAAAAATATAGGTAGTTATTTGATAAAAAGCAAAACACTACGAAAATGGCTTTTCGTTGTATAAATCTTTTTAAAAATATAAGGTGTAGTAGTGGTATTATCATGCGCCATAACCTATTGTCCACAACCACAATGGAAAATAAATTAAGTGAAAATAAAGAATACAAAACTGAGAATAATATCACATACTTGGAAGATCCAGATACTTTTGGGACCATAGCGGGAAGAGTTCCTTTTCCAGATACATTAGAAGACGAGGGGGATGTGAAAGAAGAACAATATTTACAAAACATACCATTAAAGTCTCAAAAGCTCTCTACCAAGCAATATGCCGATTTAATTAAGCAATACTTAAAACATAAGCGAATAAAAGAGGCAATTGATATTCTAGAGATAAGAATGTTAAAAGATGACAGGGTTAAGCCAGAAAACTATATTTATAATATATTAATTGGTGCTTGTGCTGAAGTAGGTTATACAAAAAAAGCTTTTAAGCTATTTAATGATATGAAAAAAAGAGCATTACAACCTACAGGTGATACATACACTTGTCTGTTTGAAGCTTGTATTAACAGTCCATGGCCTGCAGATGGATTAAAGATGGCTACTCATTTAAGAAATCATATGATTGAAAAGGGTATAGAACCCAATCTGACAAATTACAATGTCATGATTAAGGCATTTGGAAGATGTTCAGATATACCAACAGCTTTCAAAATCGTTGACGAAATGATATCTAAGAAAATTAAGATTAGAGTGCACACCTTTAATCACTTGATACAAGCATGTATATCAGATAAAGACTATGGTCTGAAACATGCACTTATTGTGTGGAGGAAAATGTTAAAAATGAGAGAGAGGCCTAATGTTTATTCATTTAATCTAATGCTAAAGTGTGTAAAAGATTGTAATTTAGGCTCAAGAGAGGATTTACTAGAAATAGTAAGCTTGATACAGAAGCATATGGCTTTATTACAGATAAAAGCAAAGGTACTTCAGGATTCTAAAACCTCTCTTCCATTACATATCCAACACAACAATGACCATAAAAATTTAAACAATAACCAAACATTAAAATTAGATTGTGCTTCAAATAAAATAGCAGAAGAAACTTTAGACTTTGGAAACCAAATTTTGGAAGATGTCAAAATAAATACAAACAAAACTCAAACACAAACTACAGATTTAGTATTAATTAATCAGAATAATACTAGTTTGGAACTAATAGAAAATTACAAAAGACCAGAACAACATGTGGAAAAAAGAACTGCACCTAATTTGCTCTCCAAATTTGTACAGATTGATAAAATATTAGGTGTTCAAGAAGTTCATACTCCAAAAGATAAATTTGCAATCATAGGTGGCCAGGAGGATTTCCTCAAAGAAATGGAAGTTAATTCAGTGAAACCAGATATAAAGACTTTGACACAAATGCTGCCTTTAATAGAAGATACTCTAGAAGCTGAAAATAAACTGCTTGAAACTATGCAAATTTTAAATATAAAAAGTGACATAGATTTCTACAATGCATTAATAAAAAAGAGATGTTTTAGGCAAGATTACGATAGTGCTTTTGTAAGTTATCAAACTAATTAAAAATAATCTGTACTAATATAAAAAAATTAATGTCTGTTTGTTTGTTGTCTCAACCACTGTACTGATCATTAGAGAGCATGGAGACAGCTAGCATCCTGAAAACCAACATGCAATATTTCAAAAAAGGTTCATAATAAAGTTTGTTTTCAAGTATATGCTACCCATGGTTGACTAAACTGCTGAACCAATCTTAACATAATTTAGAACTTACATAGCAAACTGGATATAACAAAGAATACTCTTTAATTAGAAGTTATATACAGGTGCAACTGCAGGTACTACAATATAATATTTTTAATATTTAATAATAATAATTTATTCACAAGAATGTAGGTACATACAGTTTTTAAAATGTAAAGTAGTTATTATAATATTTATACAAACAAATGCGTGCCTCACAAACGTGGTGTGTATGTAATAAATGTATGTAATGGTGCCATTTAAAATCTACTGTCCCTGATTTAGGTAAAAACCTGTATTACAGGCGACAGTGCTCTCCTTAAATTGTTGTTTCGATGATTGAGTGTATGATTGTGCGTATGTGAGTTTGCGTCGCGTAGGTAATTGTGCTCGCGTATATGTTTGCTTATACAAGATAATTATTATATTAAGTTATATATACATATATAAATTTGTTTTGCAGGTGTATGTGTGTGTTTGTATGTATGTATGTATTTAAATTTGTGTGTGTGTATATGTGTTACATATTAATTTGATCCTAAGACTTCCAGAAGAATTTCAGTTTCAGCATATGATTTTGTCAGTAGCCACTCTTTTACACATTTTTTACAGTTAATTTTATTTAGGGGGTATATATTTATATCTCTATTGATTTTATTGTAAATTCTAGAGCTAATGATGTAGTACTGCCTCCCAGCTAGTTTACTATTGTGCCTTTCTGTTTGAAAGATTATGTCCCCTCTTCTTTTATGTTGGCTTTTAACGTAAGTAGTAGAATTATGTTTACGAATAATAGTTTGAAGAATAAAAAGTTGGCGAACTGATAGAACTTTACAACCTCTGTATAATTCTGTAGTGGAATACCGAATATATATACAGGTGCAATTGCAGTTACTACAAAATGTATAGGTACTACTGCAGGTACAGCTAATGAAATATAAATATGGCCAACACCTACAGAAAATAGTTTACTTTACAATTGCTTGCTATTGAAAAGCATTGCGAGAACACTTTTATAACAATAGATTTTGAACTAATTTGCATATATACTCTAAAGATAATTTTTATTAGTTTCAGTTGTGTATATAAATAAAATTGTTCTTGTTTTATAGGAAGTCAGAGAAATTATTAAAAAGGAAAATAAGTTAAGGAAAAGACACCCATTGAATAAGAAGCACAATGTAAAACTTAATGTTATGACTTACGGTGTTCTTGCCTTAGGTTGCACTACAAAAGAAAAAGCTGAAACACTACTAAGTGAAATGGTTGATAAAAAATTCAAGTAAGATAAAATTACATTATCCATCAACAAGTATTTTCTCACCCCCATATTAATAAATGTGGTGCAAATTTCAGAATAGTGATGTAGTTTTGTAACACAAACATTGGCATACAGTTGGAATAGTTACAATGAGTAAAATATTAATTAACTATCATACAATATTATTGACTAAGATGTACCACACTTGTTACAGGGTAAACATTGAAATTTTGGGTACATTATTGAAGAATGCCACTTTCCAAATGCAATTTGGTTACATCTTATACATTATGGAAATAGTGAAGAGAGAAAATATAAGAGTAAATGATGCCTTTATTAAGCATTTGGAGATTTTTAACGATAGATGCCTAAAAATTATACAAAAGGTAATATATAATTGCTGCAAAGTTCATGTACATCATGTAAAAAATATTATTAATTTTTACTAATTTAAAGCAGCATTAAAATAACTACTATTTTCAGAATGATCAGAAAAACAGAGAAAGTCCAGTAATTGCAGCCGCTTACAACAGATTTAGTCACATTTATAATAACTGGTTGAAAGAGATCAATGTGGAAGAAGCGTTAAAACCAGAACACCCTTGGAAGCAATTTATGGAACCACATCCAACTCCAGTTCAGAGAGAAAGCTTTAAAATCGTAGAACCTAAGAAGTTTTACAAAAGAAATCGTAGATTTGGTAAATATTGTCCTAAAGTGTAAATATAAAATAGAGTATAGTAAAAAAAGAGCAGAATTTTTTAATTTTATTTATTTGTTGCATAAATGTGTTGCTTAATAATACTTTGCGACATTTATATTTTGATGTGGTGCAACTTTCGGTTCAACTCTTCGAACTTGAGTAGCTTGCGGATGAAGAAATCACCATAGCGATGAGCCACCTTGGTATCAGCAATGTGTATCATGTCATTGTCAATGTAGAAGTCCAACTGGAAATATATAAAAAATTGTGTTAACCTTCAACCGGTTACTATAAGTATTCTCTCTGACGAGAGCAGGAAAGGACCTGGCGCTCTCCCTCAATATGGGCTTTAACAATTTTTTATCAAAATATGTTAGGGACGTTGATCTCTACTTAACCTCTAAGGTAGTTTCAATTTCCTAACTTTGGGCTTCGAGTAACGTCGTTAGAATGCGCAAAAGTAACACTGCCCCGTGTTTGATAAGCTCATTTTCTATAGGGATTTATATTTGATGATTCCCATTTCTGGCAATCATTCAGCATAGAAATTGAAATCTTTCCAATTTTTCGTCATTTAAGCCGAAATCCGAATTAAGTCTGTGAATATACAAAGTGTATATTCACAGACAGATTATCAAAGCCACGGAAACAGTTATATAGACAGTATGAAAATATGCTTTGATGGGTTATAATAACTCCTATATTTATAACTAAAACTTCACAGTTTTAAGATATATCAACCCTTTACCGCCCAACTACAGGGTCGCCTCCCATAATGAGAAGAGTTAGGCAATAGTCCACCACGCTGGCCCAGTGCGTATTGGTAGTCTCCACATGCCTATGCACGCACGCACACGCATTACTGAGAATATTCAGGCCGTGCTTTCGATTCCCACAACTGGAAAATGCTTGTGTGATGAACATGAATGTTTTTCAGTGTCTGGGTGTTTATCTATATATCTTATATGTATTTATGTATATTATTCATAAAAATATTCGGCAGTTATCTATGGATACTATCCATGACAAAAGCTACGCTTTAAATAGTTTTCAATAACAATGTGAGATGGTGATAACAAAAAAAAAACAAACGGTTTAGTTTCTGAGACCAGGGCGCGTTTGTAACCCTAGTAGCTTTAGTTTTAAAAGTTGACGAATTTAGTTATCGCCATCAACTCACTTCTATGTTATATTTTACATGTAATAAGTGCCTATTTGAACACAGAAATTTTTGACTTGACAATGCTTACTATAGGGGCTAGATGGGGATGTGTGTACTGTCGTACTATATTTATTTTTATTTTGTGGTCGAATATTGAATTGGTACCTCTGAGCCGCTCTGGAACCTGCCGTCCAGTCCGCTGGGCCCTTTGGACCACACGACGTTTTTCATCTTGTGCTTGAAGCACAGCAGATGTATGGCGAGGGCCGCGTGCTCGCGAACCGCGTCCCGCTCCCCGCCGCGGGCCGCCGACATGAAGGCCGCGAGCTTGGCCAGCGGGAGGGTTGTGTAGAGCTTCAGGTACGAACGGATTGTTGGCAGCATCTTCTGCTGACGGACCTGAGGGGAGGGCAAAACATCTTTTATACAATGAAAATAAAGCTTCATTTGGATAGAGAAGCAGGCGTTACTTTACTTTAAATCCATAACATATTATGAAAATTAAGATTTATTTGCTGTACTCCGCGAACAACAGGAGAATCTGTATGGTGTAATTTATAATTTCTTCAATCCTTATACTCCACACCAAACAGATCTTCGGCAATGTACCCTCTACGCACGTTTCGCTCCGAAACTGGAGCATCCTCAGGAGATGTTGACTTTACAATGAATAATGTACCCTCTACGCACGTTGACTTCTCAATTATTAACTACTACTTACTATTAACTACTTAAAATTACACCATGCAGATTCTCCTGCTGCTCGAGGAAATTAAGCTTAATTTTTCACAAGCTTCATTTGCTATGCTCTACAAAAAGCTCCAGGAGAAGAAAAATTTATAATTTGTTCAATCTTTATACACCACACAAAATATCTTCGAAAATGTACAGATTCTCCTGTTTTTCGCAGGGAATAGGCAAATTAAGCTGAATATTAATTGTATGTAATGGAATTCCGCAAAGTAAAGCCTTCTTATATGCAATATAAACATCATTTTAATACATCATCCGCAGCGTAGCGTCCCACCGCTAGGCACAGTGCAGGTAAGTATTACAGGCTAATAGGCTTATTACAGGCTATAAGTAAGTACAGGCTTTCAACGATTATAATCACTAGTTAGGTGATAATAATCGGGTCCGACGGCTTTACGTGCTTTCCGAAGCACGCCGGTTGACATCGCCAAATTTCCGGCATAATGGCGGCCCGTCTGGTAACTAGCCCTAGTCTAGTCTAAGCCTTCCCATTAGTGTGGTGTGAAGAAACGAACCAGGGATCCACTTATAACACTGCTTAACACTGCACCAGTGAGGTAAAGCCTACTAACTAATTTTGCAGAAAAATTACTAATTATAATATAACATATACATTATATACATCATGCAACTTATGTGTATGAACTTTTAATACATTCAAGCCATCTAGTATATACTGGACAGTATATGCGTCTTCTTATTCAGCCTGAATGAAAAAGGTAACAGTCGTCACCAAGTCACCAGTTTTAAGGAATAATTTGTACATGATAAAATATGTGCTAGTCATTTTGCTTGTTGACAGTGAGATGATGATAGCAAAAAAAACCTCTTTTGGACCCGGGCGGGTTTGGAACCCTCCTAGCTTCAGTTTAAAGTTAACGAATGTAGTTATCATTGTGATCTCACAATAATGCTAACATAATATATGCATTAACGTTTTATAAGTGCCTATGATAGTGTAGTGGGATTGTGCGAAGTGTACAACTCACCTCGTCCATGAACACCTGCGTCTGATGCTTAACAGCGTCGCGGCCGTAGTTGGAACCCGGTTCAATGGGCGGTGGGCATGGCGACAGGAACTTGGGGCAGGCGAATGTGAAGCAACTCTCGAACTCTCCCAGGTCTCCGTATTGCATCTTGAACATCTTCTCGTGGTAGTTCTTTTCACGCAGTACCTTCAAATGAAGTTTTATTCATACATGAGTCGTTGGAAAGAAACTGAAATTGGTATTTATTTTTATGATATATCTACCCGGCTATCAGGACGCGTTTGGAACGCTCGTAGCTTTAGTTTTAAGTTTACGAATATGTTTATCGCCATCATCTGACTACCGCGTAATTCTCGTGTAATGTACGTCATCAAAATTCCACCTATGGGCCTACTTGAATAAAGATATTTTTGAATTTGACTTTGAACATAAAGGGCTATAAAGGGTTTAGCGAAGTAAAACGTCTTCTTTACACGCAGTACCTTCAAATTAAGTTTTATGCATACATGAGTCGTTGGACAGAAATTGAAATTGTTATTTATTTGTATGAATATGTGACCTTAGTAAAAATAAAGTCGCAAAAAATTCAAAGGCGGCAAACCCAACACATACATTTTCGTCGTTTGAAATCCTTTTTAAATGTGTACATTAGATTGACAACATAAATTACCTAAAATAAATCAAACTGTTTTGATATTATAATAGTTAATTTATTTGACTTTATAATGGAATAGTATCCCTTGAGCAACGGTGGGCGTTGTGAATTTAAATAGGAGGTCCCGGGATCGATTCCCGGCAGCGCAAATTTGGGAATTTATTATTTTTCTCTGGTCGGGACTGGTGGCTTTGGCCGTGGCTAGTTACCACCCTACCGACAAAGACGTGCCGCTAAGCGATTTAGTGTTCCGCTGCGATGTCGCGTAGAAACTGATGATGGATTATGTCTACCATACTCCCTAACAGGTTCGCCCGCTACCATCTTAGGTCATTACTTACCACCAGGTGAGATTGCAGTGGTGTGCATAGAGGGTATGCACAGAGTGTGCAGTTGATATAAAGTGAAGAAAATCTCCAGTACAAATTATAAAATGTAAAGGGTAGGTTTTTTTTTATCTCTTACAATGCTATCCTTAAGTTACCAAGGAAACCGAATAATATCTAAATAAAGAAACAAACACATAAATGTATGGGACAGAGTGAGATAGAAAACATTATACATTTTTTTACCTATTCTAGTTACCATGGAAACTAAATAATAAACATTACATTTATCCTAATAGTTCTGATACTCTTCATCCACCTCAATCTCCCGTAGGCTACTTTTCAGAAGTTACACTTCCGTGTGTGAATAAATTGC
Source organism: Pararge aegeria (assembly GCF_905163445.1). Taxonomy (NCBI): domain Eukaryota; kingdom Metazoa; phylum Arthropoda; class Insecta; order Lepidoptera; family Nymphalidae; genus Pararge; species Pararge aegeria. Next base: position 7,009,487 of record NC_053195.1, on the reverse strand, counting down.
AAATGATTTTTAATTTACCCTTTCATATGGTATTAATCTTTATTCAGCTAAATAAACTCTTTATGTTTCGACAATCGTACTTAAGGAGTAAACTCCAGTCGTGCGTCGGAGCTGGCGCACACATTTTTCTAAAGAAAATAAATTTTATATCGACTGCATACTCTGTGCATGTTCCTCTATGCACGCCACTGACTGCAGTCAAGGGCTAACCTGTAGTGGAATAAAAAAAATAAAAAAGAATAACTGAGGAGAATAATAAAAACACTGACCTGCTGAATAGACTCGTCTACACATTGAGGATGGAGCACCAAGCAGATGGCAAGGAGGTGGTACATCTGCTCAGTTTGCTTGTTGATTTGATCGTTCTGGTACGAGCGCGACGAGAACAGTTGCTTGGTGCGTTGCATGTACAGCAGGGCTGATGATAGCGTGCGTATGGCGTCCGCGTACCGGCGCATCATCATGTACGCGAAACCTACATAGTAGGATGTGGAGATCTGACACGCTGGCACGTGGGAGTACTGAGATTTCTTGTGCAGCTCAATGTTCTCCAGTACCTGCAGTGCAAAAAAATAAACATATAAAGAGTAAAAAAAAAACGACACATTTAATATTATAGCTGCACAATATGCGGCCTTATTGCTGGAGCTACAACATTATCAAAACCTATATCAAGAGTTACATAGAAAAACAAGAAAACTATCTGTAGTTGTTTTCATTAAGACTATCAACTTTTTTAACTTGATAGTTTGTGAAATATTCAATATTCAATATTTTGCATAGATACTCGACTCGCACGATAGCAACAATTTCGCACAATGTATTATCACTTTACGGAAACAACATTATTATTTTTTTGGTATGAAATAAATTGATACCTACTGAATTTTGAAGATATAGAACAAAAATTGTTTCTTTTAATGCTAGGCTTTAGCCATAAGGCCGGGAGATTTCTGGTATTTTTTATTTAACCACATATATATAAACATACGTAAATATATACAAAATTACGGAATTCGTATATATTATATACACAAATAGAAGAAAGAAATATGGAATAGTACTTAAAAGAAAATTTTTCTTAAGTTCCTATTGACCAATCAACGTGAGCACAGCGTATAAATTGAATGATACCTTAATGGCCTGATAGTAGTCCCCTAAGAGTGAGTGCAGGCGCAGAAGGCCCACTAGTGAAAAGTAGCCCAGCATCTTGTAGAGAGAGTGGCGTCCAAACTCGCCCGCAACGGAATCTGGATCGCCGCCAGCGGCGTACACCTGCAAGAATCCTTACTTTAAGGTATCATACGAAAGTATGTTTGTTTATGTTTATCCGTCATTTACGGTTGTCCTTTCTTGCGCCGAGAAGAAGCTGGCAAGTTACTCAGTAGCCAGCCTTTTCCAACGTCAACAATTTATTTTTTACCATTAGTTTTCTATCTTGTGAGAGGTGAGAGCGTAGGTGCTCTTTGGAGCAACATTGTCATTAATAAATTCTAAATTGTATAGTAACCTGCTGTAATATAATGGTTTTTTTAAACTTATATATTGGTAGGTCCACCACCTTAGGAAACCTTAGTAATATTATTAATGCGCAAGTGTTTGTTTGTTTGTCCTTTCTTCACAGCTTATTTAGCGACTTGATGACTTGAATTTTTGAATATATGTAATAACATAGGCTACTTTTTATCACAGGAAAACAAACAGCTTCTACAGGATTTTTAAAAAACCGTTATGAAAATTAAGCTTAATTTGCTATACTCCGCGAACAGCAGGAGAATCTGTATGGTGTAATTTATAATTTCTTCAATCCTTATACTCCACACCAAGCAGATCCTCGGCAATAAACTTTACAATAAATAATTTTAAAGTAAACAATTCAGTCAACATCTCCTGAGGATGCAGAGGGTATATTGCTGAGGATCTGTTTGGTGTGGAGTATAAGGATCGAAGAAATTATAAATTACCATACAGATTCTCCTGCTGTTCGCGGAGTATAGCAAATTAAGCTTAATTTTCATAATATATTATGGATTAGTAAGTAAAGCCTGCAAGTATCAAAAAAACAGTAGGTCAGCCTTTTACAAAGGCCTTTGCCAAAAGGTACACAGATTAAAATGTACGAAATTAATAAAAGAGGACATTGTAGATATACAATAGTGTCCTCGGAAGTTTACCCGTTACAGAACACCCATCAAGGAAAAGGAACCAAAGACCAGTACCTCAAGCACCCAATGATGCATTTTCTGTACTTTACTTGAGTTAAGAAAAAGTTTAGAATTTATAACAACAATTCTATATTACAGTTATATTAAAAATTTACCTTACCTCAAGTTGCTTCTTGATATTAGACTTATCCACAAGAGAATGAAGCACATTAAGAATACAAAGCACATCCCATGCTTTGTTCTCTGAGTTTAGTGCCTCAATCTCAGCTTGACTCAGTTTGGAAGTGCGTGACCTAAAAATAAAAATGTGATCTTGAATAATACTTCAAATTTGATTTATTTTAATTAGACTTTATAGATGCTTTAGAAGTGCCTTTAGTACTTGTTTGTAAGGCAGAATCTACTAAAGAAAGATTGATGAGGAAACAGCAGGTTTCCAACATCAACATTTTATAATTTAACAATCAATTTTATTCACATTCATAACCATTTTGCATTAGCAGAGTAAAGGAGGTTGCTGAGGAGCAACTCAACAGCAGCTTGTCTATACTTATAATACAACTGTAACATACATTGAAGATATTTAAAAAAAAATCGAGGGCACTCTATAACAGAAACTGAACCCAAAACAGTAATTTTTTCATTTATGTCTATCTGTCAGTATCTGGTCAATGCATCACGCTGAAACTAGTAAATGAATTCAAATGAAACTATACACGATTTGAGTTCATACTATGAGGTGGGACATAGAATACTTTTTATCCTAAAATTCAGCCAAGTTCCTTTGGGAGAGGGAATAAAAGTGTTTGACGATTTATCACCATAACTCTGTCAAATGTAAACTAATTAAAAAATAATATAGGTCTATCAATCAGTTGAGTTTAACCCAAATTTCATTGTGATGAATATTTGGAGATAGAGTATAGAACTCCTTAGCAGACAGCAACAAACCCCTCAATTTCACTTAATGTTTAAAAACTAAATAAAAAGTGTTAGAAATTTTCTTGGTTAACCAAGTTTTTCTTGGTTTAGGTTATTAATTGACTTACAATGCAATATTGATTCTTCCTTTAACAGTTACTATTCTTTGTAAGTGACAGGAGCTGACACTGATGAATAGCAAATTATCTTCCAAATTTTCAAAGACAGGCACCCATCTATTTACTGATTTGGGTCAACATTGCTTAGCCACTTCTATAGACTAATATATAGTGCTGCTGTTAAGCCAAACATTATTAAAGCAGTGATTTGTTATAGGGAATTCAAAGTATTTTAAATAAGACAATACAGGAGTAGGTCCTCGCAAATAACAATGTTAATGCGACAATAGTAGGTGACTAAAGCTCTAAGAGCAAGAACACATATTTTATCCACCCAAGTTGTTTTGCACCATTAAAGTTGATGGAGACTATGTAGCAGTACCTACTCTGCATCCTGTATTTAACATAGTTGAAGCCACAGAGCACATCATCCATTAATAAATTCTTAAATCTTGTCTGGTGGGAGGCTTCTGCTGCAACCCTGTATGATGTGCACACAGACACCAATTAAGGGTATGGATTAAATATAACTGCCATTCCCCTAACAGGTTAGCCCATTGCCATCTAAGACTTCATCATCAATTACCAGAAGGCAAGATTGCATTCAATCAAAAAAAATATGTCATAAACTTACCTATACTGAGCAAATGACTGGAATTGATAAACAAATTCATCAATAAGCTCCCACAACCACTGGTCAGGTAATTCCAGGGGAACGGGGGTCTCTGCAGATAGGATGTAGTTGAACAGGTCACAGTAGTTATAGAATGAGAGGAACCTTTGTTCAGGCTTTGGACCACCTGGTACACGAGCGTAGATATCACGGAAATACAGTTCTTTGTAGAGGATCATGAAAACCTTCAAAACAATAATTTAATATAGTTAATAAGAATATTTTTTCCCGTCTAAGAATAAAAATGATGTTCTAAAGATCACATATTTTCAAATTTTTGATGTATCATTTTATGTTATTAAAAATATAAAACTTACATGATCACTGTCCACAACAGGTGCAACCTCTTTTTCATCAGGCCATGGTGTATTCTCAAAATATTGCTCTGTGAGCTTAGGGAAAGTGTTTTCATAAAGGTTCAGGATTTCAAATGTCATTCCTTCGGTGATCATATTCCGGAAATACACCAAGAACTTCTTAACCTGTTAGTTTATCATTAAAATAATTATTTTGTACTTTCTTATATATTATATTATAAAAAATTCAATGCAGAGAACTATGCCGAGAGTATATGTATGATCAGAAAAAAAAAATTAGAACCTTTGAATCGACTCCACAGAAGCAGCATAAGATCTGAAGTTTGAGTTGTTGAAGTCGCTCTAATGCTCTCTAAATTTCACCATTCACAAGAGTTAAGTTAAGTTTCAATCAGTAATTAGTAAAGTATTGTCACTTACCATTTCAGGCATTTGGTAGTAGGACCTGTCGTATTCCAAATCATATTGAGGGTCTCCTGTGTGGGGCTCGTAGTCTCCGTAAGACTCATATCCACCCTACAACAATATAATTTGTCTTTCAAATGGGTTTAAATCCTTCGTCACAGTGAGACTAGAGTTAGAGTAAGTAATGGTACCTATGCATGCAGGTTAGAATGTAAATAAAAATGCAAAAATTATTAGTTTCATAAATTTAACGTGGAGAAAAAATAAACAAACCTCATTATAATCATCACTAGAATACATTTTACAATTTATTGACGAAGAAGTACATAAGTTTAAACAGTTTTGTTGGCAAAATTCCTCTTATTTAGATTTGACTGTTTTAGGTTATGACACAGACTAAGGAGGTTGTTTCACAGGCCACAGCCCACAGCAATTTTAAAACCATTGAGTAAACTGAGCAAGGACTTAATAAAAAATAAAATATAAAGTATTAATAGTAAAATTTTATTTACTATCAATTGCTTGATTAGCCCTAAAGTAAACGTAGCTTGTGTTATGGGTACTGAGATGACAGATGAATATTTTTATGAATAATATACATAAATAATTATAATAGAAAAGGACAAAAAAAATTTGTTTCTTTTGCTTAGTAGCCGTCACGGCAAATTATATCTATATACTTAGATAGGTTCTATTAGTATAGTCATTTTCTTACGCTGGGTCCACTATCTGAGTTCCTAGCAATTGACACAATATAAGTTTTTTGAGTTTTGACATTTGACAGAAAATCGCATTGCATTTATTTCGGTTAATTTTCGCAGAAAATCAATCTTAAAATGTTAGGTCGAAGTTTATTGTTAAGAAATTCATATTTCGCTAAACCATCATTATTCCTAAGAAACTTAACTGTAACCTCGCCCACTTATGATATAATAAAAATCCAAAGTACCGATGACTTTAAGGCTAAAGTTATTAACAGCAAAACTCCTGTTGTTGTAGATTTCTTTGCGACGTAAGTATTTATCTATCTTAATTATTACGCTCCGTGGTTAGCAAGTATGTTAGTTTCCATAATTTTATTTCAGATGGTGCAATCCATGCAAGCTGCTTACTCCACGGCTTGAGTCAATCATCTCAGAGAGCAAAGGCAAAATACTTCTGGCCAAAGTGGATATTGATGAACAAACAGACTTGGCACTAGATTATGAAGTGAGTTCCGTGCCAGTTCTTGTAGCTATAAAGAATGGTAAAGTGCAACAGAGATTAGTTGGATTACAAGATACAGATAAATTGAGGAAGTGGATTACACAGTTTACATCTGATGACTCAGAAGTCAATGTTCATAATTGATGGGAAGATGGGATTTAGGATGTTTAAATAAAAGATTTTAATTGTAGATGTCCTGATCTACTATTATTATGCTTAATTTTGTATCAATAACATCAGAATCATGAAAATAAGAGCCAATCTAACAATTAAAATCTTTGGGTAAAAATATATAAATTATTGTTCTTATATATTTTATATGTAGTTGAAATAAAATGTAGGAGAAAGTTAAATTGTGTTTTATTCCTGTAAACATTGAATTATACTTCTAGCCCTGTTATAAACTGTTTCTTCAGGCTTTGTTAATTCAGTAGATTCAGATTTTTCTGTATCATCTTCAGCATCTTTATTGGTTTGCGACTCTGTCCATTCATCCATTTGTTTAATGATTTTATTTGCATCATTGAGAAGTATGGTCTTAATGTTGCCTTGAGCTGATTCAAAATATTCTAATAATAATGGCCAAGAAGCTTCTGGTATGAGTTGGGTTGAAAACTTGTTTTTATGAAGCCAAAGTTGTCTTGCTTTCATGAACTTCCAGTTTTGCTTGTCATGTTTCCACTGAGATAAATAATTAAGGCATTGTAACTTAGTTTGGTCCTTTGCACTTGCTTGTTCTAGAGCAAGTTTTGCAGCATATTTCTCCCTTTTTAGTTGCCGTTTCGACTTTTTATTTTTTTTACCTGTTGCTGGCTCTTCTGCTTCTAGAGGGACTTTCTTCTTCTTCTTAGGTTTTTTTGGTTCATCTTCAGTATCTGAATTTTCACTATCATGCTGTCTTTTCATTATCTTATTATCTGTTGTTCTGCTTTCTTCCTCAACAGCGGTGATGTTTGTTCCTTCTTCATGGGAATCGTTTAATGCATTGGATTCAGGGACATCTAAATGTTCCGAACTCTGTTGAATGTTATGTTTTTCGCTCTTCTTTTTCTTATTGCGGCCCATGATAGTGTATCAATATATTTTGGAACCAAATATAACCTTAATGTTTGCTCTCGCCTCCTGGATAAATAAACATAACCTTAAACATTTGGTGCAATACCAAAGGTGGTAAAGGCAAACTCAAGCTATCAGTGACAACTGTCAATTTTGATAGCTGCGATAATTCCATAGACTTAGCCTCAAAGATAAATAAGGTAGCTATTTATTTTATAATTATTTATCATAATAATAATAATTACAAAGTAAAAATCCTGTGAATTATATTTACAAATAAAATATGGCGGCTAACTTCCAACATTTCACTTACGGGCCCATCGGTACCCGACGCGCCGTTAACCATAACATACACTATAACCTCTTTGTTTGACTAGAAAAAATATATGTAAAACGTAAGGTTATAGAAAAATCCCACTATAATATTGAGGATTACATGTATGATAGAAAAGCTTGGGTATAAATTGCTCTAACTTCATAGCTAAACATTAACTTGACTGTAAATGATGGATGGTGATAACAAAAATAATCCTGGCTAAGTTTTTTGTGGGCTTTTCTTAGACTAGGGCGCGTTTGGAACCCTCCTAGCGCTACTGACAGTATTTTTTAATTTATAATTATTAATAGGTAAGGATAGAGGATACAAAATTTTGAACTAATTAAACATTGATTTAATATGTTACTATTAAATCAATGTTTAATTTGTTTAAAAGGGTAAACTCTAAGGTAAACCATAATAAAATTCTAAACCCGTATATAAAGTAGGTTAACTATTACATAAAAAAGGAAGGAACATGTTGAAAGCAACTAAGACTTAGAACTATAAGTTTTGAGAATCTATTCCAGAAAAATATTAGTTTAAAATAAATTATATTTGATGGATTTTATGATAATGATGGATTTCGTAATAAAAGATCACAATAGTTAATGTGTGCAGTAATTAATTTATGTAATGTTATGTAACTTATAGTGACATAGATACATGTGGCAACTAGAAAGTGGCAACCCCACTAGGGTCGCGTTCGCAATTTTTTTGGCACGTCATAGCCGCGTCATCATGTCTCCGTGTCTGCTTTTATCGCTTGGGATTTAATTTATTCGGCATTATCACATCTTATCGAAACGTTTTTATGTGGACTGTAAAGTTAAGACTGTAAAGAAAATAAAATTTAAAATGGAGTTGTTAAGGCAGGTGTCCCATACACAGTTTCTGTTCCCTGCAGCAGCTGTGGCGGTTGTTTTAGTGTGTGCTGCACTCGTATTTATATTCGGTTTCCATACGGCCGAGCAGCCACAATTCGACAAGTTACCGCTGGTTGTCGATGATAGGAAGTCGTCAAACAAGAAGAGGAAAACCAAGGAAAAGGTAAGTGAATAAATCGCCACGGTTCGCCAGTGCCTGTGCTCATTTTATTTTTAACCTAAACATATGTTTATAAAACCTTACAAGAAATATAAATCCAATTATTCCAGTATAGTATTCTATATAGTTTCTGAGTATGGGATAAAAACAGTTTCATACTTAAAATATTTTTGCGATATCTAATAAGAATTAGAAGTTTTCAAATTCAATTCTAATAAACAATTTTTTTTTAGAAAGCTTCCCCGAACCGCTCGTCTACTGATGACTCTAAATCTAAAAGTGAACCTGCTAAGAAATCTCCAGCAAAGGAGAAAAAGGAAGAGAAAATAAAAGATGTTGAAAAGCCCAAGCCTAAAGAGAAGGTTGAAGTTAGAGTTGTTAAGAAGGAAGCACCTGCCGAAGCTAAAAAGGGGAAGAAAAAAGCCACAGTTGAGTCAGAGAAGCCTGCAGACTTTGATGATGGCCTGTGGGAGGAGGTGCCTAAAAAAAGCGATAAGAAGAAAGTGAAGGGCCCTGAGGAGAAAGAAAAGAAAGAAAGTCCAACTAAGAAGAATAAGAAGAAAGTGAAAGAAGTTGATGTAGAATTAGCCCAGCCTGAACTTAAGGAACCGGTTGTAGAGACCATTAGGGTGTTGAGTGCAGAGGGCCCAGAAGTTGATGAGGATTCTGCTAGAGCTTTGCAGGCTCAGGTTGAAGAACTACAGAGAGTCCTTAAGGAGGTAATAAATTATAATTGGTTATAATAAAAATTAAGGGTCTAACAAACATAAGAATGTAAATTCTACATATTATAAAATAATTGTGCAAAATTAATATTTTTGGAATGTTCATATTCTGAAAGAAATAAATTTATGGAACAAATTGATCTAAGAAATAGCATTGAACTTTATTGCATGCACTATAAATAGTACACATCCGGATAGTATCTTTCTTGAAAGTTGGTTAAACAGCTTATTATAATAGTTTTTAATTATCCTGAAGTCAACTGAGAGTTAAAAGAAATAGTACCATCCCTTTTAACATCAGGAATGGTAGAAGAATAGCTGTCAATCATTCAGCTATAACAAAAACATTCATACTTAGGATTCTACCTACTACTTACCCCTAATTCTACTTACCCTGTAACTATAATATTTTATATAAAATGTTATATAGTATGGTCAATGATTGGGATGATAAGTTGCTAACTTATCAAGTCATCACATTCTTTGTTCTTTTCTGTACCTAATTGGTCAGTGTATGCAGTTGAGAATGGAAGATAGTCAATAAACTAAATACATATTGTAATTTTTACCTAACTCATATAATATTCTGCATTGATAGGCTGAACTCCGTGACCAGGGCCTGCTGGGGACAACTGATGAAGATGATGCTACAGAGAATGAACTGACTGAAGTCAAGGATCTCAGAAGCAACAAGAAGATGGAAAACAAAGAGAAGCAGATCAAAAAGAAGGCTAGTGAGGTGTGTATTGAATCTTTTATTATTTGCCATTTATATAGCATATTTTTGTAGCAGGGAAAGTAATTCGTAATTATTACATTTTACCTGGCACCAACGTAAAAACAATTTTAGAAAGTTATTTAACCTTTTAGACAATTTTGTTTTTCCTGAAGCCAGGTTTTAATTAATGGTTGAAGAGTTCCCGACTAAATCATCAGCTCCTATATTATGATGAGCGTGAAATGTTTACATTATATACAATAAACCAGTTCCGGTGGACATCCATGGTCTTCTTCAACAGTTGTTGACCAAATGGTATTCAATTTCAAGTTATGATAAAGGTCTGAGGTAACAAACAAAAAAAACATAGATATGTAATCAGCCGAATTGAAAACCTCCTTTATATCAACCTCCTTTTTAGACCAACTTCAAAGTCGGTCTAAAAAGGTAAAAAGGAATTTTAATTCTTAATTACTTAGATAAAGAATGACAGAGCATAGTAGACAGTACACTAGTAAATCTGTCCGCAGCCAGCAAGCTTGCGCGTACTACTGATTAGTGATCACTAACATTGAATACATCGCCAACGCGTTGTTAACCCTTTGATTTTTGCACAAAAACCGCCACCGAGCAAACACAAACAAATATAGAAGTAGGTATACAGCCATCCACATGTTCGTGCTTGTTCTTTTCTGTTCGCCGTTTGCCAAGTTGGCAAAGATTGAAAAGATTATGGACACTAACTAAATAAGGTTGTATAACGATTATTTTAAATTTTTGTAGGCAACAGCTGTAGCCAAATCTGTGAAAGCAGAAGAAAAGGATAGCCCTGAAACCTCTGAAAAATCAGAAGACAAACCGGCTGGCCCAGTGTTTGATGAGCTCGGAGGTAAGACTATTGTGTAATGACAAAAGTGCTTTTTGATTATAACTTAATTTTTGTATATTATCATAAACTTAAATGAATGTCAACAGTTTCCAGAATATTTTCCTGTTTCATTAAAAATGACATTAATAATTTCATCCGTAACATTGAAAATTGCAAAATCTTTTATTTTAAGTTGGCCTAATATAAGCACTTTTGAAACGTCAAGTCTGTGTGTGACTACCACCGGTTCAGAAGGTAGATTCTATCGAGAAGTAGCCGGCAAGAAACTCAGCAGTTGCTCTTTACCTAGTAACAACCAGTTCCAAGTTTAAATCAATGCCCTCCTAGCTACCATCTTGTTATAAACGTAATCTTTTAGTAAAGGTTATCACAAAGGTCATACTGTTCTCAGAGGAGTAGTCAGTTTAAAATTTTACATTGTTGCAGATACATGGACTGATACTAAAGTCGCTAAGAAGGGCAAAAAGAAGGCACGAAAAGAGTGAAGTGTTACAGGGATTCTGGGTCCTGCCCTGCGCTAGCTCAATGCTCACATCACTCGTAAAACTACAAAATGCGAACACAGATGACCGAGTTGCCAAATACCTTACTCTTTGGTCCACGCTTCATGAATAGTATGAGAATATTTTTAACAGAATGTATTTTTTCAAAGTGATTAACTAAATATTTCACCTGGTGGCCTTGTTTTGCGAAATACGTCGTCTTTAACATTAATAATTATCTTTTGAGATTTCGTAACTTCACTTTTAATTATAAGTATGTGATTTTTGTAATTTGCAAGGATTTAATGCAAATTTTCTAAATTACGTACGCTGACGTATGAACCTGGTGCATAGTTATGTGATGGCTATTAAATTAGCATAAAATAACATTATAATGGCCTTTTTGCAATTAAACATGCAATATTTAAAAGCAATATTGTTAAATAAAGATATATTATGCAGTTGATATTTTTCTAAATTTTTCATGAAAAATATATACAGGAATGTTTTAAATTTCTCACAGTAAGTCCTCATATCATCTAAATGTGTGAAACATTACTAACATTTAAACCATACCGATTATTTATATGACATGATACTTAAATTTTAGGGTGTCTTCTTTAGTTATTAAAGAAAACCACTATCAAATAAATAATATTATTGATTAGTTATACGATTGTGAATGTGACATTTCAATTGTAGTTTTAAATATGGTGTGAATTTGTTTATAATTATTAAGTTTTGATTCTACATCTGTTCTTACACATACTTTCGTCCATGTTTTAGTTGCATATTTTATGTTATGACTTGTTTTTTCGTAATAATTTAATTATTGTTTTCATTGATGCATAATAGAAATTGTTTTTATATGTTTTAAAAGAGTCATTATATTTTTTACTTGGAATCTGCAATATTTTTAGGTGTTACAGCTTTACAGGGTCGGTATTGTGTGAGTACACACGATTTTCCGAATTATCACGGATATTTAAATGTAGGTAACAACTATAATATTTGTAGGTCCTTAATGTAGTCTTTATGTAGTTTATACTAATAACTCTTCATAATAATAATAAAATTTCTGGTGCTTGTAGTGTTAAGTGTCTTGACTCCATTCCATTTGTGTATATTTTGTCTCCTCTACTAACATATTTAAAATTCCATTATATTTACTTTCTATAATTATAAACTATAATACGTCTGCCACACAATTATAGACGTTACGGTTTAAGGTACGAAATTAGAATTTGGACCAAACTAATCAAGAATTATGAACACCAGTTTTAATCCATAAGTAATAGATAAATTGATATTTTTTAGTCATTGAAAATAGAGTCCTTGAAATAGTCACACAACTAAGTGCGGAATTTCCGTCCATATTATCTATCTTTAAATGTGCTGAACGTAATTTATATCTATACAAGTTCTACAAAATCCAATGAAAAAAAGTCCTGTAATTTTAAATGCTCAGATAGTTGCAACATTTTCAGTATATTATATAAGTAAGATTAATTGAAAAGACAAAATGAGATTAGAGTAAAAAAATATGTTATTAATATACTTGAATATTGTTTAAATATTTGGTATTAGAGTTTACCCTTAAGGCAATTTCAAGAATCTGTTTATCGATTTTAATATCGACATGAAAAACTTCATATTATTTGGGCAAGTATTTTCGCAGGACTAAACCGTTATTGTCGAGTGTAGCGGAACATCGATGTTTTATTGCAGATTCCTATTTAGCGTAATTAGATATAAGTATAATACATTAAGTCCTCGCAGATATTAAATTTGTGAATAGTAGACCATTTTGGATATCAAAACGTTCGGAAAATAATATTATTATAATTAATAATAGTTTAGGACCGAAAGCATCGATAATTCAAAAAAAAAAAAAATTAACAACCTATCAATAGTTTGAATGCTTCGAATTATTTAATAAGTCGTTGAAATTATAATATAACATGGGGTACATCGGCTGTGTATGGTTTTACCATTTCTATAGTCGAAGGCATGACATGATAAATAATTGATTATGTAGCGCAATCTGAAAGATCTTGGCCCAGTTTTTTTTTAAATTATTCTTTATAGATTTTATACTTGGTTCTTTGTCTTGTGATATCGTTACGTGTCAGAGGATAATTTGCAATTCATTGCAATAGTAAAGTAAATGTAAGTTTTTATTGTTATTGCAAAATTCCTCTGAACGCACTCTTAAGACGGTTACGTTATGACCACTAGACATTGTTGTTATGTATTTCTATCGGGGAGTTTATTGTACGGTATAAATTTGTAGAGTTTAAGAATATTTTCAGTTGTTTCTGTTTCTTTAAAATTGTGCTCACATATTTGTTACTAAACATTGTACTTAGGGCCTAAATTTACATTAAAATGTAGGATAGAATGCTTGTTAATGTAGCTTATCTTCATTAATAAGTCCATCATAATTGGTAAATTAGATTTAGATATATATTTTATGGCTTTGTATACATAGTTTTGTAAAAAAAGAATTATTCGCGGTTCCGATAGCCGCGTCTAAGACAGATTTATTATATCAATATAAATTCACCGTATCTTCAGAGTGTTGTCTATAGGCTCTAAAAGTATAATGGATATGTAATATAAATATTTTTTTAAAATCAATAAAGAGTGATATTAATAGCAATTTGTATTATTTATGCTTATGTGAGCCCGCAACCCGTATTGGAGCCGCGAGTTTGGTCTATGCTTTAACCGTCTCTGCTAAGAGAGAAGAGGTAGTTAATAAGCTACAGATGATGATGATGATGATGATGATGATCATGACACATGCGCCTTCTTATCCTCATAAACTACTCACTTTTCAGTCATAGTGTGAGTTCCTTCATCATCGCCATGACGATAAGACACCATGAGATGACGATGAAGTACTTCGTGTGTAAATAAAAGTTTCATAAACTATTGGTTTTGTAAAATATAACCTCGGTACCAGCCCCTTGGGCCCATGTGTTTCAAGGTCAAACTCTTGGCCTTGTGCTTTTCAAGCCCAAAGAGAAATCTAATCATTTAGTTTAGTAACCGTTTTTAAGTTTGTTATGTAGCTGCTGTGGGCTGTGGCTGGCTTTCACTATATTATTCTAAGAAATAGAAAACAAAGTTATATTTTAAATTTTTATTTGTGTAAAGAACAGTACAAAATGAGATACACTTATGCTAAAAATATTAAAACTATCGACTAGATATTAATATAACATATGTTTTACTTTTGGGAAATCTTAGAACAAGTACATTCAGCATCAGAAACTTTGACGAGAACTGACCGTCTTAGGTACCTAAAGTATAGTCAGCGAGAAGAGAATTGCGTTACTGTGAACGTGTGTGAAGGATATATGTATAATATAATGATATAGATAAATAATTATAGGTGTCCTTTTTGCCGACAGGCTCGACTTAAGGTAGAACTTGGGTGGGTATACAAAATCTGTACTCTATTTTTTGTAATTCTAAATTTTGTATAAAATATCTATTTGGTATGCTATAATAGCATTAAAATGAATGACAATAAATTTAGAAACTTGCGTACTTAATGAAAAGTTGTATTGCACAAAATATTATCTAAAGTTATAATGCACCTATTTCATTTGTTTGACATAATATCAGTTAGGTAGAGTAATTATAATTTATTTGATAAAGCTTCTTCCTTTTGATATAGTACTATTTTTAAGCGTCATTATTCATAAAATCCTAGTATCTAGGGAATTCCAGGAAACAGCCTAAAAAAAGTATGAGAGTAGTGCGCGCTACGCTCTTCTAAGTGGAAAGTCCCAAGTTTGATCCCGGCTGGGTCAATTTGGGAATTTATAATAACTGCATTTCCTCATCTGGTATTGACATTGTACAAGGGCCTCAATTTACATTAAAATGGAGGATAGAATTATTGTTAATGTAGCTTTTCTTCATCAATAAGTCCGTCATCATTGTTAAATGGTATATATATCTAAATCTTAGATATATATTTTATGACTTTGTATCTATATTTCGTATTGTAAAAAAAAGAATAATTCAGAATATCAAGAGAATATCAGCCGTGGTTGGTTACTACCGTATTGAAAAAGACGTGTCTCCAAGCGATTTGGCATTCCTGTACGATGCCGAGTAAAAACTGATTGAGGGTAGGTACCGGTTTAAAAAGCTCCTAACAGGAATGTGCTACCATCGTAGACTGCATTATCATTTACAATTAGGTGAGATTACAGCTAAATTGTAATAGAATAATGAATAATAGTATTTTTATAGTTTTTTGATTAACACGATTTACAGTTTTCATATAACAGTTTATGATTTCAGTAACCTAGAAATAAATTATCACCCCAACCTAACAATAAGTGTAGAGTGTAGATGTAATATGGTGTGTGCACATTATTATCTAATTAGTAATAAGGGATTCATCTTTTTCATTTCTGTTGCCATAATACTCAATTTTTATGTCCTGTTCTGGTTGTCACTGGGTACTTAATATGAAAACTTAGTAAGACTAGACGATGTAAAGCGGCATCTGGCAGATGCTCTATTTTCAGGAGTTTCCTCAGTCTGTTCTATCAGGCACAGGATCTTTCCGAATTCTTCTATCCTTCCGAATTATTCGCAGAACTAAGAACAGAAACCGTGTACACGACGTTTATTGAAGCATCAGAAACCACTCCACTATTGTAGTGTCGCTCGAACAGGCGGTTAGTCACTTCGTTGAATTTAGCAGTTGACAGTAATTATTTTACCTCTTAATGTTCTGAACGTTTACCTAAAATGGGGAAAATGGGAAAAGTTTGCGAGCTGGTAACATTCCGCGGGTGTGAAGTTAGACGTCCGCAAGGCGTTTTCACTGTTTTCGGATACAATGCACTGCATGTAAGGTCTGAATGTTCTGTGATCCTAATGTTCAGTATCGCTTCTAGCTCCGGATTTGGCAGCGCTTGGCTTCTGGTAAGCCGGTGCAGCGCTCTTACTGCGTGGCTTGCGACGCACACGGCGACGTACGCGCTTCAGTTTGCTCATCTGGGCCGGAGGAAGCTGGGTTCGAGTGCTCTTTGCTGCTACTTCTAGCTTCAACCGAGCGAACATGTCGTAGTTGGTTATGGCGCACATTTTACCTGTAATGAGAAGCATTGTAAGTTTAACATTGTATTTATCTACTTTTCAGCCTCAAACAGTACATAGGTATGGAATGCACTCCCTGATGACATTCGACGCTTTAAATCCCTTGCGATTTTTAAAAGACGTGTAAGGAGGCACTATTTGTCACTATAAATATGTTAATACTATATGTATATGTGTATTTATGCATATATATAAATATATTTATTGTTGGAGAAATCGTCACAATACGTCATCGTGGAGGGGACAACGCGTAGTGGTGGTTTTAGAGACTATAAAAGGCGGTGCGCGCTTCATTCGAGAGAATCTTCGGGTACCGTCAACTAGTTTAAGGGGGACCCCTGTCCGTTTGGAAAGTCAACCAGCTCATTTTGGTTTTGTTGTAAATTAGATTTATAAATTGAATTTCTTTAAATAAGTTATCTGTTGAGTGTTTTATTAGTTCCGTGTAAACTCTTGCTTCTACTAAACATATATGTGTGTGTAGTCATGATTTATTTTTTTTTATTAAAATTTTACCTCTGGTTCCTAAAATTATATATAATTATTTTATTTGATTATTTATGTATTTTTTGTAGGATTGCGAATTCCCATCTCTCATTGCCTTATTCCATTAGTTAAGGTAGCCTGGAAGAAATCACTTTTAGTGATGATAAGGCCGCCTTTTGCTTATAATTTATGTTAAAATAAGTGTTCCTGTGTGTGTTTCCTTTATTATGCAATAAAGTTGTTTAAATAAATAAATAAAATAGGTATAACTAATGATTCACAGGTAAGTGCAAGTTACGTACCTGATCATCATCAGGCTATTAACGTACCGCTGCTGGGCATAGGCCTCGTCACTCGTTAAGAGAGAGTTCTAGAGCAAAGACCCACCACGCTGCTCTAATGCGTTTTAAGTAATAAATCTGCGTTTGTAGAAAGACACCCATAAATTTACTGCTTATAAGTATCAACATCCTAACTAGGCATACTTGTTTGTAGATAGTCAGGCAAAGAATTCAAAATTCTGAATTTATTGTTGTAGATCTCCTCTTGAATAGAATATTACGTGCAGTTTTTTCTGAAACTGCCGTCAAGCATAATTTTTGAGCAAAACTTGCGGAAATCGAAACCAAAACTTTGGTCATAGCGTGATACCGACCTGGGATTAAATAACAAAAAAAAATCGACGCACTTATTTATAAGTATCAACTAATAAATAGTAGTTCAGCGCGCTAATCTGTGGAAATACCGGGCGGCCTATGAGACGCGGTGGGTCGTAGGATGAATTGAATATCCAGAGGCAATTGAGAATCCCAAGGATTCCTACTATCTTTGATTTTTATAATATTATATTCTACCCACCTACTGTCAGATGTAAATTGCAGGTATTTTTTGAATAACTTACTTACCTGATTTTGTTTGAAATCCTCAGATTTATGGAAGTATGGTAGATTATAAAAGAACAAGAAATTGGTATTCATAAAATTATTCAAATTTCTTTAGCTTCTTAAGTTCTTTAGTTTAATTTGTTTATGATTACTTTCAATATCGGTTTCGTAAACGATTTTATAACTTTCTCACAGTAGGTTCCTAGTAGGTAGGTTCTTCTCGGTAGAATCTGCCTTCCGAACCGGTGGTAGAGTCACTACACACAGACAGACTTGACGTTTCAAAAGTGCTTATATTAGGTCTACTTGAAATAAATGAAATTTTGAATTTTTGAATTTTTGAGTGTACAAACCTATCTACTATGACTTATGTGACCTCATGACTAAATAATCAATAGCTTCGTACGATTTCCGCAGGTAACAGTAAGTAAATGATAATTTGAAATAGTGCAGCGTAACAAATTAACGGTAATGAGTAATCGAGGAGTACACACCATTGCAGTATTCTTCACCGCACTCGGAGCATGACACGATACGTGTCTCCGTCACACCCGACCGTGTCTTCGTTTTTCTGATCATGTTGTTTTTAGCATATTCTCTTTTGTCCCTTGCTTTGGTTCTTAGTTCGGACTTGCCTAACTCTACTAACCTGTGAGGGATAGATATTATAACTGTTTAGAGGATTTTTCGCTGGATTTTTAGATTTTGTAGTGGTAGGTAGTTCTAAAGTTTATATATACTTTTCTAAAAAATATTTCTATAATAACTGTTAACTGTATAATTATAATATTGAAACGGTGAGAGCCCAGTGGGTAGGAGCTTGACTTCACTGACGGGTGGCCGAGTTCGAATCCCAGCATGCCTCACCTCTTAACTTTTCTAAGTTACGAGTATATGCGTTTTAAGTAACTAAAATTTCACTTGCTTGAAGCAAGTGAAATTTTGAAGGAAAAAATTCGTGTGAAAACCTGCATGCCTGATAGTTATACATAATGTTCTCAAAGCTGCGTGGAGTCCACCAATACTGGGCCAGCGTGGTGGACTGCGGCCTTCCCCTTCTCATTGTGGGAGTGCCCTGTAGTGGACCGGTAATGGGTTGATAAGATGATGATAAGATGAGTTATAATATTCTATAAGCGGTTTCTTATTTAAACTTTGGGGTTAAAAGTTAATTCAATCAAATCAAAATATAACCATTAAAACATACCTGTTAAAGTATTCTTCATCTAGTTTGGATTTTGGTCTTATAGACGTTAGCATTCGCCATTCAATGGGGACGGCACAGAGTTCGTCAAATTTCAATCCTCGCATCTCCACTGGTATCGGATCCATAAATGTAAAATGTTTTTCTTCATAACCTCGCGTACCCAATTTCTCGTAAGCCTTAATTTCTTTTTTTGATGTTTTCGTTTTTTGTTCTGGTTTATCTTTAATTTTTACATCTTCAGCTCTTACCTATTAAATAAATTTTAACATACTTATTAAATATAATTTTCATTGTTTTTTTATTATAAAACCCTTTTTTTTTAAATAAAAAAACAAACCTTTTCTGGTCGTGTTTTAAAATCCGGGACTTTGTCAAGAACTTCTCGGTATTCTTCTGCTGTATTTATCACAACTTTCGACAAATCTAACATAGGCGCTTCATCTTTCTTTTTGTCAAATATATCATCAAGTTTGGACATATTCGTATTTTCAATGGACTTATTATTCGTCTTCGCGTGTCTGAATATGCTTCTGTACTAAGCAGGAATTGATACTATCGATTTAACATTTGGACTGTTTCTATAGCTTTGAGTTGGTTTGATCAATAGCTAACGAACATGGATTACAAACTTTCAAGAAATATTGCTTGTAAAAAAAATACCCAACTTATTGACTACATAATAGGTATGTGTGCTCTTTTTATAAATAAGTGTTTTATATTTATATTTCAAAGTTTCAACTTCGACATGGAATTTTCTTGGGGTTCAGATTTTTCATTGATATCTTTTTTACGAGTTAGTATACTCATTTTATCACTGTTTCTTCTCGGGTTATCTAGATCACTCAAACAATATTTAGAAGATCGGTCATTTACATCATCTGTCCATATCTTTCGGCTGCCATATTTGTCATTAATAAACTTTTGAGACAAAGTAAGCCTTTTCGATGGAGATACTTTGGGAGATTTCTTTTGTTCTATTTTAACGACACCTGTTATTTGAGCTGAAGATGTAAATTCAGGAACTGTATTATTAGCTATTTCACATGTATTATTTGCTGAGTAATCTAGACTACATCTCTTATTCCTCCAATAAGATTGACTTAATGAGTGCCTTTGATTTACGTTGTTGTTAGATTTTTCACTTCTAGTTTGTGGACTAGGAGACCGACTGTCATCACTAGATTGAGAAATGTATTGCCGTACGTGTGGTCGGTGTTTTTGACGTATTTTTCTTTTTTGTGTATAGAATGGATCTTTTTCACTTTGTTTTTTATATTGTGCCACAGGTCGGTTTGCGCCCCACTTAGGACGACTTTCTATATCCTTTTTGTACCTTTCTTCCGACCTTAAACGTCGGTCTTTTTTTATGGTACTCCGATGGTCCTGAGGTGCATTTTCATCTATATTTGGGTAATGCCTATCAATCGTTCTTTCAATTTCTTCTTTTTCTACTCTTTCGTAAAACGATTTACAAACAAAGTCTGTATCGGTCTGTGTACATGCATTCTTTGTTCTAAGAGAACGATATTTACTAGGCGTAAGTATTTTCTGAATTTCTCCTAATTCATGAATATTGTCAATAGAATTTAATGACATACTGTATACATTCTTAGTTTGTGGTACCAATACTGCTAGTTGTATATTATTTGACTGGCCATTCACTATCTCAGTAGCACTGGTAATACCAATTGGCACTATATTAAATTGATTATCCGTTAGAGTAAGAGGTGGCACATTATGGATAAACAAATTTAAATTACTAGCTGCTAAAGACCTAGGTGAATTAAAAGCCGAAGTTTGTTGGGAGTTATTTTCCTTTTGACTTGTCGCTGACTGAACATTGTAGGTTCTATGAGTTTTAGACGGACTAGAAGTTTTTGTGGGACTCAACTGTGTTGTGTCGCATGTAACGATGTCATTCAATTTTTCTTGACCGATCGATTCATTAACTAATAAAGCTGTTTGTCTATGAAAATTAAATTTCTTCTCTTTATCCTGCCTTGCTTTTTTTTCCGCATCTTCAAGAGCTCTTTTTAGGGTTTCCAATTTGCGTTGCTCAAAGAGTTGTTTTTCTTTGCTTCTTCTTTTTTCTTCTTCAAGTCTAAGCCTGTCTTCTTCCTGTTGCTTTTGAATTCTTAATTCTTCAATACGCTCTTCCCTTAACTTTTTTTCCCTTTCTTCCTGTCGGAATCTCTCTCGTTCCTCTAATTGACTTAGTATAGCAGATTGTAACTCTAAGGCTTTTATTCGCTTATTTTCTCTTTGAGCTTTAATTTCGGGCTCTAATGGAGCATTTTGTCCTCTTAGAAATGTTCTAAAGCAAAAATCATGGTTGAAAATTTATATATACACAGAAATTATAGTATTTGGTTTTTTTTTTTTTTTTTTAAATAAGAGAAGTTGATCAAAGTCATTTACATACCTGCCCTCATCGCTTCCATTATAGGATGATCGATCGCAATCCAACCCCGAATTAGTAGAACTTCCTTGGTCAATGACGAGAACATCAGACGCGCTATCGATCATGTTCAGGCCACGTTCGACCCATGACGGTGTACCCTTCTTTTGATTTGGCATCTAGAGAATTATCAGGACCTTTTATACCATTTTATATGATAGAAGACAACGAAATATAAGCTTAATTTTCCATAATCCCGGTAACAAACAGAAGATCTGTTTGCACTGCATAATGATTGAAAGAAGTATAAATTACACCGTACCGATATTCCTGTTTTTTGTGGTATAATCTACAAAAAGCAAATGAAGTTTCATATTTATTCTATATCATGAAATTCCGAAAAGTGTGTAATGCCTATTTAGTATATCAGATAACGTTACGGAGCAATTTATTAAGGCTGGAATGAGAAACAATACCTACAAATGAAATTGTAATAACTTAAATATTAAAAGTGTACCTGAGGCAGTCTAGCGGTGGGGGCAGTGGGTTCCCACAGCCTGCCGGTAGCGACGCCCCTGTCCCCCCATCGCGGCCGTCCCTCCTCAGGGCCGGATGTGCTCCGCGCGGATAAAGCACCGTCCGTCATACCTGACCGCCCGCTTGAATGTTGTTTCCTGATTTAAACATATTGACAATAGTTAAACAGTTTTTCGTCACTTCCTATTAGAAATTATTTTTAAAAACGACGTAGATTCTGATCTTTCCTATTTTTCTCCTTAATAAATGCCGGCCTCTCCTTTATAAATGACGACCTATGACTGTTACTAAATTCATATTAGTTGTTGTATGCTCTAGTTCTACATTCGGTTAATGAGAAATTAGAAAACGTTCTAAATCTACTTTTACTAAGTATTAATATATAATCACGCAATTATTCGTTTACATCAATGTTTTTGAATTAAATAAATAATGATGAATATCACAAAACCTTATAAAATGAAACAAATGCTTCTAATTGTTAAAATAGGAACAATGACCGCTTTTACCCATGGTACAATATCCGGGGAGGCCCTGCCCGTGGAGTTTGTGTATTTTATTAATCAGGGTCAGGTGGGGATGGCCTGAATTCACGTCAATTAATGAGGTGAAAATAAAGGAAAAGCTTTAGTTCGTAGCTTGAAGGGACGAACAAAATGTACAAATGCCTAGGAAGCGTAGATTTTTTTCTAAGACCTCTTCCCAGGTCAGGCCAAAATGTTTAATGGTTTTTTCTGTTAAAGAGTTTTCAGTACGAAGTTAAGAAATTGGCGGTGTCAACCCACGCGCTACGGAGATAGTCGTTAAAGCCCACCAATCCGCATTGGAGCAGCGTAGAGCGCGTCTATTCTCTAAAACCGTCTCTTCTATGAAACAAAAACCTAGTGCCCAGCTGTATGCTGTGGGTCATTGTAAATTGTTCTGGTGTCTCAACTTATAAGAACCAAACAGTGCTTATAGGAATACCTTTAGTAGATCTACAGCGGTATTTGGATTTAATGTTTCTTAATGGATTTAACTAAAATCTTAAGTATTTTTTCTCACTTGTCTTGTTAAGTAACTCCTTTACTCTAAAAAAATTAAACAAAGCGGAATCGACTTCGTTATACAACTAAGAAGCAAGAAATAAATATTTTCTACCATCTTTTCTAAGTCGGTGCCAAGTAAGGAGTTCGTCCGGCACTTAATCATAAGCTCCTTTATTGTGACGAGCATAAATTGTTTACCTACTACATATATACCATAATCGAAGTGCAACCAGTAATACTTGTTATTGTTTAGTCCCGGTGGCCATCAGTTGTCTTCATCATCAGTTTCACTTGACCAAATAGCGGTTATCGATAGCAAATGCTCAAGTTACTTTAAAAAATACTCAAATATCTCTAGATTTCCCTATAATATTTGAAGAGTTCTCTTAATTTCTCCAAGATCCTTCAATAGATGAAACATGGTGAAAATGGGACCACATGGGAAGTATACCGTCTCAAACTAAAAATATTATTCAAATCGTTTTACAAATGACCGAGCCTTTGAGCTGACAAACATAAAAAAAATAACCGAATAGAGAACCTCCTCCTTTTTTGTAAGTCGCTTAAAAAGGAATTGAAAGATTGTTTACATAATAAGGCATGTTAGATAAAATTGAATGCATAGGGTTTTTGTTAAGTGTTACCTGTTATCTTTTCCATTTTCTTGCCAGGCGACAATGTTATTGTTTCTAAGGTGAAGGGGTGCGCCGTGGAACGACTCGCACTGGTTCTTGATGTTTAGAGTTTCACTGCCATATCCTGAAGTATCACCTTCTGCATCTTCGTCGTAAAAAGCAAATCTTTTAGCGCTGGACAGGTTTCTATTTAAAACTTCCTTGTGTCTTTTATCTTCTAGTGATTTATTGAGATCGACATTGTGTATAGGAGGTAGGCTTGGACTTCTCTGCCGCTGTATCGGCTCTTGATATTCGTATGAGGATTGCTTGTGCAATTCAAGAGAACTTGCAAATTGGTTTCGTACTTGCAAACGACTAGTGTAACGCTCGCCAGAACCCCACGGTAGATAAAGGTGTGACATCTCCTCTGTATAATTGAACACCGATTAAATATCTTATAAATACCATGAATACTCAGAGAACCTTACATGACGAAAGTCGTTGCCAAATGAGCGTGTAATTTGTTCGTTAATGAAAAAAGTAGCTTCACAATACCTTCAAGATTTTCCCCTTAACTTGGTAACTTAAGGGTTTTTTTATGTTTTGTCGATAAACCAACATAAGTGGAGCAACGGAAAGAATGCATGCCAACATTATTCCACCTATTTTACAACTGCCTCCTTATGCAGGACGTAATACGTTTTACCAACATAAATCATCCAATGAGATTTAGTATAGCTAGGTATATTGGCGGTGTATAATTAGATTTAATAGTTATATGTTTCATGTGTATATTAGTTATACCTATACGCAATCCAAATCGCAATCTAGGTAATATTATAAATGCTAAAGTGTGTCTGTTGTTTTGCTACTTATGTTCTGCTCAACCGTTGAACACAACTGGAAAAAATTTTTGTGTGATGAGGATGAATATTTATCAGTGTCTGGGAGTTTGTCTGTTTATTATAAGTAGATATGTGTATTATATTCATAAAAATATTCATCAGTTATCTCAGGACCCATAACACAAGCTTTGCTTAGATACCAGATGGCGATGTGTGTATTTATTTATTATTTTATAAATGAAATTTGGCACACATGCAGCGTGCATCCTGAAGATGATATTTACTCTGGGAAATGCTGATGTTGAAAGTAACTCGCGGTATTTAAAATAATTGCATCGGTTACCCTACGCCTAGCTTGACCGCTATCTTATCAAGGTTTTTGGCATAGGAATAGTTGGAATTTTGGACACGGCCATAGGATACATCTTATCTCGGAGAAAATAAAGGACAAACAGATAGTAAAAAGTACAAGTGGTACAAGATATTTTTTTTTATTACTAGTCATTAAAAAAATCTTGCTCAAATCCATCATGTTGTTGGTAACATTTGTTTTGCATAATTACCTTTTATTGTATAACAAATAAAAGTGGTGGTTATTTTACAAATTTTGCTTGCTTCGTTGCTCTAATTAGCAGAATATTTAAGGCCGTCAGCAAGATCAACTAGACTGCTATATTTTGTTACCCGCCACGCTTTCGTGCGCAATAAATTCACGAGAGAATGTTTTTGTTATATTATTATTTTAACGCTACGCTAAGTTTTATGTAATGGAAGATTCTATAGTCTTTAATTGAATAAGGTGCGGATTTAAAGATTCTTCTTTATACTCTCACTCTTTTATCTACTTTACAATATAAACTGATTTTAATTTTTAAAATTAGCTGCAAGTTTGATGAAATTCAGAATCACCTCTGTAACTTATCAATGTTCTTAGTTCACCAGTTAAGGCCTTATGAACTAAAATCATAAAAATTGATTTTAATAAGAATCTAGTTTTGCATAATAATAAAGTGGTTTTAGTTATGTTGAAAACTAGATCAATTTTGTAGCTTTTGTCTACCTATGTACCTACCTAACCGGTTAGGTATAGCTGCGATACAATGCACGAAAAATGGATTCTGCATAATGATGTGAATCACCTGCATATTCAAAATTTAGATGTATTATTTGACTGATTTTTGCCTACATTACAGGGGGTCACCTCATTTAAATAATAACATAAATGAATATAATTATATTTCCTGTTACTATGCATTTATTAAGTTGAAAGCGCGTGTTAAGTAACCGTTCGCGTTAAAAGGATGCTTCCTATATGATTTAATCAAATTGTTACAAAAATAAGAGCTGATGTCGAAAAATAACGGTAAATCACTGAATATTTGAATAGTAAAGAGACACGTTACATAATAAGACGGTAATGAACGATGGAGGTCAAAGAATTTGTGCTACCTACTCGTCTTTGAAGAATGAACCTACATTATATAAAAAGCAATTAGGAATGTATCTATTAAAAAAAACTCCATTGAAGTCTACAAAAAGTCATTCAAAATAGATTTAGTCGCGGTTTGTTTATCTTTTATATACCTAGATGAAGAAGAATTTATACCTTAGTAGGTACCCCGACATTATAGCTAAATAAAAGGAGTGAAATGCGTTACATTTGATTACGATATACCTAGGTATCTATCTCGTATTAGCAGAAGCCATTTTAAGTTCTGAAATCGTAGGTATTTACTTAACATAGGTTTATATGCAGTAGCTTTAACAAGTGCCTTTCTCGGAAATGGTCTATTGTAGATACACAATTTTGAGGCGAAACTGTATACGTTTGAACTAACTATGCTTGAATGTTTATAATATACTTATAAACATTCAAGCAATTCAAGGTGATTAGGTATTTCATTATAAAGTTACACATCTAAGTTATATATAGATATCTATGTAATTATAACTATCTTAACGTTCCCTTGTATCATCTTCTTAATCTTAGCAAATACGTTACTAAGTTTACCTATATCTTACTGCTTTCTAATTAAAAAGCACTTTATAGAGTGGATGCGTGAGCTTACAGAATTGTGCCAGAAATTAGTAATCCAGATCGAGGTAGTTATAAGAATAGTTTCGATTTCTAAACTGGCAAATGGCCTAAGCATAACGGCCTGTTGCTAGATTTGAAAGATATTTTGCGGTCAATGTATTACGTTTGCGGCATCTTTTAGATTTTGTAAAGTGTCAGTTAGATTTTATTTTAAACTAGCTTTTACGAATAGTTTCACTAGCACGTTTTGCTTTCAATACATATTTATAATAATGGAACGAATTTGGTACTTAACTTATTGATTTCACGCGTTTTCAACATGTCTGACTGCTTTCTAAGGAACATCCGGGTTTTAAGAATACCCAAGGAACGAAACAAGATAGCGTCAAGGATTAAATGGACATATACACTTTGTAAGTACCTTCACACAAAAAACCTAATTACAGAAAACTGTAAGAACACAAGGTACCCTGTTTCTTCCAAGCTTAGGTATTTGCCATCTTCTACCTTTTTCAGGTCTTTAAAGTTATACTTTGTCATTCGCTGACACTTGTCTTCTACAGGCTATACGCAGTTTTAGGCTGATATCTATAAGCGTGTGTAACCTTAACTTTAAATTAGGAAGCAGTTAAAACAACTCGAACCGATATAAATCTGACTCGCTAAACACTTTACTTTGGCTGAGCGATGTTAAATTAGGTAAACTTTGGTGCTAGTCTAAAATAATATATCCTACCTACCTATACGAGACGTTGCTTCTATAAGGTTGGTATCTACTGAAATTTTTATTTTTCATAGGTTATAGAAACCTGGAAACCTACGTGCCTACTATGTAAAATAAAAAATGAATAAGGATAAGTATTGTGTTTTGGTTTTTCTACGTGCACCAAGCTTTAAATAGTGCAGTGTAGTTAAAACAAAAATAAGAAACTAAGCTATAGCCTTTAGCTTATTGTAAATATGAATTATAGTTTGTGATTATTATTGCCCTGGAAAAATATATTTTTTGTTTTAGGTTATTTTTGTGTATGAATAAAATTAATTGTTAATTAAAAAAAACTAAGTATGTAGTAAGTATATTTGCGACAATTTACCGTTTCCCCAACTTGTCACTTTATTTGAAACCTTGAATTTGAAAATAATTGTGCTTGAAATCAGATAGCTGCTATTTCTATTGAAAGTTGAGTAAGTAGTAATACTTACTCAACTTGAATTAAACTACTAGAATTGCAGATTTAGGTACCTACGATAGGCACACCACAATTTATTTGATAGATAGGATAGGTTAGGCTTACTGTCTATTTCTTTTTCTGTGTCTATTTGCAGTAAGGATGGCATAATGGCTAACCTAACTAAAAAAAGGTTTTTTTTTATAATTTAAACCTTAATTATTATGTACTGAAAAAATCTAGTTTTAGCTGCAGAAAAAGCTTGAAAGAAAATGTTACGCTACAGTAAAAATACTTCTTCTTTTCTAAAATTTCACAATATGAGATTTATCATCATTGTCGCGAACAAGTGATTTAATATGTTAGGTAGGTACGTACATAAACACGAAAGTTTACGTACGTACGAACGTACGTACTTGCCAAGTGAATAAACCGAATATGTAGTTGTTATGTAAATGGCAAGTAATAACAACTACATATTCGGTGCATTAAAGCATTTAGGTTTCTAATTAAGAATTAATAAATTTCATTAAAAAGTGTATATCGTGTATGTGTAAGGGTATATCTTCGAAAATGACTAGATAAACGAATACAATTTAAACTTCTTTCGGCAAATTAATAGAAATCCGTAAAATCTGACATATATGGTAGTTATATTCTGAATTAGATTTTTAAGAAATAAAAAACCGTTTTTCTTGTCATAATGCAATACTTTCGTCGATGGGTTAAATTACATATTAAAAGTACCTAGTAAATTTGATTTAAACAGCTAATGACCGAGTCTAATTATTTGATTAATTTTTTATGTGACTAACAAAATCTGTTCAAATAACAAATAATATATTTTTTAATTGATTTATAATAAATAACGAAGTTCTGGGTTAACAAACATCGAGAGATTGTGAACTTCCTCCTTTTTTAAAATTCGGTAAAAGATCACATCTATCAATGTACTAGGCATAAATTGAACGTGGTTTAAAAATATAATCAACGCGTACATACGTGCTCAATAATTGCACCAATTTCTATCAGCCTTTCTTCAGCGAAGCGTTTCGTGCGGACAGTTAGACGATTATGGCGACAATGGTCACTAATTCTCTACTAACCCGCGACCGTGAATTGTTGCAAAACAGTGCTAAACTAGCCGAATGCACGCGCCCGCTACCACGCGGTGCACACTCCATGTGCCACAAGCACGCGGCACGCTGTACGCACCTCTCTCCTGGGCCCACTGTTGCTTCTTCTGCTGGACTAGCGACACGGGCTTGCCCACTGACAGCATCGCACAATAAACATTACACTTTCTAATAGCCCGTATAGCACGCGTTGCGTTTCCTCCCAACCGCTACGGTGCAACGGCTAATGAGTGCTCCGGAGTGCTCTTCAAAGGCAGACGCTCGCGCATAGGTGGATGCGCGTCGCGCTTCGATTCGCTTGTGCACTCATTGTTTGCGTGCACCGTATTCTGTTATATTTAAATAAATCCCACAATAGCAGATATTTTTACAGCTCACGACTCTCGGTTACGTACATCAACGCAATACTGCTCGAAATACCTGCCCGCCGTAAAGCCTCCGAACAACGAACCGTCAGACGCGGTCTAGACATTTTAACCCCCATATTTTCAGCACGCAACGTGAATTACTTCAGGCGAAAGCCTCGGAAAAGCCCTCGATCGATATTGTCATAGTAACGTTTGGTTTACGTGTTATAAAGGAAATGTGACTTTTTCTCATTTGCATTTAGGCCACCATAGGTTGACACAATAATTGATATAAGGAGTTAAGTAACTACCTCAATTAAGGCACAGCCATACTACGGGGTTGTAGTAGAAGAAGTAGAGCCTTCTCATTACATCAATTAAGTATAGCTTGATCATCACCATCATCAACCCTTTAATGGTCCACTACAGGGCACGGGGTCTCCTCTCAGAATGAGAAGGGTGTAGGTTGGTAGTCCACCACGCGCTGGCCCAGTGGGGATTGTTAGACTTCACATTCGCTTCACGCCATTCAGAACATTATGGAGAACTCTCAGGCATGCAGGTTTCGTCACGATGTTTTCCTTCACTGTTAATTTAGTTTTCTTAATTTAAAACGCACATAATTTCGAAAAGTGAGAGAAACGAAATCGGTCCAAACCAAAAGAAAACCTAAAAATTTCCTGATTACGAGATTCTTGGGGGAGAGAATTGGGTGATGTGGGATTTGTACCTACTAAAACCCCCTCGGTGCCTGCCCCAGCACATGATTCGGTTTCTGTTCCTACCTCGTAAATACGTGATGAGGTCATGATTCACTGGGACATGAATGTCAGTTGTAGCAAACTCATCACTTCATTTTGTGGCGTAAATATATATTGAGTAGTAATCTAGAGAATGGGCAAAAGTTCTATGCGATGCTATTTCCTCCAGAGTAAACGTTGCTCAACACTGACAAACACTTAATATTAAACGTTAATTTTTAAAAAACATTTATTCAGCTAATTATCTAGAGTCTAGATTGATATCTTTATGTATTCAAGGTGGATAGTATAATAAACATAATTCCTTTAAGCTCATTGGCATTTTTTGGATAATTTTAATGTAAACTTATATTTTTATTATTAAAAATTAACTACCTATACTTAAGAGAAAATATTAAGCATAAATGTATTGAGGGTGAATGCCTGGGAGTTCTCTTTAATGTTCTCAAAGGCTTGTGGAGTCCACCAATCCACTTTAGACCCTTTAGACACTTTATTGTTTTTTTTTTGTCATCATCAACGCATTACCGTCCCACAGTTTTGCCCTGTAGTGGGACGGTAATGCGTTTAAGATGATGGTGACGAAATGTATTGAGATGGCAGGTCTAAAAAAAACACAATTAAGTAGGTACCTATTCAAAGTTATTCGTATGACGCAAGGGTTTGGTAAAATATGTAAATAGAGACCTACTCGTGCTATCGGATCTAGGCCACACAACTTTCGTGATTTGTCATAAAAAATCAAATGCAGATCGGCAGCTGTCCAGCAGTCCAAATTTAAATCACGCAGTCAGTCTCACGACCTCCTTGACAAGGGGAAAGTACCTAAGTGTTCTACCTCCGACGAGCAATTTGCGAATAATTAATTTCGGAGATTTCTCTGATCTGGGTCTTGCAGGCTTAGTCAAAACTCCTCCTCTTTTAATAGTTATTTCAGGGTAATACTTTTCTTATGTTACTTTGTGGTTAGCAGTCTTGTGCATCCACACCAGCACTAGATCTGTTGCACTGCTTTAGGGTGTGAATTCAAAGTACATTTATGTAATCTAAAAAAACAGTGATATTAATTGATTTTGGGATAATGCAAAACACAAATTAAAATTGCTTTATAATAAAACCTTTATATGTACCTACATAAATAACCTATTTAGGTAGTCTATTTTATCGATACATCATTGAATGGAGTGGGTTTTGGTGTGTACGGGTCGCCTCTTTTTATCGAAATACTAGTACACAGATTGCCTATATGAGGCCATGAGAGCCAGAGTGGCCTAACTACTTAAACAATAGTTTTCAGTAGTAAGGAAAAAAGAGAAGCCCATATTTCAAATAATTGTAACTTTAGAAAATATTTATATTTTATTGTTTTTTATTGCCTAAGTCTCTTCATATGTTATATTCTTTGTTTTTTAGGACCTATGTCAATCCTAGGTACCATTATTATTATTATTTTTTATAGATAGGCCACTCTGGCATTTGGGGTTTAAGATTAATTTAAAAAAATAAGCAGTTAGTCCAAAGTATTTATTATAATAAAAGTATCCTTACATTAATAAACCTTCCTTATAAGCATCAATCACTATCTATTACTTCATCTTCCACATGCAAATCATTACCTACCGAAGCACTATCCTTAATATTATTATAAAAATCATGAAGTACCGGGGGAATGTATTGAAGAAGTTCCACCAAATCCTTTTTTTTCTCCACACTTATTTGTCTACCCAATGGATACAAAAGATCAAGCTGTAAATTAGCTATGGCAATAGAATTTCTTTTTTTCAAGTCCACACTTTCAAACAGGACCTCTTCATTATTTGAATATTTAAAAAATATTGTGAATGGGTAGTTCTTGTGGTACAGGAGCCACTGAATATTTAGCCACTTTACTTTTGATTTCTCTGCAGTGACTTTTCGATTGGTTATATTATTCTCCAATTTTTTGGTTGAATAGAAATCTTCTTTGGCCATTTTTATAATTTGAAAGGGTTTTTTCTTTCTTGCAGTCTTTATTACTTCAATCCAATCATCAGGTACGAAAATATTCTGAAAATATTTTTTCTTTTTTTCTATTAAGCCAAAGTCCTGATCACACGCCAAATAAGAATGACCGCTTACAAAAAATTTATGGTCAATATTTTCCACAACATAGTCTGGATGACTAATAATATATTGACAAAGAGTGGCCATTTTTATATTGCGATTTTGGCCACCACATTGGTCAGAATATAAAATTAACCTTTTGGTCTTAACATTTTCTTTAATGTATCGCAATAAACAAGAGCCTATCTCCTGTGGTCCTCTAGAGGCTACAGTCTCATCCCATACACACATTGTTGCGTTGTCATTTGCAGCATCATGTATACCTAGTACATACGTCCACAGCTGCCTTTTATAATAACACACTCCCGTTGACACTACTGGAGTAGGCAATGTTTTCATTAGGTCGAATACA
Source organism: Pararge aegeria (assembly GCF_905163445.1). NCBI lineage: Eukaryota > Metazoa > Arthropoda > Insecta > Lepidoptera > Nymphalidae > Pararge > Pararge aegeria. The sequence continues at coordinate 6,977,410 of NC_053195.1, read as the reverse complement.
ATGACAGTGACATCTAAGTCTTCTTTAGCAAGGTTTTTATCTTTCTTGTAATTATCTTTCGCACTGTCAGCTTTTGAGAGGTGTAACTTTTTTTGTAACTCAAGCTGGTACTTTTCTTCTAGTGAATGAGCTGCATCTATCTTAATCTTCAAATTGTCACATTTCTTGCATGAATCGGATACAGGTGCATGGAATGATAAATTAAATTGTTCATTAAATATTTTCCGGAACATAAAATCGGATACCTTTTCTGACTCAGAAATATTATCACAGTACATGGAATACATTTTTGGTAAACTTAGATCTGGAGCTAAGAACCTTCTGTTCATACTCTTGTGTAGTGTGTAGTGTGATTCATACTTAGGAAATTTATCAATAAATGTTTTTACTTTTTGAACTTTTTCTTCAGATGTCTTATTGACAGGAACATGCTTTCCTCTTCTATCAATAGGTGGTGTAGGAATGGACAATTTTGTTTTTAAAACTCTGGATATTCTTCCATCAGATACTGCAAAAACTTTTTTAAAGAATTCTTTACATACCGTAGTATACAAACCATCGGAATTTGGAATAGTATATACTCGGGTATTGGAGCGTCTAGACTCAGTTTGTCGGCGATCAGTGAGAAAAGAGCATCTTTTTTTAGGTAACACTTTTACCAATGAAAATAAGTAAGATGACTGCAAAGTAAAACTTTCCATGGCATAAAACCTATCGAAGAGTGCTTTTTGCTGTGCAGCACCAACTTTATCGTGGCATTTTAGTCCACATCTACATGGTATATCTGTGTTTATATTTTTCGAAGGTACAGTTTTGCCTTTTGCATTCACATATTCCTCACCTCTCGCGCGTTTTGCCTTGCGTATATTCTTTTTCCACTTATGTGGCTGTCGAACTCGCTTTCTTGGCTTCCGTTGCTCTTGGTCGTTTTGAGGGTCTTGGTTGTTTTGAGAGTGGTTATCTTCTAAAATATCAATTAGATCCAAGGGAGTTGGCGATGGCGATCTGGATGGTAAATACTCAGAGCCTGAATCTTGATATGGGTCTTCCTCATCCACTCCGAAGATATCTGAAAGTAAAGTAATTTGCTTACGAAATAGTAGACTGACAAAATTAGTTACAACACTCAATTGACTGACAATTTTTCTTATCAAAATCATGTTTTGCTTACCTTGCATTGTGTTTTCTATGTTACTAGAGGTTCCAGCTTCCATGTTATCCATTTTAAGCCATTAATTGCAAGAAAAACCTTCGTTCAACATTAAAAACAATCACGCGGCAAACTATGACAGTTAGGCCTAACGTCAAAGAAATGTCAATTTAATTAGTATTGCCATAGTGCAAAAATGGCCTAACTCATTTAGGCCACTATAGCGCTACCAAACTTTTAAAATTTCTGATAGGCTGTGGTAGTAATACTAATTCCATCTATGAAAACAATATTGAACTAATTTTAGGCCACTGTGGCGCTATGACTTTTGCCGTTTAGAGCAGTTTTTTGAATTAAAATCAGTATTGAAAAAATGACAGTTAGGCCACTCTGGCTCTCATGGCCTCATATATAGTGTGCTTACATAATAGATTGCGTGAAAGTTAAATTCGATTTGTGTAGAATCTATATAATATACGAATAGATCGATAAGTATTAAATCCACTTATTGAGTAAGGAGTTTTAGAAATTAAATAAAACAAATGCATGTCTTCAAATTAATCTATTTTCTTAATATCTAATTAACAAGTAAGTTAAGATTAAACTTGAGCTTAGAACGCGTATCTTGTCCTAATATCTTCAAGTTTTTTGGACACTTCCGCTGGCATTCGTTCCAAGTCACCAGCGATCGCCTTTTGTTTGGCTGGCTCCAAAGAGTTGAACTGTTCACAGAGATCTCCATCAATCACATTCTGAAACAAAGAAATATGAACTAAGTAAAGTCTTGGATGCGAATTCGTTACTAAAATCATAGTTTTTATCAGAACCACTTATTTTTTGGCAGTTATAAATGTGCATTAGGGGATATAAATAGCATTTTCTCAAACATGCTTGGAATTTCGCGCAATATCACAACAGTCGAAACCAAACATTTCAACCTTAAATTCAAATGGTCGTACTGGCCATACATGAGAGCTGCGGCCGGCATAAGCCTTTGTTCCCGGTGGCCCCCACTCTAAAGAGGTGGTGGCGCGCGGGAAAAAAAAGACTAATGATAGGGACATTTATTCCCCACTCGTTCCGCTATAGGCTGAGAGTTAAAGACTTTCTGAGCAAGAGTGCAATGCGATCTCTTACTCTGAAACATGGCTACCAAGGAGGTAACTATTTAAATTAACGAAGGAGAAAAATATTTTCATTTGTTGTACTTAATTGATTTTGCAGTACAACTGAAGTGTGCCGCGGCTGCGGTTGACGGATGGTGCGTGTATAGTATCAAGAGTGTTCGTTCCAACTACTACGGCAGCGCGACAAAGGCACGGTCGACTCTCGGGAACGTGCAGCGAGGCCGGGCCGCGCGTTCGTCAATACGACGCGCACGCAACCGCGGTGGCTCGTCGCTCACTCTACCAAAATCGTAACACAGGCGCTTCATTTGAAACACCTGTTGACTAGAACTTTGGATTTTGTTGACATAAATAGTTTATTTGTTTTAACTTTAACTTGTTCTGCCTCGAAGCTATGTTTATACTGAAATTAAAAATAATAATAATATTGAATACTCACTTTTACAGGATAATAATAACTTCTAAAAGACAAGTGATCGCGTCCACACAGCGGCGAATTTTCACTTCTCATGTGCATCTCCAGATGTTGAAAGAAGTCGTGGTCTTCTCTGGAAGTGAACGGTAGGAGTACTCCAAGTGAGCCGCTAACTGTTGCGTATAGGAGAGCTTCCGATCCGCCGGGAATCAATGTTGCTCTCTGCAGTGTCGTCACAGTTTCACCAACATGGAAATTGACGACAATATCGCCTTTCTGTGATGCTCCATTGAGAAGACCTGAAAGTAACTTTATGATTTAGTTCAACACTATTTTCTGGTTAAAAACTTAAGAAATAAATAAAGTATATCAGATTTATAAGCTAATCATTAATTATTTTCATTAGTCTAGCATGTGTGTGTTATTAAAGTATTTCATCATTTTCGTCAAAAATGTACATTAAAGAATTCATGAATCAGAGCTAATGATTGTAACTGACCTCTATCCCATAAAGCTTTATTCCCAGTAGGATCTTCATCCACATCATCTGTGACTGTTTGTGGTAATCTCATGATGGCTATATTACCAAACTTATCAGAAATTGCTATTGTATCGTAATCTAGGATGCAACTATTTGTTATCCACCTAGGATTAGTGTCATCTGCAAATATGATCAGTTGGTTCTCTCTTTTCTTGTATTTGACACAAAAGATTGAATCCTGCACATCTGCTACGTAAATTCTTTGCCGAACTGTTTTAATATCCCCTATGAGGTTTGGAATGTGTCTATTTTCGCACTTGCGAAGTAATTTTCTTCTGCCGATGTCATAGAGTCTTAACATACGGCCTACACCAACTAGGAGTTTGCCATTAAATGCAGCTAACGCTCCAGGGTATTCATCTACGGGAGTTTTGTGAACCAATTCTAATTTACCCGTATTATAAACCTGCAGGGAAAAAAATGTATTTATAATATTTCACAAAATGTATGCGAGAACAATATTTTAAAACCTAAAATCTTTGTTTTTAGGTTAGCGCGATAAAAAATTGTAAACATGGAATTTTAAACTTATTTCATGTCTTTTTGGATACATATTTTTTGTAAATCGTAATAAGATGTGTGATAAAGGCACTACTCTTGCCAGACAGATTCTAAAAGAACTAAAAAAATACGCACCTTGTAAACATGTAAACTGCCCTCTGTGCACATTCTCGGCGACAGTATACAGTCCTTGGCGACACCAACCACCAGATGCAGAACTGCATGCTCCCCGTGCGCCGCCCAGCGAAGCGCACACAGTGACACGGCCGCTTCGTTCTGTTCCAATTGCAGCTTTGCTACTGTGGTCGGACTTCCACCTGTGGTCATGTCCACCACTCTGATTTGGGATGCCCACATACCTGGTTAACAGTTTAAAATTTAAATTAATGGGGAACAAAAAAGCATATTCTGCCGTTTTTAGTTCTGTTATGATAGCCATCAAGTAGTAATCCTTTTAGTATTTCATTAGTTTCATACTAAAATAGTGAATAAAATCTGATACCAAGTGTGGTATTTATTATGCTAATTCAGTAAGGTTAAACCACATCAATTGAAACAGTGATTATATAGTATGTATGTATAATCGGTAAATACTAATTCAATAAACATGTATCCTTAGCTTGAATCAAACAACTTATACAAAGCAGTCTGGGATTAACGCTAGGATTTAATCTGGCCACACCCGATTAGAGACAGACTTGCTCAGAGGCATATTCTGCTCTTGCCCAGAGAATGTGGCTAGTAAACATGTAAAACACTACATACCCGCGCCAGCCTTTGGTGATGAAAACACGTTTTCTGGTAAAACATCTGATAGGAATGCATCTGCCATTTCGTTTGCCAGTTGTTGTTCTTCAGGTGCCCCGCCAGCCGCCGCTTCTCTCATTTCTTGTGCCATTTGCACCCTATGAAAAAGTAACAATTACTAAACAAAAGTCTATAGGGAAGAATATTTTTAGACTCTTTAAGATTTGATCAGGACTGCAGGGTTTTCAACATAATATTCAGGTTATTGTGTATTTTTGTCATCATTAAGTTTTATATTAAAATTAAGAAAAAGAAGCAGAATTACAAAAAGAGTTTACATTCACCTTCTTTGCTTCTTCATTTCCTCTGTGTAGGAGTTATGATCAGTTTCTAGAATAATTATTTGATTGTTTTCAGAGTTAATGATAAACTTTCGTGGTGTGTACTCCAATGGCTGGTATGTTTGATTGAACACAGCACCCAATTTTTCTAATGCCAAAATCCTTAATGTGTTTGACGAAATTGCTACGATACCCTCGGTACACTGTTCTGAAATAAAATTTTCGTTTAAATAATAATACACTTCTTTTTTCTCAAGACTTGTTTTAAGAGGATTTTTTTTTATAATAAAGGTTTGTCCACAGCATGGTTTTGCCACCTTCACGGCCTAAGCGACTCCAGTTTGGCTATGGAATATGCCGAGTGTCGTACTCAACCACAAGTGGAAGCACAACATGATCTGCGACGATGTGGGCTCATCACTGCATGAGACAGCTACGCGCCACTATTAACACAGCGCAGCCCAAAAGCCACACTATGTTATTACGTCGGGTTATAAGAAAATGCGGTTACAATTTTATACATTTTGCATAGCTAAATTGTAGAAAGTTATTTTGAAAAAAAGTATAAGGAAAACTACTAACACTTTTTTTTGCAAGCTAATTGCACAAAGGGCACAAACTCATCATTTTCCATTAAGTTTTAGTTTTCTTATGTTTTTTACCGATAACTAAATATTTGTAAATTGCTTACCTGAGCTGAAACCGGCTGCATATTCTAGACATTCGTACGAGAGTGGTGTAAGATGAAACCGATTCTGATACTGGTAGCCCAGCCACGTCCTAGACGACACAGCTAATACCGCTTCGGCCGATTGTACTCTTACTTTAAACAGCTTCACTGGACGGGATCCCAAATACCTTTAAAAGATTTAACTGCACTTTATGTATTGAAATATGTTATGCTATATAAAAACTTCAATGAAGGGACTTTCTCAGATCTGGTTAATTGTGTCGTCAATATATCTCGGATGAAACACGGAGCGAATTTTTTTACATCATTGAAATTTCCTATTTACCTAAATGCAACACACAACCGCAAAAGGTTTTAACTGTCACTTTTCTACTTCATTATCAATTGGTTTAAATGTAACAAATATGCATGCAGAGAACTGCTAACAAAAATCATATGGGTAGTATGGATATTTCAACATACCGGGTCCTTGTATCTGCTAAATCTCCACTAACAGAATCTAGAGTTGTTCTTAAAAGTACTCCATTGTTAAGTCCTATATTAAGATGTAATGCAGACTTTGCGCCAGTCTCAAAAGGCTGATCAACTATACATAAAGATTCTGGACTGGCAGGTAGTGCCTGCATCGAACGTGGTGCTAAGCAATCCTAGAAAGAAGTTATTGATTAGTGTTATAGAAGACAATTTATTTATGATACCAAAATTATAAATTTATGTCAGATGTTTGAGAATAACGCATTTTAGGTTGTTGTAATCAAAAAATGTCATTGGTGTCCTTGTATCATCATAGATAACATTAAGAAGTTAATTTACAAATAGTATGATTGATACTAAATATTTTTAGATAGTCTAAATTAAAATATCTATGAATGTAACCAAGTGTAGTAGAAACTTACCGCTGGGTCCAATGAAATGATTCGAACAGTATTATCGACAAGGCCAACAGCCAAGAACCAAGCTCGCTGCTCGCCTGTCGCCACAGAGCCTAACGCCATACAAGAAACATCAGAAGACAGTTTTTTCCTTTCTGTGTATTCATTTAACTGTCCAGTCTGAAAACAACTTTAAATATAAGTAATCTATAGTTTTCATCAAATTAATATCACATAACATTGTTTCTCAAAGTTTCCAATTAAAACAACATCTTGTGAAAAAATAATTATCAAACATGTTAGTATCAATAATAACAAACAACTAATAATATAACAATTGATTTAATGCATTTATGCAAGTGAAATTACCAGGTTGAGAAACAATTAAGTATTTAATGTTTGTCCATGGCATGGTTTTGCCACCTTCATTGTCTGAATGACTCCAGTTTGGCTATGGAATATGCCAAGTGCCATACTCTACCACAAGTGGGAGCATGACATGATCTGCGACGTTGTGGGCTTATCACTGCATAGTGCAGCTACACACCACTCTCACGAGACACGACCCCAAGGCTGCGTCTCGCAAACACGTCGGTAATCAAACAATTTGAAAAATTGTATTAAAATAAATGGAATAATAACTAATAAAAGATTTTATTTAATACACGAAATAACTAATATATAAGTGCAAACAGAATTGTAATATGGTAAATACTCACAGGATCCATTTCAAAGTAAACAAGTTCACCACCAGTTAATGCAATAACAACTTGTCTTTGGTTCACAGCACATTTAACTATAGACTTTTTGCCAGGCGCCTTCCATTCATTTACCCTTTTGTCGGCCCGAATATGTCTAATACCATCTGGATATACTTGGACTAGAGCATCACTACCAAGTGCATGGCAACTCAGCGTAGGTGTTGTTCCCAGAAAGCCGGAGTCTGTCACTTCCTCTACAGTCTCACCAATAGAAAGCACAAGGGTGGCATTAACGAATGACACTATGATGTAAGAGTCAAAGTCGTCTGGAACCAAGAGAAAAAACACAGATAGAATCTATTACACAAGGTCAAAATTTTGAAATACGCAGTGTCTTCGTATGACGGCCGCCTCCAGTAAAACTGTACTCTCTGATGCCTACCTGTGGATCATTGAAGACCTTCTGTATTTGTTCATCGCCCGAAAGTGGATTCTGAAACGAAAAACCACTGGTGTTTATGTATGACAAACAACCAGGGTTTTATTAGTAATTTGTTGATAAAGAGCTTTCATAAGTGGTTATTGTAGCGTCACAGTATATCAGTAACACGGACCAATGATTATAATCATTATGCTCCTAATAAACCCAATTTATAACTTTTGTTTAGGATTTATTCTTAGTGGATTTAGTTGTCAGAACTATAGTTATTACTACTTTCCCTTTTGTATTATTATTTCTGAAGGATGACAATCAGTATTTAATTTTTTAACTTTATTCAATGCTAAATCCTGGAGACTGCTGGTCTAATTGGTATCTCCATTTAACTGCATTTTACTAAATTCTTCAGATTTTGTTGATTGAAATACTAATTTCACCAATGCTTATATTCAATATTACATGGGAGTATGGTGTTTCTGTTAACTTGTAAATATTTCTATCCAAGTAGTTATTTTTACATTTACAGAACTAAGTAAACTCACCATCTTTGTGTCGTCTTACAGTCCACACAGCATTAGGAGAACCTGGCAGTTCTGAGACCGCCATTTCTGCCACTTCCAGACCATGCCTCAATGCCCGTAATGATGACCTAGGTCCTCTACCACAAGCTAGATATACTTGAGGAGTGTCTTCACCAGTTAAATCCGCCACATGGCAAGCTAAAACAAATAACAATTGGATATTTATAATACTATGAATTTGTATTATTTAAAAAGAATAGTGCGTGGAGGAACTTCTCAGATCTGGTTAATGGATCGTCATAGTATTTCAGATGAAACACGGAGCGAATTTTTTTTACATCATTGAAAATATAACATTTTATAAGAATGGCATGATAATAATTTTTAATAACACTATATGATTTGAGACAAAGTTACCTAATATTGGTGAAAGTGAATCCAATTCATCAACTAGCACCAAATTTCTAAGTGGCCGTGGAGCAAAGAAGAATGTATCACCCTCTTCCAGTGGCATTGCTGAACTGAACTCTGGCTCATCGTCTTCATCACCCAAATGAGCAATTTGATACAAGTAACTGCAAAAACCATAAATTGTAAATTAAAGTTCTAATATAAAATATCAAAACAGTGGTGAGCCATGTAGCCATATCTCATGTTGGTTGTTTTTACTGTTTAGCGAATGATTATATTTTCAGCAAGATATGAAACACGAAGATGCAGGAATTTAATGAATTTAATAGGCATTTGAATTGATGTAAAAAAAAAAATGCTGAAAATTTGTTCATCTCATATCAGTGTGCACTCACCCCATAAAAAAGGGAGGACCTTGGTTCAGAGATGTTTTTTCTAGCATGAGTTATAGTAGTGTAACTGACTTATGTCACACAGTCACACAAGGCTTACATGCATATAATATAATCAGAATAGAATGGGTTTAAATCCAACAAAACATAATTAAAGAGCTATCTATACTTACTGGTTGCCAAACTCACAAGCCACAAACAAAAAACCAGTTTTCAGAACACACATGGCTGTTGCAACTGGTACAGTGTCAAAATATTTGAGCTTTATTTCTGTGACCATATCTTCATCAGTTTCTATTGTTATTTTAAATATATCACCCTGCTCCGTTTGAGCCAAGAAAAAGAACATGGACTTTGTCTTGTGTGTTGCAGAGCAAACAAATATCATTCCTCTTTCAGGATCATCCAAATCATTACGTCTCCTGGGTATGGGGCATCGGATATCATGCTGGTCTCCTAAATTTTTGTATGTCAGGTAATTCTCGGAACAGATAAGTACACCAGAAGGCCCATCATTACCACCAGGAACGGTTATAAGAAAGTTTGCATGTTCCTCTAGTGGTTCTGAATATTTTCTAACAACATGGTTGAGACCCAAATCTAATTCATAAAAAGTTAATGTTTGCTGTGTCTTTTGAGCAGCTTCACCTGTGAAAAAAATTAGGTTTCTTAGAATTTTGAACATCATGCCAAATTAATGATTTATTATTTATTTAATATTATCATGTAAGGAGGTTTTAACGTCACTGCCAATCAGAAACACGGACCTCGGAATAATCATTTAACACCAAGGTTTATTACTTGATCCATAATAATTTTAATTTTGCAATCCTACTGAAACCTATTATATCATTGTGAAATATGCACATTATTAGGACCTGAGAGGAATCATATACGGAATATTCTGTTTTAAGTATGGAAATAATACATTTTATTTTAGCAGATAAACATTGAAATAATTATTTACCTGAAGGATCAGCATCTGCTTCTTCATAATCTATCTCCAAACATGCAAACATGGGGTTCTCAAAGCCAACATCCACACCAACCATGTGGTATACTAAAGTGTTTGATTTATGTGCCTCCAGTGGTGAGGAAATTGTTAATCTAGCTTCTGCATCTCTGTTCAAAATGTACACCAATTTCTGCTTCTCAATAGCACCTGAAGCAATTATTCATAAATTAGTGACTTTTTTCTATAATAAAAATCTAAACTAATATAATAAAGTCAAGATTGTACATTTAACCTGGCATCATGGGGGTTTTGAAACTCAGCACATTTATAAATTTTTTTTCTAAGAGTTACAGGTAACAACAGTCAGATGGCATCTGCACTGAGAGTTGCACATAAGCAAAGTTTTTAAGTCTGTAAAAACTATCCCTTGCAGCCATATTAGTGAAATAATTTTGCATTCATATGATTTTAGTGGTTTACTATATATTTAGGCTTTAATATGTAGTTTTTATTTTATTATGGTTTATAATTTTTGTTTGCCAATATTTTTCAAATTTTTATTTCTGGTTTCTGTGGGAATTCAAAAAATTGAGAGAACATCTACATAAATTCTACAAGAATCTGATGTGAAGCTGTGAGATTAAGAGTTTGTTAAGAACTTATAATTTTGTCAAATTAAAATACCTAAAAAAATTATAAGATGGTAAAAAAGTATATTTCAAGTATCTTACCAATCATAACAGCTCTGCCTTTAGGATCTATGGCTAGGTACTGTCCGGGCACAATTCTACGACAACCAGACTTTCCAAAGGTTTCTTGATGCACCTTTTCTAGAATATTTTTAGCTGGAATGTACTCCAATATAACAATACGACCAGAATCAGAGCCAACAACCAAGTAATCTGTAACAAAAAATTCACAAATTAATGAAGTGTTTTGCTTAATATATCAGCTAACATTTGTGAGATTATACAGACTGGTTTTGAACCTTTAAAGTGTCAGACTAGTGCTGTGGCACCCGAGTAGTTTACACTGGTAACCCGTTGATCATTAATTAATAACCTAGACTAAGTTCCATCCAAGACACACATCCTCTCAACTAATTATATAATGTTGCATTAACATTTAAATAGCACTTGCTTTTAATGGTGAAGAAAAACGAGGAAACCAGTTCCCATTCTAATAATAGTGCAATGCATTCCCTATAGAGAGCCAGTATGGTTTGAAAAATGTATAATAATTAAATAATAAATGTACCATAACAACGAACATCTTGGCAACTATTTCAGTTGCAAAGAGCGACGCGATGGATACAGTCTATGCATCTAGTTATAACATATGCCTCTACATCAAGAGACCATGAAGCAAGAGAATGCAATATTTTAGTAATACTTCAAATCAACCTAAACACAAGCTATAATTTTGACCATATTATGTCGATTATTGTAAATAATATTCGCGTATGATAAGATGCCCAAAATCTAAAAAGTTAGGTTAGTTTAGACTAATAATAGGTAATAGCGTGGGGTCAATGACCATGTGGTATTTAAGGTTAAAATTTCAATTACCTTTTGTGCCGCCGGTCAGACGAAATGACATCATGGATCGAACAATGCCAAATATTTCAACCTTCATCAGCGTATGAACTTTGCCGGTATTAGGATCCGGTCTAAGCATCTCTAATGTTTTTCCACGTGATATTATGATCTCCTGCTGCTTTGTGCCGGAGAAATTACCGTGGACGGCATGTGTGATGGCCGTAGACCCTTGCAGTGTCAAGTTATACAAATACATCTTGGATCGGACTTATCCACTCTGAAAAAATGCAATAAATTACTATAAAAAACGTGTTCGTGGAAAATTATTTATGCTTTTAAAATAATTCGGTTGTTAGGCTCGTAACTGACGAAAACAGAAGTGATTTGTGTTTTCGAATGGGTGAGCTTAATCGATTTTGCACTAGAATTACGACCACGACAGATATCGAAAAATTGCCATGGAGATACCTTATAGTGCGAAATATATACAGGAAAATATACCACAACTCAATATTTAATATAAGAACACTTACTTGCATAGAATAAGTAACCGATTGCCGCAATGCGGCAGGATGTTTTCTTGCGTTGCCGGCTTCTGCTTTGAACAGCCGCAAAATGGCGGACTCAGTTCCCAGAGACGCTACTATGCCCATTGCACGAATAGCAAGATGTGACAATTGAAGTAACCAATCAAAATTGAGGAATTTTTGTCATGGCGTCGGCATATATACGTAAAGTGTTGCCATTATTTATGTTATAAATAACTTTTCCTCATTGTATATGAATGGCTATTCGTCAATAGATGGCGTTAATTGGATTAGCTATGCGCTTTAGCCCTTTGTGGCAAGAGATGGCTCTGTTCTGACGCTTACTGTGCCATCTGGTGGCCACTTTAGAAAAGATTATTTTTAATAAAATCAGTGTCAAACAGATGTCGGTAATACCAACTATTTTGTTATAAGCTTCGCTTAGCTTAACTACGCTTCTGAAATCTTATGGCGTGTTCCAAGGAGATGGAGGTTTTCCTTGCGATAAGTGTAATTTTTTACAAAATAACTTACTTGCTACTAATACCGAACTGATCCCTGAAGAACCAATTGTGGGTTCATTAATAAAAATAAATAAATAAATATACTACGACAATACACACATCGCCACCTAGCCCCAAAGTAAGCGTAGCTTGTGTTATGGGTACTAAGATGACTGATGAATATTTTTATGAATTATATATACATAAATACTTAGAAAATACATATAAACACCCAGACACTGAAAAACACTTAATGCTCATCACACAAACATTTTCCAGTTGTGGGAATCGAACCCACGACCTTGGACTCAGAAAGCAGGGTCGCTGCCCACTGCGCCAGTCGGCCGTCAAGAGAGAGGCTATTCTTTAGTTTTCTTTCTTTATATCTAGTACCATCTTTCTACTTATAATAAATCTGTAACAGGATAAATTCTGTACATTGAAGATATTTTCAAAATTTTTACCACCAACCATACGGAACCAAAAACGGTAATTTTTTCATTCGTGTCAGTCTGCCGGTCTGTATCAATGCCGCGCTTCACTCTGAAAATACTAAATGAAACTTTGCACGATTTGTGTTCACACTACGAGATAGGATACTTTCTAAAATTCGGTTCAGTTCCTTTGGGAGAGGGGATAACAGTGTTTGACTATTTTACACCATAACTCAGTGAAATGTTAACCGATTTAATTAACTAAATAATAGAAATATTTTTGTTCAATTTACGAGTTGATCTGATGAATATGATTGGAAATAGAGGACAGTATGTTAAATAAGGCAAAACGGTAGTAGTTCCTCAGGACGGCCTGTTTGATACATTTGAGCTTTTTCATTTTGCCTTGAGAGAGGTCGGGAGGGCTTTAATACGTAGGACAAATCAAAGTTAGTCTAGTAATCAAAGGGAATCAAAGGGCTTGGCTCTATTAAAGATATCATGTCAAATAACATTATAAGGTAGCATTAGGTCAGGTAGCATTATAAACGAGTCGTGGCAATCGACTTCGAATGATTTATTTATGATGGGATTTTATTTAATTTTTGGCAGGCGCTTAGAAAATAACTTGACTCTCTGTTTTTTTTTAATTTTTTTATATCCAACTAGAAAGTAGGTATCCGAATAATAAAATTAAACAGTGGTAAAACTGAACTTAATTATCCAATCTTTACCCTTTTATTTAAGTACGGAGATATTTATTATACCTACATAAAATAAGAATATTAACATAATAAACATTAAAACGAAACTTAAATATCCAATCTTTACCTTTTTATGTAAGTACGTAGATATTTACTATAAATAAAATAAGAATAATAAACTTAAACAGTGGTAAAACGGAACTCAAATAAGTCCAAACATTCAGCCTCAGTTCGTCGCAGACTGATGATCCAATAAAGAACGCGGCGTCTCAAAGTGAAATGGGACCAAATACTCAGGTGCGGCCACGATCGGATACATTGTGATGCGGCGACGCAGAGCGCAGTCACAAAATAGAATTAAAACAACCACAATGGAGCGGCCCTTACAATACGCGGACAAATCGAGGTTGAGTCCCACCGAAACGCTTCAGGTGTTCGGTTAATGCCAAGGTTGCTTACTGAGAATAAAAAACATTACAGTTATGTATTTAGCATTATTGTCTATTTTTATATAGTGCCGTGTGGTGACGGTAGATCAGAATACAGTACGAGGTGTACCAGTGGAGTGCACTGGGTTTTTGACTTAGGGTATGCATAAAGCAGGAGTTTGGCATAAAATGGTAAAATTCTCCAATACGAGTTATATTAAAAAAATATGGGTATGCAGTGCTTTTGTGAATGTATGAAGTGCACGCCACTGGAGGCTACTAAGGGAATATAACTGAGAACGACGATACTACTATCATGTACTGCGATCACCAACCCGCCTGCCCTGTTGTGATTATAGGCAAACCCTCCCGTTGGCAGAGACCTTTAGTTAAGCAGTGTTTATAGTCGCTTTTTGTTTACATTTTTCTAATACGGTAGGCATGACGATCAAACACGTAGTCCAATCTGAACATGAGGCGTATGACTGCGCAATGAAAAAAGCTTGTTTGGATTGTTTGGGCTGAGAAAACTGAGTAACGGCGGTGGGTATAAATCTAAACTAGTATTATAATAAATGCGAAAGTTCTTATGGATGGATGGATATTATTTACGCAAAAGTTACTGAACCAATTTGACTGAATTTTGGAATGGAGATAGATTAAACCCTGGATAAACACATAGGCTTTTTATCCCGGGAAAATATACGGTCCCGCAAGATTAATGAAAACCCAAAAAACAGCTGGTATAAAATAGTGGATAAATGAAATTTACCGAAAAAGTACTCATGATTAGTTTACTGCTGAGCACTGACCTCCCAATTTCCCAAAGGTTTTTGGATCTTAGACCCTCCACGCTGTTTATCACCACAGTTATTGTTAAAGACCTTTTACCAATGATGTGATACATTTCAAAAGAGATAAGCACTTAACCTGTATTTATTTAACACTCTCACCGCCATACGGTCCGCCGGCGGGACGTATCTTTTCGAGTAGAGTACGCCATCTATATGTTGCACTTGGCAAGATCAGCAGGCCATACGGGCCGCCGGCGTACCGAATCTTTCGCGCCAAAATCTAACAAAATTTCCGTTATAACTTAAAACAATTATCGACTCTGTCACGCCACACTAGTAAACAATCATTAGCCCGCCGGCCGCCCGCACGGCTTGTAACGGTCGCATTTTGGCGCGCGTTTTGTGGAATTTCATCGTTTTATTGTGAATTTCTTCCATTTAATTATTATGTCGGACTCAGAAGATGACCCAGACTACCAGCCACCTACAGACGAAGAATCGGAAAGCATGTGCACGTATTCTGATGCAACTTCATCTGAAGAAAGCGTAGAATTATCCACCAGTCACCAACATCAACATTCTTCAGAAGCCATACCATGTCGGAGCATACCGAATTCGAGCTGGAATATACCGTTATCAGATGGTTCAAGAAAAAAACAGTTTCCGTTTACTGTTGACCCAGGCATGAAAAACATTGGTTCAGATTGTCAAACTGAATTAGACTTTTTATTTTTATTTTTGGATAATGAGATTATTGATTTAATGGTACGAATGACTAATTCATACGCAATAAAAACACAAATACTCAAACGTGTAACACGAAACAGTCGGTTGTCTAAGTGGAACGATTGTGATGCTGCCGAAATGAAGAAATTTCTCGGGCTACTGATTTGGATGGGGCTCAAAAAACTGCCAAAAATTAGTGATTATTGGAGTACAGACGTATTATATGAAAACAATGTTGCAAAAAGAGTAATGAGTAGAAACCGATTCGAATTATTACTTCGATGTTGGCATTTCGAAGATGCTTATTATATTGGCATGACGGGAACAGATCGACTCATAAAAATAAGACGCTTCGTCGAGATCCTTTCAAAAAAATTTGGCCAATACAAAACACCTGGAGAGTTTCTTACCGTTGATGAAACAATGGTAGCTTTTCGTGGCCGGATCGCTTTTATGCAATACATACCTGGAAAACGACATAAGTATGGCATAAAATTATTTAAAATTTGCGACGACGATGGATATACCTATGACTTGATTGTATATGAAGGCAAAAGGACCACTTCAACCACACAAAACGTATCCAGTGAAATAGTCATGAAACTCAGTGATCAATATCTGAATGCTGGAAGAAGTATCGTTACTGATAATTACTATACAAGTGTCACTTTGGCTAATAGTTTACTCCAAAAAAGCACCCATTTGTTGGGGACTCTAAGAAAAAATAGAAAAGGGCTACCAAAAGAATTATTGAAAGAGAAACTAAAGAAAGGCGAGACCTGTGTTATGGAAAATAATGACGGAGTGTTAATTCTACGATGGAAAGACAAGCGTGATGTGTTGGCTCTATCAACTCGGCATACACCTAGTTTTGTCAGCGTGCGCAGCAAGAGAAACCGCAATAAAGTGACTATGAAACCAACGCTGATAGCGGACTATAATCGTCATAAATGTGCTATTGACTACTCAGATCAGATGGGTAGTTATTGTAACCCTGCAAGGAGAAGCTTGCGTTGGTTTCAGAAATTGGCCATAGAGCTTTTATTTAGCACATCACTAATCAATGCCTTTATTTTGTTCAAAAATTCGAAAAACCTAACATCTAAAAAATATACCATAACCACATTCAAAGAAAATATTTGCCGTACATTGATGGGTCTTGATCAACAAAGAAGACAAGGTCGAATTAACCAGGACTGCTCAGCTGGACACCGATTTGGAAAGTCAACGTTGGTCGATCAGCGTAACAGAATAGTAAGAAGAAGATGCATCCACTGCTATGAAAAGAAGAGAGAAGAAGGTTTGACCAGTGTAGAAGCATGTAAAGTAACAAAGAAAGTAAATACAGTGTGCTTACTTTGTCCTTCAAATCCTAGTGTGTGCTCTGAATGCTTTGCTAACTTCCATAGCGCTATTGTAAGGCAGTAATAATGTAATAAAACATTTTTCTTTCATTTAAAATAGCTTTTTTATTTCTGTAATAAACCCCCAGAAATCCTATAAATTTTAAGATAGAGCAATTTTTTTTTTTTTAAATTGTAGGTATAAAAGTAAATTTTGTGTCTGGTTGCTTCACTTTTCTGTAATAGCAGGCCACGCACTACAAAATTAATATGAAATCACGAGGTCGTAGCGGACCGCACGGCCTGCTAGTAAAAATACATTGTGAGCCCGCCAGCCGCCCGTACGGCCTGGTAAACTCGTTAAACATTTTTCACCGCGGCCTGCACTGGTGGGCAAAGATGCGGCCGCCGGTAGACCGCATGGCCTGTAACGCTGAAAAAATCTATATATGGATGGCGGTGAGAGTGTTAATCACATAAAAGTAAAGATAAATAAGTATCAAAGTGAAAGTCAGATATATCTTTATTCCAGTAGGCGCATAGATGGCACTTTTGATGCGTACATTACACGTAAAATACACAGGTTGGAATAAACTAGGCAGTAAATTAATGATAGATTTTAAACCATTCGACCTAGAGTGTACATTTTTAGTGCTGCTATTAAAGTTACAATAACAAAGTTAAGAAGTGCCTGGAAAGAAAGAGCTAAGCACTTTAGGATAATCGTGTAGCTACCTGACGCTTAGGCGTGCTACACACTTACGTTACCGAAACGGCAGCAGGTTCGGATCGGCTCGGCTAAATTTGACTGTAGTTTGAGTCGTGGAATCATATCTCTATACAAAAAAATATTGCTTCGTTGAACACGTTTCCATCAGTGCTCACAGCTCAGCTAAGCTAGGCTATGAAAATTAAAGGTCATCATTGATGAATATCACATCAGTCATCATTAGCTATACAGCTTATTTATTAAAATATAAAATATATTTGAATTGTTTATTGTTAAAGATTATTTATTCTATTTTGAAAACATACTTTATAAGCATACGTGAATTAAAGTGGCTATAGCCTAGTGGTTAGACCATCGGCATCTCTTGCGTTTTTAATTGAAGTAATTAAAATATCACTTTGCTTTAACGATGAAGCAAAACATCTTGAGCATCTGAGAATGCCTGAGAGTTCTCTATAATATTATCAAAGGTGTATAAAGTCAACCAAACCGGACTTGGCGAGCTTAAACCCTAACCCTGAGCCTAAACCCTTTTCATTCTGAGAGGAGATCCGTGCCCTGTACTGGGTTTGTATATGGTAAATGACTCTTTTGCCGCTACATTTGTTTCAGTCAATAGCCTCTTAACTACTTAGCCACGTACCGCAGGATCGATAGTTCGCGCGTCGCGACTGTCTGTCCTGTGGCCAGCATGTAAGTGTGTAGCACGCCCTATGAATCACGATCGTTGGGCCCGACGGCCGGGCTCAGCCGTGAGGCGACGACCCTGCAGCGTGCACGTGTGCTACCTTGAAAACGGGTAAAATCTCCTCGACCCACGTCACCGGTTCAGAGCCGGAACTACCTACCTTTAGTGTCATTTATATTATGCATTTTTTATTGGAAGAATGAAAATATTTATGTATATATACTATCATCGTTGTTTGACGACCTCCCTGGCGCAGTGGTGGGTGACGTGGTCTTAAAACGTTGCGGGTTTGATCTATCGCAGGGGCAATTTGGGAATTTATGAAGGTTCAGGTCAGGTTCTTAGGCCATAGCTATTTACCGTGGCGATGTCGTCAAGCGATTTTAACGTTCCGGTACGATGCAACGTAGGAACAAATTAGGGGTTAACTTGTAGTGGAATATCACTTCAGTCTTAGTATTGGCAGCCTAGGCAAACAGAACAGCCTATGGGAACACAACGCACGCAATATATTTGATATTGATAATAATTATTATAAATGAGAGAGTGTGTTTGTTTGTTGTTACGCATGTTGAAACAACCGTTGAAACAATCTTGATGGGTAAAATCATAGCTTACAGCCTTGGACATAGCATAATTTTAATCCCGGAAAAGCTGAAAGCAAAAGTTGCTGGAAAAAGTTTTAAGCGGAATTTAAAAAATAGCATTTCTTACTTGTCGTAATAAAACCGCTTATCTTAATAAAAATTTGCATCAGTAGTTGTATTTTGTATCGCGGAGACGGGATACAAAATATTCCGGGAAAATAAAGGGTTACTGTATTAAAAACCCAAGATAAACGCGGACGAAGTCGCAGATAACAGCTAGTACGATATAAACGTCTACTGAATCCATGCTGTGCTCACTATTTCAATCTATCTTTTATTTTATACCAACTCATTCGAATTTTGAAAATACCTAATTTCAATATTCAAGAATTTGCATTAGCAAGCTTCGAGAATCCTACGAGAAAAATCCCTTTTCTAAAAATGTTTTCCGTATCTGACTCTTAACTCTTTTATATTTAAAGCTTAACGTACGAAGTAAAATGCAATCAAATACCACGTTTATGTCAGTAATACAAATTTGTATGTTAATTTATATCTTCTCGACCCCTGAGTGGGCTTAATGCTTCAGTTAAAGCTTTAGATTACTCACGAACGTGGTCTATAATATTTTTAAGTATTATCTGCCGAAGAATGCAGACTTTATTAAACTTTTTGTATAGTTTATACTTAACAAATAAATTATTTATACGGTTGAATAATAATTGTGAGTTAGAATAAAACGTATAAAAACTTGTCGTGACTCACACTGCAAATAGGCCATAGTTTTATATTTTTTCGGGAAAAATCCTTTCTGTATTTTTAGTTTAGGGCTCAGTTTGGGGATTTTAAACTGACAGTTGTACTGATATTATATGGAAATCACAATATCAAAATAGTGTCAATATTTGTACAATTCCCTGATGAACAAATAATACAAGTTAATGACGCAGTCAATTAGTTCTGGTGAGTTAGTTATGTACTCTCGAAATAGAATACCATTATTTAGGTTTGTCATCGTCATCATCAAGTCAAGATCAAGTCAATAGTCCATAACAGTCCACTGCTGGACTAAAGTCTTATCCCAAGGATCGGCAGACAGGTTGGTGATCTGCCCGCTCCATGTTATATTACCTTATTCGCCTAATACGACACCCGTGGAAAGAGGGAGCGTCGTGACAACTGTATTCTGATCTGCCGTCATCACATATCATCGCGATGTTGAGGCCTTCTCTCTCATAGGAGACGAGGCTCTACAGCTTAAACCCACAACTCTGCTCTAATGCGGCTAGACGGGCTTGCTTTGACTATCATTATCAAATGCAACATGTTAATGAGAATAACTGGGGCCAACCCTGAACATTTACTAAGATTGCTCCACAGTACAGATACCTTTTTCTGGTTTACACAGATTAACCAATGTCAGGTATACAGGGGTTTATACAATTGTGCCAGTTGTACGCAAATCTCTAAACTAGTGCTACCCTTTTTTACGCAGAACGAAATAAAAGGGGTGCCACTACTCCTTAATTTTTTAATTTAGTTTAGTTTAGACGTTGTCAATGACACTGTAAATTTCTTATCAGAAAACAAAATACCTAAGAATTTTTGATCCAGCCGACAAAGGAATGATCCGGATGTCAACTAGGCAGTTATATTGATCGATAGAACTAAGAATATTTATCAACATTTTAACTTTATTGTATTAGCTATCTAGTATAAACATATTTTACAGCAGCAGGATATTAAAGCGCGGGTGCAATAATTTTATCACAGCTGCCATCTGTCTGATAGCGCCAATTAGTTCTCACTTGATAGCGGGTGGGCTGAACAGTAAACCTTAGTACAAGATTTGCTCGCTTGCAGTCATTAACGAGAATCGAACTATTTGAAAATCGCAGTAAAATAGATCTTATCGGTATTATGTTAAAGCTCAAATTTGCTTGCATTTCTTTAGCAAGAAACATTGGTTTTTGACAGAACGTTTGTAACAAATAAATCAGAAGTATAGGATTTTCGACTATAAAACAAGGTATCATTAGGTAAATTTTACTTTGAAGATACAGAATTTAATACTTGAAAACGACTCGATTGCGTGCTAGCAAAACTTGTACTAAGGCTACAGAACTTGCGGCCTACAATTGCGCTATCTATAACGAAATAAATATTTCCTACGTGACGTTTCCTCTCGAGCATAATACGGCTAAGGGAAGGTTGTACTTATATATTATATTTACCATACATATATTATATTGTGTGTATTTATTTTTATTTTACTTACTCATTTAAAGACAATATGCTTAGAAAAGAGAATATTGAATGCTTTACAAAAATAAACTTTGTCTAAAATCCTATCCTTTGTAGATTTGTAGCAAAGAAAAACAATAATTGAAATGAATTTTAAACAACAAATTTAAGTAGTTTATATGCATTTTTGAAATAAAAGTCATGGTCTTTTTGTAGTGACCCCAGGTTCGGAACGCAGATTCTAGCGAGATGAATACGGCAAGAGACTCAGCAGATCTCGTTTTCAATATAATTTTACAGTTTAACAATCTCTTTCTTTAGTATATTTGTATTTAACTTAAAACGTTATACAGCGCTGTATTAATGTAATCATATTCGATCTAGGAAAACAGTAGGTTCTGGTGCGAATTTAAAAATAACTCATACTTTTTTTGAATGTTGACACAACCGGCAAAATTCACAACACTTAGGAAAAAAAAAACTACTTCAAGCTCGCACCAGCATGTCAGGGGTATGGCAGTTATATTAAAGTAATATACTCGTAGGTTTCTTTAATATAACTGCCATACCCCTGCTGTTGCTTATACATGCTGGTGCTGATGGCTACGAGTATATTAAAGTAATATACTCGTAGGTTTCTACGCAGCATTGAATCGGAACTTTAAATCCCTTGCGGACAACTTTATTGGTATGGTGGTAACTAGCCCTGGCCGAACCAGACGACAAAATTCAGAAACAATTCTGATATTGTAAATTCCCAAAACTACTCCCACTTATCACACACACACACATCGCTTACCACTGCGCCACGAAGGTTTGTCTATATGTATACCTACCCGTAGTTATGATATATTTCCATTTTATGTTAATGCCATGAAATGTAGAGATAGCCCGACGCATAATGAAGGTGGAATATTAGTCGATAGTTGCATCTGGTTGCATAAGTCTACCTTATCTGTTTAAAATCAAAATATGGTACGAGATATATTTAAATGACAGTAAAGCCTAGAAAAATCTTAAACTTGAGTTTACAGATTTACTTATTTTTACCGCCGAACATTTGCAGCCCCTAAATCTTATTATATTTGTACAGCTATTCATACAGCCAACGCCATGATGCATGGTGTTCTCGCTATAAGATGTTTCTTAATACACTTATTTAGTATACAATTTAATGTACCAATTATGCAATTAAATGTAGTTTCTTATTGGTTATAGACATGAGATCTTTACTACAGATTTTGATTTTGATTTACCTGACTAGAGCTTATAGACAAATCCTATTAATTAAGGATTAAAAATAGATAAAAAAGTTTGAGTATGAATTTCTCTAACTTCATAGCTAAATATTTATTAACCTTCAGATGACGACAGCAAAAAAAAAAATTACCCGGCTAAGTTTGTAATTGGCTCTTCTTAGATCAGGCGCATTTGGAACTTTCGTAGCTTTAGGTTTAAGTTGGCGAACGTAGTTATCACCAATCATATAAGAACGCTTTAAAAACCTGATATGCCTACATGAATACAGAAAAATTGAATTTGAATGAAAACTTTGTTTAGTAAAAACTAAAGTTATCTCGTAGTTCGACGACTTAAATGTGGAAAGGAAAAGGGTTGTATGAAAATGTTTTATATCTACTAAGAGATTTTATAATATGGTAATTAATAATTGGTAGATCAAGCAGATGGCCCACCTGATTGGCGATTTGGAGTATGCCAGGAACACGTTCGACAAAGTGCCACTGTGTTTCCATAAACCTGAGGCATAATATACCTGTAATTACACCGTCAACCACGCCCTTAAGTCCGGAACACAGCTGAACAGCTTGGCGGTATTACTTCGACGGAAGAGCTGTGTCACAAGAACCTCTACTGCTATTAGCATTTACTCGCAGATTTTTTTTTCGGTCGGGACAGTGGTGGTTAGCCAGGGCGTTGGGTGTGCGCAATTAATACAACTGAGTCACATGTTTGGATTCGGCGCGTGGCATTGTCCATCGTGTTTAGTTAACAGTTTCGTGGAACGGACACTCTGTTGTTATAACATCGGCTTGTTTAATGTACCGAATGTCCTGTTGGATATGCCGGAGTCATATCACATATTAGACATAACAAGCTTTCATATAACAGTGAGGTTTATAAGTTTATTGCTTCTGCAGGTGGTGTGTTTTAAAACAATGATAGCTATTACAATTATAGAGTACATATATACTACTTAAATTTTATTATATGTTGATACTCTCAAGTCAACGGGTCGCGAAGCTGAAGAGCCAATGGGAGGGGCACATAGCTGCCACCCTGCTTTCTGAGTCCAAGGCCGTGGGTTCGATTCCGCCAACTGGAAAGTGTTTGTGTGATGAACATGGATGTTTTTCAGTGTCTGGGTGTTTATCTGTATATTATAAGTATATTCTTAAAAATATTCATCAGCTATCTTAGTACCCATAGCACAAGCTACGCTTACTTTGGGGCTTGATGGTGATGTGTGTAGTG
Source organism: Pararge aegeria (assembly GCF_905163445.1). Taxonomy (NCBI): domain Eukaryota; kingdom Metazoa; phylum Arthropoda; class Insecta; order Lepidoptera; family Nymphalidae; genus Pararge; species Pararge aegeria. The sequence goes on along the minus strand of NC_053195.1, from coordinate 6,953,867 downwards.
TCGTAGTATATTTATAGCTCACAGGCCAAATGGACTTTTGGTTTCCAAAATGCTGTTTCAACAACCTCGCACCGGAAAATGCAGCGTCTGTAGACAGCATCTGTAGAACTATAACCTAACAGATGACATCAAAGTAGTGGCAGGGAGCCGCTGGATAGATGCGGCTCTGTGGACTATTAGAACTCTCCACAAAATACTTATGTTTAGCAGTGGACGGTCATTGGTAGACGTGATGATCATATTAATTGATTTGAAATACCTTTAGTCTACGGTTAATGAAAACTGAACCACTGACGATCGCGATTGTTGGTCGCGAAGTAGGTACTTACTTCTGTAAATAAATCCGGGTGATATCCGATTCCAAACCTGAATCCATTTTGAGAATACTCCGAAATGCTAGACGATTTTTATGATAATAGTTCAACCGTTTTGATAGGCGTAAACATCAGCTATTTATGAGCGTAAGCTTCTAGTATCGTGTATTGTAATGTGTAGAGGAATGCAATATTGCCAACCCTAAATCCCAGTGTAAACATTCCACCCACTCCCTTCGACTGGGTAACTCAATATTTGGCGGCTGATCCATTATAGGGTTGCCAAATATTTGAATTTAATATAAAACAATCGGAGGGCTTAAATTTTTCAGTAAATTAGTTAAAACGCATTATTTTGGATACACATTTGAAGCTTTAAATCTTTAATTATTTCAATAGCTTTAAAATGTTTCACACTAATACTTATATTTTGAGGAAAGTGTTTTGCTCCTGTTTCCTCACAGCCACCCCTAATTTTCCCCTAACAGACTATACCAGGCCCTCCTTTAATAAAACATCTCGATAATGAAAAGTCAGACAGTCATAGAGGGTGGAGAATTAACCCTCGGTCCCACGTCTCACCCCGTACCGGCGAAATTGTCTTTTATGAGCCTGAACCGAACCGCCAAAATAAAACGATGCACGCGCACCATTCGCAATAAATATCTTAATGATATGGAATCAGAAAGTATCTTTCCTATTTCATTGACGGAAGGTCGTATGCGCTATTTAGATTCTATGTAGTTTCAACTTTAGGTGGGTAATGTAAAAGTGGTTTTTCCCCACGCGATGTGAATCAAAGGGCCCTCGAATGCAGATTCGCCTTCGTTTGACATTCATGGTTTTATTCAAGCAAGCACGTGCGAGGCCACCTGTCGCTGATTCTGCACTTATAAGTTTGTTCCATAAGTGGGTACATGCAAATTTTAATTGCAATATTGTAGGAGAGATTGTTGTCTATTTTTAGGTGGTTGTGTGTGTCCGTATTGTTTTACTTATAATTTTTGTTACTGATCTGAAACAATTATAGCGGTGTTAGCCTAGTGGGTAACGCTTTGGCTTCCCGTTCGGGGCACCTTACTTCGATCCCCGTTCGACACACATCTAACGTTTTGAAGTTATGTGCTATTTTAATTTTAGCAGTTAAATATGACTTGCTTTAACACTGAAGTAAAACGTCGTCAGGTAACCTGCATGCCTGAGAGTTCCCCGTAATGTTCTCAAGGGCGTGTGAAGTCGTGCCTAGAAGTTATTGATGATATTGATGATGACGCGAAACGATGGGTGCTAAATTAAATTGTCTATGTCTGCGTTCAGCATTTGTAGCGAGGTTTGAAGTTAATATTCTAATTTCCTTTTTATGTTACCAACGTTCAATCAGGTATTTCGGGATAATCAAGATGCGATCTCACCTGGGCTACGATCTTCTAAGACTGAAGAACGAGGTAAGTGTATCTGGTTGTCTATGTATTTGTCTGTCACACAAACACAAACATAAACATATGCTCTGAAACGAATTGATAAATTTAGATTGGAAATCTGGATTGAATTAAATTTAGATTGGAAATCTGGGTATTTGGGTAATCTGGGTAAATTGCTGTATTGGGTATGAACTCTCTAACTTCTTAGTTAATGTAACGTAAATAATAATTGAAATCTAAGTAATAAGAAAATATTTCCACAGGATTCAAACTAATAATAATGGTTCCGTTAGCCTATAGAGACTCAGTGTCACTAGATTTAATGTTATAATGTATAGACTGTCTATACTCTTAAAACTTATCGCTTTAAGAGGACTCTAACTAAAATTAATTATTGCTCAGCAGCGGAGACCAACCATTAATCTATAGTCTCCTTGCTAGCTAATGGAATAGCTAGGCGTCAGGACTATTAATGACTACATTTTAATTCTGAATTAAATAATCAATTCGAGTCTCGTTCGATGCAAATGGCCGGCGCCGGATGTGGACCTCCCAGTGACAATACTTGCATCGCGTCAATACCAATTCAAAATGGCGCCTTGCTTTATAGCCTCCCGCCATTGTGACCGAGGTTTCATTTCAACTACTTCCCGTTTGTTACGTGGATCGATTAACATTGATCACGATAAGCTTAATCCCCCGAATTTGGAATTCAAATGAGGCTCTAACTTCGCTGTCGTCAGGCGAACGATGTATTTCGGATACAGATACATTGAGCTATTTTGTAGTACCTAAGTACTCATTATGAATAACGTAGTGCATAGTAGCTCAATGACTTTTAAATAAATTATTACTAACTATAGGTAAAATTCTATAGTTACGCGAGACTTAATTTTACATTTTGGATTTTGTCGATGGTTTTTTTTTTTTATATAGCGCAATTCTTTCTCCACGATTTTGTAAACGGTGCTACTACAACAATCCGAAGTTCTCTACTCTCTCTTTCCTACCGTAAAAATTCCTCTTGACGAGATTTCTGATAAATTGTATCTAATCTACTGAGTACAGTGAGTTTCCGATGATTTAGTTAAGACACAAGAACCGCCTGTCTTATAAATTTGGCATTTTCCCTTGTTCATACATCACATACCTATTCAAAGTAGTTAAACATTACTGAACCAAAGTTAACGAATTTCTAGAACGTCGCGTAACAGATTGAGATTTGTTCCCAGAGTTTTCTATTTATGGAGGTAGTTACTTAAGGCCACCCGTGTGAATTTTAGGCGAGTTTGTTATTAGTACCTACCTAATTCGTAAAATTTACAAAAGTGACACGATCAATTAAAAGCAATTAAACCAGCGACATAAACGTATACAAAAACGAATTGCGAAATTGGTACAGTGTGATCGCGCTAAAAATAGTTTCTCATTGTTACCAAATTGCTGCCTGTATAAAAAGAGCTTGTTATTGTTTGTGTTGTGTGTGTAACTGTGATTACGTTGTCGCAACACATTCACGGTCGGGTCCATGACCGACCCGAACCGAACGAACACTGATTGATCATGATTAACCCTAAAGTAATATCGGATAAAAATCGGGCCGTTATACTATTATTCATTGGCATGCCTCGTACTTGTTTTTCTTTATAGGGTTTCGTAACAAAATGGTATGAAACGAAGCCTTATGTTGCGACTTAAGTAATTTGTCTGTCTGTCGCAATGTAGTTGACGACAATTAACTACTACTCTGGCGCAATGGGGACCGCTGTGGCTTATATCCTGGGTGCGATCCCAATTTAGAAATATATTTATGAATCCAGTCTGGTTTGGTCTGGTTGGAGGCTTTGGCCGTGGCTGATTACCACGCAACTGATAAAAACGTATCACGGGTTTAACCGACACTTAGTTAAGATTGCATTCAAGGGCTCGTAGTGGAAGAATAAAAAATCTGTTGTATTGACATAGATTGAAAGTAACTTAACGTAATAGTTCATGATCTTTTGTGTAAATTGTAATCAAAATTTTACTGTTGTTCTTATTGTGGCCAACGGATAAGCATGGAAATCTAAATAGGTATACCGTAATGATAATCCTTAAAATTTTTGACTGTAACTCCATTAGTCAAAGATATAGTCTAGATATAACCAAATAACTGTAATCCGAGCAAACTGGCATGTTTCGATGTTATCGCAACAAATTGATCAGATGCTGATCCATTAAGATTAGTCACGAGTTCGTACTATTCACTTAATTATCGTTGCTCGGGAGATGACGTCATTTGTCCCTAGGTCGGCTTGCAGTGAAAATTAATTGCCCCGTATGCGTGGTGTCATATCAATGAAATCGGACACCCGTTTGTGAAAACTGTTATGTTCTTATTTTAATTACATTACTAGCAGTTCCCCGTGTTTTTCAGTTTTTAATGCGAATTGGTGAATTTTAATGATTTGTATCACAAGTACTTGATAAAAAACAGGACCGACGGCGGATGGTGTCTTATTCACGGAAGTTGACACCAGCAATTTCCTAACTCCGGGATGGGACTAAAATTTCCTTAACAGAAAATACACATCACCTGACAATTTCGGGTCCGACAAGGAGTTTGAACCGAAGACCTTATGATCCGTACTATATTCAACAGTTAACCACTACACTATTGAGACAGTGATTCGGCAATGAAAATACAACCAAGATTTTTGTAATGCGGCTAATAGCTTTTCTGGAGATAAGCGCGATAAAACAAATAAACAAACTATTCAGTTTTATTAATAGTATATACAGAAATATAGCTATATAGACGTAAGGTTGAGATTTTGTGACAGGTATTCATCTGTTACCAAGACCTGAAGACATAAATGGATATTGTATAAGGTAAGGATGATGATAAAATGGATATTGTATAAGGTAAGGTCCTAAGAAGAGTCGGTAGGTATCTACATCATACTTTATGCTTCCATCGGCTCAGATAAATCCGATGGAAGCCGACGTATTGACAAATAGGTGTATATAAAAGTGGGCATTATTATTAATATATTCGAGATAACAAAATCCTATCATGGAGCCTACAAAGAGCCATTAAATCCTTGGTTCCAGACATGGTCCCATGGCTCACGTACCGTATTGGGAATTGTAAATTAGGAGGCGCACCTGTGTGGCCCAAAGTGAAAAAAACCGTGTGGGTGCGACTTGGACTAAACGAATTATTCAACTACCTGCAACTTCCTTTAGGTGACGAACGTATTTCACCACAACTCACAAACATATCTAATCCATTGCGTAGAATGTACGGAAAGATATGAACAACCAGTGAAGAAAATCGGTAATGCATACGCACGTCTGAGGATATTCCTACAGCAGTGATTTATAATAATCGAAATATTAGTCAAGTGGCCCGCCTTCATTCTCAGGTGCATTTTTGTATTGAAGAAATTTGTATGTTTTTTTTTTATTGTGTTTTAAAAGCCTTCACAATAGTGTTGCCCAAATGCAAGAACAAGACGAGACTTAGCCAGTCTTGGTCTTGGTCTTGCGCCAATACACCTGGTCTTGGTCTTGGTCTTGGTCTTGCGCTCCCAGTCTTGGTCTTGGTCTTGGTCTTGCAGCAAGAGTCTTGCAAGTCTTGCAATTACCTATTAGTCTATTACTATTTATTAAAGTTTACTTTAAATCTTAGAAAAACGTATTAGAATTGGAACATTGTGAGCTTGAATTAACATAGCCATAGTAAAGATCAAGCAGATTAATAAATAACTGAAGATTTGATAAGAAATTCGAAAAATCGACTGACCTATATGTCGTTTTCCATGGAAGTAACTGTTTCTTAATAAACATTTATGATTTATAAGCTTACATTTGCTAAAACAACTTGTAAAAACTTAAGAAATATAATGGCTAAATGTACAATAATAGTACCTAAGTAATTAGTTTAAAACCATATAAGTAATCAATATTATAATTACTTACTAGAATGAATTATTATGACATCTACTACCTATCCTCACCATTTTATCCTAATCATAATACTACTTGCGTGATCAGTATAATGTATTCATTTTCATTCTAAGCACTCTGAAACTTATTTATTCTTTGGAACACCTGTAGGTACTCTTAAAATTCGAAATTATTTTGCATGAATAGTGTCAAATGTTATGATTTCGGCGCGGCGGCAACGATTGTTTTAGATTTCAAAAGAAGCCGCCGGCGCGGGTATCATAACCATGTACTTCCGAAAAGCGGCATATTTCTTTGAGAAGTAAGTACAAAACCTTTGATGCCGCATTATCAAAGTGCCGATGGTTAAAACATAACTATGCATGCACTCAGTTTGATTTTAATAGATATTTTTTTTTCGCTATGTTTATGGTATTAGTCGTAATGCGCATAGGTCCAGTTTTTCATATTCTTTGATATAGTTTTTTGCGTCTCATAGAATTCCTAAGCGTACCTATCTACCTATACACCGAACTGTTACACCTAACTACTCCGTGAAATAGCGCTAAGTCCTAGCTGCAAGACGCAAGAGTCTTGCAGGCTATGTCTTGTTCTTGCTCAAGTCTTGCACGGTCAGTCTTGGTCTTGGTCTTGCTAAAAATACGCGGTCTTGTTCTTGGTCTTGGTCTTGCAAAAACGCAAGAACAAGACCAAGACTGCAAGACCAAGACTGAATTTGGGCAACACTACTTCACAATGTCAAGAAGTTTCCCAAGATTTGTTAATAAGTCATTGTGGGGTTCCTTTTGGAGAATGTGATGAAACAAAGTGCCCAATGAAATATAATAACGTAGATTAGTATGGCTTATTGCTTATACTTAACACTTACATTTATTGATTAGGTTTTTACTCGTTACGTAAGTAATAATCTAGGTACGTAGTAACTTAGTACAGATGATGATGTTGTTTCGCTATTCTGTAAGTCTTAGTTCTAAAACTTGCTTTGTGTATAACCTACTTAGGCATCTACGTCACTTCAAATAAATGAATTCAAGAAAATGAAATTATCATCGGCGTGAACATTGGACCTGACTTATGTATATACTTACTCACTAAGTAGGCTTTAAAAGCAGTAGGGACATATACATATGCTTATATCTTTCTTTGAAAGCATTTCATCGTATCGAAGTGTTGAGCAAACATTTTTTGTAAGCACTTTATAATGCCAAAAATAAAAATGATTTCTCAAATATTGTTTGATAGCCACTATAATGTAAAAGTAAGCTTTGACGGTTGATATCTCGTTGATCTTATGATTTGGATTATTATGAAATAATATCAAAGCCAGTTCATAAGTGTTAGTAAATTATAAAAATTTTATGAGGCTTACAACTCGTAACTCGACGCTTTAGAAGTTTTTGTCAATTTAATACTTTTTTTTATTGATGTTGCGTGGGCGCTAAGTATAACAAAAAAAACACATACTACTGTAATATTCAAAACCCTGTTTTCACCTAAAGTAGACATATTTTACTTATTCAACCATATGACTTTAATTTTAGTCAGATAGCTAGGTGAAATATATCGACAAAAAAACATGAAATTCCTAACATTATGTAGATAGGTTAGGTTAGGTTATAATACGGAACCACTGCGTTTTGAATCTCTTATATCGGTATTTTGATTAGTCATTTGAAGTCGTTATAATTTTTTGGATTATTTCGGAATTTAAATTGGGTTTGGAGGTTCTACCGCATTAGTTCAACTAAGTAGGTAAGTTAAAGTGGGAAAGTGTTTAATTTATCAATCACGATTCACGAGCCCTTCATACATTTCTTTTTGTTCTAGTAAAGTGAATCATTATGATTTTAACCACACGCGTTGCAATATACCTATTTTTAACGAAAACGGTGAGAGCCTAGTAGATATGGCTGAGGCCTCCATTCCCGTGGTCCGAGTTCAATGTTCGCAATTTAAACTTTTAAGGATTAAGTATGTGCTGTATTTTCATTAAAGCAATTCAACATTTATTTATTTAAAGTATGCTTACACTGTAAGCACTTTTGAAACGTAAACTCTGTCTGAATGCAGTTACTCTACCACTGGTAATTAGAATATTATTTGCTTCAAACAGCGAAGTTAAACATTGTAAGGTAACCTGAATACCAGACAGTTCAACATAGTGGGCTCAAAGGTGGGTGAAGATTATCAATCAGCACTTGGCAGCAATAATCCCGTGCCCTGTAGTGGGCCGGAAATGGGCTGATAATATTAATGGCGATGATTCTTACTGAAGCGAGCACAAAAACCTGAATAAAAGGATTTTCTTGTGTTAAATTACCAATTAGGGACCGCTCCCACCCCAGCTTCGCATGCGTAGTTATAAAAAATTATAAGATGAAAGAAGGAAAGGGGTGAGGGACGGCGACACGGACAGTGTATAGAAAAGTACAACATCCACCCTGGCTTCCGTGTGTTTACTACTTTAGCGTTTAACTATAAAATCGCACCCGAACGCTACATGTAGCTGTTTACAAACAGCATTATCACGGTTATCGCCCGCCTTTAATTCGAGTCCACTTCGGAATGTATGATGTCAGCGCGACAAATGGTGGCAGTTGTATTGACATGACTGAGCATTTAAGTAATAGTACTCGTAACAATTCGCGAGGCAGGTTGATAAGGTTGAAGCCTTTATGGAGCGGCGCTCGGCGCCGTGCTGTCGCCGCGATAACCTGTGACCACGGACATGGTAAATACCTAAAACGTAGGGTTGGCTACTATTAATAGTACCCAATGGCGTGCACTTCATACATGCACAAAAGCACTGCATACCCTAAAAATTTTGTATTACTGATAAAGGGGAAGGTTTTTGTCCATTTTATGCCATTTTCTCTCTTAATGCATACCCTGGTCAAAATCCCTGTGCACGCCACTGATAGTACCAAGTAGCGTAGGTTTTAAGTAGAAGTAGTGCTTTTTGTGACAGAGCTCGTCCTATTACCATGCTTATTTCTGATGCCGCTAAGCAGCATAGATAGCGTGGTTGCCGTTGTGATTGCAGACACATGTGGCTTAACACCAATGCCTCAGGTTGATAGACACAGGGCAGAAATTTGTAGGACGTGTTAGTTGCATGCTCGGCAATATGTCGCTCAAATTGTTTTTTTTTTAGATTTTTTTTATTCCACTAAAAGTTAGCCCTTGACTGCAATCTAACCTGGTGGTAAGTAATGGTGCAGTCTAAGATATTAACGGGCTAACCTGTTAGGGATTATGGTAGTCATACCTCAAATCAGATTCCACGCGACATCGCACCGCAACAATAAAACGTTTAGCGGCATGTCTTTGTCGGTAGGGTAGTAACTAGCCACGGCCAAAGCCTCTGGCAAAACGCTATGTTTAAAATGCTCTGTTTAAAGGTGGTGGTTTCCACTTACCATCCACCTGGTTGGTCCATCACTTATAACTGTAGAAAAAAATATAATCTTCTACAACTGATTATCCAGGGTACAAGGGGAAAGGGTCGTAGGAAAGAGACGAGCATCCTGGTAGATAAAGCTGCGCCAGTTTTTTAATAAAAGCCCCGGTCACTAGAGTTTCTGTGTCCCATAGTTAGCATGTTGGAATGATCGCCAACCAACGTTAGAAGAGGCACTTTAAGTAGCAGGCTGTCTATAAAGTTAACAGTGTAGTGTCAGTTTTCTTTTCGCAGGATAGAAATGAGAAGCACGAGCATTTCCGTAGCGCTGACGTTCAAATGCAAACCAACAAGGAAACCGTCGTCTTCTACTCAAATAGAAAGCACGATTTACTAGAGCGAAGCAAAAATAGGACTAAATGTTTTGCAGTGAAATGGTATCTATACTATACTAGCTGTTGCCCGCGACTTCGTCTGCGTTTGATTTTGTTTTTAAAGTATTCAGTATCGCTAAGCCTTAAATGAGTATAGTAGTATACATATATAACATGTGACTGTCAATTAATTATAGACAAAAAATTTGCAATAAAATAAAATTGCGACTATAATTAAAGATCTAAGCTACCTTATCTCTTAAGTCGGACCAGACTGCTCACGGAGTGCCAATTTAATTTAAAATCGGTTAAGTAGTTTAAGAGTCCATCGCGGACAAACATCGTGACAGGAGATTTATATATATTAAGATATTATAGAGATGCAAAGTTTATGAGTTTGTGAGTTAGTGACACTGACGGGGGGTCAGTCAATCTCTGGACCTACTGAACCGATTTTGAAAATTCTTTTACATATATAAAGCCACATTACTTGTGATTGATATAGGTTATATATTAAATAGAAAACTGAAAAGAATTTTTCCTATTAGTGAGATTTTCGAAGTAAGTCGGAAAAAAGTCGAACGAAAACGTTGCTTAAGAGAAAGTTATATAGGAGTTATAGAGCTTTATAATGCCTACAAAAAAGTTCGCGACAGCATATGTATATCTTTTATATGTGAGTAACCAAAAGTAGTTTTTGATAATAAAAAATATTTACAATCGTCAGATCATGTTTATTGGCTATATTATCAAAAAATATGAATTCTTATCAAAATAACTAAACTTATCGTCTCAAGTATTTATTCAAAGTAGTATTTTAAGTAGTCCAAATTATATGCGAGATAGGTATGGAACCGCAATCATGTTGTAATATTTTGAGTGATATAATTTCTAGTAGACGGTTTTTTTTAAATATGTTTAACATTTCAATCTATTTATTATTAGTAAAGTTATTAAATTCCACTTTGGGTACTTTGTCGTATAAGCTTTCCTTACAAATCTTATACTTAGGGGACCAAGTCAGATCAGAAAATAGAACTAAATATCTTAATTATCAAAAGCTAGACTAGGGAGAAAACGAAAACAAACTTCAATGAAGGCAGCCCTGAAGCTACATTCCGCATTCCTCACTTATAATAATTACATTGCATAGTGTACAGAGAGTTTGTAGACTCATTTATGACATGCATTCTCTACTATGTAAATTCCATTAGGTTGCTAACATCCATTTAATAAACCTACCGCCTTAACGCCTAAATTCAGATTATTTAAATACATTTGTACTTTAGAGACATTAAGATTTGGTAAGTAAGTTTCTTGTGCTTTTGGCTCATAGACATTGTTGTATTGATAGGGTATTAAAAAACTCTTGGTGTACTAAGGCCACTTAGGGCCTAGGGGTTGACATAGAGGTAGGAATGTGTTTTTGGCACTATATGAGGGGCAAGAGTGATGTCAAAGTTACGTGACTTATAAGTTAGACACATAGAATAAGTATAGAAGCTCAATATAAGCTTTATGGGCTTATGAGGGTGGTAAAGATTCCGGGAAGTCAGAAATTGTACGTGGATGAAGTCGCGGACTAACCTCTCCTAAGGTCTCTAATTAGGTTGAACTGTTGATCGTTTTTTTTAAGAACGTTTTAACGTGATGGTTACGCTTGTAGGACAAGCTCTTTGCATGCCAAGTGTTGCTTTGTGATGCTTGCTCTGTCAATTAAAAGGATAAAAAAACCGATTGAAATTACGGATGATATTTTAGTATTTAATATTTTCTGCTCTAAAAACCTAGGAATGGATAAAAAGAATTACGTAGAGGATTAATGCAAATATTTTGAAGTTCCAATTTACTTTGTCAGGTGCTTGCTCCGTCAATTAAAAGGAACTTAACAATTATTCATTGTAAAGTCAACATCTCCTGAAGAATTGTGGAATATTGCAAATTAAGCTTAATTTTCATAATATATCATGGATTTCCGCAAAGTAACGTCTGTTTCTATCCAATAATTAAAAAGAAAAAAAAACTATATATTGATATTCAATATTTACTGCTCTAAAAATCTAGCAATAAGTAAAATAGTGCAAAAAATGTTGAAGTTAACAACTTACTTTTTGATCCTTCAAGTAGGTATACGAAGGTGACTTATTTGATAAATGAACAAATGCCATGCCTTGAAAGTTGATAACACGGCGCCAGTACGACGCGTTCGTAATGACCACCAACGGAAAGAATGTTTATACAAATTCCACATACTTTTAAAATGATGCATCTAATCGAGCTGTGCCTGAGCCCTTACTTTCATGCACTATATTGGAGAGAAGCAGGCGTTACTTTGCGGAAATCCATGATATAATATCAAAATTAAGCTTAAATTACTATACTCCGCGAAAAGCAGGAGAATCTGTGTGGTGTAATTTATAATTTCTTCAATCCTTATACTCCACACCAAACAGATCTTCGGCAATATACACTTTACGCACGTTTCGCTCCGAAACCGGAGCATCCTCAGGAGATGTTGACTTTACAATGAATAATTGTTAAGTAACAATTATTCATTTTTCAGTTTCTCCTGCTTTTCGCGGAGTATAGCAAATTTAGCTTAATTTTGATAATATTTCATGCACTATGTTACTATGGTGCGATACATTGGTTTCGATTTTGATTGGTTCATAACATGTTTCTTTAACGCTGTAAGAATCCTTGGTTAGTTGCGCTAACATTGTACCTACTTAAGTACCAGTATATTCCAGAATGTAAGTTATTTTTGTGCCAGACTCCAAGATCTGTTAACTTTACGAGGAAAGTTTGGGTAATTAATTAATAAACATACAAACTTTTGCACATTAATAACATTTATATGGATAGATGGATGTCTAGAAATTCTGCACAAGCGGCTCCTGTTACCCGCGAAAACTGCGTTCAAATAGAATTACTGTTTTGCTGTGAAATCATAGGCTGTATAACGTACCTAGCCTCATTGAGTCTAGTTTAACTCAGTTTACTCGTACTCATCAGATAAGGCAAAACCAAATCCTGGTCACAAAATAGTTGCCTCAACTTAAAGTAAATTATTGTAAAGAGTAACATAGAGTTTGCACTAGAAGTGTGAAAAATTGTCAAAGATTCAATAAGAACATCATTAAATACACAGTAGATATAATGCTACAATTAACTTACTTTGTTCCAGAAAGTAAGAACTTTTTAGGTTTTTATAAAAAGTGAATGAGGGTGGTCTATTGAACTTAATAGTGTTTTTAAAAAGCGATTCTCTTATCGTAGTTGCGACAGAGCATTTTAAAAAGCTTTATCTTAAGCTCTATCTAAATCTTAAGACTCCGTCATCAATTACAGCTCCTCACTTTATCAGTACAATTTAAAAGGCCATTCAATACTAGCATCAAATAGAATTTTACTCTCATGATCCAGAAAATTATTTAAAATATTAATAAGTAATATTAATTTAATTAAAAATATTAGTATTGGTAACCAATAACCAAATACCAGCCCTCTTCAGAGTATGAGTCTTCTCTCAGAATGAGAAGGTCTTAGCATCACGCTTGCCAAGTGCGGATAGTGCGGTAGACTTTACAAGTCTTTGAAAGCATTACGAAGAAATCTCAGGCATGCAGGTTTCCTTGTGTCGTTTTCCTTCACAGTTAATGCATGAGATATTGTTTGAATTCGCTTATTCGCTACTTAGCGATAAGGCCGCTATTTTGTATCCTGCTTCATTCTTCATGTGTTTGTTCTATTTTGTCTCGTTTTTCTGAGTGGTGTACAAATAAAGAGTATAAATAAAGAAATGAATCGCAAATAGCTCCGAAAACTTAAAGTCGCATGCCGGGTCCATCGAAATTGGATCCTTATCATCGCGCCAACGACTATAAGCGCTATCGACGTAAACATATAAATGTAAGTGAATAAGGCGATGAGAATAGAAGAAGTTATTCCTAGTATTGGTAACACAGTAATTATATAGTACATTAGTAACTCACCAGTTCCTAAGTAAAAGCTTCACAAGAAATAAATGTATACATCGCTATGTTTATTATAAAGCATTTCAGTGCACCTGCTGCGGCCGTCTGTCCATTTAGTCCTAATATGGGTAACGATATGTGCAGGCAGTGATTTCTTGCAAGCGAGCTCCATAAGTATCACACTTGGGGTTTAATATTAACTTTAACACCTAACTTTTTCCGCTATTAGGTTTTCCTATACATCATTGTTCATAATCTTTACTCTATTTATATGACAGTTTATTAAACTCGACCTCAATCGCTTTGTATGGATACACAAAATATTTAAGGAATATCTATATATAAAAAGCAAATATTATATTGCATTCGTGACATCTGGTAGTTAGTTACTTGATTTTCTAGCCTTTGAGGTTCTTATAACCTACACAATCGGAAGTCTATTCGAAACCGGTTTTGAATTTGAGACTGTAAAGTTAGTATCGTTAGGCACTTATTTAATAACCTACTATTAGTTTATATCCGGATAGTGGGTACTAGTATAAGTAGGCCGGATTGACCGTAAACTGGATAGTTTCACGGACTTGTTTCTTCTCTATTATTAAGGACTGTTCTGAGGTTGAAGATCAGGCGTATGCGTAATTTGTCAATTATGTATTTGGATTCATCTACCGAACTCCTGTTTGAGATCATTAAAATTAACTCCCACAAAATATGCAAAAGACAGACATTATTATGAGATGTGTGTGTGTAATATTTAAAAGAATGTGAGTAGGTATATAAAAGTAAGGTGACGTCAACTTTCCTTGCTAAGTTAGATGTAAAAAGTCCTTATGAGACACGTCCTTTTAAGGAGGTCGAACCGCACGAAAGTTAAGAGCAGGCTTCGCCTATTGGGAGAAGCAAGTCAGTCTCAGAAATACCTTTTTATAACTTTGTCAATCAGTTGGTGAGCCCGATATGGTAAGGCTCGAACATAAACGTTACATATTATTGCTCTTGCATGGCAGCATTTCCTTAAAGTAACTTTTTGTCATTTCCTATATTAAGCGACCAAAAACATTAAATTATATATACATAAACAATATGTGAAATTGATTTAGCAGTATAATGAGTGACTTATTTTGCATAAATAACCTTTGCAAGTCTATTTGTAGACCTCATTCTATTCTATTTGAACCTGAGGTCATATTATGTTTATTGAGCATTACAGCATTTCTTATAAATTTAACGGCTAAATTTAGCCATTACTACAGGTAATTAATACTTAGCAAATACTACTGGAAGCGGTTATATGATGATATTCGAATTCGAAACCCACTCCTAAAGCTCTAACTTTTCTAATTTATGCGCGTTTTAAATACCACTTACTTGACGGAAAACAAGTGAGGAAACCTACATTCCTGAGTGTTCCCCATAATGTTCTCAAAAGGCGTGTGAAGTCCATGAATCCGCACTAGGCCAGCGTGGCGGACTACGGCGTAAAAAGCGGCGTGCATAGAGGGTATGCACAGGGTATGCAGATGATATAAAATGAAAAAAATCTCCAGTACGAGTTATAAGAAACTTAAGGATAGGAATTTTAAGAGTAATAAAAAGTCTCCCCTTAAGTATTTGTAACTCGTACTGGAGATTTTCTTCATTTTATATAAACTGCATACCCTGTTGATAACCTCTATGCACGCCAATGGGCGTAAACCCTTCTGATTGTGAAGCGGGAGGGTAATTGTGTATATGATGATGACTGAAAATGACTATATATTTGAAAGAAAATTTACATTTGTTTAGAAGAGCTCACCCCTGCACTAAAATGCCAGCTATAGTTAGAAGGGAGATTGATCTCGGATGTCCTCAACTACACCAGTAGTATTGGATAAAAGCGCGCGTCACTTTGCGGAAATCCATGATATATTATGACAATTAATCTTAATTTGCTATAGTCCGCGAAAAGCAGTAGAATCTGTATGGTGTAATTTATAATTTCTTCAATCCTTATACTCCACACCAAACAGATCTTCGACAATGTACAAGAACAATTAATCAGTGTAAAGTCAACATCTCCTGAGGATGCTCCGGTTTCGGAGCGAAACGTGCGTAGAGGGTATTTTCATAAAAATACGTAATCAGCGATTAGTCAATCTATCTCCAGCTTAGGAAGAATAGACATGCATACCGAATATTGAACCTATAAATTGTCCTTATTAGGTCATCAAATTCCCTAACGAGCAGCCATGTGTCATGTATTTAATTCACTGACCTCTTTTGTTATTTATTATTTATGTGGTATGGTATGAATAGAATTCAGTGAAGTTTTACTTCCTCCAGAATAATCGTACGGTCTATATATGTTAATTGAACAGTCAAGGCCTACCTACAATTATGACACATCAAAGGTCCTTCGCAAGAAAGGTTTATTTGTGGCCTATTACGAATTGATGACACTTTTTCAAAGTAACTTTATCCTTAAGTCCATGCAATAATCAATGGAATAAATATTTTATAGTGATGGTTAAAACAGTACAACATTTTGCAGGGCATGCAGGGAACATGACCAACAAAGCGCCGCTCTGTTTAATTCATTCTCAGGCGTAGGTGTTAAGTCGCGAATTATGCCTGTACTCACACAAGCAGCTACACCCTGAAGCAATGCTGCAATACTACGGAAATAAGCCTGGCAATAGTACATCCCCGGACGAGCTCAGTCACGTAAAGCTCTACTACTAAAAACTAAATACTTGCTTAAACACTTGCTTACAAATACCGCCAGCGTTCTAACTCTAAGTATAATATGAAATGTAGTCTCATTAAATTCAAATTGAATGCATCGGACATAGCGTTTTCTTTATATGGGTACAGCGAGGTAAATCAAAGTATAATGCGCATTGTTGAACGCAGCGAGCGCGCCGGCGCCGACTGTGTAAGGCCGCTGACATAATGAATGCTTGTTTTGTCGTTCACTTTAGCCTATTCCTACGCCTACCTGCATCGGGTATACACCTGAAATTGACATTACACGTTATTGGATTAAGTAATTTGTTATTGATTTCCCGATTTTGTTGTAAAGATATAGTTATTGTGGTTTCACTAGCGTTAGGTAGAAACATACCGAGTTGTGTAGCGCCAGAAGCCACAATATTGTCGCTAGTAGTATCTTTTAGTTACCTCTGTGCTATCATAGAGCATAGAGAGCATAGATAGAGAGGGGATGCAGGCGGTGTGCTTAAAATGTATTATGAACAGTCAATGATAAATAAAACTTTACCGAAACAAAACAGAAAACTTTTGTACCTAGAAACGATTTAGTTTTACTTCCTTTTGTGTCCGTTTTCTTAATAAGTAAGTACCAAGAAAGAGTCAAAAGTTAATACATCTTGTATTATTACATTTTCTCAATATTCACTTGCTTACGAGTGCTTTTCTACTCTACCTTAATTTCATGTTAGGTATTCTTGTTACTTGTTATGTTCTACTTGATATGCTACTTACTGTTAATTAGATAACAGGACTGGAGCAGAAACTATGTGGTTGCAACGACTTTCGATAATGCTGTAGCTGTGGTTAAGGTGTAATAATAAGGTATAAAAGTTGTTAATAATTGTGAGTTTAATAAAGGATAAAATAGAGAAAGTTAGCTCAGAATGTCCGTACGTTATCGAATCAGAAATGAAAAGATCGGTATAAGAATTACAACTATTGAGAGCTTTACGAGCGGCGAAAGTAAAGTAGCAATGGGATTTGCACCTAACTTTGAAGACCGTTACCAGAAAACGCAGAGTTGCTCGTGGTTGACTGTACATCAATGGAAGTGTGGCACAAGTACCTCCGTTTGACATCCATCCTCTTTGTCCAGCAATATACATCCATTGAAGCAGGGAGGCAAATTTTCCCGACCCACAATTACAGCTTTGAGACAACGTAACCTATCCCAAGAGTAAAATTACGTTGCCGACTCTCAGGCAATGATGACTCATCATGAACGCAACCTAACAGCGCGCAGGAATCGCTGGGTGACGTCACTGCGAGATGCGCGACACCTGCGGAGTCAATGCTCTGACGCCCGTGTGGGCCGAACGCTCGGCTGTGCCTGTGCCACTGCGGACCTAGCGATAAGAATGCGTTGCGGCTGCGGCCTACGGGTCAGGGCAACTGTGATTCAATACTGTGCTCTACAATACAGGAATATTATAGATGCCACAAGCTATGCCGGGTACTTTATGACATTAGGCCGATTGGCGCAGTGTGCAGCGACCCTGCTTTCTGAGTCCAAGGTCGTGGGTTCGATTCCCGCAACTGGAAAATGTTTGTGTGATGAACATAAATGTTTTTCAGTGTTTGGGTTTATATTATAAGTATTTATGTGTATTATATTCATAAAAAAATATTCATCAGCTAACTTAGTACCCATAACACAAGCTACGCTTACTTTGGGGCTAGATGGCGACGTGTGTATTGTCGTAGTATATTTATTTATTTATCGTGAAGTTTGTTTTGAAACCGCGTCATAAAAGTATTGTAATTTTAAGCGGGTCAGAGAGACTGATTTATCACTGCTCTGCAATACTAGAATATTATTTCTTTTTTCACCTCCTTCAGCACCTTTACTAGCTCATAGTTATACGTGGACGCGAATTTTATATGCTGGAAATGTAATGTATGCAGTTTGAGTCTGTAATTTTTAACGCACAGATTGTGTGCTTGATATCAATGACCTAAAGTTAGAATGATATGGATATATAGAAATACTGTCTTGATAATCATTGATGTGGAACAGTGCTAACTGCTATGTATCCTTCATACAATGTTGCAATCGAGGTGCTATTGTATCTACCACATAAAGCTGTTAATGTTTCGTTCTATCTTGTTTTCGTTAAATAAGAACTTAGACAGACTTAAAAAGAAAAAAAATGTTGGGAATTTTTCGGCTCCTAATTAAAATTAAGTTTATTAACTTTGTTTTGATGTTTTTAAGGCCCTATTTATCTGAATGCTCATAAAAGGCGCACATTTCCATATTAAATTTGGAAGTGACCAACATCATTGTGTAATTATTCCAAATTAACTATCTGTTGATAATAGTTATGGCGCTCCGCTGTAGGTCTTTGGATGTTTCGAATCGTTTTCTTGTATAATTATAGCTTAATGTGATTCTTATGTTTGTATTTTACCGAAAAAATTTAGAGAATTTTAGATAGCGCTACATGCCCAAAGATAACTAAAGCAATCATTTCGTAAGACGCAACATTAATAGTTACGATTTGTCTTCGAATCTATTGCAATCCATTCTAATATCGTGAATGCAAGAGTGTCTCTGTTTGTAAGTTTGTTATCTATATTCGGCTTTACCGTTGAACAGCC
This sequence comes from Pararge aegeria, assembly GCF_905163445.1. Lineage (NCBI taxonomy): Eukaryota > Metazoa > Arthropoda > Insecta > Lepidoptera > Nymphalidae > Pararge > Pararge aegeria. The sequence continues at coordinate 6,935,078 of NC_053195.1, read as the reverse complement.
TTACCTTGAAATTTTGCAAACATGTAGCTTGCATTCTGGAGATGGAATTAGTATAATATTTATACCGGTAAAGCGGCTAGTAAAAGTTACCCGCGGGATTGAAATAAATATAATTTGTTATCTATGCTTGCCCAAGTTATGTCACAGAGCAGAATCAAAATATCACTAGTAGCAGGGGACATTACCTGTAAAATAGACACCTCTCAATGATAAGAATTATAGAAGATCCATCCTGTCCAGAATGCTGAGAGATATGGTGCGGTTTCATCTTTCACTTTATAGCTTAGTACCCCATGAGCTCGCTGGTAAGAATGGAATTTAGAATTTACATGCCAGGTGGGTACAATAGCATATGAACCCTTAAATTATCTTGGGGAAATATTACATACTTTGCTTCCTGGAGACGGAACTGGTGAGAACGGAATATAGAAACATTTTATCCCGGGAAAATAAATAGTCCCAATGTTATTTTTGAAACCCGGATATAAACACGGACTTGCGTTTATTTTCAGCTTTATGTGACAGAGCTCATTCGAGAGTTTTTGCAATGCTGTATTCATGTCTGAAGGGCGTGGATGCCGCTGTAATTATAGGCACATGCCGCTAAAATCTACGCCTCAGGTTGACGGACACAGGACAAGGGTATTTCCACAGGACGCTGAAGGACGTGATCTTCCGATTCTTGCGATGTTTATAGGGACGACCATCACTACTATTAAAAAAAAGTTAAAATAAAACAATTGATTGAAAATAAAATATTTTGAAAATTAAAAAATACCGACTTCATCATACCATTCACGTATCCGAGGTACTAAAAAAAAAAATTGCTACTCTGGGTTATATTATTGTTGATATTTTAATAACAGCTCTACCGATTTCTATAAAATTTAAATATATAAAATTTTAAAAAACCTTGAAAGTATGCCGTTGAAAAAAAAAAGAATTTTTCAAATCCGTTCAGGCGTCTTTGAGTAGTCGGTTTGTTACATACATAACAAAAAAAAAGATTGCGACGAATTGATAACCTCCTTTTTGAAGTCGGTAAATAAATCCAATGTCCGCAACAGATCTCTTATAAAGGTGTTTCCAAATAGCAATTACTGAATGTCAAGAAAACAACGTCAAGATTAGTTTAAGTAATGTAACAGTATAGATTGAATGGCGTGTCGGTTGTCAACGCCGTCCCAACGGTGTTATAGCCCATTGTTGGCGAACAAATACAGGAAACAGTAAAGTTGAAAGCGCTGTTGTTAAAGATTTCGCTGCATACACAGGTAGGTCGATACTTGCAGGTGTCTATGCGACTTGAAACCTTTATTGCTGTACACTTGAATATAAACAATGTGGTACACTCATAAAAGGCCTAGCTGGTATGCCGGTGCGGTTTGTAGGGAAGAATGACGAGGAAGTTGTTCATACTGTTGAAATTTACTTGAGTATAAAAGGTATTAGCATGACGCTGGTATTGTGAAGCGAGCATCGGTGTTGGCAAAACATCAATACAATACCCGCTTCTAAGTAAAAATGGGTACATTCATGGATGTATATATTATGTGGAAAATACTGTTGTAATTTTTGAGAAACACTTTACCGTCTTTCGATTTAATAACGTTTTACGCATGCCCAACTTTATTTTTTTTTAATTCCTCTACAAGTAAACTGCAATCTGTTAAGGATTTCTAAGCGACATCGTACCGGAATGCTAAACTGCTTAGCGCCACGTCACTGTCTGTAGGGTGGTAACTAGCCATGGCCGAAGACTCCCACCAGACCTGATCGAACCCGCGACCTTTTATCTATTTATTTTGTTAATCTATCCAACAACTCAAACTGATAATTTTTTGAGAATAATAATTAAAATACAATATTTAAGAGTACCTACGTTAGGGGGTAATTACTAAGCATTAAAGATATTAAATTATAATTTTAAAATGACTGTTTATTTGGGATACCTTGACTTCAATGAATTAAGTTTTATAATAATTATTGTAAAAAAGGATGAATAAATCAATGAATGAATACAATTTTATTGTGCGACAAAAAAAAATAGCTAAAGAAATATACAAATAGAGCAAGAGAGGGTGAAGAGAGGAGAAAGGGTGGTATATTATTGACAGTGGTTATATAATAAAGTATTATGATCCTCATTCTAAAGTGTACACCCACCATGTTGCCAAAACTTACAAACAAGACTTATTTCCAGTATGTACCTATGGTATACAGCTATGGGGTTGTACGAAATATTAATATATTAATAATACAGCGATTCCAAAATAAAGTACTCAGAGGAATCGTTCATGCTCGCTGGTATGTCAGAAATAAAGACATTCAACGGGTTCTGCGAATGGACTTCGTAGACAATTTTATTAAAAAATATTCCCAAAACCCACAAACATAGGCTTCATCATATAGGGAGCCGACTTAAAAGGACTTAGCCTTTTGAGCTAGTGTAGTGTAGTGCTAGTGCAATTTTAAGATTACAAGATCATAGTGTCTTCCATATTATGAACACCTAAGGTAACCCATTGGACCTAGTTCTTAGATATAAACTGATGTGTAAGTTTGGGTTACAAAATGTTATTAATGTTACTTATTTAATTGGCAGATTGTAATTTTAATAGTCTCACGAACTTTATGGAAGAAAAACCAAATATTCTAAAGTATAGACCACGTTACCCTAAATGCGGGTCGGTGGGTCTATGGTGGTTACGTATAATGTCCGATATCGATGGCTTAACATACTCTGCGACGCACGGGGTAGGAATACAACATTTTTTTAACTTCGAGGCTTTTAAGGTTTCTTAACAAAGACTCCCAACACTTAACATTTTAAGGCTGGACCCGGGAATTGCACCCCTCGTGACCCGTAATTGAACATGCTACTCATTAGACCAACGAGGCAGTTATTCGATGTATGTAGCTTTAGAATTATGTCTTTATTGGCTAGGGCCCAAAAATGCAATTAATTACAAAAGTAGCAACAGGTGTCGGAACTAAATTATACGCTAATTAATAACATTTCCTGTTAACGTTAATTACATGATTAATTGTAATTGATATATTGACAAAAAAAGCTTTCTTGATTGAAAGTTACCAATCTCTACTTATGAAATACAAACGACATGTGATGGTGATTACAAAAAGAACATCCGGAAGGTTTGTTGTGGGCCTCTTCTTAGACCTGGGCACGTTTGGAATCCTGGTAGCTTTAGATTTTCGTTTGCGAATATAGTTATTATATAATTTAGTTCCCGCATAGTCAGCAATCACGTTTCATAGCCAGAAATCATCAATGAGCTATAGGTTATAACTGGGTAGTGGTGGCTAGTTTTTGGTTTCATAAAAAGGCTCAGATTCACTCAGCGGGCGATGGAGAGAGATCATCATAAATAAGGAGATCTGTAGAAAAATCAGAGTTACCGACATACCTCAACGAGTCGTGAAGGTGAAGTGGCAATAGGCGGCGCACATAGCCGAGCTATTATTAGAACTGAAGGGAAACTTGGGGCTTCAAGATGCTGAAATGGTGACAGGATGATCATTTTCTTACTCTTCTACTGCAGATAAGGAAAGCAACCAATCTGTCATATGAAGATTTTGGATTAGATCGATTGATTTATTGTCATCGGGCGTTTATCACTTATACGTTACGTATTGAATTAAATTTCGACACAGTTGCTTAAGGAATCAAGAAAAGAAGGAAGACTACAGATGCAGATGACCGAATAAGCCGTCTAGTCAGAAGAATCTTGCGGACAATACGGAGCGAGCCTTTACGGACCACAGTAATAAGGGATGTACATAGCCTATATATATAAAACGCGACGCTGGCGATGTCGACGATGTCGGCGTTTACCTTGAAGTACTGTGCTTCTACCGCTTTTATAATAATATATGCGAAAAAACTTAAGGTTTATATCGAATAGATCTTATAACCTCGTCTTGATAAAATGGCTAAGCCGATTTTGATTCAATTTGATATGAAGGTGGCCCTTATGAAATCAAAAGAAAGACTTACTTAGATTGGATTTTAACACCCAACAACTATCAGTTTAATAAAGATATTAGTATAGATACATTTCATGCAGTGGCGTGCATAGAGGGTGCACAGGATATGCACATTATATAAAATGAAAAAATCTCCAGTATAAGTTATAAATACAGTGCCTATCCTTAAGTTTTTTATAACTGGTACCGAAGATTTTCTTCATTCTGTTTCGTCTGCATACCCTGTGCATACCCTCTATGCACGCCACTGATTACATGCGAATAGTACATCGGGATGAAGTTTTGGGTTTTGGAGCTTGTGTAATATAACAAGGAAGGGTCATGCTTAATATAAAACGAGGGTGCCTTCACTATACCTACCTTCTGTATATAGTTATGTATATTCTGGCTGAGGTTCACAACAAAACGACCATGAAGCCTTCACACTTTCCCCTTCAGGTTAAGTCGACGCGTTGCCATGGCAATAGCTTTCCATGGCTACGTGCATTGGTCGGAAAATTCAAAATGGCGGCTATCGATCGCTGGGGAGGGTAGGGTGTTAAGGCGTGTTGGAATTTTACTCACCCTTGTGCATGGTAAATGGTAAGAGGAGTATAAAATGTTTGCGAAATTAAACGATTCAATATCATGAGAATGTTTTAAACAGAGGTTTTAAAGTTTATTTTACAATTTAATTTATAATTTTATACAAGTACGACCATTATCATTCTTGCTCTGCTTTTGTTTTTGTCCATTGTGCTGTAGAAGATGCTGCATGAAACGAATAAACTAATATAAAACGAACAAATCAATTTCGTATTCATAATATTAGCAGGTAGGTAGCTAGTATCCTCACTAGTATTTAAGGTCATTATCATCATCATCAGACTCCTCTCAGAATTATATGGGTTAGGCTTGGCCAAGTACGGATTTGTGGACTTGACACGCATATGAGAATATTATGGAGAACTCTCAGGCATATAGTTTCCTCATAATCATTTCCTTCACCCAAAGATGAGAGCTAATAAAATAAAAAGTTAGAAAGATCCGTGACGGTGTCCGAACTTCGCCCCCTGAAAGTTATGCCGGACACCTAACCACTAGGTTATCGTTGCTTCATTGATGATTCTTCTATTAGCTAAATATATGACCTAGTATATTATTAAGGTACATAAAAAAACAGTATATAGCGGTAGCGGTGATAGCTTAGTGGCATTACTGGGAATTGTGCCGTGTATGTGTTCTCAAAGGCGTGTTAAGTCAACCAATGTTGGTACCACTTAATTATTTATAAAGTAAATGGAGAAGACTTTAAAGACAATTCATCATTAGCGGAAGCATTTCGCTGCGGAAGTAAGCTCGATTGTCTTTTTGTTGCCTTTTTTAGCTCGGGCACATTGTTCGATATAGATGGGGAAACTACGTGACATTCTTTTTTTAGCCTATTTAAATTTTACTACAGTATCAGTAAAAAAACTGGAGGCAATAAGTTGATAACTAACAAAAACTTTTTATGGTCAAAATGACTTTTACATGAGCAGGTATACTGCTTTGTGGAGTTTGATTAGCTTGTGCGACTGGGTGGTCAGGAGTGATCGGTTCCCGGGTTGGATGCAAGGATCAAGTACCTACTAGAAAGTGCCATTTTGTGTCCATCTATCTAAGGTGTGGGTGATAAGCCTCGACTCCTCTAATAACACCGGCAACCATCCCTTCAAATTCAAATTCAAATTCAAATTCATTTATTTCAAGTAGGCCTACTTTATAAGCACTTTTGAAACGTCAAGTATGCATGTTTGTGTGACTCTACCACCGGTTCGGAAAGCAGATTCTACCGAGAAGAGCCGGCAAGAAACTCAGTAGTTGCTCTTTTCCAACATCAACATTTACAATCATTTTGCTATCTTGCGGGAGATGAGAGCGAGGCTGGCTGCTTCCATTCTACCTTGTCATTGAGGAATTCATCAAATGTATAGTAACCTCGCTGTACTAGATGCGTTTTTACACATTTTTTAAATGTATGCATTGGTAGGTCAAGAATTTCCTTAGGAATCATGTTGTAAAAGCGTATACTCAACCCCACAAAGGAGTTCTGCACCTTTCGCAGACGATATGCAGATATCACTAATTTATGACCGTTTCTGGTAAGTCGATTGTTAATTTCAGCTTTTGATTTATAAAGAGTAATATTTTGCCTCACAAAGACTATATTACTATAAATGTATTGCGAAGCTACTGTAAGTATACCTATTTGTTTAAATTTTTCACGAAGCGATTCGCGTGATCCAAGTTTATATATTGATCGTACGGCTCTTTTCTGTAGTATAAATATACTTTCAATATCTGCAGCTTTTCCCCACAGCAAGATCCCATAGGACATAATACTGTGAAAGTATGCGAAATAAACAAGCCTAGCTGTTTCAACATCGGTAAGCTGTCTAATTTTCCTGATTGCATATGCAGCCGAGCTGAGTTTACTCGCTAGGCTTTCTATATGGGTACCCCACTGTAGCTTACAATCTAAGGTCACTCCTAGAAAAACAGTGGAGTTTTCTATTTCAAGTGTTTCTCCATTTATTATGATGTTTTTATCAATTTTTTTTACGTTAGGCAAAACAAATTCCAAACACTTAGTTTTTTTTGCATTTAAAAGTAAGTTATTAACAGTAAACCAGTCTGACACATGTGACAAAGCACGGTTTACGTCGTCAAAATTATCTTTGTTTCTATCAGTCTTAAAAATGAGAGATGTATCATCTGCAAACAGTACAATCTCACAAGTGCCCCTGACATGGTGTGGCAGATCATTTATATACACCAGAAACAATAAGGGACCCAAAATTGAGCCTTGTGGGACACCCATTAAGGCAGATGATCCCTTAGACTTTATGTCTTTTACGCATACCCTTTGAACTCTATCACTTAGATAAGAGGCAATTAAATTGAGTGCAACGTTTTTGATGCCATAGTGGCTTAGTTTTAATAACAACGTTTTGTGTTCAACGCAATCGAATGCTTTGGACAGATCACAGAAAACACCAATGGCATTCTGCGAACGTTCCCAGGCATCGTAAATATGCTTTATGAGTCTTGCGCCTGCATCCGTTGTACTACGACCTTTAGTGAAGCCGTACTGCTCCGGATGAAGTAAGTTATTTACATTAAAATGATTTAAAAGTTGATAAAGTATAATTTTTTCAAAGACCTTACTAAGAGTTGGCAAGATTGAAATAGGCCTGTAATTGTTAAGGTCATTTTTATGACCGGATTTAAAAAGGGGTATTAATTTACTACATTTCATTAGGTTCGGAAAAATACCCATATCAACACATTCATTAAAAATTACAGCTAGATAAGGGGCAATAACGTCAATAATGTTAGAAATGACCATCACCGACATACCCCACAGATCACCGGTTTTTTTCAACTTTAATAACCTGAAATTCTTTACAATATCTATTGCAGATATATGTTTAAAATTAAATAAAACATTGCACTCTTTAACATTATCTCTCAATATACGCTGAGCTGCTATTGGTGAAGAGCTTAGAGAATCTGTTAACAAAATGGGAACATTCTGAAAGAAGTTTTCGAAAGTATTAGCAACCTCCCTGTCAGACGTCACTTTATTGTTATCAACAATAAGTTCAAAATCCACATCACGAGATTTAGTTTTTCCTGACTCGTAATTAACTATTTTCCAGGTTGTTTGTATTTTGTTATCAGATTTCATTATACTATATTTAATGTGTAGCGATTTCGCATTAGTGCAAACATTCTTAAATATTTTAGAGTATTTTTTTACGTGTTCTACGAAAGTTGGAGTATGATTAAATTGTTTTTCATCATACAGCTCATACAACTTCTCCCTACTTTTATATATACCTACAGTAGCCCAGTCACTAAATTTTAATTTATTACTGACATTGATGTGCTTAAAGTTGAATACTCTATTAAATTCGTTGTTTATAGTATTAAATAGTGCACTATAAAGACTGTCCGGATGAAAATGTTCGCACGCAATACCAGGGATTTTCGCAGTAATTTCACGTTTAAATCGCATTAATTTAGTCTTAGTTATTGGCCTACACTTTATAATTTGTCTGCTTTTATTGATAGTATTTAAAACAGTAATAAGTTGACCACAATGATCTGACCTTAAATTATTAATTATTCTTTTATCTAAAATGTCACAATTGAAAAAAATATTATCTAAGCAGGATGCTGAAGTTGCAGTTACTCTAGTAGGTTCACTAAAAGTGTGACACAAATTAAAACATTTAAATAAGTTAAGCAATCTAGCAGTTGTTGCATTTTCTAGTAAAATGTCGACATTGAAATCGCCAGGTCGGAACACAACAATACTGCTCAGCGGCAGAAATAATCATGGCGGTTGTACTCCGGACGAACTCTGACACAAAAAGCTGTATTAATATTAACACTATCCAACTTTGAATCCCTCTCTCCTCAGAGACATGGAGTCTAAGTCCAGTAGTGTGAATAGGCCGAGATTGATGAGCGGTTATAAAACATACAAGCCATCAGTGATAAACTGTTGACTTTGTACCAGAGCGGTGTAATCATTTGTTAAAAATTTAGCCCGCATGTCACAACTTTTGCGTAGGAACCCTATCTCCAATATCTTAATCTATATACAGTTGCAAGTCCACAAAAAAAAGAACCATTTTATAGGTCGATAAAGCAATATGAAAACCATTATTGCATCTGGTGCGGTATTCTTTGCTGTTTTTAGTTACTTTCAAGCCGTGTCTAAACATTTGATCAATAAAAAAGCTCATGAATCTGTGAAAACATTACGAAAGTTAGTGCAGGTCGTATAACAGAGTTGGTTACCGAACGGTCGGCGGATTTAGGCTAAGTGCGCATCACAATAAAAATAGAGCGTTTTTGTTGAGCGAAAAGTGTTAATAGTCACAGAGGTTTTTTTAAGAAAAACTTTAGGGATAACTACTATTTATTATGGTGTCTTTTGTGATCGATCCAAGGCATTCCATTGCGTTGAACATAAAACCTTATTACTTAAACTAAGCCACTACGGCATCAAAAATGTTGCACTTAATTTGATCGCCTCTTATCTTAGTGGTAGAACACAAAAGGTATGCATAAAAGACATAAAGTCTCAGGGTACATCAACCTTTATGGGTGTCCCACAAGGCTAAATTTTAGGTCCTTTTCTATTTTTGGTGTATATAAATGATCTCCTACACCATGTCAGTAACACTTGTGACATTGTACTTTTTGCAGATGATACATCTTTAATTTTCAAGACTGACAGAAGTAAAGACAATTCTGACGATGTAAGCCATCCTATGTCGCATGTATCTCACTGGTTTACTGCTAATAACTTAGTTTTGAACGCAAAGAAAACCAAGTGCGTAGAATTTATGTTACCAAATGTAAAGAAAGTTGATAAAAGAGTAATGCTAAATGGAGAATCATTAGAAATGGAGAATTCCACAGTTTTCCTAGGAGTTACCTTGGTTTGTAAGCCACAGTGGGGTGCCAATATTGAGACTCAGCTCAGGTGCTTGCGAAAAATTCTAAAGATTGTTGAACTTTAAAATGATGTTGGAAAAGAGCAATCTGCTGAGTTTTTTGCCGGCTCTTCTCAGTGGAATCTGCCTTCCGAACCGGTGGTAGAGTCACTACAAACAGACTGACTTGACGTTTCAAAAGTGCTTATTAATTAGGCCTACTTGAAATAATTGAATTTTGAATTTTATTATGCTAAGAATTATAAACGACATTATTTACACATTCTTAGTCCGCAGACATTATAACATTACTAGCCTTATAAAACTCCTGTAAGGGTGGTTGCGGTGGTTTCGAGGACGTTTTAGATTTTATTTAGTTTTAAATAGTTTATTTTAGGTTATATTTATATTTTAAAGAAACAATATTACTTTTAAAAAAAAGAGTAAGGGTATCGAAAACTTTCCAAATAATCGAAGAATTCGGCCAGTGTGTATTTGTATTTACATAATTTCAAAGAATAGCATTTAATTATTCTTTTCATTCAGCCTATTAATGTTCTGCCATTTTGTACATGCCTCGTCTCTCTTAGCAATGCGAGTCGTACGGCTCTCCCAATGGAAGGGTTTGCCCATTATCAGCCCGCTGCGCAGACGGGTTCTGAGTATTAAATATCGGCAGTACCTCCTAATAGGAGATGCCTTTAGTCCAGCAGTTGACTGTTAAAGGCTATTAATGACAGTATACACTAAGTCATATTGTGTTCACGTTATGATAAAGTTTGTGAAAACATCGAATTATTGCTACACCATATACAAAATGTCTACACTAAATGTCATAAAAAAGGTACTTACACTTTAAACCATTTTCTTAAAGAGATTCAGGACTTCATAAATCGTGATCAAACATGCTAAGCATTTGCTTTTAAATTTACTAATCGCAAAAGAAAATCCGAAGTTGTGCCCAAGCCCTAATGACTTTCCTTTTGATGTGGTATTTTATATGTTCAGTGGGCGTGTCCGCGATAGAGACAATGATCTATTTTTACGTAAAGAGGCAACCACGTGGCCGGCAGCTGCGCCCGCGCATGTGCCGCTTATTTATACCTACGCCGCTCCGCCCGCCCTGCGTCAGGATCCTTGCTACTGCTTTTTGATGCCGACACACTTCGGTCATATTTGAATATTTTTCAGCTATATTAAAACCATATGCCATAATAAAATTGATATTAAATTTTATAATTAATAAAAACAAATAAAGAAGGCAAAAAATTGAAACAGATTCTCAATGTATTTTTATTATAACAGAATATATATATACAAGTAAATATTAATCAATAAAATAAAAATAAATACTGTTAGTATTCTGTGTTTATACGTGCGTTAATATACGCACAACACAAGGCGATGGAGGTGGCATAGCGGCAAAATAAGCGTCACGCTATTTGCCGTGACGGCACACAGGTCGTTTTTACTGCCATGGCGTTCCAGTGTTTCTCATTAAATTGCTTTAACGGTCTTGCTGCCCAACCGTAGATTTATACATATTGCATCAAAATGAACCTTGAGTGCATAACTAAAGGTGCTGGGATAATTGGAAAATGCAACGCGTAATGCTGTACAGGTGACATCGACAAAGTCTTATGAAGCCAGTATTCAGAAGTAGGTGATCTTAGAGTTTGGAAATCTCTACAAAATATCCAGCAGTTGTCGTTACCGGCGAATAAAACTTAAATTTTCTTGTTTACTCATCCGGGTATTAATATTGGGGACTTAATTTAAAACCTAGACAGCTGCTGCTTCAAAGGCTAATCTAGCCTCATTACAACCGACTGTTTCGCTCTGTGTACTTGTAGCACATCTTCAACATGTTCTCAATTAAGATCCGTTGGGACTACGTATGCAGTGCGGATGGCGGAAGGAGACGACAGGCGGTGCAACCGGACGGCGAAATATGAACACCCTGAGGGTTATTAATCCGTTCAATTATTATGAAACTGACGCACATCGCGACATATGTCTTGTGTTGTCTGTCGCATCCGCCGAACAGGGTTGTAAATATTATTTTTATAGCGCAGTAAACTACAAGACGAAATGGATGAAAAAATTAAAATTCACATATTGCGGCAGTGAATTTTAAATAATCGCGAAATTTCAATAGCAACTGTTGTAAGCGAAGTCCAAATATTGTGTACAATCGCATAAACCGTATTCTTAACTTGTTTATTTTGTTTAATATATGTACTACAATGTTTGGATAATGTCGTCACATACTTTGTATATCATCAGTCTGCGGTCCTGGTCGAATAACCTGTGCATGCTGTTTGTGAAGATTTCAATTTTATCAGACCTTCTTCGAACAATCACTGTTTGTATGACACATCTGGTATAACTTTTAGAGGAGTAGCGTAGTCAGTCATGACTGAGATATATGGTCAAGTGGCCATAATATTGCAGTGCCATTACGATGGGCCGGAAATTAATGGAATAAATCTAATCCAAAATCTTCAAATGGTAGATTGAATTTAGTAGTGCTGTCATATACCTACTATTTCCTGTAGATAAGGATTGAACCGTGCCGCGTGATGACGGCGGATTAGAATAGAACTATATGTAAGAAGAAGAAGAAGAAGGCACCGATACACAGACACGCAGTTAAAGAATCTTTTTAACACGCTTTTATTAGCTTCACCTGTACGTTTGTATGTATGTTTGTGTGTTTGTAACCGACTTCTTTGTTATTAATATTTATAGCAGGCAAATAAAAATGTGGGTTGCCTGATGCAGTGTATGAACATCCGTTGCACTGGTACCAGTGGAGCTTACTAGGATCCCCTAAATAACCTGGGCTGATTTGGATGCGGGTTTTTCAGAAGGTATCACCACTAGTGATAGTGGTGATACCTTCTGTAATTTATTTGTTTATTAGTAATCCAACAGCGTTTCAAATTATCTTGGTTAAGGGTTTATCTTAATACTAAAATAAGGCCAAATCTAGATTACAAATTTAAACTGTGACAATTAAGTAGTAGGTGCAAGTACAAAATATAGAAAACAATCAGTTGTGATATTCACAGCAGCATACTTATGTTTATATGTTACCAAGGGCCGACCGTGAAGTGATTATTTATCGCGGCGTTATACAATTATTAAAGTTCAAATTTTTACTTATTATATTTAAATTTTTCATTTATTTGATTTTTCTCAAGCATTATGAAGTTGACACGGCTACGAAGTATGTCTTCCTTGGACCGCATCCGTTGCGCAGGGCTGTCAGGTGTTGATTAAAGAGTGTAAAAAGAAAACGCCACCGTATGGAAATAACCTGGCGACATTTTCATGTCACTATAATGAGTATGTTTTATTTATAATATTTTTACAGCACGCTTTATTTATATTGGTAGGTACGAACGAAATATTTACGAAAGTTAGTAGGTACGTAGCGTTAGTTGGTGCTGATAGGTTTTTGTCTATCAATGATAACTATGAAACTATACTAACAGGTATAACTATCAAAATGTTTCCTAATGAACTATTAGGAACTATGCCTCCGAAATTGAGTTGTAATAAAAAATATCTTAGTTGTGGCAGCTTCTGTTACGCAGTCTTGGATAGAAGACGAAGCATTACACCTTTTTTCACCATTTTTCATATACGTGCGTCTGGAAGTATTTTAGTTTTTTGGTCTTGGATATTATTACAAACTTATTATAACAATTTAAACCTTATAAATACCTGATTAGCTTGGAGCGTAAATCCTTGTCTCCTATTATAGAGAAGGTCTGTAGGACAATTTATTATGCTTTAGCTGTTCTATGGGCCATTTGGGCCGCAGTAGGCTGTAGCTAGATTAGAACACGATGCCGTGTCCCACAGCGTGGAAACGGTTTCCCAACACTCCTATGCCTCAAGTTTAAAGGTTGTGCATAGGAGACATTGGTGTGATCTTAGGAAATCCTAAAGCCAAATACCGTATGCAAAGGCCGCACCGCCGCAAAGTACCGTACCGAAAGTGTTTTTTAGTGGGTAGAATCTGAATAGGAAATTTCCTCCCCGTCACCAAAAAACCTGCCTTATATAATATGTACTGCTTTATAGAAAGTTATTACAGTTATATACATTGGCCGCCAGCCCTATCGCCTAGCACTCTCGGCCTATCAAAAGCGCGCGGGCAGGTGTGAGCGGCTGCCGTGCATTTTCATACAAAACCAACGTTTCACATATAAAAGGCACTTCCCACCGTCGGGAATGCCCATTAATTTGCCAACACAATATTTTTAGTGCGCGGCTCGCGTGTAATATATCGTGCCCACGTGTCCCCGTATGTCGCCCGACGAACGGCTGCGTCAAATTATTTTCGTTCATGTCACAAGATACAGCGCTCATCTGGACGGTTTTCCTTTAAAAATCACAGCGCGACAGTTGGTGGCTTAATCAGAAGCATATAGCGCGGTTCCGTTGGAAAATGGACACCCGTTTCGTTGAACGGCGTCGATCTATTGAATTGGCTTTCTTAAGGCGCATTTTCATCGGTCGATAACTCCGTCAACGGCTTGCGGAAATTTCTGGAGACATTAGCCGGCTGATTTATAGGGACTCACACAGGGAGCATACTTAGTAGAGAAAAATCAGGTGTGGTTTTAATTTGAATATCTGACGGAGCACTGTTGACATGTTGAATATAGTTCTGATCATCATAGAAAATGAAAGAAAAACCTGTTATTGTATCAGTTGGTTATCATATTAATCATGAGCCTATTCGGAGTTTTAGTACGTATTCGGAGCATAAATCGCAGGAAAACTAAATCTGAAAGCACGCAGGGACTTCACTTCGACATTAAAAGTGAAACAAGCCGACCGATACATAGTATAATGTTCCTACGACTACAGTCGATAATACAATATTATTGCCATCTGTTTTAGAAAACTCCCGCGTTAGCCAACCAAATATGTGATTAGAGGAAAACTAGGCAAAAAAATCACAAAATGAAGCTGCTTGATAAATTTATAAGCTGTTTTCGCGAGTTCCAATTAAAAACTTAAAGTTGATCGACGTAAGGGCGTTTTAATATTATGTACGTGTAATGCTAAAATATTTTTTCCTAATACTTTACTCCCTTCGCTAATATCAAATTGGTATTTGTTACAGTAGATTAAAATGACACAAGAATTAAATAATAACCACGACACGTTTATGTGTTAAGCGAAAAGTCTGTAATAAATTGTTATGACATGGAAAAATTCATACAAACGTATTTATTGGTCGGGCTGTTGACCGCGGTCGTTGAGACGACACGTGAAAAATAACGTTCTACATTTATTTGTAGCATAAATAACGTTTTTACAATAAATAACACTCGGCTAGGTTAACTCGGTGAGGACATTTATAATAATTAACGACAGGAAAACGGCAGAATGCGTTGGGTATCTAATAACGTGGACTAGCATAACCGACACGAGAAAATTTCTTAGCTTTTATTTCCATGACTAACATTGTTGAGTACCTTTTAAGAAGTATATCTACCACGTTTACGTTACGTTTTTAATTTTACGTGAGGACTACAAAATTAATCAGCAAAATAACAAAGGTAATTTTCTCGTAATTACTAGTGGAGTTTTTGTAACAGAGCTCATCCGAGTAAAAACTGCCTACATGCTTATTTCTGTTGTACCTGTACCGGTGTTAATAAAGGTTCCACCTTGACAGTGAGATAAATTGCAGAATAGGAGCAGCTGCTGCAGCTTTTGGCAAGCTGAGAGACAAGGTGTTCCGTTCACATGACATAAAACTATCTACCAAGGTGAGCGTCTACATGGCAGTGGTGCATCCAAATCTCTTGTATGGCTCTGAGACCTGGTGTCTTTACCGTAAACACATCCGCACTCTGGACAGATTTCACATCAGATGTCTTCGAGATATAATGAATATTCACTGGTCGGATCGTGTTCGCAATACAGAAATATTAAGGCGAGCAAATGTCTGGGGTATCGAGGCATACTTGATGAGGCGGCAGCTACGGTGGTGTGGGCATGTCTCACGGATGTCTGACGAAAGAGTTGCAAAGCGCATCTTCTACTCTGAACTGCAAGATGGCAAGCGGAAACAAGGCGGCCAGCTTCTGCGGTACAAAGATGTGCTGAAGCGTCATATGAAGCAATGTTCCATAGTTCCGGCAAGTTGGGAGACCTTTACAAAAGACCGCTCACATTGGCGGCGCTTAGTAAACACGAACGTGACGAAGTTTGAGTGGAGGCGACTTAAGGCGCTTGATGCTAAACGCGATGAGCTAAAGGCCCGACAACCAGCGGCCTTATCATATAACTACATTGCCGGTGTGTTGACGTGTAGCGAATGCAGCCGCACGTTTAGCACAAATTCAGGTTATGCGAGTCATCTAAGGGCTCACCAGCGGCGCTCTCAGCCGGAATCTGAAACAGTCGCTGTGACCGAATACGGTTAGGATTGATTGATAGCAATAAGGAGTTCAAAAGTTTGAACGGTTTTACCTACTCAAACTATTCAAATGCCGTGTGTTTACGGCAGATCAGAATACATTAGCGTATTACAGTCTGAAATACGTGGCGTGTACACAAGCGTAACACCTACGCCCAGGTCAATGGACACAGGGTCGTGTTCAGCTATTGTTTTCAACTGACCATCAGGTGGGTCATATATCAGTATTAGATGTTGGATTGAAGTATTGCGGATTATAGAAAATTATGTAACTCATGATTTTTGTATAATTTCTTAATAAAATTACTAGGTAATGCAATGTGCTATCTTAATAAAAAAAATATGTTTCTGTTAAGTTTGTAGAACTATTACTACATTGACACAACCAAAAAGGCCATTTTTATATGTAGATAAAATATCGTGATGTTTTGTCTTTCTTTACTTGATTGTCATGTCATGTTAGCTCTTAGGTAAGATAACCAGGATTTGTGATGATTATCGATTGTCGATTGTCGATATAATCTGCGAGATAGTGTTATTGCTCTCGTATGTAAATCGCTATGCTAGGAGTTACCAGTTGATAATAAAATATATTATGGGTGAGGTATATTAAATTATTTCATTATAACTCGTGGCACAAGGAAACTGTTTATTTATGAAAACCTAGGTAGTAATTATTGCTCTATCACTTTGTCACCCACATAAGTTATTACAATGAACCAAAATAAATATGCATTTTCTATACTTTTTATTTTTCTATACGGTTATGTAACGTAAATTAAGTTATTTTTTTAATTAACACACAAAAAAACACTCGAAATTGTGCTAAAGAAAGCTCTTAAAAATTGATAAAATAAGCATAGATTAGGGTTTTAGATGAGAATAATCGCTTCATAAGTGCCAACTTGAAAGCTGTAGAGCGGCGAGAGAATAAAACTTATAATCAAAGAGATTATTATGTTTTACTTTTAGGAGGTATGCATGTGTGTTTTAAGAAATTTATATCACTCCATTCAACGATGAAGAATAAGATCGTGAGGAAACCTGCATGCCCGAAAGTTCTCCATAATGATCTCAAGGTCGTGGGAAGTCTACACTCTTCGTTAGTGTTGTGGACTGTGGCTTAAAACATTCTCATTCTTTTAGGAGATTCGTGTCCTGTATTGGGCCGGTAATAGGATGATGATGATGAATAATAATAACTTATAATTACTGCTTTCAGGAAATGGTTTTTTTTTATTCTGACCAGGAAATCGAAATCATCACCTCGTGATCTTTATTTGAACATTCTAACAACTACACCTATACGGTTATCTAATTTAAAACTTTAATAAATGGGATGTACGTAACAATATTAAAAACAAAAAGGAATTATACATTTACTAAGAAGGTATATGTCACAGCTTTCATACTGGACTTATAGCTGGTATTAAACAACGATTAAGTGTACTTAGATTCATACGTGACGTCCGAAGACAAGCGTAATCATGTTAAATTGGAGCATCGATCATACTTCCAACAGATCATTTACTTGATTACATTTGTTTGTCCTGTAAGTTAGACAAGGACTAGGTTCAGTATAAATTAGGCTCAACTTTGTCTAAGGCTCTGCGCAAACAGAGAAACTTTTGTGTTTTGTGATGGATACAAGTTAAGCTTGATTGTTTTATTTTCATATAATCTAGCACTATTTGTGCTTGATGTAGAGATTGATTGGTTGTTTTATTTATCCTACTTGAGATCCACGCATTGCTAATAAAAGTAACAAGTGTAAGCATGTAGAAACTAAATGTCAGTTATTTGTTCACAAATAATATTAATACATTTCCATGTAATTGTACGAATCAACTTACTTTAGTCGCCTGTGTCCGGTAGAGAGACGAAAAACAAGGAACGGATGTAGTGTTTCATCATCATATCAACCGACTGACGTCCACTGTTGGACACAGGTCTTTTATAGAGCGTTCCGAACTCCACGATTCTGGGCCGCTTGTGTCTAGCGGCTCTCCGCGACTCGCTTGATGTCGTCTGTCCACCTGTTTGGGGGTCGACCAAAGCTGCACTTACCGTTGCGGGGTTGCCACTCTGACACCTTGGAACCCCAACGTCCATCGGTTCTCCGAACTCACTATAGTGTAGTGTCTAGCTGTTGCTAACTCCATAAGTAGAAACAGCGGTTTCTGTGCCCTGTCAACGATAATAACCGCAGTTTTCTTTAATAGTGTGTGAAGATAACAAAAAGTGTATAAGTTTGCGCTGTGACCGAATGTTACCAGTATCCAGACGTAGCAATTGCGATTGTCGTCGGATTAGGACACAGTTCCGTCATTAGTGTTCCGTGAAGATAACAAAGTGTTTCGCACACCGCGAAACTGTTACCCGTGTCCAGAAGGAGCAACTGCGGTTGCTGTGTCCGCAGCTTTCTGTCATAGTGTCCCGTGTCGGCAAACAAAATGTGTCTACGTGTATGTGTCTACGCAAGGATTAGTAATCTGGCAGATGTTAATAAAAAATAGCGTGCGATAAATCAGTGGTTAATGCGTTGCGCACTCGCAGCGCACGTCAGCTCGCACTCCGGTGACAACTGTTGTCTGCCGTCGCCCGTCACAACAGCTGCGCTCCACTTGTGCGAGCCACATATCGCACACACTCTAGCAAACTGTAGTAACTAAAGAACCACCTTTTTGTACAAAATTTCAAAAAGAGTTTTCTATTTCTGTAAGTTCCGTTTAACGTATGCACACCGATATCTTGGTATAATTTATGCGAATACCTACTGTATATCAGCTAACTTATGTACACAGATAAGTGCACTTTGTTAATAGATTAACGAAGTTCACTTATCTGTGAATAAGTTGTTATAATAATATATTAATTGTTGTGCTGGTTAGGGCACATAATTTATTATTTATTTATTATGTATACATAATTTTATAGGAAACTTAGTTAAAATACAAGTCTTATAGATCCTTTGATCCTGATGACCATGAGCCCGGATCGTTGGTTCAATGTTACCTGTAGCGGAGCTGCAGACCACTTTGGGTATAGGTACAATTCGGAGTAAAATTAATAATCAAACACGAAGTTTACATTACTTTGTCAAATTGAACCGAATACAGCTAAATCGAATGTCAGCAAGTGCTTAAGAAATGTATCCCTTTGTACAGAACAAAGTAAGTGAAAAGAAAAATGAGCGAGCCAATTAATGAGATCACATTAAATAATGGTTACTGATCAGCATTATTATCGCTTCAATACTGTAGTCTGTAGTGCTCAATGAAAATTATTTTTATAGTCAAGGTAAATGGTTATTACCAAATGGTTTTCAATTTGGTCTTGTACAGGCTAGGAAATATAAAATTAAACACGTAGAAGGTAGATTTGCATATAGTGCAAGGAAAATTCCTTTTTTATAAGCGAAGCACTATTTCAGTAATAAGGTTAGCACTAAGGTACTTAGGTATAGTCAAAGAACTACATGAGTCAAATGAACACCAATATTGGTACAAGTAAAAATCTAACCATGTTAACTACCTCGTTGGTCCAGTTAGAATGTTTGACGACAGACTACGATGAACGATCCATTCTCGTGTCTGACCAATAATATAAAGTAGTTTTCTTTTAAGAAAATTGCAATAGTAGGCCGGACTCATGAAATTGGCGTGGTCGTCGTCGGTCTCGGTTATTGTCGCAAATAGGTGATAATGAAATAATTGAAGCCCTCTTACCCGCATGGGTGAGTCTATACTCTAAAATCCTTTCACCTATAAGAGAGGACTTCTTTGCCTAGTAGTGGGACATTAATAGGCTGGCGATGATTAGGATGACGATGAGCTCTAGTCAACTGGAAACATATGTAGAAGAAGACGCTATGTTAAAAGTTAAAAAAGTTACCGCGTAGTTAGGTCACTTTCACGAACATGTACAACATGTGCTGTACCGTTCCGGCATACTTATTACCGTTTTGAACCCTATCACAAAGACATACTCGCCATTTACCAGAATTTAAAATCTAAACACACGATGTAATCGAAGACGTTCAGGGACCGCTGTTAGATATTTGTCAAGAAAATTGCGTGCTCGTGCTTATAATTGGATATATCTGACAAGTGTAATTGTATTGAGTTTTTGTTGTACCTATTCCGTGTATCGTGTTACTCTATTATTAATATTTGCCTGCACTATTCAGTGACCAGGTACATATTTAAATACCAAAAATATGTGTGTGAACAGCACGATACAAATTGTATGAAATCAAATGTAGTTTTTTTTTCCGCATATGTTAAATTTTTGTGTGACTTAAATGTCATATTTTTATGATATATTATTTTCACTCCATTATCTGGTTGTCACGGCCTTGCCAAACATGCTTTGACAAAACCAGCCACGGTTCATTACTACTGGTACTCGGTGTCTGGGTTTTTATATGTTTATTTAATTAAAAAAAAATTATCAGTCGTCTTAGTACCCATAACACAAGCTACACTTACTTTGGGGCTGTGTGAGAGGGTGATGTGTTTATTGCCGTGGTATATTTATTTATTTACTAACACGTAATACGAATTATTTACGCGTCAATGCCGAATTATGACGTTACTTTATCAAGAGACAATCGATGCGATTCGAAATCCTTTTTATATGTATCTCTAGCACAGTTTATGCTATAACCATAATAATAGGTAACTAATTTTGGAGGAATTCTCATATGTTAAAATAAATATAGGTTGTCTGTGATGGTATCATGGTCAGTACCATCTTTGACTATTTTGCTGTCTGTTCACCTGTGAAACCTGAGATGAGTCCATGAGACCCTTTCAGCTTAAGGTTCTATGTTTATTGAAATGAGATCATATTATATTCTGAAAGTTTTATATTTGTATCTACAATTCTCAACATATATATGGGCATTAAAAAAACTATTATTATTTTTTATTACGCCAATCTACACGTTGAGTTATTTTTCTAGGCCATTTCTTCTGCTTGTCCTGAACCCACACTATGTGCGGCCGGCACAACAACGGTCGTTTACAATATACTCTTTTATTCGCATATCCATATAATTCATACAATTCTTTCATCCAATATTTCATGCAAAATTAGTCTTCCTCAGGCAAAAATATATTATCCATACAAAAATAGACGACTTATTTATCAGAAACAGTTTGTCGTATGACCAAGCGTGTCCACTTGGCCACATGCTTATATGTTTTCACAAGCGCCTATTTTCTCTTGCAAATACGCAGAATGAAATAGCAAAGCTCTGAAGGAATGAGTCATTAAACTGTCCCCTGTCAAGTGGCGTCGTGCGTCGTCATAGTCAGCGACTCCGACGCGTGCGCACTGATTTATTTATTACGCTAGTCTTTTATTTTGTGGCTGAGTAAGCTTGTATCTTGGGTTTGAACATCGTAACATGCATTGTTATTCTTATTTTAGCTTCTTAAGGTAAGAAACAATTAACCGTTTTATCTGATAGCTTACTCACGCTACGGGCGATATCACGTAATCAAATCAGAAATGCGGAGATCCATAAAATAAAATCAGAATCACTGACATAGCTCAGTTAGTCGCGAAAAGTGACAAATACCATACTGTCTTTTCGCTTCCATTAGTCGATGAGGCGACGCACGGTTTGTCAAAAAAACTCTCTAAAATAGGTACCTAAGTTCAGCATCCAGCAGTGGATGCCCAATAATTAAAACAATTATATACAAAACGTCTACATTATATGCTGTTGTAGAAACGACAATGATATTCATTGAGGTTATGTTAGTGTTGAAGCGTGATTTATGTTCTCAAGATTGTAATTTGATTGCCTGTAATGCAAATTTCTATCGTTTGAAATAGAAAAAAGCTTTGTCGAACTGAGTCATTAAACCTACGTCGGCTTTTAAGCGGCGTCGTGCGTCGTCATAGTCGATTCGACGCCGGCGCGTGCTATGTGATTTATTTATTACGTTTCTGTCTTTAATCTCTTTGCTGAGACTGTTTGTACGAGGTGTCTCGGTTTGTATCGACATCAACTTGGTAACAATGAATTATAAATCTTATTTTGTTGTTTTAATCCCGTTGAGTTGCCAAATAGATGGTAGAATTTTTGTTGTTTTGTATAATTTTATTGCTATCGACTTTTGAATCGTTTTACATTAAACCCATAAAGGACGTAGCTTATTGAAGTGAAATACTAGTAATGACTTCGAAGATTGTTTGAGGATGACTTTCGTCTTGCGACATCGAAAGTGTGCCTGTGCACTGATTTATTTACTTAAGTATAGCTTTTCTGTCTTTAATCTCTTTGTCTTTGTTTGTATCGACACCAACTGGTACACAAGTAGTAAGAAAATCTTAGTTTGATAATTTAGTCCTTTGAGCTGCATAATTTTTTATTTTGTCCTACTTTTAATATTGTGAATGTTTTTAACTAAATGAAATCACTGATGCAGAAGTTTTCTTAAAGCGTCGTTGTCAGCCGTCTTTAGTCCAGCCATCGATATTATCCAAAAATATGAAGTTATAATTTTTTTTACAATCATTTATAATCTTACCAAAATATGTTATCACGTGTAGAGTACGTACTCATAACGGAAAAACCGTTATGTACAGAATATAAGTAAAAGTATGTACTTTTACTTATATTCTGTACGTAAAGGTTTATCCGTTATCGGTTTCTAAGAAGCACAAGCAATAAAATTGTTACACCTTAAAGAACCTGGTAATACCAAAACTTCTCGCTATTTGATTTTGCGGATTTTCAATATAACATCGTATTCTTTTCTAATACTTAGATTGGACATACAAGATATATCCGTGAGAGGCTCATAGACATGATCCGAGCAACGTTGCGCGCGCGCTGCCTAGTTCGTTATTAATCACGCCGATCATAATCTCGTCGGCGTCGGCGCCGCCCTATGTTTGTATAACTGCGTGGTACAAGTTTAATGTTGGCAATTAATAACTTGAACAGATTTTTATAGAATTGAACCCTCTAAGTTGTTGATTCGATAATTTTATTGGACGAGTACTACTTCAAAGACGCGTCAAGGGCACATTACGTGAGTGGGAAGCAAAGTAATAAGCAGTTATTTTCTAGTATAAATCGGTTATACTCCTTGTCAAAGTCTTAAAGCAGATAAAAAACTGAGGTACCACGCGTCTGAGGTCCTACCACGCGTTGTGTAATTACATCGCATAACAAGCTTATAAACTAGAATAAAGTGTGAAGTGCAATGAGAAAACGGTTTAAATAAGAGTTAATTTAAGAACTTATCACATACCCTTTAACCCTTTTATCACATATAGTTTGATTCTCTAAATATCTTTTTAGGTATTAATCGTAGCTTCTAGTAGTATCCTCGTCAACTATGTGTGCTGTCAAGCAAGCTTGTGCTGTGAGATTTCTTACCATTCGTGTGAATGTCGCTTATGGCAAAACCTAGCTCTGACAAAGTAATAATACCGTTCAAAACCTTAAGCCGCACAAGCGAAACAACATTAGTATTCCATTCTCGGAGGAGGTGAAATATCTGCGAATTACCACTGGCATTGAATTTCTCTGAGATTCTGGAGAGTTACCCAAAATAACCTTTTGGCTTTATTCTCACATCCATTAGTTATGAGGACAATTGTTTATATTGCATCCCTGATACGTGGTTAACTACAATGGGCAGACTACAATAAGTCGTCAAGAAGCCACGAGCTACCTTGGAGCTTCAGTGGATCTTTTTCTCAAACCTCTTGCTCTTTAATACGTTTCGAAGGACGCGAGAGCTAGCATGTACAGGCTGATCAGACGTGGAAAAGTAAACTAGCTCTCGCTGAGGTATCTTCATAGCACAGTGTTTTTACTGTTATGGGGATGGTAGCATACACAAGAACACCAAAAATTAACTTCCACAGGCAATAAGCTGTGGGATTCCTATTTTTAGTGACTGTCTTGAAAACTGGACAACTGAAAACTGAGTAGCCTCGAGTGCAACATAACCTCCGTCCGGTCCAATATTCGGAGGTAACAGTGAAGCTTTTCCACCACGCCAATAAGAAAAGAGTGCCGACAATAACGCTACCTGGGTGTCCACTCCTCTATAATCCACGCAGAGATTTTCGCAATCACTGTACGTGTGGAAACCAGCCTGCTGAGTGGCTACGGTATCTAAACTATCTTTATCCATTCGGATAGTCGAAAATATATGTACAAGTACAATACAAGTTACAAGCATTCCATCAGCTGTTAACATTTAAGGTCAATTGGCGTCACGGTCCGAAATAATAAACAATAATTAACATACATTTTCATATGCACACACATGTTTCATAGTAACTCCTTCCTTATTAGGCATATATATTGTGTGACCCAAAATTGCTACCAGAATACCGAAATGTGTTTCAAAATTACTAGTGTGTTTCAAAAGGACTAGTACAAGGGGGAAAATATCATCATATAATGTACCAACCTCAGTCGTTAACTGCATTATTTCGAACATAAACGTCAAATTGAAAACCCTTTATCAGATCTGCTGCGAGCTCGTTAATTTCGGGAAATGTAAAATAAATTTCACTTGAACCACGCGCAAGCTTGCACGTGCGCGTATTTTCTTAACAAGTCGAATTATTCGCCTCGTTTGCTACTAGAGTATAAACTGTATGACGTGTTAAAAAGTTTTCATGTTATTGTTTATAGTAGGAAGTGTATAAGTGGCTTGGAGGCCGATGAGAGAAGCTTTTAGTATGCTTTACGAGTGCGCAATGCGAAAGCATCGTGTAAACAAATGTGTTGCGAGAATTAGAAAGTACAGAATTAGTGTACTTATTTAAGGAGTATATGTTTGGTGCAACAGGAATATTGTGAATAAAAATATATTTAAAGATTTAGCTGAGGTGTTCGTTTATACTTCCGTACTTCTATACTAAAATTATAAAGAGGTAAAGTTTGTGACACTGTCGGGGGTAATCTCTGGATCTGCTCAACCGATTTTAAAATTCTTTAGCAATCAATCTAAGCCATATTATTTGTGAGTGCCGTAGGCTATATATTAACCTAAAAACTGTAAAGAACTTTTCGTGGTAGTTGGATTTGCAAAGTAAGTCGGAGAAAAAACGGTCGAACGAAAGCGGTTTTACGCTGCTTTGAAGACGAGAGATATATGATATAGTTCTATAGAAAAGTTGTAGAGACACTAAGGCCACTGGTGTTAATCTCTTAGATAGATAAAGGTTTCTTAGTCAACATCTTTTCTAATTTATTATTATTTCACTTGTGTTGGTACTCAAAGAATATAGAAAATTTACACGGGCCGCTCCTCACAGTAAAGTTTGATATGCCGATGCTGAACTTTTTTTGTATAGAAGATAGCGTAAACATTATATCTTAAGTAGACTCGTAGAACTGTTAAAAACACTCAACTGCATCGTATTTTTGCTACAAACAAGGTTCATTTAATTATAGAGCTGTAATATGATTTGTGTAACGAAGTATTCTGTGTAGTTTCAAGAGGGGAGAAAAAGTCTGAGATACAAATTGGCGCGCGCATGTCGAGTAATTTAATCAGCCCCCTTCTCTATGAATGATATCGTGCGAACATAACGTATATAGGTATTATGTAACAACATTTCTTTCATGTCCTATTAATAGCGGTTCCTTACATTCATAATCGTTTTGACATACTTAGTAGGCAAGTTAATAGGTACATATACTTTATTTTTTCTAAATAGTCTTTTTATGCCCATTTTCACTAAACCCTAAATCGCCTAAAAGGCATGGCTTATGATTTAAGCGTTGTCTATAGAAAAAAAAAACGTTTCATAACTCAAGGTGATAAGCAGTGGCGCGCACTCCATACATGCATAAAAGCACTGCATACCCTAACATTGATTAACCTACCTTATTGTGCTGTTGTATTTGTATCTCTGTAAATTTTCTCTGTGGTGTACAATAAAAGTGTATTCATTCATTCATTCATTGATATATAACTCGAATAGGAGGAGAATTTGTGCCGTTTTATGCAATTTTCCTGGTGTATGCATACCCTGGTAGGAAACCCAATGCACGCCACTGGTGATAAGTACTGGTGAACGGTTGGTGAATGCTTAGGAATCATCTTAGATTAGGCATTTCTTCGTTAGAGAAAACGTGCATAAGTGTGTTTTAAACTTACAAGGAAATAAAATGTGTTAGGACCTTGTTGGAGTTTTTTACAATTAAATAACA
The DNA here is from genome assembly GCF_905163445.1 of Pararge aegeria. Lineage (NCBI taxonomy): Eukaryota > Metazoa > Arthropoda > Insecta > Lepidoptera > Nymphalidae > Pararge > Pararge aegeria. Next base: position 6,908,941 of record NC_053195.1, on the reverse strand, counting down.
ACATATATAGACTTATACGGTGTCGTTTTGTGTGTATATATAGAAAACAGGTGTATATATATAGGGGAACACGGAAGCCGGATGAGCATTCCAGATCTTTTATATTACCGGTCTGTGCAATAATCGATATAAAACATAAGTTAACTGAATATGTTGCATAATACAAATGGCAAGGCTAGAAAATTGCGTTTTCAATCAATAGCAACACAAACAGTGCACGTGCAAGAGGTTTCATTACTAGCGAGTGCTCAATGGGAAACCTTTTTATTAAATTGCTGAGGGCGTACAGCTGGCCGGATTGTACGGGCTCGCCCGTATGATTTATACCGATGTCGATTTACTCAAATTAGATTAATTTGCTCAATTGCGGCGCTCTTAGCCATGATTTATAAAATTAGACGCACTAATGAGTATCGTTTTACAAGTTCAGCACTCTACAGGTTTCGTTCTTCATAAGCTTTCTTTTTAGTAACAAAGTATGAATGATTTCGCTCATTTATCCTACACCGTCCAAGCTGTTTAAACGCTGGATTAACTCCAAATTACAGTTCACCGACAACGAGTTGTCCAGGAAACGGTGGACCGGCTTCAAATTTCAAGTTTTCTGGAATCAACTAAACTGAAGCTGATAACCAACAACACGGTTAACTAAGGTAAAAGAATAACGAATTAGGTTCTAGAAATTGATTTAATATGTTACTATCATAACATGCTTGGTGTTAGAAAATATTAAAATAAAATTCACACACACGTTCACCGACACACACACACACAAGTGTTAATGCGATGTCATTACAATTATTTAGGGTTGACAATATTTACAACCGACTTAAAAAAAGTTATTAGGTTCTCAATTCTAATGCATGTTTTATTGTATTTTTTTTTGTACATTTGTTTCCCGATTACTCTGCCAATTATCCACCGATTTTGATGAACATTTTTTGTTTAATATGACAAATACCTACAGTCCTATTTTAATTTGGTGATTATTACTATTGGAGGAATCCTGGAAAAATCGAGGTAACTCTTAAAATATTATAGGCACCTATAGCGATTTAATTATTTTAAAAGTAACTTAAGCATTTTCTTTCAGTGTCCACTATTCAGTCAAGTAAAACTGATACACTATTTGCGATTCGATTATGGTATATAATAGGTAATCAACTAATGCTCGACATAAAGGAGCAGATTTTTGAAAACCATTTCTGGGGATCGAGTATCAGTGATACTTTTTACAAGTATTGTTCTACTACTTCGTTTCAAATTACTTTGTATTAAAAGGTAGATGCTATTATATATTATATTATTATTTTACGGACTTTAAAAAAGCGGGGTTTCAATCAGTTAGGGGGAAGTTATTCTTCTAAAAATATCTTATATAGGAAACGTGAACCGCAAAAACGAAACGCTGTAAAATGATACGCCAATCCAGCGGTTGGGCTGGTGTCATGTCAACTGATGGTGGTGGTTTTTGATTTAATTTTTTATATAATATTTGTAACTAAATACACTGTTTGTTCACCGTTTATCGATAGTTAAAGCTTATGTAAGAAAAATGCAAAGCCACAACGTAAATGTTCTTTTTATGCATTTGTTACGGGTAAAAGTCGAAGTGCGGTTACACCAGCAGTTGGTTTAACTACGTAAATCCCCTATCTTCATTTATGGTGTTTATAGAGATGACAATTTCGGCCAAGATCATTGATAATCCGAAATACTCGAAACACTGAAACCAAGTTTAGTTTGTGTGCTTATAGAAAAGAATTTGATTGAAAAGAACATGGACCCTTACAAAGAAGGTTATGCACCGGCTCAAAGTGGCTCAGCGGGCAATGGAAAGAGTGATGTTAGGTTTGTCTCTATTAGATAAGATTCCCAACGTAGAGATCAGAAACCGAACTGGAATCACTGACATCGTTCAAAGAGCAGCGGCCCTGAAATGGAACTGGGCGGGTCACATATGTCGAAGGGAGGACGGGCGGTGGAGGCGAGTGATTCTGGATTGGCAACCGCGCACTGGACACAGAAGCATTGGCCGACCACCAGCTCGATGGAGAGATGATATTGTAAAGGCAGTAGGGAAGAACTGGATGCAGCTAACCAGCAATAGACCGAGATGGCGTGCAAATGAAGAGGCCTTAGTCCAGCAGTGGACTGAGATAGGCTGATGATGATGATGAGAAAAGAATTTGACGCTTTTTATCTTATTTGCCTTCGATGCCGTTGAAGTGTTTTGAGATGATGAAGCTAAGTTGAAGTCCAACCTCCTTTGCGCAACGGTGAGTGTTGTGAATTTAAGTAGGAAGTCCCGGGTTCGATTCCCAGCAGGCGCAATTTAGGAATTTATAATTTCAGGATTTTCTCTTGTCTGATTTGGTGGGAGACTTTGGCCGTGGCTAGTTACCACCCTACCGACAAAGACGTGCCGCTAAGCGATTTAATGTTCCGGTGGGATGTCGCGTAGAAACCGATTAGGGGTATGACTACCATACTCACTAACAGGTTAGCCCGCTACCATCTTAGACTGAAACATCACTTACCACCAGGTGAGATTGTAGTCAAGGGCTAACTTGTAGAGGAATAAAAAAAGGCCGATTGATGGATAGTGGCAGCCGGCTACACTTATCATTATAAATAGGATACATCACTGTTTAAATGACTAGTATCAGCTGCACCTAGACGTACCCGGCTAAAACTAGGTGTAACCGCAAATAAGATTTTACCCGTAACACATGCACACCAATGAGCAAGTTCTGTATAAGTCGCACGGATATTTGTGAATTGCAAGCACGTTTAGCGTAATTTTGTTCGCTCAACGCTGAGTGGAAATCGGTGTAAGTACCACTCGCGGCCATAACGCACGCACATTACATTGGTTAACGATTATGTGATTGTGCTAGGTGTAGTAAGCGTACCTACACTGACCATCTTTATTTATTTCAATTATTATCCATGTGTTTGTGTTTTTTTTTTTTGGTACGACTCAAGCACAGCAGCAGACCAAAGCAGCTTTTTACTGGAGGTGGACATGGACCGTGGACAATGCCGATGAAACGACGAATCTGACGGCCAACTGGCGCAGTGGGCAGCGATCCTGCTATCTGAATTAAAGGCCGTGGGTTCGATTACCACAACTGAAAAATTTTGGTGTGTTGAACATGAATATTTTTCAGTATCTGGGTGTTTATCTGTATATTACAAGTATTTATTTATCTATTATTCATAAAAATATTCATCAGTCATCTTAGTACCCATAAAATAACACAAGATATGCTTACTTTGGGGCTAGACGGCGATGTGTGTATTGTCTATATATTTATGTGTGTTTTTTTTATAATACTTTATAAATTTGTAGAATAGATAGATACGTAATACTTTGTAGAACGAAAATGTTAGAACGAAATATTCCTAAGGGATAAACTAAACATTTGTATCTGCTACCTGTGTCTGCGACAAAACCGCTGACCCAATCTTGCCGATATCTTGCATCCCGGAGAAGGATATAACATTCTGGGAAGTTAAAGGATTCCTACGGGATTTACAAAAACATAAGTCCCGTATTTTACGTAGGTATCTATCTAGATTGTATATGGTCTAAGTTTGTTGCGACAGATTGTGTTAGTTCAGCAAAGTTAATCGAAATCTGTGGCTGAATGTGTCGTCGCCTTTTGAGCTGTAATCTTTATATTAGGCACCTACCAGCGATCCCTCGCGAATTGGTCCGCTTATAAGTCAACCTTAATAAGATAGACATTTGATGTCGCGGACTTTTTTTAGGACTTTTAAAGGGGGCCAACTTTGTCATACAATTATATCGAAACTTTAACTCTCAAAAGGAAAAAAAAAAATTTGAAACATTCTGCATTGGTGCTATGCTCCTATTAGGGTGATGATATATAACCCTCTAGCCTTCCTCGATAAATGATTTTCAAATCAGACCAGTAGTTCCTGAAACCATCGCGTTCAAGTAAACAAACAAACAAACTCTTCAGGTTTACATACCTATTAGTATAAAATAAGATTCTCCTTGCCTGAGAGGCCCCGTATACCATCATCTCATCTCCAGGCCACCGTCCAGTATTGGGACATTAATCGTGGGCTAATGATTATACATATGGGATAATATCAGAAACATTACACAAAAAAAACGTGCACTTATAGGGCGCTTGGTTGGAACTTGTGAAAAAAACACAGTATTTAAGCCTTCCTCTCACGTAATTAATGTTATATATGTATTTGGTTACCTGTCAATCAATCTAATTAAAAGCCTTACTTGACGTTGATAATTGACACTCGGCTATCTATTAACGATTGAATACATTAATGAGTTGCATTTTATGCACTTGTAATTACATAATTGTGAATTTCAAGTAAATTGTAGTTGGTCATTAACGAGAGGATGGCTAAAGCCTTTTAAATATATCATTAGTAAGGAACTTACTGTAAATAATTCCATCACAGTGACTATTACTATAGGCACTTATTTTGAAAATATGTATTATAATTGTGTATGGCCAAGTGGGTGCTTCGACTTCGGGAGGCCGAGTTCGACTACCAGCACGCACTTTTCTATGTTACGGGCGTTTTTAACAATTAAAATATTACTTGTTTCAACGGTGAAGGAAAACATCGTGAGGAAACCTGCCCTGCCTGAAAGTTCTCCATAATGTTCTCAAAGGTGAGGGGAGTCCACCAATCCGCACTGGGTTAGCGTGGTGGACTACGTCCTTAACCCCATCCTATTGTGGGAGAAGACCCGTGCCCTGTAGTAGGCCTATAATGGGTTGATATGATGATTGCGATGACGATAATTGTGTAAGTGTGTTTGTTGGTTTGTCCTTTTTTTACTCAACAACCGGGCAACGGCTTGACCGCAAAGAATATGACTAATACACGGAGGCTACATACAATGGGTTTGTATTGTTTTTTTAGGTTACTTTTATGTTAAACAGAAATTATATTATGCGTTTTAAATTATATTGGTTTCTCTAAATCGAGTATTAGTGTTAGTTCTGAAGTGTGTTATCCTAGAATATTATGTGTATACTAATATAGGTGTGTACATAATGTCAGATTAAATTAAATGTGAATTCAAAGCACGTTGTGCTTGTTTATTATCAATACACATTGATTCTAAGATGTGTTATGATTTAAAAGTATCTACCTCTTACACACACACACACACAGTACGCAGTACAGAGTTTCCCATTTTGATAGAAATGAAATATAAATTTGTTACATGAAAGTTCCCCTCACATACGCCTGTTTCCATAATAGTTCATAAAATCGATACATTTTTCTCACGAGTATGACCACCGGCGCACAGCCATTTTCCGCGCGGCCGGAAACGTGATCACGTGCCACACAGGAAGTAAATTTTACGTTGACTCATAAATGAAATTTACGCAATCTCCCATTTACTTCGTAACCCCTCAGTTACTAATTTTTACCCCATGGCATACGAATAAAACTTGTGTGAGTGAGTGACTAAATATAATGTTGTCTCATACAACTTACATAATGTAAAAGTTTGTAAATAGCAATGTAAACGCTTCGCCTAGATTTTAATGAGACAGGATAGGTAAGGAACCTAATCAGGGATACCATAATAGTATTTTATGATTAGAGTATAGGGTACATACAAATATAATGGTAAGTGTTACTATTATATTTTACGTCGACATTTCGGCATAGTTAATATGAAAAGTCGCCGAATGACAGAGATAATTCGAAAATTGGAATGCATTTTAATTGGCTCGAACTCAGTATTCCACTATTTAAAAGTTACAGGCATTATTACGCAGATATAGTACCTAGTAAGTCCAGACATCTTAAGATTATTGTGTTTACAACTAACGATTACAAAAACTTTGCAATTGTTCAAAGTGCTAAAATCTTTTTAAGAATCTGTGTGGTGTTAAAATGTAATGTTTGCTTAGATTTGGTATTTGATTTACTTGGTATTTAATCAGTATCAAATTAGGCTAAGTGTTCATTTTATTGCTTTTAATATGCAATTTGAGCAAAAGTACCTATCTTTTTTTGTAGGTATTTCTTCTAGGTATATAATTCAGCCAATAAACTTAATAATAGAGAGCCTAGGATTACATGAACTACATTTTGCAAACGTAAAGTTTTAAATAACGCATGGTAAGTTTTTTTTTATATTAATGTTGCAACTTTACGCAGGGCTTGCAGGAACTCGTCCTACAGCGTGCAACCCTGTGTCCATCAACCTGAGGCATAGGTGTTATTTATGAGTCTGTAATTACACCGGCAACCACGCCTCTCATACCGGAACACAGCATTGCAACACTTCCCCGGATCAGTTGTCAAAAAAAACTCTACTACTCTTCCATAAAAGTCTCTGCAGCCGACCAACAGCAAAACGATATTGATTCTTTTGCGTCTAATTGGGAAAACAAAGAATATATGTATTTCTAAATTACATTCATCGTTACAACTTATTAAGTCACGGTGTTTGAGTGCGATGTGCTAACGCTAATCGAATGATTCTCGCCTCACAGCACTTGAAAGCGAAGTGTTAGCCGCGGGAACACTGTCTCGTTAACGGACAGTAATATCGCCATGTCAAATCTATAGCTAGAGGGATGAAAATTGAGAGAGTTAGTGATTGCCGACTTGAATATCTGTGAAATTCTGTTTTGCCAGGATTTTAAGTGTTAGCATTACCTCTGCCTGCTTCGGCCTGCTTTTTTAAATAGTCGTATAGACTATTTAAAAAAGCAGGCCAAAATTATGCATCATCTGTGTTTGATATAAGTTGGATTGGGGATACTAAATCACCGGAGCCCAGATCAAAGAGGAAGGTTATATAAAAAATTATGAAAATGGCTATATAAAAATTATGAAAGTTCAAAATAACAGAGGAGTACCGAGTACCGACGGGATATCCAGTAGCGAGCCATATTCTTGGAAAGGCATTATAAACAGGCAGGAAATTTAAAATGAAAATATACTTGTTCATTACACTTGCCGATTAGCATTCTTATAAAGTTTTGGTATATCTTTATGACCGGTCGCCTTCCTGCTACCTCTACCTATTACCTTTTTAGGAGTGTTTTCGGGATAACTGCCAGCTTTTTGTTGTATCCTAATTTAATCGCAAAGTGGATTTCAAGCTTGCGAATTTCATCCCTTGATCCAAAGACAGTTCGGAAGCACATCCACTGGACTAAATGAAAGTACCTACAAATAAATCATCATCAACATTATCTATATCGCTCTCATCTACGAGAAGATGCATATATGATATACCCAGCAGTGTGACTTGAAAGGCTGAGAACGGATATGATAATTATTTATTCTACATACACTTATCTACGATAGACCACGTAAAATAGAAAAAATCTTACCTATTTATTCTTGCGCAAGAGTTAGACAAGGGCAAATAGAAAGGTAAGAGACTTAAAAAAGTCATAATCCGGAGTTTACACTAGATAGGCGTTTAGCACATGTCTGTGATGTCCGGACCATCTCGGACAAGCCAATATTTATCCAGGCAGGATGTTTGCTTCACGTATATCGCTGAGGGACTAAAAGGTAAGAAAATATTTAAAATCGTCATCTCCACGTGCACACGGACCAAATTGTGTATTGATTTCTGAAGCACGCACGCAAGATTCTGAAGTGTGTACTGTCAAGAACTAAAAGCTTTTGACGAGTTAAGAAACGTCAAACTTATTTAGTAGTTAACATAGTTATTTATCGACAATGCGTGATGATGATAAACAGTTTACTGAAAAGGAATCTAGATAAAAACCAACTTAAAAAAAAATGGTATCGAAAGTTATGAAAAATGATTTACGTTTACAAAGCAAATACGAACTAAAATCTATACAATCTTCACAGGACTGTCTAAGTAGGAGTGAAAATGTTTTCAGACTTCATATATGTATACATACGATTTTATTTATTCCATCATAACTTCTAAATGACTTAACTAGACTCTAAGTCCTCCTAAGTGTTCAGGTTTTAAATGTTTTGAAAAAAAAAACAATATGGCGCTAATTCCAAATGTGAAAATCTGAAGTGTTCGGCCGTCACCAAGGAATTGCTTGATTAGGCTAATATGGGATGAACTACCGCCAATATGCTCAATGCCATTGGCATATGAATAAGCATTTAGCACATCACTGTACCTTCCAATAAGTTTATCTAAAACACTTCTTATCATGCTGTCAGCAAACGGAGCAACAAAAACAGTGACAGGCTCCGCGTTATCAATAGTTTTTATTGTACTTTGTATTGATATTCGAGTTATAAATAAACAGACGAGAATGACCTGGGTTGCCTATAATTTCATTCGTGATTCCACGTTTCTACAATAGAAACAATAGGTAATAATTATTTTTTATTATTTAATAATGTGAAGCAAATAAATTGCTTGACATTATTAAAATGTGCAGTTCAGTGTCTGGTGATTAGTTATTTGGTATTGTTTCTTATTTGATTATGTTGTCAAGTATTTTGCTTACGCTGGTTATACGTTAACAAGCATTTAGAAGGCCAGTAGGATGCTGAGTTTTGGCTCTTTATAGGCGATAGCATATCGGGCGGAAGGCGCGCTCTTGACCCCCACTGATAAGCGTACATAAATAGTGGAAACAGCTGGGACACTGGATAACAACGGATATTGTGACATATTGGTTGGTTATATTCGGTACAATGTTTTACGTAGGTATCTTTTTCATGTTTTTCATAATTACACATTAGTGCTTATTAAATTGAATTGAATTACACTGCAAATATTATAACAGAGCAAATTAGGTTTGAATTTCAACTTGGTGACACTTATAGCAGCATAAAGAAAAGTTTTAATTTTGCAAGTTATGAGTAAAATGTAGATATATATGATATGAATATTTTTGTTCATATATGTAAATAAGAAACATTATATGTCACGTGTTAAAAAAGTATGCAAAGCTCATTTATCTCAGAAGATAGTGACCTACTGCATTCACTCACTTTTAAAAGAGTTTAGTCAAGTAGACTATGAATATTCAACATTAAATTAAAGATAGCATACTGTTTTACTAAATAGATATTTGAATGTGTTTTAAGTTTCTTTTTTATAACCCATTCGATACCTTATCAGGGAAAAATGTTAAAATTTTGTTTTGGGTTGTGTGTTTTGACACATAACAAATTGTGAGATAAGTGGAGCGAAACTTTTTCGAGTGTTGAAACGTTTGTGTCTTTCTAAAGTGATCGCTCGACTTAATAGCCGTTTTTATTCGGGATCTGCTAAGGGGTAGTAGAGTTATCTTGTAGGTGTTCTGTTGACATAATTATATATTGTTATCCTTTATCAGCGGTTTGGGAAACAAGTGCTTCACACTTGAACTTGGAATGGAATCACTGATAAAGAAGGTTTAGTAATAGAACTCTTAAGATTCCCGAAATGAGAAAATACACTCGCTTTTTGGGTTCCTAGTGCTATGATTGTTAAAATGTTTAGTGCCATTTAGTCCGCTTCTTCTTTTAGTAAAATCCTAGTACATGTTATAAGAGTTCAAGTTTTTTTTTTTCATTGTTTCTCTTGCACAAAGAACGTGTCTTAAGCTTAGCTTAATATGTAAAGCCATTGCTCAGTAAGTCGCTGAGTAATATATCTATAGATTTCGGTTGGATTGAATAAGAAAGTAGAGATATAAGATGCCTACATTGCGTAAGCAAATCAAGGCAACAAATAAAGCGGCTCTTGTCGACACGTGATGGCAACAAATAACAATGCTATGTAACGAGGGCACGCTCACGATGCTGCGCACAAATCTTATATAGGTATTGATCGTATCCCACTTTTAGCTGAACTACCTACTTGATATTAAAAGTTTTCCATATGTGTATTTATTTGTTTCCTTATTATTAAGTAAATTTATTATTAATAATTTTCGTGATTTATCTATATTTACTGATTTCAAAAAGATTATAATATTCAAACACAATTTTTAGTAAAATATAAATGCTAGATTAATGATCAACAATTTTGACGATGGTATCAACGGCCCTGTGGCGCAACGGATAACGCGTCTGACTACGGATCAGAAGATTCCAGGTTCGAATCCTGGCAGGGTCGCAACTTTATTTATTCCTGTTTTTATTTTTTTTATTTTCTACATGTCTTATTAATTTAATTAGAAGATTTTTTCATTTAATTTATGACTTAAATATAAAAATTACAACAATCATAAAAAAGCTGACCTACATACAGATTATAACGAAAACTTCTGTCTTAAAGTGTTTTGTGCCTAAAGTACCTAACGCAGGCTAAAGAAAAAATAATGACCAGATTTGTTTTATAGCTATCACCACTCAGTTCAGTGAACACGAATCTCGTTTTAATACACTCTTTAATTTTTTATGATCGCTCTTTTATATTGGTGTAGGGTTATTTTTCATACTATAAAACATATCACGGATTCGCCGTAAATTAGTGCGACAAGGTTCCATTGGCTATCAACCTGTCGACGCCTGGCCTATTTGACAAGTCCGCACTCGCGCCGCTTCCCTCGTGAAATAGGATTTTATGACGACTTATAATAGAATGGCTGGAGGAAATATTTTCTAATAACTAAAAGTGAAATGTTAACTGCAACAAACTTTGATTTAAGTGAAATTTTTATCCTATTTTATAGTTTTTATCTACTACGCTTTGCTTAATCGACACAGCCAGAGTTGTGGCATAAATCAACAAGTTGGTATGCTATGGTGTTAAAGGGAAAAGGTTTTTTAAAAGTTAAATAATATGGGAAATCAATGCCTAGAACATGCTAAGTCACTGACCCAGTGCATCATAACTTACCACCAGGTGAGATTGCAGTCAAGGGCTAACTTCTAGTGAAGTGGACTGGCATTTTTCTGTATGGAAAAAAAACCTAACTTGTATTAAAATAAATTGGGTACAAACAAACAAACAGCGGAGTTCTCAGCGTGAATCCGAATGTAACTTATTGACACCTCAGCTATACCGGCAGGCGGTAGTCCGAAGAATTTGTCGTATTTTTTTCACGCGACCGCGTCTTTAGGTTTGTTGGAAAGTAGGTTATATACAAAGCCTCTTCGGAAATTGAATTTTTCGCCTTATTTTACGTTTGACCTATACACTGACACGTACTATAATATAATAGATGTCAGTGGTGCTAATTCACAAAACTCTGTAGATACTATGGCCAAGTTAAGCATTGGCTTAGTATTAGGTTGACTTTCAGCGAAAGTATTATTATTATTATTTAGCAACAACTATTTGTCTGAGCCAGTTCTGTCGCGTAAGTAAAGTCATAGTCATATAGGTACTAACTTGTCTAATATGCTAACTTAAAAACGTCATCACTTATGAGTGGAAACAATAACTTAGGAACTCTGTAACTCTAAACGAAAATATTTTAGTTAAGTGTGAAATGACACCGAGAAATAGAGTCAAGTGGAAACTTGTAAAAACAGTAAAAAAGTTCTTCAATTTAACTGTATGGTAACATAATGTTTATATTTATCGAAGCTGATGTCAAGGGTTCAACAGCTATAGTCTATTATTTCATACTTGTCTTATTTTTAAATACTCTCACTATTTACGTGTAAACATTGTTTTAAAATAGTTAATTTGAATATACGATATAATAAAGAAAAACAGTTTTTAATTTATCGTATTAAGCCGGTATTATTCTCCTGCACTGCTATAGAATTACTTTTTAGTATGTAAACAAAATCGTATCTTTATTTAAGTTACTCTGTTTGTGTCTGCTTACAATGATATACTGGACAGGTCCACAAGAATCGGGGAAGAGTTCAGTTTTACAACGGAGTTTTACAGTTCGTATCTTATAAAGATTTAAAAAAGTCATAAAGCGCATTTTTTTTCGGCTTTTGTGTAGCTGATTAACCCGAATGTTTTTAACAGCGTAACGCGGGCTTGTTGGCATGCCTCGGAATGGGGCTCTGCCTGCAAGAGTTAGAACTCCAGCGCTCAAAGCGCAAGTGAGAGCTTCCAGTACCTAATACAATAAATCCATCAATAAATAATCAATATATAGATTTTGTATTGCAGTGAGAGTAGTTACAGTATCTAGAGTTTTTCTACATTCCTGCCTTGATAAGCTAGTGGTTGATAAGCTAGTAGGTTTGATAAACAAGCTGAGAAAACCGACTGGAAGACAAGAAAAAAATACTAGCGGATCAAATCCCAAGCAGCAATTCCGTCTATCTTAAAAGTAAACCAACGTAGACATAGGCTATAGTTACGAAGTAATTGAATCCTTTAGAATGTATGTAATTACACATTCACACACATTTGCCAATCCTGCAAATTCTTGCTCTCAGGTTTCCAGAGGTGCCGCCACGGTGGCGCCGGATAGGTGACACCTCAGTTTGTTTCCAACTACAATACAATGACCGAGTAAGTTGCGTAGGTAAGTACCTCCTTCAGATTACGTGACTGCAGAACATATTTGTTTCTGTAAATGCGAGTTTGTGTTAAAAGGAATAACGATCTTCGCCAGACTAAGCGAAATTTTATTTTCGCCAAAGATGACAGTACAAGCTTATGTGAAGTTTCACGCACCAAGACTACTGTTCTCGTATGTAAAAATATCAAGATTATACCGATTCATCATCATCATATCAACCCAATATTCTTTTCTCACAATGAGAAGGCTCTAGGCCGTACTCCACCACACTGGCTCGGCAAATGCGGTACATGGCACTGCAGATTGGTGGACTCCGCTCACCTTTGAGAATATATGGGAGAACCTTTAGGAATGCAGGTTTTCTCAAGATGTTTTCCTTCACCTTTGAAGTAAACGTGAGTTGAATGCTTAAAATGCAAATAACTTAGAAAAGTTAGATGTGCGTGCTGGTATTCGAACTGGGCCCCCCGAAAGATAAGCCGAAGAAAAACCACTACACTCTCACCGCTTATAACGATTATATAAAACTAAATATCAAAGGTGTAAGTATTTTATTACGTGCTTTCCATGATAACCGCAATCTAATATTGGTTAAATGAAAGACATTAAAATATTTTTTTCTAGGGATTGCGAATTTTTACGCAGTTTGTATATTAGATTTTACAGCACCATAGTGGAGCATGGGGGTACCGGATTTCCGTCTTTAATACTAATTTCAGCCAGCCTTCAAGGATGTTTGGATGGTTGAGTATCTAATTTCCCTGAATTTTGCACACGGTTTTAGTAACTTTTATATATAATACTCCTTGAAGTACGAAGATGGTTCTTACGAAAAGAAAAATTTAATTAAATTGTCTGAAAAAGTCTAAAAACAACACTTTTCTATACTCCCATACAAACGATTCGTACCTAATAACTTAAAAGTCAATTTGAACTTTAATACCATACCATAATGTTTAGGTGTAGTGGAGAATATGGAGAGGTTCCATAAAGACAAAAATTTACGACGAAATATAATAAAGTCTGAAAATAAAACTGGACCCGGTAGGTGGCGCTGAAATTAGGTTCTAAGTTTTCAAAGTTATACTTCTTTTGGCGCGTAGGGGATAAATTATATGAGTAAATTTTTACGATGCGCGCCGTCACATGAAATCGACACCCCGAAGTTAGCTATAAGGTTAGACAGTGAACACTTTCAATTGTCAAAGTCTGCGGGCGCATTCTGGTGATTCAATTGATTCAATTGTACATAAATCTCAAATTTTAATGTTGGTTGTCCGTTAATAAGTCTATTAGTATTCCAAATTTATTTATGTTTATTATGTCCATTTCTTTAAATATATAGTTTTTTTTTGTTATATTTAAATAAATTTTATTTAACTAAATTACTAATTTATAATGCGTTTTAATAAAACTTTCAATGTATTAAATACCTTTTCCTACAAACGTAGAATGAGGCGAGAGATAAAATTTTTGGAAAGATTTTTATTTTGTTACGCCAAAGGAGTATAACTTCTAACGCGTGTACATGAGTACACACACATTTTTTTTTAAGATATTCGAACCCGTAGTAACCGATTTGGTGCAGACGAAGTTTCGCAGGTCACCTAGTTAGTTTTATATTTATGAATTCTAATTTTGCACCAGGAAAATGAGTTCATTTATTACTATGCCGAGGTGCTTTGCTAATACAATGCGAAAAAACGAGCTACGTTTTGTCACCTAAGGTGAGAAGGTGAGAATAATTACGCAATGTACCTATTAATATTTACTTGTATTGCTTTTGTATGCATATACAATGCTTATTTGAGCAACTCAAGGGCAAAGTACGTTTTTAAGTTAGGATTGGGAGTGTAGTGCGAGATTTTATTCAATAGCAAGAAAATAAAAGGTATTAAATACCTTACAATATTAAATATTTTTCAGTTTAACGAGTCTCTGAACGTTTATTATATATTAGCGGCCCCTTGCGACTTCGTCCGCGTATAAGTCAACCTTAAAAGATAGAAATATGTTGTTGCGGATTTTGTTTTAGAACTTTTAAAGGGGAACAACATTGTGATACATGATTTTATCGACACTTTAACCGTTTACGCAGCGCATTCTTCATTGGTGCTATGTTTTTATTGGTCTTAACGTGTCTTCCTCAATAAATGGGCTATCCAACACTGAAATAAATTTTCAAATCGGACCAGTTGTTCCTGAAATCGCGTTCAAGTAAACAAACAAACTCTTCAGCTTTATATATTAGTATAACATTACAATTAATTACCTGAGTTAACTATATTAATTATTTCTAGCTGTAAATATTGGCAGGAAAATGAAGCCGTACAGTAAATTTATTTTAAAGTAGACCACAGAATGTATAGACCACAGAATAGTCAAGTAGGTAGATAAAATGGTTGGTAGTAATGTCGCGTACACCGGAAAACTCATGTCATAAAATATGAGATTTTTTAGTGAAACCGCGGGCCTGTGTTTGCGGTTCACACGGACGTTCGCCTACACATTTCACACCTCGGCGACCATTCAAATCTGTTACGTAATTTAAACATGTTTTACATACTAATGTTTTTAAAATCTTCATCCCGTCCTCATATTGTTACATGTTTTATATTTATCCTCCTTTGTTATAAAAGTTGTTTATGCTACCTACTCTTTTGCGACATATTTTATAAGTTATCACATAAAAGGATTCCCTTATGGTCTTATGTCATACTATATATTTTAGACAAAATTATGGTTTCATAAAGACCGTAATAATAACAAATGCCATGTCATATGTTATGTTAATATAGGTCCAGATTCCTAATATGAGTTTTTTTTTACTCATAACTAAATTTTAGTCATAACGCCACACTGGCCAGTTGCACGAACTAATCGACGCGACTGGTGTCCGATTGTCTCATCAGCCCTAATGCATGCACATGGCATTGCATCAGTTTTTCCGCCCTTTCAATACTATAAATATTGAACCAGTATAATTTGAACTGTTTGCTGGCTACATTATATATCAGTTGTGAGCGGTCTCGTAATGGTGGTTATTTTTACGGGGAGCGTTGTGTAACGCCATATGGAGTATTAGCGGGACACTTGGGACGTACTGCAGTTAGGATTGGTCCGATTGGGAACAACTGTCGGCTTTTGTGCACAAACATTGTTTTAGGATTCTTCGTTTTTGAAGTGGTATATGTTTTGAACATGGTAATAACGAACTACTCTTATATGTTTAAAAGGAAAATTCCAAGATCAAAAATCTTTCACTGTTCCTCCCTTGATATAGACATATCGATAGACATATAATTTTCACCGGTTAAAAAGAATCAACGAATATCAATTTTCAGTAGATACGCACATACCTACTCACATAAAAAAAGTTTACCCCATAAGGGTTGATTTTCCTGAAGTAGAAACCGGTATTTTTTAAATCCTACCTTTAAGAATTTATGACACGTACTGGAGATTTTCTTCATTTTATATCATCTGAATACACTGTACATACCCTCTATGCACGCCACCTGGTTTCTTACTTCAGCATTAGTATTATCAGCCGATTATTTAAAATATAATTATAGTTAAGTTTAATAATTTATATAAATAATTAAACTTAACTAAAATGCACTTTTTTACTGCACTGCGCTGCACAACAAAACTGCACTGGTGTTTGATTTACAGTGGAATACCTTTTTTCAGTTTTGTCATAACAACGAACCAAATATAAACTGCCGCCTCAGTCGAAAAACTGTTTAGGGACTAAACACTGGACTATTATGGATTATAGAATACCATGTATTATGCAATACATGGATGGTAATTGGTGTTACATGCAATACATGGTAAGTTATTTTAAGTTATAACTGCTTTTAATTGTAACCTATGAGATGGATCATAATAAAACTTCAGTACTGTTTTTTTCAAGCATTTGTTTAAATATTTCATATTCCTCTACTTCTATCTACACTCTGAAGATTTTGGTTTATTTATTTAGGAAAACCAACTGCTAATACATATTTTAATGTCCAAGCTTCTACGTTGTGAGCAAAGTGAATGTTCAGCTTATTACAGGTTTTTCACAACGTTTGCAAATAATTTCAAAATTAATTACATTTTAAATATACTCGTAACTGCATTACAAAAAAATGTCGAAAACTATTTTACTAATTAATAAGTTGATTACTTATTATTATTTCGGCCATAAGTCACCTTCTTTGACATAGTACAAATAATACAAAGATGCATGTGGCACTAAAATATTATTTCATTCCTACATTAAAACACAGATACCTTTTACAAAATCTCGTCTTCGTTCTGTTGTGAGTAAAAAATAGAACATTCTAGGTAATTCTACATCAACTCTTAGCAAACTATGACAGTGAAGCAGTGGCGTGCATAGAGGGTATGCACAGGGTATGAAGATGATATAAAATGACAGAAATCTCCAGAATGAGTTATAAAAAACTTAGAATAGACATTGTAAGCCTATCGTTAAGTATTTTTAATTCGTACTGGAGGTTTTTTTCATTTTATATCATCGCATACCCTGTACATACCCTCTATGCACGTCACTGCAGTGTAGACTAAGATTATCTAAGCTATAGGTATAAATTATTATTATAAATGAACTGCAGTGGCGTGCATAGCCCTTGGACCCAGGGTATGCACAAGGTGTTTAGCACAAATAGATGCATGGCGCTGTCATATATATTTTTTACTTAGTGTATTTTTAATAACGAAACTTTAATGTCCGTATCTGAAAGCTCTGTAAGACCCTGAGGGTAGGGTATGCACTGCTTATTTGCATATATGCAATGCACGCTATTGAAAGGAAGCCATATAATAACCCATCTATCTTAGCGAAAATGTCCCTTCCAATTTGTGCCTCCATACATTCATATCAGCGACTTAATCAAAACGTGCACTTGTCTCGCCCTTGGGGGACGGGTGGAGAGGATGGGGCCGAATATATTCATTTCGCCCGCAATGTTTGTACATTAGAGGTCTCGCCTCGCTACGCACCGTACCCTAGCTTGACTCCGGTTAGTTACTTTGATCAGGGGATGAAGGTGCATACTATAAAAACTCGAATAATAAAAAGTTTGAAGTAATCTATGGTAGGGGTTGAATCATTTATATTACCGTTTGCCTAAACACAATTTTACTACAAGACTTCAAGCTTATGAAGCACTGATGTATTTCATAATTATTTCTACTACCTTTAATCCTATATTATTGCAGGCTTGGCGGGTTTTATATTAATATTCTAACATGTTAGTGATAACAATCAAAATTCTTGAAAACAAACAAACAATGATTACTTTAACATGTACTACATTATTTTTATTTATCATAAATCATTTTCTCAGCGTAAGTTATTAAAGCTCCAAGTCCGTATGCCATCTTCGTTATATTTCAGCGAATTTACAGAACACCGTAGTGAAACCCGTTAGTGAAAACTGTACCGTAACCGTCATAAAAATCCGTTCGGTTGTTTATCAGTTTTTAGGGCTCCGACAGACAGACAGACGCGGCGGGGGATTTACTTTAATGTATTGTTCTCGAACAGTGTTACTACAACTCTTCCTGTAGACTAGCCTGAAAGATCATTGAATCCCTTTCTGATATGCGAGATTAGGTCTGTGCCAACATTGTGATGCTAAAAGGTTTTATAAGTGTGTATAAGCAAGAAAGCAGTGGGTGTATGCGAGTTTATAATGGATTTTAGTGAGCCTTTATAAGCAAAGGTCCATTAAGGGCCTTATTAATAAACGTAATATAACGTCGGAATAGTTACGCAGTGCTTTATCACGTTCTCATATATTTAAAGTGCTGTCATTTGAAGTGTGACGAAACACTGCATTACCATTTCAAGGTTATGTGTTAGCGTATTTAGTTGAATCTTTCAAATCAGAAGCTGCGTTTTAATACTGACGAACTTTCGGTGAATCTTAGCTTGGAAAAGTGGGTTCGAGCGACCGTTAATTTTATAACGAAGATTACATTGGTAAGGCCGCCGTGGAGAGGCGAAGGGAGAGCTCGAAGCGAAGTAATGAAACCTTTAAATCCCTGGCGCGGAGTCGTAATCCCATGACGAAAACTTATTTTGCGCAGGGGTGCCAGTTGGCCGGAGCTAATGTGGTTTAGTGTTTCATTCAGCACAAATTGTGTTTTTATTCGCGCTTACGTGGTTTTCTCATCTTATCAAATTATGGAAGTATTTAAAGTAGTTAATGGACGGGAATAAGAAACCTGTTTGTTTAATGTACGGACTTGCTGGCCTTCGTGTCGCAAGTGATAATTTATTGTTAAATTAACGAATTACCATCCGTTTTTCTTACGCTCTACTTTATAAAAGCCAGGAATTAATTATGGCCCTGATTCTATATTTCTCAATATATGGAAATCGATACTTAAATTGCAAAACCACGTATAGTGTGTTTAACTATTGAATTATAATAAACAAAGTTAAATATTTATTATAATTCTAATAAAAACAAAACACTAAAACTTTTAGGTATTTTGGTTTTCCGTTACTTTATAACAAAATGATTAAACAAGTACTGGATTATTTATTTTCATATAGATTACAAAATAGCCTGTGGAAATATTGCAAAATGGATCGGAAATTGTACGGGAGTTGGTTAAAGCCAATTAAAGAAGCACACGGCCTAGCACAACCCTGACACAAGACGCATGTACCTTTATACAAGTGTATAGCTAAGTATATGAGCCATGTTATGTCGCAACCCTGGTAAAATGCAATGCCGTGGGCGTCGCACGTGCACGCGGCTTAATGAGAGCCTGGCCGGCCATCTTCCGACCGATCAATGAGTGGGAAGCTCGTTAGTTTTGTTGTTCTGAGTTATGTTCGTGTAATGCCTTCGTGCAGCTATTTTAATATCAAGGTAGTTTGAGAGAGACATTTCGCTTGTAATTTTGCTCAACGGCGTTGTAAATTTCCAGTCTGTCTACAATTTTATCATCAGTAAATAATTACCGCCGCTCGTGTGCGAATCATTTCTAATTACTTAACTTTTCATTATTTACATACGTTATCCTAGTTAGATATAGGACAAGGATGGACAGAATGAGAATATAAAATAAAAATTAAAATATTTACATTTATTATTACTTAACTCTAGTAGATTACATTATTTACATGCTCGTACGTTATGGTAGTGTAGTAATAGATTTGGTAATAGAAAAAGGACGTATAACAAACAAAAAAAATCTTAATTATTAAATACACTAGGTAGATAAAAATAAAGATAAAAATAATTCAAACGCAAAAACATTCGCAGTCGGTAGGATTCGAACCTACGCTCCCAGAGGGAATCTGATTTCTAGTCAGACGCCTTAACCGCTCGGCCACGACTGCTGCGACAGTGTGGTTGAAATTGTACAACATTTTACCCAGTTCAATAATTACAGAAAATGTATAAATTACATCGAAGTTGCCCCTGAATAGAGGTAATATTCTGAATAGATGCCTTTCTTTCTTTTGTAGTGGAGTGGGTAAAACAATATAAATGGGGCGGGAAATCACCAGCTCGCAGACGCTTTTATGATTATGATGTACGCATGCGCACATGTTTAACAGCCATTGCGAGTTGCCTTGAGCACTTGACTTGTCTATTTCTGTTGAAATATGCAACCTCCGTAATGAGAAGAAGCAAACTGGTATTTCAACTACATTTCATCCACCACCATCCACCGTTTACGTACTTATTCCGCGCCCAAGGGCCAAAATGTCAAATTACACATTTTTCCAATACTGTACCCAAAAGCATTACATGTAAGAAAAAAATACTGTGTGACAAAATATTTATTTCTTCGTCGCTTTGTTTCGTCTCACGAAAGGTACAAAATCTTTGTTAGTATTTTAAATCACTAGGGTAAACTTGATTTTTCTAAGGGCTTTGAGAAGTCGGAAGTTTTTGTTTGTTTTGGGATCTCATCAACCCGATCCGTCCATCCAAGTTTACGCCAGATCGATCCGTTTACGCGCTTCCCGTGTACCAATTACCCGTATATTTATGCGATAGTTCGTGTCTTTCCTAAAACCAGTTATGAGTTAATATTATTACTTGGTGCGATATTCGACCCCATATACATTAAATAGTACATAATAAGGGGTCTAACTCCGTTGCGTTTACGGGTGCGAGGTCGACATTCCAGTACATCCATGGGTTCTCTAAACGATGCCGCGCCTCTGGGCACTTTAACTTCTCGATTTGTCAAGATCGGTCACTTTAGTTTTTCTGCGTATCTCTTCATTCCTGATTTGGTCACGTAGAGATACTACGAGGAGGTGACTCTGAGCCTTCTTATGAGACCCATTATAAGAAGGCTAATTTATAGGCAAAGTCAGCGCCCACGGTCACTATAATAAATAATAACTTTCACGATAATCGTTAAACCCGCATTAAAGTAGCGTGGGAGAGAGTCTGAAGCTACGGAGAGATGGACTCTCCTATAAAAGAGCACGACTAGAGAATCGTTATGATATGTTGGTATTTCATAATTTCCCGGTATTTAGCCGTTTATGTAAGCTTGTCATGTGCAACGCTGCACCCGGTGGCGAGACTAAAAATAGAGTTTTATATACGCCATAGATAAAGCTGTATTTATTTGGTACACAATGCACGAGGTGACTGGGGCATCACTTCCGCTGCATGCCTGCCGAGGACACATACGCGCACGACAAACACTATAATGTATTAGGTAGGTAAGTATATCGTTTATATGGTACGATGATGGTACGATGTCGCTTAGAAACCGCGATTCCCGTGGGTGTTGGGTTGGATTATTATAACTGCCACAACCCTATCGTAGACTGCATCATGTCCGTCAATGGATTACTTGTAGTAAAATAAAAAAAAAACATATGCCGATACTGCGAAACTAAAAACATGACATGTCAGATCATGATAATGGCGAATAAATTATGAAAATTAAGCTTAAATTTCTATAATCCGCGAACAGCAGCAGAATCTGTATAGTGTTAATTATAATTAATTCAATCCGTATACTTCACACCAAACAGATCCTCGGCAATGTACCCTCTACGCACGTTTCGCTCCGAAACCGGAGCATCCTCAGGAGATGTTGACTTAACAATGAATAATTGTTACTTAACAATTGCTAATAAATAATTCTTCAAAAACAGGAGTAAATGATTTGGAGATTTTTTTTTGTAATAATTGACGGACCAAGCTAATGGGCCACCTGATGGTAAGTGGAAAACAATAACTTAAGTGCCGCCCCGTGTCCATCAAATTGTGGTCTAGGTCTAGCTTCGTGTGCCTTTTTTTACACTACTAAACCATATCTATGAATGTTACCGATAAAAAAGAACATGATACGTCTTTAAGACTTTTTTCCTGCGGACAAGCATAAAACCTTTCAAAAATATTTTTTTAAGAAAAAACAGTATATTGCGGCCTATTTGGGTAACGATATTTCTAATTCCGATTCTTATCACAGTAAATTATCAGTGCTGCGCGACAGTAATATTTTAGCCGTTCTATGAAATACGGCCAATGTTACAAAACGTGGAGCTGAATCGCACAACAATGTTCTGCTCGCCAAATAACTGTAAACACGAACAATACATTACACGTTCGATGCAGTTGCTATTACGGACCTCTGTTTACATAATATAGCACTCATTAAGCCTACGTTACTTGATCGAGAGCTTAGAAATTCATTTTTCAATAGAATTTTGCAGTGATTTTCGGTCAGGTTTGAGTGTAACTGTCGTGTAAACTTGCATTTTGTCTTTTCGTCATAGCCTTACAACTATTGAACTAAAATAAATATTCCACGACAATACACACATCGCCATCTTTCGTTGGAATGTATATTGCCAAACAGTTTCATACTAAATTTTTTTTTTTTGCAAGTCTTTATAATGTATTCATACTGGAATTTTATATACGATTCTGTGTTTACAAGTAAACTGTGGGTAGACTGGAAGCGTTTTCTTCTCTCGCTAGAACGAGATGTCGCCGAGCAGTTTTATATAAAAATAGGTTTTATTTCACAGTGTATCCATATCCCATACTCAAGAACGACTCAACAATTGAAATTGTACTAAGGGTAAATACTGGTAGCGTTTTCTTAAAATTTAGTTATGTCGTTAGAACGTGACATTGTTGAGCGGTTATTAAGCGACTTATCTTATAGCGGGACCGCAGTTTTTAAAGCTTATAGCGTAGTTGTCAAACTGGAAGCTGACTGGAAACAGCAAGCAGCCCGGAAGTGGATGACAGATTAGAAGTGACCATAAAATGCTGTGGCGAGTAGATACAATTTCATACCATCATATTTTAGCTTTTATCGCTAATAAAAGACATCAATAATGTTTTATTAGATAATATAATAGTAATTTATTTATTGAGAAGACATAGCGTAAAGACTTTGAACGAAATTGTTATTGTATGCATGCAGTGGCGTTCCTAGGGTTTTGAATTTAAGCAAGCCCAGTACCTAAAGGACAAATTTAACTGGTCATGATCTCTAAGTCACCATTCTTGTTGTGCTAAATGAAAAACCATATCAACAAATCTTTGAAAAACACTACGGTTAGGGTCAGCACGCGAATTATGATGAAGAAGTTTCTATGCAATGTTTTCCAAAATTAAAAAGTAATCATAGTAATCCCAAGTGTTTCTTTGAGTTCTGTTCTCTTTAATTCTTATGATGCCTGGTAATTTATGTCGTAACCAGCCGCGTTCCAACCATTATTTTCATAAGAAAAAAATATGCAAAATGTACCTGTTGTTCGCCAATTATTTTTTGATTTCGCCACAGAAACAATTTGCACACAAATTGAGCTCATATTTAACAATATTTACTATAATTTTTAAGAAAACAAACCAGTAAAATGCACTATTCAACCCAAATAACAATAATAAACTCCTTACTAAGTAGTTACTAATCAATAATAATGAATCTGTCAAGTGTCAACTAGTTGTATCGCAAACAATAACACGCGTGAAGCTGTTTCAATTCGCTCGCTGGTCATCTTCACTAACTTCAACTCGCAATCTGGCATTTGATCTCCATACTAAATTATTACATAATCTAGATTGTCTCTGCTAAATACATTGAAATTTCTATGAGAGAGAGCAGTAAAATAAAAGCCCCATATCAGCAAATGAGTGTGAGCGAGACAAAGCGGGGCCTCCGATCGCGTACGAAGACACGAGAAGAGCGCGATAGTGATAGTTCGGCGCGGCGCCGCGCCTTTCGGCTGGTTGCTACCACAGAGACTACCTGCCACAGTAACGTAGTGCTTGCAGTAAAGTAGACAAAGAGTATATACATTATTAAGCAAAAGTTAAAACATTGTATTTATATCCTCATTGCTATCAAGTTTTAATTATTTTGTTAATTTCATTTCGGAATAGTCGAGAAAACTTTAAAAGAGATATTTATTGTAACGCAAGCCCGGCTTTTCGGCTTGTATGGTAGTACCGCCACTGTATGCATGATGTTAGCTTATACGTATTTTTTTTCGGTTTTTTGTGGCATATAATTAAAGCAGCAATAAGGACCCCTTTAAATGCCCACATTTTTAAATTATTTTTTATTCTTCTTATTTTGTGTTACCTGTATTATGTTATGTTTTGCGTTCATTTAAGTGTTTCTTCTTAATTGAAATTCATTGAAATCTTCATTCAATGAAAATAAATTAATTGAGTTTTTAATAATTATAAATACGGGCATTATAAAGCGCATAACTGCTCTCTTTTCTAAACTAATGACAGCTTTACTTATAAGTTATAAGTTCAAAGTTTCGATAGCTAATGGGATTTAAAAGCTCTGTATACGTATGGGCTTCTTTTTCTTCCTAATCTTCGTTCATGTTAACATAATTATTTTATTGATTTATTGCGTCAGGCAATAAGAAATAAACAACTATTCAAAACCAAAATATAATTAAATAATAAAAAAACAAATATACATTACATAACAATCTGAAATAAATACTTCTTATACATAAATACCGCCACTAACCCGCACTGGGCCAGCGTGGTGGACTACGGTCTTAATCCTTTCTCATTGGATACCCGTGCCCTGTAGTGGGCCTGTAATGAGTTGATATGATGATACATAAATACAGAACAAAAATACGTAAACTTAAGAAACGTTAGGGATTTTTCAGCTTGCTTCCTTAAAGTGTAAAAGCGAAGATACGCGATGGCCTCAGGCTAAGTGCCACAATCATTATACTCATTCAACAAATCTATGTATTTTCATCATTCAACATAATAAGTATTCTTTCACTGAAAAAGATACTACGTTATTACCTTCGTATTTTTTTGTTTTAAAAAGCATCTGCGCAGGTCCTTTTTTATCTATCATGATAGGAATATCACCGTCTTCTGATTGACAAATTATAACAAAAATCGGTTAATGTAACTTAACTATAACAATAGTTACATTGTAGATAATTATGATTCCTTTAAACATGTTGTACTTTTATTATTTTTAATGTATCATCAATCATTTTCGCGGCGTAAGCCAGTAAAGCTCCAAGTCCGTATGACATCTTCGTTATATTTCAGCCAATTTACAGAACACCGTAGTGAAACCGATTGTGAAAACCGTGTAAAAATCCGTTCGGCAGTTTTCCAGTTTTTAGCGGGGGAGCTTATAGTGAAAGTTATTATTTTGTTTTATAATATAAAGATATAATTTGGTTATTATTTTTGAGTTTATTTAGGTAGGTACCAGAGTTTTTCAGAAACACTAGGTATGAATGATTCTTAGCTTTGTAAATTGTAGTTGTAGTTAATAATAATGCCGTGACTAATAGGGCACGAACAAAATATGGTTTGGCTCGGGGCATGTCAGACAGCGTTAACCTTTCACGAAACTCTACTCGTCTCTATTATTCATGTTTTAATGGCTTTAAGGACACACAACAACGCACCGTACCGTAAACATTAACTTCGCCTATCGTTCGAAACTATATTTTTAGTCCACTATAAGCAAAAACTGCAATCTGACATGGTGCATAGTCCTGATAATAGTTGCGGGCTAGCCTTTTAGAGGATATGTTTAGCCCATACTTACCCCATTTGATTTTCACGGCATCGTACCTGTTCGCTAAATACCTTAGCGGCATTTATTATTATAACTCTTTATTTGTACACCACATTAAGAATTATAGAAAAAAAAATAGGAATAAAAATAGAAGTAGAATACAAAAGGCGGCCTTATCGCTTGTCCCTCCCAATATTATAAATGTGAATGTAAGTTTGTTTGTTACGCTTTCACACGAAAACTACAGAACCGATCTTCATAAAACGTTGTATACATATTCTTAGAGGTGTTAGAAATAACATAGAATACTTTTCTTTGAAAAAATTACGCAATATCTCAAATATTCCTTTAGTCAATAGACTAGGTGTATACTATGTATCAGTACGCTGCCACCCAAATTACGCGGGCGAAGTCGCAGGGCACATCTAGTATTATATATGTATCTTTGTCAGCAGTGTTTAATTTAATTGTTGTTAATTGCAAGCGCATCACTGTGCCATCGCCAGGGAGATCGACTTATTCTAATGCCCAGGTGCCTAGAAAAAAAAACTTCACTTCCTCTCACACGCCAAATAAGTTTACCTTATCGAGGTGAGTCATAGGCGAATAAAACCACTCATAAGCTTTGCAAAGAAATATAAAAACTTAGTCATAATAAAGAACCCTAATTATATGGTTTTATAATCGGTATCTATTTTCACTCTTAACTTAATAGGTAGCCTACCTATTAGTAATCGACTCAAGGTTTACTTTTTGAAGCATATTTATAAATCAGCATAATATTTTTAAATCTGAACTTTGATATTACTTTATGAATATGAAAGATCAGACCTGCCATCTTTGGTTTCTAAAAGAACAAATTGAACATAAAATGTTACCAAAAGAAATGGAAATATTTTATTTATTTCTTATAGCTTTATAGCCGATGAATATTTTATATGCACCCTCTCATACGCGTTTCTTAATATTCAATATCCATAAGGCATGTACTAAAGTGTATCAAATATGCATAGAGGTCGGGGTGAGTGAAACTGGCATTGCTTTTTAAATATTCAAAGAGTGTAAAGGGCAACTGCGCGTATATTTCCCTCGAGTTTTGTATTGCCCTTAATGTTTACTAATATAAAAGTACAAATTTGTATATGTAAAACAGTTAACTTTAATAAATGGAATATGATATGGAAAACGTTTGGTAGCTCTGAAAAGTTAGAGGTGTGGCAAAGTTCTACCCACTAAGCTATCACCGCTTTTCAACCGACTTAAAAAAAGGAGGTTCTCAATTTGACTGTATGTTTTTTTATATTTGTTACTGCATTACTCCACGAATTATAAGCTTTTTTATGATTCTTTTTCTGTTTGATACGTTACCTCAGGGGTAGTCCAACTTTACTTTGATAAAGATTTGTTGGAGGGATCCTAGTACAATTTTAAGACGGTTTCAAGTAACGTGTAGTAATTTTCTACACTTTACTTGGCACCGAGTTTAAAATTATGTAGTAAATATTTATTTGTTGCTTTTTAGAGGTTTAACAAAGTCGGTTATCTTCAAATTTTAATTTCAAATCTAAATAATGGCAACAAATAATATTATTGATCTTCTGCGTAGGTTCTTTAAATATTTTGTCGTGCGTCATCGCTTTATTATGTTATTAAGTGGATAATAAAAGACAACGTGAGGAGTGTTTGTATTCCAATTCCACTAAGTACATATGTATTAAGACTTATCAGTTTATCAGTATCTGAGCTGTGAGTAGTGTTTTTGTTTTGCAGTGTTAATTCGGTACGTTTAGTGCGTTAGGTGCGTCCACCTGTTAGACGGAGATTAAGTTTACAAGTGCCGAAATAAAGTGTTATTGTTTTAGTGTATTAAGATAAACATAAAAATGCGATACGGCGGCGGTTTATTCATATAGACAATGACGCTACGCTTAAAGATTGATAAAATTCTGAAAAGTAATCTTCATGAAATATTTCTTTTTAACATACGTAACGAATTGCAATGTTTGTAAAACCTACTCTACCTTTTTAGAATAGTCTAGAGTTCTAGTTTCTGAAACCTAACCTACTCTATGGGCAAATATATTTTCTTACTACGATTCCTCCGTAAGATTTTTCCAGTTTCCATAAGGCAATAACGACGACAAATTAATTATTGAATATGTAGTCTCGGATACAAAAAAATATCAATGAAGTAAATGTCTCCTTCCTATCCCACGCTAAGCGGGTTCGGCACAACATATTTCTCAAACTTGCATATAGATTTGTGGTATTGGTCTTGACCTAAGAACAATGTAGGCTTTGTTTTAAAGTATAAATTAACAAGCAAAATGTTACTGACTCACAGACTTATTAAACACGCAAACTACTTGACGTCTATGATGCTAAAGTTTCGCAAGTGGGTATTTTATAGGTAGGAGATGTTAGCTAAGAAATGATATACATGAAACAACCCTTAAAGGTATGAGCTGGCGTTGAAAGTTTGTATGAAAGTTTCTTGTTACATGAAAATTAACATGAAAATACAATTTTGAAAACCTCCTTTTAGTAGATAGACAGAAAAATAGCGAATGTAGATTTTACCAGCAAGTTTTATTACTAGGGCCAGAAATCCTAGAATGCTGAAATTGGTGTTGAAAGTTTTTATGAAAGTTATATGTTTTTGAAGTAAGGAAATAAAGTACCTCTCAAAGCGTTTTAAAACAAACCTCAAGGGGTAAAAGTTCGTAATATTTTAAGCATTAGACAAATTGAATGCTGACGAAGAAGCAGACAACCGCTAGTTACAACTTCGATACAAAGTAAGCAGTTGCTTTTACACAATCCAAATAAGGATTACTTTGCAGCGGGTTGCTTGCATGATAAGTAATTGCGGACTTGCCTAAGAACATGAAACGTCGTGACGTTGTCTTGTATTCAGCTCCCTACAATGTACAGGCTTTTCACATTGTATTTGAATCGACAGTCAACATGTGACTACGAGTTTAATACAAGCGGTTAAACCGAATAGATTTCTCATTTTGTTTGTATATAAGTGGTGGTGGTTTTGAAGTCCTCCCTGGCGCCTGGTGTAAGCGATGTGGTTCGATTCTCGGCAGGGGCAAATTTTGGGATTTTTTTCCAAATTTTTTCTGCTCTGGTGGGTGGCTTCGGCCGCGGCTAGTTACCACCCTTCCGACAAAGACGTGTCTCTTAGCGATTAAGCATTCCGGTACGATGTCGGAGAAACCGATTAAGGGTTTGGGTTTAGTATAACTGCCACCCCCTAATAGGTTAGCGGTTAGTGGTAGACTGACCACCAGGTGAGACTACAGTCAGGGGCTAATTAGTAGTGGAATAAAAAAAAAGTTGGTCCTAAGCGCTAAAGTTGTTAAAATACTTATCTAGGTCTACGTTGGAGACAATGCAATAAATATTACAGTATCACTGAACTGGTCTGATGATAGAATACAAAAATATACTAGTACAATACACAAATCGGCATCTAGCCCCAAAGCAAGCGTAGCTTGTGTTATGGGTACTAAGATGACTGATGAATATTTTAATGAATAATGTGCATAAATACTTATAATATACATATAAACACCCAGATACTGAAAAAAACTCATATTAATCACACAAACATTTCCCAGTTGTGAAAATCAAACCCTCCCAGAATGCAGCGCTGCCCACTGCGCCAGTCGGCCGTCATAACCGGATGAAGAGTGCTGCTCCAATTATACGTTGATTGATACTCAATTCCTGCTCCGAATGCTCCACCTTGGAAGTTAATCGTGACGGTGACCTTGCATGCGAATAAGTGCGATTGTATTTAGCATAATATACATTCAATTTAGCATAAGATATAATAATCAAAGAGACCTTTCGTCCTTGGTTGTCTCTACCTAACACCAGTCTCTGTGCCTATTTGGTCTGATTTTGAGCGACTTCGACAGCTGATCACGAGGTACTCTTTGAGGAGCAGTTCTAGGTCGGGCCTAATTTATTGGGTACAAGCTTTTGTTCGCGTTTTTATGGTTCTTAAATCCCGTAGGAACAGTTTCTTTTCCTGGGATAAAAAATCCTTTAATCTTACTCTATGCTAAAAATCAAATCAATTTATTGCGCAGTTAGGTCGTAAGAATACAATACACGTCCGCATTTATAATATTAGTATGGGAGCCTGGATTCGGTTTTGCTTTCAATATGTTTAAGGAATGTGTCTATAATATACTAATCGTAAATCGAGTACGTTTTACCTTCGATCCCGGTAATTATCAGGATGTGTTATAATATTTTATTAGATATATATTATATATATATTTATTTAATGTTATTTAATGTGTATTTAATTTAAGTAATGAAATATTTTTTGTGGGTATATGTATAATATATGCACAACCTTACTATTTACTGGATTTGTTTTCTTCGCCATTGGTTACCTGGAAGAAATCGCTATGGAGCGATAAGGCCGCCTAACTGTATATATTGTTTTGTTGAACTTTTTTATGGGCTTTTAGTCTAATAATTTATAGAAAGAGCAGATAGAAAACCGTCAATAACACAACACTTCACGGCACCAATTTGCAAGCATGCTAAAAGTACGTCCTGCAACCATCCTGTGCCCACCAACCTAAGGTGTAGATGTTAAGCCTCATGTCTCTGTAATAACAGAAGCAACCAAGTTCTTCGTGAGAAGAACCACGGCATTGCAGAAAAGCTGCATGACGCCAGAAATAAGCATGTCATTGTAACAGCGTCTTGGATCTTGGCTCAAATCCCCCTCTCCTATGAGATAGTCAGCTTGTGACCAACACAGCAATAGGCTTAAAATTATGATTTAACACACAAGTGCAAAATCATTTACCAGCGCGCAGTAAGACCGTCATCGCTCTTATTACGTGACACGACATATACGATGTAAGTAACTCGCATGTACGCTTTTAGGCTTATATCCTGTTATCAGTATTGTTATCAGAGCCAGTGTGCTCACACCGCGCAAGTGCAAACACCTGCCGAGACCACCTGTCGCATGTACCGTTATATCTTAGAAACTAGTGATTATGATACGGCACGATAAGGAACAATATGTGATATTTCCGCATATTAAAACAGTCAAAGCGCTGCGCAGTGGCCGGCAACACAATATAGCTTTAAGCGTGAATAAATTAAAGCTCCCAGAACAAGCTTTAATGACTTTGTCTTAAGTTAGTTATTTGATTCCGAGATAGAAGTATAAGTTTGCATGTTTAGCTTAGAATTACATTCATAAATTAAAATTAAAATTTTATTTGTTTAAGAAGGCTAGGCTATACAATAAGTATTATTTAGGCACTTTTGAAACGTCAAGTCATTCTATTTTAGTGACTCTATCAACGGCTTAAAAGGCAGACTCTACCGAGAAAAGGCACGCAAGAAACTCAGCAGTTGCTCTTTCCCAACATTTACAATTTGAAACTTAACATTAATTTTCCTAGGTTGTGGGAAATGAAAGCGGAGCCGGATGCTTCCAAGCAACCTTGTTATTAAGAAATTTATCAATTCTATAGTATCCTTGGTTTAAAATATGAGTTTTAACATAATAAAGTCATTGCTAAGTTTGCCCAGAATTACAGTTTTCATAGAACAGTTCTTGCAAAAGCTTCTTTAGTTGATTATTTTTTGCGATAGGAGCCTAAATTTTTATTGAAAAGTCTTTTACTTGCCAATGAAAGTCCAGTAAAAAAAGGTTCACCCATCCCGCCAGACTTGTAGTCTGAAACTTGGGACTTGTAGACCGGCAGTGATGAAAGACACGTCGATTCTTTTCACATTCCAAATGGCTGTCACATTTCAGGGGCAGCTCTCGAATGGTAAGAAGTGTTTTCCAAATGTACCCTAAAAGCTAATATAGGTTTCGGATTAAATAGGGTTGAAAAACGTAACTTATATTCGATTATAAGGGTCTACCTTTCACCAAACGTTTATTTAATGCGAATTTAAATTTTTAACTATAGACAAACATTTTCATAACTTTTATCAAAGCTACGAAACTTATTATTTTATGCATAAAAGTACAACTCATGAGATTTCAGTTGCAAAAAAAAACTCTAAAGAAGTATTTTGCTTTTTTATAATTTTTTTAAGATGTCGGAATTCCTCAGAAAATCGAAAAAAAAATTATAACCCAAGTACATGGGGTGATTCGGGTACCCCACAACATACCGGACCTAAATTTTTTTATGACGTCAACTGACCTGCGACCCTCTATAATTTGGGACTAACAGCTATAAATTAAAAGAAATTGCGTATTTCGCCAATAAGTCTTTAGACATCGTTTCGCTCTGTGTTATTTTTCTGTGATCCAGGTCGCGCTTTTGTTCAGTGATGTGCATTCCCATGCAAGATCTAAGAAAAAAAGTGAACTTCATTATCTGTTCTGTGTATAACAATATTTAATATGACTTATAATGTGTAGGTTCTTACATAAAATAAAATATTCTGTCACTTACATTGTTATCTAGACATTGAGAATACTTACTAACATTAATTTTCTTATTCGCAAACTAAAGAAAATAAGTTCCCAAATGGTGGGTGACATCTTATTTTACATACAAATTTGCATATTTTTTTTTTGATTATTTATGGCTATGGATCGTTTAATGTGTCCATCATTTTATTATTCAAATAAAACTTTATTATGTTATTTGTAGTGCACATTTACATTTCTATTTATAGGTATTAATAATATAATGTCTAAACCAACATCTCAAGAAGCTTTCGCTTGGTTGTTGGATCAAGGGTCGGATACAGAAGGCAGTAGTCCTTGAAACGGCGCGTATTGTGAGGAGGTTTCTCACTCTGGAGCCCTGACCACCGGTTGCTTGGGCATTCAAAAGCCCCGCAAGCGGAGGGTGGAAGTTTTTTTTTATAATTTTTTAATAGATTGCGATCAGAACACCGCGCACAAACACACCTCGGGTTCCTTGTAATTTGTTGTATCACAGGCCTTATAGAACGAAGTTGGGTAAATATTCTCCCTTACCAAGAATATCCGACATTTATAACGATTACGTAAAAAAACAAAAAGAAATAGACTTATTTCATAATAAATTCACTGACTTTAGGCGTAAAATTATTGACACTTTTAATTGTTCTATCTGACATTTCAAGATAAAAATAAAATAAAATAAATACTTGACTTCTTATGTTATCAAATATTCAAAATTTATAAGCTTAAACTTGGACATTGATGTAATTTTTTTTTTTTTTAAATTTAATTTTAAATTTAATTCTTAGCTTAATATGATTTTTAATTTTAATTCTATTTATATTTTTAACATTATTAATTATTAAAATATTTTTAGACATTTATTTTGTAATGCAATTATATATAAAATGTAATTAATTTTGAAATTATTTGTAAACGTTGTGAAATAAGCTGTAATAAGCTGAACATTCACTTAGCTCGCAACGTAAAAACTTGGACATGAAAAAATGTATTAGCGGTTGGTTTTCCTAAATAAATAAATAAATAAATAAATAGTGTTTTTTAATTTATTCTTAAGCATTGTTAATAATTTAAAAAAAAAAGAAAAGTAATAAATGATAGAAAAAAAATAATGTCTAATAGGTGATATCAATAGTGCAACATTAAGTGCAATTAGGTAACATTGGTCACACAGATATGTTTGGTTTTGCTTATTATTTTACTTAATTGTTTTTCAATAAACACCTGCAAACAAGGAAAATACTTATAGTATATCTACCTACCTGAAGTGTAGAAATAAGCGCAGTGAATGTATAGCGATCATAATTATGAAAATATTTTCATACGAGGTCAAATGATTTCTACAAGTAATTAGTGAGTATGTCTTTGATGTGTACTTTGTAAATGTTTAAGTACCTATTAATAACACATGATAAGTATAACTAGTTGTTACTCGTGACTTTTCCGCTTTAGTTTCTCTTTATCAAGATCCTACTCTTTTTTTGGGCTAAAAAGTAGACGTCTTCAATTTACAAGCTTATTATATTGCAGCAATTATAAGCAAAATGTTGTCTACATGGATTTAGCTGTAGTTAATAACCGTGCATATGTAAAGAAGACAATTTTTATACCATTCTGACGGAAAGAATCACGGATGTATTTCTGCTGTAAAAACCTCATAACTATCATAAAATGTAGCTTAACTGTAGGTAAGGAAACGAAAAATCATTATTTCTCACATAGTGTAGTTAAATTTTAAAATATCTTTTTTTAAATTGGTGTTGTAATTATAAGGCCCTTTATATGCTTGTTTACTAACGCCTTACTTCTAAAGTAATTATAACAGTAGATTATTTTTTTAAATAACCTTTAAATTTTTTTTTTTCTTTTTATTTATAATTTTTATTAATACATAACTATAACCTAAAATAAACTATTTAAAAACTAAATAAAATCTAAAACGTCCTCGAAACCACCGCAGCGAGGCACAGTTCCTAAGATGCTGGCAGCATTTCCCCTCTGGATGGCCAAACTAATTCGTTGGCCAAGGTAACTGCCCGCTCTAGGATCACCGGTAGACTCGATAACCCTTTTCGATAATTCTTTGAAAAGGGCTCTTGCCTCCGGACCCCACGGTCCCATGATTTGATTTTTCCCACCTTTGATGATACCAGTGGCGTGCACTGGGTTTCTTACCAGCGTATGCATACAGCAGGAACGTTCGATAAAACGGCAAAAATCCTCCTCTTATACCAGTTAAAAATAAATTTTAGGTTAGGCAGTGCTTTCGTGCATGTATGAAGTGAACGCCACTGGATGACACAGAAGTGGATAAACCAAAAAATACTTTATACAAATAGGCAGCCAGGCCTATTTGCTCCACTTAGCAATGTCGTAGCGATTCCAGAGGTAGCCACAGCTAATACAAAGTTATTTATTTATTTAAATTTATGGTCCCTGCGAATTTTTGCGCTATGTTAGCGTTAGTTTGCGCTGGGAGTTCTCCATTATGTTGAACATGTTGTACAACGGCCTTAACCCTTTTCATTGTGTGGGGAGACCCATGCCCTGTAGTGACGTCAATTATGGGTTAATATGATGATGGTGATGATGAATTTTTGTCAGAAGTAAAATTAAGCATCAAGAAAAAAGGCCACCTTCCCTACTCCCAACTCTGTGTAATATTTTGTGGTTAATGTCATATTGTAGCAGAGATTTTTGTGATAGATCTTAGTTGTGTCGCCCTGCGGAACATAGGAATACTGCAGCATTGCTTTGTTCCTAGTCTGAAGGGCGAGGTTGCCGGTGTAATTACAAGGTACATGACGCTTACGTCCCAAGTTGATGGACACAGGGTGACTTTATAGAAAGTGTTCCTTGCATGCCCTGCAAAGCTTTACTCTGTTTATAAGCGATAGTTTTCTACTTACAACAAGGCACCAAGGTGAGCCTGGGCTTGGTCCATCAATTACTATTATTAAAAAAAATATGTATTAGTTGGCAATACGTTTAGTCTCTCGGTTCAGAGGTGCACCGGGTAAGGTCGCAGAGTGCGCGCATACCGGCTGGCACACCTGTGTAATCGCATTAGTCTTATCACGCGATAGCTTATCAGCTGCACACTTGAGATTCGATTCGGTCATCGTAGTGAAGGTGGAATGCTGGTTAAAAAGACCAAAAGTGCGTAATGTTAGTCTGATTATTTTATGTTGCGGTTGACATTAGGATTTTTCCAGTACATTATGCGCGTTTAATTGCTTTACCCAGG
Source organism: Pararge aegeria (assembly GCF_905163445.1). Lineage (NCBI taxonomy): Eukaryota > Metazoa > Arthropoda > Insecta > Lepidoptera > Nymphalidae > Pararge > Pararge aegeria. The sequence continues at coordinate 6,873,753 of NC_053195.1, read as the reverse complement.
TATATTTTTAAGGTGCGCACTGAAATCTTGTATCAGGTATCCGAGAAATATGATCAATTTTGAAGGAATTACTAAAAAAATTAGCTACCAATCGTTTAATTTGCCTCAAAATGACGCATCTTGAATTTCTACGTCTTTAACTAATTACATGTTGGTGAGATAGAGAGATATTGGTGAGGTAGAGATGATAGTTTCGTAAAAACGATAATAGCCTAGTGGTCACAAGACTGCTGCTTCTGGGGTACCGTGTTCGTTCACCGGCACGCACCTTTAACTTTTCTTTGACTTTTGTGGGTTTTGACTTATTGAGCCACTGAATAACACTTGCTTTAACAGTATAGTAATAATAATAATAAATTTATTTAATTCATAGTGGTGAAAACATTACAAATACCAATTTTACATAATTTATCTAAGATCTTTATCAAATAATGCAAAATTAATAAATTAATTTAAAATGGTTGAACCAAAAACTAAGCTAAAATCTTGCGATTTTGCATGCTTTAACAGTGAAGGAAACCATCGTGAGAAAATTTATGAAGTGTACCAATCTGCGCTTGGCCAGCGTGGTGGACTAGGGACTTAACCATTATATTCTGAAAGGACCTACGCAGTGTAGTGGCCCACTGACCGGTAATGTAGGAAACCCGCATGCTACATTTTTAATAATATGAAAAAAATATGTTTCTTACATAATATTGAATGAATGAACCAAAAAAAGTACATACTTAGAAAAAAACGAAAAGTATAACAAAACGACGTATACAATTTGGCGGCCTTATTGCTTCATAGCTATTTCTTCCAGGAAACCAATGGCTAAGATAAAAAACAGAAACAGAAAATAGTTAGGTGGTGCATATACACATAAAATAAATCTTTCATTACTTAAATTTATACATATAATATATAAAAAACAATATTTGTAAAGTCAAATAAGTAACTACAATTATAATAAAAATGATATTTACTTAAAAATAATAAAATAGATTAAATATGAAACAAAATTAATAATTATTATTTCCGGCAGTCAAGATTTAGTAGAACGTTGAATTGTTTTTTAAAAGCATCTATTAGTTTAATTAAGTACATTTATAGAAATAGAACAAACATTTCACCTATCCCGACAACTGGCCCTGTGGCGCAACGGATAACGCGTCTGACTACGGATCAGAAGATTCCAGGTTCGAATCCTGGCAGGGTCGCGAACATTAATTTTGTAATAATTTTATTTGCTCGAAATTGTTTGCCTACCTCGCTTACTTTACGTAATTAACCGTATTGTTGAAGTGACGACATTGAGCTAATGTTTGGCGAACAAGTACAATTCAGCAACAATGATATTTAAAACATATTGGCATCTATTACAATTGACATAAATCTCAAAATTCATTGGGCTCAGAATGCGTTCTTAATTACACGAAATGTGGCTTTACTGCTGAGTGATAAGGTAACTTTTTGATTTACGGCTAACGGTATAAAAGTTTAACAAGCGCAGCTGATCAAATATTGTAGTGGCGATAATTGGCCGTGATGCAATCGCGTGATTCTAGCATCCGTTTCTATGATATTTTTCTAACTTTCCGTTTTTGAAAAGATAACTAATTACGTATCTACTAAAAAGAGTCCATTGGTGAGGAATTCATATTTTCTTAACTTAAAAAAAAGCCATACTTAATTAACCTATATAACTAATTGTTAAGCTTGTTGTGGTTATCAAATTCATTTTTAGTAAGTACTTTCAAAGTTCCATGAGCGCTCCATCATAAGCGTATAGTGCTATTAATTATTACGAGAGGTCGCGGCTTAAATTTTCCATACGTCATCATTAATTCTACATAGTGTAATGAGAAATTTCAATCGGAAGCGTCTGCCTTAGTTCTGTCTGTTCAAAATGATCAACCATCATAAGAACTTAACGGATTATATTTTTTAAGTTTTCCTCTATATTTTACCTAGTGTGTCACCAAAAGATTATTTACGTTTTAGTACCTAAATACCTACTAAGTACAAGTAAATATTTGAGCACTAAAAGTACCTAAATAAGCTTTGTATAGTAAAAGACATATCGATTTGTTTCTATTTTGTGTCACTTTAGAGTCAATCAATTTAGTTAATAAAAGAACTTTGGAGTGAGTAACGTAAATCTATCTTGTTTTAGGTCATAGATATTTCTACCTTAAAGAAGGAATACCGCGATATGCGAAGGCATATGGCGATTTAGTGTTCCGGTGCGACGTCGCGTAGGAACCGATTAGGGGTATGACTACGATACTCCCTAACTGGTTAGCCCGCTACCATCTTAAATTGTATCATCACGTACCACCAGGTGAGATTGCAGTCAAGGGCTAACTTGTAGTAAAATAAAAAAAAAGGTATATGGTTCTCAAACACTTTTGGATCCCCGCATAAAATTATAAATTTATGTTAACGTGGATGTGGCGTACTACTACTGTCTAAGGCTACTGTCCGTCACGACGACGCGACGGTTGAGGTAATATAGTTCTGTAATAGGACGACATACATGTACCTATATCAGCCTATAGCGCGGCGAAGCCGGGACGGATTCGCTTGTAAATCTTACGGCTAATTGAAGATTTCTCTTTTCCAGAGAGTTCCTTTTTATTTATGGGGAAAACCGTATGGCAATACGTTCTATCAATCATATAAAAAATCTAATATAAAAGAACGATAAATACGCCCTTAGGATTAAAAAAATACTTTCAGAATACTGTGGAAAATAATGGAAGTAATATGAGGCGTAATTATACGATCTCAGTAAACGATATACTTAGTTTGTTGAAAATGAGAGGCGCTTGTGTGACACTCAATCTTGTAACCTTGTACTGCTAAGGAATGTCCAGTGTCCACCTCTCATAAGATATATCAACGCTGTTTGATTACCGCATTCTTGTCTTTATTTGTAAACACAATTATTTTAAAACTAAACGCCTCTCAAGTGTGTTTACTCTCTTACACATACCTAAATACAAAGTAATAAAATTAAGCTCATACAAGATGGTCGTTTAGGTTCCCTAGATTTGTTGGACACCTAGTGCTTAAATGAACCACTGACTGCAATGACTGCAATCACACCTGGTGGTAACTGAGGCTGCAGTAGAAGATGGTAACGGGCTGAGTTTTTAGGGGAATGGCAGTTGTATTAAACCTAGGTAATCGTTTTCTAAGCGTCACCGCAAAGCTAAACCCCTTGCATGTCTTCAAATTCGTAAATAGGCAGAGCCAACACATAATTTATTTATTCCATATTAGTTATTACCCCCAATGTAATTTGATTAACTTTGACCTTGATACATATTAGAATATAGGTAGTCAAGTTAAAATACAAAGTCGATAGCATTTATTTATTAATACTCTTTATTGCACAACCAAAAAACTGTTTCCAAAAGGCGGACTTAATGCTAAAGCATTTTCAACCAGCCAACCGTCAGTGTTCCTAGTTACAAAAATTTAAAATTGTGGCCGATGGACGGATAAGTCATAGTAAAAATTTTGTTAAACGTTTTAAAACTACAGTTGCGCTACAGTTACATTGTCGTAACTTATAAAAGTACCAGTAAAGTATCTCAGCACGTTATTGAGATTGGCGTTGTGGCAATTAAGGGCCCGCATTACGTAACAAATTTATGATCGATTAGTTGTTTGGTCGAGATCCCTAGATTAATGGTGAGCATTGTGTCTTGTAAATAGGAGGATCCGGGTTTGATCGCCGGCAGGCGCAATATGGGAATTTATTATTTCTGAATTTTCGGTAGTCTCATTTTGTGGGAGGATACGGCCGTAGGGCCAACCCATTTAGCGCTAAAACTTATTAGGAGTATGGTTTGACGCAGGGCTTTTGTCAATTTTGTCAAAAATTTGTCACCACGTCCGCGCCCTCCCCTAGTTGAAATATATGGATACTTGCAAGTTAGGCAGATAGAGAAAAAAATAAAACATTCTCATTATGAAACTAATAAATAGTTTCATAATGAGGATGAATATTAAATTTTAACAAAGAATTAAGAAAAATAAAACTACACAAATAATGAGATGGTTGAGCTTCGTGATCTCCACACAATTTGTAATACCGCTGCACAAAGACGATAAACAAAAGATTTTTCTTGATTTTTTTGAAGTACAGTAGTACCTCTATAATACTACGGACTGCGGTGCCCAGGTTGGGAAGCCCCGGTTTAGCAAAACCGTCATACTCTTGACAGTTCAGCCCACCACCGCCTTAGAATGATCATCAGACTGAGATTGCAGTCAAAGGTTTGTAGGAGAATTGAAAACGTATTTGCTAGGTATATATAACTAGATATCTCCTTGAAGGTTCGGTATCTCAAAAGATTTAACCTTCCGCAACCATAGGAGCCAACATAAGCAAAAGAGTTCCCGATTCCTTAATAATATAAAACTCGACCTAACTATCGGAAAATCGTTACAGTTAGAAGCCCGATAGAGCAATAATCCACGGTTTACCTGAGGGCTTAAGAGTAAGGCTTCGGTAATAATTAACTGTGTACGTAGTAAACCTGTGGTAGAAGTGAGGTCTATTATTCATTTTCTAAACGGTAAACCTTGTATCTATCTCTTTCATTTTCAAAAGTCATTCGCGAAGCTCGGTCACTCGCGAAGCTTGGTATAAATGTTTCCGTATTTTCAAATCTATAATATTTTCAGTGAGTTAGTAATGGGTGTTTGAAGTTTACGTAGATCCAACATTTCATGGTCCATTTCAGGGTTCTATTATTTTAAGTCTGTAGGTTTCAATAAAAGATCAAATTTTAATATTTTTTTTAAAAGTGCATATAAAACATTTTGAACCTACAGGATTTCAACCTGCGTCTGTCTGACAATTACGGTCTGAGCCCTTATGTCTCAGGCCACGTGCACTTTTAAAAAATATTTATAAATTTGATATTTCCTCCAAGTCTTGGTAAAAACACAATAAAAACAATAAAAGATATGAATAATTCAATAATGCTTTTTATTTTCTTTTGCGGTAGGTACTTATACAAAAATCAGTGCGAATTGATGAAGAGAAATACGAAAGATACATCAAATATTTGTGAATCAGTCAACTTATATATTTTGTGACGAATATTGAAATCTAGTTACAAATGTGTGGTCAAAGATTGGTATAAGTGAGGTTACGCTTTCATTATGGAAACTGAGTAAGCGAAGTCTTTTAGTCCTTGATCTGATAACTAGCCTATCTATTTACGTGGCCAACGCAACCATAAGTGATCTTTGTTATGTAAAACAAATATTATGGACACGATTTCTTAAGACATAAAACAATTTCCATACTGAGATCGGTTTTACCCCACTATCTTACCCATACGTCATGCTATATTAACAATACAATTTGTCATCATTTATAACGCAACCCGAACATAACTAAAACTATAACAGTCTGTTTAAAATCATAATACGCCATTAATAAAGGATTATATAAGATAATTAAAGCATTTTCACCTTATATTCAATATAAAATCATAAAAGGTATTAAATTTGATAATTTTTCGCTAAATTTTTTATATAATTTTTCATATAATTACATACACTATTTACAATCATAATTTGAACTAAACGCAGAACGATAAATTAATAATAGTAATTATGCGTTTAGAACTTATATTTTTATAATCTATAAGAGCAACAAAATCGCCATGCATAATCACACTTAAGAATTTTTTATAACTTAAAATAATATAATTATATAGGTAAATCAACTTTGAATTGATTTACGTCTTTGATATAAATGGAAGCATCGTTTTAAAACTAAATACCTAATTAAAAAAAAACTTTTTTATCATTGTGAAAAATTTATGAATAGAAGGAAATGTTTATTGCATCCTATTGTGTGATATGAGAAAAGTACTGTATAATTCTTTTTGTGAAGAAAATACTAAAAATTATCTAGATGTCGTAAATCACTCAACATTAATATTTACAAACACGTTCACGTACATCAACCTAAATTAATAACTAATAAAGCTTTTTACATTAACATTATAACAAAACAAACGCCTCTGCAACGACGACGCCTTGGTTGCCGTCGGCCGGAGTACAAAGCGGCCGATTGCATTGCAATGCTTTAGTCTTCTTCTGCACGTAATGCCACGAAATAATTAAATTAACGTATTACATTGATCTTAACGAGATCGTACTTAGGATATCATCGTGAGATGAAGTTCACTGGAACTGATGCAGGAGGCTCCTGAACCTGAGGTACTGCCACCATCCTTCTCTCGCGGAGCGCTTCCCATGCACCTCGAGGTATTGAAGTTCACCATTAATAAAAATGTCCTTATAAACTATTGATCACTTAACACGACATCGGCCTGTCTGGTTGATCTTGTTTTTCTGGGGTCTGTAACAAAGAAAACAAGATTATAAGACATTGTTTGAATGAAAAGTTATGTGAAGATGTTCGAGTCTATAGTAGTTTTATACACCGAAAGGCCTTAGTTAACTGAAGTGCATCGAATTGATTACTTAACAAACTGTTCAACATTTAAAGTACGAGGCAAATTAATTGGTCCCTCTGAGCGTTATTACAGTTATTACTGATTGTGACAAATAGTGTATCGGGTGGCACATGCGCATCCCGCCCGCGTCCGGCCATCTGTCACCACATATGCCCATTTCGACACTGTGTTAATTCATTAGCGTCTGGTCAAAGGGAGCCCATTTTATGCAATAGGTGGTGGCCTGGTGATCAGTTCCTTAATTGGTTATCACCGCGCTCGCAACGTTTAGACGTATCGTTCTGAGTATCACTAAGTGTTAGATTACCGCTTCCCGTCCGCACATCCGCGACACAGCTGAACGGCCGCACGTGGCCATACCCTATTTACAGACATACCGAAGGGAGAGCGCACATGTCCCGAACGGATCGGGACTTCGCGAGAGCGAACACGTGAAATCCCTTTATGAGAGAAGCATTGTCGGCTGGATAATGAATAGGTGCGTTGCATTTATTTAGCTATCCGCCACCGGCGCCGTCACGTGTACGCTCATACGCAGCTGTGAACGACCGTTACCCGCACAATGCCCTCGATCGATCGGCGATGGAATCCGACCGATCGGCGAAATCGTTGCACGTGTGCAGCCCGGTAGAGGTTTGCCAAGACATTTCGCGGTGAAGCTGCATTGTCTACTCGCCGCCGATATCGGTTTATTAGTTCGGAGAAGCGTACCTTTACGCTCGTAAAACTTTCACATGCGCGATTTATGCACGAAGTAAGCGGAGACAAAGATATTCAGAGGAGCGGGCGAATGTTGTACGTGGGCGCGAACACCTGGCGCTGTTATTGTCGCCTGTCGGGTCGCCCCGCGCGCCTCCTGATGACGGTCGTGGTGACTGGTGCGTAGAAGCCGCACCACTAAATGCATAGATTTAAATCTTTCTCATTTTAAAGAATTAACAGCAAACAGCAGGCCGCGTAGTTTTACGTTTTATCACGTAGCATTTACTCTACCAATTAATGCTTTTTAATTAAAAATGTTACGATACGGGTCTTAATTAAGTTAACGATGAAGTAAATACATATATCATTACATTTTCAATACTAGGTTAACATGAAAATGAACATCTATCGCTATTAAATGGGGTTGCCTTGTTATAAGGGGTGTAGCGGATTACACGCCTATCCCTTTTATTGGAATGGGTACTTAGCTCCTCATTATGGTTAGGGTGAAAAGTCAACCATTTGCCTGTATACAATTGTACGTATGGATTATAATGGCAATGCTAAATGGTAAGTGTTTCAGTATTATTAATGTCGAGAATGTGGGAAGGAGATAAAGATGGATGTCTGTCAGACGTTGAGTAAGTTGGCGATAGGTCTCACGATCGTGAACGCTCGAGTCAGCTGCGGGCAACAATTTAAGTCGCTTCGCGTGATAGTTGCAGTGGCGTATGTTCGTGACCGAGGTTTGTGGCACAAGCGCCTGATGCCTCTCGAGATACCGACGTGAAATGCCGCCTCACGACTCGCACGGAGCCAAGCATTCCAGCACGATCTCCCCGCAGCTTTTTCTATCATTTTTTACATGGACCTGTCCGATCGAATAAACCTTCGCGAGACAAATGAACTCAGCGTTGAATGTCCTTGTAAGTTTGAATATTTAACATTTGTATTCAGGAATGTGGTTAAATTACTCTACATTCCTATAGTTTCGTCGTGTGGGCGGTATATTAGTAAATAATCAAAATATCTGTATCTGGAACGTAACGCGCTATTTCGTTGGCGCCAGTGGCCTGAGAAAAAAATGTTTAAGTGCCTATGTCATACATATATTTCTATATGAACTTGGACTTGGGTATTATGTCCGCCAGGTGTAATTGAAAACACAACAATAAATTTAATTTTTGGGCAGATGCATTAAATACGCAACGGTCTCAGTGTAAATTCGTGCACACTGCGTCTCCTAAATCACGCTTGTTTTGAACATTTCCCTCGGTTCCAACAACTGGCAGTGATTAAAATTTACGTTGCGCGACCAAGTATTAACGAGCACGGCTTGTAGACGCAAGGCGCTCAAATAAATCCTTCGGAGATGCACCTGCCGTGATTCCAACGGCCAACTCATCATGCATTTATAGCCTCGCTAATCTAATCCTTAGCGGAAACATGAGGGTAATTATTACTCTGCGTGGCTCTGAGATAAAATAATCATACGCAGGTGTCAATCGGAATGCTAAATGAGGCAGAAATGTCTTGAATATTCAGATTGTGTCAGTACAGGGTCGTTTACGCGGCGCCGGCGCAGGTGGCCGCGTTTCAAGGCTGAAATTCAAAACAGCCGTCACGCATGCGTGAGTAGCGGTCTAGATTGTGACTTCACTGAATACGTGGTTTCGCGACTTTCAATGCATTAAATGGAAAAAAACAATAAATACCTGTACCTATACATTTCAAATGAATTCTATTAATATACTTATTTCAATAATGAAATATATTGGAATCATTTAATTGTTCATTTTGATTGGCTTTCATAACAAAAAATAAAAAGTTCATAATTACTAACAATGTTTGCCACAGGAAATGTCTAGAAATATCATTCAAAAATCTTTGTGCAAATAATGTTGCCTATGATATTTTACTTTACTTATAGGTGTATCAGCAAAAACTATTGTTTACCTACTAAGTAAATCGTGCGTCGACACGGGTTGTGAAACTGCCAGCATCTCCACTTTTACCTTCGCTTGCGAAACACGCAGGTGCGCGCCGCAAAAACATTGACACGACGGATTTCATTAACTTTTTATGCAATGGCTATTCAAGTACTGTTAGTTGTAAAATTTAACGCCACATAACAAAAAAACAGGAACTCTATCACGTCGGCCTAGTTGGGCATGATGTTATTAAATTGTAACCTACGTTTTAATCCACCCATTGTTATTCAATAAATATTAATCTTAGAGGTTTAGAAGCTTACCGTGTGGCTGGAGTGGTGTGTTGTGGATACGGCCTTGTCAGCGGGGAGGATGGTGTTGGGCGCCGGTCGGGGTCCGAGAGGACGGCGACGCGGCCTGGGGGGTGAGGCATACGCAGGCGCCAACGCCGCCTCAGCCTCAAATTGGCCCACTGCAGGATGATTCTCCAAAGCCGATTGCAGGTCGCAGATGTAGTCAATCACGTGTTGGATCACCTCCAGTTTTGAGATCCGCCTGTTCTTGGGCATGAACGGCACCAGGTCTTGTAACTTGGAAAGATACATCTGGATTTCGGCGTTTTCGCCGTCCCGATGTCTCTGAACTCGTCCGCTGGCGATCGCCGGCACGGACGCTCCGGTTGCGCACACAGCAGTTATGGCTTTCATCGTGATGGTCACAAAACACGAGCACTGGTATAAATGGTACGAATTTCGCGGCGCGTAACGCGTTCTACACGAGAAGCGGGTGAGGAATGAAGAGATGCGCGGTGCGACGTCGTATTTATGGGCGCGGGTGGGGCGCGGGGCGGGCCGGGGCGAGCCAATGGGCGCGCGGAGGGGGCGGCAAAGCCTGATTTTCCCATGGCGGCGCACGGCGGCGTCTGCCTTAACGTTGGGCGGCCCTGGCTAAGGCCGTTGCGCTCGTGACACGCACTTTGTCCTGTAATATTTGTTTCGAGACTTTATTTCGTTTGATTTGTATGTTTCTCTTATTTAATATTATACCGGTCGAGCTAAGTATTTCCCTTGATCCGAATACATCTTAGTGGCCTTAAAAGACACATGAATATTCAATAAGAACTCGAATTTGTAAAACTGGCTAGGCGCCACGTAATGCAACCATGTGAATTTCGTATTTTTACTCAATATATTAATCTTTGTTAAATTTAGAGGTGTAGACAAATTGATTTATTGAGTTGTAGAAATAATGCTACGCAAAAATCGGGGCCGAAAATTTTTAGTTAATTGTACCTATCATAAATCAGAATTACCTACGTATGTAAAACTATCTAAATCTACTATAGATTTCATATACAGGTATTGGATATTTAAAATAAAAATGACTACATCTAAAAAAGTTATAAATTATGCACATTTAATTGATGACCAGCACATTTGATCCACAAATACCGTGTCGGTGTACAAAGTACCGTGAGGGGGGTGGGGGGAACAATGGCAGTACGTGACGGCATCCACTTGTCGCGGCGACAGGTTTGGGAGGCTGGGGCAATCGGAGCCTAAGAACATATTCAGGTAGAAATCATTTGGGGGTGCTTTTAGCCATAGACTTATATTTACTTCGATCCTTTTGGCTATATTGTATGCGCGCCTTGAAAAAGCTTAAAGCTAGTGTAGATGCTTGAATGAAAAAGATATCTAAATATTTAAATGCATTCTCACTGAAATGAAAATCAATGAATTTAATAGGAGGTTCGATTCCCGGCATCGGAGATTTGGGATTTTATAATTTCTGAATTTTCGCTGGTCTGGTCTAGTGGGAGGCTATGGCCGTGGCTAGTTACCACCCCACCGACAAAGACGTGCCGCTAAGCGATTACGTCTTCCGGTGCGATGTCGCGTAGAAACCAATTAGGGGTATGACTACCATACTCCCTAACAGGTTAGCCCGCTACCATCTTAGACTGCATCATCACTTACCACCAGGTGAGATTGCAGTTAAGGGCTAATATAAAAAAAACTATTCTTCATTTAATACAAATTGTTGCCCATGAATGGTCCGCGCTTATTACAAGTCCTGGTTTTTACAAATCTTGTGGGAATCCTGTTTACATGTTACATAATAAGCCTTTATTACTCTCCGTCCTTTCAACTAACTCTATGAAAAAAGTCAATTCGATTAGTTGCTTAATAAGGGCGTAAAGTACGGACAAACAAACAAACAAAGACACTTTCACATTTAAACGATTAGTATATCATAGTTTAATTTTGTTCTTTTATTTTATTAATTAAAAAGCCTTGCCACAAACCAAACAAACCTTGATGGAAAGAATCAGGACCTAAAACTAGTATCAAAACTAATTTAACCTAACTTTACCTCGTATCTAGTCCATATTTATCTGTCTTGATCGTCTCCAGATGCTCATTATCCTAACCGTATTTATGACCCTACTTTGCCCTACAAATAATATTTCATGTAGGCTTACTCTATAAGCACTTTTGAAACGCTGTCAAAAAGTCTGTTTCTTCGTTTCTGTTTGTAGTGACTCTACCACCTTGTTGGCATAATTTCCCCGTTGGACTAGTAGGTAGCTATTAAAACTACAGATCGCGAGGTCCTGGATTCGATCCAATGCCCGGCCAATGTGCCACAAACCAAAAAAACCTTGATGGAAAGAATCAGGACCTAAAACTAGCATCAAAACTAATTTAACCTACCTTTACCTCGTGTCTAGTCCATATTTATCTATCTTGATCGTCCCCAGATGCTCATTATCCTAACCGTATTTATGTCACTACTTTACCTTACAAAAAAAAAATGTAGGCTTACTCTATAAGCCCTTTTGAAACGCTGCCAAAAGTCTGTTTTGCCGTGTCTGTTTGTAGTGACTCTACCACCTTGTTGGCATAATTTCCCCGTTGGACTTGTGGGTAGCTATTAAAACTTCAGATCGTGAGGTCCTGGATTTGATCCCAGGTCCCGGCAATGTCTAATGGGTATATTATAAAAAAATCTCAGTACCAGCCAGGAGTAAGGAAATCTTAGAAATCTCTCTACTTCCGTGCCTCGATCAGAACAGTAAGCTATCGGCACTTATATCGGGAGATAAAAAATTTTAAAGCCCGCCAACCCACATTGTAGCAGCGTAGTGTTTGTGGGACGTTTAATGATAAATTCTCATTATAGAGAGGATTTGGAATTTATCCACACATTCCGGTCGCAAAACTGACGAAAGATGGGTCTTTATACTAGGAGTCGAATAACCTACATTATGGATGACAATAGACCTACATTATGGAGAGGTATGGGGCAAAGAAATTGAATTATTTGTGTATTGAAATCCTGCTTTAAAACATAAAATAAAAAAAAATGTTAATACTAAAAGTATTATCATGTTGATACAATTTAAAGCAGTCATAAAAAAAGATTCCCAATGAAAGAAAATTTAATTTAACCTATTAAATATACTATTAAATGTAAATAAAATAGACATTAATTAAAAACGAATGTAGATATTATGTTTTGAATTAATTTGACAATAAAAGTTGAAAACGGTCATCCTAATAGAATTTGGAAGCATTAGGCTCTGATATGGCCACACAAAGAGGTCCGAGACCGAATTGTATTAATAACAGTGAATGTAAAAAAAGAGAATCAGCAAAAAGTCACCTTGGAGAGGAATTCAGGTAGTAAATTGCTTTATTTGAATGGGGCTTTATTTGATGATAAATATAGCTTTTGAACGATAAGTTTATTGCTACCTTCTACTAAAAGTGAACAATTGTGATATGATTCGATTATCTTTTTGATTATGTTTTAGGGATGCTTTAAGGATGTGTTTTTGCATATTCAGTGGCAGTCGCCTGTACTAGAGATAATAGATAATAATTTTCGTCTTAATTGATACTTAGATATGAATTTCATTTGGCGTACAGAGTTGAATGAATTTCCTGGGATTAACAAATTATAGAAAGCTGGATTAATACATATATATCGAGTATTTAACCCTGATGGGTATGAACTAACATGACCATAAACTTCTGTGTACTTACCCTAAATGGATCTGTTGACAAATCGCAAATTAAATTGCCATTGGTGCTTTTTAATCTTGTGAATTGAATTTTTTTTTTTAATTCCGATCATCTATATAGATTAGATGTTAACAGCAAGAAATACCTGATATAATTTATAAACTTATCTAACCTATTTATCTGTTCTAAATGTATTAAACGTGTAGTCGATTATTGTAATTTTGTTAAAATTAATGAATGAATGAATTATTGAATACACTTTTATTATACACCACATGAACATATAGAAAAATTATTAATAAAAATGTAACAAAAAGTATACAATTTGGCGGCCTTATTGCTACATAGCGATCTCTTCCAAGCAACCAAAGGCGTAAAACACAGCTCAAGAAGGTGGTGCATAAAAATAAACATATATATTTGCATATATACCTATATATACATATATAATAATATATAATAATTAATCTGCGTTGCGTCCACTTCTGACAGTCAGGAAACATTTATTTACGTAATGACCGTTCCGTGTCAAAACGTGTTTTCATGGCTACCTTAGAAATTAAAATTGTTCTCAGGTCTACCTTTATTGTCTCATCACGTACGGGAATCTTTGTCCACACCTAATCTTACATTAAAAGCACCTTGCAGTGCAATTTGTTACAGAATATTGTCTCCGACGTACAGGTATCGTCCTTTGTCAATCTTGAGACAATGAGCTTAAGACGAAAAAACAACAGCGCCGTAAACACCTCAACAAGTTTTAAAAGGACACTTCGTGTTTTTATAGCACACAAAAAATCATGCAGACTCACAAGCTTTGTTCTCGCAGGTGTAAATTATCTATGATGGCCCTTTGAAACATTTAAAGTGTGAAATTGCAAAATAGGGACAGGATATTGTAATAATATTTCGGTCAGTAGGTTTTTGTATGTGGTTGGCATAATTTTAACTTTAACGTCTTTGAGTAAATATTTAAACCCATAATTTGATTACATTTTGTTTTTGAGAGTCACTCGGCAAGCGCTACAGAGAGCTATACGCACTCACAACTTTTCTACTTATTTTCTAGCTAAAAATAGCTTCTTAGCGTGTCGTCTCTTTGGTAGGTTGTCAAATTCTACTTCGGAGCCCGCTGCTTTATATAGTGATCTGGTGCTTTCAACGCGTAATCAAATAAAGAGATTAATAGACGAAAGAGTTGCTGACATTGCTCAGCGAGTTGCGAAGCTAGTTTGCAAATTTATAGAGAATTTCGCTCAAAAACCAACGCACGTTGGGTTTAAAGTGCTGGAGTTCATTGACTCTGAACCGTAATACGCGGGTATGGTAGATCATCATTAGGTTAGGTTGTTTTGCCATTGTTGAACTGATCCGTTATCTATAAGATGTAAAGTGATTTAGGATTCAAAGCTTTGACCTTTTTAGTTGCACTAATGTGGGTTCGCGGGCTATAGTATATCAATATTTTAATTTAAATCCTGCACCCCTGACTCAAAACTAATAACGAAATGGATAGATACGAATTTGTCGGCCGCCTACGATTATTTCCAATTACTTTAAAAGCAAAACAACAATAAGTCCGATGTCGTTTTGTCCTTCATTAAATAACGAGTTTCATTAAGGCCCTAGCATTAGACGTGGGGCGGAGTGCTTACATTCACCCCCGTGGGCCCGTGCCGTGGGAGTGCCGGGCGCGTGCCGCTCCCATCGCGTGAACCACCCTGATTGATCGCAACCCGATATTGTCCTATTCATTTCCTAAACGTACTCTAATGTATAAAGACAATCGATTTGTGCGTGAAACCATTCAGACTAATTATTGAAATATTTGCACGATATCGAAAGTCAGCGTTCAAATGATTTATTTGCCACTTAAAATAATATCGCGGCTGAAATCTAATAAGATATTTCACTTTGAGTTTGGTGGTTTTTACCTAATAAGACAACATTGAATTATTATGACTCTAGTATAAATAAGCGCGGAAGACATTAGCCTCGTTAAAATTATTAGGTTTAGAGGATCAATCCAAATATGGCATTGAGCATACTGTTCGAACTAGCAAGGTCTTAAAACCAGCCCAAATCGGCCGTGTTATTACATTCATAGGATACAATATTTTTGTAAGGGCTGTTACGTTTTGTTAGGAAGTAAGTAAACTAGTTTCACTACCTTATATAAAAACAGCATATACTCTATGTTCACAAATGGACAGTTTGTCAAACTTTTTATATATTATTATTTTAGTCATAAGCGTGGCTCAGCGTGGTAGATCCCAATTTGCTATTTCCCACCAAATATTGCTTACATCCTACTTGTTTTTCGGGACAAAGGAGTATCCTTTGAAGTATGAAGTAGTACTAATACTAAAAACAAACACGGCTTACGTACTAAATATACCTACTTTGATACCTAGTACCTAAAGTATATATTCCCATAAAAGGAATAAATCGAATAATGCACCAGCCCGAAGCCATAAAAGACCGCTGGCTATATTGGCTAGCCGATATTGCTCTGAGTGCACATATTGACAGGGCAAACAGTTCGAACTGTGTTCCCTTCGGTCCCACGGGAGGGCGCGAGAAATCCCATAATTCGTAACCTGCAGGTGCGGGCTCATTACGCGCTTTTTCGCCACGTGCCGACACGTGCAACTGTGAAGCCTATCTGCTTTAGTTCTGCGGATCGAATACGCTGCACGCACTTGAACAATCGCTTTGATAGACGTAGATCAATAGATAGGAGGGTACAATCAACTATTATGTATTAGAAATGAGTGTTGTAAAAGCTAATAATATTAACGCGAAAAAGTTTTTTTTCATGTAAAGCCAATCAATTACTTATCAAAAAAGGACGTAATTGTAAATAAGTAGTGAGTGGAGAGTGACATATGATTACCCATAAGATGCTGTTAAGTGTTATTTTAACAAAATACAAGGTTACCAAGTAGGTATGGAATAAATGTAAACCCTAGTCTTTATTTTTTTTTACACGTTAATAACTGACTGAATGGTCTTTCTAATTATAAACAGGATACAGGATTCTTTGGTTGCCTGAAATCGCTATGTTGCCATAAGGCCACCAAATTGTACTGTCTTGCTCTATGTGTATATCTCTGTAACTACTTAAAAGTGTATTCATTCATTCTCTCATACTTTTCTTCCCGTAGAATAATTATTGGAAGACTTTACGGGATGAATAATACTTATAAATATTTACAATTATAGTAAGGCTATCTAATATTAATTAGATACCTAAGTTTAAAAGAGAGTAATTGTTATAGATTATAATTATATAGGTGACCAATTTTAGACGGTGAATAAATCGTCGTTGGTAGGTTATAATTAGTATCAGTTAGTCCAAATAAATTAGAAACTTTTATTTACATCGTCGTACAAGGACGTTGCTACCATTTTTGGAATTTCTAAGGCGAAGAAATCGTTCTGATGGGAATGGGCATGTTCTCGTGTGAATAAAGAGCGATGGTGCGTGGGAAGCGGCCTGGGTCACAGGTCGCTGGGATAATTGCGGTGAAGCGATCGTCTGTTCACGCGCACCTCACCGGGGCGTCCTGGGATATTCGTTATTACCCGTAATTGTTCTTATGAAAACAGCACCTATATTCCTTATTAATTTGCTTCTTAGTTATAGGTCACATTTTCAATAAACGTTTAACATTTTTATTATTTCTATTTATTTCGTTATTAATGTGTATTATTTGTTTTTTTTCTTCTTTTATTACATAATTATATATATATATTTATTTTATTATGTTTATGTATGTCTATTTATTTTTGAATATATATGTTTATACGTATAATTGCACTATCCCGCTCTCTTGCAGCTTTTCGTTTTGCCAGAGTTTGCCTGTAAGAGATTGCTTGCAGCAATAAGGCCGCTTTTGCATGCTTACAATTCTTGATCTTTTGTTTATTCTTTATTTTATGTATATTTTGATGTTTATATGCAATAAAGTATTTCTTCTTCTTCTTATTCCTTAAGGTAAGGCTTCGGCTTCCCTATTGGGGGACCGAGTTCGATCCTTGGCACGCATCTTTGACTTTTCGGAGTTATGTGCGTTTTTAATTTTAGCAATTTAATATCACTTGTTTTAACGGTGCAGGAAAGCATCGTGAGGAAACCGACATGCCTGAGAGTTTTGCATACAGAGAGGAGACCAGCGTTCTTTAGTGAGCCGGTAATTGGTTGATGATGATGATGACTTAATAAAACATTTTTGATCGACTCAAACTTAATTATATGTCGGTAGAGAATCCGGTATTGGAGATAAGTATTGAAAATTATTTGTATGTTTGATTCCAAAGCATACCGACTATGTATTCCAGTGTAATCAGAAGTTTTGAGAACCTTCCTATAACGGCTGTTAAGACACTCAACTAAACACTGATGGAAATTTCAATGATTCATGCTGTCTTACAAGTGTCCGGAGCCGGAAAGCCTTAACTCTGATATACAAACTAAATATCTTCCTAGTTTATAAATCCTTAAATATATTAATAGGGTAGAACACATTTTATGGTTTTAATATGTTCGACAAATCTCTTAATACCTCACAGAAAAGATTAATGATATTAATAATTCGATAACACCGTTTGATAGCCCTGACTAGGATTAATAACATGCTTACAATATAGGCGGGGGAGTTTAATTTGCAAAAAGTGTAAAAGGCATTTAATAATGCAGACGTCCGCTCGCGTGCGCGTGCAGTGAACAAATACCCGGCTATCGCGTAATGAAGCCGCGGGGTGCGGGGGAGGGGGCACCACGTGGCGGTCACGCGACCACGTTAACATTTTCTTTATAGCCTATGCGGGTGAGGGTGAATTTTAGAAGCTATTACATTATTATATGAAAATCTTGGCGATCGAATATTTAAAATACCTACAATTTATTACCTACAAATTCTATGTCCTAATGAGGAAGCTAATTTTATAATAATTTTTAATTTCTTATCTCTAATATTGCACTATCTGCACTAGGCGGAACTTGGTCAGATTCCATTGCTATGCATAAAATTAGACTAACTATCCATTTTTGCACTATATCACGTTTCTATTCTTTTCTAATTCTTAGTATAAGACAAAATTACTTTCAGCAACTGTCTGTATATCCGTTAACTCGCAACGTACGCTACGGATTTTTATAATCGTTGAGATAATTGTTCACATATGATTTTCTCAGATGTAAGTAGACGAAATTATATTTTTAATTTTCCAAGTAGGTAAGTCGCCTAGAAATAATTGTAGTTGTAGTAATTTAACCCTCTTTTTCCAATTCACCCGTACGGAGCCAGAGCGGGTTGCAAATTTATAATAATATGTCTTAAGTCTTAAAGCAAAGTTCTACGTAATGTAAGTAAGCAATATATGGAGTATTTAACTACTACGTAGTAGGTACGTCAGTACGGTAAAGTTACACATTCTTTGTTCTTTGTTTACAGAAACATTTTGCACAAGCCTTTGATCAGTGATTCTATTGTACAAATTCAGCTCCCATAGATTTATTATAAAAACTTTGCCTATTTTCCCACAATCGTTACAATAATGAACGTTGGGATCAGCGCGGATTGAATCATTACTATAGGGTACGTAACCCTGACGCAGAATAACCATTTTACGATGGCCTTCGATTATTCATACAGCGGACTTTATTCATTGCAATATACGAGGAGTTGTTATTGTTATGGGTCCTATTATGTTGGCGTGTGTGGTTTATAGGGTGTTGTGACACGCGTGGGAGCTGCCTCCATTGTGAAGGCACTTAACTCGAACTATAGGACCATTAGACGGATTCGTTTTGCTCATTCGTTGTCGGCATCAATGGTCATTGGATTATGATTCGGAAAGAGGTTTCTATAGAGATAGGGCCCTTGGAAACAAATGTACAACATAATATTTCGAGTACATGTACATGAGAACACTCAGTTGTGTGCTTATTCAGATTGAAAACTTCTGTAGACAGGCTGAGCACTTTTTGTGTGGACTAAAATCATGGACTAAAATCAATCGTCATCGTCACCGATGACGATTCTATGAGCTATATGTATACTATGCATATACGTGTAAGTACTTTTGGTGTTAATAAAAAGCGTGAAACGCTAGTCATCGTTTTTCCTTGAGCTATACGTACTTATACCTACTGTGCATATTTATAATAATAATGACAATATATATACTACGACAATACACACATCGCCTTCTAGCCCCAAAGTAAGTAAATAAATACATAAAAATTTAGAATACACATATAAACAGCCAGATACTGGAAAACATTCATGCTCATCGCACAAACATTTTCCAGTAGTGGGAATCGAACTCGCGGCCTTGGACTCCGAAAGCAGGGTCGCTGCAAACTGCGCCAATCAGCCGTCAAATTAATAATTTATGTATTGTTTTCATTTCTGTCGGCAGTACCCAAACACTTCACTGTTTGTATTTTTTTAAGCTTTAATGATAGGTAGGTACTTATTGTCGTCGTACTTATATCGATGAAGGCAGATCAAAACAAAGTTGTCGCCAGCCTTGCTGCGGTTGTCATACGAACTATAACGGGGAATGGGTAGCAGCGTCCTCCATTGTGTTTTACATAAGCAATTCAGAAAATTTACATGTAAGTTTTCTGCGTTGGTAAAAAATAAAAGAAAATTATAAAAAGAAATATTGAAGAAAATAATTGAATTAATGTATACACTTTTATTGTACACAGCGAAAAATAACCAAAAATGCAAATGAAATAGACACAATTAGAAGGCACAATTTAGCGGCCATTTAGGTAAATTTTTTACTAACTAACACTTTATAGCAAATGCAATGCATCGAAGTGCGACAGCGATATTTATTATTTATGCTGTGATACTAATATCTAATCTAATAAGATCACCGACCCGTCAGCCTAGCAGCGTGGTTACTATGAGCAAACCAATCAGTTGGGAGAGGCCTTTAGTTTAGCAGTGGACTGTGATCGTCAAATCAAATCTGTAAGTATCATTTATAAACAGATTGTTTATGAATGATACTTACAGATTTGACGACCTCGCTGGCGTAACGGTGAGCGCTGTGAATTTAAGTAGGAGGTCCCAGGTTCTATTCCCGGCAGGGGTCATTTGGGTATTTATAATTTCTGAATTTTCTCTGGTCTGGTCTAGTGGGAGGCTTTGGCACTGGCTAGTTAATACAGACAAAGACGTGCCGCTGAGCGATTTAGTGTTCCGGTGCGATGTCGCGTAGAAACCGACTAGGTGTAAAAATTCAAAATACATTTATTTCAAGGAGGCCTAATATAAGCACTTTTGAGACGTCAAGTCTGTGTGTTTGTAGTGACTCTACCACCGGATCGGAAGGCAGATTCTACCGAGAAGAAGCTGGCATTAAACTCAGCAGTTTCTCTTTTCCAATATCAACAATTTCCATTACATTAATTTTTCTATCTTGTGAGAGATGAAAGCGGAGCTGGATGCTTCCAAGCATCCTTGTTATTAAGAAATTCATCAATTGTATAGTAACCTAATAATAAATGTGTTTTAACATATTCTTTAAACTTATGCATTGGTAATTCCAAAATCACCTTAGGAACCATATTATAAAAGCGTATACTCAATCCCACAAATTACTTCTGTACCTTTCGCAGGCGATATGCAGATGACACTTATTTATGACCATTCTTGTAAGTCGACTGAGAAAGTATGGTTATGTATGATTAACATACTTCCTATCAGGTTAGCCCGCTACCATTTTAGACTTGCATCATCAGTTACCACCAGGTGAGATAGCAGTCAAGGGATAACTTGTAGTGGAATAAAAAAATACATAATTCTTAACCCATGAATTTGCCATTGCTGGGCACTGTCCTGCTCTTATTATGAAAAAGAATTAAAGTTTGCTCCACTAAGCTACTCACATGCGGGTTGGCGGGCATTTGCTTTAAAGCACCAGCATTCCAGAATTTAAAAAATATAAATATTATTCTTAAAATTTTAATTTAATGCATACCGACCTAATATTGATTAACATACTTACTTAGTTATTGCGAATTTTAAGTAAGATTCTGTATTCCTTAATTAAAAAAATTCTTTCTTTCAATTTCATCAAAGTAAACTTACCTACCGTTACTTATTTTTATACCATATCCCGCGTTAATCAACCTCGCCTAACTTATTATAAATTTCTGGAATAAAATATTCTAAACTAAATATTACTGCATTGCTTTTCAGAAGCGAACCATTTCTCATCGAGATTTAGCGATTACCAACTACTTGACGATTGTAATGAGTTTCCCCAAGTAAAGGTATGTATTATGAGAATTTACCCGTATTAGTTCAATATACATACAATGAAACTAAATAATAACGAGAAATAAAAGCCATATGCACAATATATTCGCAATCCGCGAAACCAATGAGCCGTGAAAAGCGTTATTAATATTTTGAAGTAGGTACTTTTAGTAATACAAAATAGGGCTGTGCCGGGGTGAAAGCCAGGTGCGGTGTAATATAGGGACCGATATCTTGATTCACTTTAAACTTATGAGGGTTTTATGAATGTTGGTTTTTTAAGAAACGCCCTTAACCTTTTCAATTATTCGTGGTTCCCTAATTGCAGATGATGCGATACGGATTGTATAGTTGTATTGTTGTGTAGTTGACGCCGCTATTGGTTTATTTGTACACTTTTACCGTTTTTGGCTGCTGTAAAGCATCTGTTTGAAGTTTTAAAGGTTGTTCTTTATTGTGTGCTAGTTATTTGTGCTATTAACACATTTACACACTCTTTTTAGGGGTATGCTGAAGAGCTTAATTGTTTTTAGATTGTTAAATATGATAACTTTTTTAAAATGACCTTTGGAAACATCAGATGGGCAAGGATTGTACACTTATATTATATTTTGTATGCATTGAGACTACTATTTGAGCACTGCAATTATTTGATAGACTTCAGTTGAGGGAAACAAAAAATAATTCATGGACGTTCATAAGTTACTATAGTATTTAGTTTTAAACGTTATGTGGTACTAATAATACTAGAAATCTCAATATTTTCATTACAAGTTTTTTTGTTGATTATTTGCAGGTTTAACGAATTTTACTACAATGCAACATTAAATGTATATATTCCGGGAAGACAAACTACCAAATATTTTTTTTATTATTACTTGCAGTTTTGCATAAGCTTCTTGCACGCAAACTTTGCATCCAATGTTTCCGGCAATATAAAGTTACTGAAAATGGTTTATTATTAAGAGAAAGCTACGAAAAAGCCTTACGGGTTCTACATATGACATCAATTGCATCTTATGTATTGAAAAAAGAAAGAAGATCCAAATATTTATATAAAATGCACCTCACTGGCAATCGTTATGACACATTAAATTAAGTATTTGGCACACTCTAAAAAAAAATTGGTTATTCCTAACAAGATAGTGATTGTTGTGATCAAGCATCTTGATTCCATACGAGCCTAACAAGAACATAGATACATCAAATAAGATGATAATGATTGTTTATCATAATTCAATGGACTGGGCAACTGTATTGCTCCTTTTATTGTTACTTAACTAAGGCATATTCTTAACTGATTCAATTTACGTACTTGTTTAAGCTAAATAATTAAAAATGATCTAATCATACAAAGAAGTAAATATTAATAGAAACAACGTATTTATTTGTTAGAATCAATGAACATACCTACATTGTTAGCTCAATCTATAATGAACTTGCTGCTATAACTAATCAGCTTTTGTTGTTATGTTTATTATCATAATTGTTATAATTTATATAACGTCAACTAAGAGAAAATCTCTCTTAGTTGGCTTTCTTTTTATAGAGTGCACATTATGTATTTCGGAAAGATAAAGTGTTTGAATATATATTATCGATATGGGGAAAGGCTTCTCCCGGGCAAATGTTTCACATCATAGATGGCCCCATTAGGTATTTAAAAAAGATAAAAGTACAGAATACTTTTTTTATCGAAAACCGCGGAAAATCTTCTCACGGCCAATAGTTATGGCAAGGTGCTAGTTCCCTTAAAAAGCGAACTGATGTCTGTGAATCTGTGGTCGCGGCTTTTCACATACGCGGCAGCTGCGGTGCCCGGCCGCACACACAGCTGCTACCGTATGCAAACGCCCTAGCACTGATTCCGCCAGCGTGACTGTCAGCTAAACATGGGCTTTTGAACTTTCATACATCGTTGATCATCGAGGCGATAAAACTTTTTATCGCCTGATAAATGATTTGAGATAAGGATATGAAATACAAACAGTTCTTATAATAACGACTTTATAAATATGACTGAACTTGCACAAGATGATACGGCTGGCTGTGCATAGGTGGCTTTACTGTGAAAGGATCTTTTTTATATTGGTTACAACTTTAACAAATTTTTTGTGCTTTTGTTGCTTTATGTGTTGCTTGTTCTAAGCGCGGCTTAGCAATCTGTCATTATTTGCTTAAGCCAATCATTAATCGAGCTGTTTTAGAGGAGTAATTCTTGAAGTAGGCAAATTTGCTGCACAAGAACAACCTAAGTTATCGTACAAATATGCTATCGTTTTCCTTTTTAAAATGCGTGTGCACAAATAAATTCCGGAAATAAAGTTGAAGTCCCTAATAAATTAAAGTTGAATAAATAAATGTCTCTTTTCTTCTACACTAGAGAAAAAAATATAACAGAAAATAAGTATACGTAGAGCATGTTAAATAGAGAGTTCAATTTGGGAACCTGCATGCCTAAGTGTTCTCCATAATATACTCAAAGGCGTGTCAAGTCCACCAATCCGCACTGCGCCAGCGTAGTGGACTACAGCCTAAACTTTTCACTGTAGGAGGAGACCCGTGCCCTGTAGTGGGCCGATAAAGGATTACTGTGATAAGCCAAAAGTCAAGTAGATTGGTTGCTTCATTAGGACGTGAAGGAAAAAACAAACACACTTTTATATCTATAGTAGGGTTTTGTTTTAACTAGCTCAAAAGTGTAATATTTAAAGCTTTCCAAAAAAGGCACGGAGGCCAGGCCTGAAAAAACCCGCAGTTTACAAACATTTGTTGGAAACATTGGAAAGTAGACAACACTCAAATCTGCAACGCATATGGGACGTTTGGATATTTTTTTTACCAGCTGCGACAGCACGGTAAATGTTTTGACTCCGTTAGTTTGAATGCCATTTTCTTATCGCTTCCTAAAGGTGTTTAATGTTTTTTATACTCTTTATTTTATTTGTGCACACGCATTTTATAAGGAAAACGATAGCATATTTGTACGATTTCTTAGGTTGTTCTTGTGCAGCAAATTTGCCTACTTCAAGAATTAATCATATAGTCCTCTAAAACAGCAAACGCTTATTGGCTTGATCTTAACAGTATTAGATTGACAAACGGCGATCGAGGAATTTGAATACAATACAATTTTTTTTTTTTTAAATAGAAACCGTTTTTGCGGCGCTTGAGTTTGAGACTCTGGGCCCATGGTCTTCGGACACGAAAAATTTTATTAAGATCGTGTCATTTTGGGAACCATACTCATAAGTGAACGACGTCTTTTATTTATTGCAAATATTAATTTTAGTTTGTAATTATTATTTCCCTAGAAAAATATATTTTTCGTTGGTTTATCAATAAATTTACTACACCAATAGCTAAACTTTCATAGATAATATAATGGTTAACAATACCAATTTCCTTGCTGCTTCAGAGAGTTTCTTGACAGAAAAACACTAATGCTAAATAGTTTCAGCCCGACCCGACAAAAAAATATTCAAATAAATGTATGCAAATTCATCGTTCGAATCTTATACTGTAAAGATCAAACCGATAACCATACAGAAACAGTATTCAGATAGATCTTGATATGTTATGTTACATGTATGGGGGCACGTGAGCATTTCACATCTTGACACATTCGGACCTTTCCCCTTTACCCCTGGCATTTCGGCTGATTAATGATTGCACCAGTGTGTCAATATTTGCATAAGAAACGGACAAGAAAGGAGTTTAATATCGTGCCGCAGATCTCCTTGTTAGCTACATTATTTTGATGACTTTCGACTTACACCACTTTATCTGGCCATCAAACGAATTTAAACCATACCGCTCTTTAATTAAATCTAATTTAACTCGATGTGTTTATACGCAACCACTCAATGCAAAATAAACTTTATTCTTCAGTGATTAAGTTGACAATTTTAAAAGTCACTTAGTTAGGATTCAGGTCGTGGCGTAGTCCGTCACAATCCTTTGCGGACCCGTTGGACGCGTCGATAAAAATATTCATTCGCTCACACTCTGGTTAACAGTTGATGAGACAATTTTTATTAGGGGTGACAGATTGCGAAAAAAATACTAAAGTAAAATTCACCATAATAACTTAATGAATATCTCACAGCTGGGAACGTAGATATTATTACCTATAGAATATAGAGTTTTTATCCACCACACCTGTTTCAATACTGACAGAGTAATAGATCACAGGAATTCTTAAAAATACTTACGAGTATAAATAATAGTAGGAATTATTAGGTATCGGCCAATTTATTTTTAATTTTCTAGTGGTTCACACCGAACTATACAACACAACACCTAACTATCTGATGCTGTAAGCTAAAATGAAGTTATTTAACTTTTATCTTTTAACAACGCGTAACACGTAACATCTATTGATATAACTTATTATGGTCCTCGTATAAGTAAGAATATTTAGACGAATTAATGAACTAATACTGAATGGATAATAAAGAATGGATAATAGAGATTAGATTAGTTTGAACGAGACTATCTTCAAATAACTTTAATACTCTTTTATAATTACATATTATTTCATTTTTGGATTTGGACCACAATATACAAATATTGTTGTAAATTAGGACGTAATACATTACTTAACTCGGAACTTGCAGGGGTTTGACAGGCAGAATGAAGGACGGCCGGACAAACGGACCGATGGACAAAAATACACCTTGCTTAGTCAATTAAGATAAGATAATGAAACTGAGTTCAGAGGTCAACTCCATATAAAATAGTAAACGTACGTAAACGGTGAAAGAAAACATCGTGAGAAACCCTGCATGCCTGAGAGTTCTACATAATGTTCTCAAAGCTATGTGGAGTCGACCAATCCGCACTTAACCCCTGCCCTTAGGAGACCCGTGCCCGGTAATGGGTTGATATGATGATAACGATGATGATGAACAAGCGAAGTGGATGTTATGAACGCAAAAAAAACCAGCTTAAGGCTTAAATAGCCTTAAGCTGGTTTTGTTGAAGGCATACTTACACCTAAAATGTCAGTGCTTAGGTGACCAAGTTTACCTACTTAGCTCAGCCGTACTTTTATCCTACTAATATTATAAATGCGACAGTTTGTATTGATGGATGGATGGATGTTACTCTTTCACGCAAAACTACTGGACCAATTTGACTGTATTTTGGAAAGGAAATAAATTACACCTTGGCTGGCACACATGCAAACATAGGCTGCTTTTCATCCCGGTAAAATGTACAGTTCCCGCAGGGTTCATAAAAAAGCCAAAAAACCGCATGCAAAGCCGCGGGCAACCTACCTACCTACGTTCATACTAATATTACAAACATAATAAAACTTACACATATGTCTTCGTGTGTGTTTGTCTGTTCTTCTTTCCCGCCCCAACTAAACAACTGAAAAACCAATCAACGTTATATTGGCAAAGTGTTAGTTGAAAGGACGGAGAGTACGAAGGCTACTTTTTATTCCAAAAAAGGATCGTTTCCCACAGGATTTGTAAAAAATAAATATAATAAACGACGAAGAACGTGGGCAACAGCGAGTAGGTATAAGTATAGAGAAATAAGAATAAATGCTATAACTTATAAGTATATTTCCACAAAATAATTAATATCTCCGTACGTACATTGTAGAAAGACAAGTAATAACAAAGATAATATCAGCTGTATATTTTATAGTGGCAGCCCTGAACTATAATCGTCAAGTGACTCTTGATTGACGCAATGAAAAATGATGCGACAATGTTTTGAAAAATATCGTACTCAAAGGGTGACTTTGTTGCAGAGGCATTTATTACTTGCATAATTTAATAAGACGCGTTATAAACCGGTTGTTAGTACCTTCCTCGGTGTAATTCCGTGTACTGTTTTGTTCGGACAATTGATTAGGGAGATGATTCCTTGGTGTCCCAGAGGCTTGATCCATCAGTTCTACCTTTAGTGACTGGCTATAATTTATCTACGTCTTATTTTATATAGCTTTTTCAAGGCTTTGTTAAGTTATACTCGTATGATCGCGTCTGTTTATTGTAATGTATTTTATTCAGATATATGTTAAGAAACGTAGAGTTTAAATAGTCTAGCTTTAGATTGGTATTCAGACTCAAAGTGCGTATTTACAAAAAAAATAACTTTTCAATAGAGCAATAAAAAGAAAAATTAAATCTATCTTGTGCATGGAAAAAATACAAAATATAAGTTATTCGGTTTTTGAGTAAACATCTGACTAAGTCTAGAAAATAAAAAAAACAAACCCGTACCTATTATTTATTATTATATGAATGTAATCTAAACCGTTGTTTACGCCTTGTAAATCCAAAAGTACGTTACCTTTAGGTTCGCAGGGCTTAATGCTCAGGACTTTCTATTTAAAATATTCTGCTACTAGTAATTAGCCTCTTTATAAGAGAAGAGTTTGTTTTTATTAAATTCATGTAAGTTATCAATTTAAGGCTGTTATCAATCGTTTTTAATATTTTAAACCACACCTTACTGTTTAAAGAAACAAAACATCGTTAACATTACAAGAAAGCTATAAAAATCATAGTATATGTAATACGTAGTGTTGTTACTTGAATGCCCATTTTACGATACGCCTATCAAGAGTTTATTAATTAAAAAGTAAGTATGAGTAAAAGTATTATGAAAATTTATAAAAAAATATTATATAAATGCATATAGTAAGTACGGAGCGGTGTGCATTAATAAAGTATTATATATATACCCATTACAGTAGCTGATAGAGTTCTTCATCATCGTCATCATACGCAGCCTATTCACGTCAAAGACCCACCACGCTGCACCAATGCGGGTTGGTGGGCTTAAACGACTATTACCATAATTAAGTGATGACAACCGGGTTCGACGGCTTTACGTGCTCTTTGGGCTGGTACACAGAATTCTCTAATTGAAAATACACAATAACCCATATAATTTGGCTAGACTCGGGAATCAAACCCAGGATCTCGTGATCCGTAGGTGATCATGCTAACCACTAGACCTACAGGACAGTTAGAGAACGATAGAGTTCTTGGCATCTACTAATTTGATAAATTGGATTAATAGCTACGAACCGTTACAGGTAGAACGTCGTGTTTAAATTGCCATGTTATTTTAGTTGTAATTGATTACTGTACCAGGCCAAACAGCCACTGTAGAATATGCGAGGTTGTTACATCACGTGTCTATCTATCAGTCATTAGTGACATGAATGACGAATGGCCTTTGCTCAGCTCTTTAGTTTCTAATAATCTTTATGTAACGATGTGCTCTTGGTTTCATAGTATTCTGCGCATTTTAACTGACTAGGTACTTGATTTATTGTCAACAAATCTCTACCCTGTCACAAATAAGGGTAGCCAGACAAATTCGAAATTCAAATTCAAAAATGTTTAATTCATGTAGACTTTATTACAGGCACTTATGAAGCGTTCATACATTTAACATGTTACACTAATGTTAGTGATGGTGATAACTGCATTCGTTAACTCAAAATTAAAGCTAGGAGTTTTCCAAACGTGCCCTGGTCTAAGAAGAGCCCACAAAACTAACCCAGGTTTTTTTTTTACATCCGTCTTGACTATTATTTGATATGAGTAGATAGTTAACAATCATCCCTTATTTTATCTATTATGGAGATATTATGAAGTAATAGTATCAATTGCGGCCAATAGCGACATTTTCTTATCAGATTTCAGACAGTCTGAACTTTCAATGAATATCGGACTATCGATCGTCCGATATGGTTTTTGAATACTCATTTTTTATTATTTCTTGTCTCGGCTATAATAGGTAAATCTTATATTATTCTTGATGATACTAAAGATTGAGGAGAGCTTCTACAACTACGATTTATCCTAACCTGCATAGAGCTATTATTAGTATTCGTTATCTTCCCTTTCCGACAGACGCGAAAGGCCAGTAAATTATTAAACTAAAGGCAACTTGGTTCACAAACTAGTGCATATAAAAAATTCGCAACAAATTTAAAACTTGTTTTAGTTGTTAGTTTTCAAAAGCTTGTTTAACTCTATAAGTTTAACCGGAACTGTAGTAAAAATGTGCGCTCAATAATTTAATAAGGTAGATACATAAAACCACACTAAGCTGTAGCGGCACTAAACCGAGTCCAGTGTGAGATTTTCTACCTACGTTTATTTATTCGGTCGCGTAAAAGCTCTATCGACTTGATACAAATATTTCTTACCTTTTTGACGATACAATAGGTAAACGTAGGTAGAAAATAACACAGCATTTAGAAATGATTAGTGCGGTTCAACATTTTAATTTAATTTTAATCGTTTATTTGCTGATTGGTTTTACAATTTTGGTGAATACAATATAAGGAACAAACCATCCGCCCTGCAAAATTAACATCTACTATTTTAGTAATGTCATTCAAAGTTATTGTTATGCCTTAGCACATGCGCCTTAATTCCTGAATCAGGAAATACATACAATAAGCCGTCTTTATTACTATTTTACGATGATCGGCCGCTTTGGCGGAAACGTGCTGCCCGCCACATTTGGTGATCACCTTTCTTTAGAAAGCTATACGTTAGTTGTAAAACATTTCATAAAACGGGTCGTTATCTATAACATGTGCTGGCAGGGTTGGCACTTGCTGCGACAAAGTTTTCAAAAATATAAAAACATTGCACACACATCGGATATCGACGTGTTCTTCATTAAAAATAAACTCGTGTTTTGGAATAGACTCATTGAGTTGAACGAGAGTGTAATTTTTATATTTACATAAATAACTAAAGAGATCTAAAGATCTACAAATGTACCTTTGTAGTAAGATATGGTTCGGCAGTCTATCATTCTAATAACTGTAAATTTAATCCGTAATATGTTTCTTTTCTAATATTCAAAGTAATGTTTACAATATTTTAAGGCATGTAATCTACTTTTCGAAAAACTGTTTAGTAAACAGAAACCTCACCATACCTACACATCTAAAATTTATCGCCAGCTAGTTAGGTAAATTAAGCCAGATGGCAACCCTATTCTTTGCAATACGTTCCCACCGGTGCACGTGTGAGGAAACAGCGCTAGTTGGCAAATCTGTGCGGCAGATTGGTTGTTCGTCTGTTGTTATCAGTCGGTAGCTCGCCACATGCTCCGGCGGTAGTGATAAGCCTCTATGTTATTTTGTGGTATTGGAAATAATCTAAATTTGTAACTAAACTAGTGAACTTTCTATCATTATACTTACCATATTTACTATATTAATATTTCTTTTTTGGATATTTTTAATTAGAATTTTAAAAAAAAATTTGGAAATAATAAAGTAGGAATAGATTCATTTTTTAATTTAGGCATGTTGGATTGATATGCTAAAATTTTATTAATTCGCTGTTTTATTTATAATAATATTTAATTTCATTATTAAAAGTAATTATTAATAGGAATTGTGTTAATAAATTCCTACAGCAAACCGAGCCAAAAGTTTTCTGGGAGAGATCGCTTTAGCGATAAAATCGCCTTTGCACACAAATGTTATGTTAAGTATTTTTTTCTTTTTCTGTATTATCTATCTTATATGCTGCGCTGATAACACTACTTAGAAATTCAGTAGTAGTTTAGAGCTGATTGATATCTGTACACGATATGTGTGAACTTTATGTTCCTAGATCTTCATCGAGTTAGCAGAATGCAGTCGATTGGCAACCCTACTTTTCGCAATACATGTGAAAAACAGCACGTGTGAAAAAATGGCGTTTGTTGGCAAATCAATTCGACCAATTGTCTGTTCATCTGTTGCTATCAGACGATAGATCTGTTCATTTTTGGTGGTAGGTATAACACCAGGTACCTACGGTGAATTGCGTTCTGAAAGGCATGCGCGCCACCAGATAATTCTACCAGCTACTCGTATTTTTTCTACTGAGAAAGATGAGATAATGTGTAGACATAACTCTTTCATGGCACGCATGTAGGTTTATCAGAGGTAACGGATATTGCACCTATTTTTATTTAAGTACCTTCTTATTTCCTCGGTAATTATCGCCAAATAAATCGCTCCTTTGCAACAACAATGACTTGTAACACATCAACAACGCTTGTTTTATAACTATTTTTTTATATATAATTTTTACGGATAGCTGCACAAACTATTATCGGACTATTGGCAGATTTAATAGTTTTTCTTTTTAAGCACGCTATATTGCAAACCTACTCTAATCATAACTAGCCTGTAGGTTTTCAAATAAGTGAATATTTTCTCACGAAATCTATAAATAAACCTCAACTATAAACCTTAGTAATATAATCTCGTATTAGCTACACTACGTTTTGATAATATTATTTAATTAATGTCAAATAATGATCTGTAAATTTTAACATTTCGAGATGTGTCATTACTGTTGCAAAAAAACTAAATATTTTAAATGATTCGCGAAGAGTTGTTTGAATTAAATCATACAGCATTATTCTGCCCCTAGATCATTAGCGAGTTGAGGGAATTAAGCCAGGTGGTAACCCTATTCTTCGCCATGATCTCTCACTGGTGCGTGTGACGAAACAACAATCGTTGGCAAATCTGTGGGGCACATTGTCTGCTCGTTAATCTGTTGTAATTTGACATCGCTAGCCTATAACAGTTAATTGCAGGACTACTAGTGATCGTAGTAAGTAGACGCTCTCGGTCGTCCTCGGAGTCCCTGGAGTGGAACTCGGGGTATCTGTTCAGGGCGATGGATCTTTTCAGTCGTATCAAAGCCGCCTGCATCTACCGTCGCGGCGAGGCCATCGGTTGGAATAGTCCGTGGTGTCTTGTACGATTTATGTCGCGACAGTGCGATCGCGCGTGCGCTGCGTGCATTCGCGGGCGACCAGCAAACTGCGGTAGTCCTGGATTTGCTTGCACCCGGCGCTCAGCGAGGTCGAGCTCACCAGTGTGAGTCTAGTGAGCACCTGTCAGCCATCGGCGAGAAAGCGGTGTAGAGTCAGGTGAGGTCTCGTGGCAACCCTCGCATACGGCGGGCGCCGATGGTATGGCGTGATGCCCCTTAGATGGTGGGATAGTGCT
The DNA here is from genome assembly GCF_905163445.1 of Pararge aegeria. NCBI lineage: Eukaryota > Metazoa > Arthropoda > Insecta > Lepidoptera > Nymphalidae > Pararge > Pararge aegeria. The sequence goes on along the minus strand of NC_053195.1, from coordinate 6,841,284 downwards.
CCAACGGCGCGCGTGAACATTGAGGTTTAATATATCCTGGTTGTAATATGCGAGCCTATGCTATATTCTGGATATTGAGGTACAGAGTTATATGACGTCCATACCCGTAATCGCTCTTTACGATATTTCATACCGGAAGGCTAAATAGCTTGGCACTTGGCACGCCTCTGTCGCTAGGGTGGTAACTGGTCACGGTAAAAGAATCCCAGATCAGACAAGAGCCGGGGCCAGCCGAGGATCGAAACCATGTCCACCAACTTATAATAACAGTGCTTGCCACTGCGCCATCGCCAGGGAGGTCGACAAAGCTAATTAGCAACACTATTATTCCGTGTGACGAAACAGCTTTGGGTAGCAGATTGTATGGCCGTACTCGTATGTCGTTATGTGACGGTAGCTATCCGTATGTGATAACACTTCTCCATGTCTTGTTCCAAAATTAGAACTGGATGTGGTAACTATACTGCTTCATAAGTTATTATTGTCATGTACCTTTAGCATATTATTGTCTACTCGGCATCGGTAGTTTAAACTGATAACGCTGCTTTGTGTGGTATTTTTAGAACCTTGTGACATATGATTAATTTTATATTCATTTATACCGGATATAATGATAGTTTAGTTTTTAAATAATTTTGCTTTTGAAAATGGTAAGAAATAATCTCATACTAATATAATAAATGCGAAAGGGTGTAAGAATGTTGTTGGTTTATCGTCGTGATAAAATTGTCGTATATACGTTGTGTTCATGTTAGATAGATTAGATGTAGATTAGTATGTTAGATGAGTGAGTGACATTGCTTTCTTTTATCACTCGAAAAGAGCTGTAAAACATATTCATCTAACCATGGCAATTTTTAAATTGCATAGGTAGTATATAAATAGTTAAATTAAAGTACTAGGTATTTATGTAGCAGAAATTACTACATAAATACCTAGTACCTTGGTACATATACATGAATTAGTCGTTTCTACCGTGTTAGATATTATATTTATTGATAGATAACTAATAGATTAATTGTTTTTATCATTAGTAACACTAGCGTAAATATTTTTATTATATTTATAAGAACACGTGCACTTATATAATTTAAAAGTACATGCCGTGACGCGTTGACGTTATCGTGTTATCCGAATCGGTTAACACTTCAGGTGCAAATCAGTTTGCACTTGAGTAACGGGGCACTTAGTGCAAGTCGGTACACACTTATGTAATTTACAGGTGTGATTAATGTGCATGAATAAGCTAGTCAGTACCTAAACAAGAGTAAGAGTAAGAGTGAGACAAGACTCCATCGCCCCCCGAGTGACTAAGTGTTTTATGAAGTCTAGACCATATTTCAGAGCCATAAGTCATCACTAGTCATAACGCACTGTTCAAAGATTTGTCCTCTAGGTCTAAAGGTGATGGACGGAATATAGAAAAAATTTGATATATACTTCTCGTTTATAAAAATTTGTCTGGTCGGAGACTTCAACCGTAGGTTGTTACCACCTAAACAAAGACGTGCCACGGATTAAGCGTTCGGTACGATGACGCGTAGAAACTGGTTAGGGTTATAAGTTGAATATAAGTGCTTTACCGGGTACCCCTTATCAGGTTACTCCGCTACCAATTTAAACTTCATCATCACTTTCCACCTGGTGAGATTTCAGTGAAGAGCTACCTTGAAGTGGAATAAAAAAAAACCTGACAGAAATAAAGCCTTTTTAGTGTGATATTGAAAGAAATGGAACTACTATTGAATTCATAGTAACTTATAGGTAGTCTTGGAAACGGATCGGTCGGTTTCCATTCTATCCGAAGACGTTTAAAATACTATGCTATATTTTATTTGTAACGTCAATAACTCTATTATGTCCTCTGAAATAAAGTCGTCAATTATGGCTGGGTGCCAAGGAAAAGTCCACAAGCAGCTTGGAAATCGATTGTTGCCTTCTTGTAACAAGTCACAAAGACAATACTTACAATAATGATCTGATCTGACTTATGAAGATTATTATGATCAATAAAACTTAGGAAATCTATGATGTTTGTAGCTATTTGCTGGTATGTTATTGATACAGACGTTTCCATTTTATATTAACAAAAAAAAACATGCCTATGGCTTCGCTCGCGATCACGTAGATATGTTACTCAGCTGAGCTTCTGGTTTCTTCTCTGCCTTTGGAAGTGGTAGAGTCTACTCCGAACATACCAATTTTAATTTGGACTTTAAATTTTTAATTTAAATTTCAAATTTATCTATCCTTTTCTATCCCTTAAAGATTTATTCTTTTTATTAGATGAAAGGTACTATTTTGACTATTTATTTAATGTGGATCATCGATGTATGGGCGTTTAAGCTGATGCAACCTGTGGCGTTGTTCGCGATTAAACCTCTTACCCTAACGCTTTCTTTTCAACTTTAGGTTCCTTGTTTTTCAGGTGTCTACGAGTTTCGTTAGCAAGAACAGAATTTCTAGAAAAACAACCACCATGAGTATATACACTACACGTTATAAATAACAGATGTTGGTGAGTAGGTGAGCTATCTGCTCCCTGCTGGTAATCTACGTAATGAGAGATGTAGCGCCGATACGCTATCGTGCCCGCGTTCATCAATCCGTGCCATGCCAATCAAACGTTAACACCCGGGGCTATCAGACAATATCCAATGCGTAGGTTGGACATCTAGGTAAACATACTCATATACGTAATAATGGAGTGGCCAACAGTATAACAATTTATTTATTTATTTATTTATTAGCTTTTCAAGGGAAATAAACAGTATAATTATACATAAAAGTATGGGAAGTACGTACAACATGACATACAGTTTTGTTTTTGTGTCATAACTCATTATTCGTAAATCACAGCACACTTATATTGCACTCCAGTAATCTTTGGTTTTATACCTTTGAAGTCTAAACATATTTAAAAGATAAATAAACTAGTAAAAGAAAAAAAAATCTATTAAAGTTAGATCCACAAAATCCATGTTGTCCATAGGCTATGGACAAAATGGTATACCACACATGGACTAAATGACATACACGACAAACCTTACAAAACTAAAAGCAAAGCTCACAAATTAATCGCTTGGTTTGCTTAGAAACATCCGCGCAAGAGGCGTGGGCCCAATGCGAACATTTTAAACACCGCAACCAGTCTTCTCCAGACTTGGATCGGGAAAAAAGATCGTTGCAATATAAGCAAGCGCAATCCTCTTCGTTATCTTGAGCGTTATTTGGCAATTTTCTTCTTCACTGTTTTCGTCGAATAAGGTTTTGGTAACGTTTCGTCTCCTCTTTTCTGAAGGAGCTTTAGACTCATTTTTTTGTCGCTGCTATACCTATGTCAATTTGTCCATTACCTATGTATGTCATTTTGACCATATAGGGTAATAAAAATGCAAAATTCAACAATAAATGTAAAATAAATATTATTTACGGGAATAACTATTCAGATGAAACAATAAGTACTTAAGGTATGCAACAAATGTACACGTAAGATATAACTATGAAAAAATATAATATTAACACAAAACTCCCTGCAGTAAAAGAAAAACTCGTAACTTAACAATATCTGTCGTCGGCCATGAGACCCCAACGAAAGACTGGCGCGAGTTCAGATTTCGACAGGTTGGTGCGAGACAGTAGAGTCGCGTGATGTAGTTATCTATGGCGGGCTAGAAGCAGCAGAATTTGAAATATGATGCCTGTGTCATTTTGTCCGTGTATGTCATTTTGTACGTACTTCCCCTAATGCCGTATTTTTTTATAATAATAATAATAATAATAATAATTACATTGATTGCAACCAGCATCCTATATTTGCAATACTTAGTCTCCTCCTGATTTCAAATAGCATCCTATATTTATAATACCTAGGCTTCTCCTGGTTTCAGCCACCTTCTTGTATTTATATTATCTAGTACCATCTACGTTGACGTCAGTATGCTTCAAACATATTATTATATCATCCAGATTTTATTCAGCGTATTATTTTTATTAAAATATATATTCTCCCCCTGATTTAATCCAGCAAACCTTATAATCATATTTTCTAGTCCCTTCCGGAGTTCCTGAATAGCATGCATTCTCTAATCATGGTTATCTATCTACTTGCTAAAGTCTGCTTAGAGAGTCAATATAAGGTCTTTCCAAGTTTATGTAAGAAGTCAATCAAATTATTCAAACATTTATAGTTCTATTATAGGCTGCATGGATGGCAGCTTTAGCTCGAGGCAACTATTGCTCTTATAATAATTATTGTATGAGGCTCCTCAACCATAAGCTTTAACTGATATCTTACACAATACGTTGTCAAGAATAATGAATTGAGCCACAATTGCCTTCTTTCTTTATTAACTGAAAGCAATGTTCTCTGGGTTCGCGATTTTATTACAATTTGGATACGGTGTGGGTGTAAGCAGGCAAAGTTGGCGTTTTAATTCGGTATCGTAAAGGTTAATCGATTGCTCACTTTTATATGTAGTATCTCTACCGCGTTCGAGGAATAAATTATTATCTGCTTCGTATTAGTCCAGGCCATAAAGTGCCGGTGACAAAGGTAAGCGACTGCGAAAAGAACACCAAGCACTATTATTTTAGACGAACAAAAATATTTCGTTCTTTTAGATCTGAAGATGAAGACCTGAGAAAATGCTTGACCAATTGATGATCTCAACATCGTGGTGGCTGTGGAATGTTTTGTACGACTATAAATAAAAAATTACAAAACCAGTCAAGTTGTAAGACGAGCTTAATAAATTTCAATTATAGGCATTAGTTGGATCAGGAGTTTGAATGATAGATCTTATTGTCAAGGTATATAATATCGTTACAATATTTCTGATTATAATTGTAGTGAACTAAGATGCGATGTGACAATTATAGATATTATTAGTGTTTAATGCTTGTTTGTATGTTAATTATTTTTTTTGTATTCACTCTTCTTTAAGTCTTTTGACACGTTATGGCACGGTGCATATGGCCGTAATTCCTTTTTTTCGAGCTGCAGTATTCAAATTATGATTCTGGGACACCGAATGTATCGAACATTCGGGTGTAAAGAGTGACCAATTCCATTTGCGCAGAGTTTAGTAAGCAATAACACGATAACATTAACCACAATTGCTTAGGAGTAAGTACCTAGCAAGCAATTATTATACAAAAAAAGAAAAAATAATAATAATGTAAGTAAAACAAAAATGAAAAACAAAAACTTTTAAGCTTACTTATACAATAAAATGTATAAAAATCTAAAAACAAAATAACCCCGGTACTGCGAAAGGCATAACAAAAACCTAATACCAAACAGTATTAGGCGTTCAACCTGGACTGGAATAAAGGAGTTCGCTATTCATAACCCAACGTGCCAAGCATGTTACTTATTTGATAGTAGGTCTAGCACAAAGTATCAAATAAGCAAAGGCATTTGGTTAACACATTTTGGATCTTCAACACTTTGTTTGATGTCTGAGCTTATCGATCGAATCAATTGGCACATGATGACAAATTCATTGCTTAATATTTAAATGAGGTGTCATGAAATCAATATCATTGGACAATCACCTATGAATATTACGTGGTCGGCCTAACAATACAGATTAAACAGTCCCCTACCCGCCTTCGTCACCGCCCGTAATACTAATTATTATTTATTACAATGCCTCGTGGTTTCACCTTCTCTATTCGTTGTTAATTAAAATTAAAATAGATAGACTAGATTTACTAACCGTTTTTAAGGCAAGTACAGGTTTTCGATTAGGTGTATTTATTTACATTTTTTGAAGTTGTTACCTTAGAAGTTTATCTTTTAATTATGAACCGATCTAGACATTTTTTTTTAATTGAAAGCACATTTATTAAAATATAAATTCGTTTTCATGTAACAGTAAATGTCGTGTGTCTTCTATCGAAATAAATATTTTTAAACCTTTGTCATCCAAGTAAACGAAATAAGGTACCTATTTATAATGATTTGTAGCTTAAAATAGATCGCATTAAGTACGTACTCAAATTTTTTAAAAATCTTATTATTAGCGTACGGCCGTGACCAGCCACGGTCGAAGCCTTCGGGAATTATAATTTCAGAATCTGATCTAGTCTGATGGGAGGCTTCAACCGTGGCTATTTACCACCCTACCGACAAAGACGTGCCGCTATAAGATTTAGCGTTCCAGTGCGATGAAGCGTAGAAACCAATAAGAAGTTAAATATAACTGCCATACATGTAACCATGTTGGACTGTATCATCACTAACGACTACATAAGATTGCATTCAAACTAGACCAAAACAAAAAAAATTTAGTAATTATAAATTTCCCCCCGTCGGTGATCGAAACTGGGACATCCCACTTAAAGCCACTGAGCTCACCGCTGCGCCCGGGAGGTCATCAACTTTTAAATGTATTTAGGTACCTATATCACTATCGTGGGATTACCTGGCTACTGGCTAGAATCATATAACTACACGTGCACGCAGCTGCTGAGAGACGAACACGTGTGACGATTACACGCCTAAATATATGCGCTTTTGTTGAACGATCATTCTTAAGATTCCCGTATTTTATTACGTAATGGCAGATACTGGCGTCTTTGTCCACGTCAGTCGTCAACATCAAAACATGCATAATTCTATTTTTAGTAGGCGGTAAAATCTACAGGCATGATACGTTTCAGTTTATTATATAGGCGTACACGAACTTCACGATGCACGATTTAAATGCTAGAAAAAACAGAATACGCAGCAATAGTTGTACATTGTCATGATCTTAAAGAAGAGAATACCGTTTAAAACAATATAGTATATAGTATAAAGAATATAAATATTATATTTTTTTATTGCCTGTGTACGTTTTATTGTTTGCATTGTCCCTCTTTCATATTTTCTATTATAACTTTCACCACGGGTTGTCTGTAAGAGATTGCTTTTGCAATAAGACCGCCTTTGCACACAACTGTATTTAACTTTTGGTAATATTAAATAGGTGAACATAGAATCTCCTGCTTTTTTGGAGTCGGTTAAAAACTCACTCAATTAGCCTCTCTCTTTACTTATACTGACAATTTTTACCAAACCATTGTAAGGATATATTCATAAATATGGATTGATGTCAGAATGTCTGTAGTTAGACCTAAAAAAACAACGAACCTACTAATGGGTAAAATGTATTGTCTTTAGTTTTAAAACATATGCAAGGTAATAAACGACACCTGAACACGTTCTCATTTAGAACAATCGGACAGACAATTTCAGAAACATTTCCACGTGTTACCAATGGAGTGCTGTTATAAAAATAATGAGTCTTTCTTTTAAAACTCCTATACGTTCTCACGTCCATCTGGATTGCAGGATTTTGGGCAAACGAAATGAATCTGCTCTGCAGATGTCGGCTCTTCAAAGCACAGTTCCAGAAATATCGTTTCTGCTGTACTGTTTGGGAAAATGTCGCGACATTTTGTTTGTAATTTGTAGTTTTTTGTGACATGTAAATTCAATTTCAATCAATAATAATATTACATTTTAATTCAATTTAGAATTCCCGCTTTTTGGAATTGTTAAAATTCTTCTAATACCTTACATGGCATTTTATAATTTAAATTTTGTTGTTTGGTAATAGGAATAACAAATATAGTAGCGACACTCAAATGAACAATACTAAATAACAGTATGAAATAAGAATCAAAACAGATGATTTTCCAAAGTACATCTGATAAGCGATACTAAGCACGCTGAAAAACTGCTCCTGAAAAATATTTATTATATATTGGCAACTAACTGTCCTAAAAAAGGCAAAGTCATAATATTTTTAGCTTCTCGCAACATGATACGTATCCAGTACCTACTTCATAGTAATGCTAAATAAAATAATCATATACCGTAAATTTGATTCTCGTCACTGAATAGACAATTCAGGAATGAATAAAAAAAAATTCAAATTTTGTCAAAGCCGTTTTATTTTTGTATTCCGATCATGCATCGTTCTATGATTCTTTGCGTGGACTGTTTTTGAAAACAACAACATTGTAGCTAGATCTTTTATGAATGACCTAAAATACCTGTTATCCACGATTTATTCACAATACTTGAGGAAAAAACAGAATTGCTTTCAAATTTATTCGTGCGTAAAAACAGGAAAACGATATAAGTAGGTATGAGTTACTTGACGAATATTACATATTCGATCATACACGATTTTAGGTAACAAAGTCTTATTGTATAGCTTTACACTTACACTTTTTTAATAGCACTTAGTTTTTACATACGATGCAAAAGTTTTAAAATATTGCATACGTCGACATAAACAACTTTTGGTGCATTCGTTAATTTTTCCAAGCCTCAGTTTTATAAAGTCTAATACCTACCTAGCTAATTAATAAAGTTGTTATTTTTAATTTTATTAAAAAATAAAGATTAACAGTCGTCTATGTCAAGTTACCTCCTTGAAAGGATAACTAACTATTGACTCAAGTGGTTATCTGTCGGTTTAAGTAACAGATCGTTTATTTGTCTCACACAGATACCCCTCGTATCGCGTCAAATATCGTAATGCTACGTGAGTATTGAAAGATGCAATATCTTGCAAGTATTTATGATATATTGATTGCTTATCTGAAGATTGAAAAACCGACTCGAAGACGAAGTTGTAACTGTTTGTAGGTAGGTGCCAACCAAATGTACGCCTATTTTAACCATATTTTAATTATAAACTATTCACTGGTTGAGGACATTCATAAGTCACGCGTAAAGACAGCGGTCAAGTATCTCGTCAAAGTCGCACAATGCCAAATGTCTCTTTTACATTTCAAAGTGCTTGTTCGGTTATTTCGCAGGAACCTTGGGCCCGGAAGCACGTGCCCCGATTTGCATACGTGGTTAACAATAGAAGAGAATCGGTGCTCATTTGGCATGCGTTGCGTCATTGCTTTTGATGAACGCCAATGCCCATTGTCAATCAATTTTCTGATGGTAAACAGATTCGACAGTGAACATGAGTTTTTGTTAATGATTTGATCCATTACAACTTGCAAACCAGTCTAAATATATAAGCTCGACTAATACCTAGTACCAATAATACAAGCTACTTACTTTGGGGCTAGATGGCGACGTAATATATATTTATTTATTTATATACTTCGCCCTCCATGAATGACCATCCATAAGCAAGGTGGTCTCTGGGTGTCTTTCTCCAGTTTAAATTTCCAATTGCGTCATTTCCAAACAGGGTCGCAATCTTTACAATCTGCGTCACGTCGTGTTGCAAACATCGATGCCCCGATAAAGCACGTCGCTGGAATCAAGAGGAACAATGGCGGTTGACATCGAGATAGCGTCGTCATAGCTTTGTACTCGCCGGCACGGTGACAACTGTCGACTTGGCATCGCACAGCTGGTGCGTTGGATAGTTTTCCACTAGTGCTATTTTCATATACCAATAAGTTTTTTTTCCATCTCGTTTTTTTAAAAGAAATAACACATATGGAACACGGCTGTTTCCCAGGAGTAAATAATACGTTTAATAAGAGGATTCCCGGGAAGTTTATAGACTATATCACATTTTATATTCCTATTACAAATAAATATACTTTGTTATTGTTTAGATACCTATTTTTTATTGCTAAAAGGAGGGGGATAATTTTACTCCGTAAACGTTAATATGATAGATGTAACTGATTATTACTAATTTTAGAAGATACAAAATTAATCATTTTACTTTATTAAAAGTGGGGCTTGGCTGCGGTCTCCTTAATGTTAAGTATCGATGTAGTCTAAGATGGCAAAGTTTAACCTGGAAGATTTGCAGTGTCTCATACCTATCAATGCTGAATTGCTAAGGATTAAAACTGGTTATCTCCCAAAAATAACGTAACAGCGAAGAAATATGTGCCCGCTAGATTGGCATACCTACTTTACTAAACGGTTTTCAGGACAGTCTAATTTACGCGTTTAAGTGACGCTAACGTCGCGTCGCCCAGCCTTAATATAGCTCGCAGTCAATCAAAGAACTTTATTAAACACATCGTTAGTACAGAGTGGTTGTGCACGTGGTAGCAATCTGGACAGCACGTGGCAGGGTGGCTGTCACTGCTCCTGAATGGGAGCCCTGTGCGGAGGAACATTTGATACGCACATGCTCGGCTTATCTTAGCACATGGCCATCTAGCATATTATACGAGTGCAGTTTTGCAACTTGTACCTATAGCTTATTCGGGATAGCGTGAACCATTCCTAAATTATAAGCGGAATTTAAGGAGCGAATAGAAATATTCCTATAATTATTTAGAATCAAAAACAGTGACAAAGAATAATCAAGTAAAGATATGGACAAGGAACCAGTCTCAGAGATGTATTTCAGTATCCCTAGAAAGCGGGAGAGATTGAAAGGAAAGAAGAACTGGTATCAACAGCAAAAATAGACTTTTACGCGAAAGGGTTAAGCAAAAATAGACTTTTACGCGAAAGGGTTAAGCTTTTGCCTTATTTACCCAATTATATAACTTTAGCGTATAGACACTAAGCGCCAAATTATTTAACTTCATTATTCATGTGAAAAGTTACTTCCTAAATTCAGAGGTCTAAAAGTACCTACTGCATGCTGTCTTTTTCACAATGTCTTCCATGGAACAAGTGGATTAATAATTATTCTCATAATAACATTAAAAATGCGAAAGTATGTCTGTTTGTTCGATTTTTTCTAACCTATTTTCGGTTCAACCGTTTCAAGCCGAAACTGATGAAATTTTGCACACATGTGGCTTGCATCCTGGAGATGGACATAGGATAGTATTTATTCGCAAACAATGCTGATACGAGATTTGGCTTGACCACTCGCCGGTGAAATTTGCATAGAAATAGTGTGCATTTTGGAGATGGCCATAGAATAGGAAAATAAAGAGTTCCTGCGGTAGGTACTTCAAAAGGTACCCAAAATAAACAAGGAAGAGATCGCGGACAAAAGCTAGTTTATTATATTAGCGTGATGATTTGACATCACATGAATAAAACATACCTCGACATTTTGACGAGCACAATTGATTTTGATAGATCTATGATCATATTATGCCGGTGTTTGATAATGCGAAGGCTTATATGCAAACACGACACGTTTGGCGTCCGTCCGCCGGATATCATATCGTAATGTACGATTATTTTTAGCAGGAGGCTCTAAACAAACTAAATTAATATTCGTGACATATGAATGTATAAAACGCTCGCCGCAGCGTTTCATACATGCATAAAATGCCTTCCATAAAGTTCTTTATATCTACGATACAGTTCAATTTCGTATTCTGTGCCCAGCACACATTGTTCATTTTACATCTCACTTCTATGCCCAGCAGTAGGATTAAGATGATGGTCATGATGACTTAAGCATTCATTCACCTCTTGACAAAGATCCAGCATCAATTTTGGTAATATTAAGACATAGATATAACTATTCATGAATAATAATCTATAATACGCTTCCTGGTGTTTTTCTAACAGCACTTAAATTAGTAGATATTGTTTAAAATCCAATTTTTATACAAATATATATTATACAGTATTTTCCTCTTAAACTAGCTCGTCTCTATCATAATGTTAGGCCGCAAAAGGGACGAATTTAAGAAGTACACCCGTGATAGAACGATAGCCTTACAAGTGGAAGAGTTACCGAAGAACTTCGTTTTGCAAAAGGGAAGGGAAGGGAAGGTTATCGTGCCGGGATCGATAATTTGTATCGACGACGCAGTGTCAGTGTCAGAGTGTCGAAAATAAAGTGAAAACAATCTATTAGAATCCTTTCTTTAGAGCGTTTCCGCTTTATATCCGAGCGATTATTATTTAGAGTAGAAAATAGAGAGTAGGTGAGATTCGCGTCTTAATCCGAACGGCTACCCTTGAAGCTTCTCCTCCCTTCTAGCTCGATATCTACTCCGAACTTGGTCAATTTTAACCAAACCACAAATAAACCGGATGCCTAAAAGTTTTGTGGACGCTCGGGTTTGTTAAGAAATTCCTCGGTAATGCCAGGATAGCAGGAGTCAGCGTAGTCAAGTAACGGAACATAAAACAGTAATCTATAAATAATACAGCTTTGAGCAATGGTAAGTGAGCTCCCAGTATTTTAGAAAAAGGCCTGAAATTAACGCTCTGTTAAATAAAGATATCGTGAGAAAAGATTAATTTGTTTTTAATCACCTTAAATTTGATGTTAACATCTAAAAATATTAGCTTGCTGTCGTGTGCGAGGACTTGCATGGTGTAGCTGTAAAGCATCATTGCATGACGGGTACGTAAATAGTCACTCTGCTTACTGTTAGGGGTGTCGACTGTCGGCCACGTGCGGCCCTGATCACTCGCAGGCGCAACATTAGTAAACATTCCTGTTTCTGGTTTCGCAGACATGCAGACACGCTATTGAATGTTACTATTATTATAAGTGGTGATAGCTTAGTGGGTATGGCTACGGTTTCCCTTTCGGGGGATCCGAGTTCGATATCCGGCTCCACCTCGAACTTTTAGGATATCATCTTTAACGGTTCAGGAAAACAACGTAACCCAGCGAGCCTGAGAGTTTTAATAGCTTTCTCAAAGGCGTGTGAAGTCTACCAATCCGCACTTGGCCAGAGTGGCCCAAACTGACTCTGAGAGGAAACCCGTGCTCCGGGTTGGGCTGATAAATGGTTTCATCATCATTACATCAATTACCGGCCCACTACGTAGCACGGGTCTGCTCCCTCAATGAGAAGGGGTTAAGGCCATAGACCACCATCATATATCTCTCAGTCATGCAGGTGTCCTCACGATGTTTTCCTTCACCGTTGAAGTAAGTGATATTTTAATTACTTAAAACGCACACAATTAAGTAAAAATAGCGGTGCGTGCTGGGATTCGAACTCGTGTTACGAGTGCCGACTTCCATCAATAATAAGCCACGTATAGAAGATTCTTGGTATATATTTTAATATTAGATTATATTTGTTTTATACAGTACTGTTTTATAATAAATTAACAGTAAACAAATATTCAGTAATATAGAATTCACTAACTGACTAGTGAAACTAATCCGCTAAGCCATATTTGTGTCACGTGACATCTGAATGATTTTTAATTTATTTCTTGTAATTAGCAGTGATTTGCAACAGTAATGCTTCCAGAATCAATATATTATCACATTTTAGTTTTGTGCTTCTTCGTTAAAAGTGGTGACGTCACTATAAGTTTGGTTGATATTAAATACTAAAATAGTAAATATTTCCTTTGTGTAATTAACTTATTCCATTATAATTCTAATCTTTATATTTAATGTTTTATCAAATAGATTATTCACTATTTAGTTTGTACAAAAGCACAACGGAAACTAATATCTTACAATATGATTGGCCTGTTTTGTTGTCAACATTGTAAACGGTATCTAGGCCGTATAAAGTGGGAGGATCGGATTGTCAAGGGGTCTTTGTTAAAACACGAGTTGGAAGAACGAAACTCTGCTTGAATACAGAAGAATTGTAATAAGTAAAAAAATGAGTATTATTTAAATCCATCCACACGTTCGTAACATTCGGCCCTCCGAAAGTGAAGCCCCTACCCAATGCTCTATGACCGCTTCAGATAATGATGATGATTATTATAAGAAGCAACCCAAACCAAAATCAACTTTTTTTTTTAAATATATAATATAGTATAAATAAAGTCTGAAACACCTCAGCTCGCAGCTAGCATAAATTCAACTCGAAGAAGTTAGCTATGGCTTATATATCTAAGTTTTTCACAGATTGCTCGAAACCGTTGATTTACCCGGGGTTAAAAGTAGCCACCGTATAGTCTATGTACATTTCAAAGATAAAGTTCTGAAGTGATTATAATATTAGTAGGATTTATATAGTATGAAAAGCATCCTATTGAAGGCATCTTTTTGGCATGTTTTGCAACGGACAACAAGGTCCTCGGTTCGGCCCATGACTTTTATGGTAATAAATTCACAATATGAGACCGGAGTTATAAAAGTGGTGTTGTCAACCCCTGTGCCTCGAAGAGCACCTTAAGGATTTGATTCGGTTATTATCGCTAACATGACGTGACAATATTTGTTAAAGCACGCCAACCGGCATTTAAGCAACGTGTTGGGTCTTTGCTACTACTGTGAGCGAAGAAGCCTGTGACCAGCCGTTATTGTTATCCTACACTTAACTTTAATCCTGTCTTTAGATTCTTGCGATATTGCAGTGTAAATCTTTCCAGCTTATCTTAAATTTTCTTTCTTTTTTTTTGCTTTCGTGCCATTGTTTTTAAGAAAGTACTTTAATGAGCACTTGTAGGATGTTTCATGATCGTGATAGCGGAGTCGTGACTCGTGAGGTCCGTCGGACGTTTTCGTGACGACCGCACGTGTCCTGCCCGGCCAGTCGCCAGCTGCGTAGCGGTCCGGCCGTCCGCCCTCGCCAACATTTATCGTTATTGAAATGTCAATCTGCAACATAAAGCACTATCAGACTTGCATTGAGATTTACATACAACGATAAACATTGGAATCTTTGTCTTATATTCTGCTAGCTTGCTAAGGGTGCAATACTTAGTTGTGCGGGGCAGTTTCAAGTGATTAGTAATACAATTGTAAATAAATCTAATCGATCTCGCAAGGTTTAAGTTGCGTTTGCAATGTAAGTGCAAAAAAATATGTTTGCTACGACATTACATTACAATTTTTTTTTTAATTTCTTTACTTTTCTCACAATTTACTGCATTTATAGACCTTTATCTTGAATTATGCTATCGATTGCTCAAAACTACCTTAAAATCCGAAGCGTAGAAGATCTGGGACCGAGGCAGACATTGTTTTATACTATCTAAACCTTGAATCAGGCTCATCGTATAAATTTGCCATAGACCTTCTCTTTCATAGGAGAGATGGATTAGCTCGGATGCAGCCCAACGCGGTTATTATGATATGGGTGCGATAATCACTGGGACCGACGGCTTAACATTCTCTTCAACGCATGTAGTGGGAAACCGCCATTTTCATAACTCTGGGATGGTACTGAGAATTCTAGAACAGACGTTACTCTTCGGCCAACTATTTATGATCCGAAGACCTAGAATCCGTAACTAAGCACTCAGGAACATACATTGTAGTTCCGTTGCTCCAATGCGGGTCAGCTTTGATGAGCAACTTTTAATTATCAAATTTTATTTGGTTTTAGTGATAATGGTCGGTACCGACGCCTTAACTTGTTCTCCAAGACACGAGGAAAACCTAAATTTTTTTCGAACTTATTTATTCATTAATCCGTTGGTTCGCATTCGCTCTACTTTAAACAAGTACCTACCTATATCACTACTACCTACCATATATTAAATAGAGTACTGGTTCAAAGAAGTGTATGAAAAAATAAGACCTAACTCGTTGCCAGATCTTCATGGCCTACGAAATTTACTAATTTTGCAATGCTAAATTTAGTTAGTAGTATTTCATTAAATTATATCGACACTTCACTTTCCCACTTTTACCTATGTCCGTATTTACTTAGTTTTTATAATCACTCGAGAACTGTTTATTTTTCTGAGCTAAAAACCAATTTGCTAGCTAGTTATCTTCGGTGCGGTGGTTTAGTAGAATCATAGGTATAATGTAACTTGCAACAAAAAGGTCCATCTTCTTGTTGCAAGTTACATTATACCTATATGCCAAATTTACACAAGATCATCGGCTAAATGTTACTTTTAACAAAAACAGGCACATTTTTGAATTTTTACATCAGGCATAGAAATAAAATTGTTAAGGTGTATTTTTGGTTCGTTTTTATTTCTAGCAGCAGCAAGATTAATGAGATATTTAAATAGAATTAGTTCATGGGGCTTATTTGAATTCCGTAAATATGCACGATATCTATTCTTTGGGATAGATGTAAAGCACAATTATATAACACAGAAGATGCAGTCCAAGACGCACGCGGGCGTTACGATAAATGTATATGTGACACCCTACCGAAACGCTAAATCGCTAAACTTATCCTAATTATAAATGTGGAAGTGTGGATGTTTGTTACTCAATCACGCAAAAACAGCTAAACGGATTTAGATGAAATTTGGCATGCATGTAGCATTTGACATGGAAAAGAACATAATCTACCTTTTATCCCTATTCCTTAAGCAGTTCCCGAGGGAAAATTGAAAATTGTTTACGATTTCATTTTTTTGGAATGCATGTCTATGCTATGGAAAAGACATGTCTCAGTTCTCTCTTATAGTTCCCGTGGTGAGATAAAAAAATTTAACGAGCGCGCTGGAATATGGAATAGTTGTCGTGGTAGGATTAAAAATTGTTAACGAGCAAAACTTTAGACCTAATTCTAAAGTACACGCAGATGAAGTCGCGGGCACAAGTTAGTAATTAATAAGGATTAGTATGGATTAATATTTATAAGATACTAACAAGATCGAGTATGTTAAGACATTATGTCAGACGATATTGAAATTCCGTAGGAGTGCTAAACCAGGACTGGCGTTATTGTGAATACCTCGGTTGTTGGGAATGACGTCAATACGCGGTGTGGCGTTTCGTAATTAAGGCATTTGAATGAGGCTGCAGCTGATCTCTGAGTCATCGTCTGTCAGTCACGACTGTGTTGTTTACTGTTGCTATTAATAGCCTTTTTTCATTTGTTAACAAACCGCGTGACTTTGGGTAAAAGCTCATGAGAAACTGTTTTTATTCCGCTAACGATGGTAACAGCCTATCCTGAAAGGGCCATCCATGTAATTTGTGAATTTATGGTAAGGAATTACACAGGGAACACCTTGAAGAACCAGGATGGAGGTCCATTCTAATATTAAAATGTGTACGTTTGTTAAATATTTGCGGTTCAACCACTGCACCGATCTTGGCAAAATTTGGCCCCGAATATCGAAATAAGTATGTTTTTTTTCATCTTTGAAACACAATTTACGCTAAAAAAACAAGGAAATAATTCACATAGACGGACATTCATATAGACGGACGGACGAACGTGGTATCAACTGGGTATGGAAAAGAAAGTGTAACAAGGATAAAAAAAACTTTATTATTGTAAACCGGATACTGACGTCTTTATTAGCAACGTGTTTTTTTTTGTACCCTTTAAGAAACTTAGAGAGGTACGTGGTTACGATTTCTAAAGATAAAATTAACTTCAATCTATGTATGTAAGTATATTGTCACTTTATAAGGCAAGCAGATTCACTAAGAGAATGTCGGTTGAGACACGATACCTTTCTCAGACAAGGAAGGTACAAGGGCAATAATTACATATAATGTCTGGTCTACACAAGTAAAATGCTGAATCATAATTAGTACTGTATTTGTAAAGATTATTGATAACTAAAATAACATCTGTTCTTATGTACCTAAATACCTAAATGATACAAGGTCTCACGATCAGTCTATCAACTGGTCTGAAAAAGTCCATATACAAAGCTATTGGTAGAGTCTACAAATTAGAAGAAGAACCAGAGTATAGACTCTGGTACAGACAGAGCTACATTTCGCAGAGCCGACCTGTATCATCCTAAGGCGTTTTTAATTATTATAATTTTAATTTTTTTTCTAGGACGGTAACAGTCTACTGCCGAAGCCTCCCACCAGACCAGGCAAGAAAATTCCGTAATTATAAGGTCCCAAATAATTGTCCCTGCCAGGGATGGAACCTTTTTTTTGGCGTGATGGAAAAGCTTTATGCAGCCTTGAAAGCTCACGATATACACCTCTAACCAAAATTAAAAAAGTAAAACATAGGAACAATGCAAAACATTCGCGTTTTTTTATCCGGTTTAAAAATCTAATAAACAAAAAAAAAATTATAGAGCTAATTTGAGCATAGCTTTATCTAATGCTAATTGAATCTGATCTTCCAAATACGCCACTAGATTGTTAGTGACTATGTCTCGGAGCTGTAAGTCATCGCGAAACGAACCCCTCTAAATTATTTCAGTGATTAATCACCTGGAAATCACGAAGCTCAATGTCGAGGCTCTCTATAAATCGCAAAATGTCTATACTTGTGTTATTATGTTGTCAATGTCCTACGCCATATGTTACTTGGTCAACCTTCGCTTAGCCAATGTTCGTTTTGGGCAAGATTATCGATGAAGCCTTATGTTACTTTATCTGGGTATTTCCGACTTATTCATACCTATGTAGGCTTTTAAACAAAGAAAATTCATACATTCACTTTTTATACGTATACCTAAAGACTATAAATAAGATTTGTCCAAACTCCACACTATTGCGTGTTGATATTTGTGACCTTTCTGACGCTGTGCTGATCACTGAGGTGTTATAAGTGGATCCGAGTTCGATGTCCATTTATAGTTTCAGAGTTTTCTCTGGTCTGATCTGGTGGGAGGTTACGGCCGTGGCTAGTTACCAGTTACTACCCTACAGACAAAGACGTACTGCCAAGACGTTTTAGCGTTACGGTACGATTCCACGTAGAAGCCAATAGGAGTATTGCTTTAATATAACTGGTATAACCCCAACAAGTTAGTTCGTTACAATCTTAGACTGTATACGTGTTTTGATAAGATCGCAGTTACGAGTGACATTTGAAAGGTGCTACCAGTCGAAGAATTCAAATTCAAAATTCAAATTCGAAATTCATTTATTTCAAGTAGGCCTAGTTAATGAGCACTTTGAAACGTCAAGTCAGTCTGTTTGTAGTGACTCTACCACCGGTTCGGAAGGCAGATTCCACTGAGAAGAGCCGGCAAGAAACTCAGCAGATTGCTCTTTTCCAACATAATTTTAAAGTTTACAATCTTTAGAATTATTCTGAATGAACAAAACACTGCTTAATTAACTTCGAAGTTATGTCATGTACCGCCGGATTAAGTTCACTTAATAAGAATTTTATGCTTCTTTCTGTTTCTTTAAGTACTTGTACTTTAAGTCTATGCGATGGATAAATATTTATCTTCAAAGTCACAGTAGACAGCTAGTATACCTATTTGTGCCTATTCACTCTACTACGACCAGAATATTTTTATAAAGTATATAATCCACTAATAATACAGTAAAAAATTGTATTTAACTCTATTTTATTTAGCCAGTAAGGAACTTAATTGTAAGAATGTAGATAAAAAGCTTTATTATTATTATTGTTATATAATCCACAACAATATAGCAGTTAATGATATTTCCTCAGTAAAAACCCTTTATGAACCCTGACTGAAACGAAATCACCTGGTGACCTTAAAAATTTGTAAGTTAATCATATCGCCGATGTTTTCGATCGTAAAAATTCTCGCAACAACGTGCTTTGTCGTACAAACCGTAATTTATGTGGCGAGCGGATTTTACGCGTAACCATCGAAGACATCCTGTAACTTTACATCTGGCAAAGAAAATACGTCTTTATTCTTTAATAGCTAGAGGATAATCATCGATTCCTATGTACAGTTAAAAGTTGTTTTTCGTTTTACAACGACACACTTGTCATGAGTTGTTTGATGGTTATTTTACTGCCTAGTCCTGATTACGAAGTTTCCTCTCACTCGATGCTTGGATACTAGGAGAAGCGATTGTTTGCTGGAGCATTAAAATTCATTAAAACTTTATGGGTTCGCTGAATAACCCTTTGTTGTGGGAACGCTCTTGAGGCGCGGTTATTAGATTTTGTTGTTTGAAGTGTATTAGTTATCGAATTATTGAACTACTTACGGTTTTAACAAACTGTAACAATAAATGCTAAATAAACTAATATACACTTATGTATAAAAAATAAATGAAAACAAGACTGAAAGTTTGACTGATCCATGTTCAAATAAAAGTTTAAAACGATGAGCATAAGGGTTTATAAATAAAAGAAGAATTTATAAAATAACTGCTAAAAAAACCTATATAACGTGGAAATAATTTATAACATGCAGGCTTACCTGAAAAGTGTCTTATTCCTTAATTTATTCTGTTCTGGGATAACATTTTCAAAATTATATAACTAAAACCCCAAAATCCGCTTTAACTTTTACTTTGAAAATGAATGCCTTCGCTACAACCTTTCTTCCCTTTCCCTTTAGGGTACAATTAAAAAAAAACCTTTCTTTGTAGGTACTTGTAGTATCTTCTTTATATACACCTCCAACGTACTCAGAGTACCACTATTATTAGTTACCTATCAAAATTTCAAACTACGTTAAGCGGTTTGGGCTATTAGTTTCTGTCAGCGAGTCAGGATAAAGCCTAAAGCAAAAGAGGTTGTTGTGTTAATCGACCTATATGTCAATATGCTTGTTTATAGTTATATAGATTATGAATATTTCAAAGGGGAAAGATTGTTTTGTTTGCTTGTTCGTATCGAATAGGCTCCGAAAGTACTGGACCGAATTTAACCATTTCTTCACCAAAATAAAGCTATACTATGAGGAATTAACATACAGGCTATAATTGTTTAAAATAAAATTGGAGATTCTTAAATAGTGTAACCCAAAGAAGGAAAATTTTTCAGTATTTTGTTTAATCAACAGTATATATTTTTTTTAATTAACTTGGTCCCCCAAACTAGGATATCCCGTGTCATATATTTTTAAATATTCTCGTTATTCCAATTTCAACGTCAATATTTATAAGCTCTTAAATATTTGAGATAAAAGAGAAATATTAAAGCCTTATCTGTTCAAGCGGACTCCTATTTTGCCATCTGTGAACACAAGCCGTTTAAAATTCAATATATTTTGCATCATAAATATCCTGGTTTACGAGCTAGACTCGACACATGTCAAACAAATTGTTGACACTTCTAAACGAGAGGAAAACGATTACGAGATCTATGCCATTTGACACGCATTTTAGTGAGTTCAAAAAAAATTGCTGTTCGTTATTTTTAGTATTAATTGTCAATCCATGCAGATGAGCAACTTGATGGTAAGTGGAAAACCATCGCCTATAAACAGAAAAACACTTAGCAGGAAATGTTAGGAACAAGAACTACAACGGGCTACAACCTCACAGGGCACCTCACCCTTAATTACACCGGCAATCGAGCCCTTTACACCGGAACATCGCATTGCAACGATGGCGATTTTTGAAGACCTCCCTGGCGCAATGGTGAGCGCTGTGAATTTAAACTGGAGGTCCCAGGTTCTATTTCAACGTATGAACGCTTCATAAGTGCCTGTAATAAGGTCTAACAGAACAAAATATTTTTCAATTTTTTTTTTTTATTAGTAGGGGCAATTTGGGAATTTATAATTTCTGAATTTTCTCTTGTCTAGTCTGGTGGGAGACTTAAGCCGTGGCTAGTTACCACCCTACCGACAGAGACGTACCGCTAAGCGATTTTAGTGTTCCGGTGCGATGTCGTGTAGAATCTGATTAGGGGTATGACTACTCCTTAACAAGGTTAGCTCGCCACCATCTTAGACTGCATCATCTCTACCTCTCTACCACCAGGTGAGATTGCCGTCAAGGACTAACTTGGCATATATAAAAAAATGCCTATTTGCGGCAGAAATAACTTCCCCGGATGAACTTTGTAAAAGAAAGCTTTACTACCTTAAACTCAGAAACGGCTTGCCCGATTTAAATCTAAAATAAAGCTAAATCTAGACCATCTAAAATATAACAATATGAAAATTGCTTTAAAAATAAATAAAAATTAGACCACACAATATTAGCGCGTGATTTACTCTTCTCTGTCTCAAATATTTAGTAGGTACATAGTACATACCCATTTTTATGAATATCAGATTAAGATAGTTCCGGGTAGAAATCACGTCGGTCGAAATTCGGCGCCGGTTGCCGCATGCCGTAACAAGGTCGAATATAAAAAGGTAATGCTGTTTATATTTTATTATAAAGTAATTAGCAATTCTGTTTTAGAATAAGTATAGAAATAAGAAATAGGTGGGTTTGATTATGACATTTAATAACGTGAAGTGCACATGATTATGACATGAAGCTAATTACTGTTTGCGCGCGAGTAGCGTTCGTGAATTTTTTTCACAACTCTCAATATGGTGATTGACACCCAATTAAATGTTTTGACTAGTAGAATAATGTACACTATATTGAAAGTCGGGGTTTTTTTTTTATTTTTTCATTTATCGATTAAATTGCCCACACGTAATAAATATACTCGACGGCCGATTGGCGCAGTTTGCAGCGACCCTGCTTTCTGAGTCCAAGGCCGTGGGTTCGATTCCCACAACTGGAAAATGTTTGTGTGATGAGCATGAATGTTTTTCAGTGTCTGGGTGTTATTTATGTATATTATAAGTATTTATGTATTATATTCATAAAAATATTCAACAGCTATCTCAGTACCCATAACACAAGCTACGCTTACTTTGGGGCTAGATGGCGATGTGTGTATTGTCGTAGTATATTTATTTATATTTATTTATACTTAGTAATGTAGAGTACAGAATAACGTGCCTCAAATTCACATATGTTGAACCGTAACGCGTCATGTTGAGATTACATTGCACTTATGATACAAATACAATATCTAAAATAGCGTAGAGACGTCCTCTTGGCTATTTAATACAAGTAAAGTTGATTGAAACTTCTAGTTCGGTTCTTCATTCGAATGAATAATAAAGTGCTAAGCAGACAAATAAGCTTTTGGCTTTTTTAATTATAGATCATAGAATGTGAGATATGATATTCTGAATCTATAATCCGGATTACCATCTATGTAAATTATGTCGAAATCAGCTGTGCCGCCAACTCAATAATAAAATGGCAATCGTTTACATAATAAAGTCGGGGTGTTCCGACTTTGTCATAAAACAGTTAGATGGCAAGGTCGCTTTTAATGTGGTAAAGAATTTCAACATTATCAATTTATAGGATTCACCGACTCAAGTTACAGATCGTTAGTTTTATTTTATTACAATCGGTCAAGGGCGAATCGGCTGTAAGGTTTCGAAGTATCATCTCAATTTTTTTTCAGTATATAGCTACTAGGAGAGGTGTTTTGACTTAAATTGGAACTGTGTATAAGTAGCTAAATAGACTCTAAAAAACGATAGTATTCTAATTCTTTATAAAAAGGAAATCGACAACTTTCCCTTAAGTCTGAATCGAGTATTTAAGTTAGCCCTGTTCTGTAGCCCTGTATTTTATGTACAATTATTACGTAAATAGGATATATACTTAGTTATATTTAGAGTCGTTATAAGGAATAATTAACATTCAGTGATAAAGATTCTTCGAGATTCCAAACGTATTTTGTTACAAATTTATCCATTTTTATTCATACGGCGCGATGAGCTGAATTAATTAATTGCTCGTATCGAAATACATGACAGGCATTTATTGCCTCGTTGATAAATTGAGACCTGATCAAATTTCCACAATGCCGATTGCAATTCAATACGGTTGTAAAGACAAATAGAGATAATATTTTACGAGAGTGTAGGATAGTGCTAGAATGCCTGGACGTAACTCGAGAAACCTAGTCCATATAATATATAATACTACTGGCTAAGTGCGATTTGGATTGCACGCGAATGGTTCTGTACCAATATGAAACAAAACCATTATTAAAATTATAAAGCCTAAATAACAGACGGATAGGCGTAAAGACGGACGTCGGAGGCTTAGTTATAGTGTGTCGTTGACGACCTTCGGGTACGGAACTTTTAGGGTGCCTCGTAAAAATTCAGTGCACATTGAACACTATCTACAGGTAACTAAAAAATAAATAAAAAATATTTATATAATTTTCGTATAAGCTTGCTTTTTATATAAGTTATACAGTGTAAACTCTTTATAACGATAAACTCCCTATAACGTTGGAGTGAGCCCAAGTTGGTTGGTTTGCGTTAAAACTCACATATTGAAACACTCTTTATAGCGATACGCCATTCTCTATTACGAAGAAATGTGTTCATATTTGTAGACAGTAAATATTTATTATCGGTATTATTGTTTATGTTATGTTATCAGGTAACAAAAGACTTTGAAGCTCCGAAACATCCGAGGTCGGTCTAGCTTTTGTTATCCTTAATTGCCTTGTACACGTGCAGTATGACGCATTGTTTTCTCGGAAGTGATGGTCTTCGACCAAGCATACTGGGTACCTATCGTATTATCAGTCGTAAACCTACTTTGAAACTGTTAACATGGCCAGTAAACGGAAAGCGATTAGTGTTGACGAAAAAATTTGTGTGATACGTGCGATTGAAAAGGGAGAAAAGAAAAGTGACGTTGGAAGGCGTTTTGAACTAAGTCAATCCACTGTTGCTACCATTTGGAAAAACCAAATAACAATTCAACAGGCGGCGCTGGAAGGAAACTTGTCTAAAAAATTAAGAAAGCCAAAATTCGAAGACTTAGATCAGGCAATGTTGTCGTGGTTTAACAATCAGCGCCAGAATAATGTACCCATCTCGGGGCCAATTGTAAAAGCTAAGGCTGAAAAGTTTGCCAACCAACTTGGCATAATTGACTTTAAAGCATCTGAAGGTTGGCTCGGAAAATTTAAGCACCGTCATCAAATTACGTACGGTAAAATGAACGGAGAGGCGCGGGATGTCGATATGAATGTGACTAACAATTGGATTAGTACAGTGTGGCCTAATTTAAAGATGAAATACTCACCCAGAAGACATTTTTAATGCAGATGAAACTGGCCTTTTTTTCAAGTTGACTCCCGACAAAACTTTAAAATTCAAAGGGGAAAAATGTGTTGGAGGAAAACTGTCTAAAGAGCGCATTACAGTTCTAGTGGCTGCCAATATGAGTGGCACAGAAAAAAGAAAGCTTTTAGTTATAGGCAAATCGAAAAACCCTCGGTGTTTCAAGAACATAAAACAGTTGCCAGTTACGTACAAAGCAAACAAGTCAGCTTGGATGACATCGCAGATTTTTGAAGAGGAAGTGAGAAAATGGGATGCTGAATTAAAATCACGGAAAATCTTGCTTCTAGTAGACAATTGTCCTGCTCACCCAATCATATCTAATCTTCGAAACATAGAGTTAGCATTTTTCCCAGCTAATGCAACCAGTATTTTACAACCAATGGATCAGAGTGTAATTAAATCCCTAAAGGGCCACTATAGACGGAAAATGTTGATGGATATGATAGAAACTGACGGCAAGGTCTCGATCAACATGCTACAAGCAGTGAACTTCATATCAAAAGCCTGGCAAGAGGTAACAGCGGCCACTATCCAACATTCTTTTCGACATGCTGGATTATGTAGTAGCCAAGAAACGAACCAATTTAACAGTGAAGACAATCTACCACTGAGTGAATGGATAAGCCAGTTCAACGTACCAAACAATTTTAACGAAGATCTACAATCGTACGAAAATATAGATGAGGATGTAGCCACAACTGGTACACTTACAGATGAACAAATTGTTGATTTAGTGTCAAAAAGTCAGGAAACACCCGATAATCAAGATGAAGAAGACGATCAAGTGGACAAAGCCGAATCACCACCAACAATTCAACAAGCCCTAGATGCCGCTAAGTTGGTAAAAAATTTTTTGTTGTTTAATCAAGACGATTCCACCACATATCTAGATATGAATAGGATACATAAAATAATACAAAACAAGTACTGGCATAGCAAAAAACGTCAGACGAAATTATCAGACTATATGTGTAAACAATAATTTATATGTATAAGCATTTATTTTCTAAGACATACATACAATTAAAAATTCTTGTATTAAAAATTCTTATTAATTTGGTTTTTTTTTGTTCACTCCATTGGAACTGTCAAAAGGTTTGACAGTTGACTTTCAATAATTTAAACAATACCTTTTTTTCTATTGTTAGTGTAGTTTTTTCTACAAACGTAGAATAAGGCGAAAGATAAAATTTTTGAAAAGATTTTTATCTTGTTACACTAAAGAAGTATAACTTCTAACGCGTGCACATAAGTACACACATGTTTTTTTTTTTAAACTCCACGTAATTAGATGAGCGTCTATATATTAACTGATCCTTCTCCATTCACGAGTATGATTATGATTACCGCATAACAGGTTTTTAACACCTAAGGTTAAGATAGTTATTATGTTAATAAAAAAAAATTGTGTAGGTACCCAAGAGCCACAAATTGGTGCTATGATCTATGTTATGATATTATCTAGATGATTTGCTAACACGTGCACGTCCCAGTAAACAAGTCGTTTCGTCACCACTGCTCGCCTCTCGTAATAAGATCATTATTAGTAGGCAGCTTATACCTACCTATTCTACTGAATCCGCTTAACACTAAGAACTACTGAATACTATACAATACAATATAATATATCAGTTCTTTGTCTTTGTATACCTACGTATAACCCATATCCATAACGGTCCCCATTTACAGGCAATCCGTCGCAGCCATCGATTGCACGCAGATCGTACCGATCCTTCCGTCCACACACATGCAATCGGTCGCTATTTCTCTTTTGCATAAGGAAGTGGCAGCACAGAACGCTAGTGCAAGTATCATGCACCAGTCAGAAACTTGTGTAAATAGTAAGTATGTGTACATTGCACCAGTAACATTTGCAAAAACGGACGATATGTAAACGATTTAGCAATCAACTGGACCAGACTCACGCGAGTGTACTTACAGGTGAAGTCGCTCCAGATGCTTGCGATCTCCAAAATCGGCTGCGATGTAGGTACTCGTATTTGGACATACACGCCGTCGCTTGCGATATCCCTCGCGGCGGATTGCCGCGTGCATGGACGCCTTAATCAGGTGCTGTAGATTAATTGTACATTGTTCACTCATCCGGTCAACAAAAGACTATAACAATAAACAAAGTAGGTACCTATTTGTTATTGTTGTCTGCTGAAGGATATACTCATAATGTAAATTTTATAAGTTAATAAAATATTAATAAACTAAATACAAAGCAGCATTAGCAATATTATTTGTTTAAATAGAAGTGCTCCTATAATCTATAAAAAAAAAAAAAATAATAAATAAATACTCAAATAATGAGAAAATTTGAGAGAGAATTATAGAGAAAATTAACAGAGCTTTAGAGCAAAGATCAGATTAAATTAAAAAGCGTAAAAAAGCAAAGCAAGCAAGCTACATTTAAATTGTGTAAGTAAACAAGTTTTATGTACTTTAAGTGGAAATAAAATTGTTTCAAAGAAAACATTAACAGAATTAGATCAATCTGAGTTTTTTTTTTCAAAATATTTTTTGATCAAGCAGTGGCAGAGCCAATTAATGAAAACCAGAGTTTCAAAGTGATTATACTAGACCTACTCGAAAAAAATAATTTTATATTTAAGGGGCCCTATTAAGAATGGCCATTTACCACTAATCTTACGATTGTGTTCATGTAATTTCGAAATAATGTCACAACTACAACCACTTGAATTCAACGTACTTAAATATAGATCGGTCTAACTTTTTAAACTAATGTTGATGCTTCCTATACTTAATCTGCAAATCTCTTTATGATATATTTCATATTACTGCGTAAACTATCGAACTATCATTTAAACATAGCTCTGTCCATTAGTATTTGATTCTCATGCCATCGTTACGACTGTATCCTCATTGAGTCGACTCGTTGTTTGTATACTCTTATCTCATTGCCGATGTCGACGTATGAATAATTAAAAAAACTTTACTTTTATAAAAGTGAATCCTTTAATCCTTCTTTCATATTTCTTTGAATTAAATCATTCTAATAGAGTGGTATTGGCCTCCTAAAACAAACCGTAGTAGTGAGATATTTACTGATGATGTTACACAAAATCCAGTCGCATCGGTTGACATGACGCGTTCGAAGATAAAAAGGAGGTAAATGGGTCACGCAACGGTAACATTGCAGTGTCGATGCATAGCGATCCAATACGCTCACCGCAAATAGTTGTGCAGCTGCGTGCTTGGCGCCATTGCCCAGCCTGTTTCACAGTTCAAGTCGCACAAACTACTCTTGCCTTTTATGAATGCCTAGTCGCAAAACTCCTCATACCGGACCTCATACCTTTAAATATGCATGAATATGCATATTTAAAGCCAAATATCAATATCAACCATCCTAATCATTATCATCATCTAATATCTTAAACCTATAGGAACCGGTCTAATATACTATATAATAGAAATTTAGAGCATAGACCCATTCATTATCATAATCAGTGGCCTATTAACGTCTTTTTTCATAGGAGAGAAGATTTTGGAGCATAGACCCACCCGCAGCTCCAATTTCGTTGTTCCAGTTTAATTTTTTACAGAAAATTCCAATATCTAACAACTCTTGGCCTAACTCGGAATCAAACCTTGAAGCTGGGATTAGTAAAAATATTTAAAACTGCTAGCCCAGTGGCTAGCAGTTGTGTAGCAAGGAAGTCTAGTTACTAAAGAGGTAGTTATCTGCCTGGTCTAGTGGTTAGCAGTTCGATAAAACTCAACATTGAACCATCATACTGGATCTATCTTCAATATATTGGTTCAATGGCGACTTTTAACGTTCATCATCGTTACGTTAGTGGTATAAACCGGGACGGATGGATTATCTTGCTCTCCAAAAAGCGGGGTTAGAAAACGCAAATTTCAAGTAGTGCTGGAAAATTATTAATTGTTAATGTCACACAAATTTAGCAAAAATCCAGGCGATCATTTGTCGATTCTGAGTTTTCTTCACCATAATTTTCATTCATGATGGCTTAATAAGTATCCGCTGTTCAAAATTAAGGTAAATAAATTTTCTCGACAATAGTTAATAAAATCAAATTAGTTAGGGTCTTCTAAGCAACCTTTTAAAATGTAGGAGAAAAAACAAAGAAATACTATCTTTATTTATCATCATCATCATCATCACATCAACCGATAGACGTCCACTGCTGGAGATAGGTCTTTTGTTGGGAGTTCCAAGTTCCACGGTTCTGAGCCGCTTGGATTCAGCAGCTACCTGCGACGCGCTTAATGTCGTCTGTCCACCTCGTTGGGAGCCAACCAACGCTGCGCTTACCAGTTCGGGGCTGCCATTCCAGCACCTTGGGACCCCAACTTCCATCTTTTCTCCGAACTATGTGCCCGTCCCATTGCCACTTCAGCTTCGCGACTCGTTGAGCTATATCGGTAACTCTGGTTCTTCTACGAATCCCCACATTTCTGATTCGATCGCGTAGAGATACTCCGAGCATTCATTCATAGTCCACAAACGCTAAGCAAAGTGGCCGGTTATACTCTTCAGTCTTCTGTATAACCTGCCGCAGCGTATAAATGTGGTCTATGGTACTAAAGACCTTACGGAAACCGGCTCGTTAGGGAGGCTGGAAGTCATCAAACCTACGAGCGAGACGATTCGTAATGACTCTCGAAAACTGCTTGTAGATATGATATATCTTTATTTATAGGGAAATCTTATTATTCTGATAACGTTTAATTTTATTCAGTCAACAAATAATTGCAAAAAATGGAACGGAGTATCTTAGGACGCACTTTAGTTTGCAACGTTCTAAAATTGAATCCGGTCAGGTCACGCTCTTAGGTCGGACCCTGTGGTCCGACCTAAGAGCGTTAAGTTAATAAGTATAGCCATAAAGTTAATTTGATATTGACCATAGAACAAAATTAATTTGATATTGTATTTGAATACTGCATCAGTCATCAAATAACGCTATGTTGAAACAACTTTTAATGAATGGAATTTGATTCTTTATATGTTAGGATAAGCTATAAAGCCATGGGTTTTCCATGAATAATGGCGACAGAAGCGCGCCGGCCGGCGCCGGCGATTTGACCCGATGCATTGATAGTAATGCAACACTCCTGCACTTTAAAGGTAAGGTTACATTGCTGAATACAAGAAATAATTAGTTAGTTAGTTTTGAACATCGATATAAATTAATAGATACATCGAAATCGAAACATCTTTCTCTAACGAACAGCGAATAAATCATCGCCATTTCTTAGAATACTAATTAAATACCCATAACCTAAATGCCTATCATACAAAAATTATATTTTGGTCATTAATTCTAAACAGCATAATTGTGTGCAGGATAGCGGAACTGCTTAAAGTTAGTAGGAGTAGACCTTTTTTGACAGCTCTTCTGCGGAAGAACTGTAGCCATGCTTAATTCTGTCGCCAAACAGCGTTAATGTGTTCCGGTCAGAAGGGCGCGGTTGTCAGTATAATTGCTGGCACACAAGGCCTTAGCACCAACGCGTCAGATTGATAGGTCAGTAGGAAAATTGCATAGAGAGCATGGGCGTACCCAAGTGAGATTTTTTTAGGTCAGATGGCCGCGACTGTTTTGTCAAAAACACTACACTAATACATCGCCGCAACTGATTCGGCTTTATAGGTAGTTTATACTTATAATAAAACTGTAGCAGGTCGAATTCTGTACAATGAAGATTTTTTGCAATTTTTTCTCATTTTAGTCTGTCAGTCTGTATCTTGGCGCCCAATATAATGAGGGTATTTCGGACGACCCGCTTGGTTTTAACCATTTGCCAGGCTAAATGTAGCAAATCAAAGTTTATAATGTTCATTATAAATAAATAAATATACTAGGACAATACACACACCGCCACCTAGCCCCAAAGTAAGCGCAGCTTGTGTTATGGGTGCTAAGATGACTGATGAATATTTTTTCAATGAATAATATACATAAATACTGATAAAATAAATATAAACACCCGGACACTGAAAAACATTCCTGTTCATCACACAAACATTTTCCAGTTGTGGGAATCGATCCCACGGCCTTTGACTCAGAAAGCAGGGTTGCTGCCCACTGCGCCAATCGGCCGTCAAATTATACTTTCTATAGGGAATGACCTGTCTAATGTGCTTCTGTCTAATGCCCAGCTAAAGTTCATTATAAGAGCTTAAACGTAAATAAAGCTCTACAGTAACTAAAGAACTTGTCAGTACACGCAGTAGTTGTCGCTGTATAGTATGCTATTATTTCGGTGGTAATCAAGCGGTAACATAATACGCAGTCACAAAATACTTTGACTATTACGGCTTCTCTCAGTGGTTAAAGATAAGAGATAATGACCAGTATATTATAACTCGAGCTTCATTAAATACTGGTGATGGAAAAGATATAAATCCACTCAAGTTATTTGAGCAATCATGTATTAAGATAAATTAGTGGTCAATGAAAAATTATTACCCAAACCATACCGTCAACCCACTCAAGCGAGTTTTATGAATGGAATATTAAACTCCAGCTCCAGAGACACCTGCCTTAATCATTAAAGTACCAAAGTTAAACATAAATCGATTTTCCCGTTAGTTATCAATGGGATGTTAGAGTTGCGTAACCCAACTAGTTAACTGTTGTTGGTCTGTTACACTGGGATGCCCTGACAATCAATAAAATATATAACTAAAAATATAAAATCCCCTTGGATTTTCAATAGAATGTATATTATTATGTAATTCGCCATTTCTTTTTCACGTTTAAAAAAAAAACAAAATGCAAATCGGTTCATTCGTTCGGATAGTATGAGGCTATGAGAGACATACACGCGCCAAAAACATACACGTCCACACACATACACACATACAAAGACACGTAAAACTTACAACACCCCGTCGTTTTTGCGTCGTTAAGACAACACCATAATACGCTTATTAAAGACTCACTTACCAATGGATTTACTGACTAAATATTGATGCCCTCATGAGAAAAAATTCACGGACTAGAGTGTAAATTTCTAAATATTTCTTGAAAGTAAGTACCTACCGGATGGATGCATGCATTCGGGATAAAAGTTCAATCCAATATTGCAATCTTCATAAATATCCTGCCATAATTAAAGTTACAATAATTTTTTTTCACCAATTCTTTTTGAAGACGAACGAATAGAGTGATCATTACTGTCGTACAGGCATACTTCATTTTGCCATATGCCAATACTGGTTCAAAATTCGTATTTTAGCTAATCATTTAATTTTTTGCCAGTCGGGCTCTTGCTTTTGAATATTTCTCACCTGGGAAAGGATAAAATGTTATCTTCTCCAGCTATCATTGAGCACCAACGAATTCTTATCATAGTACTTCGAAATACTTTGGTAATCATCAGTAATCATCGGTAATTCACGGAGTCTGTGTGTAACAGAGCATAAGCCAGCTGCGCCCATTGATAGTCGCGACCCGCGATAACCCGCGAGGCGCCAGCGATGTGCTGTGTCCCATTCATGTGCTACAGCTGTTTGTTGCGTCGCGACGCGATTGCTTTTAATTGACCGCATTGTGTACACTAAGTTTTATGATGTTTATGCAACTAATGAGCAATTTCGATTTTCCTATTATCAGCAGTAGGCACTTAATTAAAGTGGGTAGGTACCTACTTATTCCATGAAGTTTAATATCGTTATATTAACGAATACTGTAGACAGAATTAAATCCCTGGCACTCGCATAAGTAACTGCCAAATATTTGATTAGGGAAAAAGTTTCCATTTAAGAAAATTTTAAACGTTTTTGTTTATTTATGTATAGTTTATTTACATTTAACTAGAGTACTTAGGTACTATTTTGTTCGATAACTTTTTAACATCTTGAAGATAGGATGGGACATAATCCCATTGCTATAGAAATTTTGGGGCTTATGATCAAAAAGCCGCGACAAGTAGTTTGGGCAGTCCTCTCGTGATTTTAACCTGACACTGCCTAAAGAAATCTGAAGAGACCAAAACAGGTGGAAATCCGAATGTGCAAGGTCAGGACTATACGGCGGATGCATTAACACCTCCTAGCCAAACTCTCTTATTTTTTGTTGAGTGGCTAAAGATGTGTGAGGTCTAGCATTATCATGATAAAAAACAACACCCCTTCTGTTGATCAATTCCGGCCGCTTTCTCTCAACTACATAGTTGCTTTAATCTCATCAGTTGTTCGCAGTAGAGTTCAGAATCGATGGTCCTGCCTGGTGGTAACAGCTCATAATGAATAATGCCCTTCCAATCCCACCACACACACACAGCTTCACCTTGCTGCGAGTTAACCCGGCCTTCGCCACAGCCTTTGACCACGACTTTTTCGCACTTTCTTGTCGTACATGATCCACTTCTCATCACCAGTTATCAGGTTCTTCAAAAATGGTTCTGTTTCATTACGTCGTAATAAAGAATCACAATTGAGTAAGTACAAGGTTCTGTTGGTTTCCTTTAGTGAGCTCGTGAGGTACCCAAATATCTAGCTTTTTTGTGCACCCAGTTTTTTTCAAATGCGCCAAAACTGTTTTGTGGTCAATTCCCAGTTTTTCAGCTACGTTGTAACTACTGATATGCCGATCTTGCTCCACTTTTTCATAAATAGCATCCATTTTATCCGAAATAGGGCGACCAGAGCGAGATTCACAGAACAGGTCTATAAACATCGCAAATTTTTTTTAGTAAAATTTTAAAATGTATCGAATTTATTCATTCGATTCACTCATCTACACAGTACGAAAAACAAATAAAAATCATCCATTTTCCTAATTTGAATTTGAAATTATCTTCTTTAAAATTTAAACTTTTAATGATACCAAAACCAGCCGGATACAAATAGTATAGCCAAAGAGATTTTATTACAAGTTCATACATACTATAATGCGAAAAGACTTTTTCCCCAACCTATTATCACATGCTAACGGTGAAGGAAAGCATCGCAAGGAAACCTGCATGCTTGAGACTGGGTGTGCTTGAAGGCGTAAATTTTTTTTCATTTAAATTTCTCCCAATCACACGGTGAAATCGCTACTTTTGTGCAATTGGGATTATTCTTAACAATTAATCATTGTAAAGTTAATATCTCCTGAGGGTGCTCCGGTTTCGGAGCGAAACGTGCGTAGAGGTTACATTGCCGAGTATCTGTTTGGTGTGGAGTATACAGATTGAAGAATTTATAAATTACACCATACAGATTCTCCTACTGTTTGCTGAGCATAGCAAATTAGGCTTAATTTTCATAATATATTATGGATTTCCGAAAAGCAATTGGGATGCTCCTAGAAATTTTAGTATTGTTGTGATGATTTGAGACTTAACATTTTATTAACGTAACATTGCATTGTTTGGAATTCATAATTTAAGAAATTTCTCTGGTCTGGTCTGGTGGGAGACTTGGACCTTGACTAGTTACCCTATCGACAAAGAAGGCTGCCATATCTCAAACAACTTAGCACGCTATCATCTTAGACTGCATTATCATTGTTTGAGATTGAGATTGCAGTCAAATGCTAACTTACGGAACAAAAAAATTAAATAGGAGGTGGAGATCCAAAGTAGAAGTAGGTGTGAATGCGGCGAGCAAGCGGATGCCACGCGGTATTCGCACAATATATTCACGTCATCTAATCGCAGCCTGATGATTTTTTATTAGGGCAATGTTAAGAACATTTTGATAGTAAAAAAATAAAATAAAACATAAAACGCGGCAACAAATCAAGGGGCCGTCAAAACACAAAGAATAAGCAGCTAATCAGATTTCGCGAAACAATAAGCATTTCGATTAGTTATAGAATTCCGTAACCCAACACCGCCAGTAAGACCCTCACTTCTATACACGCTAACGACACGCTATCGACACGATGTTATGCCATCGTTGTCAACTGTAGTTTTCCTTGGTTGAAGCCTCAATAAAAGCAAAAACAAAGTGAAATCCGAGTCTAAAAACCTAGCGTTGCTAAAAAAGACCTAAAATATATTTGATAATATCGATGTAACTTCTATGTGTTGGCTCACTAAGGTGTTACATTATGGACAAATGTCAAAGATTGTCTCCTCAATCCTGAGATATGCAAATTTCCTCAAGATGTTTTTCCTTGCCAAAGAATACACCATTTGCCTCATTTGGTATGCATGTGTCTTGTCTATCACAAAGCAGCCAACTTGTCCACATCGTATCTGTGTAGTTGAATCCCCTACTTCGTCGTTTAGTCTAAAAATGGGCATACGTGGAACTGAACAAAGCCTTTTGTTTTCTCAGGGCCCAGGAGTCGCTTTTTCGCTTATTTTTCACTTATTGCATTCTCAATGCTGACCCAAGTTGGCGTAGAATTAAAACTGGTTTTCTGTTCCCTAACGGACATACTTATGAATTCTTTGATTTTGTTCGATGCTGGCAGATTAATGACTATATTAGATTTATTAGGTTCTAATTAATAAATCAAGCGGAGCCGTCGCTATTATAACAAAAACATACATAGTTATACGTGTTTTCTAGATTGTTTTCCGTTTGTTATCTAAAAAATCAAAGATCTTGAAAGATATTTAAGATTGATGCACACGTGTTCATTGGCGAAAAATCTGGAATATTTATGTTCTGCGGTATGTTGGAAAGCAGAAATTAATCGACTTTTGAAAATATCGCAAAGCAATAAGAGCCCTATGCGTTCCATTATTGCAAAGCACTGTGAAAATGGATATGCTAAGTCATCATTACCTAATACACAGTGTAATGATTTTATATTGCTAAATGGTTAATTTCCCCGGTACTAGGGCAATGAATTGACGTCGACAGCGACATGAACGCACCGAACAGTGGTCACGCGCACGAGGAAGTTATGGAAATGCTGTCATTGGCTGATGTTATAATCATAGGCTTAACTATTACAGTGATACTAGCCGTATGCTATTACCTCGCTAACAAACTATGGAGACATTTCATAAGTCACGTTCGGAAAGAGATAAGTAAGGAAATATGTTCAGCAAGACCCACGGCCCCTACGAGTATGTAAAAGTGACTTGTATTTAGTGTTCATTGTAATAAAGTGTCTTCAAATTGTTTTTTTTTAAATATTCTATGCTCTTATCTATATTTTATCTTCTATGGTCTTCCATTTCCCTTTATAACTGTAAAAGGATTTTTCCCTACTGACTAAAATACATCCTACAGCCAAAATAGTTTAACTTAGAAATATTGAATTTTGAGAGAATATTCTTTGAGCAGCCTTAAGGTTGTACTAAGAAATAAGTTTTTAAAATTCTAACCCTAACCTTTATAAAGTTTGTGTCCTTCATTTTTCAAGCTATATATGCATATAAATATGGTATTTGAGCTTTTAGTTAGTAAAATAAGAAACAAATACAGTCAAACCTGGGTAAGTGAGAACTGGATAAGTGAGAAAACTCTTTAAGTGAGAGTAATAGTCAGGACCCGTCATTTTAAGCTCCCAAAACCTCTATTAGCGAGAAACAGAAACCTTTGTAAGAGAGAGTCGTTTTTCCCTCACGGACTCCGTAAGTGAGACTGCTACTTATCTATACCTCTATAAGCGACAGTGGAGCAAGCAATATTCGACAAAATTTATGAGTTAGAGAAAAACATTCAAAATACAAAAACAGACCCCCAAATGAAATTCACGGATTTTTTTTAATGTAAATTTGTTCTAAATAAAATAAAATTACATTGTGCATGAATATGTCTTGTTATTGCTGCGTACCTCTATAAGAGAGAAACGCTACCCATGTACCTGCATTAGCGAGAAACTCGGGTTAGTGAGAAACCTCTATAAGCGAGAATGATATTGTGCTCCCTTGAACTCTCGCTTATCCAGGTTTGACTGTATTAGAAACGGCATATTATAAATTATATGCAGACGAAATTGTAGCATATGTACACATGTAATTGTATTGTAGCCATCTGCTAAATTAACTAGATAACTCAATTTTTAGCCAGGGCTGGAACCCAGAACCCTGCTATCCGTAATAAAACATGCTACCTAATAGATCATCTGGGAAGTTTAAGTTAGTAAAGTAATAATATGATGAATAAGCTAATATTATTTTCCTTACCCACTTCCTTTCCGCCTCTCCAGTGATATTGGTTATTACGGGCACCTACCTGTTCCTTGCGATCATAATCACTCCAAGAAAATGCGATTTTAATGGCCGGTATCATACACCAGAACTAATACAAAATCGTTGAAGTGAACAATTTCCTTTTAGTTATTTGTCTTCGGGTATCAAGTGGTTTTTGTTAGTGGCCGGTTTGCTTATGCCTGTTATTTATCACACATCACTGTAAGTCATGGATTTAAAAATATTACAAGTCTCACAGTGCATTCAAACGCACAGTGTTGGTACGTATTATCGGTATATTGAAGTATGACGTGACCTTATTATTATTTTTTTTACATGGAGATTCCTCATGGATATCAGGATACTACCGCACCTAGTGCGATAGTTATGCTGGACTCCCGTCTAAACCCCACAGCGTACGCACTCATTACCTGGTGGCTGGGTCATCGGAACGCTTTCGCACACATCCGTTGAGGTGGGGCCTCCTGGGGCAACAGGTCAAATTCTCCCACATTCGCTAAAGGCGCAGCTAAATTAAGAGATCGGTGCACCTGCATTAAAATAGCTTTGTGCATCATTATTATTATAAACAAAGAATATTAGAAGAGAGATTATTATTGGAAGAGTTGGCGCTGTTTGAAGAAGCCTATGTCCAGCAGTGGATGCATATTGGTTGAAGATGATCATAATAATAATTATAAACAATTATTTTAGTCACCTCGTACGTCATCCGCGGGAAGAAAAGGGGTTGTGACAGACGACAGTGAAGGTATTCTGATATGCTGTCACCGGCGATCACCAACCCGTCTGGCCAGTGTTATTTATATATGAAATATGAAATTATATATATGAAATTTATACTTGCCCACAAAATCTCTTACAATTGTATACAAAAATATGTCTAACAAAGAGCATGTGGGTTCCGCCTCAGCACGAAGCCGCAGCGAGCTGCAGCGCTGCAGCGTTTTCAAGGGTACCCTGTGTGCTCACAGACGTGTTTGTGACATTCAAGACAGACATTTATCGGCAAATCCTCCAGTTAGGAGAGGCCTTTAGTCAGGCAGTAGACTTATGGGCTATTAATGATTACAGATAATTATTTTAACTAATTTACATTCTGAATTTTAAATATGGTGAAATTTTCCAACAATAAATAGAATGTGCGTTCTGATACTCTGAGAGACTTCACTGTAATGTTTGTGAATACCGGTGTAAGTTTAGAGTGCTAACTTGGTCGATGACATTCTTTATTTCAACTCACTTCTGATGCCTGCTGTAACTTATGAATTAAAGGTATCAAGTTTGACTTCATATAATAATAAAGTGCCGCGGAATTACACCGGCAACCACGTCCTTCAGACCAGAACACAGCAATGATACTTGGCGGCGGGTGGTGGTAATGACTTCGCTGTATTTATGAGAAGAAAAAAAAAATCATGTCCCAGAAAGATATATGTTAAATAGGACTTTTAAGTTGCAACCATAATTAATCATTTGGTTACTTTTTATAATTTTTTATGAAACTTGCCTTAATCATTAACGAATCAGAAACGTCTAATTCTACGTTTCCTGTAAGGGTGACCACACACCACAGTTCCTTCGTCTTCAACTGTTCCTTACCGATCATTATGCTTATTATTTCTTCAGCCTGTAGGGTGTCTACGCAGCGTGATTCCTTGCCGCACCTTTTTATACAAACCTTTATTTTCGCTCTAGTGCGTTTTGGTGAATGACCGGTAAGAGTAAAAAGTGAATCACAGGAATCATGGTATCTGAGCACGCTATCAACGGGCATAAGATTTTCTTAACCGACACTTTTTAACGAGCACAAGTATAGAGGTATTGTATTACTTGTTATGTTCTGAGATTGGCTTCGCTGTAGGTGGAAATTTTCTCTATTTGAAATAATTCTAAGTGCTAGTACACACTGGGCGTTGTTCACTGTTGTTGTGTGTGTTTGTCGCGCAGTGCATTGATAGCGTTATATCGGCGTTTAATTAAATAATATATCGATCAAAACTCTACATTTCTCTCCATATAAAAGCGCAAGTTTATATCCATAAGAACATAGTATATAACTCAAAAAACAGAAAGCAGAAGAATAACAAATAACAATTACAGACAACGACGGACAGTTGTTACCGAAACATATTTTTATGAATGTGTGGTACTTTTTAATCTTTCCGATCCCGCAATGTGCATTTTCTCGACCAAACCAATAATCAAAAATCTATAAGATATGGATTAAAATTAGTACATTTAAATTATAAAATAAAACAAAAACGAAAAAAAATGATGTCCGACGGATAAAATTTTCAGTTGTACGCTTGTTAAGAAAGAGTAGCCTTAGCAAGTAGACCAAAGCGCCTAACGTGTATCAGATCTATAAGATTAAGCGTCGCCGCGGCAACTAAGTATATATGAAGAATTTGACTTTTGCCATATCATGAATTGGTCACCGAAGTTTATTAGAATAACTTGCAGTACCTACTCAGCGTAGACGAGCCGAAAAAGAAGCAGGTGCAAATTGTAAGTAAATAACCATCTTAAAAAATATAACTGCCATTTTATTATTTGACTTTTAGAAAAATCATTCATCTTAAAGCGATGAGGCACAATAAATAAACACAATAAATAAATAAAACAAATTGGGTGTGGACACATCAATACAAAATCTAAACTATGTGACAAGATAGCACTAACAACGTTGTTAACTGGTTGCAAATGTTTCCAAAACAATTTCTCCGTGACAACTGTACGGAGTTTGACATTTATATCGGCCAATTGGTGCGCAATTTCTGTATATCGCGACTAAGCGCTGGCGTCGGGGAATGCGTCAATTAGGTGTTCCGCGCACCTGGCTCACGATTCGTAGTCACGCTCAACTCGTGATCACAAATTCTGTAACGATATGGAGTTATTATAGCGATTGTGAGATACCATCAATTAATTGGTGCTTTTTATAAAGAAATCATCAGGAAAACGGAACGTAATGGATTACAGACATTTCAATGTTCACTTTATTTAACAAGCTGATTTTATAGTTACCTGCTACGTAGTGCGTTGACGACTTTATAAATTGTAACCCTAAAATAATTTCTTCGTGACAAGCGTAGCTGGTTCGACATTTATATCGGCCAATTGGTGCGCAATGCCCGTAAACGACGTCCAATAACGCGCCGGCGTTAAGGAATGCGTAAATTAGGTGTTGCGCACCTGGTTTACGATTCGTAGTAGAGATCATAAACTGTTCAAAGGTATCAAATGATTATCGTGATGCAGAAGATACTGCAGGTTTTGTGGGAGTCTTTCGTACTTCATTATCCCATCTCTAACATTTTATTATTGAGTTATTAATGTTTAAATCGCACCACTCCTTAACAGCACAGCTCGGGACAGAAATTGACATTCCATGTTTAATGAGTTTACGGCACAAATAATGTATAATTTCTCCAACCCAAAATTATGGCAAGCTCATTAAATGTAATTTTTTGTAACATAGATTTTCTCTAAGTATATACAAGACAAAATAATTAATTGCAACTATTAAGATTCCTAAGCAACGACTTTACGTGGGTGGGTATTAAGTTTCGCTGACAGATTGATTACAAAATAAATTTTTGTTTTTAACATTTATACCTGTCACATATTTACTTTGAATTGCTAATAATCTAAAAATATTCATGGGCCGAATGTAAGAAAGCTTGATAAATCTATTAATTAACTAGTGAGCTATAAGAGCACTCATATAAATGTTTGAATAAAGACGACCAAAGAAGTTTCGCCGGCGATTATTCGAAACTGAGATAAATGACCTAGCTGTTGGTAATCCCGGGTCGCTTTCTCATTATTGTTAACACTGCTAATAAGACAGCGGCTTTAATCTGATAAAACCGGGTCCAGATTTATATCATTAGCCAATCCGATTCGATCAAATTGTCGCATCATGATCGCATGCGAGAATGGGTGATGATACGCAATAATGATACACGGTTTCCACTCGACACTGTGATCGATTATGTTATTTGGTATTTTATTATATATGTTGATGCACATCCCATTAAAGTTTATCAATAATGGAAGATTATTATCCAGTGTTTTAAAATTAATAGTTTAAAATAAAGTAAGCATACTTAACTGAGGCTAAATATAAGATAGAGCTTCCTGGTACCCAAAACATTAAAATAACCTGAATTGAGGTGAAATAAATTGGTATTTGTATTGGGTAACTGAAAACTTGATAATGCCTTCTACACTAGTGTTTAGCATGTGTACAATTCAAAAGGTCCGGGGATCAATTCCCGGGTAGAGTCGTACATTTTCGGTTTTACTGTTAAGGTGTTCTCAATACTTCCGAGCACATGCAATGCAAGTTAAGTCGTCAGTTCCGGCTATTACCACTGACTATTAACGTTTCATAATAATCGTTAAAGTCAATTGCATTGGAACAGCGTGGTGGGTTTATGCTCTAAGAACCTCTCTCTAACTCTAACTCGCAACAAAGCCCACATCTATGTGACTTATTTATAACGTGCTTTATAAATAAACATTTTTAATGGAACTTATGAATTTAACTCTATGACGTCACAAAAGATTACCTCTCTAACCAATATTACCAAGTTTATAGTCCGTCTGTACCATGCGCTTGGTAATTAGCGGAAGCGTCGATTAGAGCATAATGAGGAAGTAACTGCAGTTGTGACGACCCTACATGTTCCTGAACTGCTGGTATTTTTCTCATTTTCTAATTGCAACACTACCACGTAGCTGTTTTGAGTACTTGGCTTTATAATGTTATTTAAAATTATGGTTAATTTACTTGGGATAAAAGTACCCTATTTTATTAGAAATTCTCTAAAAATATATAAAATATACTTACTCTAGGAAAAGAAGATTTCCTAAGAGGACACCATAAATACTGTCCTCCTTTGCTTCGGTGAGCAATTTAAGCCATCGAGGAGGAGGAGAAGCCCGACTTCACAACATACAGACAACATCAATTTCGAGAGAGTATATTTTATATATTTTTGGAGAATTTCTAGTACGAATGATATGATGTATATTTTGAAACTAAGATCGCGTGATCCGTAACCAACTGTTCTACTTAAAAGACCAACTAGGCAATAATAATTTGCTATTTTTT
Source organism: Pararge aegeria (assembly GCF_905163445.1). Classification (NCBI taxonomy): domain Eukaryota; kingdom Metazoa; phylum Arthropoda; class Insecta; order Lepidoptera; family Nymphalidae; genus Pararge; species Pararge aegeria. Next base: position 6,799,459 of record NC_053195.1, on the reverse strand, counting down.
TAGTACGAGAAGCTTGACTAGTTTCATAAACATGCTTTCTTTCTTATACGCTTTAAATAATACATAGATTAGTTTATGTTAGCGTGATCTATAAAACCTTAGAAAAACGCTCAGATCATTCTTGCGTAACGATTTTATAGTAGCGTCACCCGATACGGCGTATCTTTTTATGCACTCTCCTTAAACCTTGGACTACACAATACGAATAAAAAGCTTATTAGAATCAGTGAACTAAATAGTATTAATCAGTGAATAAGTGAGAATTCGTAATCAACGTATCATACTGAACTTAAAATACCTAGTGAAAGATTGTGAACGTTCTGCAATCGATGGTGTAGTTTATGAACCCGGTTTGACGTGGCTCAATAAAATAAAATCCAAATAATAAGCAAATGTGTCTCAGACGGGCTGGAAAGAAGTATAATCGTAATAAGTATGTTTCTAAGGTCTGTGCTTTTAAGAATAATGAATGAATGAATGAATACACTTTTATTGTACACTAAAGAAAAAAAGTAGTTACAGAGATATAAATACATATCAAGAGAGTACAATTTAGTGGCATTATCGATACATAGCGATTTCTTCCAGGCAACCAATGGCGTAAAAGGAAAAAACATAGAAAAGAGGTAGGTGGTGCAATAAATAATATTTAAAATTATACAAATATATAAATAAAATATAAAATAATATAAAATATATAAATAGTATAAACAAATATAAATATACTACGACAATACACATCGCCATCTTGCTCCAAAATAATAGTAGTTTGTTTGGGTACTAAAACAATAATATACAGATAAACATCCAGTCACTGAAAACATTCATTTTCATCACACAAACATTGCCTTGGACTCAGAAAGCAAGAAGCTACCCACTGCACTAATAAACCAATGAATACACTAGTAAATGAGCATACTACCTAGTAGAAAACAATCGTACTTTTCTAGTAGGATGTGTATTCCTGGCTTTACAATCAGAAGTTATGCAGTTACTCCTAACGATCATTCATGGTCGGGTGCAGAGCCAAGGAAGCAAGGTAACCAGTGACCCATTTCACTGGGAACTCCTTGACCTTAATCAGCAACACCTGTTTGGGGGGCAGCGGAATTATTCCTTGGGGAATCTTAATCATGGGAATAAAGCAGGGGTCAAGTAGGGCACTTTAAAAAGAACTCACAAAAAAGTTGCCGTTACAACTGGATGTTATATTTTATTATTTACTTTTGTTGCGACTTTGAATTGTTATATAAATAGTATTGTGTGTAATACAACAGACTAAATTCTAAATTATTGAAGTTATACTTCTTTTAGCGCGTTAGCAAATTTTTACGATGCGCGCGCACACCGTCACAAAAACAAAGGTTTCACACTGTACACTTTTAATTGTCAAAGTCTGTTGGCTCATTGCGGTGATAGAATTGATATAATTGTACAAAAATCTCAAATTTTAACGTTGAGTTAAACTTGGTTGTCCGATTTGACGAACGTTCAATGTATGTATCTTGGGGATGTCACTAAAGAAGTTCAAAATTTGTATTAAGCGAAAGCTTATAGAAAAGTCCTATTATAGTATAAAGGATTACGTAAACGATAAAAAAGCTTGGGTGTAAACAATTGCTCTAACCAGGTTGCTTCTTAAATATTTTCTAATGACAATGTGAGATGGTGATAACAAAAATAACACCCGGCTAAGTTTGTTGTGGGCTTCTTCTTAGACCAGGGCGCAATTGGAACCCTCGTAGCTTTAGTTTTAAGTTTACGATTGTAGTTATCGCCATCACTACTCACTGCTATGTACACATTTTGTATATACTAACGCATCAAAAGTGCCATCTATGTGCCTATTTGAATAAAGAAATATTTGACTTTGACTTTGGATTTTGTAACTTGGTTCCCAGTTATTATTGCAATCGTGTGATAGTAATCATTAAATACCGCCAACTCACTTTGCACATTGAATTAGCTTGGAGGGTTTATTTATTTATATTTATTAGCACTATTAAAATAAATAAATTAGGAATAATAAATAAATCTTAATTCCACTATATACATATATAATTCCCCAATATTATGAGTGTACCTATAAATAAATATAAATAAATGACATAACAAAAAGTTAATATTTATTTATAAAAAGCCATAAGTCACAAGAATAACGAAATCATGAGCCCTCATTCTTGATCCGAAATGTTAAGCGATTTTAGCTTTAAATGTGGCTTTAAATAACTCGTTCTTCAAGAGTATTTTTTTTGATTTTATTATCATATTACTGAATACTGACTAACACATAAACAAATAAGGTAGGTTGCTGGTCCTATTGTTTAAACAACTTATCTATTGCTATTCAGACAAATTATTTCATTTATTTCATTACAAAATTATAAAAACATTTATACAGAAAATGATTTAATTTATTTGAACGCACCTGTTTTTATTAAAACATATTTTATACAAGAAATTAATTATTATAAGATTAGTTAATCAAATTATTTAAAAAAAAGATAAATTATTAAAAATTCAGTATGCTTTCGAATCGCTCAAAAATAATAAGAGAAATCCCGCCAAAATTTCGCGCCAAACGAACAGTTGTCAATGAAGCCAACAACAGAGACTTCATTCACGTTGGCACCTGTAAGGGGTTCCCCACACGTGGCAACATATGTGTGTACTTTCACCTGGTGGAGGAAACTCACCCCTCACCCATGAGGGGTAGGTTTTGTTTTACTCGCACATGTCACGGCGGCTGCTACCGACAGATGCTAAAATACGTTGCTGCTGGGCGCTGACATTGATTTCATTGTCGTGTCAATGGTACCGATTTATGGTTTCATTAGTACTGTCTTGAATTCACAAGAATTCATGTAAGAGCGGACTCTATCCTTAAGAGACAAGACTACATTCGATTTTAGAACGTTGCAAACTAAAGTCCAATCTAAAATGCTACGCGGCCGGCACGCATCGTGTTTTTCTGCATTTTGTAGTCCCATGAATAAAATTAAACATAACCGAAACAATTATAGTTAATCCTTACATAAGTAGTATTTATTATTTTAATAAATAGCTAAGGAAATTTAAATGCTTGGCCATGGAGATACACTCGACATTTTATTCCGTCGAGAAAGTTTTGTAAGTATAGCGGCTAACCATTTGGTCAGAAAAAAATTCTAGAATAACATATGTTTTCTCGCTATAAATAATACCAAATATTTTAAAATTGACCTCATTTTTGAAAATTCAGCATTTCCATGTTCTAAGTTACGGTCTAATTGGGGCAGCGTAAAGCTACTAAATTAATTAAACTGTCAGTTTGTTTTATTTCTTAACTTTATTTGGCCTAGAGATGCATGCATACCTAGTCTTTTTTATCGCGGAATAGCATGTTTTAAAATATATCAACTATGTACAAATGAACACGAATTTATCCGCGTCGATGAAGCATTATGAAATCTTGAGGGAACTCTTTAATATTTTAGTGGTTAAAACAATCTTACGATTATTGCCGACTCCAGTATGCAAGCTATTTCTTTATTAAATTTCGAGCCGCACATAGTTCACAAATAATCTTACAAAAAACAGATATTATTTCGTATTTAAAACTGTATTCCACTACACACTACAATTTTTACAAGTTTTTCTTTAATAATAATAATCTAATTAAGTACGGGAATGTTTTTTTTTAATTTATAAAATAAGTATGTATCACATTAATAAATAAACAGCCTGGAAAATCAAAATGGCAACTAAATAAAAATGTTAAAAGTGTAAAATAAAAATGTAAAATCAAATTAAGTACTCACTTAAAAAGTTATTATCCCTACTAATATTATAAATGTTAATGTAAGTTTGTTTGTTACGCTTTCAACGGGGAAAACTACTGAACCGATCTTCATGAAACAAATACATATTCTTGGAGGTATTAGAAACAACATAGTACACTTTTCATTAAAAAAAAATTACGTAAGATAAAAAAATGTATGTGAAAAAATCTCATATATGACTATGTAGCAGTACGCTGCCTCCCAAAATTACGCGGGCGAAGCCGCAGGGCACATCTAGTAATTAATATAATTAATTATCAAAGTCAAAGTCAAAAATATCTTTATTCAACTAGGCCCATAGGTGGCACTTTTGATGCGTACATATGAATTACACGGTAATGAGATGATGGCGATAACCACATTCGTAAATTTAAAACTAAAGCTACGAGGGTTCCAAACGCGTCCTGGTCTAAGAAGAAGCCCACAAAAAAACTTAGCCGGGTATCAATCAGATAGTAATCAGATAAAAGTAAATTTTATTAATAGACTATTACATAAATCTCAAGATAGGTTGTAAGAACATCTTCAACTTGCGGAGTCAGAGAGATAATCGAATCAAATCAAATATCAACCATTAAGTAGTTTTTCATCTGGTCATCATTATTAACCAGCCAAAGAAAACTTTCGTATTTCATTATATAAAAAATGGATATGCCGTAGATTTTTACGATCTAAGCCCAAATCAAATATGGGCTTATTTATTCAAATTCGGTGAAATTGTTGACCCATGGCACGGGCAGCTGTGACGAACTGCGTTTGCGCATCTGTTTGTACACAACCCATGCATGTACCTATTGTTACCTTCTGTTTGATATTTTCTATTATTAGTTCGACAGAACGACTGCATTCTAAATATTAGGGAGTATACCATATGTCTGATAAGGTATATCCATAAGATTTTTCGAACCTAGTAAATTAAATTTTTAGCACTCCAAATATTGCATCAATCTCTTGTTGACGATCAAAACATATCAACGATATAAAAATCATTTTCAATCAGGAACATTTAGGATATTCCTTCCTTAGATTTGAAATTGTTTTAAATTTTGAATATTTCTATTTAGTTCAATTTTATTGGGAAAAATTAATAACAGATTATGAAAAAAAAAAAGAAAAGAAGAAGTAGTAAAAGTTATCTCAAATAGAATTTAATGAATTATCTGTTTAAACAGGTGTATTCAACTATAAAAATGGCAAGAGGAATTTATTACAAAAAACTGTATCGTGTATCCGTTTCCCACGATTGTTTTGGGCGATCGGCCTTCAATAGGATATCCGTGGTTTTGAGCTCATTGACTTCAGACGATACGCATCATTGGTGAAATGGGTCTAGCGTTAAATTGACTTGTTTTGTTTCATTTTATCAATGGATTGAGGCTTTTGTAAATAAGTTAGTGTCGGGAGGCGATTGATACCCGTAATGCATAGCGTAAGGTGAATTTTTGTAAAAAGAAAAATGCAATAGTTATACTTAATAAACCGAGGTGGCGGGAAATCAGAATACAGATGTCGCCACCCCTCCTTTTTCCGTGGGTGTCGTACAACACGATTACGGGAATATACCATCGAACGGGCAGCAATGTCGTCTGTGGTAATACAGTAGGTAGTAGGTACACGTACTACTGAATAGTACAGTAAAGTAGTACTGAAGTCCAGTGGGCAGGACTTCGACTTCACTTCCGGGAGGACGAATACGCCCACTCACTCTTACGATCTAACTCACTCTTAAACTCATTTTTAAAGTTATGGGCGTTTCAAGCAACTAAAATATCACTTGCTTCAACGGTGAACATAGTGAAGAAACCTGCATACCTGAGAGTTCTCTATAATATTCGCCAAGGTGTGTGGAGCCCACCAATCCGCACTGGGCCACATTGGTGGACTACGGCCTTAACCCCTTCTCATTGTCGGGTTTTTAAAATGATGATGATGATGAAAAATAAGTAATAACATAAAATTAAAATAACCATAATACTCAGTAAAGTACCTTTTTTTTATTCCAAAATTTTGATAAATAACTAAGCAAAACCACCTTCTTGTTAGTGGTAACTTTGTCATTAAAATTTGTTAATTATATTTATACTTCAATAATCAATAATGTTGTATATTGATAGATAATATTTAATGTTGTTAATAGATATATTTGATGTGGGTAAAACACATTTTTAAGTAACTTATGATCATTTTTATACACAACATGGTAAACTGGCAATAATGTTCTGTACCTAGGCTTAATTCTCTGTTAGCATATATTACAAACCTGGGTGGTTTTCTGATGCTAGCTATAAGTATTTTTAATTTTTTTTGGAAACTTTATGTAATAAATAAATAAATAAAATAACTAAACTTGAAAAAAAAAAAAAAATATTTTTCTGATTTTGTAAAAAAAATATATTAATAATGTGGTCTATATGGATATGTAAGCGAATGAGAGTCAATCAATTAGAATGAATGAGCGAATACATCCTCCTTGACTGATCCATCATAAGACTTGAACCTGAAAACGATAATAAAAAATTGTCTCCTGACATCATGTACGCAATCATTATCATTTGACTAACAAGTAAACACATAACGGACCGATGCGATTATCGATAAGTATGGTCCACCAACGGGACTCCCAGTAGCCGGTTAACGTGATTATTATCATTAACTTACGCTGCGTAATGAGGTATTTTACGAAGTTTTTCATCGTAATACCAGTATCTCCTTCAATATAATTGTTTTATTTTGGCTGTAACTGAGCTTTTCAATTAAAAAAATTGGCACTTCCGTGTTTTTGCAATAAATAATCGGTGCTATTCTGTTACTTCAACTTTCAACTGATGCGGAAGTTTTCCGCATTTAAAGAATTTATTAGCCCAACATAAAACAAGCATGGAAAAGTGCCTATAAATTTGTACGTATTGCTTTAAATTGTAGAATCGGTCGGGAAGCTGTTTATAGCTTCAATCGCAACATTTCACTTACTTATTTAAGAAACAAAACTAAAGCCACATTTTAATGAAGTAACAAACCACATTAAAAAGAACCCAAAACGGAACGTTAATACACGATCTAATTCCGAAGGCCGCTGTTGTTTTTCCAACTCCATTAAACGGCTCGATCAAACAACTGACAGTGTGTAATGTATTTTCAGTACAAACAATGTACGGGAATATGTGTTACAGGGGAATTAAGTTCGATCAGGGATGTAACAGTGATTTAATCTCATTAAATAACTAAATACTGTGTAAGTAGTAATATAATGGAGTCAAAGTAATATAGAAATATTCTTTTTTAAAAAGGAAGCTACTGCGAAACTAATTGCCATGAGGCATTTGCTACTGTCCTTGCTATTTGTCTAGTGGTTGATAAAGTTGACAGGGTAAAAAACCAATAACTTTAATTGAGGGATGTTTATCTATTGAAACTGAATTTCAAACAGTAAACGTGGCGCTAAAAAGAATTAATTACAAAAAAACACTCAGATTAAGCACCAAATGTAGATTAAAATTCAAAATATCCTCCAGTCGTTATAATTTATTTCTCGTGTATAATTTTTTATTCGATATCTATGTAAAAAAGTGCGGACCAGTACGAAGCCGTACACTGAACGTGGCCCGCTACACACTCAGCCGTTTTTTTTTAATAAATTTATCACTCGAAAATTGTCCGCTTTTTATCAATTATTTCCACTCCGCTTTGATTCGAAGGTTACCTTTACGCGCTGGCCACGGGAATAATGCACGGCGCGAAATTCCCCGCACCGCGCCGCGCTGTCCCCCTCGCCGCAGCCGCTACTCGTAGCATGCTGTTGCATTTTCAGAAGTAGTCGAGCTTTTTGTGCCAGAACTCCTCCGGGGAAGTACTACCGCATGTTTGTTTCCGCCACCCAGCAGCATTGCTATGTTCCGGTCTGAAAAGCGTGGTTGCCGGTGTCATTACGGGCATATGAGAATTATTACGTACGCCTTTGATTGATAGACACAGGGCGAAACATTCTAGGACATTTTACTTGCATTTCCCGCGAATTCGTGCTCTGTTTATTGGCGATGGCTTTCAACCTATCATCAGGTGGGCAACTAGCTTGGTCAGTAAATTTCGATTATAAAAAATACCTTACTTTTGTTTCTTTCACTACCCTTCACTGATCGCCGCCATTTTGCCGTGCTATAATTAGAGCTTTGCGAATATCCCGTGGCCAGCATTTTATAGTGGAAATTAGCTGCGACCTCACACCGCGCCAGCACCGCAGCGGTGATTCGGTCCGCGCTGTGAAAATTGCTTGTTCCAATGGTATTATTAGTGCTAAGCGTCGCAATGCGTGTGGCCTTTGCTCTTACGTTATATTTACTTGCGCACACGCAAGGCATGGAACTTTTTAATTGAATTAATAGCTATTTATTTCAAAATCTGAAAATGCTCCGTATAGATTTCCCTGGTTTTTGCGGTTTTGCATTCCACTACAGCTTAATGCTCTTACTGCGAACCCACCTGTCGGTGAGTGATGATGCAGTCTAAAATCATCTCATCTTGAATATATCACAGAAGCACAGAACAGTCAACAGTCAATGTTATAAAACAACTAGCTGAAACATCCTAGGGTTTGTTTCGGTTTTATGAAAAAGTAAGGCGGTAGTTGTAGTACAGAGGACGCTGCTGCCCGCCCTCAGTTATATTCCTTTAGTCACGACACCTGAAGAGGACGGGTGGTGACAACTATATTTTGATCTGCCGTCACCACGTTGCGCCTTGTTTTTTGATCCCGGGCAATCAGATCCAAATTTACAATGCAAAAATTCGCAGATTCCGGGCCAAACTAGTATGTTTTGGTTTTACTACATACACACTCGTTTCGAAGGTTGACTGTTAGAAAATACTTTAGCATTCTGTCTGCGTTTTGTAAACCGTTTTTTTGGTTGTGCAATAACTTCTCTACTAGGTCCATCTTCATGATGAAAGCTGATGGTTATTAGGTTCAACACATGAGAACCTAATCAGCAGGTCCTCGAGAATTTCAAGAGGAAGAGAAGAATGAAACAATACAGCGGAGTATCGGAGTTTTTTTAAATCCTAATATTTAAAACTTTAAGCGTAGGCAGCATAGATAAATACGTTAAGACACTTAACACACTACAAAGCTCATGGCGTATCAACATGGCTAGTCCATACTAAAAACCTAACCTAAACATTAGTCATTGGTGTTGACAAAAGTTTTGTTATGTGTCAAATCATTGAGTTCAAATGCAGTGGTTGAGCCGAACAAAATTAAAAAACAAACAACAATTGAATAGTTTAAATAAAACAAGTACACATACACTTTTGCAATCATATTATTATCGTATCGATTGAACATTTCTTAACACCAAACTGCAAATACAGGATAGTTTATAGCAACATTTCAAGCCTGAACGTAAATGAACCGATACCGTTTATTGATGTTCAGTTTACATAAGCCCACTATTATATTATCTTTGCAGTTTACCGGAACATGCGGGCTTGTCAATAAACGTTTGACGTCACATTATTGTGCCAATTACAGAAATAGATTCCATTTTAACATAAACAAGTCATTTAAAGTGATAACTTAGTTTAATTAAAAAAAAATGTCACTGTTTAGGCATTGTGATATTTTATTAGTAAGGTGGTATGTTTGTTTAATTGACTTCGATTGTTGCAGTTCAATTGCGGTCGTTTGATGCAGCAGAAAAAATACTCAAGACTGCTTCCAAATTTCTATTTACTAGATTCAGAAATTGGTGTTTTAATTTTCTATGACCTGTGTACTAAACTTTAATCATTTTGAACATTGCTTAGAGTTACCGTAGATTATAGGGGTGGTCGATATTAGACTTTAAAAAATCATGGTATTATTTTTGTAATACGGGGCACGCAATTTTGTAATTGTTGTCTGAATTAGTAACATCTCATGTACAACGATACAAACTTTCATATTATAATCATAATCCATACTTCTTTAGTAATATTACAAATGCGAATTATCACAACCACTAATCGTGGTTGTGATACCGATTGTGTGTTGATATTTATGAAATTTGGTACACAGATAGTTGCATTCTGGAACGTACTTACAATTTTAATCCAGGAATGCGACCGGTCACAGTTCCCGAAGGATTAAAATCAAATAAATTTCGTTGTTGAGGAAAAGTAAAGTGATGTTAAATATAAGAATAAGCTAACGTTCAGGCTTTGAATCACTAGATCAAATCTTGGCAGATCCGCTCCTTTGTGCAGAATAGTTGTTACCTACAACAGTTTGGTTGGAAGTGCTGGCTTGGAGTTTTTCAGACACTCTGTTTTTTCCTTTTCAAAAAAGAAGTCAAAATTTTTTTTTACCATTTTATTTTGTTTTCCTTTTGTTTAGCGGCTAAATATCACCAAATTTGGTTCTAAACAATGAGTGTATTTTGTCTTATGCATGCTGCCTTTAAGTGTAGTGTACAACATTATAAAACAGTTGTTAAATGTGTCCAGATACGTTGTATACAGGTTTGCTGCCTAATAAATAAATAAAAATAAAATAAACAAATGCGGAAGACTATGGTACCTATTATGTTACATGAAGTTGGTACTGACTTATGTTACCTAGTGATCCTTTTAGGTACATACGACTACTGGGTAACCTAAGTCCGTAAACTTTATAACTTTGCCCCAGTGGTTCATCCGGATAAGGTAGTATATGACAAGTGGCATCCTCGATGAATAAGGAAGTTTAGTAACTGCTTATGTATAAGTAGTAGTTAATAAAGGTTTCGCCACACGAAACACGTTTCATACACGATTTGCAATCGAAGCAGTTATGTCTAGGTAGTCACTTTTAATGGGTCCTATCCGCGAGCAAAAACCTATGTGACTAAAAAATCACTTGGGAATGGTGAAAAAATCACAACACAAATAAACGCACCGAATTGCGCAACTCCGTCGCTTTTTGGAAGCTAAATATAAAAGTAAACAAGAAACCTAAACAATTTATTAATATATAATAATAGTCATAACTTTATTCTAATGCAACTTTAATTGCACCCTCGCACAATATTTTATATCATTTATTTAACACTTTTTCCGCCTAGTCTTTACGAAATTCTTTGTTAGGCGACTGATGGTCTGCGCGTTACAGCCTAGAGTGTTGTAACCTAAGGGAAAACAAAGCAAACGTGCTTTTGTAAATCTAATATACCATCAATATGTATAATCATCACAATAATGCAAAAGTAATATACCATCGCGCGGTCGAATATGTAAACTTAGTATGCAGACAAGCTCACATTAGGCATAGGCATCCAGCCGCCCAGCGTTAGCCCGCATTCAGTGTGGCGATGCCTGAACTCGTTGAATGACGTGCTCTAGCGCCGCCGTCCGCGTCTCACGTCGTTGGCAGACCCTCACCTGCACAGCTTCCCACGGTGACTCAGTTGTACAATGTTCTTATTACCTATTTTTACTGGTTTTCTAGTAGTTTTGGATTTCTCTTTTGTAGTGCAACCTCTTTGGTTAACGGGGTTTTCAGGATACCGTAATTGATACTTGTTATACTCAGTATTATACGTACATATCTGGGATATGATAATATGATTGATCTGGGTTGATCAAATTCAAGACGGAGGTTATAGATTGTTATAATATTCTGTACTTGAATTAACCAACTAACTTAACTACTCCGGACAACTTGTGTTTCTATTAAGTCAGTCCAAAGAAGTTTTTAACTAATGAACATTATTGGTAAGCCTTTTGAATGAATGACGTCATCACAAATCCCTGAAGCTTCTAAACAAGAACACTTTTTCTTGGGCTTTGATCCACTTAGTTAGTCCAATCTACACTATAAACATTTTTTTTATTTGTATTTTTCAATGGTGCTTCCAGATAAAATACAAAAAACTTAACATTGAGGTCGACGTAAGTATCAAAATTCGCTTAAATACCGACCTCGGTGTTTCTTCCGCTATCGATTACATAATTGTTTACTGTATCCCAAATTTTAATAACAAGTGTATGCCTGTTACGAAAGGAAATAATATAGTTGTGTTATAAACAAAAGTATATGATACGTTCAAGCATTAACGAAGATTGACTGGTTATATGAATAAACAAAAAGAATTATAATTGTCTACGGTACACCTGTTGAAGATTCTCACGATTTCCTCTGTTCTCTAAGATAATTATGAGAATTATAAAGTCCCAACAACGCGCAATGAATTATTATGTTTGAGTTTATTTCAAATTGTTATCAGTCTATAGTTTAGTTTGTTAAATAAAATAATTTCAACAACATCGGTATTTCTTACGGTGTTATGGGAGATGAAGCACTGACACATTGAACGAAGATGGCTAGATATTGTCACGTTACCGTTATTGCCGATTGTAATTATTTCAAGGTGAACTCTATTATAAAAATGACGCGATGAGATGGGCCTTATCATTGGCGCTTCTTAGGCAACTCGAGATTCTTCATCGTGATAATCAACATGAGTTTAGCAAGGTGAACCTATTCGCGAGTGATTTTAGTGTTTTTCTAATTCCTTATTAACTTTACATTCTCTAACTTACACGTATTAAACGCATTATTCAACTGTCTATTAAAAATATTGTTTCCTACCAAATAAAATATCATGGAACAAAACGCACTCAGATTGCATTTACCGCACCAACAGCGAACTAAAGTGATAGTCAATATAAATACATTCTACAAAGATTTAAAAATGTACAGAAGTTTTTATACCGATGGTTTGGCTGATGGACTGAGCTATTTTTCGTACGTCTAAAGTGATTATGATGTTAAAGCAGACGATTTTACTATCTTCTATAGACTACCATATAAAAGATTCGATAAAAGTTATTTAGCGAAACTTTTCCTAGTCGAAAACGTATGCGTACGAAGCCACAGGCAACCGCTAGTAGAAAATATAATTTAAAACACCCATCACAGATAGGTTTAGTGGCAACCAAATATCACCAGTAGCGACGATAAGTGTCAAACAAGTTCATTAATAAGCTGTTTGTATATAGCATTTAATTAAATGGAAGTAAGATCACCATTTGGTCGTAATATCTAAGCGATTAGTGCACAGAAGCCGTACGAGATTTCCTCCGGTGCTAGCACCTGCGGACGGTTCTCACGTCTGTTACACAATAAATGCTTTTTTATTCATTCGCAATCATTTTAGAGCCACCGCCAGTTCAGGATGTGATTTTTTATCCGGACAACCTTGTTTGCAACAGGTTGTATTCTATGAGTAAATTGCTAAAAAAATGTTGTTATCGCATGCAAACACGTTCTTTGAAGCCTACGTTCTCTGATGAGATTTTCTTAATATATATTTTTCTTGTATTTTATAGTTTCTACTTGATGCCTGAGGCTTCAACCGCGTGGATTTAGGCCTTTCGAAAATTGATTAGAATTTTTTTACTTCGATTATTCGCCAGGATACATTAAGAGTGTTACAAGTTATATGTGCCAATTGCCAAAAAGTGTTGTTATCGCAATGCAATGCAATGCATTATGCAAACTAGCTAAGGTTGTTTGACTACTTAAATGATGCGACTATACTCGCGTTGGTGGGTGTTTTTTGATTTCTTTGTTCTTGTATATCCTACAGCATGAATTTTTAAATAAATAAATAAATAAATATAAATATACTACGACAATACACTCTTCGCCATCTAGCCCCAAAGTAAGCGTAGCTTGTGTTATGGGTACTAAGATGACTGATGAATATTTTAATTAATAATATACATAAAAACTTATAATACACAGATAAACGCCCCAGTCGCTGACAAACATTCATCTTCATCACACAAACATTTCTCAGTTGTGGGAATCGAACCCACGGCCTTGGACTCAGAAAGCAGGGTCGCTGCCCACTGCGGCAATCGGCCGTTTTGTTCTCAACAAGCCTCTTTGCTAAAATGGCTAAAATAAAGTAAGGTGTATTAATGAAGACTACGTTTTCTTTTAATACATTCGTAGCTTAGGTTTAGTTAATTCTTATATACCTACGAAGGCGTTGCGTTAGGTTTTAAAAAAGTTCGTAGATTTTTTTGATCGCTTGATTTTTGAATAGGCACAAGGATGTATTCTTGTGTGCAACAGGTGCTATTTATGTATTAAAAAAAGCTACTTATCCTTTGTTCTTGCTTATTTTCAAGGATGCATTTTTGTTGGAAATATTTTGTAAAGGTAGGTTAGCTAACCAACAAAAAGTTTTAGATAATCAACACGCCACACACTCGCGTTGATTTAGATTTAAATATCGAAATGGATTTTCATCGATTTTCCTTGATAAAATGTATCCTTTATCCTTTATTAAAGAAAATCCTGCAGGATGCTTTCTATTTTTGCTTAATTTAATCAATTTCTGCTATTTCCCATGCGAACTGTTATGGGACAAAAAGTGTCCTAATTAAGGAACCATGATGAACTATTGATCCCAAGGCCGAGTTATCATTAAGATCAGTGGGTAAGTTCAGCCGAACGGACAAACTTTCGTATTAATAATATAAGTACGAAGTTAAAAAAAAAGACACTTTATTCTGGTCCCCATAGGTTAGGTCTAGTGGCGTGCCCAGGCTTTTAAACCAGGCTAGAACAGCACATGTAGCAGGCAGCATGAATTCGAAGAACCCCTCTTCTATAAAAACTGTATAAAAAATCGAAGGAAATCACTGGTTTCTTACATCCATGAAGTCCATCTGGATAGGTTTTCGAACCTTAAGTGGAGAGAGAAGCAGGCTTAGTACAGTTAAGCCGACCACTCGTCGCCAACAAGTCGCCGGTTATGAAAGATAAGGTGAGATTGCAAATATGTCTTTAAAAGGCATAATTTTCGTATACTCATTACCTTCGGTGGAACACCTGCCGAGGTTCTCACGCCGACAACCTCACCGCAATACCATGACCGCACGCGTAACGACTCTTAATCAATCAATCTCATAATCTATGCTAATTAATGTTTAACGTGTGCATTAGGTTCCACGGGTATTTCTTATAACGTTCACATTCATTGATTGCTTAAGCTGAATGAAGTTAAACCAGTAAAGTCGCTTAGTAAAAACTTTATCCGTCTGCGAATGATAACAGGAAGAAATAATTACAATTGATTTGATAATACGTCACCTATCGGATTGTTAAAGTAACCTTACTTCTTTGCTATGATTTCACTGTCTCATTTTGCCAGTGTCAGTGTCTGTTGTTGTTGTTTTATAATAAGGATTGCGAGGTCACTGCTTCTTTTCCTTAGTCGGCCTAAAACATAAATGTATTGGGTTTTTCTGCTAAGACCTGCTTAGAGTAAGTAGATTGTCTCTTTACATCCCACGTTCCTCATATAGCTAGGCCATTCTTTATATGTTGTATGTGTTGAGCTGCTGATATTATCACTAACATATTATGGTTATAATCGTTTGAGGCCGCCTACCTGCATCTAAGCTCTAAACCTCTATAAGGCAGTCCTGCCCACAGGTAGGATGAGATAAATAATAGGATTAAGATGACGATGATGACCGTAGTTAGTGTTAACATCTCCCGATTTAACTCTTTGTAAGCATATATTCCAAACCCTATAAGTATATTCCTTTTTGTTAACTTTCATGTACCTAGACCATAAATAAATTGTAATTTTCAAGTGCGTTAAAATGCAATGTCAAAGGTACAATTTTTCTCAATATGGCAACTTTTCACTACTTCTGTATTAAAATGTATACATAAAAAAATAAAAAGTTGTATGGATCTAGATATAAACAAGCAATTACAAACCTCATACCTGCATATTTTTTTATACAGAAATGTACCGTTAAAGTGTACGGTAAACAGTGACAGGTTTCGCATACATACTGGACAAGTTTGCAATATTCGGAGCAATCTCGTGGAAAAGTGTTACAAGTTATACTCTGCGACGAAGAACCATAAATTGGTCGGACTCGATGCAGATATCCTTCGAATCCCTCCATCATAATATACATTATGAGATATCTGTCGTCAAAGAGTGTTCGTGAAAATCAAGTTTTCACTCACTCTGGGTGCTTAGTTTGTTAAAGAGATTTGTTGTATATATTTATATATATATATATATAAGCGGTGGATTGCCTCATCTGGTGACTGAAAGGCTGATTATTTTTTGCGCAAAGGGCCAACCTGTCTGTTCAGCGCGGAAATGCAGCCAGCATTCTTGGCACCATAAAGGTACCCCTTTACAGTAATTAGTTTATTTATAAGTTTTATTGTAATAATATCAATATAAAAAGAACATTTTAGAGAGTTAAATGTTTTTTTAAAACAAAAACGGAGATTTTATACTTATTTTTACCCGGGTTGCATGTTTAGTAAATTATTGATTGAATAAGATAACAGGTTACAAATGTAAGGGGTAACTTCTAAGTTATATATCCTTACGCATAAACAAACTACATCACAAATAGTCTTATTACCCACCCATCGGTGTTGATGGCCAATAGGTCAAAGAAAAATGTTGTAAAGTATGGGTCCAGAATTAAAAATCGCTGGATGTTTTCTTGAAAACCAAAATGTACGTTAAATTTCACCCATTGCATCCTAGAATATATTATATTCTACATTTCCTTGTTTGATTCGATGAAGTTTGTTTAGGGTTTTTTAATAGACAAGGGCACGTTTGCAGCTATTGTTTTGAGTTGACTTTTAGTTTCACCATTCTCTGACAACAATTGAAAAATGTTAATTACGTAAACATTATAACATATGCACGCATCAAAAATGGGTTGGTTCTATTTGATAAGGAATTAATTATACTTTGACTTTCACTTTAGCAACATTGCTGGCTAAAAGTATCAACCAGTAAATTAAACGTACACTATCGATTTCCAATTAAAATCAGGTGCCGATGTGGAACCTTGAGTAGCAACTTGTCTGAACTTGAAAAGCAATTGGATAAGTTAACGACATTGTCCTTTTGTCAGTGCGCAGGTGCAATAACGTTGGCCCTGAGAATATCCCTGCACTGGACACTCTCACGCCTCCACTGTTTGCAAACCAGTTCCTGCATTAAAACCGTGTAAGTGCCGTCAGAGTAACCTAAGGCTGCTTGTAGACGTTACAAGCTGAGGGACCTTCATCGTCCTTATATCAACCCAATACTGGCCCACTATAGGACACGAATCAACAAATTTGTGCCGCCCCGACATACCTGTCTATAATTTACAATACCCGATTGTAGTTCAAAATTGCGCTTTTTTCATCTACTATCACACATAAATTCACGGGAGCCGAATCGGTGATAGCCCAGTTTTTTTTTTAATTAAAATATCACTTGCTTCAACGGTGAAGGAAAACACCGTTAGGAAACCTGCATGCCTGAGAGTTCTCCATAATGTTCTCAAAGGTGTGTGGAGTCCACCAATCCGCACTGGACCAGCGTGGTGAACCTTAGCCCCTTCTCATTTTGGGAGGAGACTCGTACCCTGTAGTGGGCCAGTAATGGGCTGATATGATGATGATGATGACGAGTAGAATATCTTGTCAAAGCCCGCCAATCGGCACTGGGGCAGCGTAAAAGGTCCAAGCTCAGAGGCTTGTGCCCAGCTGTGGAACATTTATAAGATAAAGGTGAAGGTGATGGAGGTGGTGTTAATCCCATCTAACTTCTGCAAAACAACCGCAAAAAGTGATCATGTTTATAGAGATAAAGTTCGCTTTATTAGCAACCGTATAAGAGTAGAATTTATTGAAATCTATCTTCTATATATATAAAAGAGAAAGTGTGTGGGTATGTTTCGTATAGGCTCCGAAACGGCTGGACCGATTTCAATGCAACTTTCAGGGAATCTCCGGATTGACCTGGCGAGAAATCCTGTAAAGTTTGGTGACGATCGGAGCACTCCTAGTTTTGAACTGTCAAACTGTCAAATACAGCTTTTATTTACTATGATGATATTCTATTGTTGGGTGTACATGGGTGTAGATTATGATCTCCACCCGCTCGAGAAGAGAATAGAATAGAATGAATACGGAGAGAAATAAATGATTTAATATATTATGAGACTTAAATTAAAAATTTAATGATGTTTATTTAAGTGAAGTTTAAAATTTAATTTAAGTTTATTGTTTAAATAAAATAAAGCAAAATATACCCCGGCGTAGCGGGCTGGGTACGCTAGTTCTTAATAAAAACAATCTTTAAAAGGCAGCCTTAGATGCTTCGCGATTGAAAAAAGACATCTAGACTGGTATCAATTTAAGCAGAAAGTTACGAGATCTCTTTAATTGCTCTTCTTGTTTGAAACTTGTAATATCAGTAGCAGATATAATTAATTATACTTGAATACACTTGTCTCTTTATTAATGTTGTTATATTAGTAGGCAATTGTTGTGAACTGTATACAAGCCTTTTATTTATATTGTTGGTTTTATAAGTTAACTGATTTATGTTTATGGTGACATTTGTGTTTGAATTAGTACTTACAATTTCATCTTCTAAATATCCTGCAGGCTGAAAAACGCTTATAAGGAGTTATAAATATATTATAGAGTTATACTTGGGAATTTTAAAATAAATTTATAAAAGTTAGAGTTTGAAGCAACTGATATTTTTACAAAATAATACGATGTAAACATTACATTGTAATATACAATTAAATTTTAAGGAGTTACACGATTTACCAAAAGAGATTTTACACGATAAATCGTTCCTAGAATTTAAGAAAAAATTATAAATATTGTGAAAAATTATAACCACACACAAACGACACCACTTACTTGTATATTATTTACCTACATTATTTTGTAACTACTTAATTATAACTCACTGTATGAAAAAATTATACAACACTTGCTGTTTCCAGCGACTTCAATCGCAGTGGCATTATTTTTTAATTCCACGAAAACTGCCTATTTTATCCCGGCCTAAAATGAACCCAATGTCCTTCCCCTGGGAGCTATGTATCTTTTTTCCTTTTATAGATATCAATTGATATGAAGTATGTTGTTTATGAGAATATCTACCAACGACCAGAGCGAGCTTACAAGGTTACTTTAAACGTTTCATAACACATACCTCAACGGCCGTAAACTAGGGATATTGACATCGTGAGGAAACATGCATGGTTTCTTTCCTGACCAGCATGGTGGACCTAATCCCTTCTCATTCTGAGAGGAGACCTGTAGAGGGTTGATGATGATGATGATGTCGCGATGAAAGTGAGTCCTCTGTGTCTCATCCGAGGCTAAAGAGACACAGAGGACTCACTAGTTGTTTGTTTAGATCAAACTCAAAGTTAAAAGTAAAGTAATCAATCTATCAATGAAATTTAGTTTTATTTAATTTAGTTAAATTTCACACGGATGCAAATCAATAATGAATCAGAGTCCACCCCGTTTTATTCGAAAATTACCATAAAATCAGTCGCACGACGAAGTCAATTGTTTGCGAGGGTGTCCGTGTGAATGGCCGACAGGAAGCGGCGTTGATGCGTGTAATCTATTCCAATTCCAACGCGTTGCAATAATATGGTGCGTACGCGCAGACAATTGGGGCAGTTTACATTTGTAATTGGGGCAAATGTCACTTTTATACGCAATTTTTCGTCTTCATAGTTATTATATTATATTCCTACGTAATTAAAGATGTGGACAGTGGCGTAGGTTGATAACGTTGAATAAAGAAGTTGAGACGATTTGCTCTGTCTGCTACCAGTTTTGCAGATTTCCATTAGTTTATTCACTTCCTAGTTTGTCTAGTGCTTGTTCGACTAGATATGATTTGGAATCCTGGGTTAGCCCGTAATGTATTTATTCATAAATTTTTACTTTTTGTTTGCACACAAGCACTACAAGTTTAAAATATAGAAAAATGAGTAAATTAAGGCGGCCTTATCGCTTTATAGCGATCTGTGCTAGGATAAGGATTAAGAGGAAAACACTGCGATTATGAATTTTGCTATCAGGAATTTTCAGTACCAGGCCTCATTAAGGACAGATGGCATTGCCCACCTTGAAAAGCAAAGCAAAGCAAAATGAAAAAAGCACGCCAACCCGCATGGGAGCAGGATGGTGAGTTCACTCCACTCTAGTTCACTCTCTCCTATGTGAGATGGAACAGCCCAGCTCTGGAATATGAGGATGAAATCGATGATGACTATAATTCAGCCTTATCGATGCCACTGCCGGGACAGCGTTGACACCTACGGTCACCAAGGACTCTCCCGCTCAAGAATGTTGGGTCGCTTCTCTCGCCATAGCATCTTCAACGACATCATCCGACGATCTATTGCTATTGCTCACGTACCATCTGTATTAGAACCTATTGGTTTGGCGCGGAGCGATGGGAAGAGACCTGATTGTTTGACGCTTATTCCGCGATGGCTGCGAAGGTTATTTGTGTGGGATCAACGTGTATCGATATCCAAGCTGCATCACATACCCAGGCCACCTCAATGCGACGTCAATGGTGGATGCGGATTGCGGCTGCTACCAGTGCTGAGAAGGCCAAGAAGCGTAAAAATGGTGGACTTGATAGCAGTTTCATTTTTATGCCTTTTGGACTTTGGGACAGTGGAAAACCGGGGCGCAAGCTCTTTTTAAAAATTGGCAAAAAGAGTTAACGAGTCTACCGGTGATCCTAGAGCGGTCAGTTACCTCGGGCAAGGAGCAATGCTGCCAGCATCTTAGGCACTAGGTACGTATCGCTGCGGTGGTTTCGAAGACGTTTCAGATTTTATTTACTGTTTTGGTACATAGGTTTTTTTGATGGCTATTGGTTTGAGTAAATAGGTAACTGATTAAGGAAATTTCCGTCAGACATGTAAACCAATACTGTTAGTTGACTTATTAATTATCGTCATTATCGATCATATTTATGCCACATTGATTAATCAGGCCGGTTTTTGATATCCATATACCGTATCTCCTTTAAAGGGAGCAGCCGCTCGGACATATTCCGAGAGAAGGTAGTAAGGTGATACGGCGTCAGGCGGTAACCGAATCTCTGTTACGACGCAACCAGGGTGTCCATTTATCATAACACTTCTTGGAAGCACTGACAGCCTAGTATGTACATAACTTTAGACTTTCCTTCGGAGGAATCGAATTCGAATCCCAGTCCGTACAATTGTTTCCAGCAATTAAATATATACAACTTGCTTCAACGGTGAAGGAAATAATTGTGGGGAAAATGAATGTATCTATGTAGATATTATATTATATATTTGTATTATGTATTTGATTTTTTTTATACACATCTCAAAATATTTTTGTCATCTTCATCTCTTAGGTTTTCTCTATCTACGCACAGTAATTAAAACCCTGATAAATTACTAAAGGTTAAACTGGTAGAAAATGCCTCTAGGAATTGAGTTTCACCTATGTACATATTACTTTTTAACTCTGCAATAAAGTAGTGTTAAAACAAACAAACAAACCTGCCTGAGCCATGTGTTCTCCATAATGTTCTCAAAGGCGTGTGAAGTCCACCATCACCACCACCACCACTTGGCGAGCTTGGTGGACTACGTGCTAAACCCTTCTTATCTCATTCTCATTCTGTAGTGGACCGGTTATGGATTGATGACGATGACACTTCTTAAGAGCGTGACATGTCCTGATTCTATTACAGAACGGTTAAAACTAAGGAGTGAATTAGCAGATAATGGCCGCTTCGTGCACTCTTCATTTTATTCTTTTTTATAATTGCCTTGATATATTTAACATAACCACTATAATAAATAATGCTTATCTTTTCAAGAGGATGTTAAAACTTCTTGGCACAGCTATTTCATACTCAGAGACAAAACATTTGCCTTATTTATTTGTATAGATTTGGAAGTGGAAGCCTTCTTGTTCAAGGAATCATGGTAACCCTGAGCGCACAGCACACGTCGCACTGAGCGTTGCGCTCTGCTGGACAGACAGACGGACCGCCAAACCTTTGGCATATGGATGACAACTTATATCATGCAAACAACGCCGACCGGTCCGGCCATTAATGCCGGAGCTCTATCACACTGAATATGGAGATGCCACTGGTAATGCCAGAATCTATTGAATACAAAATGTTACCGTATTTCAATGTATGTAGTCGTAATGGCACTAAATTTATAACTAATATTAAATAAATAAAAAATTAAATACATAAATTAAACTAAGAATTTCTTAATAGAAAAACCCAATAATATTCATTGGCCCGACGCGACCTGGGGGTGATGTAAAAGGCAAATTAGAGCTTTAGTAAGTTCTTGTTCCATAGCTAAAGATTATTGTATTGATAACGAAAAACTTAGCACCTTAAATTTAAACTAGTTTGAAATAACGAAATTCTTGATAAACGCAGAGATTTACGAAGTTCAATTGGTACAAAATTATATTTATACAGACGTGACGACACAAGAATTTTCGGCCTTTCAGCTGTTATGGCGGATCACTAGATTTTTATTGAAAATAAAACCAATCACACTTCGAATATAAATAAAAATACGTTTTTCATAATACATGAATCATATACTTAATATAAATAAAATAGCCTTTAATTCCAGAGCATGATTTCTTACATACTAATAAACATTTTAATTCAATAAAAATTAATATATTGATTGGTTAGGTTGGTAAGGTTTGACAATTGACATGAATCATATATTATTATATAAATACAATATTTTAGCTACTCTTTGTTACTGTCATCGTGGCTTTTGGCACCTATTGTCTAAATGTTTGCATTTATCGCAGCGTACTTTTTGTTTGTGTGATGGGATCTTACTCGTACGAGTAATTCACGCTGAGTTGAATTTTTCACGCTTGCAACTTAGCTGTAGAGTGGAAGAGAGGAAGTTGTTAAACGTGTTCAAATTCGATCATACCAATGTCTCAGTTGATTAATAAGTAATTTACTTGTGTAACATACGGCGATGAAACTTAAGTTGGCTGTACGTCAATGAATATTTTAAGTTACTAACTTCCTAGAGTGCAAATTTGGAAGCCGTAATGTTGCAGAAGTACATTGATCTTACCCTTCTTTTCAACCGACTTAATAAAAACGGAGGTTTAAATTCTTTTTTTGTATATTTATTACGCTATTACTCCGCCAATTAAAACCGATTTCGATGATTCTTTTTTTGGTTGGTATGTTATACGTGAGAGGCGGTCCCCTTTTAATTTTATCATTTTCATCATCATCAAAAGCCCACAAGCATCCACTGCTAACCATAGGCAATTCCAAGAGTGCGCCACCACACACCTTACTCATCCAGCCATCTTTCTTTTTAAGGTCATCTGGCGATCGTCGTTTCACAGCATGAGAAGGTCGTCCCACACTGTGCTTACCGGTTCGCGGTGTCCACTCCAGAACACGTCTGCCCCAACGGCCATCGGTCCTACGACAGACATGACCCGCCCACTGCGATTTTAACTTGCTTATCCTTTGAGCTTTGTCGGTGTCGTTCTCCTAAAAAAAAATTCAACGCTAAATCAACATAATATTGTCACAATGAAATTAACAATTACTTAAACGAAGTAATAATTCTAAATACATTTAATGGTTTCATATTAAACACAGCAGTTTTTAGATAAAACACAGAGAAAGGAATAATACTACGTTTATCGGGTTAATTGTGGTACAAATTCTATTTCACTTTTTCCGTTTAAACAATAAAATAACTACAATTAGCTGAACCAGACGTAACCAATTGTTTCCTTATTAAAGTAACCCCTCTTCCTGTTGTAAACCAGACCTTATTAACAATTACTCAGTTTAACGTCTCCTCACAATTCGTTAAAGTACGCAAAACTCTCACATCGCTGGGAGAGATGATTAGATTATTGCACTGGTTAGTACCTTTTTCTTTGTTTTGTTTTGTATGAGTATGCGTGAGAGTTTGTAAGACATCAATCTTTCTTTCCACTTATTCAGTTTTGTATGAGGGTTGGTATAAGAAGAAGGACCAGAGTAACTGACATAGCTCAACGAATCTTGAAGCTGAAGTGACAATTGGTAGAGCACATTTAATGTAAATTTAATAATAATTTAGGTAATGCTCAGTTTACTTTTGTTAATAATTTACCAGCAATATTATGTAGAAATTTTTATTTTGAGCCAAATTATAAATGAGCATTTCCTTTTAATTTGCCATCACTCAAGTGCCTTTAACTAATAATGCTCTTTATCATAAAGCATGTTGGATATTTATGTAAAATATCGCATTCAAAAATACCTATCACCCACTCAATCAGTAAATACCAATTAAAGGAATTAAAACGAGAATAAGAAATGAAAAAAAACCGGTAACGCGAGCATTACCGGTAAAGTAAATTATCGGTTTGCGGTTACTTGACCGTGGTGCCCCAAGCCCATAAACGGAGACTGTAATGATGCCCAATTCTTGCTGGTATTACCGCTATTGTAATTTAACAATCGCTATCGGTTTTAATATTTTTTAACCTCAAAAATATTTTTAAAAAAAACTAATATTACAACGCCTTTGTTCGTTGTTTGAATCCCGCGGGAACCGTTGCAATTTTCACTATTTTTTTACATATATTAATTTTCACTTTCAAAAAGTATTCTATGAGCGTCTCTAAAAAAAGTTTAAGTGAACTGTAGGCACCAAATTTCCCCAAGATCGGAGCAGTGGTTGAGCTGAACATGTGTAACAAACAAAAAGACAAACGAGCAAATAAACAGACACACTTTGGCGGTTATTATACCTAAACGAATACTTTTAATAAAGCTGGCGAGTTTTGTTTTTTGTATCAACTTAAATTCGGATTCTAAAAGATTTTTGCATTTAAAAGCCCAGTTCTAGAACAAGGCTTATTCAACTTTTTCAATTTTCACACAATTACGGGAATTTTCACCACAAGCTGGATCCGTAATCTTTCAATTTATATCAATGAAAATTAGTCGTTAGAACCCGCAAAATATCAGTTAAATAAAAAACGAGATTTGTTTCTGTCAAATCGATGCCGATTGCCGAATCACAATTGCCCGCCATCTTAAAATCGATCGAAATGAAATACCGCTGTATCGAAAATTATTTTAATGCACCTATTCGAATAATGTAGAGCGAATTGTGTAATTGTGAACGTAAAATTTCGAATGGAAAAATTGAATTGTAAGCATAATTGTAAGGTAGACTACGTTATTGAATTTACATATGGTAAAAAACAACAATGTTTTCCTACGTAATTACCATAGTACTTACGAACGTTTGACGTGTATATATAAAATGGTGGAATATCTGTGGCTTTAGAAAACCACTGCCGATTTATTTGGGAAGACACGGATATAGATCCGTGCCTCCACTGGGCCCATGAGAAATAGGTGACAATGTGTGATTTCAAAATTCAAAAAAAAATTCATTTATATTTCATTAATTGAGTAGGCCTAATATAAGCACTTTTGAAACGTCAAGTCTGTCTGTGTAGTGACTCTACCATCAGTTCGGAAGGCAGATTGAACCGATAAGAAGCCGGCAAGAAACTCAGCAGTTGCTCTTTTCCGATATCAACAATTTTCATTTTTATTATTATTATTTATGGCTTTTTTATTTTATTTTTATTTATTTATTTAAGTCTAAGTTAACAATATTTCCCGTGGTAAAGGATAGAACCATTCAATCAATAATTTAGAATAGTTGACACTGCACGGGATTTGCACATTAATATCCAGTAAGATGTTGCCTAGTTTACAAAACGCAAATCACTTAGCTACGGCGACTTTTTTTATATTGATAACTAGCGTACCCAGCCCGCTTCGCCGGGCTAGATTTTGCTTTATTTTATTTAAACAATAAACTTACATCATTAAATTTTTAATTTAAGTCGCATAATATATTAAATCATTTATTTATCTCCTTATTCATTCTCTTTTATTCTCTTCTCGAGCGGGTGAAGATTAATATGTACACCCATGTACACCCAACAATAGAATATCATCATAGTAAATAAAAGCTGTAATTGACAGTTCAAAAATAAGAGTGCTCCGATCGTCACCAAACTTTACAGGATTACTCGCCAGGTCAATCCGGAGATTCCCTGAAAGTTTCATTGAAATCGGTCACGCCGTTTCGGAGCCTATACGGAACATACCCACACACTTTCTCTTTTATATATATAGATGTTACAATAAAAGTTATAACTAAACTAATTACAGCATAGCATTATAACTTGCGTTAATATGAAGTATAGAATGACGCACAAACTCTAAAGAACTCTATGGGATTTCTACAATCATTTTTGTTCCTAAACCTAAAATATAGCATATGGGTCATGTTATGGAAGTTGGTAAATGGTTAGGTTTATTCAATGCTTTTAATTAAATTAATTAAAAATTATTAGCTCAGAACCCCGATTTCGTCTGCCTGTAGTTTATAGTAGTAATAAGTAAATGTTTTAAGTACAAAGGTGTATACTGCATTCGTTGCTAAGCGAAGATATTCAAGAATCAAGAAATTAAAATTTATCTTATACTAATACTAGTTTATTTGTTTACTTAAATACGATGATCTCCGGAACTACTGGTCTGATATACCATCAAGCTAAGATTAAAGTATATCACCAATGAAGAATGTTCCAAATCGGGGTGTTTTTTGAACTTTTGAGAATTTCTGCTGCGTACGCTGCGTAAACGGTTAAAATTTCAATACAATCATGTATGTACCAAGTTTTTCCCTTTGAAAGTTCTAAAAAAAAGTCGGCTACAACACAATTGTATCTATCTTCGAAGTCAACCTTAGACTTCTACGCTGACGAAGTCGCGAAGGACGGTTAGTGTTAGGTAACATACTCGTATATTCTAATGTAACCAAAGGTCACGCTTCAAATCGACCACGTTAATGATAACGATATTATATTCATAATATAATCTCTAAGCTAACTCAAAGTAGCCTCGAGCACAAAAAATAAGACCTAGTCCAGCAGTGGACTTCTCTACGGTCCATCGGTTGATATGATGAAAAATATGCCTTGTTCGGCCTTATATAGGTTTGGAGTGAACACAACGATACCGTGTTGTTTTTACGGCGCAGCGACATCTATTGACGGGTTTATAAACTACCAAGCCTTATTGTAACTAGAAGACGCCCTCTGCCCTGCTATACAACTTAGAATGCAAACCATCGTATTTATTTAATTTACTATTCTCATATGAAAAAGCTATATATATAAATTTCCGGAGTGCGTGTGTTAGTAATTTTTGTACCCGACCGATTAAATGTTTGTTTGTCTCGGCTTAGGTGCAAAATCACTTTGATGGCTCTCAGCTATTGTTGGGGCCGGTAGGTGGCGCTGTTTCCGAGAAGGAGACTAGTTTAAACATCTGGCATTTTGTTATTGGTACTAGTTGCAGAACGTCAACCGACTCGGCTCCGATCTCCATGTCTGATTTACAAGATACAGATAAGATACAGTAAATTTAGATTAACAATATATAAAAGTGGTAAAATACATGCAACTATAGTTTTATAGTGCATTATTATTTTCACAGTAGTTATTAGTCTTTAAATATGTAGGTATACTAATAACATAGCTGAAAAGTTTATTTATTTCTTTGAACGGAAAGAACATATAATTATGCTTAAATTAAAGACGCACATAATTCCGGAGAGATACGCACCTGTGGGGGATAGAACCCAGTACCCGAGAGGTAGGCCGAAACGTTAACAACTAGGCTATCATCCTACAGTGCCTGTTTTGTATATCACAAAGTACTCCGCTGTCCTTAATTAGATCCTAAAAAAATTCTACACAATTAAAAGGCACGTCGAAAATTTGACGATACGACTTTAACGGTAGTGTTGCTTTAACCATGGCAGAACACCTGCACAGTTTTCCACGAAAATAAATAAGTACAAGTGCGGATCAGCTTTGCCCGCCTAGGATTCTGTACCTCTGTAAGAAACGTAGCAGTAGTTATAAGGTTTTATAGTTATAGCTACGTAGTACGAAAACGATTTTCTTGAAACACATTTAACACAACACATTTAATTAAGTTTGCTTTCAAGGACGTATTATTATAAACACACTTGGCACTATCCCGTTCTCTTGCTGTAAGTCCTATCTACAAAGGTTGCCTATAAGAGATTGCTTGCAGCAATAAGGCCGCCTTTGCATGTCTACATTGTGTACTGTATACTCCTTACTGTTTCTTTTCCTGTATGTTATACGTGCAATAAAGTCTTCTTCTTCTTCTTCTTATTTCTATAAAAACTGTGCTAGTGAGATCTATAAAACCTCTGTTAAAATAATGAAAAATCCAAATAAATTTGGGCCAACCATTTATACAAATTAAAAATTTGCAATATTCATACCGCCTACCAACCCCTAATCGAAAACGTCGTGGTTCTATGCTCTAAGCCTTATCTTGTAATAATATGGGATTTTAGGCCTGCATTGGAATATTAAACGGCTTAGTCTTATTTGTTATAAGTTACTAATTTTAGTTTGCGTTATTTCCTGTGCTTAGATCTACTGAGATCAACCCGCCTTCCCAGCGTAGTAATTATAAGCAAACCCTCCCATTGGGAGAGGCCCTTAGTTCCGCAGAGGACTGCTATAGGTTATTGACGATGACGATGATGATGAGTTAAAATTTAAGCTTATAAAAAAGTCCTGCAGTACCGTTACGATAAAAAGCTTGTGAATTATTGCTTTAACAAGGTTGCTTCACAAAATAGTTTTAAATATCAATGTGAGATGGTGATAAAAGAAAACCGACTAAGTTTGTTGTGGGCTTCTTCTTAGACAAAGGAGCGTTCGAAACCCTCGTAGCTTGAGTTCTAAGTTTAAGAATGTTGTTATCGCCATCATCTCACTTCTACGAGTCTGAACATATTTTTTTATATACTTTACTAAATAAGAAAATTGACTGAAATATGAAGGTGTTAAAGATCTAAGTCGCACCAAATAAGATCCGCTTATCACCACCGGAAGCGGTGATAGCGCATTGGGTAGGAGCTCGACTTCACATTCGGGGAGCCGAGTTCGAATCCTAGCTCGAACATCTAAACTTTTCTAAGTTATGTGCGATTTAAGAAATCAAAATATCACTTGCTTCAACGGTGAAGGAAAACATCGTGAGGAAACCTGCATGTCTGAGAGCTCTACATAATGTTCTCAAAGGTGTGTGGAGTCCACCAATCCACACTGGGCCAGAGTGGTGGACGGCCTTACATTCTCATTGTGGAAGGAGACCCGTGCTCTGTTCTGGGCCAGTAATAGGTTGATGTGATGAATCGTTTAGGCGCGGAACCCGTGTAAGGTAGAATACATCTTAATAAAATCAATGTTTTTTCCGCAAGTTTAATACCCTCAGATGACCTGAGTCAACTTATAAATAACTTACCCTTTATAAGGAATACAGATCAATCCACTGATCAAGTGTCCACGTTTGGTCGTACTGAGTTACATGTGCGAGTATAGGTATATACGGATGAGAAACTTGTCCCTAAGGTTCTTGCTTTCAACTGTTGTACACATTCGCCCCTTATCCGATGAGAATAAAAAATATTATGTTTATCCAGAATGTAGGTACGTATTCAAGTGAGCTGGACAGAGGAATTAAATAATAAGTGGGTAAGTTCATTAAAAGGAATGTTTGCTTCCTTAAAAATAATAATAATAATATAATCTTTAATTTGGGTAAAAACAACACATAGTAATTAACATATAAAGTACACGTTACACAAAAACATATCAATGACAACTTAAACTATATAAATGAAAAAAAAAAGAAAGGATCTTAAATTTAGGTAACAAAATATACTTAAATAAGCTAAAACAAACAAATATAATTCCATGTTGGCCGTGACATATGTGGTGTTGTTTCTCCCAAACAGAGTATCGCCTAAGCGTTATGCTGTAGCAGTGGTAAAAAGTTTCATCGAATTAAAAACCGGCTAAGTGCGAGTTGGACTTGCGCACGATTGGTTCCGTATCAAAGTTCTATATAGATAACTACATAGTATTAAAAGTCTGAAGCGGTGAAAGCCCAGTGGGTAGGACTTCGACTTCACTTTCGGGGGCGCAAGTTCGAATCCCAGCACGCACCTCTAACTTTTCTAAGTTATGAGCGTTTTAAGCAATTAAAATAATACTTGCTTCAACGGTGAAGGAAAGCATTGTGAGGAAACCTGCATACCTGAGAGTTCTCCATAATGTTCTCAAAGGTGTGTGGAGTTACCAATCCGCACTGGACCAGCATAGTGGAATACGGCCTGAACCCCTTTTCATTGTGGGAGGAGACCCGTGCCTTGTAGTGGGCCGGTATTGGGTTGATATGATAATGAGTATGATAATATTAACACTATTAAGATTGAGCAAAAAACACCAAATAACCAAGTCTCTTGTATGGAGATCAAACCCCTTTATTATCAAAGCTTTTTATTTTTTATCTGCTAGAAATTTTAACTATCAACCTATTATGTTTCATGAAAAACAGTTCGCTAACATTAGAGCCTTAGGTAGCCTAAGGTCCCAATGGCACTCTACGGGCATGGAACCGTAAAAAATAGTACCTATGTACGTGGGTAAATTCTCCGAACCAAGTTAGGATCCACCTACCTAGTTACCACCCTACAGACAGAGAAGTGCCGCTAAACGATTTAGTGTTTCGGTGCGATGTCGCCAAAATACCGATTAGGTGACTACCATACTCCCTAACAGGTTAGCCCGCTACCATCTTAAACTGCATTACAACTCACCACCAGGTGAGATTGCAGTCAAGGGCTAACTTTTAGTGGAATAAAAAAAACCTAGATTTTAATTTATTAAATATCGAAAGAACCCCATAAAAATCAAAAGCAGATAAATAAAGTGATTTGTTTGTAGATAAATAACTCTGTACAGATTTGTCTAAGAGTTTTTTATTAATCCCGTAGAACACGATTGTTTTCATTGTTTAAAAAATCAAGTCAAGTTGATTGGTTGCTAAGTAAGAACGTTAACAAAGGACAAACAAACAAACACAGAAACGCATTTATAATATTGGTAAAGAAGTAAGAATTGAGTTTAATTTTCACTTATAATACCAAAAGAGCTTCAAAATTATCGGGTATTTCCCGATAGGTTCGTTGCAAACAAATGAAGGATTCAAGTTTTTCAGGTTAAAAAACTTGACGACTTTATTTGTTTGCAGGGAACCTTGAGGGAAATGCCAGATAATTTTGAAGCTCGTGTGGTATTCGGGGGATTATTTTTCCGTCCCAAATGTCGGCCAATAGAATTGCACCATGAGACGAAATGTACAGTTAACAAATAAGAATTTCATAATGAATAAATATAGCAAAATATATATAGCAACTACCAGAGAAAATTTTCAAAAAATTATCAGTATAATACCATGTAGGTTGTACCACGTGACGTCGAATGGTGCAATTCTATTGGTCGATATTTGGGTCGGAAAAATAATCATCGTAAACACATAAGTATTCAATGGATGCTTACCCTGTCAATTGCTTATTCAACAAACTCTCATACATTGCTTATGGTGCCACGCCTAACAAAATGCAATTCCATATATATGCAACGCAGTACAGCTCGTGAGCAAACGTTGGCATGTGTTTGTTTTGTTTACCAAATGCCGAAGCCATCTGTGAAAATTGCGTAAGCGCCATTTTCATACTAATACTTTCAGGTACCTACGCGAGTTTTTCTTTACAGTGAAAATTTCTGCCTCGTTGGTATAGTAGTGGCTATGTTTACTTACGGATGACGGAGTCCTAGGTTCGAATCTCGGGTCGGGCCAGTAATTGTTGGTATTGTCTATTTTCTGTTGAAGAATTATCAGTACTGGAGTTAGGAAATTGGCTGTTTCAACCCCTGTGCCTCGG
The DNA here is from genome assembly GCF_905163445.1 of Pararge aegeria. Taxonomy (NCBI): domain Eukaryota; kingdom Metazoa; phylum Arthropoda; class Insecta; order Lepidoptera; family Nymphalidae; genus Pararge; species Pararge aegeria. The sequence continues at coordinate 6,767,855 of NC_053195.1, read as the reverse complement.
AGATAACATTAAGCCGTCGGTTATTATCAATTTGTTGTTATAGTCGTTAAAGTCCACCAACCCGCATTGGAGCAGCGTGTCGGGTATAATGTTCTCATAAAATATCTCTCCTATGATGCGTGTACCCAGCTGTGGGACTTTTATACGCTGCGGATAATGATGACGATGATGATGAAAATAAAAAAACTAAAATCAGTAGTCTACTTAATCTATTTAAATCAAAATCCTATTTAGGACCTGTAGCTAGATACCTGCATACTGTAATGGTATTATAAATAAAGTAAGATTTTTGAGCTTGAAGTAAGACCGTACAAAGTAAATAAATGTATTTTATTTACTTCATTGTCAAAGAACATTTATATTGTAACACAATAACTAAGTAATAATTCCAAGGTAACGTGTAATAAAAAGTTCACTTTTTCGCCAAGCTATGCAGTGCCTCCATAGCTCAGGGGTTAGAGCACTGGTCTTGTAAACCAGGGGTCGAGAGTTCAAATCTCTCTGGAGGCAATACAACATGTGTCTTTTTTATATTAATTTAAACAAATTATTATATCGATGTGACACTAATTTTCTGTAAATTGAACATATTACCTACCAAGTTCTGATTATGCTCTAAACCCTTTTTTTATATAGATTTATATTTCTGTTGCAATTCTTCTCAACAAATACATCAACTGATACAGATGCCTCCTCTCTCATAGGAGTGACGAATATAGAGATTAAACCCACGACGCTGGCCCAAAATGGTTGGGCGGGCTAAATAACAGATGTGAAAGTAAAAATTATGTTTTTGTTATTTTTTATATATGTTTAAAACATAATTTATAGGAAAAAGTAACATATAGTTATGTTTCAATACAAACCAGGCAAGAATAGACTATATATAGCTCCCGAATACGAATTGATTTGCAAAAGAGAAAATAATAAAAAAGTATAATTTTTATCCGAGTGCCAGTATAATGACTGTACAAAAAAGAGTTCCCATCCGAGTAAGCCCCATTTGGTTAAGGACAGTGTTTGTCCCTTACAGCATTACCTGTGCTCTGAGCAACGCTACGAGCTGACATCGCGCAGGTCTTATCCTTCCCTACGATGCCAAACTCGGCCTACATCATCAAGATGCGAACGCTTTCCGCCCTGTCTCCGGGGACTTTCCACAGGGTGAGGGAACCATTAGAGGTTCGTTTGTAACCCTGATAGCTGAACTGGCAGGAACTCACTGATTGGCATGACACGGGAGTATATAAGGCTCATATTTAAAAAACTTTAATAGCGCGATTTAGAATTTTTCTGTTTTCATACTTTTTCTTTTTAAGTAAAATGCTAAACCACTAGAATTTTAGTGCATTGCAATTTTACTATTGATGATTATTTTATGGAATAAGTTTTTTGGTATTTGTCTACTTTGTTCATGTCTAAAATCGCGGCTTATTTTAAGCAGATGCGTGGATCTAACAGTGCCATCTGTTAGCAATACTACGAAGTAATTTTCACGTACTCATTTCAATTAAAGACTTTTACAACTATACATGTTATGGGTGTGTAGCAAAAGGTACACGTAAATATTTTAATATTTCTTAACGTAATTTAGCCCTTAACAAAATATAAACAAAGGAATTCGTAGACGGTAGACATATGCTTGATGTATAGAACACTTAAAACCAACCATAACAATAATTCTTCGCTTGGAATCTCAGTCTCATGACCGTAAAACTCATTTTTGCTGTAAAAGGTACAGAGTTTCGAATATATTTGTTTGTTACGTCAGTGATTTGTAATGAGAGTATAATTCAAACAAGTTACAATGAGCTCAAATGAGAAGAGATAAAGTTCAAATTCAGTTGTTAACTTCGAGATGCGCAAGCGCAGGTGTGCGGCCGCCTGTTCGTCGCCGCGGCTACTACTCTCGGTTATGGTATCTCATTTATTAATTTGCGCTGACCAATATGGCAATACGTATTTTATCGATGGTAGAGATAACGAAGACATTTTCATATTTGGATGAATGTCCTGTATTAATTTTACGTTAAAATGTGATATAAGTACCTCATATGGGGCAAGTAGATATTTGTGCGCATTTAGTACACCTATGTTGTACTTGTATAAATAGGAAACTTTGTCTGTGTGTTTCTTAGGTGCATATTATGATCGGCTCTATCAATGCATCGATCGTACGCACGAAACAATCTTGATGATATTTTGCACAAAGATAGATTGCACCCTCAATACGGACAAAGGATAAATCTTATCCCGGAAAAGTAACCGGGAACCTGTGCCGCGAGGGTTAAGAAATAAACCTTGTTCCTTATGTAAAGCATAACCGATCATGACAACATTTTGCATACCCAGACATACCTTGCCTCCTAGACACGGAGATGCACTTTTTAGTCCGCGAAAATAAACGACTAACAAAACAAACGCGGACAAAGTCGCAGGCGCGGCTAATAATTAATATTTATATAGTTGGGTTAATGGATAGAGTTTGTAAAGTTAGTTATTTTTATTTTTGTATATACGAGTATTCCTTGCTACGCTGGTATTTCTCATAAAAAAAAGCGTAAACAACGTGTTTTGCACAATAGCTCTTACTAAAAAAAGCATCGATGATTATGTTATACATTTTATAGTGAAACCATTCAGAAATTAGTTTATGCAAGAAAAAACAAAGGTTAATTTAGTATACAAATGAACTTTATATGTTGGTTTAATACAATTGCTCTACATTATAATGTAGGAGTTTTTGCCTCGGTAGCCTACTATTGTCAAATTTGCTGGAACTTCATATCATTTTGATAAGGTTATAATAACGTGATTTTCTTAAATTTTCCTTGTAAAAACTTTTTGCAACCTCCTTTATATTCTGTGTCCCAAGATGCTTTTTTTGTTTTATAACAACAGGTAGTTGTTATTTAAATTTTCCTTGCACTTTATATTAACCCTGATGCAAATATATACGAGTATGTTACTCCTGAGTTTGTGTAATTTGTTTGTCAAAGTGGCACAAAGGGATTTTAATTTGGTTTTGGTAACTTTCAATTTTGTGTTACTATATTATGGACTTAGTTACAAAAAACAAACCATTTCACATCAACTTTAAAATTATGGATTCAGGCTACTAAATTATAGTAAGTGTTGGAAGTTGGAACTTACAGCTGCAAAAATAAAAAGTCGAAAAATATAATTCAGCTTAAGTAAAACAAACTTAAAAATGGTCTGAGACATATTATAATCAGCTCAATATAGATTGGATCCTTTACCTTTATTTAATTCTTTTCAATCTTTAAAATTTAGGTAGGAAATCATAGTTCATAACATACGAATAAAACCAGAACAGGCTCTCTCACGACAACACAGTTGGCAACAGTATCTAAACCAGTATACACAACTCACGTTGCAGATATTATGTTTAGCACAGCCACCTGAAGGCTGTTCTAAATAAATCGCTTGAGATTAATTCCAGACGGCATTCTTCAGCCGGTCGTCGCCAAACGCGGAACTTCTAATGCTGAATTCCGGCTGTTTTTGCGCGAACCAGTTTTTGGAAAAACCCAAACGGGCACACGATGCTGCTCTGTTTATTAGTTTTAGCTCGCATATTTAAGTTGATGTTGATAACACCACACAATTATTATTTATCACTTTTGGAAGCGGCGATAGCCTTTGTAACTCTTTAAGCTATGTGAGCTTTGTCGGTTACTTTAATTCTTCTACGAATCTAATTTTCTGATTTGATCATATAGAGATTCTCCGACCGTACCTACTTACATAGCCTCTCTTCATCGCCTGCTGATACTCCAAATTATGAGGTACATAGCGAATTCCCAATATTGTCGTCATTGGAAATAGAACCCGGGACGTTATTAATTCATAGTATTTACCACTTTAGTTTCATCATCATCATCATCATATCAACCGATAGACGTCCGCTGCTGGACATAGGTCTTGTGTAGGGAGTTCCAAGTTCCACGGTTCTGAGCCGCTTGGATCCAGCGGCTACCTGCGACGCGCTTAATGTCGTCTGTCCACCTCCTTAGGGGCCGACCAACGCTGCGCTTACCAGTTTGGGGCTGCCATTCAGCACCTTGGGACCCCAACGTCCATCCTTTCTCCGAACTATGTGCCGTGTGCACTTTAGTTTAGGAAGTGCTAAAGGTGAATGAGATATTTATATCCATAGAAAGTGTCCTATAAAATTTAACTGCTATTATTAAAAGCACTTGCTATTTTTACATTTCGACATTATTTGTATATAAACAGTGGTTGTTTTTGAACTGTTTACTAATAAATGTCTTTTACATTTTCCTAAAAATATATGCTTTTGTAATTTAAACATTGCAAAAGGCAGGGAGATCTTTAAAAAATGTAGGTCGTATGTATTTAAAATAATTATTAATTAGGTAATGCTTTCTTAAATTAACCCAATCTAGTCTGGCCTTATCCATGGCTAGTTACCAGTGACGTGCACTGGGCTTCTTATCAGGGTATGCATTATAAGGCAGGAAAATTACATAAAATGGCCAAAATCCTCATTTTACGTGTTATATATCAATTTTAGGGTAAGCAGTGCTTTTAAGCATGTATGAAGTGCACGCCACTGCTAGTTACCACCCTACCCCTGACCGCACATCCATTAAGCCAAGCGATTTAACGTTCCGGTATGATAATGAAATATTTTCAAACCCAAACCCCTTCTGATGGGTGGGTTAAAAAACTACCACAACCCTTTGAGGTAGCGCGCTCCGATTCTGCATTGTAAATCCCCTGATATTTATGTCAAATTCTTGTCATCGAATAAACAAACTACTTACTTACTACGCTAGCAGCGCTTATTCTATTGATAAGTTACATTGCAAAGCAAAGTTAAATTGCAAAGCAAAGATAACCAATATGACTGCACGTCTATAAACAACATATTATGTCAACTTTCTTGACTTTAGCAGACAAATAGACAAATAAATGCTAATGACCAGTTCCAATTCTGCAAAAGAATTTATAAACGCTTAATTAAATTCAAAGTTCCGAGAACAAAACCACTAACAAGCATTTTCTTGTAAAAGCACCACTTTAACAGATGCTATCTAAATGGTTACTGACTAGACATATTTCTCAATTCGTGTCTGTCTTGCTTAAATTAATACTCTCCTAGGCCAAGGTATGACAAAACAAATTGAACTGAGCAATACACTCGTAGAATGTGACACTTCCATAGCTGTACATTCAACAAAATTGAAGGAGGTTAAAAACTTAATTCGTGCAAAGAATATTAAGCACTATACCACTTATATTAAGATTTATTTTTGAATTATGAAATTTAATAAGGATGTTTCAATAGGTACAACTGTGGTAAGGTTTGTATTTACTTAATTATAATGTCACAGGTGTATGGTACTCACAAGTCACAGCGACTGTTTTTCAATCGTCACAGTCATTAAAATATTTCTCTTTAACACTAAATTACTTGTCAGAATATTCAAATTACATTATATTATCGAGTGATTTAGATATAATTAAGAAAACGGAAACTTTTTGGGATTGATATTATGCTTTTAGAGTAGGGACCATAAATATAAAATCAGGTTATTTTTCTTCTTACTTTATCGTGATCCTTTTATACTTAAAAAATTCACTTCCAATCTTCCCTTTTCTTTCTAGGCGTAACAAGACTAAGTATCCTTTTATCTTCTTGGTTTTTAAAATTGTTTACCTCGATATATCATTAAGATTACCGCTTCAAGGTTAAAAATCGATTCCATCTTGTACATAAATATTAACCCACGGCTTCGGATTCGGTGGATGAATTTCTCAGATAAAATTGCTTGTTCTATTCACATTGTTTTATTATCTGCTAAAGTTTCATATACATTTAATATATAATACAAACATCTATCATACATCTTATCATACGATAACTGTTATCGTATGATAATCAAAGTGCCAAGTGAGATTTGCTAGCTACGTTTACTTGTTCGAACGCGTGAAAGTTCCAATAATGTCACTAGATGGCGTATCTTCAATACCATATAAATCGTAGTTAACTTTCACGTGATCGAGTAAGTTAAGGTAAGTAGAAAGTCTCACACTTGGCACTCTGGATACAGTTGTCAATATCCCTCCTCTTCCAGCGGGTGTCGTACGACAGAGTCAACCGGGCAACAGCGTCCTCTGTGCTACAACTACCAACTGCTATTACCGACCCATCTTCACAGTCCCCGGCGTGGGCAAATGGAATCTTTAGTCCAACAGTGGACTGTTATAGACTAATGATGCCTAATAGTAGATGCAAGCGTAGAATTAAATCTATGCTTACACGGGATAACATCACAGGAAACTATAGATCTAGTATCCGGTTACAGCAACTGGATACCAACAGTCGCGATTGCTACCTCTAATTACCTATTATACCTACATAAACAATTAAATAGACGCTTGTATAAACTTTTTTTATCTTAGTAGGAAAGAGGGAATATTTTTTTCTGGGACAACGATCGAATACATGCGTACCATTAACCATACTACTTAATAAGTGCGAAAGTTTTCGAGGGTGGATGTATGGAATATGGATGCATGTATGTATAAATATATATAATAGATATACTACGACAATACACACATCACCATCTAGCCCCAAAGTACGCGTAGCTTGTGTTATGGGTACTACGATGACTGATGAATATTTTTATGAATAATATACGTAAAATACTTATAATATACAGATAAACACCCAGACACTGAAAAACATTCATGTTCATCGCACTAACATTTTTCAGTCGTGGGAATCGAACCCACGGCCTTTGACTCAGAAAGCAGGGTCGCTGCAAACTGCGCCAATGGGCCGTCAAATATATTATAATAGTAGGTACATAGCTAGCCACGATTATTATGATGTTAGCCTAACATCTATTCTAGCTTCTCGATTGACGACGATTGATCATACGCGGACGTAGTCGCGAGGGTCCGCTAGTATATATATAATATATTATTCTAAGATTGATAAACCTTAAAACCAGTGAACCGATTTCAATAATTCTTTCACCACTGGAAATATAAGCTTTCTAGTTGTGTGGTCATATTTGGCCACTAATGTGGCCATATTTAATTTCAGTAATAATTATAAACAAAATGTTCGCGATCTGTTCAGCGTACAATAATTTAAACATTAGAAGTAAGAATAAACTTACAGTGCAAACTACCAATTGACATCTTGGAGATGTCTCTTAAAAAGTTCAAAGTTTGTATTAAACGTAAGCTTATAGAAAAGTCCTATTATAGTATAAAGGACTACGTAAACGATAAAAAAGCTTGGGTGTAAATTATTGCTCTGACCAGGTTGCTCTTCTAATAATTTAAAATGGCATTGTGAGATGGTGACAACAAAAAAAAAAAACACCCGGCTAAGTTTGTTGTGGGCTCCTTCTTAGATCGGGACGCGTTTGGAACCCTCGTAGCTTTAGTTTTAAGTTTACGAATGTGGTTATCGCCATCATCTCACTACCGTGTAATTCTTATGTACGCATCAAAAGTGCCACCTGTGGGCCTACTTGAATAAAGATATTTTTGACTTTGACTTTGACTTTGACTACATTGTCTAAAATAACGTATTTTATAGGTTAAATATAAGGGTAAATATAACTTTTTTTTTAATAGTAATATTTAAGCCATAAAGTATTTATTATCAAGGCTATCGTAAGTAGATGAATTTTTCCCTTGACGGCACATTATATGGTCGCATAATTTAAGAGATGAAGAATGAAAATTAATATTACGACGCGTACATGTCAAAAAAACTTGAAGTTACATAGCTTATTCTTATGTTAGGTACTTTAATCAAATTGGGTGAAACCGCGGGGAATAAATAGACTTTAGATTAATTATGTACTCACCGAAAATTATTTAACTCCCTGTCTTTCAATGCCAACTTACTAAGTATAAGATTCCAGTCCATTGTACTCGTTTTTTAAGATCGTTATTTCCGTGAATCATGACATTGTCAATAAATGATACCTTGTTCTGTCAACGGTTAGCCGATCGGATATAAGTCCTCAGATCTTCCACAGTTTACGTTAGCATATAGGAAAGATCTTGTCTACCATGAAGTAAAGAGAAAGTTTTATTTATCAGTGGAAAATATTTTATATGTACTAGGAACGCATGAAGTCGACACATTTCCCTTAGTTGAGATGGTTAGCAACACAGAATCCCGGTACTGCTTACCTATACCTGTACAACGAAAAGCAGCCGGCGTATGCTTAGTTTAATAATTATAAAAATGTCAAATAACGATGTGATAAGTGAACAAAATATTAAACTTTCTCTTTGAATGTCATGTTTAATGAGAGAGGTGTTTTTATGGACACCATTAAAACCAAGGTAATATATTAACAAAATTTGTTACTGTTGTAAATTCATTTTAACTATGTTTTAATGGTATTGCGTTTTGCTTCTTGTAATTTAAATACGTGAAACGATGAAAAAACAAGAGCATAATAATATAATGGTAATAAAATTTAAGCTCTTAAGATACATTGTATTTCGTTTGAGATCTTACCGAACCGTGATGCAACAATGTAGCAATGTAATTATTTTGCCAACTCATCGCCATTTTCATCTCACAGCTGGACACAGACATTCTTACTGATAAGAGCGATAAAGCATGAACTTTCGACGCCATCCATGCTGATCCAATGGAGTTGAGCGGGTTTTTTATTGTACCATATACCACATATAGGCACTCGTACATGAAACGTGCTACCAAGCGATTTACCATACCTATGCCAGCACTATGTCGTGTAGAATCCTTACAAACTCATACCAGTTTGTATGTTATGTAATAGCGGCTATGCTGGCAAAAGATGGACCTTGGAAGGCAGCGGCCTACTTCTCTGAAATCGTAGAATACCCTTGCCTAAATCAAATTTAAAATAAAAATCTGCTCAACTCGGAAATTTGATATCGTGATCCTTTAAGTGTTAACCAGTAGATGATCGTGGCAGGAACCCTTTATTTAACTTTATCTCACTAATATATTTTTGTATTTTTGTTGATCCCATGATGGATATCCTAATGCCGTGTTACAGGCTGTAGATAAAGTACAAGTGGTACTACCAAAGCTATTAAGTCGTTATAAACGAAAGAGATTCCTAACCTCACATTATTGCCTCGCCTGTAACCCGTCGGCCGTGATATACGGCCTTTATGTGACCCAGTCGAGCAATAAATATTTTTAGACTCGACGTCCATTTACATCCGTTTAGACTGTATTAAAAGTAATGATGGAAGAAACACAGAAATAACTCGTTTCAACCTGTGGATTACTATCGCAGGATAAAGATGTTTGGAGGTTATTTGACGGCCGACTGGTACAGTGGGCAGCGACCCTGTTTTCTGAGTTGAAGCCCGTGGGTTTGATTCCCACAGCTGCAATATGTTTGTGTAGTGAACATGATTGCTTTTCAGTGTCTGGGTTATAAAAACTTTCATCAATATCTTAGTACCCATAACACAAGCTACGCTTACTTTGGGGCTAGATGGCGATGTGTGTGTTTTTCTTACTATATTTATTTATATTATTACCACAATTATTAAAGAACTACTTAGTAGAGCTTTTTGTGACGGAGGTTTTTGTACTTTCATATATTTATAAAGTCAAATATTTGTTAAGTTAGAAAGCTTGTGCGACTAACACATTTTTTAAAGTAAGGGACATCTAAATTTATAAAGTACAGATAAGGGAAGAAAGAAATATGTGGTGAGTTCCCAACGAATCACGCTGTCCCTTGGGTTCCACTCGTAGAGAACCGTAATTAAAAAAATAGTTGCAACGAGTAACAGACAACAACGACTCATTGGGAAAAGAAAATTCCCAACGAGACATACTTATTTATTTGTATGGGTGATGTTGATTTTTGCATTTAGAATTTGCAGCCATGTGAATTTAACAACTTTTGTAATAGCGCCGTACCACATAACATTTGTATGTGACTAGTTGGGAACTCATAATAATATATTTTTGATAAATTACAATTTTAAAAACCTTTGGCGCTACTTAAGTAAATTACACACCAGAAACTACCACTACAGAAACAATAGAAGCGCTAGGATAACGCTTGTCATGTGTGGCCCCTGACCTCTATTATACTATAGATAGAGGTAATTGTGTGTGGCACAACCTAGTAAAAAATTCTAGCTCAGAACTGTGGTACATTTACTGCCAGGCATAAAGGCATACACCACTGATTTTCAGGAACCAAGTCCAGGTTCTAGATCGATTCCAGACTAATAAACGTACCCGTTTAAGCGCTTTTTTTTTTAAACAAAATAAAAGTTTGTATCATAAAAGTTCTCTCATTAGAACTTGTACGTAATAAATAAATTCAATGGCTATTATTTTTTACCGGTTTCGTCCGAACAATAAAACACATGAATTATACTAACGAGTACACATTACACAGCGTCCGGGTGATAAGCATCACACTCAGGTGTAAGGGTAATTAAGCTAATCTTCACCTTTGACACTGGGCTTTCCAGAAACACGACTGGTCGTGGGAGTTACACACTGAAGATTTTATTATAACAAGCCGCGCGTGCGCGTTTACTTAGTCTCAACTTCGTCCTCGAACAGTTTCTAATTTCCCGTGAGAATAAGGAATGTTATCGACGATAGGTACCTACTAGTTTCTAGAATTGAGACTACAGACATGGTAAATTTCCTTAAGGTCGGTTTAAAGGTTATAACATGAATTCTTTTAACGCATGTCATTTTTAATTTGATTTCGTTGAGGACAGAAAACTCCTTTTTTTGAAAGAAATAGGTGAACTTTCTCGTGCTTACTTCAACACTCGGCAGTATCGTTGTACCAATCGTATTCGATTATAACAACTAGTGGTGCCGTGTAGTGACGGCAGATCGGAATACAGTTGTAACCACCCCTCCTCTGCCTGCGGGTGTCGTACGAGCCGACTAAGCAAATGTAAAGAAGATCGGGCAGCAGCGTCCTCTGTGCTACTACTACTATCTACTACGACTACCAACCGTCTGCCCAGCGCTGTGATTATTGGCAAACCCTCGCATCAGGAGAGGCCTTTAGTCCAGCAGTGGACTGTCGCTGTGGATGATGATTGATGATCACAATATTATTACGAGTACAATATTGCTCTTTCATCAGTTAATAAATAAATGCGATCTACTCTTATAAAAACAACAATAAAAAAAGAGAATCTTATTTCTTTAACTTATTGGCTAAAAATAAGAATAAGTACTAAGTATTTATGTTTATAATATCGTGTAAAACCTGTACCTCCTCAAATTCGAGGGCTTCTGGAAGAAACCTCTTCAGCGATAAGTTGTCTTTGTTTCGTCCTGTCCTTTTTATGTTAATTTTAATTTTTTTGTAAATAATTATAACAAATTATTTAAATAAATAAATATCAATACCTAACGATTTTTTACTTTATTATCATGAATCGAACATGCTAAAATTTAACGCAACGAGGCAGTTTTTCTTCAAAAACTGAAAGACAAATAAATCGCTTTACCAAGTCGGCAGTGCGCGCCGGGTAGTACGTAGGAGGTACTAAACCTCAAACAGAACATAATTTTAAAGACCTTAGAACCGTTTAATGGTTATCGTCAACAGAATCCGTCTCGCCTAATAGCTGTTTAGTTCACAGACTTATCGAGGCGTCGCGTCGCGTTGTTTATGTATGATTACAAGGCGGAAATTTTCAACAAATAAAACTTTACCATATTCTTACAGGTTTCGACTCACTTGACACCGTGTCTGAAGGTAGATTATGAAGCGAAGATAACGTTCGCATTTTGTTTTTATTTTTGTTATTTCGTCACATTGAGAATTTCAGTAAGCATCCGTAACATGGTAGGTAATAGTAGTGAACTAATTTGTGAAGTAATCCATTTTAATTTTATTAGTACACAGCCAATCATGCGCGATTTAAAGCGAGTAGTTTTACCTGTGTAAACGATTCGCTGCAAATTTTCTCAATAGGTAGCTCACCATGAAATCCCAGACAGCCTGCAAATCCTAAGCATGCAATTCTTTGTTTGCTTTAACAGTTCAAGCCCCCGTATTCAGTAACCTTTTCGGTCGACTCTGAGCGCTGTGGTCTAAGAAGCGTAGGTGATTCCATTCCTACTTTTCACTGGTCTGGTTAAGTGGGAAGGTCTGACCGTGGCTAACTATTCTAACAAACCGTGCCAGTCGCCCAGCGACTTAGCGTCCAAGTTCTATGCCGCGTAGTAATCGATTTCTTTAAAGCTAACTTATTGTGAAATAATAAAAATAATAAATCGTCCCTACCGGGGAGCTTATTAAGCCGTCAGTCCCGGTTTCTATCAATAAAACTGGGGCAGGGTAGAGAGCCACAGCCTAGCAGTAGGCCGGGGATGATATATTAATAGGTAAACGTTTCGAAGGGTTAGTAGATATTGCCGTATACTTACCGACATACCTCAATGAGTCGCGAAGCTGAAGTGGCAATGGGCGGTGCATATAGATCGGAGATCCAATCGACGTTGGGGTCCCAAGGTGCTGGAATTTCAACCTCGCACCTTTTGGCGGTTCGACACTGCGTTGGTGGTTAGTAGGCGGACGGATGACATAAAACGTCTCGCTGGGAGCCGCTGGACCCAAGCGGCACAATTTTTTTGGAACTCAATACAAAAGACCTATATCCAACACAGGACGTCCATTGGTGGACATTATGATGATGAACTATAAAGATATAATTGTTAAGTAGTAAGATATAATAGTTATTCATCCAAATTAAATATAATATGAATAAAGTACAGATAAGGGAAAAAGAAATATAAAAAGTTTCGTCATAATGAAATAGGTATAGGCCCGTATAGGGCTCTAGGTCTCATTGCATAAGACAAACTTTTCAAATTAAATAGGTGTTTTAAAGACCTTGATGCTGTCAAAACACAATTTATTACAAGCTTTTATCTCTGCATATCCTGTCACGCAGCTCAAACTTGTTGGTGAACGTTTAAAATACACGATTACTTATATATTTAACTCCGTAGCATTTCCTTTGTGTATTGCTGAAATAAATTTTGATATGATAATTATTATTAGCACTAGTTTATTTACTGATTATAGTTCAACCAATTGAATTATCTGTAGAAGAAAGTGCCGTGTGATGACGGTAGATCAGACTTCAGCTGCCACCACCCATCCTTTTCCCGCGGGGCCGTACGACGCGACTTTGGGAATATAACGGAGAACATTGAACAACGTTCTCTTCGCAACTACTTACTACTGCTAGCGTGTTGATTATAATGGGCAAACCGCAAACCCCGTTCTTTGAGAGATGTCTGTAGTAGAGCAGTGGGCTGTTATAGGCTATGAAGAAAAAGACGAATCTTCGGTGATAACACAGCTTTCGAACCTTTGATTATGCGATCCATCTTATTTTCTTCGACACATGTCGACTGATCTAGCTTTTTATACATTTGCTACCTAGGTTGCTTTCCGTGAACTCTGGTTTTTGCGGCTTTTTATTGTTAAGAATATACAATGGTGGTAAACGTACTGTGTATTTAAACTCAACTTAGTATAATATTTTAAAAAATATCTATATTTTATCAGTTTACGTATTCACTATATTATTGTGTATTTTCGTGCAATGTTCAAATATTTTGCGTTATTTTGGGTATTACTATTCTAGGAATATTCTTATTATTAACATTTCATAAATATTTAAAAAACATTCTGTTAATTTAACTATTAGGTACGCTTAGACTCTTTACACAAGAACTGTGAGTGTGACTGTAAATTGTGGTTGGATACGTGTGTGTTATTTCGTAAATTGTTTTGCAGGCTTGCGCAAAGCTGCATTTCTAATGCTGAGACTAATATTTCCATTCCCAGTAGATGTAAGTACACTGCATGGTATGGCGATGCAAGTGCAGGTGTTTATAATCTCGGCGAGGAATGCAGGGGCAGGTGACAGGACGAGCGTTCTACGGCGTTAGAGCTCAAATCACGTCTATAAACCGCAGGACTATGAACAACCATAGACTTAAGAAGCACATACGTATGTGAAATATAATATATCTACTTTAATGCAACATTTTAATGTTGTCTGTTTAAGGATACCACATGAAAAAATCCATAGTTCTGAGAAAAGGCCTGACTTCCAGCGAGAAATCTTGAGATTTTTACGTGATAATATAAATATTAAATATATATACTACGACAATACACACATCGCCATCTAGCCCCAAAGTAAGCGTAGCTTGTGTTATAAGTACTAAGGTGTCTGATGAATATTTTTATGAATAATATACATAAATACTTATAATATACATATAAACACCCAGACACTGAAAAAGATTCATGTTCATCACACAAACATTTTCCAGTTGTGGGAATCGAACCCACTGCCTTGGACTCAGAAAGCAGGGTCGCTGCCCACTGCGCCAATCAGCCGTCAAATGAAACGTAGAAAGAATTTTTCTATCATATGCATTTATATCCATTCTTGGTCTGTTGATTTCATTTAAAATGATCCAAGAAACCGGCTACTTAAGGGCGTCTTCAGTTTAATTTTTTTTTTTTTTTTTAAGACAATACACACATCGCCACCTAGCCCCAAAGTAAGCGTAGCTTGTGTTATGGGTACTAAGATGACTGATGAATATTTTTAGGAATTATATATAAATAAATACTTAGAAAATACATATAAACACCCAGACACTGATTCATTATAATTTAAAGAGTTTAACATGCGAGGCATTTTATAAATCAATAATAAAAGAATACAACTTACGTTAATTAGCTGTATTTCATTGAAAATTCTTAAAATCCTGAGATTTCATGATATGCAAGCTCCAGTCGCTATCAGGAAAACACTACTAAAAATCTGGAATTTACAGAGATAGAGATATGGTAAATTGGTAACCCTTTGTGTGCATGATCTCCTACTTCCCCTAGTAGCTGCCTACCTTAAAGTAGCTGCCTCGTTGGCTTTGTGGGTTGTTTGTTTGTTACTGATATTTAACAATCCCGCGTCGTCAGGTCAATAATAGTTTTAGGTAACTAACTTTTTTTTTTATTAACGATAGCCCAGCGTTTGACGACAATCATGCCCGTTAGGAAGCAATGATGAAATACCTTGTGTATTTTTAGTTTATTTACAAATTTTCAGGCAACTGGCGGTGTCTTTACCCATGCCTAAGAGTGCATGTTACTATCACTAACCCTCCTGAAAGGAAGCCTGTGCCCAGGAGTACAATTTTTTTTATTATACTAAAAAGGATCTATTCTATGTTAGACTATATTGCTTCGCCTTCCGTAAATTGTTTATATGTCTACCATCAGGGGCCAGTCAGGACTCAGGATCTTGTGTCCTGACTCAGGATCTCAGGACACAAGATCCTGAGTCCTGACTGGCCCTGAGTGCTGACTCACGAACAAGCTAGGATCACAACCAAGCTGGTTGTTTAATGTTAGTCTGGACTAACCAGAAACTACCATTTTTGCTTTCTCTTTTATGTTGTCATCTTGTGGTTTCCACAGTTATAATTTGTTTATCGTAGTTCAGTACTGCAATGTACGTCAAAAAAAATTCTTTTCTTTATGTACTATTTTAAGTAGGCTTATACTTTTGAAACGTCAAGTCCGTCCGTTTGTGGTGACTCCAACATAGCGTTGTTTGCAAAGGCAGCTTTTTAACGATGTCGGCTAGATACTTACACGTAGCAGTTCTTTTTTGGTAACACCAACGTTTTCTTTTTCTACTTACCTTTCTAACTTTCATATACATTATACATAGTCATAATCTAGGCATATTTTTTTTTATTAATAAAAGAAAAACTTCTAAGTGTTAAAAAATATTCTATAGCATTTATAGCAAATTCTTGAGTTATTTGATTAAAGAGTAATGTTCTACAAATATCTCAATCGATTTTGAGGTTTAATATAACTGCTACACCCCTACAGCCTGTTCCCATTTTAGATTGCATCATCACTTAACAGCATATGAGTTACCAGTCAAGGCCAAACTTGTAGTGAAAAAATAAAAACTAGCCCTTATATCTAATAACTATATAAGACACCAATTTTTTTCCAGGCAAATTACCAAAAGGAGTTCTCATTAAATTTCAAAAAGAGATTACCTATTTAAAGGGCGGAAAAACTAATGTCTTAAAGCAGGCGACACTTTGGCGATTCCTAT
This sequence comes from Pararge aegeria, assembly GCF_905163445.1. NCBI lineage: Eukaryota > Metazoa > Arthropoda > Insecta > Lepidoptera > Nymphalidae > Pararge > Pararge aegeria. Next base: position 6,751,655 of record NC_053195.1, on the reverse strand, counting down.
GGTGGAGCTACTGTTTGTTCATGGGTGGTTATTACTTATAATATTTATACCTAGATAAAAAAGTAAAGCTGTCGACCTTGGTACTGATTATTATCACTAACATATTATTAAGATCGCCCGCGATCCCGCATGTGAGCAGCGTCGAGGTTCTAAATCTAAAATTCCTCCTTTAAGAGAAGATACCTGTCATAAACAAGTGGCATTAATTGGCTGCTTTAATGATGACGGCATGTGGTCAGCATTGATCGGCATGCCCAAAAGTTAGGAAGGGTGAACGAATTTTCCGATTTCTAAGTCTATGGCAAGTGTAATAGCGTAATTCTAGACGACTACATAATATATATGGTATGGTAAGTAGTTAGTAACAGGATTAAAAAGTGTCGCGACAGGTGGCTAGCGGCGAGGCGGTGTTAGAAAATCGTTAGGATAGAGATAGACGGGCGCTTCCTTCACCTTGCCTTGCTTGTAATTTATAATGCGGTACAGACTCGTTTGTGGAGAGGAAAAAATGTATACATATATAACGTAATCACTTTAATTGGACGTGATATTTTTATCTCTATACGGATGTTTAGTTTCATCTGTTATTTTGTATAATTAAAAATTGTGTCCTGTTTCATAAACAAAACTAAAAGAAAGAAAAATCCGATCTTTGAAGAAGGAGTCTCCTTGAAAGAATTTTTCTTTCTTTTTATGACTGTTAAAAATATATCTAGTCACACCATCGACTTTGATTGCCCTTTAATAACCTCATCTGGTAGCAGAAGGCCTGTCTCATTTTTTTGCGCAAAAATAACTTTTGCGTGTAATTCACGTAACATCTTGTAGATACCTGTGCAAAATTTTTAATATTTCATACAAATATTCATTCTTTGACCTACGGCGTCCTACAGCCCAACTTAAATAACCTTTCATAAAAATTAGGCTATCAGATACTCCGAGCGTTTTCAGTTCCACAGATCGAAGCTTTCGGAGAAAAAAACCATAAACGCTCTTCTGCTATAATAATATATATAAGTATGAAGAAATCACTTTTTTATTCTTCAAAACCTTTGCTATATCTCCAAACTTATGATTTGTTCCATCCATTAATTTGTGTACCTATCTAAAGTCTGAAAACATAAAATTTGGAAAATTTTTGTTTTTTAATATCTTGTCGTTTTTTCTAACTTCTCTCATAATGTAAACATCTCAATCATCATCATCAATCTTACCATTACTTTGTAATGTAAAGTATGTTTTAAAAATATAAGAAAATAAAGTGTGCAAAAATAAATAAAACAACAACAATAAAAAGAAGATTTATGTAAGTGTGTTTTCATTATTTTCTTAACAATTTGAAAATAAAGTTTACACTAAAAAGAAACAAAAAAGTTGTTAACGTTATAAGAAAAGTAAAAAATAAACTTTACCTACAGCCACCACCACCACGGATGTTTTCAAGGAATACTATAAAAGTTCCTAAATTGACTCGTTAAGATAATCGTTGAAGCTCCAACATTTCTCATAAAAGCACCTGTCGTATTTACTATTAGTTCCATTTTCTTACTATTGATTCTTATCCAAATGGCTATATTTTATATGCCTATTTAAGAACATCGACATTTTATGTAGATAGAAGCGTGAAATAGATGGTTTGGTGAATAACTAACAATGGCTTTTATATACATAGGCTGTGATTTCCTTTTCTTAATGTCAATAGATAAATGAGTCTTGAATTCTATGTGGGCGACTTGCACCTGCCAGCTATAACGCAGGGCTGTGCTATTGTGGAAAACTTATCTAGGATTTTAGCCATAGAAAAACCATAGAAATCTTAATAAGACATAACTAAGATTTCTATGGAAAAAAACATATTGTACGGTTTTTTCATCATTACCCGTTACCGACCCGCTGCAGCTCAGGGTCCTCTCAGAATGAAAAGCATTTAGGGCATAGTCCACGCTGGCTAAGTGTGGATTGGTAGACGTCATACGCCTTTGAGAATATTATGGGGAACTGTGAAGCATGCAGGTTTTCTTACGCTGTTTTCCTTCCCGGTATTTTCATTGCTATATAAAAAGATAGAATTCATGCCGGGGCTCAAACTCGGTCCCCCGAAAGGGGTCGAAGCTGTAACAGCGAGGCTATTATCGCTTTTTTGAAGCTTTGTCACCTGTTGTAGTATATTATAGTATATTAATTTAAAGCACAAAAGTCGAAGAGGGTTTCCAGCGACCAACACTTTTTCTCCAATTTTCTTTTTAAGTTTTTTCTATAATGTAATTTAAAACCCAAAGTTTTTGAATGTCCTATTTGATTATTCTGAATTAAATTAAATGATATTAAACATAATTTCCTCGTGCCTTGGAAAGTCCATTTAAACCGTCGACAACCCATCAATTGATTAAAATACAATGCTTTCGAGTACGCAAATATAGTTTTTGGGTAATCAATAGTAGCCTGATGTGAAAGTTGTCCGTAGAACATACACAAATAGATATTTGCATATATGACGAATATCTCTGTGGTATGCACGACTACACGGTAATTTAGATTTAGATGTTAAGCTAAATGACATTCTTACAAGATTCTAATTAAATTTTTAAATTGGTCCAAAAATTCAGAAGTATAGAGAAACAGTAAACAAAATAATACATAAATATCTATAGATATAGGATTAAAATTTCAAACTATAAATACCGATTTTAACCTAAGCTAAAATATTAATTAAGATATAATTATTTCTACCACGTCAGCGTTTCCCCGTAGATACACATAAAGCAATTTACTAACTTCTAAATAGTATCTTAAAAAAAATAGAGCACCTTTTATAGACTCAATAACATCTATTCAGCGCCGGTTTCGGAACCGACAGGATTTGAACCTGCGACTCTCGGGCAATCGCGTCGTGAGCGCTCAATAACATCTGATAAAAAAAGTGTAGGACGAAAAGCAATAACCTTGAAAATTGAATCTGGGAGTAATTGTCCCAGTGACCTCTCTTATTAATGCTGGGTAGCCTGTTGCCACTTTTGTCAATAATTAATTGGCGCCATTTTGCGCTGTAAGTAGGTAATGAAGCTGTTATTCAAGTGTTAAGGGAACCAAAAATACTGTTAAATTAATACCAGAGCTACCTTATAGAGTATACTTACTCCGGTCATAAAATTTGGCGCTACAAATGATGATAAAATTTCAACTGATGTTTGTATAAGTACAGTCCAATGTTAATAATAAATGTCAATAGATTGTTTCCATATTAAAAAGAGGTGATAAGAGTAAAGCAACCCTAGACGCACAATAATTACAGAATGGGCTCTCTAACACGATTCTAATAGGAAACGCATAATGGCTGCCCCGCGGCACACCACCTGCTGCACTTCTCCAATCACAACCTCACATTAACCGCCGCGTGACCGTACCAAATACAAATAGATATGTCGGCGGGCGATTGTGTACGCCGGCAAATTGTTAAAGATCTAGACATGCCATAGTCATCGTTACTAACAAATAAATTAACGAGATTTTTCAAGCCTTGAAAACTAACGATCAGCGCCATTTGATATTTGTAATAACCGGTAGTTCTATCCACCTATTTCGACGGATATAGAGACGGATGAACTCACAGAGTTAACTACAAACATATCCATTCAGAAAATACTAGTGTGATAACGACTTTACACCATGTCGGTCTGAAATGTAGCCAATGTCATGAATTAGCTGTTGATCAAATATAATTTTAATTGTTTCTTGAAAACTATTTATTAATTAAATTATAATGATAAGCGTATTTGTAAAAAACCTAATTAATTTAATAAAATACCTGGCCAGTATGAATTTATAGTTATCAAAAGTTTAATTATTTACCCACTTTATAAAATTACTGTAACAAGTGGTTTCCTCGAACTAAGAGCTAAGCTTGTACTTTTGTTGTTTTTTAATGAATGGAAAGGAATAAACATTAATTAATACGTTATATTTCTTAAATAAATAATCGGTAATGCAAAACGATTAAGAATCGATATACAATCAATAAAACTTTCTAGATTAAGACTTAATTGCTGTTTAAAAAACAGAATCAAAGCTCCAAATTTTTAAATGCGGGGGGGGGGGGGATAATCAACTTTACAACTTAGGTACACTGCCCCGCAAATCTATGAAGATTTTTATTTAACTTGGCCGTCATTTGTTTTGTACAACACATACCTTACCTTCCTTTTTAGGACCGGATAGTAAAGATTTATTAATAAAAATCCTGCATAAATAAAGTAAATAATCCAGTCGTCCGCAATCAACTCGTCTAATTATACAGGAAGTCTATGGCACGGCGCAAAAACTGCATGGATATTAGCAGGCGAGCCGTAAACTAGATCGGACTCATTAGACGTAGAAAATGGAATATGAACATTGAACACCTGCCGCAGGAAAATGTCAATTTTCTTAGACTTACGCCATGAGCACTTTACAATGAACGATACGTGATAATGTAGCTTTTCTACTGTTGATAGATTGTCTACTTGTCGTCTTAACAAACAAGGCTTTGATAGTACTCGTTGTATAGGTAGATATATTTTCATCATAATCAACATCGATGGCTATCCACTGCTTGACAAAGGCAGTAAGTTGCCGGAACGCAGCATTGCTATGTTCCGGCCTGATCATAGTAAACAAGCTACCGACAATGTGTCCCAACAATACACACACACAGCGTCTTCGCCGGCGGAGACGAGGGCCCCGATTTCTGACGTCATCCGGACGTGGACCCTTTATACGGTCACTGGGGCGTTCGTTCGTTCAATGATTAGTCCAAAAGTTCACCAACAGTCAGATTAACGTCGAACCGAGCCGAGGTCCGAGTCCTCAAAGGAGGCACCCTCGGGTCGACGTCTCCTACCTTCCTCCCGATGTCGTCGAGCCCTAGGGCTCTTCTCGCGCTTGTCCCACTCCCCCGGTGACGCCGTAGTCAGGTGGTTATCGGCAACTGTCAATCCGAAAAAGAAGCAAACAAGCAAATGAAGCCACGCCTTGGGTTGATAGGCATAAGATGGCTCGTTGCGATGCGATGGCATGCAAGGAACACAAGGGCTGGCTCTCGTCTGCCTGGCCTTGCATACCCTACGAAGTGTCGTGCTGCTTAGTCCATCAATTAATATGATAGAAAAAAAACAAGAAAATTCATAGAAATCTCTATCTAAAATTTCACGTCTCTGGGATCAAGACCTTTCTTAGAAATTTGCCGCATAAATATTTACATATTATCTTAAAATCTTATGTTGTTACGGAGTATATTACCATAGTCATGAATTAAAAACAACTTAGATGCAATTAAAGCAAGTTAATTTCATTAGCGGCGACTGAGTGGTCAAGAACCTTAATTTTTATGTATGAACACGGATAGGTAGGCGAGTGGGTACAACATATTTACTCTAGTTTATCTTTTTAATTCTCTGACACACAGGATGTTCATTTCTGTAACTTAACCGGTTGTTAAATTTTAACTGACAGGGCCGTTTTTTAATCACCAAATTAACATTAACTAAGGAATAAATTAAATGTTGGGACTGTTGTTTTATAGGAACTAAGTTCTCCGTTAAAATTACTCCTCACTTAGGCTTTATTACAAAAATTTGAAAAAACAGCTCTAAGGTTGACTTATTGTAAAGTGGCGTGTACAACCTGCATTGAAGCAGGGTCGAAGTTTTAAATTGTAAAGATGGACGAGGCTTTGACCCCTGGGTCTGTTATAGGTTATGTAGTGCAGAATAAAAAAAAAGTAAGTAAACCTAGAAGTACGAGTATCACGCAAATTGAGATAAAACTTTTTATACGTCTAAGTATTAATAATATAACAATGTAAACATTTTAACAGAGAACTAATTTTTCATATCAAACCAATAGTCACCGAGATGAAGGCGTTCTATTATATAGCTTCTTACATCATTCTTGTACGGTACCTATTAATGTTTTGTCATTTTATTTTCATTGAAAAGGATTTCTTGGAATCAAAATGGTGGTACGATCACTACACCGACCTCACTGGCGCAGTGCTGAGCGCTATGGGGGGTCATGGGCATTTACATGGGAGGTCCTGGGTTCAATTTGGGGAAATTACTGAATTTTCTCTGGTCTGGTCTGGTGGATATTTTACTCCCGAATCCCGTTGATTCAGGTACATAAGGGAGAGTGAGTTGAATCCTGTACTCTCACTTATATATCCGTCCGTCGAGGGACACACAGAGTTTTTAGGGGGTGCAAGTCCCACATAAATACTCCGTTACTGCCAACGGTGTGGTATGCATCAGGCATTTTCTCGGTATAAAAAAAAGAGCATAGCGCTGGGAAAAATAATCATGATTCGTGAAATACCCATTGCGGGATTGGAACAGCACCCTGTATAAAGTTAAGACGGGCCACCTGTGCACACTCCGAGGTTCTCACCACGCCCCCGCGGCCGCGTCAATATTGACACTGATTATATCAATCTACTATCTCCTAACCTGTTCGCATAGGAAGTACACCTACGCGCATTCGTGGAAAATTGGTATATTAAGTATGTTAAAATTCTTTAGAACGGTTTATGTACAGCTCCTACAGACGCGATCCTAGGGTCTTCGATTTGAGCTAGCCTAGTTACTTATACGACTAATTGGACTCATTATGACCGAAGCCGTCTGCCCATTGTGGTGATTATGGGGAAACCCTCCCGTTGAGAAAGGCCTCTAGTCCAGCACTGGACTGATATAGGCTATCGATGACAATAAATTCAAATTCAAAAATTCAAAATTCATTTATTTCAAGTAGGCCTAATATAAGCACTTTTGAAACGTCAAGTATGTCTGTTTGTAGTAACTCTACTACCGGTTCGGAAGGCAGATTCTACGCAGAAGAGGCCGGCAAGGAACTCAGCAGTTGCTCTTTTCCAACATCGTATTACAATTTGTTCTATCTTGTGTGATATGAAAGCGGAGCGGCTTCTTGTCAGGCAAGATATATTGTGATATCAATGTAAATAACTTACTACATCCGGAGCAGTACGGTTTTACTAAAGGTCGTAGCACCACGGATGCAGGCGCTAAACTTTTAAAACATGTGTACGATGCCTGGGAACGTTCGCAGAATGCCATTGGTGTTTTTTGTGATCTATCCAAAGCATTCGATTGTGTCGATCATAAAACCTTGCTTCTTAAACTAGCCCATTATGGTATCAAAAACGTTGCACTAAATTTGGTTGCCTCTTATCTCAGTGACAGAACCCAAAGGGTTTGCATAAAAGACATTAAGTCGCAGGGGTCGGCTACGTCAATGGGTGTCCCACAGGGTTCAATCTTGGGTCCCTTTCTATTTTTGGTGTATATAAATGATCTACCACACCATGTCAGTGAAACCTGTGACATTGTACTGTTTTCTGATGATACATCTCTAATTTTTAAAACTGATAGAGGTAGAGACAACTCTGACGATGTAAGCCGTGCTATGTCGCATGTGTCGCTCTGGTTTACTGTCAATAATTTACTTTTAAATGCAAAAAAAAACTAAGTGTGTGGAATTTATTTTACCAAATGTAAAGAAAGTTAATAAAAATATAATAATAAATGGAGAATCACTAAAAATGGAAGATTCCACAGTTTTTCTGGGCATGACCTTGGATTGTAAGCTTCAGTGGGGTACCCATATAGATACACTAGCAGGTAAACTAAGCTCGGCTGCCTACGCCGTCAGGAAAATTAGACAGATTACTGACGTAGAAACAGCAAGACTTGTTTACTTCGCGTACTTTCATAGTGTGATGTCTTACGGGATCTTATTATGGGGCAAAGCTGCTGATATTGAAACTATATTCATATTGCAGAAAAGAGCTGTACGGTCAATATATAAACTTAAATCACGTGAATCCCTCCGTGAAAAATTTAAAGAAATTGGTATACTTACGGTAGCCTCACAATACATTTATAACAATATAGTATTTGTAAGACAACATATTAGTCTTTATAAACAAAAAGTGGATATAAACAGTCGACTTACAAGAAATGGTCCTAAATTAGTGACATCTGCATATCGTCTGCGAAAGGTGCAGAAGTCATTTGTGGGATTGAGTATACGCTTTTATAATATGATTCCTAAGGTAATTTTGGACCTACCAATCCATAAGTTTAAAGAATGTGTTAAAACACATTTATTACAGCGAGGTTATTATACAATTGATGAGTTTCTTAATGACAAGGTTGCTTGGAAGCATCCGGCTCCGCTTTCATCTCTCACAAGATAGAAAAATGAATGTTAAAATATAAAATGTAAATTTTTGATGTTGGAAAAGAGCAACTGCTGAGTTTCTTGCCGGCTTCTTCTCGGTAGAATCTGCCTTCCGAACCGGTGGTAGAGTCACTACACACGGACAGACTTGACGTTTCAAAAGTGCTTGTATTAGGCCTACTTGAAATAAATGAATTTTGAATTTTTGAATTTTGCAACCTTGTCATTAAGAAATCCATCAATAGTATAGTAACCTCGAAGTATTAAATGTGTTTTTATACATTCTTTAAATTTATGTAATAAGGTAGCATGTTATAAAAGCATATTCTCAGCCCCACAAAAGTTTTCTATACCTTCCTAAGACGATATGCTGATATCACTAATTTATGATATACTAGCGTACCCAGCCCGCTTCGCCGGGCTTGATTTTGCTTTATTTTATTTAAACAATAAACTTACATCATTAAATTTTTAATTTAAGTCTTTTAATATATAAAATCATTTATTTCTCTCCGTATTCATTCTCTTCTATTCTCTTCTCGAGCGGGTGAAGATCATTATCTACACCCATGTACACCCAACAATAGAATATCATCATAGTAAATAAAAGCCGTATTTGACGGTTTGACAGTTCAAAAATAGGAGTGATCCGATCGAAACGAATTTTTACAGGATTACTCACCAGGTCAATCCGGAGATTCCCTGAATGTTTCATGGAAATCGGTCCAGCCGTTTCGGAGCCTGTACGGAACATACCCACACACTTTCTCTTTTATATATATATAGATAGATATCATAATAGGTACTATAAAGCCGACTACAAATAATTACGACGCTAAAATATATATAGGTACCTACGTACGTACGATACGTAGTTATGTATTTTTTATGTAGGTAGGTCCTTATGTTTCTAATGATATTTTTTACGAGCGGTCAAAATATCATCATAATCAATTCATTACCGGTCAACTATAAATCTCTAGAGATAAACTAAGGTTTAAAAATGTTCTACTGAACTGCCGATTTGACGGCCGATTGGCGCAGTGAGCAACGACCCTGCATTCTGAGTCCAGGCCGTGGGTTCGATTCCCACAACTGAAAAATGTTTGTTTTTTCAGTTTCTGGGTGTTTATCTGTATATTATAAGTTTTTATGTATATTATTCATAAAGATATTCTTCAGTCATCTTAGTACGCATAACACAAGCTACTCTTACTTTGGGGCTAGATGGCGATGTGTGTATATTTAAAAAAACAAAAAACGTCAATGTTCTAAAAGCCAACCATTTCAACAAAAATACATAAAAGAGGTATCTTTATATGCTTCAACCCATCTTTAACGAGTAATAGTCATAAAAGTCGATGAATATAATCTGTTTGACGAGAGAACTATGAGGGATGGCAATTTAGGAAGAGTTTTGGGAAGTCAAAGTATATCTCGATCAGATAAGGTGAACCAGCTGCAATATTAACCAAACTTTAACAGCTATTTTGTAAACAAAATTTAATCCTAAATTTCCTGCCTAATGGCGTGTTTATGCAACAAACCAAAATAATTATTACGATAAGAGAAGACGTATACCACATTTGTGCCAGTAGCGAGGTCTAGAATCCAAATTCCACAGTCTGAGGCCACGGAATTTAAGGTAGGCGTAGAATTAGTTAGCTTGAAAGGAAGTAATTATTGTAGCTCTTTTGGGTCTCAGCTCTTTGATAGAGATTATTAAAAAATTATGAGGAATGGACACAAACATATTTAATTAGGCTGTTGGGTGCTGTGGACTGGGTTTTTAAATATGAAGCAGCCAGTGAATAGGGGTCAATAGTGCCGGAAAGGGGCAACACTAAGTCGCGACTAGGGGTGTAAAAAGCATCATTGCAAGAATTACCTATCTACACTTAGAGAAGATAGCAAATATACAACGGAATGCGTAGATATACAAATTTCACAAGACACAAGTGATTTGGCAACAAAGCTACGGTATGGCGGAATCCTGTCTGTTTCTTAATTTTTATATCCACTTCAAATTTGGATAAGAAGATTAGAGGAATATCTCGCTTAGAATATGAATTTATAAGGTACGAAACTGTCATAATATGTACCTAAGTATAAACCCTGAAGAAATAAATTAAAGATTGAAAAAATCCATTTATTGTTTTAAAGAATTAATGATAGGAATATTAATCATGTTTGCTTTGCTGCAAGCGGCGGACTTGTGTCAATCAAATAAATAAAAATTATAGCACTAATCGGTGTTGGCGCCGCTATTAAAATTCCGATATTTGTGGGAAATTTGAATAACTGGTTTTCCACCGTTGTTTCTTTATAAGCGTACTTTATGACGACTTGCGCCATACCTACTGAGAGTTTTTCGTATATCGTTTAAACTTTTATAGGTAGGTACACCCTATTTAGGTACCCTTTATATAATAATATAATCTATTGAGGTTTATATTTTAGGTATATATTTTTGACTAATATTCCCCCCGTAAGCGCGATGATGTTTGTAGGTATTATGAAAATACCTTATATCACGGTTTATAGAAGTTTAGTTGCGCCCGTCGGTGTTACCCATGGTGAGTAAGTCTGTACACGCTATTGCCAATCGCAAGAAACACCGCGGGCTACAGGTTGTATAAATGGAATTTCGAGGAAGCTTTCTATGGCAAGCTACAATGTTTTTATGAACGGATGTTTGTAACACTTTCACACAAAAACTACTGAACGGTACTCATAAAGCAGTTACAGTAAATTTATGAAGTGGGCAAATAACCAAACTTTTGATAACTATAAATTCATATTTGCCAGACATTTTATTAAATTGATTAGGATTTTGCAAATACCCTAATAATTATTAAATATAAAATTATATTTGACTAGCTGTTGCCCGCGACTTCGTCCGCTTTTGTTTTTCGAAATACATGTGCCTCATAAATGTGGCAGCACTTTATGTATTTAGGATAGCTAAGCCTGGTTTAAAATCGACAAACACTCGTCCACTCTCCCAAGAGAACTGAGCTTAATTTCGGGGTAAAAAGTATCCTATATTACTTCTGATACTTTCAGGAATATGTGTACAAAGTTTCGTGATGATCGATTTAGTTGTTTTTGCATGAATGCGTAACAAACAAACTTACATTCACATTTATAATATTAGTAGGGATTAGAAACCAATGTTCATGACAGTGAGTTGGTGGGTATTATGATATAAATACGACTGCATTATCGATGCACCTCAGTCCCACATGGACTCGAACTATGCACAGATACCTCCCGGTGTCTTAGTCGTTTATTACTTGAGTAGATCATAGACGTGAAATTATTTTTTTTTTACAAATCGCGCGAGAACCCCGTTTTGTTGCGGGGTAGCTATCTGTTAATCCAGGGTACCAAACCGTCCAGTAGTTTTTGTGTGAAAGTGTAACAAACTACCGTTCATCCAAACATTCACACATCCATATCTACATCTGTGCATCGTCACAAACTTTAAAATAATATTTGTTAATTTACAACATTAGACAGCGTCGCGTCAGTCTAAATGTATTTAGAGGTTACAGAGTAGGTCCCTTACTATTAACGGTGAGGATCCTTTCCCGCACGATTGCTCCTGTCTATAAGAACCTTTGTATGACTAATCCTTGCTCTATACAGAGTATATGCAGAATATATGCGTGCTATCGACATAAGTATGTCTTGTCATTTTTCTAAAGCACTGGCGCATTGAAGAAAGGCGAAAGATTTTATGTCAACGATGCGCGACGATTTTATGCGTGACGTAAACGATTCGGCTTTCCGAGAGAATCACTAAATAATACAGTTAGTCCGGGCATTCGAACCTAGGATCGCTTGATTCGTAGTCTTACACAGTAACCAATAGACCATCGAGTCCATTTGTTTCTCACAACTTGAATATCGGGAATCTGTGATTTCTGTATTTTTTGTGTATTTAAATAAAAGTATAGTTTTAAATAAATTAAGAACTCATATCTACACAAATAACCAGAACATGTTAAATCAATGCCTATAGACATTTTTACTTGCTATGTAGGTATATCCGCAGCCTATCAAAGTCCTACTGTTGGGATCATGCCTCGTCTAATAGGACAGATGGTTTATATACCCACCGCGCTGCTTCAATGCGGGTTGGTGGGCGTTAACTACTATTACCATCATTTAGTGATAATAACCTGGTCCGAGGCAAGGGTTTAACACCGCAAATTTCTTAAATCCGGGCTGGTACTGAACATTCTATAATAGAAAAAGCCTTAAATAGTTTCTGGCTCGACCCGGAATTCTAACCCAGTACCTCGTGATCTTCAGTTGAACACCACTACCAACCAACTAATAGAGCAACGAGGCAGTTTGCTATACATAAGTTATATAATCTTTGTATAGTTAATTACATACAAAACGTGTTTAAGCACGCGCTAAGTGTCGATAATGATGGCACAAAATGAGCGTCGATTATTACACGAACCCTCTATTACTTAAATGCTAATGTATTTTTTGCGGTCCTTTCGACGGAATGTTTGTTTTTGTTTATCATATGGTCCTCGAAGAATATAATATTATGGATCTATATATGAGGTATGATTTTGCAGAGGTGAGGGTGACGTCAGTTTTCTAACTCGAGAATTTAATACCTTACAATTTTTTGCCCGACCCGGCTTCGAATCATAAAAGTAAGGCCTTTTCTGCAATCGCACCTGATGGTAAGAGATATGCAGTCTAAGGTAATAGCGATAGGCTTATTATAAGTCTACAGCGCTCATCATTGCGCCTGGGATGTCGATTTTTCGATTTCGATTTTCGGATGGACACTTGCCGATAACCACCTGAGGGGGTGCTACGGCGTCACCGGGGGAGTGGGGCGAGCGCAAAAGCTGGCCATGAGCTCGGACCTCGGCTCGGTTCGACGTTAACCTGAGTGTTGGTGGACTTTTGGACTAATCATTGTTTCGTCCGAACGCCCCCGTGAGCGTGGTAAGGATCCACGTCCGGATGACGTCAGAAATCGGGGCCCTCGTCTTCGCCGGTGAAGACGCTGTGTTGGTTGTGTGTTTGTGTGCTGTTGGGACACATTGTCGGTAGTGTCAGCCAGGGATGTCGACAAACATCTCTGTCTACTGGACCAACGAAACTTATTCGATTCTTATCTAAAGTGCGGCCAATTTGTCTGTGTACTAAATGTTACAAACAAATGACAGGCTTACAGCAATATATCTTTTTTTTTCTATAAAACGGCCCAAGTTATCCAATAAACGGCAAAAGGTACCTATGTATAACCGTTTTTAGTTATAACTCCTATCGGATTTTTCTATAGTCGCTCGTACTGGTTTTGTGGCGTCAATATTACACTTAAAATTTGTAGTTCGCGATAATCTCATAAACTAAGTGGGTATCATTTATTTGCGCAAGTGATACGCTAACCTTCTCAGAGGCGGTCGGGGCACGATCTCAAACAAATAGTGATCACTGCAAATAAAGGCGAAGGGGAAATACTATTATAAGACTAGTATTTATTCAGTATCACAAATATTGGGAAGAGTGAAGCACTAGCAAATATTTTGAACTATTAAGATATCAAAGCGGTGTTAGCTCAATGGCTAATGGCTGGTACTTCCAGAGGGACATAGTCTAACTTTTTGGAGTTATATAAATAAATAAATATACTACGACAATACCAACTAGTCCCAAAGTCAGCGTAGCTTGTGTACTAAGATAACTGATGAATAATTTTTATTAATAATATACATATTGTCCAGTTGTGGGAATCGAACCCACGGCCTTAGACTCAGAAAGCAGGGTCGCTGCCCACTGCGCAAACCGGCCGTCAATATGATTTTTAATTAAAGCTATTAAAATGTCACTTGTTTAACAGCGAAGGAAAACTTCGTGAGGAATCCTGCATGCCCGAGGTGTGTGTGAAGTCTAGCAATCCGCTCTTGGCAAGCGTTGTGGACGACGGCCCGCATCCTCCCCATTCTGAGAAGAGCCCTTAACCTGTAGTGAACCGGTGATGGGTTGATAGTGATGAAGATAACGCTCTAACGATTCTACGTTTCCTCGCGTCAACTGATCCAGGCTTACGGCAGTATGCCAGGCCTTTGCCAATTCCCAAAGCATGTGTTTATTTACACTTAAGTATCTCGCACTACAGACCAACTACAGGGGACCAATCCCTAAGAATGAGAAAGGTTTCGGCCGTCATCCACCACGTTGGCCTAGTGCGAATTGGTATACATACTTTACACGTATTAGAGAACACTATAGGGAACTCTTTAAGGGTCGGAGAAATTTCTTCAAACGCAAGTCACTCCGCAAAGTTGGAGGTGTGCGCCAGGGCTCAAACTCACAAGGAAGAACAAAAATCGATCAAAACGACCATCACGTTTTTTATAAACTATTGGATTCGATTCTTATGCCAGGCCAATACACTTTTAGTAGGTAGGGCCCAGTTAGGAAATTATTTAAGTCCTACCCCGTGCCTCGAAGAGCACATTAAGCTGTTGGCTAAACTACGTGACTAAACGGACCCGCGTCGTAGCAGCGTCTTGACCCAATGCTCTTATTACCACTATACCATGAGAGAGGAGGCATGTGGCCAGCAGTGGGAGCTTTTTAGGCTGATGATAATGATGCTGATGAACTAGGCAACACCGCCAACACGTGGCAGATACTTCATCATCAACAGCCTATTACAGTCCACGGCTGGATTAAAGGCCTCTCCCCACTGGAAAATTTGCCCATAATCACCACGATGGGCTGGCGAATGGATGATCGCAGTAGATGGTAGTAGTACCACAGAGGACGCTGCTGCCCGCTCTCCGTTATATTCCCTTAGTCGCCTCGTACGACACCCGCGGGAAGAAGTGTTGTGAACAACTGCATTCTGATCTGCCGTCACCACACGGCAAGATACTTAAATAAGATTATTTATTTGCCACGTTCTTATACGTACCTTATATGGGTTTATTAGGTATGTATAAGAGTCAAGGCAAGGTAACTATTATTCTCTTATCACGCAGTCAAACAATTAACACTATACTTATAAGACGTTGTTTATTTCCCGAATGGATGTTTTGTAGTTTAGTTTAGTGTATTAAATTAATAACTACAACCGAGCAGCTTGTTTCTAAGAAACCATCCCACATCCTTCCAAATCACATCGTCCTCGGCAATTAACGGAACAAACGGACCGATTAAATTTTTTACATCACTTCCCTAGAGCGATTTAAAAACTATATCGGACGAATTGGCATCGTTCGCCAAAAAATCTAAACGGACATTATAAATTGAACCGGACAATAGAGCTAGCACACACATACTACTCTTTAAATTTGTATAACAAGCCACGTCGGCGTTTTATAACAGATGTCGTCGAGATCGGTTCAGCGATTGAACCGTTAATTGAGAAAATATATATGAGGAAACAGACACACCTTCAAATTAAATATGATGAATTTACCATTAGATTATTATAATATTTTTGTAGTCATTTAGCTGTGATTTTTCAAATAATTCGGAATCTTGCCTTAAGTATGGCTCGACAAAAGGTGGTGTCACCATTATCTATCCTCCTCTGCTTTAGCAGGATATGAACCGCAAAATGAAGAATAAAAGCTGCATTTGTTGCTCCAATCCGGTTTGGTTCCATATTATTGATAATAAAAAGCGGGACTGGCGCAGACTTCTGACTCCACGCTACAACCGCAAGTTTCTTGGTAGAAAAACCCTCACTCAGGGATTCGTACCCTCGTGGCCGACAGTAGAACATACTAACCACTAAACTAAACAGGCAGCAACCAAACGAGGTAAGTATACCCTAAAATAATTTAATGATGGTTTATCTAAGCGATTGATGAAAGTGTTGTTCAAAAGTAGCGTGTGTACGTTGCCTCCATAACGCCTACCTAACAACCAGAGATTTTTTAATAATTGCCAACAGCTGCAGCGGCAGGATAGATCAGGGGTTTTTTGCCAATTCTACATGGACATATCCATAATGGCTTGTTGTGTTAAATCAATGACGTTAAATTACAGTTTTGAAAGTCGTTAGTCGCCGGCGCGGCGCGGCGCGGCTCTTTGCCTACGTTTAAAAGAAAATAAAATAAAATATGATAAATTTGTTACGCTTTTTATACCAATACCTTCGTCTAACAGTTCACAATTATGCAGAATTTCAGTTTCCCGTTCCACGTTCTTATGTTTGTAGCACCACGGTATAACAGAAAAATATATACACTAGCCCACAATATTTTTAATAGTACTAATCGAGAGTCCATCGGATCATCACCAGCATAACCTGCGTGTTATACTACAAACAACACTTGAACACTTCATACAAAGTACCGGCATTTGTCCTTTAAGGCGTGTTGCTTATGCCATCTTTGCATGTAAATTATACCGGCAACCACGCACTTCAGACTGGAACCTATCAATGCTTTTTGGCGGTAGATATAAGCATCAAGGTACCCTTACTTACCCGGATGAGCTCTCTCACAAAAAAGCTCCACTATTATAACCTATACCGAAATAATACTTCACAAGCTTTGGAGGTACATTATGTACTGTCTGCTAGACTTATCTGTGAAACCGAAAATCGAATAGTTTGAGAGTAAACCACTGCCATAGTTTTTAATGAAATAAATCAGATACTGCCATCACATGCAAAATTAAAATCTTGTGGCTCCTGTCACTTTATTAGGTATGCGTCGCGTAGCTTACTATGCGCGAATCGGTATTTTATCTTCAATAGGGTTGTCATAAGTAAACACTTTGAATTCGTTTGCATAGAAATAAATAAATATGCTTTTTTAAAATTCATATATTTACAGGGTGATTCTCTATGAAATATACTTATGCATCCCTCAATATTATTTCTTAATTTTGTTACACGTTGTAGATTACCTTGCGATTTCCTACTCACACCACAATCAGGGCAGAATCCTTGATCCTTGCTTTATCTTTTCAGAATGAGAAGGATTTAGGCCGTAGTCCACCACGGCTTGGCTTGGCTAGCCAAGTGAGGAATGGTAGATTTCACGTGTCTTTAACAAAATGATGGAAAAATCTCAGGTAAAAAAAATACAGGTTTACTCTCGATGTCTTCCTTCACTATTCAAGCAAGTGTTATTTTATTGTATAAATTAAAATCGCACATTATGGCGGGGATAACACTCACACCCGGACCGAGTAAAATCTTCGAGAGGGTGGCCAAAGATCACCGCTCAATATAATATATACATTAATATTATAAAGAGGAAATATTTTTTCGTTTGTTTGAAGCAAACAGGCTCCGAAAATACTCGACCGATTTGAACGAATTCTTCACCAAAAAAAAGTTAAAATTATCAGGAAATAAGCTAAATTAATTGGAGATCCTTAAGAAAATTGCAACCAACCCAAAGTAGCAAAATTTTGCCTATGAAATTCATAACGTGGCGTGCGTTGGGACAACTATTGTTGATACATAAACTATAAACGAACCTTTAGTTGTTATTTGCTTATACGCAATTGAATACCTACTTACGTAGGTACTTATAGACTAAGCGTCTGTATAATATTATCTAATACATATCGATCAACAATAAAAACGTGTGATTTTCAAGTTCGGCTTTATTATCTAGCTTGAGATGATAATCATGGCTCACATACTGTGAATACAGGTCATTATTATTTAAAACGCTAAGTAATGTTACTGGTCTGCAGTTATTTACAGTAGTAATCTTTAACTCGGTAGGAAGGAATAATAAGATTATTCCATGAATGTTAATCTTCAAAAAGTATTGTGTTTTACAAAAGATGATATTAAATCACGATAAACATTGAATTTGAAAGCAGTGATTTGATCGAGTGAGTGAATTTGATTCTGCGTACAATATACTTTTTTTATTACCATAGCAGAACTTATTTACAGATTATCAATTAAGTACACATTATTATCGTGTCATTTGATTAAGTATGTACTTCAAGTCGTAAAATCAATTGATTTCATTCGATTTTAATAAAAGATTATCTTTAACAGATTGTATATACAAGTGCAAAGTGCAAGTGCAAAGTGCAAGTGCAAAGTTTTTTTTTGTTATATTACTTCAGTTCATCAGGAATAGGTGTGTATTTTAATCCGGTGTCATTGAGGAGAGTGACTACCCAGGCATCTTCTGGCAGCTGACCCGACTTCAACAACTTGACGGCTGCAGCCACGTTAGCACCGCTCGTATAACCCACGAATAAACCTTCCTTCTCACCAATTAGTTTCTTATACTCTACTGCTTCCTCATCAGTAACACTAAGGGTTCCATCCATGTGGTCATATTCAAATAAATCAGGCAACAAACCATATCCAGAACCTTGCAATAAATGCAAAGGCTTCGTAATCGGATCACCTTTGATGGGTTCAGAACCAGCTGGCTCTACCACGTAACATAACACTTTTGGATTGGCTTCCTTCAAAAACTTTGAAGTACCAGCAAAGGTGCCCGCAGTACCCACTGTATCTACAAATGCATCGACTCGATGCCCAGTCTGTCTCCAAATTTCAGGTCCGGTGCTACAGTAATGTGAACCTGAATTCATTTTGTTGCTGAACTGGTTCACAAAGTATGCTCCTGTCTCCTCGCTCAGTCGAATGGCTTCATCTCTTGCTGCGAATGCGTCCGCCATTGTTACGTTACCATAGGTGCCTTCAACTTGAGGTACCCTGATGCATGTAGCACCGAGCGCTTCCATGTGAATCGCCCTTTGTACACTATTACCTTTTGGCATCGTGAGAGTTAAGGGATGCCCTAGAACTGCGCACACGACTGCTAGGCCACATCCCTGGTTCCCCGATGTAACTTCTACGACCGGACGACCCGGCTTTAATTCTCCACTCTCACGCGCGGCATTAATCATGTATAGCGATGACCGGTCTTTGATTGATGCTCCAGGATTCATGTATTCACATTTAGCTAGGATACGTCCGGGTCCCGGCCATATTCGGTCGAAAGCAACGAGAGGTGTGTTCCCAATGAGATCTAATGCAGATGAACAGATTTCAGTCTGCTTTTCGCCAATCTGAGCCATTTTACCTTTAATTTTTAGTATTGCTTCTTCTTGATAAATTGAATTATTAAATAAGAAGCGCAATGGTATGGTTTACTGAGTACATGTTTTGAAGGCACTGTCGTAGTCGAGTAAATTACGCACACTGATTAAGTCTTAGGCTAATACGCTAAGCAAGCTGCAAGTGTCAATATTGCAAGTAGATAAATTGTTTTACATTAGATATCATTTATTTACAACGTGACCTGCCCGCGGTTCCGTAGTCATGTTATTATTGCCAAAGTTGCGTGAAATAGGGCTAATCCAAGAAATGCACTTACAAATTTAAAAGTGGTATTAGTAGATTTGGTCGGGATTTAAGTATCCTAAGTTATTACTACCAAGACATAAAGAAAAGTGTTTATATAAAATTCAGTAATTTTATGAAAAACATCCATTCGTTTTAACATGAAACCAATTGAAATCTAATAATTGCACTATCCTTTAGAATCTATGCAATTTCTCGTGATAAAAATATGCCACTTTCAGACCCGTAACTCTATAGAAATTCTCTCAAAATTAGGAGGATTTGTTTGTTACTCTGTGACAACATCCTAAAAGGACAAACCAACAAACATACCTTCGTATTCACCAGTAGTACCTAATCTTTGTCAAGCACGAAATTATTATCAACGGAAAAGATATTGATAATGATATCGAGCAATAATGTCAATCCTAAAACATTTTATAGGTATTTACTAGTAAAAAAAGAGAGATTGTACTTGCTTATGTATAATATATTTACGCAGATACATAGAGATCGTTCGCTCTGACCTCCACATAAAAAGCTATACCAGCCAATTTGTCAAATAAATATAGTAATATTCTTGGGATAAAGATAAATTGCCTCTTTAGTTTACTGTTTGACGATAAATTATGAGGTCCTGGATTCGATTCCCTGATGATATTTGTAGTAATAATTGACACTCCAAGCAGCCCACCTAATGGTAAGAAACCATCGGCAAATAAAGCAACACTACGCAGTACATGTAAGGAACTAGTGATAAATGACTTGTACAAAAAAAGTTAATTCATCACGTTATAACCTAATTATAATTCGGAAATTACTCCGTGTGTTTCCTCGTTCGTTAAACAGATTTCGATACAATTTCGTTAAAATATAGATTGCATTCTAGAGCAGGATATGCTCCTGTTTAGCCTGCAAACAGTCAAATATAGAGAAATTGAATAACTAAAACAAACGCGAATAAATTCACGGGAAACAGCTATATTTTATGTATAAGTTATTTTTTAAGAATAATATTAGGTAGGCAATTTCATAAATAAATAAAAAAATTGGCTAATGTCTTACGGGTCACGAGGTCACCGGATTGGCAACATTCCCGGGTCGAGCCAAAATAATTTTAGGTAGGTAATGGGTTTTGATTGTTGTACGAAGTTTTCGATTCCGAGGTTCGGGTGAGGCCATCCTCGTATCTTGCAGATACATCAGTCCTAGTGATTATCACTAGCGCGGGAATTGTGATAATACTCGTCAAACTTTAGCCCTACAAGGAGCATTGGAGTAGCGTGTTCATTTTATTATCTTAAACACTATTTAAGAGGAGGCTAGTCCCAAGGCTGTAATGTTATCGAAGTGGGGAGGATGATGATAAAATAAAACATTGTTAACAACTTAATATAATTTACTTAAATAATGAGTAGATATATTAATTATCCGCATAATATATAATTCACTTTAAAAATAAAAAAAAGTTACCTATTTTTAATAGGTAGTGGATATCTATTTAGAATACAAAAAAAAACATTACGTGAGCTCCTCTGGAACGGGTGTGTACTTCAACCCAGTGTCACAAAGAATGGTTACAACCCAGGCATCTTTAGGCAGCTTACCCGATTGCAGAAGTTTCACGGCCGCGGCCACATTAGCGCCGCTTGTGTAACCCACATATAGACCTTCCTTCTCGCCAATCAGTTTCTTGTAGTTCATTGACTCTTCATCAGTGACACTGAGTGTGCCATCCATATGATCGAACTCGAATAAATTAGGCACGCATCCATAACCCGAGCCCTGCAGTAAATGCAAGGGTTTCGTAATTGGTTCACCCTTGATAGGCTCCGAGCCAGTCGGCTCAACAACGTAGCACAAAGATTTAGGATTCTTTTCCTTTATGAATTTCGATATCCCCGCAAACGTACCAGCTGTGCCCACTGTAGCCACGAAAGCGTCGACACGATGCCCCGTCTGCCTCCAAATCTCAGGTCCAGTACCATGATAATGCGAAGCGGAATTCATTCCATTGTTGAATTGGTTCACGTAAAAAGCACCAGTCTCCTCGACTATCTTCAAGCCTTCCGCTTCCGCTTGTTTCACGTCCGACAAGGTCACATTTCCGTACGTTCCTTCAACTTGTGCAACCCTGACACACTTAGCGCCGAGCGCTTCCATGTGTATAGCTCTTTGAACACTGTTACCTTTTGACATAGTGAGAGTTATGGGATGTCCGAGCACGGCGCATACCACCGCAAGGCCGCATCCTTGATTTCCCGATGTAACTTCTAATACCGATCCACCCGGCTTCAAATTTCCACTATCGCGAGCATTTTGTATCATATAAAGTGATGAACGGTCTTTAAGTGATCCTCCGGGGTTCATAAACTCACATTTGGCTAGAATGCGTCCGGGACCCGTCCATAATCTATCGAGAGCGACGAGAGGCGTGTTCCCGATGAGTTCCAAAGCGGATGAATAAATTTCGGTCTTCAGTTCACTAGTCTGGGCCATATTGTCGCGAGTTATTTCAAATGAGTCGTAATCAATACTGACGCTAGTAGAGATACGTATGTCTTTTAAACCGTCTCAATTCAAGGCGGTGTGGAACAAAGCACACGGTCTAGTCGGAGTCGGGCCGAGTGCAATACGTTTATGTCATGATTGAAAATATTACGCGAACATTACAAGTACTTTTATAAAAAGTGGAGATTACACTCAACTTTGCTGATACAAGTATATCAGTAAACAAAATTGTCTTGTCATTTTTTTTTAATAATACAAATAAAGACATATTGATTATTGGTTAATCATAAAATACCTACTCGGAAGTCGACAAAAACGTACCTACTCAGTCAGTATCTTTTTATCAGATAGTTAAGTAATTTATTTTATTTTTAAATATATATTTAGTTTGTCTCTTTAGAACCGCCCTTCACGGGGTTGCATCTGGCACGTGAACCATGGTTTAGCCAGTAAGAAGGAAGATTCCTTTACTCAGATTGTCAAAGTTATTAATAATAAAAAGGTACCTACACAATATCAAAACAATTTGATGTTCGAAACCACTGAGCTTATGTTAAATTAATGATCAAAACTCATATAAAATCAATGAACAAAACTATCAAATACAAGATAAAGTGAACAATGATATTATGAAAACGTCGTTATATATAAGAATAGATGCGCTTGAATAGTTTTATTTTCTCACCGAATTCAGCCAGACTTCGAGACTATTTGTGACGTTCTCAGAACAATGATACGACTCAAAATCAACGCCAAAAATTACAATATTTATTCTTTCATTTAAATTAAAATTATGTTTAATTAAAAGAGTTGTTGACTTCATCTTGCTTAAGTCTAAAACTAAACTAAAACAAATTAAAAACAAGGGGTTGATGCAAGTGTGGAAAGTATTTATTATATACTTTCGCAATTCAAAATAACAATTCTGCAAATAATATGAAGTTGATATGTCATATATGTATTTGCGAAATGTGCCAACGGTCATATAAAAAATAAAAGCGTGTTAATGAGGCTTGGACCTCTAAGGCTGAGACAGAGCCCTGGACAGTGTGTGATAGGTCTGAAATTCAAGTCCGAATGAAGGTTTTATTTGTTTTTCCTTACTTGGGATGCATCGTCGGTCGTTTGAAATGGATGTGATAATAATCCTACCCTATAAATGTGGGCTCACGAATTTATCAATATCAAACCATCCCCAAATCCCTATGAATTAGGGTATAGCTATAGCTCCATAGCTCTATTGTTGCTATAGGTATGTATACTAGTAAGTATTTTTTATATATATAGTATATACTTATTCATGGGTGATATTTAAAATGCGAAACTGTGTATAAAGATTTATTTATTCCATCTAAAATTTCAAAAAAAATCTTACTAACTACTTGTGTTAGTTCTTGGTTAATGTGTGTGTGTGTGTGTGTGTTTATAGTATCAGTATTTTAGTCCTTATGTTAGATGGATTCCACAGGATGGGTGAAAGCCTCCTCCATATCTTTCCACACTTTTCTTTCTTAGGCAGCTTTTATCCACTCCGTCCCAGCGATGTGGATTATATCCTCAGCCCATCTTTTCTTAGGTCTGCCCACGTGGAGACAATATGATGCTTTAAAGATCCCGGGAAAAAAAAAACTTTGGTTAGTCACAGGTAAACCCATTTTGAAAATTCCATTCCAGATAGCATAGAGTAGTTTTGCATCCTGAAGACGGACTTAAGATATCAATTTAACGACAACGACAATACAAACGACATTGCTTAGAGAACGGATCTGTTTTGTTGTAGGTACTCTGACTGAACCAGGTTGCTTCTTAAATATTTTGTAATGACAATGTGAGATGGTGATAACAAAAAGAACACCCGGCTAAGTTTGTTGTGGGCTTCTTCTTAGACCAGATCGCGATTGGAACCCTCATAGCTTTAGTTTTAAATTTACGATTGTAGTTATCGCCATCACTATTCACTGCTATGACTATTATATGCATTTTGTATATAATAACGCATCAAAAGTGCCATCTATGTGCCTATTTGAATAAAGAAATATTTGACTTTCACTTTGAACTCGCAAAGGTTGCTCTGTGGTGCATTTCTTACATTGATAAAGTTTAGCATGTAGGTAAGTAAAATATAGTTATAATGTATGTTGATACGTGTAATACTAGTCGTAAGTAGAAAAATAAATAATTAAATAAATCTACGCTGGCAAAACTCCTGTGGGATTTCTAAAAAAACCGAAAAAAATCTGCTGAAGTCACGTGCAACAGCTAGTATAAAATATTAAAGTCAGTTCAGTGTTTAAATCCCACCATTGAACTCTGAAGTATATCTCGTTCGAGAATAGATGCCCTTGAGAAGTTTAAATTTTTCCTATACTTGATAGTCTCGCTTGCAAAAGTACGTCGACCGGTGAATTCTGACGCAGAAAAATACAGTGTGCAAAAACACCACAGTTGTCAAAGATGATAGGCCGAGCGGCGAATCCGGGTCCTATATTTTTTTTCGTCCAATACAAGCTAGCCCTTGGGTGCAATCTTACCTGATGAAAAATCGACGGCCGATAGGCGCAGTGGGCGGTGACTCCGCTTTCTGAGTCCGAGGCTGTGGGTCCGATTTCCACAACTGAAAACTGTTCAATCAATCAATCAAATTTATTTATTTATTATTTGCTACTTACCATTAAACATTTTGGTGCGAAAACCTAAAATATTGGCTCAAGCGTTTGAATTGTATGAAATGTTTTTGTGAATGTTAAAAAAAATCGCATCTCTTTGGGAAAAGGTAAAGATTGTTAAAGGTTTAATCCGCGTTTACAAATTGTTAGCGTGCGTCACAGGAACACCAACCATGTTTATGAAAAATCGATAAGTAGGTACCTATAGTGGTTCTTGTTTTAGAAGTGCCAGAAAATGGGTGTTTTTACCAACTTTGAAGAACCGGTTGGGAAGATCTGAATATCTTCGGAAACAAATGACTTGCAATAATTGCAAGTGAAAGTCTATGTCGTCTTTTTTTTTCATAAAACCTATTGTAAGTATTATATTATGCATGTACAATTCATAGATTTCCTTTTATAGTTATTCATTATAGCACTACAATTTATAATATTGTACCTGCTATGCTACATAAAATTTGATAGTCAAATAGATCACATAAATATTTCAAACTGGAGAGCATGCTAATGAATTGTCATTTATAAACATCACCATTAGCATGTCGATCTGAACACGTTTAAAAGGTATTGTGATTTAAAACATTCGCACGTTTTTCCGAACAGAACAATAACCTTAGTGCAAGATATTTTGCTCACTCCCAATCGAGGAGACGTTTTCGAGTGTCGAAATACTTTAATTTCAGAGTAAAATGAATACTATTTAGATAAATAGATCAATAAAGCTCAAATTTGCCTACCATTCCATAGCCAGGGCTTTTGGCAGAGCGACTCTAAAACCAGTAAAATTAGGCCCATTTTACTTTGGTAATAAAGAATTTGATATGCGAAAACGACACTTTTGTACTAAGGCTACAGCGTCATCTTGCGGCGTTCGTATTTCACAAGCGTAGGGCAGAGGAGCGAATGCCATATAAAAACAGAACAGTAGCTATTTATTAATAAATAATTCATTAGCAAACACTCGTTAATTGATTGACATTTATTTAAATCGATGTATCTTCTGTCGATGACATGTCGTGACGGCCGACTGGCGCAGTGGGCAGCGACCCTGCTTTCTGAGTCCAAGGCCGTGGGTTCGATTCCCACAACTGAAAAGTGTTTTTCAGTGTCTGGGTGTTTATATGTATTTTCTAAGTATTTATGTATATATAATTCATAAAAATATTCACCAGTCATCTTTGTACCCATAACACAAGCTACGCTTACTTTGAGGCTAGGTGGCGATGTGTGTATTGTCGTAGTATATTTATTTATTTATTTATTTATCGTGAAAAGAATTACTTTGCCTGGCGCAGTGGTGCGGTATTAGTGGAAGGTCATGTAGGGGTTTTTAATTTCTGAATTTCTCTTATCTGGTCAAGGGACGTGGCTAGCTATGGATAAAGACGTGTCGTACAGCGATTTGTCGACAAGGCTGCTTATGTTTAAAAATCACTCAACGTCACAAATAACGCTATTAGTTTTAATGAAAGATATTGCTACTGCGAAACAACTTCAACAGATAGAGATATGCAATCGCAATGATTTTTGAAGAACCAGAGTAGGTACACTTTTGTTAAGCACCTCTTAAAATTTTCTGTTTTGCCTACATCATGAATGTTTCAGCGTCTTTAATGCGAAATGTAAATAAAACTTAATTATGCTTTATTACTTATGTGAACCATCTGTGAAAAATAATCTTTACGATAGAGAAAACCGCATTAGGTATGATATTTGCGTGGCTTATAATTATAAATATATTAATTATTTAACCCATTAATGGTTGACAATGAGTATATATGAGTTTTAGGTATACACCGGACGGCTAAGACAAAGGAACTAGGTACGGGGCAAGGAACTATCTGGAGAAAATGAAACATTGATTAGGTACATTTGTTTCTACCTAGTATTTGTAAGCTTATTGCTATAATGAGAAAAATAACTGTTAGTCTTAGTTTAGTTATACTATCGTAATAACGTTACTTTATTATTGCACCGTAACAACGAACATTTTTATTGTTATCGTGCTGAACAGTATGATAAAATGGAACGAAGACAAACTAAGCATGACATCATAATCATGTCCACGCTGATGTAACTAATAAAGTCAGTGATGTTATAATTTTACAACAAAAATGAGGTAGATACCTATGTACTACATTGTTTAATTCCCGACAATTATTATTAGTGGCGGCTATACACAAAATAGTACCTAGTCACGCGCACCCACACCGAACAAGAGTTAATTTTTACAACGCCCAATCCGCGTCAAATACTTCATCCTAACTTATTTGATTTAAACAATTAGGAAGTTATTACATAATCAAATATTCCTGAGGCGAATTATTTGCCGTATCGTTTAATTTCTCAAATCAAATAATGCAAAAAGGTGTACATACGTATTATTGACGGTTTAAAATGGCCCTTTAGATAAATTTATAATTAATTTTTATTTAATATTGAATCCAAGATCAATTTTATTGAAAAAAAAAACTATTTCGGTATTTAACGTAATTAAAAAGATATTTCAAAGTGTACCCAGGTCTCATTGATCAACAAAACCTATAGTTTTAACCTTGATATATCGAGCTAGAATCTTAAAATATGATGCGAGATGCGAGTGGAGTTCTTTTGACATGATTAAATGTTTTTACCGAGCAATTTATCTACCTTTTTTATTTATAACATCATTGATAAAATACACAAAAAGTGCAAATAAAGCTGTCACCCTCGCGCGCGATTATCGCGCAAGTGGAATTCCAATGTTTAACATTACCATCCAAAATGCACTAAACGATACTCTCCTAGAACCATTTCAGGATAGGTCCGTTTGATGAAATCAGAACTCTAAGTACATGTACTTACGAACTATTCTTTATAGTCATCCAATGAAATCTCGCAGTAACATACAATTGAATACCCACCAGATGTCAATACGCAGCCGGTCCATTGTTAACAAATATGGGTACAATTGTGCACAATGCTTTACATTATTGTATTTAGTGAAGGCAAGTAGCCTGAACGAGCCAAATGTCAGCTATTTGATAATTGGGGTATCCGAAGAGCCAAATATGGCGTGCAAGTTCAAATTGTCACTTGAATATCACATTTGTTCACTTATCCACTTTATTGCCGTGTAATCGAACGCAATGTGTCACTTTTTGAGCAATTTTTTATTCATGGATAGGTGAAAGTATAGGACGTTCGATCCATATGAAATGGGACTAAGTCATTATCTCCCAAAGTGAATAATATTTTAGCCCATAGTGAAAAAGTGTCAGTCAATCAGGATATATTGCGATCGTCACATTGACTAATAATAAATTGACCCTCGTAGATTTGCCACCAATAATAAAATCCTCGATCATATTTTTCAAAAAAAATGGAAAATCCAAAAGTGCACGCCTCATAATCTCATTTTTTTCACAATAAAATTGATTTTTTTTTAACTGAAACTTTCAATGCTCATTACAATTTTTTTTTTTCATATTAATTATTATTCATTTTTTGTAAACAAGACACGGGAATGTCATAATGATTGCACATTGAAAGTTACAAGTAATATTAGCTAGAATAATTACATGGAAATTTAACGACAGTGAATTGAACGCTCATATTAACTAAGAAATTATGTCGTGTGTTACTTTAGATAATTAAAAAAAAAATATTCCGATACGATCATTTTTTCGACCAATTTTGATGCCACATACACCCGTCCATACACGGACGTCCAGAAAAGATTATGTTTAATGTTATTATTTACTATGTTAAACAAAAAAATTGTTATTGAAATGTATTTTATGTGCCTGACAAATTATTTGACTTGATATTAGTGTACTCAAATTAACCTGTAAGTGCAATATAAATAACAAAAAATCAATTTCAGTTTTGAGAAAACTGCTTTTTTTGAAATGTCGAGAGTAGACCTCAACCTCAACGCACCACGCACGTAGAACCTCAACGCTTCGCTTATGAGGCGTGCAATATAGATTCAAATTCAATTTTCAATTCAAATTTGCTTATAAAATAGGCTTAAAATAAATGAATGTTGAATTAAATTTGTTTAAATGAAGCTTTCTTTCGAGCATAGCAACAGATCAAATTATTGACTTGTATTTTCGCATGCTTATAGATATTGCAATCGGAAGTAAACATATTGAATAAATGAATACTAATGCCGAAAAATGCACATTTCGTAGGGGTTAGATCAAAAGCGCAACAGCGCGCATAAAGCGCTTAGCAGATTTTGATTTTGGTAAAATGTTACTTATCTTAAGATGTTGGAATAGGACTCGAAAAACTACGAATACTATGAATTATATAATTATAATCAGTGAGTTTATCCTTCATCAGCTGATTTACCTACATATGTTATTGACGAGGTTTTTTTTAATTATTATTATTAGCTCAGTTACTATTTATAACATAACATCTTTTACTGTTTTTTTTTAAATAGCATAAAGATAATCTTAACTACCAACAAACTAATACATTCAAAACTGCATGCCGTAGGCATATGTAGTGGACCCCTACTAAGAAGTTACGTCAGTAATACGAAAACTCTATTACAAGTACGTTTCCACGGAAGCGTCCTATCTTAGGTGACTAGACTTGTAAAATAAGATCGTCATCCGATTATTATATCAAGACGTAATATCTAACAGTAAGCTATTTCACAATAAATCAAAAAATTTCTTAACTAATCATCATGATATTGTATGTATTATAAATAGGTTTATCAATATCATATCTGAACTTAATAAATCTAATTAAGATAACGTTACGATTCTTGGGATACAATGATATAAATCATTTCCTACTTTGTTTTTATAATAATAATTGACGTTCCAAGCAGATTGCTAGCGGAGAACTATTAAACTATACTTACTCGTAAACAGTGCAACACTGCGAAGTGTTAGGCCGTAGTCCACCAAACTGGCTACATTGCAGATTGGTCAACTCCAATGAGTACGTTTTTTTTTTATTGAGAACTTTTAGGCATGCTTCGATACTTTCTGTGACCGTTGAAGCTAGTGATATTTTAATTTCTTAAAACGCACATAACTTATAAAAGTTAGAGCTGGGATTCGAACTCGGCCCCCGAAAGCGAAGCCGAATTTCTAACCACTAGGCTATCACCGCTTTTACTATGTATCCTTTAATAAGGGGTGGTGTTTTACTTACCACCACTAAAAGTATAAAAATCCCATTAAAATATTATACAGTATACAAATGCTTGGGTGCGAATTACTAAATATGAATTAACTTTTAATGGTGATAACAAAAAAACGGCCTGGTGAGTTTTGGTCTTTTCTTAGACGAAGGCGCGTTTGAAACCCTCCTAGCTTCAGTTAACGAATGTAGAAGCACCACTTCACAATAATGGTTACATAATTATGTGTGAACGCTTCATAAATGTAGGTATGTGATAAGCCTACAGATATAAGAATAATAAATTTACACATCACCATGACTGATAAATATTTTTATAAATAATACACATAAATACTTATAATATACAGATAAACACCCAGACGCTGAAAACCATTCATGTTACTCATACAAACATTTTCCAGTTGTTGGAATCGAACCCTCTGCTATGGACTTAGGAAGCAGGGTCGCTGCCCACTGCGCCATTCAGCAGTCGAATACTTTAAAAATTAATAAAAACTATTGCATTTCCAATCTCCAAAATCGCATTCGATGTAGTTATATGGACACACACGTGCAATCCCTCGCTTTCGATGGATTGCCCGATGTATGGAGCCCTTGAGAGAACGGGCCTAATCCGTGATGGCCAAATATCGTTTTCCCACGAGTGCACCTGCATAGACAACGCACAATAGGCTCTGATCCGCGCCCGCATTCCGCCTCGATCTCGCCGTTACACCTACAACAAAACAGACTTGGCCTTATGCAAGCTTTGGACTTCTACTTATAAGTCCAAAGTTTTCGTGTATGTGTATCGAGCCATGTTACTGAAATAATTTTAGCGCAGACTGCCATTGACGCTAACGACCTTTGTCAGTGGCGTGCACTTCATACATGCACAAAAGCAATGCATACCCTAATATTGATATATAACTCGTATAGGAGGAGGATTTATGCTATTTGGTGCAATCTTCCTGCTCAATGCATACCCTGGTAAATAAATCAGTGCACGCCACTTACCTTTGTGGTTTATTTCAATGCTATTTTTGTTAAGTATTAAAATTTAATAAATTTAAAAGTGCTGCCGGATTGCTGAAAGTGAACGTTTTTTAAGTAAGGGGTAATTTAAATATGCACTTGTATTTTCTTGTAAAAATTCATAGGTCGTTAACAGGACCTAAAAGTTTCCATGGGAAAAAAAAATATTTAAAAGTATCAACAAAAATTTACAGCAGTCCGCGAAGGGATGTTCATCTTGAGAAAATATTTTAATATTGACCTTTAAAGCATACCTACCTTAGCCTACCTACTCTACATAAAAAACTACAAGTAAAACAACCTTTAATACATTCAAAAATGTGAGTGTAACTTTTGAATAGAATGTTGCGGTGAAGGTTCCGTAAGTACACCTTACCTAATTGGAAGTCAATAAAACTTAAAGGTACAAATTAAAACTCGATATTCGTAACACATTTAAGTTAACCATTTATCTCAACGTCAAACAATAACTGAACAAAAAAAAAAAGAGAAAGGGAGAGCGTTCGACTCGCTCTGTGGGAATCAAATCACGACGCGCGCAGCATCGTGAAAGGATCTTAGGACACTTTTATATACAGGTTGATTAAAGTATTGATCTTCTAAACAAGTTATTATTTTATATACTGACACTGGCTTTTTGGCATGATTATCACCAGAGCGACGAGAAGAGAGGCACCTGATGGAAAGCCATGACGAATTTATTGATACATAACATCTCATTTGTTTTAGATATTTGACTTTTACAACTTTAGAAAGTTTTTGAGGTCGATTATCAATGCGGAGAGGAGAGGAAATCGGTTCATTTTAAAAAATAGGCTCTATGGAATAGTTATTCTTGTCTTGGGGTCTTATTATAATATTGCATGGAGTGGAAAGTTATATACAAAATTGAGGGTAGACGGTGCTTTTTCGCATGTGTGAAGTACACACCGCTGACCACAGTCCCTGATTGGATATAATGAAGAATACTTACTTACTTCATAATATTATAAATGATAAGTATGTTTGTGCTTCCTCACGGCCTGACTAACCAACCAATCCAATTTTTTGCATGGAGTTAGTTGAAAGGACGTAAATTAAGCTACTTAAAGAGTAGACCAATGGACACAAGCGGTAAAACAACGGGATTTGTACAAACTTTAAGTACGAGCAATGCGTTCAACAGCTTGTAGAAATAACATTGCAGCTTATATTTGCCGCTCACGCCGCCCGGCCTTCGGGTGCAAAGCAGCCTGTATAAAACCCGTGGGCAGGTACGGATGCACCTGAGTATTTCACGCGGCGACTCGCCGGCGCCGAACTGGCCGTCACCGCTAACCGACGCGTTATGCCGACATCATTACTGGCGAACAGAATCCATTCTTGACAAACTGTGATTTACATCTACGCTATCATTAGATATATACCATAAAAAAACTTATTTAGTTTTTGACGACCTCCCCGGCTTAGTCGTGAGTGCTGTGGTCTTATTAGTGTGAGATCCGGGTTTTGAAATTATAATTAATTTATTTCAAGAAGGCATAATACACAGTCAATTTACCTATACTCTAAAGATTTTTACTATGCCTAATGATTAATATAAGCACATTTGAAACGCCTTGTCTGTTTATTTGTACCCGGAAGGCTGATTCTGCCGAGAATAAGCGAGCAAGGAACACAGCAGTTGCTTATTTACGACATCAGTATTGTACCATCATTATTCTGTCTGAGAGATGAAGGGGGGGAATTATGTTATAGAAACATAAAACCCCACAAATTATTTCCATACTTTTCGCAGACGATATGAAGAGGTCGCTAGTTTATACTAAAGTGTATATTATAGTGCAAGACTAAAGGCCTCTCACGACCGGAGGGTTTGCGAACAATCACGACGTTTGCCATACGGATTGGTGATCGCGGTAGATGGTACGCTGCTGCATTAACTGTATTCTGATCTGCCGACACGGCACACAGCCGTTATGACAGTATTATCCCCAGTATATTTATGATGTAATATGACTGCCGTACTACCACTAGGTAGTACCACTTGTTGCCCGCCACCATATCTAGACTGCGGGAGCACTTACTGTAAGTTGAATTGCAATACATGGCTTACTTGTAATACAATATAAAAAAAAGATGTTTTTCTTACCTACCCTATAACCTAAGTTTGGATTTCTAACGACAAATTATACTTAGTATCTAAGTAAAATAACTAATAAGGCTTTGTCCTGGCTGACGGACAAACTACAGCGACTTTAAGTTTTAAGCTATTTAACGCAGTGAAAATAAATATGTATTTACAATTAGACAAAATATAATTTAATTTCAAACATTGATTGCTACATTTTTGCATATACACTAGAAACCTAGTGTGGCTAGAAATTTATAAAAAGAAGTGTTTTTTTTAGCTACAACAAAAATACAGAGAATAAAAGTAGTATGGCACCTTTACTGTCAATGATAAAATAAACATTAACCTTGAAATTAAGGTAGGTACCTAAAGCTAACATCCGAATACTGAATAGGCTGTATAGTCAATGATCTTTGCCTGTCCTGAAACCTCAAGGGGCGATAATAATAGTTATTCCTTTTCTGAAATATTCGTTATCTCATTATTTTTTCTCCCGATCGATATAAATAAAAATAAGTTCAACACGGGGACACACCCCATTCTTATCTTAAACTATGTACGCCCTCGGTACGCTGGTGCGTAAAAACATCTCGTGTGAGATTGGGATGTTTTCCATTTAGCATTCTATGATTATTTGAAGCTGTCTAAATAAAAGCACTTTTAATTTTGATATCACAGTTTCGGTACTCGAAAAAGGCAACGTGTTACACACCAAACAAAGCAAACAAATGCCGGCCGAACCTCACAGAGTATGCTGGTAAAATTTTAACAACATTCGAGGTGACCTCGAATTCTGGTTCGCAGAGTGTGTAGAGACTCTGTGGCGATCGCAAGACTCGACTCCAGTTTTTGCAAGGTATATGAGTTATTACTCGTTACACATTATCATATATTTTCCTTATCTTTTGAATAGTTATCTTGCTTACTTATCGAGTAATTACTACTTGTCCATAGAATAATACAAAAACAAACATAACACATACCTACAAAATTTTTATTTCTTTAATTTATACCAGTTACTTATAGGTAGAAGGTAAATAATGGCTAAAGTGACAGTAAGCGAAGGTACATTAAGAGGCTCAAAAGTGAAAACGGACAGCGGTGTTGAGTATTATGAGTTCTTGGGTGTTCCATATGCAAAGCCACCGCTGGGAAACTTGAGATTTAAGGTGAGTGCTCTTGCATAGAGTAGTCTGTAAGTATAGCAGTCATTGCATGCCTTGTGAAGTGTTGTTCTGTTTATAGTCGATGGTTATCCACTTACTACCAGGTGGACAATCAGCTTGGTCCGTCAATGATTATTTTTTTGTTTTAAATGAGCCATATTTATAAGGAGACCACTGCCGCCTATAACACAGGTTTATACCTAGCTTAGGGACAGTTGATTTCTGTATATCCGTGTTAATTATAACATTAATATAAGTTATACCTATTGTGCAGATGTAATGTAAATTGTACCTATGTTTTATTTAACAAAAAACAAATATAAACAAATAACTAGCAGGATTCAGCACAATTAGTATAAGATTTTTACTCGAAAACGTGGAGTCGATTTCATGTATCGAAAACGATACCATCAAAGTAAAATGGACCCGCTGTCGCTTCTTTAAGAGTCGGAAACACTGTATCTATTTTTACTTTACAATGTTCTACCAAAAACGAAGCAATAGAGCGGGGGAGAGGGTGCGACGCGGTGTGTCAGGGTAGTTAGATTGTATAGAATAGCGAATGGAAGAACGATACTTATCAGAATTTGTATAAAGACGATTTGTAATTTATATAAGCCAGTTTTTATTTTATTCGGTAGAGTTATGAGCTAAGCGCCCACGTGGACAATTCTGGATGCTTCTAATCTTAATATGACCTCTCTGGCGGGGGAAGTGGTAGTAAGAGTCTTGGATATATTATTGAAATGGTCCGTAAGTGGTACATCCTGTAGGGCGAATGGGTCTCTAATATAGTCAGTTTATTGCTCGTTGATATGCATAGGCATATCGTTTTGTGTTAAACTGCCCATTCAACAAATACCTACCTAAATGTGACCAGTGAATAAAAAAAGCAATAGATAATAATGCAGATTTTTAGCCAGCTTGTTAATTTCAATCTGTAATCGGCCAACTATCCTTTCCGATGGTGGCAAGACTCTCCTATCACTATAAGAAGAATAGGCCATAGTCCACCACGGCGGTCCAATAATTTAAAAGGCATATTTTTATCTGTCTGCCTGTATCTTTGCCGCCATACATTTTTTAAGAGAGTTCATACATTTTCTGCTAGATTTCAACACAAACTTCCTCTTAACACATTAGTCCTTAGGCTATTTAAAATTTTGTCCTGAAAGATTCATGATCACCTGCTTTGCCTTTACATGGACTATGTACCTGGTTACAGCAGTGGTTGACCTTCAGCTGCTTTTGTAAGGGTAGATGTAGGAATGTTTTGTATGGATTTTCAAAATCCATGATCCTTTTAACTGGTACCGGTCCGGCTTCGATCGTGTCTAGTTACCACCCTACTGACCAAAACGTACCGCTAAGCGATTTAGCGTTCTGGTACGATGTCGCGTAGAAACCGACCAGGGGTGTGGGTTTAAAATAAATGCTACACTCCCAAGCAACTTAGCACGCTACCATCTTAGACTGCATCATCACTTAACATCAAGTGAGATTGCAGTCAAGGGCTTACTGGTAGTAGAATAAAAAAAATGTTCTGAATGCACAGCGGTCTACTTCAACTCATAATATGTAGTTAGATCGCGAGAGGTCTGTTAAGGTGATCACTTTTCCATTAGCCTGTCTGCCATTACTGACTTTATTTAAAATCACGATAGATGATATTATTAAAAATCACGATTTTATATGTGTATCTAGGTTTTCTAAGCTTCAGTAAATGTGAGCAATGTATTTCCATTACAGAGTCCTCAGCCTCCAGACTCCTGGGAAGGCGAGCGAGATGCTACATCCATTGACATTGAAAACACTTGCTGCCAAATGGAGATGAAGCAAGGAATCCATCAAGGTAGCGAGGATTGTCTGTATCTCAATGTTTATACACCAACGCTACAAAATTCCAATTCAAATCTTCTACCGGTGATGTTCTTCATTCATGGAGGTGGATTCATTTACGGCAATGGCACTGTCAAAGAGGAATTAGGACCGGACTATCTAATTGAAAATGGTGTCGTCGTGGTGACAATAAATTACAGACTGGGCGTATTTGGCTTCTTACAATTGGGCATCCCAGAAGCAGCCGGAAATATGGGCTTGAAAGACCAAGTGCAAGCGCTAAAATGGGTGCAGAATAACATCGATAAGTTTGGTGGAGATCGCAACAACGTAACAATTTTTGGGATAAGTGCTGGATCAGCTTCAGTGGAATACCAAATGATGTCACCGTCAGCAAAAGGGCTTTTTCACAAAGCGATTCTTCAATCTGGATCCAGCCTCAATCATTGGACAATAAATTTTGAACCCAAGAAAACAATTCTTGAATTAATTAAGTTGATGGGATACAACGGTAATACTGATGACGACCAAGCTATATACGAGTATCTGTTGTCGAGTCCTACCTTCCTAATAGTGGAGTCTTGCTATAAACTATTAGGTGGGAGGCTTTTCCTTGGATTTGTTGCGACTATTGAAAAGGATTTTGGTAATAACGAAGCGTTCCTAACTGAGAATCCTTACAGAATATTAAAAGAAGGCAGATTCCTTAAGGTACCAGTCATAAAAGGGTTTTGTAACAAGGAAGGCTATTTAACAACCGTTCTATATCCGAAAGCCGCCGATAATTTAGTTGAGAACAAGAATTTCATACAGAATTGGACTTACGAGATGGAAGCGAACGACAAGGAAAGATGGAACTCGAGCCTTTTAACCGCTTATACCGAAGATATACAACCAGGTGATGAATGTGACAAAGTAGCCGTTGACTTCTTTGGTGATTTTGATTTTATAGCAGGAATTTGGTTGAGTGGCGAGCTGATGGCTAATTTAGGAGTACCGGTATATTTTTATGAACTTTGTTACGCAGGTAATATTAACTTTTTAAAACATTACTTTGATCTGAAGAAAGAAGGCACGGCCCATGGTGATGATTTAGCTTACATTTTTAAACATACGATAACGAAATTCGCCGACGAAAAAGACATTGCAGTGAGGACAAACTTGACGAAACTTTGGACAAATTTTGCGAAAACAAGGTAAGTAAGCAATAACGCCAGGCTATAGTTGTATATTTTTATATAAATAAATTGCTTTTCTTTAGTCCTGTTAAAAGTTACGTCAGCGAAGGTTAAAACGGTTAGAAAATATGGAAAAAAGAAATTGTTTTAGCAGGTATTCAACCAAAAAATGTTTGAATCACATTAATATTAAACTTTGTGCGGTTTGTGATCTTACTCTCCAAAATACTGACATATAATTTTTCTGTGTATACAATCTCCAAAAATAACTAAAGTATCTACACATATCTACTATCGCAATTCTTTAAGAAGATGGTGCCAACAAAAAAAACCTATAAACATGCGTTGCGAGCTTATTCTTAGACCTGGAAATATATCTCCATAGAAAAAATATTATGAATGCAGAAAAAGCAACGCTGAATCGCTTATTGGAACATTTTTATCGGTAAGGTAACTAGCCGCCTTCCACCAAGAGACTAGAGAAAATAAAGCAATATGAATTCCCAAATTATAACAGCCGGGAATCGAACTACATTATCCCATGAAAAATTTTTGAATTTTATACTAACACTAGCTGATCCCACCGCCATCTTTCGGGCTGATTTCGGGCTAAACCATCCCGGATGCCACCCAAACGCATACCAAAAAATTCATTCAAATCAGTCCAGCCGTCTCGGAGTTCAGTGACATACACACGCACACAAGAAATATATACAAAGATATCTTAAAGCGGTGGTTTACTAGTTAGGTGTACGGCTTCCTTTCGAGAGACCGATTTCGATCCCCGACCTTAGGATATGTATACGTTTGAAAATTAAACAATCAAAATATCACTTTCTTTAACGGTGAAAGAAAACATCGCGAGGAAACCTGCATGATTCAAAGTTCTGCAAAACATTAAACAAAGGCGTGTAAAAACTACCAACCCACACTTTAACCAGTGTAATAAATAAATAAATACACTACGACAATACACACACCGCCATCTAGTCCCAAAGTAAGCGTAGCTTGTGTTATGGGTACTAAGATAACTGATAAATATTTTTATGAATAATATACATATAAAGACCCAGACACTGAAGAACATTCATGTTCATCACACAAACATTTTCCAGTTGTGGGAATCGAACACACGGCCTTGGACTCAGATAGCAGGGTCGCTGCCCACTGCGCCAATCGGCCGTGAAATATTGGTAATGGACTAAGACTTAAAATCTTCTCACTGTAAGAGGAGATCCGTGCCTTGTTGATTGTTGTGCTGTGCATTTGTTGCCATGATAATATCCTATTTGCAGTGTCCCTACCTCAGATGACATTGCCGTTCGGTGGCCTGCGTACAACAAAAGCTCTGCAGTCTACATCAGCATAAATGAAGACATAACAATTAAATCAAACTACGAACCGAAAAAAATTACTTTATTCAAGGAGATCTACGAAAAGTATGAGAAATGAAACAAATGTGAATATAAGATACATTTATATTTGAATTAATAATAAATGCTTATATATTATAATTTCTTATATTAATAATTATATTAATAACAAGGCTGGTAAGTTGGAAAGGAGTTCAGTAATAAATCTCATTTCATAAATCTTTATGTATGCCGTGCTATGTCGCATGTGTCGCACTGGTTTACTGTCAATACTTTACTTTTAAATGCAAAAAAACTAAGTGTGTGGAATTTATTTTACCAAATGTAAAGAAAGTTAATAAAAATATAATAATAAATGGAGAATCACTAAAAATGGAAGATTCCACAGTTTTTCTGGGCATGACCTTGGATTGTAAGCTTCAGTGGGGTACCCATATAGATACACTAGCAGGTAAACTAAGCTCGGCTGCCTACGCCGTCAGGAAAATTAGACAGATTACTGACGTAGAAACAGCAAGACTTGTTTACTTTGCGTACTTTCATAGTGTGATGTCTTACGGGATCTTATTATGGGGCAAAATCTCTTTTCTGCAATATTCATATTGCAGAAAAGAGCTGTACGGTCAATATATAAACTTAAATCACGTGAATCCCTCCGTGAAAAATTTAAAGAAATAAGTATCCTTACGGTACCTCACAATATATTTATAACAATATAGTATTTGTAAGACAACATATTAGTCTTTATAAACAAAAAGTGGATATAAACAGTCGACTTACAAGAAATGGTCATAAATTAGTGACATCTGCATATCGTCTGCGAAAGGTGCAGAACTCATTTTTGGGACTGAGTATACGCTTTTATAAAATTTTAAGTTTAAAGAATGTATTAAAACACATTTATTACAGCGAGGTTATTATACAATTGATGAATTTCTTAATGACAAGGTTGCTTGGAAGCATCCGGCTCCGCTTTCATCTCTCACAAGATAGAAAAAAAAAATTTGAAATGTAAAATGTAAATTGTTAATATTGGAAAAGAGCAACTGCTGAGTTTCTTGCCGGCTTCTTCTCGGTAGAATCTGCCTTCCGAACCGGTGGTAGAGTCACTACACACAGACAGACTTGACGTTTCAAAAGTGCTTATATTAGGCCTACTTGAAATAAATGAATTTTGATTTTTTTTGAATCATCCAAACATTAAATAAAAACAAAATTTAGACTAATAAAATAAATTATGATTTTTTTTTTTTGATATTAAAATGGCCCTATTTCGGCCACGCTGGTTAATATCAAAAGAGATTGTTCAATTACGCGGGTGATTCTATAATGTGTGTGCGCAGTAACAGGTGCACTATTCCCTCAATCTCATAGTCCGATGGGACGGCAGATCTGACACGACCGAAAAGAAATCAGGGACTTCAAAACTCTGGGCTGATATTAAAAATTTCTAAATATAAAAACCCAATAATTACTATTTATTGGCCCGACCAGGAATCGAAACCAGGAACTCGTGATGATCTACAGTCGAATATGACATTGGGAACCAGTCTCACTAATACTCAATCAAGAGAAATCATTATAAAAGCATAATACACACACCCTTTTAAACAAGCCTTGTTATTATACTAGAAATAATTTAAAAATAAGGTCTGAAGGTTTTAGCTGGCAGGCAGGATAGTGCGTATTTAAAGCGCACAGGATGTCAGCTTTAGTAAGTACTAAGATTAATATATCAACTAACATAGATATTAAGTTTATTGTGAATTATAACACATGGACTTTTGTATAATACAATATAATAAGTGCTAGTTACGCTTATAGATTTTGTTTAAAACAAATGAAAATAACCTAATAGGATCACATAGTTCTTAATTATTTCAATTAAAATAAATTCGATCGAAAGTTTGAGAATGATTACATTAACATCTAACACATCAAAGTCTAACCAAAATAATAACAATATTATGATTTAAATATTATATTCAAATCATAAATATTATATTTAAATCATAATATTGTGTTTAAATTTTTATTAAATTTTAACTTTAGTCTGTATGTATGTCCGTCCGTTCACGGCTTAGCTTAGACACTCATAATACAAGAAAGCATTTGGTATGGTTATATATATCTATTAATCACGACAAAATACACTTAAAAAAATACCAATAGCTTATAGCTTAATATTACTAAAAAAGGATCTCTGAATCTAAAAATAGTTTTCACACACAGACAATATTTTTGAAAGGACTTTTTTTAAACTACTACAAACTAGCTCTTGACTGCAATTTCCCCAGATAGGAACTGATGTGCAGCCTAAGATGGCGGCCCTGTTGGAGATGGCAGTTATATACCCCTACCCGTTTCTACGTAGCATCGTACCAGAACATTTAATCGCGGCACTTTTTAGTCAGTAGGTTGATAACTTGCCACAGTTTAAGCAGGACCGGAACAGAGAAAATTTAGAAATTAAAATTCCCTGAAAGGAGGCTGATAAACAATCTAAAGTTATATTGTATAGTTTATAATGGCTTATTTTTCTCCTTTTTGTACTCAAATATTAAGGCCTGTACTAAAACGCCATTTTCAAGCCAAGATGTGGTTTTCGAATATTGGTCAACCTCAATGTTGGTTTATTAATACATGCTCTAATTTTGTAAAACTTCAACTGAATTATACTTCTCATACAGCTCCTTGAACAATTTAGTTCTTTCTGGGTAAATATCATACTTCATAGATAATTTGTCACTGATCAGCAAGCAAGCCATTCCGGTTTCAGCAATTGGTTCCCATGTTGTTGTTATCAGATGTGTGTCGATTTCCGGTGTTGGATTCCTGCAAAAAATAATAATTGGAAATTTAATTACTGGTTATCTACTGACAGTGTTGATAGCCTAGTGGTCAGACCTTCTGCCACCCTATTTAGGGGGGGCGGAGTTTGATCCCATGCATGCATCTCTAACTTTTCAGAGTTATATGCATTTTTAATTAAACCAATTAAAATACCACTGGATTTAACATTGTTTGTGCATGCTCGAGAGTTCTCCATAAAATTCTCAAAAGTGTTTGAAGCTTACCAATCCACACTTGACCAGTGTGGTGGACTACAGCTTAAAGGAGACCCATGTCATTTAGCGGGCTGGTTGATAATAAATTAACTGTCAGAATAATTTAAAAAAGCATTAAGGTTACGTTGCTTAGCTGCTTAGTCTATTATATAATAATAATAAATAAACTAAACTTACCCAAATTTAGCAAAATTAGTCCACATTCTGCACATCCTGTCTTGCACTAACTTGTCTGTGTCAGAGAGGTTTTCCTTAAGCAATTCACTCTTAACTATATAGCCTCCATCATCACCATGGCAAGCACCTGCTCTTTTAATACTGAGCTTCTTCTTTAAATAATTCAATTTCCCATCATAATTAAATTCATAAAGGTATACAGGAGAATTATGTTTAGCAATCAACGAAGTGGAAACATAGATCCCTCCTAGAAAATCAACATCAGAGAAAAAATCTATTACAAAAGAATCTGGTTCTTCGTGTTCCTTTTCTAAATAAACAGCTTTAAATTTATTTATATACTCAATTTTCTCATTATCATCAATATTAAAAGGAAGAAAATCAAGAAACATCTTTTCTTCTTTAACTTTTTCATAAATATCAAGAAATGCCAGAATAATAAGACCTTCCCGACTACAAAAACCACCCATGTATGGCACTTTATTGAATTCTCCTTGGGCCAACATTTTATAAGAGGATTTTGTAATTATTGGCTCCCAATCACCCTGTTTCTCAATAGTAGGAACAAACCCAAAATGTAATCCACCTTTATATCTTTCATCTGCTAACACCATCATGCTGGTATATATCAGGTCATGTATAGACATACTCTTCAAATACTTAAGTAAGTCCTGATTGTCATTTACGTGATATTTCTTTAGTGTAGCAATTGTTGCACCGAGTTCTCTTATGTTTTTGTTTAGTGCCCAAGGTAGTAGTGTGGAGCCAGATTGTGCGATAGCTTTATGGAACAGTCCTTTTGTCATTGACGAGAGTAAAAGATATTCTACTGAAGCCGCACCAGCACTAATACCAAAGAGAGTCACATTATCAGGGTCTCCATTGAAATTTTTGATATTTTGTTGCACCCACTTCAAAGCTTGTACTTGATCTTTTAACCCCATGTTGCCAGGTGCCTCCTTGCAGTCTAAGCACAGAAAGCCGAGGACTCCAAGTCTATAGTTCAGGCTCACAAGAACTACATTTTTATCAAGTAGATAGTCAGGTCCATGATGATTGTCATCAGTTCCATTTCCATATATAAAACCGCCACCATGCAAGAAGACCATCACGGGGAGTAAAGCAGTATCAGTCTTTGGTAAGCATGGTGTATAAACATTTAAATACAAACAATCTTCATCTCCTACAACTTTGAGCTTCTCTGTATCATACTGAGAGCAGACATTACTCTCTTTAGTGGCATCTCTTACTCCCTCCCAAGGTTCAGGTGGTTGAGGTGCCTAAAACAAAAATAATGAAGGGTTATTAAATTAAATCACATCAGTAATTTTAGTAAAAATTTGAAAGTATGAGCCTATTAAAGAAAATTTGTTTAAAGAAAATGTATGCCAAAACCAAAACAAACAATCTCTTC
Source organism: Pararge aegeria (assembly GCF_905163445.1). NCBI lineage: Eukaryota > Metazoa > Arthropoda > Insecta > Lepidoptera > Nymphalidae > Pararge > Pararge aegeria. The sequence continues at coordinate 6,708,418 of NC_053195.1, read as the reverse complement.
AAATTTAAAGAAGTCATACTGTGCCAACTCCACATATTGTGGGATAAGAAAGGTGGAAGAAAGAGCAAGCAGTATATAGAATAAAGTTACTATCAAACGTGATACCAGATGCTTATTATTTAAAGATACTGGATTTTTAATGAACTGCAAAACTTCACAAGATAATAAGATAAATTAATTTAAAAATTGAAGTTATACAATATTAACTGCCTCATTGCTTTAGTTGTTAGCATTTTTGTCAACAGATGTTTTTCCATTGCTGGCATGATGCTGGGTTCCATTCCCGGCTCAGGCAAATACCAGTTATAGGGTTTTTCTGTTCACAAACCATCCATCTGAAGGTAAGCACTAAATCATGCCTTATAGTTAACATAAAATTACAATGATTAATAATAAAAGCCTATCAACCCAAATAAAGGAGGCTGGTTGGTCACCACTATAAAATCTCCTTGTTCAATAGGAAAAGCTTGTCGGCAGGGTGGAAACTAGCCATGGCTGACAATTCTGAAAATTCATAGATTATTATTTCAAATTCCAAAGTGGCCATTGCGGGGATCAAACTTGGAGCCTCCCTACTAGTGTGAGAGGCCTTTAGTCTATTAGTGAACTGTTAAAACGCTCTTTCCCCCTACCTCTTTTGCAGACACCAACAAGGCAGTTAGTGGTCCATTATAGGCTATAATTATGAATATCAGATGCATTCTTTGATTGAAAAAAGATTTATATTGTTTTAGTGTGTGAATGCATTATTATGTGAAACCATAATTCCTAAAAGTTTATCATATAAACGCATGATGCTAGCAACTACAGCCTATACAGATATTTTGGTTATAGTTTTGAAATAGCTTTGACTATGGAATCTGGAAGGGCTGTTATTCCAATACTTAGCAGCACATCTCACCTCACAAAAGGTGCCAAAACAAAACTTTACTATTAATTCTGTACCCTGGTTATTAATGTTCTATGCAACCGAATTACTTCACCGCAGTTGATACCGAACATATGTTACAGACTTATCTAAGACAGGATTAGGTGGTTCTAACTTACAGAGAATCTTAACTGGTTTACTGGCGGCTTGGCGTATGGGATACCCTTAAAGGTTAAAAACTCTGTTTCATTGGAAGTTTTACAAACTTTCCCTGATAATTTTCCTTCCGTTACGGTTACAACCGGGTTCATGTTTTGGCCGTATCTAAAACACGCTATACAATGCGAACTTCACTTCCCGGACAAACCCTCATTGGTTTGTAATAATGCCTTTCTTCCTAATTTTTTACCCAAGGCAAGGCTAAATGTTTAGACTCATATTCTTTAGATCACAGGATACAATAGGTTACCACGAATATTTTTAAAGTACCTAGGTGGGGTAGGGTAAGCTTTGTAGAAGGGTCGTCTGTCAAATGCGAATGTCAAACTCGAGGATTTTACTTTTACTTATTGATTTTATAGGCTTAGGGTTCCAGCTTTATTTGTCCAGAAAATTTTGAAGGAATTATAACAGTCAGATACGGAGTAAATATTTGTGATAATGAGGAAAAGAAGTGTGAATAGAAATTGTTATGACTATTATTTTTTACCTTAATTTTTTTTTTACGCGAAAAACAAAACGTTTTATTTCTAATTTGAAGCATACCTTTACATAATATTATGCAGGTAATCTACAAAATATTCGATAAATAGCGTGTGTCCAATCTGAAGTTGCAACATTGTGGTTTCCGCCGTTAGCAGGACAGACTCACAGAATTAAGAACAACACTCCACTTTAGTTGTGTTTCATAAACAGTTAGTTAGGCACTCTCCGTTTAGCAGTTGACAACATTTATTTTACATCTAATGTTCTAAACGTTTACCATAAAATGGGGAAAATAGGAAAAGTTTGTTCTGTGTACAGACTAATCAATAAATCTGTGGTACATATAACCTCTACTGCTGAGCTGATCTGTTTTTGTAGTTGTAAAACTGCGAAGCCATATACGCCTCGTATTTAAATACTTAGTACCTACTAAGCAATCAAATTACTAGCAACTAAATGAGGTAGTAATTTTAGCTGACTTATTAATCCTTCGTAGGGATGCTTCTATGCTTTTATAACATGATACGGAAGGTAAAATTAGATCTACGTTTCATCATCATCCTGTCAAATCATTACCGGCCCACTGCAGCCTACAGTACACGGGTCTCGTCCCACAATGAGAAGGGGTTAAGGCCGTAGTCCACCTCGCTGGCCCAGCGCTGATTGGTGGATCCACACACCTTCGGGAACATTATGGAGAACTCTTTAGGCTTGCAGGTTTCCTTTACCGTTGAAGAAAGTGATTTTTTATGCCTTAAAACGCAAATAACTTCTAAAAGTTAGTGGTGGGTGCTGGCATACGAATTACGAACTCGGCCCTCCGAAAGTGAAGTCGAGCTGCTACCACCTGGGCTATCACCGCTCATTATCTACTCTTACCTAAGTTTAAACAACGTATCATAAATATCACATTTAACAGGTACCTCGTGGTAAGAAATTCCTCAATCGTATAGTCCGTCTTATAGTTCCGAAGCGTCAATACAAACAGACTGACTTGAAATTTCAAAAGTGCTTATAAACTAGGCCTTCTTGAAATAAATGAAATTTGAATTTTCCTTTTTTTTTTTCTTTAAATGCCAACTTATTGTTTGTCAACTCATTGGCCGATACGGGTAGGTTTAGCAAAATAAGAACCCTTTCCCGCACAAATTCCAAGCCTTTGTTTCACGTATAATTAGAGCGGTACTAAACGATTCCAAATTCGAATCCCGGTGCGTTGGGACTGAGATAGCCGGATGCGCACCTGTGTGCCGTTCTGTCGTGAGAACCGACCACGATCTCTTTCCATGCGAAGACAATTTTGTTTCTACGTCCGCTGAATACAATTGTATTCAATTTTAAACTCTATGCTCAATCAAATAAAGACACTGCAAATATCTTAATGAATAGCCAGAGAAGTCGTATAGTACATAATATTATAAAGCTGTATCAGGTGTTTTGCGGTGTTTGTTGTGTTATTTTGTACGCTTTGAACATCCGCGTAAGTCTATTATTGCAACTTTTTACTCTAAAAAGTGACCATGATTTGAAATTTTGGCTCCAGTGTAAATACAAGCAGTTAAACCTTTTTTTATGTTTCTACCTTCGTAGTGCTACGGTGGTTTCCCAGAAAGGGACAGTAAAACTATTGCAATGTGCAATTTTAGTAGCAGTTGAGCTATTTATGACAGAGCTACGCCTCGGGTTGATTGGTTTTCCACTTCCCATCAGGTGGACCTTGCAAGTAAGACCAAGCAGCATTGTTGCAATAATCTGTTCCGATCTTAAGGGCGTGGTTGTAGGTTTGATTACATGAAGATTGAGGCTTTACACCCACGTCTCAGGTTAATGGACACTGCGAAGTATTGCTCTGTTTATAATCGATTTACCATCACTTGGCCCGAAACATTAGATACTAATTTAAAAAAGTAAGATTCGTGCGAACTGTACTAATTTCAACTCGCAGTCTCATTAAAACTTGTAGCATGTTATTCCTACGCCCGAACACGTGAGATGTTTGCCAAATTCGCCTCCGCAGCCGGCCGTGTGAACCCGATCACAGAGCCTTTTTACGACATAAAAGCCTTTTATATATTGAATTCGCTTTTTAGATTCAATATACCTTTTCTGTGTAGCTCTCTTTATATTAAGACGTTAGCTTTTCATAAAATATTTAATATAAATAAATAGCTGGCCCTCGGGGATCCACCCGCATTCTATACGTAAAAGTAAAAATGGACTTAATAAAAGACGAATACCGCCGTATATTCCCACCAGACTAGATCAGAGAAAATTCAGAAAGAATACATTTTAAAGTCGCTGATAAGCTCACAGGGCTTACCACTGCGCGAGGTCGTCAAAATGTATCTGTAGAGTGACACTTTGTTACTCTAGTTATCTTTTCATGTACCTAATGTACTCATCATAAGTGCCATCTATGGGCCTACGAGAATGATGATATTTTTGACTTTGACTTTGACTAACTATGGGTAATGTTAGGTTTGTCAGTTTTTTGGTTTGTATAGGCAAAGTAAAATTTACGATTCCCTGCCATCGCCTTGATAAAGTGGTAAGTTAAACAATTGGAAATTCCATGCATTTGCGAGTGTTTCTTCCAGAGAACGAAATTAAGAAAACTTTATTGCTCTGCTCTTATTTAACTTTAAATTGATTTCCTTTCTTTCTTATGTTCCTTGCATTAAGTATAATATTGTTTCTTGAGAAAGTTTCTAGAATCACCGGAAAGACAGATTTGACTTTTCAATAATTACAATGCTTATAAAATGTAGGTATGCCCATTTTATATGGATTTATATGAATGAATTCGGTGAATTTTAGTCCATTCTTGTTTAAATCGATTTATTATCGATATGTAGTAGGAAGGTAGGTACCTACATCAGTTAAATAGGTTTTAACTAGGTATGTCAAACCATCAATTTTATGCGATGTTCATATACAAAAACATACGTAGGTACCTATCGAGTAACTCTGTTTGTCAATTTTGTATTCATAAGCTGTCATAATGTACGCGAGAACAATAGCCTACAGTGCTTTCATGTGCCGCAGTCGAATGAACGCCTTACAAGTTTAAGGCTTTTGCTTTTTGCTTTTTCGGAAGGACACTTGCCGATAACCACCTAAGGGGTTGCTACGGCGTCACCGGGGGAGTGGGGCGAGCGCGAAAGCTCGCCATGAGAAGAGCCCCAGGGCTCGACGACATCGGGGGGAGTATGGGAGACGTCGACCCGAGGGTGCCTCCTGCGAGGACTCGGACCTCGGCTCGGTTCGACGTTAATCTGACTGTTGGTGGACTTTTGGACTAATCATTGTTTAGTCCGAACGCCCCCGTGACCGTGGTAAGGATCCACGTCCGGATGACGTCAGAAATCGGGGCCCTCGTCTTCGCCGGCGAAGACGCTGTGAATGTTGCGTGTGTGTGTGTTGTTGGGACACGTTGTCGGTAGTTATTTTGTCGTCAGGGTCGTCAAGGACATGCTTCGGACGTCGCCGCTTTGGTTCGACGTCGGGGACGGGGGTATAAGTGGACGCCTCGACCACTAGGGGGTTGGGGTGTCGGACTGCATTTTCAAAGTAGGTCTTTGATAATGTTTTCATGTACTGGGCTATGGTGGGAAGATCGAGGTCTCGGTGGAGATCTACGTTGCGCATGTACCACGGACTGTCCGTGGTCATACGCATAAATTTGTTCTGCAGGACTTGAAAGCTCCTGTAGGAGCTGTGAGGGCGATGGGCGAATACGACGCTGGCGTATGTCATAATGGGACGTATGCACGTTTTATACAAGGTTACCTTGTGACGGAGGGAAGTTTAAGGCGCGATGTGCGCTGGTTTTGTACCTAAGGCCCAACTTGTAGGGATGGTCACATTATTTATTTCTCAAAACTAGAACAACTTCGTTATAAAACTTGCATAAAAACACGTCTGCCGAACATTGTATGAAATACATTGAAAAATGGTACCATACCATCCTTGGTAGCCGTATAGCAAAGTTAAAGATGAATATATTAACAAGTAGGTAGGTATCAATGTAATATAATTTTTTAAATATATTTCTTAGGTTTGTATAATGTACTTAAAATGTACATGTCCATAAAATAGTCCATAATCGTACGATTCCCGATGCGCCCGCCGAATCCTAATAATTTTTAACTGAAACCGAAACTTTTTTTTTATTCATCAAACTCAAATTGGGTAAACATCTGGAGAAACCGACACTTCTGTTGAAACCGAAACTTCGTTCGGTTGCTAATAACAACCCTAGTTCAGATAGTCCAAGCCGCGAGCGTGAGTTGGCTGCTGCGTTGGTGTGGGTGTATACTGCGCGTGCAGGTGTGTCCGAGACTTGCCGGCGCCGGCGCACATTCCTGCGATGGTCACGGCGCGGCGCCGAGCGCGTACTTAACGATTGTGGACATGATTGCGAAGCCACGGTGACCATCCTAACAAAGATTTTATTTCATACCTACTAAAATAGTATTTTTTATTATCCACTACAAATTAACCCTTGACTGTAATATGAGCTGGTAATCAATCGAAAATACGAAAGCTATTAACCCATATCCCTAATTTGTTTCCATGCGTCAACGTACCCGAACGGCGGAACTAGCACAGGAAGGAGACAAAAATTATATCCCCCCCTTATATCCCCTGACAAGGGATATAATTAACGTGTCCATCTTCTAAAGTACGGGAACATGGAATAGGAGAAGTTTATCCCCGTTTATTATTACCCATATATTATTAGAATATTATTTCCACATGTGCGCCAGTGCTCTGAGAGTTGATAAAGCTGTGGAAGAAGATAAATTTTCATCCTTTCCCCGGAGAGAGAAAATTTTCTCCTGCCCATGCTAGCCGTGCTGGTGGTGGTAACTAGACCCGGCAGAGGCCTTGTTATTATACGGGCCCACAGGGAATGCATGACGTTGGGGGAAACGGAGTAAGTACCACTACTTTGGCGAAACGGACTACCCCTAAGGCACTTTTAATATTTTATTCAAATCCTGCTGTCCTTCTTGACAAAGCTGGATAACAGGGAAATCAAATTATTTTTGATTAATTATTTTGTTCAAACCCTATTCTCAGCGTCAACATAAATTTTTCCCCTGAATAAAATAATTTTATTTTCATTTTACTTTGAACTGTAATTTAAAGTAAAAATGTACTGTAAAACGGCTGAACCGATGCTGACGAAATTTAGCATTAAATCAAACTGACTTTGTAATTAGATAGGTATCATTTTTTACTTTATATTTTCTTATTAGGATTCCGTACCAAAATGGTAAAATAAGAACCCTAGGTGAGACTTCGTCATTCTGTCTAGCCTTCTGTCTATACTCAGTAACTCTCGACTTTGAAGTAGAAATGCAATAAATAATAGATGTATTTAGGTATCTGTGAGATAGGATAAATAGAAATATTTTTTTTTACATTTTAAGCATTATGGACTAGACTATGGCAAACAGCGAAATTAAAATATAAACCGATATCAATCATTACCTACTCTTTAAAATTTGTTACAGACCAAGTTTGCAGTCCACCCATAGGATGCTTTTTATATCTTTCGAAAAAATAATCAGCTCACGAATTTTTTAGCGAAACAATGCCTATGCCTACACACGTCAATTTTATTGAAAATATTCTGCATATTATCAATATTATTGACTGTTTGCGGGCGGCCAAAGAGTTTGTTGGTCATTTCCACACTCAGTAACTTAAAGTATTTAGTCTATAACTACAGGCCACTAGCCCATCTGAAGACTAGTAGAGACATCTATTGACAAACTTTTTATATTTTTGTAGCGCCACCTCTTAGCAATTTAAAGCAATATTTTGAATTCAACCAAAATAGTATTGCTACTAGACACCAGGTGCTACTACAGCTTACATATAAATTTCATTAATTAAAAATAATGTTTCACGGTTATAAAAATAAAATCAATTGTTAATTAAAACTAATATCATATTAATAAAAAGAAAATATTGATAGTTGCAAACTGTTACAAACGAAATATTAATTTAATTTTAGTGATAAGTGGCAACACCACAAACACATGGATAGATTTTAGTTCGCTGACTTACGGTTTACGAATATTCTAGATTTCAAAAGTCACAAAATATAATCTCCATTCATTTGTCTTCAATTTAGAGCTCAAAGAAGTTAATACTCAAAAAAATGTCCAAAATCGTGAAACAATTAATTCCCCTGCTCGACAGAGTTCTTATCAAAAGAGCTGAAGCCATCACGAAGACTGCTGGTGGCATCGTGATACCAGAAAAAGCTCAGTCCAAGGTACTTCACGGAGAAGTTGTTGCTGTGGGTCCTGGCTCAAGAAAAGACAATGGTGACTTCATCCCAATTCTGGTTAAAGTGGGAGACCGAGTGCTACTTCCTGAATACGGCGGTACCAAAGTTAGTTTAGAAAATGATGAAAAGGAATACCATCTTTTCAGAGAATCTGATATTCTTGCGAAGATTGAAAATTAATTTATAGTGCTAGTTTTAATTTCGCGGTTCGAATTATTGGTTAATTAGTTATTTGTAGTGTATAAACATGATGTGATTGTGTAATATGTTCAATGCTGTGGAACATAATGTTGTCTTTGCATTTATTATAACAATGTTATAAAACTGGTTTTGTTCATTATTTTCTTACATTCCTTATACAGGAAGAAATTATCATTATATCTAACCTTTCAATACTATGTTAGAGGTTATGTTAAAAAGTTGCATTGAATATTTTGACCTAAGCTTTTAAAGGCTTTCTTATATATATTATAAATACCAGCTGTGCCATGTAGTTTTGGATGTAAAATTCGCAATGGGAAGTTAAAAAAATCCTTAATAGAATAAGTACCTAATGCCAAAGGAATTTTTCAAATTGACCTGAAAACAAGATAGGTTCCAGCAAACATGTTCTTCATAAATTTTAGTAGAATTAATAAAGGGCTTAATATGGGAAGATGTCCAAAGTTCATAATCAAATGAAAGATAAGTGTTGAATTTAGTATTTATTTAATAATACAACCTAAAATATTTTTTAAATCTTAATTTAAAACAATATGTAGGTACTATGGGCTTAAAATTAAACTGGATACAATCCTAACATAATTAGGCACAATTTCAGCTGGCTACGACATCAAAAGTTTAGTATGATTCAGTCTTTGTGGTAGACTTGTTCATTTCAACTTACCACATAACTAATATTTTGTAAACAGACCAATTTAATCACAGTTAATAAAATTTTATAATCACAATATTTTTATACCCATTGGAAAGTGCTTTCATTTCTGTATATAGGCAGTACAAAATCATAAATTTTTTTTTGCAGTATTTCATTATTTCTACCTTTATTAGAACATTGAATAACAGATTGAGAATTAAGAAAATTTCATTTAATTATTTGCAACAGCATAGCACTATATAGGATGGCAATATAGCATAATTACTAATTACCATTGAAATGTAAAAAAAAATAAGAGAAAATTGTACATATTTATAAATTTTATGGCATGTTCATAATGAACAGTCATAACTAATTACAACTGTAAATTATTAATACTGATTAAAATAGTTGATAATAACTGATACCTTTATCCATTATTTTGCACTAGCAAAAATGGTAAATCAGGCATTGATACCCATTTATTTACAAGCATTAGATAATAACTAGCCGAAATTACAAAATACTTACTTAACTTGTATTAAATAAAACCCAGTTTTAAAGAATGCAATTAGTAAAAACTTATTAATGCATAAACAATTTATACAGTTGCTCACACGCTTTGTTATTAACTATGAACTTGATATGGAATCAGTAGATATTGTTTTAATGTATTAAATTGATATATTTACAAATATCATTGTTTATGGTACCAAACTTGGCATTTTCCATTTTAAAATACTACCTATCAAAATGTAACTTGGCCTGAACAAATTTCAGTGAGACATTTGTGTGTTGTCCATGTAGTGTAACTAATGCATTCCTAAAACAGTATTACATACTGTAAGTAGACTTTAACCCCCTTTCATAAATGTAGCATAACGTTAGAATAGTTTTGCAGTGTTTCATTCCACATAAGATACTTAAGCTATGTTAATAGATAAGCAGAACCTTTCAAATGATAGAATGTGGCAGAACACTGCATAGCTACTCTAACACTACACAACATTAAAGAGAGAGTAGAAGCATGATAAAATAATAAAATAGTAGCTACTATGAAAAAATTTATACAATCAAATGAAAACCTTACTTTTAAAGTAAATAATCCTAAAAGTTTGTTTACAAAATCACTCTCACACTGTTTCAAACTCATTAATCAGTATTTATTCAGAACATCTTGTTATCTGAGACTCAACATTTATTATTAACACTTTATCGGCTCACTACAAGGCACAGGTCTCTTGGAATGAGAAGGGCAAAAGTCCACCATGCTGGTCACGTACAGATTGGTAAACTTCACATGCTTTTGAGAATTTTATGGAGAACTATCAGGCATGCAGGTTTCCTCACAATGTTTGCCTTCACTGTTGATGCAAGTGATATTTTAATTGCTTAAAATAAAAACATACATAACTTTGAAAATTTAGAGGTACATGCCGCCTGCCAATGCCCACATGCAGCCTTACCCACTAGGCTATCAAAAATGATATTATGTGCAAAATTATAAGTATAAATAAGCTAAAATATAAAAGGTACATTATGATGGCATATCAACACATTAATACTAGGTTACTGCAGAGAAATAGCTGTACGCCTCACTGCAGCAGATAATGCTGGATTTGGATCAGGTGGTTCGGTTAATAGTTGTACTGTCTTCCAACAGCCATCTTCATTAGACTGACGCAAAGCTTCCATAGTTGCCTGGACTCTTTGTCCGTCTTCAAACGTTGCTGCAGCTTTAACTGGTTCTTTTATCCAATCCATTTGTTCCTTGACAGGTAGGAAGGCCTCTTTAAGTGCACTTATCATCTTACATAGTCCTTTAATATAAGGCTTTGGAATTACACTGGATGCACAACTCAGGTCCTCAATGTCTACATAAATCACTTCCTCCTTGTCATGTGGCCTTTTACCTTCTTCTTCTATAATACTTTTAGGATTTGTCTTGTGTAATCTGCCATGTAAGTCACCCCCTCTAACAACTAAATAGCCATTTTTACTGCACACATAGATTTCCTGATTGAAACAGGGCCCCGGTAAATGGTTGTTCAATGTTGCTGTCACTAATAATCCTTTGTCCATTTGTAATTGGAATGTACAGAAATCTGGTGCTGTAATTTTTCTTATGCCATTGACTTTAGCAGTTTCCTCTACAAATGTTCTTAAGACACCATGAACCTTCATAACTTTCTGACCACTTAAATACGAAACCAAGTCTATGACATGGCTGCCGACTAATGTTAGGGTACCACCTCCCATAGTATCATCACATAGCCAATTAAAAGTTTCACCTAGTAATGATCCCATTTGCACTCGCACATCAATCAAAGTCAACTCACTTGAATTACCTAGGTAACCGTCAAGAATACATTTTCGCATGTGGCTAAACGCAGGCAGAAACCGAAGAGAATGATTAATTATTGATATGAGGGTTGGATAGTACTGAGCGGCTCGCACCATTTTCAATGCCTCCGCCTGGCATAGTCCCGCGGGCTTATCGCACACAACATGTTTACCAATACCGAGAGCTTTTACAGATATTTGTGCGTGTAAATTTGGCGCACATACAATGAATACGAGATTTACGTTTTTCTTTAACAAAACGTCGTCTATTTTGTTAGTGAAGAATGGTATTTTGAGCTCCTTTGCAGTGTTTTCAGCTTCCTGTAGAGTCACACCCCATATTGCCTCAATTGGGAATCCTTTTTCCCTCAAGAACGGCACCAACACTTTGGCCACAGATCCTGTCCCGAAGACACCAATACCGGGCAACATTTTGATCAATTATCAGGTGTTTACAACTGGCACATACACATAGCAATGAGCTCATATATTTAAGACTTCGGTAAATACTTCATTGATTAATAAATAGTTAAAGAAATAATTTTAGCAATAGCGAACCAGTTTCTCGTAAACTTGTCAATGTCATTTGTCTAATTGTCAATCCAAGTCCAAGAAACAGCCAAGAAATGTCGATTTGACATCGGTAATGGCTCGGTCATCGACAGTTTCGTTCAAAAATTCAACAATGAAAATAAATGTGGAAAGCGCTGTCTTTATGGTATATTTGAACAAAAGCGAACGCAAAGAGTCAAAGAGTCGGTACAGGCAATTTTAAGGCTGATAAAAAGGCATATAATAAACATTGATAACGGTATCGGTGGTACAATAACTAACCTATATATATAACTAGCCATTATGTTATGGTACTAATAACATAATGGCTTAATTTTCAGATCTAATATGATCAGTACTACGTAAATTACAGGCGATGATGAGAGAGAGAGAGATGCGTTTTCAAATCCTGCGGCATGCCGATTTCTGAAATTTTTATATTTCTTTTTAATATTCGAATACTAAGAGAATACAAACACCGGCCAGCCGGGTGAATAGTGACTATGCCTCTGACCCTTTGAAGCGCCACATATGACATACGAGTGTCTCTGGAACTAAAAAGTGGCTTTAGTGCTTCGGACACTCATAATACAGTCTCGTCAGAATAATGAATTAAAGTTAATAAATACATTATTCTTAGAGCGTCTTACTAAAAACGCCACAAGGAAGAAAAACGATTATGTATTATTCATTGTGCTTAGAATCAATTCAAAGTGACAGTGAACTGTAAAGTACTAGGTAATTAGTAAAAAGGTCGTGGACGGAGAAGGAGTATCTCTACGTGATCAAATCAGATATGAGGAAAACCGTAGACGGATCAAAGTCCGCATAAATCAACAAATTACGAAGCTAAAATAGCAATAGTACTTGTCCTATGTTCTGTACATAGTACATAAGCTCGGAGTATCGATGTACATGGAGGCCCTATAGTGCTGAAAGGGTTACCCACATCGGAAAGAAAAATATTTGTGAAGTATTAACTCCACTAGTCCTTTATAAGGTGGACAGAGGTAATGAAGAGTCGAAGGAATTCGCTGGTCACAAGGGACGTCCGTAGAGTGTGAAAATCCCTGAAAAGCTATATCCGTTGAAAGGATGATGCTGAATAATTTCGAGTCCTCAATTTACGTTCAATTTTAAAGAAATGCCCCATAGTTATATTTAATTTGTAGGCATTAGTAATAGATCGTGTAAGTGGAATATAGAATAATATTTGTAGAAACAACATCGGGCATCGTAAGTCACCGACGGCGTTAGCGCTTAAAACGAATCACCGTGGCTTCAACTCGTGCCTTGATATTCGCCACCTGGTGTTTTAGGGTTGGCACACTAATAAAACCACATAATTAAAAGCATGTTTTCTTTTTTTATATTCCACCCCAAGTTAGCCCTTGATTGCAATCTTACGGTGACGGGCTTACCTGTTAGAGGTATGGAAGGAAAGAAAAAAAACAAAATAAATTAATTACTTGTCCACATAATTGCTTATTTAGATATAAAAAAAAAATTAAAGTATAATTAACCTGATTCACAATAAATCGGAATCGTAGACACATTGTATGCACTTCGCATTAATCACGACTCCAATTTCACAGCGAAGTGGGTCCCAGGCTTGTGGACATATTTAGGCTTGCGACTGCTTAATTATCCGTGACAAAACCTTAAATCCACCATAATAAAAATAAAACACGATAAGCCTTAAATTGATGGATACAGGCACGTGCTCCTTGCATGCCCTTTGCTCTTTTATAGGCGATGGCTTTCCATTTGCCATCAGATGGGCGAACTGCTAGGTTCGTCAATCAATTCGTTCTAAATAACAATAAAAAAAACTTGAATAAAAAACGAACTAGACCAGCGCGGGGTGGTGGACTACGGCCTAAACCCTTTTTATTATGAGAAAAGACCCATGCCCTAAGATATAAGAGATTTATAAATACCCCACTTTACAATGCGGTTTTCATAATTTAATGCATAGTAATGCTTAACGCGAATGTATTGATTTTGATATAACAATATTTCAGATATTAATCGCTGCGTTCATTAAGCAATACAAAACAGTGTCTAGTACGAAAGATTTTTTTAATAACTGTGGTAATAACGTTTAAAAATGTTACTAATTAGTCTTAAGCTAGAGGTGAAACTTTCTGAAAGAAAAATAAACTACTGCAACTTAGTATCTACATATTTATAATATTATCTATAACGATCGAACGAGAACCCAAAAGTAAAACACTTTTATGCGCGGTTACATGGAATGAGTTTTTTAACCTTTAATTTTTCTTAATTAGAAATATACGTTCTGTATTAATTTCAATTCTCTACCTTTTAAGGTTTATGAGTCAACAAGTGCCAACCCTAAATGGATCCTATTTGAAGCGATCCGTCTTACATCTCAGTTGAAAGCCAGTGTACTTGATTACTTCCACAATTAGGAATACGTACCGAACTCAAACAAATGATCAACGAATTTCATGAAAACCCCGAAGATAATTAAAATTATTATTGCAGGACTTATGATTTAGGACGACATATAAACTACGGGCGTTTCAAAGAAGAAGAAGAAGAAAAAGTCTTTATTGCACATACAAATATAAAACCAGGTTAACAAAAAAAAAAAACGATGATATACATATGCACAAATGCGGCCTAATCGCTTGAAGCGATCTCCTCCAGACAACCTTTGGTTGAAGAAACATATTAGAGAAAACGGGAGAGTGCAATACTTAAATTGTGCTAATCATAAACATTACATATACAATATATATATATATAGAGTATTATTATTAAAGTTCTATTGTTATTGTCGCTTTTTCTGCAAACTTAGAATAAGGCGAAAGAAAAATATTTTGAAAATATTTTTATCTCGTTACTCCAAAGAAGTAAACTCCTAACGCGTGTACGTAATTAAACACACTTTTTGGGGCAAAATAAATAACCTAAACAGTAGCTTATTTACCGCAGTTAGTCAAGGTAGCAGCTAAACAGGCGGTTGCAGAATCCATTAACAATACACTGCATTTTCAAACCAACAATTAATTGTATTTACAAGTTGAAACCACCGCCGAATCTGTTACCAAATTTCAGATACAAGTTTCGACTTGTTGAAAAAAATAATGTAGTTTTGAGTATGAAAGAGTTTAGTGTAAATCGTATATAAATATCAATAACAAGCTTTAGCGGTGAAGGAAAACTTGCAAATAAGAGAGCTCTCATGTCTCAAAGGTGTAAAGTCAACCCGCATCGAGCGAGATGGACTCCGGCCTAACACCCTTCTTATTCCGGGTGCCCGTGGGCCCGTAATGGCTTGACAATGACGATTTTGACACATAAGTACTCTGATTAATAAATAAATAAATATACTACGACAATACACGCATCGCCATCTAGTCCCAAAGTAAGCGTAGCTTGTGTTATGAGTACTAAGATAGCTGTTGAATAATGAATAATATACATAAATACTTAAATATAGATAAACACCGAGACACTGAAAAACATTCATGTTCATCACACAAATATTGTCCAGTTGTAGGAATCGAACCCACGGCCTTGGACTCAGAAAGCAGGGTCGCTGCCCACTGCGCCAATCCGCCGTCGATTAAGGATCGTATGTAGGTGCATGTAGGCGATTTGTGATGATTTAATGCTGTGTTTTTAACACCTGATGATAATCTTGAACTAAGTATAGCTTGAGTGGTAAGTATGTTTAACTACTGATCACTATTTCCTTCGTTCGATTGCCGAGTCGGCCCAGAAATATTAAGGTTTGAGATCTGTTAAGAAATAAAAAGAAAAAGATATCGTTAGGTAAAAGAGCAACCCACATTGGAACTGTTTTGTGTGTCTTAGCTCTATTAAAATTCTCTGAGATAGAAGGCCACTAAACAGCAATAAAATATTTAGTATTTAGATTAATGACGGTAAAGATGATCGACCGTTTCAAAAGTGCATATAATAAGTATGCCTAACATTTATATAAATTACTAGCTGTACCCTGCTACGCTTCGCTGTGGCACATTGTGATTGAATGGTTGACAAAAGTACATAATAACAACTTTGATGCGTATTATATATCATGCAAAATTTCAGCCCGATCGGTGCAGAACTTTTTGAGTTCTTGAAGCGTACACAAACCAACAACGTTTTAATATAATAGAAAATACACAACACCTTATCATATAGATAAGGTGTTGTGTATTTTCTATTAAAGAATTTTCAGTACCAGCACGGAGTAATGAAATTGGCGGTGTTAAGCCCCGTGTCTGGGAGAGCAAGTAAAATCGTTTTCACCACTTACTTGTAGGAAAAGTCGTTAAAGCCCACCAACCTGAATTGAAGCAGCGTTGTGGCCTATGCTCTAAAACTGTCTCCGATGAGAAGCGAGCCCTCTGCCCATCTGTGGGACGAATGATGATATCTAGTTCCTACCTACTAGGCCTAAACACTTAAAATAAAGGTACGCATTTTTTTAAAGAAACAATTAGATCAATCGGTAAGTAAATATTGGATAATAGCTGTTGCCCGCGACTTCATCTGCGTTTGATTTTGTTTTTTGATGTGGCATTAAATTTAGTTGTAGATATAAAAAAAATTAAAGTGTGTAGTATCGCTAAGACTTAAATGAGGGGTTTGCTACTGTCCGCTGAGGAGTTCTGTCCTCTATCTCCAACCACAGTTTGGACAAAATTAAACACATATTATAACCTCTATAGTACAAATATAAGTACTCTATAGTGTAAAATCGTCAAACACTCATCCCCTCTCCCAAAGGAACCGAGCTTAAAATCGGAATAAAAAGTATCCTATATTACTTCTAACACTTCAAAGAATTTACAAAGTTTCATGAGGATCGGTTAAGTAGTTTTTGCGTGAAAGCGTAACAAACGAACTTATATTCACATTAATAATATTAGTAGGGATGTTCGAAATATCTCTATACAATATTAAGATGAATCTGATATGGAAATAGCTTTACATTTTTTACTTAAGTGTAGACCGCAAGGGGTGCTTAGCACGTGTTAAGTTCACAAAGTATTGAGTGTCAAAATCGGAAGCGGGACCTAAAGATCACGCTGTCAATCTTTTTATTTCTCTCCCTTTAAGCTAATTGTTTACTTACTTATTTTTTTAAGTCACGATAAATAAATTAGTTTTCAGTTTCAGTTTCGGTTTTCAGTTGAATTGGTACTGCCGTTTTTAAGTAACCTAATGTTTAGCCTGCTAGACTGCCGACTCGAAGAGCCTGGGTTCGATATCAAGAAAGCTGGGGTCGACCCCCTTGGTCAGGTCCGATTCATCATCATCATCATATCAACCGATTACGGGCCCACTACAAGGTACGGGTCTCCTCCCAAAATGAGAAGGTGTTAAGGCCGTAGTCCACCACGCTCAGTGGCGTGCACTTCATACATGCACAAAAGCACTGCATACCCAAATTATTTTATATAACTAGTATTGTAGGGGAGTTTTTCCATTTTATGCCATGTACCTGCTATATGCATACCCTGGTCAAAAACCCTGTGCACGCCACTGACCACGCTGGCCCAGTGCGGATCTGTGGACCCCACACAGCTTTGAGAACATTATGTAGAACTACCAGGCATGCAGATTTCCTCACGATGTTTTCCTCCACCGTTGAAGCAAGTGATATTTTAATTACTTAAAACGCAAATAACAGGTCCAATAATTATCATTTCAATCTACTTATATTACTTTTTACAGATTGCATGGAGACATAGACAAAGATAACTTTTAAATTCGAGATATTTATAAATAAAATATATAAGCATACTACGTAAAATGCGAGCACATCCGCGGTCACAGCTAGAGTGATAGAAATCGTGAAAGCCTGCGTATAAGCTCGATCTTAGGATCCGCACTCCTCTCGGAGACGAGGCTCGTATCTAGCAGCAGTATCTCAAAAAAAAAATGTGATTTTGAGCAGTCAAAAATGACAATCCCTACCAATATTATAAATGCCTATTTGTCTGTTTGTGCATTTGTTTGTTTGGTTGTTACCTATTTTGGCTTAGCCGTGAAATTTGGCGCACATGAAGTTTTGCATCTTGAGGATGGAAGTAAGATAAAGTTCTGTAAAAGTACTCGTAACTTGCGAGATTTCAAACATACCATTGGTTACCTGTGTATGGCTTGACCGCTTATCTTGGGGAAACTGAATGGAAATAGTTTGCATCGTAACTGGATGATATATCCATAGTATAATACATATCGCATTTACGACAAGGATGACATAACTTAAAAAAGGGATTATTTGTAAATCTAAACATACCTACCTAAATTCAGATGTGTGCAGTAATTTTTTTTTAATAAATTAACTACTAACGTAAAAAGATATTCAATTTATTCCTAAACTCAAAAAATGTTACGTAAGTACCTAATGTTAATGATTTTTTACAACAAAATTACACTTGTTACATAGTTTGACCTTCATGATTAAAATGTTACCATTCATTTATGTTTCCTGTAATATCACTGACCTGTATATACTACACGAAAATATCAGTGTTCAGTGTCTATTATTCTTTGCATTAGGCTTAGATAGTTCACGCCAGGTGTGGCAACATACTAAAATCTATATTTTTTTAAATATAAAATAGCTTTAAAACGTACGTATATTGCAAAAAAATCTAGTTTCAGCTACAATGTGAAAACTCGACGATGTAAGGAAAAGTGCGAGAGAAAATTTGACGCTACAGCGGTATTCTTTTTTTAAATACGAAAAATTTCATAATGAAAGTTAAAATATGCTCGAATGTAAAATTTAGAGATGTTTCATTATTGTCTGTAAAAAACGGTATAATCTCAGATAAAATATATCGCTGTGCGGAACCTTAAAAATTGATACATATACATCAAATATTATTATAAGTTTATTGCACTAGTCTCCTTTATGCATTATTTATGCAGCAGTTTCTCATTTGTTCGTCGATAATCCTGAAACAAACGGGAGGGGCGTGCGTAGGCGCCGCCCTACAGCGCCCGCCTTACGATTCCATCGCACATACTCAAAAGATAAGCGTCGCTACGCAAGGCAAGACCCTACCCTTAATATCTCGATTCTTTCTTGCCTAGAAAAGATCCTAAATTTCATATAAATGTGTTAAACATTATACGCTAAGTGTTTTGTGGTTTTGAGGTTATGTGATAATAATAGTGTAATTTAAATGCCAAGAAAACGTAGATCTCACGTGGAGAGGAGGGACGATGCAGACGACGATGACTTTCTGTTTGACGACTCACAGTCTAGTTCTGGTATGTGGAAATAACCTTTTTTAGAATCTCTTAATTCGACCTTAATTATTTCTGGGCGATACCTATTCAAAATGTCATATTTAAATTCAAATTCAATATTTCTATATTCATATGGGCCTATCACAGGCACTCATGAAGCGTCCATACATACATGTTTACATAATTGTAAAGGGATGGTGATCACTTCGTTCGCCAACTTAAACCTAAAGCTAGGAGGGTTCCAAACGCGCCCTGGTCTAAGAAGAGCTGTCAACAAACTTAGCCGGGTAATTTTTTTTTTGTTATCACCATCTCACAGTAAATTTATTTAGCTTTGAAGCTAGAGCAATTCACACCCAAGCTTTTTTATCGTTTAAGTAATCCTTAAAATTATTATAGGATTTTTCTGTTGTCTGTGTGTCTATTTTACATCATCATCCCTTTTAATGTCACACTCACAGAATTACAAACATACAGAAACCGTGTACGCAAATTATATTGAAGCATCAAAAACCACGCCACTTAAGTAGTGTTTCTCGAACAGACGTTTAGTCACTCCATTCCAGTTAGCAGTTGAAAGTAATTATTTAAATGTTCTAAACGTTTACCATAAAATGTAAAAATGAGAAAAAGTTTGTTAGCAAGCAACATTCCGCGGGTGTGAATTACACGTGCGCGATGCGTTTTCACTGCTTTTGGTGTTTGCTTCATGCAATAATGGGTGTTCTGGAGGGTTCTGTATGTTTTAAATTCTATGGCCACAGTGCAGTCAATGGCTTCCTCAAAAACCGTGAAGGTAGAATACCAGCTTAACCCCTCAACACTGCTCCAATTTTGATCAAACCTTATCATTTTCAACCTTTTCCGGCCCTCTAAAGAATTAACCGTACCACCACGCCACGTAATACTTTGAACCGTAGTCCACCAATCCGCACTGGGCCAGCGTAGTGGACTACGGTCTTAACCCCTTCTCAGTGTGGGAGGAGATCCGTGCCCTTTAGTGGGCCGGTAACGTATGTTACTCTCCGTCCTTTCTACTAACTCTATGCTAAATCATATCGCTTGGCTGCTTAGTTGAGCGTACAGTAATGACAAACAAAGAAAATCAATTTCACATTTACAATATTAGTATGGATTTTAACCCCCGCATGATCCTGATATAATTCGGTTTAACTCACGCTTGTTTAATTTTTGATCTGCGAAATTATTTAAAGACCTTCATTCTTATATTGTTAACCTAAAATTTTTCAAAATCTTTAAGATCTGTAATAAAAAAACCATTAGCAGAGCTTGGTGGATCTTAACTATGTATCTCTATTAAAGAAGAGGTTTGGTGGATGTTAATAAGGATGACGGTGATAATTAAATTCTTATTTAAACAGGTAGGAGTGGACACGAGCCTCAACATAGAAACGCTGCTAATGCCCGTGAACGAGCCCGTATGAGGGTACTGTCAAAAGCTTTTTGCAGGTTAGTAAACCGCGTTTATGTTTGCTTTTTTTTAAATCTCGCAGCAGGGCTAGCACGAGCAAGAGACAAAAATTATATCCCCCGATAATATCCCCTGTCAGTGTCAAGGCATATAATTAACGTGTCCAAGCACGGAACTGCTAAAGCACGGAAACATGGAATAGGAGAAGTTTAACCCCCGTTTGTTTACACATATATTATTAGGATATTATTTCCACTTGTGCGCCAGTGTTCTGAGAGTTGATTAAGCTGTGGGAGAAGATACATTTTTATCCTTTCCCCGGGGATATAATTGTCCCCTACCCATCCCCGCCGTGCAGGAACCTTTTACAAATTGTATCAAATGGACATCTAGGATGCAAACGTTTTATTAGCTATTTGAGAACTCTGTTTCACTTGTTGATACTGTTAGATAAGTTTTGACCCTTAACTCTTTATTATGAGTACCAAATGCCTGTTATTAAAACAATGTAGGGCTTGCACGAACTAAATTATCTATGTATGTGTGCCCCTCTGTGTGTGGCCAGGGGGTAAAACTTCGATTTCACTTGCGGGGGACCCAGTTCGAATCCCAGAACGCACCTGTAACTTAACTAAGTTATGTGCTTTTATAATTTTCATCGAGATTCATTAAGCGATCAAGCCATGCGTAGGTAAAATGCAAATCCGTCAAGTAATTTTGACCAGCATATTTTTCGGGATAAATATGAATGTGTGTATGAGTCCTAAAATTGATTTGAGCTGAAAGATTGGTTCCACGCAGTGGCGTGCACTGGGTTTCTTACCAGGGTATGCATACAACAGGAAAATTGCATAAAGGAAAAAATCCTCCTCTTATACGGGCTATATTTCAATTTTAGGGTATGCAGTGCTTTTGTGCATGTATGAAGAGCACGCCACTGGTTCCACGGTTTAATAAACGTCACGTAAGGAAAAGGCGTTGTGCTTCATTCACTGCACCGTCCGATGTAGTCCGGATATTGACGATAATATTGCGTTGGCTGTTAGTTCAATATTGTAACTACTTATATATATTTTTTTCCAGTAACAGAATGCCGTTACCTACTAACGGGTGTCATGTTATTACGACCCATAATGTTTTGCTATTTCCTCTTCTTGATTCCTCTATATCCCATTATTTAGTGTGTTGAGTACCTTCAAATCAAGAGTGAATAGGCATCTTCTAGGCAAGCGCGCTGCATCATCGCTTACCATCAGGTGTGATTGCAGTCAAGCGCTGGTCTATAAACATAAAAAAAAAAACCATTTATCAAACTCGTTAATGTTAAAAGGTCTTGGCAATAGACAAATAAAATAAAGTGCAACTATTTTTACCACACTAAAATAATACGAATTTTAGGTTGAAAACCACTCTGCCATGGGTGCCGGCGGATACGAAATTGTCAAAACTTGACACTCTGCGGCTGGCTGCGTCTTACATCGCCCATCTAAGAGCACTGCTACATGAACCGCGTTCCGCTCATACACCTCCGCATCCATTAAACCTTGTAAGTTAAGTTCGTTCAACAGGTAATAACAGGTTAAAGTATATTGCAGCAGTGATGTGAGCCTAAATCCTTCTTAGTCTGAGAAGAGACCCGTTTCGCAGTATATATTAATATAAAAAAAAAATACTAAAATGCATGTAAAAATATTTCTGAGGCACGGAATATTTTTACATATATTTTAATATTTTTTAGAGCACGTGAAGCTTTCGGTCCTGTCTTTTTCCGGTCGTCCCATCGAAATATGAGAGTAGGTATAGATAGATATTGTGCACATACTTATGCACCTGCGGTTTCTGCCGCGTTTTTTTGGTTACGCTATAATTATAAAGAAATCGCAGTAAGGAGCCTTAGTAGACTTGGCACGACTTCGTCTAGATTTTATTACTTTTCAATGATAAACAGCTCCATCGGACTTTGCTAGTTTTTTACAGAATGTTTTTGGTGGGATATATCTTAAATACTTAGATATAATAGGGATATTTGATCTATCGAATAGAAATCGACTTGAGAATCCCGAAGAAGATAATAGAAGGAAAGATAATAAATAGTTCAGCTTCGAAACCGTGAAATCACATAATTGTTCACAATTTATTTCCTGCCACACGTGTCACCGCGTTAATTTATCCTTGACACAAGCTGTTTGGGAGAAAGAGTCACGTGCTTATTATTTCTTTTCATCACATTTTTATGATCTGGACAACGATATACATGTCCTGTTAGGGGTACGACAGTTATACACCCGTAATCAACTTCAATACTACATCGTACCGAAACGCTAAATCCCTTAGCGGCACGTCTTTGTCGGCAGAGTGGTAACCAGCCAAGACCAAAGGCTCTCACCAGACAGACCAGAGAAAATTCAGCAATTATAAATTTCTAAAATGCCTTTACATGGGACCGATTTCCTTCCATTTATAAGACCACAGCGCCACAACTGAGTAGCGGAGGTTGTCAATATTATTTCATTTCTATAGGGCGATTATATTATATTGTCCATGAATCGTTTAGTTATAAAATACCTGATGCAAATGTTTGAGAAAACTTATTAATTCCACAATAAAAGTGACTTTCTTAATTTAAAACATTAAATTTAAACAAAACAGATGTTGCTACTTAAGTTATCAATTGCAATCTCCACTTATCGAAATCATAATACATTTATGAACCCCAAATAACGTTCAAATTAGCTTCTTCACAAATTTAACCACTTCCTAAAATACATTTAGGAACTTGTGACTTTCATAAAGATCATCAAGTTCAGGACCGACGATTTCTGTGAAATATTCGGTTTTATTTATCTATTACCTATTTATCTTATATCTTTAAACGAGCAATTCTTATATATATATAATTGGAATCTCGGAATCGGCTCCAACGATTTTCATGAAATTTAGTATACAGGGGGTTCCGGGGGCGATAAATCGATCTAGCTAGGATAATTTTTTAGAAAATGACATTTTATTCGTGTTTTCCGGTAATAACCGATTTGGTGCAGAAGAAGTTGCACGGGTCAGCTAGTTTATTTTTAAAGTCTCTAAGCTTTGTAACCGCCATAAAAAATTCAATACCATGTATGGCAACCGCAATGCCATACCATGTATAGCTTCACAATATATTTATAACAATATAGTATTTGTAAGACAACATATTAGTCTTTATACACAAAAAGTGGACATAAACAGTCGACTTACAAGAAATGGTCATAAATTAGTGTCATCTGCATATCGTCTGCGTAAGGTACAGGGATCATTTGTGGGATTGAGTATACGCTTTTATAATATGATTCCTAAGGTGATTTTGGACCTGCCAATGCACAAGTTTAAAGAATTTGTTAAAACACATTTATTAGAGCGAGGTTACTATACAATTGATGAATTTTTTAATGACAAGGTTGCTTGGAAGCATCCGGCTCCGCTTTCAGCTCTCACAAGATAGAAAAATGAATGTTAAAATACAAAATGTAAATTGTTGATGTTGGAAAAGAGCAACTGCTGAGTTTCTTGCCGGCTTCTTCTCGGTAGAATCTGCCTTCCGAACCGGTGGTAGAATCACTACAAACAGACAGACTTGACGTTTCAAAAGTGCTTATATTAGGCCTACTTGAAATAAATGAATTTTGAATTTGAATGAATCTACCGCATATTTGCCAAACTCCCAACGCCATAGATTATACACTTTAGTTTGACACCGCGACATAGCTGTCTGTCATCGGCGGATTAGGACGCACGTTCCGCGAAGGTCCTCCAGTGACAAATGTGCTGAAGGCGTAAAGCTGCGAATGGGGGATGATTTTAAAAATATTTAATAATAACGTATGGGCTTAACCTCTAGATTTTGCTTGCGGCTAATTTCATATGATTATTTTTTGTAGATATATTATTGTTTATTTATTTTCCTAATTAGGCATACACCCATTTAAGATGTTCTCTTATGTAGGAATAAGTATAACACTACATTTTAGTTATGTTTCGCAGTTAATAACCTTCCTCGATAAATATTGATTGAAATCAACTAACTTCAAAAATACTATAGTATAACCAATGGCGTGCATTGGGTCTTTGACCAGGGTATGCATAAATAAAGAAGATGGAATAAAATGGAAAAGTCCTTCGCCAGTCCAGGCAGTGCTTAAGTGCATCTATGAAGTGCACGCCTCTGACTGTAACTAGCGCCCACTGCGACTTCATCCGCTATCCTACACAATATACCCATTGCGTCGCGCTACGCCTCGCCCCTCAAGAATTGGGCTATCAAATGTAAAAAAGATGTTCAAACCTAACCGTCATCATAATTATATAACAAGAAAGAGAACGAACTTTCATAAAAACCTACGTCCCCTATTTAACCCTCCTTACGGGGGAAAATATAAAATTTTATAATTCGACTAATCATCGTCATCGTTAGTGAGCCTAAACGATTATTATCACACGTTTTAATTTAATTAATAAATAATAATTGGGACCGATGCGACGCGACGGCGCAATTGAAATTGGTGGTCAAATGCCACTAGTTTCTTACTCTGGGCTCTTACTGAGAATCTTATAATCCAATACCCAATAATTCTTGGCCCGACATGGAAATCTAATTCTACCTTGCCTTTCAATAGTTAATTCAACATGCATTGCTAACCACTGAACCCTCGAGGTAGTTTATTGGAAGCACATGAATGCAAATTAAAAAAATTAAAAATGACCAAATTATCAAAATTAAAAAAGGATCCGCATCGTCTTGGGGGTTCCGGTGGCATATCCTCAAAAAACAAACCTTACTTTTTACACCCTCAAAGCAAGAGGTTAAGCCTTTTGAAACAAAAATAAACACACTGGATATTTTTTGGAACCGGGACGCAAAGATAGTAACAAAAAGTGTAAGTATAACAATAAACATGCGTTTAACGTTGCGCGCGCGCTGACCAAAAGTTTGCAGCTGTTAGGGGTATAAATAAAGTTTATCTCCGGACGTTTAAGAGATGATCCAGTTTTATTGTTTCCCTGGACGCGCCTTTGTTTCGGCAGCGATTGTTAAGTATGTGGTGGGCACTGGCAGGTTCACACTAGTTGCCCCATTTTTTCTTACCTGTCTTAAATGTAAACAATATTTCTAATATATAATTTTTATTGTACACAAAATTTTAAATGGTAAAAATTGGGGAAAAAATGTTAAAACTATATGAACGCCCGGTAGGCAGCTTTTTTTGTTTATGTATCTTTTTTACCTACATACAAAATGCGCTTTATCAGAATGAAACGGACGATTGAAGAAATTATAAATTGCACGTTGCAGATTTGCCTGGTTTTGCGGATAGCAAATTAAGCTCGTGGATACCTAATTTTAAGTTCAATATAAGTAGGTACTACCGCCATGCAAAATTCTTCCGCGAAATAGCATTGCTGTGTTCCGCAGGGTGATTACGTATCTCGCGACAGGCTTGCGATTGGCATAAATCTTGCAATTACTGCTGTCAAACGTCACTTTTCCATACAATAAATAAACAAAAGTGACGTTTGACAGCAGTGATTGCAAGATTTACGCCTGTCGCAAGCCTGTCGCGAGATACGTAATACCCTAGCCGGTCTAAAGAGCGTGGTTGCCAGTGTAATTACAGGCCAGAAGGCCTGAGGTTGATAGACACAGGGTGGCACTTTGTACGAAGCGTTCCTTGCATATAGCTGGGATAACCGATCCTAAGGTGCTAAAATGGCGGTAACCGACGAAACGTTGGTAGACCCCCTAACGAGAGAACAGATGACATCCGATGGCACAAGACCGTGGTATTTAGAACTCTCTACAACAGTCCAGCAGTGGATATCTATTGGCTGCCCGCAGACATTCAATATAATTGGCAATATACTGAAAGTATTTTTTACCTTTACATAAACTTTTAAGACGTGCGGGGAACATTTGGTTTATATGATGATGGTTACCTTTTTTTTTTTAATTCCACTACAAGTTAGCCCTTGACTGTAATCTCCCTGGTGGTAAGTGATGATGCAGTCTAAGATGGTAGCGGGCTAATCTGTTAGGGAGTATGGTAGTCATACTAATCCCTAATCGGTTTCTACGCGACATCGCACCGCAACACTAAATCGCTCAGCGGCACGTCTTTGACGGTAGGGTCATGCATCAGTATATAATAAAACTATGGGATTTGAACTCTGCAACCTTTACATATATTTTCCCCATTTTCCAGGCTTGGCCGTTCGCTTTCCAACACGGTGGTTCTCTGAGTTGTACAATTTCGCAGCGATGGAGTCTCAACCAGCAAAATTCCGATTCATCGAGACACCAAGCACCGCAACGGGAGATCCAAAATAATTGCAACGAATCATACGCACAGGACTATTCCGAAAACGATTACGACGATAGAAACTACGAAGAGACGAACGAACAGTGCAATCCTGGGCAATATACCAACTATGGTTACAAAGAAAATTATTATGAAATGAGAAATATGTATTCATCCGACGGGTTGATGAATGTTTGATATTTATTTTTATCGGAACGTTTTTAGGACTTTTAACGCGTAGGTGAAGATGAGGCGAAACTATATTAAAACGCGGGCAGCCCACGTCTGCTATGGTGTGCAATTTTGCGTTCTATTTACGGCAATCACAGGACAGAAAACTCGTGGCGCGTGTTGCGATTACCTGGAAAATTTAACCCCCATGTCGCTCATCGCTCGTCGGCGAAGCGTCTAATGACTGAATTTCTTTCAGTTATTAAATATAAAAGTATATCAAGAATGTCTCACGTCCCCGCGTCCCGTGGCCAGCACGTTAGTTTGGCCTCAGCTTTAAGACCGGCAGAACCAGACGAACCAGCACGGTACGTCAAAATATTTATTGGAACGCGGAGAGATACGCAAAGCATTCCGGCGTAAGTTTGGCATGCTTTATGTAACTAAAAAAGTCGTTGTGACTTTAACTCAGATACCTGCCAAAATCAACTGCTCCGAAGTATTCTATTGGTCCATTATGTTACTTGTAGTTTACGTCATCGTTATAGTAAGACTTTTTGATGCTGTCGCACAGTTTGCGTATTTTAGCAAGCTAGATAGAAGGCTTTGCTCTCGTCACATTGTAGCTCTCAATCTTTGATAATAGACGCCATGCGGGCAGGCACGGTGTAAGTCGTGGCATGCCTATTACACAACGAGCACCTGGGGGTAGGGTATGGGTTTACTGTAACTGCCATACTCCTAACAGGTTAGGGCTCGTTCACATAGAACATCCGATTGTATAGGATCCATTTTAAATGATCCGTCGCTTCTGGTGGTAATATTCGCGCAACAGGACCTATTGTAACAGATCCGACGGTACTGGACTTTCGTTCTTCAGAGTATAGTCTACTTTCTACGAGGATGGACGTTGTAAATGGCGGCTGTGTGCAGCACACCGACCCCGCGCACCCCCGTGCCACTGCCAAGCCTCGCGCGGTTTCGATCCAATAAAACGGATCAGTATTTACTCATACAACTACGTACACTAGTAACATGTAAGTTTAAACGGATCTGTAAAACGGACGTTCTATGTGAACGCGCCCTTAGTCCGTTGCCATCTTAGACAGCATCATTACTTACCAATAGGTGAGATTGCAGTCAAGGACTAACTTTTAGTGTAATGATAAAAACGTGCTACACTGTCGCGGAGCGTCGTCGACTACTGTGTTCCAATCAGGTACTGTTTCTTGTGTTTGCAAATACTCTAACGACTTCACAACTTCTGGCTAAAGCGAGGGCCACAACGTCTACTTGCGTCCTTACCGGCGTTCAAGTTTGCGAGCGATCAATCACGAAAGAGCTACTTGCTTGAATGCGCTTCTTGTGATGGGTCGTACGCTGGACTAAATCTTGAACATCGCTTAGGACCTAGGTCTTATCTTGCGGTTTGGCCTTTCCTTAAGCAGTGTACGCCGTAGTCATCGTTAACGTGGGTATAACCTATCTGTACGATGACTTATGTATTAAATATTTATGGTTAATTATTTTAAAGTGTGTATGACATCAGAAATTCAAATAAAAATAAATTAACTTTATGTTTTTATTTTTGTGTGTGTAAAATTTTATTAATCGAATTGCATTAATCCATGAATGACTTTTGAATGACTTCACCTTACTTTTAAATTTGACCTGGACAGATGATGGTATAAATTGGTATACGTGGGAACATGTGGGCATCGCCTATTTCTTTAATCCGGGGTTTTATCCGGGATGTTATTTTTTACTGTCTACCTAATAATGAATAAGATTTTTTTAAGGCTTTATTTTAAAAGATGATTCGCTGGGCGTATATGCCTCTCTGTAATTCCATTACGTACAACTATATAAAGTACTATTACTAGATACAGCAGTACCTAGGACCGTCATCGAGGGAGGAATTATTATTGTCTCTTCTCGATACCAATCGACATCATAATGAATAAGATGTTACAAAGCACATTAATTTGTATATACATACCCAGTGGTATAAAAAGGATAGGCATCGTAAGTTATAAAAAGCCTACCCTCAAGTATTTATAACTCATACTGGAGTTTTGCTTTATTTTATTTTATCTGCATACCCTGTGCATACCCTCTATGCACGTCACTGTACATACCTACCTACTACCTACATAAAATACATACAAATGTACTAAGCTAGTGTAAAAAAAAGATATCCGATACCAATTTACAAAGACGACAAACTCTACGTCAACCTTTTGATCTTGCATGAAAGCAGCGTTTAAGTGGTAACCCAACACCCCAACACTCCCCTGTCAAGGGAACCTGACAAAACAAACAGATCCGCAAAAATACATTCACAAATTTTACACATTTACAACATTCTAATTCGAATATATTACTTTCTGTGTTTAAAGCGGTGATAGCCTAGTAGGTAAGACTTCAGCTTCCCTTTTGGGGAGAGCGAGTTCGAACCCTGTTTCTACCTATAGCTTTTCGGAGTTATGTGCGTTTTAAGCAAATAAAATATCACTTACTTTAAGCGTGAAGAAAAACATCGTGATGTAATGATGCCTGAGAGCACTCTAGAGTGTTTTTGAAGAGTTCACTGCTTCCTGGTTGGACTTCCCGCAGTGGTTTTCAGTGGGAGGTCCCGGGTTCGATCCCCGGCAGGCAATTAGGGAATTTATAATTTCTGAATTTTCAGTGGTCTGGTCTGGTGGGAGGCTTCGGCTTCGCCTAGTTAACACCTTACCAATTGATTTGATTTTAACCTGATTTTTATTTCACTTAGTTAAATTCAATTGTATTTATTATTTTTAAGATTCAAGTGTTCGATCAAATCCGGAAGCCAGTATATTCTTACCCCATTCGTTGCAAATTCATGGTCATGGTCATTCCACACTTTGAAAAGGGTTTATTAGCTATATTTAATAAGGCCTTCTCTCTCATAGACAGTGAGACGGTTTCACAGCAAATACCCACCACGCTGCTCCAATTTGGGTTGGCGGGCTCAACAACTATAATGTCAAATTAGTGATTATAACTGCAACTGGCTTATATGGCCAATACTCAGTGTAAAAAAAAAGTATTGAAATATGTAAGTATTGATACTTACTACTTACAGGATACAAAAAATAAAAGATAAGTTTTAGCCGGTGAAAAGTTTTATTAATTCTATAAATAATCAATTACAATTATTATGTATTATGCCAGGGCACACTAAAAAGATATTTACAACAAAATAATAATAGAAATTTAACTTAAGCGAGGCAACATTTTGGTAATTTGTTTAAATAATTATACTACAGAACTACTTAACTAAAGCAGAGGTTATAACTAATCTCTATAGGCCTTGATAATAAACGCGCAGTAGAGAAAGATTTGCTAAATCACCTTTCGTGATCAACGGGCTAGTTTTTATTTCCAATTGAAAAATTGCTATTACATATAATATAGCTACGTGGTTGATATAAAAAACGTGTTTTATTCTTCTGTTGAAGTGATATTTCTGTCAATATTATAATGTACACAAATCTCATAATCAAACTAAATTGACAGGTGTAATCTCAAGTCAATCTAAAGTCGGATTTTTGATTCACTGGACTAAACTGACAGTTGCTAATGCCCCTTTGTAAAATAATGTCCTCACTATTAATTCTTATAGCTGTTACAGTTTAATAGTGATTCCACTCAGCTGCTAGCTACTGGGAACATACCTAATATTACCAAATGTAAATAATTATATAGATTACTAGCGGACCCCAGCGCCATCTGTCGGGCTAATTTGTGAATCTAAACCATCCAGGATGCCATCCAAACGTATACCAAAAAATTCATTCATATCGGTCAAGCCATCTAGGAGCTCGGTGACATACACACGCACACAAGAAATATATATATAGATTATAAACTAAGATTTGCGTGGTTAATCAACATTTCTTAAATATAGTTCAACGAGTACATACCACGAAAATATTTTGGGATTTGTCGATATATCGACCCAGTTGCATGGATCGTGGTCACGACGGGACTGAGTAGGTACGAGATGTCAAGTTGGATGTCACGGGCAGAATCTAACTACCCGCTTACGTGTTTGTAGATGTCAGTGCTGTGTAGTATGTAGAACAGTTCGCGAAATACCGACAGAAAAGAACACGAAAGCGGGTAGTCAGATTCTGCCCGTGACATCCAACTTGACATCTCGTACCTACACAGTCCCGTCGTGACCACGATCCATGCAACTGGGTCGATATATCGACAAATCCCAAAATATTTTCGTGGTATGTACTCGTTGAACTATATTTAAGAAATGTTGATTAACCACGCAAATCTTAGTTTATCGATAACTCATTGCTTTATAGGTAGATTTAAAAAAAAAAAAATGTGTTCGGCCACGCGTCATATGAATCAGTTGCTCATAGTAATTCGTATGACTCATTTTGTCGCAACACTATTATCTTTCCAATTAAAATATGATAAAAAAAGAAGAGAGTAAAAGACAATTTACTCCAGTAAACTAAGAATCCGACTTAAAGTGCTTACCTATTCTACAAATAACACAAGCGTGGCTTTCTGTTGTACCTACACAGTGGCGTACATAAGGGTTTTAACGAGGGTAGGCATAAATATATATTTTATATTTATCTTAATAGTTATTTCATGTTTATTTTATTATTTTCTAGGATTATATTAAATTTAATTTGTGTTTCTTTTAATGAAATTTTTTTTTTTTCAATGGTAATTTCATTGCATATGGGCTACGCCTGAAATTTAATCTTAATATTATTATAAAGTAGGAAAATCGCATAAAATTGAAAAATTCGCCTTCCATACAAGTTGTATGAAATTTTTAGTGTAGGAAGTGCATTTTTGCATATATGAAGTCCACGCCACTGGTTGTACACAAGGTACACAAATCACTAAAGTATACTAAATAGACAGCTCTAAAATTAAGATTATCCTGTTCTCAATTCTCTCTATAGAAAAGGATAACCTTTCAGTTAAACCTGTCATTGGTGTCTATCTACTATCTATGGACTAATGTCCATTTTCAATATTTAGTTCAAATTTAGTTTAGTTAAGAGATTAAGAGATGCTTTTTTACATGAATAACTTTAGGTCCGACCATAAAATTATGAATTAGTCTACTTTTTATAATATAGTGGTATATTTCATTGCTACAATATGGGTTATTATAGTGGCAGTAATATAATTTAATTATTTTATATTGTTAATTCATTAATGTTAAGATATTTTAAGTATGCATTATCATCATCATTTTTAGAATAACTAATGTCCTATTAGTGGACACAGGCCTTTTCCCTAATGGGAGGGATAGAAAGCCAGATACCTAAATAGAACCCGCCACGCTGGTCCAATTTAGTTTGGTGGGCTATTATAAATATGAATAATGATTCAGTATCGTCAAAGTTGTTCCCGGCATTCAACCAGGTTATAATTAATATGCCAAACCGATTTGAGAGTCTGCAATATGTACGATATGAGTATAGAAGCAAACAATATTAAGTTCCCCTACAACCTTTACGGAATACGTTGTTCAAATTTTGACAACACATTTATCTTGTTAGTCAGTCAGTCAGTCAGTGTTGAAGTTTTATTAAGTAGTTACTAAGAAAGAAAAAAATATTGAGTACCCTTTTACGGTTAACAGGAATACGCTGTCTAAACTTGGTCAACAGGTTTAGCCTCGCAGTCACTCAGTCAGTGAGTAACTCGTCAGTCAGTCGTCAGCCGGATTCAAAATTTTTAATGAATGTATGAATGAATAAGTACACTTTTATTTTACACCACATAAAAATTCAGAAAAAAATTATAAAAAAACTAGTTTACACGATGTACACAATAAGCGGCCTCATCGCTACATAGCGATCTCTTCCAGTCAACCAAGTGAAATTTTATGTGCATTTTACATTCTTCTAGAGAAGAGTTGTGGTTTGTGTTTGTATAGACTTGCTAAATCACCTTAAATTCACAGATGTAGCAAGTCTCAATTCGAGAAGCCTAAACGCACCGCATATTCTGATGACAATTGAAGAAAAGACTACGTAAATTTCTCTAAGAGTAAATTATTTTATAGTTACTCATTACCTACATACACGACTATGAATTATATTCATTCCAAATAAATTGTATGTGTCATATTAAATAGCTGATAGGTATACGTATATATATAAATATATATATCGAGCCATTTGGCACAGCTAAAATGTTTTTGTATGGTTAATATTTTCGCGGATAAATGTGCTATTAAATTTATTTAGATTTTCGCACGCATCTCATCGCAGCTATAATAAACCCTGATCGGCTTCTACACAACGTACTGAAACGCTAAATTGCTTCTCAGCGCGTTTTTGTCAGGAGAGTCGTAACTAGCCACAGCCGAAGCCTCCCACCGTACCAGACCATGGAAAATTTAGAAATTACAAATTAACTAATTACCCGCAACGGCGGGAACCCGAAACACAAACATATAAGGCGCTCACCACTGATTCAGAGGGATCGGTAAAAGTCTAACATTTTTACCCCATACCCTCATGAAGCAATCGTAATCAATACATTGGCATTAAAATCTTATTTCTTTAGGTAATGTTTGCTGGTAAATTAAGTTTTCATTACATACTAATCGATTTAATTCCTTTAATAAATTAAATTGATGTAGCTATTTGATATTGGTATGTATATAGCAAAATTATTTACTTAAGAGTCAAAGACACACAGAAATAATAATAAATACTCCAAAATAAATATGTATGTATACTGAATAATTTAGATAAAAAAATCTTATATGAACCCTTGAAACTAAATGTTAGAAGAATACTTATTTGCTTTCTGGTATTGCAAGGGGTCTCACAGCGACTATCGATGCGCGCAAAAAACTAATAAATATTTTTTTCTGTTCCATCTAATAACAAATTTAGATTGTATGTATGTCAAAGGATTAAAATATTAGTGATATGAAGAACACACTATGATCATCCTCTAAATAATGTACCACAGCTGGACGCAGTTCACGTCTCTCATAAAAAAAAACCTAACTATCTCTATATTTTATAGATATAACTGCACAAAATTTTCATTACAGAGTACGCGGTGACAACCAAATATCGCCAGAAACTTTTAAGGTCAAAAGACTTAAATCGAGTATATTCCATTTATACGAGAACTCCTTTTTTCTAAGCGACCTTTTTATATGTGTAGATAACAGCGTTTCTGTTGTGCATCTTTGATATTTGCTGATTTCTATGATATTGTGACAAAAAAGCAGCATCAGTGATGATCAGAATCTAGAAAGCTCCAACGGCATTCTGACTACGCTATCAGAAAAACAAGGAAATCCATTTATGCAGCACTGGGTGGGAATGCATTTGTTTTCTGAGTGCTCTGTAAATGGAAGCTACTCTAAATAGCGTAGTTACTAAAATAGCTTATAGGTCTTTTTTAGGTTGTTTGTAAATAAAGATTGTTATTATTATAGATATAGTAATATGTATGTCAAATAATCTTTTAATTTATATGTAAAAGCAATCTATAGTTTAGAAAAGGTCCCGCGAGATTACTAATAACAGATTATTTATTAAACTACGAAAATTATTTTAATAAATACATGACACTACATTCACCTACATAAATGACTTCACAAGATGCTCTCAGGCATAATTTATTACTACGATAAATAAAAGATACGGCATCGCAAATAATTTTGAATTATACTACGATATAGTTTAACATTAATTTTATTGCTATAAAGTTATTATAAATACCGGAAACGCGAATTCATTAAAACGCATTATGCTAATGCATGACGAATGTTTTATTTAACTTTGTATTTTTAAATCCTTTCCATTTAAAATATTTTTCTTTAGTCGATTTATTTTTGAATCTTTTCACTCGTTATGTCATATTAAAACATTATTTAGTTTTATTGCTCCCTGTAGGTGTACCGAAATGATGGCCTGATTTGGAATTAATTTCCGTGATTTTTCATCTATTATTCAATAAAATCTATAAAAGCATGCTTCTTTTTATAACAGAAAGTGCATTTCCACCTTAGAGGTGAAAACACAATCGCATTGGCTAATTATTTATATAAAATAATCTATTAATATTAATTTATGATTTAGAAGTTGAAATTAGCGGGACTAATTTTAGCGTGTTTTTTATTAACTCTCCGCACACCGACGCTGATTTTGTCAACGGCGAGGACTTACGTTGTACTTAAAAATCCATCCGCTCCGTACAGATATGATAAATTCGTCCATACAGAGACGTAACTAAAAAATTATTTACGGATTTTTCCTTTACTAGCGCTTCAAGATATTGTGTCATACCGGTTGTTTTTCTACTTTCTAGATCTGAATGTACCCTAAAGGTTTTGATTTTCTTGTAGACACAGACCAGTTTTTTCGGCTGCTTCCCACCTTGGTAACAACCTAAGAACATTGGTACCTCGAAATCTAGCAACTGAGATTATGTTATATATTAGCCGCAAGTTGCCGATAAGCCAAGATTCTTTCAAAATTAAGCTGTGTCGGCGGGGCGGTTCCTTTGATGTGAAGACTTCTTAAAACATATCCGTTCTATATAAGATTCATCTAATTACTACTGATATAGTGTACAAAATAACTACGTTCTATTTCGCTATTTACCTTCTGTTGTATATTTCAAGATAATTCATTGTCTAAGTATTATTCATAATCATCATTTCATTTTAATACTAATTCCGCGTAAAACTCAATTAATGAGGATATAATAATTCCTATACTAAAGCGGTTATCATAGGTATTCTATCTTACAAAGACCGCTTAGCCTTGGCTGTCATAAGGGCTTGATAACTATTGAAAATTCGCTGCTCAATCCGGGGCTTATTTGGAGAACCATATCCATCAACCGTTTTTGAGCAGATTCCTCGTGTGACCGTAGATTGGGTTCATTGACCGCTCGTTTTGAAACCGATGTCACCTGATATATACATGTATATTGGTTTTTATCAAACCTGTTTCAATCCCTATATTCAAACTTAAATGCAAGGAACCGGTTAACTAACCTAACCTGAATATATCTACATGTTCGGTTATTCTAAGTCCTGCACAAATGTGTGTATAAGTCTAAGTAGAATACATTGACGTTAAAGCAAAAGATCTCGCGAGCTTCCTTTTAATAAAACAACTAGCATAAAAAAGCACATCAGCCAAACGGTCTTTGTGATGAAGAAAAACTATACCATATAATGACGTCTTACACACTAGGGTCAATATAATTATGTTTACAGTTCCATGATCAGTTTTTTACCTCAAAGTGCGTACAAAATCTACCATTTTTTTAATAATTTACTTGATTAACAGTAGATTACAGGACATATAAGCATATCATCTATTTGTATGTCTACAATTATATTGCTTAATATACTAAAGCGTTATAATATAAGATATTTATTGTATGTACGAGTAAGTTATGTTTTAACGTACGAATAATTTAACTATACGAAATCCCTGTACAATGTCTTTTCCATATAATCGAGAGAGCAATAAATAAATTTAAATATATTTCAAGATAGTGTATGCAGCTATTTTGTAGCCCAAATTAAGTTAAAAGCTATTCTAATTCACATTAAAGTGCAATACATTTGATATAGGGTGAGTTTTAGAGATGGGCAACGGAAGCTAACAGTAACCGTATCCAAAGGAAAACGTCGACCTAAACGGTGCAGTTTGGATAAATATTTTTTTTTGCATTTTCCCAGGTCTGGTGTGGGGGGAATTGGCCGTGGCTAGTTTAAATCCTACCGACAAAAACACTGCCAAACAATTAAGCGTTTCGGTACGAAGCAACGGTGTAGAAACTGTAGGTATATAGGTTTATTATAACTGCACATTTGTGTGTTTATATACATCTAACGGCTTGTAGTAAAAAATAAAGTACATTATATCTTTGGATAAGCAAATTAATAAGAGAAATTCATCTATAGTTCCAGAAATGCTCTTATTGCTGAAATTGATATAAATTAAAGAATTACTACGAGTTGTAGAAACTGGAAAAAAGTGCTGATGTTTTTTCATTACATGTGCTCATTACGTCGCCAGAATAGTAATGGTAACCTTGCCCATCTCAAAAATTCACCCTGTATATAGATGTAAATACTTGTGAATACACAAGATCAATACTACAAAGGTTTTTTTTTTTTTACTAACTAGTTACTGTTGATATCTTGTGCGTACAGGCCTGGTTATAAAAACAATTTTTTTTTACCTGCATATTTTACGCAGAAAATTCATTTACGCAGAGAGTACTTAGAAATAATAATAATAATTTATGTATAAATTACAGATTCAGTCCCTTCACTGTTTTCATAAATTATAATTTTTAAATTAATAATAAAATAAATTATTTACAATTATTGAAACTTATTAACAGTTTAAAAATCTTACAGTAAACTTATAATCAACAAAATTAAATAATCAAAAATATTATAATATTGAACTGAAACAAATTTATTTACAAATAAAATATTCTAAAAATACGTCTGTGGGGTAAAATTGTTTCCTTTAAACATAATTTAATTTCCATAGATAAATATTGTATACAATATAAAGCAATCGAAATATAACGTTATCTATAGGTTACAGTGTGATTTAAGCTTATAAAATAAATTAAAACAATTAAACTACCTCCCTGAGAATATGCTGATAGAATTTGAAGAGGTGCGCTTGCGAACGAGAGTTGCTTCAACTGTAAAAAAAAAAAAACAATTTTTATGTAGGCATGACTGAAATGTAGCAATTGACGGTCGATTAGTAAATAAGCTTAGTAAGTATTTCGATAGTGATTAAAAAATTTAAATATATTCGACTGAGGTTATTTTTTTCTTTTATTTGCGAGGATATAATAAACCAAATAAAAGCAATCATCATCATCATCATCTCAACCAATTGACGTCCACTGCTGGACATAGGTCTTTTGTAGGGAGTTCCACAATGCACGGTCCTGGGCCGCTTGCCTCCAACGGGTCCCAGCTACTCGCCTGATGTCATCTGTCCACCTCGTTTGGGGCCGACCTACGCTGCGTTTACCGGTGCGGGGTCGCCATTCCAGCACCTTAAGACCCCAACGTCCATCGGTTCTCCGAGCTATGTGCCCCGCCCATTGCCACTTCAGCTTCGCAACTCGCTGAGCTATGTCGGTAACTCTCGTTCTTCTACGGATCTCCTCATTTCCGATTTGATCACGTAGAGATACTCCTAACATAGCTCTCTCCATCGCCCGCTGAGTGACTCTGAGCCTTCTTATGAGGCCCAACCTTGTGTTATTATTCATAAAGAGTGCTTGAAATAGTTCATTTATATAACTTTATACTTAAGAGAACTGTCCAGCCATTTCTATTAATGTCGTGTTGAAAAGCTGGCAAGTTAATTTTCTTCAATATCAAAGTCAAAAATATCTTTATTCAAGTAGCCCGTAGGTGGCACTTATAATGCCGTACATGAGAAATGTGTAAGTAGAAGTGAGCTGTGAAATGATGGCGATAACAATATTTGTAAACTTAAAACTAAAGCTACAAGGGTTCCACACGCGCCCCGGTCTAAGAAGAAGCCCACAACAAACTTAGCCGTGTGTTCTCTTTTGTTATCACACACATCTCACATTTTCATTTAAAATGGTTGGAAGATTAACCTGGTTATTGCACTAAATCACAAAGAAGCTTTTTTTTATCAATTACGTAGTCCTTTATAATACTTACTTGTGGATTCCTGTGGTGTGAGTTGTCTTTTCAGGGTCTGCTGTATCACCGCCAGCCAGCCGGCTCGGTCTTCATGCGTTGAAGCGGCTAGGCAGAATGTCCGCTCAGGCGTCACTAAGTGGAAGGGAAACCGGGCTTCCTTACAGCCGTTGCCAGTGTTTGAAACTTTGATATGGTAACCGCTAGATTCGTGGCCTGTAATATTAAATAAAGGAATGCTCATTAATATATCCCATTAAACTTGGGTTATGTAGGATTTTAAATACCCTTTATTTGTACACCACAAAAAGAAAAAAAGATTACGCAAGAAGCGAAAACTTAAAAAGGAGTATACAACCAACCTTAGGATTGGGAAAACCAAGAGATACCGTTGGGTATTATTATTACATACGTGCTTAGGAATAATTACACACTAATACTTATCCCGTTTACACACACAAAGTAAAATAATTAGAAAATATTAAAAAAAAAAAATCTAATAACTATACTACTAACATACGATACATACATAAATATTGTTTAAATTATGTTTTAAAAATATAAAAGAAACAAACACAATAAAATTAGATTTTCTTTATGTAGGTGTGTTTTTCTCAACAATTTAAAAATAAACTTTACACTAAAGATTTACAAAAAGATAGTTTACAATAAGCGTAAGACAAGTAAGAAAAAATTTAACTTAGGTACATTTGTGTATAATCAAATCAAAAAGTATCTATTCAAAACGCAGCGATAGCCTATAATAGCCCAGGTACAGCCCAGGGTGGACTAATGTCTGTTTTCAATATTCAATCTATCTGTAATCTGTTGATAAGGTGCTAAGCAAAGTTGTTATTTGTTAAACATTGTATGGATATATATATTTTGACAGTAACATTCATCATAATCACCATCACATCAACCGATTACCATCCCACTACAAGGCACGGGTCTCCTCCCACAATGAGAAGAGGTTAAGGCCGTAGTCTACCACGCTGGTCCAGTGCGGATTGGTGGACTTTGAGACGCGCATTTGAGAACATTATGTAGAGCTCTCAGGCAGGCAGGATTCCTCACAATGTTTTTCTTCACCATAAAGGAATATTGCATGAAGTGTAAAAAATCCTCCTGTTATACGAGCTATATTTAAATTTGTATGAAGTGCACGCTACGGCCAGCGTGGTGATCATAGACAAGCCCTCCCATTGGGAAAGGCCTTTTGTCCAGCACTGTACTGTTATAAGCTAGTAATGATATTGCAGTACCAACTTGTAGTGAAACCAAATTTATTGTTAGCAAAATCTACATTTAATGTAAAACTTACCGATAAATATTTCGCCTTTGGGATACGCGTCCAGAGGTTCATCGTGGTACATCAGCTTTCTGTTATCGAGGGTGAACCAGCGACGTCGGTGCACGTCGGAAGGTCTAGGTCCAGTCTTCCACAGCCAGCCTTCGCGCGCAAAGTCCTTAGGCAGACGCAGTATGAGATCCGACTGGGGTGTTGACGGGAACGCCACTTGCAGTAGGTGGAGCTTTGCGCAGCGGATTGATGTATACCTGAGCATATACTCCATTTTTTTAACTCTTCTTATTATGTCAACAATTTATTCATTACTTTCAGTGGTGAGTTTAAAAAATAGAAGAAAAACAAAATTTTTTGATATAAATAAAGATACCAAAAAAAAGTTAGTTCGCTTTATCGATGCTATAAAGATTGACCATAACTTTTTACTATTAAAACTTACCAGCCATTTATAACTTCCGGGTCGTCATGGTAAACATAGATGTGTCGCGTGGATCCATCTTTCATAAAGGTTAGTTGCATGGAGTTCATGTGACCCATTTTGGCGGGAGCGAAAGAAACGTTCAGCTCGGACAGCTTTAGGACACCTTTAGGCTCCTTGTTTTCCTTAACATGGTACCTAGGAATGAGCAAAATTATTATGAACAGGGAAAATTATAATGAAATTATTATCCCATACAATTAAATTCCAGACGTCAGTAAAATATATTATAGGCAGTGGAAAATATATAAAAAATATGTGATGTACACAATTCAAAGCTTAGACAATGGGGTAGTCACATATTGTGTAGCTTCTGTAAAAACAGGGTGTCGACTATCGTTAAACAATTGCGATTTCAGGCTAAAATAGGTAAAAGGGCGAATTACAGCGCTTGCGTTACTAGTAATGTGATTATCACAAGTTTTGCATTCGACAAAGTAATGTATACAATCCAATATCGTCAGTAAATAAGTAGATATAAACTTAGGCGTAGATATAACTTATTAGGCTTATGCTTGAGACCTTAGTACCTATAGGGCGTGCTTGTCCAGAAAATTTCTATTCACTTGCCAATTATAACGTGAGTTTACGTTATAATTGGCAAGTAACAGCTAACTGCGTTAAAACGAAAGGTGTGCCACGTTTTAGCGGTTCGCAAAAGTAACTTTGATGAAAAAAGATTCGTTTGAGTTGATTGGATAAAGAACACGTAAGGATGCCTACAGTTTAAAACATATATTGATCTTAGAAGAGACCTTGATAGAGACAGAAATAATATCAGAGACCTAAGGTAAAATATACTTACTCATTGGTATATAAGGCCGAAATAAGCGAAATCTTTAAGTATGGCCTTTCATTCAAAATTCAGTCTCTATACATCTTCTTGATTTTAAATGTAGAAAGTTTTACAATAACAACAATAGAAATATAAATATAATTTAATTAGGTAGGGCTCACCCTACCTAATTAAATTATATTTATCTTTAAAAGCGCAGTCCTATAGATTGAATCTTTTTAATGCGGCTTTTAACGATAAGGAAAAAAAGTAGTTAGTATAAATAAAACATAAAAATCACGTCGGTGTGAATAACTGAATACTAGAAAATCTGCCAATTTATTTTACATATTACCTTATAGAACTGATTTACAAAACTTATAAGAATATGTACATTAATCCTATAATTTACAGCAATGGAGTGTCAGATATAAAGGATTATCTGTTAATCATAGTTTACCCTGTGAGCTGTTACTAAAGTTGATCGTAGACCGCCACAAAAGCCGGAAAAAGCCAAAGTGCAGC
Source organism: Pararge aegeria (assembly GCF_905163445.1). Taxonomy (NCBI): domain Eukaryota; kingdom Metazoa; phylum Arthropoda; class Insecta; order Lepidoptera; family Nymphalidae; genus Pararge; species Pararge aegeria. The sequence goes on along the minus strand of NC_053195.1, from coordinate 6,666,795 downwards.
ACGCAATGAAAATAAAAATTATTCTTAATTTAAACTACTTCATGAAACTGGCTCTTTTAAAAAATCTGTTCGTCCATAGTGACTACCCAATTGAAGATTCCATTGAGAATAAGCTAACAAGAAAATCAGTACGTTGTTCTTTATGAAGGACAATATTTCAGCCAGTGATAAAAGCAGAGTCGTCGTTCTATGAATCTTTGTCATTAATTAATTCATAAAATATATAGTAGCGTTAAGTTAATCAATTAGTTAAATTGATTAACTTAACTTAACTTATTATATAATAAGCATAGTTTAAATGATGGCAGGTCTAAGAATCATCGAATCCGTTTTATAAATGCGTTTACTCTCCAGTCCAGCAAAGGAAACATATATCAGTAAACTCGTACGGTGATAAACTGTAAAATTCGTAAGAATACTCGTTAGAACATAGTAGTATTAAGAACTTGTAAATTATGTTTAATAAATTAATTCAATAATAATAATTTAAAGCACTGCAAGTATAGTTTAGCCTTTTCTGCACTAAAAACAGCTTTTGTGATATCTTACACATTCCCCTGTTGACAATATATAAGTGTGTACCTAGATATAGAAAATGCAACAACGTCAGTCGCTCGTGCGGCAATGTGCGATCAACTTGATGGCAATGAATTGCATGCTAAAGCAGAATAAATTGCCCATGGTACATGATCATAGCAGAATGGTAGGATCCCATATGAAACACCTCACCCCAAGCAACGTGTCGAGACCCTTTCATGCGCATTTACAACAAACTACGCCACGCCACGCACATATTTGAACCGCGTGGCATTTATTACATGGATTTGCGTCGGTTGGATTTGTGTGGTCGTATGTTGTTAAATGTATTAGGTACAACTTAAAAAGATTTAGTTTCAGGCCGAATGACACGTGAGGTAACGTGGCGTAGTCGTTGTGTAGGGTGTTTCGAATGTGTTTCTACCTTTACCATACAAGTCCGATATTACAAGCTTTCCTTTTGGGCAGTTTTAGTATTTTCGATCGGTATTCAGGAATCTCGGACTTGCTTGATAAAGATATAAAGATGCGCATTGATTAGTACAAGGCAAAATCGACAAAAAATTATCGGACTAAATAATATTTCGAATTCGTAACGATACGCAAGTAGGTATATGAATATTTTTCACGGTTATTTTTACTCAAACATCATTATCCTTATTTATATTGTGTTCAATGTAAATTATGTCGGATGAAAACGATGTGTGATGACAAATAAAACGTAGTGTACACCGGTAAAATTATAATAAGTGAAGTAGAAGTCGACCGTTTATTTCGATCGAATTTTCTATAAGCTTAATGGTATTATATTACACAGATTCGGATTCGTTAAGAAGTGCTTACTTTTATTTGTGCTTAAATCGTTAATATCTCGCTTCTTACCTCAAACGACCCAAGTTTTTGAGTCGGAGACGTTCGAAAATCCGACCGAGACAACCCGTAGCACGGCCACAGCCGTCAGAAGCGTGGTGATACCTAAGGACCATTCCGGATTAGGAGAAACTAAATTATATTCCAAACTACTGCAAACATCATCTCCGAAACCGGAGTTATTTATTTTACTTCTATAATCTCTTTCCAACAATGCATAATTTAAATTAACTGAACCTCACTTCGTTAAATAAATTAAATATTATCTACTCGCGTAAACGAAATGCAAGCGAAACCTAATAATTATTATCGGTGTTCGTTAACATTTAAAATGGCGTCATAACAGTGACTATTAATTAAACGTATTTACCTACACTAAGATAATCTAATGGCAATTCATTTGATTGGACGCGGTTGCTATTTATATCACTCTTCCAAATGACGACCTAAAAACTGAACGAATTTTTGCTTCTCCTCGTTTAGACCGAATTATTATATATCACATAGCATCTGTTTATACGAAAAACTCATCTGGAAACTAACACGTGGAACCTACTATAAATGCCTATCAATTTAATAAGATATCTGACAATACATATTATATCCTAACTAATATTATACAGACAGTGTGTTTGTTTATGAAAATTAAGCTTAATTCGCAGGAGAATCTGAATGGAGTAATTTTTAAATTCTTCAATCTTTATACTCCATATAAAACGGATCTTCGGCAATGTACCCTCTACGCACGTTTCGCTCCGAAACCGTTGTGATGTTGACTTTACAATGACCAATTTCTTAACAATTTCGCACGTTTCGCCCCGGTTTCGGAGCGAAACGTGCGTAGAGGGTACATTGCCGAAGATCTGTTTGGTGTGGAGTATAAGGATTGAAGAAATTATAAATCACACCATATAGATTCTCCTGCTCTACGCGGAGTATAGAAAATTAAACATAATATATCACGCAATTCCACTAAGTAACGCCTGCGTCTATAAAATATGTGTTTGTTTGTTTGTCAATCCTTCACGCCTTAACTTAGCAACTTGATTTTTGGCATAGAGTTAGTTGAGATCTAGGAAAACAAACGGTTCCCACGGGTTTTTAAACCGTAAAAAACGTGGACGAATCATGAGCAATCTCGACGATCGAAGATAGCGATTTTTACGCTCAAAATAGGTACATCGATCGTTTTTCCGAGCGTGTGCATACAGCTTTTATAAAATTCTATTAAATAAATGATACGGACTGCGCGTTTTCCTGTTTATTGTAACTTAATGGGGATAATTAACTTTAGTGCATCAAAATTACCAACAAATTTGTTTCTTTAAAAATATCTTACGCTTTTTATGTTGCCTTTGAAATTATAGGTTAAGTAATGTGTATGCTTACTGTTTACATCGATCGCAAAAATATTTTGAAATAATTTACTCAAAAGATAGGAAACCAAAAAACCTAAAAAGCCGGGTGTTATTTCATCTTCCGCTGAAAGTATATAAAAATATTTTAATAATAATTCAAGTTATTCCTTATTTAGTAAAAAACTATAACGTTTAAAAGCTAACTAATAGTATTTAATTATATTTGAGTGATTTTCTAACGAATAGGACACTAATTACGCTCATACTATTCATTAAAAAATATCATTATCGGGATACGATAATGTACATGTACAAGTATGGAAATACGTATCGAGTGGAGAAATTACTTCGTTTTATCAAGTCGGTTAAGAATATAGTATATTTTTCACCTTCGAATTGGCCTTGCTGTTAGCTAATACTAAGCAACAAGTAATAAAAAAAAATACCAGTATAATCATTCTTATTGAACAAATAATCCTGTATAAAATATTTTACATATTTATACAATATAGATAAAAGCAACTATTTTTAATTCACGATAAAACTCATAACGAAAGACTGTTCAATGTCTACATAATATATGCTCATTAACATGGTATGAATAATTTACGAGCTAAATTATTTTAATGTAATAAAAAGTTGAAAAGATTAAAATAATACATTGGAAAGCGTAAATATTATCTAGAGGATTGCATTGACCCAGTAGAGCGATTAAACCGGACTTGTGGAAACCAATTAGGTTGAGCTGCTGGGATTCAGGTCAGAAACTCTGGGTGGGCTCTCAGCTTCTTTCCAACTGCGAACTCTCAAAACCTTTATGTCACTATCCACCATTCCATCGATCTACGTCGTCCTAGCCAAAAATTTGCGATTATTCAATATTTGTATCCATTTTTAGCCCAACAACATCCCACTGCTGGGCCTTGGCTCTCTTATAGGGAAGAGATTTTTACAGAATAGACCCAACGACCCACGCTGCTTCAATGCGGTTTGGTGGGCTTTAACGACGTATCACAAGTAAGTGTGAATAACCGGGACCTATAGCTGAACGTGTGCTCCGTGCACTGGTGGTTCTCACAGCCAATTCCCTAACTTCCGGCTGGTACTGAGATGTTTTTTTTTACAGAAACCTCTTTATTTAAGATTTAGGACCGACCCGGGAATCGAACTTATGTCCTCATGGTCCTTAGTTGAACGTGCGAACCAGAAGACCAACGAGGCAGTTATGTACATGACAGACATGAAAATTACTCAACAGTCAGTATTGACTTTAGACTTTTTTTCCTGTCTTGTTTATGTTCTGCATATTTCACTTATACCACGGCTTCATTGTTTGTTCGGCGTAACAAGGTCTCTGGGAGAAAAGCCTGCCTTACATTTTATCCAAAGGGAAATTGTTTCCAACGGTCTGAGCAACAATCTATAGTGTCAGCATACCGTAAGAATTCGCTTTACGAAAATGACGATCACAACGCAAGGTTTGCGTAGGCTTGGCGTAGGCTAACGTCACGCTAGGTCTAGTACTTTTACATTACGCCGATACACGTCAGTAGGTAATGTGTTATTCGACACGACGTAATATTATGTAGATTACAGCATTTTTGCGCACGTCGTCGTCTAAAGAATGCAGAAACTGACGCGATCAACTCTTTTCACCCGATTATGTTGATTAGCCTTAAATAAATCAATGACGATGGAGTGCTTGCGTCATTTCCCATGATCGTAATCTACTAACAAAGCGCTCGGAATCGCATTAAGCCAGGTTCCTATTCCTAATTTCCTATACTAAAAATTGAAAGAAAAATATAACTAGACTGTTGTGTGTAACTCAGGTTTTAACTTAGTTTTTCGAAAATAGTAAAAAAAAGAACTATTCTCTATTTGCAGGGTTTTTCCTCTTCATTATAAATTCAAGTAAGACATTACTGATAACTGGCCCAGTTACCTTATAATGGCTGAAGCTTTTTGAGAGGGAATTATCAAATAAAAATAAGATTTTTTGACGACCTCCGTGTCGCAGCGGTAAGCGCTGTGGTTTTAAGTGGGGGGTCCCGGGTTGGATACCCGACGGGGGGAATTTTAGAATTTATAATGTCTGAAGACTCTCTGGTCTGGTCTAGTGGAAAGCTCCGGCCGTGGCTATCACCCGACAAAGACGTGCCGCTCAGCGATTTAGCTTTACATTTTCCGTAACCGAGTACGGGTATGGGTATAATATCACTTACATACCCCTAACAGTTAGCTTATTACCATCTTAGACTGCATCGCCATCACTCTCCAGCAGTTCAGACTGCAGACAAGGACTTCTAGTGGAATAAAAAAAATATTGCAATAAATTGAATAGCTATTTACTTTAAAATTACGTTTAAAAGAAGGATGCAATTATATCACATCGAATGTATAAGTATTCTTCAGATTACAGTCTAAACTCCAAAATGCACCAAATGAGCCTACGAATAATTTCAAGTTAAGACACAAACAAGAACAAAAATCAAGAGTACCTAGTCTATCAAACAACATGTCAAATTTCGTTTCTTTTATCCTGGTAGCTACCAGCACTCAGTCAATATTATCGCGAGTATTGTTAAAGTGGTAGAGTTGTCAATAATATTGGCATTATTTCTTACTAATACTTCATTTAATCAATACGACAATACTGCACACAGGCAGTATTATTGTCAATATGCCGATTATCTTGTATCTATCTATCTATATATATATATAAAAGAAAAAGTGTGTGGGTATGTTCCGTATAGGCTCCGAAACGGCTGGACCGATTTCAATGAAACTTTCAGGGAATCTTTGCATTTACCTGGCAAGTAATCCTGTAAAGTTTGGTGACGATCGGAGCACTCCTATTATTGAACTGTCAAACTGTCAAATACAGCTTTTTATATTATATTATTTACTATGATGATATTCTATTGTTGGGTGTACATGGGTGTAGATAATCATCTTCACCCGCTCGAGAAGAGAATAGAAGAGAATGAATACGGAGAGAAATAAATGATTTAATATATAATGAGACTAAAATTAAAAATTTAATGATGTAAGTTTATTGTTTAAATAAGATAAAGCAAAATCTAGCGGGCTGGGTACGCTAGTATACTATAAAGGGGAAAAAAATTTTGTTTGTTTGTTTTGACCCAATAGGCTCCGAAAGTACTGGACTGTGTTACATAGGCTATAATTTATTTTCCAAAAAAAAAAGGATCTCCTTAAAAAATTTGCAATAATGTACCCCAAAGTAGCAAAATTTTTTCTATAAAATCGTTTCGTTTTGTCTTTTTTTTTCAATTTAAATTTTCTCGCATTCTAAATTTAAAATTACCTTCTCAGATTTCCGAATGAAGTTACTATGCCAATCGTATATTACTCCGTGTCTGTTATCATTTTCGTTCTGATTGAGTGCAATAAAGTATTAATGTATCTAAATTGCACAAATAATATGTCTTATTACATTGTTTAATGCAACATCTTCGTAAACGAACGACCGTGAAGAGCATAGTCACCGTCGCAAACCTAGGAGTTCAGAATTACGTCGGGCGTAGGTAAATATTTGTCAGCCACTTGACGTAGTAGCAGAGGTGTGGAAGTTTTCGTAAATTTTACGTCATAGAACACCGCATTTCACAATGGAGTTTCATTCAAATGGAGAGTCAACGCCCTTGATTTACCGAGCGAATAAGCACCTTAACATTGCCGCGTAAATCCCATTATATAGAGCCCATAATAAAATTACATTGTAACACTGTGACTAAAGTATAAAACGGACTTTACACCTTATCATTCTTATCAACACGAGAATTTGGTAAACAATATTCGCAATTTGTTGGCAAGAGTATTAACAGATTAAATAACAACTGGTTATTACAGTTTATTTAACTATTTCATCACTTGGCGAAATCGTATTGTAGACGCAGTTTGCGCTGAATAAATTTTTACCTTACCGTCAGGTGATAGAACTTAGTACGGAAAATTCACTTCTTTAATAAAGTTAATGAGAAAGCTACTTTAATGCCGTGGCGGTAAGTTGAAATTGATTTGCATCGGCGAACCCTACTTTATGATATATCCTATAGTGCGATTCAAATTCAAGCAAACACAAGACCGAATAGCCCTATAAGAATAAAAGCAGGATTACAAATTTGACTGATTGAGACGCTGCTTGCACCAATTAACGCGCTGGCAAGTGCTCGGCTGTCGGGTACCAAAGACATTTATTTTGCGTCCACACTGACAACAACTCACTGAGAAGATTTTACTTAAAACAAACTAATACGAAAATTTTACAAACGCGCGTCACTATGAATTTTTCTTCAGACGAATTAGTTAGCACCGACGAAACGCGACGCGGACGTTGAGCTTTGCCACGTTTATTTTGTACCTATAGTTTAAAGTGAAAAAGCCTAGTTTAGTACTGATCTTAGCTGCGCAAAAAAGCGAGTTAGGTTAAACGAATATCAATAAAAAGCAATTGAATTAAGACGAGTTTCGAAAATACACTATCGCCGATGTAAATATCTCTGATTGCATGTATGATGGGCAAACATTGAAAATGAAATAGCAATGAACTTAACAGCATGCAAGTTAAATTGTCGCTTCTGAATTGCGCGTTGATTCTACAGTTGCATAAAATATCCTGAATCATATTGGTAGCATGTCTGTCATAAAGTCTGATTTACATTGCGATATTAGATACATTGCTGCAAGTTGACGCATCGCGTAAGCTAGTTTCGTTAATACCCATACTAATATTATAAAGCGAAAGTATGTTTATTTGTTTGTCACCTAGGCTGTGCTCAGCGACTGCACTGATTATGATGAAGTTGTAGCCACATATTTAGCTTGTATCTTCGAGATCAACAGTTGTACTTTTTATGTAAAAAACACCCGGAAATCGTTTATAATTTTTTTTTAATGATTTATAGTAGTGACTGACATTAACTGGGTAATTTTTTGCCGTGAAAAACAAACTGGTCCAGTGGAATAGTCAGCAAAAAAAAACGCACCCGAAGTCACGTGCCAAAACTAGTTCTAATCGTGACATCATAATCAAAGGTATTTTGTAACAGAGCCTGGGAATTTTACCTTGCACGGGGTCTACGTTCCTCTGAACTTTTACGCTGTGCCCGTCTCTAGTTTTTCAAATCACACTATTCCTCATATAAATTCTTAGTTTTATTCTTATTTTTCTTAACACAGTATAATATATTCGTCTCCAAGATGCAAGCAATTTTTCGTGGCAAACTTTGTTAGAATCAGTGCAGCTTTTTAGCCTTGTATTTGAGACAAACCATCAGACGCACTTCGCATTTCAAGTATTAACTAACGTACACATTACTTAATTGATGTCTTGTAATCAATTTCACTGTAATTCTTACAATGAAATTCAGGTAAGGACATTAATGTCGCAATGTAAATCGGCGTGTAGAATCAACAGCAAAAGCGAATAGTTGTGGGGCTTACTTCAATGTGTCCTCGTTTTCGTTAAGGACAAACTTTCTCAGCTGGTATCTGCTGTCTTCTTTGCCTCTCTTCATCAAGAACCCTTCCATGGAGCCGGATAGGTAGTTCTGTCGCTCCGGATGGCAAAACTCTTCGCGTTGGTACTTAGCACGAATCCATTGTTCGATCAAAACCCTGTAATAATCAAAGGCGCATTTTCAAAAGAGGTCATATTTCGGTGTCACTCGATTTTTACACGTGTTTCCTCACAACTTTTTTTTTTACACGTGTAGTAACAAATCATTTGACATTGTTTGAGTTACAAGAGTGAGGCTGATGTTTGAATATTATAACGTGAACTAATTCGTGTCGGTTATTGTTAATTTGAATACAAATAAGTTTGTAAATGAATATTCATAAACCACGATTATTCTTAAATTTGGCAACTAGGGTTAGCCGAGCATTTATTATAATCGTTGTACCTACTTGTATCGCCGTTAATAGTTTCATCCTATACCACGTCACTAATTTAATAATATGTATTTTATTAAGTACTGGAAAGTTACTGCCACAATTTCAAATTTACACTACTACCATAGGTAATGTTAAAATAAATAATACGAGAGCTCTTAAAGTAAGATTTCCGTGGTTAATCAAAATAACGCAAAACATTTAAACAGGTAGGTACGTCGTATGTTAGGTACATACGACAACCAGTCGTATGTACCTAATATACGACTTGTGCGAACCATGCAAATAGGTTGAAATATCGACTAATCTCATAAAATTATCGTGGTATGTTACCCGTTTAAATATTTTAGCAATATAAATAATAATAACATAACTAACGTCTGTAGCAGCAGACCCCTCCTCCAGCAAAGATACGACAAATAAACGTACTAAAGCAAAAAAAAACATATATCATCCTCCAACCCGATTATGGCCAATACCCTTCAAAACAAACTAATAAAAAACAAGAACAAAACATGACATCAAATTCAGATTGCAACATATAAAGTCAGACCACTATCGTCATACGAGCCTACGAGCCTATGAAATTCTAGCCTCCTCCCATGTTTGACATCAACACCTGCCAGCGTGGACTAGTACGCAGCATACTGAAGATAAAAAAAAACTCGATAAAGAACGCCCATACAAAAATATATAACAAAAGCAACGAATGCCTTGAGCTATGCACTTAACTGAAGTGAAAATGGTCAGGTCATGTAGCGAGGCTTATAGATCAGAGGTGGACCGTAAGAGCAACTCTGTGGAAAAGCCCAAAAGGCAAAAGACCGGGAGGCCATTGGCATCGATGGGAGGACGAGACCAAAAAATAGCCGGTCTAAACTGGGCTCAAGTAGCAAAAGACAGAGAAAAATGGACATCGTTGGAGGAGGTCTTTAAGGTGAATCCGGGATTCATGAAATTAACTAACATTCGTAACAAGAAATTTAAGTTAAAACGTAAACTAAAATACTTACATTAATAAACTAGCTTAGTGAATATAAGTTGCAAGAAATAAAAAGCTTTTTTTAAATAGTCTGAAACAATAGCGTCAACAATATTAAAAGAATACCGCTTTAAGCGACGGTAGTAAGCCGCCTAAAAATCCGTTCAAAACACTAGTCAAAAAAACGCAACAGTTTCGATCCAGTAGTTTTGAGGGCAATCCATAATCACAATGTATCAAAAGATGTGTAATAAGACAAATGCGAAAGTATGTGTGTTCGTTTGGTTGTTACCTATGCAAAGCTCCACAGCTTAACCAACCTTAACCAAAATTTGCATAGATGTAACTTGTATTCTTCACAGAAATATGTTTATCCCGGAGAAACTAACCATGCCCGCGGGACTTTCAAAAAACCAAAAGAAACACTGACGAAGCCACGGCCTAAAGTTTGTGGTAACATATATACACACTAACAAACGAACAGATCTTGAGCGGGAATTCCATTTTACCTAAATATTTATGGCTATGAGTACAGAGCTACGAAAGTTAACTTACAAGATAAGAAGTCAGATTATTTTACTGTTTTCACACTTATCAAGTTATCACTCAGTAAAGTTTCATTCTATGGGACATTTGATAAAAAAGATAACGCATGTAGGTCAAGATTTGATGTTTTATACTACATATCCTATATTATATGTTTTATAACTTATTGTTCATTGTTATAGGTATATATTTTGTTCTTCGTCAATCGTTCAATAACAAAAAAAACAGTACGTGATTATTTTGTTTGCGGTTGCTTACTTTCTTTATCTGCACTTGTGAGACCTTGCGTAGAGATGTTACGTTTGTACATTTTAATATAATTTAAACGTTTATTAGTAAAGGTGTTACTTTACTATTAAACGTTTAAATTATTAAAAGTTACAATTTGTCAGAGACGTAAATAAAATGGCCAAAAGCCTAGGTCAATATTGGAAAAATGAACGCTGACATAGTAAGTGTAGATAGCTAAACGCAGTATGAAAGGGACCAAAATAGCGTCAGTAATTAAAAAAAGTTTTTTTTTTTCTCAAATTACCTTTTTTTATAGTAATAATTGAAAATTAAGATACAAAGAGTGTCCTTATCTCTTAGAAGGTAGCGATCTCTTCCAGGCAACCTTAGGATTAGGAAAGCCACGAGAAACCGATTCTTGGGGTGTATCGTTATTACATACATACTCACGAATAATAACACACCAATACTTAACTACATAAAATAATAGTAATAAATATAAAAAACTAGCTTCCCCGGCGAACTTCGTATCGTGGATCATTTGTTTTTTTTTTTTAATGAATGTTATATATTAATACTTATTATCCTATTCCGGTCTAAGAGGAATCCAAAAAATCGAATATCATAAAAATTGGTCCAGCCGTTCTTGAGTTATAAATGGTGTAACTAACACAACTTTCTTTTATATATAGACTAGCTGTCCCGGCGAACTTCGTACCGCGGATTTTTTTTTTTATGAGTGTTATATTTAAATACTTATTATCCTATTCCGGTCTAAGAGGAATCCAAAAAATCAAATATCATAAAAATTGGTCAAGCCGTTCTTGAGTTATAAATGGTGTAACTAACACAACTTTCTTTTATATAAATAGATAACTAGCTGTCCCGGCGAACTTCGTACCGCTGATCATTTTTGTTTTGATGAATGTTATATTTTAATACTTATTATGCTATTCCAGTCTAAGAGAAATCCATAAATTCAAATATCATAAAATATGGTCCAGCCGTTCTTCTCTTCTTTTCTTTTGTATAAATATAGATAATAAACTAATATATGCTATAACATACTATACATACTTGAATACGAGTAAGAATAAGACTAAATCAGCCACGCAATGTTGCTTTGCGGCAGAAATAAGCATGGCGGTAATATTCCCCCGGCCTTAGTCAATAGAAGCTCTACCACTTAATACGGTTACTTTTTTTTTTTTTTTTTTTTTTATATTTATAGACGAGCGTTTGACTGCAATCACACCTGATGGTAAGCGATGATGCAGCCTAAGGTGGAGCGCGCTTGCCTAGAAGATGCCTATTCACTCTTGATTTGAAGGTACTAATGTTGTAAGAACTGGGGAAAATGGAAGCTGGAAGAGCATTCCAGATCCTAGCGGTGCGAATTAGAAACAAAGATGCGAAGCGCTTCGTACGCGTCCGCGGTATATCGACCACGTAGGGATGCAGATCCTTCCGGTGCCTCGCGGTTCGATGGTAAAAAGGCGAGGGGGGAACTAGATCAAATAGTTCTTGAGCACACTCTCCGAAATATATCCTATAGAATACCGAAAGGCAGGCAACCTTGCGACGATGTTCCAAACTCTTAAGTTTTTTATTGGCTAGGTCACCGATGAGCCTTCTAGCACGGCGATCAACCGAATCCAGGGCATCAAGCTGATACTTGGCAGAGCCATCCCATAAATGGGAACAGTACTCCATGCATGATCGAACTTGAGCTTGGTACAAGGTAAGAAGCTGTTCAGGCGTGAAGTACCGCTTGACCTTATTGAGGATGCCAAGTTACTTAAGTTAGTTAAGGAGTACTTAATTTCGCTTGTTAATGTTTATTTGCTGACTTACTGGGGATCGTTCTTCGTCGGTCGTCTATAGCAAGGAGGTACTCGTTCTTCATATTTATTCTTTGCGGCGATGTTACCGACTTCCTTCATTCGCTGTACTTGGGAATCCTCCCACCGATCCAACTCTAGGTGCTTGACTTTGCTGATGTGCGCACCCATGCCTCGGTGTATGCTCGCGCATCGCATACAGATGAATATACCCAGGTTGTATGACGCCCAGTCTGGATCTGTAAATAAAACGTGTATCACAACACCTGAACTTCTATAACTCAGTTGAGTACCTACAACCCTTTTTTTTTTGTCGTGGTGGAAAAGCTTTATGGCTACCTCTGTCCTTTTGGGCAGGACAGAGGGTATGTGGGACTCGTTTACCCGAACTAAAAACCACCACGGCATGTCCCTCTCGTTGGCTTTATTGGACGTCAGGGGAACCCGTTGTATACTTCCCAGAAGTACCTACAACCCTGCCGGGCCTCTGTATATTATTCATAAAAAATATTCATCAGTTACCTTAGTACCCATAACACAAGCTACGCTTAGTGTGGGACTAGATGGCGATGTGTGTATTGTCGTAGTATATTTATTATTTATTTATTTATTAATATTAAATATTCATCATTGTCAACCCATCATCTGCCCACTAGAAGGCACGAGTCTCAGAATGAGGAGGGTTTAGGCCAAAGTTCACCACGCTGGCCAAGTGCGGATAAGTAGACTTCACACACCTTTGACGTTATGTACACGCATGCAGGTGTCCTCACGATGTATTCCCTCATCGTTAAAGCAAGTAACATCTCGATTAAACTTATTAAAAATTAAACATTACGTAATTGTATCTGCCAACCGAGTTGAAATGAACTTGGTTGAAAATTCATTATTTGGGTTACATTCCACAGATATCAATTACTGACATACAGAATCGGCCTGCTAGTGAGGCAGTAGTCTTTGTATTCTCTTCTTGCTGTTTGGCGTATGGCGTACAACGAGAACAATCTTATAATTTAATGGCGGCAAAAATCGCGTTGCTACTCCTTGGATCTTTTATAAAATAAACTGACTAAGTACGTAGAAATACGTTATCGTTTATTTTGTTATAATATCCTTAAAATAGTTATGGTATGTCTATAAAAATAGTTTGAAACTGGTAAAAAGAGTTTTGAAAATCTCGAATTATTCGTTTTTAGTTATTTTTGAGCACTTTTCGTTTCGTTCATATTTTCAAACAAACTAAGTTTTATTTAAACAAAATTATTGCACACACACATTTTATTCGAAGTAAACGCATAAACAGAAGAAACAGAAAAAGGCGTGCAAAAGCGGTCTAATCGCTAAAGCGATCTTCCAGACAACCTTTGACATTAGGAAAGACGAAGGAACGGGTTGGTGCAGCAATTTAAGTTTAAAATATATGTATCATATATTCTATTATATTTTTTTTTATGAACTATGTATATTTTATTTTATTTATTATTGTTATTTACTTATTTTTGTAATTTATGTTTATTATTTAAGTATTACTTTGTGTACACCCTAACCCTTCTTCTTAACTTCATGTACTCAATTTGATTTGGTAGGTTGCCTGGTAGAGATCGTTTTTAAGCGATAAGGCCGCCTATTGTACCTTTTCTCTTTTATTTTAATTGTGTATTTTTTTAAGCTTGTTTTTTTAATTTGGTGTACAATATAGTGTATTTCATTCATTCATGCATTGTATGATGCAGTTATGTATGTATATAAATAATTATAATAAACAACTTACTTATAAATTCTAATACTAGACACATATTATACTATAATATTACATAGATAAATGAAGGTTTTGAGCCTGACATATGTCAGCAGGCAGGGAATTCCAGAGTCTAACACAATTAAGCGTATAAGAATTACCTACTATGGAGTTTGCCGTGGGTGCAGGATCGAAGCAAGTTCTGATCGTCAAAGTTAGTGTAAGTCATGCAAAGACTGTTTGCAATAAAACTATCTGTCTTATATAGAAGTAGAGATAGATACTGACCTATCACAAAGAATCAGTTTAACTGACTGGATCTACATCTCGCCAGTATCATCATCCACCTTGCCAAGATAATACTGAATAGAATGGCCTAAAACAAATGAATAATCTTTTTGATATTAAAAGATAGATATCTCTTTTGATATTAAGAATAACAAATTGTCCGTCAAAGAAATAACAATGGAATGTGCACGTCATAAGTTTGTTTACCGCAGACGTGCTAATGTTATTATATTATCGCACATTCGACATCTAATCACAATCAACCAAAGTAATTAACGTTCCGACCACCTCAGCACTATTTTTATGATGTCCGTTTGGAATTTATGTTTACTGAATAATTTCACCTCTAAAGCTAGTGTTTTCTGACACATTACTCATAACTCATTAGTAGCACATCCTCACTGCCTAGCATTCCACTGGCTCATAGGAGAGATAGTTTTAGTCCATAGACTAAAGAATTATGAGGACCTCTTTTGGCGTAGTGGTGAGCGCTGGTGGCTATTAGAAAAATAATAATTATAAAATTCAATATTAGAATAGTCTGGTCTGGTGGCTTCAGCCGTGGTGGTGGCTTTGTCGGTAGGGTGGTTACAACCTTACCGACAAAGATCTACCGCCAAGTGTTTCGGTACATTGCCGTGTAGAAACCAAAACGGTTTAATATAACTGCCATACCTACATCTAAAGGGCTAGCCTGCTACAATTTTACACTGCAGTCAAGGGTTAACTTTTTGTGGGATAAAAAAGTAAAATCCCACTACGCTGCTTCAATTAAAAATTATTATCAAATGTTAGTGATAATATCCGTTATCCATTAACATTATCTCCGAAGAACGAGGGTGGACACCATTACGTCTCACCGGAATGGCACTGAGGATTTCTTAAGATAACCTAACTATTTTTATCCCGATCCTTTAATTGAACCCAGAAACTCGTGATCTCGTCTCGTCTCCTCTGACTATAATTGAGAAGGGTTTAGGCTGTACTCCACCACGCTGGCCCAATGCGGATTGGTGGACTCCACATGCCATTGAGAACATTATGAAATACTCTCAGGCACACAGGTTTCCTCGCGATGTTTCCTTCTCCGTTGAAGGAAGTGATATTTTAATTGCTTTAAACGCACATAACTTAGAAAAGTTAAAAGTGCGTGCTGGGATTCGGACTCGGGCCCCCGGAAGAGAAGCCGAAGTCTTGACCACTAGGCTATCACAGACAGTTATTAGAAGCAAGAGAACATGCTGTTACCGAGCAATTGCTACGTATATAACCATGTGTGCGAAAAACATAGCTCGTTAGTTATTTCTCGTTTTTCCACAGTCCGCAGGTATTTATTGAGATTATCCTTCAGGAGGCTAAAAAGGTAAAAAAAAAAAAAAAGAACTTTATAAGGGGATGCGGAATTTATATTAACTTTAACATGTTGTGCTTTTTTGGCACGGTAAAGATGTTGGACCAAAGTTGGCATATAATTTGCGAGGAAATGGGAGTGAAGAGATATAATGTGATACTTTAGTACCTTTTTAGACTAGATTAAAGATAGGCTCACGGATTTTCTCGCAGTCGACCTAGAGAGAAAAAGGGCAAGTTATACTACTACTCAGGATTATCTGTTTAGCATCTATTTTGTATATCAAAAAAACGATATTTAGCACTCGCTACGCACGCCTTATATACATAAATCAAGCGATGCTTATTTTGGTCAAATTAGAAAACGCGTGAGTGTCATGACGGAACAAACGGACGAATGGTCAAGAACAGTTAGGCCATGACGTTTAACGTTTGACGTCATAGGCAATCGTTCTTCACCGACAATTTCGCCTTTCTGAGTACATAGGTTGGAAAACATAAGTTGGCTTTTCTTAAGCTGCTAGTGTAAAGCTTATGGACGGTACAAAAATAAATGGCGGGCAAACAGCAGGCGCTGGAGACAAAAAAATTACCCCCCCGATTATATCCCCTGACTGGAGATTTAATAACGGTGCCCACCTACTAAAGCACGGGAACACGGGATAGAAGACGTTTACTCCCGTTTCTTATTACACATATTATTTGCATATTATTTCCACGTGCGCGCCAATGCTCTGAGAGTTCATAAAGCTGTGGGAGAAGATAAATTTGTATCCTTTCCACGGGGAGATAATTGTCTCCTGCCTATGCTAGCCGTGAGGAGAGGAGGAGAGATCCAAGGATTGAGGCGAGAGGATTGATAGATTAGGGAGGGATATGAGGGTTTTGGGAGTTCGGAGTTAAAGGGAATAATGCTTCTGGCCGCCGTCGATAGAGAACATGGCTTGACCAAGCCAAGTAGAGCTAAATAATGTTGAATTGTCTTTTTCAATTTTATACTCTAATTTTAAAAACTCAAACTTATTTCTTGCGAGATATATTAAATGATTACCTAAGTAGGTTACCTAATATAGATTATTACTGGATATGAATCACCGGAGATTCGGTGTCAGGCAGGTTATACGTGGAATCACCGGAGATTCTCTTTCATACTTACATAAAGTCGGGCAGGTCATACGGTAAAGGTTAATGCATAACAATTTCACGAATGCTCTGCGCCTATCTACCTACCTACACTAACGTGTGCATAATATGTAACGATACAGTAAGTTTACTTGTGCGGTTATCGGATAAACCGCCACATAATCTACAATAACACATTTCATGACGTCAACTTAAGAAATACGCCACTTGCGATAGCTTTGCAAATAACAAATCAATAAAAAATGAACGCAAGTCGCAAACGCATGCTACATCCGCTCGCATTGCATGTGTGCGTACGCATTACCTACCTTACCTATGAATGAAGTGGTTATAGTGACGTAGGTACGGTCGAGCGACGTGAGGTAAATTAAAATTGTACTCCGCGAGGGTCCGTTCGAAATAGAACTACGGTCCCACAGTCCACTACTCCCGCAAAGTTTCGTTTCACGCCCTGTCTGTCTTGAGACAGATTTAGTTTTAGTCAAAATAGCTTTGCATCACGATTACAATATATATGTTTACTGGGGCACACCGACACGGCGCGACCACGTCACAGTCCACGCATACATAGACCGGTGGCCTCTCTAGCCTCTCTTCGAACGTAAATAACACGCTATGTTTTGGTCATAATAATAACAGTTGTAGCTGGATCTTCCCGTGTGATTTTCAACAAGTAATAGGTTACATATCTTTCTATCTATATCTAGCTTTTCGTGGGAAAAATCATACACAATGCTTCATAATTATATTATAATAGTACTACGTGAGCACGTAATCGTTTGTCTCTACATTTTGCTCCAAAGAAACGATTGAATGTGGCTAGAAGCTTACTGCTCCACTGGTATGTCTAGGTCACTTTTATCCATGAGGATATTTCCCATTAATAACAAAATAGCTTAAAGCTTAATTTCAGAAAGGCCGGTGCAGTAGTTGAGCCGAATGCACAATTTAGTAGGGATGCTAAATGGTAAATAGCCAGGGCCGAAGCCTTTCACGAGATCAGACTATTAAAAATTCTGAAATTAAGAAATACTCAAATTGGCCTGCAATGGGTTAGGAGTAAATAACGGGAACCTCTTCGAGTTATCAGGTAAAACAAAGCTAATTCTAACTAAAATTCCAGGCTGATGCAAAAAACTCGATTCGTCGTCGATACCTAGGCATAAAGTGTGATGAAATTGTGGTGTAATTCTTTTTGAAGGTCAATGCCCTCATTGTTTCAACTATTTCTATGATTAAATCTTATCAGTTGTCCGTACGTCAAAAATGTATGTGAGAAATAGAAAATGATAAGAATAAAATAAGTCGAAAAGATCTATCATTATATGATCAACTATTTTTTTACCCAATTTGCTGGAACCTTCTTCTAGCGAAGTGGATAAAAAAATACATGTTAGTGTTAACCGCTTTGTCTTTATATCTAGTGTAGTGTGATTTACCTATTCTTAAATAATTTATTAATGATTTTTTTTTTAAATTTTGTTTTATGTATTGTTTTGGTGACTTCTACAAAAACCAGCTCAACGGTTATAATATATTATACGCACCGTCGCTCACTAGTCAGGTGAAAAGTAGCTTTATTTTTAGGGTTCCGTATAAAAAAGAAAATAAACCATCATATTCTCGTCCATCACAGATGAAAGCAAATTCTGAAAATAAATGATTTCAATTCTAGTGTTTAATAATACGTAACATTATATTTGCGACAAAATTCCGAACAAACGATATAGGTATATATACATATATAATATGCTTTAATTAATAGTAAAATTTATTTTCTTTTGGATTTTATTGTTTCGATTCCTTTTAATTACATTTATCATTCCCACCTATATCCAGGCGATGCTCGCGACTCTGCATTTTGGGTCCAAGACCGTGGGTTTGATTCCCACAACTGGAAAATGGTGATGAACATGGATATATTATCAGTGTCTGGGTTTTCATCTGCATATTATAAGTTTTTATGAATATTATTCATATACATATTCATCAGTAATCTTTGTACCCATAACAAAAGTTACGATTACTTTAGGGCTACATTGTCGTAGTATATTAATTTTATATCCCCCCATTTCCTTTCCTCCGACAATTTTATATGAAAATGAGTGCTATTAAACAATGTGTCTAGTTTTCACAGTTTTTTAGAAAACAGCAATTTTCTTTTCAAACAACTTAATTAAATGCTGGTCTAAAGACTACACCTCTCTTTCCAAAGGAACCCTCGTTGCGAGATTGACTTACACTTGGCCGATGTTGTGATTCGGGATGAAGTCTCACCTCCAGTGTCGAGTTTGGTTAAGTAATTCGATACTTTAATCAAGGCTAAGAATAATTTATGACAGATTCAAAAACTTCTTTCCGATACGCTTCATTGAAGCGTCATATTTTGCGAGAAGGTACTTTTTACTTGCCCTGTATTGGTTAACGATTTATTTTCTTTTCATGGATCATTGCAACTCCCTAGTTGCTTCCGTAAAATCGAAGTCCGTGAAGCAACTTCTGTTTTTATGAATAAATATGTATGTTTATTTCCATCAACTTATTGTATCAACTTTTAATGTTAATAATACATATTTCATTACAGTTTATTATTATTTGTAAATATTTGATTATTTTCTGTTAATGCACACTTTTTTATTAGTGGATTATTTGTGTAATCTAAATTAGAATCTTGCTTTACTTTATCATCATATTAACCCATTACCGACACTCTTGGCACCTCCCACAATGAGACAGGTTTGGACCGTAGTTGGACGCTGGCCCAGTGCGGATTGGGGGACTCCACACGCCTAGCCTTTGTGAACATTACGGAGAACTAGCAAGATACTTTAATTGCTTAAAAAAAACTCGGCCCCCCAAAAGAGCTTTAGTTATGTGTTAAAATTATGTAAAAACCGAAACAGCACTTGTACTTATTAGTATTTTTGTATCCAACCAAATGCATGCACTTAATAAATGACTAAAACACTCTCTAGACTCTTCCCTGAAGTAGTATATTTACAGTCTCTACATGCCTGGTAGAAGAACCCTGGCACCCTACTAATATATTATGTTAATGTACATAAAAGTGTCACATGGTGAAGGAAAAAGGAAAACATTCTATCCTATCAATGATTACGAATGTACCTTCATGTATCAAATACGTACTTAACGTATTATTTAACAAGCCGCAAACCGCAAAGAGATCGTAGAGGAATATTTAATTTAATAAGGATAACAAATAACACATCAATACTGAATGGTTAACAATATAGCTTGTTTTCCTAATTAAGATGGCCCTTTTACATTTCCCTATGTTTTTTTTACCTTAAACATTGACGCACGGGTGGTGTCGAAAAACAGTGGCGTCAATAAAATATTTAAGGAAACAATTTCTTAAAAACTCAAAAGCCGATAACTTTATTACTAAAATTTAATGGGACTTAAAATATAAAAACTTGCTTTTGGGCCTCAATCTGAAAAGACTACAAATTTCTAACGTAAGTACCTAAGTCTAAAACCTTTTGTTTTTGTTTTACCCCACAAGTTGGCCTTAGACTGCAATCTCTGTGATGACGTTTCAAAAGTGCTTATATTAGGCCTACTTGAAATAAATGAATTTTGAATTTTGAATTTTGATGCATTCCAAGACGTTAGCGGGATGTATGGAACCCTAAACGGCTTCAACGCAGCATCTTAACGGAACGTTAAATCGCTTAGTGGCATGTCTTTGTCGGTAGTGGTAAATAACCAGGGCCAAAGCCTCCTACCAAAAAGTTATAGTTATTGATATAGTTTATAGTACATATATACTATGTACATTATTAACAAAGCAGGTGAGAGCTTGGACCTTTTTTTTTATTAATAACGCTCATGCCAGCGCTTGACAATCAGGCTGTTCGAGAGCAATGATGAAGTCTAGGTTAGAGCACGCTTGCCTAGAAAATGCCTATTCACTCTTGCCTTGGAGCTGCTCCAGTTATACGTTCTATAAGTACGTTCCTTCGTACGTACGTTCGTGAGCTAAATAAAAAATGAAGACATCCGTGGAAGAGCCAGAGTTATGTCCATAATGTTAAATTCATTGCCCTTCCATTGTCGGGCATATGAATAACAATACTATCGATTTATTTACAACATGTTTATTTCGATGGAATAATAAATGAGCCAGTGGGCGACTCGAAAGAAAATAGAAACCTAGATAAAACCTATCTTGACGCGAGGCGAAAAACGTCGAAATGTCCACGTGAAAATTTACATTGGTGGCTAGGTACTGGTTGAAACTCTATACATAACAACATAGTTATATGAATATATATACGGGGCTTAACGTGCTCTCGGAGTAAGAGCTAGGCAACGACAGTTTCCTAACTCCGAGCTGGTGCTATGCTGACTTAGTCGTGTTATTTTCTCAGCGAGATTTCCGGTCATTCAAGTGATATTTAGTGTTAGTTATAATAACCGGAACCTAACTCCGAACTGATGTAACTAAACTGTGTTCTTTTCACAGCTAATCTAGAGATAAGTCATACAAGTGAAATTTATATTATTTACTTGTATAATCGACTTGAAAAGCATACACTAAGTAATCTTAATGACACTGCAACAATGTGGTAACTTTGACCCGACGATGCAACCAGGTCAAGGTTGCCTTATTGCATGTACAAGTCTGCAGACTCTTCCTCGACAATTAAAAGCAAAAAGCAGGGTATTTGATTATAAACCTTATTAAAATCATATCTTATCAGAAAATTACTTAGTATATTTTGGCTCCTAAATAAACAATGAATTGAAAAGACAAAAACTAACAGTGGGCTCGTAGTTTGGCCTATATGCACAAATGTATCGTTTTAATTAAAGGCCACCAGGGACTTTACGTAAGCTTTCTTGTCCGGCAAATGGGGTTTTCCTGTCATTGTACAGCATTGCACCTCTGCCCGGGTGTGCCTCGAAAAGAAAGTTAAGCCTCTGCACCCATTTTTATCACTGCCATATTGACTTGTAACAGCATGGAGAATCTAAACTCTTAATCTGTTCAAGTCTAGCGTACCTGTGTAATATTTTTACGGGATGATTCCTAATGTAATATACTTATGCATCCTTCAAAATTATTTCGTAATTCGTTTATACATGTTGTATATTAGAGCTCTGCTCGTCCGAGGAAGAAGACTGTAGTACAGCCACGCTTCATTCTGTCGCGCCTGAAGATCGTTCCCGGTATATATATATTTATATTAAATATCTATATATACATATATGTTTAATTACATGTTAACCCTGATTGTGCTAAGCGATTATGAATTGTAACAAGAATGGTAACGAGCTAACAGTTATTTTATAGCCCTAATCTGTTTCCACGCGAAACTTCCTGGAACGGTTAATTGCTTTGTGGCACGTCATTGACGGAAGCATGGTAACTAGCCACTATGGAAGCCTCCCACCAGACATAACATCAATTGAATTTTGCCGATGTTATAGCAAATGAGCCCGGAACACTCAGTATAAATGAACACTTCCACTTGACCGCCTTAGTGCAAAATTTCCTCGCTCGCAATCGAGAGTCGTTGTCGAATATGGAAATACTTGAAATGCGTAAAATGGATCCTATTTGCATTGAGTTAATGCTCAAATTTGCTATTGTTTAGCGCGGGCTTTTACAAAAGACTAAGTCCAAGATTTGCTCGCTCGCAATCGAGATGTCGTTCTCGAGTTTTAAACTCTGTGTCGTCAAAGTAAAATAAACGTTTAACAGTCGAGAATCCTGTACTTTTGCTTTATAAACGTTCTGTGAAAAAGCCAGACTTAAAGATTTGTAGGCAAATTTCAAATATGACACCTATGATTATTATTATAGATACATTACACCTATTAGGTATATATTATTATTAATATTCAAGTATTTCCATACTAAACGACTAGCGACTACTCGATTGCGAGGGAGCAAATATTGTACTGAGGCTACAAAACGTTTGTAAAACCGATACAGAATTTCATATTCGAGAACGAACTCGATTGCGAGCGAGCAAATCAGTACTAAAGCAACAGTTTCAAAGTGGGACATCGCATTCACTCCATTCAACAATACTGTCACATTCGAAGCAAGTGAAAGTGTTCAAGGCTACGTAGGTATCAAGTTTAAAATATGCTCTATTCAAATTGCTGAGGTCTTTTATTTTTCTATTATGATACCTGTAATCTCCGGTTTAGGAAGTATCGCTTACACTTCCTATCTTGGGGACCGATCTACCGCTGTAACTACCAAAATGTACATGTAGGTATGTACATAAATAATGTAGGTATTTTAGAGCATTTAAAGAATTAAAGGAAATTGTCATTTCTCTTCCGATTTTCCACAAATTCTAGCGTTTTTTTTTATAGCAATAAATAATTGACGGACCAAGTAGTTTGCCCAATTGTATCACAGGCTGGAGGCCAAAATTACATCCCCTGACATTAACGTGTCCACCTGCTAAAGCACGGGAACATGATATAGGAGAAGTTAACCCACGTTTATTAACCACGTTTATTAGACGTACATATTTATTGGATATTATTTTCACTTCAATGCGATACGAATGAGAGTTGATAAAGCTGTGGGAGAAGATACATTTTTATCCTTTCCACGGGGAGATAAATGTCCCCTACCCATGCAAGCCGTGCTGAGGGTAAATGGCAAACTATCGCCTTAAAACAGGTTAAAGTTTCGAATGGCATGCAATAAACACGTCCTTCGAAGAGTCCAACAATCTCAGGCGTAGGTGTTAAGTCTTTGTCTGTAACTAAGTGTTTTAAAATATTTCATAAATAGTTTAATTTTCGATTTTGTGTTTTACAGATCTTAATAGTCAACAAGAATTTTATCAATTTCGCATAAAGACTTACGTGACTGTTGCTTGCACCAGTATAAGTAAAGAATTGCCAATGATAAATGCACTCAACGCGGGAAGCACGATCTTACTATGTATGCCGGCCTGAAGTTGGCTCTGGGGGAAGAACCGTGTATTATGCACCATTTAATTCCTTAAAACTATAGCCAGCCAACATAATTGACGAGTAGGTCAGGTACCTACTATCATCGATATCAACTCATTACTGGCCCACTACAGGACACGGGTCTCCTCTCAGATTGAGAATCGATTCAAAATTCAAAATTCATTTATTTCAAGTAGGCCTAATATAAGCACTTTTGAAACGACAAATCTGTTTGTGTGTTGTGACTCTACCACCGGTTCGGAAGGCAGATTCTACCGAGAAGAAGCCGGCAAGAAACTCAGCAGTTGCTCTTTTACATTTTAAAATTCATTTTTCTATCTTGTGAGAGATGAAAGCGGAGCCGGATGCTTCCAAGCAACCTTTTTAGGCGGTAGTTCACCACGCTGGCCAAATGCGGATTGGTGGACTCGGTACTTCCTTGAGAACTCTCAGGGTAGCAAGTTACCTCAAGATGTTTTCTTTCGCCGTTAAAGAGGTGTTATTTAATTGTTTTAAACGCACATCGCTCCCAAAAAACTAGAGGTGTGTCCCGGGAAGGGAACTAGGAAAGTCAAAACCCTAACCACTGGGTTATAACCACTCCACCTATACGCCTATTACGATTTGATAAATAGTGACAGACTGACGCAGACGTTCGAAAAAAATTCAACTCGAGTAACGAATTGTTTCGGCAAAAAACGATATTTATAGCTTCGATAAAATATAGGCTATGGACTTGGAGGTTTTAGTGACTAATTTTTAACTATTTATTTCTTACTTTTTCTGTTTAGATACTATCTAACTAACTATTATACCAAGCTGTATTGTTTAAGTTGAAGCATAACTTAGTAATCTCTATTAAGTAACATGAGCTTTTGCTAAATAAACGAAACAATTAATAACCTAAAATTAATTATGACGTGCGGTTGGCTGTGACAAGCCAAAAATGAGTGAATTCCTCAAAGTGAATCATAGTTTTAGGTTGAGCACAATCTCGTAATCATAGAAGCATCATTTTTCCAGCGGAATTTCACATAGGTATTTATATAAAGTGATTACATTTACGAGTAATTTTATAGTTATTTAAAACTCTATGTTTCGGTTATGTTGGTTTAGGTAGGTGTCTATATATTATTTTATTATTAACAAGTTGTTGCCGCTTTCTACGTCCGCGTTTATTACGGTTTTTTTACAAATCCCGTGGTAACCGTTTGTTTTTCTGGGATAAAAAGTAGCCTATGTTAGATACTCTCCGTCCTTGTACCGATCTCTTTGCCAAAAGTCATGGTTATAGGTTAGTTCGGGCTTGAAGGAAGGACAAACCGACACACTTTCGCATTCGTAATATTAGGTAGGATGTATTTATTTGTCTATGCGTGGTTAATTAACATTTTATATTTTTTAACCAATTTTATAACTTTAGAAATTAGTTTTTTTCATTATTTTTCCTGTTAACGTCGTCTTTATCTAGGAACAGTTATTATAACCCTGTCCACTTTACCAAAGTTAAGTCTGATAGAAAATTACTGAATGGAAAATGTTATTTAGTTTGACCTATGTACAATAAAGTATTAAAACAAACAAACAATAACAATTAGCTGCTTTTTGTTTGCAAATGATAGTTAGAAATATTTTTTCGATGCGGATCCGAGGCGGACAAGGCCGCAAAGGTGACACTTCTAATATGACTCATATATTATTAAAATAAAAGATGGCTCCATGACGCCCCACGTCTTGTGTTTATAGAGTATGAGCGCCTCAGATAATCACAGAAATCATTATATATATTTTTTTTTAATAAATATACTACGACAATACACACATCGCCATCTAGCCCCAAAGTAAGCGTAGCTTGTGTTATAGGTACTAAGATGCCAGATGAATATTTTTATGAATTATATACATAAATACTTAGAAAATACATATAAACACCCAGAAACTGAACAACATTCATGCTCATCACACACACATTTTCCAGTAGTGGGAATCGAACCCACGGCCTTGGGCTCAGAAAGCAGGGTCGCTGCAAACTGCGCCAATCGGGCGTCATTATTGATAATCTATACAAATTTCAATAATTCTCTCCCCGTTGCTTATAAACGTGGCATAATGTCAGAATAGTTCAGTCCTGTTTCGCATTTCGTTAGTTGGACAGCATGACTTGGTCACACGAAAAAAGTCACAGTGTAGTTGTACCTATATATTATAGACATGTAATACGTAATACGTGCATACCTACCGAAGCATCAAAATTCAAATTCAAATATTTTTTATTAATGTAGGCCTTGTATTCATGTATCTCAGGCACTAATTAAGAGTTCATACATATTAGGTATATATACATATGTTTCCATCATTGTGAGGTGATGGTTCGAAACGCGCCCTGTTTTAACTACAAACTTAGTCGGGTTTTTTTCTCAGATCTCACAGTTAATGGACATCAACAAATAATATATGCAAACGACATTAATCTTGGTCTACTTTCGGTAAACATTTGTGAGTGAGCGCCGGTCTAACATCAAACTAAGCCGGGGTATTTTGTTATCACCATCTCACGCTTAATGTCTATCAACCATTAATGTAAACTTGTGCAAACGACATTAATCTTAGTCTAGCTTCGATAATCATTCCTCAGTGAGAAACAAACAAGATTTGACCGGAACTTGTGTTGAGTAACACATCAATTTAAATGTTCTCATTGTTTTACCACCACGGAATATTTTAATGCGGGACTTTACCGTGACCACACTTTTACCTTTATAACAACTCTTAGCGAAAACTGTTTTCCCAGTATGACTCATTCGAAAGTATGAAAATGGACAACCTATAGGTATGTAGGTATTGCACCCCACGACTAGACGTGCCTCAGTGTAGAATGACTCAGCCGTGCCATGAGGAAAACTTAACCATAATAATTTGGCACGATTTGAACCGCTATCTTACTGTTATTTACTTTACTTGACAATTAAGCTGATTGACTGTTATAATACACATAAATCCGCTTACTTTCGTTTTCATATAGATAATATAATTATTAAACGTCACAATAAAATGAAAGATTTATCCAGTATCTTACTATTTTACTAATACATATCGTAAATGCTATTACGGTATTTAAAGTGGTAGGATGGATGTTTGTTACTCCTTCATGCAAAACATACTATACGGATTTAACTGAAATTTCGATTAACACATTGAAGCTAAGCTTTTTATCTCGTAAAAATGTAAGGTTCCAGCGGGGTTTATGAAAAACCCAAAAAAAATGCTGACTAAGTTATTTATTTTTATTCAAAAAAGTAATAGGCTTTGTTATTGTTTGCAAAACGGCTAAACATATCAACGATTAAATTAAACGTATTACACAAATGACGATTTTAGTAACATACGTTCCGAATAAAATAATTCTGTAAAGATATTTATTTACTCGTTATATAAAGATAACAATATTATGCATGATAACATAAATTAGGATACTAGTAGATACATTGTAACAACGACTCTACCTCAAACTATAGAAATGTACTTATATTTTAATATCAGTTTGTAAAACTCAGCAACAACAATGACCAAGGAATATCAAATTCTAACGCCATCTTTCTTATCTGCTGTGTGGAATGACTCAGCCATGCCATGAGGATAATCATAACAATTTGGCACGATTTGAACCGCTACTTTACTGTTATTTACTGTACTTGAAAATTAAACTGTCTGTTAGACTATTTGAGCTTAATCCGTTTACTTTCGATTCAAGTTTGATCAAGGCACGGCGGCGCTAGGTCAAGTTCCGGCCTAAATCCCCGTGAGTTAGTCAACAATAACATCTCCCAGTTCTCTATACAAAACTCTTTAATGTACCACGGCTAGTCTACGATTTTATCATATGTATAGATAAACTTTTCGCAGAAATTATGCCCTCCCAAATATCAAATAACCATTTAAAAAAGTATACCATGTTGAGAAACAGAGGTTTGGAAATCGCACAATATATTTCCTATTCAATCACTCGTAAACATTTTGAACATCCCGCTTAAGTTTTTGGTACAATGATGGGTGACCTACATGGTGGGTAGGAAAGAAAATAACCGAAATACCTACTTATACTCTACTGCAAAACAATCAATACAGTAATACAGTAAAGCAAATCCTTTATGGGGATGGGTATATGCTTTTATAACATGATACCGAAGGTAATATTAGATCTACCTTTACCTAAATTTAAACAATATATTAAAACACAATTAACAAATCGTGGTTACTGCACGATTGATGAATTCCGTTCTCATCTCTCACAAAACAGAAAAATTCTAAAGATTGTTAAACTTTAAAATGATGTTGGAAAAGAGCAATCTGCTGAGTTTCTTGCCGGCTCTTCTCAGTGGAATCTGCCTTCCGAACCGGTGGTAGAGTCACTACAAATAGACTGACTTGACGTTTCAAAAGTGCTTATTAAATAGGCTTACTTTAAATAAATGAATTTTGAAATCTTTACTGACCTGATCTTAAGAGTTATTTCAAAATTATTATGAGGTTTCCTTAACAGTTTTTCAAATCCCAATGGATTTGAAAAACTGAATTTTTACAAAATAAAAGCAGGATATTACATCGTATACCTACTAAATACTTTTTTTATCATCTTGAAGTTCTTATTACATCCCTAGATACCCTAATTATTTATGTTCATATATATTTATGTCGAGATTTTAGGTAAAATGGATGTTGGTTACAAAGTTATCATGCACCTAATTAAAAAGTTGACATTTGATAACGATAATTATGTTCTTGACCATGCCCACTTAAATGATGACGTTATCTAGAATAACTAAATGTTCCAACCTAAAAAGTGGCAAAAACATATCCTTTATTGGGGTATAACCATTACTTACACAGACAGAATTGAGGCACATAGGTAAGTACTAATTAACTGATGCCAAAGTCTCCAACTACAATTTATTTAAGTACTTAATTGTCCAAAATGGTAAATAGCAGTATATTAAAATAACTCATATTTTATTATACCATACATATTTTAAACATGAAGTTATTACCTTCAACTCGACAACATCGTGTCTCATGGCAAATACAACATAGAATTCTTATAATGCCTGTTTTATGCCAGAATGTCGGGAAATCTTGCCAAATGTTTTTTTTACATTTGTTATTTATTGCGTTACTTACAAGGCTCTAGTGAAGATATTTTTAAAAAGGTTATTATCAAAGCTTTAAATAAATTCTTAAGATTCCTTCCCGTAATAAAAGTTATAATAGAGGTTTTATCATGCTATAAACTTAATCTCCTTTATTTAAATTTTTGAATTTTTAACGAGGTTAATCTTTTTATACAAATTTAACGAGTTTTTAGGTCATATTATCGAAAGTTAAATCTCCATTTACATATCTCAAATTATTTATAACTTAATCAACTTAATTTTTTATTCTAAAAATATCGTAGGTACTGAAAACGTATGGGTCAGGGTCAACGTACCTATCCACAAACGGTACAGTTATTGTTGTTAATAAATTTGAATCTTTTTGAACATAGGTATTATGACAAATTATAGTAAAAAAAAAAACAATCCAAAAGTAATTTAAAATATGAGGTACTCTATTGTCTAATCTTTTTATTTAAGTTTATTAAAAAACTATTAAAATTGGAGGTAAAATGTACCGACCAACTTGCTTCTATTAAAACGGATGTTAAATAATGATACAGACTCTACATGAAGCTCTGTTGTTAGAATCTGATTCTTATAGCTTGTGTAAATTGTTACAATAGTTTGTATTGGTTGCTTATTTTTTCATTTCGGAATCAAATTTAATACAATAAACCTAACTAGCGACCTAGGCATAAACCTCGTGTTTTTGGTATTTGGAACAAAAAAGGAATGCTGAGAGAATTTATTTTAAAACATTAAAACAATATTTATTTGAATACATACGAAATAGGTAGGTAATTATCGAACAAAGCTAATAAAACAACATGTTAAAAAAGATTAACACCTGACTCTACATTTGTATCATTTAAGTTCGGAAAGAAGATACATTTACCTAGTTGCCTACCTACTTATTTGGGGTATTCGTAATAACTATGTTAGGTACATTTAGAAACTATATTCTTCCTCAATAGAGTTCCCGAACAAATAAAACTTGGAAAATACCATTATATGTTTATAAAGTATCTGAACAGGAAGCTTCAATTGTTGCAAATTATAAAGCTATGTTTAAATATCACGTAAAAGCACGCTATCTTTATCCAATAGGTATGTTAGTCATACGAAATTAATTTTCAATTAATCAAACCTTAATTCTCTGTTGAGAGTGAGGAGACCTACCGGAATGGGCCTCACAGGCGTATTCTTACGCTGCCTATTTACTATATCCGCTTGATTTCATTGTTATTCCGCTCAATGTCGATGATTTGTTTTCATTGAATGCATTTTACGTCGAGGTCACTGAACTCCAGCATGGACGCACTCACGTCTTCCCCCCGCGTAGCCACCCCATGGAAATACCACGCTTACAAGGTAAATCACTAAAACAACACTATGACATACCCTCGCTTCCACAATCGGCACACACATTATTTCCGGGTTTCTTTAGCAACTCCTGCAACAATTTCTCGTTGTGATCAACCATCGTGGAACTTTTGCATCAATAATGAACTAGAGTGGGTCCCGCGAGTCGAACGCACGCCTCGGACGTTGTTCTCTACTGCGCGAGGGAGCAGCCAACACTTCGAGTTTGCTTCGACCGACGCGCGACGCGGCGATTTGGTTCAACAAACGCCATTTCGTACGCGATATCGCCCGTCTAGCTCGCACGTGTAGCGTTACCGTTAGCATGAATGAGATAGAAAGAGAGGTCTAGTTTCTGTAAATGAATGAAATCAGTGAGTAGTGAATACGTATAGGTGTCTGCGTGTCGATGTAGTGCCAAGTCTCGTAAAGCTGAGCATGTGTGTGTGCGTAGTACGTGATACGACGTAATACAAGCGTCGCGTCGAGGCAGCCGTCTCGCGTAAATACTATGTAGTCATGTGCATTATACAAATTGCAGTACATACCTAGACAATACACGTAAAAAGTTGTAGGTACTGTTATTTGTGTAGTGAGATCCACTGCAAGATTGCGTAACGAAGATACTCGTAGGTGCAACTAAATGGAATGCTAAGATACAGCTAGGCTAGGTACCTTTTAACTGTGAGTCGCATTGTGTTATATTTACCTACCTACCCGATGTAAAAAAAGGAATTTAGTTCATAACTCTTCAATTCCCACAGAAAAAAAATGGTAGAGGACATTGTACGTAGCTCTACGTATTATAAAGTCGCAACTAAGTACCAACCGTCGATTAAATCTTAATAATCTAATACTTAAATATACTATAGTACCTAGGTATGACCTATTTTGTACCCAGTTAAAATAAGACGCACCCTCGTAAATCTTCCTTGGATCTATATAGGTATGCTCTATTATCATTTGCTCACGTCTGCTTGTCTACGCAGAATATATTTTTCGACGGTATAACATAGATATTCTTTCCAAAGATTGCTTTATCTTACTAAGAATAGGTATATATACCTATTCTTAGTTTCATATAGCGCGGAACTGTATATTTATTTGTTCGGAATGAGTTAAATCTCTGGACTCACGGACACCGTTAGGAGACGCAGCTATTTGAATTTTTGAAAAGAGAATTCGATTTTACTATGTCCAATCAACACAATATTAGCACAACGAGATATAAAAGTACAATTGATGATACCTACCTAACTTGGAATGAAAATAGTGTATTTATTTTAGTTGCCATGAACCTACCTATAGTTTCTATTAAGATTGTAATCATTTTATTTATTTTATTTGTATTTAATTGGAAAACCAACAGTTGTAATTACTAAATAGTTAACAAATTTGATGAATTTAAAGTAATAACAGGTTTCCACAGATATTTTTTATATAAACAAGGGTACCTGTTAGAACCCAGCATAAATGCAGCAAAATTTAACTAAAAATTAAGTTTACCTAACATACCATAACAGTCTAATTGATTGCGACGTACACTTTTCATGTTTCCATAAAATAAAAAGTTTAATTTTAATGATAATGATGATGATACAAGAGCTGCCGAAATTGTTAACGATGATTCATAAAAGTCAATAAAGTCATCCTGATCACATCAATCCATTAACGGCCCATACAGGGCTCACAATGAGAAGGGCTTAAGGCCGTAGTTCAACACAGTGGCCCAGTGCGGATTGGTGAACTCCACATGCGTGAATGTTTCATCACGATGATTTCCTTCACCGTCGTAGCAAGTGATATTTAAATCGCTCAAAACCCACATAACATAGAAAAGTGAGAGGTGCGATTCGAAGTCGGCCCCGGGAAGTGAAGTTGAAGTCCTACCCAATGGGCTATCACCGCTACAATAGTTAGTAATTAGAATAGTTGTCTCGTTGCAATAGGTATTGGAACGCAATCACTAGATGGCGCTTTTACAATCGCGTGCCAATACGTAGACATAGGTAGATGTAGGTAGAAAAGGTAACAAACTCGTCCAGGGAAGTGTTACCTACCACCATTCTTATTTCTATTTTCTACCGCATTGTTGCAATGCTGTGTTCAGAAGAGCGTGGTTGTCAATGTAATTGAAAAAGGCGCATGAGGCTGATCACCTACGCCTTTGCTTGGTCCGCCCGTATTATTATAATAATAAAAAGAACTGCACTGTTACACAGAAACATGGCTAGGCCCGCTTTATGGCTTATGCTACAAACAACTGCTTGGAGATAACTGCAAACCTTTGTTTTTTTATCATTTCCAATAACATTATACAGAAAGAGCTTTAGATAATATCTATTTAAAATTGGATATACAATAAGTCAGTGAAGCATTATTCCTTATCTTTAAGCGGGTTTAGTTACTTTTATATGACCAATATTGGATTGCAGGGCATTTTTTTTTATTTCACTACACTTTAGTTTGCTGTGAGGGTTATAGCAATTAAAATTAAATTTCATTTAATTTGAATTATTTAGAAAAGTTTATTTAGGTATAATATGCAAATAGCTCCCAGAAGGTAAACTGCACTTATAGGTTAACAAAATAACCTAAAGGTATATGTAGAGATGAACTCTATCAGGTTTATTTTACGTATATTAAGCGGCAAGGTACCTATTTATTTTCTCCAGAAAAATACCATTCTGTTATGTATGATGGTTTCGGATTAAATTTAAAATTCATTTAGGTACCTATTTCAAGATTTTTATACAATTCTCCTAACAGATGTTAAGTAAATAAATAAATAAATATACTACGACAATACACACATCACCATCTAGCCCCAAAGTAAGCGTAGCTTGTGTTATGGGTACTAAGATAGCTGTTGAATATCTTTATGAATATAATACATATAAATAATTATAATATACAGATAAATACCCAGACACTGAAAAACAATCATGTTCATCACACAAACATTTTCCAGTTGTGGGAATCGAACCCACGGCCTTGGACTCAGAAAGCAGGGTCGCTGCCCACTGCGCCAATCGGCCGTCAAGTTAAGTGGAAATTCATCGTCTATAAACAGAGCAAATCTTTGCATGCCATGCAAGGTCCACCGTCCTACAACGTGTCCTGTGTCTAGAAACCTAAGATGTAGGCCTCATGCGCCTTTGCCTGCGGTCGGAAGGCAGACGACGCACGTCTCAACAAAAGAGAAGTTCGCAATGAACTCAGCTGTTGTACTTTTCCAACATCAACGAGAAGGCGAAAAGGGTCCTATACTAACTAATGCGAACCCTTGAATAATTTCATTGTGAGTAATATATATAAGAAAACTGGTATGATTTTGTTTTAAAATGAAGACGTGTCACGTTTCATTGTTAAAGCAATCTTCCGCAGAATAATAATTATTTAAAATAGTGTCTATGTTACTATACAAATATTGTTATCAAGGCCACGAAAGCCATTCATTCACGAAATGATGAAACAATAAGACATTTTATTATCTGTCATTTGAGATTCTCTCACGAAGCTGTGAGAAAATGCGGCTAAGTAATGGTTCCCGTACGTAGTATATGTTGGGAACCATTTGTTCAACATACACTCAGGCAATGGTAACATATTAATTCAATGCACTTAGTTAATAAAATCTTATCAATACATTTTATGCCTATACAGAAATAACTGCGTGAAACTTAGGTGTGGTACTTAGATAGTATAAATTTAATCAAAAAAGAAAAGTTCCACCATAGACGTTTCACTCCATGTGCCATCTCTAGGATTAAGATAAATCAATCATTACTTTAACAACAATTGCATGTTTTAGAATAGTATAAGCAATTATTGATTTTTAAAGGCCTATTTTATTACATGGAAAATAATTCATAAAATTATTGGTTAAAGAAAGGTTTTTAGCTCGCTGCTGACTATTTTCTTTAAATAATTAATAAACACCATCTATTTACACTATCATCAATTTATACCATATATTTTTCTCGCTCTTGTTGTCCAAATCCTAAGGTTGCCTGGCAGAGATCGCTTCTAAGCTATAAGTTTTATATTCTACTCCAATCTTTGTGTTTCTCTCTATTCTTCCTTTAATTTCTTAGCTGCTTAGTGGTGTTAAAATAAAGTTTCAACAAATAAATAAAATAAAGAACGACAAACTTAATTTTTGAATAAGTGTGTTGTTTTCCATGAGAGTTGGCATATCACATCGGTGGCCAGAAATATTAGTAGACATGTGAAGTTTTTTTTCATGTGAAGTTCATTATACACTATACTAGTATAAGAGTCGAATAAAATTTTAAAAGACTAATTTAGTGGAGTTATGAATTAATTAATCTTATTTGTAATCAAGGACATTATTTTATAGTGATTATATTTTGTAGTAGGCATTATATATAACGATTATCCTATAATGGGTATTAGCACGTTAAATTTCAAACTAAAATTTAACTAACATAATTGCAGTAAGCAGGCTATTAGTTACTTTTAACAATCAAGTTCTAAATTCTCACGCAATATTACTAACTGTTTATTGTTTATGTTGTATAGTATAGATAGATTATTAGCTTTTTTAATCTGTTGAAATTCTTATCTTTTTTTGTAGTGTCAATAATTATTAGAGAACTGTCAAGTGTCAAGTGTACTTGTAGTTGTCATTTGTCAGCTTGACATTTCATTTCAAGAAGG
The DNA here is from genome assembly GCF_905163445.1 of Pararge aegeria. Lineage (NCBI taxonomy): Eukaryota > Metazoa > Arthropoda > Insecta > Lepidoptera > Nymphalidae > Pararge > Pararge aegeria. Next base: position 6,631,846 of record NC_053195.1, on the reverse strand, counting down.
AAAGCTTGCGGCTTTATATTTGGAAATTTGGTTTTTTCTTCAGCAATAAATGAAATTGACTGTAAATAACATATGAGTTTTGTTATTTTTACTTTCGGTTTAACCTGAATTAGAAAAGTATCCATCAAGATGGGTCGGCGTTCCATAAATACCACCAAGAGTGGTAAATACATGAACCCTACGGACCAAGCACGTAAGTAGCTTTCATATTTAGTCGATATTACTCTGTTTCTCTTAATTAGTCAAATCTTAACACATTTAACAAGATAGGTACACTAGATGAATGTATGTGCGAAGTATCATAACCTAAACTGTAGTTGTTACTACTACTATAATGCCATGATGAGATGCCATCTAATGAAATAAGAAATCTATCTACTTTCATGTACATGCTCATATCTAATTGCTAAAGTTTGAAATACACAGTAAACTAAGCCATTTCACTAAATATAAGTGATGTGTAATTGAGAAGTTTGATCTTCTAACCCTGGATATACTAATAAAAATTAAACAATTCCATCTAGATATCAGACATTTTTAGATTGATAATATAGTTACATTGCCAAACAAAGAAAACAAAAAGTTTGACCTGTTCTTCAGCCATCATTTCCACAGAGTGATACTGTGCAAACATAAGCGAGTTTGCCCCTTGATTTTTTTTAGTCTTTATTGAAGAGATGTTTGCTGGGGAATTCTCTCTGTAATGTTACAGTTATTGTACATCTCAATAATCAGATTTTTTTATATCATTGAATGTTATTTAAGCCAGCATAGTGGTAAATTTATCTAACAGAGCTTAGATTTAGATTAATATTGTTAAAGTCTGTTCTCTTCATTCCGGGTACATACTATATGTGGGAGGTCTCTCGTTCTTTTCTTCAGTCAGTTTAATAAATTTCTCTAGCAGTTCCTGGTGGATATGCTGTTATCTAAGACATCACTAATGTACCATTAGGTGATAAAATAAAAAAAAATAAAAAAATTACATATTTCAGGTAAGGAGGCTCGTAAGAAAGAATTAAAGAAAAATAAAAGGCAAAGGCAGATGGTGAGGGCAGCGGTGCTTAAAATGAAAGATCCTACTCAAATACTAGAAGAACTTCAGAAAATTGATGAAATGGGTAATTTCACAGTTAGCCACACGTGTAATGTATTATTTTAAGTCTTATAAGTAGGCTTATTTTTTTGATAAGTAAGCATAGTTTTTATATATATGTGTGACAAATTCCTTTTGACAAAAAATAAATAAAATTATAACAAAAACATAAGTACTATCAAACTGTATTTGCAATTGTGGATTCAGGAATGACCCAATTTAGACATCTCTGCAGTGGTCCAGGATGCAATTATGAGTTGTAAGTTTAAAAAATCACTAGTGAGGTCTTCTATGAAGAGTTAACATATTATATATTCTAAACCCATTTAATTAGCAAACCTTGAAAAAAAAAAGTAGTATTCATTCCGCATATTATTAATTTTTTTAGTTCTATTTTAGAGTATAATGTATTGCAACCATCACCACTCAATGAAAAAGTTTTGAAGGAGAAAAGAAAAAAATTGAGAGAGACTTTTGATAGGGTTTTGAAGATGTATGTAAGTATAAAATCTTTTGTTTTATGTCACAGTTTGCATTTATATGAAGTCAATTTACATTTAGTATTTGTACAGCATAAATTAATCAAAAAAATAAAAAAAGCTTCATAGAAAGGAAGTACTTAAAATTATATGTAAGCTTGTTAAACCATCAACTCTAGATTATCACCAGTAATTGGAATGGGTAGTTTAATTTGGGGTAAATTTTCACTTCCATTATATTAATACACACAATACTGTAACTAGAACACAAAATATTGTAATTATAAAATACTGTGTTTTTCAAATATATCAGAAGAACAAAAAGCAATGTAACTCATAAAGGAACAAAAGATGTTGGACCTAAAAAAATTGTAATATGCTTGTGGCCAAAGCAATAATGCAACTGTCAAAGGCATATTCTTCGATTGGGATCCTACCTGTTCAGTTATTTGTATTTATATAAAATGTTTATGAATTTCCTGTCCTTCTTTTCCATACGAAATACAAATATTAAAAGGAAATTTATTAATAATCCTTTTATTATTTCAGGACAAGGATGACTCAGAAAAGTGGGTAGAATTGAAACGCCAAGAGATGGAGTATGAAAAGCGGAGAGCCCACCTGATATCATACTATGAGTCTGTCAAACATGCTCAGTCTGTACAAGTTGATGACATCCCATTGCCTACTTTACAAGTAAGATATTTATTTATGTACTATTATTACCTTTTTTTTAAATCATTATCTGTACCTTGATACTTATAGTAAAACAAGTTACCTCTACCACTATTTGTAATCCAAAAACTTTGAAAGTAATGAACTGAGTAAAAAATTTCTTTCACCACTAGAAAGGTATTTTATCAAAAAATAACAGACATTTTATTTCAGTAATAACAAGATTTAAGTTTTAAATAATATAATATTTGTTTACCAAGTCAGAAGAAAAACCATGTAATCTGCGTGCGCTGGTTAAATGGAAAGTCATACAGAATTACTGGTCTTTAATAAGTATATTCCTATACCTTATAAATAAGCTAACATAACATGTTTTATGTCCAATATTAGCTTGTAATTAAACAAAAAATATATATTATCCTATAAGTTGCAGGACTCAAATACTGGCATGTCAGCTAAGTTTTTTTTAACTCATCAATAATCTTGTAATTGTATGATATTTTAATTTTGTAAATATGTTTCTTACAGGTTCCTGAAAATATCATATACGGCAATGTACCATCTCAAATTCCACTGCCTCTAGACACTGTACATCCAAATTTATCAGTCAGACCTATTTTGAAGAAGGACTCAGTTTATAAAGTAAGATTTAAATTATATACCTAATTAATTACACAAAACCTTATGTATTTCCTTAACTTTTATGCTATATTAGAAAAAATCACTGTTCTTAATGAATTCTTATTTGTAATCAATCATAAGTACTCATACTATTGACAAGATCAAAAGTGAAGGAATAAACATTTATATGTACAAGTATGGTAAGATTTTGACACACAATATATTACCTAAAGCTGTAAGGATTATCCAGAATAGATTCAGGCTGCTCAAATTTGAAATCCTAACTTATTTTATATGGTAAGTGTGTTTGTTTGTTTGTCCTTATTTCACGCTGTAACTAATCAACAAATCAACTATAATTTTGGCATATATGTATTTCTTATTTACATCATTATACACTAGCAAGAGTGATTGCAGTCAAGGGCTAAACTGAAATACTTTAAACACATTGCGATATTTTTCATTTGCTTCCAAAAACCAAACTAAAATAAAATAGGTTTTTTTTACAGAAAACAGGTCTTAAAATGTATCTCTTTTCTGTGTGCCTTTTGGCAAAAGCCTCCTCCAGATGACGCCATTGGAATCTATCTGTTGATACTGGACTCGACAAGTCTAGGATGACAACTTCAAATCTTCGTGGCTGCCTTCCTCTTTCCCTGTGATACAAAAGTATCACTCTTTTGCTTTAACTTCCATAAAACTTTTCCTACTTTAAATTTACTTTTTTTTTTCCTAGGAAAGACCATCAGGCATAGAACCACCCGGCGTGCCCCCTGGCCCGCCGCCAGACTATGAAGCCCTAATACAGGAAACTGCGAATGCTTTAGACAAACTACATAAAGAAAAGAAAACATTGCGCTTCTCAGACCTGCCCGACGAAGGACCGCCTGGGGAAAGTGTATGTTTACTTTGACACTAAAAATAATAAAATAAATAATAAATAAATATACTACGACAATACACACGTCGCCATCTAGCCCCAAAATAATGGTAGCTTGTGTTATGGGTACTAAGATAGCTGTTGAATATTTTTATGAATATAATACACATTATAAAATACAGATAAACACCCTGACACTGAAAAACAATCATGTTCATCACATAATCATTTTCCATTTGAAAAATCTTCAAATATCTTCACTAAATTTTTATTTTCGAGATACGAATATTTTGTATAGTCTGCCAAGGAATTGCTTAAAGTGCATTTAACTCCGAGCTGCGAACTGGGTATAGAACTAGGTCCCCCCGAAAGGAAGGCCAAAGTCCTAACCACTAGCCAGCTTCGACAGCCGGTTGGCGCAGTGGCTGCCCACCCTGCTTTCCGAGTCCCAAGGCCTTGGGACGTGGGTTCGATTCCCACAGCCGGAAAATGTTTGTGTGATGAACATGAATTTTTTTTCTGTATCTGGGTGTTTATCTGTATATTATATGTATTTATGTATATTTTTCAATTTTCATTAAAAAAATATTCATCAGTTATCTTAGTACCCATAATACAAGCTACGCTTACTTTGAGGCTCGATGGCGATGTCTGTATTGTCGTAGTATATATGTATCGTATATTAAGGCTATCATCGACACATTATTACTAATAACATTGTACTTATTGGGAAATATTGTTTCCTTTTTGTTATTTAACCTTAGAAAGGAAAAAACAAACTTTTTGTAACTATACCACTGCAATACAACTTTTATTAGTAATGGATTGTAACTTTATTACTGACTTAGTCAGACAAACTTTGATACTGGTGAAAATTTGTCATTCTAAGATTATTCAAAAATCCATTTACAACAGAGTTAAAAATGACTTTACCTTTAACCGTTTAGTCATAACTTTTTCTATTGAAATCGGTAGAAATCGGTGAAAATTCATATACATGAGATTTATAAGTCAGTTTAAAAAAAACGTAAATTTCTTCTAATTTCATAAACCAGAGACCAAACCAATTACCACCTCAGCAACCGGTACACCAACCAGCTCCGGAAGCCATAGAAGCTGAAGATCTGGATGGAGAAGCCATGGATGAAGACCACGAGTTGGAATCACCATTGGCTGCCCAGCAGGCCCCAAAACCCACGTCACTGCAGCAAAGAATGTTGGCGCTATCTGGACAGAATATAGACGACTTTATGAAAGAGATGGAAGAGGTACACAGGAAGAGGGAAAGGGATAGAGCGGCTGATTTGACTGCAAGGTGAGTTATCAACAGTTTTCCACAAATATAGGTTCACAAAGATTAAGGCAATATATTTGTTCAGTCAGTCAGTCAGTCATAGATTGATGTAGTTTTTGCGTACGTGTGTGTGTGAGTGTGTGAAATTAAGCTTTATTTGCGATCTTCCGCGAAAACTAGGAGAATATGGTGTAATTTATAATTTCTTCAATCCTTATACTCCACACGAAACAGATCTTCGTCAATGTACCCTCTACGCACGGGAGCATCCTCAGGAGATGTTGACTTTATTTAAGCATTGGAAACGTGTACGATTATAAGGATTGAAGAAATTATAAATTAGACCATACAGATTCTCCTGCTTTTCGCGGAGTATAGCAAATTAAGCTTAATTTTTTATATCTATATATATAAAAGTAAGTTGTGTTAGTTACACCATTTATAAGTTACTCTAGAACAGCTTGACAAATTTTATGATATTTGATTTCTTGGATTCCTCTTAGACCGGAATAGGATAGTAACATAAAAAAAAAATGATCCGTGGTGCGAAGTCCGCCGAGACAGCTAGTTAATTTAATATATGACAAAGTTGTTCCCCCGCAGTATTAAAAAAACGTAAAAAAATAAATTAATCAAAAGTTAATAAAAATTCTATCTGCGTAGATTGAGTGCCCTGAAGCGCACGGGGCACGGCGGACGGGACAGCGACTCGGACAGTGACAATGAGCCACACGCGACCCATCACCACAACCACCACGACTTCACGCTGGAGCCGCCGGGCGCCGAGGTCCGGCAGATACCGCCACCGCTGCTGCCACCAGGTCAGGATATATTGATGCTTACAGCCTGAGCTCCTAGCAGCGCATGGATCAGCGACACTGAACGTACGCGCGCCACATCATCCACCACGATACCGATGTATTTTTGTGTTTAACCTGAGTGGGCCCAACCGGAAGTGAGCAAGGCCTGATCCACAATGACTTTTAAAATGGCGATTGAAAACCGTTTTTTAATTTTGAAACCTGGTCTTAAATGCATTATTGTGGCAGATGTGGGTATATGTTTTCATCATTTTATCATCATCATCATCATCATAATCTTCGTCGTCGTCGTCGTCGTCGTCGTCGGCATCATCATCATCATCATCATCATCATTATTATCATTATCAACCCATTACAGTGCGCGGTAAATAGGCCATAGTCCGACACGATGGATTGCGGATTGGTAAACTAAAGCCTTTGAGAAATGAAGACAATTCTCAGGCGTACCGTTTCCTCACGATGTTTTTCTCCACCTTTAATGAAAGTGATATTTTATTGCATAAATTAAAAACGCACATAACTCTGTGTGGGATATAACCGTTTAACTTTGTAATGTATGTAAGTATAATCTACGTTACTAGTGCAAAAAAATGCTTTCTTACAGTGAAAGATATTTTGAACTCATTTCAGTAGTTTCAAATTTTATTATCAATTAGAGCCAACTTCCCCTCGTCATAATCCATAAACGAACTAATCTTTTCTCTATATCTAGTGGTAAGTACTAGTTTTAAGAAATTGTTTAAAAACACCTTTTTTGAATAGGTCTTCGGCCGCCTATGCTGAGACCGCCCGGAGCCCCACAAGGTGTACCCCCGGGAGCCCCACCGGGTTTACCCCCTGGCATTCCTCATGGAGGACCTCCCGGACCACCGCCCGGACAACATCCCGGATTACCCCTTGGAATGCCAGGTAACCGATCACTAACTCAAAATAAATTTATTCGAATAGTTATATTCGAAGACACTTAGAGTTATAATTTAATTTAAAAAAAAATGGGGTGCTAAAGTCAGTATTCATGAAATAAAGAACGTTTTACAACTGGATCTAATAATATTTTAGAGGAATGGCTGTCATGGTCAAACTACAAAGTTGCCAAAAATACGGAGTGACAAACACATTGTTGGAGATTTTCTAAATTGTTTTCTGATTTTCATCTGCATACCTTGTGCATACCCTCTATGCACGCCACTACTATAAAGTATATTATATATATATACTAAACTGATCAAAAAAAATTTTTTTCCAAAGAGGCTCAAAAGTTTCTTTTGGGCGTAGAATTCTGTGAAAAGATGAGCCCTTAAATATAATTTAGATTGTCCTCATCGCATTTTTTAATTCCCATAAGAATAACATGGGATTTTTTTTTTGTACCGTTCAAACGACGATTGACTTATAAATCGCTGTTTCAATCTTTATAGAGAATTGAACACTCTACAAAAAGGTCCGATTATTTTTTTTGATTTGTCCACGCGTTCAAAAGTTATCCAAGATCAAAGTTTAATTTTTCAAAAATTTCATCAAATTTTATAAATAACACCAAAACTGTTGGTTTCAGTGTCAAAATAAGGATCAAATTTTTCGTCAAACATAAATTAGACTTCTTTATTAGACTTCCGATACTTATCAGAAGATAAATGTTGACCAATAATTTTTTTTTATTCAATCAAATAAATATGATGCTGTTAAGGATTTTTTTTTACAATAAATCAAAAAATAAACATTTTCAATCTATTATTATGTTCAAATTCATTTTATTCATAAGTTTTGCTTAAAAAATTGCTTTAAAATCGTTTAAAATTGACCTCGGCTACCATTCTGGACAACGATTGACCCGCAATTGGAAGTTTGTTGTGGAACTTTGTACTGAGGATAGGATGAAAGTCTTATAAGCGTCATCAAGTGTTCTTATGCCAAATCAACGAACCCTAGCGCGCTACATTATTATTTATCTAAGAGTTAAAACTTATTATTAAGGAAATAAAAACAGTACATGAAAAAATTATACACAGGGTCAGGTCACCCAGGCGTGCCCGTCATGCCAACTGGAGCGCCGCCGGGGCCCCCGCCAGGCCTGCCAACACGAGGGGGGCTGCGTCCCCCAGGCCCGCCACCAGGGGCGCCGCCTCGCCTGCTCCGGCCAATGGTACCACCGCCACCGCCACACGTCTCCGTCCTCTCCGCCGCACCACAGCTTATATCAAAGAAGGATGCCGCTCAAGGTAACTTGTAACTAGTTTTCAATCGACTTAAAAAAAAAGGAGGTTTGCAATTCGGTTATTTTTTATGTTTGTTATCACAGAACTTTGTCATTTATTACAAGCACATTATACATGTGTTTAAAAAGGTATACTTTCCATGGAGTAATCTTAGAGAAGTCGGGGGAACTCTTCAAATATTATAGGCATAAATATAGCGATTTGAGTATTTTTTGAAGAAACTTCAACATTTAGTTTCGTAAAGCACCATTTGGTCAAGATTTGGTGTCTAATCTTCTATGGCCCCAGAAACTACACAATAATAAGTATTATATGAGTTGCGATTCAATTTTGGTATGTGGTTTGGGTATATGTCCCAATAAAGGAGCTGATGGTGAAGTGCCGTGAGAACTCCTCAACCTTTAACTTCGGAATATTTTTATAAATTATATTGACTTTGTGCTATTATAACTCAGATAATTGCACTAAAAAGAGTGGAAAGAATTTTTTTGTCAAAAAAACCGACTTTGTTAAACAACCATTTGCAAGCAAGAAATAAATATTTTCGACATTTTTATGTCAGCGTTTTTTGCCCAGCTTGGTGATTGTAGTAAAACCCTCGCGTTGGCAGAGGCATTTAGTCCAATAGTGGACTGTTTTAGACTATTTATGATATAAATTTATTTTGTGCTCTCGAGGTCTAATGTATCCTTAGTACAAGGTTTGCTCCCTCGCAATCGAAGAGTCTTTTTCGAGTATGGAAAGATTTGAACACCGGAGTAAATTGGATCTTATTAGCATTGCATTAAAGCTGAAATCTGCCTACAATTCTTTATTATTATTACACTTTAAAAGCATCAAGCTCCTTAAGTCGTCAAGGAGCTTGTTGCTAAACTCGATGAGCTAAAGGCCCGACCACCAGCGGCCGTATCATATAACTATATTGCCGGTGTGTTGACGTGTAGCGAATGCAGCCGCACGTTTAGCACAAAATCAGGTTATGCGAGTCATTTAAGAGCTCACCAGCGACGCTCTCAGCCGGAATCCGAAACAGTCGCTGTGACTGAATACGGTTAGGAACGATTGATTAAGTAAAATAAATATACGCTGGCTTTTGACAGAACGTTTGTGAAACAAAAATCAGAATCATAAAAAGAGTGGCATTAGGTCCATTTTACTTTGGCAATGATATGCGAAAACGACTTTTAGATTGCGAGCGAGCAAAAGCTCATGGAACTTATTTGCTCAATACTTGTTCACAGGCGCAACGATAAGCGCGAAGCCCCAGATCAGAAATCTGTCAGCCGACGTGACCCGGTTCGTGCCATCCGCTTTAAGGGTGAAGCGAGAAGACAAGAAGGCTAAGCCAGATATGAGATCGGCATTGCAAAGACCGACGGAACAACCAAAAATGGCGCCTAGCAAAGACGACGCTTATATGCAGTTTATGAAAGAAATGGAAGGTTTATTATAGGATATTAGGTTAAGTAATATTAATTAATTAAATAAACAAAAATAGGTATCGACAAAGTCGAGAAGTTTTATTTTATAATAACTGTTGCCCGCAGGTTTGCCCGCGTGTCATTCTTTTTTCGTAAATACTGGTCTATCTTATGTCTATATTTCAGTCAAATTGGTTCAACAACAAACACAAGAGTAACACACCTCGTATTTATAATATTAGTAGGCCTCTCAGAAGAAGGAGCAACTATAGGAGGTAGGACTCATTCGAGCTGTTACCCGTTACTTTTACACGTTTGTTTTGGCTTTTTTTTAATCCCAAGAGAATTGTTTATTTTCCGGACTAAGAAGAATTCCTCCGGAATCCAAAACTTCATCACGATTAACTGTTAAGCCTTGCATAACGATTGTAGGCAATTTCTGTAATATAAGATTATATCGAAGAATGTTCTATCTCAGAATAGATTTCACAGATCTTTTTTTTAATCCTCAATATACACATCACCATCTAGCCCCAAAGTAAGTGTAGCTTGTGTTATGGGTACTAAGATCACTGATGATTATTTTTATGAACAATATACATAAATTATAAAGTTGGTCACCTGATGTGAAGTGATTGATTACCACCGCCCATGAATATCTGCAAAATCATTATCAATTCAAACAACTTATCAGAGCACTCTCCAACACAAAGGGGACTGATCAGAGACTGCATGGTGGAGTTCAATTTGGGATTGTCAACAAGTCGAAATGCCCGCCGAGTTAGTATTTACGTGCGCTCATTTTTGGAAAAGTATACAAAAACTGTTGACTAATTGCTTGTTGTCGGGCTTACGCGTAACATCTGTTTATGAATGAATGAATTAATGAATGAATACACTTTTATTGTACACCACATAAACATAACAAATTAACAGTAAAAATTTAACAAAAGGTATACAATTTGGCGGCCTTATCGCTACATAGCGATCTCTTCCAGGCAACCAAAGGCGCTAAAAACAGCTCAAGAAGAGAGGTAGGTTTATATGTATATATATATATATTTCTTTTTATGTGGTGGTGGTTCTATTGTATCGTTTGATAATTTTATATATATTATTTTACTTTATTTTTCCGTATACTCCCTCTCCTTGTCAAGTTCACTTCGCTTCTTTTTAAACTTTTCCCAGCAAATCCGTGACGCCAATCAAGGCTATACCAGAAAATCAGCGCAGCAGTTGTCAAATACTGCAGCAGCATGATGAGGTAGCAGCCTTTTCAGCTGAAGCACCTTTCGATAAGGCATTTAGTTTGTAAAATAGTGTATTATTAATTTTAATGTAATTAGTTTTCATTAGTTTACTTATGTGTGGAAGCTGAATAAAGTTTATTATTATTATTATTATTATTACACAAGGCTTATAAAGTCAAGAGGTCACGAGGAACTGGATGGTACGTTAAAGGACCGAACATCATGTCGATGGTAGGGCCGCAATAAGTATAAACGAGAATGTAGATTTATTTCCAATTCTAGGAAATTGACTTCAAAATGTGTTTCGAATATCAAGTAGGTTAGATACCTAGTTTGTATCGGGAAATGATATCATCATTCGATCGATATTTCCGAGTCAGAAATACCGCACATTCGCGGCACTTTTTTTATGTAATAAAAAATATTGGAATCATATGGAAAGGGGGTTCGGGAATTGGAAATATAGCATAGCTCCTTTAGAGATTAGTTCTGCACCTTTGAAAGCTCACAAACAATTAAAGATTGTTGTCATATAACGACTCGAAAAACAATTTTTTTTTGAAACCACAACTCTGCAGTCTTACCCGGTGGTAAGTGATGATGTAGTCTAAGGTAGCGGGCGAATCTGTTAGTGGTATAGCAGTGGTATTAAACTCATACCTCTAATCGGTTTCTTCAGTTAACGTCACGCCTTTGTCAAAGCTGAACACACGACCAGATCAGAGAAAATTCAGAAGTTATAAATTTCAAAATTGTCCACACCGAGAATAGAAACCGGGACCTCCCACTCATAAGACCGCAGCGTTCCTCACTGCACCACAGAGAATGTAGGGTTTTCCTTCTGTAAAAACTAAAACACCTCAAGCGAACCATTTACCATAAAATAAAAAGTTTAATAACCTTTTCATCTGCATTCATTTTTTATTTCCTGTAATCATGGCATTAACTGCGGCGATTAAAGAATAATATAAACGTAGCGTCGTCGACATTTCGCTGAATGTCAATAGCGAATTATAGCAGGTATTTTATACATTATAATATGTAATAAATACGCCCGCCTACACCTGCCTTATAAACTGTTTAAGTGTAGGGCAATTTTCACTTCAAAAAAGGGTTCCATAATTTTGAATAGTGTGGGCTGCGTTGGTCGGGAAAAAACTTATGAGTTCGCCTCACCAATGACCTCGACATGCCCGAGACGTAGTGCGCCAGACTAAAATCGCATAGCATAATCGCCTGTGAATATGTATATGAATATTCTATACGCATATAATATGTGCACTAATATATTGTATATAGTTGATTGTATCGGTTGATTCCATATATTTTGTTATTCCATTGTTTTCTTGTTTCATTGCTGTCGGTAGTACCTATTTATAACTGTCTGTTTATTTAAAAGTGTTTCCCAAACATGTTTTTTACATTTCAGGTTCATTTGTAATCCATTTTGGCAAGACTGCCTAAAACAGGAGTGAAATGTTTTCAGGGTGCAATATTTAAAATATATTTATTTTAAGTAGGTACACTTCTATAAACCGTTGATACTTTAATTTTGTCTGTTTGTTTGACTTCCACAAGTTCGGGTAGCAGGTTCTACTGAGCCTGACGCCGTAAAGAAACTCTTTTGCCTTGGAGGTGAATGGCGTTCGTATTTCTTGTATAGGTAGGTACTATCTTTTAGAACACTACAATATCTTTTTTTATTCCACTACAAGAAAGGCCTTAACTGCTATTTATTTATTTTTATTTAATCAAATTCTAACTAGCTTGGCGGCTCGTCTGGTCGGTCTCTTGGTAACTAGCTAAAGCCTAAGAGCCATTAAACCAGATCAGATAAAATTATGAAATGCTAACTTCCCAAATTGCTCTTGCCGTGGATCCCGAGACCTGGAGATCGTCAAAATATCAAGAGCGCTGTAGCCCTTCAGCTCGACGGAACACAGTAAAGAACAGTTTTGTCTTCTCTGTTAATTGTTATCAAAATGGAGCCTTCTTTTATCGCGTTTAAGAATGCGATTCGACGGTTCTTTATCAAATTTATCAGCAACTTAACAGTAAGAGGATTTTCTAAAGCTTATTCTAGAATACTCGGAATCGATATTCTGTATGGGCAAAAGCGCGGGTAAATGCTAGTTGTAGAAAATAAAGCCGTTTCTGGAAAAGGGCCGCCTGTCAAGTCTCAAGAGCATAACCTTTAAGGTTTGGGCAAAGAATTTTAAACGCAAATTCTCCTGCCATTGCCGTTTGTCCGTGGAAATGAAATATTAATTATATCCAAATTGGTTTATTTTTTAATTGTTATTTCCGTTTTTTATTTACCTTTTAATTTAATAAAGTAGCTTGATTTTTCTTTGTCTCAGTTATCCGGTTCTCGCAAATCGCAAGGTGTGAAATTATAACCATTTAGGCATATCAGTACGTCACGGCGAAATTATAAAATTTTAGATTTCAAGATATCTCTAACAATGTTTGATACTTAAAAATGAATACGTATAACGTTATAACAAAAATGTCTGAATTTATTTCGTATTTACATAATAAAACATAGTTGTCATCACCTTATTGACGCCTCACGGCTAGGCAAAGGTCGCCTCTCACATAGAGAGAGGAATTTTGGCCACAGCCACAGACTCACCACGCAAAAAATATTTTGGACGAAAAATATGTTATGACGTTAAGTTTAAACGTATAATTAAAATTTATCGTTAGAAAGTATAGGAGGAATGAAAAATTCAAATTAAATATGAATAGTTTTGTCAATGAGTAAGGTACCTCTACCCCTCTACCCTATCTATGTTTAACGCGGATCAACCCGCGGGGAACAGCTATGCGAAAGTGTTTGATTGTCTGTTTTTAGTATTTCTTTCACAGCCTAACTAAGCAACCAACCAACTTGATTTTTGGTATGGAGTTAGTTAAAAGGACGGATCTACTCTACTTTCTATCCCAGCAAAACCAACAGGACGGCGGACAAAAACCGATTGTTAATATAAGAACGGTATTTTTTATAATATCGTCGAAGATCGTTAAAGGACAATTCAGAAAGTTCTGATTTAACGTATGCGAATATTTAAATGTATCATGACGCATTTATCAATCATGGGTTTTTTGCGTATTAACGCCTTCATTTTCATTCTTGAGGAAAAGTCATCTAGACAAGACATATATTATTAATTAGTATCACTGATCGGAAACAATACTGGCTTGACTAGGTCGGGTGATGCAGCCGGTTTGACTGTCATTGTATCATGGGTAATTTAGATAATCTCTACTAATGTACGCAATTAAATAAATTTTATACCGTTCTACGCCATGAGTGCCTTCACGTGTATTTTCTGTTTTCCCGTTGTTCTTTATAAAGTTTGGTATAAATCGGATAAGTCTTTAACTTTTACGATAAAGAGATAATTAATCAATTATTTAAATTTTGAATGTGTCAAATCATTTGTGACAGCGAACTTAGTGAACAATTGATGAATTTTTACACTCTTATATTAGCTTAACCTGTGTGTTTGTAACAGATTCCTTTAGTCTTGGTTTTGAATCATTTCAAACAATCTGATATACCAGGACCGATGACAATACACTAATTTGAAAACATTATTACATTTTTCAATTTGAAAAATAATATTTAGCCGATTTCTTTAATATTAAATTTTTTTATGGTGAATGGGGAACTGATTAATGTTACTCTAAAAAATAATAGTTTACGAAAAATTAAAATTCGCGCTTTTAAAAATAAACTAAAAGGTAGAAATTATTTTAGTTTTCTATTTATGTTTTTTAGTTTTTTTGAACCATTAATTTTTTAAAGACAAGATTTTTTTTTTAAATTTTATTCTCCGCTTTCATCTCTCGCAAGATAGGATTACTATAATAGTAAGGATGCTGCTGCTGAGTTTCTTGCCTGTGTCTTCTCGGTAGAATCTGCCTTCCTGCCGGTGGGAGAGTCACTACAAACAGACAAACTTGAAGTTTTAAAAGTGCTTAGAACTTTAATAAAAAGATATATTTAGAACTTTAATAAAACGATATATTTAAATTTATAGTTGTTTCATTTTAGAGTTCCGTAACCAAAATGGCAATTGCGATTTTAGTCAGCTTAGTCAGTGGTCCCTATTAGGAAAGTTATACTAAATAGGATTTGTCTTGGACTATTCTTCTTTGTACTGAGACTTGGAATGGTTATAGATTACGCTTGTTCTCCTCATACGAAAAAAAACCATTCTCAATAATGGTCAAAAAATTTTTTAAATAGATTTAGCAGAATAAATGGACTTTCCTAATTTATTTTTATGTATTCCATCAGACGGCTTGTTACCTCGGAATACTTTTTGAGCCATGCAAAGGTACAACCGAGTACAGACTTCTTTTGGTTAGTATTTTAAGGTCGACGAAAACGGTTCCTTTTAGAGATACAATATATAATATTATCATCATCATTAAAAATTCATTATCGACACTACATGGCACGTGTCTTCTCTCAGAATGAGAATCCTTTAGGCCGCAGTCCACCAAGCTGGACCATTACTCCCCCCGATGTCGTCGAGCCCTGGGGCTCTTCTCATGACGAGCTTTCGCGCTCGCCCCACTCGGTGACGCCGTAGCAACCCCTCAGGTTGTTATCGGAAAGTGTCCATCTGAAAATCGCTGGACAAGTGTGGAGTGATAGACTTCACAACATTATGACTCTCAGCTATGCACCGTGACAATATCGTGTCACGGTGAAGGAAAACATTATGAGTCACACAAGTGACATTTTAATTGCTTACATTAAAAACGCACATAACTCCGAAATGTTACAGTTCTTTTCCGGGAATCCAACATTATGGGTCACACAAGTGACATTTTAATTGCTTACATTAAAAACACACATAACTCGAAAAATTACAGTTCTTTTCAGTTCTTTCGGAAATCGATCTTGTTTCCCACGAAATTGAGGCCGATATCCAGTAACCACTGAGCTATCACCACCTATAATATAATAGTTCCTATATTTATCAAATAGTATGGATTCTCGTACCTTAAGAAACAAGCACCTAGCACATACCTGTTAGGTCCTACACCTGTTGTAAACAGATATAGCTTCGATGTGTTACTAATTGTTTACGAAGCCAGTTATTAATAATTATGTTAACATTATGCACTAGAGTGTAAATAAAATACCTCGTTAAAATAAAAAGTTGCATGTTTTAAAGTGAAACAATAATGAATATGTATCCAAGGTTGCTGAATGTTTATCTTTTTATGACTTGACATATTATTATGCCATACACATATAAACAATTACGATATGTAAGGTAACAGAGCCATGAGCGCTGTGGTCTTGTGGCTGGGGTCTTGTAGCTGGGTCTTGTGGCTGGGGTCTTGTGGCTGGGGTCTTGTAGCTCTGGTCTTGTGGTTTTGGCCCTCGGCGGGAATTTGGGAATTTATAGTTTCTGAATTTTCCCTGTTCCGGTCTAGTGCTCCCACTTGACCGGATCAGTGAAAAATCTAAAATTAAACAATAAAAACAACAGCCATTTGAATAATCCTACCGACAAACACCTGTCGCCAAGCGATTTAGCGTTGCCTCATAGAAACCGTAGGGGTACGCGTTTGACATAACTTCCATGCTCCATATACATATAAACACCCAGACACTGAAAACCATTCATTCTCATCACACATACATTTTCTAAAGTCAAAGTCTCCACCTCAAAAGCCACCTCAAAGTGCCACCTATGGGCAAATAGGTGGCACTTTTGATGCGTACATGAGAATTATACGGTAGTGAGACGATGGCGATAACCATTTTCGTAAACTTAAAACTAAAGCTACGAGGGTTCCAAACGCGTCTAAGAAGAAGCCCACAACAAACTTAGCCTGGTTAATAGTAGTAGTAATTCCAGTAGTTTCGAACCCACGGCTTTGGACTCAGAAAGCAGGGTAGCTGCCCACTGCGCCAATTGATTGTCAAATTAATGATGATAATAACATTTTCCAAGTAACATCATGCCTTTTTTTTTTGTCGTGGTGGAAAAGCTTTATGGCTACCTCTGTCCTTTATCTAACATCATGCCTAACACCGTCAAACTGAGGGTACAGTAGGGTTAGCCACGAGAAAGTTATGTCTACCCATTATCCCGTCAATCGCTATAGATTATTTCGTGGCACGCATGCTAGCCGTACAAAACCAGTAAATCGACGCCCATGAGTCTCTTGGTTCAGCGATACACAGCATCTAAAGCGGTCAAATGGTACTTAGAAGGTTCTAGGTGCTGAACTTTATTGCGTTTATACATAGTGGAAGTGGTGTAACTCCTTCACGCCGCGCCGGAAGGTTTTGGAGGGTATTATAATATTTCCGCGTCTTGTTTCCGCCAATCGCCACCTCCAAATACACTGCATATAATATAACGGAGTACCTATTTATCTCGTGCTGGCAGCTTCTCCATATTAAGAATGAAAAGGAGTTTAGATAGCACAAATTTTAATAATTTTTTCCCATTAGAAAGCTATGTCATCAAGAAGTAACATATACTGGATATATTTCACAGTACCTAATAATAAGATTTAGCCTTTAATACTCAAAAGAAAAAGGGCTACTTTAAACATAGTATTAGAACAAAATTAGTGTTTAGTAGATATAATTCAAAAAGAAAGGAAAATCCCCCGGAAGTTTATTTACACTATTATTACAATTACGCATTTTATTTCAAAACCACTTTAAAGGTCGTAATTTATAGGCATACACCCGCGGAATTAAAGGAAAACCGAAAGTAAAAGGATCAATCATTTTGAACCAAATAGAGAATTATCTTCTATTTGGTTTTGGTTTTACGCTATGGAATTTCTTTGGAGTCGAATAAACATGGAATTACTTCCTTGGAGTATTTTTTTTGCGGTGCATGTTATAAAACTAAGTGAAATTCAAGGCTTCCGCATACAACTTTGCTTCGCTACCCATAGCGTCGCATTTGGAAAATCCTCTTATCGACACATTGGTTGGTTCGGGCAACAGATAAGTATATACTATACTACATATATATACTATACTATATATATAAAAGAAAGTTGTTTTAGTTACACCATTTATAACTCAAAAACGACTGGACCAATTTTTATGATATTAATAAGTGTGATAGGTAAATTTATTTATTAATTTTATATTTTGTTAAACGGCAGGGCCACTTACACTAACTTGATAGAACTAGGTACATAATTTATGGATAACTTTAAGACAAATGAAGGAAAGAGGACATTAAACATTATAAAAGACTTGATAGTTTACTGCCATGCTTAGTGCAACAGTGTTGCAGAAAGGGACCACGAATATTTTGTTATATTATCTTAATATATTATTATATACATAGAATGCCGACTGTGCAATTAAATGTTGATGAGAATACACTGTTAAGGTCTGTCGGAGGAAAAAAAGGAAGGAACAGAAACAGATATTTTATATGGAGCCGGCTTCAGAAGCAGTTCCTGAAACAGGTTTTACCGATTCGGTTTCGGTCGACTAAATTGATTTAGCAACGATTTATCAACCACTCATTAACCGGTTAATTGAAATCGTTTCCTGATACTGACTATAAATTATAATATTTTTAGGAACCTTTTGTACGTCGATTGATGCTGTGGGTGGAAGCTTAAAGAAGGTGTCTTGGTAAAAAGTATAGTTAACTGTCTGATATAATATACCTACGAATACTTGAACGCGACTTCTTTGAACTTCTATTAACAGTGAGTTTGTTTGTTTGCCCTTCCTTCACGCAGTATCTAAATCAACAGGATTTTTCGCATAGAGTTAGATGAAATGTAAATGGGAAAGTGTGCGTGTGCGGTGTGTTATGGGTACTAAGTTGACTGATGAATATTTTTATGAATAATATACATAAATACCAATACTATACAGATAAACACCCTCTGAAAAAACTGTTCATCAAACAAATATTTTCTCAGAAAGCAGGGTCGCCGCCCACTGCGCCAATCGGGCATCAGTATTTACGGGCTATTAGTTGGGGGAAAGGAAGGTCACCAAAGGTAATGCCACTTTACATCTACATCTTTCAGGTTGGCGTAGTACCTACCTACTTTCTAATCACTGCGATAGAAGCAGGCTAACCTGTTAGAGATATGACAGTTATATTAAACTCAACTGTCAACTGCTTATAACCTACAAAATATTGCTTTTCCCGAAGCCTAACCGGGTCGTTAATGCTTGAGGAGTTCTTTCGGCACTACACCATCAGCTCCTTTAATGTGACGAGCATAAATTGCTTACTCTTTTTTACTGTTCAGGTCTGGTGGCCATACGTGGTCCATCAGTCACTTGACCAAATGGTGCTTTTCGATAGCAAATGCTGAAGTAACGGCCGCTCTCCAAGCGCCCAAGCTATTTGAACTAACGAACTGTATGTACAAAACTGGTTTGTTTTGAATTTTTAAATCAATTCCGGATCACATAATATTGGATTTATAGTGAAAAATTGAGAAAAATATTTCTTAAGTACTGACGCAATTTAATGTACTTCCTACTAAAACAAAACCACTTCCTGATACATTTCATGAACGAACTTAAAAGTAGACGTGCCTTGCCTTTTTGGTCGAGTGTTTGGCATATTTGACTTCAGATCACGACTTCTTGGGTTCGCTTCCCAGGCAGCATAGGATGCAGGAAATTAGTGGCGGCTATCTCACCTCATTACACCGTTGAACGAAACGAGTTCAAGCAAGCTGAACTTAGTTTATACTAGGTTCGGACTTCGGGGTTGCAGATTGGACATTTGAACGGATGGCAAAAAGCGAGCGGCGAATTAGCACCAGCTGTCGAAACATGTTTTGATCAGAAGTGTCTGAATAAGTTATGGCTAATAACGCATTGGAGCAACGATAGGTATCTTCATCTTCCACTTAGCTCATATAACATATTGCAGGGCTAGGTATAGAAATAAAAATATCCCCTGGCAAGATATACGTGATGAATATAAAATTGGCTTAGTTTTGAGTCCAAGCTCTATATTCCTGTTTATTAGTGGAGTTATTTGCCCAGCTGGTTCACCCTTATTAAGGTCCCACCTCAATAAGGGTGATAGTAAGTGGAAAACAATCGCGATAAGCGATATTGCTGCCTATTGTACCTTTTCAGTATAAACACTTCTCGTTACTTAAGGTACGTATGGTCAGTGGCGTGCATATAGCTTTTGACCAGGGTATGCATAAAGCAGGAAGATGGCATAATATGGAAAAATCCTAATACTACACGACTTATATGAGAAAAATTGGGTAGGCAATGCTTTTGCGCATGTATAAAGTGCACGAAACTGCGTATGGTGTACAATATACTGTATTTACGAGTACGTTCACTTCATCGCCTATAAACGGTACTACACACAGTGCATGTAAGGAATACGTTCTACAAAGCGCCGTTTTGTGCCAATAAACCTAAAGCGTATGTTTTAAGCCTCACGTACCTGTATTTACACCGGTACCGGTGGACATACAGGTACACACAATGCGATTTGGCGGCAGAAATAAGTCTGGCGGTATTATTTCCCTGGATAAGCTCTTTCATAAAGAGCTCAACTATACTACTAAGACAATGTACAGTACGTATGTATGTACGTGTGTACAATGTAATGTACAGTGTGTAAGTATGTGATGTACTAAGACAACGGTACAGGGACCTAAAAACCAATAGTAGTTTTACTAAATAAGGGTTTTATAGCGATTCTTGTAGGCAATCTTAACTCGGTTGTTAATATTGTTGAAGTCATACGAGTACAAGGCACAGTTTTATGTCGAAACAAGGTTTTGTTTGTATTGCCTACTTCCACAGTGTTATGTCTAAGGCCCCTTGTTATGAGGCTGATATTGTAATCATCTTCACGCTGCAGATATCGGTGCAAGTTCTAAACCAGTACGCACACCTCTGAGCTAAACTAATTAGTCAGATCTCAATATATTGCTATACTTGATCTAAAACAAAGAACATAAATCTCTAAGCTAAACTAAATTGGCAAGTATAAAAATGGTGCTGTACTTTACATAACATCCTGTCGGATTACATACCAATATGTACAATATTGTAACGTTATATGATAATGTATTGTTATGATAAAAGTTAAAGTCCGCCGTGCCGCATTGGAGCAGCTTGGTGGGCATATGCTTAAAAACACTCTCTTCTATAGGCCTGTGCCCAATAGTGAGTAGAGTAATGATATTGTTCTTTAATAATGCAACATGCAACATGTTAACGAATATTTTAGGCTATCATCGATCCGTTATTTATCATAATCATATCAACACATTACCCTCCTCCCACAGTAAGAAGGGTTTAGGCCGTAGTCCACCACCCTGGCCACTTAATTTTAAAAGTTAGTGGTACGTGCCGGAGATCGGACTCGGTCCCCCGAAAGGAAATTCGAAGGCTTACCCACTAGGTGTAGTGTCACAGAGGAGAAACGGAACAGAGTCAAAGCTTCTAAGAAGAGAGCAAAATTTATACCTATTTTGGTCTGGTTGGCACAGTAGTTATTTGTTCAACAAGATGGCAAAGTTTATTTTTGTTGTGATTGCCTAGTTTAAATCCAGAGCTAGTGAAGGATTCGAGCTAGGAAGAATTAGGTAAATTAGAATCCTGAGTCTAGTAAGGCATTCCAAGGCAGAAGAAACAAAAAACTTTGCTATCGCGTGATACATACAACTTTTCACTTCTATTGCGAGAAAATTCATGATGTAAAAGAAATATTTAGAGAAAAAATTAAAGTATTTTAGCATTTAGGATAATTTTTTTATAAAATTAAATTTAAAAACTATTTAAATTATTATCATTAACATTAAATTAAAGAAAACACGACGCGGGACGTGTACTGCAGCCCCTGAGCTTGAGCTAGGGTTGCCAGACGGTCGGGAATTGGCGGGATGTCCTCCCGACTCCCGACAAAGCAAATAATCTCCCGAAAAACAAGTTCGATAATTTTAGGTTCACATTTTCGTCAAACGTAACTTGCAAACAAGACACAAAAAAAATGACAAATACTTATGGCAAGAACAAAAACAAGAAACATGCCCATTCGGTTCTTATTTTATGTGTCACAAATACCTAGTATGTTATTTTTTTCTTATATCTACAGTGCAATGCAAAAATATGTTTGTTTACTTAATATATTATGTATAATTAAAATTATTAACTTATTTTTTTTTGTTTCTCCCGACCAAAGCCCTTAAATCCCGAAAAATCGGTTATTGATCCTGATAACAGGAAGAATCGATCTGGCAACCCAGGCTTGAGCGCCTGTGCTGTGCGAGCCGATATAAACCGATTTCTCTCCTTACGCGACGTAGCGCCTGTGCTCACGCAAACACGCGCCTCAAGCTTTGCCTCTGTTTCATTTTTCCTCTGTGGTAGTGTAACTGTCAGTGTTATACCTAATAAAAAAAAAAGAAATACCTTTTATAAAGTAGGTAACCTACCCAGATGAATAATAGCAAAAAATGAATCATAACGGATATGTGCTTGCCTTACATGAAAAACTAAACACTCGTTTATGATAAGACTTTAATTTTTAATTTACTGTTAGACATTGATCGAAGTTAGAAGAGGTAGACCGTATGAATTTAATTTTCGACCCGTTTATTTATATATACCGGACGTCTAAAAGTTTCATTTCATCAAAAAAAAAATTAAAATATTAAGACCAGTTTGACAAGTAGCTATTTTCGAACAACCTAAAGTTACATACAGACTGCCTCAAAAACCGCAGGGGCCTTGAGAGTCTAATGAAAGACATTTTACAATACATCGATCTCCCCAGCGTAGTGGTGAGCGCTGTGTTCTACAAATTGTTGGTCCCGGGTTCCTTCCCCGGCAGAGGCAATTTGCGAATTCAGGTCTTTAACCGACGACGACGACCTGATGACGCAAAAATGGCGGGGTGCTACAAGTTTGACGTGTCTGTTTGTGTGTCGGTCTGTGGTAACGAATTTCCCAAACAGATGAACCGATTTTGGTTTTGTTTTTTTATTTCAAAGGTGAATTAGTCAGGACTGTTCTTAGGTTATAATCGACCGCCAGCCAAGATGGCTGCCGCCATAAAATGGCGGATTACATATTTTTTGACATCTCCATCACTTTGCGTGTCAATTAAAAGGGCTTGACTATTAGAATAATGTACGCTATATTGTACGTATTATGTGTACGTCGGGGGTTGAACTTTAACTTTCTCAAGGGTCAAGTTATTTAATGTTCCAGTACGAAACGGGTTATGTTTTTTTTTATTCCGCTAGAATTGATAACAACAACAGAGTGAGAGAGAAGTGTTATTGTGTAACCTAGTGGTAACTCTATCATGCAGATTAGATTTTTGTGGACTAAACAATTAGGTGTATGGAAGTTATAATAAACCCATATCCCCTTCGGCTTCCACGCAGTAAGTGTTTAATATAAATGGCTAGGTCGCTACAATCATAGACTTCATCAACATTTACCAATAGGTGAGATTGCAAAAACATTCAACTGTACTGTAGTAGAATAAAAATAAAAACATGCCTCTAATGGGTTTCCACGCGGCATGTGGAATCTACGGTGGAATTTTAAAATTTACGGCACTCAGCAGAAAGTTCCTCAAGACGAGAGACGAGAATTCCTACCTGCTTAATTTTAAGAAAACAAATAAAACCGACCAAACCCGCTCTACTAAAGGTGCAGTTACACGAGCAATTTACGGCCTCTAAGGCGCAGCAGTAAGCGTTATGTTTTTAAGTTTGAGGTACCTGGTTCGATACGTGCAAATACGTGGCAGTTTTGGAATTTACAATTTCTGAGCTTCCTCTTGTCTGGTCTGGTGGGAGGCTTCGGCCGTGGCTAATTACCACCCGCCCGACTAAGACATCCCGCTAAGCGGTTTAGCGATTTTTTATTCCACTACAATTGACTGCCCTTGACTTGTCGTGTCTTCTCTTGATTGAATCCCTAACAGGTTAGGCCACTACCATCTTAGACTGCATCATCACTTACCGCCAGGTGTGTTTGCAAGCAAGGTCTAACATTTATAGGAATCAAATAAAATTGAGTGTTAGTACACTGCTGAAGGTATTGGAGCATATCTGAATCAATTCCTAAAAATGTTTCAATATTGTTTCTGCAATTGCTGAAATTATACTTTATTGCTCAACCGCGCCAATAAGAATAACATACTGCGTATGTAGTGGGATATAGTTTAACTCATTTGTCTCATTACACCAGGGCTTGGTAAACGAAAAAACTACAAACAAGTTCCGGTCATTAACCCTGATATCGGAATCATTTCGGTTTCGGTTTCGTTTATTTAACCGGTTAAATTGCGAAACCGTTTAAAGTGGGTTTTAGATCAATTATTAACGGAAATTACCGAGACTATTTATCTCGTAAATTCATCTGCTTATGTAATGTGACTTGCTAAAGAAAAGTGAAATGCATAGTGTTCTGTTTACGTTTAGTCATCTTAGCGAACAGCGACGTGACGTGCCCGCATGCTGTCTAGTTAAGAGGGGTGGCAAAAATAAGACTACAAAGTTGAAAAGAAAAACAGAAGAGAAACAGTGAGAATATCTAAGAGAGTCTGCACGAAGAAAGGCTGCGCGGAGAATTCTTGTGAGCGTAGTTTTAATTTATTTAGTTAGTAGATACGCTCTGCTATCAGACAGAAGTCCGTAACCAGAAATTATGTCCGTAGAATTTAGCTCCCCCTGGAATTATATAGCAAATTTTTCGTTGCTCGTGTAACCGTCCCTTTATGTAATTATTTGTTGCACGTATGTAACTCATAATAATAATAATAATAATAATAAAATCATTTATTCACACGATTATTAAATTGTGACAGAAATCATAGCTTAGTACTATGTACGGTTGAATCACTGGTACCTAAACTGAGTAAAAACTCGTACTATAGATATCAGTGCACTCCCCTATATAATTTTTGATACAACAACATAAGACTACGACAAGTATATTTTATTTTGGATATAGATTTAACATGCAACATGCAAAAATATTAAAGAAAAATAAATAAAATGTTTATTTTTGGAGATTGGGTAATTAAATGGTGATTTAAATGTGTATGAGTGTGTGCATGAGTGTATGTGTGTGTGTGTGTGTGAACGTATGTGCGTGCGTGTTCGTGAGGCAAATAAAGTGTATGTGTGTGTGGGTGGATGTGTGTGATAAAGAGGCAACGTATCGTAAATGAGTCAGTTAAGTGGAAATTATGTTGCTTTGTTTCCTTTTTTCTATTGGGTAGGTAGGTTTATTATTTATCTCGTGGCATTCCTTTAGTAAGCTAGTTTGCATATCAAATAATTTGCATATAATAAACACTACGGTTGCAGATTCTTTTGTTTAAATTTGCATCATCTTTATACTCCTAGAAAAGTTACATTTCCTATTATTTTTTTATCGATAAACATAAATAAAACTTAACTGACTTTATACATATTTTCAATTTTAGAAAGGTAGATACTTTTTTAGCAAATAAAATATGCTGTATTATATTTCAGTAAAAAAAGAGATTTTAGCCAAATCGATTATATTAAATTTAGGTTAGATATTATTATTTAATTGTTAACGAGTACTTATACCTAGAACACACGATCCAGTTGGGGTAGTCCAATTTCGAGAAACTCGAATGGGAAACGTTCGGAAAACTTCGTGACATCTTTTCGTCCAAAATCCCTCAGTGCCTGAAAACCAAAGTCTTTGAATAGTGCGTGTTGTCAGTGATGACTTACGTGGACGGATGACGGATCTAAAACGTGGTCGCTAACTATGGGCCTCATAAGAAGACTAAGAGTCACTCAGAGCCCGATGGAAAGAACTATGTTAGGAGTATCTCTACGTGATCAAATCAGAAACGAGGAGATCCATAGAAGTACCAGAGCTACTGACATAGCTCAATGAGTCGCGAAGCTGAAGTGGCAATGGGCAGGGCACATAACTCGGAATACCGATGGACGTTGGGATCTCTCGGTGATGTAGTGGCAACTCCGCACCGGTGAAAGCAGCGTGGGTCGACCCCCAACTAGGTGGACAGACGACATCAACGAGTCGCAGGGTGCCGATGGAAACAAGCGGCCCGGAATCGTGGAATTTCGAACGCCCTACAAAAGACCTATGTCCAACAGTGGACTAACGTCCATCGGTTGAAGTGATGATGATGGAGATGATATTATTTTTAAATCGAGCTCTGTTGCCCTGTTTCCTATGGGGAAATTTTTATTACATTCCCTATAAGTTAGTCCTTGACCTAAATAATATCTGGTGGAAGTATGCAGTCTGAGATGATAGGGGCTAAACTGTTACGGGTATGGCAGTTATATGAATACACTACCGTAAATCTCTTGGAAGCAAGTCTTTGTCGAATGAGAGAATCAGAAATTATAAATTCCCAAATTGCCCCTGTCTCTAGTCGACTTCCCACGGTAGACACTACTAGTACAGTGTGTGTAAAGATTGTTAATCGCTTTCAATAAGCTACGACAAGCTTATTGCTTCTGTTAATGTTTCAGCTGGATTGTCACTGGTAACCACCGTAAGAGTTGTTATAGCGTAACCGGAGGTTGCGGGGAAGCACAAGCCCGTGTGGAGTTGACCCCGTTGCTAGTGAGGAGTCGCTCTTGGGACCTCGACCTTAGGGCACCTCCTGTGCTAGCTACCCATCACTATATGAGTCTCCCTACTGTCTGAGGAGCGTTGGAGCCCTGAAACTCGGTTGGGGCGGTTGGTAGACGTCCAGGAAGTATAAAACGGGTTCCCCGGGTCTAGTAAAGCCAACGAGAGGGACAAGCCGTGGTGGTTTTTAGTTTGGGTATACGAGTCTCCCATAATCTCTGTCCTGCCCAAAATGACAGAGGTAGCGATAACGCTTTTTCACCTAGATAAAAGAAAAAAAAGAAATGGTATCTATCTCCTATAAGGCACGGCGTAGGTTGATGTTGAATGTGTGGATTTTTGGACTTGGGATTATTCTGAACACCCTTGAGGTCATAAATCAAGACATCAAGATGACGTTAAAATTCCGGGATTATCTGCGATTTATGGTCTCGCGCAACACCTCATGTATCGTTTATTCCAATAAATTATTTCTAAACATCTCTGGTGCAGACGGTGAATACCTATAGACATTGGTGCGGATTCTATGTTATACGTAGAAAAGGATAGCACTTGGTACTATCAATTAAGTTTAGCTTCGAGTTTAATGTGCAACGGTGTAGGATGTGTAAAGTTTTTACAAACTAGCATTGAATATGTACGATTTAAAATCGAATAGGTTCGAAAAGATTTGATGTGATGTTGGTAACTACTCACTGACTGACTGCCTAACTGACTGGACTGTTAAAGGAAGGAAAGTGTCAAAACAGTCGATTCCTTGAACTGGAATAAAAATTATCACGAGGTCGTGCGTTCAGATACGGACAATGTTGAGTTTGATAGGGAGTGGAAGTGTCGGCACAATAATGAATGATGTCACCGTGATTATAACGAGAGTGACGTTTTGCGGTATATTCTGTTGTGGTAGTAATATTATGTACGTATAAAGGACCTAATTCGCTGTGGTATATATAGCCTACTTGCATGAAACACTTAATCAAAAAAATATTAAAAAGAAATTAAGAACCTTAGAAAGAGGAAGTCTTTACCTATTGCATATACAAAAAGAAAGAAACAACCAAAACTAAACAAACGATCTTAAACAACTTTATATTTGTGCAAAGGCGGCTTTATCGCTGGAAGTGATGTCTTCCGGACAACGTTTTGTTGAAGATATATTTAAAAAAAGTGATAGTGCAACAGGCAATTTAGACAATTATACAGATACATTACGTATACTTTACATACTAATATTACATATGATATAGTACCCCTTACCTAAGAACGTGAATATTTAATATTTAAATAACTCCTATGTCGATATAATAATATTCTGTTACGTAATTTGAGTGAAAATGTTTGACCGTTTACCTAATAAATTGTCAACAGGCTATAACAGCTGGACCCAATGGGAGGGTGTGCCCATAATCACCATGCTAGCGGCCAGCGGGTTGGTGATCGCAGTACATGGTAAAGAGGACTCTGCAGCCCGTTTTCCTTTACATTATCTCAATTGCCTCGTACGAAAACTGCAGGAAGAGGAGGGATGGACTACTGTATTTTGACATGCCGTCACCGTGTAGCTTACATACAGTAAAATTAATCAGGTAATAAATTTACCTACTATCGTTTTCGTACGCTTACATTTCAGTGTTGGATATTGGATTGCTTTACTCTTTCGATACGTTGCTTATCTTTATGTGTGATGAAATATAATGAGATAAAAAGGGGCTATAATTAGATTAAAAATAAATACGAAACCATTCTGTTTTAATATTGTAGAACTCTCAACTCATTACGGTCGATCGCAGTGAGCATCAACCTAGCTTTCTGCGTTCAATGATGTGGGTTCGATTCCCACAACTGGAAATGTTTGTGGAATGAACATAATTGTTTTTCAGTGTCTGGGTGTTTATCTGTTTATTGTTAGTATTTTTGTGTATTATATTCATAAAAATATTAATCAGTCATCTTAGTACCTATAACACAAGCGACGCTTACTTTGGGGATAGATGTCGATGTGTGTATTGTCGTAGTGGGTATATTTATTACTAGCGGACCCTCGCGACTTCGTCCGCGTATGAGTCAATCGAGAAGCTAGAATTGATGTGATGCTAACATCATAATCATCGTGGCTAGCTATGTACCCACTATTATTTTACAGGGTATACTGAGTTGTCATTATTTTAGTTGATACGTACATCCATACATCCACCCTCATGCTTGGTAGTACCCACAGTCAAATGAAAAAATAATTATTAAAATCGGTTCAAATTTAACGGAGCTATGAAGTAAAATTGATAACAATTTTCATCCCGTTTCCCGGAAGGAAAGTTAGTGTTTATCGGGATAAAGGTATCCCATATGTTGTCCCGGAATATCTGTTACCACTATACCTAATTTTATTTAAATCCGTTAATTTTTAAATATACATAAAAATGTAGTCATTGTCATTAATGTACATAAAAATGTAATCATTGTCATTAGTAGTCTATATGCTGGGCACGGTCCTGCTCTCTTAGAAACGGTTTCATAGAGTATAGACCCACCACGCTGCTCCAATGCGGTGCGGTGGTCTACCGACTACTATACACAGTAATAATAACCGGAACGTACTCTCTGAGGCACGGGAGTTGACACCGCCAATTTCCTAACTCCCTAACGAAACCCTTCGAGTGCAAGTTGAACTTACACTGAAAAGGTTTCGTGCCAAGGTGCAAAGGTGCCGAGAATATAATTTAGTTCAAGTTAGTCACGTTTCTTACCTCGTTTACAAATACGTAATTGTAACACTAAATAATGAACATCGCATGAAATAAAGATATTCTATACTACCTCTATTTCCAACTCATAAATAAGTAAATTATTGTTTAATCAAAGAATTAAAAAAATATGTACCAGTAGCCCTATTTCATTTATAGAATCTATTATTTTGAAGTCCGGTTGACATAAATTGAAACGAAATAGGTATTTAATGAGAGTAACTAAGTAATTAATTGTCAAAAATAACACAATAGTTCACTTACAATAACAAGTAACGATACAATCAATTATAAATATTTTTATTGTGGGAACATGAGTACATTTAGTAATACACTAAACAAATATATGGACGGTCTCTGCTACCTTATTTTGTAGGTAACCCTGTGCTATAGGCATCAGCAGTGGCGTGCATAAAGGATATGCACAGGGTATGCAGGTATTATGAAATGAAGAAAATCTCCAGTACAAATTATAAAAAACTTAAGGATAGGCATTTTAAGACTTATAAAAAGCCTGCCTTTAAGTAATTATAAGTCGTACTGGAGATTTTCTTTATATTATATCATCCGTATACCCTGTGCATACCCTCTATGCACTGGGCATCAGCTACCTCCTAAATTTTGATTAAGTACTTCAATAATTGATGCTAGATTAACTTATTAATCTAGAATGTCAAAAAACCTTTACGCGCGATTGATGTACCTAAAACTTTTATTATTATTTATTGATGAAAGAGTAAAATGTGCCTGGGACTTCGCCATTTCATTTCATATTCACTATTTAATTTTATATTGTATTTAAAATTATTATCACTTTCACATTTTATAAAAAAATTCATTTGTTAAATAGAATAGAGATTTTCAAAAAACTGCAATTTAAAATATTTTTTCTCAAACTGTCATATACTTACGACCAATCCGCAAAATAGCGGAAACTACACAGACGTGACGTAAGCGTTACTTCCGCCAGAAAAAAAATCTGAGTTACTCCCTAGTCTCGCCTAAAGAAGTTTTACTTCAATATGTACATATTTCACCAAAACAAAACCTAATCGCTTTAATAATAAACTATATCAATAAACAGTCAGTATAACGTTTTTTTAACGATTTAAGAAATTATGTTAACGATGTAAATGAAAACATACATAAACATACCTACTGGGTATGTAAAAAAACTTTTTCCGAGAAGTACCTTACTAGTATTATGTTCCAACGTACAAGTCTATTTCAATCATGTTTAATTGTTCCAAGTCATAGTATCAATGTCATCATTATCAACCAAGCAGGGCACGGATCTCCTCTCAAAATAGGTTCAGCCCGTTGTCCACCAAACCACCGTCCGCTGGCCAAGTGTCCACCAAACCACCGTCCGCTGGCCAAGAGCGGTTTGGTAGGATTCAAACGCTTTTGAGAACATGTCTCACTCTCAGGCGTATAGGCGTCCTCACGATGTTTCCTTCACCTTTAAAGCAAGTGCTTTTCAATTAAATTAATTAAAAGGCACATAACCGAAAACTATGAGGTGCGTGCCGGGGATTGAGCTCTTGAGATTAGATTTGAGATTGAGCTATTGAGAGGCTGAAACCTACATATATGTAAATTGTGGGTGAGAGCCTGGAGCGTTATCCACGCCAGTGTCTCGAAGTGTCTCGGATTGCACGCTCGTAATCTTTGTTTAATATAACTAACATTGGGAGCATCCAATGCTATGATATGCGTCCGTCCATTCGAGTGCGAGTTTATCGTAACTGGTACACTGTAATGTTGTAGTCAAATTATCGTCTATGTAATAAATATAAAGAAAATGCTCCTAGCGAATCCATGTAAACTAAAAAATACTAGTAGTACAGAATGAATCGGTAGAACAAACTTTAAAACGAAGTAAATTGGGTTCGTTTTCAAAACTTACACTAGTTTTGAAAACGATAGCTGGCGCGTAACTCTCAGTAGAGTTTTCATGACATTCGAAATTCAAATATACTATACAATTACGGATTTGGAGAACCGATGCGGCGCGGTTCGCCCCGTAATATGCGATTAGCTTATAATTAAAGTAACCTAATGAGGCCTAAGTTGGCAGGGGCTTATGGATGGCGATAAATCATTATCATATAAGTCTAAATTTTTAGCTGAAGGTCGCAATTTTACTTTTGTTAGACCTGTCTCTTAAGTTTTCTAAGTTTTCTTCGTCAGAAGACTGGTTGTATCACCGGCACCATTAGGATAGACTTAAAACTTGTTAGGTATTGGCTGCTTGTTTCGCTACAGCGACTTAATAAAGCTGACAAAATTTACTGAACTGACTGACTTAAAAAGAATTGACATATCATTGTCATTGTCTATGGTAAGTAGATATCGGAAGTTAATTTCGGAATGAAAATCATGAAAATTGATGTTCAGCAGGACTGTTTTGTAGTTAAGCATTGGGCAAAACTCTTAAATCTAGCAACCTTGGCCCATGGATTATAACATATTAGGTACCTACCTACTTAAAGGTATATTTGGTCATAATAATTATTGTACTTGTAGGGCTAACTCTATACACAATTAATTTAACTATTTACATATTTCGTAATGTAGCATCGCAGGAACTAATTAAATTCAAAGTAAGCACTGAAGCTTTATATTATTACTTATTCTATTTTTAAGAAATGTTTTTTTGAGGTAGATTTCTTCGAAGTGGTGACCAGATATGCGTCATTCTTTTTACCGTTCGATAAGGAAATCTCTGTAGAAGTTCGAATAAATATATTATGTACTAGCTGACCCGCGCAACTTCGTCTGCACCAAATCGTTTGTTTTAATATCTTAAAAAAACATAGAAACTAATTGCAGCGCCACCTACCAGTTTCATTTCCAAACTATATTATTCGCGGCCCGACGTCGCCGTACGTGTTACGTCTTTTATCTCGGACAATATTTATCAGATTTTCAAAAATAAAAAAGAATCATTAAATTCGGTTCAAAATTAATTAATTCAAAATTATGATGAAAAATTTATAAAATTTTCATCCCGTTTCCCGAGGAAACTTATAGTTTATCGGGATAAAAATTATCCTATATGTTGACCCGGAATACCAGCTACCACTGTGCCAAATTTTATTTAAATCCGTTTAGTAGTTTTCACTTGATGCCCGGACTGACAGTCAGACAGACAAAAATTAAATAAAAATCTGTTTTGGACTCAGTATCAATTGTAAAGCATCCCCCGGTTAAAATTTTCTTAATACATTAAATGTACAGAAATCTTCCAGTTACAGTTTTATTATGAGTATAGATAGATATATTTCTCTCGAATAAATATACTTTTACCATAAATGGCTGTGGCTAAACTATATTATACTTACAAGGTCATTTAGAAATTAAGTGGTACTTTTTACGAAACAAAACTGCGACCTAAGATGCTCAATGGCCGTTTTCCTATATGCCTATAAAATAAGCATAACCAAATGATATGTATTTAATAGATTTTTTGATTTTATCTCAGCGATATAAATCTATTGAATTTGGATCTCTCGATAAATAACTGCAAGAACATATATAAGAACATATTCGCGTAGTTTTGTAATTTATGTCTGTCGAGAAAATTTCATTCATGTACCTACGGATAACCATTTGGTCAGAAATATGCTCGAGAATAACATTACGTAAAATTATTGTGCCGTGTGGCGAAGGCAGATCGGAATACAGTTGTCCACGACTCCTCTTCTTCCCGCGGGTGTCGTACGAGTTAACGGAAAACGGGCAATAGCGTCTTCTGTGCTACTACTGCAAAATGTTATGGTGGTAGTAGCCGTACCCTACCGTTGGAAGAGGCCTTTAGTCCAGTTAGACTTATAGGCAGTATACATGGATGATGATGAAACGAATAGGAGGTAAATCAAGTTTTCATTCGAATGAACTAAGTAAATTGTTTATTTCACTGGAATTTATATTGGAGTACCTGCGTCCGACAACTTTTTAACCTGTCTGTATAAATAATAATAATTATAAGATTATATCACGCAGATACTACTCCATAAGACTGAATAATTTTGTGATTAAAATGGGATCACGACCCTTTGACTCGAAAATTGGCGGTTTTTCCATCAACAAAATTTTCGCAGTGTAAAATCTTTCCCTAGAGTTAAATCCTCCCAAGTAATAAAATATGTTTAAAAAAAAATACAAAAAATCTGTCTTCAAGTCTGAAGAAGTCACAATGTGCGATAGGGGCAAAAAGAAGAAGAGAGACGAAGATGGGTGGGAACCCTGTGATGTAGTCATTATTTGAGTTTGATGCTTCGTTCAGTAATCAGTTTTTAGTTTTGTATTTTCAGACCCTTTAAGAATCTACACAGATTCACGAAGTATTTGATCAAGAGTTCAATTATTGTCACACTGAAAATTTATAATTACTGTGATTTTGATTAGCTAGGTAACGAATAGTGATTTTTCGTTTTATTTAATACACTTAACATTCATATGAATAGTAATTACATGTTGAATGTCGACGAAGGGTGGGAGTCCGCGATGTAGTGGTTGTTTGATGTCCCAAGCTTCGTTCAGCAATCAGTTTGCCACTGCGCGTGTATTGCGTTGGCTGTGCGCATTCGAATTTGGAACATAGTCGAGTGACGCCGCGCTTTTTTGCCGTGCGGTTCGAATTTCGAAAGTTTTAGTTTCGATTCGTGCGGAAAAATAGTGCGTCAGGAACAAAAAAGTGTGCATCGTTTTCTTTTTAAGATTTGGTGCATATTTTTGGTCACTTCGTTTATTGTTCGTGATTGTGTATTATAGCGGTTCGAAAGGTAAGGAATACTTTTTATATACTCTGTAATTATTTTTATTTCATTAACCAATATTTAAATAATTAAGTTATAAGATTTTAAATATTTTTTTACCTATTTTAATGATTTTTTTCTTTACGAGCCAAATTAATTTTGCTTGGGTTTATATTATTAGGCGGTATGAAAGTAGGACGTAATTGGGGTATAAATATTTGTAGGTACGTAGGTAACTGAGGTTGGAAAAACCCGAGGTTTTTTAAATCATTGCCTTGCACCTTTTTAAAAAGGTAGGAACAGCATGAAAATCCGTGTAAGGACCTGTTTCACTTTTTTTTTACTTTACGTTCAGTTACCATAGTGTAATAATGACCTTTATGGTGCGACAAATCTCCTCTGATGCTATCGTCTTCGACTATTATATATTTTTAAAGTACATACATTTTTCATACTTTAAATTAAGCCATAATACATTGTGACACAAAAATATTTATACCAATACTAAAATCTATAGTCACATGCGCATTGTCTTTTAGAATGGGTAACTAAGAAGGTATAGTTTTAGAATCCATACGCCTCTTGACGATTTCTACTCATCGTCGTTAGGTAGCAGTGGCGTACACAGGCTTTTTGACCAGAGTATGCATAAATAAGGAAGATGCTATAAAATGGAAAAATCCTTCGATTTTATGAGTATTACAAAAAAATTAAGGTAGGCAGAGCTTTTGTGCATGTATGTAGTGCACGCCACTGGTAGGTAGGTAGGTACCTACCAATTAGATAAATTGCTTTGCGATATGGCAAGATGATCCTCAAGCTTATAAAGGCACGGATCCTGTCTCGTAGGAGAGGGAATTTGAGTATTGAATTATATTTGATGTGCCAATAATTTTATTATTTACTTAAAACTCAAACAATGGATTTAAAAATGATCATTTCCTAAATAAATCAATTACCGATTCAGTGAAAGGTTAACGTAAAAAACTAGATCGGATTCGTATGTACACATTAATTATTTTTTGACGTAAATGTATTTAAATTTAGTTTATAAAGGTGTCCGTACATGTAGCAATCCGCCGCTTGGCAATCCGACAAAATAAAGGACATATCGAAAGACTTCCCGCACACTGCCAACAATGACGAAGTTTTTTTCGAGTACTTAAATTCTTGAATACGGCACACAGGCAATATTATTGAAAATATGTAAAATCATTAATATTGACGTGTGTGTAGACAACCTGTACGACGATTTGTTCGTGTATGTACAAATACCTATATAACAAGCGATCTCGAAGCTCACATGCAATCTGGAGACTTTCCAGGTGCAAATTGTATACTTGATACTCGCGTCAGTAAGTCTAGCATGAGTTTGTCTTGCACAAGTTTGCTATACCCTAACATACCACACGTAAGTATAGTGCAAATGTTACTGATGCAAGCTACATGCACATACCTAGGAACTATATACACAAGTACTGACTTGGCTCCTCAGCAACACTCCATGAAGCACTCTGTGATCTGGGCGGCCTGCTAGGCTTCTGGAGTGAGCCCGGCTGGCTGGAGTGATCCAGCGGGAAGCCGCATCAGTGGCCATACGTACAACGGACGGTTCCGGACCAACCAAGTACGGAAAAGGCCCAGGAAGAATAAGTAGTACTGACTGACTGGGGCATTCAACTTGTACATGCCACACGTCCCAATGCAATCGAGTTATGGCGATCAATCGCAATGCATGTGTGTGGACTGTGGACGGAAGTTCGAAGCGATGTATCGCTGCGATCTGTGTGCAATCGATCGCTCGCGACGGATTGCTTAGTATGTGAAGATGTTCATGTAGTTTAAATATAAAGATTCGTACACAAGACCAGTATCGGATTAATGCGCGTTATCTAATACAAATATAATTATAAATATACTACGACAATACACACATCGCCATCTAGTCCCAGAGTAAGCGTAGCTTGTGTTATGGATACTAAGATGACTGATGAATAATTTACATAAATACTTAAAATATATGGATAAACACCCAGCCACTTAAAAACATTCATGTTCATCACACAAACATTGTCCAGTTGTGGGAATCAAACCCACGGCCTTTCACTCGGAAAGAAGGGTCGCTGCCCACTGCGCCAAATGACTGACAAACTAAACCCAGACGACTAACCGACAGACCCACCTAAACGACAGACTAAACCTAAGCATTAGGCTATATGCCTAATAATTTAGGCAAGGTCTAGAAAAAAACGAACGATTTTACTACGGTGATAACTATTGGTGGAAGGTTGATGTATGCCTAGGGATCTCCTTAGATTATGCGTGTCTTTTTTAGGCATTGCCTTGTTCGTTGTTAGTGAAAACGGGCGTAAAATTGCTTAATGATACCTTACCGACAAAGACGTGCCGCCAAGCGATTTAGAGCTCCGGTACGATGCAATGTCGCGTAGAAACCGATAAGCATATTGATTTCATATATCCGCTGTACCCCTAACAGATTAGCCCGCTACCATATTGACTGCACCATCACTCACCACCAGTGGCGTGCACTGGGTTTCTTACCAGGGTATGCATGCAGCAGGAAAATTGCATAAAATGGAAAACATCGTCTTATACGGGCTATATTTCAATTTGAGGGTATGCAGTGCTTTTGTGCATGTATGAAGTGCACGCCACTGCTCACCACCTGGTAAGATGCGGTCAAGGGCTTACTTGTATTACCTATTGCAGTATCGGTCTTTCATTTTTTTTTACTATTATTTATTACGTAACAACCAGCTACATCACCAGTCCTGACGTGCCCTAGAATAAGTACAAGATACGTGGAGTAAATATTACAATAAAATATGAAGCAGATTTATTGAAACCGGCGGCGCGTTCAATTCGGCGTCCAATGTGCGAACAAAAACAGCATGTTCGGGCAGCTGTCCGATTCACTAACTTTTCGAACAAGTTGCCAACTCGTCGTCGTACAAAACACAGCGACAGTCATCTTTAGTTCTTCAGATAGCATAATACAAAGTTGCTCCCGCCTCTTAATGCAGAATTCAGCAATAGATTCTTAGTGATAAAAGGATAAAAGAGTTTTATATGTAGTATATATATACCCATTTCCGGCCCACTAGACGGCACGGTTCTCCCACATTGAGAAGGGTTTAGGTCATAGTCCACCACGCTGGCCCAGTGCAGATTGGTGGACTTCACACGCATTCTAGAACATTATGGAGAAGTCGGCTGCAGGTTTCCTTACGATGATTCCCTAAATATTCAAATAACTTAAAACGCACATAACTTAGAAAGAGGCGTGTTGAGATTCCAACTCGCCCCCCCGAACGTGTAGCCGAATTCCTAACCATTGGGCTATCACCGCTTTATATGTAGATACTTAGGTAGTTTAAATGCATATAAGTATAGTAGAGCAAAGCCAGGAAATTAAAGATTTGTAATGTAAACTTTATGGAACAATCTCCCATCTTTTACACAATATACAAAAACTATGAATTATTTACCAGATGTAAATGAAGAGATGTTTTGAAGAAAACATTATCAGTTTTGTCCAATGAAATACATTAGATATGTTGTGCATTTCATGTAGATCCAAATATGTACTTACATATATGACACTCGTTCGAAGCCGGGCTGGTCGCTCGTTGATATATATATATATATATATATATATATATATATATATAATAATATGACACACATTGAAAGGTATTTACTATTTATTTACTTGATGGCGACAGTTCTCAACTCATCGCATTTTTTGTATGGGGATAACAGGTGGGCACCGTTTAGCATCTGTTGTCTTGTGATTGATCGGAGGACGCAAAATAAAAGACGCAGGGCAGTGTGGCCCTCGCTTTAGGGTAATTAAACAAACAATAATAGTACCGTTTAGTAACCACCTACCAATTTGAATTGTAATAAAAAACATACATAAAATGGCTCATTTCGTATCTTTACGGTTAAATAAACCGGAAAACAGTTAAAAAATTTGTTGCGCAATATTTGTATATTTAAATAATAATAATAAATCTTTCTTTTCGTTTATTTTCGGTTAGACCGCGCTAATCTCTAAAACTACCAGTCGGATTTAAAAAATATTTTTATCATTTGATATAACATTATAATATGGAGAAGACACTAAAAATTAAAATTTTTACTCTTCGAGAGGTTAGATACTTTACTTAAAGATGCTTGTTTGTATAAAAGTCCGTAATTTTTCAGTTTACATCATTAAAACTTGAAATTAGTTTGTTAGGACTCGCTAAATTGTGGAAGTTTAAAAAAAACTATTCTGGACACGTAACAGGGTATTTGAAGTCACGCTACAACCCTCAGAAGCCAAATAAAAGTGGTAATAACGCAGACGGACCAGTGGCCGCGGTGGATCGGGGTAGATAATGCGACCAATAGTTATCACCTTTAGTGAAAACGGGTATCATATATGCTCTAATGTACGCATGAAAAGTACCATCTATGT
The DNA here is from genome assembly GCF_905163445.1 of Pararge aegeria. Lineage (NCBI taxonomy): Eukaryota > Metazoa > Arthropoda > Insecta > Lepidoptera > Nymphalidae > Pararge > Pararge aegeria. Next base: position 6,593,468 of record NC_053195.1, on the reverse strand, counting down.
GACTATTTGAAAAAAGTCATATAATATGATAGGATAGAAAAGCGGATGAAATTTTTTATGGACATTTTATCAAAAGTTCAACGTAGACGAAGTTGCGGGGGACCGCTTGTCTATAAACAATACTTCTATTTACCATTAGATTTTTTTTTATTAGCTACTAATAAATAAGCTACAAGCGGTGATAGCCTAGTGGGTAAGGCTTCGGCTTTCCTATCCTGGAGACCGAGTTCGAGCCCCGGCACGCACCACTAACTTTTCGGAGTTATGTGCGTTTTTAATTTACGCTATTTAAGTATCACTTGCTTTAAACGGTGAAGGAAAACATCGTGAGAAAACCTGCAATGGGTTGATGATGAATAACTAAGCTTATATTAAATTTTCTGTTTGATACTTAAATTACTTACTGAAATAAAATCAATACCGCGAAACATATGTTTCTCGCTTAACTTATCGGTTAATAATTAAATTTTTAATTACCGTCGAACATTAACAAATATTTTTTAATTTTTATGTAAGTATTTACATATTAAACGGTTTTGTAAAAAAGCATGTTTTTTTTTTTACAATAATGACTTTCAGGTTAACCAACCTGGCATGGTTTACTTTCCTAAGTGACGAAAGATTTTATTAATTTAAGCAGTAAAAGTTCAGTTTACATAAAACAGACTTGACCCAAATCACTGAACTATTTCAGTGAGTTTTAAGGAATAGTGCTGCCTCTATAATATTACTGAAAAAAAATTATCGATAAAAGGTTTAGTATACTGTGTCTATGTCATCTTCTATTCATTTGTGTCTTTTAGAGTTATCGTAAAATAATGTAATTCCATTTTCTTAGTGTTATTGGCCCTGCCGTACTAATAGGATGAAAATAAAATAAATTCAAAATATTTAGTATGGCCCCTACTGGCTTCGACTTATCATTACACATTCGCAACTGACATTTATAACATTCAATTCGACATTTATTGTCACGAATAATATTTATTTAAGTTGGCTTTGTTACGATATCGATGATATATATATATAGATGAAAGAGAACGGGCCCAGACATATTTCTTGATTGAATGTTATATTATCAGTTTGCGATCTTTATAAGTCTAGGATTTACAGATTAGGTATTATACTTTTATAATTTACATTAAATATTATTACAAGGTCAACTTAATCTAGAAAAAAAAAAATATAAATACTAACCTTAAATATCTTACGAAATTTATAAACATGAAAGAGGTAAGCAAACATGAGAAACATGTAAATATTACCGATAAATATACAGAGCAATAAATATTATGAATACAAAAATAGTGATGTGGAAGGATGGCAATTTAAACTAATTATATCAGCTAATTAGTCATATTGTAGTATTATAAATAATAATTATTTATTAGGACATCTGCATAATTCGCTCTAAATACTTGATAGGTTATAAGTTTTTGTGAAGGTCGAAGTTGTATAAAAGTTCTATCGATATCGATATCGATAAAGTTACTATAAGCAAATTTAAGCTTATATAGGAGTGTTTTTTCCCGCCATAGGTACTTTGATTTTTTTATCTACATATTCCGACCGATGCAGCTGATAAATATATTCGCAACGCACGATTTGTCGAACTACTCTGGCTGTTATGTCGAACACGCTAATATAGCGCGACTAAATTTCGTTAAGTTTTCTTATTTTTTTTTGTTATCGGCTCATTTTTCTTTACCAATTAACCTTCCAATGATTCAAGAATAAAAAAATAACTTTAATATTTCGCTTTATATCTATTGAGGAAATACTAAATACTGAGTACATTTAAATGGACAGAATTTTAAATTGATAACTAGATAACACTTGTCTTTTATTTGTCACCTTATGATTAATAATCTATGTGAATCCTTCAATCTTCTGCGATACAGTATTGCGCGGAAACTAGCTTAGAGTTGAACATGGGACTACTTATGACACACACAGCGTACATCATTGCACCGTATTAATTTATAACTAAAGGTGTTAAAAATATACTATAGATATGTACCTAGTTATAATTTTATTGTATAGTTTATTGATAACATTAGGGACAGATAGCGACCAGTCTGGTATAGTAAAAAATAAAAATATAAAAATAGTTTATAAAAATAGTTTATTTGGGTAAATAAAATTACTTTAAACACTAATGGCTAGAGCCTTCTTTTAAGGGTAGTATTACTACCCCTGTGTCAGAAGACACCGCTCTTCCATAACAAGAAATAAACATAAAAACGAGGGTAGGTATACAAACAAAAATATTTGAGTTGATATTAAAAATAATAGACATCTTAACAGAAGAAATTAAGTTAACTAAAAAATGAACATTAAAGAAAAATGACATTACAATATATTTAAAGTGTAAAGTAATTCGCGTGCGTGTTTGTGAGTATGCGTGAGGGTGTGAGTATGCGTGTGGGTGTGTGTGTGTGTGCGTGTGCGTGTGCGTGTGCGTGTGCGTGTGCGTGCGTGTGTGTGTGTGTTTTAACCTCTATAATTGTTTTAATATTAAATTATGCGTTTTAATAGCGATTCCACTTCATTATAATTTAATGTTAATAGAAATTTATTTAATATTTCTTTGCATGCATGCAATTTTTGCGGATATATTTTAAGTTTTCTGTTAATCGTGTTATATAAGTAACTTGATTGCGAGAAATATTGATTTCGCGCAAAAACAGTTCTGGTGCGAAGAGGTTTTGCCACAACAAATCGATTACGTTTATTTAAAGCTATAAACGGTAAAGATTTGTGCCTTCTAAGAACTATGTTCAAAACATATAGCTGCCTGACTGAAAGTATCCCAGAGGTGGAGTAGAGTTGTGAAGTAGGGAACAGATAAGATTTAAAGAACATTACTTTTAAAAGAGATCGTTGGGCTCTCTCTAGCTCAATAAATTTCGTTTTGGCTGCACCACCCCAGACTGTTATACAGTAGCATATAATTGATTGAACAAGAGTTATGTACACCGTATTCAAAATTTTTTTAGAAGCTATATGTCTCAGGCTTTTGAATATCCATATTAGTTTCCTGATCCTGTTAGAGACTAAATCTATATGAAAATACCAAGTCATTCGTTGATCTAGCACTACACCGAGGTACTTAATAGTCGAAACTTTCTGTATAACCGGGCAGTCACAGATCGCGTCATTGCGTAACTGTCCGCATGTATGAATCTTAAGTTTAAGATGTTGACCTGGTTGTGTACATTCACGGATAGTAAAACACATATATTTAGTTTTTTCTGTATTAAGCGTCAAAAGATTCCATACCAGCCACTTAGAAATGTCCCTGAGCCCTCTCTCAGCATGACTGTGAACTTCTTCCCAAGAGTTGCCAGTGAACACAATGGCAGTGTCATCTGCGTATGAGAAGATTTGTCCATGTTGTAGCTTTAGATTACACAGTTCATTGATATAGATTAAAAATAAGGTTGGACCCAAAACACTACCCTGGGGGACGCCATAATTAATATCTATCTCCCTACTAATATATCCATCAATCTTGATTACTTGGGTACGCTCACTCAGATAGCTCTTAAACAAAGACAATATCGTATCCCTTACACCAATAGATTCGAGTTTTTTGATAAGAATGGGCACCGAAACAGTATCAAAAGCTTTTCTAAGATCAAGGAAGACTGTGAGACATTTTTTATTGCTATCTAACTGTTTTACGATGAGAGTACTAAGTGCTGATACAGCATCTTCTGTAGACTTACCTCGTCTGAATCCGTATTGGCATTCAGATAATATATTGCGTTGTTCTAAATAATTAAGCAGTCGTATGTTGATTATTTTTTCAAGAACTTTGGAGATAGCAGGTAATACTGAGATCGGTCTAAAGTTACTAACATCATTAGTGGTTCCCCCCTTATGGACTGGTGTAACAATCGATTTTTTTAAGATAGCAGGAAAATTTCCTGTACTGAAGCAACGATTAACAAAGTGCGCAATGATGGGAGCAATCAAATTGTTAGCTAGTTTAAGAAATTCTGTTGGGACATTGTCCCACCCTGATGCACTACCCGTTTTTAGATTCACAAGTATGTCACTAACTTCCTTAAAATCAGTTTCAAGGAGGCCAAATGATGAATAATGGGAGTAGTTAGAGGTGATGAGCCTAGGTGGCTTTTGTTGCGGATTATTTAGAAGGATATTCTCGGCCAGTTTTTTTCCAACACCAGCAAAATATGTATTAACAAGATTAACAGATTCAGAAGGGGAAGGCTTAATACTTAGGAGATCCGTATTTTTATTTTTTGAGATATTCAGATTAGTAAAACTTTTAATGTTCTTCCAAAGTGCTTTATAATTTTTTGTAGATTTATTCAACTGGTCTTTTTCAAATTTACGTTTTAGTTTTTTAATTAAGTTATTACAATGGTTGCGATATCTTTTGTAAACAATTTTTAAGTTACCATCAAAAGAATTAGCACGAAAACTTTTCTGTAACTTATTTCTGTGCCTTATACAACGCAGGACTCCTGGAGTTATCCACGGTTTAATAATACGTTTACATTTAGGAATTATTAAAGTTCTTGTATTTTCGTCTAGAGAATCTTTAATTTTATTTGTTAATTCTTCAATTAATATATTAGGGTTATCGCAATGTAGTAGTATAGAGATGTTTTTATTAGCAAGAGTCTTGAGTGCTTCATTAAAGTCAGTAATTGTCTTGATCTTTGAACATCTATATTTGCTACCAACTATATTTGATAAGTGAAGAAGTTGCATGGCATGGTCAGTAACAGTAGTATTGAGTACAGCTATAAAAGCACTACGTTTGGTTTTCTCTAATTTAAGCATACAGTGATCCAAGCAATTATCTTCCCTAGTTGGTAGTAAATGACCTGGAAGTAAACCATGAAGAGTGAGCATATTAAGGTAATTTGTTCTATTATTGCGTTCGTACGTGTGTTCAGTAAGTTTTGAAATAATATTTATATTTATGTCACCAGTTATTGTGATATTCTTGTAGGATTTAATATTTTCTAAATGCGAGTTAAGAGATTCAATAAAACTATCAGCACTGTTATGAGATGGCGAGCGATAGATGCCTAATATGACATTGTTGTTATTTGTTACTAATTGTAAGCATGATGCATGCACTAGCTGAACTTCTTTAACATTAACATTGATTGTATTTTTAGTATAGGCAACTACACCATCATTTTGGTTTAAATGCATAGTAGAATTATGAGAGATGTAATTTCTCAGTTGAGGAATAGGCTTATTTTGGCTCAGCCAGCATTCAGTAAGAATCAAAACATCAGGTTCGTGATTTAACTGGGACAAGGTCACACAAAAGTCATCAAAGTTACGATAAATACTTCTAATGTTTTGAGAAAGGACAGTAAGACCTTTGTTATTAATACTAATATGCTTTGGAAGATCTGATATTTCACATATCACTGCCTGCGAAATTTCTGCATTGTCTAGGTCGGATTGAGTTAGTGATGTGTTATCCATAATTTAATAGAAAAAGACTGGATGCAATGACTCTTAGCATGAATTGTGTGTGGCTAAGCCACTGATGATGACGCGTGTGTTTGAACGGGACTATATCAATATTCTTGTAGTGTAATGTGTTTGATGTTTGAGTGCAAGTGTGTGTATTGTAGTAGTGTAACATATTTTTAAAAAGCAAATAAAAATTAGTTGACCAGCAGTTTAAAACTAGATTTAGTGTTAATAAAAATAAATTAATAATAACAAAGTGTCTTAGTCATGCTCCACGTAATAGGTATGAGATCTGAGCTTCATCTTTTATAGTAATGATAGGGGAGTTTTCGTCCTTTCTTACATGAATTTTCCCAAACGCTGTCCAGCAGAATCGGTATGCCTTCGTTTTCACCAGTTCACGACCAAGAAAATAAAGACGGGCTCCCTTAGGGGTAAGCTGATCTGATACAAATATAGGAGTGTCTTCTGAGGTGCGGAATCCTAGATTTTTGGCACACAATTTAGATTTGTGTTTAACATTATACATTTTACACAACCTCAAGATATCAGACTTAAGTATGGTAGAAGAGGTTTCAACAACGATTGGTGTGTTAGTAATGCCCTCTCTTTTCCCACGCACTCTATATATGTCTGTTATATTCGCATTAGTTAAGCTACTACCAACACATTTTGACAAACAATTGACCATTTCAATTAAATCTTCCTTCGTTTCATTACTTTTCTTTGGAACATTTTTTATTTCAAAATTTGATTTTCTACTTCCTCTCTGTAATTCCTCTATTTTTTCTTCTAAAACACCAATATACGTTCTGTCTTCCTTAACTTGAGTTTCCAACTTAAAAATTTTTTCTTTAAATTCTTCATTCTGTGCAGACAAGAATGCAATCGTTTTCTCAATATTTTGATACGACTGTTGTATATCCTTGAGTGTGGGGGCAATCTTTTTTAACTCTTGTTCCTGCACGGAAAAAAGTGATTTGATCATATCTCTCATCTCTTCCTGGAAGATCCTAAAATCTGCAGAGCCAACCTCATCCCGTTTTCTTTTGTATCGAAGCGATGTGAAATTTGGTGGTGTGGTGTCTTTACTGCAAATACCATCTAAGTTGGTTTCTGACAGAGATTTATCCATCATCCTTATTGGACCAGAGACGAAGAAAAAGGCACAAAAAAAAAAAAAAAATAAATAAATAATAAATGAAACAGAGAAGCAAAGAAGCCCTCTCTATTTTGCAGTATCTATGTTGTGGATGGTCTGAGCTACACACGGAACCGAAGAATGCAGAATTGTGTGTGTCTAGTTTTATCAGTATCAACGTCGCAGTACCAGGGCAGCAATAGTCGATTCACCTCCGTCCAAAATGGTTTCGAAAAAGGCGGCGCGTGAGCAGCTATGTCACACCCACCGCAAGATGGCTGCGCTGCAGGGGCGGTGCGTGTAACAGCAATGGCGTCGAGCGGGTTTTTAATTATCGCCACTACGTTTCATACAACTCCTTAACACTTATGCACGCCTAATATATTGAATGAATTACTCTACTAATTTAGAATAAAAATTATACAAAATAAAAATTGAAATTAACACAGTTTACGCGTCTACTCCTGATCGAGGTCCGAGGGGAAGAGGAATAGTGTTTGTTACTCATACTGTTTTTCATACTATGTGTTACATTGACCTAAATATATACTTATATATATTGGTTAATATAATGTCATCAAATGCATGAGTGATTATCATAGGCAATGTCGTGTTAATTAATCAAATGAGTTTACTTTTATTGCACATTAAATAAAAGTACGGAAAAATAAAATAAACATAATATACTCTTAGCGGTAACAATTTAGCGGCTTTACCGCATATAAAAAAGGTAAGTGGTAGAGTCACTACAAACAGACATCCCCGACAATTCAAAATTCAGAAGGTCTTATAAAGTAGGGCTACTTGAAATAAATGGATATAGATTGTGGTGTGTTTCCTGACTTAATGAAACTTAGTAAAATAGTTCCATTGTTTAAATCGGGTAGTACTTCTGACCCCACTAACTTTAGACCAGTATCCGTACTACCCACTTTCAGTAAAATCTTTGAAAAACTCATTTTAAATCAATTACTTTACCATTTTCATAAGTATAATTTACTTCATATTAAGCAATTTGGTTTCACACGGGGTCGCTCAACAATCGACGCAGGTGTTGAGCTAATACAAAACATATTTGAAGCCTGGGAGGAGTCACGTGAGGCACTTGGTGTGTTCTGTGACTTATCTAAGGCGTTTGATTGTGTTCAACACGAAACGTTAGTTAGGAAACTACACCACTATGGAATTCAGGGTGTAGCTCTAGACTTAATGAGTAACTATCTACGCGATAGAATTCAGAAAGTCGACGTGAATGGAAAACGGTCTAATGGATCAGTTATGAAAATAGGTGTCCCACAGGGGTCTATATTAGGACCATTTCTGTGTCTTATTTACATTAATGACCTTCCTTACCTTGCCAAGGATAAACACGGGGTAGTTCTGTTTGCCGATGATACATCACTGACTTTTAAAATAAATCGACGTGAACTAGCTTTTGACGACGTAAACAACTCTCTCGCTAAAGTGGTACAGTGGTTTGAAGCTAATAATTTGGTTCTTAACGGAAAAAAAACCAAGTGTATAAAATTCACTTTACCTAATGTTAAACACGTGAAAACCACTGTACTACTTAATAATGAGGAACTGAAACTGGAGGATACGACAGTTTTTCTAGGAATAACGTTAGATTCTAAACTTCAATGGGGCCCTCATGTAAATAATTTATCGAACAGGCTTAGTTCTGCTGCCTATGCGGTAAAGAAGATACGCCATATGACCGACGTAGAAACTGCTAGACTGGTATATTTTAGTTACTTTCACAGCATTATGTCATATGGAATTTTACTTTGGGGTAATGCTGCTGATATTAGCACTATTTTCGTGCTGCAGAAGAGGGCTGTTCGTTCTATCTACAAAATGGGTCCGAGAGAGTCATTGAGAGATAAATTTAAAGATTTTAAAATAATGACAGTGTATAGTGAGTACATATTTGAAAATTTAATGTACGTCCATAAAAACATTTCTAAATTTAAGAAAAAATGTGACTGCAATAATTTAAACATTAGAAGTAAGAATAAACTTACAGTGCAGTATACTAGGTTACATAAAATTCATAATTCGTTTAAAGGAAATTGCATACAATTCTACAATAAACTACCAATTGACATCTTGGAGATGTCTCTTAAAAAGTTCAAAGTTTTTATTAAACGTAAGCTTATAGAAAAGTCCTATTATAGTATAAAGGACTACGTAAACGATAAAAAAGCTTGGGTGTAAATTATTGCTCTAACCAGGTTGCTCTTCTAATAATTTAAAATGACATTGTGAGATAACGATAACAAAAAAAAAAAAAAAACACCCGGCTAAGTTTGTTGTGGGCTTCTTCTTAGACCGGGACGCGTTTGGAACCCTCGTAGCTTTAGTTTTAAGTTTACGAATGTGGTTATCGCCATCATCTCACTACCGTGTAATTTTTATGTACGCATCAAAAGTGCCACCTGTGGGCCTACTTGAATAAAGATATTTTTGACTTTGACTTTGACTTTGAATATTGTTTTTTTAAGATATTACGGGATCCGTGGAGGGGTACAATGGTACAAAGCTAAACGAACATTTTGAGCTTTGAGCAATGCTTAGTGTTAGAACAAGTAGGGTAACCTAGGTATATCATTTCGTTGCACTTATCGCGTGAACTCGATAACATCAAGTTGAAACGTTACGCTGACATTCCTCCGACGATTTGAACAATGCATGGCGATAGCGAAAATGTAAAACTTTCAGCCCTATAAAAATAATATACTGAATATGTTAAATTATAGAATTATCCAGGCTAAAGTAAATAAACAAATAAAATTAAAATATAAAACCAACAAAACTGAGATTTTTATACTTGCTAAATAGATTGTTAGCGAAGAATGCGTGTGAAACTCGTTATGGAAACTATACTAGGATCTTTTGGATATGATTGCTTAGCTTTATAATTAGAGTAGCACATATTAAGCTGCTGAAAATTTCTGTAATGTTTGTAGGCGGTGAAATTGGATAAGTTTTTAAAGCATGTAGATGGGGTAAACAGATGGCATGGATTTTTAGATTCTAAATAGGGGCGAAAAGTTGCGACCTTTAAAATTGCACGTTGTGCGAGTTCAACTTTCTTTTAAAAAGTTTTTGGGGCTCCACCCCGTGACGATATGAAATATGTAATAAGAGCTTGGCCCAAAGCAAAGTAGATGCGTTTCAGGATCTCCCAACTTACGTTATGTCTGAGATTTTTAAAAAAGGATATAATTTTGTTTATTCGAGAACTTAATAACGCGATACGTTCCTTAAAGTTTAAATTGCAGTCTAGAGTAACGCCTAAATGTTTTATAGACACGACGCGTTCCAAATTGTATAATTAAGTTCAATACATAATGTGTTAGTAGTCTAGTTAAGAAAGGTGATCTTAATAATCAACTGTGATATAACGATTGGTTATGTGAAAGTAACTTTTTTGACAAAATAAGAAGCTTTGAATATAGTTTATCTAGTTGCCTCGTGGTCTAAATCAGAGTAAAATAAAAAAAATAATAACAGTTTAGCAACATTTTTTTTAATTTATATATTTTTAAATAAAACAATAAATGAAAATCAACTTACAAACAAAAGAGACACCCACTGAACTATTATGTCTTTGGCTATTTGTACTTAGATAGATACATAATAATCAATACCGTCACTTATGAAACTAACAGTGAAGTTTCGCATTCTCGCACTGCTTATCTATCTTGCAGGATCTTCAGTGGAAAGGCAGACTAAACTTCTGACAGAGCGGCTTTGAGATCTAAGTTCATTGCCTCCTCAGTCGTCAGTCAAGGCGGGTGTTTGTTGCGTTTGAACGTTGATAGCGAAATGTTCGATATCTTTTTGAATACGATACGTTTCGATACGTTTGTAATAAGTATTTACGCATTCAATAGTTAGGGTCAAAACAATCAACAAACTGCGACAGCATGTTTGAGCACCCCACGGATAATTTGGAGCTTTCTAATTTCTATGCGTTTCTTCAACAGGCCATACGCCTGTTATTTAATTATTAATATACTAGCGGACCCTCGTGACTTCGTCTATGTATGCGTCAATCAAAAAGCTAGAATAGATCTGATACTAAAATCCTAATGATCGTTGTTAGCTATGTACCCTCTATTATTTTACGTGGTATTCTGAGTTAGTAAGTTGTCATTATTTTAGTTGATAAATTCATACATACATCTATCCATACATCCATACTCACAAACGCATTTATAATATTAGTAGGATGATACACATGCATTCGATCGTTGTTTTATATGCTTGCTGTTATTTATGAAGAGTTATGTCCGTTATCTCCGATAGTATTTATCAGATCCTTATTAAAATAAGACGATACATGCTTCATAGTACGCACTTTCAAAGAATTATTAAAATCGGTTCACATCTAACGGAGTTATGAAGTAAAATTGATAAAAAATTATATCCCATTTCCCGGAGAAAACTTATTGTTTATCGGGATAAAAAGTATCCTATATGTTGACCCGGATTATCAGCTACCACTATACCAAATTTTATTTAAATCCGTATGGTAGTTTTATAGTGCGTAACCCAAATAGAAAGTTGTGCGTATTTTAATATAGGTACAAATCATGACCGCGTATTTCACGCGGCGCATAGTATAGGTATGAATGCTGGCCGCGCCGAACATTATAGCCTTAATTTTTATTTATTTTATTATTCACAGAAGTTCTTATACAAATTCAAAACAAAATGCGCTATCCTTAGAAACGCGTAAAAATGAGTCAGCCCATCTTTTACCAGATAGACAATTAAACGTGATGTAATTAATATCCATTAAATTAAACTTTGTTACTGAACCTCTTCTTTTACTAAATAATTATTTTTACTTATCATATTGTTATAAAAAATAAAACATTCATAAGTATATAAGAATATAAGTGGGTAGGAAATATTGAATGTTATAATACCAGTAGGTCATATTTTTGAACAACTCAGCCTGTTCAAATAATATAAATATTTATTAATTTCGACATTATTTTTAGTACTTACCAGAAGAATTGGTCTATTTGCATACCCGTTTTTGGTCAAAACAACGCGCGTCGTCGCCTCGGACTCCGATTGTCCGGCAGGTTTGGGATCATATCATTTATATCTTAACTGCGCACAAAATGCAATTTATGACGTACCTTCATACAAGATCTGCCAATTTTTACGTCAGAAATTGTGGTGAGGAGTGTGCTACTGTTAGAATCTAATAAGTGCCTCAATGGTCTAGTGATTAGCTCTTCGACTATAAATACACGAGTCCCTGGGATCATATAGGTATTGGATTTTATGAGATATTTTCAGCAACAGCTCGGAATTAGGAAAGTTTGCGTTGTCCATTGTTGTGCTGAATGCTGCTAACTGAGATTGAAAGCACTTGAACTTTAATAATCTCTGAAGTACTTCTCAGTGAAAAAAGTTTGATTTATTATTGACTATATAAATTTTTCATTATTATATAAATAAATTCTTGGGGTAAAAAATATACATTACTGAGAACATGTCTTGAAGAAATAGGAAAGTATGGCCGCCCTTTTGAAGTTGTGTATAGCGAACGTATTGATTTATTAGGTGATAATTCCAACCTTATTTAAATATGATACAAAAAATTGCGGTGTAATAACGTGGGTATAATTTGGTTAATTATTTTAAATTGTAGACACATTTGCATAATGCCACCGGTTAGTAAATTAGGGTTTTCCGCATTCATAGGTTCTCTAGGGTTTGCCGAACAAGATTCATGGGCAGGTAATCTTTTTTATGCCATCGGCGGTCAGGTACCCCGTTACATCAAAAATCTTTGCAGATAGAAACTTCCAAACGGACCACGGAAAATGAACAGTGGCATGCATAATGCAGATGATATTGGATAAAAGCAGGCGTTACTTTGCGGAAATCCATAATATATTATGAAAATTAAGCTTAATTTGCCATACTCCGCGAACAGCAGCAGAATCTATACTCCAAACCAGACAGACAATAACCGGAACCAACCGCATGGGGCTAACCATATAGTTTTCTTAAACCCGCCCTACCTCAAATCGATTTCTACGCGATACCGTACTCGAACGTTAAGTCGCTTAGCAGTCTTTGTTGGTAGCGTGGTAACATGGCCGAAGCCTCCCGCCGGATCATACCTACCAGAGAAATTTCAGAAATTATATATTCCCAATAAGCCCTTGCCGGGAGTCGAAACCAGGACCTAAGGACAGTTGAATATGCTATCCACCAAACCAACGAGGCAATTATTCTTATTGCAAAAGAACAAAGAAACCTTGCATATTCCGTTCTTGAACAAAAAATTAAACTTTCTATACGCAACGTATTAATGAGATGTCTCTAAGTTTCCCAAACTTCCGAAGTCATTAATCAGGATAATCATTAAACTGTATAAGGCGGAGTTCGCGGTGGAGTTGTTATTAGGAAATTATGACGAGATCGCAGGCGCACCTTTTTAAACGAGACTAAACATCGCACGTGTCTAACATTCTCGTGCCCATATGGGTTTTACCACGTTTTTAGGTTTCCGTAGTTAACAAGGAATCTTCATAGTTTCGCCATGTTCGTTTGGTTCTCCGAGGCTTTCCTCAGAAACTCTTAGTAGCTTAGTAAAATGCTAAAAAAAAAGTTTTTTCGATTATTTCCCTGTACCTAAAGTGGGATCGAAATGGTTTTCTTTCTTTAATTTCCTAGGGAGTGTCGTCGTAAATAATGTTTCGATTTAAATTTTAAATATCTGCTTGCGAAATTTTGCGCATGGAGTCAAAATATAAACTTTATGTACTGCGAGTCGAATAAACATTTAATTGAAAAATTCTTAGACGAAGTTGTTAGTTGTGTAAAATATAAGTTTATGAACCATGTAAAATTATGTAATAATAAAATTCAACTATCATTATTAAAAATAATTATTGCCTTTACGTTAAGAATGAATAATTTTTTTTATTAACATTTTTAAATTTTAATTTAAAACGAATAATTCTCACTCTCACGCTTATTGCGACGGGCAATTACAGAGCCCTACAGTGCTTGCCCCTACATGCACTGGACCGTGTTATTATGTACTAGCTGTTGCCCGCGACTTGTACCGCGTTTATTTTTGTTTTTAAAACATAATTAGGCGTAGTTCTTCAGATTTTATTTAGTTCTTTCTTTTAAAATAGAGTATAGGTTCTAAAAATAGCTTTTTCTGTAAAATTGCTTTAAGTGTAGTATCTCTCTATAGTAGCTTATGTGTAGTCAATTTGTTTTAAACTCGCGGTTACTTATAATTTAACTGTCCAATTTAAATGGATTAAAAAGTATTTTTATTTTGCTATTTTAAAAATAAATTAAAGACTATATTACTTCGTGTTTGTTTTTTTTTTATGGCGAAGAAATGTTTAAAATCGGTCGAGTACTTTCGGAGCTAATTGGGAACAATCAAACAGACAAAAAAATATTTCCTCTTTATAATATTAGTATAGATATAATAACTCGTTTTGGAGTACATCTGTTGGGTTCAAATTTAGTAATTGCTTTTATACCAACTGCCTGATGATATATAACTTCGTATTAATAAATTAATTTAACACGAAAACTCTCTAACTATTAATGATTATAAAGATGATATTCTCATCTACGCACAATTATTACCGTGTCCACATTACCAAAGGTTAGACTGTTATAAAATGTTTCCGGCATTAAGTTTCGCATAAATACATATTACTTTATAACTGTGACAATAAAGTATTAAAACAAATAAACAAGCGATGATGATCAAGAGAGGGAACAGATTCCCTCTCCGAGACCTTGATGGGTGAGACATAGATGGCGCTAGCATCTATATCGGTAAGATGAACTGCTTTGTTTATAGATAGACCGCAGACAATCGGTAAAGAACTAACTGCTTCTTCACATCAATACTGTCGGTTTTCCGGAGGCACATCAATATGTTTAACAAACCACCAATCCGCACTGGGCCAGCGTGGTGGACTACGGCCTTAGCCCCTGCTCATTGTGGGAGGAGACCCGTGCTCTGTAGTGGGCCGGAAATGGTGATGTTTAATAAAATATTTGGTACAAATTACAACAGTGAGAATCATGTTTAAAATAAATTACACAATAAATTATATGAAAATTGGGAACTTCATAAAATTATGATAAATCTAGTTCACTACATAATCAGTTGCATATTATGCGATAATTTATCTGTTATCCTGTTATCCTTTATTATCCTAACTAACTGTTATCCTTTATTACTTGGTACTTATACATATCTAATAATAGCATTAAAGTACATAATTTTTCGGTTGGTAATGAACTATGTGTACATTCAGTTTTTTTTTTCCCTATAGGTATTTTTTTAATGAATAATTAACTTAATTCAGTTTGATCTGAATATAAGAGCACAACATGATATTTTAATTTCATTTATAGTGATAATTAACTATAGTTCCTAATCCCTGAGTAGTTATTATGGAAGGTAAATAATATTAAATCTATCAAAAAATATTTGATTGTTTGTTTTAAGTCTTTATTGCACACACACATTTTATATAAATTAAACACAAATACAGAAGAAAGAAACTTAAAATAATAAAAATAATATAGAGCGTGCAAAGGCGGTCTTATCACTAAAGCGATCTCTTACAGACAACCTTTGACGTTAGGAAAAAAAAACGAAGGAACGGGTTGGTGCAGCAATTTAAGTATAAGAAATATATATTTATATACAAAATAATTTTAATAAACTACTTACTCATAAATTCTAATACTACATACATATTATATATAATATATATAAGTATATACATATTTAAGCAATATACTACATACTATAATATTACATAGATAAGAAATGGTTTTCCAAACGCTTCTCGAATACATTTAGGGATTGAGCCTTACGTATGTCAGCAGGCAGGGAATTCCAGAGTCTGACACAATTAACCGTAAAAGAGTTACTATAGTATTTCGTGCGACTGAATGGAACCTGGACTGTGACGTCGGTGCAAGATCGAAGCAAGTCCTGGCCGTCCGCTCCGTAAAAAATAAATCGTTCCTTCAAATAAGGTGGTTTTTGAGGAAAGAAAAGGACACGATATAAAAGGGACAAAGCATGCAAGTCTCTCCGCTGACTGATTGGCAACCACCCAAGTTTGCTACCGAAAAAAAATCCTGCAAACTTTGCTAATCGATGTATTCACTAAGTATGTATTAAAAAAAACAGTTAATCTTGCATTAAGATAAATAGATCTTGATTTTTCAATCGCAGAAATGCGTAGGCACGTAAGAAATTCAATACAATGCTGAAGAAAGACATATCTGAAATAATAAATATTAGATGCCCATTTTTAGGAAATCACCTTAAACTCAAGGAAAACTGCAACATTAATTTAAATATTTTGGCTTTAAAGATGTTTTATTTTTACCTCTCCATTTAATTTAATGTGAGATATAATTACTGACATTTTCAAATTGAATTACCTATTTACTGAAGACAAACTAAGTTTATGTTATTGAAGTCGTGTGCATATGATGACGATATGTTTAATATTACGTTATTGCCTAAGTATGCATATTAATTAAACAGGGTTTACATAATATTGTAAAAAGTACTACAAAAATTTTGTGTAATGGTCTTAACAATAAACTCTGACAAATTATTTTCATAACGTCACTCAGTATTTAAAAATTACAGTACTATTGTATAATTTTTGTACAGTATTTTGTACCTTAATAATTATTTCATTATTAATACATTAATGATGTTACGACAACATGGGTATAAGGTAGGTACATCTTAGAGCAAATTTTTCTTAAATTTCATTATCTTACAAGAAAAAAAAATACATTCATCTACATATTATGTTTTATAAGCTGTATTTTATTTTTGTAGAGACGTTTAAATGCCTATCTAGTAATTGACAGTTATATTTATAGTAACATATTAAATCAATGTTTACGGTATATAGCATACGGGTTGAAAACGGTTAAATTTTTGGGCAAAAATTTGATATTTTATGTAAATACTGTAGTATAGTTGTCACCGCGTAGCTTTTAATGGCAAAATTTTACATTTGTATTTTTTGATCCCAGGAAAAGGTTGTTGAGCAAAAGTATTTCATTATTATGAGTATCTATATAACTTTGATACCACAAAACTACAGCCCGACTAGGTACTTTAGCACTCCATGCGTAGGTAAAATAACTACTGGGTAGTTACCATAAAAATAACAAACACTTTATAATAGATTAAAGTCCGGCATTAATTTCGAGTAAGTGAGAATACAGAATAAATGTGCTGAATATTTTGTAGCAAGTACCTGGAAATTTAGCATCATAGTATCTGTGGCTATTATGGTAAATTTCCACGTATACGCAAGCCGTTCTATGAGAAAAAATCTGCTGAATAACTAGTCGCTAGGTACTAGCTGGTGGGTACATTGGTTTTTATTCATATTGTACTTGAATATTTATGTAGCTATACTTTAATATATTCAGCAGTAGTTAGAGCTTTTTGTGAGCGAGCTCGTTCGGGGAATTACTATCGCCATGCTTATTTCTTATGAACGGCGTGGTTGCCGGTAATATTAACAGGCAAATGAGGGTCAACATCTATGCCACGAATTGATGGACACAGGGCTGCATGTTCTTCTGTCCCTGGGCCTTTTCCACACCTGGTTGGTCTGGGACCGTCCGTTGTTGTTGTTGTTTGTCCGTGCCCTGTGAAGTTTTGCTTTATTTATAGGCGGTGGTTTTCCACCTCACGCATCAGGTGCTCCGTCAATTTTAAGAAAAAAAAATCGTGGAGGGTAAATTCTCTCTACGTCGTGTTTCTCATTGCTGAGGGTCGTGACCCCTTCCACTTACAACCTTTCGGACGATTTTATGCCATTTGACTTGGGTAAGTTAGTAACTAAACAAACCCCAAGTTAAAATTTAAAAGACTATATGCCATACTGTATGGCATATATAGTATTTTAATATATAAAGACGTAGTGTATACGTCTTTATATATTTGAAAATGGCACCACCATCATCATCATTCTATCAACCCAATATCGGCCCACTACAGGGTACGGGTCTACCCCCACAATGAGAATGGCGCCATAGATCGTTAATAACTGATATTTTATGAAAAAAAATATAGTTAGGATCGCTCGCGGGCTTATGTAAATAAAGATGTAACACATGAAATATAGATACACATTCATCATACATTACTTCCATAATACCATCTGATCAGGCCAAAAAACGACCTCACAGCTGGCGGTGCCGCATGAGGAGGTGTTCCTCACGAATTTGAGGTCCAGGGCCTCTCAGCAGGGCTAGCACGGGCAGGAGATATAAATTATATCCCCCGATTATATCCTCTATCAAGGGATATAATTATCTTTTCCCCTTGCCAGAGCACGGCAACAGGGGAGAGGATAAATTTATCCCCGTTTGACATTTCTCGTGGATATATATCCCCCGCCCATAGCATGGGAAGAAATGAAAGGGGAAAGACTATCCTTTTTTGACATTTGAAAGAGACAATTTTATCCCCGTCCTTAGACGTGGGTTTAAAATTCTGTTAACGAATTAAAGTCGAAAAAAACATGTCTCGCGCTTTCTGGGGCTCTTATTATTCAAGTGAAATGGAGAAATCTGAACGAAAATTACACCGGCGATCTATACGTGACGCCTGTAATCCGTTCGAATTTCCCGATGCAGAGTTCCAACACTTGTTTCGGATGGGTAAAAATTGTGTGCTGTACTCGTGCGAGGACCTTAAAGAGGCACTAACCACTAAATGCTGTCGATGGACTACCAGTGCACATAAAAGTAAGTTGTTATTAAGTACCTAAAATCACCTTGTGCAAAGACATCATCTATATATGAACGTAGGTTTAAAAAAAAGCATGGCTAATCACTTTTTGTCTAGGTTCTCACATCTTTAAGGCTATTAGCGGACGGTAGTTATCAGCGGGGACAGGTCAAGACCATGGCTGTTGCTCAAACAACAGTCAGCAAATAACTGACCCAAATTACTGGAGCTATTGTCAGTATGTGAGTATATATAGGTACTTACTTCCTAATAATTCTCATTAGTAAATATAAATCCCATCCTGTTCAAAGTGCAGTGATGTGATAACTAGTTTTCACTTTATAGCCGAGTGCCCCTTGTACGTGTTGGTAAGATGGGAACTACAAGGTAAGGATAGAATAAGTGAAGAAGACCTAGCAAACCTCACCTTAGGGGATATTGTTAGGTTCACCACAGAGACTGGTAGGTTTCAGGGGGGACCCTGCCGGGACACCAGTAAAACCTGTGTCTCAAACATGGGGAATAGGGTGGAATGGTCCTTACATAGGACTGATCACCCGTCTGGCAATGGCAGACATCCCCTCATCAAATATAGATATACTTACTTTAATAATAAAATTATTAGTCAGTACTTAGTACTTCAGTATAAGTACATAGCAAAGATATTCAATGCTAGGTACTTTAATTATTTTTCATTTCATTTTAGACTAATGCCAAAGTAGATATTATTCCCGGGAACAGACTCTGGAGATCCACGATAGATGTTCAACTGGTAAAGACAAATTATTTAGATCTAGAGTTTATCAAAAACTTAAACAATCAAGTAAGTTAATAATTTTAAAATATGTTTTACAGATTGTGGTGTGTGTCCATGACCAATTCATATTTATTAACTCTAAAGTAAAATATGAAAAGATACAGCTGTACGAAAGTAGAATTGGACAGTACTACATCTTATGTATGTTTTAAATAAAATGTGCAAACTTTCAAAACTTTACTTGTATTTGCCATTTACTAGTATAAAAGGGAAACAATGCAAATCAAAAAAAGTTACACACCTACCTATATCATTATATTATACTCCTCATAATTACCTAGAAATTACATGCCTAGGATTCTGCTGCTTATGTTGTATACAACTAGTCTGGTAAATTATTTATATGAATATACAAAAAACAATGTCTCATTATAATAAAATTGTTTATTTGAGGAATTAGTACAAAAACTTGGCAGTAGATACTGTATTTAGTAATAAAATATAAGAAAATACAAAAAAAAATGTCTGATAAATTATTTAACATGGGCATGGGTTAATCATCACGTCCAAATTACAGTGTAGGATTGTGCATATATTTCTATTCAACATTTTATTAAAATCTTGGAGAAAATCTGAAAAAGCAAAACAAGTAGGAATTAATTTACATGTTTAAATAACAAAGTAGAATTTTATTGGGGACTCAGGGTATGCTCTAGAGCCTTGGATGATGACTCCGGATTTAGAAGCTGCACCAAATAGTTCTGCAGAGAAGTACACAAACTGGCACTGCCAAGTAAGAAACTGTGTGGAAAGGGCCAATAGGTACCTCAAAGACACATTTCGCAGCTTGGGGATTGACTGGGTGCTTCATTACAGTCCCGAAAAAGCATCTCCACTTATGTATGCCTGCATAACACTTTATAATATTATGCATCATTATAGGCGTGTATTGTAAATATATACTTTAAATAATATTTAAGTTCCCATAACTTATTATTATTGGGCACATTAATGTTTGGTAATATTATAAAATTATATCTTATAATAATGGTTCCTTATAAATCATTGATCCTGCATTTTCACATACAATTTGCCCTACTAATTTGGGTCAACAGTATTGAGCATAATATAATTTGTATATTTCAGAACTCTAATGGAGCAAATGACAGTAAATTTTGTAAATACGAGCGAAGAACGACATCAGACATCAAATATGGATCAAACAAGATTGTTAACAGTTGCTCGACAAAAAAGAGAAAGATTTATAAATACATATTTTACTTAATAAAATTTCTAAATTAACCTTTTCATCCTTTTTAATTTATTTTTGTGTGATAAATGAGCATCCTGCATTCTTCCATCTATACCTACTCTGGAAAATAAATAAATTCTTCACTCGGTTGACTTTACAGCAACATGTATACTATGTATATGTTGCCTGTGGTGCTGTGTCCCCGTGCTGTTGCAGCTTTTTTAATGTCCTGCCACGTCTGCAAATAAAAGAAAAATTATGCAAGACTTGTTTGATGCCAACAACACTAATAAATAATTTAAATTTTTTGCACTTGCTTACTTTACCGCAAAATTGACTTAACTGTTTCCACTGATTGACCGTCCCGTCTGGCCCATGCTCCTTCAGTAATGACTAAGATTTGCCACTGGGAGTCTGCCCTTTTGGCTCCTAAGAGTTCCTGTGAATTCCCCAGTGGCAAGGTGGTTGTGGGTTGGCATGAAATCTACCAACATTTGCAATTGTATTTTATTACTTCTTGATCTGAATAAACACAAATTTGTCAACTAATGGGCCATAGAAAAAGGCAAGCACAATTTAAATAAAATAGTACAAGATCAATAATTTGATATGTAAACAGGATTGGATCTTGATGATTAACGTCTCTGTTTACTTTCACTGTAAAACATTCATTCATTAGGTACGCTTCTAAATCAATAGGTAGTCACTTTTTCAAACATTTTATAATAGAAGACTTACTTTTTAGCACTCATTTTATTTTCTCGAAAGGTAGGTTTTATACCACTTTGAAAAATCCAGAATAAATAATATAAACAAACAGCCGCAGACGAGGAACATTTATAGATAAAAAAAACAATAAAAAACTTAGACAACTAAAACAAAACAGAAAACGAAAAATTTATTTGTCAAAACCATGAGCACAGATTAGAATAATTAATTTGTGACATTTACCGGGGGTTCGTCTTTCCCCTATTATATCCACCGTGGATATATTGTCCACCCGTGTGCCCATGCTCGGGGGGTGGATATAAATGCGTGAGGGGATAAACGTTATATCCTTTCCCCGTGGAGAAGTGTCCCCCGCCCATGCTAGCCCTGCAGATATAGTCCAGTCCCCGTAAAACTACTTTTTACAATTCCCGGCAGGTACGATGTCGTGTAGAAACCGATTAAGCGGTATGACTACCATACTTTCTAACAGGTTAGCCCGCTACCATCTTATACTGCATCATCACTTACTACCAGATGATATTGCAGTCAAGGGCTAACATATAGTGGAATAAAAAAATTAAAAAAAAATCTTTCTATCGGTTTAGAAAGATTTTTTTTTATTTTTTTTTTTTTTAGCAGAAAGACCTCACCTGAACAATCTTTGTTCTACTCATGATTTATCGATTCCAGGACTTTATCATCTGTAGTCAAAGATACCCACTAGACGTAAAAACGGTTGTTCTATAACAAATAGATATTGCGTAAAACACTATATTCGTACATTCTGTCCCCGACCACCATGCAATATCTATTCAACCGATTATGAGTTACAAAACTAGAATTTGAGTAATGTTTGGATTTACTCAATACCTGTCAAACACCTGCAGTTTTGGAGGACTCATAGCTATGTTTAAGAGGGTCACAGCGATGTTGAAAAGATTGAAGGTCTATTCAGACAAATCAAGGTCAGGGTCCCGCCAGTTTCTCTGGGGACGGAGATAAAAGCTAATCGTACAAACTCCAACAAAAATATCCACTTTTCTTCAATGTCCAGACTCAATGACGCCTAGCACTTTATAAACTGTTATCATTTAATAACGCCGAGTGCCTAAACTGGTTGAATACTGATCAGGAATCACCGAATCACCCGCAAAACATGAGTTACCTGATGAAAAAGTTCAAAGTGAGTTCTAAGGTGGAGGTAAAGTGAATAAAGATTGAAGAAATTATAAATTACACGTACCGCTCTTCGCGGAGAATAGCAAATTTAGCTGATATATTATGAAAATTATTCATAATTCTTTTGTTGTAACGCCGGCTTCCATCCAATATGTAATGTTATTATTTGGTATAAAAATACTTATTATACGGTACTTCTGGAGTTCCAACCCGATATAAGCCAACATAGATTACCTCTGAATATAAACATTTTTATCATATAAAAAAAGGCCAATACAATTAATTGACAACAAAAAACTAAAAAGATTTCGGCATGGTCGCCGTACCTTTCATTGGTGTTTTGCACGATAACAACTGACAAACAATTTGATCAACAAGCACAAACCGTTCCGTATCGCCTAGTGGCCCGTCGTCGTCATTTCGTCACCTTTGATTAAATAATTAAATAAAAATGCTAATTCAGCCTTGCTCAATATAAACGTCAGATTATTACAGTTATTACTAAATTATCACGAGAAGTAGAAATACACATTATCTGGATTTCACCAGACGCGCTTTGTCGCTTTCACTATCTCGTAAGTAGGTACTTAACAGTTTGTCTCGAGAGTTCCGTAATCCGTAACGCATTAATCTTGACACTTAACAAGGGGCTGTGAACGGTAACGATAGTAGTAGGTTTATGAATTGCGCGTCCAGGAAGTTCCGACAGCCGGAAAAATGCAAAGCAACTCTTCCGGTTTTTTTCTTTTTTGGGCGTGGTTTTTCAATCTTTACTGCTGATAACCCAGTTTGGAGGGTCCACCACCACTGGTTTGCTAGAGGTCCGGGAAACCGGGTATATACTTTCCAAGCGTCTACTAGTTAACAACCCTAGCCGAGCGTCGGGGCTTCCACGACGAGGAAGTTTGGCCTTGCTCTTAGTACACGTTTTTTGTTCACAAAAATAATCCTTTGTCTATGTGCAGAATATCGGTTTAAATTTAAAGCCGGGAATAATATCTATTGTTTTTAATCCTACTTAAACGTTATCCGGGTGCTTTACCGTGATGTATATCCCACTTTCATCTCTAGGATGCAATCTATATACGTTGTCAAGCCTTACTTAGGTAACGAACAAAACACCAACAGATGTACTTTCGTAACCGAATTACGAAATACTGTTTTGAAGTGGTTAAGTGTATTTTATAAGGAGCCTTAATGTTTCCATACTAAAGATTTCAAAATATTCAGAGTGTTTACTTATGACAACCCTATTGAAGATGAAAGACCGACACGCGCAGAGTATGTTACATACGCTACGCGACGCGTACATAGTAAACCGACAGATTTGTTTCAGTAAAAACTATGGCAGTAGTTAACTCAAAAACTATTAGGTAGTCGGTAAGTCTCAGAGACGGTACATAATGCATCTCCAAAGCCTCTGAAGGAGATAATATTTAGGTTTCTATTTACACGTTGTATTCATTGTATTATGCCTATACCTAAGTGTAAGAAATTAGTCAACAAAGTTTTATCATAATCGGATGAATTGTGCGAACGACAGCTCATTAAATACGAACAAACATTAAAATTTTATATATTAGATTTGTTTCTTTATTGGTAGTAGCTCTTTTTATCTATGAATTCGCTACTATTCGAATGTATTCGGATCGGGCCAAAATTATTAGGTATTGTGTATTTTATGTTTAAGAAATAAAGTCGGTCCCGTTTATTATCATCTTGTGATAATAGTCGTTAAAGCCCACAGACCCGTATCGGAGCAGCGTGGTGGGTCTATGCTAGACAACCTAGAGAGACAGGCCTGTGCCCAACAGTCGAGCGTTAATAGGCTGCAGATGATGATGATAGCAAGACAAAATTTCGTACAGTGACTCTAACAAAGGCATATATTAAATAAAAAAGAAATAAACAATTTGTATTTGTGTAAGTGTCTGAGTAAAATCCACAATACCGTGTAACTATATGCATTTAATTATTTAACTGCTTTAAATTTTTAATTACGGCCGCATGAAGTATAAAACTGATTGCGAATATTGTTGGGTATAAAACATTTATATGTGTAAAAGACAATGAATGTTGAAACCAATTATGCGTGCCAATAAACTCATACGGTATCGGTGTAGCACGGTTCAAAAATTCATAAAATTGAGTTAAACTGTGTCACTGTATATGTAGGAAGGTGATTTGTCTTCTCAAGTTTGTGGACGAGGAGGGCAACGTCCCCAAAATTAGTAGAGCAGCACTTTTGGGCATAGACTTACGATATGCAGGTTTAGTTTACCTTAGGAACTTGGTCTTTCAATTTATAATCTGTCCACAGGAGATCTTGTGTATGCCACTCACATCTAAGGCGAAGCCATCAATAAGTATGGTGAGGCGCTTGCCATTTCACATGATGTTACGAAGTTGCTTTTGATCGGGTCTGGCATGGAAGCTTACAGCCCATGGGTTACCCACTGCAACTTACTAACCTCTGCAATCTGACTTCCTGAGTAGTAGAAACAGTGATGGACTATATTAGAAATCTTTTTTTAGAAAACTTTTCTAAAAGGGTCTGGATCCATGCAGAAGTTTAGGGAGACTCACTTAATAATTAAAAGGGACTGATAAACTTATCCGTTTTAACCGAAAGATGGCAGCTATTCCGCTAAACATTCCCAAGGAGGGTTCTGGCCAGAGGGTGTCGGTCGTAAAATATATGCCAATATCAAAACAGCAAGTCGTTCTTCAAGGTTCAAGACATCTCACATGACGTGAGAAAATGGCAAGTAACAAGATTAGTTTCTAAATAAAAAAATATGGGCGGTGACGGCTCATCAGAATACAGTAGTCACCACCGTTAATGTCTCGCGGATGTCGTACGAGCCGACTAAGGGAAAATAACGGACAACAGGCAGCAGCGTTTTCTGTTCTACTACTACCATTTACCCCGACCACCAAACCGTCTGCCTGGCGAGGTGATTATGGGCAAACCTATCCATTGGGAGAGGACATAGTGCCCTAAGTCTAGCAGTGGACTGTGGCTATTGATGAATTAGAAAGTAGAAAAAAACTTTCTGTCACATGACAATTAGTGTCAAATAGAGGTCAGTGGTTTCAAAAGTTCTGCTGCAACCGATGGCCTAAAAAGGCAACCTTGGCCGTAAGAGCAGCCTCTGAAATCAAGGTGAGTGAAAGGTGATTAGGAAACATTGCAAACTGCCAATTCTAGATACAAAACATATGGATACGTAAAAGAAAAGGCACGTTGAAATCAATTATGCGGGCCAATGAACTCTTACGGCATCTCCGTAAGCTTCATACACTTTATAAGACTGACCTTCTTGTTCCGGCAGATGTGTCACTGTTATGTTTACAATATTGTGATAAAAAGGACATCGGAGTGGGTCAGCATTCCACAGGCACTTTCATTCGAATATAGGAAGGTCAATGAAAATGTCAGTGTCAGGTTTAAGTTTTCTCTGGTCTAGTCAGGTGGGATACGTCACTACCGTTGCCACCAAGCGATTTATTGTACCGGTACGATGATAGAAAACGATTATGGGTTTAATATAACTGCTATACTCCTGACAGGTTAGCCCACTATCATTTAAGACTGGATCATCGTGTACCATCAGGTGAAATTGTAGGAGAGGGCTAACTTGTAGTAAAAATATTCTTAAGGTTCGGTTCATTTTATCCTTCAAACATGGTCTACCTAATATATACCTAAACGTTAATATACCTGGCTAAAAAGTCGAGTAAAGGCGAGTAAACGACATATATGTCAAAAGTTAAAACATAGTTTCTACACGGTTGCCAATCAACGCTCGACAAAAGTGACCTCGGTCGGTAGCTGCAATATCATTAAGAAATGTTTATAATTCAAATATTTACAGGATCTTTTGAAACATTCACTAGAACGATTTATTTTTACGATGTTGTGATCTTATTGGCGATTGTAACCTTTCTATTCAATAAAAAACTGAGGCTACGAGAGTTTCACGCACACGACCGTTAAAGACCGTTCTTAGTAGAACTTTAGACCTAGTAGGAAAAATTACTTCAATAAAAATATAAATGATATTTCTTATCACCTTAGAGATTTCTGGGTTTCATATACCATCTAGCCTTGTATAGGCCTTTTTCAGCTTGCAGTGTTGCTCAAAAAGATGGCATTAAATGCAAAAAATATCTTAAATACCTCCTGTAGTTTCCGAGATTAGCGCGTATAAACCAATAATAAACAAATAATAACAAGTAACTCTTAATTTTTTTTAGTAGAATACTTACTTAATATTATTACTTAAATTCATATTATTATTATATTACAAATATTTAAGGAAATTGTTCGTCAAAATTTAATTACTTATACCTATCCCTTTTCTATGATTTTATCAGGTAAATTATTACTAAACTATAACAAAATTCTCTTAATGATTACATCTTAATTAAGTGAACGCAGAATGAAATGAACTTTGTTGCATAGTTATCAAAGTTATTAAAAATATATATAAGTCCTAAATATTCCAACGAAACCACAAGAGAGACGTAGACCCCCGGCCATACGGTGGTCCAATGTCGAGACGGACCTTAAAGCCCTGAAGTGTGTCAACAGATAGATAACTGACAAAATCAGTTATAAATCGGATTTTTTAACTGTATAAAATTAGCAGAGATAGGTTCTGTTAATCCTGTTATTTATTGGCATTCTTCGAGAAAATCATTACGAGTAAAATAAAAAAGAATAAAGATCAACTTACTGCTCGCCATTGAACTCTTTTGTATATAAGGATATCAACGAAAGGTTATGGGACTCGTAATTAACTCTTTTGTGACACTTCCGTTAACCTCTTAATTAAAGTCTAATTTTGCTATATTGTATTTAATAATTTAAGACAAATTTAAGTCCAAACCACTAGCATGCATACTCGAAAACTTTTAATTTTGCTTTAGGTACCTGCTCTTTTACATAGGCTTTACCCCTGCATAGGAAGGGGATATAAATGTAGTCCCCCGAATTTATCCACTGACAAGGGAAAAATACTTACTTGTCCCACCTGCCAATAGGGATAAGGAGAAGTTTGCCCCTTTTATAATAGGTTCCTATTATTTTGATATTATTTCAATCCGTGTGCCCATGCTCAGAGAGTGGTAAAAAAAACATTTATCATCAAACGTGATTGCTAACGTCCAAAGTCATCTGATATCAGATTGATTGAGTGATATCCTTATCTATAGAAGTGATAGTCTAGCGGGTAAGGCTGCTGCTTTCCTTTCAGGAGACCCGGGTTCGATCTGCAGCGCGTATCCCTTCTTTTCGGAGTTATGAGAAATTATAAATAGCTTCAATGATGAAGGAGAAACGTCGTGAGTAACCCAGCAGCCCTAATAGTTCTCCATAATGTTCTCAAGGGCGTGTGAAGTATACGAATTCGTACCACCTAAACCCTTCTCATTCAAAGAGGAGATCGGTGCCTTAATGTGGCCCGGTAATGTGTTGATGATACTCATCTTAAAAGAAGAGAAGAAAAAAATAGCAGAAGCAAATCTGCAGATTTTTGATTAGATGGAATATTAATTTCGGACGTTAACCTGTTCAATTAATGAAACAACAAAACTGGGTTATGACATTAAGTATGATTAATATTTGTTATAAATACTTTCTCGAACGTTCCATACCTTAATCGGTATACCGTCTAAATTTAGATTTGAGATGAAGGTCATTGATTCTTCCGGTCTTCCGTTTGCACTTTACTTAACTATCTAATAGATGCCTATATTATTAATGATATATTATAAGAAAGTAGTAGTAAAGCTCACTACTTACTACTACTTAAAATTACTACTTTCTGAAAATAAATCCTTCTTATGTACTACCATCAGAGCTCATTCGGGGAAGTACTATCCCCATTCTTATTTCTGCCGTTAAGCCGCATAGTTGCAATGCTGTGCTCCGTGTGTGAAGGTCGTGGTTGGTGTTAGGCACATTAGGCTGAATACCAGGGCGGCATGATGCAAGACGTTCTTCTTGCATGCCCTTTGAAGTGTTGCTATGTTTATAGGCTTTGGTTTACTACAAACTGTTAGAGCGGAAAGTTCGGAGTTTAAAAAAAAACACCGATTGTTCTTATTTCTGCCACCTAGCAGCATTATTGAGTTTTGGTCTGGAGGGCGTGGTTGCCGGTGCAGACACACAGGCTGGCACTTTCTAACACGTGTTCCTGGCATGCCCTGCGATATGCTGCTCTGTTTTTTGGTGATGGCTTTCCAATTATCAACTCACATCTGCTAGGTACGTCAATTATTACCATAAACATATAGGTATATTGAGTGCTTAAATTATTAACAATCACACACGCTTGAAATTTTTTTTGATTTTATAGCAAATAATTATCCATCCATCCTACTCTGTGACTCGGAGTACACGTAAATCTTCACACGTGCCTTTGTAATGATATCATCTCTACAACTCGACAATCCGTATAAGAGCAGACAACGTTCATCGGATGGTAAAATGATGATCATAACGATGATGATTTTAACAGCTACTGCCCGTTACACAGCGTTGTTGTTCAAACAGAGTTTAAACTCAAAAAAGTAATAATAACGAGAACATTCAACTCATCAGCGGTTGACATCTCTTATATCGTAACTCCGTGCTTGTAAAATTGAGTTTTTTTTTTTAACAGAATACCCTAATATAATTTTCCTGGGAATCGAACCTACCAAATCTGAGAGCAGACAACTTTTATCGGATGATAAAATGATTATAATAATGACGATGATTTTAATAGCCTCGCATTATACAGCTCTGATAGAGTTAAAACTCTTATTTTTATTCTTTACTCTTCTTACAAGTAAGAAGTGCCTCGTCATTTTCTTAACTTGATTGTGACGTATTATTATGTAGCGGTGATAGCCCCGTGGGTAAGGCTTCGACTTCACTTTCGGGGGGTTGAATTCGAATCCCAGCCCGCACTTCTAACTTTTCTAAGTTATGTGCGTTTCAATTAAAATATCACTTGCTTCAACGGTGAAGGAAATAATCGTGAGGAAGCCTGCATACTGATAGCTCTCCATAATGTTATCAAAGGTGTGTGGAATCCTCTAATCGCATGGGGCCAGCGTGGTCGACTACGGCCTGATACCCCTTTTTATTGTGGGAGGAGATCCGTGCCCTCTAGTGGGCCGGGAATGGGTTGATATGATGATGATGGTATTATGTACAATCTAACTTTTCTTTTTTTTTTGTTTCAGCCTTATCAAAATGGATTTGGAGTTTCGTAACTTGACATACACAGTGCATAGCCGAATAGCTAGAGGTAATTATATTTTACTTTTGCAACCATTTGAGAACTAATTAAAACCGCTCGTTTTTCGGTCAGTTTCACACAAAAGGTATCAGAAACGACGCATGTCTGCATGTCTCACTTCACACCGACTTCATGGGGTTCTACTATGTGTGATAGTACGTATAGAAAACGCGCGGTTAATCAACCCAGCTAACGCTCGCACTAGCTAATCGCTCATTACCGGTTAACAGATTTCGCCCCTGTACAGCTTTCAAATTAAAACCTTTAAAAGCGATCTTTTACAACGAACTGCCACCCTTTTATTAATTTTATTTTGAATATGTAGATATGTACCTACTGAATTGTATGAAAAATATTTAAATAAATTAAATATTTTCATGCACTGTATAAGATTAACTAAAGGAGTTTGTTCAACTAAATGTCTGGGATTATCTCAGTGGGTTTGCAGGCTATTATACGCTTGAAATTTTGTGGGTAAATAGCTGCTGTCCATTATACAACTCTGATAGAGTTTAAACTCAAATAAGTAATAATAAACAGAACATACAATGCATCAAGCGGCTGACAGCTCTAATAACGTAACTCCGTGCTTGTAAAATTGAGTTTTTTTTAACATAAAACCCTTATATAATTTTCCCGGGAATCGAACCTAGCACATCTGTTGTTGAATATTCTAACCACTAGACCAACTCCTAATTGGTTAATCAGTTAAACGGTTTTTAGTAAACAGTACGTTTTCAACCATTAATATTTTTTGCCTACCTACTATATAAGTACATATAATAAATAGCTGGCGGTTAAATCTCTTTTAAATTGCTATTATTATATCTCACTTTACAAGATGAATCTTTGTGCGCAAATAGTAGACTATTTCACGCGCTGCAAATGCATTTACGAGTATGTTCCATGTCGCAAAAGGGAAAGCACTGTCATGGACCATGGTTAAAGGCGGGCTCAAACTAGTTTCGTTTTACATATGCGTATTACAAAGACAACCGAGAAATAACCTACCTAAGTATCTTAAACTAAAATATGTGTAACGTAACTTACGTATCTTAAATAAACGTTAATGATCAAATAGAACGAAAGATCCATTTTGAAGACTAGCTTTAAAGAAATTTAGGCGTGCATTATGTCTAATTTTTTAAAGCTTTACTGTCGATCATTATGGTTCGAATCTTATGATAAGAGGTGGTTATTATGAAATCGCAGGCCGACACTGCAATTATACTATATTAATTATATAGAATGCTGCAAAAGTGCTTACTTTCGAATGCCATATGTTAATAAGATAAACGTCGATCGCTATGTTTTTTTCTTGCACTCACAAACGGAACTTAATTATTCCTTAAATACCTATTTGCAACGGAAATAAAGTTGTCAAAAAATATACTTACTTCCCTCAATATTAAATCGGTGATAATTACATGCAACGAAGGTTATAATTTCAATACGTGCGGAAGTAAAATCCGACCTAAGAATATTTTGCACTATTAAAAAAGCGCTCGTTACTTTGATGTTATTTTGACGACCTCGCTGGCGCAGCGGTAAGCTGTGGATTTAAGTGGTCCCGGGTTCAACACCCGGCAGGGGCAAGTTGGGAATTTATAATTTATGAATTGTCTCTGGTCTGGTCTTGTTGGAGGTTTACGTCGTGACTCGTCACCAGTCTACTACCGAAGATATGCCGCCAAGCTATTTAGCGCTCCGATACGTCTGATGAATACGTTTGTAGAGTTAAGTAATTGCTAGGAGCAGTTATTTTGAAATTACAAACATGCAAATTAAAGTTATGTATAATAAATTTACTTTATTACTTATGCATTCACACCTAATTACAAGCGGATTATTATAATTACCTAACTATAAATGGATTTGTGCAATATACAAATCATAAAATTAAAAAAATGCCTTTTTCAATTATTCCGCAAAACTGACAATAAAACCACCGAACCAAATAGAAACTAACGTTTTGCAAGTTATTTGGTTTCATAGAGTAGCTCTTAACAGCTTAAAAATTTAAAAACTTGGTGAATTAAAAAGAAAAAAAACTTAAATTATTCTCATTCCGATAATGACCAAACAAATCATTACTACCGATGTAGGAACGTACTCGTGCATTAATCACCTTTACAATACCTTAGAAAAAATGTTATAATAATAACAACAACGTTTCCTGATACTTTAAAACACAATAGTACTTCCCGAAATTGAGTGAGCGTTATTTAATGAGCCTATAACAAGCCTTTAGTGAGATACAAAAAAAAAATGCCATACTTTATTTTCATCTAAAAATAACTACTTAGTTAATTTCCGATTCCGATTGCTTCCATGAGCATAGTTAGTTATGTTTTTAGTTAGTGATAAAAAATTAAACCGGTTTCAGTGTAAATAGAGTAGTAAACTCTACTAGTAGTTAAAGGTTGAAGGTGTAGCAAACAACTTACGAAGGTACAGGTTTACTATTGCAACTGTTCCACTGATTGCAAGTTTGCTGTTTCCGTTGAGGAAATCCGTCCTCCTTGTATCATTTCCAGATCCTCCTAAATGATAGCAACTTTAATTACGGCAAATCACAAAAAAGATGCAACAAATTAGCGTTTTTTGAACAACACACCAGCACGGCACAGGATAAAAATTTATCTTCACGTCATCTCTCAGAGAACTGGCGCACAAGTGATTTACAATGTCCAAATAATATATGTGTAATAATAAAAAGAGGTAAACTTCTTCTACTGTCTTTTCCCGTGCTTTAGCAGGTGGACTGCCTGTGCTAGCCCTGCTGTACGTCTAGTATGGACAGGAAACATTTTCTCCACGGGCATTTTTATCTTCATCCACAGTTTTATCCACTCTACAAGCATGGGCTCCCGTGTGGAAATAATATCCAAATATGATACGTGTATGAATGTCAATGTGTTGTCAGTGGATAAAGTCGGTGGAAATTATTTTTCCCCTATACTAGCCGTGCTTAGGACAATAAATTTTAAGTGATGGAATGATATATCATATGTACATAAACCGTGCTTAGGATAACCTATTTGTAATCTGAATTAATTAATTAAATATCGTATGTATATGATTGTTACGACAAACTGTAAAACACCTTTCAATGTGACCATGAGGAAAGAGTGGTAGCCACCGGAATGTTTCGCAAAAAACAGCTCAACTATGAAGGTACGACTTTCTCGTTCTACAGATTCTTGTTGAGAACAAGTTTATTCCGGCCTTTCCCGTTTAAAATTTACTACAGAGTATATTAAAGGTATAGACGAGAGAGTAAAGGCTTAAAATACTAAAACTATTATGCTCCGCAAGTTTTGATTGCTCGCCATTCGATTCGATTTTGTGTAACGAAACATAATATTGCCAAGGTAAAATAATATAATTCTCTTCTTTCTAGGTCTTACATTTTGTACGACTGATTTTTAGATATTGGATAGAGAGAGAGAAGTTGCCAAAGATCTGTTCGGAGCTCTAGAGTTATAAAGATTGAAGAAATTGCAACATTTGTTGTCACTTGTACATTACACCGTACAAGACGAGGGTCCCGATTTCTGACGTCATCCGGACGTGGACCCTTACCATAATAATTTTATTAAGACGTTTAAACCTTGTTTCGGTAGGTCCTCAAGATATACAAGGATAGTCGGGAAGAGGGTACAATGCTGGTAGGGTGTAACAGTATTTATCATAAGGAAGTAAAAGTTTTTCCTCAACAGTATACTTTATGAAAAATTACTATTATCATAAAAAATACGTTGTGGCAACCATAACATCAGCTGTTGTAGTTTTAAGTTCATATGGGGTCACGTATTAGTATGAGAACAGAAAAAAACGGTTAAAAATAATATTAAATGATTTTTTATTTATTGATTTATTTTTTAATTTGTACCCAGTTTTCACCTACTTTTTGTCGCTGAGAAACAATTATTGTTATTGCAGACAGTAGTGTTAGAGATAGTGAGTCGATGGCTAAACGTGCTCTCCTAGCCAAACATAAAGTTTCACTTTCACTTCGGTTTTATTGTTTACGTCGCTTATGCGTTTCTATTATAAGATATCCGTATGATATTGAATGAATGAATGAATCAATGAATGATATTCTATGTGTTTTATAAATATAATCTAAAATAAACGATGTAAAACTAAATAAAATCTAAAATGTCTTCGGAAACCACCGCAGCGAGGGACAGTTCCTAAAATGCTGGCAGCATTGCCCCTCTGGATGGCCAAACTAATTCGTTGGCCAAGGTAACTGCCCGCTCTAGGAACACCGGTAGACTCGATAACCCTTCAATATATTATATTCTATAAAAATTATATAAATATTATACTATATTCTATGTAAAAAACATAAATCAGTATAGGTATATTAAACGAGAAGGTGACTGAAAAATTAATTTATCAACGCAACGCTCAAACCAATTACCGGAACGGGTCGAAATTTGGTATATAAATTATTATAATACGTAAGTACTCGCTAAGAAAGATTTTTGAAAAATTTAACTCCTAATGGGGCAATAGAGGGATTTTGAAATCATACGAAATTTCAATTTGCTAATCAAAATTTAAAGTGAGTGAGTTTGAAATAAGCTCAATGACAGAAGTTGACTAAATATTTACACTATATTATTTGACTCTATTCAAAGGGGCAAGGAAAACTACCCAAGCAGATAATTAGATAAAACTATTGGTGAAATGAAAGTGCCGGATCAGTTTTATGGATCAATATTTATTCGTCTTACCAAATAAATTGGTCATTATTTTTATATTAATACTTTAAACAGTCAAAACTTTTCATAAGACAAACTTACCTATGGATCGGCCCTATTTGGTAACGGCCTGAGATTTGTTATAATAAAAAACGCGTACACTAATTCCCAATATCTATTGTTCTTTACAGTTAATATCTAACAAAAAAATATTCGGGCGTTCTAGTTAGTCGCTCCGAATACCAAATTATTTATATCAGCGTTGATCTATATTTAGGGCATCCTAAAATAAACCGGGACACACATGTAGCTCAATAACGATAGAGCGACATGCTTTTATAGAGAGGGACATTGCACCGAACGAAGCAATATTATTATCGTAAATATCATTATAGAATACAGGAAGTAGGTACATTTTTTAGTAGGGATTTCTGTGATACAGCTCGTCCGGGGAAGTACCTACTACCGCCATTATTATTTCTGCTTTTAAGCAGCATTGCTCAACAGTAAGGGGTGCGGTTGCTGCTGTAATTACAGGCAAATGAGACTTAACAACTACGCCTCAGGTTGACGGAAACCGGTCGGCAATTTGTAGGATATGTTTGTCTGTTTATAGGCGAAGATTTTCTGCTTACACAGGTGGGCCATCTGCTTCATCATCATAATCTCAACCCACTACAGGGTCTCTTCCCATAATGAGAAGAGGTTAAGGCCGTAGTCACCCATGCTGGCCCAGTGTGGACTGGCGGACTTCGCACACCTTTGAGAACATTATGGAGAACTCTCCGGAGGTTTTCACACGATGTTTTCCTTCACCGTTCAAGCAGGTGATATTTAATTTGCTTGAAGCGCTCATTACTTAGAAAAGTTAGGGGCGCGTGCTGGGATTCGAATTCGCCCCCTAAAAGTAAAGTCAAAGTACTACCCTCTTGGGTATCGCACTGGGCCATGCTTTGTCCGTCAAAATTGTTACTTTAGGAAAAAAAGACGTTTGTTCCTCATATTGGCTACTTATCAAAATCTCTGCTGGTTCTCAGGCTACTCTTCTCGAAACTCCTTATTAATAAACATGGCATAACGGCGAAAATCGTATGCTGTGTTTTTCACGCTCTGGCATTTGAAAGGTACTAACTGTCAGTCGGAGTGTGATACTGGGTCACTATTCCGCCCTTATGCCACGTTTATATATATGAGCGGCAAAGAAGATCAATAAAAACCAAGCCGACCCCTCATAGCCTTTCGAAATACCTATTGACCCGGAAATTATTAATTAATACAGTTGTCTTTATTTACGTCTTAGTTAAATCTTGTTTGCGAGAATCAAGTTGGTTGCATATATTTGCTTAGCTTAGTGTGTAATAGGTATCAACCAAATGTTTATAGGTATGTAAGTTGGCAGATATCAACGTAAAGTTTCTTATTGCAACCAAAAGAATATAAAGCTTAATTGGCTATGATCCGCGAAAATGATGTGATGTTCTCAATCTGTACGGTGTAATTTATAACTTCGTCAATCTTAATAACCCACACTAAACAGATCTTCTACTATGTACCTACAACTAACGTACGTTTTTCTCCGACATCGGAGCATCCTTAGAGATGTTGACTTAACAATATGTCATTGTACAGATTCTTCAGCTTTTCGGGAGTATTGCAAATTCAGCTGTATGTAATATCACGTCGGGGTCACCAATGTCAAGTACAGTGCGGCAGTCTCCATATTACTGAACTAGAGAGCTCCACAAATATCCTACATCGCGCTAGTGATGTTTTCATGAATATTATACAACGTGTAATAGAATTACGAAATAATATTGAAGGATGTATAAGTATATTTTATAAGGAATAAAAAAAAATATTAAAATATACATAAGTCTATTTTTTTCCCTGCATAAATATTGAATCAAAAGAAGCATTTTTATTTTTCCATAATTCAAAACTCAAAACATTCTAAGTGTTTACTTATGACAACCTTATTGAAGATTAGAGACCGACACGCGCATAGTACCAACGCATTGCGAAGCGTACCTAATAAAGTGACAGAAGTCACATGTTTTTCAGGCAGTGGTTTAATCAAAAACTATTAGGTATTTGGATTCACAGAGACAGTACATAAAGCACCTCTAAAGCCTGTAAAGTATTATTTCGATTTTCATGTACACGTTGCATTAACAACTACCAAAGTTGAATGGTTTTAGACCTAAGTCCCCGAGCGCGCTCACCCGTTTTGGAGAAAGACCTTTTAGTCCGGTTGAGTTGATGATCATAGCTCCCGTATAATTAATTGTATATCATGAAATTCTGCAACGTACCGCTTGCTTCTATACAGTACAGCGCTCCTGCTATTGGTACCTATTGCTCACTGAATTTGAACGATTATCAAACCGAAAACAAAGGGTTCCGGACCATAGTGCAATATGAAACACTACAAAACATTATTAAGATCAATTTTCCTTATTATACTCGTAGCAATAGAAATACACGTGCACAACATATTAGTTAAGCTTTTCTTGACAGAGCTCGTACGGTACTACCGCCATGCTTATTTCTGCTTTGCTTTGCTTTGTTCCGATCTAAAGAGCGTTTTTGCGTTTATTATTACAGTCACATGAGGCTTAGAGAAAAACATTCATGAGGAAACCTGCATGCTCTCCATGTATATATATAGTTCTCCATAAAGTTATCTAAAAGGCGTATGGAGTCTATCAATGGGCCAGCGAGAAAGACCTACCTAAATACTTCGTATTCTGAAAGGCGACCCGTGCAAGCAGTGGGCCAATAATGAAAATATTTAAAGTCCGGAGAAAAGACCTAATTGCCATTGATAAATCCTATTAGAGATTATTTATAGTTTGAGAATTCTCTCTCTTTCTCTCCGTCTCTCTCACTCTAACGTTGTCTTCAGTTCAAGCAATACATAAATAAACAATCAGATAACCTTTCGCAGTTACAATTGTATTAAACACTTGTCCATAATTTGAAATAAGTTAATGTTTGGAAATGCGATTGTTATAAAAAAATACAAAGATTTTGTCGCAACAAAGGTTAAGGAAATTTAGTATAATTTTATAATAAATAAAATAGAACAGTTACCACATGTGAGGCTTTTTTTTAAATTAATAATTAAAATATAAACCGTATGTTAAAACAGATTAGTAGGTACTACTTGGAAAGATAAATACTTAATTGTAAATATTTTAATTGTATAATTATTTCCAAAGGAAAATTGTTTTTGTCTTGTTTCAATTTTTATTAGAGTTCTTTGAAATGTTTGCTGCATTGTATTAATGACAAGAGATATGCAAAATCTAGCCGCAACCGTGAGAATAACCCAAAAATGAATGAATGAATAAAAACACTTTTATTGTACACCAAAGGGACAATTTAGAAAGGTACAAACAATTTAGACACAAGACGATTTAGGTAGGTTAGGAAAGGTAGGTAGCGATCTCTTTCAGGCAACCGAAGGCGTAGAAGAAAATGCTATAGATTAAGCACCTAGTTGGTGGTACAACATATATTATACAGTATATATATATGTATGATATAAATACATAAAAAAACACAGTACACATTAAACAAAAATTATGCATATACAACAATTTATATTCAATACACATATACATACATATAAACATGCAACAACACTACTATATAAATACATAAATACTCAAAAAAGGTATAAATAGAATACGAAATAGAAAAATTGATTACAGGGATCACTCTTATCAGCACAACCGATTCAGACGAATAGTGATCCTGAAATTTTAGGACAAATCCTACGATATGGTAACCCTAATTATAGCTTGTTTGGATATGTTCACACGTTTCATTTAACTATGTAGTACTATAAATATTTTTTACAGTTTACACGTGGGGACGTGGAATGTGCCGCGGGCATTGTCGTCATATTGATGTGCACTAAAAATAATTACTTCTTGCAACTATAATGCCAACTTAATTATATCACACTTTGTAAGTAATAATCGATTCCTGTATTTAACTACTTTGTTGTCTTTAATGAACCTTTCCATTTTAATAGCCAATAACGTAGTAAAACAATCAGAATAGAAACATGGTAACTCTATCGTTAAACTGAAAAATGAATGAGCCAAATTCATAGATAGAGGTCCAAGGCAAAAGAAACATTATAGTTGATTATTTTAGATGAGACATATTATGTAACATTAAATTGTTTTTTTATTTCTTAGTTCTGTTAAGGGTATGGGAGTTATACCCCTAATCAGCTTCCATGCGCGATCGTACCGGAACGCTAAATCGCTTGGCGGCAAGTCTTTGTCCGTAGGGTGGTAACTAGCCAAGGCCGAATCCACCCACCATACCAGAATAGACAAAATTCTGAAATTATAAACTCCTAAATTGCTCCTGACGAAGAACGAGCCTACGAGAAATTATTATGTTATTCAGTTCTATTTTACGCCAGATAACAAGGCATTAAATCCATTTACATTAAATTATAACGAATAGATATAAATAATAATGTAACATGTTTTTTTTTTTCATTTTGGCCAATCGCGTTTTGCTATTAATAGTGTGGAAAATCTGAAGGGCAATTGTGCAAGGTCGTTTATAGATCGTAATAAAATATACAGTTTGAAATGGATCGTTATAGCCAAATTCGCATTGTGTTAGCGAATATTAACTTAACTATCCATATACCATACAATGTTGAAAGTTCTTTTCCACGCGGAATTCTAAGCGAAGTTGGCAGGTCTAAAACAATGCTGTCCTTTTTTTTCCTTATATTTATTCTACGAGTAGTGTATATATGTCCCACCTAACTTCTTTCTGTATTCGTTTTTATTTAGCATTGGTTGCTTGGAAGAAATCTCTATGAAGCGATAAGGCCGCCAAATTGTATACGTTGTTTTGTTATACTTTTCTTTTTTATTTCCTTTTTGTGGTTTGCAATAAAATTATATTCATTTATTCATTCATAGTGAAAGCGATGGCACTAATTTTAGACTTGTCAATTTAATTTCTAAAAAGACCGGTAAACAAACTAGACCGGTATGTGACGATTGTTGATGCACGCGTCTTCAGTAGATCGCAGATCTTCGCAGTCTACGTAGATCGGTAAAAGGATCAAACTTGGGATCAAACTTATTATTTTCACTATTGTTATAGTGAAAATAATTTAATATGTAATTGGAATAAATACTATGCAGAATTCCATGATATACAATGAAAATTAACCTTAATTTGTTAAATAACTTATTGTGACCCACAATTCTAGCAAATAAATTCTTATTATTATTATTATTATATTGTTATAATCTATGAAAACCAAGAAAATCTTAACGATACAATTTGTAACTAGGTAGAGCCGAGGTACACGTAGCTTTGGACAACCTCACAGTTGCTAATCATGGGAATGTCAGGGTGGCTTAGTTCGGCTCGGTCCACGATCATAATTTTGGTTTTGTCTCTATTGATTGCAAGTCCAAAGGAGAGGCTTATTCTTCCTAGGCGTATCAGCAAATGCTCCATGTCTTCTTTATTTTGAGCGAAAGAGAAGAGTCATCGGCGTATCTTAAGTTGGATATCTTCCAACCTCCTACTTAAATTACTGAAATTCCAAGAAGATTCTCATAATATACTCAGTATATTTCTTTGGCCTGGTCTACTCTACACTAAACTGTTCTTCCAAAATGTATCTAGTAATCTACGCACGTTTCACTTAGAGACCGAAGCCTTTGGTCTTTGAAATAACTTAGTAATTGTTAATTGTTTATTATAATAATTTCTAAAATAAGAATGAATGAAAGAATGCTATATCATCGACTTTACCAAAAGGTATCTTCACTCATTGTCTTTGTTAACGACCTACATCAACCATCCATAAACTTCTGAAACAATTTTGTTATTTTACTAATTAAACCATAAGTTATAAGTTGTCGAATGAATTTAACACCACCTCTATTTCTTTTTCCTCATTTGGAATTGTATAAGAATCAGTCCAAAAGTACGAGTTTATTGCGGATATAAACTTGAGCATTTAAAATCGAATCAACTTTAAAATCTTCGGCCAAAAAATAAACGATTTTTAATTGAGTTAAGTATAATACAGCGCAAATTAAATTACACTAACAACTATTATAAACTTCCATGCTACACAAAAAAAAACTTACTGTATTTCTATAAATTGATTTTTGATTACACTCCACACATTTTTTACGTTACTTTTGTACACTGGTATAAGTTTATAAATAAGATATGTTAATATATTCACTGCCTTTATAATTATTTTGAATTATTTTATAATTATTTCATCATCACATCAACCTACAATTAGAAGAGTTTTTAGGTCCACCACGGTGGTAGTGTGGAAATACTTCATTCACCTTTAAGAACTCTAAAAGGCATGAAGGTTTCCTCACGATGTTTTCCTTTACCGCTCAATTCCGAAAAGTTATAGGTACTGGTGTGATCGAACTAGTAGGCTATCACCGCTTTACTAATTCCAAGGCTAACAGGAAAGAGCGTACCGTATTAACGAAGGATTAAAGTATAAATTATAATAAAAAAAACTATTGTTTTAACAATTTTTTCTATTTGTATAGAAATAACAGTACAAAGTTTTCGTAAAATACGTTAATCACCATAATTTACACCTACACAAATTGTGGTTGAATATTTAAATAAGGTCAAGTTAGGGGCAAGGATTTCTATTGCAGCAGAAAAAAAATTTAAGGTCCTAGAAAATATTAATATAATAGGTAATTTACACACGTTAATACGCATAAGTATATACACGAGTAAATTGAATCTCAGATCATTCCAATTATAAACTAACCTAAACTGAAATGAACTAAAATTACTAACCAGAACTGAAATTACGCGATCAGATCAGAAATTACTTTATTTTATTCTATTTGTTAGGAAAACTTATAGCTAATACAGACGATAGAAGAGAACAGTTAAAGTAGTAGAGTATAGCCAATTACAAATTTTATTCAAACAGAACTAAAGTAAAAAAAAATATATTAGTAAATATAGTTACGGACATCGCTCTTGCCTCCATCTATACGATAAACAAAAAGTGCGGGCTGCCAGTGATGACTTATGGATCTGAAACATGGTAGCCTACTACGGGTCTCATAAGAAGGCTAAGAAACACTCAACGGGCGATTGAGAGAGCTGTGCTAAGAGTATCTATCTTTATGTATAGAAATCAGAATTGAGGAGATCCGTCACTCTTGCCTCCATCTATAAGATAAACAAAAATCGCGGGCTGCCAGTGATGACTTGCGGATCTGGAACATGGTCGCTTACTATAAGAAGGCTTAGAGTCACTCAGCGGGCGATTGCGAGAGCTGTTCTAGGAGTATGTATCATTATGTGATCAAATCAGAATTGAGGAGATCCTTAGAACATATGAACTAGAGTTACTGACATAGCTCAGCAAATCGCGAAGCTGAAGGGACGTTGGGGTTCCGAGGTGCTCAAACGGCGACCCTGCACTGTTAAACGCAGCTTTGGTCGGCATCCAACGTGGTGGACAGACACCAGCACGCCGAAATCTACGAGTACGAGTTATAAATACTTAAGGGTAGGCTTATAACTCTTACAATGCCTAACCTTAAGTATTTATAACTCATAATGGAGATTATCTTCATTTTATACCCTGTGCATACCCTCTATGCATGCCACTGACAGATACCAATTGAGACCCTGGGAGCCGCTGGAGACAAGCGTCCCAGGACCGTAACTCGTACTAGTAGATTATCTTCATTTTATACCCTGTGCATACCCTCTATGCATGCCACTGACAGACACCAATCGAGACCCTGGGAGCCGCTGGAGACAAGCGTCCCAGGACCGTGAATTTTGGAACTCCCTACAAAATACCTATGTCCAGTGGATGATAAACGGTTTAGATGATAATGATAATGATTATAAAGATGACGATGATTAATATTAAAATTTATAACTGTATAAATACTTGTAAAACGAAAATAAATTGAATTTAAGTTTCCTCTAAATTAAAATCATTCGATCAAATGGAGCGCTACTTGTAAAAGATAGTGTCTTAATACCCCTTTCTTAATGACCTTGTACTTAGTTGATAACCTACAATATTTTACCAATGACCTTATTGGTGCGTAAATAATATCATTATAATATCATGCTGTGACATTGGTATCATTATTAAATGGGTCGCAGCAATAATATGACCGATTGATTCTTCAGCCGTATCATTTGGTAAATATATTTATTTATTTTTATATACTAAGGACAGGTAATAGCTATGATAATAGTCTGTTCGAAATATAAATAATACCAAGTTTTTTCACGTCTAAAACCCAAAGTAAGTATGTATGCACACAACTTGGCTATTTTAATGAATACAGTGAATTAATAGTTTAGCAGTCAAAGTAATAAAACTAATTAATTTATTAAGTGGTCAAGATTACAAGCTCTACCATAAAATATTTTTGTGCATTGAGGATATCAAAACGGAATTTATTAAAATTATAAAAAAAAAACAATTACAAAAATTACTTGCAATTAAAACTACCAAAAATTACATACAATAGTGATTATTAATATACCTTTGTATCAATTCAATTAAGATGCTTAGGAAGGGAACGTAAAACCCGCAGTCATAACGGCCGAAT
Source organism: Pararge aegeria (assembly GCF_905163445.1). Lineage (NCBI taxonomy): Eukaryota > Metazoa > Arthropoda > Insecta > Lepidoptera > Nymphalidae > Pararge > Pararge aegeria. The sequence continues at coordinate 6,550,495 of NC_053195.1, read as the reverse complement.
ATTATAATTAATAATTATTATAAAGCTAAAAAGTTTTTATGCGTGTCTGTATGTTAGAATACGGTTTAATTAAAAAGTTAAGAGGATTCTTTTGCGTGTATGCATGTTTGAATGTGCTAATCGCCGTAACCATTCCGATTATTTATTATTATAAAAATAGCTCTGCATTAGGTACCTCGTTTTTTATTAAGGTTGTAGGCAACAACAACTATGCTATGACACAATGTTAACGAGTGTGTAAACGCCGGACACAGAGTATTATACTACTGTTCAAAAACCTTTCCTGAGAGCAATACTTTTAGAGAAATTATTGTACAAATGACTGTTGTAAAAAATACGCAGTGACAACCATAATATCAGCTCTTAATAAGTTTAAATGTTACTATCCAAGATAATCCTACTAATATTATGAATGTGAAAGTGTGGATGTTTGTTACTCAATCACGCAAAAACGGCTGAACGGATTTATATGAAGTTTGGCAAGCATGTAGCCTTTGTCATGGAAAAGACCATTATAACTAAAAATTGAAAATTAGCCTGCCATGCCGCGGGCAAACAGCTTTACAATGGAAAACGACATGTACTAAACGTACCTAATTGTTAACGAGCGTGCGGGAATAAAATCTACGCGAACGAAGTCGCGGTTAATAAATGTATAATAGTAGTATTAAATGAATAATTTACAAACATTAATATGCACAAATATGTAAACATTTTATTGCGATTCCAAGTCATTACAATTAACTAGGGTAGTCAATTTTTATTAGGTTTCTTTTGCATATAACTGAAATAAAATTTTATTTATTTGGAATTATAATAATTTCTCTTGATTGATTTCAAAAAAATTAGGAGGGTTCTCAGTAGCAGTTGTAAGGACTGGGAATTATAGGAATATCTACGAAGGGGTTTGTCTTACATCAACTGAGAGCTCCTTTCAAATGTTAGAGCGTGATAAAACACTGAATGAATATTAAGACGTTATTCCACGTTTATTTGTAAAGCCCTTAAACGTCAGCATCTTCGCAAACTATATAAAAGCTATTTTGGGTCTGCTATATATCGATACGACTCGTCGTGCTGCGAGTCTTAGCGAGAATGGGCATGAGTCATTTTCTCCACGTGGAAAGCACAAAATGTATGTTCTCCTACAGTTTTATCTACTCTCCAAGCTTGGTCTCACGGGTGGAAATAACGGGGGTGATCTACTACTTTTCAGCCATACTTTGGCAATAGGACAAATAAATTATACCTGTCCATTGTCAGTGGATATAATCGGGTACTTTCGTCTTCTGCATATGCTAGCAATGCGGTTTTTCCAGAACCTAGTTACACTAGGTTCTGCAGCGAAAGTGTAAACGCACTAAAAGGCGTTTAGTATCAAGGTCTTGCAGTTGACTTTCTTAAAAAGTTGTAACAGCCTTATTGATAAAGTTGCGCCAATAACCACTTGTTGCGCAAAAGCGTATGCTCTTTTCAATTCAAATGAAAACGAACGGTCGAAATGTTGCCCATTCCACGGAATTAATTCCTTTACACAATTTTAACCAACGCAGATTCTGATACGATGCCCTGTAGAAGTCACGGGCAATTGGTCCAGTATAAATCCCTACTTAAGCCCCCTAACTAGCGTTGCGGCAATTTGTTGGGTCAATTCTCTAATTACCTCTTTCCTATATGCGATTCCGAATCTAGTACGATTTATTTACCTACCGTATCCTCAAACTTTTATCTTTGTATCCAGCGGCATTTAGTCTGGGAAAATCTGTTCAGAATTTATCAGCAATAAAATATCGTTCTTATCCTCTTCAAATGGAGTTGTCCGTCCGTTCTAAACCAATAATTTTGACTGGATTTTCACTGGCAGGTAGATTTATATTTTTAACATGGAGTAACCTACCCTTTATGGGGGTTGGCAGATTTCAATTGTAACACATTATGTGAAGCTTTAGTGTTTGTATCCTCTTTGTCAAAAAATTATTTATCTGTATTGGCTGTACTGAGTGGCCAATTTTAATTAAACGTTAAGGATATAGTATATAATATTTTGATATTTTGTTTACCGATATATTATATTTACAAATAATTGATTATAGTAACTACATCTTACTAATTAAATCAATCTACAGCGACCCAAATAATCTTATCTCAATGTCCTCCAGACAAGACCTAATTGAGTGAACTTGCCCGATGTATCAAGGCCTCTTATTTTGATTCCCATATTTGAACCACTTTACAAAGACGGAGGCTTACTCTTTAATTTCCGAGTTAAAGCAAAAAGTAAATATAATTTCTATTGCAATCTTATACTTACTATTAAAGATATTTTAAAATTAATTGTATCACTGCATAATTTTATTAATTTTCAAGAAAATGTTCGCGAGAGTTATTTCTCAAAAAGATGTCGATACTTTTTTGGGGAAATACCTAGGTATTTAGGATTTTTTTTTAACTTACTGTAACATTAGCATTAGTTAGCCCTTTTAAAATTATTCTTTACCTATACCTATACAAACCTTACGTCACTAATTCAGGGTTATAAGTGCGTTACTATTGTAATAAGAATGAAGGCTTCATTTCCTATTCCTCTATGTTAGCCCTTGACTGCAATCCTACTTGATGGTAAGTGATCATGCAGTGTAAGATGTTAATGGACTGACAACTCTAACTTCATAGATCAACATTAACTAGACTGTGAGATGGTGATAACAAAAAAAAACCTGCCTAAGTTTGTTATGGGCTCTTCTTAGACCAGGGCGTGTTTGGAACCCTCCCAGCTTTAGTTTTAAGTTAAAGAATGCAGTTATCAGCATCACTAACATTAGTGTAACATGTTCATTGTACGAACGCTTCATAAATGCCTGTAACAACGTCTACATTAATAAAATATTTTTGGATTTGAATTTAACATAGCGATATGACAGTTATATTAAGCCAATACTCCCAATATAGGTTTCTACAAAATTGCTCGTTGGCACATCTTTGACGTTAAAGACTTGAATAGATATTACATATATTTACATATTCCTCTGCCGGTAATTTAACCTGGGACCGCAGCGCCAAAAGCACAGCGGTAGCGAATAAACAAACTCGATAAATAAAGTAATAAGTAATTATTACCATAATTCAAAGGTAATTATTACCATAATAAGTAACTTTATAAGTTATCGAAAATCTATTAAAAGTACTATCTTAAATACGATCAGATTAAACTACGTGTATGGCTTATTATCTTTTTTTTATTGATGACCGATTTGGACTAACCAAATCTCTAATCGATAAAAACAATTATCGACTTTGAAATAATATGATTGACAATTGAAATATTTACAAGGAATGGAACTTTTGATTGAATGGTACAGATTCCAAGCTAATCTCACCGTCCGTGTCACTCTCTGGAGTTGTACATCAAAAACCCCTCACCTAACTGCATCATTGGTCTAGTGACTGCAGATCACTAGGTTCTGGGTTCGATTCCTAGGGCGGGTCAAAAATTGTTAGGGATTAAGGAGTTTTCTGTTAGGAAAATCTCGGCCCAGCCCGTAATTTAGAAATAGGCTCTGACCACCCCCGTGTCTCAGGGTGCGCGTTAAACTGTCTGTCCCGGTCATACGTGATAGTAATCATTAAAGCCCACCAACTTGCCTTTAAGCAGCTAAGTGGGTACTTGCTCTACAACCCTCCCTCCTTTGAGAAAGTCCAGTAGATAGATCCATATAAATAGATTAAGAATAACCCTGTGCAAAATTTAATTTATAATAAACTAGCTGTTGCCCGCGACTTCGTCTGTGTTTTATTTTGTTTTTAAAGCATTCAGTATCGCTAAGCCTTAAATTAGTATAGTAGTATTATATATATATAACATGTGACTGTCAATTAATTATAGAAAAATAATTTGCAATAAAATAAAATTGCGACTATAATTAAAAATCTAAACTATCCTATCTCTTAAGTTGGAACAGACTACTCACGGTGTGCCAATATAATTTAAAATCGGTTAAGTAGTTTAGGAGTCCATCGCGGACAAACATCGTGACAAGAGATTTATATATATTAAGATTTTAAATCAAATTAATATTTTATCCCAAAATATAAAAAAAACACCAAGAAAACCGTACTTAAAACTTTCGTTAGAGGTATTTGTAATTTTTTTACCGAAAAAAATCTGGCGAATCGTGTACACGGACAATGATTTTTTAAGAAATATGCTCATGAATAACATATTTATTTGATTTAGAATTATATACATTATTATTAAGAGTAAGTACTTTCAGCCTCCTTTAACGAGACTCAAACTATAACATTAAAATTTGTGATTAAATTCAGGATTAAAACGACCCAGCGTCATCGTCTGTAATTTTCTGTACATTGGCACCGGGTTAAAATGTTATTATATATGTTTCTTTATTGTCCAATTAATTATTTACCCAAAGTTGAACAACTGTTGGGACGTTAAAGTTAATTTATAATAATATGATCATTATGATTTTACGCGCTTTGGTTCGTTAATCCCACAAAACAACAAAGACAAAGTCGTTTATCTTTTTTTACCTTTATGTTACTTGAATAATGGGAAGTTTATGAAATGAGTACGAATGCCAAACATATTTTTGTCTGCACATCCTGTACTTAAACCTTAACTAATTACTTGTACCTGTTGCCACTAAACACTTAACTAGGCACTGAAATTTTCGCAAAGTACGCGAGCTTATATCAATCTCTTTATAGATATGGTGATTGTTATTGCACGCTTTCAATTGAGTAGTGTTCCGGTAGATAGTCTTAAATCTAAAATTTGTGTAAACAATATGAACAGTGATGCAAGCGGAACATTTGTGAAGTAAAAATATAGCACAGAATCTTAATATCCATTATTTAATGATTTTGACATTTAGAATTGTTTTTTTTGGGATATTTACGTTTGATTTTCTCAGTTAATTTGTAAATTGTTTTTTATTAATATTCCATGTTTATGGGTGAAGCCTGAACCTGTCGTCACGCTGTTTTCTTTCACCGTTTAGGCAAGTGATATTTTAATAGCTCAAATTAAAAACACACATAACTCCGAAAAGTCAGTGGTGCGTGCTGGTGGGAAGAAGACGGCGGAAATTTGCCGCTCGCCAGCTTCTCTTGGGAGGCGGCGTCACTATATAAGCCTCTCTACAGTTTGAGGGGGGGTTTAAGCTGTCCTGATCCCGTCCTCGCTAGCGCGGGAGCCCGAACAATCGGTTGGGGTGGTTGGTAGCAATGTTGTTCCCCGGGCGTCTAACAAAGCAAACAAGAAGGTCATGCCGTGGTGGTTTTTAGTTTTGGTATAGCGGGGGGAGTCCCACATAACCTCCGACCTGCCCAAGGGTTGGAGGTAGCAATAAAGTTTTTCCACCCGCTAAAAAAAATGCAATCCAACTAGGCCACGGCTTAATTAAGGGATACCTAAGTATATTTAGAACCTAATTAAAACTTGTAACGAATTTTTACGTTTCAGTAATAAAGTTTTTTGTTAAGAATGTACCTAATCGAATCAGTGATGTTGTTTTTTATCTGGCATCATTTAATGTATGCTACTTAACATAGTTATGTTTGTGCGGATGAGTAACGGAAATTAAACTGGATAATATTACTTCATTAGGTACATAAACTGGAACCAGCAATAGGTAAATTTATGGGCCATAACAATAAATTTCGTACCTACTAGCTCTAGCATCAAGAAACATTTAAATATTTGTTTTAATAAGGAAATGTTTCCAGTTTTAAATTCAAAGCCGGTCTCAATAATTATGAGACCGGAAAATTGTTTGGTTATTGTCAAGTTTGTAATTTTAGGACGATCGGATAAGTTATAAGCAAAGGACCTACTTATTGCCTTGAACAGGTTATAAAGTTCTAATATTAGTAGAGTTTGTAGTTTGTGACAGAGCTCGTCCGGGGAAGTACTGTCGCCATGCTTTTTTCTCCCGCCAAATAGGTAGCTTTGCTGCAATGCTGTACCTGTCTGAAGAGCGTGGGCGCCAGTGTGATTACAGGCACCGCAAGTCGATGGACACAGGAGGGCTCGTTGCAAAACGTGTTCACTGCATGCCTTGCGAAGTGTATCCCGCGGAACTATAAAAATTATATCCCAGCAATAACAGATGATATTCTTTGGGCTAATTCACTCACCCGTCTATTAGTGTGTCCAAGTTTCACGTGTGTTAAATTAATTCAGCTTCTTTAGCGCAAAAGAGTGACAAACAACGACACACCTCTGTTTAACACCTCCCACTTTAACGACCTCCCTGGCGCAGCGGTGAGCACTGTGCTTTATGCGAGTTCTCAGGTTCGATCTCGGCAGGGACGATTTGGGAATTTTACAATTTCAGAATTTCTTCTGGTCTGGCCTACCAGGACAGAGAGGCATGGCTAGTTACCACTCTACCGACAAAGACGTGCCGCTTAGCGATTTAGCGTTCTGGTATGGGTTTCGTATAACTGCCATACCCCTAACAGGTTACCATCTTAGGCTGCATCATCGCTTAATATCAGGATTGGTAGACTCCATATACCTTTGAGAACATTATATAGAACTCTCAGGCATGCAGGTTTCCTCACCTTCGAAGCAAGTGATATTTTTAATTACTTAAAACGCACATAACTTGAAAGTGAAGTCGAGCTCCCGACCCACTGCACTATCACATTATTATTATTATTATTATTAAATAAAATAATGATATAGAAAACTAACAAGTTAGATAGAGGGTACAATTTGGCAGCCTTATTGCTACATAGCGATCTCTGCATGGTAACCAAAGCCGTTAAAAAACATAGCCCTAATCATTTAGTCATACTCCTAATCGTAATTGTAGAAAACACGCAGAATGCAACGCATCAATGTTAGTTATATAGTATATATTTAAACATGTCCATCAGTAAACAGAGGCTAAAGGGTCTTATCAACAGAATGATGGAAAAAATCAAACGTAATATTCTAGATACTTACTTCATTATAAAAATCGGTAATTCAGAGTCGAACTAACGTGGTGAGGGTTCTGTGCTCATCAATTATTTATAACATATTCGTATAAAATACTAGCGTACCCAGCCCGCTTCGCCGGGCTAGATTTTGCTTTATTTCATTTAAACAATAAACTGACATCATTAAATTTTTAATTTAAGTCTCATAATATATTAAATCATTTATTTATCTCCGTATTCATTCTCTTCTATTCTCTTCTCAAGCGGATGAAGATGATTATCTACACCCATGTACACCCAACAATAGAATATCATCAAAGTCAATAAAAGCTGTATTTGACAGTTTGACAGTTCAAAAATAGGAGTGCTCCGATCTTCACCAAACTTTACAGGATTACTCGGTCAACCCGGATATTCCCTGAAAGTTTCATTGAAATCGGTCCAGCCGTTTCGGAGCCTATACGGAACATACCCACACACTTTCTCTTTTATATATATATAAATATATATATAGAAGAAGAAGATAGATTAGTAGATAGCTACTTTAAAAAATAAGCTGTGTATTTTTTATATGACAAAAATGACGAACTTAAAACCCAATTTCTTTAGATAGTTATTATATAGTGAATACAGTATTCCATGTTCGCATGCTTAAGCAGGTGGACGTTACTTATATCCCTTGTCAGGGGATATAATCGGGGGATATAATTTTTGTCTCCTGCCTGTACTACTCCTGCTGATTCGCTATTATAAAGCACGGAACTCTAAAAACAAATTACGCGTTGTTTTATCTTTAACCCTGAACGAAGAACATTGATCGTGACGAAAACTGATAATAAACTTGAAAATATTATCTTGCATTTTTAACAAAACCATTTAACTGCTCTTATTAGGATAACGATTAAAATTAGATATTTTGATCGCGAACAAAAAGCTTTTGTATTCGTTCAATGCGTGCTTCCGACTAAAATGATCTTGAACTATAGTCCCTGACTGATGGAATATTGACACAAGATAATTATAGAGGGCTCTCAGGCATGTCAAGTGATATTCAATTGCTTAAATCGCACATTACTTAAGTAAAGTTTGACGACCTCACTGGCGGATCGGTTTGCGCTATTAATTTAAATAAGAGGTCCCGGGTTCGATTCCCGGGAGGGGCAATTTGGTAATTTATAATTTCTGAATTTTCTCTGGTCTGGTCCGATGTCCTGGGAGGCTTTGGCCGTGGCTACTTACCACCCTACTAATAAAGACGTGCCGATAAGCGATTTAGTGTTCCAAGTTCCTTATGTTAACTGCTAGATGTGCTCCAGTGAGCCAATGCTCAGTAATACACAGAATGTGTATATTGAGTTTTTCCACAAACAGTTCTATTTCAATTTCTTTGCCGGTTAAGCTCTGTATATTTTGGTGTACAATGTTCATATTGCAGAGCCTCTTCTTTGTCTGGCTATCTAGTTTAAATAATTATAAGAAATTTTCTTAGTACTTGAACAAGTACTTGGGTCATTAACAGTTGGTATTACGTAACGTAAGCTTATAGAAAAGTCCTATTATAGTATTAAGAACTACGTCAACGATAAAAATGCTTCGGTGTAAACTATTGCTCTAACCAACGGTTGCTTTTTTAATAATTTTAAATTATTTTAAATGATCATCTCACATGATGACAACAAAAAAAAATAACAACCGGCTAAGTTCGTTGTGGGCTTCTTCTCAGACCATTTGTTTGGAACCAATAAAGGGTACGACTACCATACTCCGTAACAGGTTAACTCGCTACCATATTAGACTGCATAAGAACGAGACCACCAGGTGAGATTGCAGTCAAGGGCTAACTTGTAGTAGAAAAATAAAAAAATTAAAGTGCGTTTGACGTGGACGTGTCGGGCATCGTTTATCAAACCCGTTCCCCCGAATGAGAGGGGTGCAATCCTAACCTATCACTGCATGTAATTTAGTATATGTAACACATTGACATCGGATTTATATTGATCCTTGTATTGTTAATTTGGCCCTGTGCAACTTGTAAACAATACCGCTTTACCTAACCTGTGCTAAACCACAAAATCACGTTGCCAACCCGTTTTGTGGTTACCGTTATGCTAATGTTGCACCATACTATTGTCGTCGTGGCACTGAGTTTTATAGCGTACAGGGATTTCTATTACAATACATCGAATTTTACAAGTCACCACCGATACAATTATATATATCTTCATCATCAATATTTCCGGCCCATCACAGTCACGGGTCTCCTCTCCGAATGAGAGGGTTAGGCCGTAGTCGACCACATTGGCCACAAAACTCTGAAAAGATTGAGGGAGGAGTGTACCGGGGATCGACCTCGATCCCCCTAAAGAACCGAAGTCCTAATGAAGTGAATTCAACTACAAGCTTCGTGGTACCATTATCGTTTTACTGGGCAGTTTTGTAGGAACTAGACACAAGGCCATAAATACTAGTAGGTAGGTATCTATTATATTTACCTTAGACATCGCATCCTTGCAGTGCGAGTTCTATTCTAGTGCATAGGCTTATTAGTATTGCGAGCCAACGACCGATGCACCTAGGACATTAAACCCTAGGGGCCGTCTCGGATCGGGAGGACAGATGTTTTAATGTTCGTTAAGGTCAGATGTTTTATTTTGTTTAAAGTAAGAACTATAAGTAGCTTATACATACCGTTGAAAGGTAAATTCATATAAAAGATTGTTTTAAACAAAGACTTCAATTGTACTACATATCATGCAGTGGCGTGCACTGGGTTTCTTACCAGGGTATGCATACGCCAGGAAAATGGAAAAAATCCTCCTAGGGCTATATTTCAATTTTAGGGTATGCAGTGCTTTTGTGCATGTATGAAGTGCACGCCACTGATATCATGTCCTACATAGGTATACATGTCCAAAACTATCTTTCATATGAATTAACCTACATATCAATATAACAATAAGTGGTATGTAGAACAAAACTAAATAAAAATTTACATCCCTACTTAATATTATAAATGTCAATGTAAGTTTGTTTGTTACGCTTTCACGCAAAAACTACTTAACCGTTCCTCATGAAACTTTGTACACATATTCTTGGAAGTGTTAGAAGTAATATAGGATACTTTTTATCGCAAAGGAAGACGAAGTCGCGGGCAACAGCTAGTAATAAATATTTTTACAGAAGTTTGTGTTATTTAATAGAACTTTTATCTGTAAAATATTAAAAACAAAAGTTTTTCTTGTTGGTTTCACTGAAGGCGAGCCAAACCGCGGCGTGAAATCTGCGTCACATTCTTCACCTTTCATAAATGACTCCACTTCGTAGGCACGAATATTTTATTTTACAACCTGATGAGTCAGTCAAACGAATCAAGAATTTTTTAAGTTCGCTAAAAAACGCCGTGTGACTTGTTTTGGAGCGATAATAATGTCTTTCTTGGAATAACCACCTTTATTTTGTACGTTGAGTATACCTATACTGTATAGTAAGTGCTTACTGCATTAAAACAATGTAGAATTTTTGTCAATTATTTAGGAACACTGAGAGGAGGAACATTAAGGTCGACTGTACATGTATCAGCGTTCAATTTAGGGCTGCTACTTTTTTATTATTATAGCAGCCAAACACCTGCCAGGCTAGCCCGCTACCATCTTAGACTGCATCATAACACCAGGTAAAAATGCAGTTAAAACCTAACCTAGCTTGTAGGGGATAAAAACAACAAATTAAAAAAAGAGTACTTACCTACTTCATTATTTCAAAACTTTAACATAGATGCTTTATTTGCTTATTTAAACCTGTTAGGTGTTTGGTAGTTATATATAATCTTATATTCCATATTGGTTTTATGTGCGGCATTTTACCTGAAAGTAAAGTAGAGTAAAATGAAATAGTTAAAAAATTTAAATAATGAAATATTACAAAGAAATACAGTATTATCTATCCTACCAATTTGTATTTCTTTCAATGAACAGTATTTTGTACATTTAGCAAACTTTATCTGAACCTAATAACTTGTATACATGCCCTTTTAATTGACTTAAGAATCGTGAAATAAAAAGTCACAAGGAAATAATAGTTGACATTAACGCCATAAAAACAAAATCAGCGATCATTCTCATATTTTATAATTGCGATCACTGGGTCGCATCGTAACAACTTAACAAGCAAAAAATAGCTTTTTTTTTGTAAACCACTATTAAAAACCTAATCATTAGTAGTTATTATGAAGCATTTTACGTGCTTTTTGATGGATTTTGGGGAAAAAAAGGTTTATTGTCATGCCCCTGACATAATGCAGCCTGCTACCATCTGAGACGGCATCACTTACCACCAGATGAGATTGCAGGCAAGGGCTAACTTATGCAATAAAACAAAACTATATAACTCTTAAAGTAATAATATTCAGAACCGTGTTATTTTTAATCTAATAATAACATTTACCTATTATAACGTACACTTACCTAAAAAGCTCAAGGGCGTTGCAGGTGATGATAATCGCAGTATAAGATTAATGAGCCGTACTATAAAGGTATTAGTTATTTTTAACCGTATATAAAGTTAACGATCTAAAGTCTCATAATAATTTGGCGTTATATCGGGTTTAGGAAATAAGAAAACTATTTTAAATCTTAATATATTAGCTGAGTGTGCAATTGAGCATAAACCAAATGTCTTTATATGTTTTATAGATTGCGTGAAGGCATTTGATACAGATTACCATTGGGATGGAGATTCTAAAAAAGGCCTCGAGAATAAGAAAATTAGATTAATAGGCAAACTCTACTGATCCAAGGAAGCTGCAATAAAAATTAAAGGTGATATGGCTGAATGGAAAAAGATTCGGAGAGGTGTCTCACAAGGATGCATATTGTCTCTATTGCTCTTTAATATTTGAATTGAAGATCCTAAGAATAGATAAAGAAGAGCATTGTTAACGAACCTATACAAATTAAGGTGTTCAGAAGATATGACAGTTATTGGGGAGGCAATAGGGTTGAATATAAATATAAACAGTACAAAATCTATACTTAGCTTATTCCAAAAACATCAAATGATACTACCTAAAATAAAATTTCATCGAATTGAAATTACAGCCGTCAGTAAATTTAATTATAAGGTTGGTATAAATCGAAGAATGTTGAAAAAATCAAAGAGACGCTTCTCAAATATTCATGTATTGCAAAGAGCCGAATGTCAACAAAGACTGATGACAACCGTCATGGTAAGGTTGTTTTTTTTTGCTGGACAGCAAAATTACCGTAAAAAAAGCAATTAGAAGGCGGGGAAATAAATGGTTCGTAGAGATATAAGAGAGTTAATCGGACTTACTGACTACATCCTAAGGTGTTTCTCCGACTGACCTTCAAACTTAAAGGAGATGGGGTAGATCGGGACATTTTATAACCTTAAATCTTTATCTAAATAAAGCCGATCTAAGCAATTTTGGCCGTGACTGCAATTTGAGCATTTTTTTTAAAGTTAATAATTTTGTTTCATTTATTATGCCCCGGAAACACGTTTTACCACAAAAACTGTAACATGTACGGTAGTAATTTATGTTTATACTGTATATTTTAATAATTAAATCTCATGTTAATTTGGTCAATGTATAAAAATGGTAAACTGGTCCCCAAGCTCCATACAAATTAGCAAACTCTTTCAAGATGGCCTGGCTTGATGATGATGAACCCATAATTATGTAAACCTTCTAAGGGCGGAGAGTTTTAGAAGCTTGACCCATTAATAACCAAAATAATAATAATAGTACCTACTACGACCCGGCGTCAGTTCTTGAAAATAGCAGTGCATTGCTCTACTGGGATCGAACGATTATCACTGGCAGGTATATTAAAGCTAATAGACCTGATATAGTGCTAGTCGATCGATCAGTGCGCCGTGCAATAATTGTTGACATTACTATTCCACATGACGATAATCTGGTGAAAGCTGAAAAGGAAAAAGTATCTTAATACTTGGACCTTGCTCACGAAATTACCGCTATATGGAATGTTGAGTCGACCGTTATTGTCCAGATCGTCGTTTCAGTCAATGGTCATCTCGCGAAAAGCTTCGACCAACATCTTAAGAAGCTTTCGCTTGGTTGTTGGATCAAGGGTTGGATACAGAAGGCAGTAGTCCTTGAAACGGCGCGTATTGTGAGGAGGTTCCTCACTCTGGAGCCCTGACCGCCGGTGGTTGGGCATTTAAAAGCCCCATAAGCGGAGGGTGGATGTTTTTGTATAAATTTTTAATAGTGTTTTTTATTTTTTTAAGCATTGTTAAGAATTTAAAAAAAAAAATTAAAAAGAATAAATGATAGACTAACATAGTACCTACTAATAATAGACAAGTGCTTTATTTCATATATATTGTAATATTGTGTAGAGTAATAACATAGGATTAAAAAAGGGTGACAACCCTAACTGTGAGTGGTAACATTATTAAGGTCGACTGTACATACTCGTATCTGCAAGTCTGTCATAGCCAGGGGGACAGGTTTGACCGTTATTGAACTTGCCCCTGCTTGCAGCGAGTATTCGATGTCATTACCAGATTAATACCTACCTACCTATTGGTGAGGAGGGCCAGACAAAGATTTTAGTACAAATATGAATAATAACAGAGCGGTGATAGACTAGTGGTTAGGATTTCGGCTTTATTTTCAGGGTGCCGGATTCGAGACCTAGCACGCACCTCTAGTTTTTATGATTTATGTGCGTTTTAAACAAGTACATTGTGTCTAAAAACATTGAAAACGATTTGCGCACGTCTGGTAAACGCTAAGAACATTAGAGGTAAAATAATTACTGACAAATCGTGAGTGAAATATTGAAAGGGATATTATAAATCAAGCGAATAAATACTATACAGCGAACGCTAACGAGAAACCTATATGTATTATTTTCATAACAAAACTGTGACAAAGCGAGCGTATAGCTACTGTGCTACAATAAATATAGTGCTCCAAAATGTAAGCCATATTCAGTAATTACTATGTCTTTAATATACATTTATATTAATAATAAATACCTGAATAATAAATACCATTTTAAAACAAGATTCATTATTCCGAATTTAATATTTATAGAAAATTGTGGTATTTTGTTCGTTTATCGGGAAAGTTGATTTTCGTTATGGATATATTTAAATGTGGAGTTAATGTTCTGACATAAAATTCAAATTAAATAACTTAGTGGTGCGGTGAGAGCCCAGTAGGAGCCATCAGCTTCACTTTCGGGCCTAGTTGCGTTTTAAGTAATTACAATATCATTTACTTCAACGGTGAAGGAAAACATCGCGAGGAAACCTGCATGCCTGAGAGTTCTCCATTATGTTCTCAAAGGCATGTTTTAATACTAAAACTTGACTAACTGTTAGGTACTAGATACTTACCTTGCGTAGGTACATATCATAAACGTTAATTAAAACGGTCAAAGATCATCAGGTTGATCATTAGGTACTTAAATTTATAACCGTTTATAAATAAGGCAGATATTCTTTAAAAATACCATCATGGAAGAACTGTTCATTATTTCCGATACAAATTAATTATTCACACATGTTTTTTTGGTGTTTATTGTTACGGATCTCAAAAAAAACTGACACGTTCCTCATATAATGTAAAGTTTGGCTAGTAAAGAGCAATAAATCAATAAATTATAGATTAAAAACGTTTCGAATAATTTCGGGAAACATTGGAAGAAAACGTGACAACGTATTGTTTTTTTTTCTTGAAATGTACTAAATAATTAATTTGATTAAATTTATTAGTATCAGATTGCATCGGAAAAAGTGTCCCTATTGTTGTGGGACAGAAACTAAGCTCGTGATTGTTAATAGCCGCTTAAAATAGACATTGTTGTGTTTTTCTATAATATTTACATACCTATAACTCTTAACAACTAATTATTTCAGAATGTTTGCTTTCCAAAGTTCGGAGATGAGGAAGGATGTTGAATTGTTGTTGTTGTGAATAAAACATAAAATTTATTTGCATTCAATTATTACTTAATTTTATTGTTTTTTTTAGCTAAGCAAGGTATTCTCTTAACTTTTGTTGATAATACGTAAATATATTATAAACTAAAAAGAAAATAAGGTTGCCGCGTACGCAAACTGTTATGTTAACCTGTGTGTGATTTTTTTTCCCTTCTCTGAAATCTGTACTTTGCATTTTAAATACAAACTGGTTATAAATAGTTATTTGACGGATTAGTAAATGTTTTTTTTATTTCCTCGCAGGGCCCGGGAAACAAGTAATCAAAGGCGTCAGCGGCAGGTTTATGGCTGGGCAGCTAATAGCAATCATGGGACCTTCGGGTGCCGGCAAAAGTTCTCTTCTAAACGTTATATCAGGATACAAGTAAGTTATAAACTCGGCCCATTATAAATGACAACAACTTTGTTGCAGCTTCTATACTTTTCACTCACTAACTTACTCACTTACAAACACAGTAATAGGTACATTTTTATTTATTTTCCATTTATTGTTTTATATTAAAACAAATACCACTTTACACCATTCAGTATCCAATGAGATCTACGCACTCGCTATTTCATTGGTGGTGTCTTCGAAGATGCAGCTCACCCAGACCTCACTCTGTGCTTGAGATAGCATGAGTCATTTGTGTTTTTTATTTTCTTTAATAACTAAACTTCCTTACTACGATTTAAAACTATGAACAAAAACATTGTGAGGAAACCTGCATGCCATAACGTTATCAAGGGGTGTGGCGTCCATCAATCCGCACTAGGCTAGCGTGGTTAACTGCGGCCTATTGCAGGAGGAGTCGCTTGCCCTATGTAGTGGGCCCGTAATGGATGACGATGATGATGATGATGATGATGATGATGATGATTAGGATAATAAATGGGACCAACTTCGGTACTCGGTTTTTTCAAGAGTAACTCAATACTAATCAGGCACGACCTTAAAATCGTATCTCGTGATCTGTAGACATGCTAACATTAGAGGTTAAATAATTATTTTCAACTGCTAAATGGTATGAAGTGACTATACCATTTGAGAAACAACTCCAAGGTGGAGTGGTTTTTGTAGCTTCAATATTAGTCGTGTACATGGTTTCTTTATGTTCTTAAATCTGTGATAAAACACTTGAAAACTATTCTGACTCTTTACCAACCCATTACCGCTCACTACTGGACTCCCACACATATACAGGTCTCCTCCCACAATGAGAAGGGCCGTAGTAGTCCACTATCCTGGACCAGTGCGGACGGATAAGTTTATATTTAAGACCCCTTATAATAATGCATTGAGCGTCTTATGGTTGAAGGGAAAGTAAAAGGTACCAGAGCACGCGGTAGATCACCCATGAGATGGACGGAACAAGTGAAGGCCACAATCGAGGCTCCTCTATATGAATGCGCAAGAAAGGCAACCGTTAGAAAAGAGTGGCGAAGGATTGTCAAGCGAGCCACAACACCACGACCAGTCTGTCAAGACTGTAACGACTAAGAAGAAGAATAATAATGCTAGTATAAATGAAAAGAAGCGGTGGCAACCCAGTGGACTTCGACTTCCCTTAAGGGAGAAAATTAATGACGTCATAGTTCAAAGTCCTTTGATGCAGTGTCAAAATTTATATTTAATCAATCAAACAGAGGGTTTTTTTGGGACGGAAATAAAATGTTATCAATAATTTTACTTCAACTGAATGCGTGTTTTAATGAAGATTTCTAATTTCGCGTCAGGTCCTTTTATGAAAATAAATTGATTAATAAACGAGCTTACTTAAGGAGGTCCACCATAATAATACAAAGTGACTTCCGAAGAGATTATTATCCGTGAAATATACATTAGTTATACCCACATCAAAATAAACATTATGGGTCTTAAAAAAAAGTGGAATATCAGGTGTTCGACCTGTAAACGAACTGGCTGGCATTTCTGGCTTGGAATTATTGGCCGAGCTAAAGGCATTTACGGGGATTTCTCAGGTGATCTCTAGAAATTGAAATTTGTATCTTTTTACTATTAGTTACGTATGAATTTACGTAAGGCCTTACAGTGGTCGACCTGTAAACATACTGGTGGACATTACTGGCTTGGCATGTATTGGCTTGGCCAAAAGCATTTGCGTGAGGATCTAGACATTGGAATCTGTATCTTTTTACTCCTAATTACGTGTACATTTACGTTGTTTAAAGAAATAAATGCTATTCCCTGCCGTCTACGCTAATCCGTCAAACGTCCAGGAAACCTCACGACCACGCTATCGTAAATCTGTCATCCTTACTAATATTATAAATGAGAAATTGCGCTTGTACTCCCTTCACGCCGTAACTGAGTAATCAATCACATGCTTTTTTGGCATAAAATTAGTTAAAAAGAGTTACTTAAAATTACGGAGAGTGAAATAGCTTAGAAGCGGAGATAGCGCAGTGGGTAGGATGTCGATTTCCCTACACATTAAATAATTAATTAATGTTGTGGTATACAAATAAAGAGTTTAATAATAATAATAATAATTTTAGATTTGTGTACAACAGAATTCGTACCATTTTAGAATTTTAAAAGTGTCAATATTTCAACAGATCCGGAGGTATTACAGGCGAGCTTCTCGTGGACGGACAGACTCGCGATGAGCAGCAGTTCAAAAGATCATCGTGTTACATCACACAAGAAGATCTCCTACAACCTTTACTCACGGTGCGCGAAGCTATGGACGTGGCGGCAAAATTCAAGCTGCCAAAGGGTGCGAAGATTCCCTCGGAGGAAATACTACAGGAACTCGGCTTGTTAGAGCATCAAAACACCAAGACTGATCTACTTTCAGGAGGACAGAAGAAGAGGCAAGTACTAACCTTATAATAATACAATTACTATACATTTTAGACTCTTTTTCGGGATACCAGCACGGCTAGCCTGGGCAGGAGTCAATTTGACAAAGGATAAAAATGTATCTTCTTCCACAGCTTTCGCGAGAGTCTATACTCTCGGAGCACTGGCTCATATGTGGAAATTATATCCAAATAATCGTCATGTACTTTCATTTCTGTACTGTATGCTATTTAATCCTAAGACTCCTTCTTAACTTAAGAAGTTTAAATTTCTTGGAGTGCAGTCCGAACTTAGATCGAGACGTACGCTGAGTTTGAGCATGCCGTTCCACAAAACGAAGTTTTATAAGCATTCGTTCACAGTCAAAGCTACTGAATTGTGGGATACACTCCCATTGAACATCAGACCGTCGAAGTCACTGGGCATATTTAAAATTGCTGTTAAGGCCCATTATCTCGCTCAGTAAAGACGACTATTATTATTTATTTATCTACTCAAACTCATATTTAAGTATTAATGGTATCTTAAAATATGTATTAGTATATTTATTTTTTATATTTATCAATAGTATTGTTGTATTTGTGTAGTCTGGTTTATGTATTAGTATGTAGATATTCGTATGTATGTACTAAATAGTGTACCCCACCTATTCGTTTTTCTTTTTAGTTTTCCTAATCCCAAGGGTGTCTGGCAGAGATAGCAAGTTAGCGATAAGGCCGCCTTTTGTATCCTGCTTCATTCTTCATGTGTTTTTTTTCTCTCGGTTTTCTGAGTGGTGTACAAATAAAGAGTATAAATAAGTAAATAAATAAATAAGTCCTCTAGAAGGGCTAGCACGGGCAGGAGACAAAAATTATATCCCCCGGTTATATCCCGTGTCAAGGGATGTAATGAACGTGTCCACATGCTAACTCACGGGAACATGGAATAGGAAGTTAACCCCCGTTTATTATTACACATATATTAGTCGGATATTATTTCCACTTATGTGCCCTATTATGCCCCAGTGCTCTGAGAGTTTTTTTTTTTTAGTTTTTTTTTAATTTGATAAAGCTATGGGAGAAGCGAAGCGATACTTTGCATTAGTAAACTTAAGTTTCCAACTGAGTTAATTTCAACTCGGTTGGCGGATAGCATGACGTTATACGTAAAAGGAATATTCGGTGTACAGCATAGCCCAGCTGAGCTGGTTATTATCACTAACATGTGTTCACTAACATGTGTTTCCTGCCACGTATAATTTGAGTACCTTCAGGCTAGAGTGAATAGGCTTTTTCTAGGCAAGCGTGCTCTAACCTAGACCTCATCATTGCTTTCTAACGGGCATTATTGTCGTCAAGCGCTGGCCTATCGTTAATAAAAAAAATTCGCTAATACCCACCATCTCACCTCTTACTAATATTATTAGCTATTAAATAATTTATATATTATTATTAAAGCTGCACCCCAACGGGGTTTTCATGTTAATGAAAGATTGGTAAAATAAATAAATCCCTCATAGAAACATCGTGGAGGGTCGAAGTTCTAAATCTCTCTCTCAAGTGAACTCCTGTAATCCTGTGCCCAGCTGTGGGCCATCGCTGTGCTGGCTATGATAATAAGTTGTGTATCGTGCATACGAAATGTAGCGAAAAGTGTTACAACGAAAGAAAATTATTTAATTGTATGAGCATAACCGCGAAAGGTTAAAATGGTTATTAGCATAAAGGCTGACGCAATAGCAAATTAATAAACAATCGGTTAAATTAACTATTGTTTCGTTATTCAGCTACTTGCTCGCCGTTGCAAAATCTGACAAAGGCACTGTACACAGTACATTCATGTCAAATGATCAGTTACAGACATTATACTTATACTTACATAGATTATGCACTAAAATCGCTAAAATATTATGTAGGCATGAAAATGGAATATATGTCCTAACACAGTTGATGTTTATAGGCCGTATATTTGTTTATGAAATATCGTGTATTTCTCTTCAAGTTTAATCTGAGCATTGGATGTTGTGGATTCATTTTCATAAATTTTTCTGAGTTGTACAGTACCAACTTAAGCTTTGTATAAATATGTAGGAATGTATTTGTTTTCTTTAATAATCTGGCTGCTGAAAGGATGCGTTCCTGAAGTATCTTGATCTGTAAGTTGTTTTTTTTAAATAACGATTAACAGTTGACATAACCTTGCACTGTTAAGGCTTTATGAATTTTAGAAAATGTTTTTGAGCGTAGAGAAATAGCTTATCATTCGCCAGTAGCTCAAATAATAAATTTTAGTCGAAGAAGAGCTTTTGCTGAAACAGCTCTTCCGAAAGAGTACTACTGCATTGCTGTGTGCCAGTCAGAAGGATGTGTGTGGATTGTGGATTTAGGTGTTATTATAGGAACATGAGCTTTTCTTTATAAATCTTAAACGCAATGTTTTTTTTTTTTATATTCTTAATCTAGAACTCTGCGTACAAACTATTTTTTTTGGCCTAAATAAAGTTTATTATTATTATTATTTCATCCATGAGCCTTTAGGTTGATGGACATAGGGCAGCAATTCGCAGGACGTGTTCCTTAGGTAACACTGTTGCACGAAGCATGGCTTATATCGCGTTCGTTGTCGTCATCAATGCGCTCTTGGACATCAATGCTCAATGTGATCTATTCCATGACTGACATGACATGTTTTATAATGCTGTACACCCCACTTAAAGGCTATCTCAGCATGCATAACACAAAAGACACTCCTTGTTTGCCACCCAATTTTGTGATATTTAGCCGCTAAACAAAAGAAAATTAAAATGAAAGAGAGAAAAAAAATAAACCCTAAAATAGGTACTACATAACCAAGAAAAAAAAATTAATAAAATAAATAAATGACTAACTAACATGCTGTACTTTTAAAAGTTTTTGACTTCTTTTTTGAAACACTAATTAAATTTAATTGTAATTAACATCAACAATTAAACTAATTAATAATTTAATTGTTAAGATACTCTGAGAATATTGAATGACCTTTACTTCAATATTCGCAGAGTATCACTATACAATATATTACTATCATGTCTTTTATAATGTTTAATGTCATCTTTCATTCATTTGTCTAATAGTTATCCATAAATCTTGTAGTTCAATCTAGTTAGTGTAAGTGGCCCTGCCGTACTAAAAAGATGTAAAATAAAAAACCTGCGAACTATTGCTCTGTTTCCAGACCACTTACAGACTGGCAAATTGATCACTATTAAAAAAACAATGAAAACTGTAATCGTAATGTCCCTACAAAATCACATCGTCCATTCAGTTACGACCTTTCAGGAATACATAAGTTCAACGGCCCAATTTCCCATTCTAGGTTAGCAATAGCGCTAGAGTTAGTGAACAATCCACCAGTATTCTTCCTCGACGAGCCGACGAGCGGTTTAGACAATGTCACAACGGTGCAGTGTATCAAACTACTCAAGCAGTTGGCGAGGCAGGGGAGGACAGTGGTTTGCACCATTCACCAGCCACCAGCATCGCTCTTCGAGCTTTTTGATCAGGTAAGAAATTACACAACACATTATACCGTGCGGTAGTTTTCGAAATCGGAAGTCAGCTGACAAAATAAATGCGTCAGGCGCCTTTGTTAACCGAATATAACGGATCATGCATAAAATGCGCGCGCTGTTAATAAATAAATTCCAGGGTATTTTGTGAGCACATCACATTAATAGCTTAAAAAAGTCCATAGCTAGCTGGCCTTTAGGGAGAGTTTTCTCATTATCTCCTAGAGATAAAAATGGGATTAAGTATCTACTTGGAAATGAACAGCGACTTAGCATCTATGAGGTTTCAAATTGGACTACCTGGAGATTTATTACCTTATTGCAAAATATTATTAGGTTTACCAACAGCTACTATTGCGCTTTGACATTAATAACGTAACTTTAAATTGCTATCGGCCTAAGTTAATGCATCTTTTTTGTGTAAGTTGTTGATGAGTAACATCTTGATGATTTTCCTCTTTATGTAACGTTATAAATTAATAAGGAAGGGTTTAAAGTGTAAGTAGTTTATTTAATAATAAAACACTTAGTTTATAACGACAACTTACTTCAATATAGATGGAAGTTATTATACATTCCATTTTTTATTTTGGCTATGTTACCGCGCGGGGAAAATGATATCGAGACAATAAACTTACTTATAATTAAATGAGGGTAGGCTTGTCCTTTTCCCTGTTGCTTTGACCCCAGCACGGCTAGCATGAGCAACGGACATTTATCTCCAACAAGGATAAAAATGTATCTTCTAAATTCTACCACAGCTTTATCAAATTTCAAAGCTCTGGCGCACAAGTAGAAATAATATATGTATAACAATAAACTTGGGGGGGGGGGGGGGAAACTTGTCCTATTCCATGTTCCCGTGCTTTTATGCAGTTGGACACGTTTATTATATACCCTGTCAATGGATATAATCGGGGGATATAATTTTTATCTTTTGCCTGTTCTAGCCCTGCTGTTGTGTACATTTTGTCTTCTCCCTATGCTAGTCGTGAAGAATGTGTACGCATAAAGTCTCGGGGAATTGCTAGTCTATCTTTAATTTGCAATCGGCGAGAGTTGACACCTACATCAGCATTGTGTAATGAAATCACTGTTTAATGAGGATTTAGAATGTTTTATATACAGGGTTCGCACTTGTCGTTAGTCAATTCAGATACCTACTTGTTACCTACTAAATTCTGAATGAAAGAACTAAAATTATGAAATATACAATTCTTCACAGCCAACAAAATACTTAGATATATGTGATTCTTGACCATATTACTGATCAAATGGTTCTGAAAACTCTGTAGATAGATAAAAACTACTAAGTTACCTAACGTAAATTTTAATTAGTTAAGTGTTCCCACCTTAGTAACTTATTATCTAAATTTTTGGGATAAAATAACAAATGATATATATGGAGTCATAACTGAGTATTTTGATTGTTTTAAATAATTTTAATTACTAATTTATACTGATGTTTCATCCGAGTGCAAGGTCAAAGTCAAGGTCAAAGTCAAAGTCGTATAAAAATATAAAATTGAATTTAGTTATTAGAACTTGACTAATCCTAGAATGAGTCAAAAATTGCAAAAAAAAACTTACCTACTTTTAAAATTATCACGATCTTAAGTGATAAACATATAACATTATATTAAGTTTATTTCGGTTAATCGCACTACGACAGATGATTAACGTTTTAAACTACTTGTTAAAAACGAGAAAGCTATAAAAACCGATTTTAATAAATCAGTGCATTTTATATTATTGTTGGTAGCTACCTAGTCTTAATTTGCATTAATCACAACGTTTTTTCAACTGTTTCTTGGAAGATTTGTGTGAAGTTCAAGCGTTCCGTACCCGAAGGTGTCCGTTTATCAGTTTATTAATAAATACCGCTGTTGGTTTAAATTACTAATTAAAGTCTTGTACGCTGAGTTCGTTTATTGACGCGGTGGTAGCCCAATGAGCTCGACTTCACTTTCGGGACCGAGTTCGAAGTTCGACCCAGAACGAAACCTTTAAAAAAACCCCCCCAAAAAACCTCTAAAAAGTTATGTGCGTTTTAAGTAATTAAAATAACACTTGATTCAACGGTGAAGGAAAACATCGTGAGGAAACCATGCCTGAGAGTTCTCCAAAATGTTTTCGAAGTGGTGGACTACGGCCTTAACCCCTTCTCATTGTGGGAGGAGACCCGTGTCCTGCAGTTGGCTGGTAATGGGTTGATATGATGATGACGCTGAGTTCCCTATTTAGACCCTCGCACTCCCGGGCCGGCAGAACAACATGGAGATCTCCCGGGCATGAAGGTTTTCTCATGATACTTACGTTAAGCGTTAAACCAAGTTCTCCCGGAAAGAGAAGCTGAAGTCATACCCACTGAGCTATCACCGTTTATTCGAAAACTTCGCGCTTCATGTAAGATATTTAACACTAATGACTTAACACAAAAAAAATCTTAAATAAAATCTTATTATTGAATGGTCACAAACATCTTGTTTGCTAATTGCCCTTTTCAAATTGCACTAAAAGTTATTGTTATACGCATAACTAAACAGATTTTTAGTAGGTATGTAGAATCACGTACTTAGCTGTGTACGTGACTTAGGTACACTGGATCAACCATACTTTGGCAGACACTATTTTATTCCCGTGGGTATGGTACTCAGTTATTTTAAAACCATGACGACCTCTCTGGCGCAGTGGTTTTAACTTGAAGTTGTCTGGTTCGACTCCCTTGGGAATTTATAAAGTCTGAATTTTCTCTGGTTTGGTCTAGTAGGAGGCATCCGTGGCTAGTTGCCACTAGCGACTGCCTAGGTAATATAAAATGTTAGCATGTCATGGATATGATCTATGGTTGATCGTATCCAGCTCTGGGGTTAGGAGTTAAATAATATTCTGTAACACCGTCGTCCAACCACCGTCACTTGATAACATAGTTATTATAATTATAATGTGATAATTTTAATATTATATTAAACACTAATGAATCTAACATTTGGGTATAATTGATAACAACCCAAATTGACGGCCGATTGGCGCAGTGGACAGCAACCCTGCTTTCTGAGTCCAAGGCCGTGGGTTCGATTCAATATTTGTGTGATGAAAATGAATGTTTTTGAGTGTCTGGGTGTTTATCTATATATTATAAGTATGTATGTATATTATTCATAAAAAAGAATCATCAGTTATCTTATTTTATTTATTTTTTATTTAAAATACTTTATTGCACAAACTTAGAAACAATACAAAAAACACACAAGAAAAGAAAAAAATATGTAAAATTAAAAACAATTTAAAAAAAATAATAAAAAAGTAAGTTATCTTAGTAACCATAACACAAGCTACGCTTACTTCGGGACTGGATGGCGATGTGTGTATTGTCGTAGTATATTTATTTATTTATAAATTCTAGTACCTAATAGGTCCCTTCATTCAAATATTTGGAACCTTAATATACGAAAAAAAGAAAGAATTGAATTTAAAAAATTCTTTTGAGCCAGTGGTTCTGACGCATATAAACATTTTTATATCTAACTAAAGATTACAATTTATTTATTCCGAGATATTGTGACGGGAATTTGCTAGCATAACTGATTTTCGCGTTGTTATATTTTATTACCTATAAAAAAGTTGTAAAGCCGTCCGTAAACTACCTATGCGGGTAGCTTATTAATAATTATCAGTTATTGAAATAGAATAATAAGTTGGTGAGAAATTATTACATAGAGTTGTTAAAACCACCACAGTATATGAATTTATTTTAATTTATTATAATAATTTAGTTTAAGCTCTCAGGATGAGGCTATGCACTAAAATAATGTCATATTTGAGTGCATATTTTCTTTTTAATCGAATGGGTATTATTCGTTTGACGCGTTCTTGTGTGTGTTTGTTCGTGTGCGTGTGTGTGTGTGTGTGTGTGTGTGTGTGTGTGTGTGTGCTCCCAAACGGATGAAACGATTTTGTTTTTTTTTATTGGTTGAAAGGTGAATTAGTCTGAAGTGTACCATGTTAGATGAAAGTCCTTCCAAGATGGCCGCCACTTGGGGCTTGACTAGTAGAATAACATAAACTATGACAAATTTCAAATACAAGATGGCCACCACCACAAAATGGCGAATTTTTTTTTGTAACAACTCCCCCAACATTGGTATTTAATAGAAATTTCTAAAATCCTGGCATCCCGAAAACAATCTATCTACTGTCACACAGATAAGTTGTATACAAATTCAACTAATTTGACAGGTCTTAAAGCAGGACAGCCATATCTACAGAAAGAATTCTGAAAAAGATAGCCTTATTTTTAGGCTTGTCAATTTCGTTCAAAAGTCCTTTATATTTTTAAATCGAAGATTGGTGTAGGCTTAGCAGAATTGACACCGGTAGATCTCGATAACCTAAAGTTCCTTGAAGTACCTACTAATTTTCATAACTCCTGGTATTACAATTTAAAATAAAATGTATATAAATATGTTTAATTAAATTTATGGTTGTAACAACTCTAGACTCGTCAACTTGTTGTATTTTTATGAATACATTACCCATTCCGTACCTACACTCATTAAATTAGCAATTAAGGATAGTAATTTTTGTTATAAAATCATGATATTAAAATTAAAATATTGTGTAATGAAATCAATACCAACGTCACTACAATAGTTACTGAGGAAATCCCTGTTATTTCAGGTTATTATGTTTCAAATACTTTAATAACACTATTTTTCGATTGACGTGACAGATAGCGTGCGATGCGCATCCTACCCATGGGGCCATTTACATAATTGAGATAAATCAAGTGTTTGTGACTTACCGAGTACCTATAGTTTCTTCTATTGTTTGACCTGCTGTTTACATTTGCATTGTTTTTATGCTGTGGCGTGCAAAGCGTGTTCGATTTGTAATTCATAAACTGGCTTCTTCTGAGGATAGTCGGCGGCCGGAAATCTGGGCCTTAAGTTTGCTGTTACATTGGTCGATCCATAATTAAAAGTTCTGAAGAACAAACCAATTTTTTTTACAAAAAAACCGTCTTCATATGAAATTTAAATGGGACCATATTGGAACAAAAAAAGAATTTTGTAAATCCTTCTATAGATAATACAGTAATGCCCGAACATACACATGCCTCTTTTTTCAAGATAGAATAGAAAGAATAAAGTCCATTATTATTTAAATCTTATATGCAACAAATAGCCCAGGTCAGTAGAGAAAGCTTTTTTCTTTCACTATGGAAAATTAAAGTGAAAAAACTTAATAGGGTATGGTATGTAATGCTTACACAGTGAGTACCAAGAGAAAATGTGTTTATTCTCAAATTGTTTAAAGTTAATAAACGTTTTATAATGTTTGTTTTGTTACTTTTGGTCATTGACAGCCGGTTGGTGCAGTGGGCAGCGACCCTGCTTTCTGCGTTTAAGGACGTGGGTTCGATTTCTACAACAGGAAAATGTTTGTGTTATGAACATAAATGTTTTTCAGTGTCTAAGTGTTTATCTGTATGTAATAAGTATTTATGTGTATTATATTTATAAAAAAATTCATCAGCTATCTTAGTAACCATAACACAAGCTACACTTACTTTGGGGCTAGATGGCGATGTGTGTATTGTCGTAGTATACCTATTTATGTATATTATATATGAGTATACTATATATATTGAACGACTACTGACCTTGAATTTTTTTTGTTATAACAGACTTGGGACCAGAAACTGAATACTGACAGTGACAGAATACAAAGACACAGGTTTTTCAGCCAGGATGTTCTTTTCTCTTCACGTTCCTTTTGCATTCTATCTTGCCCTACATAGATCATTAATCGATTGCAGAAGGTGTTCAAATATGGCAGACATTAGTCAAGCATTCATTATAATTAAATATGTATTTATGTAAGTTATTCAAGTATTAATGATATGTATATTAAAGTATGAGTTTTACTTATATTAACTACTAGCAACCAGCCGTGACTTCGCACGCGTATAAATTAGACGAAAAGGGTGAATCTATTGCCATGTTTAAATTAAAATTATTTTTTATTTCTACTTACAAAAAATTTAATTAGGCTTTATTATGTATATAGACCACCTGTGAAAAATATGAAAATCATCATCAAAATCCATTAATTGATTTAGGAGGAGTTAGCGGATAATAATAATTGTTTAATTCAGGTAAAACCCAACTCAATATACACACGCACACAAAGCTGACACGTATAGAGGCATTGACAGTATGCCCTAAACAGACAGGTGCTGGTAGCGACTTTGTTTTATTGTCGTCATCAACATATCAGCCCGTTACCGGCCCACTACAGGGCACAGGTCTCGTTCCCAAATGAAAAGGTTTTAGGCCTTAGACCCCCACAATTGCCGAGTGGATTTTTTGACGCACTTTGAATTACATTACAAATCAGCCCTTGACTAAAATCTCACCAGCTGGAAGTAATGATGCTGTCTTAGATTGAAACCGATTATGGGATGGAAACACATACCTACCTACCTGTTTTTTATTACAATTTTTTAAGTTAGAAAAGCTTTATTGCTACCTCCGACCCTTGGGCAGGACGCAGGTTATACGTATACCTACCTATAAATAAAAATAGGTTTTTACGCTGCAATGTAGCGGAGCGCAAAATCTATTGGCGGTACTTCTTTATCGTAACGGTGATAACCAGCCGAGACCAAAGTTTTCCACCAGACCAGACCATTGAAAAAAACAATCCATAATTTAAACAATTCAAATGGGCGAGACCTTGGCTTTGACTTTGAGACCTTCCACAATAGAGACTATACTACTCACCGCTGCGCTAGCAAGGTCATCAAATGTTACATCATATTTTAACGAATTCCTCGATTTACTATAAGTATATCAATGATATATTTAGATCTATTTTGGCGGATGGAAGGCGAAGGCGCCTGTCTACTTTTTGCTCATAAACAGTTTAATTAGGCTATTGTTAAGCTGTCAAAGATATAAAAGATAACTGCCATATAATTGATCCCATTTGATCTAAAACGTGTGTTGTTTCTTTGGGCATAGGTGATTAACTTACATTAGGTCCATTATTTTGACATTCACGAATTATTAGTGTGCGTCGATCATATGTAGGTATTAGGTATGTAGGATTTAAAAGAGGTGTTTGCAAACCCACCAACAGAAGTGAAATTACTTGTAGTTGCGTATAACTTTCGGTACAAAGAATAAACTTGCACAGTGGCGTACACGTCATACAAAAGCACTGCCTGCCCTACTATTTATAAATAAATAAATATACAACACACATCGCCATCTAGCCCCAAAGTAAGCGTAGCTTGTGTTATGGGTACTAAGGTGACTGATCAATATTTTACTGAATAATATACATAAATACTTATAACAAAAGATATAAACACCCAGACACTGAAAAACATTCATGTTCATCACACAATCATATTTCCAGTTGTGGGAATCGAACCCACGAACCCACGCCAATCGGCCGTCCAAATATTTTATTATACAGAGGTATATATTTCTCGCATAGGAGCAGATTTGGAAAAGACCTGAGTGCCCAGCAGTGGTCGTTTATAGGCTGATGATAAGATGGCTTCGTGGATGTATGTTTTCGCAGTAGGATTCAACTTAACACAAATAAATACTTATAATATACATAAAAACACAAACACGTGACAAAAAAATTTTCATTTTGTGAGAATCAAACCCACAGCCACGGAGTGAGAAAGCAGGATCACTGCCCACTGCGCCAACCGTTCGTCTTGCAGAATACTAAATATTTAGGTACCTACTAGGTTATCTAGACAGCAGTGTGTTCCAGCAAAGTTCTGTTAACGTATTTTAGAGGTGTAATAAAAACTCTTTTCCCGGGCACCTGTAACAAAGTTATGTTAGGTTATAAGACAGCTGTAACTTACGCACCGAATTTTTTTCAATTATTAAGTTAATCCACGCAAATTCAAATTTCAAATTACTTTATTCTTGTAGGCCTATCACATGCACTTATGAAGCGTTCATACATATAATATGTTTACATAATTTTAAGGGGATGGTAATAAATTCGTTCGCCAACTTAAACCTAAAGTTACGAGGGTTTCAAACGCGCCCTGGTCTAAGAAAACCCACAACAATCTTAGCCGGGTAACATTTTTGTTTTGTTATCACCATCTCACAGTAAATTAATATTAAGCTATGAAGTTAGAGCAATTCACACCCAATCTTTTTTATCGTTTAAGTAATCGTTAAAATAGGATTTTTCTGCACGCATAAGTTAACGCACGCAGTAATGTGACGATGCATACTATAGGTATAGATGGTTTCTACTAGGTATAGGCATTTTGCTTGCGAACTTAGAATGAATATGTAGTTTAATAAGTCTTAATAACGTTCACTCAAGCAACATAGATATTCAACCAACATACAGGGCTAGATAGATAACCTTATTCGTTATTATCATTGGTTATTTATGAATTATTTTTTTACAGGCATACATATTAGCAGACGGGCGTTGTATCTACCAGGGCGACACAGATGCGATGGTACCACATCTGCAGAGCGTCGGCCTGGCGTGTCCTAGGCACCACAACCCCGCCGATTTCAGTAATGTCTATTTAAACAAAATTCGCTTTACCATATACCTAAGTCGTTTCCATAATTGCAAACACCATTCTCAGACGATTTTATTAACGTTAAATTATTTTTGGGCACGGATTTTAGAGCCAACGAGAAATTCTAATAAATCAATATTTACCATAATGTTTAAGAATTTGAAAATATATTATACAGGTTTTATAAACCAAATCGAATCAATATTTTCATTATTATATTTTTTCAGTCATAGAAGTAACGGAAAACTCTCAAAATATAACAATGCTGTGCGACGAAATATTGAATGGAAAAATGTATAAATCTGCAAAATTTGATACCGTACCGAGCGAGCCGATAAATAACATGCACCTTAAAGTTTGCTATCAAATAGAAGATGAATCAGGGGAGACAGAAATAGTATTATCGAATGAAAAATGCACATATCAAGTGAAACAGTATAATGAAGTCAGCAATTCCACAACTTCATTGGACCAGATGTCAAGAGATGACTCCTCGTTAGCTTGGATGAAGATACAGAAGTCAACGTGTAGATACCCGACGACGAATTTCCAACAGTTCTCCATATTGCTTGTCAGAATGTTGGTACAAATCTCAAGAAATCATCAAGGTATGATGTATTTGTTTTTCTTGACTACTAAATAGACTGTCAAACCTAGTAGAAGTTGCGCCGTTCTTCCACACTGCTTAAATAAGACAGTAGAGCAAGTAGCTACTTATAATATGAATGCGTATGGACATGGTCGTTGACCAAACAAAATAACAACGATACATTGATTAATAGTTAAAAGAGCACCAAGAGGGCGCACCAGGTAACATCGTATCACTTACTTGACTGGAGCCTTAAACTGTAAACAGCAAGCAATTCCTAAGCTACGGGTAGTAGGTATACTCTTAAATATGTATGTACTTAGTCATTCCGACAAGGTTAAGACGAGAAGCTTAAATTATTCAAAAACGATGTAGTTCTACGGAGTACGGCGTTCCATGGTAGTTTATGAAAAGTGATTGCGTTGATTTAGTTGTGGGGTCGAAATAGTGTAAAATATTTGTTCGGAGGGCCATATCTATTCATTTAGGTATATCGATGGTACTAATGATTTACTTTTCATAAGAATTATCGATACATTATAATGAGTTGAAAAATTGAAAATAATATTAAAAATAAATAAATAGGTACCTCAATGACTGTCGATGTTTATAAATGTTATAAATCGCTAGATAAACCTCTGTTTATCTAGTTCTGTTTACAAGAACAATAATGATTAAAACCTACAAAGTAAAGAAATGCTATTTTTAATAGTTAAATATGTTACAACTTGGGGGATATGTTGGATATTTAAAATTAAATAAATTTTCTAAAATTAATATCTAACATAAAAGTTTTAGGTGTCGGATTTTGTGATGTACCATTAACCACGTTAAATTTACACTTTGACTGAACACATGTAACGGTTTTTGCATAGGCATTAATTAAATAATCCAACAGAAGTCGATGGAGACAGTTTACCAACGCGAAGTTGAGATCTCACCAGGACCACGATCTTCAGTGATGAAGGAACGACCATAGAGAGAGAGAGAGAGAGAGAATTAAATAATAAATAATTGATTTAATTTAATTGAATTATACCTGTAACCCTTCTCATTTTGGGAGGAGACCCGTGCCCTGTAGTGATGCCGGTAATGACATGATAATAATGCCTGTTAGCTTATTTACGAGAGAGGTACCAAAACACGGCCGATTGGCGCAGCTTGCAGCGACCCTGCTTTCTGAGTCCAAGTGTGGGAATCGAACCCACGGCGGGTTCGATTCCCACAACTGGAAAATGTTTGTGTGATGAGCATGAATGTTTTTCAGTGTCTGGGTGTTTATCTGTATATTCTAAGTATTTATGTATATTATTCATATACATATTCATCAGTCATCTTAGTACCCATAACACAAGCTACGCTTACTTTGGGGCTAGATGGCGATGTGTATTGTTGTATTATATATATTTATTATTTTTAAAAGAAAATTTGAAAGTACCTACCTAGGTACCGTACGTGAGTATTATACAGACTGTAATTTAATAAAACTGGTAAGCGCAGCGTTGGTCGACCCCCAACGAGGTAACAGTCGACATTAAGCGCGTCGCAAGTAGCCGCTGGATCTAAGCGGCACAGAACCGTGGAATTTGGAATTACAACAAAATACCTATGTCCAGCAGTGGACGTCTATCGGTTGATGTGATGATGATGATGAATTTAATAAAAGAGGAGAAGGAAAGAAAATACATGTTAAGCGTTACGAACAGTAACCAAACATACTAACTAACTTATATCTAAAAAAAACCAGTAATAGTAACATATCAAATCAATGAAAATAACTAACAAACATTATTATTACACTAAGTAATCTATCCACAAAGCTTGACAGCCGACCTGAAATTTAAGACCAAAAAATTCACCGATCATTTCAGAGCTTTTAAGTCTTTGGCGTTATTGTGAGTATTTTTTATGGCAGTTTTAATCGCGTTTCAAAAAAAGTTATTATTTCATGAACAATGAATACTTAAGTAGGTACCTACTATTTCAATAAAAGCAAAAGTCAAACGTAGGTCGCTGCCGGTATCATTATCATTATTCTAAGGCGCAGATTATTATTTTGTCATCCATAATTTAAAATTACGAGTTGCTGCTACCGACTTCATTTGGCCATCTGTGGCCAAATTACTCAAAAATCCATGCTAATGTTAAAAGTGCATGAGTCTATATGTTTCTTCGTTATGTATGCTCGGCTTAACTAGTATCGATTTCCAAGACATTGGCAGCCTGAACCTTGAAGCCTGTAGAAAAGAACCCGCCAACTTTATCTCTCTTTATCTCGTTAAAAAAAATGTTTGAAATTATTTTTTATTTCGCGGATTATTAGTTTATATGTAGGTAAGTATTACTATTTTATTATAAATTTCATTTTTATTTATCAATTTATATTGATCTTAAAAAAGAAAGGTAAGGTTTCCTTTTTTAAGATCTAAATAAATAAATAAATAAATATACTACGACAATACACACATCGCCATCTAGCCCCAAAGTAAGCGTAGCTTGTGTTATGGGTACTAAGATAGCTGTTGAATATTTTTATGAATATAATACACATGAATTCTTATAATACACAGATAAACACCCAGACACTGAAAAACATTCATGTTCATCACACAAACACTCTCCAGTTGTGGGAATCGAACCCACGGCCTTGGACTCAGAAAGCAGGGTCGCTGCCCACTGCGCTACTCGGCCGTAAAGAACGTTTCTTTTGTAAACCATTTGTACCATAAGGATTTAGGTAAAACGGAATTACAGCCTAATAAAAAGCACCAAAGGAGACCTGCGCATACCTTATGTTATAATAATGCAACAACAATTTAGATTTAATTGGATGCAATAAAGAATTCGTACCTACATACTAATGATTCACCGGTGGAAATCATCGCACAGACATAACGTTATAGATGTTTAGCATACAAACAACTGTGATCGGTAATCGGCACTCGTACTTTACAGTAATCTACATAATATAGATTTGTAAATTCCATGCTTATTCTAATAGGAATAATAACGTGTTTCCGTCGGCGTAAGAACATTCTTTAACACATAGCCCACCCACCTGGGCTGGATGTCTTAGATCATCACAAGTAATAACAATTATAGGAAGCAGCGGCGGCATTTTACTTTGTAAAAAAAACAGTTTTCCTGACCTATTTTGGCCACGGTGGTCAATTTACTTTATCTTTACTGTTGCAATATTTTTTATTTCCCGTTGTTAATGTTGCCAAGCTGGAAAAAAAAGAAAGTGAGTTTTGCCCATCGTCATTAGTACCGAAATATCTAAATATCGGAACACAAATTATATCATCATTTAGTAGGATCATCAGAATGCGATGAACGGGTCGAACAATAGAGATATGCCTTGTATCCGGCGATTATTCGGCAAAGAGCACCGACTATCCGGCTTTCTTACTTTGTACGTATTTCCTAAAATGTATGAAGAGGGAATTATAAATTACGCCTGTTTCTATCCAATTATAAAAAACTTTATCGTTTATTTATATTTTTGTTTTATAATCAGTGTTTCGTTATTGAAGATTTGTGTGAAGATGATGAATGATATTCTCTATGAAATACTTTACGCCCGGTTTGTCTGGTACTAAAATAAAAAAATCTCTTTAAATCCCTGAAACCGTGATCAGTTTGACCGTCTAGTCGGCCTCTTTACAACCGACTAATCCGCTAGTCGGCTAATCGGCCAAGGTCATAATCGCGCATTATAATTAATAGATAATTGGATAGAAGCAGGGCGTTACTTTGCGGAAATCCATAAAATATATTATTATTATTATAACTCTTTATTTGTACACCACATTAAGAACTATACAGGAAAAAAAGAAACAAAAATAGAATTAGAATACAAAAGGCGGCCTTATCGCTTGATAGCGATCTCTGCCAGGCAACCTTAGAATTAGGAAAAAAAAGAGAAGTAACTGCAGGTGGTACAAAATATAAAATAAATACATACGAATATCTAAATACAAATACATAAACTAAAGTATATAATAAATATTTAATGAAAAAAAACTAATAATAAACTATAAACCATATAATAAATACTTAGATAAATGTAAATAAATACTATTAAACATCGCCTTCAGTTTGACAAAAAATAAAGCTTAACAGCTTTTTTAAATATATTATGAAAATTAAGCTTCATTTGCTATGCTCCGCGAACAGCAGGTGAATCTGTATGGTGTAATTTATAATTTCTTCAATCCATATACTCCTCAAACAGATCCTCGGCAATGTAACCTCTACGCACGTTTCGCTCCGAAACCGGAGCATCCTCAGGAGATGTTGACTTTACAATGAATAGCTGTTAATAGATAATTTCATATCCACTTAGTTTAGTATATTGTATATATAGGCCTGCTTATATACCTAATATAATATTCCAGCGTTATGGATCCAGACTGTACACCACGTGATGTGCGGCGTGCTAGTCGGTTTATGCTTCTTCGGAACTGCGAACGACGGCTCGCAGATGTTTAACCATCTCAAGATGTGCGTCGGACTTGTCATTTTCTTCGCCTATACGCAGATTATGGTTCCGGTATTAGTTTGTAAGTATCTAAGTTTTCTACGAGTCGCGAAGCTTAAGGCGCTTAGTGCTATGAAGTTCATTATTATATGTAGCCTATAAGAGTCCATAGTGGCGTGCACTTCATAAATGCACAAAAGTGCTACCTACCCTAACAGTTTCATATACCTAGCAAAGGACGAGGAGTTTGCTATTTTATACTTACCAGGGTCCAAATTCCTGTGCACGCTGCTGACAGTCCATCACACTGGTAGTAGTGGCACAGCTGCCCGTTCTGTTTTATTTCCTTAGACGCCTCGTTTGATACCAGAGGTAAAGGAGGGGTGACATAGTGGTGGGGTGGTGACAGTGTTCTGGTCTAAATGAGGTTAATATGATGTTTTAACGACCTTCCTAGCGCAACGGTGAGCGCAGTGAATTTAAGTAGGAATTTAAGTATTTATAATTCAAGAATTTTCTCTGGTCTGGCCTAGTGGGAGGCTTAGGCCGTGGCTAGTTACTACCCTACCGACAAAGGCGTGCCGTTAAGCTATTAAGTTCCGGTGCGATGTCGCGTAGAAACCGATTAGGCGTAGGTATGACTACCATACTCCCTAAGAGGTTATCCCGCTACCATCTTAGACTGCATCATCACTTACCAGGTGAGATTGCAGTCAAGGGCTAACTTGTAGCGGAATAAAAAAAAACAATATATAATCAATCTAGTTCTTCAAAGCGAAAATAAAATCTTGAGCATATTTCTAACTAAATTAACACAACCAAGATTAAGTAATACTATCTCGATACAAAAAAAGTAGAGTAACCTTTATTTAGGAATTAAAATTTGGATAGAACATAAAAAACAATAAGTACTTATAAAAAGGAGACGCCTGCTGAGTATTTAAATAAAATATTACTAATTTATACTTTAAGCCTTTACTGTAATCTCACTTGGTGGCAACTACTGCGGCATCCTTGTCTTCAAGCTAATAAGATAATTATCATTTTGCAAACGTAGCACATAAAACCGTGGTATGTTTCTCTATTTCCAGATCCCCAAGAAGTAAAGCTGGTGAAAAAGGAAACCTTCAACGGCTGGTACAGCTTGACGCCGTACTACGCCGCGTTGACTGTGTCCAAGCTTCCGGTGCAGCTGACTCTGAACATGGTGTTCTGCGTGATCGTGTTCTTCATGGTCGGAGTGCCTTTCACTGTTGCCAGGTTCATCGTGTTCTGCTTGATCGGAAACATTGTGTCTCTGGTGTCCGAGGGCATCGGTATGGCGATCGGATCTGTGTTTAGCGTCAGGGTACGTATTTAGAAAAAAAAAATGATTTTTGGGAACCATTGCAAAAGAAATATTTTATAGAAAAAAAAGAGATTTTGGCTGTCTTTTGGGACCAATAGAAGTTGCCAATAGAAGTGAAAGCTAAATCTATGTACGTCATATAGAACCGAATTACGAAATACCGTTGCGTAAGTATATTTCATAAGGAATCACCAGTAAAAATATTAAATCAGTAGAAGCATATTTATTTTTCCATATAAACTAATTCAAAACATTCTAAGTGTTTAATTATGACAACCCTACTGTAGATAAAACACCAACACGCGCATAGTACCTCCGCTACGCATACTCTTATAATAGATTAAAAGTGGAGTCACTTGATTTTAATTTTGCATGTCATGATAGAGCTGTATCTGATTTCTTTCAGTAACAACTATGGCAGTGGTTTACTGAGACACTATTAGCCTTCCGGTTTCAAATATTCAAGCTTCAGAGACTTATTTAGAGATTATTTTACGTCACTTTCGGGGGGGCAACACGCACCTATAACTTTTCTAGTTATGTGCGTTTTATGCAATTGAAGTATCACTTGCTTCAATGGTGAAGGGAAAACTCGAAGCCGGCATGCCTGAGTTCTTCAAATACAAACTTTCCTACGCTATACAACATTCCGATCATCCGCGTGGATTTGTTGTATGTTTGTATAACAATTATTCATTGTAAAGTCAACATCTCCTGAGGATGCTCCGGTTTCGGAGCGAAACGTGCGTAGAGGGTACATTGCCAAGGATCTGTTTGGTGTGGAGTATACGGATTGAAGTAATTATTAATTACACCATACAGATTCTCCTGCTGTTCGCGGAGTATAGCAAATTAAGTTTAATTTTCATAATAATTTAATGTTTCAGAATGGATGCGCAATCGGGCCAGCAGCGATCGCCCCATTCCTCGGCCTAGCCATCTACGGTTTCGACTTCGCCCACAGGATTCCCCTTATCATGAATATCATAATGAAGACATCCTTCATCAGGTGTGGAGTGGTAGCCATGATTCTCACGGTCTTCGGCTTCGGCAGGAAAAACCTCGACTGCAAAGATACGTACTGCCATTTCGCTAAACCAGACGTTTTACTAAGGTACCTCGATATTGAAAACAGCTCGGTATGGTTCGAAATCCTCATTATGGTCAGTATAATGGTCACTGCCAGATTTCTGTGTTACATGGGTTTAAGATGGCGATTCACGACGTGATTCAGTAAAAAAAAAAAAAATTGTGTGTTTTTATCAACAGGTACTGATATGTTTGCCTTGGACCATAGATAAAATAGTTTTTTCTGAGAAAAGTGTTACGTCGAAAATCAGTTTCGAACTAGATTAAAATACTTGGACTTTTGTGAAGTCAGATTTATTTTAATTTATTAATAGTCTTACTCTGTAGGTATTCAGCTGTATTTTTTAATTTATTATTCAATGAGTCGCCTTTAGAGAGTAAAGAATGTTTTTTAAGCAAACGTTTTGGACTAGACACTTTTTTCACAGCAAACTCAAATGAATGTAAAGGAAGATTGTTATTTCTGTTTTTTTTTTAAATAAAACCTGTTTCTGTTATTATTCGTATTAATATTAAATTTTTAATATTGGATGGAACTACATGATAAAAATAGCTATTTATACCAAAGACGCGATTTAACTTGTGCACAGGTTTTTGCTAGATAAAGGCTTGCAAATACCTAATCTTCATTATTTCTAATTTAAAAACAATTAAATTAAAAAAAAGCAATGACAAAGTTGTGGTTAGAAGAACACTCGAATCCGGATACTAAAGTAAAGTAGGTAGACCGAAATGTTCGATAGATGGCACTTGGTAAGTCTTTACAGTAACGCCATCTAACATAAAACAGTGGAACCCCTACGTACCATCGACAATAATTTAAACACGTCAGCAATCTTCCTTTATTTTTATCTATGCTGCCACTGGTGCCAGTACAAATAAATATATTTAGTGATAAACTATAAATATATTAAAATACAAGTTTTTTTTTGTTATAATCGGTTTGAGATATTTGGTAACAGGATGCAATTCGCACTTATCTCTAGCCAAAGACACCTCATGTATTTTATAAGACTACAAAAGACTCAATCATAATATTTTAATAACGTCTACATTTGAGTACTATTTTAAATTTTGAATTAATTTAGTTTTAAAGAGACCTCTGGGTTTTCACGACATTAAATTCTGTGGATTTTATTTATAAAAAAAATTGTTTTACTTAATTGAATTTAAACAGAAAAGTGTGTAAATTAAATTAACAAGATAAACGTTTGATTTTTTTTTTAACAAATTTAGTCACTTTGTAACTTGGCCATGAGAGTATTTTATGTCCAAGGCTATAGTGCTAGAAAAAAGAAAAATGCCTGTCTTATTTTTCGATGTGATATAATTATACAAATTAAATATTAGGTATTATTTATTGGTGTCGCAGATTTTATTATCCATTTCAGTATAATACGTACTTAGATATAGGTATGTGCATCATTATTAATATTATTATTTTGTAGAAGTTAAAGGAATTTACGTTAAGTTATTAATTTAATAGATTTAAGCACCCAATTTAATTGTTTACATAATTCTAAATAGAGAATTTAATTGTCATTATTTTTTAAATTTTGCGTTTTTATGAATTCTTAATAACGTGCAAATAAGAGCTAGGAAATGTAGATCGCGCCACGCGTAAGTCCGATTGGTTAAATATATATATAGTTTGACATATAGGAGTACGCTTTGCACTTCATGCCGTATGAGTCTATAATAAATCACCTATTAATGTTCACATAAACGCAAAATTTACGATTTATTAAGATTACAAACATGGTATCTTAAGCATTGTACATAAAACTGATTTAAAAGAAAAACTATAAATTTTGTACGTTTACAATTAAAGAAAACTTAAATGAACATAGAAATATTTATTTTCAATTCCCTACTTACCTACTAATCAGGTTAAAGTTGTCTAGTGTTACGCTCATTCCAATCCCAGCACGCACCTCTAACTTTTTCATTCATGCGAGTTTTAAGAATTTAAAATATAACTTGCTTCAACGGTGAAGGAATATGTCCTGAGGAAACCTGTACATGCCTGAGAGTTCTCCATAATGTTCTCAAAGGTGTGTGGAGTCAATCTGTACTGGGTCAGCGTGGTGGACTACGACCTAAACGTAGTGGGGGCCGGTAATGGGTTTATATGACGAGCTCAATCCAATATTTGTTCTATATGCATTGGGTTTTTCTTACTCTTAGCAGAATTAGGGAATTAGCATTGTCCACCCGGGTACCTCGAAGACCATGTTAAGCTATCGGTGTCGGTGTATAAGCTAAGTCTCTGTGCCAAAACTGCCAAAATATATCTGCGATAGTTGGCCAAATTCGGTTGAGCGTTTGAGCAATTCGTAAAAACTAAATTTTTATTTTGACTGTATTTGTGGTTTAATAAAATTACGGTTAGTCGTTGTTCCAATTATCTGATTCAAATATTTCAGGAAAGTCATGTATATTTTCCAGCTGTGTTGTACAAAGCTACAGTTTGCATCGGAAATCTTTGACAATGAGTTTGACGAGAAAAACCGAGGTATTTTGGTGAATTAATTTTTATGTTCTGGTGAAACACTGTGAATTTTTATATAGCTATTCATAGTTTATCAAAATAAAGATATACTATAAATACATATATAAAAATAAATACGTATAACAGTACGTGAGGTCTAAAAAATAATAAAACATGAACTTGTATACACTTTGTATATTATATAATTTTTATAACTTGTATTATTTTTTACCACAACCTTTGTCTCGTCTCTTTTTTACATGTTTCTTTGTTTTAGTTTTTCTCCTCTCAGCTTGTTCCTCTTTGACTGCTTTTTTTCTTGCTTTTTTAGTATCGGGCGATTCATCGCGAGGCCTCGCACTGTTCTTGAACTGAGCCTCTGGAATTAGAAATCATCAATAACTTTAGGAAATGTATTTGTACGTACACTTAAATCTATTATATAATATATATATATATATATATATACTAATATACTACCACAATACACACACCGCCATCTAGCCCCAAAGTAACCGTAACTTGTGTTATGGGTACTAAGATAGCTGATGAATATATATTTTTTACGAATATAATACACACGCTGAAAAACATTTATGTTTTCCACACAAACATTTTCCAGTTATAGGAATCGAACCCACGACCTTGGACTCAGAAAGCATGGTCGCTGCCCACTGCGCTACTCGGCAGTCAATATCTATACTAGGTTCCTCACCACCATGCAAAATGACTTGGCAGCTTTGTCAGTATGGTTGTACCAGCTGCAGCCAAAGTTTCCTACCATACAAACAATTAAAATGATGGTTGCTTTAACCATAAGATGTGTAGCTCAACTGATCCCTCCAGATTGCGAGTCAGTCATCCATTCTGTAACTGACTTTGTTCAACATTTCTTATCCAGCACAATCAATTACTTACTTGATGTCACTATTAGATCACATGCAGTGGCGTGCTTAGATGTTATGCACAGGGTATGCAGATGGTATAAAATGGAGAAAATCTCTAGTACGAGATATAAATACTTAGGCTTTTTATAACTCTTACAATGCCTGTCCTTAAGTTTTTTATAACTTGTAATGGAGATATTATTTATTTTATATCATCTGCATTCCCTGTGCATATCCTCTATGCACACCACTGATCACATGACCCTTGATTTTTTGCAGTTGTTTATTCTTAAATAATAAGAATAATTTTTTTTATAAGTAAAGTGCCAGAGATGGTCATTTGTGATTGTTAATGTTTAAGTAGGTAAAGGGTAACGTTTCAAGGGTTTCATACTCTCATCTTGCAATTGAAGGGAAATTCAAGCTCCAGCGCAGGTCAACTTTCTCAGCTAGTGGAATCTTATGAACCAGAGGCCCACTTACTAGTTAATAAATTTCTCACAGCGTCCGCGCCCTAACCTAGCTAGTTAAAATACAGGAAAATTGCATAAAGCCAAAAAAATTCTCCTGCTATACGAGTTATACATAAATTTTAGGGTAGGCAGTACTGTTGTGCATGTATGAAGTGCACGCCACAGGTACTTTGTTACTGGGTACTTGTTAGTTAGGCAAATAGGCATAATATATAAAACATCCTCATTATGAAACTAATAAAACAATAATAAATAATAAATTTGAACAAAGAATTAAGAAAGTAATACTACCCCCAACAATGGGATGGCTGAGCTTTGTGATCTCCACAAAAATTTTCACAGCGTGACACTGCTGAACAAAGACTAGCATTTTTTGAAGTAGGTACAGAAGGTACATGCAGGCAAAAAGTATATTTTGTATTGACCATATTTTGATTTCAGATACTTTATATAATTTTAACCCAGTAAACTTAATTTTCCACCAAACCGCACTGGACCAGCATGCCTTAACCCCTTCTTAATGTGGGGGGAGATCCATGCCCTGTAGTGGGCTGTTAATGGGTTGATATTGTAATTTACCATTTACAAATGGCTTGTAATTTAGTTGCTACAAATTCTTTATTTCCTTTGTGTAGAAGATGACCCTCAAATAATCTTCTGTTGCATGTCTTTTTAGATTAAATCTAGTTTATATTATATGATTAATTATGGATCTAGAATATAAATGAATAAATGTACTTCGACAATACACACATTGCCATTTACCCCAAAGTAAGTGTAGCTTGTGTTATGGGTACTAAGATGACTGATGAATATTTATATGAATAATATGCATAAATACTTAGAATATACATATAAATACCCAGACACTGGAAAACATTCATGCTCATCAAACAAACATTTTCCAGATGTGGGAACAAATTGCGCCAATCGGCCGTCGAAGAATATATATAGAATATACATACTGTTCTCATTAACTTCTTCATCTGAACTGTTTTCAGACCCACTGTCTGATATACCATCCTCCTGGAGAATGTCAGGCTTATTCACAGTTCCTGTTAGATCCTCATTGAAACCTGCAATTTTCTTGTATGCCAAGTCATCTGTCTCTCCTTTCTTGGCTTTATTGATGTCACGTTCATAGTTAATAACCTGGAACAGAATAATAGAAGAACTAGGTAATGTGTTTTAGAATGAATAAAGATACTTGTCAAAACATATAATTAGGTTGCAGATAAATCATAGAACATTTCTCACATAACATAAAAAAATTAATGTATACAGGCTATTGTTTACTAAAAACGCAGAACAATTACATGGGCAAAGAAATAAAATACATTTAAAAACATTTTTACCTCAGTCAGTCTTTTAGGAATATAAATATTCTTAAAGGCCTCTTCTTCAATTTGCTCCTGAGCTGTCAACTCTTCAAAATTTCTGGATGCAGCCTTTTCAGAGAGTTTCTCTAGACACTCTTCAAGATTGCCTTCATTTATTGATGCATCAGTTATAAAATCAAACAACTCTTTTACAGTTAAAGTAGCTACACCTTTCTTTCTAAAGAAATCACTGATGTTTGTACAATCCTTTCTTAAAAATTCGAAAGCATGTGGATGGTCATGCTCAACAGACTGTGATACATCTATCACAACCACATTTCCTTCGTGGTAGAGAAGGTTAAACTCTGATAAATCTGCATGCACTAGTTTACAAATATTAAACATTTTCCACATCATAATTATGCAATCTCTATACAATGATCTAGCTGTAGACTGTGATATCTCAACATCTTTTAGCTTAGGAGATGGCCAGCCGTTCTCCCCCATAAAAGTCATTACTAAAACATGACTACGTAATATAATAGGTTCTGGAACATTCAACTGGGCATTATGAAGTCTTACCAGATTCCTCATTTCTTTTTCAGCCCATGTCTTTACCATTTTACGTGGGTTTGAGCGACAGTAGCCATTTCTGAATCTATATTCACCTGAAACATATTTATCTCTGTCTTTAAAGACTAGGATAGAAGTTTTGAAAATTTTTATAGCATAATCTCTTCCATCCTTGGATGTAGCATGATATACATTAGCTTCTTTGCCTGTGGAAATGCATCCATTAATTTCATTAATAATTCCTCTGTTCAACAGTTTGAAAAGTATCATTTTCGTGCGAGGATCCATAACCTGCTCAGCAGTAGCCCTGTCATGTTTATCCTTGATTCTTATCCTTCCATTATCAGACTTGCGGTCGTTTAGATCCATGAACTTCTGCGCTCTATCATTTATAGCAGGCTCATATTTATCTACACTAATTTTATTAATATACCGTTTGAACAATTTCTCAGTAGGCTGGTAAGAAGTGACTTTTGTTGTTGGATTTTGAGCATTGACATTTTCTTTCTTTCCGTAACCAAATTGTTCATCTGAATCATAGAAATAATCATCAGAATCAAGCTCATCACTGCTAAGTATTCTCACCTCTGGGGTCTCTGCAAACTAAGAAAAAAAAACATAGATGAAACAAGTCAAATATTTCAACTGCTTCCTGTAATACTAATAATTGAAAAGATATTGAATCTAACTGGTGCTTCCATTGCCTTAAAATATTTAGTTAGCATGTTGCTACTAGGTAGAATAGATAGTGTATTTTTCAAAAAATTTGTAATAAAAGCGGTGATTAGGCTTGATCTCACACACACCACACATGCGTATCCAACACACGTCAAACTTTTAGAAGTTATTTGATTATTTATAATAAAAAAGAGATATGAAGGAAACCTACATGCATGAGAATTTTCTATAATGTTCACAAAGGTGTGTGAAGTCTACACTAATGGATCAGTAATGATGATGATGGACTCGCTGGAAAAATGCGCTGGCTGAAAATGCGCTGGTGGAAGAGCCACTACAATTCAACAAATTGGCAGTTTT
Organism: Pararge aegeria; assembly: GCF_905163445.1. NCBI lineage: Eukaryota > Metazoa > Arthropoda > Insecta > Lepidoptera > Nymphalidae > Pararge > Pararge aegeria. The sequence goes on along the minus strand of NC_053195.1, from coordinate 6,506,334 downwards.
AAAAGCAACTAGAACTCTTAAAATTTCAGTTTTCAATGCATCCTATTAGCTATAACATTTAATTCTATAAAATGTAGTTAATTAAACATGAATGTAACTTGCGTCCTTGGAGGATATACTAGTATGAAATATGATGAGGTCCTCAATCTATCAATGTATGTATAAGATAGAATTTGAGAACCCGTTGTTATCTCAATGTCGGTATAATTAATATGTTCTAAAAAATTCGAAAACTAATTGGGTATTGCATAGGGCAAAGTACACAATGGTTGTCGACTGTGATGTAGCTGGAATTCCTAAAAATCTATCGTTCAAGGACTTAGCATCTTAATAAAGCTTGTAACAGGAACTTTTTACGTAGTAAATAACACGTACCCGGACAGTTTTAACCTTCTTTGAAATATCTTCTTCATAATCACTAAACTGACCATCTGCCATTTTGGACTTAACACATATATTCTTAATATTAGATAGACTTTTCTAACAAATTATTAAGAAAACCTATAAATTAGAAAATTAGCACAACAATTATTGCAATAACATTATTTACAAACCTCAAGCTCACATGGCTATTTTGACACATTGCATTTTGTGGTTACTTTGACATTGGCAAATGACATTGTGTATATCTGTGTGTTGACGTTGACATTATCGTTTAAATCTGAGTTTATGATCTTGAATCTATCTAGCCCTGTTCAGACTGAAATCAAGATGTTCAATAACATGTAAAATACCTACTTAATATGATAGATATTAATAATTATATTCTAAATATTAAGTACTAATCCTACATTGAAAGTAATTTACTGAACAATAATCGTGTACAACCAACCAACCAACCAACTTTCAACCGTTCGGAGAGCAAGTTAAGCCATCAATATCGGTTATCATCACTAACATGTGATAATATTCGTAGGCTTATCATCTCGCATTAAAACGGCGGCGTGTGACTATGCTTTATAATTCTCTAGCGATTTTTCAAGAGATTATATTTCTTATACCCAGCTGTCACCAACTGTAGAACGTAGGCTTCTAGTTAGACTGCTCATTATTATGATGTTGTCTATTACAGTATTTAAGTTTACTACCTACAGACTACAAATTATATTATATATACATCATCATCATGTCAACCAATGTAACATACATACGTACGACCTATGTGGACACAGGTCTTTTATAGGATGTTCCAAACGCCGCGGTCTTGTGTCGCTTGGGTACAGCGGCTCTTTGCGACTCGCTTGATGTCTTTCTTTCACCTCTTCAGGGCCAACCAACGCTGCCAGTGCGAGGTCGCCCAGCAACTTAGGACACCAACGTCCATCGGTTCTCCACCTATTGCAACTTTAGCTTCGCGACTCTTTGAGCTATGTCAGTAACTATGGTTCTTTCAAGGATCCCCTCTATTCCTGATTTGATCACGTAGCTCCAAGTATAGCTCTCTCAATCGTCCGCTGAGTGACACTTATGAGGCCCATACTTAGCGACCATGTTTCAGAGCCATAGATCATCCCACATACATAGGTAACACATACTGTTCGAAAACTTTGGTCTTCAGGCACTGAGGTATTTTGTACAAGAAGTTGTCACAAAGTTTCCCAAATGCTGCTCATCCGAGTTGGATTTGGCGGTTAAACTATTTGCGAAATTGAACCTATCTAACTGGATTGTGTGTCCTAGGTATACGTATTAGTCGACAATTTCGAATGCAGTGCTATCAACGATGACTGGAGTGGAACATGAGCATGAGACATAATATTCGACCTGCTCATGTTAATTCGTAGGCCCACCTGTTGAGAAATTCTGGTGAGGTCACTGAGCATCGTATTAAGGTCTCCCAGAGCCTCTGCCATTACCACATCATCGGCAAACCGAAGTTGATTGATCTATGTAGAAGTTTAAAGACGTCTTCCAACGCAGCGGTAATCAGCTTCGGAGAGATTACATTTCCCTGACGCACTCCTCATACGATGGGTTTTTTTTTTGGTGTAAAGCATGTCATATACATGTCATACAAAAATATTCTTCTTCTATTTTATTAGTTCACACAATGGTTGGTTTTTTAAATTGTGTGTTTGCATTTAGAGACACGTTAGAAAAAATAGAGTGCGAGTAGATCTCACTTACCTATTCGTTAAATCAAAACAAAAACCTGCAGAGGTCACGGTGACTTTTATAAAGACCTTGGCAATGAATTTATTAAATGTAGGAACCTACCTAATGAAATAAATGTCGTGAATGGTTATGGGCGCTTAATTGAGGAATCGGGCAATTCAATGCCAATTGAAAAAGTGACCGCAATTATGCATATAGGAGATAATATTTGACGCTAAACTATTGGAGGTACCTTTTCAACAACACTGCACAAGAAATAGCTAATATAGGAATAGGTGCCTACTCAATAAGTGCATTTTACTAACACGTTGCCACATATTACACGAAAACTACCAAGGTTTCAAACACGCTAAGTGTAACAAAGTGAACAAAAAAAACAGAAAATCTCAAGAATTTTATTAATTTCTGTTTGTTTCACGTTCCAAAGGGTAGATAAACATCAAAGTTAAAAAAAAATTAAAATTCAAAATTAATTTATTAAAAGTAGTTAGTCTGTCTGTTTGTAGTGACTCTACCACCGGTTCGGAAGGCAGATTCTACCGAGAAGTAGCCGGCAAGAAACTCAGCAGCTCTTTTCCAACATCAACATTTTACATTTTAACATTCATTTTTCTATCTTGTGAGAGATGAAAGCGGAGCCGTATGCTTCCAAGCGACCTTGTCATTAAGAAATTCATCAATTGTATAGTAACCGCGCTGTAATAAATGTGTTTTAACGTATTCTTTAAATTTATGCATTGGTAGGTCCAAAATTACCCGAGTAACCCGGGATGATGTTATATATTGTTTAGTTGTAGAACTTGACAGTAGTAACTGGGAGTGCAATAAAGTGTAAAAAAAAGTCGGTTTAAAATTATCATCATCAACATCATCATCAATATCGGCCCCCCCTAGGGGACAGGGGTCTCCTCTTAGAATTGAAAGGCCGTAGAAGTCAACCACGCAACGCTGGTCAAATGCAATGTAAGACTCCATTCACTGTTGAGAAAATAATGTAGAACTCTCAGACAAGTTACGCTCTGACCACTAAGCTATCAGCGGTTTAAAGTATTAATAGATAAGTAACAGTAGTCTTGCTCGGGCTAATTGATTTGGTCTTGATAGACAATTATTATTTAAATTGAAATTACTGGGTGCTTTGCAAGTTTATTACCATCGTGGGTATTGTTATTGTATTACTTAAGATAAGGTTCTGTACCTAGTCTTCAAACTGTTTGACCTCCCAGTAACGCTGTTCTGTATCTCAGTTGATATCAAATTTAGGTAGCCACTGTGGAAAGTTACCATCAAAAAAATTTAGTTTAGTGTTCTGAAAACTTATAATCCGCTATTTGGTGGCGGCGGCCATCTTGGACCGATTTCCATCCAACAAAGCTAAGAACACTGGACTAATTCACCTTTCAAACAAAAAACACAAAATCAAAATCGTTTGAAATACGAGGCCAGAGACAGAAACACACTCACACATAAGCACATACACACACACGCAGACACTTCAAACTTATAACACCCCGTCGTGGACATAAAATATTTATTTATGTAGGGCAAATAAACTATTATTAACGAACCTAGTAACAATAATCAAATACTTCGGGTTATACCTACCAGCATGTCATAGATTTTGTCACTTTTTCTTTAATCAAGTTTTTATTTATTAAAAAGTAGATATGATCATTTACTTTTATCGGTGCAGCAGTTGAGCCGAACATAATAGCGTGACAAAGAATACAATATATTTATAATACTACTAGCGTACCCCGCTTCGCCGGGTTAGATTTTGCTTTATTTTATTTAAACAATAAACTTAAATCATTAAATTTTTACTTTAAGTTTCATAATATATTTAATCATTTATTTCTCTCCGTATTCATTCTCTTCTATCCTCTTCTCGAGCGGGTGAAGATTATTATCTACACCCATGTACAACCAACAATAGAATATCATCATAGTAAATAAAAGCTGTATTTGACAGTTTGACAGTTCAAAAATAGGAGTGCTCCGATCGTCACCAAACTTTACAGGATTACTCGCCAGGTAAATCCGGAGATTCCCTGAAAGTTTCATTGAAATCGGTCCAGCGGTTTCGGAGCCTATACGGAACATACCCACACACTTTCTCATTTATATATATAGAAGAATTATGGTTTCTTAAGTATAGTTCAACCGGTACATACCACGATAATATTTTGGATTTGTCGATATTTCGACCCAGTTGCATGGATCGTGGTCACAACGGGACTGCGTAGGCGGTAGGTACGAGATGTCAAGTTGGATGTCACGGGCAGAATCTGACTACCCGCTTTCGTGTTCTTTTTGTCGGTATTTCACGAACTGTTCGACACACTACACTGAACACGTCACTTTTAAATTGAGAAGCTGTACGATGCTTTCTTGGTTTGCATAATTCTACCACCAGTGGCGTGCACTGGGTTTCTTACCAGGGTATGCATACAGTAGGTAAATTGCATAAAATGGAAAAATTCCTCCTCCTATACGAGCCGTATTTCAATTTTAGGGTATGCAGTGCTTTTGTGCATGTATGAAGTGCACGCCACTGTCTACCACTGGATTCCACATACTTGCTAATTGCCTGTGCCAGAACTTTTGAGTAATGTTCTTGATGGGAATTCATTGGCAGGTCAAATACTACGCTTGCAATTATTGATAAACAAGCATTACCTACTCGAAATCATATGTTACCGGAGTGAACGATGCATTGCTAATTAATTTTCTAGTTAATACATACGTCATTGCAATTATGAATCAGGACCGCAGTAGACGGGTTTTAAAATATTTGCGTAAAGAACCTTACTTTGATTCATTACTACTAGCAATTTTCGGAATGTAAACGGGACTAAAAAACCCCCAGATTTTTTTGGTCTTATTTAATACCAAATATAATTATTAAATACCAACTCCGCACTGGGCCAGCGTGGTGAACTAAGGTAGCCTAGGCAATTAACGCCCACTTAATTCCAAATTGATATATTATTTAATGAAATGATTGAATTTAAAAACTGTTTTGAAAAATAGTTTTATTGACAAATAAAGAACACAGAAAAATAACACATAAGTGCTTTCAGTCACCTAAGATAATGCAAACAAAGACATTTTGAATACCCTGTCATGGACGTTATTGAACATACAGTTTTTAGTAACGCCCATATATTAATTTACGTATTATCTTAATAAACATAAATATTTCGACTTAGATCCGTGCAAAACCTAAAAGTATATTATATTGTCTTTTTTAGATAGCACTATAATTATCATTATATGAACAACAAATACTACAATATTCAAATTTTGTAACACGTCCAACACATCACGTACTTTCTTCATATTCATCTTTGACAAAAATATCTCACTTCTAACTTGTGTTATAGGTATAGAACATCAACATCTAAAGGATTTTTAATTAAAATATAGATAATTATGAAATGCTTATTGGGCGCTATTAAACGTAGATGGCTAATGACGTCCCAGACTAGCGCGTCAATTAACGCCCTGAATTGGGTACAACATTAAACATGAATGAGATCAGGAATCTTTCATAGTATCTTCCGACCAAGACTCCCCTCTTCTCTTACGTGTGGAATGAGATGGATTCATTTCACCGATCTGTAAAAAGCAAATCATTATGATACACAGAAATTTACGCCTTGTATAAATGCGCCCACATAAGGATAATAGCGCCCATACAGGCTATTCACGCCCAAACCTCACTTTACGGGGCGTTACTACCCGAATAGTACCTTCTACCTAAAACTCATATTTTCACACATAATTAAAAAAAATCAATCAAATCGTCAATGAAATATGAAAAAAAGGTATCTAAAATAAACGCTAATCACAAAATTAGAAATGTTAATTATAGAAAATACACTAAAACTTACGAATTTGTCAGAGTATTTTTTATAATAACAGCGTGCACTGCCGGCGTCCATGAGGTAAAGTTCGCAACTGAGCATTTGGTGGCGTGAGCCCCGTAGCATTGCGCCTGTGCGTTCCTATTGTTTTATTCTATGTGTGCGTGGCGTGTAACGTAACTCGTGCGGCAGTATCCCCAATTTTTAGCATTCGGGCGTTATTCCACATTGGGCGTTAAATGCCATACCTACCTTACGGCGTAAAGCCTTCTCATTGTGGACGGATCCCCGTGTTCTGTAGTGGGCCAGTGGGTTCAGTTGATATGATGATGATGAAATATTATTTGCTTTAAAGGTGAAGGAAAACATCGTAAAGAAACCGGCAGGCCTGAGAGCTCTTTATAATCTTCTCAAGGTTGTGTGAAGTCTATCAATCCGCACTTGTACAGCGTGGTGGACTACGACCTCAACCCTTCTCATTGCCCTGTATTGGGCCGTTAATGAGTTGATAATGATGGTGAGGTACTTATAACTTCATGGAGGAAACAGAAGGCAGCAGCAATAGGTTAGTTTTATTAAAGGTTTCGTAATTAATAATCATGACTTAACTGTTTAGCTGGAAATGTAACAGGAAAATCTTTAAGTATATTGACGAATTCCTAGAGAATATTCCTAGGTGTTATCGCTGGGGTACAAACCTAGGGAAGTTCCGGATTTGTTCCGTCATTCTGAACATATGTAGATGTCATTGCTGAAACATAAAAGAAAAAGTAGTAAAATACTAACCAGTAGATTTAGTTTTTTTTTTTACTGTTTTCTGCTTTTTCATTTACTTATATTTACATCTAGCTGCTGTCATAGTTATATTTAATTCAAGATATATAATAATATATTAAATGTATCCGTAATTTAACGTAACAGTTTAAAAATTAATAAATTAACCCAAAATTTAAAACCTACTGAAACTCTTGTATAACAACTCTTGTATAACTCTTGTATAGATCGTCCCACGGGATTAAAATTTATATAAAAACTGCGTGGCTCTATACCAATATCTAGCGATACGTTCAGTCGATTTCTACGAGGCTAGACAGCAAATTAGGTGGAACTGAGTCAATAAAAAAAACATTTTCCTTAGCCATTATTTTTTGTCATCTTAATTTTTTGTCATCTTAATTTTTTTGTCCTGCCTTTTTATAAACAGATTTTATTTTACTTCTGCGAGCTTCCTTTAACAGTTCATAGAAATGCACTACGATTTATCTGCTTGGAATAAAAAAAAATGTATAAAGGGCCTTTATAAGTTAACTTATTTTGAGTTACTCTGTATTAACTACATATCTTTATTATTAATCAAACAATCATTGCATACAACGGCTGAACTGATTAAAAAATAAAGATACCTTACAAATAAAAAAACATAACAAAACTGCACTCTCTTTTCCCTCACTCTCATAGCAAGAGAAAGGCGCAGGAGCCTCGGTATAACGTGCTTCCTAGGCATGGGGGTTTACCGCCAACCCAAAATTAAGAACAGAACCCTAATTAGCCATTATTGCATGCGTTTTGCATTGCATTGTGTGTCCAGAAACAATGACAAGCCCCCGACAAGTTTCACACCCTCGGAATGTTGCTAGCTTACAAACTTTTCCCATTTTCCCCATTTTATGGTAAACTTTTAGAACATTAGAAGTAAAATAATTACTGCCAACTGCTAAATGGAATGAAGTTGCTAACCGCATGTTCGAGAAACGCTACTAAAGTGGAGTGGTTTTTTATGCTTAAAAATTAGTCATGTACACGGTTCCATATGTTCTTAATTCTGTGACCGCCAATTTCCAAACTCCGGGATGGCACTAAGAATTTCTACCAAAACATTGGGTTCAGCATTCTTATTTCTCAAATGTTTGTATAGCAGATAGGGAAAATTTTAACCAACTATTATTTAAAAAAAAAATACAAGTCTTTCGTATTTGGATTGCTCTATTTCTTTAGATCTGAAGCTAATTTAATAGATGGCCGTTCTCAGTTGACTAACCATGTATCAAAGGTCGATTTGGGCCCGAATTAACCGGTACAGTAGTCAAGGCGAAAATTTATATTTTGTTTCTTGGTTCTGACGGGTTTAAGAAAATTTCCTGGTTTGAAACAGGCATAAATATTAGAATAGAATTCTTAGGGTTCCGTACGAAAATTCTAAAAATGAACGATTATGGTTAGATGTTTTCTACTAATGCTGTTAACTTGGAGATCTGAAAAGCCTTTCACGCTACCTAGGTTACTTCTTGTAAAGTTCTGTTAATTTCATATTGGAAGAGCGGTTGAGGTCGCCACTTCAGGACTGTGGCATGCTTGTATATCTGTTTCCTTTTCTCTTTTAGATGATGGTCCTGAGGCGAAAAATTGGATGAATAGTTATTTGAACAAAACGCTTGCAGTCGCGCCTGAACTCTTCATGTCTTCTTCCGTTAAGTCTGATAAGGAGAGCGACCGACGTTTCGTATTCCCTAGCTCTCTCATCTAAAACTGAGCCGATTCGATTATTTTTGGCATGAAAATTTTAAGATTTTTTTTAAAAAAAAGTACGTTTACATTTTTCTTACTCTCTTTCATGCAATTTTTTCATTTTTGGCAGTAAGTCTAAAAGAATTTTTGGTCATTTTAGTGTGCAATTTATGTTTTAGAGACGGTGTAGGTTTTTTGAGTGAATAGCAAAGTTCTCTACCTAAATGTGAGTGTCTGTTTTATTCCAATGCAAAAGTGGCCGAAATGAAATTTTACGATAGAATTACTTGGAAGTATATTGTGTATGAGTGACAAACATGGAGTAGACTCGCGCGGGAAGCCGTGCCATCCAATGATGACTAACGCCATGGAATTCATCTCAGCAGCCACGACCACTCTGCCAAGAGTGCACGACTAAGAAATAGAAGAAGACGTAAGACAATAATCTGATTGAAGATTAAACGGCTATAAAGGGCTATATTTGTATTATATATTATATATATATATGGTTGAATTTATAAATATAAAGTCTCCTTTGTTATTGCCTTATCATGAATAATGATAAAAAATACAATTCCCCGTTATCTGCGATCTGATCCGATATGAAGCGAAAAATTGGGAATCTTTGGTTATAAAAAAAAGTCAAACGATTTCTTGAAGTATTTTTTAGGTTGTTATTTTTTTATAACATTTTTTGTGCTAACTTAAGTTTAATTGACGTGCATAACAGTGCATGTTATTGTGAGTGTGCCATTTTTTATTTGTTGTTGACTAATTGTACGAAGAAGTTGTCATTTATATAAATATTATAATATTTGTAAATATTATAAGGAACCCTCTCGTCGCGTTAGTCTTCTTGTGCTTTTTTAAATTTAATTTACAACCCGTGATTACATGCGAGTAGGGATTTCATCATCATTGCCATCCTCGACCTGTCAATGTATCCTCGGCCTACTGGGCAAACGAGGACCTCCCTGGTGCAGCGGTAAGCGCTTTGGTTTTACGTGGGAGGTCCCAATCCTGGGTTCGATCCGGGTCGGGTCTTGAGGGGAAATTTGAGAATTTATAGTTTCTTATTTTCCTCTGGGCTGGTCTGGTGGGAGGCTTGAACCGTGGCTAGTTACCTCCCTACCGACAAATTGCATCTGCGTTCGGGTGAAGAATAGAGGTATAGGCTTTAAGAAGTTGTAACCGCTGTGTATGTATATACTAAATGTAAAAACCAACTTTTCAGTTCTATAATAAGTATGATAGACATTTGGGTGCTAAAAATGCGATCTCATACCCGTAAACGCAGCGTTGGTAGGCCTTCAACGAGGTGAACAGATGACATCAGAATAGTGGCAGGGGGCCGTTGCACCCAAGCGGCAAAAGACTGTCATTTGGAACTCCATAAAAATACCTTTGTAAAGCAGTGGACGTCCATTATATAACGTGATATAATAATCTATGGTGTAATAAATCAGAAAATGAAGCCGTTGAAACAAATCATGTAAAATTCATCACAATAATTGACTGCTGGGACTCCCTTTTTCCTGGACTGATGGTTAGCGTTCAGAGGCGCGAAAGAAACCTGAAGGATAATTTCACACCTTCAAAGCCAGTCAATTTTTCAAATTAGGTTAACATTACTTATCTAGAACAATCGGTTTAATTCCGTGGCCACCTAGGCCACACCGACCCTCATAACCAAAAATACTTTTCAATAACATATATTTTTGGTTCATAAATGTATGTTAACCTATAAATAGGACTACGTAGGTACAGTTCGTTAATTCTTTAATAATCATTTTTGAAGGTTTCATTGTTTTATTTGTATTAAGAATGTCATAGCATTAAGCAAATACGCGTTTGTACGATAAAAATCTAGGGACTGCTTGAAATCTTAGATCCTTTTATCCAGCTAATGTAAAATAGACCATATTAGGGTCTTTAACACGGAAGTTTCTTTAAAATCTATTTAGTTTAGGGTTTTTTACATAAGTGGTAGGTACTATACGTCGGTGGCGTGCACTGGGTTTCTTAGGTATGCATACAGCAGGCAAATTGTATAAAACGCCAGAAATTCTATATCAATTTTAGGGTAGACAGTGCTTTTGTGCATGTGTGAAGTGCAGACCACTGCTATAGGCATACTATATCAACTCTATATTCAACCAAAATAGGTACAAATAAATCTACAGCAATTTTAACGATTTCCAAACACGACGATCTTGTGCCGTAGTATCCCTACAAAAGAAATAAAAATAATAGAAAAATTATTAATGAACTGAAAAATGATTGATGATTACTTTATGACATGAAATCACTTTGACACGTGTATGCGTGTGCGTGTTGAATTATTATTTTAATATTTTCTGCTGAGGCCATACTAATCCGTGGCATCATTTGACCTGATTTTGGTTGATTTTGATTGTCACTACGAAATTTATTATGTCCTTTTTATTTTGTTTCTTTAGTAGAAGTGCGAAATAAAAGTTTGCATTATTATAAATAGTAATAACCCCTCGGTGCAGTGATAGCTTAATGTTCACGGCTTCAGGCTCCCTTTCGGAGGAAAGCTACAAGCTACAGCTTTCTTGATGGTGATAGTATTTAAAATTACTCGACAGGACCCGGGGTATTTAGGTCTGTAGTAAACATGCTTACTAATAAATAAACAAGATAGTTATCTAGTACCTATATGTACATAAATAAAATAAAAATATGAAATAAGTTCAATTTTATTTACCTACTGAATTGGCCTTCTAAAATATTCAATTATTATATTCCAAGTTCAATGTGAACCAAATAATACGCAGTTAATTCGAAACGAATTTATAAAAATGGAATGATTTGAGCCTATTGAGATTATTGTTGATTATAATTGATGATTTTTTGACTTTGACTTTGACCCTGAAAGTGTATGATGCATACAGGAACCGAGCTTAGATTACATTGTAATCTTGCTTAGAAGGTTGTTAATGCGAATGTGAATTTTTGGGTCTTTCTTTTACGCAGCAACGGAACAATTGTTCGAATATTGGATGGAAGCTGGCGTTACTTTGCGGAAATCCATGATGTAATATGTCACACTGTTTAATTATCTTTTTGCAAAAAATCGGTTCGAGCAATTGTATCATGAAAATCAAGCTTAATTTGCTATACTCCGCGAAAAGCAGGAGAATCTGTATGGTGTAATTTATAATTTCTTCAATCCTTCACAGTGAAGGTACGTAAGGTACTTAAGTAACAATTATTCATTGTAAAATCAACATCTCCTGAGGATGCTCCTGTTTCGGAGCGAAACATGCGTAGAGGGTACATTGCTGAAGATCTGTTTGGTGTGGAATATAAGGTTTTTTATTTTTTATAGTAATAACTATAAAAATTTTCGCTACCAAATCTCTTGCCTAAAACTATACTCTATTCCTAAGTAATCAAATAGGGTAAATTATGCATAGAAGATCTAAAAATGAAATCAAGGTATTGATGTTGTTAGTTTGGAACTCGATAACATGACTGTTCTTGGATAACATTATACTGTAGCTTTCGTTCATAAACTGCTGCAGGAAAATATATTCGCAAGAAAAATCTGAAATTCGTCAAACGAAGTCGTACTTTCTAAGCAATTTCCGAAAAATGACTCAGATTCAAAAGGATCGACGGACAGAAAAACAGACACAGCAAAGTTTATTCATAACCATTCAGTTTTTCTATTATGATGATTGATAAGTTAATTAGATTGTCATGGATTGTAATTTTGTTTTTCTAAAGGAATATTTGCCGTTTAGTACAAAATAGATCCTCACTATATCTATTTGAACCCTATTCCAAACCATTATTAATTCTTTGATTCGTTACTGCACCAACTAAAGCATAATAACCTTACAAAGTGAATTGATGCTGACGCGAAGTATTTAAGAAGGCTACGCGTATAGTTACGGATCAAAATCGTACGTCTAATGGCAGCGGCCGCCCGCAACCGACGCAAGTAGTCAATACAAAAACAAATCATTGTTTTAAAAATAAATAAACATGCCTGCCGATTCAAATATTATTGTAGCGGGAGAAGGAAGAAAGGAAGAAAGCCTGTTTCAAAGTCTCACCGAGAGATCGAAACATGAAGATTTTATAAGGCGGGCGGTAGATCTTCTAGTAGAAAGAGTTGTCTTTGGTAGGGCTACGAGGACGTCAAAAGTGGTTGAGTGGTCGGCACCTGAGGATATCAAGAAGGCGATAGACTTGAAGCCTCGACATGGGCCTATGTCTCACGAGGAGCTACTGGCTATAATGGCTGATGTAAGTAAATTATCTACATTGCCTGATTTAATAATTTATTGCACAGTATAGAACTAGGTTCAAATTGAAACTAAAACCCATGAGGCATTTTTTGCGATTTTTACTCGCATTTGTGTAATTTTGATATCTTATTTTTGAAAGAAAATTATAAATTGGCGTAATAAAGAAAAAATATAAAAACATTAAACACATTATAACATCTATATAGTAGGAAACCGACAGATAAATATATTTATGTAGACGCAATATTTTTTTTATTTAAATTTTATTTATTTGCATTGCAACAAGGCCTATACTATACAATACATATGACATAACAAACCCAAAAGAAAATCAAATAAGAAAATTAAAACAAAAATACACTACGTAACATAAATAAAAACAAAACAACTTACCTTATGTACATACGTATTTAGAGGTGGGTAATCATTATCATTTAGGGGTTGAAAAATAGATCCCCGACAGATTCTCATACCTATCGAATATGCAAAGTATTTTATAACAATCCGTCAAGCCAAGCCGTCACGAGAAGTTTGTCCCTGAACACTGTGACACGAGAATTTTAAATATTAGATATATTATTCAGACACATTATAAAAATATTTTACACGTTCGGTAGGTAAATCGGTGGGTAAATCATTATAAAACCAAAAAGTTCAACAACAGTAACTTAATTATCATTCAGATCAAGATTAAAAATTTTGTTAAAAAGGAAGTTAACACGTAATTATTATAAAGGAATTTTAGTTTAGTGTTCTGACTTGAACGTAATAATATTATGAATTGCATAATTTATTCGAATGTTTTTATGAATTGCAACATTAATTTTGTTTTGTCTTACTTTTTTAATCTAATAATATCATTGACCTTTTGATGCAGTATCTAAAAAAATTATCTAGACGTAATATTATTAATGGTAATAAAAATTTGGAAAGTGAGTTTTAAGTTCGCATTATATGGAAGAAACTTTGGCTTTTGTAATTTTGGAATCTGAGGCTGTCCATCTCATCATCAGTCGTCACCCAATTGTATGCAAATTAGTTTTATCTCTGCTTGTCTATTTAAAAAAAAAGAAATACTTACTAGTATAATAGTTAACATTATAATATTCTAAATCCAAAAATAGTAGATTGTACGATGATTGTGTGAGGCCATAAAACAAACCATTTAGTGTTTCTAGGAGTTCATATTTAAGTTGAGTATCGGGACCAGGTACCAGCAGGTATATCCTCTGCTTTTAACTCATAGATTTCATTTGATCTGGAGCTTTTGTGGCGAAGAGGCGCGTTATTTGAAACTCATGAAGTTTTTGTTTCCGATGTCTATATGGAATAGTTTGATATATCTAATTTTGATTAGAATTTGTTATTATGGGGAGAGGGAGGGAGTGCAGGAGTCCATCAAAATATATAATATAAAACGTGAGCTTATAGAAACGTCCTATTATAATATTAAAGAATACTGAAGCGATAAAAGAATTGCTCTTACTTCATAGGTAAATATTAATTAACTGATAGATGGTAATAACAAAAAAAAATATCCGGTAAGTTTATTTTGGGCTCTTCTTAGACGTGGCCGCGTTTGGAACTCTCGTAGCTGTAGCTTTAAGTTGGCGAACGCAGTTCATCACCCCACAATGATGTAAATATACATATATGAGCGCTTCAAAGATTATATAAAAATAATTTTTGACCGAGTGATACGGGTCTTATTTTGATTTTATTGATCTGATTTGATTTTTGTTTGTTTTATTTTTGGTATTTTTGGTATTCTTAGTATTGTATAATAAAAGCTTTTACGTATTTATCTTATCCATCTACGGGGTATGGCAGTTGTATTTAACCCATACTGTTCATCGGCTTCTACGCGACATAGTACCGGGAGACCTGTGCCCAGTAATGGGTTGATGGTGATGAAATACAGTTTATTGACTTAGTGAGGTATGATAATGATCTATTAGCGGCCGATTGGAGCAGTAGTTAGCGACCTTGCTTTCTGGGTTCGATTCCCAGAAACTGGAAAATGATTGTGTGATAAAAAATATTTTTTTTAAGTGTCTTTTTGTTAAGTGTATATTATGCATAAAAATACTCATCAGTCGTCTTAGTACACATAACACAAGCTACGCTTAGTTTGGTACTTGATGGCGATGTCTGTATTGTCGAAGTATATTTTATTTCTTTATCTAAATTTTCATTCTCGTTCCATCTCTTTCTAGGTAGCGCGCTACTCTGTTAACACAGCACACCCTTACTTCGTGAATCAGCTTTTCTCGTCTGTTGATCCATATGGTCTCATCGGGCAGTGGCTTACCGACGCCTTGAATCCTAGTGTCTACACCTTCGAAGTTGCTCCAGTATTCACTTTAATGGAAGAAGAGGTTCTGCGTGAGATGCGCTCGATCGTTGGATGGCCCGAAGGCGACGGCGATGGAATATTCTGTCCCGGAGGATCCATAGCTAACGGTTACGCCATAAGCTGCGCTCGGTTCTATTTTTATCCAGAGACTAAGGTTAGTAAGGTCTATGGATCATCAATAACCTATAGTCCACTGCTGGACTAAACGGACTAAGTAGACGTGAAGGTTTGCACATAATCATCATGCTGGACAGGTAGTGGTGGTGGTTGACGCAGTAGATGGTAAAGTAGTACAGAGGACGCTGCTTGCCGTTTTCTGTTATATTCCCTTAGTCAACTCGTATAAAACCCGCGGGAAGGGGACAAGGTGGTGACAACTGTATATATCTATCATCGCCACACGGATTATGGATACCTATGAAAAAAGTTTTAATAATTGCTAATGATATCATAAATATATGTTGATAATGCAACGGCAAAAATGCGTTAACATGGCAGGGGTTTTTCAAAAGATCATTTCCTTCTTTGACTTAATGTTAATAAGATTTTATAACTTCACTGATTTCCTCCTATTTGAATTCATAGCGGGTGCTGTAAGCGTAGTAAATTATCCAAATTTCTTCTAATGTAAAACATAGAGTACTGGCAACACATTCTTTTTGAAGACCTCCACGTACTGAGGGATTTTGGGGAAAAGTTTTGGCCACCAAGTTTTCCGAACACATTCTTATATTGCAAACATTTGCCTTGCAAAATTAAAAATGAGCAAAGTAAAAAAAATGCGTTCCATATATTGTAGGTATAGGTCATTTTAAAAGAAATCAAGAACGAAAGAGGAAGTTTTGTCTCACGTAGAAGGTACATACGTTTCTTAATAGGAAAAGGAAAGAAGGAAGAAGTTTGTTAATACATACAGGTTATTCGAAGTGGGTGAACCCATATGCAGCGAGCAAAACTTGGAAGTTACAACTATCGAGATACATTCATAACAAAAAAATGCGCAACAGGCAATTATTATTGTCCTTCGCAATGGTTCATTATGGTCCGTTGGGTTTTTATGCATGTAATAAACTTCTTATTTCTTTGTAATGTAGTTATTTAATCTCAGAATTTTTTATTGGTTTGAAGGAAGCGTTTGGTGATCACCTTAACCCCGTTTTCTGGTTATTATTTTATCGCGTGCATTAGAAACCTTGGTTTAATAATATGTCATTAAAGGGAACTTAAAATATTAGATTACTCGCTGCTTTACTAATTTAAAAACAATGACATAAAAATTTATTAAATAAAATTTGTAAGTCACAATCGTTTAATTATAACGTTAATGTTACAGAATAAAGGCGTTAATGCAGTGCCTAGGCTAGTGATCTTCACGTCAGAATTAGCTCACTATTCTACAAAAAAGATGGCCGTCTTCATGGGCATTGGTAGTGATAATTGTATACTGGTAAAAGCTGACGACAATGGTCGAATGGATGTCAACGACTTAGAGAGAAAAATTAATGAAGCTATAGACGATGGGGCAACGCCATTCCTAGTAACTTCTACTTCTGGTACAACTGTTTTTGGAGCCTTTGACCCTATAGTACCTATAGCTAGTATTTGCCAGAAATATAATCTATGGTTACATGTGGACGCAGCGTGGGGAGGTGGTGCATTAATGTCGAGGAGACATAGGAGTTTATTAAATGGAATTGAGTTGTAAGTATGATAAATAATAAGATTAGCGGTTTTAATTAATTAATTTTGTAATTCCGATAAGATTAATTTTATGTATCATGGGATGGGCGTTGCACTAGATACTTTCGAATGCGATTTACAACTTTTCAAATTATTTACTTTCGTCCTTTTTTTGGTCAAAACTTGTATAAGCTTTACAGAATAAGAACAATAACTCAAATTTCAAAACATTCTGGCCACAATTATAAAGTTATTTATATCATGCCAAAAAACATAAAACAATATTTAAATCATGTCATTGTCTAAATTTCGTATATCTTTTCAGGGCAGATTCAGTGACTTGGAATCCACACAAGCTGCTGGCTGCACCACAGCAATGTTCTACTTTCCTACTCAAACACAAGAATGTTCTCAAAGAGGCGCATTCTTCAAACGCAATGTATCTTTTCCAAAAAGATAAATTCTACGATACTTCCTATGACACCGGTGATAAGCATATTCAATGCGGACGCAGGGCTGATGTTTTGAAATTTTGGTTCATGTGGAAGGCAAAAGGTAGCGAAGGGTTCGAGAAACACATCGAAAAACTTTTCGACAACGCGAGCTACTTCCTCGAACACATCAAACAGAGAGATGGCTTTCGACTCGTTATTCCGAAACCAGAATGTACAAACATTATGTTCTGGTATATCCCTAAGTGTCTTCGAGGCTGCGAAAATGAGCCGGACTACTATGAAAGGTTACATAAAGTCGCGCCGAAAATAAAGGAACGAATGATAAAGGAAGGGAGTATGATGGTTACGTATCAGCCGCAGGGTAACCTGGTAAACTTTTTCCGCATTGTCTTTCAAAACTCAGCTCTCGAACACAAGGATATGATTTACTTTGCGAACGAGTTCGAAAGGCTTGGATCGAATATAATTATCTAGATTAATAGGTTTTTTTTTTAAATTGGAAATATACACAATCTTGTAGAAACCAATTTTCATCATATACCTAGCCTGTGATTTTTATTTATAAATTAGCTTTATATTCGTTAGACTTATTTGATGTTATGAGTTGATCTACATTATATCATGAGAAATATACAAATAAATGATTTATATAAATTGTTAGCAGGTAGTATTATTCATAAATTTTAAATTAAATTATTTTAAAAATAGTTTTTTATTATTATTTGTTGTTTCTGTTCACCTTATCTATATATTTATACAATCTGAATAGTGAAAACTTTAGTTATTGAGTTTAAATAAATACCAAACAAACGAGTTGAATAAAAGAGCGTTATAAATAAGAATATATCTTATTTGGATGTAAATCTAAATGACAGAGTAACATGGCAGTCATTAAGAATTAGTAAATTAGAATGGATTACCAAGGATAACGAGATAATAAAACACAATGCAAGAAAACAACGCGAGAAAACAACTGCAAACCCCTAATAATGGTATACACTCAGGAAGTCAATCAATTCACAGAGCAATATAATTGTCTATATGCCATAGTTTGATAAGTATTACAGCACTATAGCTGATTAAGCCCAGGATAATCCTGATAAGTAAATAAGGCAACTGATAATCTTATTTATAGTTAATTTGAAAGTAGCACCAATATTGATCTGGCATAATATTTAACAAACCCCAGGAACAAAATAACTTTTTGGAGTGCCTGTCATTCATAATATTATTAATTTCTTTACTTTGATTGTTTTTTTTAGAGGCTTATTATAGCTATCCCCTCTGAATAATTGGGTAAGTTACTCTGTGTGAGAGAAAAGTTAAATTTTTATCGGAAGTCAGAATAAAGTAGTTATCGAATTAAAATTATACCTGGATCCTGGTTAATATCTACATAAAAACCTACAAATTAGATATAGGTTCTATAGCCTGTTATTATAAAGGTAGGTTTTTTGACATAGCATATAAATTCAAAGTGACCTGACCTTATACTGACGCAAACGCTGGTGTTTAACGAGATTGAAAAAATAAGACCATTGAACAGCAAATTTTTTTTACATTTATATCTTTTCATTTCGTACATTCTATAATATATATGATATATTCTATAATATATAGCATTGATTAAAAATAGAACAAGTGAACAATAATTAATTTTTATTCAACACATATTACATATTTCATACGTAAAAGATTCTTAACAATTCAGATCATTTTCCATTAATTTTCATTATCGTCCGATATATGACCAAGAGGTAAATCTTCGCATTCGATCTGAAAATAAAAGGTGGTTTTAAAAAAAAAGTTACGTAATACTACGTTCTAACAATTCAACACTAATTGCAAATGGGCACCTGTCTGAATTAGATTAATATTTATTTTATTTTATATTTATATCTAATAATTATAAAATAATTGTGTCATCTTAAATTTTGCCTTACGAAACAATTTTTATGATTGCAAATACATAATCATAATAGAAAATGGGTAATCTAAGTTTGAGAACGATAAAAATAGAATGATTTATTGTCGAATGATGTTGGTGGTACTCCCGCACCGTACTTAGTTGCTAGAGATAAACTTTCATTTGTGATTCTTTGGTAGAGACCTCACGAGACTTCCAATTTCTATTGATTTTTCGCGGGGTCAATAAATTGCTTTTTGTGTTAATTTTTCAGTTGTATACGTTTAGTTTAGCGGTGATAGCCTTGTGGTTCGGATTGCTTCACTTTCGACCGACGGCGTTAACCTTTTTGATTGTGAGAGGAAGCCCGTGCCCTGTAGAGGTCTCGAAATGGCTAGGTTTAGGGGCTAGTTATCGTAACGATCATGGTTTCTAATTTTGGGTAGGTATAAAATGGATTTGCAGCTAATATAATACATACCAAAGTCTCGTCATCGGGGACTCTCGAGAGCAAATCCATCATTTCATTGTTACGTATTCTGTTTGGACGAAATATTTTTTTTACAAATTTATTGACAGCTGTTGAAGAATATGAAATAGTGTATTAGAAAAGATTTAATTTATTAAAAATAATTAAAGAATGAAGAAATTAAATAAGAAATACTTACCCCACATCATGCAAATGTAGTTAAATGGTATCAAGTACATGACAAAAGCAATAACTATGATTAAAAATATAGCCAAACAACTGACGAAGGGAACTGTAAAGTTGAACAAACTGAAACAGAAGAATTATTACAAAAGTATGAATCGTTAGATAACATAGTTGTATTAGATACAAGTAATAAAATTAATAACTATACCCACTTTTTGATACTTTCACCTGTACTTGCAACTTTTCCAATTATGTTTTGGATTGATTGAATTATTTCCTGAAGGCTATTTATTTTTTGTAGTAAAGATGGGTTTTTTTCTTCCTGAAATTTTCACCAAAACTTTACAGAAGTATAAAAAATTTCAAGGTAGATATAACATATAGCTACTTAGCTGCATGTTCACCTATTTTGTGAATCATAATCAAAAAGAAAACCAGTTAGTTTCGCGGTTCCATTTGGCTGGAATCGATGTTAAAATAAAATTTACTCATTAGTAACTACCAAATTTAGGATGATAAGATTCTTTTTAGTTTTTCACTACAAAAATCGCTATTATTTCAATCATGTAGAAACTTTTAAGGATATTATATATAATATTGGATTTTTATACCTTTTCAGTTTTAGAATCTGCACTACTGTCTGAGCCGATTTCATGCATGAGTTTTGTTTTCCCTGTGGGAGAGAAAATTGTTAAAGAATAAAATAAAATTGGAACCAAACAAATTAATTAGTACAATGGCAACATACAATCCAATATAGTGTATTCCTCTGGTTTGTACCAAAAAAATGGTATCAGTAATAACAGGGGCATCATCCACATTTCTGCGTAGAAACAGAACGCGAGCCATATGATCAGGGACACTACATTCAATTTCATTGATTCCCATTCAAAGCAGGTTCTGTTAACATAATCATTACATTAAAGTAAAATCCATTAAATTGATTAAATTTACAATATAAGAAACTAGAAATCCTTAAAAGAGCACTGACCGTTAGATGAGGGTTCTTGTACACTTATAATGTCAGGGTTAGTTTACTTAGAAGGTATATACTTAACTTACAATACAATAAAATCTATTGGGCAAATATCTAAGCTTTCTTAAAGTAATCGAAACTGTTAAAAAAAATAATCTCATACTTATAAATTTTGAAAGTGTTTATAATCCATGTTGTAACAGCTTTGGCTCTTGTTAGGTTCTTTGCAAAAATATGTCTGTCTAATTTTTCATCAGTTTCTAAATAATTCGGTTCTTTAGGATTAAGTACTCGAATCGCACCTTTAAACTAGAACAATGAGAGATAGAATAACCTAAATTAGATTGGATATTTTAATATTATCTATAAATAAATAACATTCATTTGAAATATTACATTGACCTACTTAAAAAACTTACAAGATTCCAAGCCACATTAAACTCTATCAAAATCCTTGGATTTTGACCTCTCGCTCTTTCTTTAAGAAGGCTGTCTTTTAGAGCATACCATTTTTTACCGGGTTGTATTTTTAGTAGTGGTTTAGAAATTCTTCCCACTTCTTCACATTTTTTTTCATCAACAATTATCACTTCCAAAATAGAGGTAATGTCTGTAACTGTACTGAAACATGAAAATATATGAATCATTAGCGGTTTGCTGCGACAATTTCTGATGATTAAATTAGTCCTGTCCAAACTTTTATAGTTAGACCCACTGCATCACAACGCCTATTCGACCAATAAGAGTTGTAGCGTGCTGCTACAAAGCCTTTTTAATCTTCCTCAAGAATTGGGCTATTAGCACTTTTTATAAAAACACAAACTCTCCAGCCTTATTACGTATATAGATTTAAATTATTTTGCATATACAGTGGTGGTCAAAAAAAAGCTTATTTAAAGGAAATAATGTTTCGAACTAACAAGTAAAACTAATTGCATGTATTCTTTTTGTGTTTCACTTGGTATCACAAAACTGTTCCATACTAGCGGTGTATTCATTGATACACATGATTGGCTAAAAAATAAATAGATAAACTTTTTACATTACATCTGAACCTGGTAATAACTACTACATACCGGCTGGTCACATAATTTGATTTAACGCTCACATATTTTTTTTTTTTTTCAAATTTAAGTTTCACTCTACTTGAAAATTATACGAACAATGTATAATTTTTGTACCTTTAGTGCTGTAAAAGTTTTAAAGGTGATTGCTTCATATGAAAACTGCGGGAAAAAATAAAAGTTGTGATAAATCTACAAGGGAAATATTAATAAAACTTCGCGAGAAGAGTTTGTCGTATAAAAAGATAGCCGACCATCTGCTATGGTTTCCACGTTGTGAAGCATTTTGCCACGTATTAAACTAATTCTTATCTTCTGCGTGTACCAAAACAGAGAAAGTCTTCTCGTCGAGATTATAGAAATATCGGATAGAAGCAAGCGTTACTTTGCGGAATTCCATGATATATAGCTTAATTTTCATAATTGATCGAAATTTGGTTCGTTTGGCAAAACAAAATCCTCTTAAAGGGTCTAATGAGCTGAGAAAAGAATATTCTATTGAAAACCACCCTCAGTAATCTCGCCACGCACTATTCGAAGGCGTTTGATGGAAAAAAGTTGCACGGAAGGTTAGCAAGGAAGTTAACTATGTTGAATCGATGCCAAAGGTATGAAAACTGGACAGTGAGACATTAAAAAAATGTTCTTTTTTCTGACGAGCATAGATAAACATAGTGTTTTCTAATAGAAAACGTCGGATACGACGCCTTATTTCTTTAGGCACTTTACATTAATGTTACTTATTTATTCTAAGTTTCATATAAAACAACTGTCGAGCAGCTTGTCCTAATACCATTTGCTCTATTTATGTGGTTAATTCATAACATATCTAGTTACTTCTAAGAAAGAACCACAAACCTAAACAAGACATGGTTTAGATAAAAATCTCGAACTTCAAAACGTTCTAATTTATATGGCCACAACTGCAACTGTTAATAGTAATATACTTGGAACATTATCTGAAATAATAAGGCTGATATCTAATAATACCCTATGATAATAATTTTCTTTCCTATGTTAATCAATACAGTTATTAAAGTTAATGTTTTTAGTATACAATAATTATATTTACAATGAGAATATCTTCATCCAACTGGGATCGTTAGTTTTGTAATCTGTTTGCGTCTGCACCCTCTGGTGGTCGAGCTTAAGAATACAGAAACAATCTTGTCCGGATAGACCCTTTGCTCCATAAACTATAACTTGAAGAAAGCCTACATTTGAAAAGTCATCACACAGTCGGTACCAAGTCTGAAAAAATATTTTTACTTTTAGAATTCTAATTAGCTTATATTAATAATAATGACGTTTATTTAATAATGATTTTAAAATTTTTTAACAATTATATCTTGTAACCAAGTAACTAATTAAATTTGGCTAGACCTACCTCATTATTAAGGTACTCTCTTGAGCACTTAAAGTATAAATGCGTACCCATCGCTCCAAAAACGGATTTTGTTATCCATTCTTTAATGCCAAAATAATTTAAGCAATAACATTAAAAATGCTTACTATATAATAATTTACTTACATATTTGTGCTGTAGCAAATATTCCCTTTTCTTTTTTTCATATTCGCTGTCATTAAAAACAGTATTTAACATGGTTGTTCCACTTATAGTTAGGACAATCAATACTTCAATTTCTTTAATTTCTCCTTCTAAGTGTATTTGCATTTTATGTGTTTTTTCTTTTTCAAATTGGGACAAGTCCAATAAACTTCTGAAATAATTTATTTTTATGTAACTCTAGCTGTTGCCCGCGACTTCGTCTGCGTTTGATTTTGTTTTTTGATGAGGCATTAAATTTAATTGTAGTTCTAAAAAAAATTTAAGTATTCAGTATCTCTAAGCCTTAAATGACGGGTTTGCTGCTGTCCGCTGAGGAGTTCTGTCCTCTATCTCCAACCACAGTTTTGGCAAAATTAAACACATATTATAACCTCTATAGTACAAAAATAATCGTTTAAATCGGTTATAATTTCTCGGAGTTAGGGTGTAAAATCGTCAAACACTTTCATCCCCTACTCCCAAAGGAACCGAGCTGAATGTCGGGATAAAAAGTATCCTATATTACTTCTAACACTTCCAAGAATATGTGTACAAAGTTTCATGAGGATCCGTTAAGAAGTTTTTGCGTGAAAGCGTAACAAACAAACTTACATTGACATTTATAATATTATAGTTAGTAGGGTATTAGGGATAAGGATTGACTTGATAAAAATAATATCATGCTTTATAAGAAAAAATTCCTTACCTGCCGATGAGTAATTCTTTATCCCATAACGTTATTTCTAATAAATATTCATCGTCAAGTAAGTTAAAATTAAATAATTCTTGAAATTTAACTGGTGTAGAATCCGACTTAACGATCTTCGACTTGCGCTTTTCGGCACCTAACCTAAAATGTTTAAATAGTCAAAATTGTTTATTTGACGTTTATGTAATATGTCAATTTATGTGCAAATTTGTATATTTACCTAAATCTAAATAACAAGACACGCGTTTTTTCATCGACGTTCTCATCTAATCCTGTGACTTCAATTAAAGCCATAGTAACTGTTGCAACCTTGTTTTTTTTGCTTGTTTTGACAATATTGTATTTGGTGGTATTAGATAAAATATACTGCAAAATATAATAACGTTATTGTAAGTGTACTTTTAAGAAATTTTAGTAGGTAATTAAGCTTGTTCCTGGTATTAAAATATTAGTTTGGAAGAGTAACAGCAATATAATCTTTACCGATTATAATTATTAAATAAACTCGCAATTTATAAATCTGTGTACGTACTTTTTCAACTTTATCACGGGATTCTTTTTTGTTTTGTTTTTCTTTTTCTTTGAGTTCCTTTTCTTTTTGTCTTTTTTTTAATTTAGACTTTATTTTACTCCTTAATGATTTATTTATTGGTGTGATAGGCTCTGATGAGCCGTCACTCTCTTTGGTATCGTTCAAGCTTAAATTAACATTAATGCCGTTAGTTGTCTCTAATACTATATAGTTATGACTTCATATTCAATATAAATTTAAACATGCTTTTATATTACTTACGATTCAAGACTGGTTTTAAAATCATTACTTCCGAAGAAATGATTGCTATGATTATTGTTAATTGGACTGTCAACTTCATTCTCGCTATCGAATTTATCACTAATACTTAGTAATGAGTCAGTCTCAGTAACAAACGATTCCTTAAAAATAATTTCTTGGAATGTAACTTCTTTGTGATTATCTTGAAATGCAATAGCTTGAAGATTACCTTTTGTTCCAATTTCACTAGTATATAAATCCTTAACCACCTTACTTAAATCACACACACTGTCATATTTTTTCTGTTTGTAATCATAATCACCGTTTAAGGTTGTTAGGGCATCGATTGATCTGGATTTCTCAAGTTTCTTTTGCATTTCATCATATTTGTTTTGAATTTTTTCATGTAGTTTAGCGAATTGTTTTTGATAAATAGGGTGTAATGCTTTTGTATCCATTTAATATCAGGATTATCTAAGTGCGTCTATACATTGCGATAATAATGAGGGAAATGCGAATACTGTTGGACATTGATTATTGATTAGTATTATCACGGCTGATATTATCTTATCAAGTGTTTGGTTATTGATTATATAAAATTAAACTGTTACGTTTTAACAAAGTGCAAGGGGAATTTTGCGAACTGTGATAAAAGCATAACATAATCCACAACAATAATCAAATATTTGATTGAAATCGTTGTCCTTCTGACTAATCGTTTCATAAATTCAGGATGGTCGGTAGAAAATTAATTCACAATATTGGTTGCAATGGTTTGTCCCATGAAACTTGCGGTTTGAACTTAATATTGAATTAACATCAGATCTTGTTGTTAAACAAGTATTCTTCCTATTACTACTAATTTCATAAGATGAAGAACCAAATCCATCCATCCATCAAAAAAATTATGCATATTTATAGTTAGAAATGACTAAGCACATATATATCTGTAGAACGTATAGCAATCAGCACAATATTTAGACTACGTAGTCTTTCTTGCAACAATCCATTTATTTTATTGTTTGTTTGTCACTAATGAATCAATCAATAGACCGATTGAAATAAAATTTGACGTAGACATAGACTTCTATGCTAGGACATGCATGGGATGCTTCATATTCCGGGAGAAAATAATTATTGACGTTGTGGTGAGTGTGGTGGTCTTTTAAGTGGGAGGTTCCGGGATCGATTCCTAGAAAAAATAAATTGGGAATTTATTTCTGAATTTTCTCTGTTCGCTTAGGTAGGAGACGCTGCCGTGGCTTATTTTGATGGTTACTAGTCGACAAATCCGCCAAGCGATTTAGCGTTCCATTAAGTTGTCGCTTACGAATATAAGTAGGTTTCATGTAACTGACATAGACTTTAGCCCGTTAACACTTCATCATTACTTACTTACCTAAATGTGAGATGGCAGTCAAGGGCCAATTTGTAGTGACATAAAAATATATCTATTTTCAGATCAACCGCTGAACCGATCTTGATGAAATTTAGCATTTGGAGGTACATACAAACGGGAACGGGATAAAGAATATCTCCATATCACTCTAATTCCATTCATTTCTGCGCATTCTGGAGATTAATATAGCTTACTTTTATACCGAAAAATTTGTACGGGATGGTTTTTTTGAATTACAAACTATTACATACATTATTATACATACAGACCGACATACAGCAGATAAACGCGGCGGGTTCACTTTGCTTTATAAAATGATCAGGAGGTTGAGTTCGTTTATAAAAAAAAGGGTTACTGCAGGCAAAGCCACAACACACATCTAGTAATATTATTATACGTACTAAATTATCAATTTAGAAACATGTTACAGATTTATGATAGTACCGATAAGGTTTGTTACGTGTTTAGTCTATTATATTCAATCTGTTAGTAGGTAGGTACATTATTTATTCAACAGTCCACCGCTGGACTTTGGGCCTCTCGTAACGTTTGCTTATAATCACCATGCTGGGCAGAGAGGTTGGTGGTCGAAGCAGATAGCGTGTAGGAAGATGTTGCTCGTTCTCGCTGAAAAAAAAACAACTTTTAATTTGGCCCACGAAGTGACATAATATTTTATTGCCGAATGCCGCCGCATGCTTGGGTGTAAATTATTGCTCTAACCAGGTTGCTTCTTTAATAGTTTTAAATGACAATGTGAGATGGTGATAACAAAAAAAAATAACAACCGGCTAAGTTTGTTGTGGGCTTCTGAGACCAGGGCGCGTTTGGAACCCTTTAGTTTTAAGTTTACGAATTTAGTTATCGATATGCCTATTTGAATAAACAAATATTTAACTTTGACTTTAGCGTATCCAACAAATCAATAATCTACGCCTACACTTCTAGTATCAAATAAATGGTCTTTCAGTTTCTTTCTTTACATCTTTTAGTTTCGTCATTCATTACCAAAATGCGAGATATCCAACTAGTATTATAAATGTGAAAGTGTGTATGTTTGGATGTTTGTTACTCAGTCACACAAAAACTGACAAACGGATTTGGATGAAATTTAGCCTGCATTTAGCATTTGCCATGGAAAAGAACATAGGCTTCCTTTTATTCCGATTCCCCTTATTTTAATTGTTTACGAGATTAACCGCGCGCAGACAGCTTTGCAATTTGGTATGCATGTCTCCAATGCTATCAGTGGCGTGCACTGGGTTTCTTACCAGGGTATGCATGCAGCAGGAAATTTGCATAAAACGGCAAAAATCCTCCTTTTATACGAGTTAAATATAAATTTTAGGGTATGCAGTGCTTTTGTGCATCTATGGAGTGCACGCCACTGCATGCTATGTAGAAGGACATCTACTTTCTATACCGATCTCTCAAATAGTTTCCGCGGTAAGATTAAAGATTAGTACGAGGCAAGAAAAGCATATAGCATACTTTTTATACCGGTAAATAAGAGTTCCCGCGGGAATGAAAAACCTTATTCCATGCGAACGAAGTCGCGTGTATCAGCTAGTTTCTTTATAATTTGTTTTTGTTTTTTTCCATTAATTTATGCGGCGGCCAGTCTTACCGACGCAGAGTGCTGAATCTTAAAGTACTCTAGTGAACTTCGGAAGACAGAAGAAGCCGGAAAGAAACTCAGCAGTTAATCTTTTTCAACATTATTTTACAGTTTACCAACCATTTTTCTATCTTGCGAAAACGGAGCGGCCTGTTGTGTCGACCAACAAGACTGTTCCATTGTCTTTACAGGCAAGTTAGAGAAGTTCTGTATATTAATGCACAATACTCGGTGTAGAGCTATCCTATTTATGCAGCGTATCAGACTAACATAGCAATTCTATCATTGCATAGAAAATTTAAATTTTTGTATAGTGGCAGATGACTACTGCCAACCCAACTTTATTTTGGTTTACGGCACATAGTTCTGTTAATCGTCTACGGAACCCATTACACTTATATTTGGGATAGGTAACAATACCATACAAATTCATAAAATACTATCTGCGTGGTCCATCAATTAATAATTATTAAAAAAAAAACTTCCTTTATCTGAGATAAGAAGGGTTTTTTTTTGACTTACGTGTGATACGCAAATTACACGATAGTTAGTTGCGTTCTAAGTTGCGTATGAGGATTCACTTGGGAACTTGTATAATAACTTTAATGTATGAATGAATGAATAAATGAATGATTGAATGAATGAATGACTGAATGAATGAATGAATGAATACACATTTATTGTACACCACATAAACATAACAAATTAAAAGTAAAAATTTAACTAAAGGTATACAATTTGGCGGCCTTATCGCTACATAGCGATCTCTTCCAGGCATCCAAAGGCATTAAAAACAGCTCAAGAAGAGAGGTAGGTGGTGCATTTAACTGTACTGTGTTGCAAATAAACATGCATAAACCTATATATACAAATATAATATGTACATATAACAAACTTACAATAAAATATATAGATAGTGATAATAATTAATATATACCTATATAATATATGTACCAACTGTTATGAATGATATTTAATGAGAGCATTCTTGCAAGAATGGGGTTGTGTAATTTAATTCACGCAGGCGTAGTAGATATAAATAACAGGGCCGGGTAACCCCGATAACATTGGTCAAGGGCAGTGGCGAGTTGCAAGTAGCAAGTACAGCTTTTGGAGTGACAGTTAATTCTTATATATTTTTAGCATTTTTAGAATTGCATTAGAATAGCATTTTTACCAATGGTGTGACGTGCAAGACGTATGTAGCAGTTTGAAAGAGCATCATAGAAGAGTTGCATATAGATACCGGAGTGTTCCTCAAAGCAGTGCGTTCTGCATTTGTATATCTGCACGTTAGACGTCAAGGCAGGTCGAGGCTCACTACGGGGACTAGTATACCACAGGCCTAAAACCCAGCCAAACTTAAGACAACAGATTAGAATCATATTATGTTTACCACGTTATAGAATCATATTAGGTTTACCACGTTATTTCATCACGTCATAGCATCACATTAATCTAACTTTACAACTAGAGTATCGATCGCTCACTTGCATTATTTCAAATAACACTCCGTTCACAATACTACGTAAAGAGAAAAACGATTTATTCCTAAATCGTAATTTCCATATTCCACTTCTTTAAAAGTTCAATTTATTAGTAGTAAATTTTTTATCTCTCAAACGTTTGCCTCCAGAATGCCTTTACATGCGCACTACATTTCATATAGACACAATACTAGCACACCGGCTTCGGAGTGCTGTGCGTCCGAACGCATCGCT
This sequence comes from Pararge aegeria, assembly GCF_905163445.1. NCBI lineage: Eukaryota > Metazoa > Arthropoda > Insecta > Lepidoptera > Nymphalidae > Pararge > Pararge aegeria. The sequence continues at coordinate 6,476,702 of NC_053195.1, read as the reverse complement.
CCATCGCATCATAGTACGATGAGTGCCAGGCGAGGCGGGCCTAATGCATATATGAAAACTAAACTGTTAAAATATATTTATTGTATTTATTATGCCATGTTTTAGTACGTCTCTGAACTTAATTATTGAGCCAGGTTTGATCGGATTTGGTTACGAAATAAGATATTACGTTCTTTGAAAACATAGCGAGTAGAGTAGATTCGTTACAAGTCTCAGGTTTTTGGACACAGCGGCATATTCCAGGATGTGTTCTCTGCATGCTCTGTAAATCGTAAAAGCTACTCGGCAATGGTTTTCACATACCATAAGGTGGTATCTCTCTGCTTGGTTTGTCAATATCTTTATAACTATAAAAAAAACGGCCATTGAAAATATTTGTTCAACTTCCCCTCTTACAAGATAAGTAAGTACCTAAATAAAGGTAAATTGTTAGACATGCAGTCCGACAAAAGACCACATGTTTGGGACACAAAAGAATACATATGATTAACATGGTAACTTCTGTGAGAAAGACTATTGCAATAGAATATTGGATAGGAGCAGGCGTTACTTTGCGGAATTCCATGATATATTATGAAAATTAAGATTAATTTGCTATACTCCGCGAACAGATTATATAGGTTTCACATTTGGCTTAATTTTCATAAAACATCGGTGCAATCGAGCTTAAAGCTTTAAATAAAACTTGTCCATTAACATTAAACTTTCGACAGCTCGTTCACTCAGATGTCGGAGTTTACTCGATCGAAATGTAAAGTTGGTGAAAACTACTTACCTAGTGCTTTCTAAGTTTGGCGGACTTCAAATGAAAGCGTATTAAGAAGTTCCCATTGGAGCTAAAATATCCAGGAGTAGAGTTCAATTAACTTTCAAGTATTTTTTTTTTATTTAAGTTTTCTTGCATTGTAATATTGTATATGCTTATAGTCATTCATTTTTTTAGATACAATCTTTTGGGAATAAACTGTTCTTCATATACATATTAAGTAAGGTCTTAAGGGGGCTTAATTATGGCATCTACTATGTATTTTTAAATCGATTTAGGCCACTCAGGATGGAATTTGCCTTGCCGGTGTAAGATTGCAAGGTAGTTATTTTTCGTATCAGCGACCGCAGCTCATAGGTGGCAGCCCCAAGGTGCTCGCAAAGGAGCTCACGGTACAGGCGGAGTCTTCCTAAGAGAGGACATACCCCTATAAGAATGAGGTACATGACAGTGTAAAACATACAAAATAGCAAAGTTAAATATTATGAAACTTAAGCGTAATTTGCTTTACTCCGCGAAAAGTAGGAGAATCTGTAAGGTGTAATTTATAATTTCTTCAATATATAATAATTTTCAAGTGTTGACTTAACAATTATTCATTGTAAAGTCAACATCTCCTCAGGATGCTCCAGAAGGTCTGTTTGGTGCGGACTATAAGGATTGAAGACATTATAAATAACACCATACCGATTCTTCTGCTTTTCGCGGAGTATAGCAAACAAAGCTTAATTTTCTTAATATATCATGGAATTCCGCAAAGTAACGTCTGCTTCCATGCAAAGTTATATAAAACGTTGATGATTTTCTCATCGCATTAAGGCCATCCATGGAACAGTGACTTTATACGTGGAAGGTTCCAGGTTCTTCTTCTTCTTCTTCTTCTGTTCCTGGGCCTTTTCCGCACTTGGTTTGTCTGGGACCGTCCGTTGTACGTATGGCCACTGATGCGGCTCCCCGCTGGATCACTCCAGCCAGCCGAGCTCGCTCCAAAAGCTTAGCAGGCCGCCCAGGTCGCCGAGTGCTTCATGGAGTGTTGCTGAGGAGCCAAGGTGTGCTGCGCGTTGTTCTGCTACTCCGTTGCATTGGAGCATTACGTGTAGCGGTGTTTCCTCCGTCTCCATGCATGCTCTGCAGAGAGGGCTGTCAGTTATACCTAAAATGGAAAGGTGTTTGTTTAGTGGGCAGTTCCCTGTTATCATACCTACAACTGTCCTTAGTTTAGATCGATTCAGTTGCAGTAATTTTGTTGTTAGTCGTAGGTTGAGAACTGGTACGGCCTCCTTCGTGTGTTTGCACTCTTTTGTTTTAGACCATAGCACCGAGTGTGATGCTTGCGTCTGTTTGTGGAGCCATGTTTTGTATTCAGTGAAGGGTATGGGTATAATGCGTTCCGGTCCAGCTACCCTTAGTGATGCTGCCAGCCGCGCTAATTCGTCGGCTGCGTCGTTTCCTCTGTTTCCGTTGTGACCTCGTATCCATTTTAGGGTCACTCTGTTGGATTTTGATAGGGCTTGTAGGGCCTTGTGACAGTCAAGTTCCAGGTTCGATTCCCGGCAGGAAAATCTGGAAATTTATTTCAGAAAGAACGAACGACTTGAGGGCTCTTGATTAATAAGGCAAAATGACCAGTATAACGCTCACCTGACGCCTTGAGCAAGAGCATTGTCGTCATATCAACCCATTACCGGCCATTAGTGACACACAATGAGACGGTAGTCCACCACGCTGGCTCAGTGCGGATTGGTGGTCTCCAGCATTGTATTATGTGTTAAAACAGTAAAATTATATTCAAAATTCTACAGGCATGTTATTTTCATAAAAGTAATGAGGAAACAGTAGCAAATGTAGCCGAATAGGAAGAAAATTCAAACACATATATAGAGTATATATATCTAATTATAGAAAACCACCACTATTCCCGTAGGTACAGTGAACGTAAAAACGGTAATAAATCAAGAAGGAACTTTACATGATATGCCACGAGGTACTCTACATGGACGCTATCTCAAAAACGCTTATAGTAGCGGAAAAAGTTCCAAATGCAGCAGACCATCAACGTTCAAGTGAATTTATAGCTGTCTCGTGCAAGCGACCCAAGAGTTTGTCACAACGGCGCCTGTGAAAATTATGCGGCAATTGCAAGGTGCTCCTAACGAACTATAAAGTTATGCTTTCAAAAGAATCCTGCCTTACAGATTTAATGAGCGACGTTTGTTTCAGCTCTCATAAGGTTCATTTTACTTTGTCGATACAGAGTTTCAAATGCGTAAGCGACTCCTCGATAGCGAGAGAGAAAAATCTTGTAATCGCCGAGGCTTATAATCAGATCCAGATCAAGTTTCAAACTCAGCCCATCGAAATTCAAGTCGAGCTCCTACCCACTGGGCTATCAGCGCTTCTCGACGTACGTACTAGTGGAAACAAGATAAAGATTCCACTATAGGTTCGCCCTTGACTACAGTCTCATCCGGTACTAAATGATGATTCTGTCTAAGGTGGTAGCGGGCTTACCTGTGATAGCTGTTATTTTAAACCCTTACCTCTAATCGGTTCCGGCGGCATATTATTATTATTACCCTTTATTTGCACAAAACATGAAGAATTATACAAGAAAAAAAGAACATAAAAATAGAAGTAGAAAACAAAAGGCGGCGCTTAGTTGCGATCTCTGCCAGGCAACCTTAGAATTTAACTTCTCTAAGTTATGTGCGTTATAAGTTATTAAAATATCACTTGCTTCAACGGTGAAGGAAAACATCGTGCTGAAACCGGCATGCCTGAGAGTTCTACATCATCTCAAAGGTGTGTGGATCCCACCAATCCGCACTAGGCCAGCGTGGTAGACTACGGCCCTAACCCCTTCTCATTGTGGGAGGAGACCCGTGGCCTGTAGTGGGTCAAGTTTAAAAGAGAAGAATAAGATGCTAGTTAGCTGTCGCGTTAATCTATTTGATAACACGTTCGACTATAGATATTGAGGTACTGGGTTCTGTAACCGGGGGCACCTATCAATTGTTTATTTGTCAAGAAATCAGCAGTAGGTCTGGATATATTATGAAAATTAAGCTGAATTTGCTATAGGTACTCCGCGAACAGCAGGAGAATCTGTATGGTTTAATTTATAGTTACTTCAATCCATATATTCCACACCAAACAGATCTTCGGCAAAGTACACTTTACGCCCGTTTCGCTCCGAAACCGGAGCATCCTCTGGAGATGTTGACTTTACGATGACTTATAAGTCATTGGATTTCCGCAAAGTAACACCTGCTTCTATCCAATAGTAGGTCTGAAGTTAAAGAATTGGGATGCCGCGGAGAGCATGCTAAACCATCGGTCCCGTTTGTTATCATGACGGAACGGTATACTTACCAATGTCAAGTTAGTAATGAGGATTATAAATTATCGCTAAAGCTCGCTAATTAAATAAGCATTGGAGCATTCTATTCGTCTCCCGAAAATGGTCAAAAATCATCGTTTAGGAAGATTTCACTAAAGTAACCAACCAAAAAATTATTATTTTTCGTTAACCACTCTAAGAATAGATAAATTACATACATAATATTATAGAATATGTCTTGATAATAATTAGGTAGTAGATATCTTTACCCATTAAATACTTTTTTATTTATTTTTTGTACCGTCTTATTCCACACTTATAAATATAACACATTTATTTAATTATTATAGACTGTGAATTCTCATTCAATTCTTAATAAAAATTTACATTTAATTAATTAGGTATTTTAATAACGAGTTCTAATTAAAACATATCATAGGTAATATTAAACTAATAAAATAATTATATAGGTAGCAGAGTTCAATGTGCTTATATTATAATTATAGGTTAACAATTAAATATGTAGCTATTAGAATAATTTGCTATGGCCTGTTGAAGAACTAATTACGTGAGATGGCATGGGATTATATTCAAAGTATATCTCATTTGTAAAAGAAACCCTATATTCATATCTTACAACGTTTAGGTAATCGTTTAAATATCTCTAATTACAACATGGCACATCATAAACTCAAACATCAATTTATCTGAACTTATATCACACTGTTAATTAACTACAAAGGGATAACTTCTTCAATCTTCCCTTGACAGTTGACTCTTCTGTCTGTACTCTTATGTACCTCTATTTTTTCCGCCATTTTATATGACCTCCCTTATTGATCTCGGTTCCTGTCATTTTAACTTACATCGACCACAGATAATGCATAATTTTGACCAGTCTGAACGAAGATACCTTTTTATCTTAAACCAAATGTACATACAAAGGCAGATTTGCTAACATTTGGGACTCATATTCGTGGTATCTAACCTACTTATATTTTAACTTAAAAGTTGCTAAGCTGAGATACTGTTATTCGAAATGTTTAAAATTTCTCATTATTCATGAGGAAAGTTAGTGATAAAATATACTTATGCTCATACTAATATTACTAATGATTAATTGACGAATCTAGTAGAAGTCTCACCTGATGGTAAGTGTACAACCATCGCTTATAACGAAAGAGCAACAATTGCTAGGAACTCGTCCTGCAGAATGCCGTCCTGCCCATAAACCTGAGGCGTACATGTTAAGCATTATCAGGCTGTAATTACACCATGCCTTTAGACCGGAATACAGCATTGCAACAATGCCTGCTTGGGGGCCGCAATAAGCATAGTAGTACTTGCCCGGACTTCAGCTTCGCCGTTTTCTAAAGTAGTTGGTACTTTTACACGAGTTTCAGAGTGGCGTGCATAGAGGGTATGCACAGGGAATGTAGATGATGTAAAGTAAAGATAAAAACTTATGGGCCGGCTTTTTAGAACTTACAAAACCTATCCTTAAGTTTTTTATAACATACTAGCGTACCCAGCCCGCTTCGCCGGGCTAGATTTTGCTTTATTTTATTATACAATAAACTTACATCATTAAATTTTTAATTTAAGTCTCATAATATATTAAATCATTTATTTCTCTCCGTATTCATTCTCTTCCATTCTCTTTTCGAGCGGGTGAAGATCATTATCTACACCCATGTACACCCAACAATAGAATAATATCATCATTGTAAATAAAAGCTGTATTTGACAGTTTGACAGTTCAAAAATTGGAGTGCTCCGATCGTCACCAAACTTTACAGGATTACTCGCCAGGTCAATCCGGAGATTCCCTGAAAGTTTCATTGAAATCGGTCCAGCCGTTTCGGAGCCTATACGGAACATACCCACACAGTTTCTCTTTTATATATATAGATACTGGAGATTTTTTTATTTTATAACAGCTGCCCGCTTAGTGCATACCCTGTGCATACCATCTCATCACGCCCCTGCGTGGATAAGGTCAATTCAAACGGGGGTTTATATACGATTGGTATATTGGTATCCGGTGTATGTAGGATTTCATTTTTGATCATTTTTCATCGACTGTAGCATTACGTAAAATTTATTTATCGTCAGAAACTTAAATAAGTATATGGCTTTGAAGCGATATTAAAGGTTTTTTTTTTTTTGCTGGCATGAAGTAGAAAGTATCATAATTTTATATGATCACTTCCGGCTAACAACTTTGATATTTTTTTTTCATTTATTTTAGATACGTATTTGCTCTTTTTCTTTAAAACTTATTTTTTAGTTTAAATAGATAAAATGGATGAATGGGGTGATTCTGTTGTATACTAGTAGGTAAAGTTTTTTTTATGTAAATAATACCTAATCTTTGAAGTTAACTTAATTGAAATATCCTTTTCATACTTTATTCCCTGGAAAAGGATAACACGATTTCCACAATAGCAACCACTTAAAAGCATGTGACTTTTTAAAGTTTTTGTAGTTGTGATTTAGTATATATTATATTAATTTTTAAGACCACATAAGTATTATTTAAGGCACGTTAGGCTACGTATGCATTGTTATCTTTTTGTATTATTAATAAAATAACAATCCTGGGGACAGATTTATGGGGACAGTAAAGAAACCTGACACTAAGCGGCAAGAAATTATACAAGTGTATAGGCGTAGGCGGCATTTAATTAACAACTACGCATATCTATAAGTTATGACTTTTCTTTGGTCTGAGTCTGGTGGGAGGGTTCGGCCGTGGCTAGTTAGCACCCTACCGACCAAAACGTGCCGCCAAGCGATTTAGCTTTCTGGTACGATTCCGAGTAAGTACGGGGTATGTATTTAATATAACTCTTATAACTCTAGCAGGTTAGCTCGCTTTCATCTTAGACTATATCATAGCTGATAGCTGTAGTCGAGGGCTTACATGTACATAAGAAAAAAATATACCTATTACCTATACATAAAGTTCGCCGCCACCGTAGTCAGGAATGCGACATGGGTTATAGATTGCATATTTACATGTCTTCTCCTGAAGAAAAAATCCAATATTGAAGAAAAATACAATTTTAGCGGCCAAGTGGCCGTCTAAGCTTGGCTTTCGAAGTAATTAACTTCGTTGGTAGCTATCTCTAGACCACTGGCATTTTCAACTTAATTGAAACTTCAAATCCTTTGAAATTAGCAGTTCGAGAGTCCAGTTCGAAACTATTCTTTTGAGAAGTGAAAACTAAATTGGAAAGGTTCTACGTAATTGCTAGTAAGTTGGGAGTACAGATATTAATTCTGCGAGGTATACAGAAACTTGAGATGCAGCTACTTTTTTCAATTAGGTAGTGAGAGCCACTCTTCTTTAGTACCTTAAATAAAATTGAAGTCTTCGTCTTATATGTCTAATACCTAATTGTCATCAATAAATGTCATCGCTATATAAACTAGCTTATTAATGACAGGATTCCAAGGTTTAAAATAGTAATTTACAGTGAAACTAGCAGATAAGTATACATAGTAAAAATAAAGATAGTAGTTAGATATTCAATTAAGAGTCTGTCAATAAATAGTAAATTAAAAAAAAACATTGAAGATTGATGATTGCAAAAAAAAAATGATATCTAAACAACACAAATCTGTTCAGTCAGTGAAACTTGGAACTGGTTTAAAAAAAAAGGAATTGCAAAATTTTAACAATACGAACATTGTACAATATGAAGATGAAATAATAACCAAATATAGCGAAGTTCTTTAGAAGTCAGAGGCCTTGTTAGGTTAAAGAAGGCTTTTGTATCTTTGTAGGTACTCGGTCTAGAGCGTTTGGACTAGAGTTTAGTCCGGTAGAAGCAATTTGGTAAATTATAATTCCGGTCCTACCGGTCTCCGGTCTGCTTTGTTGTAGTTACCAACGTCTGTAGGTACCAATAAGTTAGCGGCACGTCTTTGTCAGTAGACAAAGACGGCCGATTGGCGCAGTTTCCAGCGACCCTGCTTTCTGAGTCCAAGGCCGTGGGTTCGATTCCCACTACTGGAAAATGTTTGTGTGATGAGCACTCATGTTTTTCAGTGTCTGGGTGTTTATATGTATTTTCTAGGTATTTATGTATATTATTTATAAAAAAATATTCATTAGTCATCTTAGTACCCATAACACAAGCTACGCTTAAATTAGGGCTAGATGGCGATTTGTGTATTGTCGTAGTATATTTATTTAAAAAAATAAAAAAAAACTTATTGTCTAAGCGTGTCGCGTGGATTATGGGTTAAAACAATTGCCATACCTACTCCTTACAGTTTAGCCCGTTACTATTTTAGACTGTATCATCACTGAGATTGCAGCCAAGGGCTAACTTACTGTGTAATTAAAAAAAACAACAAAGGACGTGTTTCTTTTCTTAGTTTGAGTTTCTTAGAAAGAGAGCGGCATTGGGCGGCGGGGTTGTCGGACTGCATTACAGAATTAATGCTGCATTAAAGATTCGGAGCATTATAAAACACTCTGCAGCGAGTACGATAGATAAGGCGCGGAAGCGTCAGCGATATCAATTATTGTTCCAGTAATTCTTGTTAACGAAAATAGTATTAGAAGTGGTACTTTATTCAATCTATATCTCAAAACTATTTAAACGTTTTCATTTTAGTGTAGTTATTTAGCACTTATACAAAAGCGGACATACAATAGTCAATACTCAAGCATTTATTACGTTTTTTTTTGTAACAGCAAAAAAACCTGATGTGACCGTAATCATATTATATGACCGTAATCATACATGTGGGAAAAAAGGGAACTTCCTATGTTACGTAACTACCTCAGCTTAAAAACTGGTATGGATCTTGAATGATATATTGATGACGGCAGAGGTCATTGCAGCTTGCCGACGCGACGCGACGGTTTGGTTTTTGTTGTAGGTTTGTTGGACGATTGTTAAATTAGGGTCCGTGCAAAATAACGGTTTTAAACCCTATAAATGCGTTAATTTGTAATCGGTGTTGAAAACCGGCGGTGAATATGTCTGTACACTTAATTACAACAAAAACAATACGTACAAACTAACTTGGGAATGTCCTGTTCTTCCAGGACTAAAAATAGCCTAGTTATCCTGCGTCTTATCAACTATCTCTATGCTGAAAATCAAGTTTATCGGTTGTTTTGCTAAGTAATCTCTGTATGTAATGTATTGGGAATATGATGTTTTTCCAGGACTAAAACTACCCTATGTTACGCTCAACCCTTCAATTAACGCCTTGTCAAAAATCAATTGATTGCTTATTTAGGGCGTGAAGGAAGGACGAACAAAAAATTAAATACACTTTTCCTATAATATTAGCTAGCATCAACATTTATTTGGCTAAGCTCTTAATGTAATCGATGTCAAGGAAAATCAAAAAATCATCTAGTATTTTCTACATTTGACTTTACTTGACACCGATTTAAAAATGTTTCCCGAAATCGGTTATTTTTTGTCAAAAACATTTTTCACGCTTTTACTATTACCAAGTAGTAGGTTTGTTTGAGTGGTAATTATATGTAAGTTATAATAGCCAAATGTCAACTGCTTGTAGTCTTCTACCAAATATTGTTTTACCCGAAGCCGGGGCCGGGGTTAATGGTTGAGAAGTTCTCCCGGCATTTCCCATCAAATTTATTGTGATGAACATAAATTGCTTACCTATATACCATAATCGAATCGCAACTAGTGTAATATTTATTATTGTATAGCTTCGGTGACCATTGGTCTTCTTCATCTGTTTGACGTGACTAAATGCTATTTTTCGAAAGAAAAAGCCCAAGTTACATTAAAAAATATTCGACTCGCTATACGTGAGCCTATATTTCAAGAGTTTCCCCGATTTTTCCAGGATCCCTCTAACAGATCTTTACCAAATTAAAATGGGACCACCTTGGAGATATGTCATACTAAACAAACAAAGCACCATCAAAATCGGTGTAATCGCGTAACAAATATACAAAAAAAAACATACAGTCGAATTGAGAACGTCCTATTTTTTTAAATCGCTTGATAAATGAACTACTCTCTGCGAGGTGCACCGTCGGTTCTTCGAATAGAAATAAATACACGGAATGATAACTCTGGTCTGCAATGAAATCCTCCTTGACATAAATATGAAGATTCAAATGTTCTGAATCTATCCCCGTTTGCCGATTTTTTCCATCACGTCTAGGTTTTTTTCTATGAACTTTTACCAAATTTCAAAAATTTGGGCTTTTTTTTTAATTTTTTTGCGCGTCAATGTTACAAATAGTGTATATACAAACAGTGTATGTAAAATAAGTTTTAGCGAGTTGTAAGAGAAAGAAGGGAAGTGCCGAATGTGATTTTTATGGTAGTACATTGTATATCAGATTCCGTGTTTAGAGCACAAAATATGAAGAATTCATGCATGAAAACAAGGAGAAAAATGTTTTTTTTTTCAGACGAGTGTAATTAAAAAGTTTTCTTTAACATTTTTTAGTGGGTAGTTTTGTAATTATCTAAGTTATAATAGCCAAATGTCAACTGCTTATAACCCTTTTCTAGATATTGCTTTTCCCGAGGGCGGGGTGTTACTGGTTGAGGAGTTCTCGTAACACTTACCATCAGCTTTTTTAATGTGATGAGCATAAATTGCCTAGCGGCTATATCCGATAATCGTAGCGCAACCCGTGTAATACTAATAGTGTTGCCCAAATTCAGTCTTGGTCTTGCAGTCTTGGTCTTGTTCTTGCGTTTTTGCAAGACCAAGACCAAGAACAAGACCGCGTATTTTTAGCAAGACCAAGACCAAGACTGACCGTGCAAGACTTGAGCAAGAACAAGACATAGCCTGCAAGACTCTTGCGTCTTGCAGCTAGGACTTAGCGCTATTTCACGGAGTAGTTAGGTGTAACAGTTCGGTGTATAGGTAGGTAGGTACGCTTAGGAATTCTATGAGACGCAAAAAACTATATCAAAGAATATGAAAAACTGGACCTATGCGCATTACGACTAATACCATAAACATAGCGAATAAAAAAATATCTATTAAAATCAAACTGAGTGCATGCATAGTTATGTTTTAACCATCGGCACTTTGATAATGCGGCATCAAAGGTTTTGTACTTACTTCTCAAAGAAATTTGCCGCTTTTCGGAAGTACATGGTTATGATACACGCGCCGGCGGCTTCTTTTGAAATCTAAAACAATCGTTGCCGCCGCGCCGAAATCATAACATTTGACACTATTCATGCAAAATAATTTCGAATTTTAAGAGTACCTACAGGTGTTCCAAAGAATAAATAAGTTTCAGATTGGTGATTTTAGATTGGTGGAGGACGCATGAGACATAGTATCCGATTTTATCGAAAATGGCCCGTGATTTTCTCTCAATACCTGCAACTTCAGTACCTGCTGAGAGGTTATTTTATAAAGCATCATTAGTAATTAGAAAACATAGAAATAGGTTAAGTGATGAGTCAGCCAGATGGTTACTTTGTATTAATTCTTGGTCAAAAGAATTGATATAAAGTATCATAACCTAATGATAAAGCTGTTGATTTGTGTTGTATTTTATTTTTTATTCAAATAAATGATAAATCGTAAAACTCTTTTATTAAATTTCTTATAAGTTGAGGGTTCAATCTCTTTCTAGACAGATAAGTATTGTTCTTTAAAATACAGTCAAGTTATTGTAATTAATTTGTTTTTTTACATGTTTTAGCAAATGTAAGCTTATAAATCATAAATGTTTATTAAGAAACAGTTACTTCCATGGAAAACGACATATAGGTCAGTTGATTTTTCGAATTTCTTATCAAATCTTCAGTTATTTATTAATCTGCTTGATCTTTACTATGGCTATGTTAATTCAAGCTCACAATGTTCCAATTCTAATACGTTTTTCTAAGATTTAAAGTAAACTTTAATAAATAGTAATAGACTAATAGGTAATTGCAAGACTTGCAAGACTCTTGCTGCAAGACCAAGACCAAGACCAAGACTGGGAGCGCAAGACCAAGACCAAGACCAAGACCAGGTGTATTGGCGCAAGACCAAGACCAAGACTGGCTAAGTCTCGTCTTGTTCTTGCATTTGGGCAACACTAAATACTAATTATTGTATAGTTCCGGTGGCCATCCATGCTCTTCATCAACAGTTCCACTTGACCATATGGTGCTGTTCAAAAGAAGATGCACAAGTTCCTTTAGAAATTACTCAATTTTTTTTAAGTCTGTTGCAAACTTACAATCTAAAATCTTTTGCAATTAAATCTGTTGCAATTTCCATACAATTTGTACGAGTTTTTTTGGTGAACAGCAAGTACCGAATCTGGTGTCCAACTCGTTCTAATGTCCTGAATTTTTTACAGAGTCCTGTTTCCGTTACTTACTAAACGGGTCACCGTTTTGAAAATTCAAAATTCAAAATTCATTTATTTCAAGTAGGCCTAATATAAGCAAATATAAAGTATCTACGTTAGTGCATCGCCTAAAGTAATGTTTTGTGTGTTTACATAAAAAATTATGATTCGAGTGATGTTTGGCGTCTTAATTTATGCTTTAAAAGGATATTCGTACACGGAGGCCTCTTAAAGGAAAGAGGAATAAGAAATATGTACGTTTTTTAAATAACTGAACATATTTACACGATACCAAAAAAAGCTAATTATATAAGGCTTTTTATTAAGTTTTTAATGGGCATTGAATATATTTGGTTGCCTGCTCATCCAACATTTAAACTTTTTTTTTTAGAATTGAAACGGTTATAGCATTTATAAATAACTGGAATCGGTACAAATGTAATTGTATGAGACTTAATCTCATAGAATTAATCAACAATTCTATAAAGCCGATACAGCTTTAATAACTTATGTCCCGGAAACCCAACATTTTAGAAGATATAGATCTGATAAGTATAATACTTTTTGTATTGATACCAGCTTATAATTTAGGAATTAACCTAAGGTTTTAAGCATGACCGTTATATTAAAAAAAAAAAATAGAGGGCAGAAGGCAGGCTTTATACTAAAATATTACATCCTTTTGTTTTGTGATTAATAATATTGTGTATTATGTTAACAGGTAATTTTATTTGTTTATATATGAGACACTGATTTATCAAATGTTATCAGTTATCACAGTAAGTTCAACACATAAATTCATATTAACTTGACATAACAGTTGTATGATAAAATTCTGTAGTTATACCATCTGTAGGTAATCTTTTTTGACTCATAAAATAATTAATAAAACATTATGTACGATTTGAAACTCGTTTCTTCTAACATTTTAGAACGTGATTATAAAGTATAGTATGTTTAATATCACTGCCATACCCCTAACAGGTTAGCCAGTTACCTTAGACTGACTGCATTATCATTTCTTGTTTTTAAATTTTTTTAGGAGGAAATCCTCATTCTTCTCTGCAGGTCTGCACTAGTTGACATGCCCGACTCCACTATGAGTGGAATCACCAAGTGCTCTACGGACTACAACGGCCTTGTTTCTCGGACACTACAGAAAGGGGATGTCTAACCAGGCTGCAAACTGCTTTTATCGGTCCTATTCAATCTTTACTCGTCCCCCATAGTGTTTTGGAGCATTGTCGCACACCTATTCCACCCCTCCGTACTGCTCAGCATCCTGTAACATTCACTAAGTCATAACTAGACGGTTTTTTAGATTGGGTTTGCTATGGTATGTCTTGGTTTATCAGCAACTAACATTTCGTGGCTGAATAACTCACAATTTTGCCTGTTGCAAAAACATTCAAGATAACAAGTTAATTTTCATACACTTTTTCAGGCGTATTTATAGTGATGTTTTAATCAAAGTCAGCGTAAATTGGCATAGTATTACAGGTCAAAAAATAAACTCCAGAGACAGACGAATATATTAAAATTTAAAATACCAAACTTATTTATGTCAAGTAGGCTTACTTTATAAGCACTTTTGAAACGTCATTCCGGTTTGTGACTTCACCACCGGCTAGGAAGACAGACTCTACCGAGAAGCAGCGCGAAACTCAGAAGTTGCTCTTTTCCAACATTAGCAATTTGTAATTTAACATTCATTTTCTTATCTTGAGAGATGAAGGTGGAGTCGGATGCTTTCAAGCAACCTTGAATACCAGAAATTTATGAACGGTATAGTAACCTCCGTCCACTCCGCTCCTCCCAACACAGTGCCCAGGACCGTGAATGGAAAAGACCTATTTCCAGTAGTGGATGTTTTGACATAAACTACTGGACAAAGGACACAGTTAAAGATATGATGATGATAGCAAACCCTTTTTAAGAAATGTATTTTAACACATTGCTTAAACTTATGCATTGGTAGATTGTAAATTATCTTAGGAATAATTTTATAAAGCATTAACTCAAACCCACAAATGATTTCTGTACCTTTCTCAGGAAATATGCAGATGCCACCAATTTAGTAACAATATAAACACACCGGCATATATAGCGGTGTCTGTATATAACAACAACAGTTGTAATGTACGCTTCTGACAGGCCATGATTGAATGGATGTTGCATTATGACGTGGCATTACTCAACAATAAAAATATATTTACCTATTGTTAAATATATATTATTCAAAAGTTTAATTTGAAGTTTGTAGCCTAAAACCTTTAAAAAAAATCACGATTTAGTATTTTGCTTCTTTATATTCGTAGATTCGTTACCGGTTTTTCACTGTTCTAGTTAATAAATAAATAAATATACTACGACACTACACACATCTAGTCCCAAAGTAAGCGTAGCTTGTGTTAAGGGTACTAAGATAACTGATGAATATTTTAATGATTAAGATAAATAAATACTTATATATAATAATTATTTACACCCAGACACTGAAAAACAGTTATATTCATCACACAAACATTTTCCAGTTGTGGGAATCGAACCCACGGCTTTTGAATCAGAAAGCAGGGTCACTGCCCACTGCGCCAGTCGGTCGCAATTATTACATTCACAGCAGTTATTTCTTTGCAATCGTAATAATTATCGCAAAAATTCAGGGCCTATAAAGATAATGTTCATTATCCGATAAAACATTAAAATTATTCTGGATAATTATATTGATAAAATTTAAAGGTAACTATAGAGTATGAAATTATCTATGAGTTTTATTTTATAAAATTTATAAAGAATCATCCATACGGAACTCAGTTGATACTTGGTCGTGCTCGTGCAAAGTTTGTGTTCGGCGTTTTGTCGTCAATCGCGTCGTGATTCAACGTACAGTGTAGTTTAAATCTTGAAGAGTGTAGTAGTTCCTTATGAAATAAAAATGCTTTATTTAATACTTTTGTTAGTAATTATCTTATTCTTGTATGGTACGAGAACTTTTGGTTATTGGAAGAAACGTGGTATAAAAAATGATAATCCGTTACCTTACTTTGGTAATAATTTAAGAAACTTTATGCAAAAAAGCAGCATTGCTATGATGGCAACGGAACTATATCGAAAATATCCAGAAGAAAGAGTTGTTGGATTTTTTAGAGGTACTTCACCTGAGCTTGTAATAAGAGATCCCGATTTAGTGAAAAGAATATTAGTTACTGACTTCCAGCACTTTTATGCCAGAGGATTTAATACACATAAAACTGTGATCGAACCTTTAATGAAAAATTTGTTTTTCGCCGATGGAGATTTGTGGCGTTTAATAAGACAGCGGTTTGGTTCAGCTTTTAGTACAGGTAAAATAAAAGCGATGTTTCCTTTCATAACTGCGAGGGCAGAAAAGCTTCAATTATTAGCAGAGGAGGTTGTAGATTTGGAATATTACGATATTAGAGAGCTAATGGCAAGATATACTACAGATTTTATTGGAGCGTGTGGTTTTGGTATAAATATGGATTCTTTGAATAACGAAAATTCTGAATTCAGAAGACTTGGAAAAAGAATATTCCATAGAACACCCAGAGATGCCGTTGCAGCAGCTTTGAAGTTTATATTCCCAGAACTATGCAAAAATATACACTTTTTAGCACCAGAATTAGAGCAATCAGTAAGTGGATTAGTGCAACAAGTTTTGCAAGCGCGAAACTATACTCCGTGTGGTAATAATGATTTTATAGATTTACTATTGGAATTAAAGGAGAAAGGAAATATTTCTGTTGAATCTTTAGAACATAAAGAGAAAAATGGTGAAGCGAAGTTAGTTGAGCTAAAACTTGATGATTTATTACTTACTGCACAAATTTTTGTATTTTTTGGTGCCGGTTTTGAAACATCTTCAACAACATCAAGTTTTACACTACACCAGCTCGCGTTTAACTCAGATCATCAAAAAAAAGTGCAGGAAGAAATCGATAGGGTTCTACTTAAACATAATAATAAAATCACATATGAGTCTATAAACGAAATGCATTACCTGGAAAAGGCGTTTTACGAAGCAATGAGGCTGTATCCTTCTGTTGGATTTCTGATGCGAAAATGTACTACACAAAACTACACATTTCCTGAAATAGGTCTGACTATAGACGAAGATGTGAAAGTCATAATTCCACTGCAAGCTTTTCATAGAGATGAGAAATATTTTTATGAACCAAATGTCTACAATCCTGACAGATTCACTTGTGCTCAAGATATGAAAACTAATTATTTCCTGCCTTTCGGAGAAGGGCCACGAGCTTGCATTGGTGAGCAAATAAAATATAATTTGTGCTAAACATATCAATCAAAATTCATTTCCATTAAATTAAATAAGAGCTATATTATACGAAATCTAGTTGTAATTGGATCTTGTTTGGTGGAAGGCTTCGGACGTGGCTAGTTTCCATCCTACCGACAAAGATGTGCCGCCAAGCGATTTAGTGTTCCGGTACGATGTTGGGTAGAAACCAAAGGGGTCTGAGTAAAATATAACTGCCATACCTCTAACAGGTTAGCTCGCTACCACCTTAAATTACATCATCACTTTCAATCAATTTGTAGTGAAATAAAAATAAATCTTTAAAGTAGTAATATCATGATAGTAGAATTTTTTATCTATATAATATATATATGAATCCATCTTGTTCTAAGATAAGATATCAAAGGATGGTATTAGATGGATTGGGTTAAAGTAAAAAAAAAAGGTCAAGTGTGTAACGGGCCAGCACCTTGAATGTTTTCTACATTGTTAGAAAACTTATAGTTATGATTTTATTTAGTTTAAATTAGAATTTTAAAACTCTCTTAGTTTTAAGCTTACTTGAAGGAGACAAAAACTCTATTAGGAGTGTTTATTTTATTTTCTGCCTCATTTATGAAGATATCCATTGACCCTGGTTTAAAAACGCTGTGAGCACTTTAAAGATAGAGGACGAAAATATGTTTACATTTACATGAATAATATTTTACAATAATAATAAATTTAAAAGGAAATAACCTGGTCTGCCGAGCTCCCTGGTAAGTAGTCAGAACAACGGTCTGTCAAAAGTACGAAGTGAACCTTAATAGTTGATTATGAATTTAGTTTGGTTACATTGCATTTTACAGTACAGGCGGTATTAGGCGCATAAGCTAAAAGCGAATGCGCTAAGAAAGTTGAGGCGCTATTTTATACTGTTTTTGTATGGAATTTATAGGCCGCTTTCTAAATTATGGTCGAAACAAGTTATCCACTCGCGATAAGTGTCTCGATAATTATTTCCGGCTGAAATCTACTATTGCTCTATTTTTTTCCAATTTAAACTATACATTTTAATTGTTAACAATAGACCAAAAGCAAAAAAAAAACAAAAAATTAATCGCGGAAAGCGGCCGCTATAATCATTTCAGCCGCATAAAACCTTTGTTGGTAAAAAAACTAATCTGTATTATCCGGCTAAACTAAAAGTGATCCATATTCATACATATAACTTGCAGTGAGGTACAAACTAAACTTTATCAAAAATAAAGCACAAGGACGGTAATTAAAAAAAAAAAGCCGCCACGCCTTTTGGATTATGGGCCTTATGTCTATGAAATAAGATTCTCCTTACGAGCAAGTACGTTGAATTTTTTTTCAAAAAATTTAATATAATATATAATACTTCATTATTCAAAAACTGCCCCTCAAGGTTATTTCTTAGACATAGGAGAGTAGCACACAGATGTTAGGATGTATGGCCGGTTTAATTAAACAATCAAAAATGTAAACTCAAGGACTTTGTGACGTAAATTTTATACCTGTTCATATATGTAATTTTTGGTGGCAAGTTTTACGTAAATTTCAATGAGTGTGTTAAGATTAAAACTTAAAAGAGATAGGGTTTGGAAGGAGGTTAATGTATTTCGACTGTATTAGATTTGGAAACAGTTCATTGGATTGTGATAAAAACGTTGTCATTTTTATTGGCATAAACACAAATTACACCTTGATTATATAATGATTCGATGATTTGGAACGTTACAAGAAATTAAATGGGGGAAAATATCCACAAAAAATCCACTAATCCTTGGGCACGGCATATACGTGTATGTTATTTCAATGTCACATTTCATTACAATACATTTTCGCAGCTACAAAATTATAAAAAGCTGGTAGATTTTTTGTGTCTTATTGTCACGTGTAGAGATAATGCTTACTAATACTAAATGTAAATGCCACAGTGTGATTACGTGTTTGAGTCCTTCGATAACTCGGTAACCGAACAATGGGGCGGGATGTTTGCATATGTTAGTGGCGGCGCTACGTTCTATCCTGGTTCTTCTCACAAGGATAAAAAAAAGTTTATGCTCGTATTTCTATTTATTCAAAACTTAAATGCAAATTTGCCTTTTGATGGTACTTCGCGGAAACCGTCAGTTTTCTCGGGGATTTTTTGTAGGTAATAATGCTGTATTTTACTTTGGTAGTACATAACTTATATAATGTATCATCAATTGTTTGAACTTATTGAATCAATGAGCCAAATAATCAATTTATAGCTATGATTTTGGATTTATTAAAAAATAATTTTAAATATTGCATTTATTTTTAAGAATCGCTATTTTTTTGTACAATAACCATAGTCAAAAATGTAAACTGTCTTTTGCTCATGTAGTAAATAACGTACAATAATGTATTATCAATTAATTTCTCAGCGCACGTAACAAATCAGTAGTAACATATAAAATCAATGCGCGAAATAATCAATTTTATAGCCATGATTTTACTGACTTTCGTTACATTAGAGCACAACTATAGTCCTTGTAAAATAAATAATCCCAAGTAACATATTAACATCGTATTACCAAAAATATAAAAAAAAAAACATAAATTTATATTATTTGGGTACCCATCGCCGTGTAAAGGCCTCCGCCATCTTGCCCCACTCCACTCTATTGGTGGCGAGCCTTGTCCAAGTCCTTTTTTTACTTCATGATAATTTAGCTTTCTATTGGTGAAAAATTGGTTAAAATCGGTCGACTAGTATCGGAACCTATATACAAAAACAAACTAACAAATACATATTTTCTCTTTAAAATGTAAGAATAGATAAAGATTATGCATTATAAGAAATCATAATAATAATATCTAGACACATCTTTATACCAACATTTTCCTTATAAGCCAAAAATTTTTGTTGTTTACAGCTGCAAGATTAGGAAGAGTCTTAGCTATGGCCGGCGTAGCTGCTGTTCTTCAAAAGTTTAATGTAGAGCCCTGCGAGATAAGCAAGCTGGAACCAATACCGGATCCCATGGCAGTGGTTTCTGAAGGTTTCATTGGTGGATTACCACTTAAACTGAGAAGAAGAGAATTGGTGCCGTAACCGTCATCAGTATATTTTAAAAAGCTGGACCTGAATTTTATGTGGTTTTTCACACACTTTGTTCTGCCAGTGTCCAGCTAGTGTTCAGCAGTGGATTGTTGGAAACCCGTCCATCGGTTCTTCGAGCTATTGATGGTTGATAAATCCTTCTTAGCCTAGTTATTTTATCTAGCATTAGTATTAGCTGTGATATTTTTAATGAGTTTGACGGCCGAGTGGCGCAGTGGGCAGCGACCCTGCTTTCTGAGTCCAAGGCTGTGGGTTCGAATCCTACAACTGGAAAATGTTTGTGTGATGAACACGAATGTTTTTCAGTGTCTGGGTGTGAATCTGTGTATTATAAGTATTTATGTATATTATTCATAAAAATATTCAACAGTCATCTTAGTACCCACAACACAAGCTACGCTTAATTTGGGGCTAGATGGCGATGTGTGCATTGTCGTAGTTTATTTATTTATATTTATTTATTTATTTAATGACACTTAAATGATGTTATATGTTATTTTAAACTGGTTTTGGATATAGCTACTTTAATTATTTTAAATATTTAACTGATAAGTAACAAGTTAGATCGGCAATGTATTTGCCGAGTACATTATTTTACTTTTGTAGTGTTGTTTATTCTGTATTTTTAATAAAAAAAAACAAAATAAGATTTATTATTTATATACCTCTCTAATGGCTCATAACTTTTCGGAGTTGCGTGCGTTTCTAATTTAAGCAATTAAATATTATTTGTTTTAACGGTAAAGAAAAAGACCGGAAAGTGTAAAGTGTAATAATCCGCACTTGTCGTGGGGAAATAAGGCTTAAACCCTTCTATATAATGATGAAAACATTGTTCTCTAGAAATTATTTATTTTGAAAACCTCCAAGGCGCAGAGGTGAGCGCTGTGGTTTAAAGTCGGAAGTCCCGGTTTCGATTCCCGGCCAGACAATTCATAATTTCTAAATTTTCTCTGGTCTGGGAAGTGGCTAGTTACCACCCTAATCCTATCGGTTCCACGTGACATCGTACCGGAACGCTTAATCGCTTAGCGGCGTCTTTGTCGGCAGAACTAACCAAGCCACTATTATTGAGGAAATATTTAAAAATGATTTGAACCAATACCTGCCTCTAAAATAGCACAATTCACAATGAATTGCCAAATAACTGGTACGGTCGAAGGTCAATCACAATCATGCGTAGGCGATAATACTCGTCGGTGATGTAGCAAAACATTTTTGCTAAATACGAGTATTTTGCCACCACTCACATAATACTTATTTGTACTTTAATTTCGTTGTTTTAGATAAGAGTTTAAAATTATTATTAGTTCTTACATAATAAAAATAAAGCTAGAGGCAAGTGATTTATCAATAAAATAACTAAGGTAATAATATTTTGGTTCATAAATAAATATATTTTCTAACTAATTTAGCATTAATATATTTTTTTATTAAAGCATTTTTACCAATTCCTTTATCTGGCAGAGTTTCTTCCAGGCAAGTATTACCGCCATGTATATTTCGCAGCATTTATTTTGGCTAGTTCAGGAATGAGACAAAAATTATATCCCCAGATTTTATTCCTTGACAGGGTATAATAAGGACGTGTCTGCTAGATAACGGGAACATGGATTAGGAAAAGTTTACTCCCGTTTATTACTACACATATTATTTTGATAATCTTACAACTTGTGCGCCAGTGCTGATAAAGCTTTAGGAGAAGATAAATTTGTATCCTTCCCCGGGGATATAATTTTCTCCCATGCTAGCCGTGCTGGTTGTCGGGAACAGAGAAGTTGCAGGACGTGTTCCTTTCATGCCCTACGAAGTGTTACTATACCATCAGGTGTCGACTACTTGGGAAGTCAATTATCGATACTAATGTTATAAATGCGAAAGTATGTTAGTTTGTTTTTTGTTCGTCCTTTACGACCAAGCTTAGCAACAAATCGACTTATTTTTGGCATAGAGTTAGTCGAAATTACGGAGAGTAAAATAGGCAAACAAACGGCTCCCACGGGTTTTGTAAAATGGGTATTTCATAAGATATTAAACCCCTGTGGGATGCTTTGAAAACATAATCAAACGCAGTCGAAGAGCGCAAATTACATTGTTTACTTACTAGATAAAACAGAACAACTTTCAATGCTGCGTTACATTGTAATACCAAATTATTATGTCAATGACTTTATATTTGCAATTTAATCCGCCTGAGAAATTAATTAAATGGAACAATGCACAAGCAATTATGTATCAATACTAAGTCGTATAATTATAACGATTACACGAGTAATTTATTTGTTACGTGTTGCTTACATACTTCGTCTGCTATAATACAACTAGCCATGGCCCGCGACTTCGTTCGTTTGATTATCTATTCAATGCATAGAAACAGTTTAATGCAGGCTATGTCTGTGTAATTTTTTTAGCTTATCAAAAATATAGCAAAAAAACAAATAGCCACATTTTGACAATCTAAATTGTTAATCGGAAATGACCGTCCCGGGTACGTACTTTCTCCAACAAACCTATTATACTTTGCAGTCCCTTTCACAAATGACTTGTTATGATCAAGATATGTGTAGCCTAGAAGCAGCGACAAAAATATACGATTGCGCATGGTAAGTAACGTAGAACAGTGCGAGTAAATGTATGTGTGAATAATTTTGACAAGATTTGGAAAAATTGGTTTACGTCGGTTTTAGCTTCCACTAACAACTCTTCTCGTCGTCTTTTTTCATAGCTTTCCATACCCGATTTATTTTTATGTGTGTATTATCGGCATATTCATAGGTATTGTATATCGGTAAAATTCTTTTGTTTTATAATATTAATGACACATTTTAGTATATATATTACAAAAATGCGATTATCTGATAATAATAATATTATATATTATCTATAAAACGAAGTGAACAATCGGCCTGATTTTTGCCATAGAGTTAGTTGAAAAGACGTACGGTAACAAAGGCTTCATTTGATACTAATAAGAAAACTATCTCTATTGAAAATCGACCTAGGAACCTCGTAGAAAAGGTTTTGTTTTGATAACAGAGAAGTCGTCGTCTGTCTGGGAACCATAGAGATAATAAATAAAACTCATTTTTCGTGAAAATTTTTACTCTTATTGTATAAATACAGTCAGTTATTTATGACATTGCTTACTTTAGTCGATGTTGAAAAAAGCGTAAAACTAAATACTTAATTAAATGCTTGTTGGTATGTCATGTCTTATATTGTATAATATTATAACATTACTGGCGGAATTACTATTTTTATACGAAATTATTTCATTTAATTTTTCTTTGGTTTCAATCAATACTAATTAGTAGGTATATTCCGTATATTTATATGTAATACGTATATTTAATTATAGACAAATCTGGGAATAATAAAAACAATGTCACAACAAATAATTACTAATATTGTTTCATCTCTTATGTTTATGATAAAAAAAATACTAAATATTGTTTTTTCAAATTTTTCGGCAATACATAAGATGTCAATGTACTTTACTGGCAATACATTTATAGTAAATTACCTATTAAAATAATATTTTGTTGGCATTCTAAGAAAAAGTTTAGGAGTGACAGATTAAGTACAGTTAAACGGCACAAGAAATCCTGATAAGACGCCGTAATCTTCTCATCTACAAAAATTTATGTCGTTTTGATGTTAATTTAAGAACATCTGCTAAACTAATGCTTATTTATGTAATGGCATTTATATATTTATGACAAATTATTTTTATTATAATAATAGATTACTGTATGTTGTATTACTATATACTGTACGGTTTTATCGGTTTATGTTGTATTGATTAGCATGCTTTAAAAAAATTCCAACTATTTTACAAATCATACGTAGTTTTTATTTTCATCGTTCTCCTGAGAATTAAATTTGTATAAAAACAGTAACACAGCTGAAATCGACTAGTACCTAAAATAAACTACCAAATGGTAAACAATAATATACTATGCGATAGTTAAATTAAAGTTGGTTTATGTCACACTTGCATAATATTATTAAAAATAGCACATAATTTAGACTATATATAACTACAGAATACTAAAGAAACTAAAATATATTCAGTTAATTAAAAAAACAATGAAAAACTTTTTTGTGTTTAAATAGCAAAATATATGAATGATTTAAAAATCAAAATGAAAGCTTAAAATACAATCGCATATTAGAAATGTTGATAAACACAATGAAGTAAGGTACCCAGAATACTGGCAGCGTTATCTCTCTCAATGATCAGGAGGATATTATGCTTGTCTTGGTAACTGCCAGCTTCCCGTCATTGGTGGGCTCAATGAGACTGGATACTGGGTAAGAAATTCACAATCCGTTGATAGCGCAATGACCTTCGCACACATATCCACTCGAGAAATGCGTGCTTTGTGTCATGTGACATAAAGTGTTGTTTGAAGTCTGTGACGCAAGACAACGAGTATTACCTAAGCGGTACCTTGGTACACTCATCGTCAACACCTCAGACTTGGAAGCTTACTTATAGTAAAGCTTACATTTCAATGTTTTAATTTGATTTGAGTTTATGTTGTTTATTTCATTTTTTAAACAGGTAAGTTCCATTCTTTTAGATTCCTAGGGTCTTCACTATTTGTATCGTTAACAAAGACTAAAGATGAGTAGAGTAAATCGTTTTATTAGTAATTTAGTGAAATATTGATCACTTTTGCCCTCATTAATGTTCTTAACAATGAAAGATCTATCTTATGGTGATGTGACATATTAAAAAAGCTCAAAAATTGCACTAAGTATTTCGTTTTTACACACAATTTCACTTTTAGGTATTGATTGAACGGACAGTATTTATATACATAATACGAACTTTTCTATAACTATCGATTGTATACAAAGCATCCATAACTATGAGTTGCTTCGTAATAAAGTCATTTCCTGATTTTTAATACGTTAAAAAAATCCTTAAGTAGAAAATAAAATAAATAACTTTATGAAGAAATTACCTTTATTCTACTAATTTTATTATTTTTTTAGCCGGCAGAATTCATGACAAATTATTGTTTAGGTTTTTATTATTACAATATTAAATAACTATACTAGTAATAATTATGCTACAGTAGAAAATTAAATTTAGCACATTATTAAATAATATTTACAGTCTCGAATAATCATTGGATAAGCTAATATTATCACAAAAATTTAATACAAATTTTAAATTACAAATTATTTTTATTATGCCGAATTTAGACTATCATTGGTAATACACGAATATGAGTATAAAAAACACTATATTTTAGGATTATATTTTGGTTAAGTGGTACTGGTAAATATTCGATGAGACATTTGGCAAACTATTCTTAAAATAATTTAAATTCGGCACTTGCATTCATAGCTCAAGCTTTCACACAAAATCGGACTTACAAATAATGATATCATTCATAAAAGTGAAAATTTGGACAAATCCTCTTTTCAAGAAAGAGTCATAAAATGGAGAAACGTTTTTCTAAGGGCAGTGGCAAAGGGGAACCTTTATTGGAGTAGGTATTAATATTTTCCTGCAATCTGATAATTTAATATGGCACCTACATTGTCCTAACACAACAATGTAGCTCGTTAATTGTTTGTATATCTTTATCTCTTAAATATATTGTAATTTAAAACATTAGTAGTAATTCATACTATATCTCAAAGGTAGATTACTCGTAGGCATAAAACAACCCACATTGTTATTCTTTTGAGTTCACTTAGAGTTTAATAGAAACCATGAAAATTCTTGTGATAGGCCATAGACTTTCTTTATCCCATCGTTTATCCCAATATAGCTTTTAATCACTCCCCATCCCTATAATCACTTTTTAATAAAGTTAACATTCGATTTTATTCTCATTACGAGATTCTTGTAGTATTACAAGAATCAGAGACGTGGTTCTTCTCCAGATAAAAAGGAAGTTCAGAGAATGTTTTCTTTCTTTGCCCAAGTGGTTGTGCCATATTGATTTATCTGTTCTATTTTTAAAAAGTACGAAAATTAATTCGTGTCTTTTGTATTTATTAGGATCATTCAAATTGTTTAACGCGACACGCCTCTAGAGCGTACAAAGGACAAACTATCCGAATGACCTTGTTGTTATTTTTTTAATAAAACACATAGTTGAACATTGAACATACGACAGTCGAATTCACTAGGCATTAAAAATGCTGTTAAGGCTCATATTCTCGCTCAGTAAAGAAGACTATTATTTATTTATCTACTCTTACTCATATTTAAGTATTTATGGTATGTTAAAGTATGTAGTACTAGTATATTTATTTTTTATATTTATCAAAAGTATTGTTGTATTTGTGTAGTCTGGTTTATGTATTAGTATGTAGTTATTCGTATGTATATGTTTTAAACAGTGTACCCTAGCTTTTCGTTTTTCTTTTTAGTTTTCCTAATCCTAAGGTTGCGTAGCAGAGTTCGCTACATAGCGATAAGGCCGCCTTTTGTATTCTACTACATTCTTTAAGTGTTTGTTCCTTTTTTGTTATATGAATGATGTGGTGTACAAATAAAGAGCATAAATAAAAAATTAAATTGTTACGTAGTCCATATGAATTGTTGTTAGAGTCATCACAGTCGTCAAGAGTCAGCCCACTTTTTCTTCAGTTCATGGGCCTGTCCCGTAACTGCTAGGCCTTTCCGACCGTTGAATGTACTACGTACGTAAATAGGGAATCACATAGGAACATACTTAGGTACCTACATTTTGTAAAGAGTATATACCTAATGGATACTTACGAGTACTATTATAGGTATATAAAAGCGAGTGTTTATTCAGCTCGATTTTTGCCTTGTCATTTTCGGTAGGGGAAAAAACGCATGCACGCGATATGAATTTAAAATGAATAGGTTAGGCAAAGTCTCTCGAACACGTTTGTTTTAATGGGGCAAGGCATAAAAGCAGTGGCGTGCATAGAGGGTATGCACAGGGTATTCAGATGATAAAAACTAAAGAAAACCTCCGGTCCCGTTATAAATACTTAAGGATAGGCTTTTTATAACTTTTACAATGCCTATCCTTAAGTTTCTTATAACTCGTGCTGGATATTTTCTTCATTTTATGTCATCTGAATACCCTCTATGCACGCCACTGCATACATGGAGCTGTGAAAACTTCGATAATATCATGTATCGTAACTAATGTTATAAATGCGAGTTTGTGTTTGTTTGTTTGTCCTTGCTTCATGCCTTAACTGATCGAGCAATTACTCGTAACTCGATATTTGGCATACAGACAACTGAATTTCATTATTTTTACATTTTCATTATTCATAGTTTTTCCTTCGATCAGGGTTGTCGACACAACAGTTAATAATGGCAACACATGTGATGAAAACGTCGCATAGGTAAGATTAACTTAACCGTTCGTTTGCGGTAGTGAAAAATGCGTTCTTGCAGGCTCCATTAACTTCCAATGGTTGTGCAACTTTACTCCAAGTCATTAATTTCGATTGGACAAAGAAAAAATCGAGCTGTATATAATAAATTCCATTGTTCTAATTAATGGATCTCTTCATGGTTGTCATCATCATGCAAAATATCTCAACACGTCAACTAACAATAACTGTTGCATAGGCAAGATTAACTTTAATAGGCTTCAAACACTTAATGTACATTTAAATTTTTTATTTATATCGTTAGATAATACTACAATACTAGGATCTTCGTTAGAGCATAAATATGTGGCACTATAATGCATATTGTTATAACTTTCGCAAGAAGTTCTACTTTATTAGGAATCTCATACGAACACCGAGCTTTTATTAGTTAGAAATCTCATACGAAATTTGAGTTAAGCACACGCAACACGCCACCCTACTCAAGTCACGCGTGTTAAGTCAAATCAAATCTTAGTCAAAATACCACCGTCGTTTATCTGTTTAGAGAAATAGAACCATTCTTTGAGCCATGTTTACTCTAACATATTTAATTTATACATTGGATTTGGCTTAACATTCGTGCTACCCCGCACGAGATAAAGATGGCGTCTTGTACATTTTGCCCGTAATAAAATTTATTCATTATATTAAATTTATAATGCCTCCACACCTTTTATTTTTTGGGATTATTTACATACCTGCATGTTAGAAGATAATTCAGTTACTATTCATTTCAAGTGGTAATGCTTTTGGAATTACGCGATGACGTTACATACGCGGTCACACGAATCAAATTTGAGAAACCATAGAAGCGCAAACTAGGGTTTCAAACCGGTTGCTTGGTAATAAACCGGCTTCAAGCCGCCATTTTACTTTTTCCAAATTGTTATGTATACGACTTTTTGACCGGTGTCATGCAAGCGTTTCTGCTTGCTTTCCGCTGAGCTAGCCTAGTGCAAGATCGAACTCGAGTGGTCAATCAACCCAGTCTACGCAAAAAACCAATAAACTGGACAATAATCCTTTAACCAGTCCATGGTCCATGTTATCTTAGTCCATGGTCCATGTTACCAAACGGAGTCCATTTCCCCTGACTCCGACTTTCCGAGGTATATCTTTGCCTATTACCAACAGTTTAGAGCTTCTAGGTGTCAATATTTCATCCAACCTCAACTTTGGACAATACATCGAATCCAGGGCAAAAACAGCTGGCAAGAAACTTGGCATCCTCAATAAGGTCAAGCGGTACTTCACGCCTGAACAGCTTCATACCTTGTACCAAGCTCAAGTTCGATCGTGCATGGAGTACTGTTCCCATTTATGGGATGGCTCTGCCAAGTATCAGCTTGATGCCCTGGATTCGGTTGATCGCCGTGCTAGAAGGCTCATCGGTGACCTAGCCAATAAAAAACTTAAGAGTTTGGAACATCGTCGCAAGGTTGCCTGCCTTTCGGTATTCTATAGGATATATTTCGGAGAGTGTGCTCAAGAACTATTTCATCTAGTTTCCCCCTCGCCTTTTTACCATCGAACCGCGAGGCACCGGAAGGATCTGCATCCCTACGTGGTCGATATACCGCGGACGCGTACGAAGCGCTTCGCATCTTCGTTTCTAATTCGCACCGCTAGGATCTGGAATCTTATACCGTTCTCAAATATTAAGCAAATAAATAGTTCCTCAGTATTGCCCAGTTTAGGAAAAGTAAAGCAAATCTAGCTCCAGCTTTCATTCAAGCTGGCATGCAAATTGGAGCCCTTGTTTCAACCAGTCACAAAGCTCATGCTTGCGTTGGTCGTAAATTTTCCCGCCACCGCGGTCTTGGTTAAACCCGATCACAAATTTTAACACAAAAGTGTGGCGGCATTTTTGTGATACTGAATAATAATTTAATTTAACTTAAGAATATGTGTGTTCAAGTATTAATTTTCCCTAAAAGGTTGAGCAAATATATCGTTTAGTAGTTGTTGGTACTCTTCCGAGTTGTAAAGGTAGTCTTCTTCGTCTAGATCTGATGTTATGTTATATCTGTAAAATAAACATAAAATATCATTCGTAATACAAAGTAATGGTATAAGAATTAAAGTTTCTAAGTGAGATACTCAGTGAGTGGTACTACTAATCATCATCATCACCAAAGCTCTACAGCCTTGGTTGGGTCTGGGCTTGGTCAAGAAAATGTCTCCATTTGAGTCGGTTAGAAGCTGCTTCTTTCCAGCTCAAACTCCCAAAACCCTCATATCCCTCTTAACTTCATCACTCCACCGAGCCCTAGGTCGTCCTCGGCCTCTACGCCCCTCCAATTTGCCCTTCATCAACCTCTTTGGGGCTCTCGTGCCTTCCACGCGTTGCACATGCTCCACCCAGTCCATTGTTAACAGTTAAATGGTTTTGACGGCAATTCGTTCTTTAAAAAGTAATACGAGGTATAAAAACTCCTATAAACCTTGAGTCAGAAACCTGGCAGTTACAAACTACTTAGATACATTATAACGATAAAATTGTAGGAACACATAGTGAGTAAACAGTACTGAATACTTAATTATAAGAATGTCATCAACAATTGTAGGTCTGCAATAATGAATGTGTACCCATGGTACATTTACTACGGTTTTATGACTATGCAAATATGGCTGTATATAATAATAGACAGTGCGTAATAATATAGAATTAATGTCGTTTTTACCTTAGCGTATTTCTTTTTTTTCGCATATTTAGATGCGATGTTGCTTCTATACATAGAACTGCGAAGTGGTTGTTGCACGCGTATCTGTACAAAAAAATTTTGTGTGTCAGGCCAAATGATCTATACATACCGGAGGAGAGATCGACTATACTAACACTAAAAATAACCGGCTAAAAATAATATTCAATTAACAAAATTACCCTCACTTACAAAGCGGCTATGGCCTAGGTCGTGGCTGCATAGTAGACGAGATTTTGTATGTTCTAGTATCGCAAACCAATACGTATTTCGCATTTGGCCAAAGCGACCAACTAACAAAATTATAAGGCATTGGATTTTTATATCGAGAAATTGCTCTTAAACTGCCGCGTTTTGATACTTACCTCTCCTGTGAGAGCAGCTTATGAGAGTAAAGTGAAGCCGCCATGCCCCTACTAGTTGGATCGCCATTCTGCCACTCTTCGCAGAAGGTGTCCAATGCCCGTTCGCCACTCGCATGTGACCCATGCCATATTAACTTTTGAGGCCTGAAATTATCTTTATTTAATCATGACTATCATTTCCAAGGAGAGTTCAAATCAGGCAGACGGTGGGTCGCAAAGTTGTGGCAACCCAATACAGGGCAGTGGGGCGCTACATACATGCACGAATATAATAAAATAAATAAATACACTACGACATTACACACATCGTCATCAAGCCCCAAAGTAAGCGTAGCTTGTGTTATGGGTACTGAGATAGTTGATGAATATTTTTTTATGAACATAATTCACATACATACTTATAATATACAGATAAACACCCAGACACTGAAAAACATTCATGTTCATCACACAAACGATCTCCAGTTGTGGGAATCGAACCCACGGCCTTGGACTCGTTGCCCACTGCGCCACTCGGCCGTCAAATGCGATCGGCCGGCCTCTGATACGAGGAGATTTTTTTCCATTTTATGTTGCCTTCCTTCTTTATGTCTACTTTAATCAAAGACCCTGTGCAAGGAACTGACATAGGGAAGGGCAAGAAGAAGAATTCAGACCAGAGGTAAGCGAAATACTCACAATAAAATAAACAAAAATTTCAATTCTAAAATAATATTTAAAAAGACAACACGAAATCTGAACTTGGATTTTTTTATAACCCTATTTTATCAAGGTTAGGTCTTCAACTACACGTTCTTTGGTCACGTATCCAGAAGAGACAACGACTCCATTGAACGTCTGGTTGTCCAAGGAAGAATCGAGGGCACCAGATCACGCGGAAGATCGCCCATGAGATGGGCTGACCAAATAAAGGCTGCAGTGGCTGTCCCCTTACATGAGTGTGCAAGAAAGGCAGCTGCCAGAGAGGAGTGGCGACGAATAGTTAAGCGTGCCACAACCCTTAAATGACGACCACGACCGCTCTGACAAGAGCGAACCGACTGAGAAGATTTTATCAAGATTGCATGTTAAGTGGTTACAAAAAGATATGTTATTCATCTTTACTTTTTGATTTTGTTTCTCTTTTTTTCACGCAGCTATAGAGAAGCAAATCGATTTGTTTGCATACAAATCATATAATCATAAGCGGAATTCTGTTTCATTTCAAAATTTGATTCTAACGCTCGTTTAATTGATTTTGATGAAAGTTAAGTAAACAATAACTTTTCTCTTTTAGTTAGTATTTTGATTTTATTTCACACTAAATCTGAGCAGCATCGTGGTATTATACTCTAAATATCTCTCTAGATGAAGACATACATATGCCTGCGTACATGCATGCATATGATGAGCCTAGCGGTTAGGTCTTCAACTACACTTTCGAGGGGGCCAGTTTGAATCCCAACTACCTATTCTAAGCTCTCACTTTTCTAATTTATGTGCGTTCTAAGAAATTGTTATAAGTATCACTTGCTTCAATGCACTTGCGTCAAAAAAATCGCGTAAACCAGCATGCCTGAGAGTTCTCCATAATATTCTTAAAGGCGTGTGGAGTCTACCACTCCGCAGTCTTTTTTAATACAGTGGGACAGCGTGGTAAACTACGGCCTAAACCCGTCTTATAGTGGAAGGAGACCCGTGCCCCGTAGTGGGTCGATATGACGATAATGATTAATTTTACTTATAAATTGCCTGGACACTTTATTATGTCATAAAACCAACAAATATTATAATTAAATTTTCCAATACTAACCTAGGACAATTCTCACCTATTAACCTAATGACTAATCTTTTTAACAACTTAAAAAAACCCTGACATTGACATTTTTCATGACACTTTAATTAGCTTTAAGGCGAAATTAAACTTAGAGTAATATTTTTGAAATTTTTTTTTTAATTGTTTTAATTTTTTTTTCATTTGAATCATTTTTTTCATTTGTTTAATATTAATTCTTTTATTCTTACTATTTTTGCTTTTGACATAATTTAATTATTTTTAACTGGACTTACTTCAATGTTGTGTATACCTGTAAGTGATAACTGTACTAGGACAACGAACTATAATGTAAAATTATTAATGATAATACAGTGTATCGTTGGTATATCTAATGAAATAAATAAATAAATAAATAATTGCGACTGTGAGTGTAGGTGTGTCCTTTCGCATTTTAACATCTATAGGGAATATATCACGGACATCTCGTCAATCTCATAAAAATAATAAACCTAGCAACAACTATGAAATACATAATATTATAATGCTTACCAAGTTGAATCTGTCATAATATTTCTTCCGTTAAAACTGAAAATTCTTACAGGTCCCACCATATTTCCACCATTACCGTCAAATATGTCTGAGAACGATTTGAACAGAACTTCGCCATGCACATTCAAAACAGGCAAGCGTTTATCCGAATATCTTACAATCGCATCGAGGTTTTGGATTCTGAAATAAAAAACAGATTGTTTATTTGTTAAATAAACGTGATTTAATAATGAGTTAAAACACATTTATTACAGCGAGGTTACTACAATTCATGAACTCCTTGGTGACAAGGTTTCTTGGAAACACACCGCTCTCATATCTCGCAAGACAGAATATTTATTGTGGAAATGATGATTTTGAAAAAGAGAAGTTTAGTTTGTCCCTAGCTTCTTTTCGGTACAATCTGCTTTTCGAATTGGTGGTAGAGTCACTACAATCAGACGTACTTGGCGATTCAAGTGTTTATAGTAGGCCTACTTGAAATAAATGAATTTAGTTTAGTATAGAGTTTATATAATTTGTTTTGGGGTAATCTACCATCATACGAGTATAAAAATCATTAACATCATCAGAGCCTATCAGCCTCCCAATGCAGAGGTAAAAATAATATATTTAAATGACAAAAGGTTTCAAAAATTATATTCCAGACCTGCTAGTAAGGAAAGCTCTGAATGTTCCTTTGACTCCGGCACGTCTTGCTTGTCTGTAACAAGCATAATCTGCTCGACGCACTCCATGCATGTTTCCAGAAAGTGGCTCATTGAGAGCTATCAGACGAAGCTGTATAAAATAACATTTAACATAATTCACTAAATTTGTTATCGGATTCAAACTGTTTTTATGCTCAAAATGTTTTTACAAGAATTTTATAGCAAAGAAATATATTATTTTGCATCGGTTTTTTAGTGTCAGTAGCTTTTTCTATGATAAATGCATTATCGATTGGCATTTCCGTGCATGTACTAAAGGTCCTTTTAGTAAAGCTCATTGTCAAACACGTTGTGGACCTTCAACAAAAGCAGATGTTTACTTCTAAAGTTAAATCTATCCTCACACCTATTTCGCTTATGCATTATGGAATATCAGATCTTCAAATCAATAAAAGAAGATTTAAGAGATAAAATACTTACACTTGGTCCTATCATCGTGGACTTATCTATCAGATTTGACATTTGCGGCATGTGTACCAGACTTGCTGCGGGCATCGGCGGAGTTGCTGCGGTGGTCGGTGCAGCAGTCACGGGAATATTTTGTGTGACTAGTGATCCCAACTAAAACATATTGTAATATTATGGACTTTATCATCATCCTTCTCAGTAACTTATGCAAGTTTTCACTTAACCTTGGCATCGCCTACAGAGAACGCCTTATGTTTTTGGCGATGACTATAGGAAATATCTCTTAAGTAATAATTATAGGTGAACGGTGGCAGTTACATATTGGCATTAATGTCCCATATTTATTTTATTTATTTACTTTATTTGAACATGAATATGTACAAATCATGGGCCTGTAATTACACTGGCAACCAGTAGTGAAACAGACGACTCTGCTGCTCAATCTCTGCAATATTTCCTAAGTTGCCTCGTAAAACAACCTGAGCATTATTTTGAGCCATCACGTTCATAATAAATTAGGTACATTTTAAATTTTTATTAAAATTTTCCTACCAACACTTGTAGGAGATATCAGTATAAACATAAACAAGTAATTTAATAAATTTAATTTAAAACAATCAAAAACTAAGTAATTTTATTTATCTAAAATTGTAGTAAAAGAGGATTCGTTAGAGGTTTAGCTGGAGGTGACTTTGTAATTTTTTCTATCGATAATAATAATTATATAGACGGATAATTATATTCTTTCAACCTCATGCATCAGCACCTTAAGAATCTTCTGTTTATTTTCTTGATATTGCGTCAAAACCGTTGATTTTCATTAAATACAATGTGCTACTATTTTTATACTTACCAGCACATACTGCCATCCCGAGTTGACTTTAACAAATAAAGACTGTTCTTCAACGACGTACGCGAGTGCACCCAAAGGACTTGACGATGCCAGCTATGTAAAAGTTATAGTATCACAATTAACTTTTTACCGAAGTACGAAGAAGATACGTAATTTTCAATATCAATATTATTAGTAAAACTCGTTTTAGACTCTATACATATAATTAATCTTCATTTTCTATAAGTCGTAGGTGTTTCTGATGTGTTTAATAACGACAGTTATAAGCGATGTTTTTACCAAACTTGGCTGATGGCTTCAATCTAATTTAAGTCTGAACTGACCTATGTCTCAGTATTTTAAATACGAGTACCTGCATTAGATGGAATACGAGTAAAACTTGACATACCTTCATCATATCCGAAGTCGTGGGAAATACTGCAGAACCAAGCATATTCTTGTTTGAATTAGATTCATCATGGTGTGGTCTGGATTCGATACCGAAAGATGCTGAAAGAGTTATTGTTATTAATATTATCTCAAAAAATAAATCGTTATGTTCTAATAATTTAAAATTTGGTTAAGTTTACATTATTTTAATAAACTTTCCAGCCTTCTAATGACACAAAAAACATGACTTCAGGAATGGCCTATATAGTCAGGAAAATACTTACATGGACTTTCTCTGTTTTTATCTTTGAGATCTTGCAACTCTTTTAGAGCCTTTAACTGGTCTAAAGGACTTTTTGGAACTAAAATCCAGCAGCGTGCATTGAAAGAAATAATGTTAGACAAAATATGGCGAGGTACCGTCCGATGGTTTAGTTTAGTTTAGGTGCAATTATAATTATTGATAATACAGTCACATACAAACTTAGAAAATAAGTGCCTAGACATATTAAGTATGTACCTATAGACAGTTCACGACAAGTACCAGCATTATAATTAACAAATTGGCGTAAACAAGAAATTTTGTAAGTGCTTTTCAGTTTCACAATCATTAATGACAGTTTTCTGACTCAGTGTGGAACCATCTGTTGATCTTTAATATTTATACAAGCATTCAGAACAAAATATGGCGGCCTTACATACTTTAAGAAGCTTTGTAGATAAACACGATGTGCAAATTATCAGTTAGCAAACAAAAAAAACATTCGTTTGCCTACTATATTCAAACTGGATGGCAAAAAGAAAGCATGAGGTTATTAGGGTTTAAGTTGTGAGAAAAAAACTGTCTCACCTGGTTTCCCATAGAATTTTGTACTCCCGTGTACCGGATACTCTTCAGCGAAACTGACACCGGGTTCACCTTTCGGCCCCACGATTGAAATTCCAGGTGTCCCTGGTGATCCTGGAGGACCGGGTGGTCCAGGTGGCCCTGGTAAGTACTGGACTGGATCAGATCTAGGGCCAGGAGGTCCAATAGGACCGGGTGAACCTTGAGCTCCTTTAAGACCAGGTGTTCCATCGTAGCCTCGATCCCCTTTTTCGCCCTTGAACTGAAAAAATACCACAAAAAGTATTAAAAAATGTGAAA
The DNA here is from genome assembly GCF_905163445.1 of Pararge aegeria. NCBI lineage: Eukaryota > Metazoa > Arthropoda > Insecta > Lepidoptera > Nymphalidae > Pararge > Pararge aegeria. The sequence continues at coordinate 6,440,637 of NC_053195.1, read as the reverse complement.
TGTTTTAATAACCTTCCAAATAAAAATGTTCTTAATACTTTTGGGCTTTAATTTATTTTCGAAAAGTATTTCAATTCATTAACATAATATAAAACAAACTAACCATGGAAGCATCTAGCATGTTTAATCCTGCATCGCCCTTTTCTCCTTTCGGCCCGATTAATCCAGGAACACCAGGAGGCCCTAATGTCCCTGGACGACCCTATAATTTAATTAAAATTAATAAATATTATATGTGAATATGAGAATCAACAAATGCTCATTCAAATATTAAAAAATACCTTCATATTCTGATCAGCATGTAACAAACATAACTCAAGTCAATCAATTGTGTATATAAACAGTTTAATTTAATTTTATTTATGAATTTTCTCAGTAAAACAAATAAATAATGTACGCTTACCATCCATCCGGGTAGACCAACATCGCCTTTCTCCCCTGGTTTACCAGGTGTTCCAGCTATACCTTGCAAACCCTGCAGTCCGCGAGGTCCTGGTTGACCTGGTCTTCCTCTTCGACCCCTTAAGCCAGATTCACCTTTTTCGCCCTACAAAAATACATCAAAATGATTCTTTGTTTTTCGAAACTTCAAACTATTTTAAAGTAAATTACCTTGATTGTCATAATATCTGTCCCAGCAGATGTAATACTGATAGGGCCAGGTGGACCGCGTTCGCCCCTTTCCCCTTTTAGGCCTGGTGATCCAGACGGCCCTGCACTACCAGGCATTCCTGATGGGCCAATATCACCACGTTCACCTGGCTTTCCATCTTTACCAGGAAATCCTGGAGTCCCATCAATACCGTGGCCTCCTTTCTCTCCCTGAACAGAAGAAAAATTACGAATTAATGATTTAGGGTGAGTTTAGTTTTTATCGGATAATATGCTGGCTCTTAGCAATTAGAGTAAACTTTAAAGACCTGACAACAAATAGGAGATGTTAAGCGTCAGTTGTTAGCGTAAGTGTACGTAAATCTTGACTAATATTATAATTTAAATACAAATTCAACTTTTTTTTGTCAATGAAATATATGTTTTTGTAGGGAAATAATAATTACAAACTAAAATTGATATTTACAGTAAACTGCCGTCAACTGTTCACTTACGGGCATAGTACCAAAAATGCTGGCGCTATTATGTAAATAGCATATGTGGGTAAAGTGAAATATTATATTCTTAATTTGTTTTGCTAACCTTTTCACCCTTTTCGCCTTTGGCCACTTGTAGTCGGCCTGAAACAATTTAAATTTTTAAATATTAATAAAACAATTTCAATATTGCTACATTATTAAATACATTTGGTAAATGTAGCATAATTAATATAAAAGCTTAGATTGAGCTTATTATTTTAAATATAGCATAAAACATAGATATAGTAGAAAAATTGATTTTATTTTTCCATTCAAACTAGCTCATACTTTCAACTTCATACTATGAGACTAGCAGGTGCGACTTCCGCGATGAATTTTTGATTTGCCCCGAAATAAAATGAAATTCGCGGGACCGCCTACGCCTAATTACAGCACCTTCAAATTTGTTCAGTGAATTATATTTTATCAGGCCACAAAAACTCTGCATATAAAAAAAAGATATTAGTAGTGTGCACCTCGGGATAATTTAGGCGGATGCCCGGGACTCCGTCTGTAGTATTCCTTATTTTCCTTACTTCCTTATGTTACCTATGCCCTTCTCCAGAAAGAAAGCTACCGAAAAAATTCAATTTCCTTAAGAACAGAACGGTATGTAAGATGGAAGTTACACACAAGTCCCATTAACCATTACCATTTTACCATCTTAAGTCGTTCGTCGTACCTCTCTTTTTCTTCTTCTTTTTTGGGCCGGTTACCGCATTAAAAACTTTTCATTTGTTGTACGTGCATTCCCGACTTATGAGCCTATTTATTTATTTTATTTAATTATTAACTTAATGTCAATTTTGGTGTCTCTAACTTCAAAAACATTTGACTTTCATACAAACTTCGAAGCCCTGTTTTACCTTTTTAGGGGGGTAATTCCTCCAAACCGTTTAACTGTCATCTACGTCTCAAAAGGAATCTACTTTTCAAATTTCAAGTTTGTGGGTTTTAAACTTCCTGAGATTTCGTGATTAGTCAGTGAGTCAGTGGGGTTCTCTTTTTTATATTTAGATAATGGTTGCAGTGCGTACCTACCGGCTGTTAGGAATTCTGATTCTTCTGAACCGATGGCGGCTACTGATAAAGTTGGCGAGCCTGGTGGACCGGGTAATCCTTGTTCACCTGGATAGTAATTAAATACGGTGTAAGGGTATGGATTTTATAATTGATGTTTAAGTAAAGACAGATATAAGTTTTTAAAATTGAAATGGTTTCTATCACCTTTTTCGCCCTTTTCACCGAATCTTCCGTTGGCTCCTGGTAACCCTGGCCGCCCATCAAGCCCTGAAGTGCCATGTTCGCCTTTTATTCCTCGGTCACCTTTAGGTCCGGTATAACCCTTCAATTGAAAGAATGATTAAAATACTCGTTTACTTTAAGTTTTTCCTTGAACTACGGCTGAACGTATACCAAACTCGTTTAGATTTTGTGTAGTTATGTTTTTTTTAGTAAGAGACCATGTTTCTGTTCATAGTCTAAAATTGATTTACAAGGAAAAAATATAATCTATTTAAATTAGAGACTTCCGTGGCATACAAAGGTTTTGAGAGAGGATGTTCTGTGCCTTTCGCACCAATGGACGAGCTTAGACTTTTTCTTTCATTTCATTTCATTTCTAATAGCATTTTAATCACGGAAGTTTTAAATTTTTTAGTGAAGGTTTAAAATAAATAACATTCGTTTGACGTTTAACGTCTGAGCATCTAAAATCGTTTTTCAATAATTATCCCAAGTTGAATACAAGCTATCAAAAATGCATTAACTTTGTAAATTATAGGTATTACGTTCTGCCTCGTGCCTGCTCTAGTGGTAAGCATGATCGACTACGGATCACGAGGTCTTGAATTCGAGTCCTGGGTCGGTCCAATAATCATTGGGTTAATGAGTGGTGCGGTTTTCTGATATACCGGTGTTCAAAATTGGAACATTCATGGGCATAAAAACGTGGAATTTGGAACTCAATATAAAATACCCATGTCCAGTAATTGACGTCTGTCGGTTGATATTCTGATGGTGATGAATATGTCTTTGATGTTTATAACTTACACGATCTCCTTTAGGTCCAGTTTGTCCTAGATAACCCCTTTCTCCTTTATGGCCAGGAAACCCGCGTTCTCCTTGTAGTCCCATAGGCCCTGGTTGGCCTGCATCACCTTTTGGTCCCGGAGCTCCGGGTCTGCCAATAGCACCTCCGTATGACCCCAATAACGATTCCTATGGGGTAAATGGGTATTATTTTAACTTTTGGGCCTTAATTAAGTTTCATACATAGTTTGAGTAAAACCTTATGTCAATCAAAAAAACGTGGTATAACTTCGTAATAAATTTGCAGTGTTTTGCCACACTTTTCTACCGGCGTACCACCTTTACCGGCGTTATCACCCTTTTTTGTAGATATTTTACATTGATTTAGTAATATTATGTTACTACTTGTATTATTCAGCACATGCATGTTAAAAATAATATTTTTGATAAAACACTACACATTTGATTTACTATGATAAAGGTGAATCCTGTCATAATATATAATTAAAAACTTTAAAAAAACCCTGATTTTCAATATACTGTACGTACATTATATAACTAGTAGCCCATATTCACGAAGTTGTGAAAAAGTGTAATTTTATGGTTCATCTCGGATTTGAAAATTGTAAGTGTATATTATTGTACTAGTCAAGCCCTTTCAATTGAACTCATATTGAGGGAGTTGTGAAAAATATGTAATCCGCCATTTTGTAGCTGTGGCCATCTTATACCGATTTTCACCAAACAAAGCTTTAAATGCTTCCGACTAAACACCTTCACAAAAAAAAAAAAAATCGGTTGATCCGAGATTACATATTCTCGAGTTTCCGTGGTAACTAAAATGCGAAATGTGTTCGAGTTTCAAAACTTCAAAATAACATTTTCAATCGACTTTTTTCAATTTCTTTACCGGTAGTACTTAGGTATATACTTAAATAAAGTTGTATTGTATTAAAAAGTATAATATTAAAATCGGGGCAATGATGAAATTGAACGTATAACAACTAATTTAAAATTCAAAATGATTTATTCGAAGATACCAAAGTTATTCGCAAACTTTTGGCGACGAGGGCACTAATAAATTTCCTTATCTCCTGGTCCCCCATGTTTATCTATCAACAACGAAAACCTTACTAAAGTTTGTTAAAGTTAGTTTGTTTTCTGAAGACAATCGTTCTACAACATAAAGGAACATTTAGCAATTTCATTTAATATCAAACACTAGGTTTGATATTAAAAGAAATTTATTGTTCAAAATGCAAATGTACTGTGGTTAATAAAACACAAAAGACATGCATTTTTTATTTAGTTAAAATAGTAATATGGTATGTATGTCGATAATGACGGACTCCCACGCTTCGGCCGTGGCTAGTTACCATCCTACCGACGAAGACGTGCCGCTAAGCGATTGAACGTTCCGGTACGATATCCCTGCCAAGTAAGGCAGTTATAGTTAGGTTACTCCCTAACTATAACTGCCGTACTTGGGAGTAGGGAGTACCCTAACAGATACCATCTTAGACTGCATCATAACTTACTTCAAGATGAGATTGCAGGCAAGATTTAGGCAGTGGCGTGCAATTCATATATGCACGAAAGCACAGCCTACCCTAACATTTTTATATGTCTCATAAAGAAGAAGAATTTTTCCATTTCATGCCATATTCCTTTATTATGCATACCCTGGCCAAAAACCTTATGCACGCCACTGGGTGGGTGTGATTTAGAAAGTTAAGCAGAATTATAAGAAGCATGCTAGGAAGAAAAATAAGATCTATAAGTCACTGCTCAAAACTTCTGATGACGAACTTACCTTGTATATTTGTCTAGGCTTCCAATTTGACTGCATAAGGACAAAAAAAGCATTAAATAACATTTGACATGAAAAACTTTACTCTTCCTTCTGGGACCAAAGGAAGAATAGCATTACTGTCGGTTATTAAGATTTTTACTTATATATAGCATTACTATTTTTTTTTTTTTATTATAATTTTATAATTATGTATCCCCTTAGAAACTATGCGTTTATGGTGGGAATGGCGACTACTTTATCTAAATGTAAATGCAATTTAATCTAAAAAATGTAAAAGATGTAAAGCTAAAAAATGTCGTTTACATTTCCTTAAAAATATATGTTTTTTTTTCATTTATACATTGCAAAGCGGGTCTTCAATTTTTTTGGGTTATATGTGATTTATAATTCCTTCTTCCGTTCACATTATGTGTTTTCGGTAGAATGAACTTTTTATAACTAGGCAGTTTCCGAAAATTTCCATCTCGCTCTTTACGTCTAAGATGTTGTATATTACCAAATTCTTCCTTGAGTACAGCTAATGTTACTTTGCTCTGCACTGGCATATTTAAAAAATAAATGTCAGAATATATCCGCATACGTGGTGGTTTGATAAAACATCATGATAGTGGCCATAATCTTAGGTAGGTAACCTATTAATCATTGATATATTGGCGTAATTGACTTTGATTTTAATTATCTTAGCTGAGGAACTTTATCAGCTTAAATGTACATCAGGAATAAAATGTATACATGTGTGCTGTGCTGCTGCGTAATTCCTATATAAGTCCTAACTCGGGGCTCACTATCATCGCTTAAAGCAGTATTATTTTAATATCGTAGTTATGATCCTTGTTTTACGGACTCCAAAGTTAATCTCATAGAAATGTGATTTTAAAATTATCTTTACTAGTATTATTAAGAAAAAAGATTTTTTTTGTTTCTATCCAATAGGCTCCGAAACTACTGGACCAATTTTAACCATTTCTTCGCCAAAAGAAAGCTTAACTATCGCAAAGTATCAAAGGCTAAATTTTATTTCCAAAAAATTGGAATTTCTTAAGAAAATTGCAATAATGTAGCCCTTTGGGTTACATTATCGCATATATAGCAAAATGTTGCCTATAAAATAAATTGCTTGGCGTGCGCTGTGAAAACTATTAATAATCCGTAAAAAGTATGTACTACATGATAAAAGTAATCAATATTACCTACGAAAAAAATCACGAGGGAATATCTCTACCTATCAAAAATAAGTCACAATAGCAGTTTTTGTGTTTTAAAGTGTTATTAAATCGCCGGCGCGGTAGTAACAAAAGTGGGTTACATAACACATTATTAGGTATCCTAGTATTCACCCTTATTTAAAGAGATAACGATATATAAAATAAAGGGTATTTATTTAGCAATAAAATACTTTTTATTAATTCCAATTGGAATATAACAAAACAGTTATTTTTACTGATACACATTTCCCATTTATACTGTTCCTACGGGATGCGGGACAAAAACAAACGCGGACAAAGTCACCGGCTACAGCTACTTATAAAATTAAAAATGTAAATATAACCTCCAAATAAGTATGTTTAAGAAGCAACAATTCTTTTGTACAGTATTTTATAGCTTTAATGTTACAAGGAAAATACTGGCTATATTTGTGACATATTTTTTTACTTACTTCGAAATTGCTGTAGTCAGATGACCCTGGGGGTCCTGGTGGCCCAGCAGGCCCCGTGTTGCCTGGTCTTCCATCGACGCCCGGTTCACCCTTTGCCCCAGATGGACCTTCCGAACCTCGAGGGCCATCGCCACCTCTGTCTCCTTTTTCACCTCTTAGTCCTATTGGTCCGCGTTCCCCAGGCATTCCTGGCTGACCCTGTCGAGAATTAAGAGTTCAATAGGTAATCTTCCGATTTTGTATTCAAGTTTAAATATTTTGTTGCTATTCTATTAAAATTAGTGGAGTTTGAGCATTCCGATAAAATTAATGTTATGTATTAGAATAAGCTAATTTGATTTGAATGTCAGTGTGCCCGTTTTTCCTTATTTGCCATTTGGCTTATGTTTACTTAAATTAACCTTTGAACATAATATCCTTGAGGAATACTACGCAAAGAGAGAGTAAATGATTTAAACGTGGCATAACATCGGAATAGCTATGCAGTGTCTTTTCTCGCTCTTACACTTGAGAGGTTTATTTTTTCGAATTGTATGTAGCTGATTAACCGTAATGATTTTTTGGTGAACCTCGGAATGAGGCTCTGCCAGGAAGAATTTGAACCCTAGGGCTGGATGAATCGAAGGGATCGTCGGCCTGGGGGCGCATCATGTGGGGATGAAACTCGGTTCAGACAACGATTGCTGTTACGGGGTTTAGTACGGTGATTAGTCCGCACGCCTCAGAGGTCGTGGTGTGCGTAAGAATGACGTTAGAAGTCGGGTACCTCGTCTTCGCCGGCTTAAACGCTGTGCATAGGTAAAATGTATGTCCTGATAGGGAGCATTGATAGTAGTAATCTGATCGTCAGGGTCGGGTTGCTGCCAATTGAAGTGTGACAAAACATTTCACAACATGTCCGATATTATATTCCGTTGATTAATATATAAAGCCCTTTGGGAAGAATCGTCAACAGCCTATAACAGTCCACTGTTGAACTAAAGGCCACTGCAAATGGGAGGGTTGGACTATTATCACCACGCTGCGCTGGGCAGACGAGTTGGTGATCGCAGTAAATGGTAGTAGTAGGACCGAGGATGCTGATGCCTACTCTCTATTATATTTCCTTTTTCGCCTCGTACGATACCCGTGGAAAGAGAGGTTGTGACAACTGTTTTCTGATCTGCCGTCACCACAAAGCATATTGGGGTTGAATATTATTATTTTATTGATTAAGTCATCATTATCATCACTTCAACCGATTGAAGTCCACTGCTGGACCTAGGTCTTTTGTAGAGAGTTCTAAAATCCACGGTCCTGGGCTGCTTGTTTCCAGCGGCTCCCTGCGACTCGTTTGATGTCGTCTGTCCACCTCGTTGGGGGCCGACCAACACTGCGCTTAACTGTACAGTGTCGCCATCCCAACACCTTAGAACCCCAACGTCCATCGGTTCTCCGAGCTGTGTGACCCGCCCATTTCAACTTCAGCTTTGCAACTCGCTGATCTATGTCGGTAACTCTGGTTCTTCTACGGATCTCTTCATTTCTGAGGATACGTTCTGATTACGTAGAGATACTCCCAACATTGCTCTTTCCATCACCCGCTGAGTGATTCTGAGCCTTCTTATGAGGCCCATAGTAAGCGACCACGTTTCGGATCCGTAAGTCATCACTAGCAACACGCACTGTTCGTAGACTTTCGCATTCAGGCACTGAGGGATTTTGGACGAAAAGATGTCTCGAAGTTTCCCGAACGCTTTGGATTCGACGGTTCACCTCTTTCTCAAAATTGGACCTACCTAACTGGATCGTGTGTCCTAGTTACACACGATCCAGTTAGGTAGGATTGATTTAGTAAATAATCATAATTAAGTTAAAAACTAGAAAGAATAAAACAGCGAGTACATACAGCAATACCAGGGGCCCCAGTACGACCATCAGCACCGACCAAGCCCTGTGGTCCTGGAGGACCTCGCAGCTCCGGATTGGTTTGCAGAAGTGATAAGATGACGGTGGAGTTACAGCCACAGTGACCAAGCGATGCGTAGTTCTCACCATATATTTGCTATAAGAAGGTATGGAGAAAGTATTATTTCGTTACATTATGGCTATATAATATATATAATATAGCTTTTTGAAACGTAATATTTTGAATAAGAGCGGTGTTATCACTTGTGCCTATCTTTCGCCTGGCATGCGCTCTAACGTTGTGCGTTTTTAACGGTGAAGGAAAACACGTGAGGAAACCTGCATGCCTGAGATTTCTCAAAGGTATGTTGAGTTCACACATCTTCAATCCGCATTTGGCCAAGCATTTGGGGAATGGGTTTATAATAATGAGGGTGTCATCACCCTATACTACCCCTACACCCTATACAATATTTTACAACATTTTTAAGTTAACGCTAATTACATCAAGCGAGCATTTATTTTTGGACTTTGAATGGTTAATTTCGAGATGTGCTTTACATAAAGATTTATTTATGGGGCACAAAGTATCATCAGCTATCAGCTGCTATTTTATACTGAAAAATAAACTCTCTCTTGGAGCTTCAGTGCAATTATGTTTAGTTAAGCGTACTTTCATGAATTTTGGTATATAGGTATTTCTAGTCTTTTTCGTTTTAATTTAAAAAAAAAACAATCAATGTTATGAATTTGAAAGTTAGTTTGTTTTTTCATCACACATTCTCGTAACGTGGACCTTATTATATGGATATAAGTTAAGTATATATCCATAGTTAAGTTTACAGTTAAAACGGATTTTATTTTGAATACCAACAAAGCGTTTTATGTGGCTAAAAATATTACGCATTTTTTGAAATGAAAAAATATATTTTGCACTTAAGAAGGTCCAAAATATTATTTTTTTATGATAATTTTCTGTAATTATTATTTTTGCTTTGTGGTTGAGTACAAATGTTTTATAATATCTTGGATAAAAGAGGAATTCAGGGAGGATTCTAGGAGGAAAACCGAAATAAAAGGCTTAGTTATTTTCTAAGAAAATATTTAAATGTTTGGCTTGTTTTTCCTCGCAAGTTTGATGAAAATGTAATAAATATGAAACGCGTATGCATTATTCTTTAAACTCTGCTTCCTTATCGCGCTCACATACAGCTCGCGCGCTTAATCACGCATGGACTGTAAAGCATCACTAAGCATACTCGTATCATAAACTACTATTATTTCAAGCAGCAACTTACAGCATTTATAACATAGAAAATATGGGCAGAACAGAATAAAATTATATTTTCATGATATAAATTTCCGCTTGATAACGACTTTTTATACGAAAAATATATTTATCATACAAGTGTTACCCAATTGATGGATAAATTTTTAAATTTATAATAAGATAAATTATAATATTACGATGATAACACAAAACCAATAGGTAAGTATTTATTTTAGTGCTATCATTACACATTTTCCTTTTTTGCGTTGTTTTTCAAATCTTTATCTCAGTGGGAAGTTGGTTTAAAATATAATACCTACAATTTGACTCAAACTTATCATGTGTTTAAAAGCAATTAAACGTAGTAAAATAAACTGTACATACCTTAACAACATTCCTCTGTTTGAGTTTGCAACAAGAATAATTAATTAATTCTTTCTTTTTTATAATTTTAATGCTTATTATCTGTTTAAATTTCAGAAATAGAAGTACAATGCTATTCCTGCATTTTAGGTTACATAACAAAAAGGTATCTTGTTTATCCAAGTAGCAAAACTATATAAGCTATTATAGAAACGAAATAACGATTTTTTTTATAAATGTTTGTGTGATGAACATGAAAGTTTTTCAGTGTCTTGGTGTTTATCTGTATATTATAAGTATTTATGTGTATTATATTCATAAAAAAATATTTATCAGCTATCTTAGTACCCATAACATGCTATGCTTACTTTGGGGCTAGATGGTGATGTGTGTATTGTCGTAGTATATTTTTTTTTTATTATTTTTTTTTTTTTACTTGTCTTGTAGGAAGGACACCCTCGGGAAGACGAGGGGTGGTGGCAACTGAATTAAAAAGCTAGTAGAAAGAAAGAGTTAAATATTTTTAATTCCAGAGGTATTTTAACTAACTAATTTGGGACCTGATAAACTATATAAGTTAAATGGACTTCATCTCCATGAATTGGGAAATGGAACCATAGCGTGTAGAACATGCTAACTGCCTTTGTGACAAAAACTATCAAAGAGCAAATGAATCGATTGCCACAGTTCGAGCATTGGAGTGCTGCCAGGCGCATAGGTAACTAAGTTATGATCGCACCAATTTAGTGAACCGCAGTTTCCTTCGCTCGGAAGTAACAGTCAGGAAATTGCCACGAATATTTTGGTATAGGTCACCATTTGAGAGAATTGATTGGAAAATCGATGGCCTTGTTACTTAAAAACTAAGTTTGTTTCAGAAATGTATGGCGCCTTGGCTAGGTATCTTGTTTATACAACTATTCAAAATGTTCAAAATAGTTTATTTCTTATGAAATAATACTAGTTGCAATGTTGGAAGTAAATTTCCCTTTTTGAAAAAAAAACAAATAAAAGTGTGACATTTGTGGCACTAAGAAGTGACATTGACTATCGGAAAGCGTTAAGAATATACGTGACATTGGCGAAGTACAACGTGCTGATTTGTCACACCTAAAAGCCAAAAAAAAAGAAAAGAAAAAGAAGAAGATATTTATATGCAGCCTTAAATAAAAAAAAGAAGAATTTTGTATGCATTTGACACTCAGCAAATTATAAAACAAAATGAATCAAAATATACATATGACATGACTGTCATTTAGGGCAGTTTTTTTGGACGAACATGTTCTGTACGGATCTACGTTCTTAGAAAGCCGCCATTTTTGAATACATTTTTGTCAAGTACATTATTGGTTTTTATTATATATTACTACATTTTATTCACTTTTAAAAAGTACAGTTCTGTTGGGTATTGTTATTTTATGATAAAAGTGTACATTACCTGGTCAGGGGAGGTACAACTCCTTTAATGGAATGAATGAAGTTAACGATGATAATTCTGTTTTATAAAAGGTTTTTGACGACATCACTACACACACTGTTTTTTTTTTAAGTGGGAGGATATATATCATTTAAAAAGAAGACTGGGGACAAGCTTCGGCCGTGGCGAGTTACCACCCTATACCCTATCGATATAGTCGCGCCGCTAAACAGTTAGCATTCCGGTACGATGTCGCGTAGAAACCGATTTGGGATAACAGGTGAAGATGCAGTATAAGATAGTAGAGGGCTACTCACCAATCTCATACTGCATTATCACTTACCAGCAGGACAGTCTGCAGTCAAAGGCTAACGTGTAGTGGAATAAAACACGAGGAAAGTCTACGAAATATGATATAAAAAATTTAATCTAATTTAGCTGGTTAGATAAGTATTTTGTTTGCGATGCAAGAAATGTCTTGAAAGGGGATATGTCTTCTTCATAAGTAATTTGCAACATTCAAATAAAAGTAACAGGACGCGATCCTAAAATATTTTGACCAAGACACAAGACATAACTAGCTATAACTTATATGTATGATCATAATATGTAAAAGTTACTCACGTCGTCGCCAGACCCTGACATTTCTGTAAGAGCCGTGATGCCCGGTGAACCTGGAGGCCCTGGGGGTCCGGGTGGCCCTGGGGGCCCTCGAATGGACTCTCCAGGAGCGCCCTATAAGGAAAAATCTAATTATTACATTATATAATAACCATATATATAATAAGTAATTAACTTGAATAAATGACATAATGTTATTCTTTTTTTAACGATTTTCTCTTTAATCTTTGTTATCTTTGCTTATTGGATTAACAACGCTGGATATTTCTATATCACAGTCATCATACATATTACTATGGAAGTCTAAATACTATTTGGAGCAGGTCTTTTGTAGGGATCCCTATACCACGATGATGTGCCGCTTGTGTCCTGATATTTTATGCGAAGCTTTACTCGATTCATTTGCAAATATTTTTCATTTACACTCTTAAAAAAAAAACACTTTAATATTCCGACTACTAAGTTGAAGAACTTGCTTACATTACGTGCTGAATTTGTTTGTCTTTTTAGAGTTAATTTTGAAGCATCCTCGATCGTTAATAAAATATCGTTAGTAAAGTATTAAATTCCATATTCAATTTAAATCCCTTGGTAAAGCATACAGTAATATTATTATTACTAAAACATAAATAGATTGCTTGATTTTAGTAGATTCTCTCATCATTCGCGTTTTTCGCCAGCAGAGCCTTCCTTGTAATCCTATATTTTTTTAAGTTATTACATCGTTCATAGATCGTTTTTTATTTCTAAGTTAACGAAGTGTATAAACCGTCACCTAAGCGTTATTCAAAGAACAAATGGGTATGCTTCATACGAGCTTGTGATAGGCCTCTAAGATTATTAACGCTTTAATTGAAACGCTGGGTTTCGGTTCTGAGTTTTGAGTTTATCTGCTTGCCTACGTACCCTCACAAGCTTCATAAGTCAAAATGCGTAAATCCCAGGTGTATGTGTTGTTCAAAAATAGTATTTACATTGCAAAAACAACAAAACTTTGTTACATATCATTCGAAGTAGGTGATACAAACATGAAATCAAACGAAAATCACGTGTAATCACACTTTATTACATAAAGCGCCTGTTAGATAATATCGGCGATTTTAAACTCAATCATGCTACAAACCAATTCGAGTAGGCTTCGCACGAGTACCATCAGGCACGGATGATCAAAACAGTGTTAAGTGCTGTATAATGACTCTATGTCATGGTACGGGCGTTAAGAGCGTGTTTATAGCCGTTAAATACGCATCCGACACGATATTTGTCTATTTGTGACGGGTTACGAACTGCACGTGCCGTTTACATTTATTATACCGCCGAGCCAGCCTTGCGAGGATTTTTTTTTAAAGATAGTTTTTGTGTTATAATTTTAATTACTTAAATACATCGATCTTCGCAAGTACCTAGTGTTTTATTAAGAATCAACCTACCGTACTATAAATATCATTGTAAACATATAACAATTGCGACGTAACAGTGTCATTTAATATATCTACTACAGAGCTATATCTGCGCCATAGATAATACATTAATTGAATATAGAAACTACGAACAAATATTCCAAATAGTTTGTTCGTAGTTTCTATACTGCTTTAATATATTTATTTTGGCGCAGATGTATATCTGAAGTAGATAGATCATCAGCGCGAACGATAAGCCACTTAAAGTGAAGGCGGCACGGCATACATCCTGCTGGCTTATCGGCGTTCAAGTTTGCGTCCTGTTTTCGGCCAGTCGCAGGATTCTTGTCCGAACGCGATCGTCTTGTTGATTGGTCGCACACAATATGCAAAATTAAACGCTAAAAGGACGCTCTCTGGACGTTGTAGCTTAGCCTGGACTTAATGAAGGCTAACTTAATTAAATTTGACACGAACAACACGTCGAACAATTGCTAAATACAATGTAAAATTATGAGCTTATTGCATGTCAGAATGACTTTCTATAAGCATAATTTTATTATTTTAAGTGTGAAACAATTTAATTGCGGAACGTTATCGTTACAATTGTAGTTGTAAGGTTGAATCGTTATGTTCTTTACATGCAGCGTTTTTTTCGTAATTATAATAATAGTACTAAACAATAAACTAAATTTACTCTGGGTTATATCGTTACCCGTGTCATTCGTTTATTCAGTATAAGGATACTTAATCTATCATATTTAGCTGTAGTATCGTATTCAAAGAGGATGTAAACGTGGTCGTATCCATATCTTGATGACTAAAAGGTAGCTAACGGTAGGCGGCGCTACAGACAATAAATCGAGTGGCAAAACAATGGAGCCCGCTCTTTGTGTGAAAACTGCGAATTTTGCGTTCCAATCCCACATGTTTGTTAACCGGCGTACGAACGTCTCTTTTTTTTCATTTGTAAAGTTTTATTTGCTCCCGGATTAATTCACATTCATACCGGATTTATAAAGCGATTTTTAAATCTAAAATACTGCACATTTTAAAATTTAATCGGAACCTTCGGATTTTTATTCAATAATGGGCTCCGATATGAGTTATTCAAGCGATTAAAATTCGGCATCGTTTTACCAATACTAAGGATAAAAAAGTGTAAATTTATTTAATCTTGCCCTTGGTCCCCTTTCTCCTTTTTCTCCTCGAAGTCGCAGTGGGTATCCTGAAAAAAATTAAGTAAAGATCAAGAAATAATATTTTAACTCGTACTTGCGACTAGTACTCAGGCTGAGTGGCATTTTTAGGCTTTAGGAATATATGTATGTTTCACTTTAAAACCTGATTTGTGTGAATTTTTAAATTTAAATAATATTAAAATACGTTGCGTCGTTCAAGTTCAGGTCTTGCGTTCAGTATCCTCTTTTCACAAGAGATCGAAGAGATTTAGATCCTCTAATCACAACACTTACAAGCAAGCGCGCGCCTGAGATTGGTTGCTTGCTGGACGCAAACTTGAACGCAAACTTTGACGCAGGTTGGACGCAGAAGTGTGGCCCTCGCTTATGAGTAGAAACAATAATAATGTTATAAATGCGAAAATTTGGATGGATGTTTGTTACGCATTCACCAGCACAGCTGAACGGATCTGGATGGAATTTAAGACAGACATAGATTACAGTCTGGAATAGGCTATTTTTGATTCTGAAAAAATGTACGGTCTCCGTGGTATAAGTTTGTTTTTGTTTTCGAAGGGATCGACAGTTCCTTTGGCATCGTGCTAGTTCATGGGCTATATACTAGGGCAAGAACTAGTTATACCATAAATTGAAACGTAAACAGTACCTACCTAAACACCCTTAAGATGTAAACAGAAAGTTGTTAATAGCACAGTGGGGTTCATAAGTCACGCCGTAATTACGTATCGTAAAGCAAACAGTCGTTAATCCGCGCAAACACTGTAACCGCACGGTCTCGTCTCGTAACCGTCCCTCGTAATGGGTTTTTGATATAACTTACAGTGCTGAGTATTGCTCACAGTAGTTTATTTATTATGTCTACAGACTGGATACATTTTTTATGGTCTTTATAATATTACTAGCAAACCTGGCAAAAGTCAGGAGTTAAAACATTTAGGAGTCCATTGCAATATACATACAAAGTTTCATCGAAATCAGCCCAGTCGGTTAGGAAGAATTAAGTGAAAAACACGCGTATTATTATTATTAAGAATTATGTAAATTGAGTTATTAGGCTGCCCCTGTTGTCTCTGCCCTAGGTATCGAGGCAGACGAAACTTTTTTTTTTGTTTTCTACAATGCAAAAAAAAGCAAATCAGTCCAGCCATTACCATAATACAAGTTAAGATGTAAGTAAAGTTAAGGGTTCATACTTTTAAAGTAGCCTTTAAAGCGAGGGCAACACTGCTTTGTCGAATCGACGTCTTTAACGGCGTTTAACGTTTGCATCGTGTGCGCGACCAACCACCACACTTCAGCCCGAGTGCACGCTTCTTGATATTGGTCGCACACTTCACGCAAACTTGAAAGCTGCTAAGGACAAGTGCAAGTTTGTGCGGTGCAGTTTGACATTGCCTTAAGTTTTCATGTAAACCTGTCATTTTAACTGTCATTTTATAAAGACCATACTTTAAATACATATTTCTAGTTAAGATTATTTATACTAGAGAGTAGAAGCGCAGAATAACATGAGCTTCTTTTATTTATTTTTCTCGTGATAATAAAACAGGGTATTTTACCATCAAGGCCGGGTGGCGGTGGCGGGAATGGCGGTATGGTTCCGTACCTGCCCGACCCTTCGGCGTCACCTTCTTCTTGGTCCACCTGTGTCCAACAATTAATTATACAGTAATGTTGAGCATACTGGCTTTTTTTAATTAAGCGGTGCTATCCCATATCTGATGCGTTATGCGGGTAAGGTAGATTAGAAGGGTTAAGCGTTTTTGCGGTTAATTTTACATTTGCACATACAGCTAGTAAAGGCACATTCATTAGTGTACATTTTGTTTAAGATTTTAGTTACAAAATCTACGTTAGCCGGGCGCAATAAGTTTTGTTTGTCACATAGTTGATTATATTAATTTAGGTGTTTTGTAATTTTCAAGGCAAAGTTGTTTGGTGGCTACACTAAACGTTGCAGACAAAAATAAGGATATTATTTATGTATCCAGACATCAATGATTTTATTAAAACTGTATTCTAGACTAAAACAAATATGTAATATACCACACGTATACAGTTTATGAAATAAGAATGATATTTACAGCCGTTTAGAAATTTCAGATATTTTATAATACACATTTATATAAAAAAACATCACAGTATTCTTTAAGTTCTGTATATTACCTAAAGCAAACGAGGATAAGGTGCATTTTATGGTGAAAACACAGCATGTGGTGTAACAACCATAAATACACCAGTTGGTAATCCATATCATTGGCTTGTTTTAATATCTATCCAGTAGAATTAAAATAAACTGTACAAACAACAGTACAAACGATACGAATAAGAAAAAAAAAATCTTAATAGTTTGTTTAACAAATAGTAGTAGAGTAATTAGAAACTGTATAAGAATTTATATCAAAAAAAGGTAACACCACGTCACTTGTATGAGCTGTTCAGAATTTCCAAGTAATACCTACGTCGCAACTTGAGTAGGTATGTACTGCATGTTTTACTTTAGCAGTACATATATTTTGACTTTAGTTATTGTAACAAAACGACGTATTTAACTTTTCTGTCCTTCCGTAGTAAAATTGGGTTCATTCCTTTCAAAGTTCTTTTAATTCTTGCTCTTTATATAGTTGACGTGTGGATAGATAGTTGGATACAAATAGGCGTTACTTTGCGGAAATCCATGATATATTATGAAAATTAAGCTTAACTTGCTATACTCCGCGAAAAGCAGGAGAATCTGTATGATGTAATTTATTATTTTCTTCTATCCTTATACTCCACACTAGCGGAGTGATGCAAATTAAGCTGAATTTTCATAATCGAGTCCGATTCGTAAAATGAATACTAATAGGTTGTTGTTATGCGCTTATAACATAAGATATTATTTATTTAATTAGCAGACAAAATAAAAATCACGATTAGTAATTTTTTTTAAACCTAATATAATTTACAAGCCTACCCGATATTCACCCGTTATTCAATGATAAGATAATAAGTAGTAGATTTATTATCAAAAATAATGTAATTATTGTTGGAAGGTATCATTGTGATAAATTCAATTATTGTCACGTTACTATAATTGTTAGGGCTAATAAACAATACTACTTACTACAATACTGGACTTAAAGCCCCTCCCAATGTAATGGGAGGTGTCACCCATAAGCTGGGCAGTATTAGATGGTTGTAGTAGAACAGAGGACGCTGGTGCCCGTTCTCCGTTATATTCTTCCTTTGTGTCCGTTACACACAGACCGGCTCGGACCGGACAGCAGATTTTGATAGCGATTAAAATTGAGTGTTGGGTAGTTGAAATAAGGTTTATTTTTACATATCACCTCTTTTGTTATTGAGAATACCGGGGAGAAAAGCTAACGCGGTTAGTGTGAAATAATAAAAGGAGCCGACCGGCTAAGTATGATTTCTGATGACGCGCCCCGCTCTGGCTCAGCCGAACAGCTCCGTTTGCGTACTCTATGTGCTCCAGTCGATCTATGTAAAACAAAGCTTGGTCGCTCTGGCCAGTTCCAACCGTACGCGCGCCGGAGGTCTGTGTGAAAAGAAGAGCACCGTCCGATTCTGTCCGAGCCAGTATGTGTGAACGGACACTTAGTCGCATACGACAACCACGGGAAGAGTAGGGCTTTTACCGCACTATAGTAATTAAACAAGCTATTTAACGCAAAAGTATAGTATCTACTTGCTAATCTCAAATTTCTGATGACGTTACGAATTAAAATAATATGAAAAGTAACATTAAGTTAATAATCTTTCGACTATACCCGTATCTTTGAAATGTTGCCAGTTGAGACGTTTGATTACAGAATCGGAAACCGTGTACGCGTAGAATACGTAATTCTGTCCCGGGATTATTTGGATATGTATGAATGTTAATAACTTGAAGCACCCAATTCTGTCTTCACGCCTACCTAATGAAGTGTTTGTAGGTTCAGTTTGTTTTCATTTATGAAGGGCTTTGTATGGTATGAATTATTTAAAATATGAGAATGAGAGAATTGCTGGTGAGTTTTTGTCTTTTATGTAGGTACTTTTAAATAAACATGTAGCATACTTGGAGCTTATTTAGATCTCTTGTTGTCCTTTGACGGCCGATTGGCGCAGTGATACTGCTTTCTGAGTTAAAGGCAGTGTTGTTAAAGTTAAAGGGTTTGATTCCCACAAGTGGAAAATTTTTGTGTTATGAATATGAATGTTTTTCAGTGTCTGGGTGTTTAGCTGTATATTTTAGTATATTAATCATACAATATTAATCAGGCATATTATGTTCTTATTTCTGTTTAGCTCTGTCGACCGCCCGCTAATTTAATAATAGTTTCTTTATGAGTAAAGGGTCGTTTCAGAGCCGTAAGTCTTTACTAGGAATATGCACTGTTCAAAAACTGGTCTTCAGACACTGAGTGCACCGCTGCGCAAATGAGGTCGTCAAAAATTCTAGTTCTAGTCTAATAGAGTTCTAAATTAGGTACGAAATGATTAAAATATCTACTCGACAGAATATTGCAATCTATGTTATAATGATTATATTTTACACATTATATCGGCTTAAGTAAATTCGCGAATTTCGTTGGTCAATTGATTGATAATGTAATGGGACTCGAAATAGATAAGGTATGCTATCTAGTGCAGAAGTAAACAAAGATATGACACAGGATGTAGATTAAATCACATAAATAAAGCATCGGTTACACTGATGTACTGAAAAGGAGAGATTCTGAGATGTTGGATATCTGGCAGCAAGCAGGGCATCGAGGTTCACGTTCCACGAATGGCCGATGCCGCCCTGTGTCTATCAACCTGAGAAGTAGGTGCTAAGCCGCATGAAACCACGCCTTTCAGACCGGAACTCGGCAATAGTGATTGGCAGCACTAATAATGGCATATATCCCTTAACCTAACCTAACTATTGAGTGTATCACTGACTCAAGGTAAACACCAAGGAGAATACCACTAGCACCGAGATGTTCACTTAAAACCACATTACACTAGCTGGGGTTTAGGGGGTATAATCACTCGTCATTGACTCCCACATACCCCTCCTTGGACGAAATGCCTAAACCCATTTCCCCAGCGCAGAAAAAAGAAAAAAAAGAACACTAACTAACCTAATTTCTTACTAAACGAACCTAATTTGCAAACCTCTTGCTAATTCGAAAATAATTATTTGAAGTAGGCCGTAGAAGGCAGGTAGTATAATTATTTGAGGTAGGTAGTTATTTGAATCACATTAAAGAGAATACTGTGAGTTGAAAGAAGTGAAGATATTTATTAAATATATAAATATCAATTGCGATATATCGAGTTTATAGGGATTCTACTATTAGTTTAGAAAGCAGATTTTACGCGAAGGTCGTCAAGAAGGAAAGCAGATTTTACTGAGACAAATTCGTCAAGAAACACTGCAATTGTGTTTTAAGTGAAAATAATTATTTTACGATTAACTTATAATTCTTCTATCTTTTAAGACATGAAAGTACAATAGTCTGTCAACAGAAAACGCGACGTGGCGACGTTTTATAGCTTATATATAAAATCCATGCTAACTAGTTATGAGATAATTGTGGATTCAGAAATAAATACTTCCAACTTGATTTACACAATTAATTAAACGATAATGCAAACCTAATTCAAATTTAAATATTTTTTTCCTAAATTCAGTTCGCAGGTTCCTTTATGGATGTTGAAATCTACTAAGATAGGGTGTTCTAAAATCCACCTCAAAGGAGCAAAATCGGGATTGGAAGATTGTACGAAAGTCCTATGTTTGAAGTTCAGGACATTAAAATCTGTAGTTTGATTAAGAGATTAAGAAAGGAGATGAGACAAAGTTATGGTTCCGTTTGTATGGTTTTACATCGATGCGTTATACGGTGTGTACATGCCCTTATGAACGCCGTCTGCGTTAGTCCGATGAAATTTGTTTGGCATAAGGGTACATTTGCTTGCCACACCAGAGTAAATATTTATAGCTATTGAAAAAATATCGTAGTCTTCCTAAAAAAATGTACTTTTTAAGTTTTACTAGTTGTTCAGAGTTTGGTCTTTAGGGACAATTAATTGTATTTTATATACTATTCAATTTATAGGAAACCTACTTGATAATACAAAAAAAAAACCTTTGATTGATAGATTTATTTATTCTCATACTATTATCTAAACCACAAAGGTCAAAAGGCAACATATCAAGTGATAACTTTTGTTGGTTTTGGCGAACCGTTTGATGATAAATTTTTTATTTTATATAGAAATCTGATTAAATTATTAAAACAATTTTATTTTAGGATTATTACAACATGCTACTCATTATTTATTGTATCTACCTAATGCTTCTTATCATTACCATTTATGGCTACCTAAATTCTGTAAGCGTTTTTGTACGTTTCTTACAAATAAAGTTGAACAATATTAAGTGTAAACATTAGTGTTAATAAGACCGTAAAATAACGAAAGAAAATATTTTGTAGGTCTCTGGATGATCTTAATAACAATGGTTGCAATAATACCTCACTCACATAGTGTCATATAAAGCGTCCATTGACCTTTGCAATAAGCTTATCTTACGACAGAAAGCAACCATTCTTGATAAAGAATGTTTGGCTTATGACTTTTTAAATGATAAGAATTTTGCTGCATTCTCTGACCACTTTAGGCATTTAATGATTTAACTTTCTACTGTAATGTATCATTATGGTTAACGTTTTCTATTGATGCATACACCAAACCATATTAAAAATTCATCAATAGAAAGAGCTATCTACATATTAAATTTAATAATTTAAACAACGC
The DNA here is from genome assembly GCF_905163445.1 of Pararge aegeria. Taxonomy (NCBI): domain Eukaryota; kingdom Metazoa; phylum Arthropoda; class Insecta; order Lepidoptera; family Nymphalidae; genus Pararge; species Pararge aegeria. The sequence continues at coordinate 6,419,048 of NC_053195.1, read as the reverse complement.
ATTTTGGTATTAACAGCTTATGAGTTAGTAGGTACACAAAAACATTAAAGGAAATGAAATGAAAACATAATCACACAAATTGTTAAGCCCTGGTTAATTTTAGACATCCACAGATGCATTGTGTTAGTAGCGACGCCACAGTTTGGTGAAACTTACGCTGCCCTATAACACATTCGAAATGAAAATAAAAATCCTTAATTATTTACGTACTACGGAAGAAAAATATCAGCGAGGTTTTAAATTTAGGGGTGTTAATGACCCACCTTATTTGGTGTCAAAATAGATATTATTTACCTCACAAAAGTCATTGCGACTTTTGTTGAGTTTCTACTAAAACTATCGAACCTCGAAAGTTTAGAAGATAAATATACGCAAAATTTAGAAAACATAGAGATATAAACTATATATTATGTATATTTTAGAGATATAGGTACTGCCTGTAATTTAACTAACACGCGGGCGTACAAATCTTTAACCAATCTTAATTGGATTGAGTAACGTCAATATTTTGACACTCACAGTATAAAGAAGTAACAATTTAATTCCTCACAAGAAACAGTAACAAGTATATTAAGATTTTTGTAACACAATATCTGGTATAGTCGTTGTCAAATGTGTTAAAGAGTCACGCAGTTTTAGGTTAGTGAAGATAAAACTAACATAAACAAAATATATTTAAATAATCACCAAAAAATTGTCAATATCAATCTCTTCATTATCGCCGCCGTGGATTACCTCCTGTTAAATGTTTTAAGTTAAGTACATAAATAATAAACAAAATATTAAAAATATCATAATTATTCAGTGCAATCTTACAGGAGATTTGGTGGCTTAACCTGTATATTATATTTATAGAATAGTTTTTTTTGAAGTTGTACTTCCTTTGGCGTGATGGAGAAAAATACGATATATATTTACGATGCGCGCGCACACCGACACCTGAATTCTACATCGTAAAGTTAGTTCTAGGTGGCATGAAAACTATGTTCAAGTTGTATATTCTATTATTTTTATATTTAGAACACGTGTTTCGTAACAGTACAAAGAGCGTGAATAAATAAATATTATTACGTTACTAAAACCGTTTTTATTTAAATAAAATCTTTTTGATTAATTTTAATATTTATCGTTTGCATTATAGTTATTTTTTTTCCAAACGCCTAAGAAGTAGGTATAACTTCTAACGTTATTACATCCATCAATCAGACAAAAGATATAGAAAGGATTCTTTCATAATTTGTGGTCATATTACCACGAAAAAAGAAAGTATATACAGAGCCTATAAACAGAGCAACAGACCAACAGAGCAACAGAGTCTCGCAGGACATGCCTGGAACACGTCCTGTCCTGCCCCACCGTACCGCCCTTCATCAACCTAAGGCGTAAGCCTCTTGTGCTTGCAATTACAACGGTAACCACGCCCTTCAGACCGGAACACAGCGTTGCAACAATGCTGCTTTGCGGCAGAATTAGGCATGGCGGTAGTACGTTTCCGGATGAGCTCTGATACAAAAAGCTCTACCAGGTACTACTAAAACCTAGGTGAAACTTGAAAGAAACATCATTGGTTGATAGTTTATCTGACCTTTTGGTTCGATACAAGTATCTAACCAAAATGTATAATATGTTATGAGCTATTAAAGCTAGAACGCAATTACGACAAAACATGAGCGGTTCAATCAAACTATTTTAATTGGAATTATTTGCACTGATTTAAAACTATGAATTCAATATTGTCATGTACATACATTATATAAAACAGCAGCTAACGATTTGTAACCAATTGCATTGGTTTCAGTTATGGATATATGTTTTAAAACGTTATTGCGTGTTACTATGTAGCGTATGAGCGTTTTCTTTGAAGTTGAATTCTATATGCCAAAATCGTAATGGGCGATTGCACTGGAAGGGTGCTTTTAGATGACGTAAAAGCTGCCGCGTGCTCGTATACATTAATGACTAATATGAATTCCATTCACAGCACAACTTAAATTTCTTAGAATCACCCAATTACGCGTAAATAATAATTTGTCGCTCAGCATCTGCACTGTTAGTTAGATAGCCAGAAATTTAAATCTTACTACGCAGATTATCACAATCGTCATTAACGTATGCATTGGTCAAGCAGCTTCCGCATGAGAATAAATTTTCTAGCTACGTTGACAATTTATATGTTATCGAAAGAGCACCATCTAGTTCCGTAGAGACCGTTCTGTCACTAGATGGCGCTATTTTGATACCCGATAAATCGTAGTTGATTTATAAACAAATGGGTACATAGTTACGTATAGTAACGTAGGTAGGTGGAAAATCTAACACTTGGCATAATGTCCTATACCAGCAAATTAGACTTACAGGAGAATACAAACAGCGATGTCGCCTAAGGTTTGATACCAGAAGATCAACTTATTACTTATTATTATTACAAAAGTATAAAAATAAGACTTACCTCATAGGTATTCACGCATTGCACCTCCGCTTGAGAAGGAGACCCGTATAATTTCAGCTCTTGAAAAGCGCCCTGTATCACAAGGAGGGTTAAAACACGAACCCAAATCCACTCCATATCGTCTGACAATTCATCGAACGTTTTGTTTCATACACTTCGGAAAACTTTTGAAGATTGCTCGAAAAGCTTCTGGTTTCGATTGTACTTATTTACTTATGTTGCTATTGGTTTAAGAATTTAAATATGTTAAACTTTTAACTTTGTGAGTCGATTGATATTAAAAGTAGGTAGGTATGTGTAAATATAAATGGTATAAAAATAATATTGATATAATTGTCTTAGAACCCGCGTACGAGATTACGTTTTTTTCATATTGTAATCCTTATTTTAAGGAAATGTAGGTATAAAATTAAAGAACAAAACTAAAAGCGATGATAGTAAGCCCCAATACAAAATGGTTTTAAAGACACACAAGATAAGTAAAACGCCGGTAGGTACGAACCATTTTAGTAAAATAAAATGTAAAAGATTAATGAATTTAACTTGGCATATTTTATATACTAAGAGCCATATAATTCGTTATATTACGGGGAACCTATAAATAACCAAAAAAAGGTGTATAATAAGAACCCTATGGAGAGTGCGACAGCGATCAATCTAGCACATATTTGAATATTAACTTAATTAACACAAGTAATAACTGAACACATTTAGAATATCTAGCAATAATGTAGATCGGAAAGATTAAAGCGTTTGTCGATAAATCGTTAAGAGTCACCGTAAATGCGCAAGTAGCTTTTTTATTTTTATATTTAATTGAAACAATAAAATAAATCTCTTTTCCGCTCAGAGAAGCACATTATCTAACGATTTCACGCACGCGAGCGAGTGCGTGTCAATCAACGGGTACGCGGCGATGCACTAACTTTGAAACCGACCTAAGTTAAAGGAACGCTTTCTTAACCAGCGTAACTTAATACCTAAACACCGTTTTAAATCTTAACAAACATTCCAAGCTTAGGGGCTTTCTAAAACTGGTCTAAAATTCCATTCCAGTTCGGGATTACTTACTGTCAAATCTCAGGATTGATAGCATTCCACGATTTGAAAATAATGATTCTTTTTATAAAATATAACTTAGTTACCGATTTTATTCTAGAGTTTACAGTATTTTTTTGTTACAAAAACATAAGTTCTTACTCGTAAATATTTTCTGAATAAGCTATGTTTCGGTTCGTACTAATCCGACAAAGTCCTGAAGCAATGCGCGATCAAAATATTCCGATAATCAGAAAAATCTAAAACATAATTGTAGAGCCTATATCTCTGATATATTATTACCTTAACACACTATAATTGCCCGAAATTTTTAACCAATCAGAACCAAAATCTTCAGATAGCAGATTGAATTTAGTATAGCGCTATCCTTTGTATGTACAGGGAAGAGCAGAAGTAGGATATAGCTATTCGAAAGTAAGTGCTAGTCACCTCAGACAGTATTGTGACATATCACCTGAGGTGACTAGCAATTGCACGTGGAGGTTTTGGCTTTGACTAGTTACCACCGTAGCGGAAGGTCGAAGGACGTGACGCCAAGCGATTGAGCGTACCAGTACGATGATGTAAAAATAAGATTTTTTTTAATACTTATTTTTACATCATCGTGTTATTTTTACTTGGCTTGGCTTGGCTTGGAAATCTTATATCATTTTCTTAAGAATTACTAAAAAATTTTGATAAAAGCAGGCGTTACTTTGCGGAATTACATAATATATTATGTAAATTTAACTTAATTTGCTAAGGTACTCCGCGAATAGCATAAATCTGTATAGTGTTATTTGTAATTTCTTAAATTCTTATACTCCACACCAAATAGATCTGCGGGAATGTACTCTACCACCAAAGCATCCTTAAGAGATGTTGACTTTACATTGAATAATTATTAATAGTTGTTTGTTGTTCAATCTTTTCTTGAGTGCCTCAATAATTTTAAAAGCTGTGCACCCAATCTAACCTCTCTGAGGTAGCTTTGCTCATGTTTTTATACATTTAAAAGGCACAAAGGCGGCTTGCGTTCCAAATATCTGTAATTTCACCAAGAATTTCGCAATGAAGCGTTCTGCCTGCTAGGATTTTCGTCATACATCCAATAAAAGAATATCTGGAATGGATTAATGAAAACGTCGCTTCTGTAAATTTTAGGAAATTCAGAGGTTATTGTAAAAATGATTTTTGCCAATAATCCCTACTAATATTATAAATGTGAATGTAAGTTTGTTTGTTAAGCTTTCACGCAAGAACTACTGAACCGATCCTCATGAAACTTTGTACACATATTCTTGGAAGTGTTAGAAGTAATATAGGATACTTTTTATCCCGATTTTAAGCTCGGTTCCTTTGTGAGAGGGGATGAATGTGTTTGACGTTTTACACCATAACTCCGACAAATTATAACCGATTTAAATAATTGTTTTTGTACTGTAGAGGTTATAACATGTGTAAATTTTGGCCAAAACTTTGAGTAGATTTGATCAATGTGGTTGTAGATAGAGAACAGAACTCCTCAGCGGACAGCAGCAAATCCCTCATTTAAGGCTTAGCTATACTGAATACTTAATATGTTTTTAGAACTTTAACTAAATTGAATGCCACATCAAAAAACAAATTCAAACGCAGACGAAGTCGTGGGAAACAGCATATAAGCATTGTATGTTTATATGTATTTTATAAGTATTTATGTATCTTATTCATAAAAAAAATATTCATCAGTCATCTATGCGCCCATAACACGAGCTACGCTAACTTTGGGGCTAGATTGCGATGTGTGTATTGTCGCAGTATATTTATTTATTTATTTAAGTATTAAAATGTTATCTTCATGCCAAATGGGACACAGATAAATACATAATTTAAGTAAAAATCTACGTTAATTCCTATACAAAAACAGAAATCTTTGTACTTCTCTATCTATTTAATTTTAACTAGCTGGTAACCACAATCTTGCTATTCGGTTCATATTTGGCCTACGCAAATATGACCACGTTTCCGAATTTCGACAAAAACTACTAAATTTCCAGACTACTTTCATTTTGTAACGATCTGGGAACACAGAACCTCGTGATCCGAAGTCAATGTTGCGAAGTATTAGAGTAGCGAGGCAGTCATATAATATGTATGCCTTTTTGTTTTCATGTTTGTGATATGTATCTTCTTTGTATTCGAATTTAAAAATCGTTGTTTTCCAAAATTTTATATGCGATCTGATATGCGATCAGCTAAAATCCGTGAAATGTAATCTCTACTTAAAAATCAAAGCACAAAACAAACTGATTTTATTTTGAAGGAAAAATGAAAATCGTTTACAAAATCCACGTCAATAAATTCCATATCACGAAAAAACTCCCAATAACTCTTCAATTTTAGAATAATCTACAAAAACCGGCAGGCCATCAATTTTATTTACATGTCAAACCTATTGTGAAAGGCATGAATATCTCACCGCTCGGACCTTAATAAATCATGTACGTGGTAAAATTAGTATTATTTTTGCAATATCATTTCACGGGCTTTTTATTTTATCGCGGGTTGAAAGGTACCTGGCAATTTCAGTATGGAATGAACGTTGTTAAAAGGGTAGAACCTGAGCCAGTTCCAAAATTTTCTAATGAAATATATAGGGAATACTTTCAAATTCTATACCCTTTAAATTATTTTAATTGTTTGTCTTTTGTATATAAACTTCATGCCGTTATCGGCAACAGAATTTATTGCATAGTCTGTTATTTAATTTATTTCTCTTTTTCATATATACGATTGAAGCAGACGTAACTTTGCGGAAATCCATAATATATTATGAAAATTAAGCTTAATTTGCTATACTCCGCGAACAGCAGCAGAATCTGTATGGTGTAATTTATAATTACTTCAATCCGTATACTCCACACCAAACAGATCCTCGGCAATGTACCCTCTACGCACGTTTCACTCCGAAACCGGAGCATCCTCAGGAGATGTTAACAATAAATAAATAAATAAAATAAATATACTACGACAATACACACATCGCCATCTAGCCCCAAAGTAAGCGTAGCTTGTGTTATGGGTACTGAGACAGCTGATGAATATTTTTTTATGAATATAATACACATAAATACTTATAATATACAGATAAACACCCAGACACTGAAAAACATTCATGTTCATCACACAAACACTCTCCAGTTGTGGAAATCGAACCCACGGCCTTGGACTCAGAAAGCAGGGTCGCTGCCCACTGCGCCTCTCAATGATTAAGTGTTAAAAATTATTCATTGTACGATGATTGTTATTAATAATTGTCGTACGAAGCAAATGGTACAGAGCAACACTTCGTAGATAATGCGAGGAACACGTAGAACAACTCTACCCTGAGTCCATCAACCTGAGTCGTAGGTGTTAAGCCTCATGTGGCTATAATTACATCGGCCCCCCTCAGACTGGAACACAGAAATAAGTATGGCGGAAGTACTACCCCGAACAAGCTCTGTCACAAATAAGGCTAATTTTATCTATTATTAACTAGTAAAAGGTGTCAGGAAACATCAGTTTCAGTTTATAAGTATACCTTTATTGAAGTCGACGCAGCGAGGTAGCAACTTTCGCTTCTGTATAATAATTAAACCCTGAAAGTTTTTGTTAGGTATATTCCTAGTTTGTTCCTGCCACCTTTGAAAATTACACTTAGTAGTTTAATTAAGGTTGTTTTAAATATTAATACTATAATTTTGGGAATAACACTAAGTTTCTATTGGATCTGATGGATTGTAAGTGGCAAAACCATGATCTATGAACTCAGCAAGACTTCAGAAGGAATGCTAAGAACACGCATATTTGCTTTGAAGTGAAAACAAAATCTGTGATGTGTTTTTACACTCGACTAAAAGTTGATTTAATGGGTTCTCCGTTAATTGGCAACTTTTTAGGATTCCGCACCCAGTGGTAAAAGGATACCTTATTACTAACCCTTAGATTCTGATCGCCTTTGAATCGCGATAGTTGAAATTTTCACACATGATGTATTTTTGTTGCCACTCCCACTAGGTAGGTAGGTATAGCTATTACTAAACAGAAAAAAAAATTATCGTATACACACACACAACAGACATGTATTTTTTTTGCCGTTTGTACCTACTTCACTTGGTTGGTTTTTTCAACGCTTTTCTTACCTCCAGTGCAGTGGCGTGCATAGAGGGTATGCACAGGGTATCCACATGATATAATATGAAAAAAATCTCCAGTTATGAAAAACGTAAGGATAGGCTTTGTAAGAGTTATAAAAAACCTACCCTTAAGTTTTTATAACTAGTACTGGACATTTTCTTCATTTTTTATCTTCTGCATACCCTGTGCATACCCTCTATGCACGCCACTGCTCCAGTGGTAAAATAAAGATACAGTGCTCCCATTACGAAAATTTTTTTTTTTTTTTTTCTGTCAAGAACTTCTCAATATAAATGAAACTACAAGCTTGAAGATAAAATGGCGCTGCCACTGGCCACTGTGGGCCCTGGGTATTAATGTGATTATAATTGTCAACGCCCGCCAACTGACATTTGAGCGCTATGAGTATCTTCTATGAGTTTGGCCCTATCTTCTATGAGAAAGGAGAAAGTACTCAACAGTGGGACACATGTTGTTAATAGTAAAAAGTTCATACAAACTAACGTTACTAAATTACTAGATACCTAACCGAGAGTTTGTCTAGACTTTCGGTAGTTAGTTTGTGCTAGTTACTCAGGCAATTGAACTATACTGTGTCAAAGAGGACTGGCGAGGACACGTACTGGCTTAATTAACGACTGATCGAATGTACTGAGTTAAATCCTGTTAACATCCCTAGGGTACGGAACTCTAAAATCTAAGGTTCGTTGAACATTTCTTCTTCGTTAAATTTTGCATGTTTAGGTACGATTTCTTTTACCTGTATTATTGTCTTCTGTACTTTTCACAGATAATATGCAGATCCCACTTATCCATATCGTCATCATCATCGTCATTGTCATTATATAACCTTTATCGGCCCACTATAAGGCACAGGTGTTTTTCTTTTAAGCAATTAAAATATCACTTGAACCAACCTCCTTCAACCATAAAGGAAAACATTTTAAGGAAACCCGCATACCTAAGAGTTCTCCATAATGCTCTCAAAGCTCAAATTTCTACATATCGATAATTTTTTATCTAACCACAGATTGCTGTAACAATTGCTTGTATCATTGAACTAATAACTAATGTGTCTTTTTGTATACCATTATAATTGTACTTGTTTCTTTGTGCCCAATAAAGTATTCTATTCTATTCTTAAAGATGTGTGAAGTCCACCAATCCGCACTGGGTCAGCATGGTGGACTGCGGTCTTAACCGTGCCTTGTAGTGGGCTGGTAATAGGTTGGTATGATGATGATAATAGGGCACGGGTCTCTCCCTACAATGGTTTAGGCCACGAGAGCCCAGTGCGTATTGGTGGACTCTACACAACTTTGAGAAAATTCTGGAGAACTCTCGGGCATGCAGGTTTTATTACGATGCTTTTTTCCTTCACCGTTGTCCTAATCCAAATAAAATGAGGGAAATAAATCCAGAACTGCGAAGTGACATACACATACCACGGAGCCAATGAGATGAATAAGTTCTAGTGTTATATACCTACAAAATTCTTGAGAAACTTAACAGGAATGTTAGATATAAAAGCGATATAAATCAATCGAACCAGACATATTCCCTGCTGAATTAATTGATCCCAAACACGCATCTAAAACCGTCTAGTAATTACTCATCTTGTCATAGACCTGGGATGTTGAAGGCTGTAGCCGTATCGACGTGAGTAATACAAATGAACTCTAAGACAGGGAGGGACGTGACGAATTACTTCGGATTGGACCTTTGAGGTCTTCTGCATATGTCCTTTTACTAAATGTTTATTTATTTTTTATACAAAGTAATGAGTAGTGAAGCCGTTTAAAGAAACTGATTTTTGCAAAGATACTTTAAATAAGTCTGTTATAAATAATAGAATTTAAATTACCTAAAAAGCAAATCAATTTATCCAGTGCATCCTGGTGACCTATAACCATAAAACATGTTTTACGTAAAAATATATTCTTATGGATTACTGCGTATTTTTAAAAACCAGATCGTCCCAAAAGTTTTTCCCAGAAAACGATAACAAGTAGTTACTTTTAATATAAAGCTAAAAGACAAACTAAAAACTTAATACATAAGTAAATTGAAAACGACTTGCATCGTTCGAGTCCATGTAGTACTGAAGTGTATCGATAATGCAGCAGTATTAATATCAAAATCCCCACCAACTCAATGACATGAATATTGGTCGTTAATCAAATATAATTTCAATTGTTCCTTGCAAAATAAATAATAATTATTAGCGTACTTGTAAAAATCCTAACCAATTTAATAAAATATATAACAATTGATAATAAAATATATAAAAATTGATAACTATCAATACATATGTATTGATAGTTATCAATTTTTAATATTTACTGTAACAAAATGTCTTTATATTTATACAAGTTATGCTCGAAAAGAATGGCTGAAAAACCTAGGTTCATCCCAGGCGCAAAAAATGAGGCAGCTCACCCACAGGACCAAATATCTCGGGTTGGCACTCAGTTAAAACTCAGGTGCTGGGCTTCGAACTCGAACCCCGAAAGTGAAATCGAGTTCCTACCCACTGGGCTATCACCGCTTTAATATATACTAGTACTAGCCGTTTCCCGCCCGCTTCGCTGGGCGAATTGAAAAAGGAAATAAATTACATTTTATGTTTCATTTTTATTTATTTTTTTCATATTTTTATTATTCTCCTTTTTTTTTTATTTTTGTATGAACATAAATAGGCCCCGCGGATAGAACTGTAAGCATCGATATTGTTTAGACTTACTCAAATTCCAAATTCCATCGATTTAGCCTATATCTTTCATCCAGGTGATTTTTCTCACTAATATTCATTGTAACTTTCAATGTGCAATCATTATAACATTTCCGTGCCTTTCTTCCAAAAATTAATAATAATTGACATGAAGAAAAAAATTTGAAATGAGCATTGAAAGTTTAAGTTAAAGTCATTGCAAGTCTCATATGTGAAGTCGAAATCGCCGAAATTTCTGTTAACTAAAATTTTCTCCGTGACATCAATTTTTTATAGAAAATTAATTGTGCATGTTTTTTATGAATTCTATTGGAATAAGTAACTAAATTTCTTTTCCACATCTCATGTGCTTGGAAAATGCATTCATTTTAATCTGTTACATTTCCGCGATCCCGCAATAAAAGAATTCGTCGGTTATGTAGTCTGCAAAAGTAAAATGAATGTAAAATTCTTAGTCCGTTGATTGGATAGCTACATGTAAAGTTAAGTTTTTGAAACCTCTCAATGACTTTTTCTCCGCTGCCAAAAAGACGATTGTTGTAAGGAAATACACGAATATCCCTACACACACGAAGATCCCCACCAAATTTGGAGTCTGTAGAAGTTACAGGTTAGAAATAAAAATTTTAGATTTTAACACCCACCCCCGCAATTCCTGTCGGAAGTAGACTTTATTGAAATCCATTTTGAGATGTTCTTTATGTGAATAATAAAAGATTCCTACCATATTTAGAATTTTTAGAAGCTATATTTCGAAATTGAAATTTTTTATTGTTAACACCCACCCCCGCGAACCTTATTGGAGGTGATTCATTGTAAAATCCGCTCGAAGATCATTTTTATATTACATATAGAACACTCTCACTAAATTTGGAGTCTATAGGAGCTATCGCTTGGAAATTGAAAATTTTCATTGTTAACGCTCCCGCAATCTTCTTTGGGGTGGGATATCGTAAAATTTGTTCATAAATCATTTTTACATCACTTATAGAAAATTCCTACAAAATTTGGAGCTTGTAGGAGCTTTAGCTGGAAAATTAAAAATATTAATTGTTAATACCCACCCCCGCAACCCCCTGTGGGGTGAGCTATCGTAAAATTCGTTCATAGCCTATTTCTACACCTCTTACAGAAGATTCCTACAAAATTTGAAGTCTATAGAAGCTATAGTTTAAAAACGGGAATTGTTCATTGTTAACGCCCCCGCAATCCCCTTTGGGGAATGAATTTCTTAAAATCTATTCATAGCTGACCTCTACATAGCAAAAGTAATATTCCTACCAAGTTTCACGTTTCTAAGTCTTATGATTCCCGAGATTTCGTGGTGAGTGACTATATAGATGGGAATTCTTCGATTATCATCGAAATTTTTAACTTTTTATCGGGCTTTTTTAAAATTTTCATACATACAAAACTTTCTCCTGACAATTCTGAAGATAAAAAAAAAGCCCAATTGGTCCAGCCGTTCTCCACTACCGTGAGTAGATTCTTAGCTGAATGTAAAAAACCATAATCCGTTTAATACACTCTGTTGAAATCCATGAAAACAAAAGAATCAAGAGAAAATGTTTGTTTTTATTAGCGGGATAAATGTTCATAAAAGTAAAACAGCAATAAAAAAATGAAGGAATGTTGGAATTCAAAAAATAGATAGCCTTAAACCATCTAGGAAAAATTTCGCATCGAATGGTGGTAGTTTCATGTCGATACGATCAGTGGTTTAGGCGTGATTGAGCCTAAAACGAAGACCATTTTCATTATATATATATAGACTACTACTTACAATAGTAAATTCAACTATTTTATTTCACTTTAGTTTTTCGAGACTAAAATCACGATTTTTCAAAAGTCGGTAGATATCTAAGTTTTTTTCAAAGAAATAACACTAAAGCTTTGAGTAAAACCTATAAATTATAATAAGGGGTGGTCATTCCTCTTGCAGAGTTATCGTTTTGCCTCAAAGACTTCTGGTTTTATTCGCTTTTGATTGTACCAATATATTAGGCTTTCGGTCATTTGTTTTGCATAATTGTGATTTGGGGAAGGGTTCGGAACGTGTTTTGAAACGAAATTACTTATTGAGGTTTTTTAGATTGCCTTCCCTAAACACTAAGGGTTTTACACACGATGCGTCTTCGATATCGAATTTTAGTTGTTATAGCGGCATTTATCTTGTCTTAAAGCAAACCACGGACGTTCACTCTAGTATCTACCGCCTATAGTATGGATTCTACGCTACCGAAGCTTGCCCAGTGCGAATCCGAAGAGGTGCCCTAAGCACGTCCTTTTACGACACAGACATTGACAAATTATCTCCAGGCATCTCTCAATATATATAGGTATATCCTCAGAGATGTTGCTATTTCAATTCATTGGAGGGATCTATTTATTGGAGGGATATTGGAGATATCGAGAGAACTCATTAAATATTATAGTCGGTGCCAAGTAAAAAGTAGAAAAATGTTTGACAAATAGAACCCGACTTTGTTGTACAACTAAAATGTAAGAAGTAAATATTTTCTACAACTTTTTTAAGTCGGCGCCAAGTAAAATGTAGAAAATGACTTTGTATAGATCATATACTTCGTATTCCTCTGTATATAGTAGCAAGGAAAGTACCAGATTTTTTTTAATAGGTTTTTATTGTAATTACTGTCCTGTTATAATAGATATTGTATTAACTAATTGAGTTGTGGGTATAGACGTTAGTGCGCTCTAAAATACTACTAAAGCCTTCCAGCGGTATGGTTGTTAACTAAGTGTAGGTATGGGTTGCTAGACCCAGCGCTGGACAGACCGACATCATCCACTATCTCAAGTGCTCCGCCAACCACTCCTGTCAACGCTGCAATGCGCAGGCGCGGTTGGCGAAGATGATACCTAGCCGTGCTTATGAAAAAGCCAACTTTTTGACATTTTACAAAAACTGAATTACAGACTTTTCTTGCATCTGCAAAATTAGTTTGTGTCTAACTTATTTGAATAATACATAGGTAAGATACGAGCTCCTTTTGCAGATGTAAAGATTTGGAGGACAAATCTGAAACTCAATTTAAGTAAAATATCAAAAAGGCGACTTTTTTATTGACACTGATACCACGTTCACATCCAAAATATCGGTCATAGCCCTTTTATAGATTTATTTGCAGAGACAAAAAACCCAGCTTGTTGCTTCCCGGAGAAGACCAACGGTCTTTGTTAGATTGTTTTTAATACACAAAAATAATTGTCTACTATTACTTACGCTGTCCACAATTTGCGGCGCAGGCTGGCTGTATTTTTCAGCGGCACCGAGTATATGCACCTCACTGTTCTCCGGATTTAACAATCCCAGTGTAGATACAACAGCTAGTCCAACACCCACAAACACCAATAGAAACAATGAAAACAGGCACAGTTTCGTTTTGTTTGACACCACCATCGCCATTTCAGTAAAATGTCACACCACTTTTATAGCAATTTATATATAAGTACTTTATTAACTTAGCACGTCCATTATTTCCATCCTTTTAAAAAGTTAATTGATAGGTATTTGATTCATTTTTAAAGAAAACTCTCAGTAGTACTAACTACCCTGAGTTAGGAAATTAGTGTTGTACCTACTCCTGTGCCCCAGAGAGTAAGTCATGCCTTCGCGTCAATCTAGTTAGTGAAGGCTTTCTCTCGCCTGTGAAAAATAAGTTGGCTTGCGCATAGCAGTTGAATGTATATAGGCTGTGGATAACTTAAGAAAAATCCTTTTATAATATTAAGGATTACTTAAACGATGAAAAAGCTTGGGTGTGAATTGCTTTAGCTTCATAGCTTAATATTAATTTACTGTGAGATGGTGATAACAAAAAAAATTTACCCGGCTAAGTTTGTTGTGGGCTCTTCTTAGACCAGGGCGCATTTGGAACCCACGTAACTTTTGGTTTAAGTTGGCTAACAAAGTTATCACCATCCCTTTACAATTATGTAAACATATATGTATTAACGCTTCATAAGTGCCTGTGATAGGCCTACATGAATAAAGAAAATTTTGAATTTAAGAATTTGTGCATTTTCAAATTTAATACAAAACAAAAAAAAATATTGACGACCAAAAAGAGAGCAGTAGATTGTTCAAAGGAATTCACTATGTGTTTTCCTTTGATCTATACTAAGTATAGGTACTTTTTGTCTGTAATGGTTAGGAATAACATTGTATGAAAGTGAAGTTTATCTACACATTCTTATTTTTTCGATAACAGAACAAAGAGTAAAGATAACAACCAATACGCCTTCTTTTTATTCAAATTCTGGGACTTGACAAAGACGACAGGATATTTCTATAGCTCCAAAAGCCTCCATTTTGTATTTAAAGTTTTAAAAGATTCTTTATAGATAAAATATAAATCCTAAGACCAAAAATGGATTTTTAAGACATATATATTTTTTTTATAATAAATATGTCCGGACTATGCTTGATTATATTTAAAAAGATTATGAAATTTAGGAATATCCTAGTTTAAAGCTTATTTAAAGTAGTATTTTACGCTTTGGATTTTTGTGGTTCAACTAACGAACTTAAAAAAGTCTATATTTTGGTTCGGTTTAACTATTTGGCTAACTTTGTCCTTAATAGATTTAGTGTTTATCTCCTTATTGAAATTGTACCTACTTACATTTTATTTAAGGCAGATTTTTTAATAATGAGGTAAATTAACTATTGAGTCAAATTAGGTAGTTAGAAGGTACCAATAGTGTATGAATACTAAATAGTGTCTTAAATGCCATAAAAAATAATAATATTATTATCACATAGGTATAAAATAATTATAAAATAGCTTCAAAAGTATTCATAAGTCAAATATTATTTAGCCATTGGAAATCAATCTTTGAAAAACTTGCGCCTGCTTAAATTTTGTAGCAATATCGCATGACAGTGTATTTTCTCTACGAAAAGTAGATATTGTAGAAAAAAATATAATAAATCTAATTTTTAGTCCTTTCAACAAGTTAGGAAATAAAGATGTTTTGATAACATGGATATCTATATAATATCAGAGTATCTAAGTACAACACACCATTAATAAACTTCGACAAATTTGTTTAATAAACTTTGAAGGCGTACCTACTTCGCATTAAAACTGTTTTCGTAATTATGAAGTTACAAGCAGTGATACCTACCCAACCAAAGCCTTACCCTTTGACAGTGGGTAAGACGTCCCTTTCGAGTTCGAACTCCATCACGCAAATTGAACTTTTCGAAGCGATGTGCGTTTTCAATAAAAATCAATTTAATATTATTATACCAATTTAACACATTCATGTTGTAAGCAACATTTTGGTCACGGTGAACAAACGCCGTGACCGTGAAAATTAACTATATCTGTTCATAAGAAAGGTAAATAACAAGTATTCTGTGTTGACATTACAAGTTCAAATTAAAACAGGTAACCTTTTAGTACAAATTATAATATTAATTTTTGCCCAAGTTTCACCCCAGGGTATTAAAACCGTGTATTCAAATCACAACATCCCGACACGGATTTAAGCAATTAAGCCAGTCACAATGCCTGGACGACTGAAATTGGTTGTCTTGGAATTAATTTCGTTTACGGCCGCCCTTATCCTACTTTGATAAT
This sequence comes from Pararge aegeria, assembly GCF_905163445.1. Taxonomy (NCBI): domain Eukaryota; kingdom Metazoa; phylum Arthropoda; class Insecta; order Lepidoptera; family Nymphalidae; genus Pararge; species Pararge aegeria. Next base: position 6,403,060 of record NC_053195.1, on the reverse strand, counting down.
TCAAATGGGTTAATTTAACGGGGAATTAAGTTGCGTAAGCTAAAAAGGTTTTTGTTAATTTGAGTAGGCATTTTCTAACAGGGGAACTTCGAAGCAGTTTTGTATAAGTATTGGCAAGATTTTTGAGAAAGAGGTGAACCGCCGTATCCAACTCAGATGGGCAGCGTTCGGGAAACTTCGAGATATCTTTTCGTCCAAAATCCCTCAGTGCCTGTAGACCAAAGTCTTCGAACAGTGCGTGTTGCTAGTGATGACTTACGGATCCGAAACGTGGTCTCTTACTATGGGCCTCATTGAAGGTTTCATTGAAGGCCTCAGAAATGAGGAGATCCGTAGAAGAACCAGAGTTACCGACATAGCTCAGCGAGATGCGAAGCTGAAGTGGAAATGGGCGGGGCACATAGCTCGGAGAACCGATGGACGTTGGGGTTCCATTACTAGCCCACTACACGGCACGGGTCCCCTCCCACAATGAGGGGTAAGGCGTATTCCACCACACTAGCCCACTGGCGGATTGTTGATTGTGCGGAGTGTCGGATTGGTAGACTCCACACACCTCCAGAACACGAACTTAATCGAGAACTCTGAGGCATGCAGGTTTTCTCACGATGTTTTCCTTCACCGTTGAAGGAAGTCATATTTTAATTACTTAAAACGCACATAACTTAGCAAAGTTATAGGTGCGTGCTGGGATTCGAACTCGGCGCCCCGAAAGTGACGTTGAAGTCCTATTCACTGGGCTATCACCGCTTCAATTATTTAATAATATCTATAAATGCGAAAATGTATCTGTCTGGTTATTTGTAACCTGAACTAGTTTGCATATTGCGGAATAGCAATTGCGAACCGTTTCCGCGAGTTCAAAAAAAAAACAAAATTGTCGCGGATTAAACCAAATTTTATTCGCAAAAACACTTATTGCAAACTTCTGTTTAGGACGTTAATATTTCACCAATGCTTAGTTTTACACTTAAAGAACGCTACAATATTAGTTATACCTAATGTAGATATAAATCCGAAATCGGAACGGAATGGCTATAAAGTAAGAGTGTCAAGTGGCTTTGCACAACTATCGGAAGTACGAGGTGGATTTGGCTCAGCTCCATTGTGTTAAGTGGAACTAAACTCGTGTTGAGAGACCCACCGACGCTAGGATGATCTTGAACTTTAAATCAAAAGATCGTGAATTTACGTACTTATTGATGAAAAAGTGAAATAAATCATTTCATTTATTTAACATTATTGTGATTATTCATGCGTTTGAAACATACTTAACATAATTTATACATTCATTAAACAAACGATGTGATTTATATTTGCATTCGATTTAATTTATTTTGGCTGATGCAACTCGTCAACCAAAATAAACTAAATCGAATTTATCTGGAAATAGGAACCTATTGGATTATCTAAATTAAACTATTAATTCTATTTAAATTTTTCAGCATAATGTGGGTTACTGGATAAATGTGAGAATGAGTTTGTTAGTTTTTTTTCCGCGCCTATTTTTCCAACTGGTTATGAAATTTTTTTGTAGACACGTTATAAAGTGTAAAGGACATAAAGACATTGGAATGTTGTGTGATTGTATGTTATTATAAAACTTTCTTTACTACGTTACCTGCTGTAAGACTGCCGATAGTATATTGAAAACCATGATAAAAGATAAAGATAAGCATTATTATATCATATTTCACTTGATTTTGGCATTTCGTACATATAACGAACATCAAAAACAAATAATTTGATATTGAAAATGTCCTTAATGATCTACCTTATTAAATAAATAAACTTCAAATAATAGTCCGGCTCATAAACGCGGTATATGACAAGTATAATATGTAATCTACTCATTAGTAGGATTACTACCAATTGTCTTAATAAGATAAATGCTGCAGTGATTTTACTTGGTCAGTGTTTTAGTAGCTCTTAAAATATTCTTACTGCAAATAAATAATAAAATCATTCATTATTATTGTTTAAGAACAAACTATGCCAATTTTTTAGATTGGCAAACAAATTAATATTTCAAGGATAATAAACAAAAGTTCGAATGGAGTAGAATTTTCATCTAGCACTATTTAAGTGTGCGTAATTCGGGAGCATAAACATATCCTCATTAATTCCTGATTTGGTAGTAAAGTTTTGACACAACACTTCACCTGCTTATGTTATATTGCTATTAAACTAACACACCCTAAAAGAACTTAAAGACCTATCGGAATACTCTCTTTAAAATATCACTCTTTACCTAAAAATTAAGTTAAAAACACAATGCGACACGATAAATATTATCGCGCGAAAAACCGGGAGAAAGATTTCGGCACAACACTTCGCCCGATCACAGAGTCACTACTAGTAACGGGAATCTGGCAGCATCAGCTGTTAGGGAGTCGATAACTCCGGCGACGTCTAGTCTGCGAAGCTGACCTCGTTAGCCGAATGTCTACAGACTTGGAGGAACTGCGACGAGTTTTATTTTCCTTAATCCCGGGAATAACAATGTTATACACATTTAATTTATTACAATACAAGCGTATTTTGGGGAATAAAACTTCATTGGTCACGCGACTTTGTCAATTTTTAGTAGGTACCTAGGAAATATTTCAATGAAATAAACTGTATACCAGTGGACTGACCATTCAAAATGTCAGTTTTAGGTAACAATAATACGTCAATACGCCATCCCATAAATATAGCACCTTGCATACCAGAGAGTTCTCCATAGTTTTCTCAAGTAAAGTCACGTCAAAATATACACGTTGGTCAAATTATTGTAAGGGTTATAAAAAGCTTATCCTTAAGTATTTATAACTCGTACAGGAGATTTTCTTCATTTTATATCATCTGCACACCCTCTAGGCTCTATGCACGCTACTGCTCATTACAGGGCACGGGTGTCCTATATTTATAAGACGGGTTTATAGAGGGCCATGGAATATACACGTTGGTCAAATACCCTCTATGCACGCCACTGGTAATGAGCCAGTTAAGGGTTGATAAAGAAACTGCTTCATTGGTGGTATTTAGTATGTTGAACTGCGGATCACGAGGTCTTTAGTTTGATTCCCGGATCGGGCAAAAAATTGTTTCTGTTGAACTTTTAAGTTCTTAATACCGGCCGGAGGAAATCGGCAGTTTGCACTTGGGTGCTTTGCAGGTTTAGCCAATGTCATTCTTTCATCCAAAACATGTCTGCATGGATGCAAAGTTGCGAGCAATCAGAGGACGTGTTAACGATAATTAGGTTTCAAGTGTCATCTTAACTTTAAAAGATGTATACATAGCCAGAAAAATAAACTTAGATCCTCATACCTACGTGATGAACGATGTTTTTATGAGAACATACTTTGGAATTAAAATTAAAGCTTTCGGTGACCAACTAAAATAACAAAAAACTTTTGGAAAAACGCCGTGGAACATTTTGAACGTAAAACTGAAAATACTTCGATAGTTGCATAAAGTTTGTAATTTAACGTTATAAATTCAGACTCGCGAAGTTTTATCGTTCTCTTATCGATTACCACTGTCCGAATATAGATTGTGAATGCTAATGAAAGAAAAAGTTTATTTATAACCCCCGACTTTCATTATGGTAGACATTATTCCACAACTCAAGCCCGTTCATTTGGTACCCGTATTGAGAGAGTTGTGAAGAAATGTGTAACGCCATTTGTATGTGTACGGCCATTTTGGCGGCGGCCACCTTGGACCGATTTTCATCAAACATAGGTAGCACACACACCCAAACACACGTCCGTGTTTAATTGCGTTTTATCAATACGAGTATGTAGTGACATATTTCAATGACTCTAGCATATTACAAATGTAAATTCTGATAAGTCTATAGAATTAAATTAATACACGAGACTTCTTTTAATTACTATAAATCATATCCACACCAAAGAGGTCTCTGGTAAATGCCACTCTGTATTCACTTTGTATTAAGCGTGAGAGAAAACTCATTTAAATCAAGCGGTCAAAGAAGCCAAGACAGTATTCTTGGGATAAATTTACGACTCTAGAATTGTAATATATTCCTATGTATTACTAGAAGTAGTGGAGACTGTTTCATACTTCACTGTTAGCCTGTCCACCATGGATGTGCGAGATAGCCTAGCGATGCCCGAAGACAAAGCTAAGCTGCAACAATGTTTTCGCTGTAGCCACATGAATTCATGCATGGCCTATAACAGCCCACTGCTGGACTAAACGCAGTTAATGGTAGTAGTAACACAGAGGACGCTTCTGCCCGTTCTCCGTTATATTTCTAGTCTCCTAAATCCCTACGGCCCCCTGTGGTGACGCCAATAACACTAACCGTGTGGTGACGCCACACGGCTAGTGTTATTGGTGGTCTTACTGCTTCGTGACATGGACATAACCACACTTCTGCACAAACGAAACTATTTAAAGTGTAGGAACTATTCAATTATACATTAGTTTGTATATTAATTGTGTTTGTATATATGTGTATTTAAAATTGTTCTCTCCACAATACCATGGGCGTACACAGCATGATTTTTTTTAGATCAGATCGGTCGCGACTGTTTTGATTTTTGAGTGCCGTCTATAATCGATAGTGAAACCAAAACTGTATTTTTCTTCAATTTTGTCCGTCCGTCTATCTGTATCTTGGTCGCCATACATTTTCTGCGAAATTTTCAGGAGGGTGTAGCTGCCCTCCCCTGCCTTTCTCTGGGTACGCCCATATGTAATACGTCGCAATTCAATATCAAAACGTAAATACTTTACATAGACACACATTACAAACTCACACTCACATATTGTGCTTATGTATATTTATGAGCTATGATAATGGTGATATCAAAATATGTCATACTCATACATTTGCCGTTAGTATTGTACCATTCATAATTTTGTGAGGTTAGCGATGTAAATAAAATTAGGCAATCCTTTTCAACATAACAACCCATTACAGGTCCATTAAAGGCCCACAAAGGAAGGCTTTTTTCCCACAATAAGACGGATTTTGGACGTATTCCACTATGGCCCAGTGCGGATTGGTGGACTCATTCGCCGTTGAGAAAATTATGGAGAACTCTCAGGCATGCAGGTTTCCTAAGTATGTTAGGTGAGTGCGTGCATTCGAACTCGGTTCTCCGAAAGTTAAGCCAAAGTCCTAACCACTAGGCTATCACCGTTTCCTAGTAATCCCTTAAGAAATTTTCAAATCCATAGCATTGCATCTTCACACATCTTCTATGGAACACGCCTTGAAATGCGGCGCGCGTGGCGTCGCCTAGTCTGGGGACCCGACCTCGTTATCTCAAGCTCCGCAGTGAGCCAGATACTTTTCACACAATTATCTTTGAGAACCAATCGGGGAAAATCGTCATGTAGACTTTCATTGCATTAAAATTTCTAGGAAAGAATATCTTTTGAATAATAATTTATTGATGGATATATCTTCCATTTGTAAGAAGTCACAAAATTTATGTCAGTAGACATGCATTTCGTGGTCAGATAAGATTTCGATACTACAGCGACGGTCCCTTCAGGATCAAGTTTTAGCGGTGGTAATTTTTAAAGACATATGTTGGTGTTAATTATGCATATATTAATAAAAAGCATGATTTAAGATCATATATCTTTACATAACTTCTTTCTTGCCTATTTCTACAGGATAATTCTTTTTTCAGTGCGGATATTTTAATATGTCATGCATGAACCCAATTTATCATTTTTATGCATTTTTTTATGCTTTACTTAACGATACAGAAATTAACGGTTACAAAAGATTAGTCCCCGCGAAAAGATAATAATGGGCACCCTAAAATAGCTCTCAGCTGTTAACTTGCGATCAACGTTTTCTAATGATAGGACTACGCTTATACCTAGCAAAGTCTGTTCGATTTTTATTGTTTTGTTATTATTTCTTGTTTTCGTTTTTAATTCGTGCAATAAAGACTTTATCTTTCTATCTATCTATCTATAATCACTTTTGTAATGTCTATCTGTCTGTTTGTCCATACAGACTCAAGGCAGATTATACTGAGATAAAGCTGGGACAGTACAAAACAGTTATTCTTTTCATACATCATTTAACAATAAATTAATAAACATTTGTCTATTTTGTGAGGCCCAAATTAAAATTCTAAACCGATGGCTTGAGTATCCTACCGGCGCATCTTCTCAAGAAGATGCGCCAGAAAAGACTCTAACGTCTTTACAACCATACTTGACGTTTCAAAAGAAACTGTTGTTATACCTGTTTGAAATAAGTAAAGATTGAAGATAAGATCTAATAGTAGTATATTACCATTTTACCTACAATAAATGATTGAGTTTTCTCTAAAAATAATTCTTTCTTACCATATATAACAAACTAGCTGTCCCGGCGAACTTCGTACCGCGGATAATATTTCTTTTATGAATGTTTTATTTTAATACTTATTATCCTATTCCGGTCTAAGAAGAATCCAAAAAATCAATATATCATAAAAATTGGTCCAGCCGTTCTTGAGTTATAAATGGTGTAACTAACACAACTTTCTTTTATATATATATATATATATATATATATATATATATATATATATAAATATATATATATATATATATCCTATACCTGTGACCTCTCACTTATGAGATCACCGCACTCACTACTACGCCAAGGAGGTCGGCAAAATAAAACAAAAGGTTTCTCTTTTTCATAAAGAACCCTTAAAAATAATCCAACGCATTTAAAATAAATTTTATTTGATTAAGAATAATAAAGGATCACTTAAATACTGATAATTATTTTCAACCAAAACCAAAATAATACATCAAAAAAAAAATATCGTTTATTAAAAAATAAAGCTACCTACGCGTCACGCAATAGTCTGTTTTACTCATAATCGAAAAAAACAGATTATTTATCGCTTTAACACTGAAATTCAGCCACTAAAAAAGCTGTCATAGTTGACCTATTTTATAGAAAAATCGCTCGAACATTTTGGCTTGGTTATGTACGTATATTTGACCTTTTTTTCTCTTTTAGCCGAATGATAAATTCATAAGATAGGTCGCAATTGCTCGCGCTTGCCAAGCACTATTCAGATCGTTCCACAGCGAATGTCAGAAGAGCCCAGGAGCTGTCAGTTATGTAAGAATGCTTTGGACAGCGGCAAAAATGAACCGGACTACTGGCACGCTAGACAGGGAACTGGTGGTCATCTGTATAATAATATCTTTTATTAATCAAAAAATGTACGCATTTCAGTAGTGTGCAGCCGTGTCTCTTGCGATAGTTTAAACTGTGTTATAGGAGGCAGTGTCTTCCCTATATCTATGATCCTAATAACTAACGTTTGGCAAATAGACAAGCATAATTATTTAATCTAAGAAAACTCAATTTAAATAAATTATACAAATCTGTTTGGTGTGTTAGTGTGCTCTTGTTTGTGTGTGTGTCTTTGTGTGCATATGTGTGTAAGGAACATTTTCTATATTTATAATTTCCCACTGAAGTCCTACACCATACGTAGAGAAACAAAAAATATGTTTCTGAAAAAAAAATACAATGGGGAGTTTTACCGATAGAAAGCGATCTTTACCAGGGATTCTACTATTAACTACTGCACCATGATATCATTAATTTATTAGACCTTCGTCTGAAGAGATAACTATAACAATCGACTCTAACTTTGCTACTCTTGGTTTTAGGTATTATGTTCATTTGAGTACATAGGTATCAAAAACACCCCCAGTCCATCCGGCGTTGGTGTAAGCATGATGTTCCTGATATAACATCGGCAACCAAGCTCTTCAGACCGGAACACAGCAATGCTGCTTGGCGTCATAACTAAGCATGGCGGAGTACGCCGGAGAACCCTGTCACGAAAAGCTCTATTACTACTGAAAGAGTAGGAAAAAATGTTGATTCGGAATATTTGTAAAAAAGTGTCATAAGCGTGAAATATATGAGAAATTCTCACGTATCCAGAAGAGACAACGTCTCCATGGAACGTCTGGTTGTCCAAGGAAGAATCGAGGGCACCAGATCACGCGATCGCCCATGAGATGGGCTGACCAAATAAAGCCTGCAGTGGCTGTCCGCTTGCCTGAGTGTGCTAGGAAGGCAGCTGCCAGAGAGGAGTGGCGACGAATAGTCAAGCGTGCCACAACCCTTAAGTGACGACCACGACCGCTCTGACAAGAGCGAACCGACTGAGAAGAAGAAATAAGAATGATATGTATTAGTTGAAAGAGTTCAACAAATAATGGCATGCTTTTATTTGCTTGACGTGATTATTTTCGTAGTCGAAGCTTCGATTTTTATTATAAAATTTCTGCTACTAGCTCCTTCACTACAAGAAAAGCTTTTGCTTGGAAATATTCTCTTTACGTTTTAAATAATAATTTCTGTTTAGCTTGCAAAGCTAAGCAAAGAATTAATGAGGATGTAAATGACCTGTTATGATACCGGTCGCAATGTTTATTAATTTAACCGTAATACCATTATAACTCTGTTCAATTTGTTTTTTATTCGCTTACAACTTTATAAGGTATCAGGTAAAATCACATTGCAACGTTACACTAACAATGTGTAACGTCTTAATGTGATTTTATCTCATGGTAATTAGTAACGTAAAGATGGGAAGACGAACTAAAAGCAAAAGCAGAAAATATAGATATGGTTAAGGAAAGCCAGTGTGGCCAGAGGTAGACCAGAATGGAAAAAAAATCGTGGTAGGTGAGCTTTTAGTGACAGAACTCCTCCATTTTTCTGCCGCAGAGCATCGTTGTTGCAATGCTGTGTTTTGGTCTGATGGACTACGCTACAGGTTGACAGACACAGGGCGGCATGTTGCAGGACGTGATGATCTCTACTGTCTGAGGGTGGGTTCAAGCTGACCCGATCGTTATCGCGGGAGCCCCAGCAGGAGTTGGTAGACGTCCGGGAAGTTTACAACGTGGTTATATTTAGTTGCAGTATACCCGCTTTAGAGGCGGAGAGTCCTACACAACCCCCGTCCTATCCATGGTCGGAGGTAGCCATATTTATTTCCACCACGCCAAAAAGAGGTAAAATAGGGTGGCTCTGTTTTGGTGGTTCGTAATTATTACTATAAAAAATTTGGAAGAAAAATGTGAAAAATATAAGTATTGTTCAGTTTTATTTTTTCATAAATAGGTAACTGTTGTCCTTGATCGACTTCTGCCTCAATAGTGTTAATTGTATACTTGGGCAACTGAAAATGTTGAATTTACTGCTTGTCGTTTTGTAAAAAGTAAGATTTAACTTATGAATTAATAGCTTATTTTCGTAAGTAAGCTCCCAAGTCCCAACGTGTTATCCCAACGTACATCCGGAACAGCGAAAAGTTATTTTAAGTAAGGATATTCATATTATAAGGTATATACTGCACATAAACACGCGACAGGTAATGATCAATAAATAAAATTTCTATATCTAGTAGGTACATAATAGTTGGATTGGTGCCGGGGTAGAACTCTACCACCACTTGGTTATCCTCAGCGTGCCACTGCTGGGCACAAGTCTTTTCGTAGAGGAGACAGATTTTAAAGTTTAAGTCCACTACGCTGCTCCAATCCGGGTTGGTGGGCGCAACAAAGGTATTATTTATGTCTTCCGCGGCCATTATTATTTTATTTAAAGAGACATAAGAATAATTCAACCTGACTTAGCTGTATATCAGAAAACAGAGTATTTTTCACTGTTTAGTGCCAAATTAACACTGATGCATCTTAAAATTTATAAATTTCGAACAGCCTTTATACGTCATAACACATAAGTAGGTACATTGAACTAAACGAACTATTTATTCAAACGTACTTATTAACACGTATAGTTTAGAACACTATATTCCCGATGTAACTTTTTTCGCAAGAAAATTTCATAAAACGGTTACGGCCGCGTGCGTTTGTTTACATCGACACGCGCGCGTCACGTTTTACACGTACGTTGTGACGTCACGGTGACGTACGCTAAAAGTGACGTGTAATCTACGTGCACGAGTTAGCGGTACAACCGGCCGATCTAGACTGAGAGTGAGATGATACCCAAGCAAAACTTTTGGCAAATATACAAGGATAAAAAGTTAAGCTAGCGAGAACATAAAGCACCTAGCTATCCGAAAATTTAAACGGGAGCAAGAAGCTGATTCGCGCACGTAATTTTTCGCCCCTAATTATCTACATCACAATAAAAGTGAGACGTGACTGGAGGTTATTACTGCTAAGCGAAATTTATATCTCATTAAGAGCATAAAGGTGTATTAATCGGTGGTGTATTCAGTACTGCCATATGGTGACGGCAGATAGGAATATGTTTGTTTTTTTTATTCCACTATAAGTTAGCCCATGACTGCATCTCTGCTGGAAAGTGATGATGTGGTCTAAGACGGTATAGGGCTAACCTGTTAAGGGTATGGCAGTTATATCAAACCCATACCTCTAATCGGTTACTACGCGATATAACACACCCTCTCGGTCGGTCTTTGTCGGTAGGTTGGTAACCCACGGCCAGACCAGGACCCGGAAAAATTCTGAAATTATGAATTCCCAAATTGCCCCTGTCGGGTATCCCCCATTTTAAGCCTCACCACACACGGCAGCGCCAGGGAGGTCGCTGACAACACCCTACTTCTGCCCGCGGGTGTCGTACGAGGCGACTGTGGGAATGAAACGGAGAACGGGCAGTAGTGTCCTCTGTGCTACTACAACTATCTACTATTATCACCAACCCGTTTGCCTAGCATGTCGATTATAGGTAAAACCTCTCATTACATTAGGAGAAGTTTTAATTTATTTTTCATGTCCAAGTTTTTACGTGGTGAGCTAAGTTCATTGATAATGTTCAGCTTATTACAGGTTTTCACAACGTTTACAAATAATTTCAATATTTATTACATTTTAAATATAAATGCATTACAAAATAAATATATGAAAATACTACTATATAATAAGGTTATAATGTTAAAAAATTAAATATAATTAAAATAAAATTTGAAACTACAAAATCCAAGTTTGTTTAAGCCTATTAATAATAAATATTTGATAACATAAGAAGGCGAGTATTAATTTTATTTTATTCCAGAAGTAGACTGTTATAGGCTATTTATGAAGCGGTGGTGTAATAATCCTGCAGTTGGCAGAGGCCTTTAGTTCAACAGTTGATTGTTATAGCCCGAGTGGTCAGGACGTAGCATTCCCTTTAGGGATTACCAAGTTCGAACCTCTGCAGTTGGCACGTACTTAATTTAAGCAGTTTAATGTCACTAGCTTTAACATCGAAGCTAAACAAAGTTGGGAAACCTGCATGCCGCAGAGTTCTCCATTATGTTTTAATAGTGTAACACAGGTCAGCGTGGTCTTAACCTTACTCATTCTGAGAAGAAACCCGTGTCTTATGGTGGATCGGAAATGGTGTGCTAACGAAAATGATGAAGGTAATAACTGCCTCGTTTGTCTGTAGTGACTAGCTGATGTCCTCTGTGATACATACTCGAGTCTCTTCTCGAGAATCGAATTGATATTCCAGAGAACTAAATTAAACACGTACACATGAAGAAATAGCTAATACAGATGTGACACGAAAACAGTAAACGAAGATTTATTTCGAAAGACGAAGAAGAATAAAAAAAAGTTGCTAATCTCGCTATATAAATCTCTACGTAAATTAAATTGACACCTTCCTAACTTAGATTGTAAGTTATTGAGTTAACGTGGGTGGGTTACATCTCTCATAAGATTGTGCGTAGGGGGATAAGTTATTAAGTAATTAAGGTACTAATGAGTCCATAGTTAGCTTCAAATTGTACTTCTTAAAATTAGAATTTTCATAGATACTCAGGCCAATAAAATATTTCTTGTATTTGCATATCTGCGTTTCTATATATTTGTGTGTCCTTAACAGATACAAGTTTAAACTAATTCGCAATAAAAGTGATGATAACCTAAGATTTTTCACATTAATGATTTTTTTTTCATTATTAAATACTTACTATAATATAAAAAATGTTTTAAGAATCTTATCTGTCCTGGAACGCGCGAAAACGTTTAGCTCGCAGTTTTTTTGGCTGTGTTGGTGGCAAAATCCGAAAGAAAAAGGAACATTGACTGATAGAACGAGAGTTTTATTTGAATCTAGTTGGTTTCCTACATAAAACTTAAAAATAACGAGGTAGAAGTTAAACTCCTGCAGCTTATGGAAGGGCAGTCAAAAGATTTATGCTATTGGAATTTCATTTTAAGCATTAGTTTTATTACAACTTTTACTATAAAAATAACATTTTTTTTCTAATATTATGAAATTAAAGTAAAAGTTATATAACTAAAGCGCTTGTTTATTTAAAACTATGTATTTTATTGTTCTCTGTAGCGCTCTAACGTATACCTAGATGGATTTGAATGCTGTGTTCACTCTAAAAAAAGAAAGCCAACTAAGAGAGATTTTCTCTTAGTTGACGTTATATAAATTATAACAATTATGATAATAAACATAAAAACAAAAGCTGATTAGTTATAGCAGCAAGTTCATTATATATTGAGCTAACAATGTAGGTATGTTCATTGATTCTAACAAATAAATACGTTGTTTCTATTATTATTTACTTCTTTGTATGATTAGATCATTTTTAATTATTTAGCTTAAACAAGTACGTAAATTGAATCAGTTAAGAATATGCCTTAGTTAAGTAACAATAAAAGGAGCAATACAGTTGCCCAGTCCATTGAATTATGATAAACAATCATTATCATCTTATTTGATGTATCTATGTTCTTGTTAGGCTCGTATGGAATCAAGATGCTTGATCACAATAATCACTATCTTGTTAGGAATAACCAATTTTTTTTTAGAGTGTTGTTGCATTACGTAAGCATAATTTTTCAGCATTCTCAGATGAAACCAATAACCTACATTGGATAATTAAAAACGTATTTTTAGTATGTTTCAAATTAAATTTTAGTTGACCAACATTTTCGACCTATAATTATCCGGTGACAAGGCATAGATCTCCTTTCCCAAGGAGGAAGTCGTAGCTATCATGCAGGCAATGTGCTGACAGGATTGATTGACATTGAAATTGAGGGCATTATGGAGGACTGTCAGGCATGCAGGTTTCTTAAGGATGTTTTCGTTCACCGTTGAAGCTTAAAACGAGTGCAACAGAGTTCTAATTTGATTTGGTCGATATTCCAAACATTTTTTAATTTTCTCCTGTTAAGTGAACAAAGTTAACTTCAAGTCAATTCGTAGCTATTCTCTTCCTTGTTTATTCATCAAGACTGATTAAAATTGTTCCAAATTGATAGCGATCTCGATCAAAACTTTGCCAATTTCGAACTTGGAGTACCTTAATACATATTATGTGAATTAAGTTCTGGAATATTCGAATTATTGGACATTCCATTCCTATATGTAATTACCAAGGTACCTATGAAGAAGAATGTACAGGTCTTTGATCTTGTGGGAAATGCCGACGACGTCTTGTGAGTTTCCTCACCCTGCAACAAGCCTTACTTACCGCACAATTGCTCTGGCTTTTGCAGACGGTTTTGCCAGAAGTTAAAAATATATGAACCTGGGCTGAGATTCAACATCATCATGTCAACGACCCCAACGACCATTCTCGTTTTCGGAGCTTTGTGCCCTGGCGGTAGCTTCTTCAGCTTCGCGGCTCGTTGACCTATGTCGGTAACTTTGATTATTTTAAGAATTTCATCATTATTGATTAATTGATAACGCAGGCAACTACTCAGAGCCGAGCCTTTTCATTAGAGCACGGGGACATAAATAGGAGGAATAGGAGAAGTTTACCCCGATTTATTACACATATATTATTTGCATATTATTTCCACTTGTGCGCCAGCACTTTGAGAGTTGATAAATACATTTTTATACTTTCGCCGAGCAGACAATTGTCTCATGCCTGTGCAGGTTTAGACGATGTTTATTCCCGCACCTCAGATAACCAGTTAATCGTTCGGTCCAGGTTATTACATAGCCCGTCAACCCTTACATTTCGAGCATGGTGAGTTTAAAGTTCTCTATGACAGCCTTACATGCAGTGAGACAATAAAATGCTGTAATTATATTAAAACAATTACAAAACCCATGATTTTTAGTGTAAAAAAATAATTTCTAACCCCGTATTTATAAACCGTAATCTAACTAAGAACTAGATTTATATTATCGATCAATCTACGCTTAAGACCGAACTTGAGAATCTGTTCTTAAACCGATGTTGAGCCCGTGTGTGAGCAAAAAGCTCTCAACGCATTTTATGGCTTAGAATGCTTCTGTTCAGAAAGTAGGTATGCAGTTTTACGATCTTTTAGTATCTCTCTTTATACGCCGCAAGTACGTAATGGTATAATGGCAAATGCAATGGCGAATATTGTACATACCATAAAATTTTCAAGGAAATTTTCACTCCGGTACTTTACATAGCCATTCTAAATGTAGCTTCGGACGTTCTAAACGAGCTAGTCCTACATTCTGTTCTTTATTAATGCATTTTTAGCTACAAAGATGGATCTGTGGCATTATCCACCAGATTTCAGAAAAGGGTAACTAATGAATGTAAAAGTTTATATGTTTATATACATAAAAGGAAAGTTTACTGACTGACTGACTTATCTATCAACGCACAGCTCTGCTACTGGTCAGATTCGAATTTGACATAAAGGAAAGCATTTCTTAAGTGCCAGAGGGTGCTTACCTTAATTAGAAGAAATGTTTGTGCCAATTTTTTTTTTTTTATTAATAAAAGTTATAAGGTAATATATAGTTGATAAGATATTTTTTTACAAGCTATAGAATTTTATCCGAAGTAAGCGTTATTATTATAATTGAGTAACAGTGCTAGTTGGATTTGCACGCGAAAGATTCCGTACCAGAGTGCAATATGAAGAACTTCATAGTATTAACATTATTAAGAACAAGCAAAAGCACTAAAAACGCGTTTCTATTATAGGTAATCTTTAAGTTTCTCAACAACAATTATTTTTCTTTTTTATTATTATAAATAAACTCATTTTCTAAGGTTGCCTGGAACAGATCGCTTCGAAGCGATAAGGCCGCCTTTTGTATTCTACTCCAGTCTTTGTGTTTCTCTCTATTCGTCCTTTATTTTCCTAACTGTGTAATGGTGTATAAAGATTTAAAATAAATAAATAAATACGTTCTGTAATTATATATACATTTAATATTTAAGTAAAACTCGACTTTCGATATAATGCACATTGTTCTTGTATGACTAATATTTATAATTTTGTGGCGGCGACCATCTCGAACCGATTTTCATCAAACAAAGTTAAGAACACTCGCGACTAATACTGACTATAGTCAACTTTCAACCAAAAAAAAAAAACAAAATTATAATAAAATCGATTCATGTGTTCGGGAAATACGATGCCACAGACATCCACACAGACACATATCCAAAGGTACGTCAAACTAGTAACACTCCGGCGTTATTTGCGTGGGGTGTGGCAATAAAAATGGCAACTCTCTACTTTTTATTGTTCATGAGATACAGATCGCTGACAGACACACGGAAGGGCGGACAGACAGAAAGCGAAAATTGATAAGGTCCCGTTAGCCCTAAAAAAGCGTTGTGCAACCCTGGTAAATATAAACCGACAGAAGTGTTATTCAAAGCCGACCTGGTTAGCAAAAGTTCGCAAAAGTTTACCTGTGCTACTACCATGCTAGCTTCCACGATAGCCATCTACGTTACAGTAAGAAAAACGAAGTTTGAGCCAACTTACAAAGTTGGAGTGATATGTAACATTGGTGGGTGCCAATTCTGTTGTATAAAAATCTATTAAAAAAAAACTAAAAAGATATGATAAAAATATAACACAAATTGCAATAGTTAAATCTCACCTGGTGGTAAGTGGTGATGTCTAAGATGGTAACGATTAATCTGTTCGGGCTTATGGCACTTGTAAGTATTAAGCTCATACCCTTGACCAGTTTCTACTTTACATCCTACGCTGAACGCTGAATCGCTTGGTTGCAAGTGTCTGACGATAGGATAGTAACCAGCCACGGCCGAACCCTCCCACAGCTGGTGTTATCCCTCACAGCCAGCTGTGCATAGCAGCCAGAGGAAATTCAGAAATTATAAATTCCAAATTGCCCCAGCCGGATAACGAACCCGGAACCTCCTACATCTAATATGACATTGCAAAGTAAAAACAAAAGCTTTTGCTTTTGTTTTTACTTTGCAATCTAACAATACTACAATCTACAATGCTATCTCATCTGAGACACAGCACGGCATATGCTACTGGCGTTGTTCTATTTCATCGCTGCGTCAGCGTTGAAAACATGGTTGCAAAATAACACTGTGCATAATAAAAAAAAGCATAACACCAACCCTACTATTCACCCAGAAGAGTTTACAACACGGCTCTCATCGCTTCTAAACCACTCAATAAATTGTAACATTCACTAAACCAAACAACAACCTTTAGTCGTTGGTAATAGGCACTATTTTAGTATGGCTTTTAATTTTGTAACAGTACCTATTAAAAAACGTACAGACATTGAGTATGTCTGAGAGATGCATTTGTATGCTTTGAACAAAAACAACTTAACTGAAAAGAAATACAGTGCGGTTATTTTTTTGACTAAACCTTATTATTACTTATTGGACTGTAATTCGCCAAAATCGCTAACGATCTATTTTAACAATATTCTAGTTTGCAAGATTCGTTGCGTGTGCATAAAAAAACTATAAAAATGTTTAATTTGTTATATATGTTAAGTTACCACTTTTGTTTGTTTATTCTTTACAGGCATATACAGCATTCTTTATATTTTATATTCATCTCCAACGTCGTCTTCGAGTAGGTAAATTGTTAAAGATGTTCACAAAATATTATACATAATAGTTTGAATTTAGTTGTGCTACTCATTTCATACTCTTCCCTGTCAATATCCCTATATGTCTTTTGTAACTTAATTTTTTGATTTTAGTTTAGATTAACTTATCGCCCAAAGTTAAAAATGTATCTAATCTACTAAACCGTATTTGCTACAGAAAGAAACACAACACAACAGCCAGATCGTCGAGTCAAAAATTAATAATCAATGTAATCAAAATTCTAAGATAGAAAACTTGAGTTAGCTATGCTATACTTTTCCTACATTTCCCTGTTGATAAGGAAGGCTTTATTAAGTTTAATATTTTATTTTACATTAGATTAATGATTAGCCTAGGGCGATCCACTAGATACAGATACATCGTTGTAATTAGTCTGCAAAGGCGGATCGAGGCGACTATTTGTTTTGAAGATTTTGAAAAGAATTTTTATAGACTTCTATCGCGTATGTCGGGCTTCCTGCAAATTATCTCTATATTGGAGCTTAACGCGTTCCGCGTGGTGTTGCATAAAATAAGTATGGATTATAACTAAGTTAATGCTCATTTTAATAGCAAAAACTGTAGCCTCAGGCGAAGTAACGGCTTCGTCGTTGTAAGAATTATAATAAGGGTTAAATAAAAAATATCAGAAAGCTCACGGCTTGTAGTTATAAACATTAAAACTAACAACTTTTGTTCTAAGACTTTTTTTTAACTTAATATTATGTGAAATATTTTACATAGATACTCTATCTGTTACTACTCTGCAATGTAACATCGGCATCCGCTATCCACGACTCTATCGTGCGCGGTCACTGACCAGACTACGCGACGTTGTCAAATCACTTGTATTCGGTTTCACAGTGTAATGTCAGTTTACAGAAACAAAATGTTTTAATTTTTTTTTATGAAATAAATTATTACTGAATTTTGAAAAGTTGTAAAACAAAAGTTGTTAGCTTTAATGATAGGAAGTACAAGGCTGAGAGCATTCTGGTATTCTTTATTAAACCCTGTTTATTAATTCGCTTAAAACTATAAAAACAAAACACACATTCTTAAAGGTTATACGTTCAATAGCCAAAACCAAAAAAATCCTTCAAGTTTGAAGAAGGCATGCATTAAAATTAAAAAATAATTTATTTTGAATTCATACTCTATGCACTTTTTAAGTCTGTCTGTTTGAAGTGACTACCACCGGCTCAGAAGGCTTCCAAACAGAAGTTTCCCAAATTGTGAGAGATGATAGCAAAGTCGTATGCTTCCAAGGAACAAAATTCGTCAATAGACATTTAACACGAATTCCATAAAGTCAGTGCTCTTTACATGCATCCAGCATGCAATTATAATACGTCCCGTAATTAATTATCAAAGGCCTTTCTCTCTTTGGACACATACAGGATAATTAGGCGATAAAAAAATAGACATCAAAAATAAAATCTAGACGTGTTGTAGCCTCGGGCGCAAATTGCGGAGGAAGTCAGCCGCAGTGAAAATACAGACATTACCTGCTCTGACTGGGCGTTATAATGTTATCTAGTTAAAGGTTGTTTATACTGGAACAGAAAACCTGCCATAAGCGACTCGTATTGACGTACTTACAGTTGGAACAACATTTAGTGCCAGTTTTTTGATCACCGAATATGGAATCTGGAGATTCCACATGGATTACGGCCTTAAACCCTTCTCTATGTGGGAGGAGACCCGTACGCTGTAGTGGCCGGTAATGACTTAATAAGTTGATGAATCATCGAAGGAAATGAAAATACACTTTGCATTATGTGCATGAGTAAATCCAGAATACACCTAGAGAACAAGGTAAATTAAACATCGGCCGTATCACTAAACAAGCGATTTCTATAAGGCAAATACTTAGCACAGCTACATGTTATAAATAAGTATACAAAATTAAGTACTATATGAAGACAACAATTTATTTACGACATTGTTTAACGATTTAAAAATCGAACCTTAACCTAATATTGTTTAATTTTGCTTTAATAACGCTCTGAACCTAACCCTTTAAATTAAGTAACTTTTGCAACAAAGCCACAAATTAGTCTGCTTTTCATAGTTTTCTTTTATTAACTGTCAAAGTTCTGGAGAAGTCTCGCCAACTCCGCCGACGGGGTCACTTTTGCATATCAAATCTCAAAGTTTACGTGTCACTGCCAAATTGCATCGTACAAGTTCGCTACGACTCAGCTCAGTAAATTGTAGGGTTTAATGATGTTACGAGTAAGTTACCCCGAGTGTTTAGTTCATACAAATAAAAGATTCCATTTGAAAAAAAAGACTTTAATATAATATACATAGATGCTCTTGCTGATTCACTGACTCACGTAAGATTTTGTATAAAAAAAATCTTGTGCAACTAATTAACATACGGCAGAAGTAAAACTTCTGAAAAGTACCGTACGAGAGATTAAAATAGATATAGAGTATCAGGTGTATTTATTGTTAAATATTTATTTATTTATTAATACATAACTATAACCTAAAATAAACTATTTAAAAACTAAATAAAATCTAAAACGTCCTCGAAACCACCGCAGCGAGGCACAGTTCCTAAGATGCTGGCAGCATTTCCCCTCTGGATGGCCAAACTAATTCGTTGGCCAAGGTAACTGCCCGCTCTAGGATCACCGGTAGACTCGATAACCCTTTTCGATAATTCTTTGAAAAGGGCTCTTGCCTCCGGACCCCACGGTCCCAAAGTCTCTACACCAAAAGGCACAAAAATGAAGCTGCTATCCAGGTTTTCATATTTACGCCTCTTGGCCTGCTCGGCACTGGAAGCAGCAATTTTAAAAATTGTTGTTGTTGTGATTTTTAACAATTTATTTATTTATTTATTAGCTTTTCAAGGGAAACAAACAGCTAACTATACATAAAAGTAATGCCGTATTTTTGTATCACATAGACCAATGAAGTTTCCACAACTTTGTTATACATATAACACGATAACATTAACCACAATTGCTTAGGAGTAAGTTACATATTATCCCGTTTCCATGGTAAATAAAATAGGAAACAAAATGTGTTATGAATCTCAGTCTACCATGTGTTTCTTTTTGTATAGAGACGTGTTTTCGTTAAATCACAACTATTCACAAGAAGTTTCACTTCTTAAAAAACACATAGATTTGGATAGTTTTGAGCTAGATGATTGAGGATTCTGAAGACGGCTGAGGAGCGCAGCCAGGTTATTGAAGATAGGGGTGTCCTCAAAAAAACATCACTCGAAAACTTATTCAATTGGCATCTAGCAGAAAAAATTACGGTTTTATAAACCACTGCAGCACTGTGCTCTTTCCTTAATCCCTAGATAACTAGGATAATCTTTTCCTAACTAGAGGAGAATATTCCATTCTAGAACTAGGCGACAATATTCCATTCAAAATCTTACTGAGTAAAATTTTTCTCTCTGTCCTACATTTTATACAGTGGGAAGGTATTAAAAGAGACGCTTTTAAATTAATATGCTTCGCTCGCCTCTGAACCAGTGAATATTCAGTATATACTTATAGATTGTGCCTTTGTTTTTCATAAAATTGACAATTTGATAAAATTGAGTTTCATGAAATTGTTTAAATGTTGATGATGTTTGTTTAATATGAATTATTTTTATTTATAGATACAATCTCCGAAGAAAATATTATCTTGATAAAATTTATATCTATTGAACCTGCCCTATTTCTCCGATCAGCATAAAAGCTACATTATTAAAGTGAAAGCGCGTTAAGCGGTTAGGTGAACAAAAATCATTAAAGTCCCGTCATCGTCACCGAACGCTTTCCATGATCTATATGTACACCGTGTATGTACATAGATTTAATATTCACTATTTTCGGCAGTTCCATAAAGACTGCCATACATGTTTTTGTATCTCCGTGCTGCTTTTTATCAAGGTCTGTGTAGTCTTTGTCGTCAATAGATATAAAAGACAAACTATTAAACAAGCAGATATGCTTTCGCATTTAATACGGACTCCAATGATAATATTAGTATAGACTTTGTGCTAGTATTTCTACGGGATAACTCAGGCTTAGCGTTTTGTTTATTTAACAGGTTAAATCGAGACACCGTTTCTCGTTCTATTTCGATCAAGTAGCAGAAATTATTCAGGGCATTGTTCTCAAAAATCAGCTCTTTTAAAATTATTTGCTACCACTGCGATTTTCAAAAACAAATGTTAAATTAGAGCCATTGAATAACATTTTTTTGCATAGTGGTTGCCAGTGGGAAGATCATAACATATTATTGCACATAAATATTACAATACAAGCCGACGTTGTTACCGGCAAAAAATAGTTACTAATAAATCTAATACATAAGATAAGATTTATTTAAATTTACTATCCCTTTACTAACTCTTCGCCACACACTTCATAATTTCATCTAAACATTTTGGACTAGAATGATGACTTGAAATTAACATCTTAAATAAAGAACAATATTTAACCGGTTACTAACCAAAACTTGCCGGTAAATTAAAGCCGGTTGCAAGCCATACTAACAAGCTTGCACCCAAGGTTTAAAGCAAAGGATTATTTGTGTTCTAACCACCATGATTGATGGTGTCGTTATCTTGTAGTTTATTACACGAAACAGTTTGTAGCCTTGTTACTTGGTTGTTAAGCAAATACGTAATTTGGGACCTCAGGGGACAGTTTGTTTTCAAGTACGGCTATGAAGTTTGTTTTTGTTACGCCACATTTTACAAGTTGTTGTATTTGAAATCATTAATTTGGAGGCGCGTATATTTATGAAAACAAAAAAAAACCGAAACATACCATCGTATTTGATAGCCTTGTATTTTTTTTTAAATAAATAATACATAAATACATATATATAATATAATAAATACTTCGACAATAAACACATCGCCATCTAGCCCCTAAGATGGCTGTTGAATATTTTTATTAATATTATACAAATAAATACTTATAATATACAGATAAACACACAGACACTGAAAAACAATCATGTTTATCACACAAACATTTTCCAGTTGTGGGAGTGGAACCCACGGCCTAGGACCCAGAAAGCAGGGTCGCTGCCCACTGCGCTAGGCGGCCGTCTGGCCATATTGCGTTCCTTTCATTCTATTCAACAAAAACACTCTGTTGCAAGTGATAGCTGGCAACTACAACTACAACTGTTTTAGCTTTTGTTGGAAAAGTGGTTATTATCATCAGCATCGTCAACTCATCACCGGCCCACTACAGGGCACGTGTTAAATCTACCACGTTGGTCAAGTGCGGATTGGGAGTCTTCACACTCTGTTGAGAACATTATGAAGAGCTCGCAGGAATGCCGGTTTCCTCACGATGTTTTCCTTCACCACTTTAACCAAGACTATCACCGGTTTTATTAAAAGTTGTTCATCAAAAAAGAGGTAAAAACTAGAAATTGAATAAGAACGTTGTCGCACTTATTAGCTAAAGAATATTTCAACGTGGCAGTTCTCGTGTAATGGAATGTCGTTAAAGTAAGTGATCGATGTCAGTTTGCAAACAACTATGAGAAAATTGTTTTGTAAACACAAAGTATCACATAATTACATAAAGTAGTTTGGAGAAACGAAAAGAAAAACATACTTTTCTAGTTCCAACTCAAACTTAATAGAAAAGTTTCCGAGTTGTAATGGATATCCGATCGATAACTGAATGATATAGTCTGGGAGATTGGTTGTAATAGACCTCTGAGTTAAAATAATTTTTGATCAATTATAATGATTTATTAACATATATAGAATTGCTATATTTATAAAAATAGCTTTTAATCTAAAAAAAGTGTATGATAAAAAGAAATAGATATGATATAAAACTATAAATAGAATAATTAAAAAAAATATTTAAATTTTAATATTCAGTTCAGTATGTAATCTAGAGTTACATCAAAAATAATTGTGACATTTTTTTTTCTTTCCACGAAGAGCTAAATCTATCGTCGTTACACACATGAGCGATAACTCTTGAAAATTGACACACATTTTTAATTCTCAACCGATTAAAAAGGCTATTATCACCATTTATATACAGTAATTAATTATTATTATCTATCGTTTTAATCGAACCTTATATATCTTTCAATCTACTCGCTATTTTTTATGTATAAACTTGTCGGATGATTGGCACAGTGGGCAGCGACTCTACTTTCTGATTTTAAATCAGATTGGCCGTGGATTCGATTCCCACAATTGGAAAATGTTTGTGTGATGAACATGATTTTTGTCAGTGCTTGGGTGTTTATGATATTATATTATAAGTATTTATGTATATTATTCATTAAAATATTCATCAGTCATCTTAGTGCCCATAACGCAAGCTACGGGATCCCGCATCTGCGGGACTAGATGGTGATGTGTGTATTGTCCCGGTATATTTATTTTTTTATTTGTTAACGATATTTTATCACTCTCTCTGAGCCTATAATTTTAACACTAAAGATTCAATTATATTCCTGACAATATTCTTTACGGCCATAATAAAATTAAAGATTTGTATTAATGAAGTAAACCATCAATCTATTTAATTAATGATATTATTTTTGATCAGTAAATTGTTAGATATTTGATATATGTTAGTGATTTAAATATCGAAATCAAGCTTCGCCGCTCTTGCTTTGATCATTTGTTAATAATATTATAACAGTTGTGGTCTTTCAACACTTTGTTTATTGCAACTCCAATGTAATGGGCTAGTTAAAAAATATGCAGGATTTCCTTTTTTTTTTAAATACAGTAAGTAAGTAGCAATCATTTCGATGTAATAATTAGGTAAAGAAATCTACTTTGACAAAACTTTTTAGTTTTTCACATCGAGCTTTTTTAAACTTAGTAGCTCTGAATAAATCATAGATTTGGTACTCTACATACTATGAATTGTAATTGTATTGTGTTATTCAAATATTAACATCAATATATAAACTCTAAAAATATTAAACTGTACAATGGCGCTATTCAAAGAACGTCTTTGCAATATGTAGTTCTAATAATACCGCAACATCGATATAATTAGCTTATGTTTACATATTAACGTACTCCACTCATAAATTAATATAAATCCAACGTAAGAAATAGCTATCAAAAATGAGTCCAACAAAATATCATTTCATTCTTGTGATCACTGCGCATAACCCAAATTAAGTAGGTTCTTTCTATAGGAAGTGGTTCGATGTATATTTATGGCTAATTTAGAAAATATTCATCTGCACGTGCGTGGTTTACAATTCCCTTTATACAATCTGGGTGTGGTTAGATTAGATTGCGTTTGTTGTAGACTAATTAATCGCTCTCTAGTGCAGTGGCGGGAAGGTTTAATGACTGACATAAGTAAAAAAAAAAGCTGTAGCCTACCTACGTACTAATAAAGTTATTTAAAACTACCTACTAATTGGCATTTACGTTACGAAGTAATGATTTGTGTCGTTAATCTGGGTATTTTATTTCTCTCTTTTATGGTCCATAAACTTTTGGACGATTTGTTTTAGAATGTCTTTAATGCCCATGTAAATTACGATTTGTGTTAAATAACCGTGTAAATTAAGTCGTGTTGACACAATTTATTTTAATAATGATGCTAAGCACCTACTTACATCAGTTAAATGAGCTGTACCTACAGATAAAAATAAAGGCCGGCCAGAAAAAAGTTAGGTAATAAAAAAAATATTAGAAAATTACTGCCAGTGTTTTATCCACCAATTATGACCACAAAACTAAATCGAAAGTGTCAAAAGTAGTTCTGATCTTATCACTATGGTTCCCAAAGTAAATCATTATTTTGAAACCGCCAATGTAATAAGGTTGCGTTTTGATTGGAATGTTTCTAACTATAGTAACAGAACGTTAGATCAGTAAGCAGTAGCTCATGCTTTTAACTATAGTAACAGAATAAATGCTGAAGTTTTGTTCGGTATATATATATTTTTGCAGGTATATTATGTTTTTAATCAAATTCAAATTCAAAGATATTTTATTCATGTGGACCTTATTACAGGCACTTATGAAGCATTCATACAATTAACATGTTACACTAATGTTAGTGATGGTGATAACTGTATTCGTTAACTTAAAACTAAAGCTAGGAGGGTTCCAAACGCGCCCTGGTCTAACAATAGCCCACAACAAACTTAGCCAGTTTTTTTTTTCTCACAGTCTAGTTAATGTTTAGCTATCAAGTTTTTTTTTTTCGCAATTCATACCCAACCGTAATCCTTAATTTTGATTTTGTCAAAAATTTAATTTTTCTTATTTATTCTTAGTTAAATGGTGCGTTTTATATAACATCTACAGGGTATTATATGCGTTCGCTCAAAGGGAATTAAAATTCCGTCAGTGCAAACATGGTGTGGTTAGCTTATATTGCAGTATTCGTTATAGTGTTTTATAGTATAACTAGCTGTTGCCCGCGACTTCGTCTGCGTTTGATTTTTTTTTTAAAGTATTCAGTATCCCTAAGCCTTAAATGAGTATATATAGTAGTATATATATATAAAACATGTGACTGTCAATTAATTATAAACAAATAATTTGCAATTAAATAAAATTGCGACTATAATTAAGGATCTAAGCGATCCTATCTCTTAAGTTGGACCAGACTGCTCACGGTGTGCCAATTTAATTTAAAATCGGTTAAGTAGTTTAGGAGTCCATCGCGGACAAACATCGTGACAGGCGATTTATATATATTAAGATATATATAAAAAACATGTGACTGTCAATTAATTATAAACAAATAATTTGCAATTAAATAAAATTGCGACTATAATTAAGGATCTAAGCGATCCTATCTCTTAAGTTGGACCAGACTGCACACGGTGTGCCAATTTAATTTAAAATCGGTTAAGTAGTTTAGGAGTCCATCGCGGACAAACATCGTGACAGGAGATTTATATATATTAAGATATATATATAAAACATGTGACTGTCAATTAATTATAAACAAACAATTTGCAATTAAATAAAATTGCGACTATAATTAAGGATCTAAGCGATCCTATCTCTTAAGTTGGACCAGACTGCACACGGTGTGCCAATTTAATTTAAAATCGGTTAAGTAGTTTAGGAGTCCATCGCGGACAAACATCGTGACAGGAGATTTATATATATTATGATGATTTTTAAATACTGCAGTCAAAAGTTCTCCAGTGAAATGAATTTAAAAAAATGTTGATTATATTTTATCATATTTTAATGTGTAACGAACGATAAATTGTCGAGACGATTTGTAAGAGTCAATATGGAAGATATTTGAAAATTCGCATTGCCATAATACATGCGTAAAAACAACATTAAAAAATTATTGTTGAGGTTAAAAAGATCTAATAATTAATTTCCTTTTCAGAATCTAGTTATAAACTAGAAAGAATGAAAATTTCTATTCCTTTCTATTTTTAATTTTTATTTTGCAATACGTGTGCAGTTTTAGATAACGTCCGAGCATTTGCAATTCAATTAACTGTTTTCTAGTGGCAAAGCGACTTAATTATCATTTTAATTAAACATTTAAAAAATTAAAAAATATTTTTCCGATACGAAGAATATGAATAATAATTAGATTTAAATTATGAAAGAAGATATAAATGTACTCACATGAAAAGCTCCTCTTATCAGGGGTCCAGCTTGCCCCACGTACAACGTCGATGCTGAATCAAATACCAGTTCCTGCGGTTTTCTCTTCACTACCAATGTGTCGAACTCGTGGCAGTTCAGAAATAGAGTCACATTATCAGCCGTAACCTTCAATGCAAATCGACTCCACTTTTTAGCAAATGATGGAACTACGAACGATGCGATAGTTTGGCTTAAGGCGTATATATTTGCATCTGTGTATAAGAGGGATATATTTGTGAGTCCAGGGCCAGAAGGGATCAATTGTAAGCCCAGCTGGACGACAGTTTCCAAAGGATTTACTACAGAGAAAAGGAAACCGCCGTCTTTGTTCGCCGGTCTTACAGTTGCGGTTATGGAGAATTCCGCATACAGTTTCTCCGGCATGAAAAGTCTGTACGGCGATTTAATATCGGAGCCGGGTTTCAGACCATACGCCGGGAAACCGTCCAGACCTTCGTCGAAATACTGGGTCTTCGGGTTGCTAAATGGGACCCCAATCGCGTGCAGCAAGTCGTATTCCGGGATATCTGAAAATAAATAAACGTATATTTATTTTATGCGTCCTTTACACTGTTTCTTTTACTTCAATGTTTATAGTGTTAATTTCTTAAGTAGTTCAGGGAAAATTTATAGTTACAACTAGGTTACGCTACAAGTTTGTTTTATTGCGGTTTGTTGTACCTACTTCAAAAGATTTATTGCCCGAGCACGCTGTTAGAAATAAAGTTTTTATGCATCCCAAAGAACTGAAGTAAGCAAACATGTTAAATTAAATCCAGCTGTTTAGAACAGAACGGTATGACTGCGGAATTCGGTCTTTGATCCGCGAGGCTCAAATTTCAAGTAGGAGCAAAAACCTTAACAGAGCTGAATTTGTTACCAAAAAAGGACAACGATTGCGATGCCGGTAAAAGAATTTGGGAATTAATTGATAAAACTA
The DNA here is from genome assembly GCF_905163445.1 of Pararge aegeria. Taxonomy (NCBI): domain Eukaryota; kingdom Metazoa; phylum Arthropoda; class Insecta; order Lepidoptera; family Nymphalidae; genus Pararge; species Pararge aegeria. The sequence goes on along the minus strand of NC_053195.1, from coordinate 6,375,651 downwards.
GGTAGGTAGATAGTTTTTTATTGCATTGTTATACCCGGCGCGTATAAAGCACAATGGATATAAAAATAAATAGTTATTATATAAAAGATTTCTTAAATGTTGAAAAACCTTGGTTTTAAATCATTGCTATAACCTGGTTGCTCTTTAAAAAGTTTTAAATAACAACAATGTGAGATGGTGATAGCAAAAAGAACACCCTGATTGTCAAGTTGTGGGATTCTTCTAGACCTGGCTCGGTTGAGCTTTAGTTTACGAATATGCTTAAGAAGTTATCACCATCATCTTCAAGCCATATCAAACCGTTCCACTACAGCACACGAGTCTCCCCCCACAATGAGAAGGGGTTACAGCCGTAGTCCACCACGCTAGCCCAGTGCGGAGTGGTAGACTCCACTCACATTTGAGAATATTATGGAAAAATCTGAGGCATGCAGGTTTTTCTTCACCGTTGAAGCAAGTGATATTTTAATTGCTTAGAAAAACTCTCATTACTTAAAAAAGTTGGAAATGCGTGCTGGGATTCGAACTCGGCCCCTCCAAAGTGATGTCGAAGTCCTACCCTTCGGCTATCACCGCTTCGCCATTAATAAAAAACCCTGCCATATTGCGGATAAAAATGGAACTATTACGGATTTTCTATGCATTTTCTGAACACAACGATACAAAGAGCAGCTAACTGTATCTCTCTCACTCTCTTATTCAGGTATACTTGGCGGTCCCGGTTTCACACAATCGATGCTTTCACCTCAGAGCGTGACGGTTAAGCCTAACTTACCTAACGAAATGAAAACTTCTTAACCATAAGAAGTTTTTATTTCACAAATATGTTCTTTCAAGAAAAGTGTCTCTAGGTCTTTTTGAATAAAGACTTTTTTGTTCGAGCACCTAACACAGATAGCCGTTTCGCCAGTATTTTACAAAGCGCTTTTACTTTATGTTTGTGGTATCGTGTCTTATACACACTTGGCATGCGGGTGCGGTAAACATCCCACATCGTTCCGTAGACCAAAATGGTACAGTATTTATTGTAAACATTTTGCTAACATTCTTATTTTTAATAGCTTTCAGGTGCATTACTTTTGATGTTTCATTATATAAAATTCTTAATATAATGGGACATACCTTATAAAAGATATGTTTCTCTTTTAATTAAGATTCATAACAAAGACTGATTTAATAATATATGCTGAGTAAGTCTGTAATATTTTAAATGCGGAAGTATGTCTGTTATTTGTTGCCTGCCTGTTGTCAACATTTCTTATATCGGTCGGCAACCCGGGACTTTTACGCGGTATTAAAAAGATGAACTTCGTTACCTATGTGCGGATTTTAAAAACAAAACTTTTGCGTCAGGCAAATAAACGGTTCCAGCGGATTTGTTATGATATCGAAATAAACGCTAAGTACGCACGTAAATAACCGTAAAGTACGTAAAAGCGTAACAATATGCGATTTAGTGTTCCGATGCGATGTCGCGTAGAAACTGATTACGGGTATGACTGCCATACTAACTAACAGATTTGCCCGTTACTATTATCACCAGGTGAGATTGCAGTCAAGGGCCAACTTTTAGTTGAATAAAAAAAAAACCTTTACTACTATTAGAACTGTAGTAGGATAGCGATGAGGCCACGAAAAGGTGCAAATAAACATACCATACAAATATCACTGTATTAATTTACTTTATAAACTTTGAGAATATGAAGTTATCGTTTTACAACCTCGCAATTCACTACCTAACTCTCCAGAGAACGATCCAACCCGCCAAGAAGAAAAACCCAATTTCCCGCCAAAACTCACAGCCGTCCAGGTAGGATCCAATCAATTTGATTGGTTCCCGCCAGTATGCGTCTACCGGCGTTAACCAATCGGAGAATGACAACCGATCGCCTCGTTCCGAAATAAGATTAAATTAAAAAAATAACAAACATGTGGAAATTATAACACTAGTTAAATTTAAATCCTAACACTACGTGGACTTCGAATTAACGAAATAGATAGAGTTAATGCTTGAGATTTAATCTGTGGTATTTTAATAAAAGTGCGTCAGTAATATTCAAATAATATTATGATAGTCCTAAGCTAGAGTACACCAAAGCTAATGTAGACCTCAGCCCGCTCGCAGATATCAGACTAATGAAGCAGTATGATCGTTTGGTATGACTTTATTTTTTTTTTAAATTTTTCTGGAAATTTTCTCCGTTTATTTTTATAGACTTAAAACTTTACGCCCTTTTGTTTACGAGGTACATTTTTATTGCCAGCGAGTGCACGAGAGGCAATAACCCGTTACGGGGACTAATTTCGAGGACCCATTGTCTGTGTATTCTTTTTTTCCAACTGCATAGGTACCTACTTATCTCAAGGGAGTGTTTATGTGCTTTTGAGTTAATACTAGCGTATACTCGCGTTACTGTAGATTTCATCAATCAATTCGGGTTGTTCTTTTCTAAAAGCTATTTTTTATACCTCCATTCTTGTACTGTATGCTTTCATAAGAATTCATGATGACCGGTTGAATAAGGTGTGAAACTTTAGAATTAAATGTAAGCTTATAGAAAAGTCCTATTATAGTATAAAGGACTACGTAATTGATAAACAAGCTAGGGTGTGAATTATTGCTCTAACCAGGTTGTTCTTCTAATAATTTTAAATGACATTGTGAGATGGTGATAACAAAAAAAAACACCCGGCTAAGTTTGTTGTGGGCTTCGTCTTAGACCAGGACGCGTTTGGAACCCTCGTAGCTTTAGTTTTAAGTTTACGAATGTGGTTATCGCCATCATCTCACTACCGTGTAATTCTTATATACGCATCAAAAGTGCCACCTATGGGCCTACTTGAATATGGATATTTATGACTTTGACTTTGACTTTGCCTTGGAATACTGGAAAATATACGTATAAACGTTTAAAAATGGTCTATTTTAATAAAGATTATTTATTCGAGTAACAGAAAGGATACTTAACTATCTACCAAAGTAGGTAACTGAATTTCAAAAGGTTAATTCAATATTCTGTTATTTGCCAGAAGCCCGTGTTAAGCAGTAAAATATTTACTAAACAGCTACATAAACTTTACCATTTTGTAACGAAATCTAAAAACAACAATAAATCTTCCTTGAATCACACAGTTAAAAGCACGCTGTTAGAAACAATCTCACAAGTAAATAAACTCACCGTTCGGATATTTCGAACCAAAAAGGCCGTCATTGGCAGTACACGTTGTCGAACAGAATACAATTGTTAGCCATATGTACCTGAAACAACACAAAACCATTTTTATAAATAATCAAACACCCGTATGCCTATGGCGTTCACTCATGTGTTTTTATATTCTTACGCTATCTTGAGCTTGGAATTGACCCACTTATCCTACTATCTACTATAATGAGGAGAGTATAGGCCGTAGTCTCCTCTTAGAATAAGGAGAGTTTAGGCCGTAGTCTCCTCTTAGAAAGAGGAGAGTTTAGGCAGTAGTCTCCTCTTGGAATGAGGAGAGTTTAGGCCGTAGTCTCCTCTTAGAATGAGGAGAGTTGAGGCCGTAGTCTCCTCTTAGAATGAGGAGAGTTTAGGCCGTAGTCTCCTCTTAGAACGAGGAGAGTTTAGACAGTAGTCTCCTCTTAGAATGAGGAGAGTTTAGGCCGTAGTCTCCTCTTAGAATGAGGAGAGTTTAGGCCGTAGTCTATCACACTAGCCAAGTGCGGATTATAGAGAACTCTCAGACTTGCAATTTTCTCATCTCTCATTATCATCATCTGTTACAATTAGGCGAAGATAATGCATAGTGGGATTGTTTATCTTTTAAAAGTTTTTTAAAGCACTTCTTAATCTCACGGGAAATCAGCAATAGTACACAGACAAAGTTGGAGGCATCTACTAGCCTATACCATTAATGAAACTGAAGAGGTTTATTGTCTTTTTTTTTTAAATATACAGATTAAAATATTTAGAGATCAAACCATAAAAACCAAATATTAAAAGGAAACGGAGTTTTCTTAAATTAAATTAAATTTGGTTGCTCTATAACTAATAATTATTATGTGGTAAACGTAAGATATAAGAAAAATAAATCACATTGTAAAATAAGCCTAAACAATTTCTTACTATTTAGTACTAACAGTAAGTCAGTTTAGCCGATTCGGAAATTAAGTTCTTAAAACAAACACAAAGCAGCTACGCTAGGATATAACCATAGATACACTATTTGTAGTACTGCGAGTATAACAGACGTGAGTTTCAATTATTTTGTCATTGTTAAAAGGAATATACCATGAGAGGTTGTTACGAAATCGCAGGGCACCTTAGGGTCCCATTTGTCGGGAATTGTTAGTTTATTCCGGTTTTTTGCCAAGAACTTCTCAGTAACCGGTGTTATGAAATTGTCTTTTCTTAAGCCTATGAAAGCACGTAAAGATGTCTGCATTAAAGTATTTCGACAACATTGCTATCTTTAAAGCCCTCAAATCCGCATAAGAGCAGTGTGGTGGGTCGGAGCTCTCGCAAATATGGTTAAATTAACTTTAACCCTAACCAGATTTAAAAAAGAATAAAGAAGAAACAGAAACACTTTATTGCACGAATAACATACAGGAAAAGAAACAATAAGGAGTAAACAGTACACAATGTAGACATGCTAAGGCGGCCTTATTGCTGCAAGCAATCTCTTAAAGGTAACCTTTGGAGACAGGACTTAGAGCAAGAGAACGGGATAGAGCCAAGAGTGTTGATAGTAGTGTTCATGATTTCTCGAGCTTTTCAATTTTTCGGGTCTCGAGAATTCTCGAGGCTAATTTCTCGAGTCTTCTCGGGTTGTCGAGAAATTTACATTTACGTTTTCTCATATTATTTGGTTCCAATAACGTCAACAAATTCAGTGGTTTTTCTCTCAAATAAAAGTATCAAATTAATCATAAAACTTTTATTGATTATATTCAAAAATATTAATCTTAATAAGCTAATTAACTTTTAAAAAAAAATACAGAAATAATATTATTTAAACTCATAATTATAATGACAGCACCATTTTTGGCTGGTTATTTAGAACTTATGAACAAAATTAGCTTCTATTAAACTAAACAGAAAATCAACATGAAATAAAACGTTAATATCTTAACTTATAATTAAATTACAATCACAGCACCATTTTTGGCTGGTTATTTAGAACTTATAAACAAAAATAGCTTCTATTAAACTAAACAAAAAATCAACATGAAAGAAAACGTTAATATCTATAACGAAACATGATTTCTCGAGTTCTCGACTTTTCTCGAGCTTGATTTCCCGGGAACAAAGCCCAACGATTTCCCGGGAATTCTCGGCTCGAGAATTCCCGGGAACGAACCCTAGTTGATAGATATACATAAATACCAAAATGTATAGATACAAATACATAGAAAATTTAAATCAATGATTTAAATCAATATTAATCAGGTTAGTCGAACGTAAAACTGTTATTATACAATATTTCATTGCACGTTCATTTTCGTTTAAATTAAGGCATCATTCATGGCAATTAAGCGGCTATTGCTTAATTTCCTTTCATATAATCTCAGTTCAGCGTCTCGACCTTTGCTTTCATGACTAGGCTTATTGTTTGTATAAACCAATTTGCTGCAAATTCATTCGGTGCTCAACGATAATGACGCTTATGTAGTGTTAACGTAATAAAAAATAATTATTGAAGTTATACTTCTTTTGGCGCGTTACGGAAAAATGATGAGAGTAAAATTTTACGATACGCGCACACACCGTCACGAAAAAACCGACACCCCGAAGTTAGCTATAGTCAAAAATTTTATTTTCAATATAAGGTTTGACACTGTACACTTTGAATTGTCAAAGTCTGCGGGCTCATTCCAGTGATTTAATTGATTTAATTTTACAAACAAAAATCTTAAATTTTAATGATGAATCTTGGTTTTCCGATAGTGAGATATATCTTACAATGATAAATCTTCAATGTATTGAATACTTTTTTCTATTGTTAGAGTACTTTTTTCTACAAACGCAGAATAAGGCGAAAGTTAACATTTTTGAAAAGATTTTTATCTTGTTACGCCAAAGAAGTATAGCTTCTAACTCGTGTACATAAGTACATACACGTTTTTTTTTATCTAATTAAATGCATGTTACAAAACATTGTTTAGCACCAAAAACCATTAGACTCGGATATATTTTAATCCACTTTTTAAACACAAATCACATCACGTCGCATTTTGATTTTCGATTAACATTCCAATTAATATGTATAGATAACTACTGTTATTTAATCACGTATTAATTATGGCAATATCATTTTAATATTATGAAATGTATATTGGAAACTTTTGTTAAAAAAACAACTACTGGACTAGGGAATATATAGGACCACTTTCTAAAGACATGTCAAATCAGGTGATATTGAATCTCGAATAATAATACTCTTGACTCAAAAATTAAACTATTTGAATAAATGTATAAATAGATTCACTTTCTAATCACATGTTGAATCAGGCGAGACTGATCTCAAATAATAAGCTATTATCCATTCATATAATCTCAAAGCGTCAGACCTCTGCTTTCATGACAAGGCGAATGGTTGTATAAACCAATTTTCTGCAAAACCACTAGTTGTTTAATGACTATGGTGTTGATATAAACAATAATAATTAATAATCATATTGACCGCAGATCAGAATAAAGTATAAGGCGACTAAGGGAAAATAATGGAGATCGGGCAACTACTACCTTCCACTGCACGGCTAGCACGGGCTGGAGACAATTATTTCCCTGAGCAAAGAATAAAAATTTACCTTCTCCCACAACTTTATCAACTCTCAGAGCTCTGGCGCACAAGTGGAAATAATATCCAATTAATATATGTATAATAATAAACGGGGTAAGCTTCTCCAATTCCATGTTCTCGTGCTTTTAGCAGGTGGACAAGTTAATTGCATCCCCTGTGCGGGAATATAATCGGGGGATATAATTTTTATCTACCGCTCGTGCTAGCCCTGCTGCGGTCATCAAACCTTCTCCCTAGCGCGCTGCGTGCACATTATGGTCAAGCCCTCCCGTTGGAAGAGGCCTTTAGTTTAACCAGAGGACTGTTATAGACTATTGATGATTATGATAGCTTAAGTCTAGTTAATGCATGTTACAGGCAAGTTCAACAAATAAAACCACTAGACTACGATGTGTAGATGGGTTAACTTTTTTAACAAGTGTCAAATCAGGCTACATAAAATCAACTGATTGTCGGCGACGCAGCGGCTCCCCGCGACTCGCTTGATGTCGTCTGTCCACCTGGTTGGGGGTCGACCAACACTGCGTTTACCGGTGCAGGGTTGCCACTCCAACACTTTGGAACAAAACGTCCATCGGTTCTCCGAACTATGTACCCCGCCCATTGCAACTTCAGCTTCGCGGCTCGTTGAGCTATGTCGGTAACTTTAGTTCTTCCACGGATCTCCTCATTTTTGATTTGATCACGTAGGGACACTCGTAACATAGCTCTTTTCATCGCTCGCTGAGTGACTCTGAGCCTTCTTATGAGGCCCATAGTTAGCTACCACATCTCTGGCAACACGCACTGCTCGAAGACTTTGGTCTGGTCTCAAGACTGAATCAGGCTACACTAAATCTCAAATAACACTGTATCGATGATTTTCATGAAACCAAATTGCTACTAATTTGCTTAACAATTATTATTATAGTGTTTTTAATAAGTGTGAGCGGTAATTCTTGCAAAAAGTGTATTTTTATTTTATTCCCTCTTTCATTGTAATATTTATACCTTGGAAATAGTTCGAACTATACTACTACTACGAACTATACTTTTCAACCAACTTAATAAAAAGAGGAGATCTCAGTTAGACTGAATGTTATTATTTGTAAATTGCTTACTCGATTACTCCGCCAATTGCAAATCGATTTTGATGATTCTTTTTATGTAACAACCCGGCCTCGGGAACCACTAAAAAGCAAGAAAAAAAAATGTACTGACAAAAAACGGAGTTTTTCTACAACTAGAAAAAAATTCTAGTCTATTAATTGGTAAACAAACTCAGTTATTTTTTGTCATTTTTTTTCAAAGATCGACGTTCCATATATCGGAAGCAACATCATTCATTCATCATTCATTTTCATTCTCACAATTAATTTGAGGGCACATCCCTTGACATGAGAGGGATTAATCGCGGGGAGAGAACAAAAGTTATAAGTACCAATCTATCACGGGCTTGATTGTTGGAGAATGACAGCCACCATGTGACAATTGCAATGCAATTTGATTGGCTAGCTCTATTTCACTATTAACTAACTAAAACACGCAATATTATCGAGAGTAGGTTTTTATCACACTACTCTTAACAACTATCAAGTTTGTAGGTATATATTAATAAAAAATATCATCATCATCATCATCATCATCAGCCTATCTCAGTCCACTGCTGGACTAAGGCCTCTTCATTTGCACGCCATCTCGGTCTATTGCTGGTTAGCTGCATCATAAAAAATATACAAAGACAATATACACATCGTTGTAGTGAATGGTACTAATATGAGTGAGGAATATTTTGATAATAATATACATAAATACTTATAATACACATCCTTTTACAATACACATCATTATCAGTGTAAATTACGTCCTATTTTGGCAGAAACTTATTTTCTCTTAAGAGAGAGGGTTTTAGGGCAAGACACTTTGTTTCATTGTGCGTACGTGGGCTATATATATATTATGATAAGAATATTGATTTGTATTAAACGTCTCGGTGTGATTGATATGTTTGACTTCCGATCACGTGATCCTAGTTTCAATACCCGGGACGGGCACACTGTTAGGTTAGGTTAGGTTTTTTTTACCCCCAAACATACTTAAGGAATTTAGGATTCATTTATCTCTTGTATTGGTTTTTAAATTGAGTTAAGTAGTCTCAATGGACTGGAGGTTAGGTTAGGTTAGGTTCTGGTTTTTTTAGTAGTAATTCAGAGAACTACTCTGGAGTTAAATATTTGGCCTTGTCCAAATGCGTACCTCGGAAAGCACGTTAAGCTGTTGTAAAAATAATTGATTGTTTGAAGAAAGTCCACCTGAAGGTAAGTGGAAAACCTTCGCCTATAGACAGAGCAACACTTTGCAGTGAATGCAAACAATGCGTCCCAAAATAAGCCGACATATATCCATCAACCCTAATGTCAACGTGTTAAGCCCTATGTGCGACTACAGACCTGAACACTGCAATGCTGCGTCGCGGCAGCATTAAGCATCAGTAGTACTGCCTCTTACGAACTCTGTCACAAAAAGCTGTACAACTAAGTCATCACTAAAAACAGTTATAAAAATCGATACAAACAGTTAAGAGCAGGTCGAAATGCCATCACTCTTAATCTTTCTGTCCAACCAATAAACTCAGTATGATGAGCACCAAAGGGATGTTAGCTCACTCGGTGTATTCTATCGACTCTATAATGGAGAGTGTTCTGAAGAGTTGTTTGCATTGATACCTCCTTCCCTGTTCTCTGATCGAACCTCACTCTTTAGAAATAAATTCCACCTTCATCATTTGGATGCATGGTATTCTTCTACTATTCGAAATGCCAGATCATTTCTACCGCGCATTTGCAAATTGTGGAACAATCTCCCATCTGCTGTGTTTCCTTCAAAATACAATCTAGGATTATTCAAGGGGCGGATAAACAAATTCCTTAAAAGCCGGCAACGCATCGATCGCGCCTTTGGTGCTGCAGATCTTTATGGACGACAGTAATCACTTTCAATCTGGTGACCCTTGCTCGTTTGCCCGCCCGTTTATAAAAAAAAAAACGTTTGAACAATTATAAATAAATAAATAAATAAATATACTACGACAAAACACACATCGCCATCTAGTCCCAAAGTAAGCGTAGCTTGTGTTATGGGTACTAAGATAACTGATGAATATTTTTTATGAATAATATACATAAATACTTATAATATACATATAAACACCCAGACACTGAAAAACATTCATGTTCTTCACACAAACATTTTCCAATTGTGGGAATCGAACCCACGGCCTTGGACTCAGAAAGCAGGGTCGCTGCCCACTGCGCCAATCGGCCGTCCGAATTATAAAATATGACTATAAATTACGTGATAAACATTTTGAATTACTGTAGAGTGGTAACACAATTTTGAATATGTATCCATAGAGGTAAACATTGAACGGGGTTAGACAACGGTATGTTATATAAGGGGATCCCCTTACATATTGTTTGTTTTGTCTCATCTTACGATATTTTGTATGTAGAAATGTATAATGTAATACATCTTCGTTAAGGTTTCGGTAAATGAGATCATGATTAACGAGCTATTATGAAGTTATCTTGCATATACTTGCGACTTCATAACAGACAGGGGTTATGACGTATCTAACGACAGGCTTGCGACAGGCGTAAGTCTTGCAATCTTTGCAGTCAAACGTCACTTTTGTCTTTCTTTACATACAAAAGTAACGTTTGACAGCTATTATTGGGAGTTTTACGCCAGTCGCATGGCTGCTGTGAGATATATTATCACCCTGCCGACTATATTAATTAGTCTATGTTTTACAGAATTTTTTTTCTTTATTATGGCAACTAGTTAAGATCCAAGTCAGTTCAGGTTTAATGAAAATATAAAGTAAATAACTATTGCCGGCGACTTGGTCCTCGTTTCTTAAATATATTTCCTTTTACCGTTGAAGCAAGTGATATTATTATAATTGCTTAAAATGCACGTAATTTAGAAAAGTTAAAGGTGCATGCTGGGATTCCAACTCGGCTCATTCAAACCTGATAGCCCATCACTGCTTATTTACGTATCGAAAACGGGAAGCGCAAACAAGGTGGCCAGTTTTTGAGATATAAAGATGTGCAAAAGCGGCATTTGTCTAGATGCAATATAAACGTCACGCATTGGGAAAGTCTGGCTGGAAATCGAACGCAATGGAGGCATTTAGTCCAGCAGAGTACCAGCTACTTCGAAGACAAAAGGAGGATCGAACATGATGCTTATCGTGACCATCTTAAAGCAAGGCCACCCTCCAATATTACCTACAACTACGTTGACGGTACCCTTACATGTCCTCACTGTGCACGCATATTTAGTGCTAAAATAGTATATATAAGTCACATCAGGGCGCATGAGCGAAGCCCTTACATGTAATCTAATCTAATAAAAAAAAAAAAAAAACAGAACCAGTCGCTGTTGCCGCACGCGGCAGTGAATGAATGATGATGATGATGATTTACGTATATCATTCATAAAAATATTCATCAGTCATCTTCAGTACCCATTACAAAAGCAACGTTCACAATGTATTTTCGTAGTATATTTACTAAAAACCCGGGATAAAATGTAACCTATGGTCGTTCCCACGATGCAATCGAGTTTAGCAATGCATAGGTAACAAATACTGTTCTTTTAACCTTAACCAGCAGCTTTTAAGGGATAAATATTATCCTGTATTCATTGGTCATCTACAGTGCAAGCTTCATGTGTGTCAAATTTTATCACGACCGGTTCAACGGTTGAGCTAAATGAGGGTAACAAATAAACAATCATGCTATATTTTCATCATACGGACATAAATTAGTGATATCTGCATATCGCCTGAGAAAAGTACAGGGGGATGGGTATATGCTTTTATAACATGATACCGAAGGTAATATTAGATCAACCTTTACCTAAGATTAAACAATATATTAAAACACATTTAACCAATCTTGGTTGCTACACGATTGATGAATTCCTTAACGACAAGGCTGCTTGGAAGCAGGCCACTCCGCTCTGATATCTCACAAAACATAAAAATTCTAAAGATTGTTAAACTATAAAATGATGTTGGAAAAGAGCAATCTGCAGAGTTTCTTGCCGGCTCTTCTCAGTGGAATCTGCCTTACGAACCGGTGGTAGAGTCACTACAAACAGACTGACTTGACGTTTCAAAAGTGCTTATAAACTAGGCCTACTTGAAATAAATGAATTTTGAATACTGAATTTTTTTTAATTTTGAATTTCAGACTATCTCATTTTAATATTAGCATGGATAAAGGGTCGTTGAAAAGAGGCAAGAGGTTTTAAAATATTCATTATTCATATTTTACCGAGAGTTACATTTGCCGTTGGTCACATCAAATAGGACGCTACTGCCCGTTCTCTGTTATTCCCTAGGATGCTTCATACGACACCCGAAAGAGAAGCCGTGGAGGCAACTTTATTCTGATCTGCCGTCACCACACAGTACAATCGATACGATACCAACTCCTAGTTAAATAGTCAAATATGTGCTCCTTAGTTCCGTTATTCTCAAATTAAAATCAAATAACATTACATTGTTTTTATGCATGACTGACTTGCTTTTGCATGATGGGAAGTAAAGCCGTAAACTAAGATGGGAAAGCGCTTAACAAGAATCGTATGGAAGTTTTAATTAAACCTCAGAACCATTTAGATTTAATCGCGGAAAGGAAACAAAAGTTGTAAACGCAAATTCATCTGAGCAAACATTGAAGTAGGTTTGACAGCGGATTGTTTTGTTTGAGCATCTCCTCCACAGTTATGTTTACTGTATTAAATTAAAATCATCAATCATTAAGTTTCTTCCTTGATGGATGTGGATACAAACATTTTTCGAAACGAGAGCTTAACTTGGGCTCTGTTTGGAAGACGTTTTATGCTGACTCATAATCTGTACTTAACTTCATCATTATCACATGACGGCCGATTGACGCAGTTGGCAGCGACCCTGCTTTCTGAGTCTAAGGCCGTGGGTTCGATTCCCATAACTGGAAAATGTTTGTGTCATGAACGTGAATGTTTTTGTGGTGCTTATCTGTGTATTATAAGTATTTAAGTATAGTATTCATGAAAATATTCATCAGTCATCTTAGTACCCATAACACAAGCTACGCTCACTTTGGGGCTAGATGGCGATGTGTGTATTGTCGTAGTATATTTATTTATTTACTTTATTTATTGATAACTGGCCTACTTTTCAGAACAACCAGGAATTAGTAGACTTCACTTGCCTATGAGAACATTTTATAAAGAACTCTCAGCTTGCAGGTTTCCTTACAATATTTTCCCAACACAGTTAATATTTCAACTGCTTAAATTAATAAAGGATATACTAACTCGGAATAGTAAGAAGTGCGTAACGGTGCTGAACCCCTTCCCTCCGAAAGAGATGCCGAAGCCTTAACCACAGGGCTACCTCCGCTTTTAATACTTTTCTTATGCGCAGGTAAAGAGAAAATCTTTCCTATTTCTTTCTAAATTAATTAATTTTCAAGCCAAAATAATAAATTCGATGAGATAGTAGAGCAAACTACTTATGTAAATTAGTGATGAACAATGTAAATACAGCACATACATATAAATATACAAATAACAAAAATAGTCTACTTTTAGTCTACTTTTACCATTAACTTTAGTTTCTTAAAAAATAAAAAATCTTTGCTGGTATGCGCTAATAAAAAGATATTTTAATATAAAAGAGAGCAAAGGATACATTTGAATTTAAATGTAGTCAGACATAAATTTATATTGTGTCAGCGATTTGTCACGTTATAATAGATATGAAAAGTCTCATAACCACCTTAATAACGTGTTTGGTTATCCCCAAAAATAAACTTTGACTCCATTTGGTAAGTTTAGGGGTTTACAAATAAGATCCTTATGTCATGCGAATAATCTCGTTTTAGGGTACAGAAATAAGAACGAGCTTTCCGTTCACCCAAAACTAATTTTCTAAGATCATCGAGGTATTGCTAAAACATAAACCACGGTTAAATAACACTAATTCCCTAAATTCAGTGTTAATGACCTTTTCAGATGCAAATTCCAATTACTCAGTCGGTTAAATAAGATCAGACACAGACAATAAACCCTAGACAGTATCAATTATCCAGATCAGATACGATGTTGATTAATTTATTGACTCACTTACAAGTACTTGAACTGCAATTCTGTTTTGTATGTATTTGAAAAACTGTTACCTGTTATGAACTAAGTTTGAAAAACATAAAAAATTTAATTTTTCAATCTCCAAAATTCAATGAAATTTTCCAAATCTAGAATTTAATCTAGATATGATATTAATCGTGTCGTTAATTAAGTGTCTAAGTAAGACAATAGTGTGACATAAAGTGGAAACAGCGTAATAACGATCAGTTTTTTTTGGTTCTTTTATGGTGTGAAAAAGCCCTTTGTCATATCTTGTAGTTTACAACAAATAACTATTCATTTATAAGTAGCATAAAAAATAATACGTTTATTGCTAGTTTGTTTTTTCTTCTGAATACTTACGAGATCAATATAATCGGAAGTCGGAAGAATAAATTAGAATCAATTCTAGTCAAAATAGGAACAAACTAGAATGAAAGTGTTTTGAATTAATATCGTGTTTAAATTCGCAAAGAATATTTTACCTCTTCAAAGAAAATTTATTGTAACCGTAAAAATACAGAGTATCTTAAAGCAAAGTATCTACCAACCTTGGGCCATGTGTTAAGATAACTTATTTGAACGCCCACAATGCGTATATCAAACGTTAACACAAATTAATGTGAGAAGGTGAAAGTTGACTTTTTCGACACTGTACCTTTGTATTAAGTTATTTATGATATTAGGTTTCCAACCATTGCGCTCCACTATGACCTTAATTCTTTCAACCTTTAGAGTTACTCGCTTAGAAACAGACCAAAATAAATTATTTTCATAATATACAAATGGCATGAAGGTAAAACAAGTAGAATTTTGCCGTACTTGTACTCACTTTTAACAACCACTTTAAGCGTTCTAGGGTTCTGTAGTCTGAACCTCAAATCGAATAAAATGATTATCTTGATGTTAAGACCCTTTTGTCAGTAATACGTGTATGTGTCAAGTGAACATTAATACAAAATACTGCGGTTTGTAACCCCTTAGAGCTGTGTAAAAATCAATCTTCTAATCTCGACGCAATCATTATACACGCCGCATATTTTTACACTCGCAAGGGTATCAAAAATTCAAGAAGCCCTATCAGCCCAGTTAAGGGACCGTGAAGGTAAGTAATTACAATTTATTGTATATATTTTTTTGCTACTACAAACTTATTTTATTTAACTTAGTCAATTAATACTTTGAACTGACTAAGAAGTAAATAACTAATAACTATAAGTTATTTTAAGTAGACGCATAGACATTACGATACAATATATTTAATAGTATTGTATATTAAATAAATTAATAAATAAATATATTACGGCAATACACACATCGCCATCTAGCCCCAAAGTAAGCGTAGCTTGTGTTCTGAGTACTAAGATAACTGATGAATATTTTTATATTCATCACTTATTTTTATATACATAAATACTTATAATATACAAATTAACAACCAGACTCTTAAAAACATTCATGTTCATCATACAAACATTTTCCATTTGTGGAAATCGAACCGACAGCCTTGACGCAGAAAGCAGGGTCGCTGCCGACCGTCAATTATTAACCCTTCTTCGATACATCGTCCTTGACTTTAGCCTATTTAATGTCCCATTAGAAGGCACATCTCGCACAGTAGAGACAGATTAAGAGATTAGACCTTCCATAGCAGGTTGGCGGTCTTTAATGCTTACTTTAACATGCAAGTGATAACTTGGGGGATTTACGTGCTCTGTAAGACAGGGGGGCGTCTCGCAGAGCACGTAAGTCTTCATCGCTACTTTCGTCTGTAACTGAGAAATGTGATGTAATTCTTGACATACAACTATAATACTCAGAAAATGAAACCAGACCTGTTAGTTGGTTTGTACTCAGTTATGCCAACGCAATCATTTGAGTGCTGAGCTTCGGTCATAGAAGGGCCAGTCAAGTACAATGCCCCAAAACATCATGAACCCTTAACCGCCCCACTTTAGGGCACGGAAATCTTTTTAGAATGCGAAGAGTTTAGGGCTTAGCGAAATAGTATATGTCACACGCCGTTATGGAGAAATCTCAGACTTGTAGGTTTCCTTACGATGTTTTCCTTCACCGTTAATTCAAGTGAAATATTTGAAGTATTTAGATTAAAAAAACCACAGTACCTTTTCTCATTTGCAATTTATTAAGGGATGATATGTTCTCGCGGAAGCGGTGATAGCGCATTGGGTAGAAGCTTGTCTTCACTTTCGGGGGGCCGAGTTCGAATACCAGTTATGTGCGTTTTAAGTAATTAAAATATCACATGCTTCAACGGTGAACGGAAACATCATGAGGAAACCTGCATGCTTGAGAGTTCTACATAATGTTCTCAGAGGTGTGTGGAGGCACCAATCCGCACTGGGCCAGCCTGGTGGACAACGGCCTTAACTTCTCATATAGGAGGAGACCCATGCTCCGTAGTGGGCCGGTAATGTGTTTATTTATTTATTTATTATTTTGTCATATAAATTGTGATTGTGAACATATGATACATGAAGTGTACAAAGGAAAGCTTATCTCTATAAGAGATCTTTTCCAGTTACCCCAGGATGTTGAGGAGTAAGATGATTTAATTGTGGTATAGGTCAAATAAAGGTACGATACCTATACTAAATAGTTGTATTTTATTCCACTACAAGTAAGCCCTTGACTGCAATCTCACCTGGTGGTAGGTGATGATGCAGTCTAAGATGGTAGCGGGCCAGCCTGTTAGTTGAATTGATACCCCTAATCAGTTTCTACGCGACATCGCACCGGAACACAAATCACTTAGCGGCAAGACTTTTACGGCAGGTTGGTAACTGCGAGTAACTAGCCACGGCTAAATCCTCCCACACAGACCAGAGAAAATTCAGAAATTTTAAAGAAAGTGTGTCGTTCCTCTGTTACTGTGACAAGTACTTAGTAAGTAACATTAAGCTGCATCGTATGTCAAGTTTGTATAAATCAAGAGTGTTATATATCAGTCACCAGGTTTCTTGGCAACGCTGTATATTACTAATGTAATTCACGAATAAAGGATTGTTTGTGCAATTCTTGACCTAATATAAGCCATTGAATAGGAACTTGACCTGGCTGTTGTAATACTTGAGATTAGACAACTAGTGAATTACTCGGCATATTCAATAGTGTTTGAATTACATCACTAAAGTCCCGTATCAATAAACCTACATTAAGTTACAAATAGTTTAACATGTGTCGATCAGTAATACCGAACTTGAGAATCGGTTCTTAGCGCAGTGTCGGATTGTTTATATTAGATCTACTCATAGGAACGGAATTCATATTTTTCTAAATCAAAGTTCTATAATTTTAGGTTGTTATCTAAAGGAGTTCAGTGTTTGTGTCTGCGACTGTCTGTGGCATCACATTTACCGGACGGATGAACCGATTTTGAGTTTCCTTTTTTTTATTTGAAAGTTGAATTTGGCGGAAGTGTTAGCTTTGATTGGTGAAAATCGGTCCAAGATGGCTGCCAAAAACTAGCTGATTACTTGTTCTTTAACTATTCCCCTAATATGGATATCAAATGAAAGGGATTGACTAGTAGAATACTATACACTATGAAAAATTCTAAATCCAAGAGGGCCGCGGCCACAAAATTGAATGATTGCATATTTTTTCACATCTCAATGTAGGAATGAAATGAAAGAGCTTGACTAGTAGAATAATGTACACGGTATCTAAAGCGTTCACTTTTCCCGGCTCCGGTTTTTTTTTACTTTAGATTAATGAGCTACTATAGTAGCTATGATAAATTTCAAATCCAAGATGGCCGCCACCAGAAAATGGCAAATAAAATTTTAAATTTTTTAATTAAATTTGTAAACTATACCGGCATATATATTACAAATTACATATACCGGCATGTTTTCAAAGTATAAATATTTTGCATACAAAAGTTATTTTGCATACAAAAGTTAAAACATCCCGACTGAAATATTAAAACGTTATAAGGCACCCAAAAGCGTTTTACATGCGGTTTCGACTCTTGATATTCATGTTTAATTTATGCTTAATCCAGATCAATGAAGGCTTAAATTTTAATTGCGTTTTTGGCACAAAATACCCGTTTTTATTCAATTCAAAATGTTTTCCAATGGAAATAAACTTCACGAGCTTTGTTCAATGCTTTAAACGTTCGGAATGCTTTGTTTTTATACGGTAGGTAATTGACAAATATATAAACAAAATGTCATATTTATGACGACCTCCCTAGCGCAGCGGGGAGCGCTATGCTTTAAATTGGGAGGTCCCGGGTAGTCCCAGTAGGGGCAATTTGGGAATTTATAGTTTCAAAATTATCTCTTTCTTGTGGAAGGCTTTATCCGTGGCTAGTTATAACCATTCCGTCAGAGTGTTCCGGTACGATATAGCGTAGAAACCGATAAGTGGTAGGGGTTTAATTTTTTTTTTTTTTTGTTTTAATTATTTTATTTTTTAGATTTTGAAATTCGTTATTACAGTTGGATATTTATTTAAATTTTAAATTATACTATTGTTTTTAATTTTTTTTGTATTACTTTCACATTATTTTTGTTTTAATTTTTGTCATAATATGGGTATTTGGCCTGAATTAAAAGCATTTATTATTATTATTATTATTTAATATAACTACCATACCCCTAAAAGGTTAGCCCGCTACCATCTTTGACTGCATCATCACTTACCAGCAGGTGAGTTTGCAGTCAAGAGCTAGCTCGTAGTGGAATAAAAAAAGTTAAAAAAATCTATACAGCCTAACTAATTAACGTGTAGTTGGTCATTATATTATTTCAATCCTCATTTCAAAGAGTCCTTTGAGGGAATCCTTGTTAAAAAGCAGTCCAAATATATAAATATATATAAAATTTACGGCCGATTGGCACAGTGGGCAGCGACCCTGCTTTCTGAGTCCACGCCTGTGGGTTCGATTCCCGCAACTGGAAAGATGTTTGTGTAATGAGCATTTTATGTTTTCAGTGTCTGGGTAATTATCTGTTTTTTATAAGTATTTATGTATATTATTCATAAAAATATTCATCAGTTATCTAAGTACCCATAACTAAAGCTACACTTACTTTGGGGCTATAGAATAAAAAATAGTTTACCTTCTGAATTGAAGAAAAACGAACGCATAATTACTTCTTTAAGCTTTAAGCAAAGGAACAGAAAAGTAAGTACTACAACCACGCTTATTTCTTCTTTTAAAAATTAATGCTTGTGTCCGGTGTGAGGGGGGTTTTTGCTGTTGTAATCATAGATTAACACCTAACCTTGATTTGACGGAACTGGACGGCACTTTGTAGTTTCTTGCATACCCAGCTAAGTATTGCTCTGATTATAGGCGATACTTTTCCATTTACTATTGCGTCACCTATTAATGTAAATTTAAATAAAAATGAAGCAGTGATAGCCAAGTGGGTTGGACTTTGACTTCACTTTCGAGTGGGCGAGTCCCAACACGCACCTCTAAATTTCTAAGTAATTTGCGTTTCAATCAATTAAAATATCACTTGCTTCAACGGTGAAGGAAAACATCAAAGGTGTGTGAAGTCCACCAATCGTTACCGGGCCAGCGTGGTGGACTACGGCCTTAACCCATTCTCATTGTGGGTGTAGACCCGTGCCCTGTAGTGGGCCGGTAATGGGTTGATTTATTATCATTATTACTCTTTATTTGTATACCACAACATTAACATATATAAAATATAACAAAAACAGAAACATATGGAAAGAAGTAGTAGTACAAAAGGCGGCCTTATCGCTTAATAGCGATCTCTGCCAGGCAACCTTTGAATTAGGAAGGAGAATAGACTGCTGGTGGTACAAATATTAAAATACATACATGCGAATAACTACATGCTAATACATAAACTAGTGTACACCAATAGATAAAATGTAAATAATATAATTAATAAATAAATATAAAAATAAACTAATATATATAATAACGAAAAAAAAAATTTATGGGGCTATCTGAGAGGACTGCCGATAGAACTGAAAACTAAATCTATGTTCATATATATACAATCCGCACATAGCTCATGCGAAGCCTTAAGTGACGATGACGATGACTATTTTTTTTAACTCAAAAAGTGCACAAGGCGCCAAAGAAAGTTGTCACTTTAAAAAACCGTTTATTTCGATGAATTGCGGCTACGATCAATAAGTAACCGTGGGCGGTTACCTTTACGTTACGCGGACAACAAAATATATAAACGGTGCATTGTTGCCAGAATAACGTCGCATGTTTTGTTATGCTCACAACACGTTGCATACAAATTGTAACAATGAGCCCAGACCACACAAAATTCTGTTCGGGAAAAATTTCGTCTTCGCATTACATATTCTACAAGGTGGTGGTCGGTAGGTCGTACAACATATGGAGATGTCTCTTAAAAAGTTCATACTTAGTATTAAACGTAAGTTTAAAAAAAAGTCTTGTTTATATAAACCAAATTTTGTATACTTTTTATTTTGTTAACAACATTCAATCACATATTCACAAATAATTTTCATACATATAATTTCAGTCCTACTATAGTATAAAATACTACGTAATCGATAAAAAAAGCTTAGGTGTGAATTATTGCTCTAAACACCTGCTCTTCTAATAATTAAATGACAATGTGAAATGATGATAACAAAAAAGAACACTCTTCTAAGTTTGATGTTGGCTTCAGGACGCGTTTGGAACCTCGTACTTTTAGTTTTAAGTTTACCAATATGGTTATCGACGTCATCTAACGTGTACACATTTCTCATGTAATGTACGCATCATAAGTGTCATCTATGGGCCTACTAGAATAAATATATTTTTGACTTTGACTTAGACTTTCACAATAATATATACATATAAGTATACTAGCTGTTGCCCGCGACTTCGTCTGCGTTTGATTTTGTTTTTATCGTATTCAGTATTGCGAAGCCTTAAATGAGTACATGTGACTATCAATTAATTATAGACAAATAATTTGCAATAAAATAAAATTGCGACTATAATTAAATATCTAAGCTATCCTATCTCTTAAGTTGGAGCAGACTGCTCACGGTGTGCCAATTTAATTTAAAATCGGTTAAGTAGTTTAGGAGTCCATCGCGGACAAACATCGTGACAGGAGATTTATATATATTAAGATATTGTACGATTATGCATCTTCTTCTGCGCCTTTGGTTGTTTTGAAGAGATCACCAAATTGTACATTCTACCTTAACAGTCTATTCTATTTGCATTCTCTGTGGTGTCAATTAAAGTATAATAATTATTTTAAACATATTTTTGCGACTAAGTCACTTTTCTGTTATGGTATTTTAGAAAATGGTATTTCTTAAACTAGCTCTGGTCTACTTGATATATTATACACATTTTTTACATTAAGTCTTAAACCCATTATAACGTTCTGTATCATTTATCTACAGCCTTTCAACAGCCCACAGTTGCGTACACGCGCCTTTTTTTACAATAGATACAAATTGGCCGACCGAGTGGTAAACCATTGCTTATGAACACAGTAACAAGCCGTAGGGCGTGCAAGAAACGCGACCTGCTAAGTGCCGGCCTGTGTCTATCAACCTGAGGCGAAGGCGTTAAGCTTCGTCTGCCGGTCATTACAACGGAAAAGACGCTCATCAAACCAGAACACAGCATGGCTGCTTGGCACAATTAAGACTACTACTAAAAGATACAAAGTACTACCCCGAAAAGTAGACAAGACTTTGGGGTGTCAAGCAATATATAAACAATTTTATATCACGTTTGTAAATAAATAAATAGTAATAAATAAGTACCATTTTTTCCCTTAGGAATTATTAAGCTGATAGATCCTCCATGCAGTGTTGCAAATTGTTAATGCTTTAATATTTTTCCCATTATGGTACACTTAGGGATGAACTGCGATGAATTGAGAAACACTGTCATGTCATGTCATTACATACTCGTATAGCATAAGATTAATATTGATAGGGCATTGTGTTAATTGTAAAAGGTTTTTAGTTTAAATATTTCTAAGATTTTATTTATTTGAATTCTAAATTTTAATTAGCATGAATTCATGGGCATAGTATATCTTAGAATGGGCATTGTATACCTTAAGGAATTGTAACAATGCCCAACAGCATTTCAGCCTAAGTTTATTGAGGCATATTTATTGCAAGGCAGCTGTCTTTGTCGATATACTGTATTTTCTGAAGTCACACTCAAGTTACTTTACGGTATCCCATTCTTTACACAAGGAACTCAAAAAACTACATTTGAATTAAATCATCATCTTCATCATCATATCAACCCATTTCCATTTCAATGAGAAGAGGTCAACTCCGTAGTCCACCATGTTGGCAGTGCTGATTGGTGGACTCCACACACCTTTGAGAACATTATGCAGAGTTCTGCAAGGCACAAGGCATTCGGGTTTCCTCAAGATGTTCTCCTTCACCGTTGAAGCAAGTGATATTAAAATTGCATAAAACGCATATAAGTTAGAAAAGCTAGTGATGCGTGCTAGGGATTCGAACTTGGCCCACCGTAAGTCAAGTTGAAGTCCTACCCACTGGGCTCTCCCCGTTTTAATTAAATATCATCATTAAAATAGGGAAAATTAATTAACATAAGAAATTAGTACACTTTAAATACAGGGTAGGTTTACACGTGTTTAAAACTCAATTAATATTCAATACGATGTTTTACAAAGGCGTTGTTTTGTAAGCGATACACGATGATACGATCTGTGAAATGGTGCATTGTATATAAACAAAGGCAATGCGGTGCTTTTTATCGTTTTTGGGTACCGTATAGTTTAATAAAAACCGTAGAGACCTTTCTGGCGCAGTGGAGAGTTCCGTGGGCTTGTAAATGTTAGGACCCGGACAAGGGAATTTATAATTGCTGATTTTCTCTGGTCTTTCGGCTGTGACTAGTTACCATCCTACTGGCAAAGACTTGCAAACATTTAAGCGATGTCACATATATGTAAACTGATTAGGATTCACCCGATATTATTTTAGACGGCATCATTAGTACCTACTCACTAAGGTGAGATTGCACTCAAAGGCTATCTTGTAATGTAACAAAATAAATACGACATACCGTGTCCACGTTGCTCCACGATAGCGTGTCTCTTACCATACGTACAAAATGTAAGAAACCGATTTGATTCTCGCGCGTTTCTTCACGACACGATAAAACAGCAAGAGTACCTTTGTTCACAACCTTTATTGTTTCTGCACAAAACCTATTTAAGCATTACAGCTGTAAAGTTGATATGATCCCAGTTATATAAAATAGTGATCCTAGCAAAATTTTCTGCGTATGTAACTCAAAAAGTTTTAGTCTATCCCAGACAGTAGAAGTAGTTTTGCAATTTGAAGCGTTTGAAAGGGGCGTAAAGGAATGTGAGGTCACACAATTGGCAATTAGGATTAAATCATTATCTAAATTCCGGGTCGCGCGAGAATAAACACGAGTTTAGAACGTTCAACTCACATGTACCTTGTACCAACTTCGATGGATATATTCGTAGTTAAGCTATTCTTCGAGTTTCTTCTACAAACTAACTATTCCTATTTATGTATATTAGGCCACATTTGGGCATATAGTACATTTTTAAATCTCAGGGTAAATCGTAAAGAGTTTATAGTATCTTATGTCCTTCTTCAATATATAAGTTTGAGCCGCACATAGAAAGAACATAAACAAGGCAAAAAGGCAAGGCACACAAACTTTAGTTTTATTCATTTGTAAAGGTAAGTTTCCTTGCATTTTACTATACGAACTTAGCTTTGCATCATTATTAGTCGTTCATTTCACAATAAACTCTGCTTTAACTTTGCTCGAATATCTCTTAAGCTGTATAAAGCTACATAAGGGCATAATAAGCTTATTTATTATTTTCACGTATAAGGCATTATGAAACGATTGTTGCACGACAATAATAAATTAGATCGTGAAATAAATCGCAAGATTAATCGTAATACGTTATTAAAACATCACGATTATAACTGAACCAACCAAATACGGTATCTAGTACAAATCAGAGAGCACAAACGCAGTACAAAAATGGAAACTTGTAAAATGGTAATACAAGCAATTGTAATAATTGACTGTTGATATAAAATTAAGTAGTTAAACCCGACATATAAATGACTATTTCCCTACCAAAATGGTGTGTGCTGTGGTCATACAAGAGGAGGTGCAGGCTACGAACCAAGACTCAGGCAATTTCCGAATTCAATTGGTTCAGCGGCTAGTTGCCACCTTACTGACAAAGATGTACCGCTAAGCGATTAAGCGTTCCAGTACGACATTGCTTAGAAACCGATAAGGTTAGCCCGCTATCATCTTAGACTGTCATCATTTACCACCACGGGAGATTGAAAGGGCTAACTTGTAGTGGAATAAACAAAAAATTAGAAGATTAAAATAAAAACACTCTTATGTTACGTTTTGTGCAAATTTAACTACACCTCCATCTATTAGCCGCTGGAAAAAGATTACGCGCTTAAGTACGTAATCTTTTTCCGGCGGCATAGGTGGTACAGTCATCAAAAACAATTCTTTGAGAGTCATTTTCTTATAAAGTAAAACATGCCTATTCTAAAAAAAAATATTACTTTTTACTTTTAAATATATGTTTTAAAAATGAATAAACCACAAATTAAGAGAGAAAATATATTTTTATTTAATTTTTCATTTTAACGCAATTGTGTTGTTCTATTTTACAAACACATTTTACACAAAATGTAATGAACAGATTGTTTTTACAAATAATAGGACATGTAAAAAAATGAATTCTACCTACTACATATTTATTTCCCAAGAAAAGCACCTGGTAAAAATACCGGTATCACTATTCTTCTATATCACTTGGCATGTGATATTGTTTATCGATGTATACCATCTCGAATACTCTTACGAAAGTACTCATACTGTTGGTATGGCGACTGTCAATCAATATGTAAATCGCGGTTATCCATTATGGTTATCGAGTTTAACCAGATTAGCTGATAAAGCTCATTTCTGAGATTAAATATTCGACATAATAACGTGGTTGTATATAATAGACTTCTGAGACATTCTTGTTTAGATTAGCCTGAATGCTTTAAGATGTTGATGCCCATGGAGATCGGTGTAGGTCGGTTGTAGCGTTATTTATTTATGTATATCCTTAGTATACTTACAGCTAGCCAAAACGTATACTAAGTCAGTTACAGATGTACATTACAAAAATATTAGTTCATTTGTCTGAATATAATTTAGGAACTTAGCTAAACTTATATTAAATATGTCAATTTGTTGGTGCTGAGCTGGTGATATTATTAAGAAACGAGAGCGCGCGAAATGTTGGAGCATTTCGAGCATAGTGCGTAAGTAACGAATCGAGTGAAAATAGTGGTTATCTTTCCCTGGTTATGTGATCTCGCATGGTGGGGTTGGCGGCCCAAGTCAGTTTTGGGGATGGTCTATTTGGGGCTGGTCTACTCGAGGATGGTCTACTCGAGGCTGGTCTACTCGGGGCTGGTCTACCCGGGTCTGGTCTACTCGGGGCTGGCCTACTCAGAGCTAGTCTACTCAAGGCTGGTCTACTCGGGGTTGGTACCGAAATTTTCTTACCCGAAAACCAAACCAGAACCAGAACCTCACTGATCACTAAAGACATTGCATAATCTTAATTTAGAGCTATTTTCTATGAGTCTGGGAAAATAAACGGTTCCTGTGGGAATTTTTGAAAACCGAACTAGCTTACAAAGACGTGGTTAATAGGTTGCTATAATTTAATCACAGAATTAAGAACATACAGAAACCGTGTACACAACTAATATTGAAGCAACAAAAAACACTCCACTTTAGTAGGTTTTCTCGAACAGGTAAAGTCAGTCACTTTTTTCAATTTAACAGTTGACAGTAATTAGTTTACCTCTAATGTTCTAAACGTTTACAATACTATGGGGAAAATGGGAAAAGTTTGTGAGCTAGCAACAGAATAGGGTTCTGTATATTCTTATACTGTGAATTTAATACGGAAATTCTTGAATGTGTTACTGGAAACCTTTTTTTTACTAAGCTTATGCGGCTTGAACTAAAAACTACAGTAATACTTACAGTATTGCAAAACCCAGTAGTTCATTACGTCGCTATAGGATGTCATATCCGCAAGCAATATAAAATTATTAGCTCTAGTAGGTACACTAAGTAAACGCCAATTAGTGCTACTTTCTTGGTCTGAACGTGCTTACTGGCCAGTTGTCGTGTCAACCAGTAATCAATCTCAGACTTTCCTTATCTTGCTTCTGAATAGTTCCACAGTTTATAGCTCTGAGTCACCGCGTTGTGTTATTTTACTTGTGTTTATTATTTTAGTCTTGCTGTTGTCTGTAGTAGTCTTGTTGTGAATATTTAAACGTTAATTTTCTGACAGATGGAAGGACTGTTTCTCTCTTAAGATATTATCGTTTGACGAATACTATATAAAGGATATTACGTATCTCACGACAGGATTGCGACATCTGCTTACTAACTTGCTGTCAAACGTCATTTTTGTAATTTTTTTGTATGCAAAAGTGAAGCAATGATCATGATATTTTTGCGTTTGGAAATAATTGGAATTAGTAATAACTTATTTGGCGCGGACG
The DNA here is from genome assembly GCF_905163445.1 of Pararge aegeria. Taxonomy (NCBI): domain Eukaryota; kingdom Metazoa; phylum Arthropoda; class Insecta; order Lepidoptera; family Nymphalidae; genus Pararge; species Pararge aegeria. The sequence goes on along the minus strand of NC_053195.1, from coordinate 6,349,089 downwards.
AAATTTTGCGGGTAAATTCATATTTTGTGAATTAAATAAGTGATTATCTAAAATATAAACAAAGCATAACACAGAATTAAGAACATATAGAATTATCATGCAGTCATTATTGCATGCAGTGCCATTGTTTCCAAAAATAGAGAAGACGCCCCAAGAACGTCTACACCCGCGGAATGTTGCTCTCTCACAAAATTTTCCCATTTTCCTCATTTTATGGTAAACTTCAGAAAATAAGAGACAAAATAATTACTGTGAACTGCTAAATGAACGAAGTGACTAACCTCCTGATCAAGCAACACAACACAAGTGGACTGGTTTTTTAATGCTTCAATATTATTCGTGTACGGGTTCTGTATGTTCTTAATTCTGTGAGTTTAACTAGAAAATCCGAATCAATTCAATACTCACTATGGCATGGTACCCATTATGGTATAAATTTAAAATTATGTTGAAACTCTAATTAATACGAATTTATCTGAATCAATTACGTAACAATGCCATAAAGTGGAAGTGAAATTCTTTAAATACCATTCTCAGACTTGCTTTTAAGTAGGTAACAGTAACTAAGTCTAAAATTAGGCAAACGGCGTCTTTATGCGATTTTGATGGGGATATCAAACGCTTAGAATTTAAGAGGAATTCTAATCATAGATGTATGGTATTCGTAAGATTCTCTTGTCATTTTGATAAAATGCCTTCCTTTTAACATGTTATCTTTTGTGATAAAGTAAAAAGGGTTTATTTAATAACGAATATTTACTGCTAATGTTATAGTTTTCTGAGTATACTTCTACATGTATGATATAGTTTATACAAAAACATACAAACGTGTGTCGGTGTTTCGAAAAAAAACATAACTGCCATTTTTGAACTTTATACAATATTTAAGGTTATGAATATTTCTGTTTTGAAATTTTTAGAACAGCCAGCGAGTTGAAAAATCGGCATAGTCCAATCTCGTGTTTTGGAAGTATGTGTTAATCCGCTATCCAATTTATTATCACTAGCATGTAATAAAAAGCATTAAAATCCATCGAACTACATAGAAGCAGCATGGTGGGATTAAACTTTAATTTATCTTTCAGTGTTACATACAGCGGTGATAGCCTAGTGGTTAGGACTCAGGCTACACTTTCGAGGGGCCAAGTTTGAATCCCAGCACGCAACCTTTAACCTGAAAAAACCTCTCTATAGAATTCTCCTTAATGTTCTGGAAGCTATAGAGTTCTCCTTAATATTCTGAAAGGCGTGTGGAGTCCACCAAGTCGCACTGGGCCAGCTTGGTGGACTACGGCCTAAAACCTTCTCACTTTGGGAGGAGAACCAGGCTCTGTAGTGGGCCGGTAATGGGTTTTTGTGAGTTTCTCTCTAGGTTATGGAGAAGAAGCATTATTTTAACGATTACCCTAAACAGCCTTGTTATTTTCGTGATGTCTGTCTTTTTGTTTGTCCGGTAACCTTTCGAACAGCTGACTCAAGCGGCATAAGCAAAAGTGTTATTATTTAGAAAACTACGAAGTTTTCTAAGAAGTAAGATAATTTAATAAAAATTCAGACAAAAAAAAAATTTTAGTTAAAAATTGCAAAGCTGCCTCAACCGGGAATAGTACCCACTTATGCACCCACTCTGCCACAGCAATCATCAGAGCACCTCCATGGTGCTCTGATGAGTGCTCGACAAAAAAATAATACCCCTTCAATCATTATGGAATCCTAACTCGAAGCTCTTACACACACTTGACAATTTTTATCTCTATTACCTACTCGTACCATATTAAGTAGTACACAATTCCGTTACAACTTTACAAGGTACACTTAACTAAGGAACAAGTGATAACAATATAATTTTATCATCATGTAGTATGCAAGCGATCCCGGTTATCGCTGGAACCTATTAGTCGTGACACGAATACCGATTGCGGAGTAGGGAATCCAGTCTATTGGGGCGGACGAGATTACGACTTGATTTGTCGATCTGCAGTTTAAGTCTGATTTATGGACTATCGATGTCTTTGCTATCTATTAGGGATGGTGTGGTCTGGCCAAAGAGCAATAGACCATATTAATTAGGAAGGATTCCCAAAATCTGCAATTGTAGTTTTGATTTATTTCTGGTATCATTTTGAATACAGCTTGATTTGTTAGCTTAAGTCTGATTTATGGACTATCGATGTCTTTGCTATCTATTAGAGATGATGTTGCTTTGCCAAAGAGCAATGGACTGCATTGCTGAGCAATAATGACCAAAATCTAGCAATGGAGTTTCTATATAATTTTGGTTCTATTATTTAAATAGACGAAATTTTGATTTGTCGATCCGCAGCTCTTATATAATTTATTGATGGAGATGTTAATGGCGGGAGTGTGTTATTATGAGCACTCATCAATGGACACCTTGCTAATCAGCAGTAATCTAAACCTAGAATTAGAATTTTGATTTAACTTTAGTGAAAATAATGAGGCAGATGTGATTACCTTTACCTTGTTATATTACGTCTGGATAGTGCAGTACTCGTGCTAGCTTAAAACGACTTCTAAGCGTTAGTGTAACTGTCTTTAGGCCTAGCAATAATCCACTTTATCTACCCTATCTTCGTTTATTTCCTTCACTTTTATCATCGCTGCTTTAATATCCCTATCCCTATTATTATTTATTTATTTATTTATAATATTATAAATGTGAATGTAAGTTTGTTTGTTACGCTTTCACGCAAAAACGACCTAACCGATCTTCATGAAACTCTTTATACACATATTCTTGGAGGTATTAGAAATAATATAGTATACTTTTCATTGAAAAAAAAATTACGTAAGATAAAAAAATGTTTGTGAAAATATCTAAAAATCTCATCCATGACTATGTAGCAGTACGCTGCCTCTCAAAATTTCGCGGGCGAAGCCGCAGGGCACATCTAGTATTGTTAAAAAGATTCTACTTTCTCTTTCTACTTCTCTTATGCCTCTAGCTACAACCTAATCTCCATTTTAGGTTAGGTTCTCCCCTTTTATTTCACTTTCCACTTCCTCACGTTCTCTCTTTTATTACCCACGATTACCTTACTCACTGATGGAAGTAGTTCGTGAGATATGATGTTCTTATTGATATACCTATTAAAAGGCAACAATAGTAGTTCAACGGTTTTTAAAGTAAGATACATTCAAATCTAAAGTCAGATTAATAATATTTTTTTAAAATATTTTTTCTTCAGTTTATTGTGTATCATTAATTAGAAAAGGTTAGTTACGGTGTGCTGATAAAATCTCTCTGGTCACAAATAAAATCACAGTTTATCACATATAGGGACTTTCTCGGTTCATAATTTATTGGTAGGTTAAAGAAGATTTAAACCACGTTCAAGACTTACATAACGTTAATCTTAATATTTTGTTCATAATTAATTGCCACAGCTTTCGCACAGCTTAGATCAAAGTTCAGTGTTTGGCCCAACCTGACCCTTACCAGTTACGTATGTAGGAACGCTGTCATTAGTAGGTAAATAGTAGTATGCAGTTTCGTTTCACTATTTAATAAGAAATAATCAACAATCATTATATTTAATTACACTAACTCTTTCTATTTTCTTAGATAAAGTTACTTTCTTAGATCAATAACATTTTTAGCTTACGTTCCGTCTTAGCACAAGAAGTCCCGATTCGGATTAATCATAAAACTCTACTGCTAGATAAGTTGTCATCCGAAAGTCGAGAACCATTCTGTCAGGTACTCTGAATTATTGTTCACCCGAAATTTATTATTTTAAAATTTAGCTATTGATAACATTATGTTGAAGGCCATATAAATATATCTCACTTATAATAGACTCGGGATAGGAAGCACTTTTTTTGTAGTCACACACAAACATGGCCCGTGTATGGTCAATGGCCTTTTGCCAAAACTATACAAAACTATAAATATTATTGAACGCGTAATTATCGATAGTATTGGCATCATTATTCTAGATCATGAATGTAGTCTAAAAAAGCACATAGGCATTAAATCCTACACATTAAAACTTCCATGCGAACGAAGACGCCAGCAACAAGTAGTCAATAATACTGCTCGTAAAGTGCACTTGATACTTACTTATATTCTCAATAGTTTAAGAAATCAACCATCGACCAACTGTCGAAACTATCGATAGTTTTGCAACAATAGTTGAGTATATATGTCAATTGTTTATTTCATTTCTTAACAAGTTGAAATCTGAACTGTAATAACTTTAACATCTGCGCTGAGGGTGTAATGTTTCTCTCATAAGCTCATGTCTCAGCTTAATGATCTATTAAAATCTCGAGACGAGAACAATCTTCTCTCATTATTAATTGACAAAAGGGGCAAAGAGCAAAAATAGCTAACCGGGACGTTAAGGACACTGCACATTGAACTTTAATTCTACTTTTTTTTCTCACAGAGATTAATTTAGTTAAATTGCACTATGTCCATCTCTCAGGGCTCGATTACATCGTAAATAAGACACGTGGCTACACCTTTGAAACATTATGGAGAACTCTCACGAATGCTGGTTTTCTCGCGATTATATTCTCCGCCGTTAAAGCAAGTGATATTTTATTGCTTAAAATGCACATAGGTCTGAAAGTTAGAGGTCCATGCACGGGATCGAAGGTGGTCCCGAGTAAGACAAGCCGAAGCACTAATCTATCCAAGACCGTCATCGCTCACCTACATACCTATGCATCAATTAACTCAAGAATACGATAAAGAATGATAACAAATATTATTATAAAGCACACCTGTACTTGATAGAATGTGGTTGCACTTCCTCAAAGGGAATCATATCCAGTTCCAAGGAATCCAGCGGGCCGGCGGCCGCTTCCGGTTGGCACCTAATACTGTCTTCAGGTTGACACTTCGGACGCAATTTATTTACCACTTCTTTGCATTAAGTGTTTTTTTTTGTTAAAATAATAATTTACAATTCTACTTCTTAATACTAGACCACCGAACCGACATTCTAGATGTCGGTTTGGAGGTCTAGTGATTAGCGTGTTTTACTGTAGTGGGAGGTCGGAGGAGCAGTTTTGTATATCAGGTTTTAGTCCTCTGAAAAATGAAATCGAAATTGTCTATCCCCGTGCCTAAAAGAGCATTCTAGCCTGTCTTAACACTATAAGGATCTAGGCGGATTGTCTGCGCGGAAGCTGTTTTTTTTGGTGCAGTTGTTTTGGTGCGGCAAGCTTAACTGATTCGAAACTTCAAACTGCATGTCGGCTGTACTACGACAGCCATGCAGCGCGGTCGTCCACTCTATTACATCGTAGAACCTGCATAATTTCCTCTATATCCCAGGTGCTCTTTTTAAAGTTACTTAACCTTCCAGGACCAAGTTTAAAAACTCGTATAGAGACATTCTGTGTGTAACCAAAAAAATAAACTATCCTATATTAGGTTTGGCATGAGTCTTCATAAAATGTTATAAATTGTTAAAGCCTTCCGACCTACATAGAAGCAGCGGGAACGGTCTAAGGGCCCTATGCCCATCAGTAGGGCAAAAACGCCTGTTTTCACTAACAATGTGCAAGGCAATGCCTAAGTACTAAGATGACTGTTGTATAATTTTATAAATAATATACATAAATATTTATAATATACATATAAACACCCAGACACTGAAAAACATTCATGATCATCACACGAACATTTTCGAGTTGTGGGATTCGAACCCACGGCCTTGGACTCAGAATGCCGGGTCACTGCCCACTGCACCAATCAGCTGTCTATCAGAAACCCTTTTAACGGTAACCCATTTGATCTCAATAATTGCATATGCATAAATCAGTAATTATATGATTGGGCACACAAATTAGCTCCCAACTTAGCTGTGTTTCTGATACCAGTCGTTTTCTTCAATCCGGATATCAATCAGGATATTATCAATTATTCATTATTGCTTGATTATTCAACATCAGCCTAATTAATATTTAATGTGCCACTAATGGTAACAAATATAAAATATATTAGTGATCACGACCAAGATACACCTTCATATGCTCCTCATGGCACCAAGAAAAATTTAAGGCAAAAAAAAGACCTCCAAAATCGGTCACGTTGAGTCCTCGACCCGCTTAATCGATTAAATTATGCTTTTGCAAGATTCCTTTCGGTTTAGTCTCTGCCGACGCAGAACATGGTGGATTGATGGAATTGATGATACTCCATGGACTTCAAGAGATTAAAGATACTTCGCCATAAGAATATATTTTGACGCCATTTTTCTTTGTAAGTCGCATTTAGGGTAATAAGACTGAATATTGGGATTTTCAAGGAAATTCTCCGTACCATCCTAGCGAAGTAGTTGCTGGCCACCAACATACCTGGCCAACCCAAACTGGTGGTTGGTCAATACTCTAATCCCCTCTCTCCCGTGCGAGAAGATGAAGGTACCCAGCAAACAGTGGAAGATAAATATACTGAGACAGATGATAAGGAACTTGTGGGTTATATCTTAAGGTCTTGGAGTATTAAAGAATAATGTAAATACTCTATAATTATAAGTAAGATTTTGAGATAATATAAACTGAATTTAAGTTAGACAGTCCATAAAGTACAAATAAAAATACGGAAATAAGTTTAATCGAATGACATACTTCCTTCCTCCATTATTTTTAAGAAAGTGATTATTTTTTTATTTTGTGGGAGGCTAGTTACCACCCCATCCATAAAACGATTTAGCGTTCCTTTTTAAAGCTTCGCAGTCACAGATTAGGGGTGTAATATTGCAGTAAAGGGCTATCTTTTATTTGAATAACGAACAAAAACTATTTTAATGAAAATTCTATGAGACATATAACCATTTTAAATATAAAGAAATTTTACTAAAACGGTTTATAAACGACGCAGTTCTGAGGTAAAAAAAATAAAAAATCAAACCATTTAAAAAAGAAAATCGCCTTCAGAAAATTACAAACAGAGTTCTTCCGCACTGTTGGCCACAGAAATAGTAGTTCCAATCTTCTCAGCGCTTGGACAGTAAGTAAAACAATTCACACCAAGAAACGTTTAAAATTAAGGTCAATATTACCAGCGCGAACGAATCTTAACTTTATTAACGTCTCATTGTGAACTTTATCCAGGAGTTGACGAACCGTGGATTGTTCTGATAACGGTAATTAAATAGGTGGGGTACAAAGATAAACAACTTTACACCTGTCTCTATTGTGTCCCAGTTTGATGTCGATGTCCTACTTATGTAAAGTTATGATTTAGAACGATGTGAATAACAATGACCTAATGGCTCAAAAATGTGCACCGTGATCCTTTTAGTAGCTGTGGGGTATTAGGTTCAATTCCGATGGGGTCTAATGTAACTACTAGAGGTTTTTGGAGCTTTCACTCAGCATGCTTCTTTTATGTGGGTTGGTGGGCTTTACCGATCATTATTACAAGTTAGTGATACTAACCGAAAGGATCGATGAACGCGCGCTTCGTGTTTGATTTGAAGATTAAGACTTTACCGGAAAGGTTACGACAACTTATTATTACCTTATCTTATATCTTTAAACAAGCAATTCTTGTTACATATATATAATTGGAATCTCGGAATCGTTCCGGGGCGATAAATCGATCTATCTAGGATTCATTTTTAGAAAATGTAATTTTATTTGTGTTTTATCGATAAATAAAATAAATATATATAATTGTAATCTCGGAATCGGCTCCAACGACTTTCATGAAATTTAGTATACAGCGGGTTTCGGGGGCGATACATCGATCTAGCTAGGATTCAATATAATGGAATCTCGGGCAAAAACTGATGCGTGCGATGCGTGAACGATATACGTTACGCCAAACGACGAAAGTATGTAGTAAGGATATCGGAATTGTTATTTCTTTAAAGTTCTATAAAACAGTTCGCGTCAACATACGAATATTTTTTAAGTCGGCTCATTCGTGGACAAAGTCGCGCGGGTCCTTTAGTTTTATTAAACATAAAGCGGTACCTATGTGGTGACGGGTGTTGGTTACTACACGGTATATCGTCCACTGGTAAGATTTCGTTTGTAGAAAAGCTACTGAAATCAAAGCCTTCTAGCAGACCACACATAAAAGCTCCTGTAGAAATTTCTGAATCGAACGGCATACAGCTGAATTTCTTACGAGCACATGGTGGATTTTGTGCTTTTGTCAAGTCCTAGTAAATAAAATATATGAAATTTTATCTCAATACAGGAAGCGGTGATAGCCCCGTGGGAAGGACTTCGACTTCACTTCAGGGGTCGAGTTCGAATCCCAGCACGCACCACTAACTTTTCTAAGTTATGTGCGTTTTAAGCAATTAAAATATCACTTGTTTTGACGGGAAATAAAACATTGTGATGGCCGAGAGCAGTGGCGTGCATAGAGGGCAACAAGGTATGTTATTAAGAAAGTAGGTAGGTAGAGTTATTAATACCTTAAGGATAGATAGTTAGAGTTATAAAAAACCTAAGTATTTACAACTCGTACTGGGGATTTTCTTCATTTTATAACATCTGCTTACTCTGTGCATACCCTCTATGCACGCCACTGCCCGAGAGACTTGCATATCTGAGAGTTCTCCATAATAAATAAATAAATATACTACGACAATACACACACCGCCACCCAGCCCCAAAGTAAGCGTAGCTTGTGTTATGGGTACCAAGATGACTGATGAATATTTTTATGAATTATATATACATAAATACTCAGAAAATACATATAAACACCCAGACACTGAAAAACACTTAATGCTCATCACACAAACATTTCCCAGTTGTGGGAATCGAACCCACGGCCTTGGACTCAGAAAGCAGGGTCGCTGCCCACTGCGCCAGTCGGCCGTCGAATGTTCGGTTCATGAATGAAAATAATGTTCTCAAAGGTGTGTGAAGTCTATCAATCCGCACTACAGCCTCAACCCCTTCTCATTGTGGAAGGAGACCCGTGCTCTTTAGTGGGCCAGTAGTGCTTTGATATGATGATATTTACTCTCAATATATACTCGTTGGTCTAGTGATTAGCATCTTCAACTACGGATCAAGAGGTTTGAATCCCATGAATCCCAAAGAATTTTCAATACAAGCCCGGAGTTATAGGCAGAGAAAATAGGCAGCGCCTCGGAGAGCATGTTAAGCTGTCGGTCCCCTTTATGAGATATCTCTTATGATAACAGTCGTTAAAGTCCACCAACATGCAATGGAGCAGCGTTGTGGGTGGATGCTCTTAAACCGACTCCCCTATAGGGAAGAGGCCTGTGCCCGTCAGTGAGATGTTAATAGATTGTGATGGTTTAAAGTTCCTAATAGAGGTCTTATATCAATAGGACATACCTAAAGGAACTATAAAATAACCATCACATTTCAAACACGTAAAGCATTGTAACTTTATACATGACGCTCGCATAACAAGCTATCAGTTCCAGTTACATCTCAAATCAACGCTCACGGAACAAAAAGGGACACGAAACTAAACCCCAGTTTCTGAAAGTATGATCAAATCAACGGTCAACTAATATAGCTGTTAATAAATGGATCACGTTTTTTTTTATCTTAATTTTAATACTATTTATTCATTTTACTAAATTAAATGCGTCACAACTGCTGAGCGGCAAACAAGAGTCTGGGTGAAATTTTATCGATAACAAATAGGTTACTTTTTACCTACCCGACGGTTAGATCTATGACGGTTCTAGTGGGTTACATTTGTTTGTGTATTTCACTGAACAAAGGATCGTCATGGTTTTTTGTGCATAGTGGTAGTTTAGTCTCGGCCAAAGTCGCGGGCAACATATTATTATAATTTTGTTTAGGTCAGTATCCGAAAAGCTGAAAGCAAATGATTTATTTGTTTGTTTTACATTTCATTACTTAATTAGTTCCCAATAAATGTATAATTTAACGTTACCAATTCCAATTGAATCGGAATTTTTCCTTCAAATTTCTTTATGGTAGCTTTTGACATCTATCTCACGGGTTGAGTGATGATGCAGTCTTAAAGGAAACCTTGCTAGCACCTTGTTATCTAAAGGGAAAGCTGGAAAGGGCATGGTAGTTTATAATAAAGGGAAACTTTGCAAATGGATTGCCTAATAAGTTCAATGAGCAGCAATTAAGGAACCGAGGGTTACAATAATACATAATAAAAATAAAAAAATATACACAAAGGGAACGATATTGGACATATTATCACCTTGCACACGAATTTGTTGATGTGATCAATGAACACCGACGCAGAAACTGGGGTCTAGATTTTAAATTAAAAAGTAAAAGTCCATTCAAGAGGAGCCTTTATACGAGTGCAGCGCGCAGTGTGAAACGTTCAGACAAATTAAGACCAGCTGCGTAGTATGAGAATGATTAGCGCGAGCACATTTAGATTTATGATTAAGCGGTACTAACGTTTCTACTCACTGAGCGTTTTATTTATTTTTAAAAGATCAAAGTGGAATAGACTGTTCTGTATTTGGACTGATGTTAACAATTTATTTGCTTTAAGAACGATTTGAACGAAGAGAGTTTCCGATGACATCAAGATTTTAGTAACTGGTTGCGCTAGTAGGGTTTTTGACTTTAAATAACGAGGTCATGGATTCGATTCCTGGGTTGTACACAAACATTGTTACCTATTTGGTTTTGTTAACAAGCAAATACGAGAACCAGCTAGGAGTAAGAAAATATAATGTAACGCTAAATCATATCGTTTCCCGCCTCATACAACAACTAAACATATAATTATTATGATTCTAAAGTTATGTCAGTAATTAACACATCCTTAGTATACGTTAATATTCACTCGTAAATAATAAATATTAGCTAAAATTCAAAATTCATTTATTTCAAGTAGGACTAGTTTATTAGCACTTTTGAAAAGTCAAGTTTGCAGACAGATTCTATTTAGAATAGCCGACAAGAAACTCGGCAGATTGCTCTTTTTTTAAATTATTTTACAGTTAACAATCTTTATAACTTTTCTATTCTGTGAGAGAAGAAAGCGGAGTGGCCTGCTTCCAAGCAGACTTGTCGCTAAGAAATTCATCAATCTTATAGTAGACAAGATATATAAAATGTTTTTAAAGTCATTGTTTAAACTTATGCAATGGTTAGTCCAAAATATCTGAGGAATCACTTCTGTACCTTTCGCAGACGATATGAAGAACTCACGTCCATTGCGAGTAAGTTGGTTGTTTATAGGTATACACTTTTATAATAAATACTGCAAAAAACAACGGTAGTAAAAACGTAAGCCTCCAAATACTTGTTAGACACTTTATTGTTGTTAACAATTACGTCTTGCTAGGAATAAATAAAGTTATATGACTAATGTCAGTTTCAACACTTAAACTCAGTTGTCTGGGATGTCGTATATCATACGAACAACTTAAGCTATTATCATTGCTTGTTAGAATTGTCAAGTGCTAAGACATTCTTAATAGCTAAGAGATTTATTGTACAATAGCTGTATTACACAATTATCTTAAACAACACTTATATTGTGTACCTAAATATATTCGTTTAGTAAAATATATTAGTTTACTAATTTTAATACGGTACCTACCTATTAATAAGTTTATTTTTTATATTAACTTTTTGTGTTATTAATAATACGTATCGTATATCTTAGTTCTTTGCGCACCGTTATTCAATTTATAACTAAGACAACTTTTTTATAATGTTTTTTTATTTGTAAAAAATAATTTTATTTTTGTTAGTACATATTTTACTTTTCTGTACCTAATAGTATTTAAATGAAAAATATGAATAATTCTTATTTATAAATGTTTCATTCGTAACAACCTGCAAAGCAAGCCTCACAAATATTGTGTAGAAAACGTCCCGCAAAAATCGAAAACCTTTAGACTGGTTTAGGTTGTTTTATGATGTGCAAAAAAATCTAAAGTTCTCCAGTTTAAAAGGAAACCATTTACTAAGGTGGAACGAAGACATCTTTTGAAACAACAATACATGAATCAATTCCACCGAAATGCATATACAGTATCTTACAACGCATTACTATTTCAATCTATCCATTTTGGATACGCGTACGATGTTTAGATAGGTAACGATACAGGAAGGTATACCATTTCTTTGTACCCCCAGAGATTTGTTGGATTTTGTAGAAGAGAAATCCTCAATTGAAACGGTATTGAAATCGTATTTTGTACTGAAAGTGCTCGGGATATATTGCAAATAGAATATTGTAACCGGTTGAAGGGGTAAGCCAAGCATTGACTGTTTTGGTTGAACCGTATTTTATTTTTTGTTTCGTTGGTGTTCAGAAATCTCAAACGTTTTAACGTGTTTTATCTGGGCTGAAAAAGATGGAAGATTATGAATGTCAAAGTCAAAGTCAAAGACAAAAATATCTTTATTAAAGTAGGCCCATAGGTGGCACCTTTGATGCGTTCGTTACAAGAGAATTACACGGTAGTGAGATAATGGCGATAACCATATTCGTAAACTTAAAACTAAAGCTACGAGAGTTCCAAACGCGTCCTGGTCTAAGAAGAAGCCCAGAACAAACTTAGCCGGGTGTTTTTTTTTTGTTATCACCATCTCACATTTTCATAAACGGTAAAACTGTTCCGGGTTTGGTGGTTATATTGAGCCCAATCGGTTTCAGCGCGATTTCATACCGGATTGATAAATCGCTTTATCATCATCATCATCATCAACCTATGTACTGGCCCACTACTGGGCACGGGTATCCTCTCAGAATGAAAAGGGTCATGCTTTAGTCTAGCCAAGTGCGGATTGGTGGACTTCACACGTCATTGTGGTGAACTCTCAGGCATGCAGGTTCCCGACGTTTTCCTTCACCGTTTAAAGCAAGTGATATTTCAATTGCCTAAATTAAAAACGCACATAACTCCGAAAAGTCAGTGGTGCGTGCCGGAGCTCGAACTTGGTCTCCACGAAAGGAAATCCGAAGCCATACCCACTAGGCTATCTCTGCTTAGACTTGGATAAATCGCTTGGCGGCATGTAAATAAAATAAATAAATAAATTTACTATGACAAAACACATATCGCCATCTAGACCCAATATAAGCGTAGCTTGTGTTAAAGGTACTTAGACGGATTAATATTTTTATGAATAATATACATAAATACTTATAATATACTAGCTGTTGCCCGCGACTTCGTCTGCGTTTGATTTTGTTTTTAAAGTATTCAGTATCGCTAAGCCTTAAATGAGTATAGTAGTATGACTGTCATGTGACTGTCAATTCATTATAGACAAATAATTTGCAATAGAATAAAATTGCAACTATAATTGAAGACCTAAGCTATCCTATCTTTTAAGTTGGACCAGACTGCTCACGGTGTGCCAATTTAATTTAAAATCGGTTAAGTAGTTTAGGAGTCCATCGCGGACAAACATCGTGACAGGAGATTTATATATATTAAGATAGATGAACACCCAGACGCCGAAAACCATTCATGTTGTGGGAATCGAACTCACGGCCTCGGACTCAGAAAGCAGGGTCGCTGCCCACTGCGCCAGTCAACCGTCAAATCGGCATGTATTTATAGCCTCCCAAACCAAACACAAATGAAGTTAAGAAATTATAAGTTCCAAATTGGCCTCGCCGGGATCAAACCCAGGGCTTCCCACATTATATGACATAAAGTTTAATGAGACGTTATGAAATCAGAGGTGCAGAACACAGAATTAAAAACATACAGAAGCCGTGAACACGACTAATGATGAAGCATCAAAAACCACTCCATTTTAGTAGTGTTTCTAAAACTGGTGGCTAGTCACTTCTGCTTCCATTTAGCAGTTGACAGTAATTATTTTACCTCTAATGTTCTAAACGTTTACCATAAAATGGGGAAAATGGGAAAGTTTGTGAGCTAACAAAATTCCACGGGTGTGAGGTAAGACGTGCGCGTGGCGTTTCCACTGTTGTTGGACACAATGCACTGCATGCAATAATGACTGAATGAGGGTTCTGTATGTTCTAAATTCTGTGGAGCAGAATAATCGGCCATATATTTTCGCTCGTGGGTCATTAATAAACCGGTATCGGGCCGCATTTGATAGCACCTGCTTAATGGACTGTCAGACACACGCCCCTATTGTTTTTGGAATAACGCGAGCATGTGAGAATAATTATGTAAATAATTACCAGCGCTCGGAATAAACAAATATATTAATCACTCATACCGTATCATTATCATCATGTTATTAATGTTCCACGGCTGTGCAGAGACCTCTCTTGTATCAGATTTGGAGCTCTGTCCCACCACGTGACTTCAATGCGGTATGGTGGGCTTTAACGATTATAAGTATTGATAATGATCATAATGGTAATAACCGGGACTGTAATCTCACCTGGTGTTAAGTGACGATGCAGTCTAAAGTAATAGCGGGATAACCTGTCAGAGAGTATGGCAGTTATATAAAACCCTAATTGATTTGTACGATACATAGAACCGGAACACTAAATCGCTTAGTGGCACGTCTTTGCCAACAGTTTGGTAACTAGCCACGGCCGAACCAGACAAGACCGGAGAAAATTCAGATATTATAAATTGTAGAAATAATTGTCAAAATTTCCTGAGCTAGGAATCGAACCCGGAACCTCGAACTTAAAGCCACAGCGCACATCGTTACGCCAGGGAGCTTAGTTTTTTGCCTGAGGCACGTGGGTTAAACAATGCTAAATTCCAACGCCTAGACTTATACTGAGAATCTCTCCATACTGTTTGTCGGTATTATAAGACCAAGTTCGATATCCCTTAAAAATATTTTTAAATTTGGGCGGAAACAAAATTCTGTAAAGCATAGCTTGAATGCTGTTTAAAACATGGATGGATTTCTATCTGGTGTAGCTTCAAAATTCAAACTAGCTTAAATCTTCAATCAAACTTAAAACATTATATGTTAGATAAACTTTCCAGTACTTTTGGTTATATATGCTTTTATAGATATAGTTTGTAATATGCTTTAAATAATCATAAGTACACTGTTTTCAAAAATTCAAAGAACATTTCATTAAGGGACACAGCACGTAATACTATTCAATACAAGCTTCCATCTCCAAGCCTTTGAACTCATCTAATTAGCATGCACTGTCATAAGCTATTCTTTGATTTAATTCTATAGTCACACGCTCATGATGTATGCTCTCGCTCGTTTAGATAAATGCTTCTGAGACTAAAGCTGCCTGAGAGAAATTCAGACATGATTAGTTTCTGCGAGCTTAACTTAACAAAGACATTATTCTTCTGCGCGAGTGTAAAAGACTTAAAGCTAGTTTAAATGTAGTTATACCCTCTTTTGCTTTGTTCGCGCACTAACAGGTGAGATATTAACTGCACTGTATTTATCCCTATTAATAATATAAATGATGAAGTAAGTTTTTTTATTGTTTTATGACGGAGAAAGCACATGACCCACTTGATAGCTAATGCCATATCATGAGGGAAAAGTGGGAAACGGATAGCTAAACTTGATTTTCAATTTTAATTTTTAATCTAAAGATTTTGATGAGATTGAGTTAGTTGACAATAATAATAATAATAATAAATTCTTTATTGCACACACAAAAACAAAATACAAATAAACACATTTACAGAAATAATTAAAAAAAAAAAAAAACTAGTTTAGGTGTGCAAAGGCGGTCTTATCGCTAAAGCGATCTCTCCCAGACAACCTTTGGCGATAGTAGTTATTGAAAGGAACGGGTTGGTGCGGCAATAAAAATTTCTACCTACATAAAAATATTGCAAACTAAACTACATACATGGTATAAATTCTAATACTAAACATATAATTATTATATAAAATATATAGTGTTCATACATATAAATATAATAAACTACATACTATAACGCTACATACATAAAAAATAGTTTTTCAAACGACTTTTAAAAAGAGGCAAGGATTTTGCCTGACGTATGTCATCAGGTAGGGAATTCCAGAGTCTGACACAATTAGCTGTAAAAGAATTACTATAATATTTCGTGCGACTGTACGGAACCTGTAGTTTGCTGTCGGTGCAGGAACGTAGCCTGTTATTATCAAAAAAGGTAAAACGTTCTTTTAAATATGGCGGAGTCTGAGGAAGAAACAGGATACGATACAACAGAGACAAGGCGTGCATCTCTCTCCGCTGGCCGACCGACAACCACTTTAGTTCAGCGCGGAACTGAGATATGCGGTCGAACTTTCGCAAGCCAAAGATAAAGCGGATGCAAAGGTTCTGCAGCCTATCGAGCTTATTAAGGAGATCCTGCGATAAGTCAAGATAACATGCATCACCATAGTCAATGACAGGTAACAAAATAGAATTGGCAAGAGCGATCTTAGTTTTAATTGGAAGAAGATTCTTCCACCGCCTAAGATAGCCAATAGTGGCACAAATTTTCCGCCCTACCTCAGATACATGAGGTCCCCAAGAAAAGGAACTGTCAATCGTCAGCCCAAGGTTTCTGACCGTATTGCAGTATGGCAAAGCAACCCCATCAAAGTAAACAGATGGAAGGTTATTAATTTTAGTCAGCAAATTGCGATTACCTATGACGATTACTTGTGACTTAACAGGATTTACGGCAAGACCGTAAGATTTGCACCAGTTACAAATATTCGCCAAGTCTGTATTCAGTTTACAAATAGCAGAGGAAATTCCATCAGTGGTTTCTGAGGAGTAGATCTGTAAATCGTCAGCATAGAAATGAAATGAAGAGGAGATAACAGAAGAGACAGAGTTAATAAAAATGGAAAAGAGAAGTGGTGAAAGCACCCCACCCTGTGGAACACCTGCAGTGAGGGGGGAAAACGAGGAACATTTACCATCAAATCTGACACATTGTTGACGACCAAACAGATACGACTGAAACCAGTCAATGGCTTCAGATGATACGTTCACCTTCGACCTAAGCAACGCAAGAAGCAAGTCGTAATTCACATTATTAAAAGCATTGCTAAAGTCAAGAAGAACCAGAATAGTAACCAATTTACTGTCCATCCCTTTCCGAATATCATCACAGACTTTAATTAGTGCTGTGACCGTACTGTGTCCTTGTCTAAAGCCAGATTGAAAAGGTGATAGAACGTTATTTTTAGTCAGAAAAAGAGTAAGTTGTTGATTGACAATACGTTCTAAGACTTTAGAAAGAAAAGGAAGAATTGAAATTGGTCGAAAATGTGATAGAGTTGTAGGATTAGCAATTTTAGAAAGGGGGATCACGAACGCCTTCCTCCAACTAGAAGGAAAAGTACAAGTTGATAGAGAATAGTTAAATAAGTGTAATAGAATAGGAGCTAGGCTATCAAGGACCAGGATAATCATCCTACGACCAACTCCATCACTTCCTACGGCATCAGATTTGATGGCCAAAACGTGCTTCTTGACTTCGTCCAAAGTCACTTCTCTGAATTTAAAGGTCGGAAAATCAGGCGCAGGCAGAGATCTTAGATGATTAAGAGTAACTTCCTTCATCTGACCATCCAACGTTGAAGCAGTTGCAAAGTGCTGGTTAAGGGTATTTAGGTCCGGGATACGATGAGCCATTTTTCGCTGGCGACCTATACCTAACGAGTTTAAAAACCTCCAGGCCTTTTCAGTGTTTAAATTTTGAAGGGCATTGTAAATAAAATTACGTTGGGCATCGCGGCAGAGTTTACTACATCGATTACGGAGATTTTTATATCTTATAAGATTATCCTCTGACGGGCGCAACTTGTATTTCCTTTTAGCTGCATTGCGCTTATTCATGTGAGCCTTAATCTCGGGAGTTAACCACGGCGCTGGAAGATGTTTTAATTTGATAGGTCTCAAAGGAGCGTGTACATCAAAAAGTTCTGTGAGTAGAGAATTAAAAATACTTAACTTATCATCCATAGTTTCTGCGCTAAATATGGTAGTCCAGTCTATTTTATTTAAATCATACATAAATAAAGAATTATCAAAATGTCTGAAACTGCGACGCATAACTACAGTCGGCTTGGCTTTCGGTGGTCGAATCTTGTATGATATAAAAACCAAGTCATGATAGGAGAACGCTTCAGCGGGAAATTGACCATGATTTTCGACATAATTAGGAGAGGAAACTATCATTAAATCTAAGAGTGAGGGTGTACAGTTAGGGAAAAAGTGAGTAGCATTAGTAGGTAAAATGTTTAAATTACAGCCATTGACTATGGTTTTAAGTTTCCTAGCGCGTTGGTCATCCTTAATAAGACAAGTGTTAAAATCACCCATAATAATGGTGTGATCAACAGACGTAGAAAATTGCTCAAGGGACCTTTCAAATGCATCAAAATAATCAATATGGAGAGAGGGACAGTAGACAACACCCAACAGCAATCTTAAATGGCCAAATAATACCTCAATAAACAGGTGTTCAGCACATTCTGAGTATACTGACGGAGATTTATCAAGAATAGTAAACGGAATATGGCTGCGGAGATATATAGCAACGCCTCCACCCCCCTTACCAATCCGATCATTCCGAATAAGATGGAAGCCGGGCAAGCTATAAGAGGTCGAAGGTAAACAAGGTTTGAAAAATGTCTCGGACACCAAGATTGCGTGGATATTTCTACTGTCGAATGTGGTCAAAAGATCTGGAAAATGAGCTGGGACACTCTGAGCATTTATATGCACAGCATTAAAGTTTTTTGGATATAACGCAAATGTTGAATTTAAAAGAGAGCTTAGCGGTTGTGAAATACTATAGTAACTACCAAGAGAAGACGAGGAATCTGATAAATTGGCATCATCCTCCAGAACACCTTCAAGAGACGTGTCGTTTGAAATCATAATTGGTGTATATAATAAAAAATATAAATAATATTATTAAATAATAAAAGATAAAAAAAAAAAATAAAAAAAAAAAAAATTATAAAAAAAATAAAAGAATGTGAACTAAATAGGAAGGTCCCTAAAAGATTCCTCACTCTCCCGCCAGCATCCTGATGAGTGATCGCTTTACAATTAATTTTATTAAAGACTACATTAAACTAAGTACTAAACAGATCATATATGGCATGCAGACTAAGCTTACAAAGGATAAGTATATGCTTAATAGCAGGATAAATACAAGGCAACAATAAAAATCTATTTGTAGACTATGCACTAGATACAATATTATAAAGCAAAGTAGAACCGCGACCAGACAACTAACAATTACACTACAATATTCAATTGCCTGTTTCAGTAATATGAAGGCCAAAAGGAAGATATACCAATAAAGCTTTGTAATGATAGCGATTAATATAAAATCAGAACTAAGACAAAAATAAAAATAATAAAAAAAAACAAAAAAAAGTACATGCAACATTTTTTATAAGCATAAATAAATCTGTGCGACAAATAGTACATTAACTTTCCTTAATTAATATTTTCACGGAGCAATCAGCCAATGAGAAAACAAACACTAAAACAGATGCATATTGATAGTGCCTATACACTCTCTGGCACCGCAGCCAACGAGTATACAAAGTTCTATTTGTAACAAGATGACGTATGTCAACTTGATATATTACTTATGAGTTGTCATAATTGATTAGTAAATTAATTGACTTTGACAACTAATACAAGATGTTTGTTAGTAAATTTTAAAAATAATGCAACGATTGAGGGTTTGTAATTAATAAAATAGTAACAAGCGGCTTGAAAGACTAAGTAAATTAATATAAGAAAGTGCAAATACCGTACAAGTGCAAGCAAAACATCAAAACTAAAGTTTTATCATACTCAAGGGGCAAAATGAGCCTTAAAGTTTATCGCCTAGCGAGCCTCTGACAATCTTGAATCAAATGAAATATTCAATCCTTAGATAGATTTATATTTGGTTTAAAGTTGCAATCTATACTAATATTATAAATGCGAAATCTGTGATTCTCCTTCCTAACCTGACGGCCGTCTGGCGCAGTGGGCAGCGACCCTGCTTTCTGAGTCCAAGGCCGTGGGTTCGATTCCCACAACAGGAAAATGTTTGTGTGATGAACATGTGTGCTTTTCAGTATCTGGGTGTCTAATGTTAATGTCTAATGTATATTAATCCTAAAAATATTCATTAGTCACCTTAGTACCCATAACACAAGCTACGCTTACTTTGGGGCTAGATGGCGTTGTATATGTTGTCGTAGTATATATATTTATTAAAAAAAATATATTAAAAAAAATATTAAATATAAATATAACCATACTAAGCAATCAATCAACTTAATTTTTGGCATGCTTAGTTAAGAGGACGGAGAGTATCATTGGCTACTTTTTATCCCAAAGAAACAAACAGTTCTTACGGAATTAACAAAAACCGTAATAAACGCAGACGAAGAACGCGGGCAACAGTAACGCTTCCTAGGGCATGTAAGGAACATGTCCTGCAAATTTCATTGAACTGAGGTATAGATGATAAGCCTCATGTGCCTGTAATTAAACTGGAAACCACGCCTTTGAGACTGGAAAACAAGGATTTCAACAATACTGCTTGGCGCCAGAAACAAGCATGGCGGTAATTCTTTCCCGGACGAGCTCCGTCACAAAAAGCTCTTCTACTCCTCAAAATAAAATAAGTAAATTACAATTTCCCATAACAACTCAACCGCTATACCGTTTACTGTTGGACAATACGTTCTAAGAATTTTTACACTCCGCAGTCTTGTTCTGCGTGTCCAGCTACTCTCCGCTATTCGGTGCGACCACTTCAGCACCCCCAAAGTTCCGGTCTTTCGAGCTATGTCCTACGCCAACTGTCGAATGTGGGCCTACGACTGAATTGAGCAAAACAACATCATGTCTCATGGTTATGATCCGCTTCACCAAAAACACTATTATCCCAGCCACCCATCGCATCATAGGCCCAATACGATTAAGACAAGGTATCTCTCAAATAAGAAAGGCCTAGGACTACCCAATGCGGATTGATAGAATTCTCCCACCTTTGCGGAAATTATGGGTAACTCTCAAGCTCTCACGATGGTTATGTTCACTATCAAACCAAGTAATATTTTAAAATGCTCACGACTCCGAAACGTTCGAGGTGTTAGGTGGGAATTGAACTTGATCTTCCTGAGAGGGACACTTAATTCTAGCCAGAAATCGTTGCAAACTCGATACTCAAAGTTCTAGACGAGTTTATATTCCTACGACACACGGTCCAGTTAGGTAGGCCAAATTTCTACCTAACCTAAAATACTGCCAACAATAAGCCAGGTCTGGTGTTTTATGTTCCGAACATGAGGTACTTACTGATATTGTTAGGTGCTCATACCTAAGCGGTTTACACAGAGTCTCGTACAATTTGTAGCAGAACCTTTTATTCGACATTAAATGTAGAGGAATTGGTCTTATTTATAGGCCATCCGTTTCTTATATTATCCTGGCGGGAATAATATCCTTTTCACGAGCCATTTATGAAAAGCGAAATCTTGTCCTCGATGTGGACATCGTGTAAGATTTATTTTTCCAATAAAAGTATTTGGACCATTAATCCGAGACTGTCTCGAAAGTTAGTTAGTTTCAAAATAAAACTATTAAGTTACAGTTATCAGCATAGTTTCAACAAATATAGTGTACAGTCCAGTACAGTGTAAGCCCTGCGGATGTCGTACATACAACAAACTTTGTTTGTACACAAATACAAAAAAAATAACTTAATCAAGATATTGACAATAGTCAAATTACAAAAGTGTCACGGTTTTTTACTTCTTATACCTATCTTTTTGTTTGTTTATTCATGAATTTCTTGTGTATTGATTCCTAATCAGATGATGAGTTTTATGCTGGCTCTGATAAATATTGCTTAGCATTAAAGTCACCTTGTGTACATTTTTTATAGTCAACATCATCATATCAACTGCACTACAGGGTCGGGTCTCTTACGTTCCGTTTTAGCACAAGAAGTCCCGATTCGGATTAATCATAAAACTCTACTGCTAGATAAGTTATCATCCGAAAGTCGAGAACCATTCTGTCAGGTACTCTGAATTACTGTTTACCCTTTAAATTCATTATTTTAAAATTTAGCTATTGATAACATTATGTTGAAGGCCAATTTCATCACTATAGCGCCTGCTATGTATAAGTATATGCTATATATATCTCACTTATAATAGACTCGGGATAGGAAGCACTTTTTTTTTAGTCACACACAAACATGGCCCGTGTATGGTCAATGGCCAAAACTATACAAAAACTTTAAATATTATTGAACGCGTAATTATCGATAGTATTGGCATCATTATTCTAGATCATGAATGTAGTCTAAAAAAGCACATAGGCATTAAATCCTACACATTAAAACTTCCATGCGAACGAAGACGGCAGCAACAAGTAGTCAATAATACTGCTCGTAAAGTGCACTTGATACTTACTTATATTCTCAATAGTTTAAGAAATCAACCATCGACCAACTGTCGAAACTATCGATAGTTTTGCAACAATAGTTGAGTATATATGTCAATTGTTTATTTTATTTCTTAACAAGTTGAAATCTGAAACTTAATAACTTTAACATCTGCGCTGAGGGTGTAATGTTTCTATCATAAGCTCATGTCTCAGCTTAATGATCTATTAAAATCTCGAGACGAGAACAATCTTCTCTCATTATTAATTGACTAAGGGGGCAAAGAGCAAAAATAGCTAACCGGGACGTTAAGGACACTGCACATTGAACTTTAATTCTACTTTTTTTTCTCACAGAGATTAATTTAGTTAAATTGCACTATGTCCATCTCTCAGGGCTCTTACATCGTAAATAAGACATGTGGCTACACCTTTCAAACATTATGGAGAACTCTCACGAATGCTGGTTTATGGATATTCTCCGCCGTTAAACCAAGTGATATTTTATTGCTTAAAATGCACATAGGTCTGAAAGTTAGAGGTCCATGCACGGGATCGAAGGTGTTCCCGAGTAAGACAAGCCAAAGCACTAATCTATCCAAGACCGTCATCGCTAACCTACATACCTATGCATCAATTAACTCAAGAATACGATAAAGAATGATAACAAATATTATTATAAAGCACACCTGTACTTGATTCAGAGGGAATCATATCCAGTTCCAAGGAATCCAGCGGGCCGGCGGCCGCTTCCGGTTGGCACCTAATACTGTCTTCAGGTTGACACTTCGGACGCAATTTATTTACCACTTCTTTGCATTAAGTGTTTTTTTTTGTTAAAATAATAATTTACAATTCTACTTCTTAATACTAGACCACCGAACCGACATTCTAGATGTCGGTTTGGAGGTCTAGTGATTAGCGTGTTTTACTGTAGTGGGAGGTCGGAGGAGCAGTTTTGTATATCAGGTTTTAGTCCTCTGAAAAATGAAATCGAAATTGTCTATCCCCGTGCCTAAAAGAGCATTCTAGCCTGTCTTAACACTATAAGGATCTAGGCGGATTGTCTGCGCGGAAGCTGTTTTTTTTGGTGCAGTTGTTTTGGTGCGGCAAGCTTAACTGATTCGAAACTTCAAACTGCATGTCGGCTGTACTACGACAGCCATGCAGCGCGGTCGTCCACTCTATTACATCGTAGAACCTGCATAATTTCCTCTATATCCCAGGTGCTCTTTTTAAAGTTACTTAACCTTCCAGGACCAAGTTTAAAAACTCGTATAGAGACATTCTGTGTGTAACCAAAAAAATAAACTATCCTATATTAGGTTTGGCATGAGTCTTCATAAAATGTTATAAATTGTTAAAGCCTTCCGACCTACATAGAAGCAGCGGGAACGGTCTAAGGGCCCTATGCCCATTAGTAGGGCACAAACGCCTGTTTTCACTAACAATGTGCAAGGCAATGCCTAAGTACTAAGATGACTGTTGTATAATTTTATCAATAATATACATAAATACTTATAATATACATATAAACACCCAGACACTGAAAATCATTCATGTTCATCACACGAACATTTACGAGTTGTGGGATTCGAACCCACGGCCTTGGACTCAGAAAGCAGGGTCACTGCCCACTGCACCAATCGGCTGTCTATCAGAAACCCTATTAACGGTAACCCATTTGATCTCAATAATTGCATATGCATAAATCAGTAATTATATGATTGGGCACACAAATTAGCTCCCAACTTAGCTGTGTTTCTGATACCAGTCGTTTTCTTCAATCCGGATATCAATCAGGATATTATCAATTATTCATTATTGCTTGATTATTCAACATCAGCCTAATTAATATTTAATGTGCCACTAATGGTAACAAATATAAAATATATTAGTGATCACGACCAAGATACACCTTCATATGCTCCTCATGGCACCAAGAAAAATTTAAGGCAAAAAAAAGACCTCCAAAATCGGTCACGTTGAGTCCTCGACCCGCTTAATCGATTAAATTATGCTTTTGCAAGATTCCTTTCGGTTTAGTCTCTGCCGACGCAGAACATGGTGGATTGATGGAATTGATGATACTCCATGGACTTCAAGAGATTAAAGATACTTCGCCATAAGAATATATTTTGACGCCATTTTTCTTTGTAAGTCGCATTTAGGGTAATAAGACTGAATATTGGGATTTTCAAAGAAATTCTCCGTACCATCCTAGCGAAGTAGTTGCTGGCCACCAACATACCTGGCCAACCCAAACTGGTGGTTGGTCAATACTCTAATCCCCTCTCTCCCGTGCGAGAAGATGAAGGTACCCAGCAAACAGTGGAAGATAAATATACTGAGACAGATGATAAGGAACTTGTGGGTTATATCTTAAGGTCTTGGAGTATTAAAGAATAATGTAAATACTCATTATTCACACTTACATTATAAGTAAGATTTTGAGATAATATAAACTGAATTTAAGTTAGACAGTCCATAAAGTACAAATAAAAATACGGAAATAAGTTTAATCGAATGACATACTTCCTTCCTCCATTATTTTTAAGAAAGTGATTATTTTTTTATTTTGTAGGAGGCTAGTTATCACCCCATCCATAAAACGATTTAGCGTTCCTTTTTAAAGCTTCGCAGTCACAGATTAGGGGTGTAATATTGCAGTAAAGGGCTATCTTTTATTTGAATAACGAACAAAAACTATTTTAATGAAAATTCTATGAGACATATAACCATTTTAAATATAAAGAAATTTTACTAAAACGGTTTATAAACGACGCAGTTCTGAGGTAAAAAAAATAAAAAATCGAACCATTTAAAAAAGAAAATCGCCTTTAGAAAATTACAAACAGAGTTCTTCCGCACTGTTGGCCACAGAAATAGTAGTTCCAATCTTCTCAGCGCTTGGACAGTAAGTAAAACAATTCACACTAAGAAACGTTTAAAATTAAGGTCAATATTACCAGCGCGAACGAATCTTAACTTCATTAACGTCTCATTGTGAACTTTATCCAGGAGTTGACGAACCGTGGATTGTTCTGATAACGGTAATTAAATAGGTGGGGTACAAAGATAAACAACTTTACACCTGTCTCTATTGTGTCCCAGTTTGATGTCGATGTCCTACTTATGTGAAGTTATGATTTAGAACGATGTGAATAACAATGACCTAATGGCTCAAAAATGTGCACCGTGATCATTTTAGTAGCTGTGGGGTATTAGGTTCAATTCCGATGGGGTCTAATGTAACTACTAGAGGTTTTTGGAGCTTTCAGCATGCTTCTCTTATGTGGGTTGGTGGGCTTTACCGATCATTATTACAAGGTAGTGATACTAACAAAAGGATCGATGAACGCGCGCTTCGTGTTTGATTTGAAGATTAAGACTTTTTAACCGGAAAGGTTACGACATCTTATTATTACCTTATCTTATATCTTTAAACGAGCAATTCTTGTTACATATATATAATTGGAATCTCGGAATCGTTCCGGGGCGATAAATCGATCTATCTAGGATTCATTTTTAGAAAATGTAATTTTATTTGTGTTTTATCGATAAATAAAATAAATATATATAATTGTAATCTCGGAATCGGCTCCAACGACTTTCATGAAATTTAGTATACAGCGGGTTTCGGGGGCGATACATCGATCTAGCTAGGATTCAATATAATGGAATCTCGGGCAAAAACTGATGCATGCGATGCGTGAACGATATACGTTACGCCAAACGACGGAAGTATGTAGTAAGGATATCGGAATTGTTATTTCTTTAAAGTTCTATAAAACAGTTCGCGTCAACATACGAATATTTTTTAAGTCGGCTCATTCGTGGACAAAGTCGCGCGGGTCCTTTAGTTTTATTAAACATAAAGCGGTACCTATGTGGTGACGGGTGTTGGTTACTACACGGTATATCGTCCACTGGTAAGATTTCGTTTGTAGAAAAGCTACTGAAATCAAAGCCTTCTAGCAGACCACACACAAAAGCTCCTGTAGAAATTTCTGAATCGAACGGCATACAGCTGAATTTCTTACGAGCACATGGTGGATTTTGTGCTTTTGTCAAGTCCTAGTAAATAAAATATATGAAATTTTATCTCAATACAGGAAGCGGTGATATCCCCGTGGGAAGGACTTCGACTTCACTTCAGGGGTCGAGTTCGAATCCCAGCACGCACCACTAACTTTTCTAAGTTATGTGCGTTTTAAGCAATTAAAATATCACTTGTTTTGACGGGAAATAAAACATTGTGATGGCCGAGAGCAGTGGCGTGCATAGAGGGCAACAAGGTATGTTATTAAGAAAGTAGGTAGGTAGAGTTATTAATACCTTAAGGATAGATAGTTAGAGTTATAAAAAACCTACCCTTAAGTATTTACAACTCGTACTGGGGATTTTCTTCATTTTATAACATCTGCTTACTCTGTGCATACCCTCTATGCACGCCACTGCCCGAGAGACTTGCATATCTGAGAGTTTTCCATAATAAATAAATAAATAAATAAATATACTACGACAATACACACACCGCCACCCAGCCCCAAAGTAAGCGTAGCTTGTGTTATGGGTACCAAGATGACTGATGAATATTTTTATGAATTATATATACATAAATACTCAGAAAATACATATAAACACCCAGACACTGAAAAACACTTAATGCTCATCACACAAACATTTCCCAGTTGTGGGAATCGAACCCACGGCCTTGGACTCAGAAAGCAGGGTCGCTGCCCACTGCGCCAGTCGGCCGTCGAATGTTCGGTTCATGAATGAAAATAATGTTCTCAAAGGTGTGTGTAGTCTATCAATCCGCGCTACAGCCTCAACCCCTTCTCATTGTGGAAGGAGACCCGTGCTCTTTAGTGGGCCAGTAGTGCTTTGATATGATGATATTTACTCTCAATATATATTCGTTGGTCTAGTGATTAGCATCTTCAACTAAGGATCAAGAGGTTTGAATCGGGAATCATGTCGGGCCAAAAATAGTTCGGTATTGTGTATATTCTGTACAAGAATTTTCAATACAAGCCCGGAGTTAGAAAATAGGCAGCGCCTCGGAGAGCTTTTTAAGCTGTCGGTCCCCTTTATGAGATATCTCTTGTGATAACAGTCGTTAAAGTCCACCAACATGCAATGGAGCAGCGTTGTGGGTGGATGCTCTTAAACCGACTCCCCTATAGGGAAGAGGCCTGTGCCCGTCAGTGAGATGTTAATAGATTGTGATGGTTTAAAGTTCCTAATAGAGGTATTATATCAATAGGACATACCTAAAGGAACTATAAAATAACCATCACATTTCAAACACGTAAAGCATTGTAACTTTATACATGACGCTCGCATAACAAGCTATCAGTTCCAGTTACATCTCAAATCAACGCTCACGGAACAAAAAGGGACACGAAACTAAACCCCAGTTTCTGAAAGTATGATCAAATCAACGGTCAACTAATATAGCTGTTAATAAATGGATCACGTTTTTTTTTATCTTAATTTTAATACTATCTATTCATTTTACTAAATTAAACCCGTCACAACGGCGGAGCGGATCTGGGTGTAATTTTATCAATAACAAGGCTACTTTTTATAAACGCGACGGTTAGATCTATGACGGTTCTAGTGGGTTACATTTGTTTGTGTTTTTCACTGAACAAAGGATCGTCATGGTTTTTTGTGCATAGTGGTAGTTTAGTCTCGGCCAGAGTCGCGGGCAACATATTATTTTAATTTTGTTTAGGTCAGTATCCGAAAAGCTAAAAGCAAATGATTTATTTGTTTGTTTTACATTTCATTACTTAATTAGTTCCCAATAAATGTATAATTTAACGTTACCAATTCCAATTGAATCGGAATTTTTCCTTCAAATTTCTTTATGGTAGCTTTTGACATCTATCTCACGGGTTGAGTGATGATGCAGTCTTAAAGGAAACCTTGCTAGCACCTTGTTATCTAAAGGGAAAGCTGGAAAGGGCATGGTAGTTTATAATAAAGGGAAACTTTGCACATGGATTGCCTAATAAGTTCAATGAGCAGCAATTAAGGAACCGAGGGTTACAATAATACATAATAAAAAAAAAAAAATATACACAAAGGGAACGATATTGGACATATTATCACCTTGCACACGAATTTGTTGATGTGATCAATGAACACCGACGCAGAAACTGGGGTCTAGATTTTAAATTAAAAAGTAAAAGTCCAGTCAAGAGGAGCCTTTATACGAGTGCAGCGCGCAGTGTGAAACGTTCAGACAAATTAAGACCAGCTGCGTAGTATGAGAATGATTAGCGCGAGCACATTTAGATTTATGATTAAGCGGTACTAACGTTTCTACTCACTGAGCGTTTTATTTATTTTTAAAAGATCAAAGTGGAATAGACTGTTCTGTATTTGGACTGATGTTAACAATTTATTTGCTTTAAGAACGATTTGAACGAAGAGAGTTTCCGATGACATCAAGATTTTAGTAACTGGTTGCGCTAGTAAGGGTTTTTGACTTTAAATAACGAGGTCATGGATTCGATTCCTGGGTTGTACACAAACATTGTTTCCTTAGTATACGTTAATATTCACTCGTAAATAATAAATATTAGCTAAAATTCAATATTCATTTATTTCAAGTAGGACTAGTTTATTAGCACTTTTGAAAAGTCAAGTTTGCAGACAGATTCTATTTAGAATAGCCGACAAGAAACTCGGCAGATTGCTCTTTTTTTAAATTATTTTACAGTTAACAATCTTTATAACTTTTCTATTCTGTGAGAGAAGAAAGCGGAGTGGCCTGCTTCCAAGCAGACTTGTCGCTAAGAAATTCATCAATCTTATAGTAGACAAGATATATAAAATGTTTTTAAAGTCATTGTTTAAACTTATGCAATGGTTAGTCCAAAATATCTGAGGAATCACTTCTGTACCTTTCGCAGACGATATGAAGAACTCACGTCCATTGCGAGTAAGTTGGTTGTTTATAGGTATACACTTTTATAATAAATACTGCAAAAAACAACGGTAGTAAAAACGTAAGCCTCCAAATACTTGTTAGACACTTTATTGTTGTTAACAATTACGTCTTGCTAGGAATAAATAAAGTTATATGACTAATGTCAGTTTCAACACTTAAACTCAGTTGTCTGGGATGTCGTATATCATACGAACAACTTAAGCTATTATCATTGCTTGTTAGAATTGTCAAGTGCTAAGACATTCTTAATAGCTAAGAGATTTATTGTACAATAGCTGTATTACACAATTATCTTAAACAACACTTATATTGTGTACCTAAATATATTCGTTTAGTAAAATATATTAGTTTACTAATTTTAATACGGTACCTACCTATTAATAAGTTTATTTTTTATATTAACTTTTTGTGTTATTAATAATACGTATCGTATATCTTAGTTCTTTGCGCACCGTTATTCAATTTATAACTAAGACAACTTTTTTATAATGTTTTTTTATTTGTAAAAAATAATTTTATTTTTGTTAGTACATATTTTATTTTTCTGTACCTAATAGTATTTAAATGAAAAATAAGAATAATTCTTATTTATAAATGTTTCATTCGTAACAACCTGCAAAGCAAACCTCACAAATATTGTGTAGAAAACGTCCCGCAAAAATCGAAAACCTTTAGACTGGTTTAGGTTCTTTTATGATGTGCAAAAAAATCTAAAGTTCTCCAGTTTAAAAGGAAACCATTTACTAAGGTGGAACGAAGACATCTTTTGAAACAACAATACATGAATCAATTCCACCGAAATGCATATACAGTATCTTACAACGCATTACTATTTCAATCTATCAATTTTGGATACGCGTACGATGTTTAGATAGGTAACGATACAGGAAGGTATACCATTTCTTTGTACCCCCAGAGATTTGTTGGATTTTGTAGAAGAGAAATCCTCAATTGAAACGGTATTGAAATCGTATTTTGTACTGAAAGTGCTCGGGATATATTGCAAATAGAATATTGTAACCGGTTGAAGGGGTAAGCCAAGCATTGACTGTTTTGGTTGAACCGTATTTTATTTTTTGTTTCGTTGGTGTTCAGAAATCTCAAACGTTTTAACGTGTTTTATCTGGGCTGAAAAAGATGGAAGATTATGAATGTCAAAGTCAAAGTCAAAGACAAAAATATCTTTATTAAAGTAGGCCCATAGGTGGCACCTTTGATGCGTTCGTTACAAGAGAATTACACGGTAGTGAGATAATGGCGATAACCATATTCGTAAACTTAAAACTAAAGCTACGAGAGTTCCAAACGCGTCCTGGTCTAAGAAGAAGCCCAGAACAAACTTAGCCGGGTGTTTTTTTTTTGTTATCACCATCTCACATTTTCATAAACGGTAAAACTGTTCCGGGTTTGGTGGTTATATTGAGCCCAATCGGTTTCAGCGCGATTTCATACCGGATTGATAAATCGCTTTATCATCATCATCATCATCAACCTATGTACTGGCCCACTACTGGGCACGGGTATCCTCTCAGAATGAAAAGGGTCATGCTTTAGTCTAGCCAAGTGCGGATTGGTGGACTTCACACGTCATTGTGGTGAACTCTCAGGCATGCAGGTTCCCGACGTTTTCCTTCACCGTTTAAAGCAAGTGATATTTCAATTGCCTAAATTAAAAACGCACATAACTCCGAAAAGTCAGTGGTGCGTGCCGGAGCTCGAACTTGGTCTCCACGAAAGGAAATCCGAAGCCATACCCACTAGGCTATCTCTGCTTAGACTTGGATAAATCGCTTGGCGGCATGTAAATAAAATAAATAAATAAATTTACTATGACAAAACACATATCGCCATCTAGACCCAATATAAGCGTAGCTTGTGTTAAAGGTACTTAGACGGATTAATATTTTTATGAATAATATACATAAATACTTATAATATACTAGCTGTTGCCCGCGACTTCGTCTGCGTTTGATTTTGTTTTTAAAGTATTCAGTATCGCTAAGCCTTAAATGAGTATAGTAGTATGACTGTCATGTGACTGTCAATTCATTATAGACAAATAATTTGCAATAGAATAAAATTGCAACTATAATTGAAGACCTAAGCTATCCTATCTTTTAAGTTGGACCAGACTGCTCACGGTGTGCCAATTTAATTTAAAATCGGTTAAGTAGTTTAGGAGTCCATCGCGGACAAACATCGTGACAGGAGATTTATATATATTAAGATAGATGAACACCCAGACGCCGAAAACCATTCATGTTGTGGGAATCGAACTCACGGCCTCGGACTCAGAAAGCAGGGTCGCTGCCCACTGCGCCAGTCAACCGTCAAATCGGCATGTATTTATAGCCTCCCAAACCAAACACAAATGAAGTTAAGAAATTATAAGTTCCAAATTGGCCTCGCCGGGATCAAACCCAGGGCTTCCCACATTATATGACATAAAGTTTAATGAGACGTTATGAAATCAGAGGTGCAGAACACAGAATTAAAAACATACAGAAGCCGTGAACACGACTAATGATGAAGCATCAAAAACCACTCCATTTTAGTAGTGTTTCTAAAACTGGTGGCTAGTCACTTCTGCTTCCATTTAGCAGTTGACAGTAATTATTTTACCTCTAATGTTTTAAACGTTTACCATAAAATGGGGAAAATGGGAAAGTTTGTGAGCTAACAAAATTCCACGGGTGTGAGGTAAGACGTGCGCGTGGCGTTTCCACTGTTGTTGGACACAATGCACTGCATGCAATAATGACTGAATGAGGGTTCTGTATGTTCTAAATTCTGTGGAGCAGAATAATCGGCCATATATTTTCGCTCGTGGGTCATTAATAAACCGGTATCGGGCCGCATTTGATAGCACCTGCTTAATGGACTGTCAGACACACGCCCCTATTGTTTTTGGAATAACGCGAGCATGTGAGAATAATTATGTAAATAATTACCAGCGCTCGGAATAAACAAATATATTAATCACTCATACCGTATCATTATCATCATGTTATTAATGTTCCACGGCTGTGCAGAGACCTCTCTTGTATCAGATTTGGAGCTCTGTCCCACCACGTGACTTCAATGCGGTATGGTGGGCTTTAACGATTATAAGTATTGATAATGATCATAATGGTAATAACCGGGACTGTAATCTCACCTGGTGTTAAGTGACGATGCAGTCTAAAGTAATAGCGGGATAACCTGTCAGAGAGTATGGCAGTTATATAAAACCCTAATTGATTTGTACGATACATAGAACCGGAACACTAAATCGCTTAGTGGCACGTCTTTGCCAACAGTTTGGTAACTAGCCACGGCCGAACCAGACAAGACCGGAGAAAATTCAGATATTATAAATTGTAGAAATAATTGTCAAAATTTCCTGAGCTAGGAATCGAACCCGGAACCTCGAACTTAAAGCCACAGCGCACATCGTTACGCCAGGGAGCTTAGTTTTTTGCCTGAGGCACGTGGGTTAAACAATGCTAAATTCCAACGCCTAGACTTATACTGAGAATCTCTCCATACTGTTTGTCGGTATTATAAGACCAAGTTCGATATCCCTTAAAAATATTTTTAAATTTGGGCGGAAACAAAATTCTGTAAAGCATAGCTTGAATGCTGTTTAAAACATGGATGGATTTCTATCTGGTGTAGCTTCAAAATTCAAACTAGCTTAAATCTTCAATCAAACTTAAAACATTATATGTTAGATAAACTTTCCAGTACTTTTGGTTATATATGCTTTTATAGATATAGTTTGTAATATGCTTTAAATAATCATAAGTACACTGTTTTCAAAAATTCAAAGAACATTTCATTAAGGGACACAGCACGTAATACTATTCAATACAAGCTTCCATCTCCAAGCCTTTGAACTCATCTAATTAGCATGCACTGTCATAAGCTATTCTTTGATTTAATTCTATAGTCACACGCTCATGATGTATGCTCTCGCTCGTTTAGATAAATGCTTCTGAGACTAAAGCTGCCTGAGAGAAATTCAGACATGATTAGTTTCTGCGAGCTTAACTTAACAAAGACATTATTCTTCTGCGCGAGTGTAAAAGACTTAAAGCTAGTTTAAATGTAGTTATACCCTCTTTTGCTTTGTTCGCGCACTAACAGGTGAGATATTAACTGCACTGTATTTATCCCTATTAATAATATAAATGATGAAGTAAGTTTTTTTATTGTTTTATGACGGAGAAAGCACATGACCCACTTGATAGCTAATGCCATATCATGAGGGAAAAGTGGGAAACGGATAGCTAAACTTGATTTTCAATTTTAATTTTTAATCTAAAGATTTTGATGAGATTGAGTTAGTTGACAATCTTGAATCAAATGAAATATTCAATCCTTAGATAGATTTATATTTGGTTTAAAGTTGCAATCTATACTAATATTATAAATGCGAAATCTGTGATTCTCCTTCCTAACCTGACGGCCGTCTGGCGCAGTGGGCAGCGACCCTGCTTTCTGAGTCCAAGGCCGTGGGTTCGATTCCCACAACAGGAAAATGTTTGTGTGATGAACATGTGTGCTTTTCAGTATCTGGGTGTCTAATGTTAATGTCTAATGTATATTAATCCTAAAAATATTCATTAGTCACCTTAGTACCCATAACACAAGCTACGCTTACTTTGGGGCTAGATGGCGTTGTATATGTTGTCGTAGTATATATATTTATTAAAAAAAATATATTAAAAAAAATATTAAATATAAATATAACCATACTAAGCAATAAATCAACTTAATTTTTGGCATGCTTAGTTAAGAGGACGGAGAGTATCATTGGCTACTTTTTATCCCAAAGAAACAAACAGTTCTTACGGAATTAACAAAAACCGTAATAAACGCAGACGAAGAACGCGGGCAACAGAAACGCTTCCTAGGGCATGTAAGGAACATGTCCTGCAAATTTCATTGAACTGAGGTATAGATGATAAGCCTCATGTGCCTGTAATTAAACTGGAAACCACGCCTTTGAGACTGGAAAACAAGGATTTCAACAATACTGCTTGGCGCCAGAAACAAGCATGGCGGTAATTCTTTCCCGGACGAGCTCCGTCACAAAAAGCTCTTCTACTCCTCAAAATAAAATAAGTAAATTACAATTTCCCATAACAACTCAACCGCTATACCGTTTACTGTTGGACAATACGTTCTAAGAATTTTTACACTCCGCAGTCTTGTTCTGCGTGTCCAGCTACTCTCCGCTATTCGGTGCGACCACTTCAGCACCCCCAAAGTTCCGGTCTTTCGAGCTATGTCCTACGCCAACTGTCGAATGTGGGCCTACGACTGAATTGAGCAAAACAACATCATGTCTCATGGTTATGATCCGCTTCACCAAAAACACTATTATCCCAGCCACCCATCGCATCATAGGCCCAATACGATTAAGACAAGGTATCTCTCAAATAAGAAAGGCCTAGGACTACCCAATGCGGATTGATAGAATTCTCCCACCTTTGCGGAAATTATGGGTAACTCTCAAGCTCTCACGATGGTTATGTTCACTATCAAACCAAGTAATATTTTAAAATGCTCACGACTCCGAAACGTTCGAGGTGTTAGGTGGGAATTGAACTTGATCTTCCTGAGAGGGACACTTAATTCTAGCCAGAAATCGTTGCAAACTCGATACTCAAAGTTCTAGACGAGTTTATATTCCTACGACACACGGTCCAGTTAGGTAGGCCAAATTCCTACCTAACCTGTCTACACTAAAATACTGCCAACAATAAGCCAGGTCTGGTGTTTTATGTTCCGAACATGAGGTACTTACTGATATTGTTAGGTGCTCATACCTAAGCGGCTTACACAGAGTCTCGTACAATTTGTAGCAGAACCTTTTATTCGACATTAAATGTAGAGGAATTGGTCTTATTTATAGGCCATCCGTTTCTTATATTATCCTGGCGGGAATAATATCCTTTTCACGAGCCATTTATGAAAAGCAAAATCTTGTCCTCGATGTGGGCATCGTGTAAGATTTATTTTTCCAATAAAAATATATTTGGACCATTAATCCGAGACTGTCTCGAAAGTTAGTTAGTTTCAAAATAAAACTATTAAGTTACAGTTATCAGCATAGTTTCAACAAATAAAGTGTACAGTCCAGTACAGTGTAAGCCCTGCGGATGTCGTACATAAAGTTGGTTTGTACACAAATACAAAAAAAATAACTTAATCAAGATATTGACAATAGTCAAATTAAAAAAGTGTCACGTTTTTTTACTTCTTATACCTATCTTTTTGTTTGTTTATTCATGAATTTCTTGTGTATTGCTATTCCTAATCAGTTTGATGAGTTTTATGCTGGCTCTGATAAATATTGCTTAGCATTAAAGTCACCTTGTGTACATTTTTTATAGTCAACATCATCATATCAACTGCACTACAGGGTCGGGTCTCTTCCTACAATGACAAGGGTTAAGGCATTAGTCCACCACGCTGGCCCATTGCGGATTGGTGAACTCCAAACGTCTTTGAGAACGTTATGGAGAATTCTCAGTGTCAGTGTCTCAGTACCTAAGTGATATTTTAATTGCTTAAAACGCACATAACTTAGAAAAGTTTGAGTTGCGTGCTGGGATTCGAACGCGGCCCACGGAAAGTGAAACCGACCCACTAAGTTATCACCGCTTCTCTTTGATATTCAAGTAAAATAAATTTGAAAAACAGGATCAGATATTTTTGAAATAATAGATTTTCAATAAAAATAGAAGCCATCTTAGGTTGTAGATGTATAGCGCGTAAACTATTATTGCAAAGTCATTGAAATCTGGTAAATTAGTACCTCCGTGTAAAAACTAAATGCATTCTCACAATTTAATACATTGATACATCATGTACCTGATCAAATCGCTGTTCCTTAAGACTAAGTCATAAGCTTTTAACTGAATCGTCTACTTTTTCTACAGGATGTGCATCTTTGCACATCGTGCAATGTATTGCCATCTGACGGAGATTTATTCTTGAAAGTGCAATGAAAATAGCTCTATTTTAAGTAGCTACATCTCATGTCAAATCTTCCTTGTCCACGTTGAATTTAAGATTAATGCTCGCTTTGACCTAATGTTAAATTCAGAGTTATATTTCTTTTTTGCGCGAGTCCAATTTTAGTGAAATGGTTTACATTGTCTGGAAATAAAGAGATATTAATGTGGACATAAAGTTAGGAATAAATCCGCATCCATCCACATAATGCCCGTTTTCAATACCACATGGATGCCTAAATCGTATGAATAATGGTTAAGGCGATTTGTATAGAAAAAAATCGTTTCACCAACTTTTAGGTTAATAACAATTGGTGAACGGTTGATGTATGCTTAGGAATGTGCTTAGAGTAGGCGTTATTTATCTAAGCATTGCCTGGTTTGTCGTTAGTGAAAACGGGTATTGGAATATGAGAAGGCTTAATTTTTTAGTCTGGCTCCGTTAACTAATTGTCTAGACCAGCGGTCGGCAACCTTTTGTCCTTCCTAGCAGTAGATCATAATACAAATTAAAATTTTCTATGAACAGATATCTAATTAAAATATAAAGTATGTAATACTAATGGTTTATGGAATTATTACTTATTCGGTAACCTTAATTTATATGCAATAAACGGATTCCTAGTATTATAAAGTGTTTTTATTAAATGTTTTAGTTAGAAGCTATATATTAGTTTGCTTTGATGTATGAAAATTGTTTAAAGCTTTCAAATTCGGTGTAAGACTTCAAGATATTGCCATTTATATTCTGAAAAACATATAGATAGTATTGACGAAAAGTGTTAAATTTTTTTTTGTATGGCTTAATTAAGTTGAAAAATTCAAATACTTATTTTTATAATTTTAGTTCTTCACTCTTAATATGCCTTGGCCGAAAAAACCGCGGACAGAGTGTTCAAAAACCCCTATAGACTATCTTAATAGAAATCTTAGTAAGCCCCTCAACCTCTATTAACTTAGCTATGATTCGTGAACGTTGAAACCTATACTATAATATCAAACCAATGTGGTAGGTTCAACGGATATTTTGATCAAGACTACAACATAGAAATGTGGTAACTTGAACGATATTTCCTATGGGTAGACGAAATACTAAATATACAAAATATAAATATACTACGATAATACACACATCGCCATCTAGCACCAAAGTAAGCGTAGCTTGTGTTATGGGTACTAAGATAACTAATGAATATTTTTATGTATATAATACACATTAATTCTTATAATATACAAATAAACACCCACTGATAAAAAAATCATGTTCATCACACAAATATTTTTTCAGTTGTGGAAATCGGATGCAGAAAGCAGAGTCGCTGCCCACTGCGCCAATCCGCTGTCTATTAGAAATTAAAGAAAATAATGTCTCTAATAAGAAAATAAAAGACAATAGTGCTAATTGGGTAAAACAAAAACCAGGGTTGGGTTTTTGTATAGTTAGATCCTGAATATATAATTTGGTTGTCCTTTTTCATATAACTACTACTAAACTTTTAGTTTATAGATTTGTGTACGGCTGATTTTGGTCTCGTTAAAGGTTTAAATTTAATTTAAGTTTACTGTGAGTAAGTATTCATTTATAAATACAATATCTCGCGGGTTTTCGCGTTTTTCCCGTGGAGTTACTTCCCCGCGCAATGCGATAGTTGTTGCTTTACAATATTACTGGGACAGTTTTGTAGTTTGAAAATATCTGGTATCGTTTTTTAAAACAAGTCTTTAATACACAGTGCGTTAAAAGTTTCTATCCATTGTAGCATCAATATTTGAAATCTATTATTTAGCTACTGTGCATTTTTTGGGAATAAAATCCAAGTAGTTTCACATGGAAAATCCTCAAGGGGGTAAAACAGAGGTTGAAAGTAGGTACGATGTTTTGTTTTGGCACAGGCAGTGCGGGAGAATTTCTTGACATCACGAATTGTAATCAAAATTCATTTCATTC
Organism: Pararge aegeria; assembly: GCF_905163445.1. Classification (NCBI taxonomy): domain Eukaryota; kingdom Metazoa; phylum Arthropoda; class Insecta; order Lepidoptera; family Nymphalidae; genus Pararge; species Pararge aegeria. Next base: position 6,310,882 of record NC_053195.1, on the reverse strand, counting down.
GTTAGTATTTTTAACAAATAACCCAGGTAAGTAGATACTACAATTGGTAATATTTGTCGCCAAAATTATCCCTCATAGGTATGGACACAGTTCGAAATTCTGGCGCTTACAAGTTGAAACATTAAAGGGAGAAAAAATGAAAAGTTTATCTTTTTTGCCCAATACATTTTTTAGATTAAATAAATATTTTTTAGTAATGAAATACATTTCATTTTGAATGCAATGTATGTTATTGCCTATGACATTCTCCACCCCATAAACTATTTCTATGCAACAAATGATGTCAATCCGATGCTCTTTTGCTGCGTTAAAGAGCCACAAATCAGCTGGAGAGTGTTCTGAAGAGTTATTTGCTTTGATACTTCCTTCCCTGTTCTCTGACCGCACCTCACGACGTAGAAATATTCCATCCTCATCATCTGGCTGCCTGGTATTCTTCAACTATTCGCAATACCAGATCATTTGTACTGCACACTTGCAAATTGTGGTACCATGTCCCATCAGATATGTTTCCCCCAAAATACAATCAGGTTATTAAAGGGGCGGATAAACAAACTCCTCAAAAGCCGACCACGAATCGGTGGGTATTCTGGCGCTCCAGATGTTTATGGGCGGTGGTGATCAGTGAACATCAGGTGACCCAATTGGCCTTTTGTCCACTATTAGTATATATAAAAAAAATTGTTTCTATCGCATTTCTCAGATACTTCTCCTTTCAATTATTTATTTGTTGATAATTATAAAAACCTTACCGGCCCATTGCAGGGCACGGATCTCTCATCTCTTGAAATGAGAAGGTCTTATTCTACCTCGCTGTCGCTAGGAGATAATTGGTAGACTTCATGCGCCTTTGAGAACATTATTATGGAGAGCTCTCAGACGTTCTGGTTTCCTCTCGATGTTATCCTTCACCGTTAAAGTAAGTTATATTTAAGTATCAACAACGCAACTTACTCCTGGTCAATGTACAACTCGGTCCCTCTGTAAGGAAGGCCGAAGTTTTAACCATTAGGCTATCAACATATATTTATTTGTTTTAAAGCTATTAATAAAATAAATTTGGTTTAATTTCCAGGTCATCAGTGCCAGTGGATTGCAGTGACCGGCTTTTAATTTATCAATGCATTAGTAATAAATTAGAGGGAGCTTCCTGTAGTTCAAGATGAGATCCGATGCTAATGGAGCGGTTTAATTATCGTCTATACCATCGCTTCGGAGAAGACTATCATGCAACGAAATGTAATTTATATTAATGTTTCATTTGTTTATTAATAGGCTGAAAATACAATACCATTTGAAATGTAAATCTGTATGTATAAAGTTCACTGACTGACTCACTCAACAGAAAATCTAGTAATGTTTTTGACGTATGAAGCATGTAGATAGTTTAAAGATAGAATGTCAGCTAAGAAAGGGTTTCACATAAAAAACCCCAAGGGGGTAAAATGGGTATTGGAAATTTGTACGATGATTTGATCATATCACGTTGATATCACGAATTGATATCAAAGTTTCTACGAAGACGTTCGCGGTCATTCTTTAGTGTTTTTACACATAACCCATGTAAATAGACACTACCATAATTGGTTATATTTGCCGCCCAAATTTTCTCTTTTTTCTTTCTTCGAAGTAAAAAAAAAACATTTTTTCTTTCTTTAAATAGTTGAAATATTTAAAAGAAGAAAAACCATTTTATTGGCGTAATTCATTTATATATTTAAATAAATAATTTTTAATAATTAAATACATTAATGCACATTCAATGCAATGTAATGTACAAACGTTGCAAATAATTATGGTGTCTTCAATATGTACAAAAAAACGTAAATGCCGCGGTAAATAAGTAATAAATATCGATATAAATAGAGATGGCGGTAGTATTTTAAAAATGGTTTTAATTTTCTATACAAATCTGCAGGTCCTTAAGTAAAGACTTCATCAGAAATTATGGTATACCAATGACATGTAGTCATTCATAAAGGCAACACGTGCCTTAAATCATACAGCGGAAATAGTTTGTTATTTGCTCTTGATCGCCATTTATTATAACTCGAAATGTTAAAATTAGAGGAAAGCATAGCAGTACGAACTTCCGCATTATTTAACAAGTTCAGCAAAATTCGAAGAAGAAATTATTACTAAATGGTAGGTACAAATATAGATTCCAGCTTGAGTTTTAGAGATTTGAAGCGTGGATGTATTTTGATGTCATTTTTTAATATGTCCACAATCATTCTTTGCTTTTTAACGTCCTAGTGCAAAGGCCTTCTAACCTCCACGTTTCTAGGTCACTTTGTTGTTTGTTGTCGTCTGTCCAACTGGTTGAAGGTCGACCAACGCTGCATTTACCGGTCTGGGGTTGCAATTCCAGCACTATTGGACTATTGGGGTCCATCGGTCCATCGATTCTCGGAGCTATGTGCCTCGCCTATTGCCACTTTAGCTTGCGACTTGTTAGTCTAGTTTTTCTACGGATGTCCTCATTTCTCATTTGATCACGTAGAGATACTTCTAACATAGCATTTTCCATCGCTCGCTGAGTGACTCTGAGCCTTCTTAAGAGGCCGATGGCGAAACCCATAAGGGTTACATACCCGTAAGGGCTTCTCTCCAATAGAAGAGAGTAATTTATAGCTTAGCTACATTACCTTAATATAGGTTGGCCGGCTTACATGTGCTAAACATAAAATTTTAGTGATCATAACTAGGAACAGTTAACCGTATTCTAAAACACCCAGTGGCAAAAACCAAATTCCTTTAAATCAAATTTTTGGCTCGATTCTTTTAATTTCAGGATCGGGTACCAGGGCTTCATGATACGTAGCTAAACATTAAAACTGTAAAGGACTAGAGAAGCAGTCTAAGGACAGAAATGATTATTTATTAGGTTTTTCGGAGAAGCAGCGTGATGGGTCTGTGTTTTAAAATCCTCTGCCCTATGAAACAGGAGGCATTTGCTCGACAACGGGATATTAATAGACTGAAGAAGAAGAAAAATTGTGACGTAACCGTGTCTATTCTTTTGAGCTATCTTTTTGCGCCACATATCAATTGATAGTTAATCTGACGTATTTTGGCGATTTACAAGAATAAGCATAATAATTTATTATACAAAACATCAACAATATTATAATACTGCTATTAGCTATACTAGTAAGTAAGCAAGTAAACGATTGATACTTTCATCTTGTTTCACAGCCTCAGGACGTGTCAACCAAGTAATTCTATTGTGTATGGCAATCCCGAACATAAAAACATTCTCACGGATCGATGGACGGACTTTCCCGGTGATTACCTAACAATTTAAGTCTGACTAACTTCGATGAGGTTGTCACTTGAGCTGTATATTATAACAGCGTAAAGGATATTATGTTGTTATAGAGCTCATCCGGGGAAGTACTATCAACGTGCTTATTTTTGCCGCTAAGCAGCATTGTTGCAATGCTGTGTTCCAGTCTGAAGGGCCTGGCTGCTGGCGTCATTACAGGCATATTAGGATTCACATCTACGCCTCAATTTGATGGACACACCTCAACACTTTGCAGGATGTATCTCTTTCATGCACTGCGAAGTGTTGCTCGGTTTAAAGGCTTCTGGTCAATCTATAATTAACAATAAAAAAAGGCTCTCTAATATCTTTAAACGAGATATTCTTGAATATTAACCTATATACATACTTCAACGATTTTCATGAAATTTAGTATGCAAAATCTAGATTTATTGATTTATGTATACCCCATACATAAATCAATAAATCTAGATTTTGCCCGGGATTTATTTTTGTCTTACTAATCAGGAAAGTACCTAGATCAAGATTTGCGATGTCTATAGTTATTAATCGAAATCCTTTGACGGTTTGCTTCAAACATTTAAGGTTTAATTATTCTTTAAATTACAACGTTTAACGTTTAACAACAACCGGTCGTTATCTAACTCTGTCCATATTATTATTATAAATGCGAAAGTATATCTGTTTGTTTGTTATTTTTGTTTGACGCAACAGTTCAACCGATCTTGATAAAATTTGCCTAATATGTAGTTTGGAATCCTAGAAACGGAGGATAATATTTATTGCGAAAGAGTTGCTGGCAAAATTGAGGATTTAAAATGCATAAGTTTACCTGACATGCCTTGACCCCTTAACATATTTTAAAGAAATTTTGCGTGAAAATAGTTTGCATCTTGGCAATCTCGACGGCCATAGGAACCATTTTATCTTTTTCTTTTCATTCTTCTAGATTTAAGCGCTTGACTGCAATCTCACTAGGTGGTGTGCAGTGTAAGTGATAATGCAGTCTAGGTTGGTAGCGGGTTAACTATTAGGGAGTATGGCAGTTAACTTACACCTATGGTGTAAAATACCTCTCCCTTATCGGTTTGTACGCAACATCGGACCGGAATGCTAAATCGTTTAGAGGCACGTTTTTGTCGGTAGGGTGGTAACTTGCCACGGCCCAAGCCTCCCTTAGGATATCTAAAACCCCAAAATAACTGCGGATGAAGTAGCGAGCAATATCTCGGAATGATATTTCACTGTTAACCACTCCGCTAAGTGCGTTGCAGTGCACAAACATTTACCAATGTCAGTGTTTTATGGTGATTATTGTTGTCACAAGGAAATATTTTTGCGCAGATGCGAACCAATTTTCAGTCAAGAGACAATGGATCTTTTGTCTTACAGATAGGACGACGTGGGCGTTAAATCCATTAGCCAAGAGTCCCAGGACATACTAGCGACACGACTAAATAATAATGAAATGCACGTGATATGTATATGTACCTCTTTATCAGTTTTTAGTGGGAGCAAAGCTTTTTGTGACGATGGTTTACCACTTACCCATTTGGTAGGCCCATGTTCTCAGTCTGTCAATATCTTTATATACATATTTCTTGTGTGCGTGTGTATGTAATTGAACTCCTCCTAGACGGTTGGATTGATTTGAATGAATTTTTTGCTATAGGTTTGGGTGGCACCCTGGATGGTTTAGTTTCACAAATTAGCCCGACAGATGGCGCTGGGGTCCGCTAGTTAATGTATAAAAAATTTAATATCTAAAGGAAGTGGTGCTCCCTTTCGGGCACGCATAATCTAATTGTTAGAATTATGATATTTTTTAATTCAAGCAATTCATATTTCACTTGGTTTAACGAAGCGGGAAGATATCGTGAGGACGTCTGCAAGCCTGAGAGTTTTCCGTAACGCTATAAAAGGCCTGCGAAGTCTGTCTACTACTCCGCACTTGGCCAGCCTGGTGGACTACGGCCTACACCCTTTTCATTCTGAGTGCCAAAAGACATGAGTCTCCCACAGTGTCCTTGAGTGAGCTGGTACTGTGTTGATGAATACAAAGATGCATATATTTATTAAGCACTAATAAATGGATACGACTCTCCAATTTACAAGTTGTATATTAAACTTCACGTAGGGCTGCCTGGATTTTTTTTATATTGCATATTAATATTTAATGTAAGTTTTTTTTTTATTTAGTTTAGTTTTTGATTATTCTATTTATGTTATAGTGTAGTGAGTAGTGATGGGTCATAGATACCAAATACATAAATAAATATTATTATCGTATGTTTTATACAAAACTGCCACGTATGTTAGCGTGCTCGATCACGGATCACGGGGGTCCTAGTTTAGATTCTCAGGTCAGACAAAAATTTTTAGTAGTTGCTTCGGCATTTTCTGTTAAGATATGTTGCCTGAGTTAGGTAATGCTCACTGTCTAAAATGGTTTTCATGAATAATCTTTTTAAGTTTAGTTTTATTGAGTTCAGACAGATAGACAACTGGTCCTCATTTTTACAATATGCAGTGATATGCCGCGTCGACGCGTCGTTAGTGAGAATTAAACCTGTGACGTTGCCGAACTCAACAACTTTCTGAATGGAGTTTCCCGTTAATTTCACCGCAAATTGAGTCCGATGAACAATCTTAGAACAAAATTTGTCACCCCCGACGTCGCGTGAGCGATGAATTCGGGTCCCGAAAATAGAAAAAGTAGGTGGATACCTACATATTGTCGCTGAAGATCAATACATACATTTGTTAAAGTGAAAACTTCTAAAGCTGCGCTGTGCGATTTTTTATAAGGGCAAATGTTATGGGTCGCGTCACCGACATGCCATGGTAATGTGACGCGCCCCGATTACTACCATGTTCTATGGCCGATAGGCGCACTGGGCAGCGAACCTGCTTTCTGATTCCAAGGCCGTGGGTTCACAACTGGAAAATGTAAGTGTGATGAACATAAATGTTTTCAGTGTCTGGGTGTTTATCTATATATTATAAGTATTTATGCATTTCATAAAAAATAAAAATCAGTTATCTTAGTACCCATAACACAAGCTACGCTTACTTTGGAACTATATGGCGATGTGTGTATTGTCGTAGTATATTTATTTATTTATGTTTTAGTGATAGTACTTTTCAAGAAAAAGAGTTTGATAACGTCAATTTTCTATCTGATTCGGGGGGGTAATAAGAAAAATACTATATTCGTAACAATGTTTGGTCCGACCTAGGACTGGAACGCAGGACATCAAGCTCCGCAGTCAAAAATGCTCACAACTAGAAAAATTAGTTAGTTAATAAATTCTACTAATCTAATAAATGCGAAAGTTTGTAAGGTTGGATGGATCGATTGATGTTTGTTACTCTTTCACGCAAAAACTATTGAATACATTTTACTGAATTTTAGATTGGAGATAGGTTATACCCTGGATTAACACATGGCTTCTTTTGACTCTGGGAAATGTACGGTTCCCGCAAGATTCATGAAAGTCCAATAAACCGCGAGGTATTAAACAATAAAATCACAGCTTTGAAGCGGTGATAGCGCAGTGCACTTCGACTTCACTTTCGGGGTGCCGAGTTCGACCACTAATTTTTCTAAGTTATATACGTTTTAAGCATTAAAAGATCACTTGCTTCAACGGTGAAGGAATACATCGTGAGGATACCTGCATACCTGAGAGTTGTCTACAATGTTCTCAAAGGTGTGTGTAGCCCACCAATCTGCACTGGGCCAGCTTGGTGGACTACAGCCTTTATCCCTTCCAATTGTGGGAGGAGACCCGTGCCCTGTAGTGGGCCGGAAATAGGTTGATATGATGACGATAATGAATAAAATCAAAGTACATATATTAAACTGAATTACAGTGAACATTTAAATATACTTAGTGAAATGTTAGAGGTATCTGGAAGTAATAAATAGATAGTTCTTGATTTATTAAGTGGATTAAACTTAGTCTTGTGAGCATTATTGAACCTACATAATATTGAATCATAAATAATTGTAGAATATATAATACTCACTCAATAGTCAACCGACGAAGGAAGAAGGAATGCGATCTGTAAAAGAAAAAATAAACTTTTAATGACATAAATTGGTCCAGAAAGTTACATAACCATCACTGTCTGTTATGTTTATTATCCGCGACGTTTGTGAGTGTGTGTGTGTTTACAATTGAATTAATGTTAATTTAAAATAAAACTACAACTGTAAGATTAAGATTGAATTCAAAAATATTATCTCTTCACCAATTTGCTTGATTTTCTTTAGAAGCATCGTCATGATCATTATAATCCAATCCTATCATGGAGTGTCTATCTGGACTCTCATGAATAAAGGGTTTTTAGATATCTAAGCCAACTATGCTTCTACAACGCAAGTTTCCATCTAGTGAATGTTTCATTATCATCATCAATATTAACATTACCAGCACAGTACGGGAAATGTTACTCCTCTCTGAGAATAGATACCGAAGTGTTAACCAACAAGCTATCACCGCTCTGCAAATGTTTGCCAATATAATATCGTAAGATTCAACAGATTAACTTATGTAAAGCGCCATCGAAATAAATTTGTACCGATTTACAGATTTCCACTAACTTTCTTATAAATCACATCTTTTACTATATTGTAGTGAAGAAGCTCATATTCATAGTTTATTTTAACGTCATGTCCATAACACCTTTATGAGAAAAAGATTTATCATTGTGTCCATACAACGAATTTACCAACACGGTTACTGTATACCACTTGAGATATCCCAAGATTTATGCTCCACAACAATCTATGCGGTTGGCTTTCCGTGCAATAGTCCTTATTTGTTTAAAATAAGGGTTATATTTATTTGAGAAATTACTTTAATAGTGAACGTAGCTGTGGGTATTATAACGTTCTCTCAGTTGGTGACACTGGTCGTTGTCACCGTAAGATAAATGGCTGATGGTCTGCACTTAGTGACAAGTTTATCCGTGTTTCAGGTTATTGGTGTTACACTAGAAATACTATAACTATCATTTTAAAGAAGCAACAGTGTTGCATTGCCCATATGTAGCTTAAAGTTGTAAGAAAATACCAAGAGATTAACAAAAAAAAAACTTTTAGACTTTTCTATATTTTTGGTATTCCTTGTAAAGAGTTGGTGTGACTGAATGTCATTACTATTTGAAATAGTTGGTTGTATACGGAATGACAAATTTGCAAAATCCTATTTAGTCATACATTATTTCATTAACATCGATTCCCTAACTTCATCGAAGTGTACAAAAAAGAGTTAAATAAATAAGTAAAAATAGCAAATGTATATAATGAATGCTTAATTTATCATTTTCCATCATTTCGACGCTATTTTAAAAAATATGAACACTACTGCGTATTGGTGGGTTTCACATACGTTTGAGAACATTATGGAGAACCCTTAGGCAACCCGATTTCCTCATCCTTTATCGTTAAAACAAGTGATAGTTTAATTGCTTAAAAGCACATTACTTCTAAAAGATGAAGTTGCGTGCTGGGATTCAAACTAAGCCCCCCGAAAAGTTGGAAGTCCTAACAACTAGGTAAGACATAAATAGCGCGCTCCCCACTTTTTACGAATTTTATAAAACGTTTGGGAAATGATCTTATGCATCCAAACAAAGAAAATGATTTTGCTGAATTCTATTCATGTAGCAAATCGAAATAACAGTAGATCAATCATGACGATAGAGAAACTGATGGTGAAATTGAGGAAAGTATAGACCACCCACGATATGAAGTGACGATGATAAGGGACTTTTGTCTGTGAACTAGCCGGACCACATGATTTCGTGCTTGTCAAGGAAAATTTTGCTCGCTACGATCGTGATTTATTGAAAGCCTTTCTAATACACTATAGAGCCCATCAAATATATTACTCTTACAAAACAAGAGTACGTGATTTGTATTCCCGTTTTGAAAGTAAACTGTTGTTTAATAATGTTGAATACATTATTAAAAGTAAGTGTAAATAAAAATGGGTATATAGTTTGTCGACCTCCCTGGTGCAACAGTGAGCGCTGTGAATTTAAGTAAGAGGTCCCGGGTTCGATTCCTGGCAGGGGCACTTCTTCTTCTTCTTCTTCTGTTCCTGGGCCTTTTCCGCACTTGGTCTGGGACCGTCCGTTGTACGTATGGCCACTAATGCGGCTCCCCGCTGGATCACTCCAGCCAGCCGAGCTCGCTCCAAAAGCTTAGCAGGCCGCCCAGGTCGCCGAGTGCTTCATGGAGTGTTGCTGAGGAGCCAAGGTGTGCTGCGCGTTGTTCTGCTACTCCGTTGCATTGGAGCATTACGTGTATCGGTGTTTCCTCCGTCTCCATGCATGCTCTGCAGAGAGGGCTGTCAGTTATACCTAAAATGGAAAGGTGTTTGTTTAGTGGGCAGTGCCCTGTTATCATACCTACAACTGTCCTTAGTTTAGGTCGATTTAGTTGCAGTGATTTTGTTGTTAGTCGTGGGTTGAGAACTGGTACGGCCTCCTTCGTGTGTTTGCACTCTTTTGTTTTAGACCATAGCTCCGAGTGTGATGTTTGCGTCTGGTTGTGGTGTATGGGTATAATGGGTTCCGGTCCAGCTACCCTTAGTGATGCTGCCTGACGCGCTAATTCGTCGGCTGCGTCGTTTCCTCTGTTTCCGTTGTGACCTCGTATCCATTTTAGGGTTACTCTGTTGGATTTTGATAGGGCTTGTAGGGCCTTGTGACAGTCAAGTATGAGTTTTGATGTTGTTGTGTGTTTGGTTAAGGCTTTTAGTGCAGCTTGACTGTCACTGTTTATGTTGATGCTGAAGCCTTTTACTTTTCTGTTTAGCATGGCTATGACTGCTGTTGTTATGCCCACGCACTCCGCTTGGAAGACGGAGTTGTTCTTACCAAGCGGCTGGGCAATGTTTATGTTAAGCTCCGGGCAGTATATCCCTGCTCCAGTGCCTGAGTTTGTCTTTGATCCGTCGGTGTAGACCTCTATTGCGACGGTGTCAGCTTTGTCTGTTTTTCCTCCTTCAGCGGCTACTTTATAGTGCCTGTCTATCACATAGTGTTTCCGCGTCTTGTCACATATCCAGTCTAGTTGTGGGCATTTATTAATTTCTTTTGATAGTATCCTTGTATGTCCTATGTTTGTATCCTTCCACATGGCAGGGGCACTTTGGGAATTTATTATTTCTGAATTTTCTCTGGTCTGGTCTGGTGGGAGTTCTGTTACCACCCTACCGACAAAGACGTGCCCCTAAGCGATTAAGTGTTTCGGTGCTATGTCGCGTAGAAACTGATAAGGGGTATGACTACCATACTCCCTATATACAGGTTAGCCCGCTACCACCTTAGACTGCATCATCGCTTACCACCAGGTGAGATTGCAGTCACGGGCTAACTTGTAGCGGTATAAAAAAAAATACAATATAATTGCTATTGCTGGTAGAATTAAGATTATAACAAAGTAATGGTTTTAGTAAATGCATTGATAGCATAAACAAATTATAATAAAGGCGCAGTTTCCTGGAGGTGAAAAACAACCTGTTGTTATATCAAACCATTTTAATGCGGAAGGAGAACTTTCAGAATGCAATGAATTTTACGCACAGCACTTTAATGTACAAATAATTTCATTCAGTTCCTGAGAACGTTTTAAATCAATGCTTCGTCGTGAACTTTTGAATCGAACCCACCCGTTGATAATGGCTGATGGATGACTCCGCTGTTAACCTTCAGCTACCGGTATAATTGCGTGTAAGGTCTTGTATGCATAAGCCGATCTATCAAATATTTTTTTTCTCTTTATACCGGGCGCGTTTAGCACATTCGTAGATTTAGTTTAGGGATAACGAATCATTTATCTTCTATATATATAAAAGAGAAGGTGTGTAGGTATGTTCCGTATAGGCTCTGAAACGGCTGGACCGATTTCAATGAAACATTCAGGGAATCTCCGGATTGACCTGGCGAGTAATCCTGTAAAGTTTGGTGACGATCGGAGCACTCCTATTTTTGAACTGTCAAACTGTCAAATACAGCTTTTATTTACTATGATGATATTCTATTGTTGGGTGTACATGGGTGTAGATAATGATCTTCACCCGCTCGAGAAGAGAATAGAAGATAGAAATAAATGATCTAATATATTATGAGACTTAAATTAAAAATTTAATGATTTAAGTTTATTGTTTAAATAAAATAAAGCAAAATCTAGCCCGGCGAAGCGGGCTGGGTACGCTAGTAATATAATAATAATAACCATCCAGTCATGACTCGGGTCTATGAACAAATAGGCTTATTTGTTTAAATCTATTTGTTTTATTGATCGAGATCAAACATTAAAATAACTTTTAATAATGTATAACCCCATTAAATATCGTGATATTATTAAACTGTTGGTATTTAAATGCATCTTATAATTGATGTGTGATTATGGCATAAACCATGCATATAGATATAAACAAAAATATTGGATTTCCTGGTCGAGTTTTGGCGGTTTTTGAAAACAATGCCATAGAAATTTATTATAGCTATCTTTTTGTTAGTTAGATAAGCTACAAGTCAAAGCTGAAAAAGGTTAAAGGTAAAAAAAAAAAAGACGAAATAGTTCTTTTATTTTCTTACTAAACATTATAATACGCTGGTCTGAAATGAAACTTTTAATAAATTTAATGGAAATTATTACAACTTAAATACACTTCTTCCTTCCTTATACGTATGGCTTGGATTTGGAACACCCTTTCGAGTTCTGCGTTTCCTACCTCTTACAACCTGGGTATCTTTAAAACAACAGTTAATAAGCATCTTCTAAGCAAGCGCGTCCCATCTTAGGCCACATCTGCACTTTCCATCAGATGAGATTGCGGTCAAGCACTGGTGTTACCAATAAAAATATATATATTAAAAAAATGCAACAGACCTAACCGAAATGTGTGTGTGTTCCAAACCTAAAGCAACGTAACAAGTGACTGCAGTTTAATAGCGTTATTTCCTACAGTAATGAAGAAGACATTATTTAACGTTCCCCGTTTATCTTTTACCATTCAGATCTTATGAACTTTCAATCTTCATTTAATGCGGGATCTATTATAGGGATGCGTGTGCCTATGGGCGCATTGAATGAATGTGAAATTAATTTTTCTTATACTGTATTAAAAAGCCATTACTGTTATCTATGGGTACATTTATAGTCTGTCTATTATAGAGGGAAAGTAAATGTACTAATTTGGTAAAGTCGGGATTACTTTTATATCATTTTAATGTGTTTTTTATGTATGTTGGTAACGCGTGGTTAAATTTACTAACTATTATGTTCTATGAGAATAGAGGATGGAGTGGGTAGAGTATCAATGTTACTGATAACTTAGTGTAGTTATAAGTAGTACTAGAGCTTATTGTGAAAAAGCTGGTTCGGGGTAGTACTATCATGGTGGTTTGAGCGACCCTGCTTTCTGAGTCCAAGGCCGTGGGTTCGATGCCCACAACTGGAAAATGTTTGTGTGATGAGCATGAATGTATTTCAGTGTCTGGGTGTTTATATGTATATAAGTATTTATGTATATTATTCATAAAAATATTCATCAGTCATCTCAGTATCCATAACACAAGCTACGCTTACTTTGGGGTTAGAAGGCGATGTGTGTGTTGGCGTAGTATATAAATATAAATAATTGCGTGTTATTACGCACTACTACACCTTATGAGACGTAACACCTACACCCCAGGTTGATCGAGACTGGGCGGCACTTTGTTGAACGTTATAGGAGTTCCTTGCATGCCCTGCGAAGTGTGCTCTATAAACGAGGTTGTTAGGTTATTTAATGTTTAGGTAGGTTGTTGTAGAGATTTTTTCTGTTAATATTCTCAATGCTTTGAGAAGCACGTTTAGACGTCGGTTCTAGTTATCACTGACATTTGCCGGTAATCGATAAAGCCCATCACACCGCACTGGAACAGCTCGGTGTTTCTATATTCAAAATTCTATTCAAAATCCTCTTTCTGATGAGAGAGAAGGCCTGTGCCTTGCATTGGTAAAATACACAATGTACAATGTGTTTAATGAGCTTTCATTTATAGCATTTTTAGTAAGGTTCCTCTGAATGTTAAGATTGCTTCAAGGTAAGGATAAAGGCCATACCTTTGAGCCTGCGTGATTTTTCTATTAAGAACAGCAGTTTACTTCTGAGTTCAAAATTATAACACCACCCCATACCGAATGCCGAAACATTTTTATTCAAAATAATCCAGATTGATTAATATTTAGTTTTAAAAATGTTATGTTTTAAAAATGTGCTCAGTTAAGCTTTAGCTTTGCAAATATTATTTTCTTTAAGACTAGGTGCGTACTTCAAACTAAATCAAACGTCACTTTCACGCTTGGTCCTATTTTCATGGAGGAAATGAAGGTATGAAAATAGGGTCGCAATCGCATCCGAGATAAGATTATAGCTCTCCTTCGCCTGTCTACTAGTACCATGGCTGTAAAAAAAATATTTTCCAGATGTCTCAAACATTTTTGTTTGTCACTGCAAAGACACCGCTGTATTACTTGTAATTTTACTTAAAAGACAAGTTCTACAGACACATTCAGTTATCAGCTCTGTTAATTAGCTCTACGAACTTGAAAAATAAGAATTGAAGACAGAAAAACATCTTACTTTTTTGTGATTATTTAATAAGCAAATACAATAATAATAATAGCAATAAATCTTTATTTTCGAGGTGGCCTGTTTATGTTCATGTTAGTACCTAATGCATCTTAACCTATGACAGTGCGTAACAACTTAATTAAGACCTTAAAACCTACTGGAGCCAGTTACATAAATTAAAAATTTAACTCGTTATGAAAAACCCTACGAATGAGGTCAACACGCGAATTATGATTGGAAATATCGATTGATAATTGGTTGGATGGAGAAGATACCATGCGTTGTTTGCCGAAATTAAAAAAATAAATAACAGAACTCCAAGGGTTTAAGTGAATTCTTGTCTCTTTAATTTTTATAGCGCCTGATAAGTTATGTCATAACCAGACGCGTTCCAACCATTCTTTTCATTAGAAAAAAAGTATGTAATACCAACAAACAGTTTATTAGAGTGGGAGCATCAAACAGAGTCCTACGGATCCATTAGACTGTCTTTTGTGGGTTTAGTATAAGAAACCCATAAAAGAGTCTTCTGGTGAGTAGAAATTTATAATAGATATTTATTGTAACGCAAGACCGGCTTTTCGGCTTCTATGGTAGTACCGCCACTGTGTGCACCCTGTGATGCACCTTAAGAGTGAGCTATCCAGCTTACATGCAAATTCTCATGAATAGCTCACTCCTGAGGAGGGTGTTGGTGCTACTGACTAGCCTGCCCACCATAGACGCGGTATGTTTATCATTTATAAATCGTCCACATAAAAGCAAACACAGCCGACGCACTGCAGCGCCAAGGTTTCCACCCTCAGCACATTGATGTACTGGTCACGAAGGGCGCTGTAGGTTCGCTGCATATAATTCGTCCACGATGTTGCTAGGAATGTCCATTTGTATCTGCACGGTATTATCTTGGCAAATGAAAGTGTTTATAATGTACTTTACGAATATTTGTAAACATTCGTCACAAATTATTTCGTCACAGATCATTGTCAGTGCTATTTATGTATTTGTTGTAGGAATGCACGCGGGGAAGCCTTTTATTACCGAAACCATCAGCCATAGAAATAAAATTTATTTTATAGATTTCAAATATCTAATTTGTAAACATCATATCGATATTGCTATAAAAATATGAAATGGAACAAGCTATAAAATTGATACGAACAATAATGTTATGTAAACAGGTCTAGCAACGAAGTGTGAGTCAATCTCTCGCACCGAGGTTCCGTACATTGGATGGAACATAGTTACTTAGTTAAGTAATATTCGATGCAATGCCTTTGTAGTTTTTCACGTCAAAAACTACGTGGCTTAGAAATAAAAAAGCCTGATTTAAATTAGCTAAAAAAATTACAACACATAACTTTATATACCTCTTATATATAACATTTCATAATGTGATAAAAAAACAAAACGACTATAAAATAATGACGCCGTTTTGTTTTGCGTTGTATTTGAATAATAATTATTAAATAATTATTCAAAATTTCACGTCGGTAAAGATAATTAGTGGTTATACTTTGGGAAGAGGATAAAATAAAAATAAATAAAGATGGACCATGTCGCATACAAGCGTTCGTTTTAGCATTTTGGCAGCGAAACCCTAAAAAGAAAACACGGATACCAATTTTACAAAATACCAACGTATCTTACAATTTAAGTATAATGAAATTGACAGTTGAATGGTAAAGTGTAATAAATACGGTGATAAAAAAATCGATTATCGTTCATTGATCAGCTATATTTTCCACCTATACACAGTGTAGGTGGGGCGTGGGACGTGGGACGTAAAATCTTACAGTACATACATCCTCGAGTACTCCCGACTTTCAACCAACCTATTATAACCCTTAATTGACAAGTTAGCTGTTTTTACCAACAGACCACCATCAGAGCTTATCTGATTCTATAATTTAGTAAAAGAAAGCAGCAACTAATAAGTAAAAATGAAGTGAAATATGAGAATGGTAAAATTTATAATCTATATTCATCTACTCCCAAATACGATTCAACTAAAAGTGATTTTGTTAACATCATGATTTACTAGTTTACATACTAGTTATGTAGTATATATAAACAAGTTTTTAAAATTCATTCTCTTTATCAGTCTTTGCTATTAAGTACTAAATGACAATGTGCTTTTTAGTGTTCGTTCCTTATGGTGAACAACCTAAATTTTCTAAGATATCGACATAAAATTTGAAGAGTAAGAAGAGTATTTATTTATACATATATATATAATATATATATATAAATAACTTGTGAAGTTTTTAGATATTAATTAAATAAATAAATAAATCTCTCATGGGAAACTTGTGTAACACTTAAAATCGATCAAGTGTTCGCTTTTATATATGTTTCTATATATATATATGTATATCTATATATAAGTGGCCAAATATAAAAGCAAACACTTGACCGATTTTAAGTGTTTCAGTGTTACACAAGTCTCCCATGAGAGAAGCTTTATTTATTTATTTAATTCATTAATATGTAAAAACTTCACAAATTATTTAGATGTATGTATAATATTTTGGGCTACGGTTTACTCTAAAGTTAGTTTCAGAAGTCTAAAGTAACATTCACTTTAAAGTTAGTGACGTGATAAAAAGCTTTACTACCCAGCAGGGTAAGTATACTCTAATAATACTCTCTCTCTATGAGAGAAAAAGCAAACCCACTTTGCCCAGCAGTGGGATATAAAAATGCTATATTAGTAGTAGCAGAGCTTCTTGCAACAGCTTATCCAGGGAAGTACTACCACCATGTTTATTTCTGCTGCAAAGCAATATTGTGTTGCAAGTCCTTCAGACCTGAACACGGGTTCATGTCTGAAGGGCTTGTATGCCACTGTTATTGGAGGCACAGGGTGGGTGGCAAGTTGCAAAACGTGTTCCTTGCATGCTCAGCGAAGTGCGGGTCTGTTTACAAGCTATGATTTTCTACGTACCAACAGGTGGGACATCTGCTTGAACAGTCAATTATTTATTACTATAATAAAAAAAAAAGTTTAAATTTTATGATTATGTAGTTATATTATATTTCCATAGTTATGTTCTGACTTATCATCTTATACGACTGCCTCAAGCAGCATGTTCATGTTACGGCACGATTCAATCGACACGCGTGAATTACTTTCTATAAACGCGATTGCGTTTGAATGAACATGAGGGCGTTTTGATTAGAATCCATTTGTTACATACGATGTTGAGTTCTGATGGCGTCGTTTGTAATAATAAAACACTCTGCCTAATTAATGACAGTAATTTTATTTAAAACCTTTTGAAAACAAGCTGTTAATAAAATCTATCTATTTTATAAAAGTTAGCGTAGCATTCGAGCAGCAAACTTTGTGACATCTTTTCGTCCAAAATCCTGAAGACCTAAGTCTTCGGACACACGTGTAGCTAGTAATGACTTATGGGTCTGAAACGCTTACTATGAACCTCATAAAAAGGCTCATAGAGGGCGATGGAGAGAGATATGCTAGAAGTATTTCAACCTGTTCAAGATTCAGTTCAGAAATGAGGATATCCGTAAAATAACTAGAGCTACTGACATAGCTACTGACAGCTTAGTCGCGATATTAAGTTAATATTTAAATTTAATCTCTAGGTGGGGTTTGACATCTTTGATAACAAAAAGATGGCAAAATGTATTAAATCTTCGATTACAGAGTTCGGATTCGACTGATAATTAGTATAAACTTCGGGAATTAATGTCCCGGGCATACCGGGTGGTTTAAATTCCACATTTTTTAAAAGACCAGTTCGAGACCCTAAAATTGGCATTAGATTTTAGTTTAACTTTGTACTTATCACCATCGCCTTACAATAATGGAAATAATTTTTTTTCGGAGTCATTTTACTTTGTGTTGTAGACTTTGTATTATATAATGATTGATATATATATTTTTTTTATATGGTAACTTCTTCTTGTGTACGACCTAACCCTAAAAGTCTAAGTTTTTTTTCCCTTTCCTTTGTTCCTTTGCATGGCAGAGATTGCTTTTTAGCGATAATATAGCGCCCATAGAACCTGTGCGCTATATTTAGTATTTGTTTTTTGTATTTTGATTTCATTTCATAAATAAGTATGCTTAAACGGTTCATCAAACCTGCCATGGCATATTTGTATGGACATATTTTGAGTTTAAGCTTCGAATTTGATAATGCAGACGTGCTTAAACCAAACAATAGTCATTTAATGCCTCTAAATGTAAGAAAAACGCGTAGGCGCGAATGTTTGCTTTGTAAATATGGCATTATTATGATTTATTCGGCCATTAGTAACGCTTGACCAACTTTTGTGGTTTTGAACGGTTTGTTGAGTAAATGTTTGTGATTGTTAAAAGTTTTGTTGTGTTAACTCTGATTTCTCTAAATTATTTCAATTCGTAATCAAGTGCTCGAATGAATTGTTTATTTATAGTCAAAGTCAAAGTAAAATATTTTTTATTCAAATAGGCACATATATGGCACTTGATTACATACAAAATGTATACATGGTAGTGATGGCGATAACTATGTATATTCGCGAACTTACAAGGGTTCCAAACGCGCCCTGGTCTAAGAAGAATCCCACAACAAACTTAGCCGGGTGTTGTTTTTGTTATCACCATCTCACATTGTAATTTGAAAATATTTAAGAAGCAACCTGGTTAGATATAGTTATAGTTCACACCCACGCTTTTTTATCGTTTACGTAATCTTTTTACTTTATTAGGATTTTTCTGCTTTCCCTGAATACAAACTAAAGTTTTTTAGAGACATCCCAAAGATATCAACCGGTAACCGGTACTATAATATTATTGCCTACATTTTTTTGCCCTCCCATGGAAGAGAGGGAAATAGAATTAATACCAAAGTGCTGGTAGTTCTACTGATATCAGAAGAAAATATAACACCTAGAAATTGACGTTTACCAAAGTCAGTTTCCTTTAATGCATTGTTAATATTCCATATTAAGCTATTTATAACTTCTTGCCAATTATATTAGTACGTAATGAGACTTTTTTTAATTCAGAATTAAATACAAGAAATTGCAATTTAACATAACAAGTTTTTTTCTTATTCATTGTTAAACTCCATATTTATAAGAATGAGTCACATCTCATTGCTGAAGAAAAAACAATACCTAGAAATTGCAGTAAACCAAAGCCAGTTTTCCTCAATGCATTTAAAATCCACCATGTCCTGTAATATTAAACTTATTGCCAGTTGTAATTAGTACCTAATGAATCCCATCCAATTTCATAGGAAGAAAATAGAACACCTGGAAATTCCAGTTTACGAAAGCAAGTTTCCTTTAATGCATTATTAATCCTCTATATCTGCCTTTGTAAGGCAAAATCGACCGGTAGGTGTGGTAACTCACAAAGGAAGTATTCCTTTACGATGCTTATTAATTCAGTCAGCAGTGAATCGTTTGAGGTTTCAATTACACGTCGAATACAGATTGTACACCTTAGTAACCTATTACGAAAAAGCCTACTCGCAAATAGCGATGGTTTCCGAGTATAGAATACCAGAAAGTCTGGAGTCAGCGTGAAATAAAGTAAGTCGATTGCAAAACTTTTGGTTTATTTATTTTTTTATATACACTTCGAATACATAATCTACACTTTAATGCTTTATCAGTAAGCATGGGATGGTCAAATCGCAACGGTTGATAGTTTTTGAATATTGAATACTTGAGATTGTTTCATTTCGATTATACGTCGAATACTATTTTTATGAGGCACAAATATATAAATTTATTTTGATGGTTATCTCAGTTCAATTTAAAGAATATAATATTACATACTGGTTGCTTTTTTACCGGGATAAAAATTTGTTTTGTCCGTTTTCAGTGTTCATCTCCAATTTCGGTGTCGTAATCGAGCCAATCATAGGCTACAGAGAAACATACAAACTTATAATATTACAGTAAAGTAAATATTCGCACTCATAGCATACTTTAATAATACTAGCTGACCCGTGCAACTTCGTTGCACCAATAACCGATTACCGGAAAACACAAATAAAATGACATTTTCTAAAATTGAATCCTAGCTAGGTCGATTTATCGCCCCCAAACCCCATGTATACTAAATTTCATGAAAATCGTTGGAGCCAATTCAGAGATTCCAATTATATATATATATAGGTATACAAGAATTGCTCGTTTAAAGATATAAGATTAAGTATGCTATGGATTTATGTATTGTATACTTTCAATATACCCATTAGCATGCTATTATAATTAACATTATTGTATTTTGGAGGTAGTAATGTAAAACAGCATTAAGTATCTAAGCGAATGAATGTTAATCGCAAAATTGTTAGTTATTGTTTTTATGCTAATATAATTCCTGTTTGAATTTATATCAAATTTCATTGGGATATTGGCAAAACTCCATATACGCATTGTATGTAAAATGTAAATTAGTATTAAAATTGTGCAATCATTACGAAGTTTAACAGGCGTCATTTGAATATAGTAATGATCTGTTATTTTTTGTAACTTTATTCACCTTTCACTTTGTATATTTTGTATATAATAACAACGCTTATTGGACAGGGGTTATGTTTATTTTTATTACATATACCTACGTATTATTAGTATGTATTTAAATAACATGAAATTAAACTATATAAATAAATACTTAGCTGATGTACATATATATTCGCCATAACAGAAAATGATGGTTTCACAAAATAATTCCAAGGAACAATCCTTTTAGAGAAATAACTGTAAGTTATCTTTAAAATACACAGTGGCGACCACAATATCAACTGTGTTGAGGAACATTTTAGGTCAAATGGGGTCACAAATGAGGTACTATGGCAACAGCAGAAACAGAAGTCCAATATGACTTCTTAATAATTCATAGTGCAGACATAAATTAACACGCACATAAATTACAAGTAATAACAATTATTACTGAAGGAGATCGACTTATAAGGGTCAAAAAATGAAGTATTTAAATAACGATCAGTTAAAAGTATAGTAATAGCTCCTGCTAAAACAGGTAGGGAAAAAAGAAGTAATAAAGCTGTAATTCCAATAGCTCATACAAATAATGGTATTTGATCATAAAATATATTATTAATTCGTATATTAATAATTGTTGTAATAAAATTAATGGCTCCTAAAATTGAAGAAATTCCAGCTAAATGTAATGAAAAAATAACACCTCACCGCTGACCAATGCGCAAGGTAGATCGTTAGGTCAATGAAATAAAACGGTGAAGTGGGAGTCGGACTCGGGGGTTCATGAGATCCAGCCAAAAAGACATACAGACCGACAGACAAACAGTCAGACAGACTGGCGCATGGAGAGGAAAGTCAAAGTAATATTCGGGTGCAGAATCCTAAAAAGTGTGTTTGGTGTTTTGTCTTTTTTGGGCCACTTTGTGATGCACCAGGCTGACCCCGCTCTGGCTCCTGTGTGTTTCCGGCTTTTAAATGCTGTTTAAATAATGGTTTTTGTTAAATAACATTCGAGTTAGGTGCACTATATTGTAGCGTAATGTGACCAAGTTGAAGCGGTAAATGTGGTTAAATTTAATACGCACTTAATTTCCTGCACAGAAGGCGGGGGTAAACCCTGACACCTCGTTTATATGGTTTCCGTAACTACTAGCATACCCGTTGTCCTTTTCGGGCAAGCTATATGAACTA
This sequence comes from Pararge aegeria, assembly GCF_905163445.1. Classification (NCBI taxonomy): domain Eukaryota; kingdom Metazoa; phylum Arthropoda; class Insecta; order Lepidoptera; family Nymphalidae; genus Pararge; species Pararge aegeria. Next base: position 6,289,288 of record NC_053195.1, on the reverse strand, counting down.
ACGGTTGGACGGTTAGTACTTTGTTCATTGGGAATTAAAACTTTTAAGTAGGAAAGGTTCACCGAGGTTTGAAGAAAAGTTAAGGACCAAAATCGGATCTCCAAAAGCTTCTCTGGATATTGCATAAGTGGGAATTGAATAAAGCACACTTTTATATTACTGTGTAAAGGTTGGTAACAAAACAACTTTGAGTAGGTAAAAAATAAGTATTTAGACTCGTAAGCAATCAAACTTAGCAGGTTTCAATTTCGATGTTTCAAATTCGATGATCAAGGAGGAAAGGAGATTGGTATTATTATGTTACAAATCGAAAATTGGTTCTTAAAACCAATTGCTAAAATAAAATCTTAGGGGAATATCTAAGAGGCGTACGCATTACGCGACCACGCGAGTATCTAGGTTATAAGTTCCGAGCAAAATGCAACCGATGGATGGATGAATCCACTTGGTGATAGCCCAGTGGGACGACGACTTCACTTTCAGGGGGGGGCCGTGTTCGATTTTTAAACAATTAAAATATCGCTTGCTTCAACGGTGAAGGCTTGCTAGCTACTAAGGTGCGTGGAGTTGCTAAACAGTGTAGCTACAACTATTACTGTATGATTAAGCATTGTGTATTAAATCGATCTATTGGCTAAATTAAATAAATCTGCCATCTGCCACTGCGGTCACTGGTTTCGGTCATAGTCAGTGCGCGAGATGCCTAATAGTTCTGTAAAGACGATTACGCTTTTCAAATTTTCGCCTTTACGGAAAACATTACGCAATAACAGTAAAAATATTTCGCGCTCGTTGCGGAGGTTTTACAGGCTCAAATGCGGAAAATCAGCTTAGGCTGCAATTGTATGCAGCATTCACCGACCAATAAGCGGTTTCCTACGTATTATCACAAAATATTTTTTCGAAAGCAGAAGTATTTTTATGCAATATTGTTTTTATTGCAATAAACAACAATACTTATTTATCGAGGGTAAGACAGCGGGGTGCAGCCTGTTTTAATCTTATGTCGATTTTTTACTTATTTTTTTTTTTTTTGCCATCACAAACTAAAGCTAAAACAAGCAGCTCATCGACGTGAAATTTAATTTTTCAAAAATCTCACGGGAACTATGGAAATTATAGGGTGAAAAGTAACCTTTTAGTCAAATTGGTTTAGTATGTGTGATTGAGTAACAAATATACAATCTTACGTAAAAACTTTCCCCTTTATTATATTACTGTGATGTAAATAGTTCATTAGAAATAAAAGGTCTATGTCCAGCAGTGGACGTCTATAGGTTGAAATGATGACGATGATAGCAAAAGTTGCGTTTCCTCGATGTGCCCAAACTGGACGTAAAGCACTTAACCTCGTTAAAGCACTTATTCATGTAAAAGCTATTCCGTGTAGCAATAAATAGATTATTTCGTACAAAATACCAGCAGTGAACGCGTATCGGTTAAAATTGTAATGATAATGATAGCAAAGGTAGCATTTCACCGCTGTGTCTGAATTGGCCCTAATGCACTTAGCCCTGTGAAGGCCATTCCGTGTAGCAATAAAGATTCTTTCATACAAAAGACCAGCAGTGGACGTGTATCGGTTAAAATTGTGATGATAATGATAGCAAAGGTAGCGTTTCACCGCTGTGTCTGAATTGGGCCTTATGCTCTAAACCCCGTAAAGGCCATTCCGTGCAGCAATAAATAGCTCATTTCAATCTCAATGAGCATAGTAATGCGCAGAGCAAATGTTTGCAATGTTTTGTTTGCCGCCATAGTTTAATGTAATCCTGTTAAATGTGTGTCGAAATAACGCTAACGTAAATATGAACATTTAATAACACAGTGACAATCGAAAGCCATTATTGTAAATGTTGAAACAGTTATCGGAAGTATAGGCTTATTTGCATTAAAAATCATTTTTCATCAATAGTCTATAACAAGTCCACTATTGGACTAAAGGCCGAAACGGAGGATTAGCTCATAATCACCACGCTAGGCAGATTGGTGATCGATGTCGATGGTAGAAGATAGTAGTAGTAGCACAGAAGATGCTGCGGCCTCTCTCTGTTGAATTCCCTTAGTCGACACCCGCGGCAAGAGCTGGTGATAAAGCTATAACAGCAAAGCTGTATTCCGATAAAATTGCTTATTGTCAGCAATGACGTCACTTGGATATATACTAACGTTGGTCTTCCTCCATCAACAAACAATACGTCGTCCCGGAAGTTGGCTGCGAGTGCAGCAAATAGTCAAATTACATTTTCACAATTTTGAATCGGACTATACAACTCTTTAGGTGGTTACTAGCTACGACACTTTCAAAATTATCTGTCATTCACACACAATGTAATTAAACCTTTCTTTCTTCTTCTTTCTACCTTACATATTACTATTTTCTCATGGAACGCAACGTCCTTGAAATATAGCTCTCAAGATTCTTTCATAAATTATCGTATCTAAGGAATTAATAATAGTAGGTAAATAGTTTAAAACTTTATTGGAAAATGTTTTTTCTTTTCACCCAAAACTAAGGTGTATGAGGTAAGGCGAACCACAAGTTTGCAGAACTATACATAATTTCTTCCGCTATTGTAATATTCGAACAAAGGACTGTTCTAAACAATATATTGTCACATCAAATCTTCTTGCCTGAAGACGACTAAGTTACACACTCAGAACCACTTTCTTTCAGACTTTATCGTATGCATAAATAACTTTAGATCGCAATATTTTATTATAGTATCTAACGTTAGATGGGATAAGGTCTATTTTCGGAGAAAAATTTCGTCCGTTCAAACCGAGCTTGCGGCGGGGTGTTCGATCGAGAACGGGTGTCTATACAAATATTTGTTCCGTTTACTGTGTGCTTGTTAACGCTGCTTATACACGGGCCACATTCAAATTGCAAGGTGCATTCGATTTATTTTTTAGTACTTTTTTTAAAAGGTGGAATACAAAACCTTATTTTTAAGTAAAACACGATCTATCTTGGGGTTCTTAGTTTCATATAATCCTGTTTAGCCGAATGAGGAGGAAGGGACACACTTTTCTGTGTTGTGTGTGGTTCTGTTCCCCCTTACAAATCTGATAACAATAATAATATTAAAGTAATAAAAGCTAACTCTGTATTATTGAGGTGCTATAGTAGTATATGTAACATTCAAAATGGACTTGACATGGAAGTTATTAATTTACTTCCGCTTCATTACTTCAATCATTTATTTATTTATTAGGGGCAACAGACAGTCATGGCCAAATCAATAAAATAGACTTAGCTAAAAAATTCAACAAGCCCAAGCTCAATACCCACACCTTTGTCAACAGATTACTAAATTTATATTGAGTAAACAGGACTATATAAAATTTGGAAAAAAAAGTTATATAATCATAAAAATAAATAAATAATACATAACATAAGCTACTTAATGCGACTTATTTTAATTTACGAAATTACGTGCTCAGCTAAGATTTCAATTATTGTAAAGAATCAGGCAACTTACAGGCATCGCATTAAGCAGTACAATATGATATTTTGCGCATTCTGCATTATCATGTTTAAGTAAAATTATATTGCTTAACGATGGTAGTAAGTTCTAAGGACAACGCCTTTTCGAAACATGGTCCGTGTGAAGATAGTCTAAAACCACTTGAGGTAATGCAAGTTCAAATTGCGTTAGACGTTTAACGCCATGCGCGCTTGTGTTTGCAGATAACAAAAATTTTATTCACGTTGTCGCGCAAATTGCTGATACTTCCGTTCCGGTGGAATTTCGTGGCTTTCGAACTTTTTACTGTTATTGTCTCCTCCTAACCTCGTCTGCACTTATTTGGTAAATTGGAGCGTTGCTTACTTGTTTTTCTTTTTTCACTTTCAAGCCTTACAAGAAAATAAAGAAAGTAAAACAAGTACTATAATGACTAGCACTATTGTTAACATTAAGCGTAATTTGCTATAGGTACTCCGCGAAAAGCAGGAGAATCTGTGCGGTGTTTTTTATAATTTCTTCAATATTTTTACTCATCACCAAACTGATCTTCGGCAATGTACTCAATTGCACGTATATCTCAGACACCGAAGCGTTCTCAGGAGATGATGACTTTACAAAGAACAATTTCTAAATCTACATCTAACGATTGTTTTTTGTTAGACAACCTTTTTAATAGAATAAAGCAAATAAAGTTTATTAGTTCTATTTATTCCTTTTTTTCATTTAAAGTGGCTGAACGCGGTAAAGGAAATTAAGTATCGAAAACCATTAACTAAAGCAAAAAAGTGAGTTATGCTAACAACTTTAAAGAATTGAAATATATCATTTTTAATTATTTCAATTTCAACAGAAGTAAATTCGGGTTTCAAACAAGGTATATGTTAAACCTAACCAACAAAGGTTAAATGCACTTAATATTATTTTTTTTGCTATTTTTCGTTTCGTTTTCGAAAATATAATTATCCCCAATTGTGTTTAATAAAAGTTAAATGTATAGTCATTGAAAATACGTTTAAATGACTATAGTAGAAGTGAAAGCGTAAAAATGTATCAGCGTTAATGGCGATTCATAAAATTGGAGGCTAATTGAATGACAACGTAAAGTGCGTGAAAGCAAATTAAATTATCGAAAATTACTAAAAGCTCTTAATACCGTTTGATAGCTGTTAAGCTGTTAAATGAAACGCTTAAAGTAATTGCCTGTAATTTTCGTTACATTGATATCAATTACGTAAGCAAGTAGAGTCAGTACCTTCCTTTTATTTTACACAAAATTGAAACAAAATAAGAAAATATAAGAAGTAAATGAAACAGTAAATTTAAACAATTATTAGTAATTATAATTTCCATTAAAGTTTACAACGGTAACTCATTGTAATGGCTTCAAGTCATACGTTTAAGTGTGTGCGTATGAAGTGTGTGGGAATTATTGATTCAATATTGTTTAGGAACGTAACTTTATACTATAGTAATTCGTGACTCCATTTGATCTTAAGGTAAATACAGGTGATCTTATAGTTGAAAATGCGTATTTTTTTTAAGACAGCTTTGTCTACAGTTGTGGAGCAGCTTAGTAGCCCCAGTATATCATTTTAATCGTAGTTGAACTTTTTGTGATAGTTCTTCCAGGGAAGCACACTGTCACCAGTGGCGTGCATAGACGGTATGCACAGGGTATGCAGATGATATAAAATGAAGAAAATCTCCAGTATGATTTATATAAAACGTTAAGGATAGGCATTGTAAGAGGTATAAAAAGCGTACCCTTAATTATTTATAACTCGTACTGGAGATTTTCTTCATTTTATGACATCTGCATACCCTGTGCATACCCTCTATGCACGCCACTGACTGTCACTAACATTGCTGTTGCCAAGCAGTATTGCTTTGTATCGCTCTGGGGGCGTGGTTACAGGTGTAATTACAGGCTGGCTGAGGCTTATAGCCTACGCCTCAGGTTGATGGTCACAGGGCAGCACTCTGCAAGACGTGCCGTTTCATACCCTGTGAATATAAAATAACGAAAATACACATATCGCCACCTAGCCCCAAAGTTAGCTTAGCTTGTGTTATGGGCACTAAGATGACTGATAAATATTTTATCAATAATATAAATAAATATTAACAAAAATAAAAACCCAGACACTGAAAACATTCATATTCCTAAAACAAATATTTTCCAGTATTTTTGTAATCTTTTTGAAAATAAAGATATTTTATTATTTTTATTGAGAATCGAACTCACGGCCTTGGACTCAGAAAGCAGGGTCCCTACCAACTGGGCAAATCGGCCGTCACAATGAAAATGTATGTATTTTTTTCTACGTGGATGAACCATCGGGGCACAGTTAGTTTATCACACGGTTGCCAACAAGTGATGACCTGGCATCTTAGTAAATTACTTAACGAGTGCTGAATGCTAATGTAGAATAATTTTTTAGAGGTATAAGCAGTTGGTATAATATAAGAGATAATGTGAATGCTATATATAATTTGAACGTTAAAAGCAAAAATAAACTTGCAGTGCAATACACTAGACTGCACAAAATAAGCAATTCATTTAAATGAAATTGTATACAATTTTACAATACGAGACAATATGAGATGTTTATAACGAAAAGAACACCCGGCTAAGTTTATTGTGGGGTTCTTCTTAGACCAGGGCGCGTTTGGAAACCTCGTAGCTTTATTTTTAAGTTTTCGAATGTAGGTATCGCCATCACTACTCACTACTATGTACACATTTTGTATGTCATCAATACATCAAGAGTGCCACCTATGTGTCTATTGAATATATTTGACTTTGACTTTACCTTCCTGTCAAAAAAAGACAAACAATACAGGTGCTAGACCAAGGCCCAATTTGTGTTTTTTTTTCAATAGATAGAACAAAGAAACTATTTTGATCAACTTTATCCAACCAAGGAGGAATACGAGGTAAGTGAGGCGAATAAAAGGTTTTGTAATAAAATCCCGAGGGATAAGTAATTTGATTTTATGGGTCCATAGGCTTTCGATTTTAGACAATATTAATGTAAAATTGTACCTAGGTACTAGCAGTAATTCACAACTTTGCCGGCTAATGTAACATAACCCTAGTTTAAAAATAAATCTGGATTTCTTTTTGATAAATGCGTATACACAATCTAAAAAGAATATTGGTCTTAGTTCGGAAAACATATTCGTATGTATATAATTTATAATTTAAAATTTATTTTAATAATTAATTTTAAAATCACCTATAACATTATGTGACACTCCTTAACCTAAAATCTATTTTTCTTTCTTTTTTTATATACTCTTATTTTATATTTATAATGTTTTTCTAATTCTGAGAGCATACAATTTATATATGTAAGCACATATGGGCTTTTATGTTCCTATAAATATAGCCTCTAAGTAGAGAGAGCATTGAAACTGCTTTAGGCGCGGCTTTTAACGAATATATTTGCCAAACAAGGTCCTAACTGGCTTTCCCACTCATAATGGTGTCACCACACCAGCTGAATTAAAATGAGCTCATTTTGTTGTGCAGGAAAAGCCCTTAGTACGGTCCCGGTGGGTAGTCAGAAGATATACTTCGAACATTGCTACTAAAAATCCTAGACGAGAAGAGGTGTTATAGTGTTTGAGCTACAATGAGATAACCTCGACCTGGTGGGGTGACCGTTTAATGTTTGAGTATGAGAACATTCTCATAAACACAAAATCGACTAACCATCTTATTTTCAAAGTAATCGGCACTTCACTGATCGAGTGTTTGCGTTCTGACGTTATAAATTTACAATCATATTTTGCCAGAATACAAAAAGAAATTGAGGATAAAACCAAATAGCACAAAACTAATGGTAATGTTTTTCACAGTTGCTAAATGCTTCTCTTGTGATGTACATATATATCTTATATTTACATAAGAAATAAATTGCTACGCCTAAACATGGATTCTGGACTGGGATGATACAATATTTTGCAATGATTTTATTACTCCATAAAATGTTTTAGTCATAAGCTTAATGTATGAGTTCATTCTTAAAAAAAATTTGAATATAAAAAAATATTTTATTATAAAACATATCAAAATGGAAACGGCTTTATAAGAATAAATATTTTAAATAAATAAAAAAAAAAAAAACGTGTATCTCAGAACTAAAAGACCGCAAAGCGTTTAGCAAGCGAGGTAATAAAAAGATTTCCACAGTTTGTTGGATTCGGTTTACTCATTAAAAAGATATTAGAGTTAAAAGTGATGTTAAAATAGCAAATCTTGTCATTATTGATTCATAGAATTAAGAACATACAGAATCCACATTCCGATTTTATATGCATTGCATTGTGCCCGTAAACAGTTAAAACGCCCCGCGCATGTCTCACTCTACACCCGCAGAATGTTGCTAGTTTACAAACCTTTCTCATTTTCCCCATTTTAAGGTGAGAGTTTTGAACTTTAGAAGCAAAATAATTATTATTAAATACTAAATGCAATGAAGTGATTCTGTGTCTGTTCGAGAAGCCCTACTAAAGTGGTGTAGTGGTGTTTATGATGCTTCAACATTAATCGTGTATACGGTGTCTGTATATTCGTAATTCTATACATCATCATCATCATCATCTCAACCAATTGACGTCCACTGCTGGACATAGGTCTTTTGTAGGGAGTTCCACAATGCACGGTCCTGGGCCGCTTGCCTCCAACGGCTCCCAGCTACTCGCCTGATGTCATCTGTCCACCTCGTATGGGGCCGACCTACGCTGCGTTTACCGGTGCGGGGTCGCCATTCCAGCACCTTAAGACCCCAACGTCCATCGGTTCTCCGAGCTATGTGCCCCGCCCATTGCCACTTCAGCTTCGCAACTCGCTGAGCTATGTCGGTAACTCTAGTTCTTCTACGGATCTCCTCATTTCTGATTTGATCACGTAGAGATACTCCTAACATAGCTCTCTCCATCGCCCGCTGAGTGACTCTGAGCCTTCTTATGAGGCCCATAGTTTTACAATTCTATACAAATAAAGATTAAATACACTAAGAGTGATTAAGATATTTTACTAATTAGTTTTAATCGTAAGTGAATTTATAAGTCTTGTGTAGCAAAACCTTTATAGTTTAGAAGTTGCAACCAGAATACTAAGTTAGCTTTTAATTTTATACTCTATATACTAAATTTAGCGTAACCAGCTTTCGGTAAAGCTTTAAAGAAATTGTCATTTTCCTTCTAATGACTCATTTTGGTATTTAATACTTACATTCTTAAAGAGTTTTACTTAAAAGAACAAATGAAAGTTGCCCAAACCAAGTAGACATCAACGGTCAAGCAATCCATAACTTTTTTAAATCTAATACCACTTTTAATAACCAAACTAGGTCTCAGCTTACCACCACAAAATGGAAAATTTCATTGTTTTTTAAAATCAAATTATAATATACTAGCTGTTGCCCGCGACTTCGTCTGCGTTTGATTTTGTTTTTAAAGTATTCAGTATCGCTAAGCCTTAAATGATTATAGTAGTATATATATATATATATATATATATATATATATATATATATAACATGTGACTGTCAATTAATTATAGACAAATAATTTGCAATAAAATAAAATTGCGACTATAATTAAAGATCTAAGCTATCCTATCTCTTAAGTTGGACCAGACTGCTCACGGTGTGCCCATTTAATTCAAAATAGGTTAAGTAGTTTAGGACTCCATCGCGGACAAACATCGTGACAGGAGATTTATATATATTAAGATATATATATATATATATATATATTATAATTTGGTTATATATGGGTCAAGGGTTTTTAAATTTTTGAGTAACATGTTATTGTCTACCGTCGAACAGGTTTTTGTGTGTCGCCGTTTATTTTTCGTCAATTATTTTAAAAAATGACTTATCAACCTTATCTTTTTAGTCAACCTTCCGTTGAAATATTTTCTTACGGAAATTTATGATTTCCAGAAATCATAAATTTCCGTTTGCAACACAATGGCGAAGTGGCTGCCTTTTTCACAGCGCTTGAGTCGTCTAAGATCCGAATTGAACCATATTTTGGAATTGTCACAGATCCGAATTCAAGTCTTAGGAAATTCTTACTGTTGGTTAGGTTAAACGACTAAAGGAAGTTCGTTTGGCCTTCGGGGGATTTCACTTGCCTTTCTTCAGTTTCTTGTCTCCCTTCCAACTTAACTCAATAGTTTTAGTTCGAATTTCAGTGAAAATAAACTAAACTAAAAATATAAAAGATCTTGACACCTATAAAGGTATTCGTTTGCGTACAATTCGTTTCATAAACCCCATTCTCATGCCCTTCTCACTCCCATCCACCACGTCAGCATAAGGAAACCAATACCCAAACTAATCCATGTCATGGCTTTATGACAAGAAATCACGACCTGTTTCAATTCCCTAAAGAATGTGAGCCACGAAAATTTGGTCCGAGAATTTCCTTCATGCGAGGTGAGTACATAAACTGGGTTGTAAAGGCATGGTAATAAATATCCATATAAAGTTGCAAGCCGCCCGGAATTCGGGTTATCTCGTTTAACATAATGGCGCGCTAGGTAACCGATGTTTGTTGTGCTATAAACGGTGATGTAAGGAAATCGCTGAGATGATCTTAAAATTACAAAGGTAGGTCGTATAATTTTGATTTGCGTATGTTCTTGTTAAGTTTACACTTGCCTCCTCCTTATTATTATCCTCCTCTTTATCATAAAACTGCCTTGTTGACTTTTCGGTTGACAGTTTCATCTACAGATTGTGTACTTCTGGTTACGACTCCCATGTCATGGCATCCAACGATATGACGATATACGAAAAGATGTTAAGCCATCGAATGACGGGGTCATTGCCACTTACAATGTAATAATAATAGTTAAAGCAACAAATATAGGAATTTACCACTAGCCACTGTTGGGTGGGTCCCTAAGTCCGTCTGTGGTCCGTGGTGGGTCCATGTTCTATAATAATATCATATACCGCTATAACAAAAAAAGGTTAATATAATTATTATGTATCATGTTGGTATGGCCCCCTCATGTTTAAGGAAATTCATACATAGCCGTTTTTTTTTTATTTAGCTTAAAAAAAAAATTCCAAGAAGGATATACCTGATTTGCATTGTTGAGTTGGTCACAAAGAATATATACCGGAATGTTTACCAGATGCTTTTTTAGGTTAAGAGTCAAGGATGCAAGCAATATATGTGCTAAATTGCATGAAGATCGGGGCAGTGGTTAAGCCGAACTCGGAGGTGAGAAACAAGTCACTTTACATTTGCATTTCGCATTTATAATATAAGTATGGATTCACAGCCGTTCCAAAATAAAATAAAAGTCCGTATACGGCACATTATTGCAACTACAAAATACAGGTCCAGTTAAAACCGTAGAGGAAATTGGCAGGACGTGAAAAGAGAGCGTGAATTTTAAAAAAGGCCAATCGGGAATGAGAAAACGATGTTGTAAAATTTTATCTATTGCGAGGTGCGGGAATATTGGCGCGTTTCGGCCTGACGTTCTCACATTTAAGCGCCATTTACGCTTTGAAAAGACCACGGAATATAAATGTAACTATCTGTTGGTTTTATGTCTTGTTTACTTTTTTGCTAGGGGCATCATGGACCATATTGTCTAGGGACACCTGACACACTAAGTTAGATGGCTGTTTGAAAGATGCTGTTTTAAGGGTTTATGTTTGGGCGATGGTCTATGCAAATTTTATGTGGATCTTTAAGGATTATATATATTTATATATATATATAGAAAGACAAATTCAAATTCAAAATTCATTCTCTCATGTAGGCCCATCACAGGCACTTATGAAGCGTTCATACATATATGTTTGCATAATTGTAAAGGCATGTTGTAAAAGGATGATGATGATGTGGACAATTTGGTGTAGGAGATTAAAGGCCTGAATATTAGGATGTCTATAATTATATTTATATTTATTTATAAAAATGTGGTTATTTTTTATATAAGAAATCTTAATTTAATTATATCCTTATTCCATATAGATGGAACGTCCAGGAGTGCCATACACATACATAAATCTGTCATTTTAAAATAATAACCGATGATAGTAAACAATATAAACAATATGTACTCCACACATACTGTTCATTAAGTACTTTGCTTTCAGTGTCTGGGTGTTGATATGTATATTATAAGTATTTTTGTGTATTATATTCATTAAAATAATCATCCACTTCCTTAGTACCCATAACACAAGCTAAGCTTACTTTGGGCCTAGATGGCAATGTTTGTTTTGTCGTACTGTATTTATTTAACGTGAAAAATCTTGCCACCCAACCCGCAGCAGATTAGTGGGTCTATGTAATGTTTCCAGTTGTTTAATCTATCAGAATCATAAACCAGTCCACCATTTCGTTAGGCGTAGTGTGGATTTTGCCCTTAAGTTTATATCTAGTCGCTAGTAACTTGTCGATTCACTAACATTTCAAGACAATACACACATCGCTATCTAGCCCCAAGGTAAGCGTAGCTTGTGATATGGGTACTAAGATGATTGATGAATATTTTTATGAATAACTACTTATAATAAACAGATAAACACCCAGCACTGAAAAACATTCATGTTCATCACACAAACATTTTCCAGTTCTGGGAATTGAACTCACGGCCTTGGACTCAGGAAGCAGGGTCGCTGCCCATTGCACCAGTCGGCCGTCAAATTACAAATGTACCATTTTACACAAATGTGATAATATAGACGATTTTTTTAAATTTTAGAAAAAAGTATACTATATTGCACACCAAGAAACACATAGAACAACGACATAAAATGACTATTAATAGTATGTATATACTTACTCATTTATTGTATGTTATAGTATTAAAATATGTAAGTGTTGTTATTATATATATTAGTTTATTTTTATATTTATTTATTAATTATATTATTTACTTTTTATCTTTTTGTGTACACTAGTTTATGTTTTAGTATGTATTTATTCGCTTGTATGTATTTTAATATTTGTACCACCAGCAGTCTTTTCTCCTCTTCTTTTTTTTTTCCTAATTCTAATGTTGCCTGGCAGAGATCGCTATTAAGCGATAAGGCCGCCTTTTGTATTACTACTTCCTTCGATATGTTTCTGTTTTTGTTATATTTTAAAAAAGTTAATGTTGTGGTATACAAATAAAGAGTTTAATAAATAAAAGGACACATTAAACTTAAGTTGTACTATTGACGGCCTTATTGCTAAAAAGCGATCTCTGCCAGGCAACAAAATTTAGGTATGTACATCCTCATTAACCCATTAGCAGCTTACTATAGGGCACGGGTCTCCACTCAAAATTAAGAGGGTTTTAGGCCGTAGTCCACGCTGGCCAAGTATACTTCGTAAATAGATTGTTAGGCAATTCACACGCCGTTGAGAATATTATCGAGAACTCTCAGGCATGCAAGTTTCCTCACGATATTTAAATTGCTAAAATTAAAAACGCACCTTACTCTGAAAAGTCAGTGGAGCTGGGGTTCGCACTCGTTCTACACAAAAAGAAAGCGGAAGCCACTCTGCCACCGCTTCATGTATGTATTATAAAGACTAATATCATTGTACGTAGCAAAATTATTCAATAGCTGTCGATATAGCTTTGCGATTGTAATAAATAATTCAAACAACGCCCCAGGTCGATACCTCGATACACCGCACACTGAGAAAGCACTAAAACTTTATCTGGATTATTCTGGAATGCACTGTTGGGGATTATTGAGGTGATATAAGAAATGAGTCAGCATTGTAACTTTTAGCTGAGTGTTAAGATAGATCCAAAGTCAATGCAAAAATAAACTATATTGTATCTAATCAAAATTCAAAATTCATTTATTTCAAGTTGGCCTAATATAAGCACTTTTGAAACGTCAACTCTGTCTGTTTGTAGTGATTCTACCACCGGTTCGGAAGGCAGATTCTACCGAGAAGAAGCCGGCAAGAAACTCAGCAGTTGCTCTTTTCCAACATCAACAATTTACATTTTGCATTTTAACATTCATTTTTCTATCTTGTGAGAGCTGAAAGCGGAGCCGGATGCTTCCAAGCAACCTTGTCAACCAATCATTTGGTTTATGCAGGGTGTAACTGCCCTGAGAAGAGTGGTTAGGAAAACTTCAATTTTAGATTATACTTACACAGTTCACGGGTAGAGAGTTGGAATGGAAAAGACCGAGATAGTATGTGAAAAATATGCGATGTCTTTTTTAATACTTTTATTTTCTTTTTCCGTAATATATGCAATTAAATTTAACGTAATATATATATAACTTAGACTGGTTAATATATATATAACGTAGCTCATACTTAATGGATCGTTCATTTTTTGTTGTGGTTAATGGGTATCAGTCGGACGTATGCAAAATAAAGTCTGGTGTACCCCAGGGCTCACACCTTGGTCCAATGTTTTTTAATATTTTCATAAATGATGACTCCAGCTGCTTTAAGTTTTCCTCGGTATTTATGTACGCTGATGATTTAAAGTTTTGCAGAAAGATTGAATCCTACGATGATTGCGCGCTATTACAAGAAGATCTCAATAATTTGATTCTTTGGTGTGGAAATAACCAAATGTCATTAAATAAGAAAAAATGTTTTTATGTCAAATTTACAAGAAAATTAAAATCTCTTATCTACGACTACCATATAAACAAGCACGTATTGGAAAAACTACAGACAGTTAGAGATCTAGGGGTAATATATGATCAGAAGTTAACATTTATCCCTCATTAGTTTGGTAAGAAGTGTTATAGAATATTTTTGTGTGATATGGTGGCCGCATTACGCAACGCACATATTAAGAATAGAACGTATCCAAAAGAGGTTTCTCTGGCATTTGGCTGCAAGTATTGGAAACGGTGACAGAAAATTTTCATACAAGGAAAGGCTAGCATACTTTAAAATGCACTCTTTAGAAAAACGCATGGAACTTCTAGACCTGCAGTTTGTTTATAAGATTCTAAACGCTAAAATTTACTGTCCTCAATTACAATCCAGTTTTAGATTTAGGGTACCTGTTAATTATCCCCGTAAACCAATAACTCCACTCTGTCCCCCGTTGCGTAGAACTGTTCTTGGTGCCAATTCCCCTGTTCCAAGATTATGTAAGACCCTAAACCACATTAGCACTGAAGTTGATATTTACTCTGACTCGTCGTATAAGTTCAGAGATAAGATATTTTTATCATGGACTAATTGACCCTTATTTGCAGTTACCTTGATTTATTTTTTAGTGTGTGAGATATTTTGTTATTATATTCTCATTCACGATACCTTTTCTTTTCATGTTATGGTGTTATTGTATATTTTCATATGCTGTGTTTACTTTTAAGATAACATTACACTTAAATAGAATAGTTAAAATTTTAAAAACGGTTGTATTAGTGTAAGTGTTTGTAAGTAAACCTAATAAATACAATAAAAAATAAAATAAAAAATATAAATATATATATATACTAACGGTTCCCCGCCACTGCGTTACCGTACAACTTCTGATAAGTATATAAATTTTATTTGTATGACCCACCGCGTCGCATTTCCCCATCTCTTGCTCGATTCCTATCGGCCGCAGCGTGATATCAAATAGCCTATAACCCTCACCCCCTTGATTCACTCTCCTATAAGAGACAAGGGGGAATTTTCGTGCAATTTTTTTTCGAGTTTCAGCACCCATACAAAGCCAACCAAACCAAAAAAAATTAAATCAGTCAAATTTTGGTAGTGTTTTTGCCAAACACGCATTAATTCTTAGATTATGATTATCATATTAGGTAATGATTCTGATGTAACAAATCTCTTATCTTAAACTACGAGTAAATTGGCAGGTCTAAAAGATATGCTGTCTCTTTCACTTTGTATCTTCTAAAAGGATATTGCCATTTTTAAATAAGTCAATTTAGTTTAGTTTGGAGATTGCAATTAATTGGTACCTTTCAATAACTACGCTGAAGCTGTAAATAGTTTTTAAATGTTTAATAAAGTTTATTGAAATTTTCCTACTTATAAGTTAACAATAAAATGCATCTGCTGCCGAAAATGGAATTCAAGGCTTGAATAGAATATTATTTTCATGCTGAAAAGCTTTAAATCTTAGGAACGTGAGAACATTTCCCGTAAATATAAACTTGGGCGTCGTTTTCTAATCTTCTTTAAAGAATCCAATCCTGTCGAATTTCTTCCAATGTCATCGATAAATATATTTTATTTGGACGTTCGTAATATTTTCACTAATTCGACAAACATAAAAATCAGCGCCACCTTTTAGAATACTCATAAACTACAATGAAAGACTAACGAACTACAACGTATTTTCGTCCTTAAGTGATACGGTATAATTTTGTTAGGACGTCGACACGAAAACACCTTTCGGCAGATGAAAGATCGGTTGTTGTTTTCAGTTCAATTCTACTGTTAAGCCGGCAATACAAGATTATCAAATGATGACACCAATGAGTCCTTTTCGTAATGAGTAATGTAGCAAGTCTTAGTATGCCCCATATGTAGGATCTGTATGTACAAAAATGATAAGCTTTCACTAAATTCCGTTCTATTCCATTTTTATTCAACCCACATTTTACCTTATGAGACTTAAATAAATATTAGAGCGGAAGTGCATGAACTAATTACTCTCGCTGATTCACCGAGTCCGGTCTCATTTTTAATTAAAAGTGGAATAGATACATCCGCGTTCGTACGAGTGAAATTATGCAATGGCTACGAATTTTTTAAAACGTTTTGAAGTCGTCAAAATTATTATCAATTTATCAACCATTTTATCTATCTATATATATAAAAGAGAAAGTGTGTGGGTATGTTCTTATGGAGAAATAAATGATTTAATATATAATGAGACTTCAATTAAAAATTTAATAATGTAAATTTATTGTTTAAATAAAATAAAGCAAAATCTAGCCCGGCGAAGCGGGCTGGGTACGCTAGTACTTATTATAAATAAGAACTGCCCATGTGTTCTAGCGATTAGTATGTGATCACTAGTCCAAAGAGATCCACGGACCTAGAGGTACCGGGTTCATTGCCCATGTTATATGTATGCCAAAATAAGGTAGGCAATGGGGTTTTTTCTGTCAAGAAAGTCTCAGTAGTTTAGGTACCACCCCGAAGTTTGAAAAACGGTATTTGTCACCCACGTGTACAGGAGAGCACGGTAAGCCATCGAACATTATGTGACATTATATATTAAACCTGCTAACGCCTGGGAGTAATATGTAGCTTTAAATCTCTCTCATAAGACAGGATGCCTATTGCTGATGCTAGATTGAGAACGGAATCCATACCAACATACAGCAAATCGAAAATAATGCATAAGTTTCACCCAGTACGAATTTGAACATTAACCAGTTTGCGTAAACCTATTAATTCAATCAATAATTTATTAAAATATTAATACACCTACCTATATATATTTTATTTATAAGACTAAAATCATTATCTACAGGAAATATAATATACTACCTATAAGCCGAGATAGCCTAGTGGGAAAGGCTTCAGCTTGCCTTTTGTGAAGACCGATTTCGAGCACAACTGACTTTTCGGAGTTATGTGCGTTTTTTAATTTAAGCAATTTAAATATCACTTGCTTTAAACGGTGAAGGAAAACATCTGAGGAAACATGCATGCCTGAGAGTTCTCCATAATGTTCTCAAAGGTGGTCCTAAACCCACGAACCTCGAACCCTTTCATCCTGAGAGGAGCCCCGTGCCATGTAACGGGCCGTTAATGGGTTGATGATGACCTATACGTAAATTTACTTTGGCAAAAAACAAAATGTTATCTGGTTTGAAAATGTATTGTATCTAATTCATGGGCATGTTAAAATAGAATATTAAAACTGTTAATTAATGCCTGAAGCATAAATACAGATAGGGACAGCCGTAAACTTCATTGTAAATAAACCTCATTTTATACTTCTTTAAGGACGAATAGAGGCTCGTTGTGAATTCTTAACGGGCAGTTAAAACGCCAGTAAACTGTTTAATGAGATTATCAAACCGCGGGAATGTTTATAAATTCCGCCCGCCTTTCGTAGAGCTGCATAATCGTTGTTCGGTATATTATTAAAGGGCCGAATTAAAATGGTTGCAAGAGTTCAAATTAATAGTCCAAACCATGTTGTGACTTCTCGACGACAAAACTGGCCTAATAAAGTCCATTTTTTTTAAATCAAATACAATTTAGAGCTACTCAAAGTAAGCGATGCTATAGTCTTCGATGAAAACTTGCTTATCTAAAAAGTTTTTAGTCATTTTAAACCTCCACTCTTAATTCGTGTTCAGTTTTCAGGCACTCAATTTGAAATAGATAAGTTAAAAAAAATCCAGCGACTAGGCCACGCATCTCTCTATTATTACTCGCAGGGTGATTGCCCGTTTTCACTAACGACGTACATACAATACATAAATAAGAAACGCTTAATCAATCTCTAATCGAAGTTTCAATTTGCGCAAACCACTGCAAGCAACAAGAACATTGCAAGTTTAGTACGTTTTGTATACAGGTCGCTGCAAGTTTAGTACATTGCGCTTACCCAGAGAAAGCAAGTGATATTTGTGCAAATTTAGTACGACTCGTACACAGGTCGCTAGATTCTTTTATGTAAGTTTAGTACGTCTTCTTAACAGGTCACCGATGTCGTTTGCAAGTTTGGTACGTTTCATTTACAGGAAGCAAGTGTCGTTTATGCAAGTTTAGTACGTCTCGTATACAAGTCACAAGTATTTTTTAAGAAATAGTTTTTGTGATAGTAAACTAGAGAAAGGTTGTAGTCTATATTATAAATGTTGTGCTTCGAACAATTGTACTGGCCCGGGGACAAATTGCGTCACTCGATTTATTTTTATTTTTTAAAACAGTTTTTATATTTTTGTTTTTATTACAGAGATCTACCCCTAACGAGGTAAAATGCGGGTTGGGGACTTACAAATAATTTGTTTGTTTCTAATATAATATTCAGCTTAACAACCGAACCGTTCATAATGAACTTTGGTTTATTTGTAATAGCTCGAGCTCTGGAGATGGATAAAGAGTACTAACCTGAAACAGAATCGTTCGTTTAAAACAAAAACTTTTATGAAACCTACACAAATTAACATAGCTAAACAGACAAGAAATAAATTTTAAATATGTTAATGTCTAATTACATATTTAAAATTTATTTCTTACGTGCATTAATCAGGTCACGAAAAGGACTATAAGAATCACCGAAAATGTATTTGCTAGCACACGAAATTCAAGGTTTCATACTCACATCTGAGAAGACATAATATTTATTTTAATAATATTTGTTTTTAATGTAATAACTACTTCATATATCTTTTCCGTTGTTCGTTAATATTCTAAGATACGTAGTGATATGATATAATAGAAGGTTGATAGGAAAGGTCACACGGGTGGTTTTCCTAGGACATCAAGCAGTCTTAATCTGGCACTGCGTGTTTAAAATAAATAAATTGAAGAACAAAACAACAAATAGCCTAAAGAATGAAGCTCAGATTTCATTGTACCTATCTATAGAAATTCCTCCATTACCTACTAAAACAATTCCAATAGGTATATTTAGTTCCAGTTCAATTTCCCGACCTCTGAATAAGCTAGAAGTGCTTTCTAAGTCCCGATAGCGGTTTATCGAACGCGGTTTGCCGAGTGAATTATTTATTTGATAGCATTTTCATCGGTACCTAGTTCAGGTTCCTGAAATGACAATGGTGTTGACTTGAAATTGAATTCTTTGAAGTGTTCGCTACATATTCACCAGTTTCTGATTAACGCCATAGATGATTGTATATTCTGTATTAGCTATTGCCGCGGTAGTTTTTATATTTTAAAAAACCCAAGGAATCTAAGTGTTTTCTTTGGCTAGAATAAGCATTATAAATGTGAAATTGCGTCAGTAGCACAGGTAATAAAAGCTTTTTATTTTAATTCCCCGAATAAATTACCCTGGTATTTATAGATAAAAAGTACCTATCCTATGCTCATCTTGAGGATGCAAGCAACATACACGTCGAATTTGATGAAGATCAGTGCAGTGCTTGAGGCAAATATTATGTAAAAAACTAACAAGGTATTTTATTCAAGCTGTTAAATTAGAATAGCAGGTTTTGATTTATCCTACAGTTGTGCATTATTTTTGGACGTCATAATTTCTTTCACTGGCTTACAGTTTCTCTAAGTGGTTAAATTATGGTGGTCCATAGCATAAGCAAAGCTAACGATATAGCAGCTCAACCGTGGGTTTTGGAACTTGCTACAGAAACGTTTGCCCAGCAGTGGACTGCAACGTTTGATACGGGTTGGCAGCAAGCACTCTCGGACCAAAACAGTCAAGCAATTTTTCCCGACCCGGGAAGAATTGCTTCCTCTATCCTTTAAAGAAAAATAACAATTTCTAGACCAACGATGCATTCAAAATAACTAAATATTGAAATTTAATGGTACACAGTACTTTAGTTACTACTTTTAGTTTTAAATTATACCATGTAGATTGAGTATTAGGAGGATATCCTTTAAAGAGAGATTATATTATGTTATCATGAAAGTCTCGTTTAAATAACTAAACGCTGAAGCACGCAGCGGTCCGTAAAACTTGAAAGTTGAAAATTGAAAACTTAATTAATTTTGTTTTTTATTAGTATTGCTAAGAAATTAAATACTTGCCTACTTGATACTCAAAGATTTTACTTGAGTCTGTGCAAACAATAGCCTGAACAATTAATTGAAATGAAATATTCATATTACAGTGCATACAATAGTGCTTCATTTAATTCTTCATCTCATGTTTACACTTAAAGACAACTTTAATTATATCTACTATTTTTTACCGTTTATTGTAATTCGCCTTTGAATTATTTATTTCATGCTGAGAATAAGAAGCTAACGTGTCTGGTTGTACCTAAGCATTTTTGTTCGTGAATCAGTTGCGAGAATCCTACAAGCCACACGGTAAATTGTTTGAGAGTCAAAAGTTCTTGGCGAACAGTTTACACTGCGCTCCGAAAAGCTTATTTTGTGCTCAGTTATTTATGTGCACACTTTGGCTACTGGTTGGCATCCAGTCATCTCGTATGACGCGTTTTTCATCCATGTTTCTGATACAATTGTTGCCTTACACTGCCACGCAATGTTGCTGTACAGCACCGACGTAATGTTGCCTGCCTGGCGGTTTTTTACACGATATACTTTGGCGAGTGTGCTTAGGAACTTCATAATCTTGTTCCACCGGCACCATTCTTCCACAGAACAGCGAGACGCCGTGAACGGCGGCATCCTTATGTGGTTAACATACACGCACGAAGCGCTTTTCATCTTCGTTTCTGATACGGACTGCTAAAGTTTGGAACGCTCTTCCGGCTTCGGTGTTGATTCATACAACTTGAATGCCTTCAAGGCAAGAGTGAATAGGCATTTTCTAGGCAAGCGCGCCCCAACTTAGTCCGCATTGCTTTACATCAGGCATAATAGTTGTCAAGCGCAAGTCTATCTAGTATAAAAATCTAACTAATATGTGTGGAACATTCTTCTGGCATCCTTTGTAGCATTTTTTTTCTGCCACGCACAATTTTAGGTGCTTTTAGGCAAGTCACATCCTACTCATCATTCCTTTCCATCAGGCGTGATGATCGTTTAGTGCACGAATCTTTTTTAGGAAAAGTAAGGGTTCCCGTGAGGTTTATAAATACAAAAAAAGGCCAAACCAAATCACATTATAGTCTAGCTGAACCGCATTTATAACGAGCATTATCTTGAAAAGCTGTGCTTAAGTGAAGCGGAATATGAAAACCTCGTCGAAGGAAGTCTTTTGCTAACACTTAATGTAAATTAAGTAAAACGAGTGAATTCATTATACCGGGATTTTACGATATGATAAAGTCGTTTGAGACACTGAGTGAAGAATGATGGCAGTGTTGGTAATTCAAGAGAGGGTTTTAGTTATTACGATATCCTTCACAAGAATCTACATGAAATATTTAATTAAAACCATCATCATAGGAGAGTTTTGAGTGAGTAATTGAATTTTCTTTAGTCTTGTCTGGTGGGAGTTTACAGCCTAGTTACCTCCTGACCGACCAAAATGTGATGCCAAGCAAATATATTGCAAATATGATGCAAGCGATATATATTATTTGTATTTTTTGTCTGTTGCAATGTCGCTTATGCTGCATCATCTATAAATATCAGGTTAGATTGCAGTCAAGGGCTAATTCTGTTAACAATAGTAATATTAAATAGTCGTCCAACCTAGATTGGTAATTAGGTTCATGTTGAGTAGGTATACATTAAAAAACGTAATATGCACATTGTTAAAAAACAAATAAAATTAAAAAAAAAATATTATAATCTAGTCGAGACCTTTCATTAAATACTAATATTGAGGGAGATGTGGAAAAAAATATCTCATGCGCCATTCTGTGTTGGCAGCCATCCTGGATTTGCACTTTCGTTTGATACCCAAATTGAGGGAGTTGTAAAAAAATATGTAATCCGTCATTTTGTGGAGGCGGCCATCTTGGAACGATTTTCATAGAAAATTGCTAGCGAACACTAAAAAGAAAATCAAAATCCGTTTATCTATAAAAATAAGTAAATCTATAAAATCAAAAACGTGTATGCCAAATTTGACCGGTTGTAAAATCCGTTCAGGAAATACGATGCCAGAGACGGACATACACAAAGACACGCAAACACAAACACACACAACACACACACAGTCGTTTCATAGAGCATGAAAAAAAAGCTTCCCCCCAAAAATAGGATTTTACAAAAAACAAACTAACCGATTGAAGCCTACAAATCAGTATAACTTTTCTTAGATAATATTATATTAAAAGCATTTGTATTGCACCTGAAAGTTCATTAGCAGCTATTATGGATAATGAAAATTAAATTCGCTGGAATTTAAATGACTACGTGTCCCTACTTTATAAAAGGCTGCAATCCACAGCAGCGGGACATTAAATGCCTTTATAATGATTAGCGCACACTGTTCTGGTAAATGCAGGTAAGAGCTTCAATTATCCAGAAAAAGAATTCTTTGCGTCTATTTTTACTCGGTAGCTACGCAGTTGGTGGTCGGCGGCTTCCTTACTATCTTTACTAATATTATAAATGCTTAATTGTCTTTGTTTGTCCTTGCTTTACTTTTTGAATATAATTACTTAAAAGGACGGAGAGTAACATAGGTTACTTTTTATCCTAGGAAACACCTTCACCGTTTATCGTTGACCATCGAAAGAACCTATCTGATCTAAGTAACCTCTAAGTAATATTAAAAACCATTGAAATTTCCTACACCGGTGCTTCAAAATTAAATAATTATACTAATAAATAAATATATATAATAGACAATACACACATCGCCATCTAGCCCCAAAGTAAGCGTAGCTTGTGTTATGGGTACTGAGATAGCTGATGAATATTTTTTTATGAATATTATATATAACACATAAATACTTATAATATACAGATAAACACCCAGAAAATGAAAAACATTCATGTTCATCACACAAACATTTTCCAGTTGTAGGAATCGAACCCACGACCTTGGACTCAGAAAGCAGGGTCGCTGCCCACTGCGCCACTCGGGCGTCACAATTAAATCATGAATGTATGCATTTCGAAACTAGGCAACAGCTATTATATTTTAACAGCCTGGAAGCCTTCCACTTAAGGGATGCTTCCGTTAAACCAAAAAAATTTTTTTTTTTTTAATGGGTAATAGATATTGGACAGTTTAAATGGAACACTGACGACAAAAAACACCGTGTAACAACTTGCATCGACATAGGATACTATAGGTATATGGATATGATGCGGATTATAAAACTGGAATAAATGTGGACAAAATCCGCTTGTATATATTTATTCAAATTTAAAATTGATTTATTTCAAGTAGGCCTAATATAAGCACTTTTGAAACGTCTAGTTTGTATGTTTGTAGTGACTCTACCACGGGTTCGGAAGGCACATTCCACTGAGAAGAGCCGGCAAGAAACTTAGCAGATTGCTTTTTTCCAACATTTTATAGTTTAAAAATCTTTAGAATTTTCCTGTTTTGTGAGAGATGAGAGTGGAGTTCCCTGGTTCCAAGCAGCCTTGTCGTTAAGAAATTCATCAATTGTATAGTAACCTCGCTGTAATAAATGTGCTTTAACATATTGTTTGAACTTATGCATTGGTGGGTCGAAAATTACCTTAGGAATCATATTATTATAAAAGCGTAAACTAAATCCCACAAATAACGTCTGTACCTTTCGCAGACGATATGCAGATGAACTAATTTGTGAATATTTCTTGTATTTCGACTGTGTATATCAACTATTTGTTTATAAAGCCAAGTTTACTAGCGACTCAGGATACCTCGGGATTATTATGGATTGCATTATAAATGATGTTAAAAGAAATATCAAACTTCACATAATTTTGTAATTTACATACATCACGACACACAGTACTTAAATTTTAAAAGTTCTTTCAATGATTAATCGTCTCTCAAATTGCTAAAGAAGAAATTGACTTAGTGTATTCGAAGCCATAAATATAATTGTTGGCTGTCAAAACAAGTACAAACAGGTTGCTTGATCATCAATAACACTTGACCTCAAATAAATCTAAGTAATAACGTATCTCCAAGGAAACCTTAAAAGTGTAAAGCCTCTTTCAGGCGCGCAGTTTTTAATATATAATTTCATAACATATTTACCCTTAGGTACAAGATTTGAACGAACGCAATCGAATAATACTTAAAAAGAAAGTTGTATTTTATTTAATTTTTTTATTTTATTGGACTACAAGTTAGGCCTCGGCTACATCTCACCTGATGGGAAGTGATGATGGAGTCTAAGATGGAAACGGGCTAACCTGTTAAGGATATGGCGGTTATATTACCCCAAATCGATTTCTACGTGACATCGCACCGAAAGGCTAAATCGCTTAGCGGTACTACTGTGTCGGTAGGGTGGTAATTAGCCACGGCCGAAGCCTCCCGCCAGAAATATCCCCTACTGGGAATCGAACCTGGGATATTCCACTTAAAACCACACCGCTCACCGCTGCGCCGAAAGGTCGATTATGTTAATATGGCCGATTCCACTGGTAGAACTGTATTTTGAGGCATTATATTTTTCTACGCTTAACTCCGAAGGTCCTCATTAGAAGTTTACCAATTTTTTATAGACTTAAAATGCCTTTGAAGTTAAAAAGAACCTTCACTTTTTGGAGGAATTTAAAAAGTTTCCGAAGGTAAAAAAATCTATAAATTCAAATACCTGTAATCCAAATTTGACCGATTGTAAAATTCAACTAGTGATAATAGGACAGCAAATTATGACAACCTTGAAGCAGTGACGCTCGCTAGGTTAAACAAAACAAAATACGGGTAATATCAACTTTTTGTTTGTTTTTTTAGTCGATTTTATTGAGACTAAACTTAAAAATCAATCTTAGGTCTCTTCATTACTGAAGGTCGTGTCCGGATTCAAGTTCCAAGTTCCTTAATTTATTAAATTAAGGCGTTTCCGTTTGTATTTGCGATTAAGTAGAGGTTGTGGACTATATAATAAAACGTTACAAGGAATCATATTGTATTATTGTGTAAATAAGACCATACATCACTTAGTTGATAATTTATTATTTGGGAGAAAAACAGAAATGTTAAAATAGGGGCAATACAGTATCAAATAATACTTATGGCCGATTTTTTTATTAAAACCTGAGGCGTACGTTGACCCCTTAGACCGGAGCACAGCATTGCAACAATGCTCCTTAGTGTTAGTTCTTCCTTGGACGAGCACTGTCACGAAAAGCAACTAACTAATACTTCTTATTCCCTGCATCGTCATGTGTACAGAGTTCTTTTGTTTATATATTTAAACTTAATTATTTCGAGAAGCGTACTGGCAATGTGTTTCTTGTGTAAAGCATGGTTTTATCATTTCTATTATTCGTTCAAAGCTTTAAAATTGTTCAGAGCAGTTAGTTATTAGAGCAGAGTACTAGGGGGTAAGAAAGCTAAACAAGTTTCATATAAAATACAAACTGCTTGCGAAAACTTGGCCTACCGTACTGCCATGCGCCACAATAATCATATTGATTTAATAATATTACCCGACCTCAGATAAACTTTAGTAATAATGTATGTCTACGGAAACCTCAATTGTATATGAGCGGTATAAAATAATTATTGTGTACAATTCGTTATTGATATTGATAAGGCCTTATTCCTTTATGTGTTTACCATTTACGAACATGTTCACAAAGCTTATAAGAAAAGAAAATACTATTAAAATAAAGTAACTATTCTTTCTTGTAAATAGACTAGTTTGCGAGTAAGAATTTTTTGTAAGTAATATCAGATCAGAGTTTAGATTTAGTTTGACTAACGGATTTACCTGCCTAACTATATAAAGTTTCATGTGGGATTTCTTCCCAGTACACTCTCAGAACTAGCTTTGCTCAGTCAATCTACACAAATTAAATTACGTTATTTAAAGGACGAAAAAATTTTTGGTAAAAAGAACCGATAAGAAGATGTTAAACGACTAAAAACAAGAAATAAATATTTTCTACAAAATTTTTAAGTCTGTGCCAAGTAAAATGATAATTACTAAGTAAAGATATCCTTTGCGTAGTTTCCATTTTTATAGTACCTAACAAGGAAAATACCTAAGCATTTAGTACATTTTAGTTGGCACCGTTTAATAAAGTCGGTTCTTTTTGGTAACTAGTGTAATACTAATTATTGCGCAGTTTCGGTGGCAATCCTTGGTCTTCATCATCAGTCCCACATGACTATATGCTTTTCGATAGAAGATGCACAAGTTACATTAAAAAATTCTCAAATCGCTTTTGTATGCTAGAAAACCTCTTCCTTTATTTACGACGGTTGACTAAGGGAGTTATTGTTACGGATAATTATTTTCGAATATCTTTTTATTTTTTTAAACCTCATTTTCTGATTCAAATAAATTGTTAAATACTATCTAACAAGGGCCTTTGTACGGGGATTCGAACTATTTTTTTTTTTATAATTCTAACGATTTTTTTATGTTCTAAATATGATTACTCAAGATTGTATAATTACTAAATTAATTTCAACTGTACAGCTTTGTTTGTTTTTGAAATGCTGTAACATGCAGACAAACATGATAGTTACAAAAATATTCCTTTTTTTATTAAAGTATTCTAAAAATGGAAGGATTCGATTTCTACATTTTCTATAATCAGTAACAGTGACCATACCTACCAGATGAAGTCGATTCCGATTTAAAACTAGGAAATCAGAATTGCCCTCAATAAATAAATTCGAGCCAGCCATTTGTCTTGCGTCTGAGGAAACCTGTTGGCTGCCATCCAACTTTTTGCGGTTCTCCTTTACGGCACAATTGCTTGGAAAAGAATGTTAATCTCCCGTCTCACCTTTTGCCCGATTGTTTTGCAGTTTATATCGACATAAAAGCTATGACCGCTTTTTCTTGTGTAATTATGGTCCGTGCTGCATTTAATTGTAGATAAGTATAAACAACATTGATTTTCTCGATCAAAAGATGCACAGACAGATAGGTTAGATTTAAAGACTATGTATAGTACTTAAAAGATAACTTAAAAGTAATAATATTCATTTTTATAAATTATTTTGATCGGTGACTCGAATACCTGTATATATACTCGTACCTTTATAAAAACAAATAATTAAAAAATTAGCTACACAGTTACAAATATTGGCAATTATATAGATGCACTCCCTCAAACTGAATATATTTAGTCCTGAAAATATTGAGACGATATTCTTATTAGCTTTTGATGTCGAATAAACGCTATATAAAGGTAAATCATGGCTATATGCCCTAAAAATAAACTTTGGAACTGTGGAATTTTTCGGTAGTGTTTTACCACCTTAGCCACGCCTGAAGCCTCCCAGACTAGACCCGAGAAAATTAAGAAATGAAAATTTCCAAATTGCGCCGTAAGGAACCGGACCGGGGACCTCAAATTTAAAACCACAAAGCTCGCCGCTGCGCCAAGGAGGACGGTCTCTCCCAGTTAAAGAGATGCGTTTTCTGTTATTATCAAACATGTATTTCAAATATAAATATCGTTTACTCTACCTTACTTTAACAATAAAAAAAGAAATTTTGCTTTGTTACAGATTCACGTATTGTTTCCAGGCGCAACCGAATCGTAAACAAACTGTAAATCTTATGTTTCGTATATCAACGACGCATATATTGAGATTCCTCGCCGCTCTCGAGATTCAATAAAAATGAATAAAATTATGTGTGTATTTCTTGTCGCGTCGGAAATGTTTTGAATTCTTGTTAACAATAAATATTAACTTGTATAATGTAGTTAATGCCTCGTTGGTTAAGTAGTTGACATGTTCGATTAAAGGTCCCGAGGTCTTGTAATTTGTTACTTGATCGGACCAAAAAATGGTCAGCTTGAGTTTGGTAATTGTTTTTTTTTGGGCCCAGCAGGTGGCCCGCCTGTTGAAAAGTGGTAAAACCATCGGCTATAAGCAGAGCAAAACTTCGCCAGGCATGCAAGGGACACGTAGGTACTACAAAGTGTGTCCATCAACCTGACAATAGGTGTTAAGCTTTATGTGTAGAAGTTATGGTTTACGTATTTCACACCCACATATGTACGAGAGGTATGTGGGTGTGAAAACATCGATCATACATGAGCCATGAAAAAATGGCACTACTTTTTTCAGTCATGTCATAAAGTTATCGTACTGATTCAAGCATTGATATTCCGCATCTCTAAATTAGGCATCGAAATGTTTCTTGTATCCGGGAGATTGGTTTGTGTCTCTCTCCCACACATTCCGACGCGATAATTTATAATCACACGTATTTTGCAAAGGTTACATTAATTGCTTCTCTGAAAGATATACGATTTGATATAATAGTAGCGGTTCTTCGTAACTTTGTTTTCAGTGGGTACAAAATCTCTTCTGCTATTCTACACAACAGATTGTCGCGTTGCCCTACCCAAAAATATTTGAATTTTCTGATTTTAGCGCGTTCTAACAAATAAACTTTTATCCCCTATGTAATATTTTATCCTCTTAAAAGAAAGGAGGCAGTTTAATTCTGAAATACACCAAGAAACAAATGTAATTGTTAAGCTAAATACTTTAATGCATCCTTAAATACACTGAAAAATGTCGGAGGTTCATAACAAGTTCAATCCCCTCATGAGACAAACAGGAAAAGAGACTCCTTCTCCATGTAATTTGCCCCCTTAGAAGTCAAATTTGAAAAAAGTAATAGGTAGCGTTTCACAGAATTGGACAATCAAATTCGAAATTTTTTTTTAAAATCTGACGGATAGTTTTAGAGACGCATACGTTCAAACAAATAAAAAAAAAGTTTTGTTACCAGTTAAAATAAACTCTTTTGGGTTTTACTTTTAATTAATGTCGTTCAAGTAATATCGATTATTTTGTTTTACCTATTCCAGTAAGTTTACTACGTATACAAACAGAATAACAATCCGTTTGTTACGGATAACGAATTCGATTCGATTCGAACGGGTTCGATTCCCGGGTTATTCACCTATTCTTAACTTATAACTTATTCGCCTTATGGGCTTTTTAATCTGTTTATATTTAAATCAGATAACAAGGTTATTATAGTTTATTATAGTAACTCTTACACAAAATTTACACCACAAATTTTCAATACGTAAACACGCCCAACACAAATGTTCTACTATCAAACATCCCGGATATAAGCTGTCTACTAAAGCTCGATTATCCCAAAAATAGCTTTGAACTATTGCTCCGAAATAGACTAGTATTCAGTAACGACGTAAAGATAGACACACACTCACTATGTATCTCGTATACTCACTTTTCAAACAATCGTCCACTCTTTTCAACAAACACATTCCAAACTTAACAGATCAAAAGGTTTTCGACTGGCATTTCAGTTTATCGCACATCTACTATATATATCTTAATTACACGACTGGCATATAAAGTACCTTAATTTTTTCAGTGTTCGAGTATGTTTGTATGTTAGTTTATTTTTTCCACCATAACTCCTAAATGCCTGTACTGATTTGGATATATCCGGTATGATAAGAGAGAGTAAGAGATGCCAGTACGGTAGGCCCGTACTAGATAACTTCACCTAAAGCATAAAACAAAAATTATATCCCCCCCCCTATTATAATAAACCCCCCGATTATATCCCCCGAACTAGTTATTCACATCCCATTATATTAATTATAATTTGGCTCAGTATAATATGTATTTATGTATGTGTATGTGTTTGTCTGGGAGCGCGCGCGTGGAGTTTGTTTGTGTGTGGAAGAACAATAAAGACTATACTTCGCCCCTAGCCCAGTAGACCACGATTATAATTATATCCACGATTATATATATGATGGTCGCATCGGTAGGGCCGCGGGCTCTTAATAGTCAGTAAGGATCGCTAAAAACGACATGTAAATTGCAATGCCTTTTTGTATCGAGAACCATAACATCTAATTTGATATCACAATCTAGCATTACCTACGGGTAAACTACGTCCCATATGTCGTTTGTTAGCTTCAAAACCACAACTGCTACTGAGGTTTAGATTGGACAGACAACATGCAAATGTCAACATAACTCTAACTAACCATTGACAATTGCCTATCAGTAAACTTGCCAAGGCTCATCAAGGAGTTTGCCAAACGATAGAATACAGATGATATCGTTCCTATGCCAATTACTGGTTTGATAAACCAAGTGACGTCATTCCTATACAAATGTCATTTATAGTGCCCCTACTAAATAATGGTATCTCATAATAGACACAAAAAATGCGGGGCAGTTCCCAAATCCTGCCGAAAGAAGTGCAAAGAAAATCTTTGTACTATGTATAACATTTTTTTTTTGGCGTGGTGGAAAATCTTTATGGCTACCTCCGACCCTTGGGCAGGTCGGAGGTTATGTGGGACTCCCCCCTCTAAAGACGGTATACCCAAACTAAAAACCACCACGGCAAGTCACTGACTACCACCCAGACGTCTACCGACCACCCCAACCGATTTTTGGGGCTCCCGCGCCATAGACTCGGTTATAAGAAGCAAGTGCTAGTGTCGATGTGCCGGATAAATGAATACAATTCACCGCAATAGAATGTATTGTATTTTAATTTTATTGACAAAGATGCAATGTATCTTCCGTAGGGTTACACAAATAGTTCAGAGCAATTGATTCTCCGATCGAGCGCATAGAATGTGGACACACCCTAGTAATATATTGAACGGCTCGTGTCTCATTTTGTTGTTTTATTTACTTTCGTCAACGTTGGTATAGACAGGCTATAATAATTGCTGTACATCTTACTTATAACTATATCTCGGCAATCTTACATCCAAATATTATTTTAACCGACATGGGCGCGCCTCGAACGGCATCTTGCCGACTATTTCCAAAAATCAAGCCCGTTTGTAGCCCTTAGAAGTGCTTTTCTGTGAAATTGCATTATGGGTGGTCTGTTTGATGAAACAAACTGTACGGAGACTGTTAAAGTAGGTTTATGAGCAATTTGTTCGCCGTGTCAAATTTACACAACAATAAGATGATGTTACGTCTAGAGCCCGAACCATCCCGCGATGTCTGTCAGGTGAAATTGTTACAAGTCAGGCTTGAATATTGCAGTTTTATTTATTTTTAATTGCAATTAAATGATAATTGTTTTCTTCGAAGATCTAAATTGGACCGTCACAAAAGTAAAATTGCCGGTAAAGCTTTAAAAAAACCCTTTAAATTGGTTTAGATTTTACAAACATTATGAATAACATTCCAAAGAAATTAAAATTTACACATTTCTTATAAAATTCAAGTTTTGTGTGTTTGAACGCACTACTATTGGAGTATGGGCACGCAAGCTAATGTAATACAAAACGATACAATAAAATATGAAGATATACAACTTCTTTATTTCTAGAGGCTATAACATCTCAGTGGTAATGAATAGAAATTCTTAATAGAATTTCATAGTAAAATTATGCAAAATAACATCAAAAGATAGTTTTATCATATTTATTGCTTTTTTAATCAAGAAAATGCTATAAGTTTGTGAACGTTATTAAATGAATGAAAGAAAAGCTGAAGCAATCGAAAGTAATTTTGAGATTCTCAACAATTATTATTTTATGGTTACGTTACTCAATGATTACCTTAGTAAAGTAGTCATGATATAACATTCGAGAGTTTTGCAACATAAGATTACATCGATGTCTAATTTATGAACACTTCTAATTATTCTAATTATTTATTTATTAATGATGAACTTTGCAACACTAAGTTACCCGCAGTTATACCCACTTTAATGAAAAGCTGTAAAAAAGCGATAGCCTAGTGGTTAGGACTTCCGCCTTTCTTTTGGTGGGACCGAGTTTGATCCTCGGCACGCACGACTACTTTTTAAGAGTTAGGTGCGTTTTAAGCAATGCTAGATTAAAACGAGGAAAATATCGTGAGGAAATGCATGGCTGAAAGTGCTCCATGATGTTCTCAGAAGCGTACGAAGTCGGACAATCCACACTTGGCCATCGTGGTCGAGATATAGTACGACAACGCACAGATCGCCATCTTGCCCCAAAGTAAGCGTAGCTTGTGTTATACGAGTAGGTACTAAGATGACTGATAAATATTTTTATGAATAATATACATATAAACACCCAGACACTGAAAAACATTCATGCTCATCACACAAACATTTTCCAGTTGTGGGAATCGAACCCACGGCCTTGGACTCAGAAAGCAGGATCACTGCAAACTGTGGCAACCGGCCGTCAGAGAGCTGTTCTGATGATATCTGTTCTCTGTAGTGGGTTGGTATTATATTGATAATAACGAGATGAATTATTATTATTATAGATGTTTAAAAAAACACTATCCAACATTTTACCTTTATAAATCCAAGGCATTTGTCTGGGTGTTGATAAATCAGTCAGTGATTTTTCAAATATCGTTAAACTTTCCTATTTATATATATAATATTTGTGAACTTTATTAAATTAATGAATGAAAAGCCATTTTGAGATTCTCAACAATTATTAGTTTATACGTTACACAATTTTAAGTAAAATGGTAATGATATAGCATTCGAGAGTTTTGCAACATAAGATGACATCGATGTCTTATTTATATTATATCCATAATTATTTCTCTCAGTATTATAGTAAAGGGTTATATAATAAGTATTTCAAACTGTATAAATATCAACTTAAGATACAGCAATGCTATTTAATGGAAAAGCAACAAGCTTCAGCATGAAAAATAACTGTTCTAGACCAAATTTACATGAATAGCGGAGCCGCCGTTCTTTTGGTTCTAAAGTTGCCATTAATTATTCCACTTTTATGTAAATATGAAGCCATGGACGCATCAGCGGTGGACTCGTCTCTCTGTTTTTGTGGAAAGTATAATGTACCTACTTTCTTTATAAGCTGAATAAGTATTCCAGCTAAAACGGAAACTTCGTACAATCTAGGTGAATAAATAAAACATTGTTCTATTTAGGTGCATTTTTCAGCATTTTGTGTCTTCCCGCAGTACTTAATTTATGGCTTGTGTTAAACAGAGATGTTTTAAAAGCACAAACTTTGTAGAAAATACAATGGTAAGGTTCATTCAGGGTCTTACGTTAATTAATCTATTGGCTTTGATCCTAGAAATAAATTCGATTTACATACTCAAATCTTCGTATTAATTATATAATAAATTATTCACGTTTTGTTTAAAATATAGTTCTACTCCAATAATGATAAAAACGAAAACCGAAACTGGTCTTCTCTGTGAGAAGACCAATATTAGGAGTGAGGTGGTAATAGGTTGATACTAATGATCTTATTTATTATTATTTAGTTAACTATCAATATCTTATTAAAATAAACCCCATATTCATATCTTACAACGTTACATATTACAAAACAAACAAACGTGATACAAACATTATAAACACAACAATGTGTCTGAACTTATAGAACACTTTGATTAACTACAAAGAGATAACTTCTTCAATATTTTCCCTTGACACTTCTGTCTTTCCTCCTCCGTACCTCTGTTTTTTCCGCCATTTTATATGACCTTTCTTTTTGATCTGGGTACCTGTAATTTTGAATTCCTACTTCAACTTATACCGACCACAGATAATACATAATTTTAACCAACCTTAACAATGATACCTTTTTATCTTTAACCAAATGTATACATACAATGGCAGATTTGCTAACATTATTACCTAAGAACTCAAATCTTTTAATATAAACATCTGATGTGTTTTCAACATCGTAATCGAATATAAACCGTATAAGAAATTCGCCTATTTTGATGTTTAAAACGCTCTTAACCAAACCAATACAGTGACGAGGTTCCAATCGAGAATGAAAGTTGATAGTGTTATACACAACGAGCGTCCGAGAGTGAGAGAGTTGATCAGTGCGCAGTGACTCTTCGATAACGGATGACATAGAATGGCTGATTTATGAACACTGCTAATTATTTAGCGGCGATAATCGTGACATACTGCAGGAAACTTTGCGTTCAATTGACCGAATTATCTGTCGCTCCATAAATTTATAGTGTTTAGTGTTATTCATTAATTATGTTAGTATTACAATTATGTAGGATTAATTGGAGTTATGGGGCGTGTTGCTGTTTATATGTCCCACTACTAGCTTTAA
Organism: Pararge aegeria; assembly: GCF_905163445.1. NCBI lineage: Eukaryota > Metazoa > Arthropoda > Insecta > Lepidoptera > Nymphalidae > Pararge > Pararge aegeria. Next base: position 6,255,095 of record NC_053195.1, on the reverse strand, counting down.
ATTTACATAACACATACGCAGACACACATACACACGCACGCACGCACGCACGCAAGCACACACGCACATATGCTGCTTTTACACATGCTGCGATTAATAATTTTTTATTTGAAACTTATTTAAGTGAAACTATTTATAAATATATTTTTATTGTAACGAATATATAAATAAATAAATAACATCATCATTATTATTGGTCCATTCCCGGCCCAGTACGGATCTCCTCTCAGAGTGAGAAGGGTTAAGACCGTAGTATACCACGCTGTCTAAGTTTGGATTATCGGACTATAAAGTGTACACTCTTTTGAGAATATTACGGAGAACTTTAAGGCATGAAGGTTTCCTCGTGAGGTATTTTTTTGACCGTTAAAGCGATAGAGATATTAGCGAAAATATTTTCGAAAGAAAAAACAATCAATGAAATAATTTTTATATAGGCAGCTTGTTTCTATCGATAGGTTTCGATCGCTTTAAATTCCACTTATTATTTTTACTGGCTCTTGTTTGCGCTTTTCATCAATACATTTTTTTTACAAATCTCGTGGGAACAGTTTCCCAGGGATAAAAGTAGCCTATATTACTTTCCGTCTTGTGATGGCTCATGGACGGAAAGTGACTGGCTCTATGCCAAAAATAAAGTTGTTGCTTTAGTAGGGCATAAAAGAAGGACAAAAAACCAACAAATAAACACACTTTCGCATTTTTAAATATTAATTAAGGATTTTTTTCTAAAAAGTCCTTAAAAAGGCGTGTGGAGTCCACCAATCCGAATTGGGCTAGTGTGGTGGACTGCAGCCTAAAGCCTTTTTACCGTGGGAGGAGACCCGTGCCTTGTAGTGGGCCGGTAATGGGTTGATATGATTTTGATGATGAAAATATAAACACTATCTAGTTAAATATGAAGTAGGTACGATGTAAGCCATTTTTTAGATTTAATTAGTACAGTTTTCTTTTCAGTCTATTATGTATTCAACGGCAAAAGATATTTAAGGCGGCTCTGCAAATTAATAACATTTATGTAAATATCAAGTGTAACCATTAAGCAATAAGAAACGTGATCGGCATGAGGCCTCAGCGGGAATTTAATTTCGCCGATAGTGCGATGATAGACGGACAGACGATTTGTCATTGTCTTTAAAAGTAATTTCGAGCTTAATGCGCTTATCTGAATTGCTAATATTCGTACTGCCTACAATTATTAGACAGGTACATTACAAAAATAAAATTCGATGACCTTCCTGGCACAGTGAGCGACCGCAGGTCTTATATGTGGAACGTTTTTTACCAAGCAAATTGTCCACCGGTTACTCAGGGGAAAACTATTTCTTATAAACATAGCAACATTTCGCAGGAACACGTCCTGTACCATGCCGCGCTGTATCTACCAACCTGAGGCGTAGGTCAAAAGTCAAAGTCAAAGTCAAAAATATCTTTATTCAAGTAGACCCATAGCTAGAACTTTTGATGCGTGTGCTAAAAAATATAAAGAATGGAAGGCCAAGGTATTCAGATATTCACTGCAATACCCACAATGTTCAGGATGGCACTTAGATCTTTCATTAATTAACAGTATTATTGAAGCTAAATACCTAGTTTCTTAGCAGTAATCATTTATTCTCATGACTATTATTCTTCCTTCCTATTAAAGTATTCATTTTATAAAAGAATTCTTTAAAGCCCACCAACCTGCTTTAGAGCAGTGTTGTGGGTCCGTACTCTATAAACCTGACTTCCCAAGGAGTGAAATAAAACAACTGTTCTGACTCTAATACTGTATATTAAGCTTCTCTATAATTCATATTACTTGTTACCTTCAAAGGACTCTACTACCAGTTCGGAATGCTGTCTTCGGCAGAGAAGACCACTGGCAAGAAACTCTACCGTTGCTCTTTTATTCAACAAATTAAAACAAGACTTATAAACACAATTACAACATTATCATATGTTTTAACGCTAGGCCCTTTGATACAAGACATATAAGAAAGGTCAAACATAACTACTATGATCACTTATAACATCAGGACTTTTGGAAAAAGTTGTTTGTATAGAGCAACCTCTGCTACATACGCTATCTGTATAAAATAATGCTAGGGCTCCATATATTATACCTGAATAACCCAAAGGATATAAGAGATATACTTATCTGATGCCACATCAGGTACCAACATAGTACCAACAACTTATCTCAACTCCATCACCAATACATACGACTCTTGTTTCGTCACAACAATATTTCCTTAAGTATATCGTTTCCATTATAAATCATCTATTCCCAATTTGTAACGTTCTATCCACAATACTTAATCTCCTTTTCTCAATTAATTAATTAAAATCCGTGCTAACTTTTCTTTCCCGCCAATCGATCTTGTCAAACTCGCGTCTCTCGCCATAGATCCTATATTTTTCTTTGACAGTCTACTAAAGGCCATTATTCTATTTTCAATACACTATCAATGAGTATACAAACTATGATTTGATATATTTAATATAATCATCGGGTTTATCATAGATAAAGTGCTATAATTCCCTATTTCCTAACAAGTGCATAACCCACTACACGGCCTTGGGCTCAGAAAGCAGAGTCGCTGCAAACTGCGCCAATCGGCCAAAAAAATCGGTTCAAATATATATGCATCCTTGAAACGTACATAAGTAGTATAATTTTCATCCCGTAAAGCGAATTGTTTCTGAAGAAATTTTAAAAAATACGAAAATTGAAGATGACTTTTCGTACTACAGCTGTTATTAAAGTAAATTTATTTTTGTGAATGTAATCCTTTTAAAAATAGATGTATCACGCTCAGCTATTCTTAAACTTTAATTCAACCGCATACAAAAGTTCAAGCATCAATTTAAATTAATTTATGAGTCCAGTAAACGTTCTTAATTAGCTAGATAGTAAACAAGCAATTGCAGCGACGAGAAATTCAATTAGTGATCATGCTTAGATAAGCTGTACAGCTTTGAGTTTAAGTTACGTTTTGTTCGTTTAAACATTCCTGACAGCTTTGAAGTGATTTGAAAGTTTAAACAGTTTGTTTAATAAGTTAGCTGCTTTGATCTACGATACTAGTACTAGTTGATTTTATTAGGTAAAGATAGTTTTTAATTATTACGGATTATCCATACTCCATAGATACCTATCGTAACTTAACTTAACTCTTACCTCTTACCAATTATTGGCTGCACTGTTCTTAATAAAATTTGGCACATGTTTATCTTTAACCCTGGAGACAGATATAGAATAGTTTTTCTTCTGGAAAATAAAAATTCTCAAAACCAAAAATAAACGCGGTAACAACTGGCAACTGTTAGTTTCGTTATACAACGTGTAACAGAATTAGGAAATAATATTGAAGGATGCATTAGTATATTTCATAAGCAATCACCCTGTAAAAATATTAAATCAAAAGGAGCGCATTTATTTTACCATACAAACTAATTCTAATATTCTAAGTGTTTACTAATGAAGACCCTATTGAAGATATAAGACCTACACGCGCATAGTACCTACGCTACGCGACATTTAACTAATAAAGTGGCACAAGTAACTTGATTTTAATTTTGTATGTGATGTTAGGGCTGTATCTGTGTATTTTTCAGTAAAAATTATGGCAGTGATTAATTCAAAAACTTGTAACGTTTCGGTTTCACAGATAATTCACAGAGACAGTTAATAATGTACCTCTAAAACTTGTGAAGTAATATTTTGATTTATATTTACACGTTGTAAGTATATGTTGATTGATTTTTCTAACAAAGCCAAACTTTAGATATTATCTGAAGTTAGGCTTTTTACGAAATTTTTGACATTCTCGTTTCCCTGCAACAGTTTTTAATCTATGTAACGTAGATTTGCAAAGTGCGAGGTTCTGTGATGTGGTTGCGAAAGCTTAACAAGCCTCTCCTTGTTTATATTAAATTAATAAGTTGATTATAAATTTTGCGCTGCGGTAAACTTTAGGATGAGTTTTAACACATCCAATTTAACATTACATCTATAATATTCCGTTTTACATTGATATACTTTCGTATTTTCGTGCTACATTAACACTTCACAGTAAATAAATTCGAGGTTGAATATTACAATGGTTTTCTTAGTGGCACCAATTACCGTCCCGGTGTAAACAGGTCATAACATTTTTCAACTGTTAAGTTTTATGTAATTAGTGATGGATTTACCAACTCAGTATACCCATTGTTGTGGCTTTACAAGTTTGCATGGGACTCTTACACTATTTCATTCAGTAACAAAGTAGTTTTAGGAATTTATAGGAATTTTTAGGAATGCTTTACTATAATCTACTGTCCGATTCAGTATCCTTACCAACAACTTGCGGAATGGTCGGCTTTGTACATAACTCGTTAATGTCGTCGAGAGTTGAATGCTCAAGGCAAATTTAACAGGTTACTTTATAAGCCTGACAGTGACAGAATTTTATTAAGTTGATGCAGGAATATTCATTGCTGTAAAATTAGCGCTCTAGATGCCACCCCCGAGAGTATGGTACCTGCAGGCACTGCTATAAACTAACATGATAAAACGGAAAGATCTTTACGCATGTTTATATATAATAAACTCTGGAGCTAATGAACCTAGTTCGAAAATTATTTCACCATTAGAAAGTTATTTTCGACGGCCGAGTGGCGCATTGGGCAGCGACCCTGCTTTCTGAGTCCAAGGCCGTGGGTTCGATTCCCACAACTGGAGAGTGTTTGTGTGATGAACATGAATGTTTTTCAGTGTCTGGGTGTTTATCTGTATATTATAAGTATTTATGTGTATTATATTCATAAAAAAATTATTATCAGCTATCTCAGTACCCATAACACAAGCTACGCTTACTTTGGGGCTAGATGGCGATGTGTGTATTGTCGTAGTATATTTATTTATTTATATTTTATTTATTATTTTATCCAAAAAAAAAAAGGCTATTTTATATCAGTATTCTTAATATTTTAGCCTTAAATTATTTGAAACTGGAATCTGAAGTATTTGCAAAGCAAGGCGGAGATATTAATTTATAATATTGGTGTTTAACAAAATCGAAATCGGTTCATCCGTTTGGACGTTCTGACAGAGTGACACACACACGTCAAACTTATTACACCCCGTCGTCTTTGCGTCGGAGGTAAATAGTTTTTTTTTTTAAATCAAGAAAACCTTCTATGGCTTAACTTTGTCATAGATTAAAATGTTATTTGGACACGTTTTTTAAAACGGTGATAGTATAAAATGTATTATTATACACAAGTCAGTGATTATACAATTATATATTCTTGTAGCATCACTAAGTTGCGGGGCGGAGTTAACGTCTATGAGTGATGTTCTCTAGCTTTTACATAACATTTCGTTACGATCCTTAGTTAACGCGGGCTAAACCGCAGGGTACAGCTACTATTGAATAAATATACATACTGTGCCAGTGTTTATAATGTACTGTTAACTGTATGAAAACCAATATGAAACCGCAACCATAACCTGGATGTTAACTAGCACGATGCAAATAATCTTTAACCCGATATGCGCTTAACAAGGCCATAATCACCTAAGATTATCGTTTTACCTCAAAACGATAATGCTCACGATTACAAAAACAACATAAAATAAAAACATAATATTAAAAACAACATAAGGAAATAATATAAAATGCGTAAAGGCGGTCTTATCGCTTCAAGCGATCTCCTTCAGACAACCCTTTAAGATTAATGGACCAGCTTAGAAAAGCTTGTGGCAGAGCATATCCGCCAAGTACAACCGCCGTGCTTATATCTGCCGCTATACAGCATTGATGTGTCGGTCAGAAGCGTGTGAACAGCCGTACAGACTCATGAGACTTAGCACTTACACCTCAGATTGATAGGTGATAAGCGTAGGTGAGGTAGGCGGCGCTTTGTCGGACGTGCTGCGAAGTGTTGCTGCACGAGTTAATTGAAGGAAACCTGCTAGTAAAAATAAAGTTTAAAGGTAAAGCCAAATTGACTACCATATTGTGATCAATGTTGTTCTTCAAAGAAGAGTTGCACATATACTCATTGGAAATAAATGAGACCAATTATAAAATTAATTATTTCGAATAAAAAAAATATACTTCTGCACATCCAGGTAGGCATTCAAGAACAAAGTAATTCATTTTAGTCTATTTTAAATAGCAGTTATCTCAGTACTAAATTAAAGAGATACTAAGCAAGTTAAACTCGTAATACGTATTTCTATGACATTCAATGGAATCTAATTCGAAAATAGATTGTATAATCGATCGACTAACATCTAATAGTAGTGTGGAACGTATTTTCTTGTTGTCAGCATTCCTTACTGTCACTCTCTATTACCTTTTGACAAGTCTTTACGACACCCATAATATGCTTCAAGAGTTCTTTATTAGAACGGTCATTTCACTATATTGATGTGAATCAGGAATGACATGGTGAAAGTACTTTTTAATGTGAAGCTTTTAAATAGCCTTTAAATAGAAAAAGTTATCTTTTCTACGTTTAGATCCTTTTTTACTAAAGGTTTTTTTTTCTGTAATTTAATAACTTTTTTCCTCGACATGATTATTTAGGTACCTTCTATGTTTTGCCTTTTTACTGTAATGCCCGTTTTTACTAACGACGAACAATGCCTAAATAAGTTACACCTAATGTAAGGATATTCATAGGCATACATCAACCTTTGATCAATAGTTATTACCAAACTGTTGGTGAAACGTTTTTTTTCCTAATGGCATCGCCTAAATCATTAGGCGTTTGACAGTTCCTAGGTTAAGTGAAAACGCGCACTAATCTATATTAGGTACTTAGTATGAGTTCAGTGCGTTAATGTATGTACGAGTATTTATTTCCACTTAATAACGTCTACAATAAAATTTCTTTTTTATTCTTCATTGTTTAATTTTTTTTTATTTGTTTTTTTTTTTAATTCTTGTAAAAAATCTCTCTTCAGGCTAAATTGTGTACAATGGAGGAAGAAAGTTTTGTATGGGAAAATATCAGAAGTTGGATGCGTATGAAGTCGCGGATAATTGCTTGTAGTATTTGGGAGAATGTATTTAATTTTCCAACGTGTTTACTTGCCCTAAAACATTTTCAAACATGTTGTTAGGCACTATAGTAATTTCAGTTTCGAATTAGCTGACACGTTTCGTTTTATGACTAAACATGAACAATAAATTTTAGCTTGGTTGACGCTTTAAATAATAAAACAAATAAATAGATTTATATATAATATAAGTTGATGAATTTTGGATATTGGAGAAGAGCAGGAGAATCTGTATGGTGTAATTTATAGTATCTTCAATCCGAATACTCCACACCAAACAGATCCTCGGCAATGTACCCTCTACGCACGTTTCGCTCCGAAACCGGAGCATCCTCAGGATATGTTGACTTTACAATGAATAATTGTTAAGAACAACAATCTTTGCAACAGTCTTAACGGATTAAACTAAATTGACAAAAACTTATTCTTTTCTGCGAGAAATACTATGAAAAGGACAGTACATCATATAAGTGTTATTGGATTTGTGTGCAATGGAAGAGGCACTAATGTATAAAATACTTTAAATTTTTTTATTAAGATACACTATCCTGTTTAAGTCTGAGCATATAAAACCGTTTACTGTACAATAATCTCTCTCAATTTATCAATGAAATGTTTAAACAGCCCACGTGCTGCAAACAAGAAATGTGTTTAAAAAGATTGATAGAGTAATAATTCAATAATCGAGTACCTATAATGAGTGTACGAAATGCGTGGGTTGGATTCCCATTTGTATATAATTATCAGCTATCGTTGGGAACTGTGAACGTGGGAGTGTGAATTTGGAATCTTTCATTCCTAATTATCTTTGGTTAAATGTTATTTTAGAGACTTAATGCCTATGATGCTAATAATTGGGTAATATATAATATATACAGTGGCGTGCATAGAGGGTATGCACAGGGTATGCAGATGATATAAAATGAAGAAAGCCTCCAGTACGAGTTATAAATACTTAAGCGTAGAATTTTAATAACTCTTACAATGTCTATCCTTAAGTTTTTTATAACTCTTACTGAAGTTTTTCTTAATTTTATATCATCTGCATACCCTGTGCATACCCTCTATGCACGCCACTGAATATATATATATAATAATATAATATATAATATAAATCTTTAAACTAAACCGACAGCTTATAAGTATATATGCCTCTTTCGATTCTCCGTGGAAGGAGAATAGCATTATTTTTACACCTGTTAATTTGATTATAGTTTTCCCAACTAAATAAAATTGAGATCCCAAAAGTGGTAGTACTAACTTCATAATAATTGTTTACTTTGGCGAAGGTACTATTGATGGCCTGTCAATTCAGTTGAGTTTCTGTCGCTCGACGGCTCTTCACCTCCTGGCGTCTTTTTTCTCCATCGTCCATTATTATATGACAAACGTGAAAGTTTGTTTGGATGTATGAATGATTGTTACTCTTTCCAGCAAAACCTTCTTTATGGAATTGAAGAATAATGAGACTACTTTAATATAGCCATCTGAAGATAATTAATTTCTTTAGATGTTTGGACCTTTTGTCGACGGCACGGTGGAGTACGGTAAAATTCGTAAGAATTTATGATTACACCATAATAGTTTTAAGTCTACTTGTGAATTTTGGTTAATAAATTTATATATTATTATTATTAAGAGCCCATAAGTTATAATTCATAAAGGTACTTTGGTACCGTATATCATATAAAATATATTACGACAACACACATATCGCTATTTAGCCTCAAAGTAAGCGTAGCTTGTGTTATGGGTCCTAAGATAACTGATGAATATTTTTATTATGAAACTATAAATGAATACTTACAATATATAGATAAACACCCAGACAATTAAAAACATTGATTTTCATCACACAAACATTTTCCAGTTGTAGGAATCGAACCCACGGCCTTTCACTCAGAAAGCAGGGTACCCACTGCGCCAATCGGTTGCTGAAATAGCAACAACGACTGAAAAAAATTGACAAAATATAAAGAAAACTGTTAAGTGGGTTAAAAAAAAAACTGTCATCCGCGAGCTATTTTGGCATGTGATGTTAAAACTGTAAGTTGTTGATGGATCACGTCCTATGGTTTAGGAGGAGTATTGTATTTACGTTGACTAAGAACCTGGTATAATAAAAACCCTAAATTAGAAATACATGCCAAAAATTGTGGAAAAGACTTAATTCTAGCCGACATACTCTTTGAGAATAGTGGCCAGAAAATGCAATCTAAGAGGAAAAGTCAAGACACTTAGTCTTGACTTTTCCTGTTAGATTAAAATAAAAAAACTCTTAGGTACATCTTTCGTTATTTTTCTATTAATTACACGAAACTGACCAACGTTACCTAAGCTTGTTAGCTTTTAGCATGAAATTTGAAAAATCTTCTTAAAACTTTCCTATGACTAAGTTAGCGGTTTTTCATCAAACGAGCAACTTTTCGTCCACCGCTGAAATAGCAAACTTCTAAATTAGATCCCATAAAAAATCCATCTGCGAAACGACCGGTAATAAACTGGAAAGTCGATGAACTTTATGGTCATTAAAATTGTACTGAGTTTACATCATACTCTTGCAATGCGATCTTTCGTAAAAGCTGTCTATACACTCTTCTTTTGAACCCCCGAAAATGACGGAGTGAAAATCAGTCCAGATGGCCGCTGCCAGAACATGGTAGATTACATATTTTGTCACAGCTCCCTCGATATGGATATCTTATGTACTGGACTAGTAGAATATAATACACTATGTCAAATTTAAATCCAAGATGGCCGCGACCCTAAAATGGCTTATTACATTTTTTTTTCACAACTCCCTCATTATAGGTATCAAATGAAAGGGCTGGACTAGTAGACAAATGAAGTAGACAACTGTATTTAAAGGGAATGATTTTTTTGTCGCAGGTTTTTTAAATTATAAATTCATAATTAAAGTTATAGAAAAATTACCGGTTGCTGAGCGGTGATATTTCAAAGTCAAAGTCAAATATTTCTTTATTCAAATAGGCACATAGATGGCACTTTTGATGCGTTATTATATACAAAATGTTTACATAGCAGTGAGTAGTGATGGCGATAACTACAATCGTAAACTTAAAACTAAAGCTACGAGGGTTCCAATCGCGCCCTGGTCTAAGAAGAAGCCCACAACAAACTTAGCCGGGTGTTCTTTTTGTTATCACCATCTCACATTGTCATTAGAAAATATTTAAGAAAAATTTCGTTTGGCTAGTATTGGGGAACATACATATATGCAAGACACGCGATGTATCAATAGAAAATTCATTTTAAATCTATTTTTAAATAAAATTTTGATACCCAGAAGTGTTATATATAAATCTTACTATACAAAAGATAGTTTCCTAAAAATTATAATTCATTGAAATCTAAAAAAAACTGATAAAGAAAAGCAATTTTACTGTTTTAAAATTTTGCATATTTATCTATCTCTATAGTCTATCATAAATATAATGTTTTGTTGTAGGTATGTTCCACGTAGTTATATTGTTAATCAGTATGTAACTTTGTTTATGATCAATAACAAACACAACAGTTATTTGCATAAGTCAATACAGCGCTTGTAAATTTACATTGCCGAATAAATTTTGTTTATATAGTTAAAATCTCGTATCGTTCAGGGAATTGCTCCACGAGTTATTAAACTATAGCACTAATGGCAGGGGATTCGATTTCAATTACCTCTAAAAAATTTACGCTCGTGTAAACCATCCTTAAGACATCGCGTGTGCTTTCTGGACTCGATAAGGCAGACAGTAAGTATAGATAAGATTGGTTTAACAGCAAACGAGACAGTGATTATTGTAATTACTATAACTTATATTTATCAGTAAGAAGTAAAATAAGTATCTTCAACTGGTTATTGCTTAAATCAGTGTACCTATACGAGCAATAACATCAGTCAGAGTCGGAAAATTGATAAATTTACCAAGTTAACCTAGTCATCATTTTAAATGGACTTCTACTGCTGGACTACTGGTGGCTTCTAGTCTTTTGTACGGAGTTTTCGTTGTAAATTCCACGATCTTGTCCGCTTGCGTCCAGCGGCTCCCTAAGACTCGTTTGGTGTCTATCCACTTACTTAGTGTAGAGTCTACCAACGCAGCGTTTACCGGTCCGAAGTCGTTATTATTGCTCCTTGGGGCTCCAGGGTCCACCTTTCGGAGCTATGTGCTCTGACCCTGCCTTTTCAGCTTCACGACTGGTCGAGCCCTGTTCCTAACTCTAGTTAATCTCCTCATTTCTAATTTTTTGATCACATAGAGATACTCCGACCGGTCTTCAAACGAAAGCTCTTTTCAGCGCCCGCTAAGTTACCCGTTTCACTTACGACAGACAATGTCTTAGTAAGTAAATTTCTAATCTAATAACGTAAAGTTATGAGCATTTTTTTTTTGTTTTTAGTAGCCTTTAGTAGCCTATAATATGCATATGTTACCTTTACGCATAATTTCGCCTATATAGGTTCTTATGTGAATTTTAACAAGCGCTTTTTAAAATCCTCTTAAAACATATCAAGGCTATATCGTATATAAGCTGTATAAATTATGCTTCTGCTGATTTCTAGTCTGCATTTGAGATATAATCTCTTAGAAATATTATTCTAATTCCGCCAAAATAGGTTTATTGCTTACTGACGTTAGCATTCCTTACGCAAAGTATACCTGATAATTTCATACCTAATAATAGTAGGTATTTAACAAGAGCCGCTTTCGCAATTACCATACGTTCTACGCGTTCCCACGATAAATCCGATAAATAATTTAATATTCAAAATGGCTTATTCACACGTTAATAACAAATACTTATCTTGTGTAATTATTTCAGTATTCCTACCCGTTAAAGGGTTACTCCTACGCGTATATTTGAGATAATGTGGTAAATAAACCCACAGACCTTTTAAGCTCAGGCCAACGTTCATTATTGTCTCTAACGAGAATTTGATTATTCATTACGCTGTTATACTAACGAGACATGCAATGTTAATTTAAGGCCTAGTGTGGCCAATTAGCTAGATTATTTTCATGTAGCCTAACAAATACAGCAATGCCATGTCTTGTTAGCAAGAGGTCAGTATTGTATGTGATTTCCATTTGACTTAATAATAATCCATCTGCTGAAATCGTAAACTTTCATAAAAAGTTTAATGCTTTGGATTATATTATTTCTTTAGATTATAATCGTAATTTCATGTTATTCTTAAGAAAGTCTTAAAAGGTTACTTCACTCAAATTATCAGGAGCAGAACCACATATAAGTTGTTATTCTTAACATGGGATAAATATAAAAAGCATGAAATAGTGCAACTGCTGAGTTTCTAGCCGGCTACTGCTCGGTAGAACCTGACTTCCGTGGTGGCAGAGTCACTACAAATAGATAAATGATAAGATCGCTTTGTAACGATAAGGCCGCAGAATTGTATACTTTTTGTTAAATTTTTATTTATAATTTTTCTATATGTTATTTGGTGTACAAATAAATGATAAGATCGCTATGTATATACGATAAGGCCGCCGAATTGTATACTTTTTGTTAAATTTTTATTGTATGTTGTAGTTATGTACAATAAAAGTGTATTCATTCATTCATTCATAAATTTGACGTTATAAGTCCTTACAGAGGAAACCTACTTGGAACAAATGAACTTTTAACTTGACTGCTTAAGCTTTTTTCTATCTTAATACGTAAGATTTTTAAAGAGATAGGCGCAACTCTTTGTAACCTTTTCATGCTGAAATAGAAAAGACCAGATAAAATAGAGCCCGATAGGAGCTATTCCATACAAGATGCGCATTTTTCCTCAATAATAATTAGCTTATGTTACTCTCCGACCAGTAAATTATCTCTATGCAGAGATATGTCAATCGTCGTTAAAAAAAAAGAAAAAGCATTTCACATTTATAATATTATAAGCTTATATCGTAGTATGCATCCGTATTTTATGAAATTTCTCGGATTTAAAAGTATCCTCGTCCATCACCAGGTTAAGATTGGTTCACCGGTTGATTTAAACATAGGTAACATATACTACATAAAATATTGATTAAAAAACATGTAGGTACATTATTCTACTGGTCAAACCCTTTTAAATATATATCATATAGTATAAAAACATATTGGGGGAGTTATGAAAAAAAATTAAGTCGCCATTTAGTTAGATTTCCGATAATTCACCTTTGAAACAAAAAAAAAATGAAATCAAAATCGGTTTATCCGTTCGGCCGCTAGGATGCCGACAGATAGATGCAGACACACACACAAACGCAGACAAGTCAAACTTATACTTAAACTTTAACTTTAACAAACAAATATTTAACATTTGGATGCCGGGAAGAGCCTTATATCTTCCCGGGATAAAAAGTATCGGAGACAAAGGAAGCTATTTCTGAGCCATATTTCATTAAGAAAGTACAAACAGTTGAACCGAACAGGTAAAAAACAACCAAACAAAAAAACACTTCCACATTTACAATATTAGTTTGAATGACTGTCAAATAATAATAGAACCGCGCAATAATTAACAATTATAATATACTGTGGCACAATCAGGGCACGCAGCGCTCAAAATATGTTCTTGTGTAATGCCCTATTAACACATAATATGAGAAAATGTGGTCGTTAATAACATCACGCACTTTGCCCGTTTGTCTACGCGGACAGGGTACGCCCTGTTTCGAACTGCCACACTAATAAGACGCCTAGAATAGATAAATTGTCACGAGATGAATATAAGTGAAATTAACAGCTAAATCGTGCGCATAGTCTTTGTAATACGATTCCATACTCCTATTAATATTAGTCATTCCGTAAGTGTCTTGTCCGCACAGCAACAGAGGAACTTATGTCAGGCTTTGGTCTTGGCTAGTTACTTGACTAGGCCCAAAGATCCCGCTAAGCAATTTAACGTTCCGGTAAGATGTCGCATAGAACCGACAGGTTCTGCCTTGGAATCTTACACCGACATGGTAAACTCCATCCTGAGTGACCTCAAGCGATTCAACACTACTTAGTAGATTATAAATTTTTAGTAATAATTATTATAATTGTGTAAATTTTAAAGTTTTAGTATATCTATGTGTAAAGGAAGAACAGCCTGGCCGATGTATCAAATCGCAGAAGCGTTTTAAAAATTGTATCTTACGAAACTGTTAATTATAAGCATATAAAATAAGATAATGTAAGAAAACTAAATTGATAAAAAAAAAAAAACTCCCAAAGAATAGAATAAGCAAAAATAGATGTCTAGTCAAGATAATTTTTTGTACGTATCCCTTTGATTTAAAACTTTTGGCAACTGCGCAATGATAAAAATAGTTCTACTTGCTATATTGTTTGAGCTATATATGTTAGTACGGGCAGTACCTACTTGCTATATTGTGAAGTTCAAAGCATGAGCATAAGGTTTTGCGATTGAGATCTTTCGAGGAAATTAACTTTGGTTGACATTAATTCGTTTCAGTTTAAAAAATGTTTGGTTACGAAAATATACTTTCATTCTTAATAAACAGTTAAGACGGTATAGTTCTACGACAATAACTAGGATTATGCATTGTCGACCTAGATACATCCTTGCTAAGTAATAATTTAATTTACCAGCACATACTTGTCAATACAAACATTGGTGGGAATATTGCAGTATGCGTTTTAACATGGTACTAATTTCGAAATGTAAATGGCTCTTACGTAAAATGTACACGAAAACTCATAAATAAATCAATGCTCATGGTTGTTGCTTTAGCCTAATGTTGTGTAGTCTTTGATTTATACTTAAATCTAAATTATAATAATAAATATACTACGACAATACACACATCGCCATCTAGCCCCAAAGTAAGCGTAGCTTGTGTTATGAGTAGGTACTAAGATGACTGATGAATATTTTTATGAATAATATACGTAAATACTTATAATATATAGATAAACCTGGGTGTACACTGAAAAACATTCTTGTTCATCGCACATACATTGTCCAGTTGTGGGAATCGAACCCACGGCTTTGGCTCAGAAAGCAGGGTCGCTGCCCACTGCGCCATCTACTCGGCCGTCCTAAACTGTCGGTAAATTAAACACTCATTAGCTATTACTGCGTGACTTTAGCCCTGGCTTATTATTTATACGTAGATGAAATTATATCAGATCATCAATAAAAAAAGTACTTTACAAGACCAACATCTTCTAAATCATCAGTTTCGAGATATAAAGTGCTAATAAAGTTTTGCTTATAGTCGTCTGTTAATAAACGTAAAACAAAAATTAAAAACACGATAATAAAATGGCCCTATAGTATTCTAAAAAAAAATTTTTAGTGCAAAAACAACCGACTTTGTTAAACAGCTAAAAAGTAAGAAATAAATATATTCTTCAATATTTTTAAGTCCGTGCCAACTACCAAGTAAAATGTAAATATTACTAACAACTACTAAGTATATTCTTTATATATTAGCGAGGAAAGTACCAAGTAATTTCCTAAATCCCTCCCTCCAATAGACCTGATAAAAATGGGACAAATACGAGAAGCACACAGTTTCAAACAAAAAATAAATTTTCCAATTCGGTTGATAATTAATGATAATGTTTGGAGTAACAAACATAAACATACAACCGAATAGGAAACCTCCACCTTTTTGTAAGTCGGTTAAAAAGCCAGAATATTCGAAGCCCTTTGGGGATAGATTAAAAAAGTGTGTGAGTGCGATCGTACTAAAGTTAAGTAAAGTAGAGTTGAGCGGAGTAATTTGTATAGAGAGGGGTACCAGGCATGCATAAGATTATATGGCATCGAAAAATACTTTTCCAGTAAGTTATATAACAACTGTTTCGGGTAGCCGTGAACTTATAAAGTGCAGCCTATATCATAGGTTTTTCAGCGGACATATATTACATACATAACGCCTAAGCATCATGATTACTCCCACTGTCCCACAGATTAGCATCAGCACAACAGATATAAGAAAGCATTATTTCTAAGCCTGTAGCGAAAATATATTGTAACCACTATATGATGGTACCTATGAACCTAAAGAAAAAGTTCGTAGGGATTTTAATGTTACCAGGGCTACAGAAATAGCAGGGCACCTCATCTCTACTTGACTAAACATTTTTCCGTGGGAACTAATGAGGTTGCCCCAACTATACACACAGGTCACGTAGGAGCGAATTGCCTGCAATATAGCATTTTGTATGTGTTCTGTATGTGGGTGTTGTGCGCCAAGTTCTTTTGATCCTGGGACAATGGATAGATAGTGGAAACAATACTTACTCTAGATGTTGTATGAATTTTTAATGCTGTATTAAGTTTTAATAATAGTGTGTACAGGCAGGTAGGTATGCGGCTTACTAAAATTTAATTAAATTATAAATATTTTTTATAAATTAACCAAAAAGATTTATATGTAAATAGGAAGGTAAACTAAGTCCTATTAAAACTGGTGAATCCGATTAAAAAAACATCTTTTATTGAAACTATTTTTAACCCACGACGCAAACACGACGGGGTGTTATATGTTTGGCTTGTCTGTCTGTCGTATTTCCCGAGTGATGACCGATTTTGATTTAGTTTTTTTGTTTGAATGGAGAATAAGTATAGTTTTCTTAGAGATATTTGATGAAAATCGATTCTAGATGTTCGCCGACACAAAATGGACGGATTACATATGTTTTCACAGCTCTCTAAACATGAGCATCGAATGAAAGCTTGACTAGTAAAATTCTATACGACAAATTGTAAAATCACAGATGGCTGCCACTTCATGGCAATGGCGTATTACCTACGTTTTTTTTCACTACTCCCTCAATATGAATATCAAATAAAAGGGCTTGACTAGTAGAATAATGTGCACTACATATAGTGGAAGAATAGTTTTTTTTTAAGAAATATGCATGAAAGGGTATGAAGAACCGGGAGGAAATTTTTGAATGTAGTAAAATAGGTCCATTAAATAGCAAACGTCAATTGATTGACAGGACTTATGATAACAGGTTGGTAATAGTTGTTAACTGAGAAACACACACACTTTTTAGTGTGTATAAGCCCCACATAATTACTGTAGCTGGGCCCCATCAAAACGCTTACTTATGTTTAAATTGGAACGAAACATTGACTATTTTGGGTTGACTGACTATCGGAGACTGGCGAATCTACTCCATTTGAATTTAGTAGATTCTAGAATGTCTCTTAGCCACCAACTTCTTCATCAGGTATCCGAACTTGAAACATATTCATCATCATCATGTTTGAGCATTATTTATGGTTGAGAAGGGTTCAGGCCGTAGTCCACCACGCACATTAACTTTACACATTTCATTAATATTTTCGATGTATACCAGGAATGTATAAAATTATGATTGTCGTTCTGCCAGAGATCCAACCTACAAAAAGATCAATCTATGTTTACAAAATCAAGTTCCTCATACAAGAGTTCACCTTCGCTCTTAATGAGTGTCACAGAATCATCCTACTTTAGAACAAGGGAAGCGTATCACGAATTCCAGGACGGTTTCGGGGCGCGTGCCATCATTTGTCACCCAAGTCGTTCTACATCGTTAAGTTTGCTTGTTATAACTTTATATACGACTAAGAGACGTTCAGAATATTAATGGCTTAAGGTGAATCTTGTTATAGTACCCTTAAAACAAAATATTGCAGTATTTAGACTGCTAATTCAGTTCCTAACTGTAAACTTATGTGTTCATATAAGCAAATTCAAATATGACACCCAGTTTAATTCGTATATTATATTTTTAGCACACACGCTAATGGAGTGCTGCTATAAACTTCATTGCTTCATCTACGAGTATCTAAGCACATTGGCTCAGATTAATGCGGTTTGTTCATTTCATATAAACGTTTTATTGCGATAACTTTAGCTATATTCCATAAAAAGGGTTAGTTTGATGTATTGTACGGTTGTATGTGTAAGAATAATCTTCAAGTTTCTTTAATTTTGTTGTACTGACATCGGTAATATTTATTTATTAAAATATTAACCCGTTATTATTTATAAAACAGTTCTACAAAACATCAAGATATTATATTTAAAAACAAACGTGTGTACTTATGTACACGCGGTAGAAGTTATACTTCTTTGGCGTAACAAGATAAAAAATCTTTATAAAGATTTTATCTTCCGCCCTATCCTACGTTTGTAGAAAAACGACACTAACAATGAAAAAAAGGTATTTGATACATTGAAAGTTTATTATGACGCATTGTCTAGTTAAAATAGGTCGCGCATCGTGAAAATTTACTCTCATCATTATTCCCTAACGCGTCTAAAAAAGTATAACTTCAATATCTAATCATCAAATTTAATTGCAAAAATAAAATAAATGCAAAAACCTTAATAGCAGTTTCATTTTTGTGCTTTTTGATGTAGATGCTCTTTTTAAAGAATTATCAAAAAGGGTTAACGAGTCTGATCCTAAAGCTGACAGTTGGCAACTCGCCATGCCTTGGCCTTTTAAAGAAGTCATACACTACCATTATCTTAGACACTATTCCTCGCTGCGCTGGTTAGATTTTATTTAGTTTTACAAAATACTTATGTTATTTTTGTTTATAAATATAAAAATGAGTATTGATTATAAATAAAACATATTTTGGTAAAACGTTTTTACAGTAAATAATAACGATATTTAAAATTATTATATATTTTACGCTTAAAACTAGTCTACATAAATATTTTAAGGACATATGGTGATCCACAGAGATATTTTAATGAACAATCGAATATATTAACTAAGCTTCGTGACACCTAATTTACTTCAGTCAAAACAAACGATTCCCGCTTCTTCCAATAAAATGAAATGGCCGCTCGAAATAAATTAAGAATTCCATTAAAATTTGTGTAGAGAAAGTAATTATTTAACTTAAGTAACACTGAACAGCTATTAGGCGTAGGAATAAAGATATGAAATTAACAAGTAACGGTAAACGTCCATGAAACCGCTTGAGCTTTATCTAAATCGTAGTCTTTTACTTCTGTTCTAATCGTAAGCAATATGTCAACGGCATTACTTTTGTGTAACACTTATCTAAATAGTATAGTTTGGAAGCCATTATGGTATTGCGTTCTATCATTAATTTTTCTTAGCGCCAATGCAGGTGCGAAGCATTATGAGTTGACCCGAAGTTGTGATACACATTGATTTGTGTTATATGTGAAACCCAAATTCGATAATACTGCTATAGTGCAAGACTGAGTCGCAGTTATTATCGCCCATCTTTGGAGCGAGAACCATACACTTAAAATAAAAATAAAAACCTTAAATCCACTTGAATTAAATTCAATTGAATGCTTTTGCAAAAACTCTGATTTTATTTTCTTCCATTTACAAAAATACATCCATAACAATTTTTTTTTTAAATATAATTGATTGTACATAAAAGATGAAATATGAGGGTGCGCGCGCGTGTGTGTATGTGTTTGTGGGTGTGGGTGTGCGTGAGGGTGTCATTGTATGTATTATTGAATATAGTTATTCTTACGCACCTTCGATCAACTGGCAACCAATAGCACGTGTATTATAGTCTCACATGTAGCTACTATAGTAGTTCCTTCATAGACATAAAGGTGCTATTGATTATCAAAAGTGTCAGTCACAATTAAGAAATCCCTAGCTATTATTGAGCCTATTTTGGTTAGTTTACTGCTCCGAGCAAGGATTAAAAGTTATAGAATATCTCATTTAAGTAAGGAAATGCTAATTATAATTTATTGAGTTTGTATATTTGGTACATTATTGATCGAAGATTCACCTTTTTTATTTTTTGTTCACTGCAATATTAGTAATGGTAATATTGCATTAGGATCTTAAATTAAAATTCGCTTCTCTGTTCAACGGTGATAGGGGTCGACTTCACTATGGGGGATAGCGATTTCTATCCCCGGCACGCATCTCTAAGTTTTGGGAGTTATGTGCGTTTTACTAAATTTAAGAAATTAAAATATCACTTCTTTTAACTATGAAGAGAAAACAGAGAACTATGGTGAGGAAACCTGCATGCTGAGAGTTTTCCATAAGGTTTTCAAAGGCGTGTGAAGTCTACCAATCCGAACTTGGCCAGCGTGGTGGACTACGGCCTATACTCTTGTCATTCCGTGAGTAGACACACAACTTGAAGTCAGCCAATAATGATTTGATAATGATAATTAATATGATGATAATAATCGTAATAAAATAATAAGGTATTCTATTAAAGAAATGTAAGATTCACTTACTAGAACGAAGTACTTGAAGAACCTATAACGTATTTCATCCTTAAGCACACAATAAAATAACAGGGGACTATATTCAAAGTGGGTCATATAAAAGTAAAACTCATTACAGTCCTCTACTAAAAACAGGTTTTTATAGGCTGTTCCTTGGATGCTAAAGGCGCGGCATTCAGGTCACGTGCTTGGCGAACCACCTGACTCATCTCAGTGGGACGCTAGGCTATTAAAATTCTTAATGCTGTCAAGTTTATGTGTAACAATGAGTTAGGTTGATGACTTTTTGAGCCAACTATTTAAAGGACTTTATTAAAATCACGTTTCCAAAGGCTTCCTCTCAGTACGCGGAAGCTACCTAAAATATAAAATCTATTTTTAGTTTCCGCGGGAATCGTTTTTTGTCATAAGTTGATGACCTCCCTGGCGCAGTGGTGAGCATTGTGGTCTTACAAGTGGAAGACCCCGGGTTCGTTTCCATCCGGGGGAAATTTAGAATTTTATAATTTCGTAATTTTCTTCTTCCATTTCATAAAAATCAGTATACCGTTATAATGTTAACCTGATTTACTTATCCTCTATATTGATCCATTATCAATGCATAAAATATTTATGTTGTTTAAAATAACAAACAAAATTCATTAATGTTACATTTTCAATATACGATTACGTTGCCTGTGTAAATTAAGCAACAGTTTAATTACAGTTTCGTCGATCGGTGACGGCAGATCCGAATACAGTTATCACCAACCATTCTTCCCGCGGGTATTACGCGGGTACGAGGCGACGAAGGGAATATAACAGAGATTATTCCCTTCGTCGCCTCGTAGCAGCGTTCTCTGTGCTACTACTACCATTTACTGCAACCACCAACCCGACAGCCCAGCGTGATAATTATGGGCAAACCTTTACTTTGGGAGAGGCCTTTAGACTTTTATGGGCTGTTGTTGAGGATGACATGTTCCAAGCCGACAATTACAAGCTTGCGTCGTTTCGCACCATTAATGTTAATGCAATGTGCATACAAATATTACTTCATACAAAAGTGTTCAGCACGCTTAGTTAACGGATTCACAGTTTATGCTCGCACCAAAATATATTGCATACATTATGTATGGAATTTATAATTTTTGACCCCCCACGAAATAGTTTTACGTCTTTTTTTTTGTATGAAAGGTGAATTAGTCGGGAATGTTTTTGCTTGACCTGCAATATATTATTAGTAGGATAATGTAATCTTTTTATCTACTGCTAAAACTCAACTCACTATACTGGTAAATCATTTTTTAATTTGCAGCTAATCCCACAGATGCCTGACGATGACTGAAAGATGACATGTGTGAAACCTTGTCAATATCATTACTGTTCTCGGTAGAAATAACTTATTATCATAGTGGGCAGATAAAATCAGGTTCGTAGAGTTGCTGAACATCACAAATCTAAGCATTGTCGACAGTACACTTTCATAGAACACATTAGCTTGTAAAATTAGCTTGTGTGTTGCTTTCTTCTCTAAATATTCTGGAAGTTAAGAAAGGCTGATACGTATACTTTAATGTAAAGTGAGTTATATACCTATAAACGTATTGTATTAGTAAATAGACTAGCAATATAAACGTTAAACACTGAAATTTGTTATACAACATTAACCCAGTTTCCCATTTCTAAAGTGCTTCTTCCAAGACTGTAAAATGAAGCGTCGCCTGTAGTTCAATTTATAGCATCTATGACTAATTCCCTAATAGCGTGAAATGTATCATCTTCATAGTGACGCAAGATTATATTTAGTACGTTGCTATGATCCGATGGACAGTGAGAAAGATTACTCACCGTCCATTCAAACTGGCGCTGCAATTTCTGGTTAAAGGCTTCGCCCGTGGATAGTTACCATTCTACCGACAAAGACGTGCCGCTAAGCGATTTAGCGTTCCGGTACGATGACGTGTAGAAACTGATAAGGGATAGGTAACATAATTGCCAAAAGGTAAGGCCCGTTAACATCTTAGGCTGCATCACCAGTTATCAGCAGTTGAGATTGCAGCCAAGGGATAACTTGTAGTGGAATAAAAAAAGGCCTTCAATAAGGCCAGGCCATTGCAGTGGGACGTTCCATTGCCCAGCAGTGGGATGTTGTAGAGTAGAAGGTAATGATGATTTATATACAGCACAGTTATAAAGACCATTTCATACAAGTAGAAACAAAAGGTAAAATGTTTTCGATTTCCAAATTCATAAAACATCAATTGACAGATAGATATATAAACTTTATTGCTACAAAACACAATGAAACAATACAAAGAAAAACAAAGTCATAAGTACATAGTATTAGGGTGGATATTAGGATGGACGGTCTTATAACTTGAAGTTCTTGAATTTTAAATCAACGGTTGCTTATTGAATTTAACTAGGCAGATGAATTCAATCAGGCAACCCTTGATTTAAAAAGAACTGGGTAATAAAGACTTATTACCGTGTTCTTTTTCAATAATCCATTATACACATGTATTGTTTGTCAACGTGTGGCAATAATAATATGTAGCCCATTTTAAAGCTTCCTTTGTCAATATTTATTAATCCTTTTTAGGGTTCCGCACCGAAATGGTAAGACGTAGCCCTTATGGTGTTGTAACTTTGACGTTTATGTTCTTCCGTCCAAGAAAAAATCTTATTTTAAAATACCGATATGTCAATATCTTGTAATCGTTAGAATTGTGGGTATTGAATTTTCATAAAATCTTTATGCGTACTTATTTGTATTTATTTTTAAGCTGCGTAGTTTTGGTTTATAATGCAAATTAAAAAAAAACAATTATGAATATTAAGCTTAATTTGCTATACTCCGCGAAAAGCAGAAGAATCCGTATGGTGTAATTTATAATTTCTTCAAGCCTTATTACTCCACACCAAACAGATCTTCGGCAATGTACCCTGTACGCACGTTTCGCACCGAAACCGGAGCTTCCTCTGGAGATGTTGACTTTAAAATGAATAATTGTTAAGTCAATATTTAAAAAGAACATTAAACAAAATACACTACACTACGCGTTTCCGGGAAAATATATTTTAGTTACATTATTCGGTTTTTGATACAGCTTTCATAAAAACCAATATAAAGATTTATTCATGCCTTAAAAGTGTAAGGAACCATCGGTTTTAAAGACTCTGCTGTCGTTTGACTTGTGCTTTTTCTTCTTTCTTTTTTTACTTTTTAACACGAATGCTCGTAAAACGTAATCTTCGTAACGTTTTTCGTATGATTTAATCTCTATAACGAATTCCATGGCTACTGCCTCTCTGATTCATAAGCAACATGTTTTTATTAGGATATCGAAAATACAAGGTAATAAATCATCGTCCAGGCCCAGTTCCGTTTAACAGGGACATAAAAGAAGCACCAGGATTTTATATTATTTGTTCCCCAGAATTTTCTCGAAGGCCAAATTACTGTTACATCAAAAAGCGCGATTGACAAACGGTTTTTTCTTCGGCTTCTTAAAATTGATCACGTGCTTGGCGGTATAAGAAATTACACTGACAGATAATTAATGACCTAGAAGATGTCTAGATATTGAAGCCTTTAATTTATGACCCAAATTTACTTACACTTTTTTATGGGACCCTATTAGAAAGCTACTGACTAATGGTTAGTATAGGATGAGTGTAGTTTCTGCCTGCGACTTCGCTCATTTAGACGTTCTTATTTTTTTTTAAATATTTTTCAGGAAATTAGGACTACTTTTCCTAATATATTCAAAAAATACTGACAAACATGTTGCCCTGATGTTACTATTCAGGTACGAATAGTAACATCAGGGCAGCGTGTGGCTTAGTTTTTATGAATAATTAGATATAACCTGGCAGAGATCGCTTTCTCGCGAAAAGACCGCCCACTGTATATGCGTGTTACATTTAATGTTTTTATTTATAATTGTATTCTGTAAAGTGTATTTTCATTTCATTTAATTTGCCCAATCACTAACAATAAGTTACCAAATTATAAGTTGTTGATGTCTCTCTATAAGATAATGATAAATTGTTTTTTTTTTGTAAACGCAAGTTAATACTTAAAAAATTAAATAACATAAATTTAGCAAAACTAAAAAACATCATTCGGTTGAAAACAATATTATTGGAGTAACTTTATTTTAAGTCAGGAAGGTTCACCGTCAGTTTGTTATAAAAAATTTACTGTCATTAGATTCCTACTTAGAGAGATGTATGACTGTTCGTCATTACTATGATAGTAGAAAAACTATGAATGAACGTATTCCAGTCAATAAATGAATTTTGAGATTATACGTCTTACTTTACTGAAAGCAAATTAAGACTTAAGTCATAGAGTTATAAGTTATTTTTTTAAATACATTTTTTTACAAATACTGAAGTTGATGGAATAATAAGTTATTTTGTAGATACGAAGATGCCTATGAGTGTTCTAATTTATTACACCTAATAATAATAAAAGGTTACTACTTGGCACCATTTTAAGCTTGTCAGTCTTTTCAGGAAATGAATAAGATTTATGTCGAATGTGGTACACGTACGACTATATGGTAATAGCTTAACGGTCTTCCTGCGTCTTGCATTTAAAATATGTCGTTAGTGTACGCGACACGTTTCACCGGGAATCGAACCCGGAACGCCTAATTTAATGTGTAACTGTTGTATCAGTTACATTATGTAGATCATGTACACACACGAACAGAGTGAGAATCGCGTCCTAAAACATGTTGTGATGATTGTACGTGTTAAGGCAAGGACAAAACGTGAAACCTAACTTCGACTTCCTAGGCGCAGCGGTGAGCGCTGTGGTTATATTTGAAAGGTCCGAAGTTCAATCCCCGGTAGGGGAAATTTGGGAATTCATAATTTCTGACTTTTCTCTGGTCTGGTCTGGAGGGACGCTTCGGCCGTGGCTAGTTACCACCCTACCGCTAAGGACGTGCCACTAAGCGATTTAGCGTTTATTTATTAAGAGCACTAACAACATCCATTTTTGACTTGTCGACTGGACTAAATAATTTCAAAGTCGATATTCATATTCTGAGGAAAACCTAAAACTAATTAGCTCTTAATACGTATCGACATCATTACGAACTGTTAGTTCTAATAAAAATAAACCTTATACCAGTTTCAAATAAAGGCGATTTTGCATCGTGTCGTAGTTTCTTATCAGCAAAATCAGTAGGGCTCTTAACGAAAACCTTCAATCTCAGCGTTCAGATTAAATGTGGAGATACATTGACCGACGCTGACCTTGAACGCCAAAGACAAAATTTGTAGATGAATTATGTCATAGGAAAGATTAGGCAGGCTTTAAGTATGTTCGCGGAACTTTTAACATGAAAATGCCGAGGTTTAAGCAAAACATTCGTCCACCTTCGAAGCTAGCTGTTTCCAATAACTGAACGCATTGTTATATTGACGCGGATAATCGTGTTTGGTTATTATAATATAAATAAAGATATTGTTTTTTGTTTCGCTGACTCTTGGTCCCGAATGAATTTTTGCCCTACTAGTCAAAGGGTTGTTAACCAGATTTGTAATTTTTATTATTATATCGAGAACAGCGCTTCTATGCATATTCAATATTGATTATAAAAAACCTATGAAATAAGTGGAAGAAACTGCGGAAGCCGGAAGGGCATACCAGATCCTTTTAAACATCACTTGTGCCTTTATAAAATTAAAAATCTGAAACACATGCACAAACAGATGAATGGTCTTGAGGAATAGGGATGCTAAATATAGACACACTTTTATCCTATTTCCGATCAGAAATACGTTTTATCAATCACTACCGCTATAGATTAAAAGAGTTATATAATGTCTTGTGTCTAAAAGAGATTGAAACAATTTTGGTACAATGTTATTTTTCAGCTATTTATGGAATTATTTAGGGAGAGAGATCGGGGCATAAGGGATTTCTATCCACTTCCCTTTCGCACATGTTTCATGGAAGCTCCATAATCTCTTAATAAAACACCCGTTTAGAAACCGTATATAGTAATGTATGGTTTTTCGCGTTGCTAAAATGATTCAATGGGGAAAGTATATTTTCACATAGAACAAGGTGGGTTGGGTTTAGGTTATCTTAAATTTATCAGCCAGCTTTCATTCGGTCTTTGCAGTCAACGCAGTGGCGTGCATAGAGGGTATGCACAGGGTATGCAGATGATATAAAATGAAAAAAAGCTCTAGTACGAGTTATAAAAAATTAAGGATAGGCATTGTAAGAGAAATTAAAAAAAAGCCTACTCTTTAGATCTTGCCACTGAGTCAACTTACATCAACAGAACTGTGAAGATGTGCCACTAATGAAAATAATTATGTTACAAACGGTAATTACAGTAATAAATAAAAATAAAAACTTGCGGGCCACGTAGTGAACACCAATATTATCTAATACTTCTCTTCATTGTCAGTATCAGACCGGCCATAGAGGGCGGGTCTCCTCTCAGAATGAGAACGGTTTAGCCGTAGCCTATCTCGCTCGGCCGAGTGCGGATTGGTATACCACACGCCGTTGAGAACATTATGGAGAAATCTAAGGCATGTAGGCTTCCTCACGATGTTTTGCTTCCACAGTTAAAGCAAGTGATATTTAAATTGCTTAAAATAAAAACGGTCATAACTCTGAAAAATCAGTGGTGTGTGCCGTTGCTCGAACTCAGTCTCTAAGAGAGGAAAGCCGAATCCCACCTACTAGGCTATCACCGTTTCTACTACTTATCATGATATCAACCCATTACCGGTCCACTGCAGGGCACGGGTCTCCACCCATAATGCGAAAGGGGTTAAAGCCGTCCACCACGCTAGCTCAATGCAGATTGGTGGATTCCACACACCTTTGAGAACACTTAGGCATGCAGGTTTCCTCACGATGTTTTCCTTCACCGTTTAAGCAAGTGATATTTTAATTACTTAAAAACGCACCTAACTAAGAAAAGTTAAAGGTGAGTGCTGGGATTCGAACTCGGCCCCCAAAAGTGTAGTCGAGCTCCTACCCACTGGGCTATAACCGCTATCAAACTACTTATAATACTTACAAAATATAATAAATTTTCAATAAAATTAAAGTATCAAAACAGAGCCGATTATAAACTAGACTAACAGTGGTTATAAAATTGAATTAATTGCAGCGCCATTTCTTAATTATTTAAAGCATAATAAAAAGAAAACAAGATTCGAGATTGATGGATTATTTATTGATGGCCCTGATTATTAATTCTTCCGAGTTTATCGACCTACCTTGACTCTATAATGTAAACAGACACATATACTTAGATAAGTATTAATATGTTATTACTATCAAGTAAGAGGCTGATTTTCTTTTAATGTACGTCTTATTATAAATATCCGAAACCAAACTATTACAAAATGGGGAAGTGTATCTGTTACTTTTCCTTTTTATATATGTTTGGATCAACAACAGTATGGTACTTAAACCACAAGTCTTTACAGCGCATAATTGCAAATTTGCGTTTAAATGAGTCACCTATACACCTACCGTGGGAAAGATTTTAATTGAAAAATTAAAATTTAAAATTGTAACATATATGTAATTAATTATTTTCATGGGTTCGATTCCCACAACTGGAAAATGTTTTTGTGATGATCATGAATGCTTTTCAGAATCTGGGTGTTCATCGGTATATTATACGTATTTATGTATATTATTCATAAAAATATTCGTCACTGATCTTAGTGCCCATAACACAAGCAAGATGGCGATGTGTGTTTTTATTTATATGCGCGTAGTATATTTATTTATATTTATATTATACTAGAGATCCCTCGCGACGTCGTCCGCTTAAACGTCCACCTTAAAAGAGAGACATATGCTGTCCCAGGCTTTCTTTAGAACTTATAAAGGGGAAAAAAAAATCATACGTGATTTTATCAAAACTGTAACCGTTTACGCAGCGCACGTAACGTAAGCTCTCAAAAGAAAGAAAAAACCCTGATTTTGATCTATTTTTCTTTTGTGCTATGCTCATATTAGTCTTAGCGTGATGGTATATACTTTATAGCCTTCTTCGATAAATGGGCTATCCAACACTGCAAGAATTTTTCAAATCAGACTCACAGACACAGACACAGACAGAGATAAACCTAGATACAGCGCCATTTTTCGGGTTGATTTGTGAATCTAAACCATCCAGGATGCCACCCAAACGCATACAAAAAAAATCATTCAAATCGGTCCAGCCGTTTAGGAGGAGTTCCGTGACATACACACGCACAGTAGAATTATATATATTAAGATTATATAAAAAAAAATCAAGGTCTTTTGTGCTTATGCCTTAAGATATAGAGAATCTATGCAATTGCTGCTTTCAAAGTACGAGTTGTTATTTATGAATCTTTTATTTAGCAATTCGTCATCTGTTGTATTTCACACGGGCTTATTATTTCCCTGTTGTTATGGCGGTGGCTTAAATTAGATGCGCTGGAAAAGCTTTGTGAATAATAGGGCGTTTGATGTTAATGAATTGTTTTTAGCCATTCGATTATGTCAGAGGTTTCGTGAACTTAAATAATGTATTATATATAAAATTCTTGTGTCATTATTTTAGTTACTATAGTAAAGTACTTTGCCTGACCGATGACTCCGAAACGGCTTGACCGATTTTTATGAAATTTTATATGCATATTCAGTAGGTCTCTTGAGAATCGTCTATCTAACTAGCTATGTTTCATACCCTTAAGTGATAAGGGTAGTCTGCCCCTAACATTTTATTTTTATTTTGTGGACAAAATTTTTAATTTTTAATTTTAAATACGATTTGGCATCAAAAATATTTTCAAACCTCCAAACATGAGCGGATGAAGTGCTATGCAACAGCTAGTATTTTTATAAAGATCATTTTGGAGCCTGAATTTTATATTCAGGCTCCAAAATGATCTTTATACGAGTAAATGAAATAATAAACACAAATAATAATTATTAACTCTGCATTTAAAAGACTTAAACCCTTTTAATGCTCAATTGTTGGGCACTTTCCTCCTTTTTATAGGAGAGAACCCACCACAGTTATGTTATGTGGATTGGTGGGTTTTAACTTTTTCATCAAGCCTAATCTTCTAAGATTACAATAGGCTTAGCCCTGACTGACAGATAACCCACAGCCAAAATTGCTGAACGTACTTTGAAATACAGGAGATAATATTCTTTAGGCATCCTAGAGGTGTACTTACACAGGATTTTAATTGGTTCTACCTGTGAATTGGTTATACAGGGAATTAAACTTTATATGTAAGTCTTGAATACCTATTTCACGGTTTTTGAAAACACTATTTCAACCCCCTCGGTTTAAATCCTACTAATATTATAAATGTGAAAGTGTGGATTTTTGTTACTCAGTCACGCAAAAACTGCTGAACGAATTTGGATGAAATTTAGCATGCATGTAGCCTTTGACATGGAAAAGAACATAGGCTACTTTTTATCCCGATTCTTTAACTAGTTTCTGAGGGAAAATTTAAAATCGTTAACGAGCGAAGCTTTTGACCCAATTCTGAAGTCCACGCAGACGAAGTCGCGGGCAGAAGCTAGTAAAGAATAAATTGAAAGTTGTTCATTTCAAATATATTTTTCAATGGTATATCTCAAAAATTAAAAACAAAGAAATAGGGCCAACATATGGCCTTTCCTTCCAAGGACGGGTATAGGCACGTTACAGATTTTTTTTTAATACTCGGGATATGAGCAATTCTTCGCCGATTAAGCTACAGGCATGAGACGGTTAGTTGCTACAGTCTATACTGTGTATCGATCTGTATTAAAAGAGCTTTTACGAAATTACGTGTTAACTCTAAATTGATAACAGCTATTTTTGCTTATAAGGTACTTTATAAAAATAAAGTTTGGAATTTGAATAATAGTCGTTTGCGTGCCAGGGAACAATCCAAGTTGTTTGATAAATATTTCACGTAATCACCCGCCCTGCATTACAGGTATACGTATGTCATTTAAAATTCTTTTTCTGCTGCTAAAAGCTAAAAGTGCCGCCTTTTCGTGTATAAAAAGCATAAAGAAAAAAAAACAACAATGACATAATTTTGTGATATTATTTGGTATACTTTAACTTTAACTATGGACCTTGTTTTATGAGTGTCCTATTTAGGTTTATTCATATAACATAAGCTTGCGCGACTATAATGCTAATGGAAAGCACTGAACAGTTCTATAATTTTTTTTCTTGAAGATCGAAGATAGAAGTCCTCTACTTTTAATGGCAGAAAACATAGATACTGTAAAGAGTTCCACACAGAAGCTGTTCGTATCATAAACGCGAGTAGAAATCCTTCGGACTTTACTACCTCATACCGGTATATGCTCAGTTGTAGTCGATTTTACAACAATCATCTTTTTCCCACTCATAACTGCTGCCTTATTGTAGGCACCTGGCACTCAACTCTTTAAGTGGAGGAGCGAATTCGCCGACAAAAAAGGTCGCCACTTTCTATCTTCATCGGGACCTGGGCTCAGTCATTAACCTAAGAAGCGTACGGATTTATCACCTTACAACCCCAGATCACTGCATACTTTGCCTAAGGCAAGGTTTCCCCTCGCATCGCCCTTTATACTGACCAGCCTCCTTTTCCTTTGGCGTGGTAGAAAAGGGGCAGGATGGAGGTTATGTGAGACTTTCCCCCTGTAATAACTTCTGACTGTAATGACTTTCCCCCTGGGTATACCCAAACGCAAAAACCACCATGGCATGTCCCTCTTATTGGATTTGTTAGACGCCCGGGAACCCGTTGTATACTTCCGGAACGAGACTGACCAAACCAATTTTAGTGCCCTACGAGTGGTAATAACCCGTCTAGTTACACCAGCGGAACCCACACGATTGTTAGATACTGAGCCTGAAAAAAACCTTGATAGGCATTCGTAAAGTGCTATGAAATTATAATCCAATTTTTTTTTTCCAAGTTAAATAAAATTTTAAATTCATAATATAATTGTATCGAATCTGAAAGTCAAAGGGATCCGACAACAGCGGGTTTTGTTATATTTTAATTGGCAAGAATTCTAGCTTTCTGCTAGCAATTATTCTTACTACACTATCGGAAAAAGCCTGAATTTCTCTACACATTTTTACTAATTAGAGACTAGGCAAGTAGAGCTGTTTTTTTCGTCCTTGTTTTAAAAAGTAGATTTTATTAATACTGTTATAACTTTTCATGTTAATTAATATCTAACTGAATTATTTTGATATAGCTCTTTAGGTTAAACAGATTTAAGACAGATAGCATAATATATGTAAAATATGTCTTTAATATTAATAAAAGTAATCTCTTGTTTACCGACGTTTCTGTCAATAATATTTGTAGTAATATTTCTGCAAGGGCCGAAAAATACTCATTGAATTTGACTGTATCATTAATGAAACATAATGGCACTGGCTTATGGAATTCTGGTACAAAAAGTTCAGCTGGCAAAGAAAATTCCAAATTTAATTTATGATGAATTTTATGGTGACGTAGTGATTATATTATAGGTAACAATAAAGCTCAATTTAAAATATTCCAAATGCATTTCTAAAAGCCATATTCTCTATACAAAAAGAATACAAAAATAATTTCACGTCCGGCTGGAGCGTACCGCGCGTCAGTTTTAAGTCATTGTTAGACGTATCGCCAATAAAATGAATGACATGTATAAACATAGCTGTCAGCTTTTGTTTGTCAGTTTGACAAACTGGATGTTGATAATAAAATCAACAACACTTTAAACTTTTCTTGTTATATTTTAATGCCGTCATTCATTTCGTGCCCACGTCTCTTCCCACTTACCACTTAAACAGATACATTATTACAATAATGATTTGTATTATTTTCGTAAACTGAAATCTGAAACCGATTTCCGTAAAATGATTTGTATTATTGTATTACTGGGTATGGAGTTTCTTGTGCAAATAAAATGCCATCGAATTATTAGTGCTAAAAGGTATAAAGATTAAAAAACCTTATATAGCCTACTTGACAGTAGAAATTTATAATTTCTGAATTTTCTCGGATTTGATCTGGCGAGAGGTCGGGGAAACGGGACAACGAGGGCAACCGGGGCAAGTTACTCCCCTTATACGACACACGACAGACACTAAATAGATTATTTATCGTTCCAGTGCGATACGTAAAAACCGATTAGGGGTATGGTTTTATTACAACGGGTGGCATTGTACGAGTTATAAAAAGCCTAACCTAAATAATATCTCGTACTGGATTTTATTTCCATTTTATATCATCTGCTCGATTAGCACATACCCTGTGCATACCCTGTCGTCACGCTACTAGTATCTACGCGGTTTTTGCAGTGCCCAATATAGTATAGGTACTTTCTTTCTTCATTAAGCTAAGATCATTGTTGATTTGGATTGAACAATCCAAATCAACAATGATCTTAGATACTTAGGCTAATCCGTAAGTATCTAGACAGATCGTATTTTAAATTCTAATAGTTTATCATCATTTTCAGCCCATTATTGACTCACGACATGGTTCTCCGAATACGGAATGGCAGACTTCACACGCCTTTCAGAACGTTATGAAAACCTTCAGGCATGCATGTTCCCTCACGATGTTTTCCTTCACCGTTAAAGCAAGTGATATTTTAACTGCTAAAATTAAAAAAAAAAACCGTTAAAGCAAGTGATATTTTAACTGCTAAAATTAAAAAAAAAAACACTAACTAATACTTATAACTGTAAAAGTATGAGGTTCGTGGCGGGGATCGAACTTGGCCCCCCAAAAGGGTAGCTGAATCCTTACCCACTAGGCCATCAACACTAACGTTCCCTGCTAATACTAGTTATATAAACTACTAAATGGCCTCTGGTGTTAATATATTTGGCCCATAAAAAAATGTAGATTGTATAATGACCTGAATGTACCTGAGTCTATTATAACTTAGACACGACATTTCGATTAAATATGTTTTTAATAATATGGCGGTAAATTTAGAAACAAGAGAATCAATAACAAACTCATTTTTACATTCATAATAATTATGTATTATTGTTTATGTCTATCATAAATTTTATAATAAAGAGTGACCTGTTGTCGCAGTTTGTTATACCGGTTGCATTAATAATATTACACAGTGGCAATCTTCGTGCCTTGTGATTTGTGTTTAGTGGGATCGCTGGTTGTACGAATTACTCTATAGGCTATTTTCCGGGTGGTTTGAAGATAACCGCGATTTGATTTTATCTTTATCTTTATCTAGTTGCAAGTTATTTGATGTTAAATTGCTATTAACTTGATATTACACGAATACATTAATATTATGTTTATCTCACAAGAATAAGCAATGTCATTGACTTTTTTCGATAGGAATTGTAGATAATGAATAAGTAAATATACTACGACAGTACACACATCGCCATTTCGCCCCAGAGTAAGCGTAGCTTGTGTTATGGGTACTAAGACGACTGAAGAATATGTTTATGAATAATATACATAAATACTTATAATATACAGATAAACACCACCACCACTGAAAAACATTCATGTTTATCACACAAAAATTTCCCAGTTTTGTGAATCGAACCCACGGCCTTGGTCCCAGAAAGCAGGGTCGCTGCCCACTACGCCCGTCTGCCGTCATAATGAATTTTGGATAAATTCAATTTCACTTGAATTGATTGGATATTTAGAATTGATAGTTTGTTAATGTAATTAAATTTTAGGAAGTTTCATAACGCACGTTTGGTGTTTAGTATAACTCACAAAAAGGGAACGAGCGAGCCGATGATGTTTGTAGCCATGTTATGATTTGTATGGGTATTTCTTATAGAAAAAAGAAATGCTGCTTTTGCATGATAATAATAATAATAATAATCTTTATTGCCAGATTATAAGTACACAAGGTGTAGTATAGTCAATTTGAATTGTTCAATTTACAATGGCATGCAATGGTTTACATTAAATTCCACCATAATAAAAAAAAATTGTCTAATTTATTAAATGTTGTCATCAATTCAATTTATTACATCATATAATGTCTAGGAATATAAATAATCATGATAATCAGTGTCTAAGATAAGAGGTTCCTTTAGGCACGGGGGTGAAAAACTACCAATTTCCAAATTCAAGGCTGACTAAAAATTTCTTGATAGGAAGACCTAATACTATTAATTGGCTCGACCCAGGGTTCTAACCCCAACCCAAACCCGGGTACCAGACATACTAACTAACGAGGCATTTAATAATACCTACAAACACAACCATAAACGATCATAAATCTAAGTCTTAATTCTCGCATAACAAAGAAAGGTAATTCCCCATAATAAAGAGATAGCAATGAATACAAATAGCTTTATGGTAATGCAAAGTGGTGTTACTGAATTCGCCTATTGATTTTATAACTACTGAGAATCTATGATATCATAATAATTGAGCGATGCTTCAGTACGTTATTGTTTATATTTATCCCGTATTCATTCTGCGAATATTTTTATTGATGGGATTTTAAAAGTATTCTTTTAAGACCTCTTAAGCTAGTGGTATCGGTTGCCCACCTGAGGCTACACCATATTAAAATATGTTGTGACGTCACTAAAAGAATCTTTAATAATATGGAATTGCTTAAATAGTTATAATTTACTTTATAAAATTCGTAATAATTATAATCCAAATATTTAATGTTTTTCCAAATAGATCAATAATTATAGTTTGTGAAATAACTTACCGAAAACTAATATCATCAAATATTGGAACGTTTTGTTGTCTTAAAAGTAGAAGCATTGATTTCTCAAGCATTCATTCTGTATCATGCAATTGTAGGGGGAAACTCTGTTAAATTGTATGTCAAATGTAATAAGTGAAAATTAGTATTATTCGTGTCCTATCCCCACGTTCTCCAACACTATATAAAAAGTAAACAAAACATAGAAATGTATAAGCTGTTTTTGTCGCGATCTATCCTTCTAAATTCAAATTCGAATTCAAATATTTTATTCATGTAGACCTTATTATGGTGATAACTGCATTCGTTAACTTAAAACTAAAGCTAGGCTTCTCTCATAGAGTAAGGTATATATCTTGGTCAGGCTTAGTTTACGAACTCTGAGGTGAAGATTATGATCAGGCATTCGTGATAATGATCAACAGAAACAGCTTAACGTACTCTCCGAGGCACGAAGTAATCGTCGATACCCAATTTGAAGTTTCCAATTGGGTCACTCATCAATTATTTACTTGGGCCAATATAATTTGCGATGTTCCAATAAAGCCTTGGCAAATTAATAAAAAAATATCTACACGAACATTATAAAAGAGTGCCTGATAGATAGATTACTTCTTTAATGTATACCTAAGTTCATCTGAAACGATTTTGATGCAATTTGGTATAAAATGTCTATAATGAGATAGAAATATGAAAAGCATTTAAAACACGGTCCTGAAGCATGAAAAGCAATATAATAGCTTTTGACACCTAAATTACTTACTATTTAATACCGGAGTAGAACATTCGGCATCTCGGGGAAAGAATCCATAGTAAAACAGCCTGTCGCTATGTGAAAAATTCGCCAAAAGTGTAGCCTCATAACAATTATTCATTGAAAAGTCAACATCTCCTGAGGATGCTCCGTTGTAGTGCAGAGAGTTGCCGAAGATCTGTTTAGTGTGGAGTATAAAGATTGAATAAATTACAAATATACAGATTCTCCTCCTATTCGCGGAGTATAGCAAAGTAAGCTTCATTTGTATAGTATATCATGGAGTTCCGCAAAGTAACGCCTGCTTCTCTCCAATATGTATTCATTCATTCCTTCATTCAATGTTTAGGTAAGTACTAAGACGATCGATTGCTAGAAATACAAATGAAATCGATTCGTATAAGTCTAGAGGCACCTCCTTAATAATTAAATAGGTAATGGCAGTTCATAGCAACGTTAGCAACCATGTCTTGAGTTTGTTGACATGCTGTATCCGAGCATGCGCAGCGAACACTATCTATACATAAACAATGCGGAATGGCTCATTACACTCTTTGTATCACAAATAGATACGTTATCTATGTAAAAGTTGTGTAATCGTCTATCGAATGTTCAAAAGCTCGCCGAAATCGTTTTTTTTTTAATCGAAAAGGAGACATTAAAGACTAAATAAAGACGACGCACAAAAAAAACTAACAAATAATTTCTTATATTTTTACAGTGAACTACTGAGCTAAATTTGATTCGGCTCTTCGCATTACATAACGTCCACCTTAGAGGTGGCACTACTATAAAACTTCAAATCGATAATCGTTTAAATTGGTTAAAAAATCATGTCAGAACCTAGTTATTTTTTACTTAATTTAGTATTAAATTATAAGTTTTTGTTAACGGCGTTTAGTAAAAATATAGCGAGTTACAAAATCAAATGTAATTAATAAATCTTATAGCTGAAGGAAATAATTAATGTTTAATTATTATGCATAATCGTAGATATTGCAATCTAAACAAACCTTACGCAAAATTCTATTCAAAAAAAAAAATCAGTAGAGTGAATTTGCTAAATAATAACTTGAGTAGTTCTAGTAAAAAGTACATCTAGTAAATTATGACTTCCACATAAACATGACTTACATCAATTAACACTAAATAAAAAGCGCAATATTTCTTCGAACGATAACTATAATCGTTATAAACAGCCAATAAAATCTAAAAGCTTTAGCCCATTATTTAATAAACATAGCGTACTCACCGAGAACACTCCATCTCGAACGTAGATTGCTCTAGTAATATTTAATTGACACCCTTGATGTGGCTCCTTTGATCTTACATGGACATCGCTCAAAACATAGCAGCGTGTAGCCTCCTCGCGGAAAAATCACTCTCACACGCTTCACAACAAATAAAAAGACCGGCTTTTCGTCTGTCAAAATCACGTGGTCGACACACACCCGCGGCCCGTCAGCGAAAACGCTTTTTCGCGAGCGCTAAAGCGCATGACATTGCGCGAACATATTATTCATGTAGCGTACTAACCTCCCACACTGTTCGTGAAGAACTAAGCGCAAGTTGTGAAGGTGCACGTGGCCCGTAGCTTACGCGACGCCCTTCCAACGCCCTACGACCGTATCGGAAAAGCGACTTTCACTCCAGACGATTAAGCGCAATTTCCCCTGGAGGCGGCACTGTGAACCCAGCGAGATGAGCTAGAATATGGGACGATACACACAGAGTATTTTCGTACTGTCGTTTAGTGTGCGTAAATGCGTGCGTGTATGGACCGAGGAAATGAAAAGTGCATTGTGGTTTTATTTTCACCCAATTCCATTTTTGTATGCAGCCCATATATTACGGGTATACATTTTAATCAGCCTGTATATCTTTGTTATACCGGGTGCGACTAAGGATTGGATGGGAATAAAAAGTAAGGCTATTGTTATAAGGGGATATTGAAAAAGTTTCTCTCCTCTTTCGGATACCTTTTGTTTTATTTGAGGGGATTTTGAAATGTGCTATTGAACGCGCTTTTGTAGAAGGTGACTTGTGCTTTGAATTGTGTTATTGAAAACATTGATATACAAATCAAGGATACGAAGTTGCTTATAACCACTATGTACGCCTGATTCTGTAATCATTCACCAAAAATGCTTTGAATGTTTCAGTACCTACATTTTACTTCGATCGATTTAATATAGTTAATATTTTGTCCTATTTTCTAAAATATTTACCATGGAAAATCCGGACGGATTTCTAACTCCAAATATCCTGTCCCTTACATCAAAGAGCTAGTTTATGGCGAGAGACGAGTAAATATTGCCCTAGCGTATCGTGTTTGTGCAGCATAGAATGTATGCAATACGTGAATATAGAGTAGCGCTTGGAGCGACCTACAGGTCAGTAAGCCAGGCGTTATAAAGGCCACCTATGTGTTATGATGTTTGATTTTGCTCATATAAGTACACTTAAAATAGCGTCGGTAATTTAAAAGTTTTCACTTAAATAACTGCGTTCTTCAAAAAAGACTAGCAAATGTCTTACCGTTTGAAACTTACTAATACTAACCTTGTTAGTAGCCTTAAAGTACTGGCTTTTAACCCTGAGAGAAGGATTAAAGTACTTACACATAATGCTAAATATATGCTTGTGTTTTTTCCTTTAGTGAACCAAGATTTAATTTGAAATATATGTAATGCGTATCTATAATTATAAATTACTTTGGTTGTACTTTTTTTTACAGTAATAAACAGTCCAAGTAGATATCCCCATCCAAGGAACATGTCCTACAAAGGTTTCATCAAATTGAGGCGTAGGTGTTTAACCTCAGATTGGCAACCACGCCCCCACCGGAAATAAGCATTATTAGAGGAGAACTTCCTTAGAAAAATTCTGTCTAAAAAAGCAACATCTGGTTTCTAACATTTCGTATGGTTTTATGTCAATGGTTACAATAATGTTTCTTTTGCGTCAAAGAGCTTGTGTATTGAAAGAGAAGAGTAAACAGTCCCGTACCGTGTCGTGTTTGTGCAGCATAAAACGTATGCAATACGTGAATACAGAGTAGCGACCTACGGGTCAGTAAGCCATACGTTATAAAGGCCACCGATGTGTAAAGATGTTTGATTTTGCGTCTATTCATAAGAACTCTCAGCAGACCTAGCACGGGCAGGAGATAAACATTATATCCCCCGATTATATCCCTGCAAGGGATATAGTTAACGTGTCCCCCTGCTAAATCACGAGAACATGGAATAGGAAAGTTTACCCCCGTTTAATATGCACAAACATTATTTGGATATTATTTCCACTTGTACGCCAGTGTTTTAAGAGTTGATGAAGCTGTGGGAGAAAATAATTTTTTATCCTTTCCCCAGGGATATAATAGTCTCCTGCCCATGCTAACCGTGCAGGAACAATAAGCCTTAGTAATGTAGTCATTATCATTAAACAATTTTCTTTTAAATTCCGGTGACTTTTTTTAAATACTGCTGATAAATAATAGATTTTAACAACAAAAGTAGCCGTAAATCATATTAGCCGTACCATATTTGCCATGCCAATGAACTGCTAAAATATGTATATCTGTTGTGTATAAGAACAATTTATATTAAGTTGACGATTCTTCCCAGAACAATTAGAATTTCTATTGGGTGGTAGATATATTTTTTATTTTATAATTATTGTCAAGAACTCCCAACTGAAGACTGAACTGGCAGACCTAAACAGTGCTCATACTGTGATCTTAGAGGAGCGTGACCAACTACAGGTTGTGGTTAGCTCATTCAATCAGTGCATAGCAACATATGATGAGGCTCTGGAAAAAATTTCTATGTTGGAGGGTGAACTAAGCAGTGCACATAAAACTATTAATGACCTTCAGGCTCAATTAAGTAGTGCTGAAATGGTATCCACAAATAATTTATATGATGAGCTGCTTGCTTCATCCTCTACTGAACCAATGTGCATCGATCTGACTTGTGACAGCCCTTATGTCCAAAAAATGAAGCCACAACATATTCATCCATATCTAAATAGTCACAATAAATTAAAAAAATATATAAAAATTGGTAAAATTATCAAAAAAACTCAAAATTTAATTAAAAACCAGCAAGCAAGTACCAAAAACCTGGCATTAAGGAAAGAAAGGGTATTATTATTGAATAAGTTAAAAAGCTATTGTTTCTCACTTCAAAAAACAACAGCAAAATATGATACAGATGTTCAAAACTTGAATAATCAAATTAAACAGTTGGAAGATTCCTTGACAACTGTCACTTCCAAATATGAGCTGTCACAAAAGCAGATCCATGAGCAAATCCAGGCAGCTGATGAGTTGTTAGCCCTAGGAACGTATAATATGGCTCGTTTTGAGTCTTTAACAAATAAATGTCAATGTACTCATGACATACCTATACCTAGTCAAGACTGTAGTAATATATTCACTGACAATTTGGATATTTGCCCAGAGAGGTCTGGAAATGCAACACATGTTCCTGTATCCTTAAATTCTACTTTATCCGCTAAACCTAAAAAACAAAGTATAGTAATATCTGACAAAATAGGTAGAGGTTTAGGTCCTATTATGAATTGTTACCTAAACCACTCAGTGACAAATATATGTTCACCGGGGGCTAGCTTTGATTGTGTCATTAATAGCCTAAATGAAAAAAATCTAGATAGGCATACAAATGTTGTCTTATTGTTAGGGGACAGTTTAAATGTCAAAAAGCATCAGATTATAAGATGCATTGAAAAATTACTGCTTTTAAATAACAAAACTAAATGTAAGTTTGTAATGTGTGCCTTTCCTTATTGTGGCACTCTAAACTCAAAACAAAATGAACATATTTATAAATTAAACTTATTAATCTATAATTTGACATACCGTCATAGCGACGCAATTTTTTATTTTGACATTAATAAATTCACGTCATCATTTGTAATGACAAGAGATAAATTGTATCTGCCTAAAAAGTGTAAGCAGCAGATAGCGTTTTTACTAGCTTATAATTTAAATGATACTGTTACAACTGTTGTAACAAAGTCTATTGACACTTTTACAAATTGTACTTCAAGTACTTCTATTTCTATTACTGACCCTAGTACTTGCGCTAGTACTATTAAGAAATTTAATAATGATTTAAACTAGTTAATAAGACAACGGAGGAGCTCTGCCATATGAACATTGTACACCAAAATATACAGAGCTTCACCGGCAAAGAATTAGAAATAGAGCTGTTTGTGGAGAAACTCAATGTACATATTTTGTGTATAACTGAGCACTGGCTCACTGGTACACAAGTAGCAGTAAACATCGATAACTTTATATTGTCAAGTGCGTTCTTCAGAAGGACTGCAATTCACGGTGGATCTTTAATTTTTGTACGTAATAATATAATTTGTAAAGAACGAAAAGACATAGTTGGTCTTTCTGTTGAACGCATTGCAGAACTGTCTTGTGTGGAGCTGGAGCGATTTATAATAGTGAGTGTATACCGACCCCCTTCAGGTGATTTTAGCGATTTCGAGAATGTCATGGAGGATGTACTAAAGCGTTTGTGTCTTTCTACTAAAAAAGTAATTGTATGTGGCGATTTCAATGTCGACATTTTACTAGAAAATGCAACAACTGCTAGATTGCTTAACTTATTTAAATGTTTTAATTTGTGTCACACTTTTAGTGAACCTACTAGAGTAACTGCAACTTCAGCATCCTGCTTAGATAATATTTTTTTCAATTGTGACATTTTAGATAAAAGAATAATTAATAATTTAAGGTCAGATCATTGTGGTCAACTTATTACTGTTTTAAATACTATCAATAAAAGCAGACAAATTATAAAGTGTAGGCCAATAACTAAGACTAAATTAATGCGATTCAAACGTGAAATTACTGCGAAAATCCCTGGTATTGCGTGCGAACATTTTCATCCGGACAGTCTTTATAGTGCACTATTTAATACTATAAACAACGAATTTAATAGAGTATTCAACTTTAAGCACATCAATGTCAGTAATAAATTAAAATTTAGTGACTGGGCTACTGTAGGTATATATAAAAGTAGGGAGAAGTTGTATGAGCTGTATGATGAAAAACAATTTAATCATACTCCAACTTTCGTAGAACACGTAAAAAAATACTCTAAAATATTTAAGAATGTTTGCACTAATGCGAAATCGCTACACATTAAATATAGTATAATGAAATCTGATAACAAAATACAAACAACCTGGAAAATAGTTAATTACGAGTCAGGAAAAACTAAATCTCGTGATGTGGATTTTGAACTTATTGTTGATAACAATAAAGTGACGTCTGACAGGGAGGTTGCTAATACTTTCGAAAACTTCTTTCAGAATGTTCCCAT
The DNA here is from genome assembly GCF_905163445.1 of Pararge aegeria. Taxonomy (NCBI): domain Eukaryota; kingdom Metazoa; phylum Arthropoda; class Insecta; order Lepidoptera; family Nymphalidae; genus Pararge; species Pararge aegeria. The sequence goes on along the minus strand of NC_053195.1, from coordinate 6,213,022 downwards.
TTTGTTAACAGATTCTCTAAGCTCTTCACCAATAGCAGCTCAGCGTATATTGAGAGATAATGTTAAAGAGTGCAATGTTTTATTTAATTTTAAACATATATCTGCAATAGATATTGTAAAGAATTTCAGGTTATTAAAGTTGAAAAAAACCGGTGATCTGTGGGGTATGTCGGTGATGGTCATTTCTAACATTATTGACGTTATTGCCCCTTATCTAGCTGTAATTTTTAATGAATGTGTTGATATGGGTATTTTTCCGAACCTAATGAAATGTAGTAAATTAATACCCCTTTTTAAATCCGGTCAGAAAAATGACCTTATCAATTACAGGCCTATTTCAATCTTGCCAACTCTTAGTAAGGTCTTTGCAAAAATTATACTTTATCAACTTTTAAATCATTTTAATGTAAATAACTTACTTCATCCGGAGCAGTACGGCTTCACTAAAGGTCGTAGTACAACGGATGCAGGCGCAAGACTCATAAAGCATATTTACGATGCCTGGGAACGTTCGCAGAATGCCATTGGTGTTTTCTGTGATCTGTCCAAAGCATTCGATTGCGTTGAACACAAAACGTTGTTATTAAAACTAAGCCACTATGGCATCAAAAACGTTGCACTCAATTTAATTGCCTCTTATCTAAGTGATAGAGTTCAAAGGGTATGCGTAAAAGACATAAAGTCTAAGGGATCATCTGCCTTAATGGGTGTCCCACAAGGCTCAATTTTGGGTCCCTTATTGTTTCTGGTGTATATAAATGATCTGCCACACCATGTCAGGGGCACTTGTGAGATTGTACTGTTCGCAGATGATACATCTCTCATTTTTAAGACTGATAGAAACAAAGATAATTTTGACGATGTAAACCGTGCTTTGTCACATGTGTCAGACTGGTTTACTGTTAATAACTTACTTTTAAATGCAAAAAAAACTAAGTGTTTGGAATTTGTTTTGCCTAACGTAAAAAAAATTGATAAAAACATCATAATAAATGGAGAAACACTTGAAATAGAAAACTCCACTGTTTTTCTAGGAGTGACCTTAGATTGTAAGCTACAGTGGGGTACCCACATAGAAAGCCTAGCGAGTAAACTCAGCTCAGCTGCATATGCAATCAGGAAAATTAGACAGCTTACCGATGTTGAAACAGCTAGGCTTGTTTATTTCGCATACTTTCACAGTATTATGTCCTATGGGATCTTGCTGTGGGGAAAAGCTGCAGATATTGAAAGTATATTTATACTACAGAAAAGAGCCGTACGATCAATATATAAACTTGGATCACGCGAATCGCTTCGTGAAAAATTTAAACAAATAGGTATTCTTACAGTAGCTTCGCAATACATTTATAGTAATATAGTCTTTGTGAGGCAAAATATTACTCTTTATAAATCAAAAGCTGAAATTAACAATCGACTTACCAGAAACGGTCATAAATTGGTGATATCTGCATATCGTCTGCGAAAGGTGCAGAACTCCTTTCTTGGGTTGAGTATACGCTTTTACAACATGATTCCTAAGGAAATTCTTGACCTACCAATGCATACATTTAAAAAATGTGTAAAAACGCATCTAGTACAGCGAGGTTACTATACATTTGATGAATTCCTCAATGACAAGGTAGAATGGAAGCAGCCAGCCTCGCTCTCATCTCCCGCAAGATAGCAAAATGATTGTAAATGTTGATGTTGGAAAAGAGCAACTACTGAGTTTCTTGCCGGCTCTTCTCGGTAGAATCTGCTTTCCGAACCGGTGGTAGAGTCACACAAACATGCATACTTGACGTTTCAAAAGTGCTTATAAAGTAGGCCTACTTGAAATAAATGAATTTGAATTTGAATTTGAATTTATTTCAGATTACATGCCTAGGTGGAACCTACGTTGGAAGGGTCGCAAGCTTTTGTCATGATGTTTGTTAGTCATAGTAGTATTATAATGGAACTCAAACTTGTTCTTTTCCTGGCATTCTACTAATTTTTTTAGCATTTTATAGAAGTGCTATTATTTTTTAATAATATATAGAAAAGTTTTCAAGAAGTAATCATAATAATATTTGATTCACTGTAAATCTTCAAGTTCATTATAATAATAATAATAATAATAATAATAATAATGTTTATTTCCAAAAATATTAAGTCTAAACAATATAGTAAAAAGGGTTTCTTATTTTATAGGATGGGGCATCCATGAAAACTTAAAAAAATATTTTACTACAAGCTTCTGAAGCTAAACTAAGAAACCTTGTATTTCAGCTTCAGTGCCTAAAAATAATCAAAAACCCTAGGGGGTGACCTAGGGTTTTTGATTATTTTTAGCTTAAATATTAAACATGCAGTTTAAATTGGGTTAGGGGGTTTTTATATAAATAAGGATGCATAAGCGAGCCACCAGTATTGTATTGAGACTCGGGTGGTGCAAAGATACCTCCTGGTGTCGTATAGTCAAAAATAACAAAACAATTACAGTCAAAATACAACGTTCGGAATTTTAACAAGTAGTCGTTGATTTATGCCCTATAGGCCAATTTTGTAAACTTTTATTTAAGAATTGGATACAATAATGTCCCTTTATAGTCAAAGAGCGAGGATTTAAAGAGAAGAGTAGGTAAATATTGCCATAGCATGTCATGTTTGTGCAGAATTAAATGCAAAACGTGACTACAGAGCTTCAGGCAACCCATGGCTCAGTAAGCCATGAGTTATAAAGGCCACCGATGTGTATTTGGTATGGTGAAATAGTGTCAGCAATTATGTTGTAGGCAATTTTCACGCGACGTCGTACCGGAACGCTTGGCGGAACGTCTTTGTCGGTAGATTGGTAACTAGCCATGGTCTCAAAGCCTCACACAAAACCAGACCACAACTTTCACCACTGCGTCAGGGAGGTCAAGGTTATACTTTAAGCCGTCGCTCCTGGTGTTTATCAACAGCTTGTGATAATAGTGACTAATCCGTTTATACAACTGGTAGGTAGGAGGTATATTACTTACTCTCCTTGAGACTTACTTATCTGTGAAACCGAAATGTAAATAGTTTTTGAGTAAACCACTGCAATAATTTTTACTGAAAGAAAAATAAAAACAAGTGTCACTTTATTAGATAAACACACTTTAGTAGATATTCTATGCACGTGTCAGTCTTTTATCCTTAATAGGGTTGCCAAAAGTAAACACTTAGAATGTTTTGAATTCATCATCCTTATGAAATATGCACCGTTCAACAGTATTTCGTGATTCCGTTACACTTTGTATAGTGCTGTTTAAATGCTCTTAAATTCTGTAGTCTATGAGAGAGCATAGGCATAGACTAAAAATTGTGAAAATAATGATAATATTTTTTTTTCTATTAATGGCATTTCACAATGATGTTTCTTTTACGTCACCGAGATTTTTATTGTAAGAGTAGAAACAACAAACATTTTGCTGTCCGAAATACCAATAAAATGAAGGTACTATAAGGCTGCGGTATAGAGAATATTTAACAAAATCCCTGTAAAATAAAAATAGATTAAAAAAAGGTTTCCGTAGAGTGTTTGTGCAGCACAGATATTCAATACATGAATAACGCTTAGATCAACCTACGGGTCAGTAAGCCAGCCGTTATAAAGTCCATCGATGCGTAATGATGTTTGATTTTTTTCTATAAATAAATGCAGTGCATCTTTGAAAATTTCATGGTTGTCGCTTATTTACCGCTCTAAAGTGACCGTAATTATTATTTTTATACCGGAACATTATTCGCAACCGCGTTAATAATTTAATGGTAGACTGAACTGATAGATTAATTTTACCTATAAAGATGAAGCTGGGTTTGCATTTTTTGGATTATGTTACCTTTAATTGCAAAAACTAATCTCATTTAATAAACGTATTTGGAATATCTTGATATAAGATATATTATTCTTTTAAAGTAACAAAACAGCTCCATCTCGTTCCAGTCATGTTTAAAGTGTGCTAGGACACTGACGTATTACCTTCCTTGCATAATAAGTTAATTGGGCTAATATATAAATAAATAAATAAATATACTACGACAATACACACATCGCCATCTAGCCCCAAAGTAAGCGTAGCGTAGTTATGGGTTCTAAAATGACTGATGAATGTTTTTATGATTAATATACATAAATACTTATAATATACAGATAAACACAAGCCCACAAGTTGTAGTATTTGTCCACAACTAATTCCCATAGCACTTTTTTTGTAAAGCCTTAAATACTATCTATAACCGTACACATTAACAAAAATTTTTTTGAGTATATATATCATTTTGAGAATTATATTTTGTGTTTGTATATAACTGCGGTCATTCCTAATTAAGTTTCTCAGGACGTTATTTGGTAAACTAGGAACCCATTTGGTATAGCGCTTTGTTTCGCGTCACGAGTATCGGTTTCATGTTTTGCGGGCGGTAATTAAGCAGATAATTAAGCAATCATTTGTGAAACGAGAGTCGGTTGTTCTGCGGTACATTGTGACAAACAGTTAATACGCCTCGGTGGATGGTGATGCTATATAAATTACTTTTATATAAATTAGTACTGGCATTGTTTATAGTGCTATATATCTAAATATTTAATTCCTTGAAGATTTAGCCCTAGACTCAGCTGGTGGTAAGTTATGATAATGCAGACTAAGATAGTAGCGGCCTAACCTCCTAACAGGAGTATAACAGTTATATTATACTATTATTCCTAATCAGTTTGGGAACGCTAAATCGCTTGGCGGCACGTATTTGTCGGTAGAGTGGTATCTACCCACGGCCGAAGCCAGAGCCCAGAACAGACCAATTGAAAAATGTTTAATTCTCAAATTGCCTCTCGAACCCGGTACCTCCAATTTAAAACAACAGCGCTCACTTCTTAGCCAGGCAGGTCGTCACAAGGTCAGGAGGTAATAGATTTAGTTTAAATATTTATGGATAGCTGTTGCCCGCGACTTAGTTCGCGTTTGTTTTAGGTTTGTAAAAATCCCGCAGGAATCCTTTATTTTCCCTGGATGAAATGTTTTCTTTTTCCGCATCTAGGATGCATTTGAGGATGCTCCGGTTTCGGAGCGAAACGTGCCTAGAGGGTACATTGCCGAGGATCTGTTTGGTGGAGTATACGGATTGAAGAAATTATAAATTACACCATACAGATTCTCCTGCTGTTCGCGGGATACAGCAAATTAAGCTTAATTTTCATAATCTAGGATGCAAACTATTTCTCTTCTTAGTCACGCACTCTTGACATTGACTTGGTCGTGGCTGCTGAGATGAATTGCATGGCGTAAGGCGTCATTGGATCGCACTTGTTGGTGCGGAATGCAGTCAAAAGGATCTTTAAAAGGCGTCTCCAGCACCAAATCTGCAAGGCATCGTTTTTGCGGCGGTATTGCAGTCTAAGTGACCAGGTCTCCGCTCCGTACACAAATATTGTAATAATTACAAACTATTTATATGCGAAGTTTTAATAAATAATATGGTGAGTTAAGCGCTGGGAAAAGCCATGAATGGGTTACAAAGTTTGTAAAGTAAAGGTATATATTGTGGGTTATGTTGGTCTTTTAGCTTTATCCACAACAAAGTTGCAGTGGGGTTGAAACTGCCCTGACTGGATTAGAGAATTAGTACAGCTGTGCTTTAGTTTGCTTGTGCTTTATTTAACGCTGGCACTACCCAGATAACCTAATAACCAATCCGTACACAATAGCATCATAATATAAGAGAGGTTCAGTGATTTCTGCAATATCATAAAAAACGTGTGTGTACTTATGTACACGCGATAGACGTTATACTTCTTTGGCGTAACAGGATAAAAATCTATTCCAAAATTTTATCTTTCGCCTTATTCTGCGTTTGTAGAAAAAACTACTCCAACAATAGAAAAAGGTATTAAATACATTGAAAGATTTATTATAACGCATTATCTAGTTAGCTCATTATCGGAAAACCAAGTTTCATCATTAAAATTTGAAACTTGTTTGTACAATTGAATCAATGAAATCACCGGACTTTGACAATTCAAAGTTTACAGTGTCAAACCTTTTATTGAAAACAAAATTGTTGACTTTAGCTAACTTCAGGGAGTCGGTTTTTCATGACGGTGTGCGCTAGCATCGTAAAAATTTACTCTCATCATTTTTCCCTAACGCACCAAAAGAAGTATAACTTCAAAATTTAAAAAAAAATCCTTTTTTATAGTATTATTGCCAGGCGAAGCAGATGGCCTAGTGGTAAGAGTAAAAGCAGCGCCTATAAACAGAGCAACACTTCACAGGGCATTCAAGGAAAACATCCTTCAGGCTCCAACGTGCCGCCCTCTGTCCATCAACCTGATGCGTTGGTCTCATGTGCGGGTAATTACACTAGCACCCTTCTAACTAAAACACAGCAATTTTGACAGACATAACGACAGACAATAATGGCGGTAATACTTCTCGGACGAGACGAGCCTTGCCAAAAAAAGATACTACTTATGTCGGACCATTTTATTTATTTATTTATACTCGTTATTTCTACACCACTCAGAAAGACGAGACAAGAAAAAAAAAACAAACACATGAAGAATTAAGCAGGATTCAAAAGGCAGCCTCATCGCTAAGTAGCGATCTCTGCCAGGCAACCTTAGGATTAGGAAAACTAAAAAGAAAACGAATAGGTGGGGAACGCTATTTAGCACATACATATGAATATATACATATTAATACATAAACCAGACTACACAAATACAAAAATACTATTGATAAATATAAAAAATAAATATACTAATACGTATCTTAACATACAATAAATACTTAAATATGAGTTTGAAATAAATAATAATAGTCCATTTTAGTCCAACGATAAGAGTGAACATGGCATTTGCTCCACTTTACGATTCCACTCCTGTTTTTTTTTCTGTTCCTGGGCTTCATTCCCGTACTTGCTCGGCTGGAACCATCCTCTGTTCGTGTAGCCGCTGGTACGGCTACCCACTGAATCACTCCAACCAGCCGAGCTCACTTCAGTCAGTAAGTGAAGCTGAGGAGCCAACTCCATTCCATTGGAGCATGTTTGCACTGAACGTGTATCTGTGTTTCATCAGTCTCTATGCACGCCTTGAGACTGTCTGTTATACATATTTAAAATAGGAAGGTGTATAATTATTGGGAAAAGAAAAAAAGGGAGACCAAGGAGACGCTGGGCGGACGTATTTTCGCAGGTCAATGGCTCACTATGGTTGAGGAAGGCAAAGGAAAAGAAGACATGGAATGAGCTGGGGGAGGCCTACGCCAAAGAGGCGACTTCTACCGTAACCGTACCTAACATTAAAACATTACAGATACCTAACTATAGTTATTTAATATTATTTGTAAGGTCCTGAGTTTAAATAACGTAGTTAATAGTAAGACGCAGTAATCATTTAAATTTTTTAGTGTTGATGCTAAAACTTAGTGCCGTTTATATATTGTAATAGTGAATAATTTATGTAAATAACTAGTGCATTAAAATTAGGAAAATAAATAAATTAATAAATAATTAATAATGTTGTACAACAATAATATGAAATTTGTAATGATGGTAGTAGAATAAATGGCTTTTTTATTTTATTTTATTATATTTTTATTATTAATTGGCATTGCCCCGTTATCAAAACTACAACTATCCTCAGTTTAACCCGCTCTATTTGCAGTTATTTGGTCGTTAGTCGTTCCACTCATTCTGCACGTTAAAATTCTAGATCAGTAAGACTCTAATTAGTTTTCGCCCAATTGGATCCAGTTACCAAATGGCACCCCCGCCTGGCACGGGTCTCACGTAAACGTGTCACGTGAAAGGACGTTTAATTTGCTGTTTCACTAGCTGCTAATTACAGCTTTGATTGCTGCGGCTGCGGCCGAGTTGAAACGCGTCACCGGCGAGAGCGCCAAATGGGCTCAGTTTATGCGAATTTGCGTTTGTAACGTCTTTTGTGACTGCATTTTTGATACCCGCTTCACCGGGCTGTTTAAACTTCAATTTCATAACGAGGCATGATTTGATATTTTCTGTTTAATAATTTCCAGAAATAAAGTTAAGCGGTCAAGTCAGACTCAGGCAGCAAAGCATTTGTTCAAAATCCCGCAAGAAAATTTTACCAGATTCAATCTCTTTAATATGGTTGCAAAGCAAATAATGATAGTCACAATAAAGTAACTGACGGAGAACTCCTCAACTATGAACGTCTATGCGTCGGGAAAAGGATGTTTTGTATAAGATGATGAACATAAGACAGCGGGTCTCACGTAAAAGGACGTTTAATTTTCTATTTCATTAGCTGATAATTATAGCTTTGATTACTGCGGCTGCGGCCAAGTTGAAACGCTTCACTGGCGAGAGCGCCAAATGTGCTCCGTATTGCCTTTTATGTCAGCATTTGTGATTCCACTTCACCGGGCTTCAGTTTTACAACTAGGCAGGTTATGATATTTTTGTGTAATAATTTCCAGTGTCGAAGTTCGAAAAGTTAAGCAGTCGAGCCAGGCAAAGGTAATACATGTTTGTGACATGTTTCATCACCCTATTCAATATTCCACTTCTATCTGTATCTGGGTGTTTGGTTTTAAAGGCCGGCTGTTTCATTACCCCATTAAATATTCACTTTACACCACGGGTCGTCTGTCAAAAAGCAGTGATAGCCTAGTAATAAGGACTTTGGCGTAAGTAATACAATAATGTAAGTTTTCAAATCAAGTCGCTTTTACCAGATTTAATCACTTTAATGCGGTAAGCAATTAATAGTCACAATGAAAAAACTGACGGTGAAATACCAGGAGAACTCCTCAACTGTGAACGACATTGCGTTGGGAAAAAAATGTTTTGTAAAAGATGATGAACATTTGACATCAAACCTCACGTAAATGTGCCACGTGAAAGGAAGATTATATGCTCTCCTATTTTTATTAGTTAATAAATAATTGAGTACTTTAATACATGCCACTCCCACTATTATAACGTATTTATTAATATATGAAGCAAAAACTTTGTACCTCTTTTAACCAAAATTGCGCCGACTGAGGAGTATGGAACTTCCCACACTTATAGTTTATACAGAGAAGAAATGCAGGATGCTCATATTTCTTACACTATGCATAAAACATTCATTAAACCAATAAAAAAAACATAAAACACACTACCATTTATTTGACGCATACGTCCCTATGTTATACTCTTTTTTAATTTGGTAAGAAAAAACAGGTGAATAGACAATGTTGCCTTGGCAAAATCTGTGATTCAAGAAGTACAATCTTTGACAACGGATCTTAATAATGTACATAAACCAAAAATAAATAAATTTTCAATGAATATAAATATATATAAAAGAAATATAAGACTAGTGCCTATTAAAAAAACTTAATTCTAATATTTTTCGTAATCTCAGTGATCACTGTGGTTTTATAAATGGGAGGTCCCAGGGTCGGACTCTCAATTTCAGAACCAATCTTGATCAAATTTGCCATCATTTTGTGTACAGCTTGTATCCTAGAGATGACAAAGGATTATTTTCATCAAGGGACCATTCTCGGAGATTTAACTCAGACTTTGTGAGCATTATACTGCTGCATATCTAAACTGGTCTTGAAATTTTGCATAGAGATAATTTGTACCCTAGATTTAGAATACTTTTAAAAATATTGTGAAAATAAAAGACTTTTTAGCATAGCCTACTAATAGAACATTAGAAAGACATTCTGCATCACCTCGTTAAATCAGTTTCCCGAAAATCCGTCACACAAAAGGACGTGTAATTTGGCTTTGCTCTAGCTGTTATAATTTGGTACTGCTACGTTGAAACGTGTCACCGGCGGGCGCGCCGTGTGCGGTTCGTTTATACGAATTTTCACTACAAACGTCTTTTGTGACTGCGTTTGTAATTGCGTCTGTGGGTTTGTTTGATGTCTAGCGTAATAAGACTTACCCATGTAATTGGCTCGCGTTCATTTGCACCCAAGATAGATGGTTAATATGAATTTGAATATGAATAATAGATGTTTTTAAATTGTAAATATAACTCAGTGTTTATGTATAATCAATGAATGACAAGGTTGCCTGGAAGCAAGTCGCTTCGCTTTCATCTCACACAAGATATAGCAAAGATTGTTAAATTGTCAAACGATGTTGGAAAAGAGCAACTGCTGAGTTTCTTGCCGGCTTCTTCTCGGTATATAGCAAATTAAACTTAATTTTCATAATACGAGTATATCATGGATTTCCGCAAAGTAACGCCTGCTCCTATCCAATATTTCCAAAACATAGTTTTTAAACATAGTCTAGGTGTACTTAAAATAAACGATGTTTGTTTTATTACTAACAACCTTTGGTTTCGGCTTCGCTTGCGTATTTTTCTCTACTAATGTACAATTTATTTATACCATTAATTGCACAAGTAAAATACAGAAGAACAACATGAGGATAATAGATTAGATACACAAATAATAACATAACATAATAAATAGTAAAAAAAACTGATTATAACAATAAATACTATTTCTTACAAGTCATCTTTAATGTAAACTTTCGAGATTTTTGACAGCTTTTTAAATATAGACAGCCGGATGTCGATTATATAATGTAATGGAAATTGTAAAAGTTTGCAAAAACACGGGACAATTCGTCGCCATGCAATCCGTCCTAAGCCACATGGCTCTTTTATAGCCAGCCTTAATCGCAGGCCATGCTACTAAATAAATAATGCAAAATTGCTACGTGAAATAATGATAAACCACATACATACTTTCGCGTATTTAATATTGTTAGGAATTTTTTTATATTAAAGGATATTTGATTGTGTAATCTATATGAAAGACCTTTTAAGCCACCTTATTACACCAGTGTCATGAAAATACGTCACACAAAACGACGTGTAATTTTCCATTTTTTTAGCCGTGACAGCTATTGAAATTTGGATTGTTGCGGCGACGTTGAAACGTGTTACAAAGGGGTAGCCTAGCAAGATTCATTTATACGAAATTTGCAATTTCCAGCATCCACTACACAGACTCTCCATACACGGGCTAGTCCGACGACATGTAATCCGTCGCTTGAGTATGTCCAACCTAAATTGCCGGCGATTTTGTAGATTGCATGCAATCTGGAACGTTTTTACTGTGAGTAAAAACGTTCTACTAGTTACTTAATAGTTTACTTAGCTGCAAGAAACATTCACACATGCTTCTTAAGCAAAGTCCAAGAACAAGTAAAAAAAAATTAAGTTGGTATTCATTGTTCTTAGGATTTACTTTATAAGCACTTGTATAACGTCGTACCAATAAGCGTTATACACAAACTGTTTTCATAAGTTTTACTGAAACTACAAATGCATGAGATCTCTGTCATACCACGTTCCATTGCCAGCGAGTTATAGTGATCAATCGCAGCCACCGATCTCACTGATACTACCAACTGCCACAAGAAAGTCGCTGAATACGGTTGTGATAATAAAGATGTTGATGACTATGTTACTTTATCTTAAACTAAAACGAAGAGTTAGAAGGATTTACTGGTCATAACTCTATTATTGCTCATAAGATTCACTTAAATATTCCTACTGAAGCAGACGCTAACTACAATTTGTGACTCACAATTCAATTCATGGCATTATTCACACTTTATTGCATACATAGTTACACCTTCAATATAAAATCAGTATCTGGTATATCTATATTACGTGAATTGTATGAGACGAACTAGCAAGGAAGACGATGAATAAACATTAGAGAATTCCTATCTTGAATAATATTATCTCTATATATATATATAATGAAAATGGTCGTCGTTTGAGGCTCAATCACGCCTAAACCACTGATCGTATCGACATGAAACTATCACCATTCGATGCGAAATATTTCCTAGATGGTTTATCGCTATCTATTTTTTGAATTCCAACATTCCTTCATTTTTTTATTGCTGTTTTACAACCATAAGACTTAGAAACGTGAAACTTGGTAGGAATATTACTTTTGCTATGTAGAGGTCAGCTATGAATAGATTTTAAGAAATTAATTCCCCAAAGGGGATTGCGGGGGCGTTAACAATGAATAATTCCCGTTTTTAAACTATAGCTCCTATAGACTTCAAATTTGGTAGGAATCTTCTGTAAAAGGTGTAGAAATAGGCTATGAACGAATTTTACGATAGCTCACCCCACAGGGGGTTGCGGGGGTGGGTATTAACAATTAATATTTTTAATTTTCCAGCTAAAGCTCCTACAAGCTCCAAATTTTGTAGGAATTTTCTATAAGTGATGTAAAAATGATTTATGAACAAATTTTACGATATCCCACCCCAAAGAAGATTGCGGGGGCGTTAACAATGAAAATTTTCAATTTCCAAGCGATAGCTCCTATAGACTCCAAATTTAGTGAGAGTGTTCTATATGTAATATAAAAATGATCTTCGAGCGGATTTTACAATGAATCACCTCCAATAAGGTTCGCGGGGGTGGGTGTTAACAATAAAAAATTTCAATTTCGAAATATAGCTTCTAAAAATTCTAAATATGGTAGGAATCTTATATTATTCACATAAAGAACATCTCAAAATGGATTTCAATAAAGTCTACTTCCGACAGGAATTGCGGGGGTGGGTGTTAAAATCTAAAATTTTTATTTCTAACCTGTAACTTCTACAGACTCCAAATTTGGTGGGGATCTTCGTGTATTTCCTTACAACAATCGTCTTTTTGGCAGCGGAGAAAAAGTCATTGAGAGGTTTCAAAAACTTAACTTTACATGTAGCTATCCAATCAACGGACTAAGAATTTTACATTCATTTTACTTTTGCAGACTACATAACCGACGAATTCTTTTATTGCGGGATCGCGGAAATGTAACAGATTAAAATGAATGCATTTTCCAAGCACATGAGATGTGGAAAAGAAATTTAGTTACTTATTCCAATAGAATTCATAAAAAACATGCACAATTAATTTTCTATAAGAGTTAACAGAATATTCGTCGCACTTGAACCTAGACAGATTTCAACTTCACATATGAGACTTGCAATGACTTTAACTTAAACTTTCAATGCTCATTTCAAATTTTTTTCTTTATGTCAATTATTATTAATTTTTGGAAGAAAGGCACGGAAATGTTATAATGATTGCACATTGAAAGTTACAATGAATATTAGAGAGAAAAATCACCTGGATGAAAGATACAGGCTAAATCGATGGAATTTGGAATTTGAGTAAGTCTAAACAATATCGATGCTTACAGTTCTATCCGCGGGGCCTATTTATGTTCATACAAAAATAAAAAAAAGGAGAATAATAAAAATATGAAAAAAATAAATAAAAATGAAACATAAAATGTAATTTATTTCCTTTTTCAATTCGCCCAGCGAAGCGGGCTGGAAACGGCTAGTATATCATATACCTAATTATATGCGTGTTCCCAGTGATGATCTGAGGTTCCGAAATTTGGTCGCTTGGGCTAAAGAAGGCTCAGATACTCAGCGGGCGATGGAGTGAGCTTATGTGCTCGGAGTTTCTCTTCATGATAAAATCAGAAATGAAGACGTAGCTACCGACATAGCCCAACGAGTCGCGAGGCTGAACTGACAATGGACACATAGCTCGTAGAACGGATGGACGTTGGGGTCCTAGGGTGCTGGAATGGCGACCCTGCACTGGACCAGCGTAGCGCTCGTGTCCCCAAAGAGGTGGATAGATGGCTCAAGTTGTAATTTGGAACTCGCTACAGAAGACCTATGTCCAGCAATAGACGTCTATCAGTTGATATGATGATAAAACATATTAAATATTTAAATATAGGTGCGTACATTCTAGGTCGCCATACCGACAAAACCTTCCGCGTAACAAGTTTTTGCATAAAAAAATACGTGCAATTACTACACGCTACGTGGGAAAATTTTGTAAAATTTCTTTCCATGAGGCCGCGGAGCGCATGAAGTTTTAACGAAAACATTTATATTATACTAAATGCTAAATTTTAAATGTATCAAGCTTTAACATTTTTAAAATTATACGTGATATAAAATTTGATGTTGAAAAATTTGCTAAATATTTGAATATGCTAATTTTGTTGCACGTTAAGATAACGATAACGATTGTTCGACAGTCTCAGAGTTTACTTATGTGAATTTTTTAGTAATTTTTCTATATTATTCCTTACTATAAGTCTCTCAAAGCCCTTTAACTTCTGAATAATTAAGTGACACGGAAACTTCATATCCTACTTATCCATTAATAATTATAACTTATATTTGTGACCTAAACCTAAAAAGGATAAATTTGTGATTATTAAAATTTAGGGTCTCTGATGTAAGGAAACACAAGTGCCCTCTAGAGTTCTTTTTGATTTTTAGGATTTTGATGGAATTCACTTTGTAACCAATTTTGAATGACGATGTATTTCTTTACTTGAGTGAGATTGCAGTGCCGATCAGTTCTTTATATGTGCCAGAGCCTAACAATGTATGTACCTTCAAAACCATTTCTATGTTAGTTTTAATAAATTTGACTTAAAGCATCAGCGAAAAATTATTTCTTTAAAAGTCAAATATTTATTACCTTTTGCCTATTAGACGGCACTTTTGATGCGTACATTATTTGTAAAATGTGACATAGAAGTGAGTCGATGGCAATCACTTAATCCGCCAAATCAAAACTAAAGCTACGAGGATTTCAAACGCCTCCAACAAACTTAACTGTTTTTTTTGTTACAACCGTCTCAAGATGTCATATAAAACTATTTAAGAAGCAACCTGGTTGGAGCAATCATTTACACCCAAAGTTTTTTATCGTTGACGTAGTAGGTACTTAATACTATACCTACTAGGAATTTACGATGGGCTTACGTTTAATAAAAACTTGAACTTTTTAAGAGCCATATCAAAGTGGTCGTTATTGAAAATTTAAAACAATTTCCATTAAATTATTAACTTATTTTATGTAGTTTATCTATTGCACTGCAAGTTTATTTTTGCTTCTAATGTTCAAATTATTGGAGTATAATAACTATAAGTACACTATAAATATTTATTAAGACTTTGTAATGACTATTCTATAAGCTTACGTTTAATACAAACTTGAACTTTATAAGAGCCATATCCAAGATATAAAGTTGTATGTTGTAAAATTAAATACAATTTCCATTGAACGAATTACTTATTTTATGTAGTCTAGTATATTGCATTGCAAGTTTATTTTTGCTTCTTATGTTCACATTATTGCAGTATAGTAACAATAAGTATACTATAAAATTTATCAAGACCTAGTAATAGTTAATAAGTCCACGATATGTTACTATTTTTCTCATTCTTCAACTTTCAATTATGTTCCAATTTCCGATTTAATTAGCAAAGTTAGAGATTCCTCTATTTATTTATTACCGATATTTCGCATGACACATGCCGGATATCTTAGTGCTGAAGTTACTTACCTCATTCCTAATTTAGCGCTTGGCTGTAATCCTTCCTTACCATAATTTCGTACACGTTAAGAGTACCCGGAGGATCGCTCTCGGTAATCAACGTTATGGAAGCGTGTTCGTAAACTTTTCTTGTAAACATAAATGTAGCGAGGAAATTAATCTGGGGGGATATAAATACAAATATGTTATAAAATCCTAAGGCTTTGTGTTTTTGCGAGGTTGCTCATTGCTTCGGATTATCCTGCGTTAAATTAACGTAGATATATCTGGAAATTCATAAAAGCTTTTTTTGGCAGAATATTTTGCTACTGTGTATTATTTTTGGTCTATTATCACAAGTTAGTGATATTTTCGGGGGACAACGGTTTAACGTGCTCTCCGGGATTAACACCGCCTATTTCCTGACTCCACTCGATTCTGAGAATTCTTTAACGGAAAAACCAAATACCAAAAAGTTGTTTGCACAATCTGGGATGTGAAATACTTACCTAGTGATCCGTAGTTAAACATCATCATCATCATCATCATCCGTAGCCTATTAACGTACCACTGCAGGTCACAGTCCTCATTTCTCATAGGAGAGACCGATTTAGAGCATAGACCCACCACGCTGCTCCAATTCAGGTTGGTGGGTTTTAGCGATTATTGCAACAATTAACTTATATTAACATGGACTGACGGTTGTACGTGCTTTCAGAGGCACGGCGCCTGACATCGCCAACTTCCTAACTCAGGGCTGGTACCGACAATTCTTTAATATAAAATAAACAACACCTTATATAATTTGGCCTGACCCGGGATTCGACCCCAGGACCTAGTGGTTCCTAGTTAAACATACTAGCGACTAAGACAATACTTAACCACTTAATTTTGACGGTCAATTGGCGCAATGGGCAGTGACCCTGCTTTCTGAGTCCAAAGCCAGGAGAATGTTTGTGTGGTAAACATGAATGTTTATCAGTTTTATCTGTATATTATAAGTATTTATGTATTTTATTCATGTGTGAATTGTCGGAGTATTTTTATAACAATATATAATATAATATGACATAGAATATAACAATATATTTATTTATTTAATAGGCAGTCTCGAGTAATATTGCTACATACGTCGAATACATAATTTGCCTCCATCGACCCAAACCCAACGACATGGCATTTTGACAATCTTGATCCTAGTTAAATTTTAACAAAGACAGTTTATACGTGCCGTGATACAATGTTGCGACACCATTGTACGTAATATTGTACACATTGTGCGTTACTTATTTACATACTTGCTTGTCCCCGCAGTTTTAACCGCGGCAACTAAACGGTGTTACGTAAAGTGAACTGTTACAATAGACTATTGATGTGTATAGTCGATATTGGACTAAAGGCTTCTGACAATGGGGGGCATTACCCATAAAAACCACGCTGGGCAGACGGGTATAGACTCGCTAGGAATATTCGAATAACTTTGTACTAACTGTTCACTGCTGGACTAAATCTCCCAACGGATTTTGGAATTAATATTTACAAAAATTCACCACGGAGGGCTATCGGATTATTGATCGCAGTACATTTTAAGTTGAACATTTAATATGTAACCGAGTATAGAACGTGTAACGGAATTAAGAAATACTGTTGAAGAGTGCATAAGTATATTTCATAAGGAGTCACCCTGTAATAATATGATATCAAAAGAATCATATTTATTTTTCCATACAAACTAATTTAAAATATTCTAACTGCTTATCCCAAAAATTGGTCTTGACGTCTGGTGACCCAAGAGCTTGCGCTTATTTAGCCCAACGGCTAAGTCTATCAATTCAAAGGGGCAATAGTGGCAGCATTTTGGGTACCATGTCCATAAGCGAACAGTTAGATGGCTTATATTTATTGTGGTGTGTGGCTTGTATATACATAGAAGAAAGTCGTGTTAGTTGCACTACTTATAACTCAAGAACGGCTGTACCGATATGGCTGAAAATTGGTAGGTGGGTAGCTTAGAGCCAGGAGACGGACATAGGATACTGTTTATCCCGTTCGACAGCGTTCCCGTCTGAGTTAACATAAAAAGTCAGTTACACCATTTATAACTCAAGAACGGCTGGACCAATTTTTATGATATTTGATTTTTTGGATTCCTCTTAGACCGGAATAGGATAATAAGTATTAAAATAATAACATTCATCAACAAAATATGATGCGCGGTACGAAGTTCGCCGGGACAGACTAATAACTTAAAGTCTGATCTGTGACTATATTTATTTTAAATAACAAATATATTTTAAAAATATGGCAAATTTTTAAAGTGTTTACTCAGGGCAACCCTGAAAATAAAAGACCGACACGTGCATAGTACCTACGCTACGCGACGCGTACTTATAAAGTGACAGGAGAAACTTGATTTCACTTTTTCATGGCTGTATCTGACTACTTTCAGTAAAAACAACGGCAATGATTTACTCAAAAACTATTAGCATATTGGTTTTACAGATAAGTCTCAGAGACAGCAAATAATGCACCTGTAATGCTGAATTATTATTTTGGTTGTCATTTCCACGTTGTACAGAGTAAATTAGAGTAAACCTTTATGTATCAGCTTTTGGTTGTTCTTAATAAATAAATAGTAGTAGAAGCGCAGCATACGGTACTATTATTAGGTAATAGTTGATAAATATTTATAATAGTTAAACCTCATTGTTTCCTACGTTAGTTTGGTACTTATTACATTATTAAGTTTATTGCTTAAGTTTTTATACTTCGCAGTTATGGATCAGCTACACCAAAAGATCCTTTAACACCCTCAGAGTCCAGTACAACGACGCGCTCCGCGTTTTGTTAAAAATGGCGAGATATTGCAGTGCGTCGGGCATATTTGCCGATGCCAGAGTCCTCGACTTCTACGCTGTGCTTCGTAAAAGAAGTGCGAGTTTCCGGGAAACCGTCGAAAATTCTAATAATAAGCTCCTTAGAGTCGTCGCTCAGGCATCCCCTGACAACGTATTTTTTAAACATTGGCAAAAAGTGCACCTGATTCCAAACATGAAATAATATAAAATAGTTGGATTTTAATTTAATTTATTCTAACTTTAATTCTAGATTTTAATTTTAATATTAATTTAATTTATTCTAACTTTAATTCTAGATTTTAATTAATTACTGTTTTGTTTCATTATTTATTTATTTTTGAAATCTGTCTTTTATATTTATTTTCTGTTAACCTCTCAATTCTGTATATGGGTCCCCGACCTAAAATAAAATGATTTTATTTTTTTATTTTTATTTTATTATTATATACCCCAAGACGAATAAGTTGGGTACAGCCGCATAGAAAATATAGAGTGGTAGATTATAACTTACTAAATAATAGATTATAACATAAATTAGTACATGAACTAGACAAAAAAATACAAAAACCGGACTGGCGCCTTAGTCTTAGTCGCCTTGTACGACACGTGCGAGAATAAAAGGGATTGTGATAACTGTATTCTGACCTGCCGTCACCACACAGCACAATGTTATAGTAATAATATATTATTACTATAATATAACATTACGTAATGACGATGGTACCTATAGTTTTAGAACCGCGTACTCATAGACGTAAACTTATCACTAAGCCCAAGTAGTGCAAGGTGCAAGCCGCGCGTTCGAGCTCTGTAAATTAATTACGTTATTTTTTTCAATATCTCCTAAGCTATGCATATAATTAACATTCTGTTGGTACTTAAGAGGCAACGTTACCCCGCTATATCTTAAATTAGCTCGCTACCATCTAAGGTTCTGTCAGTAATATTAAATCCATACTCCTGATCAGTTTATAGCATCGTCTCAGAACGCTAAATCGCTTGGCGATACGTATTTCTCTATAGCCACAGCCGAAGCCTTCTAGCAGACCAGACCATAGAAAATCTGGATATTACAAGTTCTCAAATTACTCCTGCCGGAGCTAGAACCCAGGACCTCCCACTTTTAAGACCAGCGCGCTCCTCGATGCGCCAGAGAGGCCGTCGAATTAAATTATTAACCAAACTATATTGTATGGAAGTACGTAAAATCGAGCATCAAATATGTTTACGGACGCTGCGGTCGCCTCAAGGATCGTAAAGATGTACTTCCTTGCCCTACAAGCCAAGTAGTGTCCAATATAAATTGGCCTTTAGCTTACCGTATTAAACATCGTTCAATATACTGTTAACGAAACTAAGGAGGTCAGAAGATAATGGTCAGAGCTTGCAACCGTTTGGAAACCGTGCGAAATAAACTATGATAACACGGAGGGAGGTATGTAGCTGTTGGCTTTAAATATTTTCCATGTAACCGCTTAAAAATATACAGACGACGTTTACAGAGGTTATAAAAAAGGTGTGAAGGAGTATCTACTCATATCATGTACGAAAGTGAGTAATGCATATTTCATCTATTAGTTTTTTTAGTGATCGAAATTTTGATTATACTCTATGAACACTATTTCTTACAATCCTTATTGAATACTAGCCGTGTTCCGTGGTTTCGTGCAGCGTTCTGCTACCTGGTGTAATACATGGCTTACTAAGTAACAAAAATATTTTTTCAATCGCACTGGTAGTGCCAAATATACAAACATACGACCAAACTGTTTACCGTGTAAAGATATCCATGCTACTATTTTCAGCATATATTAAATACCGACTGAGATATGCGCGAATTAGGTACTTTTACCTACCTATTATTGATGTTGGAGCTTTAAGCACATAAGCATTGCCAAGCGCAAATGACCGTCCCGGGGACTTATTACAGTTACAGCTTACCAATTGTGCGGTGTTATTTATAATTTCTTCAATATTTATACTCCATGTCAATCAGATCCTCGGCGATACACGTTTCGCTCCGACACCGGAGCATCTTCCGGAGATGTTGACTTTATAACGAATATTTGTTAAGAGAACAAACAGTTATGGGGCTGGCTGTAAACCAGTGCTGCGCGTTTTAGTTTGCAGCTATACTGAGCCAGCTCCTTTGTCACACATTTTTTTTTTAATTTTTATACTTTAACAATTATTTTATTTCACAAATGTAACATTTTACACAAATGTGTGACAGTAAATACGATTTTTCTTTCTTTCTTTTCAGTTATTCAAAGCTGGAAACTCTCACTTACAGGACGACAGAGCATACCACTGCGCCAAGGAGGTCGTCATACTTGAACCACGAAACATAACACTCCGTTTTCGTCCCATCGTGTGAAAACACGTGTAAATACAAAGATAAAAAAGGTTTGATCATGTATAAGATAAATAATAAGCTTAGTGCAAAATAATGTATAAATCCATCGTATTTCCCTTTCTCCTTTATTACTATCTACTGTATCGAAAACTCATGAATTTTTCATAGGTTTCGAAATACTGGAGGTATTAAGTAATACCAGTGTATCTTCGAGGTTGTTGGCGTGAGTCCATTATTTATGGCCACGATTCTTGCTAGTATCGCGAGGTGTTAATACTAATCGATTTAGGGTCACCGCCCACTACAGATTCTTACAATGATTTACGATAAAAGGTTTTGGGTTGTGCCTAATTTTGAAGAAAGGTCATGCACTATCGGGGTTCATATGTTATTTTAATTGGTGTCTAAATAAGGCAAATGTTCTCTAATCAGTGCTTTTTTGTGTATGTATGATATGCCCAAGGGGATGACGTGATGGGGATTTGGTTAAGAAATGCTCTCGAATTAGGTCTCGAAGATATGTATTTGTTTCATAGTGATTTGAGCAAGCTGTGTAAAATAATATGTGTATGAAATATTTTTCTTTTGTGCCGAACCTCATAATGGAAATCGGAATTCTGCAACTTCCATCTATTCCTAATTGACAACCCTCAGGACTGGTTTGAGTGACGAAGTTGAAAATTATATATAATTTAACGTATACTTTTACCATAGGCTCCCGGAACACCGTTCAATATTATTGACAATATTTTGCATAGCTACTATAAAACTACCAGTGTGTGTATTAAAAAAGTTTTGGAAAAAATCATTACGATAATATTATTGACTGTGCGAGGGTAGTAACCAGTAAAAACCATAAAGTCTATCACCGCTTTTTTAATACACTAATACAACTATATCAAGTGAGCGTGAACCTTAACGCTATTATAGAATAGCCTTTTATTATTATGAAAGGCACAGTGTTGACACAATTACTGACCACGTCGTGTCGGATCATTTCTAATCGTTCATTTTATGTCTAGGAGTGTTAGCAACGCAGATAGTATTTGATGCGGCTTAAAATAAATCAGCTAGGCGCGTGAGCTTGGTCTTACTGTCTTATTTGGCGTGTTTGTATCTTGTCTAGAAACAAGGCGTGCCCACCTATCTAGACTGCTAGGTTAGTTGGTTGAATGGATTTGTTTCAGAAACCGTTACAGTATTATTTTACTATTGTTATTGTGTTA
Source organism: Pararge aegeria (assembly GCF_905163445.1). Classification (NCBI taxonomy): domain Eukaryota; kingdom Metazoa; phylum Arthropoda; class Insecta; order Lepidoptera; family Nymphalidae; genus Pararge; species Pararge aegeria. Next base: position 6,191,205 of record NC_053195.1, on the reverse strand, counting down.
AAAAATCCCTCAGTGTGTGAAGACCAAAGTCTTCGAACAGTGCGGATTTCCAGTAATGACTTACGGATCTACTTGGTCGGTAACTTGGTCGGGCCTCATAAGAACATAGAAAGGCTTCGAGTCACTCAGCAGTAGATTGAGACAGCCATACTTGGAGAATGTCTCCATGATCAAATAGAAATGAGGAGACCCGTGGAATAACCAGAGCTATAAAGCTCAGCGGATCGTGAAGCTGAAGTTGTAATGGGTAGGATACATGAATGAATGAGCTAGAACCAATGAATGTTATGATCCTAAGCTGCTGGAATGGCGATCCCACACCGGTAAACGCAGCGTAAGTTGGCCCACAACGAGGTGGAGAGTCGACATCAAACGAGTCGCTGTCAGCCGCTAGAAATAAGCGGCCCACGATCGTGGATTTTGAACCCTCTACAAAAGACCTATGTCCAGCAGTGGACGTCAATCGGTTAATCTGATGATGAGGTTTGTGATACCTCTTCTTCTTTGATCCCTTTGATTTTACGACCTCCCTGGCGCAACGGTGCCCGCTGTGAATTTTAAGTAGGAGGTCCCGTTTCGATTCACGGGCTCACGGGCAATTTATAATGGGTTATCTGGTCTGGTGGTTGGCTTCGGCCGTGACTTGTTACCACCCTACCGACAAAGACGTGCTGCTAAGCGATATAGTGTTCCGGTGCGATGTCGCGTAGAATCCGATTAGGGATATGAATCCTGCTAGGGATTCATATCCCTAATCGGTTGGCCCGCTACCATCTTAGACTGCATCACCACCAGGTAAGATTGCAATCAAGGGCTTACTTGTAGTAAAATGAAAAAAATCCCATTACGTTATCCCACTAGGTGGGGTCTACTCTTGCCCACTTTTTCTGGTCCGTAGGATCCAATTTTGAATCTATTGACTCACAGATCTGTGTTGACGATATCTAGACAGCGCTTTCTTGGACGGCCGCAAGCTTTAGCTCGAGGGGCTGCAATATACGTTACAATACCTACCAACACATATAATAGATACACAGCAATGAACCTGTAATGCTGATATTCCCTATTAAAAGTAGCAGTAGCAGAAATCACAAGACATTAATATTAGCTTAGCTCAAAGTCAAATTTAAAAATATCTTTATTCAAGTAGGCCCATAGGTGGCAATTTGGATGCGAACATAAAGCTCTGTGTAACCGTTATATGCCACCAGAAGGCGTTGTTGAACGTGTTTATTCGTAGTAGGTCATACATGTATTTGTCTAAGCGACACCTACAATACCTCCTACTACCGAAGAAAGAAAAGAACCGTTCTCTTTGTTGGGTTTGTATTTTAATTAATTGGTATTCATTTATCACCGCAAGTAGCAACCATTCGATAATAAGACGATTCATATTCCTACTAAACTAATAAGATAAAATATGGCTTCTACATACAAATTGATCTACAGCTTTTACCGTTAGCCGCAAGGCCTCAGGTTTTGAATTGCTTTACGTATGCCGACAAGCGTTCCGCTGCTTCTTATGCTTGCCCAACTTTAAAATACGAGACATATATTTTTGGACGCTTTAAAAAACTATAGACTCAGCGTTAAATAAACTCAGAAAGAAACCATGGCCGCGCAACGAGCCACTTCACTTCGCGCTACTAAGCGAAAGATCGAAAACGAGCGGTTAATGAACTCAGTCGATGCGCACAATAAAGTTCTGCTAAACCAGTTGGATTTCGTTGCCGGAGTGAAATCATTACGTGATACAATGATTTATATTCCAACAAAACAATAAGCCCAAGACTATAGCTTTTGGATTGCGTAAGCATACATGTACCCGCTGTTTTTTATGCCCAGCCCACTTCAAAATACGTGTACAAACGATATATTTGTTTTAGAAAAAAACGTAGCTATTTAAAGTAAGGGACAAGTCTTCATATGGCGCCTATTTGTTGCCCGTAACTAGTAAACACTTCTTGGAAAGACTATACTATACCAGCGAACCTATTAAGTGAAGCAGAAACTCGAGAGATCACTCAATCAACTGAGTGAGTGATCACTCGAGTCATCATTTTAGCACATCACACCACATTAGCATCACATTAGCATTCATAATTCATAGTCTCATACAATAGTAGATCATGTCTAGACATATGGAAACCTGCATGCCAGAGAGTTTTTCATAATGTTCTCAAAGGTGTGTAGAGTCTACCGATCCGAACTGTGTCAGCGTGGTGGACTACGACCCTAACCTCTTTTTATCTCCACTACATTTCAAATAGGTTCAGTAGTTTTTGCGTGAAAGAGTAACTAGCATCCATACATTCTTACAAAGTTTCGCATTCATATTATTATAGGCTTAGATAGGATTATTTAGGGCTTTATGCTTAAAGTCGCCTGTCGCTTAAGCCACAAGCATGTGACTCTACTGTAGTAATCCAGTAGCGATTGTAAGAATGCCACCGGTTTACGATTTCCGGTAATGCGACTCACTGAGTCATTATTTTTATAGGCGACAGTGACCTATGAATGATTCCGCAACAGCAATTCGATTCATATTCAATGTATGATATAACTATAAAAAATAAATTACTGCATTGCCGTACATATTAATTAGGCCAAGTAGAAATGTACGAAATATATGAGTACTACATCCCGTTATGTCTGTGAGTGAACCAACTATAAATTACTTCTTGCTTACGCCGTAATCGCCAAATTTGTAGTGCCCATCCGCACTTAGAAGAGCTCTGTAATACATTCTGATTATTATAACTGCAATAATAATTGTTAGAAACCACCAACTCATATTGCAGCAACGTGGTGGTTCTATGCTCAAAATCCTGGTGGTAGAGTCACTACAAACAGACATAAATGACTTTTCAAAAGTGCTCATATTAGGCCTACTTTAAATAAATGAATTTTGGATTTTGAATACATGTATTTTATGAGATGAGGCCTATATGTGATCTTACCTTTATTAATTGTGCTATAAAAATATTATTTAAAGAATGATTTGCAAAGTAAAGCAACATTAGTTAATTATTATTTGTTTCTTTATTGGAAATAGTCCTTGACTGCAATCTCAACTAATTGTAAGCGATGCAGTCTATGTTGCGGTTGCGGGCTGTTAGGGATATGGCAGTGAAATTAAAACCATACCTTAATTTCTCACTCGACTTAGAGAAACTCCCCTGCCAGGCATCGACCCCGGGATCTATAAGACTTAAGACACAGCCACTGCATCAGGCAGGCCTTGAATTTAATTTTTTTGTTATGACTATTTTGATTTTACTCCTTACATTACAATAAAATAGATTAAGAGAGAATAATTACATTTATATATTTATATTTATTTATATATTTATAAAACTTTCAGTAAATTAATGGTTAGTCACATCTAAATGAAACATTTTATCTGACTGGACATCTTGGAACCTAGAAACATTTAACTGCAACGCACAATGATTAAATATGGCACAATAAAGTAATTCCGAGTTCATATTATTCGCTTTTCATTCATCAATTGAAACAATTGAATTTGTAATGAAACAATTGAACTATATTATAGTTGTAATGAAACAATTGAACTATATTATAGTTCAATTGTTTCATTTATCGTAATGAAACAATTGAACTATAACATATAATCTTTGATAATAATTGATTTTGGTTTCTGTGCGATGCTCAAATTCTTGCAATCTGCACTTCGCCAGCGAGTTGAATTACGGCCTAAGTTCTTATAATTCTGAGAGAAGACCCGGGCCCTCACCATCGTCATCATCATATCAACCCATCACAGGCTGACTCAAGGGTTTCCTCCTGAAATGAGAAGGGGTTAAGGACGTAGTCCGCCACGCTGATCCAGTGAAGATTGCTACTGTAATAGGTCGATAAAGATACCCGTAACTACATTTAAGACAGCGATCCAAAATAGCGTTCTAAAATTAACTACGGACTTCAACATTTTCTCCGAAATGCAAGATAAGTAAATCAAACAATGCACTTTACGCATCAAATCATAATGTAGCTAGGGAGCTTGTGGTGGGATTTTTAATAGATATTAATCCGTATGACAGAATTTGAATGTTAAAAATTAAAAAAAACAATATCTTCAATGTGCAGATGTCGTCCGAGTTTTATTATAAGTTAATAGATAGATTTGTTTAAAAAAAAAATTAGGAACACCAGACCATCGCCACATCCATTAATTTGTTCCTACTTCTTTTTCTTGTATTCACGTGTATATATATTATTTAATAAAAATTTGAATAAATAAACACCTTCACATGCATGCGCAAACCACACGCACAACCCACGCGCTTGCACACGCACACACACACACACAGACACACACACACGCACGTACGCACTCATACAACTGATAAATTGAAAGTTGATAATGCCAAATTCTAAATATATAGCATCTCTGTTAGTTTTCCCTCTTCTCTTATTTTGATGCACATACGGGAAGTCAGTGACCCCAAGGCACGGGACATCCAAATTGGGGATCCAGGGTAATTTAAGAGAAAAAAAATCTTTTGATCGAATTAAAACTATTATTATTATTATTAAGATTTACTCTCATGCCCATTACAAAATAAATACATACAGATTGCCAAAACCACATTTTTTAGATATATAGAGAAACAATAATATACATAACATAAATATATATTTGCACTGGGCGGAGGATTACACCCCGGCAGGGGAGACCAGACGTTATTATTATATACTCTATAACCTATCACTCATAACGACGAATTAGTTATATACTAAAATTTCCACCAGCTCTTAGCTAATCGTTATCGTCGTTCAAATTTACTGACATGATTGACGATTAATACAGAGCAAACACTTGTGACTGGTGCACTTGATGTTAATGCATTTATTTTTACACTTGCCCGTGTTTTGACTTATTAATAAACTCACTTTGTGTTATTTTTAGGTCGTCGATGATACGTGACAATAATCAGTTTATTATTTAGATATGACATCTTCATCCGTAGAAATTAAAATCCCACGGATAGGCCTTGGATTTCATAGGAGAGACGGTTTTATAATAAATAGTATAGAGAGTTGGTGGGCTTGAAATTTTTATATCACCAGCATTCCTTGCGGTTCAACTGAGTTAGCATAGCTTAGTAACGTCCCACTGTTGGGCACAAGCCCAACATAGGAAACAGGATTTTACAGCGTGAAACCACCAAGCTGGCCCAATACGAGATTTTGGGCTTTAGCGACCAATATCAGAAGTTAGTTATACTAACTGCGACTCTGCAAATTTCCTAGTTCGAAGCTGGTACTACAAATTCTGTGGTTGTCCTGGGTTCGAATTGCTCGTCGGGCCAAAACTTATAAGGTAATAGAATAACCTAATACCTTATAAGTTTTGGCGCGATCCGTAGCAGGATCCGTAGTTAAACATGCTAACTACTAGACCAATAACGCAGTTACGAGGCAGCCATAATGTAAAACAAAATATACTGAAAAGGGCAAGGTTTAGCATGTTAATAGAATGACTTCTCTCTGAGAATTAATATTGTATGTGAAGTAATTAATATGATATAATTTATATTCAAATTGTATCAATGTATATTATTAGTATTAGTTCGTAGAATCTTGTTCATATTTGGATATATTGCATATTTTAGTAGTTATCATAAATTATATTGTACCTTTGAGTGATCCATACCACAGTATAATTATCTCACTCACATTCAGTAGGGCTAGCACGGGCAGGAGACAAAAATTATATCCCCCGATTATGTCCCCTGACAAGGGATATAATTAACGTCTCCAGCTAAAGCTCACACGTGCATTATTATGCATATATTATTTTCACACGTGCGCCAGTGCTCTGAGATTTGATAAAGCTGTAGGAAAAGATAAATTTTTATCCTTTCCCGGGGATATAAATGTCTCCTGCCCATGCTAGCCGTGCTGGAGTTGCTGGCCGAGATATCTTATAGACATAAGCTTCCCTACGTTTACTTCATATATTTATGTTTGTAATCACATTTTCTGGTACATAAATAATAAATAAATGTTGAGTCGACCGTTATTGTTCCAATCGTCGTTTCAGTCAATGGTCTTCTCGCGAAAAGCTTCGACCAACATGTTAAGAAGATTTCGGTTGGTTGTTGGATCAAGGGTCGGATACAGAAGGCAGTAATCCTTGAAACGGCGGGTATTGTGAGGAGGTTCCTCACTCTGGAGCCCTGACCGCCGGTTGCTTGGGCATTCAAAAGCCCCGCACGCGGAGGGTGGTTGTTTTTTCCTTTAAATTTTTAATAGTGCTATATATTTTTTTAAGCAATGAATTAAAAAAAAAAATCTATAAATGACAGAATAAATAATGACAAACTAGCTGTTGCCGTGTTCCACTGTTATTAAAGTTTTTACAAATATCAAAAAACAAAAAATGTTTTCCTGGGATCAAAATCAGCTTTTGTTACTCTCTGTACTACCAAAACTATATCTAGTAATTTTCTGCCTTTTTCTTGGCAACGACTTAAAAATGTTGAAGAAAATATGTATTTCTTGCTTTTTAATTGTTTTGCGAAATTGATTCTTTTGTGTCAGATAATTTTTTTCACGCTTTTTATTATATCTAAGTAAAAAAAATCAAATAACAACTGCTCATAACCTTCTACAAAATATTGCTTTTCTCGAAACCGAGGTGTTAATGGTTGAGGAGTTCCCTCGGCACTTCACCATCAGCTCCTTTATTGCGACGAGCATAAATTTTTTTCCTACTATATACCATAGTTAAAGCACAACTAGTGTAATGCTCATTATTGTATAGTTTTGGTGGCTATCCTAGGACAGTTTGACATGACTAAATGGTACTTATCAAACGAAAATGCTCAAGTTACATTAAAAATTACTCCAATCGCTATAGGTGTGCCTATAATATTTGAAGAGATCCCTAAATTTTTCCAGGTTCCCTGTAATAGACATAACATACTAAACAAAAAAAGAATCACTAAAATCGGTATATAATTTGCGGAGTAATGGCCTAACAAATACACAAAAAAACAAAACATACAGTTGAATTGAGAACCTCCGCCTTTTCTTTAGGTCGGTTGAAAACAAATTAATCTTTCTCCTAGATAAGTATTCCAACACATGTTGAGTTACTAAAACAACCAAATTAACAAGTTGTTTATGGACCAATACTAAAAATAACATTTTTAATGATCATTTAATGAAACAAAATTCACAAAACTTAATATTAAAATCAATTATGAATTCTACGCTCCTATTAATATATCTTTACAACCTTTCTGAACGAATGAACATGAAATGAAATTAATTCATGTTCTATCGCTCACATAAAATTGGTTTAGTCAAATGAAGGGGGCGACTGTATCTATTAAAGTTAATTTATTATTCTAACGGTCACAGCGTTGATATCGTTTAAATTTGATTGATTGCCTACATGAAAGTAACTATACACTTAATTTTGAGAATTAGAACATAAGGGCTGACATACATTAGTCATATTTTTGTAATGCGTTTTTACCATTCAAGCGTGTAAATTGTTCAGCTTTATCGAACGTCTTTGTCTTTATTCATAAATATCAACCCATTTGCGGCCCTCTATATTAAATATTTGAAGGACTTAGGCCGCAGTTTACCAGGCTGAAAAGTGTGGCCAGGCTGTTAATCCAAGTGATATTTTGGTTCAAATTAAAACGCACATAACTCTGAATAGTTAGAGCGTGACGGGGATTGAACTCGGTTCCCGGGAAGCCGACGCTGTAACCGCTACGCTATTATCTTCTATTCCTGTCTTTATTGAATTATCTATTTTACTGCCAGTGTCTTTTCAGTAGGTATCATTTCGCATTCCGAACTGGTACTCATAGAATTGTCAATTCAAAGGGTTTTATAAAGGGATACTTGAATAAAAGTAATTCTTTCAAACCAAGAGACAACTTCCTACATTTCTGATTGAACCATGTGTCCGCGAAGTATTATCTATTTATCTTTATTATTCCAAATAGTTTGTAAGTTTTATTGCGTTAGTTTTTTTATATAGCAATAATTGGCGGATCAAGCTTTGCCTGATCGTAAAAAGTCGGTAGGTTTTACCTCTATTATCATAAGAACGTTTAGCACGTTTACCCATCGATCCCAGTTATTATCACTAAGATAATAACTGGGTTCGATGGCTAAACGTGCTCTCCAGGGCGAGGTAGTTGACACTGCCAATTTCCTACGTTAGTACGGTACGTGAGCGTTAGCAACAAATCTTCAGATTAAATTGTTTATGGCAACATTTCACTTTTATTGTTATTTAAAAAAAATATGAGCAGTAAAAATCTATCGGAAGTTAAATTGATGATATTAACAGTTGAATGATTTCATTCTCTCGTTCCTATAAATAACAACATAATATTTTGTATAGAAGTAGGTGTTACTTTGCGGAAATCCATGATATATTATCAAAATTAAGCTTAATTTGCTATACTCCGCGAAAAGCAGGAGAATCTGTGTGGTGTAATTTATAATTTCTTCAATCCTTGAAGAAATGAGGGTGTATTGCCGAGGATCTGTTTGGTGTGGAGTATAAGGATTGAAGAAATTATAAATTACACCAAACAGATTCTCCTGCTTTTCGCGGAGTATAGCAAATTAAGCTTAATTTTGATAACATAATATTTTTACAATAAATATATATTCCCTTAGGTATATCAATTAATTGTATGTCAATGGGTATGAATAAACAAATGAATTGATTTCAATTAATATATTCCGTCACCAAAACACCAAATGTTTCGTTTAAAATAATAAAGCTCGTAATAAAACCGACTTTCCGGTTATTTAAGGGATCCGTTCATGAAATTGTAATGCGTTCTGATAAAATTCACGTAATACCATTCAATATTGATTGCTCACTGCTCTTTATCATCAATAAAACATGAAAATTTACTGATTTACAATTCTATTGGTTTAGTTGAGTCCTTCTGCACTCAAGAACATGCCGCATCAAACTTTACTATTCTTGCTATTCTTAGAATGGTGCTTTTCAGGGAATAGAGGAATTAGTTATGAGAGGTATATTGAGTATCAAGTTAGGTAGATTTGCGTTTGTTGCCGATTCATAATAGTAATAGTGGGTTATGTTCTGAAGCTTGCTTGCCTAGAAAGACTAGTTACTCTAACCTTGATGGTACTTTTACCGTTACCTGAATGCCTAGTGTGAGATTTTGATTTTTTTTTAATATTCGATAGAAGCAGATACTTAACAGTTATTCTTTGTAAAGTCAATATCTCCTGAGGATGGTCTGGTTTCGGAGCAAAACGTGCGTAGAGAGTACATTGCCGGAGATCTGTTTGGCGTGGAGTGTAAGGGGGGTGTATTGAGGAAGTTATAAATTACACCACGCAGATTCTCCTGCTTTTCGCGGAGTATAGAAAATTAAGCTTAATTTCCATAATATCGTCCAATTAATCCTCCAATTAATCGTCTAGTTAATAGTTACAACAACCTGACCAACCCTGACATTGATATCTTTCACTATACCCTAGAAAGTTTCAGAAAGAAAATTGTATGGGAATGAAGTAAAAAAAAATATTTATTAATTTTAATTTGCTATTATTTATCAGTCAGTCGCAGTAGTTTAATTCGTATTTACATCATTATTTTTAAAAAGTTTTTAGTTTAATACTTATTTTAGTTTATTTTTTTACCGGAGATAATACTAATAATGCTGTAATATAATAATCAACTCCCTATAGGTGTCTATAGGGAGTTGATTATTGTAATGACACTAGACAGAATTTGTAATACTAAAACAAAATATATCAGAAAGCGCCATGTAGTGTTATTACTGGTTCCCAGTAATGAAAGTAGATGGGCTCTTTTCTTTCCATACAAATCGTGTCAACATTCACGTGATTGCAGGAGCGTCTCCAGGACCAACTATTCCAATGCAAAGTTTCACCACGATAAGCAGTCAAACGATGCCTAGGCGACATATGTGTTTTTTTTTAAACGCGGGTAACTTTTACCAGCTGTTCTTCTAGGATCAATATAATCCTATGTCCATCTCTAAGGAGCAAGCTACATGAGGGCCGAATATCATTACGTTGTGGAAACATAGTTAACAATGAACAGACCGAGAACAGACCAGACCAGAACAGATAAGCATTTATTATATTAGAAGAAGAAGAAACACTTTATTGTACGTATAACATACAGGAAAAGAAACAGTAAGGAGTATACAGTACATAATGAAGACATGCAAAGGCGGCCTTATTGCTGCAAGCAATCTCTTACAGGCAACCTTTGTAGATAGGACCTACAGCAAGAGAACGGGATATTGCCAAGAGTGTTGATAGATATAGTGTTGGTATATAAATATACAAATACATATATAATTTAAATAATATACGTAATATATAAATATAAAATAAACATAATATATAAACATAAAATATAATAATATATATAACAAACATAATATATATAAGTAGATTTTAACACACATTTTAAAAAAATTAAAAAAGAATATAAAGAAACAACTTCAAATTCCATCACTCATCAGGTAGTAGTCCTTCCGACGACTCTTAAATATCGGAAGGGAACTACTTCCACGGATTTCAGCAGGCAGATTGTTCCAGAGCATAATTGCTTTAAAGGTGAAAGAATTACTGAAGAACTTCGTTTTACAAAATGGGATTACCAGACGGTTACCAAGGCGGGATCGAAGGTTATTAGTAAGGTTATATTAGTATGGATTTAAGCCTGGACGAAGAAAAGTGAAGGGCCCAAACTCCCTCTCCCCAGGATAGAGGCGGCATATGTTCAAAAGTGAGGCGATAATTGATGATAAAAACTGATTTTCAGCTAGAAATCCTTTACGAATTATTAGTTGGTACTAGCATGAATAAATCACGATCGACTGCACCCCAAAATGCAATTCTAATGGAACATACAATAAATAATTTGATTGGTGAGTGGTCGATATAGCTGAATTGTCATCATGTAAGTATTGCATAAGGCCTAACACAGAGGTGCGGCATTTTGTTGCTATTAGTTCCACAGCAAACAGTAAAAGTGTGTGTGTGTGCGTGTGTGTGCAAATTATCACGAATTTCCTAACTCTGAGCTAAGAATTCTATCATAAAAAAGCCGCGTGCTAAACAATTTTCTGACCCGACCAGGGATTGAAGCCCAAGATCTCGCTACAACTCGCATTCATAACAAAACATGCTTAACAATTAGTCCATCCATCGAGATACGTAACAAGATCCCACCGCTCTCTTGCCTTCAGTTTCAAGGCGTTAACGTCGGATACGCTTGACGTGTTTTAGATGAACGACTGACTGTGACGTGGCACCGTCTAGTTACAAACATGCTGCAGCGTTAGAATGTCGAAAACCCGCTTACAATTTTCCACGTTTTAATCATTTTAGTTTTATTTTTTATCGCATTCATTGACGTACCAAATAGATGACCCAACTTACTATAAACAGCGCAAAACTATCCAGGGCATGCAAGGAACACGTCCTTCAAAATATAATCCTGTGTGCATCAACCTAGGGCGGACGTGTTAAGCCTCATGTGTCTGTAATTACAATGACAACCACGCCATTCTAAGCGACAAAAATAAGTGTGGCGCTAGTAATTCCCCCGACGGGCTCTGTCACAAAAAGCTATTCTCCTTTTAACTCTCTGGCACGTCTAATGTGATTTGTCTTTAGTTTGCGTGATAACTTATAAATCGCGGTCGGTATAATTTGGTTATGTGCAATAATCACTTTGTACAATTGGACGAATTAGAACAATGCTGCGTTAAATAAATATTTTTGGCTAGTGTCGGTTAACAATAGTGAGATTATACAACTTAAATATACAATTTAAATAGAGAAATAAAGTGCGGCCAGTTTATCCTCGAAGTAAAGGACAGACCGTTCGCTTAGTAAAGGAGTAAACAAGATTTAAATCTACTGCAATTATTAGAATAAGTGGATATAAAATTTATTCTTCTGTCAAAAATTATAAGAAAATTTGCTGTCTACCTCTAAAATACTTAAATAACCTAATCTGACCTCATCTAAAGTGTTCACGATCTGTGTTTGCTTACGCTCAGTTGGCGGACAAATTGCACGCACTTTAGATTATTATGCTTTTTATAATGTTTAACAATAAACAGCGCGGTTAGAATACTTTATTATTGTTCCAATTCCTTAGAGATATGTTTTAGCTACAGCTTAGCTCTGGTGGTAAAAATGGCATAGCACGGGTGGTAAAAAGTTCAATGAGAAATGATAAAATTTCATAAAGTTCGCTTGAGTTAGTAATGGCTTGACAGCTTAAAAACAAACTATAAATAACAATGGATAACTATATATTTCAGTTAAATAAAATTTATAAAAACACTTCCGCAACCGTCCGCAACTTTGTGAATACATAATAGAATTTCTAATTTCCCGTGAGAGTTAAAATATTTCCTGCCGTAGCCTGAACCAATAGGTTCATTATAATAATACACTAATATTACTGAAATATATGTAATAAACATTGATACACATATCTAAACAAACAAAATATTTACACATCAAACATTACATTATAAATTTTAATGTCGCTACTATAATAACTGGCTTGTGCAAACTTACAAACTAATTTGCTTTCACATGCATTTATATTTATTTTTATATAGTAATACTTGATCTAAATGCTTATCTCACCAATTCAAGTCGAGTGATTATACAGTATGACTCAAACGCAACAAACCAATATTGCTCCGAAAATATTCGCAGCTAGACCCTATGCGAATTAAGTTCGTACGAAATTTGCATACAATGACAACATTCACCAATTTATACTGTATTTCCATTATCAAAGGCCCCTTCAAAGTAAATACATTAAAATTGGTAATGGCTAAGAAACTACTAATCAAATTAGTATTGTCGACAATAACCGCTAAGCTCTATCAGTCTATATAAGCTCTATCAGTCTATATAAGCCTACCATTTGAAAAAAGATTACTTTATGACATGGGAATCAGGTTGACTTACATGTGCATTGAATGGATATTAGATGTTGCCACATGTACAATAAGAATTCGGTTGTCGTTAAATTCATAACAACGTTGATCCATGATGGGAGATGAGATCCCATTCCATACTTATGTAGTGTGATACTATGCATTATTATTATCGCAATGAACATATGCTTGAATATATTTTAATGAACGATTCTCTCTCTTCTACCTAGTATAAAACGGAATCACTTTTCGTTTCTGTCAGTTAATCCGCTATTTTCTCTTTAACCACACAGCGGATTGTGATTCGGTTTTATGCACAAGCAACCTATTACCGGCCTACTATAGAACACGGGTCACCTTTAAGAACGTGAAAGTTTCTGGCAGTAGCCCACTATGCTGGCCAAGTGCGAATCGCGATATTTCACGATCCAAGTTCGAAGTTTCTCAATTCACACTAACAATACAGAACTTTTAAGCATGCAGGAATCCTCACGATGCTTTTCTTCAGCGTAACAGCGATGTTTTAATGTCATAAATTAAAAACGCACATAACTCCGAAAAGTAAGAGGTGCCAGGGACCGAACACGGTCCCCACAAAAAAGAAGCTCGACGTCCTAAGGATTTCACCTAATTAAATGTTTTTGTTAGTAGTAAAAACATATTTGAAGAAAATCTATAATCAAATGCAGTTACTTCACTCTTTTTTTCTAATTTTATAGCCGTGCGAAACCGAGGCAAGTTGCTAGTAAATGATCAAAATATATTCGTTTCTAGAATACCAAGGAAACGTGAGTCAAATTTAATTTACATCACATATTATATTATGTAAAAAGAAATAAACATATTTACAAAACATTTGCAATTGTAATATCGTTATGGATATAATTAATATTGTAAACACTGGTTGTAAACTTATATTATAATCACTGTAACAATATCTCTTCGCCCATCGGGTTAAGTAACCCTAAATTGTCCTAATTGCATCATGAATATCGCATTTCCTCTGCCACGCCTTCTATTATTCCCATCAATTATATAATCACTATCTACCGAGCTGATCAGAGGTTTTATTATTCAACGAATAATAGTATTTTTATATGTCAGTTCTCGTAATTATAATATTAGTCACTTCATATAAACAACTGTCTCGTTTATCTAATCGTCTATCTACAAATATCTTGTAGTAAGGTCCGCTTCAGCGGACGCACTTGGACCCTCCAGGATCTTTTGTGCTCTTATCTAGTCGTAAGAACGACTCAACGGATCTCCAGGCCAAGTAATTGAAACGAGTTCGAATGCAGAATCGGGACAGAAATTATTTTGCCTATTGGGTTTCCTGTTAAGACATATTCACAGACTGGAGTTAGTAAATTGCTATTTTCTACCCGTGCCTCAGAGAGCATGTTAAGTTGAACGTGTGTGATAATAATCGTTAAAGCCCACATGGCAATAGAGCTGTGTTTTGTGTTTGCTCTGAACTCTTTTTTCTATGAGAGATAATGAACAGCAGTTGGACTCGTTTGTCTAGTGGTAACCATGTTTGCAGATCACAAACATGGTTAAATACCTGGGTTGGGTAATGTATTAGGAACTCCTTGGCATAGTGGTGAGCGGTGTGGTTTTATGTTGGAGTTCGACTCCCAGCAGGGGCCATTTGGGAATTTATAATGGTGGAAGGCTGGCTAGTTACCACTCTTCCGACAAAGACGTGCCGCTTAATGATTAAGTGTTCCGGTACAAACGATTAGGGGTTCAAATACAACTGACATACAGGTCAGCCCGCTACGATCTTAGACTGCATCATCACTGCTTCATTGCTTCCCAAGAGGGAAGCTCCTTACCATTACATATTTTACATATTGTATAGATTTTCGGAATCCCTCAAGTGTAACAAGCAAGAAGAACAAGTAACAAGTGTTTATTTAACAAACTTTTATCTTACAGACTCTTGCATAGTGTACGTACACTGCAAAAATAAGTTGATCTCATATTATCAAGTTTAAAACTACAGCGTTCACCGCTGCGCCAGGTTGGTCGTCATTAACAGGTTGTAATAAGCAAATACTAGTGTAATTTTTTATGTTAAATAATCTATAACATTTTCTGATACTTATAGTTGACACACCAAGCAGATAGCCCGCCTGATTTGTAGTGGGAAGCCATCGATTATAAACTGAGCAACAGTTTACAGGGCATTCAAGGAAAACGTTCTATATAGTGCCACCCTGTATCTGTCAACCTGACGCGTAGGTGTTTAGCCTCATGTGCCAGTAATCACACCGGCAACTACGCCCTTCAGACCAGAATACAGCTCCGCTCCTTGGTGGCAAATAAGCATGTCGTTAGTACTTAGCCGGTAGAGCTCTGAATATTAAAGCGTTTCTAAGACTTTTTTTTAATACGACTTATACTTCTCGAGATTTGCGCATTCAAACAAAAAAAACCTTTAGCTGTATTATTAGCTATGTATGTATATATTAGTATATTAGTACTTGTCTATGTATATATATACATAGACAAGAATTAGTCCATTAAAATTCATATTCAATATAACATTATGATACGAATAGTATGACCATAATCCCTCACGAAAGTTTTGTTTTCCAGTCCTCATGCAAGAGCCAAGCTTTTAATAATATGGTGAACCTACTAAAATCATTCTTGATGCCTGGTTCAATCTAAAAATACTGAAACTGATAACATTTGTAATTGATAATAACCGAGGCTGACAGCATACAGTTTCATAAATAAAATTTATATTCACTACTGCCATCTATAATTATACCTACCGCAAAATTTATGAATCCCAGGGCGAACAACTATTACCTTTACCGTAACAAATGTGTTACTATTAAGTACGCTGGCCGGCGTCTTTCAATCGTATATGTGTTAAAACACATGCATGCATTGATATGGGCTTTATAGACAATGCTTACTTAATATAAGAAAATCGTATTATTTTTGATCGGAATCGTATATGTAAGCGATTTTTGTTGCGAAGATGTTGACTCTACAACTCACAAATATTTAGTGATGCTTCCATATAATAGTAAAACGTGCGCAGAGTATGTATTTAGTAGGACAGGGTGTGGTTTTGCAAATAAAGAGAAAATAAATTATAATTACACTGTACAGATTTGGCTGGTTGTCAAAAAATAACTTAAATAAGCTAAATGTTCATTATATATTATGGACTTCCGCAAATTAACACTTGCTTTCTTACTGATTTACACTACAGCAATACCTTAAGTTTTTGCATAATTCCTATTGGATACTATTTTAGTCATTCTATAGCCATCTATATATCTGCCATTTATTTATTTATATTTCACTACCCATTAACTGCAATCTCACCTGGTGGTAAGTGACGATGCAGTCTAAGATGGTAACATGCTATTGGCGTTATGGCATTTATATAAAACCCGTACCCCTAATAGTTTTCAAGGCGACATACGATGATACCTTCGTATTAAACAAAAGTTAAATGCAATAGGCGTCGACCCAGGTAACAATTGATTTACTCTGACCAAAACCTGTGAAGTGTAAGCTATTGGATAGCGCAACCTTAATCATTAATGGACATTGACGCTGTATTTGAAAGCAATATTTGTCATTTTGGTGATCTGTCAGTCCCGGACTTTTAATTTCTATGCAAATTAGACTTATGGCCTTCGCACTTCACAACGAATCAACATCGATTTGATTTAAAAAGAAAAGAAATATTAATTACCGTTACAGCGGAAACTCATGGATATAACCACAGAATAGTAACAAATGCCAGCTCCTTAAAATGGTTAGTTAATATGAATATTCTATACTTAATGATGGCGGTTGAAAATCACCTTTTAATTTCAGATCTTTTTGGTTTATTGATTTCAAACACGTACATTTCTACTAAAATTATTCATCTTTATCACTTTATTATTTAAAGTATACGAGGAGATGCGACATAAATAAAAATATTCATAATTCTTGGGACGTATAAAAAAGTATAAAATTAGGACCCCAGCGCCATCAGTCGGGCTAATTTGTGAATCAAACCATCCAGGGTGCCACCCAATCATATACCAAAAAATTCATTCAAATCGGTACAGTCGTCTAGGAGGAGTTCAGTGACATACACACGCACACAAGAAATATATATATAAGATTATGGAACATATTATAAAACTCACGTTCAATGCTCTAATTTAAATCGAGTAGATGTGCAAAGGCCTTAAAGCTGCCATGTTGCGATAAGGCTTTATTAGTTTTAAATAGTAGAACGTACAATTTGACTATAGAGTCAGTAATAAGTAATAAGAAAGGGAAAATATAGAGTTTATAAACAACCACTTTGCTTGATTGACAAAGCTTTTACAATCTTGAATAAATGATATAAAGATGAAAGCTATGCTATTTTCGCGAAGTGAACGTTTTTATTTGTACAAGGGAGACGCTAATCTAACTAGGTATATCTATAAATAAAAATACATTTTGTCTGTTTGTCTGTTTTGACTAATCTCCTAAACAGTTGGAGCAATTTTTAAGGCACTTGTCTTTTTTGACACTTAGTGCAATAGAAAGTACTTTCGAATAAAAATACGTCTGTTAACAGCATAGTGCTCCATAAAATAGTTCTAAAGAGTGTTTTTCTTTAACTAGAGAAACTGCTAGAGTCCATCTATTTATATGTATTATATGCAAATAATGAAGCTGAAGAGTGTGTTTGTTTTTTTGTTTGTACGCGCTATCTCCCCAACTGTCAGGAGGATTCGGAAAATTCTTTGCATTCGATATCTTGATTAGATTCTAGAACAGAGCCATACACAAGCCTTTACAAAGCAAAAGCCACTCAGGCACAGTTATGACGGTAGTACGAGTACCTACCTACCTATCTCCTTTTTGGAGCCTATCTTCAAATATCAATTGATGGATCAATACTCATCCTCCGAGCATAAATCCATCTTTTCATCGCAGAATGTCTTTCACGATTTCTTGAAGATGTTTTACTTCATCGTTACAATAAATATTTTTTGTGCCAATAAAAAAAAAAAGATATATTTACTATATACTGACAGAAAGTATAGATATACGATATACACAATCGACGTTTCTAATAAAGAAACGGACAAAAATTATTGATATTATGCATATCGTCTGAGAAAAGTACAGAAGTCCTTTTTGGGGCCGAGTTCATGCTTTAGTAGCATGATACCGAACTAATATCAATTGTGGCTACGACACGATTGATGAATTTCTTAACAACAAGGTTGCTTGGAAGCAGGTCGCTCCGCTTTCATCTCTTACAAGATAGAAAAAATCTAAAGATTGAAAAACTGTGAATAGATGTTGAAAAAGACCAATCTGCTGAGTTTCTTGCCGGCTCTTCTTGGTAGAATCTGCCTTACGACCCGGTGGTAGAGTTACTACAAACAGACTGACTTGACGTTTCAAAAGTACTTATAAACTAGGCCTACATAAAGTAATAATTTTGAATTATGAATATGAATTTGAATCACTTTAATTTCAAAACGCACATTACTCCCAAAATTGCGCACATGGAGTTGCATTCGGGTCATATCACCGCGGGTTTTAGAATAAAGATATTATTATTTCCGTTAAAAGTACAACATCAGAAAACATAAGTTGAATAATGATATGGAGCGCTAAGCCCAATCTGTGTTGTAATAACAAATTATTATAGCTTAGTTTATGGCCCGAGACAATAACACGGACTGGACAAATCACCGCATAACTCATGCGCTATATGAGCTTTATATGATTAGCTACTTGTTTGTGAAGCATAGCCTGGATTACAGGAAAGCTTGACATATTAAAAATTAAGGTAGAAGTGGCCACCAATTATATTATACACAGCGGAACGGCGCAGTTTGCGGCGACCCTGCTTTCTGAGTCCGAGGCCGTGGGTTCGATTCCTACTACTAGAAAATATTTGTGTGATGAAAATGAATGTTTTTCAATGTCTGGGTGTTTGGCTGTATATTATAAGTATTGATTAGCCATCTTAGTACCCATATCACAAGCTATGATTACTTTGGGGCTAGATAGTGACGTGTGGATTTTCGCAATATACTTATTTTTAATTATTTTTTTCCCAAACCGTTGGTAGAGTCACTACAAACACTGACTACAAGCCTACTTGAAATAAATGTATTTTAATTTTGAATTATATTTCTATTTATTTTCTAATTGATATTTTAATTGCTTAAACGCACATAAGTTTCAAGCAATCAAAATATCACTTGCTTCATCGGTAAAGGAAAATATCGTAAGGAAACCTGAAAGCCTGAGAGTTCACCATAATATTCTCAAAGGTGAGTGTGGAGTCCACTAATACGCACTGAGCCAGCGTGACATTGATCATTGAGCATTACGGCCTAACCCTTCTCAATGTGGGATGATACCCGTGCCCTGTAGTGGGCCGACAATAGTTGATATGATAATGAGCTATGTCGGTAACTTTGATTCTTCTACGGATATCCTCATTTCTGATTTGATCATTTAACTTATATCAATAATAAAAACCAAGTTCGAGTTATATCACAACCTGATCCCGTAATTCGCCTACCCGCATTAAGCTCATGTTAGCTTAATGCCTCGATAATACGTTGATTAACCTCGTCTCATTCGTGTCTCGTAGCTCTTACTCGGCAATGCCATGTATTCTATGTAAGCAGACATATACGTATATAATATATGCTCATCTAGAGTAGGAATACAGTGCTATAGGATACGTTTATACTCAATATGATAAAGAGGAAATGTTTTTTTGTTTGTTGCTTTGTCTTTACCGAATAGACTTAGAAAGTCAATTGAATAAAAAAAAGCTAAATTATCTTGAAGAAACATAGGCAATAATGTAACCAAAAGTAACAAAATTATGCCTTTAAAATTCATTACTTGGCATTCGTTTTGTAGTACATAATTACAAATGTACAATTACAATTAAAAAAGTACAAATTTGGTATCACCATCTCACAGTAAATTTATTTAGCTATGAAGCTAATATGAGCAATTCACACCCAAGCTTTTTTATCGTTTAAGTAATCCTTAATATTGTAATAGGATTTTTCTGTAAGCTTACGTTTTATATAAACTTTGAACTCATTGAGAGACATCTCATCTTTTGATATTGGTATGGCTATCTGCTCTGTGTTACTATTACCATCACAGTCTGCCTTGCGTAGTGATTATGAGCCAACACTCCCGCTGTGTCCAGCAGTAGACTGTTATATAATGCTATTAATAAAATGTTTTGATGCCAATATACTTAGTCCAAGACATGTATAGTTTACTTAAGACATACCCATAATTGAATATATATCAGTCCCAAGACTGTAACACTCTAAGCTAATATCTGCTAGTGTCTTCAAAGGTACACACGATAGGTTCGAGTTTGAATGAAGTGGCACTTTGCCAGCGCAGCGCCAGTTGCTTACGGCATAGGATGGCCGTATTGCGTTTGTGTTTAAGGGAATTTGCACCGGGTACTGTATTAACTTGTATCAACTATCCATGTTCAACTTCCAAAAAACGATTTATTCTATTTTAATACCAACAACTAATACCACTGTATTGGTTTTAACGCATATATGTTTTTTTATTCCGAACGGACACAACTCTTTAAAATATTTAAATATAATGTAACATCATCAACTAGAATTTTTCGGTGAACTTTCTGCGTCGGCTTATTGGTGAATACTATGGTATTTAAGTATTACTTGTAACATTTGCTTTTCTGTTGTTGAATCTTCAGGTTTATGTTTAGATGGGGATGCACATATCCTCGAGGATAAAAGTCCCAAATAAATGAAGAAAACAATACCAGAGGTTCTGAATAATTCGATACGTTTCTTTTGGATTTTTGCGCTCATGATAGTCTCCGCCGTTGCTTAGCCCATTTACGTGAAACCTAACTTACGTGCCCTACTATAAACTTCAGAGATTTTTGTACGCTCATAATATTTTAAGCCGTTTCTTAGCCTGAACGTGAATTTTCGTTAAGATTGGTTAAGTCTTTTTTTAACTAAAAATTACAAATACTAATGTTATTTTATTCAAGTGACCACCGGTTTGGAACGCTGATTGTACTGAGGGGAAACCGACAAGAATTAATACCTAACCTAACCCAACCATCTTTTATCGTATTACATCCTTCAAAGTTGAAGACAGACTTAACTTCTCGACGTTCTTGACCAGATTGTTATTATTGCCAAATAGGAGTAAAATATTTATCAGGATGTGCACTAATAATCTAAAAATAAAAGTAATTCAGAAAACCATTCGGCGATCGTATTATTCTGTAATCTTAATCTCGCGTTCCTACGATAAGTTAGACAAAAATTAGAGACAATAAATATTTTATCTTCTGGTACCCACTTTCAATAATGAAATACATTAATTACGATCACATAAAATTATAATATTACGTTATGGCACAACAATATTACAACAGGAAGCACCAAATAAATTACCATCACAAATTTGACTTGTAAAATATATAGCACATTGGTTTATGATAGGTTTATGATCCAATATCTCTGAGATAGGAACTCTCTTCGCGTAATCCTCGATTGCGCTGCGCAGAAGCCGTAATATATTAGCGGGAAATACGTTCGGTAAGTCTATTTGAGGATTATGGTTCTAGAAATCAGTTCTTTACAACAAATAGTGCATGAATAGGTATTGGTTCTAGAAAACACCATAAAAGGATATTACTCTGTGGCAAAGAATTGAAAACTAACAATTGATTTCAGAATTTGCGGGAAAACTAAAGTTTTGAACACGTTATATCATCTGTGAATGCATACTATGTTATTACTATATCGAATTTAGCTTGAGAGAACTGTTGTTTTTTCATAAAGAGTAATTTAATTTTACCTCTTACCTGTCAATATACGTGCATTACATATTTCATATTTCTAATCTGAAACACATTAGTTTACAAAATATCATTATCATCATCAGTAGCCATTAGCAGTCCACTAATGGATTAAAGGCCTCTCCCGATATGGAAGTGTACCTTTAATTAATTCCGTATTCCCAGACACAACTTGCTAAATATTTTCTCATCGCATTTTTAAAAAGTAATCGAGGTAGATTCGCTCAAATTTAATCATCTAGTAAATAGTAACAACAACCTGATCAACGCTAACATTGATATCTTTCACGATAGCCTAAAAAGGCTTAGAAAGAAAATTGTATGTGAATGAAATATTTAGCAAGGTTTAGTTACACACATACGGAGTAAAAAGTATTAAATTTCATTTTTTATTTAATATCATTATTCATTGTAATTTCTTATTTTGTTTTTTTTATTTATTTTTGAATTTTATATTGTTTATTGTTAATTATATCTAATTCTTTTCTCTAATTTTGTAAATTTAAATGTATCACTATGGGCTTTGCCTGAAATAAAAAAAATATTATTATTTATATTTAAATTTAAAAAAAAAAGTCGTTAGGTTTCCAAGGTGCTCGAATGGCCCCACACTGGTTAGCGCAGCGGTGGTTGACCCCCAACGAGGTAGACAGACGACATTAGGCGCGTCGAAGGTAGCCGCTGGATCCAAACGGCACAAAACCGTGGAATTTAGACCCTACAAAAGACCTAAGTCCAGCAATCGACGTCTATCGGTTGATATGATGATGATCAATCTGTCACAGTAAATTAGTATTTAAATCATAATTTTTAACAAATCTTTTAGTTTTTGTTTTTTGACCGGAGATAACAATGATAATGCGTACACCTATAATAATTGATTATTGAAATGGCACTAGACAGAATTTGTAATTCTAACACTTTTTTATGAGTTTTACAATGAATTGCCGGTGTGTCTAATGAATAAATAAATAATCCCCAAGTTGGGCAGACGGGTTGATGATCGCGATAGATGGTAGAAGAAGATGACAGAGGATGCAGCTGCCCGTTCTCCGCCTCTCTCTTCTGTCTTGCACGAAATCACCTCGTGGAACGACTCCACATGCACCACGACTCCCATGGAAAAAGGAGAAATGGTGACGAATGTATTCTGATCTGCGCACAGCATTTAAAACAAAATGCATTCGATTGCTCTTAACTCTCTCTTTGTTATGAAAGAGACATATTTATTCTCAGAAAGTATCGATCTTAGTAAAGTAACATAAGCTTTTGCACCATTTATTTATATACATTTTTGAAGTAGTCTTTATTATTATTCTATTAATACTATTGTTAATAAAGCATTGGCTCAGTTTTCCTCTATTAGCATTTTTTAATTAATCCTGCATGAACAAATCTATGCAGTTGAAGTACTAGGCACAAGTAGCAGATACCATTTTATTGAAATATCCGAAGAACCTAACCCCTCGAAATGATTATGCAAGTTTCGCAATATGTACGTACATAATGTCGTAAAACTTAATATTTTAATATCCAATTGCTTCGTTAACTGAGAGCTACTCCAAATATTAAAGGACTAATGCATTTCCTTTGGCGCACCTCCCATTATTCTGATAGAAGCATTTCTAATTATATTATCTGCCATTCAGATCTGGGTTTCGGAATATTGAGCCCATTGTTCTAGCTGTAGTATTTATAGTTTAGGGTTTATGTTGGGCGTGCAGTACCAGGAATTCATGAATACAAATTAGTACTACAGTTAATACGGTTCTGAATTCAAGAGTGACTTAATTACTTGCTTCTATCGAATGCGAAAGGAGGACTTTCGAGGTATTTCTTCGTTTCATATTGTTATTCCTATTAAAATAGCTCTAAATAGTTCTTAATTAATTTTCGTAAAGCGCCTAGGTCTATCCAGGTGCTATTTTCAATAAGGATTTTTGGCTTAATACATTTAATTTTATTTCGCATTGTTTTATGATAGGTACGAGTATGTTGTATGTAAGGACTCTTGAGGAACGTATATTAGAGAGATAATACGCATAACTTTAAGACATAGTTTAAGTCACAATAATCCCTACTTTAAAAATTTAAGTCACAATAATTAATAAATAATAGAACTACAAGGTCATCGAATTATGTTTTATTCGGACCGCTACAAGTTTGATATCGGCGCTATTGATTCCTGTGCAAATAATGGATGTAAGGAGCCGTTGTTTATCTAGATATAACGTGTACTAGAAAAAGCAAATATGCTATAGTTACAGTTAAAAATGAGTTACACTATTTAGGTGATAGTTAGTTGCTTCAAAATATAATTGTATTATTGGGACTATGTATATCTCTATTCCTCTGCCCCAGAGTGTCAGTCTTTTAGAGAGATCCGGGACTTTGATTAATCCTAGCACCAAATCTATGCTACTCTTATACTCTACTATTTAATCTTTAAAAACATTGAACAAATAATTTTTGACCAGTCTTTTACAGAGGTTCGGTATAATAGTGCTACGTTTTTTCCACAGGATAATCTGAATTACGATTGTTAAATGAATTAAACAGTTTATATAGTTACGTAGGACAAACTTTTTATCAGAAGTGTTCTAGTCTACTATGGATCTTGATAAAGTCGCGAATAATCTTTAACATGCAATATTTTTATTAGCATCGACGGTAGCATCGGTGTTTACGTGTTTGACGGGTCAAAGTCATATTGTGAAATGATAAATGTATGTAATCATACTCACGATGCAGCTGCGGTTTTTCCACGTTTATTTTTTTTTGTTATTTCGCAACATGACACAGACGGATTACACAGAAATCGCGTGTAATTATTTAAGTTTTGACATGTTCATTGTAAACATTCGCGTAATCCAAACTCCTGTGTAATTTTATCGCTCACTAATATTATAATGAAAAAGTATCGCTCACTAATATTATAATGAAAAAGTGTGTTTGTAGAAACATCCTGCGATCACACAGCAACGACAATCTAATTTCATATAAATAAATTATAAATAAATAAATATACTACGAAAATACACACGCTTACTTTAGGACTAGATGGCGATCATCTAGCCCCAAAGTAGGTATTAAAATGACTGATGAATATTTTAATTAATAAAATACTGATGAATATTTTAATTTATAACAAAGACTCAGAAAAACACACAAGCATTTTCTAGTTGTGGGAATCGAACCCACCAATCGGCCGTCAAAGCTGAAACTAGCTTAGAATTTTTTTTACTTTACAAGGAAAAAGTTGGCTTAGTTGTCGATATAAATAATGTAGAAGTAATTAATTAACAATCAATATGCAATTCTTTTGGGTAATTCCTTCCGGTCTGTACTTATTCGTGTACTAATTACAATCAACAGGATCTCACATTAATAGATGTTTACCATGCGTTGTTTTATGCAACAAGAAACTGCGTTAAAGCGTTTGTGCACTGTAACCGATACGAATCCGAGAACACACAATCCGGAATAACGATAGGTTTAAATGTGCGAAGACACAAAATCCAGTTTTCTTATGAAAATAAGTACAAATAATGATATATATCTATTTTTTACAAATAATAAAGCTTCAGAAAATATAAGCTTTGTTCTTTATTTATCTCGCTGATCTCCAAAACAGTTGGGAGTTCAAAAATTTTTTTTCACATTGACGGTCGAGGCTTTTAACGTCTGATATATTTAGGGCCTTATAAATTGCAACGTTATGTCATATTATCATAAGACACTTGTCCCAAAATGACCTCATCGTGGGTTTGATCGTTTCTACGTACGTTTTCCTTTCATCTTATCGTGAATCTGTTCAGGATGCCAATTCACTTTTGGGACTTTAAAAAATAATCTACGAGAAAATACAGTCCACTTATAATAATATCGAATTAATTACAAACCGTATAAATCTAAGTCGATTATTTTTCTTACAATTACAATTGCAAAATAGCTGTTTATTTATCCTATGTCTGCTATTTCTTGGTATAATAATTGTAATTTGGCTTATAATGAAAACCCTACAGCTACTCAGAGTGGTGATAATTTCTACCTTTCCGTCATTAATTCTGCTAAGAATATTAGAGACTAATTTTTTTTTTTTAACTTCATGGAGTTAACACTTACTTCTTGAACTATGTGTACATACTGATATATGACTACACCAACATACTGATCAAAATCCAAGCCGTATTCAAAGTAAATATGCCAAGGAAAGTATTTACACGGATTCCGATCGGAACTAACTAGCAGCCAGCTTAGCGTTTATAATTTTATTAAGTCCAGTTTCTCGTATTAACTCGGCTTCGAAACGGACGTAGTGCACAACCGCTCTTTAGTGTTTAATTAGTTAAAAGGCGATTCTTGGAAATTTAAATTTATTCCGCAATAGTTCTGAGCTAGAACACGTGCGTAATACTAATCTAAAACTTGGAATCGATACAAATAAATTAAACTTAAATGTATTTCTGTAAGTTATATATAACTTCCTCGTGTTAAACTCATTTTTAATTTGAAAATCCATTTGAACCTGATACAAACTTAGCTGATTATTTTTGTGGCCATGACCTTTTCAGAATAATGGAGCTTTTTTTATCAAATGTACCCGGCCACGCTTTGCTATATCTCAGTCCAGTATTCTTTTGTATTACTGTGTAAACTTAGGGAGAAAAAGCACAGACAGAAAATGTACGGTGCCTGTGTACTATGCACATTTTTTACTTATTATTTGTTTAAGCTTGAGTCATTTTCTAACTCATATAACAAATCTATTAAATCAGTTATCCTGTTGCTGCGTGAAAGAAAGAAAACAATACACTGTCGACTTCAGATAACTATTAAAGGAAATAAGAATGTCTTTCATTTGCCTTTATAAAGATGTAATTAAAATACAATTTGTTACAAAGGATGGTGTGTATTCAAGCATGCTGCTCCTTAAGACGCGAGCATGCCGAATGCATTTCTTGGTGACAAAGTACCGAATTCTTCCGAGGAACTTTATCATAAATAAATTCACACAAAATAAAGTAATTGCTTTAAATTTTGTAAAGTGAATTTTCTTTGGCAGCGGGCGATTAGTCGTACGAAGGTTAAATTAAAATATTTACGAACACAAAATACATAGCTTACTCAGTACGCTGGAAGTTCATTTTCAAGCGATATATGTACATAGGTATTATTTTTTTATTAACTTAAAGATTGTACAAAGAATAATATCGTTTCGGTGATTAGTCCGAAAAAAAAATCCATTATTCTAAAAATATGATTTCGGGTTATGGCACATTTTATTCATAGTATGTTTATAGAATACTTATTTGACCAAGTAGCTCAATCCTCAGGAGACAAATCTTCACACCACGTCATTTGCATATTAGCAGGAGAAAGCCATTCATATTAACGTTCCTTTAAACAATGTACTAGCACAAGAAAAAACATCCTACATTGATGTATCTTAAACTTTGTAGTCTTTGCAACATAGAGGTATAGACTATTGAACCAGAAACTAAAGACTACAATAATTATATATATACGCCATTTAAATCGTAACACATTATTAACCCCGAAGACTATCTTTGATTCTTGTCAACATTCTGCCCGCTTTATCGTTTTTAAAACGCACATCATTCATCTAAAATACCCTTTACTTCACAAAAGAGTTCAAAGGTTTATTCTAAGGCAAGTGCGTTATAACTTAGACCGGATCATCAGGTTACTGTTGCTAATTGCGGTTCTTGAACCTTAGTCTTAGACTTATCAAAATTGACAGTTCTTGAAATTAGCTACGAAATGTCTTGTTGAGGAAAGAAAATATGTGTCAGATGGGATTTTGTCAGAAAACTTCACACCCTCTAAGTTTCGTCCACATTCCTCTAAGTTTTAATGTCAAAGTGTCACCGCCCATACCTTCAAACTGTCAAATTCAACTTCATGCTGTTTGCATCATGTAGCCACAGCAAATCTTAAGCAAAAAGCAAAAGGTAGGTACTTGTTATTTTTTTTAATACCTGGTGCAAGAACCGTAGGCTTGGAACCCAACGGTTGTTGCACCAGCAAATAAACGTTCGTTTGAAGATGAAGGTTTGCTTTTAAAAACAGTAATAATTAAGGCCGTCTAGAATCAAAAACCTTCTGCCGGAAACTATAACTTTAAATTTATATCAATTTTGTCGGTAGTTCTTCATATGTACGCCCTAGGCCCTATGGACACAATTAATTTATTAAAGCCAATGTTATTAACGATGCATAATATTTCATCGTTAAAGCAATAAAAAACTTGTTATTTTAATGTACGCTGCGAGTAAAGACTATAATGCCAAGTGATTTACATTTTAAGGGTATCACTTAAAACAACGTTTTAATAACGTATTTCTATTCATACACAGGTTATAAAATGGATAAGATACAAAGATTTATACGATTATTTGACTATTAAAAACGCGATTAAAAAAAACGACCGTAACGAACCGTACAGGCTTTCCTTTTAAAACTAGATTTCTAAACGTGACCTACGAGCTTGCTCGAAGAAACTCAGATAAGAAATTTCGGTTCACATTATTTATATGACTAAGAAACATATGAAAAAAAAATGTAAACAAGTAAAAACTAGTTTGTTTTATTCATAAATATATTCATCAGCTATCTTAGTACCCATACGCCCTACGCTTACTTTGAGGCTAGATGGCCATGTGTGTATTGTCGTAGTAGGTATATTTATTTATTATTATTTGCTTCCCCAGACGAGCACTGCTGCAAAAGCTCTTATAAATTTATTTGCGGTCCGTAAGCTTACTAGAAACGAGGAAGCAAATTGCTTCGTACGTGACCATGGGACCTAAACTAAGTAGGTACCTAAAGCTGTCAGGGCAAAATGAACCTAAAATTCTTTATTTCCATCTAGGTCTTGCAAGACCAGAACGACAGAATAAAACTAGACATTTCAAAAATCTAGGATAAGTTACTCTTTGGGCGAAACTGAAGGGCCCTCGACACACGACTCGCATGTCAAGTTTGAAAATTGTACGTTCTTCAGCGAAAATAAAAAATTTAAATAATACTTGGATGAAGTAAACATTCACAAAGTCGTAAAATAAAAAAGGTACGTACTCTATAGATACTATACTTTTTATTATATCATCAATCTAAGGTTATCAATTTTCAGCGGAGAACATGCCCAAGATTCAGAGTTTAGATCCACTCCACTCCACAAATGCGGGTTGACAAAAACGTAACTTTTTTTTGCTTGACTCGCTAATCGACTGACCTGACTTCATAACTCTTAGTTTAACATGCTGACTACCCGAACCACATAAATCGTTAAAGGTATTCGAGTAATAAAAACGTTCTCATCTTTTAACAACACAACATGGGACAGTAATTGTACGTCGTGACCACAAACGCCTTCCGAAGGTCAGTGCGGTTTATCTGGATGCATTGAGTACTGACAGCTTAATTCCATATGATTTATACTCCATATTACCGATCGAGTATTGATACTGTGTACTGTAATTCTGTAGGTAATACCCTATATTTATTACCATATTGTAACCGATATAAGAATTAAATTTATGCTCTATGGTTTATTGTAACGGTATATAATTTGTGTGAATACTATTTAACATGGTGTATTTTGATTTAGGAGCTTTATTTTGGTTTTTTATTGTACATATAGGAGTATTACTTCACGTTTTCAATAATCATAACATAATTGTTAAAATCGACGTCCATCATTAGGTACGTACCACTAAAATCGTATAAAAGGGTTCGCTTATCTGAAAGCGTCGCAGAACAACTCTATAGATCTACTCTTTACCGCGTTGGAATAGCTATGCAGTATTTTGTCACACTCCAACTGACAGCGCCATTCAAATGTGGTGTGTCACAAAATATCTTCTTAACTATTCCGACAGTTTTGAGGTGGTCATAATGAATAACTAGATTATATTTCTAGATATATTAAGCATCTACTTAAATATGTTTAGAACGCTGGTTAGATAGTGACGCTGGATAGTAGGAGCGAGAGTTGTAGAAGAGGCAGTAGCGCAACATATAGAAACCTATTTTAAGTTACTGTTTAAATTACCCATGGATATATGATTTTTAAACTGCTATTGCTTTTGGGGGTTAGCACTATTCGTAGCACGTAAAGATTTTACAAATTATAACCTTTTCAGTAATACATTCAGATTTTTACTGAAAATCAGGCTACCCATTGCCAAAAACTAAATCAAAATTCCACAAATCACGAAAATAATCCACAGAAGCGTGTACAGATTAAGAAACTTGGCGTTGGTACTTTATTTTTAATATATTGTAGCAATGATAGTGCACACAGAAACGTGGATAGGTTGAGAAACTTGGCGTTGGGAATTTATTTATTAGAATGTTGCAACGATAGTACAGGAATCACGCAAATTATCCCCAGAAGCGTACAGAAGTGTACACGTTGAGAAACTTGGCGTTGGGACTTTATTTATTAGAATGTAGCTTTAATAGTACAGGAATCACGCAAATTATCACCAGTAGCTTGTACACGTTGAGAAACTTGCTTGAGACTTGGATTTTCTTGCTATCGGAAAAAGTAGCCATCCCACTCTCCGGTACTGTAGGAAAGAAGGACAAATCATAATAACTACTGGCTCGTACTTATTGTAATAACCATTGAGCTTAATTTACTATAATCCGCGAAAACATTTGAAGGTGTAGCAAATAAAGTTTAATGGTCATTGTGTTTCATGGAATTCCGAAAAAAACACCAGTACTATTCGTATTTTTATATTATAGGATGAATTTTCACGTTATGTAATATATCCATAGAATTAAGATCATACAGAAACCGTGTACCCGAGTAATAATCAAGCATCGAAAACCACTCCATTTTAGTAATCTACTAACCACTTTCTGACTCACTGTTATATTATATACACTTCGTACCATTTAGCAATTGCCAAAATAGGAAAACTGAAAAAATGATTTGAAATAGCAACATTCGGCGGGTTTGACGTGTGACGCGAGCAGGCGTTTTCACTGTTTTTGGACACAATGCACTGCATACAATATAGCTGAATGAGGAATTCTGTATATTCTTAATTCTGTGAATATATATTACAGTTTGCTAAAACATTATATTAGCTGTCATCTAATTTGGGTCACTGTAATAGATCATAGGAACGAGCACTAGCTAAGGAGTTACCTAACTACTATCGGAAAAGAGATCATTGCATTAGCATCTTAACTCAACTTGACATAATTTTTAGCTATATCTATACTTCTATACTAATATTAAAAAGAGGACCGCTTTTTTGTTTGTTTTTTGTACCCCCATAGGCTCCGTTAGGACTTTAAACCATTATTTTGCTAAAAGATAGAAAAACTATTACGAAGTATCGTTGGTTATAATTTATTTTAAAGGGAGATCATTAAGAAAAATGTTATAATTTAACCAAAAGTAGCAAAATTATTGGCATTTTAGGTTTATTTATTTTCTTTAAAATGGCATTTTAAATGAATTTAAAAGTATTTTCTTGAGCACGCAATAAATATATAGATACCTTAGATGCAGCGCTAACGTTGTAACTGGACAAACATAGATGACCGCCTTTTAACACAACATAAAGTGTTTAGTAGTGGTCTGCCCTTTAGAGCTCAATAATAACATGTAACCGGTGCTGCGGAGAGCACGTTTAACCATAGAACCCGGTAGTTATCAATAACATGGTGATAATAATTTATTCTGTAACCCCGTTAACCTATATTGCAGTAGCAAGTTGGGTCTAAACTCTAACTCTGCCCTTAACGTTATTTATAATTCTTCTGCAGTTTTTTTTATTTTAGATATATATAGTATATCATCTGGTATATGAATCGATAACCTTACATTCAACTCCAATTTAAAGTGGAAAGCTAGCCAAGGCTTTAATTTCCCAATCGTTATACCAACTGGTTTACACGACGAGCTACGGATAGATTATTAGACATTTAATTTATCACAAGTACCGATTAAATTTTGACCTAATTTCGTGTAAATTAGTGTCAATTACTTGTGTTGGTTAATTTCCTCGGCACAATCATAGCTTCAATTACGGTATGAATTACAATTTCATAGCAATTATTTGTAACGAGATATTATCTTAAGCGAGGCCCCAACTGCCGCGTCTTCAGTGGTGTTCAAGTTTGCGTCCTGCGAGCAACCAATCAATAGTCTCTTTGCTCGACCGAGCGCTTTTTGTTATTGGTTGAAATCATAAAAGCAACAGTGCTTGCCAGTGTACGGTTACCTTTTATAATATTTGTTTGTTGTCTGGCATTTCCTGTTCCTGAGATCAGCTAGTTCAGAAATAGAAAACCTTCAGTTACATTTAAACTAAAAAAAAAACGATTACAACTGGGAATTGATTTTATAAGTGTGCCTCACGTGCCTCATCTGTTTCTTATTGGTAAAGTTATATTGTATCTATCATCCTCAGCCCATTAATATCCCACTTCTGAGCAAATGCCTTTTTTATGCCTTAAGAGTTTGAAAACGCGTTGCTCCAATGCGGGTTGTTAGGCTCCAGTACAGCTAGCATGGGCAGGAGAGAATTTTTCCCCGGGGAAAAGATAAAAATATATCTTACCCCACAGCTTTTCAACTCTCAGAGCATTGTCGCACAAGAGGAAATAATATCCAAATAATATATGTATAAACGGGGGTAGACTTCTCCTATTCCAGGTTCCTGTGGTTTAGCAGGTAGACACGTTAATTATATCTCCTGTCAGGGGATATAATTTTTGTCTCCTGCCTGTGCTAGCCCTATGTGCTATGATTGCTATGATTGATGTGAACCATCTCTGTAATTAATTTCCTCAAAATGTGTGAGTAGCTGAACCTAACATGAGTAGAAAACAAACTTACCTATAGACTTTTGCATGAATGATATATCTTTTGCCTAAATATAACAAAGCTTATGTGTGTATAATAGAAAAAATAATGATAGTTATTTTGAAAATATTAAAATGCATACTTAAGAATTAAATAGTGAGATCTAGAGGGAAATAACATCTACGAAGATAAAATGATTATTACCGATCCATATTTAAAAACTTTCGTCGTTGTAATTTCCTTTCAATCACGGTGCAAATTAAATTTCCGTGGTAATTATACATAATACTTTCCTACTTAATTTTTATCCTCTCATATTGTATTAATTACGTAATTATTATACTTACAAATCCAATTAATTGGGAATGGAAATTATCGGGTTAACATCAGTGAGATGTTTCTTTTTCTAGATAAGACCCAATAATATGTGCCCTTATTTTAAGTTTTCAAACATCATATACATTTTGTGTATATCTGTTATTTAACATGAACTAAAACCGATTTGGGGTAAGGGCTTAATAAAACTGCAATATTAGGGGCATTGTATAGATGAGCCCGCTACCATCTTAGACTGTATCTAAAAATTAAGTAAGATCGCAATCAAAGGCTGACTTGTAGGATTAGAAAAACTACCATCACCATCACTTTCAGATTGATTAAGGGATGTATATAAAATACAATTCACGCTCTCATGGTTAAAACATCTCACTGCCTCATGCAAGAACGTGAAAAGTTGCGTGTTTTGATTTAATATTTAAAAGCTTTCGTCTGTTCCGCTCGAATGTATGTATGCGTAATTTCCGCTTAATTACTAATTGGTCGATTCTGTACAAATTAAGCGCTATGTAATCCAGCAATATTCACAAACATATTTTAAATTAATAGAAATTTTAATTGGCTTCCAAAAATATATTCTCGCAATATAATGCGATGCGAAAAAAAAAAAACAAGCGGTTTTAGTCACATCAACTTTGAGTAGCATTGTTTTATATACCATATTATCTATACATTTTTAATAAATAAACAGACTGGTCTAACGCCGAAGCTTTTATAAATCAGGCTGGTATTTTCCCAAATTTGCGTGTTTCTAACATTCAAACCGCTTTGCCAAATGGTGTAACCAGCGTCACCTAGTCGCAGTGCTACTTCATTTATAACCTTCTCCAATACATGGGCATGTATTTCCTGAATAGTAATGGTAGTTCTAGAAATACAAAACAAAGTTACAAACTGTGCAGATTTTTAATACTAAGACCTCATATCTATCTGAACAAACGTCTGAGTTGAAGAAGAAGGTGTTCGAAAAAACGTCTTACGTGTGCGCGAATAACATACCTATTAGAGTTTTACGTTCGAAATTTATAACAAGCAATATAATCCAAAATCTTTAGATTGCAGATTGAACTTAGTAGTGCTAATCTTTACCTACTCGTCCTTGTGGATTCAAACTTTCGATTAATAAATCGGAAAGTTAGAAATGTATTTGGATTGGTATAAAAACGTTCTTACGCTATTATTTGTTTTTGCTGCAGACTTATGTTCATTACAAAGGCGATATTAAACCAGTGGTTCATTACACCCGTGTTGATTGATGCGTGCTGCCCACTGATTTAAAACAGCCTAGAATTAAAAAAAAACTTATTTAATTCAAGTAAGCCTACTTGAAACGTAAAGTCAGTCTATTTGTTATAGGTTCCACTACTTCTATTAAGGAGAAATATCAGCATGTTTGGGAAAAAAACCAGCTCCTCTTCGACCCCAAAATTTATTTAGGCCTTGCTAGTTAGTATATTTAACGGAAAGGGATTTTTTTTTTAATTTTTCTATGCCTTAAAACGGTCGAACATTTAATAATAAATTGCATACTATTGTGTCTCGAACAAATAATTAAGAGTTAAGGCACGCGCAAAACTTTGCAATCATGTGTTTGCTGTCCTTCGTACTCTTGCTGCAGCTTTCAGGTTAACGTTTCAGCGCCATTCAATTTTATGTCTTTGGCTAAATTCTCATCTTAACTTCGACTTACACACGGGAAATAAAAAAGTGAGTATAAGAAAATGTGGAAATGTTTTGATTTACATTTCTATGCAACATCCCTTTACATCCCTATACTAATCTTAATGTTCTGCCGATATTTTTCCCAAAAATCTCATGGAACACTTCACGAAGATATATCGGTTAAGTTAGCATTCGTTTAGAGATTTGTATATAACAAAATTGATATAGTGTATATCTTCGACTGTTTCATATCAATGGTTCTGGGTTAATTTTGGGATCACGCGAGTACATCCAACGTGATTACGATCGCTGCAGTTACCGAATGATTAAACGCTTTCCTCAAAATCGGATAGCGTAAATGTTTACACTTTAACCGATATAGTATTTTTAATTGATGATTTATAACTTGCTTTGCTTCTTTTCAGTTGATTCCCGGTATTGAACCAGTCGGCGAACCTGGTTTTAAATCTCCTTTTTATTTCAATCAATGATTAGCCAATGCTAGCTATAGGGCATTTTTTACGGTTCTGTACCTCAGACTTATTTATAACGCCATAGCATTTAGCACAGAACCAGATGCGCCTGAAACATTTAATTTCATCGTTAGGTATCAGATATTGTCTTAGACTATTGAGCCACTATCAAAGCTCAATAGGGTCATACGTCATTAGTTGACTCTGAATAGATCTTGTGTAAGATCAAACTGCCGTGTGGTGACGGCAGATCATAATACAGTTGTAACCACCCCTCTTATTCCTGCGGGTGTGGTACGAGCTTTATTTTAAAGCAAGCTATCTGTGGGCCAAATTTCAATTTCATTCAAAATCGGCGAAGGATGAGCCTAACGTAGATACACAGTAGACACACAAACAAACAGACACTTGCGCAATCAACATCGTCAATCGTAAATGACAGCCCGGGTCTCATAGTTCGTTTCACTCCCTATCAAAATTTTGGGCTAATAACCGGGAGAAGGGAGATCTACAAAAATATTACCCAAAAATAGTCGATTGCGCGAGTAAGCGACATTGACTTAAGTCAGCAAATGGATGGGTGGCCAAGTTAGGAGGTTTGAAGTAGAACATTGAAAACAACGGTTTGAGCTTCTTTCACTAAAGATGAATTGTAATTGTTAAATTAAATAGTCTAAATCATACTCTTATATGACTTGTACGCAAAAGGCTTGCGATCACGCCCTCTTATTATACGTGAGGTGAGGATTCTGCCTGCTGAGGAGTTATGTTCACTATCTCGATCGATATTTATTAAATCTTCACCAAATTTGGACACAGATAAATGGATGATACAACCCTTAGAATACAAAAAGATTTATTAAAAACAAAAATTCGGAGTATCAGCTATAAGGGTACTAAATAGCTCTTAAATCTATTCAGTTGTTTTCATGTAAAGCTCAAACACGGGCAGATATTTAGACAAAGATTAAAAATAAATCTGTTAAAAAGTATATCTACGACGCACAGTTTTGTTATAAGTATCCAACGCCCCCATTTTACTCTTTAAGTTGTGTAACTTCAAAATATAATTTCTTAGAATACTTTCACTATAATAAAAAAAAACCCTCCAAGTTTCAAGCAGCACAACCCTAGGATGTGCGTTGATTGTCAGTCAATCAGGACTTTGTATTTCAGATAAATAGAAGAAGATAGATGTGGTATGAACCATATTATAATTACATTAACGTAACGTAACGTTTGTTTTAAGGATTGTAAATTGATACACTGGGAAACAATGATTAATTATTTCGTGCGTTTAGTATCATCTTACAGAACTTAATTAATTTATAACACTTTCAAAGATTTGTGATCTTAATTTCACATGAATATCTCTGATTATTATAAATTCCATTGTTAGCGATAGTGTTTTACCAACATATTTAATCAAAGGTATACTTAATTATCCTTATTTAGCTTTAACCTATAAATACCCCTAAACTAACCACAGCTTCCAGAAGTTATGCTTACTGATTTAGGTACTGTTTGTTCATTCTGCATCCGCGTATTCGCTGAACTACCAAGTACCTGAGTTCAACTATTTGGTCCCAGTAGATCAACTCTAAAAAACCAAAATGCTGTCGATCTACTGGGAAAATAAGTCGCACTAATGCAAAGGAATGATGAATGATACATCATTAAGCTGTCATAACAAAATTGATGACGGGAGATGAATATGTTTAGCGACGAAATATAATACAACATCGAGACCTATGAAATAACTAATAGTAAATATTGAACTGATAAATCACGCTAACACTCACTAAACTTGTTTTTCCCATATATGTTAGGAATTGATGAAGCAATACAAGATGGTAGCGGACTAACCTGTTGAGGATAGAGAAGGTTTGCTACAAATATCATGACTGACATACGTCACTGATAGTAAACCCATACTCTTAATAGATTTCTATGCAGCGTCGTAGGGATGCAGCTAGCCTAGAAAACTCTGAAATTATAAATCCCCAAGTTTCCTCTGCAGAAGAACCCATACTGGGTACAGGAATACACTCCCACTGAAGAGACCACATTGCTTAAAACTGCGCCAACAGGGCTAGCAGGCAGGAGACAAAAAATATATCCCCCGATTATAATTCTTGACGAGGGACATCATCAACGTGTCCACCAGCTAAAGCACAGAAACACATATATTTTTTTGATATTATTTCCACTTGTGCGCTAATACTCTGAGAGTAAATAAAGCTATGGGAGTGGAGAAATTTTTGATCTTTTCCCCGCGGAGATAATTGTCTCCTGCCCATGCTAGCCGTGCAGGGAGTTTAAAAAGAGAAAAACAAGAGTAAATTAAGAAATCATTAAATCAACGTTTAAACTACAGTAAATATAACTCATTCGCTACAATAATGTTGCCTAAGTTCTTGAAATGTTAACATATTATTGTTACAAGCAAATCGTGAGCCGTACAATAGCGTGACTGTTAAGAATTTTCCATCACGAAAACTACCATAACGTCTGGTGGCTTGTAATACCTTTGCTCTGTATTTAATCTAGATTTGATGGCATTTGAATAAGATTGACAACGGTTAGAATTAAATTGACAACAGTTTTATTTTGTCAAAGCAACATAAAATAGATAATATAAAACTTGCGTGATCCCAAATTGATCTTCGCTTAGCGTTTATTACGCCTGTCGGGGGTCCAATGCTATACTAGTTAATGCATCTTTAGCTATGAAAAACTGACTGATAGTCTGATAGACAACCCACAGCCGAAACAAATGGACCTAGAAATTTACACAAAATATGAATTCAACATCCTAGTAAAGATAATTTTAAATTTTATCGCTAAGTAGTTTAGACAAGGGTATTCTGGAGACAGACACTACGGGAAAATTTCTTAATCTCAAAGTATAATATACCCAGACGAATTTCCGGCAAGAGTTGTTATTTATGAAAAACAGATAATTTTAATAACGTTGATTAACAAGTTATCCATTCATATCGACCCATTACCGTCCCATTGCAGGGCACAGGTCTCCCACACATGAGAAGGGTTAGGCTGTAGTCCACTGGCCCAGTGCGGATTGGTTCAAGCAACTCTCAGGCATGCAAGTGCCTCACAATGTATTCCTTTACAATTGAAGCTAGTGATGTTTAATTGTCTTGTCTGATAAGCCTCAGAGACAGTACACAATTTACTCCTAATGTCTGTGAAGTATTCATTTACACGTTTTATAGAACACTCCACAAAACCAAGGTCCAGCAAAGGAATACCAGCAGGTACGAATGTTTTATATAGCCGCAAGAACACTTCAAATAAAGAAATGCTTAAAATAAAAAACGAACTATCTACTTCGACATTAGTTTAGCAGCCCTGAGTTTAGTAAGTTGGAGTTAAGCTGTGTTATTATTTTTCCCTACTAAAAATGCATATAAAACAAGTTAAATATTCCTTAAGAACAAGCTCACAGTTTTTGTTATTTGTTTATTTTGTCCGCGAATTTCCGAACAACTTTAAGTTACCAGAGATTATGGGTACAAAACTTTGAAAGTATTGGATAAATATAAGTGGACCTTTTTAAGAATAAGCGCAGTGTATAGGGAAATGTTTTATCGGTTCTGTATGGTTTTCTTCACATATAAAGTTCGAAAATAACGTGATTTGCAATATAAAAACAGCCCGCCGAAAACTACGAAAATTCACATTTTAAAATGCAGATCCATAAAAGGTATAATAGTAATACTAGAAAACAGCTTACTTGATCTATTGGTTGGCATGTTAATCTATTACTAACGAGGTCTTGGATTCGATTCTCTGATGGAGCAAAACATTTCAAAATCAAACTCAAACTCATTTTTTTTTATGTTAGACTATCCCAGGCACTTATGAAGCGTTTATAGATAACATCATCATGAGAAGGGTTCAGGCGTAGTCTACCACGCTGGCCAAGTGTAGATTATTAGTCACACATATATGTTTACATTATTGTAAGGTGATCGTGATAGCTACGTTCGCCAACTTATTAACATTAGGTATTAAGCCCTGGTCTCAGTTATTTTCTCCCTCTTTTTGAGAGATTCTGATGCGTGCGATGCGTTAACGGTAAACGTTTCGCCAAACGACGGAAGTATGTAGTAAGTATATCGAAATTGTCGGAATTGTTTTATAAAACAGTCTTACTACTTTAAAGTTCTATAAACCAGTCCGCGACAATATACAACTATTTTTTGAAGACGAATTATTCGCGGACGAAGTCGCGCGGGTCCACTAGTCATTAATAAAACTCCTAACCCGCATTGGAGAATATCTGAATGTAAGTGCTGATGCAATCTAAAATGGTAGCAGGCTAACCTTTTACGGCAGTTATAAGCCAAGCCTAGGTGACATCTTTTTCGGTAGGGTAACTAGCCATAGCTTAAGTGCCTCCCACCAGTCAGACCAGAGTAAATTCAGAAATTGTAAATTCCCAATTTGCCAGCGCCAGGCATCGAATCCGGGACATCCTACTCAAACTACAGACCTATATCACATCAAAACTTCCTCAGAATGGGAGCGTTGCTGTAGGAGTAGGTGTGTTCTGACGACGGGCATATATTACCGCAGGCAAATTTAATCTCACAGGAAGTCGGAAATTTTAAGCGGATAACATCGTGGCTTACCGCCTTTGAATAAACGAATAACTAAAATAACTCGTTGAACGGTCTGATGGAATCGACAGGAATAAGCGTCAGTGTTTAGATGTTATCTTTTGATTAAGACTAGCAATAAAAGCTTCGTTATTTATAGACCGACTGAAAAATGATAAAAGCTTCGTTATTTATAGACCGACTGAAAAATGGCTTTGCAGCTATTTCTGTTATACCCTAAAGGTTATTTGATAGCCATCAAGTCGTCAGTGGAACAAGGGGTTGCTGTTTTCCGACCTCCAAAAAAGGATTAGGTATATATTTAACTTGGCGATGTTTTTCTATATCTTTACTGGTTAATAATTCTTTTTTTCTTAATGACTATAGAGTCATAGTAGCCTTCTAGGGTGAAAGTGTCAGCTAAGAAATGGTTTTGAGACACTACCCTCGTAAATGGGGGAGAATAAAATTTGGAAGTTTGGATGAATGCCCTGTTCGATACATGGAGAACAGCATTTAGGTTAAAAGCTTTAAATAAAGAACATGCACCTATATACATTTTTTTTGGATAATACTCCCTAGGTAAAATGTATAATAAAAGGATGATATTTTTTGCTGCTTATTTAGTTATTTGGTCTTCAACCCTGAAATTTAAAAAAATGTTTTTTTAACGTAAAGACATCAGTTTCAGTACCATTTTATCCAATTAAATTTAAAGCGCAAGCATTTAAATTTAAAGTTTGTTGTATAGCACAGACTTCAGTTATAAATTATGTCATCCAAAGCTACTCCTGAAAGAGTAAAAATGGGGTTGGGAATAAAAGTCTTATGTTTTTGAGGTTACAGATACCACATATTAAATTATATATAATTTGCATAATTGGTAAGGATTAAAAAAGGCGGTCAAACTTGGAGCAACACGCGGGATAATTACTATTTAAATAGCAATAAACTCCAAGGAGTGTCTGTCTGTTTGTTTGCATCAATTTGCCGTATAAACTATTGAACTGATCTTAAGGAAATTTATAGGTACTGTACACAAAGTGCTTCGGCTTTGTGTATTATATTGCGATAACAAGTACTAATTATACCATTTGTCTGATATTTTTCTTTCTAACTCCATTCTGCAATGACTATTTACGAATAGTGACGGTGATGGTAAATTCAATTCGATTCGATTCATAGATTTATATTTTTTATCTTTGATTTCCATTTGTAAGTATTGCATCGGATTGAGTAAAATTTAAAAAAAAACCTTTTCGGTGACAATGCATTAATATGATACTATGAAGCTGATTTGATAACCTAAATTATACAAAGGTTCACAAAAAACGTATTTCGTTAGATCGAATTGCTTTAGAATAACTTAATAATGAAAAAAATGTCACTAATGTAATTCATGAAGAAGACATTCGAGTAGCTATAATTAAGTAATTCGAAACCGCTGAAACGTAATATACGAGCCCAGAATTCCGTGTAAACGCTTTGAACCAAATATTCTGAGCGTAACGCGATTCTCAAGCGTATAATAATGAACAGTGCTACGAAATTACGTAGCGCCCCCGTAGGTTTATTTCCGACGATTAAATATGATTTATAAGCCGTGACGTCACGAGACTTGCAAGTCAATTTGAGTCTACGCTCCGAGAGACACAAGAGAGCATAAAATTACTGATTATACTCAAGTCGAATAAAGGTATTCAGTAGAAATGTGAAGAGATTCTCCAGCACCGACGCAATGTTGCCTGTTTATCGGTTTTTTACCGGATATACTTCGGTGAGTGTGCTCAGGAACTTCACAATCTTGTTCCCCCTTCTCCGTTCTACCACAGAACAGCGAGACACCGAGAGCGGTGGCATCCTTATGTGGTTGATATCCCATCAACACGCACGAAACGTTTTTTATCCACGTTTCTGATACGTGCCGTTAAGATGTGGAACGCCCTCCGGGTAACTAACTGTGTTTCCTGCCACGTATAATTTAAGTACCTTCAAGGCTAGAGTGAATAGGCTTTTTCTAGGCAAGCGTGCTCCAACCTAGACCTCATCATTGCTTTCTAACGGGCATGATTGTCGTCAAACGCTGGCCTATCGTTAATAAAAAAAAAAAGATTCTTCACATTATGTGCTTCGAGGAAGTGCTTTCGCTTACTGCGGTTGACGCAACATTTTAAGGTTGGTTCAACTCCAACGTAAGATTCAACGTCAGTGAGCCGACTAATGTACATCTCGGCATTGACTTTTACTCCTACCACATCAATAACTTTAGTACAAGATATGCGCACTCGCAATCGAGGAGTCGTTTTCGAATATGAAACACTGCATCTTCAAAGAAAAATGGACTTAATTTCACTCATTTTGGAGTTGCAAATCCTGCTTCTGATTTTTGTTTCACAAACGTGATTGTCAAAAGCCCGTTTTAAAGAACAGTAGGCTGTTGTGTTATGATAATTTGTGTTTTGATATTTTTATGCGGGTGTGTTATAATTTAAAAAAAATTATCAGTTCTCACCAAGGGCCGAGTTTGAATTAAAATATGAACAGCGGTGGGATCAGATTTAGCTTTTTTTCTTTAAATTTGAGCTTTAACACAATCCATTTTACTCCATTTTTAATATATTATGGAAATATACTCGGAAACTGCTCCTCTATTGCCAACAAGCTTATCTCGTACTAAGGCTAGAGAGCACGATCAACGCAATATCAACGAGTTGACAACACGTAGTCGACGAGTGGGCAACCCGTCCGTGATGAGTTAACAACGAGTTGCCAACGAGTGGTAAGCTGGCTAAGTTTTTAGAAGTAGATATAGGAGGATAGATCCACATGACTTAAAGCTGACTTTTTCATGCTCTAATTTGAGTGGAGTTAATGTCGAGTCTATATGGTATGCGGAGGGCGCCACCCGAAAGCATGTTATTTTAGTAGCCCATATAATTTAACGCCGTAGTGGCACTCATCTGTCAAATCATGACGTTTGGCCGTCCGTATAAAATGTCCGTATAAAATGTCCGTTCACAATGGTGGAAAGCTTCGGTCGGGGCGAGTTACTACCCTACCTATAGCTTGGTGGCTCATCTATGAGCAATTTAGCACAAAACAAAACGCAAAACATTCCTGTTCGAGCATTTAGTGAAACCCAAATATTAGCCCAACCTATTGGGCGCATAGGAAAACTCAAGTGTGTAATAACGTGCAGTGGCGTATTACAAACCTACCGCGTAGCTTTATCAGCGACTATTAAACATGATTTATAAGCCGTGACGTCACCACCTCTAACACCGGAGCATTTAGAATCGGTGTCTAGGGAAACCGCCTGGAATATGGAACGGAATTTCCAGATTCGTATAAAAAAATATGTTTGCTGCTAAAACGAAACTCAAACTTTATGTGCATTACTCATATTTTATCTTAAAAATAAACTTAAATGCTATCATATTTTCATCTTAATTTCACTTCATATTGTGTGGACATAAGAATAGCATAACAAATCTGTATATATAAAAGGCAAAGGTGACTGACTGACTGACTTATCGGGCTGAAATTTTGCACACTCATAGTTATTAAAACGTAGGCATCCGCTAAGAAAGGGTTTTTGAAAATTTCATCCCTAAGAGGG
Organism: Pararge aegeria; assembly: GCF_905163445.1. Taxonomy (NCBI): domain Eukaryota; kingdom Metazoa; phylum Arthropoda; class Insecta; order Lepidoptera; family Nymphalidae; genus Pararge; species Pararge aegeria. The sequence goes on along the minus strand of NC_053195.1, from coordinate 6,147,759 downwards.
TTAAATGGGGGATGAAAGTTTTTATAAAATCCTTCATTTGTCCTGTCCCGTCCTGTGCTGTCCTTTCATGTCCTATCCTTTCCTGCTCGGTCCTGTCCTGTCCTGTCCTGTAGATTTTCATCATCATCATTTCATAACATCACAAATGTTTACGTTTAGATTTCTCCCAATCGGTATATTTTGGTTTGTTAATAAAGTAGATTTCAATGCAAAGTTCATACTAGTGGGAGGCATTAGATAGTTACCGGTAAAGCATGTAAAGCTGGATGATTTTGTGTAGAATTACGGGTATAGTGACGAAGAGGGAAGCAGCGTCGTGGGAAGATGCGTAGCGGGAACAATTCTAAATTAAAAACTACCAATATTTTGATGGAATGTGTTCGGAATGAGTCCATGAGACGTTCCATTTTTAATACAAATTGTATATTCCAATCTATTGGCGGTATAAATATAGTTTTAGGAAACATATCATCCAAATTACCAAAAAACTTAATTGATTTATATAATGTAGCGGTAAGCTAAATATAATTAGTGGCTTTAACAGAGCGGCATAGTAGCATTGACGACAAAGCTCTTTAAATAAAGATTAAAAGAAAAAAAAAAAAAAAAATCTACCAAACCCTGAATAAAAGCGAAGATAGTTTAGTTTTAAGGATTGGACCTTTCTTTCGGGGAAATCGAGTTCGATTTTGGCGAGCACGTCTAACTTTTCAAAGTTATAGCTGCCGGCCGGAGAGTTCTCTATAATGTTCTTAAAATTCGCAATATCCACATTTAGCCAGCGTTATGGACTATGCTAAACCCTTCTTGCTTTGAGATAAGATCCGTTAAGTAGGCTGGTAAAGTGTTGATAATAATGGTACGCCATCCAGATCCAGACATCATCTCTCTTCTAAGTTTTCAAGTTCAGTCAGCTTTAGACGGTCGTCGAAAAAAACCATCTAAGACCAGTTAGAAACTTTAATTTTATTTCTTTAATTGAAATGTGCTGAAAGCGATGTTGTATACGAAATGTTTTGTTTCACCTTTTTTGTTTACAAAAAAGTCGTATCTTATTCAGTGAGAACAAAGCATTACTTTATAAAAACGTGTTTATTGAAACGTAAGGAGCGTGAATGGTACTCATCAATGGATCCAAATATAGGACATTTTATGATTCCAATATAAGAGTTCTACTTTTGAATAACAATGCTTTCAAAAAAAATCTACTTCCATGTGTTATGTATTCTTACAACATTTTTCACAACCTGTCCTAAAGTGTTAATACTTTTTAGTTGTAATTAATATAGTAATTAATTAATTGTTAGATTTAGGTTTAAAGACATTTATTCCCACAAAAAGACCTAAGTCACTTACATAGGAAACCTAGTTTTCTATAATAAATTAATACACTTCGCCATTAGACTAAACTAAATTAAATTTTACTATTATCTACTCATTCAATGTATTCGTCTTTAAATTTATTGGTATTACTTAATATATAAGAAGCTAATTTAGTTTTGAATACATTGAACGAGTTTACATTTTTTATAAGTATAGGTATTTTATTATAAAATTTGGCGCCTTCAAAGGTAAGGGATCTTTTACCATAATTTGTTCTTGTTCTAGGTAAGGTAAGGAAACTGGCTCGACGAGATTTTTTTTTTTTTGTTAAAGTGATATTAGTGTGGATTGTTTTGTTTATTGATTTTCTAATAAAGGTGCACGTGCTATATATATATATATATATATATTATTTTAGTATCACTATAGATTTTTTTGGTGGAAGTTCGAAAAGGATATTGGAAAAGAGTTTTTAATATTTTAATTGTTTTTATTATTAATTATTTTAATTTTATATAGTATTATATATAATATAGTATAGTTAATATTATGTACGTTTTTCGCTGGCTAAGTACTTATGGATAAAAAATAGAAAATTTATTTTTCAAGTTACATCCATGATACTTTGTTTTCAGATTTTCGATTTAAAATGAAGAAATACTTATTTTAAAAATTGTACCTCCAAAGGCATCAATTAGGGGATGAAAATTTATATGAAAGTTCCTGATTTTTTAAGTAATTTACGTTCATATTTTTCTATTAGTAGCAAGACTTTTTTAACCTTTGGTTAATTTAGAAAAGACAAAAATACTACAATGTCATACCTACCCAGTCTGTTCTGTTCTGGTCTGGTCTGGTCTGCTCTGGTCTGGTTTAATCTTCTCTGCTCTGTTGTAGAGTTTATGATTTAATACATTTCATTAATATCATATTAGATTTTCATCATCATCATCACATCACAAATAATAAATAAATAAATAAATATACTACGACAATACACACATCGCCATCTAGCCCCAAAGTAAGCGTAGCTTGTGTTATGGGTACTAAGATCGCTGATGAATATTTTTGTATGAATATAATACACATAAATACTTATAATATACAGATAAACACCCAGACACTGAAAAACATTCATGTTCATCACACAAACACTCTCCAGTTGTGGGAATCGAACCCACGGCCTTGGACTCAGAAAGCGGAGTCGCTGCACACTCCGCCACTCGGCCGTCAAAATGTTTACATTCTTTTGTTTTTATTTAATATTGTTTAAAAACGCCCTTACAGCTTTTCTGCTTTAGATTACTCTCGATCGGTATAAGTGTGTTAAAGTTAATAAAAAGGTATTTTCTTTATAATTTTCTTTTTATTTGTTTTTGTAAAAATTGATAGATTATGTAGATGGTCCACATAAACGTTAGTGGAAAACCATCGCCTTTAAACAGATACAACTTGTTTTTTCTCTTTATTCCACTACAAGATAGTGTTTAAACACCTGATGGTGAGAGAGAATGAGACCATAACCCTAATCGGTTTCTACGCGACATCGTACTGGAACGCGAAATCGCTTAATGGAACGTCTGTGTCGGTTGTTTTATAACTAGCCATGGCCGAAGCATCCCGCCAGACCAGACCAGAGAATATTCAGAATTTATGAATTCCGAAAATGCCCCTACCGGGAATAGAACCCGGAACCTTTAGTTTAAAACCACAGCGCTAACCGCTGCGCCACGGAGGTCGTCACTTTGAAAGGCATGCAAGGAACACGTCGTGCAACGTGCCTCCCAGTGTCCAGCAACCTGAGGCGTAGGTGATGTGCCTCATGTATTATTACACCGGTAACCATGCTCTTCAGACCGGAACATAGCATTGCAACAACGTTGCATAGCGACAGAAACAAGCATGGCTTCATTACTTTCCGGACGAGTTCTGCCACAAAAAGCCAGTGGCGTGCATCTCATACATGCACGAAAGCTCTGCCTACCCGTTTTTTTTTATAACTTATAAATGCGAATTATTCATATAATTATTCATCATTCATCTTAGTACCCGTAACACAAGCTACGCTTACTTGGGGCTAGATGACGATGTGTCGTAGTTTATTAATTTATTTTATTAAGATGCCATGTCATAAATATTTATAAATAAAATACATGAAATAAAAAACAGAAGCGTTCAGATACATAACACTTCTGGACAAAAGGAAGCCTAATAAACGTAAAAACATGATAAATATATTATCATTTCCGCTCAAGGAATCATCTTACCCCACATCAGAAAAAGAGCGGGTGTTGGTACTGATTTACGACGCCATTAAGAGCCCTTGAAATTTAATCAGCCCGCATAACTCAAGGGAAGGCATAAAACTTGATATGATTTCAAAAATATAAAACCATTTTCCTAAAGCATTCGGCTGAATGATAGATGCTCGAGTTTCCTTGCTAATGGACTCTGAGAATTTTGAATCACTTATAGTTTTAACTCTTCGCGATCTTTGGTGCTTGAATAGGTGTATGACATAGTTGTTGCAGAGCGATTTTGTCGGCTGTTTTGGTTAAGCTTTGTAGCTTACAACTTGATCTTGAACTCTCATTGTGGTTCAACCACAATGAAAGTAAGTTAAGCAATCGATTTTGGTCACTACCACTGATAATATATTATACAGTACTTCATCATAATCAACGGCCTATAACAGTATTCTGCCAAAGCGAGGATTTGCACAAAATCATCATGGTAGGCAGACACATAAGTGATCTCAGGAGATGGTAGTTGTAGCACAGAGGACGCTACTGCCCGTTACCCCCCTTCCCCTCTACCCCTCTTACGACACCCACCTGAGGAGGAGGGGTGGTGGCAATTGTGTTCCGTCCGTCACCACACGTATATTATGTACTTACGTCTATTATAGATAATCTTAGCTATAAAAAGGTGAGTGAGAGTACTAGGACAAAATCCATCAAAAAGGATCACTAATACTCGATTTAGGGAAATAGCTAAACGTACTTCAAATCGGATTTCCATGTGAACTAATGTTCAAAATATTACTTATGACCTATTTACTCGAATAACCTGTTTGCTGTAGGTATTCATGAAATGACAGTTGATGTTGTGGTTGTCATTGCGTATTTTATGACCTTCGTGCAGTTATTTCTCTTAAAGTATTGAACTCAGGATAATGTTTTGGACAATAAAATTGCATAACTAGTAAAACTATTATTCCCGGACTTTCAACAAAACTATTATTCCAGAACGAAAATCAATAATTATCAATCGGCTTTAATAAAAAGGCTTTTGCCAACCCAAACCAATGCATACCCTGTGCATACCTTCTGTGCACGCCACTGACTAAAGCTATATTACATACATATGATATGACCTGAGATGCAGGTATATACTCCTCTAGATTTAATTCAACAAATTGTCTTTACCTGTATGTCATAAACGTACCAATTTTAGCAATATGTCACCTTGTCTTCGTATTACCTACATAAATCACATCACATTTGCCTGACCTTTAAATATGCTGTTATCTCTGAAATATTATGAACCTTATTGCTCGCGACATTTTACACCCTTTCGAATGTTACTTATTGAAATGGGTTATATTAACCTTCTGTAACTGCCTCTTTAGCCTGGTTAGCCTGACCTAAAATTAAAGTCAAAATCAAAAAAACTTTATTCAAATAGCTTTTGATGCATCACATGCAAATTTTTAGGATAATTTATCGAGCGATAAAAAAACAATACGGTGACCGCATAAGATACTGTCATACTAGCAGCATTAGGTAAATAATACTTGCGAAAAATTAGATGATGCAGTTACGATAATTTTATTCAGTATAAAGAAAAATAATTTATTTTCTAAAAGTGGGAAATAATAAACCTGAAATCATAATAAAATTTAAAACGAACTATTAAAATTTAAAAATATACCTACAATGCTAATAGAAATACTGAGTGGGTGAATTTTGTACAAAGTGAGCGACTATTAAATTCGAAGTTATAAAGTACTCCAAGAAGTGTACTCTGCTATCTCTAAACTAATATCTACCTAAAAGTTAGGTATGACGAGGTGAAAACCTAAATATTCAGCCCTTAGTTTTTATTGGATAATCAAAAGTTTTCAAGATTTATATGCGCATTCTAACTACTGAATTAACTAACTAGTTAACTAACTAGTTAATTCAGTAGTTTTTAGAAGTTACCCCAAATTTTTAGATGATGGTGATAATTACGATTACATTTTTAAATTTGAAACTAAAGCTACGAGGCTTACATAAGCAACTACAACAAACCTGGTATTCCTTAACGAGGAAACGGTGGGAAAACCCGGCTAGGTTTTTTATAACTATCCCACATTGTCAATGTCTTAGGTAGTCAGAGTAGATATTCGTTCTTATCAAACAGTTGCTAACAGTTTTTTATTGTTTATTTTGAATTTATCTGAAGATCTAAGTCATCACTAACTTAGAACTACATAACTGTCAATGCCCACCCTGTGCTTTGGGAAGCATGCTAAACATCAGCTTCTAAAATCGTTGTGCTCTATTAGTATCTCTTTTTGCTCTCATCATATATATTCTCATATTAGATCACGTAGAATACGTGAATTTACATACCTACCAGAAGAAAAAAAATAAACCAAAGTATCAAAAGTTGCTAACTTTCAAAGATATTTTATATGCTATGTAAATCTTTATAAACCATTATATATTGAAAAAGAATAAAACTAAATAATGATCACAGATGAACAAAAACCGCTGCATCTGCATAAGCTGTCTGAATCCGGATTTTTCAAAAGCATTGTAAATATATTTTCAACGAGCGTTTGCTTTTATTTGTAAGCTATTTTATTGCATTCGTAGTTCGAACTCTCATCAACCCGCATACATATGCGGGCTCTAAATACATTGAGTCTTGAAATAGATAAAAAATAAACAAATATTTAATTGTAAGACAATTTTTGACATCTTTCGTTCCTGATTAGATAATTTTATTATTAGGTTTTATTATTGATATAATTGATATAAGGTTATAAGGGTTTTAAACCTTAACGACTCATAAATTCCAATGCAATGCAATTATAATAATTTTGTTTTTTCCCTTTATTTATATTTTTAATTGAGCAAGTTAATTGTCACTTGATGTTAAGTTATCACCGCCGCCCATAAACGTCTGCAGCACCAGGAAACCACTGAAACGTTGCCGGCTTTTAATGAGTTTGTTTATCCGCCCCTTGAATAACCCTAAATTGTATTTTGCAGGAACACATCAGTTGGGAGGTTTATCCACGATATTGCTAATAGTAGAATGTTGCTCTATTTATACGCGTTAGTTTTCCAATTATTATCCTTTAAGCTATCTGATTGGTCCATCCAATTTTACTATAAAAACAAAATTTAAGGATCATACCGATTGGTCTGGGACAGACGGGGAAGAACCGAATATAGTCGTCATGTTTTACGACTATACGAGAATACCTACCGACACTATGAGGGATGGCTGGATGTTTTCCGTCAAATTCTACTGTCAAGATAGATTACAATACATATTTACAATATACAAAACATACAATACAAGGCTATCTGGTACAGGTTTTTTTACAAATCCCATGGAAACTCTTAGGGTAAATCTAATATATTATATAAGCCTAACCTTTTTTACTCATACAACATAAATTTAATACGCACATAATTGTCTTCGGTGTATAAACTTTGGCCGTTTTTTTAATAACTCATTGCTGCTTTTAGTAGACAAATCATTTAATAAATTATATATTTTAAGTTGAAAATAGAATTACGTAACGGGATAGATGCCACGTATGTGGTTTGGTATACGTGCCCCAGACATTTATTTTTGTTAAGGATAGATGCCCTTTGGGCAAACAAACGTTTTGAGTATGTAAGTCAATAATGCACATAATATATAATTTTTAAGTAGTTATTTAAAAGAGTGTCAAAAAGTTCTAGATCGTATGCCATGTAATATACTATAAAGTTCTCCTAAACTTATTATACTAACATTGGTCAAGCGATATATGCCCTCAAAACCAGTATATATCAAATTAAAGAAGGTAAAGATGTCTTTAGGGGGTATATATCCCTATTTATAAGATGATGCCTTAGATAAAATAAGTTGAATACGTTAGTTTTACACTAACCTTAATTAAAAAAGCTTGTGAACTCCAAAGTTATAGATGGCACGAAGTAAAATCACAAAAATATTGACTGTCGCAAACGCTCCTACGCAAAACAGCATGCGAAATTTTTTTGTGTTAGACTGAGGTGGGCGTTGTTAAGAAGACATTATTTTATTAACGCGTCTTGTATTTCATAAAATTGTAATGAGGCATCGATCCTACTGAGGCTTATACCCCAGACTTGCTCTAAATATTTTCCTTACAAAAAAGTAGCTTATGTTAATCTCCGTCCTATTAACTAACTCAATGCCAATAATCACTTTGTTTTTGGCATAGATTTAGTTGCTAGATTCCTTTCTTAGTTAAGGCGTAACAAACAAACAAACTATTGCATTAATTATATCATTATGGATTATCATAATTAGGCTCCGGCCTATTCCCGCTCCGGCTTAGCAATTCATAAGGGTAGCGAATATACGCTAACGCATACAAATTAATTTTCATTTATCGAGATCGAGTTCAAATTTCGAGCCAATCATTCACGTAGCATATGTGGATGGGGATTAAAATATATCGGGCCCACAAATTGAAGCCCGAATCTGTAGGTAGTTAGCGTAATCCATCTTTGTAATTGGTTTTGCGGTAGTGTTACAATCGAATGTGGCGGGACGAGCGTTTGTACTCCGCATTTCAATGAGAATAATATTATATCGGAGTCGGATAGTTATATTAAACGTCGATGTTGAAGTGAACTACTGGCGTAATATTACCAAAGCAGTATTACTTTAATATTGCGGACGCTCTCGTTACAGAATTTCAACTCATATTTTAAGGATTTCAATGTACCTATGTCATTATAGACGGAAATTTTTAAACTGCTTTGGGTCCCTAAAATCGGTACTTATCAATAGATAGTCAGACCGAAACGAAATAAATCAATTGATCTTATAAAGAATCCTTACTTTGTATCATCCTTGTTTTAAACGGTATCTGCCTCGTTGTTGTACTTTCTCTGATCTACGTGTTGTGGGTTCGGCACAACATGTCTTCTACAGGCTTCAAGAAGGATGCCTTCCTGACGTAAACCTTCATACATAAGGTACGTTAAAGTATACTTTGTTAATCCATTTGGATAAAGAAAGAATAAGTATATTTAATGTATCCACGTTTCTAAAACGAAAAGCGTGGAAGTTTTATCCAGTATTGGTGTTTTCGGCCACGTATAATTTATAAGAACCTTCAAGGTAAGAGTTTTAGTGAAGAATATCACTGCTTTCACTCAGGCACGATAGTCGTCAAGCACTAGCCTCCCTCATGGTAAAAAAAAAAAACGATTCATGCAACTAATTTTATTATGAATCCACATAGCTTGACTGTCACTCCTTTTGACAGCATATAAATGGCGTGGCGGTGACTTGCCACTTAATATGATGGATTTTTAAATGCTAGCGACACATTTACGAAGAAAAGGGATAATTTATGAATGCCAAAACAAAACTGAACTGGTAAAAATAAAGGGCATTAAAATTATCGCTTAATGAACTGAAAACGAAATTATATTTATCATTTTAACTTATTTAAAACGCTTCATATTAAAAACAGTTTAGAAGCTGATAGCCCAATGGGTAGGACTTCGACTTCACTTTCGAGGAGCCGAGTTCGAATCCCTGCACGCACTTCTGGCCTTTCTCAGTAATGTGCGTTTTAAGCAATTTAAGTATCACTTGCTTCAACGGTGAAGGAAAACATCGTGAGGAAACCTGCATGCCTGAGAGTTCTCCATACGGTTCTCAATCCGCACTGGGCCAGCGTGGTGGATTACGTCCACTTAACCCCTTCTGATGGTGGGAGAAAATCCGTGCTCCCCATGACCCGTTGGCCGGCAATGGTTTGATATGATGATGATGATGATGAATATATAAAATATTGTTTATAGAGCAAGCAAAATATGTGACTATTGTTATAAAAGGTCAACGTTGACCAAACTGTTATATTATGACCCTCATTAGAATATTTGCCAAATGTTGTATATTGTGCACAAACAAGTGAACAACGAGCCAAATAACGGCAACATTTCAACGAAATATTGTGTCAACGCTACCCTTTATTTATACAAATTTTAATATAAATGTTCGTGTATTACAGATTCATTATAAGCGTAGCTGGATTCGTTGGTGAACATCCAGTTTTCTACTCATCATCATCATCAGGAGAATTATAATATATGTTATCTATACATTTAATAAAACTAACTAGTCGAATTTTGAAGATGTTTAGAACATTTATTTGGGGTGCACTCTATAAAAGATACTGAAGACATAACTGTGTCTATCTGTCTGTAAGTTGGCCACGTATCGCAGCGCGTGTTCTGATTTAAAATGAAACTTTGCATGATTCGGGTTCATACTACGAGGTAGGGCAAATGATGCTTTCTATCCCAAAATTCAGCACATCTCCTTTAGGAGATTTTTCAGCATATCTCCGACAAATATGTACCGATTTCTATATTTCTACCGTTTGAATTGGATGGTTATAGTATCAGTTTTGTTTTGTCCAGATTTTGTTTAGATTTAATGAATATGACTGGATATAGAGGGCAGAACTCCTCAGCGGACAGCAGTCAAACGCACTGAAAGCTTAACGATACTGAATTCATTTATGAGGACTACTAGAGCTGAGCATACGAATTCCTATTCTTTGTTAGTGATAGGATCAGAGACTGATGGATACAAAATTCTCAGACATACTTGCAAAGTCGGACACCAATCCATTTACAGACTTGGGTCCACGTTCCTTACCCAGCGCTATCGACTAATGTAAGGTGTTGCTAAGATTAACAATTTTTGCAGTCATTTGTTATTGGGAATTAATTCGCAATGTTTACGTGATTAAAGGTTTTAAAGCTCCAAGAGCAATATATATATATTAATATATTATTGTTCCCCACATCTCAGTTATTAAAAACTTTTTGGCAGGGAATAATGAGTACTTTAATTGTAGTACTACACAATTTTCACGTTTCACTGAACGTTTTCTCAGCGTACGCTAATTTAATTTTATAGGCAAATATTGCTACTTTGGGTTATGATTGCTGTTTTCCTAAGAATCTCCAATTTTAGCTTATGTTACTTCGTGATCGCTTAGCTTTGTTTTGGCAAAAAAATTATTAAAAATGGTCCAATACTTTTGGAGCTTATTAGGTACAAACTTACAACAACAATCTTTCCTCGTTAAAATATTGGTATAGATTTCCTTTAAACTAATTTTTTTATAAATATAACCTAAAATAAACTATTTAATACTAAATAAAATCTAAAACGTCCTCGAAACCACCGCAGCGAAACTTAAACTGATAACTTAACTTTTCCTTTAAACTGATTTCATGTAGCCTAGCATCATTGCCCTGCAAGGTTAGTTTTGTTTCCAATGTTCAAACAATTTCAATAGCATTTGTCTCTACCTTAAATAATATTGCAACATATAATATAAATTAGTATAATAATATTAACAAAATAAATCCTAAAAGTTAGGCAAAGGTGACGCTGGCGCTATTTCACCTCAGGATTTCCTTTGGGCTACATAAGCGCCACCACATGAATGGATCAGTTTTTATGGCATAATATTATTGTGGTAATAATATTGTCGTAGTATAATTAAGTAATCTAAAGGTTTTCTTAGCTCTAAAGCCGCTTAACTTGCTGTACATTTATAGTAGTTTCAATTTCTCCGTTACATCGCTTTGTTTGCAAACATTACTTAAAACCAAACCAGAACTTCGCAGAGTTATAACCGCAAGTTAGTTGCACAATCATCCTCTAGGGAAGTCTCGTAGCCGAAATTCACTTACACTTCTCATACCATAGTTTTACTTGTAGTTGAATCACGCTGATATGGAACACTATTTTATATCTATTTATTTATTTTTTAATACTTTTTGGACCAAATATGTACATGGATATCTATTCTAATATTATAAATGGAAAAGCGTGTCTGTTGTTTACTACTCAACCACTGGAACGTTCCTGATGAAAAATATGAGAACATATGAAAAAAACAGCTTGGGCATTGGATATAAAAATATAGGATGGTATTTATCCTAGAAAAGACTTGGTAATCGTTCCAAAGGTTAAAATAAATAGCTTTTACCTGATCGAAACAGTTCTCGCTAAATCAGTTTAGTATTTCCAGTAAATTCGTTCAAATGAATATTTTCAAAGATATATTAAAGAGAATGGAAACTCAATATCCGCCTCTTTAAAGGTATCCCTCAATTAATCTCTGGCCCTAATGCCATAAACTGTTTTACTTGAATAGGCATAAGATAAAGAGAGCTTTTGCAATACATAAAGTCTAAAAATTATTATCTATACAGGTTGCCCCTGATGGTACAAAATGTATTCATTTAGTTTTCTTAGAGTTGAATGTTGCTATTCACTTACTTTAACTTAAGTTGTAATAAAGAGAGAGTGTATTAATAAGAAGATCTGAATGACATATATTTCTGTTACCCTTAAATAATATAGAAGTGGGTTATGGGAATAACACAATCCCCTCTTCCCTATTACAGACTTGTAGCATTGTTGCTCTTCACTTACTTTAACATACTCGTAAGTTCGTCTAAGTATACCAAAGTGGCTTCTGCGTATAACTCAACTGGCCTTTGAGTCTAATATGTAACCAAAAGTTTCCAACTTTAAGGCTACTTTTCAGTTTCCCAACAACAACAACAATCCAATAATTTTAAAACCGTCTCGAATCTTCTCGAACTATTGAAAATGTTTGGCACGTCGCGAAAATAACTAATTGCAAAGACCCAACACGTGTCGCGTGACAGCTTTATAATGGTAGCTTTTCACAGGCAAGAAGCAATCTTCATAAGCATCATTTCAAACGATGAATGTCCATTTTTGATGATAGTAAGGGAGTAATAAATTACACGGTCTTGTTTCGCTGATTGTTCTGCCACTCGTTTGATGTCATATGCCCACCAAGATGGGGTCTATTAAATAAATTAATTAGATAAATGCAGGGTCGTCACTGCCCTGTGCCCTGCCCTGCATGTGGCCCCCTTGTAGCTACTAACTCAAGCAACCTTTTTCTTTTGTTTCTTTCTGGGCTTGTCTTCGTTCTTGGTTGGCCGGAACCGTCCGTTGTGACTCGAGCTTTGTTGGCAACTCGATAGTTCTGTGGATATCCTCATACCCTTATATATCCATTTGTATTCTCCTGATAAACGTAATCGTTGTTTTCGTTACGACGTCTTCATGCTTAAGAGTTCTCCATAATGTACCAAAGGCGTGCAAAGTATATCAACCTTGTCTAGCGTGGTGGACTAAGGCATAAACCTCTCTTATTCTAAGAGATCCACGCCCTTTAGTTTTAGGTTAATAGGTTGATAAGGATGATAATGACAAGGGTATATAATCGACGATATAATTTCACCAAAATTACTAAAAATATATTTACGGAAACATAAGAACTTTTTTGCTCGGGTAGAATAAACTGACCAGGGGTGCAATATTTGATGTTATGAGTTATTAAAGATGCTATCTCGTACAATGAGAAGCCACCTTAAGCAGCACATGTAGCGCAGTCCTCAACTTGGGACAACTAACGAGAAAACTTTCCTTATAAAATCCCCGTATTGAATATTAACATGCTCTTTATTGGCCGTAAAAAGGCGGAGGTTAGGCGCATGTAATCGTCTCGGGAACTTGCCTAAAATTAAGTTGCGAACTTGCTAATATAAAGATGCTGGTATATTACCTATCGTAACTTCAACTTGATGTCCAAGTAAGTTGCTAAGGTAAGTTATGACTTTGGTACTCTGACTTAATAACCTATAAAAAGAACGATGTTTTTTTTCAATGCAAGTTAGCCCTTGACTACGACATCATGTGGTAGTAAGTTATGATGCAGTTTATGATGGTAGCCGGCTAAGGTGATACTTTTAAGGAAATTATCTTAAACTAATAGCTCTAGTCGATTTCTAATCGCCATTATATTCAACCGCTTCAACCGCTAGGAGGCAAGTCTTTGTGGGTAGGGTGTTAACTAGCTATGACCGAAGCCTTTTACAATTGAAAAATCCGAAATTATTTCAATTGCCTCTGTCGGAGATAAATCCCGGACGGCGTGAATAATATCAATTGTTGAAAAACTGGCTCTAAAGATAACTGGTTCAATGTAACTATATCGTTTGGATTTGCATTTTTATAAATTAATATGATTGTGAAAAGTATCAAGTTTGACGGTTGATTGGCACAGTGGGCAGCGACCCTGCTTTCTGAGTCGAAGACCGTGGGTTCGATTCCCGCAACCGGAAAATGTTTGTGTGATGCACACGAATGTTTTTTAGTGTCTGGGATCCCAGATACTGAATTCTTAGTACCCATAACACAAGCTACGCTTACTTTGGGACTAGATAGCGATGTGTGTTTTGTCGTAGTATCTTTATTTATATTTATTTAAAAAAAATATTAAACAATTTTGCTAAGGCGTAATAATTATGATTGACATAATTCCGTTGTTTTGATTGCTTCGTTTGATATCATATCGGAGGCTGGGCTTTTATCGTTTTTGAACCTCATTAGTGCCTTTAGAACTTCAAGGTTTTCGAAGGGTCGGAAACCTTTGTACATGGCTCTACATATTGAATTGTGTTCGGTTCCATGTCATTGTATACTTCCTATTCACTATATATATCTTTCTATTTTAAATATATCTATTCGGTTTTGCACCATGTAGGTACGAACGAGTAGAGACTGTAAACTATAGAGTTCAGTAAACCCTGAACTAATTCTGAAACATCTAATAGACTACAGAATACCCAACTTCTAAGCGAATATAGCGTGAATTGATTATAAAAAATAGATTTGAGAAGATATAGCGTGCTTGGGCTTATAATAATGGCTTAATCTTTAATAAAACATCTACCGATGCTTATAATACAACTGTAAATGAATGAGGTTGAAAATTAAAAGGTTTTAATGCTGATCACCGTTCTCATTAATGTTAAGTAGATATTGGCGTCTTTCAAGTACAGCCCACCCATTTGCCGTCATGAAAAACGGCATGACGCTCTCTATTGCAGTCACGCTTCCTTTGTGACCCGAAATTAATAGTTATAAGAAAAAAAAGTAAAATTTCTACCTTATATTACGTTTAATATTTCGCTTCTGAAGGCCGTAGCCCCCCACGCTGGCCAAGTGCGGATTGGAAGACCCTTGAGAACAAGATGTTATTACGAACTCTCAGGCATGAGGATTTCCTCGCGATGTTTTCCTTCACCGTTGATGCTTCAATAGTGATAGTTATCTGCTTAAAACGTACACAGCTTAGAAAAGTTAAACACGCGTGCCAGAATTCGAACCCTAAAAGTGAGCCAAACCCCTAACCACTGCTTACGATATGCTTTTTAAAAACTACATAATACAAAGTATTTACCAGCAAAGATTTATTAAAATAACCTTGGTATGAAACAGGTCGCTGAATCTCGTTGAACTAAAATATTTTTATCTTCCATCTTTTAATCTCTGGCTAATTATTTCAATTTTATATTCAATGGCAACGCCACTTCTATTAAATCGACTTTAATATTAGTTAAACCAAGTTTTTGTAAATATTTCATTCGATACCGTTGTTTTACTAAATACCTGAAAACTTTGTGGTTTTTACTAACACGAAATGGAAAATGGAAAAGGTATATGCGCATAGGTTTCTGTGTGCGTGTGTGAGAAAATACAAAACATGGTAGCTGTGATAATTTTAAAGTCACTCAGCACGTGATGGAGAGAGCTCGGAGTATGTCTATTTGTGTTCAAATCGGAAATGAAGATTCTTAAAAGAGTCAGAGTTGTCCATAAAGCTCAACGAGTCGCGATGGCAATGGTTTGATCACATATCATGGGAAACCGTTGAACCCTTGAATTCTAATAAACGTTAAGGTTGCTTCTTAAATGGTTTTTAATGATAATGTGAGATGGTGATGACAAAAAGAACGAACAAGAATATTATATGGTGATAACAAGAAGTTTATTGTGGGCTTCTCCTTAGACCATTGCGCGTATGAGAACGCGCAGCTTTAGCTTTAAGTTTCTCATTACTACTGGTCATATTTTTTATGTAATGTACGCATGAAAAATGCCATCTATGCGCCTATTTGAATAAAGATAAAATTGACTTTGATTTGGTTACTGCGGTCTGGTTCATGGACAATATCAAAAGAGTTAGAAGGAGCGGCTGGACTAAGGCGACACCATGATCTTGAAGTGTGCATATCCCTAAAGTGAAAGGTACTCTATGTCAGGATGCAAACAAACTATTTTGTGTTAAATTTTGTCAATTAGATCGGTGCATTCGATAAGATCTTCATCAACTCGGCCTGCTATACGGGCACGGGTCTATCTCTCAGAATGAGAAGGGTTAAGACCGTTGGCAACCACGCTGGCTAAGTACTCGTACGTAGAGGTAGACTTCAGACACCATTATATAAGAACTCTTAGATTTGCCTAAGGGTTCTCCATAATATTATGTAATGGTGTGTGAAGTCTTTTGCAGAATGTTTTCCCTCACCATTAAAACATGTGATATTAGATTACTTTAAATTAACGCACATACTCCGTGTGGGGTATCTACTTAGTCCCAAAAAACTATGTTAGGTTTTGTCTTGCTTTATAATATTAAAAGCAATCCAGCTTTGTTTATTTTATAATTTAAAGGAAATGAATACTGGGTAGTTGAAAAACAAAAGGGAGAAAGTCAGTTCAAGTCAGCGCGGGCATGCAGAACGTGTGGGTGTCGTGGTGACGAAAAAGAAAAGGAATTAAAAGACCGAATGGTGGATGCAAACAACGAAGTTTTATTAATCCAGAGTTAGAGTACACTTACAAATAAATAAACCAACAGACACACTTTTGCATTTATAATATTAGTATTAATTCCAAAAGGAGTTGTATAGATGATATCTAATATTAATATTGCTGGGTAATATTGCTTGACAAATGAGCTAGAGGTCATACGGCCATTTATCTTTTTTTGTGCCTAACCTGGCATCAAAGGGCAATGATAAATTGCTTGAAATGGAATTTTTGGAATTTTTCCGGCACTCAATATTCCGGAACACTTGAAAATTGCTTCATCGAAACAGAATTTTAATTTATAAAAATATTGCCATATAAAATGGTACTAAGATGGCATAAAACTCATATTGAAACAATCCTCCTACGAATAAATAGTATCAACTAGCTGAACTGGCGAAATTATTAGGTACCACCTCAGAAAATGTAGTAAAGTGCATTTAATTCAGTCGGAATTTAATGCACTTTGATTAAATTAAATAATAAATTACCCGTATAACCTATCGTCTATCAATCTATAGGTTCGGTTAGAAATATCGGTGTTTCATTGATGTTTTGAAAATCCTACCCCAAAGGGAATTTGTCACGACTTTTTTTTGTTGTATATTTTCATGTGAATGCCTATTTTATTCTCTGACCTAACATTATGCAAAAAACATGCTCTTGTTCTGTGAAAAAAAACAAACCACGGGGGCCATTGTGTTTCCGGGATAAAAAGTAGCCAGTTATATAAGGTAATATCTTGAAGGTATAAACCCAGTAAGAAAAATATAAAGAAATAAATTTCAATTTATATGACTATAAAATAATTATAATAATTAGTAACCATATTATATTATCTCATCTCTCTCTCATCTCATATCGTCATAGGTTATTTAATAAATAACCTTCACAAAAACACATTTCGCCTCTTGGTGCATTGAAAGCCAAATTTCACACAGATTCGTCTAAAAAAGGGTATAGTATATCTCCATTACAAATTGAAAGAGCAAGTAGTTTTTTAAATCACTATGTGTTTTAAGAGTATTTGTAGCTTTATAAAAAAAAAATAACAGAAAGGAAATGTGAAAAACGTTTAACTTTTTTTACGAAGTTAGGTACTTCAATAACTTCCAGCTTTTCTACAAAGTGCTGTTTACAACAAAGTCTGAAAGTTGAATCGAGGACTGATAAATATCGTTGAAAATCATTCATCCATCTATACAAACTCTATACAAAGTTTTTATTTATTTTGATGACCTCTCTGGCTTAAGTGAGCGTTATGAATTTAAGCAGGAGGTCCCGAGTTCGATTACCGGCAGGAGCAATTTGGGTATTACTTATTTCTGCAATTTCTCTTGTCTGGTCTAGTGAAAGGCTTTGGCCGTGGCTAGTTACCACCCTACCGACAAAGAAGTGCCGCTAAGCGATTTAGTGTTCCGGTGCGATGTCGCGTAGATATGAATTAGAGGTATGACAGGTTAGCCCGCTACCATATCAGACTGCATCATAACTTATCACCAGGTGAGATTGCAAAAAAATTGGAATAAAAAATAATCAGATAGTATCAGATAGAATAGGATTAGTAAGTATACATTGATTGAGCCAAAAAAAGTCATGCATTTTCAAAGTTTAAAACGGAGCGGTCATGATTTGTCTCTTATTAGGAGTTTAGTAGGAGTAAAACTAATGAGTTCTTCAACGTTCGTTATACGGTTATGAAATATGACGTAATTTATTAAATAAAATTACTTGCGTCGTTTCTTTATTAAAATTTTAGTTATGAAATAACCTAGGAGTACAACTTAATGTCGGAGACTAATATTGTGTACAATTTAATATAAACTTTTATAAATTTAAAATGCATTTAATAAAGTAAAAATCTGCGGTAGTAGGGCCGTAGATTAAATGGTTGAAGCGCTCATGCCGCGATTGCCAGAGAGTCGCAGGTTCACCCGTCGTTTCCAAAATGTTTTATATGCATTTCAAATTTATAATATTAATAATTCATCTGTGTGTAGGTAAAAACACCAATAAAAATTGTTAAATTAATAAAATACTTCTGCCTTGTTGGTCTAGTACACAAGTCTAGTATGTTCACTACGGATTCCTGGTCTGTCACAAAAAGCTTTACCACTACAAAACCTGATGTAGATTATTAATAGGCTGATAAGTGTCAATATAAAATTATGTCCAACGTATTTATAAAAACGTTATATAAAAATAGTAAAATGCAAGCTATGCGTTTTAATGAAATTATGAGTATGACACAGAAAAGCATTCTGCAAATTGCATAACTCAATAAACGCGAGCGTTGGTCTTGCAATTTTTATACTTAGCTGTCTCTGGATTGCCACTCTGTGTGTGATTTTATTACAATTATTGTAGTTCATGAAACGGTTGCATAAAAGAGTTGTTTTACTATTTTCAGGGTCCGTCCATCTGTCACCAAGATGTATTTAAAGCGTTATAGTAAGCCAGTTGAAATTTCCACAGATTATGTATTTCTATAGTCGCTATCACAAAAGATACTAAAAAGCTAATTAAAATTTATATTTTTGGGGGCTTATCCATACAACAGTCATATTTTTTTGTACTGAGCCCCGAGTGCGACTTGCACTTGGCCGGTTTTTTTGTTTCGTCGTTATTATCACCCGCAAAAACATCCCGAACGAACATCCGCAAAACGAACGTCCCGAACGAACGAAAAGAATGAGTACGTTAGATAGTAAGTTCGACCTAAGTTTATCTACGTCCCACTGCTGCTGAGCTGCTGAGTGCAGGCCTCCTTCGTCACAGTAGAGAGGGTTTCATAGACCCACTACGCTGCTAAAACGCGGGTTGGCGGGCTAGAATGCGATTAGTGGGTTAAATCCGTTATATAATTCTCCAGCCACCAAGCAACACCGAGGTACTTAACTTTCTTCCTATAGCCTTCCGTAAATACACTCTTTCATATTGGGAAGCTCCGGGATCTTTTAAGAACATATGGATGCCTCCATACGACGTTCAAAAGTCTAATTTACATTCTGCTACAAGTTGACTACAATCTCATTTGGTAGTAAGATATTAGCAGTTAAAGACTAGTGGTAGCGGGCAAATGATAGTTGTATAAAGTCCATCGGTTACTACTTTACATCGCATCGGAATATCAAGCCGCTTGGTGGCACGCCTTTGAGGTTAGGGACCACCCTACCCTCAAAGGCGTGTAGGCCGTACCTAGTTACCAAACTAGGTACGGCCAAAGCCAGATCAGACCAGACAAAATTCAGAAATTAGAAATTTCCAAATTTCCCCTTCCGGGGATTGAACCCCGGATCTCTTACTTAAAACCACAACCCTCGCAACTGTGCCAGGAAGGTCTTCAAATTAATATAAGTCTACCCCTATCCTAATATAGTTTGTAAACATCACTTATATAATTATTTATGTATATTTAATAAAGGTAATCACAGAAAAAGAAGTAGGAAAATCGGTGATTTTTTTTACGTAATGCGGTCACTTCAATAACTTCCAGCTATACTACAAAGTGTTATTCACAACAAAGTATGAAAGTTGAATCGAGAACTGATAAATATCGTTGACAAATGAGATAACGTGACTCGTCAATTTATCTTGGATTTTTTACACCTACAGCCTCGCAAAAAGAGTAATGATAAATCGCAAAAGTGACAAAAGGTTTACGGACGCGGAATTTTTTCGATTATTCTAGTGTATTGCTTTTTATCGGAGGGTCATTATTTAACGTTATTAACAACAGGATGGAAATAAAACCTGAGTTTCATGACGTGTTATACTGATCATGATTGAAAATAGGTACTTTTTTATTTCGGTATTTCTTACAGTGATAATTAAATAAATAAATAAATAAATATACTACGACAATACACACATCGCCACCTAGCCCCAAAATAAGCGTAGCTTGTGTTATGGGTACTAAGATGACTGATGAATATTTTTATGAATTATAAATACTTAGAAAATACATATAAACACTCAGACACGTTCAACACGACACGTTCTACAAAGTGCGACCGTGTATGAGGCGTAAGTGTAAAAAATCCACATAAGCCTGCATTTAACCACAGCAACCTCTGTCCTTGAACACGACAATGCTTGAAGGACACGGTTGCCTTGGCAGCAGTCAGATGCATAGTGGTATTACTTCTATTGCTGCCTGGGACTGCACAACCGCCCCGCCGGGGCTCAAACCTAGCACCTACGATTTATAAACCACAGCTCTGGCCATTGCGCCAGGAGTTCATCAAAACCGTTTGAGTGAAAGATTTTGTTGTATTTTGTGTTTATATAAATAAAGTAGCAGTTGCCCGCGACTTCGTCCACGTTAACTCCGGTATTGTACAGATCCCGCGGGAACAGTCAGTTCCGGAGTCTATTAGGTAAAATAAGACAAACAAAAAAACCGTATGAAAATCTGTTTTATGATATACAAAGAAAAATAAATAAATATAAATATATACTTTATATAATACGCCAATACACCCATCGTCACTTAGGCCAAAAGTAAGGCACAAGGCGGCATGTTGCAAGTCTCCTTGCATGCCCTTTGAAGAATGTTCGAGAAAAAGATGGCTTCCGCGTGGTCCATGAATTATAACTATAAAAAAAAAGCTTGTTATACTGATAACTGATATATATTAATGAATAATATATATATATTAATAATGCATACCAATATTATACAGATAAACACCCAGGCGCTGAATAACATTCATTTTCATCACACAAACCTTTTTTACTTATGGCAATTGAACCTACAGTCTTGGACTCAGAAAGCAAGGCCACTGCACTGCCTAAATAATGACGTTTAGTAAAGAAGATATCAAAGCTTACACGCGGGTGAACCCTGCTTGGTAAAATTAAAATAGATTTAAGAATTTATTACTCCACAAATTTCATTGTTTTTGATGAAAGTATTTCAGTAATTTAACAAATTTAATTTGTTTGCTAAAATATTTCCAAAGAGATTTTTGATTTCAATTTTACCGTTTTAATTTATTATATATTATGTACTAGGTATATAAAACAACATACTACTAGGTATATAAACAGGCTTTTAATAAGAGTTGATATTAATTATATTACATGAGTTATATTTCAGGAATTATTCTGCGCGTTGGGGTTCTGGGTCGAACAAGTTTTTTTTTCAAATAAAGTAAAAAAAACCCGAAACATAAATAATATTTAAGCACAGCTCAAAGCTAAATAAAAAAATCATTTCTTATCAATATAGGGCATTGATCAGTTTTTTTTTTTATGGTTTTAGTGTTCCGTACCGGTTCCGCTAAAGAAAACGGACGGACAGTCCGTTTGTCTATCTGTCCGTCTGTCATCAGGCTTTATATCATAAATCATGACAGTTCGACAGTTGATAGATTCACGGGGTATGTATTACTTTTGCCGCTATAACAACAAATACTAAAAAACAAAATAAAATAAATTTAACAGACCTGCTTTTCTTGCCGTTTTTGTGTGGAACGGAACCTTTCGTGCGTTTTGGATAGTCAATATTTATGATTCCCATTTATAATAGTGATCAAAATCCGTTCATCCATTCCGTTTTTTTATCTTATAAAAAGTTTAAATCAAATCTATGATTAAATTGGACGGCCGATTGGCGAAGTGGGCAGCGACCCTGCGTTCTGTGTTAAGGCCGTGGATTCCCACAACTGGCAAATGTTTGTGAGATAAACAGGAATGTTTCTCAGTGTCTGGGTGTTTATATTTATATTATAACTATTTATGTATATTATTCGTAAAAATATTCATCAGTCATCTTAGTACTCATAACACAAGCTATGCTTACTTTGGGGGCTAAATGGCGATGTGTGTATTGTCGTAGTATGAAAAAAAAATATATATATCTCTTTATTTATCACGCTTCAAGAATTTGTTGTGTGCACATGGCAAACCAGTACTTATATATTAAATCAATGTGGCAAACGGCCGAACTTAGATTGTATAATAAATATGGCATTACCACACAAACCGTGATAGCTGTAAGCAAGTAATTGAGTTTCCCCAACTCGTTTTCAAATTTCACTTTAAACTTAGAAAGTGAGTTTTCTCCGGAAATGTTGAACTGCCTCCAAAACTGAATCGTAACGCCCTTATGTACCGGTCACACTAACATTAAGTTACTAAGATATTTCTTTAAGTTTTACTCTCTTGATCTTAATATTAATGTAGGTCAAGCATAATTGAATCTATATAAACTACAATATAATTGCTATAATAGAAAAGAAATGTGCGATTAAAAGAAGATGGACGAAGAGAAATCTTCTCCATATTTTACTTATACTTTCTTCTTCTTTTTAAGAATATCACGCTCACGGAAGTGATTGATTTGGCATTCTGTTGTTTTTATAATTAAAGAAGAGCTAAACTTTATATAAATAATTGTAGATTAAAAAAAGTTCATGCTACTGCCATGTAAATTTACATTTCAGCAACTTGGTTGCAGAATCTTAAACTTAAGTAGGCTTTATAACATATGTAAACATTTTGTGATTTTTTTAACATACAAATAAACTGTTTAAGAAAAAATATCGATACGATAGATCGAACGGTAATAAAGACCGTTGCGTGGGTACGAAGAAATCAGCGCACAAACAGACAAACGGTCTTTTCTCTGTTTTGGTCTGGCTGGGACGTGCCACCAAGCTGTTATGAGTTGGGATGCGATGTCGCGTAGAAACCGAATAGGTATATTGGTTTAATATAACTGTCATACCTCTGAAAGGTTAGTCGTCTACCATCTTAGACTGCATCATCACTTACCATCTAATCCAATCCTCTGTCTTCTGTGAATATAGTAGAAAATACAAATCTAGCAAACTTTCAATACTATGGACGGCTACATTTCGATTAAAGTGATAAATAACAGCAAAAGACTTTAGTGTGTCCCGAACATTAGGAATATTGGAAGCACGTACAGCATTCCCTTGGGGGAAATTGCAGTTCACGTTATGTTCTCAAGTAAAATCTTAGGAAACGCCCTCCATAGTGTCCCAGAGCCCATTACGTGAGCGAACAACGAGTATTGGAGTAACAGAGAAAAATAAAAGTGCAACACTGCTTTCACAAAACTACATTAGGTACGCGGGTACAGAATTCGTATTCCAGATTCTTGTAATGTAATATTTAAGCTTCCGTCAGCTTAACTTTATTTATTCGGAACATAATAGTATTATGTTCTCAATATTACTGCGATTTAATGCTTGATTTTTTTAAATTAAAGTAGATTTTTTTTTTCCAGCGCGCGGCGTTCAGCCGGGCACGGGCAATAACACTGTTCTTTTTTTGAAATTCATACACATACCACGCATCGAGCGGTAAGAAATCGGCTGTCTGAGTGAAAGCCTTTGCGCAGAAGGGATTGAAAAAAAAACAAAGGACTGTTGCACGGGTAGTGAATTCCGTAGTATTAAGACATTGGGTGTCTTAAAGTTGGCAATAAGATAATTGTCTGTAATCTTTTATAGATGATTTAAAGCATGGGAGTAGATTATAAATCTAGTTTTGTAACGTTGTATTTTATATTCGAGACGGTAATAGCCGCCATGAACTAAAAGCGAATGTGTTCAATTATCATAATTGAGAAGGTAAAAATATTTGTTCATTTATGGAAATGTCTACTGTTGTAAGCCGCATACTTCTCTGTTAATTAAAAAAAAAATCTTTATAACTTTCAGTGAGGTGCAAACAAGACTTAATCTGGTCATCAAAAATAAATCAGTCAAAAGAGTAAGGTAATTTTAAAATTAAACACCCTTGTCTAATATCTTGGATTATGAGCCTTACGTAGATGCAATAAAGTTCTCGTTGCGAGCAAGTGTAATGAAAAATATATTACGAACCGTGAAAACGCAGGTAATCCATACTAAGTAGGAAGTCATAGGTCAGGAAGGTGTGGATACGGATTGCCAACCGACCCACAACAACTATGTGACGACCACGACCAATTGTCAATACTATATAGAATAGTGGTATGGAAGTTGGTTTATTTATTTGTTACGAATGTTCGGCTTGACCACTACATCAATGTTGATGAAATTTGACATAATGTACATTTACGGCCTGCATCCTGAAGATGGATATAGGATACTTTTTATACAAGACACGCAGGATAAATTTCCCGGGAGATTAAAGAAAATTAGCCTAATTCCATCTGTAGGGATTCACAGCTAAACGTGTCTTTGTAAAATATTGCATCCTGTACAAGTACCAACATAATATAATATAACCCGGGAAAATTAACCAATCCCGCGGAATTTTCAAAATACCTACGCAGACTAAGTCGCAGGACTAGTCAATTATAAATAACAGTTCAGCTGCCGTGTGTCTAACGTAGCAAAAAAATAATTTTTCGCCTTGACTTTTTTACACAACGTTGAATGTTTTCTATTCTAATATCAATCTATAAAAGCTGTGATAGCTTAGCATATATGACTTAAGCCTCCATTAGGTACATTATTTACAACTACTATTTTTAGTGATTTCATTGTCATAAGTTAATGATCATTAGTTAGTTTAGTTTCGCATAAATTTAATTTTAGAATTTAGCGTGTTGTATTCACGACCAATGATTGTCGACGGCGCAGGGTGTAACGGTAAAACTATTAAGAGTTTATTCTTTACACCTTTTAAATGTAAGATTTTTTTTTTGTATTTTTCGATGAAATAAATAAAAATAAATTATTTTGACTGTTGATGTACTGGCAATCAACAATTAATTTATTAGGTAGGTACTTAAATTAGTTTATAATTCCGAGGGTAAATAGACGATATAAAGGAAAAGTTTAGGTTTCTCTTAAAATCAAACTTTAAGCAGTTCAACGGAAAATTTGCAATACATCCCTTTCAAAGGGGTTTCAGGAGAATGTCTGAAATTAACAAGCCCATGCGTCATATTATAATCTCCTCCGGGTTAACGAACACTGCGCGTCACACAATAGCCTGTCCCTTTGTATTAACTCAGGACCCGAGTCCAGACATTATATTGCCCCGTTCACGAGGGCCATGTGGGTTATTTGTACTTCAGAACGCGTGCTACAAACACGTAGGTATACGTGACTTTACTTCGCTACTAAGGAAATCCTGGTTAGTTTCTTTTCCTCCACTTACTAATATGCTTAAATTCGGTGGGTGATCCTCCCTGATCTGAGGCCAACGATAAAAGTGGAGGCAGACGCGATATCCGTCAGCTAGACGGCGCCGCTCGCTCTCGCGCCGCTTCGGCGCGAGCGCGCACGGCGCCGCCTCGCGAGTCCGAGGTAGTTTATAGACTCAAGAAATTCAAACTTCATTTATTTTAATTAGGCCTCATCATCCCTTAGAAAATATCAATATTATCAACCCTATATAATTATCGGCACACTACAGGGCACGGGACTCAGAATTCGAAGAGGTAAGGCCGTAGTCCACCACGCTAGCCAAGTGCGAGTGGTAAGTTCCCAGATAAATAAATAAATAAATAAATATACTACGACAATACACACATCGCCATCTAGTCCCAAAGTAAGCGTAGCTTGTGTTATGGGTACTAAGATAACTGATGAATAATATACATAAATACTAATAATATATAGATAAACACCCAGACTCTGAAAAACATTCATGCTCATCACACAAATATTGTCTAGTTGTGGGAATCGAACGCACGGCCGGTCGCTGCCCACTGCGCCAATCGGCCGTCAAAGTCAAGATGTTTTCCTTTACCGTTAAAGTAAGTGATATTTCAAATGCTTAAATTAAAAATGCACATAACTCCCAAAAACTTAAGAGGGGAGTTGCCGGGTATCAAACTAGGTCCCCCGAAAGAAGCCCTAACCACTAGGCTATCACCGCTTATCTCAGAATGTATACTGAAATACCAAGCCTGTTTTTTGGTATTTACTTTACCACCGGCTTGAAAAGAGGATTGTCCCGAGAATAAGGTAGCAATAAATTTAAAAGTTGGTCTCATAGCATAGTTATCATCATCATCATCAAATCAACCAATAGAAGTCCACTGATGGACATAGTTCTTTTGTAGGGCGTTCTAAACTCCACGATTCTGGGCCGCTTGTATCCAACGGCTCCCCACGACCAGTTTGACGTCGGTTGTCCACGTGGTCGAGGGTCGACCAACGCTGCGCTTACCGGCGCGGGGTCGCCCGTCCACCTTGGAACCCCAACGTCCATCGGTTTTCCGAGCTATGTGCCCCGCCCATTGCCACTTCAGCTTCGCGACTCGTTTAGCTATGTCGGTAACTTTAGTTCTTCTACGGATCTCCTCATACATACAACATAGCTCTATCCATCGCTTGCTGAGTGACTCTGAGCCTTCTAATGAGGCCCATAGTTTATAGCATAGTAAAATTTTAAATCTAAACAACCATTAATCCATTATAGAAAATTAGAAATCTACGTTTGTTATCAGTTAGGATTTGATAGAGATATGTAATAAATATCACCAACTAGTTACTCACCAAGAATAGATATAGATAAAAAGAAAATCTAAATTTTTATAAGATAAAAGATAGAAAACACATACATGAGTTATATTACGAATGCCACGTAACAATAGCACCATTTAGGTGACCTAGTTGTTGTGGATGTCTTGGTTTCTGGTATAGGTATATCGTTTTGTAGTGACGGAATTTAGCATTGATATAATATGTTCCTATCGTTATTTAGAGAATGTTGTATTAAATAGCTGGAAATGACACCCTTATTAATAAACGTGATATGAGATGGAATATTCGGTGATTTGTGAAGTTCTAACATTTGAAAGGTATTGCGAGATAAAGTGTGGCAGAACACTGCGTAACTATTCTGAACATACGCCAGGGTTATTATTAAGTGGTATGGCGTTTACGTAGGGTTTTGGAGATAAACTAAAATTTTACTTGGGTTTGAATTTGATTTGGTCTGGCCTGGTTTGTTTGTCTGGCTTCGGACGTGGCTAGTTACCACCCTACCGACGAAAACGTGCCGCTAAGCGATTTAGTAATTTCGCGTTGAAACGTAAGGGATATGGGTTAAATAAAACTGCCACACTCCTAATAGGTTGGTTTACCACCTTAGACTGCATCATCTCTTACGAGCAGGTGAGATTGCAGTCAAGGGCTAACTTGTAGTGGATTAAATAAAAATACTATTGGTAAAGAAACACCAATTCCAATTTACTGAAACTAAAATAGTTCATTTATTTAACTATCTAATGTGTTTATATATAATAATGTAAAATAAGTAAAACTCGTGAATATTTAAATCGCGTGTTAAAGCCTGGAATATACAGCGGTGACAAACTTTATTCTTTCAGAAGGGTTGCAACACATAAAAAAGTTGCGTAAAATACGTTCTGTATTTATTATTCACGCTACTCGGAACCGTTTTTTTAACAGTGGTTAAAAACATACCTAATATTAATATGTGCTTTGATGAAATAGTATTCTTGGACTATCCTGTCCTCGTTGGTTAAGTGGTTAGCATGTTCAACAACAGGTCACGAATTCCGGATCGGGCCAAAAATTGTTAGATATTTGGTGCATTGACTCCTTTGTCATGTCTGGAAAAAATCACTATTTTAGATAAGCTCGCCTTTTTGCAGAAATAATATTGTTATTCCGACTTGAACTTCCTTTTATGTGCAATAAAGTTGTTATTATTATACTAAAAAATACATACTTTTAGCCTGAAATTAAATTAAATTGAAATTTCCCAGGCCAGAGGGACTTCCCCCTGGCCTGGGAAATTTCGTTAAGTGTATTCCCGGCTATATTCACTAGCATATGTAGGTACTAATTCAAGATAAGAACTTCCGCGATTGTAGACTTATCCTCTAGAGGCTCGAGGCTAAATCACTCTTCCTTATGAAAGAGGATGCATCTCTTTGTGAGACTTTTTGGACAAAGCACGATGGTGTTGAGATAAAAATAATATTTTAAAACATTAAACATTAAAAACATGACACAGAAACGTGAAATTCTTAAATATAACAACTCAGATGGCTCACATCGCGACCTCACAGGATCAGACCAGAACACATGAACTGGTCATCCATACTAACATTTAAAAAAAAAGTTAAAGCTAGTTCGCGGCTAGTTTCAACCATACCGACAAAGACGTACCGCTAAGCGATTTAGCATTCCGGTACGATGTTGCATGTAAACCGATTAGGGGTATGGGTTTAATACCACATGGTCCACGGCTGAATGGCGCAGTGGGCAGCGACCCTGCTTTCTAAGTCCATGGCCGTATGTTAGATTCCCACAACTGGAACTTGTATGTGTGACGAACATGAATGTTTTTAGTGTCTGGGCGTTTATCTGTATATTCATAAAAATATTCATATAACACAAGCTACGCTTACTTTAGGGCTAGATGGCGATGTGTTTGTCGTAGTATATTTATTTTATTAATTTACGTCAACGGCTTACTTGTAGTGGAATCAAAAAAAAGTATTATCACGTGTAGGTGCTAGTGCATAATTGCCAACTACGGGGCACGGGTCTTCTCTGAGAAAGAGAAAGGTTGAGGCCGTAGTCCACCACACTGGTCAAGTGCGCAACGGTGGACTCAAGTGACCTAGTGTGTAGCCGAAGACTTACCCTCTAGGCTATCCTATAAACCGCTCACTGCCGGTAACCGAAAACTTACTAAAGAAGATAGATAGAGACATAGTATTCCTATTTTTAGGTAAAACACTTTAATTTAAAGTAAGACATAATTTTCCGCTTAGTTTCCCCCGCGTAGCTTTGTAACCAATTTGCTTATGTAAATACGCACGTTTCGTGCCCCGTGAATAATTCATAGAGCTACACCAGGCTCGTTTTCCTTGACTTTAAAATGAGACCGGAAAACGATAGAAAGATCTAGAAGAGTAAGAAAATAAACATATCGTTGGTCGGAAATCGTTTAAGCAAACTTTTAAACAGCGTGAAAACAACGTATCATTTTTAAATAATGTGTTTACTGTGCCAAGTTTGAAAAATTAAACTTGTATAGAAGAAGGCGTTTATTTGCGGAAATCCATGATATATTATGAAAATTAAGTTGAATTCGCTATACAGGAAAAGTAGGAGAAGGATTGTAGAAATTATAAATTACAACATAGGTTGTAATTTATAATTTCTACAATCCTTATACACCAAACAGATATTCGGTAAGTACAACTCATAAAAATTATTCATTGTAAAGTCAACATCTCCAGAGGATGCTCCGGTTTCGGTACGAAACGTGCGTAGAGGGTACATTGTCGAAGATCTGTTTGGTGTGGAGTATAAGGATTGAAGAAATTAAAAATTACACCATACAGATTCTACTGCTTTTCGCGAAGTACAGCAAATTAAGCTTAATTTTAATAAATTAAACTTTTTTGCCGCAAGTAACAACTATTCCAACATATACATTGCAAAATATGCACCGCGTAGCATGACCGTGCTAATCGTATTTTTTGTTGTATGAAATCCGACGATATGCAAAACACAGTTATTTTTTTTGATTATCATCGGACTCAAAAATGTATCCGACTTACTGTTCATCGTTGACATGCTATTTATTGCCTTGTAAGTGTGACGTTCGGGTTTCTTTTTCTGATTATAAAATGATAACGACTAAGACACAGGGATGTATATTTGCATCGTCGAGTCCATACAGGACTGAAGTGTATCGATAATGCAGTCTTATTTATATCAAGGATTGTAGTGTATCGATAATGCAGTGTTATTTATATCATGATGTTTCATGAAAACTATTTATTAATTAAATAATAATGATAAGTGTATTTGTAAAAATCCTAATCAATTTAGTAAAATATCTGGCAAATATAAAGTTATACATATAAAAAGTTTTTTTTTTATAAAGTGGGTAACACAATCTGTATCTTTTGTTAGATTATATTTGTAGAGGTCTTCGGCCCTCAAATACATAATAATGTTGATATTATGTATACAATCGACCTTCTCGTGCTTAATATTAAAGGGTACATACACGTCCTTCGTTACCAGGCTCCCATAATCCCGGTCTAAGGGTCCGGAGTTAATATGGAGGGACAGGCCATTGTATGAGGTGATATGTACATTGTACGTTTACCCTCGGAGGATTATGAGACTGTTAATTTTAGAAATTTTGTTTAAGACCCCTTCGGATAGTGATTAATTTACTTCAAAGGCAGTAGGCTTTACTGATACGAAATTTTAACTAAAGCGTAGCGTTAAATAATGGTATGCGATGCCCCGTGACTTTTGCTAGACTATTGCCACTAAGGCTTCACAACATATAAGAAATGACGGTAACTATGTTTATTTATTAAAGGAACACCAGCAGCTTGTTCACAAACAAATTATCATGAATATTTATTTATGCTAAAATACCCACAGAAGTCAAATATTATTATGATTATTTCTTTAAACTACTTATCCAATTTCTAAAATTTCCAATGCATTTTACAAAGAAAACAGTTAGTAACAGTTGTTGATATCGTAATTCTGGTGGTATAAATAATAGTTATATTCCCATAAACGCACTGACCCCTTGTCCACTATCAAACCACGTGTCTCGTAGGTAGACCAGATGGCAAGTTGTAAAAAAAGATACACAATAAGTGAGGCCGTAGAGAGATTGTATTCAAGCAAAAACCTGTCAACGATAAAAAATGCTACACCGCCGAAGCTAAAGAAAAACATTCTAAATCTGACACAAAAGGGTAGTCCAAGATCGTGCGGAGGGCGTGAAGTGACAAATTTGGTGTTTTCAGAGGTTCGCCACACACAATTTAACGTGGAAGATATTCCACGGTTTGCATTCATAATTCAGCGACGTTTGTGAGAGACTTTATTTGAGTATTAAAGTAAAGTGGTGATATGACGGTTTGGTTGTTAAATCGGGTACGCGTTTTTAGGTGTACGGTAAGGTATGAATTAACTTTGCCATACAGTCATTATAATAATCGTCGACTCATCATCGAGAGATCAACGACACCCTGTTAGCATTTATTACTTAATCATTTTGTATTTCATTTTAGTACTGATTTAAATCTTAATGTTTTAAAATAAATTAATAACAGTAAAAACACTATAAAATAGCCCAGCGACGCTTAAAATATACACATTGTGTACTGTAACTGTTAATACAGAACACAAATTAATTAATTTTAATAATACCGGATAATTTTATAATCATAATAAGCAAAATATACTAAATATTTTATTCCTTGTTGAACCTTGACTGCAATGTCACCTAGTGATGATGCAGTCTTAGATACTAACGGGCGAGCTGTTGGGCATGGTTGTTAAAACGATCAAACAGTTTCGCCGCGACATCGTACCGGGACGCTAAATCATTTAGCTGCAAGTCTTTTTCGGTAAATTGGTAACTAGCCACGGCCGAAGCCTCCCACCAGACCATACCAGACTAAGTTCAAAATTATAAATTCCCCAAAATAAAAAAAATTCACATTTGCAAGAGACCAACAAAGACGACTCTACGATGTATCTACTATCAATTCCACGTATATATGTCTTCACTGATGTGAACAAAGCTTAAGCTGATCCAAACAAATGGCTGCCTATGTGCTTATTTAGAAAATGATTCAACCTTCGAGAAAATAACGAACCCTTTCCACAAACACATTTCACACGCTTCCAGAATACTTGTGTATTAAGCCTCATCTACATTGAGTTCTCATATTGAATTGACGTAAAGGACCAAGAAAAGTCAGTGAATTTGCACCTTGCCCTTTATCCTTATTTTAGGTTCTTGCTTACAAAGCATATTACTCGTTCGATTGGTCAACAAAAAACAAGGCTCCAGGATCTTGTCTGTACACCATTAGGGTATTCCATTCACTGGTATCTTCATCCTACTAATATTATAAGTGCGAAAGTTTGTAAGGACGGATGGATAGATGGATGTTTGTTACTCTTTCATACAAAAACTACTGAACCAATTCGACTGAATTTTGAAATAAAGATGGATTATACCCTGGATTAACATAGGCTGCGTTTTACTACGGAAAAATGTGCGGTTCCCGCAGGATTAATGAAAAACCATACGAACGAATTAGAGTTTTCAAAGCAGCACACAGCCGATAAACTATCTACATGTAAGCGAGGCTTACCTAAAGCTTTGAAGTGTTTGTAGGATTTTGCGAATCAATAACACGTTATGCAACATAACATTACAAAGAGGCTTTCGTGAGTCTTCCGGTAGAAATTCGTACATACCAAAAATATAAATAGCGAGAATTATGTTCATTCAATATGTTTTCCTGGTACATGTCATGAACAAAATTAAGAACAAACAGAAGCCTTATTCAGCCATAAATGCATGCAGTGAAATGTGTCCAAAAAACTTGAACACACTAACATCTCACTTCTCCCCCACGTTATGTTGCTAGCTCGCCAACTATTCCCATTTTCTCAATTTTATGGTTAACGTTTAGCGCATTTTATGTAAAACTAGCTGCAGTTTCGTCTGCACCAAATAGGTGATTACCGGAAAACCAAATAAAATAAAATTTTCTAAAAATGAATCCTAGCCAGATCGAGACATCCTGTATACTAAGTTCCATGAAAATCGTTGGAGCTGATTCAGAGATTCACACACACATGACACTGAAAAACATTTAAGTTCATCACACAAACATTTTCCAGTTCTGGGAATCGAACCCACGACCTTGGACTCAGAAAGCAGGGACGCTGCCCACTGCGCCACTCGGCCTTCGAAATGATTTAATTATATTAATCATAACGAGTCTCTCAGACATGGCCTGCTTTTGGGCTGTTCCACGCTTGCTTTAGCTTATAACTTTCACAGACACAAGCAAAAAATTATTTCGCCAAGAGTTTGCGCCACAGTACGTTTTCTGGGATAAAGTGGCCGTACTCGAGCTCGGCTTCATGAGGGCCGGTTTATTATCATCACTGACAGAATTTAAAAGCCTGGATGGATGAATGGGCACACCAATTTCATAAACCGAGATACTCGTTATAAAACTATCTCATTAAACTATAGCTTTCTAGTACGTGTATGCCGAACCAGTTGTCCAAACAACTGTCTGTTATCTTAATCGATCTAATCCTACTGTTAAGGCGTTTATTCAAAATCGACTTATAAATGTTCTATGTTCATAAATATTCAGAGAGTGCAGCGAAAGAGTATTCTGTATCTTGCGATTAATTCAGGGTCTTACAAACGTGTTATGCTACGTACTACTGGAAAAGTATTAATGTACCCCATTGTCACTACTACATAGATGGCATAGGCCTTCGCAAATAATATTTCTTTAGCTTTCTCTAATATAACCGTTCGAGAAACATTACTAAAGTGGTTTTTTTTTATGCCTCAATATTAATCCTTAAACTTCAAAGTGCTCCCGTTGCAAGGTTGAAACAAATCAATAATAACCAACATATAAGTGACATTTTATGACCTGTACCGATAGAACAAAATCAGCCATATTAGCAATTTAATTAAAAGTTCAAAGTAGTACTAAAAAGTACATAGTGTCGACGGCCGATTGGCTCAGTGGGCAGTGACCATGCTTTCTGAGTCTAAGGCTGTGGGGTCGATTCCCACAACTGGTAGATGTTTGTGTGATAAACACGAATGTGTATGGGTGTTTATTTGAATATTATACGTATTTATGCATATTATTCACAAACTATTCATCATTAAGTACCCATGACGCAATCTTACCTTACTTTGGGGCTATGTGATGTGATGAGATGTGTGTATTATATACACACATCGCCACCTAGCCCGAAATAATACTTCTTTTAGGCTTTAGTCTCTCTGAGACTTATCTGTGAAACCGAAAACCTGATCGTTTTTGAGTAAACCTTTGCCAAAACTTTACTGAAAGAGATCAGATACAGCTATATCACTTTCTTAGATACGCTTCACGTAGCGTAGGTACTATGCGCTTGTCGGTATTTTATCTTCAATAGGGTTGTCATACATTTGGAATATTTTGAATTCGTGTGTATGTAAATATAAATATGCTTCTTTTGTTTTAACATTTTTACGGGGTTATCCCATATGAATAATGCATCCTTCAACATTATTTCGTAATTTGGGTACACGTTGTTGTACATCTACAAGGTCAATAAACGTCATCAAGCATCATGAATAGTGTATATTATAGACCAAAGAGCATATAATAGTACAGAAAAAAAAAATTATCTATTTATTTTATTTAATGTTTTGAAGTAAAAGGTAACAAACACGATACTTCAAAAAGATTGGAGGCAAGCGGCCCAGGACCGTGCATTGTGGAACTCCCTACAAAAGACCTATGTCCAGCAGTGGACGTCAATTGGTTGAGATGATGATGATGATGACCTCAACTCTTTATTTTTTCCATCAAAGACGGCAAAGGTTTAAAAAAAGGCTTGCTGCTAATAGAAAAATCATACTTAAAAAATCAGAAACTTTGATTTATATGATGATGACTTTTATAATATGATTTCATCCCCAGAATTTTAAAATTTGTGAAACACTTATTTTTTATTTTTAATCGAAAGCCTAAAATCAAAGTTTCATGGATGTAACTGGAAAAAGAAATTTGTAAATGAAGGATTTTATACAAACTTTCATCCCCCATTTAACCCTCTTAGGGTTTCTTGTGGAATTTTCAAAAATCCTTTCTTGACGGATTCCTACGTTGTAATAACTATCTGTGGGCAAAATTTTAGCCCGACCCGTCAAGTGGTTAGAGCTGTCGGTTGATAGATCAGTCAGTCAATCAGTCAGTTAGTCACCTTTGCCTTTTATATATATAGATAAATCAAATTAAATCATTCTTCTCAGAGCAGTTCAAAAATAACATTTTTGTACCACGTTAAAGTTTATTTTTTATATAAAGCAGTTTCGACAATTAAACTCGTCACGAAAAATATTTACCCTTCTTAACCAAAAATATAAAAATCAACACAGTCATTGAAAAGAGAGTGAAGTCACTCTATTTATTTACAATCGCTAAATTCATAACATCCTCTCTTTCTGCAGTGACGCTATTTTTGGGAGTTTTTGAGTTGTAATTTGCTGCTTACAGATGAACAGAGATTGAGTTTTTCAATTTATCCCTGATATGACGGTTCTCGTTACCTCTACCCTCCACTGTCCAGAGTTAGGACTTAGTCTGCGATTCTAAAGTAACTCAAAGTCAGGTTTTACCAGGAAAATGCTAGTCAAGAAAGACTAGAAAACAATCGATACCAAAATATTCGCATATTATTTAATGAAATGAAATGAAATGAAATGAAATGAAAATACACTTTATTGTACACCTAACAGAAATTAAATTATAAACAAAAACAACACAATGAAATACAGGTACAATGGGCGGCCTTATCGCTAAAAAGCGATCTCTGCCAGGCAACCCAATCAAGGAAAGGAAAAAACACAGACTTAAGGGTATTTAGTAGCATTGAAGAAAATGGTTACATTTTTAAGTACATAATGTGCAAACGTAACAAGCTAAACAATTGTACGTTTCGAAAGTAAGATCTGTACCTATTTACTTTGTATTTGAATGGTACATGAATGGATACATTGGTGCCAAGTTTATTGTATACACATTTATAAGCGTAACTAAATTTACAGGCCTATAAGTAAGGCTTTTGAAAGTAGCATTGTTAAGAGTGTAGCCCTACTTATAGGCTTATCAAAATATGAATGTTATGATTGATTAGAGACCTATAAACAATAGAAATGTCACTGTTATTTCCAAGTTTTTTAGTTTAACATGCTTCCATATAAGGTATACTGTGAATTATGTGCAACTAATCAAGCCTTCAGCCTAATTCGATTTTTTTTATGAAAAATAATAATAAAAAGGCAACTTGAAATAGTTTTCAATTCGAAAAAAGATATTTTCCTATCTTTGAGTCAGCCCGCGGAGCTTCGTAACCAATTTGCTTATGTAAATTCGAAGGTTCTACCTTGAATTATTCATTCATCGACTGAAAACATTTCTCTGTCTTTACTTTTAAACACCACCTAGTATCGCGCTTAGCCCGAAATAACTCAAAGCAAATCTCCTGCAAGATTTGCTTTGAGCTGGATGTTCAAAATAAACAAGTTTAAACTGATGAGAATTTTTAGAATGTGTGAGTTTAGTGAACATATTTTAGTCCACGAAATAACATTAGCCTAAGTTTAAGATGTCGATAATGTAAATACTTGAAAATCGGGGTAAAATGGATCGAATATTTTATAGTATTATTTGCTCAAATTTGCTTACCTCCCTGGCGGTGAATTTAAGCAGGAGGTAACGAGTTCGATTCCCGCCAGGGGCAATTTAGACATTTATAATATCTGAACTTCAGGAAGTTGATAACTAGCCACGGTCAAAGACTCAGACCAGACCAGAGGTGGTCTGATCTGGTGGGAGCCTTTGACCATGGCTAGTTACCACCCTACCGAAAAGTCGTGCCGCTAAGCGATTTAGTGTTCCGTTGCGATTTTACGTGGAAACCGATTAGTGGTATGACTATCATACTGCTTAACGGGTTACACCAACACCATTTTATTACTTACCACCAAATGAGATTGCAGTGTAATAAAAATGAAAAACATACTTGTGGTATTGACGAATACCACAACTATTTTAATGATATCTTCTGAAGGAGTAATTTTTCTAAGCATGTATCTATAATGAATACTTAATGTAAATTTACTTTAAAATGCTGCTCGAAAAAAGGGTTAAATAGAGTTAGGAAAGCGGAGTTATCTAACGAGAAAATTCTAGTTTTTATTCCTAATTATTTGAATTAAGTAGGAGAAAACTAGTCTTCGAACAGTGCTTGTTGCCAGTGATGACTTACGGATCTGAGACATGGTCGCTAACTATGGGCCTAATAAGAAGGCTCAGAGTCACTCAGCGGGCGATGGAGAGAGCTATGTTAGGAGTATCTCTACGTGATCAAATCAGAAATGAGGAGATCCGTAGAAGAACTAGAGTTACCAACATAGCTCAGCGAGTCGCAAAGCTAAAGTGGCAATGGGCGGGGCACATAGCTCGGAGAACCGATGGATGTTGGGGTCTTAAGGTGCTGGAATTGCGACCCCGCACAGGTAATCGCAGCGCAGGTCGGCCACTAACGAGGTGGACAGATGACATCAGGCGAGTAGCTGGGAGCCGCTGGAAGCAAGTGGCCCAGGACTGTGTATTGTGGAGCTCCCTACAAAAGACCTATGTCCAGCAGTGAACGTCAATTGGTTGAGATAATTATGATGGTGATGTGCTCTCATGATAATGTTATACCTAGATATCTACAAGTTCCTAGGGCCACCAGACGTTACCTCAGTCGAATTGTTACATTTTCGCTTGAGTAGTGTTATAGTATGAACTTAAACGTGCGCATATAAGCTTGAATTTGAATCTAATTTGACTATCTTTATTAAAATGGAAACTCATTAAACCAAGGTTACTAAAAACAATAAGCAAGCCAAGTTATTAAAAACGTACACGTTAGAGAAATTGCCAGACTAGCGATCGAGAGCAAACCTTCAAAAGCAAGTGCTATTATAATATTTATTACAGAATTTAGTAACAATACATTTCCCAAACAAAACAATGTAAGCATAATATTGTTTTATCATAGTTTGAGCAGGGCCTATAAAGGTTCTTTAGGCAGGCCTTTGTGAGATTTAGATAGGTTTGAAGGATTTGACTGTAACTGTTTGAAGAAGAACCTTCATAATTCTCGTAGGGTGTTGTTTATGTAATGTGTGAATACCGGACGGATCGCTTGGGTTTATCATAAGGGAGTTTTTCTTTTGACAAATATGTAAAAATTGTTTTAATGCGACATGAGTTTCCGACCGTTAAGTGAAGTACGATTTGATCAATATAAACTCAACATCTCCTGGAAATATGACCAATTTTAATACTTTATTTGGTTAATTGTGACCTTGGAATGCCAATTCTGCTGGCTCCAGATATAATTTATCGTGTGCTTGATTCAATGGTATTCATATTGCTAACGTGTATCATTATCGCGTTATATCTATATGGTTAATGATACGCAGTCTGGATACGTCCCTTTTGCTGCTCTAATCCGCGTACTTTCCGTTCCATGTTGAGTCAAATTTTGTCCGATCATCACAAACGACCTTACACAGTCCTGAACAACTCAATACGCGATCATGTTAAGATATGAAAGGCTTATAAATTACGAAGCTTGATACAGTGTAATTGTTTATAGGGTGATCGTATTGGGTAAATGATGCATATTCTTTGGATTACTTTTTATGTGTTTGTTTGTTAGAATTAAAAAAAAAAAAAAAAAAATTGGATCCTCTTTAAAAACTGACTTTACTAAGTCAAAAATAAAAAAGAACATCGAAATCGAAAATAAAATAAAACCCTTAATGTCAACAATAGGGTTGCTTTCCCTCGGAGTATACGACTATTACTAACATGTCATACACATGGTGACGAAATGGTGAAGGGGCATTTGGATCGAGCTATATCTAATTAGCACGGTTCAAGCTCGCCAAGTAGCATTGGAGCAGCATTGATAGTGAAGCTTGATACAGTACGATGAATTAATTATAGGGTGATCGGATTGGGTAAATAATGCATACATGATCCTCTTTAATAACTGACTTTACTCAGTCAAAAACATAAAACAACATTTAAATCTATTTTGTTTTTAGATACAGAATAACTTTATCAAAATAAAAATAAAAACCCTTAATGTCAACAATAGGGTTTGCTTTTCCTTGTACATATAGTATACGACTATTACTCACGTTTCTTAATAACGTTCCACCAAGTCACATTGGAGCAGCATGGATAGTGACCAGAGAGAAGACTTATGGCAACAATGGGATAAAGGAGATCCGCAGCCTATTAATCTCCCTAGAGGGGGATGCTCTAGTATGTAATTGTTTCTGTCTTAACTGTGCTTCATTGAACAGAACAATTATTCAGTGGCTTTCAATATGTTGGTAGATGATGCCAAGCCAGCAACCTATTTTGTTTTGGGCAGCGACCCTGCTTTCTGAGTCCAAACCCACGGCGTTCGATTCCCACAACTGGAAAATGCTTGTGTGATGAACATGGTGTTTATCTATAAATTATAAGTATTTATGTGTATTATATTCAAACAAATATTCGTCGGCTCTCTTAGTACACTGGCTACGCTTATTTTGGGGCTAGATGACGGTGTGTGTATTGTAGTAGTATGTTTATTTATTTTATCTAGCTAACTGACGCTTAGGGTGCCATCGTTGGTTCACGCAATTCCGCCACTGCCATCTACGCGAAGCCCTGCCACGCCGCTGACCTTCGATGGCGTGGTTTACAAACAATGTCCCAGAAGCCCGCCAATGGTGCCAATAGATCCAAAGAAGACATTTTTTAATTCTACACTCAGTGCTACTCACTGCCCCTAAAGACTGAGTGTTCCTTAATAGTGCCCCTTGAATAGGCTGCGGAAGATGATCGTTATATTGAAAAGTAAACAAAACTGTACCAGGAAGTATTACTATTGTTCCCAATAAAAAGTCCCATCTTCAAATGAAAGCAAAGACATAAAGAGTCTCCCTGTTGATTTATGGCTTTATACTATAGTCCTGATCCACTCAAGCGAACCAAACTTCCAATCCCAGGCAAGGAGTCAGTAGAGCGTTACGTATTACGAGTACAAATACACTTTTGAGGTCGAAGTAATATAAATCGTACAATGTTACTATTGTGTCTGTTTTTCAGCTATTATTACAAAATTCCAATTGTTTTCCAGTTTATTTGTTTATGCACGCATTAGGTATATTAAACCACTGCACTGGTTCGATTGAAATGAAACTTCTACCGTTATTATTTTTAATAAAGTGTTTTTCCTATACTTGGAGGAAATATCAAATATACCTATAAATACCTATAATTCTGATAAAAAAGCATATTATAAAAATGACGGCGTTGGTTGTATGGAAACCGTGGCTTAGTTGAAAAACACTCAGACCACGTTTGCTGGAGGCATGCAGGTTCAAATCTGCCCATTATTTACCATTCAAGAAGCGTATCAGATATATAAGGTATGCATAATAAAATAAATCGTCAGTTACGTTATTTTGCATATACTTAACACTTTGAATACAGTATTTAATTTTTAATAT
The DNA here is from genome assembly GCF_905163445.1 of Pararge aegeria. Classification (NCBI taxonomy): domain Eukaryota; kingdom Metazoa; phylum Arthropoda; class Insecta; order Lepidoptera; family Nymphalidae; genus Pararge; species Pararge aegeria. Next base: position 6,107,325 of record NC_053195.1, on the reverse strand, counting down.
TGTACCTATTAAAGAAAAGAAAGAAAGAATAAGTTTTTATGGCAAAAGCGAGAACTATATTTTACTGAATATTTCTTTGGGAACGAATGCCCTTTTTAACTTGTGACGGGACAAGGCAATACCTAAATTAGTAACGCCTAATCTAAGGAGATTCTTAGGTATCTATCAACCATTCGCCAATAGTTATTATCTAAAAGTTCGTGAAACGTTTTTTTTTTCTATAGACAATCTCTTAAATCATTAGTCTTTCAATTAGGGCGATGCCTTAGCACACTGCGCTCGTTAACGATTTCTAAACGAGATTTAGATGCAATGTTTACCCTATGACATCCACTAATTCAGCCACGCGTTTCCGCCGATAATATACATTCATATAATCGTTCTCGGTTCCCAATACCACGTTAATAATCTCGATAATAATAGGGCCACCTGCGTCGGACTCGATAATTATCACCAAGTCGTGACATCTTTACATAGAATAAAACAAAGTAATTTTACGCCTGCCTGTAATATATCCGCAATCTGTTCATTAAACAAGTCAGTTTTATTTGTTAACCCAATCATTACATAAAGCCATTTGGCATCTATTCACCCTCTTTATATATAAGCCGGAATGTCTTATCATATTTTTGGACAGTAAAGCCAGTCTGCTAACAAAACTTGAGATAAGTTTTGCATGCCAAATATTGCGGTATGGTTGCGGATCGAAAAGTTTTGTATGAAGTGGCATAAGTAATAAATCTCGAGCGTATACTTTGTACTCCTCTCTTTAAGGGTATGATTTTATACCCTTAAAAAGAGGAGTACAAAGTATACGTCGTAATATAGTCTGCTATATTAGAGTTCTAACCCAAAATGGTTAAAAGAAAGCAAAGTCTACCTCTCAGCAGTTGACATATAAAAAAAAGGTGTGTGTACTTATGTACGCGCGTAGAAAGAAGTAATACTTCTTTGGCGTTACAAGATAAAAAACTTTTAAAAAATTTAATCTTTTATACCTTATTCTACGTTTGTAAAAAAAAAAGCGTCACTAACAATAGAATAAAGGTATTTACTTCATTGAAAGTTTAATAATAACGCATTATAATTATTAAATTATAATAAAGTTTATTAAAATATCACAAATAAATACATATCGTGAATGCAGTTGTCAGTTCTCACGCAAATATACGTAGATGTCTTTACTTTTACTTTGTTGACTATAGCTAACTTCAGGGTGTCGGTTTTTTGTGACGGTGTGCGCGCGCATCGTGAAAATTTACTCTCATCGTTATTCCCTAACGCGCCAAAACAAGTATAACTTCAAAAAAAATTGGAAAATCCAAAAGTGCACGACTCAATAATAAAATAGCTATCCAATTATTTGTCAATAAATAACGAAAAAAAACACATGAGTCGTGCAAAATAAAAAAAATAAAAAAAAAATTAAAACAGCTGTACTAGGAAAGTGATGCACAGGCGCCCCTGGTGGAATAAAATGTACATAATATCTATAGATATAGATATATCACCATCCATGTTAATTTTACATGGATATATATAGATATACAGTCTTGCAGTTTTCGTTTTTTATTAATTGCAATTAAACTACACTGAATTAATTAATCATTCGCATTCACACACAAGGCTATAATAATAAAAATAGCCACCGAAATGAGGCGAAAAAAATTTTTCCACCTCTATGGAAGTCAGTAAAAATACGATTTAATAATTTTCACATTAATTTCACGTATGCACTGCAGAGTTACACCGCAATTATTCACGGCGAGCCATTTAATCACACGCACTGAAACAATACAGTTTAATATTCACACAAAATTGTATTCACCAATTGATATTTTATGAAGATTTATAGTTTACAAATGGTTTTAATTGATTCTATATTTTGCCGTACAATAAAACATTTAAACCATTATTATTATTCTGTCAAGTGGCTGAAAATTGTAAAGAATATGTTATATTCTACGGGAAACTATAGAATCAATCATACGCGCTTGCGCTTCTAGGCCTGTGGCTTGTAGATATTTCACTACTTCTGTGTCAAAATAATCTACTGGAATTTCTGAAACCAAATAAAGGATCTTAGGAACCTAACATTAGGGAAATAAAACATTTATCAATTTAAGGGGCAATGCGTTTGCGAGTCTTCCGATCAGTTTTTGGTTTGAATTAAATGTAAGACACACTTGTAGTTCAGAATCAATTTACTACGAGATTTACAATTTTGTTAGAAAAGTTTTGTAATTAAAAAAACACTAAGTAAAAAATATATGAAAGCGCCATCTAGTAATGAGCGGCCAAACTTCTAGGTCAATTGTCGCTAGACAGGCGACAGCGCAACCAGCGCGTGCGGGGCGCATAGCGTACAAAATAAAATCTACTACTTCGTTTTTTAAATTTTTTATCGTAAAAATACCTTTATTATTATTTAAATCTCATGTTATCGATTGCAGGGTAAATAAGAATCACTCAACATATGACGCCCTCTACTGTTGCATAGAAATATCAAATAAAATAAGCACGCCCAAAAAAAGAATCGTTCTGCTAGATGTGTGTGTGCAAGTTAGTAGTGTGTGTCGTGTAATGTTATAATCGTGCGCTTGTACTTACAAGATTAGCATCGGTTAACACAAGAACAGTTTCCTTCATAAATTCTTTAAGCATGGGTGTCTATAAGCACTGCTTACGGAAGTGGATAATCAATTACGTGTTTGATTTTTTTATGAATAAAATGATTTGCTTGGTTTGTTATTGTTGTTAACGGTCATTATTATTTTTTTAGAATTAAAAACATTATTCACAAATGTAAATACCTTTAAGTGTCTTTTAAGAAAATTAAGAAACTAATATTATCGAATTAGTCTTTCGTTTTGAAAATAATCTATGAAACCAAACGCTGTCTAAATTTTGAAAAATGAATAATTTAGGTTTTCCAGGAATCATTGGAAAGTGAGAGAGTTAACAATAAATTTGGTTTCTATTTATTGTTTACATATCAAAATAAAATAGCGTTCGTACCCATGCTTACAAAAAATTAAAGACTATTTTGACTAATTTCGATTGCAATATTATCATTAGCATATTCAATCGCCATTATTGTTTACCTTCGAACAATGCTGTATGGCGTTGGTGATAAATAAACGGTTCAAGTGCATAAATTCAGTAACTTTAACCTTTAGTAAAAGTTTGAGTAGTGATAGTTTAATGTGTTAAGGTTAATTTATAGTTTATTCATTCATTTTATAATGAAAGCATATTCGTGCAGTCTTTGTTTGGGTTCAGTGTGCCTGGAAAAAGTACTTAGAGAAAACTTTAATTTCTATCCCTATACCTATCGTAAAATTAGAAATCATTCGCAAAGGAAGGAGTGTACCAATGTTACAAATATCCCAAAAAAAGGTGATAAAGTAACACGTATGTTTAATAATAAATATTACGAAAACTTTTCTTGGCTAAGCGGCTTTGTACATACCAATCGATTATTTTGCTTTCCTTTTGTTTTATTGTCCAATATACGTAAAGTGTGGAATGATAAAGGATATTGTGATAGTTTTCATAAAGACGCTAAAAACATGATATGTTGGAAAAATATTATCGTCATCAGTGTGTTTAGAAAATGCTGCCGAATGGTGTGTCATAATTTTGTGACGTAAATAAGGGTATGTACTTTTATTCAATTAGCAGTAGATAGACGATAGTATTAAATCAATCAAAAATATAACTTTCGTAAAGTAATTTGATTATAAACCGACTTACCTATATAAAATCAAAATTTTAATTTTACTTTATGTTTGTGCTGAACACCTTGTGCATACCCTGGGTCCAAGGGCTATGCACGCCACTGGCAATGGGTACATACCACGATAATATTTTTGGATTTGTTGATATTTTGACCCAGTTGCATGGATCGTGGTCGCGACAGGACGGTTGAAGAACTATATTTAAGGAATGTTGATTAACCACAAAAATGTTAGTTTTAATCTTTAACAATAACATTCGTTTTACATTGAGCGACACGACTGATGCACGAATCCAATAGCAAACTGCCGGCAGGCGGTTAGTGTACCAACTACCTACATGCGAACGATGATGTCATAAACCCAGTCGGGAGTTTGTGCGTTTCAACTGCGAGATCGGTATGGACTATGGTTGCATTACACCGGTAGGTACGATCGTAAATGTAAGTTCGTGAATGTTGATATATATTTTTGTGTGAATGTTTGTATGAGGTGTAGATAAACTACATGGTAACTAACCACTACTTGAACTTAAAGACAAGCGTTAGCTGGCATACAAAAACATATTTTATTTATGTAGTATCATAATATGTTAAATTATAAGAAGGACAAAATGTGGTCAAGGAGAATCTCATACAGATCTTTTACAGTGACCCTTGATAGCGGAATAGAATAAATGGTATACAGAGTATGTAGGATTCAAATCCGGACATCGAATGCTATTATGCCTTTACAAGCATTTAGCATCATCATATCATCAAATCATTACACAAAGATTTAAGATAACACGCGTGCCAATGTAGCCCTAGTGTAAGCGTATCTTGTGTTATGTTGTTTCTATGTATAATATACATAAAAACTTATAATTTAGATAGACACAGAAAAACATTCGTGTTCATCACATAAAAAAAAAACACAAATCCAGTTGTGGAGATCGAACCCACTGTCTTGGACTCAAAAATCAGAGTCACTAACCTCTGCGCCAATAGGGCGTCCATATATTAGCTACCAATATTAATTTAATTCAGTTCAGTCTTCTCCTATCTTAAGAAGTTCCCGTCTAAAGTCAAAAACACTCCAGTCTACAGAATACTGTATTATTCATGTCTGCATCCAATTTATAAGCTGACTCCATAATGCTTCCGAACATGAAACTTCCGAATACACATGTAAAACGGTAATTTTAAGCTGGAAAATGTATTATTTCAACAAAGAGTTTCAAGTTTCGAAAAGCACGTTAAGCCGTCATATCGGCCTCGGTTATAATCACTAAAATAAACCACCCGGGTAAGTTCATTTGTGCATTTCCTCTCGTATGAGAGAGAAGATTATTGGGCACTGAGAAGTTGGATGGATTGTAAGGCCATCAAAATTACTTCTATACATGGGTGTGACCCATTCGAGAATTTTGTACGACACCCGCAGAACGGAGGTTGGTGGTAACTGTATAGTGATCTGCCGTCACCACACCGCGCCCCATGTTACTCGAGGAAGAGGTCGGCTTTCTTAACCATATTTCGCCAAGTTATTCTGTCTAGCGTCGTCATGTGTCAATTTGACAATCAACCAATCGTTTTGACGTCATTTCGATAGTACTGTCATCCAAATTTGTTCTTCCACTATGAAAGTTAAGCTTAATTTGCTATACTCCGCGAAAAACAGGAGAATATTAGTTCGTAGTTAGAAAACTACGAATTAATATTTCATTGAAAAGACAACATCTCCTGAAGATGTTCCACGAAACTCTTTACGCAAGTTTCGTTTCGTACATTGCCGAAGATCTGTTTGGTGTGGAGATTAAGTATGAAACAAATTATAAAAAACACCATACAGATTCTCTTGCTTTTAGCGGAGTACAGTAAATTAAGCTTAATTTTCATAATATATCATAGATTTATTACCTGACCAAAAAAGACATATAAAAGAATTATAACGAATTGAGAATGCCCTCTTATAAAACAAAGTTTTATAAGCATTCCTTTATTGTTCAAGCTATCGAACTGTGGAATGCATTCCCAATAAACATAATAATAATACACCCCCAATCAGTTTCTCTTGGTTTTCCATTAGGAAAGGGTGCCTAAGGTTGCCTGGAAGAGATCGCTACTAAGCGATAAGGCCGCCTTTTGTATTCTACTTTTTAAGTTTTCTCTTGTTGTGACTATTGTTTTTTTCTTTTTGTGGTGTACAAATAATGTGTATAAATCAATAAATATATAAACAAAAATTTGATATAAATAATATGAATTCTAGAATATTAAATATATACACCTGTTATTTTAGAATTATATTCGTTCAAACAATAATATAAGAAAATCTTTATAATAAGCTAGTTAAAGCTGTTTAAAGCCTTCGACTAAGCGGATTTACCGTGCTGAGAAGAAAATAAAGCAGAAAGAAACTCCTATTAAACCAACAATAGACGAGAGATTTCAGCTGCAATGTAAATAAAATGAAAGCATCATTAATCAGTATATTGTTGGTTTTATTTTACAATTCAACATAGTAGTCTCTAAACTCGATTTTTAGTTGGATGTTATTTAAATCCAATTAAATAGGATACAAACAAACACTTAGTTAATCTAAAATCAGCCTAAAAAACATACAAAAATTAGGTCGTCCTATGAAAACGGTAATAAAAAAATTCTTAACGTTTGTCACTAGGCGCCGAAGTTTTGCAGTTCATTTACTCTCTGTCAGTTACTAAAACAGCATACCTCATTGATTATATGTTACTATGGACAAACCTGCACTCAAAACCCTTGTAAAAGCCAAAGCTTAAAAACGAATCCCCATCCCGGAATTAAAGCCTGGACTTCGTGATCCTTAGTCAAAAAATGCTAAACACTAGACTAACAAGATATCTACGACAAAACAGTATTAATATTTCTATGTCATATAGAAACATAACGTTATATCTCACGACGAAATTATTCACTTTACTAAGACAAGAGGCCCTCTGAAATAATAAACCTTTACCTCAAGACATCAAACTATGGGGCAAATGGAATTTGGGTAAATTAATAAGCCTTTAACTTGGGTAAGGATTTTGGGAAAATTTCCGCAAACAAATAGCGGATATCGTCGGGATATACAATTAAACTTAATTTGCTATACTCCGCGAAAAGCAGGAGAATCTGTATGATTAATTGTTAAGTTCTTTACAATTATTCATTGTAAAGTAAACACCTCCTGAGGATGTTTTAGTGTCCGAGCGAAAAGTACGTAGAATGTACATTGCCGAAAGTCTGTTTGGTGTGGAGTATAAGGATTGGAAAAATTATAAATTACACAGAACCGATTCTCTTGCTTGTCGTGGAGTATAGCAAATTAGGCTTTATTTCCATTGTAAATCATAGAGTTTCGCAAATTAACGCCTGCTTCTATGCAATATCTACATATTATGTATTAGTGAGTTCTCCATAATATACAAAACTAGGGGTCCCCAGCGCCATCTATCTGGCTGATTTGTGAATCTAAACCATCCAGGGAGCTACCCAAACGTATACTAAAAAATTCATTCAAATCGGTCCAGCCGTATAGGAGGAGTTCAGTGACATACACACGCACACAAGAAATATGTATATAAAGATAACACTAGTAAATTATTTAAATTAATTTCAGACCCTATTTATTGGCACATATTCTTAGAGTGAGTTTCCTTTGTTATCTTCATGCCTTCTAATATCTCAGCGCTTAATAAGAGCGGCAAATTGCCAACGGCAGAGGCAAATGCAGCCGTTAACGCACTGGCGGCAGCCATCGACCTATAGTGACACTTGCAGTTTTTTCAGTAACCATTGTGCAACTGGCTCCTGTAGAGACAGGTCCACGATAGTTGCCGCTGTTGTCACTGCCGTTGACATCGTGCCGCTTGCCCTTACAGTTTAGTATAGACCTTCTTTCTCAAAGAAGATAGGCCCACACAGAAGAAGGATGAATGTTTGTTACCCTTTTACGCAAAAACTACTGAACCAATTTGATTAAATTTTAGAATGACAATAGATTATATGCTGGACTAACACATAAGCTACTTATTATCCCGAGATAATGAACGGTTACCCCAGGATTCATAAAAAACCAAACAAAGCCGCGGGCAACAGCTGGTTTATAATGAAACAAACATCTTTGAAGAAACTTGGAGCCTAAAGGTACACTTTTAGAAGTGTACTATAATTGCTTTACAGCCTGCTTTTAATTAAAACCAATATTAAAACTCATAATTAGTTAAACTTTTAATTTCATCGGAAGACCTCTTTTTAACGTAAAAACTTCTCTGAACATGAACTATTTAGGTGTCCGGAAAGTTTTAAACGAGCGTGTTATTTAGCAATTTGCTATTTTTAATATGCTTTTGAAGTTTCGCTTTGCAAAAATCAACTATGGAATGTTTTGTAAAACTAAGAGTATTACAAAATTTTGCTATAATACTTTATCGGCATAAATTCAATTAAAATTATTTTAATCTTACACATTAAGATGAAATTATAGGAAAACTAACGGTTCAATAATTTGCGGGCAGCACAAACATTTTAAGTGACCTATAATAATATAATTTTTGCTTCTATTGTTGTTCTTATCTTTTATAATTGAATTTTGTGCAATAAAGAATTTCTTTATCGATCTATTATTCATATAATTTTGTATTTTGTTACATGAAGAAACTAAAAGCGTATATGAAAAGTTCCAAGATGTTACACTCGAAAACGTACCATATGACACCAGCGGTGAGCGTTGTGGATTCAAATGGTAGGTGCAATTTCTCAAGTCTGGTAGGAGGCTTTAGCTGTGGCTAGTTACCGCCCTACTACGTTACCATGCTTGACTGCATCATCAATTGCCACCAGAGATAGCAGTTGAGGGCTAACTTGTAGATGAATAAAAAAAACGACCTTCAACCAGCATAAGAGCAGCGTAAAGCATGCTATCATCGTGTGATCTCTTAAGAGAGGGGATTTCACCCAGCAGTGGGATGCTAATAAGGCTCAACTGACCAACAGTGGGACTAAGAACGATGATAATGACGCGCGTTTTAAATTATGCAACACCTAAATAGTTCTTTGAATATTGGTAGAGTCACTACAAACAGACAGACTTGACGTTTCAAAAGTGCTTATATTAGGCCTACTTGAAATAAATGAATTTTTATTTTTTTTTGTTTTTGAAAATTTAATTAACTTGTCGATCGTCAAACAGAACCCCATCCCTATCCCTATCCCTAAATAATATTATAAATGTCAATGGAAGTTTGTTTGTTACGCTTTCACGCAAAAACTACTTAACCGATCCTCATGAAACTTTGTACACATATTTTTGGAAGTGTTAGAAGTAACATACAATACTTTTTATCCCGACATTAAGCTCGGTTCCTTTGCAAGTGTTTGCCGATTTTACACCATAACTCCGACAACATAAACCGATTTAAATAATTATTTTCGTAATATAGAGGTTACAATATGTGTTTAATTTTGCTCAAACTGTGTACATCTGATGAATGTGGTTGGAGATAGAGGATAGAACTCCTCAGTGGACGGCAGCAAACCCCTCATTTTAGGCTTGGCGATACTGAATACTTTAAGTTTTTTTAGAACTACAACTAAATTGAATGCCACATCAAAAAACAAAATCAAACGCAGGCGAAGTCTCGGGCAACAGCTAGTAACTATATATAGTAGTAGTGTAGTTAATAACTGTGACAGCTCATCTTTATTTTTGCCATCGAGCAACATTGCTGCAATGCCGTGCTGAAGGTCATGATTGCGGTGTAATTACAGTCTTATGAGGTTTAACACCTGCGCCTTGGGTTAATGGATACTGAACGGCACGTTGCGGGACGTGTTCCAATGCGAAATGTTGGTCTGTTGAAAGGCTATGGTTTCCCACTACCCATAAATATAGTGATGAGATTGGTCCGTCCACCAATGAGATGGACAGACCAAGTGAAGGCCACAATCGAGGCTCCTCTACATGAATGCGCAAGAAAGGCAATCGTTAGAGAAGAGTGGCGAAGGATTGTAAAGCGAGCCACAACACCCAAATGACGACCACGACCAGCCTGTCAAGACTTTAACGACTAAGAAGAAGAATAAATATAGTTATAATTTTTTTTTATTTAATAATTATCATTATTCATTGTAATTTTTTTATTTTTTTCTAATTTTGTCTTTTCAATTTTATATTTATGACATGCCATTTTAATCAATTTATACTGTAATTTTAATTTTTAATTCGATATTGTATGTTGTTATTTATTTATTTTTCTTTTATGGATTGAGACCATCTCATGCGACGCACTACACCACCGGTAACGGGAGCACTCGCGGGAGCCCGTAGCTCCTGTTGCCCCAAGCTGGCCGATGGTGGTTACTATTATTATTATTATAAAGCCATCCGCTTGGTCCGTCAATTATATTATTAAAAAAAAGTTTTTTACATAAACAATATAGCCTTATATCCTTCATCAATTTTGCTAAGGATTGCCTCAGAAAGCTGACTAGTTTATTTCCGAAGCTATAAAAAAGGTAGTTTATTTAACGTAATAGCTTCACATGCTAATACAAAGCTGTACTCGTAACGATTTTTTTGTTATATTACCAAACGAAAGTTAATTTAGTACGCGGTAAAAACGATCAATCACGGGCACGTGTAAGATGATTTATTATAACAACATCGGCTTCTCCTTTAACAACTCTTTCGTAGCACGTCGGGGAACTTAGGAGTACATAATATATACATAACTTTTTGGTAACCATTTTTCATAATATCATCATATCAACACATTACCGGCCCACTACAGAGCACGGGCAGTGGCGTGCACTTCATACATGCACAAAAGCACTGCATACCCAAATTGTTTTATATAGCTCGTATTGGAGGGGAATATTTCTATTTTATGCTATATATCTGCGTTATGCATACCCTGGCCGAAGACCCTGTGCACGCCACTGAGCACGGGTCTCCTCCAACAATGAGAAGTGATTAAGGCCATAGTCCACCACGCTGACCCAGTGCGGATTAGAAGACTAATATAATGTCTAATTAATGTTCTCATATTTCGTCGAATGTCTGACGAAAAAGTTGCAAAGCGCATCTTGTATTCAAAACTGCAAGCTTTACCATATTAAACAATATTATATTGTTCCGGCTAGATGGTAGAAATTCATAGAAGATCGCTCACATAGGCGACATTTATTCACGAAGGTGTCGAAATTTGAGTTGCGACGACGAGTTTAATTCGCAGCAAAACGCGATGAGCTAAAGGCCTAACTACCAGCAGCCGTATCGTTTAACTTTATTGCCCGTGTGTTGATATGTAATAAATAAAACCGCACATGTAGCACTAAATCAGGTTATACGAGTCAACTGCGAACTCGCCAACGATACTCTTAACCGGAATTATAAAATATTAAAATCACCGAAAGCTGTGCGCCTCATCATCGCTAAAATATTGACTCTGCGTTGCATACAAGAAACACGTAAATTAGTGAGGAAACATTTTGAAAAAATCTACAGCACCAGCCTGAGAGATGCCCAAAAATTTGTTATAAAGTCGCAGAATATGTCAAAGCATATTGTAAATTTGACGACTTACTCAATGAAAATATTCAATAATGATAATAATAAGTCCCCCCCTCGATCTGTTTACAGCGCTCTAATATGGTGCCATTTTAAATGTACACATTAGATTGACATTTCTTTTTTAAATTATAATAATAATTATGTAATCTATTTAAACAGTTACAATTCCTTTACAATTTCATGTAATGGAATTGTAACTGTTTAAATATAAATGAAAAAAAGAAACTGAAACAGTCGCTGTGGCCGAATACTGTTAGGATTCATTGAGTCATCTTTGTATCTAACACAGCTTGTAGGACACGATCCTTTTTAGATATGGTAATAAATGGGACAGAAAGGTCATAAGGGTAAGTAATTTTGTGCTTATAAGACTTTTACTGACATCAAAACTCAATTTAGACATTTCCTCTAAGAAAAAAAATCTACAGTCACTATATCTCCCTCATAAGATAATAGATAAACCAAATCGAAGTAAATTAAATTCTAATATTATGAAGATTACAATAGCCTAAAAACAGAAAACGTGACTGTAAAAAAAACAAAACAAGAATAAAATCTTGTTAAAGAGGGTACTTTTGAATAAGGTTTAAATTTCTTAGAGAAAAGATTCTCTAGAAAGAATTTTAACCTCAACGGTTTTTAAGGTTCACCGCCCGTGTATCTGAACCGAAGCAGCTCAAAGTGCATTAGCTCATGCATTTTTCACGTTTCAGTCGACTGAGGGACTGGGAATTTAAGAATTTTAAGAGTCAAAGTGCGCTATGCCATGCCACTATTTAGAAATCTGCTTTTCCGTTTTTGAAATGTATATAAGTACTTACTGCATTAATGTTTTATACACATTATTATAATGTATAATTATTGAAATTTGAAATAACGTCGTAGTTAGTAGTTACCACGTTTCAGTTGCCTGACTGACGGGAGTTTAAGAATTTTAAGAGTAAAAGTCTGCCATGCCATGCCACTATTTAGAAATCTGCTTATCCTTTTTTTTAAATGTATATAATTACTCACTGCATGAATGTTTTATACACTTTATTAATGTATAATTATACAAATTTTAAATAACTTCGTAGTGACTATTTTTAAAGAGTAATTGATATTTTTTTAGTAAGTACCTACCTATTATTCATTGTTTTAAATCTTAGCATTTAATAGCGTCTGGTTATTCTGTCAATGATTACTATAAAAAACATAGAATTTTAAATCACACATATAATGTACAGCAAATAGTCTTAAACCTTAAGATATTGAAAGCCTGGGTAGGTCAGCTTGTTCTCAATGTAATATGTAGGGGATCTACGAAACAATATTTCGGCAATAAAATTTGTTTCAGGAGGTCGACATAGGATCCCCCGGTTTAGAGGGCAATAATGTCAAGGCGACCCTCATTTCTCATCGATACTATAATGGAATTTGAAACAAAATGTAGTACGTTATTAAATAAACATAACGCCATACAGATAATAATATCATGTTGTCCTACTGTAGTTATTCTTTCAAATATCCGAGAAGAACAACAGAAATGATCACTTATAATAGGCAGGTCTTGTGTAGAGCCATAAAACTAATTTACTTTATTCATCTAAATGTAGATTTAATTATTGTTTTTCAAAAAGCATAGTAAAAGAAAATTGAGAGGCTATTATAAATATGTGTATGAGAATATAAAGCCATATATCGCCAACCGACTGACTCTGAACTAAATCACGAAACCATTGGAACTAAAAAACCTTTTAACTTAACTTTTAAGAGGTATATTAGTTCTAAGGTTCATACATAAGAAAGTTTTTTTTGAAAATCCATCTCCTTAATTAACAAAATAGTACAGAGAAATGATGTAGATTTATTAAAACTCGTACATCATATTCTACGTTTAACAAACGTTTATAATTTAACAAAGTGATGTGGAAATTAAATCGTCGCTCGTCTTCTGCAAATAAGAGATCAGAATTTTTCATTAATTAATTGAAACATAATTTCTTTATTTGAAGCAATGTCGACCAAGTCTTAAATTTAATTAGATTTTCCAGTTTTTTCTATGTTCTGTGGAATCCTCATTTAGATTTTACGTGAGTGTACAGTTTGTTCTTTGTATCTATCATTTAGTTTTAATGAAATACACGTAAATTTTATTATCACGGTAGTAAATAATTTGGTTCTTGTCAAAAGTTATTTATTTTATTAAATTAACCTCAGCCATCACAATATGTAAAACCAATTTAGTGTAAAATAGTAACTTATTACATTAGAAAATACTGCAGTATTTAAAAAAAAAATATGTAACTACTTTTTTACCTTAGTCAGCAGATTAGCGAGTCAGTAAGTCAGTATTAATAACAAAAAGCAAAAACTACTCACTTACTCGCTAACCCTACTTATGATAAAATTGATTTCGCACTCATTTAATATTAAATCAGTTCTTATATATAGTGACTCAATATTTCATCTCGTAACATCGTGTCTGTTTAAGCATGCAAATCATATATTTCCCCGAAGGTGAATGCAAAATGTAATAGAAACTAGATTTTTCTTCGAGCGGAATTCAACACTGGCAACTCAATTTATAGGGTAACTTCGTTTCATACCGCATTCTAAAGAGTATTTTATTTAGAACTTCAATTTAGTGCGATACCTGTCCGTATTTTGGGCCCGTCTGGGGATATTATATAAGGCGCTTGCTAGGATTTTATTTTCCTGTAGATCCTTCCTCGCGTTGCAATTTCCCCTAAGGGCTTTCCCGACGTGCGGCCAATTTTCAGAACGAGTTATGTCGAGAATCTGTTTTAGAGGCAGCTTAATATTCGGCGAGTTAAATACAAGTTCGAAACAGATTTCACAGTATTGAATTGTGTACTAATATCACTTTATGGGTTTATACAAAATCCGGGTAATGTGCCAACGGTAACAGCGATGAAATAATGTAAAAGCGAAATGTTTTAGTTAATTTTCTTAAGAAAAATATAAAATTAACGAAACGGCAAGTTTTATTTATTTAATTAATCAGTTATATAATTAATTTATTTAATTAATCAGTTATATAATTAATTAATTTAATAAATAAGTTATATAATTAATTAATTTAATTAATCAGTTATATAATTAAGTACTTACACTTACATTTGCCCGTTCAATTTTTCTCACATTCGAGGGCTCCTGGAAGAAATCTCTGTTGAGATAAACTGTCCTTGTTGACGTCCTGTCCTTTTTCATGTTAGTTTTAATCTTTGATACTAAATAAAATAACATAAAAGAAAATTAAACTACACAAAAATTGTTACTTTGTAGTTTGAGGTCAAGTCAAGTCAAGGATCTGGTCAATTTGGGTATTTATAATTTAGAAATTAGTTCAGATGGTGTTTAATTTAGTTCAGCATGTGGTTAGTATACACACCAAATAAATACAAAACTCAAAAGATAAGGCAATTCCATAGAAAACTCTGTTACTAACGAGTTTTATCTGATGAAAATGCAGTCATGCGCTAACATCGAAATAAAAAAGAGTTATGTGTACAATGTACGAGTTAACTTAACATTTTCCGAGTTCAAATAGAAGTACCGACCTGTGTACTGATACAAAATAGTGTATTTTTTGAGTCTACCAACAGTTTTTTGTAAAATTACATGAATTACGATATATTGAAACTGTACTTTTTTTACCTTTGTTTAAGAGTAATTGAAAACCTGCAAGAAATATATTTTATGACTTCTCGAAATATAATCTAATGGGTATTCGATTTAGAACTTCAATTTAGTGCGATACCTGCTCGTATATTGGACCCGTCTAGGGACATTATGTAAGATGCTGACTACGATTTTATTTTCTTCCGCAATTTTGCTCGTATTGCAGTTTACCCTGAGGGTTTTCCGCACGTGACGACATTTTTTTTGCACACAATTTCATGTTACGTGTACTGTAGTTTTATATACATTTTATCATTATTGCTAATACTATCTTAGAGAGTTGATTAGTTTTATACTTCCCTCCGATAGTACATAACTTAAATTGTCTTAATATTTTATCTCAATATAATCTTCTATCTTCTTTATTAATCATCATCATATCGACCCATCACGGGTCGACTACTGGGCATGGGTCACCTCCCACAATGAGAAGAAGTTAAGGCCATAGTCCAGCAACCAAGCCCAGTGCAGATCGGTGGACTCTACACACCTTTGACAACAATATGGAGAACTCTCAGGCATGTAGGTTCACAATGTTTTCCTTCACCGTTAAAACAAGTGCTATTTTTATTGCTTAAAATGCATATAACTTAAAAATGATTTTTACTTTTTTTTCACTATTACTTTTGTATGAACGGCGATATAAATTTGATTACACGCGATTGCTAATGTCGCCACTAATCAAAATCAAATACTAGATACCAAAAGTTTGGATTCGCAGTGAACCAAATATAGTTGCTTCTCAAACTAGTTAATAAAATAGACTAATAATCATCGTCATCAACCCGATATTGTCCCACTTTAGGTCAAGAAATAAAAGTGGTTTGGGCGTACAAGCGCGGTTGACACACTGACAAAGTGCGGATTGGTAGCCGCCACTAAGAAATTTATGGAGAATTATGGAGGCAAGGATCCTTATGATGTGGAATGCAATATTTGACTCTAATATAATTTATTTATTTTTTATTGGTAGCGAAAACTTACAGCTTAGATAGAAGAACAAATAAAGTCGCCGAGACAATTAGCTAAAATTAAAAAAAAAAATAACTTAAATAAAAAGAAGGAAAATGCTTCCTACATATAGGAACGGTAGGTGAGTTTTTGAAAAGTGTAGGTACGTTTAATTAGAAAAGACATCGAGTGTTCACAGCTAAATTAAAACTTAATAATTTAATTACCGGAATTCATTTTAAAGTTTATTCATCTATAACGTGTAAATGAAAAAGGATATATTACTTCATAGGCTTTAGAGGCATTATTGACTGTCTCTGAGACTTATCTGTGAAACCGCTAATAGTATTTGAGTGACCTAACAGTAGTAACATTGCATGGTAAATTAAAATCAAGTGCTTCCTGACACTTTATTAGTTAGCTTTGCGTAGCGTACGGTGCGCGTGTCGGTTTTTTATCTTCATTAAGTTTGTCTGAACTAAACACTTAGAATGTTTTGAATTAGAATCTATGGAAAATTTAATTTCCTATTTTTCAGGGTGATTCCTTATGAAATATACTGATGCACCTGCAACAGTAGGTCGTAATTCGTTTACAAGTTGTAATCATATTAGTTATAAGAAAGTTTAGATGGGAGTATGTTACCCCACCACGCTTGAGCGACTTAACAGGTATGGATGGAATATGACTAAGTCTACGTTTAGTCCCGGAAAAATACACGGTTTTCGTGGGATGGATTTGTTATTGTTGTTCTTTTTTTTATTCCAATACAAGTAAGCCCTTTACTGCAACCTCACAAACTGGTCAGTGTTGATGCAGAGTAAGATGGTAACAAGCTAACCTGTTAGTGGTATGGCAGTTATATACCCATACCCTCAATCGGTATCCGCGGAACGCTAAATCGCTTAGCAGCACGTCTTTGTCGATAGGGTGGTATCGATAGCCAAAACCAGAGATAAAAACCGGGACCTTCTACTTCACGACACATTGCTCACCGCTGCGCCAGCGAGGTCGTCAAAAACACAGTTCACAGAAAATGATATAATATGTTATCTTGCAAAGCGGTAGTTCAGCGGTCAGAGAATAACACGCATACACATCAACAATTCTACGCGAACGAAATGACTTAAAAAAATAAAAAAACATGCAAAATTTTCCTACGTCCTAGTTTCCCATTAAAAAGTCCCTTTAATATATCACATCTTTTTTATTCCCTTTTAAACGACCGCAGTTGCGTCAGCACATACATTAAGCTATTTTCGTAAAATGGTTTTGTCGAGAAATGCAAGTTCTTTTCTACGGACATCGATCTTGGTGGCATTGCGTGTGAACTCACTTAAAAAGCCTCGCAATGAGTCAGTAGGTTTTTATAGCTAAGTCAACATGTATTAGACTAAATATTGTTACGAAATAGCAGCAAACTAGATATCCATTTATTTTAGTCCAACAAAATATGCAATGATGCTTTATGACGTATTTTATTTTGAAACTATTTGTAAACGTTGTGAAAACGTGCAACAAGTAGTAGATCGCAACGTAAAAAAAAAATAGTAAAAATAGCTTCTTTTAAAAGTAAAAAATAAATAAACCTTATCTTGTTTAGGTAGCCTCGGAACATAAATTTATCTCATCTCTGTAACTTTTAATATAATATTTTGAAAGATAAAGCTAAATTAAAATAATTCTTACTCGTCGATGCTAATCAGTACCAATATTATAAAAGCGAATGGGTGTCTGTTTGTTCTTTACGTCCTGACTAAGCCACAAGGCAACTAGATTTTGGCATATAGTTAGTTGAAAGGACGGAGAGTAAAATAGGCTACTTTTTTTCTCAGGAAAACGAATTGTTCCCACGGGATTCGTACCATAAACCATAACGCAGAAGAACAACGCATAAACGCGGGCAACTGCTTCTACTTAAATATACTAGGATGGTAGCCGTTCCTTTCTGGAAAAATCCACGCTGATGCTTCCTTTACATCACTCGAGGTACGTAACAAACAATAGTGACGTAAACAATGTTATATACGAGATTCTGAAATTTCCATTACTCGACGTCGAGAACGTGAAAAATGCATGAGCTAATGCATTCGGAGCAGATCCATCGGGTACCTGAAAAACTAGGGAAAACTGAAGCTTTGTTGACTGTTACTATATGATCACTTGAGAATTCTACGTGACTTACTTTACAAAACATCAAAAGAATAACCTCTAGAATAATACTGTACATTCGACTGCCAGCCTTTTACTATAATACATTCGATTGGCGCAACAGGCAGGTACTCTACGTTCAAGACTGGCAAGGTTCTATTCCCACAGCTGGAAAATGTTTGTGTGATGAACATGAATGCTTTTCAGCATCTGTGTGTTTATCAGTATATTATAATTATCATCAACAACAAACCTCTCAATTAGAAAGGATTGGACCATAGTCTACTACGCTGGTGGATTGGTGGTTTCCGCACGCGTTTGAGAACGTTATGGAGAATTTTTAGGCATGCAGGTTTCCTCACGATGTTTTCCTTCACCGTGCAAGTGATATTTGAGAGGTGCGTGCTGGGATTCGAACTTGGGGCTCCGAAAGTTTACCCGAAGTCTTAACCACTAGGCTATCACCGCTCAGTTACTAATATGTATCTAAGTATATTGTTCATGAATATTCATCATTAATCTGAGTACCCAGAACACAAGCAACGCTAACTTGATTGTGTATAATATTGTCGTAATATATTTATTTTATTTTTAGTTTACAACATTTTATAATTTTTTTAACACGGCTATCATAAAACTTAAATTATTTTGAATATTGCGCACATAATAATAAAAAGCTTTCTTGACCATAATAATCCTTAGAACAACATACAAATATTAAACAGAAGATATGACGATAAAAAAATTACTTTTTATTTTGTCGTATAGAATTGCTGTGTTCTTATTACCTGTATCGTAGATTTGCTCCTTACAGACAACACTTACAGAGTACGCTTTAAAATAAATAAATCAAAAGTACACAAATAAAAAGCGAATTTGCTGCTACTTTCAGAATTCGTCAGAATATTATACCGCGCCTTTAAAAACATCGCTTCAGAAACGTTTAGTCGCAATTATCATTTTACCGAAGTTGGTAACTTTTAGTTTACATGGCTATTGTTTATTAAATGTTTTTACCCTGAAATGCCCTATGTGCTCTTGTAGACTTTAAAATAATATCACACCTATTATTTCGGTAGGTAACAACTTTTAAAGTATCTAATAGTGCTCATTTTCATAGCTGTCCTGCTGGTCTAGATTGTTGGCGTGTTAAATTACAGATTACAAGGTCTTCACACACTTCTTTCACTTTGTTCACCTACATCACGCTATGCGTACTTTGTGGCTAGATTGCGATGCGTGTATTTAATTTAAAAAAAAAACATAAACATATTAGTTTTAATCATGGATAAAATCAAAATAAACGGGCTCAGTATCATATTTGCAGGAATAGTAAGTATTTCGCGTACCTGTACAGAAGTCGATCATTGTTCTCGTATTCTTTATTAATCTGAGTTGTTAGCAAGCCTGCGTTATTTTGTTATTTATCAGATGGTTTCCGTTATTGCTACCTTCATTAATCTCTCGGATCTTGAAGGAAATCCCGCAAAAAGCATTGTTGTATACCCCTGATGATAAATGCGGCCCGTTGTCTTTCTTATTTTTCTTTTACACATCTGTTATCTATTCATTACTGTAGGGGTTCCTTCTTCCGGCGTTAGAGAATAATTTACAATTAAAATCTGCTTTTAATTTATATTATAAGAATAGATTTTTATTTCCAATAAAGTAAACTTTAATTGTATCACATTAATTACAATATACTGAAAATGTAAGTTTCGAAGATATTATTTGATTGTAACACATTACCTGGGCAAGAGTAACGCTTGACGAGTTTACGTTTCTTGGTAAAATTATCCAACTTCAGAACTTTTAATTCGGATACCGACTCTCAAATATTCAACACTTAAAGAAGCCCCCGTTCGGTATTAGAGTTTTGCACTAATTGGGAGAATTCAGTATCGATCAAACGGTTGGCAACTCCAACGCCGTTTTAATTTTAACTTTTACTCAACTTTGTCGTAAATATCGAGAGCGCCAGTTGTAAAATGGAATACCTAATTCAGAAGTAACTTTCCATGATCCACCGGAAATAAACAAGGTAGGTTTCCGAACTTCGAGTGTTACAGGTAGCACCAGGGAAGTTCGCAAACCTACCTTGCTTTTGTATACTAAATACCTGGCTATATATACTAAAACAACACAGTTGTCAGCTCTGTCAGGTGGTTCAGTTTAGCAGTTCAGTTTTCTCGCGATGCCTGTGTGCGTTTCAAGAATGCTAGAAGAAAAGCTAAAATCAATCAATTAAGTTAAAATACCAAATTGATCTTAACATTATATAGAAAAATAAAGGATTAAATAATTCTATATTCAAATTCAAAATAAATAACGTAGATGGCACTTTTGATGCGTTTATTACATACAAAATGTGTACATAGTAGTGAGTGGCGAAAACTACATTCTTAAACTTAAAATTAAAGCTACCGAAGTTCCAAATGCTCCCTGGTCTAAGCAGAAGCCCACAAAAAACTTAATGTAGACTATATTGAAAGTCGGGGGTGTTTTTAATTTTAAATTTATATATTTCTATTGATCAAGGATGGAATCAAGTAAGGAAGGAAGAGCAACTGCTGAGTTTCTTGCCGGCTTCTTCTCGGTGGAATCTGCCTTCCGAACCGGTGGTAGAATCACTACAAACAGACAGACTTGACGTTTCAAAAGTGCTTATATTAGGCTTACTTAAAATAAATGAATTTTGAATTTGAATTTTTGAATTTTGAATTTGAATTTTGATCGACTCTTTTTGTCGCTGAAATCGATTTCCATATAATTTTATAAAGCGTATTCCATATCTTTATTGAATATAAAAGACCGACACGCACATAGTACCTCCGCACCTTATAAAGTGACATGAGTCACTTGGTTTTAATTTTGCATGGTATGTTAGGGCTGTATCTGATTTCTTTCAGTAAATACTATGGCAGTGGTTTATACAAAATCTATAAGCGTTTCGGTTTCACAGATATGTCTTAGAGACAGTAGTACCTCTAAGCATGTGAAGTAATATTTCGGTTTTCATTTACACGTTGTGTATAGGATAGAGATTATTTACAAGCTACGCTTTGACTGCCTTATATTTCAGCTGAATATTCGTTGAGATAAAGTTATTCGTACTGCTCTAGTGGTAAACCCCGAGTAAGAGGCAATGGGCTTATTAATTCCAGAAATTCCAATGGCCCGCACTTCGAAGATACTTGAGGTAACTGTGGGTAGCACAAAAGGCCATCTATTATTTTAGGAGATCTCCCGTCTTGGCAGCATGAATAATTTCATCAAAAGATGTAATTTTGTTTTGTTGCCCTGAATTTTGTTAGAAATATTGAAGTTATGCCAAGGGCATTCATTAATTTATACGAAGGCTTTTTTTAAGTAAGCTATTATATTTCATTTTTATTCATATATATGCAGTGTAGCGTAGTTATTTAGTAAACACTCATATATATATTTTTTAATTTTTTGAATACTTTAATAATGCATTTTTTTTTATTTAACTGAATTTTACATCGGGTGGGAATTGTACAGGTAAATCGTAGACTCATGTCAGCTGACATAAAGTAGCCTAGATGTGTTTTCTTGAATATTATTATATTTGTATATTTTATCGATAAGTCAGAAAAAAATCACAAGGAACTAAGATTTTAAATTATTAGTTAACTAGTTATTGCCCGCGATCTTCATCTGCATTTATAACGGTGTTTTACAAATCATGTGGGAATTGTTTATTTCCCTGGGATAGAAAGTATGTTAATCTCTGTCTTTTCAACTAACTCTATGGCTAAAATCAAGATGATAGGTTCTAATCAGATTTTTTATATTTGTAATGGTTTATATAGACAAAATCGAGATTAATATTATGGAGTAGATAGTAGTACATTAGATATAAGATAAAATTGTATGTTATTAAAAAGCGATCTTTATTTGATAGATGTAATGTATAATAAATTAATTATCTATTAATACAATTTTTTTTTATTTTTTTTTTAAATTTTTTTTTTTATTTTGTGAACAATAACATATCTTAACCACTAATGAATGAAACGATGATCACTGTAAAAGTATGAAACTGCGTAACAGTGATCACGCCCACCTCCAAAACTTAAAATTTACCACTGTTCACTTGATATTTATTAAAAAATCTAAATACATTCAAAAATATTAATTAAAATAAAATAAGATACAAAAAAAAAGGGATACATGCAACACGTTAAACTTGATTTCGAGTGTGTGTGTAAGAGTGTATGTATTTTGTGGTGTGTGTGTGTGTGTGTGTGTGTTACCTAACGATATTAAGTTAACAAAATTTCAATATTTTTAAGAAAAAACTTAAAACCTTTGTTAAAGGCTATGTATGAAGTATTTATGTTAACCCTCAAGTTTTTTTATATAATTTCTGATTGTTTCGTACATGCCGTTGTTTGTAGTTTTGATATTACCTACATAAAAAAAGTTGTGAATATTCTCATTGAGTGAAATTGTAATCTTTTTTGAGAAAATAATCGTCTGTAACCACATATATGTAAGAGCGTTTTTGAATTTTTTTGGATAATATGACATTTAAAGATTGAAGAAGTTATATATTGCAATTTACATATGCTTTGTTTAGCTGACGAGGATTATATGATAATAACCTTGAGTTTCTTCCTACATTTGGTCTCATTCACTTTTAGTAACTCTAATTCCATAGACACTATAACCTATTGGAATTTATTTATGGGCCATTACCCTATCAGGATATTGTTGAAGTGCAATTTAACTTCGCTATCGTGCACTGTGTATGCAGTTTAGTATAATAACAACCAATTTCCTATACAAAGAGTAAACTGTGTTTGAATAACCTTGATACGGGTGTTAAAAATAGCTTTTTCCATTGATACACTTTACAATTGCGTCATTTCAATATTTTTTATTATAGTATTTTCACCTACACTTTAAGTGATAAGGCCGCCTTTGCACCCTATCACTGTGTACTTTGGCTTTGTTTTTCTTTGTATCGTTTCTTTGTGGTTGTTGCAATAAAATTTTCTATCTATCTACACTTGGAGGAAATATCAAATTAATAAACTTTAAAAAGCATATAAAAATTTAGCAACCGAGAGAATTGGAGCCTGCGACTCTATGGCCCGTGCGCTTTACGACTAAGCTATATGGAGTTTAACGGCTCTCATTCTGCTGAAACCGAAATTAATACACTCAGCTAAAATTGATATAGTGATTATATTGACACAGTCATACATACACACCTCCCCATCTAGCCCCAAAGTAAGCGTAGCTAGTGAATGAATGAATGAATGAATGAATGCACTTTTATTGTACACAATGCACATAAAATTCACAAACCTCAAATATAATAGAGCGTTAAGGAAGAAGGTACAAATTGGCGGCCTTATCGCTATATAGTTTCCAGGCAACCAACGGCGTAAAAGAAAATACTAGAAAAACTATGAAAATACTACTAAGCGTAGCTAGGTTTTTGCTAGGGTACTGAGCCGATGAATATTTTTATGAATAATGAATATTTATAATATACAGATAATCTCTCAGACACTGAATACCATCCATGTTCATCACAAAAACCTTTTCGAGTTCCACTGCGCGAAAACTGAGCTATGGTGATACGCTCGACTTTAACAATAGGAAGATCTTCCTCCGAGCGGGTAACCGTGCTCAGACCGGACCGAATTTGTATATATACTTAGTCAAATTCTGTAAACACGCTAGCGCGGTGCAGGAATTTAGTGGCACCATCTAGTTCGGTATTGTGGAGACCGCAACAGCTACGATCAAAATCTTTTAGGATAGTAGGCCTGGTAGATCAGAATTTGATGGCAGCGCTACAGGGTCAATTTAAACACAAACAATAAAATGTATATCGCATAAAATGATGCGATTAGTGGATTAAACGAAATTGTAAGCAGTCCGTTGAAAATAAATATACTATCACAAAATTCGGATGAAACTCTGAATTCTGTATGTATTCTGTAGTTAAGAATTTATTTGTTTCATTGTTCCGAGTCATTTATGTTTAACAAGTGTTTTATAGGTAATGTAGTAAGGAGGTGCAGGGCACCACTATTATTCTTCTTCTTCTGCTTGCGGCTCAGGTTCGCCTGATCCCTGGTGTCACGTCGACCGGCTACGATCTATTGTGACGCCACTGTCTAGATCTCCCAGCAAGCATTGGTCGCCTTCAGGAAAAGCAGCACTTTCCTTGCATGAAGAAATTTAGCATCCTCTGGTTGCATTATGTGCTTCCCCAAAAGAGTGCTGCGTTTATGCATTAACGCGGAGCAGGAACAGATCAAATGCAGCGGTGTCTCCGCAGCCTCCTTACAGAGTCTACATAGATCTGTGTCCTGCAGCTTTAGGGTGAACATGTGCCTGTTAAGCCCAGAGTGCCCCGTAAGCGCTCGCACTAGGATGCATAGGTTTTTTCTGTTGAGTGCTTATGCCGCGGAAGCGGCCCTTTTGTTGAATTGTCTTAATAACACTCGAGAATGGTTCATTCCTGGGAGTTGTCTCCAGCGAATGAGTGTGTGGTAGTTACAGTGGCGTGCATAGAGGGTATGTACAGGGTATGCAGATGATATAAAATGAAGAAAATCTCCAGTAAGAGTTATAAATACTTAAAGGTAGGCTTTTTATAACTCTTACAATGCCAATCCTTAAGTTTTCTATAAGTCGTACTGGAGATTTTCTTCATTTTATATCATCTGCATACCCTGTGCATACCCTCTATGCACGCCACTGGGTAGTTACAATAGGTTTGTAGGGTGAGTTGCGTCAGGCTTTTGGCTTTTGGGTGGCCAATTTGCTTCTCCAAAGCTCCTGTTTTTGCAAGTTCATCGGCCTTTTCGTTACCGATGATCCCCTTGTGGCCTGGAACCCAACGTAGAATGACCCTGTTATTTAGTGCCAGGGTATTCAGGAATACCCTGGCACGGGCACCACTATTGCTAGATAATACACGCCGTGTGGTAACGGCCGCCACCACCCTCCACCCGCGGGAGTCTTACGATGCGTCTAACAGAGAACAATCTCTCCTCTATGCTACTACTACTTACCATCTACAGCGATCACCAACTCGTCTGCTCAGCGCTGGCAAGCCTTCGGGGAGAGGCCTTTAGTCCAGCAGGGGGCTGTCATAGGCTATTGGCATTGGCTATTGCGATGATATTCGACGGCACCGTCGGTTAAATTTGTAGGAATTTATGATCATATCATAGTAAAATCAACGCTGGTCGGTGCGAGTGCTTTTGAGAACATTATGGAGAACTCTCAGGCATGCAGGTTGAAGCAAGTGATATTTTAATTGCTTAAAATATCATATTAAAATAAGTTGTAAAATTTAGACAGGTAAATAATAAATAAAAATAATTGAAAAATCCAAGGCTAATAAAATAAGTTACTCTTATAAAATATCAAGATACAATGTAAGTTCTATTAATCTGGTAATAAATCTTAAAACAAAGATAAGTTACAGGAAATCAAATGCTAAGCGTCTACTATCATAGGTATTTTTATAAACCACAAAATAGGTTTTAATTCATTAGCCACAAGGGCGATAATTGAATCATAATATTGGTTTTTGGTGGGAACATGTACACAATCTCACTTATACTGTTTGTTGGAAGCGCATTCTGTAAACACACCTGTCAGAGTGGTCACGAATTGGAAATCAACTGCCGCTAGTCACGCAAGATTGAAAAAAATCAGTGAAGTTTGAATTTAGATTAAAAATGAGGTTAATATTCTGAGCAACATCTGTCGCGCCTAAAATGTACTGTTGCAATTGTACCTCAGTGGTCAAGCAATGCTTCAAACATCATAAACAAATAAATAAACTTATGCTATGGGTAGTAGCTGGGTATCGCGTAGCTTGTGTTATGGGTACTAAGATGACTGACGAATATTTTTATGAATAATATACATAAATACTTATAATATATATAAACACTGGAAAACATACATATTTAACACACAACATTTTCCAGCCGGGTCGCTGCCAATCGTAGGTACTATGATAAGTGGCGCAGTGCCACTTATCATATTCGATTGAAAAACCTTCGATGTTATTGGTTTTAAGAGCCTAATTTTTCTTACATAAATTATCGGGACGGCCAAAAATATGCGCTATTGAATCGGAAAACAAAACCAGCATGAAAAAAGGAAGGAAGTAAAGATGAAGAACAAATGACGTTTATTTCTCTTAATTCCTAAGTTTGAAGAGCTCGGGGACGCGGCTATGAATGATGTTACCATTTCCCCTCACTAAAACCTATTTTACATAGCGCAAGCTGCAAGTCATTAAAATTGCTCATACCTACTCAGCATTCGCTTGAGAAAATGAACCATTACTCAGAACTGCTCGACTGTGCAGTTTACACAGTGCAAGTTAAGTTCATATATTGCCGCCGTGTTCAGTCTGAAATCCAAAAGTACATGTTTCAAGTATGAAAACAACGACGAATACGCTTCCTTCCAAATTGTTTTCTCAATTCAGGTATTTTTGAGAGACCTCTGTTGTTCTTCTTTCATCCTGGTACTTACATATCATTCTCTTGTCTCATAATCGTTATAAAAATTGTTGGCCTTGACGTTGTTTTTCTGTCATCCTTTTATCCTGGCTTTAAGTGCTTACGTGTACCGATTAGCACCTAATCTCTTTTAAAGTCTCTTTTTTAGTGACATGAGGACTCGTGAGTTTTCTAAAATATTTATTTTAACTCAATGCACTGCACTGCAATGCACATGCGACTGGTAAAAAAGTAAAAAATAATTTTAGAATCTACAAATGAACCCCTTTTATAAATGATACCCCATTTAGCCTTCTACCAAAAAGATCTAAAATAATCATTTGAAGCCTATGAAAGTCCCTTCAAAATTGGGCCTGCCGTTTTGGAGACTAGCTGGAACAAACTGTCAAACAGAAATTAATTTAAAAAAAAATTTTTTTTTTCATAGTAGGTATGCATATACATTTTAAATGCATTTAGGTAAAAGCTACATTTTTAACTTAATTTAATTTACAGTATAAATGAATAAAAAAGCTGATGAACGAATACATACTATAAAAAGTGAAGTTAAAAAATACAGTTAATACTTTACACCACTTACTCTTAAAATCTCGACTAACCTATTTATTACCACATCACGTTTGTATTGAGAATTATACATGAAATTGATGGATATAAGATACATCTACAAAATCGAAATTTTTTATTTTAAGAACCACCGACCGGAAATGTAATCAATCTTTCAACTACTATTACATTAATGGACTCACGTTTGCGTAAAACAAATTTAAAAAATATCTCATGCCGCAAAAGTATTTTAACTGAAGTTACGCGCTTTCAGAATTTCGTAATTACTCATTGTGATTAAAAAATGTCCCGTAACGTCAGGCCATCAACTCGACACAGAAAATCCATTAAGTAATGTATTGGGAGTTACAAACGTATTATCCCTAGATTGTTCAGAAAGTCTTCGTTATCAGACAAAATATACACCTGACGAAGTATAGTACACTGTACAAGAACATCAAAATCGCCATCTTAAAAATTAAATGAATAAATTTTGAAAATATTGTAAAACAATGATAATGAAACAGCATAACAATAAAAAATAACTTATACAATAGGATTGTTAGTATAATTTATTAACACGTTTATGTATATTTAAAAATATGTACAAATATATTTTTGTATATGTACAATTGGTTTCCGGGAATGCAAAGAAATTGCTTTATTTATGCAGTTGTTAAGTTAACAACAAATGGAAGCGTTAATTCTACTATTTTACTAGGCAATGAAAAGTAACAAAAAAATAATTAGCAAATTATATCAAACCATGACGTGTTTACAAGAGAAATAAACATCACATTTTCTAATCTAGCAATACAAATGATTTCGTACCAATTTTTAGGTAACAATTTTAATAATATACATACACCTCGTAAAATGTGCTAGGGCAGTTAAATTCCAGTATATACCGAAACTCATTATGGGTCTGAGAGACGGTGAAGCTAAGAACTTAATTAACGTCCCTCAGGGGATTTGCTCGACATTTACTTGAGCACGAATTTGGATCGGGACTATAAAAATAAACAATAAAAGGTACTAGGTAAATACCTAACCAGTCACGCGACGCATACCTAGACTATAATAAATGAATTTGTGAAATATTTGCTACGCAAGGCTTTCAGAAAACGCAACAATGACCTAAAAAAAACAATTGATGTTTAACTTCATCCAATATTTAAATGAATAAAAGAGTGAGATTTGAGAGATACTTTAAATATAAAACAAATAATTATAATAATATATAAATAAGATTTTGAATAAAACATGTAAACGAATATAAAGATGTTTAAATCATCTGAGGTTGCAATACTTAAGAGCGAATATATAAATGTTGAGGTTTTGGAGACGAGAATCGACTACTATGAATTATTAGATAATCTATGCCTAGGAATTATGCCTCAACTACGCATATTTATTTGGAAATATTCAGTTATTTTCATATATTCAGTGAGAACTTTCGATCTGAATTTTCGTGACATCTGTGCTAAGTGTATTTTGTATACGTATCAAAACTTCTGGTTTGTTGTCTCATGTGGCGCAACTTCGATTCAAGGTGCGGGAATGGCGACTCGCAGCGGAGCCGTTGAAAGCAGACGGCTCAGGACCGTGGATATTGGAATTCGCTACAAAAGACCAATGTGCAGCTGTGGGCCTTAATTAGTTGAAGTAATGATTATGGCAATAAGCTTCCTAAACATACTATCGTCTACAAGGTATATAAATTTTGACTCACTTCACTTATTAGAAAGTAGAAACCACGGTAGAGGAGAGCTATTCCCTAGGAGTTTTATAATATTTATGACTCTTACGTGATTTCGTATTTTCTCTATAGAACTGTGTAATATATAACTGTCTGGTTTTTGACGTGTCAGTTCGTAGACTGTGGGCAGCTGCACTGTTTTAGTAAATTGGCGATTAAAGAAAAGTTCCTCAGCGGAACGAGCGAAGGAACTCCAAGTTTCATATCTTCAATAGCACTCAAATATATTATACCGTCCTGTTAATCGTTGCATCGCTTGTAGTAATATCTAACACTATGGTAGGTGATTATGGTTACCAAGACTTGCTTTATTTTTAAGGTTAGGTCCCGTTATTTTTAGACCCAGACGCAACAGCGACCGGGTTTCTGACTTGACTTTAAGGTGACTTTGTCGGGAGAGTTCTTAGCTTTGATGTAGACAACTTTCTCAATATAGGTATCAAACAAAAACCTTGACTAGTAGTATAAGGTCCACGATATTGAAAGCTGGGGCTTTTAAACATTTTTACAAGTCATTATTTTACTCATTAATTACTCATCACTACCTACAATTATAAATCCGCGAGGAAATATATTTTACTAGCATAATTAAGTCACAATAACAGCTTCAGTGTTTAAAAGTTTTATTATCGCCGGTAGAAAAAACGTGGGTTACACGTATCGCAAACTTCAATTCTTCTTCTTCTTCAAAGTCAATGTCAATATCAAAAATATCTTTATTCAAGTAGGCCCACAGGTGGCACTTATGATGCGTACATAAGAACCACACGGTAGTGAGATGATGGCGATAACCACATTCGTAAACTTAAAACTAAAGCTACGAGGGTTCCAAACGCGTCCTGGTCTAAGAAGAAGCCCAAAACAAACTTAGCCGGGTGTTTTTTTTGTTATCACCATCTCACAATGTCATTTTAAATTATTAGAAGAGCAACCTGGTTAGAGCAATAATTAACACCCAAGCTTTTTTATCGTTAACGTAGTCCTTTATACTATAATAGGACTTTTCTATAAGCTTACGTTTAATACAAACTTTGAACTTTTTAAGAGACATCTCGAAGATGTCAATTGGTAGTTTATTGTAGAATTGTATGCAATTTCCTTTAAACGAATTATGAATTTTATGTAACCAAGTATATTGCCTGTAAGTTTATTCTTACTTCTAATGTTTAAATTATTGCAGTCACATTTTTTCCTAAATTTAGAAATGTTTTTATGAACGTACATTAAATTTTCAAATATGTACTCACTATACACTGTCATTATTTTAAAATCTTTAAATTTATCTCTCAATTACTCTCTCGGACCCATTTTGTAGATAGATCGAGACTTCTTAGAGTACCGTGTCCTTACGAAGGTTGTCAATCTCTATTTCGGACCGCCGCTCTAAATAATCATTTGGTATTCTTTCCAAACCATTGTCGTAGGTTTTTGAGCCATGAAATTCTTCTACGGTCAGGCCTCCTTCTGCCTGTCACTTTACCTTGTATGATATGTTGAAAAAGTTCATACTTTTTGGTGTTCCGCATCACATGACCGAAATATTCTAAGTTTCTTCTTTTAATTGTTATGAGTACCTCTGGAACCTTACCCATTCTCTTCAATACAGTGCTTTAATTCTTATTCAAACAAATAGTATCATCATCACTATTAATACTATCCCTACTATAGCTTTTTAACACGTTATCTTAATCTATAATTACTTTTTAATTAATTCTAATAGAACATTTAATTTAGAAGTTACGAGTTGAAAAAATTAAGGGCTACACCTAAACAAAACAGTTATTTTAAGAGCAATTACTTTATTATTGCAAAAGTTATTTTTAAAAACTTCACCCTAGTTAATATTATCTGTAGAACTACATCTTAATTGAATGCTTTTTACACATAACGTATCTTCTCTCTTAATTCAACGGTTACTATTGTTAGTGATAAAAATGAAACCGACTTACAGTATCAAATTCTACTTCAAACAAAAGTGGGTCCTATCCATTTATTGACTCCAATTAACATTGCGTACTAAGCGCAATCGACGTATTTGCTACAAATGCAAATTGCAAATAAACTGTTCTTACGGGTATCTTTAGAAACAAAAACAAATGTGGACGAATTATGACAAAACAAGCTAGTCTATTATGTAGCATGTATTTTGTCATAGTATCGCTTATTTCTATACAATTAATTGCTATCTTGTTGATTAAGTGGATATTTCGCATTAATAACTTTTAACTGTAGAAGGAAGCCAATCCACATTGTTTTTTTTAAATATTATTCATTACCTACGGAAAAAAACGAAGTGGAATTTTAATAACGACTATGTGCGTCGCTTTTCGAAATAAATCCACGATTGTATTTTCACATATTGTATACGTTGTCTTTAATAATAAACTCCATTTCAATATAATGTAATCGACAACGGAGGTTGACTCCCGAGAGCGGCCACAAATGAAGTATTAGGTTTTACTCTAGGTATTGCACACTTCATTATATAAACCCCATTACAGGCTTAAGAGTGTTGAGGAATAAGTAGTAATGAAGGGGTTAAGGCCACGCGGGTTGATGTACTTCACATGCTTTTGAGAACATTATGGAGAACTCTCAGGCATGCAGGTTTTCTCACGATATTTTCCTTCACCGTTGTAGCAAGTTATATTTTAATAGCTGAAAACGCACATAACTTAGAAAAGTTATAGCTGCGTGCTGGGATTCGAAATCGGCGCTCTTGAAGTAAAGTCGAAGTACGACCCAATGGGTTATCAAAGCTCACATTGCGTACTTAGTTAGCATTGAATAGGCAAAGTCAATAAATAAATAAATATACTACGACAATACACACATCACCATATATCCCCAAGCGTAAGCGTAGCTTGTGTTATGGTTACTAAGATAGCTGATGAAAATTTTGATGAATATAATACTTAAATACTTAAAATATACAGATAGACACACAGACACTGAAAAACATTCATGTTCATCGCACAAGCATTTTCCAGCTGTGGGAATCGAACTCACGGCCTTAGACTAGAAAGCAGGGTCGCTGCTCACTGCGCAAGTCGGCCGTCAAAAAAGTAGTGCTGTTCACAGACATGCTTCAAGAATATGTCAACCTCTTAACTATATCTTTCTTTACCTTATCTGGTTGGTATATCTTAATGTGTAATACATGAAACTAAAATCATTAAAGCCCACAACACACAAAGAGTGGCGTAGAATGTATTAGCTGAAAATTCCTATCTCTGGTAGAGGAGTTCTATGCTCAGATGCAGAGCACTAAGAAGTTGAAGATGCTGTTAAAGATAAGTGTGAAAGATAATGATAGTTCCAGAATTATCTTCAGAATCATGTTAGAGAAGCGTACACTTAACCCTACAAGGAAATTCTGCACCTTTCACAGGGGCATATAGATTCCAGATAATATGTGATAAATGATAATGAAAGCAGATCAAACCACATTGCTTGGCACAGACCTCTGATAGAAGAGATGGTTTTAGAGTTTATATTCACCAGCTGCTCCAAAGCTGATTGGTGGGCTTTTGTGAATATTATAACAAGTTAGTATATACAAAATGTGTACATAGCAGTGAGTGAGTGATGGCGATAACTACAATCGTAAACTTAAAACTACGCTACCGTAAATTTCCTAACTCTGGGCTGGTACTGAGAAATTTTAGTTTTATCCAAAACTGTTAATAAAAGTAGTCGCAAGGTATAGTTATAAGTGTGTGTGGTTAAAACATAAGTTATCTCTTTGCTAAATTCCTAAATTCATTCAGCTGTTACGATGCAACTGAATAACCGAGGAACAAAGTTCTGCATAAATGATGTCAGTAGAAAGTAGAGTTAGCTTCAGCTTTGTTTACGTGTATGCACATTGTTGATAATGCAACTTTGCAATAATGTGTATTTTGAGAACTTCTGTTTCAACAGAATCGTTTACTGTTTTGATGATTTTATATAAAGAACGGTGTCCATTACAAATATTTGTAGAAAGTAGGTAAGGTTAAATCAGATTTTATCAGCATCTGCTCGTATTTATATTTAGCTTGATAGATTTTGTCACAATGACGTCTTGAGCCAAAGTCTATCATAGTGATATCTGATTTGATAGGATACTGAGCTATAATCTAATTTTAGTTGCTAAATAATGTTTAATTACTACGCATCACTTGACGCTGGTGTAATATACGGTTGCAATTAACTGATTATTTCTCATAAATTTGTAATTACACTTCACACTTTTTATTGAAGTGAAGTTTATTATATTTATCGGTATTTCTATATATATATATATATATATATAGTAGTTATGTAATGCTTATATATATATATATATATATATATATATATAAGCATTACATAACTATTTTATGTAACTGTGTCTTTAACTTCTTTGATTGCCTTGACGAGTTCGTAGCGATAAGGTTGCTGTTTTGTAACTGTTTCTTTTGTTTACTGTACTCTTTGTTAGGTACAGTAAAAGTGTATTCCTTCACTCATTTATTATTAGTTTTGATAGAAATATTGCATACGCGTTTTATACAAAACAGTAATTTTCAATATTAAAAGTGGGAATAAATACTGACATATATATTTACTTCATCCTACATAAACATTGAGTAAATATACCTAATGAATTATTTAAAAAACGTCTCTTGCATTATTGCAAATATCGTATGCCCAGTTTAATAAATACGGGCATTTTCAAAGCCAAGTTTCGTTCTTACGTCTTGCACGTACCTTTTCAAAGCCAAAGCACTCTCTGAACGTTGAAATCAAATCAAATAGCTCGTTCGACCGGCAACGTTTAAATTCGGAACCAACATAGTACACACTCTACATTAATCATCAGAATGAATTATTGATCGATGAAATGATGTTCGAAAATAGCCACTTAAGAGTTACTTGCCCGCTTCTTTTCCCGTAGAATCTGCCATGGGAACTGGTAGTAAACTCACTACAAAATACTAGACAGATAGTATACATTATGAAAATTAAGCTTAATTTGCTATAGTCTGCGAAAAGCAGGAGTATCTGTATGGTGTAATTATTAATTTCTTTAATCATTATACTACACACCAAACAGATCTTCGGCAGATCTTTGGACACAGCACACAACAGGAGATGTTGATTTTACAATGAATAATTGTTAAGTGATATAGAAAGAATAAACTTAATACAAAATAAATAATAGACAGAGTAATGTTTTTATTAATTATATACATTAATACGAATAATTTAATAAAATAAACGCCCAGAAACTGACAAACATTAATTTTCGGCGCACACAGCCGTCAAAATTCAACCGTTTATATCAAATTCATGTTTGTAGCATAACACGAAGGTAAAAATTAAATCACAATTCACTCCTTCCCACTAACATTATTGACGGCCGATTGGCGCAGTGGGCTGCGACCTTGCTTTCTGAGTCCCAAGGCCACCAACCGGAAAATGTTTGTGCGCCGAAAATGAATGTTTGTCAGTTTCTGGGCGTTTGTGTGATGATGACAAAATGTTTGTGTGATGAACATGAATTTTTTTCAGTGTTGGGTGTTTATCTGTTATTTATAATATTAAATTCATAAAATATTCATCACCTGTCTTAGTACCCATAACACAAGCAACGCTTACTTTGGAGCTAGTTGGCGATGTGTGCATTGTAGTAGTATATTTATATTTATTATAAATATAGAAGTTTTAAAAGTAACAAACATTAAAAAATTCTCCTCACTGAACCTCACTCCATTGTAGCGGCTGAACCAATTAGGCTGATATATGGACGCTATGGTAGCTTAAAGTTTGAGTTAACACATAGCTGCATTTTGTCTCTGTATTAATGCTGAATAACACAGTCAGGTTGCGGAAAGCAGCTAGACTTTTAAAGCAATATTACTAAACTTATGGAACAAGGAATTAGGAAAAACCGTGTCCCATATCTTATTTCACTAAAGAAAAACTACGTATTCTAGATCGCTGTTTTATGTTGTTCCAAAAGGCAATGTACTAAAACAGCTTTGATATTGTTCGTGGGCTATAATAAACAAAATGACTCAATTTTAAATCCAAATTATATTGCCACGGTTACACGAAATTGAAGCAATGAAAATTATGAGCCACTTTGACTGGTATCGTGTACAAAGGTGTTATTCTGTACAACGTTGATTAAATCGTTAATACAGCAAATAAAGGTAGTACTAGAAACTTGGGGTTACCAATTTGGTTGTAATTCAAACTAGCAATCTTCAGTTCGATGGTTTGTAATTTGCACTATTGGACGCCTGTTAT
Source organism: Pararge aegeria (assembly GCF_905163445.1). Lineage (NCBI taxonomy): Eukaryota > Metazoa > Arthropoda > Insecta > Lepidoptera > Nymphalidae > Pararge > Pararge aegeria. Next base: position 6,072,106 of record NC_053195.1, on the reverse strand, counting down.
CATTATAACTATCAGGATATTAATGTCCCACGGCTAAGTACAGGCTTTTTCTTTTATAAGTAAGACCCACCACGCTGCTCGAAAGAGGCATGGTAGACCAAAAATATTAACAAAATTTCAGAAAATTCAATAATTTTAGAAAATTATAGTACTTTGTAGTTTAATTGAAGAAAATTTTAAAATAGTTTTTTAGAATGTAATTAACAAATATTTTTTACGAAAGCGTCAAATAATAAATAAATAAATAGTAGCTGTCTATTGATTAAAAAAATATCTGACTTTATCATTGGGTTTCGTAGTTAGTTTTCAGTAGTTTTAAAATTCAAAATCCAAATTAATTCATTAAAAGTATGCCCACTTTATAAAAACTTTTAAAGCGTCAAGTCTGTCTATTTGTAGTGAATCTACTATCAGTTAGCAAAGTATATTCAACCGAGAAGACGCCAGCAAACTCAGCAATACAATCCCCCAAATTAATAAAAGTAACAGCACAATAGTAATTGCAGTGTTTTACAAAACTTCAACCGACAGCACTTTTAAAATGTCAGAACATTGCCATACGTTAAGTAAATAAATCCAAACTGTACTCTCTATCTTACTTGCTCTATATATTCTTATTTATGGTAAACAATAAAAGTTAATGCACTATCCAACGATGAACGTTCATCGGTGAGTTCAACGACGGACACAGCGCTGTACAAAATAACACGGCAGGCTGTTTTCATAGCACACTCATTAGCTTTCATGTTTGAAGCTAAATCGTTTACAGACGGTGTCTTAGCAAAATTTCCAAGAATACTTAGTATGAACAATGTTTTACGTTATATAGAGCTGTAATTAGTTGTTTGAGTTTTACAACTAAGAACAAATTAACTTATCATAAAACATGTACCTAGGCTATGGAGCGAGTAAGAGAAGGTTTCACATGAAACTATATACTTAAGGGTTTTTTTTTATTTCAAATGATCTCCTGCAGCGGTGAGTACTTTTGATTTAAGTGGGAGGTGCCGGGTTTAATCCCCGGCAGGGAAAATTTGTGAATTTATAATTTCTAATTTTTTTCTGATCTGGTCGAGCGGGAGCCTTTTGTCGTGTCTAGTTACCACCCTACCGACTACGTGACATTTAGGCATACTGCTAAATCCATCAGCAGTATGCCATCCAGCAGTAGCAGTATTGTTATTTATGTTAAACCCTTACCCCTAATATGATTAGGGGTAAGGGTTTAATGTAAATGACCCCACCCCACATACCCCTACCAAGTTAGCCCAGTTACCATCTTAGATTGCATCATCACAATCTATAAGTATTAATATTTTTTTTTTGCATTACAAGTTAGCTCTTGACTGCAATCTCAACTCATGGTAAGTGATAATGCAGCTTAAGATGGTAGAGGGTAAACCTGTTACACGTATGGCAATAATCTCAGAGAATATTTAACTTTATGAAAAATATGTTCGGTTCAACAGTTGAATTGATCTTGATAATTTTAGCACACATATATAAGTGGTAGCGTTGGATAATATTTAGACCTCAAAAACTACTGGGCAAAGTTTCCCGCGAGATTAAAAAAAAATAGAGTGTGTAACTTATGGTATGGCTTTACCGTTCATCAATTCATCTTTGTGAAATTTTGCGTCCAAAAAGAAAGAAGATTTATTTTAAACCGGTATAAAAAAAAGGATTTTGGAGCAAAAAAAAATACGGATAAAGAGCTAGTAGATTATCATTGCTCCTACGTTGCTGAATTGTATGAAATTTAGTTTGTCAACTAAGAATAAGTTTTTTTACTTTGATTTATCATCACCATTTCAATCCATTACCGACTGACTACAGGGCATGGTAGTCTGTCTGTCCCATGATGATGGAGAGTTTAGGCCGTACTGCACCACGCTGGCGCAGTGCGGATTGGTGGACTTCACACGCCTTTGAGAACATTATGGAGAACTGTCAGGCATTCGTGTTTCCTGCCAATATTGTTCCTTCGCTGATAGAGCAATTTATATATTATCAGAAGATACTTACCCGTAATTGAATGTAAATAATGAATGAAGCGTTGAGTACCTTACACTCTGTTTTCAAAGCAAACTCACTAGCTTCTACGACTCGAGCTATATTTTACAGACATTGCTTGATGTTCTTAGACACGAGCTACCTTTGAAGTGTACTGTATACGTTGACTGCATTTAAAGTATACTTTATTATTATATACTAAGGCCCTGTGCCAGCATGATTTAAAAAAAGCAGGCAGTGGTCTTCAATGTTCTAGAAGAGAGAGTTTTTTGAGGATAGAGCCACGAGAGTGATTTATATATATATTTTTGATTGATTTATAGATTATATGCAATTGTGCATTAGACCTAATCTTCTGTTGTTGTGTGTCGCGTGGTGACTGCAGATCAGAATACAGTTGTCACCATCCCTGATCTTCACATGGATGGGCAGCAACCTCTGTGCTACTACTACCATAATAGATCACCGACGCGTCAGACCAGCATGATGATTAATATTCGCCCACGATTTAGTCTTTTGTTTAAATATGTTGAAATACTATCTGTACTTAATATCATAAGTTTGTAAAGTTGGCACTATCACTACAATTGAAAAAACTTCACGTTTAGTATTTGATTTATTGAGGTAGGTGTAGTTAATGTAGCAGAACGTTGCGTCCCGCAGGCGAAGCCGCAGGGCACATCTAGTACAATTATAAGAATATCATGTACCTACACTTTTTCGAACCCTCGTAGCTTTAGTTTTAAGTTGACGAATTTAGTTATCGCTATCAACACACTTCATTGTCATATTTCACTTGTAATATACCCATCAAAAGTGCCATCTATGTGTCTATTTGAATAAAGAAATATTTGACTTTGACTTTAGAGCATTATTATATTTGTGGTGTGTCAAAATCTATTTTATTTATTATTTATGTACCATAAATTGTGAATGTAAACATATGATACATGTCATGTACAAAGGAAAGCTTATCTTCATAAGAGATATCTTCTAATCTAAATAACAAAAAAAAGGCGATGTCGAAATCTTTATAGATTATTATTGTTTTTTACTTATCTCTCTCTCTCTCTCAAGCCGTGTGGTGACGGCAGGTCAGAAACGAAACCCGTTCTAGCGAAGAGCGGGATATATGGCGACTATAGGAATATAATGGGAGACGAGCAGCAGAGTCCTAATCTGTGCTACTACTACCATGTACTGCGATCTCCAACTCGCCTGCTCGTTGGAAGAGGCCTTTAGTCCAGCAGTGGATTGTTGCAGGCTATTGATGATGGTCGTATCTCGCGCTTATCTCTAAGAAATTGACGGATTGGCGCAGTGGGCAGCGACTCTTTCTGGGTCTAAGGCCGTGGGTTCGATTCCCTCAACTGGAAAATGTTTGTGTGATGAAGATGAATGTTTTTCAGTGTCTGGGTGTTTATATGTATATTATAAGTATTTATGTATATTTATCATAAATATATTTATCAGCCATCTTAGTACCCCTAACACAAGCTTAGCTTACTTTGGGGCTAGGTGGCGATGTGTGTATTGCCGTTGTATATTAATTTAATTATTTATTGGCTATTTATTATAATTTTTAATTATTATTATTATTAATTAAAATTCCTTTGATTGTCAAGTAATATTGTTGTTAAATGATAAATCAAAATAAGCTAAACTTTTATAAAGCTGTGTTTGCAATAAATATTTTTTTTTATTCATAATCATCATCATCATCTCAACCAATTGACGTCCACTGCTGGACAGAGGTCTTTTGTAGGGAGTTCCGCAATACACGGTCCTGGGCCGCTTGACTCCAGCGGCTCCCAGCGACTCGCCTGATGTAGTCTGTCCACCTCGTTGGTGGCCGACCTACGCTGCGTTTACCGGTGCGGGGTCGCCATTCCAGCACCTTTAGACCCCAACGTCCATCGGTTCTCCAAGCTATGTGCCCTGCCCATTACCACTTCAGCTTCGTTATAACTCATTTCATGGAATTAACTTGAAAAATAAATTGATAAATGAAGGATAAACAAACTTTCATCCCCCATTTAATCCTCTTAGGGTTGGAATTTTCAAAAACCCTTTCTTAGTGAATGCCTACATTGTAATAACTATCTGTATGCAAAATTTCAGCCCGATCCGTCAAGTGGTTAAAGCTGTGCGTTGATAGATTAGAGAGTCAGTCAGTCAGTCAGTCACCTTGCTTTTTATTTATAGAGATTCCTGATACCTACAAGTATGCTTTATAGCTATGGAAGTCTTTGGCAACGCAATTTTATATTCACTACAATTTTCAAAAAACCATCCTGTTCAGAGCTCCCTCTTCTTCAACCTGCGTTCAAAAATATATTTCATTTCAATCCTGATCACAAGTCAATACCTGATCATAAGTCGTTCTTGTATTTATACTTATCTATACTAATGTTAAAAATCAAAAATTTGAATGGGGGTTTGTCACACAAGAAAGGCTGAAAGGATCTGCATGTAATTTAGCACAGTTACGGTCTGGTATAACACATAGGCTACTTTTTAGCCTGTAAAAAGGTTTAGGATAGATTATTCAAAGAACAAGAGATCTACATCTTTTTAACCTAGTGGTAGTTCGAGGTCAGAGAATAACATAAAAAATTCCACGCGAAAGGTGTCGTAGGCAACAAATTGTATATTATAAATACAATAGCAGTCTCTATTTGTTGATTTCTTTGTTAAAGCAGTTAGTTAATTTTTTTTTCTCGCCTGTGTATATTTCATTGCTTGCACTGTCCCTCTTTCATGTTTTCTATTATTACTTTTACGAAGGGTTGTCTGTAATTCTAATTCTTTTCTTGTGTGTTTCTTGTATTGTTTCTAAGTTTGTGCAATAAAGTATTCTAAATAAATAAAAATAAATAATTTTATCCCGGAGACCCGGACGGAATCCCCGGAATTCCCGAAGGAAACCATTACATTAGTTATATAGTATATAAACATATAATATTATGTCAAGAGCTACTTTTGCTTTTTCAATTCAGAAACTTAAATTGAATCCGCTGCTGTTGACATAAGTAAAAATATGCGTCACACTAAATTGTGCCAGTAACATTCACATGACAGAGCAACAAAAAGCCTTTAAAAAATTAAACAGAGATCTGTATAGCTTAGGGAGGGTTAAGCCCCCAACCCTTATCCAACCTTTATGCAACATAAATGTCTCTATCGCGTAAACGTAGAATTATTTAAGATTTAAAAAAAAAAAATATTATTATAATTTAATTATTATATATTTTGAAAACCATTTTAGATCACAATGTATTTGATAATATAGTTGAAACGTCTAATAAAGTCTGCAAAAATAATTATAAATATTATAAACTCTTTAACTTATACATTAAATAGGACAATCAAACAAAGAGATCAATTCAACTTCAACAAACTTTCTTGTATCAAGTTAAAAATAATTACGTGTTTTAATAGTTGTAAAATATAAAAGATACGGGTATTTATCAATATCAGGCATATATTTAAGAAACTCTTCCTTTTTGGAAATCAGTTAATAACTTTCATATCCTTAAAAACGTTTTAAATTCCATTTTATAGTGTCTCTATATTAGGATAAAATGGTCAGATATATATATATATATATATATATATATATATATACCTAAACAGATAAAATTGAAAATACATTGTTCATTTTAAAATTGTAAAAGTATCGACCGTTCAAGTAGCTAGGTTCTTCCGTGTACTGGTGCCACTGATACACCCATAATTTATTTCGAATCCCTTTTAATTTTACAAGCGTCGCGTTCAGTGCCAGTCTACATTTAGTTAATACTAGCTGACCCGAACAATTACGTCTGCACCAAATCGGTTATTCCCGGTTTTAACATCTTAAAAAAACCTAGAACTCATTACAGCGCCACCTACCGGGTCCAGTTTTATTTCCAAATTTTTATTAAACGCGGACACAATGCCCGCGGCATTTTTCTTGCTTTAAACATTTCTATACCTGTCGTAACTTCTAAACGACGCAATTTGAATAATTTAAAAACTGGTTTGCAGGTAAATAATTAATTATATAATTATTTATTCGGATTAGGATTAATATCATGATAGGGATATGACCATCTATCGATTGTGCCCGTGTTTTGGTTGACAAATTATAACAAAAAGCGGTAATTGCGACTTAACCTTAAAAGTTAGAAATATAGCTTAGCGGACTATTTTGTAAATAATAATTATTTCTTTAAACGTATACTTATTCACATTATTTTTAACAAACATCATGACGATGATTGCAGTTAATTCACTGAAAACCCTAATAAAATGTACACTAAAACATTCCGCATGATTCTCCTGTTCATAAGTGAAAACCCCATGAAAATCCGTTCGGTAGTTTTTCCGTTTTTGCGTCCAGACAGACAGACGCGGCGGGAGACTTTGTTTCATAATATGTAAAGATTTCACAGGGGTTGACATTTTAGCAGCCTGAAAAAAGAAAATTTTATTTTTGGAAAAAGGCCATTCGATGAGCGCCTCGGAACGGATATGACGGAATAGACTCGGAAAGCAGTCTGCTTTCCAAGTCCAAAGTTTCCTACTGCGTCAATCGGCCGTCTAATAAATATGAAAAGCAATTGACCCGACAGGAAAGTTAGTATGACGTAATTTCATAAAGCCTGAACGTGCGAGTACCACAGTCAATACGTAGGTACAGTCAGTCTGTTTGCAATTTACACTGCGTCGGTTGAACGGGCTATTTGATTTCATTTCAATGTTCGGGGTAGCGGACGGAATAGTTTTGAAAAGCTACGTGCCACTCGCTAGCATGAACATGGGCTTCAAATGTGCCAGTTCTATTCCTGGACATGTTTTTAACAGACTAAATATAAAGCGTTTTGAATAACATGCAAGACAAGATAGATTAGAATTTTTATCATAACATACACTCGTTCTACTTTTATGAAATTAATGAAGTAATATTTTTCTGTCTAACCAAACCTAAGGCTGCCTTTAGGCTGTAGTTATAGACTCATACTTTAAACGACAAATAAAATGTAAATGTGAGCAAGGATGCGCGCTGTGGCCTTTTAAGTGGGAGGTCCCGGTTTTACTTTAGGGATTTACAATTTCGTCAAAGTGATATTCACTTATTGGGATTTAGGTTTTCAAAAAAAACACAGATCAGTCACTCCACTCCAGGTGACGTCCACGCTTAGCGGGGAGTGCTATGAAAGTGTAACATCACTCTATTGTGTATACCATATTTAATTATTGTATAAATCACAATCAAGCTATTAAGCATTCCCGTAAGACTCCAAATATAAACCGGTTAAGGGTATGAGTATTAATATAACACCGAAACAAGTCAGCCCGCTACCATCTTAGACTGTCAACACTTACACCAAGTTGTATTAGGCTAACTGTTAGTGGAATTAAAAAAAAAATCGTTATTAAATTATGAGCGGATGCGTTGATCATGCTATTACCATCTAAACCACAGTAGAATCACAAAAATAAATATAACATAAGCATTAGCTTGTATTATAATATAATAGTAAATATAGTATATATTAAAGCTTATATTATGTTTACAATGAAAATGCAGCATTCATCTTTGCTATGTGTGGTGTTTTAGATTCGTTCACACATTTCTCCGTCAAGTGGAACGATTTCGAATAATATTTTATTGTTAGTAACGCTATAACACGAAGTGGTTCCAGTATCCTAAAATCAGGATCTGATGAGAGGATCCCATGAAAATTGTAAGAAATCCTTAGATTTTATAGTCATTGTGTCATTCATGTTCATTCTACACTGATTTATTTGTATGTATATTTATTTTTTTATTTGAAATACGTAAGTTGTTTACGTCGAAAAACCACGGTGAACAGTTAAATGATTAAAAAAAAGTACATTTTAGAAATCACTTTTTAGGAAATCATCAATAGTTTCCTAATTCTAAGGTTGCCTGGCAGAGATCGCTACTAAGCGATAAGGCCGCCTTTTGTATTCTACTTCTATTTATATGTTTCTTTTTTTCTTGTATAATTCTTAATGTGGTGTACAAATAAAGAGTTATAATAATAATAATAATGTTTAACTACGATAGCTTCGTAATGGAAAATAACTTCACTATTTATTATGTCCGAAATTCTAATCTTTATTACTTAAAACGAAATTATTACAACACACACTTTTTTAAAATTTTTTCGACTTATTATTTTTTCCTTTTCTTTGACAAGACAAAATGTGGCTTTCACATTTCAAAAGATGCTATACCAGTCATTTAAAATTTCAAAACAGGTTTTACTCTACAATTAAACGTAATTAAAAACCTAAGAATGCTAGTCAACAAATAATAATAAACCGCCGGTTGCTTGGGCATTCAAAAGCCCCGCAAGCGGAGGGTGGATGTTTTTTTTTTTATAAATTTTTAATAGTGTTTTTTATTATATTTTTAAGCATTGTTAAGAATTTAAAAAATTAAAAAGAATAAATGATAGTTGATAATAATAATAGTGCTCTATACAATTTTTGCAGTTCGTTGGTTTGTGGGGTTAGGGTCAAATTAATTAATACATCATATCATCATATAAGTGGCCTCTCCTAACGGGAGAGCCAATAATCATCACGCTGGAAGAATCTGACGGGTTGGTGACCGCAGTAGATGGTAGTAGTAAAACAGAGGAACGCTGCTGTCCGTTTTCTGTAATATTCTCCGTTATTCACGCCTCCCCGTCACCTTTTAATGTACAGAAATCGGGAGCCTGACTGGTATAAAATGTTTTTTTTTTTAAAGCTCTGCATGGTATTTAACTACTTTAAAGTTTATTGAACTAAAATAAAAAGGTATTCGTATCCAATTCACTGCTGTTTGTTTATAAAGCTCCCCAAGGCATGAATTCGTAGGTATTTGTTGAATAACAAAAACCTTGGCCCACGTAAAAAGCGGCAACTAATTACTCAAACTTGGAATTCTCTTTATTTGAATAGGCTTTTTGAATATTCAAAGGGAAGCGAATGTTTGCTATGGAAATTCTTACCACGCAAACAAGGTAAGTTTCGACTTCCAACCGGAAGTCTGGAGTCAAATTGAGTTTGATAAAAACATTTAAAAAAAAATTAAGGATATTTTAGTAATATTTGTATAGAATCATGTTATTGAACGAGTTTCTACACATAACGTAAACCGTGGGCCTAAAATTACCTTTAGAATCCTATCCCATACTATATATTCGAAAGTGTGTTTGTTTATTTGGTAATCTTTACTTTACGCCCTAAATAAACAACTAATCACTTTGATTTTAGGTACAGACTTCACCGGACGGAGAGTACACGTACACGGAATTTGAAAAAAAAAACGCAGAAAACATATAAATAATATTCGTATTTAGGCGTTCAATACCTAACACGTCATTATAAAAGGGGAAATACGATTTCCATTCGATTCGCCGATGCATTTGGTCGCTAATGATATTTCGAACATAATAATAGCAGGTACTTAGCATTAATCATTATTTGGTCAGCAATCAACATGGTGAAACAGTATCCTGTATTTAGAAATAATCGATAATAGGAATCTTTGTAAATTTGTGAATCTATCAATATGTATAATTCAAAAGCTTGTATTATTTACTACGGAGTAGTAGCTATAAGTCTACTAAATTGCTCTAAAATCCATTAGTTTACGCATGCTGCGCGGATAGAGAGACAGAGATGCATACAAAAATACAATATTAATCTGTGTTTTTTGTTCCTTTTCGGTATTTAACCTTCTCCTGACAATTTTTTCAATATTTGATGTACAGGACTCGTCCAGTTACACTTTCATTGTAAGTTTTTTTTTTAAGTTTTGTTAGATTTTTTACGCATTCCTTGCCCTGACAATAATGAACTCAAAAGAATAAGATTTATTCAATTTGGTGCAGTCGTGTCAGCAGTATCTTTTTGGTCTACCCTGGTGGTTTTTTGCCGAGGCTAGTTATCAACCTACCGGTCAGTGGCGTGCATAGTAAGTATACACAGGGTATGCAGATGATATAAAATGAAGAAAGTCTTCAGTAAGAGTTTTAAAAACGTCAGGGTAGACTTTTTGTAACTCTTTCAATGCTCATCCAAAGTTTTTTATAACTCGTACTGGACATTTTTTCATTTTATATAACCTTGCTTAGTGCGTACCCTGTGCATACCCTGTATGCACAGGGTATGCACACACGCACACGCACGCCGCTGCTACTGGCATACTTACCGACGAGTCGTTAAGCGTTCAAATACGATGCCACGTAAAACCCGTTTCCCTTCATCATATCGACGCATTACCAGCCCATTTCAGGGCACAGGTCTCCTCCCACACTTAGAAGAGGATAAGGCTGTAGGTTCACTGGCTCAGTGGTCATTGGATTTGGAGGGATTTGTGGACTCCACATACCTTTTAGAACATTATCGAGAACTCTCAGGCATGCAAGTTTCTAACTATATTTTTCTTCACCTTTATCCCCTGAATAGGCATAATTTTTACCCTTTACATATTAGTAACATTTTAGACTGCATGCAACTTGTAGTAAAATAGAATTTTATTTATATTTTTGGAATTTTTTTATTGACCGCCGATTAGCAAAGTAGGCAGCTACCATGATCTGTGAGTAGGTTCTGAGTAGGCTGTAGGTTCAACTCCTAAAACTGGGAAATGTTTGTGTGATGAATATTAATGTTTTTAGTGTCTGGGTGTTTATCTGTATATTATAAGTATTAATGTACATTATTCATTAAAAAAATATATCAATTTTATTAGTACTCATAACGCAAGCTATGCTTACTTTGGCGCTAGATTTCCATGTATGTTTTATCGTAGTATATAAAATATATTTTTTTGTCTTTGAATTAGTTAATGGAAAGAAATCCAGCCTAAATCTCCAATACTAATTTGGAAGAGTCATTGTTATATGTAACTAAGCGAGAGGAAAATAAACTCAGTGACGGGCAGTTTGACCCTCGTTACGTTATGTTATTAGCTCGACCCCAGGTTATAACTATGTTAGGCGGGTACGCGGGAATGTGTGGGCCACATGGCGCTGGGCGCACCTGAAGTAACCCGCGCGTAAAAGGGTAGGTAACAAACTAACTGAACCATCAAATTTTATGGTTGACTATACACCTTACCTACCAATCGTAGCCGTGGACTATGCCGTCAGAATAAATTTCATCTATGTTCCATAAGATTTTTTTATTTATTTTTTATTTATACTCTTTATTTGTACACCACTCAAGCAAAGAAACAAGACAAAAAAAGAACAAACACATGAAGAATGAAGCAGGATACAAAAGGCGGCCTTATCGCTAAGTAGCGATCTCTGCCAGGCAACCTTAGGATTAGGAAAACTAAAAAGAAAACAAATAGGTGGGGTACACTATTTAGTACATACATACAAATATCTACATACTAATACATAAACCAGACTACACAAATAAAAAAAAAAATTAAAAATACTATTGATAAATATAAAAAAAATAAATATACTAATACATATCCTAATATACCATAAATACTTAAATATGAGTTTGAGTAGATAAATAAATAATAATAAATAATAATAGTCGTCTTTACTGAGCGAGATAATGAGCCTTAACAGCATTTTTAAATATGCCCAATGACTTCGACTGTCTTATGATCAATGGGAGTGCATTCCACAATTCAGTAGCTTTGACAGTGAACGAATGCTTATAAAACTTCGTTTTGTGGAACGGCATGCTCAAAGTCAGCGCACGACTCGATCTAAGTTCCGACTGCACTCCAAGAAATTTAAACTTCTCCTTAAGATAAGAAGGAGTCTTAGGATAAAATAACACACAGTACAGAAGTGAAAGTACATGAAGATCCCGGCGACGGCGGATAGGGAGCCACTTAAGCTTCTGACGAAATTCAGATACATGGTCATATTTGCGTAATCCAAATATGAACCGAATAGCTAGATTTTGAAGACGCTCAAGTTTGTTAAGATAGTCCTCGGACAAATTAAGATAGCTTGCGTCCGCATAGTCGAGAATAGAGAGAAAAAGAGAATGTGCTAACATAACTTTAGTCGGGATTGGAAGAATGGATCGCAGACGGCACAGCGACCTAAAAGTGCCAAAAGTCCTTCTACTCAAATCCCTGACTTGCACAGACCACGATAACTCTTTATCAAGATGCAAGCCAAGGTCCTTTACAGAGGCACAAAACGGAATTATGACACCATTAAAATCAACACTAGGTAGATTTCCCCAATCAACCCTTGACCGCATACCAGGGCTTCCAATAATAATAGCCTGAGATTTTGCTGGATTAACCTTAAGTCCATACTGCCTGCTCCACTCAAAAATTTCATTAAGATCGGTGTTAATAGCAGCAACAGTAGAACCAAGGTTATCAAGGGTTGAATGGCGATAGATTTGGATATCATCTGCATACATGTGATAGAGAGAAGAGATACGTTTGGAAATTGAATTAATAAAAATAGCAAAGAGTAAGGGAGATAACACGCCGCCCTGAGGTACCCCGGCCGCAACATCACACCAGGATGAAGAGGTCTCCTCAATCCGAATGCGTTGCCGACGACCAAACAGGTAACTCCGAAACCAATCTATCACCGATGGAGATATGTTAATGGAGCGCAGGATACTCAACAAGATATCATAATCAACTGAGTTAAAGGCATTACTGAAGTCTAGCAGTATCAGTACTGTGAGTTCCTTATTATCCATCGCCCACCGAATATCATCAGTTACTTTTACTAGCGCTGTAACTGTACTATGACCAGCACGAAAGCCGGATTGCAAGGGACTGAGAAGTAAGTTTTTATTAAGGAAAAGATGGAATTGTTCGTAAACTAGCTTCTCAAGAACTTTAGAAAGGAACGGTAAAATAGAAATGGGACGGAAATCAGAGAAAGAAACAGGATTGGCCTTTTTAGGCAGAGGGGTGACTTGTGCATTCTTCCAAGCTTCAGGAAATTTGCTAGTCAAGATGGAATAGTTTAGAATATGGGTAAGAAAAGGGGAAACAACATCAAGAATGGGAACGATCATATTACGGCTGACGCTATCAGTACCGACTGCATTCGAGGCGATGGACAATATGCTCTTCTTAACATCACATTCAGTGAAAGTCTTGAAGGTAAAAGATAAAAAGTCTGGAGTTGATGACGAAGAAAGAATACTAAGAGTACGCTCCTTATTGACACTATCAATTGTATCAGAAGTAGAGAAATGTTTATTAAGGAGTTCAATATCAATGTTGATAGAAGTCTTAGGGGATGATTTACCAACTCCAAGTGACTCAAGAAATTTCCAAGTCTTAGCGGTATCACCGTTCTCGACTGACTTATGGATGTGGCGACGTTGGGCATCTCTACACAATGTATTACAGCGATTTCGTGCCCTATGATACTTTATACGGTTAGCATCGGAATCATTAATTTTATAATTAAATTTTGCCGTGTTCTTCTTATGCATTAGAATTTTAATCTCCTCTGATAACCACGGAGCTGGCAAGTGCTTAAATTTAATTGGTCTTACCGGAGCATGCTTATCATAGAGCTGTGTAATCAGCGTGTTGAATATTTCGACCTTGCGATCAACGGAATCCACATTCATGATAGCCGCCCAATCTAAATGTCTGGCATCATCACATAGAAGACTCTTATCAATCCCTCCAAAGTTACGCCGCAGAAGAATTCTCGCTTTCGATTTAGGAGGACGTATATTATAGGAGAGATAAATCAAATCGTGATAGGAAAATGCATCAGCAGGACATTGACCATGCTTATTGACGAAATCTGGAGAAGAAACTATAATTAAGTCAAGAAGAGAGGGAGTACAGCCGGGAGAATAATGTGTAGCAGCAAGGGGGAGTAGCGAAAGACTACAGGATTCTATCGTAGCCAGAAGATTCCTGGAACGATAATCATCTTTAAGTAAGCATGTATTAAAGTCTCCCATAATAATTGAATGGCTGTACGAGGGGATTACTTTTTCTAACAGGGTTTCAAAAGAGTGAAAGTAATTGGAAATAGATGGAGGGCAATAGAATACACCAAGAAGGATTTTAGTATGAGATAGGAGAACTTCCACCAGTAAGTGCTCAGCCGCATCAGGAAGAGGGGGTTGAGAAGACGAACTAACAACAGAGAAAGGAATATAGGATCGCAAGTAGATCGCAACTCCACCCCCTCCCCTGCCAACACGGTCATTCCGAATTAGTCGAAAACCTGGTAAAGAGAAGGCTGATGAAGGTAAAGAAGTTTTAAGCCAAGATTCAGACACCAAGATAGCATGCAAATTACGGGATTCAAAAGACGCAAGCATATCAGGAAAATGAGCCGGGATGCTTTGTGCATTAATGTGAACAACATTAAATGTTTTCAGACAATCTGAGAAATAAGAATCAAGGGAGACATTAAGAGGAAGGAAAGATGTACTGTGGAAACTATTGGAACTAGAAGACATAGACAGAAAAAGATCACTATTAAGACTATCAGACGACATAATAAAATAATAAGTATTAATATAATAAATATAAACCTAATAAAATAAATTAAAATTTAATAATAAAAAAAAAAAAATATATATATATATATATTAAAAAAATATATATATGTATATTATAATAACAACGACAACGTGTCTTTTAAAACTATATACGAACTAATTTTCCCAATCCGCCAGCTGTAAAATAAATAATGGAAAACAACAGAAAAAAAACAATTACACAGAAAGTAACAAAAAAAAAAAAGAACAAAACAATAGTAACTCAATAAAACTAACGGATATAAAATATTTTCTGACCAGAGTGCTGTAGGCCTCAATAGACTGTGCTCTAGTAATAAAAGATCTATAGAGTTTCCGAACGAACTGTCTAATGTCAAATTCCATAATCCGAGTTGTATATAAAACAAACACTGAAGACCCGGCTGTATGGTGATATACCTTTGCCGTTCCCTAAGAGAAAGAATAAAGAAAAAAATAAATAAAATAAAACGCCTGTCGGTGTCAATCAGTTGTCAACAAAACAAAATTCACAATAACAATTTTAAAAAATCTGTCAATCAATGTGAATTGTGTATGTTTGTAGTACCCAAATAATTATTAGTTTGCAACGAAACACTACTCTTTTAGGGTCGGCGGGAAACTTCGTACATGGCGGACGCGGTTTTCTCAAATTTTTCTTTGATTTTACTGTAAACTCGTCTTGAAAAGGATTTGGTGTTGTTTATATTGAACTGTAACTTGGCCTGTCAATTTGTGCACACGTGTTAGTGAGATTCCGGTGTAATTTCGGTGTTTTATGTGAATTTACACAGCAGCAGAAATAGTTGTTATTGGTGATATTCGTATAAATCTAACCGTATTTGGTGTTGGTTAAATATTTATTATGTGTCTGTAGTTATAGTGTTTCCAGTAAAATGGATCTAGATACACCTCCTGAGCCGCCCGACCCGGGGGCATCAGCCTCGTCTCGCAAACGACAAGGAGAGGATACCAACGTATATGCGGCCAAAAAAACTATAACTGATCCTACTCAGGTAAACCCATCCGTTCAAAGCCTTTACATACATCCTTCCTTCACCGAAGGCGCCAAGTCATACTCTGACGATGATAATGGGCCTTTTATCGTCCAAGTCTCACGGGAAGTGGAGGACCCATCCTCTGGAGCGTCATTACGGGCTATAAATTTCGGTCAATTCTTGCACAAACACAAAATTGGTTCAATTATCCACGACGGCGTCAAAAATATAGGCCGCAACAAAATTACTGTAGAGTTTACTTCTGCCCAAGCTGCCAACAACTTTCTGGTTAGTCCAGTTTTGAAGTTATGCAAATATAGAGCTATAATTCCCACATACAACATAACCAGAATGGGGCTGGTGAAAGGAGTTCCCGTGGACTGGTCGATGGACGAGCTTGTTGATTCGCTAGAGCTCCCGCCTGGCTGTGGTGAGGTTCTGAAATCAAGGCGACTGAACAGAAAATCTGTCACAGAGGGTGTCATCACTTGGGTGCCTACCCAATCTGTTGTCCTAACCTTCAGGGGGCAAATGCTTCCTGCTAAGGTATATTCATACCACACCTCACTGCCAGTTGAAACATATAAACTTCCAACAATACAGTGCCAGAACTGCTGCCGTTTTGGCCACATTAAAACAATCTGCAGATCTAAGCCCAGATGCTACAGATGTGCTCAGCCCCATACAGGTGACTCATGTTTGGTCATCAAGGAATTATCTACATGTTTACACTGCTCTGGTAGTCATTTTGCTACTGATAAAGACTGCCCAGAATTCTCCAGGCAGCAATCTATTAAAATGGTCATGTCTCAGAATAATAAATCTTACATTGAAGCATCATCTCAGTTTCCTCCTGTCCGCAGGTCCTATGCTGAGATAACAAAAGAAATGTTTACTCCTACTAATGTAACTTCCTCCAAAACCTCCTACCGGCAAACAGTTTTCCGCTCTCCTCGTCCCCGAGCTCCTCTAGCAAAGGGCTACGATAAAAAAGCTGTTCAGACTATTGTCGGTGATTACTCCTCATCCCTTCCTAATGGATGCGCTCTCAACAACAATGTTGAGAACCCTCCCTCCCAAGGTAAAATGCTTGAGTTTATCTCCGAATTTCTACTTAGTATTGTCGCTCCATGTAGTGAAATTCCCTTACCGCCCAACGTTGCCAAAAACTTAAGCCAACTTTTTAAACTACTCCAAAATGGGCCCAATAACCCTGCTACAGTGGAACTGTAAAAGTTTACGTCCCAAGAAACATGAGTTAACCTTCATAATCCCACCATTCTTCCTCCCAAAGTCCCCCGTCCTTTGAGTGTTAAATGTTTTTTAATGTTTGTTTTCAGTCCTTATTGTAGATTTTTATGTAAATATATAGTAAGTAATAAAATTAAAGTATAATGTACAAAAAATATCCGTGTAAGATATATATGCATGTGTTGTCTGTGTCCTTAGGTTAAAGAGCTAACTAGCTAATAACAACTATTTCTTGGTACAAATTCAAAATTAACTTTTCATTAGTTTCACCGATCAATCTCCTTCGTGCCTTCTTCATCTACAAGACATTGGCGAAATACCTTGTGCCCAGTTGGCGCAGACAAAAGCCATAAACAAGAATTGAATTGAATTGAACAATTTTAAAGCATAAATCTGCAGTGAAATGAAAAATAGTTATCGTAAAATTATACATTCTCGGTCAAACAGCACACTGGAGAGAGAGAAAAAATAAAAAATAAAATGCTTAAGAAGCCCTATTTGCGGACTACTCGTTTAATCCTCGGGTTAGCCACCTTGGAATCCTTCGGAGCTGTTTGATGTGCAGAAGTAGCAGCACTGGCCGACACAGAAACACCCTGAACGGAGGTTGGGATAGCGTTCAGCTCAGACATGGATACGATGCGATGCCGCTTACCGTCAGGGGCGAGCACCATGATAATGCCATCCCTAGTCCAGCACTTCGCCACGCCAAATCGCTGTCGAGCCGCCAGGAAGATGTTGTGACGGCTTTTAATTAGGAACTCCGAAACTGTTACCCCAGAGCCCTTCAAGTTGGTCTTGGCAGACCAAACTGTGTTCCTGAGTGCCCAATCTTTAAATTTCAAGAGCACAGCACGGGGTTTATCACCACCAGCACGTCCCAAGCGATGACAACGGCTCAGAGATTCTGGGGTCAGATGGGGTAATTTGAGGTGCCCAGATAAAATATTACACACAGAAGTTCCAGGATCTTCCTTGTCAGCCTCCGCGACACCGTGCACCAGAAGAATCTTCTTTCTAGAACGCATTTCCAGCTCATCCTGCTGCCTTGCCAAGAGCTCCATCTGCAGCTGAAGATTTTCCAAGGCAGTCAAGACAAATGACCGAAAGGCTCCAAACTGCGAGTTAACATTAGAAGTAGGGCTTGTGGCCGGGACAGCACCCTTTAGATCCCTCTGGAACTCTGCCATTCTGGCATTGAAGTGATCCTTAATCTCATCCAAGCTTTGTTTTAGAGACTCCATTGTTAGAGTTGTAAATATACAATGAGTCAGTGAAAAGTGAGGTTAAGTTGGGATACTGAGTAAGCTGTAGAATAATTCTGTGCAAATAATTGTATGTAAGCTGGCAGGATTAGGCTATTTAAAGGTACATTATTTGTAAACAATAATCACTTATTTTAATTTATATCAATAATTAAAATCAGAGCAGAAAACTTATGACTTGTTTATTTTGTGCCTACCCACCAAAAAAATAAGATAAGATAATTTATGTGAGAAGTAAGAAACTTAACAGAGATGTGCGATTTGTAAAGTCCTACGGGTGTTATACTTTTGTTGCGAAAGTAGTAACCCCAATTGGTAACTGGATGGAACGGCTAGCATTTCCAAGAAATAGTAATCATCCACGACTGTCTGATGACTTAGTATACCTTGACATAGCCCAGACATGTTACCCCGATACTAACGCGCATCATTACTTACCAGGTGTGATTGTAGCCAAGGGTTAACTTGTAGTGGAATAGCATTTAACTGTATTTTTTTTGTATTTCCAGAATGTAACCCTTTCGTAGCGCGCCACTTCCTCTAGTTATCCAATGTTTTTTTTTAATGTTAGACCACTTTTAGGTACCAAATTTCATACCTTAAAGAGTTTTTGAAGTTATCGGTTATGAGCACAGGTTAGGACGGACGGACGGTGTACCATTTTAACATTTTGGTGTAGAACCCTTAAAATTACATTATTACTATTAATGCATTAATAGCCTATTACAGTCCACTGCTGAACTAAAAGCCTCTCACAATGGTAGGGTTTGCCCATAATTCCACGCTGAGCAGACGAGATGGTGACCGCAGTAGATTGTAGTAGTAGCACAGAGGACACTGCTGCCCTTTCTTCGTCATTTTCCCTTAGGTGACACCTGTATTATGATCAACCGTCAGCACACTGCCAATTAGTACATTGAACATGCCTGTATTATTTAATTGTAGTATCATAAACATCCCACGTCTTTTGTGGAAAAGTCTTCGTAAGTTCACGCAACACAAATTCGATGTCAAAAGCTAAAGATACGAGGGAAAATCATTCAAAGGAAATTATGCAAGTAATTCCACGTCTTATCAACATTACATCATTAAAGTATATTTATTGTGATCGGATTTCGTTACTTGACAGCCTTGTTATTACAAATATTCATCGTTCATTTTAATTCCGATTCCCTCGTGTTTTTCTTCCTGCTACTCAATATTGCGACGTTTAAACTTTTTTTAATGACAACTAAGACATTTGGAGGGATCGTTATATTATTTAAGGCTCATGTAAGTGTATGGTAAATGTATGTATTTATATCAAAATACCCACGGTCAGTATGTCATGAACTTTGGCCGTGAATCAAATATTATTTTAATTAATAGATTTTTTTTAATTAAGCGTCAGTAAAAGGCAAACTTTTACATATGTGATATCAACCTAAGTTTCGCTTTAATTATTCATAAGTCTTGACCCAGAAGCCATGTTAGTTGTTCGAAATTTCGACCTAGTTTTATTATGTATGAAGCAAAACAGATTAACTAAATAATTTTCATTTGATATAAAGAAAAAATTTAATTATGTAAACCCCTTTATTGCGCGTGAAAATTAAAAAGATACAATAGAAGACTTAATACTAACATAAGCAAAAGACGACCTTATCACTGAGAACGATCTTTACACTTAAAGGCTTTACACTAAAAGATCACAAATTTGTTTCACTATTTAATTAATGAAATTGTAAAGTTTCTAAAAGGCTCTAAGTTAACCTTGTAGTGAAACTTGTTGATAAAACACTAAAAGGTGTTTCTTGATGAAATTATACTCACAACTCAACAAGTTTAACGCTGTTCGCGGAGTATAGCAAATTAAGCTTAATTTTCATAATATATTATAGATTCCCGCAAAGTAACGCCTGCTTCTATCCAATAGTTTCAACTCAGGCCACGGTGTTTCGGTTTTTATGTATTTTACATGCTGCTTGGCAGTAGTGCTCACCTGGACTAGCTCTGTGCTAGAACTTATATAAATAGGTAAAGTCAGTGCGATCAGATTACGACTATATAATGCACCTCATCTAATGCATTATTTATTACTAATGGTTACGTTAAAACGCGACTTCTTCTGCGTACAAGTTCTGATTTCCCGTGAGATAAGAATTTCACCCTCGTAGCGTTAACCTGTGTTCAGAAAGGAAGCTTTTACGAGTATATGTGTCTTTAATACACAACCTCTATATTTTAACCTTCTAAGATATAGATTTCGATATAACCTTTTCTATGCTCATGTAAAAGATCTTAAAGTAACCAACCTTCCAGAATTATATGCCCCTAGGCCCTAGATATAAATAAAAAAAAAAAAGGCCAGGCCCTAGATATATATTCATGAAATTATGCATTATTATTTATTGACTATGAGTTGACAAGTTGTTGGCGAACAATAAATATTATACTACGTTTGACGTTGAGAAATTACAGTTCGATTTTATCTTTTTACTGTACCTTTAGTTAAACGTAGGTGAAATAAAAAAAAGAAGACTCTCTTTAAAGCAGAGCTTTTCACTGTGATATATATAGAAGAGCTACGTAAAGCCCAGCTCTTCTATATATCATCAACATCCCAACCCATTACCGGCTACAAGGCACGGGTTTCCTCCTACAATGAGAAGGGGTTAAGGTCGTTGTCCACCACGCTAGTCCAGTTCGGATTAATGGACTCCACACACCTTTGAGATCATTATGTAGAACTCTCAGGCATGAAGGTTTCACGATGTTTTCCTTCACCGTTGAAGCAAGTGGTATTTTAATTGCTTAAAACGCACCTAACTTAGAAAAGTAGAGGTGCGTGCTGGTATTGGAATTCGGCCCCCCGAAAGTGAAGTCGACGTTATATCTACTTGGATATCACCGCTACTTCTATTTATATCAAAGTGAAAATAAAATATACAATGATTATCTTGTAATACCGGCGGACTTTGCCGTGTGGTGTCGTTGTCGTACGAGGTAACTAAGGCAATATAACAGAGAATCGGCAGCGACCTCTGTGATACTACTGTTATCGTGATTATGAACAAACCCTACCGTTGGTAGTTAGTCTGTCGATGATGACGATGACGATATGATGATGATAATTTCCCATGAGATTAAGAAGTGTTTCTTTCGTGATGTGGTTCTAGTGTATCGTTTGATAATTTTATATGTATTATTTAACTTTATTTTTCCACTTAAACTTTTCCCAGCAAACCCGTGACGCTAATCAAGGCTATACCTGAAAATCAGCGCTGCAGTTATTAAATATTGCAGCATGATGCTGAGGTAGCAGCCTTTTCAGCTGAAGCACCTTTCGATAAGGCATTTAGTTGTGTATAATTAATATATAGTGTATAATTCGTTTTAATGTTATTAGTAATTAGTTTTCATTAGTTTACTTATGTGTGGAAGCTGAATAAAGTTATTATTATGAAATGTTTTAGCTGTAGATCATCTGTATAAATGAAAGAGGAAAGTTTCCCAAAAAATATGCAGCGGAGACCTTTTTTTAACATGTTTAAGAGAAGTCTTCCCACCATACATTCAGTGGCGGTACTACCATACAAGCCGAAAAGCCCGGCTTGCGTTTCAATAAATCTCCTATAATAATTCATACTTGATAGTAATGAGGAAATAAAAAAGTATGAACTTTGACTCAATAGTGTATTACAATGCGCGATTTCTGAACGCAGTGGTACACAAATTCCCGAACGCAGCAAACTTCCGAGTGGCGGCGATGGAATGACAAAATATCAAGATCGCGCACGAAGACCTCTAGCTTTGTCTCACTCACTCTCGTTGGCTTGCATGGGGCTTATTTTTTACTGCTTTCACCTATAGAAATGTTAGTGTTTTTAGCAGAGACAATCTAAATTATATAATAATTTATATGGACATAAAAAGCAACATTACGGGTTGAAGTTCGTCAGGTTGTCAAATTTGAACAACTTCACACTTCTCCGATAGAGTGTTGTGATTCATAGTTTGAAGTTTATTAGTGTTTGCTTGAGTTCGAAAAAGTGCATTTCATTGTTTTTTTTTCCATTATTAATTAATTAAAGTAAATTTTATTAACAATTAGTTCAAATTGTGTGGAAATTGTTTCTTGTGGCGGGCTCAGGTGTGTGCAAACTATAATTGGTGAACAAAAGGTAAATTATTTAACTTTTTTGGAAAAAAAACAGCTAATAACATCACCGAAACTTTTTAAAACTAGTTAGAGGCAATTTAATAGATCGTTAAACAATACTCGTTGGGTTGTTTGATGCTCCCATTCTAGTAAATTATATTGTCGGTATTGCATATTTTTTTGTAATGAAAAGAACGTTTGGAACGCGGCTGGTTACAAAGATTTAAATAACTTTTCAGGTGCTATAAAAAGACACCAGATTTACACATAAACATTTGAGTACTGTTATTAATTTTTTTATTTTCGGCAAACAGCGCATAGAACCTTCTTTATCCCACCAATTATCAATTGAAATTTCCAATCATAATTCGCGTGTTGACCATAATCGTAGTGATTTTCAAAGATTGTTTGATATTGTTTGTCATTTGGCATAGCAAGAACTACCTTTTAGAGGTCATGACGAGTCAAATAGTTCATTAAAAAAAGGAAATTTCTTTCTTTATTGAAATTTCTTTATTACTTGTATTGTTACTTTCAAAATAGGATCTTATTTTAGAAAAACATATGCAAAATCAACTAAGCGGCAAATCCGAGCCGAGTTATTTATCTAATAAAATTCAAAATGATATTATTCATTCCGTAGGTGATGTAATTAAGTCTCGCGTCGATTTAAAATTAATTTGACATCATTTGTTTCGGTTATTATCGATGTAACTCCCGATGTTAGCAACAGAGAAGTCCGTTAATGTGTCTGAAAGTCGTACGTCGGACACACTTTAATATATTTTTTTAGGGCTTGCCCATCTTCAAAACCCTAGGAACGCCACTGCATACATTATCTTCGTCAAACGCTAAACTACCTAATTTAGCTAATTTTTATCCGTCTTACTTGACATTATTTGTTATAGTTTGGCTAATTTACAAAACATATTAGGAAATCATAGTTTATGACTTATTTATGTCCTCTAAATAAGTCAAAAACTATGATTTACTGCTACTACGGTAAATGTACAATTCTATCACAATCCATTCAGAAGCTTTTTTTATGTAACAAACATCCATTAGCGTTGATAATATTAGAAGAATAGAATATTGTAGGATTATCACAATCCAACCTCACACTACTTTCCGTTGTACTTTGTGTTACAGTGAAGTGTTTACAGTGAATCATCAAAAGTCTATTTCTGCGAATACTTTCAAGAAATTTCATAGTGGGCTACCTGAGAATCCATTACACTATGTCTCGTTAACGACTTACGATTTCTAAGCATTCTGCCAACCCCTTGAAAGGCTCATAAATATTAAATGAAAATACAACACATTAAAAAACCATTTTATTCAAAAAACAAACGTACTTATTAAGTACAATATAATTTCATAACTTAATATTTCAATTAAAATGACAAATCAATACAATACTAGGCATACACAGTTGAGTAATCTGGCGCATAAGATCTAACTCAAACATTGAATTAGATTTTAATACCATACTAGAAGAGACATTGTAAAGAATGCAGCACATGAAGGTAGCAAACACCCCTTCTAAATTATTACGCAGGCGAGCACTCCGTAGAGAAACAAAAAATTGGTATCCGCTGTTATCAGCTGAGACGTCTGGATAGGAATTTTATTTTATTATACTGCAAATAGGGACAAAATTCTGGAGATGATGTAAGGTATCTTCTAGTAGGTATTCTTTAAAATATACATTCAGTCATTATAACATGTTTCGAGTTCACAATACACTCATAATAGGTTTAATATAATTGAAGGGTTCATCTCTAGTCAACCAAGTCACTGTATTTGGATGCTTTAAACCTTATGACAGTAATACATAAAAAATTTATATATCTAACACAAAATTATACATAAAACTTTTTTTTAAATGAACCATTTTGATTAGGTTTCTGACAAATCGAGTTTTTTGTGGGTAATCTCAAATGGAGGCTCCATTTGCTCTAACCACGATAAAACAAGTTGTTAAATGTTGTTTCACAGTGTCTGTTGTTGCATACAATAATGTTAAAGCACTGAATGGTATGCATCGTCTAAACGATATATAATATTGTTTTGCAAAAGGTAATTCTTGTGAGCAATTATTATTTAACCAGAATTACCTCTAGTCGTATAGACCTTCTATACGTTATATTACGCAATAATATCTCTGGTATTCTAATATTCAACTGATAGTTTTATGCCGCAGTTCATAATATAATTATGGCATACAGTACATGTAGCCCAGGAAAATACATATAATCATTAGTGAAATACTTGCATTTAGACGTCTTTGTAGAAATTATACCTCGTTTATTATGAGTTACTTATTATAATAAAATAAATTTGGAAGTTTGTTTTAGTATTGTGGTAACAATTGCAGTTATCACTATCATATTAAAATAGTGTATATTACGCATTATGGTAACTCTACAAATCTTTAGGCCTGCGTTTTTAATACTAATTTGATGAGGAACGTTCAGAAAAATAATAAAAGGGTGTAAACTTTAAGTCTCGTTTTAAGTAATTTTCCTGGCCTACATTAAAACTTGGACAGGCGGCAATATAATATTGCAAAACCCGCCCGAGTTTGAATTTGAATATTTTAGGGTTACTAAAGCAACCGTACTTTAGACTCGAAAAGCCTTGTACTGTGCTTAATACAGTTTTTTACTAACAATAAATAACCTGAAATGTTTAAAGCTTATTACAGACATGGCATAAAATTGCAGTGGCTCGGTTATAGTTTAAAGTTGTCAACACATGTGTGTTAAGCACATACGGCACAACACATTAACACAGCGGCAGAGGTGCTTGCGAATGACGATGTATCGTTAAACTTATAAGGAAGTCAGAGTGTCCCTCCCTAATATTAAACATATTATAAATGCGAAAGGGATTTTTAGTTTGTCCTTTCACACAACATCATTCGTAATATTTGTAGGGGTACAAGGATAGTTAATGAACCGTACACGGTGAAAAAGTCCCAGGAATGGCTACTAATTTTCTATTTACACGTTATGTCTCTGTGTGACTTTAAGCATGTGAAAGCAATTGCAGACGAATTTTTATGTGAAACTATTTTATCGGATAGAAACAGGCGTTACTCTTCCGAATTACATGATATATTATGAAAATTAAGCTTAATTTGCTATACTCCGTGAAAATCAGATGAATCTGTACGATGCAATTTGTAATCTATTCAAACCTTATACTCCCCACCAAACAGATCTTCGGCAATGTGCACTCTACGTACGTATCGCTCCGACACCCGAAGCTGTTCAGGAGATGTTGACTTTACAATCTTTACAATTATTCATTGGCATTTCGCGGAGTATAGAAAATGAAGCTTAATTTTCATAACTATCGTATCATTGTGTGACCAGTCAATGTGTGCACGAACCTTTAACAATTATATAGAAGAAATTATATTGAAATGATACTAAAATTATCTTACAAATAGCCTACAAGGCTATATTCAGATTGTGAGTTTTAAGCCTTAGCAGCTAAGAAAACGATTCGTCCTAGTTACAAAACTTTATAAATACCTGTACAATAATTATTCTATAGAAATTGTACATAAATATTATCTATATATTTTAAATTGCTAGTTTTTATTTAGCCTGGGAAGCCGAGTGTGGAAATTAACACATGTATCAAATACATGACACAATGTCAAACAAGTCTCATATCAAAGTAGATAGCTCTTAAACTATTTTTAGTTTTACCAGCGCTTTTTAATTTAGATTTCAGATGTTTTTATTAAGAAGGGTGGCGTCCATTTATTGGTCTCCCAGCAATGAAATTAGAGAAAATCAGATGTCCTAAAACTCGAAGCATCTTTAGATTTTGACAGATTTTACTTAACTTATATCCGACGGTCTGCAGTGATATGGTTCACTAGTAAGTATAAAACAACTTTTTTTATAAAAAAGCAAACCAATCTAAAAACTCACAACTTGAATATATAAACGGATTTATAAATTCAAAATAAACAGAGTTATTCATATTGAATCTTAAATATAATAAAAACAAATGAACTACTGAAAATGGCAGTAGTTTCTTATACTATGAAATATTAAATTTAACAGAAATATATTTACATCCACGTACCTGTTACATTTCACTATCTATACAGGGCTGTTGCTTTTTTTAAAATTTACACAATATATTATTATAATTTTATAAAATTTTTTAAAGCCAACTATTTACAAAACGACTATAATTTCAAAATGGCTGATACGATCAATAAAACACGGTTTCCAACCACCGATTTACGGAAATATATTTTGGCAGTTACAATGACCGTGCACCATTAAATACGAATACAAATACCGGATTATAATGTATGGGTTTTGGTCAACGAGTACCTTAACCGGAAACTGCGCACCAATAAAAAAAAGATGATATTGTGGTCGGTAGTCCCACATAGTGCTGGTTTTACTGCATAACTAACATTTTATATGAATATATACTGTATACTATGATCCAGAATCAATTAAAGCCACGCAAGTTATTCAGTGAACAAGTTTAGTATTTTCATCTTCTTGATAAGTCAATGAACGTCTATGACGACATGCATTCATTAAAAAGATGAAAACATAATATTATTATGTCAAACATTACAAAAATTAAAACTTCTTCTAAACTACAACAAACTTAGCGCCGTTCAAATTGAGACAGACATGGGCGTGGTAGCAAACTATTGCTTCTTTGTATTGCCAGCCTTAGCCTTTGAAATACATTAAGCACCAATTCTTAAGGCATCTTTCGTTGCCTATATTAATTAAATTTTTCATTTCTAATAACCATGGGCCCAAATATACAAACCCAAGGACCTAACTAAGGTTTTAACAACGCTTGTAGAACGTTTACGGAAAACGAGATAAATTATCACCGCCATAGCAACGCAGGTGATATTGTTTTTACCATTGCTTTAATATCTGATCTGGTTTTAAGCGTAAGGAAAGCTGATAAATAACGATCACGGTTACAATCCAGCAATTTATTTTAAACTAATTTGTTTTTGTAACTTTTTTACGGAATGTTTAAAATGTATGCTTCTAGCATAAATCTACAAATTCCCTGCATGTGTAGTCCACATAACTTCACCTCCTTAGAGATAAAATTACGGGTAGGTAAGTTGTATCCCTTGTTCTAAGCCATATGTTTAAACAAAGTTGAAGGGTCCAACTTAATATGCGTTGCTTGGAACCCCTTTACTTATATGTTATTCTGATTTACGGCATAAGATTTAAAACTTTTGTGATTCATATTAAGGCACTTTACTATTTTACTATTGTTGGTACAACGCGAAATTGATTCAGCATCTATAAGTTAACTTATGCACTCACACAGCTGACAAAAGGCTTCGAATTTTTTTTTATTTGGGCATACTGGGCCAATAATAGGATAAGGATAAGGTGCGAAAATGCAGGACATGTGTCGACGTTTCGGTACTGGAACTAATCGATGTTGCACGAATATTTTAGGCAATAGCTCAAAATAGTCCGGTTATATCACAGGTTCGAAAAACCTTTTTTAAGGTGGGTATAATGTCATCTTATAACCACTGTGGTCACTAACTACAAAAAATTCTCGCTTTTGAAGTTTCATTGCTTTAAAATAACCGTTCTTCATCAATCACCAAGTATTTAATGGTTTTTGTTTTAACAAACGTCGTTCGATTTACTTAAGGTACGAGTACAGTAAGTGGTGGGAAACCGTTACTATAAACAAAGGATTTTATATTGTCGTCATGCTCCACCAGATTTTGTTTTAGAAACTATATTACCTACATATAAATTATTTATTTACAGTCTTCACATTTTGCTTATTTCTTACCTTTAAGTACTACCATGGGTATTAGACGGACAGTCATATTTGTTTTATGTACCAACTACACGTAGTAATTAAGTCTGTGACGAAAACTAACCTCAAGTGATTTATTATTTAAAAGGATGTTTGTATAGAAGAAAAGTGATACATTCTTCTTCTACTGTCTGCGGTAACTTGCTTTCAGACAACCCGATATGGCTCACAGAAAGGAACATTAAGTTCAAAGGCTTTAAAGCACAGTCCATTGACTGGATTTTGCATATAAAGTTTAACTGCAAACAGTGAAGACACTGGCGTGATCAATGTATTGGTCTTTTGCCCCATCGATTAAATTTCCGTAAAAAATATTTAGTTGTTTTAGAAGCAACTATTTTAATGCCAGTAAATTCTTCTGAGTATGCTCTAAATCTTCAAATATACTAGGAGTTCAGAACTTTAAGCAGAAATTTATTTTAGCGTTTTAGATCTGTATAGTAATTTCACAATTGAAGAATTTAAGAGTGAGGTCAGGTCATGGAATTTTGTAAAATAAAATGTAAGTGTATGAGAGAAAGAGCTTTGAACTGAAGCAAATTGCTCATAATGTGGTTGGTTCCATTAAAGTTTTGTATTTAAAGTACTATTCGTCTCATGGACATAAAATGTCCAATTTATTTACTGCTATTTTTGTGGTTAAACCACTGTTATGCTGCCGGCGAAACCTCAATTATAAATTATAATTAATTTCGATGTGCATTGATAGGTACTGAAAAACATGAAGTTAAAACTTATTTATTTAAATGAAAATTATCTGTTGTATTTATAAATAATGTGACCTAATTGGAATAAATTGAGAATAACAACTAATGATTCAGAAGAATACCTATCAGTGATGGCTAAGAATTTACTGTTTACGTGCTGAAGAATTTCTTCTTCTGTATCCGAAAAACGTTATTCATAAATTTATTTAGGGTCCAAATATCGCCTACAATCCTTTAATATAACTTAAGAATTATTCGTAATGGACTCTGGTTTGATATTGTGGAGTAATTATTATAATCATCTTATTAATTGATTGACGCTGTAAAACAGGCCATTCGGGTTAATTTCAAATTACACGTTCTATCGCAACTTTTATATAACTGCTCCCTGCAACTCTGTTGACATTGCTTGTCCATCTACGAACCCTGCATAAAAAAGTTAATTCCAGATTAAGGTCTCCATTCTAAAGTGACCATCGGTTCTCCGTTGTACGTCCACAGTCCATTGCTACTTTAGCTTTTAAACTAGTTAAGCTTTATCAGTACCTCTGACTCTTCCATATTTCTGATTTGATAGCACTCTAAATTAACCGCGGGGAATTTTAAATGGTAAATGGTATCAAATTGACGGTTTAGCACGATTTTTGCACGCTAAGTCTTGCGTTTATATCTTACATACCATTCAGTAATTACAACCCAAATAAGTAGTATTGCTTTAATATTGCTTTGGAAAGATCACAAAACTAATGTATGCTTTTTTTTGTAATTTAATCTTGGTGGTTTTAGGTAAGTAGTCATATTACAATATTATTTAACATTGTTAGACTAATCAGATATTTTCTTTTATATTAATGATACTCCTTTAGTGAATAATAAACGATCCTATTATATTAATACTTTGTTATTAATTTTATCTGTATTCGTATCTGTTTGATGTATAAAACATGCTTCTGCATATACAGAAAAAAGTGATACATATTTTATCAGTTTTCGTGCGTATAAAGAAGCAATTTTCATCTTATTATTTTTTCCCTGAGCCGTCATATTTTCTTGCTTTTTGGAATTAAAAACTTCTTATATAAAAGCAGGACTTAACTACAGGACGTAAGTTCGTGAAGGTCGTACAAACAAATTTAATTTAGTTGCATCATCTTTATCAATCGATTAATGGCTCACTACAATGCAAAAATGCAATTCCTGATACTACTCTCAAAATAAGAAGGGTTTAGGCCGTAGTCAACCAAGCTGGCCAAGTGCCTTTGAAAACATTTTTCAGGATTCCTTAGTATTCCAGCATCAGGTGGTGATACGGGTTTCCTTACAAAGTTTTCTTCACCGTAAAAGCATGTATTAAAATGCACATTACTCCGAAAAATTTGTTATAGTTGGGTGCCTGAAATCGAATTTGGGTTCCCTAAAACGCTATAAAATCTTAACCACTTGGCTATCACCACTTCATATTCGACTTATCAAATAATATATATTATTTAATTGTCCTGTATAATAGCATATTGTAATTAAATTATATTGTAATTAATATATATTTACAACAACTCTAAGTAGCTAGTAGCCATTTTCATCATGAATTTGAAATGAGTTCATTAATTCAATAAAAATATGTCTAACTACGTATAACGTCAATAAAGTATGTTTGTTTTAATAATTTATTAGTGACAACGGCCATCTTTTTATTCGATAAATGGGCATTGGAATCAATTTGTCAATTTGATACTAGGATCGTGCCTGAAAGACAATATTGGTTTAATATTTATGTCAATAATACCAATAGCAGTACTTAAGGGTTACGTAAAAATAATTATGAATTAAACGTCTATACAATGTCTGTAGGTGTCGTTATGTTTAGATCTTCGTTGTATTCCAGGAACTCTTCTTCCGTTATTTCGAACTCAGGATTTATTTCTAATCTAATAGTTCTATTCAAAGTTTTTTCAAGTTCAGAAGTTTTATTGATTTCAAGGTCATCTTCGGATACAGGTTTTCTGCCGAAGAAAACATAAATGAAATCTATGAAGGGGTCTCATGTAAGTGGGTGAAATATTAGTGATGTAATAAACGTTAGATGGATTATATCAGTGGTGATTCAATTGACTTTTAAAAAATGCGAAAAAAAAATATATGTTTAATTTTATATTATCTCACATTTCATTCCTTTTAATACTCTACTAATAATATTATTTGGACCAGGTTTCTGAGACTAAGTTTGTCAAAAATGTTATGAATATACTTTCTGATAGGGTTCACAGAAATTTTAGCAAACTCGGTATCATATTATTATAAAATTAAAGGAGGATTGCTGCAATTTGTTTCTTCATGCTATATAGCCCTTGATAACACCGTTTACATGCCACTGTTTTCAGTGCAGGAACGCATAGCAAAGTCAACAATACTATACTAAAGTAGCAAAAACAGATGTAGAAATTATCAAATTCAAATTTGAATTTTTTTTGAATTTTGAATTTTGAATTTTGAATTTGAATTTAAAAACAGATGTAGAAATTATCAATATAATGCTATAAAAAGTAACACCCACAACAGTGATTATTACTCTCTACAACTATTTTTATAAAGGCATAATTAATAAATATACATATAAATAATAATTAGTATAATAATAATAATAATAATTAAAAATATCTTTATTATATATATATTTATTGTGTGCGTGTGTACGTCACTGAACTCCTCTTAAACGGCTGCACCGATTCGAATGAATTTTTTGGTATGCGTTTGGGCACCCTGGATGGTTTAGATTCAATCAGCCCGACAGATGGCGCTGGGGTCCACCAGTATTATTATAAATTAAAAGCACAAATCAAATGAAACTACAGTCGTAAGACCACTTGATTGCTTACTACGAACTAGTAAAACAGGCTCTGACACTATGAGTTGAAGATTTCGTTATTTAAAAAAAAAACGTATTGACGCATGTGTACCAACATAAAGAAAGATGGAACCGTGTAGTTCATACATTAATGTTTTCTTGCTTACCTTATTCTCCTTGGAGGTGGCTTGCTTATTTTAATAGAAACTTCTGGTTTACGTTCCAAGCACAACACGATCAGTCGCGTACTGCATGGATACCTGAGTAAAATGAAGTATTTACAGTAAGATACGAAAGAAATACCTACTACAAAAAAAATATCAGAAAATGGATAAAAAGAAACGACAATTTCAATTAATATTGCAAAGATTTCCTAATTTCGCAATTGTGCTATAACCAACTAAAAGGCAGCGTATATTCACTATTCAAAATAATTTATTAAACACCTTTGAGACATGCCATTAATTAATCTCAGACATTAGTTGCCGATACATTAGTTGAATCCTTTTTATCTATAACACGCTGGTATCTTATTAAATAAAATAAACAATTTTTAAAAATGTGTCGGTATTTAATACATATTTATGTGAAAACGTAAGGCAACACATATTTTTTTTCAAGGCTGGCACAAATATAAAGATGTACTTTATATTTATCAATTAAACGTTTCTAATTTTTAAAGTACCATGTTTTGCGGGTGTCGTGGGGGCGAATTTGTACTATACACGTGGCAATTAGAGTCCAAATCCTACCAGTTTCAGGAATCTGTGTTGTTATACCGATTACAGAACTCTAGCTCGGGACAACATAAAATATGAAACAAAAATTGGAACTGAAGATTTGTGGATGAAAAATATAATATCAAAATTATCAGATGACCCAAATTAATTGTCGGTCAGTGGACATATTACGTTATATAAGGCTACGTCATAAAGCTAATGGGCTGATCTCTGATTTGCTGATGAACTTTTCAAAGATGAGTACGGCACTGTTCCATTTGCTATCGAAGTTAAAACTCTGGAATAATTTTTTAAGGAACTTTAGCGAAACTTGGCAAGTGGTTCAATTCAATAATCTCAATTAAATAAATATTTATACTGGTATTCAGCAAAAAAGACACGACAGAGGTTATATTTCTCTTTGCATATACGATTTTGAACATTATTATTGCGTAAGCCATCCCGATGATGTTTATGAGCATTATAATACTGTTGCTGCCTTAGTAAGTCTTCTTACTTTGACTGCGATCTAACCAGAAGGTAAGGTTAAATATCTTAAATGGACGCACGCTATTATGCTAGTTTATAAATCTATAGGCTATCGCAAAGAAAATAAATGATATCACAGAAAAGAATATTCACAGGGGAGATTTTTTTTTAATGGGCTGTCATGGATTCGGTTTCTGATCAGATCTGTCTTTATGTATTTTTGTCTAACAGAGCTTTAACAGCTGCTAGTTTCTATTACCTTAATCATCATAATATCAAATTATCGGCTCACTATAGGGCACGGGTCCCAACTCGCAATGAAATGGGGTTAAGGCAGTCCACCACACTGGCCCAGTGCGGATTGGTGGACTCCACACAACTTTGACAACATTATGGAGAACTCTCAGGCATGCAGGTTTCCTCACGATGTTTTCCTTTACCGTTGAATCATGTGATATTTTAATTGCTAAAAACGCACATAACTAAGAGGTGAGTGCTGGGATCCAAACTCGCCCTCCCGAAAGTGAAGTCAAAGTCCTACCCACTGGGCTAGATTCTACCACCCTACCTATACTTAAAGACTGCGCCTTCTAGAGATGGTTGCACACAATCAGAAAACGAAACTTACGTCTCTACATCAAGCAGCTTATTGGTGGTCAGTGTAGAGGCGAGGCCGAAGCTGTTAGGTCTGCCGTTGTGCCACGAAGCGCAGTTCAATCCCAACGCCTCAGCAGGACCGTATCCGTGCCATATCGCTTTTGTAGGCCTTAGAAAACATGATAAATACATGCATCATCAATAACCGCTCCACTACAGGGCTCGGCTCTCCCACAGTGAGAAGGGTTGAGGCCGTAGTCCACCACGCTGTTCCAGTGCGGATTGGTGAGAATACATGCATACATGAATACACGCTTTTTGTATAATATTTTATTACTGCCAAACCCGCACTTGGTCCCCGTGTTGGGTTATGTTCGAAGACTGTTTTTTCTATAAGAGACGTGGCCTGTGTCCAGAAGTGGGACTTTAATAGGCTAGGGATAATTACTATTGAGGTAAAAGTAGCACCTATTTTAACAACAGCCTCATCTTTATCATTATTCACAATTTTGGTACAAATAAGCTGAGGCAGCTGAACTCAAGCCCCCTATCTCATAAAAAATAGAGATTTAGAGTATAAAACCACCATGCTAATCCATTTCACGATCACGGCTGTAATGCTTACTATCAGTTTTTCAATTCCCGGCACAGGCCCAAAAACGAAATTAGTTAAAAACAAAACCGGTCCGGAGTTAGAAAGTTGTGCCTCGGACAAATCATTATGCGACCAAGATGTAGCCAGTCCCTTAATTTAGTTACTTTTCTGAAACATGATCAATGATGGCAATTTGTCATCTAAATATATATAAAAGGCATAGGTGACTGACTGACTGACTGACTGACTGATCTATCAACGCACAGCTCTAAACACTGGACGGATCGGGCTGAAATTTTGCATACAGATAGTTATTACAACGTAGGCATCCGCTAAGAAACGATTTTTGAAAATTCCATCCCTAAGAAGGGGATGAAAGTTTAATTTATCAATTTATCTTTCAAGTTACATCCATGAAACTTTGATTCATCAAATTTTCCATGAAATTTCGATAAAAAAAAAAGAAATACGTGTTTCACAAATTTTACATAGGGGATGAAAATTTGTATGAAAGTTTCTGATTTTTAATTAATTTACGTTCATATTATTCTTTTAGCAGCAAGACATTTTTTTAAAAATTTACCAAATCAAAAATTGAACTTAAAGTGAGCGAAGCCGCGGGCAAAAGCTAGTCTCTATAGTAGTTTAATTAGTAGTTAAGTTTTTAAATTATTATGCTAATGCTTACCATTCTGCATCCATCATCACGTCCTTTCCATTAAAGCTGTACAATTCAGTGTCGTACTTAAGTTCAGCTCCCGAACCGTCGAACATTTCATTCCAAGAGTTGAATAGGAGCTCACCCCGCATGTTTACGATGGCAAGATCCCGATAATCCCGTTTCAAATAGTTATCTAAGTTAAACTCCCTGCATAAAAAAGTTTGTATAAATTCAAAATGTTTAATAGCTGTCATAGACTAAGAGGGTTTTTTTTAATATCGTCCTCATTGACATAAAAAACGAAACAGCTGATAGCTAATACAAAAATATTGCATGTGCTAAGACGCTGAAAATGTCCTTATAAGTTTATCTTTTATGAGACATGTTGGCCTAATTATTGGCGCATTGAGTGAATATGTTACTAGTGAACTCACTGCACTTAAAGCCATAAACAACAATTAAATTGAATTGATGTAAGGTAAACTAATACGTAAACAATATAAAAATGACAATGTTTTAAGAATATTTAATATATATAATATTTTTTATATATAGTAATATGGCAACATAAGCGTAAAAAACCATAAAATTACACATAGCGAGTCAATGAAAATTCATGGTTTTTAAAGTACCTACCCTCTTTGCATAAAATGGGATAAATAATTCACATATGGTCTTAGAACTCGTGGACACGAGGGTGGGTTGCTTCACTCAAAAATGCAGATACTCCTCCTTAAAACGTTCGTATTGCATACAGTCTACACGATGCATAAATACGGGAAGAAACAACTGTTCACGACAGATATGACATTGTTAAATTCGTAAAAGAAGTGCAGAAAGCTCAGTTTCGTAAGACAATGCATATTTAATATTTTTTTCAAGTGGAATTGTATTATTTTCATTTTGTAATGAGATCTATAACAGAAGTCCTAATTTTTCTATCAAAATAATTTGTAAATGAGTAAGGATTTTCGGATGCTATCAATAATAATACTACATAGCATGAAAAGTCGTCAAAACATGTAAGTAAACAGAAAGATCTTAACTACGATAAGGTAACCTATTTTTGTAGTAACTATTTAAAAAGACAATATGAATGTGTTTAAATAAAAGCGTAAAAATGTCTTATTTAAGATAAGAACCTATAAAACATTGGAAGTTTCCAATATTTACTTGACATATTTATTTTACAACAGATAACTAAATAAACGTCTTACTTGACTATCTGTTTGGAATTAATTAATAAGTATTAAACTGCTTTAAAAATACCATTTATGATAAAACCATTTACTGGAAAAGGAATTATAACTGCGATACTAATATAACCAACTTATGTTTCTACCGGCAACCTAATAAAACATTTTGTACACAAAAGCTGCTATTGCAATTTTTCTATGATACTCGTAGTAAGATAAATTACATCGCAGATTTTTTTTTGGTAAACACACAAACCACTACACACAAACAAACAAAAAATCTTTCCGCTGTATTTTATTTTATTCTTTTCAAGTGAGTACTTATATCAAGTGAATTTAAAAAAAAATCTTTTTAAAACTTCACCCGATTTATTTTACAAGAATACACAACTTTAAAATATCAGTAGTTCTACACCTATATTAAATGCCTCACAAAAGCTAAAATTTATTTTAAAAAAATTGTTCTGTTTGTTTTAATATTATATTATTTACTAACATAGGCTACAAATAACACATAAACGGCCTTAACTTTATGGCAGTTAAATAAAAAAAACCTTAAAAACTCGCAAATGTATCATACCTGGTAGATATGAACGCTTCAAAATTTGTGCCAAGGTGCAATCTTGTTGCTTGTCTATGACACGCTAAGTGTGCAGCTTCCAATCCATAAAGATCTCCATTGACGGCTGAATTTAGTGTCGCCAGGCGCAGCTATTCATTCACAATAAATTAAATGAAAAAAACACCTTTTACAAATATTGATAAAAGCGGTCATGGGAGGTCGACTTCACTTTCGGGGGGCCGAGTTCGAATCCCAGCACGCACCTCTAACTTTTCTAAGTTATGTGCGTTTTTTAATATCATTTACTTCAACGGTGAAGGAAAACGTCGTGCTGGCTGAGAGTTCTCGATAATGTTCTCAAAGGTGTGTGGAGTCCACCAATCCACACTAGGCCAGCGTGGTGGGCTACGGCCTTAACCCCTTCCCCTTCTGTAGTGGGCCAGTAATATGCCAAAATATAAAGCAGCATTGTTAACACTAAACCTGCCCGACGCGACGTCTTGAGGACAAAATCTACGACGCATCAATTTTGATTGCGCTTATAAAATATATACAATATAATGTTAGATGCACAATTAAACAAAAATGTATCGTTATTTATAGTATCGTAGGTAGTACACTGGTAGGCACTCAGACCTTTTAGGTCTGAATGAAAGAGTCCGACAGTACAACGCCGCCTGAGAGGATATACCCGGGTAATAAAACACAAAATTAAGTCTCTTAGAATGGCAAAAGACACTAATAAATAATTTAAACTAGCTCAATTATTCATGGTCGATGATAAATTATTGCTTGCCTGGCCTCTCACTTATTAGAAAGTAAATATCTAGAAATTCAGTCTGATTTGATCAGATCTAGAATACTTACAACAGGCTCCGGCTTTCCTTCGCTTGGACTGATCGTACTTAATGTTTCTATCATATTATGCGATGGTGGCATAGTTGGACCACCTGCAGCAACTTCTTCTAGTGGTAGCTTCAAAAATGATCCAACCTGTTGAAACATTACAAACATAATAGCTTATGTGTGTATATGTTAATTTATAAGGTAAAATCAATTATATGCAAATAATACATTTTATTTCTCTGCGTACCAATAATTAAATTTCCATAAATTGCCTTAAAAGCTATTACGTATTGGCATAAAGAGACCATTAAGGTAGGTCGAACTAGTAGAACTACATAAATAGTTAGTCGACATAAATATTTACCGTTAAAAGTATTGGACACACCAAATATAATATTATTTCCTAAGTATCTAGTTTGCTTTCTTACCCATGTAGGTACATTGCTGATCCAAGAATTTTGTATTATTGTATATAATAGCAAATATATATTTCAATCCTCAAAACACGTCGTTTTTGTACAGTGAGAATGCTAAGATCGGGAATTTTCATTTTTTCTCTCTTATCATCATAATATGGCCAACATTACACCAACATACAAAAAGATTACTTATAAATACGTGGCATTAATCTGATAACAATCCTAATTACATTAAAAAGAAATCCCCCAGAAACAGGTGAGATTAGGTTTGAATAAAAAATAATATTTTAAAAATCAGTTTCTTTGAGCACCAAGCTGTCTCCGCGCTAAAGGAAAAATCTCGAAAAGATAAGCAATATTTTCCTGACAAGCTAAAGTCGAGTCATTGCTATCACATTTTCGTTGATACGTATCCTCCGAGGCAAAAGCGAAATTTTAAATTTAAGATTTTCTTTTCATGACATCCCCCGATCCTTGAGATGAATTTTCCGAAAGCCGCGTAATAAAGGAGAAAAAACCTTGCGGGAAAAGTTAACGATGAAAAAGTAAACGGTTGTTTAATTATGAAAATTATTTTCATCAGCGTATCCATTTTTAATTAATGCTGGTGCTATTATAAAACAGTATACCAATTATTATCCGTCCACAACTGTGTATTAATTACATTTATGAAACCGATGTGTAACTTTCGTGGGGATATCATATACATTATGAAACAATGCTGGCTGAAATGATAAACCACACGGTCGCAATTGAACGTTGATTTTTAAATAAAGTCACTGGTATTTGGAACGTATACGAGCGTAAATATCAGTTTCATTAAATTAGATATAAAATTAATTGGTTTGTCAGGACAACAATTTGAATCGATATGCTTATTATCGCTGTAAGGCCCGCACAAAGCTTATTCAGTTTTCCAGAAATCTTAAAGGAAATCTAAAAAATATATATTACAAATCTAAAAAAAATTATGTAGTTTATTTAAAATGCGTTTCAAAAATATTTTTTTAGTTTTTGAAAGAAGGTAAAAAAGTTATTCCGCGTAATTTCTTTACTCTTAATGCAAGATAAACTTCGAGGAATTTGTATTGAGTATTCTTTAAAAGCCTATTTCTAAATTCAAAAGTATTCTTTAATAGCTTCATATTAAATACTGTGCGAGTTTTGCAAATATTGTCGTTTAATCGACGTCTGATCTATAATTGAGAGATCTGATTTTATATTGTACATGTCAATCCCAGCCCATAACTTTGATATGCTTGCTTGTGTTTGTTTTACTTACTACAACATACTGCCAGCCAGTCTTCACTTTGATTAACAAGGCCTGCTCTGCTACGACGAATGCTAATGTACCACGTGGGAAGTCTACTCCCAGCTGAACAGAAATAATAGAATAATTGAATTAGTAATTCATACAAACGAAGTCGATGTGCAATGTCCACATCGACGTGGAAAGCCGAAGGGGCAGCAATATGGCAAACCACGAGTCAGTCCAGTGTGCTTATAGATCCGACATTTACAGCGCGTAAACGTTGCGTACGTGGTAGAAGTCCCAATGCCTTTCATAACATAATGCGTGCCATATTATGCCATTATATAAAATGAAGAAAATCTCCAGTACCAGCTATAAATACTTAGGGGTAGGCTTTTTAGAACTCTTACAATGCCTATCCTTAAGTTTTGTTGAACTCGTACTGGAGACTTTTTTCAATTAATATAATTTGCATACCCTGTACAACCCTTTATGCACGCCACTGGTGGAAACTGAGTACACAAACGTGATTGCTTTGCATCTATTATCTATAATATTTCTTTCTAACCCAGGCGGTTAGAAAGAAATATTATACTAAGTCCCACATTAACGTCCCACTTTGAGCACTCAGACTGTCTTCATACTCAGTAGTACTCTTTCATAGGAAAGGAGGTTTTAGAGCACCACGCTGCTTACGAGCTGGCGGGCTTTTTATTTGCTGACTATTAATTGATAGTGATAATAGCCTAACGTGCCTACCCGACAGCACGTCCTTTTCACAATGTTACCCATAGAAAATAATAGAACTATTCAAATAGATTTAAAGTAATCGAAAAGACTTCCTATTAAGTGTCGCTTTCTTGAGTTCTGGGTATTAAACTCAATATCAATATTTTTTAACTAGTTAAGAAATCTTTAAAAAAAGATTGGACTTTAAAACTTTTTAATCTAACAGACAATCATAAATTCTAAGCAATTATGTTATAAACTTACCCGTATTAATGAATGCGTTGTCTTGAATATGATTGTTCCGACGATAGTGTTGCCATCTTCTTCTTCGGAATCGATGAAATTTGGCGGCTCCTGGGATGCTGTATTATTAAATTACTTTAGAAACAGAGGAAATCTAGTATATCTATACAAGAGTGTCAAATTTTAAGGTTGTCTGTTGTTGTGTTTTTGTTCTTTATTGAAACCACCAAAATATATACATTGGTTTAAAATTGTTCATAACAAAACTATTCCTACAAGCCAGTTCAAACCAGTGCCATTTTATATTAGTAACAAAAAGGACAAAAGTCATGGAGTAGCTACGGCCTTAGGTTCTAAAAGGCAAGCAAATGAAACTAACTATTAATTTTGTAATATTTATGACTCTTGCCATGCTTGATGCTTAGAATAGGGAATGGCTGATAGATGAGATATTTCTATGTATACTAAAACTTACCTTCGAAACAGTAACGTAATTGACTGATTATGTTATAACGAAAAGCCAACAATCTATTTTCACCTATACAATTAAAGTAATAGAGTTACCTTCCTTTATCATCTTTCCGGAAATGAACCCTTATTCGTTATAATAATGGGATGATAGGGAAATAGGTGGTAGAGTCACAAACAGACTGACTTGACGTTTCAAAGGCGCTTATAAATTGGCCTACTTGAATTAAATGAATTTTTAATTTTATGTCGTTTTGTATACCTAATAGGAGTGTATCGGAGATTTTTTGGTACAATGTGTGGGAATCCCCCATTAATAAATTTGTGTGTAAACATATTAATATCTTAAATACGTTCCATACGTAAATTAAATATTTTGTCTTACCACACAGACAAATAGTAGCGTAGGTATAAGGCTTATTTTTACAACATATCTTAATAACACGAAAATACAGTATTCTTTTTTTGTTGTCTATAGGTCCCTACTTTATTTTCAAAACTTTAGCGTATAACAATAACAAAACTAAATAAATTATGGTAATTGTTTTGTTCAAACTTATTAAACTAACAAACTAACAACTGAGGACGGTTGCAATCTGCTGTAATACGGTATACAGTTTAGTTTTGAAAACTTTGTTCTTACTTACCAAACTGTTCTGGATTGTACTGTATTAGATTTATGTTACTCCAAAAATTTTGCGGATCCTGAGGTGCGGCTGTTGGAAAAGAGATGTTAAATAAGCTAGATGTATAAAATAATAGTTATTTAATACCTAATTATCAGCATACAAGGCTTTATCTACTCATAATATAAATCCTCTAAATGAATCTCTAATCTCTAGATGATATACTATGTATAAACAAATAAATATATAAGTATTAATGAAAACAATTATTTGTAGTAGTAATTACGCATTTTGGATAGTGCAATTATTAAAATTCACAGGAATAAGTTTTTTTAATGTTGTAAGGTCCCGATCTCGATGTACGATAACCTACTTTTTTTACGGCGCGCATGTTCTTATTTTGAAATTTATAAACATACCATTACCAGCATTAAGCGGTAAAAAATTGGCTGTCTGTACGATACCCTTTGCGCAGAGGGGATTAAAAAAAATAAAGGAGTGTTATTATGAAATTCAGTACGACATTATATCATCCGTTTGGATGATCCGTTACGACATTGCATTTTCTAATGTTGGCAATAAGCTAGCTTTTTCAGAATCTTTTATGGATGATTTAAAGCATGGGAGTTGATAAAATGATTTTATTTGAATATTGATTGTCTTCGGCATTGAAATGTAGAATCGCGGTGCATTATGTGATTTAAAATAAGAATCTTCATTGTCAGCTTTACAGGCACAAAATGCAGTCATACATAATAAAAGTAGTCGTGAGTTTCAAGTAAAGTAAATCATATTGAATGGTCGCCCGCTTTAATATGTTGAGCATTTTAAATAACTAGGACATATTGTTACCGATGACCCTAAGGATTCCATAGAACGAGAGCGTAGGGCTTTGGCAGTGCGCTGTAATAAGTTTGTTAGTCTACAGGTATCTCTGTTGTAGCCAGGAAGCAAAAGTTAGTTTGTTTAAAGCATTTGTGAACGGGATCCCTGTGCACCAGCTATACGCAGGCATCACTAAACGCCCTACGAGTTCACTATAATGATGATTTCAAAATGCTGTCGTGTTTACCGCGATATTGCAGTGCATTTAAAATGTTGGCGAGGGCTCATATAAAAGATTTGTTTGCGATCAGAAGGAAACGAATAGCTAAGCAAGAATCCTTGATGAAAATACCGTGGGTAAGCAGTAACAGTTCTGAAAGCATTAATCGATTCCATCTAGATACGACTCTCCTATTAACAAGCTTTATATGAAACTACATATTTTGTATATTTAAAATTAATATCGAATATATATGCAGAAATCATAATTGGGTCAAAGTTAACAAAATAAAGAATTATTATTCAGAAATATTAGTAATATTTCTGAATAATAATACTCAGTCTAGGGAAAAATAATAGATAAGCCGTTTCATAATTGCACGAAATTATATTATACAGAGATATCGAAAGAGAACGATGGGAAGAGTTTGGGCGTGGCCAAAAATTATATATATTTTTAAGTTGTACCTGTGCTCGAGCCAAGTCTATTAATCTTAGGGCTCTCAGTAGATTTGTCATTTGAATCATGAACAGACTGGCATGGAATTCCCGGGCGACCTGGCGGACCCGGAATTGGAATATATTGCAACCTGGGAGCGGGCCGACCTGCCGGACCTGACGGCCCCGTGGCACCGTCCTTCCCCGGCGGGCCGGGCGGACCCGGCACCCCGTCGTTCCCTCGATCCCCTTTTTCGCCTTTTACCTTAAGCGAAATTTATGATTAACGTAAATTTTCATCCATTTGTATTTGTAAGTCAACTTTCATTCGATCAATGCATCGTTAGTAAGATTAACCGGTTACCTTTTCTAAGGTCATTAGCGGAAGGCCGGAGTCTCCCTTTTCTCCTTTTGGTCCAGGTGACCCGGATTGACCCGCTGCGCCCGGTGGACCCTATTAAAGACGAACGAAGTTAACACATGAGTTTACGGATAATTGATAGACGATTGGCGCAGTGGGCAGCGATCCTGCTTTCTGAGTCCAAGGCCGTGGGTTCGATTCCCACAAGTGGAAAATGTTTGTGTTATGAACATTAATGTGTTTCAGTGACTGGGCGTTTATCTATATTTTATACATATTTTATATTTTATATTATTGTGTATCAATTAAGTAACACAAGCTACGCTTACTTTGAGGCTAGATGGCGATGTGTTTATTGTTGTAGCATATTTTTATTTATTTATATTTAATTAATTTCCCTTAGAATTTTCTGTTTCTCGTACTAAGCTATAAAATACGGTTTTTATTATTATTATTTTTTCATTTTCACTTAAAAAATTAAAGATATGAACTACCTATGAACTTATTACCCGAAACCGAAAAAAAAGCTTACATATGACACACGAATTTTCATGT
The DNA here is from genome assembly GCF_905163445.1 of Pararge aegeria. Lineage (NCBI taxonomy): Eukaryota > Metazoa > Arthropoda > Insecta > Lepidoptera > Nymphalidae > Pararge > Pararge aegeria. Next base: position 6,028,711 of record NC_053195.1, on the reverse strand, counting down.
GGCCCATTGGTTAAGACTTCAGCTTCACCTTCGAGAAGCCGAGTTTAAATCCCAGCTTGCGGCTCCTAATTTTAATTAATCTGCGTTTTAAATAATAAAAACATCACTTGTTTCAACGATAAAGGAAAACATCATGAGTAAACTTGCATGCCTGAGAGTTTTCCGTATTGTTCTCAAAGGCGTGTGAGGTCCACTAATCCGCATTGGGCCAGCGTGGCCTGAAGTGGGTTGGCAATGGTTTGATCATATGATGATAATGTTGATTTCACGAATTATCATATTATTGTATATCAGGTTGGCCATCTGCTTGTTCCGTCAATTGTTACTATAAAAAAAAAAAAAAAAAAATATACTACGACATTACACACATCGCCACATAGCCCCAAAGTAAGCGTAGCTTGTGTTATGGGTACTAAGATGACTGATGAATATTTCTATAAATATAATACACATAATTACTTATAATATACAGATAAACACCCAGACACTGAAAAACATTCATGTTCATCACACAAACATTTTCCAGTTGTGGGAATCGAACCCACGGCCACGGCTCAGAAAGCAGATTCGCTGCCCACTGCGCCAGTCGGCCGTCTGAAAAAAACAAACAAATAGTCATCTATCTCTATATCTAGTGCTGCACCACGCTTTGCACTGTTGCGGCTAGCGTTTGTATAATAGGTTTGTGTAACAAACTCACTCCTAACTAACGTACGTTTTATTTAACCAACTGTTACTAACCAACTAACTATAACTAACGCATTACTGTATGGAAACTGCGGTGAGTTCCGCACAGTAATAAACAAACAGTGGTACCTACTCGACCGCTCATAGTATAGGGAGGTCTCACTTACATAATATACAAATTTTAAATATAGAAATCCCCGACTTTAAATATCACGTAATTTAACTAGTCACGCCCTTTCATTTGATACCAAAATTGAGGGATTTGTGGAAAATAAAATGTAATTCGCCACTTTGTGGCGGTGGCCATCTTGGACCGATTTTCGTCAAACATAGCTAAAACCCTCCCGACCAAATCCATTCGGCCGCTCCGATACCACAGACAGGCACACACACACACTGACGAGTCGAGATTATAAGACGCCGTCGTTTTAAAAATTAAATGTTACTTACCGTCCAACCTGGTAACCCAATATCCCCAGACGGTCCATTTATGCCTGGAGCTCCTGGCGGGCCTGGCAGACCTGGTGGTCCTCTGGGACCCGGCGCTCCAGGATGTCCACGTTTACCCTTTGGTCCAGTATCACCTTGGTCTCCCTTTATAAAAAAACAGTCGGTGTCAATAGTATTAATAATTATATTTAGCGCAATGGCCTGAAAACACTCTATGGAAAATAAGAATTTTAATTTTATTTGTAAAATTTTGGTATGTTTTTAGTTTGTGTAAAAAACTAACCTACTCAAAAGGCGCCTTTATCCGGTACTAGACAGTTCCAAAAGGCGTAGAAACTTCAGGTGGACCCAAACACTTATTGCATGCCCAAAATTCACAAATACCTGTTATATCCGACAACTTTAACACGTTCATTATCTCACTCACTCAAGCATCTGAACGTTCTTAATGAACGGCAGACGTTTGCGCTTTGATGTAAGAATATGATTAAGGGGTTATCTCAGTTTCAGAAGATTACAAATGTCCTTCCTTTCCTCTAAACCTATCTTGTTGTGGAAGAGGACCCGTGCTCTTTAGTGGACCGGCAGCGGGTTGAGAGATTGTGTGGATTATTATTTAAAAATCCTGCGATCAAAACGTCAATAATATATTTTGGAGTGATCGTATGATAACTGCCAATAATCGTATGATGTAATGAACTCGGCTAACTCTAATTGGTTAATATGCTTCGCAATATCGTTTCTACCGTTAAATCGCTTGGGGTTTTCATTGCCGTTGAAGCAGCTTGCTGTAGTTTACCAAAAGAGCAAACATAAGAAGTTAAGCTTAAGTTATCTTATACATTTGGCTACGAGTAATACTTACAACTAGCTCCTGCTTGACTATCACTATGACTGAGCCTGCGTGTGTCACTAGGAACCCTAAATGTAAGAACAATGAATATTATCATTGTTCATAGTTCTGCATCATGGTGACAGACGCACTTACGTCAATACGAAAAAAACAACGGGAGAATAAATTGATTCTATTACCTAGTTCGGGATTGTTTGAGTAGGAATATCTTAGAATTTCTCTTTCGGTGGCACATAAAGAAAATCCTGAGATGAATTTATACTAAAAAAAACATTCGATTTAGGCGTCCTATATCATAATTATCGGTTCAGCGGCTTTCTTTGGAAATAAAAAAAATTGTACTAAGTTCGTGCTTAATTTTTATTTTATGAAGTAACTTAAGCCTTTAAATTAGTGTTCAGGAGGTCCTAAGTTCGATTTTTAAGTGTAAGGTACCTATTGGATTTCTTTACTTTACCTGTAAAAATACCCAGAACCTTACCGAAAATATATAATAACAGGGTATGCCCTAAGCGGGTAGATGATATAAAATAAAAATCATCTCTAATACGAGTTACAATAAACATAACGGTAAGCATAGCAAGAGTTATAAAAAGCCTACCCTTAAGTTATTATGTCTCTTACAGGAGATTCTCCCCATTTTATGTCATCTGCATACCCTGTATGCACGCCACTGTGCTCACCCCCGTTTTTTGGAGAGCAAGTAAAGCATTCAGTCCTAGTAAGCATTATGTCTAACATATGATTATAATCGTAAAAATTCATCAACCCACATTACAGCAGCGTGAAGAGTGTATGCTCTTAACCCAGATATAAGAGATCCCTCATATCCCCTGTTCCCTCCCCTTTATGAGAGAGCAGGCTATATTAGGTCATAACAGAGCTGATGGTCATGGTTAACATTACCATATTTTCGGAGTTCTGGAGATCTCTAAAAAGCATGCCACAAGACAAGACACGAAAATGGAACCATTTGAGCTGCGGCGGGAGTAATCTCTTAAAAGAATACCAATTAAAAGTATTGACTGCTAAAGTTAGGCTAATTTCACTGACCATCGCCCTCCAGCAGGAATTCCACTCTTACGGTGTATCGACCTAAACATCAATTGTTAGAATAACGTTAATTATAATTTTTTTAAGATAGTTTGAACTATTGAACTTTAACAAAAAATAGTAGTCATAATTTACTTAAAACTAAAAACGGAATACGACCATTGAAGCGTTTTAGGTAAAATCAAAAATCTTTTAGTCATCTACATTTTAAACTCATAGCTCTGGTGGTACTCGTCACCAAAATTTGTGTAAAGGTTACCCACTGGTTGGCAACTGTAAGAAAAATTAAAGAATACTGAATCGCTTTATCTATTAGACTTTTAAGCTTTAAAAATCAATATCATCACAAATTGCTTCTTGATTTTTCTTACACGTTTTCCGTATCCATTGATTCGGAATAAAATCTTATACGAGCCAGCTTACCTACATTTTAATTTAATTTCATAAGCTCTGCAAAAAATCAACGTCTTTGCTTTTCAGTTCGTTTGTCACAGAAGAGGTTGTATTTTATACAAAAAAAAACCTTTTTCTTTATTTCAAAGATATTTAGCTTTTATTTATTTTATAATTCTACACATGTTCTTTGGTTAAGCACGAGATAGCTTAAGTTATTTATTCCAGTTATTAATGTCACGTTACCTTAGGGAAGGCAAATCACTGTAAAATACATCTTATTTAAACAAAATCACTTAAAAAAACGCTAAAAATCAGTATAAAATGTACCTTCGTCAGTATTAATGCTTCGTCCCGAGATATCGCTACCGGTCCTGGCGGTCCGGCATCGCCTTTGTCACCCTTAGAACCAATTATTCCAGATACTCCTTGCGTTCCAGGTAACCCTGTTGGTCCTATGACACCCCTTTCACCAGGCTTGCCATCATTACCGGGAAAACCTTGTGGACCTTCCATACCTCTACTGCCTTTTTCACCCTGGTTGAAAGAGGTTTTCTTTTAATAAATATTACTGTTATAGCTATATCTTTAGCGACAGTTGTAAAATACTTGACCTTGAACTTGAGAAAGGTTGGCCCAAAAACTCGCAACAACGTTGGACAGACCGATATTAGTTTTTGTAAAGGACCATCGATATGTACATGTTATAATCTAGCGCGTGTGGGAGTTGTTTCATCAAATATTACTTATACGCAACATGGTTAATACACCAAAAGAAAAGTCTCTATCAAACATCTGTACCTATAATAACTAAAATCACCACCAATGATTGTAAACTAATAATAATTATTACCAAAAACGTTTAAACTAAAAACTGCGTTGGTAAGAAAAATATACTCACAAGCGTAGTACGTTTACTTTTCCTTCACATATTTTTACAATGAAAAGAAAAGAATTTCCAATGGGTAAATAAGTGTTAGAAATAATTCAAAATATTGGTGGTTGTTAGTTTAAAAAAATGGAAAGTTATCATTTAATTTAAGGTAATTCAGTGAGATGATAATTTAGAAAAAAAACGATATTAAATTCATCTTTTAACAAAATAAACCTAGTTACCTAATAATATTATAACACTGAAATTGAAATTAAGATAATAAGTCGCTCGCCTGAGTTAAGCTCATTATTATGTATGAAAATTACTGTTTTGTTTCCATCTCATCTAAACCGCCCGGGAATTAAGCGGAAAAGAAACTTGTGGGGGGAAAATGTGGCCGCAGTGACCACTGATATAAAAAGAAAACCAAAGAGACAAGTTTCAAGTTTTTAAGTACGTTAATAAAATTATGTCAACTTGGCTAATTGGTTGGGTGCACTTACCTCTGACCTCTATTACTATATAATAGAGGTCAGTGGTTGGGTCTATAACTTTTGAACTTTATTTTTTCTTTTTGTCTCAATGAACAGGTGGGTTCTTGGGATGGTTAGTAATCTATAATAGAGTACCTAAGCCCACCAACCTCCTTTAGAGCAATGTGGTGGTACTCTTATACTCCTTGTCCTATGAAAGAGGAGGCCAGTGACCAGCAGTAAAATATCAAAAAGGCTAATGTTTATATAACTAAAATAATTTATTTTATTTTGCACAATCAGGGAATTCTGAAAATTTGTTCGTACGGATGAACATTCCTATGGACATAGTGCTATATCTTTAATCCCTTAAGAAACAAGACTCTTTGTTTTTTTTCCATTTCGAATTAAAGTGTTTTTACAAAATAAATAAAAAGAAATCAAATTTTTATGGACTAAAAGCAAAACAAGAAATTACATATTTATTTACAATAAGCCAATGTATAGATTAAGACCGGTTTTATGCTCAATAAGATTTTGAAAATCAAAATCGACATGAATATTCATAAAATACTATTTAAGAACAAAAAAAATTTGCTATCTTTATTTTTCTTTGCATCTTAAGTTTTGTATATCCCTGACATCGGCTTTCTTATTTACGTCTCAGTTAGGCAATTACCTTTTCACCTCTTTCTCCTCTATCCCCTTTTAGCTTTGCGACTTCACGTAGCTCTGAAAATATTATTCATGGTACAAACTTAGAAAATTAAAAAATAATTATCTTAGCACTACGGAATTAAATAAACCAAGTCTTATTTTATCGTATGCATTTTAATGGTAAAGAAGTTATAGAACTCATTTGATTAATGCTCCGAAATAAAACATTCTCCTACAACATTCTTGCCAAAAATATTTATTACCTACTTCTACTTCTTCAAAAAAATTTAAATTTAGGCGTTTGATTTAAATCTCAACACCTTTTTCTTTCTTTATTATCATGTTCTAAAACAAAATGTTGTTTAATTTTCGGACAAATGTTTTTGCCGCATATTAAAACGATTATAAGGCAATAGCATTTTAAGTAATTGGGTATCACAATTTGTCCCATTCATAATTTCGGCAGGTTCAAAACATCTTGCAATGGAGATCGATTTCACGAAAATCTTTTAGCAAATTTCGTTTACTCGCATAATTATCTATATCATACGCATGCTCTTATTGTTAGAGTGAGTAAACTCAAAATCTAATGTTTTACAGTAACATGTAATAATTTATATTGGTATTTGTATTGCTCTATTACAACCGAGGCTAAACGATCTTCGTGAGATTGAAGAATTGTAAAATAGAATAGAACTTTTTTTTAATATATTGTGTTTGAATTTGATTCGCAATAAAGGCCTAAATTCGACCTTGACAACGACCAAAATTCATACAATTCTGTTTTGATGGAAGTCATAAAACAATGTAATATTAGAGTGAATGGGGCAAAATGGCAATATGTGTACTGGGTAAGTTATGAGTTCTTGTGGTACGTAAGAGGCTGCGGTTAAAGTTTGATGCATATGAATATATATTAAATGAATAATTGCTCGGGAATGTTGAAGTTTGCTATAAATGGGTTATGATCAGTCAGTGTACGGAATATATTAATGAATTTAAGTTCTACAGTCGCTCATGTATGTCTTGCCATTTTGGTTATCCCAACGACTACTACTTTAGGCTGCTTTGCGAACAGAAATTTGTTTATTAGATGATAGATCTATTTAGGTAGGCAATTTAAAATCGATTAGAAAACGATACCAGGTTTTCAAAATATAAGATTTAAATTTTTTTTTTAGTGCTGGTGAAAACCCCTTTAAAACTCTATTAATTTAGTTTGTCTTACAAAGTGGTTAATCTAGATTTTGATAAATAGTTGTTTAATAACAATATTTCAGTAGATTTAATTTAAGTTTAAATTTTTTGCAGTATTATTTTATAGTATGTAACCTACAAAAGACACCACATAAAACATAAAGATTATATAACGGAAACCTGATGCTTTGAAAGATTTTGTCTCATATTATGTTTTAATTTGTATAGATTTCAGTTATTAAATTGATTTAATGTAAGGGCAAGTGTGTTTTAAAAAAAAAATGACGGATACTTGGAAAGCCCGGCTCCAGACTTAAACCCATAGATTATCCCCAATTAATTCCCAATAATTAAACCCTAACCCTAAAATTCAAAACACACAAAGATTTAATAAAATCATAGGTACTTTAATAAGAGAATTAAAAAAATTTAAATATGAAGATGTGAACTACCATGATGCAGTATTTAAAATGTTAAATGTAAATACGTTTTTGTTATAGAACGAATGAATGAACGGTAATGTAAAAAAAAATACCTCACAATGACAAAAAGTTTAATAAATAAAAATTTATGCAAGTTTATAAATGTATGCATTTAAAAATATTTAAATGAAAAGCTATAAATATGAACGCTGCATATGGATTATTTGAAAATGATTATCTGTTTTTTTTTTGGGTTTAGTAAACGGAATTATAAGTTATTATTAAGGTTTACTACCTGATTGTGTGATATAACTTAATACTGAGTTATTTGTGATTGCCCCCTCTGATGGTGCAGGGAGACCAGGAAGCCCTCTTGCACCTGTAGACAAATCAACAATATTATTAGTATTCTTAACAGTCAATTACATTCATTTAATAGGCACCTATTAAAAAGTTCAAGGAAGTGAGCAATAAATTTCAAATGCAATGAAATTTAAAACGCCAAAGAAAATTCGTTTCGGAATTCGGTAAAAGGCACCGGATAAACGAATTTTCTGTAACGTCCCTATAAAGCCCCGGCTCTCGGCAAATAAATAAAGGTGCACAGCGATGAATAAAATTTTAAGGTAGATTTCTAGACTTAGCTTGTTACCAATGTTAAAATGTCCCATGTATAAAGGACAAAGCAAAGAGGTCTCCTTTGCATTGGTCCTAAAGATCAATGGGATTTGAGAGTACTAAACTTAGCGTTGTGATAACAAATATTATGATGATGATGATGATGATGATGATGTTAATAATAGGTACAATAATGATAATGATATTATTTTTTTTATAAATTTTTAATAGTGTTTTTTATTTTATTTTTAAGCATTGTTAAAAATTAAAAAAAAATGAAAAAGACTAAATGATAGAGAAAAAAAATGATACTATAATAGTCACATAGCAGCGTAGCAAAACAGGGTGTAGGCTGTAGCGATCATAGCAGGAACAGTTTCGATTTCGTTTCAAACTAAGATTTACTGAAGGACACACAATACAGTTTTTTTTTCTATTACAAGTTACCCCTTGACTACAATCTCACCTGTAAGTGATGATGCAGTCTAAGATGGTAGCGGGCTTACCAGTTATGGAGTATGGTAGTCATACCCCTAATTGGTTAATCGCTTAGCGGCACGTTTTTGTCGGTAGGGTGGTAACTAGCCACGACCAAGACCAGACCAGAGGTAATTCAGAAATTATAAATTCCGAATTTGCCCCTGCCGGGAATCGAACCCCGGACTTCCTACGTCAATCATAGCTCTCACCGTTGCGCCAGAGAGATCGACTATAAAATGTAACGAATATTTTTCGTTGAGCTACTTCAAAATTTTAGATGTTATTTGAACTTCATTTTAGAATACTCAGAACCTTAGAAGGTCTTGGATTGATCGATGCTCGACATGAGATCTCCAATTTACTTTGTAATATTGTAACGCTTTGTCACTGCAAACTTGTTACTATTAAGAATATAATATAATAGAAAGTCTTTATGTCACATACAAATAGAAAGCTAGGTTAACAAAACAAATGATAATACAAAATAAATGCGCAAATGCCTTGTCGCCTTATCGCTTGAAGCGATCTCCTCCAGACAACCTTTGGGTGAAGAAACATGTTACACGAAGTGGGATAGTGCAATAGGCAAATTTGATCAATATATACATTGCATATAGTAAACATACTAATGCTACAGTTATATAGTTAAAAATTGGGAGAGAACTAAAAGATCTGAGCTAAGCTGCAAACGGACAGAGTGACCAACCGATGGACATGGCGTAACTTCAAGGGTTTCTTGATATAATTTATTGGCAGCAACGAATTGCTGGCTCCACTGGTTCTGCAGATATCCATTGACCGCAGTGGTAACTTAACTAGTAATCCACTTGCTCAGTTATTTACTTATTTGGACGGCTGATTTGCGCAGTTTGCAGCAATACTGCATTCTGAGTCCAAGGCCGTGGGTTCGATTCCCACAACTGGAAAATGTTTGTGTGATGAGCATGAATGTTTTTCAGTGTCTGGGTGATATTTATTTTATAAATATTTATGTATATTATTCATAAAAATATTCATCAGTCATCTCAGTACCCATAACACAAGCTAAGCTTACTTTGGGGCTAGAACGCGATGTGTGCGTTGTCGTAGTATATAAATTATTTGTATACATAAATTATTTATTTGCACACAACTACAAGTTAGAGAAATAGAAAAATAGAAACTCAAAATCCGAAGTACAAGTACATTTAGTAGTGATCTCTTTTTGCCCCTTATATAAAAAAGTACCTTTTTCGCCTTTTTCAGCGGGACGTCCATGCGCACCGGGTAGGCCAGGGAATCCATCTTTTCCGGGTTGCCCACGATCCCCCTTCGCACCATGCGGTCCTCGCATTCCGATGTACCCCTAATAAGATAATTATAGTTAAGAACGGAAAATCAAATTTTGAGGCTTCGATATTATTTTAACTTCTGTACCGCCAAACATTGTGACTACCTAAAAAATCCATTGCGGACTGAGTGTCACTTTTTCATTTCACACTCACGTGAATGTAAATTGAAAATGAAAGTGAGCAATAGCTGCGTTCATGAATGGTTTGTTTTGTACTTGATACATAAATATTTACATATTACCTCCTCTCTAATAGGACGCACGGTTCCACAGCATAGAACCACCACGCTTCTTTAATGTGGGTTAGTGGACATTAACGATTATTATTATATTTCTGTGCAGAACTTCAACAAAATAACGTGCTCTCCGATACCCCTTACCTCAGAGAGCACGTTATGGTGGAATACGCCAATTTTCTGGCGTATTCCAGACTAAGAACTCTGGTCTGGTTGAGGAATAAACGGTTCAGTAGTTCAGAGTTTATCGATTACAAAGAAAAAAAGATGCCGTCTTATAGCCGATATATCTGTATAAAAAAACTGAAAAACTATGAAAACTATGCTCATGCAGTCACGACCTATGCTAGGTTTAAATAACAGCCTTTCAGAATATGTATCTAAGTCATAATACGCTCTGCAGCTAAAAGAAACATTGTAACAAAACCTATAACAGAAGTGGGACGGCATAGTTTGGAGGCTCGGTGCCCTTTTCCTAATGAGAGAGGCCTTTATAAGTGGCTCGGTAAAAGCTGGTACTGGATTTTTATAATGACCTAGCATTGAAACAAAAATGTGATGATACTTATACGTTACTTCAAGTACGTAGCTACTTCTATTGAAAAGTTGAAAATTAGTCTTTGAACTGCAAATTTTCATTGATTTTAAAATATTTTATTACTATCATTTCTGTAACTTTTATTTTGCGTTCCATATTTACTTGTAGCCTAGTATCAATACTTCAGCCTCTCATAAGGAGAAACTGAGTTCAAATTTGTAGCTTTTCGGAGTTACGTGCATTTTAAACAATGATACATCATTTGCTGTAAAGGTGACTGAAAACATCGTTAGAAAACCTCCACGCCTGAGAGTAGATTAATTCATTATAGATAATACTGATACGTTACCTCAAGCACTTAGTTATTTCCGTTGAAAAGTTGAAAATTTGTTTTTGAAATGCAAAGTTTTCATTGATTTAAAAATATTTAACTTATGTCATTTCTTAAACTTTTATTTTGCGTTTCATGTTTGCTTGTTGCCTAGTGTCAATACTTTAGGCTCTCATAAAAGGAATTTGAGTTCTAATCTCTAGCTTTTCGGAGTTACGTGCATTTTAAACAATGATATATCACTTGCTTTAAAGAAATCTCCATGCCTGAAAGTTGTTCATAATGTTTTCAAACGCGAGAAAACTCTATCAACCTGCCCTTGGCCAGCGTGGTGGACTACGGTCTACACCCTTCTCATTTTGAGAAGAGACCCATACACTGAAGTGGGTAGATAATGATGACGATGATAATTTTTGTATTAACAACCTCGTTGTTGTAGTGAGTAAATAATCCCTAACCCTATCCCTATCCCTATCCCCACTATACTATAATATTATAAATGTCAATGTAAGTTTGTTTGTTACGCTTTCACGCGCAAACTGCTTAACCAATCCTCATGAAACTTTGTACACGTATTTTTGAAAGTGTTAGAAGTAATATAGGATACTTTATACCCCGACATTAAGCTAGGTTCCTTTGGGAGAGGGAATGAAAGTATTTGACGATTTTACACCATAACTCCGACATAATTATAACCGATTTAAATAATTATTTTTGTACTATAGAGGTTATAATATGTTTTTAATAGGCCCAACTGTGGTTGGAGATAGAGGACAGAACTCCTCAGCGGACAGCAGTAATCCCCTCATTGAAGGCTTAGCGATACTGAATACCTTAATTTTTTTTACTATTTAATGCTACAACTAAATTTAATGCCACATAAAATAACAAATTAAAACGCAGACGAAGTCGCGGGCAACAGCTAGTAATAAATAAATAGCCAGTGACTGGTTTAACATTCATCATGTTAACTCGACAATAGTAATTAGCATTCAAAGACAGTTTTAAATAAAGAAGAATACTAAGCGTTTATTATTATTGTTTAAATATTTAAATACTTACAACGAGCAACCTCCGAGGCTTTGAAGATATTTTAATAACAAGGAACTTTTCTCTATCTTATAATTTAGATATACCAAGACTAATTATACGAAACAGGTCCCGAATGTTTACTTACAAAAAGTTATTCTTACTTATGATTTATATTACTATTAGAGTATCGTGAGAGATTTTTGGATGGAATCTACATTTTTTTTTTTTTCAAAACATACAGAGGTGCTATGGTAGAGTAGAGTTTGAGACAAAACTCTTGTACTGCAGCATTCTTGCAATGTGGTGTTTCGTTCTGTATGCCGTATTTGGAACACTGCATTGCAATGAAGAAAGGTGGCCGGTGTAATTAAAGGCACATGAGGCACGTTTTAGGCCATGTTCCTCTGATCATCAGGTGGGCCATCTGCTAGGCTCGTAAATTATTACTATAATAAAACGATACCTTAATGTAAGCTTATCAAAAGTGCCTATTTTGACGGCCGATTGGCGCAGTGGGCAGCGACCCTGCTTTCTGAGCCAAGGCTGTGGGTTCGATTCCCACAACTGGACAATGTTTGTGTGATGAACATGGATGTTTTTCAGTGTCTGGGTGTTTATCTATATATTATAAGTATATTATTCATCAGTTATCGTAGTACCCATAACACAAGCTATGCTTAATTTGGGTCTAGATGCCGATGTGTGTATTGTAGTAAAAAAAAAAAAAGCTTAGTTAGCTCAGAGAAGTCAGCATTTCTTTCGATAACTGGCCTCATAAGTTAAAGTCCGATTATATTAATCGACATTTTTTTTAAAGAAACATCTTAAGGTAGGGTGCGTTTATAACGCTTCTATCTTAAGTTTTAAGTTATCGTATATATCACCATAACCTACGAATAATGTTAACAAATATGTACGCTTAAAAAGTGCCAGGGAAAGGTCAAAATGAAGAAAGTATTATGGAAATGAATAAATTTGTAACTTACCCGGTCACCTTTATCTCCTTTGCCCCCATGTAAGCCTCTTTCACCTTTATTCCCTTGGTGGCCTCTCTCTCCGTGGGGCCCTGGGAGGCCCATAGGGCCCCTTTCGCCTGGAGGCCCCTGAATCACACTTTCCGTCCCGTATAATCCCGCCGATTCCTATGACAGAATTTTTGATTAGATTTTTAGTGACGATATCATTAAAAAAAGTAACGATGATAGATAGACAATAAGATCAGTCACTTGGTCCGGACCAAGAGGTAATAGAGCGAGAGTCCGGCCATGTGGGAGATGAGTAGATGAAATAGTAGCGATAGCGGGTTGGAGATGGCTAGCCACGAATAGAGACCAGTGGGATGCCTTGGATGAGGCTTTTACCCGAAGGGGGTCCGTACAAGAATAACAATTTACAATTATAATACATGAAACAATTTTATCTCTAATCATAATAATTTTTATAGATTCTCATTATTGTTAGTTTTAATGATCTGTAATCACTTTGAATGGATTTAAATAAAGCTTATTATTATTGTTTTTATATAATTAAAAAAGGGTTGTTGTGACCGTTTTTTAGGCCAGGGTGAGTTTTGTACCCTTTAGCTGTACGTTTTCCGTTTTATTTATCAATTCACTCCAATGTTATAAAATGTGACTTATCAAAAGTGCCTATTTTGTAGGCTTACTTAAATAAGTAAAGTAGAAATAAATAAACTTCACCTTCCCTATTAAAGTCTGTGATAAGCCTACATGAATTTTGAATGTATAAGTTAGCCTGCTTTAGTTAACTTATATTATTTTTTGTCAGCAAAAAAACAGTTTACTTTCATGCTTTATAGCGAAAAATATAAGAAACAGCGTGTTTATATTAGTGGGCCATTTTGTTACACAACAAGAATATATTATTTAGCAATACAAATGTCTACAGTGGAGTGTGATTATTTAAAAAGATGTGTAGCCGCCCTCAGCTCGAAGCCGTATTTCCTTACGGAAAAAAATTAAAGCACCCTCCATTTATTCCAATACAGATGATGTCAATTGGGCGAATGGAATGAATTCAATTTAATCTCGTAAAGTCTAAGAGAATCGTTAATATGGAGCGGAAATTCGTTTTTTATTCCTCCGAATTAATTAAATATACTTTAGCCCTTAGTAAAGTACGAGTAAAACTAAAAAATAATTCTATTAAACATTTCAATGAAATCCACTGGATTTTTCATTTGTCACTATGTGACGAATTCTCGCTCAATTTTTAAAAATATAGCCTAAAACTTTCCAGAATTTCTTTTTGTTCCTAAGAATACGTTTCAAATTAAAAAAATATTACTCGCTAACTAAAGGCTCCTAAATGTTTTGAGTATATTTTTACCTTCCTCACGTCCTGCTACATAACAAAAAAAATCTATTTAAACTAAAATTTTACTCGATAAATAATAAATGTATTAGTATAGATGTAGAAGTATTGATTTTCACTAGTCAATTGCCACGATCGGATTCACATCAACCATATTGCGACAGTGAATTCAAAATGTTACCCAAATTGAAATAGCAATGTAAAGAGCTTTTAGGTAGCGTGTGGTAATAGGCGTGCCGCGGCAAACTAAAAGCATCCATGATTATTTTCTGTCACAGACTGTGAGTGTTTGTTAAATAATCCCAAATATATCCCAATGGCAAATAATAACTCTAGGGATTTTATTAAAATCTTATTCATACGTGTCTGTTATATTTTATTATTCCTAATTGAGTTTTATCTCACACTCTCATTATTTTCTGTAATTTTATCTGTAGTGTATTAACGATCACATATTAATTTAATAGGAAACAATAAATATCCTGGAAAATAAATAACTATTTTACTGTTATATTTTTTATAAGTAAGTATTCAAAGTATTCATACTATTTGCTCCTTAACTAACCTTAGAACGTTATTTTTTTGGTTTTTTTGACATTCCAAAAATATAGAGGGCAACATATTTTTTCAAAAGAAATATTAAACTTATAACATACTTGGTCCGCATACGACAAAACTTTTAACTTATTTGACTAACTGCCCAAGGGACTTGGCTGCATGACCCATGATATCTAAAATTTCGTATAAATGATACTCCTCCTATAGTCCTAGTATTTATTTATTATAAAAAAATCAATATATTTTTTTTTTATTAATCAGGTACTTCAGGTATTTTCAGTACTATTTTAACGGTTGTGAATTTAAGACCACCTATTACATAGAATTATAAAGCACAAAAGAAACGTCGTTAATCAAATAACACTATAACAAGTTCGGTATAAAGTTAACGCTAATATAAAAGAGAATAAATTACTTTTAATACACTTAAATGTCGCAAAGCGAGCCAAGGCTCTTTCGTTTATTGCTTTTTTATATTTACTTACATTCGGCTGTAAAGGAGACGGGGTTGCTAAGGGGGTCAGGCTATGTTTACGGGTAACCATTACATCATATTAATTCCAGTGTCTATATTTACGGGGTAGAAATGTATTACGGTTAGTAAACGTGCTTGAAATGGTGCGTGTAAATAAACCATGTGTATACTGTCGAGTGCTTGCTTTACTTGACCTAGCTCACAAGCTATTTGCTTAAATATCTATCCAACTAGCACGAAGCAGCCATTTCACAGAACCTAAACATTCACAAAATGCACAGTAGTTCTAGACTTGTCTAGTTCCGTTTAGCAACTGCTCTACCACAAAGTTCCAGTGACTTTTCTTAACTTAGTCGTAGTTTGATGTACCTAGTATATATTTTTATTTTTGTTATTAAAGTTGAATTTCATACTATTAAAGCTGTCGAAGCTGGTCCAGGTGGTCCCATAGGTCCAGGATGTCCCTGCAGACCAGGAATACCATCAACACCTGGTTCTCCTTTAGGGCCCGGTTGACCTTCAGCTCCTGGACTGCCAGTTTCACCTCTCTCCCCTTGATCACCTTTATGGCCTTGAGGGCCTGTTGCACCTGGATCTCCTATTTGTCCCTGTTATAAAAAAGGTATTAATGATCCAGTAGACAAAGGATTTGTCAATTTCCTCGCTCAAGAATCCTTTAGACAGCAGACGGAAACGCATTCGTATTCTGTGTTGGAGACCAAAATGCCTGCTATACAAGAGTGTATGGGGAACAATGTAGAAGACATAATTTATTTGCAATACAAACACGAATACATGATCCTTAAGATTTATGCGACAACAGAAAAAACATTTTCGTAATTTTCTTAATAACTAAAGAATAAACCAAAATATTCTAAAAAAATAATTTTAGAAAATAGAGTCAAGAATAACTATAATAAATAAACTTTCGGAGTTCACATTAACTTTTTCGAATTTAATGAAATAAGGGAGTGTGATAACACTCACTAATAATAAAACATACTAGTAAAATAGGGGAATGGTAGAGATCTTAAAGCTCTGACTCTAGAAATTAATAAAACATTACATACATTCAAATTCTACAGAGAACTCTTTTGATATGAAATAATATTATTATACGAGCCTATAATATAAGGCAGCCGAAAGTTCTATTTCGGATTTTTGATCGGCATCTGCCATGTTCCTTTGAACATTTTTAGTTTAATAATTACCTCTTATGTTTTTAATTAAAGTAGAAATACGTGAGGTGTAGACTAAAAATGCTTTTCAATAAACATCGTTTTTGACTCACCGTTTTTCCGGGTGCACCAGTAGTTCCATCAGCACCAGTTGGGCCTTCGGGTCCAGGAGGCCCTGTGAGTTCCGGCATAACTTCCAGCATTTGTAAGAAATCATTCGCACTGCACTGACATTTACTGGACAGCGCTGCCTATCCAAAACAAATGAAAATGCATTAATGAGGGGCTTTGATCCTTCAAGACAGCAATACTGCACTGGTAGACTAGTGCTTCGATTTTTTTATTTTCTGAAAGTTTGCTCTTCACTTTGTTGCCCGTGAGGGACGTGGGGAAACCTGACTATGGTATTAAACGCATACCACTGTTGGTTTATGTCGCATCATAGTCAGGCGAAAAAGGTGAATTTGCTGGAGATATTACTTTGCTGGTGAGAAAATCTCTACCGAAAGCCTATTTTAGTAAAGATTGTGAGTGTCGCTATCAAACACAACAATAATTATCTTGCTTCTATTAACCCTATTCAGCAATAGTATTTTTTTAATAATTTGCTGTTATTAAACCTGTTCTTTGTATTAACGTAAAAATCTGCAATATTTCAGTTGTTTATTAACAGTAATAAACATCTACAAATACAAATAACTGATTTTCCAGCGATCGATCGAAATAATTAATAGAATAGAACTAATTATTTTTCTATCTAATTAGTATAAATTCGTATGAGACTTATACATAATATATAAGTACGTATGTATAATTATATGAGTAGTATGATCCCCTTGATGAGCCTAAGTATACATAGCTTGTTAAAGTGTTTTACTTTTCAAATAATACCGATCTTTGCCCGAATTGCAACTTAACTTTCCCTTATGCTTCATAAACCATAATTTCATTTAAAGTATCAAGATCTTGTAAATTTTTAAAAATACAAGCGTTTAATTGAATATTTCGCATTGATTTGGATGCAATAAATTATTTGGGATTTGAAGATATTCCACTTAATATCTATTCCAATAAGAGTGAAAGTATCTGCACATTTTTAATCCATCCCATTGTAAGAGAAGTTTAAGAGGTTGTTTTAGTTTAAGAGGTTATTTTTTATAATTGAGTGTTTTGAAAATATATCTCCAAGTTTTTTCATCTCGTCTCGTTGTTTCGTCATCGAACCGACTAAAGGGAATGAATTAATGATATTATTCATTATAACGTACCGGATATTATGCGCTTTGTATCTCGTAATTTAATTATTTATCTAGCTTTACTGTGTTGTGGTTATTAACGTCAAATGAGTTTATAGTTATATGAAATAAAAATATCTATTTATTTGCGTTATTGTGTGACTTTTTAATCAAACAATGTAAAAATCATATTACTTACTGCATCATCCTTTTCTCCTTTGAGTGTATCTGTAAAATAATTGAATTCGGATTGTATACTGTAGACAGTGTGCAAAATATCTAAAGATAATATTATTAAATGGTCTACACGTTTGTAAAAATTTAAGACTATCTTGGCGTTTAAATGTACTTACATGGCGAAGAATGAGATACAACTGGAAGCCTGCTTTCATCCGGATTTACCTGCAAAAGAGGAAAACAAGTTTAACGATAAATGAACAATAGCACCCCTTTTCGGACGACAACTCTCCCTGGCAATTTTTGTTCAATAAATTACCGCAACAATTTTGGTCCGAGGGAAAATTCTCAACTGCAGCGAAATCTGATATCGAGGTCTTGACTGAAAGATTCCAGCAAGAAATGAAATCCAGAAAAAATTTCCAACCACTACAGGTCACGGGTCTCCTCATACAATTAAAAGGGTTAAGGCAATTAAAAGGGTCCACTATGCTGACCCAGTGTGGATTGGTTGACTTGCTACGCCTTTGAGAACATTATGGAGAACTCTCAGGCACGCAGGCTTCCTCACTATCTTTCCACACTAACTTTAAATAAGAGGTGCGTATTCAAACTCGGCCTCCCGGAAGTGAAGCGAAAGTTCTAACTACTAGGCTATCACATTTGTCAAATTCAAAATTCAAATTCAAAATTTCTTTATTCATATAGGCCTATCACAGGCACTTATGAAGCGTTCATACATATTTGTTTACATAATTGTAAGGGGATGGTGATAACTTCGTTCGCCAACTTAAATCTAAAGCTACGAGGGTTCCAAACGCGCCCTGGTCTAAGAAGAGCCCACAACAAACTTAGCCGGGTAATATTTTTTTTGTTATCACCATCTTCCAGTAAATTTATATTAAGCTATGAAGCTAGAGCAAGTCACACCCAAGCTTTTTATCGTTTAAGTAATCCTTAATATTATAATAGGATGTTTCTGTAAGCGTACGTTTTATATAAACTTTGAACTTATTGAGAGACTCAAAGATTTCATTTGGTAATTTGTTATAAAATGATATACAACTGCCATTGAATAAATTTGCAATTTTGTGTAGCCTAGTAAACTGCACAGCGATTTTGTTGTATTTTTGTTGGCTATAATTCGAGCACCGTGATTTCTGTCATATTTGGTAACAATATTTAAATAAATTAGTATAGATGATAATTATCTAGACAATAAAACTACTGAACCTCCTATTTTTGAAGAGGCCAAAGGTACTTAGCCACTTCAATAATAGTGGTCGCTCATAGTAGTTCATTACAGGATGCTATTTTGTTCGGGTAGGCGTTATTACTTATCAGTCTAACTGGGTACTATTCAATATTCATAGAGAACATGATATTCCTTGGCAATAATAATTTGGATTTTTAATTGTTTCTTTATGTATAGACAAATTACATACTTTCAGTATGTACTTTATATACAACACACCGAATAGACAAGTGTTTAATCTAAACTTCCTATAAACTTTATAAAGGCCTAGATCATCAATAGAACATTAGCAGTACGGTATTAAATAATAAATAGTAATCGTGTCTCGGCCATCATCGAATTACCGTGGACACTGACCTAATGATGTGTTGTCGTGCTAAACCATAGTGAATATAAAATGTACAATTCGTTTCACGGACATAGATAAGTAGGTCTAGATTTGTTTTACATTATTAATTTACTTTACGGAATGAAAACTTTCCAATTATTTTACACAAAAGAGATTGTGTAATAACAGAAACAAAAGGAAATTTAACCAAGAAGTTAATAACTTGATATGTGCCAGATATTTTACTGTATTGGTTAACATTAAACGTATGTGCTTAAATTGCTTATCTAAGTAATTAATACTTTCCAATAAATAATTAAAATTATATTTGATACACACCCAATGTTCATGAAATTATTTAGTGGTTATTTTGATATAAATACTAGGGCATTTTCGATATAATTCTGGCTGGAGGCACACCTGATGTCGTCGACCCTTGGGACTCTTTTCATGGCAATCTTTTGCGCTCGCCCCATCTCCCGGTTGACGTCGTTACAACTTTTAACGTGATTGATTATTCGGCCTTGCGTAATAAACTTCAACTAACACTTTATGTTCCGTTATATGAAGCTTATATTTCAATGCTATAAAAGATCGGTGTAGTGTTGATATAAGCCCTTCGCCAGCGGACTCGACGCCGAGTCGTCACCACCTCCATTCAAATTAGAGCATGCAAAAGTTAGCTTTATGCCTCTTGGCATCAATAAATTTGTTATAAAAGCGGTTAACATAAATTGGTGACGAGTAGATGACTATTTGCCCACTCGTTGAGTACTTCAAACCTGAGCTTCTAACCTTGCTCGCTTACCACTCCTTGCCAACGCGTTGTCAAATTGTCGACACACAGCCCTTCAGACCACATCAGCCCTTGGTCAAGCCGGTTGACCAAGGGCTGATGTGGTAGGAGTGATAGTCGAATTATAGACTGGTTGACTTAACTTTGTCGTCAGTCAGTGCAGTCACCTTCACGAGTCGACAATGAATTGATAGTTGAAGTTGAACCAGTCGATTAATGAGTGAAGGCCTTAATTGTGAGGGCCACAAATCTATCGTTCAATATGGGTTACCAAAGATGACCAAACGGCATCATTTGCGTAGTCCATAAAAACATTCAAATAACGCTAGCACCAGAATCACGTTTTTAATATGAAAATGAAGGTACTTCCTTGTGCAATAATATAGACACAAATGTTTATCTGGAAGTTTTTTCGTTCTCTTGTGTTTCCTCACATCAACCCTTTACTGGCCCACTACAGAGCACGGGTCTCCTCCCACAATGAGGAGGGGACAACGCTGGCCCGGTGCGGATTGGTGGACTCCGCACACCTTTGAGAATATTATGTAGAACTCTCAGGCAAGCAGTTTTACTCACCGTTGTAGCGAACTCGCTCTCTCCCCGAAAGTGAAGTCGAGGTCCTACCCAGTGCGCTATTACCGCTCTCTTTTGTTTTTGTTTTTATAAAGTTATAAATTTATCAAACCTCAGGTTCATCCGCAAAAGATTATCGCATGACGCCACAAGTCAAATGGACTATTATTTATATTTGCGCAGTTATAAAAGTAGCTATTTAATGAATTTTCCCGTGTTATTTTACAAAACCGACTTTATCTAATATCTATAGATCTAAAGATTTGGTATAGTTCAGTCATTTACATCATCAAGTTCATCATTAGCCTATCAACGTCACACTTATGCATAAAAGCCTCATATCTCATACAGGCATTTAGAGCATAGACCATTAGTTGTTGAATACGTTAAAGGACCGATGACCAAACCGGCCCAAAAGAGTCGTTGAGAGTTATCAAACGGCTTTAAAGGTTAAAAAAAATATCGAGTTACAAATAACATAGATTAAAATACATTAGGTATAGATTCTCGGAGAACCGATGGACGTTGGGGTCTTAAGGTGCTGGAATGGCGACCCCGCACCGGTAAACGCAGCGTAGGTCGGCCCCAAACGAGGTGGACAGATGACATCAGGCGAGTAGCTGGGTGCCGTTGGAGGCAAGCGGCCCAGGACCGTGCATTGTGGAACTCCCTACAAAAGACCTATGTCCAGCAGTGGACGTCAATTGGTTGAGATGATGATGATGATGATGATGAGGTATAGATTTGTAAAAAAAGTATTATTATTTATCAAACATAATATAACATTTGCATTCGGGATTATAATGTCAAAGGAGATTTATATTCAGGGTTATCGCCGCGTTAAATTTTAATATCGCCGTGAAACCTTGACTATCTGTCAATTAAGCAGGATATTGTGGCTTTTATAATACAACCCCTTATGTCACGATGCTTTTCTCACAACCCATATATGTAAGTGAAATAGTGAACGCAGCGCCAAGATTGTTTGTGAATGAAATATTTATGCCCATTTACATTTTTATGTAAATCAGCAAAGACGGTTGGATCATTTTTCAGCGCGTTTCATTAGATATTCAGATCGTATTTTGTAAGGGCAAGCTGTGTTTATGTTTACAAAACATGTGTTCCTTCAAAACAACTAATATTTGCTCCAGCGCCAACCTCGGGACATCTGTTGTAATATTGAATTTATATTACGCTCGTTCGTATTTTCTAAAATATATTGGTTCGAATTTTGGTATAATATTGAAATCGAGGAAATTGATCATAATATTCGTTATCATAATGAGCCAATGCAGGCTAGAGAAGTAAATACATGTTGGTTATAATATTATGCTTTTTGTATCGCCAATAAATTTATGCTATTCTTCTACTTATTGCCTTGTTTCCTTAGATTTTATTAAGATACTTCTAAAATAACTCTCTCCTTCGCACACTTTGCGAATGTGCTTTTCTAACAGGCCCATAATTAGCGGCAAATTCCAAGCTAAAAGTCATCACTGGCATCATGCACTGTTATAACTCTACATAGACTTAGATTTTGAAAGATTCAGTGGTTATTAAACTGGCCATACTGCAGTATTTTATAGGTAAACATACTCCTGTACAATGGAGAGGAACATTAATTGAATATTATAATAATTGTCAGCTGATGTAAATTGAAGTATTTCCTACAGTTTACTAGCAGCACTTATTTAAATTACAAGTTGTCTCTGCTCTCTGTCAGGCCAATATGCAGAAGCCCAATATTAGAAGGGCATTGTTGCCTAAATAAAACTGGAACAAACAAGCTGACTGTAAACCATTCCAGTGAGAGATGTCCATACAGTTTTTCTCCACTACCATTGTTGTAAATTTACAGTCACATTTTACACATCATTTTGTTTTGTATCACTTTTTTTTTATTTGAGGATCAATGTAAGTTGCATTATGTCATAAACAAATATTGTGTGTATAATTAGAAACTACTAACTAAACCAACGAGGTAGAAATGTTAAAATCATATCAAAACATAGTAGTTTCTAGTTAATTTTTACATAGTGGTTTTAAGCTTAATTTTCATAATTTTTACTAATTACTTAAATTTCCATTGATTTAGATTCTGTATATTATTAAAGTGAAAATTTACTATTACAATATGTAATATCTTTAAGACGGATAATGTCAAAGAACTAAACAATAATATATAATCATCGGTTGGTAACGCTCTAGAATTTTAATGTGTTTTTAAAAAAAATCGCCCAAACTTGACATTTTTTGTTGTTACACGATTATAGCCTAACGATTTCGGTCACGAAAGTTTTTTCGGATCCATTTGTCAAACCGACACTTAGTGATGAAATATTCATACCTGTGATTTTGTAGTACAAACAATCGGTAATAGCTGGCTACACTTATATATGTTTTTTAATGTGGCAACACATTTCTGGTGTAACAATACATCGACTTAACACTGACTCGATTCTAATTAAAATATTCAAATGTAAACTTTATTACATGCGACATTAAGTTTATGTTTGAACATTTTTACGCGCAGTCAACTCGATATATTATATAAAAAGACATACTTTATTTCACACAATTTTAGTTACAAGGTAAGATTTTTTTTAAACATTGTTATACAATGGCGGTTTAATACTAAAGTAATATATTCCAGACTATTCTCGTGGACCATAAAGATTGTAATGGGTGGTTTTGCTCTTAAGATTATGAATTTTAAAACAAATAAGTATGCGATTATGACACGTCGTACGGGTGTCATTCCAGACGTTATTAACACGTAAAGCTCCTATTTTGCTTGGGAACGGACAACGTCTGGGGGACAGAAGACCGATGCATACTGCTTTATATAGAAATAAGAGAGAGAGCCGAGTGAACTCCGGGCAAGACCACATCAATTCATTTTCTAACAAAGCTATTTGCAACAGCCCTAATCTGATTAGTGTCATAAATGCATTAAAATGATTTTAATACTGTAAACTATAAAACTAAATAAGCTATAATTAAATCATGCGGGTACAAGTTATGCCAGTTCCGAAAATTTTCGATGCACTTTTGATATATTTGGTATTTCAACTTGACTTCAATTTTATATTTCCTTCAAGTGTAGGTAAGCTCTTTAGTGAATTTGTAAAAATGACTGAAAAGTCCTTAACTGAAAAACCTAGATTTTTTGGACTGGCTTGAGAATCGAAGTCCAAGTCCTCCAACATGCTAATCAATAAGGCCGAGTGATGGTTGGTATGTTTTATATGGTGGCTTGCTTTGGTACCAATAAATAATAATAATATCGTCATAGAATTCTAATAAATTAAGCCTACATTTTTCATTTCATGATATAAATATATTAAGCATTAAAACCAAAAAAGAGTTTTAGTTTTTAATTATTATTACTTATAACATATACTTTTAGTATTTTACCGTACAGTTTATGTATTAGTTTATTTTATATTCATATGTGAGCCAATTCCTCATAATGGTTGCCTGGAAGAATGCACTATAAGTGATAAGGCCGCCTTTGTTAGACAAATTTAAATGACTCGTACCTTTGTTCTCTTTTATTTATTTCTTGTGTGCAATAAAGTATTTTTTATTGATTGACAAGGCATAATATAAGGCATTTCGACGTTCCTTTAAAAAAAACATAGGATAAACGATGCACATAATAATGTAGGAGTAGAAGACATTAAAAAGTTTCATTAAAATGAATGTACAAAGGTTATGGAAAATAAATTCAAAAAGTTAAAACTGGCACAATATTTTTACTGCACTTTTCGAAGTAAACTGCCCTAAGGTAAAAAATTAAAATTGTTGATTTATGGTAAGCGCACTTTGAAGTCGCGGTATACCACTACGCGTCATATTACAATTTT
Organism: Pararge aegeria; assembly: GCF_905163445.1. Classification (NCBI taxonomy): domain Eukaryota; kingdom Metazoa; phylum Arthropoda; class Insecta; order Lepidoptera; family Nymphalidae; genus Pararge; species Pararge aegeria. The sequence goes on along the minus strand of NC_053195.1, from coordinate 6,004,306 downwards.
CATTCTATATTAAAATTTTAGCGCTGTGTTACATTTTTATATTTTAGGTAGTTGTTATATATCATATTTTTAAATAATGTTATTTTATTTGCCTCATAAAACACATTCCTTAGAAATTTACTATACCAAGTCCTATGTAAAAAAAAAATATTACTGAAGTTAAACACTATTTATCAAATTTTAATAGTTTCTAACGTCTGCCATCACACCTACAAATCTTATTGTAGTGCAAAAGAGTCATAATGTTTACAAATAAATAAAATTTTAAGTATTGTATAGACGCAGGCGTTACTTTGCGGAATCCCATAATATATTATGAACATTAAGCTTAATTTGCTATACTTACTCCGCGAAAAGCAGAAAAATCTGTACGGTGTAATTTATAATTTCTTCAATACTCTACACCAAAACCTTCGGCTCTTTTTACTCTTGAAAGGGGTCGAGAAAGTTAAATTTGAAAAGTAGGTTTCTTTAAAAATCTTCGAAATTTTGGGATCTACAAAAGGAAATTTCTATTAAATCTATAATCTATAATCTATTATCTATTTTATTATAAATTGTGTGCAATAAAGATTTTATCTATCTATCTATCTAAATCTTTGGGGGATAAGGGGTGAAACAAGAATTAGCAATTGTATGGAGGCACCTATTTTATTCAAAAACACCGGATTGTCATATAATTAGCTTTTTCTAAACAACAAACAACAAAAAGAAATATTTATACGAATATTACGAATTTGTACTCGGACGATGTTGTTATCACTAGTTTTTAATATTATTGATGATAATTAAAATCGACTTCAAGAATTGTAATGGGACTTATTCAAGTTATAAACAAGTAAGTTAAAATAGCATAGGTGGTGGGACCATGTATATGAGTGATATTTATTAATTCTTTGTTTAAACAAAAAATATTTTAAACTAAATTAACTCATGCTAGCCCTAGCACAAACGCTGTCTAATTAGGCTGCATCTTCCAAGACACCAATGAAGTATCGAATGCTTAGATCTTACTGGATATTAAATGTTATTAAACATTGAGAAGGAAGTCAAGTAATGGGGGAGCTAATGGTAAAGAAATAAATAAAAGAACGCGTCAAATAGCATGGCAAAGGCCTTTCTTATTGGGAGTCGTTGCAGAAATTGATTGTAGATGGATTATTGCCTGCACTGCAGCCGGCACGTGTTTGCAATCAACCTTATAAGATATATATACAAGGAGCTATACTTGTTGTATTGAAACGGATGTTGTATTGTGATTTAACATTTTGTTTTTTTTGTTTTATTGCTATAAAAATAATATATAGCTTGCAGCTATCTGCTTTTTTCACGGTTGTGCCAGTAACCAACCAGTTTGGCCGACGGGTTGCGGATCGCAGTAGATGGCAGTAGCACAGGGGACGCTGCTATCCGTTTTGCGTAATATTTCCATAGTCGATTCGACGCGTGGGAAGACAGGGGAGTAAAGGTTAAGAACTATATTCAGATCTGCTTTCACCAGATTTATATTCAGCGATAAGGCAACATTCAAATATATTTGAACTTATGTTTTTGCATGTAATTAGTTGTTATCTGTTTTATACAATAAAGGGGTTTAAGTTTATTCATTCATTTAGTTAGAGTTATTTATAAATTTAAAAAGATATATCTTATATCACATTGTTTCAGAAAGAGAAATATAAAATGCTACCAAGGCGGTTGTAAAACTACTAAAGTAATTAGAACAGGGGTTCATATTTTATGCGTAATAAAGTGTGTTGTGTTTATTTTTAAATTTAACAACACTGGTTTCATTAAAATAACAACGCTATAACGGTGAGCTGTTTAATTATACCAGCTAATACTTAATTTCAGCGTAAAAGTTTTTATTTCCGTGGACGTAAAATAAATCATTTCTTTTGGTAAAAATAGCGTCCGTTAATATAAATATCATACAATTTACATACGGCAATATTACCTTTTTCCTGCCTCTTTATTAATCCGAAACCTTATTTCAGAAGGCCGATTGGCGCAGTGGGCAGCGACCCTGCTTTCTGAGCCCAGGGCCGTGGTTTCGATTCCCACAACTGGAAAATGTTTGTGTGATGAACCTGAATGTTTTCCAGTGTCTGGGTGTTTATCTGTATTTTATAAGTATTATGTATATTATTCATAAAAATAATTCATCAGTCATCTCAATACCCATAACACAAGCTACGCATACTTTGGAGCTAGATGGCGATGTGTGTATTGTCGTAGTATATTTATTTATTATTTATTATTACTTGACCTTCAATCCAAACACAGCTATATTATGGTTGTCACTGCGAAATTTTTATTTATATATCTTTTATTTCACTTTAGTACCCCTTTTCCATTCCCCATTCGCATTTCCTTATTCATTGCCTTTTTGAACTAACTATAATTAACGAATAATATAATGGGTAAGTAAAAATAAATCTACTTACAGCTCTATGAGTCACGAATGAGGTCCTCCCTTGAAGCCTAGCGCTGATTTTTGCCGGAGTATCTTCATCCTCCCTCTTAGGGTCAAACCAGCCGAAGGCCGCTCCGACCACCAGAACTGCTCCAAGTATCATCAGGGCGAGGAGCCCGCCAATCGCCGCTTTTGTCGTCGAAGATATCACCATAGCCATTTTGTCAAGCACTTATCTCTTTTTGCACATTATCACTGACACCATTCTATCCGTAGGGTTGCGAATAAAGACCTAAGTGGTTTAAGGGCCAGTACCAGCAAACGGCAGTTCGCGGCAGACTGTTTTGTCTAATAGCATCAAACATGTGGCACTCATTCTAATGCGACGTTTAACACTGAACACTACTACGTGTAGCCGTTCTTTCTTTGACCCGTAGGTTACAACACATGTTAACACATAACACTGTAATTTTTTTTTTTAATTTGTCCTTTTCTTACGAAACCTAGTTCATAAATTTTACAAATCAAACTTACTCAATTCGTTTAAATATTGTCTTCTACATTTTATGTTTCACTTTTTTTCATTTTACTATCGATATAAAGACCTTTAAAGTCCGGATGAAAATATGGATTTCTTAAGTTCATGGCGTCAGTTGACCTGCAAATATATTATTTACGTTATTTAAGTGTAGAATAGTGAAATTGGTAGTTATTTTTTTTGTAAATTTTATTTTAATTGTAAATAAAGTTTTACTTGGCTAAAATTTACAAGTAAATAGAAACCTGAACCCTCATCATTTTGTAGGGATCTTCCCCACAAGATCAACAGTATCGCTTCTGATTTTATTAATCCTTGTCTGTCCTATCGCATATTTATCTAAGCCTATTTTTCTGGTCTAGGCCTGTCTTATGTACACCTATATATCATTATCATATAATTTGCAAAGCTAGTAGGTAATCTTTCATTAAATATCAAAGCGATATTATTTTCTTAGATTCTGCTTCAAAATTTGAACCTATGAAATTTCGTCCTAAAAAATCCGATCCACCCGGTCTTATACATCTGCTTTTAATCCCTACTAATATTATAATTGTGAATGTAAGTTTGTTTGTTACGCTTTCACGCAAAAACTACTTATCCGATCTTCATGAAACTTTGTACACATATTCTTGGAAGTGTTGGAAGTAATAAAGTATACTTTTTATCCCGACATTAAGCTCGGTTCCTTTGGGAGAGGGGATGAGTGTTTGACAATTTTACACCATATCCGACAAATTATAACCGATTTAAATAATTATTTTTGTACTATAGAGGTTATAATATGTGTTTAACTTTGCCCAAATTGTGGTTGGAGATAGAGGACAGATCTCCTCAGCGGACAGCAGCAAGCCCCTCATTTAAGGCTAAGCTTACTTAAACTTTTAAGCTAAAAAACAAAATCAAACGCAGACGAAGTCGCGAGCAAGAGCTAGTAATAAATAAAATAAATAAATATTAATTTAATTCAGACAGGTGTCCGTGCACAAGTGTTTATTTGATAGTACATGTTAGTAATTTTTATTCCTTACGTAGGTATCTAAGTTAGGGATTTTAGTATAAAACTAAAATTAGGCTAGGTAAATATATAGCTAAACACTATTGGGCAACGAATTATCTACCAAATAGCCGTCGAATAATACTATACGCCGTTTTACCTACTTGTATATAATACCTAAAGTAAACGAATGTAGCGTCTAGAGAAACAAAAAAGGTAAACTATAACGCTAAGACATTTTTAGATTATTTCGACGCTTCGCCATGGGGCATATTTCGGGTGTAATATCTTAAGGTTCTAGTAAAACATGGATTGCCTGGTATATAGGTGGCTGGTATGAACTGGGGTATTTATTACCTGTATTCAAAATCACTGTTTCGAGTCTTACACCGTTCTTAAGAAGAGGGTTGAAGATCAAAATATGATACTTACAGTACAAATACTTTAATTACCGTTCCAAAGAACCCTATTACTACGAGCTTAAAGTTCATAATTAGGCGTGACAACGTAACGTGTAGACATTTATATTACTTCCGTCGCGACTGAGACAGTCTATAGCCTTAGTACAAGATTTTCTCGCTCGCAATATTCGCTTATTTAATTATATACTTTCAAAGGAAATTGGGTCTTATATAAATCTTTTTAGAGTTTCAAATCATTATTTTGATTTCTATCATACAAGCTTTTTGATAAAAGTCCAAGCTGAAGGCAAGCTGAATTGTTGGAAAATCAAAGCATTATAATAAAAGAATAAGATCCCTTTCGCTCCGATTTAAAATATTTCGATACTCAGAAACGACTCCTCGATTGCGTGGTGCGGGCAGAGACTAATGACTGAGTCCAAGGCTGTGGGTTCGATTCCCACACCTGCACAAATGTTAGTGTGATGAACATAAATATTTTTCGATGTCTGAGGGTTTTTCTGTATTTAATAAGTTTTTATGTATATTATTCTAAAAAATAATCATCAGTCATCGTAGTACCCAAAACACCAGCTACGCTTATTCCGAGGCTGAATGGCAATCTTGAGTTTGTATTAGTTAGTATATGTATAATTATTTGTTTATTTATTTAAAATATTCACTATTCATACTTATACTACAACTGTAGTATAAGTATGAACTGAACGGGTTCAATTCTGTATATTACAGATATTTTAAAACTTTATTGGATACACTTAAAACTAAAGCTACGAGGGTTCCAAACGCACCCTGGTCTAAGAGCAAACAACAAACTTAGCAAGGTTAAATTTCCATTTTTATTATTGAGGGAAAACTTGGGAAAACTTTCCCATTCTAAATTGCAGGTTAAAATTAAATATTTAAGGCATAATGATAACGCCCAGTGGCGTGCATACAGTGTATGCACAGGGAATGCAGATAATATAAAATGGAGAAAATGTGGAGCACAAATTTAATAAACCATTTAGGGTAGGTATTGTACGAGATATAAATAGCCTAACCTTAAGTTTTTATTACTCGTAATGTAGATTATTTCTACTCGCTTAATTCCATAGGCGTGATTCACGCCAATGGAATCAAGCATACTGGCATACAAATCGGCTTTTCTATGAGAACTAAGGCACAAAAAGAAGAAGAAGAAGAAGAAGAAACACTTTATTGCACGTATAACATACAGGAAAAGAAACAGTAAGGAGTATACAGTACACAATGTAGACATTCAAAGGCGGCCTTATTGCTGCAAGCAATCTCTTACAGGCAAGGTAACCTTTATATGAGCAAATACTTTTGTGACCGCTCATATTTATAAATACATATTGTGTGAAAAAAGTTTATCGATCTATTGAGGTATATTTCGAGCTTTGCGAAAAGTAGCATACTATGGAAAGTTTCACAAAAATAGTTTTTATAAATTGAAAGTCTCGGATCAGAAAGCTGTCTTTCATCCGGGACACCAACGTTTACATTTCCAGAATTTTCTGTTAAAATAGTTCACTATTTTCGCAAACACTTTTCGCATGTTAGAGAGGCGAGCTTAGTGGTGTCAAACATTCAATAGAATATCGGGTTTAAAACTACATGTAGCCTGAAAGCCTGAAAATTTCGTGAAAAGTTCAAAGTGTACTCGTAAAAAACAGTACAATCGATACCCTTTTTCAATTGCGAATTGAATATGGGCTAAATACAGCATGCGTAGCATTTAGCAAGTTAATCTATGCAAAAACGTTGCAAACATAAACTTGTAACGAGTAGATTAATCTTAAATGGTAACAAATTCCGAATTCTAATTTAGCTCTGATCTATGTAATCCCTACTAATATTATAAATGTCAACCTATGAGGTTATAATATGTGTTTATTTTTGCCCAAACAAAATCAAACGCAGACGAAGTCGCGGGCAACAGCTAGTATGATAATAAAAAGAATAGATATGGTGACAACAAACATATTAACTGCCTAAGCTGTTTGTAAATTAATTTTTTGACTAGGGCTCGTTTTGGAAAGTTGAAATATGTGTGTTATAGATATTTCTATATAACTGAGGATAAATGCGCCCGAGGTTTTAATATAATAATATTAATTCTGTAGAACAATTGAAATATTTTTTTTCCAGCCAACAGTTTATTCAAAAAGCTAACGAATAAGAAAATTGCCATAACCCCTATAGCCAACTCATACCATGCGGGTGAGAATATATTACGAGAATTTCGGAAGAGGGTCTTTCCGGTCAACACTGCGCCAATAATTTAGTTTCCTATCGAGTCGACCGATCAGCTGAGTAAGATTCGATCGTGCAAACTGTCTATCAAATGGAATGCTCAACTTTTTCTGAAGCTCCCAATAAAAAACGTCACGGCTGCCAGTTTTTACAGACGACTTCAGAAAATACATACTAAGTTTTATTCGATTCTGATTAAAATCAAATTATGTTATTTAAAATTACATTTTTCATGTAATGCCTAAAAAATATTCGACTTGTTTGAGATTGAAAGATTACATGTAAACTTGGATGCCCGGATTTCAAATTCAATCCTCGTCCTTCATCGTGAACATTAATTATTATCTTCATTGCATCCTGTAATATAATCATCATACTCATCTAAATAAAAATTATGATTTAAAAAATCTTTCACGTAATATGTAAAACAGTTATATTCTCAACTATTACAATAATAGCAATTTAAAATATAACCTTTAATTACAAACTAAGTAAGAAGTAGTATTCTAAAATTGTGCCATACAAATTTAATTCCACGATCTACCGCGTGCATCACCCACTCGTTGCTCGACTCCTATGTACTCAGTCTATCAAATGTAATAAGGATTTTCCAAACAAACAACCAAAAACAGTTTTAAACAAACTTTTAAAACTGCATTTGGTTGTTTGTTTTTATTAGTTTTTTTATTAGTGTAGATAAATAGTTCCATAAGACTTAAGAATTCAGAAAAACAGACCGATCTTAAACGCAATAAAATGCAAACCCTTATATTTTATTATTTTTGTTATACTTGCAATATAGTTAAGCTGAGTATGACCTATTCACTAAGTATGGAACTTAGTACCACACGTCCACTGTGAATTATATGCAGTCTGAATACGAATAAGTGCTTGTAAGTACTGCACAGGGTACTTTTAGCTTTCGACTCAGCAGCTAAGTGGAAAACTACATCACGCTCTGTTGTATAAGTGTTCTGTGGTAGAGCAAATTTTACAATTTAATATTATGAAGTTTTATTCTTTCTGTGTATCATGAACCCTCATGATATTCAAAATGTTAACTAAAATGGTTTCTGTAGTTCTTGAGATTAGCATCTTCAAACATGCCGATTTTAGCAGTATATTGGTTAATAAAAATAGATAAATTTTCATTAATTTGTTCTGCGATTAACAGACCTAATAAATTAATCTTGAAAACTTTATTTACCAGTAGGTATTGTATATGATGAGTTACTATTTTGTGCAAAGGTATTTGTTTATTATTTGATTTATTAGGTTTACTTACAAACACTTATACTAATACAACCGTTTTTAAAATTTTAACTATTCTATTTAAGTGTAATGTTTTCTTAAAAGTTAAAACAGCATATGAAAATATACAATAACACCATAACATGAAAACAAAAGGTATCGTGAATGAGAATATACTCGTAATAACAACATATCTCACACACTAAAAAATAAATCAAGATAACAGCAAATAAGGGTCAATTGGTCCATGATAAAAATATCTTATCTCTGAACTTATACAACGAGTCAGAGTAAATATCAACTTCAGTGCTAATGTGGTTTAGGGTCTTACATAATCTTGGAACAGGTGAATTGGCACCAAGAACAGTTCTACGCAACGGGGGACAGAGTGGAGTTATAGGTTTACGGGGATAATTAACAGGTACCCTAAATCTAAAACTGGATAGTAATTGTGGACAGTCAATTTTAGCGTTTAAAATCTTATAAACAAACTGCAGGTCTAGAAGTTCCATGCGTTTTTCTAAATTATTAATTGGTTTGAGATTATACTTTTAATATTTTATTTGCTTACATGAAAACTTTGGCAGTTTTAAAAGGTCTGCGAGGACAAAGGACACGGTTAGCTATCAAATTAAATGAGGAAAATATTATTCTCGTAGTATAAGCTGAGAAATTTTGTTATCTTATATCTTCAAACGAGCAATTCTTATATATATATAATCGGAATCTCGGAATCGGCTCCAACGATTTTCATGAAATTTAGTATACAGGGGGTTTCGGGGGCGATTAATCGATCTAGCTAGGATTCATTTTTAGAAATTTGTCATTTTATTTGTGTTTTCCGGTAATAACCGATTTTCTGCAGACGAAGTTGCACGGGTCAGCTAGTATATATTTACATTATCAACCCATTACCAGCCTGCACAAGGTTCCCGTCTCCTCTCTGAACGAGAAGGATGTAAGCCACTTCGCTGGAAAAGTAAAGAGTATATAGACACTACGTAGAACTCTCAGGCATGCAGAATTATTGCTTAAAACGCAAATCCGCAATGCCATCATCATAACATTGACACATTAGTAGGCCACTTCAGGGCACGGCCGGTCGCGACAGGTTTGCGACAGGCGTAAATCTTGCAATCACTGCTGTCACTTTTCCATACAATATAAATATACAAAAGTGACGTTTGACAGCAGTGATTGCAAGATTTATGCCTGTTGTAAGCCTGTCGCGAGATACGTAATCACCCTGCCGGTCTCCTTTTGTAATGAGACCCCTTCTCATTGCAGAAGGAGACCGGCAGGGCGATTACTTAATTAGGCCGTAGTCCACCGTACTGGCCAAGTGCGGATCGGTGAACTTCACACGTTTTTTGAGAACATTATTGCGATTCTCAAGCATGCAGGTGTCCTCACGATGTTTTCCTTCACCGTTAAATCAATAATATTTAATTGCTTAAAAGTTGCATACCGGGAATCAATCCCCCTTGCTATAAGTCCTATCTACAAAGGTTGCCTTTAAGATATTGCTTGCAGCAATAAGGCCGCCTTTGCATGTCAACATTTTGTACTGTATACTCCTTATGTTATACGTCCAATAAAGTGTTTCTTCTTCTTCTTCTCTGTACTACCGAAAGGGAAGCCAAAGTCGTATATCCTAGGATTTCAACCTTTTCTAACCCACTAGTGCTTAAAGTATTAAATTCTCATATACTTAGTACTTTATGAAGGCTTAGCAGGTTCACAAACAGCATAATACGTGTTTCTACGCCACAAATAAGTATGGGTCGGAAGGGGAGGAGTAGGGGACAGCACACGACATGTATTCAATGCGGGCACTCAATAACCCAGATACTACTATGAAAAGCTAAACGAATGATAATTTACCGAAGAAAACTACGTACAGAATATAATTTTATAGAACGTAGAGGGACGCTACTAACATTAAACTTACATGCATTCATCATCATCACCATCAAATCAACCGATTACGTCAATCATTTACCACATAGGTCTTTTGTAGGGCATTGCAAACTCCATGATTCTGGGTCGCTTTAATCCAGCGGCTCCCCGCGACTCACTTGATGTCATCTGTCCACCTGGTCGGGGGTCAACCAACGCTGCGTTCACCGGTGAGGAGTTGCCACTGCAACACCTTGGAACCTCAACGTCCATCGTTTCTCCGAACTATGTGTCCCGCCAATTAGATGCATTGCGTAAACATAAATGTGAAAGTACTGAATGTTTGTTTATTACCTATGTTCGCTTTTTAAATAAATTTTGATCAAATTTCGAACAAATGCTGGTGGTTTCTTGGAAACGGTACCGGATTTTCTTGAGATTAGTACTTTTAGAGAATTAACTGAAGCTATTAAATGAAAAAGTATTTAATAGTTGCAGAGTCACTTAGAAGCTACTCTGTTATATATACCAAAACGGTCACCTACAGAATGAAGAAAGAATCATAATATCTCTCATATACAAATTCTTATCAAGTAAATAAAACATATAAGATCAAATGGGGTCACGAATCACTTTGGTAATGGCAAAAAGATTATGGTCAAAGTATCGATTAAAGATATTGTAAAAATATTATTCACTCACGTGTGAGTGAATTATCTTTTTAGGATAGTAACATATATGTTCATAAGCCACTCAGCACAAGTAAATGCGATTTCAAGTCATTAAAATAAGTTAGAGCTGTCAATTTATTTGGCTACCTAAGTAAACTAAATAAGTAAATAAATAAACTACAACCTTACACACATCGCCATATAGCCCCAAAGAAAGCGTAGCTTGTGTTATGGTTACTAAGATGACTTGTGAATATTTTATGTATAAATAGATATACATACTACTATACAGATACACACCCAGACACTGAAAATGAATCATATTCGTCACATAAAAATTTCCCAGTTGTGGGAGTCGCAGCCTTGGAAACAGAGAGCTGGGTCGCTGCCCACTGCGCCAATCGGTTGTCTAAGAAATTATACTTACATACTTTTTTGTTTGGAGTGTTCGGAATCACTCGCTCACTAACTAGCGATGAATAACAAACTTTAAAAAGTATTAAAAACGCTAGCCCCGTTATTATACTTGTAATTTGGCTGGGTCGAGGCCAAACGCAAAGGTTTATTGTGATTACCTATTCGCAACTTGTGCGTGAATTTTGCCAAAATATATATGAGTATAGTATTGTGTATAATAGGGTGATTTTGCAGGGCTTGCCAGTAACACGTCTTATTAGCCCGAAGTACCGCCCTGTGATCATCAAGTGGAAACGTAGGTGTAAAGCTTCATGTGTCTGTAATTACAATTGCAACCACGTCCTTCAGACCGAAACACAGAAATAAGTACGGTAGTATTGGCCAGAACGAGCTCTGTCACAAGTTATTCTAAAATTGGCACTTTTAGGAAATTTAGTATGGCAAAAAAAGTATTGTAAGCGTTAAAGTTTTTGTTTTAATTTAATTTTTTTTTCTCTTTTTTTGTATTATAATTGCTTGCTAGGTACTTATTCCTAAGCAATTGTGGTTAATGTTATCGTATTATATGTATAACCAAGTTGTGGAAACTTCATTGGTTTATGTGATACAAAAATAAGGCATTACTTTTATGTGTAATAGTACGTTTTGTTTCCCTTGAAAAGCTAATAAATAAATAAATAAAACTACTGAACATTCTTAATTAATCTATCTATTAGATGTGCCTACGTGGTCTACATTTACATCAAATAGCAAACGTAAAATTTTTTCAATAGTACTGGCAGTGCGTAATATACAAACCTATAGTAGTATGTACCCTATTGGTAAATACTACTATAGGTATTTCAACATGTTATTTTAACAAACGACTGAGTTGTAGGCGAATAATATATCTGTTCTTGTTTTTCTTGGAACAATCGTCCAGTATTTGAAATCTTTAATCATGTAAATAATGTTTGGTATCTGATTTATTGAGGTAGGTGTAGACTTTGCGGGCGAAGCCGCAGGGCACATCTAGTCATACATAAATACTAAACAAAAAATACGTATATGTCTAAGAAAGATTTTTTGACTCGCTTCCCTATAGCGACTACAGGTAGAATATTGTGGGAAAATAGTGGGGTCGTTTTTGGTCCCTTTCTCACAAAAGTTGTTGGTTTAGAAACGGTTTTTTCCCGGTACTTAGTAATAAAAGTTTAACCGTGGACGTTGTTATCCACACAATGTTTGCCCACAAACCACTAACTGCTGAAGATGAACAGACACTTTTTAAACCGCACAACATTATTAGTAGAATGCTGACGCAGCTTTTTTTGAAAAGAGTAACAACAGGGGCTAACGTATTAAAAGTATAAAAGTACACCGACCTCGTGATAAGTACATAATAGAGAACCTTCCTGGCTTAGCAGTAAGTGCTATTTGTCGTTATTTGGAAGTACGGTTGGATTGCTAATTTTGGGAATATAATCTCATTTATTATATATAGGTACATAAAGAGGTGGACAATACAAACCACACGATGTAAAAGACCAGATTTTAAAAGGTATGTCGGCAACCAAGCAAGGCGTGGCCTGATGAGGTTAAAGGGAGGCCTTAACCCGATGAGGGGATCATATTTCTTGGGATAATAAAAATATCATGACTAACTCACTAACCAAACAAACATCAAATATATTTTAGGATATAATTGTGTATTAACTTACAAATAACATTTATAACTATTTGAAGAGATTTTAGAATGAAAGGATTTTTAATTTTTTCATTGTTTTATTATATTTATCATTTTCTAGCTGTGCCCTGCGGTGTTACCCGTGGTGAATAGGTTGTTTGGTGGTTTGGTAGGACTTGAAGAAAGGACTATATTTGATGTAAAATACGAATGCAATACAGGAGTATGAGAGTTTGATGTTTTTTCCAGGACTAACAGTAGCCTTTTTCTTTCTAGCTCTACACCAATAATCAAGTTGATTAGATGCTTAGTTAGGGCGGGAAGGAATGACAAATAAGTGCCACGTGATACCACGCGAAATCTGATTTTTGGTACCTTAAAATATTGCCATGCGTCTTCCAGGTTTATCGTCATCATTATCGCCATAAAGTCCTACAGTTGGACACAGGCTGACTTTGTCAAAAAAGAGGGGGACTTAAAGCATTGAGCCACTGCGCTGTTCCAATGCGAGCGGGCTCTTCTCGGCTAGCGTGTTTCAATGAAAATGAGAATATAGCCAAATTGCAGATGACCTTGACACGTATCTTACGGCTATTTTACGAATAATTAGTACAGTGGTATTTATTAAGATTTTTTAAGAGTTGCCAGCTCTTCTATATTGATTCAAAAGGAACAAAATATTGCAATTTGTCATTTAATTTTGCAGCTCTGTGTACAAAATGGCGCATTGTGAAATCGTCGTCTTTGAACAAAAATCGAGTTGTAATATATCTTGGTTTTCATTGTACCAGTCTGCCAGCGCTATTTATCGTCAAAACTGTATTTATTTTACTTTGAATCAACTACACCATTCGACCATCGTCTTTGAAGTACAATCTGTACTTTGCTCAGGGTGATTTGTTTGCTTTTTCTCAAAGATTAAACCTTCAAAAAAGCGTAGAACTGTAAGATTTTTTTTCTACAAAGATGTTCTTGTTAAGTACCTATTTACACATTTAATTTTATTTATTTGTTTGGCGATGTGTTTATTATCGTAGTATATTCATTTATTAATTAAACCATACTGGGCATAGCGCAAAATTATCTAAATTCTTGAAGCTGGCAACATTATTAAATGCGAGTTCAGTGATAAGGCGCTTTTTAAGTAGGCAACTTTATTAGTGGAGGTAGTGATGTAGCGTTTTCGTATTTATTAGGACTTGAACAAATTAATGAAAAGAGGCTCTTGGGAGCTCTAACTAAGTTACGTTTGGGTAAATCCTATTATCTTGTATTGTCTTTATTAAAGGCTGTGTACTGAATGAATGTTCTTGAATAAGTAGGTACAACGTTGATGTAATTCTGACGTCTTTTCTGAAGCTGTTTAATTAGTATGCTTTGGCCGTGTATGCTCCTTTTTTTTCTTACGGGTCTTAAACTGTTAATGTTAACATAATTTATAACTTTTAATATTAACTGAGTTTTGAAAAAAGAAAGAGATTTTTTTTTTAATTAATAAAAAACTAATAAAATAAATAGAGAATTTCTATTGTATTTTATATATGAACATGCTTTACACTAATATACTTGATACTTTATGATACTTTAAATTTATTGATAACTTTTAAAAATAATTGTTTTATAAATATAACCTAAAATAAACTATTTAAAACTAAATAAAATCTAAAACGTCCTCGAAACCACCGCAGCGAGGCACAGTTCCTAAGATGCTGGCAGCATTGCCCTTTTGTATGGCCAAACTAATTCGTTCGCCAAGGTAACTGCCCGCTCTAGGATCACCGGTAGACTCGATAACCCTTTTCGATAATTCTTTGAAAAGGGCCTTGCCTCCAGACCCCACGGTCCCAAAGTCTCTACTCCAAAAGGCACAAAAATGAAGCTGCTATCCAGGTTACATTAATACATTATTACACTTCATAGGGCATGCAAGGTGCACGTCTTGCAACATGCTGTCCATAAATTCGAGGCGTAGTTTTTAAGCCTCATGTGCCTAAAATTACACTAACAACCACGCCCTTCATACCAAAACACAGCATTGCAACGATGCTACTTACGAAGAGCTCCGTCACAAAAAGCTCTACTACTATTACTACACAAAAAAAAATTGAGCTGCCATACCACAGATTAAATTTTTAATAATCTAGGTATGTAAAAAATAAATTTTCAACCATATTCCAGACTTAACGATACACAAAAACTTTCTCGATAAAAAAAAATACAAAGTTACCTGATAATTAACTAGTAGTTAGTTAAAGAAAATTTTCAGTACTTGTTTAAATTTTAGATACAACTGAGTATTTACATTGGCTATTTTGTAGAGTGACTGTAAAAGAAAGTGCACCTGTTTTTGCGCACACAATAGTTGGGCGCGTAATCGGACAATCTATTTGGAGATTGACCACCGATTGATTGGTCGAAATCGGTCAGAAAGAAAGCCAGTGTATCATTACTACAAGTAGCGGCAAAAAAAAAAATTAAAAGTGAATTTAAAGTTTGATATTGCTATGCATTAAAAACAAAATTTATAGTAGGTATTCTTACCACATACGAAAAGTATTAAGTTTTCGCTCGCTGTCGATAAGGGCAAAACTGAATTTAACGAAAAGTAGTTTAGGTGGAATAAAGGGGAATCAGCTGCAGTTAACAAAAATCGGAATCGATTTCGCTTGAAATTTCAAGTGCAATCGAGCTAATTACAGTTTATCTATCTATATGTAGAAATCAGTTTAATTATTTGATATTTACCTACGGATACGGTTTAGGCATTATTTTCCAAGAAAAAAATAGAGATTTCAAAAGTTTCTGTGCCCAAAAGGAAAGCTGAAGCCTTAAACACCAGGCTATCTTGGCTGAAATGTAATCAATACATATTAAATACCAAAATATACACGGATGATTGTCGATTGCAAAAGCTGACAAAAGCTGTCTTCGTTTCCAATTATCTATCTGTCACTTTGCAATCGTCCAGATTTGAAAAAGAAATGTTTCTGTATATCCAGAGATATAGACATGATAATAATCTGAAAGCAATTTCTGAAACGTGGTTTACAATTCTAGGAAGTTAGTGGGCGAGGAATCCTTAAGCGATAGATTGTATTAGCGTGCTAGCTGGATAGAGGAGGAATCCTTCTCATGCATCCTGTTAAAGTCTCACTGCAGAGCACATACCTCATCTCTCATAGAAGAGAGGGTTCCAAAGCATAGACCCACCAGACTTTTTCAGTGCTGGCTGGCGGACTTTAACTATATTATTCAAGTGATCACAACCCAGACGAGACGTATTAACTCTTAGGCACAGGGTTGGACACCGCCGATTACCTGCGGCTGCGAAAATCCTTAACCCAGTAAAAATTCTGAGTGCGATCTGGAAATTGAATCCAAGACTTCGTGATACGCAGCCGAACAACAAACCACCGTTGAGGCGACTTAGTATTTTGACCTTTCATTTTTAGAACTATTAAATATATCATAGTTTAGCATACGAGCATGCGTCAAGACGTATGCTAGTAATTTTTGAATGATATTACCTACCTGATGCATTTAAACTGTACAAGTCTTGGAAATGTACAAACGAAAATACTGATAGTGGAATATTGATATAGCGTTTTGGTAGTCGGGATCGAATGAGTCTATTGGGAGCTGATATCTGGACGTGGCTGTACAAATCCCATTAACTTGTATATTGTCCGTGCTAGACTCAGAGCGCTATCTATACAGATACGAGTAGTACGAAATTTCGTAATTGGGACAAAATTGGATCGGTGAGAGTCGATAAATGGCATAGGTTCATCTGTATTTTGGTCTCGTTAAAATAATAGTAAACATTATATTTAAAGCTTATCTTTAATTTCGTAAGTTATCTCTTGTTTTCTTATTAAATAGTATTATTACCTTATTACTTGTCGTTTGTATCTTCATTAATGCATTTAAAAAGTAAAGTTCTATACGATAATAATGAAAGCGGAATATAAGCGATTTAATAGTGGGTATTGGATAAAGTTATTGGGAGCTGATATCTGGACGCTGCTGAACAAATTCTATTAAATCCCATTGAGTATTGTCCGTACGAACAAAATCAAATCCTGTAAGATTCTGTGAGCTATAATAGCTATCGTAATTGAGATGAAATTGGATTGGTGAAAGGCAGCAAATGACAAAATTATATTTTATAAATCTTTAATTTTGAATTTAAGTTAAGTTTTATTACTACTGTGTAATATGTCTTATTTAATTGCTATTGTTTTGAAACATCATTGCTTTGCAGCAGTGCAATGCATGAAATAAACATGGATACACTGATAAAGGAATATGGACTATAGAGTTTTAGTACTCTTTATCGCATGAGTCTATTGTGAGCTTGATAGCTAGACGCTACTGGACGAATCCCATTAACTTGTGTATTGTACGCGCCAGGACTTTATACCTATAGGTACCTTCACTCTACAGTTGGTATGAACTTTCAGAATTGGGACATCACTGGATTGGTTAAAGCCAATAAATGGTCTTCTTTATTTGTATCTTAACATTCTAATTAAGTTCAGTTTTCACTTTGTTGGATATGTCTTATTTTCAAAGTGATTTGTATGTGTATAGGCGGAATACGAAGGGAAACACAGGTTTTATGATTCTAGAGTGGTACCGAAATATTGCCAGAAGGCTCGTCAGCGAGTTTCCTTGTTTTTACGCCAATTTACCCACTTTTCCCCGGAACATAAAATACTCGTAGCTTTCGCGGTTCCATACCACCCAGTTGGAGGATTATGGTATAAATAAATGATCAAAGATTTGAATTCGTTGTTTTTTTTAAATAACCTTTGAAGCTTCTTTCCTCAGTTCTTATTTATTACATCTGTATTTCAATTTTAAAACCATAAAAACTTGATATTTATACGGAAGACACTAATATTATGTTTGAAAAGTGTTAAATTTACACAACACACATATTAGTATAATAAATTAATATTTTTTATCCAATAACGTATAACTTTTAGTTTTTGGACACCCAGATTCGTTTTCTTGGCCGTACGTTTTTTAAAATCAGGTTATGGTCAGAGCAATAAAGAGACGAAAAATTTGGGCTACCTACTTGATCTATCCCAAAGGAACCATGCTTTTTTAGGGTTAAAGGGTCTTTATCTACATCGATCCGTTTTTCTGTTACTGCATAAAAAAAAGACAAACCAACAGCCTTTTCCCACCATTTCAAACCTGGAAGAGATCTAACCTATGTAGCGATCAGGTCACCAAGTTGTACCATGTATTTTGTTTGTTACCAAACATAGAATTTGAATAATACGCAACCAAACAGTCAACGAAAGTCGTTTATTTTTGCCTTTACAAAAATAAGTATTAAATATGGCGTTGGCCGTGTCGTTGCGTTGGGTCGCTCGCTCGAGTCTATCTGAGAACCCCGTAGTAGGGGCGCCGGCGCACACCAGTTTTCGGTCCCCGCGCCCCGCAACGTCCCTCTAGCGGTCCATTTGAACTAGGCGCGCGAACATATTTATCTTACTCTATTGCATTTACTCGGCGACAACTCTACATCAACCCGGAATAGGACATTATAGAGAACTCTCAAGCATACAGGTTTCCTTCACCGTTGAAGCAAATTATATTTTAATTACTTAAAAAAATAACTTATGAAATATGCATGACTATATATGATGTACGGATTTTGTAACTACCGAAGCGTGAACAAACAGTTCAAAGAGGTCTATCATGGGAATGTATCGCTGCGCAAATCGCATTAGCCTTTACAACAGACTCTCTAGGTCTGAACGCTTCGTGTACCGCCACTATGGGGAAAAGACAAATAATTGCTGCTTAGGTTTACTTATTTTTCCGATCGTTTTTGTTTTTTAGTAATATATATAGGAAGTATGCTGAAATGTAAGCACCGAATGTGTAAGGCTTCGGAACGCCTTATAGGGGACCTAGTCCGATCATTTCTGAGTTATGTGCGTTTTTAATTTTAGAAATTAAATATCACATGCTTTAACTGTGAAAGAAAACATCGTGAGGAAACCTGCATGCCTGAAAGTAAACACAAATGTATCGTTGGGGAATTTCTATAGGATTTTTCAAATGTGAGCACCTAATCTTTTTTTAGTTTATTTGTGTTTTATAAAAGCCTTGTTGCTTAATGCAAATTAAATGACTAGGGCCAGTACAGGCTGGAAAGAAAGAAGTGGGATTTCACACAAATAAAATATTTGGAATCATTCATAGCCAAGAATAAATTGAAAGAGGAGGTTAAAACAGACCGCGGTCTTTGGTGTTAGTTCTATATATTACGACCGCTTTCAAAATTGGAACAATAAACAAAATTTATATTTGTTTGATGAAATTGAACTTTTGCTGGATAGTCGGGAATTAAAAATATATCTTCCTTCTGAATCAACACTTAATTGCAGCGTTCGCCGGCAAGATTTTTATACTCACTAAAACAATGCAGTGCTTAACTCGTTGTTTTAAGAAAAAAACAGATCGACATTAACAATCAGAGCGCTAAAGTTGCTTAAAACGTTTTGAAGAGCTCTCGGATTTTTTTAATTCGTTATTGGAAACATAGTTGCAAGATATTAAATTTCAGACTTTTAGCTTTTTAATAAACTTGAATTGAGACATAACTGTTTTTTTTACATAACTTTGCATAAATTTATAAACGGTTATAGCCCAGTGGTTAGGATTTCGGCCTCCTTTTCGGGGGACCGAGTTGAATATCCCCCAGCACGCGGCTTTTTAATTTATATCATTTGAAAATGGCACGCATTTAATCGCTTTATGGTTGGTACACACTCCCACACCAATTGCACAAGAGGGTACTTACCTTAGGAGATACCAAATTATTTTTAATTTAAAGGTTTGGCTAATTTTAATTTATAATATAGTAAGTAAGATAAT
Organism: Pararge aegeria; assembly: GCF_905163445.1. NCBI lineage: Eukaryota > Metazoa > Arthropoda > Insecta > Lepidoptera > Nymphalidae > Pararge > Pararge aegeria. Next base: position 5,984,870 of record NC_053195.1, on the reverse strand, counting down.
TGTTATTGTTGTAGCTATGGATTTCTATCTGAATGAAACGTTATTATTATTATTATTAAATAAGGTACATTTTCTTATTTTTATCCCAGTTTATATCTATTCGGATCCCAGATAAATGAAGACACTCCGCTAGATACCCTAATTCCTAGTCCACGAACGCGTGACATGGTAAGCCCTACGATAAGGGTTCCTAGAACTATTTTAGGATGAAAATTTCCAAGCCGATTATTGAAAAAACTACAATGCAACAAAATATCCATTATAACAGCATGAAAAAGCGTGAATAGCCATTGAATAAAATCATACTGTAACGTCGCTTTTTTGAAGCGATAACTTTTAACCGTAAACCGCTTCTTTACGTATCGCGTTACGGCGCCAGTTTACCTGTCATCCATTTCGGTATAGGGTAGCGAAAATATGTTAATAAAAGTTTTTTTTATTACCTTTCCTTTCATTATCATATTAATATACATAAAACCTCAGTTTTTCTCAAGTTAAACCATTTTTATTTTAAAACGTTCAACTTAGATCAGTTTACTACGTTATCACTTCCTTCGGACGTCGCGAGACGCAAACGTTTTCTTGTTTTTTATTATACCACAATATAATCATAATATAATCCTGGTGATAGACGTCATACTTAAGGATCTAAAGGTTCTGAAATGGGGACCTCGCACCTATCAACGTAGCCTTGGTTTTCTCGCAACCAGGTGACGTTGACAGGTGAGCTAACGAGTCGGGGAGTCGCGCTGGACGCAAGCGGCATCAGACCGTCGAATTTTGAGCTAGCCAGAATAGAACTGTATCCGGCAGTCACTGGACGCCCATTGTTTTTTATATGGTTATATATAATATTAGCTCTACCGATTTTATATCATAACGTTGCGCTCCTAAATCTGAGCATAGTCAGGAGACGTTGACTTAACAATTAATAATAATTGCTGAGTATGCTCCATTGTTGAAATGAAATGTGGGTAGAGAATACATTTTGGATGATATAATTCACATGAAGAATTGAAGTTTGGGACGATACTCGACTGGACATCGCTTCGTGTGGCCGTATGTTTACGCTTGGGAATTAAGGTATGCGAGCCTCATTACTGCCCTTGTGGCATTCGTGTGGATCAATTGGGTTACCATGGGCTCAGTTGTAATCCAAGTGCTGGCGGTTTGTATCGTAACGGCGCTATCAATCAATGATATAGTCCGTCGCGCTCTGGCCTCTGCGTCTATTCCTACACAATTGGAACCTCCCGGTTTGTTCAGGGATGATGGCAAGAGACCAGACGGTATGACTATAGTACCGTGGTCGATGGGGTGCGCTGGTGTGGGATGCGACCTGCGTTGACACGTTGGCTTCTCATTTGCCGAGTACGTTCCAAAAAGCGACAGCAGCTGCCGAATCTGCTCAAATGCTTAAGCGCCGTAAATACTCCGTTATTTGTAATGACTACGTTTTTGCGGCGCTTGCGTTTGAGACTCTAGGGCCATGGTCTTCGGACACGAAAAATTTTATTAACATAGTGTCACAAAAATTGGTCCTTACGTCTGGTGACCCAAGAGCTGGCGCTTATTTAGCCCAACGGCTAAGTCTAGCTATACAAAGGGGCAATAGCGCCAGCATTTTGGGTAACATGCCCATAAGTGAACAGTTAGACGGCTTATATTTATTATAAATATTAATTTTAGTTTGTAATTATTATTTCCATCTATATGTATTATTACTCAAATAAATCCAATAAAACTTCAAAAACAAAAAAAAATTCTAAAAGCTATAAATTGCTTCGTAAAGATTTTCTGGTTATCGCTGATTATAGCAAATCAAGTTTATCATTGCATATCGTGGAATTCCGCGAAGTAACGCATGCATCTATCAAATAATCTATTTCACATTATCAATCCTTATAATATGAATATTTATATTGTAAATAAAGGTAGGTTTGACTTCAAAGTGAGCGGAAACCGTTAAAGATACTAATTCCAAACAAACCACCAGACCAAACGTTTATTAGACCATATATTTATTTATATCACTTCGTGCTAAAAGCTGTTGGATGGTGATTGTTGCGTCGTTTTTTTTATTTTCATTTCAGTGTATATCTGTTTGGATCCCGGATTAGTAGACAGACATCGTTAGAGATAGTAATTCCTAACCGTCGAATGGACAGGATAAACCCGTTGCGACGAGGGTCGCTAAAAAATTTTTAAGCTGAAAATTTCAAACACATTTCGATCAAAATTGAGCTTTGGTTTATTTGCGTTGATGAAACAGCCCGTCATCGTTGTCGGATGACCAATTAGTCATCTGATTCTGACAAAATCCTTGAACACGTGTCGAATTTTTTAAATCTTATTAAATTTTATAGTAGGATTTAAAAAAGTGCTAAGCTGACTGTGATGGCTTTTTATTACACAACTATCTGTTGCACTCTGAGGTTCTGAGGCATGGACAGTTCGAGCGGCCGAAAGGAAGACAAAAGATGCCTTGGAAATGTGCTGTTGGAGAAGGATGCTACGTATACCATGGACCGCTAAGAGAATCCTCGAGCAGCTACGTGTTAACACCAGGCTCTCCACATTGTTCTACAAGTAATATGAATAAGTTAAAACTTGTAGGTAAGGTGGAGGGTAAAAGACCACGTGCCCGATCACCTCGTCGCTGGTCTGACCAGGTAAAGTAGCTCAAAGGCCTCCCTATCACAGAAGCTATCAAAAAGGCCGAGGATAGAACAGGATGGAAGGCTGTAGTAAAAATCGCTACGAAGGAACTTTAATCCGGACATGACCTTCAGTAATGAAGTAAACGACGAAGAAGAGATCTGTTGCACTTAACTATAGGCATATCTCTGTAAACCGTTTGTTTTCATGGTCTATAAATTTATACCAGCCTGCAATATGTCCCTTATTTTAAATTATCACTATTTCAAATTTCGTCAGGATCGATTAACCTGTTGAAATGTAACTAAAGCTCTTTTAATCCCGCAATAATGGTTTCGAGGGTTTTTCGCATTCAATAATATGAATATTAGTATAGAACGATGGATTGCACTAACTGAAGTTTTATTGACATTTTCTTTTTAATTAGATTCATATGAAATTTTTGACGAAGGCTACTCTAAACTACTAAAAAATAAAAATCTATTAACCTTCAAACAATTATTCGTGATCAGGGCCGAGATACTATTTTTTTGTACATGGTTTTAAAAGGATGGAATAACAAAAGGAAAAAAGATATTTCGTCGATCCCACTTCTGCAGATTTTCAAAATATTAAGGTCTTCTACCTTTCTATAAAACCTTTACCTTGCTATAAAAGTCGATTATACTACAAGTTATTCCAAACAAACAAACTCCGCAGTAAATAAAGGGCAGTAAGATATACAGAGAAAATGAGTACAGAATAAATCTGAATAATACGCTAGCAAAATATGATCCACTTGAAAAAGTTCCACCACCGCAAAATAAGTTTAATAAAAGATTAAAGAAGACGTCAGCTTCGGATTTTTTGAGAAATTAATCAAATTAACCTTGTTCAAAATACTGTCATAACGTGACTCTAATTGAATATCCTTTGAATAAAAATATTAAGCACTTCTGAATTACTTACATATTATAATAATATCAACCTAAAGGCTTTGTTACATGGTGAGAGCTCCTGTTCTTTATACATTTACCAGCACATGACTGCAGTCACACTAGTAGTGCAATTGGATAAATAACCGTATTAAATACATTAGAGCAAAAGCTCACTTGCTCCTCCCAAGTACTCAAGAACTTCTGACAAGTAATAGATTTTTTCGTGCTCGCATCGTGTAAATATGTTTGAATTCGAATAATCATGAAGTACGAAAGTAAAGAAATCAACACACTGTTCTTTCAAGTAAAGAAAGAAACACTGCCGTACCATCCTTTGCTAGAACCCGCGAAGACCTGAACGCACAAATTTTCGTCATATAGTAAGTAAGCTATAATCACATACTTAAAATCAAAAATTTCAAGTTTGTAAGTCATTTAGTTCCAAATTTATTTGAAAGCAAAGTTTCATATTAATGACTCTCACTCACACATCATCATCAAAATAGAATAAAAGTGAAGAAATAATATTTTCCGCCAACATTTATGAGACATGTTAAATTGAAATATGAACAAAATGAAGAAGTAAATTATGGTATAACAACAAATTTATACCTCGGTTCCAACGTATTGGTGTGTTTATTTTACAAAATATATCTACACATCGCGACAGTGGCGCTCTGTGAGAACTAATGAATACGAATTAATAATAGCAAGAAGAATATGAAGGAACCAATTCATGAGCACCGATTAGAAACATAAAAAAAATGTTTAGTTTCTCTGCAGAATAAAGGGAATTTACGTCTGTACAAGACTACTTCGAAAGGAAGTTAATATACCGATGGAGTATAACGGTTAATAATATTAAGGTCTCATGAGATGAGCCTTCTAATGAGACCCATAATTAGCGACCACGTTTCATAGCAATAAGTCATCAACGGTAACACGCCAAACATAAAATACATATACTTAATTGTTTTGGCTGCCCAACGAGTATTTTTTTTATATAACTATTAGTTGTGAGTAACGATGCAGTCAAATGTGGTATTTCACGGTGCCACCCATAAAACAAATGTGGGGTGGTTAGCTTATGTATTTCACATAAGTATGTGATAGAATGTATACACAATCCCAACCATTGTTACTATATAAAACTAACTTAAATCTATGTAACTTATGCCACTATTTACCACGACATTATAGTGATACGTTTAATAGAATATACAAAAGTAAATTGTCAAAAATACATAAATTGAAACACGAATTAATTGGCTCGCAGCCAGATTGAACTCAATACATTTTACACTAAAAATAACTCCGAAACTGTCGTTTTAGTCGAGTACATTAGACTCAATAATTGTTAGCATTGTTCGTACTAGGTTTTATAGTGAGGTTTGGTTTCTAAACGCAACGCTGCAAGAAGTTGGTGTTGCATACAATGATCCGTTGCAACAACGCAACACAACGCACTAACGAGACATCGCGCTTAGAACGAATAGCGTTACCTACTGCTTAGGCAGCGCAACGCACCAACTAGGCCTCGTGTGGTTTCCCTGTAACGCAGTCTCCTATTTAAACCAAATTCAAAGCGAGTGCAACAAGGCGTGGCACGGTGTGGTAATGTCAAACACTCCCAGCCCATTGAAGTGGCTTTCGTGACTGAACGCACACGGGGTGAGGCACGCCTCAATCAGTTGGTTTTTGATTTGACGGAAAATTTGATGCGGTTTCCATATTGTCTGTGGATTGTTATTTATAATACATGAAATATTGTGGATGCTTAAATTTAAGCAAAGCATTGAGCATGTAAGATGTGTCACATTAGTTTTAAGTTATATCACCAAAAAAATCACTGAAGTTGACGCAATTTTCGCTTATTGCCAAAGCAATGCGACAATAAAGCGGTGTCGTTGCGTCGTTTTACATAAAAACATTTGTGATATGCAACTGGAAGCACTCCAGTGTCTTGCCGTAAGAATGACGGACTTGCCATCCACGAGAGGCTGCAACGCCACGTAGTTTTTTGTGTGAAATTACAGAATGTGTTTTCGTTAAGTTTTGTAAGAAACTAAAAGGCTACGAATAAAACACACGATAGTTACTATCCCAATTAATGGAAAAAAAGCAAGGGAAGGGAGAAGATATTTTAAATACGAAAATGGTTTAGTTATAATGACCTTTCACAAAGCAATTTTCACATTTATAACTTTGGTAAGAAAGTAGAAATTAGGAAAGTACTACGGTAATGCTCATTTATATAATGTGTATCGAAAATTAGGCTTATAGTTTTTTTTAACGTAAGTGTAACTTTTACGTTTACTGCATCATCTTTTGTCTAAGGGCTTCGCAAAATCCCTCTTTGTCATAAGATATGTTTAAGGACTTTTATCATCCACGACGTTTCAACGCAGGTGTGCAACTTTTAATAGTTTTAAATGATCAATATTCACATTAACCATTGATGTCATTTATATTGGCTTATCGAAAATCCACGTTGTGTGACGTTTCGCGTAGGGTAGCTGATATACAGCGGATCCGATAGTGGAGTAAATTTATTGCCAGCTGGATGCCTACTGGTGACCAAAACAATCCTCACTGAAATTTATTTATCTGTGTGAATCGACGCAGTAAACTTCGACCTGTTTTTGCAAATGAAGTTATAAACCTTCATTTGCAAAAACAAATGAAATACTCAATTATTGTTTAATTTTATACATCCACGATACAACTCCAAATCGTACTCAGGTATTAAAAAGTTATACGAAGCATACACTGCCTCAATGAAAGAATGATTTATCATCCAATCAGTACTTATTCAATAACCATTCTTAAAAGTGCAGTTGATATGTTTTCAGCTCTACGAAAAACACATCAACTGCAGTAAAATTGTTTTATTTTTAAAATGTTAATTTATCGAAAATGCCGCATTGGACGTAAATGGAAATTTATATTTCATTGGGTGTGATTGCTAATTACTAATAAAAACCACACAACATAAATACTAAAAGTAGAGATTTAATCGTTTTTTTCAGTATCTTTGTAAACAATAACGTATAATATACCATTTCGTAAGAATACCTGTCTTATAATGCAAACAATATATTTGTTACTTCTTAGTGTAATTTAACATGTTTTTATTTTGTTTGTTTTTATTTATTATATCACACTTGATTTTTATTCTATTTCAATATAAATTACACTATAAGAAAATATAGTAAAAATGGGATTATGGGGGGAGGGTGGGTTACATTGTTTGCCCAATGGTACATATGTAGATATAGTCAAATATACTTACAAAAAATTATATACCAACTGGAAACAAACAGAAAAGCTAATCGTGTCTAAATCTAAGAACATAATAATAAACCCTTGTTTTCTACGAACATGAAATTAAAAAATAAACTTTGTAGATCAATTATATGTCATGGCAGTGTTTTGAACATAAAATTACGATATTATGACATTTTTTAAACTTGAGTAATGAATGTTTTCAAGAAAGCGTTATCATTGACTGTAATAAATAAAAATGTTAAATACTGAGTACAATTTTCTAATATTTAACGGCTTAGGGAACTAACTTAATAAGCGTTTAACACGCACGCGACACTGTCTGAAAGAGTGGTTAAGAACAACTTACGACCATTTAACACGAATTAAGTGGTTATATGAAAAATGGAAGCTTTATTTTTAGCTAAAATTTAGCCCATTTTTTGTTGGAAAGTTTTGTATTTCATTATGAAGTAGCTAATGCCTGTGAAAGGCCAAAAGAAACGCGGGTGTAGTCACGTTTATTTGGCTTATTTAAAATATCGTGCACACCGGTATTTACCGGGATGAAAATCCTGAAAATCCTTTGTCCGTGCGTATTGTTTGTCCTCCAAGGTGCGACCTAAGTCTGTGAGAAATATAACCAAGCTTGGTGTATTGGGTTTAGCCAAATATGGGGAACACTCGGAAATAAATAAAAAATATACGTACACACTCTCTCGAAATTATTTAAAGTATTCTGTTAGAATGTACCAAATAGGTACTCTAGGGATTTAACGAAATGCATTTACATCATTTGTCTAAGACACATAGACCGGACAAAAGAGTGTATAGACGACCGGAAAGGCCGGTCTCCGGGCCTGTCCACTTTGTTCAAAATTCCGATCCACTGAAAACCCAGATCCTTGAATCTGTTTATAGACTATTGGTTTTATAAAGCTCTACCTTTATGCAGTTGCCTTTATGTTGTTAAAAACTCTTATCTCCAGGGTTGAAATTTTGATGTAACTCGTATAGGAGTCATACAGGAGTTGAATAAAAAATATTTTAGGCAGTGCATATATGAGGCGCACACCTACCCGTGTTGTGACATTGAATAAGCTAACTAGCATACCGATTCCAAAATTTAAAATGCTCTAAATTTAAATAAAAGCTCATAAATTAAAGTTTCATACAAATATTCAACAAAGGGCAAACTAGTTTATAAAGTGAATCATGATTCAGTTCCGTGGAAGGAATATAAAAGATTTTATTCGCTGAATACTCCCTATTATGCTTTGAGGGTTGATCTCAATTCGCATGTGAATTTGGGCATTCGTTAAAACCAATTCTGTCTATTCAGTTTATATTAAGCTTACACATTCCAGCTCTACATACACTTTTATTTACGCGAAAATTATCCTTTATCCTTTAATAAAATGAGTATTAAAAATACTATACGTATTTTTAATACTCATTTTATTAAAATGCAAAAAATTCTGATTATGTTTGGATGTATATGGTAGCCCATTGGTTAGGAATTCGTCTTCACTTTCTTGTATATTTTCTAAGTTCTGTGTTTTTTAGGCAATTAAAATACCACTTGCTTCACGGTGAGGAAATACATCGTGGGGAAACATGCATGCCTGAATGCCTGAGAGTTCTCCATAATGTTCTCATAGGCGTGAAATCCATCAATTGGCACTGGGCCGCCGTGGACCTTGGACTACGGCCTAAACCCTTCTCATGGTGGGAGAAGATCCGTGCCGGTAATAGGTTGATATGATGATGATGATGTATGGACGTTTGTTACCTTTCACGCAGAAATTACTGAATAGGTTTTGATAAAATTAATTAATAGTATAGCTTCTACATAGGCTATAATTTATAAATATACTAGATGTTGCCCGCGACTTCGTCTGGGTTTGATTTTGTTTTTTGATGTGGCATTAAATTTAGTTGTCAAACTAAAAAAAATTTAAGTATTCAGTATCGCTAAGCCTTAAATGAGGGGTTTGCTGCTGTCCACTTAGGAGTTGTTTCCTCTATCTCCAACCACAGCTTGGGCAAAATTAAACACATATTATAATTTCTATAGTACCAAAATAATAATTTAAATCGGTTATAATTAGTCGGAGTTATGGTGTAAAATCGTCAAACACTCATCCCCTCTCCCCATCTCCCAAAGGAACCGAGCTTAATGTCGGGATAAAAAGTATGTAATATTACTTCTAACACTTCTAAGAATATGTGTACAAAGTTTCATGAGGATCGGTAAAGTAGTTTTTGCGTGAAAGCGTAACAAACAAACTTACATTGACATTTATAACATTAAGTATTAAGTATGTAAGGATAAGGATAAGGATAAGGATTGTATAAATTGACCAAAATATACAGTGTGCTGAGTTAAAAAAAGATAAAGTGAGATGGCTTGTCTAAACAGCTTATATCTACCTTTTATGTGGAATACAATATAAGCAGAATAGTAAACCATAAATATATTTAAATTGCGTACGATATTAACATTGTAAATTTTTATTAATAAGTTAACTGTTATCAAAATAAATACTGGTATTAACATAAACTCAGGACTTCTAATCTCACAAGACATTCTGCGCTGTCGATGTCGTTCGTGATCATCCGCTATTAATAATTGTAATTTTTTTTATCACTACCTTAGCGTGTAATTACGGTCTTATCACTGATAGTGATCTCCTACTCTTACTCTCTTACGGGACAACTACTAAGTGTATGGAGAACTAAAGTTGCATTCATAAAATATATAATAAATATTAATAATTAATATAATAGGTCGTCTAATTGCTTACATCGTGTAAACTAGTTTTTTTTCATTAAACACTAAATATTTAAGTATTTATTTATATATAATACAAATATCACAACATTATATAAGCAAATTTCATATATTATATAAAAACATACTTAAACAAAACACACACACATATATATATATGATGATAGATGGTTGGTTTGTGGAAAATGTGTGAACCTTTTTCATAAAATGCTGATAAGAATACACACTGTTCTAACAAGGGTCGGATTTGGTATAATTAATTTTGTATCGTATTATCTTAGGCGTGAATTTTAATTGTTCAATGTATACTCAGAATGTAAAAGTACAGTGTATTAAAGTAGGTACAAATACTTTAAGCTTTGACATGAATCTTATATGAGTAACCTATCTAAATACGTTTTAGGGTGGAGACCGCAAGCAAGCACGCGTAGAGTGGGACCCACTCCAGCGTTATGGACGGAAGACATAAAAATGCTGACGGATGTGGTTAGATGAGGTAGACTGAGGATCGAGTGTGACCGTTTCTTGGGAAAGACCTATGTTCAGCAGTGGACGTCCGCAGGCAGAAATTAGTTTAGACATTAGATATTACAGTAGACGTGTTTATTCACTGAATTGCAGACCTTAATTATGTAGGGTTGGAAGATAAGGTATATTTTTAAACACAGTAAATTACCCGCGCCTTTTTTTCGTAAAGAATTTTTTTTTCCCGTTTCCCGCTGCGAAATCTAACATAAGTGAAATAGTTTAGATTTTAAGGTTAAGCATGGGTATTATTATATTAGGAAATACAAGCAGATATAAATAGCGAAATAGGTAAGTAAAATTAAACGTGTGCTGCGGTTATAATATCGTAAAATTATAAGATTTGGAACAATTATTATTAGTGGTATTATTAACAATCAGGGCTAAGAACGTGCTATCCGGAACACATATACTCGTAGGTTGATAGCGCATATTTCTAAAAATCTGGGTGGTACTGACTTCATTATTATTTTTTTTCTATCATTTATTATTTTTCTTTTTTTTTTAAATTATTAACAATGCTTAAGAATAAATTAAAAAACACTAATCAAAATTTATAAAAAAAAAAAAACTTCCACCCTCCGCTTGCGGGGCTTTTGAATGCCCAAACAACCGGTGGTCAGGGCTCTAGAGTGAGAAACCTCCTCACAATACGCGCCGTTTTAAGGACTACTGCCTTCTGTATCCGGCCCTTGATCCAACAACCAAGCCAAAGCTTCTTGAGATGTTGGTCGAAGCTTTTCGCGAGAAGACCATTGACTGAAACGACGATCGGAACAACAACGGTCGACTCAACATTCCACATGGCGGTAATCTCGTGAGCAAGGTCCAAGTATTTAGATACTTTTTTCCTTTTCAGCTTTCACCAGATTATCGTCATGTGGAATAGTTATGTCAACAATTATTGCACGGCGCACTGATCGATCGACTAGCACTATATCAGGTCTATTAGCTGTAATATACCTGTCAGTGATAATTATTATTATAGTTATTATTATTATTACTCTTGATTTGTATACCACATGAAGAATTATACAAGAAAAAAAGAAACATAAAAATACAAGCAGAATACAAAAGGTGGCCTCGCCTCGCCACCGTCGGCCTCGGTGGCTATCGCTTAGTAGCGATCTCTGCCAGGCAACTCTAGAATTATGAAAAAAAGAGGAGAACAAACTGCAGGTGGTACAAAATATAAAATGAATAATATACACAATATAACCTAATACATAAATTAGTATACACAAAAGCACGAAAAATAATAATATACTATATAATAAATACTTAGATAAAAGTAAATAAATACTATTAAACATCGCCTATTGCACAAATAATAACACTTAAAGGCTTTTTACAAAATAATCCATCATGTCAACCCATTACCGGCCCACTACATTACACGGATTACCTTAGGCAAAAAGGGTTTAGGCCGTAGTCCACCACGCTGGCCCAGTGTGGATTGGTGGATTCCACATGACTTGGATAACATCGAGAACTTTCAGGCATGCAGATTTCCTCACGATGTTTTCCTTCACCGTTGAAGCAAGTGATATTTTAATTGAGAAATTTAGAGGTGTGTGCTGGGATTCGAACTTGGCCTCTTGGTAGTAAAGCCAAAGCCCTCGTCACTAGGCTATTACCGCATAACAATTGTCATGATCAGTAGTCAAATATGGCCACTAGACTGATGAGGTCTAGCCTAACTGGTAACGTGTTCTTTATTATTTTTTTCTCAATTCTCGCATGCTAAAACCATGAAACGAGATGGAAATTTTCGTTAAACTTTTATTGTTGCCACGTGCATTCATTCTCGCTAATCCATAGCGTTTTCCATCCTGAAATTTCATCTGCATAGTGCATAATAACATGCCCTGGAACGGGCAAGGTAAGCAAGCGACGTTGTACGTCGAATGGAGCTGTTGACAATGCAACTTTGACAAGGCTTTTTGTTAAACACGGCTTCATAAAATGTACAACACGTTAGTTTATGTAAATTGTGAAGCTACCGGCTACAGTATTTGTGTTACTGAGAACTTAGAATATGGAAGAATTTTGATATAAAATCACAAGAGACTATTAGATAATGGAGGCAGGTAAACTATGTTGGTCTCATTGTAATAGCCTAGTGGTTAGGATATTGACCTTACTTTCGGAACCATGTTTGATCCCCAGTTTCAACTATAGAAGTTATGTACGTTTTAAGCAATGACTTACAGCTTGCTTTACCGGCAAAATAAAATCTGACCCTTTAGTGGGCTGGCAATGTGTAGATAACTAACCTGGGCCTAGGAATTTGTGCCTCGGTACATAAAGCTCAATGTTTTAATTAGTCATCATGACATTCAACCGATTGAAGTCCACTGCTGGAAATAAGTCTTTCTTGTAGTGTATGTATATTCTTTTGTATGTTTATATATTTATATATTATAATATATAAATACATAGAAATATATATATGTTTATATATATTTCTATGTATTTATATATTATAATTATATGCATTTAACTTAATTGTACCACTGGTTGCATTATCCTGTTTTCCCTAACCTAATACTCTACCATAAAGGGTTGTCTGGAGGAGATCGCTTAAAGCGATAAGACCACCATTGCGCATTTTATATGTATATTTTTTATTGTTTTGTTATTTCTTGTTTTCGCTTTTAATTTGTGCAATAAAGACTTTATCTATCTATCTTTTGTAGGGAGTTCCAAAATCCACGGTCCTGGGCCGCTTCTTTCCTGCAGGAGTCTTGTTAACCGCAGAGAAAAGCTACTTTGTGATTAATTATTTTGGCTCGTTACGTGGTAGTGGCTATTTGATTACCAGTCCAAAACAGGTCACAGGTCTCAAAGAGAGAAGGGGCTAAGACCGTAAACTACCAAGTTGGCCAAGTGCGGTTGGTAATGTAAGGGAGCTATGGTGATACGCTCGACCGTAACAATAGGAAGATCTTCCTCCGAGCGGGTGATTGTGCTCGGGGACCGAGGTCCGAAAATTCATTTTTGGAAGTTGTATATATAGGCATTCTTCGTGAACACTTCGGCTAGCGCGATACAGGATTTTTGTGGCGCCATCTAGTTCTGTAATGTGGCGACCGCTACAGTAAACTTCACACGCTGATGAGAACATTATCTAGAATTACACGGTTAAAGCATGAGGTACTTAATTACCAATTACCTGAATTCAGACCAAATAACTGTGGTCAATTAGTTTTATAGTGTAGTAAACAATAATTGTTTCGGACATTTGCCGATAAAAAAAAATATATTCAGAAGTAGGTAGGTACTGTCCTTTTAACGAATCAGTAGATTGCTACCAGCATCAGTTCAATATCTATCCCACTTTTGCACCTCTTGTCTTGTAGGAGAGAATGATAATAAATAAATAAAAAAATATACGACAGTACACACATCGCCATCTAGTCCCAAGTAAGCGTAGCTTGTGTTATGGGTACGATGATAATTTGTTCAGTTGTGGGAATCAAACCCACGGCCTTGGACGTGAAAGCAAGGTCGCTGCCCACTGCGCCAATCGGCCGGCAATCATTTTAGAGACGAGAGTGTTAGCGCCTGCTTCAATGCGAGTGCGGGCTAAGGCTGTACACTGGCTCTCTTCTGAGGACCATACTGACGTCCAAAGATGATTTTCGATCGACTAACAAATAGTATCATAATAGTTAGTTCGATTCTTAGGTCCACTCGAAAATGATTAAGTATTAAGATGATAAAGTATTAAGTCAAGAATTATACGTACTACTTGGACCCACCTAATACCCGAGTATTAAGTAATGTTATAATAATATAAGGTGTACGGTGTAACCTACCTATTAAATGTGTACTAGACATTGTCAATTTTCAGAGCTGAATTTGTAGCATTGGAGCACCTTGAAAGGTCTAATCCCTAAATCCTCGCTTTATAGTAAGTCATGGGCAAATGGTGACGATGACGTCATTTTAACTTATTAACGATATCGGGTCTGGTCTGGCGGGAGGCTTCTGCCGTGGCTAGTTACCGACAAAGACGTGCCGCTAAGCAATTTAGCTTTCCGTTAGTTGTATAGGCTAAATATAGCTGCCTATAACTAACAGAACGACTAGCATGGACAGGAGACAATTTTCTCCTCGGGGAAAGGATAAAAATCTATCTACTCTTACAGCTTTATTAACTCCGAGAGCACTGGCAAGCTAGTAAAAATAATATAAGTAATAATATAAGATATACTTTTTATCCCCCGACTGTGCTAGCCCTGCTGGTTAGCCCGTTACCATCTTCGACTGTATCATCACTTACAAGCGTAGCGGAATAAAAAAATAAAAAATACATTTTCCCTCACTAAACTCAATGAAGGTTAATTAGGAAGATGCGGGCTGAAACAGTTTATAATCCATTGCGTGACAGCCATGTAGCAAGCAAGTAACATGCGACGGGTCTGATGTAATTAACGAGCTAGTAAATCTAGGTATTTAATACTGAACCTAGCTAAAACACGAGAAGTTACCCGTTACATATTCTTATGTATATAAATATATCTATATCTATATTTTTTAATATATATATAATCATAATAATAATAAATAATAAATATATTACGACAGTACACACATCGCCATCTAGCCCCAAAGTAAGCGTAGCTTGTGTTATGGGTACTAAGATGACTGATGAATATTTTTATGAATAATATACATAAATACTTAGACTATACATATAAACACCCAAACACTGAAAAACATACATAGTCATCACACGAACATTTTCCAGTTGTTGGAATCGAACCCACGGCCTTGGACTCGGAAAGCAGGATCTCTGCAAACTGCGCTAATTGGCCGTCAAATATATATATATATATATATATATATTTATATATATATATATATATATATATATATATATATATATATCTATATGTAATATTTGACATATATATATATCTATATGTAATATTTGACGGATCAAGTAGATGGCCCAAATTATGGTAAGTGGAAAACCATGTCCTATAAACAAACAACACTTCGCAGGGCATTCATTCTGCAACTATTATCCTAAAGGTTTGAAGCCTCATGTACCTGAAATTCACGACGGCCGATTGGCGCGGTTTGCAGCGACCCTGCTTTCTGAGTCCAAGGCCGTGGGTTCGATTCCTACAACTGGAAAATGTTTGTGTGATGAGCATGAATGTTTTTCAGTGTCTGGGCGTTTATATGTATATTATGAGTATTCATCAGTCATCTCAGTATCCAAAACAAAAGTACGCTTACTTTGGGGCTAGATGGCGATGTGTGCGTTGTCGTAGGATACAAATTATATATAAAAATTCACGCCCTTCATACCAGAATACAGCATTGCAACAATGCTGCTTAGCGGCAGAAATAAACATAGTGGTAATGAGCTCTGTCACAAACAGCTCTACTACTACAATTTTTGGTGTCTACTCTAACGAATAAATGCGATCATTAGAAATGCATACGTGTATTTGTTATTATGGTATATCGGCCTCATAAGAAGGCTCAGGGTCACTCAGCGAGCGATGGATAGAGCTATTGCCCGGAGTATCTCTACGTCATCAAATTAGAAATTTGGAGATTCGTAGCCAGGGTTACCGACATGGCTCAACGTGTCGCGAAGCTGAAGTGGCAATGGGCGGGGTACATAGTTCGGAGAAACGATGGACGTTAGGGTCCCGCAATGGTAAGCGCAGCGTTGGTCGACCCCAAACGAGGTGGACAGAAGATGGCATTAAGCGCGTCGCAGGAAGCCGCTGGATCCAAGCGGCATAAAACGGTGGAATTTGGAACTCCCTAAAAGTCCTATGTCCAGCAGTGGATGACTATCGGTTGACATGATGATGATGACGATGATTTGTTAGTTAATCCGTCTTCCACGCAGAAACATAGCAGTGGATAATATTGACATGGAGTACTGTAGTCACCTGTGGGGTGGCTCTGCCAAGTACCAACTTGAAGCTTTGGATTCGGTGGATCGTCGCGCCAGGAGAATTATAGGCGACAATTCGTTAACGCAGGCGAAACTACATAGTCTCCAGCACCGACGCAATGTTGCCTGTTTATCGGTTTTTTACCGGATATACTTCGGTGAGTGTGCTCAGGATATATGTTATTGATATATGTGGTTGATATCCCATCAACACGCACGAAACGTTTTTTATCCACGTTTCTGATACGTGCCGCTAAGATGTGGAACGCCCTCCCGGTAACTGTGTTTCCTGCCACGTATAATTTAAGTACCTTCAAGGCTAGAGTGAATAGGCTTTTTCTAGGCAAGCGTGCTCCAACCTAGACCTCATCATTGCTTCCTAACGGGCATGATTGTCGTCAAACGCTGGCCTATCGTTAATAAAAAAAAAAAAAAAAAAACATTATAATAGTATAGTTAATGGGTCGGTGTTAAACTATAACACTTATGGAGTTATTACCTAGTGAAAATCAAACCTGATACTTGTATGAAATAAAATATTGGTTCGACGTGACCATATTTCTCAAGTCGCTTTAATTAGATGAAAATCAAAATATTTTAATTTTGTTTAGATTACACATTTTCCGCTATGGCAATAATCGTATTGGTAGCTTTGAAGATATATCTAGGAAAATATTACAATCTTACCTAATCTGTAATGAAGACATCTAATCACTTTGGATTTAAAGGAACAAATAATAGGGAGTGGGGAATATAAAAGCCGGATTTCAGACCGTTCCAGATCTCAGCAAGGCATATTAGAAATGATTAGGTACATTAAGTGCTTCGTAGATGAAATAAAAATGTAAAATGAGACTGGAAGGGTGTTTAATAATTTGAAGCACTGGAATTATAGTGTATTGTAGCTGTAACTGTAGTTTTAACAAATCATAGAATTCGTGCTGAAAAGTACAATTAGTGTTTGTAGGTTCTGAGGTTATATAAAATAATAAATTTTATATTCAAAAAAGAAAATATATAAAATAAATATATTATATATATTTTTGTATATCAGTATTTTATTTAAAGAAAAATATATTTTTTCAATTTACATGATAATATTTCTATTACAGTGTTATAAAACTGAGGCAAATATGAACAAATTAACGGTTAAAAAGTTTTTTTTATATTTAAAATAAGCAATATTATTAAAAACATACTTTATATATTATTATTTTATCTAAAGAAAAATATACATTTTAAGTTAACATGATAATCCTATTATCCTTCTAGTATTACAAATGTGAAAGTGTGGATGTTGAAACGTCTGAACGAATTTGGATGACATTTGGCATGCATGTAGCCTTGGACATGGAAAATAATACAGGCTACCTTTTATCCCGGGGAACAAGAGAGTTCCCGCGGGAATAAACACCTCAACCCACGTGAACGAAGTCGCTAGTATTTCTATTACAGTGTTATAAAAACCAAGTTGGTCTATCAGTACATCATAATTTCTCGCTAGTAATTATGAGTATTTTTAAAGGCTACATACAAAATATCATAGATGAGTGTTGGTAGAACTAAAAAAATTAAATTACATATTTTCAGAATCTACTTATTGTGTGAATTATTCTTTGATATCAAAATATATATTTGTTTTCCCGGGCTATAGAGTAGCCTGTGTTTCTCTACATCATTTCATCTAGCTCTATGCCATAAACTAAGTTGATTCGATGTTTAGTAAGAGAGTAAAAGATGGACAAACACATTCACATTTATAATAATAGTAAGGATTGAGGTACAAGTAAGCTTGGCACTACGTTTGGCAGTTCGGTTTCAACGTCAATTTGTGCATAAACATTTCATGCCGATAAGTTAACCTGAGTCACTTACCTACGCTTATTTTGGGGCTAGATGGCGATGTGTGTATTGTCGTAATTTATTTATTTATGTATTTTAATAGTAGTAGAGATTTTTGTGACCGTCCTGTGCTCGTCCGGGGAAGTACTATCGCCATCCTTATTTCTGCCGCTAAGCAGCATTGTTGCAATGCTGTGTTCTGGTCTGAAAGGCGTGATAGCCGGTGTAGTTACAGGCACATAAGAATTAACATCTACGCCTGAGGCAGCCTGTTGCAGGACGTGCTCTGCATGCCCTGTAAGTGTTGCTCTGTGAATAGGCGATGGAGCCATTTGCTTGACTTTAAAAATTACTATAAAAAACTGATTCTAGGTCAAACCGCACAAGTCTTCGTCTAATTTGTCAAAGGAAATTGAACGTATGAGAAGTATGAACGTATTTCCTGTCGATATAACCGTTCGCGTTAAACGATATTACGCCACTTTATATTTATGGCGTTTGAAGATATTTATAGACGTATTTGAAAGTAACATGAAAGGTACTCCAAAATTTCACGGACTGGATACCTACTTTTATGCACCTACATTTTCCGGGGCATGAAATAAAATAAATGATAATTTATAATAAAAGGATTTGAAAGCATTTGTGTTATTTGTGTTTTCATGTGAAACAGTGTTTGGAGACTGCCGATAGAAGTGAAAACTAAATCTATGTACATGTATACATAGTATACATATAACTATGTTGACTATGATTTCTGTTCACCCATAAAGTTCTCTATTCGCCTAAGGAAGTTATCGCTTCAAAAAAAAATGTTAATTTAATAAGTAAGCAATATACGTGCATTATTTACATTAACGGTTTGCATGACTAAAGTGAAAACACGATATATTACGGAGCTTTTACGTTATTGTGTCATTTCATTATAGAATTACAGTCCAATTAAAATGCGGGAAAACAGAAATTCCAGACGGCCGAAGTCTGTGTACAAGTGGAAACTTGTATTGCAAAATATTGAGTAGAATTAATATATTTCTTACTAATATTATAAATTCAAATTCAAATTTGAAATTATTTTGTTTATTTAATATTAATATCTAATGTCAGTTTTTTGATTACTACTGTTTTTAATTATTCTGTTATATAATAGTGTTATAGTTACCATATAAAGAATTATTATTTTTATCGAAAGTGTGTTTGTTTGTCCTTCCTTAACGCCTTAACGAAGCAACCAATCAACTTGATTTTTGGTATAGAGTTAATTGAAAGGACAGAGAGAGATAGGCTGATTTTTATGGCAGGAAAACTGACTTTTACTTTTAAAAAAACATAATAAACGTGGACAAAGCGTAGCTTCGTGTCGGGGATAGAACGCGAGATCTCCGGTCTATAAGTCCACAACGCTCACTGCGTTTTCAAGAGTAACTACAATTAAATGCAATAGCAGTTGATCTTATACAAGCCTCAAAGTATGTATTACAAGAGTAGGTATTACAGATAAATGGATTGCAGCACCGGATTTGTTGAGATAATCTCCCTGTTTTTCCATTTCGACCCTTATTGCAAACGAAAAGCCTACATTGTTAGGTCGACTTAATCGTTACTCCGAGAAAAATACCGGTAAACGATATCCATCTAGTCAGTAGTGAATTAGTAGGTTATTTAATTAGTTACGCTATATAACTGTGTAAGTTGAGAGAGCAAAAAAGTTTTTGCCAAAAAAAAACCGACTTTGTTAGAACAACTGCAACTGCAAAATAAGCAAGTAATGGATATTTCCTACAACATTTTTAAGTCGGTGCCAGGTAAAATTTAAAATTACTAAATATAGTTAAAACTTTGTAAACGGTCTCCTTTTTTATAGTAACAAACAATTACCGTGTAATGTTCTACATTTTACTTGTGTTGAAAATATTTATTTCTTGCTTTTTAGTTGTTTAACAGTCTGTTTTTTTTGTCCATTTTTTTTTTAATTTTTAACCCAAATGTCAACTGCACCCAAAGATATTGCTTTTCCCGAGGATGCCCAGCACTTCACCATCAGTTTTTTTATTGTGACGAGCATAAACTCCTTACCAGCCATATACTAAAATCTAAAAGCAATCCCACATACTAATTATTGTATAGTTCCGGTGGTGATGATGATGAGAATGGATGTAATGTCTTCGCCATTAGTTCCACCTGACCATATGGTGCATTTCAAAAGAAAATGCACGAGTTCCTTTAAAAATAATTAAATTGCTATCTATAGGTGTGCTTATAATATTTGAAGAGTTCCCTCTATATATCCGAAATCCCTCCAACAAATCTTCACCAATCATTAAAATATACTTATAAGTAACAAAGATACTTTTATTTAAGGCGGTTGAAATTTCGTATATCCGCTATTACAAAGTATACATTAATTTATGAGGAAAAAAAAAAGTTTTTTTTACAAAAAAAACGATTTACTAATAACCTGCACACCCAATCGACCATAACATTATCTCTGTCAACACTTGTTATTTTTTTTAGATTTGATTTTGAAAACCGATACAGCTAATTGTAACGTCCAGGGAAATACTTTATTAATGACTTTGGACTCCTGATTTTATAATAACGAAATAATGTTATATTTTAAATTTGTTTAAACATTAACATTATTTTGCAATAATTTCTCTATTATAATCTGGCTATTCAACTACTTACAAAAAAGTAGGAGGTTCTCTATTCGGTTTTTTTTTTTAATGTACAATACGTAAACATATTATATATACGTATACATCTTTTAAGTTTTACTTTTTACGACTATAAAAAGTGAAAAGATTTTAATACAGCATATTACGCTTTAGCGTTCCATTTCTGGACCCAAGTTTCGAAATACTATCGTACACTACAGCTAAGACGCGGTGAATTTTAATACTAAATTTGAAATTCGAATTCGCTCAAGAAATCCAACTTCGCACCTGCCTTTCACAATGCTTCCGACTTTCAAAATGAGGTGTTTTTCACGTAGTGGTGGAAGAGACTATAGTCTTTTCGGAAGAATCTTTAATCTTATTATGACTCGAGCAACATGACTTCTCGCACTGGATTCGCAGGTACTAAGATAGCGCATGTCAATCAATTCAGCTTAACTTCTTAGGCTTATACTTCATTTTAAAGTACATCTTTTGTCATATACATGTCTGTAAATAAAATACTTGTTATATTATTTAAGGCACAAGTTTAATAAGTAGTTGAACGTAATGATTTAGTTTCGGGGGCCTGCTATATTAGTAGTAGACTTATATCTCTTGAGAGCTAATCGACTAAATCTAGCCGTGCGGTAAAAAAGTGAGTCAAAGAGTCAGTGACTTCCATAAGTTAGTCTTAGTTACTTGGAAAGTTTCTTCTACGTATATTTTGCCTTCTAAACATGAAATCCAGTCAGAACGAAAAAACAGACTCAACATTTCCAAAGTTTAAAGTATAGTAGCACTACATGAAATAAATTAATTATGAATATTGAATACAAGTCCTCAAAAGACAAGGTCACACACACTTAGTTCAATAGATTCTTAAATGGTATTATTCAAACAATTAGTAGTAATATAAAGTAAATTTTCTTTGTTCATTAGTGCTATAATAGTAACTGTTAGAGACTTGCGGTAGTCACTACAAACATAAATACTAGAAAGTTACATTGAATTTGAAGTTTTAAAAATGCTTATATTGTAAGCCTACTTGAAATAAATGAATTTTGAACTTTACCTCTTATATATATATAGTTTTGTAATCAACAGAGCTAACTGCAAAAGTCGAAAAAGCGATAGACGTTGCATGCCCCAAATTGCTACAATGTTGAACCAACAGTGAAAATCGCGGCGTCGGTATACCCCGTCTAGGTTGACTTACAGCATTAATCGAAAAATTTGGAACTCCTAAAGACCCGTCTAGCACCGAATTGCTATTGAATTCAGGCCATTGATATGATCGGATATATGATGTTGATTTTTATGAAATAGAAGCTTACATACTCTCTATTGCTGGGTATAAAGAGTAAGAAATGTAGGTTTATAAAAAATTGATTAGAGTATGCATTGAAGCGTAAGAAAGAACTGGGTTATCATATACTTCGTGTAATGATAATATGACCTTTTGCAATAAATAATGCATTAAGATAAGCGTAAATATATATTGTTACTTTATTTGCTGTCAATAATCCTTCTAAGAGCCTATTTTTAAAATTAGGTCAGGGGTATCTAAATACAGGACCATCGAAACCCATTCGGTTTTTCTGTTCACACATATAATCTTTAAGTTCGGTTTCGACAGTAACGGTTTTGTTATTATTTTTTTTATGATGCGATGGAGCTGACATTCTTATTCTTAAAAGAAGTTCGGAATAAATTAAATAAAAAATAAGATATATCAAACTGAAACTGACACAGAAGACGTTTTAGGGTCATATCGCATTGACTAATTTAAATCCCATCATTCCATACCCAGTGAAGAGCCAGGTAGGACAGACAGGTAAATAAAATATATACATATTTATATATATATCATATCATATTCTTTTTTTAATTTCAAGGCACTAAAACATGATATCAAAGTGATCTTATACACAATCTGGTTCCGTCTTTCAGTACTATAGATTCAAGAACGTAATAGGTTTGAAAAGGTGAATCATTTTCAATTTGAGATAAAAGCCTCATTAGATTATGTGCTAAATGTATTTATAAAGAAATAATTGTACTTTTTTAAAACCAGACATTATTTCTCATTATTTATAAGGTGATACTTGATGACATACTCGTAAATCAATTTTTAACACGTTTCACTAAGGTTATTTTTCACTGAATTCCCAGTACACGTAAACTATAACGACCGGCATTTTAACGTTAACAGCTAACTAGAACAACCCGAGTTAAAATCGCCTGACGTTATCTTAACAGACCATTAGATTCAAACGCTTACCGTCTACCGCTTGTCGAATAAAACGATATAAAACTGCGAGTACTCTTTCCTAACCATTTACGGCGCACTTTTTACGTTCACATTATTTTATTATTGTGGAAATAAATTTAAGTTTGGAGATTATTTATTTATTTGCACTTAATGTAATGTACACTGCACGCCACTAAGATTTTTTTTTTAAATCACCACCCGGTCGCGATTCCTGAAGATTTGTACGATTGACTCGTAGCACGTAGCATACGTCCGACTTGCTACGGAGTCGCGCCGGCACTGCCTACGCCAAGGTACTATACAGCGCCACATTTTGTATTGTCCGTAGCACTAATTTTATAACCATTTTTGTAATTTACAGTAAAACTTTATGAGAATTACAGTGTTTATAAAATAATTCAAATGAATGAATGGAATTTATTAATATTGAATGAATAAGCGTTCAATTTCCGGACGCGTAAGTATGATTCATGCTCAATTAGTTTGTTTTAATAGTAATTCTGGATTTATAAATCACAACGTTTTACTGTTAATTCCGCATCATAGAATTTGAATAATCAAATATTTAGATTGTGGATTATGAATTTCTGGGCATTAATTAATACTCATAATATTTACCGTGTATTATATTATATCGTTCACTAAACAGTTTTATATGATACAATACTTTTTATATATGGGAAATACAGGAACATGTTTATTTTTTATAGCAAATTAACGATTTTCTTATTTATAACTATTGTTATTTAGCTCGTGCTAACACACGATAACGCGTTGAAGCACTTTAAGGTCTGAGTTGAATGAACTTCAATATCTTGCTAAGTTATCCCCAGTCTATCTTAGTTTGCACTTAATATCAAGAGAGGTCACAGTTGGTAAACATTGAAAAATAAAAGTATTTCTTTATCTTTCAGGTTGCTAATTACGAGCTTCTGATCGGATTTGAAGATTCAGAAATAAATAAAGTCTTTTGAGCGCAGATTATATTTGTCATTTTGTTCATACTTTTGGAGTTCATCGATTACAAACAAACAAACAAACATTTTTTTTCTTTACAATATTAGATGGATAAAAAAACTTTATTTCCACAAAACACAATGAAACTAAAAAGAAAACAAATACAGAAGTAAATAGTGTTAGAGTGCAAAGGCGGCCTTATCACAAAAAGTGACTTTTACAGGCAACCTAAGCGCAAGAAGCTATTAGTAAAACATACAGTGGATGGTGCACAAAGTAAAGATATAAAATAAAATTGCATAAATAAATATACATACTAAATTTTTAATAAAAAATACATAATTGTTTAGTTAATTGGTACGTTTTATATCGGGAAATACAAGATGGTAATGCACAATGACCCGATTCTGCTATAACCATCCCATGCTAAACTGTTAAAATTAAGAAAGCTAGTTTTAATAGTAATAATTGACGGACCAAGCCGTTGGTCCACCTGATGTTAAGTGGAAAACCCCTGCCTAAAACAGAGCAAAACTTCGCAGGCCATGTAAGGAACACGTTCCGCAACGTGACTTAACTGTGGTTACTTCGTCTTTTCACGCAGAAATTCAATTATAACATCACTTGGAAGTTAGGTTGTGTGAACAGACAAATTACAAATCCAGTCAGAGTCGTGAGCACTAAACATCAACTTATACGTTATGTTATCTTATACCGAGGGGATTCTAAACACTAGCTGATTCCCGCCGTTAAATACGTAACGTTATATTGGCCGCATTTTAATTATTTCCGAAACTATAAGAACAAATAACACGCAATAATGGGCACGATTTATCTAGATAAGATTATCTTAATAAAGAACTATTACTATCTTTAAAGGATTAATGTTATGTACTGTTGTATGCCTAAAAATTACTTTTGAATTTTTTTTTTTTTTTATAATATACGAGTACGTTATGGATACTTATTTGTGAGATATAGGTATTTACATGTACGTTATCTTACAAATAAGTATCGATTATGTGTGATTGTATGTGTATGTTTGTGTGTGATTGTATGTGTCTCTTTCTTACCTATTTACCACATGAAAATGAAAACAGAAATAATACTTCACAGGCTTCTAAGGTCCATTATGTACTGTCTCTGAGGCTGGTCTGTGTAACCGAAAACCTTTTACTGAAAGAAAACAGATGCCCATGCATCACATGCAAAATTAAATGACGTTTTTCGTGTCATTTTAATAGTAGGTAGGTAATAAGCGGTCTTAAATTCTACATCACGAGACAACCTTTTCCAGACAACTTTAGGTAATACAGACCTTAATTCGCAACTCTGCGTACTTAATATAAAATGCTTTTATTGACCCTAAATAAATTTCATTTAAGCACTAAAATTCTGTACAACGAAATCCAAAATAAATATTATCCCTAAACTATAAAAAAGCTGTATTATTCTGAGCGTAATTTAAGGCTCGCTGGCTTGATGTTCATTATTTTAAGGACAACGAATTTTGCGTTTCGAGGAAGGAGAATATTTTTTATGCATAATTATTTTTATGCTGAAGGTTTTTAAAATCAACTAAAAGCAGCTGTTCCATGGCAATGTCATCATCATCATCATATCAACCCAATACGAACCCACTACAGGCCACACAATGAGTGATATGAATCCCATTTCTTTCTTGTGTTATGGGTGCTAAGATGACTGATGAATATTTTTATGAATAATATACATAAATACGTAGAATATACATATAAACACCCAGACACTGAAAAACATTCATGCTCATCACACAAACATTTTCTAATAGTGGGAATTGAATCCACGGCTTTGGACTCAGAAATCCGGGTCGCTGCCCACTGCGCCAATCGGCTGTCATAAACATTCCATTAAGGGTTTTATTTGTATTCCATTTCAAGTTGGCCCTTGGTTGCAATCTCTCATAGTGGGAAGCAATGATGCTGTTTGGGAAGGTAACAGGCTTACCTGTTAGGGGAAATGGCAGTTATATTAAATCCTAATCGGTTTCTATACTATAACCTGCGGTAGGGCTGTAACTAGCAACGACCTAAGCCTCCCATCCGACCAGAGCATAGAAAACTGAGAAGTAATGAATTCCTAAACAACCCCTATTTGGAAATTAACCCGGGGCCTACGCTTTTAAGACAACCGTGCTTACCACGGCACCAGGGAGGTAGTTTAAAATACCTCATAGTGAACGTGTTAGTAATTATACTAGGAAGGATGTCGCGAACAATCCCTAGTTTGAAACATAATTTTTTCAAAAACTTTCTTTCAACTGATAACCGAAGTTGTCACTTCGTACAACTTTTATTTAGGGTCATTGCAGACTTGAAAACTATGCTCGCAGTCTCACGCAGATATCCCACAGATGATAAAATATCAAACATATCCAATTCACGTGCAGTTTTACTAATTACATCTGTTGCAATTAAAACTAAATAACAATAATTAAACTGATAAACGTATTGGTAAATGGGTGGATAGATTTTAATAAATGGGATCGGATAACAAAGTACAAACAACCTGGAAAATTGTTAATAATGAAACTGGGAAAGCTAAATCTCGCAACGTAAACTTTGAATTAATTATTAATGATAATAAAGTTACCGCTGACAGTGAGGTTGCAAGTACCTTTGAAAACTTTTTTCAGAGTGTTCCTATTTTGTTGACTGATTCACTTAATTCTTCACCTACTGCAGCTCAGAGTTTATTGAGGAACAACGTTAATGAGTGCAACGTTTTATTTAATTTTAAACATATATCTGCATATGATATAATAAAGAATTTTAAGTTGTTGAAACTGAAAAAAACCGGTGATTTATGGGGTATGTCTGTAATGGTAATATCTAACATTATAGACGTTATTGCCCCTTACTTAGCCATACTTTTTAATGAATGTGTTGATAGAGGTACTTTTCCAAATTTAATGAAACATAGTAAACTTATACCTCTATTTAAATCTGGCAATAAAAACGACATTAACAATTACAGACCCATTTCAATCTTACCAGCTCTTAGTAAGGTCTTTGAAAAAATTATATTAAATCAACTTTTGAATCACTTCAATGTAAATAACTTACTACATCCGGAGCAGTACGGTTTTACTAAAGGTCGTAGCACCACGGATGCAGGCGCTAAACTTTTAAAACATGTGTACGATGCCTGGGAACGTTCGCAGAATGCCATTGGTGTTTTTTGTGATCTATCCAAAGCATTCGATTGTGTCGATCATAAAACCTTGCTTCTTAAACTAGCCCATTATGGTATCAAAAACGTTGCACTAAATTTGGTTGCCTCTTATCTCAGTGACAGAACCCAAAGGGTTTGCATAAAAGACATTAAGTCGCAGGGGTCGGCTACGTCAATGGGTGTCCCACAGGGTTCAATCTTGGGTCCCTTTCTATTTTTGGTGTATATAAATGATCTACCACACCATGTCAGTGAAACCTGTGACATTGTACTGTTTGCTGATGATACATCTCTAATTTTTAAAACTGATAGAGGTAGAGACAACTCTGACGATGTAAGCCGTGCTATGTCGCATGTGTCGCACTGGTTTACTGTCAATAATTTACTTTTAAATGCAAAAAAAACTAAGTGTGTGGAATTTATTTTACCAAATGTAAAGAAAGTTAATAAAAATATAATAATAAATGGAGAATCACTAAAAATGGAAGATTCCACAGTTTTTCTGGGCATGACCTTGGATTGTAAGCTTCAGTGGGGTACCCATATAGATACACTAGCAGGTAAACTAAGCTCGGCTGCCTACGCCGTCAGGAAAATTAGACAGATTACTGACGTAGAAACAGCAAGACTTGTTTACTTCGCGTACTTTCATAGTGTGATGTCTTACGGGATCTTATTATGGGGCAAAGCTGCTGATATTGAAACTATATTCATATTGCAGAAAAGAGCTGTACGGTCAATATATAAACTTAAATCACGTGAATCCCTCCGTGAAAAATTTAAAGAAATTGGTATACTTACGGTAGCCTCACAATACATTTATAACAATATAGTATTTGTAAGACAACATATTAGTCTTTATAAACAAAAAGTGGATATAAACAGTCGACTTACAAGAAATGGTCATAAATTAGTGACATCTGCATATCGTCTGCGAAAGGTGCAGAAGTCATTTGTGGGATTGAGTATACGCTTTTATAATATGATTCCTAAGGTAATTTTGGACCTACCAATCCATAAGTTTAAAGAATGTGTTAAAACACATTTATTACAGCGAGGTTATTATACAATTGATGAGTTTCTTAATGACAAGGTTGCTTGGAAGCATCCGGCTCCGCTTTCATCTCTCACAAGATAGAAAAATGAATGTTAAAATATAAAATGTAAATTTTTGATGTTGGAAAAGAGCAACTGCTGAGTTTCTTGCCGGCTTCTTCTCGGTAGAATCTGCCTTCCGAACCGGTGGTAGAGTCACTACACACGGACAGACTTGACGTTTCAAAAGTGCTTGTAATAGGCCTACTTGAAATAAATGAATTTTGAATTTTGAATTTTGAATTTTGAATTTTTGAATTTTGAATTTTTGGGATGCTGTTTACTTCAGTTGTGGTAGTAGCACAGAGTTTGAAAAGTTAAAAAAGTTACAAATTCAGTGAGACAGTCATTCCAACTGGAAGGGTTCGATAGATAAATATCATGGTGTCATTAGATTGTCTTTAGACTTTGTGACATTATGAAATATAGATCCATTAGATCAATGTAGAGTTTGTGAGAAGTCTATGAGAATGAGTCCCGTAGTAGAATAGTTTTTAATGTTTGTTTTATAGTACTAAATGACAGATCAAGCAGATGTTCCGACTGATGGTAAGGGAAACCTCGCCTCTAAATAGAGCAAAACTTCACAGAGAGGGACACATCCTACAAAATGCTGCCTTGTGTCCATCAATCTGAGGCGTGGCTGGTAAGCCTCATGCGCCTATAATTATGCCCGCAGCCATGTATTTCACGCCGAAAACCAGTAAGGCTGCTCGGAAAAGCGATGTTGCTTTAAAGTATGGCTACAGCCATGCTTTTT
Source organism: Pararge aegeria (assembly GCF_905163445.1). Taxonomy (NCBI): domain Eukaryota; kingdom Metazoa; phylum Arthropoda; class Insecta; order Lepidoptera; family Nymphalidae; genus Pararge; species Pararge aegeria. Next base: position 5,955,984 of record NC_053195.1, on the reverse strand, counting down.
GGTACTTGCCTGCACGAGCTCTGTCACGAAAAGCCGTCACTAAAACTACAAGTTCGACATCGTCAATATGAAGCGGTAGTAATAGTGGCTGAATGAGGGTTCTGTATGTTGTTAATTCTGTGGTTCAGGCACAACTCCGTCATTTATTGCGTGTGATATTAAAGTTTTATATAGATCTAATCTAATGTTGTTGTCTAGATAATATTTTATAATGATTTTCTATTCAATTAAAACAATTCGGAAGCGGTGATGCAGATTGGCTAGGACTTCACTTTCAGGGGACCGAGTTCGAATCCCTCTAACTCATTTTTAAGTTATGTGTGTTTTAAGCAATTGAAATATCACTAGCTTCAACAGCGAAGGAAAACATCGTGAGGAAACCTGTATACCTGAACTGAACTCTCTATATGAAATATTTGGTAGGTATGCAGACCGAGAAAAAAAAAACGACACAACATTTTTAGGGAGACAAACTTTATTATACCTACCATACTGCCTTTACAGTCTACTTTAAAGTTTTTAAAACGTCACACCCGCTGTACGAAAATTAATTGTTAATATCATTAAATTACCCAATGTTCTTCGTACCACCTAAATAACGTAATCTATTGAAAATAATAGTAGGCTAACAAAACAAAAAAATATTGGAGCAACAATCTCTACTATGTGAGAGGAGGCCTGTACCCCGAAGTGGGATTAATTGGCTGATGATTAAAAACTTTTTAAAGTTAAAACTGGTGTAACAGAAACATCATTTAGAAAACTTTCTTCTTTGATTTCGGCTCGAATATCTTTCCAATAATTTGGATTTTTTTACAATCAAAGAAGAAAATATATTTATTCGAAAAGCATCATTAACAAAGTTACCAAAGTACGCCAGGGAAAGTTATCAAGGTATCCAATAAATTATGATGTTTTTGAATGGCCCGGCAACACGATCCAATATAAATCGAAATGCCGCCATAAATTAAATTTGTTCACCATTCGTCATTTACTAATGGCTCCGCTATACAATACTCAAATAGCCGCCTATTTCGAAAACAATTAGTCGACTAATAAATGCGAATTGCGAGTGTATCAAACACGGAACGCAGTTACAAATTTTAAATGTAGTAAGCGAATATTTTCAATCCTTTTGAGTAACAAACATTGATACATTTTTAGTTATTGAGCAAGTAACTGAAAATAAACTTTTCTAAAGTTTATTTTCTTCTTATATTATTCTTTATTTTCTTTAGTTTATTTTTTCTTCTTCTAATAATTGCATTTTATTATCGATTAGTACAAAAACCTTTTTTTTTGAACATTAAAAATGCAGAATGTCAATACTCAGATATTTATTTAAATACCTGCAGTGACATGCTGAGTCACGATCATTTTGTTTATGCGGGTGCAACTGATAGGTTTTATAATACGACAAATGACTATACTTAAGCTTAAAATTTAGATTAAAGTGTTTGTTAATCTTATTTATTGTAAAATAAACATCTCTCGAACATGCTCCGGTGTCGGAGCGAAATATGCGTGCGATCTTCGGCAATGTATGCTCTACATTGCCGTAGATCTGTTCCGCGTGAAGTAATAATATAGCAGAAATTATAAGACTGTACAGATTCTCCTGCATTTCGCGGAGTATAGCAAATATACTTTCTTAAATTTCAAAGTATATCATGGAATTCTGCTAAAAGTGACGCCTGCATCTATCCGATACTAATGTGTATATGAATGAATTAAGTAAGCTTTTATTATCTTAACTTTACGAGTAGCTCAAGAAATATTTATCCAAGTAAAGTCCTCCCTGTGACCTATATATTTGTTAAAATATTGTTTTCTTCCTCGTATTTAAATAAAACAATAGTCTACGTGCTCATTGGCGCATTCTCTTTATAAAAAGAGGTCAGTGAAATTCAATGAAAAACGATGTAAAGATTCTGCGCTAAAAATATATCGCTTAAGTAATTAAATTATTTTAAGAGGTATGCCTAAATAATTCTAATAATTCTAGCGATACTTTAATATTCTAATCTAAATTTCAAATAATATTTTACCTATATCAGTTCTAATCAATAGTTGCTTCAAAAAATTTACAACAAATTTTAATGAATTAAAAGAACTAGACAAATCCTAAAACCATTACCAACTAGATAATATAATACATTTCAAATATACTTTTAATTTTTTTAATATACTTGTTATTGTAGGAAAATAGGTTTTCAATTTTATAATATGATACGTAATAAAAAACAACTACCCACAGGCTTTTGTTTAAATTCATAAATAATTTCAACGCGCCGTTTCCCGTTTATGTTTTATTTGACTTTTATTATCCGTTGCACTGGCTTGGAAGGCACATTTAAAATACGAACGAATATATTTCAATACAAAACCATTTTCGTTTTCTACCTGCATTGAGTTTTTTACGGCATACTGGTATGCGCACTGTGGTGCGTCTTCCGGGCCGATGAAGTGACGTCATCAAGAAGGTTGATGGGAAGCGGAAGGTAGGTTGTAGAAATACGACTTAGAACGTTTTGTTCGTTCGCCGTTAATTTCCGTTAGTCGCCACGAATGACCCCCGCGGGCAAAGGAGGGTTGGTCACAATTTTATTCTGATCTGCCGTCACCACAAGGCAATAAAACAGCCAATAAATTTGTGGATGCTTAAAATATTTGGTAGCTGGGGATCGGGTAAACTGGTAATAATCACGATATACAAGTTTGGCTTTTAGTTTATTTGTCGTGACTGTTAGATAACCCAAGTTTTTTTTTTAATCCTGATGTTTTAGTGAGACTTTGTCGTGACCTGGAAAAAATAGAAATCCTGGAATATGATCGCAGCGCTCTACTGGGTCCGATAGTAGTGAGGCTCAACTATCCAGACACTTACTTATACACACAACTAAAAACCCAAGTTATTTCACATAGCTTGGGGGTTTTTAGTTCAGTGAAAAAACATATAATGCAAGAAAATAAATGAATCGATAACGAGTATTTTGGTAACTTTGTATAACACGAAGATAAATATTGGCTAATTTTATAGAACTCCTTTTAGTATGTCACACCAAATCTCTTGATTCCAAAAAGCTTAGCTTACTTAGGTATATACCTACTCGTAATTTTCTAAACTTTTATCAATGAATGAGTTGTCAAAATTTTACCTATACCACATTCAAATGTCAAACCGTGAAAAAAATACTGCAAAACTTAGTGCACAACTATTATAATAAATATAAATAATAAATAAATATACTACGACAATACACACATCGCCACCTAGCCCCAAAGTAAGCGTAGCTTGTGTTATGGGTACTAAGATGACTGATGAATATTTTTATGAATAATATACATAAATACTTAGAATATACATATAAACACCCAGACACTGAAAAACACTCATGCTCATCACACAAACATTTTCCAGTTGTGGGAATCGAACCCACGGCCTTGGACTCAGAAAGCAGGGTCGCAGCAAACTGCGTCAATCGGCCGTCAAAATTAGTTAAGTTATGAAGTTATTACACGGTTATTAATAAAGCTTAATATTATAACTTAATGTTTCTAGAAGAAAGTTAGTTAGTAGGTAAGTAATACTACTTTTGTAGTTTTAAATGAGTAAATGAGTAGTACTCTTTTTTAGTCAGTTAGAATTTTATGTGAGAAATTTAACATTCAAAGTGAGTTTAGTCTACATTTCACAATTCTTACATGTATTTTAAACTTTAGGTAACAAATGTTGCTGATTTATTCTTTGCGTGCTCTCTTTATACAAAGAGAACATCAATTTTATTCAAGCGCTAGTTTTGTTTTCTAGGTATTTCGTTTACATGGTAAATTATTATTATTAAATAGGGTCAATAAGAAATGTATGGAAAATCGTAAAATGTTGATGTTGTAAAAGAGCACGTTGAATTTCCTTCCGGCCTTTCTCATAGGTTAAATCTGTCTTCTAACCCAGTAGTAGTGTCACTACAAACAGACAGGCTATACGTTTAAAAACTAAGTAGGTCCACCTCTTTGAAATAAAATATGATGTTCAAATTTAGAATGAGTAGATTTTGTTTTCGAACAATTAGTGTAACTTTTCAAAATTACAAAGATAACATCAGCTTTCGCATTATCGATCTTCCTTGTATTCGAACTTTAATATAGGCTTTTATATAAGGCCCCTAGTGTAACTATCCAGGTTGACGAAGGTGCCGACGACATCGACGTTGGCATTTTAAATCAATCAATATGCCTTTTATTAATATCTTTATTTTAGAATGAAATCAGAGCCCCTTGAGTTCTTTTTTAGTTTTGTTGAATAATTCTATATTTTAGGCGATGGTTTTGTTATTTCTTTCGTTTTATTTTTTACCTATTTTCGGAACTTTCAGACAGAATACGATTTGGGAATAAAATTTAGGAATAATCGAGGCTAATTATCATTTCAATGAAATTTACAAAGGTGGTAGGTGGTATGACGTTAAAAAGTAAGAAATCTTCAGCAATTTTTCGATAATTACAGTTTAACTTAAACGAATATAGCAGCAAAAAAGCGAGCTGAAAATCTAATGGCTAGCGTACATTAAGGTAGGTTCCAACTTAAAAATGCCTTTATTTTCTAAGTACTTCTCAAAAACTCATTTTGGTTAGAAGAAGGAGCACATTTAAGAACACATTTTAATTTTAAGTTATTGTAAACGTACCTATAAATAAGTAACAATCGAATAAGTAAACTTAGGTCCAAACGTTTAACAATAAATTGACATTTATAACATTCAAATCTTCTTAGCATGCAAGCTCACATGTGATTTGATATTACAATCAAGTACTAGCCAATTATCCACATCATCATATCAACCAATAGACATCCATTGCTGGACAATGGTATTTTATGGAAAGTTCTCGACTCCCTGTGACACTTGGTGTCGTGTCTGGTCGTCGTCTCGTTGAAGGTCGACCAACGCTAATGTTGCCAGTACTTGGTCATCATATCATCATCTTAGAACCAAAACCAGCTTCACGACTGGTTGAGTTATGTCGGTAACGGAACTACTCATTTCTGATATGATAACGTAGAGATACTCCAAGTGGAGCTATCTCCATCGCCCGCTGATCTACTATGAACCTTCTTATGAAGCCCATGTTTCAGACTTTTGGCCCGTAAATTATAACAAAAAAGTTGGAGCATGTCTCACCTTGATATGTACGAGCTTTTATGACAGTCCCCCCATTATAATAGATTCAATAAGACAGTTTCTTAAGAGTTCTTTAAATATTTCAGCCAAATATGCAAATGTCGGAGAAGTTATAATCTTTTCTTTAATAATGAAATTTCAATTAATACCGTTCAATAGAAGAGGAATAAAGTTGATCAATTTACATTACTGTGTTATGAAAGTATTCTTTTCATTTTAGATTATTATGAAGCTCGAATTAACGTAACCGTCCATTATTCTTTTTATCTTAGGAAACCATAAAAATTACATTATAAATGGAAAAGTGTAACTTATATTTAGGCCATACCTTATTTCATCTAAAGATGTATAAATAAGATATAATAAGGTTTTTAAAACTACTAGAGGCTTTTTTCTGCTGATTTGAAGTTTGAATTTTCTGCTGCGGTCGCTGAAAGGTGTAACATGTGTCTGTTTGTTAATTTTTTTCTTAAAAACTGCACCGATCTTGATGAAATTCGGCATATAAACAAAAAAATTGTAGACGGACCTATGATCGAGAATTACAAAGATTTATAGGTACCGTTGTTAACATACCACTACGGGGCACGGGGCACTACACACCTCGAGAGATGAGATTTCAAAAGGCTGGTAAGATTAAAGATGAGACATTTTTTTAAATATAAAAAGCGGGTAAACACGCAAATCTCCAGAAACTAGTAAAACGAATAGTGGAATGTAGTACATAGATCGATTATAGTCAGGAATAGCATCATTATTTTCCGCTTTATCAGCCGACAAGCGACAATAAAATATATATAAATTAGGCAATAAAAATACATTAATATTTAATTTAAGTGTACGTTAAAACACTTTATTAAAATATAGCTCTATGTGCGAGTAACCTGGTAAGGGAAATATTTCAAATATTAAAATATATTTTTTTAATTCTATCTACCGGCTTTACCATGGGCTCTGATTGTAAAGTTTATATTCCGGGTACACAGTTAACAAAATCACTCTGCGGTATTAGACTAAGCTGTTCTAGATAATTATCATTACGTATTTTAAAATTTTAGTTTGTTAAGACGCGGTATAGGATTGCGAAAAATATTATAATAGCGAATGTAACCTTAACGCCCTAACAGCCTATGTGTTACAATAAACAATGTCAATTAATAGCGAGCTTTCCCAACCTTTGTGATTAATGAAAGGTGGCTGCAGTCTAACTACATTTCTCTTTGCGTGTCATACTGCGCCAAGAAGGACCTTCCGAGATGAACGCGAAGGAGTCATTCTATAAACGTGTCCTAGCTAGCGAAAACGTCTATGCTTTAATAATTGCTTTTATAAAGCAGTGAAGCCGAATGTTCTCGTAAGTTTTAAAAAATTTTCGAAGCTCGCAATCGACAGGGGCAGATGTAGAGGTTGTTAAGGGAAGCGTGTGCCACCATTCAGCATTGTTTGAAGCTCTTACACTGACGAGAGCGAAGAGTTGTCGCGAATGCATCAGAAGTTTTTTGCTGTAGCAAGTGTGGCCGAAATTGTCGCTCACGAATTGGTCTGTACAGTCTAAGGAAAAAATTATCGAGATCGGAGAAACGAGATCAATCGTCTAGCATAGACAAAAAGACATGAATGATGACAATAAATATAAGACAAGCGCACACCAAACCCACACAATATGCAAATGGATAGAGTAACAAGTAAGCAATAAAAGAACTTCAAGCTCGGATACAGGTCTAATTAAACAACTTATCTGGGTCGCGCTGGACAAAGCGAATGGAAAATTTTAAGGAAGAACTTTATTTTTTCAAGCGTCTGCAAAAGTTGCATAGAGGTCGTGTGTTTTTTAACTAACGAGTTCACATAGGATGTAACCTATATTCCAACTTGTTCCGCTTTATTGGCCAAGTAGTTATAGTATAACTGAGTTTGTAGGGTAAAAGTTTCTCTTTTTATTTGTAATACATGCTTTTAGACCGAGATTGCTTTGATTTTATAGTAACCATGGAACCTCATAAAAAAGCCAGCAAGTGATGGGAAAGCTATAAACTTGGAGTATTGTTAGCAATACGTAGAGCTAGTTACTATTCGGCGTTCCGGTTAGGGTTTTTTACAACTGGCAAACCCCTAGCAGGTTACATGGTTAGGGGCACGGAAATCTATTACTGTCATCTGTCTTTCTATGAATTTGTGTGTGTCAGAACATTGTGATTATGATATGCAACGCAAAGCTGAGGTATCGAAGCATGAAATTTTACAAAGGAGTTCCTAATACAACTTTGGTGAGCAGAACTTCTGGAATGAGCTTGGATTTAGGTACAGTACGTGATAAAGCTATACAGCAGTCCACCCGAAATGATGACTGTAAGCTTATGTGTGGTAATATTATAGGCGCGTAAGTGCTTATTTACTTAGTTACTTATTTATAGATTGCGCCAACATTAATATGTCAACGATACCACTAACGTTATGTGTCGCACATCTTAGTATAAGGAGCCAGCTCAATATTGTGCTGCATGCGCCATGTAATGGGAGCATACGGCGCTGATGTCCACCGACATGTGTTGTGATCTATCGGCCACATTATTATAATAAGTTACATGTTTAAAACTAAACCTACCTCTAATAGTTACTACCTATATTATTTGTATTGTTTGTTACCTACATTGGTTTAACCACTGCACCTATCTTGTTGAAACTTGGCACATACATACCTAGCATACTAGAGATGAGTAATTTATTCTTAGATAAAGATGGGTAATGTATAATTTTTGACGTGGAATCACATTCGGGTAATGGTACGCAGGATTTTTTTGAATACCTTTATTACAAAACCGATTCGGCTAAATTTGCCACATAGAGATCTTGCACTATAAAAATTGATATATTTTTAGATGCTGAACTTCAATGGGGCCCTCATGCAAATAATTTATCGAACAGGCTTAGTTCTGCTGTCTATGCAGTAAAGAAGATACGCCACCTGACAGACATAGAAACTGCTAGGCTGGTCTATTTTAGTTACTTTCACAGCATTATGTCATATGGAATTTTACTATGGGGTAATGCTGCTGATATTGGCACTATTTTCGTGCTGCAGAAGAAGGCTGTTCGTGCAATCTATAAAATGGGTACAAGAGAGTCATTAAGAGATAAATTTTAAGATGTTAAAATAATGACAGTCTATAGCCAATACATATTTGAAAATTTAATCTATGTTCACAAAAATATATCAAAATTTAAAAGACTGACGAAGACGAAGACTGTGACTGCAATCATTTGAACGTTAGAAGCAAAAATAAACTTGCAGTGCAGTACACTAGACTACATAAAATAAGCAATTCATTTAAAAGAATTGTTTACAATTTTACAATAAATTACCGGTTGATATCTTGGGGATGTCACTCAAAAAGTTCAAAGTTGTATTAAGCGAAAGCATATAGAAAAGTCGTATTATAGTATAAAGGATTACGTAAACGATAAAAATGCTTTGGTGTGAACAATTGCTCTAACCAGGTTGCTTCCTAAATATTTTCTAATGACAATGTGAGATGGTGATAACAAAAAGAACACCCGGCTAAGTTTGTTGTGGGCTTCTTCTTAGACCAGGGCGCGTTTGGAAACCTCGTATTAAGTTTACGATTGTAGTTATGGCCATCACTACTCACTGCTATGTGCACATTTTTTATATAATAACGCATCAAAAGTGCCATCTATGTGCCTATTTGAATAAAGAAATATTTGACTTTGACTTTGATATTTTTACTATTCTTAAAACCAAAGTATTGAGCGGGAATTTTTCCAAAACCAAAACAAACAGGCTAGTAGTTAATCAACATAATTATTCTCTCAAGGTTCATGACGTCACAACAGCCATTGATCTTCGCTAGCCGGACGATACGGTTCAGACCGACGATACTGATTCTAACGTACTGTGCACTCTAGTAATCGTATATAATAAACGCCCTTGAAGTAACTATCCTCACTTCAATGGCTGCAGAACCAGGGAGGCTTACCTGGTTCTATTTGCTACCATGCTCTTAAGACTCGATACAGCTCTCGCAACTATCTCTCAACCCTTGAAAAAATTTGACAAAATTATACATAAAACTAAAAAAATATTAAGTGGACACAAACAATCGACTAACCTAAAATGGTCATAAATTAATTACGACTGCATATCGTCTGCGAAAGGTAGTCATTTGTAGGATATATTTTTATCGCTTGACCCCAAAGGTTCAGGCACACGTTTAAACAATATATTGAAACATTTACTAAAGGATGCACTTGCATATTATTGTAAATGATGACTTTGGAAAAGAGCAATTCCTCAGTTTCTTGCTGGATTCAATTCACTAGAAACTGCTGGTACAGTCACTAGAAACAGTCGTTTCAAATGACGTTTAGGAAGTGCCTACTTTAAATAAATGAATTTTAAATTTGAGTAATCGTCGTGCTCTCCGCGCTCGTAATTGCAGTCGAAATTATATACCTAGGATATAATCTAATAAGCTAGTTTCGAAAAAGATATAAACCGACGACCTCAACTCGACTTTTCAAGTTGGAAAACTACGTGTCGTCTTTTCGTCCGAAATCCCTCATTGCCTGAAGACCAAAGTCTTCGAAGTCTTTAAGTGCGTGTTGCGAGGGAAAATTTTGGGCTTCGAAATATGGCCGCTAGCTACGGGCCTCATGAAAATAAAAAAAAAATTCTTGGAGTTTTCGTACGTGGTAAAATCAGGGAATAGGACGTGCTTCGAAGAACCAGAGTTACAGGATGTCTATCTGTTGAAATGACGATAATGATACTGTGCAGGTAATTAGATGTCAGCTTTTTGTTATGCTGGATGACGAGCATTATAACATGGGAACCGGCTGTTGTTGTTTTCTAAATATTATTTTATAATGCCGCACACACAAATTAAATCATACAAAGTTTAAAATTTTGCATTTTACTTTGCAGCGTATATCTACGCCAACTTGATTAAAAGGATAAACTTGGTGAGACGAAAAAGTAGTTTTCCATTGTTGTATACAGAGTTATGTTGAAAGTTTTTCTCTCATATTTTCTTTGTTGCTCCTATACTTTCAATTCTATTGCTACGTTGATGGTATGAAGTTATAACTCAGTTTTCTGTATGTATAAAAAAATATCATATGTGTGAATTTTCGCTACGCTATTGTTATTTTTATATTTTCGTGCCGCTGCTATTCCCAAGGTCAGGTTATATTTGCCTTGGAAATACAAAAATATATCTCTGGCAGAAACATTTTAATGTGAATACTATATAATATATAACATTCAAATGTATACACACGCATTTGTGTATTATATTTATTTTTCCTAAATATGCCTAATATATATGAATAAGACTTCACGTGTCGATTATTCGTTTCTGTAGTGGGTAGTTTAATTAATTATCAAACCTTAAATAATTGTCTGTACTAAGCCAGTTTAAAATAAACAATTGCTCGGACTACGTGTTATTTCCCAAGTATATAACAGTGGTGCAGTCGGAATTGTTTTTTTATTGTAAAATTCATGGCGTGAAAGATGTCAGTAGGACAAATTTAACCTTAAAACAACATAAATTGAAAGGATGCACCAATATTTTCTGGCGATCATCATCATCATCAAACCAAAATTACCAGCCAACTACAGACCACGGGTCTCCCCCCACAATGAGAAGGGGTTAAGGCCGTAGTCCACTACGCTCGCTACGTACGGATTGGTGGACTCCACACACCTTTGAAAACATTATGTAGAACTCTCAGCTATGCAGGTTTCCTCACGATGTTGTCCTTCACTGTTGAAGCAAGTGATATTTTAATTAGATACCCAAGAATTGAATAAAAATTTTAGTATAAAAGCTAAAATTTGAACTACAGTACAGACAAACGGACATATTTACAAAACTATACGGAGAGGGGATTTTCTTATAGAATCCTAACAAAAATTGTTATTTACTACGAACTGTGCTATTTTTATTCTTTCTTATTAATGTTTACGAGCCTTAGCGTAGCGTGACTAAAGCGGATTATTAATTAAAATTCCACACTTTTGCGCTTATAGTTATTTAATACCAATTATATTATTAAGAATGCAAACATGTTATTTTAAAAATTTCAATGTAATCATTGTCCTTTTTAGGGCGATTTAGTAGATTTATATTTAGCAAATGATTACAGGATAATTAATGCAAATACATATTATGTTTTTGTGCAAGTAGGCTTCCAACTGGGTAGATACCAGTATTATGCACTTCATATATACATTCAATCACTGCATAAAGTATGACTTTGTAAGTATTCATGTAATAATTATACGCCCTAGCGTTCGGTTTCTCTTGGTATTCATAATCCTTAGGTTGTCTGGAAGAGATAGCTACTACGCGATAAGGCCGCCTTTTGTATTCTACTCTATAACTGTCCATGTCTTTTCCTTTTTGCGATGTACAAATAAAGTGTATAAATAAATCAATAATGTTTTGTTAGAACTTATATTGGTGTTGGATTCTTTAAAATGTTCATAATATATGCCTATTCTGTTCGAATCCCAAACCCACTAGTGCACTTCATGAGTTGATATGATGACGTCATTGGTATATGCAGTTTCTGTATCTTGTTTACTCTTTTCTTTTTCTTGATGAAATAAATATACATTTCAGCAATTCTTGATGAATTTTATATGCTATTTATAAGATGCAAAACAGGGATCGGAATAGTGATACCACCCATGCAAATTCAGACAATCATCATATCAACCCATTACTGGCCATGGGCACTGTTCTCCTCCCTCAATGAGAAGGGGTTAAGGCGGTCCTATGCGACTTGGTGGACTCCACACAACTTTAAGAACATTATATAGTCATGCAGGTTTCCTCGAGATGTTTTCTTTTACCGTTGAAGCAAGTGATATTTTAATTGCTTAAAAAACGCACATAACTTAGAAGAGACAGAATTTTGGAGACTAAATTGTAATACAAATACATTTTCCTCGTTCGAAATTCCACCGGTTTAATACAAGAAAAATTGTCTATGTTAATTGAAACTTTCGAATCTACGCTGGAAAATATATAAGCTTCTCTTCACTGGCCGTTCGCTTTGTTCGGTCTGCATTTTGTATATGCATTGTACATGTGTTACATGATCTGCTAATAAGATATTATGTGATTTTTCTTTTTTAAATCCACGCTTATATCATGAATGCTATAGAATGTATTTTTGTTTGTTCAATTGTTAAGCTCAACCAATGTACTGATCTTGAGGAAATAAGGCACATATCGCTAGAATCCTGTAAATAAACAAATAACAACTTTGCAAAGCGGCTTATCAACAGATTGTGGATGCATTGAATATTAAAGCGGACCTAAGTACTCGTAATAAAAGTAAAGTAAAGTAGGACTACGCGATAAGGCCGCCTTTTGTATCCTACTTTTAAGTTTCCTCTGGTTGTGTCCATTTTTTTTTTCTTTTTTGGTGCACAAATAAAGTGTATAAAAAATTGATAAATAAGTAGGTATACATGTCAGTTATTACTCTTAATTTTTGTATTGTTTTACCGCTTACTTTTCCATCTGTATTAATTACATGATCAAGCTAATAAATATTTGTATTGGTCTCATGTGCTACACCATAATTGACAAACATACAGTACATCTATACTTATAATAAAACTGTAACTGGAAGATTTCTGTACATTTAATATATTTTAAAAAATTTGGCCGGGGGATGCTTTATAATCGATACTGAGTCCAAAACAGATTTTTATTTAATTTTTGTCTGTCTGTCTGTCTGTCTGTCAGTCCGGGCATCACGTGAAATCTACTGAACGGATTTAAAAAAAAATTTTGTATAGTGGTAGCTGATATTCCGGGTCAACATATAGGCTACTTTTTATCCTGATAAACAATAAGCTTCTCCCGGGAAATGAGATGAAAATTTTTACAAATTTTACTTCATAGCTCCGTTAAATTTGAACCGATTTAATTTTTTTTTTTTATACTGTCAAGCATGTGTTGTGTTATTTTAATGAAGATCTGATAAATATTGTCCGAGATAAAAGACATAAATATTCACAGATAAAAGCGAGTCGCAAGGCATATGGGACAACGATCTAATGCATGCGTACCATCTTACTTATATTGTGAATGCGAAAGTTTGTGAGTATGTATGTATGAATCGATGGAGATGTTTAAAGTAATCATTAATACTAATAATATAAAAAAAAGTCCGGTAGGCTAAATGTCTAACTGTTAAGGCACAATAACCGCTTTTTGTTATAATTTGACAATCAAAACACTGGTACAATCTTAAGATGGTGACGTTCCTATCAGATCTTTATCCAAATAAATAGTTTTATAGTTAAAATTGATTATGTACCAGCAAATTCCTCTTTAAATTATTTAAATTGGACCTATCGTTTTAACGTTACGACAGGTATAGAAATGCTTAAAAATATTTTAATTATATTTGATGCAGACGAAGTTGCGCGGGTCAGCTAGTTTTATAATAAGAATATTTAATAAACAGTGTATGTAAGCTTTTGATGTAAATAAATAAATGCGGCTAAAAGATCTGGGAACTGTTTTCGTGGGTTTAAAAAGCCTTTATTATTTATGCACAGCTTAACAGATAAGCGATTTTTTTTTTAAAAAGATAACTTGCATCTTGTAGACCAAAACGTTCGATACATTAAAGCTCACAACCGCAGACAGTTAACAGAGTTACTAGCTAGCATACGTTACCAACGTCTATACAAAGTTTCACATACTAATTTAAGACTTAAGACTTGATAGGGTCTTATCTGTTACTTACACAAAACTTTTTCTTAAGGCAAGGCAAGATGCATCGGAAAGTTTGAAAGCAGCTTGCGGTTTCTTGGCGAGTAATTATACATATTTCACCATAGACCTACTCCTTCATAAGACGGTTCCTGACATATTATGTTATGACAGATGATTTTTTTTTAAATTTATAGCAACGCTTTCATACAACTGTATGCATATGACAGTCTTATCGTACCTTGTTTTTTTATACTGGCTTTGCTCTGCTGTTGTATGCATAAATCAGCGACCTTATATAAGGTAGTGTTAGTGGTAGTTTCAAATAAACAAACGAACTGTTTATTTTTAGGATTAATTACAAGTAGGACAGATAGCGATGCAATTTCACTACCCATAATATATCAACGTTAAAATTCCCAATCCAATGTAAAGTATCCAATGAGGAAGTGATCTGCGACGCGTCAACCAATGGTGCGAACTTTTGCTCACCATCAAGATCAGAAAAGTTGAATATCTGGGGCACGTGCTAAGGCGCGAGAGATATGCTCCTTCAACTTATTATAATGGGAAAAGTTGCAGGAAGAAGAGGCGTTGGTTGCAGAAAGTCCTGGCTTCATAACATCAGAGAGTGGACTGGTATCGAGACTGCAGCAGAAACATTTCGCTTCACGAAAAATAGACAAGAAGTTACGATACTGACTGCCAACCTTCGCTAGTCGGAGAGGCACCGCAAGAAGAAGAAGAAAATTCGCAATCGCAAATAACCGTCATATAGACTTACTCCAGTTTCACCTTTCTTATATTATAAAGTCAAAGCAAACAATCAAATTGTTTTTGCACAGATTTAGTTGAAAGGACGAAGAGTAACATAGTTGCTTTTCATCCCTGGAAACCAACGGTTCCCACGATTTGTATAAAACCGTAACAAACGCGGACGATGAACTCGGGCAACAGCAAGTATTGTGATACTTTTAATTCGCTGAGAAATGTCTAGAAACAAATAATGTATGGACTATTCGTAGCATTACATATCATTCGATAGTGCCGGGTTACCAACGTGAAGTCAACGGCAAGTTAGTAAATTGATTGGCGCCCGTATTTAGAATTTCGAAAGATAGATTGGGGTTCAAGGGAAATTGTATATTATTTTATAACAAATTACCGAATGAAATCTTTGAGATGTCCCTCAATAAGTTCAAAAAACGAGAGTTCTACATAATGTTCTCAAAGTTGTGTGGAGTTAACCAACCAGCGTGGTGGACAACGACCTTAAACCCTTCTCATTGTAGGAGGAGACCCGTGCCCTGTAGTGAGCCGGTAATGGGTTGATATGATGAAGATCAAAGTTAATATAAAACGTAAGCTTACTTAAAACTTACTTAACGATAAAAAAACTTGGGTATGAATCGCTCTTACTTCATAGCTAAATATTAACTGTGAGGCTTAGTTTGTTGTGGGCTCTTCTTAGACAAGGGCCCGTTTGAAACCTTCGTAGCTTTAGGTTTAAGCTATCACCATCACCTTACAATTTTACAAACATGTATGTATGAACGCTTCATAAGTGCCTGGGTGATAGGCCTATATGAATAAAGAATTTTGAATTAAAAAGTAATAATTATCATACACCCTAAGTTAGTGGTTTACTGGTATCTGCTGAAAAATTATGTCCTCTATTTTGTGAATATCTGATCATTATGATTTATCAGGTCTACACGAAATTAAGACCGAACTAATCTAATAATACAATATTTCCAATCCAAAAAGAATTTTCAAAGTGGGCTAGCAAAATATTTTGAAATCGTCAAATATTTTAGTTACCTCTCTCAAGGGAACTGAAATGGTTTCTAGGATAAAAGTATGGCTTCAGTAATGATTACAAAGTGAGAGTATAAAAATTGTATTTAAAAAGTTTTGTTTGTTGTACTTACTATGGAAAAATAGTAGGTGCCTACATGAGCTCGCCGCGTAATGCATGCCTAGAGCAGTTGTACAATTTCCTTCAATTTACACTGCTTTCATCAATTCCAACAGTAATTTATTGTTAAATTGTACCCATTGAATTTAACAGAATCGCAACAGACTATTACTTTAAAAAAAAAACGCCAAGTTGGACAATACCGGGATAGATAGGGCAGTGCGAAAGTCGACTCGGTTTCGAACCTTGAATAATTTTTTTGGCATATGAAATCGATGGGGAAGTTTCACTATGAGTGAAACCTATAACACCACATATTTATAATTTCTTAACAGAAACTAGTAACTAACAATTTTTGGCTCGACCCGGAAATTAAACCCATAGTTAAACTTGTGATCTGAAGTTGAAGATGCTCAACGCTATAGACCAACGATAGAAATCTAACGAGCCTTAACTGGTTGGCTCCACATTTATTACCCTATCGGAAGTCCTATGCAACTGACCAACCGACCAACTTCCAACCTCATTAGATTAGCTCCATAGTACCATATAATTGCATTACCATGAAAGTCATGCAGGTATGCAATCGGCTCAATGAAATGCAAGCAAGCGATTGAATAACAGATTGCAAGCTAGTAGTAATTTTGAATTAATAGTAAGGCTTCTTGTTAACTCGTCTCGGAAGTAATACTGTCGTAATGATGTATGCCGTTAAGCACCAATGAAATAGTTTGATTAGTGTTTGCAGCCTTTATGTATCTAATAAAACCTGTGCCCAGCGGCATCGCGCAGATGCACGTCCCAATGTGGGTAAAACCGTCAAACACTTGCATCCCGATTCCCAAAGGAACTGAGCTGAATTTCGGTATAAAATGTATCTAATGTTCTTCCTCGTAGTATGAACTCAACTCGTGCAAAGTTTCATCTGATTTCATTAAGTAGATTAAGCGTGATGTGCGGGCAGACAAAAATAAAAACACTACTGTTTTGGCTTCAGTATCGTTCCTAAAGTGCCCACGAAAAAAAATTTCAAAATATCTTCAATGTATCGAATTCACTTATTACATTTTTATTCTATGTATAGATAATGGTATTAAAAACTATTTTATCAATACCGCGAAATTCTTCTCTTATCCAAGCTTTAAAGTTTCCAGACAGCTGCATCAGAGAGTTTGGCAAGAGCTGGCGGTTTTGGCGACGAGAATTATATGTATTTTCGGTGCTGGTCTTCTCATTAAAACCGTCTTACCAAAGTTTTGTTTGCACCAGTCCGTGGTAAAATAAGCTGACTGAGAAATTAAAAGGTTATAGACTAAATACTTTAGTGAATTTGCTATTGTTTTGAGTTATTTTACTATTGATTTAATTTATGTATTAAGTTTTTTTTTAATAGTTTAGCAAACTATAATTCCAATAAGTAAATACATAATAATAATTACAAACTAACATCAATACAAATAATATAACAAAAAATATAGGAAGTCCGAGACTCTGGGCCTATGGTCTTCGAAAACGAAAAATTTTATTAAAATCGTGCCCAAAAATTGGTCTAGATGTCTGATGATTCTAAAGCTGGCGCTTATTTAGCCCAACGGCTAAGTATAGCAATCCAAAGAAAAAACATTCAGACTGCTTGTATTAAGTTTATTTTTAGATTTAATTTATATTATATTTAAGGTTGGTGTTTGAAATAGATGGTGGTGTGATACTACGATCACAGAGGAAAGTGCTGCCCGTTCTGCGTTCAACTCCATCAGTCACCTCACTCGTACAATACCTGCGCAAAGAGGAGGGTTGGTGACAACTTTGTTCTGATCTGCCATCACCATACCGCAGTTATGATTCTTAACACTGAAGTAAAATATAGTTTTTTTTTTACAAAGAATAGTAGACACTGGTGTACAACGAAAACAGGCATTACGTATTTAACTTCACATCTATATTACTGAATATAATAAGTACCAGTTTTTAAAAAAGCCACATCAGCTAGTTTATATTTATAAATGGAAATATTATAATTATTGGATTGCTTTGTGGTGTTTTGTTAGTAAAATGCAGACTACAATTTGATGTACCGAGTATTCGTTAGGAAAATAGGCGACAGCGAATTTTCGCAAAACCATGAAATTACCTGTCCTGTGGAAAGCCGCAACTGAAAATATAGCTGCGCTTAATGATTGATATTGTTTTTGCATAGGTTTACGTAAATTTGAATTATTCATTTCTGAAATTAAACTTTTACTCGTTATTTCATAATAATCAATTAGACAAGCTTTTCGAATTTTGAATCATAATGATCATCTCAGAATCTATTACCAGCCGACTAAAGGACACGGGTCGGTCTTAAAACGCGCATAACTCCGAAAAGTTAGAAGTGCGTAAAAAAATATTTTAATTTCTGTGTGTTTGTCTCACCAAGTTTCATTCGGAAACATTGTCGTGATTTTTTCGATATACTTTTTGGTCAAACATCTGCTGTGAATCTAGTTTAACGCGTAAACCGAATTCAGCTTTTTATTCCGTAAAAATGTTGTTTTTTTTGGGATAGATCTAAAACGCTCCCTATCTCATCATCATAATCTATCTGTAAGCAAGAAAACTCATTAAACAGTTGTCTAATGCTACATTATTGAAAGAAAAACAGTCATTTATAACATTAGTAAAATAAAATGTCATACTTTATTGAAGAGGAACTTAAAATTACACAGAAAATAAATTATCGAAAACAAATAAAAGTAAATAAAATTATAGACATGCATGCGGCATTAATGCTGCAAACAATCTCTTACAGGCAATCCCTGACAGAAAAAAACAGCGGAGAGTGAACGGGATAGTGCCAAGTCCTATCCTTACTAATATTATAAATGTGAATGTGTGTTTCTTCATTCGTTTGTTTGTCCTTCCTATAAACCCTACTAAGCAACCAACAAACAAAAATTTTGGATAGGATTAGTCTGAAGGACGGAAAATACCACAGGCTACTTTTTACGGGAGGAAAAAAAGCAGTTCCCACAGAATTATTAAAAACAAAAAAAAACTCGAAAACATTTAGAAATAAAAATACTTAGTTCAAGACGTCCCAAAACTAAACGACAACCCGGCACTCAGAGGAAGGCAAGTCTATCCCATTACACTATGGTTTATGGTTAAGGGTCTTTATTTCTCAAAAGAAATACAAAAATTGTAACCCTAAACACTATAGTAGGTACATATAAATCTATCATCATCAACATATCAACCCATTACCGGCCCATTACAGGGCATGGGTCTCCACCCTCAATGAAAAGGGGTTAAGGCCGTAGTCCCCGATCCTGGCCCAGTTCGGATTGGTGGACTCCACACACCTTTGAGTGCATTATGGAGAACTCTCAGGCATGCCGGTTTCCTCACGATGTTTTACTTCACCGTTGAAGCAAGTTATTAAACAGCAAAATATTAAACAATTCAAAATATTAAACAAATTATTAAATATTAAACTTAAAACGCACAGAACTTTGAAAAGTTAGGGGTACGTGCTGTAGTTCGAACTCAGCCCCCCGAAAGTGAAGTTGAGCTACTACCCACTGGGCTATCACCGCTTCATTAAATTTTATAAATCTATTATCTATTTGCATAACTAAATGCAGCTAAAAATGAAATTTTCGTATAAGCGGGTAGTCACACTACTAGCTGTAGGTAGCCCGCAAATTTCTACTCCTTTATTATAGATTTTATAATACCCCACTGTAAATGTTAGTTTCCCGGGGCTATGTCCATTTCAAGAACGCAAGCCATCTTTGTAGTAAATAACGTCAACATAAGCGTATTGGTTCTGCCATCTATAATCCCTACTAATATTATAAATGGCAATTAAAGTTTGTTTCTTACGCTTTCAGATTTTTTTTAGATCTACAACTAAATTTAATGCCATATCAAAAAACAAAAACAAACGCAGACGAAGTCGCGGGCAACAGCTAGTATAATATAATAAAAGGGTTATTTGATAATTTGCTAAACGGCTTCCGCGTGTTTTAAAGTATTAAATGGAATAAATATCCTACTCAAAAATGTAAGCTTTTTTTCGAAATATCGCCAGATCTGGTAAGCTATAGCATCGAGTTTATGTAACAAATAGACCGCTTTCTCGCATTTATTGTATCAAGTTACAGTTATTTTATAAATTCTTCTTCTTTCTATCCCCGATATTTTATTAAATTTATTGAAGTTTCAACAAGTTTGCTGATAATTCTTGTTTAATGAAGAAATAGTTTTCATGAAATAATTAAAATTATATTTGATTCACAACCAATGTTCGTGGCATTGTTTTGGTGGGTATTTTGATATATATACGGGTACATTTTCGATTCTAGACGATGCTGTGATACCTCACGGTTTCTTAGTTGTTCTCACATAGTATGCAATGTTTAAAATAACATACAACGCATTATTAGATATTATAGTTACGGATCTCCCTGTTGGAAGTGTAAATGTAACATCTATCCCGTCTTTGAGTAGTCACGCCCTTCTAGACTGTGTTTTGTGTATCAAGAAGAGAAAAATTCGCCCAAAAACTGTTGTGTACAGGCCTCTTAAGAGTGTATGCATGGATACTTTTAATAGGGATCTCGATGCTATACCATGGGTTGACGTTTCGTCTGCGGACTGCGTCAATGACATGCTATCGGTTTTTAATAATTGTTTAAATGAATTGTTTGATAAACATGCACCAAAAAAAACAAGAGTTTTCAGAGAGAGATACAGTCCTTGGATTACATCTAACGTAAAACTTATGATGAAATTGCGAGATGATGCGCATATTCGGTGGCGGCATGATAAATCAGACGTTAATAAAACATCTTATAAACAATACAAGCATTTGGCTGTGGAGGCTATACATAATGAGAAATGTTCTTTTTTTAAACAAAACATTAACAGTAAGCAAAGGTCCTATGGCAAAATTTAAAAAGGACAGTCTTGCCTAATAATCCGAACCAATTGCCGGCACATTTCACTAATGCAGATGCTATTAATGCACATTTTCTTAATGTCCCAGGATCGAATCACGTCTCTTTCTCTCAATTAACTTTTTATGAGTTCAATAAACTATATGAGGACACTTTTTCTCTTAACACAGTCTCTGATACCGTAATCTTTGAAATACTTAAGCGGTTACATTCTAATGCTGAGGGTATAGATAAAATAACATTAGATATGATTTTTATGTCACTTCCTCAAAGTTTAGATAGCATTCGATCCATTGTTAACGCGTCTATAACTACTTCTGTTTTTCCGAATGACTGGAAAGTTGCACTAATTCGTCCACTCCCGAAAATTTCTAACCCCCTCACGCCAAAGGATCTTCGTCCTATAAGTATTTTGCCTTGCTTATCGAAGGTATTAGAAAAAGTTGTGTGTTCTCAGGTGTCGGCTTATATTGAGAAGCAAAAAATTTTGCCGGATTATCAATCAGGTTTTAGGGCTGGTCGTGGTACTGTTACGGCACTGTTGGATGTGACTGACAACATTCTTAGAGCACAGGATTTGGGTATGTGCACACTGTTGGTGCTTCTTGACTTCTCTCGGGCATTTGACAGTATCAATACAGCACTTTTATTATCAAAGTTATCGCATTATGGCTTTACTGTTGATACTGTCAAGTGGTTTGAGAGTTATCTTAGCAAAAGAGCACAAATTGTGGAAATTGTACTCGAGGATGGTAAGGTGCATTGTTCGGCGCCGGTGCCAGTCAATAGAGGCGTGCCACAGGGCTCAGTCCTTGGTCCTCTTCTTTTTATATTGTATTCTGCTGATGTTGCTAAGCAGATCTTACACTGTAAATATCATATGTATGCAGATGATTTGCAACTCTACTACCATTTCAAGGCAGAAAACCTCGATGACGCTGTTCGTTTTGTTAATGCAGACTTGGGCCGAATAGGGGCTTGGGCAGACCGTAATTCTCTTGTACTTAATCCGTCAAAGTCGAAGTATATACTATTCGGTTCTGCAAAGCAACTATATAAGCTTCGTTCCGGTGTTAGTATAGATATTGAGGGCTGCGCCATAGAGAGAGTCTGCAAAGCTCGAAATTTGGGATTGCTCATGGATGCAGATTTGAGGTTCGAGGAACACTTAGCAGAAGTAGTTCGCAATTGTTTCTACAGACTAAAGATACTCTACAAGGTCCGTCAGTATCTTTCAGTAGAAGTGCGCTTACAGCTAGTAGAGGCTTTGGTGCTGCCTAAACTAAACTACGCGGATGTTGTGTTCGGTCCTCGATTGCTGTGCCGTACGAAGCGTCTCATCCAGAGAGTGCAGAATGCATGTGCGAGGTTTTGTTTCGACATACCTCCTAGAACCCATGTAACTCCTTTCTTAAACAATCATCACTTGTTAAAAATGGGTTCTAGAAGGAAATTGCATCTTGCAGGTCTTCTCTATGGCGTAATAAAGCAAGGTAAGCCTTTGTATTTAATAAATAAGCTGAATTGGGTTAGTGACGATGAAAGGAAGCTTCGAAGCAGTCGAAACCAGCTTCGCATCCCACTTCATCGTACTGCTGCGTTTAGGGGCTCGTTCACGTACTCCGCCACGAAGTGTTGGAATAATATTCCTCCGCCAATCAAGAACTTTAAAAGTAAGTTTGGATTTAAGAACCAAATTAAACAATATTTATTGGCCAAACAGGTGGAATTCCAAGAACATGTGGCGGAGTCATCTTTTCTCTAGAGACAGTCTGTATACTTTACTATACTTTACTTTACCACTTAATAATTTTATCACTATTATATTACACTGTGTATCTTAATAAGTTTATGATATATGTACGTTTTTATTTTCAAGTTTATATAAATATATGTTACTTTAGTTTATTATTATTATTGTTGTGGATTTATTTAGTGGTCAGTAGACCGGAGTGGCTACGTATTTCCGTGGTGTTACCTGGTACAAGGTGCCAACTGAAAATCAGCGCTGTATGCTCCCACTGGCGCATGCAGCACAATGCTGAGCTGGCACCTTTTTTCTAGGTTGTGCCACACATAACATATGTGGTGTTGTGAATATTGTAATGTGTGGCGCAAGGTAAAAAATAAATGTTTCTTTCTTTCTTTCTTCTATTTTAATCATTATTGGACGAATTTCATTTTAGTTCTTGTTCAATAAATCAATGTCCTAATAAATGTAGCTGACGTTGAAATTCGTCGCTTTAATAGATGAAACGACGTTGATACGCAATTAAGAGACCAGTGTCCTGTTAAATTTGATTATTATTGCTTTTTGATCGTCTTGAACTTAGCTTCTCCCTGAAACACTGTCTAATATCATACAAGTCTGGTTTAAATGATGGTTCATTCATCATCATATTATAAAAAAATTTAAGTGTTCTGTTGGAAATAGTAATATCATAGGGATTTCCAGAACCCACGGTCTTCAGCTGCTTGTGTCCAGCGACTAGTTTAATGTCGACCATCCACCTCTTTGGGGGCTGACCAACGCTGCGTTTACCGGTGCGGTCTCGTTACTCCAATACTTTGATACCCCGGTGCCCATAGGTTTCTTGAGGTATGTGCCCTAGCCATTACCAATTCAGCTTAGCATCTTATTAAGCAATGCTATAACTCTGGTTCTTTTACAAACCTACTCATCTCTGTTTTAACCACGTAGTGATACTCATACCGTTACTCTCTCCGTCGTCCGCTGAGTGACTCCGAGCCTTCTTATGAAGCCCCAACGTTTCAAGTTATCACAAGTTGCTACACTCATCACTATCGTCAACTTTATTAATCTACCACTGCTAACAAAAGAAATGAACGAACTCCGAACTGGGACTGAGAATTTCTTTAGAAAAATAACGGTTACGTAACTTATATTTTGGACCGCGAATCAAACTTAGGGCCTCGCAACATACAGGAAACATGAAGCACTAGACCAACGTGCAAGCTAGCTCCGACTTTTGCAACTTTTCTATTTTCACCACTTTGTTGAAATAAGAGATTTGCGATAACAATTGCATTTCTAACAAAGATAAGGAAAAATGTTCCATTTCACACTTTTATCTGATACAAAAACTCGAATGTTCATGAAACCAGCATAATAAATATATAAGCAGGCCAAGTTCTTTGGAAAATGACGTCGCAAAAGACGTGCCTGATAAAGGTTAGAATTTATGGGGACTATTATTATTGGAGCGAGACTTGCATCGTTGCGATTTTGTTGGAAGGCTGAAAATGAAGGCGACAGTAATGTAGGTCTTGACATTTTATATGTGTGATATTTTGTTTGGAAGGCAATTTTGTTTTGGAATTGATGCCGTATACTAAAATGTATACTTGTAGTGTGTATTATATTCGGTGAAATAAGTTGGCATCAGAAACAATACCATTAGAGGCAAAGAATAAGTCCGTACTAACATTTTCGGTAATAGAAACCAAGGAAGTCTTAGTTTTTATCAGCCCAACAATGACCAACTGCTGGGAAAGGGTCTCTTCTCTGATTGAAACGAGGAAAGTAAAGCATAGAACCACCGCACTGCTAAAATGTAGGTTAGTGGGCTTATCGAATATTATCACACGTTACCGGAACCGTCGACTTAACGTGCTTACTCCTCATCGAGGCATGGTGTTTGACAATGCTAATTTCCTAATTCAGGGCCGGTACTTAGGGTTTTCCAAATAACCCACAATTCTCAACCCGACGCGGGATTTTATACCAAGATCTCATAACCTCGCTAATGAGGCAGTAAATAATACTAATTTTCAACAAACTAGTTTAAAAAATGTCCTTGAACGTTAATCTCTTTAGCGGTAATAGTATACCGTCTTTCCAAAATTTATTTTACGCAAAAGTCAGTTAAAAAGTACCGCAATAAAAAGTTCCTAAGTCGTTAAACAAAGGAGTTTTTCTTAACATTGTTAACAAAATCGAGTTGGTAATATTCCATAATGAATGGAGTTTTATTTTCTTCAAAAAAGTTAACAGCTATGAGGATATACCTATGTATTACTTATTTTATTGAAACAAAAAAAGTTTATTGCTCAAAGCCTTTTACTCCGAAAGAATGAAGGCAATTTTTATGGGTGAGTGTTGAAGAATTCATTTGTAGGTGTACACGATTTAACATATAGGTCAACAAGGTATGCGTGGGGTCACCTTTATTTAACTTCTATTTCAAAAACACATAATACATGCTTTAAAATAATTATATATCACTAATCAAACACATACTCGTATATTTGTATTGGAAGGAAGCAGGCGTTACTTTTCGGAATTCCATGATATATGGTTAAGAAATTTGACATAAGATTTATTTATTGTAAATTCGACATCTCCTGAAGATGCTCTAGTTTCGGAGCGAAACGTGCGTGGATCGCCGAAGATCTGTTTGGTGTGGAGTATAAGGATTGAAGCAATTATAAATTACACATGGCAAATTAAGCTTAATTTTCATAACAAATATTTGTGTAAAGCTATACATACGAAAGAAATTTAAAAAGAGTCATGTCAATTATTTCAGCCACAAAAGAAGTTTTTTATCGACAAATAAATTGATGTGATAAATCATTTATTATGCGCAAACCTACCACCTAAAAACTGGCATGCCTAATTAGCTATAATCAAAACGGTAGAGACACCATATTTGAAACTCAAAGCTTTTATTGAGTACCCCCGTAAAATTGCCTACGCACTCTCCGACCATTTCTTTTTGAGTATTAAAGTTTTCATTGTGAGGGAAAGTTTTAACAACCCCACTTCGTAACTCGTGTAGCAGGAAGTGCAATAAAATATTTGAAGCCGTCAGTTCTAAAACTAAATAAGTAATATAAAATCCCTAAAATCTATAGAGGTGAAAAATGCAAAATTGAAATCCTTCTCTCCTATTAGAGTCCTTCTCGTGCCCATTAATGCGAGATGGTGCATAATACATCTCAATGTTTAGTTGAATTAATAACACTGTTGATGTACGCATTCTTCGTCCACGATTATAATGTATATTTCAAATCCCGTGGAACCTTTTATAAATAAAGGATAAAAGTAGACTATTTTACTTTACGTCCTTTCAACTAATTCTACGCCAAAAATCAACTTGATTGGTTTCTTAGTTTGGTCGTTAAAGATGCACCAACAAACACACATTTATATTTATTATCAAAGTCAAAGTCAAATTCAAAAATATCTTTATTTAAGTAGGCCCATAAGTGGCACATTTGATGCGTATATTTTATGAGAATTACTCGGCAGTGAGATGATGGCGAAAACCATATTCGAAAACTTAAAACTACTCCAAACGCATCTTGGTCTAAGAAGAAGCCCACAACAAACTTAGGGTGTTTTTTTTTTATTATCACCATCTCACATTGTTATTTAAAATTATTAAAAGAGTTACTGGTTAGAGCAATCATTCACATCTCAATCTTAGTAAGGATGAGTTCGATGCGAAGACGAACTTCTATGAAAGAGTCAGGAATGAACCATCTGGTTGGTTAGGGAGACTGAGGGGATAAGGAGGGGATTAACAATCCTTTAACAGAAAGATGGCAGTTATACCACCAATAAAAAAAACACCAATTCCAAATGTCAGTCCGGCGATCAGGCGTAAAATATATTGCCAAAATTAAAATTTCTGTCTACAAAGCCTGTCTTCTAGTTACAAGAAGCCTTGCTGTACGAAATACAACGTTGGATAAAGGGCAAGAAGAAGAAGTTGAAGTCATAACACATTCAAGGCGTGTTGTGATTTTTTGATCTTATTGTATACCAGTAATAGCCACCTGATACGAGTACTTTTCTTCGCCTGGCGCGATAGAGAAAATCACTTTGCGACAAAGTTAGCCGCGCGCGAATAGCACCGGTGGACCGCGAAATTAGTTCCAAGTTTTCCTATACCAGTAAACGTGTCAGTTCACAACTTGGTTAGCCTTTTGAGAGGACAGTAAAACTCTATTTATATGGTTATGAATTTATATTTTGAATATTGGAAATAGGACTGCGCCTCTGATATGATATAACATAACATAACGAAACGAACATGAAATATATTTCGGTTTACTTTGATCCAGAGTATAAATTGATGGACACTGAACTGGGGATTTTTAAAGCAAATTAATTCGCAGTAAATATAGAGAACCTATGCTGATAAACACAGCGTTGTTAAACTATATGGATCGCGATATAGAAATACTCACAGGAAGTTTTTTGTCACAGACAGCAGCCGTAAAATTTCGAGACCTATTGAAAACCTTTTAATATATTTCCTTTTTTTTATAGTGATCGTTAACGGACTAAGCAGATAGCCAACCTAATGGTAAGTGGAAAACTAAGCAACATCAATAAGCAGCGCAAGTTGGTTGCAGGACTAGTTCCTGATAGGAACTAGTCCTGCAACCAACCAGTGTTCACCAATCTTTTTATGTGCCCGTAATTATATTGGCAACCACGCCATTCAGACCGGAAAACAGCATTGCAACAATCCTTCATAGGGGCAGAAACAAGTTCCCCGGACTTCCCCGGACAAACCCTTTCACAAAAAACTCTACTACTACTATACAATTTGACACTTATTCTTGATGCCTGAGGATCTTTGATCGTTTAGCACAAGTGCCACGGCTTGCATAAAATCCACGAGTTCATTAGAATTATTATAAAGGTAATTTTTGCAATTCATAACGTGACGCGACTTGAGATTTTTAAAACCTACATAAGTTCTGTAAACAAAATAGTTTCGATCTTTCATATTTGTCTTACGTCCCGCGACGGTAACTTTTTCTATTAGGTTCCAATACCCTGAGTGCCTCGAAGAAACGCTCCACTGTATTATAAATATATCAACAAGATCCAATACATATATTAATATATATTTTTATATAATATGTATATATATATATATATATATATATATTATATTTACCTATAAAGAACCCACTTTCACTTTGTAAGCATTTAGTGATATAATATCACTTTGGCACGGAATTTCAAATCACGTTGTCCTAAACAACGTTTGTAGCGTGCGAATAGCGTTCTTGGACAGAAAGATTAGTTAAAAGTTTTCATATATATCCATATCTTTAGTCATGATAAAGCTGAAGAAACTTTTTTTTGTTTGCTTGGATCAGTAAATGTACCAGTCATTCTTGATTTTTTTCGCAATTTATAGTCCATAGCTATTCTGGATGAGCTATTTAACTTTAAGCTACGAATTTTAAGAGCCGAGCAAATGATGCCACGTGATTAGTGAGAGAATATAGTGCATAATAGCAGATAAAACATTGTGTGGAAAAAAAATACTTTACGGAAGTTGTATGTGGACACTGCAGTTACTAATTAGAATTCGAACTTTTAATTGGGTTACTTCAAAGTTAGAGAAGGAATTTGGAATACTATTGGTCTTTATTCAAACAACGAAATAAATTACACTTTTCATAAACACTGATTAAAAGGCTTTTTGTGCTCTCGTTTACCTTTTACAATTCGCGCAAATGAAAGTGACAAAGCACTTTGTACCTTGTACCCTGCTACACAGAACGGGTATATAAGTGACAAATATGTGACTAATCAAATTCCCTGCGACAGTGATATGTCGCATGTCACAATTATAACAGGTGGACGTGAATCTGTTTCTACAAACAGTGATGAAACAGCGTTAGTTGCCTTTGACGAGTAGGGGCTAAATGTTTAGATAACGAAGGCGTGTACTGAAGGGATTTAGGTGGCCAAAAATTCGTTATAACCCGGTTTTTAATACAACAGCGGGTATCCGTTTAAAGTTTCCTTCTATATGGAATTTCTTCTGGAATTTGATAATTATATATATGGTGACTTAAGAAGTGATCATTTCCATACAAAAGATTTTTTAGATTTCTGGAGCTGAGTTTTTCTTAATTAATTAATTCATTTTCTCTTTTGAACGACCTATCTGGAAAAGGAAATAAAAATCAAATCTGTCCAATTTATAGAATACCGTTATATATAACGGTATTCTATGAGATTTATAGAAATCGTTAATAGATTTAGTTTCTACAAAACGAAGCAAACTATAGACAAATAGCTCTAAGGGTATTTTGTGATATATAGGAAGTTGTACACATAATATTCTCTCCCAATTACCTACTCTTATTTTTAAGAATACAAGTTTAAATTTTTGAGGTTTCGTTTACGGTAAAACTCAAATATATTTTTGTCAGAGATTATGACATTAAAAGCTTAAGCTTCCATATCAGATAATTTGCTATGCTATAAGAAACTTCTCTCATTGTATGCCACACCTTTTTGGCTAGAAACATTTCTTATAGCATAAAGTAATAAATTATGTTGCAAAGATCTGAAAGGTATTACTTGGATATTTCTAAAATAACTTTTCAAATACAACTTCAATAACAGATTAAAACCCGAGTTGTTAAAACGGGTTTTAATCTGTGTGGTATAGCATTCTCTCTCTCTTTTTGTGCCTCTCCACTACTGGAGGTTGGACGTCAGCTCAGCGAACTTCTCGCGGTCTTGCGCCAAGCGAAACAATACTTCCACGCTTTCAACATTGGTCCATTCACGGATGTTGCGCAACCACGACTTCTTCCTCCTTCCAACACGTCGTTTGCCCTCTACTTTGCCCATCATTATGAGCCGGAGCAGCTGGTATCGCTCATGTCTCAGAACGTGGCCCAGATACTCGACCTTACGCTTCTTAATGATAAGCAGTAACTCCCGGCTTCTGGCGACGCGTTGGAGTACTCTCACGTTAGAAACTTTCTGTGTCCAGCTAATGCGGAGCATTCTACGATAGCACCACATCTCAAAGGCTTCGAGACGTTTCTGAGTATCGGCTTTTAGAGTCCAAGATTCACTACCGTACAAAACTACCGGCCAGACATAGCAGTGGAGTAATCTTACCCTGAGCTCTATCGAAAGCTTACGGCTGCACAAAACCTTCTCCATCCTTTTAAGGCTGGCTCGAGCAATTTCAATCCGGGTTCGGATTTCTTGTCCACAGTCCCATTCTTCATTTACCCAAGCCCCGAGGTATTTGTACATTTGGACCCGTTCTAGGTCTTGGCCTTCCACCTTAATTCTTGGCTTTAGATCCTTGTCTCCAGATGCCACAAGAACCTTGGTCTTATTAACATTCATATTCAACCCCGCCTTCAAACTGCACTCGTTGACCCTGTCTATTAATGTTTGTAGGTCCTTTTCTGAAGAGGCTATAAGCACGGTGTCATCGGCATATCGCAGATTATTAACAACTTTACCGTTTATCTTGACGCCTATCTCCAACCCCTCCAGAGCTTCAGATATTACTGCTTCTGAATACAAGTTAAAAGCAGGGGGGACAATATGCAACCCTGTCGGACACCGCGGCAGATTTCAACTTGTTCAGTCTCTGAATGCTCAACTCTCACAGCTGCCCTTTGGTTCCAGTACAAGTTCTTGATAACCCGTAAGTCTTTGCCATCCAGACCGACATCCATCAAGCGCTCCAAAAGTATATCATGTTTTACGCGGTCGAACGCCTTTTCATAATCGATGAAGCACAAGATAACATTGGTCTGCATGTCTTTACATTTTTGCACTAGAACATTCAGGGCAAAAAGCGCTTCTCGAGTCCCCATTCCCGATCGGAAGCCAAATTGACTATCCCCGAGTTGTTCATCACATTTTGGCCGAATCCTGTTTTGGATGATCGCCAGGAATACTTTAAGTACATGGCTCATTAAGCTTATTGTGCGATATTCTGCACATTTTTTCGCTTTTACCTTTTTTGGTAGAGTTATAAATGTGGATCTAAGCCAGTCATCGGGTAAAGAGCCTGAGTTATAAATCTGGTTGAAAAAGTTGGTAAGGGCGTTTACGTATTTTTCTTCTAATAGTTTGAGAATTTCTACTGGTATATTGTCAGGACCTAGAGCTTTACCTTCTTTACCTTCTTCTTCTTTTCTTAGTGCTTGTTTCACCTCTGTTGATAAAATTGGTGGTCCAGAGTCATCCATAATAGTTACATTCGCGGAACTCCTAGAAGCATCCTCAAACATTTTCACTATGTAGCTACTCCACACTTGCTTCTTGCTTTCTAGGTCATGAAGATAATTGCCCTGATCATCACACAGTACATTCAAATTATGAGACCTATTCAGCC
The DNA here is from genome assembly GCF_905163445.1 of Pararge aegeria. NCBI lineage: Eukaryota > Metazoa > Arthropoda > Insecta > Lepidoptera > Nymphalidae > Pararge > Pararge aegeria. Next base: position 5,925,021 of record NC_053195.1, on the reverse strand, counting down.
CTGCTAATTCCCTGATCTCCTTATGAAGATTAAACCCATCGTGGTGTTTCAAAAGGTATTCGATACGATCGCATTTGGTCTCATAGAACTTATGTCGAGTGGCCCGAATTTTTCTAACAATGAGCTTATCCAGTTCATTGTACCTCTTTGGATCTGCTGTTTTGTGAATTCGACGCTCTCCCATTAATTTCAGAATCTCCTCAGTCATCCATTGCTGTTTCTTACCGAGATGGCCAGGCCGCAAATATGTATCACAAATGTTGCTGACCGTATCCTTGAGTGTGGACCACGTTGTTAAAGGTGTTGATGATGAGCATGTCAAGTGATCGTCGGCCCATTCGTTTATAGCGTTTGAAACCCTTGCTCTAACTATGGGTTCTTTTATCATATTCAAATCTGTATGGAAATGTGGTTTTTGCTGAGCCAAATATTTGAATTTGCAGTGAACTGTTGCTACGAGGGGGTTATGGTCAGACTTTATATCCGCTCCCGGATATGTTACACAGTTCTTGATTGAGTTTCGAAATCTTCTGTTGATCATTATAAAATCTATTTGATTGCGAACTATGTTATCAGCTGTATGCTGTGGCGAAGTCCAGGTATATAGACGCCTAGGATGTAGCTTGAAGAGGGTGTTTGCTATCGTCAATTCTTTCTCTTGGCAAAATTCTATTAAAGTATCCCCTCTCTCATTTCTAGTTCCAAGACCATAGTCTCCTGTCACCCCTAGTACAGACATGGAACCTACCTTAGCGTTGAGGTCACCCATTATCACATTTAAATCATGTTTTTTAGTATATTGCAAGAGAGTTTCAACCTGGCCATAAAACGCCTCAATTTCAACCAATGGTTTATCAGCCGTAGGAGCATATATCTGAATTATGTTTAAGTTTGCCGGCACTGCGGTTACTTGAATGAGCATTGCACGATTTGACAGGGGTATAAAGTTCGTCACTGATTTAGAAACTTCTTTGCTCATAAGAACTCCCACCCCATGATGGTCGGTTGACTGGTCGTTGCCAGAGTAATAAAGGATTTTTCCTTCAGCAGTTTCATATTTATTTTGTCCAGGCCACTTCGTTTCACTCAAGCCAAGAATGTCAAGTTTAAGACGCTCCATCTCCAGAATGATGTTAGAAAGTTTCCCGTGTTTCTTCATACCTCTCACGTTCCAAGTTCCTACTCTGATCTTTTTCGTTTTTGTAAGTTTCCCTCCGGAGATTCTTCGCACCCCTGTCCCATTAAAAGGACGCCGGAGACTCGGGGCCATGTCTATTGTTGTACTGTTCATGAGAGCTGATCTACTAGGGACGCAATAATGACGGTGGTATCCCGTTGCCTTCCGCCATTGCAGCTTCGTGACCGTCACGCCATACCCTGGCTACGCTCACGAATGTTTGACTTGAGCCCTAAAAACTACTATAGTTATGTCCTCAAGCCAATACTGAGACCGCTGCTACCCAGCCCCAGGCCACAATAACTACGCCCTTGTGACAGGGCTCGCCTCTTCCGCTGTTTCCACCGTTGAGGTCTTCACCTGTAACCCAAGGGGGCCGTGATATACCCCACAGCACTGGGTCCTCCCCTGAACTTAGCCATCAATATATCCCGGCTTACTGAGATATAAGATGCCCACCCCCGCGACGTGGACGCGCCAGGGGAGAATTACTCAAGTGAACGCTAGAGAAGGTAACTCTAACATTCCAAGAGCCGAGTTAACGGACTTGTTTGTGTCCAAGCCCGAAGGCATAGCAGGTATAGCATTATATAAAGTTAACCTAATAAATAACAAGCTTGCATACCGCAATATCAGCCACCAATCAAATTACCTGCGACAACCTGTCACTTATGTCACATGTCGACAATATGCTGTTGAGATGTGTGTACCTCGAATAGTGGTGAAACAACGTCCGTGCATTAGTGTAATGGGAGAAAATATCGCGTTTTCCTTCACTGATTTACTTTAAAATTATATTTTAAAGTAAATCAGTGAAGTCATTGCTTTAGCGAGGTTACGTGAGGTTTTCTAACATTAACAAACTTGAGTATTATGTTAGGTTAAGAAAAATTTAATAAGAAGGTACCTACATACCCAATAATTCAAGATCTCGTGTCTTCTAGTTATTACTTTTAACTGGCAACTATATTAAGTAGACGGGTAGATTTTATTAGAATTATTTGTGAAATACTTCTGCCACAGTAATGTTAATTTATTTGATTTCTTATTACGTCAGTTATTTCTAGTTATTTCATCGTTATCATCAACCCATACTAGCCCTGACAAGGCATAAATAGCAACTATTATTTATTTATTGGTTAGTGAAAAATAAAAAATTCTATAAGTATCTATAAATAATTGATTAGTGTAAAACTCGATGTTCTCGAAATGCTAATCTTATTATTGGAAACCTCGTAGCTTTCGTTTTAATTTTATGAATATCGTTCGCCATTATATTATCACTATGCTAACATTTCATGTAATGTAGGTACGCATTAAAAGTGCCATCATCATCATTAATAGGGCCTACTTCAAAAGTATATTTTTTACGGTGACTTTGTTTAAACCTTATGTTTTGCTTTCGTGATTTCCTAGTACCAACCCTCTTACCTCTAAACTCCCGTATTTATTACTCGGAACGTGTTCCTACATAACAAAGTGTACATACAACCGCGACACCGGACACTAATCAAATCGCTCTGTGACAGCGCCCTGTCACATGTCGCAACGATGACAGGCGTTCGTATCAGCGCAAACCAGGAACTTCATGTTGACACAGCACTAGTCGGACTGCCAAGTCAATCTATATTACCTTTGATATACCCAGCTCTATGTTTGATCCGGCATACCTTAGTCTATGATGAATTAAACAAGCATATTTGGGAAGGTGTAATATGCGGATGGGGTAGTTTTCCCGTGTATTACTAACACGGTACTTGGTCTAGGAAGGTTCTGTTTTGCTACACCACTTATAATTTGAGTATTTTCAAATCAAGAGTTTATAGGCATCTCATAATCGTCCGCGCTCCACCCAAGGCTCAACGCTCATTACTCATCTTTAGGTATAACTGACAGCTAAAGTTTATATTATATTTGTTTGGTATTTATTTTTGATCTATCGCTATGCAATACTATGGTTCTTCTTCTGCATTTCCCCTCTCTCTCCTCTCCGCACTGTCAGTTGCCGTTTGATGATTGACAATACATCTTGGCTTTATTGAAGTTCCCACTAACATCCTGTTAACTATAATTTAAGTAAGGAAAGAGGGTATGGGAGTACCTCCTGCCTAGTGTTTTAGAAAAATTACCTAGACCTTTGCTAGAAGTAATTGAAAATAAAAACCTGAAGCAAATCAAAAACAAATTGAAACGTTATTATATTCAGGGTACGTGCAAAAACTACTAGGCGGAAGTTCATCCAGACCATTCCTACAAATTCCATTAATTATCACTATAGAAATATTTCTTTTGTTGTTTTTTTTTTTTTTCCTTACATTATACATTAATTAATATATAATAATCAATATATATTTGTGCAACCCTCTCAAGCGCAAAAATCTTCCATAATGAAGATTAGCGTAATGTAATTGAGATCTAAACAACCATGTATTTTTTATTTATAATAAACAGATTTAATTTTTTTTTTTTTAAGTTCAACGGCGTGCACAATCGATTTTCTTCAAAGGGATTCAGGGAGTTCAGGAGTTTTAAGTAAGTTTGCATGTTTCTTGTACTTTTTTTTTGATTCCCGAGATTTTGATCTGCAGCTTGATTTTCCTTCGAAAAGCCGTAGGGTTGGATTTGGGGAAAAAACCTAGGTTATTCTAAAGCCCACTTTCACTTATTTTAATTATTGAACAATTAAAATGCCGGTGCCCCCAAATTTCGTCAGCATATTTAAAAAGAAATTTCACTCTTTGAATTTTAAAAGTAGACTTTTTAAAAAAGATGGTCTACGGCCATTAAAAACAGAAATTTTCTGTGTTTTCATTCCAAAGATACCTTTCATAAAGATAAAAATGTACTTCTTCAGCAGGATATGCACGTATATGTCTTACCAATTATGTTTAAACTCGAAGTCATCGCAGAGTTTTTAAAGGGAAAAGGCTCCGAAAATAATAAAATTGAGAGATGTCTCGCATAAATCAGGGAAGTAAATGAGAGAAAAACGTAAAAATAACCATTAGGGCAGTCAGTTGGAATATCAGTGCGACTCGATTCACGAAATTCATTCCACTTTCCGGTGTTATGACTTTAGGTCTAAATTATGACTTCTAATACTGTTTAAATGCAGCTATATTTTACTAACTGCCTCATTTATCAACTAGTTTGTATGTTGAAGAACGAATAGCAAGCCCGATCCAGGAATTGAACCCGGGTTCCCGGGAGGTCTCGAACAGCTCTTTTAGCCTGTCATGACACACTAAAATCATAATAATCATAAAAACCCGTCAATTCTGGTCGAACTAGCGAGTTACATCTATAAACCCTCACGCCTATCACAGGTCTAGTCTTAGAACTTCCTTATAAATAGTCTGAAGATGATGATTAAGGATTGCATGTCTGATTCCTTACTATTAAGCTAACTTGGTAAAGGGGCTCTCAAGAAGGAAGATATATTGTTTGGCAAAGCCAATTTACTGACTAACATTGTTTAGCATGACCCAGGAATCGAACATAGACCTTGCAATTCATGGTCGAACATGCTTCCACTAGACCAACAAGGCGTTTACTTAAGATAGACCTGCTCATCAATTTTTATCTCATCTACATGATATTATATCAGTAAAATTAAAAATCTTCAAAATTATATACCTATCTCATTTTTTGAAGGAGAATAAACGTTCTAATTTATTAAAATAGATCTCGATGGCTTTTAAACCCTGAATAAATATAATAATAATTCTGAATAGGCAATTAATAAATTTCAAGAGAAAGTCCAGGTTGCTTAGAAGAACTCCGCTATTATCTCTCACTAAATCGAAATATGAATGTTAAAATGTAAATTGTTGATGTTGGAAAAGAGCAATTGCTGTTTTTTTCCGGTAGAATATGCATTCTGATCCGTTGTGGAGTCACTACATGCTTTTTTAAGCCTAAGTAAGTAATGCCTAGATACAACTAGTTTCTGTTTACTTTCGTTAAACCCGTCTCAGTAATTCGCATTGAAGAAAAGTAAAATTTTGGGGAAATTGATGTTTGAATACTTTACTTTATTTTCACAGTGAATGCTTTTTAGGTCTTCATCAAGATTTAAAAGAGCTCTTGCGGGAAGGCCTTTATACAAACGTGAATCTAACGTAGCCCTTAATAAGTAAGGTCGGTACACACTTGATGGTTTTTTAGGTTTTTTGAGTTGAAAAGAAGCAAGATGAGCGAACGACCGCTCTACTATTTATAATGTTGGATGAATAGGCATAGAGTAGCTTTCTTGTTACTAGCAGCAGTTTTGAATTTTCAGTACATGGGATTTCTATTTCTGAAGTAAAACTCCTTGTGCGACGATTCGATTATTTTATTATTATTCCTAAAACTTAACTAATAAATAGATACATAAGAACATAGTGCGCCATTACGTCATCTTGCCCAATCGTACTACGACAATACACACATCACCAACAGCCCCAAAGTAAGCGTAGCTTGTGTTATGGGTACTAAGATGACTGATGAATATTTTATCGATTATATACATAAATAAAAAAAAAAAAAAAATACTTATAATATAGGTACAGCTAAACACCCAGACACTGAATAATATTCATGTTCATCGCACAAACATTTTCCAGTTGTGGGAATCGAACCCTTGCCCCAGAAAGCAAGGTGGCTGCCCACTGCGCCAATCGGCAGTCAAAACTGCACTTATAAATTTATTTTATCATTTAAACCTTTATTTATTTTTTTAATTTTATATTAATTATTTAAACCTTAGCTATTAATCTATCCTATAGGAAACGTGAAGTTTTTTGAAACATGAAGTAGCCGATATCATTTTCTGGCTTATAATCCACTAAAATCCCCTTAACAACAAATAATCCATTTTTATGCAAGAAATCACGTAACCAACAAACTTGTGCATTTACAATATTGATTGGGATTGTAATAAATTGTCAGAATCAAATCTTATAACGGTCACTTAATGGACTTAAGGAATCTCCCAACTTGAGAGTTTGTCCATGATAACCACGCTGGGCTGACGGGAATTCGCAGTAGATCAAAATTCAAATTCAAAACCAAAACTACGACACCCAATGGAAGACTAGGATTGGTAACAACTGTATTCTGAACTGCTGTCACCACACTGCACAGATAAAAAGATTATAACATATAACTAGCAACGCATATTATACGTTTTTCGATAAAATTTCAGTGATATAACAGGTGTTCTCATAATAAACCGCCCGTCATTTAATTCACGACGTTCAGGCGACAACGCACAAGTTATCTTTGTTTTGGGAATATTTCACGTGTGGTGCAATTTTAATCACTTTTTGAACAATACTGCAGAATTCTTAAATAGTGGTGGCTTTCAAATTCAAAATTCAAAGTTCATTTATTTCAAGTAGGCCTAATATAAGCACTTTTGAAACGTCAAGCCTGTCTGTGTGTATTGACTCTACCACCGGTTTGGATGTCAGATTCTACCGAGAAAAAGCCGGCAAGAAACTTAGCAGTTGCATTTTTCCAATATCAATCATTTACATTTTACATTTTGAAATTCATTTTTCTATCTTCCAAGCAACCTTGTCACTAAGAAATTCATCAATTGTTTAATAACCTCGCTGTAATGAATGTGTTTCAACACATTCTTTAAACTTATGCATTGGTAGGTCCAAAATTACCTTCGGAATCATATTATAAAAGCTTATACTCAATCCCACAAATGACTTCTGCACCTTTCTTAGACGTCACTAATTTATAACCATTTCTTGTAAGTCGATTATTTATATCCACTTTTTGGTTATATAGACTAATATGTTGTCTTACAAATACTATATTGTTATAAATATATTGTGAGGCTACGTAAAAATACTTATTTCTTTAAATTTTTACGGAGGGATTCACGATTTAAGTTTATATATTGTACAGCTCTTTTCTAAAATATGAATATAGTTTCAATATCAGCAGCTTTGCCCCATAATAAGATCCCGTAAAACATCACACTAGAAAGTACGAAAAGTAAACAAGTGTTGCTGTTTCTACGTCAGTAATATGTCTAATTTTCCTGACGGCGTAGGCAGCCGAGCTTAGTTTACCTGCTAGTGTATCTATATTGTTACCCCACTGAAGCCTACAATCTAACGTCATGCCCAGAAAAACTATGGAATCTTCTATTTCTAGTGATTCTCCATTTATTATTATATTTTTATTAACTTCCTTTACATTTGGTAAAATAAATTCCACACACTTAGTTTTTTTTACATTTAAAAGTAAATTATTGACAGTAAATCAGTTCGACACATGCGACATAGCATTTTATACTCTATATTCTTAATTGATGGACGTCCATTAAGAAACTCCTTATAATTCCTAAAATTGAGTGATAGATATCAAATCTGTCAATCTAGTACAGGGTTGAACAACGCTGCATCACTACGAAAAGCCATAAATCAAAAGAAGAAGAAGAACAACGCTGCATTTTTCAGAGCGTAGTTGCCACTTCAGCACCTTGTAAGCCATAAATATTTTATTGGCCCTCCAAGTTTTCTGCACCTTCTATTACCGCGTAAGCTTCGCAAAACGTTAAGCTATATCCGCAGTTAGTTGTAGACACAGAATTTAGAACATAACGAATCCTCATTCACCCATTACTGTATGTCTATTGCCCAAATGCATTGAAAACGCCACGGACACGCCTCACTTGACACCTGCAGAATATTGCTAGCTCACAAACTTTTTCCCACTTTGCCACTTTCTAGTAAACGTTTAGAACATTAGTGATTAAATAATTACTGTAAATAGCTAAATTGTATGAAATGACTAACAGCCTGTTTGAGAAACACAAATAAAGTTAAGTGGTTTTAAGGATAAAAATACTTATTTATTTTGTATACACTTTGTTTGTACACCACGAAAAGAAAAAAAAGATAGACACAACAAGAGGAAACTAAAAGAGTAGGATAAAAAAAGGCGGCTTAATCGCTTAGTAGCGATCTCTTCCAGGAAACCTTAGGATTAGAAGAACCAAGAAAAACCGATTGGTGGGGTGTATTATTATCACATACATAGTTACGAATAATTACACACAAAATAATAATTATAATAAATATAAAAATTATAAACTAATATATACTATAACATACCATACATACTTAAATATGAGTAAGAATAAATAACCTTGTAGTGAAAATAATTAAACTAAAAAACTAGTGACGTCCTCGGTGTTAAAAAACTGCCTCGTTCACGACACATTGCAGTAATAAGTATTTTAAGAGTTAAGAATACGAATTTAAACGTAATTAGATTTCCTATCTAATATCGTTTAAATTCGTATGATGAAAAAAAAACAATCCTTTTTTTTGTCCATCTAGCTCTAGTTTATACTGTATTCTAAGCTCTAGTTTATACTGTATTCTACACTACAGCTATGTAGACAGTCGAGGTAAAGTTACTTGCAGGGCGTCCATGGACACAAGGCGCACAAAACAGTGGAATATGGAAATCCTTACAAAAGACTTATAGCCAGCAGTTGATGGTGATGACTTATTATAGCTTTTATACAGCTTCAATTTGCATCGTGTTTAGGTTTGCTCTGGGACCAACTACGATCTCTGGCAAGCATCTGTAATTTTAAACAACTAAATATCACTTGCTTCAATGGTAATGGAAATCTCACAAAATAAATATCACTGACAGTGAAAGTGACAGAAAACATCGTGAGGAGACCTGAAAGCCTTAAAGTTCACCACAATGATCTCAAAAGTATACTGGAGTTTACTAAATACTTCGTAAACCCGTCGGACTACAGTCTCAACACTTTTATTCTAGGCGCAGACTCTTGACCTGTAAGTATTAGGTTGAAAATGCCGAAAATAGTTTTAACTTCAGTTCTAGTTGGAAAGCGGATAAGGAATCGCTGTTCTCTTGTTACTTATGGCTTTGGTGCCTGGTCTTACTCCGACTCCTTTCGGAAACGAGATGACATCTTGAGTAATAGTCCTGGCATTCACGTCAGGCTACAACCAAACACAATTTTTCTTCTTAAAATATCGTGCAGTGCTCACGCAAGGAATAAGTAAATACATAAGAAAGATTAAATTTAAGATTTCGTATTTATTAATTAATCTTAAAAGTTATTTATCGTCTTAGAATGCTATGTGAACCTCAAAGTCAAACGAAGTTAAACTGTAATAACTTAACTAGTATTAATATCGTTTTACACGGCGTATTATTATCGTTTTTTATCTGATCAAGCCCGATCTTAAATCGCCAGCTGAGCTGATTTTTTTCAGCTTAAACGATTCTTAAAAGCAAGGTGACCTAATAAGTCAATGTTTAAGTGTGTATTCCATTTATAGTTTCATAATAACGATTGTCAACATTGCCGTGATTGTGTTATATTGCGGTTTGGCCGCTAAAACTCGTTACAAAGATTAAAAAAGGCATGAATGGATTTTTTTTCCGAACTAAGCCTTTTTTGCAACACGACATATTGACAGGCCCACACAATCGATCTACGAATTTGCGACATGAATATAATCGATTTTGTGTTTAAAACTTGGCTTAAGGATTAAAATAGGCCAACATATGCGACAAATTATAAGATGTGTGACTTATGCTAGCTGCATTTATTGTAGTCTCCTTTAGACAATTACGTAGGTTAATACATATTTAGAATTCAGATTCAGGAGATTCTGCTAAATCAGCTCCTCTTCAGTATGTTATATAAATAGTAATAATAATAGTCTACTGAGATTGGGTGTCAACGTTGGACCTTTAGTTGGGCTTTAGAAAGCTGGTAAAAATTTTGGAACAAGCACAGCCTAAAAAAGAGGTACGGTAAATGATGTTGAAAAAGAGCAATCTGCTGATTTTCTTGCCGGCTCTTTTAGTTTAAATCTGCGGTGGTAGAGTTTCTACAAACAGACTGACTTGACGTTTCAAAAATGCTTATAAGCTGGGCCTACTTAAATGAAAGTATAAATAAATGAAAGTTGAATTTGAATTTTGGTAGTTCAACGGCTTTGATCTCGTGGTAAATGCCGACGTCTAGACAGCGTTACGACATTTCTTGGGATCCTTATAACTAAGGCCAGTGAGAATCCATTCCTCGTCTGCACCACCACGTAATTACCGCACGATGGCTTTGTCTAGACGGCTTCGTTAGACCCTTCCACTCAACATCATTACTCTATGGTACTAATCATTTTAAATGACTATCAATGAATAAATATTCCCTATGATTAATATTAGGTCAATATCCCTCTGATTTTTGTTCGTGGGTAAAGGGGGGTAAAGTTGTGATCCCCTTTTAATTGAATAGGCATGCGCATGATAACGATTTGGACCCTGTCGGAGAAATTTCTCTTGAGACTTATTATATTTAGTCTGAAATTATAGCTTGGGCTAGTTGCCAATTTCTATTATTTTATTTTATATAAAAAAAAATGCGAATTAAAGATTTTAAACTAAGGTTTTCGTGGATAATCAACATTTCTTAAATATAGTTCAACGGGTACATACCACGATAATATTCTCTATCTGACTAATGAATACCGACAAAAAGAACACGAAAGCGGGTAGTCAGATTCTGCCCGTGACATCCAACTTGACATCTCGTACCTACGTAGTCCCTTCGTGACCACTATACATGCATCTGGGTCGAACTATCCACAAATCCAAAAATATTATAGTGGTATGTACCCGTTGAACTATATTTAAGAAAAAGTTTACGAACGTTTTGAAGGATACATCAATCTTAAAGGTGGCTAGAGTAATATTCCGCTTCTAATTGAGAAAGTTACCAAGTGCCCTTTTTTATTGCCGCTGCTATTGTTCATTGTGAAGTTTACCAGTCCCCCATCTCGACAATTATAAAAGTTTTAATTGTTCTTACTTTTGTAATTAGAAAAAAGGGCAGTCTTATGAGCAGCGGATTTTTTAAGGGGGAGTGAAATATCTCGCTAATATTTACTTGACCTTGGAAAATTAATAATGCCTACCAAATCATTGACATTTGTTTATTTAAATACGTTAGTTCTTGACTAAATTGTCGCTAGTGAGTAATGATGAATTCTAAGATTGTGGCAGACTAACCTGTTAACTGTGTAGCAGTTATATTAATATAACAAGCAATACACTTAACACTACATCTGTACGACTACTAAATACTTTACTCACTAAATAAAACTTTACAAAAATGTAACTCTTAATCTCTCGGTGGCAACTAGGCACAGCTGAACCAGGGCATACCAAAGAAAATTCTGAAAATAAGTAGTTCCCAAAATGTTCCTCGGGAGAATCAAACCTAGGACCACTCCAATACGCTTGCTTACCCACAAAACGAGGTCGTCGAAACTTTTTATATTTTCATATAGATGATGTACAAATTTTCATCGCATATGGCCCTCATATTCCTAAATACAAAAATCGTGTCAGACTTTCCAACTTTTTTTATTTGTGTTAGTGTAAATATGAGTGTGAAGACACCAATGCGGCTCCCCGACAATCGACACAGCTCGGCTGCAATTTGAGGTTGTCGGATTAGACTGCGATGTCACATCTCGTTACAAGACGTGTGAAAACTTCGTCAGTGTAATGACCAAGTCGCTGATACTACGCCACCAAGTTGTCGGCTGTGGTATGTATCTAGAGATCGCTATGTATCAAGTCAAGGATTACTTGATAAGTGACGTAACGTGGTATTATCTATTTATTTTTAATGAGCTTTAGTTTTAAGGGATTACCACACCAAAGCCGGCTCTCCAACACAGCACAGTAATTTGATGTCGGTGGGTTGGCCTGTGATGTCACATCTCTTTGTCTCATCATTCCCCTAATCAGTTTCTACACGGCATCCTTCAGGAATTTTGAATCGTTTAGAGTACCAGCTTTGTCGGTGGGGTGCAGACTAGATATAATTGAAAAACCTAATTTTTATGACATTCAATCCTCACCCTTGCTTACACGGTTGCTCGTAGTGTTTTAATATAATCACTTTGCTATAAGTCTGTAATTACTTATCTGGGAATTAGCAATATTAAAATTGAGATTTTATATTGAGATTTTTCGGTTTTATTTAGTTTTGCTTGAATATATTGAATGTGCCTATCGACATGGAACTTTCAATAAGTAATAAGAGTAGATACTAGCAACAAGTAGAGCGCCAACAAAAGTTCGCAAGGTTATTTAAACAGTTCAATCAGTAGTTTAAATCTCGGCCCGTCTTCAAAGTAAGCATACACTTTGAAAGTTTCACTGCGAAGAAGGCTTTCTATTCTTGAACTTGTTAAATATTCAAATTTATGCAGACCTTTTAAATAATTTATTGCGATTCGCTGCTTTGGTTTTATTGCCGACTTGATTGCTTTAAGCGTGTGTTGACCTACGATTTCTGATTATTGCTGTGAATGTAGGTAGCTTTTTCTGTTGGTTGGATTACCTTATCTTACCTTTATAATTCAACCGACAGGAAAGTTACCTTTTTGGTCAAGTTTTTAGCATGTTAATGAATAAATGACGGGGTTCCTAGTTTGATTAGCGAGTTAGGCCAAGAATTGAAATAGTCAGGATTCTTGTTAAAATCCTGAGTCACGGACCACGTATCAGTTTAAACGAGGGAAGAAATAATAAAAAAAATCACTTAATTATTGTAATGGGAAATATATCGCATATTTTTCACAAAAAAAAAACATATTTACATGTTTTATTATTATTATTTTAACCTTTTCATAGTATGTTTAAAAATTTTATTCTAATGTTAGTATTAAATTTTTAAGCAATCTAGAATCTGTTTACAAAAATAATTATACTAATGGAAACACGAAAAGCAATTAATAATTCGTACTTAATTTGCTTACAAATGAAATTTGCACGTATAGGTAAGTATCTATCCAATTACTGTCGAAAATGAGCTCGTTCCAGTTTTCTTTCACATGGAAAATACTGTAAATAATAAAAGTGAGAGATATTTCACATAAATCATATGAGCAAATGAGAATAAAACGTGAACAATAGCCGGGACCACATGAAGCGCGTAGCCTCGCGAGACATAATATACTTCGAGGCGGTTGTGCCTCGTCACAGCGGACCGATCACGGCGAAGCCCATACGAGGTTAGCCACGCCAAGGCTATTCTTAAAAAAAGAATAAAAAAAAAATATATGTTTTGTCATATGTGCAGCCTATTGATAGCCTGGAAGTGATCGCTATGTAGCGAGCTACGGCAGTAAAATTTTAAACATTGTGTTAACTCGTTTTTGATTTGTACTTTATGTGTGATGAGCAATAAAGTATTTCTTTATTGCTCATCACACAGATCTTTTTTTAGCTTTCTGTTCCCAAACACCTTTTGTGGGGAGCAACAGTAAGCATCTCTCAACGCTGCGGTTTTCGGTAGAAGAATTGATTTTCAATGACAACTTATTGACTCCTTCTATTTTCTAGGTAGCTACGTTTTGGGCCGTCTAAAAATAACAAATTATATCTTAGGAACCTCTAAGGCAAGCGTTAAGCTATTCCTGTGTGGATGGTAGGTGGGACGCTTTGGCCGTTGCTAAAAACATGCCGTAAAGCTATTTAGGTATAAACGTTACGATGCCGCGCAGCTACCGATTAGGTGTATGGGTACAATATAACTGCCATAGAAAAAAACTGACTAAAGTGACTCGCGTGTTTGTTGTATTGAATAAATAAAAAAATATTAAAGGCCTCAGGAAACTCACTTTTCAGGGTCTGGCAATTAACGTGTTAGATGAGAGCAGCGAAACTGCACGCTACGTGTGTACCCTGCTAATATCCATTAGAGCATTCATTCGGAACTTCGAAGCGACTTGATTCATGAAATTCATTTCGCTTTCTGTTGGCATTTAATGGCTAATTTTAAATTTTAAGCTAATTTTGGCGGTGAAGGCAAACATCGTCAGGAAAACTGCAAAACTCAAAGTTCTCCATAATATTCTCAAAGGCGTGTGACAACCACTGGACTTCAATTTATGTTTATTTAATTTTATTTTTTGTAATGCAATTGTTTTTTTTTTTTTTCTTATTTTTTTTATAGATGTGATGTGAGGGTGGTATGTTCAATTCTTAACATGCTCATCGGAGCTACTTTAAGGATATTCATTACTGCCTACGCTTAATGGACACTTTATATATGTCATAAAATTTTCTGGCCTCCTTAGATAACCCAGATCCCGCAAATCAAGATTAAAGTGAGCCCTGAACGAGAGTCTTTCTTATTCGCTTCGGACACATTCCACCAAAATGTGATAAACATCCTCGATAACATTGCAATATGAGCACTTAGGCGACGATGATTTTCCCAGTAGGTGTGCAAATCAATTTAGGGGGATGTGCCCGGAGCGAAGTCTTAAAGCTAATACAGTATCACTACTCAATTTCGCGCCGGCAAACCACTGGGACCTAGGAAGAGATAGTTGGATGGTTTTGTACCAAATGCCCTTACTGTGTGATATATGTTTCTCGGGATTAAAAGGCTTATTGATTTATTTTATTTACATCAATTATCATCACCTGATGGCGAAAACTACTGAACGGATTTAAATGCAATTTGGTATATTGGTAGCTAATATTCCGGGTCATCATATAGGCTACTTTTTATCCCGATAAACAAAAATTTTCCTCCGGGAAATGGGATGAAACTTTTAATAATTCTTTTTTTATTTGAAAGTGTATACTATGAAGCATGTATTTTCTAATTTTAAGAAAGATCTGATAAATATTCTCAGAGATAAAGGGCATAACTCTTCACTGATAACAGCAAGTCGCAAGGCATATGGGTTAAATTATTTAAATTAGACCTATGTTTAGAAGTTACGACGGGTATAACAATTCTAAAAGCAAGAAAAATGCATGCCCGGCCTCGTATTATACGGTTTGGAAATAAAACTGGACCCAGTAGGTGGCGCTGCAATAAGGTTCTTAATTTTAGATGCAGACGAAGTTGCGCGGGTCAGCTAGTTATATTATATAATTACTGCAGAGCGACAGAAATAAGCATCGCGGTAGTACTTAGGTAAACGAGTTCTGTCACAAAAAGCTCTACTTCTCCTTTTTGCGACAGAAATAGGCATGGCAGTAGTTCCCCGGACGATGGACCGGACGGACTAAACCCATTAAGATAAAATTCTGAATAGATATAAGCTTGCACTTTAAGATGTAGATACATACAATTTTTGATCTGGGAGAATAGCGTCCTCCAGGAGAAAAAAGTCTTCATAAACGCGGGCACAGTCGCGGTCAACAGCTGTTTAGTATAAATAACATTTTTCTGTACAAAAGTAGATAGATGTCATACTTTACAAGTACTGTACTTTACTTTATAACTTAACATTATTTTGGCATTTTATGTTATGTTAATTTAATGTACTTATCACAAAATTGTATTCATATTGCACTATGCAAATTTAATATAAACTTTATTACCTTAAAAAAATATATCAAAATCACGCCATGGCACTCTAAGTTGCAGTTAGAATTACAATTTTAAATAAAAAATTACCCAATTAAACACAATGTTCGAACAATTATGCAAATGGCGGGAAGGCGAAAGTTTAGAGAGGTCTCATTGCCAAATGAGATACGTGTTTGAATACTGAATAACTTCAAATTAATATTATACAACCTCACTTAAACCTTTGCGCCTCACTCTTATAAATCTTAATTAAAAAGCTTCTTAAATAGTGCAGTTTTAGATGAGGCAGTTACCTTGCTTTACGGGTAAATACCATTTCATAGACAAAATCTGCTCAAATTATTATTTAACCTGAATAACAGCAAACTTAATACATTTAAAAACAAACTAATTACTATTTTATTACTTATATTAAAAATGGCGGGTCTACACAATAACAACTATCAATTAATAATATAACCTATTTACTGTAAGGTTTGTGTCGAGTATTTGTGCATTGTGCATAGTTATACGTTTGGTTTGGATAAAAACCCATGGTATCTAAGTAACATAAATTTAAACGCCTAACAATTTAAATTATAGGTTGTCTTTGAATGATTAGGCGCGTTTGCTATAATGAGATAAGTCCCTTTGGAAAGTATACAAAGCTTTCTGTATAGACCGCTTGAACATTCATACTAAATTCTCACCTTAACTGCTATAGAATTGAATCGAAATGACATTTATGTAACAAAGTTGTTACTTGAGCTAATGTGTTGAAAAGCGTTTAGGTTGTAGTCGAGCACGCTGGCCAAGTGCGGATTGGTAGTCTACTTACGCTCTTGAGAACATTATAGAAAACTCTCAGGCATGCAGGTTTCCTCGCAATATTTTTCTTCACTGTTGAAGCAAGTGATTGTTTGCTTAAAATGTTTTATAGTCCTAATTGTTTGAGGACGGCCGGGTATTTAACTGAATAAGAAGCGTTATTTCTTGATTCCTCTTGATCAATTCATAACTGTCATTATAAAATGACTGTTGGTAATTTTAAGAAAATATAGTTCAAGAGAAGTTATAGCCACAAGCGTTTTTTGTATGTGCTTATTTTAAAGACAGCCCGGTGTTTAAACTTCATGAAGTGTTTATACAACCTTGTGAACTTTTGTTAAGACGTGTAGCAACATGTCTGATGGATCTTAGACATCCAAAAAGATGTCAATGTCAAGTAGTTAGACATTAAAGACCTTTATTTTGCCGCCAAGGTGAATGAAGTAATTATGGTTTTCTGCAGGGTATTTGAAAATAATTTTCGAAGCTTCGACTTGCGTAAACATGCAATAAGTAGTATAATAACTTATTATAATTATTGTATTGTAATTGTATGCTCTTTTTTCTCAGTAATGACAATATATCTAAGAGGTAAATAAAAAGCACTACGTAAATTTGTAGCTCATTATAATTGTAATAAAATGGCGACTCACGGCGATGCACCAGACAAAGTTCCTGCTTTAAGCTTGCGATAAGTCTGTATATACGAAATTTTAATTTAGTCTATTTTATTCCTCATTGTGATAATCTTACAAAATTTAGATAACTGACGCTAAGTGCCCACTTTCTTTTTCATAAAAATAGACGCCCTTGAGATGACCAGGAGAGAGTAAAAAGGAGATTTCTGTTGTTTTGTTGTTGAATAGCGATTTTGTTACAGTCGATAGGCTTTATTCTTTTTCTATTGCTATATGACTAGCTGTTGCCCGTGACTTCGTCCAAATTTATTTCGGTTATTCAAAAATCCAGCTGGAAAGCTTTGTGCTTCAGTGATAAAACTAGGCCTATGACTATTTCCAAGATTTTGACTCTACGCACAGTATAACTTAAGATACCTATAATATTCTAATAATACATACATTCATACCCATATTTAAAGATACGGTAATTTATAGAAGCTATACACAGGAAATACAGGTCTATTTACATAGGATGTTGAGCAGTGGCGTGCATATAGGGTAAGCACAGGGTATGCAGATGATTTAAATTGAAGAAAATCTCCCGTACGAGTTATAAAAAAACTTAAGGATAGGCATTGTAAGAGTTATAATAACCTACCCTTAAGTGTTTCTAACTCGTACTTTTTTTATATCACCTGCATACCCTGTGCATACGCTTTATGCACACCACTGATGTTGAGGTACCCATATATACTTTCACCACCCAAACCTATCCCGTAAGAGTGAAATTCTTATAGCTGAGACCCTATACAAGATCTAATGCAGGGTTTTAACAAACAATGTTAGTCTTAATGAACACACCAACGATTTAAGTAATTATAGTTTTCTGGAGGGTATTTGAAAATAATAAAATGTGGACGGTAACTTCCCACACCGGGCTGATACTGTTATATAAATAAATATACTACGACAATACACACAAAGCCATCTAGCCCTAAGGTAAGCGTTAGCTTGTGTTATTGGTACTAAGATGACTGATGAATATTTTTATGAATAATATAAATAAATACTAAGAATATACATATAAACATCCAGACCCTGAAAAACATTCATGCTCATCACACAAACATGTTAAGTTAAGTTATTAACATAAAACCGTACACTTAAATGCATGACCTCCTGATCCACAGCCAAACTAAACATCTTAATCACCAGACCAACAAGCTTTTTGTTCATCATCATCATTGCATCAACCGATTACCGGCCCACTACAGTTCACGGGTATCCTCCCACAAAAAGAAAGGTTAAGGCCGTAGTCCACCACGCTGGCCCAGTACGGATTGGTGGACTCCAAACACCTTTGAGAACATACATCTCAGGCATGTAGGTTTCCCACGATTTCCTTCACCGTTGAAGCAACTGAATGATAACTTTTTTATTGTACACCAAAGAAAAAAAGTAGTTAAACAGAGATATACAAGAGATATACATATCAAGAGAGTACAATTTGGTGGCATTATCGCTACATAGCGATTTCTTTCAGGCAACCAATGGCATTAAAGCAAAAAACATAGAAAAGAGGTAGGTGCAATAAATAAGATTTAAAATTATACAAATATATAAATATAAATATATTACATATAAATACAAATAAAATATATAACATATAACATCCTCAATTTATATGAAATACATGAATAATTAAAATTACACACTTAAAATGATCCGATCAAATTCAAGTGATGTTTAAATTACTTAAAACTTGACTGACTTTTAATAACTTACAAAAGTTAGAGGTGCTGGGATTTGAACTCGCCCCCGAAAGTGAAGTCTAGCTCTTACCCAATACTGTAAGCTTGTAAGCTTTATGTTGCATAACATTAATATACTTCCGCCAAGAAGTATTGTTGCAATGCTGTGTTCCGTCGGTATAATTACAGACACATGAGGCTTCACTTCTGTGAGGAAACACTGCATGATTTGTTCCTGACATACCCTGTGAAGTGTTGCTCTGTTTGATAGCTTTTGTTTTCCACTTACCATCAGGTGAGCTATCTGCACAAAGCTCCATAGTGCAATGTTCCAGAAACGCTGAAGATCGTAACAAGTGAAGGCGCATCGCGGGGGCTGCTGTTGCCAAAGAAAATGTATCATCGTCAACCACGACCACTCTGTCAAGAGTGAACGAGTTAGAAGAGAGAGAGAGAGAGCTATCTGCTTGGTCCATTATTTATAAACAATAGAAAAATAAAGAAGAAATCTCTACAATTGAATTTGAAGCAATATTTCTACTACGTCGTTTATTTCATTAATTTTCTAACTTCTATCGTTTCTGAAGGTAACGGTCGCGAGTTTCGAGTTCCACTTTGATAATTCCTCTGCTTATTAAACTTTTTTCTAATTAGAAAAGTGTTCACAATTAAAACTTTTATAATTATCCAGATAAAAGGAACACTAAATTTGACAATGAACAATGAAAATGGACAATTAAAAATGGGAAAGTCCTGAACTTTCCAATCAGATACACACAATGCATTAGTTATGGTTTGAAAAAGGTTGTTTTTAGAAAAAAATATGACTTATTTGCTGTTTTTACTATATTTGATCCGCCTCTGTTAAATCTAAACCAATCTTTATGAGTATCTTTCAAACAAAAAAAGTGTAAGTACTTATATGTATTTCAGTTTAAATATTGATATATATACAGATATATATGTTTAGCTATATAGTATATGCATTATTAGTATGTATAGTATATGTATTGCATATAATTATTAAATTTAGGTATTGCACTATCCTGTTTGATGTAATATGTTTTTTAAATCAAAGGTTGTCTGGAGGAGATGGCTTTAAGCGATAAGGCCGCCTTTGCGCATATATTTTGTATTGTCGCTTGTTTTGTTAAACTAGCTTTCTTTCCATATGTGCAATAAAGACTTCTTCTATTCTATTCTATTCTAAATATTAGTAAGGTAAGTGAAGGTACAGTCTTAGATTGATAGCAAGATAGAAAGGGTATCATAGTTTATTTAACCTACTTCTGCCCTTAGTCTGTTGCTATGGATCGAAGCATAAGTAAATGCCTTATCCACTTACTCTCATTTCCCGGGAATTCATAAAAATTCTGTAAATTCAAGTAGGAGGTCCCGGATTTGATTCCCTGGATCAGGGCAATTTGGAAATTTCTGATTTTTCTCTGGTCTGGTCTGATGGGAGGCTTTGGCCGTGGCTGTGGCGTGGTTAGAAAATTTTGACGTGCGTGCTGGGATTTGAAGACGGACCCCTGAAAGTGAAGTCGAAATCCTACCCTCCGCTACTCCCGCTTCACTAATGCTAGTATTTTACTAGCCCAACCCAATAATCGAATCTTAGACATCTCAAACGTTCCACTAAGTACAGTACTACCTTCTTCGATCTTAAAAAGCGTCAATGCAAAGATCCACTGCAATGGGTGATTGAATGATTCATGCAATGGATGATTGGATGGATAAAAGCGGGGGATTAAAGGCACCAAATTCTCGTTTCATTGGCTTGTCTTCGGTTATACGGAGCCTGATCCGCTACTGAGAGCATTCTTTTGTTAGTTGGCAGACCTCATTTGCAATTCAATTGGGGAATTTTCGATCGTTAGTCTCTGCATTTTCTCCTTTGTTTAAGAAAGAGTTTTTCAGTTCTCGGGAAAGATAAAGTTAAAAAAAACTGACAACCAAACTTAGAAAATACAACCACGAAAGAATATTTAAGTAGGCATTTTAGGTCTTTAATTCCATAAACCTACTTTCCTCTAAAGCAAAGATATTAAATCTTTAATAGACAAAATTGTATTTATCTTCTTCTCAGTCGGTTCGCTCTTGTCAGAGCCTCTATCCGAAATATCAGATATCTGAGAAACGCTAGTCATATAAGCGTTGTGGCACTCTTGACTATCCGTCGCCTCTCTTCTGGAAGCTGTCTTTCTTGTTTACTCCTGTGGAGGGACAGCCACTGCAGCCTTTATTTAGTCTGCCCATCTCATGGGCGGTCTTCCGCGTGAACTGGTGCTCTCGAGTCCTCCTTGGATAACTAGACGTTATTGGAGTCATTGTCTCTTCTTGTTATGACACCACAAGAAAGCATTATAATTTTGACACAAGAGCTTTAACAATATTAAATAATAGTACTTTAAACGATGATAGAACCGCCCTGACCGTTCCTGTGTTATTAGCAAGCAAACTCTTCATTTGTATAGCATTAATTTCGATATAATATTTTCAAAATGTGCGCATTATAACTTGCATTTGATATAGCATGCCAAAATAAAGCCCCTGTTTAGTAGAAATCTATCGGTGTGTCTGTCTAATTATATGATTTTGATGCCGTTTAAGTTTCTGCCGTGCAGTTTAAAACTCTAAGACCAAGTTCTTAGATTTTTTTATAGGCTACCGTGGGTTAAAACCGATATACATATATTGTTAGTTTTCTGTGTTTCTAACTTTGGTTTGAAAAGTTAGAAATGGTATACCTATAAACAAAAAACAAGACTGAAAAAAGAAGAGAATTCATAAAGTTTCCGTGTTCGCGTGAAAAATCGAATTTAAATGCAAATAACAGTTTTTATTGTTTGATTTTTCTAGCGCTGATTCCCATTTTCCGCTTTGGGTGTTCCCAAAACAAAGCTTCCCACTCCTGAACTTCTTTCACGGTTGAGACAATGCCCCTTTGTTCCCTTGATTATTAACAAGGAAAATAATAACAGTCTCGCGAATTACACGTGAGATTGTCTCATTGTTCCGACTGTGCACTTTTAAATACCTCTTTTTGTATATTCTTTTTTTCTTTTAATTTTGTCGCAGCTGTTCAAAGAACTTTTTTATTGTAACGAGGAAAGTTTGAGAACGCGCTCAGATGAAAAGAGAAGTTTGGCCGGTCACACAAATTGTTGGATTTAAATGAATTTTCATACTAAATGGACGACTATGACTACATCTGACGAGAAATATGACAAAGAAAGATTGTACACTGCGGTGTACAAATTCAAATTCAAAATTCAATTGTTTTAATTAGGCCTAATATCACCATCACCCTATTCGGACCCACTACAGGGCAAAGGTCTCCCTCTCAGAAGGGAGGGCCGTATTCCACCATACTAACCAATTACGGACTGGTGGATTACACACGCCTTTGAGAACAATATGGATAACTCTTAGACATTTCTTAAATATAGTTTAACGGATACAAACCACGATAATATTTTTGTATTTATATTGAACACGAAAGCGGATAGTCAGATTCTGCCCGTGACATCCAACTTGTCAACTCGGACCTACGCAGTCCTAACGTGACCACGATCCATGCAACTGGGGGTCGAAATATCTATAAATCCAAAAATATTATCGTAGTACAAGTATGTACCCGTTGAACTATATATTTTAAGAAATGTTGATTAACAACGAAAATCTTAGTTTAGAA
Organism: Pararge aegeria; assembly: GCF_905163445.1. NCBI lineage: Eukaryota > Metazoa > Arthropoda > Insecta > Lepidoptera > Nymphalidae > Pararge > Pararge aegeria. The sequence goes on along the minus strand of NC_053195.1, from coordinate 5,902,556 downwards.
TCTTTACTTTACACTCAGGCATGTAGGTTTCCTTATTTGCACATAACTCTGTAGAGTAAAGCTCCACCTGAAATGGAAGCCGTAGCTTTGCCCACTTAAAAGGTAAAGTCTGCCTGATTTCAGTAACTCCACCACCAGATGGCTGATTCTTTCGAGAAGAAGCCAGCAAGAAACTCATCAGCTCTCCATCACTATCATCATCATCAGCATTATCAACTAGCACGCTACATGGCACGTGCTTCTTCTCAGAATGAGACAGTTAGGCCTTAGTCCACCACGCATTAATCAACATAAAATTCAATTATTTTACAATTCTTAAATGTCGTTGTCGTTTCATACACCAGAAAAAAATAGCTCAATAGTATTAGAGTTATTTATTAATTCAAGATTATTTTCTGTCATAAACTGTTACTGTCAATACTTAAATATATAAAATAACATAATCAAGATCCTAGTATGACTAGAGAATTGTTTTTTCCGAATGTTAATTATGAATGTAATTAATATAAATACTATTTAGGGTAGATTTGTAATATTTGTTTATTCAACAATTATTTAAAATAGACTAAATGAATAATTATATTAATATTAAAAATTAAATTGTATAAGATTTAACATGGATTGCGAGTTCATTCGCGCATTTTTGCTAAATATCACGTGATCAACACCAATTTAGGAGGGGACAAAGATAGCGCCTCAGGGCCATTCTACGAAATTTTAGGCATTCGAACGCGAACGTTCAACGAAGTAGCAACTTGTGTTAAATAGTGTCGAGTGATAAATGAAAATAGAAGTGTAAAAACAAAAGTTAATAAATAATAAGAAAGTTGTTTGAACTCTTAGCCGTTGCCAATAATGGGCACTTAAATTGATGAGGTGCTTCCAGATTTTCAAGTTTTTATCGCATAAAAACACTGGAAAGGTACTTGAGTTACTTGTAGTTGATATAGATTAACGAGCCTAGCGACGATAAAGAATCACATATATAAAATAAATAAATAATAAATATACTACGACAATACACACATCACCATCTAGCCCCAAAGTAAGCGTAGCTTGTGTTATGGGTACTAAGATAGATGTTGAATATTTTTATGAATATATTACATATAAATACTTATAATATACAGAAAAATACCCAGACACTGCAAAACAATCATGTTCATCACACAAATATTTTCCAGTTGTGGGAACCGAACTCACGGCCTAGGACTCAGGAAGCAGGTTCGTTGCCCACTGCGCCAGTCGGCCGTGATATAATTAAAAATCCGGTTTGACGTCCTTTCCATGATTTAGTTTAATTATTAGTTTATGTTTGGTCTAAAATCGAATAATCACTATGAACAACGTTTGATGTTGTCAGGAATTAAAAGCTAATAACATTGAAAGCCGACATTGTTGAAAACCTAAAGCTAATTAAAATTATTGATTCCGCCCATAATTATTGTCACAGGGATAGAGAATATATAAACACATCGTTTGACATAGCACCAAAATTGATCCATCCAATTGAGCTTAATCACTGTTTAATTATTAACGGGATGATTAAAATGCGGAACAAAGAGGATACTATTATGAAAATTAAGCTGAATTTGCCATACTCCGCAAAAAGCAGGAGAATCTATATGGTGTAATTTATAATTTTTTCAATCTTTATACTCCACACCAAACAGATCTGTGGCAATGTTCAGGTTCAATGTGGGGTACGCACGTTTCGCTCCGAAACCTGAGCATCCTCAGGAGAAATTCACACAAACAATTATTCATTGTAAAGTCAACATCTGAGGATGCTGCGTCGCGGCCACGGATTTCCGAGTGGTAGACACTGCATTACTTATGGTAGACACTGAATCGCTAATGGTAGAAACTGAGCTGAAAGTGAACTCCGAGATGGAGGGTTTTATCGCGATCGTATGATTGTATAAATGACGTGCTTCTACGTTAAGATATAGGCGAGTAGTGACGGTTTGTGCAGCGAGTATCTGCTAAAGGTAGCAGCTGCTTTCGAATACTACGACACGTAGATACCGAGTCGCGAGTGGAAGATTCGGACTCGCAAGTTGAGGCGAGTCAACAAAAAACCTATGAAAAATTATGTTTATAGTTTGTCTAGCCACCAGTGAATAATTACTGGAAAGTTTGAAATCATAACGCAACTACGCTTTAATTTCACTTAACACATGTTGCGTTTCCGGCATAACGCAAATATGGTATTCACTCTGAACATAAAAGAGAAATAATTATGAAAGGTTAAACTCGATATTTGCTTGGTTAAATTGAAATGAGCGGAATGTGAACTTAACAAAGGTCTCATTATTAAATAAGGTTTATGTGAACGCGGAATGAATTTATACTTTTATCTTTTTGGCAGCGAATTTGGAACGGTCGTTTATTTATTTAAGAAAACCTTGGCTGGTATCTGATTCTATATTACGTAACTATGTGCGAAATACTATATAATTTTATAATTTGAGACCTATTCGTACACTAGACTTATTTTAGTACCAATCATCACTATCCTTAGCTTTATTTTAATGTTCTCCTACAAGCCTGGCTATTAAGAGAAAGGAAAATAGAGCATAAACCCATCATGCTGTAACAATGTTACTTATTAGGTTCAAAAAATTTAAATTATCATAAAAATATCATTGCACAAGAAAAACTTATCTCTAAAGAGATTTCTTTCAGAAGTCTTCGAATGTAAAAAAAAATTGAACTGGTAAATGATGAGTAGGTACTTACAGAAATAACTGGTACTTATAAGAATACAGATATACAATACATATAAATGCACTGATATAGTATATATACCAAATGTAATGCTTTATATCTTGAAGCCAGTGATCTTTTAATTGCTTAAAACGCACATAATTTAGAAAAGTTAGACGTGGGATACGAACTCGGCCCTCCGAATGTGAAGACAAAGTTCTACCCACTGGGCAATAGCCGCTTCTTTAATGTGGATTTTTATCCAAGGTACTAGATAAGCCAATGCTAATTTAAAATCCAAGTCGAATCTACCCTCTTAACCAACAAGACAGTTTCAATCTCCGATTCCTTTCCAAGTTCATTTTATAGGCCCAGAAATAAAGCAACACTTCGCATGGCCTGCAACGACTATAAACCTGAGGAGGACACATCAATAAGTTTTCGTTTTCTTTTTAGTTTTCCTCAGCAAAAACCGCCACTTAGCCATAGGGCCGCCTTTTGTATCCTACTACGTACTAAAAGTAAGTAGTAGTTCTTTTTTTTTGTATGAAAGAGTATAGATAAAATAAATAAAAAAATAAGTTAAGTTTAGCTGCTTTAATGTCATATTTAACTTAAAATTGCTGAATTGATAAGTCCTGTAAATTGGTTAGATATCGGCCAATAGCAAAAGGATTGTTGCAATGCTGTGTTCCGGTATGAAGGGTATTCGATTTAACATATGCTTGGTCCGTCAATTATTACTATAAAAAAATGTAAGAACATAATATTAAAATTATAAAAATAAATTAATAAAGGACTCTTTAAACTTTACTCCAGCGCAAAATAGCTTTGGCTCTCGTAAAAATTACGCTGAAAATTTCCACTTACAATTGAATCGGGCGCGAATAACGAAACAATTATTGTGACGCACAGTCGGACAAATTGAATGAAATAGTTATATTTGGAATGTTAATGGGATAAAGGAAATTATCAAGGATCTGACAAACTGCCAGAGCTACAAGTAGGGTTATCCATTCATCAAAGAGAAGGATTTTGGCATTTATCCACCTCGCTGAGCAAATACTGATACACACGCCTTCAATATCATTGTGGAGAACTCCGTGGCATGCGGTTTCCTCAAGACTTTTTCCTTCAACGTTAAAGCAAGTGTTATTTAATATATTTAAGTTGCACAATGCGGACGTTTTAGGTCAGATGAATATTTGTGCCGGTTCGTGTGGTGCAGGCACACCCCTGCTGGCGGTGCCGCGCGGACGCACCAACTTGCTTAACAAGTCGCCGCTGCCGCGCGCGATTTGGACCCTTAACGACATAGCTGAGAGAACGGATCTGTTTTGTTGTACTCTTACTGGTTGTGAGGTGCATTTGTTATATTGATAAAGTTTAGCATGTAGGTTAGTAAAATATAGTTATAATATGTGTTGATAGGTGTATCAGTGTCTACGCTTGGAAAATTCCTATAATACTAGTCGTAAGTTGAAAAATAAATAAATAAAAATAATTCAAAAGTAATATACTCTGGAAAGTGCCGGGGATTGAATCAATTCAATCGAGATTAACACCGAAAAATATTTCCGCTTTTCAATAGATTTTCTAATTCCACAAATAAGGGCTAATTAGGCGAGTAAGGATGGCTACTACTATTTGTTACTAAACATCGCACAACAATCACGAAAGAATATCTAAGAAAACTTTGCGATGTAAACTATGTCTGCGTGAGATTTGCTGTTTCACACATATGGCTGAACATTTACGCAGAGTATGAAATCTTAGAGCGTTAACATACACAACTTGAAACGATAGCAGAACATTTCCTGTTGTTACTTCATAATTTGTAGTTATTTAACATGCGAAACAGTGGTAGACGAACTTTAATACTCAGAGATACGTTACAATCCAGTTGAATAAAATATAGGAACTACTTTAACTATTCTAAATTGATACTGTAAAGTGGTGATATAAAGACTAATACCCTCATTCGAAACTTGAAATTTTTGAATGTTTCTTAGCTATAACCTCACTACAATATGAAAAACTTCAAATTTGATTAAGAATTAATCAAAATAACAACTATTCATTCTGTAATTTTGTTCAAGTGAATACAAGTTATAGATGGATTACCTTTCTGAAAATGTATCTAATTTGGGCGGGTAGTGAATTTTGAATGGACATTAAACGTTAATGTCGGTCTATGTGAAATTTGGTCACATGCTTGTTAAACCGCAGGGAAACAGCTAGCCGATAATAAATGGTTACGTAATGCACTCAGAAACTTTGTCGCAATTTTTGATGATTTCAAGGAGTCGTTGAGTTATCGTACCTCAAATTTTAAAATTTCATCACAATGTTTTAACTTACTCTTGGGGTAAATATTTCCAGCAAAGGTATTAACTTAAAAAGAAAACAAAATGCTTAGTAATTTCCACTTAATTTGTACTTAATTTTTATTTCAATAAATAAATAAGAAAAACATACTTAAAATTGTCGTTTGAGGTAACGTAGACAATTATTTCTATCGTGAATATTTTATTGAATCGTTTTAAGCGAATACCCAAGAAGCCAATATTTCTAGGGTTGTGAAAAGCTACATAGATTAAGGTCTTTCAACCGCATTTACCATTCAGAGCCTTAAGGAACTGGGACGGGAGAAAGGTACACAATTCAAGCGCATAAAATACATTGCTTGTAAAATTGTAAAAATGCGCTACGAATTTCATCAATATAACATTATATGGTCGATGACTATTAATAGCATGTATTCACCCTCACGTAAATGTGAGTGTTGTAAAACGTATGTGTTGTTATTATATTTTTAGTTTATTTTTATATTTATTATTTATATTATGTACTTTTGATGTATTTGTGTAAACTAGTTTATGTATTAGTATGTAGTTATTCGCATGTATGTATTTTAATTTGTACCGCCAGCAGTCCATTCTCCTCTTCTTTTTTCCTAATAAATTGTTTTTAAGCAATGTTAAGAATTTGAAAAAAAAATGAAGGTCAATAAATGACAGACAATATGATAATAATATCATGTTGTTTATAAAACAAGTATTTACTAGCGACCGACAAATAATTATTACGTTCAAGCGCACTAATGAAGCGACGGTACTGTTACTGGACGGTAGCAGTTAAGCAGCTCATGTTAATTTTAAATGTATATTTTTCTTTACGTTATATTAGATATATGTAATTAAATATAGCTTGCTAGAGCGGTGAAAGAATATATATCGTGAGGAAACCTGCAAGTCTGAGAGTTCTCCATAACTAAAAGTCATGTGAAGTCTACCAATCCGCAGTTGGCATACGCATTGGAATACGGAATAAATAAACCCTTCTCATTCTGAGATGAGTGAGACACGTGCCCTGTTATGTGCCGATAATGGGTTGACGATGACGTTGGCAATGACAACAGCAATAAGTAGAACTTGCAACAATTTATTTCTTTCTTAATACTAAAAATGGCCGCTCTAGTTCCTATTATTTGGTTACATCGCCAGAATAATAAATACTACTGACTTAGACTAGATTGCTAAGTTATTGATATTCTATTGATACTCCCGGAGCGATAGTAGCAAAATGCGTTCTGGTTCAAAATGTTGTCCACGTACAGACAGACGATGCTCTTCGGAGCCCATTTCCACAAATATTGGATATTTCCTCTTGGGACTGCAATATCGGATCAATATATTTTATACTACACTAGCTGTTGCCGGTGACTTCGTCTGCGTTTGTTTTTGTTTTTCTGATATTTTTAAGTAAAAAATTGGGTGTAGATTTTAAAATGAAATTTTTCAATTAACTTAATAAATAGAATAAAATATAAAGAATTGTTTTGTTAAGGTGTTGTCCATAATTTTTAGCTGACGTTAACTTCTAAATTAAATATCCCATTGAAATTAATTATAAAGTAACTATGTTACTGCTACATAAATACCCTTGATGATAAAACCATTTATTAACCAAATCGGACTGGACGGCTTCTAATCCGGAGATCTCGAGGTGAATGCCAAGCAAAAACTTTCAACTTTAGCACATCAATAAATAAACTTTAAAGAATGTAAATTAACGTTAAATATACAACTACCTATTCCTATTACAATTAAAAGTTTGTTTGCTTTAGCAATAATTATCAACAAGAAACTTGATGGAGCGCGATTAATCAAATTTGAGTGGAAGTAAACTCAATTGGGCCGAAGATTGATGTGACGTCCGCGATTTGTGAAGGACACACAATAAAAAAGAGCAATAATAATTTTAATCAAAAACAATGAGATTGCACGAGACACAAATTGGTGTCTTTGCTATTATCTTGATGATGAAACGACTTGACGTTAGGAAAGCCTTTTAGATACGGAGGTTCAAAATATATTCAAGCGCTACGTTGTTACAGTTTGGCACCTTACGATATCGTGTCGTGATTCGACGTCGTGTTGTGAAAACTGTCGTTTCAATCCTGCGCCGCACTTGGCCAGGGCAAGCATAAAGAAGGAAAATGGTAAAATGGAAAACCTTCCTCCTATACGAGTTATTTAGAGTAGGAAGTGCAATTGTGCATGTATGAAGTGCCTGCCACTGGGACGTTGCTTTAGCTATATCGTTCATCATTCCTAGGGCGTTTGTACTATGGGACAGAGAAGAAGAAAAATCAAAGTGTCATGTGTCTAAGCTAGCACCGTTGCAGATCATAGTTGAAGTTCATTGAACTGTTTTGAAAACGAGATTCAGCTAGCAAGAATCTGCATTTGTTGAGAAAGTTATGTCTTGCATTCGAGTAGTTCGAGTTTATACACTTCATATTTACTTATTCTGACTTAAAAGTTAGTGAAAAAAAAAATTATTTCTGCTCATATATTCGTCGAGACTCTTAAATTTAAACAAATCATAAGAGTGTGAATTTTTTACAGTATATCTTAGAAAAATTGATAAGGTATGGCCTAAAAGTTGACCTAGCTCAGACGAAAGGCTTCGACTACGGTAAGTAAGCCTGCGTTATTATTTATACCAAAAGCCTGCACATATTTGTTTTCACTTTAAGCTCATGCAAATAATCAGAAAACTTCAGTATCTACTGCTCACGATATTTTCTAAACTGAGTGACATATGACCCACCCTTGATACTTTCCTTTGTACCGTTCAATGTTCCAGCTACTTTGCTATCTTCAAAGAATGATACAGTCGTGTGAGGGTGTGAAGAAAAAGGTTTTCGCCCAATCCATTATTAATAAAGCCTTTTGGACGTCAAACGCATGCGGCGCGTATCGCTTTTTCTATTTATCTTGAGAAAGAAACTTTGTAAATACTGTTTTATTTTTAGAAAATAAGTTACTACGAATAATTTTTGTCTCAAAAATTACGTTTGTGCATAGGTACTTATAGTTTGACCATTTATAGATATTTTTATTTTGCATTGCTCCTATTGTGAATTGTGATGATTTTGGTGAATTAGATGTTGATTAATTATAATTACTTTCTCTATTACAAGATTTTTATAGGTCATGATAAATTTGACAAGGCAGATTGTGACAAAAATACAAAAGGATTAAAAAAATTAAGATAAATGTTTGGCATGAGGTCCCCCTAATGTATAATAATATGAATTTTATAGAAAATTTATAGAATTTAGTTTTAAATGTTGGATTTTAGTAACTTAATCTTTTTAAATAAAATAAAAATAACAATTTAAATTTGTAAAAGTCTTTCTCTGATTCAAATATAATGCTATATATTCTAATCGAGTTTTCTATTATTTTTCCACTGTGCAAAAAAATGGTAATATTTGTCTAATTAAAAGTCAGATCAAAGCTTTAGGTAGAACACTAACGCACTACTTGGTTTATAATACACTAAACTGTTACAACCCAGGGCAAACAGTTTTTGTTAGACACAAGGGCTATATAAAGTCCATAAAAAAACTTCATTCGTATAAAGGTTTTTGAAGGGAGTTGAATGCTATTCAGAAATTAATTCGTTTTAAGTTATAACTCTCATGAGCCTTTAAAAAAAAATAAAGATAAAACTGCTTATAAATTCTAAGAAAAAAGTTAAGAAATTCATTAACTAAACATCACAAAGCAAAACCCAAACTGAGTAATTTCAGCAACGACGTTACAAGATGAGGTATAGTCTCAAGGACATACAAACAAAAATGTGAAAACGTTATTGAGGGAACCTTGCCAGTGTTCAGTACCAGTATTTACATCGTATTAGAAACTTAGCCCAAATAATTATGCAGGTATTTGCGATTCATTTGTTTTAGCTGATTCACTGGTTGATTTAAGCTGTATGGCTTAAACTATGAATATTAACCTTAATACTGTATAAGTATGAAGGTTAGTATTACCCCGACATTGTTCATACTTATGTCGTTATGACCCTGTGTTGTTAGTGTCCCATTTAAATGAGCAGAAGAATTTACTTTTGACTAAGAAATAATTCAAGTGCAACTTTTTATGGTTTAACATAAACATATTGCTAATGCAAAATAGCTGCAGTTGTATGCATTTATTATTTACTATTCATGAATAAAGATTTAAATTAGAAATTGAGTTATAAATATGAATTAATATATTATAAAGTTTTATATTGATAATATAATTAACATTTACACTATTTTTGAACGTTTCATAAGTTTTACGCGGTACCTATAGTCAAAATTATAATTATTTCGTCATAGTCATTTTATATCAAGGTATTTTTATCCCCATTCTATAAGTGATAGTATTTTGATAACTTATGTTAACCTTGTGGCGGTTTTCTTATGGTGTGTAGAGATCTCTAAAAGTTTGGAAAAGCAATTTATTTTCCTCAATATCGTCTTATTTGCAGAGGTAATAAAGTTCATTGACATTTAAGCAATATTTATCTAGATGCTGAACAAAGTACCTATATATATAGAATTAAAAAAATAAAGAAAACTGTTTGTTTAAGTCTCTTAATAATATAAACAATGTTAAAAATACCATTAACAATGTATTTGCAATATTATTTAACAGTAGATTTGAAATCCAATGTAGATACAAGAAAACTATTTACCAAATCAATACGTGAACTACGTATCCTTTGGGAAAATAATTTAGGTACAGGATAGTTTGTTGTCTCGAATAGTTTGCGTACATTGAACGCTGCCAACGCGCCACTTTATGTTGAATGGCAGGCGGGTGGTGGTTAAAGATTTGGCACGTAACAACATAAAACATTACCTAAACATTTTTCTAAAATGTAAATTGTTTGCCTATATCCAGAGCAAAGCCTAGAGTACAACCTACTTAGGTATGGTAGTTAAATAACCTATTATACCCTTAATTGGTAACTACTCTTAATTGTAAATAAAACACCTTCTGGTAGTGTTTATCTAGTATTTATATTAATACTCGATATAAACTATATACACTTAATACTTGCTGACTGTCTTACTTATTTTAAAGCGAAACCAATTAAAGGGAAAATTGAGTTGCATATAAATAAAATTACATATGAAATAAGAATGCGGGGCCTACCTTGAGGATCACTGAATTCCACACTTTTAATCGTGCTGTCGTTGACAGTTTTTATCCACAGCGCCACAGAGAGACGTCGAGGTTTTAAAAACTAAACTTAACTTCCTAACTAAAACTCGTGCTGCTGTTCACCGCCTGATGAGCCACGAGAACGGTGAATCACACATCCGTGACTCTGCCACCGAAGCAAACCCGTCTTGGGTACTAGTTGCGCGTGTTAACGTGATCGCAAATTCGAATCAGTCGCCTGGTGGATAGGATACGGGAAAGCTTTCAAATACATCCTCGAACCAGCTAGTGGCGCTCATGAGCCCTAGCACTCCTTAGGACGCCAGCTGATGTTTTGTACTAACCTAACTTGACTCTAGTTGAATAAACGATACAAGCACATAAAAATGTAACAAAACATTTTCATTTTATAGGCTATATCAAAGCACCTTTTTATACTTTGAAATATTTAATTTGCAGCCCATCTGTCTACGAGCATTAATACTAGAAAACTCTAATTCTTTCGATATTTCATTCCAGATTGATCGTGCAATATCGAGGAAAACTTACAAAAGGATCGAGCAGAGTTCGTGCCAAGCTTTTTTTCTATTCGCGCTTTTTATGAGAAACTTATTGACCCTTTTAGATTCGAAAGGCGTTGGAAGTAATTTTGTATCGGAATCGCTGAAGCAGGGGTTAAGTGAAACTGGAGTAATATTGCTTAGCGCTGGAATTAAAGAATTTCCTGGACTTTCGCAGCTAGGAAGTTGCTTTCTTTTTATTATTTCAAACTATTTGCCGTCGTAGTTATAGCCTAGAGACTAGTAATTGTAATAAGTATCTACTTGTAATCTATAAAGTCTTGAATTTGATTTAGAAATGTGTTAAGTCATATTTAATGAAAATAATGATGCAGACACGTAAGAAGTTAAATTTATTTTGCGATAATCATAAATGATTCATTTAACTCATTCGAATAAATTTGAATTTGAGATAAAAATAGACGACGACAAAAATAAAAATAAAGAAAAAATTTAACATTTAAACTTGTTGCAAATTTTATCATTATGTACGTTTCTTGTGATTGCGCAACTTATTATTAGAAATGTATTATTCGCTCTGATTAGATTTTAATAACGCACAAAAGGATGTAGGTATATTTTCATACAAAATCTAACGTGGCCCATGTCAATAGGTCAGACATAACGCACGTCAGCTTAATCGAACCGTTACCTGACCTTGTCGTTGATCAAGATCGTGGGATTCGTAACTCTTGCCCAGCGATTTCAACGATATTAATAAAGTGTTTTTTTTTACCTTTTTTAAATCTGCACGCTTTTGGAAACACACTATTTGCTTACATAAATTATGTAGCTTTGATTAATTCTCGTTTCTACTAAAGCAAATTAAATGCTAAAGCAATAAATCGAATGCTCCGACGGACACTAGAATTTGTATTATATTAGGGCGATTAAGATTCTTTGTTGAACGACACAGCCATTTCAATGAGTCCAGGAATGCTGGAAATCCGAATGTAACAGTTTTTCGCCCGTTCTATTAACATTCCGAGTGTAACGGTCCATTCAATTTGTCCGTTTGCGCGTCACAATTGTTTCGTTATAGTCCAAGAGTCAATGATTTTTTAGACTAAGTATATGATTAAAGTCGAAGGACTTCACTAACGAGCCGATACGAATTCAAGTATTTTAACGACTTGGTTGTCGTGACTTTCACTACAAACTTACAAACTGTACGTTCCAAAGGTGATTATAACTAGGCCTCCTAGAAATAATACAATTCTTTATTATTTGTTAGCCACAGTTTATATTTATATTAGGTATATGGCTTTTGGTATAAACTGCAGACCTCGATTGCGTCCTTAAGTAGAAAATCTAAAAAGACAACCATATAAATTCGGCTTTGTTGTTTAGTGATTAAAATCGATGCGGTTATTTGGGCCTGTGGCAGATGTCATCTACTAAAAGGCCTATTAACCGAAACGTGTTAAAGGTGGTTCACCCAAAACGTATAACGCAACGTTCACATTTCATCGTGTTAAAAATTTGTATCGATTACTTAGCTTATGTTACAAAATAATAGCTGGTTGCATTCAATAAAGTTTTTTTTATTAGGATTTATCATATGATGTTTCAGTACATGGTGGCTTTTCATATGTGTAGAGAACAGTAAGGCTGGGACTTGAGAGTAGTGCTTGCTAAAATATGGCATCCATATAATCCATATAGATTTGTATTGAAAAAAGAGTCACAATGATCCTAATCCTGTGGCGTATCGCCTCGCGCGCAGGTGACACTAAATTGCATTTTGACACAACAAGTGCAAATGTTTGCCCAATAGTTAACCAGCTCTTAGTCTACTATTCCCTGCCGATTAAATTGTTTAGAAAGGAAATTTATTTTTGGCGTGAATTATGTTACTTTTCAGGCTACAGACTAGGTATATACATGCTATTTTCTCAGATTTATACACATAAGTACAATTAAAGTGTCTACCAGTGATATAGAAGAACTGCCTAGAGCGAAGGCACAGGAATTGCTTACAAAATAATAGGGGCAATCGCAGCAACTCCTTGTGGCCTTGAGCCCTAAACTGTTCTGAGATATTATTTATTTATTTGTTAATTCAAAATACCACCAATAGAATCACTTGTAATACATAAAATTATAATAGCCTAAGGTATTAGATATACATATGATTCAACTTATAGGTAGCTGTAACATGCTTAATAACGATTCAAGTTGACGCTGACGATAAAATGTTAACAAGAAACTTAATAAACAAAATTATACAAAAGAAAATAAACTAATTCTATATTGATTATTTTAAAAAGAAAGAAAGAACAATATTAATGAACTAAACCAACAAAATCGGACTAGCTAAGTATTTTGAGTAGCTTATTTTTGAAGTTTTGCAGTTTATCTTCAAATATATAAAAATATTATCAAACGTAGTTATAATATATAATTGAAAGAAATATAGTTTACATTATTCTACTATTCAAGCCATGACAAACAACTCAAATAAAATAAGGAATGACATTCATTTGAGTTGGGAAAAATATGTAATCAGTCATTAAAAGGAAAAATATGTAGTCAACAAACCAAAATTAGTTTATTCTTTGAAGAGCTACGATGCCGCAGACACACACAACCCCTTCTCATTGTGGGTAATGGGTTGGTATGATGATAATGATGATAAATGTTACAATAAAACTTATTACTAAACTAATTACTGTTAATGTGTCGATTTTTTTATCAAGAATTCTGGTAATGTTGAAGGAATCCGTACAATCTGATCGCTTCAATAAGTTTCAGGCAGTTTTAAGCTTTAATACTTTGAGATTCTTAAGTCTTCGCTTTGAAAAAGTTTCTTGGACGGTGCCTTTCCATCTCCTTTGGATTCTTGAGTGCACACTACTTCATCGCTAGATGTTTTTATACTTTAAGGTATTTCTTTACTTTGCGCTTTTAACCTTAAACTTAAATGTTCTTAAAGAGGGTACTTAATGAATTCAAGGAACAATTTATTATGTAGGACCTTACAAGTGTGAATTAACTCAGTGCTTTAGACGATCTTTTTTAACACCACTTGTTAAAAAATTTAGATTTCATCCATATTGTTTTATAAATGTGTTTCCGGTCCAGATGAGCACCAAAGAATACTTTCTTATTTTAAAGGTTGTAAAATCGTCGGTTGGTCTGCATCCGTCTGTAATTAGGTTCGGGACAATATTTGACGTTACGATTTTTGGTTCGTTTAGAAACAGATACCAATTTTGACGATAAAATATATTTTACGTTTTTTACGAATTTCATGTAATTTCAGCTTGTAAATACACCGAGCACAGCACTTATCAAGCTGATTTGAAAGAGTCCATCAGTCTCCAAAATTACATCCCAATTCTCGATTACACCAATCACATTCGGCCTCAGCTAAATGACTCGCTATATTGCTTATGGGTATGACCTCACACGAAGACATTTCGTGAACAAATGGCGGTCATCTGTCTGGGCAATTTTTGCGGGGCATTTGTTAAGTTGAATGAGCCTGTTTTCCATCTTTTTCGCTCTTATTACAAGAATTTTAGACGTTTCGGAAGTTCTTGACCATTACCTTTTCTTCTTTTTTATTCTTTTTGTATAAAAAGATTGGTCATTTGGCAATATTATTAAACTAAACGAATATGCTAAGCTCCCATAATATTTACTATTTAAAACTGGTAGTTTTATATTTTTTTATTGAGAAGACAGAAAAGAAAGCAAAACACTAAATGAAACAAAAGACTTGCTACACCAGAATTATAATTTACGGCCCTAGGAGAATATTGCCAAAACAAATGGCAGTAATAATATGTCTGTGAAATTCTCGTGGAGCATTTGTTAAGCTGAATGAGGAGTTTCGCTTTTATCGTTAACGCTCATTAAATAAGAATTTTAGACATTTGTGAAGGTTTGATTATGTTTTATTATAGGTATGGTATGGTATGGTTAAAACAACTAATTGCATGCATGCTTGCTTGCGCTATAACCAACAAGAAAAGAAATGAATCATAAAAAAGATGCTCTTCAACTCCATTGCATGAGAATATTTCCTGAACAATGTGTTGAAACAGTTCGGAAAAATCTCGCGCGGAATTTTTTGGGCTTCCCGCGCGGAATAATTTTACTGCATAAGCGTATTTTCTGTTAACGCTCATGTTACTAGTAGTATTGGCGACATTTTTAATGACCTTGACCTATGTAGGTACTTCTATCAATAGTGGGTCATATTCCAAAGTTATTAGATATGGAATGCAATGTCATGCACGCTTGTCGACGCATAATTAGCAATAAAGTGAACGAAACAATAAAAGGACTCACTCAATTTTGTTCTCAACAATGAGTAAAATACGACCGGTTATACGAGAACATTTTCTGAACAAATAGCGGTCATATGTCCGGGAGTTCTCGCATGGTATTGTTTAACCGAATAAGCTTATGATCTGCTATTTGCCATTAACAAGAATTGCGAAATTTAAAAAGGTTTTGGTAGTTTCGTTTTATAAATCGATGAAACATATTAAAGCAAAATTATTGAACTTGAAAACAGCAATAGCATTCAATACCGTCATTCTTATTTGCGCATCCGGTCAATTTTTATTAGTATTACAGTTTATTAAAAATGCCACAGCTTTCAACGCTATGCCAGTCTGATAATTAATTATTAACGATGTGAGAAAAAACAAGACGTATAATTTAATTACTTACGTATTTTAGAAGAAAGATTTTCAAAGAGAACGGTAACAAATAAGAGCTATCATAATATTTTAAGCTCGGTAATGTTTGCAGATATTGTTTTCCACTAAATAATACAAGTTCAAACGAATTTTTGTGCTTAAACAATTTGTTAATTCAAATTGAAATTAAGAAGGTTTAGATGGCAATTTTTTCTAAAGATCTGTTTAGTGGTGTTGAAAGTAACGTTACCTTAGAAAGTTACAAAAACATTCTTGTATTTGTAATATTTGTATTGATTTGTACATTAAAGCATTTACAACGTTATCAAAAAATCAAGTTTAAGTTTGTTTTTAATCTTCTAACAAAGACAAAGAATATAGTTCTTCATTTAAAACATAATTTTTAGAGAAGGTAGTGAGAATAAATCTGAGTGGATACATCTTACAAACTCACTGGCCAAGGCAGCGCGAGTTTCACTAAATGCTTCGAGTGCTTTATTGAAGGACGTGAGCTGAATGTGAGGTTTTTTAGGAAACACTCCACGCAACTATCAATGAAGTCTCAGCTTAATGTCACCCTACTTTTAGCAATCGTTTTTCTGAAATATGACTAAGAATAATTTAACTATCATTGTAACTATCTCATCAACCTTGGTCCACATAATCAGTTTGATTAAATGGTTGCTCAAGTTACATTAAATAATACTAAAGGATTATAGGATTTTTCCAGGATAGCTCCAGTAGATCTTCACCAAATTAAAATGGGACCACCTCTGAGGTATTAATCTATACATATATGAGGACGTACTAAACATAAAAAGAATCATTAAAATCGGTCTTTTCTGTCAAATTGGCTGAGTAATCGCGTAACAAACATACAATAAAAAAACACAGTCTAATTTAGAACCTCCTCCTTGTTTCGATCGGTTTAAAACCGAGCTTTCTTCTTGAATAATAAACTGCATCGTCTTTAACATAACGTTTCATTATTTTCGAAAATTAAATTATTATCTTCTGTACACGCGTGGCTCAACACATAACAATATATGGATTCTAAAAATAGCCATAATAATATAGTAGTCCCGTTTTCTTGTCTAACACAATGCCGGACGGTCGTCTTCTCTTCTTGCCCTTATTATTTGGAACCACCACTATTTAATATTGTCTTTTTCAAATTTGAAGTTAAAGGTTGTTTTGGCTAGCTAATTTTTTTTACGACTGCTTGGCTCATGCTTGTGTTTTTTTTTGTTTGTCGAATAACCGACATCTTTTATAGTGAAACTGCCACCATACGATTTAAAGATGCATGGTAAAAGATGAAACACCATTTTAGTCGCAAAATCAGTCAATCCTTCTGAGCAGCCGCATATTATCATATCGGACGTGCCATAACAGAACCATTAATAGCAGATGCTGCTGATTACCTGTCTACGTGATAATGAAGGCAACACCAAAATTCGATTGTAATCATCGGACGAACCCGAATGTCTTTTAACGTTAATTACTTTGAATATATTCTGAAGGGTCAGATTCAACTCACGTGCCAAACTATTAAAACTTTTTATCATTTTCTGCTGCTAATTCTGTGGAAGAATTATTTAAGAATATGGTTAAAATTGGCAAACATAATCGTTTAATTTTCATGGCTCATTTTACATTTTCTCGCACTAGCAATATTGTAAGTGCGATAGTCAGTTTTTTTGTGTTTCCCACACAGCATCAGAGCAACAAATTGACGGAATGCTTTACTTGGATTTATATTATGAGCTGAAGAGAAACATAGCTACTATTTAATCTCTCAAGAAGCATGGTTCCTATGGAGCTAAGCGTAGTTCTGTTGTTTTATTGTACTAAAATTGCTTAGTAGATTTATTGTCTTAATACTGTTATATTATACCGGACATTTTTTATTCCGAAAAGCATATCAGTTTTCAAATGCGAAAGTATATTTAGTGGAGAAATATACCTTCATTAAATAATAAAATTCCCATCTACGCATCGAAATTACAAGATTCCAGCCAATTTTTTGTGGAAGGAACGTGAAGTGGTTTACTTCATATTTAAAAGATTTTTTCAAGAAAATAGTACCATTATTGCCAAGTCCGATTTCGCTGAAGCCAGTCTGGCCACATTTAGCCTAATGCTTCAGTAGTTTACAATGAACGTGAGCGGAATTCCAGTCGTGCAGAAAATTCTTCTCGCAATTAACGGTGTACCAATTTGCTTGGTAATGCAAATGGTAATGTAATTAATGCGGCACTGGAAATAGCAGTAATGGTATCAATTTTAATTTTTTTAGCACAACCATTAATAAAGCAATGCACAAAGCTATCTAGTACGTTTACGAACCTCGAGAGCTCAATGCTTTGAAAAGTTCAATGGGAGATTTTGTCTCCGAGCACAAGTGTTTGAGACGCAAATAATGCGCTATGCTGTTCGCGCAAAATTCGCCTCTGGAGAGTTCATATCGGAGCGTGCAATATTACACGCTCCAGATGCGCGTACATAGTGGATACTCTCCCAAAGATGTCCCTTGGCAGAGTAATGAAATATCAACCATCAAAGGTGTCTTTCCACCAAAGGTGTGAAGGGCTGTGTTGCTTCGGATTTGTTTTTATTTAGAACTGTTTGCAAAAGATAAACTTAGTTTCTAACAGCTGTACATGGTCGACCTATTGCAAATTTCCCATAGCTTTTTTATATTTTTGTAACCATTTACTATATTGCCCATTTTTGTGTATATATTTTGCTTACTTGACATTTAATGTTTCGCTTCAAATGTTTTACAAAGGTCTGTCGATTTTTATCTGACAAAGTTACTTCCTGCTGTAGTTAGATCTATATTGCTGGACCCTATTCACATCCTATGGAACCCCCTTTTTACTCTGATATGAGTCCCATGCCTGCTGTCGTCGACCCCTATAATTTCTTGGTGGTGTATGAGTGGTTATGTGGTGTTTACAAAGAGTAAACAGAGAGTTACTTTCGAATTTATAAAATAAAGTTTACAGCAAAGTTTTATTGAAGTCGAAGATTGTTATGGTTTTCTTCTGTTTGATTAATCACTATTTCTGAGCCAAAGTTCGTGGGTTCAATTCCCACAAATGAGAATATTTTGTGTAATGAACGTGAATGTGTTTCAGCGCCTGGGTGTTTATCTGTATATAAGTATTTATGTGTATTATGCATGTAAATAACTGAAAACTTAATAGCTTTTGAGTAAACCACTGCCATAGTTATAACTGAAAGATTCTGATATAGCCCTAATAACTTCACATGCAAAATTAAAATCATGCGCGAAAAATGAACATGCTTCTTATGATTTAATATTTTACTTCATCATCCTTTAATATTATTCTGTAATTCTGCCACACGTTGTATAATATACTTACATACAATACAAGTGGGTCAGTTATATGAATAAAATTTCATTTATTTTCAGTAAGCTTATTTTAAATAGTTGTGATATGTTTGTGAGCAAACATAAATTTTCGTATTATCTATATGAAAATTTGAAGCATGCGAATAAAATATATTTCTATATTATTTATTTATTACATTTCATTTTCATTTATGCTTTAACCACTATTACTTATTAAAGTTCCATTCGAGGTCACAGTCCCTTTTATTTTAAACGAAGGAAACATAGAGCTCACACCCACCACGTTACATCTATTCCTAGAATTTCTTTTGATTACTTATTGTGGATCTCAGAAAAACCTTTTTATTTTTGTTATGTAAAAGGTACCTTTAATACAAACATTAAAATACATTAAAATCGGTTTAATGGTTTTCTAATGCAAAAGAGTATAGTTAAGAACTAAAAATTAATTGTAGCTCAATGATATACACTAATGTAATATTTTTATTTCGTCAATCATTAATACTTTTCTTCAAAAATAGGTTTTTAAAAGTTCATAGTTTGGAAGCATACTCCCCGAATTTTATTCAAGCTATCGAATTCCGTTCAAAATTGGCCAAATTCTCGTTGAATCCGATAACATTAAAGACTCATTTAACTTTGCAGTACGGCAGATTTTCTAATTTCTCTTTTAGCAGGATTAGTGATTTATTAGGCTGAAAGCCGTGTAAAAGTGTACAGAGAACCTTTTCAGAATTTTTTAAAACATTTCGTTTAAATATATTAAAAGTTTTTTTATGGTGGTTCAAATGCCATTAGCCGGTTGGGACGAAAAGTTTATAGCCATAGATTCTGGCTTTTAGCCTTAAGAAGTTTTAGCCACTTGTTTAGCTTTTTTTCATCTTGGGGAAAAAATTATATTTGACTGCGAAGCCTCAACACTGAACAAGTAATATTCTGTCTCAAAGGAGAAAAAATTAAAAAAATAGCTAAGTTAACGACAATTCAAAATAACATCTATTAATTTACAAATACCTACTTAAATTTAATTCAAGCTCACTTTTCTTTATCACTGAGGAGAGTTCGACTCTACCCTTCATTCTTTAATCATAAAATACTTAAATGTAAGCTTTTATTATTTTCATATTTTTCTAGTCAACACAAAATTAAGCTACAGCTTCGTAACTCGCCGAGCTTTGTTAGTTTCTCAAGTTTATTTACATATCTCCATATTTCTGATTCTAACACCGCAAAAAGAAATTAGAGAGATTAAGTAGGAGTTAGCCTGAAGTGTAGTATTATAGAAAAATAAAGGTGTATTAAATTATTTATCTACTGTGCTTAGAGACAATGTTCATATATTTAAATACATATCGAGTGGTACATGCATGATAATCACTCTATCCGATGATTTGCCATAAAAGCAAACTATCCCTCCGTCACAAGGTAACCTTGTATAAAACGTACATATACGTTCCATAATAACATACGCCAGCGTCGTATTCACCAATCGACACTTACAAGATCTTTCCAGTCCTACAGAACAAGTTTATGCGCATGGCCACGGACAGTCCGTGGTTCGTGCGCTACGTAGATCTCCACCGAGACCTCGATCTTCTTACCATAGCCCAGTACATGAAATTATTATCAAAGACCTACTTTGAAAACGCAGTCCTACAACCCAACCACTGGTGGTCGAAGCGTCCACTTATAGCCCCGACCCCGACGTAGAGCTTAAGCGTCGACGTCCCAACAACACACACACATAGCCAACACAGCGTCTTCGCTGGCGAAGACGAGGGCACCGATTTCTGAGGTCATCCGTACGTGGACCCTTACCACCGTGGTAAGGGGGCGTTAGGACTAATCAATGATTAGTCTAAAAGTCCACTAACAGTCCGATTAACGTCGGACCGAGCCGAGGTCCGAGTCCTCGCAGGAGGCACCCTCGGGTTGACGTCTCCCACCTTCCCCCTGATGTCGTCGAGATCTGGGGCTCTTCTCATGACCTCTCGACCTCGCCCGGTTACGCCGTAACAACCTCTTTCCTATCGGCAAGTGTCAATCCGAAAAAGTAAGAAAAAGTAATGATAATCACATTTAGTAGTCCTTATATAATTTTAATTAAAATATATTATTTAACCATTTCATATAATAACGATTTCATATAATAACTTAAACGTGGAAGGATCCGCAGACCAGAGTTGGGCTTTAAATATCCACGCGCTTTACATTCATACCGCATTCTAATCACGTTAAATTTTCAGCAATGTTGTACTCATATGAATTAATGCGATGCGTCAACGCGAAAAATTAATACGACGAGGAATGGTTGCCGAAATTGCGGCGTGGATGTTATTAAATGGAGCGGCGAATGGATAATTATTTATTATTCTAACAACAAGACAAGAAAATTCATAAACCTAAGCCTTTCACTCGTCTTGTTAATTCATTAAATAGCACAATTAAGTATTATTTTAAGTAAGATCACGAGCTTTGGGATTCGTATGGCAGCTACCCGAACTTTTGAACAGATAATTAGGAAATTTATGTAATATGATATTTTCGTCATAAGAATCTAGAGAGGAACTGAGTAAAAGGATTTCTAAATCAATTTTTTTTTTGGGAAACTTGTTCTAGCTTTTTATAAGGATCAACTCTGTATAACTCTGTATTGAAATACCAAGGTCAATTGCCTACCGAGGAGTTTCCTCGGATGAGAAGTCGAAGTTAGATACCCGGAACTTACCTCTTTACCCTTAACTTTGCTTTCCGAACCTGTATGGCTCAAAGGTGTCCATAATGTTCTTAAAGGTGACTGAAATAAAAACCCCACTTGGCCACTGCGGTGGCTTCATCATATCAACCCATTGCCGGCCCAGGACAGGGCAAAGGTCTCCTACCACAATAAGAAGGAAAGTTACACAAACTAGTTTTGTTAGCATTCACAAAATAATAGTGATAATTCCACGATCCTAATTACATTAACTTTAACCTTTACTAGCAAATCGGTATACAATAATTGTTAACGTGTATTTCGTGCAGGGGTTGGATTCGTATCACGTACGTATTACGGTATTAACTATGAGATAATTAAGCCAGTTACGTCACTGTTCGGTAGAATAGAAAAATATATAAATCTTTATTGCTTCAACTGTGTAAATTTTTTTTAATGGGAATAGTGCTAATGTTTTCCCACTCTCTGGCGTGCAATTTTCTTATATCATCATCATCATACCAACCCCTTAACGGCCCTCTACAGGGCACGGGTCTCCTCCCACAATGCGGCCATAGTTCCACCACGCTGGCCCAGGTGGGCCATTGGTGGACATCACATGCCTTTAAAAACATTACGGAGAACTCTCAGGCATGCATGCAGGTTTCCTCACTTGTTTTCCTTCACCGTTGAAATAAGTGATATTTTAATTACTTAACCCACACAAAACTTAGAAAAGTTACGCGTAACAAATTTGTGCCAATTTGATTGTAGAATTCGCTCTAAACTAAACTGACATATCTAAAGGTAATAAATAAATAAAATAAATATACTACGACAATACACACATCGCCATCTAGCCCCAAAGTAAGCGTAGCCTGTGTTATGGGCGCTAACATGACTGATGAATATTTTTTTATGAATAATATACATCAATACCTACAAAATACATATAAACACCCAGACACTGAAACACATTCCTGTTCATCACACAAACATTTTCCAGCTGTGGGAATCGAACCTACGGCCCTTGACTCAGAAAGCAGGGTCGCTGCCCACTGCGCCAATCGGCCGTATAATTAATAGTTTTCCTCAGAACTGTGATCGAAATAAGGTATTGTTAGTATATTCTTAAACTTGCAATAATATTTATTAGGATCTGCAAATGCAGGAGCATGGCAATGTAAATGAGCTTTTATTAATTGACTATAAAAAACAATTACTAACTATATAAATTGGAACACAATTCCTTAATGTTTTCCAGTTTCAGCAGCAAGCTATTTCTATTTAAAGTCAAACTCGCTACTGAATTGAATGGCTAGCCTGATGAAAATGGCAAACTATTGTTGTTTTAGTTTTCATGTAATGAATTAAGTTTTTGCAAAATATATTTTTACTACCGACTGCTGAGTTCTGAATATGTTTTTTTTCTATGGATGCCTTGTTGGCATGGTCAAGTATGGGTTGTGAGGTCAAGAGTTCTTATCCCGAGTCAGGCAAAAATTTTCGAGATTTTTGTTTCGTTAAGAAAATTTCAGTACCAATCTCCAAAAATTAGCATTGCCGTGTTAATATGCTCTTCAAGCACGCATTGAATCAGCGCTAATGCCCGTCAATCTTTATAAGATCATCGTGGTGGGATTAAACTCTAAATCCTTCTCTTATGATAGCACCTGTGCCAACCACTAATGTGGGTAGGTAGTCGTATCTTTTTCATATTCCATTACAAGTTGACTGCAATCTCACGTGATAGTAAGTGATGATGCAGTCCACGATGTTAGCGGGCTTCCCTTTGACAGTACAGTAAACCCATACCCCTATGATTACTAAATAGCTTCGTACCGGAACGCTCAATCACTTGGCGGAAAGTTTTTACGGGAGCTATAGTGATACGCCCGACCGTAACAATAGGAAGATCTTTCTCCGAGCGGGTGATCGTGCTCGGGGACCGAGCTCCGAACATTCCTTTTTGGAAGTTGTATATATTGACATTCTTCGTGAACACTTCGCTAGATCGATGCAGGATTTTTGTGGCGCCATCTAGTTCTGTAATGTGGAGACCGCTACAATATTTTGTCGGTGAGTGGTAACTAGCTACAGCTGAAACCTCCCATCAGATCTGACCAAATAAAACCCGAGAGCATCAAGCTTTTAAAGAACTGTCAAGAAGAGGTAACGAATCGACCGGTAATATTAGAGTTACAATGAAAATGTTGGTCGAAGAATCCCCCCGTAGTTTTGCCATTCAAAGAGCGAAGCTGTCGGCATCTTGGGCACTATGCCTACCAACGGTGGACCCGAAGACGTGTTAGATTTAATTTTATTATGACGGCCGACTGGCGCAGTGAGCAGCGACCCCGCTTTCTGAATCCATGGCCGTGGGTTCGATTCCCACAACTGGAAAATGTTTGTGTCATGAACATGAATGTTTTTAGTCTGGGTGTTTATTTGTAAATTATAAGTATTTATGTATATTATTCATAACTCTTTAGTCATCTTAGTACCCATTTAACAAGCTACCCTTTGGGACTAGATAGCGATATGCGTATTGTCGTAGTATATTTTTTTTTTTTCAGTATAAAGGTTTTATTTTAATGTTAATCTTTACTAGTAAATAATATCATTTATTAAAAAATATAGAAGATAATATACACATGTCTACCTTAGTACAGTCTGTTTCATTAAAGTCGTGTAGAGTCTAGTAAAGTTGATTGTGCGCGCATTACGACCCTAGACGGTTATATTTTAGTTATAATGTTACGGGGAACTTCTATCCCGTCGGGGAACAGTTTTAACGTTTATACAACTTACATTTTATTAAAAAAGAATCACAGATAGATACATAGAGTGATACATAGATTGATATTTTATTGCACACAAATACATTTAAAATACACACATACAGTGAACTAAATTACAGTCAATTAATTTTTGCATACAGAAGTATAAGAACATTAATTTGCAGTGCTAGAATACTAGGATACATAAAATAAGTGATTAATTAAAAGTGAATTGCATAAAAAATTCTTAATTCTTTTATTTCAAGTAGGCCCAGTTTATGAGCACTTTTGAAATGTCAACTCAGTCTGAAACGAGCTCAGAGAGCAATAACAAAGGGGAAGTTCGACGTTGAACAAGCTAAGTGCGGAAAACGTTACTCAATTAACACAATATAGAGTATAATATAGCCGATGGACTACTAAACTCTCCGGCACTGCCGCGGCGTTTATCTAATTATGCAAAATAAGCGAGAGTTTGTCCGTAGTTCACTGATCCTAAACTGGGCACTTTGAAATAATAAATGAAAACACGTAAAACAGTAAACATTTTGAAGATCAATCACGAGCAATGAACAATGTGTTTGACGACCTCCCTGGTATTGCACCAGGGAGGTGAGCGTTTTGGATTTAAATAGGAGGGCCTGGGTTCGATTTCCGGCAGGGGCACTTTTTGGCCGTTGCTAGTTATCACCCTACCGACAAAGATGAGCGGCCAAGTGATTTAGTGTTCCGGTGCGATGTCGCGTAGAAAACGATTAGGCGTATGACTACCATACTCCAAAACAGGTTCGCCCGCTACTACCTTGAACTGCATCATCAATTACCTCCATGCGATTGCAGTCAAGGGCTAACTTGTAGTGAAATAAAAAAAAAAAAAAATAGTTTTGAATACGCTTACATTATAATCCATACTATACCGGTTTGCCCGTGGTTTCTTCCATTCTCTTTGTCTTCTAATGTTTTTTATTTCAAGTAGGCCTACATATTATTTCAATTAGAAAACAACTTATGGGATGCAACTTGTGTTGATACCCTAGCTGCATCACACATCCAGGCCACTTCGTCAATGGTAGGTGCGGCTGCTTCCAGTGCCGAGCAGGCCAAGAGGCGTAAATATGAAAACCTGGATAGCAGCTTCATTTTTGTGCCTTTTGGAGTAGAGACTTTGGGACCGTGGGGTCCGGAGGCAAGAGCCCTTTTCAAAGAATTATCGAAAAGGGTTATCGAGTCTACCGGTGATCCTAGAGCGGGCAGTTACCTTGGCCAACGAATTAGTTTGGCCATCCAAAGGGGCACCGCAGCGAGGCACAAGGACGTGGTTTCAAGGACGTTTTAGATTTTATTTAGTTTTTAAATAGTTTATTTTAGGTTATAGTTACGTATTAATAAAAATTATATTTATTAAATTCTATATTAGAAAACACATAATTATTACAAACTAACATTAATACGTACAATAAATATGCCGGCTAACTGTTCACTTATGGGCATGGTACCCAAAATGCTGCGCTATTGCCCCTCGAATTGCTAGACTTAGGCGCTAAACAAGCGCAAGCTCTTGGGTCACCAGACGTCAAGACCAAATTTTTGGGACACGATGTCAAAATTTCCTTCCAATGTTATAAATGGGAAGATGCTTGAAAGAAGTACAAACAAACTAAAAGCGCTTCAAAGGGCTTTGAACGTTTTCTTTTTTATATCAAATTAGCATCAGCACATAAAACCCTAAAGGTAGCATTAATATAAAACTACTACTAGTATGAGAAGGTTTTTAAAAGTATCAGATTTCCAGAATGCAAGTTATTACATAACTTATAGCACCAGGGTGTCACTAGTGAATGATTTTAGATTTTATTTCAAGGCGAACTAACATGTACCTCATAATATGTAATAATGTAACACACCAGCGTGAAATAAAAATTCAAGAAAAGCGTCTGTAACTATAAAGTCTTGTAACTTACGTATGTAGGATAAAATAATAACAGAAATGCAATTGGAAATGAAAACATGAGCGGGTTGTAATTGGAACAAATCCCCGCCCTGACTAGCAAAGTATAAATTGTTTTAAAATTGTCAACTGAGACCTGAAGCATTTATATAACAACATATTTTACAAAAATAGTCACTATTACTATAACATAAGAATCAAAACCGTGGTTGAATGGTAACTATAGTGTAGTACATTTAAAGAGTTGTATAAACTGTAAGACGCTTACAGCGTCTTTGTTCTCCGAAACACCGTCAAAATATAAAAGTGTTTGTAGGCCAACTAAAATGTAGAACTTTAAATGGATTCCACTTAAAACATAAATGTAAATAGTTGGAAAATCCAAAAGTGCACGCCTCATAATCTCATTAATTACAATAAAATTGAGATTATTTGTAAATAATAATTAAACTACATCTAATTATACCGTGAAAAGTAATAGGCAAAATACTGAAGCCTATAAAAAAAAACCAACTCGATAAGTGAAGTATTTCGCTCGTTATCGTGACCACAAGATACGGGATCCGCATATACAGACACACGGACGTCCAAGACAGAACTTTTTTAAACAATTTTTTAATTAGTTAAAATAATAAAAAGAGATTTAAAAATATCATGAGTATTATCAAAATTAAGCTTAATTTGCTATACTCCGCGAAAAGCAGGAGAATCTGTGTGGTGTAATTTATAATTTCTTCAATCCTTATACCCCACACCAAACAGATCTTCGGCAATATACCCTCTACGCACGTTTCGCTCCGAAACCGGAGCATCATCAGGAGATGTTGACTTTACAATGAATAATTGTTAAGACTGTTGTTAAAACTCGCTCCGGTTTCGGAGCGAAACGTGCGTAGAGGGTATATTGCCGAAGATCTGTTTGGTGTGGGGTATAAGGATTGAAGAAATTATAAATTACACCACACAGATTCTCCTGCTTTTCGCGGAGTATAGCAAATTAAGCTTAATTTTGATAATATATCATGGATTTCCGCAAAGTAACGCCTGCTTCTATCCAATAATATCATGAGTGTTAAAAAATTTTTTCTCAACATTTGTCTATTTATATTCACTTATAAAAGCAATCTATATATATAAAAGAGAAAGTGTGTGGGTATGTTCCGTATAGGCTCCGAAACGGCTGGACCGATTTCAATGAAACTTTCAGGAAATCTCCGGATTGACCTGGCGAGTAATCCTGTAAAGTTTGGTGACGATCGGAGCACTCCTATTTTCGAACTGTCAAACTGTCAAATACAGCAAAATCTAGCCCGGCGAAGCGGGCTGGGTACGCTAGTAAAGAATAAAAAAAGTGACATTTTTAGTTGGAGAATCACTTGGTGTGCGTAAACTGACAGTAATACCCTTCGCTTATAAGGCGTACAAAAATTAGTACGGCTCTGTATAAAGGATGTCAGAGATTTACCAGGTTCAGCGATGTAAGCAAAATTTCAAATTATAAAGAATTATTAAATATTCCTGTAATTGCCTTGCATTTTATGTATAACATGAAATCCAATTTTTTTTTTATGGTAATAAGAAAACCATCGACCATAAACAGAGCAACCATTTACAGGTCATGCAACGAGCGCCTCCTTCAACATGCCGCCCTGAGTTTATCAATTTGAGGCCTAGGTGTTAAGCCTCATGTGCCCGTAATTACACCGGAAACCGGAACACAGCATTGCAGCAGCGGAACAAGTGCAATGTAACAATTATTATGATTTAATTTTTTTGACGTGACAACGTCTTATAATTCGATGGAGCCGGCTGCACACATGACGTATGCGGCGTTACCTCGCTCTGAGACGTTTTATTCAAGGCTTGAAGTGCAAGCGAGAGCGCGGAACGAGCGACAAAGAGGCACAGTCGGCCTCCGCGTTCGACATCTGTCTCTCTCCTACTTGAGTGAGCGATGCGTCCGCGTGGACAGCTTCTATACAATAATACATTTACATGTTTTCGGCAAGGATGAAGTGCAGTGAAAAGTTAATGTGGTGTCAATTGTTTATAGCAACGATTATATCTATCAAACAAATAAAATTAAAATTTTCTTTTGAAAAATGCAACCATTCCATCAGTATTTTCTTACGACGTTGTCATTCAACTATGGTCAGTAAGCCGACTTTACAGACAGCCAATTTTTTACAAATAATAATAATTGATCTTCTGTTTATTTACCTGAACCGTTGCTAATTTATTTAGAAAATAAATTATAATATGCACCTCGTTGCCATCCTTGGTAAATAAATAAATAAATATACTACGACAATACACACATCGCCATCTAGCCCCAAAGTAAGCGTAGCTTGTGTTATGAGTACTAAGATGACTGATGAATATTTTTATGAATAATATACATAAAACCTTATAATATACAAGTAAACACCCAGACACTGAAAAACATTCGTGATCATCAAAAGAACATTTTCCAGTCGTAGGAATCGAACCCATGGCCGTGGACTCAGAAAGCAGGGTCGCTGCCCACTGCGCCAATCAACTGTCACTTAGTGTCCTAACCTAGCCGCAACAATAAATTATTCTCTCCAATGTAAACACGGGTTCATGTGCTGCTTTGTGATGTTTGCCTTTGACGCTATATGGTAACCTTTAACAATTTAAACTTATAATAAAAAGAAAAGCTGGAGAACTATGGAGAATTTATAGAGAATTGGTACAAAATACCTATGACCAGAAGTGCATAACGTGTCATTTATCTTATCTGGCCTGCTTTTAAAATTGTCCTTGGAGACTCATTTCTTATCTTATTCATTCTTGTCACATCACACATCCATCGCAAAATTTGCATTTCGGTCACGCCTACTCTGTTTTCATCAGTCCTTTATACCGCCCAACATTATATTAGAAATAGAATTAAAAAATACTTCAAATTATGGTACAAAAATCTCAATGACTATAAAAAAATATTACTTTTCACACCTCTTAGAACTTTTATATAACTTTTCCTTTATGTACACTAAAGACGCTCACATAACATTTGATTTTACTTTTGTTTTTAGTTTTTCATGTTCATTATTTTCATAATTTTTGTTTTTGTTTATATAATAGTCGGCATTATTGATTTTTTTTTAATTCTTTTGACTGTGGTTTTATTTTGTATTATTTACCTCTTTAGATTTTGATGATTTTGTATTTGTATTTGTATTTTATGATGTCCTTCAGGGGTTACTAAGCTTGTGTTAATGTAAAAAAATATATTTCGTTTGTTAATATATTATATTCTATGTTATGGTGATTTTTTATGATTATTTTGTTATTGTTTAGTCGCGAGGATTCAGTGACGACGAAGATAAGGGGGCTGGCTGAAAACCAGTGCTGCGCTTTTTAGTATGCAGCTATACTGAGCCAGCTCCTTTGTCACACATTTTTTTTTATACTTTCACAAATTTATGACACAAATGTTACATTTTACACAAATGTGTGCCAATAAAGACGATTTTTCTTTCTTTCATTGTGATCCATACAACATGACAAGTTTCAACAACCGTATTATAAATTTTCCATTTTTAACAGATTAAATATAATTTGAATTATCGGTTTAGGTCAAATATATTATTGTGAAATGGTTCGACTTCGACACACGGTCGTGTATTTATCTAACATTTGAAGCCAATTTCACGGCATTTGCAATCAACTTTGTCGACCACTCAGGTACCAAATGTAGCGCATCAAAAATAGAATAGGGCTATTTATGGGCGTACCAAACCTGCCAGACCCCTATCAGGTAAGCACGGTTCTACCTAATACTGCAATGCGTCCTTATTTTATGATGTTCACAAGTTAACTGCACACAAATTTTATTCATTATAATTCATCATGCTTTGATAGAAACCAAAGTCGCCTGTTTTATTATGATTTTTTTTAAATAAAATTTAATAATTTTATACATTTTTTATTAGTGAATTACCTACGCTTGGTGGAATTATCATTTTTATAAAAATTGATAATTCCTCCAAGTGGAGGTAAGGTAAAAACAATAATAAAAACATTATAAAAATTATAAAAAAACTCTTGTTTCAAAAGTGTCTCATTGTA
Organism: Pararge aegeria; assembly: GCF_905163445.1. Taxonomy (NCBI): domain Eukaryota; kingdom Metazoa; phylum Arthropoda; class Insecta; order Lepidoptera; family Nymphalidae; genus Pararge; species Pararge aegeria. Next base: position 5,872,218 of record NC_053195.1, on the reverse strand, counting down.
ATATGGACCTTTGAAATGTAGATCGGAACTGAAACGTTTCCTACTAGTCGCTATAAGACTGATGTGAAATGCATATACTTTTTCGGCATCGACGGTAGGAGAGCCGTAGCTTAATTGGAGAAAGCGCTCAGGCCGCGATTGCCAGAGAGTCGCAGGTTCAAATCCTGTGGGTTCCGAAATTTTTTATATGCATTTTGAATTTATAAAAAAATCTAATTTAATATTTATTAATTAACTAGCGGACCCTCGCGACTTCGCCCGCGTATGAGTCAATCGAGAATCTAGAATAGATGTGATGCTAACGTCATAATCATCGTGGCTAGTATGTACCTACTATTATTTTACGTGGTATACTGAGTTAGTAAGTTGTCATTATTTTAGTGGATTTCGCAGTCCGAAAGGGCTTTTTTAAACTCTTAGCATCCGCAGAAGATGTTGATTCATTGTAAAGTCAACATCTCCTGAGGATGCTCCGGTTTCGGAGCGAAATTATAAATTACACCATACAGATTCTCCTGCTTTTCGCGGAGTATGGCAAATTAAGCTTAATTTTCATAATATATCATTTATTTCCGCAAAGTAACGCCTGCTTCTATCCAATACTATTTGTATAATCATTTGTAGAATATATCCTGAGATAGCTAAACTAAATCGTCTATAAAATCTCCATCATAAAATCCCTAAAACGAAAAGTACTTCAGCCCTTATCGATTTACGACGAAATCCATCATATCTAACAAAATTTCAACTCGATGGCTTTGTATTCTTACCGATAGAACAAAACTTCTCCAAGTAAGTAAGTACGGAGGGTTCAGAAACTATAACTAAGAGTTTATCATTGATTTAACCTGATTATTTCATCTTAATAATAGACAACCGTCTTCCTTAATTTGCAGATAAATTTATTTATTTGATTAAAAACTTATAAAAGAATACTCATTATGCTTATTGAGATAGTTAAGCCACCTTTGGGATGGCTTTACCAAATACCAAATACTCGAAGCTCTGCCTTTTATACCAGATTTTAATCGACATTAACAACTTTGTACAAGAAAAATCTATGTTATATTAACACTATGTTTTGGTGATGGTGCAAAAGAATCTTCTGACGCTTCTTTCAAAATATTCTTAGATTAAAACCACAAAAGTCCAGTCAAATCTCGTAGCACGTTTCTTATACGACTACCAATCGGGCGTCTATCTTGCTACATACTTGAATGTGAACCAACCAATAAAAAACATGTAAGGCTATAGCTGTAAAAAACATGATTCCTCAAGCTCGCACAGGCTCTCTCTTTCATAGGAGAGAGGAAATTTTACTGAATTTTAAAACACATACCCTAACAATGTTAACCCTAACATCGTTCCGTCCCTAGAATCAAACCCAGGAGAAAATAAAATACGGGACCCTAAAAAGTATAAATTCTTTCTTTTCATAAAACGATTGTATCAGTTACCTACGTTCTATAAAAATGACCCAGCCCGGATCATACTCGATACTCATCTATAACAAAATGATTTTACGACAAAAAGGCATGTACCGATACAATAAAGATAAAGAAAGGAGCGCATGACTTAAGGAAATCTCGTTATATGAGTTCAAATTACCCTTCATACCTTGAGTAGGTACTGTTGTTGCAATAAGTGCAGTTTTCTACTCACGTTTCTGTCCGCCTCGTATTTCTATTTTCTCGTTAAACTAAAATGTTATTATAATGTTTTTTTGACGGTACAAAGTTATTTCAACAATAATTAATTCCCACAGCTGGGTCCAGGTCGCCTCCCTCATAGGGACATGCTAAATGCATGGTATGTCTGTTATGTTACATGATTAATATAATATACTAGCTGTTGCCCGCAACTTCGTCTGCGTTTGATTTTGTTTATTGAAGTGGCGTTCAATTTAGTTGTAGTTCTAAAAAAAAATTAAGTATTTAGTATCGCTAAGCCTTAAATGAGGGGTTTGCTGATGTCCGCTGAGGAGTTCTGTCCTCTATCTCCAACCACATTCAGATCGACACAAACTTTTGGCAAAATTAAACACATAATGTAACCTCTATGGCACACAAATAATTATTTAAATCGGTTATAATTTGTCGGAGTTATGGTGTAAAATCGTCAAACACTTTCATCCCCTCTCCCAAAGGAACCGAGCTTAATGTCGGGATAAAAAGTATCCTATATTACTACTAACACTTCCACTTCCAAGAATATGAGCACAAAGTTTCATGAGGATCGGTTAAGTAGTTTTTGCGTGAAAGCGTAACAAACAAACTTACATTGTCATTTATAATATTAGTAGGGATAGGGATAGGGATAAACGCGCCTACCGTATTTTCCGTAACAACCGCTATTCATTTTATTATGCAATGGTTCTACATATTAACATTATCTGGTTTTTGTCTTTATTATGAAAGCATGTCGACAAAATAAAATATACAAAAAATATTAAATAAATTGGATTTGTCCAACAAAACACCAACTGAGGTATAACTTTAATTAATGAACGTTAATAAATATGTTAAACCCACGTAAACAAATTCTGCAATGACTATTAGAGAAAAATCGTTTATTTCGTTTCATACACAATAAATGATGTTAATATTGTACCTAACATGCAATGAAAATTGCATTTTGCTCATCTAATTCAAGTTACTCCGTTGTAAAGAGCAACTACCTAGTTGTTTATTACAACGCATTCTTCTCATTACCTTTTCTTTCCACATAAATGTGAGTAAACAATATTATTTATTAGATAACAGGCTACTGACTATTTCAGATTGAAATATATCACTGGTACTAGGTTACGTAGGAGTCTCCAATATGTTTTATCTTGGCAACGCGCCTACAGCTCCAGTGAAGTTGGGTCGCTTAAAGGCTTTACGGGAATGCCAGGCGGGCGACATTGGCTCAGTTTCAGAGTAAATAATACACGGGCGGAGTGAAATTTAGGAAAGGCAATAAAAAGTATAAAAATAACGTTATTCTGTTAAAGGTTTCAGGTACCTACATACCTATTTAATAAGGAACTTTTATAATTTAACTAGCCTAGTAAGTGGTGATCCGTGATAGCCAAGTGATTTGGACTTCGGCTTCACTTTCGTTGGGCTGAGTTCGAATCCCAACACGCATCGTAAAATGTGTGTGAAATATCACTTGCTTTAACGAGTTCCCCATAAGGTTCTCAAAGGCGTGTGAAGCCCACAAATCCGCATTTGTCCAGCGTGGTGGACTACGCCCTAAGCCCTTCTCATTGTGGGAGGTCGCCCGTGCCCTGTAGTGGGCCTGAAATGACCTGTTAAGATGAAGAGATTATGAAGATGTTAAACTTAATTTTATCTTTTTCATCTATGTGCTTTAATAGATCGGTCCAAGATGGCCGCCGCTACAAAATGGATAAGTGGTAGATTACATATTTTTTCACAACTCCCTCAATCTGGGTATCAAATGGAAGGGCTTGCCTAGTAGTATAACATCAAATTTATAGAAAATCAGTAGTTTTTTTGTATTTTTAGTTAATTCTAATAATAACTAGCTGTTGCGTTTATTTAACCAGATTCTATTTTATTATTGTCTTTAAGTTAAGTGAACCCATACCTAATTCTTTATTATATTTCTTTATTCTCGAACAATCGCTCCTTTCGTAGTTTTCTATATATATTTTATTTCTTGGAAGCGTGCCTAGGCTAAAGTATGCTTGAAAAGATTTACACAAACGCCAGACGTTCTGCGTAGATGTCCTATGAATTTCTATACATTTAATAGATTCTTCAAATAAACAGTAGCTTTCTATATTATTGTATTAATACAATCAACAAATATTATATTACAAATAATTTTTAGTTATTTAAGCGCCTAATCAATCAAGACAAAATTGCGTCTGGTCCGCGCACTTATTTTTCCTATATTCACGTATGCAGCTGAGACCTGGACCATTAAAGCAGCTGATAGACAACGTATTGACGCTTTTGAGATGTGGTGCTGGAGGAGAATGTTGCGAATCCCGTGGACGGCACGCAGGACCAACGCATCGATTTTGAGACAGCTTAAAATTACAAGAAGGCTATCAACCACCTGTCTTAAGAGGATTCTCGAGTACTTCGGTCACATTGCCAGAAGAGATGGAGACAATCTTGAAAAGATAGTGGTCACTGGCAAAGTGGAAGGAAACCGACCTCGAGGACGTAGCCCGTTTCGTTGGTCTGATCAAATCCGCACTGCTCTCGACACCAAAGTGCATACGGCTTTAAACGTTGCTCAAAGCCGAGTCAAATGGCACAAAATCGTCCAAAAAGTTGTAAGTGGAAGGGGTCACGACCCTCAGCAATGAGGAACACGACGTAGAGAGAGAAGCGCATTATATCTTATTGGCTTTAAGCTTTCTTTATAAGCAGGCTTATGAAGAAAGTTTAAATGTTAATGTTATACCTATCATCTTGTAATGTGTTAGTTATTTTTGTTGTTTTTTCTCTTTCTAACATTTTTTTTGTCAAATGAAGTTTACATGACGACCTTCCTGACGCCACCTTGAGCGCTGTGAATTTAAGTGGGGGGTCCCGGGTTCGATTCCCGGCAGCGGCGATTTAGGAATTTTCGCTGGTCTGATCTGGTGGGAGGCTTTGGCCGTGGCTAGTTACCACCCTACCGACGAAGACGTGCCGCTCAGCGATTTAGTGTTGCGGTGCGATGTCGCGTAGAAACCGATTAGGGGTATGACTACCATATTCCCTAACAGGTCGCTACCATCTTAGACTGCATTATCACTTACCACCAGGTGAGATTGCAGTCAAGGGCTAATTAGTACAGGAATAAAAAAAAGTGCTATATTTAAAAATCCTATTATAATAATTAAGGAAGTAATCCTTAATATTATAAAATAGGATTTTTTGATATAATTGGAATTGATTTATTATAGGAAACGATAAAAAAGTTTGGGTGTGAATTGCTCTAGTATCATAGCTAAATAAATGTACCGTGAGATAGTCATAAAAAGAAAAAAATTACCCGGCTAAGTTTGTTGTGGGCTCTTCTTAGACCAGGTTTGGAACCCTCGTAGCTTTAGGTTTAAGTTGGCGAACGGAGTTATCACCATCACCTTACAATTATGTAAACGTGTATGTAGAATGCTTCATAAGTGCCTGTTATAGGCCTACATGAATAAAGAAATTTTGAATTTGAATTTGAATAAGATGGAAATTTGTCCTTGTGACCGTTTGTCTGTAGACAGCTAAGAGTATATACACACTTCCTAAGTAATTGCCTTACGATTTTTGGGATGACACGAACGAACCGAGGACCTTGTTTCCGTAGTCGAACGTGTTCACCATTACCACCAACGAGGTATTTAAATAATACAAATATGGTTAAACTAAAATGGGGACCATGTTTGCTTCTAATTACTTTGTTAAAAAAAAAACAGTGTTGTAGGTGTACAAAACAAATTTTGTCACAACAAATTCTCTTCACTTTTTGGCCCCCATAAATTTTCTCATCAAATTTCGTATAAATTGTATTTCCCCGAAGACGATGTGTGTGAATAGCGTGTGAAATTACAATGTAGATGGCAACCGATGACAGTTATTACATTATATTTCCAAAATAACATAATATAATTTCAAGCGATCAAGGGAAATCCTCATTGGCCAAATTTCCAAATAGTAAAATGGTGAACTAGTTTACTAGATACGAAACAATATATTGGTTTTACGAGATGCATATTATGTTCAAAGTCATAATCTCTCATCTAAAAGATTATTCTGACATTGATAGGGAGCGAAGGGCGTTGGCGGTCAGAGGGAATATGTTAGCTCGCAGATTTGCTCACTGTACAAAAGAGTTGAAGCTGTAAAATTACTTAAAAGAAGTTGTTGGAATGGTTTATATTTAGCTAATATAACTATGTTGTAAAAACAATTTTAATGATACGAAAAATAATAGAAAAAAAAGTTAACGTATTTGATAAATAAAAAAAAAAATCTAAGGTCAAGATATTGTAGTAGGTACCCGGTTGTAGAATCTGCACAATGTAGAAGTTGCATACAAAAAAAAAAAAAAAAAAAGAACAACCAGAATGCAATCCACATAGCATATTTAAGTACCGACCTAGAACAGTCTTCGATACCAATGTGGAAGGAAAAAAGGAAGGAACCGAACTAAAAAAAAGTTTTAAGAGGTGAAGGTTACGTTGTTTGTCTTTTTCTCAGTGTTTCTATACCTGCACTCTGTGGGTTAATTATACCCAAACGCTCTTCGAGTCCAATATAATAATATCTTCAGGATAATGTCGATACTGTAGTGCATCTGGTATGTTTGCGGAGAACCGATTTGATGGCTCCTTCGCAATGATTACGAATAATATCGCGTCCCTCAAACGTAGTCAATTGTTGATGTTGGAAAAGAGCAACTGCTGAGTTTCTTGCCGGCTTCTTCTCGGTAGAATCTGCCTTCCGAACCGGTGGTAGAATCACTACAAACAGACAGACTTGACGTTTCAAAAGTGCTTATATTAGGCCTACTTGAAATAAATTAATTTTGAATTTGAATTTGAATTTGTAGGATAAAGAGCAGCTCCAACATTGTTCTGAAGGTTTTAGCTGACAGGCAGGATAGTGTATTTAAAGCGCACTGGATGTCAGCTTTAGTATGTAGTAACATTAATTATATTAACTATCAGAGATATTAAGTTTATTGTGAATTACTAACACATAGACCATTGTAGTCTGAAATAAATGCAATACAATAAAATAATATCATCGCATTTATTTTCATTTCAAAACGAAATGGCACATTTTTATTGGTATTAAATATAAAAAAACTAACGTAGAATATCGTAGAATAATCCTACCCCCTACTACGGGCTTCTAGTTCATGATATTATATGGGCGTTTATGGGCCTAATGACCAGCTTAAGCTCCAAAGTAACCATTTAACTAATCAAGATATTAGGAGTGAGGTTCTAACATGATTAACCCGCGTAACTACACTATTTAATATACATGTAAGAAAAATTCATTTAGCAATAGTATACGCACCTACTAATTGATTAAATGACACTGACGTAATAAGAAAATGACTGTTTTTTTTATTCCACTACAAGTCACTAAGTTACTTTTAACACTAATTTAATAATTCTGGTCAACATCATGGCTACATCTAACTAACCGCTCTGCTATACTTCTCGTTAACTGTTATGGTAACTGTCACAGTAACTACCTTGGTAACTTCTCCATTTAACTCTTTCACTTACTATAGTTCATTCTCCTTAAATAACTTAGTAAGTCACTGACTAACTCTACCTAACATACCTACCAATCTAACCTAGTTGTTGTGACTATTTTCAAACATACCGTCTGTGTGTTCATAACATTAGCCAACCTTCACCACCTTAAAAATTTAGTACTTTACGTGACTTTACTACCAACGCCGTATTGACATCTCGAGCTACCTAAGACAACGTGGGTAAACTTATCTGGGGTTATCTAAAGAATGACGAACTGATTTTACCCGGCGTTTCGATCGCGGGAAGCTGAGCAATTTCAGCGTGAATAAAGTCGAAAGTACGTCATTTTTATTCCTAATAATAATGGTAATATAATGATAGTTTTTATTAAAGTATTATTTCTTTATTGATCGTAGAAAGTTTAATACGTATACAAAACACAATGCGCTATCCGTATTGTTTTTCAATAAAGAAAAAAAACTTAATAGACTTTTAATAAAAACTATCACTATAATATCATGGCAATTGTGAACGGTATGGAGAACTCTCAGGCATGCAGGTTTCCTCACGATATTTTCCTTCACCGTTAAAGAAAGTGATATTATTTCACTAACCCTAAATTTAAAAAGCAAATAAGTCCAAATCGAAAGCTTTTACCGGTTTATAAAAACAATTGGCGGCAGATAACCAAAATATTAGTACTCATATTACTCTCTAAAGTTGTTAGTGACACGCTGCTGGTAAAAAATACCTACAGCGGCAGTGCCAACATTGTCATATCGTAAACTCATAAGCACGTCATTACTGAAAGCTTTACAACGAAACTGTAAACTATAGCCTTTAAATTATACGCAGTGTTTTCTTTATCGTCCAACATCGGCAGAACTAACTCTGAAGCAAGTGTTGGTATTTTTTTTTAAATGGATAAAAGAAATTGGACAAAGAAGTTGGGCGACTGTGGTACGACAAAAACAAGTCACCGTGTATTTAATATTAGCTTTCCCGGACGTTAACTTTCTTTTTCCCGGATAAAAAAAAATCCATAAGTTACATAATAAGTCACGAATCTCACATAAGTTACATTATTAGTCACGTGCTCTCTTAGATACGCGGTTACGCTTATTCCTAGCTCAGGGATGTTATTGAGAATTTTTTGAGAGAAAAGACTAACAATTTTTGAGCCGTACTTAAACATGATAACAACTGAGTGCTTAGTATGATATTTTCTACCAACGTTTACTTATTCAATGGCGTGAAAGATAACTACTATTTGTGGGAAATCAAAGAAGCGCCCTGTAGTTACAATACTGAGAAAATTCTGAGTTCTTGAATTAAAATAAGTAACGCAGGTAGAAAATCTCATACTAGGCAACCAGGACTAACGAGGCGGTCATTTAAAACGTTTATCTAAAACCTCTTTGTTAACTTGCGACATTTGTTTAAAAAAATCTCTAGAATATAGTTACTACATAGAAGAATAAAGTGAGATAACTGTCTTACACGATCTTTAGAAATTCACGATGCAAATTTCTCATCCCGCTTCTGAAATCGGGAGCAACATCATAGTTGCAAAATTACTTAGCGACCATCAATCAAACCTCGATTGCGATAATTCCTTGATCTGATGTATGAACGTGCTAAAAAAATATAGAGGTTGGAAGGCCAAGGTATTCAGATATTCACTGCAATACCCACAATGTTCAGGATGGCACTTAGATCTTTCATTAATTAACAGTATTATTGAAGCTAAATACCTAGTTTCTTATCAGTAATCATTTATTCTCATAACTATTATTCTTCCTTCCTATTAAAGTATTCATTTTATAAAAGAAATCTTTAAAGCCCACCAACCTGCTTTAGAGCAGTGTTGTGGGTCTGTACTCTATAAACCTGACTTCCCAAGGAGTGAAATAAAACAACTGGACCGACTCTAATACTGTATTTTAAGCTTCTCTATAATTCATATTACTTGTTACCTTCAAATGACTCTACTACCAGTTCGGAATGCTGTCTTCGGCAGAGAAGACCACTGGCAAGAAACTCTACCGTTGCTCTTTTATTCAATCAATTAAAACAACTTATCAACACAATTACAACATTGTCATATGCAATAACGCTAGGCCCTTTGATACAAGACATATTTTAAGACAAGTAAAACATAACTACTATTATCACTTATAACATCAGGACTTTTGGAACAAGTTGTTTGTATAGAGCAACCTCTGCTACATAAACTGTCGGTATAAAGTTATGCTAGGGCTCCATATATGATACCTAAATAAACCAAAGGATGAGATATACTTATCTAATGCAACATCAGGTACAACCATAGTACCAACAACTTTTAACAACTCCATCACCAGAACATACGACTTGTTTCGCCACAACAATATTTCTTTAAGTGTATCGTTTCCATTATAAATCATCTCAACCCAATTTGTAACGTTCTATCCACAATACTTTACTTAATCTCCTTTTCTTAATTAATTCATTTTTAAATCCGTCCTCCCTTTTCTTTGCCGCCAATCTAACTTGTCAAACTCGCGTCTCCCGCCATAGATCCTATACTTTTATTTGACAGTCTAATAAAGTCCATTATTCTATTTTCAATACATTATCAATGAGTATACAAACTATGATTTGTTGATATATTTAATATAATCATCGGGTTTATCATAGATAAAGTGCTGTAATTCCCTATTTCCTAACAAACGCAACACGTTCCTAATCCATTAGGCGTGGACGTGAAACTAAACGCATTAGTGGAATTACAAGTAATACCATTAAAATCTCATCCATCTGGGCGCCCGTGTCGCGAATTCAGCCTGAATATATCTCTCCTCAAAGGTTCTTCGATTACCAACTTTGTTCGTATTTGTTTGTCAACCAAAACTTTCAGTTTAAACTTAAATCTGCACTGATCCCACCTTGATCGAAAGTATATCTGGACCTTAAGTGCAGTCATTAAGTAAGTAAGTACGTACCTGGTAAGTCTCCACGGCATTTTGTAAAAGTATCTTTAATAAATGTGACGTGTGTTAAGTATTCCCTTTTCAGCCCGTATGCTGTTTTTACCACCATATTGGAAAAATTCTAGGAAAAACAGTGTTTCAACAATACAAGAGGTATTATCGAAAATTTAGAATATTATTTGAAACCAAAACAAGAATCTGCAACTTGTAGTAATTTGTTTTCCGATTTTTTATGAAATTAATAGTTAATCTCAGAATATATTTAACACGCGGTTTGGTAAAAAGCGTATGTCAATAACACAAGACATAAATTGAGTGGCTCGTTATGTTTTACGTATCAAAATCAATAAAAATCAAATTTCCTGGAAAAACTTTAAAATAAAGTTATTATAGGTTATACACCAAAATATTTCTAAACCTATAATTTTATGCAACGGGCTCGCTCGCGAATGCCAGTCATTTACATTTTGATTTACAGGATGCTCCGTACTCGAGTGCATCCTTCTCCGACTATAACCTTATTACTTAAACAATGTTAAAGTAAGTAAGCTATTTCAAAGACAAATGGAAAATTCTAAATAAGTATAAATTTTTTCTACCTTCCCACTTAGTATTTTCTCCAGTTCATAATAAATTGTATTTCGCGCAAAGACAATGTCATGGTATAAAATGTATGGAATAAAACTCAAGATGACAGAAAACATGAGCAACTGTGACAGTTATTATATTTTACCTTTCCCTTATTCATTTTTCTTAGCCTTTGTTGAAAAGTGTAAACAAAATAACATATATTTTTGGCGCAATATCTGCTGCCCATTAACAAAGAAATAAAAGTAATATTAGTCAGTATATTAAGACTACAAATGAAATGTCATGAAATATAAAAATATTTGAAAATAAAGTAAAAAAGAAAAACTAGATACGCCACAGACAATAAACCAAAAACATCAATGCATAGATAGTTTTCACAGAAAGCTGTAAGTTGTAATCTTTGACGAGAATCAATGTACGTTTGGAATCTCAGCGCGATTCACGGAATGTTGTTAGACCACAGACCAGGTAGACAGGTGACATAAACAGCCACAAAGCCGTGGAATTTAAAACTACAAAAGTCCAGCAGATGACACCCACTGCACTTGACTACAATTTCCTCTGGTTGTAAGTGATGATGCAGTCTAAGATGGTAACGGGCTTACCTGTTAGAGGTATTGCAATTATATTAAACCCATACCCCTACTCGGTACTACACGAAATCGTACCGGAAAGCTTAATCGCTTAGCGGCACGACTTTGTCGGTAGGGTCGTAACCAGCAACCGAAGCCTCACACCGGACCTACTGACCAGAGAAAATTCAGAAATTATGAACTCCCAAATTGCCTCTTCCAGAGCTTAAATCCGGGACCTCCCGTTTAAAACCTCAGCGCTCAACACTGCACCAGGGAGGCCGATAAAATATAAAATAGAGATTTATTACACAAATACAGACAACAAAAATAGTAACAATGTTTCGATTCACTGGCTCTAATCAAAAGAATAAACAAATTAAGTGGCACAAACAGTTCTCAAACTAAACAATTCCGAAGGTTGATTGCCTTAACCGCTAATTAGCTAAATGAAAACAAACAAAGTACCTGCATTCGTTACTACCCTATCTTAATTTATCTTAACAAAGCAAATAGATACAATAGTAAAAACAACACAGTGAAAATTTTCTTTGTCATGAAAGCGACATTTATTACTGCAATACTTAATTAAAGCTGTATTCATTAGCGAGCAAAAAAGGAGCTGGATCTTAATTGTTTTTTGGCAATTGTACTCGTTATTTTCGTCAATAACGTATCCAATTCTGTTTTTATTTATATATCAACGCACAAGGCAAGTCCAGATAGAAAAAAAAATGTGAAGGTTATGAAAAAAAAAAAATAACTATATAAGTGGTGAAAGCCCACTAGGTATGATTCTGGTTTCTATTACGGAGGGAAACTCGGCACGCATCTCTAACTTTCCGAGCTATGTGTGTTTTAAGAAATTAAATATCACTTACCATGCGTAAAGGAGTAGCAAATAGGCAACAATAGAAACTTTCACATTATACTAAGAAAATTTGTCTATTACTGGGTTTAGAAGTCGCCTTAGAGATTGCGATAATCCTCAACAAACAGAAGTAAACCGATAATATTCCACGAACTATTTTAATTACACATAAAAGGATGACCTTATATTCTGCTATCTTATCTTTTCTTGCCTTACAAACCTATGTACCTAATCGCATTTTACCCTGTTGTTTTATCCAAGCTATTTATAAGAGAATTACTAGGTCAAAAAACTATATTTTTTTTGTTTTTAGATTTTTTATTTGTTTATAGACGAGCGCTTGACTGCAATCACATCTGAAGGTAAGGTGGATTGCCTAGAAGATGCCTATTTACTCTTGATTTAAAGGAACTCATATTGTAGGTACTAGGGAAAATGGAAGCTGTAAGGGCTTTCAGATCCTTGCAGTGCGAATCATAAACGAAGATGCAAAGCGCTTCGTACGCGTCCGTGGTTCGATGGTAAAAAGGTGAGGGGGGAACTTTATCAAACAGTTCTAGAGCACACTCCCCAAAATATATCTTATGGGAAGGCAGGCAACCTAGCGACGATTCTCAAAACTCTTTCTAATTTCATTTAAAATCTTTATGATTTTGCAAATATTAGATTGCGCTAAACTTTCATCGAATACCAATCAAATCTTAGAAAGCTCTTACTTCTTATGCCCTTTGTATTTATTTACTTAAGTGTTCTTTAAAAACCCATCGCATATAATATTATGATATCTGATTATCTGTTTGAAATAGAGAAAGAAAAGAAGAAGAAGAAGAGGCACCAGGACATAGGCTGCCTTTGTATTAACAATTGAAACAAACGCAACCAAAAAACTATTTTGTTGTAACAGAAGAAAAATTTTCACATCCTAAGAGACTAGGCGGCTTATGGTAAAGCTTGCAATGATAATTAAAAAAACATTGTAAGTAAAACATAGAAGATAATATATAAAACCTGAAACCAGTTTGATTGTTAGGCGCTGAACGTACTGATATTAAAATCTAAAATATGTTTTATCAAGTTAATAAAGTACATTGCACAGTAAACCCTAGTAATGCAAGAGGAGCCATGAGGACAGCACAAAGAGGCAACAATTTACACCCCAATTTATGTTGGCAGCCGTAAATAAGCAGCAAAAAGAAAATGGCGTTGTGCAGTTAAATTTATTTAGCGGTTTGTTCGACTTGTATGCTAGTACCTCTGCGATAATATTTCTTATCTAATCGAAGCCCGTACGGCTTCGATTAATAATATACTAGATATGCATCAAAAAGTGTCTGTAAAAAATAAGAACTCATTCACAAATTAGAAGCCTATGTTTGTTTCTTTGCTAGCTACAAAAGACAATAAAAGTTATTCGAGTTTCCCTATCACAAAAGCAGCAACGCTGTGGACAGCTATCCATGACCAAATTCGCCATTTGCATCTTTAGCGGATCCGCCTCGCTCAGCCAGGGCGTGTAAGCCTACCAACTGGGCCAGCGTGGTGGACTACGGACTTAACCTTTCTCGCTGTAGGAGGAGGTTTCTCGCTGTTTATATGATGATGATAATAAATATATTTTACTTGGTGATATTTAAATCTACTATAATATGTATATAACATGTATTTTAGAGTGTGTGTTTTTAGTAATGGAAAAAATATTCCGGCTCACAAGCACCTATCTCTTTACACCCATTCGCATATATAGCCTATAAGAGATCACTGTTGGTAATAAGGTCTCCTTTTGCGTGTTTCTTTTGCAGTTCATTATTTTCTTTTGATTTCTTTTTAATAAATAATAAAGATATGTATTATAAGTAATTTTATAACAATCAACACACAACTATTAATAAAAAATTAAAACCAGTCCGTTTTTCAGTTAGATTTTTATAGAACTGCATATCTAGTACACTTATGATCGAAGCGTGTGGGCAAGTCGCCAGTATTTTAATTATTTATACAGGAGAAAATTCTTAGCAGCTCTTGCGAGAAGAATTTATTATGGCCTAGTTGCGACGACAACATCAATGGGTTGCACTGGATAATCAAAATATACCCAAGTTCTCAACTGGATTGATGAAAGAATTTTTGGGGACCTTAAATCAATCATCATCATTCCAAGTTTATGAGGGTCCAACTACTGGACTCTGGCCTCATCTCATAGGATAGGGGGCTTATGCAAGTTGGTGGGTTTTATGCCCTGGGAGTATTTATGGGAGGAGTTCCGTGCCCTGTAGGTGACCGGTAATTGGTTGATATGATGATGATATTATAGACTTTTGAATCGTGTTAACTCAACTCTAATTGGGAAGTTGGGCTCAAGTTCAACCGCAATAAGTGACAATGTTTTTTTTATTACAGTAGTAGTTGATGGACCAAGCAGTTTGCCCACCTTGTTGTAAGTGGAAACTGATCGCCTATAACAGAGCAACATTTCGTATTCGAGGGACACGACCTGCAAAGTGCCACCCTTCGTGTATCAATCTGAGGCGTAGGTGTTATTATACCGGCAACCACACACTTGAGACCGGAACTCAGCACTGCTACTTTTTTAGCACTTGACTTCACCTATCTCACCTGATAGTTAGTGATGATGCAATCTAAGATGGAGTCTCAGAATCTGTTAGGGAGTATGGTAGTCGTACCCCAAATCGGTTTCCACGCCACATCGGATCGCACCCTAAATTCCCTAGCTGCACGTCTTTGTCGGTTGGGTGGTGACTAGCCATGGCCAAAACCTTTCACCAGACCAGACCAGAGAACATTTGGAAATTATAAATACCCAAATTGCCCTTGTTGGGAATTAAACACGTGACCTCCAACTTAAATTTACAGCGCTCACTGTTGCACCAGGTTGGTCGTCAAACTTGGCTTGGCGAAAGCAATGCTGCTTTGTGGCAGAAATAAGAATAGCAGTAATATAACCTCAAGCGAGCTCAGTCACGAAGTATTTGTTTCGGATTGTGTGTAGCTGATAATCACCATAAGAGCTGTAAATTGTAAGAGCGTCAACGGGGAGGAAAGGAAAGCAAAGCAGGCCTGACGATATCGGGAGAACGTCAATATATAATGTGAGTGCTACCCATTGATCAGATTAGTTTATCGGTTTTTTACCTGATATTCTTCGCTAAGTGAACTCAGGAACTTAACAATCTTGTTCCTCCTTCTCCGCTCTACCGCAGAACAGCGAGACACCGTGAGCGGTGGCCTCCTTATGTGGTTGACAATCCATCATCACGCACGAAACGTTTTTTATTCACGTTTCTAATACGTACCGCTAAGATGTAGAACGCAACGGCAACTGTGTTCACTGCCACGTATAATTTGAGTACCTTCAAGGTGTGAGGGAATAGGCCTTTTCTAGGCAAGCGTGCATGATTATCTTCAAGCACTGGCCTATCGTTAATAAAAATAAAAAAACTCAAATCACCATTTTAAATTTTCAGTATTCACACAACTTTTCTCTGGAAAGTAGACCTAAAAATTTATATTTTATACTCGAGTCATAAGCACTAGCTTCTAGTCCACGTACTTGTTCTTCGTTTATAGGGAATCTTTTTACAAACCCTGTGGGAATCGTTTGTTTTCTTGAAATAAAAAGTAGTCGTCCTTTCGACTAACTCTATGTCAAAAATAAACTTCTATGATTCCTTGGTTAGGTCGTAAAGAAAGGACAATATTACAATATTTATAGGGATTATAATGTTTTCGCTTTACTTATCTTTACGTGTCACTGAACGACTCATTAACGGCTGGACCACTTTTGATATTGTGTTTGTGTGGGTCCCTGAATGATTTAGAATCACAATGAGTTGGCAGGACACCATCTGCGCCAGAAACTTCAGAAACGTATGTTGCCACCAGTGTCAACATACGTTTCTGAAGTCCCAGTACATAGACTGAACTCTATGAGTTTACGTTTAATTATATACTATTTGTTCCCCGCGGTGTTACCCGCGTTAACTGTTGGCTTAACGTAATTTATTGTTTTTACACATACAGCTCATAAAACCGGCACACGTAGAGGAAGCAGCTGGGTAGCATTTTTTCTTCTGGCTTACTTAAGAAGTACCATCATTTCAAGCTTAAATCATATTTTTACTGAAATTAAACGTAGCCTATGTTACTACTTACTATGTAAATTACTGCGCGAAAAGCAGGAGAATCTGTATGGTGTAATTTATAATTTCTTAAATTTTTACACTCCATACCTAAGTGACTTTCTGCAATGTACTATCTACGCACGTTTCGCTCCGATACCGGAGCATCCTCAGGAGAGTTTACAAACACATGAACATTTACACAGCCTCAGTTTTTTTTTTTTTAGTTTTATAAGGACATCCTTATCATAGTGTATCATGTAATCCTTATCATAGTGTATCATCAAAGTAACGCCTGTTCCTATCCCATATGTTACTTCTTAATGAAATAGCTTGCTCTTTGAAAAAAAATATGTTTAAAATCAGTCCTGTTACGTACAAAACCAAAAATCTTTCCTCTTTATAATAAAAGTATAGATACATACATGTTAATAACATTCTAGAAAATCGGTTACATTATTTTAAAGTCCTATTGTTAGAATAGATCACTCTATTGTTCTTCTACTAAAAGCATTTTGCCCTGCATTAATATTTGAATATAAATTATTTGGTCTAGACAAGTCACTTCGACGTACTCGATTAAATCTGAAACCCAATACTGCTCTAAATAATTCACGCAGCACGAAATGCCAAAAACAGATGATATTGTAGTTAAAACTGAATGAATTTAAGGTTTATTTTAATGAACTCATCCTCCCATATTTTGGTTTATTAAGTAATGTGTGTCATAGCTCAGTGGGTAGAACTTCGAATTCACTCTGCGGGGGCAGAATTCGAAGCCCAGCCTTTCACTTTTCTAATTTATGCGCGTCTAAAGCAATTAAAATATGAATTGCTACAAAGGTAAAAGAAAACATTGTGAGGAAACCCGCATGTCTGTCTTGCTTATGCAAGACTCTCAGACATGCGGGTTTCCTGCGGGCATCACACACCTTGGAGAACATTATGTTCTCAAAGGTGTGTGGTGTCCACCAATCAACACTGGGCCAGTGTGGCAGTCTTAACAGCTTCTCATTGTGGCCCGTGGCCTATATCGGGCCGGTATTGGGTTGATGTGATGATGAGGATGAGTAACGTGTTTACAGTGAATTTTAGTAACGTGTTAATTATCTTTAGAGGGACAAATGCTATACTTTTGCGTGAGATAAGGCTCTTCGAATATTTGTAACGCCAACTTAGATTTTTTTTCTTTAAACACTACGCAGCAACGGCAACACTAAGCAGCGCATGCAAATAACACCTTCTGCAACGTGTCACCCTGTGTCCATCAACTTGAGGCGTAGGTGTTAAGCCTCATGTGCGTGTTATTAACCCAGCAATCACGTCCTTTAGATCGGAACACGCCAGGAATAAGCATGGCGATAGTACTTACCCGGACGAGCTATGACTCGAGATAACTGATAGACTTTTATAATTAAATATATACTTTTGCATTTATAATGGATAAAAAATATTAATTAAAAATTATATTTAACCTTGTTTTCGCAACGTTGTAAATTATTGATGTATCATCTCTTTGGCTAAAAGAAATCAAAAATAGTAATTGTCTGATAGCAAAATTTAACATAATACTACTAACAATAGTTCAAGAGCGCCAAAAAAAGGTCTGCAGAATATTTTAGATTTATTGTATATATTATTTATATATACATACATATTATATGTGCTTTTGTATATATTATATTACCATTAATTTTTTTTCCTTCAATAAAGTTCCACGCACGCGTGTGCTTTTATTATTTTAATATCTAGCCTTGAGAATAATTAGTAACATTTTTTTAAACCTGAACATTAGCTTATATCTAAAAACTAGGTCCAATGACTTATCTTAGGTGTTCATATTAAAGGAGATACTTTATTATTGTAATCTTAAAATTGTACTAGGACTACACTTTTACTACAGAACACTTCATTTCATTTTCATTCATTAAATAAAACAAGACAATTCCATTGAGGCTTCACTTTTTTCAACTTTGGTATCGTATTTTCAGCGAATTCATAATGACGTTTACGAAGTGGCGAAGTGGCGTTTACATTTATATACCGATAATTAGAGAACGGTTGAGGGTATCGCAGCGGCACCTATAACTATAGGATATATTGAACGTAAGCTCGATTAGTAGTAAATGAATAAATAAATAAATAAACTACGACAATACATATATAGCCATCTAGCCCCAAAGTAAGTGTAGCTTGTGTCATTAATACTAGGATACTGATGAATATTTTTGTAAATAATAATTTTAATATGAATATAATCAGATCCAGACAATGAAAACATTCATGTTTATCATACAAACATTTTTCAGTTGTGAGAATCGAACCCACAGCCTTGGACTCAGAAAGCAGGGTTTTCATTTATATTTTACAATTCTTAGTTCAACTAACTATAGTAAGTTTGGTAAACATTTTTGAAATCTGAAAAGATTGAAACTTTTGTAATTATGTTATTTAATAAAATAAATAAAAAACAAAAAAATAACTTTAAAATAGTAGATTTTAATTCTAACAGGAAGTACCTAACTCGCTTACTCTTCATAATAACGTTGCATAAATTATGATGTTAAGAAGCTTAACATCATAATTGATTTAGTAAGAGTATGATTATCATATGCAAATTTATTGCACTCGACGATAATTTGCGCTATAAATTCATTATATGTGTTTTCATATCATACACTTAGTGTGGCTTAGAAAATATATGTAATAACAAGCTGTCATACACGATTTTTATATCCTGAAACGAAAACAGTGTTATAAAAATAAGAACGGTGAGTTAAACCTTCTTACTATGTATTAATAAGAACTTAATTAATCAACATAAGATCATCGCGATAACGTAAAGTAATAATACAATTAATAACACGGCAAACCCAACAAGATTATAACGTTATTAATTAATTAACAAAAGGTGCTAGCGTGTTAAAAGCTCGGACACTTTAATAATTACCAACAGAAATGTTTTTAAAAGTTGGAAGCCTTGTTAACGTTCAGAAATTACATAATTTTTTTGCACAAAAGTGGCAACCCTCTTTTTTTTTGTTTAGTACGATTGCCTGAAGAAATATTGAAATTGTTTCTCATAATCCAAAGCTTTTTGTTTATTTGTCAGCCGAAATATTTTTATTACAACCCTACTTATGACAACCCTTGTCATAAGTAAACGCTCAATATGTTTTGAATTTGTTTCTATGGAAAAAAAAATATGCTTCTTTTGATTCAAAATTACGTATTTCCGTTACACGTTGTATAATCATTTCACTATTCACTATTGATATAAAAGTAAAAAAAAAATATACCCCCACTTAACGAGACACCAAAAGAGACCTTAATTAAAATGTGTGTAACTCAGAAAAGACAGAGGTGTGTGATGGCGATTGAACTTGGCTCCTTCAGTGTATCGGCCGAAACCGATCTGTACAAATGTAAACACTTACTTGTCCGAAAGCTTCAAACAAGATGATCGAGTGAGTTATTGTACAAGTATCGTTAATATGGATAAAGAAAACGACTTAATGGTGACAATTGTGAATTCTGTCCTACTTATCTGCTAATTGGACATTTTTATAAACCGCTTAAATATATTAATTAATATTCCCGAAAGGAAAAAAAAACTAAGTTGCTTTCACTATCATATTTTCTTTCTCGTTAGAAGAAAGAAAAACTTTTATTTGGGTATACACACACTAAAATTAAAATACAACTTACAGTCTACACAACAATTATAAGTACGTTGTGATCCTAAAATGGTCTTCACTCAGCATATTTGCTGTGCCTGTTAAGAAACTGAAATTCCGTGAAGCCAGACGTGACGTTTGTACGGTAGGCACTGACAGAGCATCGCTTAAAAACTATGTCTATGTGCTAAAATAATCTAATTTAAAAGTATTATATAATTTATAAAAAAGAAAGAAATGAGTAATAAGAGAGTTTGTTCCTAGTGCCGGTCGAAGCAGCTAGGTTGTGAACTTTGGTTAACCTTGTAGCTATTTTCTTTATCATCTTGTTTATAATTATATTCTAATAAGTTAGCTTAGCATTTCGAGTTACAAGTTTTTTAATGAGAGAGTGAGAGTTTATATTGAGAGTCTTTTAAAGAGTTTAATTTTTCTAATAATCCTCTATTTCTAATAGATTATTAAAAAACTGTTCTCAACTTTATGAAAATATTGAATCTTATCATTCAACGAGAAGGTTTTGATAGATCTGTAGTAAATACGAAACGCTTATCCAAGTCTCAATGGCATGAAACAAAAATAAAAGACTTCAAATAAAGCCCCGAGTAAATAAATTAACCAACTAAAACTAAACTAAACTGCGCGGGATGTTGATTGTCTTACCGCTAATTAGCTAACGAAAAACTAACAAGCTGTATGCGACCAATTTTAACTTTAACTACGTACGTTATATTATGTAAAACTGTAGGAGTTAAAAAGGAAGTTTTTAATACCAAAAGTACGCTAATGCCTGATGAAGGTTCTTAGGACTGTCAGACGTGAGGTCAGAAATATAATGGGATATTTAGGATATTGACAACAAACGGATGTAAACCCGCCCGGTGTCTTGCGGATCGATGGTAGAATGGTGAAGAGGGAACGAGATCTAATCTTGAGCAAATATCAAACGTTGAATCCACTCTCGGTGGTATAAAACTAAAATAACATATTTCATATAAAGCGCCCGGCGAATAAATTAACAAATGAAAACTTAATTAAACGGGCTGTTGATTTCTTACCGCTAATTAGCTAACGATAAACAAATTCTATATCGTTAATTCTAAAATAACTATATACAAGCACGTATTAATTTTAGACCATCTTAATTAGTTTCAAAAAAGTCAGCGTTTAGTTTATTGTTTAAGTAGATAAGTATAATTATACAAATTTTTATTAAGAGCATTTTGTTTTTTTTTTGACGTGACAACGTCTTATAAATTGGTTTGCCGGGTGACACTTCAAGAAACTGCGTTACGCTCCGCTCACGTTATGCGCTCACAATGAGAGCGAGTGAGAGGCACGCGCCCGCCTAAGAGCGAGAGAGACAGACATAAAAAGTGAAAGGCACGCGTCCCTTTGTAGTAAACGCTGTTTCATTGTACGCAAATGTATTGCAAGTTATTGTATGTATATTTGTATATAAATACGTATGTATGTGTAAAGGTAAGGAACACCCTTCCGAGTTATCTTCCGAGTCTATTATAGTTAAAAAAATAAAGGCAAAAGTAAAAAAAAAAAGAATCCGATGATTTTTTTTTTGACCAGGATAGTTCCAATGAATTGACAACCTCCTCCTTGTTGGAAAAAAATAAATACAAAACTGCGATTCGACGCGATGCTATTTTGAATGGCTAGGTGTCTTCCTTTCACGGACCGGGTGCGTGGTGACAATTCCCTCGACGACCGTCAACCGTACGGAACGCATTTGATTCCAGGCATTTACATGGATTGTAAAAAGATTTGCAGTTATTGGTAAGAAGATATAAGATTTTGGGTTATTTAATGTATTACGAAGCTTTGTAAACAGGTGAAGTATTTTATAATTGACATAACTATTATGATTTGAAGTATTCTTCTGTTACCTGAGTTTAGCTAAACCACTACAACGATCTTTAGAAAATATCATCCTGGAAACGGACAATGGATACTTTTATGGCGGAAATAAAACATAGCCGTTCCCGTGAGAAAAAAACTTACTTACTACTTATGTAGAGCATAACAGCAAATCTGATGTACACACAACTTTGTATTGGGATAACTTGCGACTTCATGAAAATCAAATGAAACGTACTCTTACTTTGAAGATTTAGAAAATAATTGGTTCTTGTGGGATAAAAAAAAAACAAAAAGAAGTGGTCGAGGTCTAAGCTTAGCTATTTATAACAGTGTTTGTGCAAAACAAGTAAAAAAACTCATATCGAAAAAAGAAGTACCATGTAAAGATCATTCATTTGAGAAGAAGCCAAGTAAAATCGAGCGAAACGATTGGGCGATACGTTGAACGAACGAAAAAGCTGGCAAATTGCATCTCAACGAAGAAACGGCTCAATCAACGTGGGAGGGATCGTGAATGGTGATTTATAGCTCTTGTAAAAGCGATGTGACGACCTTGACGGTGCAACGGTGTGTTACTTCATATTTAGAAGGCTGGGTTTAATTAAGTCTGAAATAACGCCCTTTAAATTCTTTATGTTCATCGGCTTAATGTGCATTAAGAGTATTCATAACAGTTTTTTTTCTATTCCACTACAAGTCCTGTAATCTAAAGTGATGATGCAGTCTAAAATGAAAGCCAGCCAGCATGAGTGGTAACTAGCTACGGCCAAAGCCTCCCACCAGACCGGAGAAAATTCGGAAATTTTAAATTCCCAAATTGCACCTGACGGAAATCGAACACGGGACCTCCTACTTTAATTCGCAGCGCTCACCATTGCGCCAGAGAGGTCGTCCACCAGAGAGGGTGCTTTCAGGCATGCAGGTTTTCTCACGATTTTTTTTCCATCGCTAAAGCAGATTGTATTGCCCCCCACATAACTCCGACAAGGTAGAAGTGCGTGCCGGGTTTTGGAAACCGTGGGGACAAACCCTAAAAAAATAAGGCCGAAGTTCAAACCACTAGGCCGTAACCAATGGCTGCTAGAAAGGTACGTACAGTGCTACAAATTAGCTGATTACTGAACCTGGACTATACTGGTTTTTATTAAACATTTTGTTCCTACCTAATAATACAATTTTCTATTAAATTTATATTTAAAAGGTGGAGCGTTTTCAATTAAAATGTAGAGAATTGCTAAAACCGTTTGATGTTTTTGGTCAAACAATGAAATTAAATTGGCGTGTACCCCGGGACCTAAGTGTAATTAACGTCCATAAATTAATCAGAGTCCCTCGTCAGCGGATGGTCCTGTGAGTGGAGTTTTATTAAAGTTGTTATTGCCGTAAATTGTTTCAATAGTGTCTAGTTTTAAAGTTGAGTTGAGTTCATCAGAGACCACAAATGTAGATACAGAGACCATGAGCACACGAAGACAGCCAATGGCAGAGTGAAGTGAAGACCGACAGTCAAAAAAGCCCCAACACTGATGCCCTCCACTACTCTCGAGAAGTTAAAAGACTGAGGAGAAGAAAAAACGTAGAATAAAAACCAAAACCATGACCAATAAGAACTTGACTGATCCTGATGATAGGTGATAACTATTTAAGTAATCCAAAAAAACACATCAGAATCTCAAACCAAATGAATGTAATAAAGTGACCAGTTTAAAAAAAAAGGAGTCTAGAGCAAAACGCATCTTATAACGTGAACGGTTTAAAAATAATGTTTATATACATATTGAAATAGTTTGCCCACCCTAAGGAAAGCTAATTTTTGTAGACCGACGCAGGAGGACTCAAAGATATCAATATACTAATATTAATTTAATTTGCATAAAAATAAATTACAAATAATTATTAAAACTATAATATCATCATTAATCGCCTTATTTTCGGAAAAAATAGAAATAGTTCGACGATAAAAATGTTTGTTTCGTTTATACATGGTAAATAACAATACAAACTTTACTTCGGAGTAACGTATATCTGATATGACGTTTAATTACATTACCTTTACGTTGATGACGATTAATGCTCGATACATAACTAAATAGTCAACACATCATCTTTTTGCTGGTTGGTATATTTCCCTTACAGAGTTTTTAGCGTACTTTATAAAGTAAATTAACAAAATAAAACTTAGAATATAAACAATTAAATACAGGCATCTTTACTGATTGCACTTTAACATTTCAGGTAAAAGAAAGTCAGAAAACCTTTCTAACTTTTATTCCAACATGATTCTAACTAACAACTTCTTGAAAGTTTTAACAAAGTAGAGTTCTACAGACGCCGGCCACATACTCATAGGTAGCAATTTACACGTATATATGCAAGATAGTACAAGGATTCAACTTGCTTAAAGTGGAGTTTTGGTGTGGAGATTGAAGTGATTACAAGACTTTTTAACTGGTCATGGAGTAGATATAGGTTATAGAGCTATTCACCTTTAATATACTAATATTATAAAACTGAAGAGTTCATTTGCTTGAACGCGCTAATTTCAGGAACTACTTACTTTTGGTTCTAAAATATTTTAGTGTTAGATAATCCATTTATTGAGAAAGGCTAAAGAATTATAATTCTTTACATTAGTTTCAATGAAAAATGACCTAAATTTATTCAAGAAGCGTTTGGAAAACCATTTCTTATCTATGTAATATTATAGTATGGAGTATTTTGCTTAAATATCTATATACATATATATATTATGTATAATATATGTGTAGTATTAGAATTTATGAGTAAGTTGTTTATTATAATTCTTTTGTATATATTTTTAAACTGAAATCGCTGCACCAACCCGTTCCTTCGTTTTTTCCCAACATCAAAGGTTGTCTGGAAGAGATCGCTATAGTGATAAGACCGCCTTTGTACGCTCTATTTTATTTTCTAAGTTTTTTCTGTATTTGTGTTTAATTTGTATAAAATGTGTGTATGCAATAACGACTTCAAAAAACAAACAAAAATGTTGCAAAAACGGGAACAATTATCCCTTTGAGAGCTTCCGATGCGTGCGATGCTTTAAAGGTTAAAGTTATGCCAAAGTAATGTATTACGTAATTATTCCTCTTTGAAAGTTCTATACAAAGTCCACTACAACATCTTTTAAGGTTGACTCATACGCGAACAGTTGCGGGAGACCGCTAGTGTCTGTATACCTGTGCATATATAACTGCCTCGTTGACCTTGTGGTCACTCGACTGCACACAACGAGGTCCTGGGTTCGACCGGGATATAATTTATTAATTCATTTATTCATAAGACACACCAGCAATTAATTGTAACTACATTCATAAAAATATATATATATGTGTTAGAATTACACATTCTGTCTAGTGCCATTACAATAGTCAATTATAGGTGTATACAGCATTATCGTTGTTATCTCCGAAAAATATCTTATTATCGTTGTTATAATGAGACATTCTATACAAATAGTTTAGCTTAAATTAAGTCCCTGTCTGTAATATCGAATTAACGTGCTGTACTGAGCTTTATTCTTATTTGAACTATATCATAACCCAAACAAACGTTTTTTCATGTAATTCACGTCTTTCTGTCCGTGCGGGCTATGTCTTTTTAACCATCCTAGAGAGACAGTTAGAATTTTTACAGGGCTAGAGAAAATTGGCTATTTGAAATCGGTAAAGTGTTATTTTGACTGATACGAAAAACTTAATATACGAGTCCAACTTACAAAGTTTGCTGGCGCAAGATATATATGAAAGAATTAAAGCTGAAAAAAAATTGGTTGTCTGTAAAGTCGGCTTACTGACGATAGTTGAACGTGACAACGTCGTAAGAAAATACTGAAGGAATGGTTGCATTTTTCAAAAGAAAATTTTTAATTATTTGTTTGATAGATATTATCGTTGCTATAAACAATTGACACCACGTTCACTTTTCACTGCACTTCATCCTTGCTGAAAACACAATCCGCATCGCTCACTCAAGTAGGAGAGAGACTGATGTCGAACACGTATGCCGACTGTGCCTCTTTGTCGCTCGTTCTGCGCTCTCGCTTGCACTTCAAGCCTAGAATGGAACGCCTCAGAGCGAGGTAACGCCGCATATGTCATGTTTTTTCGTGCGTGCAGCCGGCTCCATCGAATTATAAGACGTTGTCACGTCAAAAAACGCATAAAGTCCATTCTACACTGATGTTATGGTATCAAAAGTAATGAACACCATAAACATTGTCGAGTTATATACATTGTATAGTTCACGACATTGTACCACGAGCTGAAATGTGCTTTATCAGATTTGCAACAGGAAATGTCTGAGACATATACATAAGATTAACATCTCATTCTCAAGTTCGTGTTATGACCGGGTAAGTTTATTGTGCTAAGTTGAAACTTAACAATGCTAATTTTCAAGTTTCTTCGTAACTGCAGATAACAAAGATGCGATTCAAGCGTGACTTAGTTAACATTGTTGTTTTTTGTTATGTGATAAGTGAAATGTGATTACTGGGTGAAGCTGCTACCCGTGGTTTGTTGTGAAGGGAATGTATGTTTAACTGTTTCCAGGCGAACAATGATAATCCCTAGCCGGTTACGGTAACTGCATACCTGCTGCATTGTTAAAAGGGATTTGTTCGTGTGCCCTAATATGACTTATGTACCCGATCCTTGCACTGAGAGATCGAGCGCAGTAGGGATAGGTTAAGGTACCATCAATATAATTATACATCATGGAAAATTAGACTGTTAACCGTTGTTGAAACAGCAAGGCTTGTTTATTTTGCATACTTTCACAGTATAATGGCATATGGGGTCTTGTTATGGGGAAAAGCTGCACATATTGAAAGTATATTTATAGTATAGAAAAGAACTGTATGATCGATATAAAACTTGGATCAAGCGAATCGCTTCGTGAAAAATTTAAACAAGTAGGTGTAGGTACTGACAGTTGCTTAGAAATGTATTTCTAATAATCTTTATAAAAAAAGTTGATATTAACAATCGAATTACCAGAAACGGACATAAATTAGTGATATCTGCATATCGTCTGCGAAAGGTTCAGAACTCTTTTGTGGGGTTGAGTATATGCTTTTATTACATGTTTTCTTCGGTAATTCTGGGCTTACCAATGCATACATTTAAACAATCTTTAAAAACACTATCTAATACAGCGAGCATTACTCCCGCAAGATATAAAATTGTGTATGTAAATTTTGATTTTGGAAAAGAACAACTACTAAGTTTCTTGCTGGCTATTCTCGGTAGAATCTGCTTTCCGCTTTGAAATTCGAATAAAATCCCTCCTCTGATTTTCATTAGAAATTCATCAGTGCAGCGTTGCACGAAGCGTCTCCTTTCTGTTCTTCTCTGAGCTAAAATGTCCTAACTAGATTGAGCGATTTTGCAACACTTCATGTTTTTTCACAACATCTGCCAGACGTGTAAAAGATTTGAGAACACTCACTATAACTAGATTGAAGGCTGATTGGGTGGGGCCGAGACCCAGCTCTTTGAGACCAAGGCCGTGGGCTCGATTCCTACCACTGGCAAATGCTTGTGTGATAAACATGAATGTTTATCAGTGTCTGGGTGTTTATATGTTTATTATAAGTATTTATGTATATGGTATGTTCAGCCAGGAAGAGGAAAATAAATAGTTAAATAAATATACTACGACAATGTAGCGTAGCTTGTGTTATGTGTATTAAATGAAAAAAATATTTATTGTGGTAACATGATTACATTTAGTAATACACAAACAAAAAGTATGGACGGTCTCTGCTGCCTAATTTTGATAACCCTGTGCTATAGGCATCAGCGACCTACCTTCCTTAATATTGATAAGGTACTAAAATAACAAAATCAGTGCCTTCTTATTTAGTTAATTTACTTTATTTGTCTGTGTGTGTGTGTGAGGTGTGTCAGGTGTGGAACTAAGATGACTTATGCATATTTTTATTAAGAATATGCATAAATACTTATAATATAAAAATAAACATCCAGACACTGAAAAACATTCATGTTCATCACGCAAACATTCTCCAGAAGAACCCATTAACAATTGCTTAGCATAAGCGAGGTAATTTTAAAGAACGAGTTGTTGAAATTCTTTGCAGTAGAGCACTGAAGTTATTAAATTTCACCAGAACTTGCTCGGCGCCGTCCACTCAATCTTGTTGAGTTGTATTGTTCGTACCAAACGGGGCGCCAAGTGAAAATATGCTATATTAGATTTGTGAGGAAAGAGGGAAACATCTTAAATGTGCTAAAAATATTACATCTCAATGAGGATCTTCCAAAAAGGTTTTGTCTTTTTTGGGCATCAAACAATTTCTATTTTCTATGATCGTGTTGGTTTGGCCCGAGTTAACTTTTGCAGTTGTGTATGTGTGATTGACCTATGTTCATAATATTTATCGTCATAATCATCACCAGCAAACTATAGGGCACGGAATCTCACAGAATGACAAGGGTGTAGGCCGTAGACCACCTTTTCTTTTTTAAAATATTAATTATGAGAAATAAATTTTATTTTTTAATGCCCAAACAGTTAACTTTATACTTAGAATTATTACAAAGAAATTAACACTTACACCGATATTAAGTAGCCGCTAATAAACCATACGAACATATATAAAAATTGACAGCAGGCTTGAAATAAACACAACAGCAGGTTTGAAATAAACACATATTGTTGACAAATAATGTTAATACGCGAACATAATTACCAGTAGTGAAAATATGAAAACACTTTTTGTACCTTTAAGTAAAACAATTAGAAGTTAGAATTTAGAATTAAGAAGTTTTTTTTTAATTGAGGAAGAGTAAGATTATATAAATCTAAATCCGATTATTATAGCTTTGCGTAACCCCATAAATATACGAGTAGCTATTAAGAGCTTATTTTATCTGACTAAGTGCAAATAATGTAGGGTTGTCATCAGTGGCGTGCACTGGGTTTCTTACCAGGGTATGAAGATAGCAGGAAAAATGTATAAAACGTCAAAAATCCTCCTCTTAAAAGAGTTATAAATACGTTTTAGGGTAGGCAGTGCTTTTGTGCATGTATGAAGTGCACGCCACTGGTCGTCATGTCCGGCAAACCGTAACCGATTATATGCTGGCAAGAAATGGAACATACAAGTGCAACATTGAAACGGACAAACATTCGGCCAAAACCAATAATTCCAATAATTTTAGAACCTACAAAAACGTCGGAGCCTCTTAGTCAAATAAATTTGTTTTCAGCATGTTTTCGATCACGTGCACGCTTTTTACCTCAATCAATAGCCTACACTGTTGGAACTAAGGCCATATCCAACGGAAGGTTTTGCCCATAACCACCACGCTGGGCAGACGGGTGGGTAATGCAAGGAGGAAGCTGCAGTCCGATATTCTTTGTATTCACTTAGTCACCTCGTATGACACCCATGGGAAGAGAAGGAAAGGTGACAATTGTATTCTCATCTGACGTCGAATGGTACTATAATTAATCTTAGATATACAGGCTCAGACAATGGTTTTATTTATCAAATTGATTGAAAAACGTTTTACCTTTTCTTAATTGATCTACCACTGACACAATAATTGTAATAGCAGACTTGGGGCCCTGGTCCTTCACTGTTAGGTTAAACATACTTAAGTTAGTCGGAATACTTTGTAAGAAAATAAACAACAACAAAAAAATTAAATTTTTTTTGAGAATCTTACGCAGATGAGGCAGCCTTGTCGTCTTTTGGGAACGATGAAAAAACGGGCATTCTAAAAAATACCTGGAATAATTTAATAGCAATAATATTTCAATGACTCTTTGTTATTCAAAAAATGCGATATCCCTATCCCTACTAATATTATAAATGTGAATGTATGTTTGTTTGTTACGCTTTCACGCAAAAACTGCTGAACCGATCATAATGAAACTTTGGAAACATATTTTTGGAGGTAATAGAAGTAATATGGGATGCTTTTATACCGAATTTAAGCACAGTTCCTTTGGGAGAGGTGATGAAAAAGTTTGACGATTTTACACAATGCGATTTCGATTCGTCCTATAACGATTACTATTTTTTGTAAGTGATAGGAGCTGAGACTGATAGGAGGAGGTCAGACAGTTCTTTTCAGATATTGTGTATGCGAATACATTTTTTTATATAAGAATACACAACTTAAAAATTTCAGTACAACTATACCTAAATTTAATGTCCATGTGTCTCAAAAAACAAAAACAAACGCAGACGAAGTCGCGGGCAACAGTGTGCTAGTATTATTAAAAAAATTTACTTTTAAAGAACGTAAGACATGATTAAACAATATTTTCTAGATATTCCTGGATTATTTTATTAATTGGAGTAGGTTTCAGTCGTTGTGCGAGTTGGACCTGATCCATGATTAGGCTTTACTAGGTTCATCTTGAATAACATTCTCGATTCCATATTGGATAGGGATTTAAAACTTAAATACACCGCGTTGTTCTAATGCAGGTTGGCGGGCTACAAAACTTGAAAATAACACCTGTTTACATCCTGTTCGAGGTACGGGAGTGGTCATCACGGAATTTAACTTGTTGTTTGCTTTTCATAAAACCATAATTATCTGGTACTACCAGTAGACAACTTTATCAGAAAGGTTACAGGCTATTTTACATCACGCTTCGACCCTGAAGAGAACGAAAAAAAGCTTTTGCAGGTGACGCAAAGCTGTGGATCGGGGTATATTGTCAAGTAGTAAGAATAGAGGATAATAGATAATTTGTAGTTGATGGAAACTAATTTACTATCAGAAGTTGGACGAATCCTTGAGAGCAACTTTTTATTAAGAACTAGTGAAATACAACTTCGTCCACTTATTTTTTAAATACCACGGCAGCATTCTTTTTCTCGGTATTAACAGTATCCTATGTCCGCGTCCAGGATGCTACTCTCTGCAATGCTCTTTATGCAATTTTTTTTAAAGTTTGGTTGAACTATGAAGCCATGCTAACAAAGGCTAACAAGGCTATTGTATATAGGAAGGATTGTCACCCTGTTGCTTTTCCGCGATATGTATGTGTATTAGTATCCTATGTCTATCTCCAGGATGCAAGCACCATGCATTTATTGAGTAGAAAATAGATAACAAAAAAATAAGCAAACAAACACTTTAACAGACATTTATAGTATACCACTAGCTGTTGTCCATGCTTTCGTCGGCGTTAATTATGTTTTTTTAGAAATCCCGCGGGAAAGTATTAAGGTTTAAGTATTTAATTAGTGCTTTTAAAATATAGTAAATAACTTGTATATATATCAACAATAGTTTTCTCAGCAAACGCCACATAATATATTTTATACCAAAATTTTTGAGTTACATTATATATTGCGTTTGCATCGTAATAATATAGCTAAATTTTGGTAAAAAAAGGATGAAACTCGGATTAGTACTTTCGGAACCTGCAAGAAAACAAACTTACTAGTATAGATATAGATTTCTAACAGTATCATACAATAATTTATGAATTTTTCCACATTCAAAGTAAACGGGAGCTATAACGTTCTAGTTTACTCAATTAAAAGAGCTTTTGAAATACTTGAAGATATTTGTTTTCATGAGTTAGATTCATATGTAAACCAGTTTGTAATTTGATATTTAATAAAGTTTTAAAAGACGGCTAAGTGCAAATCGTTTTTACTTATGTTAACCATTTTTCTGTTTCTCGCGGTTTTTCAATAGCATTCATATTTCGTTAAATAATGTTATCTAAGAGTCACCCAAGCCTCAGTTACATTAAAAATAGGGAACAGAATGCTCGTTTTCGAGCATTTTTTATTAATATGTTTAAAAAAAATCTTTATTAATCAAGAATAACTTCAGTGTATCACAAGAAGCAGTTTTTGAGTCAAGTTGTTTTTTTCTTCAAAAAATAAGATTCATATATTACCTTACATACACGTATATCTTTTCCTTCCGTATATCTATGGTTGGATCACCAAACCAACCTCTAGTTGATTTAGAAACATCTATTATTCATGGTAACAGACAAACACGCTTTTAATTCTACGAGTATGGCTTCCGTTTAACTGTATACGGTACGGAATCCTAAAAAGCAATTTATTTAATGTTATTACGGAAAGAAATTCCTAAATTTTAACGCTCTGCATTCACATCATAAATTTTATTTAACACTTAATTCGTGAAATCCATATCAATTATTTATAACTCTCTCAAAACTTGAAATTGATAACATGTGGTAAAGAAGTAAGTATAAAGAACTTCCGTCATATTACTGGCCAAAATTTAAAAGAATTTATAAGCAAGAAAAATAATACCAATTAGTTTATCGTAAAAGTAAAATTCTATGTATTTTACTGATTGCGATGTAGGTCATTCAATTGGTTGCTTCAATACTAGTAATTCGAATTTACGAATACACATTTCTATTAAACTTGATACGTGCAAATCGATACATTTGTATCTGTAGATTCAAATCGAAATAAAATCAGAGGGTTTTTAAATAACAAGAAAATATTCAAATTCAATTGGGTGCTCTCATACTATTAATTCGAATTTACAGATACAGACATTGCTATTAAACTTGATACGTGCAAATCGAAACATTTTTATTTGTATGTTAAAATCGAAATAAAATCAGAGGGCTTATGAAAAACAACCAAATATATATTTGAGCGTTATGATGTAAAAAAATAAGAATGCTAATTAAAATGTTAAATGTCGAACAATAATAAGTTGTTACTGTAAATACAACACCGATATCCTTCATCATATACACAGATACTAAAAATAAGATATAATAAAAATATTGAGATGATATTTTATAGGTTTGTTAAGGATTATTAACAACATATACACAACATATATAACGTGCATTAAACTCACGTTGCATTTTGGCAACGCGAATTAATACAAATTATTTGTACTACTCAAAGACATAATAATATTTTATGGTAAAAGGGAAATACCACAAAGTGTAGCTGAGATACTAGATTTAAGTTAAAGGTCCCGGGGTCCATTACTGATAGAGGTAATTCGGGAATTTATAATTTTTTGTGGGAAGTTTCAGCCGTGGCTAGTTACCACCCGACCGACGAAGACGTTACGGAAAGACGCTTAGAAACCGTTAAGGGATATGCGTTTAATATAACTACAATAGAGGTTAGCCCGCTACCATCTTAGACTGCATCATCACTTACCATCAGCTAAGATTACGTTCACAGACCAACTTGTTGTTAAAAATAAATTTATATTTTTACAGTTGCGTATGCGTAGAATTAACATTCACGAAATAATAATTATAATTAGATTTAAATTAAGTTTACTCAAGCAAACTGTTAGAAATTACTCTCGATAGAGGTTTATATTATATTAATAATAGATAAAGCCGCATTTGCACGCTGAATCGTTCCGGTTTAGCTTTTTCTTTGTGTTTTTATAATGTATCGTATTTATGTGTGTGGTAAATAAAGTAAGTGATCAATCAATCAAAACAAAATACTTAACAAGATCTCAGAGGCCGATTGCAAAACAAAGAGCTCGAGAAATTAGACATGTAATAGAGAACGTACATTGCAGCCAAGTCGCACGCATCGCATTATCAATGTAAGATGTTAAACATTCATCGTGTATAAAGTTAGCTTACCCAATCATGGACGACATTGTGGTTTAGAGATTTAGACATGTAAAAGAGAACGTACATTGCAGCCAAGTCGCACGCATCGCATTATCAATATAAGATGTTAAACATTCGTTGTGTATAAAGTTAGCTTACCCAATCATGGACGACATTGCGGTTTATAGATTTAGACCTGTAATAGAGAACGTACATTGCAGCCAAGTCACACGCATCGCATTATCAATGTAAGATGTTAAACATTCGTCGTGTATAAAGTTAGCTTACCCAATCATGGACGACATTGCTGTTTATAGATTTAGACCTGTAATAGAGAACGTACATTGCAGCCAAGTCACACGCATCGCATTATCAATGTAAGATGTTAAACATTCGTCGTGTATAAAGTTAGCTTACCTAATCATGGACGACATTGCGGTTTATAAATTTAGACATGTAATAGAGAACGTACATTGCAGTCAAGTCGCACGCATCGCATTATCAATGTAAGATGTTAAACATTCGTCGTGTATAAAGTTAGCTTACCCAATCATGGTTTTTTATACATCGAGGTCCTCTTTTTTAAGTAGCGGGAGATTAAAAGCACACTGCTCCAATAACAGACGTATCAATGGAAAAGGTTCGATTCAGGTATCCTCAGGCATTTATTTCAGGGATCTCTAAACGTATCACTGCTGGGCGTAGGCCTTATAACTAATACAAGAGATTTATATGAGCATGGACTCACCATGCTGGTTTGCTGAGCTCCTAACGATAGTTATCACATGGTTATGATAACAGCTGGTACCGATGGCTTAAAGGTGTTTTCCGAGGCATGATGGGACACAATCCTAATAACTATATTTTGCGTTTTTTTAAATAGTTATTTTTAACCATATAAAAAGAAATATAATACACCAAACTCTTATTTTTGAATATAGCATACACACAATAATATGCACTGATTTAGCAATATTCAAAATAAAAGTTCACATCAAAGTTGTTAATTTAGAACGGTTCTATCAAATAAGTTAATAATTTGACCGTTCACAAGTAACATCAGTTTTACTTAGAAACTCACGATAAGCTAAACTTACGAATGAGGTCAAAACGGCCGTACCCACTAAAATGCTATTTGTTTTGCGTTAAATCCAATGCGGTATTTCTAACATACGATCAGCTTTATATCTGACAGGTGATTTCGTCATACAAACAGTGATATTAAAGATTTTATTTTAGCTGATTGCTGATTACCATCTGTCGAGTTGGTACTTAGTTATACTGAATTAAACACGGTAATGCATTGAAATTCGGTCAGTTAGGTCTTACACATCTGTGATTATAATCTACAGGCTCTCATACTAGACGACGATTTGGTCACTGAATGTACATCTTTCTGACTATTTATTCAGTTTGCATAAGACGCATGTTTGCAAACCTCAAATTAGAAAAGTGTAAATAAATATTTAAATAAATAAAAAACCCCAACTTCAGTTTACATTTATCTACTAGTCAAGCCCTTTCATTTGTTACCCATATTGAGGAAGTTGTGAGGAATTACGCAAAACCGCCATTTTGTTTTGGCGGCCATCTTGAGCTGATTTGAACCAAATATAGCTATTTGGTTTAAATCGGCTTCCCGGCGAGTTCCCGACTAATTCAAACAAAAAAATACAATATCAACGTAAAAAAAAACAATAGGCGATTGATTTGATCGGGAAATACGAAGTCACAGCCACGCACACACACACACACACACACACACAAACACACACACAAACACACACACACGCAAACACACACACACACGCACACACACGCACACAGCAGACACACACAAACACACAGACACATCAAACTTACAACACCCTATACTAACTAGCTGAACAGTTTATTTGTGAGATGTCTGGCCGTAGCTGCGGCAAAAAGATTGTCGATTGTTCTGGGTAAGCTATGATTTTCAGGTTTGAAGGAGAATTTAATGTATTTCGGTTTTATATTAAGAGACAGCATCATTCTCTTTGTTGATTAAAAATTCGAATACTGAGAAAATCATTGAATTCAGATGTCGTTGTACAAATATTCTTGTATAAATATCGGGTGTAGTTTTTAAAATGAACTGTTTCAATTAAGTGTAGCTAAAAAATGAGTGTTTTTTTAGAAGAAGAAGAAGAAGAAGAAATAGTTTATTGCACACAAACTTTTTATGTACAGACACGGCTGGCTAGTCTACGTTTATATTATACTAGCTGTTGCCCGCGACTTCGTCTGCGTTTGTTTTTGTTTTTCGAAAGACATGTGGCATTCAAAGATTTGATGTAGTTTAAAAAAACAATTCATATAATAAACAATATCTAAAAAGAACTGTCTAATCAATCGCAGCTCCTCCTATCACATACAAAGAATGGTAATCGTTAAAGGAAGAACACATTCATCCCACATTCACAAAATTAAACATAATTATTTAAATCAGTTATAATTTGTCGGAGTAATAGTATAAATCGTCAAACACTTTCATCCCTTCTCCCAAGGGAACCGAGCTTAATGTCGGGATAAAAAGTATCCTATATTAGTTCTAACACTTCCAAGAATATGTGTACAAAGTTTCATGAGGATCGGTTAAGTAGTTTTTGCGTGAAAGCGTAACAAACAAACTTACATTCACATTTATAATATTAGTAGGGATAGGGATAGGGATGTATAGATTATCTTTAGACTTCAGCTTCATAGTTTGATTTAACTTAGTTACTTTGTAAAAGATTTGTGATACTTGCATAGTTAAAGACAATTATTACGACATTCTTTACGAAGAATTAGACAGTTCCATTGTGCATGCACCTTTGATATATTCATGAACTCACTGCGGGAAGCGAGGTTTATTTTTGTGTCTCCCAATATGGAAACATAAAAGCTTACGTCATCTCTGTAAATCTTCCTGTATCTGACGTTATATTTATTACGGATACGACAACACAATGAAAGTATATTTTACGAGTTACACGTCAAACTAAACTGAATGGTTGGTCGACTAGAGCTAATCTTTACATTACGAACAAAAATAAGAGATACTATTACTATATTCCTGTGTCAAGCATCTTTGTTTTGAGCGGTTTCCAATTTTAAAACTGCCAAATAAATTCGTAGACCAATCATAAATCAACACTCTACATTTTTTAATTAATGTCAATACAATATGTTGTGTTGATGCAGTTTATACGCAAATGTAAACTCTTGAAATGATCTAGAATCGATCCCTAAACCTCCCACTTGGACCCACAGTACACAACGCTACGTCAGGGGTTAAAAGAAAAAACCAGTACATCCAACATCTCTTCCTGGATATCTTTAGATAATGCTTAGAAATTGATATGGTTCTAATGCCTATCTGATCTCTTATGTAATATTATCTCTAGGGCATGATTTATATTGTAAATTAAGTTGAGCGTAAAAGCATGTGTGAGAGTAAAATAGAGAGAGAGGGAAAATAGAGAGGGAATACCAACTGAGCATACCGGTAGTACTTAACATATGTAATAAAAATACACGTATTTCAAACTTAATCTTTCTTTAAGGCAATGTTCAGTAAATAATTGTAATATCCGTGTGTTTCTGGGCCTTTGCCTTACTATAATAATATAAAGATCAAATCGGTATGTTCATACTAATCAAATTCAATATTTGCCTTACCTTTGTAAATATAACATTCTATTTATATTTTGCTACAAATTGGATACACAAATAAAATTTATGATTTCCCTTTTGTTTGATATCATTTTGACTCAATGATATGTGTCGAAATATGTTGTAGATTGGACTAGGTACTTTTTTATGCAAAAAAAACTCGATGCTAAGAATGTTTTTTATGCTTAACTAGCTTTTGCAAGCGGCTTCGCTCGCGTTAAGTTCAATTTTTAATTTGGTAAATTTTAGCTAAAAAATAAAAAAAATATGTCTTGTTGCTAATAGAAAAATATGAACGTATATAACTTAAAAAATCAGAATGTTTTATTTACATTTTCATCCCCTATTTGATGCCTTTGGAGTTGGAATTTTCACATTATGTGAAACACATATATCTTTATTTTTAATCGAAAACCTAAAATCAAAGTTTCGTGGAATTAACTTTAAAAATAATTGATAAATAAAGGATTTTATGTTACCTTTTATCTCCCATTTAACCCTCTTAGGGTTGGAATTAAAAAATAATCTTTCTCAGCAGATTCCTACATTGTAATAACTATCTGTGTGCAAAATTTCAGCCGGATCCGTCAAGTAGTCAGAGCTTTACGTTGATAGATCAGTCAGTCACTCAGTCAGTCACCTTTGCCTGTTATACATATATATATACATAGGTATTGATTTTGTGGGTACTATCATGCAGACGTAATGCTCACGAATAATAGACACGAGTATACGAAATTAACAGCCAACCTTAGTTGGAGAATAAGAAATCTGAAACACATATTTTAGTTTAATACTGCAATAATAAATAACTACATCTTTAAATTAAATATCTCACACACCTCAGGTTTATTTGTAGAGTACACAAACACACCAAATAATTGTATTTAACAAACTTAAACAAATATTAGTTACTAGGTTCGATGTTACGAGTATAAACGTCAATACACAGACGAGCACAGTTATGCCAACATTAAGCTTAGTAAATAATATCGACCAAACAGCGTCGTGACTCAATATTATAAAGCATCGAAATATTAACTTTACGTCTCATTAAGTCAGCTTTCAAGTTCAAAATCCAAAAGTATTTATATTATTATTATTGGACAGTAGTAACATATAAAATCAATTTTATTGACGCTATTTCAGAATACTTATTATCCTTTACCATTTATTTATATATTAATTATAGCTGTAAGTAGTATCACAGATATTTGAAGGACGTCGAGATAAGCCATATGAAATTTGTTGTGTTGCAATAAAGATTTCTATTCTATTATATTCTATTCTAATCCTGCGATACTAAATAACTATTCAATACGTTCAGCATAAAAAGGATTATTTTATTTTTCAGAATTAATATAATCTTATTTTTAGGGAGGATATATATAGTGTACAACATAAACTTCCATTTAAACTAATGCTGCTTTAAGCGAAGAAGTAAGCCTAGAGCCTAAGAGCTAGTTCAACTAACGAATACGTGGGCAGTACTAGTATACAATAACAGTTTTAATGCACCATACTCGTACCTTGATCTTCCTAAAATAACGATTATAACTCCGAAACGAGACCGCCAATAATACTCCTCCTTCCTCCTTAGTCGTTCACTCTTGACAGAGTGGTCGTGGTTGACGATGGTTCTTTTTCTTATTGTCATTGTTCAACTCTCGTGGGAATAAATAATGTAGTAGTATCCCGTTGCTTTCTACATCGCGGTACTACAGACATAATGTCCGTAGAATTCTGTTAGTGAACCGATTCAGAACATATCGTTCTTGCGCTTCCCCACAGTACCAGTGGCTACCGCTGCCTTCCACCAGGATCCAGGTACTACGCCCCTGTGGCTTGCCTCCTCCGCTGGTTGGACCGTACCGACAACTTTTGTCTCCGCTCTTCTCCATCGTTGAGGTATTCACCCGTTACCCTGGGCACGGGCTCTGCGTTATACCCCGCCGAACTGGGACCCTGCTGAACTTCGCCATCCACACACTTCGGCTTACTGAAGTATGAGATGCCCACCCCCGCGACATGGACGCGCCAAACAGGAATAGTTCAAGTGAAGAGTAAAGAAGTTGACTCTGCTCCCCCAGGAACCGGGTTAATGGGCGTGTGCTATAACCCCACGCCCAATAATACTATAATCATATAAAAACAAAATTTAAAATATTTATTTTAGGTCTGTTTGTAGCCACTCTACAACCTGTAGAACACTACAACCTGTAGAACACTACTCTTTCATACCCTTAAGAAATGGTAGTAACCCTGAACTCTTGCACAGCCCATCATAGCTTAGCTATACAAATTTTCATTGAAAATGACGTGTACCAGTCAAACTAAGCATACAAAGACATATGTGAACTAATGGAACTCGAGCATTTCACTTTGTCTCACTTTGACAACTTTAGCAACTTGGCCATGTGTCTGAAACAGGGCTAGTTTATTATTCAAAGCATTAACAATAGAACACTGAATTTTGGATGATGATGAAAAGAAGTTTGGATGATGACGGACAGTTGTTAAAAATTGTTTATCTTTCTTTAAACTGAACTCAGTAACTAACACTGAAGTAGTGATGGTATGAAATCTTGAAATAAGCCACAAGTAAAGTCTGCATTCTGCCCTGACCTACGCGCAAGTTTATTTCAGTCGAGAAAGTTGAGGGAATAGATACTGTAACTGCGCAAACGATATCTACTTTTAAAAAAAATTGGTTTAAACATTTTGGTAACAGAAATATACAAAATATATACTAGTTTGTAGAATAAAGTCTAACCAATCTATGTTCAAAGAACTCAGACTATTCTGAGTTCGCTGGACATGGGTTATAGAAATGATTAATTTTATTTTTATAATTTTTATCAGTGTTTTTACCTACACTTGGAGGAATTATCAATTTTATAAATTTAAAATGCATATAAAAATTTTCGAAACCGACAGGATTTAAACCTGCGACTCTCGGTAAATCGCGGCCTGAGCGCTTTCACCAATTAATCTACGGCTCCTACCGTCGATGCCGAAATTAGTATATGCCTTTCACATCAGTCTTATAGCGACTGTAGCGTCATCTAGTAGGAAACGTTGCAGTTTCGATATACTTTTTAAAGGTCCATATCACAATGAGACACGTTTTGACATGAGAGAGATGACACATTGCTTTTTTATATTTTTATAATTTTTATTATTTATTTTTTTCTACACTTGGAGGAATTTATGACCATTTCTTGTAAGTCGACTGTTTATATTCACTTTTTGTTTATAAAGACTAATATGTTGTCTAACAAATACTATATTGTTATAAACATATTGTGAGGCTACCGTAAGGATACCTATTTCTTTAAATTTTTCACGGAGGGATTCGGGATTTAACACGTCATCTCGGACACTATAAACTTGCATCGTCATAATATAGGTTGCATACGTTGGTACCTTTTAGTGATTTAATCAACGGTACAACAAGAAATAATAAATTAACATAATATGGTTGTTAGCTTACTTTATTTCTTTGTTTGTTACCTCCCCCGGTGTATATTCGACTCAAACATTGCACTGACATTGATGAAATTTGGCACAGAGATCGGCAGGGTTGTTACGCATCTCACGATAGGTTTGCAACAGGCGCAAAAACTTACAATCTTTGCTGTCAAACGTAAGTTTTGTATTTTTTCTTTATATAAAAGTGACATCTGAAAGCAAAGATCGCAAGATTTACGCCTGTCGAAATAATGTTACATTGTGACTTAGGATATGTTAAACGGTACTATGAGTTTGACGTATGTGCGTGTGTGGGTGTAACATTGTATTTCCTGATCGGATAAACCGAAATCAATTTTCTTTTTTTTTTTGATAGGAGATTAAGTCGAAAGTGTGTTTTTATTAGCTATGTTTGATGAAAATCGGTTTAACATGAGCGCTGCCACAAAATGGCACATTTAAATTTTTTTTTACAATTTCCTCAATATGGGGATCAAATTAAAAGTCTTGACTAGTAGATAAATGTACACTACATTGAAATTCGGAGGTTTTTTAATTTCAATTTGTTTTTCTAGTAGGGTCAGTCTAGAATGATCAGCCTTATCATGTACATTTACCGTATTCCATGCTCGATAAGGAACAAATTAAGGCCTGTATTAATTTATTAATACTAATAATTATTATAATTTAAGACCGTAAAATAAACATGTCCGCATAACTAGGGGCAGTTATTAAGTAGTAAGTATTAGAGGTCAGTTTCATTTATTTATATGAATATTGAGTCATTGTTTTTGTATACTCATAGAAAGTGCCAGCGCGCAAGCGAAGCCAAGCCAGCCAAAAAAGCAGGGAACGTCACTAGCAGAGAAGGGACTCCACACCCTGCCCTGTCGAGTGGCCGAGTGGACACACTATAAACCTACAGATTATAAATAGTGTGCTTTGTGGTATTTCAATGTTGCAATGTTATTATAAGTGTCCCATAGAATGAATTCATAGATTAAGTGGTTCAGTAATCTATTTCATTTAAATATATGAGTGACAAAGCTTGACTGGCGATTTATTAGGGTGTCAAATATCAAATCGAGAACTTGAATACGGCTTGATGGTTTGACATCTGGTCCACATTGTTTCGTGTAGTTCACAAATGTCGTACCGAGAACTACTAAATTACTTTGATATCGAATATCGCTGAAAGGGCAATATTGTAACTCACTTTGTACTCGCATTTTGGGATTCCTTGACCTACTTTAACCAACAAGCGGTGTCTCTAGACGTCCGCCTGAATATCGGATTTCTAATGAGATAAAATTTTATCGTATAACATATGCCTGTCTCCAGGATGCAATGCTTTTTGTAAGGAACTTCAAAAATTAGTACTTACAATCATAAACAGT
This sequence comes from Pararge aegeria, assembly GCF_905163445.1. Taxonomy (NCBI): domain Eukaryota; kingdom Metazoa; phylum Arthropoda; class Insecta; order Lepidoptera; family Nymphalidae; genus Pararge; species Pararge aegeria. The sequence goes on along the minus strand of NC_053195.1, from coordinate 5,830,146 downwards.
TGTAAATAAAAAAGAGAATAAAATCATTTTGTAGCATGTCAGGAACCACTAATAAAAATTATATCTGCCCGACATAATTGATATACCTAATTAACAAGAATTATAAAAAATATATATTAACCTAAACTAGTCAAGTAAAAGTAAACATTTATCTTAATAAAATTACTTATTAATAATTGATAAATTATTTCACTTTCTTAGTCTGGTTCACTCTAAGTCAGTGTTTGAAGAATTTATTGTGAGCAGATGTCTTAGCCACAACTTTATTCAGCGGTTTATTATAAATGCGGACAGTTTTGGCTTATTTAATTTTGCATGGCAGTGTAGTAGTTAGGAAACCAACGTCTGAAACAATGAAAAGTCTCTAATAATAAAAATAAAACTTTAATTGTGATTAAATTTTGATGTCATTAATCCATATCGTCGCAACGTTTACCAACGCTTCGTTCACTGATGCCATTCCAGAACCTTGGAACTCTGACGTCCATCGGTTCTCCTAGCTTTATGCCCTGCCTACTGCTGCACTTCAGCTTCGCGTCTCGTTAAACGACATCATACGCGTCGCAGGGATCCCCTGGACCCATGGGACAAGACCGTGGCACTTGGAACTACATGGCGACCATTGGTTTTATTAGCTTACTAATTCAAAAAGTTTAGTTTAGGCTTTAGTGAGTGAGTAAGGTAAGTCAGGAAATTACTTACGTTAAAAATCATTTAAATAATACGTGGGCTACGGAATTGAGGCTAATTCGTTAGTAAGCAAAACCTAAACTGAATTAAATTCAATAAACAGTGATATCCTTTTCGAGAGGGAACATCGCGAAAACATGGTTTTACTTTTAGACGTCTAAGTTCAGTTTAGAATATTACAATGAAACATATACAATGAAATTTTGGCCACTGTCACAATTTTTTTTTTGGTCTGCGTAGCGTTTAAAACTGGCTAAAACAGACGGTCTACTAAGACTCCGCTAGATTATTAGAAGGATGCCCTAGGCTCCCTTCGGGTAGGGAACCCTAAAAAGTCGATGAGATATCGATTTCCACCTTAAAGGTTATTAAAATTGCTTAGTATTATACTAGGTCAATGCTAAAGACCGTGTAATTTTTGATCGTTGTATTTATAGCAGCAGCGTTTATTATTAGCATCAAATAAGCCGACGCGAACATTATAAAGGTACAAAAAGCGTGTGTGTGTGTGCGTGTGTGTGTGTGTGCGCGAGGGTGTGGCATGCCTTATTGAACAACAACACCTGCGGAATATAGAATGCAAAATATTAGGTCGCTCTAAAACAATACTTTATCTGCGAGTCAGTTAACTGTATTGTAGACAAAATAAAGTAAGGTTTAGGAGTAAGGAGTAAGTGGCCTTACTAACTTAATCTATCTCCAACACCGCCACCAGACCAAACAAGAGAAAATTTAGAACCCCTGCTAGTAAAGAGCCCGCGACCTGTCACTTAACAGACAGCAGATCTCATCACTTCGCCAGTGAGGTCCACAGCGTTGTCAAAACCAAGAAATGAAGTCAAACTAAGACCTTTATTTAGTTATCTAGTCAATTTAGGGTTTAATTTTTTCTCTATTTTAAAATATCCTCCATAGTTATATTCTGCAAACAAAAAGCTACAAGGGTTTAAACCTCTGAGAAGAGGTACAACAAACTCTGTGTTAACTAAGTTATGATACACTGACATTGCTGGTTTATGCTAACCACACCCTACTTTTAATAAATTTAATTAGAGCAACTTCCATAGCATAAATGATAAGTTATTTTGTGCGTCAGATCACCATCACCATTATGTCAGTCGATTAAATCAACTTGAATAATCTCACGGTGCTAATTTCCCGTGACCAGACAGTATCTTGAATTCCTAACGTCCGTTAGCTAAGCTATTCCACTGAGGCTGAAATAACTTATTGGATAGAAGCAGGCTTTACTTTGCGAATTCCATGATATATTATTAAAACTAAGCTTAATTTCCTATACTCCGCTTAAAGCAGGAGAATATGTATGGTGTAATTTATAATTTCTTTAATCCTTATACCCCACACCAAACAGATCTTCGGCAATGTACTCTACACGCAGGTTTTTCTCCGTAACCGGAACATCCTCAGGAGATGTTGACTTTACAATAAATAGTTGTAAAGATCTGTTTGGTTGCATACATATAATTGAAATGATAAGTTTAATGAAAATTTTTAACATTGGAAGAAGCAGGATTATTTACATTCAATGAAATTTATGGTAATCATACTCCATTTGGAAGCCAAGTTTACGATATTTAAATAAAATAAATACCTTGTAGGTAACTTTAAATCAATTCATAACACTTCGTTTAATAAAGTTTGCAATCGGTTAAAACATTCGTTTTAAACACAGATTTAGACAAATAACTCAATTATTCTTCACCAATTTAAAACAGACGGGTAAGTTTCGCTTGAAAATTGAAATTCCAGACTGAATTCGCTAAAATTATTTGTAACTCTGCAACATTGGGAAAGTTAAGATTGATACAAAGTAAAACGAACCGGGCGTTACAACTCATTATTGTGGAAGTGAGAACAAAGTTTTAATGAATACTTATGCAATTTTTCTGTAATCCATAACTACTATAGAAAATAACTTTGTCTATTTATATCTTAACACATATAACAAATATAAAACTCCATAGCCTAGCGGTTAGGTTTGACTTCGACCTCCGTTTCGGGATTGGTGGACTCCACACACCAATCCGTACTGGGTCAGCGTGGTGGACCACGGCCTTAACCCCTTTTCATTGTGGGAGGAGAACCGTGCCCTGCAGTCGGCCGGTAATGATGTTAATGATATTTATATACAATAACATTACCCGTAATTAATAATATATAATAAAAATATGTTATTATATAACATAAAAACATATACAAATGATAAAGTTTATTTTTGTATGTTATTTTTTCGGAATGAAAAATATCTTGAGATCTAGAATAACTAAATACCGCAGTAATCTATCAAAGATCATGCTGCCCTTTAACCAGGAAGAGGTTTTCAAACTATGTACATATACATACACTTATCCCATGTGAACAATGGCCTTTACGTCTAGTTTACACAATAAATAAAGTAACAGCAGCTATTCCATTGGTACTAACCACTATTGCTTCATTTTTGTCGCCTTTTTTAGCGCTGGAAGTGTGACGCTGTAGTACCAGTGTCAAAGAATAAAATTTTAGATAAACTAATAAAAGATCATTACGTTATTGGTTCCAGAGACATTTGGCGCTTCAAATAGGGTCACTGACCTTTATTATAAACACTGGACTGGTGTCCTTATACAAATAACAGCTGAAATTTAATCCCTATTCGAAGAATCACATTTGATTAACACTGATACACACACACTGAGTCAATATGCAACTAATAATATAATTTTTTGAGTAATTAAAATTTTACTTCATTGGACAATATTATTACATCTAAGCAACTTATAAGTTATAGTGCCAAAATGGGATCAATCAATTGGAGACAAAAACAAAATGACCGCTGTCGCTTTGTTTACATCTCCCATGCTAGTGTATGAAAACAAAGTTTAAGCGGTCACTTGTGGCGTGACTTGTGGCGTTACGTGTTTTTTTAGTAATAATTGAATTTTTTAGTAGTAACAAGTGAAAAGCATTTTGCAGGGTATTTTGCAACATGCAGGGAAATCATCCTAATTAAAAGGTGTCCACCTGCTAAAGCACGGGAAAATGGAATAGGAGAAGTTTACTCGGGTTTATTACGACACCTATATTATTTGGATATTATTTCCACTTGTGCGCCAGTAGGTACTCTGAAGGGTGATAAAGATGTGGGGGAAGATTAATTTTTATCCTTTCCCTTGGGAGATAATTGTCTCCTGCCAATGCTAGCTGTGCTGGTGGAAAGGGATGATACAGCCTAAGATGGTCGTGGGCTAACCTGTTTGGAAGACAGGCAGTTAATTTAACCCCCTCATCGGCTTCTATACGACATAATACGCGCTAAATCGCTAAGCGGCACACTTTGTCTCCTATAAGAGCAGACTAGAGAAAAATCGGAAAGTATAAATTCCCAATTTGCAAAGTGTTATAAATCGCTCTACCTTAAAACCACAGCAGCTCTTGTCTAATCAAATCTCTATATAATATTTTATAAAGGGTTTATATAAAAGTTGAGCGTAAGAGCGTGTGTGAGAGTGAAAGAGAGGGAAAAAAGAGAAGGAGTAATATGTCTATAAAAATACACATGCCTGTTATAACTCCGGCAATCACCGGCACTGGCAAAAATAAGCTTGGTGGTAATACTAAACGGACGAGCTCTCTTACAAAAGTCTACTACGTCAAAACATTTTATAAAGGGTTTATATAAAAGTTTAGCGTAAGAGCGTGTGTGAAAGTGAAAGAGAGGGAAAAAAGAGAGGGAGTACTATATATACAAATAACATGCCTGTTATAACTCCGGCAATCACCGGCACTGGCAAAAATAATCTTGGTGGTAATACTCCCCGGACGAGCTCTCTTACAAAAGTCTACTACGTCAAAACATTTTATAAAGGGTTTATATAAAAGTTTATCGTAAGAGCGTGTGTGAGAGTGAAAGAGAGGGAAAAAAGCGAGGGAGTACTATATATACAAATACACATGCCTGTTATAACTACGGCAATCACCGGCAACGGCAAAAAGGCTTGGTGGTAATAATCCCCGGACGAGCTCTCTTACAAAAGGCTACGACGTCAAAACCATGACATTTTGCTCATGCAATAAATCACTTTAATCCTTTGTTCTTTTGCTGAGTGAAAGAATGACAAACAAACAAACACATTTATGCCTTTATAATATAAGTATGTATTATACATAATTTATATGTTCAGTCACATTGCAAGTGAGTATTATTTATTATCTTTATTCAAATCTGATATGATTGACAATGAGATCGTATTTGCTTAATTTTAGTGTTAGCCTGTAAGTCTTGTCCAGCGATTGTATTAAAAAAAAAAGCCGCCGCATAACTTTGAGGAATAATCGGGAAAACCTGAACTGAATGAAGATTATGCCACCTACTACAGTGTTGGTTTTTTATGTGCATTCTGGAAAAAATATACCTTTTTTATATTACCACCGCGCAAAAAAAAAAATTACACCATACAGATTCTCCTGCTTTTCGCGGAGTTTAGCAAATTAAGCTCATTTTCGTAATTTTCATAAACTGTAACTGGATCAAGAAAATGTTTTTGACTATAAAGGCTAAGTCAGTAAGTGAAATGATTAAATAAGAACATATCATATTAAAGTTATACATAGACACACGTACGCTAGTTTCATTAAATTTGGCTAGATAGTTTAGAATGATAATATCTTACGTTTACTAATTATTTTAACAAATGGCTTTTGTCTGTGGTACCTTCCGCGTCGACGTAGTTATTTATAATGTGCTGAGGAATTATTTAATTATACTAGCCTAACGATATGGAGATAAACAGCTGCTACTGTGTATTAAATAATTAAACACACAATACAACAGTAGCTACATATCTACCAAACCACAATTTATATTCTACTTTTTCTTATATAAAAAAAGAACAAGTAACTATAGTATGCGTTGTATTATCAATATATACAACCGCAAAGATATATATTTTTGTATAGTGAGAATTTACGTAGGTACCAATATGGCCCACCTGATTGTAAGTCAAAATTATAGTCTGTAAACAGAGCAATACTTCGCAGGTCATTCAAGATGAATGTCCTACAACGTACTGCCCTGTGTCCACCAACCCGAGCTAGCAGGTTTTAAGCCTTATGTGTCTGAAATTACATCGGCAAACACGACCTTCAAACCGGAATGCAACAATGCCTGCTTGGTGGCAGATATAAGCATGACGGCAGGACGAGCTCTTATACGAAAATACTATCACTACTAAATATATCTTAACACTAGCATCCCTGAAGCTATAAAACGCTAGCTAGACATCGTGAACTTCCATTTGAAAGCCAATAGACTCAAAAAATTCCACGCTCAAGTGTACCCAACCGAATCAATAAATAAATAAATATATTACTACAGTACACACATCGCCATCTAGCCCCAAAGTAAGCGTAGCTTATGTTATGGGTACTGAGATGACTGATGAATATTTTTTTTATGAATAATATTCATAAATACTTATAATATACAGATAAACACCCACACAGAAAGACTTTCATGTTCATCACACAAACATTTTCCAGTAGTGGGAATCGAACCAACGGCCTTGGACTCAGAAAGCAGGATCGCTACAAACTGCGCCAATCGGCCGTCGAATGAGATGCCTAGTCGTGGAAAAAAAAAACTATCAGAAGTGGGAAGCCAGATAAACGTGACCGCTAATAAAGCCATCAATAAAACTAATAATATTTGAATATAACCATTAAAGTTGCAAAATAGCTAAATAATAGCATTCGGTGGGACGAGCACAATACTGAATGTTAATACGAGTACTTACATTAATGATAATAATATGAACGGAATAAACAATCTGACATTGTGACTCACTGGCGCCTCGCATTGTAATGAATTGCCACACATGTGCTTTACCTATCGCTTAAGACGTGTACACACTGGGACAAGGAAAAAATCTTACATTGTATTTTTATGTTTATCTATATAATTTTGAATTTATTGTAGTAGTAGTAGAGCTTCTTGTGATACAGCTTTTCCGGAGAATTACTAGCGCCATGCTTTTTTTCTGCCGCCGTGCAGAATTTCTGTGTGAAAGTCTGAAGGGCGAATAACTGTCACATGAGGCTTAACACCTACGTCTTAGGTTGATGGGCACAAGGCGGTTCTTTAAAGGAAGTTGCCAAGTGGTTCTCTGTTTATAGGCGATGGTCTTACAGTAAACATTAGGTGGGCTTTCATCTTGGTCCATCGATTATTACTGAACAAAAAGCCTGATAACCACTTAAGGTCTAACTGCGTCACCTGAGTATTGGGGTGAGTGCAACTCTTGGCTAGGGGGGCCCTTCTTGCCAAGAGGGATTGGAGGATCTGAGGGAATTGGAGGCCGCTGACCTGAGGGGGTCTCGTCCGATGGCTAGTACCTCGGCTTAGGTTGACGTTGATGATTGTAGGTTTTTGACTCAGAGATGAGATTGTCCAGATGAGTCAGAAATCGGGTTGACGTTTTTGAAATATATCTCATGATCATTTAAAGATTTGAACTGTCTCGTTTGTCTAGCTGGTAAGTTAGCATTTCGACTTCATTAGCAGTTAGACGAGATTATGTGTTTGTTGACGATAAAATCCCTATACTAGCCTAGCCTGTGTCAAAGTAGACGCTAGTAGTCATTTTCATTGAACGTAGGAAACGCTTAAATCGGATGTCTTATGATTTAGGTGATGCCCAGAGAAAAACATTTTTTTCTTCAATTTATAAATGATGACTAGCTTCGTTAGGCGATATCTATAATTATTACGACACCTATTTGACAGTGCGTTATATTTTGGATATTCGTATACTGACACTTGATAGATGAAAAAAATATAAAATTAGGTTTTTTTTCATTATATTTAATTATTACATTTTTCAGATTATAAAATTTTTATAATACAAACACAAAATACAGCAACATTTGGCAAGAATCATAGAAAGGCTAGGTTATGAGCTAAGTAAAAATTAGGATTTACTTACTTAGGCACTATGTTTCTGTGATGTGCATTTAGAAATTCGTTTTCTTACTCATATTTAACTAACTTGTCATCGAAAATATAAACCTTGTCGATTCTGTAATTTTGGCTGTGTGTTTAAGAATGCACGTTTTATCCTTACAATTAATTCGACCGAGTTACGAACAGTGTCCACTATGCTTAACTATTCCTAACGTAAAACCCGTTTCTTGTCTCCATACAGCGCAAAAGCGGCTATAAATTAAACTCATTTAAGAGCAAAGTTTCCCACAGCTTTAGTCACATTAGTTCATCAAACTAGTAATAAATACCTAAATTAAAAAAAAAATCAGGCTGCAAAGAGAGACTACTTTCCAGCTTTATCAGTTTATAAATTATTTATGTGAGTTTTAGATCAATCAAACAAAACAATATTTACAAAATTAAAATTTATTTTAAACGTTTTACGATGGTGTTAAAATAACAATGCTTCATTAATTTTGGGCACCCTTACACCTTTAACTACACTCAGGAATTTAGATGCCATTGTCTTGGAAGTAACTCTAAAATCGATATTATTTGAAATTGTTCCGAGCCCTTAACTTCTAAGAAATTTCGTTACCCACATTTTGAACAGTCTACTAATCGATCGCTCTACCCACACAAGATTTGTGAGAGCGTAACAAAAATACACACACGCTATAGCAAAGTGGATAAATTTAAAAGCATGTAAACTAATACTGTGCAATGACCGGCAGTGTGATTACTTATCTCGCGACAGGCTTGCAACAGGCGTAAATCTCGCGATCACTGCTGTCAAACGTCACTTTTTTTTTTATTGTATGGAAAAGCGAAGTTTGACAGCAGTGATCGCAAAATTTACGCCTGTCGCAAACCTGTCGCAAGATACATAATAACCCTGCTGGCTCTTAATAGGAGTAAGAGGCATAGAGCGTTGAGCAACCACGTCACTTCAATGTAATTTTAGGTTCAAAACCTGGCTTGTATTAAACATTATCCCTAGCGACGGGACTGACAATTCATAAATGGAAGGATTTAATATCGAATTTCGTTCGTCGAACACGAAACAAAGTATTACTAGAGATGACTAAAGTTTATTCATTAATTGACTAATCCAAAGAGCGTATGATGCAAATATTGACGTTTACCAACTATTCTATGTTATATTTACCAACTGAACCTCAAATATTTATATTTACTGTAGCCCGAATACATAGTTTCGTTTTAACACTGAGATCATCAAGAATTTTTACAAAGACTGCGGTCTCTGCGGAACTCTGCGGAACTCTGACGTTAAGCGAGCAAATACGAAAAACTTGTCACCTGCGTTGTAATAGTACCTACATTAAATTTTCTCTGACAGTTGTTGGATGTTCACAGACTGAGTTGTTTACCTGGCTATTAAACAATCCGTATTAAAATGAGTTATAAGTAATTTATCTGTTTAGTAGATGTATTATTTCAAATAGGGTGATTAGCTATTTTTTTGGGCTTTTACAGTTATATTAAACCCAAATCTATTATCGGTTTCTATCCAGCATCGTACTCGAACGCTTAATTGCTTGGCAGCTTGTCTTTACCGGTAGGATGGTAATGAGCCACGATCAAAACATCGCACTAGAGACAAGACCAAAAAATAAACAGTAATTATAAATTCCTCCCAATAATTATAAGACCACACTGCGACAGGGAGGTCAGCAAAAGGTTTCACCGGTATAAAATATCTCCCCTAATCCATAAATGTTTGCAAAAGCGAATTCAAACAAAACAGAATGTGTACACCGACACATACAAAAGATAAAAAAACTCATTCTCCCGCTGACAGAGAGTGGATGACGAAATAAATTAAATCAAGTCAAGGGTGTGAAATGCAGGAAATAAATTGTTAATTGATTTTTGTTGATACAGATGACAACGAGTTGAATAACACAACACACCTCGATAGCTTCTTAATCAAGGAGCATTTGTAACACACGTATAACTTTAGTTTCAAGTTATCACCATGAGCTCCATCATCATGATCATCATCTCTTGTTGTAGGGAGTTCTAAAATCCACGGTCCTGGGCCGCTTGTTTCCAGTGGCTCCTGGCGACTCGTTTCTTGTCGTCTGTCCATCTCGTTGGGGGCCGACCAACGCTACGTTTACCTGTGCGGGGTCGCCATTCCAGCACCTTGGAACCCTATAATTATTATTATATTATTTTTATGTATTTTGTATATATAGTATATTCGAATGTTATTGTATTAGTATGTAGAATTTTGTTATTATTTAGATATATTAAATATACTTAGTAGTTATGAAATATATTGTACCTTTATTTGACCTATACCACAATTAAATCATCTTACTCACATCCTGGGGTAGCTGGAAGAGATCTCTTATAGAGATAAGCTTTCCTTTGTACACTTCATGTATCTTATGTTCACAATCACAATTTATGGTACATAAATAATAAATAAATAAATAAATAAACCCTAACGTCCACCCGTTCAACGAGCTTTGTGCCCCGCCCATTTCCACTTCAGCTTTGCGACTCGCTGAGCTATGTCGGTAACTCTGGTTCTTCTACAAATCTCCTCATTCCTGATTTGATCACGATCACAGAGATACTCCCAACATGAGCTTACAATACTAATATAAAAAAAAAACTATGAATGTTCCATAGCAACTTAAAGTTCTTCAGACTTGATTTATCCCGTCACAATAACGTAAAAAAATATGTATGAGACTTTCATAGGAGCTTTTGATAGTACTTTAGATTTGAAGTAACAAAAAAAATCATATTAAGCATAAATATTCTACATAAATAAAATATTTTTTTCAATTATTTTGTTATTATTTTGATGCAGATTTTATTAAGTGATTTGTTTTTATTTAAATAGCAAGTTAACCAATTGTTTAAACGAAGTTGACTTTACAAACTTCGTTTAGCATTCCATTTTGCGGTCACGCAAGTCTGTCAGTAGGCAAGATTGTACGATAGACGTAAATCGCGCCTCGGTCAGGTGTGTTCGTTCGAGGAAATCACTTTTTCAGCTATAAAGCCTGATTGGATTCAAAATATACGAGTGTATACTACGTTAGTGCAATTAGCAATGGTAGTGTATTTTTATGCTGTAGATATATTAACTTTTTTAAGTTAGCTACGATGCCACTTTTATTCCACTACAATATAGCCTTTGACTGCAATCTCACGTGTTTGTATGGCATGACGTGGTCTGGATGATAGCCTTACCTGTTATGTTAAACCTATACCCCTAAAATCGATTACAATGTTTCATCGTATTGGAACGCTAAAAATCGCATTGCGGCACGTAATTGTCCGTAAGGAGGTAGTTAGCCACGACGAACGTCCCACCCGAGCAGAAAATTCAAAAATTAAAAAACCTCCTCGGGTCCTCTCACTTATCAGACCACAGCGCTGACCTCTGTGCCAGGGAGGTCGTCGAAACCGCGTATGATTATATAAGTTATATCACATAATCAAGCTTATACGCATACCCAAATATCATAGCCTTTGACAAGCATCATCAGCGCGGCTAGCATGGGCAGGAGACAATTATATCCCAGGGGAATGATAAAAATGTATCTTCTCCCACAGCTATATCGACTATCAGAGCACTGACGCACAAGAGGAAATAATATCCAAATAATATACACTTCTCCTATTCCCTGTTCCCGTACTTTAGCAGGTGGACACGTTAATTAATCCCTCCCTGTCAGGGGATATAATCAGGGGATATCATTTTTGTCTCCTTCCTGTGCTAGCCCTGCAGGTGATATAACAGTTAAATGTGATCGGAAAAATGTGTGTAAATCAGCATAAAGTCATCTTCGTTGATAAACTCGTAAGTACAGCAATAATCTGTCCGATCGATAACTACTTGATTTGCATGGTATCTTGTAAAATGATAAAGTCTTTTAATCCGAGAAAGATTTGAAAGAAACGTGATTTTTACTTAAAAATGGGTTTCATTAGCGTAAAAATTAACATAATTGGCATAAAATTCCGGCAGCTACAAGAAAGCGGCGCAGCGGCTCCTTTGCCGCATTTTTCTTTTACGATCTAACGCCAGTGTGCCAACGTTTCTATTGACATAATATGACAGTAACAGTATACGCCTGTGTAACCTATTCTTATGAAGTTTACATTCATTTTTGGGCTACACGTTTGCATACAGCAGCGTAACGTGTTAAAAAAAATCATTTGTTAAACTTGTTAACCTACATTAATATCGTGTCGTAGTGAACATATATGCCACGCACATTTTAATCCAAATAAAATGAATCAATGTTGTTCATTTAAAACGTCCAAGACAATTGAATATTAATTTATAATAATTAATAAACCGGTCAATTAATAACGAGTCGGGCCTGCGTGGAGAAGGTTCCGTGCAAATCATTGTTTAGTTCTTTTTGGAAATTAAATCTGACGATTCTTTACCATTTATTGCATTCTATTAAAATAGACATTTATGCGATTCCGATAACTATATCGCTTGGTCAGCAAAACCGTGCACACGAAATTGCCAAAGTTCTCAGCAAACGCAAAAACGCTCTCTGAGCATATAACGCAAAAATCACAAACACATTAATATTGCTAGAAAAACTTTTTATTTACAGCTTTTTCGTGTTTTTTGTATAAAATAATACTAGTTTTAAGCAACGATACAAATATTTTAATTTATTAATGTTGAGAACTATACATATTTAGTATATATTATATTTTCATACGCCATATTATGATGCAGGTGACAAATTTATTTTGCAAAGTTTCCACTCAAATAAACTATAATAGATAGGGAGACAGACAACAATACAATAAATAGTATATCCCTTTTATATATCTTCAAAAAAAAATTTTTTTTTCTATTAACGCAATCCTAAATATGTCCGTGGTATTTTCGCTACAATTAAATGTCATTTAATTATTATCCTTAATGACTTTAGAAACCTTGCACACCTAAGAAGACCTATAAAAAAAAACCTATCATAAAGTTAGAGCTCGTTTATAAGTATTTTAATGTTACGTCTTAAAATACCTAGGTAAACTGTCTTATTTGTTATGTAGTTTTCGAAACGTCCTAACGATTCGTAATATAAGTATTATGTGTGCGCTTGTTTTGTAATCGGCAGTTGAAGAATGATGTAAGTTACCCATTTAGTAAACAGTTAAATTGTTTACTTGATTAGAGTTCTAAGAACCGCTTTGTGCGAGTCAATGGCAGCAAGATGGCGTGGTGATAAAATAATATGGCGACTTGTAATAAAATGTAATCTCAAATTGTTTTCAATTTAAAGAGTGTTGACAGCTGCAGAATTTTGAGTGCTCCTCAAAGGATCAAGAAAATAAAGTTTAATAGTGCACTTTTTTATTCTGGCTATTTTCTGCATCACCTTTGATGCAGTGGGGCTTAAGATGGAAATGGAATATGGCGAGAGTACTACAGTTTTCACTGCTTTGTTAGCCTGCTGATTCCCCATTCGACTACGGATCACGCGCTCAATTCTTTGCAGAAACTTTAATAATTAACGTATTAGGTTTTCTGCTAAAAAATTCAATTCACGAGTAAACTTTGAAGAATGAATGAAACTAACGGTAGGTACAAACAAATACATAAAAAAAGGAGAAAGCCGTATTAAATTAATATAAAAGGACGTAACTAATACTCAGTTATCAGCAGGAAATTACCTAAGAGTTTACGACACTAAAATAAATGCTAAATCCTAATTCTGCATACAGAGTCACCTGAAAATACTATTCATTGTTTTAATAGTTGTGACGGGCGGATGCAGAGTTCTGCTCCAAATCTTCAAAAGTTGGTCATCCATCCTTATACTGACTTGAATCAATGTTGCTTATCCACTAAAATTAATTATTATACTCGTAGTGCTTGCCATGCCACACATCTTTGCAGTATTTTGTGATAGGAAGAAAAAAGAATGGTAGTAAGTCAAAACCTTAGTTATACGTCCCGGGACGGTCACTTGCGGTAGTCAATATTTATGCTATTACGAATTTTACAAGTGATGGGTTATTGAAGCTCTTGTATGTAGGTTATTCTCACTTTGCTTTCTTTCCTTATTAAAAAGCTTAGCGGTTGTTTATTTGGAACAAACCGTTTGATTGAAAAAATCTTTGCGCCATTTATTATTGAGGAAGGTTTAAACAACTATGTAGCATAACGCTGTGATCCGCGAAGTTGTCGCGAGTGCAGAGTGAAGTTAGTGAAACATTTGTATGACATTCATCATCATCATCATCACCATCATCATCATCACCATCATTCTCATTACCATCATTCTCATTACCAAACCATTACTGGTCCACTACATGGCACGGCCTTCCTATCATAATGAGAATGGTTTATACCGTAGTCCACCACAGCACTAGTTGGTTGGCAGACTTCGCATACCTTTGAGACCATTATAAAGAACTGGGAGTTCTCCATAATGCCTTCACGGCTAGCATGAGCAGGATACATTTTTATCCACGGCCAAAGAGTAAATTTTTATGTTCTCCAACAGCTTTAGCTTCGAGCATTTGTTCACAAGTGGAAATAATATCCAAATAACATACCTTCGTGTAATAATAAACAGGGGTAAACTTCTCCTATTCCCTGATCCGGTGCTTTGGCAGGAAACGTTATTCTTATTCCTTGTTTGGGGATATAATCGGGAGATATAATTTTTCTCTCCTGCTAGCCATGTAGGCATGCAAGTTACATCACGATGTTTTTCTTCATCGTGAAAGCAGTGGCAATAACGCACATAGCTTTGACATGCTAGAGGTGCATTCTGGGGATTGCATTCGGTTCTCCCGTAAGGGAAGTTGAAGCTCTAACCACTGAGCTATCAAAGTTATCATCATCATCATCATATCAACCCTTTCCCGACCTTTACGATTTATTCACTACAGGGCACGGGTCTCCTTCCACAATGAGATTGGGTTAAGGCCGTAGTCCACCACACTGGCCCAGTGCGGAGGGGAGGACTCCACACACCTTTGAGAATATTATCGAGAACCCTCTGGCATGCAGGTTTCCTCACGATGCATTCTTTCACCGTTGAAGCAAGTGATATTTAATTACTTAAAACGCACATTACTAAGAAAAGTTGGAGATGTGTGCTGGGATACGAACTCGGTCCCCCGAAAGTGAAGTCGAGCTCCTACCCACTGGGCTATCAACGTTATAGCATAATATCACTATTCATTATTTTATATAGATCAGCTGGCGGCGCTTCGCCACGGTATGTATATTTATTGCTATTGCAAGTTGAAGCTATGCACATACATTTTCAATCCAATCAGACTTAACGGCTGCAAACGTGATTTCCCAGAATTAACCGCACCTGACCTGTAAATGATTTATATTTATCTAAATATAACCTTACTGGCTAAGGCTATACTATCGATAGTTAGGAAGAAATATGTTTTAATAGTAATAATAAATAAATAATAAATATACTACGACAATACACACATCGCCATCTAGCCCCAAAGTAAGCGTAGCTTGTTTTATGGGTAGTAAGATAACTGATGAATATTTTTATGAATAATATACATAAATAGTTATAAAATAAAGATAATTATGTTCATCACAAAAACATTTACCAGTTGTGGGAATCGAACCCAAGGCCTTGGACTCAGAAAACAGGGTTGCTGCCTAATGCGCCAATCGGTTTTAATATATCATAGCTTATCACATATTTTTTGTGTGATATTTCTTATCGGGCTTGCTTTATACTTTTCACTCTAGGTAGGAAATTAAACCTACAACGGTGTACTAGGAATATTGTATTCCCTTCTTAGTATATGGTTTTAAGTGTTTAACCTCAAAGAACTTGTTTTTGGGCGGCAAACGACTGAGCAACGACAAGGGCCTTACAATGATCTCTTTAAGCAACATTATTTTTAAACTAGCTGCTGCTTGCATTTTCGGTGAGCATTTAGTACATCTTTTTACAATTCCCGTGGGAACCGTTTATTTCCTATGACAGAAAGCAGCCTATTTTCTTTTCTTCCTTGCAAGTAATTCTATGCCAAAAATCAAGGTAATTAGTTGTTTAGCTAGGACGTGAAGGAAGGACAAACAAAAAAACTTACTTCCACATTTAAATAATTTATAAGTGTCATAAATGTAAATAAATAAGTAAGGATTACAGTTTTATTTGCCATATAAAAAAAGGTCACTATTTTGAACGAGAGCGTCAACAATATTAAAATATTATAAATAAAATAAAATAAATAAATATACTAAGACAATACAAACATAGCCACCTAGCCCCAAAGTAAGCGTAGCTTGTGTTATAGGTACTAAGATGACTGATGAATATATTTTTTTATTAATAATATACATACATACTTAGAATATACGTATAAAAACCCAGACTCTGAAAAACATCACACAAACATTTTCCAGTAGTGGGAATCGAACCCACGGCCTTGGGCTCAGAAAGCAGGGTCGCTGCAAACTGCGCCAATCGGCCGTATATATTATCATATATATTATACTTTAACCGATGGTAGTGAGTATCGAACCGTGATTGGTACGACCAACGGTTGGTTATTTGTCTACGAGAAACGTTTAATAACGTGTTGGTGGTCTCACATGCCTACTATTTTAGATCTATTAATAAAAATATGCCAATTTAACCACTGTCCACTTTTGAATGATAATTGCCCTTTTAATTAGTTTGGCACTTGTCTTTTTTCAGCGATAAAAATGGGTCAAGGATAATAAAATATATTTGCGATTGGATGACAAACATTTATTCCTTGTGAGCAGTTATTTAGAAACTTCTTAATTTAATTAAAGACATTTGTAGGATGAGTTTATTACTCGAATATTAAAAAAGAAACTTATTTTAAGAGAAATTTTAACGCGTTTTGCATAAAATACCAACGCACCAACTGAAATGCAAACTTTATAGACAAGTGAATTAATGTAAAAGATAATAATTTGCCAATTCTGTCAGTGCAGTAAGTTAAAACACTTTAGTATTGTGTATCGTTAATTGCCTTTGCAGCAGAATTATGAGTCTGGATATTGAAAGAATGAGTTTCTGGTAGGTCATGAACTAAAGAAGTAAGCAACTTTCAAGTGTCGTTGAATTTACGATTTAAAAAGCAAACATTGTTTATTTGCCCTACCTACTACTAATTATATTAAGAATAAAAAAAATAGTTCGACTTAAATACAACCATTTTTATAATTTCGCACTATTATTATGTTAAATAAATAAATAAACATTATCAATCTCATCTAAAATGTTGTTATTATATATATTAGTTTATTTTTATATTTATTTATTTATTATATTATTTACTTTTTATCTATTTGTGCACACTAGTTTATGTATTGGCATGTAGTTATTTGCATGTATGTATTTTAATATTTGTACCACCAGCAGTCTATTCTCCTCTTCTTTTTTTTTCCTAATTCTAAGGTTGCCTGGCAGAGATCGCTATTAAGCGATAAGGCCGCCTTTTGTATTACTACTTCTTTCGATGTTTCTGTTTTTGTTATATTTTAAATGTTGTGGTATACAAATAAAGAGTTTAATAATAATAAAATCCATACATCACTGCAGTCGACAGTGGTCAGGAAATTCAGCGAGCGGATTGTTAGTCAGTGATAAATTATTTAAATGAGAATCCCACTGAAGTTTATCTAAAGTTGTTCCTAGACATTAGGTAGATCGAACTAGAACCTATCATTGATAACTCGATACTCAACTTTGGAAGTAATTAACTACCTCTCGTCTAACCATACCTACTTTAGTTCTAAACATTAATTCCAATCAACGGAGCGTTATCGCTTTTAACTACAGTTCCACCACTTTGTAAACTCGATAATGACGTTCCAGAGGATGTAGCATGTACGCGTCATTACACCGGTGTACGGTAATGTCATGCGTTATACTCATAACTAAATTCTGTTTTAAATCTCTTCGGCCTATTTTCATTGTATTTTTCTTTTGTTCAGTATTCCAGTTTATGACTGCATTGTCTATTCTTACGTAATTAGGCTTTAAAACACGTGCCATGCTCTTCATGACTTTGAAACCATATACAAAGAACTTTTTGTCAAAATAATGTTAAGTGTGACATAACGCAATGTGTTATGAATCGTTCTATGGAAGAGTTTTCAGTTCCTATTTTGAATATTTTTTTGAACTTTTGGGGAAAAAGTTTCTTCGCATTTTTTAAGAAAATTCAAAACATTTTTTAATATAGATTATTTACATTTAACTAGAGTATGTAGGTACCATTTTGTTCGATAACTTTTTGCCATCTTGTAGGTAGGGACATAATCCTATTGCTATAGAAATTTTGGAATGTAAATTCTGTAATGTAAAATGTCAACCAGGCAATGTAAATTCCTTGATACAAAAACCCAACTAACTGAAATTTAAATCAGTAAAATATGATCCCTAGGAAAATATACTAACCACTAAAACTGCTAGGGGCTTTAAAGCATTACTACTAGGTTCTCGTACCTATTTAATACAAGGAAGTCGGTTTAGTTTTTTTCAGATAATAATATTTATTGCTGTAATCAAGCACTAGAAAAAATTAAACCACATTCATGCGCGAAGGAATTCGTTTTATTTCAATACAATTATTTATTTAATCACTACGAATGATATCATGGGTGTCATTGTTTGTGGCTGTTTGAATAATATATAGACGTAAATACCCACTTTAACTAACCACTGGTATAGAAGTTAGTATATTAGACTAAAGATCACTAGGTCCTAGGTCCGATTTTCAGGTTGTAACGGTGTTTTGCATCGGCAGAGCAATCGTATTGTAAATAAAAAATGAATAAAAAAGCCTTTTATTCCATGCAAATAATATTACAAACATAGTAAAATAAGAATGAAATAAAAAAAGAGTGTCTATAAAGTTTACAATACAAATTCGTTTTAACATTTTTTTTTCTTTTAATATATTTAAGAATTAATTTATTATTGGTTTTCATATTTAATTTGCAAGGACCCCTCTCAGGTGAAGGCCTCCTCCAAGGATTTCCATTTTGGTCTATTTTTGGCTGTTTGTAACCAGTTTGTTCCTGCGGTCTTCTTAATATCATCCTCCCATCTCGTGTATGGTCTTCCGGCGTTTGCCTGGTGGGCCGTTCCATGTAGTGACATTTATAGTCCACATTTATTATCTACACATCGGGCTACATGGCCGGCCCATCGGAATTTTAGTGTTTGGGCTTGAGTCAGCGCGTCTATTGCTTTAGTGTAATTTCTTATATTTGTATGTGGTAACTTATGTATTTTCCTTATATTCAACATACTGCGTTCCATTCCTTTTTGGCACGAACTTATTCTATTTTTAATCCGTTCGTTAGAGAGGGCAGAATGCAAGAGTCCATAGTTTTCTTTTTTACCTTTATTGGCATGTTACTTTTAAATATTTATCTTTGGCTCTAGTATTTATTCCACACGTTTTTAACTGTACGCTCTATATATCCATTTCGTTACTGCTATTTTTAAGCTTATAAGTTTTCCAAGATAAATATACTCTAGTATATAATATACGTACTCTAGCGGTTCATTTTTAATCTTTATATACTTTTTGATGCTGTTTGTCATGGATTTCGTCTTAGACAGGTTCATCTCCAATCCCACTCATCTGCTGTGTAGGTAAAGTGTTTCTAACATATATTGCAGTTCACAGCTAGTTTCTAATAATAATACTATGTCATCTGCGAATCTTAGATGACTTAAGTATTTGCCATTTATGTTTAACCCACAATTTTTCCACTCCAGCTTGCTTATGATGTTTTCTAACACAGCTATAAAATTTTTTGGTGATACTCGTATTGTACTTTGATGAAATTAATTTAGTCTTAAAGTACTGTCGTAACTTTAACTTAAAAGTTTTCAGTTTTGGAGAGGAATTTGTGGGACAAAATAAAGAAATGCCGGGATAATAATTTAAATTTAACATTTAAATACGTTTTGAAGAATTAATAGGTTGCGGTTATAACCTTACATCAGGTGCCCCGCTTGCTTGTTTGCCAGCTTATTATATATTTAAAAAAAAAGATGTTGACGACCTACTTTAGTATCGATATCCAAGAACAGTGATGATTTCGTAATGTGGTCCTATTGGGCTGATTGTTTTGAACTATTGACTGGGCCAAATAGCAATAATGAAAAAAACTGGCTTACAGCGCGTGTAACTCTCTCTAACTTACGCAAATAAGATGTCAATATAACTTTTTCAGTTTCGTTACACAGTTGCGTAGGTTGGAAGCGGACATTTCAAAGACTCTAGGCTACTGATAATGCTAATATTATTGGCAACCGTATGTCATGTGAAACTTCCCGAAATGGCTTCTAGTGAAGCCATTTCGGGAAGTATCACAGGTTGTCAAAAATGGCAGGATCTTCTGTTGCGACGTTGTTGGCTCTATATGAGGATTTCGAAATGGCGAGTTGGGACGCAATTATCTGATTAAGACCATAATTACCATTTAAGATTCATCTTTACGCGAATCAACATTTGTCTAGGAATTCAGACCTATTTTAACATTGTATTCAAGTGGTTAAAGGTTTAGCATTTACTTATACGTTAGGGTAAGTGGAAGGTTTCAGTGAATTTCAGTTTAAACTATCCCAGTGCCAGCTGGATTTTAGAAAATAGTATTTTCCAACGTTGTGCCTCGGAAAGCACGCTAAGCCCTCCCGGTTATCATCACGGATGTAATAAAAATAATTCGTTGTAATCAAATGGTTTTTATGTAATGTGATGGTGCAGTGTAGTTGTGGCATTATTTCTGATAATGGAAAAGGCCGATGGTCAGCAGTCTTTCTAGACTCCAGATTAGAAAGACTCATCTGAAGTAAAACGTTCCTGAGGAATTTTCGAACAAGCTGCTAATAGGAATACAGAAGTTATTCGGTCCAAATACAGGTAAATGAATTAACTAAGAGGAGATACATAAACACATTTTCCAGTAACCTCAAACTTAATCAAGACGTACCCAAACTAACGACTAATTGCCCCAAACAACTTGAAATCGTTAAATGAACTTGCGGACTCTAAGTTGGAGTTCATGCCAATTGATTTACAACAACTGTATCAATAGAATTTGACTTCACGATTGATTAATATCGTTGCCTCTTCCTCATTGTATGTAAACAAAAGGTAATTTATTCAAAACAGACAAGGTAATTCGAAATAGCTAAGTTTTAACTTACCTACTTTGAATAAGAACAAAATACTTGTGGTAGAAATTCGACTAAATATCTCGTATACAGTAGGTATATACAGCAAATCTAGTATCGCATATACAGTAATGAAAATTTGACTACTATTTCTTTAATTTCATTCAAAAAAGTTTTATTCATGTATACCTATCACAGGTATTTATGACTCCTGTCACTATATTAGGTACGCGTTGCGTAGTGTAAGTACTATGCGCGTGTCGGTCTTTTATCTTCAATAGGGTTGTCAGTCAAAACTTAGAATGTTATGAATTCGTTTGTATTACAGGGTAATTCCTATGAAATAGACTTATGCATCCTTCAACAATATTTCGTAATTCGGTTACACGTTGTATGTTACTAATATGTGGTGTACGTTAAAATATGTGAGCTGCCGGTGGATAACTGCATTCGTCAACTTAAAACTAAAGCTCGCGCGAGAAACCTTTTTTTATATAGAGATAATGCCTGATGCCTACCACTTCGTTGGGGAAAATGGATTACTTATGTGGGACTTGCACTAAAAACCCTGTGTGTCCCTAAGCGAACTTATAACAGTGAGAGTACGGGATTCACTTGCGTATTCACCGCAATCTAGCCAAGGATTTGACCCCCCAATGTATGGCGGTTCCATGGTCATCAGCCTGGTCGAAACTTCGCACATACTCGTACATCGCATCTTGGAGATGAAAATAAGATAATTTCTATAAAATGCATGGGAAACGTACTGAACAGATACTGGAGAGGGACTTATGGTGCTTTTTGCCATAGAAAACGGTTCCTGTTAGATTTAAAAAAACGAAACAATCGGCGACAACAGCTGCTTCAGTGTTCAGTATATTTAATTTCATTGCCCGCTTTGGGTCATAGATTTACTTAGGTAATAGAAGTACATTTAAAATTACTATCTTTCTTGCGTAATATGCTGGCGCGGTCTCCATGTTGCCAAACTTAATAGCGTCACAATAAGCGTACATCGCACTATCGAACTTTTCACACATGGCTGCCGTATATATAATTTTCAAAGATGTAAGAGCACCAGCTCGGAAAAAGATCTTTCTATTTCTACGATCGAGCGCATCACTTATCCCCGCATATCATAGCACCCGTACAATATAATAGAGTTCTGACAGATCGACCCGAGCCCGTCTGTCAGACCTGTCAGTACAACAGGCCTAACAGACGGACTGGACAAGTGGACAAGTGCAAGCCAAAGTTAATCCAGAGACCTTGCTTTGTTCAATCAATAATATGTGTGACCTGTTTATATCAGTAACTGCCACCGCTTTAATAAGATTAATAGATTTCATGTTCTAAAATGAAAGTCACTTCATTAATTATTTATTTATTACTAGGTAACATTCACTCGCGACTTCGATCGTGTAGAGTTTATATTTATTAGTACAGCGTGCCGTAAGCCTAGAAAGTCTTTTTACTTAGTTTTTAGTTTTGATGAAACAAGCCTTAAACTCCAAAACTATATTAAAAATTAATCTACCTGCCTGTCGATATCCCGTTAAAATATTTTTTCGAATTTCATCGACGAATATAGACCCCGACGAATCTAGTACACCCGATATGATACGAAAAAAATAAGGACTCCTAAAAGCATATTATATATCAGTGAAAGGTTGAGAAGTAATTTTTGGGATTGTGTATACGTTTTTATAGTACTATTTCTAAGGTAGTTTTGTACCTACTAATGCATGAATTTAAATATGTTAGTTACACTCATAATGTTAGCTAATCGTAGTCGCTATGGTCGGATACGGCCAGGAAGAATATATATATATACTAGCTGTTGCCCGCGACTTCGTCTGCGTTTTTTTTTTTAAAGTATTCAGTATCGCTAAGCCTTAAATGAGTATAGTAGTATATAGATATATATATATACTTAAAGATATATATAATTAATTAAAGACAAATAATTTGCAATAAAATAAAATTGCGACTATAATTAAAGATATAAGCTATCCTATCTCTTAAGTTGGACCAGACTGCTGACGGTTTGCCAATTTAATTTAAAATCGGTTAAGTAGTTAAGGAGTCCATCGCGGACAAACATCGTGACAGGAGATTTATATATATTAAGATATATACAACTGATGATTTTCGTAATGACAAGGTTGCTTGGAAGCGTCCGGCTCCGCTTTCCTCTGTCACAGGGTGGAAAAATGAATGTTAAAACGAAAATTTTAAATTGTTAATTTTGGAAATGAGCTACGAGTTTCTTGGCGTTTTCGTCTCGGATGAATCTGCCTTCGAAACCTATGGTAGAGTAACTAAAAAGAATCCAACTTGACAATCCAAAGTTGTCGATATTATTTTTAATACAGCATCCGCCATTTTGCAAATACTATAATTGTTATTAGTTACGTTACCAATGTCGCGAAATTTCATTTCAGCGACTAAAGATAGCAAGACTATTATTTATAGCGTCAATCGCGAGCGCTGAGAAAAGTATTTATATTCTTTAATATTACGTAAACTTCCGATGCAGATTCACTTTGTTACACGGTCAATGATCTAATGTTTAAAATTGTGGCATTTACTAGAAACGTAGTTTTATGTTGGCTAAAAATACGCCCCGACTGCATAGCTTGGTTAACTGAGTCATTAGAATATTTGACTGACTGTTTGTTATTGGACAGATTTACTTTGTTTTCTTCGTGGATGAAGTCTTCTTGGATGGATTTCCAAGTAGCCGACGTCCCTGGGGCAGTAGTCAGCGATTTGGTTTAAAAAAGTAGTAAAGCGGTTTTTGGGTAACCGTTGTCATAACAGGCCCACGAGGTTTAACACCTTTTTCAAACGATAGCCCTCAGGATAAAAAACACAGGGCAGCACTTTGTAGGACGTATAGGCGATGGTTTTTCACTAACTACAAGGTTGGGCATATGGCTCATCAAATAATAAATAAATAAATATACTACGACAATACACACATCGCCATTTAGCCCCAAAGTAAGCGTAGCTTGTGTTATGGGTACTAAGATGACTGATGAATATTTTTTTATGAATAATATACATCAATACTTATAAAACACATATAAACACCCAGACACCTAAGTACATTTCTGTTCATCACACAATCATTTTCCAGTTGTAAAAATCGAACCCACGGCCTTTGACTCAGAAAGCAGGGTCGCTACCTACTGCTCCAATCGGTCGTCAAATATTACTGAAAATGCATATATAACAGTAGCTTCTATTTTTAGTTGTTGTTGAATCCTATTTCACTTTGTTTATTTTTACCAAGAAGAAGGAGATACTAATATATCCCTTAAATAGATTGTCATAAAAATACGCACAGGATGTGTGTGTGTGTGTGTGTGTGTGTGTGTGTGTGTGTGTGCGTGTGTGTAAATCAAAAAAAAAATATAAAAATTATATAAAAACTTTTTAGCATTACCGAAAAATTGCACAGCACTCTATCATAATTTCAATCGGTCAATCACCTGGGTTATTGAACTTAATACGAGTTATCAAGATAAGATAACTAATACGTTAATCGCCTAATTAATATTTCGAAGAATTAATGTGTTTTATAATAGAATCACATACAGATATACTTTCAATTTATATTTCAACATATTGGGTAAGTACATATTTTGGGTAAAAGGCAGCGCTACTGAAGTATCTTAACTTAGGACGAAGGATATTGGGGTTTCAAAATGGCGACCTGTGCAGGCGACATGAGAGCTACTTAGTAATTATGTTTTGTTAATAAAAACGACGTTTGTTCTGCAACTTGAATGGAGATGGGCGGGTCACATTCAGAGATGTCAATATAGTAGATGGACAAAAATTGTTACCAACTGGCATCCCATGGATTGGAAGAGAAGACCCGGTAGGCCATTGAAAAGATGGGAGGACGACATCGCGAAAGTTGCGGGTAAGACATGGAGTACTCTTGCAAGGGACGGCGCAAATGGAAAAATATGGAGGAGGAGGCTTTTACCGCCGCTCGCGGTCCTTACATAAATGTTCTAAATTAGATAGTATAAGTACAATAAGGGCAATATACTACTTAGTTAAGAAAACATTAAAAATAGAAAATAAGAATTTAGGATTAAGGAAAATTGTATTTAACTCAATTATATTTAGCCAGTAAGGTAATTAATTGTAAGGAATGTAAATAAAGCTTTATTATTATTATTATAATAATGAAAACGAGAAAATTGGTTAAAATATTTATTTAATAATGCGCATCTTACCCTACTGGCACCGGAAATACATATTCTGACATAATCTTTTATTGAGACTTATAGTTATATTTATAAAATAACTATTCCAAAAAATTCAGTTACTCATTAACCTACGAATTTACCAAAATAAAATAAATGTGAGTTGATAAAGTTTTAAAGTATATCAATGCACTCAAGCTATTATTAGCTTTAACTATATTTTTTAGAAAACAATATATTTTAATATTTTTTTCTTAAATGGGTCAGAATCCTAAGTGTCCATGTCTGACTTCACTTTGCCGATTTTAGGAAATGGATTAAAAAGTACCTCAAGCAAAATCGGTAGCAAGAGGACCGAGCGATCTTACAATTTTGATGGTGTGACCTATTTGTGAATGTTTAATAGAAACTTCTTATCGTGACGTCATTTAAAAGCTCCTCGATTTTCTGGCGAAGCGGTAAAGAACTGGCGAAAATCAGTTAATGAACCGACGCTAAGGCGCGCGCTCGTTTGCGCAAGCGCCCTTTTAGAACATTACGAGGAAAGAAAATGTTCGAAATGTTTTATTAATTCAAATGTTAAATTAAATTAATTTAATTTTTTTTGTGCAGTTGCTTGTTAAATGTGTGCTTGACGACAAAATGGATTTTTTCAATTGGATCGTGAATCCTATATTTGTTTTGTAAGTACTTTTTTATTTAATATTTTTAGTTATAGAGAGTATTTATTGTTACATTTCAAAGGTAACAAATAATATCAACAAATTGTTTGCTAACAATATCTATCCTAGTTTTACCTGAATGAATATTGTAATTTAAATGTTAAAATTATAATATTGTTAATATTTTATATGTAAGATACTTTGAACGGTGAATTATTTGCCAACTAAAGTTCAAGTTTAAAATTAAAACAAGCCTAAGTATCAATTATCATTGGTATTTATAATCTGACTAACTGAAACCATTTTAACAGTAAACCATGTTTTATTTATTAATATATTCCTAACTCCATTATAAAGTAGCTCAGCAAATCGATAAATTAGGTATTTTACCGCCAGTAAATTATTCCATTGATATAAACGTTTACAGTCGTTCATAAATAGTCAAGTATGATAATAAACTCATAGAAACATTAACAAAACTAGAAATGTATCTTTGGCTCGCATTGAGGCTTATAACCCAAAATATTAAACAAGCAGAGTTATATTTCACAACTTTAACTTGTGTCTCACTGCAAGTTATGTAGATTAACCGTGTAACCGAAACATTTTTAAAATCGGCAAAGAGTATTCACACATTTTCTTGGAAAAATAAATAATTATATCTGCTTATGATAAATAGATATGAATTTATTTTATCATTTTATTTTTATGTTTTAAAAATTAAATATATTTTGTTATATACATATATTTTATTTTATATATCTATTTTATATTTGCGTTTGGGTTTTTTGAGTTGCAAAATGAAAAAACTGCAGGCAAATTCACTAATGTATTCATGGCTTTCTTAATGATAAATATCTTCATACTGATATGGAAGTAAATACCCTCGCAGTAATTCAATTGCCTAATGCGAAAGCCACCAAAAATTGAGAATTACCTGGCTTACCAACATTCATAGAGTTATTGGTAGTGCAGCATCAATTTTAGATTTAAATTGAAGTACTTTTACCTACACTTGGGGGAAATATCAAATATGTACTCGTAGATAAATAAAAAAGGGAAATTATAAATATCTCAGAACTGGCAGGATTTGAACCTCTATCTCTTCGGCAATCATCCATCAAAGCATCCTGAGTGCTTTGCTAACTAAGCCATTTTATATATTTAATAGAATGATTAACTAAATTTATACCAATGCCCACAAATTTCTTCAAAACGTACCTATTTGAGAATAAAGTTCATTCAAGTTTGTAACTAAAACAAAACGGGTGCATTGCGCATTATATTTTGCACTGTTATCATCAAAAAAGTACACCAGCATAAACATACATAACATACTAATATTTATTAACAAATAAATAATTATTAACTTTGAAACATCATCTGTATTCAAAGTTCTATAACTTTCGAAATCCCGATACAGTTTTATTTTTAATAACCAGTTTATTTACAGACATAAAAATAAAACGAATAAAATATAACAACAACGATACAAAAATAATTTGCAACAGCATAATAAAGAATTTATCATTACTATTACAAAAGTGCTTGTCGATTTTTAGGG
Source organism: Pararge aegeria (assembly GCF_905163445.1). NCBI lineage: Eukaryota > Metazoa > Arthropoda > Insecta > Lepidoptera > Nymphalidae > Pararge > Pararge aegeria. Next base: position 5,802,832 of record NC_053195.1, on the reverse strand, counting down.
ATCTGTGTCCGACTGGGCAAAATGGAGCCTCGTTTATGTCATTAATGTCACTCTAATGGTCTGTATATCGCCCTTATGACACGCATATCAAGCTCGTAGACGCAATGAGACAGACCTTGAATTCGGATATTTGGTGTACATTAAAAAAAAATAGGAATTAAATTAAACATTATTTTAAAACTTCAGTAAACTTTACTATCCTGATAGCGGGGTGTTATAACGCAGAGCTCATGAATGAATAAGTATACTTTATTTGTATTCATTTAAAATACGACAACAATTGTTTATTTTTTTTAATCTTCAAAACAACAAAATTCTGTACTGTTTATGTCAAACATTAAACCAAAATTATTAACTTATTAATAAGGTCGTCGAATAATTTGATATAAATAGATAATTTGATATTGAACTTTCAACGATACGGAACCTTCAGTCTACGAGTTGAAGACGCACTTGTCAGATTATTTATTAATATGAACTAATTTTCGTCTCCTACAACATTATCCTCGTTGGATAGATACGGTGAAATCGATGACCCAGACAACTGTGGTAGAATGTTTTCGACATGCTACCAACCGCCAAAAGTGGAGAAGACTCGCGCGTGCAATCCAGTGATGTCTAGCGCCATGAAATTCATCTCAGCAGCCACGACCACTCTGCCAAGAGTGCACGACTAAGAAGAAGAAGAAGACAACATTATAGTGGCTTAGCTTAGGTAGAAGAGTTGAGTTGTGAAAAACGATCTTATGTGACATGATTTTCAAGAATTTCTATACAGATTTATATTTATGTTATGTTTCCACAAACACTTACCACGAAACGTTAAAACAGCCTATACGTTAACTTTGGCTCACGGTAGCACTCGCAGGCACGTACTATGTCGCCCACAACAGTGTATTATCAAGTAGGTGTAAGAAAGAATTTATGTAGAATACAGTTTACTCCAGCTCCGTTCTAACATAGGTCTAAATACTGAATGACTAACATACTATATTGCTACTAAACAATAAACTTATATTCTAAACTTAATATTATGTAAAAAATTGTGTCAATTTGACTTTAAAAAGTGACTGTTTGTTTGATTCCTCTGTCCGGCTAAGCCACTGCAACGTCTAAATAAAATTTGGGGTACAGATAGCTGGTATTCTAGAGTAGGTACGTACCGTAAGGTTCTGGTGAAGAACTTAATAAACAAATAAAATAAATAAATTACGACAATACACACATCTCCATCTAGGATCCAATAAGCAGCGGTGATTGGTTAAGACTTCAGCTTCACTTTTGGGGGGGCAGAGTTCGAATCCCAAAACGTACTTCCAACTTTACAATGTTATGTGCGTTTTAAGCAATTTAATATCGCTTTAACGATAATAAAAAACATCTTAAGGAAACTGAATGCCTGAGAGTTCTCGGTAATAATACAAATCTTATAGATATAAACCTTTGAGAACTCAAAGGTGTGTGAAGTTCACCATTCCGCACTTGGACGGCGTGGTGGACTACGAAACCCTTCTCATTGCAGGAGACCCATGTCATGTAGTGGGCCGGTAATAGGTTGATATAATTATGATGATCTACTCTTCAAATTTAAGCGGTACAAAATAATATTTATATAGACGTGACGTCATATTCAGAATGATTGAATTCGGCGCTAACCCTGTCATGCCCGAATGCTAGATTTTGCAGGATTTTTTTTTTTAAATAATTACCAATCGCGCTTCGAATATTAATAATACATGAATTATTTATAATTAAATAAATACAATATTTTAGCGATTTGTTCCTGTCATAATGCCTATTATATTATTGAAATATGATGAACAAGTTGGCTCGCACACCCATCTCACTCTTGCACTTCTGTTCGTTTGCGTTCTTTGAATTCAAAAGGTTACATCATCCCGAATATTAAGACACCCATAACAAATGAACTACGTTACCGCTTTACAAAATGTTTACAAACAAAAAATTCTAAATACATGTTCCACATTTCAGTAAGTGCCTACTCAATTTGAATTCATATCTAGAGTTAACAAATATTTAATAGGATATTATTCTTTTGTATCTACAACAAAGAAGACGAAGATATTATATTATTAGGTCTATGCAGTTCTTCACAGCGAAGAAGCTATATGTTATTCTTGGCTGTATAACTAATTCTAACTATACTTACGGTTAAATCTAGATACTGTATGCGCATGCGATAAAGTAAAATTTTCTTGACAAAAAAAATGACAATCTCAGCGCTAATTTTCAGTAAGATATTCTTATAAGAGTTACGCGGTATGGGACTATTCAACGTTTGTAAAATTGTGATAACTGTACCTTAAACTATTACTTAGTACTTGTCTAGTTTGATAGTCTCCACAGTTGCGTAATGCAAATGCCTATCATATTTTATACGTTTTGTACGCAAAATACCTAGACTTTGCACCAAGGTTAAACTGATGAAGCAATTCCACTATCCCATTATTTTTGTTCTTTCAATTGATACCTTTTGAAGATTTGATTTAAACAGAAGTAAATTAAGTAAACTTACTGCATTTAATAACATCCAATAACATAATTCTAAAAGTTTCAACTATTCTTGAACAGAGCAGGATTGCCGGAACATGTTACATGTTTAATATATTGCATAGTGAATGAATGAATTAATACCTTTTTATTGTACACCACAGAGAAAATTTACAGAGATACAAATAAAACAGCACAATAAGGTAGAACGTACAATTTGGCGGCCTTATCGCTAAATAGCGATCTCTTCCTCCACCTTATGGTAAGTGGAAAACTATTGCTTATATAGAGAGCAACACTTCACAAGGCATGTAAGGAGCACGTCCTGCATGCAGCGTTTGTCCATAAATCTGAGGCGTGTGTGTCTGTAATCACAGCGGCAAACTTGCTGCTTAGCGGCAGAAATAAGTATGGCGATAGTACTTTCACGGACGAGCTCTGTCCCAAAAAGATCCACTACTACTGTTCAACAGTTGGTTACATTTAGTGACAGAAGCAAAGAACCAAGGAAAGGTAATTATTTAATACGAATACATTGATTTTTATGAATAGATAGTACTTCATAAGATTATAATCTTCATGTCCCGATTGGCGCAGTGGGCAGCGACCCTGCTGTCTGAGTCAAGGCTGTGGGTTCGATTCCCACAACTGAAAAATGTTTGTGTGATGAACATGAATATTTTTCAGTGTCTGAGTTTTTGTTTGTTTTCATAAAAAAGTTCATGTCATCTTAGTACCCATAACACAAACTACGCTTACTTTGGAGCTACCTCTTAACGGTTTCTAAACTGTAGGCCGTTGCTAGTTTCAGAAAAAAATGTAAAATCATAAGTTTTCAAGATCGAACCCCACCACCAGTGAGGTCGTCACGTTGTCAACTTATAGTTGAATCATAGTTATACATAAGCATAGATAAACGGGTACATACGACAATCCTCAACTCAACAACAACAGTCCCGTCGTGACCACGATCCATGCAACTGGGTCGAAATATCGACAAATTCAAAATATTATCGTGGTATGTACCCGTTGATCTATGCTTAAGAAATGTTGAGTAACCACGAAAATCTTAGTTAAAAATCTTTAGTTATACATAAGTAAAACAGTTGTTTTAAGGTAGATAGGTAAAACGGACTATTACCATCCGTCCCCGACATCAAAATATTTTAAGTGGTACCTAGTAAATATCTATAAAGTTAGGCGTAAACATAACCTATTGTATTATGATTATTTCTTCTTAATTACATTTTATGTATATCTATCAACACTCTTGGCACTATCCCGTTCTCTCGCTGTAAGTCCTATCTGCAAAGATTGCCTGTGAGAGATTGCTTGCAGCAATAAGGCCGCTTTGCATGTCTACATTGTGTACTGTATACTCCTTACTGTTTCTTTTCCTGTATGTTATACGTGCAATAAAGTGTTTCTTCTTCTTATTCTTCTTTATGTTTCTGTAAGAATTATTGTCAATAAATATTATTAGTACCATAAACACGCGCTTAAATGTTAACGAAACAATTGCAATTTTAATAATTATTAACCGACTTACAAAAAGTCATAAAATGTGTTATATATATATTTTTTATATATACTTATAAAGCAATACACATATCGTCTGAGATGTATTATTGCTTGATAAATCCTCATTAATCTGTGGTCGAAGTAATAGATAATGGCTACACTATGGATTTCCATCCTCCATTTTTTATATTTCCGCATCCTTATCTGCCCGCATCACGCCGCCAATTAGTTGCACACCTATATCCGCGGCAAACGCACGTCAATCTTCCGCTCAATAAAACCACATGGTCGGCCGGCCAAAGAACCTTATACTGGACGATTAATAGTATTTAAACCTACATCAGTGCTTTAGTGTTTAGTGATAACCTGTGAAACCTTGTGAAGTGACGAGAAATCAAGAGAACTGCATTACGACGAACTGTAAGTCCACGTGCAAATACTTTTCTGTCCAACCCTAGTTATCTCTTGTTCTATATCCTTTAAAGCCATAGTTTAAACATTAAAAAGGGGAAAAGAATCCAGCAAAACCTAAAATATACAGTCCACTAAATTTACAAAGAAAATAAATACCATTTTATGGTGATGATTCCCCGAAAGTAAAAATGGCGTCACCATAAAATTTGGTCACTTCGAGCCGATTTCATAAAAAATATTTGATCACTTCCATCGAATTTCATAAATTTTAGTCATTCGATCCGAAGATCGGCCGATTCGATTTAAATTCATAATTTTAGGATTTAAATTATCGTTAATCATTACATTCTATGACTTTAAAGTTCGGAATTATTATTAGTCTATGCAACTTAAAGTACGCCATATTGTAGGTATTCACTAGTTCAGTTTGTAAGTTTAATACCGCTAAGATATTGTCTACATAATAGATTTAACGTTTTGTTTACTAAGTAAAGAAGTACTAAGTATTTTATAATTATATATCTCTTTTCCGCACCGCTTGCTTCGTATTTCTATATAGTTTTACCCCGCTACTTAGTATTAAAAACGGATGAATCGTAGGTAAAGATATCTATTTCAAACGCATCATACCTACCAAACAATGCGCTCGGCCGCAGTCGTTTTTGTCGCTCGCTGCACTCAAGGTCACGCATGACCGCTAACTTGTTAATTGTTATACCTAGTTCTTTGCCCGGTTTAGTTTTTAAAATAGCATTATAACACTTGTATTTAACCGCTCGCGTCTATAAAGGGGTTGTGTGTTTATTATTATAAGACTGCAACTACTTTATATAATTTACGCATTTCTTGACGCATTTGCAAACACATATACACCTTTTTTATTATATTTTTATTTTTATAATTCGGTTTACTCCTTCAAAATGAATAAACCAGAGTCGGTTTCTTCACCAAGTCCATATAGCAAGGAAGAATGTAAGTTACGGTTGTTGGAAGGCAAACGGGACGTTATATTTGCTCGTATGCAAATAATGTTTGACACCGCTATTCAAGTCGAATCGGACAGCAGTAAGCTGCCTTCTTTATTGTCTCAGGCTTCAAACATAGACACTTTACGCAAAGAGTTTGAGTTAAATTTAGATTTATTCAATGAAGCGCAGTTAATGTTGAATCCAAAGGCTATGATTAATTACCAATCGTGGACTTCATTTGAAGAAATGTTTTGCTATGTCAAACAAATAATGGAGCGTCACTCTAATGTTGATAATACGAGTTCAGAGAATGACAGCGCACGTACTATCTCTAGTTTTCCTAAATTAAAATCCCATCTTCCGCCTATAGACTTAATGGAGTTTGACGGTCAGTTAACTAAATTTCCTTTGTTCTACCAGCAGTTTAAAAACATGATACATGATAATCCTAACTTAACCAATAATGAAAAGGTATTTTATTTAGTTGGTAGGTTAAAAGGGAAAGCCGCATCTGTATGTGCAGGATTGCCAGCCACCGCAGAAAATTATCCTATTATTTGGGAGGCGTTAATACAAAAATACGACGATCCGCGTTCGTTAGCCTGCGCTTATTTAAACCAATTATTGCAATTTAAACCGCTTGCTAGTACTAATGCTAATTCATTAGATAGCTTTATAAATACATTTAATTCTTCAGTAGAAGCTCTCAAACAATTAAAAATCGATCTTACTGATTTTATATTCTTTCACTTAGCCACGCTTAAATTAGATGCTGATACAGTTAAAATGTTTGAGATAATAAATCGCAAAAAACAAATTCCTACCTATAGGAGTCTTATAGAATTTGTGAAGGAACAGAATAAAGTAATGTCGCGCTCTCTTAATAAAGGATTAGAATTACCTCAAAATAGATATAAGGGGAATTCGATTCCGAAGCCTTCTACCAAAAGTTTTGTAAGTACAGAAACTGTAAATACTTTAAATAGTGCAGCTTGCAGTTTGTGTAAAATTGGTCAACACACACATCTTTATTCTTGCCCTGCATTTATGAAGTTGTCTCCGCATGAGCGGCATTTACATGTAAAAAATAATAACTTTTGTAACCGATGTTTATCGACTCATCATAAAACTTTAAACTGCTCTTCTCAGCGAAACTGTAAAAGGTGCTCATCGGCATCACATCATACTGAATTGCATTTTGAACGCAACAATTACAACGCTAAAGATTTATTACCTAAAACGTCCAAATCTAACATAGGTAAACCGCCCTCATCTCCTAACGCAATTAATTCGCCTCGCGTGTCATCAGTTATTACTGAGGCACCTTCGACAAGCTCCTCTAGTGAAAATACACTAAATAAAAATAATTTTATATCTCAGACCACAAATACCACTTTGGTATGTAACGTATCATATGATTGTTTAGAACGCGTCACAACAACCACTTTGTTAGGTACTGCGAAAATAAGAGTGTATGACAAAAATAATTGTGCACATCTTATAAGATGCCTAGTGGATCCCGCATCGCAAAGAGATTACGTTTCAATCAGTTGCTGTGAAAAATATTCGCTACCTATTAGCTTTCAGAGTCGTTTTTCTGAAGTTCAAGGCATCGGCGGAGTATCGCAAAAAATAATTGGTGTTTCAGAATTTACGTTTAAATCTCGTTTTAATGATGCGAATGAATACTCAATACGCCCTCTTGTAGTTGAGCGAATCACTTCTCAACTGCCTGACTCTCATGTAGACATCACAGCCATTGATGGTCTTATTAAAAATTTACCTCTGGCTGATGATGATTTCGCAGAACCTGGTCCAATTGATATATTACTAGGGGTAAATGTGTATCGCAAAATAGCAATGGCTAATAAAATAAATGGTTATGAAAATATGCCTTCCGCATTTGAAACCTCTTTGGGTTATATAATTATGGGCGATGCACCTATTTTATCTAAACCTAATAATTCCCGCGCTTTGTGTTTTTTCACGAGTGAACCTTTAGATAAAATGTTAGAGAGATTTTGGACAATAGAAGAGCCTCCTTCCCGCAAATTCTTAAGTCCTGATGAACAAAGGTGTGAGGACATATATACGGCTTCCACTGTACGCCAACAGGACGGAGCATATTCGGTAGATCTTCCCTTTAAAGAAGATCCTAATTTATTAGGTGATTCATATTTTACCGCAAAGAAGCGTTTTCTCAATCTGGAAAAACGATTCATTAGAGATCCCGAACTTCATATTAGATATAATGAAGTTATTAAGGATTACCTTGATAAGGGTATCCTCCAACGCTTACCACCTGATGAACCTGCTTCACCAGGTTATATCTTAGCGCATCATCCAGTGATACGCGAAGACAAGAGTACCAAGGTACGAATCGTACTAGATGGTTCTTGTCCCACTGATTATTCTCTTCTTAAAATAGAAGAACCCTCCGCAAATAGGAAATTATCTTTAAATGATATTTTGTATACTGGTTGCAATTTGCAAGCAGACATATTTAACATTCTTTTGAATGTCCGCATTTTCCGCATCGCATTTTTTGCTGACGTCCGACAAATGTATTTGTCTATATATGTCAATTCTCCGCACCGCAAATATCAACGCATTATTTATCGATCTTCACCAAAGGACCCACTTGAAATGTATGAATTTACTCGAGTGACCTTTGGTCTCCGCTCATCGCCCTTTTTGGCATTACGCACACTGCGCCAGCTGGCTAGTGACGAGCGCCAGCAATGGCCTCTCGCTGCATCAGTGGTTGAGAGAGACGTCTACATGGACGACCTAGCTTCTTCCGCCTCATCTCTAAATGAAGCGGTAAAGATAGCTCAAGAGTTGATACAACTGTTTAAGGCTGGTGGATTTGACTTAGTGAAATGGACCAGCAATTCGACTGAATTACTCGGACACATTCCTTCATTTCACCGCCAATCTGAGTCGATCTCTCTTGACACTGATGACTCTTTTAAGATTCTTGGTCTTCATTGGCTTCCCGCATCTGATGAATTTATTTTTAGAGTTTCGCAACCGCAAAGTGATTGTACCAAAAGAGCTATACTTTCAGCTACCGCGCGTCTTTATGACGTTCTAGGTCTTGTTGGTCCAGTCATTTTATTCGCTAAATTACTCATAAAGGAGTTATGGCTTCTAAAAATAGGATGGGACGAGTGTCCCCCTCAACACATATGTGAAAGATGGCAAAATTATATAATTGAACTGCCTATTATTCAGAATCTTAAGTATCCTCGTCATGTTGGAATAGAAGACACTTCTGAAATTTATCTTCTCGCATTCTCTGACGCTAGTGAGCAAGCATTTGGCTCTGTTTTATACTTATACGTTAAAAACAGAAATCAAAGGCCTATAATTACACTTATTTGCTCTAAATCCCGCGTAGCACCGGTAAAACCAACGGTCACGCTAGCTAGGTTAGAGTTAAATGGAATAGTATTGCTTGCTCGACTTGTAAATTCAGTATATAATATATTGTCAACCCGCATAAAAATAAAGGAAGTACTCGCGTTTTCTGATTCAGAAGTCGCCCTTTGTTGGGCACTCTCTTCGCCACACAGGTTTAATACATATGTGGCTAACCGCATCTCTCAAATTCATACGCTATTGACATCAATTAAGGTGAACTTTTATCACATACCTGGTGTTCAAAACCCCGCGGACTGTGTGTCTCGTGGCCTTATGCCCACACAGTTTTCAAAACACGACCTTTGGTTTAAGGGTCCCCCATGGTTGTCCTTATCTTCAGAAGAGTGGCCCATAATAAAGTTTTCCTCTCATCAGGTTTCTTCATTGCCTGAGGAGAAAACTACAACGCACTTAATAATATCGCACGATGAATATACAATTATAAAGCTTGGATCTAAATGTTCTTCTTGGACTAAATTTCTTCACGCCACGATTTATGTACTCAGATTCATGAAAAAACTTCCGCGCAGAGATATTATTACAGCTGAAGATATCAATGCAGCTGAATTACTGATAATTCGCACAGTACAACGCTCAGTCTTTCAGACTGACATTGACAACATTAAAAATAATAAACCATGTTCGTCAAAATTACGAAAATTATTTCCTTTTGTTTCTGAGGACATTCTTCGGGTGGGTGGACGTCTTGCTTACTCGTCGTTAGATTACTCGCATAAACACCCAATTTTATTACCCAAGAAGGGACACATAATAGATCTGTTAATTGATCACTATCATCGTAATCATTCACACGCTGGCCCTCAATTGCTTCTGTCTATATTGAGACAAAAATATTGGATATTATCCGCTCGTTGTGTGGTACGTCAACGCATACATAAGTGCAATGCATGTTTTAGGCATAATCCTAAGCCTACATTTCCACTTATGTCTAACCTTCCTAAGTGTAGGATAGAGAAAAGTAAGGCATTCCTACACACAGGTGTAGATTACGCTGGACCTCTCTATATCACATTGACTAGGAAACGCGGCATACGTAGTCAGAAGGCATATATATGCCTATTTGTTTGTTTGGTTACAAAGGCGGTTCATATAGAGCTAGCCTCTGATCTGAGTTCCTCCGCCTTCTTAAATTGTTTTAAAAGATTCCAGGCCAGGAGAGGAAATTGCGAAGTCCTGTATTCAGACCAAGGGACCAATTTCGTTTCATCCAAGGCTTATTTGAATGAGTTACATACCTTTTTAAAGTCAGAAGATTATTATAAGGACTTTAGTTCCGAATTAGCTAAATATCGTATAGATTGGAAACTTAATGCACCAACTGCAAGCCATTTTGGAGGAGTCTGGGAGAGTAATATTAAAAGTGTTAAAACTCTACTTTTTCGCGTAATCGGCAAACAAATTCTGACATACGAGGAAATGCTTACTGTACTTAATGAAATTGAGGCTGTACTTAACAGTCGACCTCTGTATGTTTTAAGTTCAGATCCCTCTGAACCCTCCGCGCTAACGCCTTCGCATTTTCTTTCAACCGTACCTTTGGAATTCATTCCAGCTCCAGACGTAACTGGAGAACGCGCTGGTCTTTTGTCTAGATTTTCTTTATTGGATTCTCTGGTTCAGTCATTCTGGAAGAGATTCAGAACGGAATATCTGCACAATTTGCAAGTGCGTCAAAAGTGGAACACTCCCACGAATCCGCTTACAATAGGGACTGTTGTGATAGTTATTGTACAAAACGCGCCGCCCTTACAGTGGCCACTTGGGGTCATTACTAAGGTGCTACCTGGCAAAGATGGAGTTGTCCGCGTAGTTCAAATAAAAACTAAGAACGGGACTTATATCCGGCCTATCGTTAAGTTATGTCCGCTGCCAACTCAATAATTTTTATCACTAGTTCTCATTTAATCTTATTATGTTTTAGTTAATTTATTTTATTTTTCTTTATGCATTACTCTTGTATAGTATACTTACAATATTAGGTCGTATTATAAGTTGCAATTATGTTTATATCCGTTTTATGAAGGGTTCCTTCATGTCCGGGGGGATGCTTGATAAATCCTCATTAATCTGTGGTCGAAGTAATAGATAATGGCTACACTATGGATTTCCATCCTCCATTTTTTATATTTCCGCATCCTTATCTGCCCGCATCACGCCGCCAATTAGTTGCACACCTATATCCGCGGCAAACGCACGTCAATCTTCCGCTCAATAAAACCACATGGTCGGCCGGCCAAAGAACCTTATACTGGACGATTAATAGTATTTAAACCTACATCAGTGCTTTAGTGTTTAGTGATAACCTGTGAAACCTTGTGAAGTGACGAGAAATCAAGAGAACTGCATTACGACGAACTGTAAGTCCACGTGCAAATACTTTTCTGTCCAACCCTAGTTATCCCTTGTTCTATATCCTTTAAAGCCATAGTTTAAACATTAAAAAGGGGAAAAGAATCCAGCAAAACCTAAAATATACAGTCCACTAAATTTACAAAGAAAATAAATACCATTTTATGGTGATGATTCCCCGAAAGTAAAAATGGCGTCACCAATTATTTTGTATACTTGTAAAGCATTTAATTTGGAGTAAATAATATTTTTTATCAGAGACGAAACACAGCAAGGCTGTTATTTTTCCAACTTTGATTTATTGATACTTGTTTAACTGAATTCTTGAGAAAAAAATTCTTCTAAATTAACGTCAAACAAGTAGGTATATTTTCTTATGCACAGAATTAATTATGTTCTTAATTCAGTGGCGCTTAAAGTATCGTTTTGTACATTATTGTTAAGAAAAACTGTAAGTAAGAATGTAATTTAAGAATAACCTATCTTAGTAATCCTTGTTTTGGTTTATGTCAAATATTTTTTTAGAAAGCTGTAACTTTAAAAATCATGTACATGTGTCGAACATTTTTTTTTTTATAAGTATGTAATATCTTACTTTCATACTCACATATAATAGGTCGAGTTCAGACTAACAGTTCCTTTATCTTATGTTGAGTTTTTATCTTAACCTATTGAGTCAAATAAATTAATGCACATAACTCAGAAAACTTAGAAGTGTTACGTTATCTATCTCGGTGCCCCCGAAATGAGGTTGCATCCATAACAACTAGGCTATCTCCGATTCATTTTCATATTCAGTCAGATTTATTAAGCACAAGATCCTCTTGTTTAGTAATAAAAAAACTCCTTTGACTGCGCCATTCAATAACAAAATATTCCCATTTAGTTTTCAAAGTACTATTTCAAAACCACTATTAGATCATCCGCAATTGACACATTGGTCAATATATATTATGTAAATCACGTAATAAATTGCTTAAGGTTGTTCCCATGATTGAAAATGCTGATTGCCTTACTGCAGCAGTTAAATTTTGATAGTTATTGAAGATTTAATTAGTACTTTAGTATTGATTACTGAACCCAAGGTCTTAAATTGTAGTTTGGATTTTTAACTGACTTCACTGAAGGTGGTGGTTCTAAACTCGTCGAAATCTTTTTTAAGTATGTTTTTTGATTACTCAAAGAAACCTGGACCTATTTGGATATTTCTTTTGTTTATCTGATTCGATGATGTGATCCTGAAGGAATCGAGGGAGCTCGTAAAGTAGGATGGCCACCGGAACTACACAATATATATTTTTTTGTTCGACGGTTTTTTTTGCATTAAACCTAAAAGATCGCCTTTATTACAATTTCCCGGAAAAGTGGGTTAGCGTTTGTGTAATTTCATTAAGACGAAGAAACACCATGATTGGGGATATTTACAAATTCGGCAATTTACGATACGCTTGTTAAAAGTTTAACGAGGGGCTCCTAACACAACTTAAGCAAATCTAATGACACAGGAAAAAACATGGAAGTGAGTTTTTAAACCTATTTATTTTATTTATTTAAATAACTTTATTGCTTAAGAATGGACAAAAGATAAAAGCGACCTTATCACTAATAGTGATCTGTTCCAGGCTACGTTTTCGAACTGAGCCTGTAAGACGCCTACTAAAATAAAAATTTATTTTGTATTCTATTCTATTATTTAATTTGGACGTCTCAACATGTTTAGGGACATTTACAAATTCGGCAATTTAAGTTATGCTTGTTAATATTTAGTTAAGTTTACTCAGGGGATCTTAATTTAACTTTGATACATCTAATGACGCATGAAGAAACCTGGCAGGGGTTATTAGTCTAAGCAATTTGTATCTGGAGTTTGCTTATTATCCTAAGTAAGGTAACAGTAAGGATGAGTCATTGCAAAAGAAATAAATAAGCACCTCTAATTACAAGTTAGAGAAATATGTGTAATCAACGTTGAAGATTACCGAATGGATTCACGCGATATGTCATCATCAGCTGACTTTAACAGTAATAATAACAAAAGATTCAAAAATTGCAAATACGGTTTTGAACCGTATGAGGTTAGTAGTAATGTTTAAAATTGCACGGAATGGAATGTTGGATATCGTGACAGCGAACGCAAAGGCTTTGACGAGATGTTAAATATGATTTGAGTCCAAATGTGTATCAGCTTTTTACTATTTTATAATCTCATACAAAATACAAAGAATCTAACTTTGTTCTAAAAAATATTTATGAAAAAAGACTGACTGTTTAACAACTAAAAATTAAGAAATAGAATATTTACTACAACATTTTTAAGTCAGTGCCAACTTAAATTTAAAAATACCTATAAGGTTATTTTTTATTTAGTTAACAAGGAAAATACCTTATTGATGGCAACTTTCCACAGCTACTAGCAAATTTTGTTGTCAACTGACATACAGAATAGCCCAGCTGGTGCCTTCAAATCTTTCTGGGACAAAGAGACGATCGGTGGACACATTATAACATCTAGATACGTGTATAAAGAAAGGGATAATACGACCTTGTACAGAGAAAGATATACGATGGTTGATGTCGAGTTCTTTTAGTTTTCATCTACATAAAAGATTTTCCGTGCATGAAATCTATCCGTACAAAAGGATGAAGTAAGTACAAAGGACATGACAGCTAATGTATCGAGCGGGCGAGGTCTAAGAGTTTACGTAAATAAAACTACACTTTATCCTTCTGCATTCCGTCTTACACAACACCTCTTCGTCCACTCTAACATTGACCCAGCCTGAAGTTAGACAGTTGCCTGTCCCTTCTGGTTTATTATGGACTTTTATATACATAGTTCTATTCCAAAAACTTTTAGCTGAGTTTGAATCTTTATACAATTTTGCCTATTGACAGTCACTTTACTTGTACATACATATATTTAAATCGTAGTAGTAAAATAATATTCGTTGCTTCGTGATTCACTAATGGAATCACGGGTGGTCACTCTAAAAATGGAAGGGCGATCGCGAACCAATATTGAAATAGATCATTGAACTGGTTCTTTACATCTTTCTTATCTTATCTTAAAATATTTTAATGTACGCTTTATGCTTTTATAAGTGATACTGAATTCTTTACCGTCCTTCATAGGCGTTTCTCTTTATCTATTTGACTAGTTGTTTATCGTTACTTTATTTAAGTATTCGTCAGATATTATAATGTCTAAATAGTTACACCGGTTTTATACTGTTATTGAGTTTTTTCTTAATTAACGAATTTAAATCTATTTATCTTTCCTCAATATTTCTGGCCTCGGTTGGCGCTCTCACTAGATAGGTGTCGAGCGATGTGGTTGTTGGTTCGATTGCAGATAAAATGAATGATGAGATGAGTTTATAATATCTAGCTCTGGTCTAGTTAACTAGGATGCTAAAGCCGCTCCTAGGTATCAAAGCAGTTTAATGAAAAGTATTTTATTATGAAGCTACTTAAAGGTACATTTTACTGTACCTATACTTGTTTTTCCTTTGTATTTATATTCGCATGGGGAAGACAGATTTTGATCGAGTGCCAAAACTAAAGGATACGTGATGGCAGACAAGTTTTCACGAAATTTTAAAATTAATGAACACTCGTCACTTATCATTCACTTAAACGAATCATTTAGAATTCAAAAGAGTCAATATTACCGTTCTTACTTATATAGATTTTTGTCGTACACAAATGTGCTCGACGCTTAATTTTGATATTGTTTAATATCGTGAAGTTAGTAGGTAACTACGATCACATTATTTTTTTAAAGTGGGTAAATAATTAAACAATTGATTACTAAAACTTGATGTGTGACATCTATTTATTAAATTTATTATCATTTTAACGAATATGCTAGTAATTCTTATTTAATTATTAAATATTTGTTATAAATACGGGTAAATTATCGATACACTCCAGCCTTTTGAGAGAATCAGATAATGCAAAGATACCTCTTGGTATCTTGGTCACTATCACTACTTTGTAAGAATGCACAAGATTTTTTTTATTAATAAAGTATTAAGAAATTAGAAAAGTAACTGTATACAATAGCCGATAGTTTCTTAAGATCAAAGTACTTAGCTACTGCAATTACTTACGGACGTAGCATCTACTATTTTTTTACTCCATGAAAATGCCACCCACTAAATGAATCGGGGAAGTCTTAGAGTAATCATGAAAGTATGAATGAATGAATGAGTGAATATAATGTTAATCTATTCCACGAAGAAATATTACATATATAACATAATAATAATAATAATTTATTCACAAGAATGTAGGTACATACAGTTTTTAAAATGTAAAGTAGTTATTATAATATTTATACAAACAAATGCGTGCCTCACAAATTATATTGGTGTTTCGATGATTGAGTGTATGATTGTGCGTATGTGAGTTTGCGTCGCATAGGTAATTGTGCTCGCGTATATGTTTGCTTATACAAGATAGTTATTATATTAAGTTATATATACATATATAAATTTGTTTTGCAGGTGTATGTGTGTGTTTGTATGTATGTATGTATTTATATTTGTGTGTGTTTGTATGTGCGTGTGTGTGTGTGTGTGTGTGTGTGTGTGTATATGTGAGTTAGAGTTTTACATATTAATTCGATCCTAAGACTTCCAGAAGAATTTCAGTTTCAGCATATGATTTTGTCAGTAGCCACTCTTTTACACATTTTTTACAGTTAATTTTATTTAGGGGGTATATATTTATATCTCTATTGATTTTATTGTAAATTCTAGAGCTAATGATGTAGTACTGCCTCCCAGCTAGTTTACTTTTGTGCCTTTCTGTTTGAAAGATTATGTCCCCTCTTCTTTTATATGCAAGCATTGGATGGCCAAACTCATTATTTGACACAATTATTGTCATATGTATTATAACACGAAGTTCAACCGAACGAACAAACTAGTAAACGATGCCCTTAGAGATAATCAGGAATATTCAAAAATAATTTGCATTTCAACCATCGCCATCAAAGCGGAGCACCCAAAAATGATTTGTACGTGATTCTTAATGTTATTTTTAAAAGGGATTTCTCCTTTGAAAGGTAATTTAATAATGAGCCCGCCTACATTACTACCGCAACGGCCGCCAATAAGTCTGGTTTTATTGAAATTCTGATCAAAATTCGTAAATGGAAGTAAAATAAATTTATTATTTCCTTATTTTTCCCTAGACTTTACGGCAACTTTATTTAGCCACTGACTATATCTACAGCTTGTTAGTAAAAGCTTAATAAATTGCTGAAATACGTCATACACTATTGGGGGACTAAGTAAGCAATAAGTAAACTATCACCACATCATCTATGTAGGTATCTAGGTATTCCATTGTACCTTTTCTTCAATGGGTTGTTGCTTGAACCATCAATAGCGGATTGTCCCATTTTTGGTCACAGACCTGGTTTCTCAGTGTTTTAGGATTTTTGGTCTAGTTTTATAATGGCTAATGGCTTTGCATACTTCCGAGAAATGGAGGTGGATACGGGACACTGCCAATTTCTTAACTCCAGGATTTACCCGATTTTTTTGGTCTGAACCGTTGAACCTCGTGATGCGTACTACTTGGTAAAGACTGTATGTACATATTGAATGTCTTTGAGTTCATTGACGTTAAATCACTTTCACGCTAGCGGTTGCATACCATTTGAATTAACATAAGGTTAACATCGAATTCGATTCATTTATCTTGGAGAGCACTATGCTCGCAGTATCGCTGCAAAGATGCAAGGGGTCACATAGCTCACAGGGGAGACCCAAAGTTAGCACTCTCCGAGTGGCGACCCCACAATGCAAAGCGTGGCATTTACAGAGCCCCAGCTAGATGAACAGACAAAACGAGATGAAGAAGTTGCTGGAGACAAGCAACACCCAATCTTAGCTTGTGGCAGTTTCTGCCTATATCCAGCAATGGATCTCATGGAGATGATATATTAGAGATCTGAAGTAGGATAGCCTAGGTATTAGGACTTCGGCTTTCTTCGGGGGTCGAGTTCAAATCCCAGAACGTACCTGTAACTTTTCTAAGTTATGTGCGTTTTAAGGAATTAAAATATTCCTTGCTTCAATGGTAATGGAAAACATCGTGAGAAAACCTGCATGCCTGAGAGTCAGTGGCGTGCACTTCATACAAACGCAAAAGCACTGCATACCCTGAATTTTTTGTAAAACTCATGAGAGCGAAGGATGTTTCCATTATATGGCACCTTCCTTTTTTACGCATACCCTGGTCAAAAACCCTGTGCACGCCACTGCTGAGAGTTATCCATCATGTTCTCAAATGCGTAGGATGTCCGCCAATTCGTACTGGGCCAGCGTGGTGAACTACGGCCTAAAACCCTTCTCATTGTGGGAGGAGACCCGTTCCCTGTAGTGGGCCGGTAATAGGTTGTTATGAATCATCATCGATAACCTGATTTAGAGGTTCTGTTACCAAAATGATAATAACAAATCCTTATCGTTCGACATTCTGTCACAAGCGAGATATCAATTTATAATATTTTTAAATCTTCATTTTTTTTTTAATCACCGAGAAATATTACTATAAACACAATCCTTCCATTTTATCCCCGTAATTTGCTTATGTAATTAATTAGAAAATATATTGTATATTTTTATATAAATTTGCAATAACCCTTTACAAAAAAATTGGTTGCCTGTAAAGTCGGTATACGGGCGAAAGTTTTACGTGACAACGACTTTGAGTGGTAAAATAATTTTAATGTGAATATTCATTCGTATAGTAGGAAGAAGGATGAAATAATAGTAACAATTTAAAACATTTATTTATACAAAGAATTATATTTAAAACATTAATTTATACAAAGAATCTCGCACTGAATTTCATATTAACAAAATTTTATTTTTACCTTTACACATACATACGTATTTATATACAAATATACATACAATAACTTGCAATACATTTGCGTACAATGAAACAGCGTTTACTACAAAGGGACGCGTGCCTTTCACTTTTTATGTCTGTCTCTCTCGCTCTTAGGCGGGCTAACCATGCCCGAGTGGAAGGGACGCGTGCCTCTCACTCGCTCTCATTGTGAGCGCATAACGTGAGCGGAGCGTAACGCAGTTTCTTGAAGTGTCACCCGGCAAACCAATTTATAAGACGTTGTCACGTCAAAAAAAAACTTAGTTTATGCGGTAGTAGTAATGCTGTCCAGTATTTTACTATACGAGTATGTCGAATAATTTATTGAACGGAATATTTGTTTTTAGCCAATACGAAATAGTGCGCGAGTCTGATTCTTGCCGGTTTTTAAATCTACAAACAAGTTTGGTATTCATGATTTCAATAACTTTCTTTTATATAATACTGGCATAGTGTGATATGCCACTATTATTTTACAATCTGAACTATACGTTTATATGTCATTCTGTTATGCTTTTAGTAGCTATTCCATTTGAAAGTCCCGAAGAATAAATATATTTTCGCCTTTAATATGTTTTCTGCAGAAAGCTTCTTTTAGCAGAATTTTTAGGTAGTTAGATAACAAAGTTGTTTTCTCTAAATCTTGCAGGAATGTCCACAGTCACTTTTACGGGATAAAAGTGTATGCCTTCTCCAGGAGGCTAGCTTTATTTCGTCCAAGTGGTTGTGCCGAATAGTTAAAATAATATCACGATAGATAATTTTTATTCCTATATTATACGACTCAGTATTTAAATGAGTATTTATTTTTTCCCACATCATTTATATTAGACTGAGTGATAAATCGGTTAAGTTCCATTCAGCTATAGGTATATTAGTATGTTGCAATACAATATATAGTAAATATAACTATATATTTAAATTTAAATATATGTATAAATTGCAGACTTCCCACACGACTGACTTTAATACATTTATCTGCAATTTTCCGCTTAGCGACTACTGCTTTATGACTAATAAATTCCAATAACATAATTTTCATTATTTTATTCATACATTTAAAATGTTACCATCTTTACTATTTACTTAATAGAAGTCGTTACTCCATTACTGTACGGGCCAGTTGGCTCTAATTTTACTATTCCTCTTTTCCTTTGCCAAGCAGAAGACTTCAGACGTCAGTGACGTCGTTTAAGAATCATCAAAAATAATCAAAAAAAATCTTTTTGCAATGTCTCATCATCATCTTGTCATAGGTCTATTATTGTTGTTGAATATAGGTCTATTATGAAAATTAAACGTAATTTGCTATAGTCCGCGAAAAGCAGGAGAATCTGTATGGTGTAATTTATAATTTCTTAAATCCTTATACTCCACACCAAACAGATCCTCGGCCATGTACCTTATGTGAGTGTTGTGACATCTCCTGAGAATGCTCCGATTTCGGAGCGAAACGTGCGTACACCTCCGTTACATAATCTCCGTACTTAGTCAGCTGGAACCGTATGTTGTTATTTTGGTTCGATTAAATACATGTTAAAGTGTGCAAAATATCATAGAAAGTCAAACTTTTTCAACTCATGCATATTCGCGTGAAGTTGAATCTCGAGTGGTATTAATCACCAATCGCTTACGATACTGTGACCACGCGAATTTCAAAACCAGCTCTTTTTAATAACTTTATTAATAGAAGTCAAAGCTTTTGTGACAGACCTCGTTCGGGGAATTACTATCGCTTATTTCTGCCGGCAAACAGCATTACTGTGTTCCAATCTGACGGGCGTTGTTGCCGTTGGAATCATTATCTAGTAGTAGTAGAGCTTTTTGTGACAGCTCGTTCGGTATTGTCGCCATGTTTATTTCTGCCGCTGAGCAGCATTGTTGCTATGCTGTGTTCCGGTCTAAAGGGGGTGTTGGGCAGTGTAATTGCACATGAGGGTTAACACCTACACCTCAAATTGATGGAAATAGGACAGCATGTTGTAGGACGTGTTCCTTGCATCCTCTGTGAATTCTCTCTTTTTATAGGGATGGTTTTCCACTTACCATCTCGTAGGTGTGCTTGGTCCGTCACCATTCTGGTCAATGTTGCCATCTATGGAAATATCTCAATATATTATACCTATGATTTGTTCACAAGTTTTGTTGTAAATCACCCCGAATTCAGAAGTATTCTATATGTGTCCAGTCCAAGCTCACACTGATAACTTTTATATTTTAGCTGTTGCATGCGTCTTCATCCGCGTTAGTTTTTTTAAATACCACAGGAATCCTTTATTTTCCCGGGACAAAATGCCCGCCACCAGGATGCAAACTATTTCTGTACGTTATGGTTATAGGATAAATATTAATCTATGTCCATATCCAGGATGCATTGTGCCAAAATTTCCTCAAGATCGTTTTAACGTTATAGATAACAAACAGACACACTGTACTATTTATAATATGGATTCATTTATTGGATTGATGTTTTTTATTTGAAGTGCAAGTTTGAAAAGATTACATAATCAACGCTAACGCTATGTAGCAAGTTTCTTGATATAAATATACTATTACTAGTCTTACAACAAGTTTCAATCCTACCATAGAAGTCTTTTATTGTTCTTTGGTTTAACACTGGTTTGTTTATAATGCTAACCGCATTCCTCGAAACTAACCAACGACACCATCTGCCTGTTTGTTTTTAACCGACTACACTAAAGGAAAGGTATCAATTTAATGTTTTTGATTCCAATAAGAACTGTATAATATGTTTTACGTAAGCGGTGTTAGTCTAGTGGTTAGGACTTCGGCTTCACTCTCGGGGGCCGTGTTCGAATTCCAGCACGTATTTTTAACCTTTCTAAGCAATGTGCGTTTTAAGGAATTAAAACATAACTTGCTTTAACGGCGAAGGAAAACATCGTGCCTGAGAGTTCTACTTTTGGTTCTCGAAGGCGTGTGAAGCCCACCAACCCGCACTGGACCAGCGCGGTGGACTACGGCCTAGAACCTTGTCATTGTGGGAGGAGACCCATGCCCTCTAGTCGGCCGCTAATGGGTTGATGTAATGATGATAATGATACTGTTGTTCTTATCATTTTTAATTTTTTCTCACTTATTTTCAATATGTGTGAAAATAGACGTTTAAACCCGTCAAACCGCATTGGAGCAGCGTGGAGATTTCTCTCTCTCTACCATAAAGAATAACTGCTCACAACTGTGGGATATCATAAGGCTGACGATGATGTTAACTACTTGTATAAAATAATTCAAAATTCATAATTTAATTTATATCAAAACGGCCTAATTTATGAGCATTTTGTAAACGTCAAGTTATTTTGTTTGTAGTGACTCTATGATCGGCAGATTGCTCCTTTTAAACATAATTTTTTGTTAGTCATCAAGTAACCATA
Organism: Pararge aegeria; assembly: GCF_905163445.1. Taxonomy (NCBI): domain Eukaryota; kingdom Metazoa; phylum Arthropoda; class Insecta; order Lepidoptera; family Nymphalidae; genus Pararge; species Pararge aegeria. The sequence continues at coordinate 5,781,315 of NC_053195.1, read as the reverse complement.
TTTAGAATGCTTCTATCTTGTGAGAGATGAGAGTGGAGCGGCCTGATTCTTCAATCGTATAGTAACCACGACTTACCTACACATGCGTTTTAACATATTGCCTAAATTTATGCATTGGTAGGCCCAAAATTACATTAGGAATCATAACATTATAAAAGCATGTACTCAATCCAACAAATGACCTTTGTACCTTTCGCAGACGCTATGCAGATGTCACTAACTTATATGCATTTCGATTAAATCAGTTAGAGTTGTGTATATCCACTTTTCGTTTATAAAGAGCAATGTTTTGTTTTACAACAAAGTTACCAGTCAAGCTGTATAGTATATATTTTATAATAATTAGGTACTAACATAAAAATGAGGAAACTATTTTTATTCGTATGACGTTGTTGGCTAGGAATCAAAATGCGGTTTTCCTATTTACGTTTTTGCAGTTGATCATATTTACATTGTAGGCCCATGAAGCTTAATGCCTACATCTAAGGTTGATAGACACATACAAACATAGTGTTACAGTAATTTTATAAAGTGGGTAAATAATTAAACATTTCATTAATAACCAATGTTCATGACATGGAATTTGTGGGTATTTTGATATAATTACGACTGCATTATCGATATACTCCAGTCCTACATGGACTCGAACGATGCAAAGTAACTCCTGGTGTCTTAGTCGTTTATCAATAGTGTTCCATGCTTGCCCTGTGAAGTAAAGGCGATGGTGTTTCTTCAGTATCGATCTAGGCCGTCTCATCAGTATCGAATGGACGTTCACTGCTGGACATATAGGTCTTTTGATGGAGTTTCAATAACACGTTCTTGTACCACTTGGGTTCAGCGGCTTCCTGCGACTCCCTTGATGTCATGTGTAGTGGGATTTCTGCCAACGCTATGTTTACCGTTGCGAAGTTGCCATTCTAGCATTCCTCGAGCCGAGCCTGTGCCGCGCCCATTGCTTTAGCTTCATGACTTTTTGAGCTACGTCGTACGGTTCTTCTACGGTTATAATTTTCATTCCTCATAAGATCACGAAGAGATACTCCAAGCATAGCTCTCTCCATCGCCCGCTGAGTGACTGTTTTCTTATGAGACCCATGGTTAGTTGCCTTCTGCTTGATCAATATAATTATTTATCAATAGCTTGTAACAGTCCACTGCTGGACGAAAAGCCTGTCCCAACGGTAGGGTTATCTGTAATTACTACGCTGGGCAGACGTATTGGTGATCGCATTAGTAATAGACATCATAATTTCAACATATATGTTTACGTCCACTACTAGGTCTTTCGTGAAGTATTTCGCTTTTCACGGTACTGTGCCGGTTAACCTTCGCTGTCCACTTAGTAGGGCTCCTCCACCTATGCGCTTATCAGTGCGGGGTCTAGCACCTTGGAACCACAACATACTTCATTCCTCTGTGCCACGTCAAGAAAGCTACTGAAGACTTTCGAAAAGTCATATCGTAAAATATTCATTTAAAGTTTCAAAATGCTATTTTTCATTTTACGTTTTAAAATGCTAATTTTTGAAACGAATTACTGTTCAGGTGACATTTTCTTTGTGTTAATATAGAAAAATACTGAAAGGATTTCTCCACTGCCTTAAAACTCATGAATTTTAAAGCGACTTCAATTTAAGAAATGTTTAACCTCATTGTTTAAACTATCGCAAAAACCTGAAAGGTCCATAAAGGTTTAACTTTATTAAACAATTTGACAGACTGAGGCAATTTTTAACCGACTTCAAAAAGGAGGAGTTTCCCAATCCAAACCTTATTTTAATTTATGTATGTTACCCGATTACCCGAAGACGCCTGATCCGATTTGAATTTTTTTTTTTGTTTTATAGGGCCTACTTTCGAGGTGATCCCATTTAAATTTTATCGAAATCAGACAAGCTATTATTAAAAATCAACATAATGTAACCCAAAGTAGCAATTTTTTTTTTTGCTTTTTAGTTCCTGGGCGTATATTGAAGTCGGTTTTTTGAATTTTAAAATAATTTATATATTATATTAAATAAACAAATATAAATATAATATTTTTGACTCCCGGGCGCAACAGTGAGCGCTGTAAATTTAAGTAGGAGGTCCCGGGTTCGATTCCCGACTGGGGCAATTTGGGCATTTATAATTGCTCAATTTTCTTGCCGTAGCTAGTAACCACCATAAGTACACAAATACTTATAATAAACATGTCCCAGACACTCAATAAAAACATTAATGTTCATCACACAAACATTTTCCAGTTGTGGTAATCGAACCCACGGCCTTGAACTCAGAAAGCAGGATCACTACCCACTGCGCCAATCGGCCTTCTAAACTATGTTTTAAATGTAATTAATGAAAGTTATAGCACGGATAAAACGAGATTTATTACTTTTTTCCGAAATATATTACTTGTTTCGATCTGAAACCTTATCAAAACCTATAAAAATCGATTTCAATCGTAATTCATAGCAGTTATGACGTCTACGACAAAACTGGATGATTGATTATCCCCATGTTCATTTAATTTGTCGATTTTTATCGTTTTTTTTTTTATTTTATGTTCTATCCCGACGGTTATCGCAACTTATAAAATTCTACAGTCGTTTTTAGCTCAAATAGGTAGGTATTTAATGTTATGACATATTGTCAAAAGAACATTTTTTATCTTATATTTTAGCATTAGATAAGTTTAATTTGTGAATTTGATTATTTATGAACGAATTTTTTTAAATTATTATATTAAGTACACAGTCGATGGTTGCTTTGATAAAATGAGAATGAGTTTTTTTTTTTTTTTTTTTTTTATTTGTCAATAGTATTGTTGTTTTGTGTAGTCTGGTTTATGTATCAGTATGTAGTTATTCGAATGTATGTTCTAAATAGTGTACCCCGCCTTTTCGTTTTTCTTTTTAGTTTTTCTAATTCTAAGGTTGTCTGGCAGAGATCGCTACTTAGCGATATGGCTGCCTTTTTTATCCTGCCTCATTCTTGAAGTATTTGTTCTATTTTTTTGTGTAGTACAAATAAAGAGTATGAATAAGTTATTTCTAATTGAAGATATTGCTTATTGTAATATCTATTATAGTGATAGAGATGGCAAGAATTCAAGGTACGATGTTTTCTCCCGATAAATTGCACCCTATTTTTAAATGAGTCAGTGGCACAAATATTTCATGTTATTTTCTTTAATCGCCAGTTTAATTTGTGGCAGCGAATAAACATATTGCCCATATATTTAGATTACTGTAGTCACAATGGTAGGAGTGGTCGAACAAAGCCTCATTTGCGACAGAAATTAGACACGTTCTAGCAATAGGGCCCCAGAAGTCACGGAAATGGGCTTTGTGGACAGAGTAAAAGACACATTAATGTTGAAGCTCGATTAGATTAGATTTTACATTCAGACTAGTTTGTTAATCGCGGTTATCTCCCGCATTTGTTACTAATTTTCTTACAAATCCTTTTGGAACCGTATGTTCTTTTTGGAATAAAAAATAGCGTATATTGAATGAATGAATGAATACACTTTTATTGTACACCAAAGAAAAAAAGTAGTTACAGAGATATAAATACATATCAAGAGAGTACACGTTTGGTGGCCTTATCGCTACATAGCGATTTTTTCCAGGCAACCAATGGCGTAAAAGGAAGAAACATAGAAAATATTACTCTTCGTTCTTTGAATTAATTCTATACCAGAAATCAAGTTGATTGATTGTTTTGATAGGGCGCGAGGGAAGGACAGACATACACAAAAACAACCACACATTCTCATTTATAATATTAGGAAGGTTAGTTACATTTCATCTGGCACTAGCCCAACTACCCGCATTAGCAGGGTAGTAGTTCTTTAGTCCTGAGAGCCTGAACCCAGCAGTGGGATGCTAGTAAGCTGCAGTTGAGTATGATGGCATGGCATGGTATGCATTGGCATTATGTGAAAAAGAAAAGAATGTAATATTTTGACGCCCTGTACACGCTACAGACGCTTTTTCTTACCAATCCCTGTATCACTAAGCACTTAAGAAATCGTACCTCAAGCGCGTGGACTCCGATGCCAGTGCTAATTAAGTCGAGTGTCGATTACTAATAGTGGATAATATATAATAATAATAAGAGTACGACTTGAAGATTCTTACCTATTTTTTTTAATTATAATAACATTAAACTTCAGTAGTAGTAAGTACAGTTTGACTTCAAAATAAATACCTATGTTTATAAAGATTAGCGGGCAATCAACGCCCAGCCCGATTAAATGGTGCCAGCAGCTTTCCACGAAAGCCGGTCCAAATCTTACGCGGTTATCCAGCTTTTTAGTATGTTATAAGCCACTAGCGTAATGTAGGGTATTCAAACGTTAATCACACAGATGGCTTTAAGCAAGTTTCATCTTATAGCCAAGCTGTTAAAGTTGCAATTTCATTACCTGTGTTGACGGAGTTAATCTTCTGTACTGAAATTTACTTCTGTGTCGATATGGGACACAGCAACCGGCAATGAGCAGTGAATTATTTATGTTCACATAATTATTAATACGAAATCGATTGATTCGTACGATTCGCTCAGCAGGCTTTCAGCTTAATTATCTCTGTATGGGATTTTGAATGGTAAGGTATACATGAAGCGGTAATAGCCTAGAGTTCAGGACTTCGGAATCACTATCGTAGGGGAGTTCAAAACCGGAACACACCTCTAATTTTTTTCTTCATGGACTTTTAAGAAACGGTTTAAATATCCTTTGCTTTAACGGTGACGGAAAACACACTTCAGACGTTCTCGAAGACGTCTGAAGTCCATCGCACTTGGGCAGTGTAGTGGACGACAGCCTAAACTCCCTTATTCTGAGGAATGACCCGTGCCCTATAGTGCCGATAATGGGTTTATGATGATAGTATTTAACACTGCGTACGCGCACAAACCTCGCGAATGACCTGTAGGACGATCGAAAAAAGTTGAAACTAAGAGAGTTTTTTTTCTTTTTTCTTGAATATAGTTCAACCGGTGCATTAGTATATACCGCGATAATATAATGGGATTTATCGATACTTCAACCATGATGGCATGAATCATGATCATGGTGACCACGATGATTGATTAACAATTCATTGAGAGATAAATTTAAATTATGTATGTCATTATCTTAAAATCTTTAAATATATCTAAATTTAAGAGAAAATTTGACTGCAATAACTTAAATCTTAGAAGCAAAAATAAACTTGTAGTGCAATACTAGACTACATTACATAAGTAATTCATTATAGGGAGTTGTATAGAATTTTACAATAAACTACCAGTTGATATATTGCAGATGTCTCTGAAAATGTTCAAAGTTTGTATCAAACGTGAGCTTATAGAAAAGTCCTATTATAGTTTTAAGGACTATGTCAACGATAATAGTGCTTGGGTGTAACTTATTGCTCTAACCAGGTTGCTTCTTTGATAGTTTTATATGACAATTTGAGATGGTGATAATAAAAAAAAAAAAATCCGGCTAAGTTTGTTGTGGGCTTCTTCTTAGACCAGGTCCCTCGTAGCTTTAGTTTTAATTTGACGAATTTAGTTATCGCCATCAACTCACTTCTATGTCATATTTTACATGTAATATACCCATCAAAAGTGCCATCTATTTGCCTATTTGAATAAAGAAATATTTGACTTTGACTTTGACTTTAACAACGAAAATCTTAGTTAAAAAACTTAACAAAGAGTTTGTTTAGAAAAACTTGAAACCTGTCAATTTATTTAGAGAGGAGTCGGTGAAGTTTACAATACGCTACTTCTCCATTTTCCTAGGTGTTTCGATGTATCACTCCTGTGGTTATGCTATACTGGTATAACGAGTAACGCTAAAACTCACTCACTAATGTCACTTGTAGTCCACTAAAACAAAGTGTAGCAGAAAAACTTTCCAATGTAACTTAAGTACGCAACACATTATTACCTACTTAAAGATTGTTATTGAAGCGAGAGGAATAGGAAAGAAGAAAGAAACGTCATCACGATGCTTAAATGTAATAAGCTATGATATCCTTGCAGATATCAAGTTATAACGGCTGTCTTTATCATAATTCTTCATATTATTTCCTCAACATCACGTGTCACACATGACCCTTCGTTGTGTAACAAATGATGCGTGACACCCAGAGGGACATTTCTGATTTCTATATAACTATGTCAATCCCGGCAAGGTTTGTTATGGGATATGGGTTTGTTTCTAAGACTAGTAGGGCTAGCATGCACGCAACGAGAAAGAAAGTTATGTTTACTTGCAGTCGCATCTATTTCTATGGAAGAAAATAAGAGTAACGGGTAGATCTAATTATCTTATGGTGCACATGCTAGCCCAAAAGGGTTCTTTTAACCCCCCTAGCTCTAGTTTTGAGTTAAATAATGTAGTTATCACCATCACCTCACAATAATAGAAACATTATATATTATGTATAAACGCTTTATGAGTGCAAGTTGTTGGCCTAAATAAACAAAAGATTTTTGAATTTGTAATTCGAATATGAAACATTTACATCATGTATATTTATAAAAAAAAATTATAATTTTGACTTTACCCATACCTGTCATGATTTTTAAGTTAGTTCGTTACAATTACAGGTAGTTTACTGTTACGATTTAACAAAACATATTAATAGTATAGTAAATTAAGCTTTATCAAGCCAAAAGTACTGCTTTGGCATGAATTATGAAACACGCAGTACTCACGAAACACGATGTATAGATAAGAGATTTAGATAAGGTCAGTGTACGATGACGTCACAACACCGTTACATTTCCGTGACTGCTACTTATTAGTATCCAGGGGCCAACCCAATTACAGGTTCACGCAGACAGATCTTTGACATTCAACAATGGAAAGGGAACTGTAATGACATGGACCTAAAATCCAATTTGAAATGCAGCAGAATTGGTATCCCACTGGGCGCGGCCATCCAAAAACCATGTTTATGCTTATCTAATTATATTGTATTTAAAGTATGTAATGTTTATTTTTCTATAATAGACCCATCAAAATGTGTTGTTTGGGAAACATTAAATAAATAACTTGCCTTTTTTATGACAATGATTAACGATCGTAAAAAAGGCTATAAATAAGCAAATCTTTTTCGTATATAGCTTGAATTTAAAATAATATTTTTACACTGGATTCTAATTACGCAATTGGTTCTATCTTTTGAAACCCAACTTGACCTAGAAGAATCTTGATATAAATCATGCTTAATTTGCTTGAGGCTTGCTTTACTTTAGGCTAGAAGCGGAGGGCAAGTTCGAATCCGTTATGTATGTCTTAAGCAATCAAAATATCACTTGCTTCCACGGTGAAGGAAAACATCGTGAGGAACCCTGCAAACCTGAGAGTGCTCCATAATAAACTCTCCGTGCTCTGTAGTGGGGACATTATGGAATTCCGCAAAGTAACGCCTACTTCTATCCGATATCTAGTAAAGTTCAGAAAGATGGATAAATGTGCTAGAAGGCGTAAAGTCTCTTAGTATTTTTATCAGAATATTGAGATCACTTGTGAACATACATTTTTCATTCCACGGTTGTAAGTAATGATGCGGTCTAAGATGGAAACGGGCTAACCAGACCAGAGAAAATTCTGAAATTATAAATTCCCAAATTAACTCTGCCGCAATTCGTACCCGTACTGAAAACTTATTACTGAACTAATGGACTAGGAGGTCATAAAAGAAATATATTTGTTTTACGAGAAAAGTATTCCAGTGTGATGTAATTGATAGAAATAAGACTGCATACAAAACGTATGGAATAGATATGCATCGAGCATCCGTTTTGCGGGAATCTCTACATGACGCGAATACTAGTACTGCTAGTCACTTGTTATTCTCGCCCTTTTCTATGTAAAGTTCTAAAGTTGCGCATGCTATCACTCTTAATGAGTGCGTATTACATAAAATCGACTTTATTTTAATCCTAATCCATACTAATCCATACTAATGTTATAAATACAAAAGTATGTTTGTTTGTTTGTTTGTTACTGTACTTGTAAGCGCTGTGGTGTTTTAAATAGTAGGTCCAAGGATTGATCCCGGCATAGTTATTTGAGAATTTTAGTAATGTTTGTTATCTATGCTTTTTGGCAAGCGTGGTGTTACAAATTGGAGGCCCTGGTTTCAATTTCAGGCATTTTGGATATAATTGATTTTTGAATTTTCTCTGGTGTGGTCTGGTGGGTATCGTTCCAAATTTAGTATATGTACTGCCGAAGCAAGTAAGAAGTTAGAAGCGGTGATAGTGCAGTGGGTGGGCTCGAATAAACTTTCGGGGGACCGAGTTGGAATCCCAGCACGCAGCTCTAACTCTAAGTTTTTGCGTTTTAAGCAATTAAAATATCACTTGCTTCAATTGTGAAGTAAAACATCGCGAGGAAACCTGCATACCAGAGAGTTCTCTATAATGTTCTCAAAGGTATGTAAAGTCCACCGATCCGTACTGGGCCAGCGTGGCGGACTACGGCCTTAACCCCTTCTCATTGTGGGAGGAGATCTGTGCCCGGTAGTGAGCCGGTAATGGGTTGCTATTATGATGTAAAGCAGCAGCTTGTGAATATTTTTATGAATAAAGTACATAAATACTTTTATGTAATTAAAAGCGCATGAGGATTAGCACCTGCACCCCAAATTTTTGGATATAGGCGATGGTTTTCCACTTACCATCGGGTGGGCCAACTGCTGGGCCCGTCAATTATTACTATAAAAAAATAAAACTTATAATATACCTACTGATAAACACCCAGACACTGAAAAACATTGATGCTCATCTCGCAAGCATTGTCCAGATACGGGAATCGATCCCACGCCCTTGGATTCAGAAGGCAGGTTCGTGGCCCACTGCGCCAATCAGCCGTCCAATAAATTTAATATCACCGTCAAATAATATAACATGATTATGTAAAGAAATAAAATTCCACCACGTTCCACCCAGTGCGGATGAATAAAATTCACTTACAGATTATATTAATAACTCTTTAGTTCACTTACGAGTACGTATAGCGTTGTCTTTAAATCACTCGACTGGCTGAGGCCAGCCCTACATATTACACGCGAACGAACAAGCTCCTGTATTAGTAGTGGATAAATTAATCAGTCCGTTCGAATGAAGTGTAAGGTGATATATCGTTTACTTTTGCAACTGCTGTCCGAATTCCCAGTCACTTACTTTAAGGAGCTCTTGCCTTTCAAATATCTTAATTGGATCCTGATTAGATTAAATCTTCTTAATAGAAACCTTTTCAATGTCAAAATAAAACATAAAATCACTTATTTCGTATCATTTTTTCTTTTAATTATTACGTCATTTCATTTAAGTTATATTCTTTATCCGTTCTATTCCATTATCCTCGTAAGACACGTAGAGGGATGAGAAGGGGATGTGACAGCTATATTCTGTTATGCCGTCACCACTCACTAAGTTACCACGCAAAGGGTCCTCTTTTGCTATTAGTACCATCTAGTGTGGTCACCCGCTCACCCGCTGTGATGGTGAACGGTCTAACCACTTCTTATTGTGGAAAGAGACTCGTGCCCTGTAGGGCGGGTAATAGGTTGATATGATGAAGTAGTTTCTACCCGCCACTTAGCCTCATTATTTTCCTGCAAGCAAAGTATGCTGACAGACATTGTATATCTATGAGCCAAACTATATTCAAATGAAATTCGTTGATGCTCGATTGAACAACAACCATTTACATATCTTTACAATCTGTTACTTCTTAGATTTATTTAAGGTTGTCCGTCTGTCAGTCAGTCTGTCACAGCTTTTTAACGAGCAAAGCATTATTAACCTTTTATAAGCCCACCTCAGAACACGGATCTCCTCTCGGAATTGAAAGGCTTAAGGCCGTAGTTCAACTACGCTGGCCAAGTACGAAGACTTTAAACGCCTTTGAGAACATTATGGAGAACCCTCAGGCATGAAGGTTTCCTCACGATTATTTCCTGTACCGTTAAAGAAAATTATTTCCACGTTTTTAACTTTTTCCGTAATTACAAAAGCATATAGTTTTAAAGTTTTTGAACCTAAACTGAACAATAAAAATTTTCGTAAACCTTTATTTTCTAGAGTAGGTTTATCCAATATATTTACAAAGTTCATTCACCGCCCAGTCAATCAATCATGCAGCGTCGGGTTCTACAAACTTATTTGAAGCTCCAACCAATCGAATATCTTTCTTAAGTTTATAATCCTAAAGATCATAGTGAACGAAACATAATATTCGGTACAGAGGCTGAATCGAGTGTTGACACGAAGTCTTGGGAGATTTCCCGGCGACCCAATGACACTTTCTAAACAGTTGACCTGGATTTCGATAGGAACGGAAATCGAGAAGTAATTCGGTTTAACTATGAATTTAGAAGAGCAAAATTAAAGCTTTCAGTGCTCTTCAGGATTTTGCTTGATATTTCTTAATGAGTTAAATTACAACAGAAATGATCCTTTTGCAGATACTAAGTATCTTAGGAAGCGATGATAGCCCAGTGTAGGAGCTCGACTTCACTTCAGCTAGAATTCGGGCCGAGTTCGAATCCACCCACCACGCACCTCCAACTTTCTTAAAGGTCAACATCTTGAGAAAACCTACTACATGCCTGAGAGATCTACATAATGTTTTCAACGTGTGTGTAGTCCAGAAATTTGCACTGGGCCAGCGTAGTATAATGATAATGATGAAGTATAAATAAATAAATATACTACGACAATACACATGCGCCATCTAGCCCCAAAGTAAGCGTAGCTTGTGTTATGGGTGCTAAGATGACTGATGAATATTTTTTTATAAATAATTTACATAAATACTTATAAAATACATATAAACACCCAGACACTGAAAAATATGCCTGTTCATCACACAAACATTTTCCAGTTGTGGGAATCGAACCCATGGCCTTTGACTCAGAAAGCAGGGTTACTGCCCACTGCGCCAATCGACCGTCAAAGCTGAAGTATCTTAACCTTTTCGACTGTAGATTGGTATTTCGGAGTAATTTTTTTTATTGAATATTTCTTAGACCCAACTATTAACGTAGCCCTGAGTAGGAAACTGGATGGGCGATCGATCAAAGGCATATACTTTCGTCCTTATATTCGAATTAAAAATGCTGTAGAATATATTTATTTCTTGCTTTTTAGTTGCTTTACAAAGTCGGTTCTGTTTGTCAAATTTTTTTTTTCACTCTTTATAGTGGGTAAGTTTCCAATTATATCGAAGTCATAATAGTCAAAAGTCAATTACTCAAAACCTTTTACGAAATATTGCTTTTCCCGGGGCGTAAACGGTTGAGGAGTTCTCCCGGGACTTCACCATATTGTGATGAGCATAAGTTACTTTCCTACAATAGCTTGCAAAACTACTGCTAAGAAACTTGGTATCCTTAACAAGGTTAAGCGGTTCTCAAGCCGGGAGAACTTCTTACACTTTACCAGGCTGAAATCCGAGCCAGCATACTTTAGTATATAGTACAGGAATACTGTAGTCACCTGTGAAATGGCTCAACCAAGTACCAGACTGAAGCATTATACGCGGTGGATCGTCGCGCCAGAAGAATCATCGGCAACGAATCTACACCGCTTGCAGCACCTACGTTATGTTACCTGCCTGGCGGTTTTTAATAGGATATACTTCAAGGCAAGAGTGAATAGGCATTTTCTAGGCAAGCGCACCCCAACTTAGACCGCATCATTGCTTTACATAAGGCATGATAGTTGTCAAGCGCTTTTCTAAATATAATAAAAGCAAAAAAATGTTAAAACGAAATAGTATTGTAAACTTTATGGACACAATTTTTTTATTTCATTCTTTTTTACTATGTTTGTAATATTATTTGAATGGAACAAAATGCTTTTTTTTTATTTCATGATAGTTTTCAAGCGCAAGTCTATCTAGTATTAAAAAAAACTACCATAATCGAAGTGCAACTAGTGTAATACTAATTATTTTATAGTTTTGGTGAACATTCTTGCTCTTTTTTAGTTTTTGGAAAAGTTTCATCTACCAAATGTAATTTTTCAAAAAAATGCTCTCATTTAAACAATAATTAAATCGCTATAATATTTGAAGAGTTTTCTCGATTTTTTTAGGATCCCTCCAAACAAAATAAGAACCATCGGTCTACTGTTGGTATAGTCGGTTAAAAATCAAAGTACACTCTGCCTGAATCTCTAGGACGTGCACTTGAAAGTAATCATGATGCATTTATTATGCATAGTAGGTACATAAATTGCGTATTATTACTCACGAGGAGATTGGATTACCGGCAAAGGATGTGTCTTTAAAGTACCTTTACTATAAAAATTACAAGAATTAAAGGTACATTGCAATATGTCTATCGACATTAACCTATTAACGTTCCAATGTGCACAGGCCTCCTTTCAAAGCTAAAATTACGGGTGGGATAAATAATATATCGGACAGACTCTGTAGCATATGTGGTTAAAAAGATAAGTCATTAGACCGATACGGAAATTGCCAGGGTTTGCAGTATTTTAGCTATTTTAACAGCATTATGTCCTACTATATTATATTATCCGGTAATGTTGCTGATATTGATTCTATTTTTGTACTGCACAAGAGGGCAATATATAAAATGAAGAGAGTCTTCCGTGCAAAATATAAAATGGGCTCAAGAGAGTCTTTAAGAGATATATTTAAAAAAGCTAAAATTATGACGGTGCATAATCAATACAAATTTGAAAATTAAATTTTTCTACGTAAAAATTTATCAAAATTTAAAAAGAAAGTGGACTGGAAAAATATTAATATTTGAAGTAAAAATAAACTAGTAGTGCAGTTTACTAGGCTGCATAAAATAATGTAGAATAATTCGTTTAAGAGTAATTGATCATTTTAACAAATTACCAGATGAAGTTTATATAAAACGTAAGCTTATAGAAAATTTTATTGTAATATTGAGGGTTACATGAATGATTAAAAAGCTTGGGTATGAATTGCATTAACTTTATAGCTAAATATTTATTTATCTCTGAGATGGTGATGGCAAAAATATACCGGTTTAGTTTGTTGTGGGCTCTTCCAGGTCCCTGGTCTAACCCAGGGCGCGTTTGGAACCCTCCCAGCTTGAACATAACCACTTTTAAAAGTGCCTGTGATAAGGTCTATTTATGAATTAATCATTCTTAAATTTGAAAATTGATCTTTTTCTATACTATATTACGATTTTAACGATTTTTTATTCTTTGTAGCACTTGAATTTGATAGTTTAGGCTAGGTATATTCCCTTTCTATTAATTTGATTCGGCTGTAACGAACAGTCAGACAGGTTATTACGTGCGCGAGGATTATGCTATTGCAGGCGTTTTATAAATAAATACACGGATTATACGCCAGTATTATTGCACTTAAAACGTCAACGGCACTAGTTCGGTTGGATTTTCTAGTTCACTCTTTCACTAGACGTTGTATTTGCCTCTCATTCACTTTGAAGTAACAACGGCTTTATTCAACAAGGTACATATATTCGAGAATAGCTGTTGCCCACGTTCTTTGTCCGAGTTTATTACGGTTTATTACAAATACCGTGGGAATCGTTTGTTTCAGTTAGTAAATAAATAAATAATAAATATACTACGACAATTAACAAACCCCCGTCTAGCCCCAAAGTAAGCGTAGCTTGTGTTATGGGTACTAAGATGACTGATTAATATTTTTTAATGAATAATATACATGAATACTTATAATATACATATGAACACCCAGACACTGATAAACAGTCATGTTCATCACACGAACATTAATTGTCTGCTGTGGGAATCGAACCCACGACCATTTTGACCCTTGTTTGAACACTACCAACGTAGCAACGCGTCTACAGTAATAAAAACATCTCGGAATGTTAAATGAGCACAAAAGGGTTGCAGTGGAATCCGGACGTTTCTACCAAAATAACACTTGTAGTAATTGAGTGGCCTCATAGCTTTATTATTGTTTTCTAATACCTAAGGGTTCCCTTGACAGAAGCAGTGGCGGACGCGCGTTTACGCTGAGTTACCATGTTCTAATTAACGATATTATTATGTATATCCATTTTGTGTCCTATCTCGTAGAAATACGATGATAAAATTATTGCTACTACTGGTGTAGATAGAAAGGTCGACCTCTCGATTCTAATACCTTTGGATAATAATGAAGAAATATGAGTTTATGACTCATATTTTTTAAAATACATGCGGCAGTGATGTTTATATAATCTACGGACTGGGTTCCCTGAAGATAGAGTTTTATCTGTGTGTGTTTACAGTAATACCTACCTCCCCTGCCACAACCTGCATCCCCTGCCACGTCAGACAATGCATCTCAATCCATACATCTACTTCGCCAGCGAAGATGAGGTCCCCAATTTCTGACACCATCGAACGGGGACGTACAAGGTTTACCTCAAGTCCAACAGACCCAAACTGTCCAAATGATTATCGAAATTGAAAAGAATAGGTTTGAATATGTTTATTTACCAGAACCTCACAGACAGGCTTACAAAGGGTGTAACTTATTATTTAATACTTAATTATTAATAGTCCTAAGTCTCAGATTTTCCGTCCCGTAAAAAAGGTTCTGACTCAGCTTAATTTTGCTGATACTAATGTACCCACAACGCTGGTACTCTGTTAGTGCATAGCGAGTGGAGCGAAGTAATTTAAAAAAAATACATATTAAAAGAAAAACAAAAAGAAATGACAATTCTTAATGACAAGGTTGCCTGGAAGCAAGATAGAACAAAGATTGTTAAATTGTAAGACGATGTTGGAAAAGAGCAACTGCTAAGTTTCTTGCCGGCTTCATTTCGGTAGAATCTGCCTTCCGAACCGGCGGTAGATTCACTGCAAACAGACATACTTGACGTTTCAAAAGTGCTTATATTAGGCCTACTTGAAATAAATGAATTTAGATTTTTTTTGGAAGAGGATTTAATAATGGTAAAGAAAAGAAAATTCAAGGAAAATTTGAGGTGTAGTTTGGGATAGACAGTTCAGCGCCTAGCCTCGCAGGACGGAACCCTTGGTTGATGTCTTATGTCCCTTCCCCAACTTGATGTCGTCGAGTTCTGGAACTGATATACTGGCGAGCTCCGTACTTGCCCTTATCCCTTGGTGACGCTTTTCCAACCCTTAAAATTTATTATTAGCTTTCGAAAACAACACATTTGACCCTAGCCGCGCGGCCCACTGCCTCAGTCTGATGACCGCTTTATATCTGAGTAATGGACAATCCTAAGACAGATGTAATTTGTTTTATACGCGACGAATTAAAGAAATATGTTTAGCTGTATCCCGAGTACTGGCACAATTCCAAAGATCCATACGATATGTCCCCGATTTTGCGGCGATATTTTTATCACCGTTACTGGTTCATTGCTTTTCTTAAAGTGTAATGCATGGATCAAAGGAGAAACGTTATCGTTTTCGTGTTTTTTTTTGTCGGTAAAACAAGATTGTTACGAGTAATAAACAATAAAAAATTAAGAAGCTCCTTTTCTGCAAGAGATGTGTCAGGCAGCTAAGTAGCGAAATAGATCAAAGCTATGTGCCAATTATATTAAAGCACTCCCTAGCGCTGCACAACTTAATGTTCACAAAGTTTTTATTTAATAGGTATTTTATTACCTATTAAAAACAAAAATCAATTGATGTAAAATACTAAATACTCGTAGAAGGATCTGAAGTAAATAGTAATGATCTTTAGTCCTTGGATATGTAGATGAGGAATCGACCGATAGACACAATAGAAAAGACGGATCGGATGTAAAAAAAACTTATTGATGATAACACGGTAGTGTTTAATCAAGTAACAACAGAACGAAGAATAATAGAAATTATACCTAAAGTTTAGCCACAATAATATATTTAACATCCGATAACCTATGTTCCTTTTATATCATTGTATTATGATTTATGTATCCGCTTTTATTTATCTGTATCAGATAAGCTGCTACGACCTTCAAACTTTACATGTTTTAGTGGTGATGTAGTGTCAATAAATAATTTGAACATAATAGTTGGGGGTAACCTCTATTTTTTTGGTTGACTGGGGGAACTCTTCTTAAAAAGAGACATTTTTAGGTTTTTTTAGGATTATGTAGGTCATTTACAATTTCTACCACTTATACCCCCTTAGTAGGCACCTTCAGCACACATTAAGTGCCTTCCACAATACGTGTTAAGCTCGTCACGGGAAAACATCGCTGCGTTTGGGACTATTCAACAGACAGAAGAGGGGAGGGGACTCTCTCCGGTTTGTCTTCTCCGAGCGGAATAACCACGCTCTCGATTTCTCTTCCTTGCTCCTCCATTAGAGTCACACAGCACGGGACCACCGGCGTCCACCATCACTACTAGTAGTACTACAAGGTAACTATTATATAGCAGGTACTGTAAAATGGGCGTAGGTAGTTATTGCGTTAACGCTCAAATCCACAGTTAGGAACTTTGGTTTTGTTTCCAGAAGACTGAACACTTTTAATTTTGATATTGAAGCATGGGTTTTGGATCTAGTATATAAGTACGGTGAAAAAAAAAAAAGCCAGTAGAAGTGGGGATTGGTACACGTTCCACACCGTTGAGAACCTTATGGAGAATTATCAGGGTTCTTCACCATTTTTTTCTTCATCAATAAAGCAAGTTATATTTAAATCGCCTAAATTAAAAACGGACATAGTTCCGAAAAGTCAGTGGCCTTGAATCAAAATCGTTCTCCACAAATAGAAAGCCGAAGCCATAGCAACTAGGCTATCGCCGCTTTAGTAAATTTGAATTTAGAAGGTTCCTTTTAGTTTGTCGGTATCTTCTAAGGATCGATGTATCTTTATTCTACGCTAAAAGGTGAAACGAGGGTTGGAAGATTATATAAAATGCCTATGGTTTTGCAGTGAGAGTATTAAAAACAAATTTAAAATGCTGGTATAGAATAAATGTTTTTCAGTGTCTGGGTGTTCATCTGTATATTATAAGTATTTTATGTATATTATTCATAAAAATATTCATCAATCATCGTTGTACCCATAACACAAGCTTCGCTTACTTTGGGGCTAGATGACGATGTGTGTATTGTCGTGTGTATTGTCGTAGAATAGTGTACTCAATTTGGATAGCCTAGCGGTGGTTTCGATTCTGGAGAGACCCAGTTCGATCCCGAGATATAAAATTAACTTGCCTTAGACAGCAGTGCTCAAAACGCTCTAAATACTCAGTTATTTGTAATGATTACGCGGTGCTTACGTTTGAGACTCTGTGCCCATGGTCTTCAGACACAAAAAATGTTATTTACATCGTGTCCAAAAAATTGGTCTTGATGTCTGGTGACCTAAGAGCCGGCGCCTATTGAGCCCGACGGCAATTCAAAGGGGCAACATGGCCAGCATTTTGGGTACCATGCCCATAAGTGAACAGTTAGACGGCTTATAGTTTTGTAAATATTAATGTTAGTTTTTATTTATTATTATGTGTTTACTAATTGGAATTATATCAATATGTTTACTGTTGAATAAAAATATATAATACAAACCAAAAAAAGACAGCAGTTAAGTTCCCATCAATTGAGAATAGAATAAATATTTTGCTGTATTTTTACTACCTAACTCTGGAACGTGCGTACCCTTTAAATCATAATCAGCGGCCGTTTATAATAAACCTGTCGAACAATAGCTACCTGCTTGTAAAGTAAATAGAATGATCTGGGCAAAACAAAATTAACTCTATAGCAATCAAAGTAAAGTTTTAAATTGCTTTGTCGAACATTGTCTTAACCCTTAGCTTTACGAAAACTTAACCAGAAGTGAAAAAAATATGTGGTAGGTTTACACAATTCTTTTTTTTAGAACATATACATAGAAATTTTATTCTTAATTTAGAAATTATTTTGGGAGTCAGAGAGGACGACTTTGATTTTAATTTAAAAACCTTATCACATATTATCATTGTAAATGGTTTGTTCAAAGCGAAAAACTGTTTGACATTCAGCGTACCTTTAAACTATACGGTGTGGCAACGATTATAAAATTTATAATGTGACCACACCTTGCGTATAAATGTAGGTGGCAGTTGTGGCAGACTGACATAGATAAAATGAATCCTTTATCCTGCTTAGACTTAGTTTTCAATATTGGTTGAAAATATTTTACACTTTGCTCAATGCCCACGTAACCAGCTCGAAAATGAACTGTATAATGTATTTAATAATATATTTAAAGAGGCAAAGTATACCTATATACGTTAAGCATTTTAGTTAGCGAATGTTTTTGGTTGTGCGCGTTTGTTCATACGTATTATTATAAAAGACACACACTAGAAAACTACTAAATAGCTCAATACTAAAAGTTCTTGTTGCCTCCTAATCCTAAGGTTGCCTGGCAGAGATCGCTTTTAAGCGATAAGGCCGCCTTTTGTATTCTACTCCAATTTTTTGTCTTTCTCTCTATTCGTCCTTTATTTTCCTAACTGTGTAGTGGTGTACAAATAAAGAGTTTTAATAAATAAATAAATAAATAAAGGTTAATAACTAGGATGATTTAAATGAGGCTTTCGCATAATTTCCTATCACTGTAAGGCAAGTTCTGAATCATTTTAACGGTTGGAAGAGCATATTCCATTTACTTAATGATCCAGGGAAACTAATAATATATTAACGAGTTAAATATCTTTATTCCTAATAATAACTAACAATTTTAACCTTAATTCTTGAGTCCTAAATAACATTCAAGATATTTTAACAGAACATAAATCTAGGTCATAAACCTGACATGTAATTAACTTATTTTACTTTTCACTGATTGACAGGTAGGTAATATAAAAATATTGCGGTTGATTTAACTTAGAATTTGTTAAGCTTATTATCAGGATCATCATATCAACCTGATGCGAAGGGGTAAAGGCCGTAGTCCACCACGCTGGCCCAGTGAGGATTGGTGGACTTCACACACCTTGAGAACATTATGGAGAAGTCTCAGGCATGCAGGTTCCCTTACGATGTTTTCCTTCACCATTGAAGCAAGTGATATTTTAATTGCTTAAACGCACATAACTTAGAAAAGTTAGAGGTGCGTGTTGGGATACGAACTCGGCCCCATGAGAGTAAAGTCTTAGTACTACCCACTGGACTAAAACCGCTCCTTGTTAAGCTCAAAATACATAAATTATAAACTTGCCCTTGAATTATTAACTTGACTTATAGATTTGACGACCTCCCTTTTTTTTTTTTTTTTTTAACGCTGGGAAATGCGTTTATGCATTATGGGTATGTGGGACTCACTGGCATAAAGCGGCCAGAATACCCACTAAAACCCAGCGATGTTCCTACTCGTCGCCTAGTGACTGGGACATGGGAACACTTGCGCAATCTTCCACATCCCAGCCAGCATAGATTTGACGACCTCCCTGGCGCAACAGTGAGCGCTGTGAATTTTATTAGGAAGTCCCGGGTTCGTTTCTCGGCAAGGGAAATTCGGGAATTTATTATTTCTGAATTTTCTCTGGTCGTGCCTGGTGGGGTACTTTGTTCGTGGCTAGTTACGACCCTACTGATAAAGACGTGCCACTAAGCGACTTATAGTTCCGGTGCGATGTCGCGTAGAAACCGTTAAGGGGTATAGCTCCCATACTCCCTTACAGGTTAGCCCGTTA
The DNA here is from genome assembly GCF_905163445.1 of Pararge aegeria. NCBI lineage: Eukaryota > Metazoa > Arthropoda > Insecta > Lepidoptera > Nymphalidae > Pararge > Pararge aegeria. Next base: position 5,761,665 of record NC_053195.1, on the reverse strand, counting down.
CCATCTTAGACTGCATCATCACTTACCAGGTGAGATTGCAGTCAAGCTAACCTGAAGTAAAATTAAAAAAAAAAGTTAAGTAGAACCCATATCCTCAGTGGCGTGCACTGGGTTTCTTACCAGGGTATGTATATAGCAGGAAAATTGCATAAATGCCAAAAATCCTACTCCTACAAAAGCTATATATCAATTTTAGGCTATGCAGTGCTTTTGCGCATGTACAGGCCACTGCTCCTCAAAATAGACCTACCCTCCTACTAGACCAGATCAGAAAATTTTTGGTATCATAAATAATTTCACAACCAGTCTTTATATCATCATCATCATCATCAACATTCCTTTTACAGTCCACTGCTGGACTAACGGCCTCTCCCAACTGGAGTATTTGCCCATAATCCCAACGCTGGGCAGTCGGATTTGTGATTGCAGTAGATGGTAGTAGTAGCACAGAGGACACTGCTGCCCACACTTCGTTATATTCCCTTAGTCGCCTCGTACGACACCCGCGGGAAGAAGTGGGGTGGTGACAACTGTATTTTGATCTGCCGTCACCACACGGCAACAGCAGTCTTTTTATACATAAATTAAATACTTAGTTAATTAAAATTTTATAAAAAGATAAGGTAATACACAAAATTCTATTAATTTCGATAAGAATAGACTTTTATTACGAGTTATTAAGCGTCAGAAATGATAACCTTTGTTACCGATAAATAAATAGAGTCTAATTAAGTAGTGACGGGAATTCTATTTTTAGTAGTAGGAGTGCCTTTCGTCTCCATTTTTTTTATTACTCTACAAGTTAGCCCTTTACTACAATCTCACTTAATGGTAAGAGATTATACAGAAGATCGATGGCGTACCTGTTAGGAAGTATGGCAATTATATTTAACGCGTACTAATCGGTTACTACGGGACATCATACCGGATCGCTTTGCTATATAATATTAATTTTAGGGTATGCAGTGCTTTTGCGCATGTATGAAGTGCACGCCACTGCGTATCCTAATCGGCTTATTCACAGCATTGTACTGCAACGCTCCTCTAAAGTGACCTCGCCTCCCACCAGACCAGACATTAGAAAATTCGGAAGTAATAAATTCCCATATCTCCCCGGTAAAATGGTTCTTATCGGACAGATATAATGCAATTCGTTATAAAATCATCAGAGTGGATGCTTTTATGATATTTGATACTAAGAATTTTTTATTCCACATGGAATTTAGCATTTTATTTTTATTTACTGTTTATACTCTTTATTTTTACACCACATAAAGTTCAGAAAAACAAAAAAATAGACCAGACATTCGAAATATGATATATTACACTTGAACATTTACTATGTGACTAATTCAAAAAAAAGAGCAAGTTTTAATGTAAGTTTTGACTGTCCATTATAAATACAAAAATGAATAAATAAATACATAGGATACAAAAGGCGGTCTTATCGCTAAGAAGCGATCTCTGCCAGGCGACCTTAGGATTAGGAAAACTAAAAAAAAAAAGAAAAGGTACACTGTTGCACGAAACTAACTGTGCAAGAATAACTACATATTAAAACATAAACCTGACTACATACAACAATACTATCGATAAATAAAAAAAAAATGTACTAATATATACCTCCTTTTGCATACCATAAATAATTAAATATGAGTTAGAGTAAATAAATAATAGTTTTAAAAGCATTTTTAAATATGCACAGTGAATTCGACTGTCTTATTTTCATCGCGCATCGCATCGAGAATCGCGTAACATAGAAGTTAAATTTTTTCTAATCTCCAAAACACTGCTGACTTGAGTATGAGTAGATATCAATTTTGATACCTCCACGTTTTGACAGATAGACCGACAGGCAAGTATTCCTATAGAAGTTATTTTTTTCCTTTTAAGGCTTTTATCCCTAAAAATTTTAATTTTTTAAACTTAATAATATTGCTTACATTAATTTTGATTTATGATTAAAATTGTGATGATAGTAACAGTCTTATACGATGCCACTGAGGGGAAATGCAAGGAGCTCCTACATTTCAGTCAGGCTGTGAAGCTAAGCTTACAATTCACGTTGAAGTGTCAAAGGGACGGCCGATTGGCGCAGTGGGCAGCGACCCTGCTTTCTGAGTCCAAGGCCGTGGGTTCGATTCCCACAACTGGAAAATGTTTGTGTGAAGAACATGAATGTTTTCAGTTTCTGGGTGTTTATATGTATATTATAAATATTTATGTATATTATTCATAAAAATATTCATCAGTTATCTTAGTACCCATAACACAAGCTACGCTTACTTTGGGACTGGATGGCGGTGTGTGTATTGTCGTAGTATATTTATTTATTTATTTATAAAGTTAATTTCGCTGCATTACTGCAATACTGTTAATACATATTATGCACGATATTCCAATCCCAATATAGAATTCTCAATGGTATTTGATGATGTGCCGTATGGAGACAGCATGTCAAAATATTCAAAAAAAGATAAAAAAAGATTTAGAAAACATAAGCTACGCTTTTGTGGATTTGTTGAGCGGGTAATGAATACACGAAAGTCAATTGATTGTTTGCTTTACTATGTCAACTAGGTGTTTTCTCATCCTACCTGGCGCAATGGTGAGCGCTGTCGTTTTATGAGTGTAGGTCCCGTGTTCAATCCCTGAAAGAGGCAATTTGGGAATTTATAATTTCTAAAGTCTGATCTGACGATAAACTTTGGCCGTCGCTGGTTATTACGCTGCAAAGATATTCCGCGACGCAATTTAACATTCCAGTACGATATCGCGTACTAACAGATTAGGGGTAGGGGTCAGCATAGCTGCTAAACCCCTAACAGGTTAACCTGATACCATTTGAAACTGCATTATCACTAACATCAATTGGTAGTACCAAGTGAGATTGCAACCAAGGGCTAACAAGTATTAAAATAAAAGAAATACAAGTAGATCATTTTTTACCTTCTCCAAATTTTAATTTTACATCACGTTACAATTCCAATTTTCATTTTTATGTTGAACGTCGTAGATTCAAGATTTCTACGAGTACTTCAAGCGTACAGGCAGAATCAATATAGTATGGCGAAGAACATCCCATTGTCATATCCCCCTTTCTTCCATTTGAGACGAATGTTTTTCCAACATCCGTGTACTTTAAAGTGCATTTCATTTCTGATATGAAATTTACTATGAATTGCAGTTTATTGATTTGCAGTATCCTTTTTTACGGTTCGTGTCCAATGGGTAGGAGCCTTTTACCAAGACTCCGCTGTCCGTCCGTCTGTCTGTTTGTCTGTCACCGGGCTTTATCGCATGAACTGTGATGGTTTAGCTGTTGAAAATTTCTATGACGTCTATAACAAAAATATAAAAAACAGAATAAAAGAAATGTTTAGGTGGGCTTCAATATAGTAAAGTACACTTTTCCATGCTCAAATTTGAGTGGAATTGGTGTCAACTCGGCATCGCGTATGCGAAGGGCTTTTATGCCATTACAAAGCTCCTAAAGCGTTCTAGCTCTAATTGTTAACTGTTCGTGTTTATTCGGTGGTGATAGTTGGGTTCATAGTAAAGCTTGTGAATACGGGTGTAATTGCAGTGGCAAAGACACTGACACGCCTCGCACTGCATATACAAGGAAGCGAAGGAAACCTAAAGAAAATAGGTTTCTATTTACAGTGGCTTAGTTTAATTAACATCTAGATAAGTTGCATAGGACAGCACCACCGCATAATGTCACCAGTTTTAGTACGAAGGAAGCTATAAACTTAAGTGGCGACTAGTGATTCACCCACGCGGTGCTATTTATTGTGGCCTGTATTAAATGTATTTGTTGCGTTTCGGTTTATTTGTAATGAAACTGTGACGCGTTTTGTTCACCTAAATTGTTCAATCAGCACAATATGCCTTAAGCTTGTGTTCGATCCATTCTGATGACGGTCAACAACATTTTAGATTTTCGGAACAACGAGGTTGAAAAATAAGTAAGAAAACATCTACTAGATTTAAACGAATCGCTCGATTATATGACTTCAAAATTCGATCAAAGAGGTTTTATTTTCACGCCTTGTCTTATATAATAATGTTAAAACAACATTATTTTTAAAGATGTTATAATGTTTAAAAGTTATTTAAAAAACTACAATGTAGTTAGTCCAAATAAATGCCGAGTATTATTGCCTAGGTTCTAACGTACTTTTGCTGATGTATTACTTTTTAAACATTTTATTTGAATGCTCTAAATAGTCCGCCATCTTTTGGAATCCACCATATTGAATTTAGAATGATGTTACCTATGTACCATGTGTTGTCGTTTAAACTAAACCTGCATGCAAAAATCAACACAATAGTATGGAAATAAAAATCGGTTGCAAGATTTTACCTTAACAAACTAACATAAAAAAGTCAACATTATGCGTTTTCACGAATTGTTAACATTGTATTTATCCCATAAATCTAACAAGTTACAAAATTGCACGTTCGTAATGTTATATTGCAGGGCTTTAGTTGGGATATATTTATCGGCGTCATATTTATGAAAAGTGCCAACGAGATTCTGCTTATTCCACTTAATTACATGTCTGAGTGACAGCGTCGTTATTGGAACCTGATTCTGACTCGCAATTTGCTGAAGGTGTACTGTACAGCAATTTTGTGCGTAATGAACAGTTAAATTTACATAATAAACGTGCTGCGATGTTAAATAATTGAATGGGAGGATGCGAACTGGCGACAAACTTATTGATAGCGATAAATGTCTTAGCAACTACTAAGTAACTTTGGGTCGAAAGTCATAACAACTGTATTTGAGCAAAAAGTTTTTAGAGCGTTATCGCATTTATTTTGCAGCATCTAAGTGCTGACTTGAATTTAAAAGAACGCTTATTTATCACCATACTGTGTATATATCTCAGAATAATAAATAAAACCCTTTTTCCTAGGTATGTATTAATACCGATAGCAATATATAAAATCAATGATTGATACTAAAAATAGAAATATTGATAGTGAGCTTAAAAAAAACAAGAGAGCAACGTGTACAATTTGCCAAACTGCATACGTTGTGTTGTTATACTTTTTATCTTTATGTACTTTTTGTGGTGTGCAATTAAAGTATATTCATTTATTCATTAGAGAGTGGTAACTTAGTAACTTATTCGAGTTCAATTTATTATTTTTTCTATATAGAAAGACTTTGAATAAAAAGGTTATAATTAAAAATACACATATTATAATTTCTTAAGAAGTATTACCTTTACCGCTTCTATACATTATTTATAGATAGCAAGACTTAAATGCACTTCTTACAAAGTGTGCCAAACCTAATGTTCTTCGATATAAAAAAGTGCGTAGGTAGTTTAGTTTAGAACTTTTAGTAATTGTTTATTATTTTAGGATAAGAGACGCTATGTCCAAAGAAGATCCAATACAATGTGACAATTAAAAAGCCATAAAACTATTAGGGATTATAATTATTTTATACAATAGAGATCTCTTATCAACCGAAAATATCTTTAAAAAGCATAGAACTATTCTGATAACGTATGTCTCGCTTATCTGATGATAACATATTTATTAGTGCGACAAATAAATGTTTATGTAAAAAAAATATTACGAAATATGACAGTCAATGTTTTTGCAAAGACACCGCTTCGCTTTAAACCACCGTAAGACTGAATTACGAATGTAAAATAGTAAAATATTGATGTTGGAGAAGAGAAACTGATAAGATTCTTGGCAGATTCTTATCGGAAGAATCTCTTTCCGAACCGGTGGACCGGTGGTAGAGTCACTACAAAGAGACAGATTTGGCGTTTTAAAGTGCTTATATCGAAACAAATAAATATTTAATTTGAATATATAATAAAATATAATTTCTGAATCACAAGTTATCTGATTAAACGACCGCACGCTTACTTACACGTGTCACGCGACAACGACGTGTGGGCAAGGGATTAAACGTAGGTACAAAAAAAAATTACAAAAATATGAAACACCTACATTTTAAGGAAAACCTGGCTTATTTTACAACCCCGCTTTGTTCGGACTATCATAAAGATGTTATTCTATCAACATAAAGTGACGAAAATATTGAACACCTACGAGTAATTCAGAAAAGTTGTATTTTAGTAAGATATAAGTAAGGTATTGATAGTCAAACTTCTTTAATGTAATTATTTCAAAGTTGATTGACTTACTGTGTGGTTGGAGGCTTGAGCCGTGGCGAGATACCACCCTATCGCCTTACCGACATAGACGATGTATGTACCTATCAATATGAATGATGATTCTGGTACGCGTAGAAACCGTAAAGGGGTATAGGTTTATTATAACTGCCATACTTTAGCCTGCTCACATCTTTGAGTCGTCACGTCACGTCACGGTTGTAGTCACGGGCTAGCTCTATAATTTAATTTAACATTTCTTCTGTATATACCGTGCGCTTCATACATGCACAAAAGCACTGCCTACCCTAAAATTGATAATAGATCTTATAGAATGGGAATTTTTGCCCTTTTTGTGCAACTGACCTGCTGAATGCATACCCATGTAAGGAGCTCGGTGCACGCCATTGATACCATGTCACGGACATTTCAGAAGGCACACCACATGTTAAGATTAAATTAAAGTTGGCCTTGAAGAATCCGAAGTATAATATTACTGTAAATGTGACCCCATTTCTCTGACATTGGGTAGAAGAAAATTGCAGAGTATTGAATGTATACGTATCTAAGGCATGACCTATTTGGCCGAGAAAATGCTATAAAAAGAAATGTGCAAAAAATACGCCAATAGTTTACCAGTGGTGTATATTTTCAACAAAAGAAATACTATGACGAAATCTTGAATTTCTACACTGACAGATTGAAAATTACTTTGGCACGGATACAAATAATTTAGCACCAGTAATAATGCCATTGTAAATGAATAAGCTGTAAACGGATGAGAGTGCAAAATACGAAATGTATGCAATTCATTTATACTACACTACTAAAACTGACGTTTGGCAACGGAGTGTCTGGGTTGGATCAGAAATTGCTATATTATAGCTCAGTGTAGACGCGATGATAACCCAGGGGGTAGGACTTCGATTTCACTTTGGGGGGGCCGAGTTTGAGCACGTACCTATAACTTTTCTAAGTTATGTGCGTTTTTAGCAATTAAAACATCAAACCTGCATGCCGCAGAATTCTCCATATTGTTCTCAAAGATATGATGTCTATACACTTTGAGAGATACGTGCTGGGATTCGAATTTGCCCTCCTTTCATTTAATGATAAGTTTAATAACCAGCTTGTAAATTAAGGAAATTCTTATTTCTTAATTTACTAAGGTTTGGGGTAGATTTCTCAAAATTTTGAAGCTGTGTCACCTGATTGATAAGACACTGGAAAATACGTTTTGTCTAGTAACCAACCTCCTCTGTACACTCAATAAAGTCACTTTTAGGAATCTAAAAGTGACTTAATTGAGTGTAACATTTATTTATTTATTAAGAGCACTAACAGCATGCATATTACACGTTTTTAAACATAGCACACAAACACAAAAACATGGACTGAAATGCACGCCAATTACAAGTGCACAAAGCATCATGTAAACTTAATTTGACAAAAAATTTAAAAAAAAATCAAACTCACTGATAAGTGTTCGGTGAGTTTTGAACATTGTTGAAGGATGAAATAAATTTATTGATATATGTACAAAAATGATTCATCAATAGTGATATGTTAACAGTAGTAATTATCATACTGTATGGCACAGTAATATTATTTGATATTGCAAGCATTATGACCTTGTAAAAGTCAGAAAACCTCACTAACGAAATGTTAAGGCACATAGAAGGGTAAGGTGTTAAAAGTATAGACGCCAACCTTCATTTGATAGTATAAATTATTATCTTAGCAAAGCAGGTATCAAGCAACTTGTATAATATTGTAAATTAAAAATGAATGGCAGAACTAAACAAGGAATAAGAGTATCGCCTATCTTTTATTTTACTGTCTAAGGAGATGGTCGTCCCGACAACTTATGTAATTGCTGCCTTTTTAGAAAAGAACTTCTTCTATTCGTAGGTCTTGTAAACATTTTAATTAATTTAATAACTAAGCGTTTTTTATACCTATATAGCTGTCAAAGCCGTTCGAATACATAGTGCGCGATTCTATTCACATTTTACAATTTAACAATCATAACATCTCTCAAAGAATAATGATTGGTTAATTGTAAAATGTTGTTAATGGAAATGGTTGAGTTGCTTGCTGGCAAAACTCAGTAGAATATGCTTTTCATGCCTGTAGACAAACAGATAGAATTGAATTTAATATTTGACATAAATGCATTTTAGTTTGATTTATCGGGAAGAATCGCGGATAGTCGTGGGCGATTTTTTCTGCATAGTTACTGCATACTGTACAAAGCCGAATCTGCAATCATCTACGTACGTAAAAATAAAATTTAAAAATGGACAACAAAACTGAAAAGCAAGATTAGTTCAAGTTAAGTCGGTGCCAAGTAAAATGTAAAAATATGAAAAAGTAATACCTATTATTTTGTAGTTCCGGTGGCCTTCCGTGGTCTTCATCATCACTTACTTGACCAATAGTGAAGTAAGATCAAAAAATACTCAAATCGCTCTAGGTGTGGAAAATCGAGGGAACTTCATTATCCACCTTTAATTAAACCAAGATTTCTCAAAGGTATCTTCACCAAATAAAAATGGGACCACTTCTGAGATATATCATTGGCGGTATCGCGTTTTGTAAATTTATACAAAAAAAAACATAAAGTCGAATAGAAAACTAGGATTCTAATTTTCGTTCAGCACAAAACGTGGCGAAACCAGTCTGAATAGGATTCAAAAACCATCAATAATCCTAGACAACAACCCCAGGTATCCTCTCTTAGAAAAGAGTGAGATATATAGTTTAGATCCACCGTGCTTTAACATTGGTTGATAACTAAGCAAACATTTCTGACACAAAATAACCAATCATTATCAAGCATAAGATAATAATTAAAACTTTCTTATCATGCTTTCTCGAGCTATTAAACGATTACCAACTATTCAGCAAAGAAGGTATTAGATTGATTACCTACCTACAATTTACCCTGACGTACCAAGCGAGGTTAAAAGAATAACTAAAAATCCAAAACGTAGTTCTTTGCGGTTTTTCTAAATACTTTTGGGGTTACCGAATTTTGTTATTTCACCTATGCCAGGAATCGATACGTTTTAAGTTAATCTTTCTTTAAAAATATTCCAACATCTATCTATCAGGAAACTATCTGAAGAAGATAAAAAATGTGCGCATTTATTACATTTCACTTTTGTTTGACTCTTCAGATATTTCAACTGAATAACATACATCAAAGTGACGTCCACAAAGTAAAATATGTAATCAAAGTCTAGCAAAGGAATGGACGTTGTATGACATAATGTTACAATTTCACTGGAAATTGCTAATGTGAATCGCTTTTACTTTGATGCCGTAGTATGGGTACTGGGTAGTATTTCAAGGATTTCATGACCTAAATGTTACGAGTAAAACACATAATAACATTTTCTAAATTGCTACTTGAGGCTCATGATGTTGTATCTGTAGTCATTATCTGAAAAACCTGATTATGAATTATTCAAAATGCAAGAATGTACAGTGCTATATTCATGCGTAATCTAAGACGTGTAGGATTTTTTGGGCTAGTGTTTTAGTTTTTTTAATTTTATATTTAATAATAAAAGGTCGTAATATCATATTTTATAACAACAACAATGATATGCGTTTATAGCAGTTACCCTGACCGATTTCGGCCACGGTGGTCAATATCAAGAGAGATTCTCCAACGATTACCAAAAGATATTATAGTTCACAAGTTTGTGCATAAACACTGGTGCAATCTATTTCCTTCGCTCTTATAGTCTAATGGCATGGCAGTTGCGACACGACTGGCAGCTTAACATGCTCTTCGAGGCACAGAGGTTAGATTATCACTACTGAATTCTCAACTTCAAGCTAGTACTAAGAATATCTTGATAGAAAACTATTGGCCCGACCCGGAGACCTAGGACCTCATGATATGCAGTCGATGTTATACCGAAGGCAGTTTCATACTGTTACTTTTGTTATGTAATATAGCAAACCTTATTGTTCAGAAGTGAGATGCACGCAATATTGAATGTTTGAAAATTAACACTTTTATGTTCATTTGCCAAATGTTTTATTTGTTACCCCAGTAACTAGTGTACCGTGTGGTGATGCACATGAGAATACAGTTGTCACCACCCCTGTTCGGTGAGTGGCTAAGGCTACTAAGGGACTAGAACGAAGAACGGGAAGACGCGTCCCCTGTCCAACTACTAATACCTACTGCAATCACCAACCATTCGGGCCAGCTTGGCGTGGCGTGACTGTTATTGGCTATTGATTACTTCTAAAAGGATCCTTTATCCAAATCTCATGGCAGGCGAGGTTTCTTTCTCTTTCATTCATGTCTTTCAGCGGTATCACTTTCAAACAATTTTAACTAACATATAACAATTTGCATAAGGCTACCGCAAACTTATCCGTAAACTTAAAATTATTCGAAAAGTTTTCTTAATTCTACATGACAGTACCGTACGTCAATCTCTAAGGGCTCGTGCACACAGGTTAATTAAAACCTCCCACACCAAACCTCATATGAATATCTAATTTAATTTAACACGAAAGCAATTTCATGTACGTGTAAAATATCAACTGAGGCATATGACTCCCCATATATATGCCATAGTCAGTGCGTATACCGTGATTATGCATAATAACGTTCCTTTATGTTCATTAATAACATTTTCAAGTGAAGTTAGATATTCACTTTATAATAATAATTTATGCGCGTGGGTTTTGTCAGATGGGAAATATTATGGAGATAGTTGGTCGCAAAAGTGTAAATCTAGGCCTCATTTGACTATCGGAGAGAGATATGACTACCTGAACGGTGCCTGGATGTAAATATGACAAAGTACTGTGTTTTCTCTAGACCTTATTTAATTAAAATTTAAATTGACTTGGAATCTAGAAAAAAATATTTATTACTATTCTATTATTACAAGGATATAGTTTATTTTGTTTGCTTTATTTGTAATCAATAAACTTTGATACACTGGACCGATTTTCATAAAATATTCACCATTCGAAAGCTAGTTTATACAGAAGTAGCAAAGGCTATATTAATTTTTGTAATATAAAATTTCAGCCTAAAATTATTATACTTGTTAACCCAGCCAGAAATAAAAACGTCTGTAAACTATTTTATCCACATGCACGGTCTAAATGGCCAGCCATACAGAAATACTATATTCACAAAAATATTGCTCTACAGAAGATATAAAAACAAGTTATAAATTTCAATAGACATAGTTTAGGTGATAGTAAAAAAGTTATATTACAGGACACACAGGAGGGAGGGAATATGGCAAATATAAAATAACGTTACGTCCTTAAGTTAACGCTAGTAAAATAGACTAGTAAAGATTAAAATAATAAAGTAATATTTCATTTTCCAAGTTTATTAAGACTGAATAAAGAAATAACAATAAAGACAAAGAGACACCGGGTAAAGTCTGTGTCGCCCAGGTATATAGAATAAAGTGGTTATTGCAATTATGGTCTCGTATCTTAGTTATATTTATGACCCATTTATATTCTAAACGGTAATATTCAGTCTTTACAAGTTTATTAATATGCTAAATAACGTAGACCTATAGAGCCTTTAATACAATCACGTATAACTTGTTTAATATATTACAGTTCACTCAATACAACTTTATTTCAAAAATCTTGAATGATACATCCATACTTGACTCTAACATTAAGGGCTGTCTGGCGTTTAAAGCGATAAGACCGCCTTTGCCCATTTTTTTTTTTTGTTTGTTGTTCTTGTTTTCATCGTTTGTTTTCTCTGTATTTTGTTCAATAAACACACATTTTCACCACATTTTTACCAACTCCTTCGCTTCTCCGCCTTTCACTCAGTCTTTCTTTTCATTTATCTATCTGCCCGGGAAACGCTCTGGGAAAGGTAAACGCTAGATAGGGAAAGTGTGGGAAAAATAAGTAATTTTTCATTGACCAACCAGTTATGAGTTTATATTTCTTCTATTGAAGATTAAAATTACAGATAATAAATGACAGTAAATCATGACACATGTAAAGATAATCTAAGCTAGGTCGATCATAAACCTAGAATTGTTGTTTAATTACAATACACGTATTTACACATAGGTACATACACATACAAATTACATTTATTATTTTAGTAGTCATTTAAATAAACATGGACTGGGTTAAACCATAGACGACATTAAATAGTATAAAATAAGAAATAAAATTTTAAAAATAACTTACATAACATTATATATGCGAACGTGAGGTTGTTTGCTTTTTTGTTTCTCCTTCCTTCACGCCTTCCAACCGCCCTTCCTTCCAATCCTTTAATTCTTCTCTGAACAGAAAAATAATACTTTTATTACCAGTCCGTCCCATTTTTGTATTTAAGTGAGTTTTCTCTTTTTTTCAGATTTATCACTTGCATTTCAATATCACGCTCCATGGATTATATTCCAGGTATTTGTTTCATCTTAAAATTATTATTAAACTGGAGTGTCTGTTTGATTGTTACTTATGTTTGACGTTTCATTTCGAGAAAACGAACGGTTCTCGCGGCCAAATGTCACCAAGGGTACAATACGTATTGAGTCTAATTTATAAGCAACTCCCTAGTAATTATCAACTCTGGGATGCAAGTTATCTCCAATGCATAGTAAGAAAATTATCTTTAAGAGAACCACTAAATGAGCTGTAAGATGTACCTCTCCAATAAAATTTCAAACATATAGTTTTTTTAAGTTATCCTACATTATAAGTTCTTGGCAGTCGCAACCAAGTTTTGCTTAAAATAAATTAGACTTGTACACTACCCAGCACCCGTACGAAAAAACGGACACTATTATAAATACTAGGTAAACTCAATTTTAAGACCTTTGAATTATTTTAATGTTTATTTTATTGCAGACAAATACGACTTATTAGATGTTATACAAGAAAATACTCAGTCATTGGAAAGCACGAGCGGAAATGACAGTTACACGGCCCTCAAATTAATAAAAGCTGAACCAGCGAATGTACCTCTACACGAAGTGTTCCATACACTGGACAGCCTTAAGCCTCCATTTGAAATATATGCCTTCATAAGCCTCAACATTAGCAAAAATCCTTGCTTATTTTCAATATCTACAAATGTCGATAAGAAATTTGCACTATGTTTCGATCGATTCCACTCCAGCCAAATAAGAATAAAGTTGCTAGACACAGAATTGTTTACTAAGAAATCTTTTACGTATAAAAAATTTATAGAAGGCGAATGGGCCAAAATATTTGTACGTGTGGAAGAAAAAAAGTTAGAATTATACATTGATTGTAAGTTGATCAAAACTATTGCCGTCGAACCTGTCATCAGAGAAATAAAGTTTTCGAAGCACAGCACACTGTTGCTTGGAAGATATGAAGAGACCGATGAAGTAATATTTCAGGTAAGGACAATTTACTTCTTCCCTTTTCTATTTACATTAGTGGTTATAGTTGCGACGCTTTGTATATTGACAGTAAATTAACTGTGATGGTTCCATATCATATAAACATTCACCCAAACTGTATCCGTACAACTGTTTGTTTTAACACCTGTTTTAACCATTTTTTATTATATTATTTACCATATAATATATAAATATATACATACCATACCATATTATACTTTCATTTTTTATTAATAGAAATTGCAAATTTTTTACGTGCTTTTGATAATTTTTCCAGACGTGATTCCGAATCGAATATGCTATCGCTCGTATTTTTAGGAGCTTTATAAAGAATTAACACATTTCTGAACTTGTTGACTTGTCTAAATTTCAAGAACGACACTTTTCCCAATCTGAATAAATTCCATAAATAGGGAAACCGGCTTCTTGAGCAAATATTGTAGGCCACCATAAATTAAATACAATATGAACGAATTTGTTTATACAATATTTCACTGGCACGTGTTACAGAGGAATATAATGAACATAATAAACTCGTAATACAAAATTTAAGGGACAACATAATTATTAGTATATTAGCTTACTGAATCTATGTTTTTAAATTAATATTGTAAAGAGGATTGTCTGTATGTTTGTATGTTTATAACCGCGGTTACCAATGCACACTTGTCAGCGTGGTAGACTACGGCTTTAACCCTTCTCAATCTGAGAAGAGACCCGTACCCTGTAGAGGGCTGGTAATGGGTTGATGACGATGATAATGTTTGTAACCAAAAAAACTATGTAACTAGTGACCCGATTTTTAATCATAGTAGCTTTAATGTAGTTATTAGCCGCCCGCCCCTCCGTCCGTGTTTCAGCCAGCTATATCCCATGAATCATACTTCACGCGTTAGTACGTGGATGGCCGATTGGCGCAGAGGGCAGCGACCCTGCTTTCTGGCACAAGGCTGTGGGTTCGATTCCCACAACTGTAAAAATGTTTGTGTGATGATCCCAAATGTTTTTCAGTGTCTGGGTGTTATTTTTATTTTACTAGGATAATTTATGAATATTTTATATTAAAATGAAATGAAATTTATTGTTTTAAAATAAAACCTGTGTGTTCAGGATCCCCGCTGCCTCTGTATATATTAATCTATCTTAACAAAGAAAACAATATCACACTAAGTTAACAATATTATTCATATAAAATATTCAATTACCTTAGTACCCCAAATCACAAGCTACTCTTACTTTGGGGATAAATGGCGATATGTGTATTGTCGAAATACATTTATCATCATAGTTATTATTTTTAAATAAAAACGGGCCCCCATACAAGAATGGTCCTTGTTTTAATTTCTTGCTAAATCTGAATAATAAGAATACTGTCGTATGTATAATTTTATATTCCACCTTGGAACGGAACCCTTTATGTGCATGTCAAATTTGCAATAAGCCAGTATTATTAAAATCTAAATGAAAACCGAATATAGTTTCAAATAAGAGCACTATGAACTGGCAGAAATTCATTATGAAATTTCGAATGGGAATGAGACAAAGTTTGTGCTGGTAATTAATGAGTTGTATGTACAGTGAGTGTATGAACTTTTGTCCATTAGCGCATTAGGATTTAAGCATTGGACATTATCTTTAAATCCTGAAATTGAATTTAAGCAGAATGCTTGAACAATTTTTAATTTTATCGTTCATCACTTCAGCCGATTGAGGTCCACAGCTGGACAAACTCGTAGGTCTTTTGTAGAGAGTTCCAAAATCTAAGGTCCTGGGCCGCTTGTTTCCAGCAGCTCCCAGCGACTCGTTTGATGTCGTCTGCGTTTACCTGTGCGGGGTCGCCATTCGCCATTCCAATACCTTGGAACCCCAACGTCCATCGGTTCTCGGAGCTATGTGCCCCGCCCATTTCCACTTCCTAGGTATATGTACTTGTCTACAATTTCGAGTGCAGAGCTCCAATTATTACTGGGTGGAGCGGAACATGAGCGTTAGACATAATTTTCGTCTTGCTCATGTTCATACGTAGGCCCACCTGTTGAGAAACTCTGCTGAGGTCATTGAGCATTTTATTGTTATCAACCCATTATTTGTCCACTACAGGGCACAGGTGTCGTTTCAGCTTCGAATTACAAGATAGGTGGCATACAGCTGGTAGATCGCAAAATTTCTAGTACCTATTTTCCTATTCAACTGATGTTCAGTGCATTTAGCATTAATAAAACTTAAATTTTAATATAATGGTATATAATCACCCAGTGGAGATGACATTATTGATATAAGGATACCCAATTAAGAAAATTACATTAAATATTAGGAATGGTTGGTTCGCATTTCACTTTAAATTGCAAATTGTATTTGACGGCCGACTGGCCCAGTGGGCAGCGACCCTGCTTTCTGAGTCCAAGGCCGTGGGCTCGATTCCCACAACTGGACAATGCTTTTGTGATGAACATGAATGTTTTTCAGTGTCTGGGTATTTATCTATATATTATAAGTATTTATATGTATTATATTCATAAAAATATTCATCAGCTATCTTAGTACCCATAACACAAGCTACGCTTACTTTGGGGCTAGATGGCGATGTGTGTATTGTCGTAGTATATTTAATTATAATTAATATATTAGAAATGGTTCTAATTTCGATTAAATTAAATTAACAAAAGAAACTTTTACCAACAAATCCGTTTTTTTTTAAATAGTTGTAGGATTAAAAAGCAGACTACTTCACCCTTCTTACTGTCTATGACTCGGTATTGCTGAGTAAAATCCATTTTATCGGTTGTACAAAGGTCTCGAATAAGGTGGCTTGTATTATGAGCTCTCATTATTTTATTTGTATTCAAAATAAGGGTAATTATGGCAACTTTAAAAATGCTCTAAATTATTAAAAAATAGAACGGATTTTTTAATTATTATTTTATAAATACATCTGACTTCAATTTTCATGATTAGGTCTTACCCAATTGTTCCACATAGGAGAGTACCTTTATGAGTAGTTTTATAACTTACGAACGACTAAAAGCGTCGTTGTCTCTTATTAATTTATGAGTCATAAAATAAATATAATTTAGAGTTTTATTAACTTGGTTAATTTACTAACTCATGAATATTCGTTGCATGAAAATCGTTGTTACAGTAAATTTAAAATATGGGTAAATAATTAACCTTTTGACAATTATAAATTAATATTTTTATAATTTTTATTAGTGTTTTTACCTTACCTACCTGCGGTTCTCCAACCGTCGATGCCGAAATTAGTATATGCCTTTCACGGTAGCGTCATCTAGTAGATCGAAACTTTAACGTTTCTTCTAGATAAGGTATTTTTTCGTTTTGTATTAAACTTTTTAATTAGTTCCCAGACAATAATTTTGTATTTCTAAGCACAAATTTGTCACCGATAAAAAAAGCTGTCTTAATTGAACCGCATGCCCTATTTCCATTTTCCAGATTCGTCCGTATGTTTATGCGGTCTGTCTATTTAGATAGACTTCCGTTATTAAAGTTAATACATACTTATTTACTTACCACAGAAATTGTGACGTGTTTATTTATTTTCATAACTCAGTCCAGACTTCAAAAGCGTTCAATTTTTCTTGCACCATAAATCTATATTTTATAACGGGTGACACAAAATGAGGTCACGCTCGGACATACGAGACCAGAATCATAATATAAATCTGGAATCAGTGGTTCCCAACCTTTAGAAAATATATAGCTTTAAGTAAGTTAAGATAGATAGTAAGGATATTTTCTTTCAAAGCTATCATATAAAACTCATTTCCATTCAATTGATTTCTATATTTTATTTAATTATCAGTTAAGCAGAAAATGCTGTTTTTGCCATTATAAAGAAAAACGTAAGAAAGCAAAGCAATTGCTGCAATTTAGGACTATACATTTTTTACATAAAAAGAAAAAAGATTCAAATGCGTCTTAACAGTTTCTATTCCATTTTATAAGTTCTTGGATTTCTTATGCAAATTCGTATTTGTTTGTTTTGTTAAGACGAGTTCCTGTATTGAATATTCTGGAATTTCAATTCATCAGCCAACATTTGCATCTGTACCAAAACATAAAATGTATTTATGACATTTTATGTTTTGGTACAGATATTCATGAAAAATAGCAACCATTTGAAAATTTCTTTTATCGCACACATACAACATTATGATGTTGTTGTTGTACTAGGAAAAAAGAACTAAGAGTTTTAACTATTCTCGAACCTCCACTTGGGCTTCAAAGATTCTATCAGTTACTTAAGGTACGGGCTCGACAACGCTAGTTTCCTTACGATAGTACTGTGAATTTCTTTAAAAAAAAATTAAGTATTGTCTATTGTACAGAAATATGCTATACTGGGTTTATAATATCATAAATAGCCAGATGATAATTTTGCGAGTATATAAGATAGTACCTAAACGACTTTTAGAGAAAATCAGAATCAGGTCGCGATATTTCTTCCAACAATCACTGAACGCGAGACGTGCATCTTGAACTCAAAGCGGCACAGATTGTATGTAATATTGTTCCGTTCAAAGCACAACCACAAATAAGAAAAGTATCTCTATTGTATTTTCTGTGAGAAGTTTGTGTAAAATGAAATTGGACTGTATATTAAAGTATCGTTATGATAATTTTGTGGTTTCATATTAATAATTACTAATGTTTTTTATTATAATGTAAAAAGAAAAATGAATATGTCTAGGTATTGAAATATTCACAAACAGAATTACCTACTTTGTTTCCATACTTTACGTTCCGTATCTCGTCTTTTAAGGAAAGACAAACAAGTATATATATATCCTTTTATACTGAGAATGAGTGATGCGTAGCACAAAAAAATGTATAGGTAGGTTATCAACATTACCAGTATGTGAGGAACTAGCTAGTACTAAAATAATACTCATCAATACTGCTCAATGTCACTGATGTGAAACCTACGTTCCCACCTGATTTCTCGGAAAGTGCGCTAATGATTTAGATGAACTTATTGATTTGGATTATGTTCTCCTTTTCTCATTTATCTTGTTATATGAATGAAAAAGAAAAGTAAGGCACCAACTAAACCTTGTCCCTCCCGGTATAATAAACAATACTTAACACAGACTCATAAATAAATTGTACTTACTAACGTTCGATGTGAATTTAATGAAAGAATAGTTTCACTCATTTAAAATGTATTACCTACTTTACTTCTCGTATTTTTAAAATGCACAAGCCCATTGGTAGTAAAACCAACATCGTTAGAACATGCGCTAAAATTATTTGCTCATAAAACTATATTTCTAGGACTAGGAAGCATAATTTTAGCTCACACTTTCAGTTCTACATACGGGTTTTGAATTTGAATAAACTTACATATTACTAAAATGTAATTTTAACATACTTTACTACGAGTATATTATAAAGCTTTTACCATCTAGGCTCCGCGATTTTTTACTTCACAGTTCACACCACTATTTAAGAAAGATATTATGTCAAGATTTTTCGAGCTTTATAGTCTAATTTTTGTCAGAGTTTATGAGCTCCTCTGATAAGCTAAAATTAAGTGACTTCGATTTTAGCCAATGATTAAGATCCAACTAAATCCTAAACCTCAGACTTAGCACATTACACCGATGTCAAAGTTCTCCAAGCGCTATCTAGTGCTACCCTTTGCGTTGGTTTCTTGTATTGCAATAATTTGCTACAAAACAAATTCATTTAAACCTTGCTTCTCAAGTAAGTAACGAAAGAAAAAAAGTAGAACAATTGTAAAATAATAGAAACAAATTGTGTTCAAGCTCTTGAAACACATAAGTCAAACTTAAACTGCGATTAGCGACACAAATGAATACGTTGTAAATCGTAGCAAGTGCTGCCAGTTTTGTTTTAACAAATATCGCAGTGGCACGTGTTACACAGCGAAACTGTGTATAATGAACTCGTAATGCCTGATTTAGTGAAAACTGTAGCGATTTTGGAATTGTGTTTTGCGGTCAGTTTTCTACTTTTGAATATGGGGCGTGGTTTGCCAATATATTTTGTGTTACCAAAAAATAGTACCATTTGGTTCAGATTTTATTTACCTATTTTATAAGGTACATAATTATTGTTTGCTTGCTTTAAGTGTCCTTTTAGTTTCGTCCAATTAATTAATTTTGGGAACGTTTTAATCTATTTCTTGTATACCGGTTTTACATGGGGTCAAACGAATTCCCCATCGGCAGACTCCTAATAACATCGCTAAGTTCAAGATCGAAAACCAGCAGTCAATCAACCCGTCAACAAATGCATAAGGAAACTTCTTTCTTACCTATTTATAGATTTGGGTCCTTGAATTTGCATCGAATTAATTAATAACGTTGAATATTATTAATAGCGTTCTCTAAACTCACTTTTACCTAGAAGAAAATATATCTGTTTTCATTCCCTGCGTGAAATTTAATTTAAGCCAAAACATAACAGCTCGCAACTAGGCCCCATACATACCAACTAAAAAATAAAACCACTAAACCGTATTTCTTGCACCACTAACTCGCTTTGAAATATGAGAGACGTGCAAGATTATGATAAGGCATTTAACTCAGTAAATCATAGGATTTCTCGCCCGAGGACCGAGGGAAATTTAAGGTGAATTTCTAGACGCGGGCAGACATCTTGGACTATTTGTACTTAAAGTCTGTTTTAGTTAGTATGTAACAATAAATTAATCGTATCTGAAGGATATGGATTGAATGATGGAAGCGCTGATAGCATAGTGGTTAGGACTTTTTGAGTCTCTTTAAGGACTGTGTTCGATGCCTGGCACTAACTTTAAGGAGTAATTTAAACTATAATAAATGTTAATAAATTTTACTAGTAGTAACTATTAGTACTTTTAGCACTTATGTGCGTTTTACGCAATTAAATATCACCCGCTTTAACGATGAAAGAAAAAATCGTGAGGAAACTTTCATTATCTTTCATAATCTTATTCCGTGAGGCTGCTAGTGCCGTGAAATGTACTACATAAACTAGGTTGTATAGGATTAAAAACATTCTGTTTTTCTTGTCCAAAAGAAAATTTTGCTGATAGAACCTCAGCAGATATTTTTACTGCAGACTAATTACTTACGGTCGTCCGTTAAGAAAATTTGGTTTTTTTAAAGTTACTTTATGGTTTGATAAGATAAACTTTGTTTGGGGCTCTATAATTTAGGTGTGAAATTTCAGCTAAAATACCATGTGGTATTTGGTGGTAATATTTAATTATGTTATTTCTTTTACGATCTGACTACCAACCAGGGCCATGACATTGAAGAAGTTCACGAATTCAGTAAGAACGTTTACCAGTATAACGCCAATGGACCTCTTACAATAAAAGTACGTTCTTAGTTAAGTAAAAAGCATATTACTTAGCGAAACACCGCTTTTCAGTTTATCACTGTTCTAAACAGTGAAAAATCTTAATTAAACCCCGTTAGTACACCTAAAGAAAATTTTCTCTTCATAAAGTTAATAATCTCCGCAAAGCTTAGAAACACTTTTTAATTAAAGAGAGCACTTTCAATATTACTTACCATATACTTAACTTTACTCGTATTAAGACTATATACAATCAGAAACAGGGTGAAAATTCTTTTGTACTATTTGTTATTTTATTTATTTATTATTTTATTAAGGAATTTCACGTTTTATTTGTTTCCACAATTGTTTTAAACATAACCAAAAAAAAAATAGAATTAATTGACGAACCAAGCTGAAGGCTCACCTGATGTTAAGTGGAAAACCATCGTCTATAAACAGAGCAATACTTGACAGAGCATGCAAGGAGGACGTTCTGCAACATGTCGCTCTGTGTCCATCAATTTGAGGCATAGGTATTAAGCCTCATGTGACTGTAATTACTTTTACTTTTTAATGCGAGCGCTATGAGCAGGAGGACCCGGGTTCGATTCTAGGGGCAATTTGGAATTTTACAGGCCTGGTCTGGTTGGCCATGGCTAGTTACCACCTTACCGACAAAGACCTGCCGCCAATCGATTTAGTAACCGGTGTAGTGTCCCGTAGAAACCGATACCATCTTAGACTGCATTATCACTTACCACCAGGTGAGATTGCAGTCAAAGGCTTACTTGTGGCGGAATAAAAAAAAACAATAATTTTGATGGATTCTAACACTTGATTCTGTTGTTCTGTTTCGTATTCATTAAGAACATTAAATAATCCCGAAATGCTCGAAATCCACGCAAAGCGACTATAACTCGTCAGTTCATTTGTGTGATTACCGCAGTAACTTGCTCGCAACACTAAACACATTAGCGACAACTCACTTAATAGTTCCGCTGAAATTTGAATCATAACAGGCCCCTTATTCGCTATGACATTTGGAACAAAACCATGTGTATAACACGCTTTTGATGAATTTAGGCAGGTAGGTAGGTACATTTAAGATTAGAAATTCGCTTTTTAAATTTTTAATGACGTAAATTATAAATTAAGAATTAAGAAAACCATCAACTTTCAACCTTATTCTACTAATAAAGAATGAGGGAGATGGGAAAATCACTAATTTGCGGTAGCGGCCATCTTGAATTTTAAATTTTTCGTAGTGTCTAGTATTTTACTGGCCATGCCTATTCAGTTCATACCCATATTGTGGGAGTTGTGAAAACTGAAATTATATAATCTGCCATTTTGTGGCGGCGCGGCGACGATCTTGAACCGATAGCTAATATCACACTACACTTTCGACTAATTCATAAAAACAAAATCAAAATCAGTTTATCCGTTCGAAAAATACAATGCCACTGATACACATACACACTCACACACCCACACCTACACACAAACATACGCGCGCGCACACACACCCACAAACACACACACACGAACATACACTAACTCGCATGAATTGACTATAACAGTAGTAGAGAACTACATCAAGAAAATATTTATAGAAATTAAAATAAATGTACAATTTTATCGCTCGTGGTTGAGAAAACAAAATAATTAATTAGAGAGTCAATTATATACTCGGAAAGTATTAAGTTTATAACATGGTTGCAATAATAACAAATAGACAGTAGGATTAACAAGCAAAAAAGAGGCAGATTACGAAAGGAAGAAATTATTGTCTATAGAAATACAGTTCCTGTCTGTGCCATAGACAAAGCATCATAGAGGGTTCATAGTTGTGTTCAATTACATCAATAACAATTGTATATAATTAATTTGTTTTAAATGAAAAAAGAAAACCCTTTAGTACGTCTGTACATCGCAAAGTATAATAGGTTACTAGTAAGACCATTATTTCCATTTGTTTTTAGGCTCTAAGTAAAATGGCACTCAAAAGAGCACTCAAATATACTAAATCAAAGACTGATTTACGATAAAAATGTTGGAAGAAACGGCATAAAAGAAAAATAAGAGGAGCTATGTAGATACAAAACCGTGACTAAACGCGAAATAGGCTTAAGATTACGAAAGAAATGTTCGCAAAAAAGTAGACAAACCTCTTTGCCAAAGAGATTCCAAGAAAAGATCTAGATTCTTTTTAAAGGCTTCGCTAAAGCGCGTTGTCGTGTTATTTCGTGCGTGATAGTTAAGGCTTAAAAGCTGAAAAAATTATGTTGCATAAACAAAGAGGTTTTTAAAAGGACCTACTTACTGTAAACTCAAAAATAGCCAAAGGTTATGATAAAAAAATGGCTAGTATTAAACAAATGTTTTACCTACGTACGAATTACTACAATAAACAAAATGAAATCATGTTCACACTATAGTAACATATTAGATCAATGAAATCAATCATAACAAAACAAATATTTTCGACATTTCTGTTGATTTTAGACAGAAGAAAAGGCGCAGACAACTTCAACTTCAAATTTGTTAAAGATGGTTTAATCAGTGAGACGGCATTATGTAAATCGATGAAGTAATATTTGGCTCTGATCTATAACTTAAATTGGAATGTTAAAAAAATTCATAGAACATATTATGTTGCACTGAAAATATCGTCCACAATTGAGTACAAAAAGACGGTAAGAAAAGGTGCTATACAAATTTTTAAGGTTTTCTTACTAGGCGATAACGTGAGGGTGAAACTAAAGAAACTGTACACTGATAGTTCTAATATTAGATGCTATGCTATATCTATTTACACTATACCACAATATATGTACCAATGTACGTTTAAACTTAATTCGCCTAATTCGCCTGAGGATACGAATAATGTTTAATTATGTACTTTGTAAGTTATGGAGTTCCGTAAATGAATGTCTGCTTGCGTCTCATATTAAGTATAATTTACCAAACACAGAGAAACTAGTTCTTACACAAAAGTTAATAAAAAAAGTACAATATTACGTTGTAAGTAGTAAGATTTAGATCATATATTTTATTTAGTTTATAAATTTTTATACGATTAATGTTAGTTATCTGGGCTTAAATCGGCTTATAATCAAAACGTTACCATCAAGTCATAGACCAGCTAATTTAAAGTTGACCTACGAGATGTGTTGTGTGAATAACGAAATCAGAAATAAGGAGACCTGTAGAAGAACCAGACAGAGCCTTTAGTGTAACTTAAAAATTAAATAAACTTACCTGTGGAGTAACGTAAATGTGTCAAGTTTGTATGAAGTTGTCAAACTTTGACATTAAATCCTCCATTTAAAATAACAGATTTACACTAGCGTCACGTTGTATGCATATGACGCGAGTTTTCATGAAAACTTACACTAAATTTATATGGGTACTAGTTATAAACGTAAACTTGCTTCACGATTAGCCTGGATTTGTTAACTGATTGTATGCATTAAAAACATTTTTGTTTCTTTGTATTATTAACAATCACTGGACTACAGGCTTAGCGAAGCGGGTGCTATCCTGCGAAATATGAATCTCGTATCTATGTGTAACGCCTAATTTGAAAGTAAGCCCGTAAATTTTCGGAAAGTTCCGCAAGATGTGAGGCCATATTTTATAGAGAATGTGCTGAATGACTAGGTGATGCTTGAAAGCTTTGAGTCGGTTACAGATTTTTTTTAAAATATCATTGATTTTCATTGACTAACATTAACTTTACTATTATATTATATTATATTATGAATAGTTTTTCTATTCATTGTGTCAATAAACTCGTCCAATGGCTCGACAGATTCAATATATTTATTGTGTGTTTTTGAATGGGATTTTCCTTGGTTGACTTAGATTCACATTTGGACAAGAAAGAAGACGCTGAAATCGGAACCCGGGCCTTTTTGTTTTCATAGCAAGACAACTTCCATCGCTTTCTATGAAATCTGCATCTATAATAAAAATATTTATTGTAAAACTGTAACGGGTCATCAAAGATATTTCTAATTTTTTTTTTGCGTGCTTTCGAATATATTCGAAACTGTCAACATTTTTGTCAGTCTGTCTCACTGTAACAAGTATAGTTTTTATCCAGAAATTTAGCACCGTCCTTCTGGGAGAGGGGCTAAAAGTGTTTGACGATTTTACAAAATAACTCGTTAAATGTGTTTATTTCTACCAAAATTTTGTGTAGATCTGATGAATGTGATTAGTAAAATAGGACAGTACTCTCGTGAGAAAACCCCTCACTGAAACACCTCACCGGCTTTGCGATACTAAATACAAAAAAAAATTGACAGATTTATAAGAACTTTTTTATCAGTCCAAGTCCTGCTGCTGCAAATGTTAGAAATTTTCTTGGTTCACATTCAGCATATGAATCCATATGTTATCGATTCTTCCTTTAACAATTATTTATTACGATTTCCTTTGTTTGTGATGGGAGCTGGTACTTTTGGATACCTCTCTCATCTTCAAAAATTCCAAAAAACGGGCTCAAATCCATTTTCTTGAGACAACCTTGCTTACCCAGCGCTGTCGACTAACAAGACGACTATAATGTCACGCATTATTTGCAGTCGTTTATTATTGGAAATTTAAAATATCTTAAGTAAGGCGAGGCGGGACTGGGTCCCCGGGACGGTCATCTGCGATTGGCAATATTAACGTGAATGAAAGTTTCAATAGCCCCACACCTCAGTCGTTTGTTAAAATATGTTAAAAGAAGTTGCATCGCTATCTTTTATTCATGTAGTTACTCAATATAATCGGATTGTATATTAGGCCTATATGATATATATAGCTGCGTCCCGTAATTTCCGGAGCCGTAGGGCACAATATAATAATAATAATAGCAGTAAAATATTATGATCTAAATTAGGGCGAGCACTTGAAGAGGTTGAGTAGTTGAGAGTGTTGAGTATATAAGCAATTTATTTAAACAAGTAAGAAGCATCTACAGAGATATATTATATTCTGATTGTTTATATTAGAAAAGACTGTATACCTCTTGTTATTACAATCAGGTAGGTAATATTTGTAAAAGTGTTCTCATGGTTGAATAGTAATGGCAGATCTAAGAATCGTTACTTACTATTGAACATTTTCACTTACGCTTTGAGGAAACAATAAAATAACATTTTTTTCGTTTAGCTAGTTAGCGTTTTCTAATTTATTTATTTTTTCATTACTTTTACTATTTGACAAACAATTTTAATAGAAGAGTTAGGTTGTAATCTTTGTGGAAAGTGATCAACTATGACAAAGAACCAGTAAGGTTCTAAAAGACAAACAAACCATGACTATAGTAACTTACGTATACACACCAGATGAGTCAGATTGTCAATTTACTCAAATTGTGGCTTCATAAATTATTGTAATTTAGGTTGCTAGTAAAAGTTTTCAATCCTACAAAATGAGTCGTTAAAATTCGCACCGCTGCAAGGCGGAATTAAAATCGCAACACTTAGAGGTATTCAGCTGTCGAGTCGCGTGATGTATTCCCGGAATATATGGGCTTACTTTTTGCAAAAGTTTGGAGTAGGGAAATTTACGGTCTCACTCACAAATTAGGCCGCGCATTCGAGATGGGTACGAATTTTGGAGGAAACGAGCAGTGCGGATGGGTCGTTGTCCAGCCCCTCTGCAGTTATAAAAGACTTTTATATTTAAAAAAAAAAACTTCATATGGCGCACTCCCAAATAGTGAGGCCGGTTTTTGCTGTATCGTCAATATTTTTCTCGTTGTGTTTACTATGAAACTGGTATGAGCAAAATGTTTTCAATGCAAATATATAATACCCACGACATCTTCCGCGTTTTTAAGGTTATAAAGTTCGTAATTTTCCCGGTATTTATATGTACGTCTTTAGGATGCAAGCTATCTCTTCGCTTCGCGTAAATCGGTTTAGCTGGTAAGTTTCTTTAAATCTTCCGGGAATGTTACCTCGGAAAAAAGTAATGTCCATCAAGTCATATGGCTATTTCTTTGATAAACTTTGTCAAGTTCGTTGTCTATGATTGGCCCAAACACAACAAACAAAAAGACAAACAAAGATAATATAATATAATATTTCCATTGGTAATCATTCCGAAATGTAAAGTATCATGTTATGAAGCGCTAAAATGAAACTCCAATAAAATTAAAAGCCTTCAAAAATTTAAATAACATCTTTCTTACAGCTGAAATGCGGATGATGTATTCATTACAGCACGTCTTGTGTAACTACCCAATTTTTCCTTGGAATACATTTCAACCTGCTTACCTCGAAAGCGTCTGTAATAAAACTCGATTTTGAGCCACTTCGCAAGATAAAAGTGGCTGTACACGGTGAAATTATTTTATGATACGAACATCTTGGTATTCCATAATGTATTTATGACAGTTTTAGAGATAAACTTCTGTATTTGCATATGTCTTCTTGTTTTTATGATTTTTTCCTAAAATGGAACGGAGTAGGAAAATATCTTTTCGGTGTTGTGTTTTATTGGAAAATGATCACTAATATGCTTGTGACCAAGTTCGGTCATACATGTAGTACTGGACATATTATGATATACTTTTTTATGATTGCTCTACTATTCCACTTGACTACTTTATCTCATCACCATCATCATCATCATCGGTATCATCATCATCATCAATCCATAACCAGCCTAATACAGGGCACGGGTCTCCTTTCATAACGAGAAGGATTTAAGGCACTAGTCCACCACGCTGGCAAAGTGCGAATTGGTAGACTTCACAAGCCGTTTTTTTTTCCACAATCGACACATCGCCATCCAGCCCCAAAGTAAGCGTAGATGAGTATTTTATTAATAATAGTATTTATGTATTTACTTAAAATGTACAGATAAACACCAAGACAATGAGAAACATTCATGTTCATCACACAAACATTTACCAGTTGTGGAAACCTACAGCGTCAGACTTAGAAAACAGGGTCGCTGCCCACTGCGACAATCAACCGTCAAAGCTTGAGAACATTGAGAACTTGAGAACATGCACATAGCTCCGAAATATTATAGGTGCGTGCCTATAAAGAGAAGCCGAAGCCTTACCCACTAGGCTATTGCCACTTTTGTCTTTCTGCATTATTTGTTAGTTTGTAAATGCAGACATTCTTTATACAGCATCGCCACGTTATAAAAAAGCTCTGTAGGTTTCTTACTAAGGTCAGTAAGGATCCTTTCCTCGCCCCGCACTTTCCGCACAATTGCTCTGTCCAGACAGCTTCCTTAAACCTCTGTATTACGATCCTTATTCTGTAGTTGTAGGCTTTCAGTGGTAATGATACTAATTGCATATGGTTGTGATATTTTTTTTATTAAAAATCTTCATTAATGCCTTTTTTACAACAAATATTACATACCAACTAGTTCAAATCAAATCTAAGGTTTAAAAACGAGAGGGGTTCTACAAAAGTTGGTTTTCGGCGTGAGTATCTTACTTTTTTCATTATACTCTTGCAGTTATAATGATATCATATTAACTCGTTGTCAACACATTTCTTAAGTCGTTTAATTTATAGATGTAAAATTGCATAATTCAATTATATTCCGATTTAGGATCCTTAACCTTTTTCCGCGTACCGAATAAGATAATATTAGCTTTTATGGTATCAGCATACATATTTAAAGTGTCTAAAATCTGTCCGTGCATTTTTCCGGGATAAATATTATTTATGGGCCCGAGAGTGACACAGGCTAATGCTTATGTCACTCCAGCCCATAAAATATACGCCCAAAATATTTCGGAAATGTGTTGCTCTGTAATGTGTCAAGAACAAATCAAGAAGCATACTCTCGCAATTATAATATTAAGTAAGCATAACAAACACCTACCTTTATTTCGGCCTAACATAATATGCGTAGCATTCAGGCAAACAGCATGGACTCGTGCAGACATTGCGTTTCATATACCAAATGTATCTGCTTTCAAATTCTATAAATAATATAGCACTCGAGCACATTCAAGACCTCCATTACCTTATCTTCCTTATTCCAGCCCATCCACACGGTAGGTTATTTCTAACCAATATATTTTTTTCCAAAAATGCGTGCAGTCAGAAAACCTTCGTCAGCAATATATATTTAACACTCCGAACCACCCACATGGAGTAACGCAAACGTAACGCTTTCTTCTTATGTGCAGATTACATCCGATTAACTCAAACGGCAAGCTGCTAAGGATCTTCGTTTCAAAAAAGTATAGAGTGTGTATATACACAAAATTTTTGCTATTTGCGTGTTTTCTTTCGTTGCGTTGTTTTTATTGGGGGTTTTCTCAAATAAGTAGTACTTATTTTTAATAAGCTGTTAGTTTTACGGCGGTATAGAGAAACGGATTAACATGATATTAGATAGAAATAATTTAGGTTCGGAGTTAATAGAATCAATGTAATCCGAGAAATTTAGATGAAACAGTGAAGTCAAGATAGACATCGTTATCGACATATCTTCAATATGATGATTTTGTATTAGATTGATTATTATTTCTACCGGAGACCAAAATATGGTATACACAAATAGTAAGTAAAACTCCTTTAAGGTTTTGGAAGCTGTGTATGAGTATTTTTAACAACCATACATAAAGTTGTATTATGTACAAGTGTGTAAATGTATGGTTATGTAGATAAATGTATATATTAATGTACTTTACTTATATTAAAGATTTCATCATTAGTGCGGATTTCTAACACGTAAAATTTTAGCATTAGATTTATCTCATCCGAATATCAGAAGTGTGAATCAATTTCAGAAATGAGATCTTATAAATATATTTCCCGTATACGCCTGACACAAAACAATAATAAGCAGACCTTTATTTAGTCAAGAAAATAGCCGATCGGGTCTGCAATAGGTATCAAAATTGAATCTTCTCTGACAGATATTTTTACCACGCCCGGATATTAAATCCCGGTAATATTTTATGTCCCCTGCGTAACACATAAAAGTTATGTTCCATCTTGGTTACACATGACACCCTGCTTTATATTTATTTATTTCATCTGCGCAACAATAAGAGAATATTCTTAATGATAGTCATAATGAAACAGTCAACTCCTACAGTTATTTTACGTGTTTATTTCATAAAACTCAAGTATTTATTTCAGCGTTCTGCTGTTAATATTGTGGATATTTGCTGTAGGTATAGGTTCTACGGTAGGAACTTGATACAGTAGTTTTTATTCAACAATTGGGATTCAATAATAGCCTTTAAAAGTACACTGCTTGTCTAAAGGCCTCTAATATACCCAAAAGGATTTACACATAATCATCCCGCTGGGCAGGCAGGATGATGATCGCTGTAGATCGTAATAGAAGCACAGAGGACACATCTGCATATTCTCCGTTATGCTCCCTTAGTAGCCTCGTAAGGCAGCAGCGGAAAGATGAAGGGTGTGGACAACTGCATTCTAATCGGCCACCTCAACGCGGCACTGAAATAATTTTCACTGAGTTATTTAAAAGATAAATATATGTTTTTAATGTTTATTTATATATTTATTTATTAAGAGCACTAACAACATGCATATTACACGTTTTTTAAACATAGCACACACACGAAAACGTGAACTGATATGCACGTCAATGACAAGTGCACATAGCATTGACAAATCGTCATGTAAACTTAATCTGACAAAAAAATTAACACAAAATTTAACTCACCGATAAGTGTTCGGTGAGTTTTTTTCTAAAAGCTGGATATGTTATGATATGTTGGATAGCAGCAGGCGTTACTTTGCGGAAATCCATGATATATTATGCAAATTAAGCTTCATTTGCTATACTCCGCGAAAAGCATGACAATCTGTATGGTGTAATTTATAATTTCTTCAATCCTTATACTCCACACCAAACAGATTTTCGGCAATGTACCCTGTACGCACCTTTCGCTCCGAAACCGGAGCATACTCAGGAGATGTTGACTTTACGATGAATAATTGTTAATTGTAAAGTCAACATCTCCTGAGGATGTTCCGGTTTCGGTGTGGAGTTTAAGCTAAATTACTACTTAACTTAATTTTCATAAGTTTTTACTTTTAATACGATCAACACAATACCGACACAGCACAGGGCACGAGTCTCCTCCCACAATGACAAGGATTTATAGGCCGTAGTCCACCACGCTGGAATAGTGCGGCTTGGTGGACTTCACGCGCCATTGAGAACATTATGGAAAATCTGAGGCATGCGGATTTCCTCACGATGTTTTCCTTCGCCGTTGAAGCAAGTGATATTTTAATTACTTAAAACGCAAATAACTTATAAAAGTTAGAGGTGCGTACCGGAAAACGAACTCGAACCCCCGAAAGTGAAACCGAAGTCCTAAACACTGGGTTAGTATGGACGTCATATTTAAATAAAGAAGCTTACAGTGAAGAAGTGCAAACTTCAAAATATCCAATCGTGTAAAATCAATTTGCGTCGATAGCATTGGAATCTAGCATATAGCAAATCTAAAACTCAGTTTCATTAAAACTCCATTACAAAGGGGTTCATTCCCATCATATTTTTAATCTTCTAACAGAACAATGATATTTGCTTCAACGCAAAGCTCTTACAAATTTTCACGTTCTTCCATTCCAATGATAGAGCGTTGATTTCCAGTACGTTGTAATACGTTCTGAATCCCATACTAAAAACTAAGAGTTTACTTTTTTTTAATAGGCATACTTTATAGAGTTAAAGATATCTCATTTTGAAAGGGTAATAGTAAATGTTGATGGATAACTCATGACTAAATGCTGCAATATAATATGGTTTCATAGATACTAATCGTAGCTAAAATATCTGAATTGGTTTATATGATACCTCGTAACAGTTTACGGTGGAAGGGCTGTGTTACTAGAGTTTTGTAGGTTTGATCAGGAAAATTAGACAGCTTTCCGATTTTGAAACAGATAGGCTTGTTTATTTCGCATACTTTAACAGTATTATGTCCTATGGGATCTTACTGTGGGGAAAAGCTGCAGATATTAAAAGTATATTTATAGTACAGAAAAGAGCCGTACGATCAACATATAAACTTGGAACACTCGAATGGCTTCATGAAAAATTTAAAAAAATAGGTATTCTTACAGTAGCTTCGCAATATATCTATAATAATATAGTCTTTGTGAGACAAATATTGCTCTTTATAAACAAAAATCTGAAATTAACAATCGACTTACCAGAAACGGACATAAATTAGTAATATCTGCATATCGTCTGCGAAAGGTGCAGAACTCCTTTGTGGGGATGAGTATACGCTTTTACAACATGATTCTTCAGAAAACCCTTGACCTACCAATGTATACATTTAAAAAATGTGTAAAAACGCATCTAGTACAGCGAGGTTATTATACATTTGATGAATTCCTCAATGACAAGGTAGATTGGAAGCAGCCAGCCTCGCTCTCATCTCCCACAAGATAGTAAAATGATTGCAAATGTTGATGTTGGAAAAGAGCAACTACTGAGTTTCTTGCCGGCGCTTCTCGGTAGAATCTGCTTTCCGCACCGGTGGTAGAGTCACTACATACTTGACGTTTCAAAAGTGCTTATATAGTAGGCCTACTTGAAATAAATGAATTTGAATTTGAATTTTGAATTGAAAACCAAGGTCCCATTTAAAACAAAAAAGTTTTTAAGGGGACCTTGCTTTTCAATAAACTTTTTAATTTTAGTTTCTTCAGTGCGCAAGTCTTACTTACACTTAGCTGTTTATTTTTAAGAAAATATAAAATTTTTGTTATTTGTTTCTTTTGTTACAGGGAGCGATACAAAACCTGCAAATATTTCCAAATCCAGAAATTTATGGAAGAGATAACATTTGTAATGATGTAAGTATAAACATGTAGTATCCTTACTAAATTTATGTACCTTCAAATTATTTAAGATTAAAATAAGTTTAACTATGATTTAGGACCATTAAATAATGTTTGGATATTTATATTATAAAAAAGAACCTACGATAAATAAATACATTTGCACGAGTTTATATATATTATGTTTATCTTACAGGCGTTTAGTTTTCCCGATAGTGTAAGTGTTTATAAAAAATATCAGATCACTTCAATCAATCAATCTGCTTAAAAAGCTTGATATTTAAGGTTTATTGGCACTTTTCACTTCATATATTCAGTACCTCTAAATGTAATACAATAGGCATGATGAAACCAACAAAGAATCGCCAAAATAATATATCTTTCTAATGTATAATATATCTTTCTAATGTTATATGATTCATATGTTATGGTAAACGCATTTTACTAGTATTCTAAGTGAGATTGGTATTTATTTTCAATGCATGAAACTACAAAACCTAGTGATCAGACGATTATAACGTCACGTCTATAAACACATAATTTTGTACCGCTTGTGCTTCGGAAATATCTGCGTATATCAAGTATTTTGTGATTTCAAACTATCAGTTGCTAAGTTTTTGCTATCAATACCAATATCAATAATCTTTAGTAATTGAACAAGGACTTAAGGAATCTCAAATTTGCTTATGACGTCACGAGTACTGCTATAAACACGGCGCGCGTTTTCGCAAGCAAACGTAATTTTTAAAATATAATGTGCAATTCATCTCAACAAAACGTTTATTTTCTGCAAAAAATGATTATTTTGGCTACAGAAGTTACTTCCTAACATCATAGGGCAGTGTTTAATCA
The DNA here is from genome assembly GCF_905163445.1 of Pararge aegeria. NCBI lineage: Eukaryota > Metazoa > Arthropoda > Insecta > Lepidoptera > Nymphalidae > Pararge > Pararge aegeria. The sequence continues at coordinate 5,728,116 of NC_053195.1, read as the reverse complement.
TTAAAATTATTCATCATGCCTATTTTTCTCATCATGCAATCAAAAATTATGGCCATAATTTATGATAAATATATATTTATGTTTATGTTCGATGGTTTATTTACAATATTTTATTTATTATTGGAGCACAGTAGCATTTTTAACATCACTTATATTTCTTTCGTAGATTGAGCCTAACTCCAGTACCGACAAACTTGTAAGTTTCGAATAGAAGCTATTTATAAAGTAATAATCAAAAGCATACATATAGCTAATACGCTTTTTTATAAATTATTTAAATTTGATAGTTTATTAAATGTTTTTTGGTGAGTGCAGCACCAATAGAGCCAAAAACATTAAATTATTACTCGTCTCTCTCTATGTTTTTAATCGATATTTTTTATGTTTGAACAATGTTTTTATAATTTTGAATAAAAAAAACTGTTTTTGACACTCATTGCAAGCTTGACTTTTGGCAATTCGTAACATAATATCATCAATAAATAATCTAAAACATTTTATACAATGGTATAGAAGAACTTCTTAGCATGAGGTACACATTTATAACTTTTAAGACATTTAATGCCCAAAAATATGAGAGCTCGTAAAGACTCATAAAACTGCGATAACAGATGGATGCTCTAAAATTAAAGCGCAAGAACAAACAGTTTCAAGCAAATACCTTGAAAACAGGTGATTTGAGGGGCAACTAACCAATTTTCTATTTATATCAAACTAAGAGTTAGGTTCTCAATCATCATATAAACCGATGCACGTCCACTACTAGACAAAGGTATTTTGTAGGGAGAAATTCTAAATTATTGTGCTACTTGCTCCAGCTCAACGTCCAATTCAGTCTAATAGCTTCTATCCACCTTATTAAACGTCTATCAAAGCTGAGCTTAAGGTTGCTTGGTTACCATTCAAACACCTTAATAACCCAGCGTCCATCGGTTCTCAAAGTTATGTGGCCCGCCCATTCCTATATCGTTAACTCTGGTTCTTCTAAGGATCTCCTCATTTCTGATTTGATAACGTTGAGTTAACAATTCCAAATAAGCATTCCAACGGAATTCTCCAACCTAAAGTTAAACCGCTGATCACAATTATGTACATATCTAATATTTTCTGGCGTCAGATGCTTCTTTATTTGTGTTAATTTGAAGCTTTCTAAAAATCAAAGTATTCTTACATCTTCGCTAATTTGTTTTTTGATTTTATTATTTAACCTTCTTCTTAGCATGTCTAATCTTTAACATAATGTCTACACGAAAATAACAAAAATTAATTAAACTTAACCTAATTTTAGCATACTACCCAAAAGCCACAAAATTTGAAGGTACGTGTAAACTTTATTAAATAACTTCAAACTCAGTTTGTATATACTACGCGAGCAATTTAAGGCTTCCTTATTTATTGTGCATTAAATTTTAAATTATTTTATATTAGTTATGTTTAGTAGTTTTGGTTTAATCCAATTTCTCATAATACATAGTGCCTATATTTTAATTGATGCCATGTTTACGATCTATCTGTTCGCAATTAATCTGTCGTGGCTAGGTCTTTTGTTTTGTTATTTTAACTATTTGACAATTTAAATGGAATCATACTCCACTCTTCCCTTACCCCTTTGCGCATTATAATTTTGGGGGCAATCTCATAAAGGGTTTTTAATGCGAGCTTTTGCATGCAGTTTACATTTTATCTATACTCATTAATTACTGTTTTAAGTGTAAATTCTAAATTTTAGTTTATCCGGGGGGACGTTCAAGACTTCAGCAATGGTAAGTTTGTATCTTTTTTAATCCTAACATAATACTTACATTATAAATGCGATATTGTGTCAATTCTTATTTTTTTATTTTTGTGACCTTTTCGGTAAATACACTGCCCACAAATAAATACCTTGTCCATAGGCATAAATGTAACTTGCCATGTCAATCTTTGAGACTTTTTTTAGTCCGGGAAAATTTATTGAAACAAAACACACGCGGACGAAGTATCGGGCAAAAGCTAGTTGCAGATACTTAATATTACTTAAATGAGTATGCAAACTAATTAAGAAATACAAAATTAGTTTACTTATATTAACTTATACCTACTAATAAATATTGATAAATGCATTAATGAAACGATATATTCATGTTTTTTCCACAAATGTCAAGTTCACTACTAAGAACATGCTTAATGTTTTTGCAGATCCGAATGTAGAGGAAACAACGAACTTAGAAGAAAAAAGTAAAAAAACTGAAATACGTGAAAAAGGTGATAAAGGAGAAATGGGTAATAAAGGTGAAAAAGGTGAACAGGGTCAAAAAGGTGAACAGGGAAACAAAGTAAGAAATTGAAATGATTAAAATGAATATTATTTTTGGTGTTTGCTATTGAAGAACTACTAATACTATTATTAAAAATATTAAAAGCTTATGATTCTTTAGGGTGACGATGGAAAATCTATTACTGGGCACGAGGGTCCACAAGGGCCTAAAGGACCTCCAGGAGCTCCAGGAGTTGCAGGTGAAAGGGGTGATAATGGAGTAAGATACATTGATTTGAGCTGCTCTTCCGTTGACTTGAATAAATTTAACAATTATTTTTAAATGTTTCTTTGTTAAGTTAAATTTGATGGTCAAAATAACTACTTAAAGACACATTTTTTTTTACCCTACTAAACTAAACGTTAAATTTTTTCTAATTTACTTTGTATGTTCTTGTAAACACAAATATGGCATAAAATTCAAAAAGTTAAAAAAGTTAAATCAATTTAATTCAAAAAGTCTTTAGAAGTGAAGAAAAAGTCGATTTGATTGATGATGGTGAATAATTTTTTTTTTAGAAATGTGAATGTGTTGCTGGTCCACGTGGCGAACATGGTCTACCAGGACTTCGAGGTGAACCGGGAGTAAATGGTTTGGCCGTTAGTATTAAAAGTTTTCGGATCTATATTTGGGAGAAACCACTATGATATAAAAAAAATGATTTTTGATAACCTCATATTTGAGGATGTTTATATGCTATTTAAGAAGACGCTACGATCCTTTGGTGGGTAGGGCGACGCGGTTGGTCCAGGATATGTTGTAGAATATGGAAAGACATCGAATAATTGTACACGGACGCTGTCGGGCGAGACCCCTTAACTAGGATTTAATTTTATATATGTGCAAATGTGACTCGATTATCCTCCCATTACGCAGCCACAGAGTAACGTATTGACGTGATTTATGGATTAAAGATTAACATAGGCTACTCCCAGAAAAAATTAAAGATTTCTCTAGGATGTAAATCATATCTATTAATATCTACTCATTCTTAAATGGCTGGGAGATTATCCGATTTGAGTTTACTTTGTTTTACTCCTATGATGAGATATCTGATTTATTCACTGTTAGAAATAACTTACAGGATATATTCAAAGTTGTTATAATATTACAGCTTGCTTATGTTTAAATAAAGCTTTTGTCATAACATAAGCGTTTTATTAGGAAGTTCTATGATTTTCTCTAGTCGAAGAAGTATTTTCAAGCATATTCAAATATTAAATAAACCCTTTAGCCTTTTTATTAAAAGTAGTTTAAGAACTTATCAATCTTTACAATTAATAATTAAAACTGATGTTTAAAATCACTTTCAGGGTTTGCCAGGCACCCCAGGAGAAAGAGGTCCACCAGGTCTAAATGGTACTAAAGGGGAGCCGGGGGTTCAAGGAATCGCAGGAATGGTTGGACCAGAAGGACCAAAAGGACCACCGGGAAAAGATGGAGACCCTGGACCACCAGGGGAAACCGGACCACCGGGGAAACCAGGAACTGTAATAAAGGTGATAACTGTTGTAGTGTATTAAAGTTATATCCGTATCTATATTTTCTAATATTTCGTTTAATGAAGATATAATGATTCTGGTCTACGGAGGATTTTCTTTCTGAAACCCTTTCTTCTTTTGAAAAGTTTTATTCAAAGATTTTTACCTTTTCTGAGTAAATATATTTTTATATGTATTTATATTTCTAGTTTACTCATTAATGATTATATTCTGTTCTTTTTTGATGTCAATGCATTTAAAAGATTTTTTATAATTTAGTTGTATTTTACTAAGGAGCATATAGTGTCAGAGCATATGTTGACAGGAAATAGTAGAGGCAAAAAAAATAATCACTTGTGAAAAGGGTGATATGGGGCCAATTGGGCCTGCCGGACGAGATGGAAGAGACGGAGAGAATGGGAAGAAAGGAGATCAGGGAGCCAAAGGTGAAAGAGGCTATCAAGTAATAGAACATATTCAGGTAAGTTTTTATATGGGTTGAGTGTATTACACAAATGTTACAAAAAAAATGTATTCCCTAATGGAACATTATCTCGTCATGAAATGTATCAGCACTATTCTTCATAAAGGATTGGAGCAAAAAAATAGGCTGAGTATTATTTGACCTAAAACCTAATTTAAAATTGTATCCTTGTAATTATTCGCACAGGGCCAGGATGGAAAACCAGGACCACCCGGAGAAAAGGGAGACACAGGAATGTCAGGAATAAATGGAATACCTGGAGAGCCTGGGAGCAATGGTAAAAAAGGCGAAAAGGGAGACATAGGTAAATTAATAGTCACTTTTCATCATTTGTTTTTTAAATTCTTAACAATGTTAAATTATACAAATAAATATAACACTATTAAAAATATACGAATAAAACATCCTCTTATCTGCTTGCGGGGTTTCTAATGCCCTGCAACCAACGGTCAGGGCTCCATAGTGAGGAACCTCCTCATAATTCGTTTTATCTGTGCAAGTATTCGCCGTTAGCAAGATAAAAACACCCGGAAACTATATGCCTAGGGCAATGATACGCTCGATATATGGCTGGAGTGCCATCTTTCATAATGTGTTTCCGGTAATTTCTCGTCTTGATGACTTATTTCTGGATTGATTGGATGATGATGATTATTATTTCTGGAATTTTAACATTCAATTTTATCAATTTTTAAAAAAAGAATTACAACATAAATGGTTGAAGCAATAATTATGCACGTAAAAAAAATACACGCATAAAATATTGAATAATTTAACAAAGACGGTATCTGCAACAGCTTCCAATCCACGTAGTAATTGAAGTTTGAATATAAAATATAAAATGTTGTTATATCTGCTAAAGTTATTCTTTTATTAAATTCAATTCATAGCTCTGTTGTAAATTTGCAGGAGAAGCCATAGTAGTGCAAATTAAAGGAGGGAAAGGTGAAAAGGGATCGCCTGGTGAGAAGGTAGGAGGCACTGTGATTTATTTTTGATACTTTTATAACATTGCAATAGTTTATCGATGTGATTGTGTATGCCACAAATATCATTGGGTTCAGTGTATTTATTATGTTTTGCGAAACCACGGGTATTTATGGTATCCAGTCAATGCCTGCTACTTTAAAGAGGTCATAGCTATACCTGGTATAGTATACTCAGTTTGCCATTGCAATATTTTAAGTTTAGATGACATTAAATAACACTTAATTACGTATTTGTTCTACTTTCATTTAAATTGATTCAAGGGAGATAAAGGATTAGAAGGCGTCAAAGGAACTGATGGTACCAATGGACCACAAGGGCCTCCTGGAGAACGGGGACTTCGAGGAGAGAAGGGAGAATCTGGAACTGATGGAAAAATGGGACATAAAGGTGAACCTGGAGAACCAGGTCGACCAGGAAATGTACCAACTGCAGCTATCAGTAAAGTAATTGTAATTTATTTTCCTTATTATCAAATACTTTATTATAAAAGTTATTCCTATAAAGCATACTTTATTGTATTGTGACAATTTACTTTCAAATTTTGTCATATTATACTAGTATCTTTAATTAGTAAAATTATATAATGTCATGAAACTAGTAGTATTCGTAATGGTTATTATCAGCCAAAATATAACAAGTATCTTGATGATAAAGTTATCATCAAAATACTCGTAAAATTTTGGCTAATTTTACTACTTAATACACATTTTTACTATAGGGGTCAAAAGGGCAGCAAGGACCACATGGCCCCCGAGGCCCACAAGGGCACAAAGGAAAAACTGGACCACGTGGACCAGCGGTTGGTAAAAAAACCTCATTTTATATCCTATTTTGCAAATTATTCATCACCTACTTGATACTCTAAACAAACAAATTTATTTATATACAATTCTAGGGTTTAAAAGGACCTAAAGGCGATAAAGGTGATTTGGGAGTTAAAGGTGAAAAGGGAGATACACCATTCATTGATGTTGGGAAGGTACATGTTTAACAACTTATTGATTTTGACTAGGTAGCTTGTACATTAAATATAAAATCATGTCATTTACAGCTTAAAGGTGAAAAAGGAGACAGAGGCGAAATTGGCCCGGCAGGTAAAATGGGTATACCTGGCACACCTGGGAAATGTGAAAGCTGTAACTCTCATGTAGTTTCCGGACCACCTGGATTGCCGGGGCCGGCTGGTCCACCTGGCACATCAATAACTGGTCCTAAAGGAGAACCGGGCCAAATTATTAAAAGTTCACTTTTTGATTTCGATAACAGTAAGGGTAAGTAGGTAGATAATTATCAAAGGTGGCATATGTAAGTTATGTTAAGTTAAATCAATGTTTAAAACCCTTTTCTAACTCCAGGCACTTTGGAAGACGAAGATGACTTTTATACCGCTGGAACTGTTATTTATAAAACGAGAAGAGCTCTTTTTAAGGTTAGTAATAAAGAAATTTCAGAGTCCCCAATTTTATTATCATTATTGATTCATAAGATAGATGACTTTATAGACAGATACTAACTATATAATCGCCTATCTGAATATTCTGCAACATATGCTTTACTAATAGAGAAAAAAACATTTGGTAGTATACCTACATATTACATTATGGAATTCTCAGAGAGTTAGTAATAGTTATTTAATCCGCAGGGTGATTACGATCTTGCAACAGGCATAAATCTTGAAATCACTGCTGTCAAAGTTAACTTTTCCATACAATAAATAAACAAAAGTGACGTTTAACAGCAGTGATCGCGAGATTTACGCCTGTTGCAAGTCTGTCACGACAGGGTGATCAGTGTCGGTCTATTTTTTCTAATACGTAAATAGAAACGTATAGCTTTAAATATTTTTGTTTCAGAAAACCTCAAGTATACCTCAGGGAACGTTAGCTTTTATCATGGAAGAACAGGAATTATTATTGAGAGTCGGAAAAGGATGGAAATATGTATTTGTAAGTAGAACAACTAGGATCAGTTAGTTAGGTTTTTATCAAAAAATCTTTTACTAAACACTACCTACGCTATAAAAAATAACTTTACTACTACTAAGCTATTAAAAACTAACTTTAACACAAAAAATTGCGTGTAGTCTATGCAGCTGATGTAGAATATTTTCGAAACATTTGAACGGTCAGGAGTAGGTACCTTATTTCCCTAAGTAAGAAAAAAATCCAGTTACTTAATTTTCATCCAAACTTGGATTGCATACTTTGCAAGGTCTCTCCATAATATTGATTGAATGTGAAAAATATAATAACAGAGCAAAATTACCAGCAACACTTGTTTGAGTAAGTATGCTTTGTTGCTTTCAGATAGATTCCGTAATACACACAAGTGCAGTATTAACACCGCCAAAGTATAATACGCTGCAATCCTCAAAATTGCAAGTCCCTAAACCGAACAACGAAAGATATGTAAGTAAGAGTTCTTTTTTGAAAATCGTGTTTTGTAGGATTCTTGCCACATATAATATGGTTAGATATCTTGACAGTCGCATTTACTCAACATTCTACCTGAAACATAACATCCTGAGTCTTCCAACAACACAGACTATTATGAAATCTGTGAAGTTAATAAAAAACAAAAAATGTTACTCTTGATCTTTTTTTTTACTAGATAGTAAAGCGTACAGGATTAAGTTATATTTACTCGACGACTAAGTAAAATTACTTAGTTATTAGTTCATGCAAATTTGCAGAAAGATTTTCTTAGTTCTTTGTCTAAAACTTAGTGGATCATAACAAATGTACGGATTACTGATTATTTGTTGATAGATTCGCTTAGTAGCTCTAAACAAGCCATATCCTGGAAACATGCTTACCGCAGCAAATAGGACTGGAAGGAATGCTGTTAACCAAGAATGCTACAGGCAGGGTTCGAAGTCATTCCACACCAACAATTTTGTGGCTTTCTTAGCTACTAAGTAAGTAGAAATTTAACCGTGTATCAATTTATTAGTACACATTCCCTCCAAATTTACTGAGTTGTTGTACCGTAGGTGGGTGGTAGCCCATTCATCTACATTATAAAATTATAATCTTAGAAAGACATTGCATACGAGTTTGTAAGTTTTTTGGGTTTCATACCAAAATTTTAATCACTTTGGTCTTTGTAATGCCTCGAAACTTGGAATAGTTATAGATAATGTAATAACTATTGTGTTGTACAAAAACTAATTTGACACGCCACCGCTACACCACCAGCGCACCATTTTTAAAACTGTTTAGTTGCGATTCAGTTTAATTTAACTTTCAATGCGTTTTTATTTGTAGTCAACTTTATTCGATTAAAAATTCATTGAAAGCATTTGTATTTAATACAAAACGGTAGAGTATTAAAAAACTGAAAAAATTGGTCAAATATCCAAAAGACCTACTAGTATTTTGACTTAGTCACGTCCTCATACCGTAAGTCTGCACCTTGGATGAAGTATAATCCTGCTATTAGGCTATAAAATTATTACTTATTTTTTAATTTTTTTTTAGCGTGGATGATCTGAAATCTGTTGGGAAAACGGGTATGAATAGTAACCTGCCGGTTCAGAATTCTAGAGGCGAGGTACTATTTGACTCTTGGTCGAGCATGTTCAATGGATCTGGTGCCCTGCTAAACAACTCTATCTACAGCTTTAACGGGAAGAGTATATTTATTGATCCCACTTGGTAAGTTAACAAAAAAATCCTCTCATCATCAGCCATTTGTTTTGATTTTATTAAGACTATTTTTTTTCTGTATTATCCACTACAAGTTAGCTCTCTCGTTGGCGAATCCGCACTGGGCGTGGTGGATTAAATACTAAATTCTCTAACCCAACCTGTCGCAGGTATGACAGCTATATTAAACCCTATGGTTGCTGTACGGTATCATAACACCTTGCGGCACGTTTTTATCGATTATCACCCAGATGGAATATCCAAATTGACTCTGGCGGGAGTCAAACCCGGAACTCCCACTTAAAAGACCACAGCACTCACCTTAACACCAGACATGTGTTGGATACAGTACCCTATTTAGGTTCCAGGGAACTCTGGCTATCCAAATAATAGTAGCACTGTAGATATATATATATTACTAGCTGTTGCCCGCGACTTCGTCTGCGTTTGATTTTGTTTTTAAAGTATTCAGTATCGTTAAGCCTTAAATGAGTATAGTAGTATATATATGTATAACCTGTGACTGTCAATTAATTAAAGACAAATAATTTGCAATAAAATAAAATTGCGACTATAATTAAAGATCTAAGCTATCCTATCTCTTAAGTTGGAGCAGACTGCTCACGGTGTGCCAATTTAATTTAAAATCGGTTAAGTAGTTTAGGAGTCCATCGCGGACAAACATCGTGACAGGAGATTTATATATATTAAGATTATACGGTATGAACTCAAAATGTAAAGCTACTTACAGGTAAACTAACTTACAACTACACAAATATATCCAGTATAGGCAATGTATAAAACTTCATTCAGGCCATCAAAACTATTTGAAGCATGTAGTACTGCTATTTTATGTTACTATAAAAAACTAACATTAACTAATGTGACTAATGTGAAATATGACTTCAAAGCATAAAATAATGAAATAAAAATCCAAATAGGACACTGATAAAATTCATTTCATGCATATAAAGTTATATTCGGACAGAGAACCACAATGTATCTCTACAATATTGAACTTGTTATAAAGTTGACATAACTTAGATACTGGTGAGTTGGCACCCATACGAGGTTGAACGGCGAGGGAAAGTTAAGAGGGTTTTAATAGGGTTCCTCGGAACTATAGAAATACTAGGTAACAAAGTTTACAGAGATAATCCGACCAATATAAAATGTGATTCCTATGCGTATGAAGGTAAAACGCGCAATGTTCGTCGAATCCATAAGTAACTGTTAGGCGCCTTTTTTCCCCCAAACCCCACATATTGTTACCTACCGAAGTGATACCTCTGTCCGCGTATCTCCGTTGCTTAGACTTGTATCTAGTCGTGCAATTGGTCATTAAAAACCTTGCAATGTCACTTACAACCCCGCACCCCCGCAACCCGGCACAGACAGATGACTTCAAACGAATCACGGGGAGCCGCTGGAAACAAGCGGCCCAGAATTGTGGAGATTGGAACGCCCTACAAAAGACCTATGTTCAGCAGTTGATGTCAATCTGTTGTAATGCTAAATTACACTTAAAAGCTAATAAAACTAAATAATGCATATTGGATAGAAGCAAAATAATGCTTAAATTTTTTCAGAGGGCCTTCCTATATCCCATTAAATTAAAGTTCCCATTATTTCGCAGGCGAACCAAAGCAGTGTGGCTTGGAAGCGACTCCTTCGGCTCAAGGTCACCAAGATTCTCCTGCGACAATTGGCAGAGTGATAACGCAATCAGCAAAGGTACAGCGTCCTCACTTGCCGGACGTAGACTTCTAGAACTGAAAGAGTAAGTATATGGTTCCACAGATAATGATGTTGAAATTGCGGGGTTTTTTTATTAATATTTTAATAAGAAGAACGCGACTTAAGTCTCGCTCGTAAATGGGTTTTAAATTAAAAAAAAAAAATTCTTGACTTTTAATTATGTGTACATTATTCTACTAGTCAAGCCTTTTAATTATTTTTCCCATAAAAACCCGTTGGACCTTTTTACATCAAACATACCCAAGAACAATACCCGCTAATTCGACTTTCAAACAGAAAAAAATCTAAATTAAAATCGGTTCATCCGATCGGGAAATACGATGCCACAGACAGGCAAACGCGTCAAACTTATAACACTCCGTCGTTTTTGCGTCAGGGATTAAAAATTTTATGTTAAATATGTATTTATTTGAAACCAAAACAACATTCAAAACCTAACGTGGGTAAATCATTAATCTAAGCGACTATTGTTCCACCGTTTCGTTAGAAGACATAGATGGACATGGGTAGACCGTTAAAACTTGGATATTATGCCCTCCTATACTGTAACATGTTTGAAACTCACCTAGGGTTGTCCAATTACAACCACCATTTAAAAACTTCTACTTTTTCTTTTGATAAACTCTTTCTGATGCCCACTTCCACCTTCCACCTTCCACTTTGTTTAGTACCATATTTTTCCAAATAAAGAATTTGAATTCGAATTTTGAATTTGAATTTGAATTTGAATTCGCAATTTAAGAACGCAATTTTCTCTACACATATTAAGGCCGAAGATCAATAATCATATCAACTCATCACCGGTCCACTACAGGGCACAGGTCTGCTCTCACAACTAGAAGGGATTAAGGCAGTAGTCCACCACGCTGGCATAGTGCGGTGGAAAGATCGATCGGCCAAAGTTAATTTCATACTCACCGTTGCCTACATTTCTAAAAATCCTTACCATTTTCAGCATATTAACTGCTGGGCGGAAGCTTCTGTTTTCTTAGAAGGAAGGTATAGTATATACTCACCACGTTTCTCAGTTGCAATTTGATAGGCCTTAGCGATTGTTATCACAATATGTTAGAGAGAACTGGGACGCATAGCTTAACGTAGCCTCCGAGCCACCTGGGCTAACACCGCTCCGTTGCAATTTGATAGGCTTTAGCGATTTTTATCACAATATGTAAGAGATAATAACTGGGAATCATAGCTTATCGGAGCCACGTGGGCTAACACCGCCAACAGCAGACCTGGTTTTAAACCGGGAATCGAAAAAAGGGCCTAGTCTGTAGTTAGACCACATGCTAACCCCAAGTTAGTTATTTCTAATATGATAATGATATTGTACTTTCGGCAACTGCTCCCGCAGTCTCAGAGACTTCAATGGCTACCATCCTCACGACTGAATGACAATGAGTCTAACTTATAAATTCAATAAATGAAATTTATTTAAGGATCTAAGAATGGTAATTTTTAAAGAATTGTAATTTGACAACCCTAGCGGCACCCTATTAGATACCATTAATTACGGTTGAGTAAATTTTGTTATTTCATTCTGTACAAATTCGCTTTTTGAATCCATCGTTTTTTGAACTCGTGAACGAATTGCTGGAACATCCATCAAGCTAAAATACAATTTAAATTCACATGAATAGTGCACCCGCCTTTTTTTTATTCTTTTTTGTATCCAGGCTATGCAAGGCATTTCTAGTATCTGACCGTCAACACTACATTGTGATCGTAACTATATATAGTTTCTAACAAATACTGTTACACACTACAAACAGCAATTTAACCACATTTTGACGGCCGATTGGCGCAGTTTGGAGCGACCCTGCTTTCTGTGTCCAAGGCCGTGGGTTCAATTCCCACGACTGGAAAATGTTTGTCTGATGAACATTATTTTTTTTCAGTGTCTGGGTGTTTATATGTATATTATAAGTATTCATAAAAATATTCATCAGTCATTTTAGTACCCATAACACAAGCACACGCTTACTTTGGGGCTGTATAGCGATGTTTGTATTGTTGTAGTATAATTATTGTTTATTTATTTTTTTGTAAAGTCGTGGTGGCTAACTCCCGGTTTCTTCCGTCACTTTGAAGTGATTTCTAACCACTTTATGTCTATCCATCAAACCCAATAGCCCCAACGCCCAATGACCCGACTCTAAGTAGAACGTCCCACCTGGAACTTATATAGCCCTTTACAGGAAACCTTGTTAATTTACCAAGTTTGCCCCTATTCCCGAAAAAACTCACCGAACACTTTACGGTGAGTTTTACTCGAAAATAATAGTTAGTTAATTTTTATAATCTTTAAAAGTGTTTTTACCTACACTTGGAGGAATTTTATAAATTTAAAATGAATTTAAACATTTTCGGAACCAACAGGACCTGACTCTGCGGCTCTCTGGCAATCGCGGCCTGAGCGCTTTGACCACTAAGCTACGGCTCTCCTACCGCTGCCGAAATTAATAAATGCATTTAGGTCAGTCTTATAGCGACTGTAGCGCCATCTAGTAGGAAACATTGTGGATGCATTTTAAATTTATAAAATTGTTAATTAAACCTAACCTATTTATTATTATGCCTGTTGAAGAAGGGGTTCTTCGCAAACGGTTTTTGTCTTAATTTTGCTAGTTTATCTGCAAAATCTGGTTTATTCAAACTCATGTTCTGGTTCCCAGATATCCATGTAACAAGGAGCTTATAGTTCTCTGCGTAGAAGTTACGTCTCGTACACAAGTTTTGAAATCAAATGCAAGAAGGAGACACCACAGGTAAGATTTTTAATAAAATAAGTGGCAAACTAACTTTCATAGTTAGTTAAGTTTCATAAAGTGAAGACATGCAAGTCTTATTTATTTATTTCATTCCACTTCAAGCTAGAACTTGACACCAATCTCACCTTATGGTACTTGATTATGCAATCCAAGATGGTAGCGGGCTACCCTATAAGGGTTATTTATTAGTCTTAATCGGTTTCTGCGTGACATCGTACCGGAACGCTAAATCGCTTGGCGGCAGGTCTTTGCCACAGCCTAAGAGCCTTCCACCAGACCAACAAACAAGCAAATCCGAATTTTTAAGGAGGCTATCGGTCATTTAATCTTAAGCTACGATTCTTCAGGGTAAAAAATAAAACTAAAAAGTGGGCGGGTGATTCGGTCGTGATATTGCATTGTATTGTATTGTGTAGAAAAATTGACGAAAGTTTGTATAGGGAAAAGGTACAAGTATCATAAATAAAACGAGGACAAAGCCGCATAGAACCGCTAGTATCAAAGTAAATGCTATTTCGAAAAGCTATTCTGGTATACCACAGTGTGGTCAATTCGGTTGTACGCTAATCTTACACTAAACTGGCAGCTCTAAAATTAATACCGTCTTTTTCAACTTTTTCCGGTTGAATAGCACTGCTCTCAAGATAAGTTGATTTAATGAAGTATTAGATTTGGTTCTATACATCTTATCGATAGAATTTATCAATGTAGTAATGTGTAATTTTTCATTGACCCGCGTAAAAAATGTTTTTCAAATGTGTAATTTTTAAGTGGCAAGTTTTTTATGAACATTTTACTTTAACCACTTTTTTTTTATTCTGCCACAAGTAAGCCCTTCACTACAATCTCACCTGCTGGATGATGCATTCTAAGATGGTAACGGGCTAACCTGTTAATGGTTTGGCAGTTATATTAAACCGTTATCGGTTTTACGGCATCGTACCGGAATAGTCGTTAGGGTATCAAGCTATAGCCTCCCAATTTCTAACCATACCCTTGGATCACATATCCACGTACGTCTACGTTTTTATACTCATAATTGACGAACCAAGCAACCTTGGTTTTCCATTCCCATTAAAGGTCAGGTGGGCACCTGATGTTTAGAGGAAAACCGTCGCCTTTATAATTGGCGCCCTTTTTCTCAGACCAGTCTAGAGAAAATTCAGAATTCATTCTCTAGGTTACAGAATTCAATTTTAGTACATGTACGTCTATTAATAAATATTCCAAGAGATGTCAGATCTCTTGAAAAACAGGAGTAGGACTCTGTAGGTCGTAATACTTTCCACGCAGTAGCGTACATAGAGGATATGCACAGGGTATGCAGATGTTATAATATAAAATGAAGAGAATCTCCAGTACGAGTTATAAATACTCGGGTGTAGGCTTTTTGTAACTCTTACAATCCTTAAGTTTTTTATAACTTTCTTCATTTTATATCATCTGCAAACCCTGTTCATACCCACTATGCACGCCTCTGTTTCCACGCACCACTAATTAAATGTTTATATATTTCAGGTCAAGAATGAGTATGGCGGAATCTACGTTCTATAATCAAATACCGGAAACATAACATTCGCAGAAACACTAGACTATTTACTGTCTTCCTAATATTTCCATTGTATATAGACCCATAATATTATACTCCTGCGTAGGTTTTATGAACCAACTAAGTTGAATATAATAAAATACATGAAATCCATTTACAGTACATATAAGTACATTATTGATTGAAAAATGGCCCTGAACAAAATAGTATGTTCAAAATTATTAAAAATTAGATTTCTTAACCTCAGTTTTTCAAATGAATTCAGCAAATATTTACTTTCGCGGTATTTAATTATGTTAGTCACGTAGCATGGAGTTATCAACGAAAATATTCCCTCGCACCGACAAAATATGTTGCTATTTTCATGTTTGATGTCGGTTTAAGATACTCCCCCGCTATTTATACAGCTGCAGAGCTTGCAATCAGTTAAGTTTCAAGCCAATGTATACCAATGTGTTAAGGTAACTTTTGTAACGATTATCGCGACCATCCATTCATTAACCTGTTAACGCGCGATTTCTTTGTGTGAGCATTGACTGGGTTGATTGAACGCTCGTGCTTTATCTTTCAATTAGTTGCGCGGCGCTGTGTTTTTCTCAGCTTTCATGACAAAAAAAAAACATTATAGAAGACGCTTGATATCTCGTTCCCAAATAAACCTAAAGAACAAAACCGGTTTTAAATCCTTCATCCTAAATGACAACCGTGGCGAGGGGTATCTACAATTAGTTGCCTTTTAAATTTTCAATTTCGTGTCATATTGTTTAGTCATTAGTATAATATTATAAATGTAAGTTAATTAATTATACTTTTAGATATAATATTTAAACAGTCATTAATTTCAACTGTAAGATAACAATTTCTTTAGTTTAAGGATGATGATTTTAGAAACGCTTAATAAGTTAACTAATTGTTGTCACATTACACTCAGAACGGTATAATCACTTTTCTCTTAATTTTATATTATTAGTTTTTGAATAGTAATTGTATTGCAGACGTTTTTAAGTTTTCGTAATAGTTGCAGTGACTTGGTGGATCCTGCCCTCCTATGACAGCCTGAACCCAACAAGAAGCAATTGGTGGCTGAAGATATGAATACGCAAAGTTAGACGGAGGGATGTCCTAGAGTTGCTGGTTTGCAAAGCAAACATTATAAGAAAGCTGGTATAGGTTTATTTTTTGCTAGTTCAGAGTTGCCAGACGCCAAAATTCCAGGTTCAAATTTGTTACGTCTGCACAGCGCATATTTAAAAAATATAAATAAAAATGTATGGAAAATTATTCATGACAGGTGCGACACTTTTCCTATTCTTTAAGGATCGTAAAACTTACCTTTGGTTTCTAAATAGAATTAAGTATTTGTATTGTGTTGTTTTAATCGACAATAAAATTCTTTAAAAGTGTTGAATAAAATTTTAAAACGATTTTACAAAAGCTTTTTAGTTAAAGATCGAGGGGTTATTGCTCTAACCCCTGACGAATCTGTGCGCAAATTTGTTGTTCGCGGTGTACCAACACAGTTCTAAAGTTAAAAATACTATGAAATGTCATGTTATGTCTTATGCATATTACTTTATCGTTATATCTATTAACGTTCCCACTATATATATATAAAGAGGACAAGACCTGATGATGAAGACCTTATGTATTGGAGATACATTATTCTAGTCTTAGAGGTTTTTGACATAAAGCGAAATGAAAAATAAGCTACTTACGAAATTGTAGCTAAAAATCTTCTAAAATATACTAAAATTAAGTCTTATTTTTATGTGTATTAGGATGAAAAATGAGCGAAGTATAACTGTGGCATTTAAGCAGTGAACTTTTTTTGTATTTTTTAAACAATTCGGAACTCCTATTATTGTTTAAGCACTTGGTTCTCTGGCTTTACGATATATCTCGCAAAATACTATCAATAAAAAAACAAAAAAGTTGTTTGGCTCCTAATCACTTAAGAATTGTGCCCTTTACATGTCAGAAAGACGGGCAGAGTGAAATTTTTAAGAATTAATCCGCATTTTATTTTTACCTGCCTTTTAGAGAAAAATATTTTTGCTATATTCATTCTGTTGCTGCACATAAATAATAAATATTTTTACTTTATTAATTACGTAGTATTATTTTAGATACTTAATATACCTGGAAATGTAACGCTTATCTTTATATTGGTAAAGTTGAACTCAGCATTTTTAAAGAATAGAGATATCATCTGTATATACTTATCCGTTACTTTGAATACTTTATCACTTTTCATGCTCTTAAAGTCGTACTTAAGGCTATGTGTACGCGAACTAAAACTCAATTTTATGCACTTGTGCACGATTGCTTACTTTTGGACAAACAATAAAAAATATTTAAATAAGTCAAGTGTTATGATTGCGATTTAATAGTAACATAACATTAAATCAATGTTTTATATTATGTATGTTAATGTATTAATTACTACTAAAGTAGAAGAAACGTTAGGAAATATATTTGTTTAGTTTGTTTAAATTTTTATACTTTCCTGCGCATCAATAAATTTATTGAATCACACCACCTGTGCATGGTGTAATGTAATATTGTAGACACGGCAATTTTTAACATTGTATGTGCTTGTTTGTTTTTACCTTTCTAATAAAACCAAGAATATATACTTTACTATTTAATTGTAAACCTTAGTTTAACATACTCACGGATAATAATTGAAAAATAAATAAAACAAAAAAAAACTGTCAATTTAAGTAGTTTTATGTACCTTTATAACGCATTTTACATTTTTGGAATTATGTAAAAAAATACATTTATTTATCAAAGCTTAGGTTCTATTTTACAGTCAGAAACAATTGTATGGTATGCCCATAATTCTTATGTAGGTACGAGTACGATGTAAAATTTACCTCATTTTACATTTTTGATGTGTTATAAATATTTATTTTTTTTATTTTACCACCTTAGGTTCAATTAAATAGTTAGTAATAGAATAGAGGAAGTCTTTACTGCACATACAAATAGAAAGCTAGGTTAACAAAACAAACGTTAATACAAATTATATACGCAAAGGCGGCCTTATCGCTTGAAGCGATGTCATCCAGACAACCTTTGGTTGAAGACACATATTACATAAAACGGGATAGTGCAATACCCAAATTTACCCTGCCACGCTTCGCTGTGGAACATTGTGATTGAATGGTTGAGAAAAGTACATAAAAACAATCCTTGATGCGTATTATATATCATAGTAAAATTTCAGCTCGATTGGTGCAGAGCTTTGGAGAGAGAGTTTTTGAAGCGTACACAAAACAACATAACATTTATATATATATATATATATATAGATAATAATTAAATAATTGCATTATATGCCCATAATTTGTAGGTACGATGCAAAATATATAAATAAAAAAAAAATAACACAAGATTATAAGTGTTGTAACAAGCCTATAGGGGGATTACCAAGGTGACCAAAACAAGAAACATATACTATAGAGGAGATTCTACCGCCGTAAACAAGTCCTGATACCCGAGTTTTTGAAACATTTAAAGCCAGTGCCATGCAGCAATGAGCTAACAACACTCGTCAATGCTGAACTTAAATACAACTCCACTTAACAGCTTGTTGCAACATGTTCGCACGCTGGTGCAAATTGCCAAAGAGTTTTGCATTTTAAGCTTTTAAAAACATTGTTGACAAGTACCTACTAGGCTACGTTAAACGTCAATTTTAATAACAGTTTAAAGCACTCATCAATGCCAAAGCTTATTCCAGTCCTTCACTATTACTTCTCGCTATATTTAGGTATATTGATTTCATTTTAAGCATATTCTAATGTGACTAAAGATTTTAGATCCATTGCCACTCGGGTCACCGAACATATAAAAGCGATTAGAGACAATGAAACACGGAAGTTAGCGATTACGGAGCACATTCTACAAGGGGGCACCCAGCACTGGATAGAGCTACATGACGCTAAAGTTCTCTCCACCGACCGTCATTATATTCCAAGACTAGTCCGTGAAGCGATTGAAATTCGGAAGCATAAAAATTTCAATCGTGAGGACGGTTTTAAATTAGCAAGTGTGTGGAACCCAGTGGTAGAATTATGCATACCAAGAAAGCATCGTACAGCTTCTCAATTTAAGTGACGTCGAACAGTTCGTGAAATACCGACAAAAAGAACACGAAAGCGAGTAGTCAGATTCTGCACATGACATCCAACTTGACATCTCGTACCTACGCCGTCCCGTCGTGACCACGATCCATGTAACTGGGTCGAAATATCGACAAATCCAAAATATTATCGTTGTACGAGTATGGACCCGTTCTAATGTAACGTTATAATCTAATTTTTATTTTTAGTATGTGCTTTATAATGCTTGCACTTTCTCGCGTTTTGTCTATTCCTTTCACCAAGATTTGTCTAAAAGCTTTAGCAATAAGACCGCCTTTCCACACAACTATTTCATTTTCTTCCCCTATTGTTATTCATGTATGTGCAATAATGTCATGTACCTATGTTTTTAACCATAACAAGAGGTTATGTTAAAAAAAACGGTAAGTATCGTCGTCAACTGATTAATGCTCGAATAGAAGGATCTTTTTTATAATTATTACTAGCTATTGTCCGACTTCGTCTGCGTTTGATTTTGTTTTTTGATGTGGCATTCAATTTAGTTGTAGTTCTAAAAAAAATAAAGTATTCAGTATCGCTAAGCCTTACATGAGGGGTTTGTTGCTGTCCGCTGAGGAGCTCTGTCCTCTATCTCCGACCACATTCATCAGATCTACATAAAGTTTGGGCAAAATTAAACACATATTATAACCTCTATAGTACAAAAAAAATTTAAATCGGTTATAATTTGTCGAAGTTATGGTGTAAAATCGTCAAACACTCATCCCCTCTCCCAAAGGAACCGACCTTAATATCGGGATAAAAGTATCCTATATTACTTTTAACACTTCCAAGAATATGTGTACAAAGTTTCATGAGGATCGGACAAGAAGTTTTTGCGTGAAAGCGTAACAAACAAACTTACATTGACATATAATATTAGTAGGGATTATGTTTTTAAATACTTAACACAGTAACAGATTAAGCGGTGATAGCCGGTCTCTCGTGGAGACCGACTTCAATCCCCGGCACGCACTACTGACTTTTCGGAGTTATGTGCGTTCTTAATTTAAGCGATTTAAATATCACTTGCTTTAACGGTGAAGGAAAACATCGCGTGGAAACCTGCATGCCCGGAAGTTTTCTATGATGTTCTCAGCGGCTGTAAGGTCTACCAATCCGCAATTTGCCAGCGTGCCATTATACTACGGCCGAACCCCTTCTTATTCTGAGAGGAGTGCCCCCTAGACCCCTTGCCCTGTAGTGGGTGGTAATGGGTTGATGTAGGTTATTTCAGTTGTTAGGTTTGCCTTTGATGGTGTTCAGTGGTAACCGATGTTTTTACAGAGAAGTTCCTGACTCAGTAGGCACCGCTGGCTGGGTTGCGGTTGTGTGCGAAAGCGTTCCCAGTCACCAGGCGATAAGTTGGAACCGTGTGGTTTTAGTCGGTAAGAGACCGACATAACCACTGCAACTCCCCGTGATGTTATCGTTATCCATGATGATTTCCCCACGAGAAAAAAAAAAGGTTATTTCAAGCTTAATTATATGCTTTTGAATAATTGTTATACATTATTCTTAAAAGGTTTTCTAATCTCGATACCTTAATAAAAGATGGATCTCAAGACATTACATAACATGGGATTTCTAAGTAATCAAAGTTTAACCACGATTTATTAATGCGAAGTGATGTAGACGTAACGAACAAGCCGGCTGGATCGAAAACTTTTTTAATATATCCAACCGAAATAATTCAAACTTCATTTCGAAGACTGTGTCTTACAAATTTTGTATTTTATTGGAGTAAAATATATGCTGTTTTATTTTTTTAGATTACAGTAACGTTTGTATCTTTTTATTATTAAACTAGCTGCGCCTCGCGGTTTCTTTGTAACGACGTGAAGGAAGGACGATATTTGGTATATAATTTAGGCACTAACCCTCGGGAATTTGATGTTTTTCCATGACCAAAAGTAGCCTACGTTACTCTCCGTCCTCTTAACTAACTCAGTGCCGATAAATCAAGACGATTGTATGCTTAGTAACGACGTGAGAGAAGGACAAAAAAAAGTTAAAAACCACTTTTGCATTTATAATATTAGTAATAGAATCGATGAGGAGTAGTGGAGTTAATTGCAAAGTTTTGTCAAGTTCTGACAACTGATTTGGAGAGTGTGACAAACCCTGCGAAACTATTCTAACGTTACGCCATTTAAGCACTAGCTCAGTCACAGCCCATCTCCCCATCTGCATCTCTAAACCCATTTTTTAACCGACTTACAAAAAAGGTGAAGGTTTTTTCTACGTTTGTTTGTTCAGAACTCTGTCATTTATAAACCGATTTAAAAATTATTTTTTTGTTAGAGAGAAAGAACCGACTTTGTTATACTAGTTGTAAAAGCAAGAAATAAGTATATTTAAGTTGGTGCCAAGTTTAATGAAAAAATATAGGATATTTTCCTTGCTTCTATATAAAAAGGAATACGAAGTATATGATCTATACATAGTAAGTTTCTACACTATAATTTGTATGACATGTAAGACGTTGGTATACCCTAATAGCATCTTGTAACGTCAAATTTGGCACCTTTTCATAGTACTCATGCAACATTTAGACGCCCTGTTTGTGATTTACCTTTTACTAACGCTACGTTTGAAGGTGCGGACGCTAAGTTTCATCATTATTTACAGCTATGAGACTTATCTTTTTAATATTAGAGTGTATGAGGTAAACAACATTGCACAACTGTAAACTGGCTTCAAACACGCGGATAACCCAAGCATAGCTCAAATCAATACTTGAACCATTTCTACTTCAATATAAGGAACAGTAATCAATCGCCTGAATAAGAAATCAATTTGCAGCTGTTACACAGAACTCGTGTTTCCGCAGTAGATCGATCGCAGTTACCAGTATGTGCCCACCCTAAGGTATAAACATAGTTTAGCAACTATACAGCTGGTTGATACTCGTAAATAAACAACTATCACAAACAAAGATGGAAGTTCCTTTTCGTAGTAGTCTATACATTGAAGGCGCTAATAAAATAACTTTTAATGTTATATACTTATTAAGTCGTCATTGCGTATTCTCGAACGCACCACTAATGACACTATATTACACTATTATGTGTTGTTATTGTAATTTCACTAGATTGAGCTATTTGCGCAAACTCCACCACTCACTTAGATAAGGCTATTGACTAGCATAAAAACTTAGGTATACCCGGCCAAGTTTATTATGAACGAATTCTCTGAACAAGGTACAGTTTTAAATCTCAAAAGAAGTTTATTTTTTTAATCTACGGTTTATTTATCACCTCCCGATACTGGAAATATTAATACATAAACATAGTTTAGTAATTCATAGTTTCTAGAGTATCTTAACTGTTTTCTAGAAATGTATTTCCAGATACATTGTAAGTGGTAACATGGTAATAACATTTTAAAATGAAGCTGCGTGGTAGTCGATTATTATTTGTTCAGGCATGTTTTATGTTAGCTTTGTGTTAGCTGCCGTTATTTTTCCATAGTGATTCAACATTTTAGAATATTATTACTGTCTATCCTATCCTATGCTATGATTTCCACAGAAGGCGACTTAATCCAAATCCATCTTTGACTGCAGAACCATCCATTGATCTAGTAAGCTGTCTCTTAATTAGTCAACTCGCTCAACTGTATCATTACTAAGCTGTGTTAGAAATTGCGGCTGGCATACTTCCAAGTTTGTTAACTGTTCGCAAAACCTAATGCTTTTTGTTTGGCCTGCGGTGATTAGCGGAACACGATAAATTCAGGTAGCACGCAGGTATCTGTAGGCGGTGTAAATCTTCAGTCGCGAAAAAAGGCGATGTAGCTCAGTGTGGACAATTTGTTTTACGATTGTAGCTTAGCTCGCAGACGTTAAAGAATTACTGGACTTTAAGGCGACACAACGGTGACTCAGTCGTAGTATTTCTTAAAAAAGAGTCGCCAAAAGTCGCTGTTCTTAGCGAATAATCGCCATTACGGTTTTACGCTAAATATAACGTTTACTAAGGTAAGGTTTTAACTTTGCTTAAGCCGGCCTTATTTTTAATGCCTTACATAACTACTTACCTAAATATTAGCAGTACTTGCGTGCTAATATGACCGAATAATTAAAAGACGAATATGTTATTGTGTCCTTAGTATTCTACTTCTTTGTTGTAACACTCTTGCCAGAGTGGTCGTGGTTTTCACGGCCGGATATTGTTTGTGGAAGTTGTTACTCGCCTCACGATCATTTGCCACTTTTCCCTATTTGCAGAGTGTCTGGTACACTCAAACAAGGGACCTCACACTGAAGATGTGATCTGGTCGGTCTATCGCACAGGTGACATTACTAGTGAGCTATAAATTAACAGACTAATGCCCGTTTTCGCTAACTAGGACCAGCAGGGCTAGCACAGGCAGGAGACAAAAATTATATCCCCCGATTATATCACCTGACAGGGGATATAATTAACGTGTCCACCTCCTAAAGCACGGGAACACGAAATAGAAGACGCTTATCTATTATTTGGATATTATTTTCACTTGTGCACCAGTGCTCTGAGAGTTAATATAGCTGTGGAAGAAGATACACTTTTTTCTTTTCCCCGAGGTTATAATTGTCTCCTGCTCACGCTAGCCATGCTGCGCAATGCCTAAGTAAGTATCTACCTGTAAGTAAGTACCTGTATACAGGTATACCTGTCACCAATCGATTTTCACGTAGCAACTCTTATAACCTAACTTGTCTATGATTCTTGCCACAAGGTATGGTATTTTGTGTTTGTATTATCTCGTTTTTCATTTTTCGTATGAATTTAAGGTTATTAAAAGAATGTTTTTTTTATCTGTCAGTTTACGAGTTCCCTAAGTATTAAACAAAAGCATCAAAACCACTCCACTTTAGTAGTGTTTCTCGAACCGGCGGTTAGGCACTTCATTACATTTAGCAGTTGACTATCGTTGATTATCATTAAATGTACTCGTTTTTTCTTTAAAAGAACATTTAAGTAAAACAAACATATGGACATGACAAAAATATAAGGAAATAGATATTATCCCGTCGAGCAGGGAAAGCGCAAAAGTCATTTCCTTTTATATTCCTTGAGATTTGTAACTGCATAGCCATTCCTACACTCTCTACATCCCAAACATTACTCAACTAAGCCATTTCTTGGCGGATATTACAGCATCCTTCAATGCCGCCCACTACGTTCGATATATGAGTCGGAATATCTACAGTTTCATTCGCGTCCCCATAGATCAATGTAACATGAAGCGAACCTTAACCCACTTATGGCGACTTCTTTATCGTCTTACATTGGGTACTAAAGAGGCCACCCCTTTAATCTATCGAATCGTATTAATAGTAGTCCTAAGATAAATAATAATAATCATTTATTTCAGGCTTTACCCATAGATATTTTAAGCATTGTACGTAAATGAATCAATTTAAAATTAAATTAAATACATTAACTTCGAAAGATATTATGTCCAAAAAATAATAAGAAAATAAAAAATTAAATCAAAATCAACTCAAATCAAAAATTGAAATATATATTTTTTTTATTTTACCTATTGATTTAATATATTTAGCGCCATGTAGGAGCTGTCCCGCAACCTGCGTGGTAAAGACGTACAACGCTTGCGCATCCATCGCAGTGTGGAAACAATCCGTGCACATCTATCCTTTTCTCAAAGTTCCCTGTGGAAAAGATGGCTCTATTTTTAAATTATATATTTTAGTTTCGACATTTGTATATATTTTATTTTTTTGATTACGGTTTAGACGGCCTTCCAACATCTGTTCTTCCTGCACCCAATATGTTCAATATCTTTAAGGTTATCTCCTAGACCGTCATAGCTTTCCATATTTCAAGCATGACATATTTCAAGCGAAAGTCAGTGCTGTATAAAAAACAAGGTTTATTCAAAACATTAACGTAAAATTCTAAATTCTAAATTCATTTATTTCAAGTAGTCATAATATAAGCAGTTTTGAAACGTCAAGTCTGTCTGTTTGTAGTGACTCTACCACCGGTTTGGAAGGCAGTTTCTACCGAGAACAAGCCGACAAGAAACGTATTTTAATGTACTTCCATATGTAGCATAGGCACTCGGAACGTATCAACAATAATTGTAAATAAAAAACAGAGCCACCATTCAGGATCGTAAAAGTACCATAAAAAATAATGTAAAGAGTAAAGGAATATTTCTTTGCTATAGTGTACTCACAAAACAAGATATCGCGTTCAATGGTTGTAATAAATTTAAGCACTCTATCGAAATTCAATATGCAAACAGCCGTACGTAAAATCACAAGGGTAAGATAAGGCGTAGGGGAGAACAAAAAAAGGTATAATATTCAAATGTTCTGGAATCGAACGTTATGTCAGAAAGTATTCGTTCAGGCGCTGAGGAGGAAAATTGAAGTTTCTTGATTGATTTTCTGTTTCTTTTTGAAAGTATGGGAAGGTAACCAATAGGGGAAGGGTACTTCTCTCAGAATGAGAAGGGTCGCAGTAAACCGCGCCGCGATCCGCCGCCGCGGCCGCGGTAACTTCGATTAACGCTATGATTTTCTTCATTAATTTTCTTCATTGAATGTCTTAAATGTTGTTCACGCACGCACACAAGCATCCACTTGCATACTCATTTACGCACTCACGGTCACACACACACACACACACACACACGCACACACACCCAGAATGCCCCATACAGACCAATATAATTTATTCTACAGCTATTGCTTAATTTTTATTTTGTTTTCTTATTTTTTTAGCTGTTATAATATGTAGATTTCATAAAAAATAGGTTTAAAATAAATATGCACCTTTTGTAACAACTGAACTCATTTTAATTTTGCGTGAAAGATAAAATTTTAAAAAAGATTTTTATCTTGTTACGCCAAAGAAATATAACTTCTCACGCGTGTACATAAGTACACACACGTTTTTTTTTAAAGATAAGATGAAACTTTTATATGTTGTTAGCAATATCGGATACAATGTTTACGATTCCCGGCTCACGCAAATTTACTTACTGAGTTTTACTGCTAAGGATTTGGGCAATAAATAGTGCAATAGTTGTGACGTGTTCGTCAGAAGGCAGATAAAGTCACAAAATCGAAAACGGATATTACCTCAATATATCATTATGTGAAAGCCCGCCAGCATTTTAGCAGCGTGGTGGGTGAATGCCCTATATCTTCGTTTCATAGAAGTTCGTTCCCACTACGACTGATAACGATAACTAAGCATGATCAAACGTAGGTAAAGAATTCTGATCTCAGTCAACGAATTTAAGTGATTTCATGTTATACCTACCACAATTTTTATATAACTAATGCTGAAAGCGAAAAAGGTATATTTAATTCCCTGACGAAACGACGGGGTGTTATAAGTTTGACGTGTCTGTGTGTGTATGTGATACTCATGTCCTCACCCTAGTACTAAGTACTATTTTTGTTTTCCTTGTATTCTTCCTATTGTGTTGTGTTGCAATAAAGTTGTTCTATTCAATTCTATTCTAGTAATAGGATAACATTACTAGTAATCTAAAATCCAAGATGGCCGCCACAAAAAAATGTTTTTTTTTAATAACTCCCTCAAAAGTAAGCATGGGTATCCAATAAAAGGGATTGACAAGTAGAATAATATACACTATATAGAAAGTCGCAAATTTATATTTTGTTCTTTTTAATTAGCACTGTAAGTTACACTGCAAACACTTGAAGTTGATGCAAGCCGGTAAAGAGCTCTCGCAGCCAATGCCAAAGTTACCTCCGCAGCATGTTGCCACATATTCACAAACTGTAGCCGACTTATCAAAGCAATTTGCACTTGTAAACTTTTAAAATTTAAGTCAACTTTTAACATTTCCCAAGCACTTCCATAATGTGAAGCTTTTTAGTGAACAAAAGTTAGTATGACTTTTTTCCAGAAACAGTTGACCGCCCTGTTGGTAATAAATTATAAATTACTAGATGTGCCCTGCGGCTTCGCCCGCGTAATTTTGGGAGGCAGCGTACTGCTACATAGACTACACCTATACTCATATATGAGATTTTTTCACAAACATTCTTTTTTCCTACGTAATTTTCTTTTTCAATGAGAAGAATACTATATTATTTCTAATACCTCCAAGAAAATGTATAAAGAGATTAATAAAGATCGGTTCAGTATTAACAAACTTACATTCACATTGATAATATTGGTAGGGATTGGCGTTTGCACGCGTTCTTCGTCAGTGGTGCGTCCAGCGTGGCTTTACCACCTTTTAATCGGGGGAGGAGACCCGAGCCATGTAGTGGGTAATGTGTTGATGATGAGGATGACTTATAAGACCACCGCTGCACCAGTATGGTATGAGCGAAGCAAATAAAATTGTAGCCTGTGGAAGTACGTTCACAGTTTTTCGAGGCAGGCATAGCAATGCCAACAGATATCAGGGGTTACCTGGATTCACCGTGTTCCGCTAATCACCGTTGGGTAAACAAAAAGCATGAAGGTTTTGCCTGTGGCTTCTGCGAACGGCTAACAATATTGGGAGTGTGCCAACTATAAGTTGTGGCTGTGCTTTTGTAGGTTACTTGTGCAAGTACATATCTGCGGGTTTTTAAAGCGGCGCGTTTATTAAATTGAAGCAGCAGTTAGTGAATGCTGACATTAATCGTAATATTAGGCAATAGTGTAAATATTATGTTTAACCAAAAAAGCATTAAAGCATAGGTTATTTATGCGAATAAGTCCTCCTTACTAATATGATAATTTATTTCCCTGAGCATTATTCAAAACACTCATTTACTCAAAAGTTTGTCTTTTGTTTCGTAGTTTAATGATTTTAATGTAGAATGTTTATCCTTTTCTTGCATGTTTGTTTGAAATAATAGGTGTAGCAAATAAATTTATTTTTAATATTCCATATCCGTTGCTAACATAAAATATATTGCTTTACAATCGAATTATATGACGTTAGATTTAGAAAACAAATTATTTCAAGTTTGCATTGCTATCTTTCTAACCCGCAATGATAATTATTATCGATTTTATAGCATCTACGAAATAAAAAAATGACACTTATTACAACCTTCCCTGTTATAACCAGTATTTAAAATTTTATTAGGTAACGGAAAGAAGGTTCAAGATATGATTATATAACGGACTGGTATTTGTGTACCTTTAAGTATTTAGTAGTGCTTGTTATCAGAAGTTATTCAAGCAAGCAAGGGGCTGTTAATTGTTACTTTGGATTCCTAACAAGACAAGAAAATTACAGAAAACACAACTTTCTTTGTTAATGATTTCTCGGCAACTGCTACGTTTTAATTGCCAATATGTACCTAGCCTTAAACGGTTGAACAATGAGGCTTAAAGACTTTCAACTTCTATTTTGTAGTTCATTAGAAGAATTAAGAGCGCCTTTAAACTTTCAAGACTTTATATAAGGCCTGATGGTAGTAAGTGTATTGTGTTTACTAAAGGTGAAATTACACTAAACATCTTCTTTCTTTTTGAGCTATAGTTATTTTATAACTTATAAGCTGGTTTCCGTACTTATTGGTTTTATAGCTTATATAATGAGAACTCTTCAATCGCTAAAATTGTTCTTAAAGCCATACCAGGCCTTGCAGTACCATGACTTTGTCTCTTATTATTACAATGTAATCAAATTATAAAGTTAAGAGACATGTGGCCAGCAGTCGCAGCAAATTTGCGTGCGATGTTACGAATACGAAGTAGATGTATACTTGGTTCTTTAGGTATTAAGTAGTGTCCGATATATCGCCCGAATATGTCGAGTTGTAACTGATGATCATTTTGTATTAAAATGGAATCTTATCCAAAGTTAGACGTGTCTCTACTCCATAAACTTGCTAACACGTAACTTTCGAGAGCATCGACAAGGGTGTTGATAGTGGACTTTTCTCGGAACGTCATTCAGCGAGTCAAATGATATATTGTATGAGGTTGACATCGCTTGAAATTTTTTAGCCTTTTTCACTTAGTGACATTTATTCTGCCACGATACCCATAGTTGCAGGATAAATGTCACAAGTGAAAACGGGACTTTAGAGAAAAGCGCTTTAAACTGCCCAGTCTTAATAAAAACCAAAACACCCGTGTCTAAAACACCCCTTATCTGCGTACTTTCTCATAAATAATCCAATGCATAACAGAGCGGCCAACACGAGCAAGGTGTTAACAGACGGGTAATAAGTTAGTTCCTATTATGTGTTTCCTACTGCAGTTACTTCGAATGGGACCTCCATTGATTAAGGTTGGAGTACGGCCAAATTCACGATTGTTAGTAGGTATACTATTCGGTTTCTATATTCATTATGGACTACTGTTTTACACACGCGTAGAATTTTGTGCATTGTTATCGTTGAATTATGAACGTACAGAATCCTCATTCACCCATTATGCAGTGTACAAAAACAGTAAAACAGCCCGCGCACGTCTCACTTTACACCCGCGGAATGTTGCTGGCTCACAAACTTTTTCCCATTTTCCCATTTTATGGTAAACTTTTAGAACATTAGACTTAAAATTATTACTGTCAACTGCTAAATGGTATGAAGTGCCTAAGCGTTTGTTCGAGAAACCATTCTATCAATATGAAGTGGAGTGGTTTTTGAGGCTTCAATATTGGTCATGTACACGGTTTCTGTATATTCTTAATTCTGTGGTTGTTAAACCTCTATCGTTTGTTCTAGGAGTTGAAGATTTTAAACCAGACTTTGCCCATTCCAATAGAAAAAATGTATGTAACATATTTAAAAGAAAATTACTAACCGTTTTCACGAACGCCGAACTAGATAATGCCTAAATTAGTAACCCCTAATCTAATCCTATACCCTTTTCCTAGGTTTCCTTTTCGCCTTAATCATTAGCCACTCGATTTAGGCGGACATACGTTTATTTACTAACCAAACGCTTGCAGGACTGCTAAGCTAGCTAACATTAGTTGAGAGGTGTCAGTGAGCTGGACGTAGTACACTTATCATCATCTTTAGTCTATTAATGTCCCACTGTTGGGCAAAGGTATCTAAGTATACATGCATTCACAAATAAGGCCCATACTACTCCAAGTTGATGGGCTTTAACGATTAACCTGACAATCGGGACCGACGGCTTAGCGTTTACTCGGCCCTTAAACCGTGTGCAATACCAATTTACTCACTGAAGCCTACTCGAGTTCTAGAATTATTTTCAAAAGATATTTTTTGCAGATAGGTACTAGCAAATGCTGCCTTAATTCGTCATCAACACTATAAGAATAAGTTTAATAAATATATTGTACTGAGTCAACTTGTTTGTATACTCGCTGAGACTAACGGCGCGCAAGCAAATCCTAGCCGACCTTTTGCAGTACTCGCGGACTGAGGGTGACTCTCATTAGAATCCCCCCTTCACACCACTTTAACTCTCATTAGAATCATTACATCATATCATATCACCATACACAATAAGTGCATAAAATAATATCTGTTGCAACCCAATGGTGCAATAAACATTAATCAAATTGAATGGGTTTTTTTGAAACAGAAGAGTGAAAATAATTAATATATAAATATTACATATATTCTTTATGAAATTGGATGATATTGGATTTCATATATTCTATATGAAATCCACATCAATCCTGTTATACGTATGTATGTTCACATAGCCACGCTATCAAATATTATATACATTGATGCACATACACTTGATAGAAAAGACAAATTAGTTTTAGTGGATTGTGTAAGTATATTATGTTGTTACAAGACTTAGATTTTTTAACTATTACAGCGAATACACACAACAAATCACGCACATCATGTCGAGTGCACATAAAATATCATGTTATGCCATCGTTTAGATATCATTATATATCGTAGTTCGAATAAAGATTTTTTACTAAGTCATTAAACCTTCCATTCAAGAGTTTCATCATTGTCTGGTGCAATATCACAGGTTCATCAGAATACCTTAGCTAGCATATAAATGTACGGTCAAATTGAACTTAGTAATGAGATTTTTGCTCCAGTTCAAAATATTCACCAGAATAATTCAGTTTCAAAGTCAATGCATAAGCAACTAGCGGCCAGGCGTTAACCGAAAGATAATAAGTGCGCTCCTATTTATGTTTCCTAGTGGATTTACTGCGAAATGGGCCCCCATTGATTAGCTGTTGGCTAGATGCCAAATACCAATTTGTTGCGGAAACTATTTGAACTGGAACTTGTTAAGGGATTTGATAGGCTAGCGTATGATAGCAATTACATCTGATTGAAAATAAGATACTTTAGTTTACCTTAATATCTTCAGTCGTAGTGATCATCATCAGACTACCTTCAGTCATAGTGATCATCATCATCATGATCATCATCATCATCATCATCATCATCATCATCAACGGTTTGTCCTAAAAGCCTCTCTCAATATGTAGGTTTGCCCATAATCACTAAGCTATGTAGACGTGTTGGTGATCAAGGAATATTAAAGTACAGACCCGGAGACGTCAGAAAAGATGGGAAGACGACATAAGGAAAGTTGCGGGTTAGTCGGAGTACTCTAGCAAGGAAGACTACTATCGCCGCGGGCTGTCCTAGATGTTATAATAATAATAATAACGTTTAATTCAGATAAAAATCCATAGCTACAAGAATAACAATTATCTTATTTACTATATTATAAACTAAAATTGGTCAAACCTATAAATAATAACAAATTAGGAATCACCTCCCGTGTGTACCAACCCAGTGCTCCATAAAGGGATTTACCCATTTAGTTATAATGTTGTAGTTATGTTTATTTAGTTATAAAGGGCAATATATTATTAAGTTATGAAAACATCATAAATAAAAATAAGAAATTTGGATTAAGAAAATAACATTGAACTCTTTTATAAGCCAGTAAGATACTAAATTGTAAGAAATAAAAATAAAACCTTCCCGTTAACTGCTTCCCGTTCTCCGTTAAATTTCCTTAGTCGCGTCAGATGACACCCGCGCATAGAGGAGGGTTCGTGACAACTGTATTCTGATCAGCTGTCACCACACGGCTGAAGTCATAATCACCATCAAGTTATTTAATGTTTATCTTCTATTCTACTACAAGTTAGCCCTGGACTGCTGCTAAGTGACGATGCAGTCAATGGTAACGGGTTAAACTTTTATTTTTAGAAGTCCTCTTTATCTCCATTACCGTGGTTATTAGAGTCTAGTCTATGCTATGCTTTGTCAGTTCGGTTCGGTTCGGCTTTCTATTTAAATTACGTTCGCAATACTGGAATTTTTTGTGGTCTTAATCTCGTCTCTTCTCTTGTGGTAAAATCTTAATTAAATCTTTTCTAATAGATTATATTTATTTAATACCTGTATGTTTACATTTTAACCAAGAAAAAGTTTTTGAGCTCATGAAATCTATATTTAGGGCATATTTTAAAGGAGCTGCTTAGTGTCCTGCTCAAGTAAAGTACAGAGTAAATATCAATATAAATAAAAAAAACAATAATAAGTGAAGTAAGGTGAAGATGATTCAATAAGTTATTAAAGATGATTACCAGATGCATATTTTATTATGTTTCCAATTGTAATAAAACTGCTTTCCGTTACTTACATAATTTAACATTGCAGTTTAACTTAGGCATTTAAAATCTATGTTATATAGGTACATATAACATAGTTTTTTTTTTTATTTATTTAGTTTAGTTTTTAATTATTCTATTTATGTTATAGTGTAATGCGTAGTGATGGGTCATAGATACCAAATAAATAAATTAAAAAAAAAAAACAAAAAAAAATATATATATATATATATATAGGCTGGAATTTGGAAATAGCGATAGGTGCTTAGGATTAAACTGGCTGTTCATTATAAAATCTATCATGACCTTCCGTAAAGTGGCGCCTGCTTCTATCCAGTACTCAACTTTACGACAGCTATGATCATCCGCCGAATTCCAAAGTAGCACAAACGAGACACTCTAATTTTCCCCGATCCTTTATGAAAGTGAAGCGGCAGCAATGAATGGCACGCCGGAGTGCGTACCAAAAAGTTTTTTAATATATCCGACCGCGCTCATTTCAACTCGAACATTTCATAAATTTCTCCGCACTTAAGTGGCCTCGCGCGTCAATCTGCAATGACCAGGACTGGTCGTGGTGGTGAACAAGGAGCAAGGTTCAGCCGTATACTGACTCGATGTTTTTAGTTGTAGTAGAGGTATTTCCATGCTTGTTTCTGCCCCCAAAGTTGCATTGCTGTGTTCCAATCTGAAGGGCATGGTTGCCAGTGTAACCTACAACCTACGATTAATACTGTGGTATTTGGAACTTCCCACAAAAGACCCAGTGCAGAACAGTGGATGCCAATCGATTGATGTGATAATGGCGATGGTAAAATAATCTAACCAGAAACGTAGTAACTTGGTCCGCACTTTAAATGTTCCGTTTCCTGCCGAATTGGGAGTCCCTAGATATTTCAAATTGACCCAATATAGTGGAAATATAATTCTATGTAGTTTTTTAATTTAAATATAAAGACTAGTGCTCGACTGCAATCACACCTTATGGTAAGCGATGATGCAGCCTACGATGGGCCGTGCTTGCCTAGAAGTTGCCTATTTACTCTTGATTTGAAGGTATCCAGATTATAGGTATCGAGGAAGATGGAAGGGCATTCCAGACTTTTGCGGTGTGTATCAGAAAGGAAGAAGCGCTTCAACTAGTACTCGCAGTATTTTAACTACGTGACGGCGCAGATTCTTTCGCTGCCTCACAGTTCTCTGGTAGAAAGGAGATGGTTTAACTAAATCGCGTAGCTCCTGAGCACACTTTCCGAAATGTATCTTGTAGAATACCGCGAGACAGGCAACCTCGCGACGGTTTTCAAGACTTTGAAGTCTACTGACGTACAACGTCGTTGCCAAAGAGTAGTTCCGTTTCTGATGAAAAAAAAAAAAAAAAAATTTTAACCCCATTTTTAGCGTTAAGCATTTATATCTTAAAGGCGGAATCCGAATGCAGATTCTTTGTCCCATTTTGCCCACAAACACGTGGGCAAGCAGACCAAGAAACGACAAAGAAAAAATATTTAAAAGTGTGATTATATTTTCGATGCTATTTTACTAAGAATTTAACAAATTTAATTAAAATCACAGTCAGATACATAAATTTCTGGATAAAGTTATTATATTATATAGGCACATTAAGTGTCTACCATTCAAGCAATAAATTAAGCTTGTAGAAAATTAATTTGAAGCGGTTCATGTAGAAAACTTAATCTGAACTCAAAGTCTTTAAACTTTATGATTAGTCTAAATACAAAAATATATTACGTACTCACATAAATGTTTGGGCTTCATAACATTTCAATGTCTTAGAAACTAATTTTCCCTATCTATTACATACCAACGTAAAGTAAAAATAAAAATGTTTGAGAATAAATTACGAGGAATTTTTTTAATATAATATAATATTTTATGTTGAAATAATTTAATCTCACATTTAACTCGTCACTCATTAGTCTTACACCAAATTTATTCTTTTAATTGCGTAACATTATATTTTAATTTTACACGTTCTTCGTAAACATTATTTCAACTACTCATTTATTTTACCTTAATATCTTGGCCTTATCCCTATATATAATATATAGGGATAAGGCCATCTTGCACGGTTTTAGTGTGTGATAGACACTGAGCGACAGGAAACTGTAACAATATTAATATTAGAAGTAAAAATAAACTTGTAGTGCTGTAGGCTGCATAAAATTATTAATTCATTTAAGGTTAATTCTATATCATTTTATAACAAATTACCAGATGAAATGCTTGAGATGTCTCTCAATGAGTTCAAAGTTTATATAAAAGGTAATCTTATAGAAAAATCCTATTATAATATTAAGGATTACGTGTATGATAAAAAAGCTTGAAATGAATTGCTCTTACTTCATAGTTCAACATTAACTCAACTGTGAGATGGTGATAACAAAAAAAACCTGGCTAAGTTTGTTGTGGGCTCTTTTTACACCAGGGCGCGAAACATTTTTGAACTTTAATTATTTTTTGAATTTTTGAGGTTTGTATCAGCACTTTCGATACTTGTTTGTTTGTTTGGAATAGATAAAACTACCTAACCAGTTTCACCTTTAGAAAGTGATATGAGAAGCTACAGCTTTAGTAATAATAAAATTTCAGCCTCATTCGTAAACCAAACCAAAGAAAAAACGTTTCCAATCTGTACGTAGACGCACTAAATGGCCTGCCATACATTAATATAGGTAACTACATAACGTACGGCTATGAGAACGGTACGGTACGGTATCCGTTGGTGCTACTTAGCCGGTTTTAGAATTCCCCCAAAAATCAGGACTGTATAGAAGGTATAGCCATTATAGGCTAGCCCATTAGGTACCTACAGCATGAGAGGATCAGCGGACGCAAACATTTAGGATTGAGAAATGTGTAGAAGGTATAGTCAGTATAGGCTAGCCCATTAGGTACCTACAGCATGAGAAGATCAGCGAACGCAAACATTTTCAGCTGACAGTGAAAAATAAGTGGCAACGGGAGACTAATATATCCTCGTAATGTTTATTATGGTCCGGCTATTTTCAACTCTACGCTACCCCTACTTGCCGAACCGTAAACGTAGCACATGTAAGAATTATGACTAGGGCCATAGGTAATTATCTGTGGCATTGAGCATCGTATATATCTAATTCAGTGGCGTGCATATAGTTTATGACCAGGGTA
Organism: Pararge aegeria; assembly: GCF_905163445.1. Classification (NCBI taxonomy): domain Eukaryota; kingdom Metazoa; phylum Arthropoda; class Insecta; order Lepidoptera; family Nymphalidae; genus Pararge; species Pararge aegeria. The sequence goes on along the minus strand of NC_053195.1, from coordinate 5,692,281 downwards.
GGATAGGATAAAGCAAGAAAATGACATAAAATCGAATAATCCTCCACATAAACCAGTTATATTAAAAAATTAGGGTAGGTGTACTTTTAGGCATTTAAAATTAAAAAAAAAAATCCTTTTTATTTCAGGTTGGGGAACCATATACAAAATTGAGAGATATAAAAGACACTCAGATTTAATAAATATATAAATAGAAAAAAAAAATTATGAAGTGCACTCCACCTAGTTCTCGTTACGTACTTACGACTTAAAAAAATATTTTAAGTATCGTAATTTTATGAGCAGCTTTTTTACATCGTTTACCTACTGTAGTTATTTGTGTTACATCTGCAATACCTGGAGCGTAAATAAACTTAAAGAACATGGTGTGTAATGTGGTGTTAAGATGTAATAAGAAAATAAAAAAAAAAAATTCGTGAAATTATTTTTTTTAAACATCGGACACTTCAACGTTTAGTGTTTCTTATTGTGTATTTATTTACACTTGGTTTCTCAAAAATCTGAACAAATGAAAGTAGTACTAACATCCAGTGCTGTTTTTCTCCAACCGACCGTATTTTATCAAAGTATTGAAGTTCTTGACATCGAAGGGCTGGAACTTGCTAAATGATTTGCTATTTAAGGTAATTATAATCAGAGGTAATAAACATAAACTGATATAGCTGACAAAGACAACCAACCAAAGTCGTAACTATAAATACTTCGCTTATTTAGTTATCTAAATTCCTAGAACTAAATCTTGAGAAAAAACCTTCAAATTAAAATTCATTTATTTGCACAGATTGATGAGGTACAATGGTATTATAAATAAAAGCATCACAACAATCTGCCACGGAGTGGCATGCAAAAATAATTTTTATCCTTAATTTAATTTCTATACAATAATAAAATCTAGCAATGCACATTGTTATGAACAATGTTTATTACATCAACTCAAATACAATTCATCTTGTAAATTAAATCAATTAAAGAAAATTATAAAATCATAGCTTCAGATTGTATTAATAAACAAATCCAAAATCGTCGCTTCAGTTTTGGGTCCGTTATAATTATCTAATAATATCTCCGTTGTGGGAGCAATTTTATTATTTTAATTGTTAATCTAAATATGAAATAACTTGAAAATTGCATTCAAATTGTATGGAATACTAGTATTGTTATGATATCCATGCTTAGAAAACATTTTTCAGTCCGTTGTCAGCGTGCCAACATCAATCAACGTCCGAAGCTCCGGGCCGATACCCACGTCTCACCTGGCCTTATAAATGATACGGACCCTGCGCCTAAAATTATAACATAGGTGACACACACCCCACGAGTGACGAATTTCCTGTGTTTAAACTCTGAAAATTATAACTTCAACTATGTGGTTTAGAGTATATTTAGAGAGTAATGGTATTTGACGTCTGCTATCGATGAAAAAAGTATTATTAGTTTTGTTTTAGTTGTAAAAATAATATTGCGTTGTAGTCGTAATAGTAACATCTAGTGTCGTTAGAGCTTTTTCCACCCTCTCGGGGGAACTGAGTTCGATCCCGGCACGCACCTCTAACTTTTCGGGGTTATGTTCGTTTTTAATTAAAGCAATTAAAATATCGCCAGCTTTAACTATAAAGAATAAATAATATTGTGAGGAAATCTGCATGTCTGTTATGTGTCGTTGTTCTATATAATGTTTATACAGGCCTGTAAAGTCTACCGTTTGGTGCACTTGGCTAGCGTGGTGGACAAGTACCTGATTCCGCGGGCAGACCCGTGCACTGTAGTGGACCAGTAATGGTGTCATATTGATGAGGATATCGTCGTTAATTTTGTTTTTTATATTAAATATTTCAATTTTAACTCCTATATCGAGAACACACAAAAAAATAGTATTCTCAGGTCAGCGAAATATAAATTGAAATATTTCTTAATCTTGATATGTTTTAAAATAATATTGAGATGAAAACCACCCACTTCGGGTTTCGGAACAGTGCTAGCTGTGAAATGGTTCCACGAATATTCTTGGTTTATTTTTGTTCGTATGATTAATTTTACTAAATGGATTTATCCAAAAGTAATATGAGCTAGATTTTATTTGCTATGGTTTACAAAAAAGAAGTCCGCCATAAAAGTTGTGCAAGTCCAATTTGGTTGAAATTGTATCTTCTCCAATACTTTTAGATCATTGAAGAATATAGAAAAAAAAATGTTTCGGGTAACTGTAATCTGTCTAGCTTTTCTTTTTTTACCGAGAACTTTGTAAAGAATAAGCAGGACTTCGACTTCACTTGGGGAGAGTTTGAGTTCGAATCCAAGCACGGACATCTAATTTTTGTAAGTTAAGCGCGTTTTGATCAATTATAAAATATCACTTGCTTCAACGGTAAAAGAAAACTAAAAGATGCGTGCAGTCAACCAATCCGCAATGGGACAACGTAATCGACTGCGGCCTTGAACCCATCCGGTTGTGAGAGGAATCCCGCCCCCTGTAGTGGGTTGATCTGAAGATGATGATGATGATTATTTGAAGTCTGTTTCACTCGACACTTTAGGCCTGAAGTGGTACTAATTGAATTAAATTCAGAATACTCAAACTATAATGTTTCTTAGCTATCCCCTTCTCATTGCTTTCCTAGTAGAGATATAAAATATTGTATGTGCAAGGGAAGAACAAGCAGTGAATTTGAAATTTGAAAATCTTTGCGGACGGATGGCAAGATTTTAATAAAGTGTTCTTTTTGGGCTCTATTGCAGTAAAGTCATTTATCTATCTTCTTTTCACGTGTGCAAACACGTAATCTATCACAATATAGACTATATCAACATAGTTCGCATTGCTCCACGATACCATTTCTTAGCGGATATTACAGCATCCTTCAATGCCGAGCTGCACTTGATAAACGACTCATACTCCTCTCTGGAATAGCTTCAATTCCTTACAGAATATTTACTGTGAAAGAAATTTCTAACGTATCGTTCTTTTTATTGATAGAACGGTTCAGCTAATTTTAGTTGAGGTAAGGATTTCGATCGTAAAGTCTACTTTTACTTATTGGTCTTATAATATAAACAAACTTCTTGCAACTTTTTGGGGGAAGGTACAGTTTTTGTAAATTCGTAAAAATAATAAAAACTCATTTGCATAAATAAATCTCTTTTTATTTTGCTTGTTAAACTTGTTTTTTAACGCACAACACTAAAAAAGATTGCTAACATTATAAGACCAGAAAAAATTGAGTGTGAATTGAATAGCTATCTCAATTTTAGAATTGCTTTAACTACATACCAATATCTATTAATTTATAACTGTTAACGACACGTCTTTCGCCTAGAGCATCGTTCATGTTTTGGTGCTAAAAATGTCTTATTTACCAAAATCGGTTTTTTTCAGTATGTACTATTTTTTTATCAGAGAAAGCAAATTTAAGCAAAACTAAGAATAGGATTAAAGCCTGCAGCCGGTGTAGAAATGAATATGTTTAATTCTGAAATGGATAAACAACATATTAAATTTATCGAATAAGGGTAAGAGCTACCGTAATAAAAAAAATGAATCAGTCTATTATTTTAACGCTCTAATGACTCTCAAAAATTCATACATCTATAAACCGAGATACGTAGAGATAGAGAGAGAAACACAAAGACACATAGATACGGAGACCGAATTATCAATATTTTAATATTTACTTGAAGCTTATAAGCAATACACATGTTTCTACCTTGTGGTTTTGAAAGAATAGTTGTTGGTGACTAGTTAATGAATTTTGTATTGTTTTTTAAGCTTTAAGTTTCAAGAACGTTGTAATATGTTTTATGATGTTGATTTAAATTCAATAACTCGTTCCTAATAATTTAGTTTAGTTAGGAACATTACTGCACAGGTAAATCCGGTAAGTTGTGCCATCTACACTATTATTTTTCTTATTTATCTGTCCATGATGATAAAATATTTCGTTGTTCCTTGATGATAGTTCCAAATTAGCCCATCCATCAGAGAACTTCAATGACACAGGCAATTTGATACACAGACTCGCAGACGTATAGTATACATAAAGATATACAGGCACGCAGACAGATACTTACATATTAAAGACACAAGGATACACATATACATGGACACACAGATACACATAGATACTCAGACACACAGATACATAGACACATACATATATGACAAATATGATACATGACAAACATTTTGCATCACGGTTGATGAATCGTTCTACTGTGGTGGTTTTCCAAAAGAGTAGTTGGAGTCTAGTTTACGAACTTTATCTTACTTTATGTTTCGAGTGCGCGGTAAAATGTTTCTTGATGTTGATATAAAATGCAATTACACAATTCGTTTAACAAAGAACATTACTGCGCAGATAAGTGCCGTAAGTTGTTTCGTCCACATTAATTCCTCCTTAATTGCATCATATATTATTAAAGTAAATTGTAGCATTAATTTGGCTTCTTGCTGGACCAACACACAGTACCGTTGTAGTGTGGAAACAATAGCGTATAAATAATGTGATATCTACTGGTTCGTCTTAAACTAAGATCGCGCTTATAAGTAACGTATTGTTTTATCCTACTACAAATTAGATGCAGTCTAGGATGGCGATTCGCTTGGCGGCACGACTTTGTCGATAGAGTTGTACCAATGTCTCCCAACGGACATAACACACACAGTCTGCTTATTGAATTTCCACTGCTGGACATAGGTGTCCATTTCCATAGAGGAGAGGACATTAAATTATACCCCACGCAGCTTTTTTTATTCTTTCGCGTATAAATATTTACTAATAACGGCAACTTATTTTAAGATACATAAATACTTTCTTTATTTCACACAATCAGGAGATAAAAATAGTAAATATTGAAAATAGTAAAAGAACAAAAATAAAAATGCCCAAAGGCGGTCTTATCGCTCTAAGCGATATCCTCCTGACAACCCTTATTTCTTTTTAATAACTTTCCTATTATTTTAACAGTTAGGACCTATCGTCTGCCAAAACATGTCTATCTATCTTTCTATCTTATAACGGTCATCGATCTCTCCGACGCAGTGGTAAGCGCTGTAGGCAAGTGGGAGTCCAGGGTTCAACTTCGGCACAAAAAATGAAGAAATTAATAATTTCTTGATTTTTTCTCTCGAAATTTTCGACGGTTAACTCGAAGTGGAATAAATCAAAAATTCAACAGCCCAACTTATTAGGTAATTAAATGCTATTTAATATCACGAAGCAATAGTAGAGCAGTTTACAATTATTATGTGAACTTATATGCGGACGACTTATTTTGGGAAATAAATCAATAAAATCAAACTTTGCATTGACTTTCAAAGTAACTTTTCAAAAGCAAAGCTTAAAAGTTTAATTACATTAAATTCTATTTGATAGTTCACGTTAACGTTTGAAACATTATAATACCTCCAACTTCGTAAATTGCAAGAACGTATATGCGGTTAGCAACACTTGACAAACTTATCCCGTAACATGATCCTTTACTAAAGTTCGGACTTAATCCAAACTTATTGAAGCAACTGCCATCCAAGTCCCATCTGAATTATAATATTATTTTGCGGTAGATAGCTCATTTATCATTTATAGCGATTTTTTTAATGTAAGCAATTAAAATATCAATTCTTTAAATGGGGAAGGAACATCGTGAGGATACCTCTATGCCTGAGAATTCTCCATTATGTTCTCAACGGCGTGTGAAGTCTACCAATCCGCAATTGGCCAGCATGGTACGGCCTTCTAATTTTGAGAGGAAACTCGTGTACTGTTGTGTCGTGGGTTTGTATTATGTTGATGATAATAATGATGATGATGTTGACCCACTTCTGGATACAGGCCATGCCCGCAGCATACAAACTCACCGAACTGCTCCAGTATGTTTCGCACTGAAAGTGTATCGTTATTATAAAAGCTTTTATAAACAAGGTTAATTAAGAAGGGGATAAACCAAACTGGCATTTACTCAAAGAGCAAGTTAAACCATCAACCCGTATTGGATTATCTGAATAAAACACAAGAGGACAACATCACAATATCTCATACCACTCAACATCTCCTAAGGATGCTCCGGTGGCGGAGCGTAACGTGAGTACCCAAAGGGTACATTGCCAAAGATCTGTTTGGTGTGTTGTATAAAGATTAAATAAATTATAAATTAAACCATACAAATTCTACTGATTTTCGCGGAGAAGAGAAAAATATTTTAAGTGTCATAATAAATTACTACAAGTGGGTAGCAGGCTAAACTGTTAGTGACTATGGAAGTTATATTAAACCCGTAGCTACATACCCTGTTAAACCCCTGAGCGGTTTCCACGCGACATCGTACCGGAACGCTAAGTAGCTGAGCGGCACGTCGTTGTAGGTAGAGTGGTAACTAGCCGAAAAAAAACCTATTGAAACATATTATTATTTCTAAAAATACATAGTTTTTATTCTCATTCGTCAACACATGCAACTTGCTGACACCGCATTGCAGTAGATAGATTACTATCAGAGTCGACTTTTTTCAATTAGCAAGCGAAATGAGCTCGCCAAGAATATCACTCGTGTGCTGGGTAGTTTTATCAGAACTAGGTAGTTTTATACGTTTAACAAAAGAAAATAAATGTGAAAGAAGAATTGTTTTTATTTTTTAGGAATCATTTTGAAGATACACACAGCGGGCGTTGAAGAGAGTTATACTTTTAGTATCTTAACGTGGTCAAATGACCGTAGAAGAACCAGAATTATTAAATTTAAATTAAAAAAAAATATTAATTAAGGCCAATCACAGGCACTTACGAAGCGTTCATACATATATGTATACATAAATGTAAGGGGATGGTGATAACTACGTTCGCCAACTTAAAGAAGAGTCCACAACAAACTTAGCTGGATGGAATTTGAGCTATGTTATAGCTCAAAGAGTCCCAAATTTGAAGTGGCAATCGGCGGGGATATAGCTACGAGAACGTTCGATCTCGTCCAGGGTCCCAAGGTGCTGGAGGGGTTCAAGAACTAGGGGGATTTGTTCACAAGTTGGACAGAGTACATAAAACAAGTCGCACAAGGCGCTGGATTCAAGCGGCACCAATTCGTAGCGAGTGAAAATCCCAGCAAAAGATCTCTGCTTAGCGGCAGAAATAAAAATCGTGGTAGTGCCTCCCCGGAAGAAAGCCCGGAAGAGTTTTCTAACAAAAAGGTCTACTACTACTACGAAAAAAAGAGTTATTACTGTGTTTTTGGGGATAAAAATGTATCGTAAACGCTTCGCCGAAAATGCAGGCAGCATTTACACATATCTCTTAAGCGCCGTGTGCTAAAACAGCATTAAATTTCGAGGAAGCTCCTTTGCAGCTGTTAGATATAATTAATTGGCTGTTGGCTTGGACCGTTTACCTGAACTAACTAAGCATCCGTTTACACAGAATCCAATCGATATCGTAATTGATATATTCTCAATTATTGCACGAAATGTTAATAAGAATAATATCTCTGTATTAATATAATTATTGCCGTACCCCTATGGTTACCATCTTAGACTCCATCAACAAGTATCAGGTAAGATTGCAGTAAAGGACTAACTTTAAGTATAATATAAAAAAAAACATTGTTATATTGGCCAAACGAATACCTTAATTCGTAAAATCAAAGTTTAAGGTGCTTTAAGAGTTCTATTGATTATGGAAACATGTATGTATGAACGCTTCAACAAGTGTCTGTGATAGGCCTACTTGAATAAAGAATTTTTAAATTAGAATTATATAAAATCTTATCGGGGATAAGCTATACATTTGCAGAACTGATCCCAGTGGTGGAATGCTAATAGGCTGCGGTTGAAGATAAAGCCAATTCTTTAGGAACAGTTTGTTACGCAGTGCGACCTTTGAATATTCAATTTTTAAATGATTTTAATGTATATTTCATGTAATAGGTTAGGTTACCTTAGTTTTCACCTTGAGTATTCAATTATAATATAATATTAAAAAACATAAATATAGGTTGGCAACCCAAGGTGTTTGTATGGCAGCCCCGCACCGGTAAACGCAGCGTTGCTCGACCCCAACAACGTGGATAAACGACATCGAAACATTCGCCGGGAACCGCTGGAAACAAGCGACCGCTAATCGTGGACTTCTATCGGTTGAAATGATGATGATGATGATCATGATTAAATTATAAATGTGAAAGTGTGTTTGTTTATTGGTTGCCCTCCCTTTATGCCCTAATCAAGCAATCAATAAAATCAACAAGGTCGAATATACTGTGCTACATTTTATCCCAGGAAAACGAACGATTCTCACGGGATTTGTAGAAAACCGTCAAAACGCGGACGTAGAACGTGGGCTAGTAAATAATATTTACGGCTTTCGGGCAACTGAGTTTGGTCCTTGGCACGCATCCCTAACTTTTCGGAGTTACGTGAGTTCTTAGCTGTTAAATACTACTTTAACGGTGAAAGAAATCATGGTGAGAAAACCAGCATGCCTGAAAGTTCTGAATGTTCTTGCACACTTGGCCAGCGTGTTGGACTTCTGCCTAAACACTTCTCATTCTGAGGAGATCAGTGCCCTGTATTTGGGGCGGTAAAGGGTTGTTAATGAAATAAAATGTTCTGCTAGTAGGTCTACGATATGAGAACGGTCCGACAAAGTAGAAACGGTGTTCTAATTTATAGTACTTACAGCACGAAGTAAATTTTGGCTGCAACCGTATCTCGAATATTATTTCGAAAATTTAAACTGGATTAATTATCTGAATGGTAAGAACTATAACATTCTTATCTTAATTTGTTTTCTATTATGTTAAATTAAAAAAAACATCACATTTAATTTCTAAAATCTTCCATCAAATGTTTGTGTTGTAAACATCATGGCTTTTCAGTGTCTGAGTGTTTATCTGTAATGTATTTTATTCCTAAAAATATTCATCAGTCATCTTAGTACCCAAAGAACAGGCAACGCTTATTTCGGGACCATCTGACTATGTCTGTATTATTTTAGTATATACTTTTATTTGTAGTAGTGGTCACCTATTGGTGTATATTCGACAAAAATTTATTTATATTATAAGTTTGAAGTATATATGTCAAATGTATTTAGAAAGAAGATATAATTGGTTATTATGATTTATAAAAAAAAATCTTTGAATTATAACACTAACCAATGACCGCACTCCATTACGTACGCCTTATTTTGGAATACTAAGTTTTATAAAAAGTATAGTGCTATAGTTATATAATGTTTACCTTTTGACAATCACCTTTGTGGATCTTTTAAGTATGGCGAAGTACAACGTGCCGAATTGGCACACCTAAAAGCCCAAATGCAAAAAAGAAGAAGAAGATCATTGGTTTCTTGGTTACGTTGGTTTCTTTGTCAATCAATCAATGTCAGACGAGAGTAAGTCATTAAATGTAGTTTTACTCCTTTAAAAAAATACTTTGAAGGTATGCGAAACAGTTTAAGAACTAAGTGGATTTTTCAATGCAATAATTTTAGAAGGAGGATATATAGACTGCTTTACTCAACGACATACCGGAGATACTAAATTATGCACTTAGTATATGTTATCGTAGCCACCACACCCTCGTAAGGAATTTAAATACTGAGTCTTCTGGAGTGAAAATGTGCTACTTTCAGGACATTATGCAGATTGCATCTTAAATTATATTGTACGTTCGATGTTGCCAGTGAGCAATTTCTTAAGACGTGAAAAATCTTTCAAGTTAAGTCAATAGCGGCTAAAAGCTATGGACTATCATAACCATCCGACGATCGAGAATCACTACAAACGCCAACTGGAAATTCATGCTTGCTTGACTGAAATAATCTTTAATGCTATAGCATAAAGTTCATTTAACAACCTGAATAACGTTGAAGCTAAAAGCTTGAAATGTATTGAGAGATAGGAAGAATTTTAACTTTATAATATGAACTCTATTGCAATAAGATAGAGAACATTAATTGAATTAATTCACAAGTAAATTATTAACTTGAAATGCGGCTAGGCTAACTACAAGTGAGCTGCACTTTATGCTACGCCAGACCACGTCATCCTTGTTCGGTCTACGCAAAAAATACTAATGGAGCTCATGTTATTTTCTGCGGACTCGACTCAGCATATTTTGACAAAGTGCGAAAAGGTTATTAACCTCTGAATCCATTTTCAAACATCTAAATGTCAGTTTCAAACAGTTCAAATTTGGAAGCCGTTCTTTTTTTAAAAATTTTACATTACGACACTTTTTGGGGAAATGCGTATAAAAAAATATCCAACCCACCTTTCATGATTCTGTAAACGGCATTGGCTTTCTAAATAATTTATCTTTATCGTAGTGCTATTTATAGAAGTATGAAATATATAAAAATCATAAAGAATGCGTCAACTTGCACCGAAATCGCATGAAAATGGCTAAAACGTGGTGCCGGTATTTGACCTTTATAGCGATAAAAATACAGCGAAATTCACAAATCCAATTGATAAAATAGCTTTCTTGTTTCTTTATGAACATAAAATAACTTTTTTCACTTACTTTGTAAAGGCTGTACACATTTCCTCAGAATTTAACCTGAACCTTCCAGTTTGATACGGATAGTAGATTTATTAGTGGTTTTATTACGATGGAAATGTATGTATGTACTAACAAAATAATATAGGAACAAAAGGCTAAAAGTTATGACAGATAATGTAGTATGTAAATTAGTCTTCTTATAGTCTGTATCTATGTGTGTGCTAAATCGTATCGGTTCCGTTGATTCCGATAGTTATATAACACTATCAGATGCAAAAGCCCACTAACCCGTAGGTATTGGTGAGTTTGTATGTCTGCACTAATAATGTTTATTTATGTTACTTAAAAAAATTGCAAATCATTTTAAGTTGATCTGAGAATATATTTAATTTAAATTTCATTTAATTTAGATGATATAATGTTCGTTATTTAACTGTAGTCCATTTTATTGCACCTAAGTTCCTTTTCAAAGTAGTGTCATCAAACGGAACAGATTTTTTTAATAAAGCCTTTTAACAATTATCTGTTAACATTTTAATATAAAAATATTTTAGTTGATATGAGAAAAATATATAATGATATTTGTAGCATTGATTTGAATCAATCTTAAATGGCCCTTACATTGCGCATCTCCCCTACATTGTACGACAACACACATCGCCAGCTAGCCCCAAAATAAGCGTAGCTTGTATTATGGCTAGTAGGATAACCGATGGATATTTTTTTAAATATTTAAAATATACAGATAAGCACCCAGACATTGAAAATCATGCATGTTTATCCTACCACATTTACCAGTTATGGAAAACGAACCCACAGCTTAATTTCAGAAAGCAGGGTCGCTGTCCACTGCGCTAATCGACCGTCTCATTATATAAAGTCAGATTAACGCAACTTCAGTTATTATAACCGGCAAGAAAGACAACACGAGAATGAAACATTTTTTATGTAATGTACTCTGTTAAAGTCTTAATATCGTGGTTCGGGATTAAGCCTCCGCTCACCCAGTTGTTTGTCCCCAAATACTCGCCGAGGTCACTAAAGGTTTTAAATCTATTAAAATGGAATTTACGTGCGTTCTTTGCAGTGACTTTTTTGAGTAAATTTAACATATTGCGATGATCACAGGTAAGTAATTAACTTTAAGGGATAATTTACAGTTACCAACTAAATTTATGTATATTGTAACGCTTGCCCGCGGTCTTGTTCGAATTTATTACGTTTTCTCAATAATCCCGGCGGAACTGTTTGTTTTTTTGGGATTTTTTAGCCTATGTCACTAAAGGATGGACTTTAGTATGCATAGTACAATATACCAAAATATAAACTTCGACGCTAAAACGCGGTGAATCCATAACCACGTAACTAATTGATCTTCTGAGTGGGTGTTTCTGAAGCTAAATATTACTTTTACGTGTGCACATAAACTATTGCTGCTTTAGGTACTTAATTTTTTTAAACTCAAACAACAAGTAGATAAATAAATTATTCTAGTTGAAACTACAAAATCAACTTCAAAATCCGTTATGAATCACGATGCCATAGACAATGCAGCATGGTATTATTTTTTAACCAAAACCCTCGTATGTTAATTGGAAAAAATATTTAAAAACAAAATATGAAATAATAAATAAATTCTAAGTATTTATTTAGGATTGGTAACCTATATTAAATGTATTTAATTTTTTATGACATTTACTTCCCATTTTAAGTATTTATTTGAAATATGTAACCTATATTTAAAGTATGTATTTTTTTAACTTTGTAGCGCTTAAGGTGCCTTAAGACTGTTGACTTGTTGACTCGCATTCTTCTTTTTCCGGTTTTATTTCAAAATGCTTAAAAACTATTTCGTTAACTATTGTGTTTTTTCTATAATGTACTTATTTACAAAATAAACTGCTAAACTAGAAACTCAACGTTTACCGCACGTAGTGTGTAAGCATAGTAGGTATAACCATTGAGCTTATAAATAGTAACATATTAAATCATTGAGTATAAATCACTTTCTTCGACACTCTGATAGATTCTGATTAAAATGGATGTCACATAAACTTTCAGTTTGTAATAGATATTGACATACACCACGAAACTAAAAAGGTTCCTTGTTTCAGTCGGGATCCTTAAAAAAGGATTATAGAGTAAATTCTACTGCATTATAGAGTAAATTCTTCATGTGTTTGTTCTTTTTTTTGTCTCGTTTTTCTGATTGGTGTACAAATAAAGAGTATAAATAAATAAATAAATATAGACTGAGTCAACTTTCCTGTATGTGAGTGTAGCTTCTGGTACAGAATCGCGCATGTATCCCGACTTAACCTAGTTTTCCTTCACTCGCTTCATTTTAAAGGAACTTGAAGTATTTCTATGTAAGAAGGTAGATATACACATAGATACATTACATAATCCAAAATAACTTATGGTGTTATTTCCTAAGTTTCGTTTTGAGCATGTCCAGGAAAGCATCTTGTAATTGGAAGGTAAAGCCAGGACAAGTACTAATATATAAAGCTGAAGAGTTTGTTTGTTTAATGAAACGCGATGATTTCATGAACTACTGGTACGGTTAAGTTATGGATATTCCATTTATCGGGGAAGGCTATGGGCTAAGTATATCATCACGCTAAGAGCAAAAGTAGCATAGCACTAATGAAGAATGTTTCAAAATCTCAAGTATTTTTCCCTTTTGAGAGCTTCCGCTGCGTGCGCTGCGTAAACGATTAAAGTAATCATGTATACCAAAGCGTTACCTTTTCTTCTTCTTCTTCTTCTTCTTCTTCTTCTTCTGTTCCTGGGCCTTTTCCGCACTTGGCTGGTCTGGGACCGTCCGTTGTACGTATGGCCACTGATGCGGCTCTCCGCTGGTTCACTCCAGCCAGCCGAGCTCGCTCCAGAAACTTAGCAGGCCGCCCTACGCGTTACCCCTTTTAATGTTCTAAAAAAAAGCCCACGACGACATATGTCTATCTTTTAAGGTTGACTGATACGCAGCGGATATATAAAACACCTTTTCGATGTGACATGAAAAATTTGCTTGGTTGATAAAACTATATAATTATCAACGCTATGGAAATAAAGGAAATAAATATGGCAAAAGTTAACATTTATATAACGAAATTTAGGTTGAACGACCCCTGGGGAAGTTCGTAACCCAAAAAATGGCAGGCCTGAGAAGGTGGACTGCTGTGTTCAACGCGCGCTTCCTTGGAGGCTTGGGCAGCGCAAGACTGCTGACAACGCTGGGAACCCCCATGCATTGGGCTCAAAACCCTAGCGAGAGTAGGTACGGTGAATACGCAAGTGCGGCCTTTACGAGAGGCACATAGAGTTTTTAGTGAGTGCAAGTCCCATATGACGTGACATAACATTTCTCCCACCGGTGTAGTATGCGACAGGCAGTTTCTCTGTATAAAAAAAAAAGATTTCACAGGCTCTATGCTTCGCCACGCCTACACCCGGTCTGGCTTATTGCATTAAATCCTTTATTTATCTTCACATAGTATAAAAGAAAATAGCTCCCGCCGTTGATACGTTAGTTTATATATTAGCATGTAGTTATTCGCATGTATGTATTTTAATATTTGTACCACCAGCAGTCTATTCTCCTCTTCTTTTTTTTCCTAATTCTAAGATTGCCTGGCAGAGATCGCTATTAAGCGATAAGGCCGCCTTTTGTATTACTACTTCTTTCGATATGTTTCTGTTTTTGTTATATTTTAAATATGTTAATATTGTGGTATACAAATAAAGAGTTTATAAATAAATAAATAATAAATAAATACGCTTGGATCTTTTAAAATAAGGAACGGATTTTAAAACAGTTTTCACCAAAATTGAGACTGATTAACTGGCAAATTTATTCAAATACTTGTAATTTTTTGTCATAACAAACATATTTTTGTGCGCTTATCTAACAAACGCAGGCCAAAAACGAGATAGATTACACTAATGTGATACGGAATGACAGTCTAAATAACGTTGACCCTAATGAATACCTAAGTAGCTATATGACTGCGGGCGATAATTAATGATGTGTCCATTAATCATCTCTTATTTCAGAGGAAATAATACCTAAACGGTCATTAGCCGCAAATAAGTCATTTTTCAGGAGTCATTTTAGGTACTTATTTATATTTTCGAATATATATGTATGCATAATTGCACTATCCCGCTGTCTTGTAGCTGTTCCTTCTGCCAAAGGTTGCCTGCCTGTACCAGATTGCTTGCAATTTTTGTATTTTTTTATTTGATGTTTGTGTGCAATAAAGTATTTTTTCTTATTCTTCTTCTACCTTTTTATTTGTTTATACTCTCCGTATTGGTTGGGAGCACACATTTTGTGACTCCGGGCTGGAACTGAGAATTTTAAGACAAAACACCTATGTAGTGACAATTAAGGTAATTTACTCAACATAAAAAAACTGCTAAATTGCCCATTCAAACTTACTTCCGCTATTGTACACAGTATACTCCGACCATCCGCGTCACCCGCTTTTGGGTAGTAGCATGATATTAAATAGCCTCCCTTAAGAATCATTTTATTAATATTTTATTAAAAAAATATTTTTGATATCGGACAGAATCCGAGTCTAGCGCTTTCTAGACAAATTAACTTTCATCCCTTATTTAACCCTTTTGAGGTAGTACTTATTTTAGAGGTTATAAAATAATTAATATAATTAATGATTTAATGCCAACCTAAATATCAACTTTCATTAATATAACTATAATCATTACGGACTCTGATTCCTGAATCTCTCTTCCTGAGGCTCTGATAGCCTTTTGCATGAATTGGGGATCAAACTCGTTCCCCGTAAGGGAAACCGAAACCCTAACCTCTGAACGATCACCACTTTACACACATAAATACTTAGAAGTAATATTACTTTGACTGACTTTGACTTTGACTTTGACTTTGACTTTGCAACTTCAACATTTCTTTGTCTGAGACTAACATTTGAAGCTGTTATTTGAATTTGTAGCTGCTGTTTCTTCTGAAGTTAAGGAAAGTATGTATTTTGCGAAATAAACTAAGAGCCTTGTATTTCATTTCTTTGTTAGAACTTAAAGTTTTGTAACAAATACCGATTGTCTTAACTTCATCAGAAAATTTATTGACAATAAGTTTATTAGATAAGCAAAAGTTTCTAGGTAAGATAACCAAAATTCTTTCTGTTTCACAATAAAATGATCTCATTTATTAGGCGGTTTCGAATGTTAAATTTGATTAGGAACATAAACAGGTAACTGATAATAAAGCTTCTTATTAATAGAATAGTTTTTAACTACTCAACTTGACGGTGAAGGAAAACATCTTGAAAAACACTGTATGCGCACTGCGCAGGGTATGCAAATGATATAAAATTAACAAAATCTCCAGTACGTGTTATAAAGTCATTGGAAGAGTTATTAAAAGCCTACCCTTTAAGTATTTATAAATCGTACTGGAGATTTTCTTCATTTTATATCATCTGCAAACAACATCTCTATTCTCCAAGAAATCGGCATTAAAAAACGGCTTTCGGCGTTAGTACAGAGTCGCATCTTAAAATTCTTCGGGCACGTATCCCGGCGTGAGAGTGACTCCATAGTCGTGCAGGGCAAGGTGGAGGGCACTAGAGGTAGAGGATGCCACCCATGCGATGAACCGATCAGATGAAGTCTGCTGTGGGTGGCCCTTTGCACGAGTGCACCAGGCTTTCGGCCAGCCGAGAGAAGTGGCGTATGCTCGTGGGGCGTGTGAAATCCCTCAAAGACGCTTCATGATGACCACGACAACTCTGTCAAGAGTGTAACGACAAAGAAGAAAGAAGAAGATATCATCTTCATGCCTGTAAGTTGTCTATTATTAACTCGAAGGTGATTTGATACTACCTTTTTGTGGGAGACCTCGTCGGGGGAGCTACTATTTACTACCGCTATGCTTATTTCTGCCGCCAACAGTATTACTGTGTTCCAATCGGACGGGCGTTGTTGCCGTTGGAATCATTATCTAGTAGTAGTAGAGCTTATTGTGACAGCTCGTTCGGTATTGTCGCCATGTTTATTTCTGCCGCTTAGCGGTCTGAATGTTCAGTCTGAAGGGTGTGGTTGCCGGTGTAATTACAGGCTAACCTAACCTTCAAATTCATGAATGAATAAATTAATAAACACAACAATACACACACCGCCATCTAACCCCAAAGTAAGCATAGCTTGTGTTATTGGTACTAAGATTAATATTCTTTTTAATAATATACATACATACATACTTTGAATATAAATATAAATATACTACAGACACTGAAAAACATTAATGGTTATCACACAAACAATTTCCAGTAGTGGGAATCGAACTGGCCTTGGGAACAGAAAGTAGGGTCGCTGCAAACTGCGGCAATCGGCCGTCATGCTCTGTGAAGTGTCGCTCTGTTTACAGACTCAGGTTTTCCACTCACCAACAGGAGGGCCATCTGCTTGGTCCGTCAATTACTACAATGAAAAAAAGCGGACCAAGAAAGCAGTGGACTGCTATAGGCTACTGAGAATATATCAAGAGGTTTATACCACATAATAAAGGACATACAGTACCCCCGTACACGTCTAATATTGAAGCATCAAAAACCACTCCACTTTAGTACTGTTTCTCGAATAGTCGGTTGGTCACTTCATTCATCTCGTAGTTGACAGTAATTATTTAACATCTCATGTAAAAATCATCAGTTTTGTGAAATTTTCGCTTTTGCTTGGCGCAAGACAACGAGAAGTTTGCTGAGCTGACGGTCAATCTTCAGTAGTGGAGAGGCACAAAAAGAGAGAGAGATTTTACATCTAATGTTCCAAACGTTTACCATAGAATGAGAAAAATGGGTAAAGTTTGTGAGATAGCAACATTCCGCGGTTTATAATGAAACGTGCTTAAGGCGTTTTCTCTGTTTTTGGACACAATGAACTGCCAATAATAGCTGAATGAGGATTCTGTATGTTCTTAATTCTGTGGTTTATACCATGTTTCTTAATTTTGATTAATCTTAAGATACAAGATATTAATAACGTTAATTCATATCCGAGTCACCTATTCACCATTCGTGCTGTTTAATTGACAGCATTAGTTCACGTCTCCGTCCCAAATCCATCCAGCTATTAATTACACTCAAAGTTGCGCCATGTAAATGTAGTGTGAACGCGCCATTGTTCTGTAACATTCCCTTTAAATGTTATATAACAAAGGCGGTTATTATTTATCGACGTCCATGGCGCATTGGTGAGTTCTATTGTCTAATAAGTCCAGGATTCGATCTCCGACAGGCAAATGGGAATTAAAAATTTCTCTATTTTCTTTAGTGTTCCGAGGCCGAGGTTAAATTAACTGAAAAATTCAAACTTGCCAATGTTTTGTAAACCAAGCTTGTTGTGTCCTTAAACATAAGTTTAGTAGTTTAGTAGCAAAAGAGCTTTTTGTGACAGAGCTCGTCCGGGGAAGTACTATCGCAATGCTAAGCAGCATTGTTGCAATGCTGTGTTCCGTCGAAGATCGTGGTTACCGTTGTAATTGGCTTTAAACATGCGCCTAAAATTATGGACGTAGGCCGGCATGTTACAGGACTTGCTCATTGCATGCTCTGCGAAGTATGGCTCTGATCATAGGCGATGGTTTTTCCCTTACCATCAGGGAGGTTATGGATGATGAATCCATGAATTATTACTATACAAAGGCTCCTCTACTCATCACCATCATAACGTCAACCGATTGAAGTCCACTGCTGGACGAAGGTATTCTGTTAGAGTTCCAAAATCCACGGTCCCGGGCCGCTTGTTTCCAGCGACTCGTTTGATGTCGTCTGTCTACCTCGTTGGGGGCCGACCAACGCTGCGTTTACATGTGAGGGGTCACCATTCCGGAACCTTGGAACCCCAACTTCCATCGGTTCTCCAAGCTATGTAGACCACACATTTCCACTTCAGCTTTGCGACTCGCTGAGCTATGTCGGTTTCTCTGGTTCTTCTACGGAAAACCAAAAATGGTAGTCTCATTTAACTCATACGCTTTAACAAATAATGATCGGCGCTAGAGCAAATTTCATTATCACAAAATCATCGCTAGTCGACCAGATCGTAATTAGTCCACATCGACGCCGCGGTCATTTGTCCAACGCTAATCACTTAGTCCGACCCTACCTATCGATCTCTCGAACTAATACATTTTGCCTCATCTATGGACTTTATTTACCAGCCGGGAAACAAATAAATAAAACCACAGGGTAAATTATTGCTATACGTTAACATTGTTGTTTTCGAGAATTCTTGTTCATCATCATCATATCAACAGTTGATATGATACGCATGCTACAGGGCACTGGTCTTCTCCCACAATGAGAAGGGGTTAAGGTCATAGGCCACCACGCTGACCCAGTGTGGTCGAATGAGTGCCATCTCTAGTCCCTAGATGGCACTCTTCAGACGCCACACAAATCACAGTTAACTTTTACGCGATGGAATAGATGAAAAATCTCGCACTCCGCACTCAGACTGTAGGTTATTATTAGATAAATATTATAGAAGAGAAAGATGTGCATCCAATTAATTCCAAGGAAGTGCTACTTGAGCTTTGGACGAAAGTTTGATAATTGCTCATTCTTGCACGAACGAATGACTTAGGTACCAAGCGAATGGCGACATTTCGAAGTCACTCGAGTTTGTTTAATTGGTGTTCGGTCAAATTTGAGAAGTTCACGTCGATAACGGGGCGAAATGTAGTCTGTGCCAGCATTATTTGACCGGGCGAACGTCGTCTTTGAATCAATTTGGATAAAATTACACTTTGTTTGTTTGTCCCTCCGTGTCAAGCAAACAAGGTACCAGAGTTCACGTTAGTAAATTTGCACTTTAACCGCTCGTCCATTGAAAATGGGAGAGTAGTACTATTTTATATTCGTTGGTGTCTCTTGTTTTATATCATCGTCATCATCATACCCACCCCCAACCCACGCCCACTGCTGAATATAGGTTTTTTGTAGGGAGTTCCAAATTCCGCGAGTTTTGTGCCGCTTGGATCCAGCCGCTACCTGCGACGCGCTTGATGTCGTCTGTCCACCTCGTTGGAGGTCGTCCAACGCTACGCTTACCAGTGCGGGTTTGCCATTCCAGCACCTTGGGACCCAAACGTCCATCCTTTTTGCAAACTGTGTGCCCCGCCCATTGGCACTTCAGCTTCGCGACTCGTTGAGCTATGTCGGTATCTCTGGTTATTCTACGAATCTCCACATTTCTGATTCGATCATGACTCCGAGCATAGCTCTCTCCATCACCCGCTGAGTGACTCTAAGCCTTCTTATGATGCCCATATGTTTCATATGTTCTCCTTTAAATAATAACATTAAACTGACATTTTAAATAGGTTACTTTAAATGGTGGTTGTAAGCCCACTTTCACCCTTCTGATACTGATACAAGAAATTAATTTATTTTATTCAACTAGAATACTTTAATTTTACATGTTACTATCACCATATTATAAGGTCTATCTATCTGGAAGAGATCGCTTTAGCGATACGGCCGCCTTGGATGCCCCATTTTTTATTATAATTTGTCTTCTGTGTGTGTTTAATTTGTATAAAATGTGGGCGTGCAATAATTTTTCAAAATCTGTACAGACTTCACGGAGCTTTTAGGACATTATAGATCACCCTCAATGAGGAAGGTTGTATAGAAACACTATATGAAATATCAAAATTATATCATGAACGGTAAAATTATATTAATCCTAAACTAATGAACCAGCCAAATCGCAGTGCGTTGAAAGATATTTAATTATAAAGCCATCCAGTCAATCGATCGCCATGATTGGAGCAATACCGCGCAATCATTTCTCTGGCACTAATTTGCAATTTAGTAACATTATAATGCTTGCTTTTGCCTAGGCACCTAAAAATATAATTTTATTAATAATATATCAATATTTTTACGAGATTCACTAAAATTTTAATCATAATCAGGGGAAATACTTTTCAGACGTTTCAGATATTGTATTTTTTCGTCGTACAAAAGCGACCTTATCAATCTGGCCAATCTACTATTAGTAGGTGTATATAAAAGACGTATGGTGCAAAAAAAGCATCCTATATCGAGTGTTGAGAAGCGCAGTGCGGTAGCGATATGAATACAATCAATTACAGGCGTTTCATGCAGCAAAAAAACAAAACGAATAGTTTAGTCAAATTTGTATATGCAGCAATTCATGTTCGAATTTTGATCACTGAAATATTTAGAATTATTTGTAGATCGGATAAATTAAAAGAACGTTAAATGTCTAAGTTTGGGAATAAAAAAATACTGTATATTTATATATATTGGATTGCCAATAAAAATTTAAAATAAGCTAGATAAAGTTAAATTCCTAAAACATACATTAATTTTATTTTTATAGAATAATGGATTTACTTTATATACAGGTCCTAATGGAACACTGAAGGAAAACATCGTAAGGAATCCTGCACGCTTAGTTAGTTATCTCCATAATATTATCAAAGGCGTGTGAAGTTAACATGTCATAAAATTTATATTTAAATTTGATTTAGAAATTTATATTATACTAGCGGACCCCAGCGCCATCTATCGGGCTGATTTGTGATCTAAACCATCCAGGGTGCCACCCAAAAAATTCATTTAAATCGGTCCAGCCGTCTAGTAGGAGTTCAGTGACATACACACGCACACAAGTAATATATATGTACCTAAACCGTACATATAATTACCTAAACATATTTATCAATTATGTATCTTAAACTTTATCATCTCCGTCAAAAGATGGTGCTGTTTACGACGGTCAGAGCTTATTATAAACAAAAGCAACGAATACAAAACAATTTAAATTATAAAGCGAAATACGGGCAGGATGTATTTGGGGCACGTCTTCCATTTATGACATCTTCCATTTGCTTTGGCTTAGTTCGCAATCGATTCAGTACAATACAATGCCATTGGGTTCAAAGTCAAATGTTTCTTTATTCAACTCATAAACGGCACTTTTGATTCTTACGTTAAATTCATTCATAAACCATTACTATCCATTTGTCTGTCTAATTAAAAAGCAACCTGTTTAAAGCAATAATTCATACACAAGCTTTTTTATCCATTGTACTCTAGAAGAACTTTTTTTTGCTTATGTCTATTACAAACTTTGAACTTTATAGGGACCATCTCCAAGATATCAACGGGTTCATTGTAAACTTGAATAAAACTAAGCGACAAACTTTTTTACAAATTTTATTTAGCCTAGTATATTGAAATGCAAGTTTGTCTTGCTTGTAATGTTTAAATTTTTGCAGTCACATTTTTTCTTTTATATAAATTTATGTGAACATACATAAGTAGACCCTGTTGCTCACGAAAGCACGAATTAAAAAAGGTGCAAAGCTGGTTATATCCAACAAAGGGCCCCTACTCAGTTCTTTACTAGTAGTGCTCATTAAGTCTGTGCCCATTGACAGCCCCTAAAAAGTTCGAGTTCATTTCGCACCGCTTTGTGTCTGAAATAAGACGTTTTCTGTCCTTGCTATGCAATTCACCAATCGGAATCGTTTACAAAAGGCTTTTGTACGTTTCTCAAATGAAAATCAAAGTTTTTTTCGTAGGTAGTTTCTATAATTCTTCTTCCTTTATAATAATTAAAATATAGATATTCTAATATAGATGAATTCTTTATTTCTCTGTGTCGTGTAAAAGAACTTCATATAAACACTAGCGGTTTCAGCCGCGCTAACGTTATGGGACGTGTTAGTAAAATTACTATTTTGCTGGGTAATTAGTAGTAACGTCGATTTAAAAGCCTTTTTTTCATTTTTATCTACTTCTCAGTTTCTGCATACAAAGCGTCGTTGTAGTTTATCTTTATTTTAAAAAAATAAGGCTTTATGGTTTTGTTACCACGACCAATATTTTTGTAGTAAACAGTGTTTACATATGACGAACGTTTTGTCAGCGTTCGCGTATAAGCAGCCAGTTAACTAGTTTTCCTACCTGGCTTCCTCTACAAACACTATTCTTCTTCTGTTTCAGGAAGTTTCTTCATACTTGGTTGGCCGGAACCGCCATTGTACGTAGTTCCCCTGGTACTATTATTTCAGACTGAAATTGCTTTGCTGAATTTTTAAATCGATTCCGCAGTACAAGAGTATGTTGATTACAAATAAGCAAACAAATTTTTACTCTTCATAACATCAGTGCAGATAAAGATTAGTATAGATTGTTCATAACTTAAAGCTGTTCAATAAAATGTATTTTTTATTGTGCGCATCAAATAAAGACTAAACGAATATAATTATTGTGAACTAGCTTCTGCTTGCGACTTCGTCTGCGTAGACTTCAGAATTGGGTCTAAAGCTTCGCTCGTTAATAGTTTAATCCTACCACGAGAACTATTTGAGAAATCGGTATAGAAAGTGCATGTCCTTTTTCATAGCATAGGTGCAGGCGTACCAAATTTCAAAGCTGTCTGCCCGCGGCTTCGCTCGTAAACAATTTTCAATTTCTCCTCGGTAACTACTTAAGGAATGGAGATAAAAGGTAGCCTATATTCCGTTCCATGTCAAAGGCGACATGCATGCCAAATTTCACCCAAGTCCGTTCAGCCTTTTTTGCGTGATTGAGTGACAAACATCCACACTTTCACACTTTTCTAATATTATATAGTAGAATACTCTCATTTTATTCTGCTAAAATCTATATATATAAAAGAAAGTTGTGTTAGTTACACCATTTATAACTCTAGCACGACTGGACCAATTTTTATGATATTTGATTTTTTGGATTCCTCTTAGACCGGAATAGGATAGTAAGTATTAAAATATCAAAGTCAATAATATAAAAGTCATAAAAAAAATGATGCGCGGTACGAAGTTCGCCGGGACAGCTAGTTATATATATTTTTAAGTGAATGTAGGAATTATTTGCTTTTACTTACTACTCCCATGTTTTATAAATAAATTTATATAATGTCAAAGATAAAAAGTTAAGTCAAAAGGATTACTTTGGAGTACATTAAAAATCTGCTTAATGTAACAGCGTTATAGAATATGCAATGAACCTGGAAAGGCTACATTTAAATTTCTTTTAGCTTTCGCTGATCTTAAAATATATAGTTTTGAAGTAAAAAATGACTAACATTTATTAACCTTATTATCATTAATTTTTTTGTATTTTAATGCATACTTTTATTTTTCTCTCTCATTTCTTTTATAGCTGTAACTCGGCAATTGTCTTGAGACATTGGGCCGTTCGTTTGTGGGTTAAGGTAATTAATGCATACTGCATACAGCGTAATATAGTAAAAATAATAGTAGCGCAATAATTCGTGAGACAATAAGAGATTTTAATAAAAACATCGTCTTTCTACCATATATCATCGTAGGCAAAACTAAAAAAGAAATTCTACGCGGACGAAGTTTCGAGGAACTATTAGTGCGTTAGTAGGAGAAAATTGATAATTGGGTTTCTCTATATTTAGTTATTATTAGTAACTTTAACAAAAGCCTTTTAACATTTATTCAAATGGGCTACGTATATTTTGTTCCCAAAACTATTATACTCTTACCAATTTAGAAGGCAAATCTTTAGAATCGAGGGTTTTTAGAGTATCTTCCAAGCATAATAAGGATGTTGCATTTGGAATCCTGAGTGCAGATAGTTGATACTAGGAGAGCTTTTTGTGACAGAGCTCATCCGGGGAAGTACTATCACCATGGTATTTCTGCCAAATAGCATTGCTGCAATATGTGTTCCGGTCTTAAAAGACGTGGTTGCCGGTGTGATTGGCACACGAGGCTTGACACCTACGCCTTAGGTTGTTGTACAAAGGGCGGCACTTTGTGTTGTTTACAGGACCTTTCATTGCCTGCGAAGTATTGCTCCATCTAAAGGCCATGATTTTGCATTTACGATCAGGTGGGCAATCTGTCTAGTCCGTCGATTGTAACTTCAAAAATTAGTTGTCTGTAAATTCGGCTTACTGACGATAGTTGAACGTGACAACGTCGTAAGAAAATACTGATGGAATGGTTGCATTTTTCAAAAGAAAATTTTAATTTTATTTGTTTGATAGATACAACTATAAACAATTGACACCACATTCACTTTTCACTGCACTTCATCCTTGCCGAAAACATGTAAATGTATTATTGTATAGAAGCTGTCCACGCGAACGCATCGCTCACTCAAGTAGGAGAAAGACAGATGTCGAACGCGGAGGCCGACTGTGCCTCTTTGTCGCTCGTTCCGCGCCTCAGAGCGAGGTAACGCCGCATACGTCATGTTTTTTCGTGCGTGCAGCCGGCTCCATCGAATTATAAGACGTTGTCACGTCAAAAAAAAGGAGACACTGCTTAATATACTTTTAACAATTTTTAATACTGCGAATTACTTCAATAATACCGCAATATAATATTTAGGAGATAGGTTTCGATTTTCAATACTCTGTGGTTCAAGTTACACGTGGTTTGATGGATGAGTGAAAATTCTCCGAAGCGAGATAGTAACATACTAATGACGTCAGTGAGATAGACGCAATTATTTTTCAAACCAAAATGAACAGCCACTGAATAGACCGATTTTAATTATATCGGATAAGGATTACCTCTTCATTCGTGTTACATTCATACGTGTAATTTAATAGAACATTACAACTCTCCTAAGCCGAATGTATACATTATATAGTATATATACTTTGTCTTTAGGTAGAAGGTCTTGTCATAAGACATTGTCGAGCGAGTAGTAAAAGAAACTGTATTGTAACTACTCTCGCATCCAGTTTCAATCCCTGACGCAAGAACGTCAGTATTATAAAATTGTCGTGTCTGCATGTGTTTGTGTTTGTGGGTGTATGTGTGTGTGGCAGTCTGACTGTGGCATTATATTTCCCGAACGGATAAACTAATTTGGTTTTCGTTTTTTGTTTGAAAAGTGAATTAATCGGGTGTGTTCTTAGCTATGTTTGACAAAAATCGGTCCAAGATGGCCGCCGCCACAAAATGGCGGATTGCGTATTTTGCAAAACTCCCACAATACGTGTCTCAAATTTTTAGGGTTTGACTATCAGAATACTATAAACTATAACAAATTTCAAATGCAAGATGGGTGCCACCATAAAATGCCATTGGTCAGTTGAATAATGTACACTATATTAAAAGTCGTGGTTTTTTTAATTTATATATGACAGTTAGAGTAGATATTACTCAGTTCCTAGTATTAATGAAAATTTAAAGAGCTGCACTACATTAAAATTTTACAATAGCCCAGGTAGATATAAAGTGGAATTCCTAATGATGTTTGTTAGGATTAAATACGAGTTACTAAACTATTCCGTTACCCACAACTCAGCCTCAAGGGGATTGCGTAATTTAGCAAAGCTTAGCTGGAAAATGATACTAAATATGATAAGCGTTTAAAAGCATTTTAATTGAATTAAAGTGAGGTCTCCTAGTTTACTTGACTGAATTTCTAATTTTAATATTAGACCGAGAACTCTATATTTTCTGTTCAAATATAATATGAACATAATGCCGGAAGCAGAAAATCTGGTTATTAAATTAAATTCGAAAATTATAGTTTTTTTTTTTTTAATAGCCTAAATTATTTTATAGAGAAATTTTCCTTACTACCTATAAACCGTACAGTTAAGTTAGCTAAGAAGTAAGTCGGGTTATTAAAAGTGGTAATGTTACCAGCATCTTGAATACTATGATATACACATTTAATGAAAATTTTAATTGAATCCAGTTTAGTTAGATTTTTTAACCGAGTGAATTTTTAAATATTAACCTCCAGTATTCTATGCTAAACATTTATTTTAATTCCGCTACTTTTTATGTTAACCACATCCAAGCAGTTGGTAGCGGGCTAAACTGTAAGGAGTTCGATTTTAAACCCGTTCTATTGCTGTAAATCGCTTCTACAAAGATTGCCTGCAAGAGATTGCTTACAGCAATAAGGCCGCCTTTGCATGTCTACATTGTTTACTGTATACTCCTTAATGTTTATTTTCCTTTGTGTTTACGTGCAATAAAGTGTTTCTTCTTCTTCTTCTAAACCCATACCCAAAGTTGATTACTACGCGGCAGCATACCGGACTTTTAAAAATACTTGGCGACACGTCATTGTTGGTAGGGTGTTAACTAGGCAAGGACAAAACTTTTGTTGTTTCATCGACTGTGTTTACATCAGCTAAAATTTCATTAAAACTTGAAAGTCTTTCCTTTCTAGTCCACTTTAATGAACTTATGTACGTACATATAAGTTCTCTATTCTAATAAGTTAGTGACAGTAATTAATTTCTCCAACTCAAAACTAAAGCTACGATATTTTCAAAAGAACACTAGACAACAGACAAAGAAGAAGGTCATACTATTTATCCTACCATCTCACAGTGTTAAGAAATATACGAAAAATAAATATTAAAAAAAACACCTTTTCATGTAACAGAAAAGCCAAATGGACAATATGCTACTTTATGGAGCTTCCCTTTTTAGTAGGCTGAATGCCGTTAAAGCTTTCGCCAGTTGCAATCCTTTACCTGACGGAAGCTATTCTCGCTTCGCTGAATGAAAGATTTCCTTTTTCCTGCGCTCGTGTTGGAATGGAATAGCGAAATCCTTTATCACCATCTATTTTTTTGTATTGCTTAGTGGCTACTAATTCTCCAAAGTCAACATCCATACAATATACCAAAGTATAAGTAAAAGTTTGTCTTTTTGATTGATAACTATGTTCGGAGCATATACTGTATCTTGACAGAATTAGCACATTGATATCTGGTGGCAGGAGACAAAAATTATATCCCCCGATTATATCCCCTTATAAGGGATATATTTAACGTGTCCACCAGCTAAAGCACGCGAACACGGAATAGGAGAAGTGTACCCTGTTTATTGATAAACATATATTATTTAGATATTATTTCCACTTATGCGCCAGTGCTCTGAGAGTTGAGAAGATAAACTGTCCCCGTGGAGAAAATTGTCTCCTGCCGTATGGTTTTTATTTTGATAAAACCACCAGGGATCATTAAGAAATATATATATATATATATATAAATATAAATAAACAAATCATGGCAAAATTTTGCTCATATATAGAAATACTTTGCTTACCTGGAGATATACATAACAAACTTTTTATCTTGAGTCTGTGATGAAAATCAGCGTTGCAGTATTACTTGCCATGGTACTGGAACACAGAGCTGAAAAGGTGACCGATTAGGTCGGTGTGTTTAACAAGGACGCAACGTACAGTTAAATAACGTAACTTTTTTTTCCTCTGTTTGTATTGTAATTATTTGTACATATCTTGCCGAAAAAATTCTGGTCAATAAAACATATTATTATCTGGACTCCTTCAGAGTTTTTAACAACCTTCAACAAATGAGAACACGTGGGCAACAGCTCGTTATATTATAATTATAAAAGCTTTGTTTATTGGTTACCTATTAGCTATGTTCAGCTTTAGCGCTGCACCGATCTTGAGGAAATTTATAGTAAAGAGACTTATATCCTGGAGATGGATATAGGATACGTTTTATCTCAGAAAAAAACGAACAAAACCCATGCAGTCACAAAATCATCTATGGATATAAATATATAGAGATAGTTTCACAAAAAAAAATTAGAGATAGCTTTATAGAGATACATATGGTTACGCACATGGAGTATTAAAAACAGACCGGTAAAAAAGGAATTAAGAAAGCTAAACAAACGCGCAAAATCTAGTAATTCATTTATCCTTACTGTGTGTGAATATTATCATCATCAGCTTTTTCTACTTCGAAAGGGACTTATAGATTACTCCCAGCTTGCTGTTTCAAAGACTGATGGGCTTACGTGATTTTAGAGGCAAGGTGAACGTAGGGAGACCATTTGCTAACTTCCTAATTTTATGTCAGGAAAATCCAATATACACGTATTTTTCAGTTTTTAATCCGGCGATCGAACCTAGAGCGATGCCTCGTCTAATATACCAGCCACTTGACGATCCAGTGATGTTTATTACATCTGTTCGTATCAAATTACAAGATATAATATTCCAGGATTAGTTAACGTATCTATTTCGTCATTATAAAGTTTAATTCCCTTTGAAGCTTCTCTGTTAGAGGTCCTTACGGTATTATCATTTACTAATTAAGATAGTCTATTCAGATTCAAAGTGAAGAGATTATTCTAGAATAATATTATTAAGGGTAGATGATATTCTAGCTCTATGTGATTAGGTATTCTTAACTAAGGAGTTAAACTATTAAACTGCAATCATCGATCAATAACACTACATTGTGCACTGTATGTATTTAGTCCCATACGGAAGCAGGCAGAAAAACTATTCATTCTTTGGCTTTTTAATGTTGTTTTACCATACATATGTGCCTATTTGATTAAAGAAATATTTGACTTTGACTTTTGACTTTATTAACGTTGTACTGAAGAAGTAAACTTACCACTCGACCTCAGAAGCGGTTTTTCATATTTACTATATATATACTATTTTTCACTTATTTTTTACGTATATCATTATTTCAGACTAAAATAACTAAAATATATCGGTTAATTATTTTAGTTTATCGATTTTTTTTTTTACAATACACACACCGCCATCTAGTCCCAAAGTAAGCGTAGCTTGTGTTATGGGTACAAAGACGACTGATGAATACTTTTTATGAATAATATACATGTATACTTAGAATATACATAAGTATAAACACCCAGACACTGACAAACATTCATGCTCATCACATAATCATTTTCCAGTTGTGGGAGTCGAACCCACGGCCCTGCGCTCAGAAAGCAGGGTTGCTGCAAACTGCGCTACTCGGCCGTCAATTTACAATTATTACAAATGTATCTGTCCTGTTTTAAATATTCATCATCATCATCATCATCTCATCATCATCAACCGATTTACCGGCTTACTTACTACAGGGCACTAGTCTGCTCTCGTGTGAGAATGAGATAGGCTTAGGCCGTAGTCTACCACGCTAGCCAAGTGCGTATTGGTAGACGTTACACACCGTTGAGAACATAATGGAGAACCCTCAGGTTTCCTCACGATGTTTTCTTTCACCATTAAAGCAAGAGATATTTAAATTTATTAAATTAAAAATGCATCAGAAAAGTCAGTTTTTAATTTTTTTTTTATTCCAGCCCTTGACTGCAATCTCACTAGTGGTAAGTAATTATGCAGTCTAAGATGGTAGCGGGCTAACCTGTTAGGGAGTATGCTAGTCTTAATCCTAATCGGTTTCTACGCGACATCGCATCGGAACACTAAATCACTTAGCGGCACGTCTTTTGCGGTATGGTGGCCACGGCCAGAGCCGAGACCAAACCAGACCAGAGAAAATTCAGAATAATTTCAGAATTTTCTCCTATTCTGAAATTCCCAAATTGCCCCTGCCGGAAATCGAACCCGAGATTTTTAAGATTATTCTTGTTTTTTATTTCAACAGTTTTTGACGACTGACAGCGTATCGAGTTTATTATTGATCGCAACCTGCATTGAATAGCAAAGTGAATTTACAAGATTAATCAAGTTCCAAATCGGGGATTACTAGGGATAAGCAAGATAGCAGAAACATTGTTAGGTCGTCACTCCTTTAAGCCGATTTTATTCTTAACGGAGTCCAAAATTCAACATTATATTTCACTTGAAGCTATTAGTAAAAGTGTTCAAGGCAACAATCGTCACATAATTCTTGGTGACTGTATTGTTTTTTTTTTGACTAAAAGGTAGCCCTTGACTGCGATGCAGTCTGAAATAGTAGCAGGCTATAGGAATCACTTTATTATGCAGGACCAGATGTGTCTTCAGGATGCAAGCTGTCTCTATGTCAAATTCCTTCAAGATCATTTCTACTGGGCATAACATGGAAAAAATACGCAATAGAAAATGTGTTTTGAAGGGTCCCGTGTAAGACCCATATACTTTCCAGAGATAAACAGTAGGTATCCTGTCCCCTCGGAAATTCTGCACCATCTTGCACTACAACTTTATAGTAATGTTCGTACTTTTATTTATAACTTGTAACACTCTAGATAAAGAATACACCAGCAACTTAGTAAAATGCCTTACTACATGTAAGAAAACCGCTGCTAAATTTATATTTGCAGAGAGATTATAATTGTTATACTAGTGAAGTGGATTTAGAGTATTAATCAGCTCCCGAACCCAGGATTATAGGTGGATCAGCGATGGGGGAGACAACATTGTGGTTGTAAGCCGATTTAACTTGTAACGGATTTAATTTAGAGTTAAGTTAACTACGATACTGTGTGTTATAAGTCTGGAGAAGACATTCAAACTTTTAAGTGATAATTTGATTATTTCATACAAGTGATTATATCTTATGACGATCCTACTGTTATCATCGTCACATCATCTGTCAGTAAGGGATCTATATTATTAAAGTAACTTATCGGGAAAGACAGAAGCCGGACATTCCAGATGTTACAAAAATCAAATCACGACTTACGTATGGATGCGAATATTAGCTACGTAACGGTACGTACTACTTAGATGCCGTGAGGTTTGACTTTAAAAGGTTAAGAGGAAAACAAAGAGTTTTGGGGCTCGCTTTCTGAAATATACGTGGAATCACGACATAGAGGCAGGGACGTTCAAAATAAAAGTCACTTTAATCTCGCTGATAAGTTTTAAAACGACAATCCACTAAAACTTAATATCCAATCACAGTAAACTTACCCAGGTACTGATGTAATAATTTTAATTGCAGCAGTTTCCAAAAGACCGATGGAATTACAGTAATTTCCAAAATCGAAAACATGTTAGATATATTTATATCCGCATTATTTTATTAACACGCCACTACTAAATTCTACGAATCCACAAATCATCAGTAAGAGATGATTGTGCAATAGTTTATTTTACGATAGAATAAAATTTAAATTGCAACAAACGTTGCTCTTTATCGCTACAATAAAGAGGATGACCCTCGTAAAAATAACTTTATCTCCCGTATAACCCGCAGACGTGTAGTGAAACAAAAGTTGGGAACAATGAAATTTAGGGTCGCCGGCCACTTGTTTATGTCCTAAAATAATTACCCCTAGGGTCGCGTTGGCCGATAAAGGGTGGCTTATCGCCAGAATGAGGTTAGAGACCTAATCTCTTGTTGGTAATAAAAGTGAAACGTATAAAATAATCACCATCATATTCAGCTAGCAATCCAAAGAATTACTTTGCTCTAGATAGTATTCAGTCAATAAAAATTCGAGAATAATATGATAATTTTGCTAAATATATTATTTTGTTAAGGAACGCAATTATATGGACAGCAGCAAAATGACTGTGCAATAAAGTCCTTCTATCTATCTATGTATCTTTCTATCAATCAACCATATTTTTCTTCCGAGGCGATTACTTTCATACATCTTTATTATTAATAGGAAGGTAGATTTTGAGGTTGAAAGTAGATGTCAATAAACTTTTTCACACATCCAAAATTATACAGACAGTTTATAAAAACCCTTGGTCTCTTCATCGAAACAATACACAATCTCTATTGATAATATATAATTTCACCTGAAAAATAAAGTCTGGTGTTTTTCGTAGATGACGTGCACCAAGTAATTTAGCATTATGGCAGCAAGAAGCCCAGTGGGTAGGACTTCGACTTCACTTTCAGGGGCCGAGTTCAAATCCCAGCCTATAATTTTTCTAAGTTATGTGAGTTTAAGCAATTAAAATATAATTTGCTTCAACGGTGAAGGAAACATCCTGAGGAAACCGGCATACCTGAGATTTCTCCATAATGTTTTCAAAGGTGTGTGGAGTCCACCAATCCGCACTGACTACGGCCTATGACTGACTGACTACGGCCTTAACCCCATTTCATTGTAGGTGGACCCGTGCCCTGCAGTGGACCGGTAACGGATTGATATTACGATGATGATTATCAACTGTTAGTGATCATGACCTGGATTGAAAGCTTAACGTGTTCTACGAGTGACGAAGGAAAGTAAAGGGTTGTTACAAAATTAAAATGGGTCAACATAGCATTACCAGAGTAATCGATTGGCTTATGCTTGTGCAAACTTAGTAGGTAGATCAGATATCAATTTCTTTACCCCCTAAAAAGGGAGGAGTCTTAGGCCTAATATTACCCCTTAACAAATACAATGTACCTGTATAAAAGAAAAAATATATAGCGGTATAAAAGAAAGGAATTACTCTTTGCGAAAAGCCGAGTAAACATTTTATAGGACGGCTAATTCTGTTGTTTGCCTCGGAAACCGTTCAATAGCTTACAAAACATTTTGGTCGCTCGGAAAAGTTGTTGTTCACGAAATTGTTGATTTTTCCACCGCATTTCGGAGCGGATCAAAGAATGACTTTTAGAATGTTTACTATTCGAATTAGGCAATTAGAGAAAAAGACAGCAACATATGGCCAACTCGTGTTAATCACAAAGATTGGATGAACCTCGCGAACGACAGGAGAAGTTGGAGGGGTTATTTAGGGAAAGGGTGAATAATCCATGATGCACATGTTTCGATGTTCTTGAGGGGCTCATGAATTTGTCTGTACAATCACAGAAGAAAATGCCTCCGAGACAATGCGTCGAGCCCTGAATGATGACACACCCCCAGCATTATAATGGTCCACCGCTGGGCCTGTGCCTTCTCTTTGTTACGACAGTGGAATGTAGATCTAACCACAATACGCTTTAGGCTGACTTTAAAGATGGGTAGGGTACCGTGTTCTTTAAAGCATGGACGTAGGCTACGCCAATCACCTAACTCAAGGCTGGTACTGTCAACTTCTTGCAGAAAACCTCAATATCTAACAATTGGCTCGACTATGAAATCAAAGAAGAAGAAGAAGAAGAAGAAAAAGTCTTTGTTGCACATACAAATATAAAACCAGGTTAACAAAAAAAAAAAACGATAATATACATATGCACAAAGGCGGTCTTATCGCTTGAAGCGATCTCCTCCAGGACAACCTTTGGTTGAAGAAACATATAAGAGGAAACGGGATAGTGCAATACTTAAATTATGCTAATTATAAACATTACTTACTAATACTACATATATATATATATAGTAAAAACATATATATTTATATATATGTATACATATAATATACATATAATATATCAATATATAAACTTAAATACATATTACTATTTAAACATACACATAAAATACATAGATATTTTGCTACATACAGACAGACAACCAGGAAATAGTCTTTTAACCGCGATTTAAAGATGTTTAATGATTTGGACTGTCTTATATCCCTTGGCAGCTCCATAAATTAACCACCTTTACCGTAAAACAATTGCCATTCGAATTGCCATTTGCCAATGCTTTTTTGCCATTTCAAAGTTCATCGTCATCATCAAGAATCGAATAGAAAACTCTGACATACATGCGACCGAATTTGTGGGTATAGTTGACTAGTTTTATTATAACCTGCTACAACTTAACGTGTGCAAAAAGTCTATTGTGTGTGCCACACATAAAAACCAGAAGAAGCTTTTACAGCAATTAATTACTATAATGATAATAATATGAAATTGTATGGTTTTGTCTAGCAAAAAACAAGCACCGAACTTAGTGTCCAACTTTTAGTACTCTACGAGGTAGTGCCTGGCGACTGTATTCAGTTCATACTACCGGACAAAGCAATCGCAGTTTTCTGTATCCCCTGTCTGGAGTGATCCAGCGGGGAGCCGCATCAGTGGCCATACGTACAACGGACGGTTCCAGACCAACCAAGTGCGGAAAAGGCCCGGGAACAGAAGAAGTATTCCCTGTCGGTAGTAAAAAGTGTCTTCGTTTCTCATCAGTTATGACTCTCTTGTAAGGAAAATGACTAAGAAAATCTAGTTTGTAACAAGAAACTCTCCTCGGTTCAACTCTATAACTGCGAATGCTGAGGAAAGGTGCGGTAGACCAAGGCAAAGTTAGTTGGATCACTTCACGCTTATGACATAAATACTTGCGATTACACAGGTTCTAAATAGTTTGAGATAGTTAGCTATTTCTACGCAATGCTAGGATTCTGATTAATAGCGAACTTTGACGACATCTTTGACGTATTGTTTGATGACTTAGAAACCATAAATGAGATACCTGGGCTGGAAAGAGAAAGATCTTCTTAAAATTATAATAATAATAATAATTTATTTGCTAGAAAGTGGGTTACTAAGTTCTTTTATAATAATTAAAATACACTCCTACATAATCTACTGTCACACGACAGCGTGCAAATCTTTTCTGATTCAACTTAGCATTTATTTATTTTATTTAAACTCTACTACTTTATTTGTACACTACTACAATACAAGTATGGAATTAGAATACGAATGGCGGCCTTTTCGCTTAGTAGCGAGCTGCCCTAGAATTGGGACAACATAAGCATTACATGGATTCAGCGTGCGGGATCAAATAAAGAAGAAACTCCTAGTAACTTCTGAGACTTGCAACCGGGGTTTAAGTTCATTGGGGCCCCTTATTACGTATGTAACCCTCACCGTCACTGCTCGTGATGCCATAGCTACCTTGACAAATTTGATAGGAACCTGTAAGCACGGCTTAGTTAACTACTTTTAAAATAGATGCTACTGAAGTTCTCGCCAGGCCCAGGTTTATATAGGCCTGATTTAATAACGATTAGTCTAAAGTGCAATTTTGTTATCAATTTCAAATTTCTGAAATAACTGATTTTGAAGAAGAGGCGTTTTGTTCACGCATGGAGAAAACCAACCTGCTTCCACAGCGACTTGGTATCATACGTCCTGCGTAATACGAATCTCTAAACTCTTCCTCAAAGGCTTTCAAATGTAGACATTAGTAGAAAGCGTTAGTCGGCCGTTGCTTGAATTTTTATTAGCGAACAATTTATTTTCAAGTTGCTTATTATTATTGTTTTAAAGAAGTTAGTTGTATGTGTAGTCAGTTAATATTCCTTTAACTGACTAAAGTTCTGTGACTAAAGTTCGCTTGGGAAACTAAATTCAGTTAAATTCAAATTGTAAGTTTCCAACTTGCAGAAATGCAGCTAACCGAGGCGGAATTAGTAGGGGCTTATTTCCCAACAGCTTACGATGTGTATGACATTTAAACTCACTCTATGAGTCTAAAATAATATATTTATGGTAGGCATAGTAATTAGGCTTCCGAACTACACTCAGCGGTTTTTTTTTTGTAAAATAATGTTATTTCGCAGAAGAAACTCATTGAGACTGCGTTATAAAAACGATTTTTTATTTTTTTTGAAAACCGCGTTGGTTGAAACAAAAGGATGGGAATCCTTCTCGCTCTATCTTAGAAACCAATCTTCTCGATTTTCAGCACGAAGTTACTTCAAAAAAACAAGGAGAGCGACATAATTTATCTTGAGATACACACTGTTCCCACGGGATTTGTAAAAAAATCGGAATTAGCTCGGAAGGACGTGGACAAAATCTAATAAAAATAGGTATTTTTTTATAAATTATCAATAGTGCTGTTTTTATGTATGTAATTTAAAATTGTTAAAAGTTTAAAAGGAAAGGAATAGACTTATAGAATTGGTGTATTTCTTATATCCCGTGATCTGCCAGTATTGGTCCTAAACAAAGCGTCAGGTATGAAGAGCCAATGCTGACTGATTGGAAACAAGCACCCCACGACTGTGGATTTTGGAACTGTGTACACCTATGTCTAGCAATGGATGATCTGTCAGTCAATGCAATACCGCATTAAGTATTAAGTAGACCCGGGTTTGATTCGTGGGAATTTATAATTTCTGAATTTTCTCTTGTCCGGTCAGATGGGAGGCTTTGGCCGTGGCTAGTTACCACCCTACAGACAAAGACGTGCCGCTTAGCGATAAAGTGTTCCTATGCGATGTCGCGTGGAAACTGATTAGGGGTATAACTACCATACTACCTAACAGGTTAGCCCGCTACCATCTTAGACTACATCATCACTTACCACCAGGTGAGATTGCAGGCTAACTTGTAGTAGATAAAAAAACTAATAACTATTACAAATGTCAAAGTGTGTTTATTTGTTCGTTTGTCCCACCTTCCCGCCCTATCTTAGTAACCAATCGTTTAAATTTTTGGCACAGTATATTTTTTTAATATAGCATAGATTGGTTGGTATAATGTTTGTTGGAGAAACCTAGGCTACTTTTTATCCCAGGAGAACAAAACCCGTAACAAACGCGGTCAAAAACGCGGGCAGCAGTTAGTAATAAATATTCTGCCCTAATTCCCCCATATTAATAAGTAAAAATATAATTTGATACGTTAAGTATAGCGCAGTATTAATATCAAATCGTATACGAAACTTGTCGGAGGGAAAATCTAATAGGCCCTCTAATATTGGTGGCATTTGTCCTTGACTGCGGAAAATAAGCACCTAATTACGAATTCTGTAATTTTGACAAGGGTCGTTCAACAGAGATATGTAGAAAGGAATGTTGATTGTTTATCTAGCTAGCTTTTGACCGCAATATCGTCCAGGTTTGTTTATCCGATAAAAAGTAGTTTAATAAAAAAGTGGACCTATAAGACAAAAACAATCATTTTTATTAATGCATATAAGGTTTTTGGGTTTCGAAAAATAACGCCATTTGTTTTTTTTATTAATTAATTTATTTTCCTTGTCTTCCCTAAAAATTAACAAACAATAACTTTTAAAGGCGAAAGAACTATCTAAACTACATTTACATAGCATTTTTAAGAAACTATATTAAAAATACATACAATAAATACAATCCAGTTTTCATAATAATTATTTACTTACATATAAATTACCAAATAACTCCATTTTCCTTAAAGACTAGTCAGGAAGTTAAAACGACGCCATTATCAAAAAATTCAGTTTTATTTTTCTATAATAACAGAATTAAAAAAAAAAGTATAATGAATTTTTTCGTTTTAAAAGTCGGGATATCACAGCTATTAAAGTTAATTATTTACATATTAAAAATAAAAGAACTTTATGTTTTTTTTTATATTTTGATTTAGGAAAGTATTTAAAAGTATTAAGTTTAAAATTTAAAATTAACGGCAGCGCTCAAAATTTTAATTTATAAAATAACAAACTATATTTTGGTATAAGCTAAATCTAAACTAGTGGCAAACTTTTTTTCTTATTTACAACAAATAAAAATATTAAGCAACTATGAAATTAAGAAAAAAAAATACATTTATCAACTCTTAAATGTTAGAATAATAAAAAAAAGTGAAAAGTGTAGGAATTCTGAATATGTGTAATTATTATATATCAGTGGCGCTTAAATTTATAATAGATCTCTGTATTCAAATATCTTTAATAGGCACAGTTTACAAAGGACGCTTAATATATTTTATAATAGTAAAATAAATTTGCGGAAACACCATTGTGAAACGTATTACAAAATTAGCATATGATAAATACCATAATGTTGATAGATATAGTGACTCGACAAATAAGCACATGAACTAAACTCCAACATTTTGGTAGGAGTTAAAAAAATTAAGTAAGTATTCTCGCAATCTATTCACAAATAAATCTAAGCGAACGAATTACACTGTAGATTTACGATTTACGTACATATTTACAGGTATTCCACAAAAAACCTATTCGGTTGCTTATATTATAAATTATTTATTTTAACATCGTAATTCCAAACGGTTTATGCACTTTATTTGTGTTTTAACGTTCTATCAAAAGTTACGTGCCGAGAAATAAATAAATAAATTAGGCACTAAACAAAGCCCTTGGCGGAAACTGGTCGACCTGGAGAAAAAACCGTGACTTTAAAATAGTAAAATTTCTTATGAACCAAATCACATAGAAACGCATTTATCTCACAGTTTGCATTCAAAGACTACCATCTCTTTACCGGCCGAGGCCGGCTCATTTGTTTAATGCATAATGTACCCCGAACCAAAGCTTATTTTTAATATTGTTAAAAATAGCCGACTTTGATATCGGACGTAATAAATAAAATTACACAAATTCAAATGCATTTTTATATTAATTCTAAGGGATAATATTTATGTACCACGATACGTTGAACGCAGACACAAAAAAGATTATGGCAGTCGTGATAACCTGAGCTGCATTTATATTAAGCCTTAATTTTGTGAAGGTGCATTTAATTGAAATGGAGAAATCAAAGAAGAGCAATCAAAATATTTTGAAATCACGTGATTAAGTTATCATGATTTCGACTCCGCTCCGATGAACTTAAACGGATCTTTAGAGTTTTTGTAGTCTACGACACATTGTTTTAGTTTCTAGTAAGCATAGGATTAATCATGATGTTAGCGAGTGCGTTACGCCGCTTCCGCCATGCGCCTGCGCCTTGGGCGTGGTACTGGATCTGACGGTACCAGATGCGCGTGCGAGCACTCTCTTCCGCCTGTAACAGAGAAAAACGTTTGCTAGGTATATGATATGAGTTATCTTAAAATTTAAACTTATTTAGGCTTTCTACGTATAGGTAAACTCTTTTGATGTATGTATACATACAAAGGGTTTACCTACACGTAGAAAGCCTTAAGTTCAATGTTTACAAATAATTGAAACCTTGTATATAATCGAAGGTGAGTGCATTTAGATAATGTGCGTTGTGAGCCTGACCATGATATTATTAAATATCTAATAATATTTTTACTTAGCAAATAATACCAATTCTTGGAACACTTTCGTCCGAGATTAATGATCAATGAATGAGCCTTGTTCAAAATGTTCAGTTGGTATAACTTAGTAATGCTATCCTTTTCATAATCTTCTGTGTAGATAAACTACTAATTTCAATCTATCATCCAAAGATTTTGGATTCGATTGATTATTAACGTCGAGCGCTCATATGCCAGCTTGAATAAAGAAAATTTTGAGTTTATGTTTCACTTAGAGGGAATTTGAGGGTGGCATTCACAAAGCATAGGCGCCGAAAAGGTACCTCCAGATGTCTTGTTTATCAACAGATTTCAGATAGATTGAATATAGGAATTCAATCTGTCTCTAATCTATATTAAATAATAACTTTGCTAAACAACTTGATAAGTTGCTTACCAAAATTGTTACGTGTTATAAAATGTATGGTTATTTTTTAACAACAACAACTTTGCTAATAAATTTATAGATAACGGATGGATTGAATATATAAAATGTGCATTCGTCGTTTTCACTAAGTACCTAGTATTATGTCCAGTAACATTCAAGGAATTAGATTTTATATATTTTTTATGTTTATAGACGAGCGCTTGACCACAATCACACCAATTCATTCTTGATTTGATAGTAAGTACTCATATTGTAGGTACTGGTGAAAATGGAAGCAGGAAGGGCATTCCAGATCCTTGCGGTGCGAATTAGAAACGAAATGCAAAGCGCTTCGTACGCGTCCGTGGTATATCAACTACGTACCTAAGGATGCAGATTCTTACGGTGCATCACGTTTCGATAGTAAAAAGGTAAGGGGGGAACTAGATCAAACATTTTTATGTATTCATTCAGTTCTTATGAAAAATTATTAAATTTATACTGGAATAGATAATGTTTTTACCCAATTTATCCTAGCGCTCCTGTTTGCTATTGTCCTAACCGCAGGCGTGTCACAAAAATTGCGTGCCAAATAAAGCGAGCATCGCTCTCGTAAATAAAGTGCAATGGCTTGTGCCCAAATATATTGCTGCTGACTACACTGCAATGCATAAACGTTGGCACTGCCCGGAGTCAGCATACTGCTTTTATATAAACGTAACAAAGGACATTACCGAAACTAGACATTTTTTGCTGGGCAACGGCGAGACGTCTAATACTATTATTGTAGTTTTTATAACTACGCCAAAGACTGAACTGAATTTTCTGAGACGATATTATTCAAAACTAAAGAAAAATCTTGCTAGAGTTACTTGCAAGTAGGTTAATAACGGCGTGTATATAATAACATAAAATAATGATTTCTTGATTAAAGCCTGACTGATTATATCTAGCTTTTATCAACATCATCATTCCCCATTCATTACCTGTCGAAAAATGGGCACGGCTCCTATCAAAATGGAAAGGGTTTAGGTCGCAGTCTGCTATGCTGGCCAGGTTTGAATTTGAAGACTATATCTACCTTTACTTTTATGCAATAGTATTGTTTATCTCATCATCATATCAATCAATGGACGTCGACTGCTGGACATAGTATTTTTGTAGGGAGTTCCAAATTCCACAGCCTTAAGCCGCTTGCGTTCAGTGGCTCCCTGCAAGTCGATTGATGTCATCTGTATATCTAGTCAGGGGTTTCCTAATGCTACGTTTATCCCATACCTTAAAAATAAAGGAATCCTTTGTCGTAATCTCGTGCACCTCAAAAAAGTGTTCGGGCTCGTGATCCGCGGCGACCACGCAGCGATCGAGGAATAACGGCTCTCTTTGCAACGTGTATCTTCCGGCCTTTTCTCTCACAAGTAGTAAAGCAGCCTCTCTTACTCCACTGCGTGCAAAAAGAGCCTCCCCTTCTCTTTCTCTCGCCTCTCGATCTCTTGCTTCTCTCGTTTCCCGTAATTCGTTCGTTTTGTGAGCGATCGTTGGCTGGAAATTAGAAATTGTTGGTTTATAAACGGTTCTAACGGCCTGTAAATAATGAGATAAATAAAAACTTTTCAATACGAGCTACGAAAATTATGCCAATAATTTATACTGCAGAATCTATATGCTGATGACCTTATAGATCCCTATCATGATCATCATCATCATCATCAGCGTATTGATGTCTCAGAGGGATTTAAAGCTTTGACCCTCATCGCTGCACCAAGTCAGCTGCCCGCCTTTAGCCAGGTTTAATGTACTCTCTGAGGCATTTGGGTAAACATCAAACTCCTTTTTTGCTAACTTTTCGACAGAAAATTCCCAACGAATTATGGAGTTGAACTGAGGGTATTGCTTTAATAGTTAATAAAATAAAGATATTGATTTAATTATTCAATCAGATAAAAGACGATAAAAAAATAGAGGCCGTCGTAAGGACTGTTAACAGAACTTAAAACTCAAAAAAATGGAAATAGTGTAAATTCGATGCATATAACCCGGTCTATATACATATAAACCGGCCGCTATACTACATGAAACTAATCTGTTGGTCACTAGAGACTCGCTTGTTTGAGTCGCTCGCTTGGGCGAAATTTTTCACCCACCAAGAATAGCAACGCCGCTAAAAAGGTTTTAACTTCGATGAAGCAGCAAATTCTACGTGATTATTTGTCAGACATGCAATTATTAAAAAAATATGATAATAGAACTTGGTAGAATAGAAAAACAGGTTCACCTTTCCGTTAGTTACCAAAAGGGCGTTGATCGACATCAGTTTAATCGTGCGTCCCTTGCGCCAGTTGTTATCGTTGGGTTGTGTAAACAGCAGCTTGCCTTCCATTGCAAACCTTTAAAAATAATAAAATAATTTTGTTTAAACGTTAAAAGTTCGTTGTTTGGATATATATCGACGATATATCAATAGCCTGTAAAAGTTTACTGCGGGATTAAATGCCTATCCTAATAGGAGGGTTTTTCCGTTATCACCTGTTATTTTATTAAATTAATTTATTTCACTATAGGTTAGTCCCATCCTGCAATCTCACCTGATATAACCACTTAGGTAATGTTGCAGTCTAAGATAGTAGCAAACAAACCAGGTAGAGGAAAGGCTGCTATATTAAACCATAGCCTCTACGTCTTCTAAGCGGCGTCGTACCGGAACGTTAAATAGCGGCACTTCTTTATCGGTATCAGAGAAATATCAGAAAATATAAATTCTTAAAGTACCTGCCAGGGCTCAACCCCATCACCTTCCACTTATAAAGCCGAGCTTACTTTCTGAAACGTAGACGGTATTTATATATTTCGAATTATGGCTTCGCAATATCATGGTGTTATAATGAGAAGTCATCATTCAAAATATATTTTCTTAGAAAGGAATTTTAGTAACAAGATCTCACCTAGCATCATCATGATTCCAATCCAGCACATCCACAGCCATCTTCCTCAGCCTTATATCAGCGACGTGCAAATCATGTGCCGTCCGCCTTGCTGCAGCGAGTCTTCTCCATAGCGGCACGTCTCTTGCCGCGGCAGCAGCGGCGGCAGCCGCAGCGTTGATTTCTTCAAGTCTGGATTCAACGCAGCGCTGAGCTCCCTTCACTTCTTCTCTTTCTGATGCGCAAGTTGGTGTTGCACGATATAGCCGGGAAAGAAGGAGTGGATATTTTGTCACGCGTTGAACCGGCACCTAGTCAAAAATAGTTTGTTTTATATAAAACATTTATATTAATTGAATATTTAAATAAGGTGAGACTTTTATAAATACTGGCCAGCGAACAGCAATGGAATGAAATTATTATCAAAAAAGATTAACGGGACAAGTAAAAGTCTCATATAAAGAAACAGCTCAGAAGTTATGCATCAGCGGGAAGATCGAGTTGAGATAGGGAGGAGATTTTTTAGTCCGTGGCCTGCCGGGCAAGATTTCCAATGGAATCGCGTGTGCGCATGGAATCTATGAGGATTTAAAACAGAGAGCGTGCAGCAGAAGCTATGTTTACTGAAACACCTACCTGTCTGCATAGCGTAGTGATTATAGGCAAACTCTGCTTTTAGGTCAGCGGTGGAGAGGTCTATTCTATTGATGATGTTGATTGTTCGTATATAATTTGAAAATTTATGTAGGTTTACTTAATCTTTACTTTGTGCACTATCCACTGTTCACTTAACTACTAGTTTTGTATGCATAGGTTGCCTTCAAAAGATCACTTTAGCGATAACGATACTTTGCACCTGAACATTATGTTGTTTCTTTTAACAGACTTTACGACTTAATTATTTCAAAGAGATCTCGTTAGACGTTACGTTGAGAGACGTTAGTGGAACGTACCATGAGGAATGAGTTGAGATTCATCCTCCTCAGCACCGCATTTTCCATTTGCGAGACGCGTAAGAATATCCTCAGGAGTTCCTTCTCCTTCTCCAAGCCGGCTAAAAGCAATGCGGCGCCTGCTTGTTTTACACAATATGACTGAAAAGCTGTCAGCATACCAGAACACTCCAAGAGAATCTTGCCAACGTTAACCGTCAGTAAGTCCTGAAATACAATGAACAAAATTTACATGCTTATTATGAATTAAGATATTAAATATTGTACTATGATTAGAGTTGAATTTAAAAGTAAATTTTTAAATAATATTTTTTTTATACAATAAGCAATACCTCATCTCCTTGTTCTACGGCAATTTCAAGAGCATCTCTTAATTTTTCAGATAAAACTTGATTATTATCTATTAATTCTTCGACATTTAAAAAGATAGCACTTAATTGTTCCTGAGTGAGAAGACCAGCCACTAACATGGGCTTATAGAATTCTTCGAGAATAATTTGTAGGTCTCGACCATATTTCTCTTCGGTTTCCACAATTTCTGTTATTATTTCTTTTCTCTCAGTTCTTCTTTTAGAACATTTTCGGCAAACTAATGGAGCGTAAGCCGAACCTTAAAAAACAATGATATTTTTTTATAATTTCAGATAGCTAACTTAGATATTAGTTTTCACATAAACGTGTAAATATTAGTCAACGATATCTTACCTTGTTCTGTGATTTGAGAATCAACCGCAGTATCACAATCCTCACATAAATGAATTGGAGTATCCTTATCACTCATACTATTTGGTGTAATTTTCCCTTGAAGTCTACTTCTAGAAGATTTACTTGTTTCAGACCCTACTCCAGAATCATTCCTCTCTATTTCAGCTGAAGGTTTTTTACATACAACGGCTTTTTCCATTCCATCTTGATTAATTATTAATGAGTTATCTTCACTTGAATCTGATGCATTAGATAACTGACTGGTATTACTACTAATAAGTTTTGATTTTACCACTTCTGTTTTTTCTTTTGACTCATCTAACAATGCTGAATTTTCGTTGTCATTAGAATAGTTTGTAATATAGGTTTCTTCATCATCAATACCTCTTTCTTTAGCATCTACTAAATAAGAAAGTATATCATATTTTGATGCACCTTCAAAAATTGATCTTGATCCACTTCTTTTATCATCATCTATTAACAACAAAGAATTAGGAGGAGGATTTGTTGGCAGAGGCGGAGGCATATCTCCTATTTCCTCATATATAGGATCACTATTTAAGCGAATCGATTCATAAAGATGATCGTCATCTGTATTATTTGATATTTCAATGTCACATATTGCAGCATCTACTAACATTTGGTAAAACTTTGATCTTGTAGAGTTAGTGTCATCTTCTGTTGACAATTCACTCGCTGAAGCATTATAACAGTCAGACATTGGCTCAAGGTCTGAAAAAACT
This sequence comes from Pararge aegeria, assembly GCF_905163445.1. Taxonomy (NCBI): domain Eukaryota; kingdom Metazoa; phylum Arthropoda; class Insecta; order Lepidoptera; family Nymphalidae; genus Pararge; species Pararge aegeria. Next base: position 5,647,466 of record NC_053195.1, on the reverse strand, counting down.
CCCATTGCTCCGCTCTCATACTCCATACTTTCATAGGGAGCAGAACAGCATTTATCATTGTGTTCTACACAACCATTACTATCATTTGCACGGTTTTCTTCTTTTGAAGTCATGTTAACAAGTTTCTTTTCGTTTTGTATGTTTTCTTTCTGAACTTCTTCCTTCAAGCTTATAAGGGAACTTTCTATAAGTTTTTCTATGGTTGCTTTACTGTTTTCTGTCCCTTCTTGATGTTTAGTCTCTTGCAGTTTTATTAACGAGTTTTCAATTAATTTTTTAACCAAATCAGAATCAAGACCCTCAGCCAAATGTGAAAAGAATGGATCGTCAAAAAGTTTAGTGATATAATTACCACTTTCAGAAGGTTTGCTTTCATCTGACACACTTCTCTGATCTCTTACTATTTCCACGTTTTTGACGTCGTCTTTTTTTCCACAAACATGAGGTATGAGGTTTCTTCTTACAGCTTCAACTGGATCATTTAGAATAGAATTTATATCGTTTTCATGAAAAGTCCCTAGATATTGGTGTTTGTACGCATCATTGCAATAGTCTTCATACGTGTTAGATTCTTCTGCTTTCTCCTGCCCTGGAAATTCTGCTCCAATATATATTTGACTTTTTGACTTTTTTAATTCCGATTGTGGAGTTCCAACACTTATAGTAACAGTAGTCCCTGACTGATATGTGCTACAAGCATTGCTATAGTCATCGTTCACAACAACTGATGAGAGGTATATTGGCGTATCACCCCTTACGTTCATAGTGGAATAGCATTCATTGCCGTTAATTTGTATTGAGGTTTTTCTCGGTTCGATTTCAATAGTTTTATAAATATCTTTACTTTCCTTCTGCTCTTCAAATTCATCAGAATCAAATTGTTTTACTCTAAGTACAGTTTTTTGTTCGTTGTCATTTGTATCTGACCATTCATCGCTTGTTGAACTTGATGAATTATTACGTATAAATCTTGTTTTAACATAATTGTGTTTCTTTGATTTCGATTTATATCTTGGTGGTGGTTCTGGTGAACCTATTATACCATGACGTAGATTTTTCAGCACTTTACTTGTTATTTCACTACTATCACTTAAGTTGCCGATTTCAATATCATTCTGACTTGAAGTTTCTTGAACAATATCAGCATCCAATTTTGTTGGGGTTTCAAGACTGTCAAATTTTTGTTGTATCAAGGACTCTTTTTCACTAACGAACTCTAAAAACACCTGACTGGTATGACCATGTTTAGTTTTTGACCGAAGAGCCATAGTATCTAAAAACTTTGGAGGAGAAATGGATATTGTTGAAGCTAATCTCTCTGACTCGGAACGGCGTAGAACTGGAATTTTAGGTACATTATTATCTGAAAAAAAAAATTATTCAATAAAATAAAGGTAAATAATATTTTAACAAAGGTATACTAAGTAAAGTAAATATTACCTTCGTTGTTTGTAGGAACTTCATTTTCTAATTTTGTTGTACTTTTTGGATCCATTGTCATGCCTCCAGTTGCAATTTTGTTTAACTCCAAATTGATTTGCATATCTTCATATATTTCAGAGTCATTTTGGAGATCATTATTTTCATCAGTATAAGATATATTATTTTCAGCTTCTTCTAAACTATGACTCACGACATCACCCTCCGCTATAATTTCTTCTTCCACCTCAATAACAATACTTGGTTTTTCTTCTTTCAAAACATTGTCGTGCAAATTTAAGTGGGCTGTATAAATTACTTTGGTTTCTTCATTTTCTACGAGAAATTGAACTCTTTTTCTTTGATATATATTTTCTGACGAATTTAGGCTTTTATCTTTAGGTTTTGGTAAGTAAAATTGCGATGAATTAATACGTTTACTTTCAAATGAGTCCTCAATAATTTCTACTTTGTTTTTAGTATCATTAAATTCATAGTTCCTTGGTTTTTTGAGAATAGACTTAATCGTATCACTATTGTGATTTTTATATTTAGGACTGCGTGAATAATCACTGGTGGGTTTTTTATTAAAGTTTCTTTCAGGTAAACGTTGATTATCACTTTCGCTGTCATCGTCAGTTTTATTATGTCTTACTCGTCTCGGTGGTCTTTTCGGTGAAACACTCTTTTGTTTTATACGATTTGACGTTGATATAGTTACTACTTTTTTATTATTACTCTTACCTAATGAAGTAAATTTACTATTTTCGTTTTTAATGTTTGGTAAAGATAATGCTGAAGACATATCCGTAGATTTGAAGTCATAATTTTTGAGATCATAATTGACAGGATCATAAACAGATACTTCTTCTATACTACTACTTTTTAGTTCATTAGATACTCGAATTCTTTGTCCGCTTATTGCTTTAACATTCGTGTCTGATTTAGATTTATTTAAAGGCCTAGATTTCGGAGAATCTTGAAAAACATCACCGTAATCATCATCGAATGCGATTTCTACCATCGATTTTGAACTTCTACTAGTCTTGACCAACTCATAGGGGTTTATATCGCACGATAAAATAGATTTCTTTTTATCTGGTGTGCTATCTTCATCAATCCACAGTTCATTCACTCGGCTCACTGACTTACTTCTACTTTTGCTAAGAGTTTCTGGACTTGGTTGTTTTGTTTTTACACGACACGGGCTTATACTTTTGGCTCGCGATCTCGTTGTTGAAAACTGACTTCCGATACGAGTTTCGTGAGGAGGAGCTAATCTACTTCGACGCATTAAGTCGTAAGGATCGTTATCGCCATTGGGCTTAAGAATGCTAGGTCTAGATTTTGTGCTTTGAACTCTGACAGTACCAGCCCTAAGTAAACCACTAGCATCACGACTCACTTGAGGACCACGCACAGTTCCACCTACCAGCAAACGTGGACTTTCAGTTATAGTTAGTGGCAAACGAGATCCTTTGCATTTCTTACATATACTGACTTTGGTTGTGCTGGTTTTCTTCGTACCATTAAGATATTCAGGACAGGAACATAATATAACAGCATAGTTATGTGGAGTTGGTTTTTGAGGAGTACTTATTAAGACTGGTCCGGGAACCTCCGGATACGCTGAGAAGACACTCGGTCTCCCTGTTGGAGTTTGGGTCCTTACGGACCCATACAGCCACGTTTCTGCATACTTCATGGATTTTGACAGTGCTGAACCACCTTGTCCACTAATAGTTCCGTACATGTAAGGGCTTTCGGGTGATTTTTCAGAAGATTTGGAACTTCCGGAAGTATTGAGTTTCAACTTTGAAGACCATTTTTTCGGACGCGTATTTTCAGGCGTTTCATAAATCTGAAAAGAAGAAATAATTATATTATTGAAGTACGCTACTATTATGGGATTTATTTATAACTAGCTGTGCCCTGCGGCTTTACTTGTGCATATTATGGGACACAGTGTACTGTTACATAGTCTACAATCTTCCTTAACAAATAAGATGAAGATTTTTTCAATCGTACTGGTTGTGCCAAATATATTAAATTACAGATTATGTGACAGCGTCGCAACTTCTCATGACATATATAAACAAACGACTGAAGTGTAGGCTATTAAAACAAATGACTGAAAATAATGTGAAGCTTGATAGCAGCTCCACATTTTAGTCGATAGAACGTAACCGACGTTGACCCAAGCGCGTAAATGGATAAAAGTCCGAATTAGGAAGTTTGAAAGAAAATTTGGTATCCATCAGTCTCAGCTCCTATCACTAACAAAGAATCCTAAAAGTTAACGTTAAAGGAAGAGTCGGTTAATTCCTAGCATTAAAACCCTGATAAATGCGGCAGCACTTTATGAATTATTTACATCTGCCCGGAGCTGCTGTTGACAATTGCTAAGGTGTTTTGTCCTCTATCTCAAATCATATTGAACAGGTCTACACGAAATTTTGTTAGAACTAATGTGATACCATTTATTGCGTATTCAATCCAAAAACAGATATTTAAAACAGGTAGACCGTCAGAGCGACAGACAAAAATGAAAACAATTGATTATAGAGTGCCCTCCAAAAACAACTTATTATTAGTATCAATACACTTGACATTATATATACCAAACTTAATTGAATTGTACTAGCTCTAAAATGGGGAACATATTTAATGAATCTTTAAATTTAAGAAAGACAGTATTAGAAGTGTCGGAGACTTGTGCCCGTATTTTATTAGTTTTTTTTAAATTTAGAGCTAAAAATATCCTTTATCCGTATTGATATGATTCTTTTCCGCATTTATAAAGTCCTCAAAGTCAAATATTTCACTATTCAAATAGGCGCATAGATGTTACTTTTGATGCGTGCATTACATGCCCATACATATAGCATTAAGTATGCTCCATCCGACAAAGCCATTTAAATTTAACTTACATTTAGTGAACCTATCTCTTATTTCTCTAGTATTCGGTTTGAATGCCTTATAATTTTATTGGTTATTCAATTTTGTAATTATTTACAATAGTTCCCTTTGTGCTTGCTTCGATTCGTCATTAGCGAGACCGTCTGAATTGTGAAAACTTTACTTTTGAACAGAAGGCTATATTCAGTTGATACAATCGACTATATTTGCACCTATAATTGGAGAACAAGAGTAAATAATTGACCTCATAGAAACTTTCCCTCAGTTGAGATTGTGTATCTTTAATGTAAATAGAAAGTGCATCTTTTTCTTGTTTATAAGTTTGTTTGATTGATTTTTATCTGTGATCGGCACCGCACTGATCCTAGAAACATTGACGGCCGATTAGCGCAGTGGGCAGCAATCCTGCTTTCTGGGAATCGAACCCACGATTCGTGTACCTATCTCTTATTAACATCTCAGCACAACTGGAAAATATTTTTGTGATGAATCTGAACGCTTTTTAGTATCTGGGTGTCTATCTATATTTTATAAGTATTTATGTATAATATCCATAAAATTATTTACAGTCAACTTAGTACCCATAACACAAGCTACGCTTACTTCGGGGCTAGATGGCGATGTGTGTATTGTCGTAGAATATTTATTTGTTTTTTTTTTCTTGAGCCATGCGTAGCTTCTTGGAGTTGATTAATTTAGTTAATAGGGCAGGATTTTACAGCCTTAACGATTTGCATAATTATGTTGCAGGATACTTTTTATACTAGCTACTACTTTTAAAGTAGCGTTTCTCACGGAATTTATACAAAAACTACCGATGCTAAAATTAAAGTATGCCATTTTATCAGTCTTATAGCGACTGTAGCGTCATCTAGTTGGAAACCTTGAGAGAAATGTTATAAAATTATGTTATAAAATTTTAAAAATGAATATGAATCGATTATTAGTCATGAAACAGAATCACACTGCTACAAGCTTACGGGTTAAAACGTCCAAGCCTAACGGACAGATACGAGTATAAATACCGCGTGTAAATTCAAATCTTTAAACTTAGTTTTTATTTCTACCACCTGCAACCACAGCTGATGATTATAGTATCGGCCTAAGATGGAAAACGCTTCCTAGAAATGCCTTTTCATTCATGATATAGCGTATAGGTGGGGAGAACAAAAGCCGGAAGAGTGCTCCAAATCCTTGCGGTACGAATTAGAATCGAGGAACAAAGCGGACTCCTTACGTGTCCAAGACACTGCAGATATTAACTACGTTCAGATCCTTATGATTTTAAAGAGGTATAGAAGTCTAGGATTAGAATAAAAGTTCTTCAGCAACAGGCTAGCTTGCAATGGTGCTGCAAACTTCGAAGTTCCAAGCTTCTATTATATCAAAGCCATATTGTTTATAGCCATAAGCCATATTTTCAGTTTGTGCATCAATGACAGCTTCCAAAATAGCACACTGTGTACTGATTACGATACACATTAAGTTAGTATCCACAATCCAGTAACTAGGCCAAATTGGCTTTCGTATCGTACCGTAGCGGGTATTACGCGGTTTTCAATTAACTGCTACAATCGGATCTTGGATAACACTGTACTCATCGATGTTACTAACTTACCAATGGATATTGTGCTTTTCAAAATTACAAAGGACTTATACTACATCTGAATAGATAGGCTTTATGTACTGTCTCTTTAGTCTAGTGGTTAGTATGTTCAACTACGGATCACGAGGCCAAAGTTTCGCGTCTCAGGTCAAACATTTGTATTGGGGTTTTCTATAAAAAAAAATCTTAGTAATAAACTAGAGTTGGAAAATGTCGCTATTATTACTTTCTTATTATATTATCATAATTTATTTTATAAATATACATGTCAATCAGCATTTGAGCAGCGTGATGTACGTATGCTCCATAAACCTGTCTACAGTGAGAGAATAGGTATGTGCTCCTTTACATGGGCTAGATGGAAGACAAAGTATTCGGCAAATAACTTTTTATCTCGTGCATGCAACACTTTCAACAGCAAATATTGTGAGACGGACATCTTTCACGTCAAAATTGGCTCTTTAAGGAAAATAATTATGTCAAAATATGTATTATAAACTTTTAAAGTGTTTGTTTTTTTTCGTTTTAATTTTATTTTTTTATATAATTTTCGTTTGACACTGAATTCCTAAGCAATTGTGGTTGATGTTATCGTTTATGTATTACTAAGTTATGGGAACGTCATTGGTTTATGTGCATTACTTTTGTGTAATAGCACGGTTTGTTTGTTTTAGAAACAAAGTAATATTTGTTGGTCAGAACGGCTAAATTAATTTTGACGGGATGTACGAGTAGAGTGATTATTTGTGGTTTTTTTGCACTTTTGGGTTGAGAAAATTATTTTGCGAACCGTGGGAAGAAAATTTAAAATCAAAATGCCATGAAAATTAGCTGTGTTTGCCAATTTTATTTATTTATTGAAAACTATTAAGCACGTTTGTTAAAATCATTATCACATATCCAGTTATAGTTATCAAAAGTTTAATTATTTATCAACTTCACAAAATTACTTTAAGACATAAAAATATTTTTAAAATATATAAATTAAAAAAAACATCATTAATGATTAAATTACAATAAATAATGAATGGATTGATAAAGAGAAAATTAGGTATATGTAGAGAGAGAAGTTCAAGACATCTGGATTAAACTCAAAGTTAAGTTAGTTTCACAACACTCAAGCATAAAAGATATACAAATCCGAAAAAGACAACAAACAAAATAATTAGCCCCCTACACTTAGTTCAAATGGGCTATTCTAAAACAAATTCCAACTTCGAAAAGGGAACCCTTTCCAGAGTTCAGCAAACAATTTGAGATACAGAACAGATTACGCGAAATTGATTCTGCTAATGAATAAGTTATTTGAACGAAACATTTGTTTGGAGCGCAATAAAATTAATTGCCCTTAAAGCGGATTGCTCGGTCCTGCGCTTTTATAGTAAAATTCGGTTGATGAAATATAGTCTTTCGGAAATTGTGTTTCTTAAAAAAACATTTCTGCGTTGTCGCGGTGGTTTAATCCATGCAATAGTTGAATTTTTTTACGACCTTCCTAGCGCAACGGTGAGCGCTGTGTTATTAAGTGTGCTGTGTAATTAAAGTAGAAGGTCCCAGGCTCGTATGCCGGCAGGGGAAATTTGGGAATTTATTATTTCTGAGTTTTCTCTGGTTTGGTCTGGTGGGAAGCTTTGGCCGTGGCTAGCTACCACCCTACCGACAAAGACGTACCGCTAAACGATTTAGTGTTCCGGTGCGATATCGCGAAGAAACCCATTAGGGGATTACCATACTCCCTAACAGGTTAGCCCGCTACCATCTTAGACTGTATCATCACTTACCACTAGGTGAGGTTACAGTCAAAGGTCAAACTAACTTATAGTGGAATAAAAAAATCTCCGTTTGGTTCATCAATAGCCAATAACAGTGCACTGCTAGTCTCTCTCAACGGGAGGTTGTGTCAAATTCGCCTCATACTACACCCGCGGGTAGTGGCGGGCGGGGTAGAGTTAGCTGTATTTATTTGATCTGCCGTCACCACACGGCATATTCTGGTTATTAAGTCCAGTTATATGTAACTAAAAATTTAAAGGAGGTATGAATTAATCAAAACATTCACCTAGCAACGTTAAAACGACATCGTTTTTTTACTGAAATCGGAACAGAGCTGGAGAAATTGTGCAAAGTATTCTCAAGCAATCCAACAAACTATCAAACAGGCGATACAAAACCAATCCCGTGTTCGCGAGTCCCGTGGAAAACTTCGCGTTTCCTTCGAATATATTGTATTTTTCTTCGAGAACTTGATAACAGGGTAGTTCTAGAACTTTCTTAAAAGGTTATCGGATACTTGGGTTGGGATCATAATATAAAACTACTCCCTACGGATGCATAAATACTATGCACACTTCTTCATTTTGAATCTTTTTTAACAAATGGAATTTTTATATGTTAACCGCTTGGTCTGAATTCTTGATATTATTAGGGGTTGAACATATTAAGTGTTCACTCACACTCATTAAACTTATTGTCTAACCATCAGTTTATATTTAACTAGCGGACCCCAGCGCCATCTGTCGGGCTAATTTGTGAATCTAAACCATCCAGGGTGCCACCCAAACGTATACCAAAAAAATCATTCAAATCGGTGCAGCCGTCTAGGAGGAGTTCAGTGACATACACACGCACACAAGAAATATTTATATAAAGATAGTAATGTCACAATTTTGACGGCTTCCATGTCGCAGTGGTGACCTATGATTTTATAATTGGGAGGTGTTGTGTGTATATATAATTTGGACTGTATTAATGTTTATGCATTGAAATTAAACTTATTGCTGGTTTACTAGGATTTATTTTGTTACAAAGTTGGTGAATGATGGTGTGGGCCACGTAAGTCGAGCTCGCGGGTCGCCCCCCGCGGAGCCCGCGACCCGCGGACCGGTTTCGATGCATACTAGTGGGCATCGAACAGGAGGTCCCGGGTTCTATGGCCGACGGTAAAGATTTGGAAATTTATAATTTATGAATTTCCCCTGGTTTATTTAGGCTTTGACCATGGCTAGTTACACCCCTACCGACAAAGATGTGCCGTCAACAGATTAAGCGTTCCAGTACGATGCCGCGTAAAAACATCAATATCCCTAAACGGTTGATCTGCTACCATAGTAGAACTGCATCAAAATTATATGATATTGAAGACAACGGCGTCAACAAGAAGTAAAAAAAAAAAATTATATCAGTTTCAATAATTTGGGGGCCGTTAAAATTAGAAGATATAAATATCATTTTACGTTAAACGTACCACAGTCAAGCTTTCTCTAAATTATCCTAAACAAATTGGTATTTTTATCTAAAAGCGCACGCCAAAGGTGAAATGTCCAATTTATGCAATATTGTTTTTATTCAAACTCTCTCGCAAACCCGTTTTTTGTATATTTTCTCATGCAAACGTTTTTAATTGTACTTTAAATTTTCCGGTTTTGGCTTTTTGGACAATATACCACGAAACAAAAAAAAACTGATATTCTGACGAATTTTCATGATTGGTCATAAATTTTGTTAGCCTCTCACTCAAAACAACTATCAAATATTCTAATTTACTTAGAGTATTTATCTTATGATCGAAATACTTTACATGGGTTCGCCAAATAATAAAAATTAAGATAGCATTGGCCTTTGAATCCAAAATATTCTTACGTATACAAAATACAAAAAAGTTGTACTAAATAATATTAAGTTTGTTACCCAAGTTAAGTTTGATATAACCAGGGTTTAACTTGAAAATGTCAAGCTCATAAAACATTATTTAATAAAGGCGTAGATGGCAAGCCAGATACTTATCAATACAAAATAAAGTACTAAAAAGCATCCTGGATAACCCTATGAAAATTAACTTGAAAATTAACATGTTAGAGTTTTGACAGTTTCATTAGACACAAAGAACCTCATTAGAAAATGGTTTATAATTTTTCGCTGCATCGTACCGGAACGCCTAGTGTTTGTCGGTATCGTAATAACTAGCCGACTAGAACAGAGAAATAAAAATTTAGAAATTATAATTTTCAAAATTGCTCTCACCGGCGATCGAACCCTGATAAGACAGCGTTCATCACTATGCCAGGGAGGTGGTCAAAAAATAATCAAAACTAGATTCTGCATAATAAAGTAACCTGAATTGAATAAAAAAGGAACTCTTTATAAATGGAATACCGGTACAAAAACAAAGCCAGCACACAAAAGGTATCCTAACAAGTGAGCGTATCGAAACGACTGTTTCCAGTCCCGTTCCCACTTTCGAGTGATTTCCTCGCATCGCGTTACCGTAACGTTACCCCGGTAACTGAGCTGGTAACATGCGATACCTTTTGAGTATTTCTCTTTTGACAAATCTTTAACAGGTTTCTGGCGTCGTCGATTTATGAGAAAACAAAATTTTTCTTATATCGCTGAATAAGACGTGAACCATTCAAACCTATTATTATTTCTTATTTCACCTTGAAGGTACTTTTTTCGTTTGATTCTATTTGATTGACAAAAACTCAAATCGTCTGATTTATTATTTAATTGGACTTATTGAGGAATCCCTCAGTAGATTTGACTGAAATGTAATGAGAACTTATATAAAAAATAAAGAACCTGCAAAGATGATAATTTTTTCTATTATAGCAACGTGGTTATTGTTAAAAATAACCACACAATTTGTAACAAATAATATCTAACTTTGCTTAGCAACTTATCAGCAGATTACAGGTAGATTGAATAATATTGATAACGGGCGTTAGAGTATCGTGGATTGAATTTCTTAAGGTACAAGGACTCATAATGCATTAAATGCTGTAAACACACACCTACTTAATTTTTTTTATCAACCCGCGATACTACTCGGTGCAGCACTTGGTTGTGCTGAGCCAAATACTTACTAGTTGAACATACGATGTACCCAGGAAACCAATTCAACAGACTATTTCGTGTGGATAATAACATAATATGCGTTAAACAACATTTAAATATCTGCACGAGTTGATGTAGACATTTAATCTAGCAAAATTGCAATAACGAAGAGAATAAATTGCGACACAGGCAGTTATGTTCTTTCTATTTTTCTTTCTCATGTAAATCTTCATATATCATCATTCTACGGTAATACTAATCTGACATTTTGGACATAATAATAATATGCACAAACAAGTATAATTATTGATTAAACATATTCAAATACACGGAACTGCTCTGATTTTCATTTATTAATTCATAACTATCATCATTGCTAATAGCTAATAATTAAATATTAATGTCGGTTCGTCATCCCGCGACTGAAATGTCAAAGCAATCTCCAGAGACACATTCAGTTAGTGGATAAGGGAAAAGTGTAAAATTTATTTGTGTCTGTTTTTTTAATTCTAAGTTCTCTTGATTGCGATCACTTTTTACTTTATGACGACGCATAAAGTCAAAGTTGGGAGCATAGAAACTGCCATAACCGTACGCTACATAGCTTCTCCTTTTATACAACGGAATCGAAAATGAAACCGAAAATTTTAAAAGAGTTTTAACGATAGGGTAGCACTTAGCTGGAGCTAAAGCCTTTCTTCAGAACTCCTTCGACGAATAGAGGAAGAAATTTGTTGCGAGCCCAGTGTTTATAAATAGAATAAAAGTTTATATTCCTATACTCATAGTAGACATAGAAGAACGAAATACCAACCAACCAAATAACATGAATGGTAAAATATTTCTCAAAATTGCTGTCAATAATTTTCCAAACAAAGAAATTCAAAACGAAAAAAAAAAACCACAAAAGCGAACGTGAGTGTACATAAAATAACACAGACATGAATATCCCTCGAGGCTCGATAGCATATTTGATACCGTACCTAGGTCACTAGAGACGAGTCTTCTAATGTTGTAACACAACGAATAAAAAATACATGTACATTAACCTCGTACATTTGCTAATGAAAAAAAGATTGGTACTGGTGAACTGAAAAAAAAAAAAAGAAAAAAAAACTTATTTTTCATAAATGAAACCGAATCAATAGTACACAAACATAACATAATTTGTACAAATTTTCTGTCTATGCTCAGATAGTTTGTTTTCTAAACTAATGGAGCAGTCTCCACTAGTGTCTCGGAAAAATGGGCCAATAAAACAATAAACTAACTGAATTAACTCATCATAATCATTCTCAGGCTATAAATGTCTCACAGCACTCTAAAATATATATATACATATAAACCGAGATCGCGTGTGAAAGGATCTGTAATGCCCTTCCAGCTTCCATTTACAAAACGGAGGTACGTTCAAATCAAGAGTGAATAGGCATCTTCTAGGCAAGCGCACTCCACCTTAGGCTGCGTTATAGGTGTGACTGCAGTTAAGCGCTCGTCTATAAACATAAAAAAAACTCAACAAACTTGACATTCTTAAACCATGTTTACTATTTAGTTTTTAGTAACTATCTCTTTTTTAGTTCAACGTTTGATAAGTGAAAATTATCAAAAAATACATGAAGTATTTTTTGATAATTTTCACTAAATTTGGACTTTCAATGTAAGTTACCCGATTTACAACACGCAACAACATGCAATACTTAAATATTGGGAGTATCAGAGGTTTGCATGGAAATAAACAAAGATTTCAGCAGCGCGATATTTCAAAGCTCTATATCTGTGGGATACAAATATAGCACTGCAACTATGAACAAATGTATTCTCTTTCTTTTTTAATCTGGCAAATTTTTGAAACATAATTTTACGCCGTGAAGTCATAGACAGAAGCGTGTTATAAATAACTCCCACGCACAATCAAAGCAATCTACCTTCCACATTCGCCATCAATAAAACGAACGGGAAAATGGAACGAAAAATTACATCTTCCAATCGAGAGAATCGCATTTACCGGTCGCAATAAAGACGGCAAACGAGCTAATGCCATTAATGTGTCTGATAAAATCAGTTTTACCTCAGGAACGCCATAACAATATGACATCATGTACCGTTAGGAAAAACATTAATTAGAATCCATTCATGCTTAAAATTTGATTGCTATAATTTTTGTTTTTTTTTTATAGCTAACAAATTAACGTGGTCACCTTTTAAATCCTTTAATATAATTCCATAAATTAGTATCATAGCTTTTTTATTAATAATTATAGACTAATTAATAAATGCCAAATTGAATTACACCACATAAATAATACTTTAAGTAAATATTCTTCATCTATAAATATGTGGAGGTTCGTGTTTATACTATAATTTAAAAAAGGATATGTTTTCTGTTTGTTTGTACAGAATAGGCTCCGAAAGTTCTGAATTGATTTTAACCATTTCTTCGCCAAAAAAAGGTAAATTATAATGAAGTAACTTAAGCTATAATTTATTTTTAAAATAATTGGACATCTTTGAGAAAATTGCAATTGTGTAACCCAATTCTTGTTTATAAATACACTTGTTCTCTTTTTCAAGAGTACAGAACTTAACAATATCAGTAGAACTACACCTAAGTTGAATGCCATACGTCTTACAAATATATATAAATAATAGCTAGTACTCTAAAATGATAGAAGCAATTATCAGAACTCTGATAACGAAACATCCCGAATTAATAATTGCATCATTAGAAAACTAGTTTTACAGATAAGATGGATTTGTCATGAGTCAATATAGAAAAGATCGGAATCTAATGTCTCAATTAAACTTCTTCTTCTTGCGAGCAAATGATTATAACAGTTTTTGTAATTACGTTTAATTCCGACGCTAATTTTAATGGACATTTCAACTTCTGTAGCCGTTAAAAGCTAGCTAATAGTGTAGCTTTTAACTACAATGTACAATTATACTTTTGTCGACGCTACAAAACGTTATGTCGATTTTCTGTAGCGTTTATCCCGCCTGCCAGATAAGGGGTGTTACGCAAATGTCAGCGTTTTTGCGAAATCCCTTTATGTAGCGTATTTCGAGCATTAATGCCTCAAAAGTGATATTGAAATTGTTATGTTTGGGAAAGGAAATTGCATTAATGTTTATTTTTACGAACAGATTCTTGCGATTTCGCTTGAACCCGTCCATTTTCAAGGGAATATTGTATGAAACAAGCCTTTTATATCCTGATATGATATATTGTACTTGGAATTCAACTGTATTATATATGAAAAGCCCTTAAAATAGTCAAAGGAATTTAAGTGATGTACATTGTGGATTATTGAGCTTTTATAGTGTTCTATCTTTTGCCTTTAAAATAGCAGGTTTGTAGAAATTCGCCCATGAAATTGTTATTCTTTCCCACAGGGCAACATTTTACAGGGCATCCAAGGAACACGTGTTGCAACATGCCGTGACTTGAAAGACCTTGAAAAGACCTGTTCAGCTGTGAGAGGTTAATGAGAATGAGAATGATGATAATATTTTAGTTCGGTAAGTTTATTATTAAGCCATTTCATTGAGTAGGTAATTTTTTCGAGACACAGTCTCATAATTTTCGTGCAACTGAATGCAATTGGCAAAAAAATAAGTTGACAGGAAAAACAAGTTTTTAGGACTTATGGAACTTACAAAAAAATGCATTTCCTTCCGCTCTCATTCTCCGGACAAAATGAAAACATGTAGAGCATTAAAGGTTGTATGTCTATGATGATGTCTCTATGATTTGTAACTATTGTATTTTAAAACTACTAGGCCTATTCTAATGCGGTTTTTTGTAGAACATACTTAATTTCGCTTATCAGTGATTGTCGGAATTATTAATTAGGAAAACTGGTACCTAGCAATCGGTAGGTTGTATTAATGAAGAGTTTTTAAATGCATAAAATAATTGGGCGGTGATAGCCCAGTGGGTATGACTTCACTTTCGAATGGCCGAGTTCGAATCCCAGGACGCTGCAACTTCTAACTTTTCTAACTTTTCTAACTTATGTGAGTTTTAAGCAATTAAAATATCACTTGCTTCAATGGTGTACGAAAACGTGTTAAAGAAACTTGCATGCGTTCTCAACAGAGTTCTCCATAATGTTCTCAGAGGTGTGTGGAGTCTATCAATCCGCACTACGCCAGCGTGTGTGTGGCCTTAATCCCTTATTTTGTGGGAGGAGACCCGTGCCCTTTATTGGGCCCGTAATGGGTTGATGATGATATGATGGTGATCATGATGACATAAAAAAGGGTAAAATCTATCTGGTGATGATAACTACGATGATTGAATCTCCATTTTTAGTACATTGTAGAAAAATAACTTTTTCTAAATGAGCTAATTACCTGATTTAACTTTTTCTTAATGAATTTTGTTGTACTTCGGTAAAGTTTTAAATACTATATACAAACAGTAGCACAATCAATATAAACCGAAACGAACGTGAGTAGAAATTCAGGTTTTGTATTTAAATTCACCCAGTATAATAGCAATTTCGGAACCAGTTCATACATTTGTTAGCAACATTTCCGAGCTCAATATTTGATTGTGCTGGAAAAGCCATTTCGCGATTAAACCTCAAATACCTAATATTAGACACAGGTTAATTTCAGTAGAATCATTAACTATTACAGGAAAATTTGGGAACTTAACTTTTTAGTCTTTATTTAGATTGTATTATTTTATTATGTATTCTAATATAATAAATTTGCAGAATTCGTTTTTCACTTTCTTTTATTTGTTCTGAAGCACTCACATTTAGAACTAGCAGTCAGATTTTTGTAAAATATCCCTTGCATACTATAACTTAGGTCATGAGGAAGATTATAGCTTGTTAAAGCTATAATCTTCCCCATGACCTAAGCTAGAAGGCTATAGCTAGATTATTTTGTTCGTATGACGTCATTTCTCTCTAATACAAGAGGTGACGCTCGATTACTTCAGACGAGGCACGCCATATTCGGCTCTAAGGATCTTTTAAAATAAAAAACAGTAAACATGCCAATAGAACAAAGTTTGAAAGTACCAGGTAAACATAAGATTTAAGAAAAATATGATATACAGATATAGAACAAACAAGAAAATAATATAATCTTTAAAATAGTTTATATTAATACAGTGGGAGTTCTACTGAAAGAAATGTCAAGCACGTGACACGAATTTTTAGGGGTTGGCTGGACTTCCCTAAAGGTGTAATGCCAAAGTTGAAAGTGGTTCGTATAATATAGTAGTTAGGTATATAGGATCAGTGCGCACTGGCGGGTTTTTCTCTTAATTTTATAAAGATCGACACTCAGCTTTAGATATCTTAGGATACAGATTCGCAGACGGAGATCCTACTGGCATCTTAAATATGTATATATACGAAATTTCGCCAAATACAGAAGTCTTTAAAGTTTTTTTTAATTTTTATTGTTAAGAGCCTTTGTTTCCGCTCAGCTTCAGTGCCATTAGGCTCATTTGCGCTGTCTTTAATTCCATATTATTTTCCGGTAAAAAACTCAATATGTCATTATCATTCAAAAATAAAAGTTTTGGAGTAAATAAATCTAATAAAAATCATGCCTTTCAGGAAGAAATTATAGACCGCTTCATAGTTACATCCCTGAAAAAACTTTTTACCATATTTCTTGTGAATTCATATTAATATAATATTCCATATTAATTTAAATTCTATAGAATAGGTAAATAGGGTTTAAATAGGAGAAGTTTGCTATACAAATTAGCAGACTTACGCCCGGCAATTAATCAATAAAGAGCTACACATTTTAACCCAATTGAAATCCGGACAAAATCGTGAGAAATGGCCAGTAGTAAAAACTGACGCTACTAAGGCGCCGGAATTAACGGAGTTAATTTAATCGTGATGGTTATGTAAAATAATTTAATTTGCAGGTTCCGAAATTGTCCAATACGTGACGGGAAATTTCCGTATTCCGTTTAACTCTTCGCACAGTACAATGCCAGTGTTGAAACAACTTTGTAAGGTTTTCTGGCCACAATAATGAAACTCGAAATACAGCTAGACCCGGATTCCACTCAAACAAAGCTGTAGGCAAAAGCTAGTTAAACCTCAAGCGACCGCCAAGTCAGGAAAATTTATAGAGTCAATATATTCGTTTTGGTTATGTAACAGAATGTAAATGCAATCGCAGGTTCCAAAATGGATTATCAAATACGTGACGGGAAAGTTCCGTATTTCGTTTAACTTTTCGCACAGTACAATGCCAATGTTGAAACTACTTTGCACGGTTTCCTAGACACAATAGTTTATTGTGTCTAGAGATTTGTTTCGTTTTATTAAAAAATACTATAAATATTTTGAAATCAAATATCTGAAACGTGATTCAAAAATATCGTGCATATTTACATGGCGAAGAAATTTAAACTAGGACTTGAATAAATGAATTTATTTTTTGTGAACTATTACTAGCTATTGACCGGGACTTAATTGTAAAGTTGTGTATAAGTATTCTTGTAAAAAAAATCGGGTGTAGTTTTTAAAAATATCTTTTTAAATTTAGTTTTGATGTGGTGTAGTCCTTCTTACAATGTTAATACAGGGCAAATATTTTTTTGGTTTGTTTTTTTTTGTTTTACCCCATAGGCTCCGAAATAACTGGACCGATGTTAACCATTTCTTCGCCATAAGAAAGGTAAACGATTGAGACATTGAACAGTTAAGAACCTCCTCCTTTTCTATAATGTTGTAAATAAATAAATCTGATCAGGTCTGTGATTTAAAGTGCTCCAACGATTATTTTAACTGAGAAATAAGGTAAAGGCACCTTATAAAGCTATATACACAAACATTAAAACAAACATTCGGTACACTTTCGATTGTCAGTCTGCGGGCTTATTCCGGTCATTTAATTGATTCAATTGTACAAAAATCTCAAATTTTAATGTTGAGTGAAACTTGGCGGTCCTATAATGAGATAAGTAGATATTAAAACTTTCAATGTATTAAATACCTTTTTTCTATACTAACAATAGTGTAGTTTTTTCTACAAACGACGAATAAGGCGAAAGATAAAATTTTTGAAAAGATATTTATCAATAACGCCAAAGAAGTATAACTTCTAACGCGTGTAATGGATGTTACTAATGTCTTTAAATACAGATTATGCATTGAAATTAAAGCATACGAATATTACGTGACATTCTCCCTGGCGCAGCGTTAAGAACTGTGATTTTAAGTTGGAGGTCCTGGGATCGATTCCTGGCAAGGTCAATTCGGGAATTTATAATTTCATAATTTTTTGGTCTGCCGTGGCTAGTTACCACCCTACCGAAAAAGACGAGCGAAGAAAAGATTAAGCGTTCGCGTGGAAATCGATTAGGGGTATGGGTTTTATTTAACTGGCAAGGCTAACCTGTTAGGGGTCTAACAGGTTAGCCTTTGCCAACTTGGACGACATCATCACTTATTATCGCTTAGTGAGGAAAACTTGTAGAGGAATAAAAAATTTTAAATATGCTTTTAGCTTTACAAATGGACTGACATATCAAATCATTAATCTAAAATAGAATTTCAAAATTTTATCACAAACTCATCATAGCAAAAAAAGACCCTACGAATCCGTTACGAACTGTTAAATTTTTATTGAACAAAGTTTTATGCCTCCATATAAAAACGTATAGGCTCTTGCGACGTGTGAAATCGGTCTATTTTTACGTCCGCGAACGTCGTAACTTTTGAGTGGATTTTTTTATTCGTATGACACTTTTGAAACTGTAATTCGGCTACATTCAGCCGGGTTTTTTCCTTTACGCGTAGTTACTAGCAAATATAAAACCGAATACTAATTAACGCTGTAATTTTTTATATATCTCCTTAAAATCTACTGTTTAGATATTTATGGCATGTAAGGTTCTTCTTAAAATTTCTGCTTTTATAAATAAATATGTGGTTTTAAAACGACGATTTTATCTCGCTGGTACAAATGCAGTTAGTTAATGGTGAGATAACTGTAGACCACGCATTTGGTAAATTGGCACCACAGCTCTACTAGTAGTGTAATGCCAGCCACTATCAGCGAGCCAGCCAGGAGACAATTATCTCCCAGGGAAAAGGACATAAATCTATCTTCTTCCACAGATGTATCAACTCTCAGAGCCCTGACGTACAAGTAGAATTTTTTTTTTTTTTTTATTTAGTTCCCAAAACTGACAATCAACTGCTTACTCTAATATAAACTATAGGACATTTAGCATGTGTATACAATTGTGCCTTCTCGATGCGAACATAGCATGCAAATCTGTTGGGTACATAAGGCTGCTGCAAACAGCTAGAAAAACTAATTTAGAATAATATAACAAAAAAAATATATAAATTACTAAGAAAAGAAAAACAAAATATTGTGGAAATAAAATTACTTAAGCCATAACCCTTTTCTTAACTTAAGCTTAATACTAGGTACGTTATCGCTGAAGATATCTATACTATCCAGAAAGCAATTTGCAAGAAATTGCATTCGATACATAGGACTATGTTGGCCAAAAAGTCTTACGGTTTTGGAGGCGGCTACTTTCACGTGGAAACTACGAAATAATATCAAAATAATATTTATTATAATAATGAACGGGGTGAAGCGGGACATAATGTTTGTCTCCTGCCTGTTCTATCCCTGCTGTGATACAAGCCGGTAGTGTCAAGGGTACAAAACAGTTTAACAAACCCTTTGAATGGATTATATGGTAATTGTCAGTCTGCTGGTTTCTGATGGACTCAATTACGATCTGAGAGACCCTAAATAAAGACTTAGGCCTATTTAAACCCCCACACTGAGGATACATGGGGCCATGGGATTTGAATATGGAACGGTATGTATATTCATTTGGTGTTGAAACTCAATATAATTGAACAGTTTTTCGGCATATTTCTGAGACATGAATACAAAGATATGATATGTGTAAAAAGCTCTTAGTTTTAATGTACCAGGGGGTTTTACCAACATTGCTTTAAATAGAATTATTAAAAGATTGCTTACTCTCTTTTTTAGAATTATAAACCTTATTTTAGGGAAGTCAAGGTATGTGATATGAAAGTAAATTTTTATAATAATACTACTTTAAGCAATCATGTTAGCCAGAGCAGTAAGTCAGAGCTGTCGAACATATTAGATACTACTTTTTTCATGTTTTTAGAACATACGATATGCTTACTTATACCAAATTTCACTATTTCTTACAGTTCAAATTTAACGCTTCACTGACCACTCTCAAATTCCCATCCTGTATATTTTGAACTAGTTCGCTTCGGAGTCTCTCGATATGAAAACGTGAATAAATAAAAAGCAACCCGATTATGTAGGGAGTCGGACTGGGAAAATTTTAAAAGCTTTTAAAACTAAAGTTAAGTAGGACTTCAGTGAACCTACCAACGTGAATGATATATACCATCCAACCTACAAGGGCGTGTATGATCTTATATATCAATTGCGTGTACAACGAATTTAAACTTAGCGAACATGGTAGGAAAGTTAGAAAATATATAATATAGAATAGACGTTTTTATTTTTTCTGTATTATGCTTTCCATTAAACCTGATCTCAGCCAGTTCAGATAAGATCACACTTTCTTGAACTACACCTTTATTTGAAAGTACAAGTCTTATCATGTACATTTGTTTGACAAGCATTTTAAAAAATTAAACTTTGAGGGTCTTAAAGAAGTTAAAATGTATACTTCTAACTTATTTGCGTTTTTAATTAAATACTTATATTTGCTTTAATTGTGAAGGAAAACATAGTGAGGAAACCTGCGTGAGCGTTCTCTATAACGTTCTAGAGGGCGTGTGAAGTATACCTGTCCGCATTTGGTCAGTATAGTGGACTACGGCTAAATCATCATCATCGTCATGCCAATACATTACCGGCCCACTACAGGGCAACGCTTTGCTACCACAATGAGAAGGGGTTAAGGCCATAGTCCACCACAATGGCCCAGTGCAGATAGGTGGACCTTACACACCTTTGAGAACATAATGGCGAACTCTCAGGTATGCAGTTTTCCTCACGATGTTTTCCTTCACCGGCGAAGCAAGTGATATTTCAATTGCTTAAAACGCACATAACTTAGAAAAGATAGAGGTGCGTGCCGGGATTCGAAGTAGCCCCAGCAAAAGTCAAGTCGTAGTTCTACCAACCGGGCTATCACCGGTTCCACTACGGCTTCAACCCTTCTCATTCCGAGATGACACCCTTGCCCTGTGGTGGGCAGTTAATCCGTGATGATGATGAGCTTCACTAATTCTTACAAGGTACTGAATAGCTAATATCAACGCAAGGCGGCTTTTTAATATTTTATAATATAATAATATTATATATAATTTAATAATCAAACAACGAAGACAAGGAATGTGTATAAAGGAAATTAAAATTGACAACAGATAAATATGTATCACAAACTATAGGTACTAAGGCTAACAATATTGAGATCTTATTGAAAATAATTTCTGCAGATATTTAGTAATAAAATATATAATATTTTACTGAAAGTGGATCACACTTCTGAAGATCTTGATTCATTCAATTCATTGAATAAACTGTTAAAGGCCTAACCTTTAAGAGTGCATACCATCTCTAACAAAACTTCTAATAATAACTACTGGGTTTCTTGCCGGCTCTTTTCGGTAGAATCTGCTTTCAGAACCGGTGGTAGATTCACCAAAAACAGACATACTTGACGTTTCAAAAGTACCTACTAATAATAATGAAGTAAATAAATGAATTTTGAATTTGTATACTATTCTAATAAAACATTTCTGAATACAAAAATATGCTGTAATCTAATCCATCCTTGTAACGCACGAGGATTTTAAGAATAAGTATCTCTCATCACGGACGATTAACTTTCCCTATCCTGCCTTTATCAAATTCTTTTGTTTCCCTCTCCGGAAGTTAACGAAAGCGTTTATTTTATAACTCAGAGTGTATCTTCTTTATCTTTCCCTCCCTTTTGCATTTTGAAAAAATGTATTAATTTAATTGATAATCTGATTAACGAAATACATACTCGTACGTCTTGTTCATATCCATAAGCCATTAACTTGGAACTGGTTCTTACCTGTAAAAATGAAACAAAAGATATAATTTTTTTTTTTAAATAACAAGACACATACAGGGTAAATCCTTATCATATGTACTGATTAAATTACAAAACCTTCATCTATATATTTCCCGCTGTATTTCTTCCCATATTTATTACAAATTCAAACGGGAAACAAAAGCAGGGTGGAAATCAGTAAAAATTTTTGTCGAGTATTTCTCGATTCCAATAAACGATAAACGAAACTTATTGCCGGGAAACGGTTTAAATAAAAAAGGATGAGAAACGATAAACGTATTGGGCTAGTATTTTAAGCAATTTTGTGGTTGAATTTTAATACAAAATTGTGAAATCAGGTTTTAAAATAAGTATTATGATTTTAGAACGACACGGACCGCCTTTTAGAACGATACAAGATGTTCAACTTGTCGAACATTCAGGCAAAAAAATCAATGCAGAACGAAATTATATGACCATATTATACTATAATTTGGAAATATCATCGTCAAGTATATTATTATGTGATCGAAGCTTACCACCACGCTTCTTCAATACGACTTGACAAAATGATTTGTATCGATATATCCAGAATAAGTCAAAACGGTAGCAATTAAAAATTCGTTGTTAATCAAAATTATTAAAAAAAAATTAAAACGGATGCATCAATAATATTTTGCGTCCCGACGTTACCACGATCCATGGAACTGGATAGAAATATCGAAAAATCTCAAAATATTATAGTCGTACCTGTTAGTATGTACCCGTTTAAATTTTTCTAGTAGCAGTTCATACTAAACTAACTTTTATATTTGTTATTGTCGGACAGACGTATTTTCTTAGCCTAAGCTTTCATTTGATTTCTTTGGCTTCCATTTTGCTCCGTACACTTACAAACAAGGTATAATGTTCATTTGGTTCTATTTAAGTCTCGAATGACAATTCCTTTAGGAGTGTTTTATTTATAAAGCAAAAAATATTAATTTCAACAGCATTCGGTGAAAAACGAAGTTGTAGTAGGTAAGGCCTAAAAAGGTATAAGCGGATTAATAAACATTTACACGCACGATTGCGACATTCATCCCCAGGATTTAAAAAAAAAAACTTTTTTTATCGTGTTGTACTTTTTTGATAGGTGCCCTTCATATATTTAGACAGCCGGTTGGCGCAGTGGGCAGCGACCCTGCTTTCTGCGTCCAAGGCCGTGGGCACAATTCCCACAACTGGAAAAACTGTTTGTGTGATGTACATGAATGTTTTTCAGTGTCTGGGTCTTTATCTGTATTTATGTGTATTATATTAATAAAAATATTCATTAGGTATCTTAGTACCCATAAAACAAGCTATGCTTACTTATCTAAGTATGGCGATGGCGATGTGTGTATTGTCGTAGTTTATTTATATACCGCATTAGATTTGACGTCATGTCAAGATTTCATCCTAATAATTATGACGTAGAATTTTGTTAATTATTGACCTATGCTATATTCTTAGGCAATAGTCTTCGAATATTACAAAAGTTTTTAAATATCCGCGCGCACTCCTTACCCTCAATGTGATAGCCGAGAAAACGGATTTATTTTGTTGCACTCTGAGTGAACTCACAAATATAGCGATTTGGATTTTATCATATACATTATAGTTATATATATTATTAAAATTTACATAACATGCTGCATTGTCGTATTAGGATAACTTTTTCCTGTAATGACAAAAATGTAAGATGGGAATAAATAAATAAATAAATAAATTTCCTAATATACAAATATGCAATTTTTGGTTTTCCTTTCCTGTTTCTTGTTAATAAAACTCTCTGAGACAAGCTAGTTATCGGTTTATTTTTTGTAGAAATTTAAGTAACCAACTTATGATTTGAACAATTTTATAATTTACAATTGTCCTATTAGTTTTTTTATCTATAGCAATAGTTATGCCTTTGTTAGTATTAAGTCAAAGGAAAACAATAAATTTCTTTAATCGAAACATTAATGCACTTATAATATTAATTCTTGGAGAGTAAATAATAAAATTTAAGATTCTAGTTGTTCTATTTTGCCGTACTTAATCACTGGCAAAATTCGCAACTCTGTAAATAAGAGATTAATAAAACCATAATTTTCATTGAAACGGGAATCGCTTAACAGTGTAAGTAGCGACATTGGGATTGTGTTATATAACTGATTATATTATATGTTTATTTTAGATTTTAAGTTACAGGTAATTATGTATTAAGTTATTATATTATGTATTAAATTAAGTTATGGCGTTGCAAGTGAGGAATAATACTTCATTAGTGTCGTGGATAAAACACTATTAGTCTCGGCTTCAGCTTGTCTACGATCTAGAACACAGCTACGTGATCTTGTTACTAATCGTGATTCGTGTTATCATGGAACCAAGAATAAAAGTTCAACTTATTATTTATTTATACACGGTACAACAAATTATCAAAGGAAATGAACCTATGGAAATATTACTCACTTAAGAGCTTTATTCTAGTTATAGAATGTAACAAAACCAATGAGTTTGAGTAAATGCAAAATAGGTAGCCAAGAAATAAAAATCAACCAAGTATACCTTAAACGAGATACGACTAAGATAGAAGAAATAAAGAAATTCCCAATTCTATACCTAAATTAAAAGTATTTTTTATGAAGGTGATAAAAAATAAATGCATTTTTATTATAACTTTTGGCGACGATCATGCAAGACGTTTTAAAGTGATTAGATTCTGAAAATGATTATGACGACATTAATTCACGAAGTGCAACATTAATTGAAACAAAAATAAAAAAAGGATTGTGTGGTTTAATGAAACCACGGTTTTTTTTACATTATAGACGTTTAACTAAATATTTTCGGTATAATATTCCATTAAAGCTATAAATATCGTACGCGTAATCTTAATTTCATACTTGAAAAATTGGGAATGATAATGGGAAATGATAAAAGTAGACTTCGTCTCCATCTAATTTGATTTCAATTTTTATTGAACTCTGTATCTTAATAACAATTATTCAGATTATATACATATATTATAAAACTGAAAACAATATTTTATAATCGTTAAGTCATTTTAATCCATTTTTCAATTATTTATTAATCATTCTTTTATCAATTCCATGTTCATCATGAGTTTTGACGGCCGACTGGCGCAGTGGGCAGCGACCCTGCTTTCTGAGTCCAAGGCCGTGGGTTCGATTCCCACTACTGGAAAATGTTTGTGTGATAAGCAATAAGTATTTTTCAGTGTCTGGGTGTTTATTTGTATTTTCTAAGTATTTATGTATATATAATTCATAAAAATATTCATCAGTCATCTTAGTACCCATAACACAAGCTACGCTTTCTTTGGGTCGATGTGTGTATTGTCGTAGTATATTTATTTATTATTTATTTATTATTTACAGTTAATAAATTTAACCAATATTTCATGGAGCACTGGCATAAATGAGTGATAGTCTAAACACTACACGGTCAGCTGATGCAAACTATAGGCGCCGCCATATTGGCCTCGGCTGCTCTGACGAGCGCCTGTCACTTTATCCTTACTCCGCGGCTGACCGTCATGCTACATGCAACACACAGTCAAAAAAATCTGAGACGATGTAATAAAAGTTTCTCTTTAAAAAGTAGATAAAGAGAATTCTTCCAGTGTAGATAAAGAGAAGGAAAATCCACTCATTAGACTTATTGCAAGATTATTTCTTCATTAGTCTGGATAATGCACTGTAAGACAACACATCCCCGCCTATCTAGAACACGGCTACGTGATCCTGTTACTGATTTGGCTTCATACTATCGCAAGTAAGAACCAAGATTAGAAACTTTATCTTCCCATACAGCGTTGAATAGATTTTACGCTTACTACAAGTTCCTCCATTTGTATTGATTTACAAGACTTTTCTCTTTTGTTTGTATTCTTAAGCAAAGCAAACATATAGACCGAAGTCTTAGCCTGAGATCAAAATAATTTGGTTGGTTTGCAATTTGAAACAATGGAACCATACAGCTTGACCTAGTAGATATCTTTAAATAATAAATATACCACAACAAAACATACATCGCCATCTAGCACCAAAGTAAGCGAAGCTTGTGTTACGGATACTAAGATAGCTGATGAATGGTTTTTATGAATATAATACACACAAATACTTATCTAAATATAATATATAGATAATTACCCAGACACTGAAAAACATTCATGTTCATCACACAAACAGTTCCAGTTGTTGGAATCCAACTCGGCTAGCGGCTCTCATTTTGATACTACTAGTAGCAATGACCTTATTTCGTAGCTTTGTTTCGCTTCTTTAAACAATATAAAATATAAGTTTTTTTTTAAATATGTCAGTACGTTATCCGTGCGGTTTAATTGGAACTCAAAGGAATGAAAATCTATCGAATAAAAAATTGATTTTTCGCATCATCAAACTCGTACCTACTTCCTGAGATTACACACGTTCAAACAAACAAAAAAAACTATTTAGCTTTATCATTAGTATGGTAACAAAAAGTACCGATGGCTTAACGTGCTCTATATTAAACGAGGAAGCTTAGCACTGAATTACCAGATGGTTTTTTTTATACTTATATAGGTAAATAAGCAGTTATTTAAAAAGCAAAGCAATATGGACCTTTAAAAAGTAGAATGAAATGCATTGAAACTGCAATGTTTCCTACTAGATGGCGCTAGGTCGCTATATAACTGATAAAAAGGGCATATGAAATCGGCACTGGTGGAATGACAACCGTAGCTTACTCGCTAAACGCTCAGGCCGCGATTGTCAGGGGTTCGAATCCTGTTCTGAAATGTTCATATGAATTTATAATTTACATATTTAATATTTTCTCCAAGTATAAAATAACTAAAATGATAAACGTATAAACCTTTTCAAATGATATTTAATCCGCCCATAGCAAGTTTTAAAGAAGTAATATGATTAGTTATTGAACCCTGTCAGAAGAAAATTCTTAAAGAATCTTGTATTATTATCTGTCCGACATCACAGAATCGGACCGATCAAATGAAGTCCCTTAGAAATAAAACCCTATGCTGACACTATCTCAAATAAAATAAAGGCATATTACCCATTTCGTTACAAATTGCCCGATCAAGCTAGACTTTGATATATTCTTAGATAGGATGAGATATGAAGGCATGAAGCTTAGAGCTTGCTTGGTACTATCGGGAGACTTAAATAAGAACATATCGTTTAAAAATCGAAAAACGAAAGCATACTATTTATTAGCTTTTCCTAACCGATTCATAAGCTTTAATGTGAGATTTTGCCAACGAATTCGTATTGCACTTTTCTGAAAGTACTTTCTGATGTGGGTTTCTAAAGAATGGATATAAAAAAATCTATGCTGGAACCTAGTTGAAACGTGAATGCTTTCATCAAAAGTCTAAAACAGTTCACAGCTGGACTCCCGTCCTTTCCGCTCCACTTCCGTGTCTGGTGTGGTGATTTTGGGCAAACGGGAAGGTTTGCCCATAGATACCAAGCTGGGCAGACGGGTTGCTATTATCATCCCACTGCCTCCTCTCTCACAATAGAGACGGTTCAAGAGTAGACCCACCACGCTGCTCCAATGTGGGTTGGCGCGTTTTAACTACTATTGCCAAGTTAGTGGTAATAAACGGGACCAACGGCTTAAGGTGCTCCGCGAGGCATGGAGTTTGACACCACCAATTTACTAACTCCGGGCACACAATATCTAAAAATTATTTTCCTGACCTGATTCGAACCCACTATTGATCCGTAGTTAAACATGCTATCCACTACACCAACGAGGCAGTCGTTAAATAAGTCAAGATATAATGTAACAAAAGGCAAACATCATCATGTAAATCAACGTGTAAACAAAGGAAACAATGCAAGCAATCCATATCCTCCCAGAGTGCCCAGTTAAACGCCACTAACTTTAATTGTGCCTCTTAATGTGTAATTCGAGTTAAATTTAGTCAAAGTGACTAAACGTTTCGATTAAGGTAATGTTTCCAGGCAAATGCAGTGCCTGTTTCAGGTAAGCAATAGTCATTTATGGGTAGCGTCAGGTAAATGAACGCTATTTCGAGTACACGGCTGCTTTTCCTACAAGGATATGTCGGTAGCTACCTAAGCGATGCGAGATAGCAAAGCTAAGCTGTGCAAAAAGCAGCCAATGGTCCAAAAAAGCAAACAGACATCCCCTCGCTTTTTATAATTAAGCCATAGTCCTCGAATTGGACACACAAATGCCAAAATAAATGCCAAAAAGTTATCCAAGAGAATTTAAAAAAAAGATGTCTGAACTGATTTAGTCATAACTCAGATCAAAATATGTGGCATCTACCTAAAAAGTAGAAAAAATCGGCGCACTCAGAATGTCAAAAAATAATTAAAAACGTCCGGAATCGGAGACACCCAAACTCTTAAGTACGTAATAACACATTATGAAAGCAATTTTCACGCACTAATATTTATTGAACACTTAGTTATGTATTAATTTAAGATTCCGAGGACAAAATGTGACCATTTCCTTTTGTACAGTGGAAAAGCAGCCTACCAGTTGCAATTGTACGTGTCTCAGGCCACAAATTCGCTGCAAGCTAATGGCTGAATAAAGATTTACAGAGCGAAAACGTTTATTCCGGATAGATCGTGGTCTCGCCATCCTCGTTCCGCGTCATTTAAACGTTTGCCAGAATTAGGGCACGCTCCGTGTGAATATCAGACCCATTTTAACGATCTACCGTCAATTTCCTTACCTACACGTCATAATATAAATGCGAAGTGTTTGTCCATCATAAAAGCATTTCTAAATTTAAGAAAAAATGTGACTGCAATAATTAAACATTAGAAGTAAGAACAAACTTACAGTGCAATATACTACAGTTTACAAAAAAATTATAATTCGTTTAAAGGAAATTGCATACAATTCTACAATAAACTACCAATTGACATCTTGGTGATGTCTCTTAAAAAGTTCAAAGTTTGTATTAAACGTAAGCTTATAGAAAAGTCCTATTATAGTATAAAGGACTACGTAAACGGTAAAAAAGCTTGGGTGTAAATTATTGCTCTAACCACGTTGCTCTTCTAATAATTTAAAATGACATTGTGAGATGGTGATAACAAAAAAAAAACACCCGGCTAAGTTTGTTGTGGGCTTCTTCTTAGACCAGGACGCGTTTGGAACCCTCGTAGCTTTAGTTTTAAGTTTACGAATGTGGTTATCGCCATCCTTTTTGATGCGTACAACGCCATCACTGGCAAAAGTGCCACCTATGGGCCGGCCTACTTGAATAAAGATTTTTTTGACTTTGACTTTGACTTAAGCAGTTCAAAGTTTTCTGTGTACAAGACCTTTTATATGTAATTAAATAAAAATCGGTTCACCTATTTTAACATGAAGAATAACATTTTATAAAGCATTTGAACTTAATTTTTTGCACCGAAAGGAGTATAGGTAAGCTAAGAAGTGTTAATAATTTGTATCCCGGAAGATAACACGGTTCTTAAAGGATACATCTATAACGCATTTCTGTTATAGATTTTTGATGCAAGAATGGTTGAACCGATTTGTTTATTCAATATTTTAAGGTATTTTTTTATCCTAAGATATCTACTAGCTTATTAAGCGTAATGTTCAATCAGACTGAAGTGCTTATACTTGTTGTACAAAAAATAATTTATTAGTTGATTCTCCTTTCACGCAGCAACTATACCTTGTATACTTCACCCGTCATCATTTAACCCGTCAGAACGTTCAATTATAATACCTATAAACATAAAGTTCACTTTATTAATGTTGGCATAATATCTAAATAAGCAAGGGAAATTCAATGAGCAATGGAACTGTAAGTAGTTATATGAACAGTGTGTTAATCGTGGAAGGCAAACTTTGTGTCTTAATAAGTTACCATTAACTAAAGCTCACTTTAGTTAATGGTAACTTATTCTAGAATTAACTAATGGTAACATAATGTAAGTATGTACTTACTATAAGTTTTAAATAATAGATTTGTAAAATAACTCGCAGATAAATCGACCAATAGCTTTTTTATTCGGTTTGCAATGAATAATCATTTCATAAATGAAATGAAACAACTTTAATGCTAAAAAGTACATAATGGATATGTTACTATCGCATACATTAGGCGGTGCATATAAACATACATAAAAATACCAAATCATATATAGTCAAATATAATATGTTAGTTATGCGTCCGATTGCCGTGTAAGGCCAATAACTCTTAAGCATCGGCTTTATATTATGTGATTTTTTTTAGCAGCAACTTGAAACTAGGAAAGTGGCGTAGTAGAAGGTGGGTGGATCGTGCTATCTTATTCTAAAAAAATATTGGTTTCTCATAGTGCAAGTTCAGCCATCAATCTCGGTTATTATCACTAACTTATTATTGTGATAATAGTTAGAGCTTTGCCAACTCGCATTAGAGGAAATCCCTCTCCTCTTCGCGAGATTACCTTCGCATACTATATCGACTCGTCACCAACTTGGTTCTAAAACCGTGATACGTGATAGTGATACGTGACTCTATGTCATGACAAAATGGGTTGTTTGAAGTGTGTGACGCGTGGGCAAGGAGTTTGGCCAAACGTTGTCATGGTATAGCCGCCACTGCATAAAAAACAAAATATCTATGGCAATCATCAACATTATCATAGGCATCAACCCGTTAGCATCCCATTTACAGTACACGAGTCTCCTCTATAAAAGAAAAGAGTTTGCCACATTGCATAAAACTTATTTACATCCCAACGCGCATACCGAATGCCCAATCGGTGTTGAATCTATATGGTGTGCTAGTACAGTAAGAAGTACTATGTTCAGAAGTGGGACATAAAAGCTTGACAAAACTATTCACACCAGGAGGCATCGGTTGGACGGCCGAGTGGCGCAACTGAAGCGACCCTGCTTTCTGAGCCCAAGGCCGTGGGCTCGATTCCCACTACTACAAAATGTTTGTGTGATGAGCATGAATGTTTTTCAGTGTCTGGGTGTTTATATGAATATTCTAAGTATTTATGTATATAATTAATACAAATATTCATCCGGCATCTAAGTACCCATATCACAAGCTACGCTTACTTTGGGGCTAGATGGCGATGTGTGTATTGTCGTAGTATATATTTATTCATCGTCTCATACAAGACTGAAGTGTATCGGAAATCAGAAGTGTACCCATATTTATATCAATATCCCCACTGATATGAACAATGCCTGTGAATCCAATATAATTATAATTAAATCTTGAAAGGAGCGGTGGTAGCCCAGTGGGAAGGACTTCACTTTCGGGGGGGGCGAGTTCGAATCCCAGAACGCACCTCAAACATTCTCAAGCAATTAAAATATCTGAGAGTTCCCATAACGTTCTCAAAAGTGTATGAAGTCCACCGCACTGGGCTAGCGTGGTGGTTCACGGCCTTAACCCATTGTGGGAGAAGACCCGTGCCCTGTAGTGGGCCGGTAATGGTTTGGTTTGATGATGAAGATATCTTGAAAAACTACTAAATAATTTTTTAAATGCACATTTGTTAAAATGCTTATCAATTTAATAAAATATCTGCGACATATCTAGTTTTAAAAAGTTAAATTATTTATCAAGTTTACAAAATTAGTGTAACAATAAACAAGACGAAGAAATCTTCGTTCTAATATCCCAGTAATACGAAAGTGCATTCAAAATTGATGTTTGCATTCGCTTCCCGTAGTTCCTCATATAAAGCTATGCGGTTCGTAGTTAAAACAATCGACTGCCGAGTCTGCAAACAACATAAGCTGAAATTACACGGAGCAAGTGAAACGAAACAGCTCCACAGCGTATTTGATGACGTAGTCGAGCTGGAGCGCTGAGTCAGCGCTTCTCGCGGGTTCATTTTGTGCTTCATTTTTAAACAAATCTAGTATAGTGTGCTAACTGTGCCGTGGTTAAGTCAGTTTTCATATTAAAGAACCAAGAAAACTTATAACCCTGATTAATTTTATGTACTATATATGCAATAGATTTTTCCGGTTGCCACAGATTATGGCAAATAACGCCTAATGTATATTGGTAACTATAAACTGCCGAAAATATCTCCTGCTAGTATTTTGTACCATCTTCATCATCATCATCGTAACTTCTACCGATTGAAGTCCACTGCTGGGCATAGGTCTTTTGTAGGGAGTTCCAAAACCCACGGCCCTGGGCCGCTTGTTTACAGCGGCTCCCAGCGACTCGTTTGATGTCGTCTATCCACCTCGCTTAGGGCCGACCAACGCTGCGTTTGCCTTTGCGGGGTCGCCATTCCAGCATCTTGGAAACCCAACGTCCATCGGTTCAATTGCCCCACCCATTTCCACTTCAGTTTTGTCACGCAAGATATATCAGTAACTCTGGTTAAGGACAATTTTTTTATCCAGCTACGTAAAAGCAGATAGTGTTATAATATAAAACACATTAACTTGGTCAAAAGCTTCAACAAATTAAACCACATATATCGCTCTAAGTGAATCTGTAGGCTATTTTTTTTAAATTTGTATGTTTGTTTTCAAAATTATATATTTTTGAAAACAACAGATTAATAATGATTATAATTAATCTAAGTACCCGTATAAGGCATCTGTAAAATAACGCATGCATTATTATTCAAATTACAAGTAATCAATAATATGAATGGTGTATTGTTTACAAAGTAACAACAGTAAGAGTAAATTTTACGTATTTTACTGCAAAGTTAAGTTTGTTAACCTGATATGTTATACCAGGGGCTCACGCACGAGATAGCAAATGTTATTGTAAAACACATTAATGCGGTCAAAGCTTTTACAATGTCAACTACATTGGTCCGCGTGAATAGTGCATCAGCGGTCAAAATTGTTTTCTGCGACAGAAAAACACCACTTTTTTGCGGTCACGTGCAATGGAAGTGGTTTTATATTCGTAATAACAGTGGTATTTTCACTATACGACTTAAATTAGTTTTAAATAAATAATAGTAAAGCTATTCTTTTCACTATTTTCCATGTGTAAAAGGATAGCACTATTTATAGATCTGTCAATGAGTACGGTATAATCGTTGTAGAAACACCTTGCTGTGTTTCTGTCCACCTATGTGACTTGAGACTGTTTACTGTTTTGTGTTGACATGTTTACTAAATACAACACACCTTTACCTTATTTCTGTTTCTTTAACAAACAATTTCAAATATTAAGATTAATATTCAGTTTAAGCTTGATATATTGTTTACAGAAAAAGGCCCTGACATGCAGGCAGACAGATAGTGATTTTACAAAAGATCCGTTTTTCAATCGTAAAATTCGGTACGCAAAAAAAGTAAAATCATGATCGTCTCGTTGTCGTTTAGTATAAAGATGGGCACAGTTCTATTCGATGTGTCTATATCACACATAACAAAAACTGCAACATATAAAAGCGATTGTCATTTTTCATTTATCATTGGAATGCTCACGAAAATTCAACATAAAGAGCACATTTATATAAGTATGGACCACACTGCACTAATCGTCAATGTTTTGTATTTTAATACATTTGTTTTTGCAGAAGCGTTAGGTATATATTATCCCATACACATGGAAATGTTTTTGATTTAACTCCACTGCTGGACATAGTATTGTATTGTAGGGAGTTCCAAAATCCACGGTCCTCGGCCGTTGGTTTTCAGAGTCTCCCAGCGACATACACATATAAATGTTATGAAAAATAGTAGCACTAGCAAATTGTGAGACCATCTCTTTTCTAATGTCCCCTCTAATCTATGGTTTGTGGGGTAATTAAAGTAGATAAACAAATTCGTTTAGTTGACCATGTGTTGGTGGCTTCTCTGGTGCTGCAGACGTTGATTTATATTAAACAAAATATATTTAAATTATACTTTACAGGCTTTATCCAAATGACCCTGACTTAAAAGTTTAAAAATCCATGATAGTAAGTATCTCCAGATTTTTTTCTTAGAAGCATTATTCTAATTTTATGGAACCGCCCGCTTAAAACTAATGAAGAGACGGATTTGAAATTCAGATTCGCTCAGGAATTTAAAGCGGACCAAAATAAGTGTATCCTATATTAAACTGCATTAATCAGCTTGTAGCTGCTTATTAAATAAGATAAACTTATAACAACATAAAAGATATAATCAAAACCAACTTTGTAAATTGAAAATGTTTCTGTTTACTACGCTGGAATATAGAAAAAAAAACTCAAAGTCACTCAGCGGTTGCTAGAGGGAGCTGCCACGAGTATCTCTACTTGAACATATAAGAAACGAGGAGACAATGTTAAAGTAATTAATTATTATTTATAAAACTAAAAAGACTTGACAAATGTAAGGGAGCAGGCCCTGACAATATACCTCCAATTTTTTTAATCAATTGCGCGTGGCAGATCTCTTTACCACTAACGATGATTTTTAATAAGTCTTTAATAGATGGCCAGTTTCCTGACATTTGGAAAGAATCTAGAATTGTTCCTGTTTACAAATCTGGGAAACAAAAAGATGTGAAAAATTATCGCCCTATATCAATCATATCTACCATGGCAAAAGCTTTTGAATCTTTAGTGTATCAACATATGTATACACATTTAAAAAACTATATAAGTGACAAGCAGCATGGATTTATGTGCAAACGCTCTACTAATACCAATTTATTACTGCATGTAACAAATATTGCGGAATGTATTGATCATGGTTATCAAATGGATGCAATATACGCTGATTTTTCAAAGGCTTTTGACAAAGTTAATCATCGACTACTACTGAGCAAACTGCAAGCAAATGGTATCTCTGACTCTTTGCTGAAGTGGAGCAAATCATACCTTGTGAATAGGAAGTCAAGGGTAGTAATTAATGGACATCAATCAGAAGTGTTTATAGCGGAATCTGGGGTGCCTCAAGGATCGAACTTAGGACCTCTGTTTTTTAATATATTTATTAACGATATAACTGACATTTTCTTCAACAGCAATGCAAGTCTCTTTGCTGATGATTTGAAATTGACGCGAATTGTTCACTGTGATAATGACATAAAATTATTACAGGAAGATTTGAGTAGATTAAATGATTGGTGTAATAAGAATAAAATGTTCTTAAATGTTGACAAGTGCTATCACATAAAATTCACGCGGAATAAAAATACATTACTATCTGTATATGACATAGATGATAGGCAGTTGACTGAAGTTAGTATTATCCGTGACTTAGGCGTTCTTTTAGATAGCAAATTAACTTTTGTACCCCACATTGATAAAACTCTTGACCTAGCGAATAAATCGTTAGGATTTGTACTCAGGACTTCTAAAAATTTTAAAAGAAGTGCTACTATAATAAGACTATTTGATTGTTATGTGCGAAGCAAAGTTGAATATTGTTGCACAGTCTGGTCACCATACACTAAAATTTATATTAAGAGGATTGAAAGAGTACAAGAACGATTTTTGCGACTGCTCTCTTATAGATTCAATAGAAATCTTCATAATTATACAGATAGGCTTATTTATTTTAAAAAGCAAAGTCTTGAACATAGACGAGAGCTGTTGTCAATGACATTCTTATTTAATTTGTTTAACAATGGCGTTGATTGTCCTGAACTGATTCACAGATTTGCGATTAGAACACCGCGCACAAACACACCTCGGGTTCCTTGTAATTTGTTGTATCACAGGCCTTATAGAACGAAGTTGGGTAAATATTCTCCCTTACCAAGAATATCCGACATTTATAACGATTACGTAAAAAAACAAAAAGAAATAGACTTATTTCATAATAAATACACTGACTTTAGGCGTAAAATTATTGACACTTTTAATTGTTCTATCTGACTTTTCAAGATAAAAATAAAATAAATACTTGACTTCTTATGTTATCAAATATTCAAAATTTAATAAGCTTAAACTTGGACATTGATGTTAATTTTTTTTTTTTTTAATTTAATTTTTTAATTTAATTCTTAATTTAATATGAATTTTAATTTTAATTCTATTTATATTTTTAACATTATTAATTAGTAAAATATTTTTAGATATTTATTTTGTAATGCAGTTATATATAAAATGTAATTAATTTTGAGATTATTTGTAAACGTTGTGAAAACCTGTAATAAGCTGAACATTCACTTAGCTCGCAACGTAAAAACTTGGACAAGAAAAAATGTATTAGCGGTTGGTTTTCCTAAATAAATAAATAAATAAATAAATTTTTGGGCCAACGGCAAACTAGACATCCAAATAGGTTTCTGGAAAAGTACAGCAAGCTAAGGTCTTACTTGCTATAAACTGTCCAAAAAGCAAAAGAAAC
This sequence comes from Pararge aegeria, assembly GCF_905163445.1. Lineage (NCBI taxonomy): Eukaryota > Metazoa > Arthropoda > Insecta > Lepidoptera > Nymphalidae > Pararge > Pararge aegeria. The sequence goes on along the minus strand of NC_053195.1, from coordinate 5,611,323 downwards.
GTAAGCAAATCTGTAGAAGAACAAGTATTACTGACATAGCTCAATGAGTCACGAGATGCTAAAATGGCGACTAGACGGTTTTCATTTCAAGATTGTGATGGAACATGCACCGTTATTTCTACTTCCTTAATTAAATATGAAAACGTCGATAATTATAAGCACTAACCCTTCAATGAAACCGTCGCGAATAATTTTCTCAAGCAATTTTCTCAGGCATGGTATCAAGAGAAGCTAATGTTGGCGTCAGGGCCGCGACGATTAGCGCCTGGCTGTCTTTATGGGTCATTCGCGTAATTCCTACTTCCTTTAGGTCCGTTTTACGATTATTGCGTAAGGGAAATTGTATGTTTGGTGTCGAATTTGAGATAAGCGTCTTATGGTTTAATTACGCTGTTACTTTACAAGCATTACAACTAGCGTAATTGTGTTTTTCCAGTCATTCTAATATCAGTAATATCCTTCTATTTGGCCTCTTGAAATAAACAAATAAATTCTGTGCCTTGTTTGTTGTGACGCCACACGCCATACGCCGTTAATAATCAATTTAATCTAAAATCTGTACATCAAATAATAAAGTTAGTGCAGCCATCCTTACCAACAAGGAATGGTAGAAAAATGACAGCACTACTAAAAGATTTTAAATTAGATTGACTTTAATTAATTTCCGTTGCTAAATACTCAACAGGTATCTCTACAAAAGACATTATGATATGCCTTTAAATAGTTTAGGGTGGTAGCCATCGTAAAAATTTTGCCTGAATATTCGTGACCTAAGATTTAAAGTTAAGTCTAGCCTAAGTCCGCCAACCTGCGTTAGAGCTTCTTAATTGAGCTACTTTCCTTCAATTATTAGAAAAGCCTGTCCAAAAGTAGGAAAAGAATAGGAGTAATAATAGAATGGTCATAGTCTTTTATCTTCTTTAATGTTGTGATCGTTTTAAGCTTAAAAGTGTAAGCTCTTGACACTATCCCACTCACTTGCCGTATGCCTTGCCAACAGAGGTTGCCTTTAAGAGATGGCTTGTTTCTTTATCTATTTAAGCATATCGAAAAAGCATATATTCGTGGTTTAGTATATATTCGGTATATAAATTTTGTACTGCAATTTGAAGTGCAAATGCAAATGTACTCCCTAAGGATTTTGTTTATGTCAGGTTAAAATATTTTCCAAACATAAATGAAAATCCAGTGAAACCGCAGTGTAACAAACTCTGGATAATTTTACACCCTGTTAGTACGGTGTAAAGGTTTACGTTCACAAACCGTAGGGGTCAAACATTATAATAATATGATGATGATCATCAGGTTGTTAATATCCCACAGCTGGGCATACGTTGGCCTTCATAATAGAGAGAATTCTAAAGCTTAAAGCTTTAATCTGCATTAAAACGGACTGTTATTACATGATACTTTTTTTTTTGTTTTACTACAATCTCACCAGGTAGTAAGGAGCTTACCTGGCAAGGGTATAGCAGTTATACTCATACCCCTTGTGGTTTTCTATACCTCAAGTCGTTTGCAGCACTTTTTTTGTCCTGGAGAGGTCCCTAGCCACACCGAAGCCCCCCCCCTGGAGAAAATTCAGAAACTAATAAATTTCCAAATCGTCCCTGCCATGGATTGAGCCTGATATTGAGATAATATCGGATATCGACGGCTTGAACGTCTCTTTAAATTTTTGCTTCTGACCCTGAAATCGATACAAAGATCTTTAAAGCCCACGTAAACAACTATACCAATGAGCAAGTATGAATCTTAAGAACAAGTACAAGATATTCTTTAAAATTAAAATTAAATGCTACCTTAAATCAAACATAATCAAAATTATTGTGCAAGTAGGCAACCAGTCTACAAGAATTTATTAAAATTATCTACCTCAGTTCCAAAAAAGGAATACAGGTATGGATATCAAATTCCAAGCAAGGAAGTCAAGGGTAGCCGGCGTTTAGAGTAATACGTGGCTGTTGATGAAGTTTATGGATTATATTAAGTTTATCACATATTTAAAAAATTTGTAAAATAACAAAAATAAAGTTTTTGTGAAGACAATTTGCATCTATTGTTATCCAACGACAAACAAAAAGGAGAGTTTCTCAAAAAAAAAAACCCAAACAGACTAAGAGGTCCGACAGGTGAAATCATTTTAAATACAAAATAAACAAATTGTATAAATAAGTATACATAAATACAAATTAACAAATTTACCAACCCTCTCCGGTGTAACGAATAAAATTAATCTAAAGTAATATACCATAGATACAGTAATATTTATGAGATTGTAAAAAAGACGTTCCTTTCTAAAACCTACATTGATAGCTTACATCATACAAAACTAACGACAAAAAATGGAGAATCACTAGAATTAACAAAACGACTTTTAAAAGCCTTTAGAATTATTAATGCGGCATAGAAAATATTGTTACTTGGTTTTCTAAAGCTCGACAGAGAATTATTATGTTCCGCTTGGGATTATGTTCTGTGCATTATTTTTCTATTTTCCCGTGTCTCTAAAGCCGGATTCACATGAGAAGTGCGTGTCGAATCGTGAGTCTTCACGAGAGGCGACTATTATATATTGGTCTTACATTAGGTCACCACGAGTCTCGTAAGTCCAGTGTGTATTCGACTTAAGATTCGCAATTATTTACTTATCTATACGTTTCAAACCTTATTTCAACCCTTTTCGTGGTGCATTTTCAGCAGAAAAAATAATAACTCCTGACTGTAGTAGACCCGTCAAAATTAGTTCAGCCATTCCAAAGATTAGTAATGAGCATATTAAGAGGTTCGTAAGTTTTGATATCACATAAAGTCAGTTGAATTTTATTTGTTTATTCGTAAATTTTGGTTATTCTATCACTTTTTTCACTATCCTGTTGCCTGCCTTGAGTGCCTGAAAATAATGTTCTTTCAATCAGGCTCATACAGGTCTTGTATTGTGGTATGTGTCCAGCGGTTCTCTGCCACCTACTTGATGTCAGCTGGCCATCTAGTGGTGGGCCAAGGCTGTGTTTAGCGGTGCGGGTTTCTCATTTGAAATCATGGAACCCTTTCGATTCTCGTACATGTTGTTCACCCTGGTTTTACTACGGATATTCTCATTTCTGATTTGATCACGCAAGAAACTCACTTTATCGCTCGCTGAGGGGGGTTTTTGATAAATACAGTTTTAACTACTTGAAAGTATGTACCCTTCATATTTAGTGCCACACATCATCAAGTTCCGATTCTTGTCGTCGGGCCCTTTCACATTCGCGGTCCTTCTTAGTGTTATTGACATCGGTATGTGTCATAATGAAGAGGATCTGAATATGACAAAAAATCATGTCACTTAAGTCTCAATTTGTAATGTACAATTGTGGCACTATTTTGAATATGACGCAATGAGACCTGAAGTCTCCTTTTCTTAAATAAGAATTCATAAGAACATTTTCATATTTTATACTTCTATAAATGCTCGTGTTTTTGCGTATTATCCAGTGATCCACCAACTCTAGTGGGTGGTAACTTTGTAAAAGGTCCATGGTAACAAATGCCAGTTCGCAGGGTGCGGTGCTTTTAGCCGCGGAAGCAACCCGCATTTTATCGTCGCCATAAATTTTACGTCCGCTATAGGAGTCGAGATTGCCTTAGATTTTTGCGAGTGTCTTATTTGGTTTTACTGTTAGTACATATTAGGGGGATCCTTAAGATCAGTGTATGGATTTCTGATAATTAGGATGGCAGATCTTATGTCACGATGAGTGCCAGAGTTTTAGAGAGTTTAGATTCGTTATTTGCGGTGGTGGGCCATGAGTGGACGTTTGGCACGATTGTGTTTTTAGTTGGTTCTTTATGGAACAGAACTGTATACCTCGAAAACTATATTGATGCCTTTTTTCTTACACTACTAATCAAACCATTTTCTTAGATAGGGTCTATTTAAGGGCGCTGTGAAATTTTATTTTCATAACGGTTTGTATATATTTTTTTTTTATAACCTACACTCCCAGTATTGTATTAAAAAAACGATCGATGTATATCGGTCAGTATTTAGTTCCTCTTAGTATCCCAAGAATTTCGGAAAAGCTTACGTGAAATTTGAACTTGCGACCCATTGCATTTAAATCAGTAGACATCGCAGCTCAAAATTTGCATAGAAAAACAATATTATATGTAAAAATTCTCGTAGAAACAATGTAGTGTCTGAGAAAATATCATATGAATGCAAATTTAATCACGACGGGCAAATTTAAATATCATAACGATATAAAGTGACCTCCAATATTGACATTTTGCCCCTGCGTCGCAGTTTTTGCTAATAAATTCCTTGATCTGGCCAACCTTGGCCAAGTTACATCACTATTTTAAGTTCTTCTTGTACACCTACCTACCAAGCGTTCAAAGAGATACGCATCGCAACAAAATTTCATCTCGTGTTTTATCCGATTCCAAAGGACAGGAAAGTTTGTCGGATACAAGTGCGTATTTACTCGGTCTCGGTCTACACTCGAGGTTTCAATTGATTTGTCTTAATATTTGGGATGAATATAGTAAACAATAAAATTGTGCCGATAAAGAATTTAAAATGCCAAATGGTCTAACAACAATAGTTGTGACTCAACAGTTTCTTCGCTGCAAGACATTTGGCATGCTCGTTGTATTATAAATCAGAACAAGAACTGTCATCGTAAAAAACAACAGTCTTAACATTATAGATATCAGCTCCTTCATCAGAGATTACATATTATAGTCTTAATACGCAGCTTTTGGTTAAACATGTGCCTGTTTTGTCCACAGTTTCCTGTAACCGCCCGTACCAGGATGCATAAGCTAGTAGAAGTCTACCGAAGGTATGAAGTGAGAATGCCTCAGAAGCGTCTTTTTTTCGTTGAAGGTCTTAAAAAGTACACTAGAATGATTAATTACTATGAATTTTCTCCAATAGATTTGTTGGAACTGTTGTTTCTAGCTTTTGGGTATTAAACAGAGTGGCAGTAGTAATATTAGTTACAGATCATGATAAAAGGTCAGGTAAAGGATTTCAATGTTACTGTTCATCGGAAAAGTACCTCGAAAAGATGAAAGTATTTTTTATTAAAAAATTATGCCACATATTACCTACAACAATTATGATAACGGTGCTAATTCGATGCTTCTAATAGAGCACACCTGAATCACATGCTCAAATATTATTAGCAACAGAATAAATCACAAGAAATCGATAGTCTGTAATCGTAGAACCTCGTCACCCACATTGGAGCAACTCTAAATTTCAAACTCTTATATTCATCTTTCTTCCACCGATCTTTCACTGTTCCAGCTTTGGAATGCCTTGCCTCTTGAAATCCGAGAGGCACAGTCTATTACCATTTTTAAAAAACTTGTCAAAGATCATTTTCTGTCTGCATCTGCGGATCTTTAACTTGCCTATTCCCTTCTGTTTTATTTGTGGTTTGACAATATTGTATATATTTATTTATTATTGATATTAATTATATAGGTATATATTAATTATTATCACTATCTATATATTTTATTGTAATTTTGTTATATGTACATATTATATTTGTATATATAGGTTTATGCATGTTTATTTGCAACACAGTACAGTTAAATGCACCACCTACCTCTCTTCTTGAGCTGTTTTTAACGCCTTTGGTTGCCTGGAAGAGATCGCTATGTAGCGATAAGGTCGCCAAATTGTATACCTTTTGTTAAATTTTTACTGTTAATTTGTTATGTTTATGTGGTGTACAATAAAAGTGTATTCATTCATTCATTCATGAGAGTTGAGGTCTGTGCTCAGAAGTGGGATATTATGGGGCTAAAGATAACTCAAGCAGTGACATGGCAAAAAGTCCCGTACTCCTTTCGACACTCTTTTTCAAAAAGAAAATGTCTTTTGTCTTAGGGAACAGCTAAAACTTTAGTCAAGTTTGTAACAAAGGAAAGTCAAGTTTTTCTCCATTCTTAAGTCGCTTCGGGGAATGAAAAACGTAAATGGAAAATCGGTATTTCGCTGCTTCAAGCGCCGAGGGATGTATTGCACTGTATAAATATCAAAAGTTATTGAACCATTCACATCACGGAAGAAGTGCTAATTGTTCATATTCGCAGGGGTTGACTGATAAAATTACAGATTGAATCGGCTTTTGTCGTGAAACGAGGAGATCCATACGGAGCAAAGTTTACCGACATATCTAAGAAAGCTGAAGTTTACATGTGCTGGGCTCTGAGACCCTGGTCTGAAAAATACTGCCTCGTTGGAAATTTAACACTTCGAATATCTAACCCAAAAAAATCTCTGGGTTAACAATTCTAAGTACCAACCCGGAGTAGGGTCACGCCTGTGCGAGAGCAGCATGTTGGGTCTATTTATACTCTAAAAACCTCTCCCCTGTGAGAAAGACATGCTTGTTGATCGCCAATAAGCTCACAGAAGACATTTAACTAGTCGAAGGGACTGCTTGATAAATGCAGCAAAAGACCATTTAATTTGATTATTATAAAAAAAGAATTATTTCCAACAGTGGGTGTCTAACAGTTTATAAAATAGTCATCATTATTATTCTTATGTCTATTGTTTCATATTATAATTTCTAATCACTTTTATAATACAATCTTCTCTATATTCTAGATAAGATAAAACTACTTCCAATAAAAATGAAAAATAAAACTTTAAAGAAATTAACCGAATCTTCTTCACTTAGTTAAAAATAACGCTATCTAGAGGAGTTTTTAAGCTCTCGCGATTGCTTTGGTAGTATCTAGACCAGTAAAAAGGGGCGAAGATGCAAAACGTTTGAAAATTGCAGCTTGCATACAATTATTAAGTCGACTGCCTTGTGCCCGATCTCAGCAAAGTATAAGTGGTGAGAGAATAATAATAACTTTAGGATTTAGTTTGCTTTGGGAAAACCATTTTTACGTTACGGTTACGGGTAATAAACATAGCTTTTTTTTTTTGAGAAGTGCATAATATAAATGATGGGACCGAACCGAACAGCTGGCACCCCGCCATTTCGTCTGCGATCTTGTGCTTACATTAATATTCTTTTTTTTATTCTACTACAAGTTGGCCCTTAAATGCAATCTCACATGCTGGTAAGTGATGATGCAGTCTAAGATGGTAGCGGGCTAACCTGTTAAGGAGTATGTTAGTTATACCCCTAATAGGTTTCTACGCGACATCGCACCGGAACACTAAATCGCTTAGCGGCACGATTTGTCGGTAGTTGGTAACTACTTACTAGGCCAAAGCCTCAAGCAAATTCAAAAATTATAAATTTCAATCCTCTGCCAGGAATCGAATCCGGGACCTCCTCACCTTTGTGCCATTGAGGTCGTCAAAAGTCTTATTTGAGTACACGTGTTATCGTATGGCACGCTAAATTGCTTGTCGATACATCTTTGCCAGTAAAGTGACAACTAGCCGCATTCAAAGCTCTCCAACAAGTTAGGCAAACGAGATTTATAAAATTAAATAACACTCATTCACATGCCACTTCCGCCGTGGCTAGTTACCACCCTACCGATAAAGACGTGCCGCTAAGCGATTTAGCGTTCCGGTACGAAGTCGCGTTGAAACCGATTGAGTTATGGTTTAATATAACTGCCATACACAAAACAGGTTAGCCCGTTACCAACTTAACCTGCATCATCACTTAGCAGTGAGATTGCAGTCAAGGGCTGTCTTGCTTAAAACAAACCGTTAATAGATGCACACAAATATGTATCAGTATTAACAGAAATTGTGTTAAGTACACTTTAATTTCCGTTAATCAATCACGTAACCTGGTTAAAAATATGAATGACGATCTATAATTTTGTTTGTAATTAAACGTGAGAAGCGGAAAATAATCAAAATGGCACTAATAAACTAAACATAGATTTGGTTAACGGATTTGTACGGAACTTTTAGAGATTTATTACTAAGTATAACAAAATCAATCTCGTTTTGTTTTATAATATTTTTGATACAAACATAAACAAATTTAAAATAAACTCTCTAAGATTACTAATCAAGTAATTTAACTATTGAATAGAAGCAAGCGTTCCTTAATGGAAATCCATGATATCCGAAACCGGAGCATCCTCAGAAGATGTTGACTTTAGAATGAACAGTTGTTAAGTCTAATTGGTAAGTTCATTGTAAAGTCAACATCTATTGAGGATGCTCTGGTTTCGGAGCGAAACGTGCGTAGAGGGTACGTTTGAAATGAAGGGATTGAAGAAATTATAAATTACACCATACTGATTCTCCTTCTTTTCGCGCAGTATAGCAAATTAACCTTAATTTTCTTAATAGGCAATTTAACGTTCAAATTATGTTATTAGAACAAATATCTTAATATATATAAATCTCCTGTCACGATGTTTGTCCGCGATGGACTCCTAAACTACTTAACCGATTTTAAATTAAATTGGCACACCGTGAGCAGTCTGGTCCAACTTAAGAGATAGGATAGCTTAGATCTTTAATTATAGTTGCAATTTTATTCTATTGCAAATTATTTGTCTATAATTAATTGACAGTCACATGACAGTCATACTACTATACTCATTTAAGGCTTAGCGATACTGAATACTTTAAAAACAAAATCAAACGCAGACGAAGTCGCGGGCCACAGCTAGTATTTAATAAGTTTTAATCTTAAAGTAGTACAAATGAAAAGATATAATTAATGAACTATTTTATTATATACTAGATGTGTCCTGCGGCTTTGCCATAGTCGCCACATAGTCTACACCGATAGTAAAATATGAGATTTGAGATTTTTTCACAAACTTTTTTTTATCTTACGTAATTTTTTTTTCAATGAAAAGTATGTTATTTCTAATACCTCCAAGAATATGTATAAAAAGTTTCATGAAGATCGGTTCAGTATTTTTCGCGTGGAAGCGTAACAAACAAACTTACATTCACATTTATAATATTAGTAGGGATTTAAGTGATTCTCAACTGAATTGCAGTCAACACCAGTGACTGAGTTATAGACCAATGTCGGGTTTTGTTCATCTGCGCAAAGTGAGTTTCTCTACTAGTATTTTTCTTAGGAACTACTTTTTTTGGTTAAACCCTCGATGTGTTTGCTTCCAAATCGCGACACATTCAAGGGCTGCTCCCATTACGTAGGTAGTTGGTATCTCATCGATATCAACGAAAGGGTTTGCTTCTTGATAAACAATATGCACCTCACAGATCTGGAATGTCTTACTATAAAATAGATACTTCAGTAAATAATAGAAGCAGGCGGTACCTTGCGGAATTCCATATGATGATATCTGTTTGGTGTGGAGTATAAAGATTGAAGAAATTATAAATGACACCAAACAGATTCTCCTGCTTTTCGCGGACGCGGATTATAACTAATTTAGCTTAATTTTCATAATACTTCAAGTAAATGAAATGAAACTTGAAATGAAATGAAAATTTATTTGTGAATTTAATGGGAGTTTAATGGCCTCTATTGCGACAATTCTGTCGTAGATAGATCGAGATTTTACCTATGTGTTTATTTAAAGGCTTTTAGGTTTTCACAATGTTATTTACTATATTAAAGTAAACACGAAAGCGGGTAGTCAGACTCTGCCCGTGACATCCAACTTGACATCTCGTAACTACGCAATTCCGTCGTGACCACGATCCATGCAACTGGGTCGAAATATTGACAAATCTTAAATATTATCGTGGTATGTACCCGTTGAACTATATTCAAGAAATGTTAATCACGAAATCTTAGTTTAATATCTTTAATTACATATTTAGAGTCTCGATCTATGAGTATGTTACAGAATTGTCTCAATAGGGGCCATTAAACGCCCATTAAATTTATTATACCATAAAATTTAATAACAACCAGTAATTGGCAGAACAATAGATTAATATTTTAGTATTGGAAAGCTTCGTGGGCGTAGAATCGACGCAAGCGCACCTGTCCATACGTACCTTTCTATGGGTGGTTCTGGCACTGTTAAGGTGTCTTCAGTTTGACAGCGTGTTTCAAACGATCATATTAAAAAAAAAAACCTAGCCCGTTTTGTCATTTTCGGTACGCAGTTACAACCCAGGTATTTCTAACACGGCAGTAATATACATTGCTTTTATTTTGGTGCGTATATTTGGCTATTTTACATTTTAAAAGATAATTAGTATTGAGGCAAGCATTTCACCGTGACATCAAACAATAATATAGATAAAATTCAAACAGATAAAAATCAAGTCTCGAAGTAAATACGTGACTAGTATGGGAACATGATAATATTATAAGTAAAGTTTAAGATAACTGGTTTTTTGGTTTCAGCACGTATAGCTTTGGCGCTACGTAATTATCGAAGGAGTGCAATAATTACGTAACGCTGTATTACGTGTTATACACTTAATTTACTAAATTATAAGATAAAGAAATTCAAGTACGTGATGTAACAAAGTAACTTCGTTTGTAATTGCAGTTAAATATTACTTTAGGTATTATTTTAAAATAGGAACGAGAGCAGGTATCGGAGTTTGCACTCGTACACTTAATTGATATCTATATTCCGTGCTTTACTTGTCCCAAGGCTGTTGGTTCGATTTTATGGGAACATAAACGTTTTTCAGTATTTATAATTTACAAATAAAGACCCAGTGTTTATCAGTATATTATAATTATTAATTTACTCGTATATTCATAATCATTAGTTATCTTAGTAGGTCCCATAACACAAGCTACGGTAGATGGCAATGGGATGTTTATTGTCGTAGTATACTTATTTTATTTATTTATTCATATTAAATTATCTTTAAAATGCAACGCACTCACCCACACACCCACGGTCATAGGTATACATACACACGCCTACAGACAAATTCGTACTCGCACATGCACATACTCCAACGCAATAGCACACGTACACATGATTTTACAAAGATGGCAGCACTGATGCATTAACGTAAATAGCTACATTTATTCATCATCATTAAGATTATCAATCTATTTCCGGTCTCCTATCGGACAGAGCACGGGTTTCCTCTCGGAATGAGAATGGTGTAAAAGTAACGAAATCTACCACACTGCAGGTTGCAGATGGGTAAACTTCACAGACCTTTGAGAACATTATGGAGATCTCCCATGCATGTGAATTTCCTAACGATGCTTTAATTAACCATTAAGTTTAATACTAAAACAAAAATAGCCATTTCAAATACATTAATTACTTTGTTTTTACTCATTATATACCATCAAGTGAAGCGATGATAGATAGCCTAATGGAACATCGGCTTAACTTTCGGAAGGTCGAATTCGGACCCCGGCACGCACCTCTAACTTTTCTAAGTAATGTGCATTTTTACTTTTATCACTTGCTTTAACGGTAAAAAAAACGTCGTGAGAAAAACTGCATGCCTGAGAGTTCGCCATAATGTAATAGGTTGAGGATGATGATGAAATTAAATAATAGGCAAACGTTAACGATTCATTAAAAAAACGCGATTTTTAAACGCGAAATCGTATACGAATAAAACGTGAATAGTGTGAATGTTCCCTTGAACCGTACTTACGTAACTTTGTTTTCTTTGTGTTTGCACCTAAGCGCGGTCATTGTTGCAAATTGAATGGGCTAACGGTTCAAATCCGGTTTTTCTGTTGCAAGCGAAAACACGCTCAACGTACAATTTGAGAGGAGCATGGATATACAAAACCTAAACAATACCCTAGAAATCCGGTACAAAATATTGTGTAAGTTTAGGTGTACAAAAAAGGTATGCTATGTTTTCCATGTATGTGTTATCCTGAATATCATAGAGTAGTTGATGTACCTAGTGGTTAAGACTTCGGCTATAATTTATCACCAGTTAAGATTGCAGTCAAGGACTAACTTGTAAAAAAAAAAGATTCATCATAATTTTTCCAAAATGGGTTAAAGACCCAATAAAGCCCGACAAACATTTCATGCAGGTAAAGCGAGTAACTCGCTGTCGAGCGTTATCAACCTGATGCTCGGCAGCGAGGAGGGCTGGTCTATTGTTGCCTCCTTCTGGGAAGCCGTAATGGCGTTAAAGGAGGCCTCGGAGAGGGAGAGAGAGCAGTCGGCTGATGCTCTTCCCCTCCGCAGAAGGAGAACAGGCGGCAGGAGGCGCATCTTTTGCCGCCCCCGTAGACACCATCAAAGTTGCATGCGACCGCGATCCTTTGACGCCCCAACTTGGGCGCAGGCGGCTCCGCTGGGTTTTAGTGGGTATTCTGGCTGATGTTTTACCAGCCAGTGTGTCCCACATACCCTGCTGGATGCTCCGCAGGGATGCCTAAACGCATTTCCCAGCAAAAAAAAAAAAAAAAAATGTTAAGCGGGTAAGATACTGAGAATTTCCAAGGGTTAAAATTTTAGCTAAGTATTTATTCGACTGAAAAATGGTGATAACAATGAAAAAAACTCCGGCTAAGTTTTTTTGGGCTCTTCATTTAGACCAGAGCGAATTTGGAACACTCCTCGAATGTAGTTATCGCCATCACCATTAATGGTAACATATAATATGTATGACCGCTGAAGCATAAGTGCCTGGGATTGGTCTACATGATAAAAATATTTTTGTATTTTTTATCGTGGTTCGTTATTCGGCATCGATTTTGAAAATTAATTGTGTTTAAACTTGAATAATTGTAGTTCTCACTTCCGCTCATTATTTAACAAAAAATCAAAGATCCATTATATAGCTGCATAAAATACATTTTTTTTTTATAAAAGCAACTGTTTATCCTTGTTATTTTATATCAATAAAGGAGGGCACAAACTTTTTCTTTGAGAGAAAATCTTAAGTTGCCGAGCTAGCATTTAAAACTGTTTAGTTAGTATAAGTGAGATAACAGTAATTTACATACATTACTTTGTTGAGAATGGTTTTATTATTGCTGCAGTATTATGCGTTTTCTCATTACGGAGTATTACGACGTTTTACGACCCTTTAACACTTCTGCTTTTTTAGCAAATTGAACATCCGGTTATGTTTGAGAGCTTCTTCTCGCAATCTTGGCGTGCTTGTTTTTGAGCTAATGAATATATTTATCACCGAAACGCTGGAAAGTTCAAAATAAGATTAAAAAGTCGCTTAAAAAAGTTATATTGTTATTTTCCGTATTCATTATTATTTTAACAAACATTGCGCGCGACTTCGTTCAGGTCAGGACGAGCTCTATCACAAAAAGCTCTACAACTTCTTACTAGCTGAAAAATGGCTATACCGGGAAAACAAACATAATTTTAAAAGCCTATTAACCAAATAGGCTATATAGGTTAATGTATACCAAAAGCCGTGCGTGTTAGTCGAAATCGAAATTTCCAATCCCAAACTAAAGCTTCAAGGATTACCTTTCATCTACTTCATGAATATGGTAACACACCGCATACCAGTCGAAAGTGAATACCGTGTTACGTGAGGAATTTACGATGACCTTAGACTGTGGAATGTCTGCTTTACTTGGCGACAGACTTAAAATCCAGTAACACTAGTTCATATCACATCGATTATGATTATATAATTATAACGAGGTGTGCCTCGCCTTGAATAAAAAAGTGGAAATATAATTAGCAATCAACTATATCCTAACAATTAAGAATGCGATTTTGAGTTTGTTTGTTAGGGTTACGCTTTCAGGCCTCTACTTGATACGCACAAATTACGGAACGTGTTTATGGCATTTCATTTGTTTACTTGTACGAACTACGAAATGTGTTTTGATACTGTCTAACTCGCAAAAGACCCTACCAACGTGATGCATGCTGACTCTTGTTCCGTTTTATTTTAGTATTTAAGTACTTAATATGTTATTCAAGAGGAATGCAGGACCCAAACAAGTCGACAAGGCTTAAGGGTTTACTGTGGATACTGTATCAATAAATAAATAAAATAAAAAAATCCTGTTCAGTTTATTCACACACGATAGAACTGTAACTTCTGAAAAGCAGCCTAAGAGAGATTGAGGTGGATGTAGAGTATCAGAACTATAAGGATAACTCGAAGGTTAATTATTTAGTTTGCATGGTAACTAGAATAGGTAAAAAAAATTATAATGTTTTCTATCTCACTCTGTCCTATACATTTAAGTGTTTGTGTCTCAATGGACTTATTTTTTCGTTTCATCGAATTTGAAATCACAAAGATTCTAAAGAAGTTTCAATAGAGAAACCCGATCATATTGCATGGCTACGGTAGAGGAGGTAAAACCAAATTATTAATTTATTAATTCTATAATATAATTATTAATTTATAATTATTAATTATTTTTTTATATTTTCCAACATTTTTTTTAAGTTCTTTCATAATTTTAAAATAAACAGAACATAAATGTCGTTTACAATGTCGACGCGCTATGGACTTTACAACAAGGAGTTGTTAAGTCGATAGCGCGTAGTAAAATTTTAACTTATACACTTTCCTTAATTGTCAACCTTCCAAATTAACGATATCTTTCGTTGGATTACGACAGCCTATTATAAAAAAAGACTCCCGAAGGTCTAAGTACAAAAGTCGTGCATCATACGACCTTAATAGCTCCTAGACGCAGCTCGTGGTATCAAGATCACCTTTTCTATACATTCCAGCATGGACAATTGATTTGAAAGGAAGGTCGAGTTGATCGCCTTATTTTTTGTGTGGGCAGTTCATGTTGTATCGATCTAATTACAGATTTACATTACTCTGTCTCTTTTTATGTCTTTATGCTTATAAGTGTTGTTTTTATTCTGAAAAGAGATGACAGCAGTTAATTAAATAAATATATAGAAAAAAAAACGTGTGTGTACTTATATACACGCCTTTGATGTTATAATTTGGCGTAATAAGACATAAATCTTTTCAAAATGTTATCTTTCGTCTTCACTACTCTACCAATAGTTACTACTACTAGTAGTAGTTAGAAAAGTTTGATGTCTGTGCTGGGATTCGAACTCGGCCCCCCAAAGTCGAGCTTCTGCCAACTGGGCTATCACCGCTTCCATTCCTAGAAATGCAAATCTGTTTTACAAATAAGACACTATGCACTTAAGAAACTTGCCATGGCCTAAGCCTCTAACCAGACTGGACCAGAACATATTCAGAAAATAGGAATTCCCAAATTGTATCTGTCGAATTTTTTTAGAAGGAAATATTTTGTTTTTTAAATTTTCATTATCTCTCACGGTGGCACCTGTACGTCAGTACTTCCAATTTCCTCTCTGTGCTCTGAATATTTAATAAATAAACGCTTTATACACAAACATGAACATGACTGGTATCCTAACGCAGGTACACCGCGGCGTGTAAACAATAAATTCGGGCTCGAATAGTGTCTGAACCACGGTGCTGAACAAACAAAAACTAAAGCAAACATGTTGCCTGCAGTCAAGCAAATATGCCAACACAAAAATTTGAATACTAATAGCGTCGATGGCACAGTGGGGCAGGAAACCCAGAGTTCATAGGTTTGAAAACGTTCATCAATAATTGGACTTAGTTAAACGAAAAGGAATTCAACCACACTGAGATAGTTGTAGGATGTCAGCGTTGCGAGTCCGTAACTACTAGGTACTGGTAAACAGATAACGTCAGGAAAATCCAAACTGAAAAAATTGTCTCAACCTTTTTTTGTTACATTATAAGTTTGATTGCAATCCTACCTGGTGGTAAGAAGTGGAGCATACAGTGGAGCGTACAAAGCATATCCTTAAGTTTTTTATTACTCGTGCTGGAGATTTTTTTCATTCCATATTATCTATCCGCTTAGTGCATACCCTTTTATGTAAGTGATGATGCAGTATAAGATGGTAGCGGGCTAACCTGTAAGCAGTTATATTTAACCCATATGCTTAATCGGTTTCTACGCGGCATCACAACGTGTGGTGTGGTAACTAGCTCCGGCCGAAGCCTCCCACCAAACACAGACTTGGGAACTGAAGCGGTTTCAACGAAGCAGTTTTTATTGGTCTTCTTTGTTATAACACTATTGGGGTGTAAAGAGTGGATGTGGTCATCGTGGATGCTGTTTCGATCAGCTTTTGCTTCACGAGCTTTCGTTATTTTTCCCTACTGGCAGACAATCTGGTACGCTCATGCAAGAGACCGCCTACATCGGGTTTGCCTTGATCAGATCATCGCAACCTACCCCGCTAATACCTAAACCTGTATAAATACTCGTGTGTTTGTTAGTCCTTCCTTAACGCCCTAACTAAGTAATCAATTAACTTGATTTTCATCATGGAGATAGCTGAAAGGACGGAAACTAGCATAGGCTACTTTTTATCCCAGGAAAACAGAGGATTTCCACGTGTTAAAAGCGGACGCAGAACGAGTAGTAAAACATATTTTCACTTAACATTAATATAAACATGGCTACCATTATTATTATTATTATTATTTAACTCTTTATTTGTACACCACAATGAAGTTAGGGAAAAAAAAAAACAATAGAAATACAAAGACAAAAGTAGAATACAAAAGGCGGCCTTATCGCTTAGTAGCGATCTCTGCCAGGCAACCTTTGGATTAGGACAAGATGAGAGAGAGCGGATAGGTGGTGTAAAATTATTATAAACGTACATTCAAATAGCTAAATACAAATACATAAACAAAATTGCACAAATAAGAAAAATACAAAACATTATTGTGCATTGCTGCGAAGCAATATTTTAATAATGGAATAAAATGATATAACATTTAAAATTTCATAAATTATACGTTCGATTGGTCCATTGGACATAAACGTGACTTTTCGTATCGAAATTATATTACCAATTGACAATGTCCGCATTTCGCATTCAATGCGCGTAGTGAAGCCAACGAGCATTAATTATACAAAGTACACGCTGTGCGTTATATTCAATTAATTCATATGATTAACCACTAGAAGCGTACGCGGTATCGCCCACAATAGTCTCGAAAAAGGTTCTTCCTGTGGAAACCGTTAGTAATACTATGTACTCTAGGACGCAAGCTATGGCTACGCAAACTTTTGTCAACATGGGTTAAGTTATGAAGCCGTAAATAACAAAGGCTATTTATAATATTCCTGTGGAAATGTTACCCGGATGCTTTCCGGGACAATAAGTATCCTTACCTATTTGCAGCATGTACGATGACATTTAAGTAAGCCACTTTGTCAACGTACATGCCCGTTTTTAACTAAACCTAGGAATCGCCTTAATCGGCTGCCTAGTGATTTCGGTGATAAAGGAAAAAAACGTTTCACGAACTCTTTTGTGTAAGGCGCCATCTAAAGTTAAGGCACCGATTCGGCGGTTCTTAATCTTTAGCGATCTTGTAAACTAACTGACAGATGAAAAAATATAAATTCGGTTTTCTTTTAATAACCCTAAATCCATACGAAAAATAGCACCTTTTGGCAAGAACCATAGACAAGTCAGAAAATCGATTGGGGAATGTATGTCTAGGAATCCTCTTTTATTAGGCGTTACTAACTTAGGCATTTCCTTGTTCGTCGTTGATGAAAACGGGCATAAAGACTAGTGCAGTGGTGGAGTTGAACATTTTATATGTAACTAACAAACACACAGACACACTTTCGCATTTTGTAATAAAAGTATGAATGGAGAAAAGAACCCCTATATCCATTCTTCTAATCTTCATTAACTCAAATTCTTTATTCTAACTTCAATCATATATCTAACTACTCCTTAGGATACCGTACCCACGGCTGCCAATGGGGCTCTACTGACCGCTAGCCCGTCTGTCAATCCAATCATCTGTCTATCAACGGGCTGTATCTCATGAATTGTAATTAGTGGAGAGTTGAAAATTTGTAATCGCGCTTAAGTAAATAATAGTAATGAAATAATAGTTGAAAACTAATTATATGACGTTTCTCGCTGGAACTTCCGCGTTATGTTTAATATCTTTATTTAGTTAATTCCCTGCCGGGACTGGATCCCTTCCACATACAAACACAGGGCTCACGGAGGTCATCAGGAAAGGTCCATAACTGTCTCAGAGTTCCAATTTCAGAAATCCAATCGGAGTTAAATAATAAATAAATAAATATACTACGACAATACACACATCGCCACCTAGCCACCAAGTAAGCATAGCTTGTGTTATGGGTACTAAGATGACTGATGAATATTTTTATGAATTATATATACATAAATACTTAGAAAATATATATAAACACCCAGACACTGAAAAACACTTATTGCTCATCACCCAAAAATTTTTCAGTTGTGGGAATCGAACCCACGGCCTTGGACTCAGAAAGCAGGGTCGCTGCCCACTGCGCCAGTCGCCAGTTAAAGTCTTATAAGCCGAAAAAAAAATGTCACATAAAACTATGAACCGCCTTTTCAGATTTTCTATTTACAAATGCACGTGTTTCAAAACAACAATTTATTATAACCATTTTCTAGATAAACTCAAACTCAAAACTTTATTTAGTATTCCAATGGCTTCAGAACTCACTTTTGATGTTTACATACAATATTTTCCTTTGCATTGAGATAGGACGCCCTTCTCTAATAAGAAGCCTATTCGGAATCTATTTGGAATCGAAATGCGAAGTTAAAGTTTAAAATGGTTCACAATACATGAAAACAGAATATGTTTCCAAATATATATATTAATATATAATAACAATAACATCCATAATTCTTAATAAATTAGCATAGACTCTGACCACCATGTCAGAGGAAAAATGGGATTCTTTAAAAAATAACTAATAAAACTACGAAGCGGTGATAGCCTTGTGGTTCGGGATTCGGCTTTCCTTTTGGGTGACCGAGTTTGAACCCCATTACGCGCCTCTAACTTTTCCTTGTTATGTGCTTTTTAATTTATACAATTAAATACCACTTGATTTTAAGCTGAAGGAAGGGCTCGTCAGGATACATACACGCCAGAGTTCTCCATAATGTTCTCAAATTCGTGTGAAGTCTACAAATACGCACGTTACCTTCGTGGTGGACTACGGCCTTAATCCTTCTCATTCTGAAAGGAGACCCGTGCGCTGTAGTGAGCCGGTAAAGGTTTGAAATGATGATGAAGAATAAACTAAATCTGACTTTAACTCTCCGTCCTTTCAACTAACTCTATGCTAAGCTAATTGGTTGCTTATCTGCATATTATAAGTATTTATGTATATTATTCATATTATCAGTCATCTTAGTCATAACACATACTAGGGGTATGTGGGGGCTAGATGGCGATGTGTGTGTTTTCGTAGTACATTTATTTTTTTATTATTTAGATATTTACGTATCTACAGTAATCAATTTATTTTTATATGTTATATTGTAGCATAAAACTAATTAAATAAGAAGTTATTCATACAATAAGTTTGACATTAAAAAAATTTAACAAAATTTTTAAGCGCCATCTATGAAAACATTGAGGTACCACTTACCCGTTGACCGTAACATGGGGGGTCGAGCGCGCCCCCAGGCCGAAACATCGCCGCGCTGACTGCTGCCATCTGCCAGCTACCTCACTTTACCCTTCCACCGAGACATTGCTCTGGAAAGAAAAACAAAAACATTTGCTATGAAAACAACTCGCATAGCTTCTAACTAGCAAGGCCGTATGAAGTTATATCGCAGTACAAATAAATCTCTTTTTAGTCTTGCGATGAACCGTGTTTGGAATACTTCCTTACTAAGAATATAAATGCGATAGTCTGTTTGTTTAATTGTTTGTTTGTTTGTCCTTTCTTTACGCTTTAACCAAACAACCATTCAACTTGGCATAAAGTTAGATCACGGTTTCCCAACCTGGAATAGCCCCGCCCTCGGGCGCCGTAGGAAGTACAGACGTCTGCCGAGAGGCCCGCCTTCTGTACTTCAAAAAAATTAAAATAAGATGTTTGGATATTTTTTTTCCAGGGGTGTCAAGTTTTGATCACCAAGTTCAGGTCACAATCCCATTGTTAGGGTAGTTTTATTTTTCCTAATTCTTTACTAAACGATTCCTTAAAATTTATTATTTATAATGGTTTTATTTCTCTCACAATGAGGATGTTATATTTTTTGCTCCTATCTGCGTAACTAACAATTACCTATCTATTCAAACTAGCTAGGTTAGAACGCGGGTGCGGCACTAAATTTCTTAACTTGTAAGTGAGCCGTTAGATGAAAGGACGAACATTAACAGAAGCTACTTTTTATCCCAGGAAGACAAGCGGTTCCCACGGGATTTGTAAAAAACAGTTATAAACGCGGAAAAACAGCGCGAGTAGAATATCCTGGGTTAAAATTATTTAATTCTTTTAGTTACAGTATTGACACTCCATGTAGTCCACTAGCCAATGAACCAGCTCTTTTCGGCATATTTGTTTGTAAATACAACCATTAAAACAATCTTAAACTTTCGGTTTCATTATTACTGCTTTGTACAAAATATCTTTGACATAGTATTATTATAGTTGGGAAAGAGCAACTGCTTCCGAACCGGTGGTAGAGTCACTACACACAGACAGACTTGACGTTTCAAAAGTGCTTATATTAGGCCTACTTGAAATAAATGAATTTTGAATTTGAATTTTGAATTTTATTATTTATAACCTCTCCTTTCTGTTAGTCGGTTAATAATAACTGTTTATTTCAAAATTAATATTCATAACTAACAGTACTTCAAAACTGAAAACACAATTATGCAAAGCGATGCAAAGGCTCTAAGTTAACAAAGCTAGCAACCTAAGTTGCATAGGACGAGGAATTTGATCCTAGAACTTTGAACGTAATCCACCGAGGTATTGTTTATGTGACCTTTAGACTGTAGGCGAACAAAACGGCTTCAACGGTAGTATGCACGCTTCAGTGAACAAGGCCTGCTACAATAAATTTTCCTTTCATTCTCATTTTTAGGGGTCCGTACCGTAACGTACTAAATTAACCACCATCGTTTTTTAGTAGGTTTTTTGTTTGGTACAAAATGTTTTTACACTATTTGATGGGTAGGTTTGCTATTATGTCTAAATTATAATAGCCAAATAGCTTCTTCTTTAGCGTATTAACAGCCAAGTCTAAGATGGTAACAGGCTAACCTGTTACGGGTATATCAGTTATAACATTAAACCTAGACGTTTGTAACTAGCCACGGCCAAAACCTCACACCGGATTAGACCAGAAATAAAACTAAAAATTGTAAAATCAAAATTTCCCCTGCCGGAGATTAAACCCGGAACCTCCGTAACCAAGATCACAGAGTTCACCGCTACGCCAGGGTCAAATGAGCAATGAATTTGAAAAATCATTTAAATCCCGTGTGGGAAATACACTAGACAATTTATAACAGCAGTTAATTTCTTACTTACATTTATTGTTTATACACTTAAGAAAAAAACGCACTTGTTCCTTATTCAGAGCCACGGCATTAAAGATACAAGTTGCCTTAATGATCGCTGACCTTCGAAAGAAGATGGCACTATAAGAAGATACACATGTACCAAGAAGATACATAGTCGATGTCATTGTACGGAACTCTGTCGTACAAGTACCGAACATTCTTGATCATAACTTTTTTGTACAGCTGAGTAGGTTTCAGCTTAATCGTGTTTCATTAAAGCTTAGTTTAAATTAAATTTCGAAGTTTTTTGTTATTCTATTGAGGTTATTAGAATAATGAAGTTTAGGTGAGCGAAATAATCCACAAACAAAAATAAATTGGACGTGAAATTAGAATTGTTTTCTTATACCTCATTCGCTTTTTCAGAGTTCGTGGGTATTTCTACCGTCAGATGCTGAAGTAATGTATAAAATTAAATTGTATTACTTTTTTTTTATCAATAAAGTACAAACTTTTTTGGTTTTTTTTGCCCTATCTGATGTAAATATTTGGGTGTTAATTATTGCTCTAACCAGGTTGCTTCTTTAATTAGTTTTTAAAGGACAATGTGAGATGGTGATAACAAAAAAAAATAACAACCGACTAAGTTTGTTGTGGGCTCCTTCTTAGACCAGGGCGCGTTTGGAACCCTCGTAGCTTTAGTTTTAAGTTGACGAATTTATTTATCACCATCAACTCACTCCTATGTCATATTTTACATGTAATGTACGCATCAAAAGTGCCATCTATGTGCCTATTTGAATAAAAAAATATTTGACTTTGACTTTGACTTTGATGGTAATGAGATTTAGTAACAATAGTTATGGTTTACTAAATAATACCAGTTACTAAACATATATGTAGGTTACGTTGTAACTAATTTACATTGAAAATTTACCAATTTATTGTAATTTGAAACTATAAAATAAAATTAAATGTATGTGTTATGATGAACTTTGCTTTATTTATGAGCCTTCATGCCCTTGAATAATCTAATAAACAAAAGGTTTTAAGTATTTCCGTGCCCTTGATTTCATATTAACTACAACAAAAGGTTAAGGTAATTAGTAATAATAGGTAAATGAACAACCAAGTATGTCGAAAGATACAAATGAAGACAAAGTTAAAGATTTTTTGTGTTCCGAAGTAATCATTATTAAATTACATGAATGTTCGCAGTTCGAATCATCCTGCATATCTCATCATTCAATTCAGTGAACGTTCATCTTATATCATCTTCCATATTTTATTTATGCAGAAGACTTGAAAAATTATAATCATTGAGATATAGATATCACTTTATTAATAAATCAAACTTTTTAATATGTATGCAATTTTTGTTTAAATAATAATGTTAATAATAACATTATTTATTTGTTGTTCAAAAAAACATAGGTACAAGTTAATTTACATCTGTAAATTAGGTGAATTAAAATCGTTACACGATATATAATATTTCGATACATTGAAATATTATGTTCTAAAATATGTTGTTTACGATAAGTTTAAAATGGTATTTAAATCGATTTAATTCCAATAGCACCATTCCACCAGATTCAAGTCAAATTATTTATGAAAAAATAACAGCACTTACAGATTCTTCTTTTGACTTCAGAGAAATGAAAGCTCGAAGAAAATCGGAAGAAAAAATCTAGTAACCTCACCATGGCTTTTAATTTGTCTATGTTTTAGTGTTATTTTCGATAGCACATTGTCGAGCATTTTAACGATTAAGATTACTGGTATGCGATGATTACCGGGATCGAACGCACAACGTGCTCTCTGGGGCATGGGATCATTATATCAACCAATTACCGCCCCTAAGAAGAGTTTAAGGCCACTCACACACACAGAATCCACTACGCTGGCCTAGTACGTATTGGGAGAGTGGGCCTTTAAGAACATAATGGAGAACTTTCAGACAAGCAAGGTTTCGTCCCTATGTTTTCCTTCACCGTTCAAGCAAGATATATTTTAATTTCTTAAAACGCATAAAACTATAAAAGTTAGAGGTGACGAGATTCAAACTCTGCCAACCGAAAGTGAAGCCGTAGTCCTAACTGGGCTATCATTTCTTGTCTCGGTGCTGGTACAGATAATTTATTGTTAGTATATGAAACAGTGGACTGTGTATTGTATTGTACACAGTTGGGCAGAGTTTCGGCTCACAATGTTCACTTTAGTCAAAAAGCCCCAAAAATGTGCTCTCAGAGCATTTTATTGCTTTACCCCTTCTACCGAAGGTGATCAGTTATGTAAATGTATATTACGATAAGGCTTAGGTTGACTAAGATTGGCTGAGTTGATGTCATGTAACATATAACTGCTAAGTTAGACGATGGTTTTCCACCATCAGGTGAACCATCTGCTTATTCCGTCAATTATTACAATAATAAAACCAAGTCACGTAGCTAATGGTCTATTTTTTCCATAGCATTCAAACTGCAGCCATGATTGCGCAATGCAAACGCATCCGTGACGCGGCGCCTGAGGCTGCGCGGTGTCAATGACCCCGCTTCCTATTCCCACCGACCAATGCCTATTAACTACGTACGCGTAATAAATCGAGAGCATGAGGCTTCCTACATGCACAGGTGTGATTGTTTGCTATACAATGAACTTTTATACTTAATTTCCTATAATCCGTGACAGGCGGAGCAATCCGTGCAGTGTAATGTATTACTTAATATATTTTGAAGGTAGGTATTATTTATGTGCTCATCTTTTGACTATCTCCATGACACAATCATGAGCACTGTCTTATAATATATGGGAGGTTTAGGTTTCGAGCCCTGGCGAGGCAAATCGGCATTTATACATTCGTAATATTCTCTGGGCTAGTTAGCTCCTTATCAACGTAGACGGGCCGCCAATCGATTTAGCGTTCCGTTACGATGTTACTTACAAAAATATTAGGGGTATAAGGTTAATATAAATTTTGTAACTCTAACAAGTTAGCCCGCTAGACCACCGAAAGGTAGCGTGGTTATTGTTTGCATCCCGTATAGTGTCGAAGATGGTTTGGTGCGGGGGAGTTTCTCAGTACCTACCCGGAGTAAGGAAGTCGGCGCCGACCAACCCCCATGCTCACACTTATAATTTTCGTGATCGCCCCACCACTTTCGAACCCATTCGGGTATCTAAGTCATGAGCTTATATGCGATGTGCTTTCAAACATAATATCCCAATAAAAGCATCCTTACGCAGCTGTAATTGAAAGGTCCTACCATATTTATCTTTACATAGTATAAAACAAAGTGGCTCCCGAACCTGGTACACGTGTACCTGGTAAATGTTTCGGTGATGAACATGATCGGTATTTAATAAGTATTTATGTATATTATTCATATAAATATTCATCAGTTATCTTAGTACCCATAACACAAGCTGAGCTCACTTTGGGGCTAGATGGCGATGGGATATTTATCTTTTACACGGACTTAAATTCTTAAATTTCAGCGATACATAGTGTGGTTCAATAGGAAGGTTTATATGTAGTTAACATGCATGTGATAGTAGAGAAAAGCAAAAAAATTCAAAGATTTGTAATGTGTTGTAGCAACAAACTTATTTTTATTGCGCATATTTCTCATTTTTTATCTGCATCTTGTAAGTTTTACATTATCTGTGGCTAAATCACATCTTCTCGGCCACTAACCGGCTTCCATTGTAGAGAAGGTCTTTACATTGCAAACGCTGGCTAAACCTTTTACCTTACCAAGGTAGATTAAACTAATGTAGTACGGTATTGAATTATTATTTATTAATAACGCTAAGCTCCTCACATAAGTAGGTATCTACATTACGCCCGTGCGAAGCCGGGGCGAGTCGCTGGTACATAATGTAATACACAAGAAATAATTATAATCTTAGATGATATAAACAACCTTGGTGTTGCCTTTAAAAGTGATTATTACAACAGTTAACATAATTGGCTACTCACCTCGAATTTCCATATAATTTCGCCATTATAATAGCGGAAGAGTTGTAAGCAAGTCGACAGTAAATATAATAATACCAATTAAGTGACATGCAGTTATGTAGGCCGCAAAGTTCTAAGAACGTTTAGACGAAATACCGCTGCTTTGGCCTTATCTAATATTATTTTTTTATTATTTTAAAAGAATTCTAATTAATCTGTCCATTAATTGATACGATAAAAAATAACTGTTTCTTTGTTCTAGTGGTTAGCATGTCCGTCTACGTCGTGGATACGGTCCAATTTTTTAAATTATTTTTTAGCCATATTTTTTAACAGAACTTAGATCGATTTTGATGACCTACCTGATGATATAAAGTGGGAGGTCGCGTAGTAACATAGGCGCATTTCACTTTGACGTTATTAATTGATTCGATATTTGAAACGATTCCAAGTTTCTTAAACTTAAAAAACAAAATTATGATTGGTTACATCCGGTAGCAAAAATTTTTTGGTCAAACCCGGAAATCAAACTTCACACCGCATGACCGTAGGACCCGCAGTGGAACAAACCTATGAATAGTTCAGACAGTATTATGTATTACCACTATTACACATTATCTTTCATGAATAATAATTCAATAATTCAAGATGTACAGTACCAGTACAGTAAAATAAATCCACACACAACTCTGTTTTTTAAATAATTAACTATCATTATCTTTCATTTACTACAACTGTTGTGACAGATTATGACGTGCAATCTTGCAAGGTGCAATATACTTTACAGTAAAACATTTTACTAATTTTTTTAAAGCCTTCTGTAAACCGATTTAGTTGTGCAATAAAGTGAATAAATGAAATAAAATAAATAATTATTAGGAGCGAAGAAAACGTTACTTGGCTTTAAATTAAATAAGTTTTTTCAAATCTGAATAAACATGCTAAATCTGAATAAGCCAACTATGCAATTCAAAATAAGTGCTATTTTTTTTATTCCATAGTAAATATAATTATAGATCTGTACACACAACTATTTAATTTTTACAACATTATGTAATCTAAATTACTTTAGTAATCTTTTAGAGTCATGACAGCCATGATTCAATATTTTTTGAACCTCAGAATTTTTATTCAAATAGTTCCGGGAATCTATAACGCGTCACTTTTGTAAAACCACCAAGTCACCAAAACTTCACCGTCACCAAGACCTATATAAATAATTTAGAGATACAATGGAAGAACCATTGTACCTTTAAATTATTTATATCGCAACTACTTCACAGAACAACGAATAAACTCAATATTTTAACCGGAAAGAAGGTGCGATTGCGAAAATAGAATATCTATAGAGTTTATTAGCACTCCTATTTTAGTTGCCTATCAACGACATATTTTTAGTATTTAAAGGTCGAATTTGACATCTAATCAAACGCAAATTTATATTTCTAGAGTTGCTAGTTAAACATAGAAGAACGTTTGCACGTATGTACAAATCTCTAGGTAAGGAACCAATGCTGACCGCTTATCATTCAATTGGAATATTCGTATATGTTACAATCCAAAACGAATACAAGCGTTTTCAATTCAAAATATTACAGAAGCACACCTAATAACCTCCAACACTACCATCGACGACCGGAATTCCGCGCTACCGAGGCAGTGTTGCGAACAGCGGAAGATCGCGCAAGCGGCATCCGCATCTTATCCGCGCAGATCCGGCTCAGATCTAAAAGGCATGCCTTACCTCAGAGAAAAAGTTATCTGTTATTTGGTATAAATCTGTCTTGTTTTAACTCTAACATTGACTGAACCTAGTTCAAGTACACTCTATCGATCTCAGGATAGAGTCTCAGGTGGTAGAGTGACTACAATCAGACATACCTGACTTTTCGAAAGTGCCTATAATATTAAGCCTACTTGAAATAAATGTCTTGTTCTTCCGTCTCCTTTCTACCATAGAACTGCGAGACGCATTGAGCGGTGGCATCCTTGTGGATTGATATTCTATAAACACGTACGAAACCTGATAGGCACGTTTCTGGAACGCCCTCCCGGCCACTGTGTTTCCTGCCACGTATAACTTGAGTACTTTCAGGGCAAGCGTGAATAGGCAATTTTTAGGGTAACGTGCTCCAACCGAGACCTAATCATTGCTTCCTAACAGTATTGATTGTTGAAAAGCGCTGGCCTGTCGTTAATATTAAAAAAATCTATGAGCAAGCGCACGCCACCACAGGCTGTAACTCGGTCCCTCTAAAAGGTACGAGTAGGTCTTAGCTCTAACCATGAGGCTATCTCCGCTTCTATCTTTATGAGAGTGTATTGAGAGGAAAAGGGTTTTTATGAGTCAGTTTTATAGTCTACTTTTCTTAGGGCTAACCGACTTTTGCTAACTGCTGTCACAAACAGTAAAGATTTTGGACTTTAAACGCCAAATGTTCATCCTCGGTCAAACTTAACTCAAAAGTGACTTGGATCTTATTTTGGATTGTGCAAAGCGTATTATTTACCGAGATTTTTGATACAAGTGATTTGTAATAATTAAAAAAAAAACACTATTCCTTGTAGGTATTATTTTCCTAATAACTTTAGTAGGACATATATAATAAGATGTCCAACAGACATCTAATAGACCTAGTTATGTGACTGAGCGACAGTTGTACTTTATTTGTCCCTCCTATCTCGGCCACGGACGGATCTCATTGACTTTTGCAGCGGTATTGGCTGTTTCTACAAACAAAACTACGATTATACTAATATAAAATATGCATAACAGGTCCCCACATCGTTACTATAAAAGTATTTCCAGGAACATCTCGAAACACATCTTTGATCAAACCGATTTATATTATAGTTAAAGCCTTTACTAAGCCAATCTCTCTGTCGCAGTAAAATTATCGTTGGTTCAATCAATCAATCAAAAATTACGCACAAGAACAAAATAGAAATAAATAAAGAATAACAAAGGTGCAAGTACATAGTTAGTTTAAGTTTGTGTAACAAAGGTGTCCTTATCACTTATAGTGATTTCTGCTAGGCAACCATTAGGGTTCGACCAATTTAGAAAATTATAATTTCCAAATTTTCTCTGGTCTGGTCTGGTGGGAGGCCTCAACCGTAGCTAGTTAACACTCTACCAACATAGACGTGCGGCCAAGCGAATTAGCGTTTCGGTACGACATCGCGTAGACACCGATTCCGCTTTAATATAGCTGCCACACACCTAATATCCTGTTATCATCTTTCCTGCATCATCACTTTAAATTAAAAAAAAACAAGAAAAACATTTCATCTATACGTTTTGATACAATCAATCGCACGTAAAACATGATATCACACGTTTTCATCAACGCCAGCTCAGGTAATTTGCTCCTGATTATACGTCATTCCTACTAACTCCGGAAAAGGAATCGTGTCCTATAAGACGCGGACCTTTCCATTACCTACTATGAAAATTACTATGTAATATGTTCCAATATAATTTATATTTTTTAATAGTGTTTTTACTTACACTTGGAGGAAGTATCAATTTTGTAAATTTAAAATGCAATCGCGGCCTGAGCGCTGTGACCACAAAGCTACGGCTGTCCTTCTGCAAATGCCGAAATTAGTATATGCATTATATCAGTCTTTTAGCGCATTCGTATCAGCGTAGACTCCGGTTCCGAAATTTTTTATATGCATTTTTAATTTATTCCAACTATAATTCCATTGTAAATAAAAATCACGTCATCACTAAACGGAACTTATTATCACAATTTTCTATTCCAGCATTGATTCCAATAAAGACACAACTCACGAAATTCACCCAGACATTGCATTTTGTATATTACAGGAGTTTCCGACTACTTCAACTGTTACTATGAAATATTCTTATTCAACATTGATTAATGAACTTAACATTCACAGATTGTGGATTATGTTTATTGAAAGAGTCTCCAACTACCAAACTATTATTACCACAGTTTTCTACACCAACATTGATTCCAATAAAGACACAACTCACGACATTTACCCAGATATTGCATTATTTGATTGCAAGGGTCTCCGTGGATCACGTAGACCGGAACTTCACCATAGGCGGCCCATTGACAGTCACAACAACGTACAACAAGTGCTACTTTCTAGAGAAACGTGAGACATGTTAATGCTGTATTGGCCTATTAGGCAATATTGATAGCGGTCATACTAGATCAGCTAGTTGACTTGATATAACATTTATTTTTTATTGATCTTTTCTTTTTAACTTGAATAATTTATTGTAAATAATAATGTATGTATTTGCTTGCGATGCATTTTCAAATGAAGATAAAAGAACGCTAATCTCTTCATCAGATGACGAGAAAATTTTATTAAACTACTATACTATACTACTATAATAATTTTAAACATCAGCCAGACCAGATCTCTCAACGCACCACTAGAATAGTAACCAATAATTAATGTGTATTGATTATTCAAATCGTACTTTAAAACATACCTTTCGGCGAAGTCACCTAATCTGATCATACTATCTGATAAATCGACGCTACTTTAAGACTTGTGTTAAGAACAACACCCAAATACAAGTCCAAGTTAAAGTCTTTTTAATAAAAGTATAACGAATACTATTACTAAGTATAATTCTTACGATGAAAAACGTATGTCACGACAAGAAAGAGAAAAATTAAATGATAAGAAATATCAGCGGGCAATTTCATACTACTTGAAGAGCAATAAAAATTATGTCTGGACAAGTCTAGAGGGACATAAATTGCAAGTCCGGTCCAGTCGCTCGTAAGGCTGTTAACAGCTAGCTATCTCCGCCAAGTACGGTAGAGGCATGGCATAACACTTTTTACGGCTAAGCAGGGCAGAAAGCGTAAAATCCTATAGCGGTAAATGAACTCTTAATTTGATTTGTTTTATTTAATCAAGACATTTGATATTGTATTAATTACGCTATCAATTATAATATTCCTTGATATGGAAGCTTATAAATAAATTATTTAACAAGGGCTATCAATAGCCTATGACAGTCCACTGCTGTACTAAAGGCTTTCCCTAAGGCAAACTAATGCCCATTTCACTAGCAACGAACAAGGCAATGCTTAAATAAGTGACGCCTAATCTAAAGAGATTTCTAGACACACATAAACCGTTCATCAATAGTTATCTCAATATATATTACATTTATAATATATATTATATATATATATTACATTTATAACTCTTAGATGATCCTGAGAGTTGGTGAAACGTTTTTACTTTCTATAGAAAACGCCTAAATCATTAGGCATTCGACTTACACGATGCGCAGGTTTTGGTGTAAACGGGCATAAATATATTAAAATTAATTTTAGCTTATATACTCGTATGTACTGCACCTAAGGGAAGGGTTTGCTCATAATCACAACACTGTGCAGACGGATTGGTAATCGCAGTAGATGATTGTAGAAGCCCAGAGTACTCTGTTTCCCGTTCTCTTTTATATTCCCTGAGTCGCTTCGT
Source organism: Pararge aegeria (assembly GCF_905163445.1). Lineage (NCBI taxonomy): Eukaryota > Metazoa > Arthropoda > Insecta > Lepidoptera > Nymphalidae > Pararge > Pararge aegeria. The sequence continues at coordinate 5,580,652 of NC_053195.1, read as the reverse complement.
ATTAAACCCGCGGGAAGAGGCGGGGGCGACCATTATAGTCTGATCTGCCGTCACTACAAAAATTATATAATTTTACATGTGTAAATATTTACATATAATTTACATGTGCAAATATTTACATATAATTTTACATGTGTAAATATTGACATATAATTTTACTTGTGTAAATATTTGTACTGTATGTCCAGTAACTAACTTATGCTTTCTAGGTAGTAGTAAGCTATTACAAAAAATGTAGACGATTGTCCTATGTATTTATTAAAACATATTTATGTAAGGAAGTAGGTAATAGATATCGTCTAGAAACCAAATAACTAACTTTTATGTATCGTCACTTCCGTATCTTTAATAGTTACGCTGTAAAAAATAAATAAATAAAACTAGCATTCACCGCCAATGATAATCGACATTACAAAGTTCCTTTCGAAAACTCCGATATTACAAGCGCACAAAATAAATGATCGCACCTTTAAAATACTTCGCGACTTAACAATTTATTATCCCCTACTTTCTACGCTTGCAGTTATTTGAGAAGATAAACGATCGCCCCGAGTTAACACCACGGTAAATTGTAGAACAAAAACACTTTTAAAATAGACTCTTTAAGCACTATGTCTTAAAGATAAAGTTTGCTTTAAATTCCGTTTTAATGTTTGCAATGCAAGATATATCTATAACTTAGTCACATGCCAGCTAGTACTACACAAAATTGGATATGTAGGAAGTGTTTTGGATTAAATGATTTACAGGGATACGGCAATGAGTAAAAAGAGACTGTCAACTGTTATTGAACCTTCCATAAGATATAGGAAATTAAAATCCACACATTTACATTTACTATGTAAGAAAAATATCACTCAGCGGGCGATGGTGAAAGCTATGTTGAGAGAATCTCTACGTGATCAAATATAGAAATGAGAAGAATGAAGCGCAACGCTGAAGTGGCAATTTGTGGCACATGGCTTGGAGAACCGATGGACGTTGGGGACCAAAGGTGCTGGAATCGCCATACCACAGGTCACAGTTCACTACACAGGGAACGAGTCGCTGGGAGCCGCTGGAAAATAGCGGCCCGGGACCGTTGATTTCTGAGATTCGTTCAAGAGATCTATATACAGCAGTGGACGTCAATATGTTGAAGTGATTGATGATGATAATGAAGAAAAACATCGTGACGAAACCTTAACGCGTTCCACATCATGTTCTAAAAGTGGTTAGACTAAGACCTTTCTTAGCCTTTTCTGAATGGCGACCCTGTAGTGGGTCGGTAATTGCTTGATAATATGAGAATGATGACAAGAAGTTATGGAAAATAAAATTAATTCCGAACATTTATAGAAGCTGGTGATAAAGAGATTGTCGTCGTCTATGAACATCAGCACCCAAAGCAATGACAATGCGTTACCGGCTTCTCGTAGATTTGTTTCTGCATCCACGTTTAACTCCATATTATTGAAACTAAGTGGAAACCTCGCATAAGGAAAGCTTCGAATAAATATGCAGCAAGCTCGCTAACCTACGCCTCAGTTATGTTATGGTGACCAAGAACAACACGTAAGACAACGCAACAAGAACTACAAGAGTTTCAACGACAAGGGTGCCTTGCAATCACAGGGTGCATGAGCACGACCCCAACAACGGCGCTAGAGGTCACACTCGCCATACCACCATTACACCTACACATCAAAGAGGAAGCCACAATCGCTGCCTTAAAGCATATGGTCTGTGGAAAAACACAAACACAGGTCATACAAAAATACTATCAAAAGAAATGACAAAATGTCCACAACTGGAGTGGATATGTGACAAAACGCGGAAGCGACATGTGCTAAACAGGAGCTATAAAGTAACTGTAGAAGGCAACATAACATGCAAAAGAAACACCGCCGCAATCGACGTCTACACGGACGGGTCAGAAACAAACTCAGGCACAGGCGCAGGAGTATACTGCCCGGAGCTTAAAATAAACATTGCCCAAGCGCTCGGGAGGAACAACTCTGTCTTTTAAGCAGAGTGCGTGGGTATCACAACAGCTGTGTTAAGCAGGATGGTATCAGGCTTCGACATCAACATAAACAGTGACAGCCAGGCAGTACTGAAAGCTCTAGCAAAATACACGACCTCATCCAAAATCCTACAAGACTGTCACAATGCTTTACAAACTCTAACACAATCAAACAGAGTAACTCTGAGATGGATACGAGGTCATAACGGAAACTTGGGAAATGACGCAGCCGATGAACTACCGCGGCTCTGAAGCACTTGGCGACCTGGGCGGCCAGCTAAGCTTCTGGAGTGAGCTCGGCTGGCTGGAGTGACCCAGCGGGGAGCCGTACCAGTGGCACTACGTAAAACGGAAGGTTCCGGCCGACCAAGTACGGAGACAAGCCCAGAGAAGGGAAGAAGGAAAGCTTGTCCTACTATTTGCAAGTGCGTGATACAAAAATATTTGGTATATTGTATGGTCAAGAGGTTATGAGGATCATCCCTCATTGTTTCGTATAAACAACGCTTCATAACTCATCTCTACTAGAAACGATATATCATACTAAAGAAACTGATGTATCTACCATGCTTGTTTGAGTAAAATTAGAAAATATAGTTAGATGGTGATTATGTAAAGAAGATTTCTAGCTGCAACCTGAGCTTATTACTCGCAGTGAATAAGTCGTTAGGTTTTGTTAGGACGTGAAGGAAGGACGATATTAAGTGTAATGATACGAATGCTTCTGTTAATACCCTTCGGAATGTGAATTTTCACGGTTTTTGCAGGACCAAAAGTCAAAGACTATGCTAAATATCATGTCGATTGGTTGCTTGGCTAGGGCATGAAGTACGAACAACAAAACAAACAAACACACTTTTGAATTCATATTAGTATGTGTGTATTATCATTGACTGTAAAAGTGCTGTAAGTTTCTTTTAAAACTAATATAGAAAAAAAAAAGTTTGAAGTGTTTCATCTTGAAACTAATTAATATTTATTACATCGCATGCCTAAACTTCCAGCCACTTGAAGCATTAACTATGTGCACTTTAAGTGAGGTTGTTATTGATTTTTCTTCAGTTGCGCATACCAGACTGGCCTTATTTTTGCTAGAATTATCATAACTTCATAAGCCACATTCCCTACGCAAGTTAAAATAAAATCAAGTAGAACGAGTATACTGATATTGCAAAAGCTGTCAATTGAATTTTGTATACACACAGATACACGAGTGCATGCTCGTTAAACGCAAGGCTGTGCCGTGAAAAAATTAAATTACAGGTTGACCGCGACCTAAAAGCGTTCATTGTGAAGATACTAATAGAACGAGAGTTTGCTGTAAAAATTACTATATCAAAATAATATGAACACCAAACTTTTGTTGTAATATATATTACTTAAATATATACGTACGTATAATTAAAAAACACCCTCACACTTGTAGAATGTCAGATTATCTACCAAAAAAGATCAATTTTGTATATTTTTTAAAAGCAACAATGTATCAGATCTTTTTGACCAATGAAGAAAGATTAATAAAGACTCGAGGGATTCATTTCAAAGAGAATGAGTATGAGTACATAAAGATGGATAAATGACGACTTTTAATCTCCAAAGTATCTTCATTCCAGTATATTATATTTTTTTATTTATATTTATTCTAGTAGTTATTAGAAGATGTATATCATTTAGATGTTAGTGTCGATAAATATTACTGCCGACTCTTCCAACTTTGTCCGCAATATAACAGAAATTGTTTTCTGTTATATTTCCCATATGTTTCCAGTAAGATCAGAAGTACAATCAGAGCTATCTAAATGGCTTAACGAGTTGCGAAACTGAAGTGGCAATGAGCAGGGTACATGACTCCGAGGACTAATGAACACTGAAATCTCGAATAGGTGATGGTTTAACAAGCATAAAAGTAATACAAAAGTAACGCACTAGCTTGAAAAAAATAACAGTAATACATTCTATGGCAATTTCAAATCTAGGCCACTATAATTACCAAGTAAACAAATAATTTCATGTATCCATTCCATGAGAAAACGTAAACGTCTTTGAGTCTACAACAAAGTAATCATGCTACGCCAAATGCGTGTTATTACAAAAATGGAGATATCTTATTTCGACGAACAATATTTCTGGCCTTATTCTATTCATGCCCATCTATTACGGATTTAAATTGGCCAAGAATACAATAACGCAGTTTTTGTAACAGCTTTTAGCTAATATAAGAAAGAGACTTCAATTAGTGTTAAGCCGGTTAAAACCTGTCTGGTTTGGCACTCTATATAGGCGTCACCCTGAGTCTAGCAGCCAATTCATTATAACTGCAACCTAAACTGATGGTAAGTGTTGATGCGGAAGATGGTATATGGTATAGAATACCAAGCAACTGGTATTCTACTAAGCCACCGTTCACTTACCATAAGTTAAAACTCATATGCCTGTAATAACACCGGCCTTCAGAGCGGCACACAGCCAGTGGCGTGCATAGAGGGTATGCACAGGGTAAGCAGATGATATGAAATGAAGAAAGTGTCCAGTACGAGTTATAAAAAACTAAATAGGCATTGTAAGAGTTATTGAAAGCCTACCCTCAAGTATTTATAACTCGTACAGGAGATTTTCTTCATTTTACATCATCTATATACCCTGTGCATACCCTCTATGCACGCGACTGCACACAGCGATGCTCGACGTCAAAAATAAGCATAGCGGTACTACTACTAAAATTTACTCTTATGTTACTTTATATATATAATTCTTACCACATTTGGATGTTTTGGTACGTTATCCGACACCGCGATCTGACACAATGTGACGCAACGAGTTTAATTACCAACACAACTAGACTGTGACGTTCACACATCACGGACTCTCCTAAGGTATTTTGATACGTTATTTTATTTCGCCTAGGCAAATGCAAATTAATTGGCATGTCTGTGGGTCGGGACCTGGTTTACTCTTCCAAAAGTTTAGAAGATCTTTTTTTATAAGATTATACTTCTCTTAATTACAAGCGTTTTGTCCTTGACTTCAGAGGTACCAAGTTGACGTTTATTGGCGTTTCACACGAAAATTATTATTAAAGCCGAATATTAACTTATGAAGCGGGCAGTTACCTTGGCCAACGAATTAGTTTGGCCTTCCAAAGGGGCAATGCTGCCAGCATCTTAGGAACTGTGCCTCGATGCGGTGGTTTCGAGGACGTTTTAGATTTTATTTAGTTTTAAACTGTTTAGGTTATATTTATAAAACAATTATTTTAAAGAATAAATAAATATTTAGTTACTTATGAAGCCTTCGTTTCCTTCAATATGCAATATGTAAGTATGTAATCACAACGCTTTAAAAAAAAAACCTTCTTCAACTACACACAGTCAAACATCTCAATCAGCAGTAGATATTATATCTCTTACTTAAATTTAAATATTATCGAATAACTGTAATTATAAAATTACTTAAAGTGTATTATATTCATACTTGTATATTTTTTTCTTAAGAAAAGGACCTGGTGGCTTGATACGGGCTACTTTGTTACACATTATAACTATGTAACAAAGTAGTTTACAACATTATATTGTACTTATATAAGTAATGTGGAGAAATTAAAAGTTAAATCATATTATTATGTTATAAGAAATTTAGGTAAATACAATCAAAATGGTTATAAAATTTGAGAATTTCCTCCGCCTTCAAATATTGATTTAAAAATCGATGAGCATACTCAAAACGTGCATACACACAGTCGAATAACTGTGCTTCCTTTTTCCGTAATTCCTACAATATGAGTACCTTCAAATCAGGAGTTTATAGGCATCTTCTAGGAAAGCGCGCTCCACCTTAGGCTGCATCATCGCTTACTATCTGTTATGATTGCAGTCAAGCGCTCGTCTATAAACATAAAAAAAGAACACAGAACCACGTCCTTTATATGGACAGCCAGTTGGCACAGTGGGCAGCGACCCTGATTTTTGCGTCCAAGGTCGTGGGTTCGATTCCCACAACTGGAGATGTTTGTGTGATGAACATGAATGTTTTTCAGTGTCTGGGTATTTATCTGTTTTTAACTGTTTATTATAAGACGCAGTATTATATTCATATAAATATTCATCAGCTATCTTAGTATCCATAACACAAGCTACGCTTACTTTGGAATTAGAGAGAGAGATATATATATATATATATATATCTATAAATTGGAATCTCGGAATCGGCTCCAAAGATTTTCATGAAATTTAGTATAAGGGGGCTTCGGGGCGATAAATCGATCTAGCTAGATCTAGATTCATTTATATTGGAATCTCGGGCAAAAACTGCCAAAAAATATCCTTTAAACGGTAAACGTTACGCCAAACGACGGAAGTATGTAGTAAGTATATCGGAATTGTAGGAATTGTTATTTCTTTAAAGTTCTATTAAACAGTCCGCGACAACATACGAATAATTTTTAAGTCGGCTCATTCGCGGACGAAGTCGCGCGGCTTGTGTTTATTTATAATTTATATAAGTCTATTAAAACATATAAGCTATAAATAATTTAAAAAAAATTGTAGACACAATCATATCGATCTGTAAAAGTTATTTAAAAGCTTTTACCGTCTTATAAAGTAGAAATGACTCTATTCCGAGCCATACAACAAAAACTGTAATCAGGCGTAAGTTATCAGAAGTAGTTATGGGTCACTTGATAATCCCTCGCGGCTGTCCGCTATTAGCGAACACCGTTAACCTGACCGGTGGAAGCCGGGAAAAAAATAGGTATGGATTAAGTTATGAGTGAACAGCTACAACGAAAATAAAATGAAACTATTGTTTTTATCTGAATATCAATTTTAAGAGATCATTTTTTTCTGCCGTAAGAACTCTCTATACAAAGCTAGTTGCCTGGACGTTTTAGTAGAAAATTGTTGTCAATATTTTTATTCAGTTAAAGTAAAAACGACCCTTCTTATTGAGTCAAGTCTGTGGGTTGGAAAATCTGTGATGAACATGAATGTATTTCAGTGTCTGTGTGTTTTTTATTTATTATAATTATTTATGTATATTATTCATGAAAATATTCATCACTCATCTTAGAGCACATAACACAAGTTACGCTTACTTTGAGGCTAGAGGGCGATGTGTGTATTGTCGTAGTATATTTATTTATATTTATAAAAAAAATGAGTATCTATAGAAATTGCAAATCATGATTTCTTTCTATTCATTCTTTTCACACACATACATTAATTTATTTTATTTAAAATTATCCTATCAAAAAATGGCAACAAACACACCCAATTCAAATTTCTTAGGTCTTAGGGGTAGAAGCTCGTGAAAATTTGTGATCTCGAGGTTTTTTGTTTGGCAAGACCTAGCGATTCAACATTGCGCTACTATCTTGGCTGCACCTTACCACCTGGTGAGACTGCGGTCAAGGGCTTACTTGAATCGGAAAAAAAAACTTGTACTATACACCAAATCTCTCTCTATCTGTCCTTAATTAATGTGAGCGACTAGTAGCGACTAGGGCGTTGACGTCGGGCCTTATTCGTCAATGACCGTTTCTATTACATTAATAGATTTTATATTATAACTATGTCAAGACTAACCTACACTTGTTTTGATAAAATTTATTTATACCATTAAGTTTAATATTGTAAAGCCGGAGAGTTAGACGGTTTGTCCGCGATAATCTAACCCAAGGTTCTGGAATGGCAAGTCCGCACTAAAAACTTAACATTGGTAGACTACCCACCAAGTAAACAGATGAAATCGAAGTATTCACTGAATACATACTTATTTCTGGAACTTCTTTTTTTTTGTATTTGATAGTCCAAATTTTGGAAAAGTTTATAGGTTTAATAATTACATTACGGCTGGGTTGCTGGGTTGCGGAAATGGGTAGAATACGGAAATGTTCTCATTAGAAATTGTAATTGGACGAAGTCACGAAATAAACTAATATGAATGTCCAAGTATGCTAAGTTTTTATCAGTAGGTTCTGTTTCTGTTATAGACATCAAGATAAATATAAAATAAAGTACTTATTCAGTACGCTTGCGTAATTAAATCATTGGAACTAATACAAGCGCACGCAAAGCTTATGCAAATGTCAACGCTAACGTAGCTACTTTCATAACCAGGCTTATAATAATTGATATGTGTTATAGAGCCAAACCGAAGGGTTGCGAAAATTAAGTAGCTAGTTTTATTTCAAAGGTAATTTTTTTTCCAAATCAAAGTTGATTTAATGGGTCGGAAAACGGACGGTTTCGGCTGAATTTCAAAATAAAATAAAACTAAGGCGCACTTTCCACCAAGAGTAGAGATGAGAGAACATGTTATAAATAACCAATCAGATATCGCAATTTTCACATCTCTCTTCGCTTAACTTTGAACGAGAGGAAATGTCTTATTTGACTTTGGTGATGTAGATATGTAAAGACTGACCATGCTATACTGCTGCTACTCACATCGGAGGCAGCATTGCCTTGCTCAGGTCAGCTCATATCTGCTCAGCATTGGTGGAAATGAACTGCCCGCGACTACTGTTTCTACGAGCTGACAGAAACAGTAGTCCCGGGTAATAGATATAATGTTCTATTATATTAAAGGAAATATATAAATATATCAGTTACATTGCATTATTGGCGTTAAAATTAAAGCAATTAAACTATCGAACTCGGCCCAGTTAGTAGAACTTCTACTTCACTTACGGGGAAGTTAAGTAGAAGTTCTACTAACTGGGCCATGAGAGTCACCAGTTAGAGGTGCACCTCTTACTTTTCTCAGTTCAATTAAAATATCATTTACTTAAACGGTGAAAAGCATCGTTAGGAAAACTGCATGCCTGAGAGTTCTTCATAGTGTTCTCAAAGGTCTTGTGAGTCCAGAAATTCGCACTGGGCCAGCGTGGTGGACTACGGCCTTACGACCTTCTCATTGAGCCCTGTCTCTCTGGCCTTGGGCCAGTAATGGGTTGATATGACGATGATATTGTTATTTAACCCTCTTTCAAGGAGTCTCCTTGAATATGGTTCAGTTGCTTGGAATCCTCATTATAATGTTCACTCAATGAGAATTGAACGAATTCAAAAGCGCTTCCTGCAGTATTTAATTTTTGGTGATAAGTTATATAATATAAATTATAGCTACTTTTCCAGACTATAAGTTACTAACTCTATCGGATCGTAGAAAACTATTGAACCTTCGTTTTTTATATAGACTTTTTAATAATGCCCTAGATGCGTCTGATCTACTTTATAAAGTTTCTCTCAGAATCCCAAGGCCGTTATCCCAGTCGTGTAAAAAACTATATGCCTTTTAAAGCTGCTGTCTCGAAAACAAATCTGGGGGTCTCAGCACCTATTAATAGGTTGTTAACTTTGTATAACAGCATTAATAAAGTGCTCGACATAGACATAATAGGGAATAGTCTTGCTACATTTAAAAAAAACTAAAGGACCACTTCCTATCGCAATACTGTGGTACTGTTTAAACTTAGTTTTTTTTAAATAATAAATAATTCTAAATGTATGTTTTTGTTCGCGGTGCTAGATTCGTCAAGTTTATGTCACAGCCTGAAGGATCTTACAGCTTATACTCTCATGTCTCTCTTAATCGTGTTTTCTCCTTGTAACTGACAATATAGTTTTTTTATTCGCAAGTTGTGGCAGTGAAATCTGCATACCTGAGAGTTCTTCATAGGGTTCTCAAACACGTGTGAAGCCCACAAATCCGCACTATCACGGTAGACTACAGCCTACAAACTTTTAAACTCATTCTGAGATGAGACCCGTGTCCTGTAGTGGGCCGATAATGATGAATTAGGTTATATACTTGTAAAATTTGGCTGACCAAGCATTTCGGCCATGATTTTGCAATCAATTAGAACTCAGCACTATTCAGTTCAAATTGAGCAATTAAAGTGATAACTGCATAATACCTGCATGAGAGAATTCCATCTATTAGCAAGTTGACGGGCCTGTGACGCGACAGTGCATAACGGTACGATGAAAATTTGCTTAATGATCTATCTTCAGTGATGTAATTGAGTGTCAAACAGTTTAAACCGGCTAAGAAGATCAATACTTTTGCGTGTTTATGGTAATCGTTGAATATTTCTGTTTCAAAGATCCTATCCATGCGTTATTGGACGACACCGCGTGGATCTAAATACAAATAACAAATAACACCTTCTAGCTATACTGAGCACTACTATGGACAGTTTCTGTGGGAAGATACGCTTACAATTAATTTTAGTTTTACACAATTACCTACTACAAGGCACGGGTCTCCTTCCACAATTAGAAGGGGTTAAGGCCGTAGTCCACCACGTTGGCCAAATGCGGATTGATGGACTTCAACACCTTTGAGAACATTATGTAGAACTACAAGGCATGCAGATTTTTTTCCTTCAGAATATTATGGACAACTTTCACGCATGCAGGTTTTCTCACGATGTTTTCCTTCACCGTTGAAGCCAGTAATATTTTAATTAATTAAAACACACATAATCTAGAAAAACGCGAAGGTGCGTGCTGGGATTCAAACTCTGCCTCGCGAAAGTGAAGTCGAGCTCCTGTCCACTGGGCTACACCGCTTCAGTCACTTCACTTAAAGTATCTGTCTCAGAATAGAATAACTTACCTATATCCTAATCTAGACTATATCCTAGAGGTATAAATAAGTTAGCAATTCACCATATCTAATTTAAATAAGCATTTAACATGCAGTTTGTGATAAAAGCAAATGGGATGCACGCATACATTGAGCTTCAGTACGCTCCGTTTCACATGTAGGTTAAACAGAGAAACAATAGTCGATTATGCCGTACTCGTATGTGCATATATGCTCCTGTTACATATTATTGTAACCGCTGAGGGCTAAGCAAATATTTAGAATAAAGCATAAAAAGTGGACATGTATGACATTCATACAAAATATTACATGGTTGCGACAAAGGTCCGAGCCTTTATTTTGAGGGAACAATCGGAATTTATTCAACATAAGAATTGAGAGTAACTTAATAAACTAATAATGAATCAAACCAAATTCACCTTCATGAAATACATTCAATAAAGCTGTGATAGCCATGGGTAGGACTTCGACTTCTCTTTTGGGGGGGCCGAGTTCGAATCACAGCACGCGCCTTTAATTATTCTAAGTTACGTTTTGAGCAACTAAAATATCACTTGCTTCAGCGGTTAAGGAAAACATCGTGAGGAAACCTTCATGCGTGAGGGTTCTCCATAATTTTTTTAAAGGTGTGTGTTGAGTCCACCAATCCGCACTGGGCCAGCGTGGTGGATTACGGCCTTAACCCCTTCTTGTTGTGGGAGGAGACCCGTGCCCTGTAGTGGGTCAGTAATGCGTTGATATGATAATGAACGCCTTCTTATAACCAATATACCCAATAACACTCTAGTGGTCTTTAGTACTTATAAGTAACTAGTTGTACCCTGCCACGCTTCGCTGTGGCACATTTTTATGGATGAGAAATGAGAAACAAAATAAAGCATACATTACATAGGTCAGCGAGTGTTTTTCTCGCTTTCGGCAGATGGCGCGGTCACTGGTACATCGATCGTTAAAAAAAACTGTAGTTTCGGGGTCGCGGATATTTTACTTGTGCAAAAAATAGTTAAAAACAATCCTTGATGCGGATTATATATCATGGTAAAATTTCAGCTCGATCGGTGCAGAACTTATTGAGTGTTTGAAGCGTACACAAACTAACATAACATTTTTATATATATAAGTAATTAATATAATATTAATTTTGGACGTTAAGTAATAAGAATAAAAGAAGGATGAAATACGTTTTATTTTTGTAGTTTAACATACAGCTAGCAGCCTTTAATAAATAACACTAATAAAACATTTATTCTTCTTTACCTTTTGGCTTTCATGCTTTCCCTCTCTTATACCATAATATTGTTTGGGGTAACATCGTGATTAAGCAATTACCTTAAATGAAAACTAACAGAACCTTGGCGTATGACAGACGAATGAATTACCTGAAAAAAAAAAGATAAAATGTTTATTAGAGTGAAACTGCGAGGCACATCTTGTTATGAGAAATCAATACCAAAGCCGCCGACCCGAAACGCCCTGGGGGGTTGTGCCGGCGAAACGGCTTTGGTTACTTGAATTAAATTATAGAACAATAAATAGTAGAATGAAAGGCTCAGGTAGTGTCACCTCATGTTCGAATTGCCCACACAGCCATTTACATATAAGTAGGTATGTAAAAATCGCATAAACTCATATAATAGACATACACGCTTGACAAACAACAGGTGAAACTTGTGTAACCGCAGGCACAGCCTGTGATGTGATAAATCGATGTAGCTCAGATACGAGTATCAAGCTAAAACAATAAACAGTAGAGTGCTCATTCGCTTCGTTTGCATAGAGAACACTTTTCTCGATACGAGCGTGGGTAATCGAATTAGTAGGGCAACCTTAATGTTCGAATTGCCCAAATAGCCATTTACAACTAGTATATAAAAACCACAACACACAAAGCATTGGGTTAACAGCCTTATACCGACACGCTCGCTCCGATTTCACAACAAAATCTTTTAGACCTACTACGCAACCGTCTAATATTATTATCGTTTAGTCAGCCGCACATTGACTGGGAAAATAGTTTTTATGCTGCAACTTCTTCAAAAATATCTTTATACTTTTACGAACCAATGCAGAAAAAAACATCAAAATCCATTTCTTCAAGACTTTCTTTCATCGCTTGTATGTATGTCATCATCATCATCATCATCATCATAAAAATCCATAACCGACCCACTAGGGTCACTAGGGACCCTGAAGGGCACGGGTCTCGATCCACAATGAGAAGGGTTGAGGCCTTAGTCCACCACACTGGCCCAGTGCGGTTTGGTGGACTTCACACACTTTTGGCAACATTATATATGTAACTAGCGGGCACGCGCGACTTCCTCCGCGAATAAGTCGACTTAAAAAAATCACGTCAATTATGCCTATCCAAAAAATCACGTCAATCTAAAACTCCGTTGCGCGGATTTTGAAACACAGATGGGGAAAAAATAGCGATGCTATCCTGTAGAAGCTGTTTGCTTCTCCGGGATAAAACGAAGCCTATGAGCTATGCCAGACTATATTGTAGATATCTTTGCCAAATTTTAGCCAAATCGGTTCATTCGTTGTGGCGTTAAAGCATAACAAACATCCATACATCCAAACATCTATTCTCACAAACTTTCGCATTTATAATATTAGTAGGATGGTACGCATGCATTCGATCATTGGCCCATATGCCTTGCGACTTGCTGTTATCTGTGAAGAATTATGTCCTTGATCTCCAACAATATTCATCAGATCTTCATTAAAATTAGACAATACATGCTTAGTAGTACACACTGTCTAATAAAAAAAGAATGCTTAAAATCGGTGCAAATTTAATAGAGATATGAAGTAAAATTGATAAAAAAAATTCATTCCATATCCCGGAAGAAACTTATTGTTTATCGGGATATTTATTATAAGTATAGATATAGATTAGTGATAATAATTTAATTACATTTCAATTCACTGCGCATTACAAATTCCCGGGTAGGTCCATAAATTATAAGGTACCATAAGATTTTTCTCTTAAGAACTTTAAAAAGGTAACAACTTTGAAAAAGGAAGCCCTGTGAAATTAAAATGAATAGTACTTGTATGATACGTTACAAGTACTATTCATTTTATGATAATATATGTTCACAAACACATTTTACGATAAGTCAAATTTATGTTCACAAACACATTTCGTGCCTACAAATGATAATCCGCTGTTCAAATAATTCAGGTGTGATGCAATGTTATAAATAAGACACCATGAACGAGATATCTACCCTATAATTTGTATGACATCATTGAGGTTAAGATGTTATTTATGAAGTGCTCAACAGGACCAGGCCATGTTGGGAAATGTCAAACGTACGTTCGAAGATTACAAACAGACAATAAACTTTATACTATTTCAATGTTAACTTTATAATTTATTTAACTAAGTTCATAACATGAAATAACAGCTTAACATTGCTGAAGTGCATTTTAGATTTATGCAGTGCGTATCAAAAACAATAAGCAAACAGTTGCGTACATTTTCATTATTAAATATATACTATGACTATACACACATCGCCATCTAGACCCAAGGTAAGCGTAGCTTGTGTTATGGGTACTAAGATAGCTGTTGAATATTTTTATGAATATAATACACATAAATGCTTATAATATACAGATAAACACCAATACACTGAAAAACAATCATGTTTATCACACAAACATTTTCCACAGTGGGAATCGAACCCAAGGCCACGACTCAGAAAGTAGGGTTGCTGCCCACTGCGCCAGTCGGCCGTCAAAGCGTCAATTATAAATTGAACCATATTCTTATAATGACACTGTTTTTATCGATTACAAAACATATTCATATTACAGCCACAAACCATTACCCAACATATTAAATCAAAATGAAATATTAGAATGAAGAGAAAATTTCGTGTAAGCAAAATACGTAAGTAAAGATTATAGTAGATGATAATTGTATTCTTATACCGCAACAATACAATGTTATAAATGATTCTTCATGTAACAATGTCATAATCGCCTATTGCTGAATAAACATGACGCGCTAATTTTCGGAAGCGATTTCATTTGCATTGTGTATAAGAACTGTGTTTTAAATGTTAATGATATTATACGTCATCATTTCGAGTCTATTAGTATCGCACTGATGGGCCCAGACCTCACATTCGAGAGAAGAAATTCGTTATTTAAGTTTAAACTCTCCATGCTCTTATTGAAGATTGATTATTTCATATTTTGCTACTGTCATATATACAATTAGTACATAATGACCAAACTCGTCCGCTTGACAGGTCAACGAATTGTGCCGTATAGAGAGTGCGAAGTCCCGCGACGCCTGCGGTATGCCAGCTCAGCTTTGCTTGCACGCCGGTACTCTCAATGAGTATACAAAGACGTTGACTCACTTTATACTGATTACACATAATATGCTACTTTTTCATATAATAAAGTGTAATAACCCAGATGGGGTAATACCATTTCATGGCACCAATGACGTTAGATACTACGGGACGATATGCAGTTCAAACACATCAAAAGGTTTTAGCCAAATGAATAACACACCGAATTTTGCCTGCATTAGCGCTGTTTCATTTATAGCATGAGAAGGATTTAGGCCGTTGTCCACCACGCTACGGTGTGGATTGGCGGACTCCACACGCCTTTGTTAACATTATATTGAACTCCCAAGTATGAGGAAACCTTGACGGTGTTTTTCTTCACCGTTGTAGCAAGATATATTTTAACTGATTAAAACGCAATTATCTTAGAAAATTGAGAGGTGCATGAAGTTCTCACCACTATCAACGCTTCAAAAAAGTACACCTGTGAGTATTCCTGTAAGTGTACCCTTTTTATATTTTATTGAATAATTTTATGAAAAGTTTTACTTGAATATGAATGGTATATTTAGATGCGTAGGGGTATAGTTAAGTACCAAACCTTTTGCAAGTCACTCAAAATTATAATAAATGTACATAAGAATGAAAAATTAATAAACTCTACTATTTATCAAATCAAAAAAAAAGTTCAGTGAAGTTTGGCTGAGCCTGTTGATTTTGTATGGACTTGTCTTGACGTTAGGTGTTTCATGTCAAATTACCGTTCACACTGACGTCGATTTTGCGTTTGTTTACTTAAAAAGTAACATAAAAGGGCACTGCTAATTTTGAACTGTATCAGAGTCTTCAATACAAAACGTTCAAAGGACAAGTACGGAAGAATCGTGAACAAGGATAATAAAAAAAACCGGATCAATTGACCCCAGATTCGCTTTGCAATTTCGAATCTCGTTATGCTAATAAAACGGAATAAAGGTTTATTCAGATATATCGGAGTCAGGGCTTTTCGAGTTCCGTCCCTCGTCACTCGTTAATTAGGTTTCGTTTAAAATAACGTATGCTGCTTTTCGTAATATGAATGAAGATCAGCGCAACAACAAGCATTGCTGTCGCATCGTTTAAAAAACGTACTGCAAAGTTCTGGAGCGCTCTTCCGGCTTTCCCAAAATCTAGTTTAGGTATGTTGTGGTTCTTCTAATTATTCAAGAATGAATAGGCATCTTCTCAAAAAAGTACTATGCATTCCGCTACATCATTACTTACTATTGAGTTATGTGAGCAGTCTTGTGTGCTTGTCTTACATTTAACTTTAAAAATAAACCTTAGCGATCCCGATTCTTCAAATATAGGCAAGACGTGTAAAAGACTTCTAAGAAAATGCTTTTAACAAAAGAACCCTGACCCGTATATTCCTGGATAGATCATAACTATAAAATTCGGAATTTTTGTTTGACTTAAATACACAAACGGCATAGCTCACGCGATGACAATGATACAAAAAAAAACATCGCTTCTAGAATAAAGAAGCACGCAATCAGAACCGATAAAAATACAATAGCAATATTGACACGATCACATAAAAGTTCTGCATAAGAGCTACAAGCTATTTGTGGCTCCGGTTATACAAGCGCTATAAAACCTTGAAGACATGTCTATTTGCGGAGCCAAATATTTCTTCAAAAGTTGATAGAATAAACTTTACTGCTACATAAGAAAAAGGATTTTTTTTGGTTGTATTTCCAAGATACTAGATACAACGGATAGTTTTCTATTTATGTGTACATTTTACAGTGCTATATGCATTACAGCGACTGTTAAATTATATAAGTAATATACTATATTTAACTAATAAATATTTATTCTTTGTTGTGAGTAAATAGATACTAGCCATAATTTTAATGAATTGAGATTTGTTTATCTAAAAAACATGCAAATTATTAAACCTAAGAACAATCAATGATTCATTGTTCCCAGCATTAAACTTATGTTTGATTTACAAAGCGGCGCCTAATGCAGTAGCCAAAGGCGTAGTCAAAAGCTACTTGAATCAGACATTCAAATGTTAGGTTCATGTTATGTGAGATAAAGTAAACTTTTGAAATTTGTGTGCCCGTTGTATGATGTGTGACCCCGCGTTGCTCCCGCATCACACTCTCATAAAAAAAAGTCATAAAGTCGACATTTAAATCATTGAATTTGATTCGAGTCGATATTAAGTCGATACCTTTGCATAAAAGACTCTTAAATCCTTACTTACAGGAAGCAATTTACATCGATGGCATCTCAGTTACAAAACAAATGCTAAATTGATCCGCTGAAAAAGATTCGCCTTTTTCAATCATATTAAAAGACGGTCCACGTCAATATCGTTTTGTCAACGAACTCTTACATTGTGTAAAAATATGCTATTATTTTCCCGAAAATGTACTTCAGCATGCAAACTGTACAACTGCAAATAAAACATACGGTTTTAAACATCTTAACGTTCCATCAATCGGATAAAAGTATTCATTTTCTTCCTTTCCATGCCGTGATTTTTCATTGAATTTAGTTAACTCAATTTCAATATAATTGACAATTTATTTGCAATGATACCACCCACATAAAAAGTATAATTTATTGCAAACCAAAGCGTTTGTTCTAAATTCAATTAAGTTGTGACTGGAGGCGGATTACGTTATACAGTCCCCAGAATGTGGGTCGAATTTCTGTGCAATCTCTTTAAGAAATTTTATCACTGACAATATATTATCTGATTCAATCAAACGAAAATTATTAAAATCTCAGTTGCTGTTAACTCCTATAACTGCATCCCTTCTTATTGATTTCATTACGATTAAGTTAATCAGAACGTAGTTCTGTTTCATTTCAAGTTAGTATTTATTGCTGTATTTTGTTTCGCAAAAGTGACGGTATAAAATCTCTCTCATATTTTGTATCAAAATAAATAAATAATACGCAATTTTGAAGATTATTGCCCCCCTAGAGACGAAATATAAAATTAAGGTTTGAATTTGCAACATTTGGTCTTTTCTTAAGCCTTAAATGTGACCTAAATTAAATAAGTGAATACTGAGTAGGTTAGGATTTGGCAGCGATCAGGCCATTGATGATAGGACCCGCCATGCACTGGGTGGTCAAAACCTTGGCGAGAGTGCGGTGAATACGCAAGTGAACTCCGTGCTCTCACTTATAGGTCTATCGAGGGACACACAGAGATTTGGTGGGTGCAAGTCCCACATAACTACTCCGTTTCCCCCAACGGAGTGCTATGCGTCAGGAATTTTCTCTGTATAAAAAAAAAGGTAAATAATAAAGATAATAATGGTTATGTTGTACATAAATTTAAACTAAACTAAATCGGCCAGTCTAACGACAGTTCCTCTTTTGAAGCACTAAATGAAAGCGATGGCATGGCACTTTCAGTTGTAAATTGAGTTTAGTCAAGATATTTGTGTACAACAAGACAGGCACATTATTATCAGACTTAGAAAACAATACAATAAAATACAAAAGGAGATGTGATGAAGGAATGAAATTTACAAGACCTACACATTTTCCGTAAATGCGATTTACAGATGACAGCAGCAACAATCGCATTACATTTGCGGCGTTACACAACAATTTGTACGTTTATGGCGTGACTTTAATGTGGCAAGTTTCCCAATTTTCGTAATGTTCATACCACAAGTATTTCTATCAACGTCGACAGACAATTTACGAACCTCCACTCAGACTTATGGTTTATTCAAAGCGACCTAGACTTTTGTGTGTAAAAATAAAACCGAAGTGTATATAGCTGATTTAGCATCTATGTTTTAAGTTACAAAAGGGACCACGTTTATTACAAGATAAAACATTCCAATGCTCTTTTGTGAAAGTACTTCAACTTTAAAAAGTGTCTCAAATAAGTTTTATAACGAACGAATCAAGGTTCGAATGAATCGAGGAACAAACGATAAGGTACGAAGTCATATGAATATCACAAAAGATAAACCTGAGAAATGCAAAACAATACGCAGTTAGAGTTTATGTTGGGGTTATGAAACTTCGTGTTTGGGTTAGAAACAATCTTTTTATTATTTTTTATACCTTTATTTATTTAATTATTTATGAAACTTGAGGTCACATTCTTACCAGTTAGGTTTCTTAATTAAGTTACGCCTTTACTTTTATTAAAAGATTTTAAAAGATTCAGCTTTACGTTAAATCTACATGTCTTTAGACAGTACATATAACTAATATTCAAGTGGTAATAGTTATTTCAATAATTATATTTACCCGACACATGAAAATAACATATAATTCAATTTGGTTCAATAACACATAGTCTTGGAATAAAGCCAGTTTAATATAACCCGAGCCAAAGGTTACGCAATCAGTAAAAGTGCTACACGTGTTTACTGTTTAGACAGTTGATGTTAACATAAAGCTATCATAAACATCTCATGCATAGCACGCGACAGCGTAGAAAGCTAATGCCAACCTTAGGTATCCATACTAGAATCGCTAAATTCCCTATAGCATAATAATTCTAGTAGCATAAAATACCAATTAAATAGTTCTTTTATAGGCAACAAAAGGCGTAAAATAATTGTGAGTTCTTATCATACAAACTTTTCTGTCTATCTTCAATTAAAACAATATTAACATTTAAATTATCACGCAATATCTTATCGTTTCACGTCAAAACCACAGTTAGTTAATTACCGATTAGTTCGTGCCAAATGCAGGTGCCTTCAATTGAACGTTAACACAGCTGTTACCTCCTGCAATGCAGTGAGTTTGGCTATACCCGCAAACTTTAACTTTAAAGGTTAACTGACTGTTTCAAGAACTTTGAAACAAACAACGTCTAAACAACTTTAATTATAAACTTATCGTAGATAAATTCATTTTTGGTCCTACGTTGAAATCCATTCTTTATTTAAATAGAAAAATGCTCTGCTTAGTTTAACACTTAGGAAATCTGATGCAGGTCGAACTGTGAGAATAACTTGCACCGTGCTAGATATCGCACATACAATTATTTTTATATCCAGAAAACAAAGGATTTCTAAGGGCTTTTAAAAAATGTTTCACAGGAAAGGCGGAGCTACTGGACCATTAAAGAGGATCTCAGGAAACGTCTAGAAGAATTTGAAATGTGGGCCTATCGACGCATGTTGCTGGAAAGAGCAAGATTGGTCGCAAGAGGAAGTCTTGGTTAGCCTCGCGAGGGAAAAGGAAAATTATCCAAAACTGACGGCCAACCTTCAATAGTTGGAAAGGCACCTAAAGAAGAAGAATAAGGTAAACGCCAACATCTCACTACCATGCACCCGTTTCTCATGTAATGTACGCATCATAAGTGCCATCTATGGGCCTACTTGAATAAAGATATTTTTGACTTTGACTTTGACTTTGATATAGTCAGACAAAATTTCACGTATGTTCAACAGTTAATGGTTTACCGTCTTGTTAGTTGCGTTTGAATTTCATGAATATCTGATGAAAATATTCGATAACAAAGGACGGAACTCCTCAAACAACGGCAAATCGCCCTTCAAACTTCACCAGAATTGCATGGATTCCTTTATCGTGTTACGTCAAAACTTCACAAGCAAGTTAATTACCAGTTTGTTACTGTCAAGTGCAGGTGCCGGCGATTGAACGCTAATGCAGATGTTTGCCGCTCTTCTGTTTTGGTTCAAGGTGCATGAATATAATATTACCACCCAATTTTAATAATGTCTAAAGACTTGTTTTTAGTTTTTTGGTTCGGTTTTTGTGAATTCAAAACCTTATCGGAAATACAGGTAAACACAAAATAATATTAACTTGTAGGTTTTTTATGTAATGAATAAATAAATATACCTACTACGACATTGCACAGATCGCCATCTAGCCCTAAAGTAAGCGTAGTTATGGGAACTAAGATGACTGACGAATATTTTTATGAATAATATACGTAAATACTTATACGGCCGATAAATCATATATTTGACGGCCGAGTGGCGCAGTGGGCAGTGACCCTGCTTCCTGAGTACAAGGTCATGGGTTCGATTCCCACAACTGGAAAATGTTTGTGTGATGAACAGGAATGTTTTTCAGTGCTGAGTGTTTATCTGTATATTATAAGTATTTATGTGCATTATATTCATAAAAAAATATTCATCAGCTATCTTAGTACCCATAACTCAAGCTACGCTTACCTTGGGGCTAGATGGCGATGTGTGTATTGTCGTAGTATATATATTTATTTATTATTTATACCCAGACACTGAAAAACATTCATGTTCATAACACAAACATTTTCCAGAAGTGGGAATCGAACCCACGGCCTTGGACTCAGAAAGCACACTTCGCCAATCGGCCGTCTTAAATTTAAAACTATGTAATGTTTTACAGTTACACAAAACGTTTACTAGGAAAATTTACTGTAGACGTACCTTTAGGGCAGCCTTTTACCTTCAATACAAATTAATTTTCCCGGCATTTTATATAAAATCACCAATATTTACAGTGGTGGCGTACATTGGTATTTGCGGGCACACAAAAATTTACGAAAATTAAAACAAATTATCGCATACCTGCATACATGATATCTGACCATGACCGGACATTTGCAGCTTCACGTTGCATCAAAGGTAGAGGAAACAAAATTTCAAACTAATTGGCATTTATCTTACAAAATCGATGCACAGCCTAGTACTAACGTCTGCCTATTGCAACTGACAAGAGTATACCAGTTCAACTTTATGTAAATTATAATCGATTATGATCAGATGTTCGCATTTATAACGAAAGCGTCCATACAACATGCTCTCGTCTTAAACGAAGGTCTTATAGATTAAGTCAATTAAACACACGAAACGGATACTATTATTAAATACAACTAGACTGTGACTTTATCAAAACATCAAGAAACATGTTACTGCTATTGCCTGTGGCTTCATCTGCGTGGATTTTTCTCCTGATTAAAAGAAGTCTTGGTTGGTTTAAATATTGTCATACATTATAGATACATTTATATTATATTATAAATGTTTATACCTTATCCTATTTGCCGTGTGGTGGCGGCAGATCAGAATTCTGTTGTCACTGCCCCTCCTCTTCCCGCAATTTTCGTACGAGGCGACCTCCTGTTTTTCTCCTTTTCGGTAGAAGCGTCCTCCGTGCTTCTAAACTAAAACTATCTACTGCGATCACCGACCCGTCAGCCCATCGTGGTGATTATGGGCAAACTCTCCTTGAGAGAGGCCTTTAGTCCAGCAGTGGACTGTTAAAGGCTATTGATGTTTATGTATATATATCGACCATTAATTAAGAAACATCACATAAATGCTCTTTCAAATTAAATTATTGTATTCAAATAAATATATCCATTTGAGCTCTGGTGTGACATAGACTTTTTAAAAGATACATGGACAAAAAAAACAAAGCGGCTGAACTTCTAACTATCTTATTTTGTTTTTGTTAGGTGGTTTAAATAATACAAAAAAAATCCAATATTTATGTTATGAAATTAAGCTTAATTTGCTATACTCCGCGAACAGCAGGATAATCTGTATGGTGTAATTTATAATTTCTTTAATCTGTTTGGTATTATATGATGTTCGGCAATGTACTCTCTACGCACGTTTCGCTCCGGAGCGAAACCGGAGCATCCTCAGGAGATGTTGACTTTACAATGAATAATTCCAATATTTATGTTAAAAATGTTACAAAAAGAAAAATCATCACAAAGCCTTAACTTAAAAGCAAACACGTTATGAAACCAATGAACGCTATTATCGCGTTAATTCAAAATGTCACGCCTCAAAAATGTATGTGGCCTGAAAACACATTTCGGATACGAACTGAATACCGAAATGAAGTACTAACGACAATTATCACAATCCAATTTCATTTGTTCAAACTGCTTTCGCTCAAATGATGAGTTTACGTGCAATCGAGAAGCCAAGCATCCTTTTTGTGCGGGACAAGTCAAGACTTCTGGACTGACGTAAGATAAAGACAAGATAAAGATCCATAATAAACCAGAACCAAACACTTTAAACTAATAACATAAATTCTACCTAATACGTGAGAATCTTTTGAGATGACTTCTATAATTGCAGTTTCTGGCAGAATGCCAATGCCCGAAACTGCAATTATTGATAAAGGGGTTTTTGCATTTGGTATGTTGGTTACACGAAACCAAAATTTCTGCAATTAGAGTGTCCGAAAAATTTCTTAACATTTTTCATGCTCTTGAAGTTACTGTTAATATTAGGTGTAAGAGGAATTCAACTGATTATCATGTTTAGCAATATTAATAGGTAACACCAGATTTAATAGTAAAAGAAATATAAAATTTGTATGTACTTTCTATAATGAAAAAAATCTCCAACCAAAAAATTAATAAAAGCTTAATAATAAAAAATCTATAAGCAAAAGTTTATTATAGAAAGATTATAGATCGGTTTACGATATCACTGTTTCAGTTCCTGGCAATCAAACCTAAAGCAGGTTGTGTTTAAAGCGGTCATGAACCCCAAAACGCTTCTTAAATATTATCTATGACATATTGTATGCATTTGTAGTACAATTTACTATTACATTTTAATGTTCTACTGTATTTTATCAAATGTCACCTCTTGCCCCGATTGCTGTTGATAATGGGTTGATATGATGATCATTATGAATCTCGTGTCGTGTGTCGTGTGTGTATTTACAACACAGAAAGATGGTCGCACTACATACAATTCATTCTTAGTACGCTTTCATATATGAAGATTATGAGAATACGTTGACTAACAAAAAGTTATTAATAGCGTAATTCACAGCCTTTATGAGCAATTGAAATGACAGAAAGATTGATGTTCAAGAAATAAATAAACATGCGACAAAGTTACTGCTCTTACATAATATGAACAAGGATTTTTAGGCGACTTCGACTGTGTAGAATTGTATTTCATTTATAACTTCTTGAGGGCAGTTCTGACGTGCTGGATGGGTGCCAGCTCTTTTAAAGCAAGCATTTTCGGGGTTGATGAGTTGGAATACTTCTAAGTATAATATAAAGGAGATTGGGCAAATCGGGGGTTTTTATTTCTCGATTGTAAACCAAAGAAAATATTATTAAAAAACTGTATCTTAATAAAGGACCTAAAGCAAATTCTAGCAATTTTGGTACTGTCTGCAAAATGTAATTCTATGAGCAAATTAATTTATTTTATTCTTTCCCGAAAACGCGTTTTTACCACCAACAATGTAACGTAAGGTATTTTTTTATTATTTAAAAAATTAATCATATACATAGAACATACCTTGAATATGAAATATAGTAAGGTTAAAATATTAAGATTATTGACTTTTTCGATTTCTTGCTTATTAAGTAATTAAGTATTAAAGTTCCTTCTCAACAGTTGCGTGAACATTATTTCTGACCAGGGTGAGGGTAAAATGTAAAAATCCTGAACCAGTTACATAAACATTGTAGGGTAGGCAATGCTTCTGTGAATATACGAAGTGCACGCAAGTGCTACTTAATACTTGGGGTCATCAGTGCGTAGCCAACGCGCAGTAAATATCATAACAATATATAAACATAACGAGGTATTATTATAAAACTTACATTCATAAAATGTTATAATACTACGAGTTCATTCACTAAACATATTAAACACGCTCATCCTACGCTCTAGTAAGTATCAAGTAAAGAAACCAGTGCAGTGAGACACAAAATACGGAAATCATCCAACACAATGCGAGACTTACTTTCGACTATTTGTACCCTGTCATTATTTCAAAGCGGTTTTAATGCTCCAATGAACGTGAATCTGTATGGAACTTTCGTTCCATCTGATGAATACTGTAAGTATTGTTCTGGCTTCTTATGTGGGTTTATATTTAATTAGAACTAATATTTCGTTGACTTAAAATGAAACCGACGTTCCTTAGAAATCTACTCGTCTAAAAGTCACCCATATATCATAAAACTTAGAGCATTCTCCCGTGACCTTGATGCACAGCAGGGTGAGAGGTATTTATTTTTTTAGTACACTACAAGCTAGCCCCTCGTAAGTGAAGTCGAATTCCTACCCACTGGGCTATCACCGCTAGATATTGGGTTTTTACACCATTATTGCAACGGAATGCTAATTCCCTTGACAATACGGATTATACTTTACTTTACTTTACTCCAACACCTTACCTTTTCTTACAGACAATAGTCCGTAAGAAAAGGTAAGGTGATTGAGTGGCACCCCGCACCGATAAACGCAACGAAGGTCGACCCCCAACCTGATGGACAGACGACATCAAGCGTGTCGACGGAGTTTGGAATGCCCTACAGAAGACCTAGGTCCAGCATTGAAGAAAAACTTGATTCGTCAGTTTCATGTTTAACCTAACTTTCCGCAACAAGCTTTCAACCTATCTGATATAATCATGCTCTGATATAGATTCCTATAAATATCGATTTAGATAATTAATGTGCGATTAAATATCGAGATAGCTACCTTGTCACATTGTGAAATCACAATTCCGATTTCTGATCGATAAGAAACGGTCTTTAACCGCACTGTTTAATAGACATTTATAGAGTAGCACATTTTGTAAACGAAGTTAACAGAATGACGGAAATTATCTTTATCCATCTTTAGTTATTCTGAAGAGGTTGTTTTTCTTTGTATGTTTGAAAGCACTAATCTCCGGAACTAGCAGTCGGATTAGAATTGTTTTTTTTGCATTTACTTTCACATTTATTAAGAAAAACTATTTTAAAGCCAAAGTCAAAGTCAAATATTTCTTTCTATAGGCACAAAGATGAAACTTTTGATACGTTAGTTATATCCAAAATGTGTACGTAGTAGTGAGAAGGGATGGCGATAACTACATTCGTACACTTTAAATAAAGCTACGATTTAAAATAATCCAATATTGATTTTATAAATAAGACTGTTATAGTATGCCAAAGTTTGAGTAAGTTATTTTATTATATTTTTAAGCACGAGTCTAAAATGTGCTACTCATAGATCACAAATATATTAAGAAAAGTAACCACTAATAATTGTTTTGAATTATCGTGAAAGATAACGAAAAAATACCACCATCCTTATCGCCGAAGTCTGCAAAGAGAAACATCTTAAATAAATTGTATTTGTAGGGATTTACGTGCATATTACAGAAAAAAATAGAAAAATTTATAAGTCACACACACACACATATTTTTCTTTTTCACATGGAAAAGGAAAATATAACATATAGCAGAGGGGGTCTTATCGCTTGAAATAACCTTTTCCAGACAACCTTTGATTGCAGAATCACGATACGAAAAAACGGTACATATTTTACTGCAAGGCAAAAGCATAGTTTATTTAGGAATCAGCTTACTGATTCTGATGATTTTAAAGCGGTTGAATAGTGATTAATAATTTTACCAAATATGTTTTCATACGTTTCCATTTAATGTACTCGCACTTGCCGTTTTTATTTTATATATACGGTTAAAAAGTAAAGATTGTTTTGAAAATATCTCATTTTTCTTTGGTACAATAAGAGTGTATTCATTCATTCGTTCAAAAATTGCGCAAACATAATAAAAATCCGATTGTATTAAAGTTGCCATTTTTATTATAGACTCAATTTATTAATGCTTCCCTTTTCCACATAGCCTGAACTGAGTCATGTCGACTTAGTAAGTACCTACAGAACCGTTATCTGAACTAAATGTACAAGTCGGAACGGCCCAGTTTGCGGTTTTACATATCAATGGAGATCTGTGGATAACCGAAGAAGACATCCATTATACATTCACAGTCTGGAGAAATTTCTCTTTAGTGCATGTGAATAGATACACCTTGACATTCTATTATTATTACGCGTTTATAACATAACATTATATACCCATAAAGCTTTCGTGTATAAAAGAAAGTACAAAAACACTCGAAATCTCATTGTGTGTTTAAAAATTACGTCTGCTGTTATATAATTGCTGTAGATGAGATCTATTTATTCTTTTAAAGATCGATAAAAAAACATGGCAGATAGTTTCGTGAGGTATGGCTGAGTTTTGGAAGATATTCAAAGATAATAAACTATAATACGACATTACGTAAAATCCTCTGCTGCATACATCTGAAGGTACACGTCCCCTGTTTTAATTTTATTAAAAGACATTGCTGTTAAATGGTTACTAACTTAGTATACAGACATGTACCGGTTATGTTTTATTGGGTGCGCCGCATCGGTGAGAGGCCGGTCAACCTTGATGTATGTATCAAACACTTCCTTCTAATAAAGGTATTTTATATCGTTGCCAAGTCCTTACTAATATGCGCTGTTCTTTCTTTTGCCTTTATCATCGTCTATTTTTCCATTCACGTTAGTCGGAAGTTAAACAAAGACTTTTGCAATGAGCATCAAACTCAAATGGCTACCCGCGTCAACCATTAGACAATTCTGCGATATCAACAAACGCAATACTACGCCCTCTAAAATACGCTTTCCTAGACGTTTGTCGCCGCAAACAAAGCATCCTCATAAGATTTCCAACACCCAATTGCAAGACTTGCGCTGTGTTGAAAAATTTACGCCTAGTGTAACTTATCAAGCTAACTTAACTTTGGAGTAACATAAATCTGTTAAATTTGTATAGAGTTGTCAAAATTTTATGTTTACACAATGACTGATATAAGCATATTTGGATGTGACGTTAATTTCCATGGAAAGGTACAGGCTAAAGATACCAGGAAGTTTCGATTTATTGAAAACTACCAAGTAGCGACTTCGTTCGCGCCACTCCTATTCTTCATAAATATAACCACAACATCGCATCGCCGTCTGAATATATAAAGACTTTTGCATTTAACAGATTTCTTATTATTCTTATTTTGCCAATTCAAAGGAAAGTTTTGTGCGTGAAAATATTATGACTGCACGTAACATAACGAAAATGTATGTAAATGTAATGTAATATAGCTGACGGCCGACTGGCGCAGTGGGCAGCGAACCTGCTTTCTGAGTCCAAGGCCGTGGGTTCGATTCCCACAACTGGAAAATGTTTGTGTGATGAGCATTAAGTGTTTTTCAGTGTCTGGGTGTTTATAATATGTATTTTCTAAGTATTTATGTATATATAATGCATAAAAATATTCATCAGTCATCTTAGTACCCATAACACAAGCTACGCTTACTTTGGGGCTAGGTGGCGATGTGTGTATTGTCGTAGTATATTTATTTATTTATTTATTTATAGCTCAGGACTGCCACTGACCGCTTCAGCGCCCGCGTGATAAACAGAAAATGAAACACGTCCTTATCAGAAAAAGTAGGACCCTTGGTTCAAACTTGCAGAAATTTTCGTTTTATTTTTGATATAGACCAGTGAGAGGTCATTATGAAAACGTCGGTCCAAACTATGGAATTGATGACATAGTTTTAAACATTTACCTATGAAATTTTCTGTACTTCTACATTCAACTGATTTATATCCACTAAATCCAGCCTTAACCGTTAACACTGCGTTTTGTGGACATTAATTGTATTTTCTTGTATGAGCATCAACATCACTTCAACCGATGGACGTTCACTACTGGGCTAAGGTCTTTGGTAGAGAGTTCCAAAATCTACTTTGCTGGGTAGCTTGTTTCCAGCGGCTCCCAGTGACTCTCATAAGAAATTCGAATCTTTTTATCATACCAACAACAAGAAATTGTTCTTTTATATGACTTAATAGCAACTCGCACTTTTACAGAAAACTAAATCGAGTGTCCTTATACTCAATAAGTCTTTAAATTTACAACTTTTTAAAACACTCTCGTATAGATACGAAAACATTAAAATACGTACACAAACGTCTAACGTTGTGGTAGTCGGTCACGGCGCTAATACATTTTCAGCCTAATTAAATGTGTTTTATGACCGGTATTATTATATGTAGGCGTATATATTATGTGTTACTAAAACCTTGACAATAATATCGTCCGATAATTATCTAAAAGCCTCCATGCATATTCGCCATATGTTAAACTTTCTGACCCATATCATCGAACGACAAAAGAGTTCGTTTAAATTCAGTCTTGCAATTTTGTAACTTATGTCACAGTATTAAAGACGAATATAGCTCGTGTTGAATTTCCCATTATTGACAGTAACCGCAGCTGGATTGTGAGTTCACCTGCCCGGAAGAGGGTTTCAAAAGATACATTTAAATTTGTGATTAAATTGCGACGCAAAAGTGGTACAACGTTTTTAAGTTCTTTAATTTGCAACCTTGGATATTAACACTAAGGAATATGTAACAAACACGTCGACACCATACAGCACTTAGTTATGCGTTATACCTATTTTAATTTTAAGTAGTAAATTGTAAGTTACTACCATTCAGGAAATTAAGTATAGAACTTTTAGAAGAACTGATTTATCACAAATTCAATGTAACAACAACAAATAATTGTTTTCTTTTTCAACTTGTAAAGGTGGTTAAGTTCTTTCATTATATTCAGTTAAATTTCAATTCAGTTATGTTTCCTTGATATGTTTCTTTGTGTTTTGTTGCAATAAAGTACAATCTATCTATCTATTCATCCATTTGAAGATCGTTATACGCCAACTTTGTAAATATCCCATCTCTAATATAAATGCATTCTTTATGAAATAAACGTAAACTAAATTTATAAAAATCGGCCTACTTGATTTGGATTACGACATGGCAAGGGCCCAGTTGGATCCTCGGCACGTACGTCTAACTTTTCTAAATTTGGCAATTAAATGTCATAACAAGAAGAACATTGTGAGGAAACCTGCATGCCTGAGTGTTCTCCATAATACTCTCAAAAGTGTCCGAACTCTACCAATCCTCACTCTGCCTTCGTAGTGGATTACCTATAACCTTTTCATTCTATGAGGAGAGCCGTGCTATGTGGTGGGCCGGTATCAGCTGAATAAAGACAAAAAATTTAAAAGCCGCTGACTGTTCTTACAGGGCCGGGTTTTCATTACCAGAATAGTTAAAATTTTAAACTCGTTTTTCTCCTTTGTGTAAATTACTTTAATTCTTACTTCTATTCCTTCTCTTTTCTTATTTCTTCAAATAGCACATTTATATCGCGCCAACATTTACTAGGAAGAAGAAAATATTATTTACCAATATTTTCTTTCTCTAAACCTGTCAAACTATGTTTCCTTAAAGTTTGAACATCTTCAAAGACTTTTTTACAATTTTAACATTAACATTTACAAATACAACATTGCAATGCAAGGAGAGCGTGTCTCGCCTCCGGTTTATTGTTATTTTTTACTGTACAGAACAAGGTTGATTTGTTCCGCTTGCAATGTGACAATGATATGCTTTTTATCAATACTGTTTTTGATATACTTACGCCCCTTACACAATCTTCATTCTTTACTATTGTCTAGCAAATTCCGCAATATTTCTACCAACCAAAAAGGTAATTTATTGGTAATAAATCGAATTTTACCTTATACGAATACAAAAATAAGGTGCTTCCATGAAAAAAAAACAGATATAGTTTGGTGTATGGCCACATTTACGCCTATTGCGTATAAAATTCAAAAAAAATATAACAATTTCTTCTATGCTTCACGAAAATTTATCGCTATATTTATCTTAAGTTAAGTATAAAATGATATTACACCTTCAATAGCAACTAACCACAAATTAACCTCTAGGTCAAAATGCAAGCGCCTGCGTCAATCTTTTAAGGAATTATGATGTTAAGATCTGGCAATTTCTGGGTAGCGATAATTAAGATTTATTGGTACTTTCGCCTGACATAGTGACCAAGTACCTACTTACAGATGCAATTACGCTTCGCAAAAGCGTTTATAGAATTCCATGCTCGCCTGTAAAAAGCGCATTGGCTTCTTCTTAATTTGTTAAAAAAACTAGCTTTTGCTTGGTTTCTCATACGCATTTCATTTAAGAACAAGCAATTTAAGATTATCCGTTAAGTTGCTAGCAAGAGGTGTTATAGCGTATCCAAATAATCTCAGGAAACAAACAAACTCTTACTTCAAATAGCTAAAAATAATAAACCTTAGTAACTAAAGAGGGATTAAAAATATTTTAGTTCCATTTCATTATTTTAAAAAAACATTCAGAACAAAGGAATACAAAAGATCTCTATCAGGAAATATACTCAATTAACAAATATTGACTAACATTATGAATATATTATTTATCTCATGAAGCGTGATTCACGTTTAAAATTGTAATAATCTATATTATTGTCATGGTACAATCTTTTCAATAAAACTTTGCCATAAAAACGTTTCGAGCAAATTGTGGCGTTCTAGAAAGTATCTGTTATCGATTATTGGAAATAAATAAACAACCTGCAAAAGGTTTTGATTTCGTCAGCAATTTGTAGCCTGTCGTATTTGTTTCTAATCGATAGTTTAAATTGAGTATTGCAAACAGCATAAAACTAGCTACTAGGTCACTATAAATAAATGTTTCAAACTATAGTGACAATAATAATGATGTACGCGATGGCAAAGTCTTTGTGAGAAAGCGTATAGAACAACAAAAGTGAGAAAGATGAAAGCGGGATCGCATTTTTTCGCAATAGTGATCTCATGTTCCCAGAACTTTACAATAGCGTAGTTTGTAAATAAAATGAGATTATGACTCGTAATAGTCTGACAGCTGTACCCATGCTGGGTAACGAAAGTGTTGCGCCATTGCTCAAACAACGTTAGGTTGAAATAATTTGAAGAGATAGCTACGTGGATACAATTAATTAAGCTTTCGCTTTCATACATCTTTGTGGGATACATAGCGATTATGTAAAGTTTATTTATTTATCTATTTCATTAGATATACCAAAGATAAAATGTACTACCATAAATCAATTTTAAACTACAGTTTATAGACTGAGTACAGTTATTAATTACAGGTAATATGTACACATACTTGAAGTTAGTCCGGTTAAAAATTAGAAATTAAATTGAAAGTAGGAATGCAAGGAATTAATATTTAACAAACTATTTCACTATCAAAAAATGTTAGTCTAAGTTTAATTTCACCTTAAAGCTAAATAAAGTGCCATGAAAAATGTTAATCAGGGTTTTGTAACTTGCTATAAACATTAGTCATTTGGTTAAGAGGCAAAAATTGACCTTGGAACTGGAAAATTATAAAAGGCCGTCCACATTCCTGGACTAGGGTGGTTTGGTGGCCTCCACACGCCTTTGAGAATATTATGGAGAACTCTCAGGCACGATGTTTTCCTTCATCGTTGAAGCAAGTAATTATTCTATAAAACGCATATAACAGAAAAGTTAGAGGTTTCAAAATTCAGCCCCTCGAAAGTGGAGTCGAAGTCCTACCCACTAGGCTATCAATGCTTTTTTAAACATGACCATAATATTAAACTCTTGAATTTCCGTAGACGTTTTAAGTTTACAAACGATTCTCAGATCCCGTTGATCCAAGTATATCTATTTCCATACTTTAAAATATTAATCATTGCAAAAAAGAGTCCATTTCTTATCAAAACCATCTTATTCTGACAAACCTTGCTCTTTACAGAACGTTACTTGGTTGCACAGTTTAGGAGCTTAAGAAAAATTTATATTACGGTAGGTACAGGCAGGAAATAAATAGTTTAAAAGATGTTCGTGAATTGTCCATTGCAGGATCAGATAGGTCACTACTCCCTAGTAGAAGAGAGGTATTAAGAGCTTTATACTGACCTACACGCTGCGGGTTGGCGGTTTTATAAATCAATAAACAGATAATATAAATAAAATAAAACAAAACCAGCGGGATAAAAGAAGTGGATACCATCGAAACAAATAATTAAATGTAAACCGGTGTCATAAATAAGGCCGCAGATCTGGAATCACGTTTTAAACACTAAGAAATTACTTGTAAAAAAAGGCATAGTATTTGTAGATAAATCAGCATTTCGATCGCCGTTAGAGATAGGTTTTAGGGAGAATTGTAAGATATAGTATCTTTCTGTTTGGTGGAATTCTTAAGCTGTGGCTATACTACTTTATGAAATAAGACGGTCTGCCGAGCGATTTAGCGTTCAAGTATACAATGTCCAGTTTGGGTTTAATATTATACCTAACAGATTAGCTCGTACATATACTGCATCTAACTTACCTTAAGGTATGATTGCAGCAAAGCGCTAACTTATAGAATAAAATAAATAGTAATTCCTGTGAAACTGTTTCAGGCGTTGGACTGATCCACACATTATTAAGATGTAGTAACGGACCTAGGCTAGGAAGCTTCTTGCTACATATCGTCCGAGCGTAGTTAATAAGTATTTTATAATTTAACTTTTAGTAATAATGATTTATGATTGTATTTAGTCATATTGTTTTGTTCATTTAATTTGATATGGTTAATTAATGTTAGCTTTTTATGGTAACATAAAATAGCAGTACTTAAATCTTTAAAATTGTTTTGATGGCCTGATTTTTTACATTGCCTACACTGGAATTGGATAAACTTTTATCTTGTTTGTTTAGTTGTAAGCTAGTTTAACACTATTTATTTGCATGCGGTGTTTACCTATAAGTAGCTGAACATTTTGTCTTCACACTGTATAAGCTAGTTTAAATAGGTTTTTTTTAATGTAAAGATGTAATAATAATAATAATAATAATAAGGATTAAATGTACAAAATAATCTCTTCTGCAGCTTAAACTAATTCCCGATCCTAAATAAGGAACCCAAAACATTTAACACTAAACAAGCTTCGTATTTTATTTGCTAAATAATACTTAAATGTTAGCCCAGCAATGATAAAGTTTGATTACATTGTAATTTCAACACAATAGCACCAATGGCCTCTAGGTTTCGTTCTCTGTTCAACATGATAAATTGGTAATAACATAGAACTACACTGCTTTTGGGAGCGCTCGAATCGTGATTGAATGGAAACGAAATTATTAGAGGATAATGAATATCTATCTCTCTTTGCCATACAGTAAAATCACACATTACGTATTACTCTTACATGCTAATTTAGAGAGGATGTCATGAAAATCCTCCAAGGAAGATCTCCTAAAACGTATACTATGTATACCTAACGTATCATTTGTATACTATATGACATATGCAGATCTTTTAGCATCTCTCATAAGTATTGTACTAGATGTAAAAAAAAGAGTAAACCTTTTATTTTCGGAAAATGATTGTCCTTGAAACTAAATGAAATTTCAAATTGATCTACACTAAAAAATTGAAAGTAATGGTTAGACCTCAAAATAGTATAAATTCAAAAACTTTGCTACATGTAAAGTTATTAATAAATGAAGCCAAAAACTGTTGTTTGTACTTTTGACATCTTCACACGCTAAATCATGTAAACTTAAGCTTGCAATACCTGAGTTGGTCGTATCGAGATTTTAATTTTGGCCTTCTACGGCTCTAGCAAATTGCTCCTAATATGTACAATTTATGCCATAAAAAGTTATTTATGACGTCTTTTGAAATCAGCCCATGTTTTTGTCAAGGTCACAGTAGTCAAAGGGTAAGCAAGTACATCTCAGCCTCTGACTATGACTTTTACTTTTCATTACATGAACACAATGCTTGTCTTTATTACGATTCACATAAGACTTGTAATGCGTTAAAAAGATACAGCCATAGATGTTATCGTAGAACGCCACTTCAAATTGAAGTTTCAACAAAGTGCATTAAGGTATAATTTCAATTGTAACTCGCCAAAAATAGTATCAAATATTTAAGTGCTCGTACGCTCAAGCTTCACAAGAGGTAGGTATGCGTACAAATGCCACATTTTACCCCGCCCGTTACAATAATCCAAATGTCAGATTCGTGATTTTTGTCGTAAAATGTTTCGCAAGCCACTATGTGCAATTCCGTACGAGCCGGTGTTTCTATGGTAAACCTCATTTTAAACATGAGTAAGAATACTTTCAAATTAACTTTTTTCGTCTGGTCAAAATCTTCACCCTTTTAATTAGTATTTGGAAAAATAGGATAAATAAATCTGAAATTGAGGTATGAAACTAAAATTGAGGTTTCCTTCAAGTGAAGTTTTCTTTTATTGAAGTGATTTTATCTACACTTTATTACTTTATTTACACTTGATTTAGCAGAGTTAAAATCAGCTACAAGTAAGGTGTCTTATAAATAGTAATTAAAGTACTCAGATTGAAACAACCATTTTACTTACAATACGCTAACTAACTAGCTAGCTCCAATCAAGATAGCTAGAGATATGTAGGTTGAAATCTTCCCTGTTTTGCAATGTGTTTGAGAACATAAAAAACCGTTATTATTGAACAATATATTTGTTTAAGGCTAAAAATAAAAATACACAATTTCTCTCAACTTGGATGAAACATATTTCAAACCATAAATTACAATCGAATTGAGAAATTAACGGAGAATTCTCCTTTGATTTGAACTAAATAAAAAAAACTTTATAATAATCCGAATAGATCCTCTAAGAATTCCTGAAATACTTTACTTACTTACTATGATAAAAAAATCTAGATTTTTAGAACGAAGTAACAGTCCAGAAATGTGTAAAATGAAACTATCCTAATCATTTATGGTTAGAATGGTTTCATTTTACACTTGGTAACAGGAAATCTTCACATAACTCAGTTTTGAAAACATAGACAACATTAGTGGCGAAGATTTCCCGGTATCTAGGTAAATAATGCGATTATAATGGCAGTACCCTACAATACCGGTAGAAAGTTGGCAAAGTTATTTAAATGAGACTGCTTTTATTTGAATCGTCATTTTATTTATAACTGAAATAAATAGAGCATTTCAAATTTTATCTTTGTATTGAAAATGACCATTAGAGGCTGGTTCTACAATTATGGTTTAACATTCAGTGTTACAAATAGCAATCTTCAATTTAATGCCTATATAGCAGTTTCATGGTCTAAAAACCTTAACGATCACCGAGACGTAGATAAATCAAGAGATCAGTTAAACGTATGGCGATGGCCAGTCCAATGGACGGTTATACTTTTATTGCTCATGATATTTGCGAAGTTATAAGTGGATGCCTTTTCTAACTGGAACTGGACAGTAGTAGAACTTACGACGAACATAAAACGGGATTAAAGTCTGGCAATGAATTTTGAACCTGTAAGCGTTTTACTGTTAATAAAGGTACTCATTCTACATTCAACAATTCACCATACATCATCTATAAGATTTCATGAGTCTCAAAACATTTCATCTTGTCGCATTCATCAACATTATTATTTATTGAAACACCAGCAATATTTATACTATAGTATTTAATTGTTTAATCAGCCTGCAAAAGTATGTTACTCTATATTTAAAGAACTCGTACCTATGAAGAATTTGCTTCGGTCACGCCTGACCTCGCGTTGCGGAAGAAAATCGTCTGGCTCCAGTTACTTATTTACTTCTTGTCTTTCAGTATTGCTATCGATCATTGGCAAGCTGATTTGCTCTAAATATTTGTCACATATTTTATTACTCCGTGAAATATCTCAGGATATCAGAATACATGTTTACAAAATCTGTCCCTCTAACTTTATATCTACTTCAGCTGTTAACTACAATCACCAATAATAATTAATAATTGTTATTTCCAATTCCATCTCAAGTATGATTAAGTTATAACAGAAATAATTATGATTATTTATTATTTATGGAATATTTTTTTTGGTTATTATTATGCATCACGCCAAGTTCTCTTTTGTTATCTATTTTATTGGCGTTGGCGAGTTGGCTTGCTAGATTTATTAAAAATATATGTCTTTTTTTTCTAATCTATTGAGTTCAGAATACCGAGATATGAACTACTGCTAATCCTTGATTTTTTCAATTTTTGTACTGACCAGTTTTTTACAAGTGGTAAATTTGCTTGGTTTAACAACTTGGGAAGCAAAAATTGCATATATTTCACTTCTTTACAATGGCCAAAAATACACCTGAGTTATAAAATTTTCCAACGTTTGACTATGGTGTTAGCACGACAACGCATCCTTTAGACGCTTAATTAGGGGCCTTCTTGGCGGGCACTCGTAATGGTAAACAGTCTGTTTAGCAATATGTCACAAATTACAGCCTCTGGATTTTCCATTTTTATTAATTTCACGGCCTCGTTGACTAGTGGTTAGCATGTTTAATAACGGATTGCTTCGATTAATAGATTATCTAAAAATTGGTTTCCTTTAGAATTGTGTCTAGAACGTTAAAAAGCTAATGATAATAGAGACAACTGCTTATACATCGAAGTCGATTGTAACTGTTGGCGTCGATTGCTTTCTCATTGTGATTCATCATATCAACCTATTACGGGCCCACTACAGGGTACAAATCTCCTCCCAAAATGCTGTCACGCTGGCCTACCAGGATTGGTGAACTCCACACATCCTTGAGAACATTATGGTGAATTCTCAGCCATACGAGTCTCCTCACGATGTTTTCCTTCACCGTTGAAGCTAGTGTTATTTTATTTGCTTGATTAAAATATCAATTGCTTGGACTTCTGCATTTTCATTATCAGTAGATAATGGAACATATCGCATCTCAAGCAACTCATTATGATTTAGGAAAATGTTAAAAGGGACAGTAAAATAAACAAACACAACGTTGCAAGCACGTTGCCTCCGGCCCTCAAGGCGTTGCAACCGTGTTTTTTTTTGTTTATACTTAACCCTCAAACTCATACAACAATCGTTTTAAAATGTATAATAGGTATATAAGTTTATAAGTAATTTGAAAAATGGCATTCTAAACGGTCCATCCATCCGATCATCCGACACAGTCGGTTTGACGGCCGTTTGGCGCAGTGGGCAGCGACTCGGCTTTATGAGTCCAAGGCTGTGGTTTCGATTCCCCCAACTTGAAAAATGTTTGTGATGAGCATGGATGTTTTCCAGTGACCGGGTGCTTATCTGTATATTATAGGTAATTATTTTTATTATTCATAAAATATTCATCAGTCATCTTTGTACCCATAACACAAGCTACGCTTACTTTGGGGCTAGATGGCGATCTGATTATTGTCATAGTATATTTATTTATAAAAAAAATGCAAACTTTTAACAAGCATTAATTTTTGTCAGAATAAAAAAAAATGTAGTTACTAGTGCTTGCATACTCATTGGCAGGTACAGTGAACGCTAAATTTGTTTATGCTTCGTTAAACGTCAAAAAAAATTTGCGTTCCAAAAACTTGTTCCCCTCCGTTTATTTTTTAACGGTCCATCCTTGACTTTTACCGATAATATTCGCATTTATTCGCGAACAAGAAAAATACGGTTGTGACTGTAATACACAGAAACTGTCTACAAGTTGAACGACTATTTGGATTTTAATGCGGCATTCAGCCTTGGGTACTTTTATTACAAAGCTATTGTTGTTCGCAAATGATAAATATACCCCTACGATAAATTACCTTTTTGCAGACATCTTAATACGCAAGTCAAATAAATTATCTTTGCAGTGTTTTTACCTGTAAAAAAACCCGATATAGGGAGACATGATAATATTGAAAGTATGAAGATATCATTAGGTATCTTACTGATATATCGTTACTTATAGTATACATAAGAAAGAGTGTTTGTTTGTTAAAAGCAACGCCCTTAGTTAAAAGAAACCAATCAGCTTTATTTTTTGCATAGAGTTAGTTGAAAGGACGGAAAGTTACGTAGGCTTCTTTTTTTTCCCAGGAAAACGAACGCTTCCCACGGGAAACAGATAGATTTTTTTTTAATAGTATTAATTGACTGACTAAGCTGATGGCATATACGTTTATAAACAAACCTATATGTTTTTAAACGTAAGCTTATAGAAAAGTCCTATTATAGTATAAAGGACTACGTAATCGATAAAAAAGCTTGGGTGTAAATTATTAATCTAACCAGGTTGCTCTTCCAATAATTTTAAATGACATTGTGAGATGGTGATAACAAAAAAAAAACACCCGGCTAAGTTTGTTGTGGGCTTCTTCTTAGACAAAATTATACCATTACACCATACTGATTCGCCTACTTTTCGCGGAGTATAGCAAATTAAGCTTAATTTTCATAATAGGTATATCATGGAACTCCGCAAAGTAACGCCTGCTTCTATCCAATATGATTTTTGTATACAATAGGTAAGTACGGCGTGATCTTTGTTAATTATGTTAGTACTT
Organism: Pararge aegeria; assembly: GCF_905163445.1. Lineage (NCBI taxonomy): Eukaryota > Metazoa > Arthropoda > Insecta > Lepidoptera > Nymphalidae > Pararge > Pararge aegeria. The sequence continues at coordinate 5,541,596 of NC_053195.1, read as the reverse complement.
ATTAAATTTTGTTCATGCCGTTTCCCTAATTCAGAAAAAGTTGGGCGCATTATTTAAAAGTACACAGAACAAAAATGCCCATTTTTTTAAATGGCAATAATAGACAGACCAATCAGATGAACCACCTGATGGCAAGTGGAAAACCATCTGAGTGTGAGGACGTGGGTACGATTCACACAACTGGAAATTTTTTGTGTAATATACATGAATGTTTTTCAGTGTCTGGGTGTTTATCTGTATATTTAAAGTATTTATGTATATTATTCATAAAGTATTCATCAAATATCTTAGTACCCATAACACAAGCTACGCTTACTTTGGAGCAAGATGGCGATGTGTGTACCGTCGTTATGTTTATTTATTAACTCTACTAAATAACAGGTTTAGTTAATATAATCGTGTTAAATATTCATAATCTTTCAGTGTTCTTATTAACTAGGTATTTATCAAATTTATAATATCAATAATTTATACTTATAAGTATGAACCTATTCTACATGCGTAAGAGGATCTAGAATTACCTAGACGTCTTTGACCTACAACGTTTTACTTCATTCTTGGCTTTATGTAAAACACCAATCAATTTTAATACTATTTGCAAGTCGATCATTGATCTATTTTATTTTTAAATATCATTTTAATATTAATTTAATAAATATTAGTATACATACATTACATTTAGTAATAAAATTGGTGACTGACAATTGCGAGCATACGCGCGAGCATTCTTGCATGCATGGAACTTTAGGAATGATGCCACAATATTTTTACATTTATCACTGGCTAGTTACCATTTCAATGATTAGCGATGTTTCTCTATTTAAAAAAAAATATTTTAAATAATCTTTCTTAAAAAAAATCAGGATGATGAAATCATGATTATACTTACGGGTAAATTTACGCCCATGGTCTGAAATGGCATTTGCTTTTTATATTGTATGCCTACCTCTTACTGTAAAAGTAATAATAATAAAAGAAAATATAACAACGTCTTTGGTCATTTTTTTTTTTTAATTTATACAAAATGCTGTTTAAGTAACTTAAATTTATATCATTATTGTTCACCCCTAGCGTTGATGACTCATGATCTCTCTTGATACCACACGGTATCAAGAGAGATCATGAGTATATGACATCTCTAGAAATGCACGGTCGTGTAAATATACGTTTATTCGATGTAAAATAAACAGCAAAAGCGTTCATAGTAAGCACCCTTTATTTACGTCACCCAAATATGGCGTCAATTAAAACCAGCGCGATAAACGAATCGAAGGCGATACTGTCGCAATATTAACATGGCCGCTGCCTACGTAAAATAACATACATTTTATTGGGAGTTATTACGCAATATTGAAGTTTAATCAAACTAGCGATCCATCCCGACTTTAAACATGTTATGGCGGCTTAAAGTAAGCAATCACATAACCTATTTTATGAAAGGCTATTTAAAAAATGGTTTTAGGAAGCCGCACCGCACAGCGGCGGCTAAAACTTTTAAATTGCTCGTATAGGAGGACTATTTTTTTATTTTATGCCATCTTTCTGCTTTATGCCTACCCTGGTCAAATCGATTCAGACTTTCAGGACATCTAACAGACAAGATTAAAACATAGTCAAATATAATCTTACTGACGTCGGTACGGAAATAATTGCTTTGTGCTATTGTTAGTACCACCAGAAACACTAGTTAATCAAAACCGACAAATCAATTTAATGAATTTAAAATGCATATAAAAATTATAAAAATAGCAAAGTGTCATCTCTTGTTTCAAACGTGTCTCATTGTAATATTGACCTTTGAAAAAGTAGATCGAAACTGCAACGTTTCCTACTAGATGACGCTACAGTCGCTATAAGACTGATGTGAAAGGCATATACTAATTTCGGCATAGACGGTAGGAAAGCCGTAGCTTAATTGGTGAAAGCGCTCAGGCCGCGATTGCCCGAGAGTCGCAGGTTCAAATCCTGTCAGTTCCGAAAATTTTATATGCATTTTAAATTTATTAAACTGCTAATTCCTCCAAGTGTAGGTAAAAACACTAATAAAAATTATAAAAATATAAAACCGACAAACTTATATATTTTCGTTTGCATCGGATGAAAGCACAATGAGAAGGGGTTAAGGCCGTAGTCCACCACGCTGGCCCAGTGGGGATTGGTGGACTCCACACACCTTTGAGAACATTATGTAGAACTGCAGGCATGCAGGTTTCCTCACGATTGTTTCAAGTGATATTTTAGTTACTTCAAAAAACGCAAATAACTCAGATAAGTTAGAGGTGTGAGCTAGGATTCGAACTCGGCCCCCCGAAAGTCAAGTCGAGCTCCTACCAAATGATATAAAATAATAATCCTGAATTATATGTAGCTACTCCGAGTACCAACTCTATCTATTGATCGATCTTTTGATGAACATTTATATGTAATAACATCGAATACATTCAATACCTGTTACCCTAATTATTCTTTTAATAATTTGAAGAACATGCTCCTAAAAAAGATATTCCCTCCTGCCCCTAAATTACGCAAATTATAATCTTCCCAGAAATAGGACGAAACTCGTACACATTCTGAGCTCGTGTTTGTGAATTTTAGAAACAAGCCAATAGAAATTGATTATTATTTTATTGGAAATATACACAAAGTCACCGATGGCCGTGAAATGAATATTAAATTGCGTGTGATACTCGTATTTCCTGTTGCTCTTTGAATTATTACGAGGAATCGAAAACAAAGAAACATTTATTTTTTTCATTTACTGTGGTGCTATGTGCTGACGGGAGATCGGAACACAGTTGTCACCATCCTTGATCTTCCCGCGGGTGTCGTACGAGGCGACTAAGGGAATGTAACGGAGAATGGTAGGCAGCGTACTCTGTGGTAGGTACTTCGATCACCAACCCGTCTGCCCAGCGTGCCGATTTTATAGGCAACCCCGTCCGTTGGGAATGGTCTTTAATCAACTTTTGACTGTTATAGGCAATTAATGATTCTATCGCAGTCACTAACTTTCAATGAATAAAAAAAACAATAGTAACAACAAGTATTGCCTTTTTTGTGTCTGTTACCAATGGGGTATTGCCATAAAACTTTAATTCATCTTACCTCCGAATCTCAGTATTATATTTTATTACTAACACCTGAAAATAATAATGATATTCCCCAGCCTACGTTTGTAGTAACGACTCACTGCTGGGTACTGGCCTGGAATTTCACAGGAGAGGTGTAAAAGCAAAGCCCACTACCCTTCTCCAATGCGGGTGAATGGGCTTCAACGATATTTAGCACGTGTTCGTTATTTAGTGATAATAACCGGGACCAAGGCTTAACGTGCTCTCCAAGACACGGATGTGGAGACCGCCTGTGGCCCAACTCCGGGGTGTTACTGAGAGTATCCCTACCAAATAACTCAGTGTCATTACCTAAGCCCGTCTTCTCTCATTAAAGCAGCGTGATGAGACTAAGCTCCATAGAACTGGGTGCACTCTCTGATAGCTAGTGCTCCCATTGATGGGGCGCTCGATAAAGAGATTGTAAGCGACACAATATAAAAATATAGAGGTCATTATTTGTTTTACATAGTGATACAAAAATACAAAAAAAGAACAATGTACTACGTAATAGAAAGATTTATATAGAAATTTCCACCAACATAAAATGGATCTTCAAACAGTTGCCGAGTATAAAGGAACGCCAATTTACCGACACACTATTAAAATAATGAGGGAAGCGTTCACCTCTAGACGCCTCACGTATCGCGTTTTCATCATCGATGTTAAAGGGCCAGGCTAAATTATTCCTACAAACGCCAAGAAGCACAAAAATCAATCTTACAAGTACGAGATAGAGTTGAAATTGAAATGGTTAGAATTAAAGTGCATCAGCACGTTTCGGCGCTAAAAGTATCGATTATTATGATCGATAGCTAATTTGCACCAAGCTCTTGCGGGTTCCATTGTTGAATATCATGGGAGTTATAAACGATTTGAATAATTTAAATTATCGTAATTTAAAAGGTGCAACCCTAGCTGTCATTTTTAAACTGTTATTATCTGGAACACTCGCTAATTTCTCAATAAGTTTTAAAACAACTATTTGAAATAATTCGATTTTATTTTTGGAAATAGTTGTAGTGATTTGGTCTGGTGGGAGGCTTCTGCCGTGGCTAGTTACCCGGTCCAAAGACGTGCCGCTCAGCGATAGCTTTCCAGTACTATGTCACGTTGAAACCGATTGGGGGTATGGGTTTTATATAACTGCCATACCCCTAAAATGTTAACCGTTAATCGTCAAACACTGCATCACCACAGTAGGTGAGACTGCTGTCAAGGGCTAACTTGTAGTGTAATAAAAAAAGTAATTACGGTAAAAAAAGTAATCTAATTTTAGTATACACTCGACAAAGGATATAAAAATGATTTCAATTCCTATTTGAAATGTCAAGTGTCAACTGCATTGCTCCATTGTGTGGTGTACAGTGATTTACAATTACTATTAGAAAAAAAAAAAATCGATAACACTGCTATATCTTGCAGTCTATAGATTTACGTTAAAGACCAATCTTAACCGTAAATCTATCCTTCCAATATTTTGTTTTAGCGGTAGATACCTACTAGTATCAAGACCGCATTTAACATTTTTACATCTTTATTCTGGGTGCTTCTTTGAACACTTGACTGTCTACTCTTTGTCTAAGTAAAATGAGAATTAATAAAACTATTTTTTTTTGTTTTAAGATTAACTCTCCGATTCTTTGAAATTAGCGCAATGCTTTTTAGAACAAATATCTACGTTCCTTTGTCTAAAGTTTAGAAAATGAACATATTTTTTAAATCATAGTACTACTAGTATCAGTACTAGTCCTAATATAAAGCATCCCTATCAGCAGTTACAAAATTATTATTCTTTCTTAGATTTGAAAGATTAAAAATGGAGTATGCGGTAAATCTAGTTCACAGCTGACTATAATACGATATAGATACCTACCTACTCGTAAGTTACAGCTGCTGACCTTCCCAAGTAGTCGACGACCTGTTAAAAACAGTGCCAATGTCGTTTTGTGAACAAAAAGTAAACGCCACTCTTCGTCTTTTTAGTTACAATACCCGACCTTTGCGTTGTCCCCTACATGCTCGCAATATAAAAAAAAGCATTCATAAAAATCAACACATCTTTTATGTCTTTCAAAAAAACTTGGTAAATAAAACAACTTCTTTAACTTGTAATAATTTAAAATCTTGAAGATGTGATTTTTATAATAATTGTAAAAAAAGAAAAGATGTGTTGTTAACGGACTTTTTAGAATCGAAGAACTTATTACAAAATAAGAAGAAAACTCTGCAGATAAAACCTTAACAACAAAACATTTTCATTAAATTGTTTCAAAGTTTGTATTAAACGTAAGCTTATAGAGAAGTCCTATTATAGTACAAAGGACTACGTAAACGATAAAAAAGCTTGGGTGTAAATTATTGCTCTAACCAGGTTGCTCTTCTAATAATTTAAAATGACATTGTGAGATGGTGATAACAAAAAAAAAAAAAACACCCGGCTAAGTTTGTTGTGGGCTTCTTCTTAGACCAGGACGCGTTTGGAACCCTCGTAGCTTTAGTTTTAAGTTTACGAATGTGGTTATCGCCATCATCTCACTACCGTGTGGTTCTTATGTACGCATCAAAAGTGCCACCTGTGGGCCTACTTGAATAAAGATATTTTTGACTTTGACTTTGACTTTGTTATCATGCTGCTGCATCTTGTAAAAAGATTTTACTTCTTCAAAAAGAAAATAAAAAAAAATAATTTTGTTTTTGATTTGAAACATCTGACATATCGTCTGTTTGCGAGATGTATAAATAATATTATTTTAAAGAAGAACTTTTTGAAAATATTATAAATGATTGGATTCTTTATTTTCGTATCAAATTAATATGTTTTTTTCTATATGTTTTTGACTATGCGATCATAATTATTATTCCCTTTAAATTATTTCTTTGTACATATTTTTTTACAGAAACCGTTCAGCTTATTTAACATATAACAGTCGTTTGACGATGGCACTTTTTTCCGTATTTAAATAATATTTAATTAATAATAAATTTTACTTATGTACACGAGTCACGATTCACGAGTATATGCTAGTTATATATAATACTAGTTAGCTCCGCTAGTAGGCTAGATGTCATTAATAAGATAATAAACCTTAAAAAGAACAGTATTGCACAACTTTTTTGTATGTGCTTGCTTTACCGGTTTATTTTTTGTTCAACAATTAGAATTCATTCGTTAATTCTTAATAAGAATATAAGAGTATAATTATTCATAGAGGAACGGTATTATTACATTTTGCTAATAATTATGTATGGTTGTGTGCACAGTCAAAGACATAAAAAAGTAGAGAGCTTCGAAATGTGCTACCTACGATTGCTTGAGACTGATGCCGCGATACGTGTAGATTTAAAAGAAGGAAAGTCAATTATCAGGGTTGGTTATAGGATTGACTGTTACCAACTTCTCCAGATCATTATGATGGACTAAAATAAATTCGGGAGGTAGGGAGGTTCTATACCAAGTTACCGTTTATTTTATTTCATTTGCTGTGATTAACAGGCGTATTCAAAAAAATTCAAAATTTGAAATTCATTTATTTCAAATAAGACTAGTTTATGAGCACTTTTGAAATGTCAATTCAGTCTGTTTGTAGTGACCATACCATTATTGAAGTCATTATACTTGCCTGGAAAAGCTCAACTAGTTCCGTAAATAATAAAATAATATTAAATATTCATGCTCGTAGTCTAGTAAATAAATCTCGCTTTTTTAATAATGAACTGAATGTAGCGTCGAACTAAAATCATTTTAGAACGATAAGATGTAGGTGCCATACGTTATTTCGTGGCGTGCACACAGTCCGACATCGCGTTGAAATATTAAATGTACAAGAAGTAGTGCAGGCTAAAGGGAAAATTTGCTTAGTATCAATTACCATTTATATGCCATTCATCAAGCTTTAAGCCGAAAGTAGTACTGCATAAATTTATAAAAGACCCAGACGTCTAACGGTAAGAGAAATTTAGAACAATAGAAGCGAATAATCGATTTCACGGTCTCGATTAATATCACCCGCAGCTTTGACGGCTGTCGGTACTTATTTATAATCCTTTGTATTTGACAGTATCTTTCAATCGATTGTTAGCGTAAAACAACGATTAATCAATAGCTTTAATATAATCCGATTAGTGTTCAGCACTAAGTTATACTTATACTACATTTTTTATTACCTGTCTAGTCTAGTTAATTTAAATAGGCCAAAAATCAGAAGAAGAAGATAAAAGTGGAAATTACTACGATTCCTATAAAAACAAATAAATAAAATAGAAACCTAAGCAGAAACTAGATTAACAAGATGATTTTTAAGCATAAACGTAATATTTGCGTAAAAGAAAGCGATCGTTCTTTTATTCAATAATAAACAAAGTATTTTAAATCTATCAACGATTTAATTAACTTTGATACTAATTTCTACGGGTCACTGTCTGGCCAAGACCTCTAACTTACATAACTTTATGACCATTTTTACGAGTTCTTTGTGACTTTTAAACTGTGAAAGTAACAGATGTGATATCGCTGTTGCTTAGATAAAACGTTCTCTGACGAATTTCGATTTTCACTGTGATAGACCGGTTGGTATAAATGTTTACTTAATATGATGTTACTTTGTTTGATTGCGACATACGAATTGTTAAATATGAATATTTTATTTACTAATTGGGCGTTAGCTATTTGTTATTTAACTGTAATCTTTGTTTATTGCACAAAATAATCCTGTGTCGCTCTCCGATGTAAGTTATTAGTGCCAACAATATCATTTTCAAAAATATGTACAACTTATTATGATGGGAAAAGTTACCGGAAAAAGTTGTTGGTCGCAGAAAAAAGTATCATCTATGTAACGTCAGAAAGTAGACTGGAATCGCAGAGAAATTATTTAAATAAAAAGTAAATAATCAGCAATTTATGAAGCTATCTGCCAACCTTCACGATTCGAAGAGGCATCGCAAGAAGAAGAATAGTAATAATGGTACATTATTAATAATGCTAATATATGACAATTATAAATATCACTGTTAAAAATTAAATTATAATTTTTTATGAATTGAACTTTAACATGAATGTATTAAAATGTGTTCATTGCATATTAATACGTTCGCAATAATTACTTACCTGTTTAATAAAAAGGTTACTAGCGGTACACAAGGTTAATCACGATCGTCAATTATTGGTTAATTATCTACAGCTTAATCCTTATTTCCGTTTTAAAATTGATGATTAAAAGGAATTGCTATCTGCTACTATTATTATTATATCAATACCTTTACGTAAAAAGCTGCCCGCGACTTCGTCCGCGTTTATATCAGTTATAATTCAATAGGCTATTTCCAAACGATAAATGTATCTTAAGGTCATCTCCAGGATACATATGCAAAATTCAAAATTCTATGCAAAATTTCATCAAGATAAGCTAAACGGTGAAGTCATGCATATAGATAACAAATGCATTATTTTTATCCCGCGGGTAACTCTTCCCTGCAGCTTTTCCGGGATATAACTTAACCTTCGTCCTTTTCCGGGATGGAAGGTACATATGCGCCAAATTTCATCAAGATTGATTCTGAAGTTAAGCCTAACATAAGTAACAAATAAACAGACACTCTTTCGCCCTTACAATACATATTATGGATTATTATTATTAGACCTAGAGGTTGGTGGTCAAATATTAGATTAACTACGATGATATTAGAGATAACCAAGTATACAAATTTTAATAAAAATTTCACACCCTACATGATAATGTTTACTTCATTTTATAACATCCCTAAACTTATCTAGGCGGGATCAACAAACTATGATAATAAAGTTTACAAAGCTTACAAACAATTCTTTAGTGTTGCCATCTTACGATATCGACAAAGTAGATAAAAACAAATCGCATTATTATTTATAAAGAAAACCCAAAGTAATCTTTGTTTTATTCTCATTAGTATCAATTATATTTACTTATATTGCTAATAATTATTTTATTTAATCTTCCGTTAATAGATTTTGAATAAATATTTAAATGGAATTCGCCACTAAAATGTTAATAATAATTTGTGAATTGACACAAAGATTTAGAATATTTTATGGAATGGCTATTCATAAACAAATTAACAATTCATTGTTAACTTTACGCAAAAGTTCAAAGTTGTATTCAACGTAAGAACACTCTTCACATCGAATTGTAAAATATAATCAAATGACCTTTGTTCATGATAAATTGAATTTTTAGTACCTACCTACCTATCATACAATGTTGTCGACACCAATAAAATTTAAATTTAGAATTAAATTAAAACCTCGTTTAGATAAGGAAATTAAATAAATTTAATGTTCTTGGAATGTTTTCATACCACAAGTTACAAGCGTAGTAAGCAAGAAGGTACCTTCTGTAGAAAAAATTGTCAAGCTATACTGCTTGACTATTATTTACCAAAAACTATATAGAAAGCAAATTAAACCGAAAACATACAAATCAAACAATCTACAAATGATATTTGAATGCAGTACTACTTTACAAAACATACTTCTATCTTACCTATCTTCTTTTTTAATGTTACATAGGCAGTTAAGTAAATAATGTTAGAAAAATCGTCAATCGTCCAATCGTCGTGAATCCATAAAGAACGAATAGGTCTGTTCACAATACTATGGGAAGGTAGAAGAATCCCCTTGCAAACACCCTTTAAAAATTGTTTACGCTCTTTTGGGCAATAAATAATAGGTATACTGATGTAAACTAATGCCGTGTGGCAGATTACAATTCAGTTCATCGCCGTTCAGTTCCTCTTCCCGCAGATGTCGTACGAGGCGACTTAGGGAATGGAACTAGGCACGGGCAGCAGCTTTCTCTACTACTGCATCTACTGCGATCGCCTGTCTGCCCAGCTTGGAGATTATGAGCAGTCCTTCCCGTTGGTAGTGGCCTTTAGTCCAGCCGTGGACTTTTATAGGCTATTGACGATACTGATGTAAAGTATAAAATTTTGAAGTAAATTCAAGACCAGAGTAAGAAGAACTCTCGAGAGCATGGCTATAGAATTTGATAAGTTCAATGGGTACATACAACGATAATATTATGGGATTTGTCGATATTTCGACCCAGTTGCAATGGATCTTGGTCACGACGGGACTGCGAAGGTACAAGATGTCAAGTTGGATGTCACGGGCAGAATCTGACTACCTAAGGAATGAGATATCAAGGTGGAGGTCAAGTTTTTGACTTTCCACGAAAATCTTAGTTTAATATCTTAGAATTACATCATACCAGTACGTCTTCATACGTAATTAATCACATCAAAGCACAAATCAAACGCTTCAGAGATGTTAGATTAAGATAACCCATACATACTCATCTTCCTTGTTGTGGTAATACGATCGGCAGTTTATTAACCAAGCATTAAACTTGTGTCACCGGTTTGCTTTAAGTTTATTAAAGAGCGATTGCATTTGCATATACCTGGTAGTCGTCAATTAAAATTTATAAATAAATCCTGAGGAAGGATATAGAGGTAGCTGATGATATTATGGGTAACTGTATCAAAATACACGTATGTGTATATATAAACGTATACACACTATAAATGATTTTTAAACGACCAAGGGACATCTAAAATCGGATGTTCAATAAATATTTATAATATACTCGCTGTTGCCCGCGACTTCGTCTACATTTGATTTTTTTTTTTTGGTGAGGCATTCAATTTAGTTTTAGTTCTAAAAAAATTGAAATTATTTAGTATCGCTAAGCCTTAAATGAGGGGTTTGCTGCTGTCCGCTGAGTAGTTCTGTCTTCTATTTCTAACCACACTCATCAGATCCACACAAAGTTTGGGCAAAATTAAATACATATTAAAACCTCTACAGTACAATAATAATTATTAAAATCGGTTATAATTTGTCGGAGATATGGTGTAAAATCGTCAGACACTTTCATCCCCTCTCCCAAAAGAACCGAGCTTAATGTCGGGATTAAAAGTATCCTATATTACTTCGAACACCTCCAAGAATATGTGTACGAAGTTTCATGAGGATCGGTTAAGTAGTTTTTGCGTGAAAGCGTAACAAACAAACTTACATTGGCATTTATAATATTAGTAGGATAGGATAGGATAGGTTAGGATAGGATACGATAGGATTAGTAGGATAGCATAGGATAGGATAGGAAGTAGGATAGGTGGCGGTGAAATCTTACTGGTTAGGACTTTGGCTTCGGGCGTGTGAAGTCTACCAATCCACGCTCCAGATATCACCTGTTTTACGGTGTTGAAAAACATCCAAGTGTGCCCAACACTTGGATGTTTTTCAACACCGTAAAACAGGTGATATCTTATTACATAAAACTCACATACAGTAAGTATGTGAGTTTTATGTTCCTTCGAAAACTTAGTGTTGTGCCAGGGTTCGAACTTAGCTACCCGAAAGTGAAGCCAAATTCCTCATTAACATCATCTTCATATCGACCCATTACTGGCCAACTACAGGGCACGGGTCTCCTCTCAGAACGAGATGGGTTTAGGCCGTGGTCTACTACGCTGGCCAATTGCGGATTGGTGGACTCCACACACCTTTTCGAACATTTATTATTACACGTATATTATTTTAAAATTATTTCCACACGCGCGCCAAGAGTTGATAAAACTATAGTATACATAGAAGACGACTTGTAACAGTATTTACTGTTGTTAATGTATTTATGATATGTTATAGTATATATTACTTTATTATTATTTTTTTTAATATTTACTATGTTATGTATTATTTTATTTGTGTAATCTAGTATTAGTATGTAGTTATTAGTATGCATTTTTTTTATATGCACAACCTGCAGTATGTTATTCTTTTGTTTTCCTTATCCTAAGGTTGCCTGGAAGAGATCGCTACAAAGCAATAAGGCCGCCTTTTGTATACTTCTTCTGTCTGTGTTTTTTTTATTCTTCTTCTGTTTTTTCATTTTTGTGCAAATAAAGAGTATACATTAATAAATAAAACTCTTAGAGATGATATAATTTGGTTCTTTCCCTGGGAGGAAAATGTCTCCTGTCCATGCTACCCGAGTAGAAACGTTAACCAGGTGCCAAAGTACCATATAGCCAACTACAGGATATAGATATATAAGAAAAAACAGACAGACAAACTTTCGCATTTATATTACTAGTAAGAATACTCAAAAAGCAACACCGAACGTCCGTACGTACCGATAGCCCTGGCTAGGTCATTAATGATCGATTTACAAGTCGCTCATATTAATTTTCTGCTAGCGCCAATAATTCACAAAATGACTCACACTAATAAACTACAGTTGTGGTATAAAGGACGGTCATTTGCTAAAGGTTATTAAGATTAGTGTTTTGACATTTAGAAACATGCCAATATGGCGCGAACCGGTATCAGCTTTACTTTATAATAATAGCTAGTGGTCGGCCAGTGGTCAAATTTGGACCGTAATTCATAAAACTATAGGTTTGAAATGAAATTCACAGCCCATTTGGTCAACCTATCTGTAATTATTTGGATGTCACATTTTTAAATTCTTGGTGACAATCCTTACTCTATGCGACTTTTTCTCCACAGACTATATTAATATACTAATATTTGTATACATATTATTTCATGCATTTGTATACATATGATTTAAAATTAGTTGCAGTTTTCTGCACTTCAACAAAGAACAAAGTTCTCTCTTTGCAATTTGGGCCTGAAATAATATCTTAATAGACAGGTCTAAAGATATTGCTATTCTTTCCACGGAAAATGGAGCTCTACTTTTAACTGAGAACTGTAAATTTAGTTTAGTTCTAGGGCTGATGACAAAATTTTCAGCAAATAACGTTTGAGATTGTTAAAATCTGTTACCCATTATAACAAACAATAAATTAAATTTAGGAACATTATAGAGTTTTCGATTTTAGCAATAACAAGGAATAAATATTAATGTAGGAGTTTATTAGCGAAATAAAAATAAAGAATAAACTATTACTGCTATTAAAAATGTAATATAAAGCTTTGAGATAAGTAAATATTAGTGTTGCCCAAATGCAAGAACAAGACGAGACTTAGCCAGTCTTGGTCTTGGTCTTGCGCCAATACACCTGGTCTTGGTCTTGGTCTTGGTCTTGCGCTCCCAGTCTTGGTCTTGGTCTTGGTCTTGCAGCAAGAGTCTTGCAAGTCTTGCAATTACCTATTAGTCTATTACTATTTATTAAAGTTTACTTTAAATCTTAGAAAAACGTATTAGAATTGGAACATTGTGAGCTTGAATTAACATAGCCATAGTAAAGATCAAGCAGATTAATAAATAACTGAAGATTTGATAAGAAATTCGAAAAATCAACTGACCTATATGTCGTTTTCCATGGAAGTAACTGTTTCTTAATAAACATTTATGATTTATAAGCTTACATTTGCTAAACCATGTAAAAAAACAAATTAATTACAATAACTTGACTGTATTTTAAAGAACAATACTTATCTGTCTAGAAAGAGATTAAACCCTCAACTTATAAGAAATTTAATAAAAGAGTTTTACGATTTATCATTTATTTGAATAAAAAATAAAATACAACACAAATCAACAGCTTTATCATTAGGTTATGATACTTTATATCAATTCTTTTGACCAAGAATTAATACAAAGTAACCATCTGGCTGACTCATCACTTAACCTATTTCTATGTTTTCTAATTACTAATGATGCTTTAGAAAATAACCTCTCAGCAGGTACTGAAGTTGCAGGTATTGAGAGAAAATCACGGGCCATTTTCGATAAAATCGGATACTCTGTCTCATGCGTCCTCCACCAATCTAAAATCACCAATCTGAAACTTATTTATTCTTTGGAACACCTGTAGGTACTCTTAAAATTCGAAATTATTTTGCATGAATAGTGTCAAATGTTATGATTTCGGCGCGGCGGCAACGATTGTTTTAGATTTCAAAAGAAGCCGCCGGCGCGTGTATCATAACCATGTACTTCCGAAAAGCGGCAAATTTCTTTGAGAAGTAAGTACAAAACCTTTGATGCCGCATTATCAAAGTGCCGATGGTTAAAACATAACTATGCATGCACTCAGTTTGATTTTAATAGATATTTTTTTATTCGCTATGTTTATGGTATTAGTCGTAATGCGCATAGGTCCAGTTTTTCATATTCTTTGATATAGTTTTTTGCGTCTCATAGAATTCCTAAGCGTACCTACCTACCTATACACCGAACTGTTACACCTAACTACTCCGTGAAATAGCGCTAAGTCCTAGCTGCAAGACGCAAGAGTCTTGCAGGCTATGTCTTGTTCTTGCTCAAGTCTTGCACGGTCAGTCTTGGTCTTGGTCTTGCTAAAAATACGCGGTCTTGTTCTTGGTCTTGGTCTTGCAAAAACGCAAGAACAAGACCAAGACTGCAAGACCAAGACTGAATTTGGGCAACACTAGTAAATATACGAGAAACTGAATCAGTCTTTAGTTTAAAAAAGTTGCTTACCTTATAGTGTCTGGTTAATGATATATCCCAGTCGCTTAAGTGTCTGTAAAGAAAAAAAAAATATTTTAGACATTGAAATAATAATTAGAGAAGTAAATGCTATTGGCATCGATAGATCTTGCGATTTTTTTCAGAGATAACAGAAATAACTTTTTGCCGTAAATGGCTAGGTGGCATTTTACCAACAATGCATTTTGTAATTTAAGTAAGTAAAGTGTTTTAATTAATATAACTTAAATCGAAGATGGGGTGCGAGATCACATTGTTGAAAAATGATTAATGACCTTTCGTGATGAAGCTTCACGCGCGAATCTACGTGAGATGAGAAATTAAGACCCATCTACTTATACTTTATGTTTTAGTGACTACAATTGTTACATTATTAATAATAATTCGAAGGCCGATTGGCGCAGTTTGCAGCGACCCTGCTTTCTGAGCCCAAGGCCGTGGGTTCGATTCCCATTACTGGAATATGTTTGTTATGAGCATGAATGTTTTTCAGTGTCTGGGTGTTTGTATGTATATTCTAAGTATTTATGTATATAATTCATAAAAATATTTATCAGTCATCTTAGTACCCATAACACAAGCTATGCTTACTTTGGGGCGACATGGCGATGTGTGTATTATATTTATTTATTTTATTATTTCTATTTACCCATATTAATGTAGGTTCGTGTACAAGTAACTTCCAATTATTTATTTATACAACGGGCTTATTTCATACACTGTAGGTACCTACATATTTTAATGCTAGTAAGGAAATTATTTGAAATCATAAAGGTAAATACAACAAAGCTATAACACATTTTTATCTACAAGTATTTTTGTCGATAATAAATCGTGACTCGTGGTTTTTAACACTATAATAAAACTCTAACTGCCATAATAATTACTCCTAACTCCTTAGTAGCATCCTATACACATCCGTCATCAAATCGTAATTAATAACGCCTTTATTGCAGTTAACACACTGAAAATAATTACATTATTAACACCTGCAGAGGTGAAAATATTTCGTGTTCGTGATCTGAATTATTACCATACGTTATTTATTTTAAACTGTGATGAATTTAAACTCAATTCTTATTTCTCACGTTCACTTGATAAAAAACGTATAGTAGAACTCCAACAACCACTTTTCCCCAATTGAAAATACAATATTATAATAACATTATAAGTAGTGCTGATAATTTTATATTTTATATTATCACGCTTCAGTAGTCAAATAACAAGTCAGGTTAGTACTGAAATAAAATATGACCTTAACTTAACAGCGAAAGCTGGAATAAAAGCTATCAAGCACAAACCAATCGCAAAAAAACCAATTTAAGTGTCTTAAGCGGTAGAAACCAAGAGTAAACTCAAAGCACTTAATGATATGACGTCGTATGTCATTCAAGATGAACTCCAGAGTTCAAAGCACCTTCATCAAAAAGCAGTTACTGTGAATGTAAACACAACTGAACGCCCAAGGAAATCACCGATCATTGTACCCAACAAAATTAACTAACAATATTACATATATATTATACTACCTTCCATCGAAAGTGAAAATAACGAAAGTAAGAGGTGATCCGACAGGTAGATCGGCCATTTTGACCAAAACAACCAAATGGATTTGTATCTAATCATTTACAAGTTACGATTGATATTTGTGTGTATTAGGCTCAGGTATGCTGGGCGCGGTTAGGATTTGAATAAGATTATCAACTTCACTACTTTATTCGACATATTATGCATGCGATGTGACAAGTTATCTAAGCGCATTAATAGCAAACATTATGTGGAAATTACTGGCAGCAAACAAGCTTTGTGCGAAAACAACACAAAGACTTGAGAAAATACTGATGGCATTGAAATAATAATTTTAATTTAATGTCGGCATCGTCATGTATATATTATAAAACAAAGTACCCCGTCCCGTCTGTCTGTCTGGGCGTGAAAAACTACCAAACGGATTTTCACACGGTTTTCACTAATGACCAGAGTGGAAGGTTTTAATGTATATTTTATTATGGTTTCCTCTAAACTGGCTGATATTTAACTATGTTTGTTAAAGATGTCATATCGACTTGGAGCTTTATTGGCGTACACCGCGAAAATGATTGATACATACAAATAACCGCATTTTGTTATAATTTGTCAATCAAAACACGGGTACAATCGAAAGATGGTGGCATTCCTATCATGATATTAGTCCTTATAAATCTTTATATAAATATTCTTGTATGCGTGTGTATGTCACTGAACTCCTACTAAACGGTGGGCCGATTTGCATGAATTTTTTGGTATGCGTTTGGGTGCGTGTGGGTCATCTCCAAGCGGCCAATAGGCCGGTCGGGGGTACGGGCCTCGAGGCAACGCCTCCTTACCCGGGTCATATTCGCAGGGCAGCTATGCTGCCCTGGTAATTGTTGTTTTAGCCCCTGTCTAGGGGCTAGGGCCCGCCATCATTGGCTTTGGGCCTGTTGGTTTGTCTTGTCCGTGAAAAATTATATACATATCCTTATATACCTTATCCAAATAAAAAGATTTATAATTAAAATAGATCTATTGTATTATATTGTTTTAAAATGCTTAAAATTTCAAAATAAAGCTGAACCTGATAGTTAGCGCTGCAATTAGGTTCTACGGTATTTTAAGATATTAAAACCTGTAATTACGATTTGGTGCAGTGCGGGTCAGTCTAATGGCTCCTATTACAAAAAGAAATGTGTGCAAGAAAAACATAAAAACTAAACATCATGCCAAGGTAAAACAGAAGAGAAATATGGGAAGACAACAAGATCAACGCGAAGGACGTATCGCTAAAATACCCAAGCATCGTCGACTTTACCACAACTTGGTACAAAACAGTAGGCAGTATTGAGTAGCGACTTAACAATTGCGAAGTCAATAAATACTTAATAGTTTCAATTAAAAACCTGTACAGTTGGATTTTATGTAAGCAAATATGCAAAATGTCACAATAAAATGTATCCGTCCTATTGCATAACCGAAATCTGGCTACATAGGTAGGTACATCGAAACCGGATGCAGTGACAAGTGCATAGCGGAAGTGTGCTCAGCCGTAAAGCAGTCTTTTATTGGTCCGCATTTTATGCATAATGAACTGTTAAATGGAAGGAAGTGACGTCATTGATTAGGTTTAAGGACGGTTTTAGAGGTATCTTTGATCTGAAACAAGTGAAAAGCTACTATTCAGCAAATCTTTTTGAGTTTATCACTAAACTATGGCATATTATGAGGACGTGAACATAATCTTTTATTATTAAGAGATAAGGATAGTAGTGAGTTTTTTTTTTAATTCTCCGTGCCGTGCTCCATTCTATAGCAGCGTCATGGCGATGAAAAATAAGTCCCGAAAATGGTATGGTCTTATTTATTTGAGGAAATTCTTGGTTCATTTGATATTTTTAATGCATTTTGCTACTAAACGTTTTTCAGAGTGCTTAATTCTGTTTACACAAGAGTAAAAGAACTTTAGAAAAACGCTTGGAATGTGATAGGTCTTCTTTTTATCTAATTACTAGCGGTCCCTCGTGACATCGTCCGCTTATAAGTCAACCTTAAACCAGACATATGCTGTCGTGGACTTACATTTTAGAACTTTTAAAGAAGAACAAATTTGTCATATTATCGAAACTTTAACCGTAGCGGAAGCTTACAAAATGAAAAAGAAACCCGGATTTTTAAAAATTCTTTATTGATACTATGCTCCTATTGGTCTTAGCTTGATGATCTTCCTCGATAAATGGGCTATCCAAAACTAAAATAATTTTTAAAATCGTACCAGTAGTTCCTGAGATCATCGCGTTCAAGTAAACAAACAAATGAACTCTTCTTTATATTAGTATAAGATAAGTTAGACTTTACTGCAATCTGCTGATAGCAAGTGATGATGTAGTTTAAGATAGTATGGATGGTGAATGGATGGTGGATGGATGGTGGATGGATGGTGGATGGATAGTGATGACCAATAACAGATTAGCCATCTGTTATTGGTCATCATCATCATCATCATCATATCAACCGATTAGCGGCCCACTGCAGAGTTCGGGTCTCTCACATATTGAGAACTGTTTACGCCGTAGTCCACCAAGTAGGCCCAGTGCATCGGTGGACTCCTCACGCCTTTGAACATTATAACTCTCAGGCATGCAGGTATCCTTACGATGTTTTCCTTCACCGTTGGAGCAAGTTATATTTTAGTTACATAAAACGCACATAACTTAGAAAAGTTAGTGGCGTATGCTGGGTTTCGAACTTGGCCCCCCGAAAGTTAGGCTGAAATCCTTACTATATATCGCTGCTTCATTGATATTGGTATTATTGGTATTGCAGTACTATTAAATTACACGGCATCATACCGAAACGTTAAATCCTTTGGCGGCACGTCTTAGTCGGTGGGCCGGCAGTGGCGTGCCCGGGATTTTTGACCAGGGTATGCAAAAAGAAGGCAGATGGCACAAAATGGAAAATGCTACGCATTTGTGAGTTCTAGAAAAAAATTAGGGTAGGCAGTGCTTTTGTGCATGAATGAAGTGCACGCCACTGTGGGCCGGTAACTAGCAACGGCCGAAGTCTCTGAGACCAGACGCAAATCTGAAATCTTTACTGTAAAATAAGTTTTAACAACTATCAACGTGCTCTAAGTCTTAGCTTAACCAAAAGTTGTTTTCATTACAAGCTTTTACAACCAGGTCAAAGCTCCTAATGCTCTTCCATTGAATAATAACCCGTATGGATTACACAATAGGGTTCACTAATAAGTGTTATGCGATATTATGGTGAGTAAGACGTGGCGTTGAACTCTATCCTACGCTTCGTGAATCTAAATAAGTGTAGTGTTATTATATGTCACGTGGTAAGTGTAATTAGAACTAAGTATTAGACAAGACTATAATTATTGTATTATATTTAGTGCAGTTAAGTAAGCGCCATTTTGTTTATATATCCTATAATCCTTTAGTCGTATGAGATCAAAATATCTTATTATTCCAATTATTCGTTTTGCTGGTAGATATATATAATCAGTCATTGATTTTGCTATAGTAATTAAGTAATGCACGTACAACGTACTAACCAACAAAATCCATTCTCAAGCAGATGGACACGTGGGTAACATCATGTAATAATAGGGATTTGTTCGATTTTTTTGAGTAAGCTCAACTGAGAGTTATAAACACACATGTTACTTATAGTTTCAACCGATATGACCGAATCCTATGTTATGTGTCTTGAATTTTGTCCGCCAACAAAGAGGCATTGGCACACTTCTAACTGGCAGCCCTGGGTTTTGTGTCTTGTGACTCAACCATTGTCATTGGTACACTTGCTATTTGTTGTCCTGATTAACGTATCTCGCCACTCAACTAAGAGTCATGGCATACTTGCTATTTGCTGCCCTGAGTGACGTGTCTTGACACCAAACAAAAAATCATTGGTACACCTGCCCCTTGCTGTCCTGAGTCATGTAACGTGTCTCTTAACCAGAAGTCATCGTAACGCTTGTCACTTGCAGCCCCAAGTGAAATTGTCTTGTCACTCAAACAAGATCATAGGCGCACTTGCCACTTACAGCCCTGAGTGCTGTGTCTTGTCACTCAACGAAGAGTCTGGTTACACGCCGCCGCGAGTGTCATTGTGTCTTGCCACTCAACAAAGAGTCTTTGGCACACATGCTACTAGCAGCTTACTTAACCGCAAAGCGTAGCCCAAAAGCTATCATTGTGACGCCGTTTCACACCTACATTATTACACCTATTTATAAAACGGATATATAAATTTGTAAAATTAAAATCATATTTTGAAATCTAATTTACAGAAATTCCTCTGGCTATTAGAGCGGAAAAAAATAAATGGTACTTTCCAAAATAAATTGAACACGTATTTTACATTCATTCAGATATGGACTCTTAGATAATATTATAATTAATCGTCGAAGTTATGTTATGTAGTAAGTAGCCTTAACTTATAATTGGTCAAAACATTAATAATATTTTCGAATAAATCAATTAAAACTAGTCGAAATACTGTATATTTTATTTATACTGAACTACTAGAGAAGCCTGAGGCTTCTCGTGCATGAACTGTACTTTAAAGAAGTTAAAAAAAAAACCAAGACATATGAGTAAGGTACTATAACAAAATACATCAAAAAGTTTTTACATTTAGACATTTTAGAACTTAGGGTCATTATTTACGAACGAACGTTAGACTCTGGCACTTGATTGAGATAAAAAAAAACGCAACACAAGAACTAGACACCGTTTATTTATTATTTTATAAATATTCTCCAATAATTGACTTTGACTTTGGATATTTAATATACTATACTCTTGTTCGTGACGCGGGCCTACAAAATTCGGACGTCTTTCGGCAATTTGTGCTCAGGAGGTTAGCTAATTTTTGAGTCAGGCAGTAGGCAGAAACCAGTCCGACGCTGGGCAGAAATTTGGCGAATACCAGAACGACTGACTGGTTATCGAAATTATACTGCCTGTAAAAGAAATAATAGTGTGAAGGCACTATATTATATATGCTAGTATTTAACGGATGTGAAATACTACTTAATATAATTCAGTAAAGTAGTAAAAAATACGAAAAGTAATTTTGTTAATATATATTTCTCTGAATGATCTCAGCCCAACTAAAGATTGTTTTTTTATAATATTTATTAGTTTTTTCACCAAAACTTGGAGGAATTATCAATTTTATAAATTTAAAATGCATATACAAATTTTCGGAACCAACAGGATTTGAACCTACGACTCTCTGGCAATCGCTTAAGAGCTTTAACCAACTAAGCTACGGCTCTCAAAATTAGTACCTATATGCCTTTTAAATGTCTTATAGCGACTGTAGCGCCATATTAGTAGGAAACATTGCAGTTTCGATCTACTTTTTCAAAGGTATTTTATTACATGTTGAAACAAGAGGTGACACATTCCTTTTTTATAATAATTATTAGTGTTTTTACCTCTGCAGATTTTTACACTTTGAGGAATTATATATCTACTAGCTGTTGCCCACGACTTCGTCTGCGATTGATTTTGTTTTTTGATGTGACATTAAATTTAGTTGTAGATCTAAAAAAAATAAAGTATTCAGTATTAGCGATACTGAATACTTTAAACTTTTTTTTGCCTTTACTTGCCTTAAATGAGGGGTTTGCTGTTGACCGCTGAGGAGTTCTGTCCTCTATCTCCAACCACAGTTTGGGCAAAAACACGTATTATAACCTCTATAGTACAAAAATAATTATTTAAATCGGTTATAATTTGTCGCTGTTCTGCTGTAAAATTCTCAATCACTTTCATTCCCTCTCCCAAAGGAACCGAGCTTAGTTTCGGGATTAAAAGTATCCTATATTACTTCTAACACTTCCAAAAATATTTGTTCAAAGTTTCATGAGGATCGGTTAAGTAGTTTTTGCGTGAAAGCGTAACAAACAAACTTACACTGACATTTATAATATTAGTAGGGATTGGGATTTGTAATTTAAGAGTGTATTTCGAGAAAGTGTGCGAACAACCCATGTTGTCGAACTCTTAAGTATTATAACTGTAAGTTATGCAATCTTATTTTACCCACAGCTATTAAAGCTGGTTTAAACGGATAACTTTAACAATTATATGGTTAATTTATCAACAAATAGTTGCGTTGCGTAAGGTGCGTTCCAAGATATTCATGTAATCCATTTAGCAATGTTTTATTGATCACGATTTTCCAATGAGTGCACGAAATCCCCTGTGTAGATGTGCTGGTAGGGCCAATAAGTTTGTATGTTCTACCAAGATGCTATGCTAGTTCATAGACTGGGTGGGTCTTGCGCATAGGGTATAGTCGCCATCACACGATGACTTTTAACATGGTCGCCCAGCAATTATTCCTATCAATAACCTATAACAGACCACTATATATAATATATTGGATAGAAGCAGGCGTTACTTTGCGGAAATCCATGATATATTATGAAAATTAAGCTTAATTTGCTATATTCCGGAAAAGCATTAGAATATGTATTGAGTAATTTATAATTTCTTCAATCCTTATACTCCACACCAGTTCTTCGGCAATGTACCCTCTTTGACTTACCAACGTGTACGCAAGTTTGACTTACCAATAAATAATTGTCATCATATCCCGAGGATGCTCCGGTTTCGGAGCGAGACGTGCGTAGAGGGTACATTGCCGAAGACATGTTTGGTGTTTAGAGTATAAGAATTGGAGAAATTATAAATAACACCATACAGATTCTCCTGCTATTCGCGGAGTATAGCAAATTAAGCTTAATTTTAATAATGTCCACTGCTGAAATTAAGGCCTTTCCAAACGGGAGGGTTAGTAGCACGACTTTCCACGGCCGGAGCCCACCAGAGTGAATTCCCAAATTGACCCGGCCTACTCATATACCACAACGCCGACAGCTGCGCTAGGGAGGTCGTCAAAAAACTTACCTAACCGCTAGTTATACCTCTGTATCGTCTCAGTTAAGTGAAACACGCTGTATAAACAATTACTGTTGTCTTCCTACACGAACCAGACCTTCAGAGCAACAATGACGCTAAATACAAAGCGGACCGAAATAACGCAACAAAGGGAATTCTCATGTGTAAAGACATTCCTGTTAAGCATATGCCTCATTAGTATTACTTGCCACAGTCTACGCTGCGCCGTCTGGCTTGCGTGAGTTTCAGCTATTATAAACTAATACAAATACTAGGAGTACAGTGGATATATTATGTTCTCCTAGTATTTTAAACATATAAGTGTGCCTATTTATTTGTTTTCTGCATTTGTTGTGTATTTTTAACCATAGACTAACGACGGGGTGATAAGTTGGACGTGCTTGTGTCTATCTGTGTGTCTGTGGCATCGTATTTCCGGAACGTATTTGTTTTTTTTTGTTTGATAAATGAATTAGTCAGAAAAAAGTGAAAACCAGTCTAAGATCGCCTCTACAAAAAAATAGCTGATTTTTTCACATCTTCCTCAATATGGGTATCAAATGAGAGTGCTTGACTAGTAGAATAATGCACTCTATATTGAAATTCGGGTTTATTTTAATTTTGAATATGTCTAATATACCCATTACTGGACTTCAGGGCACGGGTCGCCACCACTGTGGTCAAGTGCGGATTGATAGACTTCACACGACTTTGAGAACTCCATAAACAACTCTCAAGCATGCAGGTATCCTCTCGATGTTTTCCCGTTAAAGCCAGTAATATTTTAACTTTAAAATGTTATCTCTGCGTGTCGGGGACTAAACTCAAACCCTCCGAAAAGGAGTTCGAAGCACTAACATTAGGCTATCACCGCATTTATAGTCAACTCCATATAGTTATTAATTACTAGCTGTTGCCCGCGACTTCGTCTGCGTTTGATTTTGTTATTTGATGTGGCATTAAATTTAGCTGTAAATCTAAAAAAAATTAAAGTATTCAGTATCGCTAAGCCTTAAATGGGGCGTTTGCTGCTGTCCGTTGAGGAGTTCTGTCCTCTATCTCTAACTACAGTTTGGGCAAAATTAAACACATATTATAACCTCTATAGTACTAAAATAATTATTTAAATCGGTTATAATTTGTCGGAGTTATGGTATAAAATCGTTAAACACTCATCCTCTCTCCCAAAGGAACCGAGCTTAATGTCGGGATAAAAGAATCCCATATTACTTCTAACCCTTCCAAGAATATGTGTACCAAGTTTCATGAGGATCGGTTAAGTGGTTTTTGCGTGAAAGCGTAACAAACAAACTTACATTGACATTTATAATATTAATAGGGATAGTCTTAACTTCTCATAGTTATCGCTTGTTTAGATTTTTCATGACGTCTTTTAGTAAATCAGCCTCAACTGCAATTCAATTTAGGACCTTCTAGAATGGTTAAACGGATATCTACATGAGAGATGTAGGTGCAAAAAAACAGGAAGTATTCTCGTTACATGCGTCATGGTGTCGGTTTTCTCGACTGCGTTGAAAATGAACACGCGGAATGTGAATGAAAACCTTACTTTTTTATCCGATCGTAACGTATAGCATGATAGGGGGGGGGGGGGGGGGGGGGGGGAAGGGGGATGTTATTGTTTTATATCGTCTGTTGACGTATTCTAAATTGTTAATGATATACTTGGTTTATTATTTATTTATTTCGACAGATTAGCGAGGGCGAAAATCGAAGGTGAAGTGGCAACGGGCATATAGCTTGTGAGAACAACTTTTACGGAAGAAAGAATGTGTTGGAGTAGGAACGTCGCAAGCACAGCATTGGTACGTCATGTGATTAGACGCTTTAGCTTACAGAAGAGTCCTAGTATAGTGATTAACGACTAAGACACCAGGTATCTTTGCATCGTTTGAGTCCATGTAGGACTGAAATGTATAGAAAATGCACCCGTATTTATATCAAAATACCCACCAACTCAATGTCATGAACATAACTTTAATTATTTACACACTTTATAAAATTACCGTAACAATAGTACAAAGGACTACGTGCACGATGAAACTAATCATAATTATTTATAATTGCTCTAACCAGGTTGCTTCTTAGATATTTTCAAACGACAATGTGAGATGGTGATAACAAAAAGAACAGCCGGCTAACTTTGTTGTGGGCTTCTTCTTACACCAGGGCGCGTTTGGAACCCTCGTAGCTTTAGTGTAACAAATTGAAAAGTAAAATGAAACAGTTCTACAATACATAAAAAACTATAGAAAAAGAAGATAATTATATAAAATATTTATAGAGTGCAGTTTTTTATAACAAGAGACGACAAGAATAAACTATGACGTGCAAAATATGAAATACAAGAACGCTGTTTTGTATTTTATACCTCATTGCCTTCAAATGTTATGATGAAAATATGCTAAATGTTTTAGCAAAGGATAAAATGTATTCCTTTTCTTTAGTAAAATAAAATATTGAAATTAGTAAAGGTATTCGGTAAAAAAAGCCACGTGTGGCTAAAATACTCTACCTTGACCAACCGTTATACTAATATATCATCAGCTGTTAGCGTCGATTAATAGGAATGAAGATATAGTAATTGCACTAACGTGCGCAAAATCAACGATTTCTATTGGATCTTATTCAGTTTATGATATTTATCAAGCATTCTGTGGATTTTTTTAGAAAGGCTAACTAGACCAAGTCAATATAATGATGGTGAAAAAAAGAGCAAAGTATAAAATTTTTAAAGTTTTCGTCGATTTTTGGTGGGATATGATTTTAACCAGCTCGCAGGTTTTACTTATTCATGAGCTTGTATGTGCGACACAGTACCGCATTTTTATTTCATCAAAATAGCGAACTGCGAATGATGTCTAGTCAAAAATTGCTAGGTATTTTCTGTACCTCAAGTTAGGCACTGTCCAAACTTATCACTTGTAGATCACCTTAAATCGTAGGTTCCGGTTATTGCCATTAATAAACAATAAGCATTAATGGGCTATGTAATGCTTAAAGTAATTAAAATATCACTTGCTGCAACGGAGAAGGAAAATATCGTGAGGAAACCTGCATGCCTGAGAGTTTTCCATAATGTTCTCATGGCGTGTGAAGTCCACTAATCCGCACTGGGCCAGCGCGTTGGACTACAGCTTATATCCTTCTGATTGTTGGAGGAGACCCGTGCCCTTTAGTGGCCGGTAAAGGGTTGATGAGATGATGATAATTAACGGTCTAAGCTGTAAATCTAGAAATGATACTAACGTCCGTCATTTCCAAGAAGTGGGGCATTGACGGAAAATGATGAAGATCCAAATCACTCACAGCCGCTTTAACTCCACGAGAGTATCACCACATAATAGCGCTTTCATTCTCTATTTAATCAAATTTAATCCGCGCATCAGGTGTGTACGTTTTCACATGCTTTCTATTCCAACGTGCATACTACATACTACGCATGAGCTGTGATGTCGATGACAACGCGATTTGTTTTACGCACGACTCCGTAGTGGTGTGATTCTTGAATTACAAACAGATGTATTGTCCTCCTCAATCGCTTATATAGAGTGTTAACGCTGGCTTAATACCAACCTTACATCCTAAGATTTCTCTGATTGCCTTTGCGTGACATGTTGCACTCTTTTTTTTATGTCACTACAAGTTGACCCTTGACGGCATTCTCACGCTATAAGTGATGATGCAGGCTAAGATGGTAACGAGCTAGCCTGTTAGGGGTATGGCAGTTTTATTCAACTTATAAACTAAAGAGCTTTCTACGTGACTAAATATAATACTAAATCACTTGGCACACACATCTTTGTCAGTACGGCCGTAACTCCCGTAAAAAAAACTCTGTAACAGACAGATCTACACAGATGTTATCTACACGCTTTTTAGAGGTCATTAGGTTTATTTTATGTGACTAACCTATAATGGTTCTGAAAATTAATAAAAACTAGTTGTTTGAAGCTATATTAGAAAATGCTAGAAGGGTACGGCGAGCACAAATATCCTAATGGGTGAAAAACATCCGCAAAGGCAGGCTCTGTCCTGAGATATATAATGTATAGATAAATCGTTATGAATTAAAAATATCCACATTTATCAAAAAAAAAACTACAAACTGCAAATTAAGCAAACGACAACAAAAAAAGACGACCGAGTAAATAAATAAGAAAGTTAAAAAAAGTGTTGCCTGAACATTGAATTTTTACCAAAAGTAAATAGAAAAGCTAAGATATCCAGTCAATCATTTGTACAACTTAAACACGAACAGATATTTTAAATTTATTATTATAATGATATTTCACACAAATGTTTTTCACACATTCATAAATGTAATAAAGTTGGTTTCTCCTAATGCTTGGAGATGATTTAATTGCATATTGTATGTACCACTTCCGCCTATTTCAAAGACTGTTGTGATACTTTCTTAGCACATAAAACTTAATATATTGTTTACTATTACTTTATGTTCATAAAGTTTTATATTTGTTTTAAACTATCTGTATTTAATTGAATTATTCACTGGTAGTAAAATACTGTCAATTATTTAGTAAAAGATTTTGAATATCAGTGTAATTAAATCAAGTCTAACTGTACATGCAAAATAAAATATTCAACGAATGTTAATACTGACCAAACACCTCTTATCTTCACAAAATTAGTCGCAGACACTAAACAAAAAGGTTTTCCAACATAAAACAATTGTCAAACAACTACATATAAGCGAAAAAGTAAACATGGCACCTTTAATGGTGGGTGAAAGTCAAGTCGGCTTCCTTTTTCTCACGACAAATGAGATGTTCAGTTGATTGGAGACTCATGCGTAGGGTTTGCATGCGTCCAGATTTTGATGAGTGCATCCGAATTCTACTCATCATTATACATACAATTTAATACCACAAGGTGATAAGGTAACTCTTTGTAACTTTATTTAAATTATGAAAATATTAATAAAAAAGGTTAAAAGTCATTTAAAATAACACAAGTGAAAGAATAACAAACACAAAGATGTAACACCCAAATGATATAATTAAAAATGAAAATATATGGCAATCGTAAAGATGAATGAAGACAACTATGGTGATTTCCCTGAAATATGTCATACTAGGTGAAGAAAAATAAAACATTAACGTGGTAGCAAGGAGTCGCTTTATGCTAGTGACAAAACCTAGGTACGGTTACTCCTACAACAAGAGCTATGCTGGACAGTAGACGTTCACTGATAGACACGACCACAAAATAAAGGTAAATAAATATTAGACACTAATCTCTCGATCACGACTCTGATGGCAACCCTATTGCAATACGGAAAGACTTGCATACGTTAAGTAACTACATGTTAGAAAATACACGCTAATTATATATTTTTTCATTACAATTGTGAAGGTCTCGCATCGTAATACGTTTTTGTATTTATGAGGCATCTTTCCGCGAGATAAACATGCTGTCGTCACAATTAAGTTCAAAAATTCTATGACTAGGGGCTTCGTTACGAGTATGGGTCAACATAAGCGCGTAGAATGGTGGCCTAGAACATAGACTAACCAAACAGAAAGTCGCAAAATTGAGTACCGACTGAAACTGAACTTTAACTTATTTGGCATATATAAGGCAGTAAATTACCTTATATGGAAAACACAAAAAGTGTGATGAAGCAGGCCCAAGGCGATCAAACCAGCTATTTTGGATAACATTTTCTTTTAACGTTCAATGCGCTTTGCAACTACTTTGAACCTAATTTTCTATTTCAAGTAATGATAATCTAACCTATGAAAAGAAGTTAAGTCATAACAACTTGTGACCATAAGTTCTCATCAACAACAACTCCTAATACTAATAAGTTGGCTAAAATCTATCCTGCCTCGCACAAAAAAATAACATCTAGTAATAGTAACATCTATAAGTAAGCAATGCATTATTATACCACATTAGGCTTAACTCGTTTTTAAGTTCAATGAAGCAAAACTAACAAGTGGCTATTGATATTTAACTAAAACTTGTTTCTCATGAATTACAAAATCAATAATGAAATCATTGTGAACTCCAATGTTATGGTGTCTGCGACTTTGACATTGCATAATATATTTTTTAAAGGAAATTAATTTGCGACCTAGATACATAAAATTTCCTAATTCTAAAATTTGCATTCATAAATTGTTTTATGTTTTTGCGGGACCATTTTTTGCAAAAACACTGCAAAAATATTAATTGTGACGTATGCTTTTTAAAACGTGCAACATATATTCTAACATAAAAAAACAATGATAAATCTCAGAGAGTCACAGAGTATGATTTATCATTGACGATGGTTTCCTTCACAATTAAAGTAAGTGATAGCTGCTTAAATTAAAACGCACATTATTTAGATAAGCTAGACGTGCGTGCCGGGGATGCAACTTAAACCCAAAAGGGAAGCTGAAATATTAAGCACGCCTTTTAACCACCAGATAAGAAGGTTTGTAGAAACTAGCTTAAAAGGCTTATGGAATGCAAACATAGTGGTCAGTCAGTTTTAAATTTTAGCTCAACTATCACGCAGACGCAGCAATAAGCAGCTGATCAATGGTTCCATTTTCGTTTAACTTGTAGTACATAGTATATCAGCTCTACTGAAGGTAATTAATATTTAAGGTATCCTGCCGTGACTATGATTGGTAACTCTCCCTTTTAGTTTAAAAAAAAAAAAGAAAATAGGGCATAATAAGGCAAAAACAATAAACCAAACAAACTATTACTTTTACTTGGAGTCAATGATGGACACGAGAAAAGCGATCCCTTATGCAGAGATCGCACAGAAACACGTTTCCGTTTTGAATATCAAGTAGCCGTCAAACTCCCAACGAGATTTCTACCGAGTCAAGTGTGACGAGTGAAGTGTTTCGAGATCTTATTACACAGATTAGTGAAGCATAACACGGGTCGTTAGACGATACAACGATGGGAATGATGGATGCAGTTTTTCTAAAAGCCGATGATTTCTTATAGGAAGCTCTTGTCGGAAGTGAATTTTATTAACTGGTGGTAAACTATCAATTGTAAATATACTTAGTGCAAAAAGTGGAAACTGTAAGAATTAACATGGATTATTTTTTTAAAACATGAACCGAAATATGGACGCCAACTAGGAATAGGCCTCATAGGAAGGCTCAGAATCACTCAGCGGGCGATGACGAGAGCTATGCTCAGAGTATATCTTCGTGATCAAATCAGAAATGAGGAGATCTGTAGAAGAACCAGAGCTCAACGAGTCGCGAAGCTGAAGTGGCAATGGGTGAGGCACAAAGCTCGGAGAAAGGATGGATAATGGGATCCCAAGGTGCTAGAATGACAGCCGCACTGGTAAGCGTAGCGTTGTTCGACCCCTAACGAGGTGGACAGACCACATCAAGCGCGTCGCAGGGTGGACGCAAGCGGCACAAAACCGCGTGGAATTTGGGAATCCATACAAAAGACCTATGTCCAGTGGACGCCTATCGGCTGAAAAATTAAAAACTAACTTACGATTATTTTTTTTTAAAGTTAGTTTTCAATTTCTTTATTAATGTAGAAAAGGGCGACAGCCTTTTTTTGCAGCGATATCCAGGGACGAAATCCGTGTTCATCAAGAAACTTGAAGTATTTCTGCTTAGAAAATTAAATTCTTGAACAAACTAGGTTTACCTTTTAGTAAGCCTCTTAAGTTTTGGTCTAACTATAAAATAAAATTCGCCATATTAATTTTAATTTCGACGTTTGCAAACATTTACCAACTTTAATCATATTATATCATCATCTAGATGATATAACTCCAATAGAGTTTGTGATTTTTTTATATTGAATGATTATAATAAGTATTGACAAATCCCACATAAAATTAAAGGGGTTTCTTTCATTTGTAAATAAAACAATTTCTATAATAGCTTGTTGTGACGTTTCCACGATCAATTGAACTATTGTTTACCTGATCTCTCTTATACTGATAGAGAACATACGTTACTTAATTAATGGTGAGTGGGCAAAATTTAAACAGTAATTTAAAATTACAACCACGAAATGGCGGCCGGAGTAATACTGTAAAATTTCAATGCAACTTATCATAGAAACCAATAAACATTATTCAAAATGTTATTGAACATTTATTAGCATTGATAGATTTAGCAAATAATGTTCAAACAGATTCAAAGTCATGGCATTGAAAGTATTGACACCTCTACCAAATTAATAACATCTCAAAACAATATAATAAATACCTATACAATAATCGGATATTTTGATTTCTTAATGAAGTAGAAACCCACTACAAAAAGAACATTACTAAGATAGACAAAAAGAGGCACCACTACAAAGTTGAATCAAATTTAAACGAATTTTAATGTTGCTAAAATTAACTTAATTTTTAAATGTTAATGTATAGATTTTTATCATAAACAATCTAAAAGCCACGACATTGACACCCAAGCCACAGCCGGATCTCAAAACTGGACCAGATATTAATAGAACAATGTGGTAGGCATTGAGAACTGGACATGTGACTAGACGCAATAATAGCTTGGAACTATTGTTGCTCCCACATTGTTTTGCAAAATTCAAGCTCGTCATTTATTGGAAGTTGAAAGTCTGGTTAACTATCGGTATGCCGCGATGCGTCGCTTACTGAATAGTACAAGAAACAACTTGTTAAGACTTGATTAAAAGGTAGATTATTATTAGTCCTTTGTATCTGAAGTTCTTAAGACATATGTCTTTATAAGATGAAAATAATTCAAAAATATGGCAATCTTTATTGCCACGTTATAAACATAAAAGTGAACTGTGGCTTTATACATAGTCATTTATTATAATAATAGAAGTTACCTGCTTTTTACCAGTTGTCTCCAACTGGTAAAAAGCAGGTTTTTTTCTTAAGTTTTCCAAATTGGAAAAAAGTAGTCCTTGATTTATCAAACTGTAATGCCATTTCATACTTTTATATAAAACGCTTTGACAGCAATGGGATGTTATGATATTGATAGATGATTCGAGCGTCTTGTTTTGTTAAGTATTTGCTTACTCGATTGTGAATAACATCCGCTACCAATTTTATTTGCTTGTATAGCGATTCATTGACAAGTTATGTAATCGATAAATAAAAGGTCTTAGAGAAAGTGCCAGTTAGTATACGGAACGTTTGTTTTTTTTTTTCAAATTTAGCAGGCTTATATTTCATGATTTACTTGAATCTCACAGAGTTTAGGTGCCTTTGCCAAATCAATTAGTTTCTTAAGACTTAATATCTTGTAACCAGCTACTTTAAATGAAAGTGTCTGTATCGCATTGTATAAGATTTGATTAAGCTCTTAGTCTTCTTTTAATTACAGGTTTAATATATTTACTACCTGTTGCATTCTAGATATCAATGCACCATCGTGCAGGTAGTTACCCGATGTTTCTACATCAGAAATCTGCCGCAATAGGTATTAGGCCCAGGTTACTTTCGATCAGTTGCGTGACCCTCGAATTAAGGGGTGAAGCTCCGTTCCTTCTAGTAGGAGGCTTCAGCCGTGGCTAGTTACCAACCTACTG
The DNA here is from genome assembly GCF_905163445.1 of Pararge aegeria. Taxonomy (NCBI): domain Eukaryota; kingdom Metazoa; phylum Arthropoda; class Insecta; order Lepidoptera; family Nymphalidae; genus Pararge; species Pararge aegeria. Next base: position 5,509,016 of record NC_053195.1, on the reverse strand, counting down.
ACCAAGACGTGCTGTTACGTGATTTAGCGTACCGGTACTATGTGGTGTTGAAACTGATTGGGATTAATATAATTACCATAGCTCTAACTCTGCTCTTACGAGAAGATAAGATTGCACCTCACTTTGCTTTTTTATGGTTTTCGTAAACTAAAAATATTTCAAAAAGGGTACCTGACCTACACTTATTCTGTCGGTTAATCTATGGTAAAATCCTAGCTGTGATATAGCGATAAACAGATAACTATGACATTGACAACTATGTCACAGCCGGATCTGAAACTGGACCAGTGAATTATCCGAAAGATCTGGGCACTGCTCAACCTAACCTTGACGTGCGGTCACAATGAAACCGAATCTGGCATTTGGCCTTTGTTTTTGTACCTGTATTTTAATATTTTTTATAAAATTCAACATAACAAAACATCATTTATACCAGTTTCAAAGCGTTGTGCTATGCATTTTTATATCCACAAGAATTTTTAGAATGGAAGTTTTTCAGGCTTTTATCTCTTATCACTGTTTAAAAAATAAAACTTGCCTAAATAGGCCACGGCCGCTAACTATGAGCCTCATAAGAAGGCTCAGAGTCACTCACCGGGCGATGGAGAGAGCTATGCTAGGAGTATCTCTACGTGATCAAATCAGAAATGAGGAGATCCGTAGAAGAACTAGAGTTTCCAGCATAACTCAGCGAGTCGCGAAGCTGAAGTGGCAATAGGCAGGGCACATAGGTCGGAGAACCGATGGACGTTGGGGTCTTAAGGTGATGGAATGGCGACCCCGCACCGGTGAAAGCAGCGTAGGTCGGCCCCTAACGAGGTGGACAGATTACATCAGGCGAGTCGCTGGGAGCCGCTGGAGGCAAGCGGCCCAGGACCGTGTATTGTGGAACTCCCTACAAAAGACCTCTGTCCAGTAGTGGACGTCGATTGGTTGACATGATGATGATGATGAAATAAACCAATAAGGCAAAGACGTCAACAACAATTTTACAAGTAGGGTGGTTAAAAGTCTGTGATTTCTTTGCGAAGATTTTGCCTAAAAAATACTTGTTATCATTTAAGGCAAAAGTTATCTAGTAAAGATTAAAAGCTTTGTTTCTTGAAATAGGAAAATATATCCGCGGAATGGGGAGGCCTATATATATTTTTTTATTTTAGTGAAGTGATGGCATAAAATAGTAGTCTTTCCGCCATCTATCGTTTATCATTGTTTTAAAAATAAAAGGTGTGAATATAATAATAAGGAAAATACGTCAAGAATACTGTAATTTATATACAAGTAGATAGAGACGGTATTGTCAAACTTTTCAAATATCAATGACATCATTTCGTTTTATAATATAAGTTCAGGTAGAAAACGCATCTTAGCCAGACGTACAACCTGTATAACAGTCTTACATAGAAAAATAAACAAATTAATATTAATGGTGTAATAATTTCTCGTGCTACACACAATAATGTAAAACACAAGTTAACACATTATCTTAGGATATTTCGGCGATATCAAAAACTGTAAAATTAACGGAATCAGGTACCCATAACTATTTTAAATGCAAATTACTACGTGCGTGACTATATGAATTACAAAATCTTGTAATCCAACTGCAGAGAGATAACATCTGTATAATTTTAGGGTTGCCAAACCTTTATAAAATTTTGCTCGTTTAATTACATATTTTAATCAGAAAACATAAATTTCAGTATCAATCTTAACAACGTAGTGAAATGCCGTACTTTTGTGTATTTTTTAACTTTTTATATCACGATACACTTTCAGTGTTAGAGAGTCCCTCATAGTCGTAGTCAAACGAAAAAAATTATACGTTTTGTCGTTAAGTTGCAACCCTATGATAATAACAATTCTTTACACGTTTCGAGAAACTGGAAATGGTCGATTAAAATACAAAGGTCCTTGACTTTAAAACAAAGAAATTGCGTCACATTTTATGATTTGGTACCTATAGAGATAGAGTAGATTTCTCTTTATTTTAGTACCAGGTTAAGCAGGATTTTACGAGGTTGTTGATGAGAGCTACTATGTTTAATAACTATCATACCGAACGATTTAATTTCGGTATTGTTTAACTGTTCTTACAGTGGCTCATGGGAGGAACCGGCCGTGGCTATGAACCATGGTCACCGTGATGAAACCGATAAGGGGTATGAGTTTAATATAACTGCCGTACCCCTAGCAGGTTAGCCCGCTATCATCTCAGACTGCATCGCCACGTACCAGGTGAGATTGCAGTCAACGGCTAACTTGTAGGAAAATAAAGAAAGTTGGTAACCGTTCGAGATCTGGCAACTCGGTCATCAGTCAGTCAGTAGTTGTTGATGGAACAAGATGGCTGACCGGGTAAGTGGGCAACCATCGCCTATAATAATAGAAACACTTCGCAAAGCATGCAAGGAACACGTCGTACAGCGTGCCCGCACTCTGTCCTTCAACATAAGGCGTGGGTGGTAAACTACATGGGTATCTAATTACACCAGCAACCCGGAACGCAGCATCATAAAATGCTGCTTCGCGGTAAACATAAACACATGGCATTTGTGGCCGTGAAACTTTTTGTGCGTATGTTATTTCGAAATCACAAACAGACTCATGAGTTTTAATATTAATACCTTGTTATAACCAAAGTTATTTTGAATTGATACATAACGGTGTCATCTCAAATCGCTTACTTGTAGTGGTATGGTCATTGTGAGCATCGATAGAAAATAATCACCAATCCGTCACACAGCGGTCAATGACCTGGCACGAAATCTACGATTTTCCACTCCGGCCGCCATTTCGGAAAGCAATGCATTTTGAAGGCATTTAGTTATGATACCACCTCTTGACGTCCTTATTGCTAAGAGAAAAAGATTCAGAATCGTTTGCTACAAACGCTTTGCTCCATTGAATCGTTAAAACGGCTGTCTAAACTAATTTATTGGTACAGTTAGGAACTTTCTGCTGACTTTAAATAGCGTTTGTTCATTGTATCACTAAGTCTACTTGCATGTGTAAAAAAATAACTATTAGCTAATGTGAGTAAATAATGTCCAAATTAAAGAATCGCTAACCGATAGCTATAAACAAGGAACTTTAAAACCGTGGCATACTTAAAGCTACTTATTAGCTAATATAACTCTTAAATACTAAATATCGATACGAAATCAAGTATAAAATTAAATAAAGCCTTATACAAATGAAAATTCTCATAGGAATTAGAGAAAATCCTCACAATAATATTAAACATCTGTATGTCTTTTAACCCGAACGTTCAAGTCAATCAAAAAATCTAAATCTATGAACAAGAAATTTATGAAGATCAACTAAGTATACATACCAAGCATTTAATAAACAAAGAAACTGATCGTCATTTACCTGCAACAGAAAAAGAAAGAAAATGGTTAGTATCTACATAATACTAACTTTTTATAGTCAACTGAGTAATTTATTAACTTTAAAGATAACGTTGAGTGATAACTCAGCTAAGATATAGTAAATCGATAATAAATACAATGGGCACAATCAGTCACATCTGAGTGGCGGAGCCCCAGTGCGAAGACCTCGATAGTTTTTACGGCATTTTCTCTTTTATTCGCTCCATGGCCTCGTCTATTGGCTACATGTTTACATTCGATCTTGATCGCATCTAGAGATCTTTAGCGCGAAGAAAAGGCACGTTAGGGAGAAGTGTCGCTTCGGCTGTGGCTAGTTACCGCCTTACCGACACGGACGTACCTCCAAGCGATTTAGCGTTTCAGTACGATGCCTTTTAAAGAAGAGAAGGCCTAAGTCTGAGATTTGTTGATTATAATGGACAATAACCATTGTAATATAAACTGTAAATGCGACGAAGGGACGAAAATGGCTTCTTTTTTATTGATTCACTTTGAAAATTATTAGTTCATAAGCGAAATTAGCATGTGGTGTTTACCTTTAAATGGTTTTGCATACTCTGTGTAATGTATATATGATAAGGAATATTATTTTAAATTATGTGAAATCGCTGACCCAATAAATAAATGGATATTCACTCTTGTTTTAAAGATCTGGGTATATTGAAAACAAGAGTGAAACTTGCAAGAACAGGCAAGAGGAAAAAATCTCAGAAGGGTATTCCAAACCCTAGCATTGTACATAAGAAAGAATGAATGCGAGGGAGTGTGTGAAAATGACATAAGGACCGAGATTCGCCGAGTGTCTTCTGGTGCGATAGTAAAATTTGGTGGTTATTTGTAAATTCCAAAATACATCCTATGAAACACTGACAAACTGTCTTACTATAACAATCTAGACGTTTGAGTTTAGCCATCTTCGCCGATGAGTTTCCTGGATTGGTGATCCAACGCATCTGAAGCGGGCAACTGGCACTTTGGTTCCTCTAAGAAGTCGGTTAAAAGTAAATTACAATGTAGCATGTTTGGAAATATCTCGACAGTCATTAGCCATGTTTACTACAATTTGCGGTGAGAGACCAGTTACAGAACCAGTTACGTAAGCTCCAATTATATTTGATGAGTCGCCTAATGATAGATTATAACTATTATAAGAACATCACAAAATAGAAAACTGCTCAATTGTACTTGAATACTATTTTGCGTAAATTGACGATGCGTTTTAAAAATTCATTAGGGTCCATACTTATTGTATGCATATCTTATATTTACAATTCAATTATGCTATGTTATGTTACGTTTCCTCTTTTATTCCCTTGGACTAAAATATTATTATAATTAAAATTGGACTAAAAAAGCTGGTCTGTGCTGAAGTTTGAAAAAAGCATCATCAACAATAGTTGACTTTAGTTTTATCATTGGCATAAGAAATGAACCAGCTAGATACAGCCTGGGTAACAAGAACCTTGAAGCCCTTACCATTCCCAAATTAAAAGTGAGACCACTATTCATCATAGTCACTTCTATAAAGGACTAAATACAGGATGCTAAATGCAGGATAAGTGCATCCCATTATCCAGATTTCTAGAGCAAATAGAGGAAACACGCAAACTACAACACACACTGGTAATAAGAAGCAACTATGTTTTCGAAAAATAAGAATAACACCAGCACGGGCATGCGACACGCAATATTTATACAATATTAAATTAAATACCACTTTAATAAAGCCTAATAACCAGCAATTGTGTCATGGGCGATAACGGCTTGCGCAACTTAATAGCGGTAATGTCACTAGTTCTCATAAGATATTGTAAGCTAATTAGTTAGAACAGCGACTGGGAGAAACTTTTCTTTTTGAATCAGATGCGGTAAATTTAACAACGTCATATATACAAGTCTACTGTCGAAGTTTAGTTTTGTCGGAGTCTTCAGTCATGATAAGCTACCGTCTTGCCAATAAAGAATTGCTGTTAAGCAATTAAGTTTTCATCTACGATGTCTCCTAGAAACTTATTAGGAGTATGGGTTTAATGTTACTGTCATAGTTCAAGCAGGTGAGCCAGCTACCATCTTAGACTGCATCATGTAATGGATAAAAACATAGGTCTTAGACATCTTATAGCAATGCTTTTTTGTCTCTTTTACTTCCAAAAATGTTTTTGTTATTCCACTTCAAGTTAGCCCTTGACTGCGATGATATAATCTACAATGGTAGAAGGCTCTTAGCTTCATGAATACGTACTGACTAGTCATCATCATCATCATCATATCAACCGATAGTCGTCCACTGCTGGACAAAGGTCTTATGTAGGGAGTTCCAAATTCCACGGTTCTGTGCCGCTTGGATCCAGCGGCTACCTGCGACGCGCTTAATGTCGTCTGTCCACCTCGTTGTGGGTGGACCAACGCTGCGCTTGCCAGTTCGGGGCTGCCATTCCAGCACATTGGGACCTCGACGTCCATTCTTTCTCCGAACTATGATCCCGGCCCATTGCCACTTCAGCTTCGCGACTCGTTGAGCTATGTCGGTTACTCTGGTTCTTCTACGAATCTCTACATTTCTGATTCGATCGCGTAGAGATACTCCGAGGCTCCGAGCATAGCTCTCTCCATCACCCGCTGAGTGACTCTGAGCCTTCTTATGAGGCCCATAGTACTGTACGTGGAGTTGCTATCTAGACACAACTTTAAGCCGACTAACTAACTTTATATAACTTAGTTGGTCGGCTTAAAGTACTTGTTTGGCTTTCGGTTCAATACTAGGAGATAACTAATTCACTAGATTCACATAAAACTTCATTTATGGTTAAAATGCTTCTTTAACACTTTTTCTGTATCCTTTGTATTTCGAATTACTTGACTACATTATAAACAATCATGCAGTATCAAATCAAAATACGCTTGTGTAGATGTTTAGAGAGCTATATGGTAGTCACTGAGTAGTTTCATATGGGAAAGCTTAATTGATTAACGATATGGCTTTACCACGAGATCGCTAAATAGTCGTGGCGAAATCTTCCCACAAGCACAATTAATAGTCAATCAGAAAGATTAAAGTTTCCACAATTTTGCGAGACATATCATCGAAACAAGAAAAAAAAACAAGTTATGCCTCTCAAGCAAAACTTTACGAAATCCTACGCCATTCGCATACACGAAAACGAAGCGGTCAAGTGTATATTGACAAGGCCGCATCCAAAAGAGATATTTATGAATAGTTTTACAACATCAGTAGCGTTCTCTCCTTGAATGTTAAAAGAAATCTGCGTTGCACGCGACGCCGTTTCACATACACCTTGTTTTGTCTATAAACGTATACTAGACATACTTGTTTAAGTGTCCCTTATTGCTTTGTCAATAAGGTTGGAAATGTGATGCTCATTTTCATCTTTATGTGGTTGGTACCCGGTACTGGTGTGTGGTTTACGTATATTAGTTTTTCACTTCTGCGTATTTGTTGTAGGTGAAGCGAAAACTCATAGACTTTTCAATGAAGCATAGCGCAAGTGATACTTAAGTTTACGTCTATGTTGAAGGTAGGTACTTGTTACAATGTTGATTTAGTATCATTAAAGTTTTAGTAATCACGTAATATATATAATAACTGATTCAGGATATACAGCAGCGCCTTAGTCAAATATCAAGATTTCTCTGAAGACTCATATAAAGTCAGCAACGAATTGAATATTGTCATATTTAAATAAACTTAAATTCAGACTACACAATCCACTCGATAAAGAGCTTTAGAACATTTACGTACTTCACCTCGACTGTTTTGGAGCTATAAATAATCACTTATGATCCTGTCAACTCAAGTATGTGAATAGGGCAAAAGTTCATGAAATGCACATTGCGAGATCAGATGAGAAAGAAAGAGTGTAGAAAATATTTAAAAAAATAATCTGCAGTAAATTTTATAACGATTGAAAAATGAGCAAATATGGATAATAAGCAAATTAGTTAAGACGCAAAACGGCTCCGTTGAACTACTGGTAGGTATGGTAACCAACAAACTTTAATATCTATGACGACAAAAAAATTATGTAATCATATTGCATTCAAAATGTCAATAAGTTGGATTTAAATAGGCTTCACAGCAAGGCTTCAGCAATGCTGACATTTACAAAAACTATATGGAATCAAAAATATACTCTATCTTTATTGTGATAAGCCTCATCTTAGCTAATTCAATTTGTATGAAGTCATTAGTTACCGATTTGGGAAACAGTTACAAACGGTAAAGAGGTACATTGGGCTACTTTATGCATCACCTGTCTTCTATTTGTAATTTGTAAAAAAAATATATTTTAATAAATTTGAAAACCTGGATAGCAGCTTCATTTTTGTGCCTTTTGGTGTAGAGACTTTGGGACCGTGGGGTCCGGAGGCAAGAGCCCTTTTCAAAGAATTATCGAAAAGGGTTATCGAGTCTACCGGTGATCCTAGAGCGGGCAGTTACCTTGGCCAACGAATTAGTTTGGCCATCCAGAGGGGAAATGCTGCCAGCATCTTAGGAACTGTGCCTCGCTGCGGTGGTTTCGAGGACGTTTTAGATTTTATTTAGTTTTTAAATAGTTTATTTTAGGTTATAGTTATGTATTAATAAAAATTATATTTTAGAGATAATCAAATAAATTCCATAAATTTGATCTGTATATAAAAAGTATAGTAGAATTATTTTTATTATTATTGCAGGCTTTCATTGAACTTGCAATGTCTTTAATATAATAGTTTGTGCCGGTCAAATCTTGCGGATGAATTTGAAACAATTATCGCTGACCAATTGTGCTGTTGTTGTGTATACACGTCTAGTTCTACGCCTTGAGTACATGGCTGTGGATTCAATTCCACTACTGGAAAAAGTATTTGCGATGAACATGATTTTTTTTCAGTATCTGAATGTTTATTCGTAAATTATAAGTGTTTATGAATATTATTATAAAAGTATTCAGCAGTTATCTTAGTACCCATAACACAAACTACGCTTACTTTGGGGCTAGGTGGTCAAGTTGTATTTGTAGTTGTAATTGTAGTAGTATATTTATAAAAGGTTTGGATAGCAATGTAAATAAGTGACATCATCTAAATCCAACAATCCAATTATGCTTAATTATATTTTAAGGCACCCCTAGCGCATTTAAAGGGTACTACTAGTAAGGGTAACTAGTAAGGTTTTTAGGAATGACTAGTAAAAATAAAGATTGGTTTTGCTATTATTCATAGTTAACTAATTGATCAGTGGTTTAAATTCGTTTGATCAAACCTTTAAATAAATAAATAATAATAAAATTGATTTAGGTACTGTTATTATATAAATGAATTTGTTTGAATTAAGATTTGCATGTCATAGATTTAAACAAAAGAATTGAATTGAATTAAACTTTATGATTTCTGTCTCCTTTATACAATTCTTCCTGTATACAATTACGACTATGTCAAATGAGTAATCACAAATTGCTCCTCTCCTCCTCTTAAAAGGGCCCTTATGTTTTCTTTTCGCCTATATATATTCGTAAATATATGTATATGTATTGATGTATGTTACCAAAACATATAAAAACGCTATAAGAACGTATAAAAACTTTAAATAAAACAGACGTATAAATGCATACTCGCTTATTATACTTTTATATAGGAGTTACTTATATAGATATATAAAAAAAACATTCAATTCAATTGCATTGCATTTGTTAACAGTTTATTGACATTTAGCTTACGCCGCGACGTTCTTATACGTCGTTGAATGATGATGTTACTCTTGATTACATACGTAATTATTATGTAACATCACAATCACTCTGTAAGTACGCGGAAATAATTACGTTATTGGGTGTAAACGCTTTAAGTATAAGCTAACGTGTTTTGAAACTGTGATAGCCTAGTGGGTAAGGCGTCGGCTTATCTTGAATGGGGAGCGAATTTGGACCCCGGCACCTATAACTTCTCGGAGTTATGTGGATTTTTAATATATGCAATTTTATAAACCTGCTTTAATGATGAAGGAAGACCTCTCCTATGAGAGGCCCGTGCCCAGCTGTGAGACGTCAATAGGTATATGACAAGGCAAATATTTCTTTATCCAAAAAGGCCCATAGATGGCGCTTTTGATGCGTACGTTACATAAAACATGTGTACAACATGTAGTGAGATGATGGCGATAACTACATTCGTAAACTTAAAACTAAAGCTTCGTGTGTTCCAAACGCGTCATGGTCATATGTAGTATTCATTACATAATATAATAATAATAATAATATATACTACGACAATATACAAATCGCCATCTAGCCCCAAAGTAAGCATAGCTTGTGTTATGGGTACTAAGATAACTGAAGAATAATTATATGAATAATATACATAAATACTTATAATATATAGATAAACACACCCAGAAACTGAAAAATATTCATGTTCATCACATAAACATTGTCCAGTTGTGGGAATCGAACCCACGGCCTTGGCTCAGAAAGCAGGGTCGCTGCCCACTGCACCAATCGGCCGTCATAGATATACATAGTATATGATACTACATAATTCCGTACGAAGCTATCGTGAAATTAACTTTAGTGAAGCTTAAATCTAAATCCATCAGTTGCCTATTACAAGGAATTCGGTTGAATCAAATAACCGTGTAAATCTTAAATCGAACTACAAATCTGTATACCGGTTTCAATTGCGTTCAATTACAGCTTCTCATTAAGTAACACATTACACCTTTGACACAAATCTCAACATATAGAAAGTTAATTATAACTTTCAAATTTCACTGTGATGTAACCGTACCGGGCCGGACCGGTTGCGGTCGCCAATTGCCGAATTAGCGGTGGTGTACCGCTGACAGAAATTAACGCTAATATAACCCAATGTGAAGCAAGCCGTCAAATTCAAAAACAACATTAATTAGTGTATTAATGAATAGGGTACGATATAAATGTGATATGCGTTATGTTATATAAACGCCCTGTTAAGTAAATAAAGGTTTAACAAAACATTAATATTTATTTATTTATCAACATTCTACTAACATTATAGGGGTGTACCGCTGGGCGCTGATAGAAATTAGGGCTAATAGGAGTTTAACCCAATGTAAAGCAAGCCGTCAAATTAAAAAATAACATTTTGTTGATTAGTACATTAATGAATTAGTGTCATATGTGTAATATTGTATTAACGCCCTGTTAAATAAATAACGGTTTAACATCCCATTAACATTTACTATTACTACTATGATTATAGGGATATCCCTAATTCACTAGCGTAGACTGTCTATAATATTTTCTTATTACCATTTATACTAAACATGTTCCTTAAGGCGGTAAAATGGTGTTTAATTAATATTTTAAACACGTTACTCATTGGGAAGAACGTTTTATCTCACTTATGAAATAGACATAATATGCTGTCGCAGATTTTTTTTTAAACTTTTAATGGGGAACAACTTTGTCGATTTTATCGAAACTTTAACCGTTTACGCAGCACACGCAGCGGAAGCTTTCAACAGGAAAAAAACACCCAGATTTTGAAATATTCTTCATTGGAGCAATGCTTCTATTGGTCGTAACGTATATAAGGATTTAGCCTTCCTCGATAAATGGGCTATCCAACACTGATAGAATTTTTCAATTCGGACCAGTAGTTCCTGTGATGATCACGGGTTTAAGTAGACAAACAAACTTTACAGCTTTATATATTAGTAAACGATTAACAACTTATACCACGCGAATTCACCCAAAGCAGCATACTACAACATTAATATTAAAATATCTATCAACCATCAAGCAGCATCAAAAGTAGATAATAAACTTGATTTGTACTGTATCGTTTCCGGTAAGTGTCCGGTGGACGTTTGTTCTATGATGTAATAAAGTAATCAAAAGCTACTTTTGATTTAGGCAAGCCAATATATTCTAATGATGCCATCATCATTATTGTTCGGGATGCCCTAAATATAGGCAAGGCAATTTAGTAGGGAAAACTCAGTCCTCAGTGCTGCTACTGTAGAGTCTACAGATACTGCATTTTCCGGCGAAGCACCACCATTCCTTCGGGCTTAAAGGTCTATGAATTCTACTAGCTGTGCCGCTTTAAATTTGCGACTCGTTTAGCTATGTTGGTGACTGTAGACTTATTTGAACTATGGATCTTCTCATTTCTGATTTAGTCATGTAGAGATAGTCTGAACAGTTTTCCGTATTATCCACTGGGTGATTCGAATTTTTCTCGCCCACACATTACTTCAATTAAAAATAAACTTAACAGAACTAGTTATAACGTTCTAATTCAAATTAAAAATCAAAAATGTTTTGTTCATGTAGACCGTATCACAGGTACTGCATGAAGCGTTCATACATTTAACATGTAACACTAATGTAAGCGATGGTGATAACTGCATTCGTTAACTTAAAACTAAAGCTAGGAGTTCTCTTACTACAATATACCAAATAATTACTATTATAAGGGATATCTAGATTGTTTGGTTGATTAACCGCCTCATTCGTCCACTAGTTGCATGTCCAAATATGTTTTGTGAGACCCTAGGATCTATTCCCGGGCCGATATAGTGGAACAACAAATTGTGAAAAAATATGGTTTGTTATTAAAAGTCCGGTACCTACAATTACTATACGCTATTGAATTAGTACCTTAATAACAGAAACCTTGGGACCCCAAAGTCCATCCTGAACGTTGGAGTCCCAAGGTGCTGGAATGGCAGCCAGCACTGGTAAGCTCAGCGTTGGTAAACCCCCAATTTCGTGGACAGACGAAAATAAGCAAGTCGCAGGTAGCCGCTGGACGCAAGCGGCACAAAACCGTGGAATTTGGAACCTAATAAGACTTATTTCCAGCAGTAGACGTATATCAGTTGATATGATGATGATGATGATTGAAAATCATCGAAATTAATACAAATTGATACCCTAGCTGCATCACACATCCAGGCCACCTCGTCAATGGCAGGTGCGGCTGCTTGCAGTGCCGAGCAGGCCAAAACCTGGATAGCAGCTTCATTTTTGTGCCTTTTGGAGTAGAGACTTTGGGACCGTGGGGTCCGGAGGCAAGAGCCCTTTTCAAAGAATTATCGAAAAGGGTTATCGAGTCTAACGGTGATCCTAGAGCGGGCAGTTACCTTGGCCAACGAATTTGTTTGGCCATCCAAAGGGGCAATACTGCCAGCATCTTAGGAACTGTGCATCGCTGCGGTGGTTTCAAGGACGTCTTAGATTTTATTTAGTTTTAAATAGTTTATTTTAGGTTATATTTATATTTTAAAGAAACAATATTACTATATTCGGACTTTTATAACAATAGTATACTCTTTACCAATTAATACATATAAATAAAATAACGATAATAAATGTAAACCAAAACAAACAACAATGTAGATTTTTTTTAATTGTATTACTGAAAGTAGGTCACAAATTAGAAACAAAATATTTTTAGATAAACGGCCAATATCACGCAAGATCTCCCTGTAACTACAAAATAATAATATAAGACCTTTGAACGATTTACTCGAGTGTAAATAAATTGGTATGCTGATTGCCACTCCATAATATGTAACGAATAATTAATTACGCATGAGTGATATAATATTTAGTGCGTGCTCGACCGTGAAATTACATATACGACTAGATACATAAGATGGGTGCGAGTTATTCGAAAAGGTGAGTTTGTGTCATACTTTTAGTATAAATCTAATTTCGCTAAATGTTATCATAATTCATCATTATCCAAATTATCAAACCATTACCTGCCTACTACAAAGCTCAGGTCTCTCAGAATTAGAAGGGTTAGTTCGAACCCAACCTATAACTTTTCAAAGTTATGTGCGTTTTAAGTAATGAAAATATAACTTACTCAACGGTACAGGAAAACATCGTGAGGAAAACGGCATGCTTGAGAGTTCTTTCTGAGTCAAGGCCGTGGTTCGATTCCCACAACTGGACAATGTTTGTGTGATGAACATGAATTTTTTTCAGTGTCTGGGTGTTTATCTATATATTATAAGTATTTACGAATATTATTCATATAATTATTTATTAGTCATCTTAGTACCCATAACACAAGCTACGCTTACTTTGGGGCTAGATGGCGTGTGTGTATTGTCGTAGTATATTTATTTATTTATTAACTTATATATAAAGCTGTAAAGTTTGTTTGTCTACTTAAACGCGTGATCATCACAGGAACTACTGGTCCGAATTGAACAATTCTATCAGTGTTGGATAGCCCATTTATCGAGGAAGGCTAAATCCTTATATATCATCACGTTACGACCAATAGAAGCATAATGTGTGTATTAACGTAGCATATGTTTTTTTTCTTAATGTTCCAAAGGCGGGTGAAGTTCACCAATCGACACTGGTCCAGCGTGGTTATCTAGGGCCTACACCCTTATCATTGTGGGAGGAGAACCGTGCCCTATAAAGGGCCGATAATGGGTTTATATAATGATGATGATTCCCAAAATAACAGTTTCACTTAATGAGAAATTAAATTTCCATTTAAAATATTTTTAGGATTGAGATGTGGATTTTGAGTAGTAGGTACAATATTTCCAAACATTGCAGTCGCTAAGGAAACTACCAAATATCCTTCTGCAAGTGCAAAGTTAACGTATGTATTAAGGCATCTAGGGCAACACGTAAAACGACAATTTCCATACAAATGACGGTCACTTTCGAAACTCTATTGAGATTCCGCCGCGCAAGTGATTCTGACCATTGTCTTTAACAACAATCGAACTTTACACCATCCGAACCGACGGGCGACGGGCGAAAACACCAAAACAAGTTGTATTACATCATACACTTCGTCATGAAAGGCTTGCGGCGATTATGTATCTGGTATTAATAATATATATTTTAATAATAACATATTAAAAATAAGTGAAAGGGATTTTTTCATGTCCGGCCAGGTCTTTGTACACTTTAAAAAAAATTGAATATAGTTCTGCAGATACAAAATAACTATATTTTTAGCAGCTTTTCAATAAATAAGATTTCGAAAATTAAAATGAAAAACAAAGATTAAATTTAGGTATTTAAAAAACGTTTTTTTTTCGTTCAGAAATATAAGCTTGAAGTATATTCATCGACATTTTATTATTTATTAACATAGCGTATATACCTAATAATTATATTGTTGGATCAAGGGTCGGATACAGAAGGCAGTAGTCCTTAAACGGCGCGTATTGTGAGGAGGTTCCTCACTCTGAAGCCCTGACCGCCGGTTGCTTGGGCATTCGAAAACCCCGTAAGCGGAGGTTGGATGTTTTTTTTTCTAAATTTTTAATAGTGTTTATTATTTTATTTTTAAGCATTGTTAAGAATTAAAAAAAAAAATGAAAAAGAATAAATGATAGATGAATTAATGATATATTTAACATGCGTATACTATTTATTTATAGTAATAATGGACTGTAAAAAATAGATTCCCTGATAGTAAATAAAAACCATCGCCGATAAACACAGAAAAACTTCGCAGGGCATGCAAGGAAAACGTCCCGCAAAGTGGCGCCCAGTGTCCATCAACCTGAGCCGTAGGTGTTAAGCCTCATATTCCTGTAATCACACCGACATTTACACACTTCAGACCGGAACACATTCCAATGCCTTTCGAACATCATCGCCTCACATGTCGCTAAGCAGTATCGACGTGTCCCGGTCTTCAGGGCGCGGTTGCCGGTCTTATTACAGGCACAAATTATTAGAGGCTTAGCACCAACGTGTCAGGTTGCATGCTCTCCGCAGCAGTGGCGTGCACTTCATACAAGAACAAAAGCAATGGCTACCCTGGCTGAAGACACTAACCTATGAAGAAACTGAGGCGCTTCTTCAGTTTATTTCTGTTTAAAATGTAATGGATATAGACGCACTTAATAACATTTACACTTCTATCTATTCATATAATCTAGTATAATCTATCTCCAATCCAAAATTCAGTCAAATCGGTTCAGTAGTTTTTGCGTGATAGAGTAACAAATATCCATCCATCCATACAAACTTTCGCATTCATAATATTAGTAGGATATGAGTGAGGTATTCCTAGGAAAACAAAAATAGGATCATGGTGTCTAGGACTCACTCACAAAACGAATCATTAACTCAAAACACAACAGCATTGCGTGATCAGCTTGAGAGATATAAAAATATAAAATTCCAAAAAACAAAACGAGAATAATTTATTACAACGTCAGAGCCTAAAGCAATAAGCTACGCAAGTCGCAACCTAAAGCCACTCGAAGTCGGTACAAAACTGTTAAGCAAGTACCTCGTGTCTTTGAGCAATTTCGGCGAGCGCTGATTTCAATTTTTCGGCATACTCTTATTTTCAAGTAAGCCACTGGCGCAATAAAAAGCAATTACTGTCGTTAAGTTTACTGTTGTTCATGTCAAAATCTGCGGTAAATTTATTCGCTACAAAGTTATATTTATGCGCCAGTCGATTTTTAGGTACAATACTTGTTTTATTCGCTTTACAGGCTAGCCCTTGACTGCAATCTTACTTGGTGATTAATCTATTATATTTATTTATTTAAGTGATGATGCAGTCTAAGATGGTAGTGTGTTAATCTGGCAACTTTATTATTTATTGGTTATTATTTACTATTGTCTTTATTATTTATTGTTCAACTGTGTATGGCAGCTTTACGTAATCTTATTCGGTTAGTTCGGCATTGTACCGGAACGCAAATTCGCTTGGCGGCACTTCATTGTCTTTGGGGCAGAAACTAGCCACGACTAAAGCCTCCGAGAACCCTAGATAAAAAAAAAACAGAAACTAAAATTGTAACTTCGACTTGTGAGACCACAGAACTTACCACCCGGCTAGGGTCAAAATTTGTTAGATTGTCTCGGAGAGCAAGACAAGCTGTTCTTACTTCTTACTCACTAGGTACCGGACGTGCTCCTTGCATGCCCTGTGGAACGTTGCTTTGCTTATAGACGATGGTTTCCTACTTAACATCAGGTGTGCCACCTGCTTTGAACGTCAATTATTACTATTAAAAAAATCAAAACTAAACTCAGAACCTCGACACCCGTAGGAGGTTTTCACAACGAGACCGACCAAGCAGTTTAAAACAAATACAGTTTATTATACTTCTCTTATGCTAGCTACCTAGTTTTTCACCCATAAGTCTGTTAGCCATACCAGTACAAGCCTGCGAACTGTCAAACCTCACCCCAACCTTGCTTTAGTCTCGCGCATTCACCACTGTGATTGGTTGAAATGGCCGCTAAATTAGGAATTTACTTTTTTCCAATCGTCATTAACTACTATTACGTTGTAGCTGCTTTATTTTATCACTTACAGTTGCCTGCGAATTCGTTCGCGTTTCTTTCGAGTATTTTAAATGAGAATCGTTAGTTGTCTTGAGATAAATAATAACATTGATTTATTTCAAGCTTCAACCATAATTATAAATAAAATGTTTTTCAAATAAAATAAAATAGCATAATAAAATATATGACAAAACAAAATATAAATATACAAGGAAAAAATTTAATCAAATCAATAAAAAAATAAAAATATTCCTTAAATAAACTCTCTCTAAGGCATTGGTACAATAAAATATCCTTAAACTGCCTGCAGGATGCATCTTTCTCTATGGTTGGTAATATTTACACGTCTTCTAGGTGTAAAGTAATAAAAAAAAATTGCGTTTATACACGCAACTTGTGAAATAATAATATTTGTGTTCATTTGACCAAAAGTATTTTTTTTTAAATAAAATTCCCTAGACTTAAATTAAGTAGGATATTCCGTGTCTAGATTACTTCCCCCAGGTCTAAAAGACATGTGCAAAATGTGTTAGTAAAAGAAATTAATGAAGTTTAAGATATACTTTTTTTCTTGCTCTTTCTTTCGCTCAATGAAGTAATCAACTTATTTAGCCCAGTACTTAATTTAGTTCAGCAAATAAGAACAACCATTATCCACTGTAAATTGAATGTTACGGCGAATGACGCACTTTAGTTTTATAACTCGACTTTCCTTCATCATTGTTACGTGAGCTACACTAAATTCTATTAAGGTGGTATTATATTTACTGTTATTTAGTTTGTTTTTGTTATTCTCGATGTACTTAATGATGTGTTTCAGTTTCTGGGGGTTTATTTGCATGTTCTAAGTATTTATGTATATTATTCATAAAAATATTTATCAGTCATCTTAGTACCCATAACACAAGCTACGCTTACTTTGGGGCTAGATGGCGATGTGTGTATTGTCGTAGTATATTTATATTGATTTTTTTTTATTGTAATTAAGTATTATTGTTTCGAATATAGGTTGTTGTAAGCGCTACTTAAACGTATACTTGCTATAGAGAAAACCTTGTTATCATTACGAGTGACTGCCTCAACTAGTTTTTCACGGTGATATCTCGTTCATTACGCTTAACGACGTCCGTTTCCGGAAATGACTAGCGGTATCTTTGTTTGAGCAACCAAATGTCTTTTTTTTTAAACGCAAATATTTAAGTTTTAAACAATGGAAGTTTGAAAAATATAGATAATCTATGATGATAGACAGAATAGGATCACAGTATGTACAAACGATATCTCGTTAGAAATCTTATAAGTACCAAGGTACAGATTAAAAAGGTAAGAGCACAGAATGTAAGTATAGGTATAGAAAACACAGACCACGAGTTCACGACTTTTATATCCGTGTACGATCTGAAAGCCTTGAATCAAGTCTGCTAAAGTTCGTTCGGAACCAGTTTCGCCGAGATTTGTATCTATAAGTTATTGATGTTAAATAAACAATATTAAATGCAATGTGGCTACTGGTGTTTAAATAAAGTTATATTCCCCTATAGTAACCAATTAGTTGACAGCCAAATGGTTAGGGCTTCAGACCCCTTTTTTGGGTAACAGAGTTCGAACTACGGCATGCGTTACTGACTTTTCGGTGTGCGTTTTTAATTGAATCAAAATATCAATAACTATAACAACGAAGGAAAATATCGTGAGGAAACCTGCATGCCTGAGAGTTCTCCATAATGTTCTCAAACGCACGTGAAGTCTAGCAATCTGGACTTGTCGTGATAGATTACGGCCTAAACCCTCCTCATTCTGAGAGTATACACATGCGCTGTAGTCGGTCGGTAATGCGTTATTAAAGATGAAATGAAATAAAGAATATTGTGATGATTAAATTAAATCAGATCTCTCAATTTAGCTTAAATATTTGTGTATAGCTCAATTGGCAACATTTTTCCACCATATATTTAATCTAAAATCGTAATATTTTCTTTGAAATTGACGTTTTGGTTTCTAATCAGAAGTCTAGTGATTTAGGTGATTCCTAGAGACAGAAAGTGTTTCACGAACTCTTATATGGTGTTTAACGACGCGACGTTACGCGCCTCTAAAGTTACCAATTCGGCGCATCGTAAATGAAAAAGTCAACTAAAAAAAAATCGTTTTTTTTTAATAAACTTAAATCCATACGAAAAATACGACAATACAAACAAAAAATACCACACCGTGTGGGAAAAACCACAGACAAGTTAGGTTATATGAATTACCTAGTAAAAAACAATTAGCCTAGGAATCATCTTCGATTAGGCGTTATATACTTAGGCATTGCCCTGTCCATCGTAAGTAAAAATGGTAAAGCCCCCCTACTGCCCGCTCCTATAGTTTAGTCTACATAGATAATAAATAACATATATTACCTATTGTTTACAAATCGTGACTTAATAAAAATATAAGTTACAACGATCGTTGATACTTTAGTTTTAACATGGTCATTGAAAATAATATTAAAATATAACAATGCAACCGCAACGGATTTACCCGCAGTTATCTGTGAGGATAAAGTTTCGTGATAACCTTCGTTATTAAGGTAAACCTACATAGGCAGGAAAAATGTTTATATATTAACTCTATAATACCGAATTTCCATACCTGTTACGTTAAATAGGTCATAAGGTCAAAAGGCTAATAGGTTTAGAAATATTGCTGTCCTATTCCACAAGGAAATTGCGAAAAGGAGAGATTCGCAATTTATAAATTCCCATACTGCACCTGCCAAAAACCTGCTACCACCGCTTACACGACCACGGCGTGTACCAGCGCGCCAGGGAGTTCGATTTAATGTACGGAAATAGAAATTACAACATCATACAGTTTTGTATTTAATTTCGTGTAGTTATAGTTCCGTACTAATGAATCAATTCTTGACGAACTCAGCATCAAACAGCGTCTTTCTTCTGCAGTTCAAGTGCGAATTCTTAGTTTCTTCGGTCAAGTGCCCAGGCGTAATGACGTGTCCATTGAGCGACTTGTGGTTCAAGGTAAAGTAGAAGGTACCAGAGCACGCGGAAGATCACCGATGAGATGGACGGAACAAGTGAAGGCTACAATCGAGGCTCCTCTACATGAATGCGCAAGAAAGGCAACCGTTAGAGAAGAGTGGCGAAGTATTGTCAAGCGAGCCACAACACCCAGATGACGACCACGACCAGTCTGTCAAGATTGAAACGACTAAGAAGAAGAAGTTATACCACAAATTATGAAAATTAAGCTTAATCCGTAAGTAAGCAATCCGCATACTCCACACCAAACAGATCCTCGGCAATGTACCCTCTACGCACGTTTCGCTCCGAAACCGGAGCATCCTCAGATGATGTTGACATTACAAAGTAACGCCTGCTTCTATCCAATATACAATAAATGATAAAAATGTGTATCCAGCCTAAGATCGGGTTGCCTGAGAGCCTTGGACCGTTCCACTTAGGCCTCAACTAGCCGCCGATCTTTATAGACTCATTAACGAAAGGTTTTATTCGACAGGTTCTTTTTATGTCGCCTTTAATGCAGACTTAAACTTATTTTATTTTATTTGGTTTTAATTAGTGACTTATTTTTTATTTCGTATGGCATTGAACATAAAATATTGTTTAAGCTTGGTTGGGTTTATATAATAATAAATGCTGTGCGAACTTGAAAAGTTACATTCTATTTATATCCACAATGGGGAAAGGCTGTACTGGGCATCGACCTTTCTAGTTAGGCAGAGGGACATAATATAGTTTTAACCTAGTAGATTAAACTTTAAGGTACATAAACGAGAGATTTACGACCGTTTTCTATATTCAATCTATCTGTACTCTGTTGATAAGTTGCTCGGCAAAGCTGTTATTTGTTATAAAATGTATGATAATTTTTGGAAAGGTAAAGATTACGGATTGGTTGGATATTGAAAATTGACGTTAATACGAGTCTGCAATCTACCTATCTGTTTATAGAAAAACACTTCTAACTATATATTTATTTATTTATTTTAATTTTTATTTGGTAACTATGACCCATCTACACTATAACATAACAGAATAATTAGAAACTAAACTAAATCAAAAAAAAAACTTTCTTTTAATATTAATATGCACTATAAATAAAGTTATAAATTAAAATTTCTGCGTCCAGGCAGCCCTACGTGGAGTTTAATATACAGCTTGTAAATCGGAGAGTCGTATCGATTTATTAATGCAAAGTAAAGTAAAGTAGTAATAAATTTTTCCACTAAAAATGTAACCTTTACATTTTTTTAGATGTCAATGACTTATCTCCGTACAAAATACAAACACATGTCATGCCATAAATACGCGTAAAATGCATCGAATCGTTAGTTTAAACGAACGTTACACTGAAAACCTCCTCGCTCCAATTATTAAGGTGCTCCAAATGAATACATTATCATAATATAATTATGTGGGCTTAAGGTGTAGGCCGGTCGACGAATGCAAACCTCGAAGGCTCTATTTCAACTAAAGTTAGTATACTAAGTTTTATTAATGTTTTTTTTTTATTGGGTAAAATTTTAGCATCTGGCTGCGATTTAACTAGATTTAACAGCACTCCATATTCAGTAACTTTTCTGACAGTGGCTAGCCGCGAAAAGTTAGAGGATTGACCGACGTTGTCTACCGTAAAACCGATTTAGAAAATTCTATTTACATTCGAACGGATAAAACATTTTTAGATTATCCCCTGTTTGATTTTCAAATCAAAATATCTAGACTGGGTTTGTAGGGTCGGATTTTTTTTTAAATAAGTCCAAAAGTTTCTTTTCGACAGCCGATTGGCGCAGTGGGCAGCGACCCTGCTTTCTGAGTCCAAGGCCGTGGGTTCGAAACCCACTACTGGAAAATGTTTGTGTGATGAACATGAATGTTTCTCAGTGTCTGGGTGTTTATATGTATATTATAAGTATTTATGTATGTTATTCATAAAAATATTTATAAGTCATCTACCCATAACACAAGCTACGCTTACTTTGGGGCTAGATGGCGATGTGTGTATTGTCGTAGTATTTTTATTTATATTTATTATTTTAATTTGCCGAAAACGCCAATGATAACACTAAAGCCATAACGCCATAAAACTAATAATATTTAGTGACGGCAGGTAAATAGAAAATACTGTTTGATCGGGGGAGAACCAACACTAATATAATTTGACACCTGCACGGCTAGCATGGGCAGGAGACAATTATCTCTCCGGGGAAAGGATAAAAAATCTTCTCCCACAGCTTTATCAACTCTCGGAGCATTGGTGCACAAGTGAAAATAATATCCAAATAATATACTTATGTATTATAATAAACGGGGTTAAACTTCTCCTATTCATCCATGTTCCGTTGCTTTAGCAGGTGGACCCGTTGATTATAACCCTTGTCAGGGGATTAAATCGGAGGATATAATTTTGGTCTCTTACCTATGCTAGCTTTGCTGCAAGTGTGTTTATTGGATTATGGGTTTTTCCTTCCACATTTCACTCAGCAACAGAACAACAAAAATATGAAAGCTATTTTTTCACTATAGATATCTTAAGAGACAGAGAGTGGATACTTTTTGCATAAAATAACGAATTCATGCAGACCAAGTCGCGTGCAAAACTAATAGATAATTTAAAAGTGGAAAAGCCACTCCGCAAAAGATGTTGTTAGATGACCTCTGATATACCGAAAATTTTGTATCTTTTTGTAGCATAAGTAGGTATATACAAAACAAGTTAGACAGCCTTCCGATGTCATTAGCACTTCTTTATTAAATACCATTAGTTCTAATGACTGCCTCGTCCGACTAGTGGTTTGCATTTTCGACTACTGAACTCGAGGATATAGGTTCTTTCTCTCTTTTCCTGGGCCTGTCTCCATACTTGGGTGGTCTGGACCGTCCTTTGTAATTTCCGAATTTTCTCTGGTCTGGTCTGGTGGGAGGCTTCGGCCGTGGCTAGTTACCACCCAACCGACAAAAGAAATGCCGCTAAGCTATTAAGCGTCCCGTTGAGATGTCGCATACAAACGGATTACGGGTATGGTTTAAATATAAACTGCCATACTGGCTAACAGTTTAACCCGCTAAAGTCTTAGATTGCATCATCACTTACCACCTGGTGCGATAGCAGTCAAGGGCTTAGATATAGTTCAATAAAAAAATAAAAATAAAAGTATTAGGAGAATATAAGTTCAGAGTCAAAATTAACCTTGTTTCATACTTACTTACTTAATTTCATCGATACTTCCACAGCCAGAGGAAAAATTGGAAAATGAAAATCAATAAGACCTAATGCGACATTAAAGCTATTTACATTTAAGTCCATATTGTTTTGTCGAATTAGTGCTACGATATTCGAAAACGACTAACCCTTTTTGAAGTCGGCAATGGTACAGTACTTTAACGCATAATTTATAAGTTTTTTTTAGCGGCGTAACTGCCTTGTCTAGCTAAAGTTAGAAATCACAAAGGGCCAAACTTTTGAAAAGCCAACTTTAAAACAACATGCTTGTCTCCGTACTTGACCTTTTATACCGTAGACAATAACAAGTCAATACAGAAAGTAGCTGAGGGCCTTATTCTATTATTCATTGTAAGTACCTTTGAGGAGGCATCTACTTCTTATACGAATAAGTATACATAAAATACATAGAATAGAATAATAAAGGTACATAGAATAGAGAAGATATTACGTATTTTTAGAAAGTTAAAAAAAAAAATTGGGAAAAATCGTTAGTTCAGTGCATATAGTTATATTAACAACTATTCACTCATGAGTACGGTGTATTCCGACCTTATTACTAAGATTAGTTATTATATTATTATTTATTAATAATTTGTATGCTAGATTTTTAACGGGTAATATCGCGATAACTGGTAATTGTTAAAAACCTTTAAAGTTAAATAGTATCGCTTTGATATCGTGCCAATTGTACGCGTGTCGTTCTACATTTTCTACAATAACATATGTTTGTATATAGGTAAATATTTATATACATATAAAATCCTTTCATTACTTTTTAGAATAAAGTTCGTTTTAAAAATTTAAAAAAAACCAATTGCGATAAAAAAAGATGAAAACTAATACAATAAAAGAGATTATTTTTGTAGGTACCTCTTTTTTTTGAAGCAATTTGATTTCTAAATCTAAAACGTCTTCCAAACCACCGCAGCGAGGCACAGTTGTTAAGATGCTGGCAGCATGGCTCCTTTGGATGGTCAAACTAATTCTTTGGCCAAGTCAACTTCCCGCTCTAGGATCGCCGGTAGACTCGATAACCCTTTTTGATAATATAAGTATATAAATAAATATACAGAAATCAATGATTCATTGTTCGAATTGTACCGGCAATGCTCTTAGAATATGGCCTATATTTGGTACCTTTCGGTACCTTAAGTTGCTCGATACAAGCGGCACATACAATATACAAGTGCTATTTCCAGGAATTAAAAAAACAGTTTTCATTCTCGTGAAAAATCCGTCACTACACAAGCCTTTCCATTCTGAGGGGAGGGTTCAAGCTGTCTTGATCCCCTCCTCGCTAGCGCGGGAGCCCCAACAATCGGTTGGGGTGGTTGGTAGACGACCGGGAGGTAAACAACGGGTTCCCGGGCGTCTAACAAAGCCAACAGGGAGTCCCACATAACCTCCGTCCTGCCCAAAGGTCGGAGATAGCAATAAAACTTTTCCACCACGCTAAAAAAAAAGACTGCCAGACAGCTGCCAAATAAGTGCATTATCTTGATTGCCATCAAAACCCACCCGGCACAACAACATCACATCGAGTCACGATGACCAAAAGTAACGAAATAATCAACACCTACGCTTTTAATCTGCATCACATTGGCAATAATCCCAAAATGGTTGCGTCTGTAAAAGTAAAGTGGGACACGTTCAACAGACTTTTAAAGGAGGTTATCAATTCGATGTAAGCGTTTTTTGGCGATGTTACCCGATAACTCTGACAACTCTGGACCGATTTCGGAAATGTCTCTCTAATTATTTAGTAAATAGTTAACTAAAAAGTTTAACCAGTAGTACATAACACATAGAGGTTGCTTTTTATAATGAAACATAATGTTAAGTCATAAATACACGTTTTGTATTAAAACAAATTAATAGAATTACAAATAAATTGTTTGTTTGTTTGTCCTTCATTAACGCCCTAACTAGCGACAGAATTATATATTTTAATATTTATGTAATAAAAAACTTAAATTAAAATTCAAATGTATTGTGAATTTGATTTAAATTTTTTCGTCAAGTTCGGAAGGCAGATTCTATCGAAAAGAAGATGTCAAGAAACTCAGCAATTGCTCGTTTTCAACATCATCATTTTTACAAAGATTATTCTGTATTCTGTCTTGCGCGAGATGAGAGTGGAGAGTTGGGCTTCCACTTCCACATTATTCCACACATCGGCTTAGAATTCCCTCTCTTTCTATCTTGTCTATGGTTTATTGTCTTTTTTTTAATTTACCACAGAGCCGCAAAGGTTAAACAAGATCGCGTTTTGTTAACACACCTTATCATTTTTTTTTTTACATCTTCCATGTTTATTTTGACTTGGATCCTCGCTCCCTTTGGTATTACAATGTGTAAGGAAGATAAGATATATCCAAGATAATGTATGTAGACATGCGACAGGAGGTATTTCAAATGTCTATCGTGCTTGGAGGCTATATATAGTGCAGTGAACAAGTTCTCTGATTCGATTATAATGTTGTGACGTACAGAACGAATCGATTCCATGGATTGAGAAATTTCTAATAATTCAGACACCCACCTTGGCATTTTATGCTTCTCATTTTATTATTATAATGTTTTATAGGTATATCTATACTAATAAAAAATGTGAGTGTTCTAAAACGGCATTAAAGTATGAAAGTCAATCATTTTCGCTGTTATATCGATGAAAATTGGTGTTTGGGTTTCCAAATAAAATTCTACTCCCAAAAGCTGTTAAATAGGGACTGAAAGTTTATAATATACTTACCTATTATATAGAACACGCTAACTAAACACTAGATATTATATCGGAAAGTTTAAAAATATTTTTTTTTCCATTTCGTAGCAATTCTTCAGAAAGACGCTAGTGACGCGGATAAATTGTGTACGTAGGACAGCGGAAGAAGGTTCTTATAGTTAACCTATCATCAGACGATAATGTACTCTTTAGCAATTAGTACATAGCAGTTGCCTGCGACTTCGCCCATGTTTGTTTTGGTCTTCCAGAATGCAATCTATCTGTATGTAATGTTTTGCCAAGATCGGTTTAGCTCTGACACTAGCCATTGTTATTCCATGCATTGATAACAATGGCTAATTGTTTGAATCCATCGGGAACGGTTTTTCTGACATCTGCAAGATGTTAGTAGCTATATATGTGCATAGTTACATTAAGATCGATGCAGCGGCAACAAGTAGACACTCTTTTACATTTATAATTATGTAGTTTTAATATTCTTTAACCTATTATATATTACTAAATTGCTTATGTCAGTTTTCACGAAAGTCAACTATTTTCTACCTACATAAATAAATAAAATAAATAAATATAATACGACAATACACACATCGCCATCTACCCCCAAAGTAAGCGTTGCGTTGAATAATATACATAAATACTTATAATATACATATAAACACCCAGACACTGAAAAACATTCATGCTCATCACACAAACATTTTCCAGTTGTGGGAATCGAACCCACGGCCTTGGACTCAGAAAGCAGGGTCGCTGCAAACTGCGCCAATCGGCCGTCAAGGGAGTTCCACGGTTCTGTGCCGCCTGCCAGCGGCTACCTGCGACGCGCTCAATGTCGTCTGTCCACCTTGTTGGGGGTCAATTAACGCTGAGCTTACCAGTGCTGGCTGCCATTCCAGCACCTTGGGACCCCAACGTCAATCCTTTCTCCGAACTATGTGCCCGGCCCATTGCCACTTCAGCTTCGCGACTCGTTGAGCTATGTCGGTAACTCTGGTGCTTCTACCAATCTCCTCATTTCTGATTCGTTCGCGTAGAGATACTCCGAGCATAGCTCTCTCTATCGCCCGCTGAGTGACTCTGAGCCTTCTTATGAGGTCCATAATATATTTATTTATTTATTAAGTGATGTTTCACTGATGGGCATAGCCCTCCTCTCTCATAAGTGAAAGGGATTAAGACCACGCTGCTTGATTGTAGGTAGGCGGGCTTTCACGTTTATTATCACTTTTAACGTTCTAACGAAGCAAGATTTTGCAGGGCTGATACTCAGATTTTCTTGTTGTTTTTTTTTACAACCCTTGACTGAAATCTCATCTAGTGGTAAGTAGTCTAATATGGTTACGGGCTAACCTTTCAGGGAGTATAGTAGTAAGACCCCATATCGGGTTTTACGCGACATACCACCGGAACACTAATTGCTTAGCAGCACGTCTTTGTCTGTAGGGTGGTAACTAGCCACGGCCAAAGCCTCCCACCAGACCAGATAAAATCCAGAAATTATAAATTCGCAAATTTCCCCTGCTCGGAGTCGAACCCGAGACTTTCTATTTATATGCACAGCGCAAACCGTTTCGCCAGGGAGTTCGTCAAAAATATATTCGATAGATGAACTAACGCCCTTAAAATGTTTGACCCGCGAAAGGAACTTACATCACCATTATCAACCTGGCCACATTTGCTGTATTTGACACAAGTAGGAGTGCTCCGATCGTCACCAAACCTTACAGGATTACTCGCCAGGTCAATCCGGAGATTCCCTGAAAGTTTCATTGAAATCGGTCCAGCCGTTTCGGAGCCTATACGGAACATACCCACACACTTTCTCTTTTACTCGTACTCGTATATATATAGATTTAATCAATTATATCACCGGAATGAGCCCGCAGACTATTCAAAGTGTACGCTGTCAAACCTAACTGTCATAGCTAACTTCAGGGTGTCGGTTTTTTGTGTCGCCACGTTAAAAATTAACTCTCATCATTTTTCGCTAACGCGCCAAAAGAAGTATAACTTCAAAAATATGAGGTATTTTATTTTAAAGTAACTTGCATCACCATTATAAACCTGGCCACTGCGTGGCACGAGTCTCCTCTTGAGTGACAAGAGATTAGGCCATAGCCCACCACGCTGGCCATGTTCTGATTGGTAGACTCCACACGCCCTTAATAACGTTATGGAGAACTTTCAGATGAAGGTTTACTCACGATGTTTTTCCTTTACCGCTAAAGCAATTGCATTGGTTAAACTAAAAAAAATAGCTCCGAAAACCGAAAATTAACTGGTGCCTGCCGAGTATCAAACTCGGACCAACCGTAAAACTACTAGGCTGTGTAAGCCATTATAACTGCTATGAATTTACATGACAAATCGTTATTGTATTATAATTATACTTTTAAATATGAATTTAAATCCGTATTTCGATAAGTGCATGTTATTATAATAGCATTTTGATTAGCTGGTTATTTTATTACGATATTTACTTACATTTATATAATCTGCAGTAACACAGCTTTTACCATTCGATCTCGATTCGGTCTGACTCATGGACCACGGTGTCCCAATTAAACTATAAAGCTGTTGACCGAGCAAAACCAGTTGTAACGTTAAATTTATTCTACAGTTGTAGCTTGTAACAAACTTATTTTAGAACAAACGTAATTTTAATATTCCAAACTCAAATAACATATAATTTAATAATATTCTATCTGATCTATGAAGTTCTTCATCGTGTAAAAAGATATTTTAATTTTTTAACCTTAATAATAATAATTCTTTATTGGGTAACTATGACCCATCTACACTATTATAATATAACAGAATAATTAAAAACATGAATAATGAAAAACTAAATTAAAAAAAAAAATTAAATTTTTGTCCAAATTGTTATGCGTATCCAGTAAAATTTTGTCGACAGATAAAAATAACAAATTTTTCTTAGATAAAATTTTGTAATACAATAAAAATTACTTTAAATGGGATTACTGATTATTATTTTGGTTGTTTAATTTTATTTAAACAATATTGAAAGTACAAAAAAGGAGAAATGGAAAGTACGTGGGGCATCGTAGGTCGCGTTTTAGTTGGCATTTGCATCCGGCGATGTCATGCCATTATCACTAATATCATTAATGCGAATACATTTATGCGTTTGTTCGATCTTATCTCTTATTTCTTTTTAATTTATTTATATTTATTATCAGTCTTTTTTATTTTTTAAACACACGAGACTTAAAAGTAATTACCTACATTATAAGACAGGTAACAAAAATGAAGTAGGTATAGCAGAAATACACATTATTATATTTTTTATTATGTTGGACAATTTAAATGTGTGTCTATGTACATTGAACATATATGTTTTTTTTTTATATATGATATTATACTTAATCAGTTCCTTTAACTTACTTGAATCGTGACTAGGAAAACTAGTTACAAATTTCCTCATAGTAACAATATTTGCACAAAAGTAATGAAGATACAAGTTTTCTCAGAATTTCAACTCAGTTCATAGTAATAGATTAGGATTTTAAAACCACTACCATAGAGATCCGCCTCTCCAATCGGAAATAAAAAATAAATTAAAAAAAACATGTATTCGGCCAAAATAAGGTATATTAAAATATATTATAAAACTATTTTTTTTTCTTTTTAAAAAATAACGGTGAATTTAGTATAGTTTAAAGATTGTGGTAGTATCTAAGTTGGCATCAATAGCCGTCAAATTATAGGTGCATTAGCAAATATCCGCACTGATCTTTAAAGAAATTTCATAAAGTTCGGGTCGGCTAACATAATAATCTCGTTTACTCGCAACTTGTTTGGTGGCATCATAATGCTTGCGCACTTTTAATTACAAACAGGCTAATATGTCTGTGTCGCTAATAAATAAATTATATTGGGATTTTTTTGAGTCTTCCACTTCACTTGTTTATTTATTGGATTTAAAGCAGTCTTACGTCTAAAGCTTTAACAGGTTTTTTATCCCATATACTACAACCTTGTGGGTAGTTTAAAAAAAACTTGTCTGTACTTATGTATGTACAAGCGTTATAAGTTATACTTTGGCATAACAAAATAAAAATGTTACAAAAAATTTACCTTTCGCCTTATTCTACGTTTGTAGAAAAAACGAAACTAACAACAGACAAAAGATATGTCATACATTGAAAGTTTATTATAACGCACTATCTACTTATATAAAGTTTATTTAAGTATCACAAAAAAAATATTTCAACATAATTAAAGAAATGGGCATAATAAACATAATTAAATTTGGAACACTAATAGACAGTTAGTTATGGAAAAACCAAGTTTCACTGAACATTGAAATTTGAGATTTATGTACAATTTAATCAATTATATAATAGAGCCCGCAGACTATTTAAAGTGTACACTATCAAACCTAACTGTCATAGCTAACTCCAGGGTGTCGGTTTTTTTGAGTCGGTGTGCGCGCGTTAAAAATTTACTCTCATCATTTTTCCCTAACGCGCCAAAAGAAGTATAACTTCAAAAAACTAAGAGGTATTTTATTTAAAACTAATCGCGATTTCAATACTCAATCACTTCAAAAACATGACCCATATAGAATCTTTCTTCCCTTCGGTTTAAATTTCACTTTGGCTTTCTTTGCCTATACCTATTGTATCATCATCTTATAATTCTAAAACTCATTAGCGGCCCACTACAAGACACACGTCTTCTCTAACAATTAATTTAAAGGAACATCCAAGTGCGAATTGGTGAATATCAAATATTTTTAGTAGCTTTAATACTCAATCTAGACTTTTATATTGCCTTTGAGATAATGCCATTTGAAAGGTAACATCTTTCGTCTTTTATAGTCATACATAAGATATTATAAAAACAGGTATTGCTGTATAAAACACCGCACATAAAAAAAACTCCAAAAAATATAGGAATACCCACCTACGTGACAAAGTTGCAATCGTCCGCTATTAGACATCAAAATAAAAATAAAAAATATTTTACAATCAACATCTTGTTTGATGTGGTCATAATGATTGAGATTATCTTAAAAGTCAAGTTAAATACAAACTTGTTCATTTGCAACTATGTTTACGATGTACAGTCTTGCGGACATAGGTCAGGGGTCAATCATTAACATTAATAATAGTGTTAGCTTAAAGAACTTTAATATTTATTTTTAGTTATGACACCTACCTGTTTAACAACCTACTTATTTAATAATGACATTTGAGTGTAATGTAATATTTTTTATTTATTTTTGTACTTATAGGCAATAACCTAAAATTTTGCCAGAAAAAATCATTATTTCTGTTAAATATATTAGAAAACTATTGATAATACATAAAAAAATATGTACTACACTAGCTGTTGCGCGATTCGGTCCGCATTTTTATGGTTTTTTTTAATCCATATTTATATATTTTTTAATTATATCCATATCCATAGATTAAAAAAAACCATAGAAAAAAAACCATAAAAATGCGTGTTCTCGAGATCCGGGTTGAATAGTGGTCGAACCTATAAAAAGTATCACCGAAACTCACATTTACACGTGTATGTGTGTACGTATGATTGTGGTTGTGAAATATTGCTTTAATTTTATACTAGAACCTTTTTGGTGTCGCTAGAAATCAGAGACCCAATTTGACATCTAAATCAGACCTGGTATGATTGCCGCTTCACATTTATTATTCATCTAAGGAAAAAGTGGTCACCTATCTTTAATAGTTAGCCACATGTTGCATAGAAGCAGGCGTTACTTTGCGGAAATCCATAATATATTATGAAAACTAAGCTAACTTTGCTATACTCTGCTATATAACAATTATTCATTGTAAAGTCAACATCTCCTGAGGATGCTCCGGTTTCGGAGCGAAACGTGCGTAGAGAGTACATTGCCGAGGATCTGATTGGTGTGGAGTGTAATTTATAATTTCTTCAATTCGTATAGGATTGAAGAAATTATAAATTACACCATACAGATTCTCCTGCTGTTCGCGGAGTATAGCAAATTAAGCTTAATTTTCATAATATAGTTAGCCACATGTTATTAGTCAAAAAAATATTAAAAGTTATAAACCCCGATGCAAAAAAGGTTTCCTTTGAATTTAACCACCGTCTGCCATATGGCGTAATCCCGTCAGATAAAAAATAAAAGATGGCGAATATGACGACAGAACTTAAGAATAATGAATGTCCATTGTACTGAGGAGAGAAATACGCTAACAAAATTTAAATCTAAACGAATTAACGAAAGTTTAATTTGTGGCTAAGTTCTTTATTCGTTCAGGGCGTGTCATGAAACCACACAGCTTTTTCACAGTTTTCAATGTTATCCCACAATAATGTATGTACGATTTTTAAGCACATTTGTACATAACAATAAAGTAACCACCCGTAGTGAAATCGGCTGAAATCGCGGGGAATAGCAAGTTAACCTATATATAAAACAACTGAGAAGTGTGTTGTGTGTACTTTCTATAATTATTATCATTAACATGTGATAATAGTCGTTTAGACATTTTGACTTGAGTCATATGTTAGTAATGATAAAAACTTAAAACCACATTTGGAATCAATTGGAATTAATGATAGCCCTAAGAGTATAGAAGTCGGCTTCTACTTTAAATTGATATTGTTTTACGTAGATAGCAAAAGCCGTGAGAACATCCTGTATAAAACCCTGCCAGTAGCTATTCAATTACACGCGAATAAGGCAAAAATAAAAGTCTGACAAGACATGTAATACAAGCCTCCCATACAATGTTGCTTCGCCTCTCGTTGCTAAGAAAATTATGCTATTTCCAATGCGAGATCCAGAAATAGGATATTGTTTGAGCTGAAAAGAGAAATGCTCCGAAGCGACGGGCTTATTGCTGACTCCAGACCCATTTTTACCATTATTGCATGCGAATGAGCTATTGTTATTAATAATATTTTATCTCGTAGGAGAGGAAATTAGAGTAAACCTCAATGATTATTTATTCCTAGGTACCACAGAAATAAGAACATAAGAACCCTAATTCAGCTATATTGCATGCAGTGCAACGAGTCCAAAAACAGTGAAAACGCCCCGCGCATGTCTCACTTCACATCCGCAGAATGTTGCTAGCTCGCAAACTTTTCCTATTTTTCCCCTTTTATATTAACGTTTAGACCATTAGAGGTAAAATAATTACTGTCAACTGCTAAATGTAATGAAGTGACTAACCGCCTGAACACTACTAAAGTGGAGTGGTTTTTGATGCTTCAGTATTAGACGTATACACGGTTTCTGTATGTTCTTAATTCTGTTACATATAAGTAATATGAACCGAGTAGATGGGCAACATGCTCTCCGACGCGCTTTGTCAGTTAAACTTAATCGTGATTTTCAACGCAACCTGGAAATCAAAACCAGGACCTACAAGACGATAACTTTTCTTCTAATCCATTTTTCGTAAAGAGTTAAGTTTAGATAGTTTGTTTACGTTATAAGACAACGTAACATTAATAAGCGTTTCATAACTTTTTAGTGTAACGAATGTTTTAAAGAAGAAAAAATATGTACCTATTTTCTGTGTTATTTTTAATAACGCTGTTTTTTATGTTTGATTGTTTTTCATTATTTTTACGCCAAAAAGAAGATTGTTCCACAGGTAAAAAAGGTAGGCAAACTCAAAGTCAAATTTGACCTAAGGCAATGTCTTCTGATTTTTTGTTATTCTGAATACTTTACGTTCAAAAATGAAGTGGTTAACAAAATTTAAAAGATAAAACATTTCCAACAAAAAGGGTCATTGAGTTTTCGATTGTACAAAAATAAGGCCCCCCGGCCCTCCATCTGGTTACAAAATGAGGTTCAACTTATTTAAAAGGTAAATATATTCCGAACAAAAGGCTTAGGACACGGTCACGTTGCGAGATGAGTCAGGGACCTTTTCGCCCGTT
This sequence comes from Pararge aegeria, assembly GCF_905163445.1. NCBI lineage: Eukaryota > Metazoa > Arthropoda > Insecta > Lepidoptera > Nymphalidae > Pararge > Pararge aegeria. Next base: position 5,475,417 of record NC_053195.1, on the reverse strand, counting down.
GCATTGTTTATTCTGGACGCAAACCCGTTCCTAAACGGTTTTCTCCCGGCGTTTTCTTAGAAAATTTCAAATATACTTTATGAATATTCATCTTGTCTATGAATATAACTCATTGTTATGTTACCCAAAGACGATATTGTGTATTTATATTTGATTTTTTTATACACGATAAACCCTTCTCATTGAGGGCCATTCCCAACCCTGTAGTGGGCCGGTAATCGGTTGATATGATATGATTATGATGATGATATTAAAAGTATATTTGCAATATATATTCTGTTAAAACTTGAATGAAAATGATAGTTTATTCTAGGTTTTGTTCGTGTAGTTTATGGTCAGTTTCGAGATTAATTAATTAAGGATCGTAATAATGAAATGCTTTGGGGCGGAGTAAAGTAGACTTCGCGAAATTTTTATCGGACGCTTTATTCAATAGGTATATGTTAAACTAGCTGTTGTACACGTTTGTTTTGTTATTTTAAGTACAGAGGGAACAGTTTGTTTTCCCGGAAGTCTTAGGTTTGTTTTTCGTGTAAGTCCGTACTGAAGACATCACTTTAAACATGTATTACTTAAACATGCATTTAAAGTGCATTGTTTGCTTGAAACCATATCATTTGGCTATTGATACAAATATAAAGAACTAGATGTGCCCGTGGCTTCGCCCGATTGTTTTGACTTTTTTTAACCTCCGCTGGAAACCGTTAGATTTCCTGGACTCTCTTATAACATGTCTATGCACAATTACAAGGTTGCTTGGAAGCATCCGGCTCCGATAGAAAAATGAATGTTAAAATGCAAAATGTAAATTGTGGATGTTGGAAAAGAGCAACTGCTGAGTTTCTTGCCGGCTTCTTCTCGGTAAAATCTGCCTTCCGAACCGGTGGTAGAATCACTACAAACAGACAGACTTGACGTTTCAAAAGTGCTTATATTAGGCCTACTTGAAATAAATGAATTTTGAATTTTTTGAATTTTGAATGTCTATGCACAATTTTTTCCAAGATTGATTTTCAAGATTTTCTTAAGGCGAAAATAGGTAACTGACACTCCAACACACTTACGCATAGGTACTGTTTGTAATATTATTTTTGGTACGGATGAATTAGGTTGGATGCAAATGTGAACTTTATAAGTAATAAGTTAATGCTATTTTTCTCTGTTTTGTATACAACGGAACTGTCATTGTTGCATGTTGATAATTAACGACTCTAAACATCCCATCTCTGTCACTCAAAATTTGTTTTGCATAAAATTCCTGTACCCATTTTTGTCATAAGGAGAAACCTAAAACTTCGCGAACAGATTCGCAAGGTGCTGTCCATTACACCTACGTGCAGTATAACTTCACTAAAGTAGAATTTTTGAACAAAAGCAATGCCTTAGTGAAACGTGTTCTGAAGTGCATTTTTTGTTCTTGTAACAGAGTTTATCGCGTTTTATTGAAACTTTCATCGTGGCGAATATGGTCCATTGGCCGCGCCGCACTAAAGAACTTTCTCATCGTGACCAAACGCTTAACAGACACTAAGTTTACACTAAAACGACACTAATTTATGTAAATTTATACCTTTACTAGCTTTTGCCTGCGGCTTCGCTCACGTTAAGTTCAATTTTTGATTTGGTAAATTTTAACTACAAAGGTTTGAAAAAATGTCTTGCTGCTAATAGAAAAATATGAACATAAATTACTTAAAAAATCATAAAAGTTCATATAAATTTTCATCGCCTGTTTGATGCCTTTGGAGTTGGAATTTTTAAAAGAAGTGAAAAACTTATTTCTTTAGTTTTAATCAGACTTACAGTCAAAGTTTCATGGAATTAACTTGAAAAATATATTGATAAATGAATGATTTTATACAAACTTTCATCCCCCATTTAACACTCTTAGGGTTGGAATTTACAAAAATCCTTTCTTAGCGGATGCCTACATTGTAATAACTATCTGTGTGGAAAATTTCAGCCCGATCCGTCAAGTGGTTAGAGCTGTACGTTGAAAGATCAGTCAGTCAGGCAGTCAGTCAGTCACCTTTGCATTTTATATATATAGATGTGTCCAACTTAGAACTAAAGTCTATAAAATGCTTACGACGATTTAATTTAATCAGGCGCTTTAAATTAAAAATAAATAAATAGCGTGCAGGATATAATATAACTAAGTAAGAAAATCTATGAAGTTCCATCCCCTTACAATTATGTAAACATATATGTATGAACGATAAGTGCATGTGATAGGTCTAAATGAATAAAGAAAATTTGAAATTGCATTTAGTAATCGGCTGACTTCTAATAATCACCGATGACCTATTGATGATGCCCACCATCCCGTATTGATACAGCGTGATGAGAGGTAGCCTGTGACATACTGTCGGACATTAATATGATGTTTATGATGTACCAGATACCTATCAGATAATCAAATGTGCTTCGCACTTAAGTCCTTTACAAAAACGAAAACAAGAAATTGCTGTGGACATCAACAATGATTACTGTTAAAGATAACTCGGAGCAAAAATTGTAGCCCACTTTACAAGCTCTGGATGGGTCCTAATTAGAAGTATAGTAATAGGAAGGTTTTTTTTTTTAAACTTATTTCGATTCCCTTTTTTTTGTTAGAAATGTTTGCTGGGGCACGTACCTTAACTTGAGGTATAAATCTATTTTTTTAGTTAATTAAACTTATATAGGCTTCTTGGTTTAGTGATTAGCATGTTCGGAGTCAGGTCACAAGGCCCTAGGTTCGTAGGTATAAAACTCATGCCCTCCTTTAACTGTTGCTTATTATTATTTAACGGCTGTATGGTATTCAATGGAAAAACTAGTAATTAAGTAAAAGTGATTCCCTATTTTAACAATCTATGGATAGAAATGTCTCAAAATAAATGCGTGTTGCTATTATTATTAGTCCAAATAAATAGGTATATAGATAAAACAACACAAGCCTTATCGTACGCTAATAAAAGTCTTATAAGCTCATAAGAATCATAAGAGAATGCTTTCTCTCAAGTTATACAATAAACCATAACTGTAAACATCCGCTTTACTTACCTCCGCTAAAGGCAAGTCCGTTAAAAATTCCGGCACACTGTTCCGAGGTAAGTACACAAAACACAGATTTTTTAGTCGATAGATCGTCAGATCTCCACACCGTTACACGTCATAATATGTGTGTCAAATGACGAGAGAAAAATGAATTGGAAAAGAAAATTTCGAACACACACTGGGAAAGTCTGTCACAGAAACACACTTCGTCGTGGAAAGGAAATCAAAATATGTCACTTTGTTACGGCAAATTGTGGGAGAAAAGTGGGTATGTTAATAATTTTAGAATGTAGATAACATGCGCGCGCGACTTTGTGCTATAAGCGAGGTGGGCGCGCAAGCGTCAAACGCCTGCCTCTCTCTCCAAGCGACTGGCGTAAGTCCATACCTTCACCTTCGCGGCGCTTGCCTGTTTCGCAAACAACCTCAGCAAGCGGTTTCCTTGCAGAATATCTTGTTGCATGGCAACTGTGTTTGCCGCAATGGGAGTTTGAAGTTAGTGTTTGCAAAACTGCCTTTGCTTGCACGTTTATTTAAAAAATAGGTATCTTAGTTCATGCTGGCCAAAATTATGCATAATCTGTGATCGATATACGTTGAAGTGGGAATTCAAAATTACAAGAACCCAAAGCGAACAGGAAGGTTTTAAATATGGTGCAAATGGAATGGACAGAAATGTGCGGATGTGTCAAGATTATTTAAAAGTTAAAATAGTTCGATAATTAAATAATGTAATTAGAGATACACGATTATGTAAATTAAGAGTAAGAAATTTCTTTTATAGGAGCATTGAAGTTTGGCAAATGTTACAGGCGGTTCGGAAAACCTTCGGAACAAAGTAATAAAACATATTTGTTATAATAAATGATGCGGTAAAATTAACGACTAGGTCGTAGGCCTAAAGTCTGCTAGGCTAATCTATTGCCATACTTTGGCAATAGTTATCAAAGTAGAGCAATTATTTATAATAAACTGCGTAAAGATAGGAATTAAAAGTATTTTTTTTTTTGTAATTAACAAATACATTATTAACAAATTACATATTATAAAAGAAAGTTATTTAAAACGGTGAAACTAACCATTGAATAACAAGTACAGAGAACCCAAACGCAGCCAAAAAAAAATAAGAATATTGCGACGCCTTTGTATTTGCGATAAAAATATTTCCTTACACTTTGTAGGCGGACGTCTGGCTTTTTTTTCTTCAATACCGTGCAGTAATATCTTAAGCCCAGTCTGCCATTATTGTATAATTACTATATAATATACACAACAGTGCCATCGGAACCATTTAAAAAAAATATTTCTAAATATTTGTCCGCAGACTAAATAATATAAAACCTAAAATATCGTTCGGTACGATTCATTTCACGTCTGTTTAAATGAAATATCTTTAGAATTAGGGCTCATATTCGGCAAAAATTTGTGCAATGTTTATGAAATATATATCTCATTGATACACTAAAACGTTAACAATATTGAAATAGTACTGCTCTAAGCATGGCATCTATACCGGATAATGATTTGCGTGCGGAAATTGCGGTCGTGTGCGAACAAGTTATAAGCTACAACATTCACGGGCTTCTGCCAATATGTCAAGTTTATTTCACTAGGAGAACGACATATGGAATGTCACGGAGTGTTTAATGGTGAAATGGTGACGAAACCTTTAATCGGTGTCATTTGTCATAGACACGCCAAGATCATGTCGTGTGGCGTTACATTTTTTACCGTGCAATCTAGGTTGAGCGGCTATAACTTTTGTATGTAGGTTCATACACGACTACCTTGTATTTATTTTTAATACGCGGCCTTGTTGGGGTTTCGTTCTTTTTACAGTTACGTTCTTTGATCAATAATGTACTGGTTATGCAGTTATGTACAAAATGTATCAGAAAATCCGTCCGTTTTTTTTTTCCACAATTAAGCCTTTTTCATAGTTTTCAGTAATAATTCTGACTAAGAGCCATCATCATATCAACCTATTACCGGCAAACTACAGGGCACTCCCAATGAGAAGGGTTTAGGCCCTAGTCCACCACGCTGCCCCAGTACGGATTGGTGGACTGTGACCTTGAGAACATGCAGGTTTCTACGTGATGTTTTTTCTTCACCGTTGAAGCAAGTGATATTTTATTTACTTTAAACGCACATAACTTAGAAAGGTTAGATGTGCGTGCTGGGATTCGAAGTCGGCCCGCCGAAAGTGAAACCGAAGTCCTAGCTAGTATGACAGCTATATTACAACTCTATAATATTATACCTCAATAGGTTTTTACGCAGTCTCATACTGGAAAAATAAATCACTTGGCAGCATGTTTAAGTCGGTTGAGGGGTAACTTCAACCGACCAGACCTCACCGGAAAAAACGAAAACAACCAATTCCCAAATTGCCTCGCTGCCAGTGTTCGGATCGGCGGAGGTCCCGTTGCCCGTTTACTTCATCATCATCATCATCACGGACGGACGTCCGTTGCTAGATACAGGAATTTTAAATATAATGGTGTCCGCTAGTTGTCAACGTATCCTTTGGTGAGTCTGCCCACTATGCATTAGCAGAGTATCCATGCTGCGCATTTCACAACCTTGGTACTCCAACATCCAACGGTTAAACGTATGTGTGGACGCTGGGAGGCTTAGGCTGTGGCTAGTTACCACCCTGCTGGCAGAAAGTATGGCTAAGCGATTTTGCGTCCCGGCAAAATGCCGCATAGAAAACGTTTAGGGATATGGGGTTTAATATGACTAATCCCTAAAAGGTTATCGTGCTGCCATCTTAGAATGCATCATCTCTTCACACCAGCACGGCTAGCATGAGCAGGAGACAATTATATCCCCGGGGAAAGGATATAAATGGGCTCTAATAGGTCCTAAGGTTGCCTGAAAGAGATCGCTACAAAGCGATAAGGCCGCCTTTTGTATACTTCTTCTGTCTGTGATTTGTGTGCAAATAAAGAGTATAAATAAATAAATAAATAAATAAATTTATCTTCTCCCACAGCTTTATCAACTCTCAGAGGACTGGCGCACAAGTGGAGATAATATCCCAGTAATATATGTGTATTAATAAACGGGGGTAAACTTCTCCTATTCCCCTAAACTTTGCTACTTCGAGCCTCGTTGAGCTAAGTGGCAATGGGTTAATTTATGGGATACTGACATCAGTATTCTAACAAACTCCATCTTTAAGAATCGTGGATTAATAAACAAAATGTTTCACCGTAAACCAGTGCCTAAGTGTTCGCATAAAAGACCCGATCTAGATTGCATGTGGAATTACCATCACACTTCACAGCAATGTGATTTAATAGACTCTTTATGAAATAACCATTACTTTACACGGTATAGTGAAATGCGAGAACGATGCGCTTATCGCTAAACTGACTTTATTCATAGTGTTTTAGGTAACTCATGTCAATCTTCTGAAGTAGGTTCTAACTTCAGTACCCCGAGGTTACGATTTTCATGTAGACTTCAAATTTCGAAACATTTTTTTAAAATTATAAGCACAGTTTTTTTATTGTCTGAAAGGTAAATTAGTCGAGAGTGATCTTAGCTATGTTTCGATGAAAATCTGTTCAAGTTCACTCCCTCAATATGGGTACTGTTCCCACAACTGGTAAATGTTTGTGTGATGAACATGAATGTTTTTCAGTGTCTAATTGTTTATCTGTATATTAAAAGTATTTATGAAGGTATGTATTACAAACTAATTTCACTTATTTATTATTTTATGTCATGAATATTATTCATAAAAAAAATAATCAGCAGTCGTCTTAGTAACCATAACACAACCTACGCCTACTTTCGGGCTGGATGGCGATGTGTGGATTGTCGTAGTATATTTATATATATTTATTTATTATTTATTGTATCGGTATCCAGTGAAAGTGCTTGACTAGTGTAATACTATACACTAACTGTAATGTAATTCGGGGGTTTTGAATTATAATATTATTTGTTGACGACATTATCAAAGAGAATATAAGCACTACCTTCAAACCTGTGGTTTAAACCATTACTGTGATGTTTGATTATATAACATACAACCATTCATCACTCCCATAACTACAATCAGTGGCTTGCACTATATACATGCCCGAAGGCACTGTCTAACCTTAAAAATTTACAACTTGTGTTAGTTAGTTCGAGGACATTACGAATTTAAGCCATCTTCTTACATTATGCCTACCCTGGTCCGTCAAAAGGTGTGTATGTCACTGACTATAGTCCGTAACGTATCCCCTATACAATAAGGGGACTATGCGTGAAATAGTAAATGGTCTGTAAAGGTAAAGCTATTGGCACTTCATTTACAAAAATATATCTATGGCCAATAAAATAGAGTTTTCATTGGCCACCACAGTATAGCAGTACCATTGTAAATAAGTAATTATTGTTAATAAATTATATATATATATATATATATATATATATATATATATATATATATATACATATACTGCGACAATACACACATCGCCATCCAGCCCCAAAGTAAGCGGTAGCTTGTGTTATGGGTACTAAGATGACTGATGAATATTTTTATGAATTATATACATAAATACTTATAATATACAAATAAACACCCAGACACTGAAAAACGTTCGTGCTCATCACACAAACATGTTCCAGTTGTGGGAATCGAACCCACGGCCACGGACTCAGAAAGCAGTAATATAGTAATATACTTCATTACTCTGTGTTACAACGATGTACCTCACCTATGTACTCGTAGGTCATACAGAGTTTGCTTAACAACCCTACCCTGTACACACCGTCGCGACGCTATGTCGGTATTTACCACGAGATCAAAGCGTCGGACTTCTGTTTCATTTCTTTATAATGTGATTATACTGTGGTATGAAACTAATCCGTAATATTTTTTATTAAAAGTAAATTCACATTACAAACATACAATCTAAGTGTTCTCATGGACTCGGCGGATGTTGCGTCGAGATAGAATGCAAATTTCCAACACCATTTCTCCGCAATGAGAGTCGAATATACGACTTATGTAACAACTATAACACTGTCTACAGTAATGAAATGCAAGCCTGTTTTTATAAAAAAATGCATTTAAATTATTTTTACGTGATTCCCACCTAAAGGGAGTTAACTTGTGTAAAGTTATATTCGAAATTTGAAACAAGCGAAGCCTATAAAAATATTTCTCCATCTGCCAGATTATATTAGGAACACAAAATTAATAAATGTTGGCTTATTTGTTAAAGAATAAAAAGGGACCGATGTTCTGTTCTAATTTTTAATATTAATATTGTAGAAACGTATACTGTGGTGAAACTTCTAGTGTATAGAAATATCTTAACTAAACTAATTTTACAGATCTAAAAGTATTGCTGCACTTTTCACAATGTTTCCTGCAGAAAAGAAAAATATAGTTTCCGACATGTCAATTTTGTTTAGAGATTTATGGACAATAGAATGGGCACTATTTATTTCGCTTAATTGTTGTTTATTATTTTATTATATGTGTGATGGTATTGCCTGGGACCAGGTCTCGTCTTCCATCGAAAAGACTTGGAGTATCGAATTAAGCTCTACACAATTTTTATATTGATTTCAAAATCATAGAGAGTCGAAACACTTTTTTATTTATACTTCTTATTTCTATTTTAATTAAAAGCTATTTTATTCAAACGTAACATAGATTATGTATCATTTAAGTAAAAATGTGATTTCAGGGCGAAATAATGGTATTTCAAGAGTAAGCAAGAAGAAAAAATACAACCCAGCTACTCTATCTAAAAAAATCCGCGGAGCCTTACCTATCTATAACCCAATAACCCATACCTATTGTGTTTTTGCGTTAAAATTAAACTGTAATGTTTTATTATTAATCCATAAAAAAAAATATTATCAAACAATCTGGTGACCGTTTACAATATCTTATTGGGTAGCATAGTTAGGAGACACTGAAAAATTAGAATTTGGGACGGACTTGAGGAGTGGACTGTGAGTAAGATATCCGCTTGGCCAATTTAACAAACGTTACGGCCGTTTCAGCCTCAGCCAAAGCCTAGTACTTAGTCTCAGATAAAGGATATAGTTAGATAGATATAGCCGCACGAGTTGCTAATCCATTAGGCTTTTGCTGAGATATATTCGTATTGATTCACAAAATAAATTAAAATATAATTTGAGAGATAAGATAAATTGAGAGATCCTACTAATATTACAAATATGAAAGTGTATCCACACTTGATTGAGTAACAAACATCCGTTTGTTGCTCAATCACGCAAAAAAAGTTCCCGAGGGAAAATTGATAATGGTTTAAGAGCTAAGCCACGGGCTTTGAAAAAGGAAAAGGATATGTACTTTATATACCGATCTTTCGAATAGTTTCCTTGGTAAGATTAAAAATTGTTAACGAGTGAAGCTTTAGGCCCAATTCCGAAGTCCACGCAGTCGTAGTCGCGGGCAGAAGCTAGTAGATAATGATTATCAAACATTGCATTATTTATCACTAAGATAAATTTCAACATCCCTCTGTATATGTGACAGATAGCAATATTATGGATTCTTGTTGAACAACAAAGTATGTGACATACAATCACGTACGGTGCGTTCTTGTTTAATGTTACTCTCTTGGTTTAGCTGAAGACACGTCCCCTCGTGCCAACCATAATGTCGGATCCAAACATGCTTTATGTATATACAGCTGTGTACATAAATGCCTCATTATAATAGGGAACGGCTTTTGTTGTTATGTTAGATTATCTGCGAGAGAATAACATAAGTATTAGATATTTAATAGAGTAGAATTTTACAGTATTCAATAAATTTAAGCATTATTTAGATATTTTACATATCATCTCCAAGAAGAAATTAAATGCGAAATTGGACAAGCTAAAGCAGCTACTTGGTTATTGCGTAGTATAGGATAAATTAAGAATATAGAGGCAAAAGGCGACCTTATCACTAAAAGTGATCTCTTCCGGGTAACCTAAACGATAGGAATATACATGATACACAGCTACGTATATATTTGTGACAACTATGTACAAAATGTCCAAAGTTTTGTGTGACCGTAAAATTTCATTTCCAACGAGGTATCGCGTTATCAAATGCTTTGTCTGTTTACTGATGCGAAACTTCTAAAGAAGGAAAATTGTAGACAGTTGCGAACGTTTGAGATGTGTTCATTACAAAAAATATTTAAAATATCAAGAACACACTAAATCGCTATACTGGAGCATGTATAACAAAGGGCTAAATGCCAACGAAAACTGATGAAAACCGTCATACAAAGGAAGGCTGCTGGTCAACCACAGACAGGGTCCATGTACAAGTTTCCAACCTTGATCCTTGAAGGCAAAATTACTGAGAAAAGTCAGAGAGGGAGTCAGAGGAAGAAGTGGGTTGACGATATAAGAGCGTGGAGCGGGCAAACCTATTCGGATATCAAAAAGCTGTCATATGATCTGACGATTTTCCACCGACTGACCTCCGTACTTCATTTTGGAGATGACAGTTAATGATGACGATGATGGAGTAGAATATATTTTTTAATTTTTTGGTAATGTCAATGTCCCTTTGATTGTTTATGACTAGCTCTTCTGAGACGCTGCTGTTACCATTTGACGAACTGCGATGACCGCAACGCATAAATCAATTATCAAAGTCTAAATTATTTACTTTTTTATTCCACTACGTTACCCGTTGACAGTGATCTCAGTTGGTGCTAAATGATGATAAAGTCTTAGATGTTAACAGGCTAACCTTTGAGGAGTATGTTAGTTATATTAAACTTATACCTTTGCATTAAGCTTTGCTGCACGTTTTTATAGGTAGGATGGTAACTAGCCATGACTTAAACGTCCCAGATGTCCAGACAAAAGAAAAGAAAGAAAAGTAGAAAATTCCCCCCCAGGCGCGACCTCCCACTTAAATACCACAGCCCTTACCACTGCATTAAGAAGTCATCGAATTTTTATTTATTTATAGTCTTACAAACTTACTACCGTGACTTCCACCGCGTATATTTAATTTATTTCAATATACATATATTGAAAAAAAGGGTTCCTGCGAGATTTTTTAAAACCCAAGATATACGCGCAATATATTATAATACATCCATCTCCAGAAAGCCAGAAAGTTTAAGAAACAATCAGACAGCCTTTCAATTTCCCACTGCTGAACCCTGGCATCTTCTGCCATATCAGAGAGGAGTTAAAAGAATAGACAACCATGCTGTTCCGTCGGTAAAGCCCGTAAAACTGCCTTTGAGCAGCATTGTCTAAGCTCTTTTTTCACTTGTTCACAAGCGAAGGAAATATAATTATTTATGTGTCAAAAGTGAAATCGATGTATGTCATCAACACGCAAAATATTTACTTAATAGTAACGTAACTACTACCTAACCTACTTATAACTTGCTTATAATGCCGAGTATAATGTCAAATAAACAATTTGACCTTTCAAAGTAGTCGCAAGCTATTTTCCTATTTACACGAAAGCTCTCTTAAATCATACAAATTCGAACGTAACAAACTCTCCGATGTTTTTTGTGCTCTTATGTAACTTTTATCGAAAACTTGCGTGACCATTTTTACGGTAGCAGCAAAGCAAAAAATGTAAGACTGGTTTCACACGAGCCTCTTTCCAATTAATATCAGATCATTATCAGACCCTTACACCGTATTTTAGTTTATAAGTTTGTTACCTGTATATGTATTCTTAGTTATACACAACATGGAGTTTTTTTATTGTTTATATAATATAGCTGGGAACAAAAATTATGTACGCCTAACGAACTACCTAACCTACCTATATAACACGTATCAGCTATGTTGATTTTGACTAATAATTCTGTTTTCTCTTACTCCTTAACTAAAACGTTTCTGCTCGAAGTAGGTACTACAATAATAAGTAATTCATTGGATTTATTCAAAAATAAGTAAAGGGAATTGTATACAATTTTACAATAAACTACCAGTTGATGATGATATCTTGGCAATGTCTCTAAAAAAGTTCACAGTTTGTGTTAAAGGTAAGCTTATATAAAAGTCCCATTATAGTATTAAGGACTACGTCAACGATAAAAATGCTTTGGTGTAAATTATTGCTCTAACCATAGTTTTAAGTGTCAATGTGAGATGGTGCTAAAAAAACAACCTAAGTTTGTAACAAGCCAACTTTGTTGTGGGCTTCTTCTTAGACCAGGGCGCGTTTGGAACCCTCGTAGCTTTAGTTTAAAGTTGACGAGTTTAGTTATCGCCATCAACTCACTTCTATGTTATATTTTACATGTAATGTACGCATCAAAAGTGCCATATATGTGCCTATTTGAATAAAAATATTCTGATATAGACTCACTTTGAATAGTCCAAAGGATGGACGCTGACGCTACGACCGTTCAGATTTCCGTCCACTGGGGCGATAATACTAAACTGAAGCAAAGGGCTTTTTGTGATACGTTATTTTTTTGTTTGTTAGTTTAGTAATGCTTTAAGTATCTAATAACGAGCAATTTCATAACAAAACGCTTTCCTTCAAACTGTGAATATTTTTTTTTGAGAAACAATTTAATCGGATATTAATTTATTAAAAAAAATGAAATGTAAACTGTTAATGGTTAGATACAAACACGGCTCGTGTAAAATTTACTTTATTTTTTATATTAGCAAAGTCTATGCCAATATTAAAGTACCTTTTTGTTGAAGTAAGGTTTTATACTTTTTTGGTTAATAATTGATATCTTAATGACGATGTTTTATGTGTGAGATTAAAAATTTAAATGTTTTGTTGGACTTTGAATAGGTAAAAGGTCGGTTGTGACAGATCGCCTGGGGAACTACTACCGACATGTTAACTTTTACTGCCAAGCATTGTTCCGGGCTGAACGGCGTGGTTGCCGTTCAGCCCGAAACCGTTATAAATAACGCTTCAGGTTGCTGGACACCTTTCCCTTCATAAACCCTGGAAAGTGTTACTCTAGTTGTAGGCAGTGGCGTGCACTTCATACATGCACAAAAGCACTGCCCACCCTAAAACTGGTATATATCTCGTATAGGAGGAGGATTTTTGCCATTCGATGCAATCTTCCTGCTGTATGCATACCCTGGTTAAAAACTCAGTGCACGCCACTGGTTCTAGGCATTGGTTTTCCACTTACCATCAGGTGGGCTATCTGGTTGGTGTTGGTAAAAATATAGCATTATTATTTAAAAATAAAACAAGAAAATTAAAACCAAAAAAAAACTTTTAGTGCTTTTTGGGAACTCAACTTTTATTTTACCCTTTCACTTCCGGAAGATATGACCCACGACTTATATATCTAACCTAATAATATTGCCATGGATACTGCTGACATTGAATAGTTTTATACCAATAGCCCTTTTCACTAACTTCTCGTAAACAAACTTCAAGCCGAGAACCAAATATCTATATGCATTCTCTCATTGTTTATATAAATTACTCAAGTAGAAGGTCCCAAGAAGGTCTTTGATGTAGCGAAGAGTACTCGTCAAGATAAACCCATGAGCGTGGACAGTACACGCGAAGTATTCGGGTCAATCGTAACAGTGGATAGACACAGCCGGTCCAGTCGCCGTCGCATCCGCCACCGGTCAATGCGCACATTGCTACGTTTCCATAGTCTTACGTCACGGAATTTTTATTATTAATTTTATTCATTATTATTTATTGTTCGGCCTGCCGTTCGGGGTTTCTGAGTTCGATCACTGGCACCTTTTACTCTTAAGAGTTATTTGCATTCGTTCGTTTCGTTCGTTCTTCGTTTAACAGTGAAGGAAAACTTTGCGAGGAAACCTGCATCCCTGACATTTCTCCATAATGTTCTCGAAAGGCGTGCGAAATCTACTAATCTGCACTGGGCCAGCGTGGTGGCCTACTAATTCTGAGAGGAGACCTGATGTAGCTACTGTTCAGTAGTAGTGTAAACAAAAACATTTTTTTCAGGTCGGGGACCCATATACAAAATTGATTTTTATATGATATTTTCACAAAGATTCTAGTATTTTAACAAAAGACAATAAATGTCGCTTATCATTTATTTTGATCAGGTTCTCGACTCCTTGAACTAAACATTATTTTATTCTATTTTTGATCCCCCGACGCAAAAACGACGGGTGTTTTAAGTTTGACGTGTCTCTGTGTGTGTATGTGTGTGAGTGAGTGTGCCTGTCTGTGGCATCCGTAGATCCCAAACAGATTTTTGATTTTTTTTTAAAGATAATTCGGGTGAGATCTTAGTTATGTTTGATGAAAATTGGTACAAGATGGCTGCCACCACAAAATGTCGGATTACTTAATTTTTTACAACGCCAATATGCGTATGAATTAAATAATATACACTTTAAAGACAGTCGGGGTTTTTTGAACCCGTAAAAACTATGAAAATGGAAACAGGCAAAAAACCGATGGCCGATGCCATTCACTACCTCATCCAGCCATCTGATTTTGTATCATAGCTCGTTACGTAACAACAAAAATATTTTGCTTCTGCTTGCTTTTTGTGCTGCTGTACCTTTCATCGTTCAATAAAAGTTAATACAACCACTTTAAAAAGATCTCTAGTGAAACGTAATTGACCAATACTCATATTCAAGGGGACGGACTTTTTAATATTGGACGGACTAGAATGTTGTATAATAAAAAAAGCGATCCGCCCCGGCTTCGCACGGGTGCAATGTAGATGCTAATGTGATGTATTTTGGATTAATTTGTAATACAATTACGTAGCACATTAATAATTTAATCTATCCTATGATGGACCAGCGTTTGCAATGTAAGCGCACAAAAATCCTTCCTTTTAAAACACTCTATCTATTGCTGTAAACCGCATTTAAATCCATCGCATAGGTACTATGTAAAGATATTTTTCTGAGCAATTTCTTAGTTATTTTATGAAACTTAACTTTTTTTTTTAACTGCAATTTAGCCCTTGGCTTCTGTTTAGTGATGAGGTAGTCTAAGATGGTAAAGAGCTAACCTTTTAGGAATATGGAAGTTATATCAAACCCATACTCCCAATCGGTTTCTACGCGACATCGTACTATACCTGAAACGTTGGGTACTGCGATGGAACGTTGAAACTGGTTGACGACGATCTCTGGATATCACTCTGTAGGTTGGTACCATTTCTTTAACGCATTTCGAGTGCCCTGGCAATCTCCGTTGGGGCTAAGTCAGGCATAATTCATTCCTCAACTGCAGAAAGATACGCGATTAAAAAAACTAACAAAAACAGTATTTCAATGAAATTTTAAATCAAACTCAGAAGGAAGAAATACTCGAAGTTCGCTCCAGATAAGGTGTATTTGAACAAAATTAAAACAATTGCATAAAGTGTGATGTTCAGTTATTTCTTCATTTGAAAATATTTTTTTTAAAAATAATTTGACGTATAAACCAGCCAGCAACCTTATATGATACTGATATCAAACCTTTTTTTTTTGTGTTCCGCTAAATACGCCGGTAGGTGTAGAACGCTAAATAACATAGAGAGATATAATAACATAGATAGATACGAACATACTAAATTAGTACCAACTTCGGATTCCTGCACAGTAGGTATGATTAAGTCTTATCTAAAGTATGGACTGTAACCATGCTGGCTTAGTTCGTTTTAATTGTTTAAAAATATCCAGCCCCTCGTCGTCGAAGGACGTCAAAAAATTACAAATTAGCTGTTTTCCGCGACACAAAACTGTATGTGTGTGTATGTATATATGGGTGTGTGTGTAGGTTTATTCAACACCATATATATGTATGTATGTGATTGCCCGACTGATTTTAGGGTGGTCAATCTCCAGAGAGAGTTTTCCCTCTACGCGAGAGAGGTTTTTTTTTCGTAAATACACACTAATGTAATGAGTACTAAGATGGCTGATGAATATTTTTTGAATAATATACATAAATACTTATGATATACATATAAGCACCCAGATACTGAAAAACATTCATGTTCATCACACAAACATTTTCCAGTCGTGGGAATCGAACCCACGGCCTTGGACTCAGAAAGCATGGTCGCTGCCCACAGCGCCAATCGGCCGTCATTATAGTGCATAAGTGTGTGCGCAGCCACATGTGCACTCTTTTCTCTCACTCTCATAGTGAGATGAGACAGCAGTTCGGACACGACCGGAAAGAGACCGAGAGGACCGACAGCTTAATGCTTTCCGAGGCATGGCGACAATACACGTACCATAGCTATAATACGAACAATAGGCTTTGTTATCTGTGCATAGTTAACAAGGCATTTTCATACAGATTACTTGTATCCTGGACCGTCCTCCAGGCTACAAGTTATACACAGAGTTATTTTTATCCCGATAAAACAAAAGCAACATTTAAAAAAAAATCTGAATAAGTTGCGGGCGACAGCTGTAAAAATGATAACTTCAGGATTTTAGCAAGTTAAATTATTTGTAGGACTTGGAATTAACTTTTACACCACTCGCTCGACAGTGCCCTAATACATAGCCTGGTATTGAAAGGTCAAGTACGTCAATACTTCCTATAGGCTTAGCGGGTAAGTAAGCGAGTAGTTTTTTACTGGACTCCCTAGGGGCTTTTATGATTTGAATAAGGAACATAGCGCACGGCGAATCCAAAATAAAATCTGTTCATTCGAATATTGCTATCTCGCTCTAACGTATGGTGGTGTCCCTGTCACTCACCTGACCCTGTGAAACGGAAACCATAGAGCATAGATTTAAAAAAAAATCGCTCAAGAACTTGATTTTATTGCCCCGCGAAGTTTTTAAAGTAGAGTATTCAACTCAGAGTAGGTACGGTGCAACATAATGAACAAAATTTGTAGTATAAAAAACCGTTGATAACGTGAGTGAGATGAGGTAGATACTTCTAACAGGAAAATGTAACAAAATAAATAAAACAAATTCAAACTGCAATAATTGCAGTCACGATTATTATTGTAAACAATATACTTAGCAATGTCAGTGAGAGCGTGCAAATTTAGCTATTAAATGAAAGAACGAATAAGAAAGTTAAAAAGCTGACACCGTGGAATGCCATAAAGTGAATGAATGAAATGAATTTAAGAATCCATATTGGAATAAAACCGGCGTTACTTTGGTGCGTTAAGGCGGGTCCACACATGCACACGCGCACTAACAGTGCGGTTTTTCCAATATATCTTAGTAATATAATATGGATTTATTTGAAGATGTTCACGAGCGTTTAGTGCGTTACTTAGTTTCGTTCGCGTAGCAAATTTAAGCTACTCCTCCGGATAAAAGCAGTGTATTAAATTACACGTGTAATTTGACGGGTCTATAGCCATTTGAGGTGCTGTGCTGACAACGGGACATTAATATATGCACAGGTAGCAATACCACGGCTCGAACCAGTCATCATTACCGGTGATATGCTTCCTGTATTTCCATACACTTGTTTTAGTCGCATTCTTTGCCATTCAAAATTACTCTGAAGGCACTAGTAAAGATTCGGGCTTTCCTAGTTTATGGGTGAGGAATCCAAAGATTTATATGTACTAAGTTTCATTAATAAAGACTTTCTGCTTGAATATACCAGCGCATAACATGCACGGTTCGTGCGAGTGCGGTATTTGCGCGCTGTTGTGTACCCGCCTTAACAGCTGTATATCATTATAGTAAACATTGCAATGAAAACAAATAAACACGACGCAACAAATCTGCACGGTGTAATTTATAATTTCTTCATACGCAACAGCGATGCTTCGAAATACGCTCTCTACGCACGTTTCGCTCCGATACCGAAACATCCTCCAGAGATTTTGACTTCACAACGCACAATTTGAACAAACAACGTTCTTGAGTATGCTACGGTATTGGAGCGAGACATGCGTACACCACAAAACATCTACAAATGGCATGCAAGCGTGCAGTAATGAACCTGGCAGATGTAAAACATTGGAAATATTTTGTATAGAAAATATGTATATCTAAAATGCAAATATCATATTCTCTATACAGAATTACGAAATAATATTGAAGGATGCGTAAGTATATTTCATAAGGGATAAAAATATTAAATCCAAAGAAGCATATTTATTTTTCCATACAAACGAATTCAAAACATTCTAAGTGGCAATCCTATTGAATATAAAAGACCGGTACGCGCATAGTACCTACGCTACACGACGCGTACCAAATTATGTCATAGGATTCCCTTGATTTTAATTTTGCATGTGATTTTAGGGCTGTACTGATTAATTTCAGTAATAACTATAGCAGTGGTTTACTCAAAAACAATTAGGTTTTCGGTTACACAGATAAGTCTCAGAGACAGTACATAATGTACCTCTGAAGCCTGTGAAGTAATATTTCGGTTTTCATTCACACGTTGTATAATTTTCTTTAAAATTTGATACCTAATATTAGAAAATAAATATGGGATCAAAACTTTTTTTTTCATTAATACGTGTAGAAGTTTTTCAGGCCACGATATTCTCACAAACTAACGCACACAAATAACACAAATCATCGAGCCAAACGCATAATTACCGTCTCCGTTCCTTCATAGACTAGATAATGGTGCTCTGCCGTAGAACGTCGGTAAAAAGACTCTACAATAGACCATAGTAAAAACTTGTCAGTCCTTGTTTCCTATAATTATAAAAATGTCATGTTATTCTCGCGCTAACAAGACAATAAGGCCAAGCGCGTGTTGCTATTGCGCACCGCAAGTTCTGTACCTTTTAAATACGAAATCAGCATACACAACACGGATCTCCTGTCTCAGAATGAAAAGTTTTTAGGCCGTACACAACGCTAGCAGAGTGCATCTTTCACACGATGAATTGCTTAAATTAAAAAAGCAAATACCTAGTTCCGAAAAATTAGTGACGCACGGGAATCGAACTCAGGCCCCCCTAAAGGGAGGCCGTTGTGATAGAGTACATACTGCCTGAATAACTTACTGAAGTTATTGCAATAAAAAGTTGTAACCGTCAGACAAAGATGGACTCTAATGGTTCGTTCATACTGTTTTGGCAGCGAATCCCTTTTTGTTTAATACTTGGAAGGTTTAATCTCCTAGCGAGATATCCAGCTTCCCTGTGGGAAAAAGCTTGGGTTGTGTAGAGTTCTTACCCGCTAAAACCCCTACGGTGGCCACTGTCGGCACGCATTGGGAAGCTATTCCTAAGAATACATCGGTGATTTCTTTGTGAAACGCCTAAAAGGTTAATTCACACTCACAGTCCCACAACCTTGTGTGCCTTGCTGGCAGGCACGGCAACATGTGCCACAACAAATTGACATCGTCCCAGGAACAAGTTGGCGTCGTCCCCGGGGTCGTTGGAGGAAATAGAGGGTGAGCGGTCAGTTGGTTACGGACCCCTAATTACCAAAAACACGTTCAAGATTTGTATTGTATTTCATAATTTAAGTATTGTATCGATTCTTACCTTCCGTGAAACTAAGCAAAAAATGTTGTGCGCAATACTAGGTAAGTATCCAATTCGTTCTCAATGCCAATTACCAGAGTGTCAAATGTCTTGTCCAGTGTGGATTTAATTACTATCTAAGTAACACTGCATTCATGCAATGCAGTGCATTGTGGCGCAAATAATGTAGGCAATAATAATATGTCGATTGTCGGTGATTTCGTACGTATAAAATTTCTGTTATATGTTAATTCCTCTATTCCCATTCCCTTTTATTTATCTTCTTCTTTAGGTGCCTCTCCAACTAGTGAAGGTTGGCCGTCAGTTTTTGATAATTCTCATTTTCTCTCGCGAGGCTCAACCGCTGGGCGGCACTTGCGGCTCTTTTATTTATAGATACTCTTTATTTGTTATCTCCAGATATACGAGAAAAAAGAGCTATATAAACGAAGATAATTACTTCGAAAGGCGACCTTATTGCTTTATGCCATGCTAGGCCTTTAAATAAGGGAAATATGAGGTTATTTGAAGTAGTTTATAATTATAATTATAACACACTTTTGTAGAAAATCCACGATTTCGTCCACGAAAAACTTGTGATAAGTTAAATTTCCCTATATAAACTTTCCATTTTCTCTTTATTTGTTGATGAACCACAGCAAGATAAGGAAAAAGAGACAAAAAATATGTAGATAGCAAAAAGTGGCCTTATCGCTTAAAGGCGAGGTTTTATACGGGATTCTGTGAAAAAATTGTTTCCTGTAATTTAATTTCTGGAGA
Source organism: Pararge aegeria (assembly GCF_905163445.1). Taxonomy (NCBI): domain Eukaryota; kingdom Metazoa; phylum Arthropoda; class Insecta; order Lepidoptera; family Nymphalidae; genus Pararge; species Pararge aegeria. The sequence continues at coordinate 5,455,210 of NC_053195.1, read as the reverse complement.
TGGGCAATGGTGCCTTATCCTATTTATCGCACGGGAATCTAGCAATTCTATGCTGTGGAAGTCGTGGGAATCCTCTAGTAGGTACTGAATAGTAATTTTATTGGATAGAAGCAGGCATTACTTTGCGGAAATCCATGATATACTTATTATGCAAATTAAGCTTAATTTGCTATACTCCGCGAAAAGCAGAATCTTTAAGCAATTTATAATTTCTTCAATGCTTATACTCCACACCAAACAGATCTTCAACAATGTACCCTCTCGCACGTTTCGCTCTGAAACCGGAGCATCCTCAGGAAATGTTGACTTTACAATGAATAATTGTTAAGAATAAATTTAATTGTAACCACAGAATTTTAGCAAAGTTCAGCAAGAAATTACGAACTAAACCGAGCAACAACGTAAAATAATAAAAAAGAATAGGTACAAATGGCTAACTAAAACGCTTCCTCAATCTCGCCGCTAGTGCCCTGCACCCGTGTCTGGGAACAGGGTCTGACCCGCGACCCGCGAGGACAAATTGTAGGTGTCATTATGCCTGTTAAAGTCCCGCCGCGATTGACGGGGGCCGCGTACCACGCGTCCTTGTCCTAACACTGAAGAAAAAAATATATAAAATTAATACCATAACTATATACTTGTCTGTGGTTATAATTAGCGCGAAATAAAAATTATTCCATATTTAAAATTGTGATGTTTAAATTTTAATGAATCGAATTTATTATGAGTGAGGTGCTGTACTATAAATTGAAACGGTGATTTTTATTGTGATCTTTTGTTGATTTTATTCTTTTGATATTTTATTAAGATGTAAGTATTAGATCTCATCATACATTTTGTATTATGTAAATCTCTAATCACATCTAAGAATTTGATTTCCGAACAGAGACGGTACTATCTATGCTTTTCCGGTAGGCGATTGTGTGTGTGTGTAATTTATATGCATGCGTGTGTTCACAATTTTGAAGTAGGTAAGTAGACTAGATTTTAGTGCAAGCTAACATTATAAAGGTGTAAAATAGAACAAAAGCGCCTGGTTCTTATATATTATAAAACACCAGAGGCGTTTATAATATTTTTTTTATATTAAATTTGGCTTTACCCAGCGGCTACTACTTTATAAACTGTAGGTGTTATTTCATAACTTTCCCATCAAAAGCGCCTGTCTAACTTTTCTAAAATTGTACTATTTTCCGCCATCAGGGCTTTTAAACTTACCTACATATAAAGTATGCCGTATTGTTAATTATATGCTAGTATATTTATTTGGAAGAATTTGTTTTTCGTCAGCATACATATAAATAAAATATCTACCATTACATTCTACTTACAACCAAAACTTGCTTTCCTTCTACTTTGATTAAAAGATGGGTTTATAACCTGTCTACTTACTCAAGATATTGCATGTAGGTTTTAGTTAGATTATTTTATAAAAAAAAACAAAACTAAATTGATTTAAATTCTCTTCAAATTGCCGTGTCATACCAAAACTATCTAGAGACGTTGCTTATAGCACTTGAATCAATTTAACTGCACGCACCGACCAAGTTCCGCGGACCTCTCCGGTTTATGTAAAATCCTTTACAGTTACTCCCGTTAATTAGAAACGGCGAGATCAAGACGGGTCAAGTTAATCTGGTCGCATTCAAACCGCGATGTAGTGTGTGTGCACTCTGATTCCATATTTCCGCTCGAAACCCTATACGAATGTCGTGTATACTAATTTGAGTCCTATATCAAAATAAAAAGGGTTTGAATTACATTAACACTTAACGTATAACGTAAGCGATGTTAGTAGCGAATATTTTTAAAGGTTTGATGAAGAGGAATATCTATTTGATACACATGAAGTACGGTCCATAATCGACTCGTCATTTTAGTTGTTAAGTTGTTTAGTTGTTGTTTAGTTGTTTTATAGTCGCCTAGTGGGTAAGACTCCAGTCTCCTTCGATCCCCGGCACGTACCTCGTAACTTTTGGAGTTATGCACGCTCTATGCAGTTAAATATCACTTGCTTTGGTGAACGGAAACATCGCGAGGAAAAATTAAAAACTCATTGTCAAAAGTAAATGTTTAGCTGATAATATATGTCCTTGTATAGTCACAGTTATGATAATCGAAAAAATTATATTATTAGTTTTTAGATCTCTTATATGTGAACAGTATATTCTTATGAGAAAAAAAAGTCTTTAAACCTAAACCTAAAGGTGAGCGAAATATTAGAAGTAGGCCATCGGGCTTTGACCAGCGTATCGGACTAGAGTTTAGGCCCTTATAAATTTGGGAGGAGACTGGTGCCCGTTAGTGGGTCGGTGTTGGGTTTATAATGAAGGATGTCATTTTGGGTAAAAACTGGGTCTTGACAGGGAGTTGATCCCTGTCAATATAGACAGTCATTACTTACATATTGTGTTTAGTGTTTACTGAGTAATATCACAGAGTTCAGGAATAGAGCTCTAAACAATGGCGTGCATACAGGGTACGCACTAAGCGGGCAGTTTATATAAAATTAAAAAAAACTTCAGTACGAGTTATAAAAACACATAAAAATAGGCATTTTAAGAGTCAAAAAAGCGTACCCTTAAGTTTATATAACTCGTACTGGAGATTTTCTTCATTTTATATCATCTGCATACCCTGTGCATACCCTGTATGCACGGCACTGGCTCTAAATATCTATCTCTCTCTTATTGCGAAATCTGTGCTCAGTAGTTGGACATAAATAAGCTAGAGGTGTAGCGTGGACCATGATGATTACGTTAATCTTATAGTAATATATAAAGCTGAAGCTATTTGTTTACCTACCGACAATGACGTGCGAGTTAGCGCTCCGATATGATGCCGCATAGAAACCGATTGGGATGCCATATCCCAAACACGTAAGCCCACTACCATCTTGGACTTCATCATCACTTACCACCGGGCGAGAATGCAGTCAAGGGCTAACTATTAAAATAAAAACCTTTCAAATGTCAATGAACAATGATTCAGTGTTCTTGGGAAAACACTGCTTAACTATTTTGACCTCAGGCCACTTTTATTTGAGAGGAGTTAAACTATGTCCGATTTATTTTTAAAGAAAAAGTCACAATTCCCACGTTCATACTATCGCACTCTCATTACGAAATGCGTATAAATTAACCGCACTTAAGACTGGTTATTTAACTATTGCGTTTAAATTAACAAAACTTGTAGCGCGGCTTTCACTGCAACATTGTGCAGTTTAAAAAAACATATCAGAGAATAATCACGAGTGAAATTCATTTTTCCTTTTTCTATTCATCGAACGTAGTTTTACTACCTTTTTATTTTACATACATATATAATCACTGTTTTATCTTTATATATATATTTCTTGTGTGCATGTGTATGTCGCTGAACTCCTCCTAAACGGCTGGACGGATTTGAATGAATTTTTTGGTATGCGTTTGTGTGGCACCCTGGATCGTTTAGATTCACAAATCAGCCAGACAGATGGAGCTGGGGTCTGCTAGTATCTATGTAAAATCAAAAGGTTAGGTCAACAGTTTTTAACAGTTATTTTGTATCCTGAAGACGGACAAAGTATACTTTTTATCCAGGAAAAGCACGTCGGATCCGTAGGTATATAAAATACGGCGGCATAAAACCTGCAGTGAATTTGACAAAACTTTGCATAGAGATAGCTTGCATCCTGGAGACCAGGGGTAATTATTAATGTGGGAAATAAATAATTTCCGCGGGATTTCTCAAAACCGGAACAATCGCGGACTAGAAAGTTACATAATATCTTTATTTGATGGTCGACCTGCGTAGTGGGAAGCGACCCTGCTTTTTGAGTCCAAGGCTTATGGGTTCCGTTCTACCACAGAACAGCGAGACGCCGTGAGCGGTTGCATTTTTATGTGGTTGATATTCCATTAACACGCACGAAATGTTTTTTATCCACGATACGTACCGCTAGGATGTGGAATGCCCTCCCGGCAACTGTGTTCCCAGCCTCGTATAACTTGAGTACCTTCAAGGCAAGAGTGAATAGGCTATTTCTGGGCAAGCGTGCTCCAACCTAGACCTCATCATTGCTTTCTACCAGACATGATTGTCGTCAAGCCCTGCGCTACCGTTAATAAAAAAATAAACTGGAAAATGTTTGTGTGATGAACATGAATGAATTTCAGTGTCTAAGTGTTATCTGTATATTATAAGTATTAATGTATATCATTCATAAACATATTCATCAGTCATCTCGGTACTCATAACACAAGCTACGCATACTTTGGGGCTAGATGGCGGTGTGTGTATTGTCGCAGTATATTTATTCAAAATTCAAAATTCATTTATTTCAAGTAGTGACTCTACCACCAGTTCGGAAGAAGCCGGCAAGAAACTCAGCAGTTGCTCTTTTCCAACATCAACAATTTACATTTTAACATTCATTTTTCTATCTTGTCAGAGATGAAAGCAAAGCCGGATGCTTCCAAGCAACCTTGTCATTAAGAATTTCAGTAACCTCGCTGTAATAAATATGTTTTAACATATTCTTTAATTTTTATTATTATTTATTATCTTTTCAGATAAATGACCTTAATCGAGCGAGATGGGTGTGCGGGAAAGACGAAGCATACTTATAACTGTTTTATTGATTTCATATGGAATAGCTGATATTAAAACCAGCTTACCGGTAGATCTAGCTGCTGAAGAAAAGGGTAAGAAAATACGTTTCCTTCAAATTGTACTAACCGAAAATAGCATTTTTATTGAATAAGCTTGCCCCGTAGGTCTAGTGGTTTGCATGTTCAAGTATGGATAACGAAGCTCTGGGTTCGAAACCCGCCTCAGCCAATGAGATATTTATTTATTTATTAGCTTTTCAAGGGAAACAAACAGTATAATTATACATAAAAGTCATGCCGTATTTTTTTATCACATAGACCAATGAAGTTTCCACTACTTGGTTATACATATAACACGATAACATTAACCACAATTGCTTAGGAGTAAAAAAGCAATTATTATACAAAAAAAGAAAAAATAATAATAATGTAAGTAAAACAAAAATGAAAAACAAAAACTTTAAAGCTATAGTACTTATTTTGTCAAAATAAATTTTCTAAACGACTTCCAATTTTAACATGAAAAATGTCCGTCTCACAATATTCGTTGTTAAAAGCATTGCGCGCACGAGATAAAAAGTTATTTTCCGAATACCCTATATTGGAGGGTTAAGTTTATTTTTTATATCACTTCAAGTTGAAATCTCACCTGGTTCTGAGTGATGAGTTCGCTTACTAGTTGGGCAGTATTAAACCTACACCCCTATTCGGTTTCTATACGGAGTCGTACCGGAACGCTAAATTGCTTGGATGCACATGTTTGTAAAAAAAATATAAATGTTAAAAGTGCTCCGCCAGGTATCGATCCCGGGACCTATCGGGAATTTCACCACTATGTCAGCCAGGTCGTCAAAGAGTAAAGTAAGAGAAACAAGAGTATAAATAAAACTATTTCTCTAGAGTTAGCATATTTACGTGCCGTGCAGAGGCACAAAGATTGTAGATTAGGACTGTGGCCGGATGTAGCATGATCTGACAAACCGTGAGTGACAAACGTATTTTGATTCTCTTTGCGCCACGCCGCGGACACGTGACAATAGTGAACTAACATAAGTTGGCACGCACTTCATACAAACACAAAACCACTACCTATTCCTAAATTTTTTATATTATATCTCGTATAGGAAAAGGTTTTTCTCATTTTATGGCATTTTGTTGGCTACCCTGTTCAAAGACTCCGTGCACAGATCAGAGTTTGAACCCTTTCAGGCACCTCTAAATTTTGGATGTTTTACGTTAAGTTAAGGAAAACATCGCGCGGGAACCTGCATGCCTAAGAATTCTCCATAATGTTCTCAAAGGCATGTGAACATTGTGAGGAAACCTGCATGCCTGAGAACTCTTCACAATGTTCTGAAAGGCATGTTAAGTCTAACAATCCGCACATGGTCCACCACAGCGTCAAATCTTTACATTGATGGCCAATGTTTGTGTGATGAGCATTAATGATTTTCAGTGTCTGGGTTTTCTGGGTCATTGGCTGAGCTGGGTTGTTTATATGTATATTGCTATTTATTTATGTATATTATTCATAAAAATATTCATCAGTCATCTTTCTACCCATATCACAAGCTACGCTTACTTTGGGGCTAGATAGCGATGTGTGTATTGTCGTAGTATATTTATTTATTTATTTATTCTCAGAGGGTACCCATTTCATGCCCTTTGCATGTATAGAGAGATTTTGGCTGGTAGAGATTGCTTTTAAGCGATATGGCCGCCTATTGTACCTTCACTCAATTGGTTTGTACATGGTGTACAATAAACTGTATTAGATTTAATTTGACCTTCAGAGGTCCGGTAATGGGTGATAATGATGAATCGAAAACTGCAATCAAACCTGGTTGTAAATATACTGTCATACCTGCTAGGGGTTCTAACTTACCCACATCACACTGGACTACTAATTTTTTTGCAACACGTCTTCTTGGACTGGACAAGGACAAGGCTTCCAGACTAGGACAGAGAATTTAGAAGAAAGATTTTATTATTTCCCAAATTTTCCCATAAAAGTACTACCCCGGGAACTCCCACTCATAAAACCACAGTTCTCACCACTACCAGTGAGGTCGTCGAAGTTAGTAATTTGTAAAAATGAACCGTCCCATAATTTCAAGCGATATTAGAAGAGTTATAGGTTCCGAAGCATGACAAGATGGATCAATTTTTACAAATCCCAGGGATCACTAAGGAAACCCTTATTAAATAATTCATCATCATCATCATCATCACATAGGCCTCTATCAAGCAGCGCCAAGTTTAAATAATCAAATCTACCATTTTCTCATCCCATTTCTATGGAGATAAGGCAAAAAAATGGGTGGACATATTTATTTCGTTGCGCATGTAAGCCCTTAAGTCAACGCAAACATTTTTTAAAATAATGACTAAAAACTTCCATAATTTTAAATTATTTATCACTTTTCTTATTTCAGCTCCACAAGTAACAACTATAATACCTACAGTATCTACTTCCCCTAATCCTACGACAGTTAACATTTCTACCTCTACCTACGCGACGGCTATACCCCCAATACCTCCCAGCGACCGGGACAGATTCCTCACGTTCGCAGAATCTGGCCATCACCAGACATTCATGTTCGCCAAAGACAATACGTTCATACAACTAGATGGCGATATTATCCAGCGATTTCAATTAAGGTCAGTTGATGCAAATGTATGAAAATGTTGGCCGAAGTTGTCTGCATTTTAAACAGTTTTAGACTGGTCAAAGTTGTTCTGAATCTACGTTTCATGCAAATTTTTGGATGAAAATGCAACCGCCGCTGTTTTTAGAACTTACTTAGATATTCAGCTTTATAATGTAGACAACTTTTGTTTTAAAATAGCCCATTCGATAAAATAGAGTTTTTTCTTTTTCATTTTAAACTATGTGAAGTCGTTAAACAAACCTTGAAATTTCAGTAGTTCCAGAGATGTTTTACCGATTTACGTTATTCTTATTTCGTTAGCTGTTAGATCGAATCTTCAATAGTATAAATATTTTGACTTCCTAAAACATATTCTTACAATATTCCGTAATTGCCGACTCCCACAGTCGCATAAGAGCGCAAAGATGTGAATTTGAGGTAAAAAACTATTTATTATCAAATAACTTATTTTAAGTGCTATCGTTTGTTTCTAATACCCGAAGAAGTGCGAGATTTTTAATTTTTAAAGATTTTTTTTCAATGTTTTTATTAATTTCCTCGATAGTATACAAATTATTTATTCATCTAATCATACTAACAAAAATAGACAATAGGTTAAATACTAATGAATTTTATGCTCATTTTAATTTTAGATTGTGCAGAGAAATATCGTTTAAGTTTCGAACAAGACTTCCTCACGGTCTTCTAGTATATCATAATGTTAAGAATCCAGTTTTTAAAATGCAGCCTTATGCTTTGTACGTCATCGTGGAGAAGGGCGAACTAAAAGGTAAAAGAAATAACAAGACTAATAAAATAACACAGCTGTTAGTTATAATTTTGAATATATTTAGTATGTTGGAGATGGGATTTCATATATGACCTAGGTCTTGATTCTTTATGACATAGACATCATACAAAAACAATAATAAATGCCATAAATAAACTTTGAAAGTAAAAGTTTACTTATGAGATTGAAATCATAACTAATGTATATGAGTCACTAATAGTACATTTATACTACTTACTGTTAATTTTGCTAGTTAATGAAAAAATACAATAACTTTCAGAATTAGCCACACCAATTGCATTAAAGAGTTTGTTCCGATGTGAAAGTCGAAGACAAATCACAGAGCCCTGAATAAATTGCAGTTGTCCAAGTATTAAGAAAACCTGTAACTTTTAGACCGTCTGTTAGAATTTTGAACACAGGCCCGAGGCTCAGTGTAGAAAATTGAACATCTATTCATAAAAAAGCTGCCAAATTGGGTTCACAAAAATGCAGGTTAAAGTTGTTCAGATGGAATGGTCATGGATAATCAAGTTTCCCGAATAATTACATCGAATTGTAGCATTGAAGTTCGAGTCTTATTACATGAGTCATAAAGTGGTATTAAAGAATGTGACGCGAGGGTACCACATGTTTCACTTGTGGTATATCACTGGCACGCAAAAAATGAAAAGTGTGCTTTATATCACATAACTCAAAACTCACATTTGAACGGTATCATTTCAGACAAATCGTTGTTAAGTCGATATGGTATGTGCAGGTCACTAATTTGCAAATTTTGCAGTTGTCCACGTATTCGGAAAACACCTGACTTCTGTAACGGTTGGTAGAGCTTTGAACAGGGACCAGTGGCACAGTGTGGTTGTAACTATTGACGTCCACGGCGCCAGGCTAATAGCTAAAGTAGATCAATTGAAAGAAGAAGTTTACTTAAAGGTAAGATAAATGTCTAATTTCAATGTAATCTAGATTTGGATTGAAGCATGCATTTCGAGGATACTCTAAATCCATGATTAGAAAACATAGCTCGAAGAACCGATGGACGTTGAGGTTCTAAGGTGCTGGAATGGCGACTCCGCACAGGGAAACGCTGCGTTGGTCGGCCCCTAACGAGGTGGACAGACGACATCAAACGACTCTCTGGGAGCCGCTGTAAACCAGCTGCCTTGGATCGTGGATTTTGAAACTCCCTAAATAAGATGTATGACTTCAATCGGTTGATGATTAGAAATTAATCAATTTAGTATAGTCCACGATAACTGGACAAATCTTCGCAGTGTAATTTATATAGCTCGCAATTTTTCTTTAAGTTTAACTAAACATTTTTGACGGGAATTCGAGGTTTTTTAAGTAGCGAGTATTGAGAGTGATATTTCAAGGTCACGTTTAGATCTATTTCTTAAAATCAGATAGAAACAAGATCTATAGTAACTGAGAAACAAAACCATATATTCCAAATATAACAAAATCACGCATGCCATCTTACTGCACTTATTGGTTAAGATACCAATGAAATAAAAGCTAATATAGGCTATAAAGGAATTAATATTATGATAAAAACTAACTAAGAACGCTGCTAGGAATAAATGGTAATGTGAATTATGAAGAGTTATAATACTTCCAACAATATTTACATTTCACAGGGCTTGAGTTTCGACACTAATTACGGTATCACGGATAATTTAACATCCGTCATTCTTATTGGAGGTAAGTTAAGTCAATCAATATTCCTAAAATACTCAACAACTTCTCAATGTTCATATCATGTAAAACTAAAAACATAGGACAATATAAGACACATGGATGTATGCAAAGTACTACAAATTGTCTAGATCTTTTTAATCTAACACTTTTGTTTTTTTTTTCTTTAATGGATCGTTATTACAGAAGATTAATTTTTAAATTAATTAATTTTCTAATTATTGTTTAAATGATATTTACCATTTATTTTGTTATTGATTATCCAAATTCTTCATCATCATCAAAGGTCTCAGTTCGGAAGAAAAGCTGCACGGTGTCAAATACATTATAGAATCATTTGTTGGTTGCATCAGCGATATGGTACTAAGTTCAGGCAAAGCAGCATCAGACCTCTTACCAATCGTTCCTCTTATTGCGACTAAACATGAAAATGTTAAAGAAGGTTGCATCGACAAGTGCAGAACAATGGAAAACCTTTGTTTTGAAGGCTCTAGGTGTATTAATGAGTATAATGGATACAGATGCGATTGTTTTGGGACTTTGTATGAAGAACAGCTTTGTGATGTGTTTAGTAAGTGTGCTGTTTTTTACTTTCATAACTCACGTTTCCTCTACTTTTAGTTGAATAGCTTTCAAATTTACTTACTATCATTTCGCTTGGTAAAGAAAATGGTTTCTGTGCTACAATTCCTTTGATCAAATTAAAATCTTAATGGTTCACCAAATTATTATGGATGTTTATTAAACTTTAGTTTCTTATGTGCATTTTTAATGTATTCAATTAAATATCACTTGCTTGAATGGTGAAGTAATCTATGACAAGGGAAACTGCACGCCTAAGAGTCTTACATAACGTTCAAATCAAAAGCGTGTGATATCTCCACACATCTAGGACTACACTGTGGGAGACAGGACTAACAATTCTAAAATGATTATTAAAATCAATATTTAAAATATTGATTTTAATAATCATTTTATTTTGTATTGTAAAATACTACCCTAAAATTTTCTAAGTTATTTGTATTTTAAGCAATTAAATTTAATTGGCTTTAACGTTGTAGTAAAACTTGGTGAGAAAACCTGCATGCCTCCATGATGTTCACAAAGGGGTTTGAAGTCCACCACGCTAGCCAAGTTTGGACTGCAGATGGCAGGTTAAGGGTTGTTTGATGATTTTTTTTGTCTTATGATGATGTTTTTTTTTTAATTGCCAGCTGCTACAATATTAACTCTACGAGGATCTAGTTACGTATCTTACCGCGTATACGATTGGAAGGATCGCGTTCACTCCACTAACACTCGAGTGAGCTTACATTTTAAGGTAATTTTGTTGTTTTATCCAAGACTAACAATATTTTAAAGCATAGAACTTGTGTTTAAAAATGTATAAAACAGATCAGACTTAATGCTACAATCTTCCGCAGTTCCTTCAAATTTTAAATTAAAAATAAAGAGAAAAAAGTCTCTATTTTCAAATATGTTTTTTTTAATTTACAAAATTACAATTCTTTTTCTTAATAAAAAAAATGTAATAGTAAATACATAGAAATAATAGTAATGAAAGAAACGAACAAAACAACTCAGTACAAAAGTACCAACTACTATAATAATTAGAGAAAAACCAGAATTAAGTAAAACTTTAACATTTCCTGTTTATTTGGTATTTTTTTGTGTGTGTGTGTTATATAAGTAAACAAAATAAACTGTTTTCACAATTAATTATGTTTCCACAATTTAAGAACCAGATTAACATACCCTTTAAAAAAAAATCATAATTTTATGCATTTATAAGTAACAGTCAAAAATGTAGTGGTTATTTTGTTTTGAGTAGTTTATAATAGTGCCAAAAAAATACATTTAAAAAGGCATATAAAATATCGACCAAAAATCTCAAGGTCAGGCACTAAGAGGTTTTAACAATAAGCAATAAATTACTTTCAGACCCGTTTCGACGATTCCGCGCTATTTTATGCGAGCGGCCAGATAGATGACAAACATCATTATATAGCTCTTTCGATACACCTAGAAAAAATCGCCATACAAATCGACTTAGGCGATGGACCCGTTGAAGATTATTTAGGGGATAAAGTTAACAATAATCGATGGCACAACCTTACTGTAATTTTACAAGAAAAAACAGTTTTTGTTTACCTAGACGATATAAGAGCAACTTACGAAGTGCCTGGAGATGCTAAATATGTTTGCATTGACCCTGAAATTTACATATGCGGTGGACCAGATCTGCACAAAATGAAAGGTCTCAAATCGTTTAATAACTTCGCGGGGAATCTCAAGTATGTTTACTACAACGATGTGTCAATACTTTACGAGTTGAAGCAAAATAACCCTAAAGTCCACTACATAGGTGTATTGGATCCTGAATTCGAGGAGATCGATATAGAAGTGATACCTATAACTTATCCTTTCGCCACGTCTCATATATGGTGGCCTTTGAATCAGACCAATAGTATCAATTTGATTTTCGACTTTAAGACTAGTAAGAATATGGCAGTTTTGGCTTACAGTCAAATCACATCGGGACAAGGCTACTGGGAGGTAAGACTACCTGTCTTAAAATAGATATTGTTTTAGCGATAACATAATTTGCTGTTTAAGGAATTATTATTTTATCGACGCAGGAATTAAATTAAATGCATAGCCATTCTGGTACGATGTTTTCTATTCATAAGTTCTTATCTATATCAAGGCAATAGGTATCTAGATGGAAACCGGACTTATAATTTATTTATCTATTTGTATTGCTTGTTAAATTTTAACCATGTAAGTTAATTGGCCTAAACACCAAACTATAAAAGCAGAGCTGTATCTCAATTGCAACTAAATATAGCTAATTAATGTGAAAATTTGTCATCAAATTGCCCAAACTATTATTAAACATTACGTAATTAAAGTGTTTTTTTCCAAAATGTGCTTATTTCATCAGTTCGTTAGTGAGCGTCACAAAATAACTAATTAAGATTAAAAATTAAATATTATTTTTTACCTATCATATATTATAATTTTCTTATAAAACTAATATTTGAAATATTATATATTAATTTTAAAATGTATTTCAACAATATTTGACGGCCGAGTGGCGTAGTGGGCAGCGACCCTGCTTTCTGAGTCCAAGGCCGTGGGTTCGATTCCCACAACTGGAAAATGTTGGTGTGATGAACATGAATGTTTTTCAGTGTCTGGGTGTTTATCTGTATATTATAAGTATTTATGTGTATTATATTCATAAAAAAATATTCATCAGCTATCTCAGTACCCATAACACAAGCTACGCTTACTTTGGGGCTAGATGGCGATGTGTGTGCATTGTCGTAGTATATTTATTATTTATTATTATTATTATTATCTGCGTAGTCTATAAACAACCACACTCAGGAATAAAAACTGAAAACAAAATACATAAACGAAATGATAGGTGCTTTTTTTTTAATTCATTCAAGTAAACAAGATAGATGAACCGCTTTATGCCATAGACGAGCAATCAACCAAAAAATATTAAAATGTAAAAAAACAGTACATTGTGGAATTGAACGCTTCAGTTATATTTTCCAACCGAGTTGAAAAACTCAGTTGAAAACTTAGGTTTCAGAATGTAAAATATGGATTTAACATATTATTTGGTGACTTTCCACAGTGGCTAGCTAAATTTGCTGTCTCTGTCCGTTAAGACTTGAAGTGTTCTTAACAATTATTCATTGTAAAGTCAACATCTCCTGAGGATGCTCGAGTTTCGGAGCGAAACGTGCGTAGAGGATACATTGCCGAAGATCTGTTTGGGGTGGAGTAAATGACACCATACAGATTCTCCTGCTATTCGCGGAGTATAGCAAATTAATCCTTATTTTCATTTTATAAGATTTTTATTTATTTATAGCCTTTTCAACAATCTTATCTCAATGAGTATTGATTGTCTTGCTTTTTAGCATAGGCCTCACCCAGGGAGAGAAAAGATTAACTATATAAGGTTAATAGAAATGATAATATTTTAGGTAAGAATGGTGAAAGAAGAAATAAGATTTGAACTAGTGCCGGATGTTGGCAAAAACGTAACTGTACTGAAATCTGTTAAGTTCAACGTGAGCAGTGACTGGCATAACGTGGAGCTAGATTTTAGGAAAGGTCGGATCAAATTGACTGTGGACTATCATAATAAACATGCGCAGATGTTTGGTAAGTGGGACAGTTACTTCTAAATTGTAGTATTTTTTTTTTTGTGATATTTCAAGGACTAAGCAGATGGCCTACCTGATGGTATGTGGAAAACCGTCACACAGAGCAATCATCGCTCATCTTTTCGTCTCACTAAAAATGTGTCGAAATCGGTTCACTTTTCTAAAAACTACTTTTTACTTTCTTGGTAAAAATTTTGCCAAATTGCTTCTCCAGTTAAAGTGCCACCAAAACGAATTAGCCAGGATAAGCAAACAGACGGACGGACAGACGCAAAATGCAAAAAAGTTGATATGCTATCGTTCAAACAAAACGTATAGACGAAATAAGAAGCAAATTCATATCAATATTATTTTTATTAAAATTCAGTATTCCAATACATCGGACTGGTAAAGAAAAGTGATACCGACAAATTTCATTTAAATTATTACTACATATCTATTGCTCAATAAGAATCCAATAAAGCTCTTTAATTAAGATACAATATAAATGATATGAAATTGATTTAAAATACAATAAGCATCGATACATAACCTTGAATGATACCAGCGACATTCTAAGCAATCAATAGAAATAATTTGTTTCTTGTTACAGGGCTAGACTTTCAGCTGCAGGACAAGATTGTTATTGGAAGTGGATTGAAGTCCGCTAACTTGGGTCTGATTGGTTGCATGAGGAATATAAAAATCAATGGTCTTCTGATTGAACCGAGGTAAATTTCTTCATATCTGGAATGAAAAAAAAACTACTAGTTTTACTCCTTTCGCAATTTTGTGAAATCTAGTGGTTTTGTTTTACATTCATACACACACACACACACACACACACACACACATTCGCACACGCACATACACGCGCACACACACACACACACGTGCACACACACACAGGTATATTACTCACTGAAATGTATTATTGTCATTTTCATACAAATCTCATAACCCTAACAGCTAATCTGTTACCGCTACCACCATGTGAGATTGCAGTCACAGCTAACTTGTAGTGGAATAAAGAAAAAGATACGATGACAATATTTTATTTTTTAATTCAATATAATGTTTTAAGGTTCGTAATAAACACAGAACGAGTAGTGGGAGAAGTAGCAATAGATGACTGTAGATACGTAGACCCTTGTACGAGACCCAATACTTGTGAGCACGGAGGAATTTGCTCTATTAGAGAGGACAGAGTTATATGCAACTGTGAGCATACAGGTAAAATAAATATAATTAATGGCCGTTGTTACTGAACCTAGAAATCGCCTTGGATAGGTAAAGTCTTTATTGAACAAACTAAAAGAGAAAACTAGAAATAACAAAAACAAAAGAAAAAAAGCGCAAATGTACCTCGCTGCGGTCTTTTCGAAGACGTTTAGATTAGATTTAATTTAGTTTTACATAGTTTATTTTAGGTTATATTTATAAAACAAAATGTGAAAGTGATATTATCTTATATCTTTAAATTGGCAATTCTTGTATATATATAATTGGAATCTCGGAATCGGCTACAACGATTTTCATGAAATTTAGTATACAGGGGGTTTCGGGGGCGATAAATCGATCTAGCTAAGATTCATTGTTATTTGGTGCAACGATGTTGTACGGGTCAGCTAGTTATGTTAATACCAGGAATTAAAAAAAAAATCATACTATGTTAAAACATAAATAAGTTGGTAATTAGTAACGTAAAATATAAAAATTAAATATTGGCAACACTGTCAAAGGGGCGGTCATTTTGTGCAATAAAATGTGCAAACGTGTACAGCGGGTGATGTAGAGAACTATGCTAGGAGTATCTCTACGTGATCAAATCAGAAATGAGGAGATCTGTCTAAGATGATATGAACTAGATGATCTGATAAGAACTAGAGTTACCGACATAGCTCAGCGAGTCGCGAAGCTGAAGTGGCAATGGGCAGGGCACATAGCTCGGAGAACCGATGGACGTTGGGGTCTTAAGGTGCTGGAATGGCGACCCCGTACCGGTAAACGCAGCGTAGGTCGGCCCCCAACGAGGTGGACAGATGACTTCAGGCGAGTCGCTGGGAGCCGCTGGAGGCAAGCGGCCCGGGACCGTGTATTGTGGAACTCCCTACAAAAGACCTCTGTCCAGTAGTGGACGTCGATTGGTTGACATGATGATGATAATGATGACTCACGCGTTTCATTTCGAACAATACCAAGCCTACGCGTCTCCGTTTGCTCCATTCGATACATACAGATTTAAAAAAACTATCCGCGTTCCAGGTTACATCGGCGAGAATTGTCATTTCGCCACCTTCAGGAAAACTTGTGAAGAGTTAGCTCTCCTGGGATATACAAGGAACGATGTTTACCTTATAGACATCGATGGTAACGGCAAGTTCCCGCCAGCTCATGTCAAATGTGAATTTCAAATAGAAGCGGATTCCTCTACGACTGTGGTTGAGCACAACTTGCCTAGCCAAGTGGTAATGATTTTACTTTTATTTATTATTAGCGTACCCAGCCCGCTTTGCTGGGCTAGATTTTGCTTTATTTTATTTAAACAATAAATTTACATCATTAAATTTTTAATTTAAGTCTCATAATATATTAAATCATTTATTTCTCTCCGTATTCATTCTCTTCTATTCTCTTCTCGAGCGGTTGAAGATCATTATCTACACCCATTTACACCCAACAATAGAATATCATCATAGTAAATAAAACCTGTATTTGACAGTTTGACAGTTCAAAAATAGGAGTGCTCCGATCGTCACCAAACTTTACAGGCTTACTCGCCAGTTCAATCCAAGTGATGAGCATAAATGTTTTTCAGTGTCTGGGTATTTTATATGTATATTATAAGTATTTATGTATTTTATTCATAAAAAATTCATCAGTCATCTCAGTACCCATAACACAAGCTACGCTTACTTTGGGGCTAGATGGCGATGTGTGCATTGTCTTAGTATATATACATAAAAACAATGCAGCTTAGCGGCAGAAATAAGCTTGGCGATAGTAACCCGGAAATCTCTACTACTACTGTAGTTGAGTAGTGTGAGCGCAGAAGATGGTAGTAGAAGCACCAAACACCGTTACCATCTTAGACTGCATTATCACTTACCATGATGAAATGAAATGAAATTTTATTCGCTGAATATGAGCTTACATAGGGTCTTGTTATAATATAACATTCCTCCATATTCTACTATTAAGCATGCGAAATGTAAAGTGCACAACAAGAACAATCATTACACATGTCTGCATAATCTTGTTGAGCAAGCATTGAAAAGTTATTTATTAAATTATACAGGTAATATCAATATTATCATAATAATATCAAAATAATATAATTTTTAATTCGAAGTCTCTCGGATATTGTATAGAAACATTTTGTACACAGCCAATGCGCCAGATTTTTCTTAAAAACACGCGTAGGTAGATTTTTTAGACCTGCATCTAATTTATTGTATATTTTAACGCACTTAGCAAAGGGGGATTTTGCGGTTTGTTTTAATTTATGAGATTGAAGTCAAGGGCTAAATTGTACTGTAATAAAAATAAATTGTACTTCTCGCTCCGGATGTTATCATTGCGTAACATACCTTTAATTATAATCAAAAATAATATATTTACAAGTCATGGTACAAGCTGTGGCAATGACAATAGACACTAAGAGCACAGTTATAAATCTGTGATAATACATAATACGAGGTGATACACAATACTAATAGGTGGGAAACGTGGCAGTTATCTTCGGATTGTGTTCTATTGTTACAATATTTTTGTTGCCTTAGCCTTCAATACTGAAAAATGATGGAGTGGAGTGATAGCTCCATAAAACAAGTATTAAATAGCCTTGGAGATAAGACATCGTAGATACCACACAGACAAACCGATTTAAATATTCTGCTCATTAAAAAAGCGTGATACTTTTTTATGAAAACTCCGGAAAACTGAATTCATACAAATTTTTAAATCTGTCGTACATGATGGTTCACAGATTTTGAAAGACCATAAATAAGCTTTTGAGCATGATAAACCAACTTGTAATCGGATAGAAGCAGGCGGAAATCCATGATATATTATGAAAATTAAGCTTAATTTGCAATTGTCCGCGAAAAGCAGGAGAATTTGTATGGTGTAATTCATAATTTCTTCAATCCTTATATACTTTCAAACAGATCTTCGGCAATGTACCCTCTGCGATGCGTTTCGCTCGTTCGAGCGGAACGTAGCGTAGATGAAATTATAAATAACAGCATACAGATCCTCCTGCTCTTTGCGGACTATAGCAAATTAAGCTTAATTTTCATAATATAACTTGTAATCGGTCCATCCGTTAAGAAGTTACAAGAAAATTAGTGCGTCTCAGAGTAACTTTGTTGATGTTTTTTATTTTCATTTCATAACTTCAAAGGACGTCAGGTCTGCACTCCAAGGTCAAGACTTTAGCTTCAAAATCAAGTACCGTGAATTTACAGCAGAAATGCTCCAAGAACTTATATCTCATTCGTTGTTCTGCCGTCAATACATGAAGTATGACTGCAATATGGCGCCTTTAGAGTTACACAGTGCTACGTGGTTTATATCTTCTTCGAACAACACTGTGGATTATATTGGGAATGTAAAAAGGTAAGTACTTAGTTGGTTAGTTTTATATTTACCAATCTATTATTTTCAAGATTTAGTTATATGTTAATTGTAAACAAAAGAAGAAAAACCAATTCTTCGCTGTGTAATATATGGTTGTTGTTGCACTAGGAGACGTGCATGACATCACTAACTTCCACCACGTATCCAAACCAAAAGTAGTGAAATTATTACGTGCAGTAACGAAAATTAAATTATTTTTTTAATCAAAAACATTTTGTTTGTGTGTATGGGAGTGTGTGTTTACCAGAGAGTTATTGTAAAAATTGTAATTATTGAAGTTTGGCAGTAATTATTATCTCCTTTCCTATTATTATAGTTAATGTAGAATAAAAGAAGGTCAACTGAAATCAGTTGATAATTTCCTATTCAGCCAGTCAAAAAAATATTCTTCATAAAAAAAAAAAGTTTTTGCTGTTTGGAAATCAGCGGAAACAAATAAAATTATTCAATCCGTAAAACAAAAAAGTTATTAAAACTAATACATATAATCACAAAATGAAACAAATGTTTTACTACAAACACCTAATAATGATAATGTTCTCAATGTAGATTCGAAAGCGAATTTGCACCTTGGCCATAATAATTAAACCTTTATTAATGGAATCTACTGGCACCCCAAAAGGTCGCTATTTAACAGATTTCTCTCGGACCTGAAACCGCAATACATTACGATCCTTGCTCCCTCGATTGTTCCTTTCTGCACATTCATTCTGACCTTGACCGACCGTTTTAGTAAAGGTAAAATGACTTTCGAATTTAAACGGACCTTTATTGAAATTTATTGCGCACAATAAATTAAGACTTTAAATTATTAACGAAATTGCATTATTAACGTTATGACAACTTTTGTTGTTTTAGTTCTTATAATCTTAAGTAATCACTTGAGTAACCCTTGTCATATTAAGGGCTGATTTTTAATCGCCAAAAAATCACGATTTTATAGTTGTTGCATAATATGAAGTCATAATTAATTCATTCCTCAGACAGATTGGAATGAAATTATAAAATAAATTATAAATGAATTATCATGCACACATTGTAGAAGTGTAAAACATGTTACCTATATTATGTTTAGGATTAGTTTTCAACTATCGGCACTGCCTAAAACATAAAAGTCTTGCTAAGTTGCTATAACCAATTGACTCAAATCTTTATTATGGCCAGCATCAAGCAATATAGTTTAATTTTCCTCATCTATATGAAATCACCTAACGAAACACAGATAATATTTAAACGCGTCAATGAGGTACCAACATGAGTTGAAATAAACTAAATAAGTTACAAAGGAGGACTTTACAACGGAAAAGAATAGAATAGAAGAATTTATTGCAACACAACACATATAGGAAAAACACAAGGAAAACAGTAAAAGTTCTTAGTACTAGGGTGCATAGGCGGCCTTATCACCAAAAGTGATGTTTTAAAGGCAACCTGATCGTACGAATCCGATAAAAAGGTGGAACATGGATGGTGCATAAAGTATGTAACAAATAATAAAATAAAATAAACTTACACGCACATACATATTATATTTACAAAGTACGGGTATAGATGTATAATACTAGAATAGATAATTATGATATATATTTATGCTAATAATTTTGACAATGGCAATTTGAAGTCCTTATTCATATCCATTAACTAAAAGTGTATTTAAAAGAAATTTGTAAACATATAAACATTCGTCTTGCCAGAGGCTACTGTCCATGTGGAGTCAATACTACTTGCGTGAATCCAACACAATCATGCAACTGTGATGCAAACGAAAACAAATGGCTCTCTGATGAAGGAACATTGACTGATCCGAGAAGTTTAGGTATCACTGAGATGTTCTTCCTACAACAGAAAGATTTAACTGAAGAAGCTCAGGGGCGTATTACGCTAGGACCATTAGAATGTGTTGAAACTAGTGAGTAATTATGTTTTACTTTTAATATTTCATATAATATTCCAATTACAAGGTTGGTACGGTAATGGCTGAATACGCAAACAGCACAAGTGTTTATCTTTCAATCGAGCTTAACGTGTAAAATCTGAAACCAAAAAAAACATGGAAGTCTAGCTCATTTTTCAAAAGAACTACTGATATCTTCAAAAAGTAAATATAGCCAAAAATCATGGCACTATTTCACGTGAGCACGATGAGAAAATGAACACACTTTCAATAAAATCTATCTTGGACACACAAATAATTTGTATCCAGCGAACAAAAAGTCTTTTTTTAAGTTTGCATGTTTGTAATCTATTTTTTTTTATTAAATCTCCATGTTTATCGACTTCAATTATTATATTAATATTATTTAGCCTTAAAATATCATCATCATCACATCAACCGATAGACGTCCACTGCTGGACATAGGTCTTTTGTAGGGAGTTTCAAGTTCCACGATTCTGAGCCGCTTGGATCCAACGGCTACCTGCGACGCGCTTAATGTCGTCTGTCCACCTCGTTGGGGGTCGACCAACGCTGCGCTTACCAGTACGGGGCTGCCATTCCAGCACCTTGGGACCCCAAGATATAATTTATACTATCTAGATCAATATGAAATATATGTTCGCCTTTAGATACCCAACGCTACGTTGTAACATTCACAACATCGCAATCATACATCGAAGTACCAGGTTGGCGAAAAGGAGATATTGCTTTTAGCTTTCGGACAACAGGAACCAGTGCAATATTGCTGTTCCAACCTCCCATAAGACCAAACTATCCATCTTTTATGGTCGCTTTGACGAGTGGTAAGTACTCTTGAAATCTTTATTGTTTGCCAAAGTTATAATAATGTAATGTGACAGAGCTCGTGAGAGGTAGTACTATCGCCATGATTATTTCTGCCGCTAAACAGCATTGTTGCAATGCTGTTTCCGATCTGAAGGTTGTGATTCAGGCGCACGAGGCTTGGCACCTGTTCCTGAAATTAATGGACACAAGGCAACATGTTGCAAAACGTGCATACCCTGTGAAGTGTTGCTCTGTTTATATTCGACGGTTTTCCACTTAGCATCAGGTGGGCCATTTGTTTGGTTCGTCTACTATTACTATAAAAAAATATCAAGGTTCAAGGACACCTACTTATGCTTTCAAGTATTTTTTCTTACCGTAAATAGTTAGTTGGCAGTAATTATTTTAACGAAGACTATATAATAAATTTTAAATATCACTTTATCTTTATTCATCTTTACGAACAATTTGAAATATCGGTAATCGTGATCGGTTTATTATTTTTGATGATCACAATGACATGAACTTGAGAGAGGCCTGTCATTGAACAATCACGATTATCGATCGACGATGATGTACCAGTCATAAAGTCGATCAGTGAAAGTTCGTTAGACATCTTAAACTGCTATTTAAAATCGTAAATTGAGTAATGTTATTTATTCGAAATACTATTTATTTTAAAAAAGATATATGGCTTGCTTTAACGGTAAAGAAAAACATAGCGAGGAAACCTGCATGGGTGAGAGTTCGTTATAATGTTCTCAAGGGCGTAGGAAGACTACCAATCCGCTCTTGGACAGCGTGGTATTCTAGGGCCTAAACCCTTCTCACTCTGAGACGAAACCCGTGCCCTGTAATGGGTTGAAATGATGAATTGTAATCAAGCTCATATTTTACATGAAACTTAAATAAATCTTGGTGACTCTTGCAGAACATGAACTCACATTCAATTTCACACTTAACACTGGCACTACAAGAAAACTAGTAATAAATTCTAAAAGGAAACTCAACGGTGGTGAATGGCACAAAATTTGGATTGACTACAACTTCTACCACGTACGGTTCATGTTGAACACCGAGTATCAGATGCTAAATCTCTTGCAAGAAGAAGAGTTCGGTCCATTTGAAGGGTCTATGTTTATTGGAGGTGCTACTGCGTGAGTATACAATGCAAAAGTTGTATGTTTAATAGTTTTTAAATTACTGAAACTTATTTAAGCTCAAAAAGTAGCAGGGTTTCTAGCATGTCTGACTACGGATCATAAAAGTCTGGGCTTGTTTCCTAGGTCGTCTCCAAAGATTTTATTGGGGTATTGGTAATGGGGTTTTCTGCCGATCAATTCTCAGGTGTTTGTGTAATTAAAACATAATAGAACCTTTTAAACTCTCCAACTTGCATTAAACCAGCGTGCACTCAATACTGTAAATACCTCTTCTATGAAAGTAAAAAATATGGCCAAAATGCAACACAAGATTATCATGAAAAAATGTATTATGAGATTTATTTTTTTCTTTCATACTATTTATTTGACCAAAGTGTATTAAGCAAAGATCAATATAATTTTCTACAGATTCTGCTTAAGATTCATTCAGATAATTAAGAATTTAAAAATTCAAAAGTAATAACTAAGTGTTATTACTATTGTAATTCCCAATATCTCGAAATCTACACTCATAATAAAACTGTAACTAGGGGGTTGCTTTATAATCGATACTGAGTCCAAAACAGATTTTTATTTAATTATTGTCTGTCTGTGAAAACCACTAAACGGATTTATATAAAATTTGGTATAGTGGTAGCTGATATTCCAGATCAACATATAAGATACTTTTAATCCCGATAAACTATGAGTTTCCTACGGGAAATGGGATGAAAATTTTTATCAATTTTACTTTATTTCATTTATTAATTTGATTCGGTACAGACGAAGTTACGCGAGTCAGCTAGTATGTTTATTTATTTTATTTATTTAACTCTTTATTTGTACACCACAATGAAGTTAGGAAAATAAAAAAAAACAAAAGAAATACAAAGACAGAAGTAGAATACAAAAGGCGGCCTTATCGCTAAGTAGCGATCTCTGCCAGGCAACCTTTGGATTAGGACAAGATGAGAGAGAGCGGACAGGTGGTGTAAAATTATTATAAACGTACATTCAAATAGCTAAATACAAATACATAAACAAAATTGCACAAATAAGAAAAATACAATAAATAAATATAAAATAATAAACTAATATATACTCAATCATACACATATATGAACATATAGATAATAAAAATAAACATAATCAAGGTATAATAAATGTCGTCATTATAGTGCAAGATAATATGCTTTCACCGCGTTTTTAAATGTTTCAAGCGATTTTGCCTCACGTATATTTAGTGGGAGCGCATTCCACAACTCAATAGCTTGCACTGTAAACGAGAGTTTATAGAACTTCGTCTTGTGAAAAGGCATGTGAAGTGTCAGCATACGACATGATCTTAAATCAGCAGGCAATCCTACAAAATCAAATTTTTCCTTCAAGTACGAAGGTGTTTTAGGATTAAATAACACACAGTACAGAAGTGAAAGGACATGCATATCTCGGCGACGGCGAATAGGGAGCCACTTGAGCTTTTGTCGAAATTCAGATACGTGGTCATACTTGCGTAGGCCAAATATGAACCGAATAGCAAGATTTTGGAGACGCTCAAGTTTGTTAAGCTGGTCCTCAGTCAAATTAAGATAGCTTGCGTCCGCATAGTCAAGAATAGATAGAAGGAGGGAATGTGCCAACATAACTTTAGTCGGGATTGGGAGAATAGATCTTAGGCGTCGCAGCGAGCCCATGGTGGCAAACATACGTATGTTGTTAGATTTCCAGCGAAGCGAATACCTTAAACAGTTGCTTATTGCTTTCCTATTGGAAACCTAGCAGATTATAAAAGCATTTCTCAAAATTTCAGAGAACATTTAAAAAAATCCGCAGTCCATCAAGGTTTGATAGGCTGTTTCCGTGGTTTAGTAGTGAATGGTGAAATCCTCGATATATACAGCTACATGTCCGTCCATTTATCTGAAATCATAAAGGACTGCAAGCCATCGTGTGTGCCAAACCCTTGTCAGAATAAAGCCACTTGTAAGGAATTATGGTCAACGTACGAGTGCATCTGCAAGAACCCTTGGGCACATTTGGGACTGCATTGTGAAGAAAGTAAGTTACGAAATTTAATTTACTAACTAAATTATCTAATGTTGTCTTTTGCTGAGGTATCGCACGGACTAACGGGTGGCATTTTAACCTAAAAGCTTTCAGATTTATTATATGTTTTATTATAT
Source organism: Pararge aegeria (assembly GCF_905163445.1). Lineage (NCBI taxonomy): Eukaryota > Metazoa > Arthropoda > Insecta > Lepidoptera > Nymphalidae > Pararge > Pararge aegeria. The sequence continues at coordinate 5,430,619 of NC_053195.1, read as the reverse complement.
TTAATTATATGTTTAATGTTAGAATTTATACCATGTATCTAGTTTAGTTTGCAATATTTTTATGTAGGTAGAAATTTTTATTGCCGCACCAACCCGTTCCTTACAAAAACTACTATCGCCAAAGGTTGTCTGGGAGAGATCGCCTTAGCGATAAGACCGCCTTTGCACACCTAAACTAGTTTTTTTATTTTTTTTTTATTTTTGTAAATGTGTTTCTTTGTATTTTGTTTTTGTGTGTGCAATAAAGAATTTATTATTATGATTATTATTTAATTAATTCCAGCTTTGAATTAATTAAAATTAATTAATTAAATTCAGTATTCTCCAGTAAATATGGAGAATACTGAATCTTTTTTATTTATTTTTACACTTTATTTGTACACCACAAAAAGAAAAAAATCACAACAAGGGGAAACTTAATAATAAGGATACAAAAGGCGGCCTTATCGCTTAGTAGCGGTATTTCCAGGCAACCTTAGGATTAGGAAAACAAAGAGAGACCGATTGACGGAGTGTATTATTTTTACATACATACTTTCGAATAATTACACACACAATATCTAATAAATATAAAAAATAATAAACTAATATCTTAATATATATAAATCTCCTGTCACGATGTTTGTCCGCGATGGACTCCTAAACTACTGAACCGATTTTAAATTAAATTGGCACACCGTGAGCAGTCTGGTCCAACTTAAGAGATAGGATAGCTTAGATCTTTAAGTAAAGTCACAATTTTATTTTATTGCAAATTATTTGTCTATAATTAATTGACAGTCACATGTTATATGTATATACAACTATACTCATTTAAGGCTTAGCGATACTGAATACTTTAAAAACAAAATCAAACGCAGACGAAGTCAACAGCTAGTATTCTATAAAATACGATACATACTTGAATAAGTAAGAAAAATATCACCTAATGTCGTCTTTATTGCTTAAGATAATGGGCTTTAACAGCATATTAATATGTGTTTTATGTGTCAAACTCTAATTAATATCCGAAGATATTCCACAAATATATAAAAAAATAGTTAAATAATTATTTTAGAAGCATCATCATCTATAATTTATTTGCCAAAACTAACCAAGACTGAAGACGCTTAGTTTATGGCTTATCAATCTAAATTAATATAGCCAGCAAATATATTATTCGTTGTAATACGTGCTTTACTTCCTGTTTTTTAACGAACACTTTCGTGGTGAGTTTTAAAAATGAATTCATTAAAGTGCTAAAGTTGGTAATAGGTACCTAAATCTGCAAACATTGCAATGTTTATAACATTTAAAATTGCCTAACAAATATCCTATTGCAAAAAAAGGTAATTTGCCGTTACACAAGAAAAGACAATGCTAATAAGATTGTCACGATTTATCGCGTTGGTTACCTAATCTTGAATACAGAAAGGTTTTATCAAACTCTGATATCTCACATTTTAATTTTATTATCGTTATAATATCTTTTATCAAGCTTGTATCCTATTATAAGTGGTGCAAATTATTCTTCAAATGTCACGTAATAAATCTGTATGGTAAAATTATTTTAATTTTCGTATAAATCCATGTTGTGATACCTTTTGACAGAACCAAAAAAAATCCAAAATTTGCATTTTATTTATGTTACCGAAAATATACTTATATCTCACATTTTTATTACTACTACTACTTAAGTAAATATCAAAAATCATTCCAGCTTGTATTCTCTTCTAAGACGTGCAAAATATACTGCAAATGCCACGTACTGTAAGGTAGAATTATTGATAAAAAATAAAATATCCATTTCATTTATGATACCGAAAATATACTTCTATTCTAGTAGGTAGTGGTAGGAAATAAAAATATTCGCGAACAAAACATAACAAGTTAGTAATAATTTAACAATAATAGAACTAACTAAAGATCGTTAGTCTCACTACAATAACTTGCATAATTGATATAAACCGGACGATCGTAAAATGTGCTATAGAAATCGCTGACCAGAGATTTTACCAATTATTTCCTGCACTTACACCAGTTCATCACATCATCATCACCTCAACCAATTGACGTCCACTGCTGGACATAGGTCTTTTGTAGGGAGTTCCACAATACACGGACCTGGGCCGCTTGCCTCCGGCTTAGGACCGTGTTAAGGAGGTTACATCAGTTAAGGAGTGTTAAGTAATTAAGTGTGTTAATTAAGTGTTAGGTTAAGTAAAGAAAATGTTTGTTTAGTGACCAGAGATTCTACCAATTATTTCCTGCACTTACACCAGTTAAGGAGTGTTTTTTATCGAAAATGTTTATTTTAGGTACAATTTACTTATTTACTTTTTGGTACTAATTACTACTCGCATGATAAGGCCTCGTTTTTACTGAAACTCAAAATAAGCAAATTTATAATTGAAACTTAACTAATTAGCATTAGCCATGTTAGCCATTGTCTATCTCACTTTAAGTGAATGGGCAGGCAAAAGGAAGGGTTATCTTCTGCTTATTTTCTCCCACAGTTTTATCCACTCTCCGAGCTGGGGCGGACGGGTGGACTAAAATACGTGTACTAATATTTAACTTCTCCTCTTGGGACAAGAAAAGGGTATGCCTTGTTATTGGATATAAACGGGACATAACATTTTTGTCACCTGTCTTTAGTAGTCGTGCTATAGAGCTGACATTTTCCGTCTTCTATCACGAAAAGGACGAGAAAATGGAAGACATAAATAACTTGGGGCGCAGTGTCAATTGAGACCAAATCAATGGTTGAGACGATTGTGCAAAATTGATATCAATGCCATTAATTGCACTTCGTTATCATCAATCCATTACCGGGCCGATATAGGGTACGGGTCTCCCCCACAATGAGAAGGGAACCAGGGAACTCATTATGGAGGAGACCACACACCACGCTGGCCCAGTGCGCCTTTGAGAACATTATAGAACTCTCAGGCATGCAGGTTTCCTCACGATGCCTTTATCGTCGAAGCAGAGATATTTGAGTAATTAAAACATATTGACGGCCGACTGGCGCAGTGGGCAGCGACCCTGCTTTCTGAGTCCAAGGCCGTGGGTTCGATTCCCACAACTGGAAAATGATTGTGTTATGAGCATAAGTGTTTTTCAGTGTCTGGGTGTTTATATGTACTTTCTAAGTATTTATTTATATATAATTCCTAAAAATATTCATCAGTCATCTTAGTACCCATAACACAAGCTACGCTTACTTTGGGGCTAGGTGGCGATGTGTGTATTGTCGTAGTATATTTATTTATTTATTTATTTATATATATGTAGTTAAAAAGTTATAGGTACTTGCTGAGACTCGTTTAAATTATATACGTATTTGTATCTTTACATTTTGGTATTTATGTATATCTATCAACACTCTTGGCACTATCCCGTTCTCTTGATGTAATATCTACTATCTACAATGGTTGCCTGTAAGAGATTGCTTGCAGTAATAAGGCCGCCTTTGCATGTCTACATTGTGTACTGTATACTCCTTACTGTTTCTTTTCCTGTATGTTATACGTGCAATAAAGTGTTTCTTCTTCTTCTTCTTGTTCTCGAACTCGGTACCCCGAAAGTGTAGACAAAGTGTTACCTACTGGGCTATCACCTATAAGTGTTAGCCCCACTACGCCGTTTCGTTGACTTCACGTCATATCTTAGCATCTGCTGACATCGTCAAGGTCAAGACAACCTGTCACCAAAAATAGAAAAGGTTGTGGGTAGGTACCTAAAGAAGGCCAAGCACTTTATTCTTTTCATCTGTCGTCTACTAAAAATGAATTTAAAAAAGCATCGAAGATTTTTTGTCTTTCGGAATTAATTCATTTGGAATTAATGAATGCAAAATCTTAAGTGTTTTATTGTGAGTTGAAAACGTCCCTGACATTTGGCTGGTGGCCGATGGATATCTGTAGCAAACAAACGAAACAAGAAAAATTATAAAGATATTTGCATCTGTTTTATTATTGAATATTAACTTCGCGAGACCCAGATGTTCTTAAGATTAATCAAACTGAGGCTCAGAACTAAGGTTCAGATTTCACATTAGAAAGGTGTTATCAGTTGAAGTGTTGTTTTGCTATTCCGACTTTATGCCACGTTTATTAATAAACCCTATAGAGTCCTGATTCTTTCTGATCGACATTCTAACCGTAGTACGGATAAACAATAAATATAATTTGTGGTGTATACAATTTCTAGTCGGTGTTTAAATTATTATCAAAGTATTTTGGCGCAGTTAAATACCATACAACATTAGGGCCAATCCCATGAGTAACCGCCACCTATTATTGACGGCCGATTAGCGCAGTGGGCAGCGACCCTGCTTTCCGAGCCCAAGGCTGTGGGTTCATTCCCACAACTTGAAAATGTTTGTGTGCTAAAAATGAATGTTTTTTTTTCAGTTTCTGGGTGTTTATCTGTACTCTGTATAATAAAGTACTTATGTAAATTATTCATAAAAATATTCATAAGCCATCTTAGTACCCATAACACAAGCTACGCTTTCTTTGGCGCTACATAGCGATGTGTGTATGGTCGTAGTTTATTTATTTATTTACCTATGTCACGATGTTTGGATACTGTAAATAAGGATACGTTGATCTTTCGAGTTTTCGATATTGTTTAGAAGAGGATATATTTTAAACCGAATAAACAACCTCAGCGTCGTGAGAGTCTTCTCCGTTTTGGCTTATAAGATTAATCGAGGGAGCGATCCTTAATTTTATTTTAAATAAATAAATAAAATATATACTACGACAATACACACTCTCGCCATCTAGCCCCAAAGTAAGCGTATGTTAGTAGCTTGTGTTATGGGTACTAAGATGACTGATGCATTTTTTATGATTAGTCATATATAAATACTTATAATATACAAATTATATAAATACTTGTAATATACAAATTAACACCCAGACACTGAAAAACATTTATGTTCATCACACAAACATTTTCCAGTTGTGGGAATCAAACCCACGGCCTTGGACTTAGAAAGCAGGGTCGCTGCCCACTGCGCCAGTCTGCCGTCAAAAAAATACCGGAAGCATGGCTTATTTCCCCAGTACTGTTCTTTATTCATGGTCACTAGGATACAGACCCCTTTCTAGTAACGTTATAAAGCGGTTGCATCACCAACTATGTATAAAAGTAAGGTCCTTAGTAATCTGTTGGAATAAGTATCGAATGAACGGTCGTCTTTTGCAATGACCGGACTACATCGTTCGGATAATAATATGGCAGATTTCACTGCTTGGACTAATTTTTACGGAACCGGGGCCTCGTCTGCCCGGGGGTGAATTTATTATCAATCTAATCCAACAATTTCAAGTGTACAACTAAATTTAGTTATGCTATCCTTTTCCAACTCTTCTCCGTAGTAAGAGATAACACAACTTAATCTCATCCAGTTGGGTCATAACCGGTTTGAAGGGTGACATTTTATATGCGGCGTCCTCTTTGTCGCCACTTATACCTGCATTGAGAGCAACTAACAAACGAGGTATTTTTTGTTTGTTCAGATCGGCACTAGATGTCACTGCATGAACTTTTATTCGTTGTACGGAATTATTTAATACAATATAACACGTTATAGTTTCAAGGTAAAGTTATCAAAATATCTCTGGCTACTGAATATTCAAATAACGTTGATAATTTATTTTAAATTATAAATTATCAAAAATTAACCTGCAGTTTAGTGTTTTCTAAGACACCCGATAGATGACACTGTACTGATAAAAGTACAAGGTATCGTTGTGTTCATACAAAATTACATAAGCCGTCCATACCGAAGTTTTGTTAACTCTGGTTTCCCTTCAAAACGTATAAATCTTTCGCCTTTTACTAAAGATTTCCGTGGAGGGGAACACTCAAATGAGTCTTTAAAATTTTTTCAAGCTTCGCACCTTGTGAAGCTTTATTATTCTACATCAATTACAATAAGTATATAGTATTAATTATTAAATTATGAACATATTGTAGAAGAATCAGATAACAAATTATTAAATTCGTTGACTAAAATTATCTTTTGTTACAGATATTTTGATAAATTAACTAAGTATACACGAAACTTGTAAATAATTACTAGCCCACAACCTTATTCCGTACGTTAAGGATATTGAAACGAAATCCCATAAAAATAAGAGATTTGATCTCTTATTATGTACCTATCACATAACTTACTAGAAGTCCTCTATTGAAAAATTCTCTTAACTGTCTTGCAGTTTGACTGGATACCAATTTTGGAAGTGACTAGTTTAAGTCATAATCAGTAGCTATACAAATACTTAGTATAAATATTTACGAAATTAGGTTGCCTCTTATTAAGCTTATTTGATTTTGTGAACAATTGCATAATCAGAAAACATTTTTTTTAAATGTCTGTCCATCTGTGTGTCTGTTTGTCATATGAACACAAATAACTTAAGTTTCATATGTGAGCATTTCATGAAACATTCAATCAGTTGAAACTTGAATATTGTCATCATAAAATCCACCCAGCCTGCAACTGAGTGTTTTCTGAGGTGTCCGATAGATGTCACTGTACTGATAAAAGTACAAGGTATCGTTGTGTTCATACAAAATTACATAAGCCGTCCATACCGAAGTTTTGTTAACTCTGGTTTCCCTTCAAAACGTATAAATCTTTCGCCTTTTACTAAAGATTTCCGTGGAGGGGAACACTCAAATGAGTCTTTTAAATTTTTTCAAGCTTCGCAACTTGTGGAGCTTTATAATTATTATAATATTTTAGTTTATTATGTAATAAAAGTAATTTTGAAAATATTCAATTCATAAACAAACAATAAAATAATAAAAATATTTGAATAGCTTGTTAAAAATAAACAATAAATCTATTGATAAAATCCGTCCAAAATTTGTACGAGGTCCGCGGTACTTACCGCATTTACCAAATTTCGTTATTTATAGTATATTTTATTATTTACTAAGTCGTATATTTTCATTAAAGTTCGGATAATTTAAAACGTTAAATAAAAATAAGTAAGAATTATGTTTAAGGAAACATACTAGAAATTAGCAGACTAATTTGAAAAAGACTTGTTGAACTTTGAACGTAGTTATTTAACTTAACACTACTTAGTACACTAAGAACAGCAGGAGTACAAAAGGTAAATTTGTACAATTAAAATATGCAAATGATTGAATTCAATACTTCTATTAGAGTTATAAATATTTATTTGGTGTCAAAAATATTGAAATTATCTTTAATTATATATTAACAACAATTTATATTTAGTTGATGTAGTTTATGTTATGACATATTTTTGATATATTGCACTATACCGTTTCCATAATCATTTGCTTCTTTCATTATGCGTCCAGACGGACGAGATCGCTTAAAACGATAAGACCACCTTTGCGCATTTTCAATTTTGTTCTTTTAGTTTTGTTTATTATTGCGTGCAATAAATAATTTATCGATATAAAAAATTAAACAACTGAAATTGAACTAACCTGAACAATTAGGTTCTAAAAATGCAGTCATTCATAATATAGTGGATAGATTTTATGCTATTTATGTGTAAAATATAATTTTTATTAATACATCACTATAACCTAAAATAAACTATTTAAAAACTAAATAAAATCTAAAACGTCCTCGAAACCACCGCAGCGAGGCACAGTTCCTAAGATGCTGGCAGTATTGCCCCTCTGGATGGCCAAACTAATTCGTTGGCCAAGGTAACTGCCCGCTCTAGGATCACCGGTAGACTCGATAACCCTTTTCGATAAGATATATATATATATATATATATTTATGTGTAAGATGTATTGTAATAGATACATTAAAGTGGGTATATTCACTGTAAGTTTGTCTGGAAAGTCGGTTACAGTTAATGTACAAAACTGTTCTTCGTTACAAAACTATTTCATTTCCTCGCAAAAAAGTGAAAATCAGAATGAATAGTTTAGTCATGAAATGGCTGATTTTATGCACTTCTGGAAGATCTCCTATGAACTTCTTTTGTGAATTTTTAGACATAAATGAGAAGGCATTAACATTCCAAACCAAAGAGGCGTATCTAAAGAAGAACTATCTAGTAGACAACGCGACAGAAGCGGAGAAGATGCGACTAAAAAAAATGATGACAGAAAACGTCCTAATGAACCTAAGAACTTACGACGACAACGCGTTAGTTCTATACGCGAACGACAATCTCAATAACTTCATTCATCTATTCATTCACAATGGAACGGAAATCATATATCTGTTCAACAACGAAGATGAAATCGTACAAATGAATGTGACTCACGAGAAAATCAACAAAGGGGAAAGTGTACAGATCGCTATCATAAGGACGGAGAATACGACCACTCTGCATGTTAATGATAAGAACACAACGATTAATAAAGTCGCTAAGCTCCTGTCTAACTACACTAATAAGCCTTGGAAGAATGCCGATTTGGGTAAGTAGACAATGCTTTAAATTTTTACTACTCTGGTCTTATTTTTTTTGTATCTGAATAATTTCAAACTATTCATTTAATTGATAAAGTTTTCGATATTTGAATAGCATACTTTTGTGACATAACTCGTCCGGGCCGGGAGTTTCGTCCGCTAAGCAGCATAGCAGTGTTCTAATCTGAACGGTATGGTTGCTGGTGCAATTACAGCCGGCACATGATACATAAAACCTCAGGTTTGTGGACACAGGGCGGCTCTTTGTAGGGCCTTTTCCTTTCATGCCCTGGCCAGTGTTTCTTTGTTTTTTGACTAGCAGGGCTAGCATGCACGCCTCGACATAATTAATTACCGCTACACGTTACTCGTATTATTTGCATAGAGATAGACCGTAGACAAGATAAAGGGTAGACATAACTGACAAGTAGCTTGCATGCTAGCTTGGAACCCTCGAAGGTTTAGTTTAAAGTTTACGCACGTAGTTATTGCCATCAACATTTTTTATATAATGTAATGTATAAAAATTGCGTATTTGAAGAAAGACTTTGACATAACGTTTTTTAATTTGTTAAATTGCATTAGGGGCTGCGTTCATAACACTCTGTTTATACATTTTAGAGGTGATCCGTCCACAAAGACCTCCAGCCCCTCCAACAGACTACTTCCAAATGAACCTCGGCGGTTACGACCCATATTCCCTACATCTAGCACCCAGAGCAATTCTTCTACCGCAAGGCGGATATGTGGGTTGTGTGAGAGGATTCAAGATAGCTGATCACGTTGTTGATCTATCGAAAAAAGCTCAGCAGAATATTGAACAAGGTAAAGAACATATATTCCTCTGGATTTTTTATAATATCCGCATCTATTGTCTATATTTTTATGAAGTTATCGGATATTCAGTTGATTGAATTTATACAAAAAATAATTAAAGAGCTCCGTCAAGTATTACTTCGTCCACGTTTTTTTCGGTTTTTAAAAGTCTCGGCGGTGCCTTTTTTGGCAAAATTTTTAAATTTCATGATAGATAAATAGTTTCACATCACATATGACGAAGATTTTATCACCCAGGAACTTGTTAAGTTTGACGTTTTAATGCCGCCAGTAGTTTGGTTCAAATAAATCTCTTAATCAAACTAATTGACACGTCTCAAATAATCATTTCTACGGAAAGCTTTGTAAAAAGGACTACATTATTAATTTTAGATCCGTCAATTCAGTTCAGATATTTGCGTACAAACGAATTAAAACCAACACCAGACTTTCTATTATTTAGTTTGTACCTTTTTATAAAGTACTATGAATATTCATAATCCAATCCAAAACCATCAACCAGATCTAACAGGCGTCCTACCAGAATGCAACATGAAATGTGATTCGGAGCCTTGTAAAAATGGCGGCATCTGTACCGAGGACTTTACAAACCAGGAGAGCAGCTGCGATTGCGAACTAACAAGTTATTTCGGTGAATATTGCATGGAAGAAAAAGGCGCTGATTTTAATGGGGAAAGCATTTTACAGAGGAAATTCGTTTTGGCTGGACCCGTGTTAAAAGTAAGCTTCAAACACGTGTTTTAGTTAGTTACGAAGTAACAAAATTTTCAGGATTGCCCAAAATTTACTAGGTTTGGGCACGCATCTAGGACCCATTCCTGTTATTTAAATTTTAAACCAGGACACCTCTGTCTAGTGATTGTTACGCTTTTACTTTTTAGGATTTTTGATCCTATCACACATTACAAATAACAGAATTTCATATTTTTTTGATATAACTCTTCAACATCATCATTGTTTCAACTGATGAATGTCTACTACTTGATTTAGGTATTTTCAGTTTTATTAATTGTACTTGCTTTAAAAGCTCTGCAATCAAGTCGATTATTATTCGTACTGAATATTTTATTGCAGGTAAAAATTAATTTAGCATTCTCCAGCAACGACCTTCGGCAAAAGAATACAGTTCTTTTACTAGTTCAAACGGAAAACAAGTGAGTTTCTTATCTATCTATCTAATATTTCTTAAGTTGAAACGCAAAATAACTGAAATTATAATATTAATTATTGTCATTTCTTATTATAGGCGTAGTTATTATTTACTAGTAGCAATAACACAAGATGGCTACTTAAAATTCGAGGAAGATAGAGAAGAGTCTGCTTACGGTGCTGAAGTCAAGAACCGAAATTTTCTTAATGGTTAGTTAGCTAGTTTTTAATCAGATATTAACAACAACTCTTACATTTAGTATTAGACAAAACCTAGTGAATAAATATTAAATAAGAGTCCAAAGTCTATAAAAATAGAAAACTCATTGAGGAATATATTATTTAATTTTCGGAAGCAACGGAGTCTTATTATGTTTGTGAAACCTAAACTATGAATAAAAACGCAAAGTTTGAATTAAAATAATAATAACAAATTATAAATGCTTCATAAAAACTGAAAAAATACTGCAAAACACTTTCTTGCAGGAGCACGTCACACAGTATATTATACTAGAATAGGACAAGATGCAATGTTACTAATAGACAGAATAGAAATTCCCTTAGAAAAATTACCTCCAGAAGGTCTATGGGAAGTATATGATGTAGGTTCTAATGAAGTGCAGATTGGAGGTCTCAATACTACAGATCCAAGACTCAAAATATACAAGGGATATAATGGATGTCTTTCCAGTGAGTAGTGTTCATTTTAATTTATTTGATTTGAAGTTTCAATACGAGAGAAAAGAAATATTGAATTATTTATCATTCAATATCAACTTCCATGATTCCAGATATCTTCGTAGAAATAAATGATTATGAGATGAAACCACTAGAAGAATACATGCTCTTTACAAGATCAGACACAGAAAAAGTAAATGCTGTTAACGCGCAAGGAGTTCGAAGTGCACAATGTTCATCCGATTTTGATGAAGCTTGGCCTGAGCATGATCAACTAGGAGCTACACATAACGGCAGTTTTCTTATTGTAATTATTTTTAATGTTTTTCTTGTAATTTATAGAACTTGTTCGTGATATAGATACTGCATAAAAATCCTTTGAAAATAACACTAATGACTCTTAAAATCTACTGTAACTTTCGAAATCAAGATACTCGAAATAAATGACACTTTCCAAACTTACTTAGATCTCTCGTAAGTTTCATAGCTACACTCAAATTGCATTAATTAGTTTGTTTTAAAAACAGATGAGAAAAATAGTCTTTATATTTGAAACCCCATTCACCGTGTTTGTTTACTTCATTTCTACCTTTGTTGTCATTTTAAGATGTTTATAACCAATGTTTGATTTCAATAATAGATTTAAATATTGTTCTGTAGAGTGTTGACAAAACTTGGGTAGAAGATCCACCTTCACGCGTTCCATACGACTCCCTGAACTTACAACCCGACACTGAAGAGGAAAATACAGATAAGTTTTTCATAGCCCTCACGGTTATATTTCTACTTGGTCTCTGCTACACTGGATCTCACGTGAGTCTTCTTTATTGTAATGTCTCTACTTGTCTACTGCTAATATGATAAATGCGAAACTGGGATTGTTTGTTTGTCCAACAACAAAATACGTTAATATAACCATTAAACTATTGAATTATTTTCATAGTTGAGATACTGTATAAAAATTTTGTGAAAGATTATCAGCTCAAACATTTTTATTTTCGGAACATCTTCATTTACTTCATTTTTAATTTTGTTATAGATGTGGCGAACACACAAAGCCTACAAATTAAGACTGGAGAAAGAAACGGATGAGAATATCATGAGAAATAAAGAAAAAGCTACCAAATTGCAAGAACCATCCGTATCTTTAGTACAGGTAAAGATGAAATGTTCTCTCATCTTATTTGATAAAGTTTAACCTTTAGCTTTATCATGATACAAGTAAAAAAATATGTATATGCGATAAAATAATATTACATCAAATAGTAAATAATTAAGCCCAATGTTATGAAGTATACTGTTAACAGAAAATAAATTTCTAAAACATAAAATTATAAGGTATTTAAGCAATTATATATTTTTCAAAGCTTACTAAAGATGAGGAAACCAAAGATGGAGAAAGGAAACCCAATGGGGTGGTCATAGATATCATCCCTGCCATTATAATAGAAGCAAGCGAGGACAAACCACCCAGTAGACGTGGATCCCTAAGATTTAGAGGTATGGTATGGTTATGGTAAATTTAATGATAGCATCAAAGCACCATCAATCAACCAAACTAAATTTTTTTTTCTTATAAGGCCAATAAACTACATATAAAATTATGTTTAAAAATAAAGAATTTGAATGCTTTATTTTGAACGTCAAAGTTAATAAAGTCTGAATTTGGTTTTTCCTTTTCCTTGTGAGAAACACTTGATAATAACTGTTACCTTCAATCATGAGTGAGATTTGGTGGTAGTTCTAAGCTCTAAACCCTTCTCTCCTATGTGAGGGGAAGTCTGTGTTATTCTGAGGGCAAGACATGAATAGGTTGATGATGATATTAAAAAATATATATTCGAAACATTTTATGATTTCATTGAATTGCAGCAAAGTGTTTTGCCAACAGATATGGTGGATAAAGACATAGCCTGGGAGCCGTTAGAAGAGAAGGATGAAATACTAGAGAACGAAGAAGAGGACGACGAAGAAGTAGACGAGGTAGTAGAAGATGAAGAAGAAGATAAAGAAAGTGCCTCAGACGAAGCAAGTGATGATGAAAACGACACGGATAAAGAAGATAAAAGTGTTTGTATTTTCGACTATGCTCTAATTGTTCGATAAATTTTTTTGCAATTAAATACTACCGATTAAGTCAAGTTAAAGACTTAATCATAGCTGTGCTACCATTACAGTTTTTTTTTCAGAATACTCCTCCGATTGAAACTTCAGGTGAAATAGACCATGCGATAGAACCAAGTCCTCGAAAATTATCAACACAGCTGGCGTATAAAGTTGAAGAAGAGAATACTATAGAATTGACGTCAAGTGCATGATAGAATAAAAGTTTAACAAATTTTAGATACCGTTTTTAATTCATAACCTCTGTTTTCCTTCACCGTTGAAGCAAGTTATATTTTAATTCCTTAAAATGCACATTACTCAGAAAAGTTAGAGGTGCGTGGTGAGATTCGAACTCGTCCCTCGGAAAGTGGAGTTGAAGACATAACCACTGGGCTAATCACCACTTCCAATTCAGTTTATTGTCTCATACCTAGTTTATTCTGATGAGTTACTATTCTTAAGAGACACAAATCTAGACTTGCAAGAAAATTTAGAGCTGTTTGTGACAGAGCTCCTGGTCGGTACCACTGCCGCCATGCTTATTTCTGCTGCCAAGCAGCATTGCTGTGTTGTGCCGATCTGAAGGGCGTGGATGCTGTTGTAATTGCAAGCATATGAGGCTCAAGATCAACCCTTTAGGTGAATGCGTTTCTTGCGTGCCCTGCGAAGTGTTGCTCTATTTATAGGGGATGGTTTCCACTTACCATCAGGTGGCCCAGCTGCTTGATCCTACAATTGTTACAATAAAAAATGAGAGTTTATTTTCCAATCAAAGAACATTTTCACTTAGCAAACGGAAAAAACTCAGGCAAACTGTTTCCACTTCCGTTTTTAAAATTATTGGGGCCGTTGCCCGTGTAGTTTAAACTTTATTTATTCTCATCCGATTGTTTGTCTGTGTTTATCACAACTCTCTTGTTTATGGTCATTTCACTTTTGTCAATATTTGATTTCCGAAAAAAATAGGTTGTCGTGTTTGTCAAATTACAATAATATGGACGAAATTGAAAAGGAAAAAATAGCGGCTCTGCCTTCTCAAATGCTGATTACGACAATATGTCATCCTATGGAGTATGCGAAGGTTCTCATCCAACTCGGATACGAGCCTTTACCGCCGCGGCGTTCTACAACCCTGTTCGGGCGCCCTGCGATGATATTACCTAACGTCTTTCAGTACATAAAGTTTATCAAGAAGTCAGACGGTTTCTTCGGATGTTACACGGGACTGTCAGCGAGAGTCCTCGGTTTGGTCGCCTCTAGTCAGCTAACCTCGAAGGTAATTCACGCCTGTGGTATTGATTTACCCGAGATCAATGATCCTCCTAACATTGTAACTGACGATGAACCTAAACTTGAGGATTACTACAAGCTCGGACGTCGGGACATAATCATGCACACCGCGTCCGTCATAGTGTCATATCCTTTCCATGTAGTGTCAGTAAGGATGATGGCTGCGTTTATTGGCAAAGAGGAAGAGTACAGTTCACTTTTGGGCGCAATCGTATCAATTTACAGAGACGATGGTATCCTCGGGTTCTTCCATGGAATGGTGCCGAAACTTCTTGCAGATTTGACATGTGTAGCAGTCACAGGCATTTTGGCTTACTATGTAAACAAATATCTGGTGAAAACAAAGGACCTAAGATACTATACTTTACCATTACTCACTTTTGTGACAAGCACAATAACCTATCCGCTAGTGGTTGTGTCGACTTGCATGGCTGTTGCCGGAAGCAGTCTTAAGGCAGGTAGCCCACCATTAATGCCTGTCTACCCTTCATGGCAAGCTTGCTGGCGAGACCTTCTAAAGAACAAGCAACACAAAAGAGGATCATCCCTTATCTTTAGGTACTACATCGCTCCAATTGCAGCTATGCAGTAATTTTGTCAGTTGAAATATACAATTGCATTTATTATCTTGTATTTATTGTGTTTATTCGCTAAGTGTTATTCCACAATCACCAAAGTAGAGATTTTGACCTCTTGTAGAGATGTATGTGTAAAATGATTACTGTAAATAATTTAGTATAAATGTTTCATGTGAATTCATTTTGCTAGATTGTTGAAGTACAGGTGGGGTTATATTTAAATAAATATATTTTGTTTTGAATGTAGTATTATTTGTTTTTAATAAAACACAAGATTATTTGATTAGTTATTTTAATTTTGACAACATTTGGGCTTTAATGAAATCATCTACAAATTTTTTCTCTAACACTCCTATAGCTCTCCTATGAACTGCTGGCACATTTGCAGCACTACCATTGGTCTGTTCAAAGTCCATATAGTCCATCCATACTTTGATATTATTAGTCCCATGATGCTGTACGAATGCTTCATAACACTTCCTAACATTTTTCAGAGTAGGCTTATCTTGTGACATTTCAATTTCAATCATAACTTTATGTAATTCCACCTGTGTTGGCGGAGTTCTAATGAACTCCTCATAAATTTGTCTTGTAGCTTTAAGACCATGGTGTTCATACATTTTTCGCAAAAGCTTGGGCTTCAATGACAATAATATTGCATTATCGCATGTCCTGAATTTTTCAAAACACGCCTTGAACTGAAAAAGTAATGTTTAATTAATACATTTGGATAAATCTAGCTTTCAAGCAGTGTCCAAAATTACTATACGTATACGGTTAGCATGAAACAATTTGCAAGAAAACATAATATAGGGTAATATTGTTGCCTAACCCATATTGGTACAATTCAAAAGGGCCATTGTAGGGGCTATAAAAGACTTATGGTTTATGGAACAATTAATTATCAACATTGTGACTTAAAAAAATTTGAACCTCAAAAGTTGTCTCTTCCATTTACTCTCTCCTTCAATTAAATTCTTAACTAGATTTATACTATAAATGTATAACATTATTACTTACAACAACATTTGAATCAATGATATCGAACATGAAATTCCATAGGGCAAGACTATCTTCAGAATTCAAACTTTTGCCTGCCTCTTGGAGTAAAGACAACATTTTCTTTTCATCTGACTTATTGAGCAAAATTTTTTCCTCCCACAGCTGTCTATATTGGGGATTTTTAGTTATTGCTTGATCAAGGATCTGAAAAATAAAAAAGATTGTAAATAATATAGGGATGGTTTTTGAGGGTTGAACCCTTCTTTACCTCTCTTCCCCTTCTTGAACTACTCATTTGATGTGGATTTTTATTATAAGATTCTAAATCAAATAAAAAATTTCGAAAGACAATTTGAAGAATTCTATTCACATTTTGCATTAACCAGATTAGCAAAAAATTTAATTAACTTTACTCTCGAAAACTTTATCGATAACCATTAAATAAAAAGTAACATTTTGTAGGTACCTCTGTAAGTTCATCTTTCGCTATTTCGTCTTCCAACTTCAACATACTAATACCAAAAGCATACATTTCACTAGTAAGCAGCCCATTTTCATGACCGTAATTCCAAGCATGTTTAACAGTGCTAATTTTCTGTAACTCTGAACACAAACTGTCTTTTATGCCGAGTAGGCCATGAATGTATTTGGTGCACAGTGTTTCGTCTGGAAACTGAATTTTAAACAAGTTAAAATTATACAATTGTATTTAGTCTTTGTTGTTGTGTGTGTTGAGTGTCATCATGATCATCATCATTAGTCTATTAATGTCCCACTAATATAAATGTGCCTCTCACCTTGTGGGAGAGATTTAGGGAGAGTTTAAACCCTCTTCACTGGTCTTTCAATGTGAAGTGGCGGATTATGGCGGTATTAATTGTAGTTACAATAACAAAATTGGCTTATTAAGCAATATTGTAATGGGATCCAAAAAACTCAGAGTCTGAGGCATGTGATGCTCATGCAGTACAAAAGATTCAGATATGTTGAAGTGTCTGTGCAGATAATATACTGATAGTAGTTAAAACAGTCTTACCAGTTTTAAAGCTTTCTCATACACCGCAATATAGTTATTTACTTCTTGAGGATAGTTGAACTGTTCAGTAGCAAATTCTTCAATTTCTGCCCAATGGAAACCCTAAAAATCAAAGTCAAAAGTTATAGATGGCTCAGATTGAGCGACAAACTGAGCGCAAATTCTGCAGTTGCAGCAAATAAAGGTCAAATTTAAGGAAAGTCCAAAACTATAGAATAATTAAGTTACTAATGTTAATGCTAGGTACATAATAATTATTATACATGTTAATAACAACCAAAAAGGTCTAGTTTATAGTCTAGACTGATGATTCCTTTAATTTAACTCCAAACGTCAACAGCAACCAAAAGCAGCGTATGCCAGCAAAAATATATTCTTGGTGCCTCATAGATATAAATGGGAGTGAACGACGGTAATCACATTTAAGCAGCTTGAAATGTTTAGAACTTTAAATCATTCAAATAAGCTGTCAATTCTCATTTGAAATTTGAAGTAGATTAATTTGCAAATCATGCAGGGGTTTCTTTTTCATTCCATTATCTTAACAGATGGTAAGTCTGTGACAAGATACCTGGTCTGGTCAAGCTGCAAACAATTTAGCAGAAAATTTATTATACCTCTAATTCCTTATTTGCAATGTAAGCCCAAACATTTTTCTCCGTCCTTTTGTTCCAAATCTCTTCTTTAATAGAATTAGTAGTTGCATCATCAATTCCATATTTCATTGACAAATCACATAATTTAAACAAGTAATTCACATCTGGTATATTCTTCATACCACTTCTCCACACCACCTCAGCCCTTTTTAGGTATTTTTCCTACAATATGAACCGCAATTAAATTTAAATTAAGATTTTGTAATGTTTACTGTGTAGTAAAGGTTCTCAATATGATGGGCCCATCATGGTAAATGCATTTTTTTTAATCAAAAAGTGATTCATAGAGCTTAAAGTTTCAATGGCAAATTAAAAAAAAATAATGTTATTCAGGTATAAGTTAGTGTCTATAATTTAAGGCTAAACAGTTTGACGGGTTTTAATCAATGAAGTCAGTCTTTAAAGAAGAAGATGGAAGTGAGTTACAGACATAAAATTAAGGTAGGAAATGTGAGTAAAAAAGAAATTATACTTTTTCTTCTTCATTTTCAGCTTTGAATGCAATCATGAGCTCAATCTCAAATAGATCCCAATAGAGTATTTCGGAATCTGGATGCCTGTGAATGCCCTTTAGAAGGAAATTCCTAGCATTTTCCAAATTATTTTGTTCTTTGCTTTCCCACTTGCTAGCCATTTGCCACATCTTTGGCTTGTCTCCATGAATCTACAAAAGAATGCCATTATCAATTACAATATTATATATAGCTGCTTCCCCAAAAATGCCAAAATTGCAACTTAAATTAATTTATGATAACTGCCCCCTCACTACCATTACTAAATGTAGTTTTATTTCATTATTCTTGACAATTTGTTTCTGGAATTATAGTCTATATGTTTTAGGATTTCAAGGTATGTCAAAGAATATAGTTTCTTATACATTTTAAAATAATAACATTGTGATAGTGAGCCCCCATGGCCTTCCATTTCCATTCTGTCCATTTTATTATTAGTGCATTAAAGGGGTTCAGCAGATTAATTTTTTTTTCTTATTCTTAATATTGTTATTCTCACATTCTTGCATTCATACTTGCTACTTACCTATTTTTACTTCAAAGTCTTAAAAATTATATTAAAACATGCATATTACCTGCAACATTTGGCCTAATATAGCAGAGACAGCAAAATCAAAACCAACGCTTTGGCAGAACTTTATGTATTCAAAATATATTGCTACGTCATTCTGATATCTATACACAAATTGTTTAAATACTTTATTAAGTCTCTTAGCTATAGAATACTCAATATCTTTTCTCTTTTCTGTAAGTTTGGCCTGTCTTCTCCTAAGTGAAATATCTTCGAGTAAAGTCAATTCAAAGGCTATGTATTGGACAAAATCATCTTTCTCTTTTAATCTGCGCTGTATTCTATATTCAAATTCCTTTCTTTTACGTGATATTTCTCTAAAAACACAATGTTATTAATGAGAAAGTAATGAGTGCAAAGAGCAATGTAGCAGCAAAACACGATGATGATGATGATTGTTTCTAGAATGCTCATGAAACATCTTTTTTAGAATTATGAATAAAGAAAGGATAGCGTTTATTATCATAATAAATATGGTATTTACTTGATTTCAACGTCGTCATACAGATTAGTACGTTTCATCTGTTCTAACTCATTTATCATACCCTCAATACGCTGATTAACTTGTTCCGCCATTTGTACGTGATGTTATATTAGCTATTGTTAATTAAAATGCAATCTTTTTGAAATTTATAAAATTAAAATCAAAAGTCAAAACATACACGCGTAAACATACATGTAAAGATTGAGGTTATGTTTTGATTTTTCTTTTTTTTATTCTTTCCCATAGGGAAAAGGCATAGGTATATCACCGTACAGCCACAAGCTATGTTTTGA
This sequence comes from Pararge aegeria, assembly GCF_905163445.1. Lineage (NCBI taxonomy): Eukaryota > Metazoa > Arthropoda > Insecta > Lepidoptera > Nymphalidae > Pararge > Pararge aegeria. Next base: position 5,411,014 of record NC_053195.1, on the reverse strand, counting down.
TTTTGTTTTCCACTGGAGAAGAATGTCCAGTGGAAAACAAAATCATAACTGAAATCATAAATATTTGAAAATCCCCGTGGGGAAAGGCAAAGGTATATCTCCGTACAGTCATGTCTACAGTGTTTAATATCTTAAGTGCCTAGCTTCTTCATCTGCTAATTCATATGTGATCTGAGTTTGCTTTATGGGTTAATGTCAATGGTCACAAGTTTTAATGTTATGGTCACAAAGAAACGTAATGTTTGTATTATCTTTGCTTCAATCTAAGCAAGCCTATTTTCCTTCGAAATGCTGCATGGCTGCACTCTAGTTAGGTACTTAATTTCTCATTTAATAATAACCAAAATCTAAAAAATGTATATAAGCGTAAGCGTGTGTCAAGCGTACTAGTTCTAACGATGATAAACTTCTCTTCTATCCCTTGTACTGAATGTAATCGGGGGATATAATTTTTGCCTGCCGTGCTGAATAGGGATAGACTATTGGTTGCTAAGCAACGGTTTGTTGGAAACGTTGGTAAAGATTCCATAAGTGGAAAATAATTTAGTTACTAATGAATCATCTTTATTCAAATAACAATATCAATTTTTCGAAATATTAATTAGTTACATTATTTATTTACAGAAATTATTAATATTAATGCATACATAAAAAATATCTTAGATTACTTAACTTAGTCAAAAATCATAGTCAAATATCATAAAAAAGGGTGGGCACACTTCTTCGGATATCCAAGATTTACTTGTACAAGTTTTGAGGTATTCTGTTTTACTAAACAAATCATTACAATTAAGTCATCGATCTGTTTACAAGCTGATAACATTTATTTTACCAGTTTTTTTACTACAAATTTTCCAATTTATTACTTGTTTGGAATCAACTTCTTCCGTTTAATTTTTTTGTTTATTGATATCCAGATTTTTTGATACACCGCATTTTTTTAAACGACTAAACGCAAATCCTTAGCATAAATGGAAATCTTCAGGGGTTTAAGAAACTTAGCTTAGTGGAACTCCTCTTTTAAGAGCTAAACTTAGCTAAGCCTTGGAAATTAAGCAATATTATTGGTCGGTTTCAAAACTTTCTCAAACCTCACATAGCTCTTTTGTACAGTTTTGTTTTAATTGAAGCGAAGGCTGTTGTTTGGGCTTAGTCCTTCAGCTATCGCGAAACGTGGGCATCATGTGCCTCGAGGATTTTATATTGATCTCGCGGGTTAAACGGCTTTTTAACAACAAATATATACATACCTACAACCTCTATTTTATATATCTTGTGTATTTCTTGTTTCTGAAAAAAGTTAAGCTTCATCATGAAAATGAAGCGTTGTCTTGTTTGTTCAAAAACATGATCCTCTATTCAAATCACGTGCCTTGACAAGCGCCTGGTTTGCCTTAATTAGTTCAGACCTTAACACAAAGGTTGTGTTAAGGTCCTAAACGTAAGACCTAAACCAGTAAGTCTTAAAATCTACCTACTCTTATATTACAGCAATTTATTTAGCAAATCCATTTACAATAGTTAGTTCAACTTTGCGTATATTAAAAACTCTATCGAAACGCAAATTTGAACTAGAAGCCAATGTACTGTCCACATCGAATAACACCCGACCAGTGGCATGCACTTCATACATGTACAAAATCTCTACCTACCCTTAAATTTTTTATATAACTCATAAACACGAAGGATTTTTCTATTTATGGTTTCTTCCTTCTTTATGCATACCCTGGTCAAAAACCCTATGCAAGCCACTGCATCCGATACGATACGGTCTGCTATTGAAACAGTAGTCAGTCTACATCAAAAGTACTAATAAAATCGTTTATTATTCAAAAAATAAATTCAAAATTCAAGCAGGATAGGATTATAATCACTTTTGAAACGACAAGTCAGTCTATTTGTAGTAACAAGGAAGGCAGATTTCACCGAGAGGAGCCGGCAAGAAACTCGGCAGACTGCTCTTTTTCAACATAATTTTACAGTTTACAATCTTTAACATTTTCTATCTTGTGAGACATGAGAGCGAAGCCTGCTTCAAAGCATTAATCCCACAAATGACTTCTGCACCTTTCGCAAACGATGTGCAGATGTCACTAAGTTATGTCCATTTCGAGTAAGGTTTTTCAAGGTTTTTGTTTGTATTATTAAAATATGATGCGCAACAAATACCTAGTTAAAGCAGTTTGTATGCAGCATGTTTTCCATCAACAGTGCACACTTTCTTCTTAAATAATTCAGAAAAACTTACGGCAACCGAGCGAATGACAGCAACGTTAGGCTAGCGCAAACATTTTTTATGGATTGCCAAATTGTTTAATGTTAATAAACGGTTTTTAACTATTTTTTTCATGAACACTTTAGATATTTTCGTTGACCACTAACATACAATTGAAATAGCAGACTTGTGGTCTTAAGCATAACATTGTGCAATTGATTTAGTACTATTGATTTTGCACACAGTTCTCTCTAGATGAATTTTGAAATCTCGTTATAAGCATACGTAGCTCTTAGTGTGAAACTATTACGTCAAACCGGCTTAAGCGTTAATCATTCATTTTTTAGTGTAAATAGACGATTAACGAATCGCTGCAATCACACTAATTGTTAACTCAGAAGTGGGATCACTATTCTATTCTCACGATACTATCTTGCGGTAAACTTGGTGACGCCACCTTCACAATGTTCGATCATGCCTCTGCCCTTGAAGCAACTTAACCAAGTTTTTGAAAATAACTTGAAACTCTCCCTTTCTTCGTCCGTTTTTGAGAGTGGGGTGACATTTATTTCTGGAATACACCTTCCAAAGTCTATAGCTGGGAGCCACACTTGGAAATCGGAGTCTGGGGAGTATTTGAATATATCCTGGCACCCCTCGAGGTTTATTTGCGGTACTGGCGGTTGCCGTTGCAGCAACTTCTTCAGTGTGATGAACGTTAGGTTGTTTTCTTTCAATGTTATTGATTGCAAATGCTTGGCCCGGCCGAGACACCTAAAAATATATAAATTGTGAGCAAACTTAAATATTTATTTCCTTTTGATGTATAGAGGAAGTTTTTTGTGTGAACATAATTTCAAAAGACCACTGAACTGAATGAGGGATAGAATGAGTGAGTGAAAGAAATAATGCGAAGCAAACAATTAAAAAAAATTAGATTATCTTAATTCCGTATTCGGTATCAAGTATCGCTTTATTTATGCTTATGTCCCGCTTGAGAACGTGTTTCTAACTCGATTTCGGTTAATCATTACGATTTTAGCACTAATCATAGAAACGTAGAAACGCTTGTTACGTAGACATATTCTCGGGATAGACACAGTTTGCCTGCTAACCAAGAAGCGGCCGTATTGCATCATGTTAAAGTTAACTCGGCGCAGCGAATTCCAGAGGCTAGCTTAGGATAGTGATGCGATAACTTTTTTACCACGCTTCCTATGGGAGTTAATTGTAAGACCTAGGCTAGGGTGCTCGTGCCACAAATAGGCCGAGCATAGTTAATAATAAGTTTTAATATTATAATAATCAATAATGTAATTCTTAGACTAATAAATTTATATAAGTCTTAACATCTTTTTATTCTGCACCCTGCTGCGACCTAGTAAATAAACACAAAGAAAAAGATAAAACATAAATTCGAATAGAATGTACTAACCTAAATATTCTCATAAACTGTCCATCCACCAATTTACAATTGGACAAACCGAATCTTCGCAATTTTAAATCTTTAGCCTTGTCCATAAAGCCCGCTACACACGCAACGACGTTTCCTTCCACACCAACATTATCTATTTCCAAATCAGTTAACACATTGGGATTTAAAGCCACCATCAATGATCCAACTGCTGACTGTTTAATTGTATTATTACTCATATCTATCGTCTCTAATGTATCAAAATTCAACTTCATATTCTCATCAGGTGCTTTTTCTGTTATTTTACAATTATTAAGCTTTAGTACTTTAAGTTTTAGGTATTGTGTCAGTTTTGCTATTGCTTTAAAACCATCGTCAGCAATAGGATTGTCACTTAGATCGATATCTTCTAATGATTGACATACTGGTCTTGTAGATTTCTCGAAAGCGTTAAGTAATATTTTAACTCCTTCTCCGGTTATATTATTCTTACTTAGATCCAATAATGTTAAATGTTTCATTGTACATATGCTTTCTGTTAAGTATTTCATTGCGTCGTCACTTATATTGTTGTTGGGCAACATTAGTGCGGTTATGTGCGATTGGTGCGTTAGTGCGCGGAATAGCGGACGGATCTGTAGTGCGGTTAGTGTTTCTGAGCCTAGTGCTAGTCTTCTTGTAGTGTGACTCCTGCCCACAGCCTGTTGGATTTCCTCTGATGGAGCTAGGGAGAAAATTTAAGAGATTTTAAACTTCATGTATCAATGTTTGGAAGTAAAGTTTTTCACGGTGGTACACGTATAGGTATATGATGTGTATCTTGTTCTCTAATAAAGCAAGAAATAATAAAAAATATTTTTTTCCTTTTTTGTACACAAAGAAGGCTCCGAAAGAACTGGACCGACATAGGCTAAATTTTAATTTCAAAAAAATTGGAGATCCTTAAAAGAATTACAATAATTTCATCCAAAATAATAAAAGCTGGTTAAAGGGTTAGAGAATAACATATACATAAAAATTTCCGGTATTTATTAAATACGATACTTGAATTTAAAAATCAAACGTATCATTGCCAAACTATAGTTCCAGAAACTCAATCTGTACTTCGGATTTTGAATATTCTTTAATTTTTCACCTCGTCAGCTTTTAATAGTATTATATTATAAAAGATCTATTTAACTGTATTTTTAAATAAAAGTATCATAATATTATATGATATCTATTTAATAGTATTTATTATGATAAAAAAAATATTTAATTAAATTTAAACAGAAACTCACAAATTTCTAAAGCATCACAACATTCCAGATATCTCTCTTCAGCGGGCGAAGCTTTAAATGTCGTTATACAGGTTTGTAGTTCAGGAGAAGATAGAACTAGACTGAGCGGATCGTCCTCCGACAATATTGCGCCGTCTGACGTCATGAGGCTGAATACTGGACGCACGCCCGTTAATCTGGAAATTATTTTGTGGAATTAAAATAAAAAAACAAGCACTTACGTAACATTTTTAGCAAAAGCAGAGATGCTTAAATAAGACCCTTATTTTAGTGTATCTGCTTTTGCTAAAATGTATATATATATATATATATATAAGGTAAATTTTACTCTGACGTTCCTAAGTTTCAATACTCGAAACCTATCGACGCTTGCATTACTGGATTCTTATTTATAATATAATATAATGTAATATAATAGAATTTTATTTAAAAAATTTAAAGTAAAAACATTATTACGACCACTTACTTGTAATATCTCGACTTGACTTCTTCGACTAGCCAACTGATTGTCAATTTATTTATGATGTCCAACTTTAGCGATATTAACAACATTTTGTCTTCTATCTTTACCTTAACCGCGGCAGGAGGCAATATTTGCGTTTGCATCGCCCTCCCATTTCTAGATTGGACAATGTTTATAGGTTGTATTAAATTCATTGGTTGCACAATATTCGGATTAACATTTTGCATTATATTAAAACCATCATTGGTGTTTGCATATCCAAAGTTCTCGCCGGAAGAATTCCTTGCAAACGTCTTTGTAGGCCTTCTGCTCGGTTCTCTAACTTCACTATCACTGCCGCTATTACTAGATTGGTCAAATTCAGATTTACGTCTGTGAAAACCAGCTTTTAATAACGTGCTTTGCCTTTTCCATCGCCTCTTCATATTATCTCTTGTGTCAATCATTCTAGAACTATTCAATTCCCTATTTGTATTCCTTAATGAATCTGACGCTTTTTGTGGACAAATATTTTCGTTTATCCGAAAATTATCTGAATCTGAACTATTTTCGCTCATATCAATTACTTCATTGAAACTTGATTTCTTTTTTGAATTTCCATTATTGTCGGTCAATGGGCTTATTTTATTTAAGTTCTCTATGCTGTCTTTCAAACTATCAATGGATGTTTTCTTCGCAACTACAGTTAACGGATCACTCAGTTTGCGCTTTTTTGCTTTATTCATAATACCCATATCATCGTCTAACCAATCATCATCAACTTCTTCTGGGGCTAATAATGCTGGTTTAGATTTAGATTTCTTAACATCCCCTTCGGGTATCTCAGTGTTGCGATTTCTTATAGCAGAAATGGCATTTCTATACTCGTTGACTCCTGATATTTTATCTTTATTCTTTTTCGTAGTTATATCACCATCGGAGGAATTTGAATCATCAGATGGAAAAGCAGTTTGATCTCTTACATTTTGTGAAGCATTTATTTCGTCATCGCTATCATCGTCAATAATATTACGTCTTTTGAATGCGGGTGAATACAATTCTTTGATGCTGGTATTCATTTTCGAGGTACTGGGAGGTGTTCTATCTCTTATACTTTGTTTTACGGGAGTTTTAGATTTTGATCGATTTAAAATAGCCTCTATAGGATTGGTTTTGTCGATTAGATTGTTTATTTTATTGGATATGTTTTTGTACAGAATCTCTTCATCTCTAGTGAGTATAGTACCCGTTCGCCATTTTTGTAGTACTTGTAAGGGTGTTTCACCGAAGTCAGTTTTTAAAGAGGGCAAGGCACCCCTTTCTAGCAATAACCGTACTACTTCTAAGTGACCGTTGCTAGCTGCATCATACAGAGGTGTTATACCTGTGTATAATAGAAATACCTGGGTTCAGTTGAGGAAATCGCAGATGGACAAGAAAATTAATGTTGTATTTTTTGTGTAATTCCACTACAAGTTAGCCCTAAACTGCAACCTTACCTGGTGGTAAATGATGATGCAGTCTAAGATGGTAGCGGGCTAACCTGTTAGGGAGTATAATAATCATCCCCATAATCGGTTTCCACCCAACATCGCACCGGAACACTACATCGCTTAGCGGCACATCTTTGTCGGACCAGACCAGAGAGATTTATCCAGATTCAGAGGTTTTTTTTTAAATGCAAACAAAATTGGCCACTCTTTAATTCATGATTACTGCCGCCTGTGTATCCACCTGAGTAGCGACCAATATGCAACTGACTTTAACAATACAAAATAAACGAAACAGAGCAACGAGTTGGCGTCTTCTTCTTTTTTCGGGGCCCGTCTCCGTACTTGGTTAGCCTGAACCATCCGTTGTATGTGTCAAAGCTGAGCAAACAAACTGAGCTTCTGTGTCAATACACCTGAGACGTAGGTAACTTAAGACACAAATGCCTGTAACCACGCCCGTCAGACCGGAATGCTGTGTTCCGGTGAGATTGGTGATTGTTTCGAGATGCACGATTGCTGGGATGAAATTTGTATCTACGGCTTTAAGTACAATAAAAGATAGCACAATTTTATAAAGTTGATAAAAAGCTCTAGAGAGCTAATATGCCCTCCTGATACCTATAATCTGAGTACCTTCAAATCAAGAGTGAATAGGCATCTTCTAGGCAAGCGCGCTTCATCTTAGGCTGCATCATCATTTACCATCAGGTGTGATTGCAGTCAAGCACTTGTCTATATACTTAAAAAAAAAAAATATATCTTAACTTCAAGACAAAATGCACTTACCATCACAATTGACACCGCCTCTATCGTTTATATTAGCTCCATTATCAATCAACATGTTAACAACCTCAACATGTCCGTGTATACAGGCTTCGTGTAGGGGTAACCATCCGGCGTTGTCTCTAATATTAACTGGATGTCCTTTAGCTATGAGACGTTCTACCAGCAGTTTATTGCCCGATATACATGCCTGTAAAGTGAAGGTTCAAAACTTCATTATCTATCTATATATATAAAAGAGAAAGTGTGCGGGTATGTTCCGTATAGGCTGCGAAACGGCTAGACCAATTTCAACTTTCAGAGAATCTCTGGATTGACCTGGCGAGTAATCCTGTAAAGTTTAGTGACGATCAGAGCACTCCTATTTTTGAACTGTCAAACTATCAAATACAGCTTTTATTTACTATGATGATATTCTATTGTTAGGTGTGTCGAGAAGAGAATAGAAGAGAATGAATACAGAGAGAAATAAATGATTTAATATATTATAAGACTTAATTTAAAAATTTAATGATGTTTATTAATAATAAGTTTATTGTTTAAATAAAATAAAGCAAAATCTAGCCCGGCGAAGAGGGCTGGGTACGCTAGTATCAAATAAATTAAAAGAGGAACCACTCATTTTAGAATTTTCTGAATTAAACTATGTTTAACCAAACATTGGTAGATTTAATTTCGGATCCTTTACGAATGCTTCTAATGAAATAATATTGATATTTAAAAATATTATATCAATTGATATTTTCTAAATGTTGATGTGTTTCAACATTTAGAAAATATCAATTGCCCAGCATTTTCCTAAATTTAAGACAATATATAAGCCCTTAGGCAAATAAAGAGAGGGGTTTATTTTTAATTTAATTACGCTGCTTATCTACGAAAGGTACAGAAATCATTTGTGGGATTGACTATTTTCGGTTTCATTATTTTCATTCATAATTAATTCATAATTTCATCATATTCATTTTTACAAATCCTGTGAAACCCACTTGTTTTCCTGGGATATAAAGTAGCCTATTTTACTCTCCGCCCTTTCAACTAACTCTATGCCAAAAAGAAAAGATTGGTAAGTATGGGCGTGAAGGAAGACAAACAAACAAACACTTTCGCATGTATAATATTAGTAAGAATTCCTAAGACGTTGGACCAATACATATGTTTAACGTCCTAGTTATTTCAAAATATACATACAACATGGAGCTGAGTTTCTCCCTTCATGTTTTTCTTGATTGCGAACCCTTTACCCCGTCTCCTTGTTTCTCTCTTAGCATCACTCACATCTTCTTCATTTGTATCAGAAAGATCTAGAAGAAATATTTTAAAGATTAAATACTTAAAACTCACTCATACAGATAAACTTTTATAACTTAACTATTTATAATCTCTGGCTAAATATAATTTATTAATTGAGTTGTTATTATTTATTTATAAATGTTTGGTTTTATTTCAGGAAAATGCAAAAGAAAAAGTTTTTCAGTATCCCTTTAGCTTCAATAGTTTCTGAAACAGTCGCAAATAAATGAATCACAATATACCCACAGACTGACCTGTTAAATCATCGAGGCATATGTCATCGCCAATATGCGTTGTATCTTCATCCCCTCCTCCAGCGGAACTTTGGTCATCTTCCGAATGTTCTAGATTATCCACATCGTCATATCCGAGCGCCCTTAGTTCTAATTTTGTTTCCTCCATCTTATCCATCTCACAGTAGTCCTCTTGGTATTTTAAAAGATTTTTTAATATTCTTACTTCATATTTCTTCTTGTTCCAATCTCTTGCCTAGAATATACGTGATTAGCTTTAATCATATTTTTTATTCTTAATGAAGTCTTTAATGTTGTTGACTAAGCTTTATACTTATTCGATCAATATTTTAAAAAGTTTAACTTTAAATTGGAATAGTAAATTGACGAAAATTGATAATACTATATCTCAAATAAAACTGGATCTAAAGGACTACCGTATAAAAAAATGTTAAAATTTAATTCAGTGATGTAATTTAAATGCTTGAAAGTTTATCGTCATAATCAATTATTATTAGTGATCTGCTGCAATAAATAAATACACTACGACAATACACACATCTCTATCTAGCTCCAAAGTAAGCGTAGCTTGTGTTATGGGTGCTAAGATAGCTGATGAATATTTTTATAAATATAATACACATAAATACGTATAATATACAGATAAACACCCTATTCACTTACTGCATTCCTAGCATCCAGACAGGCCTTTTCAATCTGCTCATAAGGCTTCTTTGCAAGGAATGACACTTCTGCAATATTGTACAGGGTTGTATAAGCTTCTTTGGGAACATCCTTTATGAGTTCATACTCTTTGTAGTAAAATCGTAACGCCTCGTAGTAACAGCCCATGTCTTTGTATGTTTGATATAAACTGTGAAAAAATATATGAAAATTAAGTATTCTGTATACTTATAATAATTTTAATCATCAAATTTACTATTGCTGTAAAGCAAAACTACAGTTGTTATGAGTGTTTGATTGATATATATATATATATATAATTAATTGCCCATAACAGGTCACTCCTGGAATAAAGGCCTCTCCCAATCGTTGGGTTTACCTATAATCACCAGGCTTGGTGATCGAAGTATGTGGTAGAGGTAGCACTATGGATGCTGCTGCCCGTTTTCCGTTATATTCTTTTAGTCGCCTCGTACAAAAACCGCGGGAAGAGGATGGATTTAATTATAATACCTACATATAATTATTAATACATGTATTCTCGAAGCAGCGATAAACATACCTCACATAAATAGGAATCAAGGTCTTTCCACAGTCCCCAGCCAAATCAGCGTGATCCAACATCTTGAGATAATATTCCACTGCACTATCGTAGTTACGCAAATGACAAGCCCCATCTCCTAATTTCTCATACAGCTTTTTGAATGTAACATGGTCTGATGGATCCATTGATATGAGGAGGTCTTCAGTGTAGCACATTGCTGCAACTGTAGGAAATGTCAAACAGTTACTTGAAAATACATAACCACTTGATTCGATAGAACATAAAGCATTGTAGTATTATAGATTGATATCAAATAGCTGACTTAGAATTAGATCTAACCAAAATGATTCAATGTCCTCTAAAAAAGATACAGTTTACACAAATGTGAATGAAATTATGAAAATTTTTTAACTTGTGTCAAATGATTCACCAAAACAGTGATCAAGTAGAGATAGGTGTTCATACTTTAACCCCCCTTTCTGTGGAACCACCTTCAATCTTCGATACACAACTCTATCTTAAGCTATTAAATAAATCTTTTTGTTAAATCTTAAAGTAAGACATTACTTTAAGATTTAACAAAAAGATTATGAGAAACAAATCCACATTTGGCCAGCGTGCAGTCTAAATCTTAATAATTATGAAAGCAAATTTGTGCTTTTGAATGCTGTAAATCAATTAATAAACAATAATTTTTAAGAAGCCCTAGTGGAAAAAAGTCAGTCAGTCTGCATTGTTGCTCTTCTGCAAAAAACAAGGTCCATTTTCCAATTTAAAAGCTGTAAGTACATAAACAACTGCTAAGCAACTTACCAACTTTAAGATTTGATTCAATGTTTTCCCTCTCTTCCTCATCGGGTGTTTTAAGTTTCCATGCCTTCAATAGAACCTGTTTAGCACTCTGATAATCTGACATCTTACATAATATATCTGCCTTTGCTGATAATGTTTCACATGTTTTTAATACCTGAAGTATTAGAAAACATAGATTAAGAGCAGATAAACAAATTGGTTCAGTTTGATTTTGATTATTAGTTTTCACTATGGCACTTACCTTATCTTCAAGTCTGCTAGCAACTTCCAAAGCTTTGTTCAAACAGCTCAGTGCTTTGGCAAAGTCTTTCTTTTTATTATTATGCAGTAAAGCCTCAGTTGTATAACAGTTATGTAGGATCTGATATAAATCCTGGCTATTACATATTGAGATGGCTTTGTGTATACAGTCTATAGCTTTTTCTAGATGACCTAAGTGCTCCTGTACTACGCCAATGTTAAGCAGAAGTCGGGCTCGCATATCCATCAGTTCAGTTTTTGTTACTTTGCCATTTAATCTGAAATGTTGATTTATTTATTGTATTCCATGTTACATATTGTAATAAGTAAGGAATAAAGCTCATTCTGAGCACAATATTGACTAGCATTAGATAGATAATCCTGTTTTATAATAAAAGTAGAACTTACTTCTCACAAAGGACCAGGCTCTTCATGAAAGCTTTCTCAGCAGCAGTGAGTGATTGTTTTGATTCTGTATCATCTGTAGAACTTTGACCTTGCAATAAATAAATTCTTCCTAATGTTGCCATTGCCCGCTGCTCCTCAACTAAATTGTTAAGTTCTTTTGCAACAGCTGTGAGCAAATGTAAATAAAAAAAAAACAATATTACTTTATTCAATTTCATGTCCACTTTGTAAGCATCTTCAATGGATGTAACTAAATATTTATAACTAAGATTTTCCTGCTTAATCAACATATCTTAAAAATAGTTTAACATGTTCATATTGAAATAATATTATGGTATTTATCAATATTTAGGGACTGTCAGCCCCATTGTGACCACAATCTATGCAACTGGGTCAAAATATACACAAATCCCATAACATTATTGTAGTATGTACCCATTGAACTATTTAAATTTTTTAAGAAATGTTTAATGCATTGATCAAGGTACCCAATTTTCTTTACAAAAGTTAAAAGTAATAAATAAGAAAATAAAAAGATTTTACTATATTTAAACAAACGCAGACATGATATGATCTTTAGGTGCCTACAAATGCAAGGCCAAGCTCATTTGACTGGCATCTGTTTATTAAACAAGGGATTTTTAGACTCCGCTATTAATTAACATAAAGCTATCAGGACTGAAGCAAATCACCTGTGAAGTTATTAAGTGTTCAAACAACATCAGCCACTAGCCTGAGCACGTCCACCACCTGCTCTGTTTGAGTAAGGCTTTAGATTTGCATAAGTATAACAGAATGAGCAGCTGTATCATATATAAATGTTACTCACACAAATGCCGCTCTTCATACTTTAGAGCCTTGTCAAACTCCGCCATCAGCATATACATTTCACCTATCATTCTGTTACAAGTCCCCCATTCCATACGTAGACCGAGTTCCTTACAAATTGATGCTTCATTTTTGTACTCGTCCAATGCATCGCTATACCTAGTCTGTTTGTAGTAAAACGTCGCTAAATCATTGCAAGCCTCTGCAAAGGCACGCCTGTTGCTTCCGTTTAGTGTCTTCTTCTTTTTACGAATTAATTCTGAAATTGTATTCAATTTAAGTAATTCGAAAGGTAAACTTTTTCACAGTGTTAAGTTCAGGCATGCAAAATATAAATAATTTTTTATTACTTTCTTCTTCCATGACTCAAATTAATACACTTATATCATTTCGAATATTAGTCTCGCTATTATTAAAATATAATTATTGGAAACAAAATAGTTTTTTAGAAAATTAAAGATTGTTTTCTTTCACAAAATAGCGCTTCTTTTGACAATTATTCACAGTTTGAGTCTTGACACAATTGACTTTGACGTTTTGCACATTTGTTAGTATTGACAGCTGTTGAAAATAAGGTTGTTTGTTTTATCGAATATAGTGCCGAACGCTATTTAATTTTTTTTTCATTGAAACGCTATTTTAGTTTTATAGAAAAATAAAAATTGGTCGCTATCAATCTTCCATAAATCTACCCTGATCGATAGTGATAGATACTGAAGAATAGATTCATATCATATATTATATTATAAGTGGCTGAGATTTTCAAATTTATTTATAATGTTTAATTTATTTATAAAATAACTAAAATGTTTGATACAAAATTGTTAATTTTCTGACATTCCATAAAATTAATGTCTGCAGAATTGGGAAGTGGCAACACATTCAGCATCAGCGAAAAAAAAAAAGTTTAGTTCGTTTAGCTGCTTATTGGATTGCAATACTGTTGAGATTTTACGCGATTTATTTGGCTTAATTACAACATTAATATTATAAATTATAAATGAAAGTTATATCAAAATAAACAATTTGCAAGTCTATGTGCTAGTGATTTAAATAAGAAGTAGATTCAAGTGAGGATCACCCGCTGCGAACAGTAATTCACCGGTGGCAGTAAGTTTGTTTATATTGATGTTTTTTAAACATAAAAAAAAGTTTGCAAATAATTTTAAAATTAGAATGCCTGTGCTTTTTTTTCGTTGGGTGCAAATCTAGGTATTGTGTATTTAAATTTAGGATTAATTATTATTAAAATATCTTGGAAAGACGGGTTTTATCTCTGTGAACGTTAATTTTAAACACATCTAAATTCGCGTGTGCCGTTAATTTTGATTTTTTTACTGTTCCAAGTAATTATTTACTTACCCACTTAAAAGTTTAAATATACATATAGAGTGACCATTCAGCCAGACAGACAAAAGAACAAGGCAAATCTATGTCCTAATTAACGAATCTATTTCATAAATCTCAGGTGAAAATTATCTGGAAAAGGTACATACGTGAACTGTAGAATATTGGAAGCAAATGTAACATTAGATAATATGGTATGGGACCACAAGTACCTAGGATACCTCTACCTAGGTAATTATAAGCATTATTTATTAAATTATTTTATATTTTTTTAAATAACCTTTAGTCTTGCTTAGTAAAATATCATGTTTGGTATCCATCCTGTACTGAGTGACCGTAACTGGTTGTTACCAAAGAAGATAACAACTATCCTGAAGTGGCTATAAGACTAAAAAGAAGATCATATATTACTATATATACTATAACTTAAGCATCAGCAGTATGAGAACCATATAGCTTAATGGTAAAGAGCTCAGGCAGCATTTGCCAGAGTCAATTGCAGGTTCAAATTGGGTCAGTTTTGAAATTTTTGTACGCATTTTAGAAATTTATCCGTAAACTCACTAAAAGAGGTTCAATTAACTACTGATTCAATTTTTTTTTGGAACAAATGGAAGGGTGTGGTAATTATGGCTGAAAAAAATGGCTGTGACCTGGTCAGAATTCATTTAAATTTGACAATTGAATTATTGAAATGATGATGACTATGAAGTTTCCCAGTTAATTTAAAACACCACCAGTCAAAAATAAGTATAAAGTTTCACCATCTCAGATACACTTTGAAACTATAAATTCACAGCATTGAGTGCAAGGACAACTTGCTTATTTTAATGGCTATGTTTTTATTTAAAAAATATCACAATATTGGTATGTCATATAGAAAAATTAATGATGGTTAAGAAAGCAATGGTAGCCTATAATTGTTATGACTTTGGGGTCACTTCCAGAGAGAGAGATTGAATTTGAAGCCAGGCAGCCAGGTGCATTTTAAGCAATGAAATATCACTTGATTTAACAGTGAAGAAACCATTCTATGGAAACCTTCATGCCTGAGAACACTCCATACTTTTCTCAAAGTCAACCAGTCCACACATGATCAACCCTTTTAATTCCAGGGAAAACTTTTGCGCTGTTGTAGCCGGTGCATGGTAATGGGTTTAGCACTAACATTAGCTAAAGCTATTTATATTAATACTATGGACCCAGTGCACTGTTATTTGGTTGGTTATCCAGCTCAGAATTTTTTTTGCATCATCTATGAGTAGTGTCTCATTCGGATTTTCTCTTGGTCTTCTCTCTATGTTTATTTTGCCATGTTAACCACACATGGTTCAGGACCAAGGACACCCTATCCTAATCCCTTGCGATTTAGCTTGCCAGCAAGCACAACAGTACAATGTTTCTATCATCTAAAGCCTATAACAGTCCACTGTTGGACTAAAAGCCTCTCCCAAGGGGAGGGTTTGCCAATAGTCACCATGGTGGGCAAACGGGTTGTTGATCGTAGACGCTGCTTCTATAAAATATATTCCCTTAGTCAGTAAAACATAAGCGGGAAGAGAAGGGGTGGTGCCAACTATATTCTTATCTTCCGTCACCACACGGCAGGTTCCTACAATATGACCTGGGATCGTGTTTGCGCACAAAAATTTGCCTTCTGATAACAAAAAAAAAATATGGCAATTGTGTGCTGTTTAAATATGCCGTAAAATTTATTTGACAGACTCCTGCACTGCCTTGTATCATCACAGCAAAAGATACACACAGACCAGTCCATTTTTATCCTGTCTACCTTAGAGACCCCAAGGTAATAGAATATATTCTATCACTTCCATGCGTGCTGCATTTAATTAATTTTATTTACTGTAACATTTTACAATCGAAACTTGTATTACGAAAATTAAGCTTTACTTGCTATACTACGCGAAAAGATATCTAAATATATAATAATATATCATGGAATTCCGCAAAGTAACTCCTGCTTCTATCCAATAATCGAAACTTACTTCCTGTTGCAATAGTACACAAACTCACAAGCTCGTCTATAGACCCCCCCCCCCCCCTATATTACGCCATAGGACATAGGTCGATGACATATATAGCTGTTGTGTCCCGGCATCTTCAACATTCCCATGCTGGCAAGAAGCGACGTCTCGGCGCCTTACAAGGGCGCCAGTTGCGACCTCCCTATTTAGCGCCGCAGTCCGGAATCACGATGATATGAATTCGTTATCAACCATTCAAAAATTCGACATTCCAAGTAATGATCGTGATATAATTCTTAATGAGGCATTTTTTTAAATATCATATTATTATCTGCTTAATGAAATTGGCATGTTCAACAACTGATAGCTAGGTCTTGGGTCGCGTCAAGAATTGATAGGTAAATAATTAATTTATAATAATAATAAAATTCCTTTTTTACACCAAATAATAAAATATAACAAAACTTATGAACTCGTATATGGCGTAAGGGCGGCCTTATCTCTTCCAGGCATCCACTGAAGGTAGGGATAACAAAGCTGAACTGGTGGTTGGTGCACAAATAAAAAAAAGAAAGAATTTAAACCGATTTATTAATTTTGAAACGTACAAAAAAATTACATACACTTTAATTTATACCCTAAATACATACAATATTTAAAAAATAAATATTGAGACTATATTAAATTGGTTATAATAAACATAAGTTACACATATATATTAATAAATATATATCAGATAACGCGACGTTTAAATATTTCAATATTTGGATTGCCGAATATCCCGAGGTAGGCCATTCCAGAGATTCACAGCTGTAACCGTGAAAGGCTCACCCAGTGAGTTTTTTTTTTAATTATTTATAGACAATCATGCCCGTTAGAAAGCAATGATGAGGTCTAGGTTGGAGCACGCTTGCCTAGAAAAAGCCTATTCACTCTAGCCTTGAAGGTACTCAAATTATACGTGGCAGGAAACACAGTTGCCGGGAGGGCGTTCCACATCTTAGCGGCACGTATCAGAAACGTGGATAAAAAACGTTTCGTGCGTGTTGATGGAATATCAACCACATAAGGATGCCACCGCTCACGGTGTCTCGCTGTTCTGTGGTAGAACGGGGAAGGAGGAACAAGATTGTAAAGTTCCTGAGCACACTCACCGAAGTATATCCGGTAAAAAACCGGCCACATTGCGTCGGTGCTTGGTATTGGTAGTTTCGACTGTGTTAACGAATTGTCGCCTATAATTCTCCTGGCGCGACGATCCACCGAATCTTAAGCTTCAAGCTGGTACTTGGCAGAGCCACCCCACAGGTGACTACAGTAGGTACTCCATGCTTGTTCGCACTTGAGCCTGGTAGAGTGCGAGGCGTTGACCTGGCGTGAAGTACCGCCTAACTTTATTAAGGATACCAAGTTTTTAGCAGCCACTTTGGCTTTAGATTCTATGCACTTGTCAAAATTGAGATTGGATGAGATGTTGACACAAGAGCTCAATATGGTCGCCAATTGGAACGGATACACCCGGAAAGTAGGAGCCAAGGTGAAAGGGCTCTTTTTTGCGGAAAATAAACACGCCTGCGTCTTGGCAGCGTAGAACTTGACGAAATTGGCGTCACCCAAATCAGACACCTCTTTTAGAGTCAAGTTAATACGCTCCACCAAGGACTCTCTTTGCTCAAGGATATCATTAGCACTGGCCCTAGGGCTGGACAAGTACCTCTCCGTAACGGTGCTGTCATCAGCGTACCCAAAAAGATTAGGATTCAAAAGATCGTTGATGTGCAGCAGAAAGAGAGTAGCGGAGAGGACAGATCCCTTAGGAACACCGGCATTGACATCCATGAGTGGCCATCAAAACCACTCGAGTGCGAGTAAACGGCATGCATGGTGAGTTTGTTGTTGTTTACTTTTGCCCAGAGTTCGCAAAGTGTATGTGTCCGCTCTCGTACCTTAAAGAGCACGTTAAGCCATTGGTACCGGTTGTCACTAACATGTTAAATGCCCAGCATTAGAGCAGAGACATTTGGTCTATGCTCTAAAACGTTTCTCTTATAAAAGAGAAAACCTACTCGCAGCAGTAGGACGTTAATAGGCTAATGTTGATATTTACACAATAACATAAAGTTATTGCAAAATGAGAATCTTTTAACGTATTAGATATCCGAAAGTGTAATAAAATAGCATTAAAGGAAAACAAGCATCGTGAGTAAATCTATCGATATTCTATAATTAGGTTTTCGCCTAGATAACGTCGTAAAAAAGTATTAAAAAATCCTATGTGTTGTCTTATTATCATTTACGGTATTTACCTTCATCTGTGATAAATTACCTAATTTCATTTTACAAAATTTCGGAACCGACAGTATTAAATATTGAATTTATAAAATTGATAATTCCTCCAAATGTAGGTTTAAAAACATTATTAAAAATTATAAAATTACCTAATTTGTTTTCATTTTATCATTCATAGACGTTATAAGATATTGAGTTTAAGTATATCAATTTGTGAGATTGACATCTATTAGGAGAATTAAACAGTAGCAGCGCTAGAAAGATTGCCATCAGATGGTAGTGATAAGCACTGGAATACTGATAGGGAATAAAAATAAAAACTTTAGCGCTTCACCGCGACTTCGGCCGCGATTAACTGATAATAAACAATTTTTTTCTTGTTTGCTCGATTCATTAAATTAGGCTTATTTTAAATAGCCTATAGCCTTCCTTGAAGATTAGGCTATCAAATGCAAAAAAGATTTTTCAAATGCGACTAGAATAATAGAGTTCCATAGATTAGCGCTTTCCGATCGCTTTTTACCGATGGTTATCTGTCAAAAATGTAGAATAGCTATGTGTGCCTTTAAAATAAGATAAATAATCTAGTTTTTCAATCTATCAGTATCATTAAATAGCCTACAACAGTCCACTGCTGGGCTAAAGGGAGGGGTTTGCCCATGTTCACTGCGCTGGGCAGACGGGTTGGTGATCGCTAGACGATAGACAGTGACAGTAGTAGCACAGAAAACGGAGCTGCTGCCAGTTTTTAGTCGTCTCGTACGACACCCGCGGAAAGAGGAGGGAGGGGTCCGTAAAATTGGTTTTTACGGATTTCCTAAAGGTCAACGTAATTAAACTTACAACAGGTATTAAAGAATATATTGAAGATATAACATTGCATTTAGATCTGCAAAAGTTTAGTTTAGAGATTTGTGTACAATAGAATTGGCACCATTGATTATGAGTAATCTATTTTGGAACACGCTAATCAGTAAGAGGATGTAAGTTCTTATCTGAACAGCGACGAACTTCCTCTGCACAAATTTTGTGTCCCATCAGTGCTGTTAGAGCGATGTTTTCCTTATTCAAAATCAACTCGCTATAGTCATAGCTAGTTGATATTCTATAGTTGACTATAACTATAGACTATCAACTAGCTATGATATAGTTATAGTGATAGTTATAGTCTTGGGTTTCTGTTGGTCAGAAAGATCAGAATACAGTTTTCACCATCCTTCTTCTTTCTGCGACTGTTTGACGAGACTACTAAGGAAACATAACAGAGAATGGGCAGACAACACTAACCCGTCTGCCTACCGTGGTTATTATAGACAAACCTTCTCGTTGGGAGAGGTCTTTAGTGTAGCAATAGACTGTTATAGGTTCTTGATGTTCTTAACGATGATGATTATTTTTATATAACAAGTTCATGAAAATTCGCTCTCAACGTGCTAGCTGGTCTCCTGTTGTTTAACTATCCACTGTCCATGATAATCTGCACGACGAGACTTGAGAGCACAACGTACATTGTATGGTAATACAAAGGTAGGTACAGTAAAAACCAACATGCAAAAAAGATTTTTCAAATGCGACTAGAATAGTAGAGTTCCATAGAATATAGGTATGTTCCATAACATGGTTTCCACTATAAAACTGTAAATATCTAAATAATGCTGCTATTGTTACGGAATTCAATGAACGTGTCTTGTATGATTTATTCGTATAAAATGCAGAAATATTTCCCACTGCACCGAATGCAGGAATAGAAAATCACTTTTCCTATAAATATATATCCTGGAATCGGAAACCGGCGCTCCAAGCCAACTTCACCTGTGATATCGTCGAGGAATCCGTTCATGAAATAAACGCGAAAATGGCCGACGAACCGGCAAAAGTGGGGCAAGAAAGCATATCCCTCGAACATTTTTATTTACACATTTCAGAGCAATGTTAAATTTATGCTGCTAACAACACGCTCCGATAAGTAGGTCATTATTCTACTAGTAGAAGGCACTCAGTAGCGTGAACTCTATGGTTAAGTATACATTTATAATAAAAAAGCGGATCTTAACTATCTACTTGCTAGATAAACTAGTGATATATGCATACCATCTTCGCAAAGACTGTACTGTTCGAAAATGATATGCCTTTTAGGGGGTGGAGTATACTGAGGAACCTATTTATTTCTTGGGGATAAAAAGAGTAGCTGGGAGGATAAATACCTTTGACTATTCAAATGGATGGTGGTCAATTTTCCAATGAACCGACCTCCTCTTTGTAACTTTTTTCACACAGTAGCGTACTTTGCGTTTTATTAACGATAAAAATAAAACTAGACTGGGTACTAATTCTTAACAATACCAAAAAAAAAAAAAACATTATAAGTCATAGGTATAATTCTGTTCTACTGCCGCTAACGCAACGCACTCGAAAGACCTTAGTTTATTAAATGAATAGGATTAAATGTAGTTGTGTCCTTTATATTATTATTAGATAGATTTTTCAATAAATTTATTTATTTATTTAGTACCAAAACAAAATAGGAATACTTATAAAAAAAACAGGGGGTTAAAAAAAGGCAATTTACTTACCTCTAAAGCGATTTGTTCCAGAAGCCCCCGAATGTTGTCACATTATAATTGAACTAAGAGAATGCTGAGTTGATAGATCACCAAAAATATTATAATTGGATAGTAGGTATACTGGTTTATTTAAAAGATCTACAGTAAGTATAGTATTTACTGATTTATTTAAATAATAAACCATGGGTACTAAGATAACCACTTTTATTTCCTCATTGTAAACATCTGCCATTTAATGTGATAAATAAATACGCATAGTTTGGAAACATATTATTCAAATTACTAAGAGCATAGTAAAATACAAATTACTTCAAATGTTTAATAACTTTCTGATCGATTAAGCTACCTAATCTTCTTTAGGATTAACCGGCTTTGGTAGGATTAGGTAAATGTAAGTACTTCTAAATCGAATTGTTTGCTTGTAAATTTTTATCAATTACACGTTTATCTATATTGTCTATCAGCATCATAAAATGCATCATATCTTTAAAATATTAACAGCGTACCCATAAAGTGATCGATAATGTATGAATTATGATGTAACAAATCAACTACTGGATGTATTCCTTTGTTATCAAAATGACATCAGTGTATTAGTTTTTTGATTTGTGGTAGGCTTCTGACTACCGACAAGACGTGCCGCTAAGTTATTAAGCGTTCCGGTACGATGCTGCGTAAAAATTTAGTAGGGGTATGGGTTTAGTATAACTGCCATACACCTAACAGGCTACCTTCGACAAGCTACATGCATCTATATGCGCAAAAGCTCTTCGTACCCAAAAAAATCGTATAATTCCTATACGACGAGGAATTTCAATTTTACTTTACTTTCGCGAGCCACTGTCTGCGACCATGATGGTGACCTAGACTTCATCATCTTATACCAACAATAAAACAAAAGTACTGAAATACACACGTAGGTGAAACCTAAGATGTGTATCCTGTACGCTTAGTATAAGAATTCATGCAAGTAATCGTGAGTCGATTCCGAGTATCGAGATACTGTAAAGTCAAAGCAAAATTTGCCATACAGTACTACATTTAGAGTTCCTAATTCTGTAATTCTGCTTTATATTATGTCAAGAGCGCTTGTTTTAGAAGTGAGGCCGAATTAGAGCTTTAATTCGAGAAATATAACCTCCAAATTACTTTAAGGGTGCTCCCTCACCGGGAGCATTCGCGTGTTATGTAACGTTACAGATTTGAGCATTACATCAGTGAAGGAGGAGAACCGAGCATTACAATGCGCACCTTGTAATGATACAAAACGGGCATACATCAGTGAAGGCGGAGAACCGAGCATTACAATGCGCACCTTGTATTGATACAATGTGTAATATCTTGATACAACTTGTAACATCAATGCGCTTCACAGCTTCAGCGGGCGGGCGGGGGGCTTCACTGCCCCTAGCCCCCCGCCCGCCCGCTCAGTAGCCTA
This sequence comes from Pararge aegeria, assembly GCF_905163445.1. Lineage (NCBI taxonomy): Eukaryota > Metazoa > Arthropoda > Insecta > Lepidoptera > Nymphalidae > Pararge > Pararge aegeria. Next base: position 5,388,721 of record NC_053195.1, on the reverse strand, counting down.
CGTGACAGTGAAGTGAACGCACGTTGTCATAAAGTGTTTCTGACGCTTCGGAGATTTTTTTGGCGTCACGGACAGTTGTAAATTTAAGTAATGGCTTGGGACAAAGAGAAGACTCTATTATTCATAGAAAAATATAGGGAAATCAGGGAATTATGGGACCCTAAGCATCCTCAACACTTTAATAAAATAATAAAACAAGACGGTTGGGTGAAATTATCGGATCAATTTGGAATAACCGTAGAAGAATGTCAAAAGAAAATCACAAGCCTGTTAGCATCTCTTAGAAGAGAAAAGAGCAAAATGAAAAAAAGTGCTTCAGGAACCGGAAAAGGTGGGTAACATATTTTATTTATGTACCTACATCTACTTTAGTCATGACAATAACTGTGACAAGCAAGGGGTGAGTGTGAGTGGCGGAGAGGTCACATTCCACACGACTCGTGTGTACCTAGGGCATGTTTTGTTTGTTGATGATACCTTCACTATAGGCCATTTGTTTAGAAAAAATGTAAACTTGATTAGAAATGATCTTGATCAATGTTGATTACACTTCAAAACTGGGCATCCGCATACCTAAACAAGTGGACTATAGGTGCCTTCACCATTTATTTATTTATTTATTTATTTATTAATTTATTCAATTCAGTACATATTACATAATCTATATTTCAGGTGCAGAAGAAGTATATACTAGTACCTGGTTCGCATATGCAGCTTTATCATTTATACTGGACAGATATGAACCACGGAAGACAACAGATTCAGTTAGTATATTATGTATATTACATTTAATATCTGTTTACACAGGTTTTAAATATTTTTTAACCTATCAAGGCTAAATAAAGCAGGACATTAATAAACATTAAGCATATTCGTTTTGCCATGGTACTGCTCCTTCTTGCGAACAATAATTACTAATTTCTTCACGTATCTCTTGAGGAACTATTTGTGCTGCTTCTTGTTGTTCATCCAAATCCATTAAACCAGCATTTTCTTCGGTATCAGCCCTCCAAGATCCTGGTGTGATTACTCCTAAATTGTCCCTGTCAAAAGATCCCGGAGGTGTGTACAAATCCCTACTTCGCCGATTTCTTCGTAAGAAGTTATGTAGGTGTGCTATGGCATTAACTACTAAAGTAGCATTTTCTGGTTGCAATAACATGGGTTTCCGCAACACTCGGAAAACTGCTGACATAATGCCAAACACATTTTCGACTACTCTCCGTGCTCTACAAAGTCTGTAATTATAAATTCTCTCCTTTGTTCCTTTACGATGATGTCCTGAATACACTTTCATTATATTTTCTGATAATGCGAAAGCTTCATCCCCAATAAAATAATAAGGAATTTCTTTGTTCCGCATCGGCAATGCTCTTGGCTGTGGTAGATTCAAAGATTTATTCTGCATTTTAGTATACAAATTACAATTATTAAATACTCCTCCATCAGAGATTCTCCCTTGACAGCCACAGTTTATATATATTATATTGTAATTTGAATCCACAGCCGCAAATAGAACTATACTAAAAAAACCTTTAAAATTATAGTAATCGCTTCCACTTCTGTATGGGGCTTGCAGGACTACATGTTTGCCATCTATAGCGCCGACACAATGAGGGAAATTCCACTGGTTATTGAAGTTTTCAGCCAAATTTAGCCAACCATCTGGTATGCTAGGTAACTGAAAAAAAAAACCTTGTTTTAGATTCCTTGTGAACCTGGGACACAAGACTTGCAGGAGACTCGCAACAAGCCACCTGAAAATCCTGATGCACCACAACGGAAAAAAGCGAAGGTGGATGGAAGTGATGAAATAATGCACTCGACTTTCCAAATTTTGCAAGACTTTACTTCTGCTAAATCGGATGAATGCACTACTTTTGGGAAATTTATTACTGAAAAACTCAAGACGTACTCTCAAAATACTAGGGCCTGTGTACAGCACCACATTTCCAATATCTTGTTTAGTGCCGATCGCGGTGAATATGAGTACATGTACCAGCAACATGGATATTGGACTCCTGATTCTCAACTTTCGCGTAATGAATCAAACCATGCTGGACCATCAGGCCTCCAAAGTACACCCTCACCAGCAGCAGTTCCATCCACTGCAGACGCCCAACTTTCTTCGCCTGAAGCCAGTATTAATAGCCAAGAAAGTGAGGGGTTTATGCGTGAATTTGGAGATCTGATTGATTAATAAACTAGATTAATAAACTCACCAGTATATTTTCTTTTAAACATCCAATTATAGCTTCACTCACTTCTTTGATAATACAACTTATAATCTGATTGGACATTCTAAAAGTAACCTGCAAGCTTGAATAAGAATCACCAGATGCGTAAAATCGTAACGTAACAGCTAATCTTTCTTGCACTGTTATTGCTTGTCTATAATTAGTATCTTCTTTTTTAACATATGGTCCAATGAGATTTATTAAGTGTTCAAAATCCGAAGAAGAGATTCTTAAAAACATTTTAAGTTTACTTATGGGTCGGTTGATTCTTTCTAAAATATCCAAACCGCCTGTATTTTGCCGGTTTTGATATAATTCATGACACCAATATCGTTTCTTCTGTGTTTTTTTTTTACGTAAATAACAATGTCGAATTAATATTGCCGCACTCAGCACAACGACCGCTTCGTCTGACATCTTGCTATGAAATGCTGAAAATGCTCAAAGTCGAATCAATATTACATTACACGCAAATACTCGTCAGTCAGGGAGGTAGAATTGTAATGTAATGCTCAAAGACGAATCTATAATGTTACAGTACACGTGAATGCTCCCGGTGAGGGAGCGTCAGGGAGGTAGAATTGTAATGTAATGCTCAAAGACGAATCTATAATGTTACAGTACACGTGAATGCTCCCGGTGAGGGAGCACCCTAACGTAACAGAGTATCGATAGTCGAAACCAATCTTCGATTAGGAGCTTACAAATCTTACACTAAAGGTAAAGACGAGTCCTTTGACTAGCTGAGGGATATTAATAGGCATTGAGTAGTCTTGATTACAATTTACAATATAATCTGATGGAAATCAGTAAGTAACATATTGAATCAATGGAAATTGATTCCTTGACATGGTTAAAGCAATTGGACGGGATTAAAAAGTAAGAGCATCTTCAACCATTACCAATATCAAGGTAATTGCCCAAAAATCTATTGTGCAAATTTGTATTTTGCCTTATCCTAACAAACCTTACAAAACCTTTGGTGTTAAGCATGTGTTAAAAATTTAAAAAAATATTGATGTATAAATAAAATATATCTTTTTGCCTAAATGTTTGTTCTTATTTAATTGGACACTTGTTTTATTTCTAACTTTAAAACAATAGTTACAAGTGATTTACTTTAAAGTCAGTGTACTTACACAAAGATATTCATAAAATAAAAATAATATAACACCTATATAAACTACTAGACAGGTCAATACTATTTTTATATTGATCCCTATCCTTACATTTCATATACATAGCATGGGTTGGACAAAGAGTAATTAATTAGTCCGAATTTTTGTGAGTCCGCCATGTTGGATATAGAATGATGTCACTTAGCTACCATGCATAGTTATACAAACTAAATGTGTGAGAAAATTTTCAACTCAATTGTTTACGTGTACCTAAAAATCTGTATGAAGTAACATCAATGAAGTATCATCATCATCATCCTCAACCTATTCTGATGACGGCCGACTGGCGCAGTGGGCAGCGACCCTGCTTTCTGAGTCCAAGGCCGTGGGTTCGATTCCCACAACTGGAAAATGTTTGTGTGATGAGCATTAAGTGTTTTTCAGTGTCTGGGTGTTTATATGTATTTTCTATGTATTTATGTATATATAATTCATAAAAATATCAGTCATCTTAGTACCCATAACACAAGTTACGCTTACTTTGGGGCTAGGTGGCGATGCGTGTATTGTCGTAGTATATTTATTTATTCTAATGTTCCGCAACTAACCTCTCATCAAAGTTCACTATCACACGTTGGTGATCATACTTGGACCAAAGCGACAGGAAGCAGTAGTGAACTTCTAATCTAGAATATCCTCTATTTTGGCTAGTTAAGTGGGTGCATCACTAACTTTTTTAAGGTATGTTTTTTTGGAGTAATAATTGACCAAGCAGATGGCCCATCTGAAAAACCATCGACTGTAAACAGAGCAACGTACTGCATTCTATCCTCCAAGCTGAGGTGTAGGTGTTTAGCCTCATGTGCCTGTTATCACAACGGCAACCGCACCCTTCAAACCGGAACACAACCTAGTACTACCTTCGACGAGTCTGTCAAAAAACCTCTAATACTACTACTAAAAAGCTCTACTACCACAATGTGCGTTAATGTCACTTACTTTAACGGTGAAGGGAAGTCTCGTGAGGAACCTGAATGCCCGCGAATTCTCCATTATGTTCTCGAAGGTGTGGGAACTCTACCAATCCGTACTTGGCCAGCGTGGTGCTGGAAGGAGACCCGTGCCATGTAATGGGTCGGTGATAGATTGATATTGATGAACGTACGCAGATAAACCATAAGATTTAGATAAAGAAACTATGAAAATGTATAGCTACAGAGTACATGAACTGTAGGTAAATAATCCTTTTCATTCTGGGAGGAGACCTGTGTACTGTAGTGGGTCGGAAATGGGTTGATGATGAAGAGGAAACAAACATCAAGCGTTCGTTGTTTTACTTTCAGCAAGAGATCTCAAAACATTGGATGGTGAAAGCCATTGATTCACGCATCGGTCTTCTACAACGATGCGTTTCTTGGAACAGCACGCATTCGGTTACACCGAGAGGTGTCCAAACATACCACGATTACGGTTCTAATTAAAGCTGAATGATTCAGCGTTGCCTGATGTTAATTTGATTAAAATTCGCGTTAGGCGCATCTAACAGTTTGCTTTGTGGACGCTGCGCGTCGCCTCTAAATTCGTTATTAGGTACTCTAACCGACTGAAATTAGTAGGTATAAAATTATGCACGTTTTTTTCTCATGCATAATCTATGTGTATCGCAAAAAATTGATAAACGCACGGCAAATCTGCTTCATTCTCGGTATATTTAAGGAAAATGATTTGACATTTATTGCGGCGCTAGCTGGAGTTATCGCTGAATGCACCTGATTTACTAAAGGTTTCCGGTTTTGGTATCCTTTCCGTCATTATTTATCGATAGAGTCTCTCATGAAAGGCCTTGAAACCTACATAGGTATTTTATTGACACAATGTTCAAGGAAGCCTTATTTTTCACTTAAACAGAAGTGTCAAATATTGTATCTTTTTCGTTTAATAAACTTGATACATCATTCTTTTGTTTTACAAGAAATCGCAACTTAAAATTATTAGTAGAACCTAAATTTAACACACGTCTCTCAAATAAACTGTAATAAAAAAAAAAAAATCAAAATCAAACGCGGACGAACTGTCGGGCAACGGTTAGTGTATTATACGAGTATATTCACACATACATTTTAAGAAATTAAAATACCACTTGAAAAACACTGTTGAAGGTGAAGCAAAACTTCGGGAGGAATCCTGCTTGCCTGAGAGTTCTCCATAATGTGCTCGAAGGAGCGTGGAGTTCACCAATCTGCAATGGGCCAGCGTGTGGGACCACGGCTTAAACCCTCCTCATTGTGGGAGGAGACCCGTGCCCTGTTGGGGCCCGGTAGTGGGTTGACATGATGATGATAATATATATTCAAAAACACTACACAGTCTTCTGAATAGTAATGTCTGCCTGTTTGTTGTGACTTCCATTTGGTTCGGAATGCAGCTTCTACGTAGAAGATGACAGAAAATCAGCAGTTGCTCTTTTTAGTACTAACTAGCTACAATATAAGATGAAAGTTCTCTTTAATTTAGCCAATAACAATTGCGAATCGCCTATAATAGACCGTCGAATCTCCATTCCCCCATTCACATAGTAACAGACTAAAAGCTCCAAAAATACCATAATAGAGCAACGGCCGAGATACTGAATGGTTTTATTATAGACCTCATCTATCATGCAGTTAGTGAGGCCCAATAGCAAGCTGAGGCCGTAAACGAAAATCGTTACCGGTTTAAAAGCGGAACAGCAGAATCGGGACGGAAGTAAGCCACGTCAAATGTTATTTAAAGACTTATTGCTATGCTGAAATAAGTTAAATGTTTAAATATGAGAATTGGCTGCACCATTTTTACTTTGTCGAAAAATCCAAATTATGTTTTGGTATGGTGAGAGGGTCTTTTAAGCCCGTGGCTAGTTACCACCCTACTAAGCGTTCCGGTACGATTTACGAAACCAATTAGGGCCAAGACTTATAACTGTCATACCCCAAAAACGTTAGCCCGCTACTATCTTAGACTGCATCATCTCTTACCATAAGTTGAGATTACAGTCAAGGGCTAACTTGTAGTGGAATAAAATAAAAATACCAACAACAATGAAGACGTGTTTTTCGAACAAAAATAATATAGGTACATACTTACCGCAACTAAAAACTTACCTAAATATACCGACTTACATGCGATTGTTTTATTAATACTATCTTTTATCGATTAGCGACAGCAAAATCGAGAAAAAGTCAAAATGCCGGTCGCTTGTGCTACTTATACCACACGCGTTTGTACTTTTAAAATTGCACGATATATCAAGAAGTTTTGTAAACTGTTTAAACTGTTTGTACGAAACGTAATTTTTGTTTTTATTGAGTGGGTAGGCGTCAAAAAGTGCACATGCTTTTTTTTGTCGTTCCAATTAAACTACTTAATATGTCTACTTACAATAAAAGTGTGGTTTCACTCAAACAATATCAGTTTTAGTATTAATGCAGTAATAAATCTACTTTGCACATATACTCGTATATATATATATATATATATATATATATGTGTGCAAAGTAATACAGCTAGTACATAAACCTCCGTTCACTCAACATATTAACACATTTACAATGGTATTCATAATGTCCAAGATTGAAGATATTCTGGAACTACATCGCAGCATATCTTTTTATTTAAACAAGCGCATGGAGGATTCATGGAGAAGAGCATCTGAGGTTGGTGAACCTAGCATAGAGAAACTAGCAAATGACTACCAAGTATTCAGATCCTCAGTCTGGAGCATTCTTGAGCTTTGAAAGTCCCTCACACTCAACTTGGATATTCAGATTGATGATGTTGAAAACCACTACGCGGAAAACGCGTTTTTGTTTGCTGGCATTGTAGAGTCCGACAGTGAAAATCTTCTGCCTGCTATTCTAGAAGCTGTCCAGGTTACCATGCTTCTTCGTGACATACTGCCTTCGGCTTTTCAGTATTGCCACCACTTAGGTGCCAAAATATATATATCGTAATCCATACTAATATTATAAATGCAAATGTGTGTTTGTTTGTTAACTGTTTGTTGTTGTTAAAGCAACTTAAATGAAAGCTTTTGAAAATAGAATGCTGACCAGGGATAATGAGCATTTTCATGTGTGGTCATAGACTATCAATTATGTATGAGGTAGGAACGAGTCCTAAGCTCAGGCAGTAAACGAAAATCGTTACCGATAACAAAATGGGACAGAATCCTTTTCTGGATATAAAACAATTTTCCAGCTTTATTAAAAAATGCATGTTATGTTATTAAAACTGTACGAATTTATAATGGGATTTGGAAAAATAATAAAACCGAATTTTATTTGTTCCGCACTAGTACTGGTTAGAAGTAAAAATACCTACCTACAGTTTACTTTTTTTCGTCATTCCCGAACTTCGTCTTCGTATATTATAATAATAAAATCATTAATTTACAAACTATATACCTATCAAAAGAATTGAACGGTCAGTAAGTAAATAAACTCCGGTAACATGAATCTCTTCAAATCTGCAATGGGAAGCATTTTCAGAACGCATTGCATAACTATGCATTTTTCTGCTTGCATACTCTTTCTACTTGAACAAGTCTCTATCAAAGAAATTTCAGTAAGCGATACATAAAACATTCCGAATGCCAAAGATAAATTGAATTTTTAATTGAAAAGTCTTTACGAAAAATCGTTTAGTGAAAAAATACTTTAATATAGTTTATTTATCTTTTTGTGACAACACTCCTAAAAATAAATAAATAAATAAACTTTGTCTAAGTCTGTATCAACCAAAAAATGGAATAGTTTTTAGTTTTATCACACATCTACATGGTGCGTCAATTATTACTACTATATAAGAACCCTATAATAACGGAAAAAAAATTACCTAGACTGTGCCAAACCAACCGGCCAAGGAGACAGTTCCATCCTTTATCTATATAAAATATGACTCACATAATTAATTAAATAAATAAATATACTACGATAATACACACCGCCATCTAGTCCCAAAGTAAGCGTAGCTTGTGTTATGGGTGCTATGATGACTAATGAATATTTTTTTAGGAACTATATACATAAATACTGATAAAATACATATAAACACCCAGACACTGAAAAACATTCCTGCTCATCACACAAACATTTTCCAATTGTGGGAATCGAACCCACGGCCTTTGACTCAGGCTGCCCACTGCGCCAGTCAGCCGTCAATTATTATGGTAACGTTCTTCAAACTCAGATAACAACGAAGCTGTAGAGAAGGTCGACCCACGCACAGTGCGTAGGCGGTACATGTAAGCAGTAGGTTACTATAGACACGACAGGCTTCCTTTCCTCTTATCTACCAGGACATATGTTTTCCATAATCATGGCTTATTGTATGATTTCACTTTTAGCCTCAGATCTTTAGCCGAGGCTTTAACTGCATCGATATCTTTGCCTTTGTCAAGTCGAGGCTAATTGTGAACGCTTTGAAAATTGGTCTTGCGAGAAAAGTTTAATTTTTTAAGTAATATAATAGAATTATTTTATTTCAGGTGTTCATTTATCGTGTATAGTCGTTCGTTGCGATAATTAACTACGTTGATATGATGGTGATGATGAATGTGGGAATAATGAGGTAGAGTAAGGCACAAAGTCCAATAGGTATCGACAAAATTACTTATCAAAAGAAATATTTCCTTCTGAAGCTTTTCTGGATTTTATAGAGGCTATTTAGGTACGCAACGATCATCATCACCATCATTTCCACCAACCCATTACTGGCCCGCTACAGGGCAAGGTTCTCCTCTCACAATGAAAACGGTATAGGCCGTAATCCACCACGCTGGCTCAGTGCTGATAAATGGATTAATTGGTGAAATCTAACGAAAATATTAAATAGTAGTTATACTAAACTAAACTGATAGTTAAGTCTAAAAATAGTGCTGTCCTATTCCAGGGGGAAAAACCCAGGAACGTGCATTTTGGAACTCCGTATAAAAGCTTTAGCGAAAAAACAAATAATAATTTACCATTTAAATACCAAAAGGAAATTAACAGAAAGATAAGTGAAGAACTAGATCAGTTCTATGACCAGCCTGCGTCTTTATTATTTATTCCAGTTTTTCGGCAGTATTTTTCCCAAAAAGAAATAGAGGCTTAACTCGTTCAAAAACTAGTGAAACCAGAAACTTGTTATTTATGCCTGTGAATATTGCAGGCGTAAAGTGGGGCGCACTTGAAGTTTTGACGTCATTCTACATTTGAGAGCCTTTTAAAATCAGTGAATTCGAAAGGGTTGCTCGTGAATTTCAATTTTCATGTGTCTTTGAATTCGTTTTTGAGGGTTCGTAGAGTTAGACAAGTGGCTCTAATGGCCTACTCTCGGTTTTACTGCATTCTGGATGTTACTACTTCATACTTTTTGACCTAAAAATTATGTTTCCGTGGTACTACAATCATTGAAGTCTTACATTACTTAGTATGAAAAAAAATATTAAATTTGCGAATTCTGTATACGATTCTGGTAAGTCAAGCAGGTAATTATGTGTTCTATGGAGACTTTAAAATTAGTAAAAATCAATTTTACTTTGAAGTTAAATAATACACAAAGTAAAAGATTCTAACCCCCTTACTAAGTTGTTTCTAAGTTCGACTGTTTATTTTTAAATGTAAATTCTACTATCGGTCTATATATCCTTCACTCCATTTATCTGTCTCTTATTTTTATCTATGTTCATCGATACGTAAATTGATAACCGACTTCCCCCTCTCAAAGTGTTACCAAGTAAGGATCTGATGAGGCTATCCTCTCTAAAACGAGCGAACCTTATTGGACAAAATCTCGGGAACCAGTGATTAGAATTGTAAAATACAGGCCCAATACTTTGGAAATTGTCTTCAAGATATAGAGAAAAGCATATGATTATTATATTATATTGATGGATAAAATTACACCATGATGTACCTAATAAAACCAGAATGTTAAATTTTGATACCGCCAATACAGTGAGGTTCTGGGCTCCGCATTAACATACAGATGAGAGATGAAAATGCATTTTCATTTTCATTAATTCTATGCAAATTCCAATTAGTCCGAACCATTTAGTAAATGTGACACCGTGTTGAATACGTATAGCGGACTGATTTGCTCATTTGCGAATAGCCTTAGACAGATTCTTAAATGTATGTTTTAAAGTAAGAAAAATTATAATTAAATATCAAAATTTAAAACATACCAAAAAATAATCACAATAATTAAAAAATAAAATGATAGTTTACTGACATGAGTATATGCTCTTCAATTATTTAATGTTAAAGTCTAAAATACAACTAGGAATTTCCTTTTATTAATTTAGTTTAGAGATCGCAACTGTAAAGATTCGCCTTGTGCCATAAAGGTAAAGTACCTAAGGTACTAATAAAAATAAATGTGTCAATAATCGGTAGGTAATCTAAAAATTCCCTTCACGTTCTGGGTCAATAAGTTCACAGCTTCAGTATCCACTTGAGATATTAACCCAGTTTTTACTTTTGTGTTGCCAGTTGCCACATTTTTTTCAATAGCCAGGTTATTTAGGTATTTCTATACTAGCAACCCGCCTTGGCTGCTCAAGGAAGTTTTTTTTTCAGAATCGCATGTTAAGTTTCCTCACTTTTATAGCTTCTTCTGATGTACACCATACTGCATGCACATACACAGACATATACATTAGCGTTCTCAAGAGCTAAAGACACTAGGTTAAATAAATACTTAAAAATAAATAAATCTACTACGACAATACACACATCGCCACCTAGCCCCAAAGTAAGCGTTATGGCTACTAAGATGGACTCACGAATATTTTTATGAATAATACATAAAAATCACTAAGTGATCGATGACATAAATATTTATAATATACAGATAAACACCCAGACACTGAACACTTCTCGTGTCCATCCCACTCACATTTTCAAGCTGTGCGAATCGAAACCACCACACATCATCGGTCGGTTGGATAAGAACTTTTTTACTATGCTGTCGTCAAAAAGTTATATTTTATGTTGTTTCTTAAATTTTGTTTTTATTAATAAAAGATTCATAACATAAGTGGAGGGACGTAATTATGTAAAAATTTTATCGGTAAAATGTGTAACAAACATTTTTTATAGCAGAAATGGATTTTTTGTTCAAAATAAAAGCCTTTTTAGCTCCGCATTATCTTGAATGACCCGAAATGAAATGTCAGATACAAACAAATGGCGTTTCTTTCCAGGAGCGCTTTCTTCTCTATAGATATATTTGAGAGTATATACCTAAGCCTTTTTTACTCGTTAGATACCTATGAGTTGTGAGTGATTAATGATGGATATGATGATGAAGGTCTCTCGTGCTCTAAAGAGGGGGGAATAATTCCCAGCACGGCTTGCATGGGCAGGACAATTATATCCCCCAGGAAAGGATAAAAAATAATCTTCTCCCACAGCTTTATCAAATCTCAGAGCACTGGCGCACAAGTCGAAATAATATCCAAATAATATACGTGTAATAATAATATGATTTTATCTCCTGCCCATGCTAGCCCTGCAGATGTAATGTAATGTAATGAATGCTGTCAAAAGCACAGGGAATAAACAAAGCCTAGCTTCGACCTGGTGCCTCCCTAGCGCAACGGTGAGCGTTGTGAATTTAAGTTGTAGATCTCCGGTTTGATTGCCGGCAGGGGTAATTTTGGAATTTATAATTTCTGAATCTACTCCGGTCTGGTCTAGTGGAGGTTTTGGCCGTGGTTAGTCACCTCACTATCGAAAAAGACGTGCCGCTAAGCGAGTTGGCGATTTGGGTTGTATGACTATCATACTCCCTAACAGGTTACCGCGCTACAATCTTAGGCTACATAATCACTTACCACCTGGTGAGATTGAAGTCAAGGACTAACATGTGGTGGAAGAAAATAAATCCGGGAATCGAACCCATTACCCCGTGATCTGCAGGGTAACATGCTAACACCAACGAGTAGTATAATTTCGTCGTAAGACTTATGTCTTACGACGAAACTAATCATTGTATTGTTTCAAATCGACACGTAAATTAGGTACCTATATTCCGAATACAAATTATTGTAAAATTCTAAACACAGGCATAACAATTTATAATTCGAACAAACACAAAATATAATTCGAAGAAACGCAAAACACAAAATTTATATTTCGAATACTTTTCAAATTAAATTTTTTAAATAACATTAAAAAGTGAAGGACGGGTTTGATTCAATCAAGTTTGACCTAATTTAAAATAAAAACGATTTTTACCCGTAAATAATGAAAGTTTTATTTACCAGGTACTTAAATTTAAATGGAACGTCGGATGGAGCGGAGATAGCGAATTTTCCATGAATGACGTTCCCAATCGATTTGTTGGTCCAAAAACCTTTCCCGTGAATTTCGTGAAAATAGTAACAAGCTCCACAAATTGGAGCAAAGTTCTAGCGGGGGGTGAGTAAACCGCTCCGCAATTAAGGAGTCAAAAGTTCCTGATCCTAAAATTACCTTTAACTATAACCTTATTCCTATAATTTCTTTGTCTTTATGATTTCTTATTTATTTGAATCCCAATGAATAATATAAATAGCGTTTCTTAGTTACCAAGAGAGAGCTTTCGTTGTGTCAAACATACGTGATTTATGACCGACTTACAATAAATGAGGAGGTTCTCAATTCGGTTGTATTTTTTTATTATTTTTTCTATTTTAGGTTTGTTAGATCAGAACTCTGTCATTTTTTGGGAACATTTGTGTCATTTAAAAAAATTTTTTGGTTTGAGTCTATATATTTTCCATGTTGTCCCATTTTCATCAGGTCAAGATCTGTTGAAGGGATCCTGGAGAAATTGAGGGAACTTTTCAAATATTACAGCGACACCTAAGCGATATGGGGATTTTTTCAAGTAACTTGAGCATTTGCTATCGAAAAACACCATTTGGTCAAGTAACACTGATTATGAAGACCACGCACCACGGATGGCTACCGGAATTACACAATAATAAGTATTACACTAGTTGCGTTTCGATTATTTAATATATTAGATGTGATTGCGAACCTACCCACTAAAACGCGAAAGAATCGGCTTGGTTCTACAACTAAAAACCAAGAAATAAATAGTTTCTACAAAGTTTTTAGGTCGGTGCCAAGTAAAATGTAGAAGTAAATGGTGTAAAAATGGCGAATGAAAGTTTGTATGGGAAAGTTATCAGAAAAAACGAAGGAAGTTTATTATAAGTGCATTAACGAAAAAAAATGCGTTGAATAAGCAGATTTTCGGATTCAATACATGATTTTTCTGTTAATGGTCGACACGGTACTTCCTAAGATGCTTAAATGTACGCGTTAACATAATCAAACTTCTGAGGAAATGTGCAATTAAATGTCACATTTACTGAGGGTCGTTCTTTAAACTAACTAACTAGGCCTGTTTGACGTGGTCAACTATGCTAAACGCAAAAAAAGCAACATTAAAACACCCAGAGAAAACAGTAGTGTAGCGTTAATGAGGCTGCTAGTTTCTAAGATTGTCTTTGTTTCGACAAACTAAGTTGCTCGTGTCTGTAGTGTCACAGTCTAGACAGCTGTTTGTTGTTATGCACAGGCATTTTTATATCTAGTATTTACCTGTGCCTGTGTAAATAACCAGAGGCTAGAGTTGTAATGTGTAATCTTGCATTTGTTGTTATTATGCGTTGTCTTTTGGTTTTGTTTTGTGTGTATTAGTACGGTGTATAATCATCTCCGGATAGAGATAAAATAGATGACGAATAGATGAAAGAGAGTTGAATAGTGCGTAGTTACAATTTTCACATTTTGAATTAATTGGAAGGTTGAAGATTACTTACAAGATAACATTGGCTACAGATAAGGAATAACATTCTAGATAAAATTAAACGTGTATTAAAAACTTAAAAATATATTTCTGCTCCTTCGATTTGCGTATTGGGTTCGGCAAATTACGATTGAATATATATATATATATAATATATATATATATATATATATATTCAATCGTAATTTATATATATATATATATAATATATATATATATATATATATATTCAATCGTAATTTATATATATATATATATACATATATATATATTAAAAATAAATAAATAAATATTCTATGATAATACAAACATCGTCATCCAGTCCCAAAGTAAGCGTAGCTTGTGATTTGGGTGCAATTATGACTGAAGAATATAATGAATAATATACAGAAATACTTATAATATACAGATAAACACCCAACACTGAAAAACATTCATGTTCATCACACAAGCATTTTCCAGTTGTGGGAATCGAACAAACGCCTACGCATCTATATGTTATAGATGCGTTGGTGTATAGAATGTTGAACGAACTCTACCTGATAGAACGGTCATAACAGTTTGTCATAACTATATATTTTATAAGAAAGCAACTAAAAGTTACCTAAAAGAACGGAGAGTAACATAGGCTACTTTCGGTCCTAGAAATACATGAAATTCTCAAGGGTGTTTTAACAGGAACATTCGTATTTTTACACTAAATATCGTCGTTCCTTCACATGCGAGTGCAATTAGTTTTCATACGATTCCTTCAAATATTGCATTTGCTCGTATTGTTTTCTTAGTTAAATTAAATTTGAATCAAAATAAGTAATATTAATATTATTAATAAGTAGTACCGGCTAATGCTAGGCAGAGTTAAATAAGCTACGATGGCCATAGAAGACCTATATATTATAGTATCTGATACGATGGAGCTATACCGGAGGCGTTTCTCACTGGGTCAAGATTCTCGTAGACTCATTCTTTCAACCACTTGAGCTACGTTTAGTTCGTTCGCTGCAAAAGTTAGCGCGCTTAGAATGTCAATCCGTCATGGGCTTTGACTACTTCAAAGATTCGGCACCGACTATGCAGTGTACACCCTCAGTGTAAGTTGGTGCGTCGAAAATTTGAGGATTAAGATGACAAAAACTTAGTATTTTAATTTTCTGTAGTTCCATTATAGATATTCCAAAGTACTATTCGAGTGGACAAACTGTGCATAAAACATACGTACCTTCTATTAAAAAATTAGGGTTCAGTATCCAAACGAAGCTTCTCTTATTACATTTTTAAGAATACCTGTTACTGTAACTTTTATATTGAGGTTTACCTAAAATTAAAGTTAATTGGGGCGTGGTGAGTAAGGCTTATCAAATTTAATAATAACTTAACGAAACAACTATTATATAACGTATCCTATATCCTCTCGATTTGTGTGCGAGTCTCGCACTTAGCCAGTTATTAAGACCAATGAAGACATAATAAAAACTCGAGAAACTAAATGACGTACGAACATACAGAATGAAGGTAATAATCCGTAATAAATTCTTCCGGAGTACGTAATTAACCCCTTTTTTTGCAATACACTTAATAACTGGCGTAACAGAGATTGTCATTTTATTAAAGACAATGGCCGGAAAATTACAATGCAACAAAGAGCATATATACGTCCAAAAGCGGTATGATTTACAAATTACAAGGTATTTGAGAAACAACGTTTGCGCGGACAGAATTCCCAGACGCACAGACGTATATTCGTAATAGACAATAGATCATCTGACATCCGCTGAGGGACGTTGGCTGGTTTAATAACTAGCTATGGAGATTCAGTCCTCAGTAGTTGAGAAAAGACGTCTACCAATTTCGAGCAAGTATTTTATAGTTTATTTACTCAATTCGTCTCGAGGACGTTTCATAATCACGAAGGAGTCACGGATTTTTTTGCAATTTTCCATGTATGAATGTATGTTAAAATAAGTAGACAAAAATAATGTAAAAACTATAAAACTATAGTTTTCACATTAATATGTCTGAGTTTCACACGTGTTTTACTGAATTGAGAATGGTGAATAATGACAAATAGCCGACGTTGACCTTGCCATCTCATGTCGCCATTATGGAATCGCAGGTACCCAATTTAATTTAACCTGCAATTGGGCAATTATTCTCTAATCTCGCTATTGTGTCACAACAGCAGATTCAAAAATCTAAAAACTGTACATATATAGTCTTATTGGTGTATTTATTTCATTCATAAGCTAAAATCTGCAGTTCAATTTAGAAATACCAGACTTGGTTCTTGTTGGTTCCTCCTGTTGCCAAAATTGATAAAAGTTCGGAACTATACCGATTAGCTTTTGTCCTTTGCTCTTGTGACAGTACAGTATAGTACTGAATTTAAATTTTTTGTTTATTTTGTATTGAATCCAAAATCCTCATTGATTTAAAAAGTTTTTTAGTTTCCGAGATATTTCAAGATGTTCCTTTCATTAGCTTTGGTTTCATCGTCAACATCACAAAATATATTAACAAAGGGCACCAAAAAACATTGCAAAATTTTTGCAATTTTAAACCTGATCACTGAAGTTTTTTATCTTATTATTCTTTTAATTCATTTATGTGCCAGGATATTTTGTACATTTGTAGATACATTCTTCTTTTTTTTGTAGCATCTTATTGGGGATTTCTCTAAAGTTCGTCTTTCTTGTTACTTAAAATATCTAAAATTAGAACGTGCGTACAACATTTTGATGTCACTTTAAATTAAATAATTAGAATTATCTATTTAATTGCATCGAAATGTATGGATTAATATTTCGCAGCGATTTTAATTTTAGCAGTATGGCTATGTAGGGTTACAACTGTGAGTAGTTAGCCTATGGTTAATTTTGTTCATACTGGACCGTTGCGTTCGCCCGTTCATCGTATTGATTTTTGTTATTTGCATCCCGTCTGCTCTCCTGTATATCTGCAGCTATTGTTGGGGTGTCCAATTATGTGCTTTCTTTTTTAGCCATTATTGCACTTTCGGGCAATATTGCACCGACAAACTAAAAGCATGTCCGTTTTAAAAACCTTTTAGAACTCCTTTTGTAAACGTTCTCCGCGTTAAACGTCCAACAAGGAGATACTTTAAATATTCATATTTCGTCCACGTGTATTTTTTACTTGACTACGTTGAAGAAACTACTCGAGTGATTTATTTAATTAACAATTTTTTCGTCTTTATTAATTAAGTATCTTAGACTCAAGTTTCGCGGCTAGTGTAACATGGCGTCAACAACATAAC
Organism: Pararge aegeria; assembly: GCF_905163445.1. NCBI lineage: Eukaryota > Metazoa > Arthropoda > Insecta > Lepidoptera > Nymphalidae > Pararge > Pararge aegeria. The sequence continues at coordinate 5,371,265 of NC_053195.1, read as the reverse complement.
ATGTCAAAATGTCTTATTTAGTCGATGCTAATAATTCATTCTGATGTTATAAGTCTGCAAAAGTGTGCCTGTTTGTTTATTATTTCTTTTGGATCAATCACTTGATAAAATTCGGCGCATAATATAAATATAGTTTGCATCCTAGAGATGGGCATAGGATATCCGGATAAGAATAGCCTTTGTCACGCGTGCGCGGATTCACAGCTAAAACGATCTTGGTGAAATTTCGCATTTTGATAGCATGCTGCATGCTTCTAGGGAAACAAGAATTCAGGCATGCCTGAATTCTTGTTTCCCTAGAAAACTTCCGAAACTGAAACAAATGCGGACAAGGCCGTCAGTAATATTTAATATTGTTTAATTCAAGTCGGAAAATTGAAAATCCTAAAATAATCCAAAACGCCCATATACGTGGCATGTTCTGGTTGTTCAATGGTCATACCATTCTCTCTGGTGGAGTTCGTTCTACATTCTCAGGACTTCACTGACAGGTTCAATATATGCTCGCTCATACAAAGAAACCATGCTGTTCTATACTAAACACTCCATACTACTAAATTTATTTATTTATTTATTATTTATTAACTATAAAATGCTTTGTAAAGCTGGCCTTACCTTTAGGCTGCACGTTGTGCCAATCTATCCAGCTATTCTTATTAAAGCTTGCCAGATAGTTCACTAGATGCGTTTAAATGTTAGTGCATTTTCATACGCTGTCAATCCAACAGATTGGCACTAACTTACATAGTTACTAGTTTCATCATAATTAGCCCACAACAATCCACTGCCAGACTAAAAGACTTCTTCCAACGGGAGTCTTTGCCCGTAATCACCACGTAAGACAGAGGGTTGGTGATCGCACTTGATAGTAGAAGCGACACAGAGAACACTGGTACCCGTTATATTCCCGTAGTCACCTCGTACACTCCCGCGGGAAGTCGAGGGTTGGTGACAATAATTGTGTTCTGCCGTCAGCACATGGCCATAGTTCATAGTCAGACTAAAGGTAAATACGGGAGACATTTTATGGGTACTGCGATACTCGTGTCCTAGTCGTGATTCTGTTACGTGTCGTGTGCTAATATTTAGCCTTAGAAGATAAAAAATATGTTCATATCATCTCCCCGTCCCTTGTAGAGCTTTTTCTGACATAACACGTCTTAGGAAATATTGCTATACTTATTTCTACCGCCAAGCAGCATCACTATGTTTCGGTCTAAAGGACTTGGTTGCTGGTTTAATGACAGTCACATGAGGCTTAGCACATACATCTCAGGTTGATCTTCACAGGGCGGTACTCTGTAGAGCGTTTTCCTTGCATGCCCTGCGAAGTGTGTTACTCTAATGATAGGTACATGATGTTTTGCCATTTAACATCAGGTGGTCCATCTGCTTGGTCGGTCATGCAAAAACTACAGAAATCTATAGATAAACTGATCCTAAAAGTAAAATAATGTACTCTGGGTTAAAATGGAGGCGCTATTTCGAAACCTACCTGACATACCTCCCAGTTCTGGAAATAGTCTCACGTGTACCAGTATTTAGGTCGCGTCCGTTCCATTTATAATTATCTTTGCTGATGGGACGTTTATCACCCATAACTCTGTATGCATGGGTGTGCCGTATGCCGGTATTGAAATTTGTTATTTATAGCTGTAATAATTGTGAAGGATCATAGCATAACAACTCCAGTGGTCAGTCGTTGGGCGTCATTTACCAATTTTAGTACACGATCTTTTAATTATCATCTCGTAATAAATCTTTATTTAGATCATTGTATGACTACAACATATTCTTCTTATTTATGCCTTAATCACACATTATGTGGGGTCGGTCGTCTTCAAACTTCCAAACTTGTTGCTTTGGTCATAGAATTATTATTCTGACCGACCACCCGTCTGTTGTCAACACTCCATAGGTATATTAAGTCAGTGTATATAAAAACACGAACTCATAGAGTAGATATTATATGTAATCCAAAATATAGTCCAGTATACAAGAGATACTCAAACACTAATTTAAACTCGAATTTTTAACCGAATATAGTACCAGAGATCTAGATGTTCTAATTTGGTACACTTATTTTTATTTGAGCCATTTCAATTTGTATAGTTTACGAGATATGTTTGTAACGCTTTAAAATTTATAGTTGTATAACTTCTCGCTCTTATTTTAAAATCTCTTCAAGTAATTTATCTATAATCTGTTTTAAGCTCAGTAATTAATTCTGGGATAGATTAAGTGACACAGCGTTTTCATTAAGTAGTAGACCTATCATAGCGGCGTAAATCTTGTGAAGCTGATCTTAATTCCTAAATGGTTATTTTTCGCTATACCTCTTCAGTCGAAAGTATATTTAAAATAGGCATTATCGCGTAAAACTTCTTTTGAAAACCTTAAGTTGACAATCTGGTCGCTGAAAACTGACAAAACAGATACCCCTTAGGTTTAAAAGCCACCAAATATTCTATTGTTTTACAAAGAAGCACAAACATTTCGCTTAGTTGAGGGCGAAGGATGAAAAGACCCTAGTGGTCATTTTCCTATCTTTAGGGAAGTTTAAGACTGATAATTCTAATGTAAAATAATTAATAAATGAAGGAAAAGTCTTGAGTGTCTATTATTTATAGTAGTGCAATTGTTATAGTCATTAGAGTAATAGTTTATGTTTGTGATAACATGGCAAACTCTAGGTAGGTATTAAACTTTTTATTATGGTTTTGAATCTTTGACACAAGAAACAACTAACAGAAGAATCTCTACGGCCAAAATAAAAATTATTATTTTTGTAACGTCCATAATAGTGTATGAATAACAATACAACATACTTGTATCTGCACTCACAGAGAATTTATCAATTAAATCACAACAACTTAGTCTATATTTTAATTATAGAATTGATTTTAGCTTTCTTTATAATTTAAAAAATGTCAAGTCTAAGAAGCAAAAAAAATCTGGAAGGGATTTTAGTAACTAACTAACTAATAGCTTAGCAATTCTTTGACCTTATCAACTCCTGTCCTGAGTAAATTGAGTAATTACCGACTATGATTACCTGGCAGTTTGCGGGACGGGGAGATATTGATCATGCTGTAATTAATTTTCATGTTGTTGATGTTTGGACGTTGCACTGACTGTCTTGAATGTCGACAGCGTAATAATTTTATACTTATCAAGCAAACCTCGATCGTGTACCAGCCATTTGCAGGACTCATCTGTGCCGGATCGGATGAGAGTCTACTTCGCGCTCTCTGCTCCTTTACACCCTTGCAGAAGGAAATCACCATTTCCACTCACTCAATCTATCCTTTTGCATTTTAATATTAGTAGGAATCCTCCTCCTTAGCCCTTCAATCTTGACAGAGTCAAGTGGTTGTCGGCAATGCATTTTCTCTGGCTACTGGCGATGCGCCTCCATTTCATTTCAGCGTTTCAGGAACATTGGGCTATGGAGGTTTGTGTTGCAGATTTAAACGCGTGGGTGATCGACCGCGTTACTGTTTGCCTCCCTCTGTATGGACTGCGAGTAGTTACATTGAGTGTTCTTTTTTGAACAATGTGTCCGAAGAATAAGAGGATTTGTATCTGCACAGTCGACGAATATGTCTTAGTATTGCTATAAAAGAAATAAAAAAACACAGATATTCGTTTATGTAAAAATAAAATGAGTGAGTATATCTAAAAGCACATTAAATTATCAATGAAACAGAAAGGACCAGTTAGGTAACATTTAGCCACAAAAAGCTGCCTTTTATAATATTGAGGTAAATATCAATATTTTTATACAATATTATGTGTATATATAGGGCTAGCTAGGGCCATATTTCTTACTTGAGAGTACTCTCTTACTCGTTGGTAACGACGTAGGTGTTAAGCGAAGTGTATTAATTAATTACCGCCTAAGATTAGCCGGTAATTTTATGGCGGGAAATATGGATCATGCTATTAAAAGTCATTAACCGCTCACCTAGGTAATCATAATCCTTAATGATTCTTATAGCATAATAAAGTATGCACCTACAGATATCAGTATGAATTATACAAACTATGTCCAATGGTTTAGCGACCCAAAATGTATCTCGACCGAAGAATTATATAAGAGTGTTTTTTTTTTTTGTATTTGGGACGAACAAAAGAACAACGTCCTACTTAAGTCTTAAGATATCCTCAAAAGACGAAATGAAGAATTTTGTATTCTCTCCAAGCTAACAATTTGAATGAACAATGTTACTTAAAAATAATCCTGAACCTGAACAGCATGTTGCGGCATGTAGCAAAGCTAAACTTGTTTAGTATAATGTAACTAGCATATAACTTCATAACTCTCTGTAAACTTTCTCTTTTTCTTTATTTAATATAGAAAACGGTTTATGATCAAGATATCAGAAACAAAATGCAAAAAATATATTGAATGACTAAAGAAACAAATTAATTCAGAACAGCCAAATCTTCTGTCTTTTACTTAAAATTAAAGAAGTATTATCGCATTGTTTCTGTCGTAAATAATATGGTCTGAATGGAAATGATGTAATTCATTCTTTAACAACAACCATGTTCGGTCGCGATTCCTAAAGGTTTAGTTTAATTAAGACTATTTATAAACTCTTACCTACATTATTTAGGTTTCGTGTACGTATTACAAATTATGGTCTATTTTATTGTTACACAGATTCACCCCTACCCAATCTAGTAGGTTGAGCTTATGGATCCTTAATCTTATTATGATTAACTGTTCAAAATAATACTGGTCTGATAATTTATAATTAAATAAACATTGTGAGGAAATCACCAAATAAATTCTGGGATATTTGTAGATCAATAAACTCCTTTTCAATCACGCAAAAACTGAAATACACAGTTAAGTAACACACACTGATAAAATACGAGTATAAATGCCAGGTTACAACCAAACTTTTGTAAAATAGGGCAGATACCAAGTCATAAACCAAAGCTAAAGCACGTGTTAGTTCCCTGTTAATTACCAAAGGCCTTGATAACTTTCGAATTCTAGTCATCTTATCTTATCTTGATTCCAGTCCGCTTGGTAAGCAACTGTTCGGAATGGAATACCAATAAGCTAAAGGGCAGATTTTAACGTTAAGTTAATGCCTAAGAAACTTGGTAAATCTTGTAACATACTTTTGATGAAAGACGCAGCACCAGTTTCACGTTAAAATAATTGTTCGAGCTTTTGGAATACCGACCCTAGTGTGATGGACTTCGCCCAATGTTCGTAGGAGATATGCTACTGTTCCTATGCATTTACATGTTTGTGCACATTGGCCCAAAGTATACTTCGATTCGATTTAGGTTGGTGGTTGGTAGTGGTTTAGGGATTTTTCGATAGAATGTTTCATTGGCATTTTTCATCTTCTAGTGACTCGTTATGACAATCTTTAAGTGAAAATTTCTTTAGGTGTGTTGAGCGGTTCTTGAGAAAAAAGTCACCTCATCATGTATTCTGTTTACATAATCTATGATCATAAAAACTTCGTTATAAAAAAAATCGAAAATAATAATCTAATAGCTCAATGATCCAATTTACAAGTTACTTAGTATTAACTACCATCGGCGGTCCCCAAAGACGCCTCCTCTTTTTTTTATCGTTAATTCGTTCACAACCAGCCAACAAATGTTATCGAAACCTTTTCCATAGTGCTCATTGGATTGGCGAGTAAGCACCGATCATTTGCCATGAAAATTTCATTCTACACCAAATTCTGTCATTTGATACCTACGCAAACTTATATATCAGTTTCATAATTTGTACGCCCTTTGAAATTTTCAAGAAGCCAAGTTACTTAATTTGGAAACACATGTAACGAGACCTTATAATATTTGTACTTAAGAACTTTAGAAAGCATATGGTGAATGTAATGGCTACCGTCAGTTGCAATATGCCGTTATATGAATGGTGTCCACATCTGCTGGTATTAGCTACAGAACTCAACCCTGCATATTTGTCGTGGGGCTGTCCTTATTGGGCACGTGCTGTTTTTATATCGTTCTTAAGGTTAATGCCCGGTATTTATATGCGAACTTTCTTAATCCTTGTACACTTTTATTGCTATTGTAACTTTGTATCTCAAAAAATAGTTAACAATTATATAGTTTTATCTTAAATTTGTCTACGCTCTGTCTTATTAACTCAAACGAACTTAGTACGAAGCATTACTCTACTAATTCATCTCAAATTTCACCACAAAGTAGGCATATAATCTATCTCGTAATATCCCAGCTTTTGAAGTGACCTATTTCCACAGTAACTTTTATAAGTTGGGCTCCGTCCTACATTTTAACAGCTCTCGTTGCTGTATTACTTTAATTGTAACTATTAACTTAGTTTTACTTGATTATGCATTTAAAATGTTCTCTTCTAGTGTATCCACACTTCTATTTCTATACGTCTGCTATATTTTAATAGTGTATGATGTTTATATCAAATATTAGTTCGATGTAGTGATAACAATACGATTGGGTACTAGCGTGGTCTTCTACTCAGACTTGTAGGGCTAATGCGTGCCACATAATAATTATATATACCTATTTTCTCATCTTATCCGATAGAAATAGGACGAAAACGTTAACGATTCAATAGTATCCGTAAAATACTCTTATTTGATCGATAAAATAACGAAAAAGGGCACGAATGTTAATTGTGCCAATAAATAATGCTCCCAAATGTTTAAGCTCGGATACTATACTTTACGTGAGGTGTAGAGTGCTAAACAGCACTGCTGCCACACGAACTGATTGGCAATAAATCTTTAACGTTTGCTTACCGAGCTCGTCTCAAAATACGACAAACAAACTCAGATGGTGCAGATCGGCACGTTTGTGGTGCTAGGGCGGGGCCCTTGTGTATTTTTATTGCCACACTTTGTCACAGCATGGGACGTTTTACTTTCTCCGCCATTATGTGCCATTTGTTTCTTGTGTAATTTCTTCGACCGTTTTTCTAATACACCGGACATGTTTACTGGTCTATGACCGCTAACCTAAATGGTAACTAACATATTTGCTTCAGCGAATTCATATATTTTAATTCTAGTATTGTTGTATCTAATGCAACAGGACTATGTAGTAAGAGTCTTTAAAAGAGGTTTACTTTGTTGTTCTTTAAGTAATTGGTTACTGATTGGTAAACTTTTTTTAGGTTATAAAAGTGCCAGTTGGCTATTCTTTATAGTTAATTGAAACAGGTGTATTTAAAAAAGATTTATAATTAACAGAAACATCTGATCAGCTTATCTATAAAGTAATAGAACAGAATCACATAAAATCGAACGCTGTTTTTAGATTACATTATCCACCATGTACCCATTCTTTAAGGGAGCACTATGCAGAGAAGCACATAATTTGTATTGACTTTGCCCTGTAACTTTTGTTACCTTGGTAGCAAGACTTCTCTAAAGAATCGAAGAACGAAAAGAACGAGTGTTCCACGCTTTTTTGATACATTTTTTTTGGGATAGTGTTAAATAAAACGACATACTTTATTATCTACTCGGAACTGAAAATAACAATAGTGTCCATGTGTGTTGGTTGGTAAAGCGTTTTGTAAAATAAAAGTAAACGTATTTCTCGGATCTATGCTTTGGGGACGGGTAAGCGACTAACTTGTGTTATTTATTACTCTTTCTATTCCATTCCATCTGCATCAGTTGCTTTAACTAATGTCTTAATGGCCGTGAGTCAGTCTGTGGATGATATATCTCCTATTCATTTTTTTAATTATTTTTTAAGGTTGAGTCAATTCTCATTTTCATTCAATATTTTTGACTTACTGTATTTTATACTTATTTTGTATAGGTGAAATAAATATTCTTCAGTGTATTAATAATAAGGTGTCGTTTAATATATGGCTACTCGGGTAAATTTACATTTCTTCCGAAAATCGTTTTCCGCGAGATTTTCCGATTTTAGATTCTGATATGTAATTTTTTCAATCCGCCTTTAATATTTATCCATGTGTTTATCATCATGAGCCTATTAATGTTATACAGCTAGGAACGGGCTTCGACAGTCTACATATAGGAGAGAGGGATTTAAAGATTAAACCCAAAAAGCTTCAATTAGGGATTTCATTGCTATAATTATATTCTTCTAGTAATTATAATATTAATTTTATCATTACACATGGACTGCGAATTCATTTGCCAGCTGAGTGGATACTTTGATTTTGCGATCCTGTTTGTGAATCACCAGCAGTGCGTTCAACGAGACGAAATATTCGCGTTTGATATCGGATACATCATTTATATAATTTGCGATTTCTATGAATTAACATGAACATGCGAAAAACGAGAAAAACGTTAAAGACCTCGTTTACACACGAAAATGTTTATGGATTAATACAAGCATTTTTAACAAAGCATTAAAGAATTAACTGATAAATATGGAGTCATCATCTAAAATTATAAAAACGTTTCCAGCAAGGACATTATTTAAACATTAATGTATTAAAATACAGATTCTTACAACCAAGTTTATTAAAATTGGGCCAATATTTTCATTTTTAACCCATCATTCTTTCTGCCGCTTTTTAACTATCTGACATAGCTCAGCTATTCGAATGAGGACCATATGCTACTTAATTACGTAAGGCGTAACATAATAGTCTCTTTTTGTTTTTGTTTACTTTGGCACGAGTCACGAACGGACAGAAAAAGAGATCAACTTTTCAACATTCATCAAGGAACTTACGTATTTTGTTTCCCGTTGCTTATTACAAGCTTGAGTTCATCGATACGCCTTACAGACTTTCTGTTAGATTAACTTACGTATGCATAAAAGGTATATGGTATCTACCCATATCTCATAAATTTTTCATGAGTTAGGTTTATGTTACTCAGAGATAAATTTTACATTCGAACGCCTATCTTCAATATTTTCATTAATATTTATTCAGCTTTCTGAAAATAATCTTAGACCGACTTCACTTTTGACTGCATATTTACTGTTAGCTATTTATTAGTTATTCTAGACCTTATTTCTTTGTATTAGACCATAGATAAACTCCATATTCAGAGTGGCAGAAGGTTCTAAGTAGTATAACCGCTTGTCTTTTATTTTTGATAACTACTCATTCTAATTTCTTCACCGGATTTGATGTCATCAACTTTGTAAACATTCGTAATCATATCACCGCGATACAAAGCTGGTTCGTCGCCTCCAAGCGAGTGCCCGACGCGCTCGCCCCCTTCCTACTCCCCTCCGTCGCCAACTGCCCCCGACTGATGCAGTCTCAATTCTCACGCCAGAGCGGCCGTACGTCGCTTCTATCTATTTAAAGCTTCTCGTGATCGAGCTTTGTATATCGTATTTATTATGAAGTGTTATCAGTTTTCTCTATAAGTTAATTAACTACAAATGCGATTAATTCAGTGTCAGTGATTATAGTGTATGTACATTTTGCTGTGTAATTCTTAGTTAAACCGCTAACGGTTAAAGTTGTGTCAGTATCGTCTATTTTAACTAAGTTCGTGATTGTGTTTATGTCAATGGACGGGATGTCTCAAAGAGTTTAGTTTCTCGCAACGTAAACAGGTATTTATTTCATTGCATGGAACAACTGCTTCATAATAATTTTAACTCATGACTCTTTAAATGACAATAGGCCATTGTTATGAAATTTTAACATTCGTTCTCTTCTTTCATATTTGTAATATATGTGCACTTAGCTATGTATGAAGTGGTAATTAAGCGCAATTAAAACAATTGTATCAAGCATTAATTAACCTTTATTTACGTCTACAAATTTACTGCCATCTGCGATGACATAAATATTTAATTATCCCACGATGTTTTGAACGGAGGGTGGAACATGGTATGGTGTGGGGAAACGAGATAGCCATATTCCAATACAGGGGTTGCCAGTGCTTTACAGCACTCGAGCACAATAGAAGGATTTCCAGGAGAATGTACTCAGACAGGCATTTAGTAGATTCTTGAAATCCTTATCGAACCTTAAGTTACGTTCGTCATACAGGAAAGTGACGTGACGATGGGTTCCTACCTGCATGCAAAGCGTTCATTTTTGCTTTAGTTAATGATTTAAGTTTGCGAACATAAATTCCTTTGTCATTTCCAAATACAAAATTCACTTATTATTATACTTCATACAAAGGTTTGTATATTTGTATTCTTTCTAGAGTATCTTCTGGCTTAAAGTTATGGAATCTATATGATGCAAGGTTTATCATGACTGTACATGTTTGTACTCGTACGTTTCGAGGACTGTTATCTTGGGGACCTAAACAAACAATTTCAAAAAATCGTAACCAGATTGTAAAATTTTAGACTGCAATTTACAGTTTCGATTTATTTGTAAGCATTCATTACAGATAAAAATATGAGTACACGATATGAATGCTCTCTTTATTCGCAAAGTTAGAAAGTTAATAAATCAAGAACACAACGTAACTATTTTCGCAAATACTTTCTCGTTACACTATAATTATAAACCATCTTTTATTAAGTTTTTTAACTAAAATAACCTAAGCTGTTCCGTTTAGTAGGTAAGTAGGTATAATTCATTAAGATTTAACTTCAGCGAGATTCTCTTTGTTATAAATGTGAAAGTGTTTTTGTTTATTGGTTTGTCCTTCTTCACGCAGTAACAACAAATTAATTATAATTTGTATGAGCCTTTGAGGGGTCATAAAGCCTACTTCAACTCTTAATTTAGGTATTGTTCAGTGTGTAGTTACAATTTTTATAGGTTTTACTAACCGCATCAAGTAGGTAAATTATTTTAACTACGTACCTACCTAGGTAGAATGCATGTTATTTAATCATCTAAGTTGGTTTAATATGGTTAAGTTTTTTTACTTAGAGTAAATATAAAACATATACCTAGGTATATAGCTAAATTGGAACGGCAGAATTTAAAACGGTATCTCTCCGCTAAAGTTCTTAGGATGCGATTGCCGGAGAGATGCGAATTCAAATCCAGCTGGTTCCAGAATTTTTTAATATAGGTATTATAAGTTCTTATATTTAACATCTAATACGACCTAATTTTTGCGATTTCACATATCAAGCGTGGATTCTTTATCTTCAAACAATGTAAGTAGATTATTATCAATATTAATGACGCTAACAAAGATCTAACACAAATTATCTTGTCGATTATGCGGTAAGTAATCTATAAAATCTAAAGCTATAATTCTTTACAAACGTTTAGCATCAAAAATAGGCTGTTGAAGATGTATGTGTACGATTGTCCTAAAAATACGATCAATAAATTATTTGAAAAAATGAACAACGTAAAGGACTTTAATATTGTTTTTTATTTTTCTCTCCACTGCAAGTTAGCCCTTGACTGCAATCTCCTCTGGCAGTACGTGAGTGTTGATGCAGTCTAAAATGTTAGCTGGCTAAACTATAAGGGAGAATGGCAGCCATACCTCTAATCGGTTTCTACGCGTAATCGCACCGGAACACTAAATCCACTAGCGGCACTTTTTCGGTAGGGTGGTAACTAGCCACGGCCAAAGCCTCCCACCAGACCAGACCAGAGAAAATTCGGAAATTATAAATTCCCAAATTACCCCTGCTTGGAATCGAATCTGGGACCTCCTACTTAAATTCAAAGCGCTCACCGTTGCGCCAGGGAGGTCGTGGTATGGTGACGTTTATCTTACAGGATTTTATATTTCTGAAACAAAAACAGTCATATTCATAGAAACTAACCAAAATCTAAATAGATCCATATCTATAGGAACGTCAAGGTCTGTCACATATTACTATCATTTAACAATAATAAGTATACTTATGTAGCATGACAGTAAGAATACCAACAAGCTTAGTTATATAGTAATCCTAAATTAGGTTTTTATAGTTCTCATTCTACTCTACCAAAAGCAAACCACTCCCAACGTTATTATTAATAAATGAATAAACGTAGCGTAAAGTCTGAATAGGTATTAAGGGTTTTTAAAATTTCAACTGACAGCGCCTTTCATATGTCAGAACGTGACAAAACACTATTCCAAAATTGTTACACGTTTATCAAATAAAAGGTTTAGGAAGGTCTCCACTTTATCAAAGTATACTTGTAGAACATCGCCAAAGTTAGCGACACATTTTAAAATTGTTGCTAAATTTAATAACTCATGATAATTAAAACCGTTCTCGTCTGCAATTCAGCTTGCATAAGATAAGAGGCTCGAGTCAAATTATTTTAATTACACAGCTTCATAGCTATTTCGCAGTTCCATACAAAGTAAAAAGCTATAATTGGCTAAATGTGTGCCACCAATATAATTACTTATTTTTTAAATAATTAGGTACCTACCTAGTCTGCTACCTTATTATTAAAATCTTTTATAATATCACTTGTTTGTCAGGTTTTTTTTTAAATTTAAAAATGGAGGCAAAACTGTTAGCGTCACCGACGCGATATGCTGATGTGTTTACCGTGTTCCGTGGCCGTGACGCGCAGAGACCTGTGTATAGGGTTTGATACACTGATGCTGGCACTCTTGAGGACTATCTATTTTTCTACAAATCTTGTAAGTTACACCTGTTTCCGTTACGGGAATTGCCTGAAACATATGTATGAACTTTATTTAAACAAATCTTGTAACACCAGTTTCCGTTAATTGACTGTAACTTAGCTCACGTGTATGGCTTCTGAAATGATCTGTGCTGTTTTGACCTGTTATATTCAAAGTGTTGCCAATAGCCAATATTCTCATAATATTCTAACTAGGTATGCTATGTGGTATATATACGACAGCAGGACAGTGGAAACACTGTCGTGCTGTGGCTTTTAAAAATTTGAATGGAGATGACATTTTTCTACCGGTTAGCATAGGTTAGAAAAGATACATAACCTCGGTATATAATAGAGCGTTTGTTAATACAATCGTTTGTTAAATGGCCATTTCTATGTAGTGGATCATTAGGGGTCATTAGCTAAATGGTCTGACTAGAGGCCCAGAGCGCCTACTTTTAGTCTTCTTCCAAATAAGTTGTGCACTCTTAAAAAAAATTGTATGTAGATGACAGCTCGCCCCGGTAAGCAAGTTAAATAAAAGATACGTAACTTCGGTATATAATAAAGCGGTTGATAATAGAGCCTATAATTTGCCTTTTCTAGGTTGTGGATCATTAGGAGTCATTGGCTAAATGGTCTGATTAGAGGCCCATGAAATATCACTATCATCTGATTTTCAAAACGCGGTATAATTTACAATAAAAAAAAAGTCTAATTTCTAAATTAAATTATTATTGAGCTCATTACGACCAAAAATGTCTAAATTAGTTAATTCCAAAGTTACATAAAAGTTATAAACTTTTTCATCACAATCGTTCTAAGATGAATGTATTAACCAGAAGCTTTGTTTTCATTGTTTGGTTTTAGAATCAACTGAACAACAAAGCCACTTTCTATTGATAGTGACCAAATGTGTTTGTCAACTACGCACAAGCATTAATTTGCTTTATTGATGTGAGAGAGATCACTTATAGCCAATGTATAGGACACTGACCCACTGTGGCTCTTCCGATTTACGGTCAATATTAACATTACTGTTTATATATAGATTTAACATCGAGCTTTACCTACTTATATATATAAAACGATGTAACGTATTTAATTTTATGAATGCCTTTCATTGCTAACCTTTTTAAAGGTATTTTAAGTTGTGCTAACACAATGATTGGAACGCATTAACACGTATAATCTGCAATGAGACTCAAATAGGATCTAATCACAGTTCATACTCTAAATATAAAAAGGAATTGCATGCGGTTAGATGTAAGAGCACTTCTCTAAAACCGTGCCAATAATCGAAACACTGCAAAATCGTGTTGTTAAGCAATTTCATAAATGCTTCGCTTCTTTTATGTAACCTTTTACAGTTTTATCTTTAGGACGTGACTATTTCAGATTATGTTATGCCTTAATATCTATACTTATAATAAATCTGTAACTGGAAGATTATTGTAGATTAAATATATTTTGAAAATTTTGACCGGGGTATGCTTTATAATCGATACTGAGTCCATAACAGATTTTTATTTAATTTTTGTCTGTCTGTCTGTCTGTCTGGGCATCACGTGAAAACTACTGAACGGATTTAAATAAAATTTGGTTTAGTTGTAGCTGATATTCCGGGTCAACATATAGGATACTTTTTATCCCGATAAACAATAAGTTTCCTCCGGGAAATGGGATGAAAATTTTTATCGATTTTACTTCATACCATTGTTAAATTAAAATCGTTTTTAATAATTTTTTTTTTTAAAAGAGTATACTATTAAGCATGTATAGTCTAATTTTAATAAAGATCCCATAAATATTGACGGAGATAAAGGAAATAACTCTTCACAGATAAGGGCACGTTGCAAGGCATGTGAGACGGCGATCGAATGCATGCGTACCATCCTGGAATAGCTCATAGCCTTTTTTTTTTCTCGAAAAAGCAAACAGCTCCTACAGGATAGCATCGTAATTTTTTCCGCATTTGTCTTTCAAAATCTACGTAACGGAGTTTTAGATTGACACGTTTTTTTAGATAGGCATAGTTGAAATATAATCAAGCTTCTGAGTTTGTTTGGTTGAACGCGCTAATCTCAGAAAATGCTATTTCGTTTTTTTTTTGGATTGTTAGTATCAATTAAGGCTATATAACATCACGCTACGACCAATGGCTACCATCATTAATGAGAAATGTTACAATAACAGCAAAAAGTATTCTTTTAAGAGATTCCGATGCGTGCGATGCGTGAACGGTAAACGTTACGCCAAACGACGGAAATATGTAGTAAGTATATCGGAATTGTTTCTTTAAAGTTCTCTAAAACAGTCCTCGACGACATACGAATACTTTTTGAAGTTGACTCTTTCGCGGACGAAGTCGCGCGTATCCGCTAGTTATACTTAACATTCCATATTTTACCTCTTGTTGTCTTTACAATATAATGTGTATAACTTATTTTCTATTTTGGCATTAGAATTTTTGTGGTAACGCTCGGCTGGGAAGTAATTCCAACATACTCATTCCTACCGCCAAGCTGCAGGGCTGTGTTCCGGTCTGAAGGGCGTGGTAGCCGATGTAATTATAGGCCCATGAGGCTCAACACCTGCGCTTCATGCAGATAGTTAGACGTAAGGCTGCACTTTGTGGAACGTGTTTTAAAGATAGCTGATATCCTGGGGACGGAAATATTACGCGGGGAAATTTTATTCGGGGAAAACAAATTCGCGCAGACGCAAGCTAATTTTTGTAACAAAATTTTTGAAATCCATTAATCAATTATTAAGGCAATCTGCCTTCCGTACCGACGGTGGAGTACAGACATAATTGACGTTTCAAAAGTGCTTATATTAGGCTTACTTGGAATTAGAAGAATTTTGAATTTGAATCGATGTGAAGTTATGCTTTTTCAAATTTAAGATGATAATTTTTTTTTATTTTTTTTATTATATTATTTTTAAACTAGATTATTTTGTTATTTAAAAGTAACAGTTAATTTAAAAATAATTGCGTATTAAAGTAAAAATTATTTTAATACAGTTAGATAATTGTGTTACGGCGATGTTCGATTTATTTTATTTCAATACCCATTTTCGATAGTTGTCGTTGTTTCGTTATGATTCTTCATCTTCTTTTGGCGCGTTAGGGAAAAATGATGAGAGTACAATTTTACGATGCGCGCGCACACCGTCACAAAAAAACCGACACCATGAAGTTAGCCATAGTCAACATTTTAGTTTTTCTAAAAAAGGTTTGACAGTTGACTTATAAAATTTTAGAAAAGATTATTATCTTGTTACGCCAAAGGAGTATAACTTTTAACGCGTGTACATTAGGATTTAGGTGTGCCAAATCAGCACGTTGTATTTCGCCAATATCACTTAGGTATACTTGGAAGATCCACAAAGGAGATTGTCAAAAAATACACATGATATAAATATAGCACTATACTTTTTATAAATCTTAGCATTCCAAAATAAGGCGTTCGTCTAAATGGAGGAATGAAGTCTGGCCTATATTTATTTATTTTTGGATTGTGTGAACCCTAATGATTTTAAGCGGGCTTGTTGGCGTGCCTTGGAATGGGGCTCTGCTAGGAATGGTTTGAACCCTAGGGCTCGAAGAAGCGTCTGCCTGAAGGCGCCTCATGTGAGACCGAACCTCTGCTCAGGCGACAATTGTAGTGAAAGGTTTTCTGGTCTTTGATTAGTGTTTTCCGTTACGCTTAGCATGCTTTAAGTTGGCCGTACCCACCCATCAATGAAGTACGATATTATTATCTATATTTTTTGAAGCGCCTGCTAAAATTATCATCCTAAATTAGACAAGGATTTTTTTTCTTTTTTTTTGCATTACAAACTTTATGAATTATCTATATATATATATTCTCGAAATAGTGGTCAAATTGAATTGTTACTGTAGGCAAGGAGGTACCAAATACCTAAAGTTATGCTTATTTCATTAATAATTAATATAATATGTTTGATGTCTGTCATAATCGATAAATCATAAAGTTTGGCAGTGTGTGTACATTGATATCAAGACTCGGAGTGAGCTCATCAATTAATGTATATCTTAGAATACTGTTTGCATTAGTATTATGTTCAGACAATTTAATTACGCTCAATTTTGTTTACTTGTCTTATTGTTTTTAACTACTGGCTGTTGTCCGCATTCTTCGACCGCGTTTCTTTTTATAAATCCCCTGGTAACCGTTTGTTCTCCTGAGATAAAACTAGCCTTTATTACTCTACGTCATGTCAAATAACTCCTGTGAAAATCAAGTTGATTGCTTGCTTAAGGCGTTAAGGAGGGACGACGAAGCAAACCAACAATTTCGCATTTATAATATTAGTATGGCTATAACAATATTTTATATGTTCTCATCATATCAACCCATTACCGGCTTAAACTACTGTAGTCCACCACGCTGGCCCAGTGCGGATTGGTGGACTCCACATACCTTTGAGAACATTATGGAGAACTCTCAGGCGTGCAGGCCACCTCACGAAGTTTTAATTCTCCTCTGAAGCATGATATTTGAATTGCTTGAAACGCACATACCTTAGAAAAGTCAAAAGGTGCGTGTTGGGATTCGAACTGTGGCCCTCGAAAGTTGAACTCACTGGGCTATCACCGCTTCACTCGTTGGTATACTGGTTAGCATATTCATTGTTCAAGTACCGATCACGATTCTAGGGTTAAATTTTCGGGTCAGTTCAGAATTTGAAGGTAAAAATATATATAGACAGAAGCTCGTAGTGAGAAATTGGCAATGTCCTCGTCCGTGCCTCAGAGAGAATATTAAGCCCAACACACTACATCGAAGCAGCGTTGTGGGTGTATGCTCTAAAACCCTTTCTGCTATGAAAGAGAAGGCCTGTGCCTGGATTCATAGGATATAAATATCTGCACAAAATGGGTTTTAATAGTTCTCTAATGTCGAATATTTGTCAATTCCGTTCATCTTTAATTCATAAACATACAGAGTCTTGAACCTAATAGGCATTTCTAATTAAGACAGAGATATGAGCATCAAACAAACGGATCAAAGGCCGCTGACCTTTCTGCAGGTCTGTCATTGAATCGTCATTAATATTTATAGGCTGCCTTCTATCTAGCGTCCGGGGAAACAAACCTGGGCTGTGTGCATCCATAGCGGCTTTCTTTCCACCCATAACAGAACGTGATAATTAAAACTTGTTACCTTTTTTATGCTCCCACTTTTCTTCACTAAACAAGGCTTTTACTTTGTATGTATTTGTTTTAGCAGTAACATCCAGCTCCATATTTTAAAGATTCAAAAGTAAATGTTCGAAATACATGAAAATGCCGATATTTGTGCCAGGTTGGTTACAGGTCTAAAAGTAAGGCTAACCTTTTCGTAGGGAGTATCCCAAGTCGATAGGGTAAACTTAATTACAGACTACAAGTTAATTTAGACCTGGTAATTCACAAAACATAGATAGATCGAAAGATAAAGTCTTTATTGCACAAATTAAAAGAGAAAACAAGAAATAACAAAAATATAAAATTTGCTAAGGCAAAAGATGTGGCCCGTTTAGCATTTTTGAATTTTATCTGGTCTTGTCTGGTGGAAGGCTTCGGCTGTGGCTAGATACGACCCTACCGAGAAAGACGTGGCACTAAGTGATTCAGCGTTCCGGTACGAGGTCGCGTAAAAATCGATTTTTTTTATTTTTTATTTTATTGGTCAACTTAAGAGTAAAACAATTAACGACAACTAGGTCATTAACCTCATCTCAAAGCACACAGAGGTTATGTGACAAGGTATTAGGGGTTTATTAGGGGTGTAGGTTTAATATAACTTCCATATCCCTAACATGTTGCCCGTTACAATCTTAGACTGCATCTTCACTTACTAGCAGGTGAGATTGCAGTCAAGAGCTAACTTGTACTAGGTAGTGGAATAAAAAAAGCAAATAATATCATGTACTAATAATATATTTAAAAAGCTGTACAGTGTTTATTTGCAAATATTACGATATAAACATATCATGCCCCACTGCGTCCTACGATAAACATTTAAAATGAACGTCCAATATATAAATATACTCGTAAACATCAGGTTCAAAAATAAATATTAAAGAATTAATTAGTGAAGTAAATGATTAGTTGATCACAGCTAATAACAAGCTCACGTGTGGTGTGATTAATAAGTGTAATGTATGAAGACACCAGCATCGTATCGCTGTCACCGTATCCTGCCCGTAGTGCATCAATTTTGTATGGAAATAAATGGAGATGTTCCACGCAACTGCAGACTTAGACGACATTCCGCCGCGACAGTTTCAATCCAGTTTTCTATTAGATACTTTTAAATCTCGGATAAGATTGCTTTTACTTAATTTTTTTCCTCTGCCACATTTTATTATTAAAATTTACTGTTAATCTCTGTGATATTTTACCGTTCGCTGCCCTTTACTGTCAGAATTCGGAAGCCGTGATAGTGCATTGGGTAGGAGCTCAACTTCATTTTCGGGGGGCCGAGTTCGAATCCCAGCACGCACATCTAACTTTTCCAAGTTGTTTGCGTTTTCAGTAATTATAAGATCACTTGCTTCAACGGTGAAGGAAAACATCGCTAGGTAACCTGCATGCCTGAGAGTTCTCCATAATGTTCTTAAGGGCGATGAAGTCCACCAATCCGCACTGGGACAGCGTGGTGGACTACGGCTTTAACCCTACTCGTCGTGGAAGAAGAGTAGTTGGTCGGTAATGTATCATCATCATCTACATATCAATATAGCGATTTGGATTTTATCATATACACTATAGTTATATATATTATTAAAATTTACATAACATGCTGCATTGTCGTATTAGGATAACTTTTTCCTGTAATGACAAAAATGTAAGATGGGAATAAATAAATATATGTTCTTCTTACGACCATTTTCTTTCTGCTATTTTTTGCTGGTTCTAATTTATTAGTATTTAACGTTTTCAGTAGGCATTAGTTCATAAGATAATGACAAGATTACTTTTAAATCTTGGATAAGATTGAATTTTCAATTTTTTTCCTCTGTAATATTTTATTATTAAAATGTGCGATTGCTCTCTGCGATATTTTACTGCTTGCCGCTCTTTACTGTCACAACTCCGGACTTCTCTTATTTTTGTGCTACTTTGTTGCTTTGGTGATCAGTTAATATGATAATTACATACAAGATTGAAAGCAGGCGCTCCGCTTTCATCTTTCACAAGTCAGAATAATGATTGTTAAATTATAAAATGTCGATGTCGGAAAAAAGCAACTGCTGATCAAACCAGTCTCTTCTCAAAAGAATTTGGCTTCAGAACCGACGAGGTGGTAGAGTTAACACAAACAGACTACAATTGCTTACAGTGATTAAGCAGTTACAGCTTTTAACATATTTAATTATTAATAGTCTTTTTTTTTTTCTTCTTTATTAATTAAGTTCTTTCTTTCACTAACTTAATGCACCTTAACTTATTGCATTTTATATTCTTTTAAAAACTCTTTGGACTTTAAAACATCCCATTCAAACAATTTATCTATCTTTATAAGCCCATAATTCACCAAATTTGTGTTAGAATTTAATTCACGTTTCAACTCATGTTCGTCACTTCACTTTTAAAGTACAAACGTCTTATCTATAGCTCTGTTTTCTCTTTAGTTCGGTGACATTCCAAATACTCGTTATCCACTGAAATCAAGACTGGTATTGTCAGACGGACGTGGGATGTCAATGGCTGTTGCAAAACGTTCCACGTACCATGCTGACCCGCGAACGTTGTTGGCATAAGTAATCATGACACTAATATATCCGATGCAAATCATATCCTCAAGGCCTGTTACATCTTCATTAAAATAACGTTCTTTAATATATAAAACCAGAAATATATTTCCTTATTTATTTCTATCAGTCGATGCTTATTATTTAAATGTTTAAATTTCAAAGCTCTATTTGCAAATAATACATATTAATTTAGTAATAAAATTTCAGTAGGTATTCCTAACACATTAAGGATAATATAGTAATAATTTGACAAACGTTACTGAAAATATTTAATTTACATTATTAATTAAATTAAAATTCCTAAAATGCATTCAAATCTATTGTAGTATCATGCATTACCTTTGAAATTACCAAGAAAAATAACAAAAAGACGTCCTTACAATTTTCGCCTAAGTTACCTAACAATTATGTTATGGGAACAAGTTTTCCATTATTAATTAGCTTGGATGATTAAAATGTTGTTATCGTTTACATCGATATCTATGTGTCCCAGTTTAAATTCCTCGGCCAGTAACTAAACAAATGTTCTATTTCAAATAACAAGATAAATATTATATTTTTTTTTCTATTAAATATTTGTTATCGGAGTGTGTCTTTCTTTATAATTGTACCATCCACTTATCTCGCGATTATTTCGGTTTTGTAAAAGTACTGCGGTAACTATTTCTTATCCGGGATAAA
Organism: Pararge aegeria; assembly: GCF_905163445.1. Classification (NCBI taxonomy): domain Eukaryota; kingdom Metazoa; phylum Arthropoda; class Insecta; order Lepidoptera; family Nymphalidae; genus Pararge; species Pararge aegeria. Next base: position 5,350,309 of record NC_053195.1, on the reverse strand, counting down.
AAGTATTCTAGAAGGGCTAGCATTCACGCCACGATATAGTTTTGTGTGCACATTATCGCTTCTATATCTATAGAAAAAATACGAGAAACCTGTAGAGATTATTATCTCGTCCATTAGTTTAAATAAGATTCAACTGATTAGTCTATGAGTTGAAGGGTTAACCAAGATCATATATCAAAGACCTTCCTAACTAAATTAATAAACTTCTTTTACGCTATGTCAAGCAAGATGCAAGCTAAGTCTAGTCTAGTTCTAGATGCAAGAACAGTTTACCTTAAAGATGTGTGTACGGAAAAAATGCATATTTTAAATTCCGTGATATATGCTTTTCCGTTTAAAGTGTACAGTTCAACTCCAGGGTGCAAGCTGTTCTTAGTTTCATCAAGGTCACCGCAGTAGATGAGCCGACCATAAGTTACAATTATTAGTATGGTAGGTAGTAGGTAGTAGTTATTAGTATGGTTAAGCTACTCGTATGTATGAGATGACAAGCTTTCATTGTGCTGACATTTGTAATTTGATAAAATCCGAATCTACGCGTCGCGCACTAAGTAATGAATTTGAATAAGTCGACCTAAAATCGCTTGTCAAAGAGTTGAGCCAAGGCTAGGATTATTGATGTGCTGTCAATTGATTTGCTCACATCATTAACTATATGCTATGTGTGTATGTAATGGTAAATATAGGTTGCCTTCTGAGTTGGCATTGAGCACAATGGCTTTTCAAAACTTTGGCTTCTATGTCAATGAATTTACTGAACACTTTAATTTTTTTTTTTGAGAAATATATCAGCAGATGAGGTAGGGTTTACTTAAGCAGTGTGAATGGAAGTTATGTTACTGATTAGCTTTCCGATAATTTTATCGAAAGATATCCTGAAGCACAAAAAAGGTAACATTGAGGAATGATGGCTTATCAGAAAATACGAAGACGATATAAGTGCATATAAGTTTTGTCCCTCTATAATCCAAGATTCAGAGTGAAAGTGCCCCGCAACAGCAAACGTAAAAACATGAAAGAGATGATATTAAAAGAATCAGATATAGCTGCATCCACATAATTAAGAACATACACAATCCTCATTCAGACATTATTGCATGCAGTGCATTGTGTCCAAAAACAGAGAAGACGCCCGAGAACATCTATCTTCACTCCCGCGGATTGTTGCTAAATTACAAACTTTTCTTATTTTCCTCATTTTATGGTAAACGCTTACGACATAAGAGGTAAAATAATTACTGTCTACTGCCAAATTAATGAAGTGACTAACTAAAACAAGATTACCGTTGATCAGCCGAATTCTGCATTAATCTGAGAAAGACCTGTCCCAAGTAACGGCGCTTACCTTTTAACGCATTTATTACAGTCATTTTGCAAAAAGGGTAAATAATTAAGCTTAATTGTTGTGAAAAAGTCTTTTATTCAATTGATTAGCATTCTCACGGATGTGCTAATAATTCTTATTAATTATTGAATATTTTCAAGAAATAATTAAAATTATAATTGATGCACAGCCAATGATCATGAGATTGTGTGTCAGTACATTTTCGATAAACCACTTAATAGTAATGAGACCAGGCAAAGATTTTTGGTGTTTTAGTCGTAGTCATTATAACAAAGCAGTATTGACAGTGAAAATCCGTGCGTCAATTGCCTAATTATTCTAAACGCGTGTCGAGAACAGAAACAGTTGTTAGTTTGCGAAAGTCCATGATAAACAAAGTTGTGCTTTGTGAGGTCAACATTATTTGAGGATGCTACGGTATCGGGGCAAAAAATAAGTAAATACCGTATTTTCTATTATGTGTGTGATATAGGAAATAAAGAATTAGAAAATAAAATGTTAAAGCGTAAATATTTGTCTGGTTAGGAACTAAAGTCTAAAGTTTTTTTTGTAACTTAAATTAAATATCACCTGATTTAGCTGTGAAAGAAAACATCGTTTTGAAACCTGCATGCTTGAAAATTCTACATAATATAAATGAATAAATAGTCTAGCAATCCGCACTTGGCCAATGTGGTAGACAGTGTACGGTCAAACCCTTCTCGTCCTTATAGGACACCTGCAGTTCGCCGGAAGATCATTGCTAAAAGTATTTGTTGTCTTGGGCTTACTTACGTAATCTTTGTTGTCATTCCATATTAAGATGTGTATAAAACAACATCATTCAAACTGCAAATGTATACAGAACGGAAGTTTCGCTTCCTACTGATGGCGCACGAAGACGGGAGATTAAAGTCATTATAAAACTAATCGTTATGACTTCAGTTACGGCAAACAATTACTTGATAATGATTTTGCAACTTAATGTCTAGTCATTGAAGTCTTCGTAGTAAACACTGTCGAGTTATTTGTAATTAATGTTTACGAAATTTACCTGACTCCTGAAAACAAGAATTATGTAGAATGATGTAGAATTTAGATTATAACATTTTATTAATATAAAGCGTTTATGAAAAAAAAAAATTAACAGTGATCGGTTTTCTGCCTTTAAATAGTTATATATAACTAGCTCATTAAAAAAACATCCATATCGAAGCTGCAGCCTTAGTAAGTACAAGATTTATTCGCTCTTAATCAAGTTGTTTCCGCGTATCATCAAAGTAAAATGGACCTAAAAGCGTTCTATCAAAAGCCGGTAGAATTGTAGTCGAATTTTAGCTTAAATGTTGTGCAAATAAGATCCATTGTTCAAGGTTTCCTGGGAAAAGGCTCCTCTATTGCGAGCGAATCTTGTACTAAGAGTTATGTTTTCTAGATTTAGAAACTCTAGATTCACTTTCATCAATTTGACTCCACCATAATATTTTTAAATTTCTTCTTTATTATTTACGCTTATATTTATTCAAGTACGTTTTGTTTAAACATGATAATGCCATATTAATTTTATGATTTGGAAGTGCATTGTAATGTTATCGATCAATTGTGTACTACACATTGATGTATGTATAAGATTAAATTATGCACCGAGATAACATCGATTTCGCGTGGATTATTAGAGTCAAAAAATTTTATTATTACAGACAAAACTTATTACCAAGTATCTTACTGGCTTCTTCGAGTACCTACCTATATTTTTTGGTTATTTTCAATTGGTAATTTCCTTGTTATATTATCTTCATCATAAAAACATTACCGGCCCACTGCAGATCACGATACAGAAGACTTGCTTCAACAGTGATGAAAAACATCATGAGGAAACCTGCATGCCTGAGAGTTCTCCATAAAGTTCTCAAAGGTATGTGAAGTCCACCGTTCCTCACTGGTTCCAGCGTGGTGGACTACTACCTCCCCTTCTCATTGTGGAAGGACACAAGTGGGCCGGTAATATGTTGATGATGACAACAGACCACGGGTCTTTACCACACCACAGTGACTTAGTGCGGATTGGCGGACTTCACGGCCTTTAAAAACTTTATTGAGAACGCAATAGGCATGCAATTTAGAGACAAAGTTCGATGCAAGCAACTCTAACTTTGCGGAGTTATGTGCGTTTTTTAATTTCATTAATTTTATGTCGCTTGCTATAACAGTGAGGGAAAACGTTGTGAGGTTAGCTCCTTTAAAGACGTTTAAATTCAATAAATACGGGTGGTCTTGGAAAAACTGTTTATTCTAAGTGACGTGGTAAATACGTAGTTATGCATTTCGGAGCGTTAATAAAACTCTGCATATATGAAGTTAATTTAAAACACGTCCTTAACAAGTATTGAAATAAAATAACCTTGGTGGTATACAGGTGATTAACCTATAGCGTGGCTGCGTAGTATATTGTATTCCAACAAAGTTTTCCGATATAATCAAAATAGCCGTTATAAGATTTAGTAAAGGTTAAGGTTAGTTTTTAGATAAGGCTCAGAAAAAAGCTGTTTATTCGCCAAAGGCGTAACAAAAAACGTTGCTAAGCGTGAACAATAATGGGCTTGTCCATTTCTCCATAAAATGTTTGAAGGGGCCATTGGCATCGTGCGTCACCCTGGGCATCGATGTGTGTCAAGCGACTCCAATAACTTCTTTCCATTTAGCGGTCCGTGATATGGCATTTGCATATTAAACTAATAATTACACTAAAAATAGACGAAGTTGTTGATTCCTTATAAGATGTTTTATTAGCGATCATTTCTCAAGTTTGGATATCTTACGGATTAATTAGTAACGCCAATACCGTGTAGGTAAAATAAAAAATTGGATTCAATTATTTTTAATGGATTTAAAAAAAAAAAGGTGGTTTTGAATACGATGTGTATTTTGTATTTTTTACGTTAGTTAAATTTTGTCGATGTTCATCACAACTTCTTTTTGATGGTCACATAAAATTTAAATACTTTGATAAAGATAGTTTAGTGGATAAGAATCCCACATAACCCAAGCTTAACACTTTAGAGCTTTAGGTATCTCCATCACCAGGAGATTCCCCCCCAACTTTAAAAAAGGTAGTATTTTCAACATTACTCGATTTACTTTGTATATTAAACCTAGAGCAAGGGTTAGCTATACAGATTTTAAATATCGAATAGAATAGACTCGAGCAAACAGAAATCTATAAAATAAGTAAAGGATGTAGGTAGTATATTCACATCTTACCCGTAACTTGTTTCATAGTTTAACATTGTAATTATAGTTGATTTAGCGTCATAACCACCTTAGAACGATGGGTATCTTCAGCATATTTCCCCCAACTGTAGAAAAAGTATAATAATAATAGTTTTTATTTGCTTACAAGTACAATGTATTAAAACATTAGGTACTCGAATTGCTTATTATTTACCTATACAGAATAGAGATTTTTAAATATCAAGGCAAGCGAACGAATTTAAACTTTTATATAAAAACAATAAAGGATGTAGAAGGTATATTCACATCTTACCCGTAAGTTGTTATATAGTTTAACATTGTAATTATAGTTGAGTAAGCGTTAACTGTGTAGTGATTGAACGCGAAGGGCGCATACAATTAAGTTCAATTAACGCTCCAGACAAACCCATCAGCTGGTCCAGTCTATCATCGCTTGGTAATAAAATACGGGACCGTAGATACGGGACCACTAGTGGCCTTAGTAACGATTTTCTCGCTGGCAATCGAGAACGTTTTCGTGTATGGAAATACTTGAACATCGAACTAAAATAAATCTTATTTTCATTGTATTAAAGCTCAAATTAGCCTACAAATCTTTAGTTCCGGATTTTGATGGAACGTTGGTAAAAGAAAAATCAGAGGTACAGGATTTTCGACTCTAAACAGAGTAACATAATACTCTAAAGAGCGAGCAAATCTTAAAGGCTACTAATATAGTCTAGTGTTGCCCAAATGCAAGAACAAGACGAGACTTAGCCAGTCTTGGTCTTGGTCTTGCGCCAATACACCTGGTCTTGGTCTTGGTCTTGGTCTTGCGCTCCCAGTCTTGGTCTTGGTCTTGGTCTTGCAGCAAGAGTCTTGCAAGTCTTGCAATTACCTATTAGTCTATTACTATTTATTAAAGTTTACTTTAAATCTTAGAAAAACGTATTAGAATTGGAACATTGTGAGCTTGAATTAACATAGCCATAGTAAAGATCAAGCAGATTAATAAATAACTGAAGATTTGATAAGAAATTCGAAAAATCAACTGACCTATATGTCGTTTTCCATGGAAGTAACTGTTTCTTAATAAACATTTATGATTTATAAGCTTACATTTGCTAAAACATGTAAAAAAACAAATTAATTACAATAACTTGACTGTATTTTAAAGAACAATACTTATCTGTCTAGAAAGAGATTGAACCCTCAACTTATAAGAAATTTAATAAAAGAGTTTTACGATTTATCATTTATTTGAATAAAAAATAAAATACAACACAAATCAACAGCTTTATCATTAGGTTATGATACTTTATATCAATTCTTTTGACCAAGAATTAATACAAAGTAACCATCTGGCTGACTCATCACTTAACCTATTTCTATGTTTTCTAATTACTAATGATGCTTTAGAAAATAACCTCTCAGCAGGTACTGAAGTTGCAGGTATTGAGAGAAAATCACGGGCCATTTTCGATAAAATCGGATACTCTGTCTCATGCGTCCTCCACCAATCTAAAATCACCAATCTGAAACTTATTTATTCTTTGGAACACCTGTAGGTACTCTTAAAATTCGAAATTATTTTGCATGAATAGTGTCAAATGTTATGATTTCGGCGCGGCGGCAACGATTGTTTTAGATTTCAAAAGAAGCCGCCGGCGCGTGTATCATAACCATGTACTTCCGAAAAGCGGCAAATTTCTTTGAGAAGTAAGTACAAAACCTTTGATGCCGCATTATCAAAGTGCCGATGGTTAAAACATAACTATGCATGCACTCAGTTTGATTTTAATAGATATTTTTTTATTCGCTATGTTTATGGTATTAGTCGTAATGCGCATAGGTCCAGTTTTTCATATTCTTTGATATAGTTTTTTGCGTCTCATAGAATTCCTAAGCGTACCTACCTACCTATACACCGAACTGTTACACCTAACTACTCCGTGAAATAGCGCTAAGTCCTAGCTGCAAGACGCAAGAGTCTTGCAGGCTATGTCTTGTTCTTGCTCAAGTCTTGCACGGTCAGTCTTGGTCTTGGTCTTGCTAAAAATACGCGGTCTTGTTCTTGGTCTTGGTCTTGCAAAAACGCAAGAACAAGACCAAGACTGCAAGACCAAGACTGAATTTGGGCAACACTAATATAGTCGCTAATGAGGGATAGAATTGCCATATATTCGGCTAATGAATTTCCCATTAAAAACGTGCTGTGGACATTTTAACTTCTAATCGTGGGTGCTCTATAACTTCAAAGGCAGTTCCTAAAATTAACTATATTTCCCAGTGCTGCTAATTACAAAAGATTAATTGAAGCCACATTTAAATAACTTTAATATTAATAGAGAGACTGGTCATGGAATCGTAATTTTAGAAAGCTTTTTAATTTCTATTTGAGACTTAGGTTTTTTATACTTTGCATTTTTCTTTTTTTTTTTTTTTTGAAAGTGTGTAAATCTTAATCTTATTCCGAAACTTGAGAACTTGTTTTTATCTCGATCTCGGTTTATTGATACGGGACTTAATGCAGTTTTTTTTAATTAATTTAATTCGTTGGTAGGCTCGGGGTTAACACTGAAGCTTCCCTTTGTGCGAAACCGTATCTTTTCATAGTTATGTGTTTTCAATTTAAGCAATAAAAATTATGTATATCACTTGCTTTAACGGTGAAGGAAACCTGCATGCCTGTAAGTTCTGTATAATGTTCTTAAAAGGCGTGTTAAAAGACTACTAACTCTTAACAATTATTCATTGTAAAGTCAACATCTCCTGAGGATGCTCCGGTTTCGGAGCGAAACGTGCGTAGAGGGTATATTGCCGAAGATCTGTTTGGTGTGGAGTATAAGGATTGAATAAATTATAAATTACACCACGTAGATTCTCCTGCATTTCGCGGAGTATAGCAAATTAAGCTTAATTTTGATAAGACTACTAACTCGCTAGGTGCCGCGTAGTGGTCTGCGGCCTAACCCCTTCTAATCATCATCAAATTAATATTTAACTATATAAATTAAAAACGCACAACTCTATAAAATTAGAGGTGCATGCTGGAGATCGAACTCGGTCTCCCCGAAAGGGAAACCGAAGAGCTAACCTTTGGGCTACCGCCGCTTCTATACAAAGTGTAACGGAATTACGAAACACAGTTGAAGGGTGCATAAGTATGAAAACCCTATTGAAGATAAAATACCGACACGGGCATTGTACCTACGGTACGCGACGCGTACCTTATAAAGTGGCAGGAGTCACTTGATTTTACTTTTGCATGTGATGTTAGGACTCTTATCTGATTTCTTTCAGTAAAAACTATGGCAATGGTTTACTCAAAAACTATCAGCGTTTCGATTCCACAGATAAGTTGGTACCATACTACCCTCATATTTATGTATACTTTTAACGGATAGCTGCATGTGAATTCTTTATTTTTGCATGTTTAATTAAGTCTTTTTTTTTTGTGTAGCACACTCTGACTTGCAATCTCAGCAAACCTTATAATGTAATAGCTTAAGTTTTCATGTAAGTGAATACTGTTCTTATGAAAACAATAAATTTCTTAAACCGCAAGTTTCAGAGACAGTAAATAATGTACCTCTAAAGTATCTCAAGTATTATTTCAGTTTTTATTTAAAAGTTTCATAGATATAAATAATAGTATTCAGTACTAAACAGAAAAAAAATTACCGAAATTAAATTAAGTAAAAATCCTTGTTATTCCACTCCTTTTGTATTCGCATTTCGCTGCTAGCAGGACAATCTCAAACCACAAAAAATTATGTCCCGACCTGGTTTACTTAGCGGAGGCGCACTTTAATAAAGGCCATTGTATATCACGGGACCATACTTTTGTTCTTATTATGCAGATGATGTAGCTTAAACAGCTGCAGCCAATTAACCGTCTCTTTAAAACTTTTTTGACAATTATTTTGGTATTATGTTTACGAAATGTGATGTGTTATTTGTATAACAGCCTCCTTGGTCTGGTGAATTATACAACGTGTAACGGAATTACGAAATACTGTTGAAGCGTGAATAAGTGTATTTTATAAGAAATTACCCTGTAATAATACTAAATCAAAAGAAGCATATTTATTTTTCGATACAAACTAATTCAATACATTCTTAATGTTTACTTATGACAACCCTATTGAAGCTAAAACAATGACACGTGCTTAGAACCTACGCTACCCGACGCGTACCTAATAAAGTGTCAAGAGTCACTAGATTTTACTTTAGCATATGATTTTAGGGCTGAATCTTTTAGTAAAAACTATCCCACCAAAAACATTCTGTAAAAAACTAGCCAGGTCTCGAAAGAGCTGCTTGTTTATCTCCAGTTTATAACCAGGTACTCTATGACATAGCACCAATCTGTCGCAAGAACCGATGTCGATGACCATACCCATTGTCAGTGGAACATTGCCAACATGAAAACGTTGATCCAATATATACTAAAAAATAAAAATAAAAAAACTGTCTATGAAATTTTTACGCTCTCTACATAATATATCGTCGACGTCTGCGTTAAAATTTAAACTATCATATTTTGAACATCCAAATCGTATAGAGCAATGCAAAACTTGTTACAAGAGTGGAAATTTTTAAATATTTTGAAACAGATACGCCAGAACGGTTTGTTTAAAAGAGAGCTATAGCAATTCTGACAATGTGGTTATATATCATTTTCGTAAGTTCCACATCAAAGGAAGCTGAACGTTTCAGCGTATTTCAGTTTAGAAGAATAGGGTCAAATATCTGCCTGTTAATTAACACACTCTGTTATTATTGAAACGTTACCATCAATGCGTTTGATGTCCCTAAAATAGTTTCAAAACCCAAAAATAAACAGTCGAGGGGTGATGGTTCCCACATTTTTAATGAGAGTTTTAAAATAGATAACGATTTAGAACGAATGTTTCAGTTTGGTTGAACCGCTTAAAATCATTCTAGCGGAAACAACGGCAGTATAAAGTCGATGTCTGAACGGTACCTTGATAAGGAGCCATAAAGTCAGAATGGTAGTCCGGCGTTTGTGGTGCGCTGACCTCTACAAATAGTCGTAAAATTAAAGAACGTTCAAGTTGAGACCACTCCTTTTATTCATAAATCCTTCGCACACATATCAGTTAAACTGAACGAGATGCTCTATAGTAACCATTATTAAATCTATAAAGTTCTTTACAGCAAAATAATATATATTCTTGACCATACTTGACTGGTATCTGCTTTACGAGATTAATAATAAAAATTACAATATTACATGTGTACAGTGGGAGGCTTCGGCTGTGGTTAATTGCCAAACTATACCTACCGAGAAAGACATGCCACTCAGTGATTTAGAGTTCCGGTATGATGTGGCGTAGAAACGCGAATCATGTTGCTATTAGGGGTACCTTTAGCTTTAATATAACTGCTATCTAAAATGGTAAATGGGAGAACATCGATTTAGCGTTTGTAAAACAAATCCAGTCGTGTCATGGTCTTAAAGATTGAATTTTTATTTATTATTATTGAAGTCACAATTCACTTTTATTATAAAAGCACTCATACAATAAAACATACAAAAGAAGATACCAATTTAACCTTACTTATTATTTCATAAAGAACAGCCTATTTTATGAACTGAAATACAGATTTATACGAGACTTTCTCTCGCCTCTATCGAATGTTTCACTTATTTAAATGTTTTTCTTTCTTTATCATCAAAAGAATATCTGAATGATCGTAAATTGATTTTTGATTAGAATATGTTACCTCTGTTATTTATTTCTATCACGTCTTTCTACACTCGTATCTAAATATATTGAAAGTATTTATGTGTTTAATAATGTTGCCTACATCTTAAGTTATTCGCAAATTGTACTTTCTACTTCTTACGCTTTTACTGTAGGTAGGTATTTCTTTTTTTTCTGTGAACTGTATATTTTCACGCTTGTACGTATAACGGACAAATTATTTGTACGAAGCTTTCAACTGATTTACATTTTTGGGTGTAACAAGGCTTAATTTATATTAAGTGCGTATTGAAAATTACAAAACCAAATTTATTGCGTTCTATGGTAATTCCGCTTAACTTAGTTGCTTGCGAAGTGTCCGTTACTATGCAAATTATCTCAGCTACGATGGTGTCATGCCTAAAACTGAGAATCTCTTTCTGTATAGCTAGTAGTTATATCATGTATTACGTACCCTGTTTTTTTTTTATTCTATTACAAGTAAGTATGTATGTGATGATGCAGTCTAAGATTGTAACGGGCTAACCTGTAAGGAAGTATGGTAGTTAAACCCCTAATCGGTTTGTATGCGACAGCTTAGCGGCACGTCTTTGTCGGTGGTAACTAGCCACGGCCAAAGCCTCCTACCAGACCAGACCACGGAAAATTCAGAAATTATATATTCCCAAATTGCCCCTGCTGGGAATCGAACCCGGGACCTCCTACTTAAATTCACAGCGCTCACCGTTGCGCCAGGGAGGTCGACAAAGTAATAAGTCAACAAAAAAACTTAGCTATCATTTCAAAAATGAAGGTTGTTAATACTTCTTTTTATAATGCTGTTTGAATGTGATGTTATGTTTTTGGAAGGTCTCACAATATTTTCTCTGTTTTCAGGTAAGCGTCATGTAAAAACGGTTTTAAAAAAGGTAAGATTAATAATATATTATTGTTAAGTATACATAAACAGTGACCTCTGTTATTACTATTGTGCATTGAACTGGCTGTCTTTGGATCTTTATCTATATATGGTGTTGAAAAGTGCAGTAAATGAAAATAAAATGCACAAACATACATTTATGAATCGTCTTTGGTGTAAAAACGGATTATACAGATGTCTTCAAGAACTAATTTAGTGAATAAAAATTTTATGTACTTGGTGCCATGATTGATTGATGGCTGAATAATCCAACTTGGTTGTAACTTACCTAGTTTTGTGGTTACGATTTATTAACCGTACAAGGAATATTCATTTACATGGTAACCCCTGCGTGACTGAGCATGGATCATCGACCGTCTATGGTTACAGAAAACCTACGCGTAACCATACATAGCTGCGAGAGGACTTTGACCTTTAATATTTAAAGTATAATAAACCTTAACAATTAGTTACGGCGCTTTAAGCTCAATTCATATGACGATAGTTTCCCGTTTTTAAAAACTTTAATCATGCTTTTTAAAGGAACATAACCTTCTTTTATAGTATAATATAAGGAAGCTTATGTGACTACATCCTTCCTTCTTTATCATATTCATAAGCCTAGCTTCCTATCATTATACCAAAAGCATCTTTTACCATTCAATCGTTTGAAGAATCTCAATCCGAAGTGCCCACAAAATTATTAGGTGCAAATGGTGAATAGGAACATCGACGATGCAGTGGATAAATCGAGATGGCAGTACAATGACAAATGAAATTCACCTATCTATAGGTATGTATTTATTTGGAAACAATTGTAGGTGTGGCAGTGAGATTGCAGTTTACCTATTGGATAGAAGCAGGCGTTAGCAGAGATACAGATTCTCCTGCCTTTCGCGGAGTATAGCAAATTAAGCTTAATTTTCATAATGCAGTTGACATGCAAAATCACAGCATAGACTAACTACACTTTACGTACATTCCAGTAAGAAGCCGCACTCTCTATGTGTGAATGCGGCTTTACTCTGTAACTGTGTTGAAATTTTAAATTGTTTTAATTTATTTAATGAACACAACTGAAAGCGTACCTAGGCATTGTTATATGGCAAGTTCAATTTAATAGGGACTATTTTAAACGGACAATGGGACTGGGCACAATTCCTTTAGTTATGTCCAGGGGTGAACGGTATGCTGTTGAGATTGACAATGTAGCTTTATAGGACTCTTTCACCCCAAGGCGAATAAATTATAGTTATTATGCACCCAACCGATCATTAGATCGTAAGGACAATAAGTGGTTTGGTCAGCGAAAGTTCGTTGCAAGAAATTCTCACGTCAAGTCGCGCGTTACGGTACCTTATATTTATATAGCAGAACATGGCAATTATGGCCTAAGCTCTGGGATACACAAATATAAACATTATTTATTTGCTTAATTGTAGCCTTATGTCATGGAAGTTATAATGTGATTTCTAAGTTAACTTTTTAACTTTCTGTCAAAATTTATATTTTTGCTGTACTACGAACTAAATTATTTATTTTTTGAATTTGAAACGGTGATAGTGCAGCGGGTAGGACTTCGACTACACTTTCGGGGGAGCTAGCTCGAAACCCGGCACGCACCTTTAACTTTTCTAAGTCATGTGCGTTTTAACCAATTAAATATCACTTGCTTCAACGGTGAAGGAAAACATCTTTAGAAAACCATCATACCTGAGAGTTCTGCATAATGTTCACAAGGGCGTGTGAAGTCTACCAATCCGCACTTCGCCAGCGTGGCGGACTACGGCCTAAACCCATCTCATTCGGAGACGTGCTGTAGCGGGCCGTTAATGGGTTACAATTATCATGTTAGTAGTCTAGTAGTAACATATAAAATCATGTACTCTGTTGTGAAGTAACATCTTTAACCTACATAATTATGACATGCGTCACTTATGTTAGAATTGATACGATGCAATCTTATTATTGGCTTAATAGGGTTTCATCGATAGCTGACCACTAGCTAAATGGATCGCCCCTTTATAGGATTATCAGCTTAGTAAAGCATTGATACAGAACACAATTTTATGTTTTGCACATAAACTATTGATGAATTTTTCATTTTAAGCCCCGGGACTTCACTTTAGAAATAGGATTAAGAAGTGATCCCACTTCTGAAATATTCTCACTTCTCTATATCTTTTTAATTTTACTGAAGTTTCAAACCGCTCAAACGACTATAATAGCAAGGATAAGTCTAAGGATAAGGATAAGTTTATAAGTAAGATTATAGATATCTACAATATGTAAATTGTTTAAGTCTTCAACTTAACTTTTTAAACTAACTCCACATAAAATGTAGATAATACAGTTACTCGTTTTATTAAGATAAGCTTTCGACTTGGGCATGAAACGTCAGTAAGATGAATTTGTTGGGATAAACTTTCAGTGGAATTAGGCTGCAAAAGCCCATCGGGGCTCGTTGACCGAAAATCGGGATGCCATACGCAAGCTAACCCCAGATCACGTTCAGAACGTCGTACCACATCCTAGTATGAATTTATACATGTCGAAAACTTGATGGTTTTGAGTTGCGTCAGAGTTAAATGCATAACGTGTATCTAATATTACTTTGTAATCGCAAATTTTACATATTATAAACATTAAAATGTGGTCGATGTTAGAGTGATCGGATTGCTCAACTAATGTTTCCGGATTGGGTCAAGAAAAGGTATAGGGGTTTTTCTGTGGTCTTTATGAGACCGGAATCAAGTAATTAATATATTACTATAAAATAAATTAATTCATTTATATTTTAATGATGTCATTGATGTCTACTCTCTAGCCTTGAGAATACCGATGATCCGAGGACCGAGGAAGCTGTCGGACCTGGTTATCGTCACTAACGGTTGAAAGTAATCGTAAGCCCATAAGCTAGCATTAATGCATCATCTTTGCCGCTTAATTCTATATAACAGAGAAGACCTTTGCCTAGCAGTGGCATTAACTGGTGTGATATACGTGATCATTTTCACTCTAAAGTATTTCGATTCTCGAAAACGAATACGATTTCGAGCGACTACTTCTCATACTAAGGGTACTAAACTACCGATTTTTGATTAACAAAGTTTATAGTCAACAACGCAAGCCCGGCAAAATTCGCGTTCAGTACCTTATACCTAAATAAACCTCAGTATGAGTTTTCACATCTCGTTAAAATGATAGTTCGATTGTGAGTGTCAGAGTATAATAAACCTAATTCTATTTGTTTGAAAGTACAAAATTTTTGGTTGTTTAAATAATACGTTCCTCACATATTAATAATCGTAGCTTTGACGAGGCGTAGAAATTGACCATAAAAATATTTTTTATGTTCAGGACATTTTTTTATTCCCTTACAAGTGAGCCCTTAACTGCATTCTCACCCGGTGGAAAGTGATGGTGCAGTTAGGTGTATGGGAGTTATCGTAAACCCTAATTCGGTACATCGTACTGGAACGCTTAATCGATTGGTGGCACGTTTTTGTCAGGTGGTAACTAGCCACGGTCCAATTCCTCCCCTGCTGCGGGTCAAACCCGGCACACAAGAGTCGTCACTGATATTGTTTTGTACTCAAGTTTTTTTATCTACAACATTTTCACTAGAGTCAACTGGATGTTAAATTATAATCGCCATTTGAATTTTGTTCTTTAAACTGAAGAAAATTTGTACTAGGGGCACTGTTCGGATCACGTACCTACTCGTACTTCAGTTTGGAATCCCTCCACGTAAATTGCCTGATATTGAGTTACTTGGTTTTGATGTCAACTTTGACGTGGTAAAACGTAACGCCAGTTTAATTTTAATACACTCGTAATAATAAATAAAAATTAGCACCAAGTTCTGCTAATATTATTATATGATACAACTTGGAAAATGCTACTACTTTCATTCACCAGTTTTGGGTTTTTTATTTTTTAATCAAGAGCCCAAATGCCAAGTAACATGGATATAACATTAAAAAAAACAGTTCATGGAACTCCTGTAACGTGCATATTCTCTCAATATTTAAAATTACTACGTTCAGCCATTTGAACTTTAAATCCGTCTTTCAGCCGGGGCAAAGCCTTTTAAGGTCATAGATTAAAGTTTTTTTTTTGCTTGTGACCATTATGGACTTCCGCAAACTAACGCCTCAATCAAATAGGAAAGATAACGTTAAAATAAGGTATAATGTTATTACACAAATATATTCTCTTTATCAGTGAAATGTGTCCAAAACACGACAGTGAAATTTATATAGGTATGCGGTTATTTTTATATTATGTTTAATTAGTCATTCTACGTATCACTGTAAATCAAAACCACAGACATGTGAAACGATGACGTATTTTCGGTCAATTTTATAACTTAGAATAACAATCTTATGTGAGTGAACTAATAAACAGTAATTTTGCCTGCAGAAATCTAACCATCACTAATTCCGAATGTCTAACAAATTCCGTACTTTCTATTCTAATATTATAAGAGTAAAAATGTGTGGGATCGCCGATTGGCGCAGTGGGCCTGCACTTCATTTTGAATCCACGGCCGAGGGTAAATCTTTGTGTGAATGTTTTTAAGTGTGTTTATGGTATATTACAAGTATTTATGTATATTAATCGTAAAAAATATTCTGCAGTAGTCTTAGTATCCATAACACAAACTATGCTTACTATGGGGCTAGATGCCGATGTGTGTATTGTCGAAGTATATATAGTTATTTATAGTTATTTGTTTCTTAGTTATGACCGGGTCAAATGCAGCACCAATGTTATTGAAATTTGACACAGACAGAGCTTGCATCATGGACCCAGCTTTCTGAGTCCAAGGTCATTCCGATTCCCACAACTGGAAAATGTTTATGTGATGAACATGAATGTTTTTCAGTGTCTGGGTTTATCTGTATATTATAAGTATGTATTATATTCATAAAAAAAATATTCATCAGCTTACTTAGTACCCATATCACAAGCTACACTTACTTTGGGGCTAGATGGCGATGTGTGTATTGTCGTAGTATATTTATTTTTATTTTTTTATTTATGTGTGCTCAAGTTAAAAACATATAAGTTACCGAAATTTAAAATATTATAAGTCATACTTTACAGGAATTTAAACACGATCACTTTTTCTTTTGAATCCTCCTTCCATATGACTCACATGTTAATCAGTGGCTATTGTATAAACACGGGAACACTTTAAAAAGATATTGAGACAACCGTATGTTACGGAATGTAGCTGAGCGACCTTTCGGCCATGTATTGTGACTGCATGCTTCGGTCCAATAAAGGTAATATCAGCTTGTTATTGTTATGCATATTCATATGCGGTGTCATCATCCGACTAGCTATCCGCCTTGGGAACGTTGTTCTAGAAAAATAGACTTTTTTAATTCCATTACAATTAGCCCTTGACTGCAATCTCATCTGCTGTTAAGTGATGATGCAGTCTTATGATCGGAAGAAGATACCGGTTTCTACACGACTTCGTACTGGAACGCTAAACAGTTTAGCGGTACGGCTTTGTGAGTAGCAACGGCGGAAGCCTACCACCAGTCCAGACCAGGGGCAATTCTATAATTATAATTTCCCAAAATGTCCCTTGCCGGGTATCAAACCCGGGCCCTCCCACTTGAAACCTGCAGGGCCGATTGCCGTTAACAGTTTTACACGCTCCTCATTAAGAGTAGGTACATATACTTATTTTTATAGTTGTTTATTGATTTATCAACAGACGCTATACTTCGATTCTAAATCTATAAAAATCGATAAAGCGTGGTTTAAAACTTGTAATTTCATCCGGCCTGCCACATATTTGGATTTATATCAATTTGTATTTAATACTTTTTAAGAAAGCCATATGGAGAAAAATTGCTAAGATACATTGATGAAGCGGGGTTATGAACTTACAAATTATTTTGGCCAGCTAGATATTGGCATTTATATAAGAATTTAATAAGTACTTTTATTTTGACTTGATAGGCTCCGAAACGGCTGGACCGATTTCAATGAAACTTTCAGGGAATCTCCGGATTGACCTGGCGAGTAATCCTGTAAAGTTTGGTGACGATCGGAGCACTCCTATTTTTGAACTGTCAAACTGTCAAATACAGCTTTTATTTACTGTGATGATATTCTATTGTTGGGTGTACATGGGTGTAGATAATGATCTTCACCCGCTCGAGAAGAGAATAGAAGAAAATGAATACGGAGAGAAATAAATGATTTAATATTTTATGAGACTTAAATTAAAAATTTAATGATGTAAGTTTATTGTTTAAATAAAATAAAGCAAAATCTAGCCCGACGAAGCGGGCTGGGTACGCTAGTATTTTATACAGTAGAACCTAGTAGTAAAGTAGAAATAAGTAGGTAGCCCTGAAAGTTCAGTTACAGTCAAACCTGGGTAAGTGAGAAAACTCTATAAGTGAGAGAAATAGCCAGGACCCGTCATTTTAAGCTCCCAAAATCTCTATTAGCGAGAAACAGAAACCTTTGTAAGAGAGAGTCGTTTTTCCCTCATGGACCTCCGTAAGTGAGACTGCTACTTATCTATACCTCTATGAGCGACAGTCGAGCAAGCAATATTCGACAAAATTTATGAGTTAGAGAAAAACATTCAAAATACAAAACCAGAAACCCAAACGAAATTGACGGATTTTTTTAAATGTAAATAAGTTCTAAATAAAATAAAATTACATAGTGCACAGAATGAATATATGTCTTGTTATTGCTGCGTACCTCTTTAAGAGAGAAATGCTACCCATGTACCTGCATTAGCGAGAAACTCGGGTTAGTGAGAAACCTCTATAAGGGAGAATGAGATTGTGCCCCTTGAACTCTCGCTTATCCAGGTTTGACTGTATTTAGTTTTAAAAAAAATGCCGACATGGCACATGGAAAATCCAGAACCTTTATTTAAACGCATGCTTTGTATTATATTAATATTATAATGCATTATTGATTAACCTCGTATTCTTGCCTAACTGGACAAAATAGAGCAGTAAATGCGCTCTGCGTATTTCGCCATCATTTGTTTCTAACATTGATGTCGTCAGAGGGCTTACTGTTGCAACATCTAAGTATTCTTATTGCTATTTGCATTGTGCATGTGTTTTGTGTTTATTACCTATCTATTGACAAACAAATGTAACTGTTATGTTACTGGTATATCTGGTTATGTTACTGATATATAGTCCATTAAATGAGTCACACGTTAAGTTCTTATCATGACAAAGTTTTGTAACGGTTAGCTCTGTTATACATACATTAAGAAACACTGATGATATTTGATTCTTTCGATTCTTTAAAACCAAACTGGTTTTACTTTATAAATAAGCTATTAACAAGTTTATCTAAAAAGTAAACAATAACGTGGATAGCCTGGAATGGTGCACACAAGCAGTCGCGTGCACTGGGTTTCTTACCAGGGTATGCATAAAGCAGGAAAATTGCATAAATCCTCCTCTTATACGAGTTGTATATAAATTTTAGGGTAGGCAGTGCTTTTGTGCGTGTATGAAGTGCACCACTGCACACAAGGCTATAGTAGGGCCACATCAAGGGCCTGGTTTGTTGGGCCGGTGTAGTTTAGGGTCTAATAAGTCTGACTAACATAGGATAGTGTATTTTTTCACTAGCATTATTTTATATTTATTTCAATAGTCATCTAGTGTTTATTTTGTTACTTTTATGATTTAATTTAATTTCTGTTTCTTTAAATTTTTTCTTTCAAATTGAAATTGCACTGCATTTCGGCTACGCCTGAAATAAAATCTCATTATTATTATAATCTGTTTAACAATTTGAACATCTGATGAGAGAAACTTAAAAAAAAAGTAAAAACAAAAGATTTAGTGAGTTCTCCGTTCAACGAAGGAATCTTATTTAGTCATGAAATACCGGTTGAAGTTGATCATTAAAGCTTACTCATGCAATCTGGTTGTGCGGATATGTTTTAGTTTGTATGCACGCACCATGTTATAAATACTCTTTCAGTTTCAAGTTCAAGAACCTGGCGATGCACAGACTGCGTCGCCGCGAAGTCTAGCGGCTTGTTTAGTACTCAAATACTTTTCTTTTTTGATATTATACAGGGTTTCTCCTCAAATGCCGACAATGCATTGGCAATTATTCACTATACTATACATTATACACGGTTTGAAAAACAGAAGAGACGTCTTTTCTATCCATGAAATAAATGTAAAAATTTACTTCAAATTTGTAGTAAGATATCTATTTAATAACATCATCATGAGTACTGGGCACGGGTCTAGGCCTTAGTCCATGTGAGAACATAATGGAGAACTCTCAGGCATGTAGGTTTCATCACGATGTCTTTCTTCACCGCTAAGCAATATTTTAATACTTAAAACGCACATAACTTGGGAAAGTTTGAAGTGTGTTTTGGGACTCTGACCCCCGAACGTGAAGCCGAAGTCCTAATCGCTGTGCTAGCACCGCTCCATTATTTAATATTGGCTAATTTAATTCAAGAGTGTTATCAAATTAACTCTTATTAAATACACTACTCATAATAATTGGTTCCCCAATTTAATCAAATATTAATGAATCAATCTAAGGATATTTTGTAACAATTTAGCTTTACTTTTACTTTTGATGCTGTTTTACTCAAATCTAATAAAATTGGTACCGATTGTAAACCTTATACTTTATTTTCGATCGATTAACAGTGTAAAAACGTAAAATTTAAAAGTTCCGCAACAATTGCGTCGTCCGTTAAGCCTTTGACAACGTGATGCAAAATATTTCACTCCAGTACATCGCGAGTTTTCCTTTCGAGTTCGCTTCACCATTTAGCCGGATAAATTTTCAACAATAATTCTGATAAAGAATATTTATTATATCAAAAGTCTACTTGGCCAGATTTTTATTTTAACTTACACTGAATGAACTTAATTAGATTCCGAATCGTATCTGGTATTTATTGACGTCATTTTTGTCATTTACCTATATAGGAAGACTGTCAAAATATGCGACATGCAAAGTTGCCTCAATCGCCATCAACTTTATTATAAAAGTCATTGCAGTAAATTTCATCTTTAATACGCTTTTATAAGTTTCACCTGTACTGATGTTTGCATGTTGGTATGCAACCGAACCTTTTGGGCTCAATTTTCTCCTGCTCGATCTTTCAACGATGAAATTACAATATCATTTTATAAAATGTTTATAACTATTGACACTATTCACCCCACGCTTTTGTTCCAATATAAGACATTTATTTCTTATTTTTATTCTTAATCCAAATTTTATTTCCTTTTTTTTAGTTAGATTTTCTATAAAAGCGTATTTTTATACTTTTTTTTAAAACTGTTATTTATTTTATTATCTATTTACTTATATTGTTTTAATATATAAATAAATATAATTAAATTGTTAAATTATTTCATAATTATCATATTTTTCCCATTCGTTTATTATTAATCTTTCTTTTCTTTCACTATTGTAGTTGTTTTTATTAACAAAGGTTAAAGTGGTAGACAACCTTCCTAGGCATTATTTACGCCACGTTTGTTTTGGTTCTGACTATAACTGTTCACTGTGGGTACCAGCGGGTATTGGCTCGTATGGTCTTGACTTTTTCCCACATTTTCTGCGCTACTTGCATAAAATATCTTGTCCTGTTATGGCAAACCGCTTGCAAACAAGCTTGTTAGCAATTTGGTTTCTCAGTAGCTTACGGTAAACATCATTCAACATCATGTGGATACAGTTCTCGTGAAGACTTTTTACATCTATTTCTAAATCATTTGAATGCTTACTGGTTTGAAGGAGTTTATTAAATTGCGTTTAGTTTCAACAGCATTTATATATCTATTTTGTATAAGTTTCTATTTAATCATCATCAACATCGTTATCATCAATATATGTCAACCAATCGACGTCCACTGCTGGATAAAGGTCTTCTATAGGGAGTTCCAAATATCACGGTCTTGTGCCGCATGGGTCGAGGGGCTCCTTGCGATTCACTTGATGTCATCTGTCCACCTCGTTGGGGCGGGTCTACAACGCTGCGTTCACCGGTACGAGGTCGCCATACCAACACCTTGGGTCCTGTTCTCCGAGCTATGTGGCCCGCCCACTGCCACTTTAGCTTCGCGACTCTGAGCATCATCAGCAATACCTTAGTTTGATGGCCACAGGGCGGCACGTTGCAGGACGCACCTTGGGTCCTGTTCTCCGAGCTATGTGGCCCGCCCACTGCCTCTTTAGCTTCGCGACTCTGAGCATCATGAGCAATACCTTAGTTTGATGGCCACAGGGCGGCACGTTGCAGGACGTACTCCTTACATGCCGTTCGAAGTGTTTTTCTGTTTATAGGCCACTTCGAATCAGGTGGGCCATCTTACTGTGTCCATTGTAACACTTAAAAAACTTTGCTATATTTGATCCTTTCTTCACTTTACAGCCAATTTTTTAGTTTGGTATAAATCATGTTTAATCATATCGTTTTGATCAGTTAGGCTGTATTCTACAAAGACCACCCCACGAGGCTCCCACAAGGATCTCTCGCGACAGAAGCTTGGATGCCGAAGGGTAATTGAGCGTGTGATACGTGCACTGCCGGACTGTGAACAGCGGCGTCTGCAACAGATTGCGGGGTTATGTGATTTACTACGATGTAGTGAAGTGGAAATCTTCTTTAAATATAAATACATGGCAGCTAGTTAACCTATTTAGCTAGCTTGTGGTCTCAATCATTGTGAAATAGGTGCAGCGATATAAAACTATTAGGATAAGTATTTTTATTTGGTCCAAAAGTATCATATACCTTCTTATTATTAATAATATCATAAACTTAACCGATATTGATTGAAATAAAGTTCACCGGTTAAAGATCAGCAGTAGTAGGTAAGCTGATTTTCAGTGCGAATGAAGCTGGGGATGAATGAATGAATAAATATACTTTAATTGCACACCACAAAAAGTACATAAAAAAAGGAAAGTATAACAAAAAAACGTATACAATTTGGCGGCATTATCTGCGGCTTCATAGCGTTTTCTTAATCTTTTTTTTGGGTTGAGTAAGTTTTGCAAATTTTTGCGTTTGGGTGTATGTTTACACAAAAAAACAGCTTACATGAGAAAACAGTTTTCACTAACCCTTCTTCTCCGGCGGGTATCGTACGAGGCGACAAACGGAATACAACGGAGTACGGACAGCAGCGTCCTTCCTCTGTGCTACTACTACCATCTTCTATGATAACCAAACGGTCTGCCCGCACGGTGATTATAGATTAGGCAAAGCCTCTTCCAAGGGCTTCCCCTTGGAAGAGCCTTTGGCCTTTAGACCAGCTGTGTCATAATAATTATAATAATAATCATTTATTTCAGGCTTTACCCATAAATTTGCAGATCAGTTACGACATAAAATTAAACGCAATACATGTCAAAAATAAATTAACTAAAAAAAAAAAACTAAATTAAATCTAATCCAAATAAACCAATTCAAAAAAGAGAACAATCCCTCAATACTGTCTAAGCGGCATTGGTATTGCAACGTGCTTATCACAGCGATGCCTGAGGTAATGACAGTCCAGTCTAGCGGCAATCATCTTCAGAACTATGTTGGAGCTATTCCGCACCCTGCGCACCAAAGACGCGCACCGCTTGCGCAACGTAGTGTGGAAACTCCGCGCATCCGCAAACATACCAGAGGCGCTGCAGAATCGAGGCAGCCCCAACAACACTCTGAATACATTATTGTACAAGACATTGTGTCATAGGCTTTTATTAATTAGTTACAGGTGGTACCATAACGATAAACATCATTAATCGAGTTTTAGGGATCCGCTGTATATCCCTATCCCTACGAAAGATCTTTGCCCAGCATAGGGCATCCATAAATTGCTATGATGATAATAATACAATAAAACACTATAATAGAGGCAGTATCATACTGAACTGGCATTATTCAACAAACACGACACTACGACAGAGCACACATCGCCACCTAGCCCAAAGTAAGTGTAGCTTGTGTTATGGGTACTAAGGTACTAATAACACACATAAATACTTAGAACATTATAACCACCAAGACACTGAAAAACATTCATGTTTATCACACAAACATTTTCCAGTTGTGGGAATCGAACCCACGGCCTTGGACTCAGAAAGCAGGGTCGCTGCCCACTGCGTCAATCGGCCGTCAAAATCCGCTAAAATCAGTTTGTTTGATTGGAAACTCAATAACGGTTGAACGTTACATAAACAATACATTTGGACGTGTGGCAATTAGCAGCTGCGCTTTGTTGCAAAATACATAGATAATTCATGTTTTGGAATTACACCGGCTGTGTTTAATAAACCAGCAACCGCCACGTTTGCAAAGAAATAACATATTGTAAAGGTTTCGGTACACGGAACAATCTATCGCTTCACTTCTCTGTGCCGTCGCCTTAACCATATAACTTATAAGTAGGCATAGATTAGATAGAATCAAAAAATTATAACGACAGTGCACACATCACGATCTAGCCCCACAGTAAGCGTATCTTGTGTTACGTTACGTTATAATATACATTAATACTTATAATATACCAGCTGTTGCCCGCGACTTCTTCTGCGTTTGATTTTGTTTTTTGATGTGGCGTTCAATTTAGTTGTATTTCTAAAAAAAAATATATTACTGATGTCCGCTGAGTAGTTCTGTCCTCTATCTTCAACCACATTCAGATCTACAGAAAGTTTGGACAAAATTAAACACATATTAAAACCTCTATAGTACAAAAATAATTATTTAAATCGGTTATAATTTGTCGGAGTTATGGTGTTAAATCGTCAAACACTTTCATCCCCTCTCCCAAAGGAACCGAGCTTAGTGTCGGGATAAAAAGTATCCTATATTACTTCTAACACTTCCAAGAATATGTGTACAAAGTTTCATGAGGATCGGTTAAGTAGTTTTTGCGTGAAAACTCACATTGACATTTATAATATTAGTAGGGATATCAGATAAACAACCAGACACTGAAAAACATTAATGCTCAGGACACAAACATTTTCCAGTTGTGGGAATTAAACCCATAGTTTCGGACTCAGAAATGAGGGTTACTGCCTACTGCGTCAATCGGCTGTAATGAGAAGAAAACGTCCCGTGTTAGCGGTGATAGCGCATTGGGTAGCAGCTAGACTTTACTTTCGGGGGGCCGAGTTCGAATACCAGCACGCACCTCTAACTTTTCGAAGTTATGAGCGTTTTAAGTAATTAAAATATCACATGCTGCAACGGTGAAGGAAAACATCGTGAGGGTTGAAGTAATGATGATGATGAATCGGTTTCTACGCGAAATCGTGGTACCCGAACGCTAAATCGCTAAGCGGCACGTCTTCAGCAGGGTGATACTTGCCAACGAGCCAATTGCACGATTGAATGATCCAAAAAACATCCAGCATGTACGTATGCTCGTGCGGAGACTTAATATGTTATGACTCATGCCAAACGTATGCCGTGCATTATTGCGGCTCCCGTTCAACAGTTTCTATGGATTGACCTATTTCACAGCTTTGCGGTAAAAAAGAGTTAGCAACTTCTTTGACCCGTGTGCTCTAAATTTCAGTACAAGTGTTCGCAGTAAAAATATCGCTATTAAATTCTTAGTCGTGTTTAACGTTTTAAGAACATAAGTGTACTCGTTGCGAGCTATTTTACTATCAAGAATACTTTTGAGTGAATGATATCATTTTTTTTGTTTGAAAGTGCTTATCCCAGTAAGAATTAGTTTAGCTTTCGATGTGTTTGTTATCTTTTGTTATAGTGAAAGCTTGAATTTCTTTTTGAATCATTTCAATCAAAAACCTCTCTTTCCACTGCTACACATAGGCCTTTTTGAGCCTGCCTTCCTCGTACCACGAGATATTTTTCTCTACCCGTGAATCTATGATTTCCAAAGCGATAGACGAGATAATGCATATAACATAGTTATCTTGCGGTGCGCATGCTGGCACTACTGGATGCAATTTATTTCGTCAAGATCGCCTTGAATACGTAACAACGAACGGGTTTTTTTGTATCAAGATCGGTGCAGTGGTTCATCCGAACATAGATAATAAACAAACAGACGCACTTTCGCTTTAATTAATTATAATATTAGTATGGGTGCAGATTTTTGTTGTTATGCAAGTCTGTCACTCGGTAAGTTTTTATAGGTCAAGTTCTAAGACGTTGCTCCGTTAGCTCCTTGTAATTGTGTGTGTGTGTGGGTGGTTTGGTTTGTGTGTGTTTGTGTGTGTGTGCGTTCGTGTGTGTGTGTTCGTGTGTGTGGTGTGATGTTGTGTGTGGTGGATAAATCGGGAGTGTTCTTAACCTGTTGTTGATGAATCTTTGATGAAAATTTGTCCAGGATGGCCGCCGCCACAAAATGACCGATTACATATTATTACACAACCATCTCAATATGGGTATCAAATGAAAGGGCTTGACTAGTACAAAAATGTACATTATTGAAGTCGTGGTTCTATTTGAAAACTACGCTTATAAAGCTGCTCTCAAAGCAAGGAAGCGATAAGCTGTTTAAAGACTGGTCGCTAATGCACAAAGAAAATCACCATATCGCCCCATCAATCACAACTGACCTGGTTCATGATGGGAAGTAATGTTTATGTACTGAGTTTATGAAAGAGTTAATGTTTACAGACCACTCCACTTATTGCTTTTAGGACAAAATATGTGACGCATAGTTATTTCCTTTTAATAGCTTATTTTGAAAGCAACGGTCACTATAACACGTGCAACGAGTATATGTATTCAAAAGAAAGACCTATCTTCAGGCGTTTTGTTTAATTGGACATACAATTTTGAAAAAGACACATCGCGAATGTATGAAATATCTGAATGTGTATATGTATAGCTATATATAATATACGAGCAATGCCCACGTCTTCCATATTATTACATTACTGAAAAATATATTTTTCATACTTTTTTTTTTCAGGAGAGGTGTATTATATATTTCCATAATTTCCTTTTTCAAAGTGAACCCTAAGATGTTATACATTTCACAACACCTACAAGGAAATAATAAGTTATTTTAAACTCTGAAAATTTTAACTCCGATTTTACTACACGTACAAGAAAATAGTTTTTATCACCCCTGAAAATTTTAAATCACACTAATGCCCTCAATTCGTTCAATTGCAAATGATTCTTCATCATGATCATAATTTCAATTCAAGAACACGCTACGTAAGGTCAATTAGAATCGGGAATCGAAGTTCATTAAAATTCAGATACGATCGACGGTTAAATTTAGAAACTAAAAAAAAATAACATTATGCTATTCATTCTGATAAATTTTGATGTATTTGATATGTTAACTTTGTTAGCTTCATCTACATATATTTATTGTTTTGATAAAATGTAAATATATTTGTAAATGACAAAGGTTTAGACATTTAGATTCAATGGATATCCTTATAAAGAAGTATCTAATTTTCTTTATCTTTCAACGTTATCGCCGCGTCATGCAAGCTCCAACAAACACAAATAGTTTTATAAGTTCATTGTTATCATTAACCGCACCCACTTCCTTTATTCTTAATAGCTTTACGATGTTTAAGCTGTTTAGAAGTTTGGGAGATTTCCACGCATGCATTATTTACTTTTATACATCGTAAACTACACATTTCACCGTCGGTTTCTGAAACGCTAATCGTTGATAAAAAAGCAGATCGGCTAATTTCTTTAACATTTAAACATTTCCATAGCAACAAGCAGATGCTCCCTAAGCGTCATAATCGTAATTACCTGGGATCATAACCACTTTCACTAATAACTTTTTAGTACATGAAGAGTGTCGTGTGAAAGCCAAAATCCAGTATGGAGGAAGATTCAATTGAGAGCAGTGCGTATTTGATCCAACCAACACGAGAGTTAGCATCCATAATGTGAGAGGCATTACGGATGCTAACTAAAAAAAGATTCCACATTGGCAGTATCAGATCACTTTTTTAATAAAACACTGATTGCCTATTCCAAGTCATATTTAGAGGCTAATAGGACTGATTTGCTATCGCTTTCGAATCTCGCTGTAACTATGAACAAACTATAACTACTACGAACAAAGGGATTCAAACCATTACTTTTATTTTTAACTGTTAACTGACAGTTTAATAAACTGTCAGTTAACCGTTGATTAGATCAAATTTTCAGAAACTGTGGACATAGTGTCTCTTTCTACTGACAAAGTGAAACTTTGTTTTCATTAAAACCCGTCTTATAAAATACCGCTTCATTTTACACTTGAAATATTCGAGACCACATTCCCTTTGAACTTGGGCGTACGATGTCTGTGTTTACCCTCCAGAGTTTTGTTTACTTTCAGTTTAATAATTTGCTTTACTGTAAATTAGACGTGTGGCGTATGGAAAATAAGGATAACGGTGCCTTGGCGTTTTTTCTAAGCATGGAAAGAACTAAATTCTGGAAGGAGTATATCTCTTTCGTTTTGTCATGATCTTCATATCAATTGATATACATCTACTGCTGGACTTATGTAAGGTAAATACCACAGTGTTTCGATGCCATGTCCTGTTACTCGTCGGTCGTCCACTGAGTAGGGTGTCGACCACCGCTGTGTTTGTCGTACCAAGCGTGTGGTTGCCAGCACCTAGAACCTAGGGACCCCAGCCATCGGTTCTCCTTACTATGTGTCCTGTCAATTGTTTCTTCAGTTTTCTCGGTGAGCTATATTGTTTACTCTCTGTTCATCATCATCATCAGCCCTTATAAAATTCAAAATTCATTTATTTCAAGTAGGCCTAATATAAGCACTTTTGAAACGTCAAGTTATACATATACATCTCACTGTGAGGCACCGATAGGAGAAAGGATTTTATCGATAGATTCAATCGACTTGCTAGAAATGGACATAAATTGGTGACACGTATATATCATCTGAAAAAATATAGATATCCTTCATGGGGTTGGGTATATGCTTTTATTACATGATACCGAAAGAAATATAAGATTAATTTTTGTCTAATTTTAAACATTGTATTAACACATATTTACTAACTCGTATTTACTACACAATTGATGAATTTCTTAATGACTACCGAGCAAAGGTGTCAAACTGCGAAAAGATGTTTGAAAAAAATAAATGCTGTTTCTTATTGGCTTCTTCACTGTTGAATCTGCCTTGCAAACCGGTGGTAGTGACTAGCCACTAAAAGCAGATATAAAAATAAATATATAAACATACTACGACAATACACACATCGCCATCTAGCCCCAAAGTAAGCGTAGCTTGTGTTATGGGCGCTAAGATAGCTGATGTCTTAGCTTGATGATTTTTTTAATGAATATAATACACATATAATGTACAGGTAAACACCCAGACACTGAGTAACATTCATGTTCATCACACAAACATTTCCCAGTTGTGGGAATCGAACCCACGACCTTGGATTCAGAAAGCAGGGTCGCTGCCCACTGCGCCACTCGGCCGTCTCTATATACTTATACTTGACGTTCAAAGTGCTTATAAAGTAGCCCTACTTGTATAATTTTTAATTTCAGAGCATAGACAATTCGACACCTAAATTGCTAATTTAGTATCCAAGTAGTATTTACTTTAGGTACCAATAGCAAAAGTTCCATAGACTAAGTGCCATCATGAAAAAAGATTGATATTTATGATGAAGCGACGCAAGAAGGAAGATACATTGTATCTATTAGCCACCATAAAAAAGGTGATGCGAAAAAACTAATTTAAACTTAGTAGATGATACTCGTAAATAAGGATGTAAGTTCGTTTCAATTAAGATCAGTAAATTATTCAAAAGGTCGTATACAAATGATTTCCTTAAAACATGTTTTACATAGCACCTATGTACATTTTAACGGATTCAGAAGCCAAGACTGCACATACGAAACATATACATGATGTACGAGGATGTAATAAATAATCTGAGATCAAATAATCCATACTTATCCATAGATGCTAATATTATAAATGAATGTATGTCTGTTTGTACTATTACTAACGTTATAATGCTAAAGCCCGCCAATCCATATTGTAGAAGCCTGTAGGGATATCCATTTTTGAAAGGTTCTTTAGGCAGTGACGCGCTAGTTTTTAAATTCAATAAAAAAACTTCGCACAAAATAGACCTCTAAATTAAAAATTAAAAACCTGCCTTTATGTAATAAACATCACGACTCAGTATAATCCAAACGGATCTCAGTAAAAGATGTTTTCCATTTGTTTTAAACAAGTTAGATGTGACGCCATTCATCTAAAGTCAACTTTACGTTTTTTTCTAAACGTCAGAGATTTCTTGACGAACTGAGACATTTATTTTTGTGCAGCTCCACACATCCACTTAAATTCACTATCCTTTACCACTTCGATACAACCAGGAGGTGCTCAAAAATTATGTGCAGTTTACTAGGCTACACAAAATTGCAAACTCATTTGAAGGCACTTGTATATTATTTTATAAAAAATTACCAAATGAAATCTTTGAGATGTCTCTCAATAAGTTCAAAGTTTATTTAAACCGTAAGCTTACAGAAAAATCCTATTATAATATTAAGGATTACATAAACGATAAAAAAGCTTGGGTGTGAATTGCTCTAGCTTCATAGCTAAATAAATTTACTATGAGATGGTGATAACAAAAAAAAAACTACCCGGCTAAGTTTGTTGTGGGCACTTCTTAGACCAGGGCGCGTTTGGAACCCTCGTAGCTTTAGGTTTAAGTTTGCGAACGAAGTTATCACCATCCCCTTACAATTATGTAAACATGAATAAAGAAATTTAGAATTTGAATTATTTTTTAATTAAAGAACTTATCACGGTACATGGCAAATCATGGGCTTCGCAAAGTTATTTCGAGATATCGATAGAAACTATTAAGTATCAAATACGATTTACTTGCACTGGCTAAAACCGCTGTAATTAAGAGTAGAGCCTAGCCTAAAAAACGAACGCAATAAAATTTCCTAAAATGTTTTAGATTTCACCGATACACATAGAAAAATCGAAATTAACGTAATTTTTTAAAGTCGATACTATAATTTTATATACTATCGATACTTTTAGGCACTTCCTGCAACCCTAGCTGTTAAAAAAAGGAAAAGTCGAATAGAGTAGGTACCACCTAATTTTCTTTATCTTTACCAGATTCAACAAAGTGCTCCTTGTTACAAATTGCAGATTTAGAGAACAATAACTAATTTTGTCCATCTTACGCCATCGTACTGGGACGCTTAATCGCGCGACGTTAGAGCTTCTTGTGTTCCGGACAGGATGTCAAAAATTTTACGCAAACTCAGTTGCCGGAAAACTTTAAGTATTATTTACCCTTAATGATTTTGCCGTCAAAACTTTGAGCTTGTTACAAATTACAAATAATCTCAGAAATCTTTGTCTTTGTGAGTAAATCAAGCTCTTTTGAATCTATTTCTTACAAAGTCATTTATCTTTAGTGTAAAAAAAAGGTTATCAGCTATGTCGAAGAGATTCTGTTATGTTCTCAAACTAAGTTTATACAGTGGGTACAACATTTAAATTTAGTCCAACGGGCGGGTTTCGAATCTTCAAACTTACGAATTTTAGTCTCAATCGTTGAGCTATGCAGGAAATGCCATAAAGTATCCATATTATATACTACTACTACGATTAAAGTAAACTACTAGTAATATTTAATTTTATTTTCCATACTCTAGAAGCCTAGCAAATTAAATTATAACGCCGTAGGGCAGTTTGATGAAGTGGATCGGGGTATATTATGGTAAAATAGCGTATGAAAGTTTGTAAGAGGAAATTTTATTTATAACGAATTGTATAAATGTCATATACCTACAGTATGTATTTGTTATGCTGCTCAAAATGCGTTAAAGTGCAATAATTATTCAAAGAATAAACCTGCTAGGCAGCATGCACAAGCGAAAGTGTAGTTTACGTAACCCACAATGAAATTCTAAAGTTTTTTCCGACATACGAGAGGTTTGCCTAATTGGAGCATAAAATGCTTTCAACAGCTCTCTACTTTACAACAATAGACGTTTATATACGTACAAATTAAGGACGGCCGCTGTTTAAGTATGTTTATAACAACTGTGGTGTTGCGGGTACGTATATGTTGTCGTAAAAAGGGAATGTAAAATAAGGTTGGAAACAACATTATAAAACGCTACCAAATGAAAGGCAGCGCGTGTGCAGTGATATTAAATTATAATATTTTCTCTTTACTCGTTTCTTCATGCACGTGGATTTGGGGTATTAAAAACACAGTCCACTTCTTCAAACGCACGCACACTTTTAAGACCTACTTTTACGAGATGAACAATTACTAACGTTAGATCATAACAACTATCCCGTTAAACTGTAGAATATTTCGTTGACGCTAAAACCATTATTTAGAATTATAATAATATATAATAATAATGAAATCATTTATTCACAGGGTTATTGACAGAAATTATAGCTTAATACTATGTTCGGTTGAAACAGTGATACCTAAGCCTAGTAAAAACTCGTACTATAATAAAACTAATTTCTCAAAATGTACCCTATTTAAAAAATACATGATGAACATTTATACAATACTTAAAAATCCTTTGTATTCTAACATCTGACTTGTATCTATCTGTATCTATGCAATTACTCCCGTCGATCTGTTTTTGCGTAAAAGGAAAATCAAAAAACACTGTTGCATAGTGATGACTGGAACCACACTAGTAACACTCAACGCGCACTTAAAGATACTCAATTTCGCAGTTTCGCAGCATTTTGTCTGGTGGATCAACTCCTGCACCGACCTATGAAAACAAATGTAAGACCCTGCTCTGTTTAACAAAGAATTCGCAAAAAGCGGACCAGTATATCCAAACTCTCTTTTATAATGAAGTTAATAGAATAAAAAATGCAAAACCTAAAACATTTAAGCAAGGATCGTGTGATGTTTTAAAAAATATTTACTTTTTATTTATTTTATTATTCATTTATTACACATTTCTTTTTTTATTATCTAATACGTGTGAAAGATGTACATGGAAAAAAAGTCTTAGTTATTATTCAGCGGTGCTCTGTTAGTGCCTACTGTCCAAACGTCACGTCTATATTCGCGGAAGATCAGCGCTGGTAGACAGCAAAAGTGCTGAGTAAAGCATTTTGGGATCACATTAGTTTTTTAAGGTAATACATTAAGTAATCCTCTACACACTTTGATTAGCGGCGCGACGGATCGCGTGTCGTGTTACAAGTGTGTTGCGGTCTTAATGCTCGTTCGTTAACGTGTGGGGGACGCCATGGCCTGAAAATAGAATTGTTGCTGGCTAACTAATAAATATTGAAACCATTGCGTTAGTCAAGCTTATGGAAATAATTATATGATATGTAATAGTTAAGTACAATTTTCCTTATAAGAAATGTGTAATCATAATTCTTCATTATCCACAGCGTGTTATGCCAGACTGCTAGGTACAAGCCGTCACAAGGGAGAAAGTGTTTTAGAGCATAGACCCACCACGTTGCTTTAATGCGGGTGGGTAGGAAATATTTAATATAATACTAAAATATTTTAGTTTTTTTTTATCTTTGCAATTTAGCACTCGACTGCAATCTCACCTGATGGTAAGTAATGATAAGATGGCATTATATATATTAAACTGAGAGATGGTGTTAAAAAAAAACCCAGCTTGTTCTTCTTAAACCAGGCGCGTTTGGAATCGTCGTAGCGTTGGCGAACGTAGTTATCACCATCAACTCACAATAATTATGTTAACATAGATGTATGGACGCTTCATAAGTGCCTATTATAGGCCTACATGAATAAAGAATTTTTGAATTTCAATTTGATTTCGACTACTACCTCCTAAAGATACCAGAGAACGTGTAATAAGAACAAGAATATTTATAATATTAGTAGGGTAGTAACTTTCAGCGATAATAGAAAATGATGAATAATTATACCCCAAATTCATTGGAACTTCGAGTTTTATTTAAGAAGTACAGCTTAGTGTGTATAACAAACTTTGACGGGCTGCGTCGGACCTCGACAGTCGACTCCCCTCTGTTAAATAACAAACAATGGCCCTGTGATTACATTAAAACCAGCGGCAATTTCGCGATATAGCCCTCTTGTTTTGGGTTTGTATTGTTAAATGTATTTTGGTCTTTTGAAATTGGACACCGAAAAAGGATAAAAGGCTTAAAACCTTTGATGATTATGGGGTTTGCAGGTTAAAACAAAACTAGACGATTTCCGGTGTATCTTCGTATTAAGCTGGGTGCCAAGTTTGAGATTACGTACCTGCGTTTACTTGAAATTACACACTTTTCTCTCTGCACGGCTAGCATGGGTAGGAGACAATTATCTCACCGGGGAAAGGATAATATCAGCTGTGATAGCCATTCTAACTTTAGTGACAGTTACTTTTTACGGGTGATGTGTTAATCCTTACTTTCCCCTAGTCATGTAGGTATTTAATCAAATCAATTATTTCTTTATTCAAGTAGGCACATAGATTGCACTTTTGATGCGTTCATTACATACAAAATATATACATAGTAGTGAGAGTAATTAGACGGGTTTTCTCTTATCTAAACTATTAATCCACATTGATGCATTAGTTAAATATTTGACCCATTAGTACTTTCGGCATATTGCATTTTTGTTGCCTCATTATAAAACATCGAAACTCATTTACACAATGTACTATTTATTGCTTTATGAATTATATACTTATATAACTCTAAAACGATTTATGAGCATACATTTCGCTCGTTATTTAAGTCACTATTATTTACTAGTTTTTGTAAGATTTATGTGAAAATAGCTTCTTTGAAATTGTGCTGCATTGAAATTATCGGCTAGTAAGTTTGTGATACGTTTTAATAAGTTCGTATTAAAATATTTTTTAGCACGCAACACAGTTTAAATTATTGACTTTACGCGTTTCGTGTTTGAGGTTGAGTCTAAGATAAGGAAAAACCGGTTATGTTTGAATTAGACATCGAGGATTCCGCACCGAGGTGCAATATATTGTTTCATATATGAAACACTACCATTAGAAAAATGTTTGTGTGACCATGAATGTTTTTCAGTGGCTGGGTATA
The DNA here is from genome assembly GCF_905163445.1 of Pararge aegeria. Lineage (NCBI taxonomy): Eukaryota > Metazoa > Arthropoda > Insecta > Lepidoptera > Nymphalidae > Pararge > Pararge aegeria. Next base: position 5,316,028 of record NC_053195.1, on the reverse strand, counting down.
TTCTAAGTATTTATGTATATTATTCATAAAAATATTCATCAGTCATCTTAGTACCCATAACACAAGCTACGCTTACTTAAGGGCTAGATGGCGATGTGTGTGTTGTCGTAGTATATTTATTTATTTATTATTAACATTATGATATGATTGAGAAAAAAAACACCAAAGAAACATGTTACATTTCCACACATGTAAAGATAAAGAACGTAACCCTACTTTGATTTGTTGTGTTAATACTGAGATTGTTTAGGAAAATAGAATTTTAGGAAAAACTATAAAGGAACAGCCGGAAAACTGCTAAGTTACTGCATAGAAGATTTCTTTAGGAGTCCCTTGAAATATTGTTTCAATTAATTCGTTTGATTCATTCCCGCAAAAGTGTTCATTCATTTTATCAAAATCCGTTTTCGTGTTTTCTTATTTTATTTGTATTTTTAATTTACAACCGCGCTCCGATTTCTGCATTGCGGTTGGTTGTAGTCGATGTGACCGAATTTTAGGCTTCTGTAATACGAAAATGCTACCGCAGTTCTCTGCTCAGTTCCTGAATAATTCAAGGAATATAACAAACCCAATTTATTAAACCGATGTAATTACAGGCACACGAGGCTTTACACCTACGCCGTTCGATTACCGTTGCAGGACGTGTTCCTTGCATGCCCTACGAAACGTTGTTATGTGTACACCTACGCCGTTCGATTACCGTTGCAGGATGTGTTCCTTGCATGCCCTACGAAACGTTGTTATGTGATTACACCTACGCCGTTCGATTACCGTTGCAGGACGTGTTCCTTGCATGCCCTACGAAACGTTGTTATGTGTACACCTACGCCGTTCGATTACCGTTGCAGGATGTGTTCCTTGCATGCCCTACGAAACGTTGTTATGTGATTACACCTACGCTGTTCGATTACCGTTGCAGGACGTGTTCCTTGCATGCCCTACGAAACGTTGTTATGTGATTACACCTACGCCAGTCGATTACCGTTTCAGGATGTGTTCCTTGCATGCCCTACGAAACGTTGTTTTGTGTTTACACCTACGCCGTTCGATTACCGTTGCAGGACGTGTTCCTTGCATGCCCTACGAAACGTTGTTATGTGATTACACCTACGCCGTTCGATTACCGTTGCAGGACGTGTTCCTTGCATGCCCTACGAAACGTTATGTGATTACACCTACGCCGTTCGATTACCGTTGCAGGACGTGTTCCTTGCATGCCCTACGAAACGTTGTTATGTGATTACACCTACGCTGTTCGATTATCGTTGCAGGACGTGTTCCTTGCATGCCCTAGGAAACGTTGTAATGTGATTACACCTACGCCGGTCGATTACCGTTGCAGGACGTGTTCCTTGCATGCCCTACGAAACGTTGTTATGTGATTACACCTACGCTGTTCGATTACCGTTGCAGGACGTGTTCCTTGCATGCCCTACGAAACGTTGTTATGTGATTACACCTACGCCGGTCGATTACCGTTGCAGGACGTGTTCCTTGCATGCCCTACGAAACGTTATGTGATTACACCTACGCCGTTCGATTACCGTTGCAGGACGTGTTCCTTGCATGCCCTACGAAACGTTGTTATGTGATAAACGACTAAGACACCGGGAGGTATCTTTGCATCGTTCGAGTCCATCTAGGACCGAAGTGTATCGATAATGCAGTCGTATTTATATCATAATACCCACCAACTCAATGTCATGAACATTGGTTTCTAATCCCTACTAATATTATAAATGTGAATGTAAGTTTGTTTGTTACGCTTTCATGCAAAAACAACTAAATCGATCATCACGAAACTTTGTACACATATTCCTGAAAGTATCAGAAGTAATATAGGATACTTTTTACCCCGAAATTAAGCTCAGTTCTCTTGGGAGAGGGGACGACTGTTTGTCGATTTTAAACCAGGCTTAGCTATCCTAAATACATAAAGTGCTGCCACATTTATGAGGCACATGTATTTCGAAAAACAAAAGCGGACGAAGTCGCGGGCAACAGCTAGTCAAATATAATTTTATATTTAATAATTATTAGGGTATTTGCAAAATCCTAATCAATTTAATAAAATGTCTGGCAAATATGAATTTATAGTTATCAAAAGTTTGGTTATTTACCCACTTTATAAAATTACTGTAGCATATGTTTATACGATGGTTTTCAACTCACCACCAGGTTGGCCATCTGCTTGGTCTCTCAATTATAATTATTAAAATGAAAAATGAAATACTCAATTGAAGTTGTTACGAATGCTTATTTTTTAGACTGTTGTAACTTATTTTTTTTTCTATTACAGGTAGGTTTATTGCTCACCTGGTGGGTAAGTGATGATGTCCTGGACTGCCACACTTAATTTAGCTGACAAAACAAGACACTATTACGCTTGTACCCGCCACCATGGTGTTCTTACGAAGCTTTCATTAAGTAGCCGGCATACTTAAATCGAGGTACGTAATTTACCGGACTTTCCTTCATACCTCCACAAATGGGAATCGAACCAAGGTCTCCTGCTTGACAGGCGGTGGTACTTGCCGCTATGCTGCCAAGGACACAGCAGTGGTAGCCTAGTGACGTAGATACAATACAACATAGATAATGAATTTGACGGCCGAGTGGCGCAGTGGGCAGCGACCCTGCTTTCTGAGTGAAAGGCCGTGGGTTCGATTCCCACAACTGGAGAGTGTTTGTGTGATGAACATGAATGTTTTTCAGTGTCTGGGTGTTTATCTGTATATTATAAGTATTTATGTGTATTATATTCATAAAAAAAATATTCATCAGCTATCTCAGTACCCATAACACAAGCTACGCTTACTTTGGGGCTGGATGGCGATGTGTGTATTGTCGTAGTATATTTATATTTATATATTTATATTAATTATGGACATATTTCACACCCCGCCGCGACGCTTCAGCTCCAAAAGCAAATTAAAATGTTATTAGAGGGTAGGTGATGAATGTTTAGTTTTTATTACTATTGAATGTATGTACTATACAGCTTATTTTTATGTTTTAATTTAATTTTTTGTAATTATTACTTGTTGTTAAATTCCTTTAATAGCCCCGGGGATACGAATTTGGTAACTGTAATGTCATCACGGGGTGCGTTGCTAAATAAATAAGTTTTCCATCATTGAATAGTGGACATCAGACACTACTTGAAAAAAAACTGAGCTTTTTCATAAATGTACCTTGTTAAAAATGCCGTGTGGTAACGGCAGATCAGAAATCAGAATACAGTTGTCAGCACTCCTCGTTTAGGGATGAATAAAATAATAATAATAATTGTCTTTGTGTCTCATTTACAACAGGTTCTTATAATCTGAGGAACGGTAACAACTGTATTACTTAAAAACTATGTTACATCTATTAACACCCACCTTGTTTGCTTAAATACAAAAAGACTAAAACAAGAAAATTAAAATATTACAACTAACTAAAACAGTACAATTTACAATTTTATAATTTACGTGTTCGTGTATGCGTAAGTGTGCGACATTGTGTAATATAAAACATAGACATAGGCAGCAGCGTCTTTTGTGCCACTACTACCACAATGTACTGCGATCACCTGCCCGTCTGCCCATCGGGTGAATATCGGCAAACCCTCCCGTTGAGAGGCCTTTAGTCCATCGGTGGACTGAAGGCTATTGATGAAGTAAAACGTAACAATCACTAGGTATTTTCCTTACTACTAAAATAGCTATATATACTACTTAGTATTATTTTAATGACAGTGAGACCAGTGGCGTGCATTGGGTTCCTTGCCAGGGTATGCATACTGCAGAAAAATTGAATATAACGGCTAAAATTCTCCTCCTATACGGGTTATATAACAATTTTAGGGTATGCAGTGCTTTTGCGCATGTATGAAGTGCACGCCACTGAGTGAGACCCATTTTCAACCAAAAGTTTATTTTCTCAAAACGGCTAATAATTGACGGAGATCTGTGGCAAAAACATTTAAAAAAAGAATCGAATCGGGAACCGAGAAGTCGGTTAAAAATAGGCCAAACTTGCTATAAAAAGTCACTGTCTATATTATGTCAAACGATTATTTCGAAACATAGTTTGAGTGGACTATAACGCCAATTCCGAGAGTAAGTTTTCTTTAGCGGCCCATTAGTGTTTCTCGCGGTTGATTGCCAACTTTACATGTCCTAAATTTCCGTAAACGTCTACATTCTATTTTATAAACGTCTAGAGAATTCCGCGGTGTTATATATATAAGTGTGTCAATATGTATATTTAAAAATTCAGCGTCCGTATATCCGTATATAATAATTTTGATACACAACGTGGCATTTTTGCATCATTTCAACCAACCAGGATGTCCACTTTTGAACCATAGCCTTGCCCACCAATACGTGTTGTACCTATACAAGGTAATATGAATGTGTTATGATTTCACTATCCCTAAGTTCCCGCGGGAACGGATATCAATTTAAATCAAATTGTTTGGACTTAACGAGGCCTGTGACCAGGCCTACATAAGCTGTGAACGATAAAACACAGTAATTTAGAGTTTTATAAATGATCAATGTGATTTTATTTCAAACTGGTTACTAAAGGTTTTAGATTTCATATGAACTCTCTAGTAATCTAATATTCTTTTATTCGATAAGAAATAAGCACTTGTCTTCTTATCTTAACGAATGGTCTTTAAATGGTAGCGGGCTAACCAGTTAGGGGTCGGAAAATATATCAAACTCATATCTATTATGAAAATTTGCCGAAGATTTGTTTGGTGTGGCGTATAAGGATTGAATAAATTATAAATTACACCGGAGCGCGGAGTGATGAGCGTGGAGTATAGCAAATTAAGCTTGATTTTCATAATATATCATGGAATTCCGCAAAGTAACGCCTGCTTCTATCAAATATTCAAACTCATATCACCCATCGGTTTCTACGCAACATCGAACCGGAACGCTAAATCGCTTTACGGGACACGTCTTTGTTGGTAGGGTGGTAAAAAGCCGAGGCAAAAACCAACCACCCGGCCAGACCAGAGAATTTAGAAATTCCCAAATTACCCACGCCTAGGATCAAATCCGGGACCTACTAGGCTCCTATAAGACCACAACGCTTCTCCACTGTGCCATGGAGATTGATTCCTTAAGTAAAAGCTATCCACAAATAAAACGTATTAAAGTGAAAGCAACTGTATTAAAATAGTTAAAGCTAACTTAAATCGCAAGGTTCCCCTATTTTCTTGCGTCATTTATTTTTACGTTTATTTCATTGTTATTCTGGTCATTTACATTGCTATTGTAACCGTAATACCATTTCCATCCTATTTTCGATTATTATTGATGGGACTCATTTAGAATACAAAACTTGGTTAATCATTCCGTCAGCGTGGTGGACTGTGGACTAAACCTGCCTCATTGTGGGAGGAGACCAGTGCCCTGTGTGGGTTGATTTGATGATGATGATGAAGAGGAGGAGGGCACTTTATAAAATGCTTAAATATTACCTAGTCAACTGTCTTAATTTTTGATTAATGTTATCGTCAAACACGTTTGGAAAGAGTTGTACAAGATCCTTCAAAGAATCAAATAATTTGCCTTTAAATTTTTCACTCATGCGTGCATCATTCGGCTTCTGCGTCATCAAAATTCAAATTCGAAATTCATTTATTTCGAGTAGGCCTAATATAAGCACTTTGAAACGTCAAGTCTGTCTGTTTGTAGTGATGTATGTCATGTATGTGACGGAATCAGTATGTTTTAATTCCGGTTTCATTTAGTTTCGTTTTCATATTATTTTCACAATTTTTCTCCTCATTATGGACAGAAAAATAAAGATGCAGTTGTGAAGTCTACATCCCCTGAAGATGCTCCAATATCGAATATCTGGTTGTATTGAAATAGTAAATCTATACTATTATTGTAAGGATGAAGATTTGGTTAATTATTTGTAATCGATATACTACTAATTAATATGGTATTCATATGGTTTTTTTATTTGCTCTACTAAATATCTTGAACATCCTTCGTACACTCGGTAACTTCGTCGGTTTTTATTACTTAATCGCAATGGCCTTTGCAAATCGCTCTTACTAGTTATTTTTCTCTCTTATCGCTTAATGAAAGTGAAAGTACTACCAAAATGTACAGAGAATCGTGTTTATGGTCGCTTACGTAATCTTTCAATTACTAAAAGAACACAATAACACACGTTCATGTTTTTTACACGCAAAAATGCAAAAAACTTACAATTGTAAAAAAAACTCAAGCGTCTTTAATTAGATGTTTGAGATCTCTTATCATGCAAGCATCTCCGGTAATGAGTCAAGTAATGCCACTTCCTGTATCTACTTAGCTACCGTCAGCTTCTCCATGTCTAATTTTTTACCTACTAGATTGTTGTTTATAATATTTAGTTTCTACTACGGAGTATGGTTCTCAGGCATGGATGGATCGAGCAAATAAAATATAAAAAAGGAGACGCCTTTGAAATTGTTAAATTTTTTTGAAGTTTGTTTCGCTCTAACACCGGATCATCCTTAGGAGATGTTGACTTTACGCTGTTAACAATGTTTGGTGTAGTATCAAGCTAGAAGAGATTATAAATTACACCTACAGATACTTCTGCTTTTCGGGGAGAATAGCAAATTAAGTTAAATTTTTATATTATATCATGGAATTCCGCAAAGTAACGCCTGCTTCTATCCAATATGTAAAGTTATTTTTTGGTTCAAAAACATTATACGGTTCTTCTGGCGTTCCAACCCGATATAAGCCAAAATATAGTATTTCTAAACAGATTGACCTTTTGATCATATAAAAAAAGTCTAATAGATTTAATACAACCCAAAAGATTACGACATGGTCGCGGTTTCGGTTTTAACCATTTGGCCAAATTATATGCAGTAAAAGGTTTTAAATACTTAAGAATTCATAATTTTCTATAATATGACCAATAAACATGTCCTAAGGAATTTAATTATTTTTTAAATATCAAAAACTACTTTTAATATTTCAAAAAAATATTATAGTTAGAAAATCGGTTTAGCAGATCCAGAGATTACCCCTAACAACGTCACAATCTCACAAACGTTCCCTGTTTATAATATTAGTAAAAATTTATTTTTATTTCTGATCTTTTAATTTTGAAATTCTTCTGTATATGGATCCCTGACCTGAAAAAAATATTTTCATTATTGCTCATATTATTTATTTTTTTACTCATTTATTTTTTATTGTAAATATTGTGCAAATTAAGAAATGGTTATGTTTAACAATGTAGGTAAATAATAAGTTAGGCATAAAAATAATATGTATAATGGTAGGCATTGTTTAAAAGTACATAATAAGTTTATCGCGCACCTACATACAACCCATTATAGCTTTAACCCTAAAATTATTTGTAGGATTGTGAATCTATTAGTATTTTCTTGGAATTCAGTATGGCAGAGATTTAACATCGGCTTAGTGGGATTAAAATATTCATACATCCGCTTCCTTTGCATTTGTTGATATACCCAATGGTTTTGATACAATTACTATAAAACTGACTTCACTATTGGACATTTTATTATTAAACTCTTTATTTGTATACCACACCATTAACATATTTAAAATATAACAAAAACAGAAACATATCGAAAGAAGTAGTAATACAAAAGGCGGCCTTATCGCTTAATAGCGATCTCTGCCAGGCAACCTTAGAATTAGAAAAAAAAAGAAGAGGAGAATAGACTGCTGGTGGTACAAATATTAAAATACATACATGCGAATAACTACATGCTAATACATAAACTAGTGTACACAAAAAGATAAAAATTAAATAATATAATTAATAAATAAAAATAAACTAATATATAACAACACTTACATTATACATATTTAAATACTATAACATACAATAAATGAGTAAGTATATACATACTATTAATAGTCGTTAACAATATAATGGGCCTTAACTGCTCTTTTAAATATCGCCAGTGATTTGGATCGTCGTATGCTCAATGGAAGCGCATTCCACAGTTCCACAGCTCGTACGCTAAACGAACGCTTTTAAAATTTTGTCCTATGATAAGGCATACACAGCGTCAGCGCACGGCACGATCTTAAATAAGATTGCTCACCAAGAAAAGTGAACTTCTCTTTTAAATGCGAGGGAGTTTTTAGATGAAATAATACACAGTACAGAAGTGAAAGTACATGCATATCCCGGCGACGACGAATAGGAAGCCACTTGAGTTTTTGTCGAAATTCGGAAACATGGTCATATTTGCGAAGGCCAAATATGAACCGAATAGCAAGATTTTGAAGACGCTCAAGTTTATTAAGCTGATCCTCGGTCAAATTAAGAAAGCTTGCATCCTTGCTTGCATGCTTGGACATCTTATCACGCTTAGTGTCTTACGGTTCTGAATAGGAAATATGGCACCTACTTTATTATTTTCGTTATTTATAAACCGCATTAACGAAGTCTTAACCGTGATGAAGAAGACTTCAAGAAAAAAAGGCATTAAGTTTATTTGTTGGTAAAAAAGAGGAAATAGTTAACCAACCAAAAATTAAATTAACTTCTAAAATAAGTTTATTAATTAATTTATAAATATAAATTAGTCCCAAAGTAAGCTTAGCTTGTGATGAATATATTTTATGAATAATATACATAAATAATAATAATATACATATAAACACCTAGACACTGAAAAACATTCATGTTCATCACGCAAACATTTTCCAGTTGTGGGAATCGAAACCACGGTCTTCGACTCGGAAAGCAGAGTCGCGGTCCACTGCGCCAATCGGCCGTCGTCAGAGGATGATGCTGCCCGTTCTCTTTTACGTTCCCATAGTTACGTTCGACACACGCGTGACGAGGAGGTGGCAACTGTATTCTGACGTCACCACACGTATATTCATCATCTTCAATCCATTATCGGCCTACTTACTACAGGGTACGGGTCTCCACTCAGAATGAAAAGGGTTTAGACCTTAGTCTACCACGCTGGTAGTAGCGTGCACTGAATACATGCACAAAAGCAATGCATACCCTAAAAATTTTGTGTTACTCATAAAGGGGATGGATTTTCCATTTTATGCCATTTTCCTTCCTTATGCATACCCTGGTCAAAAACCCTGTGCACGCAACTGGACGCTGGCCATGCGCGGATTGGTAGACTTTATGCGCCCTTGAGAACGTTATGGAAAACTCTCAAGAATGCAGGTTTCTTTACCTTTTTTTCCTTTGCCCTTTAAATCTAAATTGCTTAAATCAAAAATAAACATAACTCCGAAAAGTTACTGTTGCGTGCCGGGGCTCGAATTCGGCCTCCACTAGGCTATACCCGCTTTACACTTATTGTCCGGCCGAGTTTCCCCAACTGGTTTGGTTAGCTAATCCAGCACCTACAGCAAAGGCCAAAAATAGTAACATTAACGGCTTTCGAGTATGCTTACAAATAAATAAACAAACTATTATAATTTTAACACAGTTGAGATAATGTTTGGTTTCGATCATCATGACATACCATTCATATCATCGACACAGTTTCAGAGCAAACCGCGTCACTGTGATTACTCGATATGAACTTTATAACGATCTAGGTCAAATTGTGCTCAATACCCTTGGCATGAGTTTGCACACTTCGTTAACGTCGGTAGCATCGTTGGTTTTCTAATTGAGTATCATTTCACGTCTTTCATTCGATAAAATTTTCATATCGTTAATCTAAGGGCGCTGGTTGTATGGATGACCTTTACTAAACTTATACCTATCTTCTTAGCCCTAATCCTCATTATTTATGATAACTTGATGCTGAGTAGGGCTATGGTGCACTGTGACTAACGGAAAACAGACAGCAGCGTCCTCTGTACTGCTACTAACTACCATCTACTGTGATCACCAATCCGTCTGCCGCAGCGTGGTGATTATGGGCAAAACCTCCCGTTAGGAGAGGTGAGTCCATCAGTGGACTTTTACTGTTAATGATTTTCTCTTATTATCCATATATACTAGAAGGGAGAAGAAACTGGTAGACATTTGCAGGAAAGTTTTGCGGACTATACCTAACTCAACTCCTTAATGACATAATTCATCGGCATTCATCATGATCCTAGCGTCATGTTATAGCTTTACTCAAAATTTAGGCAACCACATGCAAAAAAGATATAAGAATAGTAGTTCCAGTGACAAACAAAACTCTTAAACTATATTATTAGTAGATTTAGATAGATGGTCATGTTACTAATACCTTCCTACCATTTACACTTTGAATCTAAATAATACCTAACCTAAAACGATTAACGTTTGCGAGTGGTGAAACCTCGTACTAATACTCCTCATTCATTGACACTGTGAATTGAAACTTTTAAATCGGTATCGAATCACTTTCACCAGCACTATAAAAGATTTCTTTTTCAATGGAATTCTGTTTTGAAAATTACTGCGGAAATCACAGCTTCAATAGTTTTCATTCAAAAGATTTATATCAACAGTCGCATCATCATTTTCATTGAACCTTTTTGAATCAGCGGAATCCAATCACTTTCACTGCAACGCGGTAGAAGATTTCGTTTTCAATGTGTTTCTGCTTTGAAAAATTCTCTTAACTAGGTTATTTCGAATTCAAATATATTACCAAGTTTTATACGAGAAAACGACTCCTCAGTATCTTGTAATTATGTCGTTGTATTTATAATTGAGTATACCAGTTGTGTTCTATGCTGTAAAATAAGTATCGTTATAATATGTATATTTTTATTGAAATTCCTCGTATTTAAATGTATTCTTAGTCCGTCTTCCAGGATGCAATCTATATCTGTGTCTAAATAAAGTTAGTATTGGTTCAATATCAACGGAGGAGCTTGTAACATATATTCATATCAACCGTTTGTCGTCCAGGTCTTTTGTAGGGAGTCCCAAATACCACGGTCTTGTGCCGCTTGTGTCCAGCGGCCACCTGCGACTCGTCTGATATCATCCGTCCACCTCGCTGGGGGTCTACCAACACTGCGTTTACCGGTGCGAGATCGCCACACCAACTACTTGGGACCCCAACGTCTATCGGCTCTCCAAGCTATGAGCCCTGCCCATTGCCAATTCAACTTCGCGACTAGTTGCGCTATGTTCGTAACTTGAGTTATTCTACGGATCTCATCATTACTGATTTGATCACGTAGAGATAGATACTCCAAACATTGCTCTCTCCATCGCCTGTTGTGTGACTCGCCTTCTTATTAGACCCATAGTCATCGACCATGTTTCAAAGCCATAAGCGCTTACTACAACACAAAATTTAATATGTAGGATCCCCGTAGGAACCTTCTATTTTTCAGGAATAAAAATTATCCTATGCCCATCTCCAGAATGCAAGCTATCTGAGTTGTAAATTTCATTAAGATCGGTGCAGTGTTTGAGCTGACCATAGGTAACAAACAAACCAACAGACACACTTTTTCATTCATTGTATTAGTATGAATTGGTATTATTATAACCTGCTATATTTCAACATAGGCATTACTTCAAATTTCAAATACGATTATAAACGAACCGTTACTTTCACCGCATGAATATGTTACAATTTACAAACAAATTAAGTATAAGAATAATTGAGTGAGTTGAAGATTAAACTAAATATTTGGATCTTTATTGTAGTATCATCCACCCAGAATAAATCATTTTAGTCTCCGGTTTAACTCTGGCAACTATAGGAAACAACTCATAAATTCAGAGACAAACATCACAAAGTGCTATAAAATTATCACTTACTGTTACCACAAATTGATAACGTTTAATTCAAATTTAAATGCACTGTTGAAAATCTCGAATTCAATAAAACCAGACATTCATGTGGGTTTTTGCATATATTTTTTATAAACACTATGCTTTATTTTGGAATTATGTTCCTATATACTAACTGGCTGTTGGCGGCGATTTCTTCCTTTTATTTCATTTTTTAAATATCCCGTAGGACCCGGTTGATTTTCCTGGGATAAAAAAATGTCCAGTACATCTCCAGATGCAAGCTATAATATATTCGATGAGGGGTCAATGTACGATGCCGCGTAGAAATCAATTACGCCTATGGGTTTAGTATAACTGCCATATCCTTAACTGGTTAGCCCAGTGGCGTGCACATCATACATTCACAGAAACACTGCTTACCCTAAAAATTATATCATTCGTAAAGTAGGAGGATTTTTCCATTTTCTGCCAAGTTTTTGAATTATGATCTTGAACCTTACTCGCGCCACTGGGTTAGCCCGCTAATATCTTGCCTCATTACTTGTAAGATTATAGAGATACTACCACCATGTGAGATTGCGATCAAGGGCTGTCTTATAGGTGAATAAATATGAAAGGTGAGATTGCAATAAAAAAAACTTTAGTTTGTAGGAAATTAATAAGAAGATAGTTTCGTAGAACAACAAAAAAGAAACAAATACAAATTCCCTCTAGTCGGTTGGAACGACCTTTTACAGGGCTTGCACCTTCTTTTATAAACCCCGTATAGCCGTATGGCGGGGAAATAAAACAGGGTATCCATCTTTGAGAGAATTCATCATGTCACGTAGTGAACGTGAGCCGCATTTCTTTGGGATATAAATAAATTTACCTATACTTACCTACGGCTTTTATTTTCGCAGTACAATATGGTTCATCGCGAACAACTTTGCTTATTCAGTTGTACTGAAATCTTCCTCAACAATGTATTAGAATTCAAAGCGTTCTTAGTTCTTAGCGTTCAAAATTCTTGTAATTCAAGTAGGCCTTATTAACGTCCCACAACGGAGAGACGGTTCTGGAGTATAAACCCACCACGCTGCTCCAATGCCGACTTGACGGCCGACTGGCGCAGTGGTCAGCGACCCTGCTTTCTGAGTCCAAGGCCGTGGGTTCGGTTCTCAAAACTGGAAAATATTTATGTGATGAACATTAATGTTTTTCAGTGTCTGTGTGTTTATCTGTATATTATAATTATTTATGTATATTATTTATAGAAATATACATCAGTCCTCTTAGTACCCATAACACAAGCTACGCTTACTTTGGGGCTAGATGGCGTTGTGTGTATTGTTGTATATTTATTTATTAATTTTGAAACCGTCTGTAGTGACTATACCATCAGTTCAGAAGGCAGATTTTTCCAAGAAGCCGATAACAAATTTGGCCATTGCTCTTTTCCAACATCAACATTTTACATCTTATTCAATCTTGTGATAGAATTAAGCGAAGCAGTCTGTTTTAAATCAATAGTATAGTCGTCATATAGTATGAAATATTTAATATGTAGGAACTAAATTAAATTGCTACATCAACCCATTCCTCAGTAAACACGCCAAAGATTGTCTGGGAGAGACCGTTTTAGCGAGATGTGGTCTACATTTGCACGCCTCAATGTCTAGTTTAACTATCCTCTGTGACCGTGAGTATTGTTTTCTTTGTATGGAATTTTAGTGTGCAATAAAGACCGGTCAATGAAATATAGACAGTATGTTTGCACAGAGAATCAACACAACGAGTTTAGTTGCTTATAAAACACTATAAACTTCCTCTATAGCAATCTTGTTGATAGCAGTGTGTTTAAAAAACAGTTTCCCTCATCAAAGTCAAAATCATTATTCAAGTAGGTGGCACTTTAAGGTGCGTACATAAGAATCACACGGCAGTGAGATGATGGCGATAACCACATTCGTAAACTTAAAACTAAAGCTACGAGGGTTCCAAACGCGTCCTGGTCTAAGAAGAAGTCCACAACAAACTTAGCCGGGTGTTTTTTTTTTTGTTATCACCATCTCACATTGTCATTTAAAATTATTAGAAGAGCAACCTGGTTAGAGCAATAATTCACACCCAAGCTTTTTTATATCGACTGCGGTCACTGTGGTCAATCCTCAGAGATTTTTTTCTAACTACACGTTAGATACTATAATGCAAAAGGGTGTGCGCAAACACAGGTGTACTATCTATTCTCTCCCTCTCATAGTCCGATGGGACGGCAGCTCCGACACGACCGGAAAGAGTTCCGGGGCAGGACCGACAGATTAACGTGCTCTCCGAGGCACTGGGCCAAAACTCTGGAACTAAGAATTTCTTGATATAAGAACCCAATATTTTTCACTTGCTTGACCCGGTGTTCGAACCCAGGACTATCGCGATCTGCATTCGAACATGCTCACCCCTAGACCAACTAATGACAAACGAGCAGTGGCGTGTACAGTGTTTTTGACCAGGGTATGCATAAAGAAGGAATATGCCATAAAATTGAACAATCCTTCAAATTGTGTTATACGAAAGTTTTAGGTTAGGCAGAGCTTTTGTGCATGTATGAAGTGCACGTCACTGCCAACGAGGCAGTTGGTCTCAGTGAGTGAACTTATAAAATATAACACATATCCATTGGTTCATAGAGTATTTTAACATTAGGCGGAATAAGGAGAAGAAACTCTATAAATCTAATTATGCAACTTAAATGGCTCATGATGTGGGGATTTGGCAAAGTATCCTGGCGGCACCTTATTCAGAGGAAGCCAGAATGCTATTCGATTTTAAGTTAAGATAAGAGAAAGGAAGTATCAATTTTTGTAAAGGGAACGATGGGGCTGACATTCTTATTGTTAAGAAAAGTCCCGAATAAATAAAGAATTAAAAAAAAAAAAAAAACTTAAATGGCGATGAATGGGTCATATTCCAGGGACTTGATACTAATTATAACTAATTATAAAGATAATAGGTACATTCCAATAACTGCCCCATATTAATTTGCCAATTATACCACGGTATTGCATTGTAAAGTAGTATTTATTTGGTGTCGTGTCAATGGATATCTTATAAATATAATGCATCGTTCTTGAACTATTACGGATAATAACTTCTATTCAGTCTTATGTTGGGTAGGGAAGCAGAGACAGCCCAGTAGTTAGGACTTTTGCTTTACCTTTCGGGGGCCCAATTCGAATCCCAGCACGCACCTCTAACTTTTCTGAGTTATATCCGTTTTAAGTAATGAAAAAAAACACATGCTTTAACGTTTAGGAAAAATATCTTAAGGAAACCTGCATACCTGACATTCTTCCGTATTCTTCTTGAGGGCATGTGAAGTCCACCAAACCGCACTGAGCCGGCGTGGTGGACTACGGCCTAAACCCTACTCATTGTGGGAGGAGAACCGTGCCCTTTAGTTTAGTGGGCCGTTGATGGGTTGATATGATGATGATGAGCTTTATTTATTACCTACTTTCTATGCCGTTTTGAATATAGCATTAACAGTAATAGTAATATTCGAATGACCACGTGCTCTAAAATGATAAATTAAGTTTCCAAAATATATAGTTATAAAAGTTTGGTATCATGAGCCGAAAATAATTACAACAGCTGTGTGTATATGCGGTATATTTTACGACTGGACGTAGGGGTAAGTAGATCGCAAATAAAATATTTGCGCAGAGAACTTATTAGTTGCTTGCAGGGCGGGAATCCCTGTTTTATTGATCGTTGCCAAGTTTTGGCTATTTAGCCAACCAGCCAATAACCTAAAATTCCTCTAAATCATGCAACCTAATATATGCCATTAGCAAAAGATATATGCTTGGTTATTTCATTGAATTTTCTATAACTTGTCCAAATTTAATTTTGCTCAATTTACATAGAAATTCATACTTACAATAAATATTCAAAAGTAAAAGTTTTACACACATACACATACACACACATACTCACACACAGGACTATCGCGCTATATTCTTTTATATATTGATATAAATAATATTTCTATAAAGTAACACAGTGATGAAGATTATAGGTTGTAAAATATAAATTTTATATTGTACTGTTCATTTATTGTAGTTTTTTGAACTGAATTGAGCATCTAGGTATATAGTGTTCAAAAATTCAGCTCCTTCTAGATGTTAATAAATCTTCTGTTAACATTAACTGCAGAATGATTTTCTAAGGACAATTATAGTGGTTGAAAATTGCATGTTTGTAACAAACATATCGAACATAACATACATGTATATGTTATTTTCCTGTAAGAATCATGCCACAGATTTCACGTAAATTTATACTCGAAATTAAACACGTTCAGCACACGGCAGACCTTGTAATTTTTTAAAATTAGTTAGTTTTAAATGTTTTTTAGTGGCAGAAGAGTGACTACAGAAAGATATACTTGACGTTGCAAAAATGCTAATATAAAGTAAGCCTTCCTAAAATAAAATGAATTTTGAAAAAATCTTTCATTAACAAACGACAAACTTTATTTTAAACCTGTGAAATAGTTAATAGGTTTAAAAAAGGTGAACAGTGAACAAATGAAGACAAATAGAGTACTTGATCACTCGTTCTAGAGAACTGTACATACCCACGAATACAAACAGTAGCTCAGACTTACTTAGGTATATTTACAAAAAAAATAACAAACGTGTGAGAGTGTGCGAGGTTGTGTATAAGTAATGTATATGTTTGTATTTATGTATGTATGATCATTTTTACACGCTTATGTCATGATTTTAAATATATTATTAAGTTTGTCTGGTTTCAAATATATTAAGATGTTATTGTAATTTTAAAATAATTAAGTAAGTAGTTTGATTAAAAATATTTGTATATTGACTTTTAAAAATAAAAGGATTTCGTCTGAGTTCGCGTGGTCTGTTCGGTATTCATTCGGGTCAGTGCTGGGGAGGGGATTTGAGAGACCGAGCGGAGAACGCGATTTCATTTTACTTAAGCATAAGCTTCGCCGGTATGTATGTTTGTAACCGACTCCTTTGGACTTGATTTTGACCCTCTTCAAACGGTCTGATTTGTTCAAACTTTGTAGATATATCGAGAACCGACGACAATACTCTAATATGATAAGCTTATTCCATTTTTGTAAAATAAGATTTTTGTTAATTTATATAATTTTCATCTATGATGGTACCGATTCTGTTCCGCTAAAATCATGCTATCTTTATTCACATACATATCACGATGAGGACAAAACTACTTTAAGACTTGTCAAATTTAATTTACCTTTGAGATTTGTGTACAACAGAATTGGCACCATTATTCCATTCATGTCAGATTCTGGATAGCTTACTCAAAAATATATTTAGTCGATAAGGCAGGAATGATGTCAATTTTAATTTCCAACCATTATTTTTAGCCGATTTCTTTAATATTAACAAATTTCATGGTTAATGGTTAACCGATTAATTAGGCTATAATAAAAATAGGTAGTATAAGAAAAACTAAAAATCACGCTTTTATAAATAAACTAAACCCGTTCCTTACAAAAACTACTATCGCCAAAGGTTGTCTGGGAGAGATCGCTTTAGCGATAAGACCGCCTTTGCACACCTAAACTAGTTTTTTATTATTTTTTACTTGTAAATGTGTTTTTTTGTATTTTGTTTTTATGTGTACAATAAAGAATTTAATAATAATAATAATAATAAACTAAACTAAAGTAGAAATTAGTTTGATTCTTTATACCAAGCGTGTTTTTTAGTTTATTTGAACTATTAATTATTAATGATGATTATTATTTTGTTTTAGCAATACGTAAATTATCCTTTATCGGTGCAAATGACGTCCGTTTTCTAAATTCGATTTATCTGTAATCTGTTGATATGTCGCTTCGCAAAGTTATTAATGGTTAAAATTGTATGGAATTTTTCACATTAACAACATTTCTAAGTCATAAAGAGGTTACGGATGGATTGAATATAGAAAATGGGCATTTCTCTTCAGTGAACTGTATATAATATTTTTTTCATAATTGAACCAAGCTATTGTGCCACAAGTGATGCAGTCTAAATATATTGTGTGTGCAGATATGCGTGTTTTTGCAGGCGTAGTACTCGCATCTATTATGCGGACGGGGTTTCCGCCAGAGGCTGATTCGCAGAGTGCCTGGAAGGCTAGACACACATTAAAGTCACGCTTTAAGTCTCATGTTTTCATTTTGCGTTTTTACACTTGCGTCCTCAATAGAAGTTTGTATGTACATTTAGTTCACTTTTACTATTACACTATTTTAATCCTGTTGTAACCTTTAAAACTTTATTAAAACGGGTATCCGATGCAGAAAATTCGGATCGAACTGGCAGCTGATATATTTTACTCTGTTAAACTTGCTCCCCTTCATTTGAATTAGTATAATTGCGTACATTTATAGATTGGCGTTCCCCAATTCTCTGTCTCCCTCCCTCACCAAATGAATGAAAACGGCAGCCGTATTTCAATTAAGTTTATGTGTGAAACAATATTCTCTCACTGTTCCCTGATACTGTTCATTGATTTCAATAAGCCTGCATTGGCTTGCATATTATCACGCGTCGGCACTCAATCTCCCGGGAGCATCCCAGGCGACGCTGACGAGTGTCCTACAAGTCTGGCCACGAAATAGCTGTAAATATTTCTACTATGATATGATAATGTAATGGGCTTATTTTGTATAAGATACATGGAAAACAAATGCTTAATGTAGATGAAGATAATTTGATATTCGCTGATAATATAAGACGCTTTTGCTTTGGAATACAGTCAATGTTATAAGTTCAAAAGTAGAACCAATTTATTATATAGTCCCCGAATAGATTTCTAGTTCAAAATATTTTCAGGACGTTATCGAGTGCTTAATATTTAGAGGCTTGCTTCCTATAAGATAAAGGAATGAAAAACAAATACTTAATGTAAATAACGATATTGTACATTCACTGAAAATGTATGAAGATGTTTATTTATAAGTTGAACAGTAAAAACTATTTAATATATGGTCCTCCGAATAGATTTCTAGTTTAAAATCTTGCAGCACGTTATCTTGCTTAGTATGGTTTTCGAAAACTAGCTCTACAACGAAAGTTCCATCGAAAACAAAAAGTATTTTAGAATAATCGTGTTTTTAATATTAAGTACCTACTCAGATTTTTTATCTTTAAAGAAGCTAGAAAATCGGGAATGTGTGAATTCATCAACATGCGCCTTCTGTGCTACGGTAACTTCTACTTTATAGTGGTACCTACTTGTAGTTTTACTGGCTGGAAGAATGTCTGAAAAAAAAACGCGAAAAAGGTATTGAAAAAGTAACCGTGTAATTTGTTATTTAATCTTAAATCCAAAATTATGCCGCATTTCAAATTTCAATCTCCCTAACGATATAACAATACTCAGCCGAAAAGTTTGATTACCACCCCTTGGCCCTGCAGGCATCTTCACGGAACGAGCGGAATTCACTCGAGTTGTAATTCCTGTCATTTTGCGGTCTTGAACTGTCAGTAGGGAAGCCTTTTATTGATCAAACCCTCGTGACCGCGGGCGACAGGACGTACCTTCCGGCTTGCAGAAACCTTCATATTAACAGCTGATGTTAATACCCTTTCACGTATCATGGTATTAATTATTGTTCAGTTTTTTTTTATTGTCATAAAATAGGCAAAACATGTCTCCACTTTAGCGTTAAACAATAATACTAACCAGCGTAAAGGACATTTCGGTGTAATGCTACCTACGTTGCATTTGTCTTTGGGCTAAAATTAAAAGATCCGTGACTTCATTTCACGCAAACTTTATGTCTCAATAATAAAATACATATTGCAATGCTATTGAAAATATGAGTCGTGATAGATTGTCATTGTCATAATTTCCGGAGGGAAGAATATTTTGTGAAAGGACAAACAAGTGTAGGAAGGCGAAATAAGAAATGAAGGGAATGTGTTTAAGAGGATATAAATCGATGTGCGTGTAAAAGGAGCAGGTAGTGGTATGACGGCTATTAAAAGAGAGTGGAAGAAGAAGTCGTATGTTCTTGCGAATTCACTTAGTGTAAGATGAGGGCAAGAATAGGGAAGCTAGTGTGTACCTACCTATATTTGAAGGCTATCACGCCACGTAGGTACACCGTACACCTCAGATTAGGTTGTATATTAGGGATGTTAAATACCGAAAACGAAAACCACAAAGTTAGTACGTTGGGTGAAATTATTTCGTTGGCACATCAGAATACAGTTTTCACCACACTTGCCTCGAGGCGTCTAAGGGAGTATAACAGATAACAAGCAGCAGCGTAACCGGTGCTATAATACTGCTGCGTCGGCCCAGCGTGGTATTATGAGCATACACTTCGGTTGCGAGAAGCCTTTAGTCCAGCAATGAGCTGTCATAGTATAAATATTGTTTAAAGAAATATCGAACTCCACTAGTTTTGCCTCAGGGGACACTGGTGCTAAGATCGTAACATGAAAGGGTTTTATTCGATACTATTCTTGCAAGTTCGTGTTCCTCTCAGTCCTAGTAAAAGCTCTTTTCGGCGAGAAAGTTCGCATTGTTTCGTGGCCCGCCTCGGTAGGGAAGCCCTGTATTGATCGAGCCACGCGTGACCACCGGCACCGGCGACAGGAGGGCGCTCCCGGTTCCCACTCAACATGCA
This sequence comes from Pararge aegeria, assembly GCF_905163445.1. Classification (NCBI taxonomy): domain Eukaryota; kingdom Metazoa; phylum Arthropoda; class Insecta; order Lepidoptera; family Nymphalidae; genus Pararge; species Pararge aegeria. Next base: position 5,295,642 of record NC_053195.1, on the reverse strand, counting down.
CATTGTCAGCTGACTGCTCATAATACCCTAATATCTACTCGAATTGCTCATAGTATGTGTAGCATTATATTTTAACTACTAACCATATTTCGGTATGGAAATGTACTAATTATGAATTTTACACCAGTTTGGAACCGATTTTAAATTTCTTCTTAGGCAAAGGTCGATACCTATACAGCCTATACAGCCCCTACAAATTACCTACCGTAATATCTAGTTGAATTACTCATAGCTTTTTGTAACAAAGTTCGTCCGGGGCAGTACTCCCACCATGCTTACTTTTGCCAAACGGGGCGAAACTGCTGTCCGATTCAAAATTAGACTACATCAATGCCGAAGTAGATAAAAAATATAACCACGTCCTGCAATTAAACGCCCTGTGTCTATCAACCTGAGGCGTAGGTATTATGCCTCATTTGCCACGCCTTTCAGACCGGAACAGAGCTATGCTGCTGGGCGACAGAAACAAGCAGGCGGTAGTACTTCCCCGAACGGGCTCTGTCACAAAAATAGTTAGCTCAGAGTTGAGATCTCTTTAAGAAGTATTATGCGGTTTAACCGGCGTTCATTAATGTTATATCATATATGTATAATGTTATTCTATAATATAGAATCCCTATCCCTATCCCTATCCCTACTAATATTATAAATGTGAATGTAAGTGTTTGTTACGCTTTCACGCAATAACTCCTAAACCGACCATCATGAATCTTTGTACACATATTTCTGAAGGTATTAGAATTAATATAGGATGCTTTTTATCCCGAAATTAAGCTCAGTTCTTTTGAAAGAGGGGTAGAAGGTGTTTGACGATTTTACACCATAACGCCATCAAATGATAACCGATTTAAATAATTACTTTTGTACTTTAGAGGTTATAATGTTTGTTTAATTTTGCCCAAATTTCGTGTAGATCTGATAAATGTGATTGGAGATCGAGGTCCTCAGCGGACGGCAGCCAACCCGTCATTTAAGGCTTAGCTATCCTAAATACATAAAGTGCCTAGAATTACACCTAAATCGAATGCCACATGTCTTTCGAAAAACAAAAACAAACGCAGACGAAGTCGCGGGCAACAGCTAGTAATATATAATTTACCTAAATAAAGTAACTTTATTTGTTGTAAATCAACCGTGTATGAGGATTTACATAGTCATTTTACTATATTTCGTATAGTTAATTACATGAATCATGTTTTGAAATGATATCTGTTTGTTAGCAAATAATAGAAACTAATTTTATCGTTCTTGTATCCAATTATTCTGTATTCAGCGCTACATGAATGAATGAATGAATGAATGAATCATGTTCTGTTATAATTATTGTTATTGCCATTCAATTATTCATAGAGCTTTTGTACCAATTATTTAATTTTATTTGTGTTGCTATTTATAGTTATTTACATATTTTATGTGATTAGATTTTTTTTTTTATAAATGCTGGCTTGTTGGCTGCTGTTGTTAACTTGTATTGGGTGTTGATTAGTCATTGAATATACCCCCCAAATCGTTTGTTATTTGGGCTATAAATATTTTTTTAAGTATGGCTCCAGGAAGCCAGCTTATGCTTAATTTCGCCAAGGTCACTTCTATCGGTTGATACATGTATAGGGGAAAAAGGCATTCCTTTCAAACCCACGTAAACATTTCCTAAAGGTATATCAGCCTACCAAGATCAGTTTACCTGAGCCGTGTTTATGTAATAAATGAGGAAACAAATAAACAAAAATGTATACTTTCATATTTGTAACTTTGGATAGCATATGCTTTAGAAGTTTGGACGTGGCTTTGGAAACTTGCTTCAAACGGTGGAGGAAAACATCATGGTGGAACCTGCATGCCTGAAAGTTCTCCGAAATGTTTTCAAAGGCGTGGGAAAGCAACCAATCGGCTATCGTGGACTTCAGCCTTACACCTTTTCATTCTTAGATCCCGTTCTTTTTTTTAAATAAATTAATATACTACGACAATACACACATCGCCATCAAGCCCCAAAGTAAGCGTAGCTTGTGTTATGGGTACTAAGATAACTGATAAATATTTTTATGAATATAATACACATACATATTTATAATATACAGATAAACACCCAGACACTGAAAAACATTCATGTTAATCACACAAGCATGTTCCAGTTGTGGGAATCGAACCCACGGCCTTGGACTCGGAAAGCAGGGTCGCTGCCCACTGCGCCAGTCGGCCGTCGACAAGAAGAACACCTTAACATACTGTGGCTTTAATAACTATTTAAAGCATCCGCTGAAGTCTGTATGTGGCTGTGCTAAATTAATAAAATACAGACGTAAGTTTTCATTCAAATAGGTAGGTAGATTTATGAACTAACAACACGTAAATTTCCCCAAAAAAGACGTCTATATTAACAAACTGAACTCGAATATGGGTCTAAGTGAATTGTTCTCGGAGAGGACAGAATAAAATTTGCATACCAAATTGTTGTCTGGGAGTAATGTAATGACACAAATAAGCGAAAAAGTAAGTAGTTTGCGAAATTATTCCGGTTTCCGGGGTGATTTTGTATTTGCGCGATAAGAGATATTTTTTCGTTGTTGTTCAACGAGAAACTTTTTGTTTTGTGCGTATTCTGTAACAGTTAATACGAAAACAGCAATATACATATTTAATATGCTGTACTTGTCCGCTTATTATTTCATTATACTCGTTAACTAAGTTGAACTGTAATGAATATTAAATGCATAAACAGAAAGAAATTAAACCTCGATAACGGATTCAGATTTATTTAAGCAAATAATGAGGAACTGAAACTGGAGGATACGACAGTTTTTCTAGTATAAAGGACTACGTAAACGATAAAAAAGCTTGGGTGTAAATTATTGCTCTAACCAGGTTGCTCTTCTAATAATTTAAAATGACATTGTGAGATGGTGATAACAAAGAAAAAACACCCGGCTAAGTTTGTTGTGGGCTTCTTCTTAGACCAGGACGCGTTTGGAACCCTCGTAGCTTTAGTTTTAAGTTTAGGTTACGAATGTGGTTATCGCCATCATCTCACTACCGTGTGGTTCTTATGTACGCATCAAAAGTGCCACCTGTGGGCCTACTTGAATAAAGATATTTTTGACTTTGACTTTGACTTTGACAAAAAAATATAACAATTTGTGGTTTTCAAAGTTAGCGTAGAAGGTTAGCATCTTTTCTCGCTGACTTTATTTATTTATATTAAATCGAAATACCACTCACTGGCTGAATTACTGAAATAACCGAAAACTCAGAAATAAGAAATCCTGCAAACTTTGAACTGAAATTTGGTTTGGTTGTTCCTGGTAGACATCAGATAAGAAAAGATTTTACAAAATGGGGGTTGAAAGGTTGTATGTAAATCCTATGTTTTTGTAGTAAAAAACTCTGGTGTAAACGCTGAAAGAACGCGTCTCTAGCCTCTGTCACTTGGTCACATAAAACCTTGTAAAATCGCAGTATTTAAGAATATTATAGTTTTTTCATTTATTTCAAATTAAATTTAGCGCAATATTTTAAACAAATTCCTAATATAATCATGTTGTTTTATTGATAATCATTGGTTAAAATAAAATACAACATGTTTTTATCGTAAAGCTCTTATTCAAAGTTACATCGTCCATTTAATTCGACCTATCAACGCATTCCGTCAACGGCCGAAGTATAAGAATTGTAATTTACTTATACAGCTCCCTGATCATTAGTCATACCCAATCTATTTTTATCATGATTATGTTTTTTGCTACATCAGTAGAGGATATGATCTCACGAAAGGGCGACATCAGTTTCCTAACATCCTTTAAGTCTTTAGGTGAATAGCTATCTGACATCCGTTTCAATCTCCTTAATGGTGCCTTGCAATCGACGCGGGTGTGGATTCGTCCCAGTTGTTGCATGTTTTGTCTGGTATGGCATTGTATGGTATATGCTGACGACCTTCCTGGCGCAGCGGTGCGCGGTGTGGTTGTGCGGTCCCGGGTTCCTCGGCAGGGGAAAATCGGGGAATTTAAGATTTCGGCTATGCCTAGTTACCACCCTACCGACAAAGACTTGCTGCTAGGCGATTAAGCGTTCCGGTACCGATGTCGCGTAGAAACCGATTAAGGGTATGACCAAACCAGGAAGTGATTCTTACACTTGCAAGATCTGATTACTGTCACCGGGAATGATGAAACTAATCAAAAACTTGTAACACAAATATTAAATAAAGATAAGAAGCGGTGATAGCCTTGTGAAGCGACGATAGTGGTTAAATAAATAAATAATAATTATTATACTATTTTTTTATGAATAATATACATAAATACATATAATCACCAAGACACTGAAAAACATTCCTGTTCATCATACAAACATTTGCCAGTTGTGGGAATGGAACCCATGGCCTTGGACTAAGAAAGCAGGATCGCTGCCCACTGAGCCAACCGGCCGTCGATTAGGACTTTCGGCTTCGTTTGGGGTGAACGAGTTAGAATTCCGGCAGCACCTTTACGTTTTCGAAGTTAAGTGTTTTTTAACGAATTGAACGGTGAGGGAAAATATTGTGAGGAAACGGAAAGGAAACCAGAGCTCTTCATAATGTTCCCAAAGGCGTGGTAAGTCCACCAATCCATACTATGGCCTATACCCATCTCATTCTGTAATGTAAATTCTGTTTGCCGATACTGGATTAATAATGACGAGGAAACAAACATTCTTTATCTCGCTCACGAATTGATACAAGTTTTATGGTCATAAATATAAGTAGGTACCTAACAATACACTGTTAGAAAATTACTGCCCTCAACGTATTTGCTCTCAAATAAACATCCCGTAGCAAAGGAAGTGGGTTAACCAAATATAATTTAATCAGTGCGTAATATGTAGGAAATGAGCTTACCAAATTAAGTCTTATTAACGCCCTTAGCGTATTTAAATGTATTCTTTATTGTGTTAGGAAGCATGTATTATAGCGTTACATGGTATCTATCTATATTTCATGGCTCGTAGTTCGGTATATTACATCGATCCGATAATAGCGTATTGTAAATCTTAGGGTTTCGTACCAAAGTCATCATCATCACTTCAACCGATTGAAGTCCACTGCTGGACATAGGTCTTTTGTAGAGAGTTCCAAAATCCACGGTCTTGGGCCGCTTGTTTCCAGCGGCTCCCAGCGACTCGTTTGATGTCGTCTGTCCACCTTGTTGGGGCCGACCAACACTGCGTTTACCTGTGCGGGGTCGTCATTCCAACACCTTGAACCTCAACGTCCATCGGTTCTCCGAGCTGTGTGCCCCGCTCATTTCCACTTCAGCTTAGCAACTCGCTGATCTACGTCGGTAACTCTGGTTCTTCTACGGATCTCCTCATTTCAACATTGCTCTTTCCATCGCCCGCTGAGTGATTCTGAGCCTTCTTGAGAGGCCCATAGTAAGCGACCACGTCTAGTTCGTACCAAAGTGGTTCAAACGATTTCGCCTGTAATACATTTACATTTCAATATATACCATCGACTGGAAACTAAGATCAACTTCACTTTCTGGGGACAGAGTTTGAATTCCGGCACGCACCTTTAACTTTTCTTAAAATATAACTTGCTTCAACGGTGAAGGAAAAAATCGTGGGGAAAACCTGCATGCCCGAGAGTTGTCCATAATGTTCGCAAAGGTGTGTGGAGTCCACCAATCCCCACTGAGTCGGCGTTGTGGACTACGGCCTTAACCCCCACTCATTGTGGGAAGAGACCCGTCCCTGTAGTGGTCGGTAATGGGTTGATATGATGATGATATAATAAATAATTTAAAAGATTTAATTGCTAAATTAGCGGCATTTTAAAGTACCCACTATGTCAAGTGGCATAGCCTATTAAGTGCTTTCATTTGCGCCATAAATGGCTTCAGCTACGTTTTGTTTCTCAGTTTTAATTTATGATGAAAAATTAAAAAGAAATACTATTCACCTTTGATCTACGAACTTTGCAAAAGCCCGAAATAATAGATGTACATCTAGTTCATAAACGTTTTCGTAGCATATTACAGTAAAAATATCTTTTTACATTTATTATTTTATTCAATACCCAAGGTATGCCAACGGGCTGTATCTCCAACCACTGTCCAACTCGTACTTAGCCGATTTTTTCAGATAAACTAACTTTTTTACTAAATTAATGCAAATTAATTAAAGTGAATTAATACTTCTATTAGTGAAGTAGAATTTTACAGTTGTCAAAATAATGCAAAACATAATATTACTATTCTGTATTACATAATAGGATGTATTGATCATATTTGAATAAAATTTAAGTAAATTTTGATTAGCTTTCTTAGACTGACTTAAAAGTTATTTTGTCTGGAAGATATAACTTTAGCGATAAGACCACCTCTGCACGCCTCAATGTCTAAAGTAAGTTTATTATGTGTTTGTGTCTCTTTAATTTGTTTTGTATGTGTATTCAAAAACATTGATGCGTATGATAATATTGGGTGATAAAAAAATATACATGTTTGATGTATACCGGAACAGGATTGCGTGAACAAAATGCAGCAACAGAATGCGGGTGCATTGTCTATACACGCCCTCTATGATCCATCCCGCTACCCCCGCCAGATAAACAAGATTAACGACTCGGACGTCTGAAAATGGCGTTCAAGTGAAGTAGTTTTATAGAAAACTAACACTAGCTGTAATCGAAGTTTCCGCATGTATCGTGATGGTAGCCGCAATTATTCAATTTAAATTTAATTTAATTTTACATTACATTACTCATACATTGTTCATAATAATATCACAATAACCGAAAGCAATTGTAATGAAAACCCTGTTAGGTCAATTGGGGTAGTGAGACCATTTATTTATTTTTCTTTAATTGAAGAACCAACAATTGTAATTCAAAAATTGGTTGACTTAAAACTAAAAACAGGTTTTACAGATAAGTTCTATATAAATAAAGATACTTGCTAGAACCCAGCAAATAAGAATTATAATATTTCATTATTTTAAAAAATCGTTAACCGTGACATCATCATTATCACACATCAACACATTACATAACAATAAAAAGACAACCAGACACTGATTCATGCTTATCACACAAACATTTTCCAGTAGTGGGAATCCAACCCACGGCCTCGGGCTCAGAAAGCAGGGTCGATGCAAACTGCGCCAATTGGCCGTCACCGTCATCAATTAAGTAATCTGTATGACACAGAGTCAATTATAAGTCGTTCGCAAGCTATTAAATACCACAGAATTAAGAACTTAACATAACAGAATTAGATACAGAAACCGTGTGGTGTACACGACTAATATTGAAGCATCAAAAACCACTCCACTTTAGAATGGTTTCTCGAAAAACGGTTTGTCATTTCATACCATTTAGCAGATGACAGTAATTATATTACCTCTAATGTAGAACATTAGAGGTTTCACATTTTATGGTAAAGCGTTCACCATAAAATGTGAAAATGGGAAATATTTTGTGAGCTAGCAACATTCAGCGCGTAAAGTGAGACGTGCGCGGGGTGTTTTCACTGCTTTTGGACACAATGCACTGCATACAATAACGGCTGAATGAGCATTCTGTATGTTCTTAATTCAATTCTAAATAACATATCTCCAAAAGACTAACATAGGTAGATATCATACACTCTCAGCCTAGTGTACCACGGCTGGGTACAGCATCTCATCTCTTATAGGAGATACGGTTTTAGAGCAAAGACCCACCAGGCTTTAATGATAATTATGACTAGTTGGTCAGCTACTGAGAATTCCTTAACGGAAAAACTGACAAGTTGTGGCCCCATACGGAATTCAAACAAAGGACTTCGTTATGCTTCTTTTTATTTTTTTCATTTACAAGTTAGCCCTTCAATCTCACAATAGCTAAAAAGCTAGCAATCTCACCGGGTGGTGGCCCGCTACCAACTTAGACTGCATCATCATGATCTAGTCTAAGATGGTAGCGGGCTAACCTGTTATGGAGTATGATAGTCATACCCCTAATCGGTTTCTACGCGACATCGCACCGGAATCTCCCTAAACCGCATAGCTGCATGTCTTTTTCCGTAGAGTGGTAACTAGCCACGGCCAACGCCTCCAACCAGACCAGACCAGAGAAAATTCAGAAATTATGAATTCCCAAATTGCCCCTGTCACTGTCACACAGCGCTCACTGTTGCGCAAGGGAGGTCGTCAGAATCCGTAGTTGCTATGCTAACTAAAAATTAGACCAACGAGGCATGTAGATATGATAATGCTGATGAATTGAGGTACACACATTGAAGCCGGTTGATGCTTTTTTAAATAAAAATATCAAATTTAATTTTGAACCAGAAATAAAAACCGTTGGACTAATATAAATATTTGTCGAGTATTACCAAAAGTTACACACAAAATGTGTTTAAAGATCTCCCGGTCAGTAGATATTATGTAAACCCGAGAGGGTTAGATGGGGAATGGCCGAGATATTTTTATCTTGGGGGAGCGATGATTTAGAGCGTAAGATAGTAGGCCTTCGTGATTTATTTATTAAATTGAGTATCCGAAAGGATGGACGTAAATGCTACATATGTAAATGCTACAATGCTACGTTCTCGTTTTAGTTACCCTTGGAGAGAATGAATGAATGATTGACGGCCGATTGGCGCAGTGGGCGGCGACCCTGCTTTCTGAGTCCAAGGCCGTGGGTTCGATTCCCACAACTGGAAAATGTTTGTGTGATGAACATGAATGTTTTTCAGTGTCTGGGTGTTTATATGTATATTATAAGTATTTATGTATATTATTCATAAAAATATTTATCAATTATCTTGGTACCCATAACACAAGCTACGCTTACTTTGGGACTAGATGGCGGTGTGTGTATTGTCGTAGTGTATTTATTTATTTATTTATTTATTATTTATTATTTATATACCGTTTATTTGGTTGTACAAAATCATCATCACATCTTTAAATATAATAAAAATTAATTACTAAGGGAGATACTTGAGCTTTTGGAAGGCAGATTCTGCCGAATTACCGGTAAGAAACTTAGCAATTTCTCTGTCCCTGATTCAATATAATATAATTCTTCTTCAATATTTTATATCATTTTATATGACATAAAATTCAGGCTTCCAAGCACTTTATCATAAATAACATCAATTGTTAAGTAAATGAACATTACATAGTTTTATTCAATGGTAGGTTTAAAATTTCCTTCAGATTGTTGTTATAAAATCGTATACCCAATCCCACAAAGAATTTCTGTACCTTTCCCAGACATGTGCCCCAAATTAAAGACAGTTTCTAAAAAATCGATGGTGTATATCAACTTTTTGTTATGTTTTAGGTCGTTTATAATAATGAACATAATAACTATACTCTATACTCAAAAAACATGTTTTGTTATCTTCATATAATCTACTTTTAATAATTGTAATATTGGTGATTACTTCCAAAGTATCTTTTTATTTATAACGTCCATTTTTAATTCTCCATTAATGTATTACTTTACGCGTTATTACCAATTATAACTTCACGCTCGATTGGTCCGATTTAAATTTTTATTACACCAGTTCGCGGATGCGATGAACTGTTAAATATCCAGTTTAAAGTTGCTAATCGACAAGAAATATGTGTTTAGACCTCAAAAACCATATTTATAAAGTCATTTGGATTAAAAAGTAAAAGTACAGGTTGTACAACTTCGAGTTTCTTGTGGCCAACGGCAATAATTTTAAGGGGGCTTCTATAAGTTATACTACTTTTTTATTTAAATAAGTTCTTTTTATATTTAGATTCATCACGTGTTTAGTTTTACATTTGAATTTTAATTCCACAATTATAGTTTTGACGTCATATTCTATCACCATAAGATATATGACGTCATAACGGTCTCCGTTAAGGAAATATATTGAAAAACGCGTGGTGATTATCATCAGTAGTATACTGTTATAGGCTTTGATGCGGATGATATCACAGTAAGTGCTGATGTTGATATCTAAATAGGGCCAATCAACTGTAGTGACACATTTATGGATACGAACATGTTATGTAGGTACCATTCTGTACTGTAACTGGAACTGTTATCAAAATTTATCAAACTTATTATTAAAGATAGGCTTTCGTGATGCGGTAGGATCAATAAATAATTGGTGAGAGGGCATAGAATTTTATAGTTTTATCATAGAAGCGAAATGTTATCAATATGAAGTAGTATTTTCAGTTGCTAATAACAGTTATGTGTCGTTTTTTATATTAAGCATTTCAATAATACGCTGAAAACGCTTTTTACTAAAGGAAACAAAGGTTAAAGTTAAAAAATTAAAATATTTTTTTACGGAAACATTAATGATACATCAAGTTACGTAGCCATTTTTATTTCAGATCATGGTATAGTAAAATTACACCTTGGTACTTTCTTCAACTCACGGTATAAAGTAATAAAGGTTTAAGCTATGCTACATTTTGATGTAATTATTATTTCGGCAAAGTAGTTAAGCCTACCTCTATTCTTTATCTTAATGTTATTTAAAGGAACCCTATTTATGCATTCATAACAATTTAAAAATACAGATATACTAAAATGATATACTAAAATTTAAGAAAAATCAAACAGATTATCGAAAACTGTATACACCACTGCATTCAGTTCACTTATTTCTTCTTAATATTATTGTAGATTAAATTGTACGTTAACCATGTCTGATGCTTCGTAAGAAGTAACACAAATTGCTTCAGTCCTGCCAATATCTAGACAAATCACCAAAACACAAAATACAAAATTCCGTAATGTACAGTTCATAACATTATTGAATTGATGTATGATTGAACAAGATTCACATAGCAACGGTTTCCGGCGGAAAGTGTCTCGTAATGCCAGCAGTGTACCATCGCATCGTGGATAGAGTTTTAATAAGGCTTGTTATAATCTCGGTACCAAAGACTTGTAACTCGACGTTTCCTGCATAATCAGCAGTTGTTTTCCTGGGAAACCTTCCTATATAGTTTATCATGGTTGGCGTTACTCGCTCCGTTGGTTTCACGGTCGGTTATAATGCTATATGCTTCGATGTATCGCGTAAATACCGCGGTCTCCACACTCGGTATATGATTAGCGATTACGTCAATTTGTCGATAAACGATAATTTGTTTTTGTTCCAGCTATAAATGTTACGCTTTTATTTTTTGCTCTGACAAAATACTTTTTTTTTTATCGATCACAAGTTTGCACGCAAGTACTTAGAACATCAAAGTTTACTGAAATGAATATCAATAATTTGCGTTCATTCATAAGTTTTCGTTCATTATTGATTGCTAAATTCGTTAACTTAACACTTTTTTTGGGGTTCTTACCAAAAAAAAGCCCTCGTCTAAGAAAAAGCCAACAAAAACCTTAGTCTATGCATTTAATTGCAAAAAACTTTCATTGCGATTGATGCGATTATTTGTACATCGCTTAGATGTTCTTCTGCTAAGTGCATCTTCAATTGTTCTGAGAGTTTAAAATTTTATTTAAAATAATGACAGTGTATAGTCAGTACATATTTGAAAATTTAATGTACGTCCATAAAAACATTTCTAAATTTAAGAAAAAATGTGACTGCAATAATTTAAACATTAGAAGTAAGAATAAACTTACAGTGCAATATACTAGGTTACATAAAATTCATAATTCGTTTAAAGGAAATTGCATACAATTCTACAATAAACTACCAATTGACATCTTGGAGATGTCTCTTAATAAGTTCAAAGTTTGTATTAAACGTAAGCTTATAGAAAAGTCCTATTATAGTATAAAGGACTACGTAAACGATAAAAAAGCTTGGGTGTAAATTATTGCTCTAACCAGGTTGCTCTTCTAATAATTTAAAATTACATTGTGAGATGGCGATAACAAAAAAAAAAAAAAAAAACACCCGGCTAAGTTTGTTGTGGGCTTCTTCTTAGACCGGGACGCGTTTGGAACCCTCGTAGCTTTAGTTTTAAGTTTACGAATGTGGTTATCGCCATCATCTCACTACCGTGTAATTCTTATGTACGCATCAAAAGTGCCACCTGTGGGCCTACTTGAATAAAGATATTTTTGACTTTGACTTTGAAATACTGTACAAAAATAATATTATCAAAATGTAACCATATTTGCATATAGTATATATAACAAACTACATCAATGATACTAGCACAAATTTCAGCAATTATATACGAAATTACTCTCGCGTCTAGATTTTTCTCCCGAGGAGCAATCTCGTGTCCCAAAGCAATTAGGTGTTGAGATATTTCACACCGATAACAGCTGTATAGCAGGCACTCTCTGAAGATTACCTAACTGTTGGAATATGGAAACTCAAACATTAAATTACGTTATAGTACCTAATTGATATCACAAATATTTTACAGTTCAGTAAGCAAGGCATAATTCGCAAATCATGCACATTAATTTATTTGGCATTTACTTACAATGATTAGTAAATAGACTGTGATTATATTCTGATGAAATATCCGCGATATAACAAGTGAAATGTAAATAGTAACATTATTTGTCTTTCGCTTAGGTATTATTTTGGCGAATATTACATTATTTCGTCTTTGTATAAATAATTAATACTTATTTTTTATACGTACAATACTATAACTCTATGTAGCCCCAAAGTAAGCATTTCTTGTGTTATCGGTACTAAGACTGATGAATATTTTTATGCATAATATACATAAATTCATACTGATAACATGCATATAAACACCCAAACACTGTACTCCTTTTATTATTATATATTAGAAAGATATATATTTATTAAAAAGAAATTTTACTCGTCTAGTTGATTTAGGAGATATCTTTTTTCAACTTCAAATCCCCCTCTCACTTGTCTGAGGAGTTCTGTATTACGCAGTAGAACGCTACTAAGCTTGATTCCAATATTAACTGATTGCAGCAGTATATTTAAATAACCATCAGAACATATAACGGTTTTGATTAAAACATAACAGCTTTATGCTTATTTCAAAACATCCCTAAGGTCTTTTAATTACGCAGTATATGTTACATGAAAGCAAATCCGCGGAGGTGAGTGCTTTAACCATAATAGCGTACAGGCGCCCACCCATTGTCTCGCCCGCAGCTGTACTTGACGGCCGGCCGACGTCCTCTAAATACAAATCATTGTCAAGTTCAACAGAACCGACGTTTAGGGACTCGTTAACAAACAGACTGTCCAATTCAAAATCTATCTAGATCTCAACATAATACGGCTATAAAAGCTATGATATACATTTTGCAAATATATGTATTGTGAAACCTTGTAAATTGATTGTTAACTTTTTTTTTTAGAAAAATTAATAGAATTCTCGTAGTTTTAGTTTAAATAATATAGTTCACAGTTAGTACGTAATTTTTTGTGTACTATGCATCAAAAGTGCGTTTTATAGGTCTCACTAAAGAAATTTAAGACTCTATAAGACAGGTATTTTTGGAAGGAGAAATTAGTTAATAGAAAAACTAGTAATAATTACTTACTGCATATTTCTTTCTCAAGCTCCACCAGATCTAAAAGTTTTCACACAATTGCAAAAATATTGCTTCTCAAGTAATAATATTACATTTTTACATAAATTTCTTATATAGTTTCTGTTTATCACTCAAATTTTGAAAAAAGTTCAATGGGAACAATTAAGCTCATAACTGTTTTAATTTTATAAACCACGCATTAATAATTAGTAGTGTAGAAAACAACAAAGATCATTCTGTTCATTGGGAAAACCCCCGTTCGGTGATACGCCATTTATCACAATGAAACTTGATAAGAAAACTGATAGTGTCATCATCAGATCGATTAAGTTACTTCCTTATTATGTGGTTTATTTCTCGTTTATACCACCGATGACACATGGGCTTAAGTTACTTGTAACTTAAGATAATACACCACGGGAAGATAATGTTTAAAACTAGTTTAAGAAGGAATAAGAGATCTCTACTTTTATATTAGTGTAGATTCAGTTGTACCCATAAAACCAAACTAAATTTACAAGTCTTAAAATAGTGCTAACCTTTTCTGCGACGAACAAAAGGAAAGGAACGACACTATTTATAAACCTGCCAATTTCGTTTAGTTAAGAGATTTGTTTGCGAAATAATTAGCACCAATGTATTAAATTTTAAATTGTAGCTTACATGAGCTTAGCAGCTATCATTTTAGTTTAGTGTCCATAGAAAACGACTCTTTAGACTTTAACGTCTTGTTTGGGCAAAGTGTAAGGCACCAAATCGCGATAAGATCGCCTATGCGATGGTCTGATCAAGCTTAACTGCTTTGGGCGGCCCCTTTGGGCGTTCCGAAAGCTCGTGAGACAAATAACATTTGCTCCAATGATAATGGATGAGCATGACCACGGCATGGAAGTGTAAGAAAGAAGTCTTCTTCTTCCGAAGAAAATAAGAAACCAATATTGCATTTGAATACCTCACGTGCTCGTCCAAGTCGAATTTCTTCATTAGATGGACGAAGAAACATTTTGCGTTCAGCTTAAAATTTACAAAGCGTATTGTGCTTTGTCTTTCGATCCTTGGGCGTATCAAATTCGCATTAGTAAATGAATTTTTGATCCAGCATTTGGTAATTATATTCGAGCAACGTTTTAGTAATGAAACTAGCGTGAACATTGTAAGATTTGTGTTATAGAAATTTGTCTGAGATCTCTAGATTTGTATTATAGAAATCGGATTGAGTATTTTATGTTTCCGCATTCGCTATGTAGTTCAAGTTCAAGATTCCGCCCACCCGGGTTATTGACCGCGTTCGGTACATGCGCGAAGTCCTTTCCTTTCGGAATAGGCTTTACAAATTCATATACATTGAGAGAATCTCAAAAACATTTACGAATATGTAATCTTGTTCACCAAATATGAATAGACCTTCCATATTTTCATTTTTCATTCCATATGAGCTTGCCTGGTTACGAATATTCGTTCAGTTATTTGCGTATTGATTATTTCTCTTATCGCTACTGTTTGAACAGGCTTTCGTTAAGCCCTTTTTATTACATATTCTCGTGCTACCCGACGGCAATTTAGGAACACACGGATTTAGGGTACGGCTTATGATGTTAATATTTTAATACGCCCATTCATTTCTTTGTAGCCTTTAAGACCATTATGTTTAAACCATATTCTTAGTTCAACGCATGTTTTACCTTTTCATTTTCACATGTAAACCAAATCTTAACTAATTTTAAGGAAGTCTTAATAATAAAAACTCTAAGTAAGTTATTTCAGTTTTTGTTCCAAAAAAACTGCACAGTCGATTTTTGAAAATTCTTTTAGTCAAATTGACGTTCTGTTTTCGCCCTCCCGAGTCCACCTTTACACAGGGTATGCAGTAAAATATTTTGTTTATCAAAATTCTATAGCTCACAAAGCATTTCAAAAGGGATTTTCGTTAATAATTCCATGGGGTCCGTCGGATGAGGGTATATGAGCGATATAGCGTTGGTGATGTTATTGATTGGGGGCAACAAGTTGTTGGGGCGTCTCGCCCCCCGCACTGCTTGCACCTTCACTTTCTTCACAAATTTGGTTCAAGAGCCTCCTCAATTCGGGAGTTTGGAATGTGCTTTATTTATAAAGTGAATTGTAGGTTTTTTTACTTCCTGATTATTTATGTATATACTAATCTATGTTTGTTTACTCTGGTAATTTACCGTTATACGTGCATTACTTACTTTGATATTATTGAGATGTAATTGGTACAAGGTAGGATGGACGTAACAGTCTCAAAGTGCAAAGCTTTTAGGCATAGTTTTTCACTCAAAAGTTTTTAATAGTTTCGATGTTAACAACTGTTTTATTGTTTTTAGTATCTAATTTAAAGTAATAAAAACAGAAAAAGGTTTAATCCATATTCGTTTTATTATTTGACATAGAATCCAAAAACTAGACTTGTCCCAAATGTTGATTTGGGACAAGTCTAGTTTTTGAAATGTTGATTGCGTATTCTTTGTTGTGATACCGCGGGTCAAAACAAAGAATACGCAAAGGCAATGGCGGCTAAAAACACTGACAAGCCGCAGTAAAACGCAATTTTAGGCTATGTTTTTTGTCTCTTTCTAGTGAAAACTTCATCGGTTGATTTGTCTTAGTTGCGTCGAAATATAGCGAATTTCAATTCTTACTGAGTATATTTTTATAATTTTATAGTGTTTGCATATTTTATTCTTAATGTTTAAATGGATGGTAGGATTAATATCTCTATGTTTCTAGCTTTTTGTTTACACTGTAAATGTAATTTTAGTTAGAAATTACCAACCCGAATATTGATTTTACTAAGTATTTGTATTCTGTCCAAACATTCACGCTTCAAGGAGCAGGTACTTACTTACTTAACTATGCTTAAGATTTCGAATTCTTAGAATATCTTTCAAATGAGTTTCCTGCTACGTTTATAAAGGGGTGGATATAGCTTTCTTTACCAAATAAAATTACCTAATAAGTTATATTATAATAATTATTATTAACGCATTCTTTTAATTCTAAGTATATGTATATTATTAATGATGTCTTTTAGCTATTTATATATATATATATATATATATATATATATATATATATAGAAAATAGCTATATATAATATACACTAGCAAACCCTCCCACGCGTTGCTGTTATTTTCTTGTATTTCGTTAATTTTTTAGGTAGGTACTATGGGTATTATAAATTCAAAAATTCAAAATTCATTTATTTCAAGTAGGCCTAATACAAGCACTTTTGAAACGTCAAGTCTGTCCGTGTGTAGTGACTCTACCACCGGTTCGGAAGGCAGATTCTACCGAGAAGAAGCCGGCAAGTAACTCAGCAGTTGCTCTATTCCAACATCAAAAATTTACATTTTATATTTTAACATTCATTTTTCTATCTTGTGAGAGATGAAAGCGGAGCCGGATGCTTCCAAGCAACCTTGTCATTAAGAAACTCATCAATTGTATAATAACCTCGCTGTAATAAATGTGTTTTAACACATTCTTTAAACTTATGCATTGGTAGGTCCAAAATTACCTTAGGAATCATATTATAAAAGCGTATACTCAATCCCACAAATGACTTCTGCACCTTTCGCAGACGATATGCAGATGTCTCTTATTTATGACCATTTCTTGTAAGTAGACTGTTTATATCCATTTTTTGTTTATAAAGACTAATATGTTGTCTTACAAATACTATATTGTTATAAATGTTACCAATATAGTAATAGTAAATACCAATTTCTTTAAATTTTTCACGGAGGGATTCACGTGATTTAAGTTTATATATTGACCGTACAGCTCTTTTCTGCAATATGAATATAGTTTCAATATCAGCAGCTTTGCCCCATAATAAGATGCCGTAAAGGTGGGTACAGATTGGTGCAATGCAACATGTAATGCAACATGCAATGTAAGAATTTGAGGTCCACATTGCTGCAATGTATCATGTAATGTAACAGAATTCCCATACTGTGGACGCCTCGCGCGCACGTACTGCGCCTGGGTCGCGCACGTTCCGAGCGTTACAACTTGTGCGCGGCTCGATCCGAGATTTGTCGGTTTTTAGTACGAACACAAAGGGGCGCGCAGTGTGCGCAGGACTCAGCCGTGGACGGTCGTTCGTTTCGTTCACATGCGCAACGATCATGGCGGTGAAAGAGGGTGCGTGGAGTGATGACGAGTCACTTTTATTGATAGAGGAATACAGAACAAGGGAAGTTTTATGGAACCCTCAAAATGAAAACTTTTATAAACAAAATTTAAAGAAAGATGCGTGGGACGAAATCGAAAATGTATTGAAAATAACAGCAGAAAAGTGCAATAACAAAATGATAAGTCTTCTCTCTTCTTACCGCCGTGAAAAAGGAAAGGAAAAAAAATCCAAGGGGACTGGAAAAGGTAAGAATAACGCATTTTATTTGTTTTTATATAGGTATTTATTACAATTTAAGTCATCAAAAAATTAAGGTACCTACTTAGATAATAAAATCAAATTAGAAAAAAAGTACAATGGAGTTTATAAATCTAGGTAGTAGCATAAACTATTTATACCTAGGTACCTAGCGAATAAAAACATATTTAGATTCAATTTATACAGGATGTTTTAACCCGATTAAATAATAAAAAGTTGATAGTTAAACGTGGCTGCCAAGGGATTTATTTTTAATTTATTTGTTTAAATTCAATATTGTACGTTTTGTAGGAGCTAGAATAGTATTGCTATTATGCATTAAATAACATAGTTTATTATTAAAAGAATTATGTGCAGTAACTAACTATAGGTATTGACCTATAGTTAGTTACTGCACATAATTCTTAATTAAAGTAAAGCTAGTAAATAAATAAAAGTGTATTAATGTATGTGTGTTTTATTGCAGGTACTTCGGACACATACACAAGTCGATGGTTTGCCTACAATGCTTTAAAGTTCTTGGACGATAGAAACACACCAAGAAAGAGAAAAAATACGGTAAGATTTAAACTAAGAGCATCTGTCTTGCCAAGAAACCTTTCCTTCATTCATAAAATAATCAGCTAATTCGTCTCTGATAGCATTAAGATGCGCAGGTGATCGTCTAGGGATATTTCTTACAGGCAGTATTGATGTGATGTTATTATTATTTTGCCTCCACGTACCTTCATTTAAATTTCCATCTTCCTCCCTATCAACTAACCCTGGAATCATGTACACGTTTGTAGAGT
This sequence comes from Pararge aegeria, assembly GCF_905163445.1. Lineage (NCBI taxonomy): Eukaryota > Metazoa > Arthropoda > Insecta > Lepidoptera > Nymphalidae > Pararge > Pararge aegeria. The sequence continues at coordinate 5,276,969 of NC_053195.1, read as the reverse complement.
GACGTTTTAAATAATTGTGTAAAAGAGTGATTGCCATAACTACCAATTCAGCTTTATGGGGTTGTAAAAGCATTGGTTTTCTTAAAACTCTGAACACAGACGATACAATGCCAAATACGTTTTCAACAACCCGTCTAGCTCTGCTTAATCTATAATTAAATATTCTCTTCGATGAACCCTTTGGATGTATCCCAGCATATGGCTTCATCAAGTATTCACTTAAAGCAAACGCACTATCGCCTAAAAAAAAATATGGTATAGAAACATTTCTATCGGATAGGGGACGTGACTCTGGCAGGTCTAATGTTCGATTTTCTATCTTATCATATAATTGGGTATCTTTGAAAACTCCGCCATCAGAAATCCTCCCTTGACAACCAACGTTTACGAATAGAAAATTATAGTCTGCATCAACTAGAGCAAACAAAACGATGCTAAAATGTTGTTTATAATTATAAAACTCGGTTCCGCTTTTAATAGGGGCTTGAAGTAAAACGTGCTTCCCGTCCAATGCCCCTATACAGTGTGGGAAGTTCCACCGGTCTTCAAACTCCTTGCTTATCTTCAACCAGGCGTTGGCAGTCGTGGGTACCTTAAAAAAAAATACTTATATCGTTATAATTATTTCCAGGAGTCCATTCAACGCTCAGTCTCCAAAAACAATGCCACCGAAGCCACGCAACATGAGTTCACCCCTCCAGCACCACCAAATGAGCATGGTCTACAGGAACCGAAACGATCCAGAAGAGACGAAAACAATGTTCTTACCGATGTAGTGGGGATATTGAAAACCACTGCACAGAAATTGGACAGTAAATCAAGCATTCCTGACTTAACTAAAAGTTTTGTTTCATTTATAGGAGCTAAAATGAGTAACTATTCCTCTCAGACTAGGATTTCGGTTGAACACGCAATATTTGAAATTATTATGAAAGCCGACAGGGGATATTATGAATCTTGGCAACATCAACCAAATGCATATACAGAACCATACTCCAATCGTCCCTCAACTTCAGTATCCTACGGTTATACCACAGCAGAAAATGTAGACGCTGCTGACTACTCAATCAACCAGCAGCCTTCGTCGGTCTCTTCACAAGACTCACAGCACTCTTCTATAGATGATTTTACTGATTTAATTTAGTAAACAAAGAAAAATAAAGATTTTGATTATACGTACCTTAATGTTTTCTTTTAATTCTTCAATTATAGCAGAGCACACTTCAGGAACAATTCCACTAATAGATTGTTTAGATACTCTAAATGTATACTGTAGACTTGTGTAAGAGTCCCCGGAGCTTAAAAATCGAAGAGTAATCGCTAGTCTATCTTGGGCTGAAATTGGAGCTCTTAAATTTGAATATTTTCGACTTATTCTTGGTCCGACTATCGCGAGTAAATTTTCAAAATCTGTTGGCGTCATCCTCGTAAAACTTTTGTATTGACCACTTATATGCTGGAAATTCATATCTGTAAGCAGTTCTCTGCCTTCTCTCCGTTTATATAATTCTGTGCGCCACCAACGTCGGGGTCTTTGGGGTTTTTTTAAAAGTCGATGAATGATTAACAATGAAGCACTGATAATCGTCAGAGCAAGAAGGCTGTCTTCAGACTCCATGATTCGTAAGTATATCGACTTAAGTAGAGTGATGTGGGCAAAGAAAAGAACACGTGTGACGAGGGCCAGTTACGAAATGCGGGAACAGATGTTCTCGAATGATTCGTAGTCAATGCGCGTACCGCGCGCGCCACACGTACAAGGCAGCAGGGAACATGCAATGTAAGGCAGAATATTACATTACATGTTGCATTGCACCAATCTGTACCCACCTTAAGACATCACACTATGAAAGTACGCGAAGTAAACCAGTCTTGCTGTTTCTACGTCAGTAATCTGTCTAATTTTCCTGACGGCGTAGGCAGCCGAGCTTAGTTTACCTGCTAGTGTATCTATATGGGTACCCCACTGAAGCTTACAATCCAAGGTCATGCCCAGAAAAACTGTGGAATCTTCCATTTTTAGTGATTCTCCATTTATTATTATATTTTTATTAACTTTCTTTACATTTGGTAAAATAAATTCCACACACTTAGTTTTTTTTGCATTTAAAAGTAAATTATTGACAGTAAACCAGTGCGACACATGCGACATAGCACGGCTTACATCGTCAGAGTTGTCTCTACCTCTATCAGTTTTAAAAATTAGAGATGTAACATCAGCAAACAGTACAATGTCACAGGTTTCACTGACATGGTGTGGTAGATCATTTATATACACCAAAAATAGAAAGGGACCCAAGATTGAACCCTGTGGGACACCCATTGACGTAGCCGACCCCTGCGACTTAATGTGTTTTATGCAAACCCTTTGGGTTCTGTCACTGAGATAAGAGGCAACCAAATGTAGTGCAACGTTTTTGATACCATAATGGGCTAGTTTAAGAAGCAAGGTTTTATGATCAACACAATCGAATGCTTTAGATAGATCACAAAAAACACCAATGGCATTCTGCGAACGTTCCCAGGCATCGTACACATGTTTTAAAAGTTTAGCGCCTGCATCCGTGGTGCTACGACCTTTAGTAAAACCGTACTGCTCCGGATGTAGTAAGTTATTTACATTGAAGTGATTCAAAAGTTGATTTAATATAATTTTTTCAAAGACCTTACTAAGAGCTGGTAAGATTGAAATGGGTCTGTAATTGTTAATGTCGTTTTTATTGCCAGATTTAAATAGAGGTATAAGTTTACTATGTTTCATTAAATTTGGAAAAGTACCTCTATCAACACATTCATTAAAAAGTATGGCTAAGTAAGGGGCAATAACGTCTATAATGTTAGATATTACCATTACAGACATACCCCATAAATCACCGGTTTTTTTCTGTTTCAACAACTTAAAATTCTTTATTATATCATATGCAGATATATGTTTAAAATTAAATAAAACGTTGCACTCATTAACGTTGTTCCTCAATAAACTCTGAGCTGCAGTAGGTGAAGAATTAAGTGAATCAGTCAACAAAATAGGAACACTCTGAAAAAAGTTTTCAAAGGTACTTGCAACCTCACTGTCAGCGGTAACTTTCTTATCATTAATAATTAATTCAAAGTTTACGTTGCGAGATTTAGCTTTCCCAGTTTCATTATTAACAATTTTCCAGGTTGTTTGTACTTTGTTATCCGATTTTATGATTTGATCCTTAAAGTATAGCGACTTAGCATGAAAGCAAACGTTCTTAAACGTTTTAGAGTACATTTTTACGTGTTGTAGGAAAGCTGGAGTATGGTTATATTGTTTTTCACTATAGAGCTCATACAAATTATCTCTACTTTTGTATATGCCAATAGTTGCCCAATCGCTAAACTTTATTTTTTTATTGAAATCTATATGTTTGAAATTGAATATTTTGTTAAATTCATTTTCTATAATATTAAAGAGCGTACCATAAATGCTGTCAGGATGACCGTTCTTAAAGACAAGGGCAGGAATTTTGGATGATATTTCACCTTTGAATCGGGTCAATTTGCTCTTAGTTATCGGCCTACACTTGACGATATGATCATCTTTGTTTATATTATTAAAAACAGTAATTTGTTGGCCACAATGATCTGATCTTAAGTTGGTTATTATCGATTTACCTAAGATATCACAGTTGAGAAAAATATTATCTAAACATGATGCTGAGGTTGCTGTGATTCTAGTAGGTTCACTAAAAGCATAATTTAAATTAAAACATTTAAATAAGTTTAGCAACCTAGTCGTAGTTGCATTACTAAGTAAAATATCAACATTAAAATCCCCGCATACTATTGCTTTTTTTGTGGATACAGACAATCGCTTAAGCACATCTTCCATTACATCCTCAAAAAGGCTAAAATCACCTGAGGGGGGACGATATACACACACTATTATAAATCGCTCCAGCTCCACACAAGATAGTTCTACAGTGCGTTCAACAGAAAGACTAACTATGTCTTTTCGCTCCTTACAAGTTATATTATTGTGTACAAAAATTAAGGACCCACCATGAATTGCAGTCCTTCTGAAGAACACACTTGACATTTTGAAATTCCTTAAGATAACTGCTGGATGTGCACCAGTGAGCCAATGCTCAGTAATACACAGAATGTGTATCTTCTTCTGTTCCTGGGCCTTTTCCGCACTTGGTTGGTCTGGGACCGTCCGTTGTACGTATCCACACAGAATGTGTATATTGAGTTTTTCCACAAACAGTTCTATTTCAATTTCTTTGCCGGTTAAGCTCTGTATATTTTGATGTACAATGTTCATATTGGAGAGCTTCTCCGTTGACTGGCTATCTAGTTTAAATAATTATAAGAAATTTTCTTAGTACTTGAACAAGTACTTGGTTCATTATCAGAAATATTGGTACCTAAAGTACAATTTGTAAAGTTGTCAATAGACTTAGTTACAACACTTGTAACTGTATCATTTAAATTGTAAGCTAATAATGAGGCTATATGTTGCTTACATTTTTTTGACAGATAAAAAGTATCCCTAGTCAATAACAATGGTGAAATAAATTTATTCACATCAAAATAAAAAACTGCCTCACTATGACGGCATGTCAAGTTATAATTATAATTTATTTATTTGTTTATTTATACTCTTTATTACAAATTTGCACATTACAAGTTAAATAAACCGAAGAAGAATTAAAACAGACAGAAGCAGTATACAAAAGGCGGCCTTATCGCTTAGTAGCGATTTCTGCCGGACAACCTTAGGATAAGGAAAACAAGAGGATAACAGACTGCAGGTTGTGCATTGTAAGAGTTATAAAAAACCTACCCTTAAGTATTTATAACTCTTACTGGAGATTTTCTTCATTTTATATCGTCTGCATACCCTGTGCATAGCTCCTATGCACGCCACTGATAACAGTAGAAGGGGGCATTTATTCAAAGCTTTATAAATTTAGTCAGGCAAATCCGTTGATGAGAACACTTTCACTTTACAAGGCACTGGAAGTTAATCCTAAATTAAAACCACCCGAAATCTTTTTGTTGTATTTACGCTATGAAATAAATGCAAACCCGCTATAAATTAGAGATGGCGACCATTGAAACAAATCAATTACTGTAAATTCCATTTCATGCCCTTTGTTCGCGGGTATACACAATACACTAACAGTCCTTTGTCTCTTGTGTTTTACAGTTTGTGAATAACATATAGAGTAGTAGGCTGTCCATCTTCAATGCATTTTACAGGAACAATATGATTCAGTACTTTCATTTGTAATTATTAAGCAGAGTATAATATGGTTCGGTGGTTAGCGCTTCGGCCTGCCTTTCGGGGTGACCGAGTTCGATTCCCGGCACCTCTAACTTTTCGGAGTTAAGTGCGTTTTGAATTTAAGTAATTTAAAATATCACTTGCTTAAACGGTGAAGGATACATCGTACAAGGAAACCTGCATGCCTGAGAGTTCTCTATAACATGGTTTAGTTGTGTGGTGGACTATAAGGGAGACCCGCACCCTGTAGTGTGCCGGCAACAGGTAATCGTGATTATGATAAAATTTAATTATGAAATGATTAAAAACTTACTTTTAATATCAACTTTGATAAACAAATCAGGCGAATGTTATACCAAGTGAGCGACTAAAAAATCCGAAACGTTAAATAGTGGTCCAAAAAAGTGTAGTCTATCCGTGTTCCTTCTAATATCTAAAGTTCTTTTGGAACTAAAATACTCAGGCATCCTAAGGATTTCATCATCATATCAACCCATTACCGGCCCCCACTACATGCTTACTATTTATTTATTATTTATAGCCCAGTGGGTAGGACTATAAGATAGGACTATAAGATATAGTAAGCCATATTCAGTAATTACGATAATTTTAATTTTCATTAATATTAGCTCGTTGAAATACTACCCATTACTCAATCCTAATGGTCACCTAGTATTCATCATCTATTTATTTTATTTTATTTATTTATTTAAGAGCACTAACAACACGCATATTACACGTTTTTTAAACATAGCACACACACAACAACATGGACTGATATGCACGTCAATGACAAGTGCACATAGCATTGACAAAGCGTCATGTAAATTTAATTTGCAAAAAAATTTACACAAAATTTTACTCACCGATAAGTGTTCGGTGAGTTTTTTTCTAAAAGCTGTGGGTGAGTCATGGAAGATATCGATCCACACCGAATAACAGTCCACTGCTGGACAAAAGGCCTCTCCCAACGTTTGCCCATAATCACCACGCTGGACAGACGGGTAGGTGATCGCAGTAGATGGTAGAAGTAGTACTAAGGACTCTGATGCCCAGTCTCCGTTCACTTAGTGTCCTTTCACACAGACCACCGGCGCGCGTACGGTTGGAACTGGCCGGAGCGACCAAGCTATGTTTCACATAGACCGGCTGGAGCACAGAGAGTACGCAAACGGAGCTGTTCCGCTGCGCGTGAGCGGAAGAGCGCGTCATCAGAAATCATACGAGCCGGTCGGCTCCTTTTATTTCTTCAAACTAACCGCGTAAGGTTTGCTCTCCGGCATTCTCAATAACAAACGAGGTGTTATGTAAAAATAAACCTTATTTCAACTATCCAACACTCTATTTTAATCGCTATCAAAATCTGCTCTCCGGTCCGAGCCGGCCTGTGTGAACGGACACTTACTCGTCTCGTACGACACTCCTCCTCAGATAGAGGAGGGGTGGTGACAACTGTATTCTGATCTGCCGTCACCTATACCATACCTACTATAATAATAACAGCCTTTATTGAACAATCTTACAAAAAATAATAATATGAAAGTTATCCTAATCTAAAGTTACTTAATAATAAACTTAAATATTAAATCGTCTAATTGATACCGGTTTTAAGTTTTTGTTGCGTTTCCGCAAAGGCCTCCCCTAGAGCTTGCTACACTTTCCTATTATAGGTCATCATCTTCCAGGTAACACCAGCCATCATTCTAATATCATCTTCTAATCTGATACGCTGCCTCCCTTTCTTTCTTCTATTTTGTCTCTTTCTTCCATTTGGTTATACCATATATGTATATTCATATGATGAGGAGCAACAAAGAAAAATGGGCTTATACATACCTACTATTATGTTTATATTATTATTGAGCAAGGAACCATAATGATTAGTTTCTAGTTGTCTACTGTAGACCATAGAAACGCGCGTGCTTTCCATAATAATTAGAAATCAACTTGAACACAAACAAAAATGTCATTCGATATCAGAATTCCGATTATGAAGACCGCATCAGAATTCATAACGCATTCTGTTAACTGGCTTTCTTCGTATTACATGTTCGGTAAATAAAATGTACGTAGGTACACCGTTGATATACTGTAACCAAAGATACACGTGTCGTCTAAAACTTAATTACGTTCTCAGTACCCTTTTCATGATCGGAATTTAGAAAACTATCCTTTGCTAGTTATACACGGCTTAGCAGCTAAACTGACCTTAACCAAAATTGCAATAGCTTTCTTTTTGAAGGACCTAGGATAATTTTTAGATCAGCAAAATTAAAAATATGTACCTTCGGATTTTTTTAAAAATCGAACCAACCGCGAATTTTTTGGATAAATAAGTATGATATAGTTGTATTCCCTGACTTAGACATCCATTTTTAGTTCTTTATTGATTAAGAAGCAATTGGTTATCCTAATATTTTGAAATGGTCTTTATAAAATCTAAGATAGCTGATGGAGGAACTGGTTCATATCAAATAATAAAAGCCAAGTACCTATATAGTAACTGAAAAATTCTTGGTGCTTTTGTTCCGGTTTGTTCACATTTCAATGTTAAGCTGCCCTACTATGCATACCTAAACCTAAAGCTTGCTTTGTCACTTATTACCTCAAAGATTTTTGTTATTTTACTACCTACTTACTTATCTTTCGTTATGTTTATCAACGTGTACCTACGAGATGTTTTCCTTTGACGCCAAAGGATTCGCTACGGTCTTGGAAATTTCAAGAAAACTTCGTGAGCGAACTATATAATGATTTTGTTTTATTTTATTCTTATAAGCAAGTAAGTGCGCTCAATCTATTTCTGTCTCCATGTAGAATTTTATCGAACTTTTATCTTTCTAAGGTAAGTATAAGCTTTCAAACAAAGAAAACAATACTTAAGCTGTACTAGACCCTTTTTTTTTGGCAAGTTAATTCCGTAAATTTAATCCCAAATTAGTTATTAACATAAATATAGATTCGACAAAGAAATGCTTATGATAATTTTTTTTAAATAAAACAGTTTTATCACTAAAATAAACTAAGGCAACCAATAAATAAATAATAAGACTTTATTTTTAGTTGTGATTTTCGTCGTAGGTAAATTTAAATTTTCTTTATCTAAGCGTAAGAACTGGCTACTTCTTTATTACAGTGGCGCCAATTATGTAGTAAAACGTTTTCTAAACTTAGCAAAATTTACATACAATGTAAAAAGACAACATTAATTTTAGAGCCGAAAGTTTAAATTTGTTTACAACCGAATCTTTCCTGTGTAAATTGTACCTATTCATTCATATAATAATTCACTCGTTTGTTAATTCAGCCTCAACTGTTTACGTATCTCTTGCTATAATATCAATAAACATGATGCATAAATCACTGCCTATATCGCCGCTCTATTCCCGATCGCCTATCAGAAAACGTCGTGGGAACTTGTTGTTGACAGAGATAGTGATAGCTGGACAAGTTGATATGACGTGATTAATGTAGGATCAACCATTCGACTCTCTTATCGCCGGCACTCCAGTGTACGGGAGTATTACTAGGAAATTCTGCCGGGTCAGATAACCGTTTTAGTGTTCCGGAAAGAAATACAGATTATCTCGGGAACTGTTTCATGGAATTCCCTTAGTATTCAGATTAAGTAAATTTTTTTTTAAGTATTTCATTATCATTATTATAATTTCAAACAAACGTTTTTTCAATTACGTGTCTACATAATCGTGGGTCGCTATTCCTATCTATGTGCCTCGCGCATTGCCACTTTAGCGTTGGAACTCTTTGCTCTCTTTGCAGCTTTATAGATAATCCGTACTTCCGAAGAAACTTCTTTGATTATCGATAATCTTAGTCTGTATATAATGTCATCTTTACTTGATAGCCTGAGTGCTCCCAGTTCCTACAACTATGTCATACACAAAAGCACTGTATGTACCCAATTCATATTTTTCTTTCTTCTTAATTACCTCATGTCTTTTATAATCTATTGTTTTTTTTTTTCATTTTATCTCATCTTCATGCTTAATGAATGCATTGATGATACAAAAAACCAAAAACGTTGAATTTACTAACGAATGTTTTGTTTAATTCCAGGAGCGGCTTGGCGCGGCGTAGCGGGTGGGCCGCGCCATGGGTAACAAGTGCTGCAGCCGCCGTCACGACCCTGACCGACCCTTGGGTGAGCACCTTATGCCAAGACAATACCACACCGTCCAACCTGTCCTTAGCTGCGTTTAGTCCCCACTCCCCAGCGAACGTCAAATCACAAATAGCGCCCTTGTGAGACACAGTTGTCATTTGTCATACGCATGCCAGGTCGCGGGTTGGATGCCGCTGTTTCGTCGTGCCTCAATACCAAGTTTACCTTATATTATTCAAGCCCTACACCCCGCCTGCGCCTTCCCTTATCCACCGAAGCGGTGGATTAAACCTACGAAAGAACATTTAACCAATCGCGTTAGGTCGAACTCTATGCGGGATATTGCGCGAAATTTAGTGTTGATGGTTGTATTTATATGTTGGAAAGAATGAAATGGACTATCTTTATTCACTATGAGGTCTATCAGGTTTTACTATGTGTGTCTCCATATCATTCAGATTTTAAGATTATGGTAAAGTATTACTTTGTTTAATACCAGCGCTGCCTACTTTGATTCAACGAGCTCACAAACAAATTTAAAATTTGTTTGAGGATTTGAATCTTAACAATATTCAATGAAGATGACGTTCGAAATCTTGCAGTGCATGTTTTAGCAATCAGATTACTGATAGATATTTACGTCTTAGGCTTAGTTATCGAATGCACCATGCTTTTAAGAAAAACTTCAAAGTAACTTTTAGAATACGATATTCTAGAATTGCTATCAATCCTAGAGTCCTTAGGAACTATCCTAATGTTTATTTTGACTAGCAGTGAATTAAACTCTTCTGGGAATAGTAATATGAACTGTTTCTGAATAGTTTACGACGAAGGTTTTAAAGTAGAGTAGCAGAGACCCTTTGAATTAAGATCCACTCAAACTTTGCACGCTTATAAATCACTCTATTCTATTTGTCGCGTCTGCCGTAAACGACCGTCTACCCTTTTGCCGTGGTCTCGAGGAGCTACTTCAGTTAAATATTTATTTTATAGATTACTTTGCTCAGTCTGAAGAGCCGAAAGATTTTAAATAAGCTCATAGTGCGAAAGATTGTCAATCTCGAGCACCGAAATACAATGAATGGCACGTCGCAATATTTTTACCATTGAGTAGTTAGTTTTATTTTATCTTGTTTACAATATTATGTCCGGGATAAATAACGAATCAATTAACACTATTATATTTGTCAGTTCTGGCGTTAACGATTGCCGTTGTCTCAACAGCTGTTTCAATAAGATTTTTTATTTAATAGATTCTTTTGCGCAGTCTCCAGAGCCAAAACATTTTTAATAAGCTAATAAATACTCTGTTTCTTGCCAATCTCCGGCATACAAATACTCGAGGTTTTGGAATCGAATTTTTCTATCAAGTTGTTCATTTAGTTTTATCTTATTTATATGGTCAAATGTTTAGCAAAACAAGAACCTATACTAGCTGTTGGATAGTTTCTAAAAAGTGATTGAAATGTTTCGCACAAATGTTTTTTTAATGTCGCTTTCATTTAATTTAAACCGAACAAAATAAAATAGTCTGAAAGAGAACCATCGATTGCTTAAACTGAACGGATGAATAAATATTGCGAGTATTGCGTTGGTAATCAAGTTGGTCCTTATTCCCCAAAATTGCGTGGTGACAGTAACAATAGCTTCATATGAACGTCTTAATAAATTTCATTACGTTAAATTTAACCACGGATCCTGATAGATAATGCTAGATAGCTTGAACACAGAAAATTTGGTGCTAGGTTTATTGTATTGCCCAGAACTGCACGATTTGTATCGATTTGCTTCTATACATCGAAACTTTTTTAACTCGATTTTCTGTAAGTTTCTTAAGCTACCTGTCTCCCACTCGCTCCCATAACTAAATCCTCTTTACGGCGCACGCTTGAAGTAAGCTTCTATAAGTACAAAACCGTAAGTTGCTGAAGTTTGAGGAACCGTTAATTTGGGAACTTTTACCCGCATTGCTGCTGTAAACTTAGTTTCTTTGTATCATAGGGAAACAATGGTACACTTTCTATGTCTACTTGTATTAGGTTATTTACCAGTTTATTAGTAAGCATGAAGTTTAGTGCTAGAACATAGGTTTTTTTATGAAAAAGCTGGTCGACTGGTGGTGCTGGTGTTATATAGTTGTAGTATAAACTTTATCATCAATACCAAAAGCAAGATGTTATGTTACCGTTGTTATATTTGAAGAACCACTGAACGTGACCGTGAGTTTAAAAGTCAGTCTTACCTATGCCTCTTATTCGGTTCTTACTAAATAGTGAACATACTTTTAGGTTACCAGTTGTCAGACTCATTTATTGAACCGGCATTTGCACAATTAGGTATATTGAGGTCGGCTGCCAATGCTTGTATTTCTGAGTTCTTCTTAAGTCTCTATAATCGTTAGGCAACCATAAAATAGGAAAACAAAGTTACTAACTAAATTCTTATTCTCAATATTCCTTTGCATTGTAAAATATAAACATTTCATCATCCAAGTTAAACACCGCAAAATTTCCAGTCTCGAACGCCAGAGCGGAAACAATTTTCTTTAAAAACAATCCTCGAGATTTTTTCGCACGATGTTTAAGTTGCCCACTTAGGGCTTGGTCTGTTTGCATTTATTTTTTCTTTGTTCACACTGGTTTTCTCGTATTTTATAAATCTTTTGTCACATCAACTAAGTATTTGACTTTAAAACTGTTATGAGTTGAATAATAAAAGGATTTAAAAAAAATACGAAATCTGTGTTTTTATAATATTAATGGATTTTTTACTATACTTGCGGTTCCGTTTAGAAGCTTCATTCTCAAAGATTTTTGACCAATGTTCAATAGCATAAAGTCCACAGTGAAGGCATTAGCTTTAAAATAATAAAGAAGCATTCAATTCATTTTATTCAATGAAAAGTTTAACATAAACAAAACAACCATTACAATCAGTGCACTCAGATAAAATTTTAACGTAAACATTGACAAAAGTTGCCAACGTACGGGTACCTACTCGTACGTTGGCAAGTTTTGTTTAACATCTTATCCTTATGTGTGCTATATTGAGTCTGCACGACATGTCTTCTTCCAATCACTTCTATGAGTTGTTTATTCACTTCTTTTACACTTATATCCTGTTTTACTTAATCCATCCATATTTTCTTTGATCTCGCTGTATTCGTTCCTTTCACATGCATATTTCTTATTCTTGTAATAACATTATTTTCTTATAAGTTTACTATCTGTTGCCCGCGACTTCGTCTGCGTTTGATTTTGTTTTTTGATGTAGCATTCAATTTAGTTGTAGTTCTATAAAAAATTAAGGTATTCAGTATCACTAAGCCTTAAATGAGGGGTTTGCTGCTGTCCGCTGAGGAGTTCTGTCCTCTATCTCCAACCACATTCATCAGATATACACAAAGATTTGGCAAAATTAAACACATCTTACAACCTCTATTGTACAAAAATAAGTATTTAAATCGGTTATAATTTGTCGGAGTTATGGTTTAAAATCGTCAAACACTTTCATCCCCTCTCCCAAAGGAACCGAGCATGTCGGGATAAAAAGTATCCTATATTACTACAATATGAAGATGAAGAATTAGAATATGTTTACAAAGTTTCATGAGAATCGGTTAAGTAGTTTTTGCGTGAAAGCGTAACAAACAAACTTACATTGACATTTATAATATAAAGAAGGGAAAGTAGGAAAGTAGGGAAGTAGGGAAGTAGGGATAAGGATTTTACGTCAAAAATACCGACATACAAACCAAATCGCGGATATCTTTCTTCTTAGAAGTCTCTCATTAAGATCCAAATTCTTTTTTTTGCGGATATACGTAACATTTAGAATTATCACTGTCTCGAGCCAACTCCAAAAGTTTGTTGTTTTAAAAAGAGCTTATTCGTTATGTGTGTTTGTTATATGGTTTTTCCGAATTAAGCCAATATAACTCTACATCCCAGTAATTGTTTTCTTTGAATCCTGCTACTTTTAAAGTGCACGGTTGGCGGGGCACATAGTTCGGGGAACCGATGGACGTTGGGGTCCCAAGGTGCTGAAATAGGATATGATAGGTTGGGATGGGATGGGTGATGATATGGGGATAAGTATCGGTTTAGCACCCTACCCCCAGGGGCTTGCATACTAGTAATAAATACTTAAGGGTAGGCTTTTTATCCTCATAAGAAGGCTCAGAGTCACTCAGCGGGCGATGGAGAGAGCTATGCTCGGAGTATCTCTACGCGATCAAATTAGAAATGTGGAGATTCGTAGAAGAACCTGAGTTACCGACATAGTTCAACCAGTCGCGAAGCCGAAGTGGCAATGGGCCGGGCACATAGTTCGGAGAAAGGATGGACGTTGGGGTCCCAAGGTGCTGGAATGGCAGCCCCGAACTGGTAAGCGCAGCGTTGGTCGGCCCCCAACGAGGTGGACAGACGACATTAAGCGCTACGCAGGTAGCTGGATCCAAGCGGCTCAGAACCGTGGAACTTGGAACTACCTACAAAAGACCTATGTCCAGCAGTGGACGTCTATCGGTTTATGTGATGATGATGATGAGGCTTTTTATAACTCTTACAACGCCTATGCTTAAGTTTTTTATAACACATACTGGAGATTTTCTTCATTTTATATCATCTGCATACCCCGTGCATACCCTCTATGCACGCCACTGGCTACCCCCTTTTCTCGTATATAGGTGCATTACATGTACAATGTACACAATTTGGAAGCTAACCAGAATTCCATTATTACAAAAACCAGTTCTGCATATCGCGCTACATGTATCAGTCATGTATGCCATTACTATCCAACATTTGTATTATTGTACATTAAAAGCGATAACAAGGTTGAACTACGGCCAAAGACCTATTTAACTTCGGTCAAGTGTAAGTAGACTCAGCAATATCAATATTCCCGGCTCAATAACGTTCTTTTAAATGCGTCCCACTTTCTCGTTTACTTCGCTGTACTTTTCTCGTGCATTTGCCACCGTATGAAAGGAGAGAAGAAAGGATTCCCCCTTTTTTTTTTCTTTTTCGTATTCAATAGCTTTGCTATCACCTAATGAAACAGAAATGAGTTTCTATATTCCGTCTGAAGATTAACATCACTGAAATTGGATAAAAATGGCTGGTGTGTTTTTAGTTTGAGTATTTTGAAACGTTGGCGAGAAGTGCACAAAATTCCGAATTCCATATGTTAAAATAGGTTCTAAGTTTATATAAAACGTAAGCTTATAGAAAAATCCTATTATAATATTAAGGATTACATAAAAGATAAAAGCTTGGATGTTTCGTAGTTAAATATTAATGACTGTGAGATGGTGATAAAAAAAAATTACTCTGCTAAGTTTGTGATGGGCTCTTCTTAGACCAGGGCGCGTTTGGAATATAAATAGTTTTTAGGTTTTAGTTGGCAGACGTAGTTATCACCATTACCTCACATTGATGTTAACATATATGTATGAACATGTGATAGGTCGGATCGGTCAATTGGTCAAGCTATTTCGAAAGAGTGTAGTTGCGAACACACCGACACATGAATTGTATATGTAGAGAGAAAGTACTCGTCTAGAATTTGGAGTGGGTGGGTACGTGAACATGAACATATTCCACCTAAACTAATTTATTCACCTGAAATTTGAAGGATAGGCTATTTGTAGAATGTTGAAGACCACCTTCTCACATTTCCTCCTCGATAAATGTGTAAAGGCTTTTCACTATCTCTTTGTGTAGTGTTTACCGTCGCGAGGTCCTAGGTTCGAATCCCGGATCGAGAAAAAAATTTGTTGGTTATTGTGTTCTTTCTGCTAAAGAATTTTCAGTACCAGACCGGAGTTAAAATATTGGCGGGGTGAAACCGCGTGCCTCGGAGAGCACGTTAAGCTTACTGTCCCGGTTATTATCACTAACTTGTAGCAAAAATTGTACAGCCCACCAACGTGCATTTGATCAACGTGGTGGGTCTATGCTCTTAAAACCGTTTCTCCTATGAGAGAGGAGGCCTGTGCCCAGCAGTCGGACTTTAAAAGCTGCTGGCAGCGAATGTCCTCCTATCTTAGAAAACTTTATTTTAATCCACTAAGCCCTTCACTGGAATGTCACCTGTTTGTGTCTACATGGTAAAAGGCTAACCTGTTAGGGGTATGACAGCTATATTAAATATACCCCTAATTGTTTTCTATGCGACATCGTACCGTAAAGATCACTCACTTGGCGACACGTCTTTGCCTGTAGTTATTAACTAGTCACGGTCGATGCCTCCCACCAGACCAGTTCAGAGAAAATTCAGAAATTATAAACTTCACAGCGCTCACCACCGCGTCAGGGAGGACGTCAAAAAAGATAATTCACAAGAAGTCCAATTTAAAATATACTCAAAGTACTTAGTTTCGTACAAATTAAAACACAAAATGCAGCTTTTGCAAATGATCAATACATTAAGAGTTGAAAATATTTTCACTGTTTCCGAACGCCGCGCCGTCTGAAATAAGAGTACTACGACTAAACAAAAGGGGTAAAAAATATTGGCCGACTGTACCAATGGCTTTGCCTCTTTACTTACCAACTGTTTCAATTCTCAGCGGCTATAAATGGAAAAATACAAGTTTTTCTACAATCCTTTGTATACCATTTCTAATTTGTTCCCCTATTGTCTTAGCTTAGAGGACCTTAGTACCTTCTGCAATGCGATTGTTCACTTCGCTATTACCGCTTCGCGTTTGATCTGAATAATGGATAGAAGGAGGCGTTACTATGCGGAATTCCATGATACTCTGAAATTTAAGCTTAAGTTACTATAGTCCGCGTAAAGCTCTCCTGCTAAATTTTAGGTAGGAGAGGTAATTTATAACCTCTTCAATCTTTATACTCCACACCAAAAAAGATCTTCGTCAATGTACTCTCCACGCACGTTTTGCTCCGTCACCGAATCATCCTCAGGAGATGGTGACTTTACAATGAATAATACTTGTTGAGTGACATTCGCCAAGCGTGTCGCTTTTTATACCTTTCCTATCCCTACCTTATCTATCCATTACTATACCCCCATTAGTACCTCTGAATGTGTTTAAGGAAACGTTGATTTTATTTTTTTTCGTTTAGCAAATCGATCTAAACATCTACTACTATTTTTGATTGGGAAGTAAATTGGTTTCTAAGCAGTTAGAATGCAAATTATTTTAAGAGGGCCAGTTTCCCTCGGCCAGTTTAAATCGGGTAGTACTTCTGACCCCACTAACTTCAGACCAATATCAGTACTGCCCACTGTCAGTAAAATTTTTGAAAAACTTATTTTAAATCAGTTACTTTCCTATTTTCATAAGTATGATTTACTCCACGTTAAACAATTTGGTTTTACACGGGGTCGCTCAACTATCGACGCTGGTGTTGAGCTAATACATAATATATTTGAAGCTTGGGAGGAGTCACATGATGCACTTGGTGTGTTCTGTGATTTGTCTAAGGCGTTTGATTGTGTTGTACATGAAACGTTAGTCAGAAAACTACACCACTATGGAATTCAGGGTGTAGCTCTCGACTTGATTAGTTACTACTTGCGTGATAGGGTGCAGGTGCAATGGTAGACGTTAATGGAAAGCGGTCTAATGGGTCATTTGTGAAAATTGGTGTTCCACAGGGTTCTATATTAGGACCTTTTCTATTCCTTATTTACATTAATGACCTGCCTTACCTTGTTAAGGACAATCACGGGATAGTATTGTTTGTTGATGATACATCACTTATGTTCAAAATTAAGAGACGTGAATTAGCTTTAGACGATGTAAACAACTATCTCGCTAAAGTAGTACAATGGTTTGAAGCTAATAATTTGGTTTTAAATGAAAATAAAACTAAGTGCATAAAATTAACATTACCAAATGTTAAACATGTAAAAACCACTATACTACTTAATAATGAGGAATTGAATCCGGTGGATACAACAGTATTTCTAGGAATAACGTTAGATGCTAAACTTCAATGGGGCCCTCATGTAAATAATTTATCGAACAGGCTTAGTTCTGCTGCCTATGCAGTAAAGAAGATACGCCACCTGACAGACATAGAAACTGCTAGGCTAGTCTATTTTAGTTACTTTCACAGCATTATGTCATATGGAATTTTACTATGGGGTAATGCTGCTGATATTGGCACTATTTTCGTGCTGCAGAAGAAGGCTGTTCGTGCGATCTATAAAATGGGTCCCAGAGAGTCATTGAAAGATAAATTTAAAAAGATGTTAAAATAATGACACTCTATAGCCAATACATATTTAAAAATTTAATGTATGTTCACAAAAATATATCAAAATTTAAAAGAAAATGTGACTGCAATAATTTAAACGTTAGAAGCAAAAAGAAACTTGCAGTGCAGTACACTAGACTACACAAAATAAGCAATTCATTTAAAGGAAATTGTATACAATTTTACAATAAATTACCGGTTGATATCTTGGGGATGTCACTAAAGAAGTTCAAAGTTTGTATTAAGCGAAAGCTTATAGAAAAGTCCTATTATAGTATAAAGGATTACGTAAACGATAAAAAAGCTTGGGTGTAAACAATTGCTCTAACCAGGTTGCTTCTTAAATTTTTTCTAATGACAATGTGAGATGGTGATAACGAAAAGAACACCCGGCTAAGTTTGTTGTGGGCTTCTTCTTAGACCAGGGCGCGATTGGAACCCACGTAGCTTTAGTTTTAAGTTTACGATTGTAGTTATCGCCATCACTACTCACTGCTATGTACTGCGAACTCGAAATTTCTGTCGTTTACAGGAAAGGCCAAAATAGTATATTATAATAATGTTACTTGATAATTTACGGCACTGATTTCGTACAGTTTGATATGATATTTTGGGCATGTTTTTGCCACACATGACCTTTGCAGGGCATGCAAGGAGTCATTCAAAGTGCCGCCTTATCAACTTGAGGCGCCTAATGTGTTCAGAAATCAGCATGGCTGTAGTGCTTCTCGGGACGAGCTGGAATTTACAGGCATATGAGGTACCTACGCCTCAGGTTAATGGACAAATTGTGGCACTTTGTGGGGCGTGTTCCTTGAATGTCCTGCGAAGTTTTTGTCTGTGCGATTGTTTCCCACTTACAATCCATCTTCTCAGGGCCATCTTCTCTAGTATCACAATACAAAAAATTTACAACCCGGTTCATTGGCTTTGTGTAACCGTTTCACTAATCTTATTCAAACTTTCGTTACAGTATACCCAGCTTACAAGAAGAACGAGGCTGGTTTCACAACATGCCCGTCACTGGAGACGCGGTACACTGGCGAGCCCAACAACCGCGCGGTCACACGCCGACCAGCAGACATCGTGCGCACAAGAAATCCTGGAGCGTGTAAGTTAACCTCTCCATGTTCCATGCTGTCCTTGGTCCATGGTATTTTTGAAGTCCATGGTCCTACTGAGTTATCGGCCTCTAGCTGAACCATTGTCGGCTTCTGTTGTTGGCTATTTTCACTCTGGTGTAAAATTACAGAAGGACATAGGAAAGTCAAACACACAAAAAGTCTCGATAGTTTGTTGTCGGTGTTGCATATAACTCTTTATACTGAGGATGGTGACCTATCTACTACTAAAGATCACCAATCAAACGATGTTCTTCCAGTTTTTTAGTTGGCATATTATTATTGTATGACTTTGTAAAACGTAGCTGGTGCAAATCAACCGACTTCTTCTTGAAGTCTTGTAGTTTTCATTTTCGACTTCGGGTCACGAGGTTATCAAATTTATTTTCCATATATTTAGCCGTAGTTTTCACGCCCTTACCTCGGAGAACACGTTGAGCACACATATATGTTGCGATAGTAATTAATCTTTCAACTAGCACTGCAACAGTGTTAAAACGTGATGATGATGAAATAATATGATTGAGAAATGCCATGGCAAAGCTGTAACGTTATCATGAAATTGATTAAGATAGTACTCAATAATAATGTAATATTCCTTCTTAAAACATTAACATTTTCGCCAAACTTAATTTGCGCGTATTGGCATAAAGTCAAGACTCTACGCCTTCCTTATTCTTGTCTGGCGACATTGCTTTATGAATATACAAAAGCGTGACTTAATGGCTTAATTTCATTTTATTAATTCAGATCGTTGTTCCTCAACCGCCATTACCTTATTAGTTCCGTTACTCAGCGACTCGGTCCTATTATAAACTATTCCATGTTTAGTTAGAATATTCATTGTTTGAATAGTTAAGTACGTGTGGATAAGTCATCATCATCATCATCATTCAACCCATTACCGGCCCACTACATAGCAGGGGTCTGCTCCCACAATGAGAACGGGCTAAGGCCGTAGTCCACCACGCTGGCCCAGTGCGGATTGTTGGACTCCACACGCCTTTGAGAACATTATGGAGAACTCTCAGGCATGCAGGTTTCCTCATGATGATTTCCGTTTACGTTGAATCAAGTGATATCCTAATTGTTTCAAACGCACGTAACTTAGAAAAGTTAGAGGTGCGTGTTGGGATTCGAACTCGGCCCTCTGAAAGCGAAGTCGAAATCCTACACCGCAGTGGATAAGTAAAATGTGATATTTAAAGAAGGAATTTCTAACATTAGCCCTCGGTTGGACATAGGTCTTGCCGAGAGCGCGCCACTGCCTTCAATCTTGCTCTTTCAGTGATGTCCCGCCACCTATTCAAGGCTGTCTTTACTCTCATATCCACCAGCGGCCTTCTATTCTGCTATAGGCAGCCTGCTCACTGCTACTTCAGCTTGCTAATTCTTTATGCTATGTCAGTAACTGTGATTCCCTTACTGATTCATGATGCGGATTTATGTCACTCAGAAAGACACCCAATGTAGCCCGCTGAATATGGAATATAAAATAAAGCGTAACTTCCAAAAATCTGTACGTTATTACTCTTGGTACCCATATAGCGGATCCGGAATACTGTCAGTTTCCACATGCTGTTAAATATATCTATATATTCAGTGTTACTGCATTTATTTGATTAACAGCGAATGCAGGTCAGGTCTCTAAGGGAACTTTGACTACCGGACATTTTACGGATGGGACTTCCCTTAGGTATTTTAATCAGTCTGAGAAATAAACCATAAAAGATTGTGGTAGGATTTCGAGATTTTATATCTACGTTCACTATTAACGCAATCTAGTTTTTTATAGGATACCGCATATTATGTTATCACGTGTATTTAAAGATTCAAGTTCTCTAACTCTTACTAATTATTTCAGGTATATCAAACGGTGGACGTCGTGTAGTCAAAGCACTATGTGCGTATACAGCCCGAGCAGAATCCGACATCTCCTTTCGGAAAGGAGATCGTATGGAGGTGCTAAGCGACGCAGAGCCCGATTGGTGGAGGGTTTTGCACCTTTCAACCAGGCGAGAAGGATTAGTACCAGCTAACTTCGTCGCAGAGGAAAGTTCGGTGGAGTGTGAAGAGTAAGTTAAACATTTTTACCGCGCTCAGTAAATATTTTGACGGCCGATTGGCGCAGTTTACGACCCTGCTTTCTGAGTCCAAGGCTGTGGGTTCGATTCCCACAACTAGAAAATGTTTGTGTGATGAGCATGAATGTTTTTCAGTGTCTGGGTGTTTATATGTATATTCTAAGTATTTATGTATATTATTTATAAATATATTCATCAGTCATCTTAGTACCCATATCACAAGCTACGCTTACTTTGGGGCTAGATGGCGATGTGTGCGTTGTCGTAATAACATATTTATTTTATTTTTTTTGTTCTTTTACTCGATGTAGTAAATAATTGATGTTTAACAGTTTAAATGCATCCGCCCGATGTTTCCAACTTCTGACTGAATAATCCATCATTTTGCAGTTGGTTTTTCCCACACGTATCGAGGAAGGAGGCTGATAAACTTCTCCTAGCCGAAATCAACCCTCGAGGAACTTTCCTCGTGAGACCGGCGGAGCATAACCCTCACGGTTTCAGCCTTAGTGTCAAGGATTGGGAGGAAGGACGAGGATACCATGTGAAACATTATAAAATTAAACCGCTGGATAATGGAGGATTTTATATTGCGACGAATCAAACATTCCCAAGTCTACCTGCACTGGTTATGTCCTATACGAGTGAGTCCTTTTGAGTTTATTATATCCACTTTTGTATAGCACTCTTATTACTCAAATTTTTAGCTTACCTTCAGAATCGTAATGGAATCCCTAGAAATCAATTCAAGCAATATATGATGTTAAATGAGGAAGAGAATATAAATTCTTTTAAGATTCTTTTAAGGAATATGGTTTTCTATTTTTCTTATGTGGTTTTGGGTAAATACTACTACACTGACAATACTAATTAAAACAATCTTTACTTCTACTTCTTTTTCTTTCTCGTACATTGTAAATACTACTTCTAAACCTAATATTTACTATAGTATAATGTAAATAGCACTTAACCTAAATCATAACCAACTAACCAATAATAACTCATAATTCCAATGATGTGTACTCACGCTTTACAGAGAATGCGCTAGGCCTCTGTCACGTTCTCGCCCGACCTTGCCCCAAACCCGAGCCCCAAATGTGGGACCTTGGACCTGAGCTAAGGGACAAATGGGAGATACCTAGAACTCAGATACAGCTGATCAAAAAACTTGGCCAAGGGAACTTCGGAGAAGTGTATTACGGGAAGTGGTGTAACAATATTGAGGTGAGACAATAATTTTTAAAGCTAAATGTTTTCAGGCCATGAATATCCTACTACCTTTAACGGGATACTATTTTTATCGTAAAAACAAGAACTTATGTAGTGATAAGAAACAGTACATTCTTGCAGAGAATAGAAGCTATGTAGCATATTTCAGTCAGATTCCCGCTACTTAGGCCATGGCCATGCCCACCACGCTGTCAAAGTGCGGATTGGTAGACTTCACACATTCTGAAAACGTTATGCAGAACTCTCTGGCATGCAGGTTTTCGTCGCGATGTTTTCCTTCACCGTTAAAGCAAGTGGTATTTAAAATTTCTTAAA
Organism: Pararge aegeria; assembly: GCF_905163445.1. Taxonomy (NCBI): domain Eukaryota; kingdom Metazoa; phylum Arthropoda; class Insecta; order Lepidoptera; family Nymphalidae; genus Pararge; species Pararge aegeria. The sequence goes on along the minus strand of NC_053195.1, from coordinate 5,254,602 downwards.
TTAAAAACATAACTCTGAAAATTTAGAAATGCGTGGCGGGAAAATTACTTCACATAAGTTTACATGTTAATGCATATTCTTTTAAGCAAAACTAAAAGTGTCTATAAATTCTTTTCCATTTTCCAGGTTGCCGTAAAAACGCTAAGAGAAGGCACGATGTCCAAACAGGCCTTCCTCCAAGAAGCCGCCATCATGAAGAAATTCCGTCACAAACGCCTAGTCGCTCTATATGCCGTGTGTTCACAACAGGAACCTGTATACATCGTGCAAGAGTATATGTGCAAAGGCTCCCTACTGGAATTTCTAAGGAATGGGGAAGGAAAGGCCCTCCATTTTGAGGACTTAGTCTACGTAGCAGCTCAAGTGGCTAGCGGAATGGAGTACCTCGAATCAAAACTCTTAATACACAGGGACTTAGCAGCAAGAAACGTGTTGATAGGTGAAAATAACGTTGCGAAAATATGCGACTTCGGACTTGCTAGAGTGATCGAAGACAACGAATACTGTCCAAAACAGGGTTCCAGATTCCCCGTGAAATGGACGGCTCCTGAGGCAATAATATACGGACGTTTCTCTATAAAAAGTGACGTTTGGTCATACGGAATATTATTAATGGAGTTGTTCACATATGGACAGATTCCGTATCCAGGGTTGCATGGGAAGGAAGTTATAGAACAAGTCGAAAGGGGTTATAGAATGCCAAAGCCCGTTGGCCATTACCTGCCGGATGACATCTATAGACTGATGCTTCAATGCTGGGACGCGATACCAGAGAAAAGGCCAACCTTCGAATTCCTTAACCACTATTTCGAATCTTTCACAGTAACGAGTGAGATACCTTATAGAGAAGTGCAAGACTAGTGCTGTGATATAGTGAAATAGGTTTTTTACACTTCGAATTATGACACGCTGTGCGTTTAAGTGAAAGTGATGAGCCCGTATTCTTTTCAAATTTGGAACTGTAGACGGTTATAGCTGAACATTTCTTTGCTGTTCGGAAGTTGTATGCTGCATCGCAATTACAGTCTATTCGAGTTAAGAAAATGGTGACGTATTGTCAGATCTGACTGACCAATTAGCTGACGGTAAAACATTTGATTTGTCACCTATATGATATCAACTATTTGTTTTCAGATTTACTCTCTGTCCTAAGATTACTATATGTACCATTTTCTCTACCTATTTCTATGAGATAAGGCGAGCAAATGGGTACACATAATAATTTACTGAAAGTTAAGAATTCTTGATTAGATGAAGTCAGTTTTGCTATTAACGTTCATTGGTCAGTTTTGAATATATAAAGGTAAATCAATGGCACCGGTTTACATATACTAACCGAAGTGTGTTGTTGGATTGGTCAATAACTTTTCTACGTGCCCTTAACTTTATGCATATTCCTTGCTCTGAGAACTTGTGAAGCCAACATAATAATAAATTATCCTCAAGTTAATTGGATGATTATGTCTGAGTTATAATTCTAAGCTTGAGTTATTTGTGAATTCTTGAATTATCCGGTGAATTGATCTAGCATGAAAAAATGCTGCAAACATGCAAGTATGTTCACCGGTCAGTTTTATTGACAGCACAGTTTTCAATTTGTGGTCAGCTAGCTATTTTCTTAAACCGAATGTACTATTACTGAAACGAATAAATAGTGTTACATGTAAAATTTAAAAAAAAGGTACTAAAACGACGATAATCGGATGTTTAGCAGTCCGCAAGTATTGGTGTGTGCATGAACAACGTAAGATTTTAAAATTGTGTAGGGTCCTTAGCGAATAAACGGAAAAATAACAAGTGTGTGTGTTGAAAAACTTGCAAAATTACCAGAGACATCTTTACATCATTATTTTAATAAAAGTAGTTGTTTACCCAAAATGAAAAATTTATCAAACCGCTTTACCAGTTTAACTTTGTGACCGTGATAAATTTACTTGGTTATTTCATTCTGTCTTCCAATAAAGAGGCCTTTAAACAAGCATAAGTTTAATAATTTAAATAAAACGTAAAAATTTACTGTCCCTGTTTAAAGTGTCAAAATGCATTTCTTACGTACACCTCCATTTTTAGTTTCAATAAATGTTTGTTAGTAGAGATTGAGCAAAGCACACACACTGTTATAATTTCTATTTTAGTATTTTTATACTCAAAGCGTTACTAAACTATACAGGAAAGTGTGAGCTTGTCATTTTTATTCCCGGCTTTTCGTATAATTTGTAGGTATGAAGAATTCTTTTGACGGATGTAAAAAATATGTATTAAGACGACGAAACTCACATGGAGATAATTTAAGTTCACAGAGAAGTAATTTAAGTGACTGTACACCTCTTCTTATCAGATGCGAAATTTCGAATGATATTGCCAGTAAAGAATTCCAGCGGATAACTCATTAATCCGTATAACCATCAGTATAAGATTCCTAATAAGCTCGTTTTTATTGCAGGCGCATATATCCGCCATTATTTATGCGTCCTAATGTCAAATGAGTGAGCTCACTCATAATATTATCTAATCCGATGTCAAAGTTAGGTATTGTGAGTATCCGTTAAACGTACCCATATTGTTATGACCATTAACAACATAATCGTTACATCACTTAGTTTGCTCACTCAGTAATTAAAATGAGTGAGCTCACTCATTTTAATTTATACATATCTTGTAAATGTGCAGTTGTGAGGGCTTAAATTAACCAATACCATATTTACGGATACTTGGTCAATCCTGTTAAACATCGGTAGAAGATCCCTATTAGGCCGCACATTCTTAATGTAGCCGCGAATATCGGTCAATATTGGCGCTCATGTATGCCAAACGAGTGAGCTCACTCATTTAAATTTACGCAGTGGGAAGTTCTAAGGAATTGTGCAAAATCGTTAGATTTTAATAATTGGCCGATACAATATTACAAATTCCGCACCTTTTGGTAGAGGTTTGTAGTTTTTGTGCAAACACCTATTTTCTTATTTATTAGCTGTAGCTTAAGCATATTTAGTTATTAATTTGCATTTGTACAAAATTGTTCACTATTGATTAAGCAATAAAGTTAAAAGTCAAAATTAATCGTAAGAATATTTTCATATTATCCAATCTGACATCGGATTATAAATATGTTATATGTTCTCGTTACACTTACCAATACCGCTTTGAACACGAATGATATTATAGTTAACGATAATAATAATAACGTAACGATAATAGTAACTTATATCAGATCGGATAAAGTAAAAACGCTCTTATGCAATATTTTCATATTCTAAATTGAGATGTGATATTTTTTATCACGTTAAATTTCATATAACATTCTTCACACGCTTCGTAAATTTTCCTTTGTTTTTATTTTGAATGGTGCTAGCACAGGTAGTCGGCCTCAATATTTCTGATTACTTTTAACCAAAGTTGAGATCTCTATACAAACATAATTAAATATAAGGATTAAAAAAATCTGATAAATATTTAGAGTAAGAAAAAAATCAATTGACAAAATATTAATACATTTTTGCATTTAAAGGAGACGTTTTATAATTTATCTGTTTTTTTGTTTGTTTTGACGTTTTATTATGTTGAAATAAAAATTGTCTTTATAATGTCTCTTATCTTGGAGATTTCTCTCTTGTCAAAATCTTATTTGAATTTTTCATCTATATGACAAGTTAATTGTTTTATAGTAATTTTGTTTAATGCTATAATTAATATTTGTATTTCTACGAGTGATGTTTAATCAATTTCACAATAAAAAATGGTCTAACTGCTTTATAATTTAAGCTATAGCGAGGTCGACTAGTTTTAATTTTATGTTAACCAAATGTGTTTTTTCTTAGTTTGCACACAGATCACACAATTTAAAATTATATTGCGTAAAAAAATATTTTCAGTCCATTTTTATCGAAGAAAAAAAAATTGTAAAAACTTGTGTAGTTACAAAATAAAATTTGGATGCCCACTTTGATATACCGAGTTTATAACGTGTATTTACCTCGACTGAAATTATTAAGGCTCCTTTGCGAACTTGTGTTTAGGTAATTAACTTTTAAAACTACCATAGATAATCAAAATTGCATGAGACTTATTTTTACTAGGCGAATAAGATCAATATAAAACATCGATACTGATTTCATGTTAAATAAATCGATACATACTTACTAAAGAGCGATATTTATCGAGCCCCCGGTCTTTGTAATAGGTTTTAGTCCGGCCATATCGATTTTTCACATTACGCCCATTACATTTTTTTTTTAATAGTAAGTGTACCAAAAAAATAATAGATAAATCAAAATGACTAAAATGCAAAGGGGCCAAATTCCTTCACATGAGAAAAAATAATAGCTTTAGGACCATATACCAAAGAGTTATTGTAAATTACGAACGCAGTATAGATTTTAAGTGGGGGGGGGCATATTTAATTTTTAGCATAGTTAGAAATTGAGACCTGTGTAATATTAATTATTTGACCAATATCCCCAATTTTGACATGTGTATGACTAAATTGTATTAAAATATGTATTGTTAGAAACGTTTTCACATGAATCAATGTATAACATATCGTTATTCGATATCAACTAAAATACATTAAATATCAAAAAGTCAAAAGAACATACGTAGCAGTTTTTACAAGCTTAGAGTATTTATAAAACAATAATTACTTATTTACACGTTAACTAAATATAAAAAAATCACTTAAAGTCCAAAAGCCTCAAATTATAATAAAAAAATGTTTTTTTTTTATCAATTACCTCAGAGATTATCGAGATGAAACTATAAAAATATGTAACATAAAAATAAATATTATACCACCAGATGAGATTGCATTCGAGAACTAGATTGTGAATACCTCTGACTTCACAAGTGCAGTTATGTGAAGTCAACATCTATAAACTTTCAAGTGTATTTAGAAGATCAGTAGGGCTAGCACGCGCGCTACGATATGAATAATTATCTGTGCTTGTTTTTCCTGTACACACAAATATTGTCAATATTTCCAACAGCAATTCAATTCTTCAATACGGGCGTATTGCATACAGTCAATCATGTTACCTGACAATATTTAGATTCTTGTCAAAACATATTGACGTGTATGGCGAGCTATAGAGTAAAACGTGATAACGGTTAGACATAACTATCTCGTGGCGCGACGTATGCTTGTCCTACTGAATGGTGCTGTGGCGTAAAAGTTACAAGTTGCACCGTGTAGATTTGTCTGCTAGTCGCGGATTATTTTTCATTGTTAATTTTAAATAATTTTATGTAACTATGTACCAACATATTTAAAAATAATACACTTCGACCTACCGCGGTGCAAAACTTATACGTGCTGTACATAAGAGTAAGATTGTGCTGCTATAATTTGTTCGTAACTCAATGATCGGATACTGTGAAAACGTTTTGACGCGTCAAAAATATTGTACATCACAAAACCATGACTAAGATAATTTTTCTCGCCTCATTAAAGTATTAAAGGTATGCTTTAATCACTTAATCATTTCCTCTCATTGTACTAGTGATTGTGTAAATTTCGAAAAAAAAAATATAGTGTCTTAAAAACATTCCAATTAATCAAACACTTTAACTTTGGACACTTTTGTATGAAACAATTAGATTTGTAAGATTTTGTACATACAATGAAATAAATGTTATTGATAAAAAATTGTTTTATTGCTTGATTAAATTATATAGGTACATAATTAAAGATATTTAACAATAAAATTTGTGATAAAAGAAAGTATACTACTCAGGCTGTTTTCTGGTGTGGGGTCTCATTCGAACACCTTTGGGTACAAAACTTCTTGCAAGCTTTACAATCATAGCCACTTCAGCTACGTATAGCTCTTTGAGCTACATTGGTTTCTCTTGTTCACTGTGCATAACTCTCTTTCTCAAACCACTCTCAAAATTACTCTTGAGCTTACTTAACAGGCTTCTAGCATCAATAATATTATCTATAATTTATGATAAATTGCACTATTTTTGAGACTATAATATCAAAATAAGCTTGCTATAAATAATATGTATATTCTAATACGAACAATAAAGCATAAATAAACAATTTTTTTTGTGACTAATAATAATTGAGACAGACAGCGAAAAAATTTCAAAAAAAAAAAACTTAAACTAAATTAGAGTAACTTATTGTTCGATGGATTGAACAGTATATTAAAAAATATATAATCAATAATTTAAAATTCCTGTAACCCACTATTAAATGATCATTTAAATTGTTACTACCCTTTTATTATTAAATGTGCTTTGTCACATTCTGATATTTGCAAACACTGACAAAAGCACTGCATAAATTTTCTAAAGTTATGCCACGTTTATTAATAATAAGGGTTCAATTATGCATTCAAATAAACCTGTATAAGCCGCGTGGATAAACAATGTCGAGATAAAACTTCTCATTAGACTTTCTACCTAATCTGTAATGTCAACTTCTGGCATGGTAAATGTTGCCAATTTCCGTTACAGACGGTTATGCACAAATCTCCAAGGTAAACTAGATTAACAGGTCTAAATGTAGGGTTACTCTTTCAGTGTGTCTTGATGAAAAGGTCAGCTCTTCTTTTCGACCTGTCACTTTAGTGCAGTTTAAATATTTGTGTTCCAACACCGATTCCCAGTATTGTAACTAGATGGCGCTCTTTCGATTCCATACAAATCTTAGTTAGTTTTCACGCGATCGAATAAGTAAACGTAGGTAGATAATCTCACAATAGACGCAGAATTGGCACTACTACTGCTGTATTATGAATTCGAAGAAAAAAACTTTCAATTTTACTGTCGCGATTGCAGGATTTAGTTTATTAATGGTTAATAAATTTATATAAATTTAATAGCGCTGCGCTGTTATCGCGAGGATTGTAATAGAGGATACTTTGAATGCACCTTTAAAGATCTTAACAATATACTTGTTATTAATGTATTAACCATATATCATTAATTGTCTAAATATTTTTTGTGTCCTATTAAACTGTATCGGCGTACATTTTGCTCTTAATCCTAAGATACCTATACTCGGACTGGTAGTAAGATTGCATGTAGTGCCAACATGACAGTATTGGCGCGGGAACATAATGCGGATTCTTCTTGCTGTAATGGTTCAAGTATATAGCCAATGCTACCAACATACCGGACCAGGCGTATCTGGAATAAATGGTTTAATTAGATGATTTTTAATTAATTAAAAACCTTTTATATATAAACTAACACTCGTAAGTATACCGCTTAATTATTGCAATGAACTTGCAGTGTTTTGAGGAGTTCTGAATTTTCAGCAGATTGCCACCTTTATCATCATAACCGTGATTTCAGCCTGCGGAAGTTTACTGCTGTACATAGCTGTATATACCTTTAACCAATTTTTTTTTTAATCTGCCATGACAACTTGTATCACACTATGACCTACTCCTGCAAATCATAACGGTTTGGGACAATATTTCGAAACCCAAAACTTTTCGTTCGAAAATAAATAACTTTTTTTTACGTTTTCTTAACTTAGAAAAGTAAAAACACAGACATTTTTCGTCTTTTTACACTTACTGGAAAACAAAAGGCTTGCTGAAAAGTAGGAACGATATAACAATTGAGAGCGCTTTTCTCATAGTGGTGACTGTGACCGCGACAGTGGCGCCGCAGATCCTCACCAACGTCAGAACAGCTTGTAAACCCATATAGCCGCTCACACTAAGCAAGAATATGTTCAAGTACATTGTTGAAGGGTTCTGGGAAAGGGACATTTTATTAAGTAACAGGTAGGTAAGATATCGACGAAAATTACGTATTCTAATAATAAAGCTTAGTTAGTAAGCGGTGATAGCAAAGTGATCATCGGCTTTACTGTCGTCGATACCGTGTTCGAGCCCCCGCACGCACTTGACTTTTCGGTGTTATGCGCGTTTTTAATTTAAGCAATTTAAATATCACTTGCTTGAAACGGTGAAGGAAAGCATCGTGAGGAAACCAGCATTCCAGAGAGTTCTCCATAATGTTCTCAGTGGCGTGTGACGACAACCAATCTTAAATTATTTACGGCCAACTGGCGCAGCTGAGTCCAAGGCTGTGGTTTCGATTCCCACAACTGGAAAATATTTATGTAATGAACATGGATGTTTTTCAGTGTCTGGGTGTTTATCTGTATATTATAAGTATTTATGTATATTAATTATTGAAATATTCATCAGTCATCTTAGTACCCATAACACCAGCTACGCTTACTTTGGGGCTAGATGGCGATGTGCGTATTGTTGTAGTATATTTATTTTTAGTTATAGTTTATGTATATTAAATACTTAATGGTAAATCATTTTAAGTACATTTACTGTCTATATAATAGTAACAGAGTCAGTAAATGCAGCATAAGACAGCAATTGAAGACTTTTTGAATTTAACCTTTAGATTATTTAGATATATTATAGAGGAAAGTTCACATCTGCTTGGCTCAATGTTGCTTACCCAGTTTAGTCGATGAATGTGTGCTATCTATTACACACTAATACCGAGATATATATATAATTATATGAAAAAAAGAAATTTTATTACCTGAGCACAATAAACAAATCCATCAGTCAATACACCGCTAAAGCAAGTTATTACTAACAGATAGAAACAAGCTATCAAATATGAGTAGAACACTACTTCATTGTTAGTAGCATGGAACTGTTTCATAGCTTTCTCTTGAAGATTGCCGATGATCGCATCGCACAGTAACGCTAGGGAAATCACTAGCACTCCAATTATATTAAAGTTGGGAGATGTTTCTGAGTCAGCTGTAAAAAACCTGCGTTTATTTGACTTTCACATGGTCGTAGCTAAAGAAAAGTACAATAGGCAAAGAAGTTCATGTGTGTAAAATGGTATGTAAAAAAAAACAAAAAGGATAAATTATACAAAATCGATAAATTATATAACAGATAATAATTATTTAACAGACAATCATTATATCATCATCATCATCATTTCAACCAATGGACGTCCACTGCTGGACATAGATATTTTGTAGGGAGTTCCACAATCCACTGTCCCGGGCCGCTTGCCTCCAGCGGCTCCCAGCGACTCGCCTGATGTCATCTGTCCACTGCATTGGGGACCGACCTACGCTGCGTTTAAAGGTGCGGGTTTGCCATTCCAGCCCAAATCCCCCAATGTCCATCAGTGATATAACAGATAATAATTATCTAACAGCTATAAATTATACAACACAATATATAAACAGCGAAAAATTTAAAAAGCCAGTTGATATTGATGAGGGTAACATGATGATAAGTTATTATCGCATCTCATGAAAGGAATTTATTTATTCGCCCCTTGAATGTCCCGAAGTCATCGTTTTAAGGGACTACAGTATAAAGAGGATGTCTAATAATAAATTTCTTACCCAAAGTAAACATAGTCAGCCCTATACACATAATGACAGCGGCCACATAGTCCAGTAGCCCGTATCTCTTGCCCAATATAATAATACTGCCAATCATCACAGGTATGAGCTTACAGCTCTTAAATATCAACTGAGTTGGGTAGTTAAGATAACTTAGCGCTAGATTGGAAAATGCCATAGTACCCAGTGTAAGAGCTGCTAAAATAGCATAAGTTCTTATTGGTACCCTGTAAATAAAACAAATAAAAATTTGATCATGTACATTAATAGGGATTGCAGCTTTAACCTTTTACACTGCTAAAGCAAGTTTGCAGGTTCTTCTTGAAGTGGGAGTTGTATCCAGCTTGACATCTGAGATGTCACTTCAACAATTACTAATCGACTGTTTTTGGTAATATCTATAATTATTGGATAGAAGTAGGCGTTACTTCGCGGAATTCCATAACATATTATGAAAGTTAAGCTTGCAATATTTGCTGTACTCCGCGAACAGCAGGAGAATCTTTATGGCGTAATTTATAATTTCTTCAATCCTTATACTCCACACCAAACAGTTCTTTGGCAATGTACCCATCAGGAGATGTTGACTTTACAATTAATATCACCACACCATTTGGTTGCTTCGAATTAAGTTCATTTTTTACCTAAAAGCTAGCCTACTTATAAAAGAGCAATGTTAAATTGGTTGGCTTTGTTGGTAGGATAGTAAATGGAAACAGCAAAATCATACAAAGCCAACATCGAATAAGCCTGATGATAATAACAATTTAACTGTAATTTTTTGGCTTAAAGATTCTGAGCATAGATTTTCAAAAACAACTTAATTATTAAAAGTAAAACTACAGTTTTCTACTTACTTTCTTTTAGCAGGATTTCTTATAAGTGATTCCATGAAACTAAGAGTCATTGTTATTATAAATTGTATTAATGTTATATACAAGCTCACTGGCTTTACCTCAGGTACAGAGAATATCAACTCTAAGAAATATCCATATGCTAAATAGCACACAAAAACAAAAAAAGCGCATGTTGCAAATTGTAATATAGGACTGAAAGATGTTATATCAAGGCATAAAATATTAATTTCCGATTTCTTGGTTTGTCCATTACTGCCTTCTGCTTCCTCTATTTTAATCAGGATTTCCTTTGTAGAGCTCATTTTGTTGCTATTTTGTGGATATTCAAATTGAGCATAAATTATACCATTGTAAACTGAAAAAGAAGCCACAGATGTTTGTTGTTGAAAAATACTATCCCACCTTGAGGTTATTTATACAATATGCAAGAATAAAAAGATTCTGTTTTCTTAAACAGACCAGAAAATTATTTAAATTACATAGTTATGTTTTTATTTTTTTTCCATATAGTTGTAGGTTTTTTCTCAAACAAAAAAAATATCAGCAAGTGCCTTAACAAATATTTCCTTTTCCACTTTATTGTCTTATTAAAAACTGATTTAGAAAGCTGACAAATACAAAACAATTGCTAAGTTCTTAGAAACAGTGGCTTTGAAATCATTAAGGCTTAGTAACTTGGCTAACGTGTAACTTAAACAATTTTTTGTTCAAACAGTGTTGTCCTGTTTTGCTATGACGAAAAAACAAGTTGTCACCTAATAAGTTAGTTTTTACAAAGCAAAGACAGTTCAAATATACTATTTTATCAAGCTACACGATACAAAAAAACTGTCTTTAATTATCAAATTATAACCATTATTTATATTTGACGGGTATTATTTTAGTTCAGCTTTTGTGTTTATATTTAAAAGGTAGAAAAATATATTACCTCATTTTGGTTGTATTTTTTAATATAATTACATTTTAATATTTGAAAATATTACCACGAATGTAAAGCTAAACCACGTCAAACATTTGTTTACGTTATTTTGTTTTTGACGTTGACATTTTGTGTTTTTTTTTTAATTTATTTTACGGCCACGGATTCAAGACCTATATATATATATATATAAGATGAAGAAATAAAATTGTCTATAGGTTAAAAAATCATAGGATTATTGTGGTTAACTCATTAATCTGTGGTAGGAATTTAGTGACATTTTGGCAACACTGCAAATTTCATTTTTCTGTGTTGTCCTAATCTAAACAAAATAATTTATTGATAAAGTGAAATCGAGAAATCCCTCGTTTAATGCTTAACTAAAGTGCCAAAATATTAATAAGTAGGGTGTGTGTAATTACAAACGCATGTAGATTCTGTGTCGTATTTGTGTAACAACAAAAGGAGAGCTCGCGAATAACAGCACGTCAACTTTCGCAGGTCAAGCTGACGGGACCGAATTGCAACAATGATGGATTCGGACGGGTCCGGTGCGGACTTCTGCCGATTCTGTAGATCGGAAGCGTCGTCCGACCGGCCCTTATTCCACCCGTGTATATGCACGGGCTCTATAAAGTGGATCCATCAAGAGTGCCTGGTGCAATGGATGCGATATTCGCGCAAGGAAATTTGCGAGTTGTGCGGCCACCGATTCTCGTTCATGCCGATTTATTCCCCTGATATGCCGCGACGGCTTCCGATAACCGATGTGGTGGGTGGGCTGGTCACATCTGTCGCATCAGCTGTTAAGGACTGGCTTCATTACACTTTAGTTGCCCTCGCTTGGCTGGGAATAGTGCCTCTTACCGCCTGTCGGACGTATCGCTGTTTGTTCTCTGCATCATTGGACCCTGTGATATCTCTTCCATTCGACATAGTATCAGCTGAGAATCTTGCTAAGGACGTATTTTCTGGTTGCTTTGTAGTAACATGTACTTTATTTTCGTTTATTGGATTAGTATGGTTACGAGAGCAGATTATGCATGGCGGGGGTCCCGACTGGATGGAACGGGAGAACCTGCCTGCACCACCTGCTGAAGACCTACCTTTGCAAGATAATAACAATGATCATGTAAATGAAGGTGCAGGAGATGATGGGGGAGCTAGGGAAGAGCCTAATGCTGAAGGGGGTGATGATGCTCTAGTTGGAGATGAGGCAAATTGGAATCCGATGGAATGGGACAGAGCTGCAGCAGAAGAACTTACCTGGGCACGATTATTAGGCTTGGATGGCTCAATGGTGTTTTTAGAGCATGTTTTCTGGGTGGTATCTCTAAACACATTGTTCATTGTTGTGTTTGCCTTCTGCCCATATCATATAGGTAAAATAGGAGCATCTATAGCTGGTTTGGCAGCTGAAGGGCCCTTTGCAGGTCTTCTTACTGCATTGGCAGGATATGTGATTGTCGGAGCTATACTTGCAGTTCTACATGGAATGGCATCTTTACTGAGACTGAGGAGTGCAAAGAAAGCATTGGGTTTCTGTTATGTGGTTGTCAAAGTTGCTTTGCTGTCTGTAGTTGAGGTGAGTTCTTATTTTTATTTAAAATATTGAATGTTATTAATAAATATGATGCTTTATCAGATCAGAGATTAAAATTACTAGTGTAATTTTTTGAACTCTTATTAGGTACATTACCTTAATTTGGATGGTCCAGTCAATTTAGCATAAGAAAGGGTTCATTGGAATGAGAAATAATAAATTGAGTATTAGTTTATAACTTCTTCTACCTACCTGGGTGTTTATATGTATTTTATAAGTATTTATATATATATTATTCATTAAAAAAAAATCCTCAGTCATCTTAGCACCCATAACACAAGCTATGCTTACTTTCGGGCTAGATGGCGATGTGTGTATTGTCGTAGTATATTATATTATTAAAAGAAAACCCTAGAATTAAGGCATTTATGAAAATTCTGCTTATTATTTCCCACCTGATTCAGAGGTATATCCCTAATTTGACTGGAATAATTGCTATTTATCCAACTAGATTGTAATTAAAAATCTAAACTTTTTGCAACTATTTTAATTAATAATAATTAATTTTATTGAACTGTGGGTTAACATAAAAGTGGGCAACATTAGTGCTGCAGTATGAATTGTTATTCAAATAAATAGCTTTATCATCAAGGATATGTATATAGCATTAAAATGATTTTTAATTAATTTGAATCTTATATGTAATGTGGAAGTTATCGCAAATTAAAAAAAAATTAAAGATTAAAAAAACAGATCTTTAGAGACCCTAATTGTAAAAGTTCTGAACCTAAAAAAATAAAGATAAAAAAAAAATTATGATTTAAAAAACAAACAAAGTTGCGGGCAACAGCTAGTAATAAAGTTAAATATTTAAAACAGGTCACTTAAAATATATTTATTCATGTAATTGTACTTGTACAAAGATGTGTTCTATCAACTCTAGACAAGGCAAACTTGATAAATTGCAAGAAACATTGAGCTGTTGTTTAAAATGTAATGTTTAATGAATAATTTTAGTTTATCTCTTATTCTTGCACATAATGTTAAAAATTAAAACTGTTATCATTAAGTGCAAGAATAAGACAACCTATGAAAACATTTTGTATAGTGTTATTATTGTTCAGGGTAACAAGTCTAATCACCCACAAGCCTTATCCATATTAATATAATGGTTCCAATCATTGACCCCATATTGCTCCCTATTCTGACCATAACATAAATCTCTGATAAGTGCATGAAAAAATAATACATATATGCATGGATCAAGCTAATGAAACAATGTGATATTTTAAAGAAACTGGTTGAGGATAACAAATAAAACATAAAGCAACATCTGGCCGTCTGTGGAAATAACTGAGGCAGGTAACTTAACAAGTTCTCAGCTGTATGGAATATTAATAATCTAATTAAAGGCTTTGAAATCTTGTTTACAATGTTGCCTCATTATTTTTCTATATCGGATAATTTTTCCTTGAAATAAAATGTTTGCTCTTATGAAGACTAAATTATGTAAATGTTTGTATGCTACAAAGGTTATCCTGGCACTGATTTTAAATTGGATATTTGAGATAAAAAAACCTTTGTTGATCCATTGGTTGGATTAGCTTAGAAGGATTTTTTTGCAAATCAATCATATTGTGATAGCAAATAAATAAAATATTATTATACTAAGAAACTATTGAAGCACTGATGCCCAGTGGATAGGACGTCAACTTCACTTTTGGGGGCAGAGTTTAAATCCCATTTTCTAAGTTATGTGCGTTGTAAGAAATTTAAATGCGAAGGACGCCTGCTTGGCTGAGGATTCTTCATAATGTTATCAATGGTGTGTGAAGTCCACCAATCGACTCTGGGCAAGCGTAGTTGACGAAGGCCTTCTTATTGTGGGATGCCCTGTAGTGGGATCGTAATGGGTTGATATGATGATGAAACATTTCAAAATAAAAATTTCACTAATGAGAGCAGATTACAGAATTATCGAACATAAGTTGTAAGAAAATCCATACCTCAAAATTATTTGATTATACCTCTTTGGTATGGTAGGGTGGTAACTTGCCTCATTCAAAACCTGCCTACCATGTATACCTGATACATAATTATCCTGTGGTTGTGTTTACTGGTTTATTTCTATCTACGTCACATTTGCATACTATCTTAGACTGCTGGAATACTTTTTATCCCGAAAAAATACGTAATATGAAATGTAATATTATAAATGAATAGGAATAATATGAAACTGTATAGAATAAACTGTTAAAAACTATTTCTTGAAATTCCAGTTAGTCATTAATTTTACGTTGCATGTAAGAATGCATGTGGTAGTTGGAACAGCTGTTAAATGAATTGCAATAATGCAATGAGGTCTGGAATTTTGCACCTGTTTGTGAATGCCATTACCTCTATTTGAAAACACATTGTTGTGGTAAAAATCCATTATAATCATATTAATATTAAACTACTTTATTAAAATTTATCGCGATTTTGCGTTGTGTAAAACTTGTAAACACAAATTTTCATTTGCTCTCAAAAGGTTTATTACACCGACCCGCCGTGTCGACCGGTCGCGCTTTTACTTCGTTTCCTCGAATGCGAAGATGACCTTCCGCAAAAAATATTATATAGTTGACCATATTTAGGGGTATGAAAAATAGCTGTTGTCCGATTCTCAGACATACCGAATATGCACCCAAAATTTCATGAGAATCGGTCAAGCTGTTTCGGAGGAGTTTAACTAAAAACAAAGCGACACGAGAATTTTATATGTAAGATAAAATATTAGATAGTTTCAGAGACTTGTAGAAGCTCTAGCTTTGACACAAATGAATAAGAATTTAAACAAATAAATATAAAACTTCAAGACACGTGCGGACTGCGTCACTAAGTAATCCAAATGGCTAAATTTGCATTAATATCAGGCCACTGTAGGTATGACTTGTGATACAGGCACAATAGATGTAAATGTTGTACCATCAGTTTCTCAGGATATAACAAAGGATTTTTTAAGGATAAAATGTATTATTTTAAATTTTGAGGCTACATTACTCTATTTCATAGTACGCTCACATTTGTATATTTACACCAGAGTAAAATGGACTTTATCTATTCTTTTTTTAAAGCTCGAATATGTCCGCTCTTCTACAAACAGCGCTCTAGGCGGACGTTTATAAAGAAGAATAGTACAGAATGGCGAATGCGAATGACATTAGGTCCACTTTACATTACTCTACAGTGGCTCAATACTCGATGAAACTACGTTTGCGAATACGCAGCTGAGAAATGAATGACACTTGTTTAAGATCAGTCAGGCTTGTGCACTTAAGGTTTCCGCTTAATTATTCCCATCTTAATAAATAAATAAATATACTACGACAATACACACACCGCCATCTAGCCCCAAAGTAAGCGTAGCTTGTGTTATGGGTACTAAGATGACTGATGAATAATTTTATGAATAATATACATAAATACTTATAATAAACAGATAAACACCCAGAGACTGAAAAACATTCATGTTCATTACAAAAACATTTTCCAGTTGTGGGACTCGAACCCACGGCCTTGGACTCAGAAAGCAGGGTCGCTGCCCACTGCGCCAATCGGCCGTCACACAATTTTCTGTAGGTTCATCAAATGGTGTCAGCAGCGTTTGACACGATGAAATCCTACCGCGTTGCCAGTGTGTCCGCAAACTCACTAGTTACTGTTGTTGTGTTTCCAGATTGGTGTGATACCCCTTGTATGTGGTTGGTGGCTGGATCTATGCTCTCTCTCGATGTTCGACGCTACGCTGAAGGACAGAGAGTCGAGTCTCCAAGCTGCCCCCTGGACCCTCATGTTTATACACTGGCTTGTTGGAATGGTCTACGTGTACTACTTCGCCTCATTCATTTTGCTACTAAGAGAGGTGCTCAGACCAGGTGTTCTGTGGTTCTTGAAGAATTTGAATGACCCAGACTTTAGTCCTGTACAGGTGTGTTCGCAACTCCTATTTTTAATCTACCTAAAAAGAGGTTCTTTAGAACATATTCCGTCAATTGTAGGTACAACCGAGGTAAGGTACAAAATACCGCTACTATTGAAACTTACAACTTTTTTTTTTTTCAATTATCCGAATAGTTATTATCACGTCTTCTTATTCTCGATAACATCTGGTACCGTTAATTTGGCTAATAATCGCTAGACTTTTCTTACAAACAACTTTGAAGCAAGGCAAATCTTGCTCTCATTATTACTCTGCTATGAAAGAGAAGCCCTTTGTCAAGCAATAATATCAATTGAAAGGGCTTAACTAGTAGAATAATGTACACTATATTGAAACTCGGTGTTTTATTGTATAACGTTTTAATTCACTTCTGATGACAATGTTTAAAAAGCACAGTTACATTATCGAAATACCGCATGTTAATTTTTTAAGCATCATTAATTTGCAGTGTCTAATTATAAAGTCAAATGAATACAATTAATCATTACCTACTTACGTCAGTGGAATTCGTTCGTTTAAAATTCGCAGCTAATAATTATGCGTGTATTAAGGAAATACTATATGTTAAGTATGGTACTCGTGGTATTCAAAAGTGCAAAATATAAAAAAAAGAAAAAAATAATAATAATAAAGCAGCTGGGAAAAGAAGTGATATTCGTAGCAATACAGATATTCATCAAACATACGGTGAAGAAAAACATCGTGAGGAAACTTGCATGCCTGAGAATTCTACATAATGTTCTCAAAGGTGTGTGGACTTCAGCGTTGTCGACTACGGCCTTAACCCCTTCTCAGTGTGGGAGGAGACCCTTAGGTGCTCTGTACTCGGGGTTTTTTTTTTAATTTATATATTATTTAATATCTATTTGGTCGCTGGCAGTCGCAGTAAACAAGCGGCCCAGGACCGTGGATTTGGGAACTCTCTACAAAAGACCTATGTCCAGCTGTGGACTTCAATCGGTTGAAGTGATGATGATGATGATGATTTGGTTCCAGGAAATGATACATCTGCCAGTATGGTCTCACATACGGCGTCTCGTCGTATCCGCAATGGTGTTTGGCACTGCTGTACTCTTCATGCTGTGGCTTCCTATCAGGGTCATTAAATACGTGCTACCTGGCTTCCTTCCCTACGCTGTGGCGGTACACACCGAGGCGCCGGTGAATGAACTCAGTTTAGAACTGTTGCTGCTTCAAGTAAGTATTTTTTCCCCCGCTTGTATAGTCCAACCCACAAGGTATAATTTAAATAAATATACGTTATACAACGTGTAAATAAAAACTAAATAATACTTCACAGGCTTTAGAGGTACATTATGTACTGTCTCTGGGATTTATCTGTGAAACCGAAAACCTAATAGTTTTAGAAAAAATACTCACATGCTAAATTAAAATCATGCGACTCCTGTCACTTTATTAGGTACGCGTCGCGTAGCGTAGGTATTATGCGCGTGTCGGTCTTTTATCTTCAATAGGGTTGTCATAAATAAACACTTCGTTTGTATGGAAAAATAAATATACATCTCAAGATTTAATATTTTTACGTGGTAGATTACAGAATTTTCGACCGTTAAGACCGTTTTTGCTTTGCGACCACGAGTGTGGGTGGACGTGTAAATCTTATACGCGTTCTGGAAGTGGTGTATTAATGACGAGAACTTATGCTACAAATATAATGCAAAGGATACTTAGTTTCTTAAGATAGATGCCAAGAGTATTTAGGAAAGGCACTTGGCAACAGAGCCGCTAAATACGTTTATTGTTGGGCGATACAAGGGGGTTGACTGGACTGGGCTACCCGAAATGAAATAAATCTACAAAAGAACCCCCGCAAAAAAGAAATTGCTCATTTTTTATTGTAATTTCCACTATGGATTACTGACGTCGTTCTTTAGGTTCTGTAAGTTCAACGGGTCATCTAGTATCATATAAAACACTACGTACAATTTATCACCAAGTTGTCCTCTTATTTAATACAATTGTTTCAGGTAATCCTTCCGGCGCTTCTAGAACAATCTCACACGCGCACATGGTTGAAGGCTGGTCTACGGGCGTGGTGCGCATGCGCGGCCGGAGCCCTAGGCCTTCGCTCGTATCTATTGGGAGAGGCCTCCAGGGACAATGAACCTCACCCGCAGCCGCATCCACCACACCAGCTGGGAGCCGCGCATAGGGTAAGGTTTAATAGCAAATCCCGTGGAAACCGTTTGTAACCGTGTTCTAAGATAAAAATTAGCCTTTGTCACTCTCTGTCTCTCTTTGACGGCCGATTGGCGCAGTTTGCAGCGACCCTGCTTTCTGAGCCGAAGGCCGTGGGTTCGATTCCCACTACTGGAAAATGTTTGTGTGATGAGCATGAATGTTTTACAGGTGTTTATATATATTTTCTAAGTATTTATGTATGTAATTCAATAAAAATATTCATCAAGCATCTTAGTACCCATAACACAAGCTACGCTTACTTTGGGGCTAGATGGCGATGTGTGTATTGTAGTAGTATATTTATTTATTTAACTTCCAAACAAAATGAATGGTTGTACTTCGGTCCAACGCAGCATGTTCTTTTTACTTGTTTTATGATATAAACAATCTTTTTGTTACTCTTTAGTGTAAAGATTATTCTAACTTTTCTTTTTATAGTGTTTTTTTTTTATTTACTCGTCGTATCCTCCTTGTTTTTTTTTTATATTTTTGAAGTATACTTTACCCAAAGTATACTTAAAAGATTAATTACAGTGTTGGACAGGTTAGAAAAAATGTATTGTAACTTTGTTTTTATTATTTTATTGTCAGGCTTTAATGTGGCGAGACGGCCCAGCTGGTATTGAGCCGTACGTTCGCGTATCGTGGTTCCCTCTACGGTTGGGAGCTCTACTAGCGTTGGTGTCTGTTTCACTAGTCATGGCTAGTGCGCTAACTCTTGTAAGTTGATTTACATAGTTATCCAACTTTCTTTTCATTAGTTGATCTATGAAGTTATCCAACTTTCTTTCCATTTGTTGATTTATGAAGTTATCAAACTTTCTTTTCATTAGTTAATTTATGAAGTTATCCAACTTTCTTTTCATTAGTTGATTTATGAAGTTAGGAAACTTTCTTTTCATTAGTTGATTTATGAAGTTATCCAACTTTCATTGATTAGTTGATTTACATAGTTAGCCAACTTTCTTTTCTTTAGTTAATTTATGAAGTTATCAAACTTTCTTTTCATTAGTTGATTACGAAGTTATCCAATTTTCATTGATTAGTTGATTTACATAATTATACAACCACCGTCAAATAAATTGACTTGCACAGTTATTTAACTTTTGTTGATTTACATTGATGTCCCACTTATACTAGTTTATTGATTTACACAGTTATTCAACTTTATTTTCATTTGTTGATTTATACAGATATCCAACTTTCTTCTGATGAGTTGATCTACATAATTATACAACTTTATTTTGATTAATTGAGTTACACAGTTAAACAACTTACTTTTTATTTGTTGATTTACATTGCTTTCCATCTTTATTCTGATGAGTTGATCTAAATAGTTGTACAAGTTTCTTTTGATTAATTGAGTTACACAGTTAACAAACTTACATTTCATTTGTTGATTTACATTGCTTTCCAACTTTATTCTGATGAGTTGATCTAAATAGTTGTACAAGTATCTTTTGATTAATTGAGTTACACAGTTAACCAACTTACTTTTCATTTGTTGATTTACTTTGCTAGATCTAATTTTCTCTAATACAAGTAAAAAAACAGAGTATATATATTGTTCTTAGGTCATACCTGTGGCTATAGGAAGAAAAGTCATGGCTTTATGGTTGCCAAAGGCGTCGAACGGTGTCCATGAATTATATACAGCAGCTTGTGGTAAGTGAATAGTTTAATTTTTATAAGAATTGACATATTTCAGTTAAAACTAGGAGTATATCCTAGTTTTAACAGGAGTATACAGTTAATTGTGCAATTCCGACAAAGATGTTAACCACCGAATCGTTGTCTGATGAGCAACGGTTAGGAAATTTTGTGAAAAATCCTTGTCTGAATACAGTCATACAGTCTTTGATTAATAATCTTTTGTATCCTACTTTTAAAGTTTATTTTTGTTAATAGATTAATATGTTGTCTGACAAATTTTAAATTTATAAAATATTTCTGTATATTATTCATAAAATTATTCATCAGCTATCTTAGTACCCATAACACAAGCTACGTTTACTTTGGGACTAGATGGTGATGTGTGTATTGTGGTAGTATATTTATTAATAGATCTATGTAAAAAAGAATTGGCTACATTGTCGGTTCTTGCGAAAAATCAGCATGTGCCTGTGTTAAGGAATGTATGTATGCTGGGCGGCGGGCAGAGGCGGAGCCCTAGCGGCCGGTTGGGCGCAAGGTGGTAGGGCTGCGCTGTTGGCCCGGGCTTCGCTTTGGACCAAACGCGCCGCCAGGGCTGCATTGGCGGCTTTAGCACTGCTGGGACTGGTGCCGCTAATGTTCGGGCTACTGTTGGAACTGGTAAGTAATAACGAATCTTTAATGTATCTCCTTATTGTTACATGAACCCTATCCTATCATATTATAGAGTATATAGCCACTAACACGACCAAACGCTTACACACAGCCGCACACACCCGCAGAGACTTGCTAACATCCACACACACCGACAGAATCGCCTACAGAACAACCTACACAATTATCCACACAAACATCTACACCTACACCCAAAGAAACCCTCGCAAACCGACACACACCGACACACACCCACGCACACCCACGCACACCCACGGGCTGCGTAGGCACACACATACTCTCTCTATCACCCCTCTCTCTGTCTGTGTCTCTGCCTTTCTCTCTCGTTCACTCTTTCTCTTATTCTCCCTCTCTCTCCTCTCCCACACACATCCCTCTCTCTCCTTCTCTTTCCCACACATACACACAAAGCGCAAATACACTTTACACACTTTACAAACACAGTAATTGCCTAATTACCATCTGTGTATGTTAAAATGATGAAATGTAGTTTAATATATTATTTATATATATTTTTTCTCATTTTTGTATGTGCTATTAAGATCACAGAATATATCGCATTAAATAAGTACTTATCGGAATTTAAAACGTTTTTGTTTCAGGTCTTAGTAATACCTCTGCGGGTGCCATTAGAACAGTCCCCTGTGTTGTTCGTATGGCAAGATTGGGCACTTGGAGTTCTGTACACGAAGATAGTCTGCGCGCTCACAATGATGGGCCCGGATTGGAGTATGCGCCGGGCCATTGAGAAGGCGTATAGAGACGGCATTCGGGAGATGGATCTCAAGTGAGCTCCCTTTATCTACTCTTTTTAACTCTTTTTTTTAGTTAAACTCAGTTAGAATAGAATTCAAGAAACATACACGAACACTACACACTTTCTGAACTTACGTAAGTGTTCAGAGTTTGTTACTAACCTCACTAATAGTATATAATTTTTTATTGAAGTATTTTCACCTACTCTAGGAGGAAATATCAATTATAGAAATTTTGAAATGCATATGCAATTTAATTATAAATTTCGGAACTGACAGGATTTCAACTTGCGACTAAGGTAAGGTAAGGTACGGTTCTCAACCCATTAAAGTCAAAATTTATATACACCTTTTTTAAGTCTATTAAAGACGCTGTATCTTTTATGACGGCCGACTGGCGCAGTGGGTAGTGACCCTACTCTCTGAGTCCTACCTAGGCCGTGGGTTCGATTCCCACAACTGGAAAATGTTTGTGTGATGAACATGATTGTTTTTCAGTGTCTGGGTGTTTATCTGTATATTATAAGTATTTATGTGTATTATATATATAAAAATATTCAACAGCTATCTTAGTACCCATTACACAAGCTACGCTTACTTTGGGGCTAGATGGCGACGTGTGTATTGTCATAGTATATTTATTATAATGTCATCTAGTGATAAACATTGCAGTTTAGATCTACTTTTCAAAGGTTCATATTAATGGGAGATGTCGCTTTTAATTTACATTTCTTATTATCCAGATTTATACTGCGCGAGGTAGCTGCCCCGTTGGTCCGATGGTTGGGCTTGGCGCTGGCGGTACCTTACGCTCTTGCGCACAGCGTTGCGCCGCTCGTGGTAACTGCGCCCGCGCAGCGCAACTTGTTAGCGCGGCGGGTTTATCCCGCTCTCTTGTTGCTGACGATGCTCGCCGGCCTAGCGCTCTTCCAAGTAAGTTTCTGGACTGAAATGCTTTTTCTAGAAGTGAACTTTTTAGGTGACGGTTGGACAGTTTTACTTAATTCGTTACATGAGAAAGAAAAAAGTTGAAAAATCATGAAATTGAGAGCCCTAATACTCTAATGTTATAAATGCGACTGTTTGTATGAATGGATGGATGGATGTTTGTTACCCTTTCACGCCAAAAGTAGCACTCAAAGATAGCTTATGTTAAGTTCTAACATATCTCAGCTCTGTTTACATTTAAGATTAATTGGTTACTCCTACATGAAAATTTATATATACGTTATTAGATTATACGTTTAAATTAAAAACGCACAGAACTGAAGAGTTAGAGGTGCGTGCCGGAGATAGAACTTTGTCCTCGCTGATTACAGCAAATTAGGAATTTATATTCAATGTCCGAATGTATTATGGACGTGCGCAAAGTGCCTAGTTTTTAATAATTTTAATTGTGTTCACAGATACGTCAGTTCCGTAAACTCTACGAGCATATAAAGAACGACAAATACCTTGTCGGGCAAAGACTCGTGAACTACGACCATCGGCGGCACAAACAACATCAGACCACCGTGATCGTAAATAATTAAGGAGAGAACGAGATGGTAGACAATCGTGACCGAGAGTGTGACAGAGACAGGCTTATTCTCCTTTTATGCACTTGTGATGGCGAATAGAATTTAAGGTAACTTTTATAGGTCCGCTGCACATTTACTATCGGATCCGATTTCGGCCCCATTTCGACACGCGGGATTTTTTACTTTTCTTAGTAATTATTCAGAAAAGCTTAGCCTATATATATTGCGATGTCGAGCACATTCGTATGCAATATTCAATCGAAAGCAGTAACTTTGTGATTCTTTATTTTTTTACTCTTTATAATGCTTTACCAATACGATGTATGTTGAAATAAATAGAATTTAACTCACAAAATTAATTACAAAAGATGTGTTATTATTCAACTTCGTTTTTATATACTTTGCTCATTAAAATTAACATGTTTGCTTTGCATGATACATGTTCATCGAAAGCTGCAACTAGACGGGTGTGATAATTAATTTCACTATGTTAATTTACCTCCGAAACAATACTAGATATATAAATAAAATTATAATAGTTAGACAGATGAAATAGTTTTGGTATATAACGTTACATATGTATGTTATAGTTGTAATTCAGAAACGCTGTATTTAAAAGTAAGACTATTTGTTTTCCATTCTATTTTATGTCCTTCTCTATTTTTATCCTATTTGCGCTGTGGTATTGTTAACTTTTCCTTTTTTTGTTGACGTTGACGTTGACGTCGATGTCTATTCTTGACATATTTGCACTAGAGGTGCCTTATTCTTCTACTATAAATCCATTAGCAAAGTATTGTAATATGATACTCACTTTTTCTTAACTCTTACATTTAGATGCACAAATAAACTTAAAATTAATATTCCAGTTATCGCTTTTAGATTACAAATCACAAAACTATTGAACCTAGCTTATTATATTTTCGTCTCAACAAAACAAGTTTAAAAGATAAGCAAAGAAGGTAGACAAAATTAACAGTCGCAGGTGAGTCCATTTTATCAATGGAATGCAAAGCCATTTTTACTAATAAAGCAGTAAGTAAAACATTGTAATACACAAGCGACGCGACAATCGCATTTTCGCGCGACTGTCGCGCTTTCACGATCTATTTGCGCTAAAATGGTTCGCCATAATCGGATTCGACAGTAAGATTTGCGCTGGCCTTAGTCTAATTGTACCACTGCTTGGAGATTTGCGTTCGATATTTTTAGTGGTTTCATAATAATTATTATAATAATTGTATAAAATGTGATAAAGGAATTAATGATTCATGAACTTCTTTATAAAAATAAATGCAATATTAAATATTGTAAATTAGTCTCATTTCTTACTTAACATGAAGCACTTTATTATATTGATTGAAATTTGTCTCTTCCTCTGTGAATATGATTCGAAAGACTCTTGTTTCATATTAATATTTACTAAGCTCGTTTATCATTAAAAGAGATAGTCTCTTACCTTGCTCTTAGTATACTTTTACTTTAAAATCAGTGTTGCTTATAAGGTTGTACACGAATTTTTTCAACGAAAAAGTCGTCGGAAAAAGTCTAGTTTTACTTTGCCCAGCTGTGGGATAGAAATAATTAGGATAATTACAACGTTTAAAATCTTTCATCATTATGATTAGCCTATAGTTGTAATTTATGACTAAAGGCCTTTCCCAATGGGAGGGTTTACCTGTAATCACCCCGCGGGGCAGTAGATGATAGTACTACAACAGTGGACGGCCGTTCTCCATTATATTACCATATTCGCCTCGTAAGACATCTGTGGATAGGGGAGGCGTGGTGACAACTGTGTTCTGACCTGCCGCCACGGCACGTCACTTTTAATATTGTTCAAAGATTTTGTGTACAGCTAAATTAGCATCGTTGCCTTAGAATTTCTAATAGAAATAAAATAATTAAATTGAATAGTAATAACATAAGTACTAAAATAGCTTTTGTTCTAAATATTTATACAATTTCTAGAAATTATTTAGTAATTCCAAGATTACACAAGATCTTGATTAAAAGCCCGATTAACAATTAAGGTTCAATATAGTTAAAGCATTCCGACCATTTTTGACATTTCATATTATTAGTAGTAATTAGTCTAGAACGAAAAAATCTTAATAACAAGATACTAGAAATTTGTACGCTTCAATTTCTCGCCGCGAACTTGACTCAGCACACCTTATTGTTATTTGCTACTAGGAAAATATTTCAAATGGCGACTTTATTGTAAAAGGTATGATGTCAGTAATAAAGAAACGCTAAAATATTGCATTAACTTTTTTCCTTTATATTCGAAGTGAGATTGGTATATATTTTCAATAAATAAAAATGCAAAATTTAGCGGTCCGCCATGACAGGTGAAACGCCGAATTCTAAATTGTGACGTCACGTCTATATAAACATAATTTTATAACGCTTGAACTTCGAAAATCTGTGCGTATAGTAAGTATTTTGTGATTCCAAACTATCAGTTACTAAGATTTCAATAATCTTTAGCTATGGAACTAGAACTTACTGTAGCTAATTCTTCTAATTTTCCAGTGACGCTACGTGCGGCCATAACTCCCAGGTTATTTTTAAAAATGTAACTTGCAATTTATTTCAAAAAAATCGTTAATTGATATAATAATAAGATATTTTTGGATATAGTTTATACTTCCAACCATCATAAGGCAGTTTTAAACTACATAGCCTCTTAAGCTCTAAAACAACTAGTGAACACTGTTGCGAAAAACTGAAATGTATGACTCCAAGCACGTAGTAACACTACGAACTTTTAGTGCTACAACCGCTTTGAGCCGTCGTTCGAGGACAAGAGTTTTCTATTCTTTAAGTGCTAAAGGGCATTTCTAGTATATTGTAATTAAGATTCCAAGACATAAAGTCTGATAAATTGATTCTTCTTCTTATTATAATGCACCGTTATATCACTTCTTCAACTTGAAGACAGATTTGTTGGTTTCAGTTTTGGCATATTTTACACGACCGACCGCCTGTCTGACTTCAACACTCTCTGTTGGTTGAATAAGGCTTTTAATCACAGTCAGTCGGTTCAGTACCTGAACGTTCGTATGATAAATTAATATTAATATTATTGTACCAATTTCAAATAAAACAGAAATTATGAAAAGAACAAACTTAATTTAATTTATAAACAATTTTAAAAAGGAACTGACGTTATTAAGTCAGTACTCGAACGTTCTAATGATAAATAAATATTGATATAATTTTACAAATTCAATTAAAAATAAATTACAAAAAGATCAGACTTACTTTAATTTAATTTATAAACAGTTTTTATAAAAGGAACAGACGCATTTTTTTTTCATTTCAAACAGATTCGATGTAATTTGAATTATAATTAGCCTTAAGCCTTAAATCTTGAGTTTTTCGAATTTATATCATTGAAAATGTGCAATAAAAAAAATTTAGTGTTTACAAAATGGTATGAAAAGCTTCCTGTCCCTCATTGTAAGTTTTCAAGTTAACGTAACTACGTCAAATTGGCGTTACCGTTGATCTGCTATGTTCAATCTCAATATTAAGGAGTATGGGCGTAAATGTATGAGATAAGATCCAATAAAAATGAGCGATGTCATTGAATTTTTTT
Source organism: Pararge aegeria (assembly GCF_905163445.1). Taxonomy (NCBI): domain Eukaryota; kingdom Metazoa; phylum Arthropoda; class Insecta; order Lepidoptera; family Nymphalidae; genus Pararge; species Pararge aegeria. The sequence continues at coordinate 5,227,525 of NC_053195.1, read as the reverse complement.
AGTTTCTACAACTTCTATGGCATGGAAATTTCAAATCTGTATATGTAATCTGTATCGAACTGCCCAATTGTATACGACGTTTTGTTATACTTTTCTTTTTTTATGTACTTTATGTGTTATGGAATAAAAGTATTTTCATTCATTCATTCATTCATATCTGCAAAAACCTAGCGCTGCCTTTGCGATGAAATTTTTGATTAGACATGACTTCCCACCATTGGAAAAGTAGGGGGATCATTAAAAACCCTTTTAAATGTCATATCGCTTGTCATTATTGGATGTAAACCCAAAATGCTCCTTTGGTAGATATTTTAGAGCCTTTGGCAAATTTGTTAACTTGTAAACTTGCTTTAAGAGCTCCGGTCTTCTTAATTCCGTAGTTTGGTTAAGTGATAGGTTATACTTTATTTATTTATATAATGCTCAAGCCAATGTTTTTGTCTTGTTTTATATTTGAAGGTTTATTCAAACATATCACGGTCAGTTATTCGGTCTCCGGGCCCCCGGAATCGGAAATACTTCGGTTACATATATGTTCAAGTTAGGGGAGATCGGCATCAGTGTTTTCGCTTTCGGTTCTAATGTTACAAAGTGAGCACAGAGTCGTGAGGGTTTCGTTATCAATGATTGCAATGACGGGTTGTTTTTCCGTCGGGGTATGCTACGCCACTAAACGTGAGCTCTTATAATTAGTGAAGCGTTTTGTATCTATTACATGCATTGTCTCACGTCTGCAGAGGTGGAAGCTGTCCAATCAAGTAGTCTTGTGGCGGACAAGGTACGGATCGGACGTGCGCATGCACTTGTGACTGCGTGTAATAGTGAGCCAATGAATTAAGTACTACCGGCCATTATAATTAGTAACCATTTGTATAATATTTAAACGCACGCCAATGTGAAGTCTCATCGAACGAGTATCGAAATACTACAACTTTATACGAAAATTGAATTTCTGTAACTCTTTACAGAGTCGCATTTTCTGATTATATTATTATTAATAAAAGCTACGCTTAGATAGTTGGCTGTAAGAGAATTTCAGCTTTAAAATTACTAGACATGTTCCATTTCTCTCTGGCGTTATAGGGTTTCGATTTTCCTAAACGATTCTACAATTGCCTGCGTCCGTATATTTTATTATAAGAGTGAGAAGTGAGCGTTTTTATTTTTCTTTTTCATCGAGGACCGTGATATGTATGAATAGACCATTAATTATGAGGTTTCATAGTAAATAATTTGTGCCGTTTATTTTATAAATTTAAAATAATTCAGTAAATCTTAAAAAAATCATAAATAATACAGATATATTAGGAACTCTAGATTAACGATTGGTGTCTTACTAAATACCAGCACACTAGTTAAATGCAACAACAAATATTAAGCCTATAAATTTGTGTACTAATACTAAATAAAAAAAAAATTAAAGTCAGTAATTTTTCTTATCTTACTTTCTACTGCAAAGCAACAAAATAATATAAACATAGGTACATCAGTTATGTAAAGCTTTCTTTTTTTCTTTAATTAAATTAGTCTTTAAATATTTATAATTCATATTTTTATCAAAGTGTAGGGACACAAATATCAAATTTATAACTTTAGACCGTCTCTATTCTATGGTTATCGAGTGATTTGCCAACTAAGCCATGGAGGTCGTACCTAATTATTTCCTCCAAGTGCAGGTAAAAAAAGCAAGCGGTCATCTCTTGTTTACAAGTGACTTATTGTATGGACAGTTGAAAACTACATTGAAACTGCATTTTTCTTATTAGAGAACGCAAACAGTCGCTATAAAACTGATTAAGCTTTCCACAAACACTCGATTTATTTCCAAATGCGTAATTTACTTTTGGTTTTCCGTTAGACTAGCAAAGACTAGTTTTTCTTTATTCGGAATGTATACGTTTCAGTACGGATAGAGGATGAAGATTTATTAGCAATTGCATTTCTGTTAATAATGAAGAAGAAAAAGAAACGTCGTCGGTATTGGTTGCATCCATTGAATGCTCATAGAGTCTATGAGAGTCTATTTAACTGAAGAGAGCAGAGTTCCGAGCACACTCAAATTCTTTGATTTCTGACATGTCATAACGAACGTGTTACAATTATATGTGTAACAAATGTCAAATACACGTATCTTTTTCTTTTTCATTATTAACAAATGCAATTGCTAATAAATGGTCGTCTTCCTCAAGCGTTCTCAGCGCTTGTACTATCCGAACTGACAAGTACACATTCCGAATGAAACAATAAATTTTGCGCTAGTCTAACAAAATCGAAATCGCATTTGGAAATCGAATACGGAAAACGAATGGTAAGCGGCAAGTCGTAAAGGCGTTTCATAATTTTGGCATCCGCGGTACGAGAAGCATTGCTTGGTTGTCAGAGAAATGTGGATTCAAATCCTGCCACTGCCGACATTTTTTATGAAGAATTTGTTATTTTTTTTTCTTTATTTAAGACATACATAGCACTGATTTTAATGAAAGTGGTTTACATTTAAGTTGGAACAATGGAGTATCATTGGATCGCAGTGGATACCAATCATTAATCTACGTATATTTTAATTTAATGATTTGATAGATTATAAAATTTTGTTAATATTCTTAAAATGTAATTTTGCCTAGGCATGTCTTTATCAGCTGTATAATTAAGGCCGTATTCTTTCACCTGTGCTAGCTTTGTAAAAACCTTACGAAAATAAATTTTCGTTCTTTTTTGAAAGGTTAAAAAAAAAATTGTTGTTATGGGTTTTAATGCAATGTGTTCATATTAAAAAATAAGAAAATTGTTAAAAATAGGTTTTGATTCCAAAGTATATTGGTTAAGCAAGTCCTTAGTTTTTTTTTAAGTTGTGTTATTTTTGTCAAAGGTGAAAGAAATATGTTCGAGCATATAGGTAATATTACTATAATATTACGATCTTTTTTGTGTAAATATTCTTCGTAATTTTAATTAAATTGAAAATGATAGGATCGGTTTCGGAGAAAAGGCGTTAATGTCGATAGATAGATGTAGACGAAGGAAATAATAATTTGTAAATCAATAAACAGTTTTATTTAACGTTTGCTGTTTTATTCTTATATAAAAAAAATATAAAAAAAAAGGAAAGGACTCCTTTTTTTAGTCGCTGTGAAATGCATTCACGTATCTCGTCCGGATTTGATGACCTGCCTGGCGCAGCGGTGTGCGCTGTGAATTTTAAGTAGGAGGTCCCGAGTTCGATTTCCGGCAGGGGAAATTTGGGAATTTATAATTTCTGAATTTTCTCTGGTCTGGTCTGGTGGGAGGCTTTGGCCGTGGCTAGTTACCACCCTACCAACAAAGTCATGCCGCTAAGCGATTTAATTTTCCGGTGCGATGTCGCGTAGTAACCTATTAGGGGTATGAATACCATACTTCAGCTTAGCCCACTACCATCTTAGACTGCATCATCACTTACCACCAGGTGAGATTGCAATTAAGGGCTAACTTGTAGTGGAATAAAAAAATTTAAAAAAGTTAGAAAGAGGTGATAACCTACTGGTTAATTCTTCGGCCTCCCTTTCGTGGACAGAGTTCTATCCCCGGCAAGCAAAGTTAAGAGAACTTTCAGAGTTATGTGCGATTTTAATTTAGGTAATACATTACCAAAATTCAAAATTCATTTATTTCAAGTAGGCCTAATTAATGAGCACTTTTAAAACGTCAAGTCAGTGTGTTTGTAGTGACTCTACCACCGGTATCACTTTCTTTAACAGTGAGGAAATTCTCAGAGGCGTGTTAAGTCAACCTATCCGCATGTGAGCTAGCGTGGTGGGTAAGCCTTCTCGTTCTGAGAGGAGATCTGGCCGGTAATCGGTTTATATGATGATGATTTTTTTTTACTTTACAGTACTACAGTTCCTAACTTACCAAACATGCCTGGATTTGACCGCGAATTTCCACCGCAGGCAGAACGCAAATTTGAATTTCTTAACCTCCATGGCGCAGTGGGCAGCGCTGTGGTCAAATAAGTTGAAGGTCCAGGGTTCGATCCCGGCATCAAAAATCATCGGCAGGGATAATTTTCGAATTTAGAAATTGCAGGCTTTTCTTCAGAGAAAAGCCTGCAATTTCTAAATTCGAAAATCTCTCTGGGCGGGTTACGGGCTTCGGTCGTGATTAGTTACCACCTACGGCGGAGACCGCCAAGCGTCCATCTGATTAGTCTGTCAATTATAACCATCAAAAAAAAAAAATTATGCCTCCAAAAACCATGAGCTTTTGCCGCAAATAGTATCCGATGTTTGTTTGCAGTCAGCAGAGCTTGCTTTAATAACCAAATGAAAAGTAAACAGAAGTTGAATATGTACCTAAGTTACGCGGTTGTTATAGTTTGGGGATAGAATTAAGAACAGACAGAAACCGCGTAGGTAGGCACACGACTAATATTGAAGCATCAAAAACCACTCCACTTTAATACTGTTTCTCAAACAATCAGTTAGTCAATTCATACCATTTAGCAGCTAAAAGTCAAAAAATTCAAAATTCATTTATTTCAAGTAGGCATAATTAATAAGGCACTTTTAAAACGTCAAGTCAGTCTGTTTGTAGTGACTCTACCACCGGTTCAGAAGGCAGATTCCACTGAGAAGAGCCGGCAAGAAACTTGGAAAAGAGCAAAGATTGCTCTAAGTTTAACAATCTTTAGAATTTTTCTGTTTGTGAGAGATGAGAGCGGAGTGGCCTGCCTCCAAGCTGCCTTGTCGTTAAGGAATTAATCAATCGTGTAGTAACCACGATTTGTTAAATGTGTTTTTATATATTGTTTAAAATTAGGTAAAGGTAGATCTAATATTACCTTCGGTATCATGTTATGAAAGCATATACCCATCCCCACAAAGGATTTCTGTACTTTTTTCAGACGATATGCAGATATCACAAATTTATGTCTGCTATAATAATTATTTTACCTCTAATGTTCCACACGTTTACCAAGAAATGGGAAAAATGATAAAAAGTTTGTGAGTAGCAACATTCTACGGGTATAAAGTGAGACGTGCGCGGGGGGGCGTTTTCACTATTTTTGGACACAATGCACTTCATACAATAACTGAATGAGGATTCTGTATGCTCTTAATTCTGTGAGTTTCGGTATTAGTTGTTAAATTTTACAGTGTTAATAAAGGTTTTTTATTTCTAGTTTTGGTTTTTTTATTTCTGCAATAGCAGATTAATTCTGTGAGTTTGGGTATACAAGCGGAAATTGTATTTATTGCGAAATTTTACAGTGTTAATAAAGGTTTTTTTAGTTCTAGATTTGGTTTTTTTATTTTTGCAATAGCAGATTTGAGACCCAGGGGCTCAAGCAGTGGCGTGCACTTCATACATGCACAAAAGCTCTGCCTACCCTAAAATTTTTGTATAACTCGTAAATGCGAAGGATTTTTTCATTTTATCTTCCTTCTTTATGCATACCCTGGTCAAAAACCCTGTGTGCGCCACTGGGCACAACTCTACTTTTTTGTCCCAATGACAGAAGTTACCCAATAATGTTGCTTTTTTTATATGAGGAAAACTTAATAAATATTGTTAAAATATTAAGTGCAACCAGTCGACAAGATGGTTTTTTTGTTTCGCAGCATAATTCCGATTGCAGTGAACGCTTTTTTCTTAAATAAATCAATTATTGTATAAAACTTACGGTAACCGAGCTTCAGTTCATTCAGTATAACTTGTTTCCTGTATAATATAAGGGAGTTTTAGGGGACAAGTTATAGACTGTAGTGTGGGTACCAACGGAAATTCAATTTGTTGTCAAATTGTTAAAACATGTTTTAATTGTTTTTTCCATTGATTGACCATTGACACACAATTTATTGTAATAGCAGACTTGGACCTCATATAAGAAAAAAATAGTCAACGTGTTGGCTTTACATCCTAGTAATAAAGGTGCATAATTTTGCGAAGGCTGAGTAAAGATAACTTAACCTAACCTAAATCGTAACCTATCGTACTTGATAGTTAGTATCAAAAGCCAGTAGGTAAACCGATAACAATCTATTTACCCATTGATTTAATATTATTTTACTATATTTACCTAAGTACATCATTTTTGTTTTTTAAAAGCAGGTTGTTTAAATCTTATAAAAGTCGAAAAGTACAAGACTTATTTCAATCTCCCAACCCCCATTTCACCCCCTTAGGATTGATTTCCGAATTAAAAAGTACCGTATGTACTACCTGTCTGCCTGTGAAAATAGAATTTTTGTTTTTGATTAAAATATTGATATTTAAGTAGATAGCTTGGCTATAAAGGTACCGTCATTATGCAATAAGTAATTAAAAAGCTTGACAAACAGACTTTTATTTTAATATTTCCTAAGGCAAGGCTACTTAAGGCAACTCTTAAATAAGTCAAACTCGAATACATTAAAAACTTTAGCAGCTAGATTAGGCTGGGCGTTTACGCCTCTATGGAGTACACGCCACTGCCTAGTGGCGTGGAAATGTTTAATTTCAACATCTATATTTCCCCTGACGGCGACATATTTATGACACAAGGCCGTGGTTTGTAATCAAGCACTCGATGCGATATATCAAGGCCTTACGATATATTACATCTTGAAAGTAGGGTTACCATTTAAATTGCAAAAGGCTTATAGCTTTTTTTCTCCTTTGGAAATATACATGCCTACAGTCAGACCCAGCATTTATGGCTTTATAGAGTACACGAAACAGCGCTTAGAGAATTGGAATGCTTAATTCCAGTGGCTATCATTCTCTGATGATGACATCTTTATGACACTAGGTTGTAATTTTCACCTGCGGAAATTTGTGTACATACAAACTTGACCGAGGTACACTAGGCCAGGCCATTTTTGATTTCAGCGATTATTCATCGCAGAGGGAATGATAGCTTTCCCGCACGATGACATATTTAAGACGATAGGTTGTGGTTTGTAATTAAGGTCACCTGTGATATATACTACGATAAGACATGCCTTTTTCCAATGGATACATTACCGTCTAAGTAAAGTAGGCCGAGAATTAATGTATTTATGTAACGCAACTAGTTGTAGTTCAAATTAATTCCAGGGTTTTATCATTGTCTGACGATGACAGTTATGACAAGAGGTCGTGGTATGTAAAAAAGCACTCGAAGTGATATATCAATGTCTTAAGATATTGCGCCTTGTGGCTATACTTACCATTTGTAATGTATAAGGCTTATACATTATTACAAAGTTTTATGCAACTTTGTGTTTGGGTGCAATTTTAAGCAGATTAATTTAACTGATTGAGCTGGAATTTTGTATATCTAGGCAAAGTTAAAAAAGGGTCGTTAATTTTGTGATGTCTTTTCTAACAAAAACTATTAATAAAGCAACAATAATAGCAATAGTTCATGCTCAAGTTTTTTTATCATTTAGGTAGTATTTTATGCATATAAGAAGATACTGTAGCAGGGTGACCATAAAATTATGGTCACCCTGTTTGTAAGGCACACGAGTTGAATTCATATCGCCTACAACTAAATAATACCGCCTTCGGAACTTTTATGTTAGCGTAAGTCACGTCTAATGTACATTTGAAGTGCGGATCGTTATCCTGTAATAAATTCCCTTAACGTACATGTCGGATCACGATTACTGCCTTCAAGGCAGATCTAGCTTTAAAGTTACCATTTAACTACCAACCATTTAACTATATTATGTATACCGAGGCTATAACATTGCTTAACCGCGAAACTATAATGATTACAATTGTCACTATTCTACACCTAACATATTCAAAGTAGTCCGACCAATTCAAAAATGGTCTATCTTTTAGTCACGCGCCTAAAAATATTAGCGATGGGTCATTCGATTCAGTCTAGAGAAATGTATTAAAACTAAGTATATTTTAAACACAAAAAATTATGATATAAAAAAATACCATTTAGTTTAAAAAACTCTTTAACTATTAATATTGTAATTTTGAAAAAAAATCCTTAAAGAGGAGGACATTTCCAGTAAAGAGTACCTGTAGCTTGGTATTCTATCTTCATTATTTATTTATCATTTTTGTTCAACTACGTTATTAGAGGACAACGCCGCTTTATACAAAAAAAAATACTTTGTGTGATACAAAGTTATTTTTATATGGTATTAAATAAATAAACATTTTAAAAATTTGGTGTCATCAGAACCCTTTAAAAAATAAAGCTAAGACGAGGAAAAAATATCTCGATAATTCAAAAAGTTATTTATTACCTAAGATTGTTAATCACGATTCTCTTTTCTGTTGTTACAAAAGTCGTCATAGAAGTTTGAATAATTGTTCTAAAAATATTTAGCTTCGTAGAGTATGCATATATTTAATAAGATTACGTTATAAAAGATTATTAAAGTTTTATATTTTGTTTTTACACTTTTGATTACAGAGAAATAGAAGCCGTAGTCCTGACCACGGCTATCACCGCTTCACTTCGCTTCATTCACCTTAAAATAATATTTATTTATATATAATAAGTTGTGTGTTTATGTGTAAATACAAAATGAAGCTTCATGAGTCGAATAGGAACGCGTGCCGAGTGAGTGAGGCGCTGACAAATTAAATTCTTTCGCGGGAATTAATGCGTACGTATGCGTGTTATGAAATGTTTAGCTGGGCTACCATTTAAGGCTCGCACACACAGTGCAAACTTCATATCGGTATTAGTTTAGTGTAAGTTGTCAAGAATAAACATAGGGAGAGTCGATGGACTTTGGGGTTCCAAGGTGTTGGAATGGTAACCCCGCACCGGTAAACGCAGCTTTGGTCGACCCCCAACCAGGTGCACAAACGACATCAAACGAGTCGCGGGTAGCCGCTGGATACAAGCGGCGCAGAATCGTTGAGTTTGGAACGCCCCACAACCGACCTATGCCCAGCAGTGAACGTCAATCGGTTGAAATGATGATGATGAAGTAAATATCATTATTTATTTACCAAATATTAAAATTAACATGAAAAAGGACAGGACGTACACAAGGAAAACTTGTTCCAGAAGCCCTCGACTCGACTCGACTTGCACGGTTGCAGTATGAAATCAATTACTTAGCTAATGTTGTGTTAGCGTGTAACTGCTACTTTATATGAAATATCTGCCTAAATAAAGTAATCAACTTTTACGCTATCGAATAAGTATGTAAACGTAGGTATTAATAAAATGAAGCTTAATTTGCTATACTCCGTGAAAAGCAGGAGAATCCGTATGGTGTAATTTATAATTTCTTCAATCCTTATACTCCACACCTAACAGATCTTCAGCAATGTACCCTCTACGCACATTACGCTCCGAAACCCGAACATCCTCAGGAGATGTTGACTTTTCAATGAATAATAATTGTAAACAACAAACAACAATAGTTCTGTAGAGGGTGCATTACCGAAGATCTGTTTAGTGAGGATTGAAGAAATTATAATTTACACTATACAGATTCTCCTGCTTTTCGCGAAGTATAGCAAATTAAGCTTAATTTTCATAATATATCATACAATTCCGCAAAGTAACGGCTGCTTCTGTCTAATAAACGTAGGTAGATACTCAGATTACTATATTGTCACGTTTGTTAACTTAATAAAAACATGATAAACATTGCATTAGAGGCACTTCTTACGACTTAGGTACGAAAGTAATATTTGACTTTATGACATAGGCTTTAGCGTTACTACGTAACTAAGTACGTACCTTCGTGGATTTATACCTGCTACGTAAAGAATCAAAAGGCCTTACAGGTACGCACATTCGTCGTAAAATGGAATCTGCTGATTTGAATCGATCACGTGTGACTGATCGACGGCGATAAAACTCAACGCGCTGCGAATGAAAGCTTTAAGGAGACTTTTACGTACAACCTAAATGCTACATATGTTTGGTAAGGATTACTCAGAAAATACTAATTTTTTTTAACTATATATATATTGAATTTAACATGTCTAGGTTTCAGGGAGCCGAAGTATATTACAGCCGTTTTACCGCTTTACGTATAAATACTATTTGTACTACTACATTTTTTCAAAACTTTTCGTTAGAAGGATAAAATCGTTTAAGTTTCGAATTATTTTACCTTTAATTTATTCTGTGTTACTGGTAATTTGTTCACAAGGCATCCACCAATAGCGCTGTGGGTAGAAGCTCGACTTCGATTTCGGGGGACCGAGTTCGAATCCCAGCACGCACATCTTACTATTTTCGGTGAAGGAAAACATCGTGAGGAAACCCGCATGACTTAGAGTTATACATAATGTTCTCAAAGGCATGTGAAGTCCACCAATCCGCATTGGGCCAGCATGGTGGACTACAGCCTTAACCCCTTCTCATTGTAGGAGGAGACCCATGCCCTGTAGTCGGCAGGTAATGGATCGATATTATGATGATGATGATAATTAAAAAAATTATTCATCAGTCGTCTTAGTACCCATAACATAATCAGCTTACTTTGGGGCTAGATGGCGATGTGGGTATTGTAGTAGTATATTTATTTATTTATTATTGCACTGAACAGGCATCTTCTTGAGGACAAAACAAATAAACTATTCTCTTGAATTAAAGTACCGTACAGAGCCGTCGGGCCCAGGCCAAGGCCATAGACAACAAAATTTCCTTCAGACAAAAAATTTGGCTCCTACCTGAATCCAGGAGGAGATCGGTATTCAAAAATGTAACTTAGGTACTTTTAACCAACGCGGTTGTTAATAATATAAACAACGAAGAATCATGGAAAAAAGGTTCTATTCTGGTAAAAGCGATACAGTTTCTCCTTAAGGGTTAGAAAGCCAATAAAAACAATATGTATACGGTGGAATGCGTTTATTATACCCGCGTAGGTCTTACTTTATAGCCCGAAAACTCTATTATAGCTGAAACGAAATTGATACATTTATTGCGTACTAAACAACAGAAAACTGGGTTGTGTACTCACAGCTTCCCAATAAAATATCGACCTTGTTGCTAAGCAGACTTTATTTATAAAATACTTTGTAAGTTTTTGAAAGGATTAGCCAGTGAGTGCAGTGACACCTGGGTGGTGGTATTGTGCAGTCTAAGATGTTAACGATTTATTTCACTTATATTAAAAATAGGTTTCTATGAGAAATCGTACAGTAACGCTTGGCGGCACGTCTTTGAGGCTAGACTGATAACTAGCCACAACCGAATAATTAAAAACCGCTGTGCCAAGGAGGTACTTAGAATAGAAATAGAATTACGCGGTCAAGTAAATCTTAAACAATGATAAGTAGGTATGTTTGGCTTAGAGGCACTTCGTAATCTTCAATAGCCTATAACAGTATGCTGCTTGAGTAGAGGCCTCTCGCAACGAGAGGTTTTGCCCGGAATCACGCTGAGCAGACAGGTGATCGCAGTAGATGGTAGTAGCAACTCAGAGGACCCTGCTGCCCCCTTAGTCGCCTCGTACGACACCTGCGAGAAGAGTAGGGGCGGTGACAACTGGTTTTTGGTCTGCAGTCACCACACAGCGGACTTCATAATCAAAGACAAATCTAGAGATTGTAGACTTATTGAACTGCTCATCTAGACATCTCATTCTAAATTAATATTGAGAGTACTTTAAAATTAAACAAATGCTGTTCAGTTCAGTCGCTGCTGAAATATAAATGACTCGCGGTCCCTCGCGACTTCATCCGCGTATGATTCAACCTTATAAGATTGAGATATGCTGTCGCGAACTTTTTCTTTTAGGACTTTAAAATGGGAACCTTTTTGTCATACTTAGATGATTTTATCGAAACTAACCGTTTACGCAGCGCTCGCAGCGGAAGCTCTCAAAAGGAAAAAAAAACCCGATTTTGGAACACTCTTCTTCGCTGAAATTCTTCATATGCTTTTATTGGTCTCAGCGTGAGTATATATAGCCTATAGCCTTCCTCGATAAATGGGACCAGTAGTTCCTGAGATCGCCGCGTTCAAGTAAATAAACTCGTCAGCTTTATATATAAGGTATCTAAAAAAACAAGAATATTTAGTAAAACGTTATATCGATGGTTACCAATAAAATGTTTTTATTTGTACCAATGTACGTAGCATAAGTTAAATAATCTAGTTCTGAGGTTTAAATTGCAGGTATTATTGTATAGCCACTTTTTCAATGTATTCTTAAATATTTCATACTGTAATACGACGTCAATGTCTTGACGTGACAGAAAGTCATGTCCGAATTGTCATTTGAATTTATTATTCAATTAATTCAAACTATCCCAGTGTATCAACAGAAATAATAATTAGAAACTTCCTTTTGCACAAAAAGATTCTTTTTCGAGTAATATTGTTTGTTTTCTCTTTTTCTTGGAAACTGACGGTCACAGTAATTTATTACCTTTGCGATTAGCAGTAATGTTTGTAGAAAAAACTTAACCCATAATGCTAGTCTCACATTAGCTTTGCACATTTTCAGAACTAATCGAACAAACAGGAGCGATTCCGTAGTAAAACTAGAGTAAGCAAGTCAAGTGCCTAGCATTTAATCTCTGCCATAGATTGACCCTTATTACTGGAAAAATAAAGCATAAAACTATAATAATATATAAATTTAGAATTTATAAAACCCTCAACTATCAATAAAGTGTAAATTATTCCACTAGGTACCTACTATTCATTTTGATACCCATATTGAGCGAGTTGTTTTAGTGGTGGCGGCCATCTTGAATTCGAAATTTATCATAGTGTTCTACTAGCCAAGCGCTTTCATTTGATACTAATACTGATGGAGTTGTAAAAAAATCTTTAATCCGCCATTTTGTGGCGGCGGCCATCTTGGACCGTTTTTCATTAAACAGAACACCAGGAGTTCATTTTTGAAACTAAAAAAAAATCAAAACTGGTTAATTCGCTCGGGAAAGACGACGGGGGCCACACAGGGGGCTAAAGACTAAATTAAGATTAACTAAGAATATGTTTTGTGAGATTTTAACCACGTAGGCGTTGATGATGGAATTTATTGGGATACAAAAATGAAGTCCCGGCCCTAAAGATCCTGTGTGGAAAGAATGTCCGGGTGAAGTAAGAAATAGGGAGGCTCATCTGAGACAACGAGGATAAGATACAAACCCTACAAATTCTGATTCTTTCCAAGTTCAATTAACAACAGTCTTAGTTGAATTTGGGCATAATCTGTGCCATTTGTTGTTTGGTCGTCCGGATCGCAAAAGATCTGACCTCAAAGCCAATATCGATCTAATCAGGAGATATTGGATCGACGTTGGGTTCTGTGCGGTAAGCGGTAAGCGATAAGTGCTGTGGTTTTAAATTTTAAGTCCCGGATTCGATTCCCGGCAGGGCAGATTTGGGAATTTATAATTTCCGATTTCTCTCGTCTGGTCTCGTGAGCGGCTTCAACGTGGAAAGTTACTACCATACCAAAAAAAGATGTGCCGAAACCGATTAGGGGTTTGTCCTATTGGTTTAATATAACTGCCATACTCCCTATCATATTAGTCCGCTTAGACTGAATGATCAGCACGGCTAGCATGGACAGAAGACAATTATCACCCCGGGGAAAGGATACAAATTAACCTTCTCCCACAGCAATGGCGCACAAGTGGAAATACTATCTAAATAGTATGTGTGTATAAATAAACGGAGGTAAACTCCTATTCCATGTTCCAGTGATTTATTCCATGGTCACGTTAATTATATTCCTTGTCGGGGGATATAATCGGGGGATATAACTTTTATCTCCCGCCCGTGCTAGCCCTGCAGTAACCACCAGGTAAGATTGCAGTCAAAGGCCAACTTGTAATAAAAAAGAAGAAAAACCCAGCCTTATATGCCTGTAACCGTAAACCCTTGAAACCGGAACAGAACAATGCTGCAATGCTGTTTAACGGCAGATATAAGCATGGCGGTAGTACTATCACGGACACAAAAAGCTATGCTTCACTAATGTGCGATCAACTTATATTATTGACGCGGGAAAATGAAATTCCTCCAGTCATTTGGTGTAATTACGTTTCTCTTTTTTGTTGAGCTACCAAAAGTTAGAGGTTATATTAAAATGCAGACAGATATTAACCTCTTTTACGAGTTAACCTGAATTTTGATGGTCTGCCGGGGTTATAAAGTACCATTAAGGCCAGTGCACATAACATTCAAGTTCTACAACATAAGAAATACAAGCTGAGAAGACATTATAAAAGATAACAGCAAGATTTCAATGAAAAATTATAGTTTCTGTAAATATTTTATGTGAAAAAGTTATCCCTATAATTTAGGAAAAAGGTTTTATGGAATAGCATACATCTCATTTGATGAAAACCAATACGCATGTAAAGGTCAATAGGTACTCGAAAGTAACTGAACAAATCCGGAAATGTTTGATAAGTCACGAGCTGTATGTAATATTATGAAGTAATGAAATTATTATTAACATCATATCAACCCATTACTGGCCCACCACAGGGCACGAATCACCTCCCACGATGAGATGTGTCTAGGCCGTAGTCCACCAGGCTGGCCCAGTGAGGATTGGTGGGCTTCACATGCCTTAGAAGTCTCAGTGGAGAACTCTCAGGCATGCAGGTTTTCTCACGATGTTTGCCTACAAAATTGAAGCAAGTGATATTTTAATTGCTTAAAACGTTCATAACTTAGAAAAGTTACAGGTGCGATTCGAACTGGGCCTCCGAAAGCAAAACCGATGTCCTAACCACTAGGCTATCAGCGCTTAGTAAAAAAAAACACAGAAATATGATAATAATGTGGCATAGAAATAACACAAGTGTAAGTGAGCTTTATGCCAGCATAAAAAGGGCGGGTTTAAACGCCTTTATTTGTGCTTTTATCCGATTATTATACGCTGTTTATTCAATAACGCGATCATATCCTTTTTAATACCGACCAACACACTAAATTTTGTGTTGAATATTTATTTTATTTGATACTAGATGTTGACAATAAATCACGTGACCCTTTCTCGTTTTGTAATGTAAAGGCATTGAAGGCATTTCTAGAGTTTTGAATAGGTTTCTATTTTATCCAGACAGGTTGCCGATAGCTTGCATAGCAATCGGTTGGACTTGAAAAGGAAAAGCTGTCAGTAGACTACATAAAATACAACGGTTCACCCGGAAAAGTCTCTATTGAATTTAGCCTTTGATTCCCGGTAATACTTTATAATTTACTTTTTTTATTTTATAAAACAAAATAAAGTAGCCTTTAATTCCGCAAAGTCATTTAATACATACTAATAAACATTTTAACACTTTTAAATTTAAGAAACATTAGTATATTGATTGGTTAGGTTAGGTATGGTTTAACAATGATATTGAATTAAAATTATGTACTTAAATTATTAATTTATTATGTCACGCGTTTCGGTAAAGGCCTCCTCTAGTGGCCTCCGCCTGTCGTGTGCCAGTTTGGTCCCGTGGTCTGTTTAATGTCGTCTTCCCATATATAAAAAATAAAATATAAAAATATTATAAAAAAATAAATAGAATGGATTTTGGATACACTGTTTATTTACGATACGATAGCATAACGCAAACATAACGTGTTTGCGTTTTGTAAACATTATTTAAAACTCATATTCGTCCCTATTTTAATTTGAATTTCACAATATTTTCTGTGAAAATATTTTTGATAAAAGCGGACGAAGAACTGCGTTCTTTGTAATCTATTAGGTAGGTACTTAAACCGGGAATCGAACCTTTACCCATATAAAAAACGCAGGGCTCACCGCTGCGCCGGGGGTCATCATTTAATCAATAAAATGGCCGCTGTTGTAGATACAAGATGCCATAAGGATAAGCACGGATCTGAAAAGCTCTCAGTGTAGAGCAACGGGTGGTTGGGGCTTAACGATGATCACTAGAGGCACCATGAGTTGGGAAATAAAAGTACACTTTCAAGTTGATTAAAATAAAAAAAACAAAAAATCGAACCAAAAAACACTAGTAACATTGAAACTTCATTAATAGGGGAAAAGATAAGGAAGGTACTTTATAATTTAACAATTCAGTTTCAGAAATTATGAATTTTAAATTAAAATAACCTAAAAAATCTATGTTTGGGCCTTTGAGTTTGGCTCAAGCACTTTTTAAGGAATTGTCAAAAAGGGTAATCAAGTCTACCGGATATCCTAGAGCTTTCAGTTACCTTGACCAAAGAATTAGTTTGGCCATTCAAAGCATTTTAAGTACAATTCCTGGCTGCGGGGGTTTCGAAGACGTTTTAAATTTTATACAGCAGATAATAGTTACTTTGCGGATCTATGATATACTATAATTTGCTATAATCTCAGACTCCAAACAGATGGCAATAATTAGTTATACTCGACATTATACATACCTTCAAATACGCTCTCAGTTCCCAAGGAAACATATTATGTGAAGTCAACATCTAAGGATGGGTGGATATTTTTTAAGGTGAGGAGGTGTGGATTAGTTATAAAGAAGTTACAAGTTGCACCGTACGATATTCAAAGGTAAGTTTCAAGTTGATAAGTTGTATAACTTTGACGACCTCCCTGGCGCAACAACCTCAATTTACCGCAATAGTTTTAAGGGCAATTTGGGAAT
Organism: Pararge aegeria; assembly: GCF_905163445.1. Lineage (NCBI taxonomy): Eukaryota > Metazoa > Arthropoda > Insecta > Lepidoptera > Nymphalidae > Pararge > Pararge aegeria. Next base: position 5,211,007 of record NC_053195.1, on the reverse strand, counting down.
TTATCATTTCTGATTTTTTTTTGGGCTACTCTGGTGGGAGGATTCGGTGGTGGCTTGTTACCACCCTACCGTACGTTTGGGTACGATGTTACGTAGACACCGATTACACATTGCAGTCAAGGGCTAACTTGTAGTGGAATAAAAAAAAACTTCACTAGAGGCACAGGGAGGTTTTTAGCGATAAGGCCGCTAATTTTAGAACTGTTTAGATACGAGTATGTTTTGTATGCGCCAAGTTATATTAAGTTATTTAAGATTTTTATTTCGAATGAGTGGACTGTAATTTTTGTGGTAAATTGGTGTACAAAATAAAGATGCAAAGGAATCAGAGCACTTTCTTGACCTTATTTTTCATGGGTATCAGGTAGGAGCACGCTTTAATCTTTTGCTTCCGTTAATTTATATGACAGCTCTGCGTTCTAGTATTTTTGGACGCGTATGAGGGCGCCAGTATCTTCGCAAAGAATCGTTCAGTGCTGTTTTAGGTTGGAAAGGGAGAATAGGAACACCAATAAATTTTTGAATTATTATTTAAGACCTAATTATAACTTGACGCAACCATGTTTCACATTATGAATGTTATTATTGTATCGCTTGATGTTCAATAAAGTGTACTTTCTTCCTTATTTATGTCCCATCAAAATGTTGGTCACACTTAAAATGCAGAAGCTTCTTGGCGCCAGATTGAGTAATGGGATTTTAGTAAGTAAGTAAGTAATGGGATTCTATAGAGTAAGTATCGTCTTGTGAATGTATTTTGTAGCTAATATAACGGACCCATATTAAATATTAATTCACTAACTATTGCCCGCGTTCTTTGTCCGCGTTTAATACTATTTTTTACCAATCCCGTGGGAACCATGGGCATGTGCAGCTTCTGGTAGAGCAAGTGACCTTTTTTTAGGTCAGGTTTTTAGGTTTTTTAGAGGGCATTCTATAATTATCCGATAACATATTGAAGCCAAACTGTTTTTTTTTTTCATTTTTCTGTCTGTCTGTCTGTATGTTTCTTGTCTGTCTGTATCTTGGCTGCCATAAATTTTCTAAGAGGGTTCATACATTTTTTGCGAGATTTCCATGGGCCCCCTCATGCCCTTACCTGCCTCCCCCCCTGGGCACGCGAACGCTCTCCATCCTCAACAAACTCTATGCTAAAAATAAAGTTGATGGCTTGTATAGTAAATAATAGTATGGTTAGTATGAATTTAAAACTATGTGCATTTGCTTGTGAACTTGTCTTTGGTGAACGCTGTGATCTTATAAGCGGAGATTCCAGGTTCGATCCCAGGCAAGGTCAATTTCGGAATTTATGATTTGTGAATTTTTTCTGGTCTGGTCTGCAAGGACGCTCAAGTTAGTTAACGTCCTACCAACAAAGACGCGCCTTCAAGCGCTTTAGCGTTCCGGCAAATGAGAGTCGCGTAGAAACCGATATGGCCATTTAGAAGCATAACACTGCTCTAACGCGGGATGGCGAGTTTAAAGATTATTTTCGCATGTTAGTTGCAATATTCGCTTAACATGCTCTCCGCGGCACCACGCCGAAGAATGTCAACGGATGACAAGGTACTGAAAATGATGATCCTTAATAAAATTGCAATAAAGTAACCAAAAGAAGCCATTTTTTTCCTAAAAAAAAACATTTGTTGGCTTGCGGTGAGAAAACCATTGATGATACATAAAAGTAAACAAGACATCATTAAAGAAGACAAAAAAAAACCAGGAAAACTGACGGCTTGCGCAGCTATGCGTAGAACAACGTTATTTACGCGGCCGAAGTCGCAGACAACAGCAAATCATCAGCAAACAGTAATCAATAATTTTTTAATGAATGAATACACTTTTATTGTACACCGAAGAAAAAAAGTAGTTACAGAGAGAGAGAATTTATCAAGAGAGAGCCTTATCACTACATAGCGATTTCTTCCAGGCAACCAATGGCGTAAAAGGAAAAAAAAAAGAAATGAGGTAGGTGTGCAATAAATAAGATTTAAAATTAATATTACATAATTTATATTATGTAATATTAATATTACATAATTATAATCTATATATATAAAAGAGGATGTTTGTATATATGTCATCGATAAACTCAGAAACTATTTGACCGATCATTATGAAAATTGGTATGCTTATGTATTTTTTCACGGAGAAGGTTTATATGCTATGCCCATTGATGTAACTCCCACCAGGCGGCGCTGTCAAGTATCGACTTCCGCCCCGTTCAACCGATTGTCATAAAAATTGGTATGACCATGTATTTTTCCACGGAGAAAACGAACATGCTATGTCCATTGATGTAACTCAATTTTATATGCGGCAATGAATGCAATAAAATGTTTTCTCATTAAATTCAATGAGTTATTTTACAACTTATATTAAATAAGAAAATAAAAGAAATAACTAACCTTCTTTAGAAATTTGAAAATTTGCACACAGATAGTTATTACATCGTAGGCGTCCGCTAGGAAAGGATTTTTTTAAATTCCATCAGGGTTAAATATGGGATGAAAGTTTGTAAAAAATTCTTCATTTATCAATTTATTTTTCAAGCTACATCAATTAAACTTTGATTTTAGGTTTTCGATTTATAATAAAGAAATACGTATTTCATAGGGGATCAAAATTTATATGAAAGTTTCTGATTTTCTAAGTAATTTCCGTTCATATTTTTCTATAAGTAGCAAGACCTTTTTTTAACCCTTTGTAGTAAATTTAACAAATCAAAAATAAAACTTAACGTGAGCGAAGCCGCGGGCAAACCTAGTACTAATATATAACTTTACTTACTTGTACGCGAACTTTGTTTACTTGTACGCGATTATCTCAGAAACTACTGATCCGATTTGAAAAATTCTTTTAGTGTCGGATAGCCCGAGGAAAGTTAAAAGGCTATCTGTCATCACGCTATAACCAATAGGAGCATAGCAACAATAAATAATGTTTCAAAATAGGGTTTTTTTCCCCCTTTTGAGAGCTTTTGCTGCGTGCATTGCGAAAACGGTTAAAGTTTTGATAAAATCATGTATGAACAAAAATTATTCCATTTAAAAAGTTCGAAAAAAAGTCTGCGATTTCATATTTAGTATACCTTTTAAGGTTGACTTATACGCGGAAAAAGTCGCGGGGGACCGCTAGTATAATATATATTACATAATATATATATATATTATATAATTATTATGAATACAAATAAAATATATAACATAAATACATATATAAATATATAAAATATAACATCCTCAATTTATATGAAATAAATAAATAATTAAAATTACACACTTAAAATGATCCGCTTCAGCGATGTTCGGCCGTTTTTTTTTGGTTTTTGCAGTAGAGCCGTTTGTGACAGAGCTCGTCCAGGGAACTATCGCCATGTTTAATTCTGCCGCTAAGCAGCAATCCTTTGTTACGGTCTGAAGGGCGTGTTTGCCGGTTTACACATGAGGCTCAACACCTATGCCTCAAATTGATTGACACATGGCGGCATGTTGCGGGACATGCTCCTTGCATGCCCTGTGATATGCCAAGAGTTGCTCTGTTTATAGGCGACGGTTTCTTGCCTTCCGAACCGGTGGTAGAGTCACTACAAACAGACTGAATTGACATTTCACAAGTGCTTATGATCTAGGCCTACTTGAAATAAATGAATTTTGAATTTTTTCTACTTACCATTAGGTGGGCAATCTGCATGGTCTGTAAATTATTACTAAAAATAAAAAAAACAAAAAAAATTGGTTGTCTGTAAAGTCGGATTACTGACGATAGTTGAACGTGACAACGTCGTAAGAAAATACTGATGGAATATTTGCATTTTTAAAACAAACTTTTAATTTTATTTGTTTGATAGATATTATCGTTGCTATAAACATTTGACACCACATTCACTTTTCACTGCACTTCATCCTTGCCGAAAACATGTAAATGTATTATTGTATAGAAGCTGTCCACGCGGACGCATCGCTCACACAAGTAGGAGAGAGACAGATGTTGAACGCGGAGGCCGACTGTGCCTCTTTGTCGCTCGTTCCGCGCTTTCGCTTGCACTTCAAGCCTTGAATAGAACGCCTCAGAGCGAGGTAACGCCGCATACGTCATGTTTTTCGGCTCCATCGAATTATAAGACGATGTCACGTCAATAAAGCCAAACAACCCGCCCATATAACACACCCAATGCTCTAAAATTACGAACGAGCATTCACATAAATCAATAACACAAACCTCTGGAGACAGAGGCGAGGTACTTTTATTACATACAGATCTGCAGGCGTGTGTATCGGGTGGATTAAATCAGTAGCTCATATAGTTTAGTAATTTATCCAATTATACTTAAGTTTAAAGCATGTATTAATCTCGATGTATTAAAACCCATTTAATAAATCGAGGTTACTATTGATGAATTACTTAATGACAAGGTTGCTTGGAAGCAAGCTGCTCCGCTTTCATCTCACACAAGATAGAACAATGACTGTTAAATTGTAAAATGATGTTGAAAAGGAGAAACTGCTGAATTTCTTGCCCGCTTCTTCTCGGTAGAATCTGCCTTCCGATGGTAGAATCACTAAACTATATCATTTCTTTGTGTTATTGAGATCAAAGAAACTACCTCTGTGAAAGACACAATCGAAAAACTTAACTCTTACTTAAATTAATGCCAAAAATCAAGTTGATTGCTTTCTTAGTTACAAAGGAAAGACAAACCAACAAACACACTTTCGCATTTATAATACAGTATGAATAGAAAAACACATTGATTGCCGACGTTGAATCGCCATATTACGAAGAAATACAAATTCGCCCTGTACAATGGCTGCTATAAATTATTTACGTACACTATTGATTGAAGGTACTAGTAGAGTTCTTGGTGGCAAAGCTACCGCCGTGCTTATTTCTGTCGCCAAGCAATATTGCTGTCTTCCGTTCTGAAGAGTTTAGTTGCCGGTGTATTGGTAGGCATATGAGGCTTAACAACTACCTACGTACGACTTAGGATAATTGACACAGCCTGGTAGGCATATGAGGCTTAAAAACTACCTACGTACGACTTAGGATAATTGACACAGGCAGTGGCGTGCATAGAGGGTATGCACAGGGTATGCAGGTGATATAAAATGAAGAAAATCTCTAGTTCGACTTAAAAATACTTGTGGTCAGGCTTTTTATAACTCTTACAATGGCTATCCTTAAGTTTTTTATAATTCGTACTGGAGATTTTCTTCATCTTATATCATCTGCATACCCTGTGCATACCCTCTATGCACGCCACTGTTGGTAGGCATATGAGGCATAAAAACTACCTACGTACGACTTAGGATAATTGACACAGGCAGTGGCGTGCATAGAGGGTATGCACAGGGTATGCAGATGATATAAAATGAAGAAAATCTCCAGTACGAATTATAAATACTTAACGGCATTTTTTAACTCCTACAATGGCTATCCTTAAGTTTTTTATATCTCGTACTGAAGATTTTCTTCATTTTATATCATCTGCATACCCTCTGCATAACCTCTATGCACGCCACTAGACACAGGCCGCCACTTTGTAGTTCTTTTCATGCCCTGAGAAGTATGGCTTTGATTAAAGACGATGGTTACCACAGGTGGCAACCCGCTTGGTTCGTCGGTTATTCATATACAAAAGGAACCATATATTTCGATTCCATGCGACTTCAAACCGAGCGAACATTTCGAGAATTCCGGACGCGTGCGAAAACACGCTTTGCGTGTTGATAGTGAACACGCAAACGTTTGATTCAGGTAATGTGTGGTCGCTTCGCGTGACAGCAGTTGTGGGTTTTTTTTATATGCAGACTAGTGCTTGGCTGTAATTACATTGATGAGTTAATTTGGTAGCCAAGTGAAATTGCTATTTATTTTCAATAAATAAAACTTCAAAATGTTGCGATCTGCCATGAAATATAAACGTCGAATTAAAATATTATGACGTCATGTCTTTATAAACACAATTTTGTACCGCTTGAACTTTGAAAGGCTCTGTTTATGTCAAGTATTTCGTTATTTAAAACTATTAGTTGCTAAGTTTTTTATTATCAGTACTAAAATCTTTATCTTAAGCTTTTATTATTTATTAATTATTTATTTATTTTACATTTTGTTAGTACGGCTGGGCCACTTACACTAACTAGATAGAACTACATAATTCATGGATAACTATAAGCAGTGGCGGTACTACCATAGAAGCCGAAAAGCTGGGCTTGCATTACAATAAATATCTCTTTATAATTTTGCTCGTCAATGCCGAAATACTATTAAAATGGAACAAGGACTTACTAAAGCTCAAATTTGCCTATTATGTCACTAGTACGGCCATGACAGCTGGCAAGCGTTTTCTGAGGAAATATTTTTTAAAAATACTATTTGCAATTTATATCAACAAAACCTATAATTTATGCAACAATAAAGATATTTCTGAATACAGTGGATACTTCCGAACATCACAGGGCAGTTTTTCAAATTACTTATCATGCCTATTAGCATCAGAAAGCACTCCGAATCTAGATACAAATATAAACTTGAAGTGTGATTTCGGAATATATGTCCCTTATCAAGCCCGCATGATTAGTACCTATAATCAAAACACTTTTATCAAGTGGTTAGCATTCTCAACTACGGACCTGGTTCGAGTTCAAATTAGGGCAATTTTTTTAATAAAAAATTTAATTATATATCGGCAATACACACATCGCTATCTAGCCCCAAAGTAAGCGTAGCTTGTGTTATGGTTACCAAGATGAACGATAAATATTTTCTTGAATTATATATATACATAAATACTTATAATATACAGATAAACGCTAAGATACTAAAAACATTTATGTTCATCACAATTTGTCAGTTGTGAGAATCGAACCTACAGCCTTGGACTCAGAAAGCAGGGTCGCTGCCCACTGCGCCAATCGGCCGTAAAAATTGGGGTTTTCTATTGAGTAATTCTCAGTGCTGGAGTTAGGAAACTGGCACTAACCACACCCGTGCCTCGGAGAGTATGTTTAGCTTTGCTTTGTTGTTGGGTCATATATTACTTGTGGTCCCTCACAACATTATCCGCGTATAAGTAAGTTAATAGATAGACATATGCTGTCTCGGACTTGTTTTTTACTTTTAAAACAAGTTTGAGTCAGCATATGTCTTGGGGAAAAACTTTGTCATACATGATTTTATCGAAATTTTAACCATTTACGTAGCGCACGCAGCGGAAGCTCTCAAAAGGAAAAAATAACCCCAATTTTGAAACATTCTTCATTTGTGCATTTTGTGCTATAATTGGTCTTAGCTATTCCTAGATAAATGAGCTATCCAACACAGAAAGAATTTTTTGAATCGGACAAGCAGTGCCTGAGTTCATCGCGTTCATGTAAACAAACAAACAAACTCTTCAGCTGTATATTGGTATAAGATATACATGAGATATTAATCATATCCAACCCGCGTAGGAGCAATGGTAAGTTTCAACCGACAAAAATCTTTATTCCTATGAGAGAGCAGGTCTTTGTCCAGAAGTGATGATCTGATTTCACTTACACTATCGAAAGGCTATTCTCAGTTGCGTTCAGGTTCTTTAACCAGAAAAGAAGAAGAAAGGGGAGGTATAAGAAAATAAATATAAAATGCTTTGTTGACAAAAAAATTTACAGCCTTATTTTGCTTTGTCCTGTATTGCAGAGACCATTGGACGCTTGAGAAACAATGAAGAAAAAAAATGAAGAAAAAATTAAAAGGTTTTTTTATTTATTTATACGTGTCGTATAAACATTTTAGAGTAGTTAGTTCACGCCACTAGCCAATATATACCGTGAGAATAATAAAAATAGAGATTCTGCGCAGACGAAGTCACGCGTAAATACTAGCATGTGATATAATTTCAAAGAAGTTGCAGAACAAGTAAACAAATGGAATTTGTAGCTTGTAATTAAAGCGACAAGAACGCACAAATTGCTGAAGGAGACGCTTTTGTGTATCTAACAGTGAGATCATACTAAAGACTTTTTGTTTTGTACTTAGAGACAAAAGTCACAATATATTTATATTTATTTATTATTTTTATTTATCAATTAAAACAATTACATTAAAATGGTTAGTATAAAAGCACCGAAAAAACCGCAGAGGTTTGTCCTCGGTGCCTATCTGCAACGATTACCTTAGGTGTTAATTAGAAGAATAAAACCAGCTGTGGGAAAAACATACTGCTACATTGTAGAACGATAGGAACTAAGTAAGCCTGTAAATTTTAATTTTTAATAGTAGTAAGTACCAGAATAAATGAATATAAACTATACGAGATACAAAAGAATTTAATAATATTTTTTTAGAAGAGTTCTATTAATTTACACTTTACGATAATATCCAAACCGAGCTGTAGGCCAGCGTGGTTTGCTGCACGTGCTGTTTTAAGGAAAATAAAGGTGGATTTACGATATGCTGTATTACGCCCTTTATACACGAAACCGTACGTATAACAGTATAGCCCGATGTTGATGATGGATGTTTGGTTTACCAAAAAAGTTAACCGAACTGCCACTCTCACATGTAGTATATAGCTCTAGCGGCTGGATACTATCCGGTCAATTATGTCGGTAAATCTAGTTCTTTGTCGGATCTTCGGAAAATGAAGAATAAACATAATAGAAATGAGAGAATAAAACATAATAGAACTGAACAGAACGGAATAGAATAAAACATCTGTTCTATTTCTGTTCAGTTCTGTTCTGTTCTGTTCTGTTATATTCTTTTCTATTCTATTATATTCTAATACTCCCCAAAACACACAACTGTAATCAAATCATTTCTATTTTTGTATAATACAATGTGTTTAAATGACAACAGAAGCATTTAAGTGTTATGTCATTTACAATTTTAAGGATCATAACCTTTACTGTCGTTAAAGTCTTGAGAGTCATTTTAGTTTAGAATTTTTAATTTTTAAAGGGTAACCTAACGATATTTAAGTTATGTACATAATTAAATAATTTAAATATGATAAAATCCTAGACTAAAAATCCAAGAATCTCCTGCTCTAATTATTATTTACTCTAGAAACTTCCAAATTTTAAGTGACAATGTGAGATGGTGATAAAAAAAAAACCAATTGGCTTGTTGTGGCTTCATCTTAGACCAGGGCGCGTTTGAAACCTTCGTAGCTTTTCAAGTATGTCATATTTTACATGTAATGTACGTATCAAAAGTGCAATCTATGTGCCTATTCGAATAAAGAAAAATTTGACTTTGACTTGGAACCCAAGTTAAGTTCGCCACCGCTAGTTACGTGATTTTGAGCTATTTTATCACCCCATACTCAGCGACCATCGTACAGTTTGGCAAATTAATATTGCAATAGAAAGCTACTCGAAGTGTTCAATAATTTAATGTGGATATCAGTAATCTATAAGTTTATTAACAGCAACTTTTGTTATAAGTATCTACTGATTGTGAAAAAGGTATTGTCAGTAACAATCAATTGGATATAATAATTATAGTCCAAACTATTTTAGACTATAATTATTATCTTTATTTTAAGAATATCAAAACACTATTTCTCATTACAACATATTGTCTCGCGACGTGCCGCTTGTGAGATCTTGGTAATTCGACTTTATCTCGCTTTTAACGGGTCACGTCGTAAATATTTTGACGCGCACAAAACAAACACTTTACGACCTTAAAATATAATGTCCCACGCACATCTATAAGAATGGATAAAATTAAATTATATCTTCATAATTTAGGCACTTAAATATTTTCTAAGGTTTTAGAGGGCATGAAATATTTTTACAGTGTTGAGTATAAGTTAGATTTGCAAACACTTAAAAAAAAGCACGAAAAATTCTTTATATCGCAAGTAGCACAATAAGTTGATAATAACGGCTCTTTGAGTTCTATATTGGCTTTGGTAATCTCACTTTCTTTTAGTGTGCTCTATGGCTGTTATGCTGCCCTATTAGTGCATACATTTTATCTCGAGTGCACAATTAAAAAAAAAGCCTTAAAGTAATAATAGATAACCACGTATAAAGATTAGACATAAAGATACTGGCAAGCACAATAGATTTAAATATTAAATACAGAGACACAGTTACATATACATTACAAAATGCGGTCGACGTAACTTTCGAAGGAAATGATTCTTTAAGTTCTATATTGGCTTTGGTAATCTCACTTTCTTTTAGTGTGCTCTATGGCTGAGCATATGCTGCCATATTAGTACATACATTTTATCTAGAGCGCACATAAGATCTAGTCCTGTTTTTTCTTTTTTGTGACAAGCCAACAACATTCAATAGATATATGGGTATGGAATGCCTTGAAGTAATAATAGAAAACAACATATAAAGATTAGACATAAAGATACTGGCAAGCACAAAATATTTAAATACAAATAAAGAGCCACAGTTACATAGTCGACGTGGACTCAAAATGTGGACGACGTAACTTTCGAAGGAAAAGATTCTATATGTAATGCCATGGTTATAAAACAACAATACGATATTAATGCACTTACTTTTAAATATTATAACTTTACCCCGACGTAAAGAAGAGGAGTAAAGCGACGTAAAATAAAATACACAAAAATCCCATTTTATTGAGGACACAAAAGTCTGTGTAGAGCTTTAACTCGTGAGACATGGGTGAACGAATTTAGAATGACAATCCAAATACATTGTAACTAAGATGTTTTAGAAGTATAGATGCGTTGTGCGCAATCGTTATTGGCCATATTGAAATGAGGTAATTGCCCGAGATTCACTTAGATTTGCATCATTATGTGACTCCCTGTATATTGCCTTCCAAAGTTTTTAAGGAATATTGAATACAATAAAAATTGTTCATTTGTAATTACTATTCGGCGATATCCACTACAGGCGGAAGTGGGATGTGAAGTTGAGTCTAGTGTTAGATTGGTAACATTAATTTAGATCGGCATTTTTCAAACATATGCTTTTTTACTTCTATAATGTTCGCTTGTTCCTATTTCGAATAACTACAGTAATGTTTATGCATCTTTAAACAGTAATATAGTTCTTTGGTCTAGTGGTTAGGCCTCCTGGGTTTATTTTAGGCCAAACACTGTTTAGTATGTAATTGTTCTCCCAATGATTTCTCAGTTATCTTTCTCAGCTCGGCTCGGAGTTAGGTACTTGGTTTTGTCACCAGTCAGAGAAAGTTAGTTGGTTTAAACTCTAAATACCTCTCTTCTAAGAAAAGAAGCGATGGGAGTTCATTAGGAGATTATTATTATTATTGCTTTTTTAAGCTAAGCCATTCTCAGTTTGGAGTTAGGAAATTGGCATTTTCTTTTAATGTTATTCGGTGGAAACGTGAATAGCATTCGATCCCAATTATTATCTCTAATATATTTTTATAAGCTATAAATCCCGCCATCCCACGTTGGAGTAATCGTCGCCATATCAACTCATTATGGGACAGGGGTCTCCTCCCACAATGAGAAGGGTTTAAGACGTTGTCCACCACGCTGGCTCAGTGCGGATTGGTGGACAATTGTAGAAAAGTAATAAACTCTAAATCCTTTTCCTATGAAAATGAGACTAGAAGTTTGTGACCAGCACTACATAAAAAAGATGACCGTTTAAACTGTTATATTAATATTGGCGTATGCTCCGTCTATCTATAAAATATCAAAGCATTGTAAATATGTATGGTCGCTTGTAGCCATATACTCGTAACAAGAATTGAATTGAATGGACCGTTTTTACGGAGAATGGCCGATGATAAAATATTATGAAAGTAGGGAACTCCAGCATTCTGCTTTTAGGATGATTGACGGAAATATTTTATTGGAGTTCAAAACTCAATTTGCAGACGTCAATCATATAGTAATTTTCTGCTTTACTTTTCTATTAAGTGAAAGCTGTTGTAAAGATGTTATTTCCTTTTTCTAATTTGAAAAAGGATTTCAGGGGTTCATTTTTTCTTTGAGTTGAGTGAACGCTCTCAAAACACGATTAAAAGGTAATTGTGGACTTACAAATGCGTAAGTTTAATCAAAGTTTTAATATATCCATATGGATTTATGTATGGGGATATGGGGATAAACATAGAGTTTAGCTCTCTGGCGCAACGGTAAGCGCTGTGAATTTAAGAATGAGGTCCCTGGTACGATTCCCGGCAATATGGGAACTTATATATACAATTTTTGCAATGGTTCTTGCAGGATTGATTTTGTATGGTACAAACTACATCCCCAACTACATCATATTTTCACACGCAACACCACAACCTGAAATACTGATTCCGCTATTAAAAAAAAAAAAATTATATATATATATATATACGGCTTATCAGCGAAACCAATCGTGACAAAATTTCGCATAGCTTGCGTTCCGGAGACCTTGCATAACTTTAAGCCCGAGCAAATAAGCTGCCCTTACGAAATGTATGAAAACCCTAAACAAACGTGGACGAAATCTCATCAGCTGGTGGCATATAAAACTGGTATTATAATAATATCTAATAATAATAACTTTTTATTCATTAATAAAAATATGGTATACACCCACACACGTACACACACACACGCACACATGCACGCACACATACACAAAGACACACTTACACACATGCACGCACACAAACACAAACACACAGACTTATACACATAATAAATTGAATGTTGATAATGTAAACTTCTAAATATATATTCTCTCTGTTTTTTCTCTAATCTCGATGCACATATGGGAAGACACTGACCCTCAAGACACAGGATATCCTTAGTTTGGGTGTCCAAAGAATCATTCTACTTTTAAGCAAATAAAAACTATTATTATTATTACAGGTAATAACACTTATAAACTAACATAGGGTGTAAGGGCGGCCTTATCACTGGTAGTGATCTCTTCCACACAACTACTAAAGGTTCGGAGACAAAATATTTTAAAATTTGGTGCTTGGTGCAACCATAATAAAACAAGAACCGGTTTATTAATTAGACAAGATAAGATAAACTGACATAAAATTACATACACTAATCTACCAGTTGACATCTTAGAGATGGTCATGTCTCATCTCATGGTCTTCGGACACGAAAAATTTTATTAACATAGTATCACAAAAATTGGTCCTTACGTCTGGTCTGGCGCTTATTTAGCCCAACGGCTAAGTCTAGCTATTATACAAAGGGGCAATAGCGCCAGCATTTTGGGTACCATGCCCATAAGTGAACAGTTAGGCGGCTTATATTTATTATAAATATTAATTTTAGTTTGTAATTATATTTCCATAGTTTAATAAAATAAAATAAATTTTGTTTCTTAGAGATGTTCTCTTAAAAAGTTCAAAGTTTGAAATAAACGTAAGCTTATATAAAAGTCCTATTATAGCATAAAGGACTTCGTAATGGATAAAAAAGCTTGGTGCCACCTAGGTACCCTATTTGAAAAAAAAAGATATTTTTGACTTTGACTTTACATTATAATTTATATAAAAATATATACTCCATTTATTAATATTGAGAATATATATAACAAACATACATAAACTATAAAAAAACGGATTATGTTAAAACAGTAACTCAAAGAACCGTATAAGTAATATTAATGGTCTGTGTATATTGGCCGCCGATACAGGCCGGCCTGAAAAGCGCAACAGATAATCTGTTGCTGACCGGAATTGCTTTGTCAGTCTGAGTTGCTAGTTTTCCAACTACTGCTATCAGTTTAACTTTAAGGGTTTTATTAATAAACGTAGTATAACTTCGGAAAAGTAATACAATGATGTATCACGCTCTGCCATTTGAAGAAGAAGAAGAAACACTTTATTGCACGTATAGCATACAGGAAAAGTAAGGAGTATACAGGACACAATGTAGACATGCAAAGGCGGCCTTATTGCTGCAAACAATCTCTTACAGGCAACCTTTGTAGATAGGACTTACAGCAAGAGAACGGGATAGTAATTGAGTGAACGAGTGTCGATAGATATACATATATACCAAAATGTATAGATACAAATACATAGATAATTTAAATAAATATTACGAAATTTTATAAATATAACATATAAAAAATGTTTAAGTCAGACAAAACACTGCTTAATTGTTCTGACGTTGCGTTACATTTATCAATAAAGGCGATACAAGTTCTATGGTTGATAACGCTCCAGCAGCGTATTCTTTTGTAACGAGACATTGGCAAATATTTGTGCTCTGCGTATAAAGCCATTCTCCTAAGAAAAGAAGAAAATGCCTTACAATGTAAATTTATAGTCTTTCATACAAAAATGTCTATAATAGTTACTTTTCATATGTTTTTGCATATTTCATACATTTAACTATCAACTATATCTATTGACTTGTGCCTTGTGGATTTGTTTTTGCGGGATCTACTGTTGCCTATGTTACTACTCTCTGCTCTATTAGTAGGTTATTGCTTAAATACATTAATTCGTCGCTTCTGTGCTGCGCCAAAGAAAAGCAAATTAACAAACATATTATCGTTAGCAAACTATTGTAGAATAAAGCGACCTTATAGAATAAAATATAACGACCTACGTATAAGATGAATTAAACGCAATCATGAGAAAAAAATCTGCACCAATGATGAGAGGATGCGCAATAAATGGGATATCCCTTTATGGAGCACTGGGTTAGTTCACCCCCATACACCAGGTGTTCAAGAGATACTTACATCAATTAGGAGATATGATTGGACAATTTTAATTAATAAACTAGTTAAAAAGATAATTGTTACAAGCTATTGAATTTTATCCGTAAACGTATAATAATAAAAATAATATTTTTATTATTTTATTATTATAATATACTTATGTTCTTCTTTAAAGCTTTTAAGCTGGGTTAATTATATTTGCAGACCCTGTAAGTAGACATTATCCTGCCACAGACCTTGACAAGTCACAGCATCACCAGCTATAGCTACAAATGTTACGGTACAAAAAATAGGTTAAATTGTTCAGTGGGTGAAAAATTACTTTTGATTTATTATTTTAAATAAAGTAAATTAATATTTGATTTTGACTTTAGAGCTATTGCATATAAAAGATATGTTGTGAGCTAGATTTACATATGAAATGTTATCATTTTAAATTATCAAAATAAGAATGCACTAAATTAAAACGTTTCGTTTAAAGCCATTATATAAATATATATTATACCTATAGTATGTTTTTACTTATAACCGTTTTTAAAAAGAAGAAGAAGTAAAAATCCTTATTGAGATAAAACACATCCAACTCATTGCAGTTGTTTTGGAGGAACAGCGAAATTCATTAAAATTTGAAGAGGAATTGCTTGTTTGATATTTAAGAGAGATAGACAGTTAAATCCAACAGTTACAGTATATGCATAAGACATAAGACGTAACAGTATGCAAATGTTAAATAGTAACACAGACTAAGCTGGTATAAGCTATTGTTTATCGTGCGATCTAACATAATTAACTCGTGTGCATATTCATAGTGCTTCACGTAGATATGAGTTATTTATTACAGTATAATAATATTAATTTACGTTTAAAATTACTAGACCACATGACTTGGTATTTTAAAAGATAACTTTCGAGTGTTATAACCTCCTCTCACTAAGTTTACAAAAAATCTTTTAATACTTGAATAATATTCAATAATAAAACATCGTTATCAACGTCAAACGTCATAACATAAAAAATAATTGATTCCATTATTGTAAATAAAACCCCAAACTCCGGTGACGATACAAATCCAATAACCAATTTAAGAAAGATAAAACTTCCTTAAACAAAAAATTGATTCGATACAATAGACATTCGATATTGAATGTAATTTTTTAAATCCGATGACCCAACTACTCCTTCCGTATGCCAGTTCATATACATAAAAACGCATCTACAAATGATAAAGATTTTGGAAATATTCTGTATTAGATTAAATAAATATAGCACTATCCAAATAAAAATTTCTAATTAAAATTATGCCATATATATTTAGTTCTGTCTTTTACATATTTACGCTCCCTGTACGTCACCACGCTAACAGCCAGTTACCACATAAGATGTTTTAGCGAACAAAACAGCAAAAACTAATGATTTTTCGAGACCAGTTGCTAATAAAAACAGGATATTTAAAAAATAAGCAGCTTATATAGAGTTAATTCAACACTAGCTATGGTATCCCTACCCTGAAGCTTAAAGCTTCAGAATTGCTTCCAGTGTAGTGAGGGCGTCGTTCGTAGACACACGTATGCTACGCCGTAACCCTTGTCTCGCGCCGGCAACGACGAAACCGTAGAACTGAAGTGAATCAAAGTGGTTTTTGTTACAGTGTTCCTTAAATGTGAAAAATTAAATAGTAATTTTTGTTTGAAATTATTTTTTTTGCTATTTTCATAAGTACCACCGAAAAGAATCGAATCAAAAGCCGATGTTCATATCTGCTAAAGTTCCGTGTGACTGCCAAAAAATATAATTTCTTATAGTTTGCTTGCCCTTGTACGTAGTTTAACAAATATAATAACAATGCTCAGTAATCTTCTAGTTCAAAAACAGGGACAAACAAGAAAAAATAATTTAATATCCTAATACTTGCCAAATGAAATTTTAGTTTATAATGTACAGATTTAAATAAAATTCAGTTTCTACTCGTATATGTTAATGTTTGCATAACTCAAAAGAAGTCGATGGGTTGATTTGATTTTTTATATAACTTTACATTCCTATTTAAGAGTGTTTTTATATACTGTTTATAGTTTCCACGGAAACGGGGACAGACCGAGCCATAGACAAGCGTGAATACTATTATTAATTATCGACAAAAACAACAAAATAATAAAAAGGTAGGTTCTATAATATGTTACAACGGCAGCCTTATCACTTAACAGTGATTATTTCTAGGCAACCATCAAAACTGACCTAGACATCAAAAGAGTGATATATAATAATAAAAAAAAAAACAAATATTTTAATTATTACATATTTAGTACATATATAAAACTATCTGTTGCCCGCGTCCTGTATTCTATTTTTTGAAGTTCTTGGGAATCTTTCTTTTAACTCTAATAGAAAGCTCCCTTTATTGGTATCCAAGCTATGCCAATCCAAAATATCGAAAAGATCAAAATCGCCTAGTGGTGTTTTATCAAATAACCTTTGAACTTTACTATGGTACTTTTTCATATTAAAATGTATGCTTTGTCCATTTTTAGTAGTAGGTTATTTGTAGGTTAGTTGGGCTTCAAATAACGCTATATACCCAAACTAAATCCGCTATGTATTTAAAATATTTTATTGGCATAAATAAAATAAATTCCTTTGCAGTATCCGACTGACTTAGGTATTGAACCTACGACAGTTTTTAATTCGTAGTCGAAAATGCTAACAACTCGACCCAGGAGGTAATAGCACGACTAATTAGACATTTAGAGAATCAGCAAGAAACCTTTCAGTACCTATTTGTAATTAAAAACTTTGTCGAAAGCTTTATTCGAACCGTGGAACTTATAGAATTTCCTCGGCATTTACTTTGAATTTTTTAGGAATAGCTTAGCGATCGTCGGTGTTTTGGACCAGGAATTATTTATGGAATCACTTCGGTCGCCTTCCAGTGAACAACACGAACCTTTTGTTCCTGTTGAATTTTTTTAGTATACAAAAGGAGCAAATGCATAAAGTGTCCATGTAGACAGCTTTTATTCTGTACACTTCTGTTAAAAATACAGTGTATAAACATAAATCAGGCATATAGAATTGCTAAACCCATTTTATCGACGGGAAAAATATTATATAAAAAAACTAGCTACTGTAAAAATAGCCAACGTAATGTTTCATTGGTCAAGCCGACACGTTACTCATGGACGTAAATTCCTCCCTTACGTCCCTTAATTTTAGTTTTCCATTGTCTCTTTACTATAATACACAACACGAAAGCGGTGATAGCGCAGTGGGTAGGAGCTCGAGTTCACTTTCAGAGGGCCAAGTTCGAATCCCGGCATTGCTTGCTTCGCCGGTGAAGGAAATACATCGTGAGGAAACCTGCATGCCTGAGAGTACTACATAATGTTCTCAAAGGTATGTGGAGTCCACCAATCCGCACTGAGCCAGCGTGGTGGACTACGGCCTTAACCCCTTCTCATTGTGGGAGGAGACTCATGCCCTGTAGTGGGCTAGTAATGGCTCGATATGGTGATGCTACACAATAATATACTTTAAAGGACAAAGTTTACGGTCATACATTATATACATTTTATCTATACTTTTATAAAACTGATATTATATAAAACGGGTCGAATGCTGTACATTGAAGCTACTGAAGCCAAAATTGCTATTCATTCATTTTTGTCTGTCTGTGTTTCCGTCTTTCTGTCTGTTTCTTGGCCGCACATCATGCTGAAACTACTGAATGAATTTAAATGAAAATTTGCATTATTCAAGAACGAGGACATACTACGAGGATACATAGGATAATTTTTATTCCAAAATTCAGCACAGTTCCTTTGGCAGAGGTGGTAAAAGTGTTTGACGATTTTACACATTAACTGATTTAAATAACAATTATTGTACTGAATAGAATAGGTTATATTATCCGCTTGGTTTTGCACAAAGTTCTTCTGAATCTGATGAGCATGATTGGAGATAAAGGGTGGAACCCCTTATTTTAGGATTGTTGCCAGACTTATGTTGCTACCAGGACTGCATCAAAAATGTTAGAATCTTTCTCGCTTAGTTACTATTCTCTATTAATGATAGGAGCTGAGACAGGATACGTAATTTTCTTTCAATTTTTTTTATTCCTACAGCAACGCAGTAGTGGGGTGAAAAAAGCCATTTTAAAATTTGCGTCACGCTAACGCACGGCAGTTTATTATCATGTACAAAGATATATAGTCAGACGGATAGATTTATGAGGACGATGTGTCGTAGTTTCGACAGTGGAAATCAATCGATTGTTTTGCTATTGGGTCAACCACTTTCCAATTTCAAATTATATCTTTGCTTGTTTTGGGATGTACTTGTTGCCTGTTGCGTTAATATAACTGACATCTGACAATATTCGCTTACTAGTAACTGATTAACTCGGCGGGTAGTGTAGCTGAAGGGGAAATGGCAATCTAACAGGGATGTTTATCGTTTAGTGTAATGAATTGAAGCAGCGCTGGAGATTTAGTGGAAGTCACATAATCCCTTGTAGTCGAACATTCCTAGGGTGGAGACGCATCATTATGTTTCAATGTGGGTTGGCTAGCTTTTACGATTATTATGACATGTGATTTTAATCAATACATACGGCTTATATGGTCTCCGAGGCATGAGGGTCATCATTATCATTGCAACCGATAGACGTCCTTACGTCCGACTACTGGAAAGAGACCTTCCAACCTCCACGGTCTTATGTTTAGGGACTCTATGCAAAAAATAAAAATTCATTTATTTCAAGTTTATAAGCACTTTTGAAACGTCAAGTCAGTCTGTTTATAGTGACTCTACCACCAGTTTGGGAGGCAGATTCCACCGAAAAGAGCCTGCAAGAAACACAGCACATTGCTCTTTTTCAACATCATTTTACAATTTACAATGTTTTAAATGCCTGTTGCAACTCGCTTTCCTCTGTTCACCTCGCTTACCAATAATGCTACAATTAAAGGGTTATTTAAGTACCCCACCTTCGCCCATAGCCAATCTGGCTTTGCAATTCGCTCAGTTCTGTAATTATTTTAATTTTGCCGATATCCTTATTTCTGATTTTATCACGTAGAGACAGTCTGAGCATATTAGGCATGAGGGTGAACAACGCCAATTTTCTTCCCCTGCGTTATTGCTTAGCAAAAAAAAAAAAATGACAACTAGAAATAAAATACAAATACAGGCCCTCGTGATCCGTTTTCGAGCATTAGAACCACCAGAGCAAGGCTAGTTAAAACAAAAACACAAAAAGCTAATTACAATAGGAGACTTCCCGTAAAGCAGTTTCAGTAAATAATGAGACTAATTAGAGAAAATGTACCGCGCACGATCGTTCGACGTTACCTTTTCTGTTTTTCTTTTCCACTATAATTAAATCGTTCTACGGATAATGTTTAACTTTTTATCGACCTAAATAGCGTACAATCGTTCTCTAGACTGTTAATGAAATAACTACAGGTATCTGGGACATGGAGTCGCTGACGTTAACATTGTTTTAAATATGCAATCTCTGAATAGATTTAGTAATGATCTAAAGAATCATTTAGTAATATTAATGATTGATATAATTCATAATTCAATTAAGCAAATCTTAGGTTCAGTATACATTAAATATAATATACGTTAAAAAATTGTCAAAATCCTAATATGAGATTTTTTGGTTTCGCTTTCACGACTTAACTACTGAATCGGAATTATTAAATTTTGCATACACGCTGTCAGCGATACACGATTGGTAGAAAATTTAATAAATAATTCTATATTGAACTATGGTGTTAGACTTATTTTGTTAGTCAAAAGTCAAAGTCAAATATTAATTTATTCAAGTAGGCAATTTTGGTGCGTTCGATGCGATTTTGATAATATACACTATATGTACACGCGGAATCAAAGCGGTTCTGTATATTGAGAGATCTTAGTAACGTGAATTAATGAATTAATTTTTTTTATACACCACTATGGTACACTGTATATTTTAACAATACATTTACTTCTATAAACACAGAGAAAAAAATCAGAAATATTAATACATGAATTCAAGTTATTATTATTATTAAACTCTTTATTTGTATACCACAACATTAACATATATAAAGTATAATAAAAACAGAAACATATCGAAAGAAGTAGAATGCAAAAGGGGGCCTTATCGCTTAATAGCGATCTGCCAGGCAACCTTTGAATTAGGAAAAAAAAGAAAGTCAAATACACTAATAAAATTCAGAAATATTATTACAATAGAGCAAGTTTGGGCGAAGTTAGGGTACTTGAGTGACGACTCTGCGACCCTGCGAAGACCCTGGAAAGCGCAGTATTGCGTTAGAGGACATTAAGCGAGTCATAGCAGGCATTTAAAAGATTGTAAAGTCCAAAATGATGTTAAAAATGAGCAATCTAATGAGTTTTTTGCCGGCTCTTTTCGTTGGAATCTGCCTTCCAAGCTGGTGGTAGAGTCACTAAAAACAGACTGACTTGACGTTTCAAAATTGCTTCTAAAGTGAGCCTTCTTTTTAATTTTTGCAGGGAGACAATAGTCATAAGACCGTGGAGGTTGGAAGTCTTTACAAAAGACCTCTTTTCAGTAGTCGGACATAAGGGCGTCTATCGGTCGCAATGATAATGATGACCCTCATGCCTCGGAGAGCATGTAAAGCCGTATGTATTGCTTAAAATCACATGCGATAAAAATCGCAAAAGCCAGCCAACCTACATTGAAACAGCATGATGGGCCTCCGCTCTAGGCATGTTCGACTACAAGGGTTTGATACTTGCACTAAATCTCCAGAGCTGCTTCAATTCATTACATACGACATAGCTTTCTCTCCGGGGCAACCAAAGAAAACTTTTGTTAACTTGATTTGATTTGTCAACACTAATATAAGAGATGACAAAATAAAGCTTTAGATTTAGAAACTGTTAAATTGAACGTCTGCAGCTGCTAAGAAGGAATATAAAAGAGTTCATAAAACATTGACACTAGTTTTAAAAATAACGGAAGGGTGGCCTAGTTTGTCCAGTCTCTCTCAACGGGTGGAGACAATATAATTCTACTTTCCTAAGAAAAACTTATAAATACACTTCATTATTTAGATGAAGCTAAGGCTAAGTTTGTCGTGGGCTCTTCTTAGCCCAGGTCGCGTTTGGAACCCTCGTAGCTTTAGTTTTAAGTTGGCGAACGAAGTTATCACAATCCCATGTAAGCAAATATAAACATATGTATGAACGCTTCATAAGTGCCTTTTATAGGCCAACATGAATAAAGAAATTTTGAATTTGAGATGTTCTTTAAGAAACTAAACTAAAAGAATTTCTCTACTGAGCAAAAGGCTCGCAACTTCATCTGTTGGGCTTCATTCAGCGATTTATCTATGCAAGAAATCGCGTTTAATCCGTTGCTTCGTTGCTGCTTGTAATACGCAGATCATAAAACTCAGTTTCGCATTTGTAATAATATATAGTTTAACATTATACATGCAAAACTAGCTCGCCAACCCGCATGAAGCAGCGTTTTGGGTCTATGCTCTAAAACCTTTCTGTGTGAATGATCAATGGTGTAATTTCTGTTCTCAATCCTTTTCCATGTGATAGAGGGAGAAAGCAATACTATATAATTTCTATGATAAACTGAAATAGCAAATAGTAAACCGAATAGCTTAGTAAACCGAATTTCACTTTCGGGGGTACGATTTCAAATCCCAGCACGCAACTCAAACGTTTCGTGCGATTTAAGCAATTAAAATATCACGGCGAAGGAAAACATCGTGAAGAAACATGAATGCCTGATAGTTCTCTCTAATATCTCAAAGGCGTGAGAAGCCCTCCTACCAGCACTGGATCAGCGTGGGACGGCCTAAACCCTTCTCACGGGGGGAGATGACCCCTAGTGCCCCCTGTGCTCTGTAGTGGGCCGGAAATGGATTGATATGATGATGTTGATGACAGGGACAGGACTGACAGATTGCTGACAGATTGCTTACTTACTTACAAGACTTCAACATAAGTCACTTTAATTTTATAAGTTTAAAGTGGATATAAAAATTTTCGGAACCGACTGTATTTGAACCTGCGACTCTCGGGCAATCGCGGCCTGAGCGCTTTCACCAATGAAGCTACGGCTCTCCTACCGTCAATGCCGAAATTAGTATATGCCTTTCACATCAGTCTTATAGCGACTGTAGCGTCATCTAGTAGGAAACGTTGCAGTTTCGATCTACTTTTTCAAAGGTCCATTTTACAATGAGACACGTTTGAAACAAGAGAGGACACATTGCTTTTTATAATTTTATAATTTTTATTTGAAGGCTGTTCGTGCGATCTATAAAATGGGTCCGAGAGAGTCATTGAAAGATACATTTAAAGATGTTAAAATAATGACACTCTATAGCCAATACATATTTGAAAATTTAATGTATGTTCACAAAAATATATCAAAATTTACAAGAAAATGTGACTGCAATAATTTGAACGTTAGAAGAAAAATAAACTTGCAGTGCAGTACACTTGACTACACAAAATAAGCAATTCATTTAAAGGAAATTGTATACAATTTTACAATAAATTACCGGTTGATATCTTGGGGATGTCACTAAAGAAGTTCAAAGTTTGTATTAAGCGAAAGCTTATAGAAAAGTCCTATTATAGCATAAAGGATTACGTAAACGATAAAAAAGCTTGGGTGTAAACAATTGCTCTAACCAGGTTGCTTCTTAAATATTTCCTAATGACAATGTGAGATGGTGATAACAAAAAGAACACCCGGCTAAGTTTGTTGTGGGCTTCTTCTTAGACCAGGGCGCGATTGGAACCCTCGTAGCTTTAGTTTTAAGTTTACGATTGTAGTTATCGCCATCACTACTCACTGCTATGTACACATTTTGTATATAATAACGCATCAAAAGTGCCATCTATGTGCCTATTTGAATAAAGAAATATTTCACTTTGACTTTGATTAGTGTTTTTACCTACACTTGGAGGAATTATCAATTTTATAAATTTAAAATGCATATAAAAATTTACGGAACCGATAAGATTTGAACCTGCGACTCTCGGGCAATCGCGGCCTGAGCGCTTTCACCAATTAAGCTACGGCTCTCCTACCGTCGATTCTGAAATTAGTATATTTGATAAAAACTTCACCGGGATCGGGATATGGGATGCTGGTGGACGACATCGAGAAATTTGAAGTAGTCGAAAGCATTTCCGTTCACATTGTGTACAATTCGTGCACATACATGAAATGAAAGCAAACATGCACACAAGGAAATGTGTTCGTTCTGTCGACGAAAACGTTTTAAAATCGTTCTATAACGTCGTCACGTAATATCTTGATAACAATTCCAGCGATCGATTACCATTTTAACCGAACACTATTCGTATAACTATAGGTTAAAGTCATTTGATTACCGTTTTTATCCAAACAACCGCGGTATATGAGGATGCAGTAGTTTTTAATTGGTGTCCATAGTATGGTAAAATGGATTTTAGATACATTTTATCCTCTAAAGGTGTGTTTTTAGATTCGGCTTATTTTGTAAACTAAAATCATGTTTTCAAAGTTTCAATTCAAATCAGATTCTTTTTAAAAACTGATATTATGGAAAGAAGGAGGTGTATTTAAAAAAGGATTGTGTCTTAAAATTGCACACATTGCACACATTGAAGCAAACGTAGCTCAATAAAACAGTAATGGTCGAAAAACATTTTAAAATCCTTCCTCCGCTGGATTCGTTATATCGTACATAACGATGTTCGTTATATACGAGATACGATTCTGGCGAACGATAATCTATCGTTTTTACCAAAACAATCGCATCTTATAGCTAAAAATGAAACCCAAACTGTCTGCAGTTTACTCACCATATCCTCTGGGATATGTTGAGTGTACATCAGTGGGGGTATGGGTGTACCAAAAAAAATTATTATTATGAATAGATCCTTAGTTCTAAGTAATAATGCGTTAGTTATAATAATACAATTTCTTGTGTTCTTGTCTGTGTATCAAGGCGCTCAATTTTAGTTTTAGGTTAACATAACAATTTAAAAACATGAATAACGCTTCGTAAACCGGTTCATTTGAATCATGTATTACGTACTCGTGTATTGTCAAACGAAGCGTTGATAGCCCAGTGGGTAGATGCTCGACTTAACTTTCGAGGGGCCGAGTTCGATTCCCAGCATGCACCTCTAACTTTTCTAAGTTATGTGCGTTTCTAGTAATTAAAATATCACTTGCTTTAACGGTAAAGGAAAACATCGTGAGGAAACCTGCATGCCTGAGAGTTCTACATAATGTTCTCCACCAATCCACACTGGGCTAACTCCTTCTCATTGTGGAAAGAGACCCGTGTCCTGCAGTGGGCCGTGTAGTGAATTCTCGTTGTTTCGTGTAGCTTCAAGAATAGCGCACATACACGAAATGGAAGCAAACGTAGCGCAATAAAAACTGTGATGGTTCTGTGGTGGAAAACGTTTTAAAATCCTTCCTCCTCTCAATAACGTCGTCACGTACTATCTGGATAGCAATTCCGGCAAACGATTACCGTTTTTACTCGAACAACCTTGGTAAAATGGGTAACAGTCGTTCCCAAGTAACACACGTAAAACCGTTTAATGGATTATTTAGCCGTTTTAAGAATAAAGTTTTTAGATTCAGCTCATTTTGTAATACGTAAGGTACGTTAACGTGAAACGACTAAAGATACTAGGCATCTTCTCTCCTGTTGAGTCTCTCTACGAGACTGAAATTATTCCCCATTTAAGTATACTACTTACAGATAATCTATACTATCTATGTATACATGTTAGCTATACGAAATAAAAAGATAGTGCTTGATTAAAAAAAAATAAGCAGGTACTTAAATTCAAAATTCAAATTCAAATTCAAAATTTCTTTATTCATGTGGGCGTCATATCTTAGGCACTTATAAAGCGTTCATACATATATGTTTCCATAATTGTAAGAAGATGGTGATAACTTCGTTCGCCAACTTAAACCTAAAGCCAAGAAGTTCCCACAACAAACTTAGCCGGGTAATTTTTTTTTGTTATTACCATCTCACAGTAAATTAATATTTAGCTATGAAGTTAAAGCTATTCACACCCAAGCTTTTTTTTTCGTTTAGGTAATCCTTAACATTATTAAGTATTTATTAATTTTAATTAAACGACATTGTTTGCACCATATATAGAAGATAGCAGAGCCTATTTCGTAATTACTATCCAGTATCGTTCTGAAGCAAATATAAAATAAATAGTTCCGATCCATTAGTTTTTCGGACGCAATCTCAGAACAATTTGTTGCGAGGACGTAATAATGTCACATCCTCCATCCATCCATAGACTTACATAGGGACGTCAGCAAAAAAAAGAAATATGTTTTAAGCATGAGTGTTCTAATGCTCGGGTCCTTCTTCATGTTGATAACTATACTCATGCTATCTTATAAATACGAAATTAACGCTTTCTTACATAAATTAATTTTCATTATTTCTTAATTAAATCTATGCTAATATTATAAACAGGAAAGATTTTTTGTGTATTTGTATAGAAAGCGCTTGGCCGTTAAAATAACCATTTCTTCGTTAAAAGGAAGCTTAACTATCAAGTAACATAGGCTATAATTTACCTTCAAAACATTCCATTCATTAAATATCCTTAAGAAAATTGCAATTATGACCCAAACCACTTAACCCAAAACTACCTACGAGTTCCAAATAGCACGTTCTTAAGCTTGGGTCCAGCAGATCCCAGAGACTCGCTTGCTATCGTATGTCCAACTCGTTGGTGGCCGACGTACGACTCGCTTGATGTAATCCGTCCACCTCGTGGGGGATCAGCCAACATATCGTATATTAGATAACATAAGTAAACACTAATAATGTTTTAAATTAGTTTGTATGGAAAAATCAATGAATGAATGAATGAATGAATAAACTTTTATTGTACACCACATAAAAATACAGAAAAAATTATAAAAAAAAACTAGTTTACACGAACCTATACAATTAGGTGGCCTTATCGCTACATAGCGATCTCTTCCAGGCAACCGATGGCGTAAAACACTGCTCAAGACGAGAGGTAAATATCTTCTTTTGATTTAATATTTTTACAGGGTGACTCCTTATGAAATATACTTATGCACCCTTCAAAAGCATTTTATAATTCTGTTATACGTTGTATATAGGTAGTTGTTTAATATGTTTCACATAATTTAATATTTCACAATTGAATTTCCTGAACAACGGTTAACTTTCGTGTACGGGAAAAAGGAAAAGTTTCCGTCTGTGTTATGACAAGCGCTATTTGTTTTAATAAAGAAAGTTATGTTGTTCCACGAGAGCACACCTCCTGTAGTATATACAGTTAATAATAGTGAGAGATTGCCCCCGAAAGGGGGTCTTTCCTAGGGTGTCATATATCACGCGTCAAAAAAGTGGACGTCCATACCAATATTATAAACTAACAGTGGCTCGCGACTTCGTACGCCAACAATATCTATAACATGAAGTTTGCCCAAAACACACTTCTATTTCCTTACTCAACCCTAACCTCAAGGGTTGGCTAAACAACCAGCATTGGCGTAGTGTGGTGGGTCTATGCTCTAAAACCTACGAGACAGGAGGCCTGCGGCCGCCAAATTGTAAACGTAGTTTTGTTATACTTTTTTTTAATGTACTTTGTGTAGTGTGCAACAAAAGTATAAAATAAAAAAAGGGATATTAGGGATACACAATATTTCTACGCCATGGTGTTAAGCATATTCTACGGCTATATTCGTGTATTATAACTACAATTTCAACATCCTTAGCCCTTTAAGTAAATGAAAGAAAATTATAACAAAACTACGTATACAATTTAGCGGCCTTATCGCTTCATAGCGATATCTTCCAGTGGCGAACAAAACAAATACAGAAAATTGGTTGGTGGTGCACATATACATATACCCATAAAATAAATACATATAAAACAATATTTGTAACTAAAGACAAATGAATATTTTATAAACCAATACAAACATAAGATATAAGAATTATATTTACTTAATAATAATATAATAAATTAAATATGAAACAAAATAAATAATAATCCTCAAACATAACTAAAAAAAAAATGAAAAAAGAAGAAGGGAGCAGTGAACTATCTCGGGTCACCAGATGATTAAAATTTTAATGTCATTATTGTCAGAAATTTTATCGCCGTACTGGAGGCAATAGACTTAAATTTGATCTACCTACCTATGTAGAAAATTTGTGTGTAACTATTTATTTGCACTAACGACGAACAAAGCAATGTAAATAAGTTGCGCCCAATCAAAGAAGATTCCTAGGCATATATTTATCTTTGACCAATGAATTTTCACTAAGCAAGTCATATAACCTAACTTGTCTATGATTCTTGCCACAAGGTTGTATTAAGATTTTGTGTTTGTATTTTCATATTTTTAATTTTTCGTATGGATGTAAGGTTAAGTTAGGTAAAATAAATATACTACGACAATAAAGCCTGTTTTATGGTTACTAATAGGCCTGACAAATATTTTTATGATTAATATACAATACATATAGTATGCATAAATACTTATACTATGCATATGAACACCCAGACACTGAAAAACATTCTTGTTCATCACACAAACATTTTCCAGTTGTGGGAGTCGAACCCACGGCCTTGGACTCAGAAAGCCAATCTAATATTTTTTTTCATCTTTCATGTGTTACAAGTTAGCTGAACCCTATTCTGGTTATGCACCGTCGTATCAGTGTCGTAACTTTAGATACTTTTGTATCATTTATTGGATAATTTAATATATCACTTAAGAGTTTTTATTAACGCATCACCCAAATCATTCATCCGATTTAAGCGTTTCCTAGGTTTAGTGAAAACGGGCATTTGGGCAATATTTGAACTACATTTTGAGAGGCTAAAGTCTCAAAGAGGCTAGAGTCCGCACTAAATTGCTATCGTTTAAAAACTCAACGCTAAATGTATGTTCTTGTAAGAAAATGGACCATTAAATTCTCGAAAATTTTACAACTGCTATAAAAGTGGAACACGTTCATAATTTGATCTTACAACTTTCATAGAATATGCGATAACCCTCAAGTCGATCGTAACCGCTAAGACGTCGTTCAAGAATTAATCGCCCGTTAACCGATAATACTTTGTGATAACCTTAACAGCCAAATGGTATAAGGTGTCACTGATATTTGCAAAATACTTATCTAATATAGATATTAGATAAGTATTTTGCAATAGATATAGAAATAGATTTCTATCTTTTCTCTATATATCTTTTTATTTAGTTTACTATAATATAGGATAATAATATCTAAGTAGGTACTTAAATATTTATTATTTATTTGATTATCTCTAAAATATAATTTTTATTTATACATAACTATAACCTAAAATATTAAATTAAAACTAAATAAATTATTTAAAAACTAAATAAAATCTAAAACGTCCTCGAAACCACCGCAGCGAGGCACAGTTCCTAAGATGCTGGCAGCATTGCCCCTCTGGATGGCCAAACTAATTCGTTGGCCAAGGTAACTGCCCGCTCTAGGATCACCGGTAGACTCGATAACCCTTTTCGATAATTCTTTGAAAAGGGCTCTTGCCTCCGGAGCCCACGGTCCCAAAGTCTCTACTCCAAAAGGCACAAAAATGAAGCTGCTATCCAGGTTTTCATATTTACGCCTCTTGGCCTGCTCGGCACTGGAAGCAGCCGCACCTACCATTGACTAAGTGGCCTGGATGTGTGATGCAGCTAGGGTATCAACACAAGTTGCATGCCACAGAAGTGACCTTCCAAGCCTCCAAGGTATGAGCGTCATACCATCAGGTCTCTTGCCATCGCTCCGCGCCAAACCAATAGGTTCTAATACAGCTGGTACGTGAGCAGTAGCTAGAGAACGTCGGATGATGTCGTTGATGGTGCTATGGCGAGAGAAGCGACCAGCGCTTCTTGAACAGGAGAGTCCATGGTGACCGTAGGTGTCAACGCTGTCACCGCAGTGGCATCGATGAGGCTGAATTATAGAGGCGCCAAGCCTAAGACCAATCACCACCGATAGAGTGGTGTGGTCTAACATAGTGCCCAGGTTAGCTGAAGGGAGAGCATGTAGCCAGTAGCCGGACTCCTTAGCAGAGAGAGCGAGAAGACGAGCACGGTCTCTTTTAGATGGCATTTGGTCTAAAAGTGTGTCAAAAGTTTTTTTGCAAATAATGTCGTCCCACTGTCTCTGTGAAGAAAAAGAAACCGGCAAAATACTGGGACTAAGAGCAGACCAACTATTTCTTGCCTCTGCCAAGTATGACACTTCTATGGAACACTAATATGGAAGAATTGGATATAATTTTTTGAAAAAGAGTGTGTGTACTGTACACAGAGGAAAGAAAAGCTGGCAGCGAAACACTTGAAATTTTGCGAATTCCAAGACCGCCATACCCTATCGGAAGTGAGGACTGGGTCCATGCCTGATTACTTATGGGACAATTTAAAATATTAACAAGAATATCTTTTATAAAAGTATCCAATTTTTCAATTAAAAAATTAAATTTCAAAAGAGGTGAGAGAAGTGAAAAAAAAAAAAAAAAAACTTTCCTTTGTTAAAGTGAACTAGTATATGAGTCAATATTTACCTATATATCTTCTATTTTTTTTATATTTAAATGAAAATCGATAACCGTGAGTATCTCGCACACAGTCAAAAATGACTGGACCGATTCGTTTTTTTTGAGTGTGCTATCCCAAATTAGCGGTTCTATTAAGTAAAAAAATCGATATTGTTAGATTTGTATGCCAATTCGGATTCCTTTTTTTATATCCTTGTACCGACCGAACCGAGGGTATGAGCTTCAATATCAGGGTGGCCCGCTGCCTTCTTAGACTGCATCTTCATTTATCACCAGGTGAAATCGGGTGGTTGCAGTCAAGGCCTTACTTGTAGAGAATTAATAACCTGAGGATTTGAAATTTCTTATTAATTCTGTACAGTTGAATTAAATCCAATTTATCTTGCACTTCACTTTTTCAGTTTCTTAAAAGGTCCCTAAATTAATTAGAACTGGGCTAAGTATTCTTTCATCGAGCTGAAATCTAAGCACCCTCTCGAATCCGTTCTCCGTCCATTAGCGAGACATAAGCGTTAAATTTCATGAAAATAATAAAGAAGCCGAAAGTAATTTAGTGTAATGGCGGTCGGAATGGCATTGGGATTAACTCGAATATTCGCACTCTAAAGTTGAAAGTATAAATGATTATTACTTCTTAACTCCTTCTTAATAGCTTTCTACTACAAGAGATAAGGCCTTTGTCCATTAGTTGGAAGTTAATAGTCTGAAACGTTTTTGTTTAAAGCGGAAACATTAACAAAAATTCCGCGCCTTACTTATAATTGTTGAAATTTAATAAAATTTGGAGATGTTCTTATAATGACTAAGACACCGAGAGATCTTTGCGCCGTCTTTGTAACTCACAAGTTTGAAGTCGAAAATGCGCCCATTTATATCAAAATACCCACCGAGCACCGACATAATGTCGTGAATAACTATTTTTATTTATAATTATTAAATAAGATTTGTTAGCACACTTGTAAAAATTCTAATGAATATAATAAAATATCTAGCACACAAAAAGTCACATTTATCAATAGATTTATTTCTAACACACTTTAAATACAAAATTACTGTAACAACTATAAGTTAGCTATTCACATGCTGTATATTTTAATATGCCTTTAAGTAAATGCTTTTAGAAATAGGTACTATACGATTCTGTACAATGATATTGATATATAAAGTATTTCTTAAACGATAAATAATAATAATTGTTTGAGTCTGTCTGCAATCATTTTTCAGTAAAAAAAAGCTAACTAGTCAAGTAAATTATTGTATTTATGAAGAAGGCAATTAACGAAGCGATAGGACGTTGTCTTCGCTGGCCCAGATATCGATAGGAAGAAGTTAAGAATTGTTTGAGTGCACTCCAAGTCAGTAATTGGCAGGAGATTACTCAGAATGGGGTCATTGAGACATTAGTAAGTTAATGTCTGGTACCGTATAGATATATTTCTAAAACTAGATCCGTCGTCGTCATTACGCATAACTTAACATGGATAGTTTCCTTTGTTAAAGTGAACTAGTATATGAGTCAATTCAAAGTGAAAGTCAAATATTTCTTTATTCAAATTGGCATATAGATGGCACTTTTGATGCGTACATTATATGTAAAATATGACATAGAAGTGAGTTGATGGCGATAACTAAATTCGTCAACTTAAAACAAAAGGTACGACGGTTCCAAACGCGCCCTGGTCTAAAAAGAAGCCCACAACAAACTCAGCCAGCTGTTTTTTTTTTGGTTATCACAATCTCACATTGTCATTTATAACTATTTAGGAAGAAACTACCGGCCAGCTTATAAGTATGGATTGGATATTTCCTTCAGATTGGAAATTCCAAATTCAATTCTACAAATGAAACGTTAAAGCTGCACTCACGTGAGACCTACAAAAAAAGTTTTGCAATATTAGAGTATCTGTACAAAGTAGTTGTAGTAAAAATAGTAGAGAACACACAAGGCTCATATGCGGGATAGATTCAAACCATCGTTATTCGGCATATAATGTTAGTCATATAAATTTTCATATTACTTCAGTCTAGATAAAGACTAGATAACAGCACTTAAAAAAATAATAATAAATAGCACTTTAAAGTATGTTATTTGAATAAATAGTTTTGGAGATAATGTCATTATTTAAATGTTTCGGGAGGGGAGTTTACGTCAAACGTCACATCAGCAGGGCAAGCACAGGCAAGAGACAGACATTATATCTGAGAGTTGAAAAAGCTGTAGGAGAAGGAGAGGCTCAAAGCATTGGCGCACAAGTGGAAATAATATCCAAATGTATATGTAATATACAATATATGTGTAATAATAAACGGGGTAAACTTCTGCTATTCCATGTTCCCGTACTTTTGCAGGGGGACACGTTAATTATATCCCTTGTCAGGGGATATAACTTGTCTCCGACCTGCGCTAGCTCTGCTGTAAGGTACCCACGTGACTCATAATATGCGTAATAGGTAGCGCGAGTAAAATCGCGGGAAACAGCTACCCTATAATATTAGTATGAGTCAGAAACTACTATCCGAGGCGTGGGAGGTTCTGCATTGTTACTTGTGATGGCTAAGGGCATTGCACGATACGCCTCGTTATAAGATAGGATAAATCCTAACTAATATTATAGAAAGAAGCGGTCATAGTGCATTGAAGCGGTGATAGCTCATTAGGTAGGAGCTCGACCTCACTTTCGGGGAGCCGAGTTCAAATCCCAGCACGCACCTCAAACTTTTCTAAGTTATGTGCGTTTTAAGTACTCCATAATTTTAAGTATATAAGCACTTTTGAAACGTCAAGTGTTTTTGTCTTGACTCTACCACCGGAAGGCAGATATCACCAAGAAGAGCCGGCAAGAAACTCAGCAGATTACTCTTTTTCAACATCATTTTATAGTTAACTATCCTTTTAATTTTCTATTTTTTCTTCACCGTTGAAACAAGTGATATTTTAATTGTATGACATGATATTTTAATTTATTCCTAAGGTAATTTTGGACCTACCTGTTTTAGTTTAAAGAATATGTTAAAACACATTTATTACAGCGAGGTTACTATACAATTGATGAATTTCTTAATGCCAAGGTTGCTTTGAATCATCTGGCTCCGTTATCATCTCTCACAAGATAGAAAAATTAATGTCAAAATGTAAAATGTAAATAGTTGATGTTGGAAAAGAGCAACTGCTTTGCTCGGTAGAATCTGCCTTCCGAACCGGTGGTAGAGTCACTACAAACAGACAGACAAGACGATTCAAAAGTGCTTATATTACTACTTGAAATAAATAAATTTAGAATTTTTGGAAAATATAATTTTCATGTCCCTCTGAACAAAGTGAATTTGAGCGTTATATTTCGACGCTAATTCAGCCTTAATGATACTAAATACTTGCTGAGTTTCTCGGTGGCTTCTTCTTTGTACAATATGCCTTTCGAACCGGTGGTAGAGGCACTAGCCACGCCCAAAGCCCTCATCAGACCAGACCAGAGAAAATTCAGAAATAATAAATTCCCAAATTATCCCTGCCTGGAATCGAACCTGTCAACTCCTACTTAAATTCTACAGTGGTAGAGTCACTACAAACAGACAGAAGTGCTAATATTAGGCCCACTTTAAATAAATGAATTTTGATTTGGAGGTTTTTAAATTGATTTCCATTTAGAAATGTGGATAGAGGTGGATAGAGGTAGACATGAAATGCCAAGGATCTATGTTGTGCAAGTAGGCACAGGCGCAGTGGGCAGCGACCCTGCATTCTGAGCCCAAGACCGTGGGTTTGATTCTCACTACTGGAAACATGTTTGTATGATGAACATGAATATTTTTCGGTGCCTGGGTGTTTATATACATGTATATTATAAGTATTTATGTAAAATGTTAATAAAAATATTCATCAGTTATCTTAGTACCCATAACACAACTACGCTTACTTTGGGGCTAGATGGCGATGTGTTTATTGTCGTAGTTTATTTATTTAATAGATATTTGTATACCACATAAGCCATAACACCGCACTTTTTTCCGACGCCTATTTGTTCGCGGTCGGAAGAGTCCTATTAACAAAGCAATCCATCAGCGGCGCCCTCAATTCATTCCGGGATAACTTCGATTGTGTTTTTCTTCAAACATAAAGTTTGATAAAACATCTCAGAGAAATTTTCAGCTTCGATTATCCAAATCTTCGCCGCGTTCTTTTGTCTGCTAGGATTCGTAGTCATTATAATTAATTCTTTACAAACGATTTTATAAGTAGGATTTTGGTGCGTGCTTTTTATATGAGTACAAATATAAAAGAAAATTGTCTTATTTACCTACTTACGCATCGCAGGTCTTAATCCAAAGGCTTGGCTCATAAATCTGCTATGAAATTGGTCTCTCAGTGGGCGATCAATGTTTTTGACGGCCGATTGGCGCAGTGGGTAGTAACCCTGCTTTCTGAGTCCAAGGCAGTGGGTTCGCTTGCCACGCCTGAAAAATCTTTGTGTGATGAAAATAAATGTATTTGTTTTTCTGGGTGTTTATCTGTATATTTTAATTATTTATGTATATTATTCATGTAAGCAAGCTTTACTTATTATTTTTTTATATTACTTTAGGGCTAAAATATACAGATAAACACCGAGACACTGAAAAACATGCGTGTTCGTCACACAAACTTTTCCCAGTTGAAGGAATCGGCCGTCAATAGATTTAACAGTGACGTCAAAGTTGCGTTGGGATTATCCGTTATTTGCTTGTAACCTTACCGTCAAAGTATTTATAGGACTGACCGTTGACAAAGGCGATAAAACTTCAGCAAATAATAACTCTCCAGCATTGTATTCTTCCTGAACGCGGTGACATTGGCAAAATATTTTTTGTGCTTTGAGCACGTATAAAGCCATTCTCCTAGGAAAAGAAGAACAAGTTATAATATACCTACATGTATAATAGACATGTATTTTTATCGATCCCAATATCAGATTTGGTACGTTTTCATAACAGTGTCATGATTGTGATTTAATATATTTTGAATAATCGATACGAGACTTATATTGAATATTTCACAAACTATAGATTTAAAAAAAAAAACATCTTAGTACAATATTCGCTACTTTAAATGTAAACAACTACAGGCTCAGAGTTTTCTTGTATTTTTTATTTACCCCTGTATACTATAATTTATATACTTCTTTATTTCGTTCTAAGAAAGCATCCCCGCATTTCTAAATGGTAAACGCTAAGAGCTGACCGCAATAAAGAACTAATAAAGAAAAAAAGGGGCGTCAAAGGAAAGGTTGCCAATCTCTGGAGTTCCTCACCGTTGAGTGGTAATTGTTTTATCTCCTCGTTCATCTTGCTCTGAGAAGTTGTTGTCCCTTTTAGGGTTCCGTACCGAGTAACAGAAAAACGTAAACCAAACTAGCTAGCTAAAAGAGCATTAAGAGAGACCGCTTGATTGTACTCAAGTTGTAAATTAGTCTCTCTTAATACTCTTTTAAGGCACAGTCAGCCTTCTAATTGGAGGGGTTCTTGAGGTCTTTACGCCCTCGCGTCTTACAACTATCTCGCTTCGCTAAGTTGGTACTCTCGCGCGCTTGACACAGAAGACAAACACTATATTTTTTTGGAATGATTCTAAAAACTGTCAATTGCTACAAGTACGAAAGTCATTTTCTGTTATACAAGTCCGGAAATGTGGGCATGTTCACAGAATCAAGAACATACAGAATTCGTGTATACTAATATTGAAGCAACAAAAATAACTCCGCTTTACAAGTGTTTCTCGAACAGGCGGTTAGGCGAACCTCTAATGTTCTAAACGATTACCATAAAATGCGGAATTTACTATAAAGTATTCGATTGGTTAAAGAACATCACGTTACGACCCAAAGATAACCAGGGACAGACCGCGCGGAACAGCTAGTCCTAAATCAATTCAATACAATACAATTAGGGCATCCTGGAGGCCGACAATAAATAAAAAACCGAATCAAAAACGCGTACGTAGGTACGGTACGGTGACGATGGCTAGTATAGCATTAATGACAGCTGGTTGGCGCAGTGGATTCCAAGGACGTGGGTTCGAAACACACAACTGGAAAATGTGTGTGTGATGACGATGAATGTTATAATTATAAAAATATTCATCAGGTATCTTAGTACCCATAACAAAAGCTACGCTAAATTTTGGGCTTGATGGCTATGTGTGTATTGTCGTTATATATTTTTTATTATAAAAATAAAATAAAAAAAAACAGTACTTTTTTTAAAACAATGTGTGTAGGTAAAAGCCGAGTGATGTATTTTCATTTATTCTCATTTTGCGGCCGAAACCGTTTGTCATTTCCCCCGGGCTGCGGCCACGTCGGACGCGATCTGCACAAACGAGCCAATTAAAACTTGTGTGATCACCTGATCGGTCTTCACTGCGCCTGTCACCGCAACTATAACCGATTCTACAATTGGTGTGGAATGAACATTAAGCAAATAAATACCACTTGTTTTGAAGGGCTTCCGCAACAAAACCACAAATTAATAGGTCTAACTGAGGTTTTGAGACTGTGGTTAGTCGGAAACGTCTTTGTGTCTTTGTTGTCAAGGTCTTTTTGATACGAGCCTGTGAGTCTGTGTGTTGACAGATCTCAGCCTGACAGTTGCTGATCTCAAGGTTTATTAAAACAAACATTTCCAGGTATATAACCTAACACACACTGTTTACCCTATGTAGGACACCGGGAAGAGAAGTCGTGTAACACCTGTATTCTGTTCTTCCGTCACCACACGGCACTATCCTACTATATCTTAATATATATAAATCTCCTGTCACGATGTTTGTCCGCGATGGACTCCTAAACTACTTAACCGATTTTAAATTAAATTGACACACCGTGAGCAGTCTGGTCCAACTTAAGAGATAGGATAGCTTAGGTCTTTAATTATAGTCGCAATTTTATTTTATTGCAAATTATTTGTCTATAATAAATTGACAGTCGCATGTTATATATATACTACTATACTCATTTAAGGCTTAGCGATACTGAATACTTTAAAAACAAAATCAAACGCAGACGAAGTCGCGGGCAACAGCTAGTATATTATATAGATAAATAAATATATATACATATATTTTTAATATTATAAATGTGAACGTGTGGAAAACGGCTGAATAGAAAAAAATCCTTCATTACGTAGGCTACCTTTTATCCCGATTCCTTAAGTAGTTCCCGGGGGAAAATTAATTACTACGGGGGGGTTACAAGCTAAGTCACGGGCAGACAGCTTTGAAATTTGGTATGCATGTCACCTATGCTATGAAATAGTTTCCGTGGTAAGATTAAAAAGTTTTAACTAGCGAAGCTTTAGACCCAATTCTGACTTCCACGTAGACGAAGTCGCCGGCAGAAGCTAGTAATATTATAAATGTGAAAGTGTGGATTTTTGTTACTCAATCCCGCAAAAACGGCTAACGGATTTGGATGAAATTTGGCATGCATGTAGCCTTTGACATGGAATAGAACATAGGCTACCTTTTATCCCGATTCCCTAAGTAGTTCCTGAGGGAAAATTGATAATTGATTACGAGCTAAGCCGCGGTCAGACTGCTTTGATATTTTGTATGCATGTCACCTATGCTTTGGAAAAGGACAACCCTATACTCTCAAATAGTTGCCGTGGTAGGATTAAAAATTGTGAACGAGCGAAGCTTTAGACCCAATTTCGAAGTCTACGCAGAAGTCGTTGGCAGAAGCTAGTATTCAATAAAAGTTACTTTTAGTGTTTTGTCTTCTCACTCAAATATGCTTTCCCACCTCGATATGTTCCCGGCGTTAGCGTGATGACATCCATTAATATTTACGCAGACAACACGCCATTACGAGCTGTGAATGTTATTACCTGCACTCGAAATACGAAATAATAACTACGTGAATTATTATGAAGTATTATACAGTTGGGAGTGCTGTTTGAAATTTTTAGTTAGATTATACGGTGTTGCACATTGCTCAGTCTATATTGTAGAGACTTAATTAGTTTTTTAGCACGTCCACTGCGGCATGCGGTCATATTGACCCATGTGGTTTTTCTTTTATTCCACTAAATGTTAGCCCTTGACTGCAATCTCAACTGCAGGGCTAGCACGGGCAGGAGATTAAAATTATATCCCCCGATTATATCCCCTGACAAGGTATATAATTAAAGTGTCTACCTGCTAAAGCACGGTAATATGGAATAGGATAAGTTTACCGCCGTTTATTATAACACAATTATTATTTGGATATCATTTCCACTTGTGCACCATTGCTTTGAGAGTTGATAAAGCTGTGGGAGAAGATAATTTTTTATCCTTTCCCCGGCATATAATTGTCTCCTGCCCATGCTAGCTGTGCAGATGGTAATTGACGATGGATATTAAATCCATATCCGTAATCGGAACGCCGGAACGCTAAATCGCTTAGCGGAACGTCTGGGTCGGTAGCGTGGTAACTAGCCACCTTCAAAGTCTCCCACCAGACCAGGAAAAAATCAGAAATTTTAAATACCCAAATTGCGCCTTTTTTTTATACAGAGAAAATGCCTGACGCATAGCACTCCGTTGGGGGAAACAGAGTAGTTATGTTGGACTTGCACCCACTAAAAACTCTGTGTGTTTCTCGATAGACGTATAAGTGAGAGCACGGGGTTCACTTGCGTATTCACCGCACTCTTGCCAAGGTTTTGATCCCCCAGTGCATGGCGGGTCCTATCATCAATGGCCTGATCGCTGCCAAATCCTCCAGAGAGGCGTGCGCTACACGGCACGCCACCTTCTTAGGCCTGTCATTAGTTGGGTGACAAACTTCACCCAAATGCCCCTGCCAGGGATCGAACCGGGGATAGCGCCAGGGAAGTCGCAAAAAATCAGACAAAAAGGAAGTCGATTTGCGATCACATTAATTTAGTTTGAAGTGTGTTAAACGCGACCCCCAACTAGATGGTGCGACGACTTCAGGAAAATGGCAGCTTTCCATTGATAGGGAAGGCTGTGAGTAGAAAAAGTTGGCGTTGCTGAAAAGAGCCCTAGGTCTATCCAGCAATGGACGAATATTGGTTGATGATGATGTGCTAAACGCGTGATATGCTGAAACCGTGGAATTGTGAGCGCAAAGAAACTAGGGTAAAGAATGGTATATCGGAATACCCTCATAACTCGAAACGTACTATATAGAATATTATTTTGAAAGCAACATCGAACGATACCTATTTTCTTCTCCTCTGTTTTGAACCGATTGTTTTCTTCTTTTTGAATGATTGATATATGATTTTGTTTTTTGATGTGGCATTCAATTGTAGTTCTTAAAAAAAATTTAAGTATTCAGTATCGCTAAGCCTTAAATGAGGGGTTTGCTGCTGTCCGCTGAGGCGGTCTGTCCTCTATCTCCAACCACATTCATCAGATCTACACAAATTTTAAGCAAAATTAAATACGTATACCTCTATAGTACAAAACTAATTATTTAAATCGGAAATAATTTGTCGGAGTTATGGTGTAAAATCGTCAAACACTTTCATCCCCTCTCCCAAAGGAACCGAGCTTAATGTCGGGATAAATAGTATCCTATATTACTTCTAATACTTCCAAGAATTTGTGTACAAAGTTTCATGATGATCGGTTAAGTAGTTTTTGTGTGAAAGCGTAACAAACAAACTTACTTTCACATTTATAATATTAAGTAGGGATAGGGATTTGCTATTGTCGTGTTTCAGTGTTAAATAATAACATTCTGAGTAAGTTGATTATAAGAAAATAAACAAACCGCTTTGATCATGGCTTTGGCACCTGTGCTTTCATAATAACTGGGGATATCGATACCGTTTAAATATGCTCGAACAAGTTTATAAACTTGATCACGCGATATATTATATACTAACTGCGATACGATGTATGATGCAAAATTAATTTCCTTCGAGGCACTCTCAGCACAGTTTAATAAGATTAGATCAAGGTGAAGAGAGTAGACTATGATGTCGTTTTTAATAGCTTTTGCGATCACTTTAATACAATGCAGAGGTAATTAATTTTTATTCCGGAATATCCTTTACAATCTTTTGCTGTCAAAGTGTTAGTGCTTGATAATGGAGTACCAGATATGTCACGTTATATGAAAATATAAATATTGTTAATAGTTCTATAATTTTCTTTTTTTTTGTTAACTTAGTATTTAAGTACTAAAAAACAAAACTATAAGTAGGTGCATATGTCCTCGACACTGCAAGCAACTCATAACCTTTCTACCACAGACGTCGCAAGCGGTGGCCTTTTTTATATTCTTGTCTAATAATCTACTCTACTACTATCTACCGCACAAAACATTTATTCTAGATGTTTCTACGAATCGCTAAACTGGGAAAATAAATATTTATAGAGCCTAATTTTCTGGAGCAACTATGATTTATATCAAGTGCGTTTATAATGACTTAGAAAAACACTACTTTAAAAAAGAATCAGCGCTGGCCGATAGATAATACATACCTATATACTCAATTAAGGCAGAATCAATCATAAAGCTAAATGCAAATTCGTGAAAGTTCATAAATAAGATTTTTTTTTTTTATTTTGCCTAAAATTCATCATCAACCAATTACGAGCCGGCTACAGGGCACGGGTCTTACAGAATGAGAAGGGGTTAGGCTGTAGTGTAGTCCACCACGCTGGCTAAGTGCGGTCTGGTAGACTTCACACGACAATGGAGAACTCTCAGGCATGTAGGTTTCCTCACGACGTTTTCCTTCATAGTTAAAGTAAGTGATATTTTAATTGCTTTAAATTAAAACGCGCATAACTTAGAAGCCTAAGAGGTGTGTTCTAGGGATCCAACTGGATCCCCCCGACAGGGAATCTGAAGCCCTAACCACGAGGTTATCACCATCTTAACTCCCCTTACTAGGCTATAGCCGCACTAATCTAGAGTTGATTATACCTTAAATAGATATAGAAAGCCGTAGTAAATTATGTTAATAAGTATACATACAAACAGTGGTTATTGTTATACAAATGCTCATTTGAAGTGAGCGTGGATACTAAGCTATAATAAGCAAAACTTAAGACAAGGGAAATATTAAAAGAAAAAGTGTCTGACTTGCGCAG
The DNA here is from genome assembly GCF_905163445.1 of Pararge aegeria. NCBI lineage: Eukaryota > Metazoa > Arthropoda > Insecta > Lepidoptera > Nymphalidae > Pararge > Pararge aegeria. The sequence continues at coordinate 5,169,640 of NC_053195.1, read as the reverse complement.
AAAGCCTTCGGTACCGTCTATAAAAACGGCATAAAATCATGTCGGTTGTATGAGCATCGAGCATCATATAATTGTTCCATTTGTAAATATAAGTTTTAATCTAATTATTTATTTTTGAATTGAATATATAACTAATAATCTATTTTCAATTGCCTACCTGTTGATGAAAATCGAGCAAAGACGAGAAAAAAATTATGTTGTATGGGTATAAGTATTTCATTTATTCTATTTTTTTGTATTTGTTGTTATAGCGGCAATATGAATACTGCATCTGTAATAAATTCAACTCTCTAACTAACACGGTTCTTGAGATACAGTCTGGTGACAGACGGACAGACAGGCAGACACTAGATCAAGTCTTAGAAATAGGGTCCCGCTATACTCTCTGGGTACGGAATCCTAAAAACAGTTTCTTATGAGATATCAAATATACTCGCGTATTATACCATGAAGTATTTCATTCGCTTCGCGGACTTACTACAGGCCCATCGCTCCGTGTAATGTGAAAAGGTATATAAGAGAGATCCTTTTCCGTGACGGTTCGCAAATCTACGTTGCTTTTTTCTCTCCGTGATAATATGTCAACTTCAGTACATTTTGTTGTTTGTATATATTTATTTTGGGGTTCCAAGGAGTTGGAGTGGCAACCCCGCACCGGTGAGCACAGCGTTGGTCGATCTACAACCAGGTGTTCAAAGCCATTCTGGGAGGAGACCCGTACCCTGTAGTGGGCCGGTAATGGGTAGATTTTACAGAAGCTGTGTCCTGCGGATCGCAGCGTAGTGCTACATAGTCATATGTATATATTTCCTCAATATATTAATAATAATCTTTTAGTTTCAAGAATGATTGTACAAGATCAAGATGTTGGTAAACAATACAGTCAGTTTAGAGGGCATGACATTCTACTAAATAAATAGTGTGCAAATTGGGTTCATAAATATTCAAAAATTTTAAAAATCAACTTTAATGAAATGTCACATTAAATTAAAATAAACACTACAATTCAGATACTAAAATTTAAAATGACACTAAATAAATAAATTCATGACAAATCGAATGAAATGTTCCATAAAATATATCAAGAATGAAAATTATACAGTTTATATATATAAAATATTAAACATAACAAATATTATATAAATATTGTCTCTGTATATTAAACTCCACGTAGGGCTGCCTTGACGCAGAAAATTTGTAACTTTTTGTATATTGCATATTAACATTTAATGTAAGTTTTTTTGATTTAGTTTAGTTTTTAATTATTCTGTTATGTAGTATGTAGATGAGTCATAGTTACCACATAAAAATAAATAAAGAAATAAAATAATAAATATTCTTTAAGAACATAATAACATTTTTCAAAAAGCATTTAACCTAATTTATTCCTAAACATATTTAGATTTATGTTTTCAAGATAGGTTGGTAGTTTATTAAATATTTTTACAGCCATACCGCAAACTCATTTCATATATGTGTACTATTGCATCGTTTTGCAGTACAGAGCTTCTTGGGATATCTTTATGTCTTATATTCACAGCTTGTGTAATGTATTATTATTATAGCCTAAAAAGCGCAGTTTTTTTACATTTGGACTGACAGTTCCAGACATACATATAAAATGATAATTTTTATTTTGTTTCATATACTTATTACGTCTTAAGCGAGATGTTTTATTTTCCGATCGTTGAAGGATTAGTCCTATTTTTTCAAAAATATTTTCAAAATCTTCACAAAATATGGGCATAATTAAACTAATTATAAATGTACATTATACATTATTAAAATCGGTTAAGAAATGGTGGAGTTATGGAGTAAAATCGACGTACACTTTCATCGTCTATCCCGTACGAACCCAACTGTTTTTCGGGGTGAAAAGTATATTTTATTTTAATCCAGAGTATCAGCTATAAATTTAGCAAATTGCACTCAAATACGTTCAGTAGTTCTAGCGTCATGCGAGCACAAACTAACAGACATACAGACAAACAGATACATCGACAAACAGACAATTTTTTTAAAAATTGCACTTTTGCTTCTATTGCTTATTTCTAAGGTATCGCAGTTATTATTTTTGAAAAACTTTAATGTACATAGCATAGCCAGTTTACGATTTACATGTATAGATAGGTAACTTATTGTTGAAATTTCCTTAATTAACTTTCAATCTATATAAATACATAAAATTAATTCTGTTTTAGACGGTAAAAAGTGAAAAAGTTTAAAATTCAAAATTCATTTATTTCAAGTAGGCCTACTTTATAAGCACTTTTAAAACGACCACCGGTTCGGAATGCAGATTCTACCGAGAAGAGCCGGCAAGAAACTCAGTAATTGCTCTTTTCCAACATCAACATTTACAATCATTTTTCTATCGGGAGATGAGAGGTTGTTTATGAAGAGTTAACGTACCAATTCTATACCAGTCTCTATTTACCCAATGTTTTTGTCGAAAATAATTAGTTTAATTCACAATTAAACGTTCTACCATCATTTGATACAGTGCATAGCTTTAATTCAAAATCAGTTTATTCATAATTAATTAACGTATCCATCAATGAGGAATGAATGATATTATTGCCAACATGAATCGAATGTACAATGAAAATATTATTTATATGATGTACTGTTTAATAACGAAACATTAAACTTAATTAATGTGTTTTACTTATGAGTATACTATTTGCGCATTGATTATACAGACGAGTTATTTGACACTAAATTTATTTCATATTTTATTATTGGAATTCCGTTACCAAAATGGTAAAATCGAATGCTTAAAGCGACTTAATTCGTCTGCCAAAACTTTTTACAGAATATTAATGTGAGACTTGTTCAATTGTTACAAAAAAAAATATCTTTCTTTAAAAAGTATTTCAAAAATTCGTTATATGTAACTTTGATTTTTTTCAATGGGGAAACTTATACTGAATCACTTATACTACTTATACTGAATTACTTAACTGAAATACTTATAATTATATATTGAGGGGATTATACTGAATCGTGTAAAGCGCACAGTGATATAGTCCGAAATATCGCCAAGAATAACAATTCGTTTTTACACTGTGAAGAAGTTCTTCATAATATATAGTTCTACATAAATAAAATAAATAAATATAAAATAATAATACTACGACAAAACACACATCGCCACCTAGCCCCAAAGTAAGCGTAGCTTGTGTTATGGGTACAAAGATGACTGATGAATATTTATATGAATAATATAAATAAATAAATAGCAATATACGTATAAACACCCAGCAACTGAAAAACATTCACGCTCTTCACACAAACATTTTCCAGTAGTGGGAACCGAACCCACGGCCTTGGACTCAGAAAGCAGGGTGGCTGCAAACTGCGCCAATCGGCCGTCAAACTACACCTAACATAGCTACGTTATTAATAGTTTAGGGTATATAAACGTCATTCAGTAGCACTCAGCACCTAACAGAATTAAGCCATCAATGAACTTGATTTTTGGCGTAGAGTTAATTAAAAGGACGGAGAGTAACATAGGTTTTTTATATAAGGACGCGTAACAAACGCGGACGAAGACTGCAGAGAACAGCTAGTTCTAAGTAATTATTGCCTGCCCTGAGAATCCAACCCCTAGTTGTGACGAGGCAAATTGGCATTGCATGTCGACCTTTTCGAAAAAAATCTTTTTAGTACAACGTTTCGTACTTATTTTACTTGTTTACCAAAGTCATTATTGGAAGTTAGAAACTAATTTGAATGTTGCGGTTTCGGAGCTTACCTATGTACCGACGAGTAAATAGAGTCGCTTCGCTGGAAGTTGGCCGGTCGTTGTTATAATCGGTTTTCGATACCGGCTGTACGGGTTGTTATTCCAAACATTGGACGATGTACAAAAATATTGAACACATAACAATTGTTCTCGATAAGGTTTTAGGTTGGCTTAAAAAACAAGCAGGTATTTAATTGGACTGGTGTACCGAGTAGTAAAATATTATGAAAAAGAAAATCTAAAAAGAGAAAGAACACAATAACATATCACAATAGACAGGATGACTATCGATATATGATGTTCGGAAGTATTTATTGTATCTAAAAATTGTAAAATTTGTATCTTATTGAATTTAAACGTTTGATATAAGTTGCAAATTATATTTTAAAAAAATATTTCCCAGGAAAACGCTCGCCGTGCCACGATAGTCAAATTAGTGCTATATACAAAGTCCCTGTGTCATAACTAAAGATTATTAATTTTGGTCTTGATAACACAAAACGCAGCGATTTTCGAAGTTCCAGCGGTAGTCAATGCAATGCAATTTCTACCTGCTACGTGATGACGCAGTTTATGATTGTTGCGGACTCACCTGTTAGGGGAATGTTAGTAATAATATGAATACCCCTAATCTGTTTCTACGCGTTGTCGTACCGAATCGCTAAACTAACGCAACGTTTTGCGGCGGCTTGTCGCTAGGATGCTGAATGAACGCAACGGCTGAAGTCAACAGACCAGTCAAAAGAAAACTTCTAAATTGACCATATTTGAAAATTGGACTTTCAACTTCATCCTCAAGACCTCGGAGCTGAATATATATAATCTAAACAAAAAAAACATACTTATAGTACAAAAGCGACAGTGTGTTTTATTTATCTTTTTATTTGTCATTATTTACGCCCTAACTCGACTCATTGACTGACATTGTGTAATAGTAATTTATTTGTTTAAGTTATAATATTGGAAAAAAATTTGGTAATTAGGTGCACAAGGTTTAGTTTCTAGGATAAGAGCGCCAATTCGCCGCCATCAAACCGACAGTTCGGTTTGGCGAGACATAAAATGTAAGGTCACTTACATAAGCAAAGAGTTAGTTGAAAGGTCGGAGATTGACACAGGTTACTTTTTATTACAGAATAGCAAACGGGATTTGTAAAAAAAACGTGATAAACGCGAACAAAGAAAGCGTGCCAGCTACTAGTACTAGTATTGAATATTCAAAATGTTAGTGTTGTGATGAAATAAATTAACTCTCGATCACTTTGCTAAGTTCAGGAATTTATCAAAATAAATTCCTGAACTTAGCAAAGTGATCGCCCGTGCTAAGTTAGCCGTCAGTGCTTATGTGAAATGCCAAAAGTGGCGTATCAAAATGGCTGGATGTTAGGTCATAGTAGAAGTTCGCCGAGTTCGAAACTAATTTGCATTTAGTGGTTTGGAGGTCTACGTGTTACATCGTCGACTCGCTTTGTTGGGAGTCCAGTGCGGTGTTACAGTCAATAGCTTGTAGTATTAGAAATGCAATTTAGAGCTTACATTGTGAGGCCTTGTGCACATTTCCTTTTTTTATTAAATCTCCGACGCAAGAACGTCGGGGTGTTATAGGTTTGTTATAGGTCTGTGTCTGTCTGTTTGTGTCAAAGTAGCGGCCGAACGGATGATTTTGTATTTTTTGTGAAGTTATACTTCTTATGGTGCGTTAAGAAAAAATAAAATATGAAATACATTACAATTTAAAGAATAAAAATACAATAATCAGAAAAAGATAATAATGTCATTTTAAATTAATTAGGCAATCAATACAATTACAAATGTTGTTATACAGTTACAAAAGATAACTAAGTAGGTATAATACTGTAACTAATGTTTTCTCTTACCAGCGCAGACCAAATAAAATACATAAATTATTAAAGACAACAATCACTGTTCAGCTTTTACATAAAAAAGTATAGGTAGGTAAACCAAACTATAAAAGTCATTTTGTCAGCCAATTCAGTGCGAAGTTTACAAAGCGAAAGTACATTAAAGTTGTAGATGTAAGTTGATTTTGTAGCTGTCAGTTAATATTACAACGTTTAAAACAAAATCGGGTTTTCCTTATAACAACACTGAGATATCTGAGGGAACGTTCTAAAGAGGCTCTGATTACATAAACTCTGGCGTCTGCCTGCTTCAAAGATTATTATTTTTTTGATCTTACAAAAGACAGAGATTTTGATATCAAATCGTTCCTCGTTTTTGTTACTGATTATTATTTGTGTGTCGGTTTACATAAAATACAAATAACCTCGGAGATGTCTCTCAAGATTTTCATGATAAAAACATTTTATTATCCTATTGTTGAATGACTTTGTAAATAATTGAAAATCGAATGGGTTTGAATTGCTCTAACAAGATATCTTACAGTCCGTTCATAGTTTACCTGTAGCTTTAAGGTTGGCGTAATTAATTAATTTATTGTTATTTAACTAGAACGGATTAAGATCTATTAAACGAATTAAATTAATTGATAGCTACACTATATGAAATAAAATAAAATAAATTGGATTACTTGACTAATTAAATTAATGTTCATCATCATCACCATCAACCTATTACCGGCCCACTACAGGGCACTTGTCTCCTCTCAGAATGAGAAGGGTTTAGGCCGTAGCCGTAACCGTAAGCCGTAGCCGTAGGCCGCAGCCGTAGGCTGTAGCCGTATGCCGTAGCCGTAGGACATAGCCTTAGGCCGTAGCCGTAGGCCGTAGCCGTAGGACGTAGCCGTAGGCCATAGCCGTAGGCCGTAGCCGTACCACGCTGGCCAAGTGCGGATTGGTAGATGCCGTTGAAAATATTATGGAGAAATCTCAGGCATGCAGTTTCCCCCACGATGTTTTCCTTCACCGTTTAAAGCAAACGATATTTTAATTGCTTAAACTAAAAACGCGCCGCGCATAGCTCCTGCATAGTCATTGGGCATGTCGAGGTCGAACTCGGGCTCCAAGAGAGAATAGCCGAAGCCTTAACCACTGGCCACTAGGCTATTAATTAATGTTATAATGATTAGTTTCAGACATAAAATAACAGTAAATGGGGCGTAGTTTTTATTGACGCTGAGTTTAGAACCTTCGTAGCTTTCGTTTTAAGTCAGCGAATGTACTCGTAGTTTCCGACATGCCTAACAGTAATGCAATGCAAAAAGCATGAAGGATTCATTAGTGCCACTGTTGGGTCTATTTGTATAAAGAATATTTGATTGTAGGTAATTGAATTTAATTTCATTCATCTCCTTAGTAACGTTTGTATTTTTTATTTTGTTATTGTTTACATAATTCAATGGCTTCTGCCTATTTCACCTGCCTTTACTGGTGAGCGCGTGATGAATAATAAATAAAAAATATTATTTGCCGATTCAAACTGTGTAGCGCTCCGCCTCGATAAGATCGCTCTTGACAGCTTTATCTTGGCGGAGGCCTGGCCATTTAAAAAAAAATTTTTTGTTTCTGAAAGAAAATATTAAAATATTTTATTATTGTTTATTTGTTTAATACTGTGCGTTTAATAAATTAAAGTGGAATTAGTGTCAAATTTGAGTTTGAGATTTATCTGTGGAATTACCGAATTGATTTGAAAAGCCTTTTTCCAGGCTAGCAGCTAGACTATGCTAACATCACGTTACGTCACGTAGTAGGTCGCTAAATGAAACAGCAAACTTATCTACTTATCACAATCACCGAAAACCGCTAGTTAAATTATTACATTAATAAAGCGTGGTAAATGAAAAGTTATTTTTAACCATGATTTAATAGTTTAAGTATTATTACAGAGCCAAACTGCATTTTTATAGTAATAATAAACCTATAAAAATATAAGAGGAAAAACGTCGCCTATAAACAGTGACACTTCGAAGGGCAAGCAAGGAGCACGTCCTGCAACGTGTCTCTCTCTATAGTCGTTCCTGCATTACTGTATAAAGTGGCACTGTTATATATCGAGCTTCGAATAAGTAAATTGTCTCCATCGGCTTCGATTGTAGGCCATTTTCGCAATTTTATAGAATCGGCACGAGTTAGAGTCTTTCAACTGGTTAGCTCAATGCTAAGTTTATGTGCCTGTACCTAATTACAACTGCACCACGCACTTCGTACCGGACCACAGCATAGCAACTTTGCGGCATGGTATTTCTGACACTAATAAACTGCTGCTAAGAGGATTCCGACGACACCGCATTTACTACAATTTAACCATCATATCAACTGCGAGAAGACTTTAACCACATAGCTGGCCCAGTGCGGATTGGTGGACGAATCTACCAATAGCCAATACTAATATCCATTAATACTACAGGCCAAACTAAATTTAAACAGGATGTATGCAAAACTACGCCTGAAAAACATTACTTAGACCCGCAAAACGAACAATAGCATGATTATACTTCAATCGCCGTACCACTCTACCTATTTTCAACCTTTGCTTCACATCTGTATAATAGAAAGCTTTCCACAACAATCCAGCGGTATCCAGGCAAGACGTTGTCTTAACCTTAATACCACAAAATTCAAATTAGTTGCGGACTCTCGGAAATAATCTAAATCTTCATACCTAAATAATAAAGTAGAGTTGAAATTAGATGATCGTTAGATAAGATCTAAATTTAGAAAATAATTTTAGATGCAAAAGCTTACATTATTTTATATTCAAATATAAGCTTTTGGTTCTTTTTTTTTTAATTCTTTATTTATTCGGGACATTTCTTAACAATAAGAATGTCAGCCCCATCGTTCCCTTTAGAAAAATTGATACTTCCTTTCTCTTATCTTAACTTAAAATCTAATAGCAGTCTGGCTACCTCTGAATAAGGCGCCGCCAGGATACTTTGCCAAATCCCCACATCCTGAAGATTTGTTTTAAATTTACATATTAATTGGTCCCTCATTGGCAATCAATGTGTAACTGGGTGTTATCCACACATTGGGCAAATAAATTTCTGAATCTCTTTCTGTAATTTTTTTTAAAATGGTCAATGGCCTTATAAACCGTTATGACGGCCGTTTGGCGCAGTTGGCAGAGTCCAAGGCCGTGGGTTCGATTCCCACAACTGCAAAATGTTTGTGTGATAAACATTAATGTTTTTTTTAGTTTCTGGGTGTTTATTTTATTCATAAAAATATTCATCAGTCATCTTAGTTCACAAGCTACTGTTTCTTTAGGGCAAGATAGCGACGAGTATTGCTATAGTATATATGTTTTTTACTTTTTTTATTAGTTTCCCGCGTGTGCAAACGATGCTTACACTCTCAATGGAAAAAGGGATTCCAAGCTTAGATCCACCAATGCGAGTTACTACGTTATCACAGATAACTACGTTTAAGAGGTATACCCATATGTTATATTGGTCGATTCTGTTTATCTGTCGCGTTTCTCCATCAGCGCCCGGCAACAATAGGGTTAATCGGAGCGTTAATAAATTAACTCGCGCAACGTTTACCTTTGTCGCTATGGTTTACAGGCTATACACAATGAATAAACACGTTATCACAATTGAAGACACCACGGGTAAAGTAGCCTTTTTCTTTGTGAAACTGACCTTAACTTGGCTATAAGGGATTGTTTTGAAACCTTTGCATGCCTACATTGTTTAGAAAAAATCTTAGTTTTTGTTATTTTGTGTTATCTGTATTATTTTATGTTCTGCGTGCATTACAGTGCTTCTCCTTCTTCTTTTTTTTGATGGATTTGAGTTCTTGTTATTTAAAAAGTTTTATTTTAAGCAATAAAATATTACGAAGGAAAATATCGCGATGTTAACGTGCATGTTTGAAGGATTTTGTTCTAGGATCTAGAATTCCACATAACTGCGCGTGGTTGACTTCTACTTAAACCCTTTTGATTCTGAATGGAGACCTTCGCCCTGGGTAATGGATTGATAATGATTATCCTTATAAACTTTTGTAAACTAAGATGATGCTTTACCATCAACAACTTAGCCGTCTAAAGTTTTTTTCTAGGTGACAGAGATTAGACCCACCACGCTACTCTAATGCGGTATGGCGGACTTTAAAAATTTCCACACCTGACACCATGTTATAGTAAGAGGTCTAAATGAACCATTATTGGAAGATGAATCATTTATTGTAACCTTATAACCTTAAAGCCTACCCTCCTAAGTATTTTATTGTAATATTACCCACAACAATTATCACTTATGTGTGACACTCTCACTGTCAATATGGAAAACAATGGTGTTTGTTTGTCATTGATAAAATACCGCAAAATTCAAAAGAGCATATTCGCTTCTAGACGATTCTTGTTTCTGTGAGTGCCTGGTGCGAGAATTTCTGTTTGACGATTTGTATGTAATTGAAAGACATCTAATTACAATACTGTAAAACAGAATTTTCTAAGATGTCAATCGCATTTTTGGCAGGTGAATATTGAGAGCAGGCTGTTTCGTTTCTCTTGACTTTTTATGAAGTGTGAACCACTATATCTGATGTAAAATTAAAAGCGATCGTAGTTCAATGAATAAATTAATGTTTTAAAAGCTACTCTTTAGAATTTGAGGGAATTAATTATTGAAAAATAATACCGAACGTGTATCAGAAACATAATTGAAATTTATATTCATCCCTTGACGCGATTGTAAGGTATGGTGAAAATAATTGAATTCAAAATATCATTCATATTAAGTATATTGTATAAAGTGCTCATTTAAATTTTCGTTTTTACGGTTTTTATTTCAATTGAGACAATATGTAAGCTAATTTTTAACTCCCGACGCAAAAACGGCGGCGACGGGTTGTTAATAGCTTGGGTGTGAATGTGTGTGTGTGTCTGTGCGTGTGTAGTGTGTGTATGAGAGGGTGTGTCTGTCTATGGCATCATAGGTGAAACCGATCAAATCACCCGAACAAATCAATAGATTTTTCTTTTGTTTCAAAGGTGAAGCGGCAGTGTTCTTAGCTTTGTTTGATGAAAATCTGTGCAAGGTGGCCGCTTCCGATTTTTACGTTCACATTAATTTTACTAATTAACATAAAATACTAAAATCCTAATTTTATTATTTTATGTCGGGGGTTCTTTAAATTTTTAATTCAATTTAATATTTCTCTACATCTAAACGTTATTTATTTGCTAGCTGCGCTACGCGGTCTCATCCGCTTCAACTATGGATCGTTGGGTAAACCTTCAACCTTTCTCAATAAACGGTCTAACGCTAAAAGATTTCAGACTGGTAGTTTTAGACACAAAATAAACCGTTCATCTTGATGCTATTAAGTACGTAGTGATGCCCGCATTCATTGTCATCGTTTATTACGGTTTTTACAAATCCTGTGGGAACCGTTTGTTGCTCTGCGATAAAAAGTAACATGTACATTACTCTCAGTCCTAAGTAAGTAACTCTATGCCAAAATAAGTTGCATTTTTTCTAAGTTAGGGTTAGAGATGTAATAGAAAATAGATGATTATGGTAGCGACTAGAACTAAATAAATAATGAAAATACTTACTACGACAATACTCACATCGCCGTCTAGCCCCAAAGTAAGCGTAGCTTGTGTTATGATTACTAAGATAGCTGATTAATATTTTTATGAATATTATACACATAAATACTGATACAGAACATCGAAGCGGTGATAGCGGACTGGGTAGGAACACCACCTCACTTTCGGGGGTTGAAATTCCAGCACGCATGTCTAACTTTTCTAAGTTATGTGCGTTTTAAGTAATTAAAATATCACTTGCTTCAACGTTGACGGAAAACATCGTGAGGAAACCTGCATGCCTGAGAGTTCTATATAATGTTCTCAAAGGTGTCCACCAATCCGCACTGGGCCAGTGTGGTGGACTATGGCCTTCCTCTTACCTCTTCTATTTGACCATTGGTGGGTGGATGGGTGGAGACCCATGGTATAAAGTGGGCCGGTAATGAGTTTATGTGATGATAATGTGACATAAAATCAACCAGACACTGAAAGCATTCATGCTCATCACACAAAAAATTTTCCAGTTGTGGGAATCGTACCCACGGAAAGCAGGGTCGCTGCCCACTGCGCCAACTGACTGTCGAAAACTATATTTTCCAACACCTTATAACAATAAATTGACAAGATTGTGTATGTGTGGGTGTGTGACACACATATAAAAGCTTTAGTCGGCCATCAATTGAAACCTTCAATCAGGTAGGTAAACATTTGCAAATGACCGTCCCTTGAACTAGAACTACAGTTGTACCATATGTAGGTATATATAGGTATATGGTACCTACTCCTTACCGTAACTGACCGGAAATAATTGAGTGATTTGTGGCCTAGTAGCAACACCAAATATAACTTGATCGTGTTGGGTAAGCGACGTTGACCCAAATCAATAAATATATGGATGGCCGACTTATCGATTGGAGGTTTGAAGAAGAATTTACCATCCGTCAGATCAGCTCCCGTCGATAACAGCGCAAAGTAAATTAAAATACCACGCTTAGTAAAATCGAATGCAAAAGGTAAATATTGTAAAACCCTACTATAATATAAATAATGGACATTATGGACCGCTTAGTGACATGTTTGCACTCATTAACTATCGCTAAATCTTAGATGACCTTGATGACTAAAATTGTTATTTCATTGGTTCACCAATGAAATTACAATTTTTTCCCAATCGCATTGTGTATATTAATTTACAAAAAACTAGTTTAAAAAAAAAACAACACGACCGCAAGTTGCTTAATAAGTATCAGAATTCTGCAGTTTTCAGATCTCACTCTCTTTAAATACACTTTATTGTGCATAGAATACAAAGATATAAAAAAAAAAAACAATTGAAAGAATGAAAGAAAGAATCGATCGGCGGCCTTATCGCTTAAGAGCGATCTCTACCGGGCGACCTACCAAAGTACGTCAAGTTAAGAAGAAGGGTATGTGAGATGGTGATAACAAAAAGAACACCCGGCTAAGTTTCTTGTGGGCTTCTTCTTAGACCAGTGCGCGTTTGGAACCCTCGTAGCTTTCGTTTTAAGTTTACGAATGCAGTTCTCGCCATCACTACTCACTACTATGTAAACATTTATTGTATATAATCAACGCATAAATAGCCCAGTGGGTAGGACTTTGACTGCCCTTACAGAAAGCCGGTTCGAATCCTAGCACGCACCTGTAACTTTTTTTAAATATCACTTGCTTCAACGGTGAAGGAAAACTGACAGTTCTCCAGAATGTTCTCAAAGGTGTGTGGAGTCCACCAATCCGCACCAGGCCAGCTTGGTGGACTACGGCCTTCACCACTGGTCATTATGGGAGGTGACCCGTGCCCTGTAGTGGGCCAGTAATGGGTTGATATGATGAAGTTAAAGTTAAAGTTAGTTGTCATTGTATATTATTGAATTCCGCAAGGTAACGCTTCTATCCAATAACTTATTGTATAACACACATAAGCAAAAATCTACTTGGAAACCCTGTAGCTAGGTACTTGAGTACTACAGTTTATAGTTAGTATGCAAATTAAGATGGTCCCACCTTTGAGGATAATTCGGTAATGCTCGTTTTGAAGAACCATTTTATGTAAGCACCTATCGCATTACCATCGAAATGGGTTGTTTCCAAAATCCAATTCCCAAGAAGCCTGTGGTGTTTGTAATTATGTAGCTAAGGGTACAGTATCGTTTATAAGCACGAACGGAAACTAGCAGAAATTATATTTATTCACGCTACATTTGTAAGTTTAATTAAACATTTCCGGTGGGTTTTAATAGGAGTTTAAAGCTATTTAGTTTTAACCCACGACGCAAAAACTACAGGGTTTTATAAGTTGGACGTGTCTATATATCTGTGTATGTGTGTGGTTGGTATTGTATTTCTTAAACGAATGAACCGATTTTGATTGTTTTTGTTTGAATACTCCCTCAGTGGTTTTAAATCAAAGGGCTTTACTAGTAGCATACTATACACTATGTCATATCTCAAATACAAGATGGCCGCGATTGTCAGAGAGTCGCGGGTTCAAATAATGTCGGTTCTGAACATTTTTATATGCATTAAAAGTTAATAAAAAAGTAAAAGAAACATTCTTTATATAATAAATAACATAAATAAATAATAAAGTCACTACTAATATACATCCCTGCTAATATTATAAATGTCAATGTAAGTTTGTTTGTTACGCTATCAAGCAAAAACTACTAAATCGTTCACCATGAAACTTCGTACACATATTCTTGGAAGTATTAGTAGTAATATATGATACTTGTTATCCCGACATTAAGCTCAGTTGCTTTGGGAGAGGGGATGAAAGTGTTTGACGATTGTATACCATAACTCCGTCCAATGATTACCGATTTAAATAATTATTTTTGTACCACAGAGGTTATAATATCTGTTTAATTTGTCACACAGTTCTTTTTAGATATTGTTTACAATGTAAATCGAAAAATTCATTTTTAAAAATTACATCAGTATTTTTTTGAAGAATACAAAACTTATAAATTTCAGTAGAACTAGACCTAAAATGAATGCCACATTTCTCTCAAAAAACCAAAACAAACGCAGACGTAGTCGCGGGCATTAGCTAGTACATTATATAAAAATGATTTTAACAATATGAATTAGAATGCAACGATAACTAAATTTTCAAATCAATCCAGAGATTACTTTTTAAGATCCTATGGATATAAAAAGTAATATCTTTTTTTTTAAATAAGGTAATGTTTTTTTAAAGAATTTTGATATAAAACATCATTTGAGGTTTAACAATAAAATATTATCATGGCTTTGATTGTCAAATTGAGTATAATGGCTAATGGACAAAAACTGTACAGTGTCAGAGTATATATGAAGTGCATTATTTATATTTAACCATTGCCAGTGTTGAGTGTTGAAAGGTAACATGTGCCAAGTGTTCGTATAAAATGTTAAACGGGACGGAAAAGGGGGGTCCTTCTCTCCAATCTTCACCAGTAAAAGTGTCCCCTTCTCCTGTGAGGGCCTCGTCGAGCCCGATAAGGGCCTTATCTTCCCCATTAAAGTCCTCATTATCACCAGCGGGGAAGCAAAGGTCTCCGAGGAGGTGCCAGTTTGCACCTCCCGTTGAAGATGCGAGGGACAAGTGTGGAACTTCGTGGCTATGTCGACGTGGGGCTGGTGCCGAAGGGACAGAAGAGTCCGGGTCAGAGTCACCTGGCCCCAGCACGCCGTTGCCCCAAGGCTGTGAAGAGTCTGCCCCGCCCCCAAAAAACTGCTACAGACTGGTGATGTTGGGGTAAGTTTTATTGTATACCTGACAATATTGCACACGGTTTAGATATGCCAAGCAGTATATTAAGATTTCTCAAAAATCCAGTTTATGCAATTAGGTCGAAATATCGACAAATCCGATAATATTATTGGGCATACCACATACTATTTTTAAGAAATGTTGATTAACCACGAAATTTTAGTTTAAAATCTTCAGCCTATTAAACCTCACTGCTGGACACAGGCCTTTTATTCCCTCTCATTTTAGGGAAGAAAGTGGAGTATTGACACACCAGGCTGCTTGAATTATATTGTAGCTGGAAAAATTATATTATATAAAAGGGCCTTTAAAGTCTCTCGCAATTAAATTTAAAAACAAACTATTTTCATATTTTATTCGACAGGACTTCATATTAGTTTAAGCAGTTTCAAGTCTATTATATATATGATATAATTATATATTATGATTTCTTCCAGGCAACCATTATGACTCGTATAAAAATAGTTTTACATAACCATATTAACTTCCTACTCCCTTCTATCATAGAACCCCCTAAATAAAGAAAACACTATACATTTGGAATATTAAAGCACTAAATAAAGCTGCCAATAACCAATAACTAATTAACGGTTTCCAGTCAAACCAGCACAATCGATTTCCTCTCACCAACCGCCAATTTACCTAAACACCATTTTAGATTAGCGCGATTGGTAAACGTTGAAAACCAGAACGTGTTAGTAGATAGTGTTTGATAATCATCATATATCGATCTTGTTATTTTATTTAGCTACTAGCCGACCCGCGCAACTTCGTCTGCACCAAATTATATTAATTGCAGGTATTAATATCTTTAAAAAACCTAGAAACTAATTGCAGCGCCATCTACCAGGTCTAGTTTTACTTTCTTACTATTCATCCATACATCCATCCTCACAAACTTGCGCATTTATAATATTAGTAGGATGATCCGCATGCATTCGCCCCAAATGCCTTGCGACTTGCTGTTATCTGTGAAGAGTTATGTCCTTTATCTCCGACAATAGTTTTCAGATCTTCATTAAAATTAGACAATACATGCTTGTTAGTCTACCTACACTTTCAAATAAAAAAAGAATTATTCAAATCGGTTCAAATTTATCGGAGCTATGTAGTAAAATTGATAAAAACTTTTCACCCCCCCTCAAAATTTTCAAAAAATATTTAATGTGCAGAAATTTTCCCGTTATAATTTTATTATAAGTATAGATAAACTTGTATTTATTCGTATTTACTGGTGTGTCTATTTTGTTTTTTCTAGCGTATGTAACTCGCGTTCGTCGTTATCATAATCTCTTCCCATAATGAGAAGGGTTTAAGGCCGTAGTCCACCACGCTTAGTAGTGTGCAATAATAGTATATTCATTCATTCATTCATTCACATTTCATTTGCTTGAAACGCACATAAATTAGAGAAGTTAGAGGTGCGTTCTGGGATTCGAACTGCTACCAGTACCTTTTGTGATATTAGTCACACCAATAACAACTTCTTTGGTCTAGAACTTATCACATTTTAGTGATTATAGCATAGGACGGTTTGAGTGCTCTCCGAGGCACGGGATTTGATACCATACATTTCTTAATTCAGGGCTTGTATTGAGAATTTTTACTTAAAACCCCAATATACATTCTTGAGCCGACCCGGGAAGCCTACCTAAGAAAAAGGGATGCGTAGTTTAACTGCTAGAATAACGAGGACATGGCAATAATGTCAACTGCAAATTTAGCTGTTGACTTTCAGTTCAAACGTCCGTCTGCATATACCCTCCACGCGTCATAGAGCAAAACATTCAGCCATTCCGTAATACAAGTAGATACCCGTCGGCAATAAATCAACGTTTGTGTCAATTCAGCGAACCAAATTGCAAATTCCGGGATGAAGTGTTGTCTGATTACCATCAGTGCTAGAGTCCTGGAAACTTATATCGGCCCCGCCTTTTTGTTGGTATTTTATTGAAATTGCTAACTTATTGCATGAATGTTTAGGGTAAAGTCGCATATTACGTGATCGACACCTATTATGCAGCAGGGCATTTTTTTTTTTTTTTTTTTTAAGTATATAGACAAGTGCTTGACTGCAATCACACCTGATGGTAAATGATGATGCAGCCTAAGATGAAGCGCGCTTGCCTAGAAGATGCCTATTCACTCTTTGTCAAAAATCAAAAATCGTCAAAAATTTGTGTCAGCATATTCATTGCCGTTAAGGCAACTGCCATTGTGCTGTTGGCTTGCAGTTCAAATGCCTGTCCATATAGACCCTAAGCACGTCCTATTACAAAACATTCAACCATTCGGTAATAGATCCACGTCGGCAATAAATCAACGCTGACAATCCGCATCGAACCAAATTGCAAATTCCGCGTTCAAGTGTGCGGTCTGATTACCATCGACGCCGGGGCCTCGAAACATATATCGTTAGTTCTATACGATATAGGTAATATGTTCTATACGATTGTGTTTTGTCGAATCTGCTACTTTGTTACATGACATGACGAACATGACAGTGACATGACGAACTTAATACATATTACCTTTGTTAAACATATCATAGTTATATAGTAATAACGAGTAATAGGTGAGGTGTTATGGAGTGAATTGAAAATTTTGTGTTGAACCCCTACCAAGGGCGTAGCAAGGGTCGGTAAAATCAAGAAAGGATTTTTTTTAGTTTTATGGAAAGGTAATTGAAATGTCTATACTAATCCTAACTTATTAATATTATAATTTCAGAGGTGTGTTTGTTTATTTGTCCTTTCATCACGCACTTACTAAGCATAAGATAAAGTTGAAATAGCGTGGTCCTTGAAAAGCATAAAATTGCTAAGGGTTGTTTACAGGAACATTCGTATTTTTACACGAATTAGTCTATATTACACAATGTACTTATGTATATATAAAAGCACCGCTGCACATTCCGCTGTTTTGCAGCTATTCCTTCTGCCAGAGGCCTCTAAGAGATTGCTCCCAGCCTTTGCATGCCTACAATTTTTATGTTTTTTATTTTGTTGCAATAAAGTATTTCTTCTTCTTCTTCTTCTTGAACTTTTAAGGAAATAAGTTAATCTACAACTTCACTATCCATATTTAGAATGATGAGTATTCTTAAATGAGGATCAAACAACATACCTATGCTTAATAAATCTATGAAGTTCTCTAAAGCGAAGTATTACATGAGATTGTTTTTCCGCTGCACACGATTAAGCAAAATTTGTTCTACTGAAAAAAAATGGCAATCTTACCTCTATCGCAAGGTTTTCGTTTTCTTGGATATTTATGAGAAATATGGGGGAAAAGGCAGTAAGTGGCGGATGACCGTTTTTCGCTTGTTTATTCGCTTACTCCTTACGGCCTCTAGGGTAAAGCAAGGGCGCCCCCTGTCCCACCATATATACATACGACCTTGAGTTCTACTAACTACTAGACTTTATCGAGCTCGTAATTAAATATTTATATTCACAACAGCTTTGTCCCTGCTGCCTATGTTTTATGCAGTATTTATCTATACTTCCCTATAACTGTTATAACTAGGTTCGATTTCTGATTTTTTTTAATAGTAACAATTGACAGACCATGTAGATGGGCTATAACTAGTTCTTCTCAGTAAAAAAAATATATGTTATTCTGGACCATCTTTCTTACTTAATGGTTGTCCGCTTAACAGAATCTAAGTTATTTATTAAAGAATTATAGAAAATCAGTTGGTATGTAGACATGACTGAGTAGAAGTTTTTTTTTTATTATTTTACTAAGATACAAATTTATACTAGACGTCGTAAACGTTGGGCGTCCCTTCTTTACATTATTATTATAAATTCTAGAAATAAGATTTAGTTTTATTAAACTATAAATTTAATCTTATATCTAGTACGTATATTAATTTTGGACATTAAATAAAATTATCTATTTATGAATTTATAAGCATATTTCCTCGAAGTGTAAACAAATTGTCAAGTTGCATACTGAAATCGAATCCGCTATTTTAAGCTCTTTGCACGTCGCCCTAGAATTTTTGTGAAACGTCGAGTATCCATAGTTGGAATAATAGCTCATATTTTGAAATTTGAACACAACGTTTTGTTCAAATTTCAGACTGTGATGCGAGTGTCAACGCTCCACTTGACACTTTGCCGGTAAATTTAAAAGGAAATTTGAAAATTCTGGACAAAGGAATTTAGAGCTGGAAATAAAAACAACTAAAAAACGAAACAGGTCTACTCTGTCATCCCTATTTTTAATCATCAGTTTATTGAACATTGTATTTCACAGTCATTTATCAACTTA
The DNA here is from genome assembly GCF_905163445.1 of Pararge aegeria. Classification (NCBI taxonomy): domain Eukaryota; kingdom Metazoa; phylum Arthropoda; class Insecta; order Lepidoptera; family Nymphalidae; genus Pararge; species Pararge aegeria. The sequence goes on along the minus strand of NC_053195.1, from coordinate 5,150,360 downwards.
CCTGTTTATTTATGAATGTGCCAATATTGTCGCCATGTTATTATTATTATTTTCGGCAGTGACCCCGCTTTCTGAGTCCAAGGCTGTGGGTTCGATTCTCACATCTGAAAAATTATTTTGTGATGAACATGAATGTATTTCAGTGTCGTGAGTGTTTATCTATCTTAATATATATAAATCTCTTGTCACGATGTTTGTCCGCGATGGACTCCTAAACTACTTAACCGATTTTAAATTAAATTGGCACACCGTGAGCAGTCTGGTCCAACTTAAGAGTTAGGAAAGCTTAGATCTTTAATTATAGTCGCACTTTTATTTTATTGCAAATTATTTGTCTATAATTAATTGACAGTCACATGTTATATATACTACTATACTCATTTAAGGCTTAGCGATACTGAATACTTTAAAAACAAAATCAAACGCGGGCAACAGCTAGTATATTATAAGTATTTATGTATATTATTTATAAGAATATTCAATAATCTGCGATGTGTGTATTGTCTTAATATATACCTATATATATTTATTTGCAGTAACACCACTGTGCTTATTTATGCTTTGTGGTAAGCACATGAGGCTTACCACCTACTTCTCAGGTTGACCGACACAGGGTGGTCATTGCTTACCCTGCGAAGTGTTGTTCTGTTCATAAGCGATGGTTTTCCATTAACCATTAATTGAACCATCAATTAATTATCATTAACCCATATACGGCTCACGTCTCCTCTCATAATAAGAAAAGTTTAGGCCGTAGTCCACCACGCTGGCCAAGTGCGGATTGGTGGACTTCACGCACCCTTGAGAACAATATGAAGAACTCTCAGCAGGGCTAGCACAGGCAGGAGACAATAATTATGTACCCCTGCTAAAAGCATGGGAACATGGAATGGGAGAAGTTTATCCCCGTTTATTATTACACATATATTTTTGTACATTACTTCCACTTCTGCGCCAGTGTTTTGAGAGTTGATAAAACTGTGGGAGAAGTTAAATTTTTATCATATTAGATAATTTATCCTAGTCGTCCAGGCATGCAAATTTCCTCGCGATGTTTTCCTTCACCGTTTAAGCAAGTGATATTTTAATTGTTTAAAACGCACATAACTCCGAAAAGTTAGAGGTGCGTGTAAGTTCGAAGTAAGTTGAAGCCCTATACACCAGGCTACAAAAAAGCGTAAGTGGATTAAAGTGGATATATGGACGATTTCCTATGGTCTTCCTTTCGACTAACCGCATATACCTGGATGTCTTTGTATAAACTTGAACGGAGATCAAAAAGGTTTACTACCTCTGTCCAAATAACAAGCTACCTACTACATACAACTCTGTGGGGAATGGTCCAATGGCTATCAGCCACCTTTGATCGTTGGAGCGTGAAATTGACATGTTGTGCCATGTTGTAGGATGAATTGTTTTTTTTTTAACAATCAACTACAAGTACCTAGCCCTTCTCTACAATCTCACCTGATGGGAAGTGCAATAATGCCATCTAAGAAACGCTTGTCATCAAAAACCGGAAAAACGACTAACGTATGGGCGTATCTAAACTATATTTTTGATATTTTTGAACTGTAGTATATATTTTAAGATTTTTACGTAGTCTTTTTTCATTTTTCTTATTTAATTATGTTTGGATTTGGTATAGTATTTTGTGTTTTTTATAGGCATTTTTGCATGATACAAAGAAATACAAAAATAAATAGGCTTGATAAAACAAATAAAAGAATCGGTTCAGCGTTTATGCGGAATTTATGTCCGTCTTTAGCATGCAAGCTATCTTTATGCCAAGTTTGACTATTGTTTATAAATATACAAAAAGACAGACGGATAGATTTCGATTTATAGGTGCCAGTTTCGATTTCTAGGACAGGAGAGAATACACTTTGCCACCCCTGCTTTTCACGCGGATGTTGTCGTACGAGGCGACTAAGGGATTGTAAGAACAACGTCAGCAGCGTAGAACGCAGCGCCCTCTGTGCAAGAACTGCCATCTACTGCGATCACCAAACCGTCTGTCAAGCTTGGTGGTTACAAGCATACCCTCAGTACAGTAGTAGACTGTTTAAGGCAGCTGATGCTGAATATAATAAATATAAGCGGTGATAGCCCAGTGGGTAGGACTTTGACTTCACTTCTGTGGGTCCGAGTTCGAATCCCAGCACGCGTCTCTAACTTTTCTTAATAATGTTCGTTTCAAGCAATTAAAATATCACTTGTTTCAACGCTGAAGGAAAACATCGTGAGGAAACCTGCATGCCTGAGAGTTCTCCACACTGTTCTCAAAGGTGAGTGTAGTCCACCAGTCAGAACTGGGCCAGCGTGGTGCATTATGGCCTTACCCCTCCTCATTTTGGGACGAGACCCGTGCCTTCTAATGGGTCGGTAATGGGTTTATATGATGATGATGATTCTAGGTTTAACTACCACTGTGGGAAGGCCTAGATTCGATGCCTGCCTCGGGATATTTACTATCGAAAAATTTTAACCTTGTTAGAAAACGATCAGGAGTATAGGTCTAGTTAACCTGTCATTCTAGGTTGCCCTTAGCCCGCTACCATCTTAGACCGCATCATCACTTACCACCGGATGAAATGGCAGTCAAGGGCTAACTAGTAAAAAATATGACAAAGGACTTCATATTCATACGTCTATAATCGTGGTAAAAGTGTATAACGATCACTACGTAATTCAGAACCAAGTGCCTTATTTACATTATGGAGAATATGAGGTTTTCAGCTCAACGTGGCATCGTTTCAGACTTTCAGATTTCGCGTATAAGCTTTGTAAAAGAATACAACGAGCGTATTATGTTTTATTTTAACACTCGTTCTGTATTCAAGGCTTTGGATTTTTAATACGATGCACAGCGTCTAGCATACACGAATTTATATAGGCTAGTTTAAATACCCTGAGGATAAATATTTCCTTACCTGTGTTAACTTCAAACATTTTTTTATTACTTACAGTGGTTACATGGTCCATAAAAAATAAATTATTCCACTACAAGTTAGCCCTTGACTGCAATCTCACCTGGTGGTAAGTAATGATGCAGTCTAAGATGGTAGCGGGCTAACCTGTTAGGGAGTATGGTAGTCAAACCCTTAATCGGTTTCTACGCGACATCGTTCGGAACACTAAATCGCTTAGCGGCACGTCTTTATCTAGGGTGGTAACTAGCCACGGCCAAAGCCTCCTGACCAGACCAGAGAAAATTCAGAACTCATAAATTCCCAAATGTTTCCTACCGGGAATCGAGCCGAGCACCTCCTACATAAATTCACAGCGCTCAATGTTGCGCCAGGGTGGTCATCAAAAATATAAAAAATGCAAACAAATAGGAAGTCGCTAAGAGTCGCTGGGAGCCGCTAGACACAAGCGGCCCAGGGCGTGGATTTTAGAACTCTTTCAAAATACCTATAACAGAGTACCTACATCAATCGGTTGAAATGATCATGACGAAATTTTCTTTATTTTTGTAGGAATAATTGTATAGGTATCATTATATAAATTTTTTTTTAATGTAAAATATAAAAAAATATTTTCGTTTGTATCAATGGTTGTTTTTACTATGTATCTTATTTTATTTATTTATTTGTTGTGAATACATTACACATGCATCCAACCATTTCTGCCGTACAACAATTATTGAAATAATAAGTACATTCCATGAGTATGTACTTGATAATTTCATACAATCTCATATCAAATATATATTAATGTTTAATTAATATAATCAATTTCAATAAAACTTTAAAATATCTGTAAAACTACCTGTCAAGTTGATATTTTTCTTTTGCATTAGAAACCACTTCTTTATCCAGGAAGGCTTTAAAGTTGTATAACAACACGCAACAAAAACAAAACAGCACTACAAGCTAAAAAAGTTTTTAGTCCTTAAAGGTTTTAAACTAAGATATTCTTGGTTAATCAACAATTCTTAAATATAGTTCAACGGGTGGTCAGTCCCGTTTTGACCACGATCCATGCAACTGGGTCGAAATATCGACAAATCCAATATATTATCGTGGTACCAGTTGAACTAAGTATGTTTAAGAAAAGTTTTTAGTCCTTTTTCGGCGCAGCAGAGCAAGGATATTCTGCATAGAGATTAAAGAGTCAGAAAGTGACATATTCTAGTTATAAATACCTCCAGACTACAAATTCAACTGGATGTTGTGGCGGGCTAAAACTAAAACAGCTAAAAGAGGTTTTTTTTAAATGTTACAATGACATTACAATTATTCTTCGTAAAGTCAACATCTCAAAATTCAAATTCATTTATTTCAAGTAGGCCTACTTTATAAGCACTTTTGAAACGTCAAGTATGTATGTTTGTGTGACTCTACCACCGGTTCGGAAAGCAGATTCTACCGAGAAGAGCCGGCAAAAAACTCAGTAGTTGCTCTTTTCCAACATCAACATTTACAATCATTTTGCTCCTGAGGATTCTCCGGTTTCGGAGCGAAACTTGCGTAGGTGGTACATTGCCGAGGATCTGTTTGGTGTGGAGTATACGGATTGAAGTAATTATAAATTACACCATACAGATTCTGCTGCTGTTCACAGAGTATAGCAAATTAAGCTTAATTTTCGTAATATATTATGGATTTCCGCAAAGTAACGCCTGCTTCTATCCAATACTTAAATCAGATGCCTAATGGTTTGGGTGATACGTAGAGAAAAAAATGATCACTAACGACGTTGGGCGCAATATTACGTTCCGACACCGTTTCGGCGGTGCGTAATATTTAGGGAACTCTTAAACTAACTCTTAACGGAAGAAAAAATATAAATTCTGTTTTTTTTTTACCTTAAATCTTAATTCCATACGAAAAATTAAAAATATGATAATACAAGACCAGTTAGGTTATATCAGTAGCCTATTGAAAATCAGTTGATCATCTTCATTATCATATCAACCCGATACCGGCTCACTACAGGGCACGGGCCTCCACCCACAAAGAGACGGGATTGAGGTCGTAGTCCGCCACGCTGGCCCAGTGCGGATTGGTGGACTTCGCACACCTATGAGAACATTATAGAGAACTCTGAGGTATGCGAGTTTGAACTTTGAAGCAAGTGATATTTTAATTGCTTAAAACGCACATAACTTAGAAAAGTTAGTTGCATGCTGGGATTCGAACACGCCTCCCCGAAAGTGAAATCGAAGTACTACCCACTAAGATATCACCGCTCGTAGGCCTAACACGTTTCAAAGTGCTTATTACTAGGCCTACTTAAAATAAATGAATTTTGAAATTTGAATTTTCAGGAATTGCCTTGTTCGTCGTTAGTTAAAACGGACATAAGTAAAGCACAATTTTAGCCAGCCATACCCAAATAGGTCGGCCTAACGAAACTGTTCTCGAAACTTTATGATCAATACTTGTTTAGCTATTTATGTAGAGGCATCCGAAGAAACCGTTATTAAAATAGACTTTTGGAGACATTGGATTTTATTTTTGGTTTTCTTAATACTGAATTTTGATTTGAAAAAAGATATAAAAACATAGCTCACTATTGACTCCCTGCCTGACTCGCCATCGCCCACAGAGCTTTATTTATTTATTTAAACTCTTTATTTGTACACCACTAGACAGTTAGGAAAATAAAAGAGGAATAGAGAGAAACACAAAGGCTGGAGTAGAACACGAAAGAAGATGAAGCGATCTCTGCCAGGCAACCTTAGGATTAGGACAACAAGAGCGAGAACAAATGGGTGGTGTAAAATTATAACAAACCTACATTCAAATAACTACATACAAATACATAAACATAAATTTGGCACCGGTTGTAAATAAATAAATACAGACAAAATTTCGCATTTCTAATATTACGTTTACATAATTTAATAGCGTTCATGCAAAATATGAACTTTAATGAAGCAAATGTTTGAGATACTTTTTATCTCTAATCTGCGTTTTTTTTCTTCCACGCCTTGAATATATCTTTCGCGCACATATAAAGAGGCACTCACCGAAAGTTATGCCTTATGTAACGACTCACTTTGCTTTCTCGTACCTATCTTATTTTGCACATAAAACCTGGAGAAAAGTAAACTGAGAGATGCCTAGGCGAGACTGTTCCTCTCGGAATTTTAGATACGAAATTATACCTACACTGCCTAGGATCCCAATTTCCGTTGGTGCTATATTGATGTTATTATTTAATCGGGTATCGATTACTCTCAGTAGCGCATGTAACGTTTCGTATTTATTGGTTTTGTTATTCCCTCCTCGGTGACATGTTTGTGGTGTGTGTACAAAATAAATAATTATGTCATTCGGTCAATGTGGTTCGGCTACATTGGTTCGAACAATGGTGCAAGCAGCGGTTTATTAGAAATAAACATATCATTTTAGATTTTTTGGGTTTTGTCATCCAGCTCATTTTGAGTATTACAAGGTTTTTGTACGATAGCTTTACCTGGCTAAGCTTTCTTTAGACTTCATCGCATGGCTAGCATGGGCAGGAGACAATTATCTCACCGGGGAAAAGATAAAAAATTATCTTCTTCCACAGTTTTATCACCTCTCACAGCACTACAAGTGAAAATAATGTCCAAATAATATATGGGTAACAAAAAACGGGGGTAAATTTCTTGTATTCCCTGTTCCCATGCTTTAGCAAGTAGGAACGTTTATTATATCCCCTGGGAGGGGATATAATCGGGGGATATAATTTTTGTCTCCAGTGCTAGCCCTGCTGGAGTGCAATTTTTATTTGCAATATATATATTTTTTTATTTGAGCGTAGGTATATTAAAATATAATGTTTAAATAATAAAAATAAATATTATATAATTAGTATAATTAGTCAGTACATATTTGAAATTTAAATTTATGTCCGTAAAGCAATATTATATTTAAAATAAAATGGAGTTTAACAACATTAATATGTAGATAAGCAAAAATAAACTCGTTGTGCAGTTCACTAGGCTACATAAATTGCTAATTCATTCAAGGGCAATTGTATATTATTTTATAATAAATTACCGAATGAAGGTAATTTGTTATAAAATAATATTTATATATTATTTTATCTTGCCCTTGAATGAATTAGCAATTTTTGAGATGTCCCTCAATAAGTTCAAAGTTTATAAAAAACGTAAGCTTCATAAGTTCTTGTGATAAGCCTACATGAATAAAGATTTTTTTAAATTTTAGTTGAATTATTAATTAATTATATTTTTTAACTAAGAACAACAAACATATAAACATAAACAAACAAAGATGCGTAAATCAATAAAAACTGTTTTAGACTTATACGGATACGCGTAGCTCATATTTTCATATAGTTCCCACTTTGGCTAGGCCAACTCTTAACTCACTTTTAGGTATAAATCACCCGAAAATGTTCATTAATAATTATTTTCTAAATATAGCGTTTATTAATTACAACATTATAGTTCGAATCTCAATTTTTATGGTTTGTTTTTTTTGCAATTGACGGGAAGCAGATGATTTTTATCCGCGCAGTTTCAACTTTCGTGACGCCAACTGTACCTAATTGTTTCCGTCGCGATTGCGTTGACACTGATTGATTGTTATTGCCAATATTAGCAAACTTTGGGACTGCCGCTCCAGCGTCCGTTCAAAATACAAATTACGAGGCTAAGAAGTTTTAATAATTGTAGAAGCGTTGTCCATGCTCTTTATTTGCGATATGGTAAATAAGGTAACTGCCTGATAGTTAACTTATATTATAAGTATTATTAGATTGTTTATATGCGACTCCTGAAACGTAGAACAACAAGCATACTTTCGCCTTATAATATTGGTATAAATATTAAATCTATTTGGTTTAACTGTATGTGGTTTTGGTTTATTGTCGTGTTATTAATAAATCGAGATTTGTGGTTTCGTTTCGTGTTGAGAACATTAATGCCTGACATCAAAGCTCGCGCACGAATTTTAAAGTTTAAAATTTCTTTGCATCCAAGTACGAGTAGGTACGTCTAAAACAGACGTCTACTTGACAAAAACTTTTGAAACTTCAAAATGGGAATAAAATCTCTTGTTGATTACTTGGGAACGCAGATCAATCGGTTTGGAAGGAAGATTCTAACATATAGAAGCCAACCATAATCAACAGTTGCTCTTCAATATTGTACAATGATGTTGATCCATCTATTTTCAAAAAGTCATAGTCACGAGGCTTATTAGAACTTTGGGCATTAACATTTCATCCGCCTGAACTTTCTATAGCTTATATTCAAATTCACCAACTTCGCTTATAGAGCAGACCCTAAATATTTAATATTCTCGTCGAAAAATGATAATGGCATGATAGCCAAAGTTTTGTTAATATTACTGAGGTATCTAGGCCTTTAAGCGTTAGGGCGAGCTGAATTCTTTCACAATGTTTTCTTTTATCAAAAGAATCTTAATTCTCGGTTATATTTATTTGCTACAGAATTTAATAAATATTATTATTTAATATTGGAGAATACTAGGCTACTACCAGTGGCGTGCATAGTGCATATATGCAGATGATAGAGAATGAAGAAAATCTCCGATTACAGATGAAAATACCTCAGGATAGGCATTGTAGGTGACACCTCGATGCCACCATTGTGGAGGGGACCAAGACACAACACACACTCGAAGATTGCCCTGCCTGGGAATCCGAGCGCCGTGTGTTGATCAACAATGTCGGGGGTGACCTCTCTCCACCAGCCGTCATAGCGGCTATGCTGGCGAAAGATAGAGCTTGGAAGGCAGCGGCCTCCTTCTGTGAAACCGTTATGTTGAAAAAGGAGGCTGCAGAGCGGGATCTAGAGAGAGCTAATCCTGCCCGGAGAAGAAAGCGCCGAGGTCACCATAGCAACTAGCTAGATCCGCGCACTTAATTGTCCCAGTCGAAGGGAATTTGTGGTCAGAAGCGGTCTGAGTGGGAACAAACAGACAAAAAATCTTTTCTCTTTATAATTTTAGTGTAGAAGATGTAGCCTTAGTACAAAATTTGCTCTCTTTCAATCGAGGAGTCGTACGCACAACAAACTCTATACTGTCAAAGTAAAATGGGCCTACTGTCGTTCTTTTAAGAGTCGCAAATCCGCTACTTCTGATTTATATTGTATTAACGTTCTACCAAAAGACCATGGAATCTCAGGCAAATTTGAGCGTTGTCAACCATGTCATGAGCCCACCACTGTCACTGTAGCTTCGTGATGCGTTGAGTTACGTCGATCACTGGTTCTTCGACGGATCTCCGTATTCCTGATTAGATCACGTAGAGATATTCCAAGTATAGCTCAAAGAATAGGAGCCGAGCAATAATTTAAGCATCCAGCATCGCGCGTCGCATAACAAGCTCGGGCGTCATTAAAAGAACGCTCTCGCCATCCTATTAGGAACAAATCGTAACTCCAGTATCCTTAGCACGATTTTTCTACGTCATACTTGTAAAGTCACTGCAGTTATCGAAATCGAAACTTGAACGTTACGATAGTAACATATTTAATCTATGGTTTAAAACGTCTGACGTTAAGTCGGTGTTTGGCGACTTAACCTGACGCAGTGGTATGCATGTCGCAATTGGAAATTTAAAACTTTCTTAATTTTCTCTGATCTGGTTTGATGGGAGGCTCTTAGGCCGTGGCTAGTTACCAACGTACCGACAAAACGTGCTACCAAGCGTTTTGGTACGCTATCGTCTGAGACTGCATCATCACAGGTGAGATTGCAGTCAAGAGCTAGCTTGTAGAGGAATAAAAATAAACTGTCCTATTCTTTACCCTTGAAGGTTTTGTACTTAGTACTTATTTTTATTACATTACAGATCTAAATGCATTCTAGCTTTGAAGCAAGGTGATAACTTCCATTTTATTTTATTAAATACATTAATTGGCTTACTTAACATTGTTACGATACTCGCAATATTCTCGGCAGTTGCGAGCGTGAAATCTTATAAGTACTAAGAGATTAAGAGTAAAGTATGCTTAGAATTGGACCGGTACAATACGTTCAGCTAGGAGCGCTGCCTGTAGAAATGTGAACTAATTTAAGCTTTAAAACAGTGTAATGATATCTAGTTTACACTGGCTTAATAGGTCGATACTCTGTAACGTCAGGGAAAATTCTGTAATTCATATTATGTTACAAATGTTTCGGTTTAAATAAAATAAATTTACTACGACCATACCCACATCGCCACCTAGCCCCAAAGTAAGCGTAGCTTGTGTTATGGGTACTAAGATAGTTGTTGAATATTTTTATGAATATAATACATAAATACTTATAATATACATATAAACACCCAGGCACTAAAAACATTCATGCTCATCACACAAACATTTTTCCAGTTGTGGGAATCGAACCCACGGCCTTGGACTCAGAAAGCAGGGTCGCTGCAAACTGCGCCAATCGGCCGTCAAAACATTACTAATAAGGCTGATTTTACTTTGGCGTTATAGTTTTTATTATTATTTCTTTCGCTATACGATTGCGAGCTTGCAAATTCCATACCAAGGGTACAAGGCTTAAGGCTAAGCTGAGGATTATCGTGCAATGACTCCTCGTAATAAGCGAGAATTTTGTAGATAAGAAAGCTTAGACTCTATCGGCAAATTGCGATTTTTCCAAGCCTCAAAATCGCCTCGAGTCAAAATATTTAACTTGGTCTCAAGGTAAGCAAAGGTAGAGCGAGTGTCAATTTTTACAATACTGCACATAAAGAGAATAATATTATGGGGCTATAGTTTTATTTTTTTATTTGACTAATAGAGGTGATGCTGTCTAAGATGGTAAAGAGCTAACCTTTTAGGGGGTATGTTTAAACCAATAGCACTAGTCCATGCGTTATCGTACTGGAACGCTATAGCGCAGATCGCTTTGACGCCCGGGTAGGGATCTTCGACAACGGGCACCGGATCATCGTCAGGAGATGGATGTTTGTAATGAACAATTCTTACAGTTGAGCGTGCGTTATTAACTGAACATCTCCTGAAGATGCTCCGATGCCCATTGCCCAAGATCTGTTTGGTGTGGGTTTTATAGATTGAAGAAATTATAAATTACACTGTACAGATTCTCCTAATTTTGGTGGAGTGTAGCAAAATAAGTTTCATTGTTCGTTGAATATCATGGAATTCCGCAAAGTAACGCCTGCTTCTATCCAATATTTCAATAAAAAATACTTAAATTTTAACGTCGATGTGAGACACCTAAGGGCTGCACTAGTTCTACTCGCGGAGTATAAATAAATAAATATTAAATAAATATACTACCACAAAATACACATCGCCACCTAGCCCCAAAGTAAGCGTAGCTTGTGTTATGGGTGCTACGATGACTGATGAATATTTTTTTTTGAATAATATAAATACTTATAAAATACATATATACACCCAGACACTTAAAAACAATCCTGTTCATCACACAAACATTTTCCAGTTGTGGGGATCGAACTTAAGCCTTAGACTCGAACCCACGGCCTTAGACTCAGAAAGCAGTGTCGCTGCCCACTGCGCCAATCGGCCGTCATTATGCGTATTCATTGTATTTTATAATTTAGTAGAAGTCTGACCTCCACTTTCTCTGAATACCCTTTAAGCTATCGCTCACGTAACTCGTTTCGTTCACGTAACGAACTTCGCTCATAACATACCTACACAATCGACACCTTCCCACGCAAATAAACAAGCACCGACCCTTCAGCATAACTCCTTTATAAACCGGCTAACTTCATGAGATCTTTGAAGTTGGCGTGTTTATAAAGTTGAATGTTTATTTAGGCTTTCCCAACTTGAATCTGCTAGATACATTGCATATGCTGAGCTGTACACCCGTTCTGTCTGGTATCACAGACTGTCTGTTTCTATGTTAATATAAATTGCATTATTTGTATCACTTTAAATTAATAAGCGTATTTTCCTTCTTTCTCGGATTTTTAATTGTAACCACCTCTCCACTTCCCTTGGGTAAGAGGCGATGGCGATTCACGATACCTTAGAAAGTTTTAGGAAGAAAATTGTATGTATCTAAATCCCTATTCCTACTTCCCTACTAATATTATAAATGTGTAAGTTTGTTTGCTACGCTTTCACGCAAAAACTACTTAACCGATCCACATGAAACTTTGTACACATATTCTTGGAAGTGTTAGTAGTTATGTAGGATCATTTTTATTCCAACATTAAGCTCGGTTCCTTTGGGAGAGGAGAGGAGTGTTTGACGATTTTACACCATAACTCCGACAAATTATAACCGATTTAAATAATTATTTTTGTACTATAGAGGTATAATATATATATACTATATAATATATATATACTATATACTATATGTGTTTAATTTTGCCCAAACTGTGGTTGGAGGACAGAACTCCTCAGCGGACAGCAAACCCCTCATTTAAGGCTTTGCGATACTACATACTTTAATTTTTTTTAGATCTACAACTAAATTTAATGCCACATCAAAAAACAAAATCAAACGCAGACGAAGTCGCGGGCAACAGCTAGTTAAATATAAATAATCTTAATTATAAATTTTAATTTTAATTTAATATTACTTATCATTTTGTTACAATAGCTTAATTCATATTTACATTATTATTTTTAATAGTCTTTAGTTTAATACTTGTTTAAATTTTTGGTTTATCTTTTATGTTTTGTTAATCTTTTATTTATTTATTTATACATTCACAAGACACACCGTCTTGTGAATGTATAAATAAATAAATAAAAGATTGATTGTTGTTCTCACTTTTAGACTAAAGATAACACGCAAAGTATTTTATTTTATCTTCGAAACGCTCCGCTCCTATTTCTCTTAAAATAGAAAAATTCTAAATACTCAGAAACTGTAAAATTATGTTGAAATAGAGCAATTGGTTGAGTTTCTTGCCACAGTCGAAGCCTTACGCAAGAAAATTCAATAATTATAAACTGCCGGGAATTGAACCAGGGAACTCCAAATTAAATCCGAAGCTCTCAGGCCACGCCAGGGAGGTCGCTTGGGGTAATTTTATTTATTAGAAGTCTCAGGGAACTGCTATTCATAATATAAACACTTCACTTATATGATATAAATGGGAGGACTTCAAGACTCCAATAAGGGGCCGTCCGTCGTTCACTCACTACGTAAGAGGGTTTAGGAAGGTACTTAGACGAGGATGGATTGGTACTCGTGTTATACTACTTAATATTATAGCTTTATAAAGTGGAACGGGGTTACAGCTTCGTCAGCGTGTATTTACTTTAATTTTGGTGGTTTTTTAGCGTTTTAAGCATTCTGAGAGGTTTGTGAAAGTTTTTTTTTATTGCACTACAAGTTAACACAAAGGAGGGAGTATGGCAGTTACATTTGACCAATACCTCGAATCGCATTTCGAAAAAAAATTACAATCTTATTTGTAATTGCTGGACGATGAACATTAACATTACAAACATGAAATAAATATTTAACAAGTAAAAAAAGTTTTTTTTAAAATGAAAAATTCAAATACTCACACACATACACATACTGCACACCTAACATAATGATATTAAAAACAATAACACAATATAATATAACACACAGGTCCAATGCCTTATCGCCATATATGTGTGTGTACGTGTGTGTGTGTGCTAGTGCGAGTGTGTGTGGTGTGTGTGTGTGTGTGTGTGTGAGTAAAATGATTGTCACTTAATAGTTACAATCATTTTACTCACAAGGGTAGCTGGAAGAGATCTTTTATATACCTCATATATATCCATTTATTATAACTGTTTCTGGTACATATAGAATAAAAAAAATACATAAATACACACATTAATTATTGTGGATTATCAATAATTAGTCTGTGAAACTATATTCCTATCAAGAGATAGGAATATTGTTTCACACATTTTTTTTAAACTATGAAAGGGTAGTATTTTTCTAAAACAAACTATTTCTGTTTGACTGCCCATTTAAAATGTTTGTGAATATTCTGGCTTTGTTCAGCTTTAAGCCTTATTATAACTAAAATTAAATATGGCCTATGTGACTTCTGAATAATTACAATGGGGAAAGATTTATTTAAACCACTTTCGTATTTTAAAAGCGTATCGATTGCAAGTAAACAAATCTTTTCTCCCTATAATATAAATAAAGAAGTAGGTATAGATAAATGGAGTAACTTATCCTGAAACCATTAGGAAAGTGCCGTATTGAAATAACGAAAGTGGTTAAATCAATTTTGGCCCGCTCCTGAATTTCAACGATAAAAGGGGATAAAAGAACATTGGTAAGTATGTATCTACCGATAACATAGAATACTGAAGAAAAGAGAAAGGCAACTCGTTCACTTTAATTCATAGTTCTGCCGTTTAGCTTAGTTGTTATGTTACTAATAATTCACCTTATGAAAAGTTAGTGTACTTTCACTATAGGTACTAAATTAGTAATAATGAACTGGTAATATTGTAAGTGCTTTCACTAATAATTCACCTTATGAAAAGTTAGTGAACTTTCAAGTAAGTCCGGCATACAACAATTTCCCGTTGGCCGTTTGTAAAAAGTTCAATTTAAATACCAACATCCAATAACTAGTGTGAACGTTGATTAGGTTCATTGACCACTGCGAAATTGGGAGCAGGCGAGCTGGATGGTGTGTGCACGTTTTTGTTTGCTGTTTGGTATTCGAACCAAACCGAAATTACGTAACCTAAACGTAACGTGAATAAATATCAGTTATTTCGAACCCGGTTTCAATCCGTTGTTTGGCTATCTTGATTCCATTATCATCCACTCAGGGGACGCGCACAAAGCACGTGCTCCGCGACTCTTTGAGCAGTGAATACAAAATGAAAAGGTTTACAAAATTTCCACCAGCACAGCAAGCATGGACAGTAGACGTTTATCTCCCCGGGGAAACGACAACATTTTATCTTCTACCATAGTTTTAACAAATCTCCGAGCATTTGCGCACGTTTGGAAGTACGATCTTAATAATATACGTAAAATAAACGGGAATAAACTGCTCCTACTCTTGTTGATGTACTTTGGCAGTGGCACGTAAATTTTATCCCTTGTCTGGGGAAATTATTTTTGTCCCCTGCTAGACGAGCAGGGCTGATGAAGCTACTGATTTCTTACGTCACTACCAGTAAAGCGATATACGACATTTAATAACAGACGAAAATAGTTTTAGATCCAAGAAAATAAAATATACTCGTATGTTATCAAAGGTTTGACTACACACTAAGATATAACATACACAGTGGCAGCCGCGGGCACAGCACGTAAATCAATATATCTAGCCTACTAGTAAATTAGAAGAAAATATATATCGGCGCAAGCGCCATCAGGTTCAATATAAAACTAATACTGGATTGTATTTAACTGTTATAATAATTATTTATTACTATTAAGACAATTGATAGTAGTAGTTGAGTTATAACTACCTAATTGTTTATTTAGAGAACTTGTATTCACACTTTTGACTAAGAGGTGGATCCTTGCATGTCTTAACAGTTCATTGTATCTTGATGATTACTTTTATGTACTTGGATAATTTGTAAATAATTATAAGGCAATTTGAGAAGCGTTTAGTTAATAGTTAAATAGATTAAATAAATTACTTTTAAGAGTTACAAAGCTTCGACAAGTTCCATATGGGAACACTAGATGGCGTAAGGTTGGTAACTCTTAAGACAGGTTGTTCGAACTTGAATAATTCGTAAACATTAAAATTAGATTATAATTATTATTGTTCATTGCTAATTAATTAAATAAACTTTAATATTTGTCAAATAAGGTTAGCCCCACCTTAGATCAAAAGGTGGCGCTAGTTGTAAGCCCGTGTCGGTAAAATCACAAAATATTAGTTCCCTCTAATAACAAAGATGGCGCTAGTAGCCCGCCGGTGACCATTGAAGGAATGGTCGGTAAAATAGGGCGGCTAGCCGACATCTTAACAAAAATCATCCTCTTTGCTTGGCGACCACGGGGCGGGCAGGTGGATTCATCCGACGCGGGCGTGCTGCGAAATAAGCTAAGTGTTTCGTATTTTAGTTTTTAAATAGTTTTAACATTCTCTGTAATGTTATGATGTGAAATAAATACGAGACAGGATCTAGACTTCTCATTTATTTGTTTAATACCAAGTTATATTGTTTTTGACTATTCAAAAAGTTTAGAAGTGGATAGTAATTATGAGTGACAAGGGTGTACATGACGCCAGCAATGCTGACGTCATACTTTTTAAAAACACTACAGGGATCTCTGCTCCGACATCAGAAGTGGTATGCGATCCCACTACTGCGGTGTACCAGGCATCAGAAACCGTAAGTACCCGGCCTACTTCACCAACAGATAAAAGTTTGCCCACTGAGATCGCGGAAAGCGCAGACACCTTGCCTACGCAGGCGGCGCCTACCAGTGTTAATATGCCTGCTAATTTCCTTATGCAGATGATGCAGACCATGAAGGAAATGTCTGATCGATTGTCAGCGCCACCGCGATCGGAGAAAGTAAAAATAAATGACATATTTCTACCCTCCTATGATCCCGATGCAAACATAGGTGTTCGTGAATGGTGCCAACACGTTACCCAGGCGGTTCAATTATATAACCTCAACGACTACGAAGTACGGATGAAGGTGGGTAGTTTGCTTAAAGGACGGGCCAAATTATGGGTCGATAATTGGCTTGTTACTACATCAACGTGGGCAGAGCTTCGAGATAACCTCATTACTACATTCGAACCAGAATCAAGGTATTCGCGCGATATAGTTAAATTTCGTGAACATATTTATGATTCAAGTAAAGACGTGTCAGAATTTTTATCCAAAGCGTGGGTTCTCTGGAAACGAATAACTAACGACAAACTAGGTGACGAATATGCAGTTGAGGCGGTGATCGGTTGTGTAAACGATGAACGACTTAGAATCGAGTTATTAAATGCTAGGGCGACATCTGTACCTGAATTAATATCTGTAGCCTCAGCGATACGCGTTAAACGTCCACATAATAATAATAATACCCCACAACCTCCTAATAAACGTTCGCGGCCTAACGAATCGCAAAATACCCTCTTTTGTCGAATTTGTAAAAGAAATAACCACAAGACAAGTGATTGCAAATTTAAAATTAGCGATACCACACAGTTGCCCAGCAACGATAAAGATAAATCAAACAAAAGTTCTGTACCCTCAAATAGGCCAGTCTGTACATTTTGCGATAAAGCCGGTCACACATTTGAAACCTGTTTTCGACGCGAAAAATCCGTTGTTTCTCATATAAACTGTATCGGTAGACCGAAATTAAACCAAATAGTGGTTAGCATAGGTAATTTCGCGTTTCAAGCAGTTTTCGATAGTGGTGCAGAATGCTCAGTCATTACTGAGAGTGTCGCAGCTAAATTACCGGGCAAAAGAATTCATTGTGTAAATTATTTACGTGGAATAGGGAGAGTCCCAGTAATATCTCTGTTTACTCTAGTTGCAGTTTGTGTAATTGATAACGTAAACGTTGAAATTCAGTTCTTTGTTGTACCGGACGGTGACATGACCTCCAAGATTTTAATAGGAATGGACGTGATTAGTAATAATGATCTCAACGTTTTAGTAACTGCAACGGGTACTCAATTAGTCCGACAGTATACAGTTATGCACATAAAGTCAAATAATTCCATTTTCGATAATTTAAATTCTGACCTTACTAACGATGACGAAATTAACCGATTGCGCATTTTGTTGAACAAATACTCGCATCTATTCATTCACGGATTCCCTACAACACGCGTTAATACTGGACATTTAGAAATACGGTTAAAGGACCCTAATAAGTTTGTTGAACGTAGGCCTTATCGTTTAAGTCCCGTAGAACGTGAAAAAGTACAAAACATAATTAAAGAACTACTCGAACATAACATTATTAGAGAAAGTGTCTCGCCATATTCAAGCCCTATAATTCTTGTTAAAAAGAAAAACGGAGATGACCGGTTATGTGTAGACTACCGCGAGTTAAATTCAAACACTCTTAGAGACCATTTCCCCCTTCCGTTAATTTCCGACCAAATAGATCAGTTGACAAACGGACATTACTATACCACATTGGATATGGCTGCAGGATTCCATCAAATCCCGATTTCCGAACAGTCTATAGAAAAAACGGCATTTGTCACGCCTGATGGCTTATATGAATATTTAACAATGCCATTTGGCTTGAGCAACGCATGCTCTGTATACCAACGCTGTATTAATAGGGCCTTACAGCAACTTTTAGGTTCAGCAGGCGTTGCTCAAGTCTACGTTGATGATGTCTTGAGTAAATGCATTGATTTTGATGAGGGGATTTCACGTATAGAAAGAATCCTCATTGCACTGGAAAAGGCAGGCTTTTCTATTAATATAGAGAAGTCTGCGTTTTTCAAGCGTTCTATAGAATACCTTGGAAACATAATAGCAGATGGACAAGTTAAGCCGAGTCCACGTAAAGTAGAAGCACTTGTAAAAGCTCCCGTGCCAACAAATGTTAAGCAAGTTAGACAGTTTAACGGTCTAGCTGGCTATTTTCGTCGCTTCATTCCCAACTTTTCTAGCATAATGTTACCTTTATACGAGCTAACGAAACAAGGTGCCGCTTGGGAATGGAGCGACCGGCACGAAGAAGCACGTAATACTATTATTCAGTACCTGACGTCTGATCCCGTGTTATCAATATTCCAGGAAGATTACCCCATCGAACTGCATACTGACGCCAGTAATCTCGGATATGGAGCCGTCCTCATCCAAGTAATCGACGGTCGCCGGCATGCTGTCGCATACATGAGCATGCGCACTACAGATGCCGAGAGCCGTTATCATTCGTACGAGCTCGAAACGCTCGCAGTGGTGAGAGCTATAAAACATTTCCGCCAGTACTTATATGGTCGCACGTTTAAGGTTGTAACAGACTGTAATGCCCTCAAAGCATCTAAACACAAGAAAGAACTGCTCCCTAGAGTATACCGCTGGTGGGCGTTTCTGCAGAATTATAATTTTGAAATCGAGTACAGAAAAGGACAAACACTCCAACACGCCGATTTCTTTAGCCGGAATCCAGGTACGTTGAATGTTAACATTATGACCAAAGATTTGGATTGGCTGAAAGTGGAACAACACCGTGATTCTACACTACGTTCCAAAATCGACAACATCCTACAAAACCAGGAAGTTCTCGGGTATGTTTTGAAAAATAATGTCCTTATAAAGGTTTGGCAGGACTCTACCTTGGGACACCAAGAGGCCGTTGTGGTACCCAAGACGTTCCAATGGAGTCTCATAAGCAGCTATCACAATGCATTGAAACATACCGGGTGGGAAAAGACCTTACAAAAGATTAAGGAAACGTACTGGTTTGATAATATGAATACGGTGGTAAGAACCTTTGTCGACAATTGCATCATATGCAGAACATCTAAAGGCACGTCAGGTGCTGTGCAAGTGCAACTTCACCCTATACCTAAGCCCACGACAGCATTTGAAACCATCCACATGGATATAACGGGTAAATTGGGCACTACTAACATCCATGACTATATTATCGTGACTATAGATGCTTTTAGCAAGTACGTACTTTTATATCACGCTAACAATAAAAACCCGCAAAGTACGTTAGCAGCTCTCAAACGTACGATACACCTGTTTGGAACGCCAGCGCAGGTAATTGTCGATGGAGGTCGGGAATTCCTAGGTGACTTCAAAAATTACTGCGACCAGTTCAGTATCAGCATACACGCCATATCACCAGGAGTAAGCCGAGCCAACGGGCAAGTTGAACGAGTCATGGGAGTCCTAAAGAATGCCTTAATAATGATAAAGAATTATGAAACTGAATTATGGCACACTGCTATAGACAGCCTGCAGCTTGCTCTGAACTGCACACCGCATCGCGCTACAGGTACGGCACCACTTACGTTACTTACCCGTCGCAAGCACTGTGTCCCGCCTGAGCTCATCGGCTTGGTAAATCTAGAGCAGCAACGCATCGATATTGACCAGCTTTATCGACACGTCACACAAAAGATGACAGCGGCAGCAGAAAAGGAAAAGGCTCGTTTTGACAAAAATAAAGCTCAAATTCACAGATTCCAGAGAGGAGACTACGTGCTAATAAAAAATAACCCTCGTAACCAAACGTGCTTAGACCTGAAGTTTAGTGAACCGTACGAGATTTGTCGTGTACTTGAAAATGACCGCTATTTAGTCAAAAGGGTGGTAGGACGAGGCCGCCCTCGAAAAGTGGCCCACGACCAGCTTCGCCGAGCACCACAGCCTGGTCAACAGGCAACCGTATCGGCGGACACGGACATCAACGCAGGCGCTCCCGAGCACTCCTCCCAGTGCACCCTCACACCGCCAGCAGCCAACCACGAGCCACACGACACAGAGGCGTCGGAGATGACTAGCTACGATCCTCGACCCTCCACATCCAACGAGAGGGTCCTTGACGAAACTGCCAATTAGCTCCACCACATAAACGGTGAGATAGTAACCTTTATTTTATCAAAACTAAAATATTTTCTCCTTTTATAGCAGTACTTCACAGTTAAACAAATTCTACTTCATTACATTATTATTAATGGGTTATCTCAACTCATGATATGATTATCATCATAATAATAAAAGGCTAAAACTCATAACTAAAGCATAGTAATAAGTACTGTTATAAGATTATTCGTTAACTCCTTTACGTCTATTCCATGTGCATGCTTTTATATTTCAGAGCCTCTGGGGACCACGGTCATAAAAATAAGGCCTAGACCCCAGCATCGACCTTCCCATTAGTCCTCTAGAGCCTCTGTGTACCACGGCGCCGAGACAGGAACGCCTAGAGCACAGCATCAACCCAATTGTTTCAGAGCCACTGGGGACCACGGTCATAACTATGAGGCCCAGACCCCAGCATCGACCTTTCCTGTTCCTTTAGGGCCTCTGGGGACCACGGTCATAAAATACCACTATGGGGTACTAACAATACCATTATGGCCCAGACCCCAGCATCGACCTTTCTACCTTAATAAAATATTGCTGGCGTAGTGAGACGTACAGTGATATCATAGATAAAATTGACTATGAAATATGACTGAAATAACTAATTTGACTTAAATGACTGCTGACGTAGTGAGACGCTCAGTAGATAATAATATGACTGTATTACTAGCGTAGTGAGACGTATAGTAATACTCATTAAAATCCTAATATCCTCCTCCTATATTATTATTTATGTAATTATTATTGCTGTCGTGGGGAGACGTAGTGCAGTATCAAATAAACGTTTATTTAAAAAGAAGTTTAGTCATAAACTTTTAGATAAGAAACTCAACTTTACTCTTCGAGCACTATGTAATGTAATCAAAACCTAGATAAATAAACGACGTATCACAGATACGCATTTCAAAGTTTTAATATTTCTTGTTACAGAAGGTGAACAAGTGCAGAGCGCGCACTGTTCCTCAGAAAGGCCGTATCGGCGCAAGCGCCATCAGGTTCAATATAAAACTAATACTGGATTGTATTTAACTGTTATAATAATTATTTATTACTATTAAGACAATTGATAGTAGTAGTTGAGTTATAACTACCTAATTGTTTATTTAGAGAACTTGTATTCACACTTTTGACTAAGAGGTGGATCCTTGCATGTCTTAACAGTTCATTGTATCTTGATGATTACTTTTATGTACTTGGATAATTTGTAAATAATTATAAGGCAATTTGAGAAGCGTTTAGTTAATAGTTAAATAGATTAAATAAATTACTTTTAAGAGTTACAAAGCTTCGACAAGTTCCATATGGGAACACTAGATGGCGTAAGGTTGGTAACTCTTAAGACAGGTTGTTCGAACTTGAATAATTCGTAAACATTAAAATTAGATTATAATTATTATTGTTCATTGCTAATTAATTAAATAAACTTTAATATTTGTCAAATAAGGTTAGCCCCACCTTAGATCAAAAGGTGGCGCTAGTTGTAAGCCCGTGTCGGTAAAATCACAAAATATTAGTTCCCTCTAATAACAAAGATGGCGCTAGTAGCCCGCCGGTGACCATTGAAGGAATGGTCGGTAAAATAGGGCGGCTAGCCGACATCTTAACAAAAATCATCCTCTTTGCTTGGCGACCACGGGGCGGGCAGGTGGATTCATCCGACGCGGGCGTGCTGCGAAATAAGCTAAGTGTTTCGTATTTTAGTTTTTAAATAGTTTTAACATTCTCTGTAATGTTATGATGTGAAATAAATACGAGACAGGATCTAGACTTCTCATTTATTTGTTTAATACCAAGTTATATTGTTTTTGACTATTCAAAAAGTTTAGAAGTGGATAGTAATTATGAGTGACAAGGGTGTACATGACGCCAGCAATGCTGACGTCATACTTTTTAAAAACACTACAGGGATCTCTGCTCCGACATATACTTTCTTTTAACGTCGATATTACTCTTTGCTCTGAGACTGATATCTTAACCACTTGAATCGGTCCCTTTTAACGAAAAGCCACTCCTTTGGAAAGGCACTCCTTATGAGCGATATCCAATTCCAAATTGGCATGCCATTGACTAAGCTACAAAATACTAATCGCATTTGGAATTGGGTCAACGACTTTCCGTGGAGGTTGTCATCTATTTAAGAGACTGCTTAGGACGGTGCTTCAATGCTAGTTCGGCGGGCTTACCAAAATGACTGCGAGACTCGGTTGACGATTATATTACCCCAAGTTAGTAGAGTTTAATTATGATTTTTTATAAATTTTAATCAGGTCATGATTGCCAGAGAATCGCAGGTTCAAATCCTGTCGGTTCCGAAAATTTTATTGCATTTTAAATTTATAAAAATTTATAATTCCTCCAAGTGAAGGTAAAAACACTAATAAAAATTATAAAAAAAAGAATGTGTCATCTCTTGTTTTAAACATGTCTCATATGGACCTTTGAAAAAGTAGATCGAAACTGCAACGTTTCCTACTAGATGACGCTACAGTCGCCATAAGACTGATGTGAATGGCATATACATACTAATTTCGGCATCAACGGTAGGAGAACCGTTTTTATATGCATTTTAAATTTATAAAAATTGATAATTCCTCCAAGTGTAGGTAAACACACTAATAAAAATTATAAAAAAAGGAAATACGAAGTACAGATTTTTGGCAAATCTATTTAGTGTGTATTGAAGAGCATTTGAACTTGGCAGGACATGCAAACCTTTTTCAAACCTGTGTTGGCTTAAGAATATTGTTATATTTCAGGTTATGATAGGAAATACGACCCATTGATTTCTGGCATACCTATATATTTGGTGTCAAAGAGCACTTAGCGCGACACCTCTAACTTTTTTGAAAACTGGGCCAGCAAAAGAATAACGGGACCGTCTGGATAACCCTACTCGTAACCCTGTTAGGTGGATAAATGGCCAGAAAAGGGCGAGGGCAAAACTTTGAAGTATATTTCAACAAATACGAACGCTTGGCGAGATTCTTTTATCAGTTAAGGGTTTTCTTAGACAAGTCTGAGGAAGCCCCTTTGGATGGTCATTAAATAAGGATGAACGGTGTCGTGATTAGCAGTCCCAATACTCTCACGTTATAATAATTTTGTTAACTTACTACGGTACTTTTTTGAATAGTTATATCGTTTTACAACTTTCATCCGCTATTCTTCTTAATATACCGACCTACCGCGACGCATTGCTCGTCTGCGCTATTGCTCGTTTGTACTGAGTGTTTTGTGTGCATTTTTTTTATTTTGCTCGGTTTCTATGATTGAGGCATAATTCATGTCCCTATAATCTTCCTTAAGACTAGCTACTGTCCAATGTATCCAATGTTATAAGACTAGCGGATGCTACATTTTCAACCCAAATTCAGTCCCTTGGGAGGTCATTTCTGTAAACCGTTTTTTAGCTTACATCTACGATCTTTGCAGTCCTTTGAAATTGTAAGTTTGTACGCTATATAGTTCCTGAGATTTTGTGATGAATCAGTCAGCCAGTACGAGACCTTTTGCTTTCATAGATATAGACAAGTTAAAGTAAAGAACACCGTTTGACTCTTTATAAAGTGATAAACGACTAAGACACAGAAGGTATCTCTGCATCGTTCAAGTCCATGTAGGACTGAGGTGCTTCGATAATGCAGTCTATGTATATGTCTATGTGTTTTCCTTGTATTTTCCTTTTTTTTGTTGTGTTGCAATAAAGTTTTTCTATTCTATTCTATTCTATTCTATTTATAAATTAAAAATTACCAACCAACTCAATGTCATGAACGTTGGTTATTAATCAAATATAATTTTAATTGTTTCTTAAAAACTCTCTATTAACCATTTAATAAAATATAAAAGTTTAATTATTTACCCACTTTATAAATTAACTGTAGCAAAAGGTAAATCGACAATAGAAATAAATAGGTACTTTTTTCTCATACATTTGTCAACAATTGTTTTCTTTTTTGTAGCTATTGACGTAGCGTTATTCTAACATGCAAAGACGAAATAAAAAAATATATCTTAAAGGGTACTCAGAAATCACAACAGAAAATGCAGGTAATCGAATCCACTCCACAGTCATATCAAACGTTAGGTACGTAACATTAAGTCTGAGAAGGAGAAAAAAAACATTAGAAATATATAATAGTCATAAATACACTATACTTTAAAAGTCATAGTTAAAAAACGCACTAAATTAAATATCTTCGCTCTCTTGAAAGTCATTAAAAAAAGATTTCAATACTTTTTAAGAAAATCTTTTAGAATGTTGGCCAAGACGGAAACTGATACTCCACAGTTTTTATCTCTATACCCTCCATTCTTAAAGATATTATGGTTTAGGTGCGGGTGAAAGTTATAGCTCGCAACGATAAAGGAATAAAAAGAGTATGCAAAGTTTTTATGAAATTATTTTATGGGCTTTTTTCGCTCTGATTTATAGCTTCGACCCTAATAAAATACTATGCCTTAATTCTCTAGTAGGACGCTTTGGTTTAGTTAGTTTCGATTTGCAATTCTTAAAAGAGGTTTAATATCGTATTTTTTTCGAGAGTGACAATAATTTTTAATTATCATGTCTGTGTGTATGTGTTGCTATTCCTTGCTGTCAAATATTATTATTTAAACATATATCTAGATGATTTATAAATAAGATGTGTATTCGGCAAAATATAATAGAATAGAATAGAAAAACAACACAACACAATAGGAAACATACAAGGAAACAGTAATAGTACTTAGTGCTAGGGTGTAAAGGCGGCCTTATCACTAATAGTGATCTTTTAAAGGCAACCAGAGCGTACGAAGCCGATAAAAAAGTGGAAAGTGGGTGGTGCATAAATGTTACAAAAATAAAATAAACTTACATGAATCTACATAATGCATTGACATATTAACTATAAAAAAACGACCCTGCTTTCTCAGCCCGAGGCCATGGGTTCGATTCCCACTACTGGAAAATGTTTGTGTGATGAGCATGAATGTTTTTCAGTGTCTGGGTGTTTATATGTATTCTAAGTATTTATGTATCTTATTCATAATAATATTCATCAGTCATCTTAGTACCCATAACACAAGCTACGCTTACTTTGGGGCTAGATGGCGATGTGTGTATTGTCGTAGTATATTTATTTATTTTATTTATATTTATCGATAAACTACACCTAAAAGTTGGGTACCTGCTGAATGAGGACATCAAACGACAGTGGTATTGGAAACTCTTTATGGCCATTAGTAAATTGGACGCTACGGAATATAGTTAGCGAAGCCAAAGTCTTAACGTACCTATCTATCACCACTTAACCCATCTTTATTAGAATATCAACAGTCGAAATTGCATGTTCTATAATCATATCATGGTGTCGTACTATCTATATAAATAGATAAAGATATTCTCTTTATCCTCAGGTCAGCCCGGGTAGGCAAAACGTCCCTAGTCGCGAGGTTCCTGGGCACCAAGTTTGAGGACTGCTACACTCCAACAATCGAAGACTTCCACCGCAAACTGTACCGGATCCGTGGAGAAGTGTATCAACTAGACCTCTTAGATACATCGGGAAACCATCCGTTTCCTGCTATGAGAAGACTCTCTTTTTTAACCGGTATGTATTTATCTTATGAACGCTGGCGTTTGGGACAATATTATTCTATGGTCAAAAGGTCTGATGCCATCCAGGAAAATTCTGAAAATATAAATTCCCAAAATGCATCTGCCGGAAATCAAACTCGAACTCGAAACACAGCTCTCACTGCTGGGCCAGAGAGGTCGTCGTGATATGATTTTTAAACCAGGGTAAAACAGGGTGCGCCCTATTATCAACATTTTAATTGTCGTAAGTGAGTTTTTAAATGAATTATACATTTAACTATTTATCGCCAAGCTTTCAACTAGTCTTCTACTAAACCTCCAAGTACATTGTTAATTAGTCAGGGTAAATTTTTTAATGAAACCAATAAAAGGATTTATCAAGAAAGGTAAACCATAAATTGGTTTTAAGCGGTTTCCTACTCTGAGTGTTGATTGGGTGGATTGACCGGTTGTGTATGATCTTGCATTTAGTAGTGCGTTGAGAGGGAAGAAATCGGATTG
The DNA here is from genome assembly GCF_905163445.1 of Pararge aegeria. Classification (NCBI taxonomy): domain Eukaryota; kingdom Metazoa; phylum Arthropoda; class Insecta; order Lepidoptera; family Nymphalidae; genus Pararge; species Pararge aegeria. The sequence goes on along the minus strand of NC_053195.1, from coordinate 5,123,832 downwards.
CGGTAAAATTTTTCTCGAAATAAAGATGAAATATTTTTACAGGTATATATATGTATATATGCACCACGTACCTTATTTCTGTTTTTGTTTTCTTCGCCATTGGTTGCCTGGAAGAAGTCGCTATAGAGCAATAAGGCCATAAGCCAAATTGTTGGTATACGTTGTTTTGTTATACTTTGTATGTGCTTTTTGTGGTGTGCAATAAAAATATATTCATTCATTCATTAATTCAAAGATCGTATATTCTGTGGTTCTTGACCCCACGTGCACTTGCAAAAATCATTTCTTGTCATCATCAGCTTTTTAAGTCCTATTCTGGGTCGACTTAAATATTTGTTATTTATATAGGGCGACTTCAAAAAACATTAAACAACCGTCAGTACAGTAAATATACGACTTTGTACACACGCCTCAATAAATTATTCAGGTATGTTTGCAGTGAGTGTAGAAAAAAATAAGCAAACGAATTCCACAGCGCCAGCAAGCCTTATATAACCTGAAAGCCCGGAAACTTGTTGAATTTTTTACACAGTCCATCCATAGAGTGCCTACGTTTTTTAGACTAAACCTTTAAAATCATTACGACGAGCTGAGGGTACGCAGCGAAATTATTACGTAGCTTACGTTGTAGTGGTAATGCGAGGTAGGACACACAATCCGGACGTTCTAATACAAGTAAGGTTGTGTGTTTCCGAGGGATATGTAAGGCGAAGGCGACGGCCGTTACTGCTGGAAGTAGCGATTGGGCGGACAAATTTATTAAAAGAGGCACCAATGACGCTCGCCCTCTGCTTCCTCAATGTCATATCAGATCAATGTGATTTGTATTGTTGCTCTCTGAGTGAATTCACAAGGATCGCAATGTGTTACGGGAATAATTATTTATTTATTATTTGTGTACCACAACATTAACATATACAAAATATAATAAAATTAGCAACATAAAGAAATGAAGTAGAATACAAAAGGCAGCCTTATCGCTTAATGGCGATCTCTGCCAGGCAACCTTAGAATTAGGATAAAAAGGATCTACTGAATCGATTTTTAAAATTATTTCGAAGCTGAATAGCCCATTTATCGACAAAGGATATAGACTAAATATCACGCTGAGACCAAAAGGAGCATATGTTCAATGAAGAATTTTTCCAAATATAGTTTTTCTTCCTTTTGGAGAGCTTACGCTGCGTGATGATGAAAACTTGGTTTGCATTAAGATTATTCTTGGACAAGGTAGGTATGGTGGCTTTTGAAATGCTTCTAGCATTATTTTTAAAATAGCCTCACAATAAAGAAAAAAACATATGTTTGAACTTCAGGTTTAGGCTATCTGGCCACGCTGGCCAAGTGTGGATTGGCAGACTTCACACGCGTTTGAGAAAATAATGGAGAACTCCAAGGCATGCAGGTTTCCTCACGATGTTTCCTAATCCTATACCGTTGTATTGAAAAGCTACGTTATTCCGAAAAGTTTAAGATGCGGTGCCGGGAATTGAGCTCGGACCCCTCGAAATGAAAGCCGAAGCCTTAGCCACTAATCTATCACCGCTTTCATACCACTTTTGGGCCACTCATAGATACAGAATTGTAATACTTAAATGTATGAAATAGCCACACCGCTATCAATAAATAACAAATTATTTTTTAGTTCTCATTAATAATGTTTGCACTTCACATAGCAGTGAAGAGATTACAAAGTTTTTGTATCCGGTTAAACGGCGCGTTGGGGTGGGCACGCCGCCTGAGCTTCTTTTGTTACATCGGGAACAAAAGGCTTCCCTTCTACAAGTAAATTTGTTCAAGTTGCAACAAGTTTTGTTAAATGCATCTGCGAAGCCTCAATAACTCAGTATTTATTTTTCCGTTCTGCGTATAGAGCAGAGTTTAGAAGAAGATAATTTATTCAAGGAATAAGCCTATGTGCAACAAAAAACATATGCATTAACACGTAGAAGTTGTCACGTAAGGGAAAAGCGTTATGCCACCTCGATGCGTGTTGTTCGGCTGTTATGTCTATCACCACAAATAGGTTAATTTATACCAATTGGTAGTAAAGTTCTTCCGTGTATATACTTTTAAAACGTCATGACAAGTTATATTTCCCATGAAATTAATTTATATTGCTACTTAATATGTTATAGTAACGTCGACATAAAAAAATATTGTATTTCTACATTATTCCCGGCCGTTTTATTTTGTATAAAGTGCGAAACATTTCCTGATGTTTTGAGCAATAATTGTACAACAGGGTTGTGCTGTACTTTGTAAAAGACGGACAACCAAACGTGGTAGGAGAGTCGCAGGTTCGAATGCTGTGCGGCCCCGAAATTTTTATATTAATTTATAAAAAAATTGAAATTGATATTTCGTCCAAGTTTCTAAAACATTAATAAATATATTAAAAACCAATATCATCCCTTGTTTCTAAAGTGTCTCATCGTAATATGAACATTTGATAGGGAGACGTGTCCTACTAGATGGCGCTACATTAGCTATAAGACTGATATAAAAAGGCAATAATACTAATTTCGGCATCTGCGGTAGAAGTAAGCATAGCTATGGTTCCGTAATTTTCATATGTATATGTTTTATGTGCTTTTAAAAAAAAAACGGGGTTTGAAGTTAGGAACACAAATATGTAATAATAATAAAAACAAACGCTTCTGCGCATTTATAATAACCGCACATAAATATGGATACAACTTTGTAATCCGACGATTAAGTTTGTATGAAAAGAATCGAGGTATGCGCAACTTTAATACCCAAATTATCACCATTGCACGAGCAACGGAAATCCCATGAATTAATGCCTCATAAATGGCAGGAGATTTACAATTTTCCGGCGGACGCGGACGGTCGCTACCAATTAGCATTTGTAAACATCAAGCGTTTAAATTTATGGCTGTTTGTATGTATAATAAGAGCAAATATTTTCAGTGAACGTACTTTATACGGGTATTATGCCGATGGTAATAAAAGCGGGCCCCGGGCAAAGATATGCCTTCGCCTTAATTTCTCAATGGCGAAATTTACAATGTGTGCCGTGTGGTGACGGCAGAGCAGAATACATTTCACCACCCCTCCTCTTTCTGCGGGTGTCGTACGAAGCGTAATGGAATAAGCCGGAGGACGGGCAGCGTCCTCTATGTTACTACTACCGTCTATTGCGATCACCAACGCGTCTGCCCAGCGTTGGGATTATTGGCAAACCCTCCCGCTGGGAAAGGCCTTTAGTCCATCTTATAAAGACTATTGACGATGATGACTGAGTGGTGCGTGAGCTTACGTATACGTAATATAGGTACATATAAACACCCAGACACTGATAAGCAGTCATGGTCATCACATAAACATTTTCCAGTGCGCTAATCGGCCGTCAAATATAATAATGGATACAGGGGCGGTGATTTGTAGAAAGTGTTATTTGCATGCCTTGCGAAGTGCGAAGTGTTGTTCTGTTTATAGGCCATGGTTTGGGGATTCAAAACACCTGAAATATTACCCAGACTATTTCGATTACCATCATCATCATATCAACCCCTTAACGGTCCACTACAGGGTACGGGCACCGCCTGCAGTCTGTTTTCCGTCGCTACTTAGCGATCTTTAGCCTTTTGTATTCTGTTTCTGTATTTGTGATTTTATTCTATTATTTTCTTAACTTGTAGTGCTTTGTAAATAAAGAATATAAATAAATAAAATATTATATCTAGGCGAAAATCCCCTCCATTTTATTTGCCCTTAGTCAGATCAAAATACGCTCTTAATAGTTATATTTATAGAGCTACTCAAAGCTATAATAATAATTTCTCGGATTTAGATTTATTTAATCTTACTCTTGCTCAGTTAAAAAAAACTTCTTTATTCTAACTTGTAATTGTTCTACGTAAAAGTACTACTTATGTTTTCACATATCCACTTTGATGGATATTGTAATAAGGGTCTTCGCTTATTTACATTATCTGTCAATAATATGTGTTTTTTACTCTCAAGCCCATACTCTAAAGTTTCATAATTAAGTTATAAGTTTGCTGTCAATTTTAATGTATTCGTTAGATTTATTAGCGGCTACTTAATTGGTGTATGTGTTGTTTTCTTTTTACTATTTTTAAGTATTATGTATACTGTTTGGGCCTTAATAAATAAAATAAAATAAAATAAAAATAAAATACTATTTACATATTTTATATATCTTTCACGATAATACAGAAAAAGTCAATAAGGAAATATTTACTTACGTACTAATGTTAAATGTTTCGAACAGTAGTAACTATAGTACTAAATATTAAATCAATGTTTTTTTAACGTATCGGCTAAAAAAGTTCCGAACCTTTGTTTTTTTTATTCCACTACAACTTCGCAGTGCAGTGATTTTATTAATATATTATATAAACCTTACCCCTGATCGGTTTCTACACGACGTTGTTACGCTAAATCCCTTTTATTAAAAACATTTTAAAGAATCTCTCCGAGGCAATGGGTAGAAGGAAAAGACCATAATTTCTTCTTTATATATTAATTACTAATAAAACTCTTGAGCTAACTACTGTATATTACTTTTAGTAGGTGCTTAAACCATTCGTTCTTGCGAGTCCTTGGAAATACGTTGTCAAAGACTCATACTTATCTATACCAATTATAATTGTCACGGTCTACAAATTGAATTAAGACGTTTATCGTTCACAGGATGAAAGCCAGATTGAATCAGTAATTACAATGATTGATTCTTCAAGGCTAAATAAAGCTATCCGATCTTAATTGAGCTGGGTTTTATCTATTTGTCGATGTAAATGCTCAGCGAACTAATGGCGATACAAACACTGCTCTAGACGCAAAACTATAAATAATGGTCATTAATGTATTAAGTTGCGTTAGATTAATGCTTTTCGTATAATTTCGGTCTTACAATCTACTCGTATGTAATGATAAAATGATTGCTACTTTTCTTAAATATTCTTTATTCATGTAGGCCTATCACAGACATTTATGAAGCGTTCATACGTTTACATAATAATTGTGAGGTGATGGTGATAACTACGTTCGCCAACTCAAACCTAAAAACTACAAAGATTCCAATACGCGCCCTGCTCTAACAAACTTAGCCGGGTATCGTGTTTGGTTACCACCATCTCACAGTCAATTAATATTTAGCTTAGAAGTAAGATCAATGCACACCCAAGCTTTTTTATCGTTTAAAAAATCCTTAGTATTATAAAAGGCATTTTCTATAACCTATAGTGTTTAGCATTGAACCAATTAAACATTATTTTTATGCAATAAAAGATGTGCACAATGTGCTATAAACTAACTAAGCGCTAAAATAAGTAATATTTTAATAATTTTAAGCGTTTCGTTACCGCGCGTTTTAGTGGAGCTTTTTGTGACAGAGCTCGTCCAGGGATATACTATCTCCATTCTTATTTCTGCCAGCCAGCAACATTTCAGTATTCCGGCCTGGAGAGCATTTTTAGGGTATGTTTTTACTAGGCAATATCACTAGTTTTAAGGCGATAGTTTGTCCACCAATTATTACTATTTAAAGAAAATACCTTGCCGTAATGAAAGACTAGAATTAGCCGAGAGTTAGTCTTGACTAGTCATGTTTGGGGGCGTGGCCTACTCGGACGATGCCGTGGCGTGAGGCAAGCGGACTTGGAGGGGCGCGCGGGGTACAAGGCTGCGCGCACGCCAAACGGAGCTCAGTCCCCCCCGATGTCGTCGAGCCCTGGGGCTCTTCTCATGGCGAGCTTTCGCGCTCGCCCCAATCCCCCGGTGACGCCGTAGCAACCCCCCAGGTGGTTATCGGCAAGTGTCCTTCCGAAAAATGAAATGAACGGAGCTCAGTTCGGCTTCAGCACCAGAGATAGACGGACGTTATAGTTAATTGCTGTCCATTTGCATAATCATTTCATAAAGTGTTTCTTAAGTTGATAATTATTAATAGTTTTTTTTTTTAGTTAAAATAAATCGTAATTGGTTACTCTAGTCATTTTATATTATATTTATAACCATATCGGTTAATTTAATTGCGAGTCGTGCAATAGACCTTTTAGTACTAAGTTTAGCTACGCAAGCCATATCTATGCACACTCCAGACGATGAAAGCAAGCGGCTTTCTGGGACTCGGTTGATGTCATCCGTCCGCCTCACCGGGGGTCTACCAACACTGCGTTTACCGGTGTGAGGTCGCCATTCCAGAACCGTGGGACCACAATGCCTATCTGTTTTCTTAGCTATGTGCCTCGCCCATTGCCACTTCAGCCTCTCGACTCGTTAAGCTTTGTCGATATCACCGGATCTCCTAATTCTTGTTTTTAATAATGAAGAGATACTCCGAGCATCCCTCCATCGCTCGCCGAGTGCCTCTGAGCTTGTTATGAGACCCATAGAGTTGTCTAACACGTATTCAATTTTTTAATTTTTGTCTGCAGGGGACCTCTTCGTGCTAGTATTCGCGATGGATTGTCGTGAATCGTTCGAGGAGGTGATTCGCCTGCGAGAGCAGATCTTGGAGACCAAGGCTAACGCCAGTAGTGGAAGCAGTCGAGGTCGGAAACAGGCACCGAGAGTTCCGATGGCGATAGCTGGAAACAAATGTGACAAAGACTTAAAGTAAGATGAAATGATTTGAATTTATATCCACCGACTATTTATTATTCATATTTTTTTGTATTGAGTCTTACTAAAAGTAGGAATTTTAATCACGTTTTCGTAGTAGAGCTTATTGTGACAAAGCTCGTTCGGAGAAGAATTATCGTACTCATCTACGCCGCTAAGTAGCTTTGTTGCTATGCTGTGTTCCGGTTTGAAGTTTTCCGGTACTGAAACACACTAGATGACTCAGTTAAAAGAGAGATCTACAAGTGTTTTGCAAATATCCAATTGGCAAAACACTTGTAGATACTAGTAGATGATTAGTCCTGACTAACCTTATCTTGGCGTTCCTATTTTGAAAATATCAACCAAAAAATGGGAAAATCCCTTTATGGAGCACTGGGTTGGTAAACACTCACACACAAGAGGGTACTTATCTTAGTTAAGAGATTCCTAATTATTATTTATAGGTTTGGCCAATTTTAGTTTATAATATAGTAAATAAGATAATTGTTATTGTTGTAGCTATGGATTTTTATCTGAATTAAAAGTTATTATTATTATTTTCTTTCTATCATTTATTGATTTTCATTTTTTTTTAATAATTAACAATGCTTACATAAACAAAAAACACTATTGAAAATTTATAAGATAAAAAAACAAGCGGAGGCTGGTGTCAGGGCTCCAGAGTGAGGAACCTCCTCACAATACACGCCGTTTCAAGGACTACTGCCTTCTGTATCCGACCCTTGATCCAACAACCAAGCGAAAGCTTCTTAAGATGTTGATCGAAGCTTATTATTATTATAAACCCTTCCTACGAAGTTCGGACAACATCATCAACATAATTAGTGGCTTTAACAGAGCTGCATAGTCGCATTGACGACAAAGCTCTTAAAATAAAGATTTAAAAAAAACCGTTACCGGCCCACTACACTGGTCTTCTCTAAGATTGAGAAGGGTTTAGGCGGTAGACACCCTAGAGAACATTATGGAGAACTTTTAGGAATAAGGTTTCCTGACAAGGTTTACCTTAACCGTTAAAGCATTTTTAATTGCAGCAGGTTTCCTCAGGATGTTTTTCTTCACTATTAAAGCAAGAGATATTAATTACTTATATTAAATAACGCAAATTACTTCGAAAAATTACAGGTGCGTACTAGGATTCGAACTCGGCCCCCCAAAAGTTAAGCTGAAGTCCTAACCACTGGGCTATGCTTGCTATTAAATTGTTTTAATTAAAACCACACCTAACTCCGGAATGTGAAAGGGAAGCCTTACCTAATAGTTAAGACACGGCTTTCCTTCCGACTATCACGGCTTCTGACATGCAAGACATTATTATAACTAGCGAAACTTGGGTGAGAATATTTCAGGACTAATTTTATTTTATTTTTATGTCCAGGACTGTACAACCCGAAGAAGCAAGCGCGTATTGTGCAACGCAGGACTCAGCCTGCGTATTTGTCGAAACTTCAGCCAAAAGAAACTTCCATGTCGACGACCTCTTCTACGAACTCTTCGTTGTAGCAAACTTACCTTTAGAAATGGCCCCAAATCATCACAAACGTGTCAGCACTGCATTCGGCAGTCCTTGTACCTTACCCCCAACAAGTAGCCAAAGTAGTAGAAGTAAGAAATGCACCTTATCCATAAAAAGACGGCTCTCAGACGCGTGCGGCGTGGTCGCACCTAACGTTAGGAGACCCAGCATTCGTACTGACCTGATGATTATGCGAACTAAAACATGTGCCAAAGGGGATAGCGACAGCGTCAGTGGCAGCCCAAAGCTCAATTTGAATAGGCTAGTACGATCGAATCCGCAGAACGACAAACGGTCGTGTGCGATTCAGTGATAGTAACAATAAAGGAATATAAGTAATCAAATGTTGGTATAGAAATATGGACAGGTGCTATATTAACATATATCTGGAATGAAAAGATAAGGCTAAACAATAAGCTTGGATCTCAACCGATTTGAGTCCCCAATACCCAAACGTGAATACAAAGTCGATAGGACAAAACATAACTTGGAACATAAAATAATACCAAATGAGGATTAGATTGACTCTGCTACATCTTCAAATAAAGCAATATTTGAAAGCTATTTCATTCAACTTCAATATAAATGGCAAATTAAAGTTAATGTGCTACGATCATGAAATTCTAAGACATTGTTATACTATTTTTAAGCAACATACCTAAAGGCTAAAGTCTAGTCAGATGCTAGATTCCGCTACTGCAAGGCTGACAATTTATTATCCGTCAGCTGCCAACCCAGAGAAAGCCGATCGCGCAAAGCAGTGTTGTAAAAATTCGCATAAATCCATTACGTTATCTATATCAAATTTATACTGCTACTGGCTATTCCCCGCGTTTATTACGGTTTTTAAAAAAACCCCTTAAAGTTCTTATGGGATAAACGGGAGCCTTTGTTACTCTCCGTCGTTTCTCTCTCTCTCTTCTAACAATCATTGGTTGCTTAGTAAGTGTGTAAATAAAGGACAAATAAACAAACAAACTTTTGCTTATAAACTATAATATTAGTAAGGATTAGAGGAAAAGCAGGGCTCCGTCCTATTCTCATTTGAGTAGTTACAAACCCTTGTAGCTGTTAAAAACCCAAAAATCATATTAGAAATTACATCGATATCAAACAGTTTAGCCTTTTGTATTAATGAAGTAATAATGTCTTGGAATTGTGTGTGATTTCAAATATATAAACATAATGAAAGACCCATTAAAAATACCTTCATAATTTAATACAACTAATCGACATACATGTATCTATAATGTAGGTAAGAATATGTTAATTAAAAATGTTTTAAAGAGGATATTTTATTACCTTGAGTTTGTAACTTTTCAGACCTTTTCAGACACAACTTTAGGACTAAACTTAAGCTAGTTTGCTGGAAATTTTGTTTTTAAATTTGTTAGAATTTCATTAGCATTTCTAGATTAATTCATATATATATTCCTATTTTATTGTGCCCGAACTCAGATTAAATTTCAGTTTTCGTGTGTAGTTTACGTCCCATATTTCCGAAGTTACCGTCTTAGTTTTGCGTTACATAAAACAATCATTAAAATTTTGATATTTTAATATTTTCAAATGTAAAGTTTTCAAAAGTTTACTTTTAAAAATAAAATAAATGTATATAAATGTAATTAGAACGGTTATACAAAATATTATCAATAACCCAAACAAAATAGCTGTTATTGTTGGGTTTCTTGCAAATCCCGTGGAATAATCCTAATAAAAAGTAACCTATGTTACTCTCCGTCCTTTTAACTAACTCTATGCCAAAAATCAAGTTGATTGATTGCCAAGTTAGGGCGTAAAGGAAGTAAAAACAGACAAGCACACTATCACATATATAATATTAGTAAGAATTATAATCCAAATATCGAAAATATAAACACAAAATTCCGAAAAATTGACAAATTAAATGCATTTTCAAATTTGAAAAGGAACAAACTTAAACTAAAACTAAAATATCCTCTCGAAAACTGTTTGTATAAATATAAAGAGTTCTTCTGAAACCGAAAGAAATTAACTGTTACTATGAAGCCCGGATTCTCTGTGACATTAAAATCTTAAACGTAGATTAATTATATTCATTCTGCATTCAAACTAGACAGCGCTCTTCCTAAGAATGCGCACCCTAAGTATCGTAGTTTGTATTAACCAATGGCAACAAAGCTGAAAATATTATATAAATTTTTACCTGATTAATGACAAAATTTATTTTAGATATGTGTGTTATTAGCTTTATCAAAAGCGAATTCCATAGCTGGACTAACAGCCTCTTCTGACGGAGGGAATTCCCTAAACACCAGACTGCGCAGACGGGTTGGTGATCGCAGAGGACGCTACTACCCGTTCTTCGTTATATTCGCATAGTACGACACCAGCAAGAAGGGGTAGCTACCCCTTCTAAGGGGCAAGGGGTAGCGAAAACCGTATTCCGATCTGCCGTCACCACACGGCATAATAGCTTAGAAATCAATAATACGGAAAATTCGAGTGCGCTGATTACGGCGTAGTATTTATTGCCACATGTTTTGCCACTAGTATTTACTAAGACTTAGTGGATACCAGCAATTTATCAAAGATCTCAAGTCTTAAGTCTCAACATTAACGTTTGTTTGTTATCTTATAAAAAGCAGTGTCCAGATTGACGTAGCAAAATGCATTTTGCACGCAATTACGATATAAATGTCACTCAGAATCAACGCCCTTTACAATGTTAATGATAATGAGGTTTTAATAGTATCGTGTTGCTTTGTTTGTGAAGCAATGTTTTAATATTTATTAAATAGCTGTGTATACCTTTAGCTAGCATGGAATTTGTATGCTCAAAATCGCTTTCGTTATCGAGTATCGAAGCACAGCTACGTTAATGTAAATTCACAAAGTAAAAAGAACCTATTTTTGTAGTGAACGTCCCTCTAAGTCAAGCCCAGGAAAAATGTGGCATATAATATTGTCCTGATTGAATTTGGAATTTACTATTAAATTTAGAATCCATGAGAGTTAAAAATAAGTAGGTACTACAGAATTAACAACATTAAAACGAGGAGCATTACGTCCAGATTACTTTGATTCAATAGTATTTCGATACTCGAATATGACTTCTCTATTGCGAGAGTGCAAAGTTCATAATGAAGGTATTGTTGAAAGCTTGGTATGTTCATAATGTGTGTGTACCTAATAATATGTAAAATATCTATTGCTTTTGTATATTCTCTTGAAATCTTTCGAATTGTCTTGTATATTCGACTTCTACTTACGTTGTTATTTGAGAGTTTAACATTATATCGTTGAAAAGGGACCAAAAATGTTCTCTCTTTGTGAAATTTTAGCTTGTGGTAAATACCATGGAAAAATTATGCGCTTTGAAAATGTATTTAATTTATTCAACATAACAATTTATAACATTGGTTCTAATTTAATAAAGCTGGTCAGACTTCTTCTTATTTAGAATATGTAATGAATACTACGTAAGTTTTCGAACAATGCGTAATAAATGGAGATTTATGGCTCCGAAACAAGGTCGCTAGCCAGTCTGATAAGATGGCTCAGAGTTACTAAGATGGCGATGGAGAGATCTACGCTCGAAGTATCTCAACGTAATCAAATGAGGAGATCCATAGAAACAGCGTTGCACTTAAACTATGAATAAATTTGGTCTGAGGGATTATAACTCTACACCAGTGGCATGACATAGCGTCGAGTAGAGTACTACAAATGCATTCAGACTTTGGTAAATGGGTAATACCAGCTAGCTTTATGAAATTAGATTGGCTGTATATGTTTAATATGCTGTATGTATCTTTTATATAAACATTTATTAAATTAAAAGAGAATTATCGTTATATAATAATTACCTAAAATCTCGTTACGTATCACTTGTATCATGTCCTTTATAATATTGTAACTAAATATTCTACTGTGTATCTTTTTGTGATCTTTATCTATACCTTCTTGTCCGTAATGCTGAAAATAAATATGTTTTTGAAAAAAAAGGCTATTATTTTTACGATTTCTTCATGATTTAGTAATAAAAATGTAATTCACAAAAAAGAACCTTCTTTGTTATACAACTAAATAGGAAGATATAAATATTTTCTACAACATTTTTAGTAAGTGCCAACTAAAATATAGAAAGTTATTATGTAATATATACATATTCTTCGTATTCCTTTTTATATGATAGCGACTATTACCGAAATATTTCTTGCTTTTTAGTTGTATAACAAAGTCATTTCTTTTTTGTTAAAAAAAAATATTTCTACGCTTTTTGTGTGTAGGAATCCAAGCCTATCTAAGTTATAAAAGCCGAATATCAACTGTTCATAACCTGCTTTTTCCTGACCCGGCACTTAACCATCATCTTCTTCATAGTGACGAGCAAATTGCTTACCTACCATATACCATGATCGGAGCGCAACCAGTGCAATACTTATTGTGCAGTTTCGGGAGCCATCCGTAGTCTTCATCATCAGTTTCACTTGACCAAATGGTGCTGGATAGCAAATACTCAAGTTATTTAAAAAAAAAAACTCAAATCGCTAAAGGTGTCGCTTTAATATTTTAAGAGTTCCCTGAATTTCTCCAGGATCCCTTCAACAGATCTTGCCCTGCTGAAAATTGGACTACATGGAACCGGCATGTGCATGATTACCGTCTCAAACAGAACAATATTTTTTCAAATCTTTTCACAGCGTTCAGAGCCAACAAAAATTAACAAAAATACAACCGAACTGAGAAACTGCTCCTTTTAAGTAAGTCGGTTAAAAAGAGAATAAGTAAGCTTGATGTTGTTCTTGTTTAAACCCATTGCCCAAATCGGTTTCTACATGACATCGTTTGGGAACGCTAAATCGCTTAGCGGCACGTTATTGTCGCTAGGTTAACAAGCCACGCGAGGAGTCTCCCACCAGACCAGACAAGAGAAATTCATAAATTATAAATTATAAATTCCCAAATTTGTCCTGCCTGGAATCGAACCCAACTTGGTACCACAGCTCTCACTGTTGCACCTGGGAAATCGTCAAGCTTACTATATCCATTTAGGATAGGTCTCAGGATATTCTATATTATCAAACTGCCACTGGCACCTAGGATCTTTGACTTTATGCTTTTATGGCTGCGATTATTAAGCAAAATAATGAAAAGCCAAAATTTGTGATATTTCTCTTTATTATAAATTACAACTTTACGTCTTCTTTTGAAGATTCCTTACAAGTAAATTTATAAGTCGTTTATTGAGTCGTTCAGTTTCTAAAGATGAGGTCATAGTCTGTTTCACGTTACCAAAACTAGATTTGATGTCGTCTATCAACATCATGACTCTTATTTTGAACGACCGAGTTTGTTCTTCACTCATCGTTTCAAATTCCGGTAGTAGACTCATAAGGAAATAATGCATAGATTCTATGTTTGTCCGTGGTGGGTCTTGGTTAAAAGCGTACATTTGTTCTATTTGGTCAGCTGGTTCCTCAGTATTTTTTTTACGATTCGATGTACCATCACTGTTTCTTTTTCTTTTACGTGTTAATGGCGATGCCGGTTGAAACAGAGGATCCAATTGCATATCAGTGTATCGCGTTTCGTTTAGTGCCTCGCCGTGTATACTTGGTGAATCTCCTTCTGATTTCACAGCGCATATTAGGATATCGTTATCTTTGGAGCTACCTACAGAGCTATTGTAACTGTCTTCTTTATAATCCCAGCCGTTCAGTGGTTTCATGAATGGTAAAACAAAGGTGAGGTATGAGGATAAGTAGTACGGCTTTTTTGCTTTCTCAGTAGGCTTTAGACTTCTGAGGAGGGAACTTCGTATGTTTCGCCATTTCTCTTTACATTCGGTAACTGGAATAAATGAAAGTCAGTTATTAATTGGCAGTTGATTACGTTTCCATGATACCCAAAAAAAAATGTGAGGGCTATGCAGAAATGAGGAGATACGTAGAAGATAGAAATTTACAGTCGTAACTCAAGAGAAGTGACGTTGAAGTAGCAATGATCTGGTCACATGTAGGCGGATGAGCACGGATGGTGTTATATTTGCTAGCTCGCATAGGCAATCGCAGTACCAGGTGGACAGAACACATGAAACGAGTCAGAGGGATCGCTTGCTATAACATGCAAGACGACTGCCCGTTTAGGCGTTAGGAGGCAGGTTGGGTCTAAATCCAAATTCTAAAAAAAAATCTAAAAATAAAAGATTGATGGTGACTTTGTAGACTCTGACGACTAAGATCTTCCATTAAATTTGGGTTTTCTCCTCAATCTTACACTAGATTAAAATTAAACTCTATCCGATTCCCACGTCGCTAAGGTTACCCCCTTGAAGTAACAGTTAGGCTAAATTTCATATATTCAGTAAGTTTCCGCAGGATTTACATAATTTTAACATTCCGTAGGCACTACATATACTCGTATATACACATCCTAGCTCCACCATTATTTTTTTAACTCTGGATATTATTTATACCATTGGTGGTATCTTGAATAGCACGTACCAGTCCACTGCTGGAGTAAAGGCCTCTCCCAACGGGAAGCTTTGCCCATATTCACCACTCTGGGCAGACTGATTGGTGAGCGCAGTAGATGGTACTAGTAACACAGGATGCTGCTACCCGTTCTCTGTTTTATTCTCTTAGTCGCCTCGAATGACACAACCTTGTTCTGCCATCGCCACCCGGCACGGTTAGTACATAGTATAACAGAATTTTAAAACCATTGATAAACCTACTTACTCGTCAAATTAGTGGCACAAGATACGTGTGCCCACGCCTCATCAGTTTGATCTTTTCGATTGTACTCGGCCAGGTTGTTATTGTATAGGCACTCGTGTTTCTCTATCTCCTGAACTAGACGAACTTCAGACGTCATGTTGTGAATGCCAGTTAACGATTTGTTTGTATAGGCAGGTTCTTTCTATTGGTTGTCAGATGGTTCAAAAAGGTATCTTTCTATCTATTTGTTTTTAGATGGCTTACAAAAATGTTAATTAATTATTGTTGGCTTTTCCAGACCACGTAACTAAAATTTCCTGCTATGTTAGCCCTACTGATAACAATAAGCATTATGATAGTAACAAAGAATCGCTAACATATTGGATTCATCTACTAATATATGGTTTATATAACCCGATATAACGGCAAGCCACTCATGTTTGTCATGACACGATATGAATGAATAAATGTGTAATTAAAACATTTTATAACACCGACCTTAACGAATAAACGTATTTTTATTTATATTGGAAGTGAGATTGGTATTTCTTTTCAATAAATAAAACTACAAAATCTAGCAATCCGCCATGACAGCTGAAACGCCGAATTCAAAATTATGACGTCACGTCAATAGAAACATAATGTTTTGAAAATTCACTGGGTATATCAAGTATTTTTAAATTGCTTTGTTTTTTGGTATCAGTAACAAAATCAATAATCTTTAGTTATGGAACAAGGACTTACTCTTATTCACCTAGAACGTCACGAGTGCGGTCATGAGGGAAATAATTGTATTAAATATAATTTGCAATTTATATCAACAAAACCTTTAATTTTTGCAAAAACAAGATATCCTACTAATATTTTTTTTTTATTTTTTATTTGGCATGCATGTAGCATTTGACATGGAAAAGAACATAGGCTACCTGTTATCACGATTCCTTAAGTAGTACCCGAGAAAAAAATAAAAATTGTTAACGAGCTAAGCCGCGGGCAGACAGCTTTGAAATTTGGTATGCATGTAACCTTTGCTATGGAAAAAAAGGAAATGGACTTTCTATAACGATCTCTCGAATAGTTTCCGTGGTGGGTTTCAAAATTGTTAACGAACGAAGTCCACGCAGACGAAGTCGCGGGAAGAAGCTAGTTTTTAATATAATATAGTAGAATAGAATAGAATAGAATTTGTTTATTTACCAGAACAACACAAACAGACTTACATACGGAGTAACTTAAAAATTTCGTACTTAATAGTAGATAATTCTTTTCATCTTTGGTCATCTTGCCTATTCAGTACCATTTGAAACCATTGATTTTGAGGACAAGGTAGATGTTAACTTAAAATTAGTGTATTGTATATCTATATTTTTAAGGTTGGTCCAACCTTAAAAAAAAAAAAAAAACTACTATTTTACTACTATTTCAAGTGCTAGCCGATTAGAGGGTAGGACAGTTTTATAAAATCCAGAACTCTAATCCGTTTCTACGCGACATCACACCGGACCGCTAAATCAGTTGTCGGTAGGATAGTAGCTACCTAGGCACGCAAATTTCAGAATTTATAATATCATCATGCCCAGGACATCGCACTGACCACAGTGCAGACCACTGCACTACGAAGGTCGTCCTGTGGTGTTATAAAATGTTTTAATTACTCATTTATTCATACATATCATGTCATGACAAACACGTGTGGCTTGCCGTTATATCGGTGTCACAAGTGGTTTTATAATAATACAACGCAGAAATGCTAAAAAGCATTTGTTTCAAAACGTGTTTTGAACAGACTCGGTGCCACTAAAACGCACAGATGTTGAATTATTTCGGAATGTTTCCGTACCAATATTTCCAGGAAGTAGACATAATAAGTTTTAAACCGTGTTACTAACATGCATGAACATAAGAACAACAGTTGATTTGTGCAGAAACAACTAATATTTGTACTAGGGATTCAGGAGTTAGAAGGAAACGTTTCGGTAAGCCTCGAGTCGCGACGCGGTGTCGGCACGGAACCGGCACGCGAGGTGCGGGCCGAGGGGCAACTATTTCGCAATGTGCTACGTCATTGCCGCACCGCTAGCGTACCGCGCCCTCCCCGCACCGGCCGCGTCCCGCTCCATCCGGTCGTGTGGATTCGGTACTGTCCGGCGTCGCGAGGGATTCGAGAGCGAGCCGAGTGACGTAACGTTTATTAAGCGTATATTAGTTCAAGTTCATTCGCATGCCGAGCTTCAATCAAATGCGTTTGAAGTAGGTGTGTACATACCTACTTATTATGTATGACAATCTCTCCTAGTGGGCTAGTACTTTTTTTATGTCGGTTATTACTATGTCGGTCATAGCTCAAAGAATTAAATAAAAGTGGCAATGGGCAAGGCACATAGCTCGGAGAACCGGATGGAAGTTGGGTTCAAAAGGTGCTCGAATGGCAACCCCGCAACTGTAAACGAAGCGTTGGTAGACCCCGACAAGTTGGACGACATGAAGCGAGTCGCAGGTAGTCACTGGACCCTAGGGATAAGACTGTGGTAGCTGATAAACTTCGATCACGTAGTATAAGGTTTTTATTCCCGCGCCATCGTTAACAATTTTTAATATTACCACGGAACTTTTTAAAATATCGATATTAATAGAAAGTTCATGTTTTTTTCCATAGCATAGATGACATGCATACAGATTTTAAACCTGTCTGCCCGCAGCTTAGTTCGTAGACAATTTTCAATTTTCTACTTAAGGAATCGGTATAAAAGGTACTCGTAGATGTTCTTTTCCATGTCGAAGGCTACATGCATCCTCAGCCGTTTGAGCGTGATTGAGTAACCAACATCCATACTTTCACATTTATGATATTAGTAGGATTATAATTTTCAATTTTTGAATGCTTTTTTTCTCTTGATGATTTAATGCATTTATAAAACACACGTTCAATTCAGTTAACATGTTAGTTGAATTGGTTTATATTGACAGATAAGTGTAAAAAATGCATATTGTGATGACCATTTAATATGTAACCGAGTATTTATAAAATAAGGGTAAATCTTAATAGCTTGTTGTTGTACTTAATAAATCAAAGAAATAGGTATACTTACGCTGGCTTCACAATATATTTATAACAATACTAGCTGTTGCCTGCGACTACGTCTGCGTTTGATTTTGACAAGGCTGCTTGGAAGGAGGCTCCGCTCTCATGTCTCACAAGATAGAAAATTTTAAAGTTTTTGAACAGTGATGTTGAAAAAGAGCAAGCTGCTGAGTTTCTTGCCAGCTCTTCTCGGTGGAGTCTGCCTTCTGAAGCGGTAGTAGAGTCACGACAAATTGACTAACTTGACGATTACAAATTGCTTATACACTGTGCCTACTTGAAATAAATAAATTTTGAATTGGAATAAAACCTAATTATCTTGCAAATTCGGCCTGATCCGGGATTCGAACCAAGCACCTGATGATCCGTAGATAAACCTACTGACCACTTGATTAACGAGTCAATTTGAAATAGGTAAAATAATATAACAACAAAATATAAAGATACACTTTCGCATTTATAACATTATAACATCAAGTTCGGATACAAAAACCTTTACTTCCAGAGTGGAAAGCTGAAATAAAAGCAATGCGCTGAATAGCGAGCGCAAAATATTCGCCCGACTCTATTGCATCAAAATATTCCGTTTGAAGAGTCAGGGTATTCAATTAAAAAGAAACATCAAACAGTTGAATAGGTGCGAAAGCTAATGTTATCTTTTTTGAGTGCAATGGGCGAGTGGGCATACTACACTGGCCGTATTTCTCCAGCCTTTAATTAAATCAAATAAACTCGTACGTGTTTTCAGGGTTTGTATCAAAATGGAAAAAATTGAAATAGGTAAAATAATATAACAACAAAATATAAAGATACACTTTCGCATTTATAACATTATAACATCAAGTTCGGATACAAAAACCTTTACTTCCAAAGTGGAAAGCTGAAATAAAAGCAATGCGCTGAATAGCGAGCGCAAAATATTCGCCCGACTCTATTGCATCAAAATATTCCGTTTGAAGAGTCAGGGTATTCAATTAAAAGGAAACATCAAACAGTTGAATAGGTGCGAAAGCTAATGTTATCTTTTTTGAGTGCAATGGGCGAGTGGGCATACTACACTGGCCGTATTTCTCCAGCCTTTAATTAAATCAAATAAACTCGTACGTGTTTTCAGGGTTTGTATCAAAATGGAAAAAATTGAAGCCTTATATTGCAACTTTGCCCTTCCGTCGGCCACAGCTGATTATTTCATTAACTACTACTGCTAAATATAGAAAATGAGAAGAAACTCAAGAAAGGAACTTGAGTTATTTATATTTTCAGTTAAAGCCGGGGTATACGCTTTTAGATATCTGTAACAAATTACAGCTCAAGGTTAAACTGCAATATAATCCATGTAAAAGGCCAATGAAATTTAATTTATTTATTTTGTTGTGTAACAAAAATAGAAGGTGCACTATGGTAGTTTTTTTTTATTTGTTATAATAATAATTCATTGATTTATATAGTAGGTATTAACTATTTATGCAACTATTACGTAGCGAGGGTCTTCTTGTGCTATTTTGACACTCGGCAAGCTTCGTATGAAAAAATAGCACACGTAAAATGACTAATTATATTAGTTTATTTATTTATTATTTTTATATTTTTTTATATATATATATATATATATAATAATGTTTATAATACTCCCTTCAAGTTGAAATAAAGACGATATTGC
Source organism: Pararge aegeria (assembly GCF_905163445.1). Classification (NCBI taxonomy): domain Eukaryota; kingdom Metazoa; phylum Arthropoda; class Insecta; order Lepidoptera; family Nymphalidae; genus Pararge; species Pararge aegeria. Next base: position 5,104,252 of record NC_053195.1, on the reverse strand, counting down.
GTTTCTGTGAAAATAAAAGAAACAACATTTAAAGCCCTCACTTCAGGTCTTTAAAATCAAAATAATTTCTTCTTAAACATCCTTTTCTTTATGTCACTTATCACTGTAAATCATTGGTGACTTTCAGAAAAGGTTCGATATATGAACTCGAGAAAAGAGTTCTTTACATCTCCCCCTTCGGAGAATAACAATTTCATTTGACAATGTACGTAATTGTTCATTCATTGATAAAAACTGGAGAAAGTTTGGTTATCTGGTAGAGATTTGTTTCCGTTTTGCTGCGTCGGGTATCAACTTCATAAATTGAGTTAGAAATCTTTTTCAGAATTTTGTACGGTCCAATCCTCAATTCATCTATTTTCTTTCTATTTAATCGGTTCCCGTTTTCCACATAAGACAATTAGACGTGCGGCTCTGACCGCATAAATTTGGGAGGCAGCGAACTGCTACATAGTCTATACCTTTAGTAATATATATATATATGAGATTTTGAGAATTTTCACAAGCATTTTTTTTTTCTTACGTATTTTTTTTTAATGAAATCAAGGCATGCAGTTATATAACTCCGATCTCCGATTGAACATAATATACCTACTTATTTCAAAACTTTTATTCGACAATCAGCCATTTAATTGATATTTTAGGTACCTTTGAGTAAAGGAAAGTTCATAGTCTGTTTAACATAATGCCACGGGCGTTCCATTAGGTAAATACCTAACTCTCTCAAGTGGATGGAACTTCCTTCAAGTGAGTTTAGATGCATTAACCTAATAATCTTGAGATGGCCTCTCGCTTATGTACAGTAACCGACCCAAAGCTCGGTTGAAACCAGAATACAGCTTTCCTGACAGGCACTGACGGGTTAATGTACTTAACGGATTCAAACAACATAAACATTGGTATTAGTTATTTAACTATTACTCTACAAAGTTACCCCTTGGCTGTAATCTCTCAAAATCTAAGTGACGATGCAGCCTAAGATGGTAGCGGCCTAAATTCTCAGCGATATGCCATTAAAATTAAATCCCACAGAATTAATAACATACAGAAACACGACTAATATTAAAGCATCAAAAACCACTCCACTTTAGAAGTGTTCCTCGAACAGGCGGTTAGTCACTTCATTCTATTTAGCAGTTGACAGTAATGATTTTACGTCAAATTTAAATAAAAAATTGTGAGGTAGCAACATGATTCGGGTGTAAAGTGAGACGTGCGAGGGGCGTTTTCACTTTTTTTTTGGACACAATGCACTGCATACAATAATGGCTGAATGAGGATTTGGTTTGTTATTAATTCTGTGGGGTTTAATTTGATAGTTATCTTAATGAAATTTTATATTTAAATATAACGATTTTAACGATTTATATAGATTTATAAGTTAAACCCATCCCTCAAATCGGTTTGTATGCGGCAACGCATCGCATCGTATCGGTCGCTATGCTAGGATTCCTGATAGTATCGATTGTGTTAAACAGGCTGCCTTGCCTAAATGAAATAAGGCGGCCTTATCGCTAATAATTAATTATTAGCGATAAGGCCGCCTTATTTCATTTCTCGTTTGATTGTTTTATTACATGGTTTAAATTAAGTTTACTTCCTTACAACGCTAAATCGCTTTGCGACAACGTGTTCGGTCGGTACATCCCTTCGGCTGCCACGTTGCCACACACACACCCACCCACACACACACACACACACACACCCACATACACACACATAGGCACACGCACACGTACCAACGTCAATGCTTGGCTTTTTAAAAGTATAAATAGCTGCAAATAGTTGGACGTGCATGTCGGGGTCCGAATTCGGTCCCGCATACCCCGCAGGGAGACTGAGCACATACAGGGAGACCGAAGCCAATAGGCAAATTTAATGACTAGGAAATTTGTTTAAACTTATGTCTATAAAGTATCTAATAAATACCCATTACTAAACATACTAGGTTTATTTAATAATGCCCTTCTTTGGGTATACTTCGCTAAACACATTTTTTGTCCGCAATTTTGTCTTAAGATATTTTATAGGAACAATTTCCACGCCACAGTCATAATGGGAAATTATTTTGTTTCTTGCGAAACAACGTTCCGCGGCGTGTCATATAAAAGCTTTTTAGTAACTTCATTTCATTTTTCGAATACCTAGTACACTTACTATGTATACGTACGTGTTTAGCTCATTTAGAGCATGCAAATGTTATACGAAGTGTAAAGTTCTCTTACAACTTATACTCTGTACAAATATATATACATTCATACATGCATATATACATATATACAAACTATCATTGTATTTAACTCTTTTGTACCTGTGATTTTTGGTTTGTACTTTTGCGCCTAAGAAGTTTAACTTCTAACGTGTGTACATAATTACACCCGCAGTTTTATTTAATACAAACCAAAATGTTGACAAACTACCAGTGGCGTGCATATAGGGTATGCACAGGGTATGCAGATTATATAAAATGAAGAAAATCTAAAGTATAAGTTAAAAAAACTTAAGGGCTTTTTCTTCACGCAACAACGCATCAAGGATTCGACTTTGATGAATTTGGTATTTTCTGCATAAATATAGTCAAAGAGTTGGAGACATGGTAATATAATTGTGTATATATAACATTGTTCCGAGGTTTTAAAATAAAATAGACGTGCAAGAGCTGGTGCAATACGTAAGAGCGTTTTCCTTTCTTATCAACGTTATTTATAAATACAAGAGTACTTTATTTAATGAACATTTTTCGCGGCACAAAATGAGAAATTATTTTTCTTCTTAAGAAATAACGTTACGTTACGTAGCGTGCCATGTAAAAGCTTTTTATTAATGTTCATGCGACTTATATATAGTGCCTTTTTGTTTTACAATGGCGACCCAGTTAAAGTGTTCAGAAAAAGCTTAATATGCAATAGGAAATTAACTTGGTTTCTACGAAACACCCTATAGGAACTTTGAGCGAAGCGGTGTGGGCACTGAATGTGTCTCGGTCATCATGAAGTGGCGATTTTTAGTGCAGATGGTATTTGCGTACTGAGCCACTACATCGGTCCATCGTAACGTATGATATTTTGCTGCGGAATGTCTTCTTGAATAATTGCAAAGCAGTGCCGGATTAACCACGTAGCAATTGCTACAGGCCATACACATACCACTCGTCTCTTTGTTTTTTGAGTGAAACTTATTATTCCTACTAAGACAATCCCCGTCAGACACTTGGTAGCCGACTATTTTCTTGACGGAAATAATTTAAATAATTTCATACGGTAAATGTACAAGTTCTACAGAACTTGTATCATAAAGTATATTTAAATTTGAATCGATCGAACTAGGAATTTCGAAGTAAATCCGAAAAAAACTTTTTTTCGCTTTCTGTCGACAACGATAACTCACGAACGAATCAACCGATTTTGATTTACAAAACGACATTCGACGTGGGACAGACAAACAGACGGACGGACGGACACACATACAGACAGGCAGACAGTCAGACAGCCACTGTCACTGTTTGTGCACGCGCAAATAAACGTATTGAGTATTAAATTGTATTTACCACTTTATACTTAAGAACCCATAGCAGATCAAGGGCTCTTTGAATTTGCTATGGGCCTCGCGCTTGCTTTATCCGCCTTTTAAAATCATAGAATCTCTCTTTCTTAGGAAATAATTGGAGATTGGCTAATTTGGCCCGCCCAATGTTGAGTAGAAAACTATCGCCTTTAAATAGAACAAAACTTCACAGGGTATGCAAGGAATTCGTACGACAAAGAACCACCCAGTTCAACCCTAAGGCGTAAGTGCTGTGTTTTTGGTAGCAGTAGAGTTCTTTGTGACCGAGCTTTTCCAGGGTAGTAGTACCCTCATGCTTATTTCTGCCGGCCAGCAGCATTGTTTTAACAGTTTACTGAAGGTCGATTGGTGCAGTGGGCAGCGACCCTGCTTTCTGAGTCAAAGGCCGTGGGTTCGATTCCCACATCTGGACATGAATGTTTTTCAGTGTCTGGGTGTTTATATGCTATATATGTGTCTATATGTTATAAGTATTTATGTAGGTATATTAATCATACAGTTATCCATCAGTTATCTTAGTACCCATAACACAAGCTTCGCTTACTTTGGGACTAGATGGTGATGTGTGTATTTTCGTATTTATTTTTTATCAGTACAGTATTAATAATAACCAACTGTTCATTCCACTAGTTCGCGGTGGAATATGTGATAACACAGTACTAACTAGTTAGGAGTCGGATACTCACCCACACCATGGCTTAATTATGACTTTGTACCTTAATGTATTCATATATTTGTGGGTCATAGTTAACTTTGTTTTTATACATATAAATATACAAATAAATAGATGTGTTTTTGTCTGAAGGGCGTGACTGTCGGTGATACATGAGGCTTCATACCTACGCCTTAGGTTTATGGATACACGTGTATGCCCTGCGAAGTTTAGAGTCCATAGGCGATTTGCTTTCCTTTTACAATCAGACGGGCAAACTCCTTGGTCCCTCAATTATTACTAAGAAGAATGATTCGACGAACTGATTCGATCGCAAGCATTTCGTAACAGTTTTTTTATTCTTTAAATTAAATCAAATCAAATCAAATCAAATCGTTTATTTGCAGATTGGTATTACATTGTTGGTAGGTACACAAAACATAGGGACAAACAATCCGCCTTAGATGGCATGCAAAAAATAATTATACAATAATAATACTATCTTAAATCAATCGATATTATTAAAATAAGAATAAAATTTAAGAGTGATATCAAAAGTACAAATATTATTATTCATGTCAAATTATAATCATTGTAAATGTCAAACCTATAATATTGTGTCTGTTAAATATTCTTGGATGGTATAATAACATTTCCCAATAAGTAATTTTTTTATCTTATCTTTAAAATCTACAAGATTTATGTTTCTGTTGGCTAGTGACGCTGGCAATTTGTTGTATATTTTAGGCGCCATAATGAAATTAAATTATTTATGTCTACACTTCCGCGAACATTTATCAGATTTACCAGAAAGTTTCCCGTTACAGAACGTTCCAGGTATCTACTATCTCTCGGAGTTTGCTTTACAGCGGCTTCGTGCATCGTAACAAACGTTCGCGTGTAATGCTCTCTTTACACTATATATAGTAAGTGGAGCAGTTACTGGCGCATTAGTATTTTATTTTCTTACTTCTTTAATTAGGCTGTTTGACTTTAATTACTTTTATCAGTGACTGAAGAGCCATCGTGAGAATTTTAAACGTATGTAATTTAATACCCAAATGTTTTACAAAATTCCGATGTGCGTGTTAAAATCCCCACCAGGAAAGAAAAAGAGAAATAGAGAGCTAGACTTTAACATTAAAGTTAAAAATAGTAATAATATTATTGAAATAAAAATGTATGATATAAAGTTATTTATATGGTTTTAGAATATATCCCATGTAGTTTATTTTAGTATTATCTAGTAGTGAGTAGTTTAGGTGCAGTTAATTGGCGCAACAGCCCATTCTGTCGGGATTTTGCGGCTATCAACTATATATTTCCTCTTGCCAAAGGTTATCTGGGAGAGATAATCAGTGGTTATCTGGCGTTTTAGCGATAAGACCGCCTTTGTACGCAAAGTTAATGCGCTAAAATAAACGCTTTGTTTATTTTAAGTTTTTCTGTGTATTAAATGTATGTGCAATAAAGTTTTACAAACAAACAAAATCTCACTTTATTGCTGGAATTATATCTATTGTTATACCCAAGAATTTTATAGTTTCTACATTTTCTTTTAACTCTTGGTCATAATGTATGTTTAGTAACGGATGATTTGAATTAGTTGCTCAAATTGAATAAATTTGGTTTCCTCTACCAGCTGCAAAGATAATTAGTTACAAGTTTTGACTGACTTTTAGAATAGAATTAGCACACTCATAAATACCACCAATTACTATATATAGAACATTTTAATATAAACGATAATATTCCAATATTTAATTCTACTCCATCCCGAAATAATAAATATAGTCAGACAACTTGACTTCATTAATATAACAAGCCAATTTTTAAATTTCATTGTTAAATAGGTTCTAAATGCAGTTGAAATTTTATGTTTAACGGTTTCTTTGCTCATAAACATAACCGTAATCCGATGACCTATTTAAAAATGGAACAAATACATTTCATATCTTCCCAGTCGATTACTCGCCTGGTGTAAACGCTGCATAAAACTAACCTACTTACGTGTATGCAATGCTAATTAGTTTTATACAAATCCCTAGGACAAAAACCGCCATTTCATTATTATATTTTACACCTGCTCCAATTACCGTTTCAGAAACGCGCTTTCAGGATATTAGCAAAAATACCGCAGGACATCTCGACTCGGCCTTATTTTATTAAGTTAGGAATTTGAACCCTAAAGATCCGGTTGATCTCTAACAGCGGATGTCTAACTGTCTCTTAGACTTTAGCTATAAAAATATGAATATGGTAGAAGAGGTGACATGCAGGGTAATCTGCAATATCCTGACAGGATATTGGTCGAAGGCGGAAGGCTCAGGTAAACTGCAAAATCCGTTAGAGGTATGGTCGCTGAGGTATATTTATATATATATATATATAACCGATTACCGATCAATAAGAATTCCAAAAAGTTTGGAACAGCCTTCCGAGTTCTGTGTTTTCTAATTCTTACAACCTGGGTATCTTTAAAACAAAAGTGAATAGGCATCTTCTTGGTAAGCGCGTCCCATCTTAGGCCACATCTACACTTTTTATCAAGTGAGATTGTGGTCAAGCGCTAGTCTGTTATAGAAAAAAAAATAAGTCTGCCTTTAAAAATGGTTAAGTTGGCTATAAAAATAGGTAGGATTGGCTTGTGGGCAGTTTTTTTATAGCTTTAACAATTTTTTTTACTATAAGACTGTAACATGTAATTACATTTAGCTTATTGTATGATCATTATAGAAGTAGGTTTACCTATATACATAGATGCGAATGATTTAAACGCTAATAATTTAATATTTTAACGTATGACGTGTAAAAATAATTATCACGATGTATCGTTTTAATAAAAACATCGTTCGTTTATGGACTTGTGATTACGAATCATAATATCCAAAAAGCTTTTATTATAAGAGTGTAATTGAAAATTAATGCTAAGTAACTAATTATCAGGATGTATCGTTTTAATAAAAACATCGTTCGTTTATGGACTTGTGATTACGAATCATAATATCCAAAAAGCTTTTATTATAAGAGTGTAATTGAAAATTATTGCTAAGTAACTAAGACACTAGCTGTTGACCGCATTCTTACGGTTTTTTACATTATAATAATAATTAAATGTAGCCTATGTTCCTTGAAATCAAGCTGATAGATTGCTCACTTATCGTGCTAAGGAAGGACAAGCAAACAAACACACTTTAGCATTTATAATATTAGTAAGGATGTTACTGATTGTAGCCGGAATAGTGTAGTCGTTAAAGTGTTTTTCGAGGCACGGAGTTAGACGCCGCCAATCCCTAACTACACGTTAGTACTGAAAACTCTTTTTATTGTATTGTATATATTGGAAAATAGTTACGTAATTATTATAAAGATTTTCTTTCTTAATACAAAACAACAATAACATCCAATTTTCAGATGACAGCCAATGTAACATTGAAAACAAAATTTATTAACTTAACGTAAACACCAAAGTCCCAGTAGAAACCAAAGAGGTTACGTGAGCAGAAACGTTTATTGAAAGTTCTAACTACCGCAAAGTTAGCCCTATATCAACGTAGTGTTTATATTTTCTTTGCCTGTATCATTTTACCCGGCAAAGTTTGTTGTTTACCGGCCTATTTGAAATTTTGAAATTTTTGAAATTCATTCATAGAAGTCAACCTACTTTTGTGAATAATGGGCGAGATTACGGGCTAAATAGTGTACTGTAACTAAACCAACTGGGTCTTATTAAAATCTCTTCGTAAGGTTTCATAATTTCCTTAATAATACTGAATCCAGAGGCTAAGACCCCAACTAACTGAAATTTTAATTTGTCTATAAAATAAACAAAGCAGTATTTAATGCATATTGTGTTGATATCCACATTATTAACCTGCTTCACTACGAGATCCTGCTTTGTTTTATTAAAATTTATGCCGCGACCAGAACGTATATTTTTTTCTTCGGCTAAACACGTTTGTATAACGCATATAAGGATTTCGAAGACAGAAAAATACTTGTTAAATTGTAAAACTATGTTGGAAAAGAGCAACTGCTTTGTTTCTTGTCCTCTTATTCTCGGCCCAGTCGTTAGTGCCTAATTAATCTGGCTTCCAAACCGCTGGTAGAGTCACCAAAAATAGACAGACTTGCCATTTCAAAAGTGCTCATATAGTAAGCCTACTTGAAAAAAATTGATTTCGGTAGTTTCATCTTTAAGCCGCTTGACCATTTCGGGGCGCTTTTAGTTTTGCTAATTAATGTGGTAAGGTGACGAGACAAAGGGTTGAGTTTGCGACGTCCTTCAGCAAAGTTTTGAAGCTGTTATATAATTCATGATTCATTTATTTCCGGTAGACCTCCTTAAACACTTTTGAAACATTAAGTCTGTTTTCTTTGACGTGACTCTACCACCGATTCAGGGAGCATATTCTATCCGAGGAGTAGCTGACGAGAAAATCTATAGTTGCTCTTTTTCAATGCCCATATAAGTTATAGCTTAGCAATCTTTTTTTTGACTGGGATAAAAGACAACTGAAAGACTGACGAAGCGCAGCTTTGACACAAAGAAGTTCATCAATTGAATAGTAATCTCATTGAATTAAATGCAAACTCCAATTCTGAATGCATTTATTTCAAGTAGGCATAATATAAGTTTGCAAGTCATATTTTCACGAGAAGAACCCGGCAAGGAACTCAGCAGTTGCTCCTTTCAACATAATTTTATAATGTAACAATTTTCCCTTCGTTATATAGATACGGAAAACAGTTTCGTTTACTAGTAAAACAGGCCTCACTCAAAAACTCAATATTAACAATTCTATATATCACTTCTATGAGAACCGGATACAATTACTATGTGACTGTGAATATAGCGACCGTGTATATATTTCTAATCGCTACGAGCAACACCGATACCGAACTTCGATCCGAGCCCGGATGTGACAGTATGTCAGTATATCCAGGCTGGTATAATTGAACTCTCTTTTTTTAACCTAATAAATGCAGTCATGGGCTAACTTGTATTGCATTAAAAAATATTGCTTGTAACTTCGTAGGTTAAGGATACTTGGGAATCGGGTGCCGGGGTACCAGAATATCATTCATAGAAGTCTGAACCTACTTTTGTTGCGCTGTGTTTTGTTGTTGTTTTGAAAAATGTTTAATAATATTGTAATAACTAATTAACGAATTGCTAATTTCAATTTAGCTTTATGTTAAAAAAAGCGCTATGAGAGCTGTATAGTAGTAATAGGGCCCTTGCATACGTTGTAGAACGTGATATGCCTATTTTATGTATAGTTTTTTTGCTTGTTGGATTTGAAAGCTTAAAATGGGATACCTCAGGTAGACACTAACAAATTTTTTTTAATTTAAATAATAAGTCGAGCTTTTTGTGACAGACCTTGTCCGGGGAAAGACTGTCGCCATGTTATTTCTGCCGCTAAGCAGCATTATTGTAGTACTATGTTCCGGTCTGAAGAACGTGGTGTCAGGTGTAATTACAGACACATGTGGCTTAACACATACGCCTCAAATTTATGGACACGGGGTGGCATGTCTCAGAACGTATTCCTTGCATGCCTTGTGAAGTGTTGCTCTGTTTATAGGTGATGGTTTCCACTTACCATCAGATGAGCCATCAAAAATTCAAAATTCAAAATTCATTTATTTCAAGTAGGCCTAAGTTAAGCACTTTTGAAACGTCAAGTCTGTCTGATTCTACCGAGAAGAAGAATCTGCCTTCCGAACTGGTGGTACTACAAACAGACTCACTACAAACATCTGGTTGGTCCGTCAATTTAAACTATAGAAAAAGGTGTGTATAGAATGTCCTATATGAGAACGCTTAGGTCTAATATTTTTATCAGCAATAGAGCTCTTGTATAACTTAAAGTAGATTTTATGGCTACTATACAGCTCAAATAGAATTTTGACATTCATAATGGGATCACTCATCAGGTATTCCGAAGCAACACGTTTGTTTTTGTTTATTTATAAATTAATTTTATGACAACGCTATCAAATTTATCTAATGCACTTATGTAGCTTGTAGTACTAACTTAATTATACAGCTGATATAGTGCTAGTTGAATTCGTTCAGGACACTTTAAACATAACAATAAACGTGTATAGTTATGTTTACTTAAAAAATTATCCGACCAAAATTCTACCAGAACTTTACAATAGCAATGAGGCTCTCGTATTCCTTGTACTACGTGCTACAGCCTTTATACAGCTCTTATAGCGCTGAAAGAGATCGTCCATATAACCAGAAGCAAAGTGTCCTATTCGATTACTAATAAATGCACTAAACGAGAAGTCAGTTTGTAGTTAGTTCTACCTATCAATGGCTTTTACAGGGTATAGAGGGGAAACTAACAAGTTCAAACTACTCCGCAGCCCCGTTACCTATTTATCCCGAGTTGTATCAACTCCATACATGTGGAAGCCGTGAGTTGTAATTACCTCCCTTTCCCCATTGGCGTACCCGTTAAGAAACTTCGGGGAACTCCCGATGGTTTCATTTTCTATTTTAGAAATCGATTTTAATTTTATTGATATTTATTAGCAGTTAAGAATTTTATGTAGGTTCTTAATTATTGATATTGTTCAAGTCGAAACTCTGCTTAATCAAATAGATCTACGAACGTGTACGTACAAATTTAACAAAAGAAGTGCGGTAGATTTAGACGGAGAGATCCGATTGGAGTCCAAGGCCGTGGGTTCGATTCCCGCAACTGAAAAATGTTTGTGTGATGAACATGAATGCTTTTGACTGTCTGTGTGATTATTTGTAAATTATAAGATGGCAATGTGTGTATTGTCGAAGAATATTTATTTTTGTCTCTTGGACAGAATCAGAATTAAACATAATTATTTAATATAACCATGCCTATTTCTACCACGAAGCAGCATTGCTGTATTCGGGGCGTGCTATGTTGCTCTGTTTATAGTCTCTGGTTTTTTTTATATACTATGACTATACAAACATCGCCATCTAGCCGAAAAGTAAGCCTAGCTTGTGTGCTAAGATGATAATAATAATAATAATAATGTTTATTGCCAAAAAGTCTTAAGTCTAAACAATATAGTAAAAAGGTCTTCTTATTTTATAGGATGGGGCATCCGTGAAATCTTAAATAATTATTTTACTACAAGCTTCTGAAGCTAAACTAAGAAACCTTGTATTTCAGCTTCAGTGCCTTCACCCCCTAGGGTTTTTGATTATTTTTAGCTTAAATATTAAATTTGCAGTTATAATTACTTAATAATAATAGGAAGATACTAACGGGCTAATTGCTTTATAATTTTTGTAAAAGGTTGATTATAAATATATAACTTACTACCTCACTATAAAAAATAATAAATATAAAAGTGTATGTCTGTTGTGTGTCTGTGTGTTTGTGTGATGTAGTGAAGAGAGGGTGTGTATTACTGTATAAACTCATGAGAATGAACGTGTGTAAAGGGTACTTTGTAAATAAAATAAAATGGGTGGTTAGTAAATAAATTAAATTTTGACAGAAAAAGGGTGTCCTTTTTATTTTAAAATAGTAAGTAGGTTTTCAGTATCGTCATATGATAAAATCTTTAAATATGTAGTAATGGCTTTTTTACAATTTATTTTGTTGAGAAGGTAGATGTTTGTTATCTCATAAATAAGCTATGGAAGTTAGAGCCAAGCCAATTCACACCCAAGCTTTTTATTGTTTAAGTAATCCTTAAAATTAAAAAAGCATTTTTCTGTAAGCTTAAGTTTTATATAAACATTGCACTTATTGAGAGACATCTCAAAGATTTCGTTTGGTAATTTGTTATAAAATAATATACATTGAATGAATTAGCAATTTAATGTAGCCTAGTAAACTGCACAACGAGTTTATTTTTGTTTAAAATATTCTTGGTTGTTACAGTCAATTTTCTTTTTAAATTATTTTATATTTTTTTTGAATTTTAACGACCAGAATCACAAATATTTTTATTCAAAGAGAGCACGGACGTAAAGTATTTTGTAGGTTCATATATCAATAGGCAATGTTTTACGTGCTCTTTTGTATTGCTCATATATAGTTTTCCTTTGTAGTGAGGTGTTAGTTATGGGGACTTTTCTAGTTTGAAATAAAACTACGACACTATCAAATGCGCCGCTTTAAAAAGAAGCTCCCACAACATATACGGCCAGGTATTTTTTTTGTTATTTCTATTTCGCTATCGCGAATTTCAACCCGTACTTACAGACATATGGCTTGAAGTCATTCTAGTATTTATTTTCCTTTATCCGGAATATGGAAAAATATGGAAAACCGTTGTGTGTTGTGTGTTTGACGGCCGATTTGCGCAGTGGGCAGCGACCCTGCTTTCTGAGTCAAAGGCAGTGGTTTCTATTCCCACAACATGTGAATGTTTTTCAGGGTTTTTATCTGAATATTATAAATATTTATGTATATTATTCATAAATGTATTCGTCAGTCATCAGTTTCAGATGGCGATGTGTGTACTGTCATAGTAGATTTATTTATTTATTTTATCCATTGCCCTTTCTTAGACATCGAATTTAGCCTTTTAACAGTACAAAAGAGTAATAAAGTGACAGCACATTATCCTTCCTCAAATATTTGTGTGATACCCAGCAAAATTCTCCTCAGTGCTAAGGTCTACCGTAGACCACCTATTTTAGTCAGACTTTTGTCTATGGTTACCCGTAGGTATTAATGTCTGTTATCTACAAAAAGTTGATCTGGTCTCCCCTATCTAAACCGGCGATCATGCTTTTCCTATATTCAAAATTCAAAATTAAAAAAAATTCAAAATTCATTTATTTCAAGTAGGCCTAATATAAGCACCTTTGAACGTCAACTGTTTGTGTGTAGTGACTCTACCACCGGTTCGGAAGGCAGATTCTACAGAGAAGAAGCCGGCAAGAAACTCAGCAGTTGCTCTTTTCCAATATCAACAATTTACATTTTACATTTTAAAATTCATTTTTCTATCTTGTGAGAGATAAAAGCGAAGCCGGATGCTTCCAAGCAACCTTTTCATTAAGAAATTCATCAATTGTATAATAACCCCGCTGTAATAAATGTGTTTTAACACATTCTTTAAACTTATGAATGGGTAGGTCCAAAATTACCATAGGAATCATATTATAAAAGCGTATACTCAATCCCACAAATGACTTCTGCACCTTTCGCAGACGGTATGCAGATGTCCCTTATTTATGTCCATTTCTTGTAAGTTAAGTATATATCCACTTTTTGTTTATAAAGACTAATATGAGCTGAAACCTTCACTCTACTCTTATGGGTGCAAATTCTGAGATGACATGGTAATGATTGTAATTGGGGTGGCTTAACACAGGCATACAAGCATGGAAATTTTGTAACTCCGCTTTGCGACATTTCAATAAATTGCAGGGGTTTTTATGCAGCAGAAAAATATTTCTAATTGGTACCCACTTCATTTGATCTAGTCTTCTAAATTTCTAAATATTTCTGCATTTATAAATATGACGTCTAATTTTTTTATTATTGGTCGTAGAAAACTTTTTCTTCTTTTTAAACTAAAGTAAAGTTAAATTATTTCGAATATTGCTTAGATTAACTGAAGCTCAAATAGATTAAAAAAGCTGTGGATTGGAAAACAAATAAGTCACTGTGGTTATACGCAGTTTATTCATGTTTATACATGAGCAATAAGGTAGTTCTCAGAAACGAATATTTTGATTTTGCCTAGTTGGAGGATTCAGCTGTCTGTGGCTGATTATCATCGTATCAACAAAGAAGTGCCATAAAAACCAAATTAAGTTTCCTATAAAAAAAAAAATTAAACCTGTTTATTATAAATAAAAAATAAATTATTGTTTAAATCTCGATTACATTACGCTAATCTTAATTATGGAAGATTTTTGCGCTCGAGAGGGTTGCACTATTAAATAATATTAAAAGTAAGGAAAACAAATATTTCTATAATGTTAATTAATGGAACTTGTAGGAATGGATGAACGAGCGCCTTGTAGTTTTTGTACGTACCCTGCATATAATAACGTTTCAACTTGTTTTAAATATGCTTCAGGTTTTTATGTGCTACGCTGCGTAGAAAACGATTAGGGTAGATAATATAATACCCCTGACAAATTAGCATGTTAACATCTTATACTGCAGCTTACTACCAGGTGAGATTGCAATCAAGGTCAATCTTGCAATGTAATAAAAAAAAAGTTACTCTCGTCGACTTCCATCGGATCGATTTCATTAGTCCATCGTCTGCGCTAGGCCTAGTGCCCTGTAAAATTCTACGCCCCTCGACGCTAAGCGGTTTGCTCAGGTCGGCGTCTGCTTGTAAAACGCTTAGTCAAATAAAAGAGATTGAGTTCGGTATTTTCCCAGTTCTCTATATTATTTACTAGCGGTTCCCCGCGACTTCGACCACGTAAAACTTCTAATTAGTGATTTGTTCACATTTAAACTTTAATCCGCTATTCTAAAAAATATATCCCGACATACCGCGTCGCATAGTCTATATCCATTGCTATTAATTTGTTTGCTAGGTTCTTTAGGATAGTGATGTTTAATGCCTTTTAATCCCTTTAATCTTCTGAAAAAAATAATCGAAAAATTGAAACCATAAATAGTGATAAATTATTAAAATTTCATCTGCATTCTGCAGAAGCAAATGGTCAATATTTACTAATCTTCAAAAGAATGTAGAGAATGCGCAAACGACAAGTTGACTGCCGTGAACCGGTAAAATATCCATACGATACAATAGTAACCGAGGATACGATAGTCGTTCAAAGATAAAATATTTCAACGACATAGTAACATTGATTGCTATCGTAGCTATATAATGACATTAAACTGTCCTTGTGAACTGTAGAATACAGTTGTCCAACGATCAATTAATCGTAACTTTACTCAGTTACGATTAATTGATCGTAACTGAGTAAAGTTGACGGCCGAACTCACGTGAATGTTCGTCGGACTTTGCCCGACTAGTTTCGAAACCATTCTGTGCTCTTGGATCATGAGCTTGCTCGCGCGACGCTGCACGACACACAATTCACAGTAGGTACAAAATTAAACAGTAGAAATAACCTTTACTTAAGATACATTTTAAATTCCGAAATAGATAAATTAATTTGCACGACGTAGTGGGAACGTGTGTGCATGCACAACACTGAACATTATTCGTGCATTATTGCCGCTTATAAAATTAAAGTGTTTGTTATGATAGTTGAAAATACCATAAACAAACAATTTTATTCTAGAGCGTAAACAAACTATCCTCCAATGCATCACAACTCCGTCAAAGTGATTTCTAGAAGCGTATAACGTATAAGCAACTCAAAAGACCTTTGCGAAATCGAAACGTTCCTATGCCCTAAATGCAATAAATGTCAAGTGCATGCCAAAACGTATAACGTAGGGTTCCGTGACTCATCGCTGTAGTCTTGGAATCTTTAAATTTTGAATATCTCTCTAGTCTAACAGTTGTCCGGAAGAACTCGCGAACTCACCTTAGCGATAAGGATTCATTTTTGTACCTACCTATATATAAGTTTATGTCTGTAATTTGTTATTTAAAATTATATTGTGTTTCCGTGGTGTATTACCGTGGTGTGGTGTGTGACGGCCGAGTGGCGCAGTGGACAGCGACCCTGCTTTATGAGTCCAAGGTCGTGGGTTCGATTCCAATAGCTGGAAAATGTTGTAAGCGCCTTTGTGCATATGTATATTATCGTTTTTTCTTTTTTTGTTAACCTGGTTTTATATTTGTATGTGCAATAAAGATTTTTCTTTTTCTTCTTCTTAAACCCACGGCACTCACATACATACATAGGTACATATCCTATCCATTATCGAAAGGATAAATGATAGGTCCTAACCTTGTCTATTTACAAAGCTTTTTTCAATTAGATGGTAGTGCTATTACACGTTATCTCGGTCGACAGCTCGTGACGGCTTGGACAGTTATGAGATTTATTTCCAGTTAAACTTAAGTAATTTTGCAACAGAATATACTTACTAGTTTTTCCCAAGATTGTCATACTTAATTTAAAATTCAGCAACAAAGTATTATTAATATAGTTAATACTCCCTTTCGAGCTCTAAATTTTCGAAGTTACGTGCGCTTTAAGAAATTGAATATCACTTGCTTTAACGATGAAGGATAATGTCCTGAGGCATGCATGATTGAGAGTTCTCCCAATTTGCACTAAGTTAAGTTAAGCCCTTCTCATTCTAAGAGGAGACCAGTGACGACTACAGAAGGTTGATGATGATGCAGAAAGTATTATTTACTTCAAGATTTGACGGCCGATTGGTGCATTGGGCAGCGACCCTGCTTTATGAACCAAGGCCGTGGGTTCGATTCCCACAACTGGACAATGTTTGTGTGATGAACATGAATGTTTTTCAGTGACTGGGTGTTTATCTATATATAATAAGTATTTATGTATATTATTCATATTATAATGATTCATCAGTCATCTTAGTACCCATAACACAAGCTATGCTTACTTTGGGGTTGGATGGCGATGTGTGTATTGTCGTAGTATATTTATTTATTTATTTATTTTAAGATTAAGAATATTTGTCGACCGATTGGCGCAGTTTGCAGCGACCCTGCTTTCTGAGTCCAAGGCCGTAGGTTCGATTCCCACTACTGGAAAAAGTTAGTGTGATGAGCATGAAAGTTGTCTGGGTGTTTATATATGTATATTCTAATATTCAATATATTATTTATAAAAAAATAGTCTATATCAGTCATCTTAGTACCCATAACACAAGCTACGCTTACATTGGAGCTACATGACGATGTATTGTCGTAGTATATTTATTTATTATTTATTTATCTACATACTACCATTTTTGACTACGGATCTCTAGAAGTTCACCAAGGAGGTGAGGGGAAAATTTCCTAGGTACCTATGAATGTTTTCCCTGGTTTTTTTTCTGTGTAGATATTCTCAGTACCTGCCCGAAACTAGTTCAAAATGCTCATTAATAAAAATGCCTATTTTATGTCTATTCGGCAACTACTCATTCCTTATTTGAATGCTGAACCCTAAGAATGTAATATTTTCCCTCCGATGCATGTTACCATGCGATGCAACTGTAGTCTGCGCGCTCGAATATCTATACTTTGAAACTTTCACGCCAATTACACTTTGAAAATTTGCAAACGTATATCCTACGTTCAGTTTATGCGAACATTTGAGCATATTATTTTGCCAACCTCAGAGTCAGACAATATAATTTACACAACCTTGACACGGAAGTTTCAGTTTAAAAAGCTTTTGAGAGTTTCCGGATATCGAAATGCGAAATTCGATAAAAGAGGATAATAATATATTCAAATTGGCTACTTAGTGTTAAATGTTGTTCTTGCACCGATTTTTTTTTTCGTTCAAGTGTAACTTTCAGAGTATATCAAAACTTGTTACCAGTATAACTTTATTTTTTCGTGTATTGCATATCATTTTGCCCACCTCGGAGTCAGACAATATAATTTAGACAACCTTGACACGGGAGTTTCAGTTTAAAAGGCATTTGAAACTTTTGGGTTGAATTCACATTGGACATTTGATAAGAGTAGAGTAGACTGTTTCCATGTTTTCTGTTTTGTGATTCAATCATATGTGATTTCTGTAAATTCATCAAAACAAATGTTTTTTGAAAGTTAATAGTGTTACCCGGAAAGAAATAAATATTTTTAACCGTCACATTTATTGAAAGCGATAAATAGTCACCTTAGCTTAAATTTGTTTCTTTTCATTTTTTTTGTCAAATAAATGTAGCTTGTCTAATTTTATGTGTATAGATGTAGCTTTTATCATTTTTTGTGTTCTTTTGTATTGTGTAATAAATGTAGCCTGGGGTAACGTATTGGAAAACTGTAATGTCTTTCTGTGTACCTATATCGTTACAAATAAATAAAGGATACGTTGACCCCCATTACATCCCATGGATCCCCAAATTTTATTTATCTCCGGCATAGACCACTTGCGGGTCGTCGTTGACCCCGACGGGTCGTTAGAGACCACTTTGGGAAACATTGCAATAGAGCATGTTATCTCTAAAAGCTGATGCAACTTGAGCGGTTGAAACGGGGATTTATTGCCCAACTTAGAACGGGAGCCCTGCCAGATAACAGCGGAACAAATCCGTCCGGCTTGCTGTGATGGAATAGCTTTGAAGAGACTTTGATATAGTAGCCTCGATCAGGGATCGCCAACGTAAGTGCCGCGGCGCCCTGGAGCGCCGTAAAAAGTACAGAGGGGCAACGCTAAACCCTTCTTCGGTTCTTAAATAAAAACAAGAAAACTATTATTTTGATACTTGCCGGCGGTGCCACGGCTTGTCCCACTTTGAAAAATTGTGTGGAGATCACCAAGCTCAGCCATCCCGTTATCTGGTTACTTTATTTTTCTTATTCTTGAACGATTTGTTAAAATTTATAATTTATTATGGTTTTATTACTGTAATAATGGCGATGTTATATTGTTTGCGCCTATCTGCGTGACTAACAAATATCTATCTATTTGAACTAGCTAGGTTAGGCCGTGGGTGGCACGCCGCATTTCTTAACTTGTAAGTGCGCTGCCAGCTTAATAAGGTTGGGAACCCCTGGCTTTTATATGAAACATTTCATTTTAATCTTGATAGGCCTTACTAACTTGGTCACACTGCAACTGAGAGCACCTTTTAAATGCCAGAGCCTCACAAAACACCAAATTAATTAACTATTCCTACCTCATTACACATTATATGTAAGGTTTAAGTGAGAAAATAGTGAAAAGAAGAAGTTAAAGAAGTGTAAAGTGCAGTTTTGATCAGTGCAGTGAATAAAACTAGTGTTTGTGCTAAGTAATGAGCTTACGTTAACAAAGTGAACGCTAAATCATAGTTAGCGACTGAGTTAAGTCATTGGACGATATCTTAGTTCAAACTATTTATAAGAAGAAGGTTAAGTAAAAATTAGTTACTCATTAGTCAAGTAAATAGGCTAGATTACAATTTTTGACCTAATTTAAAATAATTGGATCAAAAGACTTGTGTGTAAAACCCTATTCACTCCACTCTGATCCGGTCAGACCTACTTCACTCCTGTCCGCAATGCTTGCTTGCTTAAAACTTTACCTTTCAGTCACAACTAAAACTACTGCGAAATATACATGCCTCGAGCAGATTTGCCTGTTCGCGGATTCAATTTAACTCCAATTTACTCGCTAAAGCGACAGACAAATTGAAAACTAGGTAATTTTAATAATGCTCCTGTATATGTACTCATTTGAATTCTAATTTAAATTCGAGATCCATTTTGCGGAAAAGGCCTTTGCGGATGCTCCATCGAACCTTGAAAGTGACCCCAAGTAAAATATTGCTGTTCTCGATAGTATCGATGACACTCCTTCCATTATACGACTCTTTTATTTTCCAGTTTCCATGGCAGTTGTATAAAACTCATAACCCTAATCGATTTCTTCGTGACATCGTAAAATAACGCTTTCGCTCGGCGGCACGTCTTTGTCAGTAGGTTGGTAACCAGCCACGGTCAAAGCTTCCCACCAGACCAGACCAGAGAAAATTCTGAAATTTAAAATTCTTAATTTGCCCCTTCTGAGGCAAATTAAGCTACCCCATGGAGGTCGTCTACTATACTTAGGAGTCTACACCCATTGGACGTTAAATGATAAGAATGAGAAAGCTGCTGAGTGAAAGAAGGACAGACTATTAAACTTATATTATTAAGCATTTATTTATTTAGGGTTTCCGGAAATAAAATGTATCCTGTGTTTCAAGTTATTTCATCAAATATCCTCGAAATCTCTTCTCATATTATCATGAAAAGGTACAAAATCGCGCCTTAGATCTGTGTTTTTACACATTACCTGAACTAATTCACATTACGTAAGTGCCTTTGGTACTATAGTTTATAAATTACCTTGTAAAAATGACTGTTAAACTGTAAAATTATGTTGGAAAAGAACAACTGCTTAGTTTCTCGGGATTATGCCGAAGCTAACTATAAAACTACAAACACATTGACTTGATGTTTTGAGAATCGGACCAGGTAACACCAGGTATCAATAAAGCTTCACGCAGTCACTCCAACAAGTTTCAAAATATTCCTTTAGTAATAATTTTAGCTACGTAAAATAAATTGTTTGGAAACAAACTGTTTTATAAGATGGCAACAATTCGAAATACGATAAACCGCCTAATGTTTTATAAAGGAGACTGTTACGGAGTTGAAGTCTGAGAGCTAGGTGTGCTAATCATAGTAGCGGTATAAAAAAACTTGTAAAATTTAATTATTATTGTAGAATTTTGTGTACCTAATTGAACATATCATGGCTATGAAAGATACTAACTATGATTTAGCGTTCACTTTGTTAACGTAAGCTCATTACTTAGCACAAACACTAGTTTTATTCACTGCACTGATCAAAACTGCACTTTACACTTCTTTAACTTCTTCTTTTCACTATTTTCTCACTTAAACCTTACATATAAAAGTGTAATGAGGTAGGAATAGTTAATTAATTTGGTGTTTTGTGAGGCTCTGGCATTTAAAAGGTGCTCTCAGTTGCAGTGTGACCAAGTTAGTAAGGCCTATCAAGATTAAAATGAAATGTTTCATACTATACTAAACCTCACTTATGCTGCTGCGTCCATCACGCTACTCGAAAAGGTTGGTGGACTTTAACTACTTTTGTCACAATATACTGATAATAAGCGTGACCCACGGTTTAACATGGTTGCCGTGGCACGATGGTTAGCAGCGCCAATTTCATACCTCGGAGCTGTATTTCCCTAAAAGTATTTCATACTTGAAAATGATACACTTTTAAATCTATTAAGTTGCATAAATAAAATTTTAACACACTATGCGTAGTAGTATGATTTATACTTTGACGGCCGACTGGCGCAGTGGGCAGCGACCCTGCTTTCTGAGTCCAAGGCCGTGGGTTCGATTCCCACAACTGGAAAATGTTTGTGTGATGAGCATTAAGTGTTTTTCAGTGTCTGGGTGTTTATATGTATTTTCTAAGTATTTATGTATATATAATTCATAAAAATATTCATCAGTCATCTTAGTACCCATAACACAAGCTACGCTTACTTTGGGGCTAGATGGCGATGTGTGTATTGTCGTAGTATATTTATTTATTTATTTATACTTATCATAAACCAAATCCGATGTCGAGTATCTCTATACACTCTGCACCACTTGTGATATGAGTGGTAGTTAAATAATAAAAAAAAAAAAATCTTCGTGCCCTTATCCCCCGCGATATTGTGTTGTCGGCACAGTGTGTAGTGTGTTCTTCAACTTGAGGACTTGAGGATTGTTGTCTTGGTTATGGCCTATTTTTAACGATCGAACGCCTGTCTGACAACCCCTTCACTTCATTACTTAGTACCGAATGTTGTATTAAAAAGCTCATAGCTCAATTTTGCTTGAAGTCATTCAATAAAGTTAAAATTGAGTAAATGAAAATTGAGAAGACAAGTTTTTGATTCATGCCATTTAATTTAGTAATATATTATATGTTTCCTGCGACTTCGTCTATGTTTTTTTCGTTGTTTTCTAATCCGTGGGAACCAACATTTTACCGAGCTAACAGTAAAGTCTATAATATTGTGTGTTAAGTGGTGGGCTCTTGTACTACATTTTAATGTTTCTGAACCTGGAAAATGCAAAGTCCCGCGGGAGCTCATTGTCTGAGATACTGGAAAACAACGAGCAGTCGAAATCTTTTAATACGATTGAGAGGATTTCCACCTTATCTCGTCCGATACACGATACACATAAAATAGGTAAATATCATTCGATACCCAGCACGCAACTCTAACTTTTCAGAGTCCTATGCGTTTTTAATTTAAGCTATTAATTACCACCTACTTTAACAGTAAAAGAAAACATCGCAAGGAAACTGCATATCTGATAATACTTAAAAAAAAACAATTTTCTTTACTCCCTACAAAAGACGTACTTTGTTGAAACAATAACCGCTCCGTTATAATGCTCGAGTATAATACTATCATACTATGAAGCTATAACCACTAGAAAACTGAGAGCTTCTTCTTATACGAACATCAAGAGATCTTCTAGCTATCGACAAACAAACAATTTTCAATAATATATGAAAGCCTCTCACAGTCCGATCCAAATCAAACACCCTGTATATATCAAATTTAGTTGTATGTACACAATATATTGACAAAAGAAAGCTCTACAAATAGAAAACAATAGAATTATGAGAGCCTCTATCGACAAACAATATCAGTTTTGTACAAAAGCAATATATAAAAATCCATTCAATGTGCATTCCTGAAATATCACCCCGTATACTCTATAAGTATCATACTATAGAGTCTGCACGTCTATTGATGAACTGAGAGTTCTACATATACGAGACCACGTAGGTATGGACCATGGATGAAAAATCTCTTTTTTTTTAGCAAAGCCTTTGCACGCTCGATTATCTATTCTAAGTTTCTTCTATATGTTTACTTTGTATAAAATGCTTGTGTGCAATAAAGCTTTCAAACAAAATAAACAAACAAACAAATATACTACGACATTACACACATCGCCACCTAGCCCCAAAGTAAGCATAGAACATCCATTTTGTTAGCTGTAAATCATATGAAAAGCCACATACTACCCGCTCCCAATATAACACCCTGTATATTTTACAAGTGTGTACGTCTATTGACAAACTGGGAGCTCTACAAATACGAGCTTCATGAAAGCTCGTAGCTATCGACTATCGGCAAAGCCAAAATATCAATATTCTTTACCAAAAATATATGAAAAGCCGCGTGAAAAATATGGTAGGTTTTTATTTTCACTAAAATGTGTCAAAATTTTCCTGTTTACTACTTTGTAATAAAGGAATTAAAATATCTCTATTTCCTCTGTTCTGATCTTGTGGGACGCTTCGGCCGCTGTTAGTTGCCACGCTACCATAAAGGCGTGCCGCTTAGCGATTTAGCGTTCCGTTACGATTTCGTGTAGAAACCGATTACGGTATGGTTTTAAAATAACTCTATATAGCTCCATATATCAAATTCAAATTCTTTATTCTTCTTCAAGTTAAATCTTTATTGACGTGATTGCAGTTTAATAAATGTGATCTTACAATGTAACAAAGTTAAGGTAAGCGTTAAGGCACTACCTACTTAGTCTGTTCTTTCTTTTATTTTCTGAACTTGATGTGGAGTACAAATTAATAATTATGAGATATAGTCTGGAATTTGTAATTCCTGTTTTTACTCTGGTCTGCTTAGGTTAGGCCACGACAAAGACGTGCCACCAATCGCTCCGATTAAGGGTATCGCTTTAATACCGTAAAAGTCGTCATACGTCTATCAGGTTAGCCCACTATTACCTTATACTGCATCATCACTAACATCCCACATAAGTGGCTATCAAGGGCTAACTTGTAGTGATATACTCGTATGAGAAAAATCGTCCGGTACGAGAAAAGTGAGCGTGTTATTGTGGGTGTGTGTGTGTATGTGTGTGTAGGTGCGTTTGGGTGTGTGTGTGTGTGTGTGTGTGTGTGTGTCTGTGTGTTTGTGTGTGTATGTTTGTTTGTATACGTGTGTGTGCGTGTTTGAGTGGGTGCGTGTGTGGGTGTGTGTTTTTCAATTAAAAAGTTTACTCCAAAATAACTTAACAATTACATTATACGTATCCCAGTTAATATCTAAAAGGCGTTTATACTAACTCAACACATAGCCCCATAGCTTTACGGCTTTGTTGAGGCTTTAGCTGTAAGTAGCAGGGCTTAAAAACCTCTCCCCAGAATATATTAACTAAGCGTGCTCTATTATATTATATTCTTCAATCATATTAACTTTTTTTAAATTTATTTTGGATGAAGGTTTCTGTCATTCAGTAAATAAAAAGCTACACTGCTAAAAAAACACTGATAAACAGGGGGAAAAAAAAGATATTAAAGTAAAATTTTCTCAGCAGAAATGACAAAGAAACCTCTAGTACTTTTTGCGATGTGGTTTTCTGAGTTATTTATATTTTTTTTGAGGATATAATCATAAAATAGTAAATTAAGTAAGGATTACTGATAATTGTGGATATGATTATCTTTCGATGTTGTATTATATGGCTCTCATTTGTGAAAACGTCGAAAGATCGATGTCGGAACTTGTAGCGCCGTGTAGTTGGTCAACGTGGAGACCGCCACATGTTTCATTTTATTGAGACATCTAAAGATTGCATAAAAAGTGGAAATGGTAAAACCTCTTTGGCCGCCCCGTGGGCGTTTCCATTTTCAAACATTTTAATTTTTAGTTGTTTTAGTTAGCAATGTTCAGCGTCCTGTATTCGAATCTGGTCATGTAACTCTAAGATAATAAACAGATAGAAATAATAAACGTTCAAAATGTGATAATATTATACTGTTATTTCAGTTGTTAAAATCCGCCATACAATAGGCGTGCCACACACCGTTTACCTATCTCGTTGCTGGCGTATTTATTTTTTACCTCATTCACATAGAGCTGATAATTCTTTTCATCATTTCCTGCTGTGATTGCAGGTTAATAAATTTGATCTTTTAGTGTAACATACTACATAGCGTTAAAGCCGCCTTTTGTAACTCACTACCTACTTTGTCTGTTTTTTTTTTCTGAACGTGATTTTGAGTACAAATAAGTAACTCGAAATCTTTTGCTTTAACATCAAATGCACGCTTCCTACTTAGATTTAAACACACAAATGTGCAGGACTTTGAATAACCGGACATGTAGATATATTCAGGTTACACCAGTTTCGTCATATTAACCAGTTCCTTGCCTTTAAGTTTAAACATAGAGCTTGACACCGGTTTGATAAAAACCAATATACATGTATATATCAGGTGAAATCGGTTTTAAAACGAGCGGTCAATCAACCCAAACTACGGTCACACGATGAATCTGCTCATAAAACGGTTGATGGATATGGTTCTCCAATAAGCACGGGATTGAGCAGCGAATTTTCAATAGTTATCAAGCCCTGATGTTTATGGCTAAGCGGTCTTTGTAAGATAGAATACCTATGATAACCGCTTTCTACCATTTCCTCTCTTTTTCTCTTATCATGTTTTGCGTAACATAAAACAAAGCTCTTGAATTTCCTTCACGTTTTATAATCAGATGACTGTTGTAATCCACCACGCGAAGCAAGAATTAACTGCAAACAACATCTAAATTTGGGAATTTGTCTCCCAACTTTGAACAGAACTTACGTCGCCAACAGATAAAGCTGACATAAATCCGTCTCACTGTTTAATGACAAACTTGCTTATACTAGCGTCTGCCCAGAAATTGCTTTAGCCTGACTTCGATGTGAAACATCTATTGGCGCGCATTGGCAGTTAAATCGATACGCATGCCGTCACGTAAAACAACATGACACTTGCTGCATACCACTCTAAGCCACTGCACATTTCTCTTTATCATCATCATCATATCAACCTATTAACGGCCCATAAAGGGCA
Organism: Pararge aegeria; assembly: GCF_905163445.1. Lineage (NCBI taxonomy): Eukaryota > Metazoa > Arthropoda > Insecta > Lepidoptera > Nymphalidae > Pararge > Pararge aegeria. Next base: position 5,078,534 of record NC_053195.1, on the reverse strand, counting down.
CGGATCTCCTCCCACAATGAGAAGGGGCTGAGGCTGTAGTCCACCATGTTGGCACAGTGCGGATTGGTGGAGTCCACACACCTTTGAGAATATTATGGAGAACTCTCAGGCACGCAGGGTCCCTTAAGATTTTTTCCTTCACCATTGAAGCAAGTGATATTTTAATTACTTAAATATAACTTAGAATTGTTACTGGTATTCGAACTCGGCTATCCAAAAGTGAAGTCGAAGTCCTACTGGGTCATTACCGCTTCACGAGTTAAAAAAAACCTTAAAATGCCTACCTTATAGATTTTTTCAGGTCGTATATTTCTCTTATTTTATCTTATTTTGTAAGTTCTGTGATACACACATTATTATTCAGAATGATACACATTCCATAACTTCGATGTTTCACATTCCCAGCGTCCTGTGACAGTCAACATTATTTAGCTGAAGTTTCTAATGCCGAATGATATTTCTATTAATCATTGATTTAAAATGTTACCCAACAGTGTGACATTAATAGGCTGCGGATAAATTAAAGAAGAAAAAGAAGAAGAAACACTTTATTGCACGCAAAACATGAATTAAAACAGGTATCACAACAAAAATAATAAATCATTTTTAAAATGTAGGCATGCAAAAGCGGCCTTATTGCTGCAAGCAATCTCTTACAGGCAAACTTTATGACAAACGACAAACATCTCATTTTATCTTTTTATGTATTACTATTACCCTGTTAACGTCCCACTACTGAGTGTTGGCCTCCTCTCTCATAGGAGAGAGGTTTTAGGAGCTATTACTACTACCATAAGAGAGATATTACCATAACGCTGCTTCAGTTTGTCCGTCTGTTTGCATGTTTTGAGATGCTTAAAACAGGAAGTGCTGATTAGTAAATTAACTCTTTTATATAAAATAGTTTGCCTTAAGCTAATCGGGTCGTATACAATCGTGTTACGGCTCACAGTTAGCACCGGTGAAACCATAAAGCAAATATAGTGGTATATATATAGGTAGATACGGAATACTAACGTACGTTTTCAGTTTGAATTTAAGATTAGATGTAAAACCCGGTTACGGCGGGCCGCAAGGGGAATTTATAGCCGAACTTGAGGTGGAAGTTGGAACTTATAAATGCCCCAGTGAGATAGTGCTGTTATAAATCCATCCGGGTTTTTGTATAACATTATAGTTTTTACACGTTTGTGTAGCAGGTTGTTACGATAACACTGACCTCTATTAACACTAGACTGGCTCACGTTATGCAAATGACAGATAACATGTATTGAAATAAAATGATTGTACACTTTATTGTACACCAAAGCATAACAAAATAAATACTTAGAATTAAATTTAGCAAATATTACTAGTTATATGTGTGTGTAAAAGGTTGTCTCTAGAACTAATTATAAAGCGCGTTTTAAAAATTGAAATTTTAGTTAGTTCGGCACTCACAAAACAGAGAGCGTGACATGTGTTGCGCAAGTGTTGTCGGGGATTAAATGACGCCGGTCAATTAATCCGAGACAAAAACAAAGTGAAAGTGAAGTAAGGTGCTGGAAAAGCGACCCCGCACCGAAAAACGCAGCGTATATCGCCCTCAACGAGGTGACAGATGACATGAACATGGATTTTGGAACTTCCTACAAAAGACCTATGTCCACGCAGTAGAACCTATGTCCAAGCAGGTCACGTCAATCAGTTGAATTAACGATGATGATGAATATTTAACTCCTATTGTTATCCAGCTTTTACTAAGGCGGAACATGCTTTCACGTTCCTGGTACTTATTAAGGCTTCCCATAGGAGTAGTGGAGGAGAAACTGAGTGCTCTTCAAATACCCCAAGTACTATTCACGTCGAATGCACATTCATATTGCCAGTATTTCGAATTTTCCACGTACCTTTATAAAAATTGTTGATAACTAAAATACACTTAGTTTTTGTTAAAAGGTTTTATGTTTGACCACAAACAAAGAAAAAAGATCACCTCTACTTAAAGTACAGGTGATCTTTTATCTTTGTTTGTTTTAATACTGTATTGCACAGTTAAAACGTTATATATAGATACATAGGCGAAACTAAGCCAGTCTAAACTTCAGTATTGTGGACAAGGCTTTAATAATTGTGCGCAGATAGATAAGAATTAAAAGGCAAAGATAACAAAAAAAATAAAGAGATGTAAGATTTTGAGATACGTAAAAAAAATAAAAGCCAAAGAAAATTATTTACTAGAAAACGTAATATTGAACACATACAATAAAGTAAAGATTAAATTCATTATAATTAATAATATAATACATAGATACAAATTACGCATACCTAACCTACAATAACTTTTGAAGGTCCTTGACCTTTCCCCCCCCCCCCCCCCCCCCCCCCGACTTCCATAATATATCAATACAAATTTAAAGTCTAAAAAAATTACGCGGTGACAACCAAATGGAGAAGTCAAATGAAGTCACCGATTATTATGGTGCAAGCTCAAATATTATGTGCCTAAATAATAAAAGAATAATTCAGTTATTTTGATATTTTTTAATTCCATAAGCTTTAGATGTATGAATTAATACACTAGCAACTCAGTTTGTCCAATGTCTACTATTCATTGGTAGAAAATAATGAACAGATTAAAGAATATCAGAAAAATTTAATAATATTGTGGTGTATAAGATGCATCCTGTATCAAGTGCCAGTGACGGGGACGGCGGCGTCATCAATTCAATCGATTGCGTTCGTTTTATGCAGCAAAATAAATGTTTTATGTTTTAATTATTTATCTCTGGTGTACTGAACTAAAATAATTGTTTTGAATACGGGTAAGAGTTAGTATCTTGTAGATTCCTATATTGTGCACTTCTCGTTGGATTGACATTATTATTTCACTTGGTATCTAATAAAATCCTAATGCACCGAGCGTAGCAAGTGGCACTGCAGGTAATATGAAGTGAATTAATGTTATTGTATTGGCGCTTCTGTTATCCAAGCATTTCAGTTAAGTGCTCAAATATTGGAAGCGCAAAGGTAGTACCTAATAATAGATGTTATAATATGGCGCATAATTTATTGATGTTAAACTTCTTTACGCACCTATACTTGACTTGGTGAGTTAGCTGTTGAATGCGTGACGAGAGCGTTACAAAAACTGTGATATAGAATAGAATAGAATAGATAAACTTTATTGCAACACAACACAATAGGAAAAATACAAGGAAAACAGTAATAGTACTTAGTGCTAGGGTCCAAAGGCGGCCTTATCACTAAAAGTGATTTTTTTAAAGGCAACCTAAGCGTACGAAGCCGATAAAAAAAGTGGAAAGTGGATGGTGGATAAAGTATTTTACAAAAAAATAAAACAAACTTACATGAACATACATACTACATTTTCATATTAACAACACAAAAACCGATATAATTTTATATATACTATAATAGATATATATTATATATATTTCTATATATCATATATATCTATTGTTATGTGATCTGTTATACATAAATAAATGTAAATCCGTATTAATAGTAAGTATAAATGGAAAAAGGGTGTTTATTTTAGTTATTTGTTTGTTTGTTTGTCCTTCCTTTACGCCCTAACTTAGCAACCAATCAACTTTATATTTGGCATAGAGTTGGTTGAAAGGATGGAGAGTAGCATGGGCTCTTTTTTATTTTTATTCACTTTTTATTATTGGGATTTGTAAAAATCAATAATACGCGCCGATATAGAACGCGGGCAACAGCTTGTAAGAAATAAAATTGACGTCACAAATTCCATTACCGAGCAAGTATATAGGGCATCGGTGAGAAGGCGCTTGAAACTGCTAGAAATACAAAACCTCGCGAAACAATATAGAGGCCTGTCAGTCGCACGGATTTTTATTAATTGCGGTCTCGTGAGATCTTCTACTTCCTTTTGTGCCACTCAGAATTGTCCCATCTACCGACTAAGACAACACACTATACGTATCTAATATCGATGGTAATCAGATATTAGCGTAACGTGTATCGTGTAACTCTAATCTCTCGCTAGTTGACGGGTAGCAAATACCGAAGCTCATACAAATACCAAAGCTTAACTGAACCAGTTTTCGTTAGAACTAACTCAGCCAAGCGTTAAAATTAATTGATTCTATTTGTCGATTTCCAACATATCCATAGTAACATAAAGTTAAAGTCAAAGTCAAAGTCAAAAATATCTTTATTCAAGTAGGCCCACAGGTAGCACTTATGATGCGTACATTACATGAGTATTACACGGTAGTGAGATGATGGAGATAGCCATATTCGTAAACTTAAAACTAAAGCTACGAGGGTGCCAAACGCGTCCTGGTCTAAGAAGAAGCCTACAATAAACTTAGCCGGGTGTTTTTTTTTTGTTACCACCATCTCACAATATCATTTAAAATTCTTAGAAGAGCAACCTGGTTAGAGCAATCATTCACACCCAACCTTTTTTATCGATTACGTAGAACTTTATACTATAATAAGACTTTTCTATAAGCTTATGTTTTAATACAAACTTTGAACTTTTTAAGAGACATCTCCAAAAATTTCAATGGGTAGTTTATTGTAGAATTGTATGTACATATTTCAAACATATCGCACAGCGTTGTCTATCATATACTAAACACATCCGAAGTTCGAATCGCTCGGTTTCGCTTCATAGCTTAGTTTAGCTGAAACCCTATCCACAGAAAACTTTCTGTGGATAGGGTTTCAGCGAAATGAATTTCGAATACCTAGTTAGGTATTTGAAATTCAGCTACTCTTTTGGTTGATTTCAAAAATATCCTCAGTCATCCACGCAATGCGCTGGTGGTCGCGACATAACACTCATGCGTTTCTCAAATTGCTAACTTCATAAGATGTATAACATAACTACTCGTACCTCTTTGCAACAGAATAAAGCAATTGGTCGCTCACTAATACCTTCGCTCTGTATTCTTTACATATTACGTTCCGTTCCCACATTAATATATTAGATCTAGATGATGACTAAGGAATTTTTAAACACTTGCCACATGCACAAAGAGACCCCCTTAGTAAACTAAGCTATGATTTCTGTCACTATTAATCGTGTGAATAAATGATTATTATTATTATAATTACATAATTCAATCGGTTAATTTAAAATACATCCCAACAAACGCATCCTGGCTCAATACCGATGGAAATTGAAATAATGACGTGATACATGAACCATGTGATACAATAAGCAGGCCTGACAGTCGCGCGGAAAATTTATTCATCGAACTTCTGAGGTTTTCTATTACCAGACAGATGTTTACTCGTCTGCCGCTTAAAAGTTCTCGTATAGCTACGAACATGTGTTTGTCGTTCCGTACCATTGGAACTCGATCTAGCTAAAGTAGTTAAATTTTTCATCATTATATCAAAAAATGGTCGTGTGGATGTTAGCAGCAGCCGATTCACTGAGGTGTTTTGTAAGATTTCCAAAATGTCCAGCTCAAAAATTGTTCAAAAGTTGCATATTTAAGGCGTCAAGAAAAACAAAAATACATGTAGTATATTTGATTTTCTTGACGCCTTAAATATGCAACTTTTGATGCGTACATTACATGAGTATTACACGGTAGTGAGATGATGGAGAAAATCAAATATACTACATGTATTTTTGTTTTTCACATATATATAATACTAGCTGTTGCCCGCGACTTCGTCCGCTTTTGTTTTTGTTTTTCGAAAGACATGTGCCTCATAAATGTGGCATCTTTTTATGTATTTGTGATAGCTAAGCCTGGTGTAAAATCGTCAAACTCTTTCGTCCCCTCTCCCAAGAGAACTGAGTAGAATTTCGGGATAAAAGCATCCTATATTACTTCTGATACCTTCAGGAATATGTGTACAAAGTTTCGTGATGATCGGTTTAGTAGTTTTTGCATGAAAGCGTAACAAACAAACTTACATTCTCATTTATAATATTAGTAGGGATATATATGTATATATCATCATATATACTATACACATCCGGAGTTCGAATCGCTCGGTTTCGCTTCATAGCTTAGCCTAGCTGAAACCCTTTCCAGAAAAAGTTAGCTTAACTAGGTATTTGAAATTCAGCTACTCTTTTGGTCATGCGTACCTCAAATTGCTAACTTTATAAGATGTATAATATAACTACCTCTTTGCAACAGAATAAAGCAATTGATCTCTCACTAATACCTTCACTCTGTATTCCTTTCACGTTCCGTTCACACATTAATATATTAGTAGATTTTGTTTTTTTATGTGGCATTCAATTTAGTTGTAGTTCTTAAAAAAAATTAAGTTTTCAGTATCGCTAAGCCTTAACTGAGGGGTGTGCTGATGTCCGCTGAGGAGCTCTGTCCTCTATCTCCAACCACATTCATCAGATATACACAAAGATTGGGCAAAATTAAACACATATTACAACCTCTATAGTACAAAAATAATTATTTAAATCGGTTATAATTTGTCGGAGTTATGGTGTAAAATCGTCAAACACTTTCATCCACTCTCCCAAGGAACCGAGCTTAATGTCGGGATAAAAAGTATCCTTTAGTTTAGTACTTTTTGCTGAAAGCGTAACAAACAAACTTACATTGTAATATTAGTAGAGATATATATGTATATATCATCATATATACTATACACATCCGGAGTTCGAATCGCTCGGTTTCGCTTCATAGCTTAGCCTAGCTGAAACCCTTTCCAGAAAAAGTTAGCTTAACTAGGTATTTGAAATTCAGCTACTCTTTTGGTCATGCGTACCTCAAATTGCTAACTTTATAAGATGTATAATATAACTACCTCTTTGCAACAGAATAAAGCAATTGATCTCTCACTAATAACTTCACTCTGTATTCCTTTCACGTTCCGTTCACACATTAATATATTAGTAGATTTTGTTTTTTTATGTGGCATTCAATTTAGTTGTAGTTCTTAAAAAAAATTAAGTTTTCAGTATCGCTAAGCCTTAACTGAGGGGTGTGCTGATGTCCGCTGAGGAGTTCTGTCCTCTATCTCCAACCACATTCATCAGATATACACAAAGATTGGGCAAAATTAAACACATATTACAACCTCTATAGTACAAAAATAATTATTTAAATCGGTTATAATTTGTCGGAGTTATGGTGTAAAATCGTCAAACACTTTCATCCACTCTCCCAAGGAACCGAGCTTAATGTCGGGATAAAAAGTATCCTTTAGTTTAGTACTTTTTGCTGAAAGCGTAACAAACAAACTTACATTGACATTTATAATATTAGTAGGGATAGGGATAGGGATTGGGATTTAGATGATGACTTAGGAATTTGTCAAACACTTGCCACACGCAAAAAGAGACCCCCTTATGACCCCTCCAGAATCGGGGAAATGAATAAGAAAGCTGAATCTAATGGTAGGAGATGCCCTGGTGCATTATTTGCTTCAACAGTTAAACTAAAACAAATATTCATTTGGGCGCTTTCGAAATAATTATTAATTTTAAAAATTCACGGCGTATTAGTACTGTAAACTAATCGAAATTATGTATCTGTAGTCAGCTTGTAGTTTATTTGTTCCACCTGTTGTTAATGTCTGCTATTTTATTATTACTTTTTAGTATGCAGTATTTTTTTTATATATTAAAGTCGAGTTTTGACGGCCGACTGGCGCAGTGGGCAGTGACCCTGCTTTCTGAGTCCTTGGCCGTGGGTTCGATTCCCACAACTGAATAATGTTTGTGTGATGAACATGATTGTTTTTCAGTGTCTGGGTGTTTATCTGTATATTATAAGTATTTTTTGTGTATTATATTCATAAAAATATTCAACAGCTGTCTTAGTACCCCTAACACAAGCTACGCTTACTTTGGGGCTAGATGGCGATGTGTGTATTGTCGTAGTATATTTATTTATTTAAAGTCATAATCAAATATTTCTTCATTAAAATAGGCACTTAGATATCACTTTTAATTCGTACATTACATGATCTAGGATATGGATCCACCATGCTGATGGGATGGTCAAGTCGGTTGGTGGGTATCAATAATTCATTCACAACTTTTAGTCAATGGTTATTATCAGGGCTTTAACCATAAAAACCGGTAACGGCAAAAGAAAACAACATGAAGAACATAAAGTGCTACCAGGCGTGCACAGAGTATGCATATATAAAATGAAGAAAATCTCCAGTACGAGTTTTTGAAAACCTAAGGAAAGGCATTTTTAGAGTTATAAAAAGCCTAGCCTTAAGTATTTTTAACTCGTACTGGACATTTTCTTTACTTTATATCATCTGCATACCCTCTATGCACGCCACTGTGTGCTACATCCCAAAAGGTCTGTAAATACCACGACAAGGTGTTTATCGATTGAAGCTATTACACCTACACGTCTGCTGGCGAGAGTCAAAACGGAAACACCTGCTATATAACAAAGCGTGATAGGGCTGCCAGCTGTAGATTGTTGCGAATTAATGTTCCAATGAATGAATACTCTTTTATATTCGTAATTAATAAAAATTGCAGAAAGCTGAAAAACAAATAGGTCACGATTCTGAGTCTGATCATTTGCTCATTGTCAGACTTCATACGCACTCGAGAACATTATGGTGAACACCCGGACGTGCAGGTTTTCAGTCGATGTTTTCCTTTCAGTTAAGCAAGAAAACGGACAAAACTCTAAAAGTTAAAGAGCTGCATGCAGTGGCGTGCATAGAGGGTATGCAGAGGGTATGCAGATTATATAAAATGAAGATAATTTCCAGTAATAGTTATAAAAACTTAAAGGTAGGCATTTTATAACTCCTAAAAAGCCTATCCTTAAGTTTTTTATAACTCGTGCTGGGGATTTTTTTCATTTTATAGTATCTGTTCGCTTAGTGCATACCCTGTATGTACGCCACTGGCTGCATGCCGGGGATCAAACTGGGTGTACTACTGAATGTACGTAATTTTAAATAATTGTTACTTATGAGAAAGGTTTCGCACACCTAAAAAGAAAGTAGATGTTTGGGATGTATACCTACTCATATTATTTTTACCTTCAATAACGAAGGAAGAACTTCAATTGACCTTACTTTACCAATTTTAATATAAGGGTTCCTCTAAATAAAGAAATTTGTGGTATTAAATTTTCTTTCATATGGTAACCCTAAATACAGACACCTTTGTAGGAAGCGTCGCGACGTTGGAAACCTCGCGTCGTTATATAGTAGGTGAAGGAGAGCTCAAATCAGAAAAACTTACACCAAAGCGCACAGCTCTGTCTAGGAAATAAAACTAAGAAAATCAACAATTCCAAATTCATTTATTTCAAGTAGGAGAAAATAAAATCGAAGTACATCTTTATTGTACACCAAACACATAACAAAATCTTTTCCATATTAAAATGTTAATTTCCCATCAAAATTATTATAATTTAACTACATAAGGTTATCTTTACAAAAATAACATTTTGTGTAAAGAAAACCTTATGTAGGATTAATATTTTATACCTAATAATGTAGATAATGTGGCTTATTTATAAGAGGAAGGTATATCTGTTCGCGTGTTTTTTTTAATCTTCCGAAGGCCTGTTTTTTTGTAGTAGGTATCACATAGTATTTACTTATAATATCGTGTAGTAAGCGCATGCGGAAAAAAACCGCTAAGTGTAGTATACTCCTTTGGCTTGACTCCTACATATAATGTACCATTATTTCAGACTAAAATAATATTTTATTATAATATGATATAATATTCTATTAATAATATTTTTATTTAATATAATATTATTAATAATGAGATATTAACTTTGTTTCTAAATGGGAGGTTTCGGGTTCGATTCCCGGTAGGGGCACTTTGGGCAATAATTTCTGAATTTCACTGGACTCCAGATCGGTGGGAGGCTCTGGCGTTGGCTAGTTACCACCCTACCGACAACGTGCCACTAAGCGATTAAGCGTTTCGGAATGATGCCGCGTAGAAACCGACTAGGGGTATTATAACTTGCCCTAACACGTTAGCCCGTTACCATCTTAGAAAGCATAATCACTTACCAGTAGGTTAGATTGCAGTCATGGCTTAACTTGTAGTGGAATAAAAAACATAGCTCTAGAAGCGAAACAAATTTTCGATTTCTATTTTGAGTTTATGAAATATATACAAATCTACAGATATTCGAAGTACCAAATCTTTTATCTTTATACTATCAGTATAAACATAGATAAAGACAAACGTAAATCATAAAACTTCCGTGGTTGGATGAACAGAGAATTCTCAAGGGGGTTGAAACCTCTTACGTGTTCAGAAGTGAGATGCAATATGCATTAACCTAACATTAATATTTCCTGAGAGATAAGATCAAGAGAATATGAGTACTCCTCCGTTATTTGGGCGTCAAAATATCAATATTATACTGCATTAGTCGTGAATGTTGTTGATGTGAATAAAAAAAAGTGTGTATTTTTTGTTCAAAACTAGTATTAACTTAGACATAAGTATTTTTTAGACAGTGTCAAAAATCTGTCAAAAATCTGATCGATTGTTTCCAACGGCTCCCAACGGCTCTATTAATGTCATCTGTCCACTCTGTCATGTCTCCTTAGGACCTTGGGACCCCAACGCCCATTGGTTCTCCAAGCTATTTGCCCCGCCCATTATCACTTCAGTTTAATCAATAGCCTATAAACGTCCACGGCTGGACTTAAGGCCTCTCTCAAGAAGAGGGTTTGCCCATAATCACCACGTTAGGCAGACGGGTTGGTAATCTCGGTAGATACTAGTAGTAGCACAAAGACTGCTGTCCGTTATCTGCAGTTATATACCCTAAGTCACCTCGTATCAAAACCGCTGTAAGAGGAAGGGTAGTAACAGCTGTATTCTGATCGGCCTTCATCAAACGGCGTAGCTTAGCGACTCGTTAAACTGCGAGTATATCGTTAACTCCAGTCCTTTTAACTATTTCTGATATCACGGATATCACGGAATAATCACGTAGAGATACTGCGGTCATAGCCCACTCCATCGCCCGCTGTGTGAATCCGACCCTTGAATGAGTTAATGAACATACTTTTATTGCACAACACAAAAAGTACATAAAAAAGAAAAGTAAAAGAAAACAACGTATACAATTTGGCGGCCTTATCGCTTCATAGCGACTTCTTCCAGTCAACCAATGGCGAATAAAACAAATACAGAAACAAGAAGGTGGGTGGTGCATATATACCCGTAAAAAATAATTCATTACTTAAATTAATATATATACAATAATACTCGTAACCAAATACAAACAAATAAATATGTCACTACAAATAGCGCCAGCATTTTGGGTACCATGACAATAAGTGAACAGTTAGACGGCTTATATTTTTTGCTCATATTTATGTTATTTTGTAATTATTGTTATGTGTTTTCTAATTGGAATTATATTTATAAGTAGGCCTACTTGAAATATATGTATAGCATAAAAAAACTATAAATATAGAGAAAAAAACTACAAATACAAATACTTAAAGGGGGCAGTTACCTTGGCCAACGAATTAGTTAGGCCATCCAAAGGAGCAATGCTGCCCGCATCTTAGGAACTGTGCCTTGCTGCGGTGGTTTCGAAGACGTTTTAGATTTTATTTAGTTTTACATAGTTTATTTTAGGTTATATGTATAAAACATATGGAAAAATAAATATATTGGTACTTAAAGAATATAATGTAAATACTTAAATAAATAATATAAAAATGATATTTACTTAAAAACAATATAATAAAGTAAGAAAAAAGAGAAAAAAGCAGTCTACTAAACTATCACTGGTCATCAGACGACTGAGACAAAAAAAGAGCCTTCTTATGAGGCCCGTTATTGTTAGTGACGTAATAACTGGACCTTGGTTTAATAAAACGCAAAATTACTTGAACATTAAATCGACTTATTTGACGTCATAAATGGAATCAGGGTCTTAGCATGCGAGTAGCAAAGAAACTGCGGTCTTTGAGAACCAAGCCACAAAGTATGAGTAATCGATAATAAAGTATTAAAGATCGGTAGTTTGTGAACGCCCTTACAAAGTACACTTATGTTATGAGGATATGTGGTATAGACCAACATATCAGTGTCCTGGCCGTCAGGGACAGATATAGTAGTCTTTATACAAGGTTATTTGGAAAGAGATTGGAATGCACTCGATTAAAGAGACAGGACACCTCCTATAAAAAGTATCATTATTCTTTATAGGACTTATTAATCACGAGTACTTATTGTAATAACTTGACGCCACTTGAAAAAAACTTACGTATTTTTTTTATGTTATCTTAACCCTGAATCATTTCTTTTGCCATAGATATCTCTGTCTTTTACAGGTATCAAAAAGTCATAACAGTAAAAAATTTAAATAATTTTATTTGTGAACCCAATCGGATCGGATTGGCTATCCGACATAAGTTCCAAAATGCTCACGGTGTTTCCCCGCTACCGAAACACTTGGCTCTATGACTTCGCTGGTAAGGTGAGGGGGTGACACCGTCAAAATTTCCCATCAGAGAAAAACTGTCATTATCTGTATTATCAGTATATTTAACGTCCCACTGCTGGGAATAATTTTCATTGGTTTAAATCATCGGACCACTAATAGAAACCGCCATCCTGCATTTCTATTAGTGGTCCGATGATTTCCGCGTTTCATAATGATGTGCATTTATTAATTTATGTCTAACCTATGGATACAAGCGTTGATAACCCAGTGCGTAGGACTTCTACTTCACTTGCTGGGGGGCCCAGTTTGAATCCCAGCAAGCACCACTAACTTTTCTAAGTTATGTGTGTTTTAAGTAATGACAATCAGTTGCTTAACCGGTGAAGGAAAACATCGTGAGGCTACCTGCATATTCTAGAGTTCTCCATAATGTTCTCAAAGTTGTGTGGAGTCCACTTGTCCGCACTGAGCAAGCTTGGTGAACAACGGCCGTAACCCCTTGTGCCCTAAAGTGGGCCGGTAATAGATTGTTATGATGTTTATCGTGTATATGTGACTACAGGTATCCTGTCTGCTTTCCCGGTTTCGATGGCCCGGACGATGAAAGCACTGACCCATGATATGTTTGCATAATCCTTTACATATTTTCAACCTCCTCGGAGACCGCTTGAAGCTATCGGATGTCGGCGCTTAAAGTTTTACGGTGCTCGTTAACATCCTAACAAATTTATGTAATGTAGAGTCTTACAAAATTGTTCTCTTGTGCATTCAATCTTCTTTTAAGTAAAACCAATGGTTTTATCCATGTTTATATTACACATTTTGGATATGTGCATCTACGAGGTTACTTGGAAGAAGGTATGCCACTCCCTTTTTTATCCCACACAAGATAGAAAAAAATATAGCTTAATAAAATCATGTCCGAAAAGAGCCACTGCTCAGTGTCCCTTTTATTAAGGAGTGTGGCAGTTATATTTAATCGTACCGGAACGCTATATAACTTAGTCCTATTTGTCGGTAGGGTGGTAACTAGCCACTACCGAAGCCTACCACCAGTAAATAAGTAACAAACAGTAACTTTATGATTAAAAGTGCTTATATAGGGCCTTCTTGAAACAAATGAATGTTGAAATTTGTGTTTTATTTCATAGTGTGTCACTTTGTTTGTTACCTATTTTACGGCTGAACCACTGCAATGAACTTGATCCAACTTACATATACAGGGTTGAGTAAAAAATACCATAAAGCTTGCAGTTCTTATCAAAATTCAGTATTAATTTAATTAACAAAAAAAAAAAATATTTCTGTAAAGTTCCATTACACTGTGAAACCAAATACATGTGACTCGACAACGTCGCGCAGTCGAGTCGTGGTACGCGCGTAATTTGGATATTAATTTCCGTCATGCTCGACGAGTAGATAAAACTGATAGAAGGCATATACATGGAGAAATCCTTTCCCCGTTGAGGAAAATTCCCCTGGCCTTGCTAGCCGTGCTGAAAAATAAACGGCTACCGTACAATTTTAATTTTTAAAAACTGAACGACGTCACGAGAAAACGCTTCTAGCCTATATTCCCCCAAACTCTAGTTCATTATAGGCAAGTGTATCTTGTCGACAGTGCCTTGAGACTTTAATAATTAATTAAATCTTGTAATTGAGCGTTAATTACACAGTTAATTGACAATTAATTATGATCACACTATCAATGATTGATTACTATCTAGTGAATTGGTTTGGACGGATTTAATTAAATTTACTTAATGAAGCTCCGTGCAAAATATCACGGTATTCCTGAAACATACAGTGTCGGGGACAAGTTTGTTTTATATAAAACAATCGACCCACATCGGCTTCGCCCGGGTGCAATGAAGATTCAATGTGGGGCAGTTTTGAGCAATTAATAATATATTTTTTTACTCTATGGCAATACGCACATCACCATCTAGCCCCAAAGTAAGCTAAAAATATACATAAATACTTAGAATATACATATAAACACCCAGACACTGAAAAACATTCATGCTCATCACACAAACATTTTCCAGTTATGGAAATCGAACCCACGGCCTTGGACACAGAAACCAGGGCCGCTGCGCCAATCGGCCGTCTAACATCACAAAGCTTTGCTTTTTCTACACTGTAATAATAATTATTTATTTGGTAACTATGACCCATCTACACTTTTATATAACGAATAATGAAAATACAGTAATAATCAAAAACTAAACAAAAAAAATACATGAGAGATTAATATTAAATATACAACATAGTTACAAATTTGAATTTCTGCATCCAGGCAGTTTACGTGGAGTTTAATATATAGCTTGTAAATCGGAGTGTCGTATCTATTTATTAATGCTTTCAGGATGCCGTTACTGCTTACCCACGTTCTTTTCATCAAGGATGCTATTCGTTTTCTTCTGATGGCAAAGAAGTCATCAGTGTGAGCCCTCGCGAACATTTCTGACACTTTTGCTTTCTGGCTACAACAGGCAAACCTGTGGACCAACATATTACAGCTCACCGTCATAGGTAACAACATGTCCTAGATATTTCAAATGCTTGACATATTTAAGCGGGCGACCATTCAGTATGATAATATACTTTACTTCATACTATATTATGCGTGTTTACTACATATCACAATTAATTTTCAATCACTCTTCTACTTGTGAAAACTACATTAAAATCCATTGAGAAGTATAAAAGGTAAAGCGTACAAACAGTGGAAACGATTTTTTTTTATACTATGTAAAGATGTAAAATATACCTATATATTATGCTGGTGGCATTTCAGTCCTTCAACATCAACGTCCTCTCTCAACTGACTGAGGACTGAGGGTTTTAAAGCATAACCCATAAAGCTGTTCCAATCCGGATTGGTGGATTTTAACTATTAAGTATTTGTTATTTACTAGCACATGCTAGTAGTAAGAAAGCCGAACATACTTTCCTTACCATACTCGGGGTTGGACAGCGCCAATTTCCTAACTTTTTTTACAGAAAAACCTAATACTAAATCTTTGTCCGACCCGGTAATCGAACCAGTGATCCGTATTTGAACTTGTTAAACCACAGGCAGGTAGGCTAAATAGGGTACTATATATTTTTTAAATCTATCTTTATAAATTATGATTTGCGGATCATGTTATGGAGTTATATTATTATAAGTGGCGTGTATAGAGGGTAAGCACAGGGTATGCAGATGATAAAAAAAAAGAAAATCTCCAGTACGAGTTATAAATACTTCAGGGTAGGCTTTTTATAACTCTTACAATGCATATCCTTACGCATTTTATATCATCAGTATACCCTGTGCATACCCTCTATGCACGCCACTAATTTATTACGAATATATCTCAAAATAGGCTTCGATTCTTTTGCACCTTTTAAAAATTTAAACAAATGGCAGTAACAACATTTCTCATGCATGCAATATCCATCCATTTCTATCATCAAGACACATCGCTTATATAGAAGACAAATGCCCAGTAATTTCACCGATTATTATGCATTGGACACACAAACTATAAATTATTGGACCGATATTACGTTACGTTAATTAAAATAGATTTCCTGCTTTCATGCAAAATTTACTGTACCCAAATTATTAATTTTAGTGCGAAAACGTTAGTGATTATAAATGCAATTAATAGCTGATCATTGGTTTAATAGTTAGCATGTTCGACTTAGGATGACGAGGTCCAGAGTTCGATTCAGATCTGTATACAATCCGCAATATACCCTAACCTACCGCATCGCATCGCCTGCGAACCTGTGTGCTTAGCTTCTTAATGTCGCAGCATGATTTTAACTTTAGAAGAAGAAGAAGAAGAAACACTATATTGCACGTAAACACACAGGAAAAGAAACATTAAAGAGTACTTATACAGTAAACAATGTAGACATGCAAAGGCGGCCTTATAAGCAAGCAATCTCTTACGGGCAACCTTTGTAGAAAGGACTTACAGCAAGAGAACGGGATAGTGCCTTAATATAGGTATACATAAATGCCAAAAATATGTATTGTATACAAATAATTAGATAATTTAAATTAATAAACGTAATAAATAAATATAAAATAAACATGATATATATATAAATATATAAGACACATAATATATAAAAGTAAATTTTAATACATAATTTACAAACAATAATAAAGCAACAATTTCACATGCCATTACACAAAGGGAGGTAGTAGTCCTTCGGTCCTTAGGTAGTAGACGACTCCTAAATATAGGAAGGGAATTACTTCCACGCATTTCAGAAGGCAGATTGTAGTTCCATAGCATAATTGCCTTAAAGGTGAAAGAATTACCGAATTATTTATTTAAGAATTGGGCTATCAAACGCAGAAAAAAGATTTTTAAAACCCATCAAAATTACAAGTAGTTATGTTAGTAGTTAGTAGTAACCGGTACTTTTGAAACGACAAGTCTGTTTTTAGTGACTCTACCGCCGATTTGGAAAGCACCCAGAACAAGCCAACAATAAACTCAGCAGTTGCTCTTTTCCAACATCAACATTTAACAATCATTATTCTGCCATGCAAGAGCAGATCAAAGAGGTGTGCTTCAAAGCAACCTCGACATTAAGAAATTCATCAAGTGTATGGAAAATCGTGGTAACAAAACAAACAAACAAACCAACAAAAAAAGTTATGATTGAACATAGGCGAAACATGCGACATAAAAAAGAAATAGCTTTAATTCAAAATGTTCCGCTCAAAAATAATAATACTTTTCTGTGCGGCAGTTAATGACATATTATATCCTCATTAGCTTTAATAGGGCCCGACCTTTGCCAGCAAGAGGACCAGACCAGTAGGGCTAAGATACTCATTCCGTGATATTGTCTACTCTACAACAGGACGATAAAATGGTAGACATAATTACGAGTATCTCCTAGCACGTTAGCCCTACAAGTTTTAGTTCATTCTGAAATTTTAAATTCGCCCGCCACCCTCAATTTAAAAGGCCAAGACGTTGTTCAAACGTCACAATTCATTTCGCTACAAATGACTTTACATAAAGTTAGATGAAAGGCAAGTTTAACTTTCAACGGATGATAAATTTTGCAAACCAATTGAAGGGGTCAGGATCTCAGAGTAACGAAAAGTAGAGAGACACACAACCACCGCTGGGCAACCATTGTATGCACAGCCGATTTCACTGCCTCTCGTAGCTCTAGTGAGTTCATAAATTTATATAAATCATTGGAAAATATTATAATATCATAACCATATTTTTAGGATTTTCATCGTTAACATCATCGATTTTGAATAAAAGCGTCGCTGTTATTTTCATCTTCCAAATAATACACACGTTTATCTTGGCGCCATTTAATTCATTCATTTTAGGTAATTTTTGAGTCTTTCACTCGTTACCCGTAATTCATTTAAAGAAAAGACAAGCTGTGGTCTGCTCATTGTTTGTTTATTTGCTATTCCAATTAAAGTAATTAATGAAGACACCTGAGTCTTTCCACAATCATGAGAAAACCTATTTAAATATTATAACACGTATTTAAGCAATAGTTAATCAACCTATATTTAAAGCATTACTTACTATTTAACCTCCGTTGAAAAAACACTATGTCATTATGGTCACCTACTGAACTAATCTCGACAAATTTTTAAACAGAGATATTTTGCAACCTAAAAAGGGGCATAGGGTGCAATTTAGTTCGGTAAAACAGATCCACGCAGCTTACGTTGCCGGTAATAGCTAGTCTGTCCTGGTAATCAAAAGAGGAAAGATTAGATTTATTGTATTTTTGTATGCAATAAATACATAAAAAAATACTTAAATTAACTTACTAAACATTCGTTTATATACTAACATAGGACATAGATCTTTTTAGGGAGTTACTTTTTCTACCTATCACCCAATCGTCAGTGTGAAAGTTATCTACGATTTGTATAAAATCGATCCATAGTCAGTACATATATGAAAATGTAATTTATGTCCATAAAAATATAACAAAATTTAAAAAGAAAATGGACTGTAACAATATAAATATTAGAAGTAAAAATAAACTCGTTGTGCAGTTTACTAGGCTATACAAAATTGCAAATTCATTCAAGGGCAATTGTATATTATTTTATAACAAATTAACAAATGAAATCTTTGAGATGTCTCTCAATAAGTTCAAAGTTTATATAAAACGTAAGCTTACAGAAAAATCCTATTAGAATATTAAGGATTACTTAAACGATAAAAAAAGCTTGGGTGTGAATCGCTCTAGCTTCATAGCTTAATATAAACTTACCGGAAGATGGACCGAAAAAAAAAAATACCCGGCTAGTAATTTAGTATAAGTTTGTTGTGGGCTTAAGCTACGCTTACGCTTCATAAGTGACTATGATAGGCCCACATGAATAAAGTAATTTTGAATTACGATAGAACGCCATCTGGTGACAAAACTGCTTTCCGAATTCTAACTAGATGGAGTTTTTTCGTTTCCATGCAAATGTTGATTCAATTTGAATTGATTGAATAGGTACAGACGTAGCTAGAGCGTAGATATAGAATTTATACTTGGCACTCTACTAGCTATCTATAATTATTCTGTTGTCTATGACCAGAGCCGAGGTCCAGGAGCGAGTTGCCCTTCGTTATCACAACGGACACGCGGGTGGGAGGGTCCAACAGATAAATTAATTATGATGTCCGTGATGAGCTTTTATACCCTTAAAATTAACTGAATAAATTTTCCGACTTTAATGGTTAGGATCTTATTAATTCCGGTCGCAGTGCCGGTCTTTAATCAAACGGACCTTTGGATAGAATAACTCATCATCTACCTGATTAATTTTCTTCAAAGGGTTTGTTTCTCATAGAATTGTATAGTTATAGTGTTCAAATAATGATAGAAACTGACGAAATATTTTATTTTTACGTCATAATATCACATATTACAAAATAATATTACGTATCTATGTAATTAAGTATCGGGTCAGGTTATGAAAGCATATAAATATCTATTCTAATATATGTACGTTTATACCCGTTGTTTCGTAGTTATAACGTAAATATATTATGTATGTTGAATGTTCATGCAAGTTTATTATATTCTTATTTTAATTTTTACTTTATGCACTTTCACACACTTACATTAATCTTTACACTACACTTTCTCCCTTTTTATTAGCTTCGCACACTAAGGTTGCCTTTAAAAGATCACTTTTAGTGGTAAATCCGTCTTTTCATCCTTGCACTACTATTGCTGTTTTTCATGTGTTTTTTCACAATAAAGTATTTCTATTCTATTCTTATAAGTGATATTTAATAGCTTACAGATAACATAGAAAAGTTTGAGGTGCGTGCCGGGGTTCGCACTCGGCCCCCCCCCGAAAGTTAAGCCGAAGTCTTAACCACTAGCCTATATCTGCTTCTCTGTTTCAATATCATGTCAATATTTACATCCAGATAAAGGCCTCGCATCGTTCTCATCTCTTTATGTAAATTACAGCTCCTGTTACGTGTAGGAATGTAGGACAGTGCCTGGTTATGAGAATGAGAATATTCTGCGTTATAAAACCTATTGACGTCCTCTTTGGCACAGGGGTGAGCGTGGTGGTCTTATAAGTTGAAATCCCGGGTTAGGTTGCCGGGGGCTAAATTGGAAATTATATATTTGGGAATTATAATTTCCAATTTTTCGTAAACGGTTAAAATTATAACCAAAAAATGTTAATGGCCTAATTGTTAATATTTAAAAGTTCTAAGAAAAATTCCGCGACAGCATAATTATATCTTTTAAGTTTTAAGGTTCTCACTCAAATCTTTTTTATTGTTATCAAACTTCTAAAGCACTGCATTACATGCACCAATCAGTGAGCTCACGCACACGCAAACATTACAACAATACACATCAATAATAAGATGCTGAGTAGTTAAGGTGTCACGAAATTTTAGTGTCGACACATAATTGTACGTGGATGACGAGAGCGTTTTTGCGGCAGTAATCTGACGCCAATTAACGCGCCCTACATCCTGCCCTGCGCACTCGACTGTAAGATTACAGGCGAGAATTGCACCAGATTGCAGGAAGAAGCTCTCTCTAGTCTACTATACTTATAGTTAAATTTACTAGCAAAGTTGTAAAGACAGATTCGTTTCTTGAACCTTTCCTAGCCACTGACCTATTCATAGTTTTAATATAAAACTTGTTAATATTTTGTATGCGTGCTGCTTGAAATTACATACTAAACTATCTCAGATTTGTCAAGAAATTTCGGTGACGCCTCTCATCCATTTTTGGATATGGATGATGCGAGCTCTTAGAGCAATTAACGCGTCATACCTCGTACCGACTGCGTGATTACAAGCGAAAATTGCGTTATATTGCAAGAAGATCCTCTATTCTCTACAGCTACACACTATAATAAAGTGATATCAAAGCTATACCAAAGAGTTTCAAAATTCAAAAAATCAAAATTCATTTATTTATGATCAGATTACATTGGATCAACAGAGACGATGGCGTCAGGAAAAGTTTAAAACTGCTTTCCAGCCGCCACGCCCACCTCCAAAACTTAAGCTATGATTATATTATGTCCCAAACCAAGTTGTTGTATAATATAATAAACTAAAGAGATGCCGGCAAAGCGATCAGCGTAAATCTGCTACGGGCTACGGCTATACTTAAGAGCTAGGATGCCTTTTGCAATTTTTAAACACCTGAGATATAATAAGGCAAGAATTGTACAAGTTTGTAGGAAGAAGCTCTACTTTACTTAGGTACTCTTGTACTCGCTGGTATTCTAAGTGACAAGTGCTTAGCGTCCGTATTATATTGTTAAGCTACCTAACTACTCTTCACTGTTTAATTGTATATTCTTCGTAAATATTCTAAAGCCCTTGACAGCGTAAGAACCTCAACGTTCTTTACACCTGTACTAATTGGTAGTGTTAATGGAAAACGTTCATCGTTCAGATTATCTTGATCTTATTCTACCTACTTAGTTAATATATATACATATATAATATGTGTTATCCTTTTCATCTGAACATTGCGTGCTACGTATTATCTAGTTGCCATCAAATTTCGGTTTAGCCACATAATTGCTTATGGATGACGCGAGCGCTCTGAGCAAGTGTAATCTGATGCCAATTAACGTGCCCTCCTGCCCTGCGCACTCGACTACGTGGTTACAGACACTATACTTAGGTAAACTTTGACTCGCTAGTATATATAGATACCTGTGGAATAATATATTCTTTGTTAGTAAATTGAAGTTACAACTTCTCAAGCCCTTCGTCCTGGGCACGTACTTGGCAGCGTGATTAAAGTCAGGAATTGAACGAGAGTACCGTAAGAACCACTACTATATTTTCACCTGTACTGTGAAAAGCGAAGCAAGAATTGTACAAGATTACTGGAGAAAGCTCTTTATAGTCTACAAAAATGGCACTATATTTCTACCTACTTACTTATCATTGTAAATAATTCGTAATTCTACCTTTAGTTAACATAAAGATAAATATTGGTAGTATATGAAATCCTTCTCGTCCGAAAATTACGTGCTATGTTTCATGTATTTGTCGTCAAACTTCTATCTGGCCACGAAATTACATATGGATGACGCGAGCGCTTTGAGCAGTTGCAATCTGACGCCAATTAATACGTCATACCTCCTGCCCGGCCCCGACTTCGTGGTTATAAGCGAAAATTGCTTTATATTGCAAGAAGTTTCTCTATGCTCTACAGACAGCTATATATACCAAATAGAACCGACAGACGTCGGAGCACCAAGGTGCTGGAATGGCAACTTCGCACCAGACGAGGGGACAGATTAAATCAAACGAGTCGCAGGGGGCGCTGAACCATAGCGGCACCGTAGTGTTTGGAACGAATTACAAAAGACCTATCTCCAGCAACAGACGTCCATTTGTTCAGCGTAACCGTACAACCAATATAGATATCATGACTGGGTCTATAATATTGTAGCGTTTACATCTTTAGTATTTGATATGTTTAGGAATTCTATGATATATTATAAAAGTTTATTTATTTTGCTTTACTCCGCGAAGAGCAGGAGAATCCGTATGGTGTAATTTATAATTTCTCACGTTCCGCTCCGACACCGAAGCATACTCAGGAGATGTAGACTTTGCAATGATGTCGGAGCGAAACGCGCGTAGAGCGTAGGGACAAAACCGAAGATCTGTTAGTGTCTCCATATAGAATAAAATAGTTGGATTTCAATTTTAATTGAAATTTAATTTATTCTAATTTTTAATTCTACATTTTAATTATTTACTGTTTTTTTTTCTTTTTTTTTTTTTTAAATTTGTCTTTTATATTTATTTTGTGTTAAATTTTGTATATGGGTCCCCGACCTGAAATAAAATGTTGTTTTTTTTTTATAGATTCGATTTCGGGGAGTACCTATAGCAAAATAAGCTTAGTTTTCATTATACATCTTTAGTAGAAGTAGAACTTTTTGTGACAGAGCTCACCCGGCGGCACTAATGAGCATGTTGGTAGTAACCAACATGCTCATTAGTGCCGCTAAGCAGCATTGTCACAATACTGTGTGCCGGTCTGAAGGCTGTGGTTGCCGATGAGGCTCAACGCCAACGCCTCAAGTTGACGGACACAGGGTACACTTTGCAGGATGTTCCTCGCATGACCTGGGAAGTATTGTTGTGTTATTGCTCTTACCATCAGGTGGGCTTTTTTTTGACGGCCGACTGGCGCAGTGGGCAGCGACCCTGCTTTCTGAGTCCAAGGCCGTGGGTTCGATTCCCACAACTGGAAAGTGTTTGTGTGATGAACATGAATTATTTCCAGTGTCTGGGTATTTTTCAGTATATTGTAAGTATTTCTGTAGATATATATTAATCATATAAAAATTTCATCAGTCATCTTAGTACCCATACCACAAGCTTCGCTTACTTTGGAGCTAGATGGCGATGGGTGAATGTGTTTGTTTGTTTGTTTGAAATCTTTATTGCACACACACATTTTATACAAAGTAAACATAAGTGATAAGACCGCTACCACTAAAGCCATCTCTTCCAGACAACCTTTGACGTTAAGAAAAACGAAGGAACGGATTTCCTCACAATGCGTGTATGGTCGTAGTATATCTATAAAAAAAAAAAAATTAGTTAGCCCGTTATGAGTAAACAACTAAAAAAATTTGCTTTCATGTTCAATTGCTCAATGTTCGCGATGAAAACAGCTTGTTATTTCATCATCATCATCATCGTCATCATCATCATCAAGATCATCATATCAATGGGTCTCCTCCCACAATGAAAAGGGAAAACCATCGTCCACCACGCTTGCCCAGTGCTGATTGGTGGACTCCACACACCTTTGAGAACATTATGGAGAACTCTCATGCATGCAGATTTCCTCGTTTTCCTTCACCGTTGGAGCAAGTGATAAAAACTAATTCTAATTGCTAAAAACGCACACAACTAAGAAAAGTTAGAGGTGCGTGCTGGGATTCGAACTCGCCACCCCGAAAGTGAAGTCGAAGTCCTACCCACTGGGCTATCACCACATCTTTTGAATTCAACTGTTTTTAATGTAAAATAAATGAATAGTGTTAATATCATAATATAATTTAGCACCACTTGTTATTGTATATGGCTTTAAAACAAGGGAGGTTTTGAGGAAGGTGGAAAAACGGAACGTTTGTGGTAGGTTGGCAAACCCCATTTGACAACTCAGTTTCAAATCCAGCCATAGGACGCAACTGACCGCAGCCGCAACGATTAAATTCGCCAACCGTTAAAATACCAAAAATACGTTCCGACTGTGGAGTTTACTAACAAAACCCTTTGCTTATCTTTCCCTGACACCTACAGTTAGAATATCAAAAATTTTAAACAAGATTTTTTGTGGTTAATCAACATTTCTTAAATATAGTTCAACGGGTACATACCACAATAATATTTTTGGATTTATAGATATTTCGACCCAGTTGCATGGTTCGTGGTCACGACGGGACTGCGTAGGAACGAAAAGTCAAGTCGGTTCTTTTTGTCGGTATTTCACGAACTGTTCAACACCCAACACTGACATACGACGATATACGTAGATATAACTTAATAGTTTAGCCGGCAATATCTAGAACATCATCATCATCATCATCATCAGCCATTGTGCGTCCACTGCTGAACATAGGCCTCTTTCAAGCAGCGCCAACTTTTCCTATTTTCGGCTTTCCTCATCCAGTCGATGCCTGCCACTTTTCGGAGGTCGTCGCTCCATCTAGTAGGGGGGCGTCCGACACTCCGTTTACCGACACGCGGTCTCCACTCGAGAACCTTTCGACTCCAACGTCCATCGGTCCTCCGACAAACGTGACCAGCCCACTGCCACTTTAGTACGCTAACACGAAAGGCTATGTCAGTTACTTTAGTTCTTTGGCGAATCACTTCGTTACGGATCTTATCCCTCAAAGAAATACCAAGCATAGCTCTTTCCATAGCACGCTGAGCGACTTGAAGTTTGTGAATTAGCCTCGCTGTCAGTGTCCACGTTTCGGCACCGTAAGTCATGACCGGCAGGACGCACTGATCGAAAACTTTTGTCTTCAGGCATTGCGGTATGGGTGACGAGAAGACTCGGCGGAGTTTGCCGAACGCTCCCCAGCCCAGCTGTATTCTTCTATCGATCTCCTTCTCGAAACTGTTTCTATCCAACTGAACGATTTGTCCAAGATATGTATATTCTTTAACAGTTTCGAGAATAGACCCATCGACAGTGACTTGCCCCGGAACGATCAGATTATTAAGCATAATCTTGGTCTTGTCCAAGTTCATCCGGAGGCCGACATTTTGCGAGGCAGCATGAAGGCCATCGATCATTTGTTGAAGCTCCTGCAGCGAACCCGCGATGATAACGATATCATCTGCAAATCGAAGATGTGAAATAAGCTCACCATTTATATTTATGCCATGTCCTTTCCAATCTAGCGTTTTGAAGACATCTTCCAAAGCATTTGAAAATAGCTTAGGAGACAGGATATCTCCTTGTCTCACCCCGCGATGCAATTGGATAGGTCTTGTAAACGCGCCTTGTACTTGGACAGACATAACAGCTGCGCTATACAAGCATTTCAGCACCTCGATGTAACGCCAGTCTACTTGGGATCGCTGCAGGGATTCCACAATTGCCCAGGTTTCGATTGAGTCAAACGCTTTCTCATAATCCACGAATGCAAGACACAGAGGCTGGTTGTACTCGTTGGACTTCTGTAGAATTTGCCTCAACGTGTGTATGTGGTCTAGAGTACTGTATCCACTCCGAAACCCTGCCTGCTCCGGCGGCTGGAAATCATCGAGCCTACGTGACAACCGGTTCGTGATGACCCTTGAAAACAACTTATAGATGTGGCTTAGGAGCGAGATAGGACGGTAGTTCTTGAGGAGTGTTTTGTCACCCTTTTTAAAAAACAAAACTACTATGCTCCTATTCCACGCCTTCGGAGTTCTCCCATTCTGAATAACAGAATCAAAAAGCCTCTGTAGCTCCTTAAGTAATGGCGTACCTCCAGCTTTTATTAGCTCTGAGGTGATTCCATCTTCACCTGGGGCTTTTCCATTTTTTTGTTGTTTCAGGGCCAAAACGATCTCATCCAAACTTACCTCGGGAAGATCGTCAGTAAAGTGGCGGGTTAGCTTGGCTCTGGGATCTTGGTTGCATTCCTCTGGCTGAGGAACTTGGGACTCATATAGTCGACCGTAAAAGTCTTCTATCTCAGCAAGTATATCTGGCTTAGTGCTAACAATTCTACTACTTGAAGTCTTCAGCTTAGTCATTTGGCTTCTTCCAAGACTTTGTGTAAATACCTTGGACCCCCTGTTTTCCTCTATAGCTTTTTGTATGTTTTGAGTATTTAGGCACCGGAGATCTCTACGTATAGATTTTTTTGTTTTTCTATTAATGGCTCGTTGTTCTGCCTGACTTTTAAATACATTTCCACGCCTCTCTTTCATAAGCTGAAGAGTCTCATCTGAGAGCTTAGACTTTTTGCCCATACGCCTTGTACCACAGAACTTATAGCCTTCTTCCCGTATGATATTTGCAACTGTTTCAAAATCCTCGTCAATATTGCTTAAAGGTTCCAGAGCTTGAAATCTGTTTGTTAGTTCCATCTGAAAGCGATCTGAGCCAGCCTGGGTCTGAAACATTGTAGGCCGGAGTGAAGACTTCATCAAACGTTTCCTTTCCAGCTTATAATCGATATTTAGAGTGCCTCGAACAAGTCGGTGATCGCTTCCTGTATTAAACCTACTGATCACAGAAACATCTCTAAATATATAGCGTTTATCCGTTATAATGAAGTCTATTTCATTTTTGGTTATGTTATCCGGGCTTTTCCAAGTCCACTTTCTGTGTGGCCTTTTCTTGAAAAACGAGTTCATCAAGAACAAACTGTTCATATCTAGAACACCTGCAGCAAAATGTAGTTAGCTTCCAGCCGGTTTATATACTAAGGTTCCGATGTAATATCACGCATCACGTATGTCAGGTATAACGTGAAAGCGTTTAGTGACAACAGTGCCCCGGGCTACAGGACTGGGCGCTTTTGCTAATCTGCTGGCAATTATGCCGCCCTAGTACCTAGGCTGTGTTGTGCACTCGACTACAAGATTACAGTGCTGATTTAAGGCTCAATCATAGTTCAGATTTTAGGGGTTTGCGCGCTCTTCACCCCCTCGCGTCTTACAACTAACTCAACTTGCTTAGTGGGTATCCACGTACGCCTGGCGGGGTAGCGAGGACTAGATTGAAACATCGCATGTCACAAAACACTCAGTAATAATTATTTAAAATATTTTTTTTATTTAGCTTACCCAGCCCGCTTCGCCTAGCTAGATTTTGCTTTATTTTATTTAAACAATAAATTTACATCATTAAACTTTTAATTTAAGTCTCATAGTATATCAAATCATTTATTTCTCTCCGTATTCATTCTCTTCTATTCTTTTCTCGAGCGGTTGAAGATCATTATCTACACCCGTGTACACCCAACAATAGAATATCATCATAGTAAATGTAAGCTGTATTTGACAGTTTGACAGTTCAAAAATAGGAGTGCTCTGATCGTCATCACACTTTACAGGATTACTCGCCAGGTCAATCCGGAGATTCCCTGAAAGTTTCATTGAAATCGGTCCAGCCGTTTCGGAGCCTATACGAAACATACCCACACACTTTCTCTTTTATATATATATAGATAGAAGATAGATTGTTGTTTAAGATAAAAAAAAAGTATTCGGTGTAACACACAACGTTGCTTAACCTAGTATCTATTGTTCTCAGTAGCCTGAGGTAATTTAATTGGCCATTGCCGGAGAGAGGCAGTTTCAAACCCTGCTGGTGCCGGAATTGAAATAGTCAAGTACGCATTTTAAGTTTTTTTTTATTCCCTACAAGTTAACCTTTGTCTGCATTCTCAATCTGTTAGGGAGTATGGTAGTCATACACCTAATCGGTTTCTACGCTACATCGCGACGGAACACTAAATCGCGTAGCGGCACGTCTTTGTCGGAACCAGACCAGACCAGACCAGAGAAAATTCAGAAATTATAAATTCCCAAATTGCCTGCAGGTATTGAACCCGGGGCCTCCTACTTGAACACAGCGCGCTACAGGGAGGTAAAAACACTTCAATAAAAATATCAAAATTATAAACCTATTACTGGTCCACTACAGGGCACGGGTCCTCTCTCAGAATGGGAGAAGGGTTAAGGCCGTAGTCTACCACGCTGGCCGAGTGCAGATTGGTAGACACACGCCTTTGAGAACCTTATGGAAAACTCTCAGGCATGCAGGTTTCCTCACGATGTTTTCCTTCACCGTTTAAAGCAAGTGATATTTAAATTGCTTAAACTAAAAACGCACATAACTCGGAAAAGCTAGTGGTGCGTGACGGGGCTCGAACACGGTCTCCAAGAAAGAAAAGCCGAAGCTTTACCCACTAAGCCATCACCGCTTTCAATAAAAATAGAATTTTTATATATTCAGTTCATATCTTATATCTTTAAACAAACAATTCTTGTATATATATAATTGTAAACTCGGAATCGGCTCCAACGATTTTCATGAAATTTAGTGTTCAGGGGTTTTTGGGGGCGATAGATCGATCTAGCTAGGATTCATTTTTAGAAAATGTCATTTTATTCGTGTTTTCCGGTAATAACCGATTTGGTGTAGACGAAGTTGCACGGGTCAGCTAGTATCTACTTAAATGGGCAATATCTATGTACATTTCCAAATTTTAATTGTCCGTGTGCTTTTCTTTTTCCTCTCCTTTTTTATAATTCTTTGTATGTTTATAATTGTGTTTGTAGCTAATAAAGAATTTGATTATTATACATTTATTTATACATTTTTTTTTTTATTTCTAACAGTATAAATTATAAATACGAACCAAAAAACAATATAAATAACTTATCGAAAAAAAACACTCCTCCGCTTTCGGGGCTTTTGAGTTCCGAAGCAACCGGCGACTTATTATTATGAAACAGAAATGAAAATAAAACGTATAAGAGGCAAAATTTTTATCTTACAAAGCAAGGTACGGGTTGTTTAGGTCAAGTAATTTTAGAGTATAAGTACTCGTACTTACTCCTTTTCAAGACTTGCGACTACATGGGTAAAGTTAAGGTGTTAAGTGGTTCCATTCAGGTTACTAATTGCCGTTTATAATAACGGGGTCGCAATTAATTACGGAAAACTTTAGAAATACATTTTCTTGCCGCATACATTATGAATACACAAAAGGGCGTTAGTTTCAACACTAATGCCCTTTTATTTGGCTATGAAATTAAAATCACGAGTATTTTACACAAATAATAGACTGCTCTAACTACGGTCATAAGTTGGTGTCATCTGCATATCGTTTGCGAAAGGTGTAGAAATCATTTGTGGGATTGAGTATACGCTTTTCTGCTTAAATTTTTATGTTCCTGTTTTCTTGTATGTGGTGTAGGTACAAATTTAGAGTTATAATAATAATTAAAAATCTTTGTGGTTTTATATTAATGTCGTCTTTGTGATCGAATAATGTAATCTGAGCATAATAAAATATTTTTTGGAATTTTGTATTTGAATAAATGAAAAACTAAACCAGCGAGGCAGTTGGCAGTTTAAAATAGTATAAAATAAATAAATAAAAATAGTTTTATTGTTCCATAAAAATTACAACGTTTATAGAAGGTTTGACCAATGATGACTAAGTAGAAGAAGAAAAAGGAGAAACACTTTAATGCACGTATAACATACAGGAACAGTAAGGAGTATACCATGTAGCCATGCAAAGGCGACCTTATTGCTGCAAGCAATCTCTTACAGGCAACCTTTGTAGATAGGACTTACAGCAAGCGAACGGGATAGTGCCAAGAGTGTTGATAGATATACATAAATACCAAGATGTAATGATACAAATACATAATAATAATAATAATAAAGCCTTTATTTCCAACTTTAAGTCAATAACAATTTTTAGTCATACATAGTAATTCATACATTTTCATACAATGATACAAATACATAGATAATTTAAATGAATATACGTAATATATAAACATAAAATATACATAATATATATAAATATTTAAGAAACATAATATAAGTATATAAGTAGATTTTAATACATAATTTAAAAGAAAGAAATACAAAGAATCTACTTCAAATTCCATCACTCAAAGAGAGGTAGTACCTAGTCCTTCAGCCGACTCTTAAATATCGGAAGCGTACTACTTCCACGGATTTCAGCAGGCAGATTGTTCCAGATCATAATTGCCTTAAAGGTCAAAGAATTACCGAAGAACTTCGTTTTAAAAGATGGGAGTACGAGACGGTTACCAAGGCGGGATCAAAGGTCGGAATGACAAGAAGAGTCAGAAATAAAGCGAAAACGAAGCTAAGTATTAATCTATACTCGTATCGGCTCCTCCGCTTTACATGAACGAGCATATCGTACATTAACAGAACATGAAATAACTAATTTAAAATTAATAAACTAAACTAAGTTTTTAATTAAGGAACATGCATTATGTTAGCCGTGTAAAAAATCTTGTTTTTATGAATGCGTGTGTGTGCAATATAAATCATTATAAATCTATTAGAAATCTATTTCCGAATATGTGAATCCCATCAATTTAGTTCAGTGAATTTGAAAGTAATGCCTCCCGTTCGATTCCGGACCAATGAAGTAGGAAATCACTCGCTTTTCTGTTACGGAAAATACGTTAATATTTTTATGAGTCGCTATGTAAAGCAAATGTATAAATGATAAGTAGATAAATAGGTAAATATTGAGTTATTGGATAGAAAAAGTCATAGTTTTCGGAAATCCATGATCTAGAATGGACACTAAGCTACATCAATGAATGAATGAATGAATGAATACACTTTTATTGTACACCACAACAACAAGTGATATTTTAATTTAGATTATTATTACTTAAAACGCACATACCTAATTTGGAAAAGTTAGAGGTGCGTACTGATATTCGAACTCGGCCCCCCGAAAGGGAAGTCGAGCTCCTACTCAATGCGCTATCACCGCTTCAGCTTTATATAATTCGTAATAATTCTAATTTAATTTTTTTTTTCTAAATAGTTTAATAACTATGTATACATTTTGTGAAATAACGTACCGGAAACTAATATCGAAAAAAAATATTATTAAAAGCCGTAAAAAGCATTGATTTCTCAATCATTACTTCTGTAATCTGTACCAAGCAATTGTAGGAGGAAACTCTGTTCGATTATTCGTCAAGTCCTATCCTCACGTTTTCCAACAAAAGTCAACACGATGCTTCGGCGTCGAAGCGAAACGTGCGCAGTGAGTTCATTTTGGAAGATCTGCAGTAAATAAATACTGTTGTTGAACCAACTAAAATGTTTATAGTTTACCTGCATACCCGTAAGATCTCCATTATTTGCAAGTGCCAGCGTGGTGGACTACGCCCTAAACCGGAGAGGAGACCCGTGCCCGGTAGTGGGCCAGTGATGGCTGGATAATGATGGTGATGATGAATAAATTTCTTCTTTAGATTTTCGTGGTTAATCAACATTTCTTAAAAATAGTTCAACCACGATAATATTTATGGAATATGCCGATATTTCAACCCGTTAAACTAAGAAATTTCTTGTTCTCATATTATTTCAGCGCCCATTATTTTCATTTCAAAAACGCAAACGCTATATACGACAAAATCATCCTAACGAGCCCGCACTCATAATCATAGCGAAATATGAAAACTTGACATTCATTAAAAAATGCTGGCGTTTCTAATGAAGTCAGATACTTCACGTGCTGTGTTTTGGCAGTACCTAAATTATTTTAGGTGCTACAGGTTGGTAGGTCGGTTGTAGGTCACGTATCCAATGTATATAAACAAAAGACGATGATCTAATTTTGGGAGCGTATGATAATGAGTAAAGTCAAATATTGGATACGCCACACTGTTTGGAGGCTTCAGCCGTGGCTAGTGACCACTCTACCGACAAAGACGTGCCGCCTAGCGATTTAGCGTTCCGGTATCTCCATAAGGGTAGCCGAAACCCGGATCACTAGTCTATCAACGCTTCTATTTAATTTCATAGATTCATTATACTATTAGCGATTCCGTTAACCTACAATAAAAAAAAACCAAGTTTCAAAATGTATAAACGTAAAGAAATCCAACCTGAACAAATTAAATGAGAGGTATGATAAATACGACAGATTTGAAAAAAAGATCATGAAATATTCATGAAATCCCTTAGACTCTGTTTGCTATCTAAATGTTTTTTTTTATTGTAATAAAAAGTTTCCTTTCGTTTATCCTTTACCGATTCTTCGATAATTTAAATAAAGAATTTAGTAGCGGTTCAACCTGAAATACTTAAATTAGAATATCCATTTATACTATAAGTTGGTCGCGTTATAGTAACCCGAGTACCCTGCAGCACCTATAAAAAGTATCACTAATTAAACTATATCAAAAGTAATTGTTTTAATATACTTATATAAACTTTTAATGACTGAAAATCGCATTTACACGTGTATGTGTGTGCGTATGAACGTGTGTGCAAATTTTCATTGCAATTTTATCATCTCTTACCATAAAATATTTTACCATTATCCTTTTTTTTAAATTTTGAGTATTTCATAAATATTTTTACTTTTAATTCTTTTCATTACTTCAATTCTTCAATGCCGCTCGCATTGAAGAATTGAAGGAAATGTTCAAAGTCAAAAATAAATAAATAATCGACCCCTAACCTAATTGAGTAGAACGGTATAGACTATAGTACCTACCTTCCTTTAAAAGTTTTCAGACATCCACAAATGTTTTGAGTGAGTTACCCAACTTTCTATTCCCTAAATGACTTTCAAACTTTGCTAACTAGTTACAGTGTTTCGGCACAACTCTTAACGAATGGGTATTTACTACATGTTAACCGGCACTTAGCAGGCCAACGGCGACTTTAGTCAGCGATTCAGTAGCGATACGATCTCAATATGACCCATATATGTAAAGTCAGTGAGGCGAGTTGAGGTGTAGTATATAAACATAAGATGTATCGCAAGTTTTATTATAAAGCTGAAGTAACAACGAATAAATTCCACTCTCATCATCTGGATGCCTGGTATTCTTCTTCTGTTCGAAATACCAGATCATTTTTACCGCGTACTTGCAGATTATGGAACAATCCCCCATCTGATGTCCTCAAAAATACAATCTAGGGTTATTCAAGGGCCGGCAACGCATCGGTGGCTCCTCTGGTGCTGCAGATGTTCCCGCTATTAATATAAAAAAAAAAAAAAAATGGGCGCGGTACATAGCTTGGGGATCTAATGGATGCTGGGGTCCCAATACTATAATATACTACGACAATACACACATCGCCATCTAGCCCCAAAGTAAGCGTAGCTTGTGTTATGGGTACTGAGATAGCTGATGAATATTTTTTTATGAATATAATACACATAAATACTTATAATATACCCAGACACTGAAAAACATTCATGTTCATCACACAAACACTCTCCAGTTGTGGGAATCGAACCCACGGCCTTGGACTCAGAAAGCAGGGTCGCTGCCCACTGCGCCGCTCGGCCGTGTTGGAATGGCGACCCCACACCGGTAATCGCAGCGTTACTCGACCCCCCAGTGAGATGGACAGACATCAAGCGAGTCTCTGAGAGCCGCAAGAAACAAGCTGCCCAGGATCAAGGATTTTTGAACGCTCTACAAAAGACCTACAGCAGTCGAGGTCAATCGGTTGAAGTGATGATGAAGATGATTTTGAGCATCTCCAATAAAATCGGTTTCCCTACTATACGATGTCTTACTCATGTTTTAAAATTCATAAAATTTCATTTAAAAAAATGGCTGCGCTCAAACTGGGTGTACATACGTCAAATTATATAATTGAATTTATTTTAAGTATTGTATTATAAATGTAACATTATGTGTTGTGCTGAATAAATTGAAATTGAAATTATTCGGTGATTAAACTTACCAGTCAATGAGTGCTAACATTGCGAAAATAATAGAAGTAATTTCAGCCCTCTCAATTTAGTCATCTACGCTTTGGTTATGATTTGCATGCTCGCAAATTTGGAGTCATTTACGAGTAACGAAACCATGTAACTCTTCTTTACTTTGCAAAGAGCGTGAACGTTTACAGCAGAAGTGTGGACGTATTTCAGCTTTTACATAAGGTGCATAAGTTGCTTTTTAATTGGACGTTACAGGGTATTGATAGTCGAAACCAATTAACTAACTAACGTTACCTATATACCTGCAAATCATATACTAAGGGCTTAATATAGAGATTTGTGTGTTGCCCTATGTAACAGTATTTATAATAAGTATTACTGCAGATTTTATATAGATTGGAGCCTATAGGGAAAAACCTATTGTGTACTATGAAGATAATACAAACATGTTCTCGATCGAACGGATATTGCGGATGGCGAGGCCTGACTAATGAATGGCTGTCATCGGGTGGACGACAGGCTGTGACGGGAGATAGGCACTAAACGCGCCTTGTAGGTCACGCCTTTGAAATACAATATCTAGATTCTGAGCATTATTAGCTGTGGTTAGACAATAACTATATATAATATCTATATATCTACTCGTTATGTACATAATCATCATTCTACCAACCCGTTACCAGCCAGCGACATGGATCATCACCTACAATGAGAAGGGATTAGGCCGTAGTCCACCAAACAGGCCCAATGCGAATTGGTGGACTCCACACGCCTTTAAGAACATGACGGAGAACTCTCACGCATGCAGATTTCCTCACGACTTTTTCCTTCACCGCTGAAGCAAGCTGATATTTTAATTTGTTTAAAACGCAAACAACTTAGAAAAGTTAAGAGGTCGTGCGAACTCGGCATGCAAGGAACGCGTCTCAAAAATGCCGCCCCGTGTCGAGCAACCTGAGGCGTCAGCGGTAAACTTTTTGTGCCTGCAACTACACCGGCTACCATGTACTTTAAACCAGAACATAGCAGCTGCTTTCCTTGCTTACTTCTGCCGCTAAACAGCATTGTTACCTGGAGACTTTAATACATTTAGAGAGACTTTATTTATTTAGTACCAAAGATTAAAAAAGACAAATAATCTCAAAGCGCATTTTTTCAACAAATTAACATATAAGAGCCGAGTGCTTAAAAAAGTAACTGATTAATACTGATGATTTAGTTTAAAAAAGTTACTTGTTTTTAGAATATACACTTTTTATTTTATTTTTTACGTAACGACGAGAATAAATTTTGTGTAAATTACAAAAGAATGGGAAAGTACAGAGTTAAACAACTGTCGCCTTTATCGCACCAACAAGGCCATAACGTATGGATATGTCGCGTTATTGCACCCAAAGGGCTGCCGGGAAACGGTTCGAGATGTAATCACACCGTGAAAATATGAGAGGGTTGAATATAGGCTTTTACGACGTGTGATAGGATTGAGTGTGTAATTTACAAGGGCACGAGTTTTTAAATCGTTTTTAATGAAAACAATAACATTTTCTCTCAGTGCCTGAGGATCTCAAAGTCTTCAGTGCGTGTTGCCAGTGATGACTTACAGATCGAAATCGTGGTCACTTTCTTTAGGCCCCATAAGAAGGCTCAGAGTCCCTCAGCGGGCGATGGAGGGAGCTATGCCAGGAGTAGGTATCTCTACTTTATCAAATCAGAAATAAAATCCGTAGAAGAACTAGAGTCACTGACATAGCTCAACGAGTCGCCAAGCTGCAGTAGCAATGGGCGGAGCACATTGATCGACATATAAAAACTTAGTTTTCAATATATTTCTAATTCACCAATGATTTTATTAAAGCGGCGATAGCCCAGTGGGAAGAACTTGACTTCACTTTCGGGTGTCGAGTTCGAATCCGTATCCGGTTAGTAATTAGTTGATATTATTCAATTTTAAAGCAGTTTAGCAAATATAAATAGAAGGCGTCTTAAAAACGTTACGAAAGCAGGTTAGATGACTTGGTCTGGATTAAGATGTTTCGTATTCGGTGCCGATAACTTTAAAACAAAACGAAACACAGGTTGGTTAGGTGTAATGGAACGGGTAGTATATTCTCGTCGGAACGTTATTTCCACTTTGCGTGGTTTGTCCCATCTCCCGTGGGGCTTGGACACAATTTACAAAATGGAGTCGGAAGGTACTAGGAAGGAACACGCTGTTCTATTAATGTTAATTTAATTAGATTACTGGAGGGCTAAAGGGCTTAGCTTTTGTAACGAAATATAAAAATATTTTTTTCACTTTAATGTGTCAAAAATAATGCTGCCACCATTATTTTATAATAATGCAAGTGGCGTCCCCGACAAAGCAGTAGGTATGCTATGATAGCACAGTAGTTAAAAACTTGAGTAAACACAAGTGTTTAACTACAATGATGGTGGTAGGTAAATGTTTATGAATACAGTGGACCCCCGGTAGTCCGGCCCCTGTCTAATCCGGCGCCCCCTGTAATCCGACATGGTCTATTATTTATTATTGAATACGTATTCGCTAAGCATGATTGAACAAGTTACAACTTGTACGCACCATCACTAT
Source organism: Pararge aegeria (assembly GCF_905163445.1). Classification (NCBI taxonomy): domain Eukaryota; kingdom Metazoa; phylum Arthropoda; class Insecta; order Lepidoptera; family Nymphalidae; genus Pararge; species Pararge aegeria. The sequence continues at coordinate 5,042,065 of NC_053195.1, read as the reverse complement.
TGTGGTCGGATTACAAGGTACTCTTTTGTAAAAAAATCCGGACTATAGGGCAGTACTCTATAATCCGACGAATTCAATAGTTCGACACTGCCCTGCAAAATGTTTGTCGGACTACCGGGGGTCCACTAAATACTTAATTAATCGAATTAATCGAATTTTTAATTCTTTATTTACTAGCAAGTCGGTTGTGATTACTGATTCATTAGTTTTTAGTGAGTGGGCATCAATTGAACTGCATAAGAGTAGGCAACAAAATTGATGTTGGAAAAGAGCTACTGCTGAGTTTCTTGCCGGCTTCTTCTCGGTAGAATCTGCCTTCCGAACCGGTGGTAGAGTCACTACAAACGGACAAACTTGACGTTTCAAAAGTGCTTATATTAGGCCTACTTGAAATAAATGAATTTAATTTTTTTAATTATGTTCATTAATCATTATAAACAGGCCTTAGAATGAGAAGGATTTAGGCCGTAGTCCACCATGCTGGCCTAATGAGGATTGGTGGACTTGAGACGCTTTTGAGAACATTAAGGAGAATTCTAAGGCATGGTGGTTTCCTCACGATGTTTCCATCTTTACCGTTAAAGCAAGTGATATTTAATTGCTATATAAAATGCACAATGCTTATAAATCAGAAGTGCGTGCCGGGGTTGAACTCAGCCCCACGAAAGTGAAGCCAAAGTCTTCACGGCTGGGCTATCAACGCCTCGTTATTAAAAATTAGTATATAGTTATGGTCATGTAAGTTTATTTCATTTTTTTGTGACATCCTTTATCCAACACGAACTTTCCACTTTTTTATCGGCTGCGCACGCGGATGCCTTTAAAAGATCACTTTTAGTGATAAGGTCGCCTTTGCACCTTAGCACTAAGAACTACTTATTACTGTTTTCCTGCTGTTTTATCAATTGTGTTGTGTTGCAATAAAGTTTTTCTATTCTATTCTGTCTGATATGTATGAATAATCAACTTTATTTTTGAAGTGCAGGCAGGTTAGACCTCGAAATAACGTAACATTTTTTTTATGTGAATCTTAGTGACTATCCAGGCGCCGCACTCAAGACTTAAAAAACCGAGAGAACACCTACTAGAATGTAAGAAGTTTAGTAGCGTTAAATTACTTAATACGGCCGAGGTTGCCTGCTCAGGTCTGATAAGTCCTCTAAGAGGATTTTGGCGAAATAAATCGCTCCCAAATTCTTTTTACTTCCGCAAGCTTATGACAACCCCAGTATGATTATTACAAATTAGGTAAGGAAAACAGGCACAATCAGCAAGTGTGTTTTTCTTTTCATTAGCTGTATGTTTGTTTCTATGTTTGTAACTGAACTCTGGACTTGATTTTTTACCCTCTTCAAATGGTCTGATTTCGTTTAAGCCTTGTAGATATATGGAGGACCGATGACAATACAATACCTAATTTGACGGCCGATTGGCGCAGTTTGCAGCGACCCTGCTTTCTGAGCCCAAGACCGCGGGTTCGATTCCCACTACTGGAAAATGTTTGTGTGATGAGCATGAATGTTTTTCAGTGTCTGGGTGTTTGTATGTATATTCTAAGTATTTATGTACATTATTCATAAAAATATTCATCAGTCATCTAAGTATCCATAACACAAGCTACGCTATGTGTGTATTGCCGTAGAATATTTATTATTTATAAATTTGATAGGATTATTCCATTTTTCTATTTGTAAAATAAGATTTCAAGCAAAATAACCATGGCGATAGTAGCGTATGAATTACTGAAATAAATGCATGAAATCTACTAAACTTATCAATTGTAATATGAAGATTTTTTTCTTGGTGCATTAAAAGTTATTAAATGACAGCGATACGGTATGCGTATCACTGAGTTCTTTTAGTGAGATTTTCGAAAGGGCGTCATCTAGTGCTGTTTCCCGTTACTGTAACTAGATGTCGCTCTTTAGATTACATACAAATTCCACGCAATACCACGAACGAATAAAACGTAGGTAGGTAGAACGTCTAACAGTAGTCCTGGTCTGGTCATTCCAAATAACGAAATTGGTATTTTGTTGTTTACTTAACTCTTAATCGTCTTATATCTATGGGTAACAAAGATAGCTGGATGAATCATACTTTTTTGAAATTTAAAGATAAATTCTTTTTGTTGCGGCGTAGTTGTTTTGCACGTTCACCTGTTTTCAACCCTTTTGGATTGTTTCTGTTAGTATAATTGCCACATTTCGGTCCAAACGGCTGAAGGTGGTATGTGGAAACTGGTACCTATATGATAGAAAATAGAAGTTGACTGTATTTTTGTATATCAATGAGAAAAATGTTTTGACCCTCGCTCAAATCGGTGAATAATTAAACTACATAAACGGTTGCATTACAACGTGAAAACGTTTCACATAGAAATATCCACGGCCAGCAATTTCGTTTTGCCTCGTAGACGGTCGCGGAACAAGTCTTTGTTCACTAACGCACATTCAGAGTTGATGCTTGATGCAGTCATTATAAAATTACCCACCAATTTATTAGCAAATAATTTTGATATAATGACAGCGAAGTATCAGTTTAAAAGAACATTAAAAAAATGCCTTGAAATGAAATAAACAATTGCTTTTTTAAAATTTATTTGACAAATCAATAGTATAAATGTATGCAATACCTAGTAACCTCTGATAGATATAACTTTATACATATCTAGGTAATAATATAGGTACATTTATATGAATATAATAAACATCTTCCTTATATTATAAAGGCATTTGGCCGCTTATATTAATAATCATTAAGTATATGTAATAATTAATACATTACATACGAAATCATTAACGATAAAAGCTTTGAATCGTCTATCACATTACGTTTGCCGTTTTCAATTAAATTAGACGTTTCTTTGAAAAAACAACATGGAATTTGTTTATCTGTTGTGTATGAAACGATTTTGATTTTATTTTCTTGTTTGAATGGTCAATTAGTCGGAAGTATTTTTAGCTATGTTTAATGAGAATCCAAGATGGCCGCCAACACAAAATTGCGAATTACATTTCTTCATGACGTACTCGATATTTTCATACTTAATTTTAACCGGGGAATTTTCATACTTAAAATTTATTTCCATTCATATATTTCATCAGTAATTATACATTCGAAAAGGAGACAAAACATTGCGTAACTATAAAACCGCTTTTCTGTAAAAATCTGTGATAAATTTATGATTAACGCCAAAGAAAATAACGTCTTCCGTGCGTAATTTGTTTCTTTTCTTTAATTGATGCACGTTTTAAAGTGGTTTATAAAAGCATTGGTTAAAAAGGTGCCTATGGTTAAATAGTGTTATGAAATTTAAACAAAACCAAACAAGAATTTAAGTCGAAGATATGCCCTCGCATCTTCGGATTAAAGGAATGTTCTTTTGTCATCAGTCACCGAAAGTTTACTCCCATTGAAGTATCAAAGACTATATTTACTTTTTACTACTACATTTACTTATATGATAGTTTTAAACGGCGTAACTAACACTGAAACTAATTGTTTGCAAACCAAAATTAGCAGCGTTTCCAAAAACAATGTTTTTCATAAAACAATTAATAAATAAAGGATCTTGAATTAAAAAAAACGATTTTACATTAAAATTGCCATATAATTGCATACTTTATAATGCTTACCGAAAATTTATTAATCAAAAAAGGAGATATACAAAATAAAAATAAATAAAAGAGCAGATTTGTTACATTACTTCTGTTGAAAATGCTGCTTAATTTTAAAAGAACAAGTTTTTGAGATAAGTTATTTTCTGCTCGAACTAAATGCAATAACGCGGTGAGGTTTTGCATAATAATCAGTAATTATTTGACTATGTTATTTCCGCGGGATGAGATAATAATTTTTCTCGGAAGAATGTGCAAAACTTATTTTGTATCAAAATCGTATCCTTATCAAAACTCTACATGTGTCAAAATAGAATGCTTTTTAAATTAATTCATGAGTGATGATTATCACAAGGTTCAGTATGACGGTATCACCGTGCTCCAGTTAAAAAAGGATAGCAACGTTTATTTAAGTTCAGATATTTGTGAACAGACGGGACAAGCGCCATTATTATATATATTTTTAAGTCTAAAATTGACAGTAACAACACGCAATTGTTGTACACAAAACGAATAACAAAAGTCGGGACTAAATCCAATGCCATTTTTTAACATAATTTGTTGTTACAAAGAAAACTAGATTTACTTACCCAGTTTTGTGTACAACATAATTGATTTATTTTATTCGTTATACTAGGCGCTTACAATAATAAAGATAAAATAGTTTTTAGAAAAAACGTAATTTTTTTAATCATAAACAAACTAATACATACCCTAAATATCTAATGATAGATAATAAAAAACTGTATAGCTGAATACAGGACCGCAAAGTATAACTACTAACCAGTGTAGAGGGTAGGGAACCGTGGAAGGTTCGAATGAAATTGAGCCCTAAAGCTTAAAGAAACCAGGGAGACCTTCATCAGAGAAGTGCCTCCTATGAGACTAGGACTACGGCCTACGAGTCACGTCAATGAATTTTATGTCTGTGAAACTAGAGTTCGTTGAATTAAACAAACTTTTTAACAAAATTTAGTCCCCGAAAAACCATTTTCAGACACTAAACAATATTAATTTGGTATGAAACAATTGATTTCTAAATTGACAGGTCTAAAAGCAGTGCTATTCTATTCAAAATTTGTCACGTTTTGCCACGTGAGAAATTGTGAATTATCATTTTGTTCCATGCTGAAAACTAAACTTAATGGAATCTGACATTATAATATTTTTTATAACAATGTCGAAAATACTCGGCATAACAATGTTTAGTTCGCTAAATGATTACCTTGTCACAACGTCTAATGTGGAAAATGATATCCTTATCACAACTTTTCATGTCTGAAATTAATTTTTTTTTAACAATGTTTCATGTGCCAATGGAAATATTTTTATAAGAATGCTGCATGTGGAAAATCTTTTTTTTGTAAAATTTTTTTTGGAAAAGCAGACGGGAGCAGAACCGCAATGCTTCCGTCTTAAATTAGACAATCCGTATTTTGGCATGGGTCTATTAGAAATAATAGCTATTTCTATAGTTTCTAGGGTCTATTAGAAATTTTAGTATTAGTATTAGCTGACATACTCTCAGCTCACGTCCGTGATATAGTGCAAGTTTATGACCAATCAGAACACACTATGGTTAGAGCGATTCCTACTATTGGTCAAAAGGGGTAAACGCAACAGCGAGGTGGGCGCACCTATATTTGAAGATAGTTTTGGTTGTTATTTTTTATAATTAATGCTTTCATCAAAAACAATACACTAAATTGACAACCTGCTAGCCTAAGGTTAGTTATTCAGTGTTTTGTCACACTTCAACTCACAGCACTTTACAAATGTCAGAGTGTGACAAAACCTAAATAACTATTCCGACGTTATTCCAGACGTTTATTGGCAAAACCCTTTTCTAAATTCTACACTTTTTAATTAATTTTTATTAAAATGCTTGTGTACATATAATTATTATACCTTGAAGGTAATTAAAATAACGTGGAAATTCACAAAAATTTAAACTTCATTCGTGAAGTTATATTTTCACAATACATGTTCACTACATTACTATTTATTGCTTTAATGTATTACAATTAATGTTTTTGTACTGTTTTTTTAAGCAAACTTAAATTCACTCTCAAGTAATGGGACATTTTGTAAATGTATATTGTACATAATATATATGTCAATTTGTTTGTCTACGGCACCTTTCCATAACATGAATTAGTGTCAACACAAATTGATTTAAATATAATATTTAAAAATAGTGTACAAAACTTAACTAAACTAAAAAACACATCCTTTTAGCCAAAATGACAATTATTTCTTTTTACATAGATAATGCATCTATTTTGTTACAGCCTGCAGTTTTGTTTACAATTTAAAAGGATAGTTTCGTAGTTAATTATTCAACATTATTGGCACCGAAAACGCTCCATACAATTAAATTACCCATCAAAGATAATCTAATTGATGTGCAATCTTCAAGAATAAAAATTAAAACAAATTATTTATGGCACTGTGTAAGTTATCAAGTATTTATCTATGGACAATCATCAAAGAGGCTGCCGAGACGCCACTGGATTTAATCTGTTCCGTGGAAATATATATACGAGCAGTAGAAACTACCTGGTGGCAATCAACACTTTAGGTTAGTTTTGACTGCTATGTGGAAAAAAAAAATGGCAGTCTGAGCAGGTAAACGTTATGCCGCAGGCTCGTACGTCGTACTTGATAGTTTACACAAGAAGCTCAAAATATTCTTAATATCAGACTCAGCTTCAATGTTTTGTTGTTATAACTTACATTTCATCGTTCTTACGAGTAGGTTTCAATTTTTTTTTTTTAAACATCATTTCAGTTTTTTTTAATGTACAAAGAATGTACAATGGTACGTATTATACAGACAAACTATATTAAAACATTGTAGTCATAAATAAATTCAAGAAACTTTTTACAAAGAACTCTAAGAGAATGAAATGAATTTTAGTTGAATTTAGTTTAGTCTTGTATACAATTGAGTTTGTACCCTCTTTTCATTCTTATAAAAGCTAAATAAAGCTGCCTATTCCCAATGAATAAAGCCTTCGTCACCAGAGTTATACTAAATTATGCTATGAAAAATCAAGCGATCCTACAGGTGAATATGACATACAACTCTCTCTACACCCTCTAAAATCTGGATATGGATAGGCCTACTACTGTGATATAAATTTTTTTGTTGATCTTAACGTTGTTCTTCACAGAATCTCAATAGAGGACGACTTGTACTAACATGATACGTAATATCAATTGATTGCATTATTACCATACAACAAAACATAGAAAACGTGGACGGTAAAACCAGATTGCTTTAATCTTTCATCAAGTATGGAGCCCCAAAAGCAGAACACCTATCCAAACATAGCGCCGCAGTTGGAGCACCTTCTGTTCTTTAGAGCGAGACAGCATAAAATTCCTAACGGGAAGAATAGAATCGCACATAAAATACCAAGGCATGTGAAATCGTCTTCTAAGATGCCCACTCGGCAAGCCGGGCAAGCACCGACTGCTATGATTGGTGGCTGTATTATAATATTTGCATGGGTTGCTCCATAGTTAGGAACAAATGCAGCTGTCGGATCTTGTGGTGTTGTCCCGTATGGAGTGTATCCGGGTGGAGGGGGTGGAAATGCCCCAGGAGCAGGTTGCGGGTTTGGTTGAGGATACGCCTGTGGCTGAGGGTACGCCTGTGGCTGTGGGTACGCCTGTGGGTGCTGCTGTGGATACGGCTGTTGACCTGAAATTTGAGAAAGAAGAAATTTATTACAAAGTAAACCTTCTGGCTTAAGCAGCCTAGTAGTGGCCTTGAGTTTGCATGTACCTCTAACTTTTCAGAGTTATATGCCTTGGTCAAAAGTCAAAGTCAAAAATATCTTTATTCAAGTAGGTATAGGTGGCACTTTTGATGCGTACATAAAAATTACACGGTAGTGAGATGATGGCGATAACCACATTCGTAAACTTAAAACTAAAGCTACGAGGGTTCCAAACGCGTCCTGGTCTAAGAAGAAGCCTACAACAAACTTAGCCGGGTGTTTTTTTTTTTGTTATCACCATCTCACAATGTCATCTAAAATTATTAGCAAAGCAACCTGGTTAGAGCAATAATTCACACCCAAGCTTTTTTATCGATTACATAGTCCTTTATACTATAATAGGACTTTTCTATAAGCTTACGTTTAAAATTGTAAGCAATTAAATGTCACTTTAGTGGTGAAGTTCTCCGTAAGATTCTCAAAGGCGTTTAAGGTCTACCGTTTAACATACAGTATGTTGCCGAGCGGTTAAAGAATGCCCACCCCTCCTCTTTCCGCAGGTGATATACGAGGCAATCAAGGGAATTTAACAGAGAACAAACAGCAGCCTCTGTTCTAGGTATACATACGTACATACATACGGTAGTACCGTATGTATGTACTGGGATAACAAACTCGTCTTCCCAGAGTGGCGATTATGGGAAAACCCTCCCCATTGGAGAGGACTTTAGTCCAGTAATGAATTGTTATAGGCTACCAATGAAACTGTGCTGTTAAAAGGCATTATTTTAACTGCCAGTATAAGTAATGGCATTCGCACACTATTAACACAGACTTAAAATAGAGCATTGTCAGCTTTACAGTATGTGACATAGAGCAAAATTTTGCCAGGAACATTAACAATTAGTGGACCTCGGGATACACACTTCCAACATTTCATGATGCATGATCACAAAAGAAGTAGTCTAATTAGATCACAAAGGGTATGGTTAAGCAACTTTAGATTGTAATAGAAGTAGAACACATAAATAAAGGTTGCAAAAGAAATAAAGACTTTTTTAAATTAAAATAAACTATCTATTCATACATTTCAATGATTACAGTTATGTATCTCATGTGTACCACTTTGTTATCAAATTTTTGTCAGATATTTTCATTTATGATAAAACTATAAATCATATGCATTACCTATGAGTGGATAGCCATGAGTCACATGTTAAAAATAATAATAAATGTAAATACATTTGTTTGAAAAAATTTTATAAACTGACATAAGGGCATATCCTTTATTTATTAACCGTGGAGGCCAGATAAATAAAGAGCCAAAAACAGTATGTTCTGAAGATTACAACCCTGTTCTTTATGTGTGAAGCAAGCAATTTCATCATTCCATTACTGGAAACCCACAAAGCATGGGTCTGCTCCTCCTACAGTGAGAAAGGGTTAAAGCAATAGCAACCAGGCTTGCCTAGTGCAGATTAGTGGACACCACACATCTTTGAGAACATTATGTAGAACTCTCAGGCATGCAGGTTTCCTCACAATGTTTTCCTTGACATAGTGTTCAAGCAAGTGATATTTTAATAACTTAAAATGCACAACTTAGAAAAGTCAGAGATTTAAACTCAGCCCCTGAAAAGTGTAGTTGAGCTCCTACCAAATCACTTCTCAATTAATTACTAATTTAGTATTCATTAGAGCAATTGTAATTGATTGAGCAAATAATTTTGATAAATAATACAGAAGCTTCATAAGAGAAAACAGGAAAAATGGTTTGAATTAAATAGCAGTCCAGAACAGCATTAAATTTCTGCTTTGTATATTAGACATAACAGAACACTCCAACAACAGCAAATTACTTGTTATATTATGTCCTTCATTTGTGATTGACATCTTAATAAACTTGTGTTGCTCAGAATGTGAAAACACTTTGAATAGGTTTGATTGAGTGAGGTTAGGCAAAATGCTCTAAGCATTTTTTGCATTTGCATTTTTAGATAGGTGTTTCTCTTCCTTACTGTATGCTATTATATTGTCTTATCGGAACAGAAGTCATTTATAGGGTTGTGTATATGTTTTGAAACTTCATTCCTGAGGTAATTTTGTACTTACCAATGAATATGTTTACACGATAATGTAAACCAATTTATTACAGTGAGGTTACTACGGGTATACAAATGATTGCTTGGAAACAGACAGCTTGATTATTGTAAAAATGATGATTTGGAAAAAGAGCAAATGCTTAGTTTCTTGCCAGCTTCTACTTCGTACAATCTGCCTTCTAAACCGGTTGTGAAGTCACTATAAATAAACAAACTTGATGTTTAAAAAGTGCTTGTATTTAGACATACTTGGAATAAATGAATTTTGATTCTGTGAATTCCCCACTTTTATTTTTTCCTCATAGGCTGCCATAAGGCTGAGATAGTCAAATACGTTATAGTGTAAAATGACAGCACTAATTAGTATTAGTTTCATACGAATAAAAAAAAATGCTTATATGAAATCTTTAAGCTTGTTATTTACATCTATCACGATATAACTGTCCTTTATTCCATGATATTATTTTATATTGTGAAACCTTATCTCAATGAATGCTTGTATGATTCAGAAGTTTCCAATAACAAGTAGGTAATTATTGTTTAAAAAGTACATAATATTGTAAAATGATTTTACCTGGCTGTACCGTCGCGTAGTATGGAGGCGGTTGATCTGTAACAGTTGGTTTTTCCATTTTGCGTCGTATTACCACTGTTGCACTTGTAGAACAATAACTTCGAAATATCTTTACAAATAAAAAACGCAAAAAAGATAATTCTTTTAAAAGTGACCTTTCAAAACTGACAACCACAGCTGATAACTTACGAAAAATATATCTGTGACTCAGAGCAATATACCAACGAGCGATCTAGGTCGTAGTCTGAATTCTGTACATTTAACCTGTAGAAGCTTTTTGCTTTTGCGGGATAAAAATAAGCCTATGAGCTATTCCAGACTATATTGTAGGTATCTCTGCCAAATTTTAGCCAAATCGGTTCATTCGTTGTGGCGTTAAAGCGTAACATACATCCATCCATCTATCTATCCATACATACATCTATTCTCACAATCATTTGCATTTATAATATTAGTAGGATGGTACACATCCATTCGATCATTGTCCCATATGAGCTCCGACTTGCAGTTATCTGTGAAGAATTATGTCCTTGATCTCCGATAATATTCATCAGATCTTAATTGGTGATTATAAAGCAACCCCCGGTCAAAATTTTCAAAATATATTAAATGTGAAAAGTCCTATTATAGTATAAAGGACTACGTCAACGATAAAAATGCTTTGGTGTAAATTATTGCTCTAACCAGGTTGCTTTTTTAATAGTTTTTAAAGGACAATTTGAGATGGTGCTAACAAAAAAAATAACCGGCTAAGTTTGTTGTGGGCTTCTTCTTAGACCAGGGCGCGTTTGGAACCCTCGTACCTTTAGTTTTAAGTTGACGAACTTATTTATCGCCATCAACACACTCCTATGTCATATTTTACATGTAATGTACGCATCAAAAGTGGCATCTAAGTGCCTATTTGAATAAGCAAATATTTGACTTTGACTATAAAGCTTTTAAATTTTGTTTGGTTGAACGCGTTAATCTCGAAAATGTTGTTTCGATTATATATTTTTTTTTAGATTGGTAGTAACAATCATGGCTAAATAACATCACGCTACGACCAATGGCTACTATCATTAATGAGATATGTTGCAAAAACTGCAAAAAATATCCTTTTTGAGAGACTCTGATGCGTTCGATGCGTGAACGTTACGCCAAACGACGGACGTGTGTAGTAAGTATATCGGAGTAGTCGAAATTGTTGTTTCTTTAAAGTTCTGCAAAACAGTCCGCGACAACATAAGACTTTTTTTTTAGGTCGACTCATTCGCGGACGAAGTCGCTCAGGTCCGCTAGTATAATAATATATTTAAAAATTACGCCGTAAATAAGGGCATTTATCGAGATTTAAGAATAAGTACCTTCTTTTTACAAAAATTTGACAGTATGTGTTTTCAAATATTTTTTTGCCAGGATCAAGTGGAAAAGGCTTACACATAGCTTTCAAATGTTCAGATTCCAAGATTCTGTATAAAGGAGAGTCCGCACCGGATAGCGCGTCGTTAGTAGACCTCATTACTAGGTAGCCAGTTACTGTCCGACGTTGAGATAGTTATGATTATAATAGGTCAGGTAAGAAATCGTATAAATAAAACATCAAACAAGTATTAAACTTTCAATATAATATTCAGTATATTACATAAAAAAAGTAACTAATAACGCCACTATCTAATTCTAAATGTTTAATCAATTACTATGATATTTACAATTTTTTCATCTAAATTCCCAAAATTAACTAAAAATTATACTGTCCATTTTCTTATACAAAGGAACCCTACAAAATTATAAGCAATTTCTTGGCAAATGTGCCATTTATTACAAATTTTAGGAATGGGCTGACGTCATGGGATTTGAACTTAATGTATGCAACATAAGCGAATGTCTGCCCAATAAGATTCCTCGGCGCGCCCAGACATCAATTTATCGATATCTATAGGGATAACATGCGATTTCTCGCCTGTTGTTAGGTATTTTCATAAAGCGATCCTTACAAGATTATGCTGTAATGCGTAATGATAAAATGTTCTAAGAGGTGGCAATAATTTATCTGTTGGTCAATTATATGATAATTTTTCGTTCTTAGAATCTTATATCTACGTTTATAATCATGGTTACATTAAATTACGAAATTCTGAAAAAAATATAACAACAAAAATTAGTATATACAACAAATTCAATGACAATAATTAATACAACTAAATACATAAGAATCGATATGTCAAAATATACAATTATCTTAAACGAAATAGTAATTAAATCCTAATTAATATTTACAGATTATAAATTCTAATGAAAATTTACCCTAGAAAAAATTGCTAGTCCATAAATTTCTAGGGTAAATAAGAGTGGAATGATGATACATTTTTAATTGGAAAATGTCAGGAACAGTTTTTCTATTTATTGACGTAATAGTTGATTGAAAAGATTGCAACGCAAATCTAACGTTAACAAAGAAACATTTTCATTTCATACTCAATGATAAAATAACAAATAAGTGCATAGAATATTTTTTTCCTTAAATATAACGGATATTAAAGTTATTCTATTTCAAACAAATGTGTGCTGCCATTATTTTAACATCAAATGAACTAAGTAAACAATACCGGTGCATACCGCAACCGATTCTGAGCTGTTTTCGTGAGATAGGACTTTACGACATTACAACATAAATATGTTATTAAATTTAAAACGTTAAATAAAGACTGGTCGAAAATTAAGTTTTCTTGACAAATATCTTGTCAGTAGCCCACTGGTGTTCACTAAACAATCCGCAGCGACCTCTTCGACCTATCGGATTCAAAAGAGGGAACTCCTAATTTGTCGATTGAAAATTTCTATATGAAAATTTTGCGTTATGTCTCATTAAATGGAGGCCTTGTAGTGCTGAGATGCGCACCAAGATATAATAATTATAATGTCTACGATTATTCTCGTCTTATCTCGATAGTTATATCTACCATTGAGATAAAGTAGACAGCTATCGCGTAACTATCACGTAATCCCTAATGGTCGTGCTGCAAGTAACGTGACCATAAAAAGAAGATAATTTGAATATTAGTATGAACTTCTTCAACTTAAAGGTATAGTATAATGCAAGGTAAAGTAGCAATCAAATTTTACCCCCTTCTTTTAAACGTAGTCAAGTGGTTCCAAAGTTACGCAGTGTTTTGTCTTTTTTCGAATGTCAAATTACCGATGACAGATAAGTAGTGAGAAGTCATTGCATAATTAACCATAATGTTAATTTTTTTTTTGATTACTTTTGTCACAGTCCCAGGAAAAATTAACTTGTAAAGTCTCATTAATATACAAGTTGTAGACACATTAAAAATGTTTTTCTTTGTCTAGAATCGTACGGGCACCCAGCAACCGGTTTGTTCGTCGCGACGATAGTAATGCGGTCGGTTGTCCGGGAACACTGTCACCGCCGGGAACGGGTGCTGTTGGATGAACTTTAGGGTAACGCGAATCTGGAAGGACAAAGAAACTGGTATTCAACAGCAATACAAAACACGCTAAAATTTATTCGTCACACAATCCTTAATCCAATTATTTAGACCAGCAATTAAAAATAATATGTCACCGAAGAAGTGTAAATTTAGATTACGTGCGTTACGTTACTTTTTGTTGAAGCTATACTTCTTTTGGCGCGTTCATGTGGCGACATTCTGAAGTTAGCTATAGTCAACATTTTAGTTTTTCAAAAAATGTTTGAATGTGTACTTTTTCAGTTACTTGCAATCGTCAAAGTTTGCGGGCTCATTCCGGTCATTCAATAGATTCAATTGTACAAAAATCTCAAATTTTAATGTTGAATAAAATATGGTTGTCGGATAAAGAGATAACTAGATAATGCTTTATAATAAAACTATGTATTCAAATATTAATATCAATGTATTGAATACCTTTTTTCTATTGTTAGTGTCGTTTTTTCTAGAAACGTAGAATAATGCGAAAGATAAAATGTTTGAAACGATTTTTATCTTGTTACGCCAAAGAAGTATAACTTCTAACGAGTGTACATAAGTACACATACCTTTTCTTACGTGTATACTTTTCTACTCTTAATATAATTGAAGGCGATCGATTTTGCGTGCGAAAAACTACTAGTGACGGCATAAAGTACGGATAAATAAACATACTTTAACATTTAAAATATTAATATATAGTCAGGATTCTATTATTTATTGTAACGAGTCATTGTGCTGGCCACTAGTTGTATCATTATCACCTATGCAGTTTGGTTGCCTGGCAGAGCGATTAGGCAGTCAAATTGTACAACCTATGTTCAATGTGTTGTTTTAAGTACTTAGTTGTTGTATGTGTTTCTTGGTGTGCAATAAATTGTACTTTATTTCCCCAGTTAGTTTTAATAAAACCACTAAGCTTTAGTCATTCTAATAATATATATCAACAAATAACATACATGATGCACGAAATGCGGCGCTTCAACAGCCGGCGTAGTACTGAGGTGCTGAAGGATGAAGTCATCGGACTGGTCCAGCCAGAGGTCAACTCCTCTCAACGGCTCGTAAGTGAATGGCCCGATGCGTAGCATTCCAACGGCGGTGTCGTAAATATCTAAAACCTAAAAAGGCATTTTCATTCTTAGTACAGATCATCGAGAACTTAAAAAACCTCTACAAATACAACTAGAATTTGAAAATCGTAGCATTTGCCAAATCGGGTATTTTTTATCAAATGCCATAATGCTATTTTAAAGCTAAAAATATGTTTTTTACATTACAATTTTTAGTACCTATTTATATTTAGAATAAAATAAATTTCAAAAAAAACGCTTCGTTTGGGGTAACGTACCGGTTTCGTATTTGTAAAAAGTTGAAAAAATGTAAAAAATGATTGAAAACAGCAGTCATTATAAAGTTCGTTGTCGTTCATTATAAAGTTATAATTTAGGTACTTCCAACAATAACGCATCTGATATTTGGTCCCTAGCTGTCACTTACTTGTCCAGAGTTCGGTCCACCAGTGATATTCCTCGCTCCACGCAGGGGTAGTTCAGGCCCCTTGTCAGGGAACGTCGCCGGGAAGAGATCCCCAGCTCGGATGTCCACACCAAGGCCAGTCACAAGGGGTGCGGGAGACCCCCCGCCCAGTGCAGTGTTCAACTCGCAACAGCATGCGAGAGTTAAGTCTATCTCTTCTGTCAAACGGTGGAATGATACTGGAATTGATAAAGAAAATAGGTTACATTTGGAACTATGAATCAAGAGTTTCTGGTATGGAGGGTAGAGGTAAGGAGAGTCATCTTATATGGGAGAAAAGTTGAAAAAGTGTCCAATTGTATGCGCTAAATAACAGTTCAAAAATCCTCCACAATGGCGCTGGTGGATGCACAGGGTATGGTATGAATGTAGCAATCGTAGATGAATTGAAGTATGCCGAGTTTAAAAATTTAATGTCATTATCGACTAAAGTAGTTAATTATTGAGAATTTCAACAACTTACGTTGTACAAAATATTGTGGTAAATATAACCTTACTTCCTTGTATCTCCATACTTCCTTGTTTATTTTTCAAGCCTACTCTAACAATATTTATATTTGGCGCTTCTTTTAAGAGTTACCCTGATGCAAATGTGGCGCCATCCTAATTTAATACATTTTGACGACACTTTTTCATATACACAGATGACTCTCCTTACCTCTACCCTCCATAGTTTCTGGGTTCAATATCTGGATTAGGAATATCCGGGTTGCTGTTAATAAATTCTCAGTATCAATCCGGATTTAGAAAATTGGCGCTGTTCGACCCCACGCCTCGAAGAGCATGTTCAAATTCAAATTGATTTTCAATACAATTTTACAGCCGGTTGGCGCAGAGGGCAGCGACCCTGCTTTCTAAATCCAAGGCCGTGGGTTCGATTTCCACGACTGGAAAATGTTTGTGTGCTGAACATAAATGTGCTTCAGCGTCTGGGTGTTATCATAAGTATTTATGTGTATTATATTCATAAAAATATTCCCATAACACAAGCTACGCTTACTACGCTAGATGGCGACGTGTGTATTGTCGTAGTATAATTATAATTTATTATTTTTATTAATATACGTAGTCTTTGTGACACAAATTATTACTCTTTAAAAACAAAAAGTTGGTATTTCCAAAACGGACATAAATTAGTGATATCTGCATATCATCTGCGAATAATGGCGTAGTCCTTCGTGGAGTTGAATATACGCTTTTATATAATGTATCAAATAATAATGTAAGTATTGTTAATGAGTGTGAGAGATTTTGTCCTTGCTAATTAATTACTTAAATAAAAAATTAACATGATTCGGATGGTAATTCTGGCCCTATCTGTGTAAAGTTAAAACAATGCGTGAAAAAACATTTTTACAGCGAATTTACGATACAACGAGCTACCTTGTCATTAAAAAATTCATCAAACTTACTTAATGACAAGATAGCTCGTAAGCCGACCGCTCCGCTTTCATCTCAAACAGGATAGAAAATTGATTGTTATAAAACAAGCACGCTAAGCTGTCGGTTCTGATTATTATCAGCAAAATAATAAGTGTTAGAGGCCAAACCCGAATTGAATCAGCAGGTCTATGATCCATTAAGCCCAGCAGGGCTAAATAAAGTCAAAGTCAAAGTCAAATATTTCTTTATAAGCAGTGAGTAGTGATGGCGATAACTACAATCGTAAACTTAAAAGTAAAGCTACAGGGGTTCCAAGGGAGAGAGGGTATAATATCAGCATATGAAAATAATTTGGAAACTGAGTTTATTACTAAGTATACTTTTTTTTTCATTAACCTCACCTAGTAGTAAGTGTTGATGCAATCTAAGATAGTAGGGGGTTAACCTGTTAGGAGTATGGTTATATTTTACCCATGCCTCTAATCGGTTTCAACGCGACATCGTACCGGAACGCTTAATCGCTTGTGTCACGTCTTTGTCGATAGGGTGCTTTTCCCACCAGCCGTAACAAATGAAAATGCAGAAATTATAAATTCCGAAATTGCCCCTGTCAGAATCCAAACCGGGACCTCCGTACCTTAAATCACAGCGCTCACCGCTGCGCCATGGATGTCGTTACAGACTTTTTTTTTATTTACCGTTTTTTTTTTTTTTGAATTTTTGATGTAACCATTCCGTTTCCCTCAATGGCTATTATTGTCCACGCAAGTATTCTACGCACAAGGATGAATTGAAGATGCACTCTATAGCTCATATCAGAAGAAAACAAAGTCGCACCTAATGAAATCGTCACCAATTACGACTCGAAACGAACGAAAGACGAATTATTAACGCACTAATTGGAATAGGTAGATAACAAAGCCCACCCACGCCTTATTCCGCTAATATGCGCGACACCTATTTGGCACTCTGACAACACCTACCTATTTCGTAGGTATATATAGGACATAGAGATCATTGGTCTGACCTTAGTTCCGTTTGTAATACATTTAAGATGTAACTACTAATGTTCTTTTTGTGGTGTGCAATAAAAGTTTATTCATTCATTCATACTAAGCGGACTTCAAAACGTCCAATACCTCGTAGAAACCACTCATAGAGGGACTTCTGAATTTTCTCTGGTCCGGTCTAGTACGAGGTTTCGGCCGCGGCTAGTAACCACCCCACCGAAAAACACCGCTAAGCGATTTCCGCTAAGGGGCGTCGCGTAGAAATCGATTAGGAGTATAGGTTTAATATAACTACTATACCCCTAAAATGTTAGCCCGTTACCATCTTAGACTGCATCATCACCTTAGGTTACTATATTAGATTGCAGTCAATGGCTAACTTGTTGTCGAAAAAAAACAAGAGAAACGACCTTAGTTCCACTCGACATAGAGGTCTGACCAATTTCATTATTTGTATTATACTATTGCTAAATTTCTGAATTACGAGGTTTCTTGGGATGGCCAGCTAACGCTGTCATCCCTCGAAACACAAAAAATATCTTCTTCTTTGTCGTAACACTCTGGCCAGAGTGGTCGTGGCCATCACGCACGGCAATTTAATTTACGAATGTGGTTATCGCCATCATCTCACTACCGTGTAATTCTTATGAACGCATCAAAAGTGCCACCTATGGGCCTACTTGAATGATATTTTTGACTTTGACTTTGACTTCACGGTAGGTCATTGTTTGTGGCAGTTGTTACTCGCCTCACCATCATTCGCCACTTCTCCATGTTAGCAGATAGTGTGGGACCTCCCATTTAAGATTTGATTTGATCGGTCCATCGCAAAGGTGACCTACCGCGCGCTCTAGTGCCTTCTATGTTGCCCCGCACAACAAGGCGTTATGGAGTTGTTGCCTCTCCGGGAGACGAGTCCGAAGAATTTTAATATGCGGCTGTGCACTAATGTTGAGAGACAATTAATACAAAAGCATCGAAAACCTTAGAAGTGCTTCTCGAAAAGGCCATTTATTTAGCAGTTGTCAGTAATTATTTTACCTCTAATGTTCTAAACGTTTATCATAAAATAGAAAAAGTTTGTGAGCTAGCAACATTCCGGGTTTGTGAAGTGAGAGCTGCGCGGGGCGTTTTCACTGTTTTTGGATACAATGCACTGCATTCCATAATGGTTCTAAATTTTGTAGAAGATAAAAAAAGATGAATTCATTGAATTTTGTTGTTTGAAAAGAGCAACTGTTGAATTTCATGTCAGCTTCTTCTCAGTACAGTCTGCCTTCTCCGAACTGATGGTAGAGTCACTACAAACAGACATGACTTGATGTTTCAAAAGTACTACCTACCTACTCGATATAAATGATTTTTGAACGTCGTTTTTAAATTCTTATTTTGAATTGCATGCAAACGGGACCACAGACCGATTTGCGTGCCGATAAATCTGAGAATTGACAAAATTATCTTCACGCAGACTTTTAATACGCCAGTCTGAGTGTCATTTCGCTAAAGCACGACACCCGCTTGGCACTGTGACAGATCTGGGGTAGTGATGAGTCAGATGGCCTTCGTATTTTGTAGGTCGAGACGTAATCCGAAAGCATTTTCCACGTTATAGTTAACACGTTTTCTATTAGTTATTGGTCATCAATAAAATCGAACCGCCCAAAGCAGTCAGTAAAGCTTAGATCTTAAGTCTATCCTGGATTTCTTTTTTACAGTTATAAAATACAGAATACCAGTACTTATACCAATATTTCTTTTTTACAGTTATAAAATACAGAATGATGATAGACAGAACGTTTTTTTTATCCTATACTTTGCGCTGTTGAACATGGGCGTACCCAGCTTCTGGCCTAGGGGGGGGGGCGGCTGTTTTTCGAATCAGTGAAGTATATTTTTTTATTATTCACTGTCTTGATAGTCATAAATTTCATATATTTTCTGCGCGATTTCCAGTGTTATTTAATGGGCCGACCCAGGATAGAACGCAGGACTTCTTGATCTGAAGTCGAACATGATAACCACTAGACAATCATCAACATCGAGGCAGCTAAAGAAGTTTTCTCAAAACACTAACGATGGCACGACACTTGAAACTTGACACTTACAACGTGTGAAATGAAAACTGAAATTATACTTCACAGGCTTTAGAGGAACATTATCTTCTGTCTTTGTGACTTAACTGTGAAATCTAATAGCTTATGAGTAAACCAATGCCATAGTTTATAATGAAAGAAATCAGATCCAACCCTAACATTACGTGCAAAATTACAATCATGTGACTCCTGCCACTGTATTCGGTACGCCTCGCGTAGCGTTGGTACTATGCGCGTGTCCGTCCTTTATCTTCAATAGGGTTGTCATAATTAAACACTTAGAGAATATAATATAAAATAAATATGCTCCTTTTGATTTAATATTTTGTTTTAGAACTGCCCCGCATTAGTATCTACTATCAACATTGCAGCCGAGCGAAGCCTTGGCGGGTTGCTACTCGTCGTATAAAGTAGTATAAAACAGGAAGAAGATAAGGATGCCTTGGTATCCAGTATAATAATACTAGCGAAAGTTTGTATGGATGTATAGATGGATGTTTTTTACTCTTTCGAACTTACTGAACCAATTTGACTGAATTTTGGAATGGCGATAGATTATACTCTGGATCAAGACATAGGCTGTGTTTTTTATCCCGAGAAAATGTACGGTTCCCGCAGGATTCATGAAAAATCAAAAAACCGCGTACGAAGCCGCGGGCAACAGCTGGTTGAGTATAAAAATTAAAATACTTACACATAATATTAGCGAAGAGGTCATCAGAGTACCGGTGAGGGTCTGTGAACCCACCGACCAGTTGCAGTTCGAGTCGACCTTCAGGGTAGCCCACTGCTAACTGTTGCACCCGTGCAACCATGGCGGCGGCCGCCTCTCCGGTGCCGGACCCATCTAGATGTGCTAGTGACACTGCACCTGAGCCTGGAATGTTAAGGATATTTTTAACCTACAACGCAAAAATGACGTAGTGTTATAAGTATGGCGTGTCTGTGGTATGTATGTGTGTCTGTCTGTGGCATGGTAGTTCCCAAATGACTTATAATATATATTTTGTTATTTTCGTTCGAAAGGTGAATAAATCGGGCGTGTTCTTAGCGCAGAATTAAGAACATATATAAACCGTGTACAAAACTAATATTGAAGCATGTGTTGTTGTGAAGTGTTTGTTGGTTTGTCCAGCTTTCACGCAGCAACAGGGCAACGTGATTCTTTGCGAATATAAATCTGTGATGATGATATTAATAAACTCTCTAGCTGATGATCTCAATTCGACGGCCGACTGGCGCATTGGGCAGCGACTTTTCATTCTGAGTCTGTGGGTTCGATTCCTACAATAATGGATGAGGGAAAATGGAAAATGAAACATTCATTTTTTTGTTTTTCATTATCTGCGTATTTATCTGTATCTTATAAGTATTTAGGTATATTATTCATAAAAACATTCATCAGTCATCTTAGTACTCATAACACAAGCTACGTTTACTTTGGGACTAGATGGCGATGTGTGTACTGTCATAACATATTTATTTATTTTAATTTATTATTTATTTATAGACGCCCTCTCTCTGAAACTCTACTA
This sequence comes from Pararge aegeria, assembly GCF_905163445.1. Lineage (NCBI taxonomy): Eukaryota > Metazoa > Arthropoda > Insecta > Lepidoptera > Nymphalidae > Pararge > Pararge aegeria. The sequence continues at coordinate 5,021,026 of NC_053195.1, read as the reverse complement.
TCAATCTTTAGCTCTGTTCAAGTCTATCGCTGTGCAAAAAATGAAGTCAATCCGCTTCTCATCTATTGCCTAAGAAATATGTAGGTACTGAGAAACACACTTTCGCATTTATAATACTACGGATACGTACGTACGGATTAATGATATTAGGTATAGTAATTAAAAACATCACGCACATCATTAAAATACAGATAAATTTTCTCTATACAATGTAAGTAAATAAAGTTTTGATCATAAATTACCTGAATGTCTGACAACGACTATAATACATGATGTGGCGTCATCCGACCCTATGATACTGACGTTTTCTGAAAAATAAAGGAAATCCATATTTAGTATGTACGTTACAAATAAACGTGGCATCACGTTGGAATAGATCTGCAGTGTTTTAGTCACTTTCAAATAACAGAGCGAGATAAAACACTAGTAGACAATCAATGTTACAAAATTCAATATCAAAATTAATTTGTTTCAACACACTTATAATATTTTTAAATCCCTTTTTATTATTTAAACTAACTAAAAAATTGTTTAAAATGGTCTGTCTTGGACGTCCGTGTGACTGTATGTGCGGATCCCGTAACTTGTGGTCACGATAACGAGCGAAATACTTCACTTTGTTTTTTTTTATAGGCTTTAGTATTTTGAGGAATAGAAGCCTATTACTTTTCACGGTATAATTAGATGTAGTTTAATTATTATTTACAAATAACCTCAATTCTATTGTAATGAAGTATTTATACACGTGAAATATCAAGTCTGCCTGTTGACTCTACCTACAGTTCTGCAGATTCTATTCAGAAGAAGTTGACGAGAAGTTCAACACTTTAGTAGTTAGTGGTACTAACAGTGGCGTGCACAGGGTTTTTGACCAGGGTATACATAGAGAAAGAAGGTGCCGTAAAATGGAAAAATCCTTCACATTTATGAGTTATACAAAAGGATAGGCAGTGCTTTTGTGCATGTATGAAGTGCACGCCACTGAGCACTAGCAGTGCATACTGGAGTTTTCGACCAAGAGCTATTGCAACCGATTCCCCGCATTTTATTACTTAGAAGAGTCAATTCATTATCATGAGGCACTTTCTGTATATGCATCACATAGTAGCCCAAGAGAATATTAATCATGACCTAAACAGCTATTATTTGCTTTAATTAGTATCGAATATCTGTTAACTTAAACTTTATTATATTCTTCTTGTATAATTTTTTCTTGGGGAAAGGGCCTGGCGGCTCGAGACACGGGTTTTACCTAGTTCAAGCACCAGTCCCAACATTATAACTGTGTAAAAAAATTGTCCGTAAAGTAGTCTACTCACTGTCATGCGGCACTACTGCGGCTAGTTCTCTCTGCGCGACGTACAGAAGACCAGCGGGGCCGACCACTCTTGCTGCTGCTGCCAGTAACTGTGCGGCCGCGTCTCTGTAGCCGGGATGGGCCGCCAGGAGGGCTCTCACGGACGTTGGGCACTCGTCCACGAGAACACCGTTCAGCACGACCACCATGCTGAAACTGTAACAAGATTGACATACAGAATAACATGCATTTTTTAATAGACAAAAACCGAATTCGTCAACAATTTTCACCAACCAAAAAAACGTGTGTTACACTTCTTTGGCGTAACAAGATAAAAATCTTTCAAAATACTTTCTTTCGAACACAATATATAGCACTATAAAAAAGGTATTTAATACATTGTAAGTGTTATTATAACGCATTATATAGTTAAAGTAAAGTTTATTTAAATATCACATTTTTTCATTACAAAAAGTTTTTTTCTGGTCTGGTATGGTGAGAGGCTTTGGCCGTGGCTAGTTACCGACCTACCGACAAAGACGTGCCGATAAGCGATTAAGTTTCCGGTCCGATGTCGTGTAGAAACCGATTAGGGGAATGACTACCAGACTCCCTAACAGATTAGCCCGCTACCATCTTAGACTGCATCATTACTTACCACCAGGTGAGATTGCAGTCAAGGGCTAACTTGTAACCCTTTCGAGTGTGCTGGCAACTCACTTGATTTACTGTCATTTATTGAAAAATTCGAACTCTTCAACAGAGCGGGAAATTTAAATTTCCATTTTAATGTTCCAAAATCGTCCCATTTGAATTTCCCGCTCTCAGTAATAAAAAAAAATAACCAAACTGATAAAATCCTTTTCGATTTTCTATTAGATTAATTAATGACTTCAGGCATTAGTTGCGAGTCTTTCTCCTGTAGAGCATATTAATAACGTGCATGTTAGCACGTTATTAATATAAAAAATATGAGTATAGAAAATTATCTCTTGGTAGGTACGCATGCTAGCCCTGCTAGACAGAACTGGAGCTAGACAGACGACGAGAGGCTGTGTCAAGTTTCATTAAAAAAAAAACTTTACTTAATTTAAAAAATCTTTCCGCACTGTCTGCCACATTAGACTAGCCCCCATACGCGATAAAAGTTAAATCAAACATGGTATTGTGTGTTTGTAAGGAATTTTTCGTGCCTTTAGAGGTTTTCGTTTTTGGAATACCCTGCGCGGCATGGATGCCTGATGGCCTATGCAAATGTACACGGCATCGGTGTAAAATACATGAAAATACACAGTGACACTCGAATGACCCGCCGGCATTTTGAATATATTATGCGACTATTGTGTTCGGATCGGTGCGACGCCGATCGTAGCATTTTTTCCATTGCTTTTTGAATAATTATTTGTTATTGTTTAAGTAATAGTTGTTCTTCATCGGCAACGTCTAGTGACATCCATAAATTAAGTCGCATTTGTTGCAACGCTCGTTTAAAAAACTATTAAACCTAATATTTATTCATTCTTTGATTTTAGTATTTTTATTACAATTAAGTAGGTAGTACCGAAATCGGCAAGGTGATAACGTATCTCGCGACAGGCTTGCGCCAGGCGAAAATCTTGCAATCAGTGCTGTCAAACGTCACTTTTCTTTACAATAAATAAACGAAAGTGACAACAGTGCTTGCAAGATTTACTATGAAAATCAAGCTTAATTTGCTATACTCCGCGAACAGCAGCAGAATCTGTATGGTGTAATTTATAATTACTTCAATCCGTATACTCCACACCAAACAGATCCTCGGCAATGTACCCTCTACGCACGTTTCGCTCCGAAACCGGAGCATCCCCAGGAGATGTTGACTTTACAATTAATAATTATATCATAAATTACACCATACAGATTCTGCTGCTGTTCGCGGAGTATGGCAAATTAAGCTTAATTTTCATAATAAGTATATTATGGATTTCCGCAAAGTAACGCCTGCTTCTATGCAATGCAAGATTTACGCCTGTCGCGAGATACGTAATCACCCTGCGGTCATTTTTTTCCATAACTCTTTTATTCTAATAGTTGATTAGGAAGGCATAAAAAAATATCGTTAAGCAATGACTGCGAGATGGCAAGGCTATTCAAGATCACTTCACGATATTGCATTCAAAAGAGTTTCGACCTAAGTGCCGTCCCACAGCCTTGCACAAACAAGATGTGATTAATGACTTACATCGCTCACCTGCCTAACGATTGAGACGACATTACATAAATGATTTTTACAGTCATCGATACGGCCACTGATAATGTAACAACTGCACATAATTGACGGCCGACTGGCGCAGTGGGCAGCGACCCTGCTTTCGTGGGTTAGATTCCCACAACTAAATAATGTTGGTGTTATGAACATGAATGTTTTTCAGTATCTGGGTGCTTACATGAATATTTTAAGTGTATATGTAAATATCTATAATATTTATAAAAGAGAAAGTGTGTGGGTATGTTCCGTATAGGCTCCGAAACTTCAGGACCAATTTCAATGAAACTTTCAGGGAATCTCCGGATTGACTTGGCGAGTAATCCTGTAAAGTTTGGTGACGATCGGAGCACTCCTATTTTTGAACTGTCAAACTGTCAAATACAGCTTTTATTTACTATGATGATATTCTATTGTTGGGTGTACATGGGTGTAGATAATGATCTACACCCGCTCGAGAAGAGAATAGAAGAGAATGAATACGAAGAGAAATAAATGATTTAATATATTATGAGACTTAAATTAAAAATTTAATGATGTAAGTTTATTGTTTAAATAAAATAAAGCAAAATCTAGCCCGGCGAAGCGGGCTGGGTACGCTAGTTATTCATATAAATATTCATTAGTCATCTTAGTACCCATAACACAAGCTATACATACTTTGGGGCTAGATGGCGATGTGTCTATAGATATATAATTTTTGGGTTATGGCCATCGCTCTCTACATCGACTCAACACCAACTTAACTCAAATTAAAGCATGTGTGCATGTTAAAATGTGAGCTTTATGTCATATGAAATTAAGTGCTGTTTGTAGCGGGTAACGCGGGGGCACGGAGTATACTACTGGCAAAGGTGGTTAACATCGACAACGGCCCAATAAAACGAGGCAGACCCAAACGAACGACAGTCGCTCTCATATAAGAGACCTCTAAAACAGCCTAAATATTCTAAATACCCAGGAAAGAAAGTTCTGGTAAAAATTAAAAATATTTAAACAAGCGAATTTGAATGTATATTAATGTTATCGTAACTACTGAGCTTACTTAAATACTAAGTGAATGAACAAGTTAGTGTCATTAAAACCTAATTGTGGGTTATGAATCAGCAAACGACAAGGTTGCTTGGAAGCAGGCCACTCCGCTCTCATCTCTCACAAAACAGAAAAATTCTAAAGATTGTTAAACTTCAAAATTATGTTGGAAAAGAGCAATCTGCTGAGTTTCTTTCTTGTATTAGCACGCGGACAGCGAGACTACACCTTTTTGGAGTCGCTTAGTTGGTATATTTTTCGCCCACTCAGTATTTATTTTCGGCCTCTGTTAATTTTCGCCAACATAATTTAATGCGGCTCGGTTAAGTATTATATAACAACAGTAAGCTAATACTACTTGCTAATACGCTCCACATATAATTTGTTATTCATTCGATTTATAATATTTCGGGAAAATGACTCGGCTAGGCCAAGAGAGAGATGAGATGGCCATCCTACGACAGGCAATACGACAACGACATTGTAGCGGACTCATCGTTATCGTACGTCGTAAAACCGATTTCAGTCAAACAACAAAAATCCCATTCAATCACACGAGGAATTTATCTCACACTCAATTTGACTGATACAATTACTGTAACAATTGACTAATAGAACGTATAATTTTTTACCGACATCTAAAGGAGTAGGTTATAAAATTGACGGAAACTTTCTTGCTTTGGTTAAAAAGTTGAGGAAAACTTTATTGCTTTGGTTAAATGACTCCATATCTCCGTTAAATCGAATAATTTAAGCCTCCGTTAAGCGAAACGTTCGTAGATGGTACATTGCCGAAGATCTGTTTTATTGAAGAAATTATAAATGACACAGATTGTCTTGCTTTTCGCGGAGTATAGCAAATTAAGCATAATTGTCATAATATATCGTGGATTTCCGCAAAGTAATGCCTGCTGCTATACAATAATTACGCTATCTTGCGAGAGATAAAAGCGCATCGGCGCGCTAGCAAGCAGTCTTGTCATGAAGAAATTCATCAATTGTGTAATAGGCACAGTATAGTAATTGTAATTCAATGCATTGTTTAAACTAAGGCAAATATATATCTAATATAATAACCTTCGGTACCATGTTATAAAAGCAATTTCCCAGCCCCAGCCGAACACAAGAAATACTTGACCAAAGAAGCAGTATTATTATTAATAATAAATTATTATGTTATGATAAACAAGATGCATTCACCTGTTTCACAAGCGCTTACGTCAACACATGCGCGGTTTTCCAATTTGTCACCAATATTAATAGCACTACACAAATACCACAGACGAAACAACAACTTTTATTAAAAGTTTTATTAATAATAGAAAGCACGCATACAGCTGACGCTCTAACAGACGCTAATCGACTGAGGTCTGTGATCGTCGGCCATAAGTTATCATAACCTAACAGTCAGACATCCAAATCCAATTTGTGTCGGCACCCGACATGCTGTGACTATATCAAATTCAAATATATGTGATCTTTGAATTTGATATAGTCACTACCCAACAAAATCTGAATAATACTGATATTGACGACATGTGTTATAAGTTTCCCACAGATCACAGAACTAGCACTCTGGTGGAAATTCTTAGGATATTATCTGGTCTAAGTTTTATGTTACCGACATTGCATTTTGTAAATTCATGACCATTTTCTATATTCAATTTATATGTTATCTATCATATGACTTATTATTTGGCAACGTTGTTATTGTCAAAAATTTAAAAGTTAGAAAACTTACGACTTAGTACACAGAGTGCATTATTCTACTAGTGAAGCCTACGTCAAACTTATAATAGCCCGTCGTTTTTGCGGCGGGGCTTAAAAAATATCCTAACAATTTTTAACGTTTTAAGTTTATAAACTTTGCTTGGTAACTTACCATAAAATTACAGATATGAGTAGATTGAAAATAGAAAACGGCCAAAGTAGGTAGGTTACCAATACTGTTGTACATAAATCGCTTAACTAAAATCTACTTGTCTCACTTGACAAGTCTGAAAAACTTGCTATCCTTTTCCCGTAGACTCATTGTGAAAAGGACAGCGATACTTTAAGACTAAACAATTGACTATGGTTTTAACAGAATTGGCAGGAAAGTCGGCGTTGTAAGACAAATGCATGCTGAGATAGCCTTTATGTGGAGTGTACAACTTAATTATTTTTAATAGAATTGTTAAATGTGTCGATAGATAGACTGATTCAATGGATAGCTCTTTGGTTTCCTAATATTAATCGATAAATAATAACCATTTCGAGATTCGGAGTCACGCGTTCATCTTCTTTAGTTTGTAAGTAGTTCTTTTAATTTCCTATGTATTTTAACATCCTCATCAATAGTCTAAAACAGGGCTCTGCTGGACGAAAGGCCTCTCCCAGGAGCGTTTCCAACCGGCAGCCGACATGTTGGCACGTCTGCATATGGCTTATATAGGTTATCGTATCCGACTTGGGCAGTGCTGCGAGTTCGCTTGTTATTGTTATGATAATGCTTATTATGTTGGATATAGTGCTCCGATAGTGTATCTATCGTGCAATAAGCAATTAAGAAATATACCGTCTACTTTAAGATATCGACACACTTAAAACACTCCTCGCAGCGCTTGTTGAATTCAATCCAATCGTAGTATGACCAGACTAGAGATTAATCTAGATAAATAAATCGGTCAAGGACGAGTCAGACTTGCGCGCCGAGTCTAGCATATCACTTTTGTTTTTTTTGTATATAAAAGTGACTTTTGACACATAGATGCGAGATTTACTCCTACCGCAATCATGTAGTGTGTCACGTAATCACCCTGCCGGTCTCCTCAATGAGTAGGGTTACCGAGCCTATAATTAGGATACAATGCCGAAGATTTGTTTGATGTGGAGTATAAGGATTGAAGAAATTATAAATCCCACCATACAGCTACTCCAGCTTTTCGCGTTATTAATAAGGTTACTTTTCTTAATATAAATATTCTCAGCCAAACTATGCGAGAACATTCATCGTTATCATCGTTATCATGCCAATGCCGGCCCACGGCAGGGTGTGGGTCTCTTCTCAGAATGAGAATGGAAAATTCGAGCACGATGTGTTACTTTTGAAAAAAATCGCACTCATCTCATTCCTAGAGGAGACCCGTGCTCTGTAGTTGGTCGGTAATGAGTTGACTAAATTGCTGATTAGTAGTAGTTATTGAAGTGGTAAATTGTCCTTTAACTGTTTAATTTTGACCATTTCGCTGCCGAACCCTAATTATCGCCGCCTCCGCATGCGTGAGCGCATAAAAGTATGCTTCCGGTAATGTAGTGGCATGTAATAACAAATGAGCGAGGCGAGTGTCGCTCGTTGCAGATAATGGGTCGTCTCTTCCTAGAAACGGTTTTAATGACTCGATGATTGTGCAAATTGAATTATTCTTCAATCTTCATGAACAAATGTAGTTGGTTTATCTAAAGTCCAATATTTCGTACCTCGTTACTAATATTATAAATGCGAAAGTGTGTTTGTTTGTGTTCTATTTAGCAACTAATCGACTGTTTTTTGGCATAGAGTTAGTTGGAAGGACGGATAGATTAACATAGGCTTCTTATCCCAGAACCAAAGGATAGTAGAAAAACGTAAACGCGGACGAAGAACGCAGGAAACAACGGGCTTTTAATAAACTTTTTGACAAAAATATGTTTAGTGAAATTCCATCCCCACGGGGTTTAAATAGGAGATGAAAGTTTGTATTAAAGTCTGACATTTGCAAAGTATGTCCTTGAAAATTGGCGCTCGCGGTTTTATATTAAAAAAACGAGTATTTTAAATTTTATAAAAATTCTATCTCCAAATCCCTGACGTAATATAATAAGTACGTCGGTGCTCCAAATGAACAGTTGGTATGAAAGTAGTTACTTTTTCTAGTAATATTCATGCAAGTATTTGATGAACATGAACTGTCTGACATTAGTCGACAGCAGCGTCCTCTGTAGATACTGCTACATCTACCCTCTGCTGCGATCACCAACCCGTCTGCCCAGCGTGATGATTATTGGCAACTTCCCGAAATAACGCCCACTCCTGGACAGTGGCGTGGATACAGGGTATGCAGATGATATAAAATGAAAAAAATCTCCAGTAAGAGTTTTAAAAAACCTACCCTTAAGTACTTATAACTCGTACTGGATATTTTCTTCATTTTATATTATCTGCATACCCTGTGCACACCCTCTATGCACGCCATTGCTCCTGGGCGTAAGTCTTTTATAGGGAGTTCCAAATAACAGTCCTGGGCCGCTTGTTCCCAGCGGCTCCCAGCAACTCGTTTAATGTCGTTGGTCCATCTCGTTGGTACCGGTGCATTGTTGCCATCTAAGCACCTTAGGACCCCAATGTCCATCGGTTGTCCGAGCTAAGTGCACCGCCTTTTGCCGAAAGTAACTGCTCCTATTCAATATTCCAAAATATTCTTTCTTTCACTTTCATTCGGAGCTACAAACACAATTTGTCGGGAACTTATCACATTAATAACTCGGTCCGATGATACACGGGTCGGCGGATCAAAGTCGGCTGCCCACTAATTGGGCCTAATTGATGGACGGCGCGTGCGACGCTGCACTAACTAGATTAAAGGCCCCATACACGAGGCGAGTGCTGTGTGGCGACGGCAGTTCAGAATACAGTTGCCACGACCCCTCCTCTTCTTACGGGTGTCGTCCGAAGCTACTGAAGGATAATAACGGAGATCAGATAGCAGCGTCTGCTGTGCTACGACTGTCATATACTGCGATCATCAACCCGCCTGCCCAGCGGTGGGCGGTTGGTATGGGCAAACCCTCCCATTGGGAAAGGCTTCTAGGCCAGCAGTGGCAGCTATTGATAGCACAACTAGGAAACGACAGCGTTTCAATAAATCAATGAAAAATCAAGATGATCCATCGTTTCAAACAATGCTGTAGACACAAAAATCGATTTGTTATATTGCAAACGATCACTTAAATGGCATCACAGAAATCCATAATATACTAAGAAATTAGAAAGATACAAATATGGAATCATAAATCGCAAAGTGCCATATAATGTTGATTTACCGTTGCGATATTTTATTATATTAACACTCACTATCGGCCATCATTTCGAAGACTATAAATTGAGTGTAACTGTACAAACTTTTCCGTGTTAGGGACCCTTTACAGACCCTCCGAATGAACTGAATAAATGAAATTTAGACTTGCTTTACGTACATTCATTTTTATAGTATCAATCAGCTATTTCGAGCCAGATTGAAACACATTTCAACAAGTTCTCATGAGCAATTCCTTTTTTCGATACGTCAATCGAATTTTATTGACAAATTAGGTCGCTAACTATATACTACTACATAATTGATCGGACGACGCGACTTATGGTTTACTTGGACGATTGTTGTCTGTCATTCTACGCGTCTGTACAAGCCCTCTAACTTCCAAATTAGAGACGAAAGGTTCGGCCGTTTAAAGAATGCGTCCCAAGTCGTGATTAAATAGACGATGTAACTTTGAAGTAACGTTGGATTTACGACAAGAATACTTTTATTGATTATTTGCCCTGATATAACTTGTTTACAAGGTTATGTCAACTTTTTACTATAGAATCTTAGGACCAACTGGTAAACGTATGGGAAGCATTATTTCAGCGGCCGGATTATACAACGCGTAACTTTGAACCGAATAATGCTTTTAAGCTTTAGAGGAACATGTTTTGAATCCGTTTGTATGGAAAAATAAATATAGTTCTTTTGATTCAATATTGTACAGGGTGATTCCTTATGAAATCATTCCTTATGAATATGAAATCCTTCAACATTATTTCGTAATTCGGTTACATATTGTTTAAGCATTTCGAATTAAGAAAAATCTATGCTACATCGCTTGTCACAATCTTAATCGCTTTGCGGAACATCTTTGTTGGCAGGTTGGACCAGACCAGACCAGAGATCGAACAATAAGAGTTTGGGCAATTCCAACCGCTTCGCCACGAAAGTAGTCTAATTTGCCCCCTGATTTACAATAAAAGTGTAATTATTTTTGTTTATTTAGTACCAAAAATTAAAATTAACATGAAAAAGGACAGGATGTGCACAAAGCCAACCTATCTCAAAAGAGATATCTTCCAGAAGCCATTCAGAAGTCGTAATAATTAATTCATACATTCATCTCTTGTGATAAGGCAGCATAAAACTATGGTATAGCACTAACTGCACCTCTTACGTCATATAAATAATTCCCAGCCGTGTTTTCTGAAACATCCAATTATTTCGTTGACGTCTTTTTAGACGTATTTTCATACCGGAAACGCGCAATCAATCCAAGTGCGCACATAGATTTAAGAGTGACATTTATAGCGCCTTTCATTATTATTGATGTGTTAGGATGTCGCTCGGTATGTTTTGAAACCGTGATAGGTTTATTTTCAGCGCTTATAGGGTAAGTTTCGTTTAGTCAGCGTTCGTTTTTAATTACACAATTACATACGTTTACCTATCACATACCGACCACACACATTTCTATTTTGAACCACCGACGCGTCGAGTGTGCGCGCGCGCGTTTGTGTGTGTGTGTGTGTGTGTGTGTGTGTGTGTGTGTGTGTGTGTGTGTGTTTGTGTGTGATAAGGCGTTTTCCAGTGGGACAGTAATAGGCTGCGGATGTTGATTTCTTTAAATTTATTCATTTTACATCTTATATTCTATGGAAGAAATCAATGGTGTAAACTAGGTGTACACCCAGCGTAGGCAGACTATACTAAATGAAAAATGATCCAATAGAGTTACAGGCATTTAAATTTTAATGAATATAATGCGAGATTTCGAGTTTTCTTTTCATTCGAGAGAAATCGAAAATGCTGTACGGGCAAAAGTTGTGTGAGACCTTGGTGAACTCATATCTCTCGTGAAATTAAACACATACGTCCATCAATGCCTCTCATGAGGCCGCTACAGACAAGTAAAACTAAGTAAGTACTATATTCAGACAAGTTAAATTTTGAAATGGAGATAGATTATACCCTGGCACAAAGATTGCTTTTTATCCCGAGAAAATGTACCGTTCCCGCAGGATTTATTAAACCAAATAAACGCGTACGGAGCCGCGGGCAACAGCTGGTATGTAATATGTCCGCGCAACATCATCTCCTTCGCCACGTCTTTATAAACATTGTCTAAACATAAAATCTACGGTCACGTCTATGCCCAACCCCTGACGTTACGTTGAATCGGATGTGGCAGTTATTGAATAATAATTGGTGCACAGTCCACACGGCGCGATCGGGCGTCACGATGGAGATGGTATCTCGCGAGCGTGCCGCATCCATCAGGTACGGATGGCCGCTATCTCCCGCATCGCGTACCAGAGATAACCATTGTCTTACCGGGGCGATTATATCGGCGAAATTTGTGCTCGCCATGTAGTCAAGCGCCCGGGAGGAGACTTAATGCTTATTGTAAACCTTTCGCACGGAGCGACAGGTGACAAAAACAAAATGTATGGAAACGCATTGCGCGCAATATCTTAATATATATAAATCTCCTGTCACGATGTTTGTCTGCGATGGACTCCTAAACTACTGAACCGATTTTAAATTAAATTGGCACACCGTGAGCAGTCTGGTCCAACTTAAGAGATAGGATAGCTTAAATCTTTAAGTAAAGTCACAATTTTATTTTATTGCAAATTATTTGTCTATAATTAATTGACAGTCACATGTTATATATATATATATATATATATATATATATATATATATATATATATATATATATACAACTATGCTCATTTAAGGCTTAGCGATTCTGAATACTTTAAAAACAAAATCAAACGCAGACGAAGTCGCGGGCAACAGCTAGTAAGATTATAGAGAATTCAAAATATTCAAAAAATTTTAAAAATTCATTTATTTCAAGTAGGCATAATATAAGCACTTTTGAAACGTCAAGTCTGTCTGTGTGTAGTGACTCTACCACCGGTTCGGAAGGCAGATTCTACCGAGAAGAAGCCGGCAAGAAACTCAGCAGTTGCTCTTTTCCAATATCAACAATTTACATTTTACATTTTAAAATAAATTTTTCTATTTTGTGAGAGATGAAAGCGGAGCCGGATGCTTCCAAGCAACCTTGTCATTAAGAAATTCATCAATTGTATAATAACCTCGCTGTAATAAATGTGTTTTAACGCATTCTTTAAACTTAGGCATTGGTAGGTCTAAAATTACCTTAGGAATCATATTATAAAGAGAGATCTTTGTTTCTTTATTTTTTTGTTAATTAGGCCCGTATTTCTTATCCTGCCCAAGGCGATGGCTTTAGGGTTAGTGATAATTTGCTTTGTTGCGTCCAAAACACACAAATTTAAAAAATTGAAGTATTTTTACTGTGAGCAAAAACACTATATTCATGTTACGGACCATTCTGAACTACTTTATATAGAAATATGCTAAGGACCTTGCCATTGGCCTCTCATCGCAAATAAGGGGGCATAGGGTATAAAGCATAAAATGCAGCTTTTGCATATAACAATTACTTTCAGTTAGTAATTTACTTAGTATGTTATTTTATCAAATATAATTTTTTACGAGTTAAGAGCGACAGCAGGACCTCTGTGAACAAGGAAAACCCATGATCGCGAAGCAAGAACCTGGGGGAGGCCTATGCTAAAGCAAGACAATCAAGCGAAACCGGTGTCTCCAAACCAAGTAAGTAAATAATCAGTAAGATAAGATTGTTGAAAAGACTATAAATAAATATAATAAATTTTTTACGATACTTTTTTGAGTCGGGCTTAAAAAGCCTTATCAATTTGGACCGCACACTTCGATAACACATCCATATATTTTTCAGACCCAATGGTCCGGAACTTTGATGGAAGGGAACGTGGCTTATAGCGACTATCGACTCGAATTTTGTCTCACAACAAACTACAACCATTGTCTTACGGGGAGATTATATCAGCGAAATTTGTGCTCGCCTCCGTCGTCTGTCTTCGCCGCAAACGAGACGGATAATGGGCGACGCGACTGCGCTAATTTTGCCTAGCTTTTGCAAAGCTTTCGCTTAATCAATATCTTTTATAAACTTGTTACATATTTAATATGATCCTGTTTTCTGAATAGCAATGCAATTCAAAACTTGGGGCATGCTTTGATCACACTTCCATGTATAGGTATTGACGACCTATTGGTCCAGTACTTTGGCAGAAGTAAACTTGGCTTATAGACGACTCCCCTTTAGTTTACGTCGCGTAGGTACCAAACTGTAACCATTGTTTTACCGGGCGATTATATCGGCGAAATTTGTGCTCGCCTCAGCCGTTTGTCTCTCGCCGCAAATGAGACGGGTAATGGGCGATGCGACGGCGCATAAAACGCGCCTTTTATGCGCGCCGTCTGCTTAACTTTTGCCTAGTCATTAAGCCGTGGGAAACTTTGTAGATGATCAGGTTTCGAAAGATTTGGCTATCGTTGTCCTCTAATGTCACAGCCAAACGTTCATGTAACTGTTGTAACTTCTAAAGGCAGTGGGTTCGATTCCCTAATCTGGAAAAAATGTTTGTGTGATGAACATGAATGTTTTTCAGTGGCTGGGTGTTTATCTGTATATTATAATTATTTATGTGTATTATATTCATAAAAAAAAAAATTCATCAACTGTCTTAGCACCCATAACACGAGCTACGCTTACTTTGGGGCTAGATGGCGATGTGTTGAGTAGTTAGTCGTAGGTAGTATTTATGAAGTCGCGAGTAAAGGGTCCTTCACAACCCTGCAGCGTGGTGTGTCAAACTAGACTTTATCCCTCAAGAGGCCTTTAAAGCAGCAGGGCATTGATAGGAAAATAAATAAAAGATATTAGGTTACAAAGACGCCTATCCAAAGTAATCTTGGCACAACAAAAAGCTGTAACAGCTCCTCGTATATACAGATTGTCGGGCACGCGGGGCACCCGGACATGTGCGCGATAGTCTGTTGCGGATGGCGGCAGATGCATTCCGTATCGTGTTCCGAGATGATGCGCCACTTTGCAAGGTTTGCCATTGACCTCCCCACCCCTGGTTGCCTCCCCAGGTTGAGTCCCTCAACTAGTCTTTCCTTGAAGCTGGTGTTCAGGTTTGACCCGCAGCTTCAACAGGGAGAGACGCACAGCTTTAGGGGGCTGATTGAAAGGCTGCACAGAATGTACGAAACTTCTCCTGGGTCGCAATTTAGGTCGTGCCGGTTTATCCAAAGCAATCATTTGATTATTTCGACACGAGAGCTTTAACCGGAAAGGCACCATAGATTAGCACGGATAGACAGACAAGCAACTTTCCTTCAAGGAGACTACCATGTCGCATCGCCCACTCGTTGCTTGACCTCTCAGGGTAATATCCTGATGTTAGTAAATATCCTATAACGTTCCTCAGGAATTAGGCTATAAAATGCAAATAAAGATTTTGAAAAGGCGATTTTTAGTTTCAGATATTAGCGTGTTTACAAATAAAACAACAAACAAGAATAATAACTTTATTACTTATTTAGATATTCATCACTTTCTACAGGGCACGCGTCTCATCTCAGAATGAGAACGGTTTAGGTCGTAGTCCACCATGATAGGCAAGGCGGATTGGTAAACTTCACACGCCTTTGAGATATTTTTTTATTATTATGGAGAACTCTTAGGCACGCAGGTTTCCTCAAGATGTTTTCCTTCACCTTTAAAGTCATTGTTAGTTAAAGTAAAAAGTAAGTTAAAATAAGTGATTTAATTGCTTAAATTAAAAACGCACTTATCTCTCTAAAGTTAGAGGTGCATGCGTGTCTGAGATCAAACTCGGTCCACCAAAATGGAGGCCGAAGCCCTAACCAATGTACTATCAATACTTATATTGTTTTGTTAAGATATACAAACAGACAGATACAGACAAAATAACATATACATATTACAGATAAAAAGAAGATATTTTTTTAATCATTATGTTTAAAAAAATATCTTCTTTTTCAGAAATAATATATAAATAACAAACATTCCCGATTTTGACTGCAGACTGGCACAGTGGGCAGCGACCCAGCTTTTTGAGTTCAAGGCCGTGGGTTCGATTCCCACAACTGGAAAATTATCAGTATCTGGGTGTTTATATTTATGCTATAAGTATTTATGTGTGTTATTCATAAAAAAATAATCAGTCATCTTAGTAACACAAGCTATGCTTACTTTGGGGCTAGGTGGGTGTATGTATTGTCGTAGTATATTTATTTATTTATTCCGCAAAACCAAAAAGCATAAATTATAAGATATTGAAAACTATGTATTTTGACTTATAAGTATGTAGGTTCAAAGGGTATCATAAAAAAAAAAAAGCGATGTTTTTATGAATCTTTTCATGAGGGATCTGTAAATGAAAATAAAATAATAAACTATTATTAGCATCTCCAGGTCCCTCACAAAAACTTAAAGGTGAACAAATTGAGCATCATTGTTCCAATATTCGTTCCAACTATTTGCGAGATTTGATATTCCCGTCATAGGTCTGAGAATAGCACGACCAGGTACCATAATGTATTTCTATGAAGCGCTCGTATAATATATCCCTGGGGGGATATTAGGGTACGAATTCGTGACACCCCGGCCAGTGCACGGCCCATTATGGAGCGGGGCCAATAGAACTGTCCGAGCACTTATTAATGACTGCTAGACAATGACGCTAATGCTATTAAGTGGCCCGGGCCATCCGACGGTGAACTTTGGTGTCGGTTTTATTGCAAATGGCCACTTGAATATTAAATATTGAACTGCGAATGCACCAAATGCATATTACGAAGATTCGGACATAGTTTAGCAGAAATGGCTAATTTGTCTATTAATATTAATGGCTTTAATCGAAGCGGTGATAGCTCAGTGAGTGGGACTTCGACACTTCCGGGAGGCCAAGTTTGAATAACAGCACTATTACTAACTTTTATAACATAAATATCACATGCTTCAACGGTGAAGGAAAACATGGTGAGGCAACCTGCATGCCTGAGAGTTCGCCATCATTTTCTCAACAGTGTGTGGTGTCCACCAATCCTCACTGGACCAGCGTTGTGGGCCTGTACCCCTTCTCATTGTGGGAGGAGACCCTTGTAGTTGGCCAGTAATGGGTTGAAATGATGATGAAGGATAAAAAAAAGTGTGTGTACTTATGTACACGCGTTATACTTTAGCGTAACAAGAAAATAATCTTTTCAAAAATTTTACCTGTCGCCTTATTCTACGTTTGTAGAAAAAACGACACTAACAATAGAAAAAAGATATTTCATACACTGAAAGTTTATTATAACGCACTATCTAGTTAAATAAAGTTTATTTAAATATAACAAAAAAAAACAGGGTGTCGGTTTTTTGTGACGGTGTGCGTTCGCATCGTAAAAATTTACTCTCATCATGTTTCTTTCCTAACGCGCCAAAAGAAGTATTACTTCAAAAACTTAAAAAGATTATCTCAATCATTTGTATTGATAAACTCTGCATCGATGTCAGGTTTGATTCAATAAACGCGGGGCGGGAGGACAAATAAAACCATTATTCAATTACCAATACCTCTCGCCAGATACGATTGTCATTTGACCGGCGGCGACCGCACACCACCCTCAATCAATTTAACGAGTTCAATACGGAGAACTTATCGATGATGTTTTATGACACGACACCGATGCCACAGTATTTAAATAATTAAAAAAAAACCGGCCAAGTGCGAATCGGACTCGTTCTCTACCACTATCTATATAGACGACAAAAAAGTCAAATCTGTTGTACGGGAGCCCCCTTAAATACCTATTTATTGTATTCTGTTTTTAGTAGGTATTTGTTAATACTTCTTCTGTCTAACTATCCCGGTTCAGACGAATATACGGACAGCGGAGTCTTAGTAATAGGTTCCCATTTTACCCTTTGGGTACAGAACCCTGTAAGTTCATTTATTTAAAGTAAACCTCATATAAGCACTTTTAAAATTCTGATGTTGGAACAGAGCAACTGCTGAGTTTCTTGCCGGCTTATCGGTGGAATCTGCCTTCAGAACCGGTGGTAGAGTCAGGTCAAGTGTGTCTGTTTGAAGTGACTCTACCACCGGTTCGGAAGGAGATTCTAATGAGAAGAAGCCGGCAAGAAACTCATCAGTTTTATATCATAAAGCAAGTGTTATTTTAATTGCTTGGAACGCACATAACTCATAAAAGTTAGAGGTTCTACCCACTGGGCTATCACCACTTCATACCTATTAAGGGGGATATAATTTTTATCACCTGCTTATGCTAGCCGTACTGATGTATTCAGTATAAGATGGTAGCGGGCAAACCTCTTAGGGTATGGCAGTTATGTAAAGCCTGATACCTTATATCAGTTTCTTTGCATCGTATACTGATTATCGGCAGGCTTCATCGCTTTAACGTACGTGTCTGTTGCTAAAGTGACTAACCTAGACAAAAGTTTCCTACAAGTAATAAAATTCCCTCCTACTGACTAGTTATCAATATCGTTTAGGCTGCCCCCGTTATTTGCAAAATCAAACAAACCACGAAGATGCAAATGAAGAGACAAATTTGAATATCAATGATCGATTTTAAATAAATATTATAAATCGATTTCGTTATAAATTGTTGGCGATGATATATAATAACGAAACTACTCGTATATTACTATTTCCTTTTATAATATTAAGGATTACTTAAACGGTAAAAAAGCTTGAATGTGAATTGCTCTAGCTTCATAGCTTAATATAAATAAAATAACAAAAAAAAGTTTGTTGTGGGCTCTTCTTAGACCAGGGGGCGTTTGGAACCCTCATAGCTTTAGGTTTTAGTTGGCGAACGAAACCCCCCCCCCCCCCCTTAAAATTATGTAAACATTTATCTATGAACGCTTCTTGAATTTGAATTTTCATTTGGAAACCAATTTAACTGCATGAAAATTACCACATAAAGTATGAAATTGACTGCAGAAATAAGTTTGTTTCAATTACTCGCAGTTGGCCGGTTTATATGGGAAATCTCATAATGCAATACCGACTTACGTTTATAAGGTGGAACCGTTGAAGCGACGATCATTCAGTATGGTGATCAACCTGCAAGACAAAAACATTGTTATTTTATTTATTAAGAGCTTAAACAACATGCATATTACACGTTTTAAACATAGCACACACACACAGACATGGACTGATATGCACGTCAATTACAAGTGCACATAAAATTGTCGTCGTGTAAACTTAATTTGACAAAAAAATTAACTACCGATAAGTGTTCGGTGAGTTTTTTCCTAAAAGCTGTGTCATGGAAGCGGAGTCAAGCGGAGTCATGGAGGATATTGATGCCAGGTATCTTTTTAGATAACTCGTTGTATTTCGCACAAATACTGAGATGGGATTAAGTAAATGGTATATGAATTTTTTTTGTGGATTTGCAACTTCTGGTGTACCGGTTCGGGACAGTCAGAGATATATGATTGAGAATTATAATGCGTTATAATGCGAATTATAATTATAATGCGATATCTAGGAATGGGCTTCGTAAACAGTTATTTTAGTAGTAGTAGTAGAGCTTCTTATGACAGAGCACGTCCGGGGAAGTAGAAGAAGAAGAAGAAGAAGAAGAAACACTTTATTGCACGTATAACATACAGGAAAGTGTAGATATGCAAAGGCGGACTTATTGCTGAAAGCAATCTTTTACAGGCAACCTTTGTAGACAGGACTTTCAGCAAGAAAACGGGATTGTGCCAGTATTGTAATATATACATAAACACCAAACTGTATAGATACAAATACATACGTAAAATAAGAATCAAAAATATATTTTAATATATAACACACATAATATATATAAGTAGATTTTAATACATAATTTACAAACAATAATAAAGCAATAACTTCACTCAAAGAAAGGTTGTAGTCCTTCAGACTACTCTTAAATATAGGAAGGGAATTACTTCCACGGATTTCAGCAGATAGATTGTTCTAGAGCATAATTGCCTTAAAGGTGAAAGAATTATAGAAGAAATTCGTTTAACAAAACGGGAGTACCAGACGGTTACCAAGGTGGGATCGAAGGTTGAAATGAAAAGTAGAGTCAGAAATAAAGCGAAATAAGAGGGAGATAAGAAAAGTGAACACAAGATATAACAATAACAATAAATATATATATATATATATATATATATAAAGGGAAGTTAGGGAAAACGGGATAGTGCAACTGGTTAACAACTAAAATTTCAATAAAGATAATTATTATTATTTTTAACATAGCATTCATCAAACACTGCCATCGACAAGAACGCCAAGGCTCAGGGTACGGTAACCGAACGTAGATAATGATGGCATTATAATTTTGAAAGTCGTATAATTTTCGACATACTTTAATAACAACATAACAATTAATTAGACGTTGGGAATGCCGACTAAATCGCATACCGATTAATCCACACAGTATCTCTAATATTCAAGCTCATTGCTGAACGCGGTTAAAACTTTTATCGCTACCAAATCGATTGTCGTAAATCCCGAGTCGCGATCCATTGTTGTATCCGCAGACTCTACAGTACTTATATGGGAGCGGCCAAAATAAATCACGAGCAAAACCATATCGGCACAATCGAAGACTATCAGACTATCTCGCGAATCGACCGCGGGCTACATCGAGAGATAATGTACCGAGAGGGCGTGGAAAAATTTTAGGGGGTGTTTAATTTAAAAAATTTAAATATTATTTAACGCCCGAAATTAATAATCAATCTAATCCTTGATCTTCTAAGTGCATTTTAAAATGAGTGTTACTATCTTTTACCTTCTCTTTCCTATAATACGGATACTAAAATCAATCTGTCCGCTGTAAACTTTGGATTTATTGATGATTAATTTCGTACGTAAGTCAATAATAATTTTTAAATTATAAGTTGGTCCAATAAGATTTTATAAGTTCTTCTGAGGTGAAGGACAAACTCCTGTACGGACAATTAGTGTCATCAGTGATCAGTGCAACAGTTTAGTAAATAGTTTACTTACCATTAATAACTAGAGCATGAGCAAGTGTCTTATGTTTTAAATCTCATTATGTTCCTTTGACTGTTTTACCTACCATTTATCTGATATAATCATGAAATCTGTATCCACCAATGAAACATAAACACATGGTTTTTTTATACAACTGTATTATTAGCTAATTCAGCAAACTATTACCCCGTAACGCCTAAGAGGACCTATGAAACTTTGAGGGGGTGTATGATTTAAGCCGAATGTTAGTATGATGGTAAGGACCCATTTAAAACCATAAACAAGATATGTTCATCTTAGTTATATACTTTAGTACTTAATAAAAAAAATCATTACTTGCAAACCTACACCAGAAAGGCTGGTATGTTAAATTTGCCCTTACCATCATACTAGCGGCTTTTATCGTACACCCCCTCAAAGTTTCCTACGCCCCCCTTAGGCTTTTAGGTGATATTACTTTGCTGAATTAGCATTACCACTGTTCACAATATCGTTCCAGTTCAATACATGCTATTTGTCTTTGGTCGTATTCATTTAATATCTGTTGTGCTAACTTATAGATATGAAATAATAGGTGTCCATGTGAAAGTAAAAGAGATTCCAGAATCAAAAATCTACACCGCTACCTGTATATGTAATTCTCTAAAAGTCTCGTCAATTCGATTCAGTAATACCAAAGATTATTCCACACAGACACCAACATTTTAAGAAAGTGTTATGGAATTATACTAATCATCATTACTTCAACCAATTTGTTAAAAATTTTACCAACCAACTGGTTAAAAATTTAATAATCAAATGATTCAATTGTATTTATTTATATTATGTCAAGCCAATATTTTGTAGCCTTAAAGTATTGGAACAATAAGAATTCTTTACACTCAGCAACGAATCTTAGTAACATAGATAGTAATATAAACTCTCAACAGTATCTCTTAGTGAGAATAAATCCGCGTTCTCATCTGTAAGTGTTATCTGCAATCAGAGTCGCATTAACACAAATAGTGCTAATTGTGGAAACTCGAAGAAAGCTCGCTAATGTTTGACGCCATTTTGTTTCACAGAATAACTAATAACGACAGGTTACAAGAACAAGAATTTAGTATTACAAATAACAAAGTGAACGGAGTTTTATCTTCTAGTAATATAACTTCTAATTAATAAAACTCTAATTCTGACTGACTGAAGGACTTACATACCCATTCGTCAAAAGCCTTTAACAGTCCACTGCTGAACTAAAGACTTTTGCCAACATGAGGGTTTGTCTAACATCACACGTCGCTGGGCACAGGGGTGATCGCAGTAGATCGCTACTGCTCGTTCACCGTTATATTCCCTAAGTCGCCTCGTACGAAACTCACGGGAGAGGAGTGATGACAAGTGTATTCTGTTCTGCCGTCACCATATACTAGGAATAAATTAAGATAGATATATTAAAAGCAAAAGATTGTTGCTATATTTGATAACACGTTACCATTAACAGACGATAAATAACGTACTTAAAGATATACCTACTCGTATCTACGTAATGAACCTAACTTAATGCAAATTACAAGTGAAACCGCGATAAATATCGTTATAGATGAGATCTTTGGCTTTTATGAGAACTAGGTCTATAAACGCATCTTGTTGAATATAAGGAAAACAAACATGCTACGGTTACAAACTTTTCTATTTAATAGAAAGCATAGCTTTGGTAAAATATGTGGTAATAAAGGTGGAAACATTAATTATTAAATGCGTTATATTGTAAATTTTGAAAAATATACAATATATCATCGTCTCAATGCTTTGTTTCGGTTTGAAGGGCGTGTAAGCCGGTGTAATTACAGGGCCCCTACACCTACGCCTCAGTTTATGCACATAGAGCAACACTTTGCAGGATGTGTTCCTTTCTTGACCTGCTTTTAGCTATGGTCTGTCTATAGGCGATGGTTTTCCAGTTACCATCAAGTGGGCTTTTTGCTTGGCTCATCAATTAATAATTATAAATACACTAGCGTTCCCAGCCCGCTTCGCCGGGCTACATTTTGTTTTATTCTATTTAAACAATAAACTTACATCATAAGTCTCATATAGTTCGTATATATTAAATCATTTATTTCTCTCCGTATTAATTCTCTTCTATTCTCTTCTCAAGCGGGTGAAGATCATTATCTACACCCATGTACAGCCAACAATAGAATATCATCATAGTAAATAAAAGCTGTATTTGACAGTTCAAAAATAGGAGTGCTCCGATCGTCACCAAACTTTACAGGATTACTCGCCAGGTCAAACCGGAGATGCCCTAAAAGTTTCACTGAAATCGGTCGAGCCGTTTCGGAGCCTATACGGAACATACCCACACACTTTCTCTGTTATATATATATATATATATAGATATATGTGAACTTGGACTAAATACTATGATATAATTTGTGCCGTGTGGTAACAGCAGATCAGATGTTTTACTTTTAGATCTACTTAGGAAACAGGTATGCTTAATAAGTAAATATTTTGATCTTGCTGCACTAAAGTTTTATGCAATCAATGAATAACATTGCAGTATAGTAAAAATGTGTGACTTTATAACCATATCAGTGAAAGAAAATTACAAAAGCACATGTATTATAATGTGGATTTAACTAACGCATTTGATTACATCAATCACATTTTAATCTGATAAGAAAGGAAGTGTCAGCATTTGAGATGAGATTATGAGATATATAACAAAAGTAAGGTTGGACAAGCTTGCTTAGAAACTTTACTTTTGCTTTCTAAGACACAAATGTATTGCGAGCTTGAAACCCGCTGACTGACTTGTTATGCAATACATTACAATACTGTCCTCTATTGCTTTCAGTGGACAGGATGCTGTCACTTAGTTTTTGTCTCCAATTGATTGTTGTAGCGGATTGAAGCGGTGTTAGCCTAGTGGGGAAGGTTTCGGCGATCCTTTCGTGGAGACCGAGTGCGAGTGGCGCGCAACACTGACTTTAAGGAGTTATGTGCGTTTTAATTTAAGCAATTTAAATATCACTTGTTTTAAACGGTGAAGGAAAACATCGTGGGGAAACCTGCGTGCCTGTTAGTTCACTATAATGTTTTCACCGGCTTGTAGAGTCTACCAATCCGTACTTGGCCAGGGTGGTGGCCTATGGTCTAGCCCCTCTCATTCTAAAAGGAGACCCGTACCCTTTAGTGGGCTGGTAATCGGTTGAGGATGATGATGATGATGTAAGCATTTGTTTAATATTTTGTTCTAAGTTGTTAAGATATAACTAATGCGAGTGTTCAAGAAACTAAAATTTAAAATACTGTAATATTAATTACAGCATCAAAAGGGACAGCCAGTCCTTTGGTTATTATAGAGGTCAAATGCTTTAAAAGGATTGTTGCAATATATGTGAAAAACTTTTTTAAATTAACAACTAGCTGTTGCGCGTCTTCTTCCACGTTTATTAATGATTTTCAAGAATCCTCTGGAAACCATTTGAAAGCCTATGTTACTCTCCATCTTTTCATGTAACTATATGCCAAAAATCAAGTTGGTTATCAGCTTGATTTTTGACAAGTAAGGACAAACAAACAAACGCATCATAAAATTATAACGCTACGTATTTAAAGAAAGCTCAGTTTTAACAGTCACAAATAAGTTGAGGTTACAGTTGTGTTTGATACTAATCATAAAGATTGAAAGTGATAATGCAATGTACGATAAAAGGCTTATGGCATGTCAAGAAGATTTATATGACTTGCCTTCAACGTAATTATAAACTGTTGGTATGATGGACATACAAGATTGCGAAATAAATATCTTAGGATTAGGAATCTTATGCCCGTTTTCACTAAACCTAGCAATGGCTCCAATCGGAAGCCTAGTGATTTTGATGCTTGGTGATTGCCAGAGAAAATGCACTGACACTTGACAGTAAGAAAAAAATAAAAATTGTGTTTTTTTGATAACTTTCACTCCATATAAAAAATTAAAAATATGAAAATACAAGAACACAGACAAGTTAGTTAATATGGGTTGCCCAATGAAAATCGATTGGTGAAAGTTAAATGTATGCCTAGGAATTTGCTTTGATTACGCTTTACTTATTTATGCATTGCCTTCACCGTCGTATGTGAAAACGGCCATTACTGTTGTAATATAAGTTGATTTTTAATGGAGGACAGTTAATTTTATTAACGAAACACTCTTACCAAGCAAACGCGTAGTTTGTGAAAATGGAGAGTAAAAATTGATAATTTTATGTGAATAATTTACTCAAAACTCGGCAAAACAATACCTATATTTTTTGTAAAGATAAAAGATATAAATGAAAATTATAGAGTGATATGACTTACTGTTAATTTTTTAAATTTCATAAAACCTGCAACTTCATCTTTACAAGACCACACCTCACCACTTCGCCGGGAAGTTAACATTATGCTTTTTTCAAGCGCGGTTTTTATTTTAAAACTTTGCATAAATCTTGAACATGTATTATCGAAAGAATTTATATGGAAAATAATTCATTTTGAAAGTGATGTAAAATTAAACAATTTGAAATCTGGTTCGTCTAAAATAATCTGTTACGAGATTGAATTGATGCTAAAAGCGCATTATACAAAAGTAAATTAGCTTTTTAGTATATTAATGGCTTTGCAGTGCCAACTATGTAAATGTACGTGCGTCTGCCAAATTGAAGAAATGAATTGATTTGTTTAAAGCATACAAGTTATAATGCAATCATTGATGCACTAACCGGAAGTTGTTGGTTGATAAGGCCATTGAATATCTATAAGCCGATAGTAAACCATCAACAAAAAGTGGTACGCCTTGAGAGATACGTCCAAGTGATGAAATAATAATAAACAACTCGTGTTATCTGTCGGTTATAAAATGCTGTAGATAACTAGACAGATATTATACAAATTACTTGTTTATTTTTACTAACATAATTAGAAAAAAAAGGAATGAAGGATCGATTTGTAGCTATCGATTTATATATCTACAAGCTGTTTCCCGCGACTTCGTCTGCGTTTGATTTTGTTTTTTGATGTGGCATTCAATTTATTTGAAGTACTAAAAAGATATTAAGTATTCAGTATAGCTAAGCCTTAAATGAGGGGTTTGCTGCTGTTCGCTGCGGAGTTCTGTCCTTTATTTACAACCACATTCATCAAATCTACTCAAAGTTTGGGCAAAATTAACACATGCTATAGTACAAAAATAATTATTTAAATCGGTTATAATTTGACGGAGTTATGGTGTAAAACTTCAAACACTTTCATCTCCTCTCCCAAAGGAACCGAGCTTAATGTCGGGATAGAAAGTATCCTATATTACTTTTAACACTTTCAAGAATCAGTTCAGTAGTTTTCGCGTGAAAGCGTAACAAACAAACTTATATTCACATTTATAATATTAAGTAGGGATAGTGAAGTAGGGATGGGGTAAAGATACTAGATTCGGATTCAGATTTAAAAATAACAATGTTTGTTTTTTTTATACTTATAATTGACAGACCAAGCAGATAGCCTTCAAGTTGTGTTGTTTTAAACAAATCGACACTCCCAGGGGATGCAGGGAAAACGTCCAGCATCAGTCTTTTGTGCCTGTAATTCATCTGCGCTCGGGCCCTTCAGACCATTAAAAGGTATTGCTGCTTGTCGGCAGAAATAAGCAAGGGTGTAAGTGCTTTCCCGAACGAGCTCTAACACGAAAAACTGTACTACTACTAAAAGCTGCGATTTAATTATATGCTGAGGTCGACCACATTTATTAAACAAAGTACTAGGAGTTCAAAGATTTACAGAAGTAGCAGCATAACATTATTTGTATGAAATCATAACATAACTTATTTTATTAATATTTTTGATACGGAGAAAATTTCCTATTTGTGGGTAAAATCATTGAAAATAAAAGTGGAATTATTATGAACTTGTGGCAGAAATTATTAGATTGAAATCCTACAATTCGGCTATAGAACCGGTATTTGCTAACGCTATAATTTTAAGAAACTTTAGGTGTACCTAAAGAATTTTTTTTACCAAATTCCATGACAGAGAATGCATAAATATCATCAGAAATGCCAACATAGAAATTATTCAAATAAGGCAGCTTAATCGAAATCAAATTAGAATCAAATCATTGATAACGACTGCATAATGATATAATATGGCGCTCCAGATATGTTTATCTACTGTGTAAGTTATATGTGTATCGTAAGAATTATAAATTTCTATACAACGGAAAGAATTGTTTACACAGAATTTAGTCTAACGATTGAAATTATTTGCTAATACACCATCCAACAAAGAATCAATTTCATCTAAATGCATATCGATACGTGCTGTTTGAATCCTTGGAAATAGTTTTAGAACAACGAACCAAGTTCAAAGAGGTTCCAGATAAAGTGGGAATGGGTTCTGGAGAAAGCTATGCTCGAAGTTTCTATTTATGATGAAAGTAGAAATAAGAAGATAGCCTTCAATAAAGTTCCATAGAATGATTAGAAAAAAGGAATGCTCGGATTTATGTTCATGCGATTAACATAGCTTTAAGAGATACGACGATAGTTCGAAGTGTCAAATGGTGACGAAGAAGCTATATCTGAATAATATTCTCTGTGCATTCTCAATGCGATGGATTCAGAACTAAGATGATCCATCAAGTTTAACAACATATCTTAACGAATAGCATATAAAATAATAATAAATAAATATACTACGACAATACACATCGCCATCTAGTCCCAAATTAAGCGTAGCTTGTGTTATGGGTACTGAGATAGCTGATGAATATAATAATTTTTTATGAATATAATAAAAGAATACACATTTATGTGTACACAGATAAACACTCAGACACTGAAAAACATTCATGTTCATCACACAAACACTCTCCAATTGTGGGAATCGAACCCACGGCCTTGGACTCAGAAAGCAGGGTCGCTGCCCACTGCGCCACTCGACCGTATATAAATAACCTATAAGATGGGGTACGCGCGTTGGTAGATACTTGATAGACCACCTACTACATAATCAAAGGGCATCTCTCATGAAACCTGGACACACGGCAAAAGTCAATGGAATTTAGAAACCCCTACAAAATACCTATGCTCAAGAAGAGCTATGTTCTTTATTCACCCTTTACCTGTATTGACTACCTTTATTGTTTAGCATACTAACCTATCATACATCATAGTCGGTCTATAATAACCCACTGCTGAAAGATAGGGCTTTTTAAAGTCCATTCTCCACTCCTTTCAAATGCGGGCTAATCGGTTTTGATGAATATGATCACATAATTAAAGTAAACGGAACCGACGGACAACTTAAAGTGCTATTTTAAGCACAAATTGGCCAAATATTACACATTTTTTAACTCTGAGCTGACACTGAGAATTCCATGAAAGGAAAACCCAATCTTTTCCAATGCTGGCTAATCGTCTTTGATGAATATGATCACATATATAAGTAAACGGAACCGACGGACAACTTAAAGTTCTATATGAAGCACAAGTTGGCCAAATATCATCAATGTTCTAACTCCAAGCTGACACTGAGAATTCTATGAAAGGAAACCCTGGTAAAGTTATATGCCCTAAATTGGGTCCCAATCAAAGTTTAACTATAATTTAAAATATCGTTTTGAGTCTTTAAATATTTCAACGTAATATTTTAATAGGATTACCAAAAGCTATCAAGAAACCGGATCGGGTAATCAAATAGATTTCAACAAGAAAACGTAAAATGCCACTGAAACTTCCTTGGAAAAGATATAATCGTAAATAATATTTAAAGTGAAAGTTTCAATTTAACAGTGCTGGGGTCTATTTATGATTCAACATTGATAATATAATATTGGTATATGGTAAAGGGTGATACAGACTCACTGCTCTGTCAAGGAGTGGGCCGTTTTCTATGATAAAACTTTACTTTGTCTTGGGAAAAGTAAATTTTGAGTACAATATTCTTATTAATATCACTTTTATTTTTGATTGTGCCGCTATTTATCGATGTATAAATTAATTACTAGATATTGCCTAAGGACGACCTGACTTATTTTGCATATTTTTTTTTATTCACGCGAATTTTAAAAGTGCGTAATGGCTTCGGCTATTCGATCTTTCTTCTTTCGGGATAAACGTTAGGCCTTGAAGAGTTCAGGCGTGTAGATTTAAAAGCTTGGCTCTACAGAAGATCTGATAACTTTTTGGCAGTGCGTGTCATATATTATGGCCTCGTCATGGCTAAATTTTATATCACTTGAAAAAAATTTGGTGGGTTTGGTAAAAGGTTTTTCTTTATGGTACAATAGTGAGTTACCACCTTGAATTACAAATTGCAATGTCAATTTCGTTATCATGACAAGACATCAGTGTGTGTCCTGTGAGTTTCCATGTTTTCCGAAACAGTAAATATTGAGTACACACTAGTAGGTACTAAACAAGCGATTGATTACGATTTTATTCGCGTTTTTGTAGGATTTTTAACGTCTCACGGGAACCGTTCCATTTCCCATGGTAAAAAGTGTCCATTACATTGGACTCAGGAAGTCTCTTTGTTTGCAAGAGAAAATTGCAAAAATTGGTTTATCTATGAAGCCGTGTATAGGTGACAAGAGCTATATTTATAATAGTTACCTGGTGCTTTTTTGGAATAAAAAGTCAAATTACCATCTCGTAGATGCAAGCTCAGTGGCGTGCATCTCATAGATGCAAATAAGCAGTGCATACCCTGACCTCAGGGCCTCTCAGACCATAAGGACGACTTAACATTTAAAGATTGAAAAAAAATTAAACAATTTATAGAAAACTATAAAAGCGCCATCTAGTTAAAACCGGCCGCACTTCTATGTTAATCAATGGACAAGTCCCGTGTCATGGTTTAGAACTAAAATAGACAAACTGCATAATATTTCGACTATATTTTAATTTTGAGTTGTAAACAGTATCCCTAAATAAAAAGTAACGCTTTAAATATCATTTAAATCTCATAAAATTAGCTGGGGTTTTCACGATTAAGTATCCATTGCCGGGCAAATCGTTTATTCGTCGCTCGAATTATTGCGCCGCGCCGCCGCGGTCTCCATAGAAGCACGGCGATTGAATGCATCTGTCGTTACTTGTGTGCAACAGCACACATGGAAGTTCTGGTGTGTAGTGATATAATCGCGTGCGTGGTTACACAATATTTGGCTCTTTCTATGTGTGCGAGTTTTCCAGGTTTCCAGTATAGGGGTTTCGCTTGTGTGCAAATCTTAAAAGCACTGCTTACGGAAAGTACTTCTTTTTTGTAGTTAAAAAATTTATCAATGAATTTTATTACATTCAAGGTCTTTAGAAATTTATAAGTACCTAATTTGTTCAAAAAGTATATTAAAAAATAACCAAATTAAAAGTTGCCGAATTATGTTAAATAAATTATTAACGTATACCAGGTGCCATTGGTAACTGATGAAGTAATATTCTTCAAATGACAACTTTTAATAGCATTTGTGTACTAAGAAAATATTACGGACATATTTTGACTATGATATTCTCATTATCGCTGGCGATCGCTCAGCGCCATTATTGTTTACCTTTTACCTTCTGTCATAACAACTTATATTCACCGAATTAGAATTAATTACTGTTTTTTTCGTTTGCTGTACGGTTGTTTGTAAATAGTTACAATTATTATTGTTAACATTAACCTTTGTGACAGTGTACTGTTTGTAAATGATTGTGAGGAATATTCTTAGTGTAAGAAAGTTCTTATATTCGGCGTGTGATCTGATGGTTCAGTGTGCTTGGAAAATGTAGGTAAGTTTAGAGCTAATTCTTAACTAACGTTTAATTGAGATTATTCGTAAAGGAAGGAATGCACCTACAAGGAGCGGCACGTAAAAAGAGCTCTGACTGACTTACAGAAACAGGCGAATAGCAGTGATCAATGTTTTGTTTCATTATTTATTTATAATAATACCTATGTTTGTTTATTGTTTACACTAAAAAACATTATTTAATGTAATTGCCGCAATGGCAGACAATTTTAAAAACTCGCTAGTCGGTCGTCTCAGAGCTTACTATACCTACTGGAAATAGGATATGATGAGAAGATCTACATGGGTATCACAAACAATGTTAGGTTAGGTACCTACTCACAAATAAAATTATACAGTAACATCAAAATAGCATGTTCAGTACCTATTTTTTTTTTATGCATACCCTGACCGAAAACCCTATGCACGCCACTGTGCAAGCTATATTATATGTGTCTAATTTCATCGAGATTGGTGCGGAAGCTGAGCCAAATATAAGTAACAAAGAAACACACTTTCGCATTAACAATATCAGTATGGAATAAATTGCTAAAATAATGAGTAGGATAAATATATTCACAATAATAGAAATCCCGAGAACTTCCAAATCCCATTGATGCAGGAAAATGATGAATAATATTTTTATCCTGTTAGGTATTGTATTTAAAACTACCTACAGTTAATTAAAAAGTTGTATAAGGTATGATCTAGTTATTCATAATCATCATTGTTAATCCTTTAATCTAACATCATTACCGGACCACAAGCACGGGTGTCCACTCAAAATAAGAAGGGTGCCAACCACCATGCTGATTATGTGCCAATTGGTAGACTGCACGGGCCTTTGAGAAGATTATGGAGATCTTTCAGGGATGCTCACGATGTTTTTACACAATTAAAGCACATAGCTCCGAAAAATAAAAGTAAAAAAGAAAAATTCGGTAACGGCTAAAGGAAGCCCGAAGTTTTAACCCCTAGGCTATCACCGCCTTTCTTTTCCTCCTCTCAATTAAAAGTATAAGTAACCTTTTGCCTCACAGACCACTGTTTAAACGTCCTGAGCCTAACGTCCTACAATTATGTACTTTAGATCTAAAACACCCTGAAGTTGTACTCACAGATACACAATACAAAACAAACTGCTGAACTAAACTGATTCAAATAGAAACATGTTGTGTCGGACCGTAGACACCACGAGTCACGATCTTTAATTTTAAACCATTTATGAGAAAGGCACCCATAGAAATAACATACGTCTCAACTGTATGCTGAAATTCTATTTATGCGAATCAAATGTACGTCAGTTTCTATCATAGCCCGTAACCGCCGCGATGTAATGGATTTTATGTGAAATTGATTTAGGAATCTCTATTTAGTTATGGCTGGCAACATGTCGCGATTTTGACGTCGGTTCGTAGTTTGTATGAAGAAATATTATGAAAATTAAGCTTAATTTGCTATAGTCTGCGAAAAGCAGGAGAATCTTTATGGTGTAATTTATAATTTCTTTAATGCTCATACTCCACACTAAACAGATCCTCGGCAATGTACTCTCTACGCACGTTTCGCTCCGAAACCGGAGCATCCTCAGGAGATGTTACAATGAATAATAAATGTGTTAACAACCGGTTATACAAATTTACGTTTTTAATTACTGGCCCACTACAGATCCCGGATCCCCTATAGGAAATAGACGGTTTAAGGCCGCATTTCACAGTAGTACACCGCATAAAAGAATACAATTGTCCACCGATCCGCACGGGGCCAGCGTGGTAGGCTACAACCTTCTCATTGTGTGAAGAAACCCGGGTCCTGCGGTAGGCCGGTAATGTGTTGATATTATGATACCAAATAAGAAGATCCTACCTAATACTCTTTTGATAACCAACGTTATTAAAAAGGTATTACAATGAAAAAAGCTGGAAGACTTCACGTTAACACACGCCTTTGAGAACATTATGAAGAACATTAGTGTACCTAGATTCCATTCGATATTTTAAGAGTTCCCTTGATTTCTTCAGGATCCCTTAATCAGATCGTGAAACCTGATGAAAATGGGATAACATGGAAAGTATACTTTTTCAAAAAGGTTTATGAATGTCGAGAGTTCTTAGGTAAAAAAAACATTTAAAAAATCCTTCGAAATTGTTAACTTTTTTTTAAAGTCAAAACGTATTTAAACTTATTTATTATATTAAAACTTAAACATATTTGTCTCCTTAGTCATGTACAAACTGCAAGTATGCTTCCATGATAAGCAGACGTCACTTTGTCTGAGCTCATACAAAACTACAAAGACTCCATACATGTTACGCGTAGGAAGCTGAATTACCAAAAGATAAAAGGTTGACCAGCGAAGGTCCACTCTAAATTGAACCCTCTTAACACAGACACAAAAATCCAAAATAGCTTGGCTACTGTAATCGTGATACTTAAATCTACGTGTCCTATGCACGCGTGGGATTACCGACCCGTTATTTTCAGCAAGGCATTGCTAGCATTTAGTATGTACAGATCGAAACGTCTATCTAACTCGATACAGTAAGTTAAGTTGTCATGTAATATATCATCCATCATTTACTGTCCCACAGCTGGGCAAATGCCTCCTTTCCCACAAGATGATTTTTTTTTTCGTCGGTAGTAATTTGATCGTCAGGGTCGTAAAGAACATGCTTCTGACGTCGCCGCCTGAGCGTGAGCATGTCCACACGAACCGCCCATATTTTTGACAAACCTACTGCTACCGGTCAGTCGCATGTTTTAACTAAACCTAATCGCCTAAATCGAACGCCTAACTATTTAGGCGAGGTCTATAGAAAAAAAACGTTTCACTAATTCTTAGGTGACAACTATTGGTGAACGGTTGATATAATATACCTAGGAGTCTCGTTAGATTAGGTGCTAATTATATAGGCATTGCCTTGTTCGATGATATACCAACGATACACTGTATTTTCATTAATAATTTTAGATTATAGTCTATTGTCCGAGTACAGTTATCAATTACAGGTATACACAACATTGAAGTGAGTCCGGTTGAAAGTAATGAAATTAAGTTAAAAGCTATTAATAGTAATGGTTGACGGGAACTGATGGCCCATCCGATGTTAAGTAGAAGACCATCTCATGTACCCAGAACGACACTTCGCAGGGCATCCTTCAAACCAGCACACAGCATTGCAACAATGCTGCTTAGCTGCAATAAGCATGGCGATAGTGCTTCCCCGGACAAGCTCTGTCACGAAAAACTCCCCTACTAGTAAAGTATTGTTATTAAAGTAACTATGCTATGTTAGTAATAGGACTATCAGATTACCTAGCATGCTGCTCTAGATGTGAGACAAGGGATGGCATTAGCTTTGACTTAAGCCATTGACGCTGACTACATACAGGATACTCATAACAAGGTCAAAAATAAATCTAGAGCTGAACCCTAGAAACCCAGCAATTCTGAATCATAAATTCCCAAATTGTCCCTGCCGAGGATCGGACACGGGATGGTCAACCAAACGCTTACTACGGCGCCAGGTACGTCGAGATTAAACCAGACACTGTATTGGATAGAAGCAGGCGCTCTAAGGCGTTTAGGATAGAAGCGGACATTACTGTAACTCGAATATGATAACCTCACCCTTCCATATTATTAGTGTTATTATTCCAGAAAACACAAATCACAGTCTTCGCAACGCGTTAGTAATTATTAAGTGCGCGTGCAATATGCGTCGCAGACTAAAGGTCCGTGCACATTGTCGCAGAATAAAAGGGCATCGAAGAGACAAGGTTTTATTTTATTTATAGTATTAATTTATGGACCATCTCCACCTGATTGTAAGTGGAAAATCTTCGCCTAAGTATAAACAGAGCGACACTTCGAAGGGCATGCAAAGAACACGTCCTACAAAATGCACCATGTGTCCTTCTACCTGAAGCTGGGATAGGTGTTTGTTAAGCCTTATAATTAGCCTGTAATTTAGATTGAGAGAGATAATTTAAGGGGCACTGAGATCAAATTTTGGATCCACTTAATCTTCTACCTACTTTGATACGTTACAATTATTTATAAATGCAATAACGGTTACCGCTATGTCACCAAAGCCTAAAAGAATCAGGAACCGCAACTATCCCTTTCCCATGTACCGCATAGGACGTTTTGTGAGCGTGACCTATCAGATGAGATACAAATCAAATCGTGCTTAATATATTGGTACAACAGGCTAGGCGTCTCATTATTTATTGCGAAATTTTCTTCTATAAGACAATAGAGTATTCGTTCCTAATGACATGGCGTGACGATAGGAACAGATAAAAAAAAAACCTAGAGAAACTCATTGTTTATAAATGTGTGATCGACCAATGCACAAGATTTTGGGCGACTTGCACCAAAACTTAATTATAAATGCGAAAGTTTGTATGGATGTCTGGATGTTTGTTACTCTTTCACGTAAAAACTACTGAACCAATTTGACTGAATTTTGGAATGAAGATAGATTATACTCTAGATTATCACATGGGCTGCTTTTTATTAAAAGATATTGTAAGGTTCCAGCAGGATTCATAAAAATCCGTAAACCGCTTAAGAAGCCGCACGCTGGAATTTTAATATTTCTTAATTTAACTATATTGGTTTGATTTCTATAGACCATTAAACTCTCCCCTTATCAGTTTCGCTACTCGTTGAGCTATGTTGGTAACCCTGGTTCTTCTATGGATCCCCTCGTTTTGGTTTAGGTCGGTTTCGTAGAGATACTCTTAGAGTCCGTCGCAATTATAATAAAACTAGCTGATATCATTCGCGTGGATTAAGGTTTTTTATTCGCGCGGGAAGTCTCTTATTTTCCGGGATAAAAAGTAGCCTATATGCTTTTTATTTTTAACACAATCAATCTCTGTAACAAATTTCAGCCAAATCGGTACAATCGTTGAGACGTGATAGGGAAAAAACATAAATACTTTCGCTTTTATTATATTATAGCTTCTGCCCGCATCCAAGGCTTGGCTCATTAACAATTGATTCTTCGAATATAAGGAATTCCGCAAAGTAACGGCTGCTTCTATCGAATATTCGAACAATCTCGATTTTCCCTGTTTTTTTCTTAACGTGGATAACGGACCAAGCGGCAATAAAAATGACTATAGAGAAAGAGAATGTGATGCCCTATCCGAAGAATTAAAGCTACTATTTATAATTTCTGAACTTTCTCTGGTCAGGTCTGGTGGGAGGTTTACCGTGGCTAGCTACTACCCTACCGACAAAGAGTGTTGAAACTTAGATTTAGAGTTCCGGTACAATGTCGCGTAGAAACCGATATGTACCCTTAACAGGTTAGCCCGTTACCAATAGGTGAGATTGCAGTCAAACTAACTTATAGTGATATTAAAAAAAACAGTGTAACTGCGTGTGCGAGACTTACATTTATAATATGTAGTACTTATACATTCGCGTCTGGGCAATTTGATGATAAATAATCTGGAACAATAAAAAAAAATGTTAAAGAACTATATACAACCAATAAAATAAAATAAAATAAAACAAGCATGTGCAAAAAGGGAGGTCGGGAATAATTAAAGTTGTAGAATTATGATTATTTAGAACTAGTTTAGTTTAGTCGCGGCTTTGGTCGCGTGGTAATTTGAGAACCTTTACCAGGAGGATTAAGGCACCTACCATGAGTACAGAACAATGTTCAGTGTCTTTCCATTTAGATACCACTAACACTATGGGCTTCAGAAGAAGGCTCAGAATCACTCAGCGGGCGATGGAAGGAGCAATGTTGGGAGTATCTCTACGCGATCAGAAATGAGGAGATCCGTAGAAGAACCAGAGTTACCGACATAGCTTAGCGAGTTGCTAAGCTGAAGTGCAAATGGGCGGGGCACATAGCTCGGAGAACCGATGGATGCTTTTCCAGGTCCAATAAAAGCCTACGTTACTCTCTGTCCTTTTAACTAACTCTACATCAAAAAAGCATGTCCATCTTTTGCCTATAAGGAAGCGTGAAGCAAGGACAAACAAACACACTTTCGAATTTATAATATTAAGTAATGATATAGCAACAACAATAAAATCCAAGTTATCCACGAATAAAAAATATCAGAAACAAAGGTAGCCAACATACTAGTAGTAATTAAAACACAATTTAAATACCATACAAAAGATATACAAATGAAAAAACCACATAAATTGGCATAGTAATACAAAACGTTAGAACATGTCTGGCTTGGCTTAGATGATGCGAGATCAAGAAACGCTTTGATTACGATAAAAGTGATCACTTGATTATTTATGCACGTCCGCTGTCCCGCGGTGAATGGCCTACGCAAGACACGAACAGGTTGTATGGGGGCACGGCCAGAGACGAACTTTAGTTTTTACTCCGTTGTCACAACTATACCTGTAAAAAGGAAGAAACAAAACAAATCGATAATATTACTAGAGTAAACATCATGCATATTAGAAAAATCAATCAGAATAAATATACATAGGTACAGTACAGCACTTATTCATTACTAGCTGTCCCGGCGAACTTCGTACCGCGGATCATTTTTTTTTTATTAATTTTATAATTTAATACTTATTATCCTATTTCGGTCTAAGAGGAATCCTAAAAATCAAATATCATAAAAATTGGTCCAGCCGTTCTTGAGTTATAAATGGTGTAACTAACACAACTTTCTTAAAATAAATATATAAAAGATGATATATATATATATATATATAAAAGATGCGACATGAAGAACACAAGGTAATGTCCATCGGCTATATCACTGTTTAAAGTGAGTATCTTAATTAACGATCATCACAACTAGCATCGACAGAAATATTTATTCGGAGTTAGAACGTAACCCTGTTGAATTGAATATCGCACAATACCGTAAAAGTAAACCTATGTTTCTACGTTTTGACAAAGGGTGTACCGGGAAGTAATGAAGCAGCTGTATAAAAATTCAGGTACGGAATTCCTAACGTAAATATTAATAGAGCTTCAATAAAATAAGTCTCATATTTTATAGAACTAGGTATAAAGTTATTAAATTTTCGAAATTAATTTAGCCTTGTGTTCAAATTGTTATTTTTTCAGTTTGTAAACCATTATTTAGTTATTTTTTTATTATTATTATTATTTTACTTTATAACCAATCTATTCTTTGGGACTTATTATAATATATTATATTTTCTATAACACAATTTGAAATATAGAATGTTGCTTTGTTTCATTTCCAATATCCACGATTTAGTTTACAAGTCTGTTGCCAACTGTAGATAACTTTCTATTGGATATACGAGTAAGAAATCTTGCTGCGTCTTTATAAATAACGCTATATTCTGAATATAATATTTGCAATAAAGAAGAGGCGATATCTTCATTACGGAGCGAACAGAATCGATGCTACGTTAATTACAGACTGCTCGCAAACGATGGCCGAGCGATGAAATTAATTTCCAGATACATAGAAGATAGAGGTTAGTGAAACAGTGCATCATTTTATACCAAAAATGTTATTGATCAATACAAGGTATTATCTATGATATTATAACTACTCAATTCTACGAAGTTTTAGTGACTAGCGATTTTTTGATACGTATACTTTTTCATATAATGTCCTTATCTAATGGATGTATTGATAAGATGTTAAACTGTCGTAAAAAATATATTTTTTTTTTATTTACATTTATGTTTTGAAAATCCAACCGTTTATCTCTTACGTGTAGACCCAGTGCTGTAAATTATTCTTCGTTATCGCTGCAGTTTTTTCATAAGGACTTTTTTGTATAGTTAAAAGAGCGGAAAAAAATGTTAAACATAACACTGTGATCAAGTTATCTCAGTTCCGAGAAGTGAACAAAAAAAGGAAAAGACCGCAACAAAATTGTGTTCAATTTAATGACTCCTACCAATGTCTAGACTGTTATATTGTAAAGCTAATATACATAATTTAAAGAAACCTACACAGTATATGCATTAAATAAATACATATTCGAGCGACAACATATTTAAATTTTTATTCATATGAACTCGAATGGCCTTGAAACTTAAAAAGACCACACTCCGTCTAATTTAAGTTAATATTGAAAGAAATGCAATGTAGGCCTATATGCAATGTATTTCAAGTAGGCCTACTTTACAAGCACTTTTGAAACGTCAAGTATGTCTGTTTGTAGTGACTCTACCACCGGTCCGGAAGGAAGAGAAGTACCAAGAAGAGCCGGCAAGAAACTCAGCAGTTGCTCTTTTCCAACGTCAACATTTACAATCATTTTTCTATCTTGCGGGAGATGAAAGTGAAGCTGCCTGCTTCCAATCAACCTTGTCATTAAGAAATTCATCAAATGTATAGTAACCTCGCTGTATTAGATGTGTATTTTACAATTTTTTAAATGTACGCATTTGTCCATAATTATAGTTCGTTTAGTGAAAGTCATGACGCGATTTACAAGACGTTACATATTGTTCCTAGAACAATAGTAACGCTTTAGAAGAACTAACAGTGACCGCTTTATTGAGTAATTTAGACCGATTGCGTGTCGATGTCTGAGTATCGAAGGTTCACATCCAAATCACAGTAATCTCTCGTGGTGTATTATAACCGTTTTCATAAAATAGCACGATCTATCGACCAGCGATTATATAAGATTGGTGCGGTCTGTTCTTACTTCTTATCCGTATTTGAAAGGTTTTGTTTATTAACTTTAAGATTTCTTACCACACCGTCGATTTCCATCAGATATTCTACGGGTTACGTGTATTCGATAGTCGTACGTAATTATTGGTAAGTATCTATGACGATGCGGAATTTTTACAAAAAATCATAAATATGTGTATCGGCTGGGGTTTGGAACGCTCTTCAGAGTTGTATTTTTGCAAATTCTTACAACCTAGGTATTTTAAAACAAGAGTAAATAGGCATCTTACACGTCTACACTTTTCATCAGTTGTGATATTGGTCTGGCGCTAGTTTACTGCCAGTAAACAAAATTCGGCATACCAGCTAAGTGTCCAGACTGCAGAAACCATATATGTACAAGGTTACATATGATATCTGTATTCTGGACACGTTATACGTTATTATAAAGATACTTCGAAGATCATTTTGCGTTGCCAATAATAACGTAATAATACGTCTCATTTGGATAATATAAGAGCATAGGCTTCATCGGTCATTGCAGAGAGATATTTAAGAGCTTTTCACGCCCTTTTCCCAGCTCCGGGCTAGTGATAATTTCTTGATAGAAAAACCTAGTACCTAGCAAATTGTTGACAGACTGGAAAACAAGCAGAAGAATCACGTGATAATCATGCTCACTAGACCAGTTAGGAAGTAAATTAACCAATATAACTTATGTTGCCGCTAACCAACATTTTTTTTTTAAAAACCTATGCATCCTAGTGCGAGCGCTTACGGTGCACTGTGGGCTTAAAAGGCACATGCTCAACCTAAAGCTGCAGGACACAGATCTATGTAGACTCTTTAAGGAGGCTGCGGAGACGCCGCTGCATTTGATCTGTTCCTGCCCCGCGCTGATGCATAAACGCAGCACTCTTTTCGGGAAGCACATAATGCAACCATAGGATGCTAAATTTCTTCCAGCAAGGAAAGTGCTGCTTTTCCTGAAGGCGACCAATGCTTGCCGGGAGATCTAGACAGCGGCGTCACAATAGATCGTAGCCGGTCGACGTGACACCAGGGACCAGGCGAACCTGAGCTGCAAGCAGAAGAAGAAGAACCAACATTTTTGCAATGCTATATTCAAAAAGGTGCAAGACCGGTGTAATTACAGGCACATGAGGTTTCTCTACACCTTAGGTTGATAGACAAAGGGTGCCACGTTGCATGACGAGTTCCTTGCATTCCCTGTAGCTGTGTTTGTAGGCGATGGATTTCCCTTAACGATCAGGCGTGCCATCAGCCTGGTCTCAATTTTTAAAATTAAAAAAAAAACATATTCACAACAATGGGATAGTAGTAGAGAAACGAATATTTAACAATGTACATAAAAACTCTCTCTACATCATAATACCGATAGATAACAGTTGTTCAATGCATCATAGGTAAAGAAATGAGACAATATTGTTTGCGCATCCGTCTGCCACTCAAACCCTATCGCTATGACAAGCGCTATTAATCATTGCGCACACGTCGCATAAAACACTGAGATTATACGACTTATAACTAATGCTGATCGCAGATCTACCAGCACTTGTCGTATGTAGACATAGAATTTATATATAAATGTCCCACAGCTAGCCAGAGGCTTTCTAACTCATGCGTGAAAAAGGATGCCTGTGTAGGTTGGTTTTAACGATTTTATAACCATATATATTTTATATTAGTATTATTTACCAACCGCTTTCCGCCACCGACCCACTGAGTTTTTGCTTCGCTGTTATTTTTGTTCATCTCATAAGGGTATGACCCTATTTTTTTTTACGGAATCAAGAATTGGGCTAACCAACGCATCAATGATTTTTCTAATCCCAGAGCTCAGCGAGTTCTACAAAAAAAAATTAGCCGCCACGGGTCGCCTAGCAGATGTGATAAGTTAAGTTTTTTAATACAATTCATAAAAATAACGTGAAACAAGGAATCATGTATTGCAAAGAACGTACCTATTACGGAAGCCAATTACAACACTGACGCCAACGGCGAGCTCTAATATGGGCGGTATTATTTCTTATCTAAAGCATAACGAAAAAGCTGTACCATTCTGTAACTTTTTCAGTAAGTTGCCTTGTAAACCAAACACACAACGTGACAGCAGTAGTTGTATCATCATCAATAGCTAAGAACCGTCCACTGCTGGACTAAATTCCTGTCCAATAAAAGGGTTTGCCCATAATCACCACGCTGGACATACAGGTAGTAGAACGTAGAGCGCCTTGCTCGTTCTCCGGTATATTCCTTTAGTTTCCTTCGACGCAGGGAGTGGTGACAACTGTATTCGGATCTGCCGTCACCACACGGCAACCTTACTCCTTTGCCCGTTCTCTTTGTCGGTTGTATACCCATCGCTTGTTTCGCATAAAGGTGGCCACCGGATAGCTACAATTAGAAAAGTTAGTAAATAGGGTTAGCCACGTATAGCCACATCTATTAAGACTAAATGGTAGTAACGTTTGTGAATAACGCTGTCTCAATCCAAATATAGCAGATTTGTCCCAATGTTTCGCTTATTCGGTGAATGTTGTGCACAGCCTTCCGTGCATCAACCGATTGATCAACGTTGTATTGAAATGTCAATGTTGAGATAACATCTGACGATCGTTAGGGTGATTTCTTCCGAGAGCACCGCAGTCCACGTCACACTGTATTTACGTTGGGAGTCTACCGAACATTAGCTATTCAATTATGCCGATCTGATAGCGACGTGAGCCTTTCAAGTTTCTACCATTGATACTCTTGAAAAGGATGAACAACAATGACCATTTACAGAAAGGAATAACTATGGATGGGTAACATTAACACGTGCTCAAAATAGAACGGTTGAATACGTGGGCACATAATAGGAGATAGTATTTTACAGTACATTATTCACTTCATCATCACTGATACTGAAAAAGCGATTTTAACTGAACGGTTAAAAGTTGAAATTTACTTGCAGCCAGCCGCGCAGAATGTTTAAGATTATATAACAATGTATTTTGAATGACGATATTGCGAACCAAATTCTCCCTACACCAAATAATACAATTAATTTACAGATTATTAATAAACTTAGCATGACGCGGTTGAATATTTAGCGGTGGGCTGAGAAACGAGCCCCACTTGCCATTGCTCGACAGACGAAAAAAAGCTTTTGATTGTATGTGGTATTAAAACTAACGAATATCTACCTAACTTCAAATCACGCGACACGACTAATATCTAATAATAATCCGAAATCAGACACCACCGTTGTAGCTTTCAAAATCATATTTAAAGTGGCCTGGCTGCGCATCGAATTGCACTAACCCTTCGATAATTGCTTTTTTCTTAGGGTAAGTAAATATATAATAATAAATATAGTAGGACAATACACACATCGCCATCTAGGCCCCAAAGTAAGCGTAGCTTGTGTTATGGGTACTAAGAAAACTGATGAATATTTTATGAATAACATACATAAGTACTTAAAATATACATATAAACACCCAGACACTGAAAAATATTCATGCTCATCACACAGACATTTTCCAGTAGTGGGAATCGAACCCACGGCCTTGGGCTCAGAAAGCAGGTTCGCTGCAAACTGCGCCAATCGGCCGTCATCAGGGTATATAAACTACAACCATACTATTTGACCCAACATGTGTCGCGCGGCGTCACCCCAGGTAATGTTTCAAGTGTGCCCGGTTTTTTAGAAAGTGGAAACCTTTGTCCGGGAGACAGACGTTGATCAAGATGTTTATTTGAATACGATAAGCTAATACAAATTCGTGATCCATCAATAAGAGCGCAGGAGGGTGTAAAAACAGTCGCGAGCGCGTCTTCTATTCTCGAATAAAGGCTCGTTACGCGGTCTTATGAATGATGGATGACCGTGGCTAACTTGCATCAACACTAGATAACTGCTCCGCAATTACATCACATATTCCCATCAGCGAAGATTTAAAACTGATTGCAATGTTGTACTCAAGTTGGAAGGGATTAATCTAGTATGTTAGTATGTATCAAGTGATTGACAAGTCCGGGTCGATAGAATCGGTCGTCATAAATAACACCGCCACCGCTAGTTAGTACACATTCATTGGTACAAATGTAACGCTCACTTTAGTTACAAAAAGTAAGACGATACAGTTGGTGATCGATGGCATCATAAGCTTCATAATATTAACCAAAGTGATATCGGATGACATTAACTAAAATCATATCAATTGCTAGATGTAGATATTGCATCCGATTCCGGACGATCCGATTAAGGACAAGTAGTTTTAGTATTGTTGATAAACTAAACAACTAATCTCCGTGTAGTAGTACTAGTGACAGTAGTAAATTAAAAGCCCAAGAAAGATTTATTTATTTTACATAAACCAAGATACACTTGAAAATCCGCCCATAGATGATGGAGTTATGCTCAAGCATACATAAAAACAATTGAATTTTTGAATCCCCGTTTTTGAAGGAAGTCGGTTAAATACATAATAATTGAAAGCGAACCAATAAGTTGTATAATATGTCCGGGCAATGAATTCCTCTGACGCCATTATGATATAAAGCCAATGCGCCAACACATTGCCGGCTTTTGAGAGATTTATTTATCCATCTCTATTGAATAACTAGAAACGGCGCATAAGCTAAGCTGGCCTCTTTGCAATTACCGGAAGAAATTATTAGAAATGATGGGTGATTGGAGAACCCAGGATGAGGATATGCTCAGGGTAATATAACTTTCTCAAATTTCAACTTGGGCGACGACGTTTCAATTTATGATAGCCATCAATAGATCCCATCACTAATAATTCCTTTTGAGATAAACATTTACAATCCGTAAACATTGATGTATAGAGGTAATTTATCGTGATCAATGGAAATCATTTTATACTCATAATGAAAGAAGTGCTAAGTGGTGATGGTGACAAATGTGCAGAGATATTTTAGGAGCGATTACTTGGGCGTCAAGTTAAACAATAAACATTGTTAATGTTTTAGTTTTGAGTTCTATACCGATAGACAGCTTAAGGAGGTATGCACGGAATATGATCGAGTTACGAAGCTAAGGTTGCGAAAGGTTGGACTTGAAGCTTACAGCTTTCATGCTAAGCTACATCCATCCTCCAAAACCGATAGACTCAACGTCTGATGTCCAATTATCGGTCTAAAGATCTTAGACTGAAAATGAGCAACTTAGTCGAGTCTATGTAGTATATAGAGATAGAGAAACAATTCTATCAGTAGAATTAGTCAATCGGTAGAGTTTATAATTTTATGAATTAAGTAAAGAGCTATAAAGTTAAGATCAATTAACTTCGAA
The DNA here is from genome assembly GCF_905163445.1 of Pararge aegeria. Classification (NCBI taxonomy): domain Eukaryota; kingdom Metazoa; phylum Arthropoda; class Insecta; order Lepidoptera; family Nymphalidae; genus Pararge; species Pararge aegeria. The sequence continues at coordinate 4,976,720 of NC_053195.1, read as the reverse complement.
GCTTTCAATGAATTGTTTTCCATAATTAAATTCCCACGTTCCAGTCACCTCCTGCTACAAAAATATCACCCAGTATGCCAACGATGCGTATATCAAGAATGTGATGAAGAGGTATGTAACACATTGGCTTTTGCACACTTCCAACATTTATCTATTAGGACATTAATTTAATTAATTGCCACTACAATCCATACATGTCTCCGCAAATCTGCGTCATTTGTTAATAAATGCTTGTCTCTAACGGGAAAAATGCTTGTGCTACATTAGAAAGTAGGTAGAAGATATCCCGGGCGCTGCGCGCAGGCATTTGTTGCAGTTAATAAATTAAAACTATTGCGGACGGATAAATCTTCGTTTCATCGAAGACATAAATAATGGCACTGCGTTTATCGTATTCAAACCTCTGCATATGATAAATACATTAAACGTCAACCATTGATATATTTGTATTAGATTCAATCAATGAAAATAAAGACTTTTCGCTTTAATGCATTAATTAAATATATGTTCAGCATTATAGCAGATATTTTTGTTTAATGGACTAGCAACAATCAGAAGTGGGATTCATCACCACCCGTTATTATCCAATCGAAATGATAAATTTGCATAAAAAATATAAAGGCTAATTATAGTCGTGAAATTATTCGGAGTACATAATTCCTTTTGTGATTGTCTACAGTAAATACTAGATGTATATATGTAATGTAGATGTATATCTAATCAAAATTAGGATAAAATAAGTGTCAATTTTTGATGGTAACATAAACAAAGAATAAAAATTAGGTTGTAAACTAAGTTGAAGAAATTACCCACGAATCGTGTCACAGCCACAATATATTACAGAAGACGTCAGCCACTGAAGGGCCAATAAGGGTGCGACCGTTACTTCGTGGCCAATAAATCCAGAAACTAACGACAGTAATAAGGAACTGCGCTCAGGCGTCCGTCTCCCGTCAAACGAACAAGCTCATAAACAGCCACGCGTCACTCAGCCTGCCGATAAATCAGATTCGTTTATAACCGTAAACATACACGCAGCTATAAAATGTTGTACAATATACTTACAGCGAAACAATGATGTATTTTTCTTTCAAGAAAATCTAGGATAGGTACATTAAATAACACAGGCTAAATTGAAGACAAAAAAACTATTTGATGACTTGATTTTGTAATAATTAATAAAAAAAAAAACGTAAATCCGCACCAAAACAAATATTTATTTCTTCACTTTTCGTTTCCTTAATATTATATGAAAATGTCTTGGGGTGAAAACTTGGATAGGTTCAGAGAATTTCCACCTCGAAAATTATTAAATTTAACGATGGTTGAATTTAAGAATATCGATAAACAATAAGAGTACGAATTTACATAATCTGATTCTCACACAATAAATAAAAGTGGGAGCCTTGTTCAACATAATATAGTGTTGCTATAATAATAAACGGTTCATTTAAGAAATCCAAACTACAACGGAAGATAAATGGTAGAATAAAATAGACCAGTCAATGAGCGGTTACGATATAAATTTAATACGAGGCGCCGTGACTCGAAATCAATATAGGAATAAGTAATTATAACGGAGAATCCATATTGAACATCAGAGCTACCATTCAGTATATTTAAATTGCCGTCTGAATGCCTTTCTACGCTACCATCTCAAGTATCATCAATATCATAAGGCAGAACATATCGTAAAAAAATTTAAAATGTTTCCGTATTAAATCTTGATAAATGATCATAACCGTTTTTTTCATGGTTTGTGTGTTTAATAAAAACTAGTTTTAATGGTACACTCCATCGACTTCTACGTTTTACCGATCTTGAAATAAAAATTTAACATGGTTTGTTTGTATCAGTTACGCTTTACTGGCATGCGATTGGACAAGCACTATTTTAGCCTTTATTTTTCAACAACTAATAAACTTGCTTTTAAATTATTGTTTTAATGATTTTTGGTTTTGAATTTGGAAGTTACTTGCAAAACACTTCTTTACTTTTAGCTCATTCGCCATATTTTAACGTTGGTTTGTATTTCCCAATTTTACTATTGTTTTTATATTTTATACAGGTATTGTGGGCAATAATCTATATGGCAATAATCATAGACAAGTTAGGTTTTATGCGGTGCCTAGTAAAATAGATTGCTAATTGGTGTATGCCTAGGAATCTTCTTTGATTACTTAGGCATTGCATTATACATCGTAAGTGAAAACGGGCATAATGATAAAGATACAATGATCAAGGATGACATCAAGCGTTCACTCGCAGCAGATGTCTCTGGCCGGATATTAGTCATGCATACACGCACAAAACCATACATTGATGCGAGTGCGAATTGAGAGAGATGCATTAATTGTAATTGAAGACTTCCCGTCGGTTACACCGGTCTCTCTTAATTAAACGGCTAAGCCAAGACGCAAGATGTCAAAATCAAGAATCTTAAATTTTTTTAATGAAGCTGTGCAAGATCTTAATTTAAGTACTGGCCTTTGACTTAATTTTTTTTAACTGACGTGTTTTATTCTCATTTTTTTTTTTATTATAAAATAAATATTTCGTAATTAAAAGTGAAACTGTACAATTAACGGCATAAAATTCAAAAAGTATCTGAAGTTGATTTTTTTTTTACTTGTTCTATAATTTAAACAATATTTTTGTTACTTCGTAGCTTATTTTCAAATTGGCAAGAAAATAATAAAAACACACTTACACTATGAAAATGTATTTTTATTGTATTTGTTTTTATTTATTTTATAACACTTTTTTAACTTCCCGCTAAGAAAATTAAAAATTTCAAAAGTTGGGAAGTTATTGGTTCATTGGATCGCGAGTGGCGGCATTCGAAAGGGCTTTACGAAACTTGAAAATTTTGAAAAACTGTTTTTTTAGAATAACTTTTAAACGGCTCTACCGATCGATCCCAAAAACTAATCAGCTCTTATGCTTGATAAACCCCGTCATTCGCCGCAGGTCCGGTCAAAATCGGTTAACACATTAGGTACACCAACATTAACCATCAGTATACATTATAAGACAAGATATAAAAAAAAAGAGTGTAGCAACAACATTGTTGTGACCTTGTGCATTATACGAGTATTTTTGTTGCATTTTAAATTATTTTTTTAATAAAATGAATTTAATTAGAATATAAAAGTAACTAAAGAAAATAAAAGAAATAAAAGCTTCGTTGCTGAAGTGATTAAAAGAAGAAGTTGTGTAGGGCATATATTGAGGTTGTGTTTAATACGAATTTGAGATTAACGGCCGAGATCCAAACATATGTAGTCACGTCTAGGCTATTAGAAGGCTTAAGGACTGAAAGACATGCGAACATCAGCATTTGCATAAGCAATGTGATTGCCTAAACATGAGAGTATTGGTCAATGCAGGTAGGTTTGTAGACAAACTGACTTTTAAATTACTTTATTCTTTTTCTAATTAGAGGGTTAAAAAACCGTTACATTCAAAACTTTTATTAAAATAGCATAGATAACAAAAAATACCGTTGATTTAAAAAAGCACCTCTCCTTTCCATCCAATCACTTCTGGAGTACCACAAGGATCAATAGTGGTACCTGTTATCACCTAAATACGTATCTTAAAACAACATCTAACGTCGCAGATGACACAGTCATCTTAGCCCAAAGCAGATGTCCCGAAGAAGCCTCGAAGATCCTTCAACGTAGTTTGAACGAGATTGACATATTGCTAACTGAAAATAAATTATGTAGTTATAATTATTATTTTTAATTTAAACAATAGCATTTACGTTACATAAGCTTTTATGAGATTGCCAGGTTTCAAAATATTAAGCAAAATTGCCTAATTAAATAATTTATTTACATACTTTACATAAAACAAAACACGACTGTCCAGTCCAGTCTTGCCATATTACGTTGCGAGGAGGTTTTAGTGCTTCAGAATTTCCCAATTTCTTAACTTAAGAAGACACAATGCACTACATAAAATAAAATAAGTGATTACAAAAAAAGAATTATTTTTATTGGGGACATCTGTAACTTAAAAATACCATAGTTTTTATAAAACCTTAAGGATTACAAAACGAATCTAGATTCGTTGTCACCTGACGTTAGTTTTATGTAAACGAATCTAGATTAGTTATCACCTGACGTTCCTTAGCCTATTATAGGTCTAATAGAATTAAGATGAATTTTACGCTGCGAGGAAGTTTAAGTGTTTCAGATTTTCCGAAATTCTTAACTTAAAAGGACAAAATTTACTTGTTACAATGCTCTACATAAAATAAAATAAGTGATTCTTTTAAAATTATTGAAATACAATACAAAAAAAATTTCTTTAACTTAATAAGTTATAAGACCATAGTTTTTTTATAAAATGTAAGCTTATAAAACTAACCTAAAACATTAAGGATTACAAAACGGATCAGAAAGCTTAGCATTTAATCACTTTAACTAGGTACTTAGTTTTAAGTGACAAGGTCAGATTGCGATAAAGAAAATACAACCTTAATTGCTTTACTTAGTTTCATGTAAACTAATCTAGTTATCACCTGAACATCCAAAGCCTATTATAGGACCAAGAGAATTAAGATGAATTTTTATTTTAATTGGTCCTCTATAAAGTGTATCTTCAAAATTTCTGATTTAGATTGGAATTGGCCCAAATCGGAGGTACAACGTAATCATCATCATCATATCAACCCATTACTGGCCCCCAACGGGGCACGGGGCACGGGTCTCCTTCCACATTGAGAAGGGGTTTCGACCGTAGTCCAACACGCTGGCCCAGTGCGGATTGGTGGACTCCGCACAAATTTGAGAACATTATGGAGAACTCTCATGTATACAGCTTTCCTCACGATGTTTTCCTTCACCGTTGAACCAAGTGATATTTTAGTTGCTTAAACCGCAAACTACTTAGAAAAGTTAGAGATGCGTGCTGGGATTCGGCCCCCCGAAAGTGAAGTCGAGCTCCTACCCATTGGGCTATCAACGCATCAAGTACAAAATACAAAATACTTACTACTACTGCAATATTATATTGTCGCTACGTTATCGTTATATTCAAACATATATCTTTATATGTTTGAATATTACATGTATACTTTTACTACACACACTACTTTGCATACATTCACGACACACCCTTTATACATATCTGCATATAGGTACACATACAGCACTATGAACATACTTGCATGCTATAATTATAAATTTTATTTTTAATGTCCTGTTGTTAAAATCTCTCACTATTTGCTCGTTGTGTATTTTTTCCTGTACGATTGAGGAAGGCTGACTACTGAAACACAGTTTATACTAGTTCAGTAGTCAATGGACAATTGGATTTTTTTACAATTACACAGGTATTTTGCTATGTAAATGTACCTACCTAATAACTAATAACTGTAACCTATAAATATTATACATCTAAATAACTTGTGAAGTTTTTACATATTTGTATTTTGTCGTTGCTATGTGTACAATATGTAATTAATTATAAAAAAAAAAAGTAAGTAATGTGATATCACAAAATAACTTAATAATATTAGAAATGCTAGTTTGTTTGTTCTTGCTTAACATTGTAAATCAAACTAAAGAAAACAATCAACTTAATTTTGGCGTAGCGTTAGTAGAAAGGACGGATATACATACGCTTTTATCCTTGGAAAACAAACAGTTCCCACGGAATTATTAGAAAACCATAATAAAAGCGAACGAAGAACGCGGGCATCAGCCCAATGTAATAGAGAAGATCATAGCAATTTCACAGTTAGTTACATTATTTCGGATGTACATTGTGTATTGTTTATAAATAAACAATGATGTACTCACAAACCGTATTGTATAGAGAAGAATACATACTTATTGGGACATCGATGTCTCAATAGCGACTAATGAACATAAAGATCAGACACTCGCAATCCGCAGATGCATCGTTTGTAAGAATAATAAAGACTCAATTTGAATGAATGTTACTTACTAAGTTCTACTAAAATTCCAATATTGGAATATTGGTGCTATTTTCCAACAAACAAACACATTTGTACAGTTCGTATGGAAATAAAAAAGATTCCATTTTTATGAATTTATGTGTTATATATTCTTATCTAGCAGAATATTTATTTACTTATTTATACTTAGTAATGTGCCAAAATTTCAACATTGGATATGCAGGGTATAATGGTCCACCTATCACATTTGTTTTATAAAGACTCCATTTTAATTAATGAAAATTCTTAGTTCTTTTAAAATTTCGGAATACTGGTGTTATGTATCACCGGATACGTCAAACACGTTTTCATGGACTACCGTGAAGAAATACCTTCTTATATCCAATATAAAATTGTTTTTTTTTATTTGCAGTTATTTAATTTCCTTATTCCTATATATGAAATGCTTTTTATCACTAACATTTTCACTAGCAAACTCTATGGTCAATTCGTGAGTGGTTTTTTATTTTACGGTCATTTAAACGGTAATAAATTTTCGGTCAATAAGATAGTATTTAAACAGCTTCCTTTATAAATTAAAAAACAAACGCAAATCTATCTAGAATCTTATGATGCTGGGTATTCAAAAACAATGTTCGAATATCATAAACTATTATCAAATCTAAAAAGGTTGCCACTTTTATTTTAGATTGTGTTTAAATTTTATTACAAAATTTGTAAGAAATAGAGTGGAAATGATAAAAAGTTCACAGAATAGCCAGGCATTTTAAGTCGCGTATTAAATTCAAATTCAAAAATGTTTTATTCATGTAACTACCCTTATCACAGGCACTTATGAAGCGTTTATACATTTAACACACATGTTACACTTATGTTAGTGATGGTGACAACTGCATTCGTTAACTTAAAATTAAAGCTAGGAGGGTTCCAAACGAGCCCTGGTCTAAGAAGAGCCAACAACAAACTTAGCCGAGTTTCTTTTTCTGTTATCACCATCTCACAGTCTAGTTAATGTTGAGCTATGTAGTTGGAGCTAGTCATAACCAAGCTTTTTTCCATACATGTAATCCTTAATATTATTATAGGATATATCTATAAGCTTACGTTTTATATAGACTTTGAACTTATTGAGAGACAACTCAATATTATTTTGCAACGTACTGAAATCGAACCCGGTCATGCCACGCACAACAAGAATTATGTAAGAACTGCATCAACATCATAACTTCTATAATTGGGCAGTAAAATGGTGCTTAAGTCAGGTCGACTAACAGCTTTACGGTACTTATTGTAATTGTTTAACTGGTCGGTTCTTGTCCTCTATTATTTCTAAATAATTTAAACAGAAATGGTTATACGTCTACCATATAGTCAGTTAGTTAGTCAATTAGTCAAATATATGTTTTATTTCATAGCTCACGGATATAAATTAGAAAAAAGAGTTGTCGACTTGGCTGCAAAGTATTCTATTTTTAACACTAAATTAGACTTTAATTATACAATCGACAAGAAATTAACTAACGGATACTGTAAACTGCTTCAAAAGCCGTTGTGCGGTTCAGGAGGAATTAGGGAATAAACAGACTCGAAAAGCGACTGTGTTTTATATTATGTAGCGAAGTCACAGAGATAGAGAGGAAAAGAGATTGAGGACGAATTGAGAACCTCAATGCAGGCTTCATTAAAACCCAACTCAACATTGTTTATACGCGTGGCTTTGTTATCAAGTAGTTTTATTGACCATTTGTTTATAAGTATTTTCTTAACTAGCCTTCATAAAGATAACTTAGCATAATTAAGTCGTATCGCAATTATTGTTTTTTTTAAACCGTGCTAATAAGTGTTGTTATTGAAAAATTAATCAACTGAAAATACCTTTTGAGATTATAAAAATCGTGATCAAGAGTGAGATGAAAGGGTATTAACCTACATATAGAGACAAATAGGAAAATGATAAAGTAGATTCATGACCCAGATCTATACAGCAACATTAAGAGAAACATAATCCCGATATTTTGCCGTATGTAATAAGGCAAAGAAAACCCACCCAAAAAGATTGATGATCCATCAATCGGGTAACAATTTTATACAAGAAGTAACTCTCTCGGAGCGATTACATATATTAACTGATTTCGAGTTGTTTCTTGATTAAAGCAACATCTTGATTTGATATATGGCCTACTATTACCGCTTGAAGCAGTTCAGTTTTTCAAATGACTGTTTTATATGTCATATCTTGAAGATTAAATTAAGCATCAAAATTCTATAACAAGAGCGTCAACTACATTAAAATAATACTACAGCCAGAAATAATGAAGTAGAATCATTATTAATACACTTGGATAAGATGTAATGTTTGCACGAAAGAAGAATATGTTTTTTATCGTCCTGCTTCTTCCAAATTTTTTTTTTATATTTTGATGTTTGTTGAACGCTCAAGATACTTTTGTATAAATTGTATTTTTCAAACGCAAACTTTAAATTTTCTTATATAATTTCTAAAAGTCTAATTTCTGGAGTCCAATTTTTTCTCAGCAACGAAAAGTTTTGCGCATGTGCGAGCAAATATTTTATTATGTAAGCTCCTCCTTCTAAGCAACAGGTTGTGAGAAAGTTAAGGAAAAAGTAGATTGGGGTCACAAAACTTAGATCGAATGGCTCGACAAAAAGAGAAGGCGCCAAAACTGTATGAGGCGTTGAGAGGTGTATGTACGGTAACGTACAATGTGTTATTACGTCAAGAAGTACCAATAAATATATCTTATCATTTTAAAGTTATAATTTGTTTCATATCCACAAACTTAATACATTATGTGCAACACTGAACATTGAAGCGATAAGGCAACCTTTTATAAATATAAAATAAATTATTATAAAATAAGTATTCGGCTTCTATTTTTATCTCTTTTTCTTTCTTCGTGTGGTGTACAACTAAAGAGTAATAATAATAATAATAATTGAAGAAATGGTTGATTTGTAAGTAATTTGTACTTTACGTTTGATGTTTAGCATCAACTGACGGTTTATTTTAGAGCCAACGTAGTTTAGATAAGTAGTTACGGTGCGTGAAAAAAATGTTCGAAAGCTGGAAGGGTGTAACATGAAAAAAAAATAAAAAGTAGTAAACACGATAGGGAGCTCGATAGCTCAGCAGGATCAGAACATTGTAAGACACGACCGATTTAAAGGTGGTTAGTACCTACTTATTATTCAGAAAAGATACCAGTTAAAACGCTCGTGGGAAGCCAAACAACATATGCGATGAAGAAAGTGCACCTAAACCGCTGGTGCAGTTCTTCTTCTGTAATAAAGCACCCGAACTCTAGGTATTTAGTGTTGCTGTGTCCAGGTTGCTAGAATTATGGCCAACCACTCTAAAATGAAGTATTTATTTGACAATTTATATCAATTAAAAAAAAATTTTGGCCATGCCAATCTTGCTACGACAAAATTACGTTTGAGGAAAACAAGCTTGACTATTAGTCACAGGAATCATTGTTTATTTTTTCATGTCATTAGTTTGTATTATTTGAGAAATACATTATGCATACCATGTGCCGCAAAAATTGTGATTGCACGTTTGATTTGGAATTTCCAAACCCAGGTTTATGACGACTTAGTCTATTTTTTTAATTTATTATAGTTGCAATTAAAATATATTACCATACATGGGTAATGAAACTAATTTTACGAAAATTGATTAAAAGTGAGAAAGACCAATTATGTATCAGAGTTGGGCCACTCTTGAGTTTTGATGAAAACAACGGTAAAAATATACGAAACGTACTTTGTATTACATAATTTAAAAAGCAAAAGCTGACGTGTAACGCAATTACGAAATACTTTTGGAGGGTGAATAAGTAAATCTCATAAGGATAACCCTGTAAAAGTATTTAATCAAAAGGAGCAAATTTATTTGTATATACAATCGAATTCAAAACCTTCTAAGCGTTTACTTATGATAATCCTATTGATTGAAGATAAAAGACATGTGCATAGTTACTAGGCTACGCGTAGCTAATAAAGTAAATTTTGCGTAACTAATAAAGTGCAGTTAGGGTTGTATCTGATTTCATTCAGTAAAAACCATTAGCGTTTCGGTTTCGAAGAAAAGTCTCAAAGACAGTAAATAATGTACCTCAAAAGCCTGTGAAGTATTATTTCGGTTTTCATTTACACGTTGTATAAAGACAATTTGCAGTCAAAAAAAAAAGTTGCTTATTTAAAAAACAAAGCATTTCATTTCTTAACTTTTAAACCTTATTTTGCTTGAAATTAAAATAATATCCATAAAAGATTTTTTAAACAAATGGACTTTAAACGTGATGATGACGCATGGGGGGCCTGATTTTGGGCCGTCTCCTTTGAAAGATATAACTTCAACATATAAATACTACATATTCATTCTAGCAATTATAAAGCATGTTCAATTAAGAAATTTACCGGCTTATTTAATAATGAAGCGGTAATCGGATATAATATGATTTCTTTTTGTTGTTAGAGACGCAAGAATCTTCCATTAAATTACAGAGTAGATACTTCAGCTTATTTAGTACTTTGTAATAAGTGACGGACATGCATTTATAAATAGACTGGTTATCTATGAAGTGATAAAGGTTAAGATTAATTATTATTGGAATAAAACAGTTAAGTGATAGCGTTTCGTTTTATTATATAAATGCTGAGCACAAAAACAATACCTATAAGTGATGTTAAAAATATTTCTATAGCATGCAATAAAATTACTCATTTCATGTTGTAGGTACACTTCGAATTTTAAACTAAAGCTATTTTTTTTTTCTTAATATCTACAGGTCTCTTTATTTTAGTTTTTTAGTTTATTGAAGATCTGGTAGTATAAGAACATTTAGAGGACAACCCCTAGGGAAAGAACAAACGTCGAGTAAGTAACGACGGGTAAGAGTCAGTCAATCGGTCACTTTTAATTTATAGTAATATGTGCATCAACTTAAAGTCCATTAAGTTAAAATTGTTCACAGTTGAGAAACTATTGTCTTTAAATGGATATGTGGAATGGTCATTTTGTATGAATGGTATGTGTATGGGTAAATATAAAGTTTACGCTATTCCATTCATAAAACTGACAATTCTCAGCTCCATGATAAGCGTATCATGCAAAATGTTAAACTCGAATTTGGTGCTCGGACTAGATTATAAAAAGTGGTATCTAAAGCATAATAATTTAAGTGATCACATTAAACAAAAAATTTACTTACAATAACGAAATAATTGAAATCTTCGCTAAACAATACACGATATGACAACGTCCAAACACGTAAGTTCCAACACAGCACTCAGTTCAAACTTTTAATATCACGATACATAAAACCGTTAGCGGTAACAACGACCGCTCGCTATGACGTCTGGACATGGAATGGTGCCTTGATGATGGCTAGCGAAAGACAGGGGAGTTTGGGCGCGAGGGGTGCGGGGGTGATGTAGGCGGGGCATCGCAGGTGTATCAGAAACGATGATGTATCGCAACTTAACATTCGAACACGCCTCACTGTCACGCGCGAGGCGAAATTTTGTCATTCATGAGGCGATAATTGTTTGTTAGATGGTAATATCGATTTCATATTGATGTTCGAGGATGTTTATTAATTGTTATGACTTGTTCTTTGTCAGAGATGGTTAAATTTAAATAATTCCCCTTCTACATCTCGATTGGCATGTTCGGCTTAAGAACACGGCGGGTTTGATTCCGGGGTCGGTCTTATAAATAATCTCAATAACAGCCCGGAGTTAAGAATTGGTGACATTAGGCCGTCGAGTCGGTCCGTTTATTACCGATAAAGTAATAATCGTTAAAACTCGCCAACCCGCATTGGAGCAGCGTTATGGGTATATGCCTTAAAACCCTGAGGTTTTAAAAATTCGACGTTTTTACTACTTATGTGCAAAATATAAAAAAAATCTGTTTTAGTGTATACTTATTATACTTATACCTACCTACATGCCTATATGAAACTATAATTCTGTCTATTTGTAGTATCTCTCCAAACAGGCAGATAAGGTTTTAAGAAAAACTACTAAGTGCGAGTAGAACTTGCACACGAGCGGTTCCGTACAAAGGTGCAATTTGAAGCACTGCATATTATTAACGTGGTTAAGATCGAGCAAAAAACACGTTACTTTGATGACCGCCCTGACGCAGCGGTGAGCGCTGTGGGTTTGAATATGATTTTATACATATATACATAGATATATATATATATATATATATATATATATATATGCAACGTGTTTTGTTATACTTTCCTATATATGTATGTATATATATATATACATATATTGTAAAGTATAATATAGAGATCATAAACTTTCTAGAAATATAAAATAACTTACGTGTAGAAAATAACATATACACATATGGAGTCTCTCTCGTTTTTGTAAACAATTCTTCTTCTGTGCAAATTTAAGCAGTTATAGAAAAATCAAAATATTGTGTTTTGAATTTATATATTTAGAATGTGCTATGTTCTAATAAACAAATTTTAGGATTATCTACAGATTTAGCACCCGTTTAGATCTCAATTCTTGCCACCACTTCTCTTTACTACCCATATTCTTCATAAGGAACTTGGCTATAAATTTTGTTTTTATAGGAGTTCTATCTTTACAATAGTATTATATGATTTTATGAGACATGGTCGCTAACTATGGGCCTCATAAGAAGGCTCAGAGTCACTCAGCGGGCGATGGAGAGAGCTTTGCTTGGAGTATCTCTACGTGATCAAATCAGAAATGAGGAGATCCGCAGAAAACTAGAGTTACCGACATAGCTCAGCGAGTCGCGAAGATGAAGTGGCAATGGGCAGGGCACATAGCTCGGAGAACGATGGACGTTGGGGTCTTAAGGAGCTGGAATGGCGACCCCGCACCGGTAAGCGCAGCGTAGGTCGGCCAACGAGGTGGACAGATGACATCAGGCGAGCCGCTGGAGGCAAGCGGCCGTGTATTGTGAAACTCGCTACAAAAGATCTATGTCCAGCAGTGGACTTCGTTTGTTTGACATGATGATGATGATGACGATATGATTTTTATTTAAATGAGTTATTTATTGTATAGTAGGTAATGTCGACTATTAAATTAGTGCAAAAAAATGTAAATTTCCATATATTTTTCTCATTCATACATTTATGGTCTGCAGAACATTTCGATTCTATATAGCTGATAAAAACTCGACAGCTTAAACACGACTGGTGTTGATGACTGTCGATAGCACACAAGATAAGTATAGTATGCTTTATAGAAGTTGGTATAACATTTCTGGTTCCGTAGAGTTCGTGTAAAACAAATTTTAACGTTTGATAACAGATATAAAACTGGTCTCCCAAGTAACCAAAGTATTAATCTATATATATAATAATAAGAAAGTTGTGTTAGTTACACTATTTATAACTCAAGAATGACTGGACTAATTTTTATGATATTTAATTTTTTGGATTCCTCTTAGACCGGAATAGGATAATAAGTATAAAAATATAACATACATAAAAAAAAAACATCCGCGGTTCGCCGGGACAGCTAGTGTTTTATAAAACACGATAACAATTATTATGTGGAACTAAAAGTTTTTGATTAAAAGGAATATTGTTGAATTATCAAACGGTCAACGACAAATTAATTGTTTTTTTTTGTGAAATAGATAAGGCTTCAATTAGTACTTATTTCATATTGTAATACTAAATCTTAGGTAACATCCAAATATCTTTTAAAATTTATTTTAACTCTTTTAATGATAATTTTTTCTCCTTTATTATGACTAGCATAATTTGCTAAGCATCCATATTAAAGTAATTGAAAAGCATCCCGTGAATCCAGAATCGAGAACTACAGAAAAACAATAAATCCATTAGGAACATCCCTTAATATGATTTAAATCTCATATTATCGTTCTTCCACTTATCACGGTCTTTAGCTCTTTTTGGCCAGTATTTTAAATTTGCATCAAGTTGGTCGCAAATATTAGTTAGGATTTAATGAACGTACATAACGCGTCCCATCCCAGACCGATCCGATGTTACCGATCTGAAAGAGGAACCCCAAAAATCAATTTTAATGACACACTAATTTTAATGCGTCTCTCATCTCCACTTTATCTTGATGCGTTATAATACTTGAAGTATTGACAAAAACCGGCCGAGCAGTCTCGACTGTCTTGAGTTATTCTATTGATAATATCTTATCTCGCAACTGCACCCACTAACTTTCTTTTTATTGCTGTTTACTGCTTTGTGTTGACAAACAGTGCCGTATTCTTAAGGACTCGTTCACTGACTGAGATTGTGTAATAAGTAATTTATTTGTTTTGTTTTTATATATTTCTCTTGTTTAATATTGGTAAAAATGTTTAATTATAATAATAATAAAATTGCTTGTGGTAATTAGGTGCTTTAGGTTTAGTTTCTAGGATTAGAGCGCCAACTTGCCAACTTGCTTGAGTTTGGAGAGATGTTAAATGTAAAGACAAGCATCTAAACGTATCAATAAATATAAAAAACAAGAAATTGTTGCTGGATTTTGTTGTGGGCTTCATGCCCCACGGGGGGATTTGAGATCTTATAAGTTGGAGGTTCCGGGTTCATGGTTATTATTATGAATTTTCCCAGGTCTGGAGGCTTCGGCCTTGGCTGGTGGTAAGTGATGGAGTATGTTAAAACCATACCTTTAATCGGTTTGCTCGACACATCGTACCGGAACACTAAAACGGTAGGGTGGTAACACGAAATCGCTATTAGGTACTACGTTAATATGCTTAAGAAAATAAAATGCCTGTAACAGAGTCTTCAAAGTAATAAGGGTTTACTAAATGGGAGTTATGAAGTAAAATTGTTAAAAATTTATATTCCATTTACCGGAGGAAACTTATTCTATATCGGGATAAAAAGTATCCTATACGTTGTCCCGGAATATCAGCTACCACTATACCAAATTGTATTTAAATCCGTTCAGTAGTTTTCACGTGATGCCCGGACAGACAGACAGACAAAAATTAAATAAAAATCTGTTTTGGACTCAGTATCGATTATTAAGCGTCCCCGATCAAAATTTTCAAAATATATTGAATGTACAGAAATCGTCCAGTTTCAGTTCTAGTATAGATATTTCACCACGAATTCCACTAGCCTAATGGCGAGTGAAATGCAAAATTAAAAAAAAAAAAAAAAACATGTTCACAATTCTGTAGCCATACATGACAGACGTAATAACTCAGTTCATTATTTCAAATAAGTTTTGAAATCGATATTATTCATGCGATATGTCGAACTCGTGTTCAAAATAAATCGCAGTGCCTTCTTCATTATCATATGCAGGGTTGTCAATTTATTTGACGTCCGATTTTAAGATGGACAGTTTATTTTTACACTGTTTTTTTGCTTGGGCTGGTTCGACATACTTACGATCAATATTTGTGTATCGGCAAGTATAAACAACTCGTTTTCATAATAAATAGCGGTGTCTTCTTCATTTTCATACGCAGTGTTGTCAATTTCTTTGTCATCACGTTTTCTGATGGATAGTTTATTCTTGCTATGTTCTCTTACTTAGACTTTGAGTCACAATATATGGATTGTCTATTGACTGTTGAAACTTATAAATGTGGTACAATCTTGATCAATTTCATACGATTGTATCCTACATTATATATTGAAAGAATGTTGAACGCGTATTCAAAATAAATCGCAGTGCCTTCTTCATTATCATATGCAGGGTTGTCAATTTCTTTGACGTCTGGTTTTCAGATGGACAGTTTATATTTACAATGTTTTTTTGCTTGAGCTGGTTCGACATACTTGGGATCAACCTTTGTTTATTATCGGCAAGTATGTTGAGCTCGTTTTCATAATAAATAGCGGTGTCTTCTTCATTTTCATACGCAGTGTTGTCAATTCATTGACGTCCCGTTTTCTGATGGATAGTTTATTCTTGCTATGTTCTCTTACTTAGACTTTGAGTCACAATACCGTATATGGATTGTCTATTGACTGTTGAAACTTAGAAATGTGGTACAATCTTCATCAATTTCATACGAATGTATCCTTCATTATATATTGCAATAATGTTGAACCCGTGTTCAAAATAAATCACTGTGCTTTCTTCATTATCACTTACAGGGTTGTCAATTTCTTTGACGTCGAGTTTTCAGATGGACAGTTTATTTTTGCCATGTGTTCTATATGGTCTTTGAGACATAATACCGTATCTGAATTGACTGTTGAAACGTAGAAATATGTTACAATCTCCATCAATCTCTTATTGAATAAATTCTACATTTATTTATTGCAAGTATACTGAACTCGTGTTTAAAATATATGGCGATGCCTTCTTCATTATCATATGCAGGGCTGTCAACTTCTTTGACGTCCTCATTGACAGCTTTAGTTTTCTTGTTTTCTTACTAAAACTATGAGAATGCCGTATCTGGATTTTAATTAATTGTTGAGGGATTAAATCTAAACTATATGATGGATGCAACATTTTCACTAGAACTTTTTACTTCATCGATATTGTGAAATGGTGATAACAAAAACTTCTTCTGAGAACAGGGCGTATTTGGAACCCCAGCATCTTTAGTTTTAAGGGTACGAACGTAGTTATCCTCATCATCTTACTCAATGTTCATATTTCTATGTAATTTACGCATCAAATGTGTCTCTTATGTAGAGATACCTTAGTGAGAAAGGCGACACATTTGGCGATTTTTTCACGTAACAATTATTCATTGTTAAGTCAACATCTCCTGAGGAGAATGTAGAGGGTACATTGCCGAAGATCTGTTTGGGTAGGTTAGGATTGAAGAAATTATAAATTATACCATACAGAATCTCCTGCATTTCGCGGACTATAGCAAATTAAGCTTAATTTTCATAATATGTCACCTATGTGCGTCTTTGAACAAAGATATATTAGCCTGCGTCTTTGACTTGTATGTTAGGTTGTTCTAACCCTACTAGGTCCCATGATACGAATGTCGATGTGCGGTTATTTATCTCTCGCACGTTTTTTCCGCTCAGAGCGATTGTCCGTTGAGTGTAAGTTTGTATGAGTTATGAGTTAATTAAGCAGTCACTTGCTATTTATGTGGTCGGTACATTCTGCAGTCTGTAATATACTCTGAGAAACTTCATGCCATTAAAGGGTCGATTTTTTAAGGAGAAGGAAAGCTTCTAAACAAGCCATAAAAATCATAAGTCTTCTTAGTACCCGTAACACAAGCTTTGCTTACTTTGGGGCTAGATGGCGATTTGTGTAATGTCGTATTATATTTATTTATTTATTATAAAAAAACACGATGAAAATGAAATGAAATATTAATACACTTTATTGTGCTCGGTTCGTAAGAAAACATTTTCATGTCAGAAAAAGTAAGGTACCTGCATAACGAATTTAACGAATTCGGATTCGTTGTGAGTAAGACTACCTTTCCAGCTGTGACACTTGTGGTGTTCCAGGAACACCAGTTATGAACCAATTAAGTGCCTATTTAAATCTGAACAAGTTGCACGTTGGCGTGTTTCACAACTTATTATGAAGACCAGACCCTTCTTTAGATTTATTTTTATTAGAAATAATCTTTCATCTCTCACAAGATACAAAATTTATTTTATATGTATATTTTTTCATTGTAAACTGTAAAATGATGTTGAAAAAGAACAATCTGCTGAGTTCCTTGCGGCTCTTCTCGGTGGAATCTGCCATCCGAACCGGTGGTAGAGTCACTACAAAGACTTGAAATAAATTAATTTTGAATTATGTTCAGCAGTGGACGTCCGTTGGTTGACGTGATGATGATGATTATGTTCTCTCCACAAAGTTAAGAATGCAAATCATATACTTTTCATACAGTAGGTACTCTTAGTCCCATAGTTTAAGATAAACAGCACAGTACGGATGAAAAATCTCAGTATTTATTTATGGCGTCGATTGAAAATTCGTAGAGCCCGCCTCTACAGAACAAATTGACGCAACAAAGTGGCAAGCAAAAGCCCCTCCATATTCATTAGAAACGGTGACCTTTGCGAGTTTGCAGTGCATTGGGACAAACATTGTTACATTTACAGCGATGACATTTCGAACATGTTTATCAAATGCCATTCGGAATAATTTATAAACACAGAGTTAAACTAAATGGATAGATCGGTTAAGTGCTGGCCACGGGACAAATCGCGTCACGCGGATTTTCGCGCGATGTATATAATCAATGGTCAACTTCCTGTTTAACTATCTTTTAGAACAGTTGCCAAGCAGTGGCCACCAGTTATCCCTTTACCAAATATTCGATGAGTTGACAACTGTCGCTTTCAAATTATGCGATTTCAATGAAGACGACGAGTTGGTTACTTGATAAAAAGTTAGTAAATCAGGCAGTTGGGCGTTATTGGGTACAATTTCACATTTCATGCAGACTACCGAAGATTCTACATAATAAAAACCGGCTATATTTAATTAAAAATAATTACGAAATTTTACGTCATGTTCCTAGCTAGCTTAAAGATAAGCCAACCGTCGCTCTGTGCACAGAGCTTACGTTCCCACTGCAAACTTTGCCTGCGGTGAAAGATAGATTAAAAAAAACTAATCTTTTAAGTTAAATTACAGAGACTCCATAAGTCGTAGTTGTGCAATACCATCAAACAACAAATTTATGAAGTTTAAGAGGGCTGTCTTATCGTTTAATTATCGAATCTGGCTGTATTTTATTACTACTGTGACGACGTTAACAGTGATTGTCAGACAGAGCAAAAAGAATCCAATTGGAACTTTCTCGACCTGCGATATTAGTCGCCTCCACGTTCCTATTACTAATAAATGTTAAGATATCTTTGTTCATATTTTCGTTTCAAGCTATTATCTTTGAGAGAGCAACAAGTATCCATATTGCTAATTACCCGACTCGCTATATTAGTCGCCTCATTCTTAACATAACTAATAAATGTTACGATGTCTTTGTTCATATAAAACCGAAGCAAATTCACCGTTTTCCGATAGAACGTATGAAAGGTTGTGTGTAAACATCGTGAAAGGTTGAACGATTGCTATCAGCTCATCGAATCGATTTATAAATACTAAACAATAGCGTTCGAGCTTAATAAATGTCTCTTGTAATTTAAACAATTAAAATGTTTACGTAAAGGCGTTCGGTGGTGTAATTATCTTGGAGACAATCTTGTTAGTAAAAAGCTCACGTCTATTGAGTACTAGTTTTTAACAGCGATTTCGTCCGTCGGTAAGTCCGATTAATCATATAATAGACATATAATCCTAGTGTGAACTTAGAACAAAAAAAGAGGAACTTTCTTTATCATCAGTTCGCATGTTCCATAAACATATATATACAAGCGGTTTTTAAAAACCTACAACTTCATCAAAGTAGAAGAAATCTCGTCTACTGGTTCTTAATATAACCCACAAATGATATATGATTTTAAGATTTTTCAAAATGAATCATTTATTTATGAAAACGTAAATAATAGAACCCTTTCAAATTCCTTACCCTATGCCCTTTTCAATCATTTGTCGCGCGTTATATTTTATATTTTTTTTAACATTGGAAGCGATTGCCACTTGGGAACTACGACTTCACTTTTGAGGGACCGAGTTCGAAGCCCAGCTAGCACCTCTAACTTTTCTAAGTTATGTGCGTTTTAAGCTATTAAAATATCACTTGCTTCAACGGTGAAGGAAAACATCGTGAGGAAACCTGCATGCCCGAGAGTTCTCCATAATGATCTCAAAGGTGTGTGGAAATCCGCAATGGGCTAGCGTGGTGGCCTTTAACCCCTTCACATTGTGGGAGGCGACCCGGGCCATGTAGTGGGCCGGTAATGGATTGATATGATGAAGATGATAATATTTTATTATAGTAAAAAATATTCTAAGTAATAGGTACTATTATTTAACGGCCGATTGCCACAGTGGGCAGCGACCCTGTTTTCTAAGTCAAGGCTGTGGATTAAACACCCACCGCTGGAAAAAGTGTGCGGGATGAACGTGAATGTATTTCAGTCTCTGGGTTTTTATTTGTATATTGTAAGTATTTATGTATATATATATATACATATAAAAGAGAAAGTGTGTGGGTATGTTCCGTATAGGCTCCGTAACGGCTGGACCGATTTCAATAAAACTTTCAGGGAATCACCGGATTGACCTGGCGAGTAATCCTGTAAAGTTTGGTGACGATCAGAGCAATCCTATTTTTGAACTGTCAAACTGTAAAATACAGCTTTTATTTACTATGATGATATTCTATTTTTGGGTGCACACGAGTTTGATAATGATCTTCACCCGCTCGAGAAGAGAATAGAAAAGAATGAATACGGAGAGAAATAAATGATTTAATATATTATGAGACTTAAATTAAAAATTAAATTATGTAAATTTATTGTTTAAATAAATTAAGCAAAATATAGCACGGCGAAGCGGGCTGGGTACGCTAGTTATTCATAAAAATATTCATCAGTCATCTTAGTAAGCATAACACAAGCTACGCTTACTTTGAGGCTAGATGTCGATGTGTGTATTGTTGTAGTATATTTATTTATTAGTAATACTAAACTAGGTACCCAGATGTTTGTAACAATGACTTGATGAAATGATGGTGTTAGAATAAGAAAACTGAGAAATGTTAAACTATAATATTATACGACTCAATTAAATAGCATATCATAGAAGTTTATTACGTCTCGACAATAATAAAGTGATAGTTAATTGCAAATTGAACGGTAACCCAACCTATAACGACGGTATCACACGCCATTATAAATCCCGACCAAAAACAAGTAGAAATTAACTTTCTATTTGAATTTGCGGCACGGAAGTGGAGTCACGCGATGTCGCATAGTGTGAACCGACATCCAAAAAAGGTGGTGGTATAGATTCGGTGCGTTCTCAGGGTTCCGTGCCCGGAGGCTGCCACTAAATTGACGAAACAAGCATTTGTGACACCAGACAGTGGGCAGCGAGCCTGCTTTATGAGTCCAAAGCCGTGGGTTCGATTCCCACAACTGGAAAATGTTTGTGTGAAGAACATGAATGTTGTTCAGTGTCCGGGTGTTTTTATGTATATTATAAGTATTTATGTATATTATTCATAAAAAATATTCATCAGTTATCTTAGTACCCATAACACAAACTACGCTTACTTTGGAACTAGATGGCGGTGTGTGTATTGTCGTAGTATATTTATTTATTTATCGCTAAAAACAGGGCATCACTTCGCAGGGCATGCAAGAAACACGTCCTGTAAAGTGCCGTCATCTGTCCATCAACCTGATGCGTAGGTGTTAAAGCCTCATGTGCCTGTAATTACAACGGCAACCACGCCCTTCAGACCGGAATGCAGCAATAATGCTTGGCGGCTGTAAAAAAAAATTTCTACTACTAAAAACTCTTCTACTACTAGAAGCTATACTAATAAGTAATTAGCTACTGGGGCTCTATTATTAAGCCTCCGCTGTCTGTCTATTTCTCATAAACAATAATAAGTAAAGAGTAGGTTTTTCTTTTGCAGCTTTTACAACATATAATAAAAATAAAAACATAAGAATAAAAAAAAACCTATTTCGAGCTACATAGCTGGTAGCAGTGATAGCCTTATCGTTATGCCTTCGGCTACACTTTCGGGAGGTCGAGTGCGAATCCTAGCACGCACCTCTAACTTTACTAGGTTATGAGCGTTTTAAGCAATTCAAATATTTGCTTTTGCTTCAACTGTAAAGGAAAACATAGTGAGGAAACTTGCATGCCTAAGAGTTCTACATAATGTTCTCAAATGATGATAGCTTGTATCCTTGAGATGGACATATGATATTTATATCCAAGAACAGCACCCGGAAACCGTTCTCACGAAATTTGGAATAAAACAAGTTAAGTACTTATAAAATGCTCAACTGATTTTGACGAAATTACGCATAGAGTTACACTCTGGAGATGTAGTTAGGCTACTTATATGCAAAGCAACTGTTGATTTTCGAATGAAGTCGACAGAGTGAGCCGGCTCGGTGGTAGAGTCGCCGAGTCGAGTCGTAGAGTGCCTATGAAAATTGGGCCCAGTTGAATATATTCCTCTACAAGTTAACCCTTGCTATATTTTTAATGGTCGTAAGTGCGGATGCCATCTGATATGGTAACGGGCTAACCTGTTAAGGGTTTGGCAGTTATATTAAACCCCTACTATCACAATCGGTTTCTACACGAAATCGTACCGCTTCGTAGTACGTCTTTGTCGTAGGGTGATAACTAGCCACCAAACCAGAATACGTTGAGGACTTTTTTAATTTAGTTTCCGGGTTTTCAAGAAACATAACCAAGTTGCGAGTGTCTGAATAAACTTCTTGCGTGTTATATGTTATCTGTTAAATAGATACACATACACAACGCCCAGCTTTCCTTTCGCAGCACGGGAGTGATATCGGCGGACGTCTCGCTCGTTTATAATTCAACAACAATAAGCAGATAGTTAATTGCGATGCTGTCACGGACCCAGTATATGGTAATGAGGCGTAGGGATCGCGGCTGCACGGACAATATCTCTCCACGGTGAAAGGTAACATTGGCTCGGTGCAATGCACACGCGGCGGCGGGGCAGTTTTAGCAGAACATTGCATACCACACAATACAACTTTAAGGAATGATGTTAGTTTTTGACGGACCAGTTGGTGGATTTGATTGGAAACCCTCGCCTACAATCAGAGCAAAACTTCGCAGGGCATGTAGGGAACACGTCCTATAAACTGGACTCCTGTAGGTGTAAAACCACATGAGCCAATAATTTCATCGGTCACCACACCCTTCGAACCGGAACACATTAATGCTTGTCTGCAGAAATAAGCATGGCGGTAGGACTTCCCCGGAAGATTTAAGTTGAAAAAGCTCTCTACTGCTACTGAATGCCTACTAAAGATTAGCAACAATATCCTAGTTTACATATTTTCCGCTAGACAGTGTTTCTGCAAGGTGGCCGCGCCTTGCCAAATGCGAAAAAATATTTTTGAACCAAAAATACAATAAACTTTCGATGGCACCTTATAAGAAATTCATTTGCGCTGCCCTCAATAGAGCGGATGCGTCGAGAACCACTTTATGAAAAAACTTTGCCAACAAATTCTCTTGTTAATGTATACATATAGATACAGCCAGCAGTAGGAGCAGTTTTAAAATTAGGGAAGGAGAAATGTAATATATACAGCTGTCTTATTTAATTTTATATTCTTTGGATATCTCTTGCAATACAAGTGTATTTTGAAGTTGTTTATTATTTTTCTATCCTGCACTTTATTTGAGGTGAGAGCAAAGGGCGCCCAAAAATCTTGCTCGGCTTACTTTTAGCGACTCTTATAACTTAGACCCGCGCGCATAGTGTTTGCTTAGCCCATAGCCCGTGTCTGGGAGATAGGTGCAGTACATGCGCTTTCAGGTACGCCGTGCAATCTGGGCAGCTGACAGCAATAGGTTTTTATCGGAACAAATCTTGTGTGAAAGTCGCGGGAACGATGGAAGACCCAGAACCGCCGCCCATAACTCCACTCGGTTATATAAGCACTCATTGTATTTGTTAAATGTACGTGCGCGGAAATACTGAACGGGGCTTCTACTTTTGGCTGTGAGATTGTGGTCTTTTATAGAGACCATTAGGCATTTAGTTATTTTTGAACGCAGGAATAAATTTAGAAAGGAAACCTGTACGCCTGAGATTTCTTCATACTCTTCTCAACAGGCGTGTCGAGTCCACCTACCCTCACTGGGGGTGGTTCCAGTGGCGTGCAATACATACAAAAGCACTGCATACCCAAATTATCTTATATAACACGTAGTTGTGGGGAATTTTTCCATTTTAAGCCATGTACCTGCTTTATGCATACCCTGGTCACAAACCCTGTGCACGCCACTGGGTGGTTCCTATTGTGGGAGGCGACATGTGCCCTGTTTTGGGCCGGTGATGGGATAACACGATGATGATAATATCCGTGGTACTTTTAAAGTCACTAAGATAAACGACTACCTTCCTGTAAACCGGTTTGGTACGGACACGTGAACTGGTGAGAAGATGATCATAACCGAAAGGGTCATAAATGTAACAGCCTAATAACACACGGCACTTATATATTTTTTTTAATTCCACTACCCTTTAGCCCTTGACTGCAATCTCACCTGGTGGTAAGTGATGGTGCAGTCTAAGATTGTAGCGGGCTAACCTGCTAGGAAGTATGGTAGCCATACCCCTAATTGGTTTCTACGCGACATCGCACCGGAACGCTAAATCGCTTAGCGGCACGTCTTCGTCGGTAGGGTGGTAACTAGCCACACATAACATATTAGCATACAATTATAGATATAGATACATAAGATTAGCAAGACCAAAAAAATAACAATGTATTGTATTACTTAAAAAAAATCAACAGATAATACAATTTTAACGGCCCATTAATTATAATAGCAAACAGACGTTGTTTAATAACAAAGTTCTTCTTATCTCGAAGTTTTATCACACTACACTGCATGCTTTATTACTAAGGGCCTCATTGGAAATATACTTGACACTTATCTTTTAAGACTTAACGAGTACGAGTACGAACGCTGCATAAGGAAAAAGTTATCAACTCATACTAAAACTGTTTTTTTAGCAAGACAAAAATAGCATTCTCCTTGGCGCAGTCGTAACCGCTGCGGTCTAAGGTCCTAATATGAGTGACAATCCCACGTTTGATTAATAATTTCAAAATTAAAATCTCCGAATTTGCATTGCTCTATTCTGGTGGGAGGCTTCGACCGTGACTAGTTAGCAACCGCTCAGCGATTTAGCGTTCCGGTACTATGTCGTGTAGAAACCGATTGTGGGAATATTATACGCCAGTGGCGTGCACTTCGTATATTCACAAAAGCACTGCTTACCCTAAAATTGATAGATAGCTCGTATAAAAGGAGTATTTTTCCCACTGTATGTATGCATACCCTGTATGGAGCCCAGTGCACGCCACTGATAAATGCCATAACTTTAACAGGGTAGCGCCCGCTGCCATCTCAGGCTGCATCATCACCAGGTGAGATTGCAGTCTTGTAGTGAAATAAAAAAATTGGAAAGATTTACAATTAGCGGAAACTGGAAATATATAATTGTTATTTCCTTGGAAGGTTTACAATGATTAATATTAAGATTTATAACTATGATGGCAACGCGTTAGAAGTTATACTTCTTTGGCGTAACAAGATAAAAATCTTTTCAAAAATTTTATATTTCGCATTATTCTACGTTTTTAGAAAAACGACACTAGCAATAGAAAAAAGGTATTCTTTGAATTCTTGAAAGTCAACTTTTTTAGAAAAACTAAAATGCTTACTATAGCTAACTACTCATGGTGTCGGTTTTTTGTGACGGTATGCTCGCGCAGAGTAAAAATTTTCTCTCACCATTTTTCCCTAACGCGCCGAAAGAAGTATAGCTTAAAAAAATATTACTGAAGATAAAGCCGGCAACGCATCTGTGGATCCTCTGGTGCTGCAGATGTTTATGGGCGGCGATGATCACTTATCAGGTGACCCACTTGTTCGTTGGCCCATTATTAATATGACAAAAAAAGTAATCTTAAGGGTCGTCATCATGGCTGGGTATAGGTAGGTGTACGGATTGTATCGAAGTCTCCTCGTAAGATTTAGGCCATTGATTCAAGTTAAAAACTACTTTAGTTTGGTCAAAGTTACCAAACACCAACTCATCCAGCAATGCCATTCCAAGAAGCGGTTCAATTTAGCTATAAAACCATGTAGAAACTCATTAAAATGATGGATCCTGCGATAGCTGCGTAAATTTAGATTCACATAAAATGTTCATACAATATCAACACAAAATTGATCGTGAGTATAGAATGCTGAATTCTTGAGTAACAATCAACGTCGCTCAAACACATCGAGTCACGTAGCCGCATTCATTTCGCTCTATAGAGACGCCATAAATTCCCTGGAGTCTAATAAACGTCCATAGAATTTGGCGTAACAACGCCTCGAGTCCGGTAATGACTTCAGAAAAAGACGACGACGGTAATTAGACTTGTCAGATGTGTTGTTTGTCTTTTCGCAGTTCAGCGTAGCTGGTACCTACTGAGATTATTTTTTATAGTCCAAAGTCAATTTTTATGTTTGTGGACCTAGTTTTAGTTCCGACTGTACATCTTTCGTTGGTATGTAATATTTCGAAGAACCTCAATAATATCTCAATGAAGGTACACAAATTATAGTTATTTTATTTTAATTCAGTGTTATTCGAACCAGCACACGAGAACACGATCAGCAGGTCCTCAAAAATTAAAGTTACATACTTTTGAGAAGAATAAACAACCAAGTATTGCAACGGAGTAAACGAATTTAATTCAAATTTGGGTATTTAAAGTTTTGATCACAAACAATCTTAAATAATAAAAGAAGACACTTTTAACACTATCTTGTCCATAGCATAGTTAGTCCAGACTATCAACTGCTGTCATTGTCGTTGGAAAAATCGGGTACTTGAAACCATAATTAAACGGTTTTTTTTCTATATACAAGACCACACAGATAATAGAGAACACGTTCTTTACCGTACGTTGCCCCTGCCAGGCTGCCACTGAAATATCCTAGGGCTTTTCTAGAGGGCCCTCTATAATCCGTACTTAAGCTAAAACAGTTTTTTTTTTTATTTTTGTCCGTCTGTCTGTATCTTTGACGCAACAATTTTTGTTTAGAGAGTTTATACATTTTCTGCAAGATTTCCAGGAGGTGCCCCCCTCTCCTGCCCCTCCAATGGGTACGATCATGATCATCATCATGTCAACCAATGGACGTTACCTAGTGGACAGAATATTAGGTATTTTGTAAGGAGTTCCAAATACCACAGTCTTGTGCCGCTTGGATCCAGCGGCTCCCATCGATGCTGATTATAGACACAAACTAATAGTTTTTTTGAAGTAAAACTTCTTAAGGCGCGATTAGGGAGAAACTCCCATTTATTTAGATACTTCCATCAGACGTCTGTGTAGTGTAATAATTTGGAATGGTCATTAGTATGTATATGTCATATACTCCACGCTTCTTGACTTATACGCTAGCTAGTGGCAAATATCATAATCAATTTGGATTATTTATTTCTAATATTTTCAAACGGATCAATTGTGAATGTGTGAATAAAAATTCGACAGTTTAAAAAAAATATTTTAAATTGCAAAGTGTTTTGAAAATCTCTAAATAAACCTACTTGTTTATTTATTACTTTTGTAATAAATAAATTATTAATAAATTTTCTTACGATTGCGACATTCTATAATATTCAATGATAAGATTATATTGACATGTGCTGAGTTCAGTTTTCTACTCTCAATTATTCTATTTAACATATGAAAATATTTATAAAATGTGAAAGTGATATTAATGAATTTTAAATAAAATAGTGCATATTAAATGAAATTGCGGAGTCCCAGGAACATATTATTCTTTCATCAATAAATAATAATAGTTTTACTTCAATCGCGCGTAAAGGTTACACGCACACACTTTATTTTTACTTAATGATTGTTGAATGCAGAAGATTTTTGTCACAACCAAAGTTCCACAACCAACCAATTGAGGTTTAAAGTTAAAATGTAGGTTGGCGAAGTGCTATCCCAATAGAGAACTTGGTCTAATGAGCGGCAGAGCACAGTTTACGATGTAATTAAGTGAATGTTACCGGGCAATCGTAGTAAATGTCATTTCACCTTATGCAATGTTGGTACTTGGCCCCGGTCCCACGGGCGCAGTGAACCTAAGGATATTCCATATTTCACCTAACGCCGTAGATTATTTTATCAGATTCATTGAATGGACTTAATAGTTATTTTAATTTACCTCTACTCTATACAGATACCCCATACTAATAATCGTTATAAGGTACTTATACAGTAGTCGAAAGTCAAAATAACAATGACATTATGAGAGAAAACATTGTAACGAGAGTAACTACTCACCAGCTATAATAAACACCTAATTTTATAAATATTCCAATATATTTAGTGCCTCTGTCAGTATTTCGTATATGATAACAATATTTATTTCAATTTTCCAAATCGGAGTATTTCTTTTTAACACGCTTTTATTAGCTTCACCTGTATGTTTGTATGTATGTATGTATGTATGTATGTATGTTTGTATGTATGTTTGTATGTATGTTTGTATGTTTGTAACCGATTTCTTTGAGTTCGTTTTTGTCCTACTTTGAACGATCAGATTTCGTTCAAACTTTGTAGACATATCGAGGACCGATGACAATACACTAATTTGAGAAGATTATTCCAATTTTCAATAAAAAAAAATAAGATTTTTTAGTCTTTTCGAACTATTAATTACAATTACTACAGCGCCATCTAGACCCAAATGTAAAAAACCTATGGCGTTACCAACAGATGGCGTTCGCGTTCCTAACAGCGAAATCTAAGGTAAAATACTAATTCCACAGAAAACATTAAGCTAATGACTAATGAAACATTAAGCACTAGAAGGTAGAGGGCGTTAGCTGTTACTTTTTAATGGGCTGTTTTTAATAATAATTAGAACTTACAAAAAAAAAAAATCCTGTGCAATTTATTCACAAACGGCGGAAGTGTGACTTCTGAAAAGTAACCTGAGGTGAGGTGAGTGAGGTGGATGTAGAGTATCAGAACTATTAGGATAAATGTAAGGTTTATTATTTAGTTTCCATGGTAACTAGAATAGGTAAAAAAATTTATTCACAAACGGCGGAAGTGTGACTTCTGAAAAGTAACCTGAGGTGAGGTGAGTGAGGTGGATGTAGAGTATCAGAACTATTAGGATAAATGTAAGGTTTATTATTTAGTTTCCATGGTAACTAGAATAGGTAAAAAAATGTTTAATGTTTTCTATCTCACTCTGTGCTAGACATTTATGTATTTGTTTGTTTATCTAGATATTATTCTGTTTCCTTGGTAACCTAAATAGGAAAAAAAACAGATAAAATAGTATGTATATTTCTGTCTCATTCTTTGCCGGCTTCATCCTATACATTGTTGTATTTGGGTCTCTTACCTGTCGTTTTTTCCGTTGCATCCGATTTGAAATCACAACTATTCTAAAGAAGTTTCACTTCAAAAATAAGTCCGCGAAATCATATATTATATTTCCCTTATAAATAAGCCACCATAACACATTTAAGTCGAAAAAAAAGTTTCAGTCGTCATGAAATATCAATAAACATAAATGTTATTGTCAGTTATATCACTAACTATGCAGATAAACCTTGCCAACCATGTCCAGAATGTTATGGTCTAACCCTTAGTTCAGAAGACACTCTAAAATTATTATTACTTCGTATCCTCGTGGCCGGTGTAAAATTACGTTACGATTTTTACAGTCGCAGCAGAATACGCGGGGAGCAGCTAGTAAAATATAAAACGCAGCACCATTAATGCTAGAGATACATTTATTTACTTTCTCGTACAAGTATAACGGGCCGCTACTTTGTAACTTACCTACTCATTTTCCAGGATTAAAGACAATTTTAGCTATAAATACTCTTGTCCAGGATCTAAGGCAATTTAAAAAATTTTATAGTAAATATAATTTAATTTAATAGTAAATTTAATTTAATTTAATATTTAAAATTTAATTTATTTATAATTTTTTTATTTTTTTTGTAGCTATGAATATTCATTTCCATTTTAGTCCATTTTCTTCTGGAATGGCAGAAACATAATATATGATATATCATTCATATTTGTCTTTGAGTCCTCATAACATGGCGGTATATAAGATTATAATAAATAAATACTACATTACACACAATGCTATCTAGCCTCCAAGAAAGCTTAGCTTGTGTTATGAGCACTCAGATGACTGATGAATATTTTTTTATGAAAGATATACAAAGATACTTCTACATCTAAACACCGAACCACTGAAAAACATTCATATTCATCACACAGACATTTCTCAGTAGTGAGAAACGAACCCACGGCCTTGGACTCAGCAAGGTCGCTGCCCACTACGCTAACCGGCCTTCAGATTAATTTTTGGTAATTTTAGAGGGTCAGATTTTCCAAAGTATGAATGAATGAATGAATGAATGAATGAATGAATGAATACACTTTTATTGTACACCAAAGAAACAAAAAGTAGTTACAAAGATATAAATACAATCAAGAGAGTACAATTTGGTGGCCATATCGCTACATAGCGATTTCTTCCAGGCAACCAATGGCGTAAAAGGAAAAAACGTAGAAAAGAGGTAGGTGGTGCAATAAATAAGATTTAAAAATTAATAGTAAAAATTAATTAGATTAAAAGTAATTAGATTTTTAATAAAAGAAAGGATAGCGACATTTCTACCTTCACTTTGGTAATACGGGAAAAAATATTGCGCTAGAAGCTTTGTATGGAGAATCACACCTATACTATCCTCATGACACCTAAGCGCAGTTTTAGCTCACGCGAACGATGTACAAAGCAAGAAAGTCGGGAGCGGTTTACCGGGAGCCGTGTTCTGTGTAGATGCAACATACGCAGGCTGCCGCGTGTAAAATAACTTATTGGGAACCTACATCGACACCCGACAGTCGACATAGACTGGCCTATGTAGAACTTTCATGTACGGCCATCTATTTATATATACGTTTACTATATTAGATTAGGACTCACTAAGACATAAAAGAGAAGCGTTTATGATAATAAGAAACGAAGTTCATAAACGAAATGTATGTTAGAATTAGTAATATAAATAAGCCCTAGGCTCAGTGGTGAGCGCTGTGGTGTTATAAGTGGGAGGTCCCGGTTTCGATACAGGTAAGGAACAATGGTTGAATTGTCTCTGGTCTGGTCTGGTTCGAGGCTTCGGCCGTGGCTGGTTACCACCTTACCGGTAAAACAGAAGTTGTGCCACCCAGCGAATCAGCGTTCCGGTGCGATCGCGTAGAAGTCGATTAGGAGTATGACCGTATGGGTTTAATATAACTTTTATAAGCTGAATCATCACTTACCAAAGTGTGATGGCAGCCAAGGCTAAGTTGTAGTATAATAAATTAAAAAAAAAAACAACAGAATTAAGTTTACACATAAACGTATAAAATGTGGTACTATTTTTAAATATTCGTTACCATTCACCGGAGCTAATCAAACCTGAAGCGATAAGGATAAAAGCATAGTGTCGTAGTTAGATACAGTTCCCACTTTAAAGGAAAGATTATTGCGAAATGTGATCGGGATTATGGTCGAAGGATCGCAAGGCGTGCGCTTTTATAGTCAAAGAGCCAAGGAAAGAAATTTTATAAGATGCCGGCTTTATAGCTTTGTTTGTTTGTCACATTGATGAAGATGTAGCGCGGTTAGACGCCTTGTTATTAATTAATACCCCACGCCTGGAAACTAATCGGAATATAACGGAGGACGTGCAGCAGCGTCCTCTGTGTACATATCTACTACCATATACTGCGATCACCAATCCGTCCGCCCAGCGTGGTGATTATGGGCAGACCCTCCCGTTGTGAGAGGCTTTAATCCGGCAGTGGACTGTTATAGGCTTCGATTATGATATTATTCAGAATGAATGTTTAGCAAAAATTTAGTTCTAAGCAGTCAAACGCGGACGAAGTCGCTGGTTATAGTTAGTTCATAATAAGGATAAAGTTAAAGAGTTTGTATTGTTAAGTGCGTTAATGTCAGGATTCTGATACCTCGATTTGCAATATGATATTGCTTAAGGTAGCCAGTCCCTGTATGTAATTGATTATAGGATATATAACATTACAATACGAGCCAAAGTCAACGCAGTAGAAACCGCGGCGTACAGTTCTTCTTCTTCTATGGTGCAACACTTCTGGAGTGAGCTCGGCTAGCTGGAGTGATCCAAGTACGGAACCCAGGAACAGACGAAAAAAATGGACACAGTTGGTCTTGTCATACAATTTGCCACCGTCTCCTTGACTATAACTTTTAATGTTATTATAGGTGTGTTCCAATGCAAATTATTGTTGAACATTACGAACAAAACATGAGGTGCGTCCAATTTCACGGCCACTAAATAAAATTTGCACCGACAGAGTAACGAAGTGCTCTCAATAATTTCCGCGCAACGAGCTGACAATGGCATATTCCCCTCTTTTATTACTCTGGTGATGGATTCTTATAGATTGGAAGTATGTAGGTGCTGTTGGTATGTAAAATTACCGATCACCAGTAGGGCTAGCATGCGTGCAACAAGATCCTTATTTCTAACCGTTACTCGTATTATTTCTATTGCGATAGACGAGATAATGGGTGGACATAATTTTCTCATAGTGCGAATGCTAGCTTTACAAGTAATTGGGTTCGTTGGGACAGCAAAAATTGTAATGTTTTCTGTAAATAAATTCTCAGTATTAGCTCTGAATACAGAAAAATAAATTGTCAACCCTATTTAATTGACGTCAATTACGCACACACATGTGTGCGTATGCGCATCAAACGGTGATAGCCCAGTGAGTAAGATTTCAGACTCCCCTTCGAAAGGAAGAGTTTGTTTCACGCTATAACTTTTCGGAGTTATGTGCGTTTTAAGGAATTGAATGGCACTTTTAAAGGCAAAGGAAAACATCGTGAAGAAATGTATGCCTGAGGGTTCCCCATAATGTACTCATATGTGTGTGAATTTTACCAATCCGCTCGTTGTGTCTATTTTAGGTCGGTTAGAAAGACAAACAAAGGACCATTCTGTGGAATAACGGTAAAGGCTCTACGGAATCTGCGGATAAAACTCACGTCCAGGTCGCGCCTATTGCAAGTCGTTAGGACGCCGGAGATGATCGATAATAATGGTAATTCAGCAAACACGTGTACCATCGCTGCCCGTATCGCGATGCCGTAGACCTGTTAGCGTGTATACAAAGATGGAAACGCTAGCGCCCTAATCATCTAAAGCGGGAAAGTAAAATAAAAATAAATATAAATATAAAATACTACGGCATTACACACATCGCCATCTAGCCCCAAAGTAAGCTCAGCTTGTGTTATGGGTACCCTACTAAGATATGATGATTTTATATGAATTATTATTCATACATAAATACTTATAAAATACAGATAAACACCCAGACACTGAAAAACTTTCATGTTCATCACAGAAACGATATATATAAATACGTCAATTCGCTTATGACGAGAAAATTTATCACTTTTTAAGGCCAATAATTAACAATATAAATGTGTTTTTCCGTCTACGGTTACCGTTATAAGGAAGAATTAATTGTTTGATTGTATTTTCAATTGTTATAAAAAACTTTGAAACTTCTGAATTGAATCATGAATTCACCTGTAGATATTTTATAGTGAAGTAACTAAGACAGGTTTAACTTCAATAGTAATAACATTTTAAGCTGAAATAATTTTAGGTATCTGTGGACTGAGCCAAAAGTAAGTTCTTCAACAAATTTAGAAGATTTGAAGGAAAAGTCCACTAAACCAGACAGCTTTCCATTATAAATAAGATCTCGTATTCTAAGATAAAGTATTTTATAAAATACTAGCAGTTTTATTTTTCATTAATCGTTTTAAAGCAGTGTTTTTATTGTATCTTGAAACGCTGGTATAAAAAAAAAAAAAAAGTTGGACAGACTGTCCATAACCTCAAAGAATTTATCGGGGTAGGCTACACAAGGCTAGTTGGCGGACAGAATACCACGTTTACAGCCAAGCCTTATAAATAAACTTGACATAAACTTGGCATAACGCCGGAATACTAACACAGTGTTCTCTGACAGTTGAAGTGTAACTACTAAACACTGCATTACTACACCGTCGCGACGCTATCATATCTGATATCCACGTTTATTAATAAGGCCCTTAGGCCCGAGTCTCCAGCAACCACTGTAGAGCGATATCGCCTCCGTTAGAAAATCTATGTGGTCTACGGTAAAAAGCAGACAGCGTGGCCCTCACGTATTTATGTGACGTCCAGCCTTCCCGGGGTTCCATAATGGCAACACAATATCACAATACAGGCAGAGATTTATGCGCAGGCGCATCGGCTCGCACGCGGAAATCCCAAAGTTATTTACCGGTTGCGAGTTAAGTGCGGCAGATTTATCGCGGGGCCGCGCCTAGCCGCCTAGCGACGATCTTGTTTCCTTCAAGTACACTATGATAAATACCGCCTCGTGGGTACTCTCTTATGATCTATCTTGTGAAGCCGCGGTATCGTACTAGGCAAAAAAAGTGTAATGAATAATTTAATGCACTTTTATTTACATACTAGATGTGCCCTGTTACTTCGCCCGCGCAAATAACTGAACGCAGCGTACTACTACATCGTCTGCGACCTTTCTCAATAAATCAAATACCTAGTGTAAAGATTTTTTTAATCGTAATGTAGTGCCAAAAATGAACCTACGATAGCTTAGAAAATAAACCTAAATGCGCTTAGCATTTGTAATCTAGACCTATAGTTAGGCATGGTTAAATTTAAGTGCATAATTGCAGAATTACTCGGTAATAGCACTGTTAAGAGTTTATAATAATCGTTACATTCAATATAATGCCAGTTATGATGTATGCTTAGGTTTCATCACCTATTTAAATTGGGAAATGAAAATTCTTGAGTTAAACCTAAAGAAATTTATCCCTTAAAGGGGGGCTGGTAGACTGTGTAATGCCCGTTTTCACTAAACGAAGAAATCGCCTTTATCGGATGCCTAGTTATTTAGGTGATTCCTAGAGAGAAAAAATGTTTTACGAACTCTTCTATGTTATGTGTGACAAGTAGATACTCGTAAGTTTATATGAGTTGTCTATTGAAAATCGATTAGTGAAAAGTAAATATTTTCCCAGGATTCTTCTTTGATTAGGCGTTACTTACTTAGGCATTACCTTGTCTGTCGTTAGTGAAAGCGGGCACAAGAGTCTACAGTTTGTAAAAGGTAATAATCATCAGCATCAATCCAATACCGGCCAACTCAGAATGAAAAGGTTTGATCACTCGTGAGTGATCGCTTTCACTTTGCACAGTGATCATGGCATTTAACTGCTTACCGAGATACGCAATAATAGTATAACCTATGGTTCTCCTAGACAAGGGGCGCTACGACTTTATTAATCACTGCACCTGACTGCTAATAGGATACTGTATGTAACAAGCTTCAGAATGACGTGTGAAATAACATTCGATCATTTGTCAAGAAGCGCTCCGCGTTTGGTGTACTACGCCAGGGGTGGCGGACCATTGGCACGCGTGCTATATTTGGCACGCGAGTAAAAATGTATGGCAGGTAATTAATTGAGAAACTTTTTAGCCTATATCATCATTTGTTAAGAAGCGCTCCGTGTTCGATCCTACTACGCCTGGGATGCCAAAACCTTTAGCACAAGTGCCATCTTTCGCACGCGAGAAAAAAAAATTGGGCCTGTATTTAATTGGAAAACTTTTTCGCCTGCTCAACGAGATACGCAATAATAGCATAACCTTGGTTCTCCTAGACTGCTAATAGGATACTGTAATATGTAACAAGCTTTATAATGAATTGTGAAATAACACTCGATCATTTATCAAGAAGGGCTCCGTGTTCGATGTATTACGTCAGGGATGGCGAACCTTTGGCACGCGTGCCATCTTTGGCAAGTAAATAATTAAAAAACCGCCGTGGCCGCGGCTCCTTACCACCGTACCAACGAAGACATGCCGCAATGAGATTTAGCGTTCCGCGATAGCAATTGGGGGTATTTTTAATACGACTGTCAAATTCATATCCCTAAAGATTAACCCGCTACTATCTCAGACTGCATCATCAGTAACCACCGAGTGAGATAGTCAAGGGCTAACCTGTAGTGGAATTTAAGAAAATCTTCCTACAACTTGGGTAAAAATAACTGATATAGGAAAAACAGGCCTTATTTTTAGAAAGTTCAAGATTAAATGCGACCACTCGCATCTGTATGTATTTTATACATTTTTTATACACACTGATCCACAGAAAATTGGTTATTATACAGAAACACCCTACTTTAGATTACTATTCCACCTCACCCTAAATACAACTACGTAGGTCTACGCGCTATGGTAATAATATGATAAGTAATCGGATAATATCCATAATAATATTATAGTATCAAAGATTTGCTGTCAAACCTGCCAAAGGATGAATAACGCCACCACCTCTCTGGCAAGTGGCATTAATCTGTATTTAG
This sequence comes from Pararge aegeria, assembly GCF_905163445.1. NCBI lineage: Eukaryota > Metazoa > Arthropoda > Insecta > Lepidoptera > Nymphalidae > Pararge > Pararge aegeria. Next base: position 4,940,593 of record NC_053195.1, on the reverse strand, counting down.
TTGATTGAGTTGAATAGTATCCCGTTTACCGGCCACATGTTTTATGTAAATGTGCTCGGTGAATTGATTTTGTATTGGTATAAGATGAGTTACAGGACATATTACGGAGAATAGGCATGAACCTTAATTTTGAAAATTCTGGCCTAAGATTTCGGAAGTCGACTATATAAAATAAAAAAAAATTAAAAAATATATACCTATGTATAAAAATATTTTCCGCCAAAACGCCGGGTGTCATGGCCGTTTTCGTGACGTCATAGGCAGATTACAGCTTTAGTAATTCCTTGTTCCAAATAATGATTATTCATTTTGATAGTTTGAAATCACAAAATACTTGATATACGCAGAGTTTTTTGGAAGTTATTAATATTTTTATTTCTAGTTAATCACATAGCTTCGTTTAAGTTCGTGGCTTGGAGTTTAGATGGCGTAAAATGTAAAAATCCTCTTCCTGGATTATATAAAAAAAAATTAAGTAGGCAGTGCTTTGGTGCATACATGAAGAGCACGCCGCTGCCAGTGTATATTAAAGCCCCTATTAATAAGCCGACATCGAACTTAAAACAGGTTATTAGGTAGCGGTCAATCTACCTTTAAGACCGGACTGGACAACCTGGTCACAGCTCGATGTCGGTTGATTAATAAGGACTTTAGTGTCCGACAGTCGACTACAGAACTCCGCTCTTATGGAGACAGGAGACAGAATTGAAGCCCGTATTGATAAAACAACCTCGATCTAAGAACAGGTTCTAAAGTTCATTATTAAGAATCGAATGACTGATACTAGACTAAACTTGATGTCGTCATCATTATATCAACCGATAGATGTCCACTGCTGGACATAGGTCTTCTGTAGGGAGTTCCAAATTCCACGGTTTTGTGCCGCTTAGGTCCAGCGGCTAGCAGCGACGCGCTTAATGTCGTCTGTCCATCTCGTTGGGGGTCGAGCAAAGTCCGCCAATGCCACTTCAGCTTCGCGACTCGTTGCGTTATATCGGTAACCCTGGTTCTACGGATCTCCTCACTCTGATTACATCACGTAGAAATACTCCGAGTATAGCTCTCTTCATCGCCCCCTGAATAACTCTGAGCCTTCTAATGAGGCCCATGCGACCATTTTTCGGAACATAAGTCATCACTGGCATTTATAAATACGAACCTTGATATCGTCTCCTATAAGACGAGTGATGAGAGACGAGAGAGAAGAGTGCTCTGTGATCTTGGATAGAAGCAGGCGTTACTTTGCGGAAATCCATGATATATTATCAAAATTAAGCTTAATTTGCTATACTCCTTGAAAAGCAGGAGAATCTGTGTGGTGTAATTTATAATTTCTTCAATCCTTATACCCCACACCAAACAGATCTTCGGCAATATACCCTCTATGCACGTTTCGCTCCGAAACCGGAGCATCATCAGGAGATGTTGACTTTACAATGAATAATCTTAACAATTATTCATTGTATTACACCACACAGATTCTCCTGCTTTTCGCGGAGTATAGCAAATTAAGCTTAATTTTGATAATGCTCCGTGATCAACAGTGGAACACTAATATATAATCCGATATCGAGCGAAAGAACGGGTCTAAGGCGAACTGGCACTGCGAAATAAAACCACGCGAGTAAAACCGCGGGTAGCACCTTGTCATCTAAACAATGTCTCAAACCTCCGTAAATCGATATGGTAATAAATTGTAACGCAGAATCGTTTACCATTCCTTTTTTCATCAATCAATGGCCGGCGCAGACAAATGGCGGTCATTTGTTTCAGCTGATTGGGCCGTTCGGGGGATAGATCTCGCTTGATTGTTTACCGCGAACCCTTGCGTTCGCGGAATAAGCGATAGCCGCTACGGATAAGGGCATCCTATCTTCTAAGGCGTATCGGCGTAATATTTCGTGGCTTCGCAAATCCGTCGCAGCCGTTAAATTTTGGGGTCTTACTAATAAACTAAGGTATATTTTCATTTTACTGATTTATTATTTTATTTAAGGCAACTAATTATTTTATATGTTTATATACATGATATACGTTGTTTTTATATGTTTATATAGATATGTGGTTACCGATGCATAGAGGGTATGCACAGGGTATGTAGATTATATAAAGTTAAGAAAATCTCCAGTACGAGTTATAAATACTTAAGGGTAGGCTTTTTATAACTCATACAAAGCATATCCTCAGGTTTTTTAAAACTCCTACTGGAGGTTTTTCTTCATTTTATATCATCTGCATACCCTGTGCATACTCTCTATGCACGCCACTGTTACCGATGTAATTACAGCCACATTAGGCTTAAAATCAAAGGTTAATGGACACAGGGCGGCACTTTGCGGGCCGACTTTCCTTGCATGCCCTGCGAAGTGTTGCTTTGTTTATAGGCTATGGTTTTCAACAGGTGGGCCATCTACTTTTTCCGTCAGGTATTTAATATGAAAAGAACTCAACATCTAACGTAAGTCGTTTTAGATTTTTTTAATTTTTTATTCCACTACAAGTTACGTAAGCATATAGAAATGTCCACTATAATAAAAAGGCCTAAGTAATCGATAAAAAAGCTTGGGTGTGAATTATTGTTCTAACAAGGTTGCAACAAACACCCGGCAAGTTTGTTATGGGCTTCTTCTTAGACCAGGACACATTTGGAACCCTCGTAGCTCACTACCGTGTACCTAGTTCTCATGTAATGTACGCACCAAAATTGCCACCTATTGGCCTACTTGAATGAAGATATTTTTGACTTTGACTTTGTTAGCCCTTGACGAAGTGATGATGCCGTCTAAGATGGAACCGGACTAACCTGTTAGGTTCGGGGTATGACAGTTATATTAAACCCTCACCCCTAATCGGTTTCTACGCGACATCGTACCGGTACGCTAAATCTAGCCACGGCAGCGTCCCACCGGACCAGACCAGAGAAAATTCAGAAATTATATTTTTATTTTATGATATTATTCCCAAATTTCCCCTGCCGGGGCTCGAACCCGGGAACTCTCACTTGAACCCACAGCGCTCACCGCAGCACCAAGGAGGTCGTCAAACATTTCAACACAGATCGAGATCAACTGGCGCGGAACAACTACTGTCACTCAAGCGTCTATAAATAAAAACAAACGACTGTTTTTTATACTGTGCGATCGTTTTACACGAGTACGTACTTCTTGCTACGAGTAAATGCTATAAAACAAAGTCACAATAAAGTTCTATACTCACACATTCGCGGAAATATTCAAATTGAAATATTAACAATTGAAAAATACATCTACAACAAAAAACTATTATAGTTAGTATTACTATACCTATTATACTTAGTTAACTTTGGTAACTTTATAACAACATTTATAATTGTACAAGCAAAATGTATTTTATTTAAACAATAAACTTACATCATTAAATTTTTAATTTGTCTCATAATATATTAAATCATTTATTTCTCTCCGTATTCATTCTCTTCTATTCTCTTCTCGAGCGGGTGAAGATCATTATCTAACCCATGTACACCCAACAATAGAATATCATCATAGTAAATAAAAGCTGTATTTGACAGTTTGACAGTTCAAAAATAGGAGTGCTCCGATCGTCACCAAACTTTACAGGATTACTAGCCAGGTAAATCCGGAGATTCCCTGAAAGTTTCATTGAAATCGGTCCAGCCGTATCGGAGCCTATACGGAACATACCCACACACTTTCTCTTTTTTATATAAAGATAGATAGAAGATTATTTGCCTAATTAATTTTAAATGACATTTTTACTTATTTTTGATTATTGTATTTGTGTTCTTTAAATTGTAATGTAATTTATATTTTATTTTTTATTTTTTAACTTTCCCTCGGGAGAAAACTGTCTCCTGCCCATGCACGGATTGAGCCTGGGGCCTCACAGACACACGCAACGCTGGGATGCGCCAGGGTGGTCGTCAAAACATGTGATAACATACGACCGCATCTCAGCACTAAACAGCACCACTACCACATCTGGCAGTTTTGTCATCTGACATCTCAATGCAAGTCGCGATAGTCCCAACGATGGCTACAAACCTACAACAGTATTCTCGAGATCGTGAGGCACGCCTGCATAATGCGCTGCCATTTCGTTCAACGCGGAACGAAGACCTATTTTTTGCTGTACTGAATTTTAAATCGAACATGTCTTTATGGTTACTATTTCTTGCGCCTGTGCTATCTACTATTACCACTGGTTCTCAGTAATCTATCTTTCTTCTTCTTCTAAGATCTTAACCTCGCGGAACATCCGAAATTTGACGCATACGACGTTACTGACATCTTCTAGTTTGATGAATAAAATACCATTAGATGGTATAGAAAAGATAAAAGATTTTTTTTCATACCCCTAAAAGGTTAGCCCGTTACCATCCTCAGAGTGCATAATCCATCAGGTGAGACTGAAGTCAATATTCTAACTTGTATAGTGAAATTAAAAGATTCCAGAATTAGCGGTCCATAATGCAGAGTAAAGCGGAAATAGTCTAGTGGTTAGGACTTCAGCTTCACATTCGGAAGCGGAGTTCGAACCCCGGCATGCATCTCTTAACTTTTTTACGTTATTTGCGAAAGATATTATAGCGAAAGATTACGTTTTCACGGTAATCTTTCGCTTATAAGGTGAAACAATCTCAAAGGCGACTGTTTAAAGTCTGGTGATGGTCTGACGATTAAAGTCCGCACTCGGACTTTAATCGCCTTCAGACTGTCGGACTGCTCCTTGAACGGAGCAGTCTTGTTAATGAATGATGATGACGATGATGAATGCAGAGATAAGCATATGCCGGAGAGACAACGTAAATTCGTGATGGAGTTTTGACGCAAACTTGTATTGAACAACGAAACTCGAGCCAAACAAAACATAACGACTCAAACTCGCCCAAAGTAACTGAACAAACAAACCATTAGTAGCGGCAACTGCATGTAACGGTAGCCGCGGATAGGATAATGGTTTGATGTGGTTTTGTTTTAGAAATTGAGAGGTTGCAGAGTCGTGACATTTGTGAGCTTCTTTCCCGATCCCAGCTTGTGCCTTGCGAGACCTTTGTGTGTTTAAGAGGTGAGCTGTTTTGTTCGCTTCCTCTGTTCCCGTATAGCTGTGTTTTATTGTTTACCATGACGATTGTGTGGAATGATACGGTATGATTTATTCACTTCAGTCGACCGCAGAATATAATTTTCAACCACTTCACAAATGGAAATGTACTTAAAATGTTTTGTATTATTAAAGTTAACAGCTAATGTTGTTTATGTTTTGATGCTTTTTGTTTGTGAACAAGTTTAATAAACTAAATAAATAAATATATTACGACACATCGCCATCTAGCCCGAAAGTAATCGTAGCTTGAGTTATGGAGTATAAAGATAAATGAAGAATATTTTTATGAATAATATAAATACATTCGAACAGTGCGTGATGCCAGTGATGACTTACGGATCTGAAACGTGGTCGCTAACTATAGGCCTCATAACACTTAGGGTCAGCGAGCGATGGAAAAACTTATGTTAGGAGTATCTCTACGTGATCAAATCAGAAATGAGTAGATCCGTAGAAGAGCTTTAGTTACCGACATAGCTTACCGCCCATTACCACTTCGCGACTCGTATGCTACGAGTCACGAAGCTGAAGTGGTAATGGGCGGGGTACAAAGCTCGGAGAACCGATAGATGTTGGGGTCCCAAGGTGTTGAAAAGGCAACCTCGCGCCCGTAAACGCAGCGATGGTCGACCCCCAACCAGGTGGACGGACGACATCAAACGAGTCGCGGGGAGTCGCTGGAATCAAGCGGCTCAGAATTGTAGAGTTTGGAACGCCCAACAAAATACCTATGACCAGCAGAGGTTTTCAATCGGTTGAGATTATGATACCTTAATACTTATAGATAAATACCCAGACACTGAAAAAAAGTAATGTTTATCGCACAAACATTTTCCAGTCGTGGGAACCGAACTGACAACCTTGGACTCGGAAAGCAGGAGCACTGCGCCAATCTGCCAATTTAGTCTGGCGTTAAGTAATTCTACAGATCCCCAAGCAGTCTTCATACAAAACACGACATTTAACAGCGGTTTTATTCTCGCCAGTCATTTTGATTGGTGTGGTAGAAGAGTTACCTAGGTAGGTATAGGTTACCTACCTAGTATGGTAATGCAAAAAGCAAATGGCCACAGTTCCGCCGTAGGTGAAAATAAATTGAAAGCAACAGACTTTCCTGTGTTTAAAGCATACCATTTTATTACGTGTATTATCACACCGAAGGAAACAATGGGCTCTTATGGGTTTACATTTCTATGGTAGACATTAATAACAGGATTTGTTTACATAGCTTGAAGGCTTAAGTAAACATTTGCTTTACAAATAATTTATGTTCGGTTGCTCGGATATTTATTTCTTCTATACCAGATGCGGGCAATCGAATATTGTTTATTTGTTGCTTTCGAACTTGTGTTCGTTTCGACTCCGCCCTGGGACACACCTCCTATATCTAACCTTTTATCTGCCGTGGCTGATATTATGAACTGTATTAATCTTTAACCACAGACCGAAATACGTTCATACTTTTGTTATTGGTCTAGTGGTGAGCATGTTAGGACTACGATGTTCGTAGGATCGATTCGTAAATCGGGTCAAAAATTGTTAGGTTTTGGGGTTTTCCGGAGTTTTGTCCATCTCCGATCTTCCGAGAGCAACGCCGACGGTCCCGGTTTAAATCATGCTACGAATATTAGAAGCCGGGAAAACGATGAAAAAGCGCTGTCGGGCGATGTGACATGGTGGGTCGGGGTATATTGTTTGGAACGTCTGAAGAAAAAAATGAGTTAATTAAACGAAAGCGACTTTGCATGTTTGCGCATCACAGTTGCCGGGCATGCAACGTCGCAAAGCCAAAACGTAACGAGGTTATTCATCAGTAGATTTTACTCCTCACATTTTTCTCATACCGGGCGCCTTATATATGAAAATCGATTCTTAAGAAGTAAAATCCATAACGATTACAATCGGTTTCTACACGACATGGTAACAGATCAATAAATCGGTTAGTGGCACATCTTTGTCGGTAGGGTGGTATCAAGCAACGGCCTAAGACCCTTGCGCCAGACGTGAATCACTCTTCGACGGTAAAATTACATAATATATTCATGAAAAGAAATCACAAACAAATCAGTGCCGTGTCGGGACGGCACACCAAATCTCTTCTTCCAGCGGGTGTGTACGAGGCGATTAAGGGAATTATATAACGGACAGCAGTGTTCTCTGTGCTATACTACTACCATCTACTGCGATCACCAACTCGTCTGTCCGTCGTTTTGATTATGGGCACACCATTAGTCCATCAGTGGAGTGTTTTAGACTATTGATGAAACGTCGATAATCCCTACTAATCCCTACTTAATATTATAAATGCGAATGTAAGTTTGTTTGTTACGCTTTCACGCAAAAACTACTTAACCGATCCTCATGAAACTTTGTACACGTATTCTTGGAAGTGTTGTAAGTAATATAGGATACTTTTATCCCGACATTAAGCTCGGTTCCTTTGGGAGAGGGGATGAGTGTTTGACGATTTTACACCATAACTCCCGACAAATTATAACCGATTTAAATAATTATGTTTGTACAATTACAATACGTTACAATTTGTACAATACGTTATAATATGTGTTTAATTTAGCCCAAACTTTGGTTCGAGATAAAGGACAGAACTCCTCAGCGGACAGCAGCAAACCCCTCATTTAAGGCTTAGCGATACTGAATACTTTAATTTTTTTTAGATCAACAACTAAATTTAATGCATTTAATGCCACATCAAAAAACAAAATCAAACGCAGACGAAGTCGCGGGCAACAGCTAGTTTACTATATTTCTGTAGGAAAAGACGCCAAACAAACACCCTCTCGCTATTATGATATTTGTAGGGATTATTATCAGCATGAGTGTGAACTAGAGAATTTGAAACATCGCCAAACGCATGTACGTCTTTAATGATCGAACTACTCAAACATCCCGAATTATGTTAAACGATTATAATACTTAGGTATATTTGTATGCGGTTGGCTACTCCAGCCTAACGTGTTATCATATTGGTTTTACTCTAATAAAAGCTAGCTAACCCGTTTAATTGAATACTATTTCTAGATACTCCTTGTCCCTAGAACGAGATCGCAAACATTGAAAATGTTGGCTAGCAGCAGGCGTTACTTTGCGAAGTTCTATCATATAGAATAAATAAGTATTGCTTCGCAATTCTTCATTTTAAAGTAAACCTCGAGGGCCGAAGACGACCTAGGGGTCGGTGAAGTGCCATCATACAGTTGAGAAAGATTTGAGGGTTCTGGGAGTTCGGAACTGGAAAGTAGCTTCTGACCGCCTCAAATGGAGAAATATGCTTGACCAAGCCAAGGCCCACCCAGGGTTGTAGAGCTTTGATGATGATTATGAAAGTAAACCGCTCCTGAGGGTATATACCGGGGCGAAACATGCATTAAGAGTAAGTTTTGTAAGACCTGTTTGGTGTGAAGTATAAAGTTCTAATAATTTCTTAACTTACAGATTATACATCCTACAGATTTTCCTGTTGTCGCGGACTACTTAAATAGCAAATTAAGTTTAATGCTCTTTGTGTCTCAGAAGCGTCGATGGAGTTATGTATCAACTATCAAGAGATTCGATGATGCCAATTCTGTAGTCCACTGCTGATATCTGGACTAAACAAAATCGACAGGTCTAAAAATAAAGCTATCCCTTTCTTTGTGATATATTGTGACAAGGACAGAAATCCTTGTGGAACATGTGGAGTTAAGATATTTGTAGACACAATAATTGCCAACATTTTAACATCGAAGAAAATTTACCTTTGTTTTATCGCGGGATAAGAAGAGGGAAAGGAGAGATAACCGAGATGATGGGACAACGACTGTACACCGAAAACGGTAAGAACTTATATAGAAATGAGAGAAATAGAGGAAGAGGACGACCAAGACTGTATTATATGGGACAAATAAAAGGAAGTTTTTGTACTACCGAACGCTATAAAATTTCGATAAAACTTTCAACGTTTCCGAGATCGACTACCTCATACTAAGGGTACAGTTCGAATTCGTATCGCAGATGCTATTAAGATTATGAAAGATTTATTTATAAGATTCGATTTAAGGTTATTGTTTTGTTGGCCGAATAGATTTCTACGTGAAATACCTACTTTTAATGTCGATCGTGATTTATATTTGTCGTTCTCCATAAAATGTTTTAGCTCCGCGATATTATCAAACAGTTATGTTTATTTATTACACCAATCCGTAAGTACGAAACAGTAACGTGACTTACTAATTTTATAATTCACTTCCCAAAACCTTTTATAAAGGCATACATACACGTAATAAAACAACGATCGGTGCAGGAAGAACAGATTTTTTGAACTCCATACCTCCGTAAGAATGAAACAAGGGTTTCATTTCGAAAGAAACTCCTGTGACAAATAAAAGAGGCTATTTTAGACCAAATAAACTGACCTCTTAGCTAAAGTTGCAATGGGCACTTAGATCGGAGAACCAATGGACGTTGGGGTTCCAAAGTGCCAGAATGGCGACCTTGCACCGGTAAACGCAGCGTTTGTTGACCCTCACGAGGTGGACGGATGACATTAAGCGAGTCACCGGTAACCGCAGGACCGTGGTTTATGAACCTCCTAAAAAAGGCCTATCCGGCAGTGTACGTCCATTGGTCCAACCCACTACTGGCCCAATCCATGGCATGGGTCTCCTCCTACAATGAGAAGGACTCAAGGCCTATCGGGTGGACTCCACAAACCTTTGAGAATATTACAGAGAACTCTCTGAAATGTAGGTTTCCTCACGATGTTTACATCGCTTCACCGTTGAAGCACATAGTAAAGTTAGAGATGCGTGCTGGGTTTCGAATAAGCACCCCGAAAGTGAAGTCGTAGTCCTACCCACTGGGCTATCACCGCTTCATGATGAACTAGACATAGACGAACCCAAAATATATTCTCACCAACTTACAAAAATAATATTAATTATTGTGTTGGGTGTGAATTGCTCTAGCTTCATAGCTTAATATAAATTTACTGGAAGATGGTGATAACAAAATAAAAATTTACCCGGCTAAGTTTGTTGTGGGCTCTTCTTAGACCAGGGCGCGTTTGGAACCCTCGTAGCTTTAGATTTAAGTTGGCGAACGAAGTTATCACCATCGCCTTACAATTATGTAAACAAATATGTATGAACGCTTCATAAGTGCCTGTGATAGGCCTACACGAATAAAGAAATTTTGAATTTGAATTTGAATTTGAATTTTGAATTTGTAAGGGGGTTACATGTACCTCATATACTTGTAGTAGTAGTAGTAGTAGAAGATTTTTGTTACAGGGCTCGTCCGGGGAAGCACTACCGCCATGCTTATTTCTGCCGCTAAGCGGCATTGTTGCAATGCTGTGTTCCGGCCTAAAGTACTTGACTGCCGGCCGGTGGAATTAAAATCACATAAGGCTTAACACCTACGCCTCCAGCATGGGCAGGAGACAATAATCTCCCCGGGAAAGGGTAAAAATTGACCTTTCTCCCACTGCTTTATCAACTCTCAGAGCACTGGCGCACAAGTGGAAATAATAAAATATGTGTATTAATAAACGGGGGTAAACTTCTCCATTTCCATTCCATTCCATCTTTTTATAACTCTTACAATGCCTATCCTTAAGTTTTTTATAACCCACACTGGAGATTTTCTTTAATTTATATCATCTGTATACCCTCTATGCGCGCTACTGCCTTGTCAGGGGATATAACTTTTATCTCCCACCCGTGCTAGCCCTGCTAGAGGAGTTCCTTGTATGCCCTGCTGAGTGTTGGCTTCATTATAGTGAGCCATATGTTTGGGCTGTTTTCTGGCACTATAAAAAAATAAATAAATAATAGTTAAAAAAAACTAAAAACCACGCTTTTTATAGAAAACCGAACTAAAAAAGAGAAAATAAATTTAAATTAAGCATAGTGTTAAAAATTTGTATTTTACCTTAGATTTCGCTGTTAGGTACGCGAACGCCATCTGTTGGTAACGCCATAGGTTTTTTACATTTGGGTCTAGATGGCGCTGTAGTAATTGTAATTAATAGTTCAAAAAAAACTAAAAATTCTTATTTTTTATATTGAAAATTGGAATAATCTTTTCAAATTAGTGTATTGTCATCGGTTCTCGATATGTCTACAAAGTTTAAACGAAATCTGACCGTTTAAAGCGGGTCAATAGCGTCCAAAGAAGTCAGTTACAAACATACAAACATACAGGTGAAGCTAATAAAAGCGTGTTAAAAAGCGCACAAACAAACACCTCTCACAACAGACGCATATACAGAGAGATTAAGAGTTATTGAATGTATTAATTTTCGTCTAGTGCTTCTGAATTCTGTAAGGAAACTCATTATGAATTTAATTATTACATCACGGAACATAGTTAATTGAGCGAATTAATTACCAGAGTTTATGGAATTACTTGTTAACACCTCGTAAATAATTGCCGCGCCTCGGGCATTAGCTAAAACTTAACTGTTTCGGGGTCCGAAATGCCAATAATTATTAATGCTCTTCACTAATACTTGGCTAATCTTCTTAAAACTGGTCAAAGTGCTTTGTATCTTGTTCTAAGTATTACTTATTGGAGTTTACTCCTTAAGAATCGCTTTTCATAATAAGGCGCCCGATATGAGAAAAATGTGAGGAGTAAAATCTACTGATGACCTCGTTACGTTTTCGCTTTTGTTTAATTAACTTATTTTTCCTATTTAAGTTACCAAGGAAACCGAATATTATCTAGGTAAAGAAACAAACACATAAATATATGGGACAGAGTGAGATACAAAACATTATACTTTTTTTTCCTATTCTTGTGACCATGGGAACTAAATAATAAACATTACATTTATCCTAATAGTTCTGATACTCTACATCCACCTCAATCTCCCGTAGGCTACTTTTAAGAAGTTACACTTCCGTCGTGTGTGAATCAATTGCACAGGATTTTTAATTTACCCTACATATGGTATTAATCTTTATTCAGCTAAATAAACTCTTTTTGTGTATGTTTCTACTTAAGGAGTAAACTCCAGTCGTGCGTCGGAGCTGACACACACTTTTTTATTGAAGATTTCATCGAATGGGTACTATTGAATCCAAGAACTAGTAACGGTGAGCGCTATGAATTTAAGTAGATTCTTTATATTCTTTCTTTTAAATTGTGTGTTAAAATTTACTTATATATATTATTTATTTATTGTGTTTATATATTACTTATATTTATTTAAATTATATATGTATTTGTATCTTTACATTTTGGTGTTTATGTATCCACACTCTTGGCACTATCCCGTTTTCTTGCTAAAAGTCCTATATACAAAGGTTGCCTGCAAGAGATTGCTTGCAGCAATAAGAACGCCTTTGCATGTCTGCATCGTGTACTGTCTACTCCTTACTGTTTCTTTTCCTGTATGTTATACGTGCAATAAAGTTTCTTCTTCTTCTTCTAAGAGGTCCTGGGTTCGATTCCCAGCAGGGGCAATTTGGAAATTTATAATTTCTTAATTTCACTGGTCTGTTCTGGTCTGGTGCGAGGCTTTGGCCGTGGCTAGTTACCACCCTACCGACAAAGCGATTTAGTGTTCCGGTGCGATGTCGCGTGGATACCAATTAGGGGTATGACTAACATACTACCTAACAGGTTAGCCCGCTAGCATCTCTGACTGCATCAACACTTACCACCAGGTGTGATTGCAGTAAAGGGTTTACTGGTGGTGAAATGAAAAAAATAAGCTAACAATTGCGAGCGTGAAAATAGCTACGCGAACATTCTAAAATTCAAAATTTATTTATTTCAAGTGTAGTTTATAAGCACTTTTGAAACGCCAAGCGAGTCTATGTGTACTGAGTCTACCACCGGTAGATTTTACCAAGAAGAGCTGGCATGAAATTCGCCTCGATCGCTTGTTCAAACCGAAAAATAACAAGCCGCATATAGACTCCGCACCTAGTCCCATGGTCATACTATGAAGTGTATATGGTATTATAATGGTGTGTGAAATTACACGCGGTCGTTTGTCAAGGGGGCAGCAGCGGTCCGCGCTGGCCGATGATTAATTTCATTACGCCGCTCTTAATCAAATGCAGCGGGAGCGCTCGGCCTTTATTAGTTGTTACATTGAAAATAATCAATTTATAGACTAACATAATGACCATCGCGTTACACACTCTAACGATCTCTCTGGCACTGAATTATACCTACTTAAGGATGTGGCTAATCCCTAATTTAGAGAGAACTTGTCACATTGAGAGAAAAATATTCAGTTTACGGGCTACATAAGTTAAAAACTTTAGCGATCTTTCTGGCAGTACGCTTGCGATTAATTCTAAGAAATGGCTGACACATCTCTTGCTTAGAATCTTACCGGGATGTCATTTATCTCGCTAAATACATCCCTCGAATTTTGAATTTTGAATTTTGAATGAATAGGCTACATAATGACCATCGCGTTACAAACTCTAACGATCTCTTTGGCACTGCGCTTAATTAAGAAGTGGCTAACACATTCCTCGCTTATAATTTTACTGTGATTGTCGTCTAGCTCGCTAGGCCGTGAATAGGTGTCATACTGAAGAAATAAAAATCGATTATTGAGTATTTTACATCAAAATTATTGAAAAGTATACTTAAGGAAGTGGCTTATTCATCCCTACTTTAATTCCATTGAGAATTTAAACATAGAAGGTACTCCAACTCTCTAAGCGGTTAATACTTCATCAAAAGCCTTTGACTGCTGAACTAGAGGTATCTCCCAACCGAAGAGTTTGTTTACCGATGATCAACACGCGGGATAGACGGATTAGTGGTAGAAGTAGGACAGAGGACGCTGCTGGCTGGTCTACGTTATATTTCCTTAGTCGCCTCACGAGTATGACACCTAAGGGTAGAGGAGAGGTGGATTCAACTGTATTATGATTTGCCGTCACGCATCCAGCAGTAAGAATGTGGCTGTCTGTAAAGTAAACCCTTTGCGCAGAAGCGATCGAAAAAAAAAAACAAAGTGTTAGTATGAAATTTCGTGTCAATGGTCATAAGAAAGTTGGGTGTTTTAATCTTGGTTATAAGCAGTGGCGTGCATAGAGGGTATGCACAGGGTATGCAGATGATATAAAATGAAGAAAATCTCCGGTACGAGTTATAAATACTGAAGGGTAGACTTTTTATAACTCCTACTGGAGATTTTCTTCATTTTGTATAATTTGCATACCCTGTGCATACCCTCTATGCACGCCACTGGTTATAAGCTAACCGTAACAGAATCTATATATATAAAAGAGAAAGTGTATGGGTATGTTCCGTATAGGCTCCGAAACGGCTGGACCGTTTTCAATGAAACTTTCAGGGAATCTCCGGATTGACCTGGCGAGTAATCCTGTAAAGTTTGGTGACGATCGGAGCACTCCTATTTTTGAACTGTCAAATACAGCTTTTATTTAATATGATGATATTCTATTGTTGGGTGTACATGGGTGTAGATAATGATCTTCACCCGCTCGAGAAGAGAATAGAAGAAAATGAATACGGAGAGAAATAAATGATTTAATATATTATGAGAAATTTAATGATGTAAGTTTATTGTTTAAATAAAATTAAGCAAAATCTAGCCCGGCGACGCGGGCTGGGTACGCTTGTCTTTAATAAAGGATTTAAAGCATGGAAGTTGATAAAAATGATTTATAAACCCATACCCCTTATTTAACAAAAAAAGTTGCATAAATAACTATTAAAGCAACCTGGTTAGAGCAATAATTTCAGGCTCCTTTACCAGGCTATAGCTGTCTCATTATAATCTAATGCCTAAAAGCTAATCCAGCACATAACTCCTGAGCATAGATCACGCGGCGACGCTGAATAGCGGGATCCGCGTGATGACACGTGCCCCGGGCGGCGGCTGACTTACGACCACATTACCGCGACAAGCCTGACGCGTGTCACATTATTACACGCAATCTGTTAGCACGAGCCGGATATGAATAGACAAACACACGTTTATATAGAAATATCCTAATATCGCTACAAATTAACACAATTTAAAAAGAAACTCGTGACGTTCTAATTTATTTATATACCAAATAAAATTACTACGTTTGAAAAAATCAGGACCAGTTTCAAAAGGACAGTTTATGTCTAAAAAGATTTCTTTCAGAAACCCTCAAATGTGCGATTAATGAAAGTAAGATAATACTTAATAGGAAGGTACACCAAAAATATAAGTTTTTTTTTAATCGTTATTTATTTGGGACTAAAAAAAGAGATATAAAACAAAACACCAATTGTGTGTTGGTTAAAGTAAAACTGTTTTCTCTTACATTGGTGAAGCGGGGATTCTTTAAGTTTGAAACTACCTTAGAGTTATTCAGTACCTATATAAAATCCGATTTTTTTTTTAACCAAGCTCGTCCGGAAATTGACTACCGCTATGTTTATTTCTGTCGCCCAGCAGCATTGCTGGGTCCCGGTAATATGGGCGTAATTAAAGGCAGGTGGCGCCGAACACCTACGCCTCAGATCTATGGACCCAGGGCGGGCCTTTATAGGACGTGTACCTTGCAGGCCCTGCGAAGTGTTCGTGTATTTATATAGTGATAGTTTTCCACTTAACATCAGGTTGGCCGTCAGCTTGGTCCTTCCATTATTACTATTAAAAAAACATGCGGGGCAGTCTTTGGGGATGGATATGTCGATAGAAGTGTCGATTTTTAATCTGACTATGTCGCTTCTAGACTTTGTTGCACATTTTTGCCTAATTGATTTTGAGAATATGAACCAAAGTCTTACGATTATTCATTTTCATCACATTCTATGAGAAGTTATCTCTTTACAGTGCCGTTAATTAAACCATCCGCGACATTTATTTTAATAGGTATCCTATTAAGTCAGAAAGGAGCTAGAACTAATTCATAAGGTAATCATTTGATTCATTGATTTCATTTTGTTTAACTTCTACCCTAACAAAATTTTCTTGCTCGACATGCTTAAACAGTACTATTTTCATAACTGTTCAAAAGTGAACTGTTGTATTCGTTAACCCTATTATTCGTATATATATATATATATATATATATTTATATATCTGTCTTCCGGCATACTAATTGTGTGTGTTCTTTAGTTCTGTTAGATTGAACCCATCATCGCTCTTTGTTTAAATTGAATTAATTTAATGTAACTCCTGCCTAACAAAATTTCTTGCTCGACATTATGAAAAACAACGAAACTTCTGATGCTAATGAATCAGTTTTATTTTCTAACTGTTCAAAAGTGAACTGTTGTTCGTGCGTTACTAATTGTGTGTGTTCTTTAGTTACAAATCTGAATTCTATTATACTTTATTCTTCTTCGGTTAGATTGAATCCATCACCGATCTTTTTTTAAATTAAGGAAAAGAGTATATTTTCTTGGCTTGACTGGTACATAGGGCACATCTCTGGAGGACGGGCCTGCAATTTGTGAAGTATCAATGACTGGAGGTTCATAAGGCAAATCTTTCGAGGACAGGTCTACTATTTGAGAACTATGAATGCTGTGAGTTACATTCTTTCGGTTAGAAATATTTGCTTTCAGTAAATTTAATGTTCTTATTTTATCACGATAACGCTTAGAGTTTTGCTTTTGTCTATTTTTTTTAATTCTTGAAATAGAATTATCACTCGAAAAATCACTAGAGGAAAGAGCGACGACTTCATTCTTTTTCTTTTCTCTGTATCTTTTAGACTTTTCTCTGTCATAACGTAATCTTTCTTCTTGTTTTTCTTTGTCGGCATCAGTAAGACCTCCGATAACCAGCGCAGCGTGTTCATTCCTTTTCTTTTCTCTGTGTCGTCTAGACCTTTCTCTGCCTTTTTGTAATCTTTCTTCTCTTTTTTTCTTTACATCATCAGCTGTGTCATCGATTTTTCTCTTTCTGTTTCTTTCATCCTGGGAATCGTCCGTATTTTTTTCCATAGTTGAGAAAAATCTAAAATTGAGAGTATTAATCATTTAAAAGCTATACGTATATACTATAAGCAGTATATATCAATTTACTTTATAGAGATAAAAAATACATTAATATGCTAATAATTTATTAGAAAATTTATTAGCCTATTAATGTAATGTGTAATTTCATTATTATTATGTACTGGAAAGCAAAAATAAGGATATAACAGTCTGTATAAAAACAAGTATTTGTACATTGTGACCTATGTACTTATCTATGTATAAGTATACATATAGCTCATGGAAAGCGTTCAGTCACGATGACGTGGGTTCAACGATTATCACGATCTTTTTCACCGAAAAAGTGCTCAACGCGCTTAAAGAAATTTTCACTTCATTAATATGCTAAGAATAAAGATTATGAGATAAGTTGATCTGACATTGTAATATGTTGAATTATGGAATCATCACCTTAAAAATTAAGATAAAGATAAAAAGTCAATGAAAATATAGAAAACCGCATTCATGTTTTGCAGATGTAGCCATTTTTAGCATTTTCTAGTACACGCACATTATATTCACTTTGATGGGACGGGATAATGTTGCCTGTAAATAAATCCTGGACGCGGTAACAAATTAACCGGCTAAGGGAGAGATATTGCAAAAACGTTTGAAAATATCGTGCACAACGTTACATGTAACAAGAGATTTTTATAAATTGCAGCCATTTTTCGCGATCATAAAATAAATAGATATGAGTAGGTAACTCTATGTCGACCGCTCTGGCGCAGCGGTTTTATAAATGTTAGATCCTAGGTTCGATCACAGGCAGGGGCAACTGTTAGTATGTGCAACAGTAGGTATATTAGCCGCTCCACTGTCAAAAACAAGTAGGTTTCACATTGTATTGATCACAGATAGACAGACACCGAGATGAAACTTAAATAAAAGCCTGTAAAATATACGGTAGCTCACTATATTGTATTATTACTTATCCGTAGATGCGGCAATATTGGATGATAATATTGACTACCTTCGTCAGTATCGGTGTCAGTATAGGCTATGACTTCGTCCGCGTGGAAATTCTATGGAAACCTATCAATTCAGTTTTGTTAAGTGATTTTCGTGTAATGTTAACAATAGTAACTGTATTATATATTTTTGAACTCACATGTAATAACATCGTGTGATGGGTCAACTCCAAACCTGTAAGAGATAAAAGTAAAGGATGAAAACTTAAAAAAAAAAAATTAAGTGATAACAATAAAGCTCTCGTTAATAGCTTAACTAGTTATTGCCCGCGTTCTTCGCCCGCTTTTATTACAGTTTTTTACAAATCCCTTTGGAATTGAAAGTCCTCCTGGTATAAAAAGTAGCCTATGATACTCTCCGTCCTTTCAACTAACTGTAAGCTTAAAATCAAGTCCATTGGTTGCTTCGCTAGGGCGTAAAACAGGACAAACAAGCAATCAGCAGGTGGTAATAAATACTTTCGCATTTATTGCCACATACTTAATGATTAAAAAAATGTAAGGAAGAAAATCAGTTTACAAAGTGAATGGAAAGTGTTACCTTCTTAACTACGTAAGTAACGGGGTTTATTATCTTTGCCTATTTAAACAACGCATGGAGGGTTATTAGCCCGTCAGATATTAAAGTATTTAAAATAAGTTCTGTTACAGATTGTTATAAAATTATCACAGGACCTTGTGGGCACACACTACTTTATATTTGGAAAGACATATTGTGAGCTATGCATAATTTTTCGATAAAATCAATCAGATAGTTTTTTTTTTGCTACTTATTCCAATGAAAAGCTTTGGCTCTTCCTACTTTTCCTGAGATAAATAAAAGATGCAGTCATCGCAGATAGAACCAACGTCCGGATGACGGCAAAAATAAGGGCATTTCCAATTACTTTTACGTGAAAACTGAAATATACGTCAACGCGAAATTACTAGGAGTCGCCCACTGATCGAAATTCGACCATAATTGATTGTAATTATGAGTTTAAACCAGATTAAGGTTCTATTCAAAGACGACGTTTTTAATCACAGATTTCGCCAAAGCTACACTGTCAATTTACCCAGTTTTTTTTTCAAACAAATTATAACCCAAATGGTCAAATTATGTGGTAACGATAGTAAAATATGATAAAATTCAATGCATGGTAGTGTGTGTAATGTTTTATTTATTTATTTAATGTGTATGTTTTATGCATTATTATAAAAGTTTAGTTAGTAGTAGTATGTTAGTTTTTACTGAAAAAAACGAACTACAACCCTTATGCCTAATGCAAAAGTAAAATCAAGTGAGTTCTGTTATTTTATTAGGTAGGTACGCGTCGCTTAGCGTAGTTATTATGCACGTGTCGTTCTTTTATCTTCAATTGAGTTGCCATAAGTACACAATGAGAATGTTTCGCATTAGTTTTTATAGAAAAACAAATACGCATCTTTTGATTTAATATTTTTATAGGGTGATTCCTTATGATATACACTTATGCACCCAGTGGCGTGCATATAGGGTATGCACAGGGAATGCAGATGATATAAAATGAAGAATATCTTCAGTACGAGTTAAAAAAACTTAATGAAAGGCATTGTAAGAGTTATAAAAAGCCTACCCTTAAGTATTTATAACTCGTATTGGAGATTTTGTTACTTTTATATAATCTGCATACCCTGTGTATTCCCTCTATGCACGCCACTGTATGCACCCACCAACAGTAGTTCGTGATTCCGTTACACGTTGTATATAGAGACTCCACGTGTGCATGAAATTAATATAATATATAATAAAGAAGTTAACAAAGATCGGCGTTAACGCCCTAAGCTCATCAGCATAATTAACCAATTTATAACAGCGAGGTACGTAGAGGAAGCAATTTACAACTAATCTCTATGCTAATACCACACGAACAATGACACCGGTGCATTAAAACTATTATTGACATCGATAAACCTTTACACTTGCACCATTACATACGGGCCATTAAAGAAATTTTGTTATGCATTGATTATGTGAATAGGGACGTTAAATGAGCTGTTATTAAACGTTGAATGCTTGCATCAGGAATGTTATGAAATTTCTGATTCAGATTCACGCACTGCCCGAAGAAATAATAATGAGTAGATATAAACATCTCTCACCAACTTGTAGGCATGCACATTTAAGCACCGGCCCATCACGCTGCCTAAATGTTATGCTATGTTATTTTTTTTTAAATATACGATTATTGCGTAACTAAGATTTTAATCAGGCGGTAGCTGTAGCAAAAAATAATGGAAAAAGTCAATGCGTAGGACCCACTTTGGAGGTTACAAGAATAATTTAGTGTGCGTCAGGTTTCAGCTTCTAACACTAACAACGAATAGTATCCGTTAAATTAAGTGACAACATCGTATTCTGTAAAAAGCTTTCAATTTAAGATTAATAACAATTTGTTTTGTTTAAGTGGCGCAGTGGGCAGGGTTCGATTCCCACAAATGTTTGTGTGATGAACATGAATGTTTTTCAGTGTCTGGGTGTTTATCTGTATATTCTAAGTGTTTATGTATATCTATATATATATAAATGTTATGTTGGTTTGTGTACGCTTCAAAAACTCAAAAAGTTCTGCACCGATCGAGCTGAAATTATAGCCAGATTTATAATCCGCATCAAGGAATTTTTTATCTATTTTTCTCAACCATTCAATCACAATGTGCCACAGCGTGGCAGGGTACAGCTAGTTATTCATAAAAATATTCACTGCATCTTAGTACCCATAACACAAGCTACGCTTACTTTGGGACTAGATGGTGGTGTGTGTAACGTCGTAGTATATTTATTATTATTATTTATTATTACTAAATAGTAGAGCTTTTTGTATATATATATATGTTTATAGATTGACTGATGACTAATATTTTTGACGTACATAACATCGTATTTCTGTTCCAAATTCAAGTGAACCCTAAGTAAATTAAAAAAAATATATGACGTTGCGACCGATGAATAATTTTGCACCATGAGGTTTCACTGGACTGCAGAAGCTGGCTACAAAACAGGCACGAAGCCACATTCTATACCTAGCTTTCAATAAATTAGCTACCTCTATAGGAAGCAATTTTATCGGCACAGACATAAAATTATTTATCGATTACGAAATACCAACTGCTATAGAGTCATAAACACAAATGGTGAAACATGAAGGCTCAGCATGCACATTGCACGTCCCAGGGCATAAACTTATAAAGGGACAATATTTGTTAGGATCGTAAAGTGTTATAAGCATTATGCATGGCGGAAAATGCAATATATTTAGCAGAGTCTCGATGCTTACGCAGTTGAGGAGTCTTATTTATTATATGCGGTTGGCCGAGACTTTGTCTGCTTTCATCATCAACAGCCTATAACGTCTACTGCTGGACTAATAGCCTCTCTGAACGGGAGAGGCTCCCGGCTGTCGAAATCGAAAATAATGATGATCAGTAGAAGTAAGCTTGTTGTGACAGAGCTCGTCCGGGGTAGTATTATCGCCATGCTGATTTCTGCCGCTAAACAGCATCGTTGCAATGCTGTGTTCCGGTCTGAAGGAACGTGTGGTGTCTGGTGTAGTTGCTGGCACATGAGGTAACACCTACGCCTCAAATTTATGGACACGGTGCGGCATGTTGCGTGATGTGCTCCCTTTGAAGTGTTTTTCTGTTTAGAAAAATCCTATTATAATTAAGGATAATTAAGGATTACTTAAACGATGAAATAGCTTGGGTGTGAATTGCTCTAGCTTCATAGCTGAATATAAATTTACTGTGAGATGGGGATAACAAAAAAAAAATTAACCCGGCTAAGCTTGTTGTGGGCTCTTCTTAGACCAGGGCGCGTTTGGAACCCTCGTAGCTTTAGGTTTAAGTTGGCGAACGAAGTTATCACCATCCCCTTACAATTATGAACGCTTCATAAGTGAAATTTTGAATATAAGCGATGGTTTTCCACTTACCATCAGGTGGGCCATCTGCTTAGTCCGTCAATGATTACTATAAAAAAAATCATAGCAGTGCAGTTCAGTATTTTGGGTCTAAATCACATTCAAGGTCATATGTTCCGATTTAACACGTCCAGTTTACAATTCTTATCGTGAAGCTACAGAGTTGAAAACTAGTAAAGGAATGCTAGCATTGCTCGCTTGGCGTACACTCCCGTGTTCTCACGAGTCGCCGCTTGTTCGACTGTCTCCAAACGACACGGATTTTAATCGCAACACCGTCATTGCTGATTTATCTGCCGATGTGCGCTAGCTTAGGCTGGAAGCACATTAGCTATCGCGCGATATTGCACAGCATTCTGCTGTTGATAATGGCGTAAAATTTCTACGGTAATATAATTATGTTTAAGTAGTAGCAGATCCCTAACAAGGTTGACAGTCGACATCAAGGTAGTCGTTGGCATGCGGCCCAGAACCATGGATTTTGGGATGCCCTACAAAAGACCTATGTCCTTATGTTGAAGTGATGACAATGAACAGTAGAGCATTTTGTGACAGAGCTCGTCCGGGAAAGCATTTCTGAGTCGCGGACCATACCACCTACGCCACAAGTGAATGGAAACCGGGCGGTCCTTCGCTGGACATGTTTCTTGCATGCGATGCGACGTGTTGTTCTACTACAAGCGTTTGTTTACAATTACACAGAAAGTCAGAAAACATAGAACAAGTTAGATACAATTACATAGACAATATCGCGGGCTATCCGTTAGTAAGGTACATATATATTTTCAACGATATAATATTTAATAGATTATAAGAAATTTTTATTTTTTTTTAAATAAGCCCTAACGACCATATGTAGCTACAGAAGCCATCTATAAATCCCTTACTACTAAGGTCAGTGAGGGTCTTCCAAGATGATCTCACTAGACAGCTTCATCGAACCTCTAGTAGCCTAACCTAGTCAAAACCTACGGTTTGCCTCTTTATCCGACAAATACAAAATTAACTACGCAATATATACGTGTATACATACGTACGTCCCTACTAACCTATCCTATCCTACTAATATTATAAATGTGAATGTAAGTTTGTTTGTTACGCTTTCACGCGAAAACCACTGAACCGATCTTCATGAAACTTTTTATACACATTCTTGAAGGTATTAGAAATAATATAGGATACTTTTTATCCCATTTAGCTCGGTTCCTTTAAGAGAGGGGATGAAAGTGTTTAACGATTTTACACCAAAGCTCCGACAAATTAAAACCGATTTAAATAATTATTTTTATACTTTAGAGGTTATAATATGTGTTTAATTTTGCCCAAACTGTGGTTGGAGATAGAGGACGGAACTCCTCAGCGGACAGCAGCAAACCCCTCATTTAAGGCTAAGCGATACTGAATACTTTAAATTTTTTTAGAACTACAACTAAATTTAATGCCACATCAAAAAACAAAATCAAACGCAGACGAAGTCGCGGGCAACAGCTAGTAATGTATAAATATACGTAAGACACACTTGCCTGTGCTTTAGCAACAGATTTTCTGATAGAAATAGACAGAATACCACGTGCAATCGCTAGCGCGATATGAGTCGCCTATGCATCTAAAAATTAGACCGAGCGACTATCGTTCAGGAGATAAATGTGTACCTTGCTTATACATCCCGTTGCTTATGAACCCCTGGTACCCAGTTACCTAGTGTATATGCTTTGATGTGACTTAATAAATGGCTATTTAATTTTACTGCTATCGTGCTTATAACCTTTCGTTAAATTGCGAAGTGAAAACTGCTATCATTGGTTTCGTGACGTAGTTATTAGTTATTGTCATTGGATTTATACGATCTACGTATTAAATTCAAATTCAAAAATGTTTTATTAATGTTAATTAATTCTATCGCACGCACTTATGAAGCGTTCATACATATATGTTGCAATTATTGTAAGGTGATGATAACTATTTTCTTTTCAAACCACAAACTCGAAAACAAACTCAGCCGTGGTTTTTTTTGTTATCTCCATCTCACAGTCAAATTAATATTTAGCTAGTTAGTTAGGAAGTTAGAGGAATTCATACCCAAGATTTTTTATCATTCCTGTAATCCTTAATATTATAACTTTTCTATATGATTTTTCTATAGCCTTACGTTTTATGAAATTTGAACTTATTAAGATATATCTGAATAGATATAATCTCAATGTACGTAACCCAAGAAATTAAAACCGCTCGGAGATGGACAAATGTATCCTTTGTAGTTTTCTTCGCCGTAATCTCGGCTTGGTTTAGGAAAACCGAAAACGAGGAAAATTAAAAGGACGGGCAGCCGAAAAATATCAAATTTCTAAATTGGTAATTTTGAATGGATATTGCCACTTCGGATAACTTCAATATATGACATACTCAAAAATTACTTTTAATGATTTATTGAAACATGTATTTAGTAAATCCAAGTTAAATATATACCTACCATTTTTTATATAGCAAGCACTCCCCTAAATCCCGGTCTTATTGTTCGCCACAAATATGGCACATTATTGTCACCACTGTTAAAGCGGTGATAGTAACCTCACTTTCGGGGGCCCCAGTTCGAATCCCAGCACGCATCTCTAACTTTTATAAGTTATGTGCGTTGTAAACAATTAAAATATCACTAGCTTAAACGGTGAAAGAAAACATCGTGAGGAAATCGGCATCCCCTAGAGTTCTCAAAAGGTGCGTCCTGTATAGTCCACCGGTCCACAAATCCACCAAAGAAGAGAAACACAAAGATTGGGAATAGAATACAAATGGCAGCCTTATAGCTTAGTAACGATCTCCATCGCCGGGCAACCTTGCTTAGGACAACATAAGAAAGAACGAATAGGTTGTGTAATCAATCATGGTATCCACACTAAATTTAATCATGCGATGCCATATTTATAGTATCATAATTTTCTATTATATAAAACGGCTATTATATTGACGGCCGAGTGGCGCAGTTGGCAGCGACCCTGCTTTCTGAGTCCAAGGTCGTGGGTTCGATTCCCACAACTGGAAAATGTTTGTGTGATGAACATGAATGTTTTTCAGTGTCTGGGTGTTTATCTGTATATTGTAAGTATTTATGTGTATTATATTCATAAAAAAATATGCATCAGCTATCTTAGTACCCATAACACAAGCTACGCTTACTTTGGGGCTAGATGGCGATGTGTGTATTGTCGTAGTATATTTATTTATTATTATTAATTATTATAAAACGGGCATATTCCTATGTTTTCGAAGCTATATATCGATTCGGATCGGATTTAAAACTGTATCGGTAATTTATAAAGTTTTCAGATGATTTCCAAGAAATGCGAGATATTGCATTGCTAGTAAATACTGTAGACACCGTCGGTTCTCACGTGCCGTTACCCGAGTCTCGGCCGCAGCAGCCACGCCTCTACAAGGCCTATCATGTCTGACTGTCAGTTAGACTATACGAATTGTCTAGTTTCGTGACAATTATTGCAGCGCTATCCAATCGTACAATGTTAGATCCATATACCATTAAAATAAATCGATTTAGATACTTCTGATTACGAAAATCCCTACTAATATTATAAATGTGAATGTAAGTTTGTTTGTTACGCATTCACGCGAAAACTACTGAACCGATCTTCATTAAACTTTTGATACATATTCTTGGAAGTGTTAGAAGTAATATAGGATACTTTTTATCCCGACATTAAGCTCGGTTCCTTTGGGAGAGGGGATGAAAGTGTTTAACGATTTTACACCATAACTCCGAAAATTATTACCGATTTAAATAATTATTTCTGTACTATAGAGGTCATAATATGTGTTTAATTTTCCCCAAACGTTGTGATAATCTGATGAATGTGGTTGGAGATAGAGGACAGAACTCCTCAGCGGACAGCAGCAAACTCCTCATTTAAGGCTTAGCGATACAGAATACTTTAATTTTTTTTAGAACTACAACTACAGCAGCGTCCTTTGTGCTACTACTACCATAAACTGCGATTGCCAACACGCGTGCCCAGCTGATTGTGGGCAAGCCCTCCCGTTGGGAGAGGCCTTTAGTCCAGCCTGGCCTGGCCAAGCCAGATGATGCCGATATTTTAAATCAGCATTTAAAATATTGGCTCACTACGGGTACTAGTCTCCTCTCAGAATGATAAGGATTTAGACCGTAGTCCACGCTCGCCATGTGCGTATTGGCAGACACAGGCCTTTGAGGCCTTTATACAGAACTTTCATCGCACCACCAGCAACATCTCTCTTCAAGATATTTCCGACGCCGTTAAAGCAACTGATATTTTATTGCTTCAATTGAAAACGCACATAGCTCCAAGAAATAAGAGGTGCGTGAAAAGAATAACGGTAACCCCAATGAATGCCTAAGTGTTAAACACTAGGATATCACTGCTCTTAAAACCGCAACCTCACCGCCGCCGCTCCTCTCGATCTCGGCCGTTAATCTTTTAAGTTCTTAGATGTTTTTACCTACATCAGTGATAGTTTAGTGGTTACAGCGTCGGCCTCCCTTTCGGGGGTAACGTGTTCGATCCCCGGCCTGTAACATTTCAGAGTTATGAGCGTTTTTGATTTATGCAATCAAATATTAATTTTATTAATTAACCGTTGCTTTAACGGTGTCGGGAATATCATGAGGAGAGTCAAAATCGTGTGATGTCTAACAATGCGCAATTAGCGAGCCTGGTTAAAGCAGAAACGGTAGGTTTCTGCTTTAAGAGTGAAGGTAAACATCGTGAGGAAACCTGCACGCCTAAAAGTTCTCCATAATGTTATGTACGGACTAAACTCTTCTCGCGCTGAAAGAAGACTCGTGCCCTGTAGTAGACAGGTTGTCAATGTTCCTGATGATTTTTACCTAAACATCGCCGTTCCCGTCATCACAGTCCCCGCGATCAAGATGCTCAAATCCCCATTACACGATGTTAAGGGCCCGCGGGAGTGTTCCTTAATCCATCAAATTACAAGCCTGCCATCATCTTAATATCCCCCGCCCCCCAGCCTTTCAATAACCAGTACCGCATTGATAGAGCGTAATTATAGTACCGCGTGCGCCCGCGCAGACTTGCTGCAAGCGAATTTGTACGGTAATACGTTGTCGAGTTCGCATTGTGGGATTGCTTTGATAACGTCGATATGGGATTGTGTTTGGGATGATTGTTTATTTTTAAGTGACTCGAAAATAAACTCGTTCGTATGTAGGTTTCTGACCAAGTCAGTATACGGACTATGCTTAGTCTAACCAAACCTAAGCTGATCTGCGGGAGGGCACTCACATAGATAAATATCCCGGAGTGGAGTACTATGGCCGTCTCCACATTACCTAACTAGATGGCGCTAGAAAGATCCTGCATCGCGCTAGTGAGGCTAATGAAAACCGAAACAATACAGGCTTTAGAGGTACAGTATGTACTATCTCTTAGACTTATCTATGAAACCAAAAACCCAATAACCCAGTTTTTGAGTAAACCACTGCCATAGTTTTAACTGAAAGAAATGATGATTTGCATGTGATGTTGTGCTGTATCTGGAAGCACGCCTAGCATAACATGCTAAATAAATAAAAATCATGTGACTCCTGTCGCGTAGTGTAGGTACTATGCGCATTTCGGTTTTTTATCTTCAATAGGGTTGTCATAAGTAAACACTGAATGTTTTGAATTCGTTTGTATGAAAAAATAAAAATGCTTCTTTTGATTGAAATGTGCTTATACATGCTTCAATATTATTTCGTAATTCTGTTGAATACAACTTCCAAAGATGAATGCATTTTTATTTTTATAATGGGCTTCTTTTAGTCAAATGTTTGCCAACTTAAAGCGAGTTTTTCGCGGAGTATAGCAAATTAAGCTTAATTTTGTTAATATATCATGGATTTCCGCAAAGTAACGCCTGCTTCTATACAATATACAATACGAATTCTATAAAAACAACCTAAAATTACCAATTCTAAACCGGTTACCAGTAACACTTTTAGAAGATACAACATTCAGGCAGTACTTACGCCGCGCCTGCTGCCTAAGAGCCTGTACACACTACTTTTTTTAAGCGCTCACGTTAGCATTAGTTATCATCACACACGTTAGCATAGCGTTTATATCGATTCAAACGCGCGTCGCTAGCGACCACCATGTTGCTACTGTTGACGAAGATCTTCTTAAAAATGCAAAATGCCAGCACATTTGTATCGACACACAGTTGGAACGCGTCTGTATCTTCCCAACGCGTGCTTGAATTTATACAGGTGTGCAAACGTCATATAGGCGTTTAACTCGCGTAGGTATCGCGACTGCATCGCTACAAACAGGCGCCGACGGTGCTAACGTAGTGTGTAGAGGCCCCTAAGCCTACTTCTACATACAAGCTCAGGGCATGAAGAATCATATAAGTAATACTTTCTAAAATTCAAAGTTATCGTAATATCCGTACATTAAATGCATGTCCGATATATTTTGACGGCCGAGTGGCGCAGTGGGCAGCGACCCTGCTTTCTGAGTCCAAGGTCGTGGGTTCGATTCCCACAACTGGAAAATGTTTGTGTGATGAACATGAATGTTTTTCAGTGTCTGGGTGTTTGCCTGTATATTATAGGTATTTATGTGTATTATATTCTGCCTTCCGAACCGGTGGTAGAGTCACTACAAACAAACTTGACGTTTCATAAGTGCTTATTAATTAGGCCTACTTGAAATAAATGAATTTTGATTTTTTTTTTGAATTTTATATTCATAAAAAAATATTCATCAGCTATCTCAGTACCCATAACACAAGCTACGCTTACTTTGGGGCTAGATGGCGATGTGTGTATTGTCGTAGTATATTTATTTAATTATTTAATATATTAAATATACCAATTATGTACAATAAACGTGACAGTACAGTGCGATGTTTTGATGATATATTCAACAAAAACATGAATACAGGTGCATATTAATGATGTTCATCATTTACATACAAAGTTACTTTTGAGGATTTCAATGTAAATTTGTATTATGTAAATCGATTCCATATCCTTCTATTGACTTCTACATAACGTTACTAAGGAAGGAAATGTATCGTAAATATGGCTGAATTCGGTGCTCCAGAACTTTTAATTGCTTTTTTTCTTAAGTTTTTTTTTTAATCAGGAGGGTAATACGTAAAAGTTAATTTATGCCCTACGATTTATACATGCTTTTGAGTTCTGAGAAATTACCATTCACACGGTCGTTCCTTATTTTAACTTCGACTTGAAATAAAACGTCTTATATTAATACGAGCGGTACCACGCGATTTCGTTCGCGTATAAGTCAACCTTAAAATATAGACATATGCTGTCGGAATTTTTTTTTACTTTTAAAGGAGAAAATCTTTGTTATACACGATTTATCGAAATTTTAACCGTTTACGCAGCGCACACTGCGGAAGCTCTCAAAAAGAAAAAAATCCCCGATGTTGAAACATTCTTCTTTGGTGCTATGAGCATGCAGCGTGATGATATTTTGCCTTAGTCGATAAATGGGCTATAAACACTGAGATGACTTTTCAAATCGGACCATTAGTTCCTGAGATCATCGCGTTCAAGTAAACAAACAAACTCTTCAACTTATATATTTATAATAATAATAAAGCCCTTTATTACTGAAAAAAGCATGATTGTTAACAAAAAAAGAACATTAATATTCAAACTATTATTTAAAACACAATCTTCCTTATAACTATTTTTCTTAACATAATATTTATATTTGACAGTTTCGCAGTTCAGTACGCCCTTTGGACGAAGGCCTCCTCCATTTATTTCCATGCATCTCTATCACGCGCCAGTCTTTGCCATGTTGCCCACCTGTCTTGCTTTTGCCTGCACACATGTCCCGCCCATTTCTTATATATTTAGTATAAACTAATTCTTCCGTTCGTGTGTTTGTCACCAATTCCTACTAAACGACTGTACCGATTTGGTTGTCATTTTCTGTGTATGTTTCAGTAGTATCTGAATGTTTCGAAAAAGAAATTGGATCTACTAGGCGCTCCTTCATACGTTTGCCAGCTCCGCTTATTTCTAATGGAAAGACAGAAAGACTTTAACTAACTTTCTAACAACTTATTATGAAAAATAAGCTCTATTTGCTTTACTATGCGAAAAGCTCCTATTCTATCCAATTTCCAATAACTTACACACTACTGTCCTGTACCGCAGGAAAAAATATTACAAGACACAAATTTTTGACCTGTCAATTTAGTTTTTTTTCGAGTTTAAGGAAGCAGATAATCACTATGTTAAAAATTCGTTTTTCATCAAAGATTTGTTTATGGTTAATATATTGGGGCAATAGGCAGAGAATGATAATGATATTAAGAGTTAAACTATGAATAGTGTAAGATAAAGTCAATAACACAAAAAAGTCAAATACATTTTAATGTTCCAATCACGATCATCATCATCTGTGCTATGGATGATGCTGATGACTAACGCAGAGATCTTTTCTCATTTCTGCCAGTTCAAAGTTCGAATAACATCGCGCGACATATCACTCGGCCACTTAGTCATCGCCCTGAGCCCTACAAATCGTCCGGCTCTAGGTAAATGTCCTATGAAATTGCATCGTGAGTCCCACTCGGGCCATAAACAATGCGAAACGCGACGCGTTTATGATCCAATAATGGCTTGCTTGCTGCTAAGACAATATTATCAACCTGAGTCGCTGACATAACAGGGATACAAAGATTTGATGTTATTCTATAGAAACACGTTAGTGTACATCATCATATCAACCTATAAGAAACCACAA
Source organism: Pararge aegeria (assembly GCF_905163445.1). Lineage (NCBI taxonomy): Eukaryota > Metazoa > Arthropoda > Insecta > Lepidoptera > Nymphalidae > Pararge > Pararge aegeria. The sequence continues at coordinate 4,909,822 of NC_053195.1, read as the reverse complement.
GAACCAACGGGTTTAGGCCGTAGTCCACCACGCTGGCCCAGTGAACAACGCCTTTGAGCTCTAATAATAACTGCTGCACAGTCAGACAAAGATGCACACTCAGACACAGATGCACACTCAGACACAGATGCACTCTCTATTACCTCACTCTCATAGTCCAATGGAACGACAGACCCGACACGATTGTAATAAGTATAAGTAGTAAGCCTACAGCTTAACGTGCTCTCTGAAGCACGGGGAGGAATAACCGCCAATTTCAAAACTACGGGCTAACCCTTGACTGCACCTAACTAATGTATGTATCCAATATTATAAGGGAATTTCAAAAGAATCTACCAATGAACTTGACCAATATTCACACAGCCAGGGGCTCTGTCACGCACCGTATACCGTTGGCACCCGGAGCCATGGCTCTGACTGTTTTGAAAACGAGACCATAATGCCTGTTATTTGTAACAATACCGCAGACATTGGTACTTTGAATCGCCTAGAGGACACAAACAACAGTTGAAATTATATGATTTGTTTCCCAAGAAACGTAGCTGCTTCTGCAAGACAATTATTAAAATGCTGAATATACCAAAATGAGGTTGAAGCAACATACTTTTATTAAATCTACTATATGTGCCCCGCGGCTTCGCTCGGGTAAATTACGGGACGCACGTACTGCTACATAGTCTACACCTTCCTCAATAAATCAGATACCAAATGTAATTTTTTTTCAATCGTACTGGAAGTGCCAAATATAGGTACCTATGATATTAAGTTCAGATAGTATTTCAACATGTTTAAGCAAACGACTGAGGTGTTGACGAATTATATATCTGTTCTTGCTCCTGGAGCTTTAATCACCGACTATTTGAAACCTTCAATCACGTAAACATTGCCTGCAATCGCAAATGCATGTCGCGAGAACCCACACTCGTTAGCCTTATTTATAATACTTGGAATTCCCTATAACAAATGGCTGTTTTAATAATGTGTGGCTTAGAAGCAGCCCTACGTATTAGTCGATAGCGCTGGGAGAGCAACGTTGACACAAGTCAGTAAATGACGGGTTCCCGTCTTTGGACATACGAAAGATAATTTGGTATCCATCAGTCTCAGCTCCTACGGCTAACAAAGAATAGTATCAAAATCTCGGTGTTAGTTGATTCGTATCTCCTCATCTCTCCTTCCTATCTTCCTCATAAATGTTAAGCCTTAAGTACGAGGTTTGCCGCAGTACGCTGAGGAGTTCTGTCCTCTATATCCAATCATATTCAAACTATATATACGTCAGATCTACAGGAAATTCTAAACTTAGTATAATCCATCCAGTACAAAAATAATTATTTAAATCTCTTTGGTATAAAATCGTCAAACAAATAAGTATATACCTATATACCTTCTGCAAGAATTCTCTAGGGTGGCGCTTAATGAACCTTCCATCTTTTTCAGTATGAGCTAATTGCTACTGGCTAGCTTTATACTTATAGGTGTGATCTATAGCTATGCTATCCGTATCGTCGCAATAAACCAATACATTCAGCCCGACATTATCGCACAAACTGTTTTATGCTGTTAAAAATAAAACTTACGGCGAGATACCCAAGTCTCGTTACAGTGTCCCTAATGGTCTCAGCAGATAAACATCCCGGACATTAGCATTCAGATATTCAGTTACACGGCGTTATAGTATAAAACTATAATTTCCACGGCACCACCGCGCTCGTACATTCGCCACCGGGTATCTTATTACTGAATATCTTCTGCATTACTGCCACTATTTATTAGATTGAGTCGTGAGACCGTGCGCGGTAGCCGCGGTAAAATAAATAAATAGAATATTCTAGTGGCCAATCAGCGATTTCCAAACTTTCTTTTTGGCGCTCAGTTATTTATTACTAACTAATCCTTAGTTATTCCCGCATGTTTTAAATGCTAAACATGATGCGTAAAACAAGGACAAACCAAATTAATTTTTACATTTTTAATTATCAAGACCAAATCAAAGTCTGCTCCGTTTATTTAGGTCGCCCTTACGATGGACTGATCAAATCAAAACCACTGTGGGCGGAACCTTAAATTAGGGTACCAAGCTGCCTGCCAATAGGAAGAAGTCAATAACAGCGTCACTTCGTGATGTCTACACTTTGAGAAGAGTAAAACGACGAAGAAGCTGGTTCCAATGCACAAACTTGGCTCCCCGAGTAGCAAGTCAATAAAGTACCTAACGGTGTTTCTCTACCGAAGGTCGTATGTTTTTCGTCGATATTGTCATATTTTTGTGTGCTGCGACATAAGGAAATTAATTTATAAGTATTACTAATTACCAATCGTTTCGTGTAACTTGGAATATAAATAAAGCCAATAAAGTAACGGCGTGTGCTTACGGAAAGTCTAAATTTTTTCGTAGGCTGTGTTTGTCCAATTTACTAGGACTTAAATTATATTTATTACTAATAATTATTATTAATCGATCGTTATTATATAGTTAAGTTACAGTTACAATGTCATCCGTCATTTTGTTTTCGACGCCCAGAGCTGGGTCGCGACGTACAAACTTGGGAAACGCTGTCCGAGAAGCAAGCCAATAAAGTAACGGTGTTTGCTTACGGAAATGCTGCAGGTTGCGACTGCGAATGATTGCCTTGTGTTGGTATTAGAAGAATTTACCTTATCTATCTTTAATACTATATGTGGAAAATAGGTATAATTTTTTCAGCCAACCTTCATTATGGTCCTCATTGCAAAAGATCGGTCGTCTAAGTACGTTATTGCATAAAAAAATTAAATTTTTTTAATATTATTAAAGTATTATGTGCAGAAAATAGTAAAACAAATATGTTTGCAATCAGGAGTGTATTCATAGTTATTTGACATTCATTATAATATACAATTATTAACTTGGTCGCGACCTTTATTCGATACCCATATTGGGGTAGTTGTAAAAAAAATATGCAATTCGCCGTTTGATGGTGGTGGCTTCTCGGATTTGAAATTTCGTACTATATAGTATTCTACAAGTCAAACCCTTTCATTAATACCCATTTTACACAGCTAAATATAAATAAATATACTACGACAATACACACAACTCCATCTAGCCCCAATGTAAGCTTAGCTTGTGTTATTGGTACTAAGATGACTGATGAATATTTCTATGAATAATATACATAAATACTTATATGTACAAAAAACAGCTAAGAACACTCCCGACTAGTTCACGTTCGAAACAAAAGAAATAAAATCAAAATCCGTTCATCCGTTCGGGAAATAAGATGCCACCGAAAGATACAAACCCACAAACCCGTCAAACCTAGTCGTTTTTGCTACGGGGGTTAATTAGTAAGTAAGTTACTTAAGTATGTAAGGAGTTTAAGAAAATCAGCCATTGGAAGTCAGTGGCATAATCTAGGGATAAGCAATCACATAAGATTGTACGCCACATCATCAATAACAGTTTATTGGCGATACACTCACGATTGATTAAATTGCAACGAAACCGGTCCCGGCCCGGCATTATGATAAGTGATACCCGGTTTATTGCTCTATTGCGCAATCGCTGTTCTTACCTTACAGCTGTCGGTACCAAGCATATTATTTTGAGCTGACCAAGTGCTGGTTTTTTTAAGTGAAAACTTTTGCACACTTTTGTACGCATATTTTTAAATGAAATAAAATCTCTGGATTCGCGATACAGTTTCGTCTTCCCTGATACCTATAATCTGGGTACCTTCAAATCAAGAGTGAATAGGCATCTTCTAGGCAAGCGTGCTTCATCTTAGGCTGCATCATCACTTACCATCAGTTGTGATTGCAGTCAAGCACTTGTAAGTAATAAAATACAATTCCTAAATAAAATGCTATTCATAACCCATCTAAAAAATGTCTAACGAGCTAAAATAAGTATTCACTTCTGTCGGCACTCCACTACGGGGAGTGCAACCCGTATTTTTTTTTATCAGCAGAGGGGCAGCGTAAGGGACACGGCTCTGTTGTTACTGCTTTAGATCTCCTGCAGCGATAAAGCCACCTTTGCACACTAACACTATAAATACCTAAGTTAAATATATCCTTCTTCCTGGAATTAAATTTTTCTACCTATATCCCATGAGACAGGAGTATTATGCCCAGCAGCGTAACATTATTCATTATTTAGGCGTTTGGCATTTTCCTAAAAATAAGCGGTTTAAATTATTATTTTATACGTCAAAATATTGATTTAGTCTAGATATTAATAAATTGTATGATTCTCCAATCATGTGACAGTTCGAGCAGGGAGATCAAAAAGGGTTGGCGATCCCTGGTATGAATAGATGGGGTAGCGCCGATTCTGTGCTAAGCTGATCTTCCACTACAACATGTAGCAGATGGTTTCCAACCCCAATTGTGCAAGAATAGTTACAACGTCAATGCCCTGTTCTTAGGCGGTTCAGTCGACACCACAGGTCAAAATGCAGATGAAAGCTCTTGGGTTTCGTATTAAATCAATGGGCTTAAGTGTAGGAGCGTAACATTAATTAGGCAGGTTATAATAATGAAGTAGTCGAATAGAATAACTAGGATGTATCGAGAATTATTTTCCTGCGTAGCTATCACAGCTTTATAGCCACTCCTAAGGTATGACAATCGCACTTAAATTCACTTTCGCTGCGCGGGCGCATGCCGCCGCAATTGATTCCCACCGGACGGCGGCGGACAAAAAAATACCTTTAGCCACTATAAATGCTTACAGCTAATTGTGTTATAGAGATGTCAGAATCCTAAAAGAAATGTGGTGTTGCGTTGCTGAGGTGAAAAGCGGTGATAGCCTAGTGACTTTTCGGAGTTATGTGCCATTTGAATTTAAGCAATTTACATATATATCACTTGCTTTAACGGTGAAGGAAAACATCGTGAGGAAACCTGCATGCCTTAGAGTTCTCCATAATGTTCTCAACGGCGCGTGAAGTCTACCAATCCGCACTTGGCCAGCGTGGTAGATTAAGGCCTTAATCCTTCTCAATATAAAAGTTATACATATGCTGTCATATGTGTGTTTTTATACCCTACATTTTTTTATAGAACTTAATCATAGATCTCTTTTTCTTAAGGCAGCGTTCATAAGAGAGAGAGTTCGTCTCTTATATCAAAATATCCACCAACTCAATGTCATGAACATTGGTTGCAGATCAAATATAATTGTAATTGTTTCTTGGAAACTATTTATTATTAAATTAAATAAGCATATTTGTGAAAAACCTAATCAATTTAGTTAATATCTGGCTAATATAAATTTATAGTTATCAAAAGTTTAATTATTTACCCACTATATAAAATTACTGTAACACATTATTAACGTTATATTGTAGCCCAGTAGATAAGCATCGTCGGCGTCAGTAAGAGTCACTTTACGTTTAGTTCGTGGCAATTTCCTTCGAGAGCCCTTTAATTACGTGCCTCATTAGCAATTTCCCACAACATCGGCAACCAGTTAGTACGTGCTAAGTCCTCGAGGTGGCGCAATGAACAATTTTATCACCTATGTTCAATTAATTGCATAATACCTACCATTCGAATTTCTATAAAGGATATTTTATTTGCAGACTAACTAATATTAAACATTGTCGACTTAGCCAGCGCTAACTTGGATTTTTTTGTTATAGTAATAATAAAGCAGATGATGTAAAAACACTTTGCAGGGCATGCAAGGAATACGTCCTATGGAGCACTGCTTTGTGTCCACACGATAATTTGGCCAACGGGCTTATGAATAGTAAGTAACCTTTATAAATTACACAAAAATTACGATTGTATGAACTAAAATATAGCCGAATGGCGTAGTGGGCCGCGACCCTGCTTTCTGAGTCCACGGCCTTGGGTTTGATTCCCACAACTGGAAATTGTCTTTAATAAAATAATAATAATAAAATTCATATATTCACACGAATCTTAAAAGTAGTGTGTAGTAGTGACAGAAATCATAGCTTAATACAATGTTTTGTTGATTCACTGATACCTAAACTGTGTAAAAACTCGTACTATAGATATCAGTGCTCTCCCCATATTATTATTTTTGATAGAAACACATAAGACTACGACGAGTATATTTTATTTTGGATAAATAAAAGGATTTAACTAACATGCAACATGCAAAAAAATATTTAAGAAAAAAAAAAAAAGTTTATTTTCTTTATGATGAACATGAATTTTTTCAGTATCTAAGTGTTTATCTGTATATTATAAGTAATTATGTAGGTTTATTGTATTCATAAAAACATTTATCACAGCTTACTTTGGGGCTAGATGGCGATGCGAAATCAAGGTCTACTGGTCCAGGGTATCAACAGATCCTAACTACGTATGAATTCAGTTGCTATTAAATCTTTTGAATACTCATCTAAACTTACTGGCGTAACAAACAACTTGAGACATCGCATAGTTTTCAGAAAGAGGTATATGCAACAGAAATAAACGACGTTTTGGCCAACTAAACACGGTATACTTGGTTACATAACTTTAGAAGGAACTGAATAAAGTTACCATCTTAAGTCATATAGAAATTACTAGTTGCGGTCGCCGCGGCTTTGTCCGCTTTTTTATCGGTTTGCTAAAAATCATGCGAGGGACATTCAATTTCCCGGAATTAAAAGCATTCTATATCTTTTTCTAGGAAGTTATCTCTATGCAAGATTTCGCCTAGATCGGTTTAGCTGTGAAGATGTATGAAAGGTTTTTTTTTATACAACCCCTCGGAAAGGTTACCCTGGAGCTTTTCCCGGACAAAAGATTTTTATTTCTATCTTTAGGATGCAAGTTACATAGATGTCAAATTTCTTCAAGATAGGTGCGTTGATTGTGCCAACCAGAGGCAACAAACAAACAAACACTTTCGCATTTACAATATTAGTGGAAACCATGCTATCAAAACTTTGTACTTAACTCAATATAAAAAATGTAAGTAGATCTTATGACTTCCCTTTCCCACAATACAAAACTATTAACTCATTCGAAACCGTACAATTAAATACGGAATTGGCAATTCATACTAAAAATGGCTGCGGAGACCATAAAGCGCAGGAATAAACGCTCACAACTCTGGCAACCGATCGTCCAATCAAAGCCATTAAGTACCATTAGGGCCAGTGTCAGTGACGTAGCTAGAACCTATCTAAATTTTGAGCCCTAACAAAAAAATAGCAGTGAAAATTAAATAAAAATACACCTCAGTATATCCAAACTTAATATTATAAATGCGAATGTTTGTTTGTCCTTCCTTTACGACTTAGCGACTAAAGCAACCATTGATTGAACTTGATTTTTGGCATAGAGTCAGTTAAAACGACAAAGAGTAACATGGGCTAATTTTTATCCCAGGAAAACAAACCATGGGTTCGCATGGGATTTGGCATGTCAATCATGGGTAATGTTTGCGTACTAGCTGTACGCAAATAAAATTAAGAAATATGTATTAGCAAAACATCGCCATCTTCGCTAGAAGCGATCTCGAACGGTAGATGGGTAGAAGTGGTTACATCTAGGCGGCTATTACATATCTATTGCGCACAGGGTATGCAGATTATATTAAAAAAATCCCCAGTACGAGTTATAAATACTTAAGGATAGGCTTTTAATAACCCTTACAATGCCTATCCTACAGTATTTTATAACCCGTACTGGAGATTTTCTTCATTTTATATCATCTACATAAACTGTGCATACTTCACGCCACTGCTATTGCGTTGGTTAACCAACCTTATTCCTATCTTGTGTACTACGCCACCCCAGTGCGGATTGGTGGACTCCATACGCCTTGGAGAACAAACTAACATTATGGAGAACTCTCAGGCATGCAGGCATGCAGGTTCTCTCACGATGTTTTCCTTCACCGTTGAAGCAAATGATATTTTAATTGCTTAAAAAAGCACGTGCTTAATCTATAGTAATATAATAAAAGACCAGAGGAAAGATTTTTTTGTTTGTTTGTTTTTACTTAAACTGGCTCCAAAACTACTGGGCCAATTTTAATGGCATTAACCTTTTCTCATTGTGGGTGGAGGCCCGTGCCCTGTAGTTCGCCGGCAATGGGTTGAAACGATGATGATGAACATAGGGTATAATTTTTATCAAAAATATTTTTTGTAATTTTATTTTTAACAACGGGTAGTACGGGAATACGTGAATGATTAAAGTGGCCAGTATTACTTGCTTACTTTTTTGCATTCCTAGCAACGACTCTGGCTCGTATGGACATTTCATCCGGCTGAGAACAATCTAGGCGTTCGTCCGATGTCTCATTATACCATTGTGCCGTATAGGTGCACTGTGGCTTAGTTACTCGGATAGAAGATGAGTACCTGCGATACCTTAATTGACGAGAGTTTGCGTTCCCGAAACCTTAGAGCTTTGCATAATAATGGCGTATAATCCCTTATCGAGAGTTCGCTGTTAAAGCGAAGACTCACTAACGGATATGATATTAAACTAAATAATATTCAGTTACAACTCTGCATGTCTGCTCTGTGGTCGCTTATTATAAGCCTCATAAAAGTCAGCGGGCGTGTGAGAGGGCTATAGATACTCCCAGGTGGATACTCCCATATACTCTCTTCATGATCAAATCAGAAATGAGGAAGAAGTAGAGGAACTGACATAGCTCAGCGATGTCAGTTACTCGAAGTCGAAGCAAGTCGGGAAGCTGAAGTGGCAATGGGCAGGCCACTTCAGCTTATAGCATCGAGGACCGATAGAAGTTGTGTCTCAAGGTGCTGAAGTGGCGACTCCGAAGCGGTAAACGCAGCATAGGTCGCCCCCCAACGAGGTGGAGAGAAATTAAACGAGTTGTTGGAAAAAGCTGTGGATTTTGGAACTCCAAACAAAAGACCAGCTACGTCGAGAAGTCGACGTCAAATGGTTGGAATTATGATTTCCTGCTTTAAACAAATATTAAGCAATTAAATATCATATCTAGCAAGAAAATTACAAAATGCATAAGTTGTCACTTGTGACTGACTGATAATTTGGCAGTTGAAGATTTAACATTAATAATTCGACCAGCACAGAATAAATGTCTTTTAAATGTCACAATTTGCTGATTTTCATGGTTTCGTTAATATAACGGAACTCCATATTTTTCAAAACACCAAATATTAGGGAAATACGAGTAAGTCAAGTTCTAAAAGGCCAAATTTCATTTAAGTAAGAAAGTTGCGGTTGTCCTTTCTCGATGATCAAACCCGAGACCTCCCACTGATACATACACTCCTCCCTCAGCGCTCACCCCTGGGCAGGGAGATCATCAAGAGTCTCTTCGAATCAAGCTATTATATTATACATTGCCTTACAATTTAACTATCGAGCACGCGTCCCCTTAATAATGTTAGCGGGCGCACAATACTTTAATTAAATCGTCGTCTCGTACCGGGCGGACCGTGCACCTAACGGCAACGATGGATTGTTCCCCACTTTCCATATAAACTGCTTACAGTATCTAGCCGGCGGTAATTGAGCATTGAAACGATAGAAATAACCAATAGACGATTACAGGCTTCGGCATTCCTACGTTGTAACGTAATTATTATGTAGGCGACTGAAGCTACCAGGAAGTGTTTCCACATCGGTTTCATTCGTCCTACAAATATCAGCACTATCACACCAGTTGTGAGTATCTTAATCACCACTCCGATACTTCCCGGACAATCCTCAAACAGTCTACGAATTCGAAAGCAAATTCTACCACGAAGAAGGCGGAACGAAACTCAGCAGTTGCATTTCAAAAAGGCATTCTTAAAAGAAGATTTAATTTTAATTGTTTACCGGATTTGCCGAATTTATTGTCTACTTGAATTATTATGTACTGTATGTATAAATACTGTATACAACAATACTGTATATAACTGCTAAGTACTTAACAATTACCTGCCTGCTTCTATGCAATATTGTCTACTTTGTGTAAACTTTGAATTAATTTAAACATTTATTTCAAAAATACCTTATTTAGAAACTCTCCTAGGGTTAACAGTGCATTTCAAAAAAGCCATCTAAAAAGAAATTATCCTTCTATGTCTACGTAACCCTCTAGTATTTTCTTGATCAATATCCGGCAGTGAAAGCGGAAAACATTCAAACATTTATTTACAAAAAGAACTTCCTAAGTGACTCTCCTACCGGTACGGCAGCCCAATTTTAAAGAGAAGAACAGCAGTTGAATTTCAACGAGGCACAATAAAAAAAGAGGTTTTACTAAAGTTATTTACCGTTTAGTTGCCGACTTTATTGTCTTAGTGAAACACTCGAGTATTCTCCTAATTAATTCGCTGCTCTTTCACCGTTAGCTAATCTACTGTTTGACGGTAAAAGTTGCCAATTAAAGGGTGGGTAGCTGCGAGATAAACTGAGGAGAATGCCAACACAGCTTCCGTGTTCTACTGGCCGCTATTGTTACTTACTTAGTTCACTGTAAAGCTGAAGTTCTACGACGCGAAAAGGTTCGTGCGGCAGCGCGGTAGCCCCTTACCGCACCGCATTTACGCGAATTGTTACTAATACGCCGCTTCCCACAACGCCTCCGCTCAGCGCTCTGATCTTAGTGCCTCGACGCCGCGCGTTCTAAAGGCGCATTTATAAATAGTGTAAAGCGATCTACCATTTAGTCAAAATATGTTAAAGGATAACATGTATTTTTTTTCGATATGTAAAACTACTTAGATTGTTCATAGTTAAAGTTCTTTCATACTCATTTAGCAGCACTCAGCACCTATTTGATAAATTATTGTGGACACTAAGTGTTGCTAAAGCGTGCTAAAAGTCATCTAGGGCACAAAGAGCCCAGTTGTTATAGCCACTTAAATACTAATCTACATAATATCTCATGAAAATGATTACTTCAACAATTACATCTATATAACAAGACAGAATGACTGTCCTAATTTTGACGCGACTTCACAGGCTGGTAAAGCCGCAGTGGCGTGCACTTCATACATGCACACAAGCACTGCCTAACTTAAATTTATAGTATTAACTTTCCCAGAAAGGGTTTTTTCAATTATATTGCCATCTTCCTGTTTTATACGTACCCTGGTCAAAAACTCTGTGCTCAAGGATTTTACAACGAGGCACCTATAAATTTGGATTGCAGGATACAATAAAGGGGAGAAAAACAAGGTATAATCTAGGCTGCTTTATACTACAGGGAATGCAGAACCGATTTTAGACGAAACATTTTCCGTTACGTAGTAGGGAAAACCCTTAGCAAGGAGTGTTCTTTTATATCTCTGTAAACAAGATTATAGAAAAACTTTGCGGACGTGGTCACGTGTAACTCCTGGTATTTAAATAATATTATGTAAATTAAGAATAGTTTAACTAATATTCTGCAAACAAGGGTATATACCTTAAGCATACAGGGTTGAGTAGTTGGCGTGTTGGCCTACAAACACTAGGTCTAGGGTGTGGGGTGTGTCAAAAAGGTTCACACTGAGAGCTATCGATAAATACTAGTGAGTGTAAACACACAAAGGAGACCATATCAAACCTCAACCCACAATTACCAACCAGCCCACAACTAAACCAAGTCAAACTAAGGACAGTTGTTGGTTTGATAACGAGCACTGCCCACTCAACACATCTTTTTATTTAGGTATAATAGGCATTCCTCTGTGCAGAACATGCATGGAGCCCGATGAAACATTGATACACATAATGCTCCTATGCAATGCACAGCATACCTTGGCTCCTCAGCATCAATCATTACCTAAAGCACCTGGCAACCTTGGCGGCCTGCTAAGCTTCTGGAGTAAGCGAGTGGCTGGAGTGACCTAATGGGCAGTCATTCCAGCAATAGTAACAGTGGTTCCCGCCAACTGAGTATGGAGACAGGTCCAGTAAGAAAACACCCTAAGTAATAAAACCAATCAATTTGATTTTTGGCATAGAGTTAGTTGGCAGGAGGGAGGGTATGGAAATTAACAAAGGCTACTTTTAGTCCCAGGAAAACAAACACTACCTACAGGATTTGTAAAACCACAATAAAAGTAGACGAAGTACACAGCAAGCTAGCAATTTTATAATTTCCAAATTAACTAACTATTTTCACTTAAAAGTAGTATTATCTTAATATTGTCATAGTCAAAGCCAAAGTCAAAAATATCTTTATTCAAGTAGGCCCATAGGTGGCACTTTTGATGCGTACATAAGAATAACACAGTTGTGATATGATGGAGATAACCACATTCATAAACTAACGAGAGTTCCAAATGCGTCCTGGTCTAAGAAGAAGCCTGCTGGGTTTTTTTTTTGTTATCACCATCTTGCAATGTCATTTAAAATTATTAGAAAAGCAACCTGGTTAGAGCAATACACACCCAAGCTTTTTTACTAATTAAGTAGTCCTTTATACTATAATAGAACTTTTCTATAAGCTAATATAAATGGTATTTAAATACAAAACAACTTTAAACAATGGTTAAAGAAAGCCCACTTGTTGCATATAGGAATAGGCTTTTATTTATCACTCAAGCAAGGCAAAGACATGGCTACTGAATTTTGTGTACCAGTATGAATATAGAAAATGATTAGGGTTACATGTTGAATAAATTGCCATACAACTGTTCTACTCACTTAAAATAGACAGTTATTTAAGTCAACAAGATTTCAAAAACTATCCTTGACATAAAATATTTCACAATACCCACTAAATAAAACTTTATTAGATAACAAAGTAAAAAAGTACTTTTGCACATCAAACCTCCCTTAATTTATATTATATTAGAATACAACAAAAGAGAGCAAATGAGATGGGTATAGTAGCGATAACCATGGGTATAGTAGGGCAACATAGATATTGGTGGAGAAGAGGGACATAAGCATTCAGGAAGTTTGGGAGTTTGAAAGAAACTGCTTCTACGACTGGAGAACTTTACTTGACCAAAGCACTTGCAAAGGTCAACTAATATATATAATTATCAAAGTTCTATAACTATAGTATTTATATCTATTATATCTAGCTATATATTCCAACTTTATTTAACCTAACTGTATCAGTCTATGGCGCCGCAACTTATTAGTTAAGAATCTTGTCTTTTGTAATCAAATATGTTATAATGTGGAATGACAGATTACTGTTGATTATGATACTGCTTCCGCTAAAATTGTGTTTACGTCCACTATGGAAGAGTTATGATTTCAAGCAATTTATCTGTTTGTACATGTTTTTCACATAAGTGCTCATTTCTTCGATGAAATGTCGAGAGTGGATCGAGAAATATACTAATCCTGTCATCGTCAATTTGGTTTAAGGCTGTAAGAGCCGAGAAAAAAAAATAGATTTTGAATAATGTACTTACCAAATATACTCCGCTTTACTGACAGGTTCAAATAACACAAAATACACGATCCAGTCTACAAATTTAATAAGTTATTTAATATTAAAATTTACGAGTGAATTAATAATAAAATAAGAAATAATATTAATCCTAATAATAGAAGCAATAATAAAACAATACAACTTCAGAACACAATCACTCCTGAAAGCACCAGATATGAGTAAAAGGAGAATAACAGGTCACATATTTTATTCTACCAGAAGAATAAAGTAAAAAACTAAATTCTATTTATTATTTTGTGCCGTTTTGTAAACAAACTTTCAATTTGACGTTGAAAGCCTCAGTTTTTTTTTTTCGTATGTAAAAGGCAAATGTATATCACCGTACAGCCACCTCAGACATTAGAGGACATTAACACATGACGCCTTAGGTCCTATATCTGTGGGACAACAAGGGCCCGTTGCCACAGACCCCAGATGTGCTATCCTAACCACAGAGTAAGCATAATGGAAATCGGAATACTTTCAGTTGGCCTTTTAAATTAATAATAGTGCTTAGATATAAACATAAAAATATTATTCAATTTCAACAGGGCTTAAATGTAATAAAACGATCGAGTAAACAGATTACTTTCTAAATCTGCTAAATAATGGAAAAGAGTCAAAAATCATATCGTCATAACCATACTAATACTTCTGTTATAACTTTACCTACATAAAATATGAATTATTGTTCTACGCAATAAGAAAAAAATGGTTGACTCGGCAAGACGAAATAGTGAATTGTGATTTAAAATTATAAATAAATATAATTTCACTAAAATATTAATTGGAAAATGGTTAAATGTTACGAACATACTATTTATATACATTTCAGATTTTAAAAAAATCATTTCTAAAAATAGTTGCACTATGCAAAAAGTGTAATTAGGTACTACTACAATAAATTATTCTTTCAATAATTAAACTTAGTGTTTTGATTCCCCTTATTATACAATAGGTACATAAACAACTATTGTTATGTATCTGAAAACGACTTAGCGTACGTTTTGGCTAGGCTTAAGTATACTGAGGATATAAGTAATAAGTAAATCTTAAAGAACTTTAATATAATTTTAAAATGAGCAACATAAAACTGACAAAAAGAATATAAATTTCTGAGATCCCATGGACGTTGGGTCCCCGAGGCGTTGGAATGGCGACCCCGCACTGGTAAACGCAGCGTTGGTCGGCCTCCAACGAGATGGACCGACGATATCGAGCGAGTCGCTGAGAGCCGCAGGAAGCAAGCGGCCCTAAACCGTGGATTTTGGAACACACTATAAACGACTTATTTCATATAGTGGGCAGCGACCCTGCTTTCTGAGTCCAAGACCGTTGGTTCGATTCCCACAACTGGAAAATGTTTGTGAGATGAACATGAATGTGTTTCAGTGTCTGGGTGTTTATATAAATATTATATTATAAGTAAATATTATAAGTATTTATGTACATTATTCATAAAATCATTCATCAGTTATCTTCGTACCTATAACACAAGCTACGCTTACTTTGGGACTAGATGGCGATGTTTGTATTGTCGTAGTATATTTATTGATAGCCAAGCCGGTCGATCGATCAGGTATGCTTGCAGACTTGAAGAAAAACATCGGAGAGAGTTATAGGCTTGTGTTTCTTGTTATCTTATGATGGCTCGAAAGTTTCTAAGTAGATATCTCTTAAAGTAGATATTTTGGACAAAACTTTTTGAACTTGCTGCAGAAAGAGTATTGAAAAATATATAAATATATAATAGGCAGATTTTCATCCATTGGTCAGATCAATCGCGGAAAAAGATTCCTTAAAATGCTATATATTTATAGAAGGTGCAAAATACTGCTAGATTACTGGGGAATGAGCAAGCCCCTCAGTCATGGGGGACCAAGTTTGAAGCTAAGCTTTATAAAATCACGCGATGACCCATATAATATATATAACGATGGCGAAACTACACATTCCAATTAGTTTCTAAATATACATATCTTATTATCTTCTATACCTACTGAACTAAACCACTATAAGTTTATAATTTCGTTAAC
Source organism: Pararge aegeria (assembly GCF_905163445.1). NCBI lineage: Eukaryota > Metazoa > Arthropoda > Insecta > Lepidoptera > Nymphalidae > Pararge > Pararge aegeria. The sequence continues at coordinate 4,894,459 of NC_053195.1, read as the reverse complement.
GCCTTATATAATTCTTGACCAAGTTTGACCGAAAATCGTCAAAGGGTCGTTGATCGTTACGTTTTTGCTATGAAATGATTTTCACATGTGCATGTAGCACGAAAATAACCGGCCGGGTGTCGCTGCGTGAGCGCCGTCAGTTGAGACACAAGCGCCGGTCAACCTACCCGCAAGTCTGGAAATAAAACGAGACCATTTCGGTTTTCAAAGCTTGTGACATATAAGTACAAACAAAATATATATTGTGATATTGTTATAAAAAAAAGTTTACCATAATGTGACGTAGATGTGAAAGTGTTGGATCTAGTCCAAGTGTATAGTGAACCTGCCTTTTTACAAGGAATCGCACTTTTGAGATTGGTATTACAATTTTCAGTGAATAATTATTATTAAGCTGATATTTTTTTATGTTGATTTAGATGCGTTAGTTTTCTTTGGTTTTTCAACTGACTAGTCCATTGAATGTGATTTTTTTAAAGATCTTGTCAAAGTCATATTTGAATCAATTGTGATTTTGTAAATCTGGAGTAGGTTAAATCAAAGCGATTGTTAATCCGATGTCATCAATTATATAAATGGAATTTGAATATTGGAGATGAAGACGCTAAATTACAAAAGTAAATCACTATGAGTGAAATAAATCCAAATCGTATACAGAACAGCAGATATACTTTTAACCCTTACCCCAGTACCTACATAACAAATAACGAAAGTCGGTATCTTTATTTTTGAAATTAAAAAAATCGTGCATCTATTGCATTGACTCAAAGTACCTATCCAATAAATATATATCTACAATCCATTTACTTACGGAGTACTTACGGACTCAAAGTACCTATCTAATAAATATATATCTACAATCCATTTACTTTCTACTTAGCGTTGAAGGATATAATACCTTGTTCTAATTTTCGCAATATCTTCATATTTTTATTTTTTGATGTGTAACATCTATTGGTAGTATATTTTACACCTATGCTAACACGCCAAATAGCATGGCTGTCCTATATTCAAATTCAAATTCATTTATTTCAAGTAGGCCTACTTTATAAGCACTTTTGAAACGTCAAGTATGTATGTTTGTGTGACTCTACCACCGGTTCGGTGTATATACCGTCATGCCCCACTAACCACTCTCAACTCACCTGTGTTGATATTCCACTTCTGCCAGGAGTCACCGCGATGGCTCATTTTTAATTTGCAGCCTAAACGAAAGTCGTTATTGTTCGGAAAAACTATCCAAATAAGTAACAATAGTCTCTATGAAATGTTATAGCATTTGAGCCGCGCGACTCTAGCTCCACTGAAATGCTGACCACACAGGTGTAATTTTTCTTTGACACTGTCAAAATAGCATTCGATAAACGGCAAGGGATATCTACATACTGGTTATCTGGATGAGAAATTATTTATTTGGTAGCGATTTGTTTTTGTCTAATTGACGATTGAAAATCTTGCAACTTTTTTTTTGTAGGATCTTCGTGACTGTTCTTATAAATGAAATCAATGGTTCTTATAATTTACACGATACACACTAGCTGAATAGTTTTATTTCATTTATTGATGATCTTATATGAACAAATTAAATCAATGGTTCTTATAATATACACGATACACACTAGCTAAAACTTTTAAATATGTAATAAGACCGATATAACTTCCTAATGGCTGAATAGGTTCATTTATTGATAAATGCATCCATTAAAACACAGCATCTAACCTTGTAACCTAATAACTTCAAGATTAATTAATAAAAACCAATTGAAACCTAGGGCATCAAACATTTGAGTTGTACAACGATAAGTGACGTCAGTATGACGTCAGGACAGCTGTCTGGTTCTGGAGTAGACTTCTTACCGTGGCAATCAGCCAAGATCATTAACTGAACCATTTCTTGTGAAATTGGAACGCCAATTTAACCCTCTTTTCAAGTCCTAATCAATTCACCCTTTAAGGAATTAAAGGTAGCTGAAACGCGACGTCAGTCAATAACTAAAATAACATTCTATTTTCAGCTGTGAAACGATGACTCATAAGCGCATTAAAAGATGAACAATGGTCAAAGAAGAGCCCTAACAGGCTCGATACATAAAATTAGGGAATTTGAATTGGAAAAAGTAAGACGACATACTATTTTTATATGGCTTATAACTTTTAAATGATTTTTATTATGATTTAATTATCTTATTCGTTTTTAGGTATGCTTGGTTGAAGAATTCGATATATTACAAATAGTTGGTGAAGGATGGTTTGGGAAAATTCTTTTAGTGGAACACAGAGCGTCTGATACAGAAATAGTTTTAAAAGCCTTGCCAAAGCCTTACGTAGCTATAAGAGATTTTTACAGGGAATTCCATTATGGCTTACATTTGAGTGCACATAAAAACATAGTCACTACATTCGATGTCGCCTTTGAGACTGCTGGATTTTATGTTTTCTGTCAGGAATATGCTCCTTTAGGTACATTAGATTTTAAAAGTTGGAAGTTTGTGTGTTTAGTACTGTTAATTTGACTTTTAGATGCAATCAAATCACCACACTGTACCAGCTTTGTGTTTATTGGAGTCATGCCAAGGCTAAAATTTATAATGCATGTTTTCTTACTGATACGGATGTTTCCTTTTGTTTTGCATGAAATTATATAAACTTCTGTGTTTTCGATGTTCAGGAAATAATGAAGATCATACTTATTTCAGGTGATTTAACTTCAAATATGCTCGACACAGGGATAGGAGAAATTCATACTAAAAGAGTGGCAAAACAATTAGCTGCCGCTTTAGAGCATTTACACCAGAGGGAGCTTGTGCACCGTGATGTAAAGTTAGATAATATTCTGATATTTAAATCGGACTTCTCAAGGATAAAACTATGTGATTTTGGAGAAACGAGAAAAGTACAGTCAGTCGTCAGAAGAAGGAACGAATGGTTGCCGTATTCGCCTCCAGAAGTTTTGAGACTGTCGATGGACATAACCTACAAGTAATACAAACTTTCCACTATGTGATGTTACAACTGTCTAAACAAATAGATTGAACAATGATATTATGCCCCAAAGTTTATATTTATTCTATACTAAAAAGTTATAGATTGAAAAACCAGAAGCCATTATTCATTCGCTGTTTATTTTTTTATTCCAGAGCTCTAATAACACATGATATATGGCAATTCGGAATCGTTATATTCATATGCCTTACTGGTTGTTTGCCCTGGCAGAAAGCCGCTTTCGACGATCCACGGTATTATAGGTAGGATATTATTATATACTTAATAATGGTTCACAACGAAGTATGTACCGTAATTGTTCTTTTTGTCTTTTTATTAATATTTGTAAAGCTGTGTACTTATAAAGAAAAATATTTTAAGCTACTACAACTGGTATAACAGTGCCAATCCTCTGAAAAGGCAACCAAAATTGTGGAAAATGGTCTCTTCAAAGGCACAAAAAATGTTTAAAAAATTTGTTGAACCTAGAATAGAAAAGAGAGCAACAAACTTTGCTGAATTATCTCGGTTCTATGATGACCGATGGATGGCCAAAGGGTATACGGATCGAGTTGGTAAGATATGAGAAATTCAAATATAAAGTATCCAAAATTGACATCTTTTCTTAATATTCTTATATTATTTTTAGCTGGAGGAGACATTGACGAACTCTGCCCATCAATGTACAGTTTTCACAGTGACCCTAATGAAAAAAATGTACTGCTAAAACATTTCAGAGACAATGGTATTGAAACTACTGTTGATCGACAGGCTAAAAAACAAAGAATACGGGAATGGATACAAAACAGTGTGATCGAAGAAGCAGATGAAGAGGTAAATTCTATCATTCACAATTTTCCCCCTTTCAATAGGAAATAAAATAATAAAATATAAAATTCGCTTCATGCATGTATTGTGATCATCATTAACTAGGTGATAATGATGATGCCAAGCAGTAGCTTGGCACAGGCCTCCTCTCTCATAGGAGATACCGCCACGCTGCTCTAATATGAGTGAGCTTTAAGAAGTCTCTATCACAAGTTAGTGATAATAACCGACGGCTTCGAGGCATAGGGGTTGACACCGACAATGTCTTACTCTGGGTTGGCACTGAGAATTCTTTAATACTTGTATCCAACAAGTTTTGGTTAGACCTGGGATTCAAACTCGAAACACACAATACAGTAGAGTATTTAAACGAGACAGTATGTATTATACCTGATATTAAACATATTGAACTGTTTACAGGACGAAAATACGTGTGAGCCTAGCGCCTATGATGACAGTGACGTAGAGTTAGAAGATAGATCACGACCTCACCCTATTGACGAAAGCCATACAAAAATATCTCTGCGTTACGATACCGAAAAACATATCAATCCAAGGACAGGAGAAATCATTGATGGCGTCAACCGACCAGTAGATAAAAATCCCCTTTCTTATGATGTTCAAAATTTAGAACCAGTGGCACCAGCAAATGTAATCCGAAGATATGGCGTGAAAGAAGCGTCTTTATCACACAGTTCTACAAAAGATAGTGCTTATGGATCAATTGAGACATCAACAAAAAATACTAATACCAAAACAGACAGATATTCATCACCCGTTGATAAGATTTCAAATAATGCCCCAAGTCGATCATTAAGTTCATCATCACTTCAGCATAAATCTCCTTCTGTTAGTACTTTATCAACTCACGCCCAAAGGTTTCAAAAAAGTGAAGAGGTATTTTCAAAAGAACTGGAAAGCACGAGAGATAGCACTTCTACACTACATTCTATAGGCAATTCTTCCAAATCCAATAGTGTTCAGGTGACACGAAACAGTTCTCTGGACAGCAATAAGAATGTTAATGATGTGCTGAAGGAATCTGAAAATACTAATTATACTTCAAACCTTAACAATCCTGTTATTACACAAAATGGATTTAGTCCTGGCAATCAAGATATATCGAACAAACAAGAAAGACAGTATATCTCTATGAAAAGTTCGGCTTACGAAAATATCAGTACACGGAATGAATTAATGAAATATCAAAAATTAGAAAATAATTCACAAAATGAAAATTACCAGCCCATAGAAAGTCCCTATACTTCAATGTTAAATATAGTTCAAGGGCAAATGAAAATCAGTCCACATGCCAAAGAAACTAATAGAAATACTGTTAATGTTTCAGTAACACAAGTTAGCCGCAAAACTAAAACTTAATTTTGCTCAATTTATTTATAATGTATATTTTTTACGTTTAGTATTTACAGTCCAAATTACCTTAAACCTTATATTTTATATAAAAACGTAGAAGTAAGTTTAAGACCTAAGGATAAGATCATGGTTAAATTAACATAAAAGAATAATATTATTCGGTTAACGTAATCTGTATAAGCTGAAGTAAAAGTAGCTTAAAAACGACTGTATAGGAACTGTCAAACAAATTTTCAGTAAGGAGGAAGGACACATAAAATCAATGTTTTTTTACACTGTAGTAGTAAGAAGATAGTCATGACAAACCTAGTCTAAAAGGGTTCTAAAAGCGAATAAAAGCGACCAAAGAAGAAACGGCACCAGAGTGTATATACACTACACACTACAGTGTCACTACAGTTGGGTACAATATTTAGTAATCATATTATATTTAAATTAAAATATAGTTAGCTACCAATATATATATATTTTACTATAGCAGAAAATATTCGCTACATATGCGGATTATTACGGTATGAAACCTATGATGTTTAAAGGTTACTGTACAAATAAACAATACATGTGTCAAAAATTAAATGGTTTTATTTTTCATTGACTTGTTATGGTAGGTAGGTACATGAACTAGAGTTATACATCAACTGCATTTACGACATAAGCGTTCATGTCTTGATTGCCTATATACTTAAAAGTACCCATTTCATAGTTAGTGAAAGAGGCGGAAGTTTGAAGGGCATTTCAGATTCAATCCTACTTCCTACTAATATAATAAATGTGAAAGTATGGATGTTTGTTACTGAATCACGGAAAAACGGCTGAACATATTTGGATGAACTTTGGCATGCATGTAGCCTTTGACATGGAAAAGAACTTATACTAAGTATAAGTTAGGAATCGGGAACTACTTATCCCGATTGCCTTAGTAGTTCCCAAGGGAAAAAAATTAAAATTGTTTACGAGCTAAGCCGTGGGCAGACAGCTTTGAAACTTGGCATGCACGCCACCTATGCTGTGGGAAAGGACGTGTACTTTCTATACCGATCTCTCAAATAGTGTATTAAGATTAAAAATTCATTTATAAATAATGTCGTTTATAACTCGTAGTGTAATAAAAACATACATACATATATATATATATATATTTGTATTCCACTACAAGTTAGCCCTTGACTGCAATCTCGCTACATCGCACCGGAACGATCAATCGCTTAGTGATCGATAGCGTGGTTGTCGGTAGGGTTGTAACTAGCCAAGGCCAAAAACCAGACCAGACCAGAGATATAATTTAAATAACGTGCGTCAATCAAAAATATAAATCTTGCTCCACCATATAATAAGTATTAAATAAGTAATAGCACCATGTAAGTTTTAAATAAGTAATAGCTGAAACGAAAAACTACTATTACAGCGCAAGCGATAGAACGGTTGAAAGTTTATTCAATTTTTTATTACTTTCACATTTTCACTTCTTTTTGGACCCAATTCTGAAGTCCACAAGTCTAAGTCGCGGGCAGAAGCCAGAATATTATAAAGGCGAAAGTTTGTTACTCATTCACGTCGCAACGATTGAACCGAAATGTCTGGAATTTGATACAGAGGTAGATTGTAGTCTGGAATAGCGCATAAAGGATAGAAAATATAATAATAGAGTAGCAAATAAGAGTTCCCGCGGAAATGAAAAACCTTAATCCACGCGAACTAAGTCTCGTATATCAGCTAGTAGAATATAAAAAAAGTTTAGGGAGGTGGAAGCTTAGCACTTCAGATTTGCACTAAGAGATTGGTGTAAAATACGTAACGGTGCAAATACTCTTTAGGTGATATAAAGGAAAGAGAAGAATGATTGTTAGTGGAAATTAATACCTGCACTTATACTTAGCACTGTAGTACATTGCTTCACGTCTGACCTCTTATTATTTAATAACAGAAGTCAATCAAAGTAAATCACAGTGAAATATATTATTTCACTGTGATTTAACTTTTAAGTTTACTTGTGTAATGCTCAATGGAAAAAGTTAACATAGTTAAGTATTGGTATTTGATAATGGTTACTGGTATTTTGGAGTAAAATATTTTCATAGTCAATAGAAACTTGTCGACGTTGAAAATCGATTAATTACAATCAATTCAATTCTTGTTTATGATTATAATTACAATATTAATAAACAAAATTATAATCTAGTTTCTATAATATCCCAAAGACATTATAAACGATACAAATGTCAACTGTCACTTCATCAATAATTCAAATGTCAAAATTGAATTAAATTTTACTGTTTTTTTGCACTCGCCGAAATCGTAAAACAAATTGTAATGCCTAAAGATATTAACGCAATAATCATAGTTTAGTTGTAGATATAAATTCTGTAAGTTTTGTATAAAATGAAACGTGTATTTTCAAGCAAATAAATGGAAATGAAATAACATTGTAACATAACCTTTACTGAAAGACGTACTGTTTAAAAACATCGTAAGAACTGTTGAACGATGCAAAAATTACAAGAAAGTGTGTTTTCTATAGTTAAAACTACTAGTTTATCGCCTGGTGTATTTAGTTTTTTGCAACCAACCGAAGGTTTTTCAGGTATGTTGCGGCATTTTTGTTTAAACGTAATGCAATTAAAATAACAAAAAATGAATTCATTGTTTTAATTTTGTAGACAAGACCTTACCTTTGGGTGGAATCCTCCGTGACACCAAGTATGGGTGGCTTGCGCTAGGCCCGAAATTCTGCGTCGTTGATTTAAGAAGCGGACTAAAAGTAGCCGCGAGGACGTTTGGATATGGCATGAGGTAAGTTTTTCTGTTTGTGATAACCTGACGACCAGCGGTGAACGCTGTAGTTTTAGGTTTGAGACCGCGAATTCGATTCCTGGCAGAGAAAATTCATAAATCATAAATTGTCCCAATTTATGATTTCTGAATTTTCTCTCGTCTAGTCTGGTGGAAGGCTTACCGCCAAAGACATGCCACTAAGTGATTTAGCATTCTGTTAAGTGATTTAACAAAGTTGCATAGAAACCTATAATGGGTATGTGTTAAATATAACTGTGATACTTCCTAAAAGGTTAGCCTGCTGCTTTTTTTTACACTGTATGATCACCAGCTGAGATTACAGTGAAGGGATACTAGCTTGTAGTGAAAATAAATAAAAAACTGTAAATATATGATAACATTATATTTTGGTTAGTGTAGGTGATTATAAATAGATATTAATTTATTAAAGAGATATTTAAAAATATTTTTGGTGGAGTACTGACTCGCTGTCAATGTGATTGCACATTTAAAACAAAAAGTGGTTATGCCAGCGGCTTGAAAGCACATCAGTTATGCTCATAAAAGTAGCTAGAAGGAGTCACTGTAGTTAGATACAGCCAGGAGGAATATATATAAAAGATTTTACATGAAAGCTAAACTATGCACAGCAATTATAAATGAATTGTTCAAATTCATGAATTCTACTGGTTATAAATGGATTACTTTGTTGAATTCACTAACTTTCGTATTATGTTTCAGCAACAGCATCAATGTCACAAGTGTTGTTGAACTACCAACACCCCTCACAGATAACTCTCAACAGCTGATCATCAGTCTAGACGTTGATGGAACAGAAGGACTAATCTGTGTATTTCACATTAATGGCTCACAGTTACTCCGCTCTATAAAGACTGATGTTGTTATCACAGAGCTAGCAGTTTGCGATGAGGTGCCTAGTGGGCCTCTCATGTGTTTCGATGGACTGGTCATGGCTGGCACTTGCCGAGGAGAGATATACGTTTTTGATCTCAATAGATCATGCTTGATACAAGGTATTTAGATATTTTGAGTCTAATTTTTTTATATTAAAGGCAATTGGCAGACTTCCTGATTGTAGTAAAAAGTAAAAGTAATGGTTTTGCTGATTTAATTATATTTTAATAACACAGTTTACATAGCCAATTTTAATTATGTTAAAAGGTTTATTTTTCAAAATTTAGATCATCATTTATATTATTATTACATATTTGTATGATTTTGGGAAAAAATTTAGGAATTACCCTGTATTAATAATTACTGTAAAAACTGCATTCAGCCACTGTTTTTATTGCATGATAAAAAATGAATAATTTAAACCATTTCACATTCCAGCTTTGAAAGATATATCCCAAGGTTGTGAACACCTAGTCCGTAATGAAGAGAACTCCAGTTGCCTTGTATACCCACCTCAGAAAACATTACATAAATTAGAAGGCCATAGAGAGTATGCTGTTGAAAATGATGATCATTTAGCCATACTTATGAATGATGATTCATTTCTTGAAGGGCAATATATTTTTCGTAATCCTGATGGCACAGTCAGAATGAAAGCCAACCAAAATCATATTAGGGTCACAGTACTCCAATTTATACCGCAGCTTGGCAGTGTGGCTGTCGGATTTAACTTTGGAGCTTTCCAAATCTGGAATTTATTAAATATGGAATTGGAATTCACATCTCAAGTCAATGTTGAATGCTTGCCAGTTACACATTTTGGATTCCAGGTATTTGACATAAATGAAATAAACATTATATTGCTTCTGTACTATTAATTGGTATGAGCTTTGCTTGCCATATTGTAACCCCACATTGATAGAATAGCCTTAGTACAGTACTTTGTTGACATAGGTACATTGCAAAATTAACAAAGGATATCTAAAAAAGCTTTTCGATCAGATGGAAAAGTTCATCTCATCATGAACAGTTTTTATTTATTATAATCAAAGTTTAAAATTGATTTGAAATATTTTATTACCAATGGCAACACTAATTTGGTGGCGCAAACAAATATTTTTAAACTAAAAAGATGTTTCTGTAACTTTAAGTTTACAACCTACCTTACCTGTAACTCTATACATCCAAAACCATCCAACCCTAATAGAACCATTGTTATGTATTTTTATAGGAGCCCTGTGATGACCCCAGAGCATTTTGCTATTTGTGGGTAGTTTTCTCTGTGATAGACAGATTTGAAGAGGAGGAGTTTCCTTTGGCTGTGATGTACTCTTTGACTTATCAGGGAAAGAGAATGTTGACTGAAACTAAATCTATATACCAGGTATGAAATTATAGTTGAAATTATAACTAACTAGTATTATTTTCTGCAACATTATTTACAATATTATTATAGTAATTAAAACTTTTTATTGAACTCAGTATAATAATTTGTTTAACAAAATAAAACTTAATATAATACTGTTTTTATGTGTTCTATGTGATATATAAAATATAACATGTTTGACATCTTAATCTTTTAGTATCTTATATAATGTACTCTTTGAAATGTAATAAAAACACATTTAGTTAGCAAAAAGAATCCTGTTGTTAAAAAAAACATTTTACTTTACTTTCTTTATTTTGTAAATTCTTAGTTTATTTGTAAAATAAACTAAGAATTCTTAGTTAATTAACAAATACCTATTAAATATTATTGTCATTGTTTTAGGAGTTCCTGATGGCTACAATACGTTTTCAAGTAGAACTATGTGCAATAGAAGATGTATCACAGTTTATCGGTGGGCGTTGCATCTCATGTCACTCTTACTCCATTCGCTCAACATTAGGAGAAGAGGGAGAGGATAGTAAGTGCTTTTTTAAAACGCTTCTTTTAAAAATTTTGAGGGTGCTACATACTGTAGTATTGCAGGAGGTCATGATGTTTCTGGCTTTTATGCTGGGTCGCCATATGATTGGAGTGTAAGGCAAGCCGTTTTTAGTGTATGTTAGAGGCACCTCAAATTTCTTCTTTTACTTTGGTAATTTGTAGGTACAAATTATTAGTTTATGGTGAACCAAAGAGCATTGGAGTTTGTGCGCAAAATTATATTTTGTGGTCTTTTTATAATGGCAATATAGGATTAATGTTATGTCAATATAGGATTATTGTTGTTTCACCAGCAACATAACTACTTAATGCCGTATCCTATACATAATGTCAATAACAAAACTCTTATGTACATGCCACATAACATGGAGATAAAATAATGCCAACTTTTTTAACACTGCATAATTTCAACAAAATTCTTTCAATCTTTTTTCTGTCTTTATATTTCTTATATATCAGGCCAACCCACCAACTTTAATAAAAACATATATAATTGTTGATCGCAACATGTTTGCATAACTATATAATTTTTTTTTGTTCCAGCAATGTTAAACCTTTGCCAACTCGTATGGGAGTGTTGGGGTGAGACACCAGCTTGTATACAGTATGGCATGCTGTTATTTGATCTGGACCAATGGTACAAGGACCAGATGCCTGGTAAGCGTACTTATTTTGTATACATATAAAAATTTGCTAGTAGAGACTGCTGTACTTGATACTATCCGTTTGTGGTGAACTGAGTGAGTGAACTTGATATACTACGACAATACACACACCGCCATCTAGCCCCAAAGTAAGCGTAACTTGTGTTATAACTGATGAATATTTTAATGAATAATATACATAAATACTTAGAACATACATATAGACCACCCAGACACTGAAAAATATTCACGCTCATCACACAAACATTTTCCAGTAGTGGGAATCGAACCCACGGCCTTGGGCTCAGAAAGCAGGGTCACTGCAAACTGCGCCAATCGGCCGTCAGATGTATAACTTTTTAAAAAAAAAGGTCCAATCTGAAAATAACATAGAAATTGCAAGAAATGGTCATAAATTAGTGTCATCTGCATATTGTCTGCAAAAGAAGAAGTCATTTGTGGGATTGAGTATACACTTTTATAATATGATTCCTAAGGTGATTTTGGACCTACCAATGCATAAATTTAAAGAATATGTTAAAACACATTTATTACAGCGAGGTTAATATACAATTGATGAATTTCTTAATGACAAGGTTGCTTGGAAGCATCTGGCTCTGCTTTCATCTCTCACAAGATAAAAAAATAAATGTTAAAATGCAAATTGTTGATGTTGGAAAAGAGCAACTGCTGGGTTCTTCTCGGTAGAATCTGCCTTCCGAACCGGTTGTAGAGTCACTACAAACAGACAGACTTGATGTTTCAAAAGTGCTTATACTAACTAGGCTTACTTGAAATAAATGAATTTTGAATTTTAATTTGCAAACATGCACTAAATGCTTCGAATATCACTGCTCTCTCAATCTTACAATAAATAAAAAAGTTATCACACAATTTAAAGATGCTGAGTATTCCAAAATGAGGTTCAATACACATACACTTTATATTATCAAATCTATGAAGCTCTTCACAGGAAAAAAAATATTTTTTTATTCTTGACCATATTTCTGACTAAATGATTATCCACTGTACATATTAACCAGTCGTTCTAAGTCTAGAAATTCAAAGGCGCAATAGCGCTAGCATTTTGGGTTACCATGCCCTAAAAAGCGAACAGTTAGACGGCTTATATTTTTTGTAAATATTGATGTTAGTTTGTAATTATTATTATGTGTTTACTGATTGGTATTATACCAGTCATTCTTTTTGCTATTACCATCTCACATTGTCATTTAAATATTGTTTCAGCTACATATCGATTAGAAAGTAATGCATTCATGAGCACTGCCAGATGCCCTGAAATCAGTCGTGGGACTTGTATGACACTTGATTTGCGGCTGGACCCCGCATCGTTGTCACCCTACTCCCACGCAACTAGACTGGAGGAGCATTTCTATCCAAATTCCCTGCAATACAGTAAGTTTATATCAAAGTCAAAGTCAAAGTCAAAAATATCTTTATTCAAGTAGGCCCACAGGTGGCACTTTTGATGCGTACATAAGAATTACACGGTAGTGAGATGATGGCGATAACCACATTCGTAAACTTAAAACTAAAGCTACGAGGGTTCCAAACGCGTCCCGGTCTAAGAAGAAGCCCACAACAAACTTAGCCGGGTGTTTTTTTTTTTTTTTTTGTTATCGCCATCTCACAATGTAATTTTAAATTATTAGAAGAGCAACCTGGTTAGAGCAATAATTTACACCCAAGCTTTTTTAATCGTTTACGTAGTCCTTTATACTATAATAGGACTTTTCTATAAGCTTACGTTTAATACAAACTTTGAACTTTTTAAGAGACATCTCCAAGATGTCAATTGGTAGTTTATTGTAGAATTGTATGCAATTTCCTTTAAACGAATTATGAATTTTATGTAACCTAGTATATTGCACTGTAAGTTTATTCTTACTTCTAATGTTTAAATTATTGCAGTCACATTTTTTCTTAAATTTAGAAATGTTTTTATGGACGTACATTAAATTTTCAAATATGTACTGACTATACACTGTCATTATTTTAAAATCTTTAAATTTATCTCTCAATGACTCTCTCGGACCCATTTTGTAGATAGAACGAACAGCCCTCTTCTGCAGCACGAAAATAGTGCTAATATCAGCAGCATTACCCCAAAGTAAAATTCCATATGACATAATGCTGTGAAAGTAACTAAAATATACCAGTCTAGCAGTTTCTACGTCGGTCATATGGCGTATCTTCTTTACCGCATAGGCAGCAGAACTAAGCCTGTTCGATAAATTATTTACATGAGGGCCCCATTGAAGTTTAGAATCTAACGTTATTCCTAGAAAAACTGTCGTATCCTCCAGTTTCAGTTCCTCATTATTAAGTAGTACAGTGGTTTTCACGTGTTTAACATTAGGTAAAGTGAATTTTATACACTTGGTTTTTTTTCCGTTAAGAACCAAATTATTAGCTTCAAACCACTGTACCACTTTAGCGAGAGAGTTGTTTACGTCGTCAAAAGCTAGTTCACGTCGATTTATTTTAAAAGTCAGTGATGTATCATCGGCAAACAGAACTATCCCGTGTTTATCCTTGGCAAGGTAAGGAAGGTCATTAATGTAAATAAGGAACAGAAATGGTCCTAATATAGACCCCTGTGGGACACCTATTTTCATAACTGATCCATTAGACCGTTTTCCATTCACGTCGACTTTCTGAATTCTATCGCGTAGATAGTTACTCATTAAGTCTAGAGCTACACCCTGAATTCCATAGTGGTGTAGTTTCCTAACTAACGTTTCGTGTTGAACACAATCAAACGCCTTAGATAAGTCACAGAACACACCAAGTGCATCACGTGACTCCTCCCAGGCTTCAAATATGTTTTGTATTAGCTCAACACCTGCGTCGATTGTTGAGCGACCCCGTGTGAAACCAAATTGCTTAATATGAAGTAAATTATACTTATGAAAATGGTAAAGTAATTGATTTAAAATGAGTTTTTCAAAGATTTTACTGAAAGTGGGTAGTACGGATACTGGTCTAAAGTTAGTGGGGTCAGAAGTACTACCCGATTTAAACAATGGAACTATTTTACTAAGTTTCATTAAGTCAGGAAACACACCACAATCTATACAATTATTAAATATTAAGGCTAAATCGGGTGCAACAATATCAATTAATGATTTGACAACGTTTACGGAAATGCCCCACAGATCATTTGTGTATCTTCATCATCATCATCATATCAACCCATTACCAACACACTACCACCGTGCAGTGGGGTGCATTGAGGGTATGCACAGAGAATGCTGATGGAATATAATAAAGAATAACTCCAGTACGAGTTATAAAAACTTAAGGGTAGGCTTTTTTAACTCTTAAAAAGCCTTTCCTTACGTTTCTTAACACTTGTGTTAACACTGGAGTTTTTTTTTTGTTTTCGCTTTGTGCATGCCCTGTCCATACCCTGTGCCACTGCAGTACCAGGGCACTAGTCTCCTCCCACAATGACTAGGGTCTTGGCCGTAGTCCCCAATGCTGGCCCAGTGGTGGACTCCATATGCCTTCGAGAACAGTATGGGGAACTATGAGGTATGCAGCATGTTGGGTCTGCATTTTTTTATACAATGTGCAATAATCTTGATCGTAACTAATAATCATAAATGTGAAAGTATGTTGTGTTTTTTGTAATAGTTTAATTAGTTAGTAATAATTTATGTTTAATAAAGAATCACCCTGTAAAAGTATTACATCAAAAGAAGCACATTTATTTATTCATACAAACTAATTCAAAATTCACAAACATTCTGTTAAGTGTTTACTTATGACAGATAGATATTGAAGATAATAGACCGACACGCGCATAGTACTTACGCTACGCGACGCGTACGTAATAAAGTACCGGGAGTAACATGATCTCAATTTTGCATGTGTTGTTAGGGCCGTATCTGATTTCTTTCAGTAAAAACGATGGCAGTGGCTTACTCAAAAAACAACTAGGTTTCTGATTTTACAGATAAGTCTCAGAGATATATAATGTACCTCCAAAGCCTGTGAAGTATTATTTCGGTTTTCATTTACATGTTATATATACCTACTTCTAAATTATAATGAAATTATATTATCTCTCGCAGATTGCATGTGCCTTAATACGTCGGAGGCGTCGACCATACATACAGTTGGGGTGCAGCGTCAGATTCTGCGGTCTATGTGCTCTGCAGGGCCCAGCTGTCTCCTGAGCCCTACGAGGTTGCACTCCGCGTGTCGCATTGCAGGCCTGGCGCCGCTCTACTGCGATGTGCACGCACCCTATGCGCCCACGCCGGTTAGTCTAATTCTTTCTAGCTAGTCTGCACTGCGGAATTTCTCTTTTCCTTCTTTTTGAAGTTATACTTCTTTTGGCGCGTTAGGGAAAAATGTAGAGAGAACATTTTTTTTTTTTTCGTTTCTTTCTAATGGCAAAAAAGTCAATTAATGTTGCAGAAATTCATAAATTTAAAGTCACCCTTCACTGCTAGCTTAGGCAGGCAACCATAATTATTAGTAGGAACTTAGTTTTACAACAGTAAAGTAGAATCATCAGTAGCCTATTAAGTTTTAACTGCTTGCTTGTCTGCTAGTAGCTTATATAATAATAATATTGCCGCTGGCTGATTTGCGGTTTGCTTCCTTTTGACTCGTCGGTCTTAGTGTGAGCGACCACAATATATGTATAAAATAATTAGTGTACACATTTGTTTTACAGGATGAACAACGTAACTTCCTGTTATCTGTGGCGCTAGAAGCTCGCCTGTCTCGATTTCTGAAACGTTGCGCACATGATTGGGCAACCGGTACGCATAGTGGAGTTGGCTGCACTCTCACTTTTTTGGTAAGTATGCTATTTCTGTGCTGTGCACACAATATGCCGATACAAAACCAAAGAAATACCTATCACTAGAAACTTAATGACCTTATCTGTACTACAAATTATAATAGAATAGAATAGAATTTATTTATTCACCAGAACAACACAAACAGACTTAAATACGGAGTAACTTAAAATTTTATACATAATTATTAATAGTTTAAGTGTATGATGTGTTGTGCCAATAAAAAGGCTCTGACTCAGCTTAATGTTCGGGATACTAATGTACCCACAACGCTGGTATTCTGACGGTACCTATTGAGTTGAGGGAAGTCCAGTTATGAAATCACATATAAAAACAAAAGTAAACTAAATAAAGGAAAGGAGATGAAAATTCATTTTTATTTTAGTAGTAATGAAAAAGTGTGTTAGTCAGATCATAATTTTTATTCTTTAGTAGTTATTGTAAGATAGTGTCACATTAGATTTTTAAATGTTCAGTAGATAATAGTGATGAAATTTTTAAAACAAAACTTTCTTTTGGCATTTCTAAAAGGTGGTGGGATGACTTTACAATGTATAATTGTTAAGTTAAGACTTAACAATTATTCATTGTAATGAAGGATGGATGCGGTTTCAAAACGAAACGTGCGTTGAACATTGTAAAACAAACGTGGTACATTGCCGAAGATCTGTTTGGTGTGGAATATAAGGATTGAAGAAATAATAAATTACACCATACATCTACTCCTGCTTTCGCGGAGTATAGCAAATTAAGCTTAATTTTCATAACATGTCATGGAATCCCGCAAAGTAACGCCTGCCTCTATCCAATATTTCTAGTTCTGAGGCTTAAATTGAAGAAATTCATCAATGCGTGTTTTTTTAATTAATAGGTTGACTGGTGTTGGAAACGTGCTATTGAGCTGAAGGAAAACGCAAAAGAACTGACGGCGCCGTTGTTTACTTCATCCACATTACCAGACAGGTTTTTATTTATTTCGCAAACACGTTAAATTATAAAGTATTATTTTTCAATGTTAATTCATTTTAAAGTATGGTAATGGTTTAAAATTTGTAGGTAAAAGGTATCATTGTAACGATAAAAACGAGCCCAAACTCGATATAGCTAACTACGCTCCTCTAGGATTTCCAGTGCCAACCTAAGTATACCTTCAGGTCACTCCACTAGGTTCCGAAAGTAAGGTAAAGAACTCAAACTGGATTAACCGAGGTCTGTTCGTCTAGGAGTTCCTGTTCTAATCTTTGAAGTATACCTTGAGGTCACTCACATACGTCACGTGCATAAGTAATAGTGCGTATTGATCTTCTAACGTCGTTACAATCTTGACAGACTGACTTGACGGACTGACTTGACAGACTGACTTGACAGACTGACTTGACAGACTGACTTGACAGACTGACTTGACAGATTGACTTGACAGATTGACTTGACAGACTGACTTGACATGCCACAACACACAAATTACGACCGTCGTGGTCGTCTGCTTAACACTCTTGCCCTAACGGGTGCTTTTCTTGCGCCTTCAAGTAGAGGAGCCTCGATTGCGGCCTTCACTTGGTCGGTCCATCTCATCGTTGATCTACGGCGTACTCTGGTATCTTCTATTTTCCCCTGAACCACAAGATGCTCAATGGACACGTCATTACGCCTGGACACGTGACTGAAACTGAGATTTCGTGCTTGAACTGGAGAAGATAGGAGCTGTTTGATGCCGAGTTCGTGGAGAATCAATTTATTCGTACGGAACATGTTCTAGGTTCTACAACAACGTTCTCATCCAGCACTACATCTCAAGAGTAGATGCTCTTGAGATGTGGTGCTGGAGGATAATGTTGTTGTTCTTTTCTTCTCAGTCTCCCTCAAGGTCGTCAACTTAACAATTATTCATTGTAAAGCCAACATCTCCTGAGGATGTACCGGTTTCAGAGCGAAACGTGCGTAGAGGGTACATTGCCGAAGATCTATTTGGTGTTGACTATAAGGATTGAAGAAATTATAAATTACACCATACAAATTCTCCTGCTTTTCGCGGAGTATAGCAAATTTAGCTTAATTTTCATAATACCTCAAGGGCCATTTCTTTGAAGCGTAGAAAACATAGTATTGATGCCTATTACCCATTATGGAAACGCGTCCTTAAAAATAAAAATTCTTCCTTCCAGAAACGTCGTCCGGTGCCTGGAACACTGCGTGCAGCAACTGACAGCTCTCACAGGTCTTTTGGATGCTATACTCACAAAGTGCTGTAACCTTGTTGTGCCTGATGGTAAGTCCACCAACTGGTGCTGGTTTCCGTTCACTATGCTTCTTGTTGTGAGTGTAAAGAAAGGCCCAATCAACGCTTTGCATTTTTCGGCCAATCACAAACCGTCTGGATGGAGAAGTGAGCGACCAAGGTAGTGTAATTGGTCGTACATTTGCAAGTCATTGCAGAAACCTTTAATTGCGGGAGAACCAAATGACTAAGTCGCTTCTTTTAATGCATTTATTTTAATATACTATTTGAATTTACATTCATTTTTACTAGTAGCGTATAACTAAAAAATAGGGGGATTACTCTTATGTGTAATAGTACTGCTTCCCTTAAAAACCTAACAAATTAATAAATAAATAATAAATGTAGCGGTAAGGCCACCAAATTGTACTCTCTTGTTATGTATTTATATCTCTGTAACTACTTTTTTTCTTTGGTGTACAATAAAAGTGCATTCATTCCTTCATAAATAAATAATTTCGGATAGTTAGATGTGCTGAAATGGAAGCCAAAGCCTTGTCTGACTTCACGTGCTATATAGTAGGCAGGTAATGGATTGATAATAATGAAAGAGAATTTATATTCATACTTACCTTATATTTCAGCACTAAGTGAAATGGAAGAGAAATATAAGGGCATAGGCACAGTGTCGCTTTACTTTCAAGTGGTGCAGTGGTTTGTACGCGTGGGCCTACTACCCGAACGTCTGCACTCGTTCGACGCGTTGCCTTACCCCGCTCCCCAGCTCTACTCCACTTACAATAAACGGTGAGTTTGAAATGAAAATACACTTCGTACGACACCCGCATATAAGTATGGATTAATGTTTTTTTTATCACAAAACAGATCATGACATAGCAAAGGAACAACAACCAATAAAAATAAAACTAGCCATTTTAAATCTTATTATTTTCTAGCCGTATAAAACTGCATAGATTGCAAGATAAACCAGAAGAAGTCTCAGAGAACAAGTCCTGCCCACTTCTTTACATTGACCAACTGATTGAACACGAGTTCGGCGGTGAAAGAGTACATCAGTAAGTAGTCGATTTGTTACTCTCTAGCTCATAACGATTTTGATTTTGTTTTTTTTTTGTTTGAAAGGTGAAAATCGGTACAAGATGGCCGCCGCCATCGGTACAAAATGGCGGATTACGATGGGTATCTACGCGAATCGTATCGGAATGCTAATTAATGTAGCTACTTCTGGAGTCCTAATACGTGTGTGTTAAATAGGGCACGCGTAATTTTATTTTTGTTTGTTTTGTGTCGCAGGATGTGGGTAAAAGGTGGAAGCGAATGCGAAGGTCTCTACCCCCCGCCATCGCTATACGCATTACTCCGACTTTACCTGTTACCGGATATCGCTCTGGAGCATAAACACTCACTGCTGCTGTACCTCCTGCTGGACTATTCCATGCTGTATGATGAAATGCGGTAAGTATTATAAAATATATGAACCCGAGCCAAACTTGCGTTCAAGCCACACAGATTATGAAATGATTTAAGAAATTCTAGAATGGCTATGTTATAATTGTTAACTCAAAACTTCCTTTATTTAAACACACCTATAAAGTAACTCATGCATCTTCAGCAAACAATGAGGAACAGTCATTTATGTAAATGAGGAACAGAGATGGTCCTAATACAGACCCCTGAAAGACCCCTTTTTTCTCAGCTAAACTACTACTTTCAAGACCTAGCTTGGTTCACTCAAATGACGTAGTGCATTATGCGAAACTGGTTTCATGAACATACGAGAACAGTATTAAACGTCCAACATGCAACACAATTATTACTTTTCAGTACTATTCTGACTCATCTCATTTATAATTGTATGTATGTAACTTAAAAAATCATAATTCCCAGCGCTGAATGAAGAATAACAGTGATACACCATTATAGAAATACTATCATGTCAATCTTAAATGTATATATTATATATATATTTTTAAAGAAATAAAATAATATATAATCAGGCTTCATTTCCATCAATTAATAATTAAAAGCGTCGTAATTACAATTAGTGTTAAAGTGTGAAATCTAACTACATTTAACATTTATTTATTACATTGAATTCTCCCTGTTGACAGAAACAGAGGTACTAATGTTTTTTGATTCTGGACATAAACAACTAGTTTTATGAGTTATACATTTCGTAGGTATGAGGCGGTGATCCGTCGATTGATGCAATTCCCAACCATGTTTGGTCTCAGCAATACTGCTATTAAGGCCACACAGGCTTTTTGGCATCTCGATCACAGGGACTTTGATGTAAGTATTGCGTTTAAAAAATTATTATGTGTCTTTTACTGTTAAAATGACTACTAGACTATATATATCGACTACTAGAACTACAGTTTAGTTCTGGTAATTTTTATTTGAAGGGCATGTGTTTGTGTTGTTTTCTAATAAACAAGCGATTTTGTCACTTAGCCAGTCTCAGCACTATTGTCAAAATCAGTAAAAAGTATTAACATCACATTCTTCTATTTGCATGTTTAACCCTTTGCCCATTAAAAATATAAGAGATTGGAAGTCAATGCCAACAATAATTTCAAATGTGCACTATTGTCTAGCTTAGCTTAACCGGATTTCATAGTTAACATGTTAAATCCTTCACCCAAATACAAATAATGAAGCATGGTAAAGATAATAGTAAACTTACACAATAATATAGCAAATAAAAGTTAGCAGTATTGTTAGTCAGTCAGTCAGTGAAGCAAATTCACACGTCAAATTATCTGCTCTTAAATAATATGAAGGATAGAACAAGATTTGTTTCCAGGCGAATAATCACATTTATCAGTCAGTCAGTTTCATTCACATGTTCTTTTTCAGTTTGCATTAGACCAGCTGCAATGTCTAACTGGCAACACGCTATCGGGCTGGCAACACCACGTGGTTTTATCGTCGTTACTAGCTCAAAAAGAGACGCAAGCCGCATTACAATATTTACACGTTAAAAAACCTCCGCCCATACAGAACATGAAGGACGGGGAAGACAATGTGAACGAACATTATAAATTGGAGGATTGGCAATCTTGCTGCAATTTATATTTGGCAAGGGGACTGGTGTTTGAGGCGTTGGATGTCATCAGAATGTGCGTGCGGAACGCCGAAACGGTTGGAGATAAAGCGCATTTGCTGAATTTCTTTTATCGAGGTTAGTGTTATGACGCTACGCTACGCTTGGGTATAGATGGTGATGTGTATCGTAGTATATTTATTTATTATTTGTGAATTATTAGCATTTAAACTTCCAATTGTATATTGAATAGAAGGCGTTACGAAGGAACTCCTTGATTATACAAGTAATTAAAATATCACTTGCTTCAACGGTGAAAGAAAACATGGTGAGGAAACCTGCATGCCTGAAAGTTCACGATAATGTTCTCAAAGGTGCGCCTTAACCCCGTCTCATTGTGGGAGGAGACCCAGTGTAGTGGGTCGGTAATGGGTTGATATGATTGATGATGATGATGATGATGACAAAGAAAACTAAGCTAAATTTCCTATAATTCGCAAAAAAACAGTATATATAAATTAATTAATGTTATTCGTAAAGTTAACATCTCCTGGGGTAGCTTCGGTATCGGAGCAAAACGTGCGCGCAGACAAAGGTTAAACTTTCGCAGATTAATTTGGTGTGGAGTATAAAGATTAACGAAATTATAAATTGCGCCAAACAGATTTTAGTTTTAGGTTATTTAAGGAAAGTAAGCTTCCTGTTCATTTTGATTTGTATACAACTAGTAACTATTTTGGCTCATTTCCTCGAAACCTTTTTACCATCATAATTGGCGAGGCACTGTATCTATTGGATCTGCAACTTAATATAGTTAACATGGCATGGACACATTCGGATACAAATTTCTATATCTTCAATATCAGAGATACATTCAATGCTAAACAGAAGATTTTATTTCTTTCGTTCTTTTAGATTTTTTTACGCCAACGCCTAACTTAATTTGGTTACGCCAAAGCAGTTTATATTTGAAGTTTTTTTTTATATATTACCAGTATCTTCTCCCAGGAATTTTATAAAAATTTTACACTAAACCTATCCAAATAAATTTTGGATAGTTTGGCCATTTAAGAACGCCATTTATTTGTTTTAGGTTGTCGCAACACCGGCCAGCTATCGAAGGTCCTCCAAGTGACACTGCTGCCTTTTGAAGAGGAAGTATTCATTAAATATCTACAGGATAGCAACGAATCACAAACGTCTGAACTACTTGTCATGTATTATTTGCAACAGGCGAGGTACCTATGTTTAATACTAAGTATTTTTTTTATTATCGAGACACGAAAAGTTCCTTTAAAATACCCAAATTTTATCAAATACATTCAAACTATTAACTTTTTTGTTCATTAAAAAATAGTTTTACTATTTAATATCTATTGAAAATATCCCACAACGAGTCATATAAACATGATTTTGTTGTGTTGTTGATTACAATTTTTGATGGCCTATGGTGATTTTCGCGAGAATAAAATCGAGACTTAAATAAATAAATAAATATTCTGCGGACGATACACACAATGCCATCTAGCCCCAAAGTAAGCGTAGCTTGTATTGTGGGTAAGATAACCATTGAATATTTATAAATTATAAACATAAATACAGATTAGCCATTCAAGTGAACAGTTAGACGTCTTATATTTATTGTAAATATTAATTTTAGTTTGTAATTATTATTTCCATAGAAGAATATATTTTTCGTTGGCTTATTAATAAACAATACAGATTAATTTTAAATAAATTATACATACAATTCGACACTTTTTCCTAGGTATCTAACATTCGACTTCTATTCTAGATACCTAGAAGCAGAGCAGTACAACAAAAAACTAAAGTCAAAAGTGCGTCCAAAAGACATGGCAACGTCCGCGGAGTCTATTCTGGATGTGTTAGACAGAGAGAGCGCTAGAGACACGCTAGTGGAGGTTGTCTGTTCCACTCTGCCCACAATCGCCACCTCAGTTGCCAGATGTGCCTTGACGGACTATGAACCTCACAGTTAGTATGATGGACTTTTTACGACCTTCCTGGCGCAATGGTGAGCGCTATGAATTTAAGTTAGGGTTCCCGGGTTCGATTCCCGGCAGGAGCAATTTGGGAATTTAAAATTTCTGAATTTTCTCTGGTCTGGTATGGTGGGAGGCTTTGGCCGTGGCCACCTTGCCGACGTGCCGCTAAGCGATTTAGTGTTCTTAGCGGAATGACTACCATACACCCTAACAGGTTAGCCCGCTACCATCTTAAACTGCATCATCGCTTACACCAGGTGAGATTGCAGTAAAAGGCTAACTTGTAGTGGAATAAAAAAAAACCCCACCGAATTTGGGTTTGCTAGATTGGTCTCTAAGAAAAGTATATATGGAAATAGTTAATCAGAATCAGTTCTTATATACAATTCTTATCTATCTATTTATTTCTAATAGATAGAAAAAGTATATTCATATTTATAAAATAAACAACCGCGCTAAACCCACTTGGATTTTCATTTTCATAGAATTGTATACTGTAGTATATTGTAGAGATTTTGATCCCTGAACCGGTTAGAAAATAGTGTTATTTTTTGATTAATACGTTAATAAATATTATTATTTTCAGTCGTAAAACCGAAGCCTATGTCAGTCTACGTGCAAGCGTCAACCCCCAAAAATACATTCACCTACAAGTCGTCATTCATACAGGTACGTCAATGAATCTGAATCTTAAGTTTTTCTTGCTGAAGTTATTTTTATTTTTATTCTTTTACAAGTTAGCCCTTAACTGCAATCCCACCTGGTAGGTAAGTGATGATGCAATCTAAGATGTCCGCTACGACTAACCTGTTAGGGTGTATTGTAGTCATACCCCTAATAGATTTCTACGCGACATCGCACCGTAACATTAAGTCGTATTTTCATGAATAATATACGTAAATATGAGGATGTTATATGTTATATATTGATATAAGTATTTATGTTATATATTTACGTATTTATATATGTTGTATATGATTTATAGTAGTTTACATTAATTATGGGTAATTTCATGTATGTTTATATCTTATTTGTATTTATATGTAATATATTTATATATAGATATATATATATATTTGTATAATTAAAAAAAAATATTGATTGCACCCCCTACCTCTTTTCTATGTATTTTCCTTTTACGCCTTTGGTTGCCTGGATGAAATCGCTATGCAGCGATAAGGGCACCAAATTGTTCTCTTTTGCTCTGTATTTATTTCCCTGTAACTAGTTTTTTTTCTTTGGTGTACAATAAAAGTGTATTCATTCATTCATTCGTGAATATAAATACTTATAATATACACTTAGACACTGATAAACATTAATGTTCATCACAAAAACATTTCAAAGATGTGGAAATCTAATAAATATAATGTTATGTTTTAGGATACCATAGAGAATGCAAGCGAAACATGGTTCAATAAGCCAAAGACGAGAAAAGGAATGAAACGCGTACTCAACGTTCAAGACACTCCATTTATTTGCACTCCTAAGTCATATAAATCGAGGAGGTACGTAAATTTGTAGTGTTAAAATTAAAGTTGAAGTGCCAATATCGTTAAAGTTTCCAGATAATGTTAAAAATATTATGTCTTACACAGTTGCGTTGACTTGAGTAAGAAATTATAATAAATAAATATTCAATGACAAAATACACACGTCGCCATCTCGCCCCAAAGTAAACGTAGTTTGTGTTATGGGTACTAGAATTGCCTACTAGATAAATGCCTACCCAGACACTGAAAAACATCATACAAATATTTTTCCAGTTGTGGGAGTCAAACCAGCCTTGGATAGCAGAGTCGCTGCCCAATGTGCCAATAGGCTGTCATAATATATAATATATCTTTTTGATAAAGGGTAAACTCTAGAATCGTTTAAAAAATCCTTAAATTCGACTAAGTATTAGAACTTTTTCAGACTAAATTACTATTTAGCCAAATCAAAACTAATTTGATTTGTTAATCTTTCCATTATGTAAATTTATAGTTAAAAAAGCTGCTAACTTAAATTTATCATTATTTTCAATTTACTTTGAATATGGGTTATGAAAATTTAATTTACAATACTTAGTTTTTATGATATATTGTAAAAAATCAGCCATGCAACGCAACGAAACGAACTTCTGCACTTTTTTCCAGCCTACTGAGTACAGAACAAAGAGGATCGGAAGCGACACCACCTAAACGAGCGAAATTAGACCTTAGCGGTACTCCTCGAACACCTAAAATGCCTTGCACTCTCAAAGTCAGTGACGCTCTTAGTCAACAAATGGCCAGCCTGTTGGACATGCCCGAAGTGCAAACCCCACAGAAATATTACGACAGGAGTGGAGCTGAGACCCCACAGAGTATACTGAAAGTAAGTACACTTGTATACAAATATAGGCGAGCCCGGAACCGGGCTCAACCCCTTAACTGGGTTAAAGAATATCGAAAAGCAACTTTACAATTAAGTTACAAACGTCTCAAACGAAGTTTCCAAACTAAGAAGCGTATTTTGATACATTTTTATGCTATATAAAAATTTGTAAATCGTCGACTTGAACTTTTTTGTTGCTATAATTAATTAAGACTATGGATTTTTTTAGTTTCTTTTACATTTTTACTTGGTTTCTGTTATTAAAATTAAGCTTAAAATTTGATACAAATTGTCCTTATTTGATAACAATCCAAATAAACGTCAACATGTGCAAATAATTTTTTTTCTCTCCAAGAATCGTCGACTGGACGACCGTGATCGAGATGCGCCTTCGCCCGCTGACTCTAGATACCTATGTGACAGCGATGAAGAGGAATTAGAGACCGCTAGCAATCATACACATTACAGTGACTCTACTAACAAGTAAGTTTAATAAATTCAAATTCTTAATTTCTTTATTCATGTAGGCCTACACAGGAACTTATGAATCTTATATGTTTCCATTATTGTGAGACAATCTTTAAATTAAAACTAGAGCTAGGAGGGTTCCAAATGCGCCTTGGTCTAAGAAAGAGCCCACAGCAAACTTAGCCGGGTTTTTTTTGTTGTCACCATCGTCAATTAATTTTTAGCTTTTAATTGAGAGCAATTCATACATTGATTTTATTACATTAATTATTTTCGCAACTTTGCTTTAGGTAATTTCGGTTTGGCTCCTTATTATTGTATTTGTTTACTAACCAAATAAAAAATGTGTTTACGAAGGCATCTACGCTTCACGATTCCAACGGCTTCGGAAGGGGAGTCAACGCCCTCTCCTGTTGCTGTTCCAGTTAGACAGGAACCGAGAGAGACAGAAGATGAGAGCGAGAGAGGCGGGCACAGTGATAGCTACAAGAGTACCATGGTGAGATGGAATTATATTTACTTATCGTAGAATCTCAAACAATAACGTGAAATCCTAGAAGTGCTTGTGTCACGCACACACAAGCACTTCTAGGAGAGAAAATAAAAAAAAAATGGCACCCAAAAAAATATATTGATGACATTTTGTCAAATAAATCGTTTAAATTGTAAACTGTTGATGATGGAATAGAGCAACTGCTGAGTTTTTTGCCTACTTTTTCTTGGTAGAGCCTGCCTTTCGAACCGGTAGTTTAAATGTTTTTATTTGGTGCGGACAATGAAATTGCATTTTTCAACTGAACGTATAATGATACGAAGCTCACACACTAGACGTTATTATTAATGTACCCACATTAAGTTTCACAAAACCATAGATACACTACAGTAGTGTATCTATGGTTTTGTGAACACTACAGAGTGATTAAAAACAGATTAGACATATTCTTTACGTTTCAAAAGTGCAATAGCCCATAACGGTCCACTGCTGGACCACCCTACAGTGTTCATTTGCGATAGCGCGTAAAAACAAACTAGGGCTATGACTATACCATACTGAGTATGAGACCATACTCCCTAATAAGAGGGTTTACCAATATTTATTACGCTGAGCAGACTGGTAGTAGATGACAGCATTACCACAGAGGACATTGACGACACCCGCGGGATCTGCTGATACCACAATTCCAAAATGCTTCTTGACATAAATAAATTTTATGAAAAATAATTGATTCTTATTAATAATTTTTTTGAATTTATTTCTAGAGCGAAGTGCATCCTATGGAGTCGCCGCCAAAGAAGTTCGCCGCTGAAGAAGTAAAGTCTAGAAAAGCGTACAAGGACAGTGTACGGGCCAGGTTAGTAATCTATTCGAAGTATGTTATTGTGATGTGATAGATTGTATTTAATATCGTTGCGCTTACCGTTTCAATAATAAAAAAGTTGCACAAACAATGTTAGCACGAGGTTACTTATACCTACGTTCCATATTTGACATTGGTTATTAACTTTAACAAGAGGATAACGTGAGTTTTGCCTGGACTTGAGTGACACATGTAGGTCCAAAAAGCAAAAGATCTCTCTTCTGAGAGAGAAAGAAATAGTAGCTTCCAATTCTTCAAGCTTTCCCAGGAAAAACATTTTGTTAAGAATAGCACTTTAGACATGTCATTGCAGCTTAAAATCGTGACGTGACCTTGAAGGATTTTCAAGGGTTGTCAAGTTATGATATTTTTTTTCAATTGAAGTGTTTTTACCTGCATTTTTTTTTTAATTAAAGTGTTATTACCTTCACATTAAAAAAATTAATACCACCAAAGTACTCGGAAATGTCAACAAATCAAAAATTTTTTATTCCATAATTAAAATAAATAACTAAGAAGATTCCTCATGATGTATTAACTCGATTTTATAAGTATATTAATTCAACAGGCGATCTTTATCGATATCGGCCAACAGTAGTTTATCCGAAGACCCGAACACTTCTGTGGAAAGCATCGCAGATATACCAGTCACACTTTTCAACCCGCGTTACTCGGGGGAGAAGAAACGTCACTCGCTCTCGGATTATTCCGATCACAAAGAAAAAGAGAGTGAGATTAAACAGGATGGAGAAGAGACAGAGATGGAAATTGAAGAAGGAAAGAAGACAGGAACAGAATGTTCAAGTGATACATTTGCGCCTCGGACTCCGCAGGGTCGTAGGAGTATTAGGTCTTTAGGAGTTGGAGAAAGTACGCCTATGATCAACAGGTATTTTTTTTAAATTACCATACTAAAATTTAATTTAAAGATGTCAAATCCACACTAATATACATAGCTTGGTAGACCAAATGTGTAAAACGACGGGTTGGTAAACAAATTAAACTAGTGGGTCCAATCGGTACAACACTGAATAGTTTGAAATTCCTTACAAAAATACCTATATCCAGTAGTGGATGGGTATTGATTGGTATGATGAGGATGATGATGCTGGTGGATGATGATATCAAATCACATATAGAGTAGAATAACGGTCCGTTTTATCATAGCGACACTGCTATGTTTCGGTCTTAATGGCGTCCTTATTAATTACAGGGAGGATGTCAATTTTATCGCGACCTTGGTCTTAAATAAAACTACTTATTTCGCAGAAGTCGTTCCGGTACTCCGGAAAGGATGGATTCACCGGTTGTAACTCCGTTGCGAACTACAAGAGCGACTAGGTAAGTTTCTTATTATGTTTATGGAAGTACATTTACAGAACAGAACAGCGATGAATTTTAAATTTCGGCGAAAAATAAAAGCCGCTAAGCTATTCTTATACTGAGAAGAAACCCGTACATTGTAGTGCCTCGTTGCCGGTATCGGTTTTATAGTGATGCAGTCAAACTAGGACCTAGGTGAATTAGATCAAAATTCAAAAACATTCAAAATTCAAATTCATTTGTTTCAAATAGGCCTAGTTTATAAGCACTTCTGTCATGTCAAATGTCAAATGTCAAGTCAGTCTCTTTGCAGTGACTACCACCGGTTCGGAAGGCAGATTCCACTGAGAAGAGCCGACAAAAAACTCAGCAGATTTCTCTTTTCCAACATCATTTTATAGTTTAACAATCTTTAGAATTTTTCTGTTTTGTGAGAGATGAGAGTGGAGTGGCCTGCTTCCAAGCAGCCTTGTCGTTAAAGAATTCATCAATCTTGTAGTAACCACGGTTGGTTAAATGTGTTTTAATATATTGTTTAAACTTAGGTAAAGGTATATCTAATTACCTTCAGTATCATGTTATAAAAGTATATACCCCACAAAGGATTTCTGTACTATTCTCAGACGATATACAGATACCACTAGTTTATGTCCGTTTCTAGTAAGTCGATTGTTTATATCAGCTTTATGTTTATAATTAGTTATGTTTTGTTTAATAAAGATTGTATTATTATAAATACAATATTGCGAGACTACTGTAAGAATATTTATCTCTTTAAATTTGGCATGAAGGGATTTGCGTCAACTAAATTTCTATTATTCTTTCTCTGTCCCATAACAAGATCCCATACGACATTACACTATGGAAGTGTGCAAAATATAAAAGCCTAGTTTCAACATACTTTTTCTCGAAAGCGATTGCAAGTGCACAAATCTCATATCGTGCAAAATATCTCACCCTAAGGGCAAAAGATAAAAAGCTATTTTCAACACTTTTGTAAAATGTAAAATTTTATAATATGTCATAGGACCAGGTCGAGGTCGCGTACGCCAGAGCTAAGTCCACGTTCATCTCCACTGCCACCGATTTTGGAACAACCCAAGCATGAGGTGGAAAGTGAGCCTCATCCCAAAGCTACGACACTGAGCGTTCCTAGAGCACTAAGGTAATGAGACCAATTATGAAAATTAAGCTTAATTTGCTATACTCCGCGAACAGCAGCAGAATCTGTATGGTGTAGTTTATAATTTCTTCAATCCGTATACTCCACACCAAACAGATCCTCGGCAATGTACCCTCTACGCACGTTTCAACAAAACAACATCTCCAATGTTGAACATTTTTGAACATTGTTTACAATTATTCATTGTAAACAATGAATAATTGTTAACAATTATTGAAGAAATTATAAATTACACCATACAGATTCTGCTGCTGTTCGCGGAGTATAGCAAATTAAGCTTAATTTTCATAATATACTATGGATTTCCGCAAAGTAACGCCTGCTTCTATCCAATAATGAGATCAACTTTTTGTTACTTATTTTATTTGTTTGTTAGTTAGTTAGTCCAGTGGGAAGGAGCTCGACTGCACTTTCGGGGGGGGGGGGGGGGGGGGGGGGGTATTTCGAATTTCTTCACGCACCACCTACTTTTTTTTAAGATACCTACGTTTTAAGCAATTAAAATATCACTTGGTTGCCTGATGCTACATAATTTTCTCAAAGGTGTGTGGAGTCCACCCATCCGCACTAGGCCAACATGGTGGACTATGGCCTTAACCTGTTCGTTAGTTGTTTTTGAAGGCCGATTGGCGCAGTAGGCAGTGACCCGCTGTCTTAGTCCAATGCTGTGGGTTCGATTCCCACAGCTGAAAAATATTTGAACGTTTTTCAGTGTCTCTGGTCTGTATATTATAAGTATTATGTATTTTATTTATTAAATAGTCATCAGTTATCTTAGTACCGATAACACAAGCCAAGCTTACTTTGGGACTAGATGGCGATGTGTGTATGGTCGTGGTATATTTATTATTATTATATCAATGATAAGTAAGTTTAATTAATTTTTATATTATATTTAGTAGTGTATTATATTTACTCTAGGCACAATTTTTTTTCTGTGAATGCTAAGCTACTGTTGAAAATAATTACATCTATCTACATAGCTTTTGTATGATTACTCTATGCTAGTGTTAAAATTCCGATAATTATTCATTTGTTCTTTTTACCTCAATTCAACCTTTTTTGGGGGTGAAATTTTTCTAATATCCAGAAACATATACCGTTTTATTGGCCATACAAACTTTTATAGTGGGTCACCACCCAACCGCTGTTACAATCATAATGGTGGGTTTCAGCTACAGATCTGTTGTCCCTTAAGTATTTCGTTTCGGAACGGGATTCAAAAGCGTTTATTACCAGTTTATTTCATGCCAACAAAGGTTTTTTTTTTTAATTTCTGTTCTTTGCATAACTATACGATGATAAAAATTAGGATGCTTGACCATTCTTCTTAAATCAAACTTGTAACGTTTACCACACAGAAGCAGATCGCGTACGCCGGAGAGACAAGATAAACCCTACAAAGAATCTCCACGTCTAGAAGCTATTAAGGAATCTCCCACTAAGACTTCCGAAACGCCGCCCGCGTCTCCTTCCAGACGCAATTTGAGGTTTGCAGTGTTTACACCTATATTTAGTATTAATAGTAGTTGTTATTAAAATCAAATTTTATTCGAAATTCTTTATTCCGAGTTTGTTTCGTTGGAATATAGACGATTATAAGGAAAAACACTGATAAGTTCAGCCAAATTTCTGCCTTGCAGTGTTAAACATTGTAAATTTTTACATCTTCATGCATTATTCAAAAAAATCAAATATTAAAAATATTAACACAGAAATCAATGAATTAATTTTATAATTGTTGTCATTAAAACTTTTTATAACATATAAAAATATATATTTAATATTATGTATTGATTCTATATTTATTATTTGCAAAATCTTTATTAAAATAATATTTGACCAGAAATAAGTCCCTACTTATAATGTAAATCCGAAAACGTGTTTGTCTTAAATTATTATTTAGCTCTTCGAGGTATAGGGGCAGAAACCCTGTTTTCCGGTTCTGTGCTATATTTTATTACTACTTATTTCTTAGCTGGCTAGCTAGCACTGAGTATTTGTGGTAATTTAACCCAATACTCACCCGTGATTCGAACTCACAATCTCGTGATCTGTACTCGAATAAGCCTATTCTTGATCACGAAGCAGTTTGTGTGTCAAATTTTTGATAATTTATACAATTTTATTTTAGAAGTCGCTCACGCACCCCTGAATTGACGGCCGTAGTTGACCAACCTGCAAGTCCGCGTAGCTTGAGGCAAGTAACACTAGATCTATAAAAAGTTTATGTTATAATAGCGTTCTATTTTTTACTCAAAATATTATGAATGGTTCATAATTAAATCATAAAAACCTTATTTAAAATAATTTCTATCATATGCTATTTATTTTATAGTATTATTAATTGACGGATCAAGTAAATGGCCCGCCAGATAGTAAATTCAAAGCCGTCGTTATAAACAGAGCAACAATTCGCAGATTATGCCAGAAACAATTCTTAAGAAGTCCCGTCCTGTGTCCATCGATCTAAGGCGGAGTGTATTCAAGTGCCTGTAATAACAGCCGCAAACACACCCAGAAAACGTAACGAAAAGTAAGATTTTTGTCATGATTTCCAATATTTAGAGATCGCATCTAGGTAAGACAATCGACAAATCTTGTCCATAGACCTCTACAGATAATGTAAACTCATAAATTCTCTGTTTAGGAGTCGCTCACGCACTCCAGACACAGAAGTAATGGCCGAAGAAAAAGTTGTAGCTAGTCCTCGCAGTGTAAGGTAAGATATTCATGCTTCAAAACGCGAAGGCCCAAGTAGTGCGTTCCATCTAAGTCCGCATTGTATAAATTATGATCGCGTGCATTACGCAAATTCAGCGTACGCAAACGTCGACGTTATTAAAGGCGTTGGTTTGGCTTCCCGCTAGCTTTATAAATAAGTATAAGTATTTTCGGTACTTAAAATGAATCACTAAAAAACTTTCCTTTTTTATCATAGGAGCCGCTCTCGTACTCCTGAAATAGAAGTTACTTCGGAACCGGCCTCTGCAACAAGTCCACGTAGTTTAAGGTAATAACTTTATCTGTACACCAAAGTCTAATATTTCTTTATACATATATCACTTTTGATGCGTACAATACATAGAACAATTGTACATGGCAGTAAGATGCATGAAGGTGATAACTACATAAGCAAATCTAAGCTATAAGGGTTCCAAACACAAAGTCTGGATCTGAATAGGCTGCTAAATAGCAGACTAGTGAGAGCAAAACTTTGGTAATTTATTACTAATTGTATCAACTTCTTTGTTGTGCTTTGAATATCAGTAATGTATTCCTAAACTTATAAAGAAATGTTTGTAACAAAATTGTTTCCCCAGAAGCTGTAGAGCAAAAACACCAGAAAAACTAATGTCCCCAAAGAAGGAGCATGTTTCACGAAGCAGAAAATCTCTCAGTCGAATTGTTCTCGAAGCGAATACATTCGCTAAAACTAAACAACAACTAGAGATAATGGAGGCTGAATCGGCACAAGAAATGTCCGAAAGCGCTATTGAATGCACGCCAATGAAGTCCTCTAAAGAAATGCCTGGTTTAATGGACATTAATTTCTCACCTATAACTAACAAATCTATTTTACAAAGTTCATCTGAAAGTCTATCAATCAGTTCGGAAAAAGACATTAAAAACATAGAAAACAGTAATCCTGTTGTAAAACCTTTACCTTCATTCACAATAAACGAGTCTATAACAGAAAAATCCGTGTTACAAAGCTGCGATAGCAGTGTAGCCGACAATAGTGATACTCATAAAGAAAAGGGTGAACGATTAGTCACGGTACAAAGTGATATAAAACTACCAGCTTTCACAACTATACATGAAGATTTCGGTAAATCAGTACTGCAAAGTGCAGAAAGTAGCATATTTGAATCAAGTCATCAAGAAACAAATGTACAGATCATTAAAAAAGTTGAGGAAATTCCGAAGATTTCTTTCAAATTTAATGAGACTGAAACAGAGAGATCAGTTTTAGGAAGTTGCGAAAGCAGTATAGCTGAGGATTCCGTTAATAGAAATTTGGCTGATACTTTTATAGATCGGTCAAGCATAATGACGAGTGATAGTGAGGTTGAAATCAAAGATACATGGAAATCTCAGATGGAGACACAGGCGAGAGTAATCCAAAGAGAGAAGGAGAGTATTGTTGACATTGAGAGAGAGATTAATGAGATTGAAGGAGAGATGTCGGATGATTGCCGCGTTGAAACTGATTCCGGTGATGGAGAAAATGAGGAAGATGAGGATGAAGATGATTCCAGTGATGGTGATGAAGAAGAAAGTGAGGTAAGTAAATTTACTAAAGGAAAAATTACTTACTAAACTAAGGCAAGCAGCATTTTTAGTACAGATTTTTTTTCTTCATTCCAGTACAAGTTAGCTCTTAATTGAAATCCTTATTTAAAGGACATTACTATGTAGCTATAAGGCCGCCAAATTGTATACGTCGTTTTGTTATACTTTTCTTTTTGTTATATGTACTTTTTGTAGTGTGCAATAAAAGTATATTCATTCATTCATACTATTTTGCTTACAACATTACTATTTTATTTATGTTTTTTAGAAAAGTAGTCTACGAGAATCGTTTCTAAGTCTTTGTTTTCTTAAGTCTCGTGCTAGTGATTTGAATCAGACTAGGTAGTTTTTAAAAGTAAGAAAGTTCTTTGTCCACCATTCTCTAAACTTAAATTGATAATTCCAAAAGTGTGTCCTTTTCTACGGCGATCGTTGTGAAATCTATTTTCGCTTTTCTAATAGATTACAATTTCCAGGAATCGGAAATGGACGATGATGAGCCTAATGATATAATTTCTATCGACGATTCGGATGAGTCATCAGATACAAATAAACTGCAAATAGATGAACAATCATCTGATGTACCATTAAAACCAGATTCACTCCAAGAGATTGAATTAGTCGAGCACATTGAAGAAATGCCAACAGCACAGGACCCAATTGAGAATATGCCTGCAGATAAAGATAATATTAAAGCGATAACTACAGAATCTGATGTAGTTAAAGAAATGCCTGCAGGAAACCAAAAGATTGAAGAAGATGCTAACCTAGACACAAATACAGTTTTGAATAATGGTAAAGTATAAGATTTTTTAGTATTCGATGGCTAGTTATTTATCTTAGAGTTGTGTTGTGGGCACCATTGTTTAGACATTGCGATCCTCACAATTGTTGTTATAGGATGAATTTAATTCAAATTCAAATCTTACACTACAAGTTAGCCCTTGACTGCATTCTCACCTGGCGGTAAGTGATGATGCAGTCTACAATGCGGCCGTAGTTTTTGAACAGCGCAGACCAGAAAAAATCCGAAATTATAATTTTTTCCAAATTTGACCTGCCCCTGGCAGGGAGGTTGTCACATGTTTATTTGCACATTGTTTTTTCTAAACATAAAGATCAGTTTTTCGTGAGCTACTTCCCGACAGGGATGATGTTAATAAATATGCTATGAGATAATTATGTCTACAAGTTTTTTTGACCAATTTTGATAAGACACTAGCGTACCCAGCCCGCTTCGCCGAGCTAGATTTTGCTTTATTTTTTTTAAACAATAAACCTTACATAATTAAATTTTAATTTAAGTCTCATAATATATTAAATCATTTATTTATCTCCGTATTCATTCTCTTCTATTTCGGGCGGTTAAGATCATTATCTACACCATGTACACCCAACAATAGAATATCATCATAGTAAATAAAAGCTGTATTTGACAGTTCAAAAAAAGAAGTGCTTCGATCGTCACCAAACTTTACAGAATTACTCGCCAGGTCAATCCGGAGATTCCCTGAAAGTTTCATTGAAATCGGTCCAGTCGTTTCGGAGCCTATACGGAACATACCCACACACTTTCTCTTTTATATATATAATAGAAGAAGAGATAATCATGAGCATAAAAATATCTATTGGTGCGCTAGTATATAGTATTTTCATCCAAAATTACAGACGATCAAACGGTTATGGAATCTGAATCGGTTTTAGAAGACACTACAATAAATCAATTAGATCAAGCTCAGATGTTGTCTATGATTACCGATGATAACTCAGTTGTTGAATCAGATCGATCCGTTCTGAACTATTCAGATGAACATAAAGTTGATGAAGGCGATATGAAAGACAGCGGTGAGGTCGCGATGGATATTGGTAAGTTGTTTTCCTTGATATTCATGTGGGCTATACTTTTATTAAAAGGGAAGCGGTGATAGCACATTGAATACTTCACTTTCGGGGGCTCTAACTTATCTGTGTAAGTCATGTGCGTTTAAGTAATTAAAATATAACTAATAATAATAGGAAATAACTTTAATACATAAGTAGCTAAAAATACTGGATATGGTACGTATACAATAAATAAGATTGTTATAAATAAATTTATTGTTGTTTTATAGATCAACCTAAACAAACACCACATCTTGATAAAACTAAGCATGAAAATGCAGATCTTGCTAAAGATTTAGATATTGTTGATGCAGGCGTTCCCGACGTAAACCCTATAGCTGTCACGATAGATGAACATATCAATGAAGAAAAAACCATTGAAAGTGAAACCAAAACTGATAAAACACCAGCAGAAGTGATCGATAAAACTGGAGCTGAAAAATCAAGGGAGGGTACCGAATCAGAAAATCCAACGTCTACGAGAAAACGTGCGAAGTCAACTTCCTCAAATAAATCAAAAGACGAGACAGAACCCAAAACTCCAGTGAGGAAAAGAACTCAGTCAACAACTTCCATTAAATCGGATACTGCAGAAACACCTGACGGCGAAGCACAAGAAGTTTCTACCCCATCATCTAGAAGACGCGCAAAAACACCTACAACTACAGAAGTTAGGAGAGTACTTACTCGTAGAGCTTCCAAAGAATTACACGAGGATGTGTCTGAGGTAGATGAAGAAGTTCTGACACCAAGACGTCGCTCTACACGTTCTAGAAGTAAGGTAGACGATGACAACATGAGTGTTGCTTCTGACGCATCTGTCAAATCCTCTAGAAGCAAGGCAAGTGAGGAAGCTGGCGACGCGAAAGGCGTCAGGAAACGAAGGCAATCGGTGCTGAAGCCCGAGTTGACTGTGATACCAGAAGTTAGTGTTGAGGACTCGAAGTCAGAATCAGTTGAGGATATCATCAGTGACTACTCCAATACTAGAAGGTAACTTATTTTTTTTTTTTAACATTTCTCATAGAGTACAGAATTTATTCATTACTTTGAAATTCATGCAAATTAAAAAAAGTAATCATTTCGAGAAACACTACTTAAGTGGATTTTTAGTGATTTTTGATGCTTCTATATTAGACGTTTACACGGTTTCTGTAAGTTCTTTATTCTGTGGATGGTGGCTTTTTTTATTCAGACAAACCATCTGACTGCGTATAAAAAATACATTACAAAAAACATGGGTAGGTAAAAGAGTTTTTTTTTAATTTTTATAGGCTGACAAGACACCAAAAAGTAATGCTGGATTCATTGCTTGAACCGAAAAGTCCCCGCACTCCCCGTCGCAGAGCCAGTGCTACTTCTCGCTCCGAGATGGAAGACGACGATGTATTGTCCGGTGCTGATGAAGGTAGGAGAATAATTTTTGGTATTCCATACATCATTTTTTGGCACTAGACAGCTAATACCAACGTAGCCTTTTTAGTAATAAAAATAATACCATGGTATACAATGCATGAACACAGTGACTTTATGTCGTCTTACAACACTGAAATTGTTAATTTGTCCATACTAATCATTGGTATACAAAATAATAATGCTAACTAATCAAAACAGTTTCCGAAACCCTGTTGCTATAAATCTCGCTCCTACAAAGATTGATTCAGAACATAGGTCAGCCTCGCTTTAGTGCGGGTTACGGAGCTATAATCCGCTAGAACCAATAATTCCCCTTTTTATTCTGCGTATGATTTTTTAATTT
This sequence comes from Pararge aegeria, assembly GCF_905163445.1. NCBI lineage: Eukaryota > Metazoa > Arthropoda > Insecta > Lepidoptera > Nymphalidae > Pararge > Pararge aegeria. Next base: position 4,856,262 of record NC_053195.1, on the reverse strand, counting down.
ATGACTGTCACTGCCCGCGGCTTTGCCTGCTTGGCCCATTGCATGTGCAATTTTTTTTATTCTTAAAGTGTTGTTAAAATTGCGAAGGCGTATATTAGTAAAGATGCTATAAGATATTTGCTCCTTAGCTTAGAAACTAATTATTTATAGGTTACAAAAATATTTTAGCCAATTATAACGCGCTGCATATTCGCGCGATATATCTCCACCCGCTATTGGTTGTTGCGTGCACAAATGCTATAAGCGAGATAGCACGAGTCTCTTGTTGTTTTTAAAATCTTAACGTAAAGCAACAAAGCCTGTACCTATTTCATTGGTGTAAATTCTGATTACTCTTGCTTGCTAAAGAATATTATCACACTTATAACAGTGATACTGTACAGGTCGTCGCCTTGCTTTCAACTTTCATAGGCAACAAACTTAAAATTTTAGCCAATCATAACGCACTAAATATTTTAGCCAATCTGCTATTGGTTGTTGCGTACACCAATGCTATGAGCGGGACACCACGAGTCTCTTATTTTCGAATTTCAAAACGTAACGTAAGGCAACATGGCCTGTATTTTATTGGTGTTTACATGTGTTTATAAAGCACTCTTCTTACGCTTTTAAGGAAATTGTCTCACTTATAGCAGTGGTCTTGCGATAAGCTTTGGAATTATTGTTTTTTCGCTAATCCCCTTATAACGCTGAACTCATTAGGCTCGGTTGGAACTGAAGAATCGCGAGCTTCTCCTGACTCCACTTCCGCTACTAAACCGCGAGGTAAGTTTGTAACCGACACTCATGCTTTTTTAACTTCTTTTATACTATATACTTCTGTTTAATACTTGATGTTCGTTTGCATGCATTTGTAAACCATTTTTTTAAGTCATAATGCCGATGCTAAACACTATGACTTCCTAATTGTCTTAGATGGTCATTCAAATAAATGATATTAAAAAAACTAAAACAACTCTTAAACTATTCTTATTTTTCATATATGTATTTTGGCATGCAAAAATCTTTTACACGACATTTATGAATCGCGCTGGATGTCTTTGAAGTAATATAAATGGTGGTTTTTATCGCCTTTGTTCCACCTCGTTGGATGTCAACCAACGCTGCTTATTTAAGTGACATCAAACGAATCCCTTGGAGTCACTGGAAACGATCGGCCCAAGACCTGTGGCCTTTGGCAGTGGTCGTCAACCTTTGAGATTATGATAAAATGGTGCCTATCTATTGCATAAAGAGCCGATACCTTCATAAAACAAATAAAAATGCTGTTAAATTTAAAATTTATAAGATAATGTAAATAATAATGTCTTTACAGATAAATAACAGTATATTTATCTGTAAAGACATTCAAACTGAACTTTTGAAAAAATTGGTACTACTTTTTTTCTATGCACTTATTCTGTCAAATGTAATGGTCATGCAAAAGTGTTGTCCCCAGAAAAGGTTTTTTATTTTCCTAAGTACATATCAAGTCAACTTTAATAGGTACAACTAAGAAACCTTAGTATCTAATTACGTTTCTAAATTAATTTGCTGTGCGTGATCTGATCGGTTGCGATGACATAGATATGTTGAAAATCATGCCTAATTTTTTTTTTTTCGTAAATATTTCTAGCTCGTTTAGCGAGAGCCGCGTCCGAGTCGAAAGCATCGCCGAAACCAGTTAGAGCCGCTAGGAGAGTGTCTGTTGATATTGGTACTTTTTCATCTTATCCCTATACTTAAAATTTTATTTCCGCATATCTAATACCAAAACGTGTGACGTGTGGTGACGGGCGATCAGACTACATTACTGGTCTAGTTTGGCGAATTTAAACATCGTGTGGAAAGGTTTCCATACCGGAGAGCACATGCTTCCTCACCCAGTTTTCCTTCACCGTTAAACCAAGTGAGATTTAATTACTAAAACCGCACATAGTTCTGAAAAGTTAGTTGCTTGCGTAATATCAAACTCGGGCCTATGCAAAGTAGACTGAAGAAGGTCTCTACAGTGTCTCTAAATAACCGACATAAACGTACGTGGATGAAGAACGCGGGCGACAGCTAGTGTGTAATTGTGTGTAAGGAAGTTAAGAATTGCGTGCCGGTGGTCTAACTCTGACTTCCGAAAGGCTAAAGTCCGAACCACTAAGCTATTAAATTAAAAACTAGCGGTTGCCCAGATAGATAGATTTAGTTTTTTTGTGTGGCATTCAATTTATTTGTAGTTCTAAACAAAGTTAAAGTATTCAGTATCGCTAAAACTTAAATGAGGAGTTTGCTGCTGTCCGCTGAGGAGTTCTGTCCTCTATCGCCAACCACATTCATCAGATCTACACAAAGTATAACCTCTATAGTACAAAAATCATTTTTTAAATCGGTTATAATTTGTCGGAGTTATAGTGTAAAATCGTCAAACACTTTAATCCCCTCTCCCAAAGGAACCGAGCTTAATGTCGGGATAAAAGTATCCTATATTACTTCTAACACTTCCAAGAATATGTGTTTGTGTTCCAAAGTTTCATAAGGATCGGTTAAGGAGTTCTTGCGTGAAAGCGTAACAAACAAACTTACATTGACCTTTATAATATTTAATGTCGGGATAAAAAGTATCCTATATAACTTCTAACACTTCCAAGAAGATGTGTACAAAGTTTCATAAGGATCGGTTAAGGAGTTTTTGCGTGAAAGCGTAACAAACAAACTTACATTGACCTTTATAATATTAGTAGGGATGTGTAATGAAGTGATATAAATATATTTTTCAGCAACACCAGTGGAAACTGCGTCACCAGCCAGCCCGGCCCGTGGTCGTAGAGCGTCTTTCACGCGCGCTTGCGAAGCATTACATACTCCTAAGGGCAGACGACCCTCTACTGAGATCAGGGTACGTGGGTTTTTTTTTAATTAATTTGCATACATTGACATGTGCTACTTATCTTTCACTTTAACTCTTTAACTTCATCTTCACTTACAGTTTTTCTTCACTGTCACTTTCACTTTCACTTCATGTTCACTTTCACTTTAACTTCATCTTCACTTTCAGTTTAACTTACCTGTCACTTTCACTTATCTTCACTTGCACTGTTACTTCATCTTCACTGTATTCGCTTCCAAGCTGAATAGTCACTATATTACTTTAATCTTGTTCCAAATTTAGATTTATAATTTTTTACATTCTCTGAGGTCCCTCCACTGGCTTCAGTTGTTACCACTGGAATGGCTGCATTGGCGTGCATATGGGTTTTAACCGGGGTAGACATTATGCAGGAAGATCGCATAAAATTGAAAAATTTCCTTCTATACAAGTTGTATGAAATTTTAAGGTTAGGCAGTGCATTTGTGAAGTTTTGACTGACTGACTATAAAAAAGTGACAGTACAATTTTGTCCCCTTTGAATTTCTACATTTGACATACGGAGTAGAGCCATTCTCCTAAGAAAAGAATTATAACAAGGAATAAACATATTTTTAACATTGGCTCGATGCCTAGAATAATGCCAACCGAAGAAATCTAGAATAATGCCTACCAACGTTGATATCAACGATGGAAGCATCTGATGGAGCCGGGATTATAGCAAATCATGTTTGACGTTCGTTGTAGTTACAATTGGTAGGTACAAGAAACTATAGTTTGTTGTTGCTCACAGAGTCAACATGGCTCCCCGGCGTCAGAAACAGAGGCCCCGGCAACCCCGGGTACTCCGGGCCGACGCGGGCGTCGCACCTCCAGTACCAGCCAGAAATAATACCATACAATTATCATGTAAGTCAAAGTCAAACATTTCTTTACCTAAATGGCACTTTGGCCCAAAGATGGCGCTTTTGGTTGGTACATTACATTTAAGTGTAGTGTTGTTATAGAGCTTTTTGTGGCGAGAGCTCTTTGGGGGATACTTCCCACAATGCTTGTTTCTACCGCTAAGCAGCATTGCAGCCATCGGTTTTCACTTACCATAAATAATAATAATAATAAAATCATTTATTCGCACGATTATTAAATTGTGACAGAAATCATAGCTCAGTACTATGTATGGTTGAATCACTGGTACCTAAACTGAGTAAAAACTAGTAATATAATAATGTGGGCCATCCATTAATCAATAATGGGTCCGTCAATTATTATTATTAAAAAAAATATGTTGCAATATTCCCTGTACACGCAGCTTGTAGGGCAATTTGGCAAATATATAATTTCGGAATTTCGTCCGGTCAGTCGGTTCTACAGGTCGGCATCAGTGTGCGAACCTAAATACACAAAAGGAAAAAAAAAGCAAACTAGTTCTATATTAATTATTATTAAAAGACGGAAACAACAATATTAATAAATAAATAAATATACTACGACACTACACACGTCGCCATTTAGCCCCAAAGTAAGCGTAGCTTGTGTTATGGGTACTAAGATGACTAATTAATATTTTCATGAATAATATACATAAATACTTATAATATATATATAAAAAACCTCGACACTGAAAAACATTCATGTTCATCACACAAACATTTTCTAGTTGTGGGGATAGGGATTTTTTTTTCACATTGAAGACATTTGGCACAGGTTTAGTTAAAACTACGTCCAATGGGGATCACAGGCAAAACTTATCTCAGAGGGCGCCACAAGAGATGCGGCCATGTCAAATTCAAAACAACATAACTTGTTTAGTTTGTTTTATTCGAATGATTTGTATCGATACACAATATGTTGGATTATAATTAAAGATATAAGATAAATAAGGCGATTCAATATGTTTGATTGAAAAGTATGGCCGTTAACAGCTTGTAGCCCGCTGATACTTTGAACAAGGTCTGGTATAGCCGGTTCGCTTATCACCTGTCGAGAGAATTGGCAGTAAGGATTGATGATGGATGTAGTTACAAAAAAGGCTAATAACAAAACAGGATGTAACACAAATTTGAAAAAAAAAAAATCAGGTCTGGACAAACCAGAATACATGCGTGACAATGTATTCTACAGGCATTTTTTTATTTTTCTGGTCTGGCGTTAAATAACTTAGCTTTTTGTTGCAGATGCCTAATGCAGTGAAATCAAGAGAACACCAGTGACTAATTTATTTAATTTGGTTTCCGTTTTGTACTAATATAATATTTTTGTGTCTCGCATTTACATAAGAAATAAAATAAGCATAACAATTAAAAAATCATTTATTTATTTATAATTATGGTTTCTATAATTAATAAATAAGGTTTCCAATTCAGTCAGCAATTCGAAGACATAATTTACTTCGTTTTTATATTTGCTGCTTTTTTTATTCCACTACAAGTAAGCCCTTGACTGCAATCTCACCTGGTGGTAAGTGATGATGCAGTCTAAGATGGTAGCGGTGTTATCTGTTAGTGAGTATGGTTATATTAATCGGTTTCTATGCGATATCGCTCCGGAACATTCAATCGCTTAGCGGCACGCCTCAGTCGGTAGAGTTTTAAGCCACAGCCAAGGCCTCCAACCAAACCGGACCAGAGAAAATTCAGAAATTATAAATTCCCAAATCAATCCCAGCCGTGCTGGCCGTTGCGCCATGGAGATCGCCAAAGCACATTATGGCTTGCACATTAAAAGGCGTTCAGCACAATCAAATGCTTTTCAGTGCATGGTTAGGTTTTTTGTTGCTCTCCGTTGAGTTTTATCCTTCTAACCTAGAGAAAGTAGCCTATAAGAAAATCACTTATTAATTTACTAAAAATGCGGAATGGGTTAAAATTATTGTATAACAACATCGTCATGATCGTAGAAGAAAAATCCATACATAGTTAAATAAAAAAGGATGTAGAATACACATATGTAGTTTTCAGACATAGGCCTGATCAGGTAAATAAAAAATGCTGGTCTGGGAGGCATATTTTAGTAGAAAAGTATAGAAAAAAATTGTAATTTTTTTTCTACACCATTTTTTTTATTTTCCTAGTCAGGCATTAAATTAATTTGACATAACGTCTCAATAGTATGCAGTATTTGGCCCTAATTTAGTCACATTTCGACTTATAGCTCCTTTTAATTGCCAGAGCGTGAGAAAACTGCTAAATTTTTTCAACCTTACGACATTTTAAATGCGTTTCATAGTATTTTTCATAATCTTAACGTTTCAAAAGTGATATTAGAAATAAACTTTTTTTAATTCACATATTTTATAATGTGTACTAAAAATTTATATATTTACTCGGACTTGGCTTCAAAAACTTTAAAATTAAAATGCAACCGTCACTTTTCTACAATCATGTCGATACGATCAGCTGTGTGCTGTATTAAACCTATTAGAAATAATATTGCTATCCTGACCACGGGAAACATGTTACACAATAAAAAATTGCGTTATTTTAATGGTGTTAGCGGATTTATTAGCATCTTCACAAACTTTACAATGATGATAATTACAATGCGACTTATAATTATAGATCACAGACATCATTTTATTAAATAACTTATTTCTATTTAATACCGCGCATGATTCCTCACGTGTATATCCCAGTTTTGTAAGTAAAATTTTGTAGTAAAATTTTGAAGTTAAACTTCTTTTGGCGTTAAGAAAATAAGGGGCGATTGGGTACGAAATTTGTATTCAAGAAATGAACGTACGTAACTTGATGAACGCATTAAAACGTATTTGTCAAAAAGCTTATTCCAATGGGGAAGACTGGATAACCACTATCAATTATTAATTCCGCCTTAAAGGAATTTTTCTTACGAATCTCCTTATAATTTGTACTTTTCTTACTTTCTTCGTTTTATAACAACGTAATTCGTTGTGCACGTCACAACAATGAATGGTTTAAAAAAAATACAATTTGACAACACTTTACTGATAGTTTTTGTTTTGATCTAAGTGATGACAAATAACAAACACACAGCACCCTCTGCCTTGTTTTCAGTGATCTTTCCCATTGGGTTCGGAGTTCGATGCATTATAATTTAAATCGTATTACTAAGCCAATCAGTGCAGAGTACGTTCGCTAATACGTAAGTAATTATCTGTATGCAATTTAAGTAAAATAGCAATTTAAATTAAGTTTAAATTAAGAAGTTAGCTCGATAATCTGCATAATTTTTCTTTTCAAGCAACCTAACATTCATATTATACTTCTTAATGCTAATTTGCATATAATGATCTTATGGACAATTTTATATTTTTACGACTGACAATCTTTTACAATGGCCCACTCCATTAAATGGAAGACATTGAATATTGAAAAGTAGCGCAGATAAAAATTTTTCGAGCGCAAATGTAACACAATAAAATTGTAATTTTTGTTTTTTTAATGTTAAGTTATTTAAAATTTTAATTCGTAGCGTTCGATGTCGTCTTTCGTTTAACTCAGTTGAAATTTGTTTCAATACGTAAAAATACTTATGTAATTAACATCAAAGAAGTATAACTTACGTATAGACACGACTTTTTTTGTTACAAATTAAATATATCTATTGCCGCACGGTTTCTAGATAGTTACTTGTGCTTGGGTTTCGCGTAGATCAGCAACGACCTTTAAAAATATTTTTAATCTCGTATCGTTTATAGTCGATTACCTGATGTTTTTTTTAAGTAGCATCGAACTTCGATGTTACTATCACTTATAAATTAATAAATGCTTAGCTTCTTTAACGCTTCACATACAAAATAAATAATTACATATTTTATCGTGATTACATAAATATATTGTATTATGTATACATTACAAATATATAATATATTGTTGCATACTTAAATTTCTCGTATTTAAAGTTAACTTCTGGTAGTCCGTAAATGGACATGAATCGTTTTTATCTTTTCAGAATTGATTCTTATAGGTTGACAAATGATAGTGTAATAACAAAAATGTATTGTATTATGTACATATTACAAAGAATTAAAACTTAATTTTAATTTTTCTGGTTGAAGTTAACATCTGATTAGTATAAGCTAATAAATAATAATGCAATCTAAAATGGACATTATTGCAAAGCGTCCCGTGGGAGTAATTTCAATATTTTATAAATAAAATTATACATAAAATACCGTTTTCTTGTGTTTCTTCATAAAAGCCGTCATAAAATACATTTTAATAATAAATAATTAGTGGTGCGAGTTTTTACTCAAATCTGCTAACTAAACTGCATTGACAGGTCTAGAAAAACGTGCTTGTAGAAAAATGTGTAACACTAGTTGAATACCTTCATATTTATTTTGGAGAATTTTTACTGCGTAATTAGCTAAAAAGTTATTGGATGCAGTGATTCTTTAGATTTAGTTTCGAAAAAATTCAACTACATTTATCTTTTTTCATCATCTTTAATACTTTTCAGAGACCTAATGTGATGTAACGCAATCCCTTGTAGGGAATTCGATAATCCTACGTCTCCTAAATTTACGTCTGGTAGTAATACTTCTTCGTTTTTGCGTTCAGCTGGTGCATTTACTAGGTTATTGCAAATTTCTTTGCTGTTAGGTAATAGTAAGGTATTTACTGTATCATCTTCAATTTCTCTTTTTCGCCTTGGTATAAGATTGTTACCGTTAGCTATATTACTCAATATGTCATCGGCTTTAAAGTTTATAGCACCGTTTTCTTTGCTTTTAGTTGGTTCATCATGTACCGCTACTTTATTCTCAGTTTTAATTATGGGAACATTTTGTTTATTGTCATTGCTGGGTTTTCGTTCAGCATTTTTGTTTATTTGCGTGTCCTCGCCTTCTCTGTATGATTTGGGTTCATCTGGCAAATGCGAATGTTCTTTAATTGGTTCTTCTAAGATATTATCATTACTTGCTTTCAATCTTTCCTTATTTTCCGCGGTATTCGGTTGATTATTGCTTTGTCTTTGTTGCAAATTTTTAACTATATTATTTTTCCCTGAAACTTTAACAACACCTGGTTTATCTAAATCAGTATTTTCATCGTTTTGTTTTATAGTAGCGTGTGCCGAATTTTGAATATGTGAGTTAATAATTCCCGAATAATTCTTCGTTTGAGGTAATTTAAGTACGTTATTTATAACTTGATCTTTAACAACTTTTTCTTTCTCGAGTTGTTCACTATTTTTCTTATCAATTTGTTGAATAGCATCTAAAGTTTCTTTAACAATATTGTTAACAGCTTCGTTCGCTATACTTTCCACAGGATCTGCCTGTTTTTCAACCTTATCATCAGCTGGTTTATCTGAAACACCACTTAAGCTCTGAATAGCTGCACTAGCAATTTTTTGTATACTTTCAACTGCTATCTTTTTGGCTTCATTGTTGTCATTTTCTTTTTTGTTTTGTTGCATTTCTTTCTTTGTCTTTAGGAGTTCATCTAGAATTTCTTTCTGTTCTTTGAGCAATTCTTTTTGTTCTTGCCCATGTTGTTTAATAGTTTCTATCAACTGTTGCTGTTTTATCATGTCAATTTTTTGTTGGTTTGCTTGTGCTTTTTCTTCTTTAGGCTGTTCTTTCTTATCAGGAAATGCAATTTTGTCATCCACTACACTCTTACTAATGCCATTAACAATACTTTTTCCGTTTATTTTCGATATTAAGTTCTTTGGGTGTTTTACAGAGTCTTCAATATTGACTTTTGGCAAAATATCATTTTTTTGTTCAAGTACGGGGAAAACAACTGGGAGTTTTTCATTAGAGTGAGATTCCGGTGCAACAGGATTCGGCGGTTGTATTTCTGAATCCTTAATAATTGAATTGCCTAATTCATTGGCACCATTAAGCGGAATGTTCTCGAGCTTGGCTATTACTTCTGTAACAATAGAAACTTTCAGATTAGTACGTCTAATTTTATATTTTGGCTCAAAGTTTACATCTGTAGCAGACTCATCATTATCAACATATAACCGGCCCGTTAAAAGGCACGGAACTCCTCTCAGAATGAGAAGGGTTTAGGCCGTAGTCCAAAAACCACGCTGGCCAAATGCTGATTGGTAGACACCATTGAAAACGTTATGGGAAACTTTAAGGCATGCAGGTTTCCACACGATGTTTACTCTTGCCGTTAAAGAAAGCGATACTTTGAATTCCTTAAACTAAACATTCTTTAAAAAAAAAAAAATATTTTTAGTGGAGTATTAGTATTCAATCAAATATAACACACATTTAGAACGTTTGAGATGAATTTTGTTGGACTCTTCTTTGTTTAATTCAAACATTGTAAGATTTACTACAACGAATTTTAATTTTTTCGCAATTAGAAACTTTTAACATTAAAATCTATTACTTTTACCTTCCGACTTTTCCCTTTTCTGGAAGAAGTCTTCCACGATTTTGTCGATACGCTCCTGGGTGATCAATTTTTCATCGTACTTATCGCGCGAGTTCTCCGCCGCCTGCAGGTTCGCGTACGTCCCCAATACAAGGATTATCAGACCCAGTATCAAGACGAACTAGAATGGAATGTTTGAGGTTATTTTTTTGACCTGGAGACATCCTCCGAGTACAAATGTAAACATGTTATATAGTCATCTTCATCAACGTGTTATCGGCCCGCAAAAGATCCGATTAACAAATGATATCAATGATAAGGAATTTCGTGTTTTAAAATGATAATAAGCCATAAATTTCATGTGAGATAATAATCAAAAGAGTAACATGGTACCAGTGGCGTGCACTTCATAAATGCACAAAAGCACTGACTACCCTAAAATTTATACATAACTGGTGTTAGAGGAGGATTTTTGCCGTTTTATGCTATTTTCCTGCTGTATGCATACCCTGGTTAGAAACTTCATGGTACAAAATGTTTACCGTTGGCTAATATATAAGGCGCATTTAGGACTCTAGTAATTTAGATTTTAATAATTTTTAAGTTAGCTAACTCCGAATATTATCACGATCTGCTCGTATTGACAAACGCATCAAAAATGCCCATATACAGGACTATTTGAATAAACAAAACTTCAGATTTTCATTGGTTTTAGTAACCGATTTTACGCTATCTAGTCAGCGAACTCTAAAGAAGCAAAAATCAAAATGTAAAACGTTTTCACCCTTTTATATTAGTATATTCTTAAAGTAGTTATAACATTTCTATAATTTCTATGCAATACTTCACATCGCCTCGAGCACTTTTTTGTGTTAACAAAAAGCCTAAAACTCGCGTAATCGGCACCACAAGCTTCAAAGTCAAAGTCAAATATTTCTTTATTCAAATAGGCACATAGATGGCACTTTTGATGCGTACATTACATGTAAAATATGACATAGAAGTGAGTTGATGGCGATAACTAAATTCGTCAACTTAAAACTAAAGTTAGGAGTAAAGAAGTAGCCCACAACAAACTTAGCCGGTTGTTATGTTTTTTTTGTTATCACCATCTCACAATGTCATTTAAAACTATTAGAGCAATTATTTACACCCAGGCATTTTTATCGTTGACGTAGTCCTTAATACTTTTCTATAAGCTTACGTTTAATACAAACTTTGAACTTTTTCAAAGACATCTCCAAGATATCAACTGGTAGTTTATTGTAAAATTGTATACAATTTCCTTTAAATGAATTAATTCCCTTCCCATGAGTTATATGTATAACGTGTATATATTTACATGGATTTAGTTTTACGTCTATTGTCCCGAAAGCCTGCCCCAAATGTTTCTTTTTTTTCTTATAATAATAATAATGTTTACAATTTAAAATTGTATACAATTTCCTTTGAATGAATTAATTCCCTTCCCATGAGTTATATGTATAACGTGTATATATTTACATAGATTTAGTTTTTACTTCTATTGTCCCAAAAGCCTGCCCCAAATGATTCTTTTTTTTATATATATAAATTTTTAATAGTGTTTTTTAATTTATTTTTAAGCATTGTTAATTTAAAAAAAAAAAAAATAATAAATGATAGAATAATAATAATAATCATAATAATCATTTGTTTCATTCTTTACCCATACAATTTAAGATCAGTTACGACATAATGTTGAATGCAATAAAAATAAATACATGTCAAAAATAAATAAAACTAAATAAAAAAAAAAAAAAAATTCTTATTCTTAGTTACCTTAGCCAAGACTCTCTCGTTGGTATTCTTGAAGGTGACGTTCAGGAAGGCGGCAGCGGGGAACACGAGGCATATGAGCACTCCGATGGTGGCGCCCAACAGTCCAAGCACCAGCTCTATGGTGGGCAGTAACAGGCTAACGCAGAGCGCGCTACTTATGATGCCGAGGGTCAGGAGACGGAAGGGGCCCTCAGGGATGGAGTGGTTCACCATGTGGTCGTGGTGTGTTGGCTGCGCCTGAGAAAATAACAAATGAAAATAATAAAAATATGCTACCTGATTGGCTTTAAACGGTTTTAAATGGTGCCAGCAGCGTCTTTCGAGAGTCAAACCTTAAACGGTCAATGCACGTCCAGCATGGGCAGGAGACAATTCTATCCCCGGGGAAATGATATGGCAACTCTCAGAGCACTGGCGCTCAATTTGAAATAATATCCAAATAATAAATGTGTTATATATAATATAATATATTCCCTTGCTTTAGCAGGTGGACACTTTAATGTCCCCTGTCAGGGGATTTGACGGCAGATTGGCGCAGTAGGCAGCGACCCTGCTTACTGAGTCCAAGGCCGTGGGTTCGATTTCTACTGGAAAATGTTTGTGCGATGAACATAAATGTTTTTCAGTGTCTGGGTGTTTATATGTATATTATAAGTATTTATGTATCCTATTCATAAAAATATTCATCAGTAATCTTAGTACCACTAACACAAGCTACTTTAGGGCTGGATGGCGATGTGTGTGTCATAGTATATTTATTTATTTATATAATTTTTATCACTTGCCCGTGCTAGCCCTAGAGGAATAAGTCTTGAACCTAAATTTATGTTCGCCGTGTGGTGACGGCAGATCAGAATACAGTCACCAGCCCTTTTCCCATGCCACTAACAGAAGACTCATCTGGTGCTACTATTACTACCTTCAGTACAGCAATGGACTGTTATAGGCCATTAATGGTGGTGATGGTGGTGATGATGATGATGATAGAGGAACAGGGAAAACAGTGGAGACTAAAAATGTATTTAACATTTTTGTATAAATAAAGCTTCAATACTATGCCCTGTTGTGTTCTGAACCATGTATAGCGCTTGCACCATGTGCGGTGAACATGGCGCTATCAACATATGCCAAGAAAAAATCTGCGGCAGAATGGGACAAATTAGAAGGTCTAAGGCACTCCAAGAAATTCTTGGGCGCAACTTGTTTGGAGCTTGTTTTCCAAACAAGATTAACAGACTGAGTAGGAGACAGGCAAGATACGCCATAGCGGCCATAACAGGACACTTTGGCACAGGGTCCATGCTGCTCAAAATGGGCATAATTGATGACCCTACATGTAGGGCCTGCAACGAGGACGTCGAGAATGGAGCATTTGCTTTGTGAATGCGACGGATGGGCTAGAAAGCGGTTGGACCTCTTGGGAGTGGCCTATCCACAACCAGAGGATTACTGTGCCTCCAACTTAAAGCTTCAATCAAACTCTTAAAGTGGATATTTGAAGCTATTTAGGGTGAGGGGATACAAGGACGGGGCGAGCACAAAAGATCCTGGAGGGTCGAAGTGCATCCGTTGAAGCGGGCCTCATTATAAAATAAATAAATAAATATACTACGACAATACACACATCGCCATTTAGCCCCAAAGTAAGCGTAGCTTGTGTTATGGGTACCAAGATAGCTGATGAATATTTTTATGGATATGATACACATAAATACTTATAATATACAGATAAACACCCAGACACTGAAAAACAATCATGTTCATCACACAAAAATTTTCCAGTTGTAAGAATCGAACCCACGGCCTAAGACTCAGTAAGCAGGGTCGCTGCCCACTGCGCCAGTCTGCCGTCAAATACCAAGATAGATCTTTTGATTTAATATTTTTGCAGGGTGATTCCTTATGAAATTTACTTATGCATCCTTCAATATTATTTCGTAATTCTGTTACACGTTGTATAAGATATTATAATGGGCCGGAGTTATATTAGAACATCCGATTTGATAACCTCCTCGGATTTGTAACAAGTCGGTTAATAAAAAAAAAATCACTCGTATATTTTTATATTTCTGAATAATAGGTGTTTAGCTAGAATTAAAAAATATGTACTTACTTTTCTGTATAAAAAGGAGTAGAGGCTGGCGCGACAAGGGAATATGATGAGCGGGAAACTGAACGCGAGCGACATCACGAAGCCCAGCTTTATAACGTCGCTGCCCATCGTTGGGCTTAGACTCATTAGGATATTACCTGGAACAAGGTGTCTTCTTAAACAACGTTTAAATGAAAACCGAAATAATACGTCACAGGCTTTAAAGGAACATTATGTTCTGTCTCTGAGACTTATCTGTGAAGTCGAAAAATTAATAATTTTTGAGTAAACCACTGCCAAAGCTTTTACTGAAAGAAATCAGAGACAGTCCTACCATCACATGCAAAATTAAAATGAAGTGACTCCTGTCCCTTTATACGCGTCGCGTAGCGTAGGTACTATGCGTGTGTCGGTCTTTTATCTTCAATAAGTAAACACTTAGAATGTTTTTATTTCGTTTTAATGGAAAAATATGCTCTTTTGATTAATATTATTTCCTTTTGAAATATGCTTATGAAATATCCTTCAACATCATTTGGTTATTAGGTTACACGTTGTATAGATACTAGCTACCACCCCGGCTTCGCACGGGTGCAATGTATGTAAGTATGGTAATACTTAAATACATTGCACCCGCATCTAACCTAACCCAACACCCGCTCCCCACAATTGGCGTTCCTCCTACGGATAAAACACACAGGACATCCACATACAAAAAATATATGGGTTATTTACCAAGATATTTTTAATAAAACAGTATTATTTATTACTAGCGTACCCAGCCTGCTTCGCCGGTCTAGATTTTACTTTATTTTTTTTATACATTAAACTTACATCATTAAATTTTTAATTTAATTTATAGTCATAGTCATAGTCATAATTTATTAAATCATTTATTTCTCTTCTATTCTCTTCTCAAGCGGGTGAAGATCATTATCTACACCCATGTACACCCAACAATAGAATATCATCATAGTAAATAAAAGCTGTATTTGACAGTTTGACAGTTCAAAAATAGGAGTGCTCCGATCGTCACCAAACTTTACAGGATTACTCGCCAGGTCAATCCGGAGATTTCCTGAAAGTTTCATTATTGAAATCGGTCCAGTCGTTTCGGAGCCCATACGGAACATACCCACAAACTTTCTATTTTATATATATAGATAGATGAAGCGGTGATAGCCCAATGGGCAGGACTTCTACTTCACTGTCGGGGGGCCGAGTTCGTTCACAACACGCACCTCTAAATTTTCTTTGTAATTTGCGTTATAAGCAATTATAATATCACTTTCTTCAACGGTTAAGGAAAATATCGTGAAGAAACTTGCATGCCGGAGAATTCTCCTTAATGTTTTTAATGGCATGTGAAGTCCACCAATCCGCACTGGGCCGGCGTGGTGGACTACAACCAACAGAACTTCTTATTGTGGGAGGAGACCAGTGGGTCGGTAATGGGTTGAACAACACAGAGAAAGCAATTTTGTTTTGTACTATGTAAAGATGAAGATAAAGAAGACGTTTACAAAATCTATTTCGATCATAGTTATTTTTTAGTAAAAAAAAAAAATCTGTGAAAATTTAAGTGCAAAGGAGTCCTTATCTATAGAAAAAAATATAATTCAAAATTTCTTTATTCATGTAGGCCTATCACAGGCACTTATGAAGCGTTCATACATATTTTTTTACATAATTGTAAGGGGATGGTGATAACTTCGTTCGCCAACTTAAATTTAAAGCTACGAGGGTTCCAAACGCGCCCTGGTCTAAGAAGAGCCCACAACAAACTTAGCCGGGTAATTTTTTTTTGTTATCACCATCTTCCAGTAAATTTATATTAAGCTATGAAGCTAGAGCAATTCACACCCAAGCTTTTTTAACGTTAAAGTAATCCTTAATATTATAATAGGATTTTTCTGTAAGCTTACGTTTTATATCAACTTTGAACTTTTTGAGAGACATCTCAAAGATTTCATTTGGTAATTTGTTATAAAATAATATACAATTGCCCTTGAATGAATTTGCAATTTTGGGTAGCCTAGTAAACTGCACTACGAGTTTATTTTTGCTTCTAATATTTATATTGTTACAGTATATATGTCTGTTGTAACAAGAAAATAAACAAAGGTACAATGATAAATTTAGTTCAAGGCCTTATCAGGCTGGCGCGGTGAGCGTCAAGTGTAACAGAAACAAAAAGTGTTTATGTTAATTTTGTATTGTCACATTTTGCATTGTTACTATTTGCATGACGAGCGTTTCTGTTCTATTGAATAGAATATTATTGTTAATGAACGTATGTTTAAAAGCAGTCTGTTTTCTGGTGGAATTACTACCCTTGGATAAAGATGTACTGTTTATAAATTACAGTTTAATATTCGTACCTCACTATAAATATGTCATTACTTTATGTTTTTTAATATTAAGTATGCGTGTATGCAATTTTACATCTAACATATATTTAAATATAGAATAGTATATTTATATATACATATGTAAATATGTCATTACTTTGTGTTTCTTTAAATTACTTAGGCATATATGCAATCATATACCTAACATATATGTATATAAATATTTCTAAGTACATATATATATTTTATATTTTCTCTGAACATATATCATGTTAATTATTAATTGTATTTCTCTTGTCTCATTATATTCCTTTTTTTAAGTAATCTGGAAGAGTAATAATTTAAGAGTATTTGTGTCCTGTATTATGCAATAAAGATGTTTAAATAAATACCTTAAAGTTATTAATGAAGGATTATACTTCAGTTACAAGAGATTCAATAATATTTTAATAATATTGATTTTTGCGATGTATTTAAGTCGTTAATTAGGTACAACATTACTTTTTTGAATGTTTTTTACGGTGTCGGGTCAAACATAAAAATTTTTGATCCGATCTGATTAACGAATCGTTGTTCTATTCGTCTTCGCTTCGCGGTGCATGAGACCACGTTGCGTTTTCAAAGTATGTTTCCGCCTTAATGAGAGATTATTTACCAAGTCTACATACCTGATATCTCTTGCGAGCCGAACGCGATGTACCCAAATACGCCGAGCGTGAAGTAAACGCCTGAGCATATATTGATGGCGTTCTTTGTCACTACGCACATCTTCTCTAGAGATAAAGAAGGTAACGACTCGAAAATCTCGAACAACTGTCTGAAACCGAAGTATCAAAGGACTTTAATTTTGGTATCTTCATCGGGTATAGCCTAGTGGTAGTTTAGTTATAGTCTAATGATTTGGACGTACTTTTTACCAGACTGATAGATGACAGATAAACTTGCATAAAATACACTTGCAACCTGTATACGAGACGTACTAAACTTGCTTAAAAGGCACTTGCAACTATTATACGAACCGTTCTAAACTTGCACAAAAGACACTTGCGACCTGTATACAAGAAGTACTAAACTTTCATAAAAGACACTTGCGACCTGAATACGAGACGTACTCAACTTTCATAAAAGACACTTGCGACCTGAATACGAGACGTACTAAACTTTCATAAAATACAGTTCCGACCTGTATAAGAGACGTACTAAACTTTCATAAAAGACACTTGCTACCTGTATACAAGACGTACTAAACTTTCATAAAAGACACTTGCGACCTGAATACGAGATGTACTAAACTTTCATAAAAGACACTTGCGACCTGAATACGAGACGTACTAAACTTTCATAAAAGGCACTTGCGACCTGTATACAAGACGTACTAAACTTTCATAAAAGACACTTGCGACCTGTATACAAGATGTACTAGGCTTTCATTAAAGACACTTGCGACCTGCATACTAAACGTACTAAGCTTTTATAAAAGACACTTATGCGATCTATATACGAGACGTACTAAACTTTCATAAGAGACTCTTGAGACTTGTATATGAGACGTACTAAACTTTCATAAAAGACACTTGCGACCTGAATACGAGACGTACTAAACTTTCATAAAAGACACTTGCGACCTGAATACGAGATGAACTAAACTTTCATAAAATACACTTGCGACCTGTATACAAGACGTACTAAACTTTCATAAAAGACACTTGCGACCTGAATACGAGACGTACTAAACTTTCATAAAAGACACTTGCGACCTGAATACGAGACGTACTAAACTTTCATAAAAGACACTTGCGTCCTGAATACGAGACGTACTAAACTTTCATAAAAGACACTTGCGACCTGAATACGAGACGTACTCAACTTTCATAAAAGACACTTGCGACCTGAATACGAGACGTACTAAACTTTCATAAAATACAGTTCCGACCTGTATAAGAGACGTACTAAACTTTCATAAAAGACACTTGCTACCTGTATACAAGACGTACTAAACTTTCATAAAAGACACTTGCGACCTGAATACGAGATGTACTAAACTTTCATAAAAGACACTTGCGACCTGAATACGAGACGTACTAAACTTTCATAAAAGGCACTTGCGACCTGTATACAAGACGTACTAAACTTTCATAAAAGACACTTGCGACCTGTATACAAGATTTACTAGGCTTTCATTAAAGACACTTGCGACCTGCATACTAAACGTACTAAGCTTTCATAAAAGACACTTATGCGATCTATATACGAGACGTACTAAACTTTCATAAGAGACTCTTGAGACTTGTATATGAGACGTACTAAACTTTCATAAAAGACACTTGCGACCTGAATACGAGACGTACTAAACTTTCATAAAAGACACTTGCGACCTGAATACGAGATGAACTAAACTTTCATAAAATACACTTGCGACCTGTATACAAGACGTACTAAACTTTCATAAAAGACACTTGCGACCTGAATACGAGACGTACTAAACTTTCATAAAAGACACTTGCGACCTGAATACGAGACGTACTAAACTTTCATAAAAGACACTTGCGTCCTGAATACGAGACGTACTAAACTTTCATAAAAGACACTTGCGACCTGTATACGAGACGTACGAAACTTTCATAAAAGACACTTGCGACCTGCATACGAGACGTACTAGGCTATCATTAAATACACTTGCGACCTGCATACTAAACGTATTAAGCTTTCATAAAAGACACTTATGCGATCTATATACGAGACGTACTAAACTTTCATAAGAGACTCTTGAGACTTGTATACGAGACGTACTTAACTTTCATAAAGACACTTGCGACCCGTATACGAGACGTACTAAGCTTTCATTAAAGACACTGGCGACCTGTATACGAGACGTACTAAACTTTCATAATGGTCACTTGCGATATATTTATATACGAGACTAGACCTCGCCCAACAACCTTTGGTTTACCCATAACACGCTGCGCTGGGAAAACGAATTGATGATGGCAGTCGTAGATGTATTAGTACTAAGGACGCTGTTGACCTCCGTTATTTTCTCTTAGTCGCCTCGTACGACATCCAAGGAAAGAGGAGAGTTGGTCCCAATTGTATTCTAATCTTAAATTAAAGAACTTACGTCTGACAGAATAATGCCATAGAGAATATTGGGACGCATTGCAGCACGCCAGAAGGTTTCCATAATTCAATACGGGACGTAAAATCCGCCGTAAACAGCTGACCCGTCGCTTCTACTATTACCTAAAGGAGAAAAATTTTAACCATTACTATAAAGCACTTTTTAACAAGAAACTACGAGTATTAAACACCGAAGCACTGAAGTCGTGTTTTTTATATGTGTCTTATAATGATTAAATACCATATAGAAGAGGTGATAGAGCCCTGTGGGTTCGACTTCCCTTCCGGGGGGGGGGGGGGGGGGGATTTGGAATGGTGTAGGACAACATTTATTTATTTATTACTACTCTTGTACACCACTCAGAAAAATGAGACAAAAAAAGAACAAACACATGAAGAATGAAGCAGGATACAAAAGGCGGCCTTATCGCTAGACGTTATTATCTTTTATTGTCTTTTATTACGTTGTTAAGTAGCGATCTCTGCCAGGCAACCTTAGGCTTAGGGAAACTAAAAATAAAACAAATAGGCTATTTAGTACATACATACGAATATCTACATACTAATGCATAAACCAGACCAGACAAATAAAAATACTACTGATAAATATAAAAAATAAATATACTAATAAACATCTTAATATACCATAAATACTTTAATATGAGTTTGAGTAGATAAATAAATAATAATAGTCGTCTTTACTGAGCGAGATAATGAGCCTTAACAGCATTTTTAAATATGCCCAATGACTTCGACTGTCTTATGTTCAATGGGAGTGCATTCCACAATTCAGTAGCTTTGACATCACTGTAAATGCTTATAAAACTTCGTTTTGTGGAAAGGCATGCTCAAAGTCAGCGCACGACTCGATCTAAGTTCAGACTGCACTCCAACAAATTTAAACTTCTCCTTAAGATAAGAAGGAGTCTTAGGATTAAATAACATCGTGAGGAAACCTGTATGGCTGAGAGTTGGATGCTCTCAAAGGTTTACGGAGTCCACCAGCGGAGGGCCGGCGTAGTGGACTACGGCCTTAACCCCTCCTCATGTTGGGAGGACCACCCGTGCCCTGTAGCGGAAATGGGTTGATATGATGACGATGATGATTGAATATATTGTATTGTAAACTCAAGTGACTCCTGTCACTTTATTAGATACGCGTCGCTTTGCGTAGGTACTATGCAAGTGTCGATCTTTTTATCTTCAATAGGGTTGTCATAAGTAAACACTTAGAATGTTTTGAATTAGTTTGTATGGAAAAATACAAATGCTTCTATTGATTTATTATTCTTACAGGATAATTCCTCATGAAATATATTTATGCACCCTTCAACAGTATTTCGTAATTCTGTTACACGTTGTATAATATTTATCAGAAGTGGGATATGTAGAACGTAATCAATAAAACCCTAGTGTGTTTACCTTTATGACTAGACAGAAGTAGAAGGCGATAGTAGCCGCACTGACGTTGCTCAGGCTATCAACATTCCTTAGCAGACCCAACGGTAATACGCACACAAGTGAGACTATCACCATTATTGAGGTTCTGTAAAACAAAGAACATTGGCGAACTCCCATACATCACATTATGTGTAGAGTGAAGTACGGTAGCTCACACAGTTTGCGCGCTTTAATAACGGTCGTCGGCTCATGTCGAAAGGCAGGTCTCAGCTACTTCAAAGACGCATTGTTTCAAACGTGTCTCATTGTTATATGGGCTTTTGAATAAGTAGATCGAAACTGAAATGTTTCCTACAGTTCGCTACAGTTAAAACTGATGTAAATACCTACTAATATTATAATTGCCATTGTAAGTTTGTTGGTTACGCTTTCACGCAAAAACTACCTAACCGATCCTCATGAAACACATATTCTTGGAAGTATTAGAAGTAATATAGGATCCTTTATATCCCGACATTAAGCTCGGTTCCTTTGGGAGAGGGGATCGAAGTGTTTGACGATTTTACACCATAACTACGACATAAATAATTATTTTTGTACTATAGAGGTTATAATATGTGTTTAATTATGCCCAAACTTTGTGTAGATCTGATGAATGTGGTTGGAGATAAAGGACAGAACTCCTCAGCGGACAGCAGCAAACCCCTAACTTAAGGCTTAGCGATACAGAATACTTTAATTTTTTTTAGAACTACAACTAAATTGAATGCCACATCAAAAAACAAAATCAAACGCGGACGAAGTCGCGGGCAACAGCTAGTATGCAATAATTAGGTGCCCTACCTCAATATATCGCTCTGGTTGATGTTAAACATCTTCGCTATGATCTGCGGGCCAAGGTCACCGACGACCACGAAGTAGGCTATGCATGTGCCCATTAGAAAACCTATAATACCCATCTCAACTGCCATCTTGCCCGCTGGACCAAATATGTGGAATGCTGCAAAAAATTTCAAGTCATTATACAGTGAGAAATTCAACGGGAAAAAATAAAGTGGTGATAGCGCAGTGTTTAGGACTTCAGCTTCACTTTCGGGGGCCGAGTTCGAAACCCAGCACGCACCTCCACCTTTTCTAAGTTATGTCCGTTATAAGCAATTAAAATTTCACTTGCTTCATCGTGAGGAAACCTGCATGCTTATCAAAGTGTTAATGTTAATGTAATCAAAGTCTTGTGTGCGTGTGGAGTCCACCACTCCACAATGTGGCCCATTGTGTAGACTACGGCCTTACCTACTGAGCTATTAGCGCTTTATCTATTATTATTGTTATGTATCAACTGTGTCATAAAATAATAGTTTTATTGGATATTGGATAGAAACAGGCGTTACTTTGAATTCCATAATATATTATGAAAGCTTAATTTGCTATACTCCGCGAACAGCAGGAGAATCTGTATGGTGTTATTTATAATTTCTTCAATCTGTATACTCCACACCAAACAGATCCTCGGCAATGTACCTTCTACGCACTTAACAATTATTTATTGTAAAGTCAACATCTCCTGAGGATGCTCCGGTTTCGGTGCGAAACGTGCGTAAAAGGTAGATTGCTGAAGATCTGTTTGGTGTGGAGTATACGGATTGAAGGTGAAGGAATTATAAATTACACCATACAGATTCTCCTGCTGTTCGCGGAGTATAGCAAATTAAGCTTAATTTTCATAATAATAGTTTTATTAAATATGCCCCATGCCTTGCCATCTCTTTTGCAAAAACTATAGGTACCTATTCGAATATTGTGCAAATATGAGATCACACAACTTGGGAAAATTTATGTAAATTTATTCTTTAATGTCGCGAGTTTTAACTATTTTCTACCTACTGATTAACTTTTTGTATTTAAGTTTTACATAATTTGAATTATATAACATTTCAATATCACATGCTAATTAATACCAATTAAAATCTACATTGCAAGTTGTATCAGTAATATTGTATGAATATAAATTTCATTTATGTATTTATTTTTTTTCATTCTTTTGCAAGTTATCATGTGAGAGGATAAGTAGTGCATGATTGTATTCTTGTCTTGCTTTTAGGATTTTTATTGAAATTCTTATCAACAAGGTATATCAGATAAGGTGGATTATTCTAATAAATTACCACTTATATTATAGGTAATTTAATAGGAGATTATTGAATTCAACAAACGTAAATATACCATAAATGATATAACAAATATTCTTTCATTCAAAGTGCCCCAGCCCACAAGCTCTTTTAATCTTGGTTTTTAATAGTGATTCTAACACCGGTTCTCAGTGTAGTCTTACTCAGAAGAGTGAGGAAAGAATTTAAATCCTTGGATTTGTCAATGTTCTTTAAAGAATTCAACTAGGGCTTTTGTGCATTGTACAACTTTGCTATTGTAATATTTCAATCTATATGTATATAGATTGAAATATTACAATAGCAAAGTTGTACAATGTTAAACTTTGAAAACAACAACTACTCAGTTTCTTGCTAGCTTCTTCTTGATAGAATATGCCTTATGAACCAATAGTAGGTTCACTACAAATAGGCAGACGTCATGATTAGAATTTATTGGAATAGAGATTATATCTTGGTACCCTAGAGATGGCAAGAGGAAAAAAAGATGGGAAGAAGAACTGTCAAAAGGATAGCGCAGAATAGCAGAGCAAGATAGACAGAGCACTCTGGATAATTTAAGAGGAGGCCTATGTCCAAAGACAGCCCGACTAAGCATGCTGGGGCCCAAAGTTTCATGAAAGTTTTTATAGCAGTATGCACTTTGGTGCCGAGAGCAGTGCATACTGCTTTAAACGTTGTGAGATCACATAATTAAATAAATCTTTATTAGTAATAGAATATAAATAGATTTATTTAAACGTTGTGAGATCACATAATTAAATAAATCTTTATTAGTAATAGAATATAAATAGATTTAGTAACTCCGAATAAAGGATATAATTTTTGATATATCAGTTCAACTTACCGAGAAATTCATAATTTCTTCTTCGAGTTATGATTGCAGATTTTAAAAGAAAATAGCAGCACAGTCTTGAGACCAGGCCCATGGATATTAAAATTAACGTTGCTAGCAATATACCACACTAGAAGTACAACAAAGGTATATTTATATATATTTTTTAAGACATTTTTATGGTTAGGAAATCAATAAACAGGTTTTACTATATACTCCCTAAGCCTTTATGGTTCAATTTAATATTAATAATTTCCCGTTCCTGTAGGAGCTTTAGGAAAAACTTACAAAGGACTTTGAAAAACAAACATTCAAAAGCTGAATTACTATTTTGAAAGTTTCAGTAAATTTTAAATATTTATCTGTACATTGTAATTATTTATGATGAAGAAAAGCAACATAAATAATATTTATTTTGAACTAGAAATGGACACATTGTAACACATTAAACTTTAGATTTTATTGGTTCTATCAAATGACCATGGCAATTTGGCTAAATATAATTTAAAAGATTATAGTTTTTCCCAATTGATTCTAAGTATTTGTAACTTTAATTGTTTATCAAAACTTTATCATACAAAAGCGAAACAAGTTAAACTTTTAAGAAATTTGTGCTAACAAATCAAAATACCACGTCGCCTTTTGCGTGGATGGATATTCTAAAATTCAATAATCGCAATTAAATCTTCAAAAATTTGTTTTATCGGAAGTTTATATTTATTTACTTTGAAACTATACACACTACCAGTTTAGTACTCACTATAATTATGTAGCAAGGAGGAAGTGTAAATTCAAAAGGTTTATTTTTAAAACGTAAACAAACTTACTTGTTGAAAACAGAAGGGCATAGCCAAAATACCAACTCCAATTATACTGTTAGCTAGTGTGATCGATTGCCCTGTAGTTCCCATGTTTACCACTAATTATTTGTAGCTTTGAAATCGTAGTTTTTACTGTATTTAATTCTAAAATCGGTGACCAAAATATAGCGACATTTCCCTTGTTTTGAGCACAGACGAATAACCAAAATAATGAAATTCTTTAGACGTGGTTTTGACATTCGATCACAGACGAATACAATACAACAAGGATTATAAGTCTATCTCAAAATTGTCACATACTACTATTATTTCATGCCAATAATTAAATAATGATTTTATTAATGAAGATTAAGTGTGTACTGAGCATTTAATTATTTTGCACTATAGTCGTAAAAATGTAATAGGCCCGTTTTGACACTTGTCATCGCGACGTAACTAGTTATGAACCATAAGACTCTGTACTCGATACTCACGATAAATCAATTCAAGTTTGTATCAGTACTTGATTGATATTATTATGTATTGTAAAGTGTTCGTTCGTTCAAAGTATTCCTTTAACTTCACAACCAATACGCGTGACTGGCTGTTGATTATACGTCCACTTTTCAACATGTTGAAACAGAGTTAGTACTATATAACAACAAACACAAACATCGAGTCAAATCACTATGTTTAAATTAATGTCCAAAATAGAAGAGCCATAGTTAACGTAATAGTAAACAATATATATCAAACTTAAACGAGCGCACAGTCAACTTTACAAGATGAGGAACGAAAACCTGCGCAGTGCGCGCGGGGACGCTTTAGTCATGTGCCGCTTGGTCAGATACATCATCTCAGACTCATTATTTAGAACCCATTTTGAGAACCAAGCTCATTCTTTGCAGTAAAGATAACTACACAATATTTAATTTCGATATTCAGTAAAAAAATGGTTACAGCTCTATTATAAAAAAAAAAAAGACTGAGAACGTAACTGTTTTTGGAACGTTTCGCAACAATTATAAATTGCATGATACTATGAAGTAAGCGCAAAAAGAATACTCGCGATATATTCTTTCATATTATTTAACGTCCCAAAAAAATTTACGTATTTTTTAAAACACTGTATGTAATTGATTTTTATTTTTTTGTATCTTTCATTTTTGTTCCAAGTTACTTTCTATGGTCTTGCACAAATGTCAAAACGGGCCTATTACATTTTTCCGACTATAGTATCATGTAGATGTTTTATTGATGACTAGAATGTATGGTACAATGGCACGTTTTTGCAATACAAGCACAACAAAATCAATCAATAACGTGCACGTTATTATTTTTATTTTCCCTAATGTGAAATTAAATGCACATTTATCCTAATTCAAAAGGGATTTTCTAATTTAAAACTATTTAGGGTAAGACAAAACTCTTAAAACGTGTTTAGGTTAATTTGTTTTCAAAGATTGATGAGAAGACCCTTATAATTTATTACTTATGATAATATGAAAGTTATCACTTCGACGCCACTTGATGATGTCACTCCTTATCTCCGTCAAATCTTATCCATTTTTGATGATTTTTTAAATTATTAAAGAGTTTATCTACTCAGCCTGTCCTATGAACTTGCTCCTTTCATACATCCAGTAGCAGAGTGATTACTGTTTTAAAGATTATGTGAGATAGAGGACTCATCTAGGATTCTCGTAGTAGGGCTACAAAAAAGGTAAACAGCTTATACTACCCTTAGATCGAACAAAAGACATCAGTATTCATAGGGAAACATGCTAACCACTAATCCAACGCCCAAAATATACCTTTGCTTCCATTTAAGTTTGAAATTAATTGGGCGTTTTTAAATTCATTGTATACCATTTAGTAGATTGACAAAATACGCAATCTACTTCAATGTAGAGAATCGTATTTTATGTGCAGATTGCAGCTTTCATTTATTTGGCTGAAACTAGGTAATAAATAAAAAATCGAATTGAATGCACATTCAAACATTTATTTACCTACTTGGTTATTCTTTGGTATACTAAGCCATAACACATGAGATTTCTTTACACAAAAATATATTTTCACCTATAAAATACAAACACGGCTTTGGCTATTTTATTTCACAAACTATTTTGTACATGAATCGTGTTAACTTAAGTTGTATAATATAATATATTCTCGTAATTTATATATTATTGCCAAAAAATCAGGTGGGCGCTTTCTTTGGTTAACGCTTTTTGAAAAAATTTAAATTGGCAAGAATGTTTAACATTTGGACAAAAAAAGTCGTGAGTGTCATCGTCAGTGAAAAGTAAATTACCTTGTTTAAAAATGGCGCTGTCTTTTTCAAGAGAACATGGTGAAAGGGATAGCAATACTTTACTTGCCAATTTAGTTAGAGAATTGTGAACAGATAAATTAGGTACCCGACTAAGATAATAATTACTAGTAGAATGGGAGTGCCATAGTAATATCTACGCAAAAGTGTAGGTAGGATGGCTTTGAGATAATGTGGGTGTCAATTCTGCAATACACAAATTTGGTGTCAATTCTGCAATACACAAATCTTTAAACTAAACCAAATTTTTATTATATTTTTAATTTTGATCATTTAGACTGTCAATTTAGTGTAGCTCAAAGATATTTGAGCTTTGTGTACAAAGGCATTGACACCAATGAAAGGGATATAATTTTTTACACTTATAATACTGACAACCTTGTCAGTTTAATTTAGGTATTTGTCCACCACAGAATGTTAAATTTTATCTTGTTGAATATATCATAAAAAAATGCCGTATAACATAACATGTTTGAACTTTAACATAATTTTTGACGGCCAAAAAATTATATAGAATATTTTATGCGTTACTTAGTGCCCTTGACACCATCACTGGTGGCGTTTCGATGGCGTGAAGTGTTGAGTTCCACAATTATACGAGATGACGTCATAAAATATCTATCAGACAAAATGTTATTATATTTATTCTGTAAAATATTTTATTTTTTACTTGACAAACCTGTTTCTATCACAGCCGGGTATTCCGTTTTTTTTTATCTAATTGCCCAATATAATTTACTTTTCTGATAAGAATGACAACACTCTAGTACCTATTTAATAAAGAATGGTCTCACGTACGTATATGCTCCACAGAACAAAATCGATTGTGTGCACTTATCTTCAAGCATCGATATTGTTTAAGGTGTATTGAGATGTATCAGCGTCGGAATTCAGCTAAACTTCAACAAGTCACGATACACCTAAACGTACATATAATGCAACTAGGTATATGATAAATTATCTAATGAATATATTACTTATTCTATAATGTGTAATAAACGATAATTAATTCTGGTATTTGCTTCATGAATAAAATATAAATAACATACACAGTTGTATCTGAATGATATGGTTCAAATAATTACCTAGCATTGCAATACGCAAATATAAGACATCTGGCAAAACGTCGCTTAGCTAACACAACCGCGCAAGCCAAATTAGCATATTTTTTAGGAGACACAATAATCAGTTATAATATTCTCTTATAATTTTATACAGGAACGCAAAATGGCATTTAAAAACTGTCTGTAATGTTAAAAAAAAAGTTTTTCTTAATAATAAGTGTTTACCTGTTTTATTTTTGCGTATTTTTGGTAATTTCACTTACGCGGTATTGTTAACTAATTTACGAAAACTAAATAAGTCTACACCTGTTACAGTATAAAGATATACAGAGTTATTCGACGCCCCTGATCTCTTGGTAAATGCCGCCATGGTCTAGACAGCAGCGTCTGAACCTTTATTACAGAGGCCGACAAGTGGTCCTTCCTCGCCCCACGTTATCGCGCGTTTTCTCTATCTAGAAGGCATCATCGGACCCCTGTATATCCTTAAACCCTGGTGTAATGTAGAAAACAGATAGTAAGAATCTGATAAATATTATTCCATTTTTGAACATAACAGGCTGCACTGACGCTACGAGATATTACTCTAGGCTAGTGTGATATTAAATTATGTTAACATACCTTCTCACATAC
The DNA here is from genome assembly GCF_905163445.1 of Pararge aegeria. NCBI lineage: Eukaryota > Metazoa > Arthropoda > Insecta > Lepidoptera > Nymphalidae > Pararge > Pararge aegeria. Next base: position 4,827,508 of record NC_053195.1, on the reverse strand, counting down.
CTAGCTACTTTACTATATTAACGCCGCTAGTACGTATTGTTTTATAACAAATTCATACACTCAAGTCACAGAATTATTTTATACACAAATCTCTGAACTTCCCTGAATTGGTTTTCGCATTGTTTCCCCTGGAAAAGGGAATACAGTACTGTTATAGAACTGACAATTTAGTTTGGTTTCGATTAGAGATTTATGTATAGCAGAATTATCATCAATATTTACTTTGTTAACGTTTACTAGAAACTACTCTACAGCACGGCGAAAAATTTTAATAGAATGAAGCTTGGCTTAACTATGGTTCGCTATTACAATGTTTTCAAACATAAAGATAACGCAAGCTAAATTCAACCTAAACATCATTCGGTAAGACCCATAACACAATGAACAGGCACGATTCAAATAATGTCTCAGAGCCAGAAACGTCAATATGATGAATCTGCCATTAATATACTCAGCACACGCGCTAGACTATGACTTATCGAAAATCTAAGGTAGCATTTAGCACCGACGTCGGGCTTCGTTGCTGAGTTTCGGAAGGACTGTCAAAAGCCCAGAATGAAGCTAAGGCCTTCTTGCTCACGGGATTTTAATACGCGATATCGTTATTGGCAAAAGATGCAACTCGACGGCAAGTGTTTACAAACGAATGCGCTCACGTCGTGAGGTTTTGGATGGGCGTGAGCGTTTTGTATGAAATGTTATATACCTATGCACTAACACTTAACAATTCGTTCGTTCAAATAATTTGAAAGCTGCAGTCGGCTCGGGCTGGACGGCGGGCGCCGGCTACTTCAAAGACTCGGCAAGTACACCCGCACATTGGTGCGCGCGCGTCGATGGTATTTTTGTGAAAGAGGTTTGATTATTGTAAATGATGTAAGACAATTGAAATAACCTAGGTACTAAATGATTAAATACCTATTTCGTTATTTTCATGGGTGGGTGCAGTGCAAACTATTTGAGCCGACGAATATACAAATGGCGCTAAATATTTTATATGTATAGTATGTTTCATAAAACGTTACAATAATATATTATTATCTTAAGCTAGCTCAGTAACGTATAGGCAGTACCTAGAGGATGCACACTTTGAACACTTGATTCACTAATAATATTAATATATCTCTTTATTTATATATCTTTGTAACCATTGTTAAAGACTACGTCATAAATGATAAACATTGTCTATTTTAATTAAAAACACCGCGATATGGGTCCCCATCTCACTAGGACACCAGTGACGGTGCAACCCATTGCGCTACCAAAAAAATCTATACAGTTCTATAGAGAGTACATGAGCTTGTGTTCAATTGGTTGCGAAACCAATTTAGTGGCGGATACGTATAGATGTTCGGTGTCTCACTCATTCAAACACCAGTTGAACTAACAGGGCGCTTCTCCCGCACAATACTTGTACGTATAGTAAAAGCAGTACTAATTCTTTGACGCCAATTTAAAAACTAACGATTCCCCTTCTTTGTTGTTTTTCGTTTTGTACTCGTTGGTAGCGAGACCTATGGCGCGACCATGGTGTCTTAGTGAGATATTGACCTAACTACTATATTAGGTATATAGAGTTTTTTTGTTTTAGCGATTATTTTTTTTAACTTTACAGGAGATTAAAATAATTAAAATTTTGAAATAAATATTACAAAATATGCTTTATGAAATGGAGCAAACACATTTGGATTTCACCAATCAAGCTCCAACGGACTAAGTGATGAAGAAAAATTGCTTTTTGACACCTTTTAGCCATCTTTATAATAATATTATATTCACGTAGTTTGAGAGCATTTATGCTCATTACCAGTTTTAAATTTAACTTTTTTAGCACAACCCGAAGCCTTAGATTACAAACCCGAATATTTCGAACTTTGCGAAGCAAAACACATTGAGAAGAGGACAAAATTCATACTTTTCAGCTTTTTTGTGATCAAACTAGAAAACTATATACTTTTTATTGCTTATAATGCCATGTCAGAAATAATCAATCCAACTACCTCTTACATAACTATATATTTTATATTGCTCCTCACTAATTGAAAATAAATAAATTTATATTTAAGTTATTGTCTATTACGAGCGACGTTTATTTCAAATATTTAACATAATCTAAGGCCATAGCATTTTATTTTATGTAGGTAGAAAATATTGGTTGATAATTTATGTTATTTTGATTTAATTTATTCTTAAAAAACTGTTAAGAGGTGGTTAAGCTCAATCATAAGATGAATAAGCATTTTATGATTTTTTTTCTTTGCTAAAATGTTAGTGATATGACCATATTAGGCATATTTTTTCTAATATTAATAAGAAGATATTGAAAGTGTATTAAACATAACTATAAACTATTTTAACTTAATTTAACCAAACATGCAAATAAACAAGGAATGGCACTGGCAATAAAGTATTTGCATTTGTTAAAACTTAAATCAATACACAAATAATTAACGTTAAATTATAAAAGGGGAACCAATAACCTAAATGTGAATAGTATATTGTAGATTTAAAAATTCTACCCAAACAAAAATATAACATCAACTAATGGCACAAACGTAGTAATAAATAAATTAAAACGATAAAATATTCTAGACACTTATTCTTATTTTTTATTACAATCCTACAATTAGTTATAATATCTATTAAAAGTCATTGCCTTTAATCTATATTGTTTTATTTTCATATTCCTGTCTTTGGATTTTATTGTAAACTTAAAAGTTTTTGTAAAATTTTATCTCATAAAAAGGTTGCACCTTTTGATTAATTTAACACTGAAATAAACATGTCGTTTATAATAATATCAAATAGTTATTAGTAAAATAACATTAGAATAATACAATAAATTAAAAACTTTGGACTTATCACTTCTTAGTTTTTATGGCAAGCCTTACATTTGATTTGTCTTTATTTTATATTACTACTAGAATTAAAAACATACAGATCCCTTATTCAGCCATATTGCATTAAGTGCATTGTGTCCAAAACCAGTGAAAATGACCCCCGCGACTTCACACCCGCGGAATGTTGCTAGCTCACAAACTTTTTCTCTTTTATGGTAAACGTTTAGAACACCAAAAACCACTCTATTTTAGTGGTCGCGAACAGGGGGTTAGTCAATTCATTCCATTTAGTAGTTGAAGATATTTATATAATGAGATATTTTATCTTTTAAATCGCGTAAAAGTTAACTACTTATTATTTGTATGGCGTCGAAAGAGCCACCTCTGGTCCCTAGATGGCGCTCTTTCGACGCAATACAATTCATAGAAAAACTACTAAAATAGAGTGGTTTTTGATGCTTAAATATTAGTCGTGTACACAGTCTCTGTATGTTGTTAGTTCTGTGTCAAACTTATTTAATCCTTATTTTTAAGCAACTCAATTTTAAAATGGGAGCAAATTTAAAAAAGAAAAAAAATTTTTGCTACGTATTTAGGAATTTAGCTTTTTGGATGCCCTAATACAATTGACTCGAATTCCGAGTAAGCGAATTTGTTTTACTAATAGAAAAAAATTAGAAGGCATATTTAATATCCTATGATTTCACAAGTCATGAATTATTTAATTTAATAAAGATATAAAATATCTCACGACATGAGTTCATCTAGGGATAATATAAAGTGTGTATTACTTTTTGAATTCCAGATTTTTGTAAATATATATTCAACAAATATTTTCATGGACTAAAGAAATTAGACTGAATTAACGAAAAAATATTAAACACAATATTAACAAAACTCTCCATTTTTATAAGATATAACAATATACTTGCATTTATAAAATTTAACTTCTTAAATATAAAGAAAAAATGTGATGTTTATGTGCGCAATAAATAGGATGGAATTCCAATAATTTTATGCTACTGATAATTAAATCAAAAAGTAAAATAAATAATGATGTTATTCAGTTACATAACATTACACAACTTACAAGGTAATTATGAATTACTGCACCACCTTCAAAAAGTATTATTTAACAGCAACATAATGTTTCATGTATGATATATATTTATGCCCATAAGATGAAATTTTTAATCTAAATTTAAAATGTCATCCATTGGGCATAAATACAGATTCCAAAAACGAACATCACAGCGCGTGTGTGAGTGTGTGTGCGTGCGTGCGTGCGTGTGTACATACGTGTGAGTGTAAGAGTGTGTGTCTGTTCGCTTATGTGCGTGTTGGGTGCATGTGCCCTCATGTGTGTGTCAGCGCGCACTTTACTGAGCTGTCTAAAACGGATAATTTAGTCAGTCACTTTGTTTTGCTGTAAAACATACTTCAATTACTAATAGCATTTATCGGCACTTGGCACGTTTTTATAATCTAGTGTAACTTTTTTCTGTTACCATAACAATCTGTGACCTTTAATTATTGAAAATACAGCTGATGTTAATGTTGTGACCGGATATTTTTTAAGAAAGTTGCTGGGTCGATTCTAGGAAAGTGTTATGAAACAAAAATTTTTTATTATTATAGACTGGAATATCCCATTGGTAACGCCTTTTCCAACTAACCTTGTAATTGTATCAGTAATATAAAAGACAGCTAAAAATTCTCATCCCACAATACCGAAGGCTGTGAGTATATCTTCATTCCATGTATTCATGAAGAACAAAGATATACTCATATCATGCAATTTACCTATTTCTTCTCATCAGTAAGAAGTTCCAGAATATCCTCTGTTCGTTTCTGTTCCTTCTTAAACTTTGCCATCTGTTCCTTTGGTACCGTTCCGTTCAATAATATCTCTATATTTGTTTTCAGACGTTTTAACGGTGCTAGGGTCTCATCATTGCAAGGATGGTGGCCCATAGCCTCCAGCGATTCCACAAGTAGATCATCTATGAGACGTTTATTGAAACCTGTATGAAAATAAGGACTTTAGAATCTATGGCAAAATAATTTATTTTGGTAATATTTACAGTTACAAAACTAAAGAAAGGTAAACTGAAGTAAAAAAATATACAGTGAAATATTATAGGGATTTTCTGAACTATACAATTTCCTTTTTTTGCAGATAAATTACACCAGTCCAATTTTAATAATTATAAAAATAAGCTGGGAGCATGTATATAACCTAAATGCCATTTGACCAATTTCTATCACCTCTTAAATTTAAGAGGATTATAACATCCATCCACCACCTCACCTTAAAACTTACCAGTACCTATTAAAAGCTAGAAAATAAATCATAACAGCACAAATCCAAGCCCTTCACCGACCAGCACCATTATTATAAACTAAATGGTAAATGAACTCACTCATCAATATATAACCCAATTCTGTACGATGTCTTTGCTTGCCATGTAATACAATGGCGAAGATGTTTGCTAGAATAAAAACGCCAGATGGTCAATCTATGCAATATGTGTGCTAATGAAAACACTCGTAGAAGTATAGTAGTAGAGGTAGACACACCACAAAAGCACACAGACCACTCTCTCAAAATATTTCCGACCCATAAGAAAGTCCATAATGTCTTTTTATAAAATCCCATGATTAATGGATTTAAAGTATTATAGATATTATCAGTGACGGTGCTCAGAATGTTGTCTCAAAAACATTTTTAAGTGTACTTATAATCAAATTCAATGAACACATGATGAAACTGAAAATCTCCCAATGGTGTCTTTTACAAAAGGTTTTTTAAGTTTAAAGGCTGAAATGAATAATTTAATTTTTACTTTATAAAAAAAAAGGAATCCTAGATTATTTCCACAAATGAAATGAATATTGTGAACCACCAAATTGAAATCAGCTCACTGAACACACACACAGAAAGCTTAGGTCACACCAATAAAATAAAAATGTCAAGTGCATTTATTTTGTGTGTAAAATATTAAAATAATAAAACTACGCACCTAAGTAATGGAGTTTTTCTTTGGTTGCAATCATGGTTAGCAGGAGAGCCAATAAGAATCTCATCCGTGACAAAGTCATGACTGACTCGACAACGTCTTCCTCTTGCACCTTGACTGAAGCTTCAATCTTCTCCTCAAAGGATAGTTCCTTCTCTCCCACTTTACAGACCTTTGCATGGTTCTCGATATCAACTTTCAATTTAAAAAACTGTTGACACTTTTTACACTTATAAGGGTTTTCTTTACCATGAATTGTTCTCATGTGGGCTTTCATGTGTGGTAATTGTGAAAAGAACATTGGGCACATCGCGCATTGGAATGGCTTTTCACCAGTATGACGTCGGATATGCAACATGAGTGCATTAGAATGAGTGAATGGCCGTTTACATATCCTGCAAGCATAGGGACGGGTTCCTGTATGTGAACGGCGATGGACAGTCAGCTGAGTTGACTGTGTGAAGGACTGTCCACAGTCTGGGCATTTATGGGGGCGTTGATTCTCATGTGTACGCATGTGTTCAGTCAGATGACCCTTTAAGTACTTCTTACATATAGTACACTGAATTCTTACACCAGCATGACTGATTTGTACATGACGCCTCATAGAATTCATGCGTAAAAACTCCTTACCACAATGCTGACAAATGAAGTCTTTAACTTTGAGATGTGTCTTGAAATGCATTGACAGCTTATTCCTGCAGTCAAAGCTTTGTTGGCATATTATGCAGTAGTACATGCCACAGACAAGATGTTGCTTTTCATGTTTTATTAAATCATTTTGATTAGAATATTTCTCTTTACAGTATATGCACTTGAACATTGTTTCAGTGTTAGTGTGTGAAGCCATATGTGCTATAAGGTTTTCTCTCATCAAAAAAGGTTTATCACATAAGTTGCACATGTAATGTTGACCCCAATCAGGGTGTTGTCTTGTGACATGAGCTGACAAGTATAGTTGCTTTCGGAACACCTTTTTGCATTGACTGCATGGAAATGTCTTGACATTAAGATGTAAATACACATGTCTTCTTATTGACGATTTGTTATCAAATTGTTTTTGGCAATAATCACATTGGAAAAGTCCTTTTTTAGGTTTCCGGTTGTTTTGTGGATATTTACGTGCACGTAGACTTCGACCCTGGTGTCTCTTTGTGGTTTTCTGCACTTTAGTTTTTGCATTAATTTCCAATACTTTTGCACTGTTAGACTTTTTCTCACTGGCTATGATGCTATTGTTGTTTGAACCACTTTTTTCAGCTTTAGTTTTTGGCTTTACCTTTTTATCTTGTATCAATAATTCATTTTTCAAAATATCATTGCAAATTCTTAAATTATCTTTGTTTTTTCTTTTAATGATTCCATTTTCATTGAAAAATGTATCCTTCACTATACGAAAATTTCTTTTTAGTTTGGAATTTGTTATGAGCACTGTGTCCTGTAAATTGTTCTTACCAGGCTGATTTAACGTAGATTTGACCTTTTCTTTTAACTGTAAAGTATTTTTCGTGACAGAGCGTGTCCTGACATTACGAAAACCTGATAACGATTGTTTGTGTTTACCAATTTTACCACTCCCTTTTACTCTCTTTGACACAGTTTTGGATGAGTTAACTCTATTTCTTGCATTAGCCATGATACAAGTTACTAGTACATGATAACACTGGTTAGCAAGCTTTAATATGTTACTAACATGTAATAATCTGTAGCAGAAAGCGAAAATACCACCACCAGCGAAGAGTTCACCAAATATTAGTAAAATTTACGTCTCAAAAGTGTAATAATTACGAATGACGTGCTCTTAGCGTGAGTACTTACATGCACTGCTTAGTTCCTTCAATAATCACCTCTAAATAAACCGATCAGTTACGTGCATTGATAACGATGTTCTAACGTGTGAAGGACGGACGGAGCCTCTGCCTTTTGTCTTAAATAAATAAGACCATTACCTTGTGTTCGTCAAACAATGAACTATCGATCCATATTAAACAACCTCGATTTATGAATCGCTTTTGGTTTATTCACAGCAGCATAGCGATCTTTTTTGTCATAGCAGACGAGGTTCACTAGAAAACACTTTTGATATCATGTGCAATCACTAAGTAAATATAACACACTTTTAAACTCTTGTGCGATAAAGATAATAAACGTCAAACTGAGTGCCGTGAGGCGTGACCTATCACTATGCATGAGGCTAATGTCGGAAAAATGTAATAGGCCCGTTTTGACATTTGTGCAAGACCATAGAATGTAACTTGGAACGAAACTGAAAGAAACAAAAAAATAAAAATCAATTACATACAGTGTTTTAAAAAATACGTAAATTTTTTTGGGACGTTAAAAAATATGAAAGAATATATCGCGAGTATTCTTTTTGCGCTTACTTCATAGTAGCATGCAATTTATAATTGTTGCGAAACGTTCCGAAAACAGTTACGTTCTCAGTCTTTTTTTTTTTTATACTAGAGTTGTAACCATTTTTTTACTGTTTTTTACTGAATATCGAAATTAAATATTGTGTAGTTATCTTTACTGCAAAGAATGAGCTTGGTTCTCAAAATGGGTTCTAAATAATGAGTCTGAGATGATGTATCTGACCAAGCGGCACATGACTGAAGCGTCCCCGCGCGCACTGCGCAGTTTTTCGTTCCTCATCTTGTAAAGTTGACTGTGCGCTCGTTTAAGTTTGATATATATTGTTTACTATTACGATAACTATGACTCTTCTATTTTGGACATTAATTTAAACATAGTGATTTGATAAGATTTTTGTGTTTGTTGTTATATAGAACTAACTCTGTTTCAACATGTTGAAAAGTGGACGTATAATCAACAGCCAGTCACGCGTATTGGTTGTGAAGTTAAAGGAATACTTTGAACGAACGAACACTTTACAATACAAAATAATATCAATCAAGTACTGATACAAACTTGAATTGATTTATCGTGAGTATCGAGTACAGAGTCTTATGGTTCCATAACTAGTTACGTCGCGATGACAAATGTCAAAACGGGCCTATTACATTTTTACGACTATAGTAGCGACATCTATAATAATAATTACGTTCACAATAATTTCTTCAGTCAACAAAAGAGAGACAGAATTTCTATTTTCAAAAGAAATAGGTATACCCTTTTTTAATTTTACTAATGGGAAATGTTCGTAAATCGTATTTAAGATGGTTTTAGATGTGCCCTCAGAATCTCGGACTCACATGTTTCATATACATATTTACCTATATTATATAAAGCAACGGGCAACGGGTTTCCGTTTACAAAAATGTCAGCAAAATCGCACCATACAAAAACCTCAAGCTCCACAGATGTGTATGCAGCATGTGCAGCGGATTGAGAATTCCGATTGGCACTTATTTTTAAACGAAACTGAACCGCACTTTATTTTGCTGTAGATATTAATAACGATGACTATGCCTGCACTGGAAGTTCGCTTGAAATAAAATAAATAAAGCTGTAACGCCGCAAGTATTAATTTTAACTCCATGTCACGTGCTTAATTACGTGAACACAGCGAAGAGTACCTACCTACCACTTCGAAACGCGAATGAATAAAGGCGATCTTAATTATTACGCTGAACCTTGAATTATATTGTTACAAATGGTTATTATTTACTTATACTGTAGCAGTAGATAGGTATTTAGTATAGGTACCTATTTTATTATCGATAAGTAGATGTAATACATACCTAGTACATACACGTATCAAGATATAGGTAGTACGTACCATTTACAATATTCAGAGTTCCTTTAAAGTACTTAACTAAACAGGACTAAAGAACTTGGAACTAAAAATGAGTCTCCGGCCTTTTGAATTACTATTGTAATAATTCCACTGTGGTTTCCACAGATCTAACAATTTACATTAGTTTAGTGTGCGTTATTTTGCTGTGAAATACATCAGGCTGTACAGCACATCAATCCTCGTTATTTCGAACCAAGTACAAACTAGGCATATTGCACGCACTTGTTTATTTTTTTATCAGATTTTTGGTTAGTTCCACCAGTTTGAGCGATACTCTGAGAGCAAATTAATTTGGGAGCAGATAAAACATTTTGTCCTTCCCGTGAAGAAAATGTCTCCTAGCCCAGGCTAACCGTTCTGACCCATTAGTGGGCGAATCCTACCATCTCGTCGACTGCCTATCCTTGTGGTTCTGTAGTCTATATTGGTATATTATGTCCGCCTGACACATGGCCACAGCATATTTTCTAATTTAGAATATAAAGAGAGATGCGAGTTTGGTAGAATTTTTATTTAATAAGGCTATATTTTTTTTACATTGTCACGAGTGACTATTCAAATGCTCAACGCACCAGAACTGTATTTAAAATCTAATCTGGCACGACAAAAAAAAAATGCGTTGATGTCTTTAATATCAAACTACGTTAACTATTAAAAAGACATCAACGATATATGTATAGACAATGAGGATAAACAATTGTAACTATATATCTTAAGTCTATAGAATATATTCATAAACGACCTTTCAAGCGTAGAGGTCTTAACTTAATCGCACATTGCCGTAAAAGCCGCAACGTACATCGTTAGATAATAGAGCTGTCATTTCCAGCCAGCGTAAACAGCTAAGTACAATAATTGCACATTCGAAACAAGTTAATCTCAAAACATCCAAGAGGCACAAAACCATGAAATTTGGAACTCCCTACAAAAGAAATATGTCCAGCAGAGAACGTCTATCGGTTGATATGATGATGATCATGATAATCACTAAATATCTTCCTGTTTAGGTACCTACTCAACACATAGAGGGATTTCTATTCTTTAAGACATAGGTCTTCAAGTCTTTAAGACATAGGTCTTTTGTAGGGTGTTCCAAAATCCGCGGTACTGGGCCGCTTGTTTCCAGTGTTTCCCAGCTACCTGTTTGATATTGTCGGTCCATATCACCGACCGACAACATTAAACGGGGATCGTTGGGGACCGACCAACGCTGCGTTTGCTTGTGAGGCATCGCCATACATTTTATGCTCATGCTTCTTTTTCTTTTTCGGATGGACACTTGCCGATAACCACCTGAGGGGTTGCTAAGGCGTCACCGGGAGAGTAGGGCGAGGGCGAGATAGCCCCAGCAGGGCGGGAGGCAAAAATTATAATACACATATGCACAAAGGCGGCCTTATCGCTTGAAGCAATCTCCCCCAGACAACCTTTGGTTGAAGAAACATATTAGGTACATAAAACGGGATAGTGCAATACCTATATTTATTTATAGGGCTATATTGTGCTGATTACATACATTACATATGCAATACATACTAATACTACATATATATATCAATATATAAACTTAAATACATATTACTATTTAAACATACACATAAAATTACATGGATATTTTACTACAGGACAGGAAATAGTCTTTTAACCGCTATTTAAAGATATTTAATGATTCGGACTGTCTTATTTCCCTCGGCAGCTCATTCCACAGATTAACCAGTTGGTAAAGTATAATATCCATACTATTCAAAATGGCTAATAGCCATGCTCGGCATCTGGCTGCGTTATGTTCTGCTTTCGCCATTGTTTATTGTACAATGGGCGACTTGCATAATGTTCATATCTGCCAGTTCCGGGCCCTCATACTGTTCAATACGACTACGTAAAATTAGTGTGTGAAGGCGTGATTATCAGACACAAATAATTATTAATAAATAAACTTTTACTAAACAAAATAATCAACAAAAATAATTAGAGCAAAAAAAATTCAAATCTCATCAATAGGTAACCAAGATTTAAGAACAAATAAAAAAAACTAAAAAGAGTTAAGAGGGCACAGCTGGTCAAAACTCTGTAAGGCACAAAAACTTTATCTTATATATAAAATTCTCGTCTTTATATATATATTTCTTGTGTGCGTGTGTATGTCCCTGAACTCATCCTAAACGGCTGGACCGATTTGAATGAATTTTTTGGTAGGTATGCGTTTGGGTGGCACCCTGGATGGTTTAGATTCATAAATCAGCTCGACAGATGACGTTGGGGTCCGCTAGTATAGGTATAGGTCCGTGGTGAATGCTGCTGTTCTGAATGCTTCTGTGAATGTTCATTTAGCTCAAAATATAAGCTTAGGAGTCCAGCATGATCAATTTTGTTGACGTTCTTGTTTAAGAATTGTAATCCTTTTAAAAGGATTTTAAGGTATGTCTAATAAAACTGTCTTGTAAAAGTTATAAGCCACGGAAATGATATGCCTGGACCGTCTCTAGCCTCTGGCCTGCTGACCACCAAATGCATGTCGTGGGCCGTGGCATACCTAATTTGGCATATTTTTTTATGCAATAGCATGAAATTAGCCATTTTTCCCAGCTCCAGCAGTATTCAAAGTGTAACAGAATTACGAAATAATATTGAAGGATGCGTAAGTATCTATCTATAAGTATATATAAAAGAGAAAGTGTGTGGGTATGTTCCGTATATGCTTCGAAACGGCTGGACCGATTTCAATGAAACTTTCAGGGAATCTCTGGATTGACCTGGCGAGTAATCCTGTAAAGTTTGGTGACGATCGGAGCACTCCTATTTTTGAACTGTCAAACTGTCAAATACAGCTTTTATTTACTATGATTATATTCTATTGTTGGGTGTACATGGGTGTAGATAATTATCTTCACCCAAGAGAATAGAAGTGAATGAATACAGAGAGAACTAAATGATTTAATATATTATGAGAAATAAATTAAAAATTTAATGATGTAAGTTTATTGTTTAAATAAAATAAAGCAAAATCTAGCCCGGCGAAGCGGGCTGGGTACGCTAGTATTTCAAAAATAATATTCCCCTGTAAAAATATTAAATCAAAAGAAGCATACTTATTTATTTTTCAAACGAATTCAAAACACTCTTAGTGTCTACTTATGACAACCCTATTGAAGATAAAATACCAACACGCGCATAGTAGGTACTTACGCTACGTTACGCGTACCTATTAAAGATAGACTGAGTCACATAACTTTAACTTTGCATGTGATGCTAGGCTGTATCTGATTTATTTCAATAAAAAGTATTGCAGTGTTTTACTAAAAAACTATTAGGTTTTCGGTTTCTTAGATAAATCTAAGAGACGGTACATAATGTATCTCGAAAGCCTGTGAAGTATTATTACGGTTTTTATTTACACGTTGTATATACCCTTTGTCATCAATACTCAACTCTCCTGTCATCCCTAACCTGTACATTTAAGATGATTTAGGTGTTTTAAAACTACCTTACACTTATTTATTACTTCATTATAAATAAAACCTTGCAAGTCACTTACAGTGCTTATCTATATCTAGAGCTGTGAGCTAATTATTCCACGTATGAAATGTACTGGCATATTATTATTGTGCAATCATAACAAAGTTATCTTGAGTCAACCACTGTATCAGGGAACAAAGTTAATACAAAAAAGATAAGATAACTAAAGTTAAGCATGCAACCGTATAATGACGTTATTGTGTCTTAGTAAAACAACAATACTATTTGGTAATGTTTTGGTACAATTTTGTAACACCAACTCCCTTTAGGGTTCCGTCACGAAATTGCTCAAAACGAACCCCGGTGAAACTTTAAACGTCTTTCAAATTTTAATATATAAATATAATAATAATAATTAATAAAATAATAAATAGTGGTAAATATGCTAAGTCCGTTGTACGGAATAGAATAGAATATATTAGAATATGTTTTGTTTACCAGAACAAAACAAACTGACATATATGGAGAAAATTATAATTTAATACCCAATAAAATATTATTAATAGTCTTAAGTCTATGTGCCAATAAAAAGGTTCTGACTCAGCTGAATGTTGCGGATACTAATGTATCCATAACGCTGGTATTCGGCCAGTACCGAGTTGAGGAAAGGCTTGTTAAAAATGACATAGAGATAAATATATAGAAAGAAGGAAAATTTTATATTGGCAAAGAGAAGAAAAATCATTAATTTTTATTATAATAGAAATGGAAAAGATTCTTAGTTAACTATTTCTGTAAGCAGGGTTGCCAGGTCGCGAAACCTACTAGCCGGACAGATTAGCTAGTTTGCGGGATCATTTAGGTAAAAAAGCTGGACGTTTGGGTAAAATAGCCGGATAGATTTCTAATGAAATATAAATATAATCGAATGCCAAGTCAGTCTAAGTACTTTATTATTGTGAAATGTAAAAATCCTGATACCTTTTTTTATCGGACACGCAATCAAAAGGCCTAACTATGTCCGGCTTTATCACAAAAAAGAACAGTGCCTACTAGCCGATCATATCTTTTTTTCATGTTTCACTAAACTAATTAATAGTGATGTGAAATCTCGGCGGAATAGAAAAACAAAATACAAAATAGAAATCCATATGTTTACTTCCATGGTATGGAACCTTATACGTGATTCTGATTCGCACTTGCCATTTTTTTATTGCCACGTTTTGCAATATAAGCAATAGTTTTTGATATTTATTTTCCCATACAAATAGGTTCTGTAATTGTATACCTGAAGACTTAATTTTGGAGACTATTTTGCGGGCGGGTCGCATACCTTGGAGGAGCAATTGACCTTCGATGTTGGGTCTCAAAATCAGCAATAACGTTCCCTTCATGGTAAAACACAGCATTAGTAAACCCTGGTTACCGAAGCTGTAGCGAGGATTTAACTCCGGCGGGTATCGAGATCTGGACCAGACAATAAAAACCAAAAAATCTATTTTTCAAATCGGTTATGCATAGTGGAGTTCTGAGCTAGCAAACATTAAAAAAAACAATTGAATTGAGAATCTAAGTTAAAAAGAAATAACATTTGTGACAACGATCAAATTCAAATTCAAAATTCATTTATTTTAAGTAGGCCCAATATAAGCACTTTTGAAACGTCAAGTCTGTCCGTTTGTAGTGACTACCACCGGTTCGGAAGGCAGATTCTACCGAGAAGAAGCCGGCAAGAAAGTCAGCAGTTGCTCTTTTCCAACATCAACAATTTACATTTTAACATACATTTTTCTATCTTATGAGAGCTGAAAGCAGAGCCGGATGCTTCCAAGCAACCTTGTCATTAAGAAATTCATCAATTTTATAGTAACCTCGCTGTAATAAATGTGTTTTAACAGATTCCTTAAACTTATGCATTGGTAGGTCCAAAATCACCTCAGGAATCATATTATATAAGCGTATACTTAATCCATCTCTGACCATCGACATTTATTGTAATAAAGCGGATGCTGCATAATAATTGTCTATTGGTAATCATCAAAACAGGTTATAAATAAATAATTGTTTAAAAAAGGAAACGGAAAAACGTTGGACCTTCATAGACCCACAAAAAGATTGTGAAATAAAAATTAAAACTCGAACACGTTTTAATTAACCCCCGAAACTTACCCTCTGTCTACGGTCTTGCTGGCGACCTAGTTTGTTGGCTGATTAGACACGTCGGAATCGCAGGCATTCGCTCAAAAGAAGCGGCACGAAACAGTGGAGAAATCCCTAAAGGTGGTGATGAACTGTCTCTGTCTGTTTTGATCATTAAGAGATACTCCATCGCCTGCTGGGTGAACTTCCTTATAAGACCCGTTAAGTAAGCGCTCATTAGATATAGCAGCTATAAATCAAATAATTGTTTCCTTTAACGGCTAGGTAGGTAGTCGAATTGATTGACCTACCGGACACTAGGGGGCAATCGGTTGAGTACCTACCTCAATTATTCAATACCGACCGCGTTTGGGTCATGGACTCGTATTGGCTATTGTAAACAGTCTATTTGAAATCAGATTTTGTGAGGAATAGAGGCCAATAAAATGGATATGTTTATTTAAATTTCACAATTATAATTCAGTGGCACATTTAAAAAGGAGACTGTTAATTTTCGGAAGGGAAAAGTTTTAAAGCGAAGTAGTTAATCGTTGATGTTCGAAATAACGTATACAAATACATTCGTAATAGTCGTTAAAGCCCACTAACCCGCATTGGAGCAGCGCGGTGGGTCTAAGCTCTAAAACTGTCTCTTCTATGAGAGACGAGCTATGTGCCCTGCAGTGGGACATTAATAGGCTGGGGATGAATGAATGAAGGTTTCTTTAATTATCTCCCGACGGTGGACCGACTCCTTGTTTACTGGAATTTAGGTTTAAGGGGGCACGCGACGCGACGGGATAAGGGAGGGGATCGAATAAGAGCCCACTCTTCTCTCACCCATTACGTACTCGTCTTCACAGCAAAGTACCATTGCTCCCAACTCCAAGGAACTTTCTTTGGATACCACGGCTGGCAGGGAGAAGTCTTCCGGTCGATCGCTTTGCTTGGTATGGTAGCTTAGGTAAGGTTATCTTGATAATTTGGCAGCCGCACTTGCGGGAATCCATTTATACAAGCAACTTTTTTTTTCTTGTGGGGAAATCCTCATGGATACCACCGCGCCACGGGGAGACATGGTAATTATGTAGGACCCGTACCGACTAAAACCTCACCCTGTTCTAACCAGTCGCCTGGTAGCTGGGCCATGTTAACGCTTTTGCACACATCCGCGACATTTATACAAGCACAACTGAGGTATTTTCCAGTACAACCTTTAACACTTTTGTAAGTTGAGTGCACCGTACAAAGTACTGCGCTGGAAGGCAGACGCGACGATGGTCCAATGATATGCTTCGGAGGAAATTAATATTAAGTAAAACAGCATTGGACAATAAATACAGAGAAGAAAAAGAAGAAGAAGAAACACTTTATTGCGCGTAAACACACAGAAAAGAAACATTAAGGGGTATACAGTAAACAATATAGACATGCAAAGGCAGCCCTATTGCTGTAAGCAAGCTCTTACAGGCAACCTTTGTAGAAAGGTCTTAAAGCAAGAGAACGGTATAGTGCCAAGCGTATTTTAATATACAGGTAGTAAAATAATAAAATTCGTATTACAGAGCTGGGGAGTGGGGTTGCCCACTTCATCACACTCTCGTACTTTCAACTAAATCTTAACCAAAATCAAGTTGATGGGTTAAGTTAAGGCGTTTAGGAAGAAAAACAGACAAACGAACAAACACACTTTCGCATTTATAATATTGGTAATGAGGAAAGTATAGAATAGAATAGAAAAACTTTATAGCAACACCACACGATAGGAAAAAACACAAGGAAACTACTTAATACTTATACTAATAGTACTCTGTGCTAGGGTGCAAAGGCTTTTTAAAGGCTAATAATAAGTAAATAAGGATAGTAATGTAATTCTTTTCAACTCAAAATCGTACGACAATGCTAAATCGCCTGGCGGTAAGACTTTGCCCGTAGAATACCTAAACCAAATTATCTCTCTGGTGGGTATACCAGAGATTAATTTATAACGGTCTGTGGAATTCAATTATATTATAAATAAATGCATCATCATTCATCACTTATCAAGGGTATTATGATCAGTCAAGTGTAAACTGTAAACAATAAAAATATATAATTGGCATTCTTTAAAATAATTACGTAATTTCGATTCCTATCACTAATACGCTTAAGGCCTAAAATGGCTTAAAGATACCAAGGTGAGTGTCTCAAATTATCAGTTAATACCACAGCCTACAAAATTCTCGCAAGTACAGTGAACTTTTGGCGACACTGAAGAGATACCAGACAACCCAATTTCTTTTCATAATTACGTTACAGTCTACTTGTTGATCTCTTGTGAAGTACTACGACCTTGATGTCGCTAAGATGGAAAATTAGAGATATGTAGGTACATAGATAAAGAAAAGAAACGGAACAACAAATCTGTAGAGCAAATTTCTTCAACAGTTTTACTAAAAATCGGTAATATTTAAATTTTTTTGTAACATCTTCTATATCTATCTATATATATAAAAGACAAAGTGTGTGGTTATGTTCCGTATAGTATCCAAGTTGTGGAAACTTCATTGGTCTATGTGATCCAAAAATACGGCATTACTTTTATGTATAATTATACTGTTTGTTTCCCTTGAAAAGCTAATAAATAAAAATAAATAAATAGGCTCCGAAACGGCTGCACCGATCTCAATGAAACTTTCAGGGAATCTCCGAATTGACCTGGCGAGTAATCCTGTAAAGTTTGGTGACTCGTCGTTTGGTGAGAACTCCTTTTTTTGAACTGTCAAATACAGCTTTTATTTACTATGATTTTATTGTTGAGTGTACATGGGTGTAGATAATGATCTTCACTCGCTCGAGAAGAGAATAGAAGAGAATGAATACGGAGAGAAATAAATGATTTAATATATTATGAGACTTAAATTAAAAATTTAATGATGTAAGTTTATTGCTTAAATAAAATAAAGCAAAATCTAGCCTGGCGAAGAGGGCTGGGTACTCTAGTACCTAGGTAATAAAAGCTCTCCGACAACGAAAGTTTGAAAGCATTCTAGTTAATGTGTTTTTGTTTTATTTATAAAGAAAATTATCATTTTTATATTCTTCATTTATTATTCTTTTATAAATTCTTATTTATATACAAATAATAGAAGATAGTCCATACTCTTCTTTCTATTTTTTTTAATTTTGGCTATATCAACCTCTAAGCTTTATATATAAGAGGTGGCTTGTGCCCAGCAATGGGTCTGCAATGCAGGTTGGTTGACTTTAACAATTATAATTACATACTGTCGTCGGCCTAACGTACTCTCCAGACTAAAGGAATAAATTATTACTCAATGCATATAAGAAAATACGCTTTTTTTTCGCACGACTTAATCATCTTTTTTAGGAGCCCAACTTCACAACTAGGTCCGAGTTCGAATCCCAGCACGCACCTCTAACTTTTCTAAGTTATGTGTATTTTTTGTTAAGTAATAAAAAATATCACTTGCTTCGACGGTGAAGGAAAACATCGTGAGGAAACCTGCATGCCTGAGAGTTCTACATAATGTTCTCAAAGGTAAGGTTCCCCATCTCTCTCTTGTGAGAGGGTTCTCTATTGTGAGAGGAGACCCATGCCCTGTAGTGGGTCGGTAATGGGTCGATATGATGAAGTAACATTCTACGAAGTTTCTACGCGGTATCGTACCGAGTCGCGTCGTCGTTTCACGTCATATATATCAGTAGAATGGTCACTAGCCACGGCCGAATCCTCCCACCAGCCAGGTGCCCGATTCACAAACTTTTTAAATAAGTCGCCAAATCTTTGTCAAACATAACGCATATTTTGATAGCGACAGTTGTCTACTCATTGGATATTTTGTAATGAGGTTATCAGGTCACCGCTTAGAAAAAAATTCTGTATCTTCTCTAATTGTTAAAATAAAGAAATGGTCTATCCCGAAATTGCCCCTGCCATATATCATATTATGTTGTAACATGGTTTCTCGTAAGATTCATATCATGCATGTTCCTAAATATCATACAAATTACAATTATCTAAAACATCGTTCTCGCTCTAATAACCCCTTCATCCGCCATTGCCACCATAAACTAAAGTAGGTCCTCAACATATTTGAGCCACGGAAAACTAAGAACAATAACTTTTAACTAAAGAATAGATACAAAATAACACGCTATGTACTTTTTGTTCCACAACTTTTTGTCTTTCACGACTGTCGCGACTAGAGTACTTTTATATATAGGACTTTCCCATTGCTCACGACGACATTTGGAGATTAAAAGATTGAGAGGTTTTATTTGATGTATTTTAGCGTGTCATCCAGCAAACATCAACAAGTTATGTTTAAGAGCAGATGGTCTTAACAACTTGTCGTGTGGTGACGGTGGCTGATCAGAAAACAGTTGTCCTCACCTCTCTTCCCGCGAGTGTCGAGAGGCAACTAAGAGAAAATAATGGGGAACGGGCATCAGCGTCCTCAGTTCTACAATTACCATCTGCTGCGATTGTCAACCCGTCTGGTCGAACCCAGCGTGGTGAATGGTGAATATGGGCAAAAACTTCCGTTTGGAGAGGCCTTTAGTCTAGCAGTGGACTGTTATAGGCTATGATTGTTGTCTAAACAATAATAAATTGATTGATTGCTTGTTTAGGCATATGCCTAAGTCAAAAAGCTTGCGACAACTTAGGTACGACGATTAATATATGGCAATGTTTTGATCTAGACTTTTCACTTTTTAATCGGCTTCGTACGCTCAGGTTGCCTTTAAAAGATCACTTTTAGTGATAAGGCCGCCTTTGCACCCTAGCACTAAGTACTATTACTCTTTTCCTTGTATTTTTCCTATTGTGTTGTGTTGCAATAAAGTTTTTCTATTCTATTCTATTCTATTCTAGACATAATGAACCGGATAGAATTCAGTTCTAACCTCATAATATGATAATTGTCGATAAATGCCACTCCACATGTTTGTTCGACGTGTGGGAGGTGAAATGACTACATAATTGTCTACTTAATGCTCAATTTGTCTAGCGACATGTCGTCGG
Source organism: Pararge aegeria (assembly GCF_905163445.1). Lineage (NCBI taxonomy): Eukaryota > Metazoa > Arthropoda > Insecta > Lepidoptera > Nymphalidae > Pararge > Pararge aegeria. The sequence continues at coordinate 4,807,264 of NC_053195.1, read as the reverse complement.
TCCGCTCCCACGGTGCCTAGAATGTCTAAGAATGAGCGGGGATCGTTTTCCACTGGCTGCACTTCTTATTGTCTCTTGATTCTTCACTTCCATATTTTATTTCGTATTTCGAATTCGTAGTGAGAGGAAGCCATTGTTCAGTTTCGCGCTAAATTTGGACACTTATTTTTTTACGCAAGACACCTGCTAAAAGTCTTTTGTACATAAATTTAACGTTTGATGTATGTCTGTTACAGTGAAAATGGTGAAATTTTGGTGGATGTTCATTTTATTTGTGAAAACTGCTTCGGCTAGTGACAATGAGTTGCCAGACTCCGAATCAGAGAAAAGTAAGTTTACTTTTATTTAAGGAGTCTCTTTCCTAGTCTATGATCTCCTATTCCTTTTAGATAAAAAATAGGGCAAAGAATTTTTAAATTCTGAATTTTGGTATGGGTGTTTGGGATGGGTGTGATATGCCCTAACAAGTTGGCCCGTTTCTATAGTAGTCTTCATCAATACTTATACATACAGCTATACTATGGAGGGTAGAGGTAAGGAGAGTCATCTGTGTATATGAAAAAGTGTCGTCAAAATGTATTAAATTAGGATGGCGCCAAATTTGCATCAGGGTAACTCTTAAAAGAAGCGCCAAATATAAATATTGTTAGAGTAGGCTTAAAAAATAAACAAGGAAGTATGGAGATACAAGGAAGTAAGGTTATATTTACCACAATATTTTGTACAACGTAAGTTGTTGAAATTCTCAATAATTAACTACTTTAGTCGATAATGACATTAAATTTTTTAACTCGGCATACTTCAATTCATCTACGATTGCTACATTCATACCATACCAAGTGCATCCACCAGCGCCATTGTGGAGGATTTTTGAACTGTTATTTAGCGCAACAACTGGACACTTTTTCAACTTTTCTCCCATATAAGATGACTCTCCTTACCTCTACCCTCCATAAGCAATACTTAACAGCTGTCGAACATTAGTTTAAAAGAACTGTCAATTTAAAAAAACCGTACAAATGCAAAGGTAAAAAATAAAATCCCTACTGTGTGTACCTACACTTTCAAATTCCGAACGGAAATGAAACTTTTAAAGGTATACATGTATTTTCTGATTGAATAAAGGTTTTTTGACGTGACAACGTCTTATAAATTGGTTTGCCGGATGACACTTCAAGAAACTGCGTTACGCTCCGCTCACGTTATGCGCTCACAATGAGAGCGAGTGAGAGGCACGCGTCCCTTCCACTCGGGCATGGTTAGCCCGCCTAAGAGTGAGAGAGACAGACATAAAAAGTGAAAGGCACGCGTCCCTTTGTAGTAAACGCTGTTTCATTGTACGCAAATGTATTGCAAGTTATTGTATGTATATTTGTATATAAATACGTATGTATGTGTAAAGGTAAAAATAAAATTTTGTTAATATGAAATTCAGTGCGAGATTCTTTGTATAAATTAATGTTTTAAATATAATTCTTTGTATAAATAAATGTTTTAAATTGTTACTATTATTTCATCCTTCTTCCTACTATACGAATGAATATTCACATTAAAATTATTTTACCACTCAAAGTCGTTGTCACGTAAGACTTTCGCCCGTATACCGACTTTACAGGCAACCAATTTTTTTTTTAATTTAACTTACTTTACTATGAAGTATTCTCTTTTCACCCCCTTAGCGTGTAAAAATAATATTAACGCATTCCTTAGTGCAAAATTCAACTCGTGTAGGTAAGGTAAACCAGCCGCTGAAACCTACTTAGGTATGTTTAAGGAAGCTGTGGAATACCTTTCAAACTTTCCTGAAACCTGTTTTGCCTGCTTTTCAAAACCTGCAAAGAATCAAAAAAATACATGGCCCATTGTGTCCAAAAACAGTGAAACCGCCACGCGCACAACTCACTTAAACCCGCGTAATGAACAATATTTTCCCATTTTCCCCATTTTATGGTGGGTAAACGTTTAGAACAGAGGTAAAAGGTCTTGCAGCTTTTCCTTCTGCCAGAGGTTGCCTGTAAGAGATTGCTTGTTCTTTTGTTTATTCTTTATTTTATGTATATTTTAATGTTTGTCTGCAATAAAGTATTTCTTCTTCTCAAATAATTACTGTCAACAGTTAAATGGAATGAAGTGTAGTCACACCGCCGGTTCGAAAAATACTACTAAAGTGGAGTGGTTCTTGGTGCTTTAATAATGGTCCTGTACACGGATTCTGTATGTTCTTTATTCTGTGTAAACCTGATTCCCGGCTTCTTTGGATGTCACCAAAATATTTTATTTTGTGTGGCCAAGGAGAATCTCAGAGAAAAAAATAATTCATTGTTCTTAGCAGTAAGCTTATAAATACGAGAGTGGTAGTTCCTTCCAAGCCATAGTAACATATCAAATCAATTTGGTTCTGATGATAAAAATTAACACCTGTGACGACATTTGTCTAACATACATTTTTTCTTCCTCCCAAAGTCCCCCGTCCTTTCAGTGTTAAATTTTTGTTAATATTTTTCTTCAGTCCTTATTATATGTAGATTGTTATGTAAATATATAGTAAGTCATACAATTAAAGTATAATGTATATAATAATGTTTATAATATCCCCTTCAATTGATAGTTGAAATAAAGACAAAATTGCGTTTCTGTGAAAATACAAGAAACAATATTTAACCTTTAAATCAAATTATTCTTCTTAAAAAAAAACTTCTAAAATATCCTTTTAAATGTCACTTATGACTGTAAAAAACACTGGTGATATTTACGAAAAGGTTCGATATACGAACTCGAGAAAAGAGTTCTTTACATATATGTAAAGTTCTGTGTTATAACATATTCATATTTGTGTTGTCTGTGATGTCTTAGGTTATGAACTAACAAGCTAATTACAACTATTTATTTCTTGGTACATATTCAATATTAACCTTTCATTAGTTTCACCGATCGATCTCCTTCGCGCCTTCTCCATCTACAAAACATTGGCGAAGTACCTTGTGCCCAGTAAGCACAGACAAAAGCCATAGACAAGAATTGAATTGAATTGAACATACGTTTTGTTAGCTAATACGAAGTGCACGGCTTCTTCCGCTCGGTTTAAATTTCAAAAGTCTCCGCGGGAACTTTCCTTTTCCCGAGAAAAAAAGTATTTATGTCATGTTAGTTTAATTAATTTAATCTCAAAAGGACTGCACGGTTCAGGACAGCAACCATCCAAAATCCACAGATTACGAAATTCGCGGTTTGCTTTTTTGCAGTGATTGCACCTGTGTTGCAATTGCTTTAATGAACGATTTTATGGGAGTGATGGTATGTATTGTACGTGTGGTTAAACCTGCCAGCCCGCGTTGGAGCAGCTTGGTGGGTCTGTGCTATATTCTATGACTGTGATTACTGACGTAGAAACAGCAATTCTTGTTTACTTTGCGTACTTTCATAGTGTGAAAAGAGCTGTACGGTCAATATATAAACTTAAAACACGTGAATCCCTCCTTGAAAAATTTAAAGAAATATTAACTTACGTTAACCTCACAATATATTTATTACAATATAAGTAGTATTTGTAAGACAAAACAATACTCTTTATAAACGAGTATGCATAGTCAGTACAAATTTAAAAGATTGTAAACTGTAAAATGAAGTTGAAAAATAGCAATCTGCTGAGTTTCTTGCCGGGTCTTCTCGGTGGAATCTGCCTACCGAACCGGTGGTAGAGTCACTACAAACAGACTGACTTGACGTTTCAAAAACGCTTATAAACTGGACCTACTTGAAATAAATGAATTTGGAATTTTTGTGAAGCCTCTGTCCAGCAGCAAGACACTAAAATTCTTATAGTGGTAGACGACATTCCCTGACATAAAGCTAGACCAGAGTTGTTACAACACTAAAACATGACGTAACAATTTAAAAAAAAACCCACACTTTTGAATACCTACGAATTGCAATGGAAGTAACGCAGTTCACACGCTTTCCATTTCAAATTATTTTTTTTCACATCATTTAAATTATAGCCAGTCAAGCAGTGCTTTAGGTAGCGGACTGAAATCATAGCGGTCATAGTTTGAAATCTCACCATCCGACCTAATATAAAAGTACCTCTGTAATATCAATACAATATTCTGTATGGAAAAGGCAGCTAAAAGGAAACCTAAATAGTAAATAGGCAAATACCCAAGAGAGTCGTAAAAGGGATAAATTTAAAGAATTTAAAATAATGACGGTGCATCAGTACATATTTGAAAATATAACAAATTTAAAAAGAAAATGGACTGCAAGGCTATTAATAATGCCAGCTCGATATCGAAGCTCACTCAAGTGAGAAAGATCACTTCGAAAGCGATCTCTCATAACCTTGATATGATATTCTCTAAACACCTGCTACTCTGTAAGGACGTGTTTGTAACTCGACAGCTAAATCCGCGATGAGTTTGGAAATTCGTATTTTCTATAACTCGATAGTAAAGGTGGCGCCGCACTGCCGGATGCGGCGGAGAGATAAACTGTATATTCCGGCTAATTTGAAATTATGCGATGAGGTTTGGTATTCGGTAAGGTCTCGATCGTCGAATTACTCTCCTTCGAAACTCGTATCAAGTTGTCAAACAAAAAGTTAGTCAAGAGCAATCGAGTTCTTTTTCGGTTATTTTTGTAACATTTAAGTTAATTGTAGCTATTATTAAAACCACGGCTCATTAGATTGTATTGAAAGTCGACGCCAAGCAACTGAGATTCGTAAATTTCAATTATTTCATATGCACAAAGACTTTGTCCTACCGACTTTGTGTTACCGGTTGTCGAAAGAGTTGATCGATACTATATTCAAAGATATTAAATATCTTATAATAGCACTTCGGCTTCAAAAAAAATTTTAGGTCTTCAAATAAAACGCAAAGCATAAACATTTATTAATATTATTAGCATAATATGTAAAATATGATTTTAACTTTGCCAACTGCTTCCACGTCTTCACACAGCCTCCTAGGCTATTAAGTTGTATTGGCACGTCTTCCAGGATCTTCGGGCTGCGTCTATTTCACTAGGCACTTTACAGAAACCTTTTGCCAGGATTGGGATAATCTCTAAAAACTCTACTTGAGTTTTTTAATCTTTAATATTTATAACGTTTTTTCATTTTTTAATGTAAGTACGATAAACCGCTAACGAAGAATAACTATTTATTTGGAAAAATTAACTTTCACATTTGTTTTATAAATATAACTTAGAATAAACTAATTGTTTTATAAATATAACCTAAAATAAACTATTTAAAACTAAATTAAATCTAAAACGTCCTCGAAACCACCGCAGCGAGCGCACAGTTCCTAAGATGCTGGCAGCATTGCGCTGCTCAACTTGATACATATTATACATTTACTTAATTTATTAATTCTCGTCAACCCATTACCGGCCCGCTACAGAGCACGGTTGTGCTCAGTGAGAAGTGGTTAGGGCGGTAGTCCACCACGCTGGCCCAGAGCGGATTGGTGGACCCCAGACAACATTATGTAACACTCTCAAGCATGCAGGTTTCCTCACGATATTTTCCCTTATCGTTGAAGCAAGTGATATTTTTAACGCGCTATTACCGCTTAATATATATAATATACTAGCTGTTGCCCGCGTCTGCGTTCTATTTCGTTCGCGTTTTAAGATGTGGCAATTAATTTAGTTGTTGTAGTTCTAAAAAAAATTCAAGTATTCAGTATAGCTAAGCCTTTTGAGGGGTTTGCTGCTGTCCGCTGAGGAGTTCTGTCCTCTATCTCCAACCACATTCATCAGATCTTACACAGTTTGGGCAAAATTAAACACATATTATAACCTCTACAGTACAAAAATAATTATTTAAAATTGTTATAATTTGTCGGAGTTATTGTGTAAAATCGTCAAACACTTTCATCCCCTCTCCCAAAGGAACCGAGCTTATTGTCGAGATAAAAAGTATCCTATATTACTTCTAACACTTCCAAGAATATGTGTACAAAGTTCCTTGACGATCGGTTTAGTAGTTTTTGCGTGAAAGCGTAACAAACAAACTTACAATGACATTTATAATATTAGTATTAGTGGATAGGGATAGCGATAATAAACGCATAGCCCCGGCTAAGTTTGTGGACTCCTCTTAGACCAGCACGCCTAGCATGGGCAGAGGACAATTATCTCATCGGTTTAGGATACAAATGTATCTTCTCCCACAGCTTTATCAACTCTCGGAGCACTGGCGCACAAGTGGAATTAAAATCCAAATAATATATGTGTAATAATAAACAGGTGTACACTTCTCATATTCCATAATCCCGTGCATGAGCAGGTGGACTCGTTCTTTATATATCTCTTGACAGGGGATAGACATAACAGGCATCGAAAAAAATATTTGCCAAAACCATGAGCACTGATTAGAATAAGTACTTTGTGACATTGACCGGGGATACGTGTTTCGATGGGCAGGAGACATTTTCTCCACGGGGAAAGGATAAAATATGTATCCCCTCCCGCAATTATATCCACCTTCCGAGCATGGGCACACGTGTGGACATATATCCATTATCCACAGTGTATATAATACGAATTTGCAAACTCATTGCCGATTTAGCTGTCGAGTTACAAAAACGATCTTCCAGAATAGCCCTGCTGTTACAATGAGTAAAAATATTAGAAGCAAAAATAAACTCATTGTGCAGTTTCCTAGGCTACATAAAATTCCTAATTCATTCAAGGGCAATTTTATATTATTTTATAACAAATTACCGAAAGAAATCTTTGAAGATCAATAAGTTCAAAGTTTATATAAACTGTAAGCTTACAGAAAAATCCTATTATAATGTTTAGGATTACTTAAACGATAAAAAAGCTTGGGTGTGAATTGCTCTAACTTCATAGCCTAATATTAATTTACTGTGAAATGGTGATAACAAAAAAAAATACCCGGCTAAGTTTGTTGTGGGCTCTTCTTAGACCAGGGCGCGTTTGGAACCCTCGTAGTTTTAGGTTTAAGTTGGCGAACGAAGTTATCACCTTACAATTATGTGAACATATTGTATGAACGCTTCATAAGTGCCTGTGACAGGTATACTTATATGAATAAAGAAAATTTAAATTTGAATTATAGCTACTTATTTAAAAATGTTGTGATTTCAGTTCGAGCCTTCCGAGATTTGTAGTTCGGGGGTCATTTTAAAAATAAGAAATTCTTTTACTACAATTATTTATTTTATACTTATTATAGCTTTTTGAGATGTCCTTCGTGGAGGCTGAGGCGCCCTTTTAGCTTAGGGTCCCCAGAGCATTGCCCTCCTAGTTCTAGGGGGTTTCGTCATGGGATAATAAATAACCAAAATACTGTGTTATAAAATAAGTATTTTATCTGTATTTTGTGAATAAAATCTCGACGTTTGTCGTCTGCCATTTCACGGTTCTAAGCACGAGACAATAGAAGTGAAAAGGTACGAACGCTATGGAAAATAATTGCGCGTAAACTTTCCTTTTTTTATCTAATAATATCGCTATTTGCTCTTGTACCCGTTAGATCTACATATTTCCTCCACTAATTTATTAAGTAGTTTATAATTGTTTGCTACCGAACTACTTAACTGTTAGACAAAATGCTTAATCTCAGTCATATTGGTTAGAAGCGTAAAGCAGTGGAATCTGCATGGTGTTAAATTGTTGAACTGAATTATTCACTGTAAAGTGAACATCTCCTGAGCTTGCTCCGGTGTCGGAACGAAACGTGCGTAGAGAGTACATTGCCGTTACAGGAGAAGTTTAAATTTCTTGGAGTGCAGTCTGAACTTAGATTGAGTCGTGCGCTGACTTTGAGCATGCCGTTCCACAAAACGAAGTTTTATAAGCATTCGTTCACTGTCAAAGCTACTGAATTGTGGAATGCAATCCCATTGAGCATAAGACAGTCGAAGTCATTGAGCATATTTAAAAATGCTGTGGCTCATTATCTCGCTCCGTAAAGACTACTATTATTATTTATTTATCTACTCAAGCTCATATTTAAGTATTTATGGTATATTAAGATATGTATTAGTATATTATTTTTTTATATTTATCAATAGTATTTTTTATTTTTGTAGTCTGGTTTAGTATGTAGATATTCGTATGTATGTACTAAATAGTGTTTATTTGTTTTCTTTTTAGTTTTCCTAATCCTAAGGTTGCCTGGCAGAGATCGCTACTTAGCGATAAGGCCGCCTTTTGTATCCTGCTTCATTCCTTATGTGTTTGTTCTTTTTTTTTGTCTCGTTTTTCTGAGTGGTGTACAAATAAAGAGTATAAATAAATAAATAAAAAAAATTGCCGAAGATCTGTTTTGTGTTCAGTATAAAGATTAAGTCCACCAATCCGCACTGGACCAGCGTGGTGGACTTAACCCCTTCTAATTGTGGGAGGAGACTCGTCCCCTATAGTGGGCCGGTAATTGGTTGATATGATGATGACGTCGATGAAAAGATTCTACTGCTTTTCACGGAGTACAGCAAATTAAGCTTAATTTTCATGGTAAATCCCGGTCACACAATTGCCATATACATTTTGACGACCCCCCTGGTGCAGCGGTTAGCGTAGTGTATTTAGGTGGTATGTCCCGGGTTCGATTCCCGGCAGGGGTGATTTGGAAATTTATAATTTCTGAATTTTCTCTAGTCGGTTCTAGTGGGATGCTTCGGCCGTATCTCCTTACCACCGTCCGTCAAAGACCTCCTGCTTAGCAAAATAGCGTTCCGGTACGATATCACGTGGAAGCCGAATGCGGGTTTGGGTATGACATAGCTGCCATGTCCTTGACAGGCTAGCCCGTGACTATCTTAGAATGCATCATCACTTACTACCAGGTGAGATTGTAGTCAAGGACTTATCAATATATACAACGAGTAAAAGAATTACGACTGATATTGAAGGATTCATAAGTGTATTTCTATTTCCCTCTCTGCTATGAGAGCTTATGTCCAGCATAGAAACATTAAAAATGGACTGAGGGTGATGGTGACAATGATCATAATATGAACCGATGCACGTTTACTGTTGGCACGTCAACATAAGTCTTTCAAAAGGAATAACCCTGTAAAAATTGTATAAAAAGAAGCATATATATTTTTCCTTACAAACGAATTCAAAACATTCTAACTGTTTCCTAATAATGGGATGTTTCTGATTTCTTTCAGTAAAAACTATGGCAGTGGTTTACTCAAAAACTACTAGGTTTTCATAGTCACAGTTAAGTGTCAGAGACAGTATATAATGTGCCTCTAACCTGTGTAAAGCCTGGGAAGTATTATTTTGGTTTTCATTAACCTGTTGTATAAATTTTGTCAATCGCCTTGTAGGCATATAACAGATGTAGAACATAAGTTTAAAAGAAACATGGCGTAAAACGCAAAAAAATATAGAAGCATTTTCTTGTAAACAGGTGAACGGCCATATAAATCTACTTTATCGCCAAAATTTTCAAAGCGAGTATTCCTTTACAAAGAAACATATGTGCTGTTCGATGATTTTGAGGCTGTTAAATAATTTGACAAACCAAATAACTATCTTTTTGTCTTTTTTCTAGTAACAAAGTTAAATAAATAAATATACATATTACAACAATACACACATCGCCATCTAGCCCCAAAGTAAGCGTAAAATGTGCTATGGGTATTGGGTACACAAGATAATTACTAATGAATCTTTTTATGAATAATATTCATAAATACTTACTTATAATAGATAAACAACCAGACCCTGAAAACCATTCAAGTTCATCACATAAACATTTTCAAGTTGTGGGAATCGAACCCACAGCCTTGGACTCAGAAAGCAGGATCACTGCCCGCTGAGCCAATCGGCCGTTAAAGTTAAACCTCAGATTCGAACTTGGCCGATGTTTTTTAAAAATATCAAATCTCTTTGTTTTTTTTCAGGTTCAAGATTTCTTCCTCTCTTCGAAATGAAGAGGTACGATAGACCGATGGGGTCTAGCTTACAACCATTACCGAACGTCCCGATAGCAGGGGATCGATGTTCGGCGCGCCTAGAATCAGCATTGGAGCAACTTAAAAGAAGAAAGAGGAATCAGCCAAAAAGTTTGGACACACCATTGGTAAACTACGTCTATTAATATCTATCTTCTGTATTATCAACACTACACAACACAAAGCATAAGGTAGGATGGAGTGGATAGAGTTGTATGAAAATAATTGCAATAATGGCAGAGATGTCACAAATCTAAGCTCAAAATACGAGTTCTTCACCCACTAGGAATCATCACCATATCAACAAGTTGACGTCCGTTGCTGGAAGTCAACCGTTAGTAGGTCTTTTTTAGGGAATTTCAAATACCACGGACTTGTGCCGCTGAAGTCCAGCGGCTCCCTGCGAGTCGTTTGATGTCATCCGTCCACCTCGTGGGGGGAGGAGGGGGTCTTGCAGCGCTGCGTTTAACGAGGTCTCTATTCCAGCACCTTGGACTCCGAACGTCTATCGGTTCTCTGAGCTATGTGCCCCGCCCATAACGGTGAACGGTTACTCTGTTCCTTATTAAATATTGAAGATCGTCATAAATGATGAGAACAAGCTAACCTCGGCAGCTCCGCCGGGAAGGTCGTCAAAGAATAATTTACCGCTAAACTCCAATGTTCGTTTGTTGTAGTACCAATTTTTTGTCTTTCAAAACACAGAGAGTGTCGGCGTTAACTGTCTAACTCCGGGCTATAACTGAGAATCCATATGACAGAATAACGTTATATTTACCTCATCATGTCAACCCATTATCGGCCCACTACTTGGCACGAGTCTCCTCTCACAATGAGAAAGGGTTAAGGCACACACCTTTGAGAACGTTATGGAGAACTCTCAGGCATGTAGGTTTCCTTACGATGTTTTCCTTCACCATTGAAGCAAGTGATATATAACGCACATTAATTAGAATTAGAAGTGCTTGCTGGGATTCGAACTTGGCCCCCGGAAATTGAAGCTAAGGTCCTACCCACTTGGCTATCACCGCTTTAATATTTACCAAATCGAACCTAACTGATCCGTAGTAAATAAGACATCGCGTCAAAGTAGTAACATAGAATATCAGTGATAAAGACCGGAATTACACAGGAAATTTGCTAATGCTTGCCGGAGCAGGAAATGTGCTTAATGAACGCCAAATTCGACTGACGAATTCACAACTCACAATTTTTAATTAGTTTTATTGTGTCTTTCGCAGAGTCAAAGCATCGATCTCAATGGATACAGTTTGCATCAATCACTGAGGAGCGCCCCAGTCGATATGTATGTGACAAGGATGCGTGTGCGCCTACCACAGAATTCGAACTGGGTTCGTGTAGAAAAATGCTATTTCGACCCCAGAAACATCTCCCTTGACACAATGCTGCTGTTCCACGACTTAACCATAAGTGGCAACGTGGACTTGTATGAAGCTAACGACCTTGATCGGGCAATACCGCAAAGCCGAAGACTGAGAAGAAATTACGCAGATTTACAGTACGATCCTTACCCGAGCTACGCAAAGCGCAACGAGAATGGCTGCAACATGATATTGAGACTGAGGAAGGCCGGGATCGGCTTCCATACTCGACCGCTGAATCAGCAGCCCGGGAAATTCAACGTTAAAACGGATTCAGAGTTTGTTGAACCAGGCTTTATAAGCGTTTACGCTTATGGCTGCGAGAAGTACGTCAACAGAAACTCGATTAAGAATAAAGACAACTTGCCTTTGAAAAGGAAACGACGTTCTGATGAGTTTTCTTTCGAACCTGGTTTAGAGGTTTCTCCTGATGAAGAAAGCTTAGACAGTAGAACGTCTAACAATTGGGATTATATGTATGAATCAAGTAATAACAGAGTAAGTTACGAAAGAAGCAAACTGTTCCGACCACCTGAGGACGATTTGGATGAAGTAGAGGATATTTCTCGAGAGATGGAAGATATTTTCACGAAGGGAATAAGGACTCTTCTTACTACATATATGAAGAAGGAATTACAGCCGGCTATCAAAGATACGTTAATGCGAAATATGGGTTATGTTATTTCTTACGGGTGATGATGATCCTTGCGTTGCATCTAAAATAACAATGACATTTTTTTATAGTTCATGAATTAGTTTACTTTCCTTTTGAAGATGCGGTTGTGTGCTGGGATAACCTAAGTACCATTTCAAAAATTAATTGAAACAGCTAAAAATAATCTAACCTTAAAACGAAAGTGAGCTAATCCAGAACTTATGGACTTGACAATAAGATGGCTGGTAAAATTACAAAGTTTTCAGGGGCCTTTGTTCTCACTATGATGTTTTTTTTATTGATGCTCCATTAGGGAAATAATTTAAATATACCTAGTTAGTCTGTGGGTCTAGTGTTGTTACACCAATTCCTAGCATGAACTTAGGTATAGCTAAAAAGGTGGAACTTTACTGCTTGTAGCGGAACTGCGCAACACTGAGTAGCCGGAGATTCTCAGGTCCAGGGCACAGTGGTAGACATGTTGCAAGATATGATCCAGCACGGCTAGAATGGGCAAGAGACAATAATATCTCCGGAGATAAGATAAAAAATGTTCTTCTCCCACAACTTCTCAGAGCACTGGCACACAAGTGGATATAATATTCAAATAATATATGTCGTCCTGGTAAACTACGAAGATCAAACTGAATAAAAAAAAAACATAATTCATTTATTTCAAGTAGGCCTAATTTAAGCACTTTTTTAAACTTGTAGTGACTATCATCGGTTTAGAAGGCAGATTTTACCGAGAAGAAGCCGGCAAGCAGCTCAGCAGTTGCTTTTTATCAACATCAACTACTTACATTTTAACATTCATTTTTCTATCTTGTGAGAGATGAAAGCGGAGCCGGATGCTTCGAAGAATGCTTGTCATCAAAAAATTCATTAATTGTATAGTAACGTTTTAACAAATTCTTTAAACTTTTGGATTGGTAGGTCCAAAATTACCTTAGGAAGCGTGATTAGACTGAGAAATTAGAAATGGAGTGTTGACGCTAAACGAGGCAAAGAAATGTTTAATTACGCTCTCAAAATTGTGCAACATTGACTACTAGTGTGTACCTAATAGATTTTATGAACTCTTATACCTTTAGGTAAGGCATCATCGCGGCCTAAAACTGCATCCTTGGTAGCGATATCTTCAACGTTCAAGTTTACGTCCAGCGTGCGACCAATCACAAAAAACGCACATTCGAGCGAGCCTTTTGATTGGTCGACGAGGCTTAGTTAGACGCGGCTGACTGGTTCGAGCTTAGATGCCACGCAAATTGTCGCGCAGTATCGTGCAGGTCTCCAGTGCGGTTTAACCTTAGTCTTATAATTATTTGAAATTATCTATGTAATATAAAATACATAAATTAACCTAAGATCTGTAAACCATTATTTGAAAACCTTCTTCGTGTGTATTGAAAGAAGCTTATTTCAACAAAATCGAATAATGCCATTAAGACATTATAAGTACTTTTCCGTGCCCAAAGTCATCAAAGATCAGCTCATCTGCAGCCTGCCAATGTCGCAAGGCAGGGCACAAGGCATCTTGCATAGGAAAATGTTCAACTATGAATCACTAGGTTCTGGGTCCAATTCTCACATAGAACCTTTTACTATCACAAACGTTATTAGACTTAGGTCACTATTATATACATGTGAAAATAATAATTATTAAAACCCATCAGCCTGTATTAGAGGAGTTTGGTGGGTCTACCATCTATGCTTTAAAACTTTGATGCTATGAGAGGAGGTCTTATGACAGCTGTAGAATGTTGATAACTTATATGATATGGCAGCAGATGATAAGGATTTAGATTTTATGTCTGGCAAAGTAAATGAAAGCTCATATAAATAATTTAAATGATTTAATAAATTATTAATTCTACAATAATTCACATGGCAGATCCGATATGCTATCTTTCTGCATAAGTGAAATGACTATCACAGGTTCTTTTTATAATCTATCTAACACTTATCCATAAATAACACATTTTTACTTCAACCCAAAATTAATAGGAACCAGTTTTACTAGTGTGATTACACTTAACCTAATAATAAGGGTAATATTGGTGCCAATACTGTTGCACAAAAATCTATGAACTAAATTGACATTCTCAACATAGAACTATACCTACGGGGAGCATTGAGAAAAGAACTGGCACCATTATTTATCAAATGACTTTTACTAATAAATTATGTTGAGTAAAAGAAATAGAAATGATTACTTAAATGAGTATAATTTTTATGCTACATATCAGGGTTTAGTGGCGTGCACTTTGTATATGCACAAATGCACTGCCTACCATACAATTTTTATAAACTCATATAGGAACAGGTTTTCCATTTTATGACATCTTCCTGCTTTATGCCTACCCTGGTCAAAAGCCTAGTGCACTCCACTTTGTAAGTTGCCTCTTCTTTTGACATTTCACCTACTTATTCATTCTTAATAAGAAGTATTTAATTTCATCATACACAGCAAAATGTAATGCTGAAACAAATACTGCTTTCAATATACTAGGTCCATACCCTTTGTACAGGGCTAGGAAACCTTCTTCAGCAATAGTCAGTTTAATACAATGTACTGAACCATCACAGTATATCTGTCTACCAAAATCTTTTCTATACATCTGGAAACCTTGAATTTGTAACCTCTTTTTGATAACATCAAATGGGTATATTGCTGTTTTCGATACAAAACCAGCAAAACCGCCGGCTAAAACATTTGCTATTAAAGAGGATTCAACTGCTTCACTAATGTTACTACTACGTTGGAAAAACTTAAGTTTGTTCAATATACTCTCAGTAAATATTTTGTACACAGCAAATTGTATACCAGCATGAGGTGCTATTTGGGCTACTGTTGGTGCTATACCTTTGTATAACGCAAGAGCGCCTTCATTCTTAACTATAAGAGTACATGCGTTCAGAAACCCTCTATAAGCCTTACAAGTTTTTCTTTCAGCGATTAATCTTGTTCTCACAGTGTCAAATGGGAATGATAGGACGGTAGCAACAGTGGCGGCTATCGCTCCGTTACTAAAGGTTATAATATGCTTATGTGTTTTATATAATCCAGGCTCCAGTTGCTGACAAGTATGCGTCAGTCTTTCGAACGTAGAAAACTGTATAATTCCATATGTTACCGATAGTAATTGCGCGGGAATGTGGCCGCTCCACAACGCAGATACACCTTCTTCTCTCACAATAGAACCTATTGCTTGTAATATCGAACTGTACTTCGATCCTCGTTGTATAGGCTCAAGTTGAAGTTGAAACCTTATTTTGAGTACGTCCAGCGGCTGTGCAATGGCCCTCGTTACAGCTCCGGAAGCTCCACCGGCGATTGCACTTTGCGTCCCACTAATTTTAGACTCAATGTTTTCTAATAATTGCACCATTTTAATTTATAATTGTCAAATTCTATAGTATGATTTCGTCTATCATTGGCATTTACAAACAGCTGATTTTCATTTATGAAGCATAAACAACTTTATGTGTTGTAAATAAGATACAAATTTCAATTCAATTCAATTCTTGTTTATGGCTTTTGTCTGTGCCAACTGGGCACAAGGTATTTCGCCAATGTCTTGTAGATGAAGAAGGCACGAAGGAGATTGATCGGTGAAACTAATGAAAAGTTAATTTTGAATTTGTACCAAGAAATAGTTGTTATTAGCTAGTTAGCTCTTTAACCTAAGGACACAGACAACACATGCATATATATCTTACACGGATATTTTTTGTACATTATACTTTAATTTTATTACTTACTATATATTTACATAAAAATCTACAATAAGGACTGAAAACAAACATTAAAAAACATTTAACACTCAAAGGACGGGGGACTTTGGGAGGAAGAATGGTGGGATTATGAAGGTTAACTCATGTTTCTTGGGACGTAAACTTTTACAGTTCCACTGTAGCAGGGTTATTGGGCCCATTTTGGAGTAGTTTAAAAAGTTGGCTTAAGTTTTTGGCAACGTTGGGCGGTAAGGGAATTTCACTACATGGAGCGACAATACTAAGTAGAAATTCGGAGATAAACTCAAGCATTTTACCTTGGGAGGGAGGGTTCTCAACATTGTTGTTGAGAGCGCATCCATTAGGAAGGGATGAGGAGTAATCACCGACAATAGTCTGAACAGCTTTTTTATCGTAGCCCTTTGCTAGAGGAGCTCGGGGACGAGGAGAGCGGAAAACTGTTTGCCGGTAGGAGGTTTTGGAGGAAGTTACATTAGTAGGAGTAAACATTTCTTTTGTTATCTCAGCATAGGACCTGCGGACAGGAGGAAACTGAGATGATGCTTCAATGTAAGATTTATTATTCTGAGACATGACCATTTTAATAGATTGCTGCCTGGAGAATTCTGGGCAGTCTTTATCAGTAGCAAAATGACTACCAGAGCAGTGTAAACATGTAGATAATTCCTTGATGACCAAACATGAGTCACCTGTATGGGGCTGAGCACATCTGTAGCATCTGGGCTTAGATCTGCAGATTGTTTTAATGTGGCCAAAACGGCAGCAGTTCTGGCACTGTATTGTTGGAAGTTTATATGTTTCAACTGGCAGTGAGGTGTGGTATGAATATACCTTAACAGGAAGCATTTGCCCCCTGAAGGTTAGGACAACAGATTGGGTAGGCACCCAAGTGATGACACCCTCTGTGACAGATTTTCTGTTCAGTCGCCTTGATTTCAGAACCTCACCACAGCCAGGCGGGAGCTCTAGCGAATCAACAAGCTCGTCCATCGACCAGTCCACGGGAACTCCTTTCACCAGCCCCATTCTGGTTATGTTGTATGTGGGAATTATAGCTCTATATTTGCATAACTTCAAAACTGGACTAACCAGAAAGTTGTTGGCAGCTTGGGCAGAAGTAAACTCTACAGTAATTTTGTTGCGGCCTATATTTTTGACGCCGTCGTGGATAATTGAACCAATTTTGTGTTTGTGCAAGAATTGACCGAAATTTATAGCCCGTAATGACGCTCCAGAGGATGGGTCCTCCACTTCCCGTGAGACTTGGACGATAAAAGGCCCATTATCATCGTCAGAGTATGACTTGGCGCCTTCGGTGAAGGAAGGATGTATGTAAAGGCTTTGAACGGATGGGTTTACCTGAGTAGGATCAGTTATAGTTTTTTTGGCCGCATATACGTTGGTATCCTCTCCTTGTCGTTTGCGAGACGAGGCTGATGCCCCCGGGTCGGGCGGCTCAGGAGGTGTATCTAGATCCATTTTACTGGAAACACTATAACTACAGACACATAATAAATATTTAACCAACACCAAATACGGTTAGATTTATACGAATATCACCAATAACAACTATTTCTGCTGCTGTGTAAATTCACATAAAACACCGAAATTACACCGGAATCTCACTAACACGTGTGCACAAATTGACAGGCCAAGTTACAGTTCAATATAAACAACACCAAATCCTTTTCAAGACGAGTTTACAGTAAAATCAAAGAAAAATTTGAGAAAACCGCGTCCGCCATGTACGAAGTTTCCCGCCCTTTCATTAGAATATTGATGAGTTGATTCTACAAATTTGATAGTACTTTGTAAGATTTTAGATTTGACAAGAGACAACTTTGATCTTATACTTTTTTTTTTTTAATGTTGTTTTTTTTAATTTCTCCTCTTTAGGACTGTCAAAGATCATTGGCCATACAGCCTTTATTTTTTTATTCTTTAACATAGAAAGAAAGAAAGAAAGACTTTTGTATGGGTATACACACACTAAACGTAAATTCAACTTATAGTCTACTCAAAGATTCTAAGTACGGTGTGATCCTAAAATTTTTTTCACTCTTGTTTGCTTTTTTTGTTTAGAGTCAGCGCTGATCTTCCGTGAAGCCAGACTAAGCACTAGACATAGAATCATAACTTGATGAACCAAACTAACTTGCTTAACAGCTTTGGATTCTAGACCCTTAAGACCGACTGATGAATTTTTATTATTATTTTAATTTACGGACATGAATTGGTGTTTATGGCTAGAATCGCCGGTAGTCATAATAAGGTTATATCACATAGTGTTTATATACTCATTGGCCTGCATTTTCAAATTAATCTGAGGGCCATTTTGATCTGACAAGTGACAACTGACAATCGAGGATAAATAACCTTGTCTATGATAAATGATTGTGTTTCAGTTTTGTGTTCTGATTAAACCTCGAATCCGCCAAATATTTGTGCATTTTTTTTAATAATTATCTAATACATTTTCATCATTGATAACTTTCAACAATCAACCACTATGTCTGCCTCTCTGGAAAATCTAGAGACCCAGCTCGAAATGTTCATAGAAAACGTTAGGCAGATACGTATTATTGTCAGCGATTTTCAACCACAGGGACAAAGTGTTTTGAACCAAAAGATGTAAGTAATGTTATACTCTTTATACTAAGGAATGTATAAACAAACGTCATATCTTACTGCGACTTCTTTGATGTCATCCGTTCTAATAATTGAGGGTCAACCAACGTTTATTTTTTCGCCTAACCATGTCTTTAAAATCTGTCCTATTATTTTACAGCCAATCATTAGTCACAGGACTTCAAGAGGTGGATAAGCTGAAGTCTCAAGTTCATGATATTCTTGTACCAACAGAAGTTTTTGAGTAAGTCCAGTAATAATTATTAAAACGAACGATTATCACTGACAGGTATATTACAGCTAATAGACCTGATATAGTGCTAGTCGATCGATCAGTGCGCCGTGCAATAATTGTTGACATAACTATTCCACATGACGATAATCTGGTGAAAGCTGAAAAGGAAAAAGTATCTAAATACTTGGACCTTGCTCACGAGATTACCGCCATGTGGAGTGTTGAGTCGACCGTTGTTGTTCCGATCGTCGTTTCAGTCAATCGTCTTCTCGCGAAAAGCTTCGACCAACATCTCAAGAAGCTTTCGCTTGGTTGTTGGATCAAGGGTCGGATACAGAAGGCAGTAGTCCTTGAAACGGCGCGTATTGTGAGGAGGTTTCTCACTCTGGAGCCCTGACCACCGGTTGCTTGCGCATTCAAAAGCCCCGCAAGTGGAGGGTGGAAGTTTTTTTTTTATAAATTTTTAAGTGTTTTTTAATTTATTCTTAAGCATTGTTAATAATTTAAAAAAAAAAAAAGAAAAATAATAAATGATAGAAAATTAAATAAAAATAAAAAGTATTAAGTATTTGTTGTATTAAGTGGACTCATCACTAAAACACACTGAAACCTGAAACCTAATAATTTAATATTCAATAAAAACACACTACTTGTACATTTTGCTTATATTTGGGTCAGTCTAGAAGCTTCAGTACATTAATATGTTTTTAAATGTGACTGTGCTGCCAACAAGCCCTTATTTACTTTGAATTGCTCTTCTTGATTGGGTTTGTGTGAAGATGACCGGTTTTATATGCCTATTGTATGCAATTCTTTTGATACATTTTTGTCCAAGTGTGACACACAAAATAGTGAGTTGTAAAGAAATCCTAAGGCACAACCTTTTCCAGCTGTGCTTTTAACTTCTTTAATTCCAATGTTGCATTAATTTTTTACAGCTACATAGACCAAGGCCGCAACCCACAGCTGTACACCAAGGATTGTATAGACAAAGCTTTGGCTAAAAATGAAGAGGTCAAGGGAAAGATTGACTCATACAAACGCTTCAAGAGCCATCTCCTGACAGAACTATCAAAAACCTTCCCTAATGAAATTGCTAAATATAAAGCAATAAGAGGCGGTGAATAGATGTTATAATTTGATTAATTTTTTTTATTAGACATACATTATCATTATTTAAACTAGGGTTGTCAATTTTCTAGGAATTTGACAATAAATTTTTTTTTATTAAAATAAATAGTTTTTGATTTAATACAATATGTATATGTATATTATTTAATAATAGTTGTACCTAACCTAGACAAAAATTAGCTGGCACTTATTTAAATAATACACACACAACACAACACACAATATTTAAATAATATTTTAAATTCAAGTTGTGCCAAATTCTTAGAGCACTTATTCCATAAGTAAGATTTCAAAATACTATTAAAGGAGAAAGTCCATCATGTGGAAGTCTTCTTAAATATTGTAAAATGATTTTTTTACATTTAAAAAATATTAACCAAATTTTACAATTTACCTACCATTATAGTCTAGTAAACAAGTATAAAACCCTGTTGATTCTTGATCACGCCTTAAAAATATGAGCATTAGATTAATTATTTTGTGTGATATTCTGATTCAGGCAGCATTCCCCTAAAACCGTAACGGCCGCCCGGGGACCTACTTTCGGCGTTGAACAAAAATTTTAAATAATAAAAATAGAATATAGGGGACCGGAACTTTTTTACTAGAAATGAGCTCCTCTTTAAGGATCTTTTTTCAAAATTACTTAAATATTTGACGTTTTTGATTTTTTATCTAAATTCATTTTTCTGGACGGCATTCAAAGTTGAAATCTCAAATCATATTTCTAGAAGTGTGATCAAAAATTAACACTTTTTGAAGTTTTAGACTAGCTCACTTATATATATTAAGTTTACAATCTTGTATGTTACAGCTGCACCTAAATCTGCATAATCATTCTATTTTCTATACTACAACTATTCAGTACTACAACCTCACCATTTTCGGACAGTCTCCTTTGAGACATAGATTGACGGCCGACTGGCGCAGTGGGCAGCGACCCTGCTTACTGAGTCCTAGGCTGTGGGTTCGATTCGCACAACTGTCAAATTTTTGTGTGATGAAAATGATTGTTTTTCAGTGTCTGGGTGTTTAGTGTAATATACAGATATTATAAGTATTTATGTGTATCATATACATAAAAATATTAAGATAGCTGATGGCGAAGTGTGTATTGTCGTAGTATATTTATTTATTTATTTAGATATAATATAGACATGAAAGCACCGAATTAAGAACATACAGACTGATTTCGTTTCATATTAAATTCAAAATGCAACTGACATTGTTAGCACAAATTGAAAGTGAAAAATTAATTCCATCAATATTAATGAACAGATATGGTTCTGTAAATAATAACAACTCATTAAATCCTCATGAACTACCACAGTAGTCTGGAAAAATTTGCATGGTGCTCTTATAGAGTTTAGCACCAATTAAATGCTTTATTTTGTTTGTTACATTCCATCCATATGCAGTAATATATTAAAAATTATGGGTGGTATATTATTCTCATAAGTATAATTTTCTGTGATTTGTTTGAAAGTTAAGATAACATTTTCCATATAGGTACTTAATTGAAAAAATAAAAATAACATGATATAACAAGCATTTGATTTATTGAAAAAAAAACAAAATAGAAACAATCTTTTTAAAATATAGAATGAGAAAACATTTATAAAAACAGCAATAGAAAATGTATGAATAGAATAATATAAAATTATTTTATGAAAATAGAATAATAGAATCACTTTTCTTCAAAAGTGGATGCGATGATACCGATAATAGAAATTGTTGAATTATAGATTTTGGAAGCTTAAATAAAATAGAGCGCCCTTATGTATATTATTTCATAATAATCTGTTAATTATATTTAAAACAATCATTAATAATTACAACGTCTTTGCATTAAAATTGATAAACAACATTTCATTAGACAGGGCATGTTATATATTAAAATAATTTAATTAGAATTGATTAAAATTGATTTGATAGGGATTACTTCTAATATTATTAAACTCATTGACAAGGAGTATTAATTGAAAAATTATTAAATTGGTCTTGTGCCATTTGTTTTTCAATAGGGGTGACCAAATTATTGTTGTCGGTCATAGTATCGATAGTGACGTGTCGATCATCACCATCTATATCAGCACTGTCATCAGAGATTTCATCAGGATTGCGAATTTCGATTGTTTCTGCGTCACTATCACAGTAGATGTCAAATATAGTTAGTACATCACTAGACATGTTCCATAATTGATAAAACTCATTCTTCACTGGTTCAACCAATTTTTGTTTGCTAGTGACATAAACATAGTTCCAATGGTCGAATGATCGGTCGTCACCCCAATTGAGTGTTCCCGTCATCAGGATCTTATCATCGACTAAGCAGAATTTGTGCTTCATCCTAAACACTGGTTCGTTGGCTTTACATTTTATTTCGGCACCTGAAATTAAAAAGCATATTTATATTTGTATAAACCCAACGAAACATTTATAAAACTCCTTATTGATTAGAATGTTTAAATACTTGAAAATTAAAACCTACCAGCTACAATGAGTTCTTTGATGAAAAAATCGGAATTTTCATTGTATCCAGACCGGTCGATAACAATTCGAACTTTGATATTTTTAGACTTTATCAAGTTAACCAAACGGGCTTGTATAGCTGGATTATGTATACCGGGCATGCAAACGTTAACGCTGTGTTTAGCACCTTCAATAAAGCTGACCAATTTGTCAAAGTAATTGTGTGGATTAAACTGTAATTTACAAAACACCATCACTTCATTAATTTCAGTGTTACGACGTTTGTAGAAATACGCAGCAGCAGAAACAGCACAAGTTATTGCAACTGCAGCCGCCGATGATAGGAGACGCGGACTTAATCTCATTTTATGTGATTTCAAACATTTAACACTTATATTGCGCACGCTAAAAGACCAGCCTTCAATTTTATAGTTTGATATAAAATGAGGTGGTCATTGATATTGATACTTTTTCATTCACTAAAAATGATTTTCTACTACCCTCATTCTGGATCAAAATCATTCGATTCTTCGCATAAGCGAAATGCGCGTGTCTATGTTTTTAATAGACATGTTAAAAATTCATTGCCGAATTGAACACAAAAAACTTATTTAATGAAATATAAAAAAAAGAATAAAATTCTTCCATAAGATATTAACAAAAATGTATTTCATTAACATGATGTAAATAATATTTAAGATAATAAAGTTTATTAAGGGTATAGAGCGTTCCTGCACGTTTTACAATGACAGCATGCCCGGCGGGAATTTTTGACAGATTGCTGATGTTATATTAAATTAATTTCGTTTGTTTACATGTCATAAAATCGTGGGATTTTCAATTATGTTAAAATAATTATGAGGACGTTATAGTATTTTAAAAGTAGTAAAATAGATAATACAAGTATTATCTTGGATGGTGTGCCGGGTGTGTTAATTATAAAGTAAAATGGGTATAACAGGTCTAATACCCTTCCTTGAGAAAGCTTCAAGAAGGGCTAATGTGGGTGAGTTTAGCGGTTGCTCCGTGGCAATAGATACTTATTGCTGGCTCCATAAAGGAGCTTTTGCTTGTGCAGATAAGCTGGTACGCGGTGAAGAGACTGATGTGTAAGTATCCCAAGAGTTTGTATCCGAATAATTACCTATTTGCCTGCTTGTATCTGATACATTATACAGTAACTATTCAAACACATTAACCACATACAGATCCTCAGAATCAGCTGTGTTCAGAATGTTCCAAGCTGCAATTAATCCAATTATGCTTTAAGATTTATTGTTTATGGGATAATAAAAAAGGTTACTACACTGTAGAGGATTTTATATGTGACATGAACGCTTGGATGGCTGCTATTCCAACACATTTCAAAAGTACCTACATAGTTGATAATTGATATTACTTAAAATGTTTTAATAGCTAGGTTTTGTAAAATTTCATGGTAATTTATTACATTAATTACAAAACTTTTGTACACATTATTTTTCTATGGTAAACCATAAAATGCTATGCTTAAAAGCAATTCATGTAAAAATATTTTTTTTTATTGAAATAATGACAGATTTGTATGACATTCAGAAAGTGTACTGTTAGGTACCTACTTTGAAATAAAATATTTGATTTGATTCGGTTGTAAACTACAGTGAGAAAAATAAAATCATACCTTAATAAATACTAAACTGCTGCTGGTTGTTGCTGCAACAAATACTTCCTGGGAGATGTAGACAGCTGTGTCACATGATGCCTTGCCATACGCACAAGAAGAAGACAAAATATGTAATTTAAGGATTGAAACAATTTTGCTACTATAAAAATAAGCTTCTTGTTCTTGACTTGTGTACTATAACATAACTATACAACCATTTTTGAGACTTAGTATATTTTGGTAGGGCCTATTTGCAAAATTGTTCTTTTATCCTTTTGGATTTATATACTCTGTTATGTTACATTAATTAGGCTCTAATGGGTCACTGTAAATAAAACAGTGTTCTGTTCAAGCTCATTTTAGTAGTATGGCTGTACCAGTACAGCAATGCAATGCTTTACAAAAAGCCTATGTGGAGTAGCAGTGTAAAGGATACCAGATTTTATTGAGTCTTATTAGCATCTGGCAGATTACTTAAGAAGCAATTGGGTCTGTTATGAAACAAAAAAAATTAAAGCTACATTAAAGAATAATAAATGGTTTTATTTTCCAAACAATGGAATAACTCAAAATTAATTCAATTTCAAAAGTCATGTATGTGTGATTGTACTGCCGGAGTTACTCTAACACTTCCTCTTTCTTTCAAATGCTATCTATATCAATTTCACAACACTAGTATCTCAGTGTACATATTTGACAAAATATAGATTTCTGTTTTACCAACTATATTTTTCTATTTTATGTTTGTTGCAGACATATAAAATACTGTTTAAAATATGTGACAATGTTGCTTTCAAAGAATATAAAGCCAATTTTAGTGTTTGACGGACGCCATCTGCCCGCAAAGGCAATGACAGAATTAAAGAGGAGAGAGTAAGTATTTTCAAGAACAGACATTTAAAAACAATATAGAACAACTAGAAATTTATCGATTAATGGAAAAGCCAAATGTTTTTTAGGCATGGCCACAGTGGTCTTTTAGTTCTTTGTCCAATTCTATTTTAATGGAAAAAATTTAGTTTCACTTTAAACCCTATACATACTCGTAGTATAATTTCTAAATCTGCAATAGTTTTTTTTACATACATTTGTGTTTTACAGATCTCGGGATATATCAAAGAAAAGAGCTGCAGAGCTATTGAGCTTAGGGAAGGTAAAAAGGACATTTAACTATATTTTTGTCAAATAATATCAACTTCATGCAGGCTATGTAACCTTATAGATTTTGTATTCAGTAAAACGTGCATAGTTGGTGCAAACAGGAAAGGATCATCCTTTCTAGTGAAGCTCAACATGCTGCTTTCCATACCTCTTTGGCAAGTCCTAATTCTTTGGAGGGTTTTTTGTGTCAGCGCCCATATTTGGCATCCGTCAGTCAAGACACAAAGTATGCAAAGATTAAAGAGTTCTCTCTTAGATGACATTGGCTTTTTTGCATGACCTCTTTGAGCCACCTATGTGATAATAATAGGTTAATTCCCGCCAATCCGCACTGTAGCAGCAGGGTTCCTTTATGTGGCAGGTTAAGCTGTAACAGTAGGAGGTCAATAAGCTGAGGAAGATGTTTCACCTTTAAAGAGAAACTTGTGGCCATTTCCCGCACGTAATTGCTTCACTTGTTGCACATCAATCTTCCCCGTTGTTTTGCTCCTATCGAGACTCCACTTATAGACTCCACTTATAGACTCCACTTATAGACTCCACTTATAGACTCCATTGTACAAGTTTTTCTCCCTCGCAATCGAGCTGACAATTTCGAGTATTTCTGTATCGTCAAAGTAAAATTAACCTTACATTACTTGTTTAGAGTCGCAAATCCTGCGCTTCTGCTTTTTGTTTTACGAGCGTTATGTCAAAAGCCTGAGCTAAGGAATTATAGGCAAATTTGAGCTTTAACGCAATTGCAATTAGATCCATTTTACTCCGGTTTTCAAGTATACCTTGTACTAAGGCTACAGGTTGCCAAGAACTTTCGAGAAAGTGGATGGTGGCAGACCTCGCGTTGTTCTTCAGTATCACGGGTTTCCTCCGACTCCAAGCTTGCTCTGAACAGAGGATGACGTATGACGATGACTCTTTCAGATTGAAGAGGCAAGATCGTTCATGCGTCGGAGTGTAGATATCACCCATGCAATGGCTCTAGCATTGATCAAGGAGTGCAGGAAACGCAACATAGACTGTATAGTGGCCCCGTACGAAGCCGACGCACAACTGGCGTACCTCAACGTAAAGAATTACGCGCAACTGGTTATCACTGAGGACTCCGATCTCATACTGTTTGGTTGCACAAAGGTATGTTAATTTATATTAAATATTCGACTATCTATAAAAACCTATTAGGAGATGGAAATGAGTGATTAATTTTAAGTTTTTAAGTTTGTTTTTTTGGCCTAGCATTTGATTGGTCATCAGGTCACAATAATGTATAATAATAAATGTAAACAAAACGCAAACTGTCGACATTCCGGCGCAACGGTGAGCGCTGTGAATTTTAAGTACGAGGTCCCGGGTTCGATTCCCGGTAGAGTCAATTCGGAAATTTATAATTTCTGAATTTTCTCAGGTCTGGTCTGGCCGGCTTTGGCCGTGGCTAGTCACCGCCCTACCGACAAAGACGTGCCGCTAAGCGATTTAGTGTTCTGGTGCGATGTCGCGTAAAAACCTATTATGGGTATAACTACCATACTCCCTAACAAGTTAGCGCGCTACCATCTTAGACGGCATCATCACTTACCACCAGGTGAGTTTGCAGTCGAGGGCTAACTTTTAGTGGAATAGAAACAAGGTCACAATAATGCAAACAATGATATTTATTTATTTAATTGTAAAACAACGCAATTTTTCATTAACTACTGAACTACTATAAACTGTGTGTCAGTAGTACCTCGATTACGCGAAAATCACAAAGAAATATAACCTTTATAAATATAAGTACCTTTACCTAGTTATGTTAACCATCCGGTTTTTATAAACGCATAATGTTTATTATTGAAGGCCGAGTGGCGCAGTGGGCAGCGACCCTTCTGAGGCCGTGGGTTCGATTCCCACAACTGGAGAGTGTTTGTGTGATGAACATGAATGTTTTTCAGTGTCTGGGTGTTTATCTGTATATTATAAGTATTATACAGATACTTATATAATACTCATCAATAAGTATTGATGTGTATTATATTCATTAAAAAATATTCATCAGCTATCTCAGTACCCATAACACAAGCAACGCTTACTTTGGGGCTAGATGGCGATGTGTGTATTCAAACGATTCCTTACATTTTGTATTTTTATCGGAATTTTGCAGAATAAACTAGCTTTCTGTCATTCTTTTAGGTACTTTTTAAAATGGATCTCGATGGCACTGGTACTCTAGTTGAAACAGCTAAACTTCCTCTTGTCATGAAATGCCCGATAGAACACTACCAGTTCAGTAAGTTCCGGCGGATGTGCATTATGTCCGGCTGCGATTATTTGGCGTCCTTGCCCGGCATTGGGTTGGTCAAGGCGAGACAGTTTGTTACTGCGTCACAAGATTCGGATTTTGCTAATGTGAGTTAAATCCCCTTGGGGGTGAAATAAGGGATAACATATATTTTACCACTTTAATTTTCTAGACAAACTAATTTTCATCTATATAGCTTAAAAAATTGTTGACTGTCATAAAAAACTTTGATCCCCGATTTGATCCCCTGGGGGTGACTTTTTTTAAAAGAATTGGACTATCAAATTAATAAAATTCCTTTTTCAGCACGATGCTGCCTAAAATCCGAATATATATAAGGTTTAATACTTACTGCCATACCTTTAACAGGCCCAGGAAACAGGGGTTTCTCAGTGCAATAAATTAAATAAATAAATATATAAATAAAGTGTGTAATTAATTTTCAGGCACTTAGAAAACTGCCGAGCTTCTTCAACAGATCTAATTTGACAGTGACAGATGAGTATAGAGAGAACTTTTTGAAAGCAGAGGCTACGTTCAAACACCAGTTTGTTTATGATCCTACCGAGAGGAGAATGGTTCGACTCACTGAACCTGATGATGAAGGTATGATTATATAAATATTCTGTTGATTATACAGGGTTAAATAATACAGCAGGACTAGCACAGACAGGAGACAAAAATTATATCCCCTGATTATATCCTTATATACCTATATAATTAACGTAATAAGATAGGGGATATAATTAACGTGGCCACCAGCTAGACGGAAACATGGAATAGGAAAAGTTTACCACCGTTTATTATTACACCACTTGTACGCCAATGCTCTGAGATTTGATAAATCTGTGGCAGGAGATACGCTTGCTTTGAAACGATCATCCGGCTTCGGTGTTTCCTGATACATACAACTTGAATGCGTTCATGGCAAGAGTGAACAGGCATTTTCTAGGCAAGCGCGCCCCAACTTAGACCGCATCATTGCTTTACATCAGGCATGATAGTTGTCAAACGCAAGTCTATCAAGTATTAAAAAAAAAAAGATAAATTTGTATCCTTTCCCATGCTAGCTGTGCTGAAAGCTCTCGGCTTTCTAGTTCCTCTCATTAAAACAAAACTAACAACTTTTGTCCTACGACTATTTCGACAAAATTCAGTGTCAATTTATTTCATACTAAAAAAATAGTATATCATGTTAATTCTGTAAACTGACATTACACTGTGAAACCAAATACATATAAACCGGTTGCCAATCGCTGCGAACATGCACGATACAGTCGTGGTTAGCGCGTTAGTGCCGGCCGATGTTTCGTTACAGAGTAGTAAAAAATAGAGTAACTAAATAAAATATTTAATATACTATTGAGTTAAAAAATGTCGTAGAACAAAAGGTTTTAATTTTAATGTAAACAAAAAGAGACTTAGATTTCCTTGATTTATCGTTTTTATTAAGGTACCATAATGGTACTTAAATGGTAAGAATAGTATATGATGCTAATTTTGTTTTTCAAGTGTCACAATTTTATATTTTGTTAATCATACTTTCGTCTTGTAGATAATAATATAAAAACTGGTCAAATAAAAAAAAAACTCATAATAAAACACATTAGCTAATAATAAAAAATATGAGCTAATGTCAAGAAGTATATGTGCGAGTGAAAGGGACACAGATACTACCTCCTTTTCTCTCTCACGCAAACAACGCCAAAGTTTGTTTACATTAATTATATCTTTTTGTTGGCCTTTGTTTAGTATACCCTTGAACAAAAAAAGGAGTAAAATGTTTCTAGCATTAATCTATGTATGTAATATGTATGTATGTGAGTTTCTTTGTTCCAGTATAAATTGTAGGTGCTTAAGGAACAATTACCCTGGCTAAGTTTGTTGTGGGCTCTTCTTAGACCAGGGCGCGTTTGGAACCCTCCTAGCTTTAGTTTTAAGTTACCGAATGCAGTTATCACCATCACTAACATTAGTGTAACATGTTAAATGTATGAACGCTTCATAAGTGCCTGTAATAAGGTCTACATGAATAAAATATTTTTGAATTTAGAATTTTGATTCCTCGCACTTTCATATTAATTACACCATAGAGTGACATGTATCTATATATATATATGTCACTCTATGGTGTAGCACTTGTCATATACATATTTATAAGCTATATGGTGCTTGTATGGCAACGTTTTCTAATGTTAAAATTAATATAATATACGGCAGTGGGGTTTTGTAATTTTTAAACTTGACAAAAAAAGTCGAGTAAAAATGCTATTGTTTCAGATATTGAGATAGCGTTGTGCGTTAATGCCGGTGAGCTGTTGGACGCTAAAGTCGCTTTTCAGTTGGCTTTGGGAAACATTGAACCTTTTACACTTAAGAAAATGGACAGTTGGGACCCTGATCACCGAGATGTGGCTGTAAATATTTCAATACTATTTTATCTCTTATTTTTACCAATAATTAAAGAGAAGAGGAAGTAAACTTCTTTCACTTCGTACGTTTTTCAGGCACTTGGATAATTTTGCGGCATTTTTATCCGCGTAAGTGTAAAAAAGTAAATGAAAAGTCGTTCGTCTAGTAAAGGGTTCAATAACATTTTTAATCTTCTAAAAATATTAATTTATATTCAATGTTTTATTAACCCGTAGAATACTAAAATAACCCAACGTAACCTCATCTTAAATGGTGTTCCCTTCACTAGATGAACAACCTGACATCTGTTTGCTTACATTTTACAAATGAGGTTGCCACGCACAACTGCTTTACACGCCACACACACGCACTCAGTGGCTTGCATAGAGGGCTAAGCACAGGGTATGCAGAAACATAAAATGAAGAAAATCTCCAGTATGCTTAAGGGTAAAGCCTTTATAACTCTTACAGGAGATTTTCTTCATTTTATACTATCTACATACCCTGTGCATAACCCTCTATGCATACCACAGATTATTATAATGTATATAATAATACACAAGATTATGAAAAACCAAGAGAAACCAAACGGTGGTGGTTTCTCTTGGTTTTTATAACCTTAACATTGCCTGGAAGAGAACCCTACTAAGCGATAAGGCAATTTCACCTTTTCCTGTCCAATTTTTCTTTTTGTGGTGTACGAATAAAGTTAATAAATAAATAAATATACTACGACGATACACACATCGCCACCTAGCCCCAAAGTAGCGTAGCTTGTGTTATGGGTACTAAGATGACTGATAATAAGAATATTTTTATGAATAATATACATAAATAAATAGCAATATACATACATATAAACACTCAGACACTGAAAAACATTCATGCTCATCACACAAACATTTTCCAGTAGTGGGAATCGAACCCACGGTCTTGGACTCAGAAAGCAGTGTCTCTGCAAACTGCGCAAATCGGCCGTCAGTTCCTAAATAAATAAATTGTGTACGGTCTGAGACAATTTAAAAAATTACAACCCCCACAAAATCTTATATTAATAATGAATGCATCAATAAACTTTTATTACAAAACAGAAAAAAAAAGTTACAAAAACAGAAATGTAATATAACTTTACTACAGTTTACATTTAAAAATTCCAGGTGGACAGCAATATAAAAACCAGCAGCTGGAAAGAGAAAGGTATAGCAAACCATCCGAGCATATGGAATAAGAGCTTCACACAGTACTTAACTGAGAGCAGTCCTTGGAAGAAAAAGGTCAAGAAAGTTGAGCCGATCATATCTGCACCACAGACCAGGGCAAAAAAGAAAGTTGTGACCTTAGTCAGCAAGTATGTGCCAGAGACGCAGGATGAAAGGTATATTGTTTTTTTTTTTAGTTTAGTTTTGAATTGTTTGATTAGAAATCTAAGTGTGCAGATTTCTGATCAAACAACTATACATTGTTTTTAAGTAAATATAATTTTTATATATTATATTTGTATTGGTTTATATAATATTTATTTGTCTTTAGGTAGAAATATTGTTTTATATATATCGGAGAAGGCGTCTTTGCCGTCGTTTAAAAAATATGCTGAACCGCTGACCTAACTTGGGTCACCGGTTACACTGTTCGTTGATATTAAAATTTAGTTCAAAGCAAACGAGATTAAATGCCAATAGATTATAATTAATCATACATTGTAAACCAAAATACAACTTTATTTGTTTCTTAGAATTATTATAATTATTCTATTGCGTCTATCACGCTTGCACATTTCTTCAGTAATCATTTCCCTGCGCCCGGGTCCGCCACTGCGCACCGCGTCGTCTCCAAAACCAGCCACAACGTGATCGACTCCTATTGGTCGTACTCGTTCCATCAGTGATAACAATTTTAGAATAAGTAAGTTTCATTTTTGAAACTTACTTATTCTAAAATTAAACAAATTACAAATTACATCGAAACATCATTATAAATTAAAGAAGTATTTAACCCAGATTTTGCTGCCAGTCAAACAGCAACATCTTTACATGGAGTTATTAACATTTCACAACTATGCCAATCTATTGAAACGAAGCTACAAGTTCTTACAAAACTATAATCTTACTTATTTATTACAAGTAAGTTATTGGCAATTCAATTACATTAAAAATCATTAATAAAATGATGATAAAATTTAGGTTAGATCTGAATGGCAATCAGACATAAAATTCATTAGGAGTATTTTATCGCTGATATTGCCATCTGTTGTCACAGCGTAGAACTATCTCACAAAGTATAAAAGTTATTTAAATAACATTACCAAAGCCAATATCAAACCATTTGATTTGAAAGAATGAGGTTTTACGTTACAAAATAAGTTGCGAGTTAAAATTATTAAATAAAGTTGTTCAAATAAACGTCACTCAGCCTCCGCGGCGACATATATATTATATATTTATTTAAGTAATGATATTTTTATTTTATGGGTAATGTATGTGTGCACCACCAACCCATTTTCTGTATTTGTTTTCTTTGCCATTTGTTGCCTGGAAGAAATCGCTATGAAGCGATAAGGCCGCCAAATTGTATACGTTGTTTTGTTATACTTTTCTTTTTATTATGTACTTTTTGTGGTGTGCAATAAAAGTATTATTTATATTAGTCATTCATTATTTTCCGCGTAGTTGGACAATCTCTCTGGAGATTGACCATGGAATGAAATCGGGCAGGGAAAGTATTTATATTAATTCTATAATTTGTCTTTACAGTTTATCAATAGAAACCTTAACGAGTATGTATTGTAAAGAACCGGCGATTAAGAAGCAAAAATTCGATGCCGAAAACGATACTCAATACATCGAGACATTCACTCAAGACGAATATAACATGGCAACGTCCGATACAGAAATAACAAGAAGTCTTCCACAGAAAAATAAATCACCAATTTTAGAAAATAGACAGAGATCCTACAAGAAATACCTCGAGCAAAGAAGTAACACGCTTTTGAAAAAACTGAGTCGATTTCCCAGAACAGTATTAGACGAAAATGTTATTGAGAGCAAATTTTTCAATGAACCTAAAGATTTGGGCAATAAATTTGAAAATAGTGTGACCATAGAAGAATCACCTGAAAAATGTGTTAATACCGTCGAAGGAGATAGAAAATCGAATCTTGACTGTGAATTGATTATTGAAACTCAGTGTACGGATATTGATTCACAAAAAGAGAATTATTTGAGTCCAAAAGTGGCTCAAATAAGTCAAATTTTGGAATCCAGTCCAAAAACTAGGAATCCATTTAAACTGACACCATCACAATGTTCAGAAAACGATCCGGAGGGATCACATAAAGAGAAGAGTCCAAAAACTTTACAAACGAGTCCGATTTTGTTATCTAGTCCTATAAATAAGAACCCTTTTAAATTGAAACCTAGTTGTTCAGAAAACGATTCAGTGTTAGAGGATTCTCAAGCATTTAATTCTTTGAGTCAAAAGAGTCCAATTTTGGTACGAAGTAATACATTTAAGTTCAAGGAAGCTCAGTTGTCATCTGATACTGGTTTTAGTGAGTCGGTCATAGACAACACATTTCCTTATGAGGATTTGGTAGTGCCAGTCGACCCTGAGGTAACTAAGGTATATATCTAGTAGTTGGAGTCTATGGTAGGTAGTCTATATACACATGTACGAGTTTACTTATATATACAGGGTAAAGTAAAAAATAAATGAAAGCTCTCGATCTGTAGTTTCTACCATTAAAACTAACGACTTTTGTTCTACGACTTATCAAAATTCAGTAATTATTTGTTTTATACAAAAAAATTATCAAACCATGTTACTTCTGTAAAGTGTCATTACACTGTGTAACCAAATACGTGGGATTCAACAAAGTCGCGAAGTCGGTGTCCGCAAGGTAGAGTCACGGTTCACGCGCTGTTGTAGATGTTACATTACAGAGTAGTAATACGTAGATTACCTATTTAAAATATTAAATATTTCACAAACAATCGAGTTAAACAAAATGTCGTAAACAAAAGTTTTTATTTTTTATGTAAACAACGGCAGGCCGAGAGCTTGCTAGTAGTCTTTATTTAGCCCTGTATAAACCATAAAAGTTTTTGATATATTGTTATATATCAACTCGAACTTGTGTTACATACTGGTTGTTTAGAAATTGCCAACGTTTGTATGTAAGCTTATCTATATATTTGAAATTTAATCATTTCTCATCAAGAAAGTAATGATGTTTACATAAATACACCCCCTACTCATGGTTATGTCACATAATATCTTCATAAAATCAACTATAAATAAAACAAATATTTTAGATATTTTACAAAGTAACACATCAGATGAATCTGACCCAAC
Source organism: Pararge aegeria (assembly GCF_905163445.1). Lineage (NCBI taxonomy): Eukaryota > Metazoa > Arthropoda > Insecta > Lepidoptera > Nymphalidae > Pararge > Pararge aegeria. The sequence goes on along the minus strand of NC_053195.1, from coordinate 4,773,215 downwards.
ACGGTGCTACACTTTCGCATTTATTAATACCACTAAATAAAAAACGTCAAGATTTATTTAGAATTGCATACATTTACAACAAACATTTACATCCAGGATAAAAAGTATCTTATATCTGAAATCCTAATAGTTTTTGAATAAATCACTGCCATAGTTTTTAGTGAAAGAAATCAGATACAGCCTGTACCATCACATTTAAAATCATGTGACTCCTGTCACTTTATTAGGTACGCGTCGCGTAGTGACGGTACTATGCGGTCGGTCTTTTATCTTGAATAGGGTTGTAATAAATATACACTTAGAATGTTTTGAATTCGTTTGTATGGAAAAATAAATATGCTTCTTTTGATTTTATATTTTTACAGGGCGATTCCTTATGAAATATACTTATGCATCCTTCAATTTTATTTCGTATTTCTGTTACACATTGTATACGTACCAAATTTCATCAAGATCGGTGCATGGTTAAATTGAACATAGGTAACAAACTAACAGACACACATTAGCATTATATATATCTTACTATATATATATATATATATATATATATATATATATATATATAGTAAGAACGTATAGTATTAGTATTTTGTTCGTATTTGCACTATAATAGTTAGTAATTTATTGTAAGGGCCATCTCACACCGGGCAGAGATTTCCACAACTGGAAAGTATTTGTGTGATGAAGATGTATATTATAAGTTTTTATGTATGAATATTAATTCATAAAAATATTCATCAGTTATCTCAGTACCTCTCAGTATCAGTCCAGAATCGGAATGACGATATTTACGCCCGAGCTAGCGGCAAGCGCGTTTGTAGCGTGGTGGGTCTAAGCTTTAAAATCATGGCTTTTGTGAGATAGGGGTCTGTGGGATATTAATAGGCTGATAATGAAGCTAAAATCTTCTTACTTAAACAATATAAGATGTAATTCGTGGTCTCCACGATACTCAGGCTACCAATATACCGATAGTGTGGAGACCAATAGCAATTGATTTATGTAATCTTTTAAAAAATAAATTTATTTTTTAAACAGTTCTCACATTAGTCCATGGTGTGAGATGGCCGTAACTGTAGTTAAGTAGTATATAGATGATTTAGTTATGTATTCGTTTACGTAGTTGGAAGTTTCTAATCAAACAGAATGTATGCGTTGTTTATTAAGAAACGGCCTTTAAATTAATTGAAATGTTTTCCCTCAGTCGTTATACTTCAGTGATTCGCAATCGCCACCAAAAGTGTCTTCGCAACCGTGCTTAGACAAGTTCAAACATGGTGTCAAGAAACCGACATGCCGAGTGCCGGGTTTGAGGAAAACCGCCTCTCTGCCGTCCAACCAACCAACTTTGTTGAGCAAGTTTGGCTTCCAGAAAAAGTAATCGTTATTTTTTTTACTTGCTCTCGTCTTCTCACTATTTGATTGTACTCTATTCCTCTTTATACTAATATGAAAAAGCTGTAGAGTTTATTTAAACTTTAAAAGCTACTAAGCCCTGTGGGACACACTACTAACTTTGCCAAGTTTTTTTTATTTTTTTATTTCTTTATTAAAGGAACACCAACAGCTTGTTCGCAATACATATTAAAGGAAAACTACAAATATTTTGTTTCTAACCAGTGTGACTAGCCACTTAAAGGTGTGCAAAGCATTTAGAAGTTATGTGCGTTTTATGCAATTATAATATCACTGCATGCCTGAGAGTTCTCTATAATGTTCTCAAATGCGTGTGGGGTCCACCAATCTGCACTGTATCAGTGTGGTGGACGAAAATAAAACTTTAAAACAAAAAAATACTTTTTTTGCATTTGATAACCCAAATCCTCACTACAAAATCCTCGATGTTTTTATATTTTTCATTGTATCACAAAATACAAAATTTCAAGGTTTAAAACCGGGCAGTGCTCGGTAAGTATCGGTTTTTCAACTTAACGGTAAAAAACGAAACCGACATCCTTGCCAAAATGATTCAGGTAGTTTAATGACCGAAACCGTTTCAAACATTTAAACCGGCTTCTGTCATTTCCACCTTCCTCCTTAAAGGGCTTCTGGAAGAAATCCCTTTATATTCATGTTCAGTTTTATTTTTGTTTTGGGAACTTAATAAATAAATGAACTTTTAATCTAGCTATGTGTATACGAAAAACCTAAACCTATTGACTTTTATAAACTCCACACTTAAATAATAACTTGTTGATTATGTTTTTTTAGAATCTTGTTTATAAAGGATATGTAACGATTTCTAAAAATGTAAATATATTTTTTTTTTTTCTTTTTCAGGTCAATATTAAAGAAATGAAGTGAATAATGTTGTTAATCTAGTGCACAAATAATTGTTATTATTATAAGCATAACTATGACTGTTTTATAAGAGTGTTTCCTTTTGACTGTTTTGACTTGTAATTTCTTTTGCCACTTTATATAAGAAAATTTTATTTAGTTTATTCAGCTTTCGCTGTATGCTTCATTACTTGTGGAATAATTTATGTTTGAGTATGACGTCATCCAAAATTAAACTTTGGCCGCATATCGCTAATAATAATAAAGCCGCAGCCACTAACCTATGAAACTACTAGTCGGATTTGATTTAATTTTTTACATACATTTGTTTGTCGAATACTTAATAGTGGTGGACTATGAAACATCACGCTGGACCCCAAAGAAGCGTAGCTAACGATGTTAAGCGCAGGCGGGAGATGTGACGCGGCTGGTCGGGGTAAATAAATATTTGTATGGGAAAAATGATAAGTTGTTGGAGGACAAAATTGCATGAAAACTAATTGCATATTTTGTAACGTCATTTAATATCCATTAAAATACAAAATAACCCTGCAAGTTTAGGACTGTCTTGAGATAATTTTGAGAGATTTTTTTTCCTCGAAACACATAATTGAATTAGAATTATGCTATACTCACTGCGTGAATAAGTCGGATTGCTTTGTGAGGGCCTGAAGGAAGGACGACATTTGGTGTAAAAATACGAATGTCCCGTGATATATTATGAAAATGAGGCTTAATTTGCTATACTATGCGAACAGCAGGAGAATTTGTATGGTGTAATTTATAATTTCTTCAATCCTTATACTCCACACAAATCAATCAATGTACCCTCTTCGCACTGACTAGTAGTGAAATAAAAAGAAAAAAGGAATAGATCGAGAAAATAGTAGGCATAATTATCTCGTAATACACACCCAAGCTTTTCCTTTGCTTATGTTAGATATAATCGGACATTACAAGACAGACATTACAAGCTTACGTTTTTTAATAATTTTAAATCTATTACGAGATATCAGCATATATATTTATGAAAATTAAGCTTAATTTGCTATACTCCGCGAACAGCAGGAGAATCTGTATGTTTTAATTTATTCATTTATAGAAGAAGACTAAAAAAAACAGACAGAAGCAGTATACAAAAGGCAGCCTTATCGCTTCGTAGCGTTCTCTTCCAGGCAATAAAAAAAAGGCTCTTAGGATAAGGAAAACAAAAGGATAACATACTGCAATGGATAATTGTTAAGACAAAAACTATTCATTGAATTGAAATTGAATCATTTTTAATGTTTTCCTGCTTTTCGCGGAGTATAGCTTAATTTTCATAATATGAATGTTCCTGGAAACCGCCCTCGGGAATATCATGTTTTTCCAGGACCAAAAGTTGCTTATGTAACTCCGCTTCAACTAACTCTATGCCAAGAAATAACTCTATTACTTGCTTAGTTAAGGCGTGAAGGAATGACATACTCGTACTTAAAATAGACGCACGTTATATAGTACTAGCATATATACGACTACGATATATACTACTATTTTACACGTACTAGCTGTAGTCCGCGTTTACTACGTTTTTTTTAAATCCCGTTGTTCCCTACAGATTAAAAGTTTCCTATTTTTCTCTGCGTCTTTTTACTTTTACTTCTTACGTACTTTTTTTTTTATCTCACCTGCACCCGGACCCTCTCACTTGTATTCACAGCGCTCACCAATGAACCAGAGAGGTTTTCCCGAATTGGTTGGTGGCTTAGGGAGTGAAGTAAGGACACAAATAAAAACACGTCATTAGTATGGATGGTAAGATTCAAAATAAAATATTCAATATAAAGTGGGAAATGAAATTCTTAAATGATTATGTATTTTTTTGTTAAATACGATTGTGTTTTAATATAACCATAGATTGGTTTTAAAATCGTGGTGACAAATCGAAGAAGATTGCATTTAACTCTAAGTTTTTAATTGTGATAGTAGTTATTATAATTTTGATTGTTTAGAAAATAATAAATATTGATAATATTAAATGCAACGTTTTATTTCTCATTAATAAATTATTAGTCCAATCAGCATATTATGTAGAGTATAAATACCTAAACGTCAAAACACAGACAGAAAGTGGAGACCTCCTTATGACTAGATTTTTTTCGGGACATCTGCGTGGCATCTCATAAGTATATTTCAAAATGTTAAAAAAAATAGAAATACTCGAATTCAATGTAATTTTGTTTATCAGAATAAGTGTCGAAAATTCAAAAGACACGTTTTTTGCAGTTTACATAAATGAAAGACGAGGTCTTTATTTTAATTGAAATCAATATTATCTGAAAATATTGGAAGGATTTTTATCTTACCAGCCTCGATAAAATTCGTCATTTTCGATTTGATTCGACAAATTTAGAATGTCTTAAATTATTCTGAATTCTGCTGAATAAAAACCTAGTTCAATTTTTACTAACAGCCGAGTGTGAGATTTTCTACTAACGATGAACGTTTTGTTATTCGATGGCGTGAAAGTTAATTACGAATTATATGAAATCGAAAGAACGCCATCTACAATACCGGGAAAAAGTATAGTCACTAGATGGCGCTGTGAGATTCCATATAAATCGTAGTAAACTTACAAGTGGTCAAACAAGTAAACCTAGGTAGAAAATCTCACTCTGAGCGAGTTATCTATATCATATCATATCTATCATGAAAATTTACACTACCTACTCCGATTATTGATAATGATACTTACCCTGTGATAATCATTTCGATAAATATATTTTTATACAAAAAATGATGTTGTCACTCACTAAAATAACACTCAGAGAACGGCTGGACTTATTTGACTAATTTATGACTTGAAACATTCATGGATGGGAAGAGAAGGTTTAACACCGTTAAAACCTCTTTCCTTCCATTATCAACTAAAATCCTTCTGTACGTGTGTTTGTCACCTGGGTGTATATTGCAATGGGTTCCTGGTTGGCTTTAAAGCACAATTGGACCCGATAGGTGGCGCTGCTTTACCGGGCACGACGATGTCTGTCGGATCCGCTAGTTTATTAAAATAAAAACAAAATTTTAAACAAGGTTATATTTATTAAACCTATTACAAGAGTTCGCCTGCGACTTCTTCCATATACTAATTAACGGACCAAGCCGATATCGCCTTTACAGGCCCCATTATAGGCGAAAATAGGCATATAAACAGACTAACACTTCGCAGGGTACGTAAGGAACACGTCCTACAAACTTTGTCCATCAACCTTAGTCGTAGGTGTTAAGACTCATGTGCCGGTAATTAAACATTAAAAGCATTATTAAATACTAGTTGTACCCTGCCACGCTTCGCTGTGGCACATTGTGATTGAATGGTTGAGAAAAATAGATAAAAACAATCCTTGATGCGTATTATATATCATGCTAAAATTTCAGCCCAATCATTGCAGAAATTTTTGAGTTTTTGAAGCTTCACAAACCAACATATCATTTTTATATATATAGATATGTGTTTTAGCACTAAAGATGCTAAAACACATATCTATATATATCCCTCCTACTTCCAGAGGCAACCAGTATTATTTGGAAATTTTAGATAGTTGCAATCATTGACTGCAAATCTTAGACTCTTCCGCACTTAAAGTTTTAGTAGCACGTCCTATTAAAGCATTTTGTGGCCAAGCTTGTCCAGGGAAGTTCCTACTACCCCCATGCCTATTTAAGCTGCTAAGCTGCGTTCCATTCCAAGATGTGTTCCTTGCATGGCATTCAAAGTGTTCCTCTGTTTATGTAACAAATTATGGTTTTTCACTAACCATTAGGTTACCACAGCTTGGTCCATCATTTATTACTATAAAAAAACCTTTAGGATGTTATCAACAATTATAATTATATAAATAATTTTAACGCCCCTACAATCTCCTTTAGAGCTAAAATTTTTCGAAATCTAATTTAACAAACATGAAACTTTTATTAAATTTTAAGTCTGTGGGAATTTTAGTATAAAATTTTAATTTTTTTCCATAAGCACTCCCGTAACCGATTTTGTGATTTAAACTTCATTCAATACATTCTGGTTGGCTCGTAACATAGCCCAAAAAAAAAACTGTCCAAATTTCATGTCTAAATCTTTCATGTCTAATGTATCCTCTACATGGATGCAAAATTTCACCACAAAATCACAAAATGCAAAAATCCACATGATCGGGGCGGAGCCCCATTCATGTGGATGCAACCGCCTAGCGGCCCTTAGGGTCCTTGGATTTGGTTTTACCATTCGGGAAGATTGGTTGGTCTTAACGGTGGGAACGGGCAGTGGACTTTCAATATTTCAATATGTGTTTAGGAGCACTCCCTAGGGAGGCCCAGCAAAGTCTCAAGCGAATGATAAGACGGCTAGGGGCACCCTGTAGTTGTCTGTGAGTTTAATTTCCGCGCGAGCGGCTTTCTTGTGAGGATATCGGCGGACTTTAATATCTCCTCCACTGCGATGCCAGGATGTTGTGGACAGGGTCACTCGATGACCTGAAGGACTCTTTAGGACCGCGAAGTTGGTTTGTGGGGCTCCGGCGTTGGTGGTCGTTGGGGGTGCAGACAGATCCGCTCGGGAGGATGTAGCTCTCCTGCGCCTCCTCTCTCTCTCCCTTGAGGCGAGTGACGGGATCGTTTGCAAGGGTCCTTATTGTGACCCCCTAGCGATCTTCTTTACGGCCGGGTGCCTGCTTCTATTAAATTCAAGTATTGATACTCCGAGAGTATCACTCACTCACTGGCTCTCCTAAAGTGGAGTGGAGTCAACGCCCGTTGGAGTGCCTGAGCCAATCAGGCTCAAATTTAATGACGTTAAAGTAAGTTAACATAATTGGGTTACCTAAACCAGGGTTATTTAATCTTTAATGATGTAGGAAGCTGTTAATTAATTCCATTAACAATAAACCAGAGCGAAATTAAATTGTACTCGACTGGATGTTACCATTGTTGAGTGCTCGGTTAATTTGAATATATTCCACTTAGCGTATAATTAAAATTCCCGCCGCCATAACGATTTTCAATGGAACACTATAGAGTTCGTCACAGTAAGTGGAATAGGAACGCCTGCATAGTAGTTGGTTTTATTTAGTACTAGCTGTAGCCCGCGACTTCGTCTGCGTTTGATTTTGTTTTTTGATGTGGCATTAAATTTAGTGATATTAGAGTATGTAGTATCGCTAAGCCTTAAATGAGGGGTCTGCTGCAGTCCACTGAGGAGTTCTGACCTCTATCTCCAACCACAGTTTGGGCAAAATTAAACACATTTTAAAGCCTCTATAGTACAAAAATAATTTTTTAAAACGGTTATAATTTGTCGGAGTTATGGTGTAAAATCGTCAAACACTGGTCCCCTCTCCCAAAGAGACCGAGCTTAATGTCGGGATAAAAAGTATCCTATATTACTTCTAACACCGCCAAGAATATGTGTACAAAGTTTCATGAGGATCGGTTAAGTAGTTTTTGCGTGAAAGCGTAACAAACAAACTTACATTGACATATATAATATTAGTAGGATAGGATAGGATGAATACTATGTATTGTAATGATGAATACTAAGTGTGACTGTTTATTAAGCCTTATTTTTATGACATATATTTTATAAAGAAGATATAGTTAGGTTTAAATGTATTAAATATTTGTGGATTTTTTGGTCAATTTTTTTTAATTTAAGTGTCTTTGATGCAAATTTAGTACGTCTCGTATACAGGTCGCCAGTGTCTCTTAGGCAAGTAACTGCCAGTTCTAGGATCACCGATAGGCTCGTTAACCTTTTTTGTATATTTTATGTTTACCTACTTTGTGTAATCCAACTGTCCATTTTACTGCTTGTTCCTCGCTGTGGTTGTCACAATTGTCTTTTACGCAATTTGAGTACGCCTCGTATAAAGGTCGCAAGTGTCTTTCATCCAAATTAAGTACATCTCTTATACTGTATATCCTTTTACACGAGCAGCCTATTAATTACACGCATAAACAGTACAGTGCCCTACGCGTACAGTACAATAATGCGTTCAGGATGCTGATGGGATTGCCTCGGTCTTGCCGCGCATCAGGGGTGTTTGCCGAAGCGCATATACCTAGATTGTTTCTACACGATCATGCGAAAACGGTATACATCATTGGTGCGCAGGGTTCGGGCTAGTTCCAGCGGCCTTCTGAGGGCACTTGCTGGCAGGATTGACTGTCAAGACCTGTGTCATTGCTGCATGGTACATGTGCTTTCCAATCGGGCATGCCAGAAGGGTTTTATATAAACTGTTTCCTTTGGCTAAGTTTACTAACATTTGACTTTGTAATTTACCAACCATCCAAGTCGATCTAATTATTATTTATCTATAAGTTTAGTACGTCTTATAAACAGGTCGCAAGTGTATTTTATGAAAATTAAGTACTGGTCGTATACAGATCGCCAAGTGACTCTTATGCAAGCTTAGTACGTATTGTTAACAGCAAGCAACTGTCTTTTTTGCAAGTTTAGTACGTCTCGTATACAGATCGCAAGTATCTTTTATGTAATTTTAGTACGTATCGTATACAGTAAACAAGTGTCGTTTATGCAATTTTAGTACCTCTCGTATATACGTCGTACATAAGTGTCTTTGATGTAAATTTAGTACGTCTCGTATACAGGTCGCCAGTGTCTCTTAGGCAAGTAACTGCCAGCTCTAGGATCACCAATAGGCTCGTTAACCTTTTTTGACTTCTCCTATTTTCGAGCTCTCGAGCCCCCGATCCCCACGGCCCCAAATTCTACTCGAAACGGCACAAAAATGAAACTGCTTTTATAATATTAATATTGCAGGTACATTTATCCTGATTTCTTAAACTTAAACAAGGGATTACAAAGCCAATTTTAATTAAAGTAGGGCGAGAGTCAACCTTTATAGATAATCATTTCCATTCTTACCTACGGCGACTTGCAACCCTCAAAGGATATGAATCTCATTACAAATAGGAACGGAGTTATCACAACCATCTTTTGTGTAAAGCACATTTCCGACACCCCATAAATATGTTGATATGGTTGATATCAAAAGAAGTGTGCGACCCTCGTTAAAAAAGGCATTGTACAAGTGACGTTTCTTTTATCAGATTAATTTTAAATAGGTTTTATTGTGGTTGTAAGTCTCACGGGGGACCGATCAGAGCAGACCGGTCGCAGAACTTTCAATGATTATAATATAAAATATATTTTGTCCTTTAAAAGCAAATAAGTGTCAATTAAATCTATTTTATTGTAATTTCATTAAGGGATCTTTATTGTCTGATGAATACATAAATATATTGATAAAATTTTATGAAATAACAACATTAATTATAAATATATGTATATTGTAATTTCATTAAAGGATCTTTGTTTTCTGATAAAGATTTCTGAACTGATATATATATATATATCTATCCTTAGTCTACTTCTTTAATGAGATTCACTACAAACAGACAGACTTGACATTTCAAAAGTGCTTATTTAATAGGTCGAATTTTAAATTGATATAAATAAAGAACAGTGGGCTTATCTGGGAATGTTTTCTAAGGAACCGAAATGATATCTGTGGTAACCGATATGATTACGGGAGTTTAACCGGTAGTTAGGTAACCCAAAGTGAAAGATTTCATAAAGTTGATTATATGTTTTACTGAACCTTGAAAGTTAAATCAAAATATTAATAAAATCGTCTTAAAAAAATCTTTAGACTAAAGTAACTTGGTAAGTCTTAACAGTAATGCTATAATTTTCACACAGTTTCTATGGAAATGAAGTACTCTTTTGTTTTAAGACCTGTCAATTTCCTTTACTATAGAGATTGTTTTACGGCATAATTGGCCCCTTTATTAATAAATCATGCCTTTACACACCTTTCAATTAAAGCAATTAAAACATCACTTAAGTACTTTAAAGGTGAAGAAAAGCGACGTAAGGAAACCTTCACGCCTGAGAGTTCTCCATAACGTTCTGAAAGGGATGTAGAGTCTACCAATCCACACTTGGCCGTTCTGAGATGAGAACCGTGCACTGCAGTGGGCCGGTAAAGGTTTTATGATTATGATAGCCTCCTTTTTTCTTTTTTTTTTTTACATAAGATCACTTTTGCTAGTGATCGAGTGACATCGAAATACTATAGTCTCTCTACCGATTAATTAGTCTATGCAAAAGGATTAATTGTACAAAGTATTGCATAATTTATGTAAACATTAAATTAGGTATGCTTGTAAAAACAAGTGGGCGAATAAAGGTGTCGGGGTAAAACGAAATTATAATAACCGATCTTTATTACATTTTAAATTGCTGGCGTATTAATCCGTAGGAACCTAGTGTTTAAACACAATTAGCTTAGTTTTTGAACTATAACCATTTTTTTTTTGCTAAGATGTCTAGAAAACTGTTACAAAACTATTTATAAAATTTCCAACAACTTTCATCCCATATTCTGAAGTGCAGAATGGGATATGTTATTTTTTTTTTACCAAGAAACTGTTACAAAACCTATCTATAGCTATTTTATTATTTAAAACTTAAAAGATAGGACTTTTATATACATTATATAGGCGTGATTTTAGGCGAATTAAATTACATGGTAAATTGAAGTCGTTGTTAATTATTTTCTCAAAAAATAAAAGAACTGGGGTGTGTGTACACGTGTACTTTATACTCGCGTACACACACACCAGTTATACTTCTTTGGCGTAAGTACAACTCTTTTCTAAAATTTTATTTTTCGCCTTATTCTATGTAAGCAGAAAAAACAACACTAACTAATGTATTTAAACATTGAAAGTTTTATAATAGTTATAACGCATTATCTAGTTGAATAAAGTTTATTTAAATATCACAAAAAAAATATTTCTACTTAATTAAAGAAATGGACTTAATAAACATAATTAAATTTGGAATACTCATAGACTCATTATTGAACATCCAAGTTTCACTACAAGTACAATTGAATCAATTATATCGGCGGTGTGCGTGCGCATCGTAAATATTTACTCTCATCGTTTTCCCCCAACGCGCCAAACGAAGTACAACTTCAAAACTTGCAACGTATAAAAATAACTTGATATTAGAAGTTACGACAGCACTTCTACTATTTCAGTGCCAGGATAATGTTTGACATATTATTGTTTGGCACTTGTAACTACCACATCAACTTCAGGCTGGTTAAAAAGCGCTGATGGGTTGGAGGTTAGGGCTGGAAACCAACATGTCCGAGAGTTCCTCATAGTGTTCTCTAAGATGTGTGAAGTTCACCAATCCGCACTTTTCCAGCTTGGTCGATTACGTCATAATCATAAACCATTCGGAGAGGAGACCGTAGTGGGTAAAGATACTGATAAAATAAGATTGCTTCATCTAACATCTTAGCTTAGTATCTAACTAGATTGGTATCTAGGTAAATAAAAAGATTTGAATATGAGAACAGTCTTTATGAATATCAATTTAGAAGGCCTAGGATATTCCAGAAAGGAAAATATTGACTGCGACTTTTAATTAAGAACAATTTGATCGTTTCATAACAATCGCACGGTGGCTCTATCATCGCTGAGCCCCAGAAATTAAACTAAAGCGAACTCATTTACGCGGACAATATTGTTTATTATAAACGAAGAAGATCCATCTCCCTTCCCCGAATGAATTGTGCCACTTAATAAAGATCTTCGTCGCCCCAGGAGGGTTCGGGCTTAACTAATAAATAATAAATGGCCTCGGTTGGTTTTGAGGCCTGGTACATAACCACACATAGCTTTAATTTTAGTTCTAAAAATTCAAATTCAAATTTTCTCCATTCATGTAGGCCTATCCTATTATATAGGCACTTATGAAGCGTTCATACATATGTTTACATAAACGCAAGGGGACGGTGATAACTTCGTTTGCCAACTGTTTAAGTTACGAGGGTTCCAAACGCGCCCTGGCCTAAGAAGAGCCCACAACAAACTTAGCTGGGTGATTTTTTTTTGGTATCACCATCTCGAACTAAATTAATATTAAGCTATGAAGTTAGAGCAATTCCGACCCAAGCTTTTTTATCGTTTAAGTAATCCTTAACATCAAAATAGGATTTTTCTTATTTAATAAACCGATATCCAGGCCGCCTTTTGTCTTCTGCTCCAATTTTGTTTATCTATTTCATTATATATCCAACTTTAATGTATACTATATATTCATATATTACTTATATTTATTTAAATTATGTACCTATGTATTTGTATCTATACATTTTGGTATATATGTATACGTGTTAATGAAAACCGATATATAAAATTCAAGCAGACCTTATTTCCACTTGACCGAGCTACTCTACTTTTGGAATCCACTTCTATATTTTTTACTTTTGGAAACTCACGCTTGACCGTAAACTAGAAACAATCCCCGAATAAGTAGTTAAGCTAGGACGTGAGAGTACTTAGGTTCATTAATGTAAGTTTTTTAAAGAATTACAGGAACTTGTTTAACTCTGGGTGCCATTATTAATTAGGTAGATACGTTAAAAAAGAAATAAAAAGTTTTTGTGCGTGACACCATTTTATTTCAGTTTGGAGAGGGAAATTTTGTCGCGTGTAATTAACTATGCGGGTCAAGTTAACATTTTTGAAGATGTACTTCTTTTGGCGCGGTAGGGAAAAATTATTTTTACGATGCGAGCACCGTCACAAAAAACCGACACCCTGAAGTTAGCTATAGTCAACATTATAGTTTTTTAAAAAAATATACAAAGTAAAAGTAAGGACATCTGTTTGCGTGAGAACTGGCTACTGTATTCACAATATGTATTTATTAGTGATATTTAAATAAACTTAATTTAACTAGATAATGCGTTGTAATAAAACTTTCAATGTATTAAATACTTTTTTTTTCTATTGTTAGTGTAATTTTTTCTACAAACGTAGAATAAGGGGAAATATAAAATTTTTATCTTGAACACAAGTACACACTCGTTTTTTTATTTATATCTTAACATTTACCTAAGTTTTTAGTCCGTGTGCCGCGGTTTTAAAATTCAAAATTCGAATAAGCACTTTTGAAACGTCAAGTTTGTCTGTTTGTAGTGACTTTACCACTGATTCGGAAGGCAGATTCTACCGAGAAGAAGCCGGCAAGAAACTCAACAGTTGCTGTTTTCGAACATCAACTGTTTACATTTTTCATTTCAACATTCATTTTTCTATCTTGTGAGAGATGAAAGCGGGGCCGGATGCTTGCAACCTTGTCGTAGTGTTTGAACTCCAGCCCCCGAAAGTCAAGCCGAAGCCCTAACTCACTAGCCCTAATTATCTAGCTCCGCCTGCTATGAATAAACACGGTGTCTACGCAAAAAACCGTTGTTGTTTGTTAATCTATTGAGTAGCTAAGGAAAAATTTACCTAGGTACAATACAAATGAAATGCGCCTTGACTTCCGCCATTCGGCTTCGCTACGACGAAATCGATAGCCATATCCTCGGGGTCAGTTCTCCGTTATAAACTGTATTAATTCAGGCAGATATATTCAAACTTCATCCGGCGGTCATTGATATGCAAACATGACGTCTCAATTGTTAAACCCGCGCGTTCTATTCGTATTCAGTCTCGGACGAGTAAAGCTATCGCAATGAAGCCACGCTTCTATGCAGCGTCTGGATACTGGATAGCTTTGGGATGAATTAACAACGATTTCGAGAACGTAGTATCTATTTTTAAATTAGGAATGTTATGAGTAAAACGTTTTTTGTCACACTTCAGGTTTACGATTAACATGAGATAGCAGCGTCCTGTCTGCTACTTTAATCATATACTGTTATTGTTTATATACATCCCCACTATCCGTACGCTTTTTAACTAGATAACCTATTAGCGATATGTCAATGCGTTTATTATCTATAATTTTTTTCTTATAATTTATGGTTTTAATTTATTATACGAGATCTTAGGCTATTATTTTTATTTATTCATTTATTTATTTAATTAATTTACATATTGTACACTTAGCAATTAAAAATATGTAAAAACTTCACATGTTATTTAGATTTATAATATTTATTTATTTTTATTACCTTTTACATCGCAAATACCTATGTATTTCAAAACAACCCAATTTTTCATTACCTACTGAACTAATATAAACTGTGTGTGAGTAGTACCTACATTAAACAAAAATCCCAAAGAAATAAAACCTATATATATAAAGGTATACCTAGTTATGTTAACCATCCGGTTATTATAAACGCATAATGTTTATTAATATACTCGTATAGTATTTATAAAGTTATTAACTGTATAGATCATGCCCGCGGAGTTAAGAATGCTGGCTGCATTTCCCCGCTGAACAGCCAGTCTGATTCTTTGCACAAAAAATATGCCAGCCTAAACATTATATATACACTTGATACCTAATAATGCATATAAAAACGAATATTCAAGTAAGTTATCAGCCTACAGTTTACAAAATACATCCCAACTGTAATATCCATTACTTTAGTTAAATTAAGTCTTATTTTGCGTGACATCGTTCGCCATTCTTATTTAAGAATTAAGGAGCGGGTAGAGCTCTGTAATTATGTGGCCCGACAAATTGCATATTACTTCCTCCGAGATGCGGAGGGTCGAACATCTACGTAAGTATATTTTATATTTATTTATGGATTCTGTCATCTACTTCTACTAGCTACTTTTATTTATCAATACAAATCCAGTTTCTTGTTGTAAGTCCTATCAACAACGGTTGGTTACAAGAGATTGCTTGCGGCAACAAGGCCGCCTTTGCATGCCTACAATGTCCATTACTGTAAACTTCTTACTCTCTCTTTTCCTTTATGTTTTGCGGGCAACAAACTGCATTTACATTTAAGGTCAAATAGGTTCCTACTATACTAGGATAGGACATGAGTTTAGGTTACTATAAATACTTACAGTAGCTTCACAGTATATTATTAATAATATAGTATTTGTAAGACAACATATTTATCTAAGTATATAAAAAAGTGAATATAAACAGTCGATTTACAAGAAATGGTCATAAATTAGCGTCATTTGTACCTTACAGAAGTCATTTGTGGGATTGAGTATATATATGCTTTTATAATATGATTCCTAAGGTAATTTGAGTTTTTAGGTCGAGCCATAGAGGACCAAACTGTACCGTGATTCAATTCAGCGTTACGGTACGATGACAATAAAGGTTGGGTTTAAAAAACCTTTTAGTTCCCTCCAAAATTAAAGCTCCTCCGTTTTTGGGTCCATCGAATCTACTAGTCAGGTTTGATCGTAGTTAATCGACTTTGTAAAGAAAGGAATTAAGTAATTAAGTACAATTCTTTCATTTATCGTCATAATCATAATAACACTCACCCTTTACCGACTAATCAAAGAACACAGGTCTCTGAGGAGTCTAATCACGGTGTGAGCACCGTGAGAAGGGGTTTGGTCGCAGTACCTACACCAAGCTGACCCAGTGCGGATTGGTGGACTTCACATGCCTTTTCCATAACGTTTATGGAGAACTCTCAGGAATACACGTTTCCTCGCGATGTTTTTCTTTACCTTTGAAACAATCTCCTTAAGAGAAGCTGAAGTATAACCACTGGCCTGTACCTAACCGCTTTCATTTATATACGAAAATAATAAATGTACTATCACCATAAAGCTAAAAAAATCTAAACCGTCTTGGATACCGCAGCGAAGCATAGTGCCTAAGATACTGGCAGGATTGCCCCTTTGAATTATAAGGGGCAGTCATTTATCATTCTTACAACTATTTACCTACATTTCAAATATAAATCAATTCAGATATTCTTCTATCTACTCGTTAAAAATTCAGTGTCGATACATAAAATTAAATTACGTTCGAAAAAGTTGAAAAGATGAAGACTTTTACTGTACGTTAATATTTTCAACTTTAATAAATTGACTTCATAATCTGTAAACAAATCCACCGCAGTTAAATATAATCTATTCTTTGTGGACCACAGACAAACGTCATTCAGTTATTTATGGCGGGATTATTGCCCGCGCGCTGCGACCAATATGGCGCCGGGCAGGCTAAGCCGGTGATTTAAACATACAGCCCTATCGATTTAGTAAAACGTGAAAAGTAATTAATCATGTTACAGCCTCCTTTTGCAACGCGTAAAGTGCCTTTAGCGATGAAAGGAAGCGATAATAAAAGTTTAAAAAGAAATCAAATATGAAAGCTTAAAAAACGGGAACATGAATTTTTATTAAACTTACGACCTACGTAGCTGTCTCTTGAAATACCTATTGTTCCTGTTCTATTTTGTTTTTGCGGGGCCACCTTAATTTAAGATCATATCATATAATTATCGACTTATAAATAATTCATGGTCCACTGCATTTCAATGTAATTTTATTTGGCGTATAACTTATACCTACATGAACAAGATACATCATTCATCATCATCCTCAATTTATTTAAATCAATGGGCTTATAGTACCTACCATAATCAATCAATTTATTTTTATTTATTTAGAACTCAGTCCCATGATGTTACTTCAGTGATTGGCGGGCTTTCAATGATTATTTTCACATGTTGTATCATGTTATTTTATGGTTTTGGTGAAAAATTTGTTCGCAGGTCGTTAACATGCAAAGCGCGGAGCGCCTTTCAATACGCAACTGATATAACGTAACTTGTCTAGTGTTCTTGCCACAAGGTGTGGTACTTTGTGTTGTCATATTTTACATTTTTCGTATGGATATAAGGTTTTAAAAAAAAGAAGTGTATGGTTTTATGAAACCACGGTATAGGTGGAACTTTTTTTCACATAATAGACATTTAACTAAAAAATTTCGGAATAATATTCCATTAAGAATATAAAAATCTCTTCATCAAACTTAATTTTATTCTTGGAAAATGGGAATGATCGCTAATAAGTACGTATACATAGCACGAATACGACATATAATATACTTAACAATTATAACACTATACTTAACAATTATTGAGATTATATGCACATATTAAAAAACTGAAAACAATATTTTATAATCGTTAAGTCATATTGATCCGTTTTTCAAATATTTTCAATCATTCTATTATCAATTTCATCTTCAACATGAGTTTCACAGTTTATAAATGTTACCAATATTTTATGGAGCACTGGCACAAAAAGAGTGATAGTCATACACTACACGGTCAGCTGATGGGAACTATAGGCACCGCCATATGGGTCTCGGCTGCTCTGAGGAGCGCCTGTCACTTTATCCCTACCCCGCGGCCGACCGTCACGCGACATGCAACACACAGTCGAAAAAGTCTGAGACGATGTAGAGAAAGTTTCACTTTAAAAACCGAATTTATACTTTTTTCATCAGTCAATTTATGAGTTATTATGAATATAAGCTTAATTTATTTGGGTAGGGGTAAGAAAGGTATAAAAGGCGACACATGCGGCTAGTTTTTCACTTAACAACATTATTCTGAGCGAACGTGCGTAGAGGCTGCATTGCCGAAGATCGGTTTGGCGTGGAGTATAAGGATTGAAGAAATTATAAATTACATCATACACATTCTCCTGCTGTTCGCGGAGTATAGCAAATTAAGCTTAATTTTCATAATATGTTATGAATTTCCGCAAAGTAACGCGTGTTTCTATCCAACGAATGGGTGTTTAGATGGCGCCTATTGTTTTAGTGATCACATAAGAGCTCGTGACACGTTTTATTTTACTGGAAATCACCGAAATCGGTCTTAATCGGCATCCGATTAAGACGATGGCTAGGTTTAATGAAAACGGGCATTAATCATATAAGGAAGGAAGAATGCGACCTATTGGAATCTAATTGCCTTGCCTGTGGCCGGGCTTTTATTCATATTCAAACAAAACAAAAGCGGCGATAAAAATGAAAAATGATAATGAAAATTTAACATAAAACAATAGCAGATAAGGCGGAGAACTTAAGTTTAAAACCTGTGCCAGAAGATCGCCTGGCTAATTGTAAACCATTAGACGATGGCCCAATGGTTAAAAATTAACTGAAAATTGTTTTTTTCAGGTAGGTAATCTTTATCGCGAATGAAAGGAAATTCCTTAGTTATTTAACCTTATATATAGATCAGTATGATTTTCGCCTATTAGGTACTTAGGTATATTAAGGTCAGTGATTTGAATCTAAGTACTTATATTGGAATAGACATTTACGCGTTTAACCACACTACATGCTTAATAAAGCCCGCAAATGTCCTCATAACCCCGTATAACGTTGTATCTACGTACTATGTACACGCCATTGTAATTAACAGCTAGCAATACGTTTTCATTGAGCCAATTTGTGTTGACGCAATACTTAGGTAATGAGATTATCTTGATAACAATGTTAGTTGGAAAGACGTGTCTCGAATAAGGTCGCATCTTAATAGGTTTAGTGGTGAAAAGCTTGTGTATTACCAGTTTTGTAAGTTGAAAGAGTAAATTAAAAAAAATTTTTAATTTTTATTTTTATTCCAGCAGTCCGAGCGGTTCCTATATATAGTGCCGATAGCCTAGTGGTCAGCACTTCCGGGAAGAAACAACAGAGTTATGTGCGTTTATAAAAAACAACATTGCAACATTTTTCATTGATTCTTCGCTCCTTTTGGTCGTAACGTGATGTGATGCCCCTGGCGATACCACAACCAATCTATCCAACTATATAGGGTTTTCTAATTCGAACCGATAGTAGAGATTAGCGCGTTTAACCGAACAAATTCTTTAGCTTTATATTATTAGTATAGACTTTGAGTAAACCAACGCTTGACTCTGATACCTTATGAATGAATGAAAACACTTTTATCATACCAGGTAAAAATACAGGAAGAATTGTAAATAACGAGTCTACACGATAAACGGTGATGTGGTGTGGGGTACAATAAGGCGGCCTTATCGCTACATAGCGATCTCTTCCAGGCAACCGATGGCGTAAAACACAGCTAAAGACAATAGGTAGGTGGTGCACATGAATATATTCATACATAAGTACTATTTATATAATAAACTTATACACAATATTGTATATACATACTCATAATTAATATACAACTATAAAATGTATATCAATCATAAGGAACAATATTGACAATCCCCAAACATAACAATTAGCGTAATGCGCAAAGAAAAAACGTTTCAGCAACTCTAAGGTGATGACTAACGACGTTCATCATCTTCATCACTTTAACCGATTCAAGACCACTGCTGGACATAGGTCTTTTGAAGGGAGTTCAAAAATCCAAGGACCTGGGCCGCTTGTTTCCAGCTGCTCCCAGCGACCCGTTTGATGTCATGGGCCGACCAACGCTGGGTTACCCGTGTTGACCCCGCACGGGTAAACCAGCGTTGATCCCTTTGAACCCCAACGTGCATTGGTTCTCCGAGCTATGTGCCCCATCCCTTTCCACTTTAGCTTTGCGACTTGCTGAGCTGTGTCGGTAAATCTGGTTCTTCTACGGATCTCCCCATTTCTGATTTGGTCACGAAGAGATACTCCCAACATAGCTCTCTCCATTGCTTGCTGAGTGACTCTGAGCCTTCTTATGAGGCCCATAGTAAGCGACCATGTTTCAGATCCGGTAGTCATCATTGGCAACACGCACTGTTCGAAAACCGAACTACTGACGACGTTACGCGCCATTTCAAGCACGAACTAAAAAAACGTGGTTAGGGAACTCGTAAACTGACACTGCAGATAAAAAAAACACATTCTTTTTTTTAATAACCCTAATTTAAATTTTAATAAAAATTTAAAATATGGTTTCTAAATTGCCTAATGAAAATCGTTAGGTGAAAGGTAAATTTTTGCCTAGGAATCGTCTTCGATTAGGCGTTTCTTACTTTAATTATAGCCAGGTTCATCGTTAGTGAAAACGGGCATAAGAGTGTCAAATAAAAGCTAAAGAGCTGGCTCAGTATCATCTTTTTTTTATTCCACTTCTACAAGTTAATCCTTACCAATCTCACCTAGTGGTGTTGATGGAGTGCAGGCATCTTAATTAACGCCTAATCAGTGGTCAGAAAGCAGATTGAACTTAGTGGTGCTATCCTTCCTATCATTCATGTAGATCAGAATGTTACTACTATCTAAAGATTTTGGATCGGGCGCTAGTTGTCACAGAGTCTCGTTAGTGTTTATTTTTTTTATAACTAGCACATGCTCAATTCAGATACCAGTTTGTTAGGGGGAGGTTAATTAAAAAAAAACAAGAACAAATATATCGCCTCACATAAATTTATTTCTTCATATAAATTATGTATAATTTGCGAATCCACCGTGTCCCGAGACGCAGCGCGGGAAAATTTATTTCTTTTTATAAAATAATCATCGTCTACGAACTCCTACTAAATACATTCACACACCGTCCCGCCATAATTATTGCGTCCGCCATTTTAACATTTGCATTAAAATATATTTAAGCTATGGCAACACCGTACCAACTTAGCAATTCAAAATATACAAAACGCAAGGCGGCTACTTGATTAAGGATTGCAACAATGAATACATTAAAAACAATGCAATTTAACATGTACATTTTTTAGTTACTTATATCTGGGGGAACTAAAATTATTACGTTCGAAAAGTAAACATCTCGTTTAAATATATTTGTCGATTTTATTAATTTATTAATGCTTTATAAAAATACTTCGATATTTCTTTTTATATTTTTTTTTGGCAAAAATAAACTCCCTATAGCACTGTAATTGTCATAATATAGAAAAAAAAGGAATAATTTTGGTTCCCCTCTAAGCAAAAAAAGAAATAAACTAATCTAAGTATTAAAATAATCATACAGTCCAAAAGTACTAGCTGCATATGAGACCAACATTACGTAAACTCAAAGTAATTAAGAACACATGGAAAAAACGTAGTAAATCAGTCTTTTACATACATACAAATTACAACTTAACATTGGATGCAGACATAATCTGCTTTTAAACACATTATTTTGTACTAAGAAATGGAATTGCATTAATACAGCACCTCTTTATGGCATTATGGTTTTGGTGTGGTAATCGTATAACCAATACTGTTACAAATCACGGTATCATAACATGGTTTAATTATCATGAAACATGAACATAAATCTTGAATGACCATTTTCTATATTCAATCTTTACGTTATCTATACATATATTAGGTCTAGCAACTAGCAACGTTTTTATTGTCAAAATATCCATATTTTTTTCACAAATAACAACTTTGCTTAGCGACTTTTCAACATATCAGATAGATTAAATATAGAAAACTGACGTCACACTAAATTGACAAGTCTCAATGTTTGTGAAACTACTGCAACGGCAGTAAATTTAGTTAGACGTAGAGATTTGTGTCCAGTTATTGCACCAATGTCATACTTTAATATACATTGAATATAAATTTGAAAACTGCCTACAAATGGTAGAAAAATAACGTTATCTAGCTAACAAGTTTAAGATTATTGTTTTCAATATTTTCTATTTGCAACACCTTGCAGCATTTATTTTTGCAGTATTGGTAATACAAGTAAGATTTTTATGCTAGCTGCACTGGTGATTATTATTTTACAACAAAAAAAACATGTTTAAATAAAAGTAAACAGTGGAATTAATGGATTTCTATTTTACAGATCGCTAGTGTGCGTAACTTTTTTTTATATTAAAATATTGTTTCGCTTTAATGTTTGAAAATATAACGACGATTTGAAGAACATATATCATAAATATAAGAAAAGAATTCCAAATTACAATAATTACATAATAATAAGGTAATGATCAAAACGTAATAAAGTGGCAACATTACTATTATTTTTAAATGTGTGAACACGAAACTGGCGTCAATATCAAATGTAATAAACAAGAAAACGGTGTGGCATATGTTATGTAAAGTTGATTAAGAAGGTGTATAATAACAACTTAATACATTATTAACGGTAACATCATAGGTTTCAGAACCGGAAAATTAAATGCTTTGTCACATAAGCTAAAGCGTTTTAAAAGCATAAAAGGCAAAAAGAAATTGTATATGCCTAAGAGCCCAAAACGTAAATTAGAGGAGGTATTTGTAGTGGAATAATTAGTATACTTGATAAAATACCATACCCAATTTACTTGTAAGACTCCCACTAGCGTGTAAGCAAACCTGGTTACATATGCGATTCATCAACGAGTATTAAATTTTTCACTATAACCTCAATTTAACAATATTTTTTATTAAAACCTACGTACGTTTTCGATTAATCGATACACCTTAAGTTTTATAATAACTACGTGAACGATTGGCAGTTGACGTCGACCGTGTTATCCGACCAAGTAGCTGTCCTTTCACCATAGACAAAACGAGAAAATTGGGTCGTGACACTTAACAATGCGTCACAGTTGCGTTATTTATTATAAAGTATTTTTTAAATAGCAATAAACATTGGGGCAATTGCAAAGTATACAAAACTTTTCGTGGTTATGAATTATGACACAAACCTACTTTGACTACTCTATAGGTATGATCTAAGGAAACAATTTGACAGAAAATATTATAAAAAACATCGATTTGTTTATGGTGTGTCAGTTTGCCTAGGACAATAGCTTTCTTCAGATTTCGTAGACCGCTTCATATTATGTTTTAAATCTAAGTTAAAAGCTCAACTTTAACTTACACGTAGATCGATATAAGGTATAGATTGTATAAAACGAGTGGAAAACCTAATAACCTTAATATGATACTGGGCAAGGGGTTATTGTAAAAGGTTAAACAATTCTACACTTAAGGATAGCTTAAAATAGTGTGAAGGGTGTTATGAGCCGAAGAGAAAAACCATTTCAATGGGAAAAAGCGCAGTATTAAGTTAATAAAGTAAAAAAGGTAATATAGAAAGGGCGATCGCATTTTTTTTTGCAAAGAACGATGCACATCAGTTTTTACAAAGACAAAAAATATTAAAGCAGTCAACAAGATTTAAAATTCTTTTGTCTATAAATTTGACATGGAATTCCTTTTACTAGGTATCATCGATAAATTTATTCGACTACACCATTCTAATAGTTTACGATTCAATTAATATTCGAATCATTTCCTTACAATTTCATTAAAACATTACAACACACCGACAAAACATTTATTTCTACCTAACAAATAGATATGTCATCGAATCACCGTCTTCACCTAAAGGGGCAGTGATATTAAAAAATATCTCCTAAAACTATTCACGTACAGAAAAATAAAACAAAAATGTCTCGCTGAATAACATGGTAAGAGGCTTACTACAAACTTATTATACAAAATTCAATTTTAGTACACTTCTTTTTTCAGTGTCCAAAAATCAAACTTTATTTTTGACCATGAAATTGCTGTTTTATAAATCACTCGGTCAGGTCTTGAATTGAGAGATCATAAAAGTTGTTATTAGCCTCCATGACCCATTATTTTTATGACGAATTCTAAAAATGGAATGGGCAAGTAGAACAGGAACGTCTCTGATCAGCGTCAGCGCGTTTAAAGTCATACGGCCGGGCAATGGCCTCCTCTCCCACAGGGGAACAAGATATAAAGCCCGCCACGCATTTCAATGCAACAAAAATAAAAATTAAAGCTATTTACATAAAATTACACATCTACTACGCATATGACAGAATTTCACACGACACAGCCGATTCGTCCTAAAAGTTTGTTATATTGCATTAATGAAACATGTTATCTTTTATACCACAAATTTACACTACTAAACGTATTTAACACCCGATATGAAAAATAAACTTCTAATTACAGCTGCCATAACTATTTATACATTTTACAATATAATGTCGTATAAGATATATTATATGTGATCATCAGAGTAAAATATTATAATAGTCGCATAACGTCCTCTAAGCGCACTGATTCAATTCTAATTTTCCAAGATATGTGAACGATTTCTTCAGTTTTCTGACGCAGTCCACATTTATATAATAAGTTTTTTCGTACAAAAAGTTTGTACTGTTTAGTATTAGTACGAAACAATATAACAGAAACGGTGTTTCTGGAACACCCTTTTTGTACGTTAAGTAGAATTGTTTTATTACAAATATGGAGCGGTGAAAAATCCTTAACAAATGGTTCACTAGCTCTTGGTCTATAATTATATGTAATATTTTGGTAAGTCGTGTAGGTATATCGAGGCACAATACAATCAAATGGTTACAATTTTTTGATAGTCTGCCATCGAAATTCCTTTTTTAGATATTTTTAATGTGCTCAAACTTTACATTTCATTTAACGTTTATAATGTTCCATATTCAAAAATAGCACGAACAGCAGCGCATTATAGTTCTTTATATCTATGGTTAGATAAAAGCTGATCGCACATAATACCATCCAAGCCAAAGGCACCGAAAACATCGCACTGCATTGATGCGTATTTTATTGGCGCAGTCGGTAAAGTGGATATGTGTAGTATATCTTGTAATGTGCGATCAACTTATGAGTTCATTTTTATCTATGGTAGGTATTAGATTATACAATCAAATTGGGTAACTTTGCTTTAACAGTCGACGGAAATTTGTATAAAATGGAATGCATATTTTTATTTGGAAAATGCATTATTATTTTTTTACAACACATTTTTTGAATCACTCTTTTATTATATTGACACGTTGAGCCCTTTTCACCTTCTCCAGCATAATTCAAGTTCCACTGCTAGGTTTTTTTTTCTCATAGATACGGAACACCATTGTGCGTTTGTCGTCTTCGATAGCGAGCTCCAGTCTTCTGTAACTACTGTTTTCCTCAGGTGTACTGAGTTATGGTGTAGGGTTATTACTTGGATGGCACAGGAACTGAGACACTTGCAAATCTTTCACTGAAATCAATTACTCTATGGATAGTAATGTCTTTTGAATTATAAAAAAAAAAGTTAATTTTAATATTGCTATAAGCTTCGTTCTCACTCTTAATCGCCCAAGCCTGTAAAGTACAAACTTTTTAGAACATATTATTGAAAACTCAAAAACATTTACAACTTACTAATAGGAGTGGTTAGACTAGGGTTCTCAACAATTAACGGAGATATAGTAAAGGCCTAGTTGGGATCTACTATCAAGTTGGTATATGTTACTTAAACATAGCAATTGACTATTTTACGCTGTGTATTCACAGTTTGTGTCGTCGAACACAGTCCTTATTAGAAAATGTGTGCAAATTTATATCACAAAATGCGGCAGTTAAGATTTCAATACCATAGACAATCCCGGCTCTAAATATATTTAAGTACTACTAGAAATACTACCTTCTAACAATAACATCCAAATTTCCGTTGACTTGTTCCGATATGCAAAGTTATCTCGCTTGACAGTAGGGTTATTCAATAAGGAATTCATTAAAGATATTTACCCTTCCAATTCACAATCATGTTTGCCAATGGTCGCATTAGTAAATATACATCATAAGTAACTTTTCCTAGGCACTGTTAAGTGATAGCCTCATAAGGTATACAAAGATTTTGTGAACATATATGGGTTAAGACCTTTGAGTTACAATCTACTACGTTAGACTTAAGGCGAGGCCAAAACACGGATTAACCTGCGTCCGCGGTAGCGTTCAAGTTGGCGTCCTGACTGCGATCAATTAAAAGACTCTGGAGCCAACAAGCAAGTTGGACGCCGTACCGTGACTTTCGCTTTATACTTGTCGTTTCCTAGAAAATCTTTGAGGACGCTCAAGTGGGTCACAATAATATCGTATTTAATTTATTAAATTTTTGAGTATAACTTAAACTTTGTGTACACACATGGGAAGTTATTTTGTTTTTTTTTTGTAACTGACGCATGTATCAGTTAAAGATAAAGAACTGCACCATAACTAACTTTGCGACGTTGTTATTATGATATATATGTTACCTATAATTGTTTTTAGCATAGTACATTATTACTCAAAGGTTAAAATCAGTCAGTTTTTTACAAAACTGCGCCTTTTTATTATAATAAACCCTGCCGTTTTTCTAAACTACTATATACGTATACCTATTAGCAAAGATGCAATTGTAGATAAGTCCTCTTTTTGTTTTTTTTCTCTGCTTATATATCCAATCTAATAATCTTTCGTTGAATAAGAAGATTTAATAAAAAGATAAAGAAAATATATTAGAATTTGGTGCGTTAAGAAACACTTAGTGCGAGCGATGTGGAGCGGCGGAGGGCATGCTATCACTATATCAGTCATTCACTCTATTGAAATTTACTCGAAGATGTATAAAATTCGCTATGTACATAAAGGTACATATTTTTGGTTATTTATTAGATATATTGTGTTGTTAATTAAACAAGTTCTGAATAATACGAATAGATACTTTAGATCGGATAATTAAAGGAAACGCTCTTGTTAGACGATAAATAACCGTGTAGGTTTAACTGTCACTGTTGATACTAATTGCAAACGAGCGTCTATACATTTCACGGTATTCATACATCATCAAAAAAACCGAAAACAAAGCGAGTGCATATCTATCAATTTATATCTTTGTTAATAGGTCTAACTATTTTAAATTTGACTACGTCATATAATATGTTACTCAGATCATATATAAATTGCCAAATCAGTAACTACGTGAAAATTTATCAGTGTCTCAGATCTTTTTTAATTTCAATATTTTTGTTCTTTATCTACTAACGGAATAATGTAAAAAGACCAGAATCCCGAACCATAAAAATACCTCATTTTTAATTTAAAAAATCAATAATATTTGTTGACCTATATTTTTGGCAATATCTAAATGATCAAAGCTTCAGACCCATATTAAAACGCCATTGTCGTGTATCGTAATTTAAAAACGTGTGTTTCGAAGTCAATTCCATTTACAGTCATTATTTCAATATAAGGATTTTAAGATAAATTTATGTAATAGCAACTCAAAATTTTATAAAATTAAAAAAGTAAATATAACGTACCTGCTATTAAATAATAGAAATAGTAATAATAATAGAAGACATTGTTTATAATATGGGTCAAATAAAGAGTTTATTATTAAAATGCTTAAGTGTTGTTATTACGGTAGGTATATGTAACAGGCCCATATTTAAAAAAGAATATAATATTTTGCTTACAGCGTTACTACGTGAACACCCTGTGAATAATAATTAACGGTGTTTATTTATTATTTTTTTAATGTCCTTTACAGTAGGTTAGTATTAATTTCATGGTATTTTTTTAAATAATTTATAGGTACATTTTATGAATTAAAATGAATATAGTATTAAGTATATTATTTTTTTATTAGTTATGAGTTTAGCAAGGGTTTTTTCATTATACTATGCAGCCACAGACAAATGCGATTTGTGGTTGCAGAATTACCTTTTTAAATTTGAAATTCGAAGGTCTGTTACAAATACATAGATTAACAACGTTATTAAAGAGCATAGATATTTTTTTGTCTAAGGTAGTAAGCTAACACGGCAGGGCTTGCTACGGGTTAGTTTAGACGAGTATGTCTCAGCGTCAGTTGGCGTAGTGGTCGAACGATCCAAGGTACTCCAGCGCAGCGCGGTAGCAGAATTCGTACTGGTCCTAGGACAAAAAGCACGGATTACTAAAAAAATACTAATTTGAAGATCCGCTGCCAACATTAAACTAAAATGAAACATAGTACATAATAACAATATTATGTTATGATTTAAAAATCTGTATATTATGTGTTTTTTATTGCCTCATTAGTCATTACTCGGTGAATATATATATACATATATATATAATATATATAATAAATAGTTTAAGGTTACGATTTGTTTATCTTAGCGTTCTGCGTGCTATGCGAAAAAGAAGAATATTTTAAGATATCGAAAAAATAAGTATTATCATATTTAGAAAGCTAGGAAATTAATTGCTTCTTTGAAGAGATGACAGCAAAAAAATAATACTCGACTGAGTTTTCTTTGCCATGCTTTTTAGAGAAGAAAGTATGGGACCATCGTAGCTCTAGTTTTATGTTGGCCAAAAGAATAGAGTTTAGAGTTGTGATTGTCATGACCTCACAACATTATAAAAAATGCGTATGAAGGTCGCAAGGATCTTAAAGATCTCATTTGAATGAAAAGAATAAAAAAACTTGGCTTTAACTATTATATAATTTCTAGTACATTATTTGTAAGCAGTAGAGTTTGTATCCTCTTTGCACAATGAAGTACATATTACTACATCTATAATGGAACTATCAGTATTGTTCCCATCTACCAATTTATAATGCCGGCTTACAAACGCGACCTTTGTACGGTGTAAGCTAATTCCATTAAAAATAATTACTTAGCCGATACGAGAAATTTACAGCTTTGAAAAGCGCGAGGTATTCCCAGCGGATGATTCGTTATAGGGTTGTCACCATCGTTTTCGTTGACTTTTAAGATAAATGTACCCGACTAATTTAAATACTCAAAATTGAGTGAATGAATGAATGAATACACTTTTATTGTACACCAAAGAAAAAAAAGTAGTTACAAAGATATAAATACATATAAAGAAAGTACAATTTGGTGGCCTTATCGCTACATGGATATATATATAAAATTGTTTTTTATAAATAAAGTTACAACTATTTTACTATGATTCAAAGATAAAATAATGATTTATTATAAAATTATTGGCTTCTATAGTAAAAGTGGTAACCCTGTTTACCTTTTAGCGTCCCCTATTTTTGTTAGAGCAAATTTATTGCAAACGTATTACTACTTTGTAAATTTTTGAATTGTGTGCCTCAAACACCTTTAGATTGGATTCAACTTTTCTTTTATATAAGTAACACAAAATAACTTGTCTGTAAATATAAATAAAATGAAATAACTAAATATGCGTGTTAGCGAAATATTTCTGTCTGTTTGTTTGGCTTATCTTTATAATCGCTTAAAATATTTTATCATCATCATCAACAACCTACTACCGGCCCATTTCAGGTCTGGTCTTCTCTCATAAAGAGAATGGTTTAGGCCGTACTCTACCACGTTGGCCAAGTGCGGTTTGGTAGACATCACATGCAGTTGACAACATTATGGAGAGTTATAAAAATATCGGTTATAGGCGAGTGGGTAGGAGCTCGACTTCACTTTCGCGGGCCGAGTTCGAATCCCAGCACGCACCTCTAATTTTTCTAAGTTATGTGCGTTGTGCTTGAATGGTGAAGGAAATCATCGTGAGAACACATGCATGCCTGAGAGTTCTCCATAATATTCTTAAAGGTGTGTGGAGTCCAACAATCCGCACTTGGCCAGCGTGGTGGACAACGGCCTTGACCTCTTCTCATTGTGGGAGGAGACCTGTGCTTTGTAGAGGCCGGTAAATGGGTTGATGGTGATGAGGATAAAAATATCTGTGGTTTATTTATTGGGTTTACCAGCGATTTCACATAAATAAAAATAATATTACTTATCATATATAAATTACACAGAGTATGCAAAACCATTTAAAGGTAAATAAACACTACATGTTAATTTCGCTTATGAACTGATAATTTTCAAAGAGAATCAATAAAAACGAATACAATAACAAAAGCCGAAACAGAAACAAACGAAAAAAACTATGTTTAACTAATCTACATATTAAAGAGACTAATTATAAAAAATTAAACAATGATTAAGAAATAGAAGTTACTAAAATATAAATATAAAGTAACAGAAAGTATCCTATATTTAAAATATAGTATATATTACTATACTTTAAAATGTCAAAAGAACCCGATTAAAATATGGGGAATTTGTAAGTAGGCTGTAGAACTAAATCGTTAGTCGGTTAATTACTTAGTCAATTTATATTAACTTAGTTTCGTCCAAATATCTAAAAAGAAGTTAATTTTGGGAATTTGAAATCGGAAAAAAGTAGATCTCTTCTTTTTAAAAAAGTATAGGAAATAGTCTATTTTTTTAATTTAAAACAAATTTTTAACAATTGAAAAAATTCGGTAAAGCTCTTTTGCCCAATTTTGAAATACTCGTAATATAAATCTCTTAACCTCAAAAATTTTATGAAGAAATGGAATTACTGCGGCCAGAATCGCGCGGAGCGTGGCTTAGCGCATAAATTTTAATTAAAAAAGCGATTTTCTTTTTAGGAATAAAAGAAAAACTAAAGTATGGTAGTGCATTTTTTTGATTTTTGCGAACGTTTCACAAAAAAAATATAACTGGTTCTATTGTACATAAATCTCTAAACTAAGCCAGATTGATAGGTTCATAAAAATAGGACGTTCTATTCAGAATTTTTCACGTGGAAAAGAACAGAAAACTATAAGATCTGTCACCTTTATTTGGTTAAGAGATTTGTTTCCCCAGAATTGACACGGTAAAAAATACATGCACAGATAGCGGCATTAGATCTGATTCAAAGACTTGTTTTTTTAAATAAATTATTTAAATAAATAAAAATAAAATAATTTTAATACGAATAAATGACGGTATTACTTTCCCTTACGAGATTTTTCACAAAAAGCTCTACAACTGAAACCTAAGTTATTTATTTACATTTTTTATTTTTTCATTTTTAACACACTTCTATTATTAGCACGATGGATTGGCTACCTACACAAATGACAGCTATAATTTTGTCTCCATTTGAAGAGCCACATGTAACATATTATTAATGTTAAAGGTATTCAAAATTTAATTCCTTGGACACTCGTCCTACAGCGTTAGATTTGTAGCGTCAAAATGGCGTCAATCAATTAGTAGTAATAATAAAGGACGGGAATCCGAATGGTCGAGACGTGCTCTAGTAATAATGTGTAGAGCTTACCCTCGGTTACAGTTTGCACCGCAGAGCATAGGTTGTATACATTTTAATTGAAACAGCGTTTTCATTTTTTGGAAATCAACGTATAAATTACATCACGACATTTCCTATTATTTGATCCCTGTAATTGGATCTAGCAATAAAATGCAATGAAAAATAATGTAGTACCTAATTTTCACCATTTTTTAATTCCTGAAAACGGTTTATACAATAAAGGTAAATAAACGTTATTCCTTGCGAGCCTTTCGCGCGGTCTCAAATAAGTTCAAAGAGCCCGTCGACTTTTTGCCCGTGCAATTGATAATGTAAAGACTTACCTCAGTTTGTACCATGGCGGGGCGTTGCGTGCGCAGCGTACGTACGGTTTGGAACACGTCCACCACGCCCTCGTACTGCATGCGCTCGAGTACCGTCGACAGCGTTATGAATACGCCCGTGCGGCCGACACCAGCACTGTGTGAGGGAGATAGATTTTTTTTAATAAATTTTACATTTTTTAGTATCGATACCCAATATTTTTTTGTCTGACCCGGGAAAGGAAAATAGGACGTACACTAACTATAACGGACTAGACCGATCTGATATAAGACACTTGAGCAAAAACAACGTTCAGTGTTTTGATGTAGCATCTAATGACGGAATATACCACTGTAGTTAGGTTCCAAAGATTTTAAATAATAGGATGAACGAAGATGTACCCTACATACATGAAATACAAATTAAGATTATCTGGGTGTGAATTCAACAGCATTTAAATAAAATGAAAACTAATGAAAGATACACAGCCGTTTTTAGACCCACCTGCAGTGAACAGTGATGGGCCCATCTTGTCCAAATTGTTCTTTAGTCTTGTGCACCTGGCCAAGGAAGTCGATAAAACCTTCGCCGCTCTTGGGCACACCTTGCTCCGGCCAGTCTGTGAATTGGAACTGACGGACCGTCCTTGAAGCCCCGTCGCGAGCGTCAGTTACCTAAAATAATAACCATCAGTAATAAATTAATCGTTGAACTGTTTCAAAAGATTTTACATAGAAGAAATTAAATAAAAGCTTACCTTGAATTCCCTCAAGATGTATTGGGGCATGTTATACTCGGCGATAGGGTCTACAACAAAACATTGGTATCTCACAGAGCGATCTGATGGCCAATATTGGTGGCACTTTTCCTGAAAAGAAGAACGACATTCAAAAACGAGTTTAAAAATTTAAGTATGTAATTTAAAGATTTAGCAGAAACTTACCCTGCCCATCTCTTTCAATTTTGTAAGCATAACGATAATAGTGGAGTTGTGCTCCCAAAGCATTCGCCAGAAGTCGTCCGTAGTATCAGGCAAGGGACCTTGAGTAGCAATATAAGCAGCCCTATATCTGTATCCATCGACGAACGAGGCATTAATATAGTCGGAACTATCCCGTGGAGTCAAACAGACTCTGGCAGACTCGTATGGCAAGATATGAACCAGTCTATTCTTGTGTTTATTACATGGCAAGCTAGCGGACACAAATCGGCTAGAATCGGCTTTCATATTAGCAAGTTTTTTGAATTCCAATTCCATTCCAGTTATATTCTCAATCGTATCGATTCGCATTAGCTTCTGAATATGAGAATGCAAATTACGAGCCGGAACTTCCGTATCTCCACAAATAACAGCTTCGAGTAAGGCATCATGTATAAAAATATATTGGTCTTCAGTTTGCACCATATAGTTTCGTTGGGCTCGTAAACACGTAACGTGGCCGTATATGTCTACAGTTCGTTCGTGTCGGGCTCTTTCAAGCATGGAGTCGATAACAATAAAGCATCCTGTACGCCCGACTCCCGCAGAGCAATGCACAACTAAAGGACCAGCATCGGGTGGGTTCAATGCACGGACGCGACGTAAAAATTGCAAGAAAGGTGCCGGATGATCCGGTACCCCATGATCGGGCCATGCAGTGAATTGGAGTTGTTTGATTTCACGACGCTCAGCACCCCCATTTCTAGTCACTTGGAATGTTCTAATACAATAAGTGGCAAGTTCCTGAACTTCTGCAATGGTTACCGTCATCATGCCATACGATTCGCTGCCTCGGCTGGGCCAGTACTGGTCACACTTAATCCGCGTTCGCTCTTCTAATTTCGTCATCATTACTATCGTAGACGTTCGTAGTTCCCAGCACATACGCCAGAAATCAGCGAAAGTTTCTTGAAGTGGCCCTTGAGTCGCGACGTAGGCATTGTGTTTCCTATAACCATCACAATAGTTGGCATTTATGTAGTCGCTTCCAAGAATTCCATCTATCGGTTGTAGAATGACGCGGCTATGATCATAGGCAATAACATTCGCATAGCGGTTTTTAGGTTTATTGACTTCCATATTAGAGTGATCCCATGTAAATTGCTGTCCGGGTTCTATACTCTCATACTCCTGCGAGAATTTGAGGTTATCATTAGCTTTTAGCCTATCAATGTGCTCAGATAGTTCTGATATTGGGATTGGTGGATGCGAGATCATAGCTGGTGTTTGGAAGTTTAATCGTCTCATTTCAACTGGATCTGAAGGCGCACCAAATCCTATGTCAGCAGACATTAAAGGTCGTGTAACAGCCGCTTGATCAGGTGTTTTGCAAGGTTGTCTTCTTCTTTTAACAATGAATAACAATACTAAACATAAAGACAGCATCAACGCAGCTATTATAGGACCAATAACCCACACCATTCCAGCCTCTTTTCTGTTCTCTTCTATCCTTATTTCAGGGTCTCCATTAATATCTTTCGGATCAGGTCGTCTTGGTTCTTCACCTGGCGGAGCTTCACGCATATCTAGTGATAGGTATTCCGAAAATGGGCTCGATGTATATAAATGTTTTTGAGGAGTATCAACGACAGCTCTTACGAAAACTCTGTATTTTTTATTAAGATTTAACTTTCTATTGAGAAATCCTTCATACATTTCGTCATTGCCGAGGTGAAACGTGTAGAGAATATTTCTTTGCAAAAACTTGGCAGCAATGTAAGGAGCATTTTCATCATCGGTTCTTGCATTATTTTTGATTAAATCGTCGGTTAGGAACTGGTCTGGGTTTTTGTGGTTATGCGATTTGTCATCAGGTACAACAACTAAATAATAATGTGATATAGGTCCGTATTCCTCAGACGCTTGAGGTAATATCACGAGTATTTCATTATCGAC
Source organism: Pararge aegeria (assembly GCF_905163445.1). NCBI lineage: Eukaryota > Metazoa > Arthropoda > Insecta > Lepidoptera > Nymphalidae > Pararge > Pararge aegeria. The sequence goes on along the minus strand of NC_053195.1, from coordinate 4,739,079 downwards.
AACACCGTAAAAGTCTGGTTTAACCATTGGCTTAGGTGCAGCCATTTGAGTGGTTACCGTTATCGTAGTAGGTGGCCTGTACGAATTATCATTAGGTATGGCACTTATATTTACATTGTACGTAGTAAATGGCGATAAATCATTTATAGAGTGTGAAGTTCTATCATGTTTAACTACAATATCTCTCTTCGGAATTTCTTGCGTTTGTGTCATTCCAAGAGAATCAACAAATTCTTTAATTGCATTATACGAAATCTTATAGCTAACTGGATTTAAACGTAATGGCGGAGACCACGATAGTGTCATGGAATGAGTGGATACATCTTGAGCTCTAAGATGTAAAGGCACTTCTTCTGGCTTTACTTTAACAGTTACCTTTTCCGACAACCTACCTAAACCTTCTGCTGTCTTTGCTGCTACGGCAATTGCGTATTCGGCAAACTTTTCCAGGTTTTCCAAATCAGCAGAATGTGTTACATGAACAGTTTTCTGTTGCCATTCATCTAAATCCTCAACTGGAGTCATAGTGAAAAATATAACATAACCGATTATCTTCTTTCTAGACGGAACTGGCTCCCACCATACTTCCACACCGGATTCTGAAGTTGCAACGGCTTTGACTGACATGGGTGCTCTACCAATGTCCCTTTCAGTATGAGCTGTTATATCTTTACTGTATGGGCCTGCACCTTGATCCGTATAAGCTCTAACTTTGAACACATAATGAGCATCTTCTTCTAAGCCAGTAAACACAGCTTTTGTGTGTTCAGTGGTTTTTTCAAGTAGAGACGATTGGTCTCCTCTTTTATAAAACTGGACGTCATATTTTTTAATTTGGCCACTTCGGTCGGCTCTTATTGGTGCTTCCCACGTAACACTAATAACATCCGGAGCTTGGAAATGATAGGTTACATTAGTAGGAGGTCCTTTCGGAGCACCTTCAGGGGTAAGCCAATATTTGATCGTTTCCTGACCTATCCCAATCTGATTCCTTCCGGCTACTCTAAACTCATATTGGACTCCCCTCTCTAAATCATTAATCCTGTGCGAGTTAGTCTTGGTTCCGGCAAAATTAACTTCTTCTAGTGGTTGATCTTTGATGCCGTATCTCAATCTATAGCCTAAAAGATCACCATAAGTTTGAGCAGGTTTCGCCCATTCTATTTCAATTGATACTATCGGATCACGTTCCAAAATTCTGAAACACGTAAAACATTATTATTCTTGCCGGAAAATGCTAAATCAGACTTATTTATTTTTGTTTTGTTTGAAATTGAATATGAAAATTAAAACACTCATACTCACTTTAAATTAACAGTGGGTCGGTTTGGAACTCCACCAGGAGTTTTAACAGTTACGGGTGGACTTCGATCCCCATCTCCTTTTCTTGTGAGAGCCGCCACTTGCACGCTATACCGGGTGTCTGGTTGCAAGCCGGATACATTTAACTCGAGTGTCGTATCATCCATCACGTTGAAGCGCATTGGATCATTGAGCAAACCTTTTCCCTAAAAACAAATGTGCAATTTAGTCTATATTTACACAATTGTGCCCAGGACTCACCACGTTTTTTCGCGAATTTGCGGATAACAACTTAAACTGATGACTTTACAGGAATCGAATCAAGACTTTGTGATCCGTAGCCGTAAATAAAGTACTACAGTAACATTGCAGTTGGTATATACTTTAGACGAAAAATTGCTGAGGCAAGTTGAGATAAAGAAAAAAATCGTTGATTTATTACCTCTTCTCGGAGTTCCTGAACGTGAACATGGTATCCCCTAATAATTCCATTCTTCTCTTTCTCCTGGGGCGGTTTCCACGTAACGTGGATTGACGTAGAGTTTATTGAATTAACTTTCACGTCTTGCGGCTCTCCGGGCACTGTGAGCACACAGAAATAATTTCAGAACATCTGAGCCTGACCTAGCGTTGCACAGACCTAAATGCCCTATCAGCATCTAAGGGAGCGTGCTAGAAATCTACCTTAAGCTTAAGAATTTAGGGGCTAAATTGGAAAAAAGCTTCGACGGCTTATCGTTAAGCGTTGTGGAAATTTATCGGAAAAACGTTCACGAAGTGCGGTCGGTAGTCCCGTCGGATATGCTGATAGAGTATTTCGGTCGCGACGATCCGCCGCTCAGCATCTCGATCGGGCATTTGAATACCAACACACACTGAATCAACTTAACTTTTACGCCCTTTCACATCACCATAACCAATTAAAATCCATTACCTTCCAATCCACATCGTTAAGATCAACTAAAATTGTCAAGCATTACAAAGAGTTAACATTTAGTAGGTTATCTATAATACTTATCCAAAAGCAGCGTTAGGACTATATCTAAACATTGTTATCCTGTTATCACATTCTGCAAGGGATCACAATTAGCAAATAAAAGATCTGATGTAATACATTAGAAGAAGGGGCACACCAAATCTTAACTGATTAATCAAGTCAAGACACAAAAACATGCGTCTTAAAGAACATCACTTGCAGTTTGTTTTAAAAAGGTTTTTAATATTTTGTGCTAGGAAGAACAAACTACACAAAGCGTAGGCACAAGCACTATAGTAATTTATACTCACTCTTCAGAGCTGTACGGGTTACCAGCGGCCCATACAAAGTCAGTGACGAGAGAAAAAAGAGAAAAACGCATTCAAATACATTTAAGACAAATTGTGCGAACATTGCAGGGCGAACGGAACTACTAAGTGAGAGATTACGAGTAGAACGCTTGTCGGCAAATAGGGGTATTCTTATTTCACTTCCTCGTGTATTTTGAGCTCTTTTTAGGAGGTTTTTATTCTGGTTAAGCCGCTTGGGACTTCGGCGTCGGCTATTTTAGCGTGCATTGCCTTTTTCTGCTCACATGTAACGCGGAACAATTTATTTAGCATAAAGGTGAAATGTGTCTCGAATACTGACTCAGAATTTAAATTATGTCCTTTTTCTTATAAAATGGCAACACACTGTGAGGAATTTCGAATTTAAAATTCTAGTGAGCAGCAGAAGGCAGGCACTCAGAAGAGATTTTTTATACATGTCCCTTGGCTCAAGGCTGTTCACTCACACGCACATGTATTGATTAAGGCGACGGCGCCGGTCTATGTATGTGTGCTTCATCAGTGTTGTCTTGTTTTCTTTGAGCGCCACCAGCTGCTTATGTGTGTCCCCTGTATTGGTATCCACAGTGATGTTTGTGAAGGTGTCTGTGTCATTGTCCGTTGGCTGTGGGTATATCTTCAAAGAACTGTTCAGTATAATATCAGAGGTTTAATATCATATGATCTGTAGCCGAACTGTCTTGTAGCGTTCCCTTGATTCCGTTCGTTCCTCGTCAACGGCAATAGCGTACTTTATGCGTATTTTGTATGTCACAATATATTCTAGTGTGCATGCACGACGATAGTTTGATAGAGTATACAGAAGATAAGAGGAAGAGAGAAGTCTACTGCGAGAAGTTGTAGCTTTAGAGTAAGTGAGATAGACATAGAGAGATAGAGGGAAAGAAGTAGAAATAGCGCGTAGTCTAGACCGAGCTGAGCAGTTGGGATATAAAGGCCAGAGCGTTGCGGATCTGATCCTTCAGATTCACATCGTGTGTTATTAAAACAAATAACACTTCAGGGTGGATCTTCAGGATCATCGTTAGTTTAATCCGCTGCCTTTCTGCTAAGAGTAAAGTGGGATAGTAGTGAGTAGAGAATAGTTGTGAGTAGTATAGTAGCATGCGCGCGTGTCGTGTAGGACGGTATTGGTATTCAAATGCGGCGCTCGGGCCATAGTGCGTGTTTGGCTAAGCGACCGGGGACCAGTTCAGAAACACGAGCCAGTTCTCAACTTTTCGATGTAAAAGCCGTATATTGTCAGACCGAGAAAAATATGCAAATAGAGATGTAATAAAATTTGAGTGAGCGTTTAGAATTGCATGAGACGACTTAAGAACGCAAATGTAGGCAGTAGGTGCTCCTCTTCACCGCTATCTAAATTTCTATGACTCTGGTCTAGCCTTGCGGCTTGTACATCGTTTGTCGGCTCTTGTATCCTATCAGGTCCACGGTCGGTTGTTGTGCCTCGCACTCGCTCTCTCACCTTGTGTCGTCGCTAGTTGTGCTGAGTGCTCCTAAAAGTGCTATTCTTACTTCGCACAAATTCATAATATATCTGTGTTCCGCAAGACAATCCTATCAGGTGCCCAGTGAAATTAATCGAACGAAAAATAGTGCTGTGTCGTTAATTAAAGCATGCAAAATTGTGTATATGGCTAAATACTCAACAACTGTGCTCGAAAATCAATATAACGGTGCCGTCGACACTATACCAGGTGCAATATAACTTTGCATTTCAGTGAGTGCCATCTTTAGCGAATCAACGGATGACGCATCGATGCGATGCGCCACCAAAAAAAAAATCATTACATGTGACAAGTGAGTGGAAATATCAATCTATGCCGCTTGGCGACAGAAATAGAGTGAAATCAAACGACTGACGTATAATTGTGTTCATACATTAAAGTTCATCGGCAAGCATATTAAAACTTGGTTACGAGAATTAACCTCCTTGATTAGAATCCTGCTATATGCTCATGAGAAGGAAACAAAAGAAAAAAATTACATTAGTAATCTTGGTAGTAATATACGTATTAAAAAATTATGTTACGACCTTATTCATTAACTAAACAATGCGATTGCGATCCAGGTTCCCACCACCAATTCAAATTCAAGAATGAACAAACATTTGCATATCAAAATTATTTCGACGAGAATCGGCGAGAACGGAAATAATTTGGGACTATTTTAAGGAGTGAAATTGCTTACGAGTGTACACGTAAATTCATTAACTCGCAAAATTATTCCCATTCTACCGATGCTGATTTAACTACAAAATCATTCGTAATTGTGTGTGAATTGATAATACAAGATTTATGTTCAAGAGAACGAATGTTTTTATAGTTCACATATTACCACCCTCCAGTAGCGTTCCAGAGCCTTAACATAACAATGGTTTTAGTAAAACAAGAAATATCATGATATTATAGTTCAGAGATATAAGATATGGATTGTCGAAGGATTGAAGTCTTGTCATTGAGTCACAAACATTACTATGATGTCTCGCAGTGCACCCGTGCAGGTTAAATTCCACCAACCAGATTATTAGTCGTACCCTGCGTTCGGCATTTACAGTAATATTTGTGAAAAGACTCCCAGCCGGTGAGTCGGAATCAGGAGATTCCATATTATATTCTTAACCTAACGCACTCTTTGTGAAACAAAATCAGTGGCGTTGAAAATATCAGACCTTTCTTTACAGAGAGGTGTCACTATAAACAGCTAAGATTCCAGAACAGAGAATCCGTAATTTAGCTTAGTAAAATTTATTTCTAATGATATATATATATCTTTTCAAAAATATCGACTTCAATCCTTCGACATTCCATTGCAAAATGATTGCTTAGAATTTTCATGTGATTTTTATTATGGATATACTATCATTTTATGAACTCCATTTTATCGAAAACAATAGAATGTTCAGTAAATTCTGTATTTATAGATTTAAACTAATTGATAGGTTTAGTTAGAATTTTAGATATTGGAAGCAGAACGTGCGCACCGGGTTTTTGATCAGGCATGGGTGATAAAACGGGTTTTTGATCAGGCATGGGTGATAAAAATCTTAAAGACAGCCAGTGATGCACGTATGACGTGAACGCCACAGTTATATTATGTTTATAGAGCTTAAGTTTTTTACGTTAGTACTTCATTAATGTACCTAAAAGTGTGAACGACAATAATATTGTTTCCGATTAAATTGAGTACACTCCATTTTTCTTAAATGTCTTATTATATGAACTATCTTTAAATTACTTTTTAGTGTAAAGATCGTTTTGAAAACAAAAAAATATCTCTTTTTTTAAATTTATTTGATCACATTTGTTTTTCTTCTATTTTCAAAACATACTTTAAGGTATTGAAAAGAGTGTCTATATAATAGGACAAGTTAGAAAAAATAGAGAATAGGTTTTGTGCTTAGTGAATGTAGTGCGGTGGTAGAAAACGTACCGTCTTCGTGAGTGCGAACGGTGACAGGGTAGGAGGAAGGCCCGTCGCCAACGCTGGTTCCGGCGAGCACCCAGATGCGGTATTCCGTCCAGCGCCGCAGCTCGTCGAGTACGAAGGTCGTCTGGTTTAGTTTCACCACCGTCGCCTCAGAGTCCCCCCTCCCACTTTCCACGCAAAGTAGTTTGTAGTAGGCGATCCTTCCGTTAGCCCGTTCGGCGGGCGGCGGCTGCCACGACACTCTTATAGCGGTAGGAGATACCGCAGCAGCAGTCACATTCATTGGCGGCGCTCCGGGAACTAAACAAGCTCAACACGTAAGACACGACCGATGGGAACGCTGTCCCCTCAGCGCCCGATACCGACCTATCCGATGCAATCACTGAATGCTAGTGTTAACGAAATGTAAAAAAATGTGCACAGAAATAATAATTACATAATAATCAAAATTGTCGTCAAATTAAAGTCGAGCATGCACAAAGTGTGTGTGTAGGATCCGCTCGCCCATACGTCTCTATGTCTCATCAGTCACACTTTCTCCTGCCGGAAGAAAATTGCGATCATTATGTTCTGTGACGGCACGAACAGCATTTTTTTTGTGTGCGCGTTTTTTTCGGAACGGATGTCGCCCGTTTATCTGTCCGGATGGATAAAACGTCCGGAAAGTTCGATGTTGTTCGTGTCGCTTCAGTTGTATAAAAAGTAAAAAAAAATGTTACTGGAGGCGATGCCTCGTCGGATATATAACATACGAACGACATAAAGCTACTAGTGATACAGGCACGGTGTACGCATCGATCGTGAGTTTGCTGTATCCTAGTACGAATTCTTATACGATTTGAATTGTTCCTCCATACATCCACAGCTACAAACCCTAGCTGATCGTAATCTTTGGGGATTAAAATCAGTGAATAATTTTTAGTTTTTTTTCCTTGGATATTTACTTGAACAACAGTTTTATTATTTCTTTCTTTTCTTTTATATGAGCTAGAGCGTTGATCACACGTTTCTACGTTATATCAGACCTAGTTTTATAAACGTTGTAATTTTATGTAGCAATATTTTTTTATTTTTTATCTTTACCTAAGAAACCCAAAAAATATATACTTTAGATTTAATTGCAGTCCGACCTTATTATATTTAATTTAACGCCCAATGTACGTAACGATGTTAAAACTCTTAATTTTTGCGGTGCAATTCACACTCACCTTTCCACTAAGCTATTAAAGTTTTCGATGTATAAAAAATCGTACTAAAGGTAGTAGTAAAAACGGTCGAATTTTAGTGACGATGAGTACACATTGCCGTGTCAGTAGAATTATACAAAAACACATATTATCGTGATATAAAACTTGGTGCGTGTGCTGGTATATTACTGGCAGCGTGCCGGGCAGGTGCTTTTATGTGAAATATTACAGTACGAGTTACCTGGAAAACCAACAATCGGTTCATACTTTACTTTCGCACAATTTCTCAATGCGATCGGGAACGGACTTTACTGCTAAAGTTTCGTTGAATACGGTACAAGTTAGTTATTTTAAACATTCTTTATTCTCTGGTAACCTTCCGACACCATCATCGAAACCTGATCACAATCTTTCATTCTAGAGTAACCTAATAAACCTAACCACAGAATAGATAACAAAAAAGAAGTTCCACTACCATGATATTTGAGAAAACCTAAATTTCGCTCGCCTTAGTTAAATTGTACCCTAATGCTACGCGTGGGCGTCTATTGTTCATCATTTACATTCCGTTATCTTCTCAAATGTATAGAAAACAACAATAATAATTAGATAAGAAATAAAAATAGAGGTAGTATAACGCCAGCATTGACGCTTTAGAATAATTGACTATCTGTCTGTCTGCATGTCTGTCTAACTAAGTATAGTGAAGAGCCTATATCTCTCTGCCAACTCCACCCTAAGATCAGCTGTTAAAAAGTAATATTCCACTGTTAGTGGAAATGGATTTAAAAATGTGCCCAGATTCTATATTTCAGATCATTCTCATAAAGTTCGCAGGTACACACTAATGATACTCCAGTATTATAGGAAAATAAAAGCTTGTGATAAAAAAGAACTCTCTACTCAGTTGTTCTGCGTTTGTGAGAAGTGACTAATCTTTGACGTGAGTTCGCCCGTCTGCATTGACTTATGGTTTAAGGTTGAACATTGAAGACGTTTGTCACAGCACGCACGATCTAGCAGGACAAAATCATTGATTTATCGGCAAAAAGGATAGGTTGTTATATTAGTGATATCCGTGATACAAATGTAGCTACAAACTCACCTCGCAGAAAAACCTGTGAGATTAAACTCCACGCAGATTCTCAAACATCATTAAGAGAAGTTTCTATACGTTGTACACTTTTTAATAGTTCTCATAGATTATTGCAAAGTGAGTTTGTACATGTCATGATTGTTAAGCTCCGATATTAGTACGTAGTGAAGATTTTTTTTTTTTTGGTACTGTAACATGAAATGCGATCATAGAACCTGGCCCAAAATGACCCAAAATAACCCGAGATGAAACCAATCCAACCCAAATAAAACCCGAACCGAACCGAGCCAACGAGTGCCAGAACACGCATTCAAAAAAGAATCCCATGAAATATCCCATGTACGATGAAGTCGTAAATGTAAAGTCCGTTCCCAATGTGTACACACTCACGCCTCGTCCGCCGTCTCCGTGTGTGCGACATACCGTATTGCTTGGTGCGTACTGCGATGGGTGGTGTGGTGGCCCCTTCACCGCGTTGCGACCTCGCCGCCAGCCAGATGTAGTACAGCGTATTCGGGTACAAGCCGTTGAGGGTGTATGATTCCGTGATTGGTATCCGCCTGTGTAAAGTGAAATCAATATACATTGCAAAAACCCAAACCTTACTTGACTACAACACTAATATAGAAGCTTCAAAAACCACTCCACTTAAGAGTTGTTTCTGGAACGAACGGTTAGTAATTATTTAACCTTTAATGTTCTAAACGTTGGCCATAAATTGGGAAACGAAGAAAATGTTTGTGAGCGGGTAACATTCCGCGGGTGTAAAGTGAGACGTGCGCCACTACATACAATAATTGCTGAATTCTGTGTCTTATTCGTATTCTGTGAAAATCTTCGGCTTCCTGCTTTTAAGAACGTGACATAACCAGATTCAATTCCAGAATCCCAAAAAAAACATACCTATAGTGTTTTTTTCAGTTTTTGACTTTTTCTAGACACTGAGAAAATATCAGTAGACACTTAGACATAAAAGTAAATAAACGGACGTTTTTGTGGGACACATGCATTGATACATTGGCCTCATCTCATACGACATTTCTGGAAACTGTTAAAGCGTAAGTATGCCTCTCAAATAACGGCGTAGCGACCCTGGAGCCATAGATCATAAGTAAAAAAAAACTTAAGAGGCATTAATTATACCGCGGTTGACTGCCTCATCTGGTGACAGAAGAGTCATTTTTTGCGCATAGGATCAGCCTTGCTGTTTAGCTCGGAAAAACAGCCAGCCATTCTTGGTCCCGCACCACTTAAGACTTGTACAATAATTAGTTAAGTTAAAAGATTAAGTTAAACGAATAGTGCAGCAGTGAGAAGTTTCAGTATTATCTATTCTATGGCAGCCGAATTCAGAACACAAAGAATTCTAAACGAATCAAATTAGATAAAAGTTTTCTTTCCTAGTTGATTATGGCAGATATAAAACTTCTTCTGTTTATCTTAATCTTGTATTATTTAACTTTCGACGTTTAACCTTTTGAAAAGTTGCTACAGTTAATCGTTGTTTTTTTACCGAGGAACCTCAAAATTTCTTTCGAACATTTCTTGTATTTCCCACACAATTTAAAGTTATAACAAAAATAGCCTTTTTTTCCTAGTTTGGTTAGAGTTTTAACATAAAAAAGAATATCTAGAATCTGAAGAGTCGAAGACTTCTATTTACGGCTCAAACATTAGTACGGCATGTATTTGTTTGTGATACCGTTGATAACAAATTATGTAACGTAAACTTAAATAAATGCCCAACAAGAGAGTCTGTCTTCCTTTTATTTATAGTACTTATCTAATAACTGATGGACCAAGCAGATGGTCTACCTGGTGATAAGTGGAAAACCATCGCCTATAACAGAGCATGGCACTCAAGGAACATGTTCTACAAATTGCTGCCCTGGGTCCATCAACATGAGGCGTTTTACCGTCTTGTGCCTAGTGGCGTGCACTGGGTGGGATCCGTACCAGGGTATGCATACAGCAGGAAAATTCCATAAAATGGCAAAAATCCTCCTCCTATTCGAGCTTTACATCAATTTTAGGGCAGGCAGTGCTTTGTGCATGTATGAAGTGCACGCCACTGCTTTTGCCTGTACCGGCACCGGCCTTACTACCGGAACACAGTACTTGTGAACCGGAACTTGCCGCTATTTGTGACCACGCGACCCGCGCACTCTATAGAGTCGTTGGTTACTGCAAATATTTGTTGCCGTATTGTCCCTTGTCTACTTAAAACTCTTCTTTGCGACAATAAGTTATGGCGAGAAAAAGTGAGAATGAGCGACGGCAAAACAATAAAGATTTTCTTTTTCATACCACTACAAGTATGCCCTTGAATGCAATCTCACCTACTGGTAGGTAAAGATGCAACGATGAGATGTCGAAGGTGGTAACCTGGTAGGGGTATGGCAGTTATATTAAAACTATACCCCTGATCGGTTTCTACGCGATATCGTACCTGAACGCTTAATCGATTAATGGCACGTTTTTGTCGGTAGGGTAATAACTATCCATAGGCAGAAGCCTCCAACCGGAGAAACCTCTCTCTAACTTCTCAACTTACTTTCTATGGTGCTCCTTGGCATAAGTGTCATTCCAATACAACTCGTATGATACGATGTTGTCTCCTGCATGAGCAGGTCTTTTCCAATTGAGCGTAACCGAAGTCTCTCCCGCTTCAACTGCCACCAGATTTGATGGTTGGGACGGCACACCTGAGATAATACAAGAAATTGATAAATGAAGGTATGTAAAATAGTATGACCATTTTATTGAAAGACGAAAAAATAAACTAATATAAATAAATTAACTACGAAAATATACACGTCGCCATCTAGTCCCAATGTAAGCGTATACTTAAAATATACAGATAACCGCCCAGGCACTGAAAAACATTCATGTTTATCACACAAACATTTTTTAGTTGTGGGAATCGAAACCACGGCCTTGGACTCAGAAAGCAGAGTCGCTGCCCATTGCGCCAATCGGCCTTCCAAAATGATTATAAAAGTCTGAGATGTTTAAGGGGAGAGGGGGTCGAGTCAAAACTCATCTTATCTTACGTTGGAGAGAGGGTGGAGGGGGTCTCGGCAAATATCACGCAATTTTTTTTTCGATTGAAAGAAAAAAAAATTATACTATTTTGTTCCATTGGTCTTTTTACAATAACAATCCTACGCGTTAACGTAAGAAACCCACATTTTGAAACTTCTCACTTGAGATTAGGGGATGGGGGAGGGGGTTAAATAAAAACTCACGACATCTCACCAGGGGGGTGGGAGTAACAGAAAATTTAAAAAAAAACCTCACGTAATTTATGGACGCCCCCTAAATAAATATGTAGCTAGATGGTACATTCATAATTTTACGAATGATTGTTAAAGTATAGGTAACAACTAACAAATTATATGGTACTCAAACAAAAATGGGTATAACCCGAAGGATACCAAGGAACTAGCATTTAAATTGTACATTCAACAGCTGCCCCTATAATTTAACATTAATAATGCAATGCAGAGTTAACATAAAATCATAAAACTTCAATTTTACAGTATTATTATTATATTTATTGCACACAAAAAAAACAAAATACAAAGAGAAACACAATAGATAAAATAAAAATAAATAATTAAAAAAATTGTTTAGGTTTGCAAAGGCGGTCTTATCACTAAAGCGATCTCTCCTAGACAACCTTACGCGATACTAGTTTGGTGCGGCAGTAAAAAAATATACCTAAATAATATATTAGATATAGATATTCATCAGTACATTCATTATTATTATTATTACATATTATTAAATTCTTTATTGCACACACAAAAACGAAATACAAAGAGAAACAGAAAAGATAAAAATAAAAAAAAATAAAGAAAAAGAAGTTTAGCTGTGCAAAGGCGGTCTTATCGCTAAAGCGATCTCTCCCAGGCAACCTTCGGCGAAAGTAGTTGTTATAAGGAACGGGTTGGTGCGGCAATAAAAATGTATACCTAAATAAAAATATTGCAAACTATACTACATGATATAAATTCTAATACTACAAATATAATTATTAATGAACTATATACATAAAAAATAGTTTTTCATTTGCAAATATAATAATAAAAAACTGCATCTAATTTGTGTGATATAGAAATGTTTATCTCCATGTATTTTTTTACTGATTTATAAACACGTAGTATAACAGAACTTGGTACCTTGTTGTGTTTTGACTTGCACTGGCGCAGATATAGGGCCTGGACCCACTGAGGTGAACGCTTGAACCCTTATCGTGTACACTGTGTGGGGGGTTAGCTCGCTGATGGTTGTTAGGTGGTTGTTGTCCATCTGTCATTGAAGGGATAAAATCAAATCAAGGGATAAAATTACAATCACCTTATGTTTTATTTTATTTTTATCCATCTACAAGCCTTTGACTCTAATCTCACATTTTGTAGTCTTATCTCCCTGGCGCAATGGGAGCTCTATGGTGTTTTAAGTGGGAAGTCCCGGGCAGGGGCGTCCATACAGGGTATGTACAGGGTATGCAATAAGCGGGTAGATGACATAATGAAGAAAATCTGTGGTACGAGTTATAAAATACTTAAGCGTAGGCATTGTAAGATACATTAAAAGCCTACCTTTAAGTTTTTATAACTCGTACCGCAGATTTTCTTCATTATATCATCTGCATATTCCGTGCATACCCGCTATAGACGCCCACGGTCCCGGGTTCATGGCAGAGCCAATTTTTTTTTTTTAATTATTGTATTTTCTGCAGCCCTGTCTTATAACTACCGATTCAACTACGTCACCACCAGATGAAATAGCAGTTAAGAGTTAACTTGTAGTGGAATAAAAATTAAAAAAAAAAAGAACTGCTGGTAAGTGAAGATGGTAGCGTATAGTATGTCAGTTTTATAAAACCGGAATCTAGTAGGATTATAATAATTTTTTTTATAAAAAATAAAATGAACTAGTATAATGTCAAGACTTACCATTTGAGAATGCCACGACTGCAACGACTGAGACGGGTCTGACGTATAGTAAATTTTGTATCCCTGAAAATAAAAAAATATTTCACCAGCTATTTCACATTTTCCTATTCTGCTTTGATGTTAAAATTTTACATCGTTTTTATGTATAACTAGCTGTCCCGGCGAACTTCGTACCGCGGATATTTTTTTTATGAATGTTATATTTTAATACTTATTATCCTATCCCGGTCTAAGAGGACTCCAAAAAATCAAACGTCATAAAAATTGGTCCAGCCGTTCTTAAGTTATAAATAGTGTAACTAACACAACTTTCTTTTATATATATAGATATTATGTCGTAAAGCTTCTCGTTTGTCTAGTGATTAGCATGTTCAACAGTAAATATCGACGCCCTGGTTTCAAATCCCGGGTAGGCTCAAAGTTTTGATTTTCCTGTTATAGAATTTTCAGTGCCTCGTAAGCTTTTTATGCTGTCCTTATTTATATTAATACCACTTAATTGTGATAATTGTCGTAAAATCCCACCAACCCGCATTGAAGCAGCATGGTGAATCTATCCTTTTGGACCGTTTCTCCTATGAGAGAAGAGGCCTTGTCCCAGCATTAGGAGGTTATTGGCTGCGGGTGATGATGGTCATTATCATCATCAGATGCTGACATTTCTGTCAACTTACCGTTACTTGACCATTAGGCGTTTCTGGTTCATCCCATTGAATCACCATCGTACTAGAACTTAATGGACGAACTTGTACATTTCGAGGGGCTGAACCGGGTTCTGTAAAAAAAATAAAATTTTTAGGTACAGTAACAAACTAGAATTAAAATAGATAAATTTCTCTAAAATCATTGTGAATAGATCGAAATTTATCACCTGTTAATAAACTCGCGACGAAAACCGATATCGACAGCGTAATGAGTCTATTGAGACACCCATTAACTGAATGTATATGTAAATGTTAAAACTAATCACCGTAGGTATTTGAATAGTTTAGAAGGTCTAAATTGATAAAATTATTATGAATAAAAGAATATTTTCCCTCGAGTTAATAAACTTCTTACAGATAATGTGGATTTGTTCTAGCAGCAGCTATTGTAGCAGTAAATTAAATTTTGAGTCTATTAATTTTTTTACAGTCTACATGAAAAACAGAATACGCAATGAAAATTTCATCCTCATAATTGAAATGGGACGCAAATAAAATAACCATCAGTTTGTACGGAGTCCTTTGTACAATATTTGATTTACAATTTAAAAGGCCGTCATAGTAATCATAATATCGCTCGAAACAGCGCAATATCAAATTAAGTCGGGGTCCGTTTTGTCTCAATTAAATGCGTTCAGTATGAAAACACAATAACAACGGGAGGGGACAATAACAGAACACAAAGATCTCCTTTAAAGTATTTGTAATCGGCCTCGCGACACGAAAAACGGGGCATCACTCGATGAAATCCCCGTCGATGTTTATAGAGAGATATACTTAGTGAGAACGAAACAATAAAAGTTGGAGAGCGGTGTAATATTAAAACGCTATAATCTCGTTCAGACCTGAGCTCGGGTCACTGGCTCAAAAACTTTCTCTTATTCGAAATGTAAAGAAAAATCCAAGAGAAAAAAAGCAGTGGGTACAATTTTATTTGCCTGTAGCGACGTTTTCATTACCATCTCATCAGGCGCCATTTTTATTGTCTGCCTTGTGACACCGCGGTAATTTAAAGCGGGACAAGTCAAATTTAATATTTTACGTCACTTAAATTGGACGTGATAGCTTCTTGACGATATAACGAGCACGTTATACGTTTAGAATCATATTGTTTACAATTCTTTAATATCTGCTGATTGTTTTGGTTACACCGCCTTCTTTACGCTTTGGTATGATTGCCATCTTTCTGAACGAAGTCGCTACATAAATATTCCCCACAACCACCACCACAAAATCACTACTATCCTAAAACGTCATCGACTGCAGTGAGGTCACTAAAAGGTACCAAATTTTTCTAAGTTCTAAGTTTAGTAGATTGTGAATTGCGATTATCTATTAAGAATGTTGGGATGAATTATTGTTAATCACATCTAATTAATGTTGGCGTAGAGAGGTGCTTATATCGTCTATTTTTCCTTACTTGTCTTGAACAATCTTTTTAATTCTTTTTAGTGTAAAGTTTATTCTTAAAATATCAAGAAAGTAATATAAAAAAAATTTCGTCTTAATGTGTTTATTTATATTTATTTTATCGCCGTTGTTCTTTTAAATCTTCAAAATAAGGCTTTACGCTTATAAGTAATAAAAGGATAGTTTAAGATAATGCTACTATGTTTAGTCATACGAATGCGCTTATCGTTACACTGTGGCTAAAAGGTCTTCGTAAAATACAAGTGCTAATATAAAACTAAAGACTATGACATATAATATAGGGCCCACTAAAAGGATAGCACGGTAAGAGATTTAAGTTTTCAAAGCTAAGGAAGTTGCGACTTGATTGTAATTTAAAATAAGCATTATTTTCTAAAAAATTGACTTCAAAATCTCCTGCCGTATTGCCCCTTTAAAGGATGCTAATTCTTTTTTTGTACTCACTGGCACCTCCATATAGTGAATCCACTGTAAGGATGAGAGAAAACAATATTAGTTCATGGAAAATGGATAAAGAGAAAATCTATGAACACTCATTACACGGTGCTTTAGCAGAAACGGGTAGAGTCGTGAATGTTTAGGCTACGTTCACACGGCATTGTAATGTGTCCACAGTATAAGTTTTCGAGTAAGTAAACGTTGCGACAGCGTCATTTTATATGGATGAATTAGATAACTCCTTAATAATCAGAAAACTGCATCACTACGGAATTTAGGGTGTATCTCTAGACTTAATGAGTTACTATTTACGCGATAGAGTTCAGAAGGATACCGTGTGTGGAAAGCGATCTTATGTAAAAAAAGTTGTCCCACAGGGTTCCATATTAGGACCATTTCGGTTCCCTATTTACATTATAGGATAGTTTTGTTTGCTGATGATACATCACTAATGTTTCAAATTAATCGAAGTGTGAATTTTTAGTCTAAATTGGTAGCGGGCTAATTGTTTTGGAGTATGGCAGCTTTATTAACGCTTAATCACCTGGCGGCGCGTATTTGAAGGTAAAAATCAAAAAAAAATATGCCACTGTCAGGTTTTTTACTCGAGAACTTAAAGTAGTGGTGCTAAGGGCATGACAAAGTATAAACCGACAACCACAAACTCATAATTTATATCCGTGTGAACCTAGACACTCTATCTTCGATCACCTGTAGACTATAGAGATTGAATGATCGGCAGTTCTAGGCACCGCTATCCAGCTACGCAGTTGGAGAGTTGTGCCAATTCTGTTAAACAAAAATCTCCAAACAAATCTTTATTGACCGGTTTAAAAGTAGTGTTATACTTTCCACAATGTTCTCTGTGAAAGAGGATAGCACTATTTCCTAGATTTCATCACTTAGCTCACAAAACAGCGCAAGTGAAATTACCAAAGATTACAAGAGAAAAAAAGAAATCTCTTAAACATCAATAAGCTTTGTTTATATTAGTTAGTTACATTACATGACAGGTTTATCATGTCATTTCATTCATTCATCATGTAACATTTATATAAAATAATAAGATTGCTGATTTTTGTATCTCTTAATAGTAACAGTCCATCACAGTCCACTGGTGGCGGGTTTGCCCTAATTCGTCACGCTGTTGAAGCAAGCAGACGTGTTGGTGATCCCAGAGGTGAGGACTCTGCTGCCCGTTTTCAATTACATATATTCCCTAAGTGGCCTCGTACGGCACCTGCTGGAACAGGATGGGTGGTGACAACTTTGATTTTCCGTCAACACACGACACGGTATTGTATAGCTAAGCGAAAATATTATGCCAATTTAGTCGTGTTTACAGATCTTTGTAGAAAAGACATAGCATAATCACGCACGGTTAAAAAACAGTCAGCTGATCAAAAGTCTCTAGTCTGCAAAGACCTTTATACCAAACATCGTTATAACAAAAGAATGGTGCATGAATAGAGAAATAAAAAATGCGCTCTACCTCTAAACACTACAGTAAACGAAAAATAAATGTGCAAAAGAAATATATAAACCCATTTCATAAATCCATTCAGAAGCAAACTTACACGAAGCAGCGGCGATTGTTGTTAGGTCGCGTTATAATGCGTTCGCATGAAAAGACGATCAAAAAGAACCTTAGAATGATGCTGGACGCAGATTACAGAGGGAGCCGCACGTTACGTGTTCCTCGGTACGGAAAACGTAAATTATATCAGCGGTCAAGTCAACGCATCGGGTGTGTTAAACAATGCATTCGATGTAAAGCTTTAACATTCCTGCTTCCACGCTGCTTTCTTAGCTGCTTTCGAGTTTGCGTCATACGTGCAACCAATCAAAAGACTCTTTCTCAAACACGCGGTTCTTGTGATTGCTCGTTCGACCAAACACAAGACTCTTACTCGGACGATAGCTTTGATTGTTGGGCACAATCTCGAACGACGCCGAGGGCGTAGGTTGGACGACGCGGTTTTGCCTTGCCTTTATTCTTTTTTTTTGTTGATATAAGTACTGCTTATTAAAGTTGGTAAATCAGTTGCCTCAGCGAAGGCCATAGATGTTGTTTCGGCGCAAATGGGAGTAACGTGTTCCAATGAATCTTTGTCTAAGACAACATTGACGCAGAAGATGCTGTGAAATTAATAGTTCTGAGTCAAGCAAAATTGTCTGGAATTGGATTTTCTGTAAAGAAATCTCAAAACCAGTTTGGAGTGACATTTGCATTGTCAACCCCCGGGCCTTTCACGTGCATAATAAGTCATCGGTTCCGGATACTATCACTGCAACTACCGTCAAGCTCAAGTCTCCGTATTGCAGCAGTTCGCTGGGTATACATGTAGCTATAGATGGATCATTGAAAGGCTGATAAATATTAATGTTATATCTTGACGCATCATATGTAATTTGTATTTTACATGATGTAATTTGTATTTTCACAACTAGAAAATAATATTTTGCCCATTGAACGTGTTTGTCCCTGTCTGTAATCTGTGATCAGCTTAAAGAAAACAGCGCAAGAAAACAATACCTATTTACCGAATCGAAAGCAATTAAAATAATCACTCATACATAATAACAATATGTCGCAACTTTAAGCGATATAAGAGAATGGAAAGAAGCGAATGATGTATGTTATGAAAGAACGATTAAAAGATTAATCTTCATAAGAAATAAATAAATTTTATACACAAAAATTTGTTACAAATTGCATGTCAGATTACAATCAAATCATGGATAAAAAATAACTATATAAAGAATTTAAAACTGGAGTAAAAATCATAGCCTTTATTCAGAACTATTACGATACAGTTTATAAAATTTTGGGCTATTTTTTTGTGGGCCAGCATCATACATCTAATATCAAGTTAGAGTATATTTTATAAGTTTATATTTTTTTATACACAAGTTAGCTATCAAAAAACAAAGTTCTTTTCAGCATTGATAAAGTACACTTTGAAGTGTTAAGTTTCAGATAAGACACGTTGAAAATAATAAATAAATTCAGGTATTTTTTTACTAGCCGGCAAATAAATAGCCCATCTATTTCATTTGTCTGGTTATTAATTTAAAAAAAATGTAAAGTTCCATATAAACCTATCAACTAAGTAAATTTTAGTTAACAAACAATTACAAATTAAAAACAAAAAAGTAGAATTTTAATAATAATTTCTGTAAGAGTAACGCAACAGTAGCAAGAAAGTACCACTGCACGTAAAGACATTATTATGTCACAAGAGCGTTGTCAACGATCTGTCGATCTTGTCTTTTCCATATGTAACTGGACCCCGATTTTCTCTGTAATTAACGGCGTATCCGCGTACGAAACGCATTTTGTGAAGTTGACACCAAATAGTATATATTGAAACAAATTATCGTTCAGTACGTGTATCACACGACGTTTTTTGTAATTTGCGAAAAAATGCCAACAGTCATGATTCATCAAGTATCTTGAACGAACTGAGAGACAAATACGTAATATTTTAATGCTTTAAACTGCACATAATTGAGATTTATGTCAGTTATATATTTTAAAATAAATTTGTCTGGTTTTAACCGTTTATTAAGTCTGAACAAAATCAAAAACACCGTCTAGATCGCATTAGATCCCAAATTTAGTCGCATTCACGCAACTAAACCTGGACGAATCCAGAATTGGTGAGACATACTCTGACGCAAGTTTTAGGCATTCAATTAACAAAAATTTAGAGTACATAGGTCTATCGAATTACTTGGTTAAAACAAATTTGGAAATAATAATGCGATAATCTACATACCAGTTTCGCCAGTGGTGATGACCTCAGGAGTTGATGGTGGCCCCCTGCCAATGTTGTTGACTGCGATCACATACATTTCATACTCAGTGTAAGGCGAAAGATTTGTAACCGAGTAGTACTGCGTGATGACTCCCGATATCTCACTGAATGCCTATTAATCGGAAAGTTAAAAATATTGAAATCATTAATATGGTTGTATTCACATCTATATATAGGGATGAACAATAAAAGTAGGAATATAAGAAGAAATAAAAAAATATTTTGACAATAGCAGCCAGGCAATATGGATCGATACCCAGGCGATATGGGTAGAAAAGAAATAACCTTTTAACACTCTGTAACGAGTACAACGACACGGTGCGGTGGCAGTACCTATCTATAGATATTCTGGTGCTACCCCATTAAAATAATCTTCAAAATTTATACAGATCAATACGTACTGTTTTTTTTTTCGAGATTCGATTAGTTGTTTCAAAACGAATTTCATTTGATCATATTTTTCAGATGCAGTAAGCCGAATATGTTTAGCGAAAACCGCGCGTATAGATTATTACATACCTGATTCGCGTATTTTGGCTTGTATTGAATAACATAGTACTGGGGTTCCTCAAGTCCATTGTACGTCCACGCCAATCTTACTGTGGTGGCTGTGATTTCTGATGCTCTCACTTCAGTTGGTGGTCCCGGTAGCGCTGTAAGATTAACTTCTATTAGCATATTTGTTATAAGCAAGGGTAGGGCATCTATCCAGTCCTCTTATTTACGTTCAAATCTGCATACCATTGATTTAACATGTTACTATTATATAGTGTTAAGATATTTGGCGTCACAGTACTTTATCAATATGGGTTAAACCCATTACGCTGCTTTATAGAATCCTACCATATAAACGCATTTAGAACTAAGTACATAAATAACTATCCGGTAAGATCGCAATAAAGCACAAAAATAAGATTCGTTTAAACTGTTCCACAGTTTATGACTACTAGAATTATGTCTAAGAATATAACAGATTCTAAATGGAACTGTAGGTGTTTCTTGTCTTTGTTATGACTTAGTGTGCTATTGTAGGTTATTAGTTTTCTTTCCTCTTATTTATGCCGCCCTATTATTACAATTGGAAATAATGAATACCAACATAAAGTGTGCATAGTAAATATATCTTATCCCACTGTTGTCTCATGTTAACATGTGATACTGAAGTTTTGAATAGTTGACTATTATATTTAAAATTGTCGAATTAATCGAAGTGGGCTTACGTACTCATATAAAATACCGTTAGTTATTCATCACGTCGAATGTAGAATTTATTAATATTTCATGTTTTCCTTTTAATCCGAACCCATTCTGTGAAATCCGCGGCAAAGTTGTCCTTAATCAAAAATAAATATACCCGAAAATATGTAGCGAAATCGGGAGTTTGTTTAAAACTTTTAACAGCCGGCCCAAAGGCTAAATAACTCAAACCCTATTCCTTAATCCCTTTTCCGAATAATACTGCGAAAATGGGCAGAGCAACAATAATTAATCATTAATCAAGCCGACATTCGTTTGTCTCCAGGGCTTCGCGCAACTTCGGGCCCCCTTTCAATTATGAATGATAACACTAACTCATAATGGATGTCCCCGACTTGCCACAATTTATCAAATTGATTTTCTTAAATCCTTCAAGTGTTTACGCCGCGGTCTTATCATTTACAATCAATAAGTTTTGAGAACTAAGTTTTAAATTGATTATGCCAGCTTCTGCATCTGATATATAAAAATGTATAGCATTACGAAAACTTTACAATTAATTATTTTCTTTCGTTCCATTCGAAAATTTTAATTCTAAATTATTCCATCTAAAATGTACATAGGGTTTTAGTCGAAACATAACGTTTTATTGGTAGCCTATTTTAGAGTCTATGTTTTAAATTATTTATTGACCCGAGCGTTTGTTACGTTTTGAATAATAAAATCAACTATCTATCCTACTTTGCGGTTGGCTCCGGCCTCTCAGCCTTACCCTAAAGGTATTAGAATAAATTAGCATCATTTATTCTTAGAAATTGTGAGTTTAAATTGAGTCGGTTACTCATCTTTGCAAACTTGAATGCGGACTACAAATATTACAATTTTTTTACATTGAAAACAAATCAAAGATGAAACCCACTTGTTTCTTGTTATGAAAAAGTCATTACGACAACATCACCTCTTTGAAGTAATGTGAGCATGAGAAAGGAGATTTAAACAGTGCGCAATGTTTCGAATAAACAAAAACTTTATCTAAAGCGTTTCAATTATTTAAGAATGTACACACGCGGAACAAAAGTCGCATGTACCATTATATTTGTTGTTATCACCAAATTATATAGTTATTGTTGAGCAAATATATAAATTACTATTGTCTGTTAAAATAATCAGACACATCCTACTCAGATAAAAGATCAGAGGCGAAATTATAGTACAAAAGGCAATTATCTGTTCAATAAAAGCGAACTCGTAGAATAATTGAATACATCCCGATAATAAAGTGAAAATTTACGCCAACAATACCTCGGGCAATTATCAGTGTTCGATAAAATATTAATAAACAATAATTAGGGCATTGATAATTAATGACTTTATGAAATTAATCAGTGAAGTCTATAATATTGACGGGCAAATATTTGCATACCGGACTAAGTCTTAGAAAAAAAATGGTGTAAGAGATTTACAAATTACCCAGTTTTCCGTGGAAATTTTGGGACTCCCCAATTGGTTCTTTATAATTAGGGTGTTTTTATTTATGCACCACTTCTTCACTATTCACATCATGGAAGATTCACGTCATATTTTTAATCACGAGGAGTTAATTGTATTCACAGTTTATATAATCTTTTTTTTAATAAATGTGATCAAACCGTTGAGCAACTAATACTCCATAACTAAAGAAATACTGACTTTAAAACGGATACGGATAACCACAATATAATAATATTATTATAGCATTTTATGTACGTAGAGGAGAAATACTTACACTGGACTTTAACTTCGGCCGTGGTTTCTATAACACCTAACACACTCGCTGCCTCGCAAGTGTAGTTTGCGGATTCCCTGATGTCTTCTAACTTCAGTGTGTTGAGCCCTAGCGGTGGGTTGTCTTCTGGAGTCAGCCATTTCGTCAAACCTTGGAAAATTTGCATTAATTTAGGTTTTATTTCAAAACCGTTAGTGTAAACCGTTAGTGAAGGTTCACTAACGGTTTTGTAAAGCCCCTTATATAATAATGAAATGGTTTATTCTTAAGAAATAGGTTTAGATGGTCCGGCATCTCGACCTACTGGCGGTGTATTTATTCAACTACCCGCTTAAATTTTATAATTTTGTTTATCATTAGAGGATTGTGCAATGTCCATACAAACTCAGTGGAGTTTCAGGACACCAAGACACCTATGTATACCTACTGTTTGTTAGAAATAAAATAAATAATAATTTAAATACCTACTGCTGCATGACAGATATTTAATTTGTATAATAATATATTTATGGTAGCTTGCAATACTACAAGCTTGTTTTGGTGGTTAAATAGAAATGAACAAATCATATCCATAAATGATTCGTCTATACCATTTTAGTCTCAGGTCAGCCAGGCTATTTTCTATTGTTTTAGTATTCAATTACTTAAGTTATTTAAGAGGTATGTGCAGTATCCAGACAAGTTGTAAGGCTTAAGGGTGCGAAGAATCTATATACTGTTGTTAGCGGTTGCCCACCTGGCTAATACCTACGTCATAAACATGTTGTGACGTCACTACAAGATTCGTTTATGATATATAATTGCTTTAATAGTACTATGTTGCTTAATATAATTCGTAATAATACTTATCTAAATATTTTTTAATGTTTTCCAAATAGAATAATAACTATAGTTTTGTTAAATAACTTACCGGAAAATAATATCATAAAATATTATTATTGGTTCGTTTTGTTGTCAACATTGTAAACGGTATCTGAGCCGTATAAAAGTAGAAGCATTACCTTCTCAAGCATTAATTCTGTATTAAGTAATAGAGTAGAAGGAAACTCTGCTCGATTCTATGTTAAGTGTAATAAGTGAAAACTAGTATTATTCCAAGTCCTATCCCCACGTTTTCCAACACTATGTAATATTTTGTATCAATAAAACTATAAATTAAAATAAAATAAAATTACGCAACCTCTTAATGTTGAACCTTGGCAGGTTTGAAGGGATGGATCCTTTGAATCTGACAAGGGGACGGGCTTCATTACCTGTGAGGCGCGCACATAATACATGTGTATGCATACCTTTCTTCCATTTAACAGTTGGCATCGGAGATCCAAAAGCAACACACTTAAGTGTTAGATTGCTGCCCAGCATTACTTCTGTCCGCGGAGGTGGTGGTATCGAAAACTGCGGCGCTACTCTGCGAACTGTGAACAAGAAAAATGTTGTTGTTATTTCTAAAGAGCACGTTTGAGGAAATATATCATCACAATGTAAAATCACATTTACACTGACCAATCACAGATCACAGAGACACCGTGAGCGGTGGCATTCTTATGTGGTTGATGTTCCATCGACGCGCACGAAACGTTTTTCATCCACGTTTCTGATACGTACCGCTAGGATGTGGGACGCCCTCCCGGAAACTGTTCCTGCCACGTATAATTTGAGTACCTTCAAGGCAAGAGTCAATAGGCTTTTTCTAGGCAAGCGTGCTCCAACCTAGACCTTATCATCGTTTTCTAACGGGCATAATAGTTGTCAAGCGTTGGCTTTTTAAAAAAAAAACATTAACACTAGCTATAGATTTAAGGAATGCACTTCACACTAGTAATCCTACTGATGTTAAACATGCGTAGGTTACTGGACTAAAGAAGTCGAACAAATAAATCGAATTTATTATATTAGGCTTTTGTTCGGGATAAAAATTAGGAGAAACAAGTGTTCTGAAATTATTATACCAAATTCCATTGAAATCCATTTTTCCGTTGGTTCAGAATACAAAATTTACCCATATTTTCATATTTATACTCTTTATTTGCACACTACAGGTTAAAGAAAAAACCTAAAAAAAACACAGACAGAAGCAGTAGTAGTGATGGCTGGCTCTGCCGGGCAACCTTAGGATAAGGAACACATTAAATATATGTGCAATTTTCCGGCATAAACAGTAGCCTATAAGTAGTAGGTGCATTTTTCTTATTAGTATACTAAGTTAATTACTAGTGACAGCTATGTTCGGTTACACTTTCCTATTCGCGTGTATTATCAAAAGCACAAAATTGCCTTTGTGTGGACTTATGAGTGTCGCGCATTTGATGCCTTCATTCATCAAAGGCAAAGCTAGGAAGCACAACGAGGATTAGTGAATACTAATTCACGTTTCTGGAACGTAAAATATCCCGATAACTTTCATTCTTTTGATATTATAAGAGCGCGGTACAACTATATGCATAGAGGATACAAACACTACACTTAGGAATTTTGTCAAAAGCGAAATCGTTTGCTTGGTCGTCGGTTTAGTATTAAAGATTTAACCGAAATAAACAGTGAGCAGGACGTAGAATCACTACCGCCTGGGCTGTCTGAATATCAGTAGCCATAGTACAAAATTTGCTTCCTCGCAATCGACGACTCGTTATCGCATATCAAACTATACTGTAAAAGTAAAATAGGCTTTACACTACTTAAATTAGAGTCGCAAATCCCGTACGGCTGATTTTTATTTTACAAATGTCCATGAGCACAAATAGTTGTAGGCAAATTTGAGGCAGAAAAGATATTTTTTACCCCGATGTTTAAGTATTTCCATACTCGAAAACGACTCTTCGATTGCCAGCTAGCAAATTCAGTTCAATTTTCAATAAATAAATAAATAAAATAAATAAATAAATAAATAAATTGATAGTAGATTATGATGCAGAATAGTTCAAGAAGCTATATGCAGTTTTTACTTTGCCATCTCAACGTTCTGGAACACTTGTCACCAATGCGTGAACGTGCAGCTCTCAAGTAGTTTTCCCCGGCTGTTTATCAACACGTCGTTCACACAATATCGCACGGTTTACATTGTCTCACCGAACACGTGTACCGTATTTTTAACACCTGAATCTCTTAAGCTGCAAGCTTGTAGGTTTTATCTTCCGCCGACGTGACCAGAATTTGTGTGCTAAAGTTTTCTTTAAAGAAAATTAAGTTCATATTTTTATTTTATGTATCCTCGTGTTTAAAAATAGCCGGTGCAACCTGCGCGGGAAAATAGGAGTTTGTATTTTTCTTTATAGGTTTATTTAAATATACTACAGATTTTCTGCTATGCGTTGACGGTGATTTCTCTATTTTCTAATCTACATGATTAAAATACGATTAGTATTTTATTTTAATATAAAATACGATTGTTGTTGGCTTAATTTCGGCTGGTTTTGCTAAAATTATGAATGATGGCGATTAATGGGAGGTAACCCCCTCCCACTAATAGCCATAATGCCAATTGGAAGGTTGATTTATTATTTCCATTGGTTTCACACTTTTGCAATATTAGCAAAATTTCCGTTTTGCATAAACAATGACGACGATTGTGGGAATTGAATTGCTATATAGAGCTGTGTGGATGAATCGCTATTTCATAATGAGGCTACAGCTGATAACAACCTAAATTCCCGTTTTCACTAACGACAAACTTAAGTAACGCCTAAGCTAAGTATAATATTTGCAACCAATAAGTTAGTACTGATTAGTTTAAATGCTAATTAAAAAAAAAAATATATACTCGTGCGATTGCTACATCCGCACAGTGGCGCAGGATAAGGCAGTCGTACCAAGCAGGAATTACCTTTAGGACGTCTAAATCTTTAGGCATTTGATTAAGGCAAAGCCAAGGTTAAGTTAAAATGGTTATAACAACGTCACTAGGGGTTGGCTCAAGCTCACGAGGGTTTGAGGACGACTAGCATGTGCAGGAGACATTTTATCCACGGGAAAAGGACAAAATGTATATTTTTTTTATTCGATTTTATCCACTCTCCGTGCATGGCGTACGGGTGGAAATAATATCCAAAAATTTTCTTATAATTACAGATGGACTTCTCCTGTCCCCTGTTTGCTTTGGCTTGGCCGGTGAAAAAGAAATTTTTATCCATCGTAAGTAGGGTATCCGACTATGAAATTTTTGTCCCGCTGCCCCATGGCATGCTCGGTATGTGTTTAAACAAATGTTCCAGTCGCTAAACGCATCGCCGGTTGCATTGCGTGTCTCGTGGCCAGCACGTAAGGGTGCCTTCTGTAAGGCTCGGAAAACTGCTTAGGGTGGCTATATTGGCACTGTGGGCTTTTGAACTAGGGCGTAGTCCGAAAGTCATCGTAACCGGGAATAAGATCCGGACGAAACGAGACGAAGACGACGTCCAACCAAAGACGCCTTTAATTAAAATACTTTTTTAATCCGTTAATTTCTTCAAGCTCCCGTAGTTCACGAAGTACTAATACAACGTAGTTCCATCTCACACGGTCCTATATTGTAACCACCTGCCTACATTTTTAACGCCTTCGCGAACACGAAACAAGAATGTTTACCTGCAAACCAATTTGGGCCCAATTCCCTTTTAGCTACGGGCTTAAATTGTTTGCATGTTACACGACGATGAGGGCTCGTGACTGTAATTAACATAATGGGCGGCGGGTAAATGTTTTACCAGCTTGGCCGTTGATATAAGAAATAAAGATGCTTAGCGTTTAGACAAGTTATTTCTATCCTTTCTCTTGCATGTGCTGATTGTAAATAATTAAACTTTTATTAACTATTATTTGCCATGAATAAGTTTTTGACGTGACAACGTCTTATAAATTGGTTTGCCGGGTGACACTTCAAGAAACTGCGTTACGCTCCGCTCACGTTATGCGCTCACAATGAGAGCGAGTGAGAGGCACGCGTCCCTTCCACTCGGGCATGGTTAGCCCGCCTAAGAGCGAGAGAGACAGACATAAAAAGTGAAAGGCACGCGTCCCTTTATAGTAAACGCTGTTTCATTGTACGCAAATGTATTGCAAGTTATTGTATGTATATTTGTATATAAATACGTATGTATGTGTAAAGGTAAAAATAAAATTTTGTTAATATGAAATTCAGTGCGAGATTCTTTGTATAAATTAATGTTTTAAATATAATTCTTTGTATAAATAAATGTTTTAAATTGTTACTATTATTTCATCCTTCTTCCTACTATACGAATGAATATTCACATTAAAATTATTTTACCACTCAAAGTCGTTGTCACGTAAAACTTTCGCCCGTATACCGACTTTACAGGCAACCAATTTTTTTAATTAAATTTTTTTGATTTAAAAAAAAAAAAAAAAATTTATGAATAATATACATAAATACTTATAATATACATATAAACACCCGGACACTGAAAAACATTCATGTTCTTCACACAAACATTTTCCAGTTGTGGGAATCGAACCCACGGCCTAGGACTCAGAAAGCAGGGTCGCTGCCCACTGCGCCAATCGGCCGTCAAAGAAATGCGAGACCATAAGTGATACAATTCAGTTTTATTGAGAGAGCGGGACTATTTTATTTCAAAATGTACGAATAAAATCATAGCTATGAAACTCTATAAAAGTGCTTATTTCTTCAAAGTATGTTTACTTACAATGTAGTTTCAACTTGAATGGTTCGATCGAATCGAATTAATAACATATTTTACAGGGGTAAAATATATTTTATAGAGCAAATACTACATTACTTTGGGGCTAGATGGCGATGTGTGTATTGTCATAGTATATTTATTTATTAAACATAATTCAAACCGCACCATTACCAATTTCAGTCGCGGTGTAAAAGTCCGTGTCCGCAACAATAATAGCTGCCTTTTACTTAAACCCACTAACCCATATTGGAGCCGCAAAAATGGTCTTTGCTTTTAAACCCTCTCTCTCTCCTGTAAGAGAGTAGGCCTGTGCTCAAATGTGGCACAATAATAGGCTAAGTAGTTATGATGACGATTCCTAGGAGCTATATAAATAAATACATACATCGCCATCTAGTCCCAAAGTAAGCGTTGCTTGTGTTATGGGCACTAAGATGACTGACGAATGTTCTTACGAATATCCCTATCCCTATCCCTACTAATATTATAAATGGCAATGTAAGTTTGTTTGTTACGCTTTCTCGCAAAAACTACTTAACCGATGCTCGTAAAACTTTGTACACATATTCTTGGAAGTATTAGAAGTAATATAGGATACTTTTATCCCGATATTAAGCTCGGTTCCTTTGGGGGAGGGGACGAAAGTGTTTGACGATTTTACACCATAACTCCGACAAATTATAACCGATTTAAATAATTATTTTTGTACTATAGAGGTTATAATATGTGTTTAATTTTGTCCAAACTTTGTGTAGATCTGAACGTGATTGGCGATAGAGGACAGAACTCCTCAGCGGACAGCAGCAAACCCCTCATTTAAGGCTTAGCGATACTGAATACTTTAATTTTTTTTAGAACTACAACTAAATTGAATGCCACATCAAAAAACAAAATCAAACGCAGACGAAGTCGCGGGCAACAGCTAGTTATACATGAATATTTATAATATAAAAATAACACCCAGACACTGAAAAACATTTGTGAACATAAATGTTTTTCAGTGTCTGGGTGTTAGTTTTTTTGTTCACAACACAAACATTTTCCAGTTGTGGGAATCGAACCCACGACCTTGGACTTAAAAGGCAGGGTCACTGCCCACTGCGCCAGTTGGCTGTCAAATCTATTATTATTTAAGAATTAAGATCTAACAGTTATTATCTTTCAGATTCGACAGATGGTAAATGGGTATCTTAGGTTTTAGATATATCAATGGCAGCGTGTAAATGTTTTTCCACCTTTGCCTTTATCTTTTCTTATGCTTTGGCGTTTATTAAGTAAGGACCTCGCTCCAACATTGCAGTGGCCGCTCGGCCGGTTACAGTAGTAATAAATGGTAATTACTACCACATAATTTCTACCACTCCACGGCCCCTTTGCTAAGTTGATGGGGCTGATTGAAATAATTACTAAAAGGACCTTTTCTTTTTTCGTTAAATTTGTATTTAATTGTACGGTACCTGTGGCCCAAAGTGTGAGTCGTTTCTACTCAGAGGAAAAAATACTAGAGAGCGGACCAGCAATGCGGACGTGCAAACGTTGTATGCCCAGTGGGCTTACAGTGCTGCCAGTTACCTGCTATAACTTGCGCCTGACTGATTACATCAATTCGTTACAAGTGACATAATTAAGTCAGGATAAATTGATCACTTGCAAAAACCCTAAGGATAAAAAAAACTTTGTGATCAAATAAAAACTAGTATTATTATTATTCCAGTTGTCATACAAAAGTAAATAAATATTAGGAGCAAAAATAAACTCGTTGTGCAGTTTACGAGGCTACACAAAATTGCAAATTCATTCAAGGGCAATTGTATATTATTTTATAGCAAATTACCACATGAAATCTTTGAGATGTCTCTCAATAAGTTCAAAGTTTATATAAAACGTAAGCTTACAGCAAAATCCTATTGTAATATTAAAGATTACTTAAACGATAAAAAAGCTTGGGTGAGAATTGCTCTAGCTTCAAAGCTTAATATAATTTTACTGTGAGATGGTGATAACAAAAAAAAATACCCGGCTAAGTTTGTTGTGGGCTCTTCTTAGACCAGGGCGCGTTTGGAACCCTCGTAGCTTTAGGTTTAAGTTGGCGAACAAAGTTATCACCATCCCCTTATAATTATGTAAACATATATGTATGAACGCTTCATAAGTGCATGTGATAGGCCTACATGAATAAAGAAATTTTGAATTTGAATTTGAATTTGAGTATCAAAAAACTATTAAACCATAATACATTTCCAAACTTTAAAAATCTGTCATCAAACAACCGATTCACATTAAATCCTTATAATGCATTTAATTCTGATTATAAAGCCACTTTATTTCAAAATTTTTACGTAATCCGTTTTTTCCCATAAATAAATGATTTCAGAAATTAAAAAAAAAAACTGATTCTCATCTCCTAAAGAGAGAATTCGTCTTTTATGTTCCTAATAATAGCTTTAGATTGATTTCAGTAAGTAACATCTAGCGGGTTCTTTTTATTAACGGAAGCAATCGATCTTTTAAATTAAGTGTATTCCAAACATTTTAGCAGAAATTTGCGCCGTAAAAAGTGTATTTGTACGAGCGAAGCGGAGTTATCGCGTTTACTTAGGTACGTTTGTTCGTCTGTACATCCGTCTACCTATCAGAGTCTTAATACCATCTGAGTCCATATTTAATTTATATAATAAATGCAAAAGTTTGTGTTTAATAACATCTGAATCTGTTCTTAACTAGACACACTAGACGCGACCGCAATAGACATACGTTGGGACATTTAAACAAAAAAATAATATTTTTATTTAAGAAAGCCCATAGATGGCACTTTTGATGCGTATATGGCGACAATATGCAAGTATGCATTAATGTAACAATAAATGGAATGTCAAAATACCCTTAATGGAGAATCGATAAAGATGGAAGATTTTCTGGGCATGACACTAGATTGTAAGATTCAGTGGGGTACCCATATTGATACACTAGCAGGTAAACTAAGCTCGGCTGTCTACGCTGTCAAAAAAATTAGACAGATTACTGATTAAGAAATAGGCAAGACTTGTTTACTTTGCGTATTTTCATAGTGTGATGCCTTACGGGATCTTATTATGGGGCAAAGCTGGTGATATTGAAACTAAATTCATATTGCATAAAAGAGCTGTACGGTCAATATATAAACTTAAATCACGTGAATCCCTCCGTGAAAAATTTAAACAAATAGGTATACTTACGGTAACCTCACAATATATTTGAAACAATATAGTTTTTTATTTTATTACACACAAAGGGAGTATTACGTCTAGCATTTAACCAACCTTTGTTAACTTCCTCCAACCACCATTGAAAATAGGATAGGTACTTGTATCTATCTTAACTTCCATGAACTTAACTTGAAATATGTAATAAATCTAAGCGGGTAGTACAATATAGTGAGAAGCCATTATCCCGTAGGTATATTCCTTGTGATCTTATTAACATTTCTCTCACGCCCGCAGCAAGGCTCCACGTTTTACTGTTACTAAATATGAATAAGATACGTAACGCGCACGAATATAAAAGGGTATTCAGATTTACGAACCCCCCAGGAAGATTGTGCTAATAAAGAATGAAACGGAT
This sequence comes from Pararge aegeria, assembly GCF_905163445.1. Classification (NCBI taxonomy): domain Eukaryota; kingdom Metazoa; phylum Arthropoda; class Insecta; order Lepidoptera; family Nymphalidae; genus Pararge; species Pararge aegeria. The sequence continues at coordinate 4,707,177 of NC_053195.1, read as the reverse complement.
TTTTTTCTACTTGATTCCGTTACTGTATAAACTTCCGACGCGGTGTTTTTATTAAGGGTACGAAGCAATTTTGTATTTATGTACGAATATGTCACAGAATTTTATTGTATTTTGAGTGCTGTGAAATAAAATTGACAAATCTGTAGTGCGTAAGTAGTGATAGGGAAGGTACTTCGGCTTTGATAGCGGTTTATAAATAACAGATGTTTATACAGCTTAAGTTTTTTCAATCGAATAAAAAGATTATATCAAACCGCTCCCAAACAGGTTTTTGGCCGCATTCACATTCACATACATCGAATCAAATATCCGTGCTTTGCTTGTTAGCGGTTAGTCAACTCAGTTAAAGCTCACATAATATGACCCTGTTAATATTTATTTGATATTGTTCTTAAATATGAAGCCGTTATAGCGGATAAAAAATAATACAAAATATATTTATTATATTTTCAAATAGTTGTTTCACATCAAATAGTTTTCGAGCCCTATCTTTGGGCTTTATGATAATTCTGCAGTTACTAAATAATAATTTGTGATTATATAACTGTATAATCTGTGATAAAGTCAGCCAAACCAAGAAAAGCTGGTTTCATAATAAACGAGAATTCAAAGGGAAACGTGTTTTGATTAAAATTACTTACACGTCTATGGCCCAAAGGTACTTGTAGGAAAGCGAGTATAATATGGAAAGTTATGTGAAAACAAAACACTGGTTGCTGAGTTTACGCACACTAACATTTTCATACATAAAATATAACATTGATAAATAATCTATTAACATAATATGTTGTATGTTTAGCTGAGAAGATCAACTTTTTAAGGCAATTAGTTAGCTCGTATAATTTGAATGATGTGTTAAAATAATCCTTATATTATTTGCTATTTGATTCTTCAAAAATGACAAAGTTTACGGAATTTTAAAGTAGATCTTTTAGTTGTTTATTAACATTTTGGGATAAACAAAATAAATACTACTATATATTCTAACATTACAGATTACCTTTGTTATTTTTTCTTTAATTAAGGTGCAAATATTTTATACCGATATTTTTTATCTTATATCGGAACACTTTCATAATGTAAAACATTATTTGACTCAATGACTAGAAGAAAATAAACTGCAAATGGAACAAACACTCAAATCGAATTCGATCATGACATGCTTTTGACGGACGCAACATTCTTAACCGTTCACTAAAACGTTCGACTCGACTAAAGAGTCGACTAAGACCACCTTGCCATACATCTCCAACCCGTATGTCAGTAATCATATAAACATCTCGCATGTTTAATATGATCACTCTTATTATATATTTACAACATCGTTTCAAGGGGAATTATTCTTTTGAAAAACGTTTCCGGAAACGCGTTCCACCACTTTGTTTTCGCTTTTAATTAAAATGAGTCCAGACGAGAAATGTTCCGGGAGTCGCCATTTTCCGTATTAAAGAGGAATAATTAGAACCGGTGCAATTGTGATCTCTATTTTCTCTATTTTCAGGAGATTATTTCACGGAAGCCGTGACAGGGAGTGACACCGTAAAGGCTTTTAGTAATAACGAATTAGCGCACTTTAATAACTCTTGAATATTTCTCTTTTTCTATTTCATTGTTTTACGAAGTTTTCGATATTCAACCAGACGTTATTTATGAATCTAACGTAGGTTTGAGTTCGTACAGAACGATTGATATCTACTTTAGGTACAGTATACAGTTATTATTATTTAAGTGCATACTATGGGCATCATAATTAGGCTCACTCAGCGGGCGATGGAGAGAGCAATGTTGGGAATATCTCTACGTGATCAAATACAACCGGCCGATTGGCGCAGTTCGCAGCGATTCTGATTTCTGAGCCCAAGGCTGTTGGTTCGATTCCCACTACTGGAAAATGTTTGTGTGATGAGCATGAATGTTTTTCAGTGTCTGGGTGTTTATATGTATATTCTAAGTATATATGTATTTTAAGACCTTCATCAGTCATATTAGTACCCCATAACACAAGCTAAGCTTACTTTGGGGCTAGATGGCGATGTGTGTATTATCGTAGTATATTTATTTATTAAAAATGAGGAGATCCGTAGAAGAACCAGAGTTACCGACATAGCTCTTCGAGTCGCAAAGCTTAAGTGAAAATGGTCGGGGCACATAGCGTAGCGAATGGGACGTTGGGGTTCCAAAGTGCTGAAATGGCGACCGCGCACAGGTAAATGCAGCGTTGGTCGGTACCCAACGAGGTGGACAGACGACATAAAACGAGTCGCTGGGAGCCGCTGGAAACAGGCGGCCCAAAACCGTGGATTTTGGAACTCCCTACAAAAGACCTATGGTCCAGCAGTGGACTTCAATCGGTCGATTTGATGATGTGATGATGATTATTTAAGTCGCTGTTTCCCGCGTTTTTTTTCCGAGTTTATTGTTTTTTTTTTTACAAATCCCACGGGTATTGTTTTTTTAATCGAGATAAAATGTAGACAAGTGCCAAAAATCAAGTTGGTTGGTTGCTTAGTTAGTATAAAGACAAACAAACAAACACATTTTCACATTGAAATTAGTATGGTTTAGGTAGATTAATTATTTATTTTATATAAATATTCAGTTTTCCAAAAAGGAGTAATAAAATTACTTTTGCTGTGAGCAGTGATTTTATGCACTCATAAAGTCGAGTTTAATGTTGCAACAGACAGAAAAAAAGATTTTGTGGCGTGTAAGCCACCGAATTAAACCCTCACTAATAAAAACCCTTTCAGATAAAAAAAGGGCTTATCGTATGCAACAAAATTTCTTTTAATATTTTCATTGATAAATATAATACTAATAATATGACGAGTCCTTTTTGAGTTGTGATTTTAAGTTGTTGTGAAGTTAAGGATTTTTCTGTAAGCTTACGATTTATATAAACTTTAAACTTATTGAGAGACATCTCAAAGATTTCTCAAATAATATACAATTGCCCTTGAACGAATTAGCAATTTTATGTAGCCTAGTAAACTGCACAATGAGTTTATTTTTGCTTTTAATATTGATATTGTTACAGTCCATTTTCTTTTACAATTTTGTTATATTTTTATGGACTTAAATATATATGTATAATCAATATTAGCGCAAACAAATCAATAAAAACTAGCTGGAAAAAAAATCTAATCTCAACTTAGGCTGTTAATAAAATTTCAGAACATGAAGCCGTAGGCAGTTATTATATTCACATTGACAATACGATTCGAGAGATCTTTTGATTTACTTTTATAAGTTAGCGTATTTCCAGTTGTAAAACGTCTTCTATAAACCACCAGTTTTACTTGACTCGTTACTCAACTTGTTGGTTGATAAACTCCCTTGTGCCTTACTAAAACATTCTAGGTAAACGATATATACTTAAAGATAACTTTTGTGTTATCTTTGAGTCTATCCATCGTTATAACAGAAACGAGCGAGAATAGACTTCGACCCTTAAAGTTTCACTTAAACAGGTTCACCTTAAATAAACTATCCTTAATAGCCCAAATATTAGTTAATCTGGGTAATTTCGGAACGAATTATTTCGTTAATTAATTAGGGCTTCGGGCGAAATGTTTAAACTTTCCTAACATTACGCTAACTAATACTATGAAGTAGGTATAATGTAAGTATCAAACAACGTGGGTATTAAGTAAGAAAATGTTGCAGTTTCGTCATTTATTTCAGACTACTTGTCGTTTTATTCAGTAAAATAAATACGTTTAGCGTTACGACGTTTAGCACAGTTTTATACATATACACGTTTATCTGTACATACTAATATTATAAAGAGTTACAGTTCGGGGTAATCACCGGTAATACTGATCCGATTTGAAACTATTAGAAAGGTGTGTTATCCCTTAGAAGTATTAACTACTTGTTATTTTACCAATATAGATAAAGCCAATTTCCTAAATTCAGGCAGTACCGAGAAGAGCAATTGTATCTCAGTACCTGATCCAATACCGATGGCGTTATAACCCTGGCGTTATGACTGGAACGATCATAAATCGGCTTTCATTCGCGTTCATTTGTTATCGTAAAGGATTTGGTCGCATGTAAGTCGACTTAGGGCGAATTTGTTGTGTGCACAGAGCCAAGTAGTCAAACTCTGCAACGTCAATAGACATCAATAACAAGTGTCCACAAGTCCCCGAACTTAGCAAGAGCGCCAACAGTGCGGAACGAAAAATGATGAGATTTACCCCAGCTAATTTATTTATTTATTTATACTCATCATTTCCACACCACTAGAAGTTAAAGATATATAAGAAGTATAGAAAAACAAAGACGCAGAGTGTAAAAGGCGGCCTCATCGCTTAGTAGCAAGCAAAATAACAAGAGGAAAATAGACTTAAGGCGACGCATTATTAAAAAAAAAACAAACTGTGGTAATTTTTTTTGTCTTTATAAAATTTTATTGTCAAATCGAAACATAGCCTGCGTGCACCGGTTTTTCACCTCTGCTGTACCTAATTCCCTACTTTTGTATACATTTAATACGCATACAAATCCAGTCTCTCCACTTTATGACAAGTGTCTGATAGCTTAAACGTAATAAATACAAAAAAAAAATGACAATACACACATCGGCATCGGCATAAACTTACAGTGCAATATACTAGGTTACATAAAATTCATAATTCGTTTAAAGGAAATTGCATACAATTCTACAATAAACTACCAATTGTCATCTTGGAGATGTCTCTTAAAAAGTTCAAAGTTTGTATTAAACGTAAGCTTATAGAAAAGTCCTATTATAGTATAAAGGGCTACGTAAACGATAAAAAAGCTTGGGTGTAAATTATTGCTCTAACCAGGTTGCTCTTCTAATAATTTAAAATGACATTGTGAGATGGTGATAACAAAAAAAAAATAAAAACACCCGGCTAAGTTTGTTGTGGGCTTCTTCTTAGACCAGGACGCGTTTGGAACCCTCGTAGCTTTAGTTTTAAGTTTACGAATGTGGTTATCGCCATCATCTCACTACCGTGTGGTTCTTATGTACGCATCAAAAGTGCCACCTGTGGGCCTACTTGAATAAAGATATTTTTGACTTTGACTTTGACTTTGACTTTGGCATCTAGCCCCAAAATAAGCGTAGCTTGTGTTATGGGTACTAAGATGACTGATGAATATTTTTATGAATAATATACATAAATACTGTGTTTATTTATATAATTTATCTAAAAATAATAATAATAATAATAATAATAATTTATTCACAAGAATGTAGGTACATACAGTTTTTAAAATGTAAAGTAGTTATTATAATATTTATACAAACAAATGCGTGCCTCACAAATTTTATTGGTGTGTGTGTAATAAATGTATGTAATGGTGCCATTCAAAATCTACTGTCCCTGATTTAGGTAAAAACCTGTATTACAGGCGACAGTGCTCTCCTTAAATTGTTTCGATGATTGAGTGTATGATTGTGCGTATGTGAGTTTGCGTCGCGTAGGTAATTGTGCTCGCGTATATGTTTGCTTATACAAGATAATTATTATATTAAGTTATATAATATATATACATATATAAATTTGTTTTGCAGGTGTATGTGTGTGTTTGTATGTATGTATGTATGTATATTTGTGTGTGTTTGTATGTGCGTGTGTGTATGTGTGTCTGTGTGTGTGTGTGTGTGTGAGTTAAAGTTTTACATATTAATTCGATCCTAAGACTTCCAGAAGAATTTCAGTTTCAGACACCCTGACACTGAAAAACATTCATTGTTCGTTGTTGTTGTACGTACGAGTAAGAATTATCACTTTCTTACTTAATGCCCAGTGATAAAGACAACATTTGTTAATAAGTTACCGACACTTTTCAGAATGTGATGAATCAGAATCTAAAAAAAAAATGGAACTGTCTAACGGCAAAGCTGGTAAACTGACGAAATTTCAGGCTGGATAGTTTACTATTATAGCGACAAAAAGGTGTACATTGTTATAGAATTTGAGGGTAAACTTAAACAATCGAACGCAGTATCAGTTAGCAACATTTGCCACTGTTAGAAGAGGCAAGTCATCATTCATTGGCCGTTTGTCTTGGAGCACAGTTTGGTAGGTCGCCAACACTGCCCAGTGTGATTATTGATGGCTGTTGACGTTGGCGAGTTTGACAACTGGGCCTGAGCACATAAACGATCCACGCTGACTCAGCTTTGGAAACCTACAGCGATAACAGGAAGTCAGTGGGCAAATTAAATCTATCTACGCCAATTTGACCACTTTTGCCGTTGCTGTATTGTAGAGACTCCCTAACTTTTAGATCTAGTAGACCTCTAACGATGTTTTTTAATTTTGCGTAGACGGTTCAGTTGGTGGACCATTATAAAAAAGAAATACAAGTCCACTTAACCACGAATATACCACGAAGTTTATAAATACATCACGAGTCGTTTATAATCTGTTGGTATTAATTACAGTTGCCCTTTATTGCTAATAGGTCCATAAGAAAACTGACGAGATTTTACCGTGCAATACTTTATGTAAATGTATCTTTAAAAAATGTTTGACGTATTCAAATTTCAAAACAGTATGCCATATGACGTTAGAAAAAGCATGACGTTGAGTTTTATGTATCGCAATCTAAAATTTATTATTATTTTAATCAAATGATATCTTAATATATATAAATCTCCTGTCACGATGTTTGTCCGCGATGGACTCCTAAACTACTTAAACGATTTTAAATTAAATTGGCACACCGTGAGCAGTCTGCTCCAACTTAAGAGATAGGATAGCTTAGATCTTTAATTATAGTCGCAATTTTATTTTATTGCAAATTATTTGTCTTTAATTAATTGACAGTCACATGATATACATAGATATATATATACTACTATACTCATTTAAGGCTTAACGACACTGAATACTTTAAAAACAAAATCAAACGCAGACGAAGTCGCGGGCAACAGCTAGTTATTTTATATAAACCACGTGAAATAATTTGCTCATTTCATCATTCAAATTTACAAAAATTACAAAAATTATGATGTTGGGCTAATTTTTAGCGTGCCGGGTTTAAAGCTGTTCGTACTGCTCACAATAACATTTTTACTGACACCGTTGTGTTATGTATCGCTTTTTGAAAATGCTATTACTATAATAATTCTATTATTAATTTTAATTGCGGTGATAGCGTAGTGGGTAGGACTTCGACTTCACTTTCGGGGGCCGAGTTGGAATCCCAGTACGCACCTCTAACTTTTATAAATTATGTGCGTTTTAAGCAAATCAAATACCACTTGCTACAACGGCCAAGAAAAACGCACTGGGCCAGTGTGGCGGATTACGTCCTTAACCCCTTCTCATTTAAGGAAGGGACTCGTGCCCTGTAGTAGGTCGGTAATGTGTTGATATGATGATAATGATGATGCTGTTTTTTTTTACGGAGCGCGTGATTTTTGCCTAATTTTCGGCGTGCCGGGTTTTGCTGACTAATTTGTGATACTCTTTTCCTCGTTCGCACCGCAGCGCTCGTACTAACGTTTTTATTGTCACCTTTGTGTTGGAAGTCACTTTCTTTCTCTGGCACATTGTTTTTATCAAATTAATGCCTTTATGTGACGGAACAATGGCTCTAATCGTGGCTTATATTGTTCAGTGGTTCTGTTTTGTTACCGATTTGACAACCAGTTCCGTGTGGGAACAATGGTGCTAATTCGTTTGCGCACATGTAGTAACTAGCGATGCACAAAGAACATTACGTAGCGTTGTAAAGAAACAAAATTAATAACTAAGATAATATGGTTGGAAAGAATTTAAACAAAATAAGCAAATAGGAGAATCGAATAAGTGTTTTTATTTAATCAAAATCAAGCTTCATGTACTCAATTAGCACTAACGTAAATTGTATTTTTCAACGTTTATACTCTACACCAAAAATATCTTCCAAAATTAACCTCCTATGCATGTTTTTTTTTTCTTTTATTCCACTATAAGTTAGCCCTTGACTGCAATCTCAACTGGTGGTAAGTGATGATGCAGTCTAAGATGGTAGCGGGCTAAACTGCTAGGGAATATGGTAGTCATACCCGTAAGTTGCGCTCCATCGGAACATCCATAACAGATGTTGACTTCACAATCAATTGGTGATTGTGATTGGCGAACAACAAAGCCAAGTAACGTCTGCTTTTATCCAATATTTTTGACTCAATTTATTTACAGTTATAACTAACTTCCATTCCATGAAAATAAGCGTGAATATTAACCGGAATCACAATTCAAAACTAGACAAGAGATAATCAAGTCTAAAGAGTTTCAATAAAAGCTCGGAGGCATTCGTTTTGAAGTTAAATAATCCAAGTCCCTTTCGAGAAGTTGCGGACTAATTCAATAGGACTCCATCGCCGTAAGTTTCCTTATTTTGTTACCGAGTTCCGAGTTCGAGGTAGGCAGTTGTAATGGCGTAGCCATGGCAGACATAAAACTGTCCATCAGTAATTATACTATTTGAAATTTTATTCTCCATAAAATCAATCTGAGTTGTATTTCAATTCATTTAGGGGGATGCCTGCCATTGCCTGACGGGTGATCTGTCCTACGTAAGGACCATACCATCCTGCATCCATACACCCATCCCGAAACCTATCAGTCCCTTTTTGAAATTAACAATATCTCCTAGTAGTTTCCATATACTCAGCGCGTACAGCTCTCAGCTATGAAGTTAAAGCAGGTTTCCACCTGACCACATTTAGTACAGGATGGATCCTCTACAATTCTTATTATTGCTAGGTGTCTATTTAAGAGGCAACGCCCATCGATCTGAGTTTATTGATCTCCAAGTGGGCACATGCTTCCTCTGTTAAAGTAGAAAGGGAGATAACCTTTTGACGACCTCCCTGGTGAGTACTGTAGTCTTATAAGTGGGAGGTTTATTTTATAGTAATAATAGACGAACCAAGCATATGAGCAGTGGCGTGCATAGAGGGTATGCACAGAGTATGCAGATGATATAAAATGAAATAAATCTGCAGTACGAGTTATAAAAAACTTAAGGATACTAATATACTAATTTCGGCATCGACGGTAGGGGAGCAGTAGCTTAATTGAATAAAGCGCTCAGGCCGCGATTGCCAGAGAGTCGCAGGTTCAAATCCTATCAGTTCCGAAATTTTTTATATGCATTTTAAATGTATAAAATTAAGGATAGGCTTTGTAAGAGTTATAAAAAGCCTACGCTTAAGTTTTTAAAACTTGTACAGGGCATTTTCTTAATTATTTATCATCTGCATACCCTGTGCATACCCTCTATGCACGCCACTGCATATGAGCATATGTTAGAAAGTCTAAAGCCATCACCTATAAACAAAGCAAAACTTCGCAGGCCACAAGAAACACGTGCTACAAAATGCCCCTCTTTTTCCACCATTCTGAAGCATAGGTTAGTAAGCCTCTTATGTCTGTAGTAACAATGGTAACTGTGCCCTTCAACAATTCTTTTTGGTGGTGCAAAAATAAGCATGGCGGTACTACTCTCCTGGGCGAGCACTTCGAAAGACTCCTACCAGACTAGACCAGAGAATATTTAGATAATATAAATTCTCAGATTGCCAGATTGTTATTGACACGGGGCCTCCGCTAATCCACCAGCAAGAACACAGCACCACTGCACCATTGAGGTCGTAGACGTTTTTTTATTTTAATTTCCCTAATTTTGGCCCCGTGCCCAGCGCTCTAGCTAAAAGGACGTCTACAGCTACTGAATTGATTGCTACTTCGTTATTGTTAGCACTAAAATTGAGAGAAACTAATCTGGTAATTTTTCGAGCGCTTTACAAAAAGCTGGCACTCCGGTCACACTACAGTAAGATACGATCAGCGCCGAGCAGCGTCACTATTCATTCGAATATGTTGTGAATATTCCCGTAATAGCCCACTCTTGTGCGCGTAATAACATTGTAATAACGAAGTCTCATGTGTGATTTGTAACAGCGGGGAATTTTGCAGGCTATTAGCGTGGCCACGCACAGTGGGCGTAAAATCGAGCTTTGGGTTTTTGACACGTGATTGCAATGTCATCAGTTGTTAAATGCATGCTATGTATGATGCAGTTCAAGATGGTAGCGAGCGATCCTGTTACGGTTATGATGATTAAATTAAAGCATTTATCGGTTTCCACGCGACACCGTACCGGCTTCTCTATCATAGGATTTTTTTTTAAAAAATCTAAATATTTTGTTACCGAATATTCCATATTTTTTTCCTTTTATAAAATAGCCCTTTTATGCATATTTTCGATGCAAAATATTACAGTTTCGATGCATCAAATCGGCTAGACGATATCTTTTATGGCAATTCTTTTAAAGGAAAATTTCTGATTTTTTTTTTGCGATGTGAATCATTTATTTATGGAACCACATGCCAAAAATCATTATCATCATATCAACTCGTTAGCGGCCCACTACTGGGCACTGTACGCCTCCAACTATAAGAAGGGTTTAGGCCGTTGTACACCACGCTGGCCTAGTTGTGTGCGGATTTGTGGATTCCACACGCCTTTGAGAACATTATTAAAAATACTTAGGCTTGCACCTTTCCTTCACTGTTGAAGCAAGTGATATTTAAAAACTTAAAACGCACGTAACTTAAAAAAGTTACCACTAACCGCTAGGCTATCACTGCTCTTCACAAATTTATTTTCCAGTGGTACAAAAACGGGTTTCATCATCTCGATCTCAGTAATTAAAATGGCCGATTTCTTTGCACGAAATGTTAAGAGGACATGTTTGCCTTTATATATTTCCTTACGTTACCGTTTCATATCTTCCAGAAAATCTTGGACACCACCAAAAATGTTAACACCAATTTATTCAGACTCCGCGTCGTTTTATAAATCGCCAGCACTCAGTGCACAATCAGTCACGGCAATCTGAAGTGAGATACGAGTAGTTAGCGTACCGACTACCGACGCTATCTCATGCGAACGTACCGCAAATATTATTCCCGCAGCCTACTTTCCAGCTGATAAAGCGCTGCGCTGGAAAATAATGACTCTCATATGTAATTTTCAACAGCGCCACAATCGCGCTCGGTGCAAACATGTGTGCCTGCGGCCAACGGTGTCCGTTTGAAGTTGCGTGATGTGGACTAAAGTAAATTTGATGAGAGCTTTAAGTGAAAATCTATCGAGTTAATAAACACTGTTACTGCACTTTAGATTAATTCCAGGTGAAAGAGGGGTTTTAATGGGGGGTTATTGTCTACGTTCCAGTTTCAAGAAAATCATTTCCTCTCGTTTTTTACGGAAGCTTAATATTACACTATCATAATCTTTAAACGTTTTATTTGTATGGCTTTCGTTAAGATGATTAAAAATGTGGTGCTTAGAGTGCGATTTCTAATCGAGAACTATTTTGTCCTATTGCAATGATCTGGGGTGACTTTTAAGATATTATCAAAATAATATTCACTCTACTCATAGCTGTCAATAAAATATTTATAACTTGACACCATGCACCCCACGCTTTTTTTACAATAATTTTTTTTTTTTTTATTCACACTATTATTCATTTATATTTATTGAAATTTTTAACACTATTCTTAATTTAAATTTATTAAAATTTATTTTATATTTTTTAGTTCGGTTTTCTATAAAAAGCGTGTTTTTTAGTTTTTATTTATTTATTTTCTACTTTTTTATTACCTAAAACACCTGACTCTGCCCTAGAACTCTTGTTTAATGTGTTTCCTCTTTAAGTTACTAATATTGTATCTATAGTTTAAGGCTTTCCAGCCTAAACCTAAATTTTTATTGAGTAAATTATATAAAACCTTACCTTTGACGTATAAAGAAGTTGGCTTAGAAAACTCGGTGCCGATGGCGTTCTCGGCGACGCATTCAAACTTTCCTTGGTCTTCCTCCTCGCTCTTCACTATTTGTAATGTACCTGCGAATGAGACAACATTATTATTTACAATTCCATCTTATAACTTGACTCGACGCTCTTTATGGTGAGTTTATGGAGGCACAGGCAACTTGCATGCAAGCTTGTTTAATTGAGCCCTACAGGCTGCATTCTTGCGACATCTTCCACTTTTGTAACTCCAAAATGGTATTGTGAATTACTTAAAAAAGGATTTCTGCATCTAACAGTTTTTTGTCTTTTTCGGCATGGCATGGCGTGTCATGGCAAAGGATTTTATTACTAATCAAGTTATTTTGAATCTTATTTCAACGAGTTTAGAATTCAAGTTACTTTATTTTGATACCACAGTGCCGCGAAATGACGCGACGTGCCGCGGGATGCTGCGGCAAGACGCGACGCGCCGCGGGATGCTCCGGCATGACGTGTCATGCCGTTTCATTCCACGCGTTGCCGCGGTGCGCCGTCGCATCCCGCGAGACGTATGGGTCACTTTTTATCGATTAATTATGATTGCTGGGCGAGAGTGGCTGGGCTTTCAGCAGGATGCCACGACATGCCACGGGATGCCCCGGCAAGCCGCGAGATGCTCCGGCATGCCACGGGACGTCGCGGGATGCCGCAGCATAACCTGCTGTGCCATGCCGTGCCACGCCGTCAGTGAGCGCCGGCCCTTTGCGGAAATCCATAATATATTATGAAAATTAAGCTTAATTTGCTATACTCCGCGAACGGCAGGAGATCTGTATGGTGTAATTTATAATTGCTTCAATCCGTATCCGTATACTCCACACCAAAAAGATCTGAGATGACTGATGAATGTTTTTATGAATAATATACATACATATAATACACGAACATTTTACAGTTGTGGGATTCGAACCCACGGCCTTGGACTCGGAAAGCAGGGTCGCTGCAAACTGCGCCAATCGGCCGTCAAGGCCGTCTCTGTTTATAGGCGATGGTTTTCCACATACTATCAAGTAGGCTATCTTTGTCCGTCAGTTATAAAGATAAAAAAAAATCGAGCGGCACAAGAGCATCGAGTGTGGAAATCCGTGTCCAAAAGACCTCAGTGGATTATTTGGTCGAAATACATCAATTTAGTGTGTAAGGTATTAAAACTTTAAAGCGAAATTATAGTACCACAATTTCATACAACTAATAAATAAAAATAAAAATAAAATAGCCTTTAATTCCAAAACATCATTTCATACACACTAATATACTTTTAAATTTAATAAACATTTATATATTGAATTGTTAGGTTAGGTATGGTTTAACAATATTCGGTAATTATGTAACTGATAACTATATAATAAATCTATTGTTGTAAGTCGCAACGTTAAAATTTTGCATACAGCATTAAACTTTCAAACTAATGTGTTGGTATAACGTAAAGTTAAATGAATGCAAGGGAAGTAATGCCATACCACTGCGACTATCGCGTAAACATATTGCATTATGTGCTATCGTATTGTTAAAGAATCAGACATGAATAGTTTGTTTGCTGAATTAAACGACTTCAAAATTCAAAAAATTCAAAATTTAAATTTCTTTATTCATGTAGGCCTATCACAGGCACTTATGAAGCGTTCATACATATTTGTTGACGCAAGTGTAACGGGATGGTGATAACTTCGTTCGCCAACTTAAATCTAAAGCTACGAGGGTTCCAAACAAGCCCTGGTCTAAGAAGAGCCCACAACAAACTTAGCCGGGTAAATTAATTTTTTGTTACCACCATCTTCCAGTAAATTTATATTAAGCTATGAAGCAAGAGTAATTCACACCCAAGCTTTTTTATTGTTTAAATAATCTTTAATATTATAATAGGGTTTTTCTTCAAGATACCACAACGTTGGTTGAATTGAATGAATGTATGTTTTTTGTAGGTAACAGCGCGTTCCCGCTCAGGAGTAGACGAGTGAGAAGAAGACTGAGAAGAAGAAGACTCGCCAGCTTCTCTTGGGAGGCGGCGGGTAGCTTTTGGGTACCTTGAAGTCATTGAATTCAGCAAACAAACTATGTCATGTACAAAATACCGTTCAGTTAAGTTAATGTCACCTCTTTCCTATAAAACGATTTGTATTATCGCTCGCTAACTTTTTCTTTAACCACCCACAAACATTTTTACTTTTAAATAATATGGTACATTTGTAAAGCACTTTGAGATTTTGTATGCACTTATTTTAAAATATTATTGCATTCTCGATGTAAGTGAACTATTGTGTTCTTTTTGAGAAATAAATGTCTTTAAGCCGAATATAACATAATGCAATATGTTTAGGCGATAGTCGCGGTGGTATGGCATTACTTCCCTTGCATTCACTAAACAAGCCTCTCTACGGTCTGAGGGGGGGGGGGGGGGGGTTCAAGCTGTCCTGATCCCCTCCTTGTTAGCGCGGGAGCCTCATCAATCGTTTGTGGTGGTTGGCAGACGTCCGGGAGGTATACAACGGGTTCCCAAAGCCAACAAGAGGGACATGCCGTGGTGGTGTTCAGTTTGGGTATACCCCTTTAGAGGGGGGAGTCCCACATAACCTTCATCCTGCCCAAGGGTCGGAGGTAGCAATAAAGCTTTTCCAACATGCCAAAAAAAAAAAAACTGTAACAGCGCGTTGGGTCGTTGCCATGGAATTTTTTCAAATAGGATTTTGAAAAAAATACATTTACTTTCTAAAGCTACTGTTAAATCAAGTGATTATAAATTGCTTACATTAAAGACGGGGATTTCCAGAGAGGAGGGGGTGGGTCCAATAATGCCCATTTTAACTAACGACGGTCAAGGCAATGCCTAAGTAAGCAACGCTCATCAATGAAGATTCCTCGGCATACATTTACCTTTCAACAATCGATTATATATAACTTAACTTGTCTTGCCACAAGGTGTGGTATTTTGTGTTTGTATTATCACATTTTTTATTTTTCGTATGGATTTAAGGTGATTAAAAAAACCGAATTTAATTGTCAATTGTTGCTTAACGAGTCCCCGAAACCCTTCGATCCGCCGAATCGTTGTCGTTGTGTTCGCGTTCATTAGGGTTTATTACGAATCTCGCTAGAATAGTGTGTTTTCCCGGGATAAAAAGTAGCCTACGTTACTCTCCGTCTTTTCAACTAGCTATATGCCGGTCAAGTTGATAAGTTACTTACTTAGGCTGTGAAGGAAGAGCATACAAACACACTTTCGCATTTATAATATAAGAAGAATAGGGGTGGTAGAAAATAAATATAATTATGTTTCAACACAGCGAATTCAATGATGATCGCGTGCCCGTTTAAACTGAAAGGTAAACCCTGCAGCTATGTAACTTGTTAATAGTTTTCAAAACTGTACATAGTTTATTGTTGCACTCACTTGTAATAGTTAAAATGAAATTGAAATTGTTTCTTGGTTTTATAGCTTTTATTTTAATTTTTTCTAATAATAAATTTTTGACTAATTGACATTATTACGCGTTTCGTATTTCATTGTTTTTGCTACATTGTGTTAGAGTAAATTTATATAGTGGGTAAATAATTAATCCTAAATTCATATTTTCCAGATATTTTATTAAATTGACCAGAATTTTTACAAAAACGTTAAAAAACAATTTAAATGTATTTGATTAACAACCAATGTTCATGACATAAACATTGGTTGTTAATCAAATGGAACATGTTGGTGGGTATTTTGATATAAATACGAATGCATTATCGGTACACTTCAGTCCTACATGAACTCGAACGATGCAAAGATAGCTCGCGGAGTCTTAATCGTTATCAATTGCTTAATAACCTATAGAAGCGAAGTATAGTAGTAATGTAGGAAGGGTGTCTACCCAACGGAAGGGTTTGCCCATGATAACCACGCTGGGCAGACGGTGTGGTAATCGCAGTAGGTGGCAATATATGGCGTTCTCCGTTACATTCCAATAGTCGCCACGTAAGACACGCGCGCGAGACGTGACGTCACCATACGGCACAAAATTTTCAACACTACTCATAATGATTGTTAGTTTTACTAGTCAGAGGAATTCAAATACGAATGTAATAAATACGAAAGCGTTTTTTTATAATAATCATTTGAAATTAATAATATGAATGGAATGATAAATTAAACGAATTGCAGTTCGTGGAACTAAAGGCAAGGCTACACTGCGGCGTCAAGCTCGCGTCCGAGGTGGCGATTACGTTTACGACTAGCGTTAACACAAATAATCATGACACGCACACAAACACGCCCGCCCGTTCGTGTCATGTGATTGGATTCGGATTGGAGTGGATTGCACGTAGGACTTCAACTTGTACGCCGCTCAGTACGCAAGTTGGACAGCGCAAGTTGGCAAGGTTGTTATGTGCTATCTATGTTGAATTTACAATGAATAATTGTGAATTAAAAACTCATATTATTATTCATCGTAAAGTCAACATCTCCTGAGCGCCGGTGTCGGAGCTCAACGACATTGCCGAAGATATGTTTCGTGTGGTGTATAAAGAGTGAAGAAATTATAAATTTACACTCCGTGAAAAAAACCTTAGAATCTGTAATTCTACCGATTTTCGCGGATTATAGCAAAATAAGCTCAATTTTCTTAGTATATCATGGAATTCCGCAAAGCAACGCCTGCTTCTTTCAAGGTTGTGGCCTTAAAGGCAAAGCCAAGCTGCGGCGTTCTTGGCAGCGTTCAGCTTTGCGTCCAGCATGCGGCCAATCACAAGAAACCCGCTTTAGGGCCAGAGTCCTGGATCAAGTGGATATAACATTGACCTTTGTAGCACTGAATGCTGGACTTTCTTCGAACTTGGTGCACCAAATGCCTATTTTCCGCGACTTCGTTCTTATTACGGGTTTTTTAATCTCTCTGGGAATTTATAATTTCTGAATTTTCTCTAGACTGGTCTGGTGGGAGACTGACCGTGGCTAAGAAGTGCCGCTAAGCGATTTAGTGTTCCGGTGCGATTTCGCGTAGAACCTGATTAGGGGCTATGACTACCATACTTCCTAACCGGTAAGCTCGGTGTTATCTTAGACTGCATAATAACTTATCCCCTTTTATCTTTATATCCCCATGTCAAGGGCTAACTTGTGGTATAGTAATAAAAAACAGCGTAGAGCGGCGGTGCTACCCAAACATACAATGGCATCGCGTGAAAATACGCGCAGTGATAAAAGTTCCAGCAAGTAATATTATATAGTAGCAAGTATATATAAAAAACTATGCCATAAGTCCACATCGGTTCTCAATTGAGTATGTATTTACAATGGGACAACCGTCCCAGTACTAGGTGCTTAGAACTTTCGAGAACTCTTGGAAGGTAAAAAAGTAGCGAGTTGTAGACACGAAGCGGACGGGAACAAAGAGAATGCAATTACTGCGGAACGGACACTCGTTGTTCTAGCAAATAAGACAAATTGACAGATTTAGTGCTGTTTTTTTGTAATTTTTAAAGAGATTGCTTTGAAAAGAGTTCGGCGTATATTAATTTATCATACCAAATGATAATATTATTTTCTTCCAGATAATTATTATCACAAATACACCTATCAAACTGATCCAATAGAATTGGTTTTGATGTTTTTTTTTATTTTTATTCCACTACAAGTTAGCCCTTGTCTGACTAAATCAAATAGCAGGAGGATTTTCCATTTTATGACATCTTCCTGATATAAGCCTGCCTGGTCAAAAACCCTAACTGATGCTAGTATCTGCGGTACAAAACCATGCTGTGTGAAAGATCACTCCAAGACACCAAGGTCCATTAGTGGACATTTCAGCCGAAACTCTACCCGCCGAAGTAATTTTAATTTCAAACTTCGAATCATCGTTATCAGCATTAAATAGATCTATTACCGGCCCACTGCAAAAGAAGGGGTTAAGACCTTGGTCCACCACGCTGGCCCAGTGCGGCTTGGTGGTTTCCACACACCTTTAATAACATTATGGAGAACTCTCAGGCATGCAGGTTTCCTCACAATGTTTTCCTTTGCCGTTGAAGCAAGTGATATTTAATTACTTAAAACGCATATAACTGAGAAAACTTCGACAATCACGCAAATATTTTACGCCAAAGGACGGTCCCTTGCAGTGAAGGCCCGAAACACGTATCTTGTTTCCATACACTGGATTCAATATGCGTCTATCAATGGAAAGGACGTGCTCCGGAAATCACAGGAACCTTTCAAAAACTGCCAAAGGGAGGAGAGTCGTAAACAAAGTAAGAGGGAACAAGGAAAAAAATAATTATATCGACTACGCATACTACATTGACTGACGTGTATCGCCTACTTTGTATTTGTTCTTAGAACAACTAACGATTTTATTACAAGAATATTCTCAATTATTGACTTAAAAAAAACTAGCGGACCCGCGCGACTTCGTCCGCGAATGAGTCGACTTAAAAAAATAGTCGTATGTCCAATATAAATGATTCTGAGATTCAGATGAGATGTATTGTCTCATGTTTTATCAATACATCGCTAAATCTCGCAAACCTTATTCAAACGATATGCCAATAATATATATATAATATGCCTTCACATTTTGCTTCAATTTATTTTCGGCGCAGCTCTTTCTGTCGTACTCGCAGTGTAGGACAAAATACGTCAACAGATCAGCGGGAGTCGTAATTAAAAGAAAAATAAGAGCTATTCATAAACGTCCAGCGGAATAGGCGGGTCGCAGCGGCATTATGTGACACCAGCCAACCCTGACCCTCGCTTGTTCTTGTACACAAACAATGTACTCAGTGTCGTACATTAGGGTTGCCAATTCATTAATTTAAATATATTATACTAGAAGTGTTTTCGTACATTTATTCCATCGAATCTTCCATAGAAATGAAGTCATGCATGGAAGTGAAGTCTATGTTTTTTTTTTTATTGAACTACAAATTAGCCCTTGACTACAATCTCACATGGTGGTAAGTGATGATGCAGCCTAAGATGGTAGCATGCTACCCGTTTAGGGAGTATGGCAGTTATATTTAACCCTTACCCCTAATTGGTTTCTACGCGACATCATACCGGAACGCTAAATCGCTTAGCAGCATGTCTTTGTCGGTAGAGTGGTAACTAGCCACGGCCGAAGCCTCCCACCAGACAAATACGTCTATGTATATGTTTTCAATTACTTTTTAAAACCATTATAGCGCAGCAATAAAAGGCTTATTAAGTACAAACAATTTAGTGAATCAAACGCCATGAGGCGCTGTTCATTTATTGATGCAGAAGAAGTAACACAGATTTAGTATAGACGCAAGTCTCTTTGAAAGACCAAATAATTATTACTTAGCGATATGATTGACATCATACTCGTACATAGTCTATAAAAAAAAAACTTGTCTCGCGCCACGTTTCTGCCTTCACAGTATAGACTGCGACTTAATCGTTGGTATAAAAGTCGGTAGTGTACAAAGACGCAAAAGGCCATTTGATGATTCACACTATGACCCTTGTAAGGGAAGAATATTTAGGTATTTTCTTATATTAGTACCTATTACCAAACGATACAGCGTACAACTCATATAAACAATGTACACCGTACATACAGCGTATAAAAGCGTAGAGGTAAGATGATGATGTAACTCAACTTATAACATACTCGTTCTGAGTTCCTTCTACTGTTTTCTACTCTAACTTCTTGGAGCAGCGGCTACGCACGCCTCGAAGGTGCTGATCTATCAACCGCCACTATCTTTAGTTTTGTACCAATATCGGTAAACGTCAGAAACAGAACACGTCCTACGTGTGCTGCCATGTGTCAATTAACTTGAGTATGCCTCATGTGCCTGTAATTACACCAACAATTACGCTCCTCCTACTAGAACACAGCAATGCTGCTTAGCGGTAGAAATACGCAGGTTCCCCGGGGTAGCTCTATTACAAAAATGTGACAGGGGAGTCACAGATTATTATCTGTAACTCCCCTGTCACATTTTACTAGCAGTGGGCTCTGCCTCTAGACAGAGTCTGCATATATCTATCTGTAGGTATCTATAATACTGCCTTGACGTTTACTATCACGTAATATTGCAGAAAGCGACTATATGTAATATTATTAAAAAATTAAAAAGAAGCCGGTCTCACCGTCTACGGGCACAATCTGTGGTCCGTCAGTCTTCCTAAAATGTCATGTCATGTAGCCAAAATCCCGGCCACGAGACAACCCTAACCACAAAGCTCGCGCGGGTCAGAGTTGTGTGGTCAAAGACGCTTTATCACGGAGGCCCGTTTAATCTGGCTCTTAGTTCGGGACGGGAGGTGAGGTTTACTTTACGCCAACGCCAACCGCGTTTTTATTTTATTTAAGTGGTCACAGTGATATCCCCGCGGACACTTATGAGCAACTAACGTCTGCAATGAGTGGCGTAATGATTATTGCGCGCGGTGATTCATTGTTGCGTCACGGGGCTTAAGACGTCATCCGTCACTCTGAGGCCATTACACTGCTGACGCTTTGAAAGATCCGTGTAAATCCTTGGAGTTAGTTTGTATTGTTGCTTAACTGAACGGAGTCAAGGAAATCAGCATCTGCGAAATTACTGCTTAATTTTCTTAACTTCCATTTTCTGCTTAATGTTATTGATTTATTAGGTTATGCACTCAAATTACCAGTATATAGCTCTGTTAAGATAGGCTGGATTAAATTATCAGAAAAAGGTTAATCTCTAATCCCAAATTTCGTAAAATACTTATGACATTATTAGTAGGCTTAAGTTGGATTGGTCCTATACATCGCACTCCTTCGAGAACTTTATGAAAAACTCTCAGGCATGAAGGTTTCTTCATGATGGTTTCCTTCAATGTTGAAGCAAGTGACATTTAGTTGATTTAATTGAAACGGGACAATGGTTGGGGCATATGCTTTAAAAGATTGAAAGTTGGTGTCCAGAAGTGCTGCTGGAATTATTATTTTTACTCTTTATATGTACACCACATGAAGTAAAACAATTACACAAGTAATAAGAAACATAAAAATAGAAGTATAATACAAAAGGCCGCCTTATCGCTTAGTAGAGATCTCTGCCAGGCAACCTTAGAATGGAATGGGCTTGGAATGGTGACCATGAATTGAAGAATGCAGCGTTGTCAAATCGTCCGCACTGAGGGACATAAAACTTACCGAGAGCTGCTAGATGCTAGTAGCATAAGATCGTTGAGTATGGAAATCCGCACAAAAGACGTCCGTCCATTAGTTAGGATGACAACGACGACGTTGCAGGAAAAGGAGAAAGAACTAAAAAAATATATTAAAATTCTTTCAAATTGAGAAATGTTATTTCAGGGTAAGTGATTTTTTCATACTTAGTTCGGAAAAATCAATGTTCCTACTACTTCTATATACAATACTAGCTGACCCGCGCAACTTCGTCTCTACCAAATCGTTTTAATATCTTAAAAAAACCTAGAAACTAATTGTAGCGCTAACTACCAGGTCCAGTTTTATTTCCAAACTATGTTATTCGCGGCCCGTCGTCACCGTACGTGTTTTTTTATACCCGTCGCAACATCTAAGCGATATGTTCAATTTAAATAATTTAAAAATGAATTTGCAGGTATATAATCAAACTAATACTTAATACGTATATAAAATATTAATATTTATATTATTTTATTTCTTTCGTAATATTAGCAGGATGGTACGCATGCATTCGATCGCTGTCTGCCTTCTCCAAACTACTTGACACTGGCAAACTACATTGTGCTGTTATGGCACTACGAAAACCCATAAAAAAGAATGACAGCACTATTACTAATCTGTTCATATAGTTTAGTTTATAGATTTCTGTACAAGTGTTTAATTATATTTTCACACGTCTCGTTCGACAATGCCTTATTACATATGCTGGAAAAGAAAGGCTAAGGCATTAAGATATCGGATAGGCTTAGCGGGGGTCTATTGCCTTGATTTTATTGCCTCGGGAGGTGTGAAAAGTAGACCCAGCTACTAGCTTCCGTAGCTTAAAACATTACTTTACCCCCTTGTTGAACAATTTACTATTATTCTAAATGTATTAATACAAAATGTAACAATATATAAACTGTTGTAATAAATACATTTAAATTAAAACTATAGCCTATAGCAGTTGCCTACAGTCTTTATACGCGTTTGTTATTGTTTCTTACAATTCGTTTCTTCAAAACAAAATTACCTATGCTACTTTTCTCCGACCTTTCAACTTAATTTATGCCAAAAATCAAGTTTTTGGTTGGTTGGTTCATTGGTTGTTTTATTAGGACGTAAAGTAAGAAAAGACAAACAAACAAACACACTTTCACAATTATAACATCAGTAAGGATAAAAACCTATCGTAACTACATCTAATAAATTATGTAAATTAAGCTTAGTTTGCTAAACTCCACGAAAAGCAAGAGAATCTGTATGGTGTAATTTAGAATTTCTTCAATCCTTATACTCCACACCAATCCGACCTTCGGCAATGTATCCACGCACGTTTCGCTCCGGTTTCGGAGCGTCCTCAGGAGATGTTGACTTTACAGTGAATAATTGTTAAGTCGCAGTTCAAAATATTTGGGTCAATCAGCAATGTAAGGAGTTGCATGTTCTATCCAATACATCTTATAAACTAATCTAATTACTAGTAACAATAAAAAGGTATTCGAATTCCTCTAACACCTGTTAAAACTTGGAGTGTCCGTTAACTCGTAATCACATTCCCTTTGTGTCCGCCCCGGACGTTGTTTACAACTTGCTACTTTTTTCCCTTTCACAGTATTTCAAAAGTTCCGGAGAGTTCCGGCTCACGTCCATCCCATCGATAAGAGCATACTGAATACCGTGTAGAACAGGATACGTGTTCCAAACACTTATTCAATTCCCAACTACAGTATATCCATTTTGATGGGCCACCTTTGACAGTCTTAAAGGTGTTGATACTGTTCGCTTTTTTCTCATATTTATTAAAATAAGTACATCTATAAAAACATTTACTAATTTAATTTTACTTTTTCTTAAACACTGTTTCAATTCGACTGGCTCTCAGACTTCAGACGTCATCCGGACGTGGGCTCACACCACGGCCTCGGAAGCGTGCGGACTAATCAAAATTCATTTATTTCAAGTAGGCCTAATATAAGCACTTTTAAAACGTCAAGTCTGTCTGTTTGCAGTGACTCTACCACCGGTACGGAAAGCAGATTCTAGGGAGGAATAGCCGGCAAGAAATTCAGCAGAAATAACCGAAACATTTTTTTTTTAAATATGAATAGCGGGCAAACGAGCAATTGGATCACCTGATGTAAAGTGGTCACCGCCGCCCATAAATATCTGCAGCACCAGAGGAGCCACCGATGCGTTGCCGGCTTTTAAGGAATTTGTTTATCCGCCCCTTGAATAACCCTACATTGTATTTTTGAGGAAACACATCAGATGGGAGATTGTTCCAAAATTTGCAAGTGCGCGGTAGAAATGATCTGGTATTTCGAATAGTAGAAGAATAACAGGCGAACCCTTCGATTCTTCGAGCCCTAGGGTTCAAACTCTTCATGGCAGAGCTTCAATCCGAGGATCCGTACAAGGCCGTCTTACGCTGTTAAAATCATTAGGGTCGGCGATTGGATGCCATCTTTTGTTGTATACCGAACCAGAAGAGATAATATAAACGTGGCTATTAAAGAGAGTTGCTTTTGAGAATTTGTGGTTTTCTGAACACTGCGTGCTACTGAATACGCGTTGTAAGTGCCTACATGGTTATATATTTTAAAAATTAAAATTTTCGTGGTTAATCAACATTTATTGATTCCCAAAATATTATCGGGGGATGTACCCGTTGAACTAAATTGAAGAAATATTTTAATAATCTTTATTCTATCCCATTTGTATTTCATTACCTTTTTTAAAATATATCAAATTGTATGATGTTCTTATAAAACTGTATAGAATATATTATAAATGTAAAAAAACTTTACAGTATTGCTTGGAAAAGAGCAGTAGACTATAAGTGATTACTAGTGACACGATTTTTTCTTCAAAGTTAAAGTAAGTGATATACAATTTCTCAGAACGCATTCAACTTTCGAAAGTTAGAGGCGTGGCTGGGATTCGAACTCAGCCTCCGAAAGTGTAGCCATCCTATCCAAAATCACCGCTTCGCTTTTGCCAATAGATTTCAATAAATACACTGGCTGTAGAATTGATCAACCTAAATCAAGAGTCAACATCTCAACAGCACTCGAATATAAGTGATAATCAAATACGATACTGTAATTATAATTAACAAACGTATCTGAGTCAAGGCGAATCATACAGCTTTGTGGAACCCAGCTGAAATGCAATACTGCTTATTTGTATTCACTTGTAGGCAACTACTCTGAAACTACGAGGTAATTAAATTGCCAGCATTATACGATTAGGGCCTTGCAAACAAACGTGGTATAATGCCAGTATAGTTATTCGGTGTTTTGTCACGCTCTGACATTTGAACGGTTAGTAAAAGGGCTTTTTCTTACATAACTCGTTCGTTGAAGTTTTACCGCCATGCTTATTTCTGCCGCTGAGTAGTATTGTTGCAATGCTGTGTTCCGGTCTGAGGGGTGCGGTTGCCGGTGTAATTACAGGCACGTGATGCTTATAATACTTGGACCTTGCTCACGAGATTACCGCCATGTGGAATGTTGAGTCGACCGTTGTTGTTCCGATCGTCGTTTCAGTCAATGGTCTTCTCCCGAAAAGCTTCGACCAACATCTCAAGAAGCTTTCGCTTGGTTGTTGGATCAAGGGTCGGATACAGAAGGCAGTAGTCCTTGAAACGGCGCGTATTGTGAGGAGGTTTCTCACTCTGGAGCCCTGACCACCGGTTGCTTGGGCATTCAAAAGCCCCGCAAGCGGAGGGTGGAAGTTTTTTTTTTATAAATGAATAATAATAATAATAATAATGATAATGATAATAATTATGGGTACATAACAAAATCACATTTCATTAAACAGACCCTTCACGATCGAATGTCACAGACATTGTGCAAATGTTTATAAAAATAAAAAATAAAATACAAATTACATTACAATTTAAAGAATAAAAATACAATAATCAGAAAAAAGTAATGAATGTTTTTCAGTGTCTGGGTGTTTATCTGTATATTATAAGTATTTATGTGTATTATATTCATAAAAATATTCATCTAGTACCCATAACACAAGCTACGCTTACTTTGGGGCTAGATGGCAATGTGTATTGTCGTAGTATATTTATATTTATTTATTTATATTTACTAGTGGTAGATTTTTGTGACAGTCCGGAAGTTTATTGTACAAAGAAATATCCATACAAAATGAATTGTTTGAGAAGACAGCCAACCTTTTTGCTGGTACCCAAAGTTTGTATTTAGGATATGGTCTGCCCCTCCTGTTTGGATAAATTTCATTTAATGTAGGAAATAAATTAGGATTCTTCCTCACAAATAGCAATGCTTCACGCCTAAGCATCATTAACATGAGGTGCATTTTGTAGGACGTGTTCCTAGTATGCCCTACGAAGGGAAGCTGTATGTAGGCGATGGTTATCCACTTACTAACAGGCGGGCCATCTACTTGGCTTGTGATGATCTTAGCAGTGGGAAATGAATGGGCTAAGTATATTAAAATAAAAAAAACACAAAATTCATTTATTTCAAGTAGGCCTAATGTAAGCACTTTTGACGTACGTAACGTCAAGTCTGTCTGTGTGTAGTGACTCTATCACCGGTTCGGAAGGCAGATTCTACCGAGAAGAAGCCGGCAAGAAACTCAGCAGTTGCTCTGTTCTAATATCAACATTTTACATTTTAAAATTCATTTTTCTATCTTGTGAGAGATGAAAGCGGGGCCGGATGCTTCCAAGCAACCTTGTCATTAAGAAAATTCATCAATTGTATAATAACCTCGCTGTAATAAATTTGTTTTAACACATTATTTAAATTAAATTAAATTAAACATAAGGCGCATAGCACAGCTACGATCAAATTACAACGTAACGCCCCAGCATTAGAGTTGTTATTCCATTAAGCGATGACGATGAGAACCTCCAGTACTGATAAGAACTATAACCTATTCTGTGGCAAATGTAACTTTTATATTCCTTCTTTAATGAGAAAAACAGTCTTTGTCTACTGGGATAAAAGTAGCCCCTTATTTATTCATGAAACTTTTATTTTGCATAAGTTTTCTTCGCGTACGGCCAAATAAATTCAAGGACTGTCAAATAACCACGCTTACTGTACCAAGGTAAATAAATGCGAAATGTTTTCCGACGTGACGTGAAATTCTTGCAGACAGATTATGAAATGAAAAGAACAATACAATACCTTTTTAATTAAATCTTACGATTTAAATTTCTTAGAAGTACCTTACTTAATTAATCAATCAATCAAAAATACTTTATTGCACACAAGAAATAAATAAAAAAGAACAAAGGTAAAAGTCATTTAAAACTGTGTAACAAAGGCGGTCTTATCTTATTGATAATTGCAAGGTTCATTAATATTTGTCCGGTATTTTTTATACCACTTCTTTTGGCATGTGAAGGTTATAGAGATAGATTTAAGATCAAAGATACCATAAGTAAATTTATTATTCGGGATAAAAAGTAGCCAGTATTTAAAATGCAATTTCACCTGATGGTAAGTGCTGATGCAACCTAAGATGATCGTGTGCTAACCCGTTCTCTCAATTAGTTCAAAGTGTATATAAAAAGTAAGCTTACAGATCCTATTAGTGTTATGAATTACTTTAACGATAAAAAAGCTTGGGTGTGAATTGCTCTAACTTCATAGCTTGATATTAATTAACTGTGAGATGGTGATAACATAAAAAAATACCCCGTTAAGTTGGCTAGCTTAAGTTAACGAATGCAGTTATCACCATCACCTAAACATTAGTGTTGACATGTTACATGTTACACGCTTCTTACTTGCCTGTGATAAGGTATACATGAATAAAACATTTTTTAAACTTGAATTTGAATTCGTTTGTGGTATGGTATGTCAGAGGTTGGCATAAATGTGCATCATGTTCTGCCATTTTAGCATGAAAAGGGTAATAAATTCAAGCTCAAGGTCAAAAATTCTATGAGAAAAAAAAATATTTTGTGTAAAGTGGCCGTTTTTATTAGAAGTTAGTCTTTGACAGAAATCTCAGCTGGTGGTAAGTGATGATGCAGTATGAGATAGTAGCTTGCTAACCTGTGAAGGGTATGGCAGTTAGATGGAACCCCAGACCCCTAATAAGTTTCTACGCGACATCGTAGCGGAACACTAAATCGCTTGGCAGCACGTCTTTGTCGGTAGTGTGGGACCTTGTCCCTCCCTATTTCTCTCTCATAACTCGTTCCTACATTTAGGCAAAAAATCACATTAATCTGTTGCTGCGTGAAACAAGGGAAAACAAAACTACACATTTTTCCATTTT
Source organism: Pararge aegeria (assembly GCF_905163445.1). Taxonomy (NCBI): domain Eukaryota; kingdom Metazoa; phylum Arthropoda; class Insecta; order Lepidoptera; family Nymphalidae; genus Pararge; species Pararge aegeria. Next base: position 4,679,922 of record NC_053195.1, on the reverse strand, counting down.
TGACGGCCGATTGGCGCAGTTTGCAGCGACCCTGCATTCTGAGCCCAAGGCCGTGGGTTCGATTCACACTACTGGAAAATGTTTGTGTGATGAGCATGAATGTTTTTCAGTCTCTGGGTGTTTATATGTATATTCTAAGTATTTATGTATATTATTCATAAAAAATATTCATCTTTCATCTTAGTACCCATAACACAAGTTACGCTTACTTTGGGGCTAGATGGCGATGTGTGTATTATCGTAGTATATTTATTTATTTGTAAGTATGGAGGTAAAATAAATCACTATAAAATTAACGTCAAATATATATAACCTGTCTGGCCGTTCCTACTATAGCGCCCAGGTAAATAAGCTTGAATTTTCCTCAGTAGTTTTGTACACTATTTCATCTGAGGGGTTAATATCGCGAAGGTGCTACAGAAGTATGGGAGCCAGTCTCTTGGCGCGAGGAAATTTATGGATATCAATCCGACGGGGGATGATGAATTGAAAAATAATGCGCGAATAATATGAGTACCCTTGAATATTATATGCTCCGGCTGACGTGGGGCGGGAACGCGAAAAATAAGTGTGCAAAAAAATTTACGTGTAACGTACAGTAAGGTTTTTTCCGCCCAAATTTAAATATTAAAATCTTAGCGGCAGACGAAAACACGTGGATTTTCTTTTAAACCGAGTGGGAAAAAATAACACGTTTTTTGTCGCCTACAGCTTATCACCATATACCACTATAATTTATAATGTTACCAGTTAGTAACATTATAAATCAATACTTAAAACAGTAAAAAAATAAGACATTATATGAAATTATATGAAGACATTATATGGCTCCCAAAAGTTGGTAGTCTAAAAAACCGGTTGAGTGAGAGGTTGACTGGCATACTCTGGGATTCGTTACACGGTGCAATATAAAACTATGCTATTTTGGCATTATTCAATTCATGAAAAAAAACACCAAAAAACTCATTTCTCAATTGTTGTTATAGCGGAAATAGATTGTAAATGTGATTTACACACTGAGTGAAATTGAACCTATCACAGTTATTTAAGCCTGCGGACAGACAGACCGACAGCAGAAGCTAAGTAGTGAGGTCCTATTGGCCCGCTATGTACGGAAACCTGACCTTTGTCCGGTCATCATCATCATAATCATCATCTTCGTCATCATCAGCACAGCCTATTACAGTTCACTGCTGGACTGAAGGCCTCTCCAACTGGAGGATTTGCCCATAATCACCACGCTGGGCAGACGGATTGGTGATTGCAGTAGATGGTAGTAGTTGCACAGAGGAAGCTGCTGCCCGCTCTCCTTTATATTCCCTTAGTCGCTTCGTACGACACCCGCGGTAAGAAGAGAGGTGGTGACAACTGTGTGCCGTCACCACACGGCATATCTACCATATACCTTTGCCTCGGAACTCATTATAAGTATAAGAATGTAATGATCATACTACTATGTACATATCTATATATATATATATATATATAAAAGATAGTTGTGTTAGTTACACCATTTATAACTCAAGAACGGCTGGAACAATTTTTATGATACTTGGTTTCTTGGATTCCTCTTAGACCGGAATAGGATGATAAGTATTAAAATATAACATCCATCAAAGAAATAAAATGATCCGCGGTACGAAGTTCGCCGGGACAGCTAGTTGTTTATAGAATTTACACATAAAAAGTGCATTCTTTGTGTCTATTTGAATAAAGAAATATTTGCCTTTTACTTGACTTTGACTTTGATAACATTCCTAAGTTGCAAATTCTCTGTCATCATCCTTAGTCAATCATGTTCATCACGAGACCAATGCTTCATTGAGATACTTAACGGTGAGCTAAGGACCGTCAAAATTGCAAAGGTCTTGTACTGCGTCGCCGTAATTGAAAACTTAGTACAATGCAGAGAACATAGTCTAGTTAATCTAAAGTCCCGAGCATACGTTAGGAAGTTTCAGTTCTAAAACCTTCTTGTCAATGGGTTGTTACAAAATTGGCGCAGTCGGTATATATGTCAAGGGTACTCAGTTCCCCGTCACCGGGCTGCAATGTCAAAAAATGAAAACAACCGCGACAATTGCCAACATTCATTGAAGGGCGGCACGAGAGTGCTCAGCGAATTTCTCGCCAAGTTCCCAGCTTATTTCACCCAAAAGTGGTGAGGCTCTCGCGTACAATCAAAATCCGTCAGCGTTTAAAGAATCGGAAAAAGAAATGAATGTAATTGAAGTAAGTACATTGTTCACGCCCTTTGATGAGGCGCCCTTAAATGACGGCATTTTTGACATGACTCAGAACAAATATTGCCTGTAAGTACGAAAAAATACGTTGGGTGCCTGCCCCTTTCAAGCTTGCATCGTGATTATTTCATCGGAAGCAGAACCCCGAGATATAACTTCACAGCTAATCTTTAAAGTACTGCACCAATTTGTCGCACGTAGAAGACTTTGCAACAAAATCTAGGCAAATTTTAACTACGGAGAGTAGACTCACTTATTTAACAGTTTCGTAGCTTTTGGTTTGGCGAACGTAGTTATCACCATCTCCAACAGGAGATAGTGATAACTACGTTCGCCAATAACAATATGCCTACATGAATAAATAATATCCTGTAGACCTACTAGCCCGACAGTGTCCCGCGTTAGATCTCCCATTCCTCGCAGTTTTTCGGCGCTAAATGCACTGCTGACGGAGTCATCACTGTGACATATTTGTGGATCCTTGGAACACCGTTGTTAACCGACTGCCTATACTACTATGAGAAATGTAATATCACCATGTTTTGGCTGAACTTGATTGCGTAAGAAGATAGCATAATTACTAGCAGGTAAAGCTATTGTAAAATTATCTGAATTTTTATAAATTTTTATTTTTATTTTCTTTTGTACTTTTTTTGTTCTCGTTTTAATCTGTATGATTTAAACTTCTATGTATTTAATTAATGTAATTGGTGTTAACCGTACCAATTGAATTAAAATAAATAAATAAATGATTAAAGATTTTTTCAATAAATAAATTTACTGACCTCTGACTATTCAGAGGTGGCCATATGGTGACAGCATATCAGAATACAATTGCAACCATCCTTCCTCTTCTTACGGGTTACGTACGATTCAACTTAGGGAATATAATGGAGAATGGTAGCAGCGTCCTTTGTCTTACTACTACCATCTACTGAAATCACAAACCGAGCCCAGCGTTGTGATTATGGGCAAACCCTTTCGTTGGGAGAGACCTTTACTCGAGCAGTGGAATGTTAAAGGCTATATACGATAGTTAGAGCTTTAGGTTTTGCAAGAAGGGTTTTAGACGTATATATCCTGAAAAAGGAAATAATCTACACGGACGAGTATGTACCCATATACTATATATGCCTTTATACTCATATTCTCGTAGCAAATGTTATTAGGATGGCCATATATCTTGACTCGGTCAGGAAGAAAATGTACTGTTTTGTTTTCTGCTAAGATTTTATTTTTGACTGTGAAAATCTTCCTGCGCTTAAGCTTATTATGTTACAAGTACAATCTTTTACACAACAATATTTTTCATTCCCGCCCTTCTTCAGTTACGGCATACAATATTCAAGAGTATTCATATACGAGTATTTTGAATCCGGTAGATTGAATAAGGATTACTTTTTAGCTCCAAAAAGCATCCAAGGACCATCTAGCGGGATTACAAAAAAGCTCTGTACACCTAGACATAACTTACTAGCGAAACAGAGCTCGGGATTTTTAAAAAACTGGAACAAACGCTGACATCTAGTAGTCAACATCTAGTATCAAATTGAGCTATCTGTGCAATGTCGATCCGATTTAGTAATTGGATGGCGACAGTCGAGCCTTGAATGCGTGTTGAGTTATATCTCCTATCCAGAGGCGTGCACAGGGTTTATGTGTAAAGCAAGAAGATGGCATATTTAAAAATCCTCCTTTTATACAAGTTATATACTCTTAAAAGAAGGCTTCAGCGATATATTGATACCACTTTGTTTCTTACGGAAATAAACTATTTTTATTTTTTTTATATTAAAATGTACGGTAGCAATCAATTGTATTAGTATCCTCCCTTACAATATATAACGAGTAAAAAGCAGTGATGGCTTAATGGGTAGGACTACATTTTTCGGGGGCCGAGTTCGAATCCCAGCACGCATTTATAACATTTCTGACTTTACAGAAATTAAAACATGACTTGCTTTAACGGTGAAGTGAAAACATTGTGAGGAAATCTGCATGCCATTCCGCACTGGGCCAGTGACGACAATGAAAGTGTTTGACAGAACCCAAAGGGTTTGCATAAAAGACATTAAGTCGCAGGGGTCGGCTACGTCAATGGGTGTCCTACAGGGTTCAATCTTGGGTCCCTTTCTATTTTTGGTGTATATAAATGATCTACCACACCATGTCAGTGAAACCTGTGACATTGTACTGTTTGCAGATGATACATCTCTAATTTTTAAAACTGATAGAGGTAGAGACAACTCTGACGATGTAAGCCGTGCTATGTCGCATGTGTCGCACTGGTTTACTGTCAATAATTTACTTTTAAATACAAAAAAAACTAAGTGTGTGGAATTTATTTTACCAAATGTAAAGAAAGTTAATAAAAATATAATAATAAATGGAGAATCACTAAAAATGGAAGATTCAACAGTTTTTCTGGGCATGACCTTGGATTGTAAGCTTCAGTGGGGTACCCATATAGATACACTAGCAGGTAAACTAAGCTCGGCTGCCTACGCCGTCAGGAAAATTAGACAGATTACTGACGTAGAAACAGCAAGACTTGTTTACTTCGCGTACTTTCATAGTGTGATGTCTTACGGGATCTTATTATGGGGCAAAGCTGCTGATATTGAAACTATATTCATATTGCAGAAAAGAGCTGTACGGTCAATATATAAACTTAAATCACGTGAATCCCTCCGTGAAAAATTTAAAGAAATTGGTATACTTACGGTAGCCTCACAAATATATTTATAACAATATAGTATTTGTAAGACAACATATTAGTCTTTATAAACAAAAAGTGGATATAAACAGTCGACTTACAAGAAATGGTCATAAATTAGTGACATCTGCATATCGTCTGCGAAAGGTGCAGAAGTCATTTGTGGGATTGCGTATACGCTTTTATAATATGATTCCTAAGGTAATTTTGGACCTACCAATGCATAAGTTTAAAGAATGTGTTAAAACACATTTATTACAGCGAGGTTATTATACAATTGATGAGTTTCTTAATGACAAGGTTGCTTGGAAGCATCCGCCTCCGCTTTCATCTCTCACAAGATAGAAAAATGAATGTTAAAATGTAAAATGTAAATTTTTGATGTTGGAAAAGAGCAACTGCTGAGTTTCTTGCCGGCTTCTTCTCGGTAAAATCTGCCTTCCGAACCGGTGGTAGAGTCACTACACACGAACAGACTTGACGTTTCAAAAGTGCTTGTATTAGGCCTACTTGAAATAAATGAATTTTGAATTTTGAATTTTTGAATTTTGACGATTTTACACCATAACTCCAACAAATTATAGATTTATAAATTTTTAATATTATAAATTGGAGATAGAGGACAGAACTCCTCAGTGGTCAGCAGCAAACCTCTCATTCAAGGCTTAGCGATACTGAAAACTTTAATTTTTTTTAGAACTACAACTAAATTTAATGCCACGTCAAAAAACAAAATCAAACGCAGACGAAGTCGCGGGCAACAGCTAGTATAGTAAAATTTTGATGACCGATTAACGCAGTGGGTAGCGCCCTTAATTTTTAAGTACAAGGCTGTCGGTTCGATTCTAACAACCGGGAAATGTTTGTGTGATGAACATGTATGTTTTTCAGTGTATGGGTGTTTATCTATATATTTTAAGTATTTATGTATGTTATTCATAAAGTATTCATCAGTCATCTTAGTACCCATAACACAAACTACGCTTACTTTGGGGCCAGATTTCGATGTGTGATTTGTCGTCTATTTATTTATTTTATATGCCTTTTCCGAAAACACCATCACACGCGATTCTCAGCCTTCCTCATCCATCCGCTCGCCGTCTCTTGTTTTATTTCGACAGGCCTTCGCGCTGAGAGGCGTCCCGTCTCGGCGTTGACGGTTTCCACTCTAGGACTTTCCCGGTCTAACCAACATCGCAACTACTGACCTACAACAAGTATGGCCTGCCCATTGCCATTTCAACTTCCTCATGGTTTGGGTCGCTACGTAAGTGACTTTGATTCTCCTACGGATCTTTTGTTTTGGAGGCAGATATGATATGAGTTAAGGAAATTTAAGTTATTCGGGTTGTTACGAGTGTAATAAAATTCCCAAGAGCGAAGTCAAAATCGCTTTAGCAATGTGACAAACAGCTAAAACGCGGAAACTATGGGACATTAACAATAAATAAAAGGAGGGCCGCTGCGGTGTGTTTTTATTTTAGTTCCCCACGTCCTGTGGCTTACAGTAATCCCCGGGTCCCTCCACGTAGCGACGCTGTTTTATTTGATTACCGGGTAGCCCTAGGGGCGACTTCCACGATTTCGCCCAGCCTGACATGTTTGCGATTCTGATGGCGGTTCTTTTCACAAAAAGCGCATTTTTTTTGTGATATTTTTACAATAGGCTAATAAACACGATGTTAGCCATGAATCAGTTACGTTTGTAACGTTCTTTAAGAAATTATTCAGGAAAAGCGGTGATTTCCTAGTGGGTAAATAGTTTGCGACTCAGTGGCAAGCGTCGGATCACCAAGCTACGGATCGCCAAGCTATGGATCGCCAATCTATGGATCGCCAAGCTACGAATGGCCAAGCTACGAATGGCCAAGCTACTGATTATTAAGCTACGGACTGTCTGCATATGCATACCATTATTTTTAGATATTAATTTCGAGTGGAGGAAATTCGACTCCTGGCACAAACCTCTATCACTATCACTATTTGCTTTTCAGTGATCGTAAGATTTTATATTGTTTTCATCATCCGCATCCTAATTATTACTGTTGAATTGTTTTTTATTCTACTCGACCTCGTACGGAAGCACTATATCACTCCGTCACCAGCCCAGACCAGAGAATATTAAGCCTCTGGAGGCGATCGAAAGCCGGCCCTCTCATTTATGTGACCTCAGCCCTCCAGAAGATCAGTCCGCCAGGGAGATCGTCGAAACAAAAGTCAAAGACACTACCAGGTAGGTACTCTCTTTTAATCGGGGCTTTAAATAAGAATGCGCTTACGTGAGGTGTATTTTAATTATTGAGTAGATGTAAAAATATGTGTAATTCGTAATGTTTATAATTAGTACAATGCTGTTTTCATACATTTATATGCATGTGTTTGAATAACATTAATTTACATAATAAATACGCTCTGTTAAAACATTATTTAGTGTCATTTTATACAGCTAGTAATATTTTACTTTTATATACACTAGGTATATAATTAATTCGTAATACATGTTTCAAAAACATTCCAAAACGTTATTTCTAGCAGTTTATGCTAGTTAACGGAAGGAGAGCTAGTAAAGAAAAATTTTGAGCAGTGAAATTATAAGCAGCAAATTAAAATTACCTAAAAAATATAGGTAATATTCGATTGTTCGACATTTATAATTTAAATATTAAAAATAGCAGTTATTTATTATTCATCTAAATTTAATATTATCATTATTATCACTTATGTAATACTCTGTTATTAATCGGCTTGCCTTATATACACTATACAGGATTTTTTTTTTAGTGCGGATATTTGAATATGTTATACATAACGATACAGAAATTTACGGTTACACAAGATTAGTCCCCGGAAACGATAATTATGGGCACCCTACAATAGCTCTCAGCTGTTAATTTGGGATCGACGTTCTGGCACTCGGTCCTATCGTCGCAGCGGTAATTCCATAAAATATAGCATAATGATAACTTAAACAATTAAAATTGAAAAACCCATAATTTACCTATGCATGCCACACATTAGGATGTATTTTTTTTTATCCACTACAAGTTAGCCCATGACTGCAATCTCACTAGGTGATAAGTGATGACGCAGCCTAAGATGGTAGTAAGCTGTTATTTATTTAGGTAGATACCATGATTTGCTTATTTTATGCTCGGACATGGTAAAAAAAAAAATATGAAAAATTTGGTGGAAATGTTGTATAACCAATACCAAACCACCAAAAAGAAATCCGCAGTGTTTTCAAAATTATCCTGTATATAGGATCCTTATCCTTATGTATCTATAGTAAATGTAAATATTTGTTAATATATATATATATATATATATATATATATATATATATATATTTATTTATATCTTATTTTATTTATCTCTTTTAATTATAATTTAATAGTTATTAGTAGTATGTACTTAAGTGTGTAAATTTATGTATTGTTTATTTTAATTGCGATTTCCCGTCTCTCATGTTTTGTTGTGTACTATCGGTAAGGTTACCTGGCAGAGATCACTTTTAGTGATAAGGTCGCCTTTTGCTTTTAATTTTTTGTTTAACTATATTTGTAATTTCTCCTTTATTACGCAATAAAGATGTTTAAATAAATAAATAAAAATAGGCTTGAGATGTTATTCATAGAAGGAGATACTATGAATAACATCTCAAGTTTTGTGGTTTGTTTTGTTTGAGTTTTGTGGCTAGTTGATAATTGCACTACCTTATAAAGTATCATAAAACCGCGTCTCTATTTCCCGTAAGTACAATTTAAAGCCACGTTTAACAGTCTATATAAAATAATAATTCCCTACAAAAGTTACGACCCTTTTTAGGGCTGTATAATTGTAAGTAGCAGTTATGTGTTTAATTTAATATCTCTTCCATATATCATAGAACGGTTTAGGGTGTGTTTGAAATGAAACAGACACGGGCATAGCGGTACGGGAAAGTACGGGAATTATTTAAATTATACTCATAATTTGTAGCCACGCAATAACAGTCTATAAAATAATGACTCCCTATGGTATTTTTTACCAAAAGTTACCCTTGACTACCATCCCACCGGGGCCCAAAGCCCGCTATTTTAATTGTGTGTCACTGGTTGATCAATTGAAATGTATGGTTAGTACTTATGGGTCCCTGGTAACCGGCTGGTAGCGGGATAACCTGTTAAGGCGTATGACGTAGGGAAGTTTAACTTACGCTTAGCGGTAAGTTTTGTCGGTAACTAGCAAATGACCCAAAGGATCAAAGCAGACTAGAAAAATCTGGAAATTATAAATTCCCACAGCGCTCATCGCCAGGTAAGTCACAATAAAACACTCAACAATTTTGAGGCGCTTGTACCCACCTAGTGGGGGGTTTACCATTCATTTGAAATGGCACAGCAATGACCCACGTACCTGCAGACTAACCTACTCGCAATAATTTTCAGAATGCTGTTAAAACACTACCTGCATAACGCTATCCAATTTCATAACAGAAAGTTTGTGATAGATACCCGACTCGGCAATCAGGCGAGAGACAAACGATCCGTCAGAATTAACAAATTTATCATTCAACCAATTTCCAAAAATTATTTCCATCCGGTCGCTCAATCCGCCAGTTCTTGCTATGGCGGCTCAATCACATGGGATCGCTTAGGCATTAATCTAAATTAAAAAATTCATAATTAAAAATAACTTTATTTCAATAAGGCGCACTTCATCAGTCATTTCTGGAACGTCAAGTATTCTGTTTGTTTTGACTCTACCGCCGGTTCTAACGGAATATTCTACCGAGTAGTTGCTCTTTCCCAACATAAACATTTACAATCATATAATAATAATTAAAAAATAATAAATATACTACGACAATACAAATCGCCATCTAGCCCTAAAGTAAGCGTAGCTTGTGTTATGGGTACTGAGTCGACTGATGAATATTTTTTGAATAATATACATCAATACTTAAAATGGACAGATGTTCATCACACAAACATTTTCCAGTTGTGGGAATCGAACCCACGGTCTTGGACTCAGAAAGCAGGGTCACTGCCCACTGCGCCAGTCGGCCGTCAAATATATATATCAATTTATCCACTCACTAGCGGCGTATAGCTGTATACCGACCTTGAAGTCTTCGATCCCAATTTCGAAGGAAAAAAAGCATGAACAGTTTTAAAAAACCCATTATCGGCCTACTACAAGAAAGAGATGCGTGCCGGGGATTTATATATTTATATGCATGTGTTTGAATAACATTATTTATATATATAAAAGGAAGTTGTGTTAGTTAGACCATTTATAACTCAAGAACGGCTGGACCAATTTTTATGATATTTGATTTTTTGGATTTCTCTTAGTCCAGAATAGGATAAGAAGTATTTAAATATAACATTCTTTAAAAAAAAAAAAGAAACGCGGTACGAAGTTCGCCGGGACAGCTAGTTTTACATAATAAATACGCTCTGTTTAAGCATTATTTACTGTCATTTTATACAGTTACTTTATACACTGACCTTATATATATATATATATTTATATATGTATATTTAACTTTTATCTGAACTAGGTTATATAATTAATTAGTAATACATGTTTTAAACACATTCCAAAATGTTATTTCTAGCAGTTTATGCTATTAAATTAGATAATTAGATTAGCGGAAGGAGAGCTAGTAAAGAACAACTTTGAACAATTTAGTTTTATCCCAAAAGTGGTATTAGTTTTAAGACATTGTAAATATAATGTTTTAAATATATAACTGCCTTTTTGGTCTAACTATTAATTTATTCGATTAAGGATAATGAGGCCCCGGATCCGATACTCCGTAAAATATAGTACAAGCGTAGCTTTCTCCATCGCACGTGTAACTATTAGCTTTCTAATTTTTTTTTATTGTGTAAACATTATCTCAGAAACTTTTTTCATATATTTTTTTTATTACACTAAAAGTAAACCCTTGGCTGCAATATAACTTGCTGGTAAGTGACGATGCAGTCTAAGATGGTAGCTTTGTTGGTAGGGTGGTAACTACCACGGCCGAACCCTCCTACCTGCAGGTATTTATATTAATAAATAATAATTTTGTGCAGTTTACTAGGCTACACAAAATTGCAAATTCATTCAAGGGCAAGTTTATATTATTTTATAACAAATTACCTAATGGAGATGTCTCTCAATAAGTTCAAAGTTTATATAAAACGTAAGCTTACAGAAAAATCCTATTATAATATTAAGGATTACTTAAACGATAAAAAAGCTTGGGTGTGAATTGCTCTAGCTTCATAGCTTAATATAAATTTACTGTGAGATGGTGATAACAAAATAAAATTTACCCGGCTAAGTTTGTTGTGGGCTCTTATTAGACCAGGGCGCGTTTGGATTGGTAGCTTTAGGTTTAAATTATGAAAACATATATGTAATTTTATGAACGCTTCATAAAATTCAAAAATTCAAATTCATTTATTTCAAGTAGGCCTAATACAAGCACTTTTGAAACGTCAAGTCTGTCCATGTGTAGTGACTCTACCACCGGTTCGGAAGGCAGATTCTACCGAGAAGAAGCCGGCAAGAAACTCAGCAGTTGCTCTTTTCCAACATCAAAAATTTACATTTTACATTTTAACATTCATTTTTCTATCTTGTGAGAGATGAAAGCGGAGCCGGATGCTTCCAAGCAACCTTGTCATTAAGCAACTCATCAATTGTATAATAACCTCGTTGTAATAAATGTGTTTTAACACATTCTTTAAACTTATGCATTGGTAGGTCCAAAATTACCTTAGGAATCATATTATAAAAGCGTATACTCAATCCCACAAATGACTTCTGCACCTTTCGCAGACGATATGCAGAAGTCACTAATTTATGACCATTTCTTGTAAGTCGACTGTTTATTTACACTTTTTGTTTATAAAGACTAATATGTTGTCTTACAAATACTATATTGTTATAAATATATTGTGAGGCTACCGTAAGTATACCTATTTCTTAAAATTTTTCACGGAGGGATTCACGTGATTTAAGTTTATATATTAACCGTACAGCTCTTTTCTGCAATATGAATATAGTTTCAATATCAGCAGCTTTGCCCCATAATAAGATCCCGTAAGACATCACACTATGAAAGTACGCAAAGTAAACAAGTCTTGCTGTTTCTACGTCAGTAATCTGTCTAATTTTCCTGACGGCGTAGGCAGTAAGATAAGTGCCTGTGATAGGCCTACATGAATAAAGAAATTTTGAATTTGAATATTTAATTTTAATTATTTGAAGCCTTTTTTATAGTAATAATTGACAGACCAAGCAGATGGTGTGAGGATGGTGAAAAACCATCGTCTATAAACAGAGCAACATTTTACAAGGCATGCAAGGTAACCGCCCCGTGTCCATCAACCTGAGATGTAGATGTTAAGAGCACGGCATTGCATAAATGATGCTTAGCGGCAGAAATAAGCAAGGCGGTAGCTACTACTACCTCGTTTATAGAAACGAGGTAGTAGTAGCTAGCTAGTAGGTAGGTTTGTTTGTTTGTTTTAACTCTTTATTGCACACACATTTTCTATAAATTAAACACAAATACAGAAGAAAGTTAAAAAAAAAAGCGTGCGTGGTCTCATCACTAAAGCGATCTCTTCCAGACAACCTTTGACGTTAGGGAAATACTAATACGTTAATAGGTATTGATACTAATTATTTTATTGTAATACCATCTGTTCCACACGACCTCGTCCGCCTTGGTTTTTGTTTTGAAAGCACTAATACTGCGATACTAATGCCACCCACTTTTGTTTCTACCGGCGATCTTATAAAATGTTTGAAGAGTTTGACCTTATTATTGATTGTAAAGTCAACATCTGAGGATGCTGCGGAGTCGAAGCGAAATGTGCGTAGAGAGTACATTGCTTAAGATCTGTTTGGCGTGGAGTATAAAGATTGAAGGGATTGTAAATTACACCAATATATAAACTGCTTTTCGCGAAGTTACGCAAATTAAGCTTAATTTTCATAGTACATCATGGAAGTCCACAAAGTAACACCTGCTTCTATCCCATTTCGAATTTCCCGAATTCATATATAAGAGATTTTATTCCCCCTCTAAATCCGCTTTATTAAAATGCCATGAATAGGATTTACTCAATTTTAATCCCTAAGTTTTATGTATAACAGATAAGGTATTTACACGCTTAAAGAATTAAAACCACAGCAATATTTTCTCGTTCTACGAATGGATTCTCATAGGCCGCAACTTTGCCCAATTTAATACAGCTCATTAATAAAGACCGCAAAATAATCCTCGAATAAATTTAAATTAATGAGATTAGAAGCCCGGGGCAAGTCCGCGGGTTAGATGAATTTTAATTACTTTTACTCTTCGGTAACTTTTGAGAAGTGCATGATTGTATTAAAGTTTAGACAGGTTTATTGATATGTTAAGTTTTAACTTAACTAGTGTCATCATCATCGCATTAACCCATTACCAACCCTCTACAAAGTACCGGTCTCCTCAAAGTCAAAATGAGAAGTAGTTAAGTCAAGTCCACCACGCTGGGCCAGTGCCGATTGGTGGACTCCACAAACTCTCGGGCATTCAGGTTTCCTCACGATGGTTTCCTTGATTACTTAAAACGCTTGTCTGCCTCGTGGCTGCAGAACAAGCCCAACGAGGCCAGTTTCTTTTATTAATGAATACACTTTTGTTTTACACCACATAAACATACAGAAGAATTGAATTGAAATTGAAGAAGAAATTTAACGCAAAGTTTACAATTAGGCAGCCTTATCGCATATACGCGATCGCGATCTCTTCCAGGCAACCAAAGGCGTAAAACAGAGCTGGTAGGTGGAACATACAAATATACATATATATTAGAATATATACCTATGTATACATAAATACTATATAATTATATATATATCACACGTCAGTTACCTACACACTATTTTAAGATTTATTTGAGAGCGGCCACCCTTCGTACGATATTGCATAAGCAAAACCTGACAATGGTAGAAAAAGGGTTGAATACCGCAACTAACACGCACGTGAGCTGACTGGGATATATCTCTGTAGTATACGCACGGTTGCTTAGCCCGGGTGTGTAAGAATTTACAAGGATATAGGAAAAGTGATCTACAAATTCGCGTATTCTTGTACCTCAGGGATAGCGTCACAATAAATACATAAGCTAAGCATTCACTGTGGTAGTGTAGTGAAACTAGTTCGCCTTGCGAGTACTATTAGACTCTGGCACTTGGAATTAGTTTATTTTTGACGCGATTTCGTCTTTAATTCGATGAACGCCGGCTGCACGCACGAAAGTGCATGACTCACTGTAACGTTCCGCCTGAGACGAGCGTGCAAGCGAGAGCGCCGAACAAGCGATAGAGAGGCACGATCGGCCTAAGCGTTTTGCTTGTGACGCCTATTTTTTTACAAAGTAATGAAAATTTTAACCAATTGACATCCACTGTTGGACATAGTTCTTTTCTCGGGAGTTCCACAATCCACGGTTCTGGGCCGCTTGCTTCCAGCGGCTCCCAGCGACTCGCCTGATGTCATCTGTCCACCTCGTTGGGGGGGAGGCACTGCGTTTACCGGTGCGGAGCGGTGCAGTGATAATAATTAAATTCATTAAAGTATGCAATATTTTTAAATGATTTCTTATTACTTTATCACGTCAAATTATAGCCCGTAAACCAACTTTACATTCAACTAATTTTTTTGTAATATTTCTCCAACTTTGACTTTGACTTTATTTTAATCACTTTACGTGGACCTTTTTATTTTTATTTATTTTCTTACAATCATAAGTAGATAGGTATACATAGGTGACTTGATGTCCTGAAACTCCATTGAATTTGTATGGAAATTGCACAATCCTCTACTGTTATACAAAATTTTAAAATTTAAGCGGGTATGTGAACAAATACGCTGCCAGGAGGTCGAGATACCGCATCATTAAACCTATTAAAGGCAATTTTTGCTCAGTAGGAAGTTAGCTTATTGTTGCACCTGGCCGGCAGGCAAAAACTGGTCTTTAGCTGGGCAACAATCGGCTAATACCAGAACGGCTAACTGATTATAAATACAGTGCTATCTTCTTAAGCAGCGAAAATTATTTGTTATTTGGTTAAATATTTTTCACCTAAAAATAATATTATAATTTTAATAATCTATAGTTAAGTATTATAAGTGTGTTTGTGAAGAATTATTATAGATATTAAAAAAAATTGTGTTGGGCAAAGTAAAGTTTTCATTAAAATTAAATTTGGGCAAAGTTACAAAAGTTTTCATGTCCACAAAATTGATATTTAATTAATATTTTGCCTTACCGCCTTATCTCAGTGTAAGCAAAGGAGAACTTTCATTAAGTCGAAAATTAAATTCGGCCGACGGTTTTTTCTTCCACTAATTTAAAGTAATTAATTGATGGCGTTGAAACAAGATGACGAAGTTTAATTTTAATAAGGAAATTCTTGTATGATATTCTTTTTAATACGCCGCCCAATTTTGGGCGCAAACTGTCACACTTTATTTTTTTTATTAAAAACGGTCGTCTTTTTCTTCTAATAATAAAGTGAAAAATGCTCCCTTAATTTTCCGTGCAGTCGTATTTCGCTATGGAATTTTCACAAGCAATGCAATAAGTAATTTCCCATATCGTTAATGCACGGCAAAAGTATACGTTAAGATGAAACCAATAACACTATTAAATCAAATCGAGTGATCACCATATAAATAAACACAGCAACACTGTCAAATTATTATTTTACAATCTGGAATATTAGTAGCCATAGATTTACTATGTATAAGCTAACGGTCATTAACCACCCGAGATTAAGTCTTTTGCAGTAATTTTTGATATCTTACTAATAGTTTCTAAAGTAGGTAGGATATAAAATAGGCAATCCTGGAATGCAAGGGCTCCTCAGTTTATATTGCATCGTTACTGAGAATCAGTTATTATTGCAGTTACTTGGACAGCATCATTACAAAGAATGACTAATACTCAATCTTTCCTAATTGTATAAGGTACCCTAGCTAATTGTAATAAGGTGTGAACGCGTAAGTTATTATAGTTGTAACGTGGACAAGCAGCGTGGTAGAAAAGCTACAGATGCGAGATGGATGTAGTGAAACTACTATAGAGGCGAGGAGAAACGTCGTGTTTTACTGAACTTGTTAGCAGGCGCGGCATCGTGACACCTAAGACAAAGCAGAGAGCCGAATGCTGGTAACAATTCTTGTTAGGGACCTTAATATTTCTTTTTTCATTTCATCCGTTTCCATAGGCATCCGTGACCCTATTTGATCATAAATATAAACATCTGATGTTATAGTTGACACTGTTTTTAATGAAAATGTCGTGCAGTTATTTCTCTTAAAGTAATGATAATAAAAGAGCAGTGTAGTCAGACTTTTTTTCACTACCTCGAATACTGTATATCTCCTTGTCTAAATATAGTTTTATAGTTGGTTATACAACTTACCATGCATCTTGTCATTCAGCAACGCGTATCTGGGGTTGGACGCGACGTCCAACGGCAAAGAGTTCCATAGCCAGCGGATGCGTGGCGACGGACTCCCGCTGGCCTGGCAAGGCAGGGTAGCCGTGTGTCCAACTTCTACCACCATTGTGGTAGGTGGTGCCGCAATGGACGGGAAACCGGGTGGTGCTTTGTCCGCTGTAAAGAAAAAATTTGATTAATAATATGGACTACAAGCTTTTGCCCGCGGCTTCGTCAGCGTTTTTTGGTATGAACCCCACGGGAAGTGTTAATCCAGATTTTGATCTATATCTATTCCAATTTACAGTCCAATTGGCTCAGTTCTTTTTGCGAGAAAGAGTAATAAACATCCATCCATCTATCCATCCTTACAAACATTCGCATATATAATATTAGTAGGGGTAAATCGGGGGAGGTTAATGTAATGTATCGACCTCCCAGGCGCAGTGGCGTAATAAGTAAAAGGTCTCGGGATGAAACCACGGCAAATTTTTTTCTGATCTAGTCTGGTGCCCGCTACAATATTAGACTTTAACATAATTACCATCAGTTGAGATTGCTAAACCTTTTTTTTTTTGATTGCTTGGTTAAGTTGTATAAAAAAAATCTTTTATGTGAAAGAACAAACGAATTTCAACTGGTAACAATAATAATCCTCCTAAATGTTTTCATTATTAATAATAAACAATATCTTTTATATTTAACTCGAAATAACCTTCATTAACCCAAAGAGCAGACCCGGCACCCGTTTCGAAAAGTCGTTGATGAGGAACTAATCCCACCCAGACCCTTGTTGTTCCTGATACTTCAGACCAATAAAGAGGGGTTTCTAACATTATTTAAAAGGAAAACATTTTCATATCAAGAAATTCATTTCAAACAATTTCATAAGAAGTTATTAAACACTTTTTACAAAGAAGTATGTATTTTATTCAAGAATTTTAAAAAGTACGCCATTGTACGGTTAACGTTTTTGCACGCTTTATTCATTTATTTTTTAGTAATTACAATTTACAAATTATTTTGGTCAAGGGTTTATCTTATTACTAAAATAAGGCCAAATCTAGATTACAAATCTAAACTGTGACAATTAAGTAATAGGTGCAAGTACGAAATATACAAAACAATCAGTTACGATATTCACACAGCATGAGTGTGAGTGGGTGTGTGTGTGCGTAAGTGTGAGCGCGTGTGTGTATAAATGTGAAAATTGATGAGCTAGTGTTCGTGTTGAGTCTTTATATTAGCTTCACCCGCATGTATTTTTGTAAGGTTATCTATGTACGGATGGATCGTGTTATTTTGGTGAAATTTTGAATAGAAATAGTTTGCATCATGAAGACGGCCATAGGATACACTCCAACCCGGGAAAATAAAAGGTTCCTGCCAAATTTTTAGAAATTTAAATAATTCACTTGCACTTATACACAATTCAATTAAAAAGTTTTATAACAAGGGTTTTCCATTCCTGCTGTTTATACATCTACAATTAGAATTAGAATAGAATTAGTTTTTAACTAATTTCCTGACAATTAATTTTAAAATACTCATTAAAATTGGCGCATACCGAACCGTGAGGCAAATAACCACAAGATACGGATTTCCAAGGCAACCATGGAAACTGGATTGGCGGAAATATTCTGCCGAAATCTTAAAACGCCAGTAAAATGAAGATAGTGAAATGTTAATTCCCCAAATGAAATTTCCCCCTCACGGCCGAATTGAACGAAATTTGATTAAGCAACCAAACTGACATTACTTCGTACCCCTCTTACAACCAGTTAAGTTAGAAGTCGGGTACACACTCGCACAGTATGTTCGACGAGCCAGCTTCGCATCTAGATAATAAAATAAATAAATAAATAATAAATGAATAAATATACTGCGACAATACTCACATCGCCATCTAGTCCCAAAGTAAGCATAGCTTGTGTTATGGGTACTAAGATAACTGATGAATATTTTTTATGAATAGTACACATAAATACTTATATATAGATAAACTTTGAAAAACATTCATGTTCATCACAAAAATATTGTCCAGTAGTAGGAATCGAACCCACGGACTTGGACTCAGAAAGCAGGGTCGCTGCCCACTGCGCCAATCGGCCGTTAAAATGAAAGAGCAAATCATGTACGAATGTGTGCATAAAATATCACTTGTTGGAACAGTGAAGGGAAACATCGTGAGGACACCTGCATGCCTGACAGTTCCCCATTATGTTCTCAACTGTGGTGGACTACGGCCTCAACTCATTTTTGGAGACCCTGCCCAGTATTTTAGCCCCATGTGCTTGTAATTAACACTAGAAAACACGTCCTTTAGCCGAAAACAGAGCAATGCTGCATGGCAGCAGAAATATGCGTTGTTTTTGACGGCCGATTGGCGCAGTTTGCAGCGACCCTGCTTTCTGAGTCCAAGGCCGTGGGTTCGATTCCCACTACTAGAAAATGTTTGTGTGATGAGCATGAATATTTTTCAGTGCCTGGGTGTTTATATTATAATTATATAATATATATTAAAAGTATTTATGTATTACATTCATAAAAATATTCAACAGCTATTCTTACTTTGGGACTGGATGGCGATGTGTGTATTGTCGTAGTATATATATTATTTTCGTACTTCCCCTGAGGAGCTCTTTCACAAAAAGCTCTCCTATTGTGTAAATATAAGTATATAAACTTTGCATAGAAATAGTTTACATCCTGGAGACGGCCATAGGATACATTTATATTCAACTAGCTGTTGCCCGCGACTTAGTCTGCGTTTGATTTTGTTTTTTAATGTGGCATTTAATTTAGTTGTAGTTCTAAAAAAAATTAAGCATACGGTATCGCTAAGCCCTAAATGAGGGGTTTGCTGCTGTCCGCTGAGGAGTTCTGTCCTCTACCGCCAAACACATTCATCAGATCTACACAAAGTTCGGGCAAAATTAAACACATATTATAACCTCTATAGTACAAAAATTATTATTTAAATCGGTTATAATATTTCGGAGTTATGGTGTTAAATCGTCAAACACTTCCATTCCCTCTCCCAAAAGAACCGACCTTAATGTCGGGATAAAAAGTATCCTATATTACTTCTAACACTTCCAAGAATATGTTTTATGGGGATCGGTTAAGTATTTTTTGCGTTAAAGCGTAACAAACAAACTCACATTGACATTTATAATATTAGTAGGGATTGTAAAAATAACGAGAAATCCACTTGTCCTTTTTTATGATACAATTAAACAATTACAAGAGTTGAATAACAGTTGTCGTGAAGGCCCGTATAGCTAGTGCACGAAGGCGTGTTGTAGTTTGTGCACGAGATGAAACGTACTAATTAGAACTATTACGTAAAAACCTTATCATTTAGAACGAATTCAAGAACGTCGAGCATGTACGCGCGTGCAGACTTAGCATTATATTGCGCGTAAGGCTCTCGAAGAGAACAAGTTTTCGACTGGGCACGAAAATTTGTTGTCTTGAGCTTATTCCGAGTATTTATTGCTATTGTTTATTTATGACGATAATTTGGTAATGGTTGTAAATTATTGTAAATTGATTGCGGATAATGTATTACGGGCCTGAAATAGTGGGGTTCTAGAAAACACATGGTCTAAAATTTTCTTATTGTTTCTGTTAATAAGATAAGATCATCATCATCATCTTCGTATTCGCAGAAGCTTGCCCTCACGGGAGGAAGGGGTTAAGAGCTTTGTTAAGTTCGTTACAAACTGTAAACTCTTATGTGCCCCCTTTGCAGGAAGGATAAAAATAATAAAAAAAATCCTTTCTAATCGGAATTAGAAAGGGTTTTTTTATCCTTCCTGCTTATGTCATAATAGCTATTGGTATGAATTGTCATTCGTTATCACCAAAAATTTTTATTATTTATTCTCTTTATTTGTTCACCACTCAGAAATACGAGAAAAAAAACAAACACATGGAGAATGAAGCAGGATACAAAAGGCGGCCTTATCGCTGAGTAGCGATCTCTGCCAGGCAACCTTAGGATTAGGAAAACTAAAAAGAAAAACGAATAGGTTGGATACACTATTTAGAACATACATACGAATATCTACATACTAATACATAAACCAGATAACACAAATACAACAATACTAGTTATAAATATACAAAATAAACATACTAATACATATTTTAACATACCATAAATACTTAAATATGAGTTAGAGTAGATATATAAATAACAATTGTCGTCTTTATTGAGCGAGATAATGAGCCTTAACAGCATTTTTAAAGATTTGTAGATTCCATTTATTCCGATATCATGATCATCTCTGTCAGCCTTTTTATATAACTAGCTGTTGCCCGCGACTTCGTCTGCGTTTGATTTTGTTTCAGTTCTAAAAAAAATTAAAGTATTCAGTATCGCTAAGCCTCAAATGAGGGGTTTGCTGCTGTCCGCTGAGGAGTTCTGTTCTTTATCTCCAACCACAGTTTGGTTAAAATTAAACACATATTCTCTATAGTACAAAAACAATTATTTAAATCGGTTATAATTTGTCGGAGTTATGGTGTAAAATATCAAAGCACTTTCATCCCCACTCCCAAAGGAACCGAGCTTAATTTCGGGATAAAAAGTATCCTATATTACTTCTAACACTTCCAAGAAAATGTGTACAAAGTTTCATGAGGATCGGTTAAGTAGTTTTTGCGTGAAAGTGTAACGAACAAACTTACATTGACTTGACATTTATAATATTAGTAGGGATAGGGATAGGGATAGGGATTGCAAGTCTCTTAATAGAGTTTATACGCAACAAAACGCTGCTTAATGTAAATCAGCACGTTTTAACTATTATTATTTGTATTAATATTGGAGATAAAAACCGGGTCCGACGGCTTCATGTGCTCTTCAACACCGATGTCCTTACTCGGACTACAACTTCCCCGATAAGCTCCATCTTTAAACTAAGCGTAGGTATGTTTAAGGTGTAAAAAATCCATGTTATACTGCATCGTCATCCTATAGGAAATCGCTACCGCTTATCACTTATTCCCCATGCAACAATGTATGACAATCTTTCAAGTTTAACAGAAACAGTCTCCAATAATCAGATTCCGAGCGAAATGAATTTCTGGTTGCACACTCACAACGTTATCATGGCAATAGATCTACTAACTAGCTTATAAATGCACTCAGAACACAGCAAATGTTATATGATGTGCTTTCACAATATTAAAGAGCTGGGAGGGAATATGTGTACTAGTTATTATAAATACGTAAAGTAAATACGTTTGACGGCCGACTGGCGCAGTGGGCAGCGAACCTGCTTTCTGAGCCGTGGCCGTGGGTTCGATTCCCACAACTGGAAAATGTTTGTGTGATGAACATGAATGTTTTTCAGTGTCTGGGTGTTTATCTGTATATTATAAGTAATTATGTGTATTATATTTATAGAAATATTCATCAGTCATCTTAGTACCCATAACACAAGCTACGCTTACTTTGGGGCTATGTGGCGATGTGTGTAATGTCGTAGTATATATTTATTTATTTAAATAATAACAACGTACTTCTGCGTTACGTTATTGTTATTTAATAATTAGTTAATTAATTAGTAATTAGTTAATTAGTAAATAATTAGTGTGTTGTTGTTCTTTTTTTTTAGTTTAAAATGAAAAAAAATGGTGTTTTGAAATACCGTCAAAACTCAAAAATGGTATTGAATTTATGGGAATAACTGCTGGGTCACCACCCAGTTCCTTAAGCGATACCAATTTAATTACAGTAGTTAAAGGAGAATAAAACCTGCTTTGACTTGTTAATAGTTGTTCATTTAAAAATAGCTCAAATACCAGATAGATTATCGGCTGAGTACTTTTTTTATATAACTAATACACTGAATCGAAGTTCCAGGCAAAAGCTGGTATTAAAAAAGTGAAAAGTTCCCCGCAATAGTTTATTGAATTGATTCCTCTAGATGTCTGAGTGCTCTTTTATTAGTTCAAGAAAAGGTCGCTTAAGGATGTATCAAAGACAGGTTTTAGTTTAATCTCTTAGTAAATTCAATTCCTCTATACGTGTTACTTTAATGCTGCGAAATCGAAATCTTAAGATATGCTTGAGATGTCTGTGATTTAGCTGCCTAGTTGGTCTACTGGTAAGCATGTTTGACTAAAGATCGCGTAGTCCTGGATTCGATTTAACACTTTAGGTCTATATGTTGTCCGATACTGAAGTTTTTCGAATTTCTTTTCTTTTTTGTCCGGTTTTTGGAAACTTTACGCGGTCCCCCCCCATTGGGGGTGATGGTATCTTATGGTCGATAGCATAAATCTAAAGCGACAAGGTATAAAAACAGACAATAATTAATAATATATATATATACATATATTTAAATACAAATATACAAAATGTAAATGAAAAAAGAATTATTTACTGTCTCTGAGACTTATCTATGACATCGAAACGCTATTAGTTTTTGAGTAAGCCATTGCCATAGTTTTTACTGAAATAAATCATATACCGCCCTAACATCACATGCAATAGTAAAATCCAGTGACTGTCACTTTATTAGGTACGCGTCGCGTAGCATTGGTTCTATGCGCGTGTCGGTCTTTTATCTTCAATAGGGTTGTCATAAGTAAACACTTAGAATGTTGGGATTTCGACACTCTCTTCGATTTCTCTCTTTGATTTAATATTTTTACAGGGTGTTTCCTTGTGAAATATACTTATGCACTCTTCAACAGTATGTAATAATAAATCAGTCGCGCTAAGTTTGCACCTCGCTGATATATGATTGACATAATTTTAGTCAATTTAGCCAACACTTTTTAACAACGATTCGTTTAATTAATATTTCAATTAATATGATTTCGTAGGTTGCCTGGTAGAGATGCGCTTTTAAGTGATAAGGCCGCCTAGTGTACCTTTTTTCCTTTTTTTCTGCTTGTTTTTTTTTATTTGGTGTACAATAAAGTGTATATCATTCACACATTCATTCATTGATTTATTCATTTCAGTCATTCACTTCATTCATTCATTTCATTCATTCAATTACAATAGCAATTCTTTTAAGCGATCAAAATGATGTTTTTTTGCATACCGTACCTAAGCGTCAGTGTGACGTAATCCACGCGAGGTGCAAACTTTGCCTGACCGGCAGGGTGATTACGTATCTCGCGACAGCAATGCGTCAGGCGTAAATCTTGCAATCACTGCTGTCAAACGTCACTTTCCATACCATACAATAAATAAACAAAAGTGACAGCAGTGATTGCAAGATTTACGCCTGCCACATTGCTGTCGCGAGATACATAATCACCCTGCCGGTAGTATATGAAATAGTTGTAGTTGACCAACCAAGCAGATGGCCCACCCGTTGTTAACGTAAAAACCATCGCCCATAAACAAGTCCATCAACGTGTGGACTGTTAGGCCTCATGTGCTCGTAATTAATTATACCGGCAATTACGCCCTTCAGACCGCAACACAGCACATAAGCATGGCGTCAGTACTTCCCCGAACGAGTTCTGTCACAAAATGCTGAACTACTACTAGAAACAAAAAATAAAACACATCAAAGTTAGTTTTTTTTCTGTTATAGTCATATCACATCATATTAAATAGTTTCGCCAGAGCTCTCGTAATAAAAAAGTCATCGGATAAGATGAAATACAGACCAGAACAATATTACAATATATATACCAGACTTTAAATCTCTCCTTTTCACGCCACCGCAAGGCTAATAAAGTCTTTTTAAAACCAAAGCAATCTGTCTCAATATTACAATCAAAGATTAATTTATATGGGCAGTTAATATCACGAGCTGTACAATATATTACAATTTGCGGTGAAGCTGCGAGCAGCCTGCCTAATTAATATCAACTTTGTGTAAAATTTATCACTCTCGAACGATCAAACAATAATTGATCTTCATAACGGATAATAAAGTTGATTTTCTCTTGCTTGCTATGGATCCTAAATTTTTAAAACGTTGCTTGATTTTGATTCTTATCTCGTGAGTGTTAAAATTGAATTTCACTCGCGTACAATCTTAGATTGCTTTTTAAATGTTGAAAATGCACGCTGAGCGGAATTTTATCGTGAAAGTATGAACTCCATGCTTTCATATAACTTTTGTTTGTGTTTCTTACTCCATAATATTGTAGTATTGTACTATATTTGATGAATAGGTAGAAGTGATATAGTGGAAAATCCTAAGAGTTGAAAAGAAAAGTTCAACCTTTTTTTCTGAACCTCGTACAGGTAAACGTAACCGTCAGTCGGTCCCTGCTACCCGTGGTATTATTAGATATTCTTTTTGGACCCTGCTTTCTGAGTCCAAGACCGTGGGTTCGATTCCCACAACTGGAAAATGTTTGTGTGATGAACATGAATTTTTTCCAGTGTCTCGGTGTTTATCTGTATATTAGAAGTATTTATGTGTATAATATTTATAAAGATATCCATCAGCTGACTTAGTACCCATAACATAAGTTACGCTTACTTAGGGACTAGATGACGATGTGTGTATTGTCGTAGTATATTTATTTATATTTTTTTAAAGATGACCAAGTGCTGTAAAAATTGAAAGTTAATTTTACATGTAATATAGGCATCAGAAGTTCTATCAATGTGCCTATTTGAATAAAGAAATATTTGACTTTGACTTTGGTGCTATCACATGTCCGTTGTATTAAAAGCTTGTTTTAATGTAATACGGCCCGGGTCTTGTCTCTCACTTCACCGGCTTTTAGGCAGTCATTTGATATTTTTGAGGCAGCTGTACTTGTACATTACGATTAAACAGAGGCCGGAGCCGAGGTTAGAAGCGTTGGGTTGTAAAACGAGCCGAGAAATATTGCGTTTCGCTTTTAACATTAAATATTTTCATCTCATCCCGAGGTAATGTTGTTACGGGGCAGGAATGTACTACAGTTTACGCGTCGTCGACGCTCCCCAATTTTTGTCGGCGAAACTCCACTAAGAAAACGCCATCTGTGGGGCTAGAATGCGCACAAAAAAAATTAATTCCGACCAGTTTCTCATCCTATCCCATACAAATAGGAAACATAATATAATAATAGTTGCGTGAATATATTACATGACAATATGTCAATTTACTTTGCTCGCACATTATAAAAATTAAAAAAAAACAAAATATTTACACTCATCATTTTTCCCTAACGCGCCAAAAGACGCATAGCTTCAAAAAAATTTAAACAAATTAGTTTTTTTTTAGAAATTAATTTAGATTTGACATCTCTTGTGGCGCTTTCTGAGCTCAGTTTTGCTCGTGGATCCCGTTTCTTCAATGGCATGCGAAATGCCCTCCACTTATGAACTACATAAAGGCTACATAAAGGCTACTAGCCGGCGGTTAATACGAAAGCATTACACAAAGTTTCCAAGCTGCCAGAATCCTTGGACCTATTTTGTAGCGATAAAAGCGCCTCCTATGTCCTAAGCAATTCTAATGCAATTTGTATGTAAAAGGGGAAATGATAAGACAACAAAGACGCTTGTAATGGGCCTGGGCTTAGAGACGTTTTCGGTCTTCCCTTTATGCTTTGAAATAGTTTGTGTACTCATAGAAATTACTGTCGCTACTTATTCGGGACTGCCTCGTTGGTCTAGTGGTGTTGATTTGATTGCGGTAGGATCCTTTCCTGGGTCGGGTTAAGAATTGTTAAGTTTTTCTGATGAGGAAATAAACAGTCTCAGTATCAGGCTAAAGTTAGGAAATTAGCGATGTTGACAACCGTCACGGTTGTCGGAGCGCACCACTTTTACTTTAGCTTCAGGTTATTATCACTGTCATGTTTGTTATATAGTGTAGTTATAATCGAACGTATAAACAGATATCCCACTTGAGGGTAAGTGGAAAATCATCGTCTATAAACAGAGCAACAATTCGCCAATCATGCAAGGAACATATCCTGCAAAGAGTTGGGTCCATCAACCTATCTGTAATTACAACGACACCCACGCCCTTCAGACCGGAACACAGCATTGCAACAATGCTGCTTAGCGGCAGAAATAACCGTGGTGTTTGTACTTCCCCGGATAAGCTCTGTCACTAAAAGCTCCATTACTTCTAAAAAATGTGACAGTTATCTTTAAAACCCACCAACCCACATTAGAGCAGCGTGGTGGATCTATGCTCTATAGACTTCACTACTTATGCTTAACACCGGAAAACTAAAAGGCTGGTGATAATTGAGTTAAGTTCTTAAGTTAAAAAAGTAATATAAGTGAAGACGTTAGCTAGTTGATGGCTGGAGTCCAGGATATATTAATCGGATTTGTTGATTGTTAAATTAAGAATAACGAGACGTTGAGGAAGTCCATATAAAATCTGTAAATGTTTGACTTCGGTACCCTAAAAAAGATCGACTCTGCGTAGTAAAGACCAAATTCAATACATCAAAGAGTTCTTTGTTAATACAGAAAGTCTTAGGGCTTTTGTAGACGGTGCATTTTTTAAGCGCACAACCGTGCGAATGTTGCATTATGAACGACATTAAAGCATTTCAGGGTTCATGGTGACAATTTATTGGCATATGTTTGTATGAAGAGAACGAATGCAAATTTCACATAACAAATAGTTGTCAAGATAACGATTGCAACGATTGAGAATGAGGATCGTTTGGAGACGCAAGACGCGCGTTTATTACATTACTAACGCTACATGCATCTCAGCTCACGTACATCTGTACTTCGTTGTACGCAACTATTATAGGTACTAACATTACCGCGCAAGTCATATTAGCATTGCTTTTAGGATATAGAATAAATAGCATAATATACAAAATACAGAAACCTCATGATAAACCTAAATAATAAATAAATAAATATACTACAGCAATACACACATCGTAGCCCAAAAGTAAGCGTAGCTTGTGTTAAGGGTTCTAAGATGACTGATAAATATTTTTATGAATAACACATAAATACTTAGAATATACATATAAACACCCAGACACTGACAAACATTCATGCTCATCACATAAACATTTACCAGTAGTGGGAATCGAACCCACGGCCTTGGAGTCAAAAAGCAGGGTCGCTGCCCACTGCGCCAGTCGGCCGTCAACAAACCTATATAGGGTATTAAAAATTAAGTTTTTATTTACCACTATTGATAGGCTTATTAGCAAAGCGACATATTGTAACAATTGGTTCTTTGGATGTCTACATGGCGTTGTAAACGAGCGTCGGAATATATGCCGCGTGTATAAGCCCTTAAACAAAACAAAAAAAAACTGAAGATTCCGTAGAACCGCCATTTGTCCATAATGAAAGATCCTCATGCCCTATTTGCTTTAATAATATAATTAATTATTGAAAATGTTTTATCAGGTGCCCGCGATTCCTTTTAACAAAAGCTTTTCACGAAACAGTCAGGTAGGTATTACTGAATTATTAAAATATTTTATGATAAAACATTTGAAACAAAAAGGCAAGGTACATTTTTCTGGGAAACAATGGACCGACCTTCGAGTACCTGCCGACCTAAAAAAAACCGTCCTAAAGATATTGTCTGACATTTTGATGGTTGGTATTTGGTATCAACATTTGCATTAACCTCAGCTGATAAATGTGCCATTGCTTATCACAGGCCTCCGCTCTCATAGAGTATACAGGGTTTAATAAAAAATACCAGAACGCTCTCGACCTGTAGTTGTTTACATTAAAACTAACAACTTTTGCTCTACGACTTTTTTTGACTCGATAGTTTGTGAAATATTCAATATTTTACATACATACTCTACTCTCTACTTGTTACTACTCTGTGATGTAACAAGTAACAATGTAACAACTGCGCGCGATCCACGACCCTATCGTGCGTGCTCGCAGCCGTTTGCCATCAGGGATATGTATTTAGTTTCACAGTGTAATGTCGCATTACAGAAAAAACATGATTTATTACTTTTTTTAAAGGAAATTTTGAAAAGAGAACTAAAGTTGTTGGTTTTAATGATAGGAACTATAAGGCCGAGAGATATATAGAGATATAAATAGAGTTATAGACTATACACACAAAGCTGCTTAAATGTGGGCTTTAATAATTATTATCGAACGCTAGTAATATGACACCTTAAGGTTCTATATCAACGGAAAAAGTGGTTAATGCGACCTCCGCACTGTATAGAGATTTTTTGAAAGAAAGTATATAATTTTTGGTCGACCTGAGAATCAAACCCATATTATCGTGTTACCTCGTCAAATATGCTGAATACTAGATTAATATGGCAGCCCTGAATTATTTCTATGAGTACCTAGACCAATTATATCAAAGCTTATAGGGTTCGTGTTGTAAAAAACGAACCGCTATCAAATAAAATCTACAATGTAGGAGCTACGCATACATAGAAACAAAATTAATGCTGTATATTATCGTCCCTACAAATCTATCCGGTTTACATAGTAACCGGGCAATTACGATCACTTTACACAAAAATAATTGCTTTTAAACACATATCTCAATGTCAGGTGCGAAGTATTAAGTGTTTCAGTTATTAAGACAGACATTAAATTATCGTAGTTACTAGAGTTAATAACTGGTCGTTTAAAAATAAAATTTAAAATGAGTAACTATATTTATTATTTCTGATTTTTTTTCTGGTCCGATCTTGCTTTGGCCGCTAGTTACCACCCTACCGACAAAGACGTGCCGCTAAGCGATTGACAGCCGATTGGCGTAGTGGGCAGCGACCCTACTTACTGAGTCCAAGGCCGTGGGTTCGATTCCCACAAGTGGAAAATGTTTGTGTGATGAACATGAATGTTTTTCAGTGTCTGGGTGTTTATATGTATATTATAAGTATTTATGTATACTATTCATAAAAATATTTATCAGTTATCTTAGTACCCATAAACAAGCTACGCTTACTTTGGGACTAGAAGGCGAAGTGTGTATTGTCGTAAAAAAAAAAAAAGTATTCCGGTGCGATATCGCGTAGAAACCGATCAGGGATATGGCTACCATACTCCCTAACAGGTAAGCACGCTACCAGACTGCATCATCACAAACCAGGTGAGATTGCAGTCAATGGCTAACTTGTAGTAAAAAAAAACTAACTAGTATAACTACTGAATACTGAAGCGGTGATAGCGCAGTGGGTAGGAGCTCGACTTCACTTTCGGGGGGCCAAATTCGAATCCTAGCACGCACCTGTAACTTTTCTAAGTTATGTGCGTTTTAAGTAATAAAAAATATCACTTGCTTCGACGGTGAAGTAAAACCTGCGTGCCTCAGAGTTCTCCATAATGTTCTCAAAGGTATGGAGTCTACCAATTCACACTGGGCCAGCGTGGTGGATTACGGCCTTAAACCCTTCTCATTGTGGGAGGAAACCTATGCTCTGTACTGGGCTGGTAATGGGCTGCAGTGGCGTGCACAGGGTTTTTAACAAGGGTATGCATAAAGAAGGAAGATGCCACAAAATGGAAACACCCTTTGCATTTATGACTTATACAAAAATTTAGGGTAGCCAGAGCTTTTGTGCCTGTATGAAGTGCACGCCACTGATGGGCTGATATGGTTATGAAAATAAATTACACATAACGCATTTTCGACAAAGTCTCAAGACAAAAGCTAGTTAGCAC
Source organism: Pararge aegeria (assembly GCF_905163445.1). NCBI lineage: Eukaryota > Metazoa > Arthropoda > Insecta > Lepidoptera > Nymphalidae > Pararge > Pararge aegeria. The sequence goes on along the minus strand of NC_053195.1, from coordinate 4,649,900 downwards.
AATAACTCCAGAACGCTACAATTACGCCATAGGCAAACCTTTTGACAGTTCGCTCAGGAGTTGGTAATTAAATGTTGAAATACGGCAACTGTACAAAGCGATGAAATACTAAGAACGCTGCAACTTCGAGATAGTGGGAGAGAAAAAAAAAATAAGACGAACAATCCTTTTGCGGTAAAACGTAGCTTAATTTAAAAAAGATTGTTCCCGAGTTTTTAGTTGTTTAAAATTCGTTCTGATGATGTAATTTTGGTGTTCGTCGAGATTTCCTTTTACACGCTTTATATCAGCTTCACATGTATGTTTGTAACCGACTCTTTTGGACTTGATTTTAACCCTATTCAAACGGACTGATTTCGTTCAAACTTTGTAGATATATCGAGGAACAATGACAATAAACTAATTTTATAAGATTATTCCATTTTTCAATTTGCAGAATAGGATTAATTTATATAAATTTCATCTATAGTTGATAAGGCAGAAATGAGGTTGATTTTAATCAACCGTCTGTAGCTGATTTTTCTAATACCTATTAATAAATTTGATGGTGAATGGGTAACCGATTCATTTTCCTCTAATAAAAATCATAGTTTAAGAAAAACTAAAAATCACGCTTTTATAAATAAACTAAACTAAAAGGTTGGTTATTCGTTTGGTTTTTTATACCAAGTTTAGTCTTTTTGAACTATTATTTATTATTAAGATGTGCTTGCTTCTTCGGTCTAGTGGTTAGTATGGTCAACTACGTATCAGACGACTGTGTGTTCGAATCCCGGAGAGGGCCAAATAGTAGCCAACTAGTTCTCTTCATTTAAAACTACGTGCCAACTGCAAAAATAGGGGCAGCTTTGAAAACTGACTAATTAGGGGCTGCTTTGAAAACAGACACCCCCTGGCCTAATGGTGAGTACGGGGGTAATATGCAAGGTCCCGGATTCAATCTCCGGCGGAGCAATTTTAGTGCCGCGTAGAAACCGATTTGGGTCATATGACATATCCCTAACAGGTTACCCGCTAGACTGCTACATCACTTACCACCAGGTAAGGTTTCATAGGGCTAACATGTAGTGTAATAAAAAAAAGTCCCAAAGCTACCCTAAGCCGACTTGGAGATTAGGTGGACACCGATTTCTTCGAGTTCTTACCTCGGCTTAAAACCTATAAAATTGCTCCAGCCAGCTTGTTCAATAATAATAAATAGAATTACGAAATACTGTTAAAGGGTGCATAAGTATATATTTCTTAAGGAATTACCAGTATCAGAGCAAAAAGCATATGAAGTTATATTTCTGTATACATTTACAGTTTACGTTGTATAAATAAATGATACTAGCTGACCCGTGCAACTTCGTCTGCACCAAATCGGTTATTACCGAAAAACACGAATAAAATGACATTTTCTAAAAAATAATGCTAGATCGATTTATCAAATTTCATAAAAATCGTTGGAGCCGATTCCGAAATTCCAATTATATATATATATACAAGAATTGCTCGTTTAAAGATATAAGATAAATATACACTGGAATAAACATACTTAAACCAAAATTCTTTATTTGATCAAAGTATAAAAATAAAAAATTAACCTATATAACCTTCTACGTAACATCAACGTTTAATTACGCCCAATTTCATTTCATCGAAGATACGAATCGAGTGAGTTCCTCTTTAATTAAAATTTTCTAAGTAATTTTCTCCACTTTTCGACTTCCATTGTTAGCGGAATAATAATTTATGAACTGAAATCGCTTTCTACTTCTTACAAGTAAATTAGGTGTAATAATAATAGGGCACTGTATGTTCTTTAGCAAATTGTGAGTAACCTGTGAAGAATGTACTGAGAATAAGATTGTACTTGCTTACTGAGGAACTTGGTCGGACCTCATAGTATTTTTTTGTGTATGATAATAAATGGAAATGACTGTACAGGATCTATTGTGATACGCTCGACCGTGACAATAGGAAGATCTACCTCCGAGCGGGCGATCGTGCTCGGGGACCGAGGTCTGAACATTCATTTTTGGAAGTTGTATATATAGGCATTACTTGTGAATTCTTCGCTAGGCGCGATGCATTATTTTTGTGGCGCCATCTAGTTCTGTAATGTGGAGACCGCTACACTGACCAAGCAAATGCTGCGCAAAGGAAGTTCGTTAAGGTGCATTTTACTTTGACGGTATAGAATTACGAAAAGCTTAAACGACTGCTCGATTGCGACCAAGAAAATTTACTGATTTGATCCTAATTTATATTTTTTATATTGTATACAATAAAAGAGCATTCATTAATTCATACATTCACTCATTCCTATATATACATTCATAAGGGTATAGATAACCAATTCGGCACTACTGATTTTATTGGTACTCGCCACGAAACGATTCTCAAGGCCTCTTCCATCAAACGGGCTCCCCTTACTCCATCCGTTCGTCGGAACGAGTCCGTCATTCGAACCTGTATTAAGGATGTGCACACCAAGCGCATTATTTTTGATTACTTTTTACCAGCGAGGAATTCATACTTTCCCGTGAGACTCAAATATTTTTCGGGATCAGAGGTTAATTTAGAATTTTTAATCAGAATTTGATTTACACGAGTGTTAAATTTCATCCAAATTTCTGACTGTTTTTTTGATTGATTTTCACTAAGAATTCACAGGCGCTGTAGCGGACCCAGCCATGCGGCTTTCAATTATGCGCAGAGACCTTTTTACCGATTTAATACTCACGCTAGAATACGCATTTATCCCTACTAACTATTATTATTATAAATGTCAATGTAAGTTTGTTTGTTACGCTTTCACGCAAAAACTACAGAACCGATCCTCATGAAACTTTGTACACATATTCTTGGAAGTGTAAGAAGTAATATAGGATACTTTTTATCCCGACATTAGGCTCGGTTCCTTTGGAAGAGAGGATGAGTGTTTGACGATTTTACACAAATTATAACCGATTAAAATAATTATTTTTGTACTATAGAGGTTATCATATGTGTTTATTTTGCCCAAACTGTGGTTCGAGATCGAGAACTCCTCAGCGGACAGCAGTAAACCCCTCATTTAAGGCTTAGCGATACTGAATATTTTTTTAGATCAACAACTAAATTTAATGCCACATCAAAAAACAAAATCAAGTCGCGGGCAACAGCTAGTACTCTATAAATAGAGTTAACTTAGCAGGATATGCGAGAAACAAGTCGTACAACCACCCTGTGTTCATAAACATGAGGTCTCATGTTATTGTTATTACACCATTACACCGTCAACAACACCCTTCAGACTGGTACACAGAAATGCTGCTTGGCGGTAGCTAAGCAGGCCGGTTGAGCGCTCTCACAAAAAGCTTTACAACTTTGACAGACAGGGTCGACAGAAAAAGCTCAGTATGACACCAACTTTACAGTGTACACAATAACGCAACACGATTCCGGTTTAAGATTCCAATCTAAGTATTAAAATGTTCCAACAAAATGGCTTCTGGGCGTCGTCGTCAGTTTACAAGGATTAATCAAATATCTTTATTCCCTTGGCAGTTCAATTTGATGCCAGGTCGTTTGTGATCGAGTCGTATCTCAATTTTATTGACATTTGTATATTAGAGGAACTTCGAATACTTCAGGATGGGATTTCAAATGTTTACCATACCTTGAGAGCATGTTGAGCCAGTATCATTATTATCATCACCAGCTGTCCCGGTATCATTATTATCATCACCATCATCATATCAATCCAATACCTGCCAGCTACAGGTCTCCACAATGAGAAGGGTTTAGGCAGTAGTCCACCACTGCCCAGTTCGTAGTGGTGGACTTCACACGCCTTTGAGAACATTATGGAGAACTCCCAAGCATGCAGGTGTTTCGATGTTTTCTTTTTATTTGTCTACAGGTTAGCCTTTGACTGCAATCTCACCTGGTGGTAAATGCAGTCTAAGAGGGTAGCGGGCTAACCTGTAAGGAGTATGGTAGTAATACCCCTTAATCGGTTCTTACACGACATCGCACCGGAACACTAAATCGCTTAGCGGCACGTCTTTATCGGTAGGGTGGTAACTAGCCACGGCCAACGCCTTCCAACAGACCAGACCAGAAAAAAAAATCACAACGCTCAACGTTGCGCCAGGGAGGCAACTTCACAAATAATACAAGTGATATTTTTTATTGCTAAAAACGCACATAACTTAGAAAAGTTAGAGGTGCATTCTGGGATTCGAACTCGGCCTAATCATTATTATCATAATCTCTATAAGAATTCTCCACTGCTAGGAACTCCTCTCTCATAAGAGCGGACCTCCCTGATGCGGGCAGGTTGCCTTAAAAGATTATTTATTGTCATATTCCAATAATAACTAAAATTAACATTCCAGTAATAACTATAAATAATAACTAAATAACTTGGGAACGATTGCTTAACGTGCTCTCTGAAGCACGGGAGCGGAATTCACAAATTTCCAGATCCCAAGTTGGTAGGTAAAACCTCAATTTCTACAAAATATTGAATTCTAATTGATAACTGTATCAGAAACTATCGGTTAAATAGATTTGAGCTAAAACACGTTGGTGGAGTAATCGTGAAAAAGTAAATAAAATACTAATAATTATAAATGAAGTGCTCTAGAAATCCAAGACTAGTAATATCTCACTAGTTAAGTAGTTTTAAAACAAAGCTGTGTCAAATACCGGGTTGAAAACATGACGAAGTCTCTTCTAAAAGACCCTAAAAATACGGCAATATGACGTTTTTTTCATTCATTAGTTCAGATACCTTTTACGACAGAGATACAGGCGGAGTTAACGAGATAGAAGCTGATGTATCCAATAAAACAACGTTGCAACGTGTTGCTCCGAGCCATAAACATGAGACGAGCATAAAGGTGAATGATAGCCATTAGAGCTGAGAGCGATGGGCCGGGATGTCTTGACATGTGTACAGTGTCGGCGAAGAATCCTGCTATTTACACTTAGTCATGCCGCGCTTAAATTACTGAACTACTTGACTAATTAAAACTAAGCAGACCAGGCGAGTAATGTGCAGAATAAAACAAGATGCCGCAAGCTTTTAACATGAAATAAGTATAAGGTGTATATCAGAGACATAAGAGCAGAGAGTAAATGAATGGGATATCTTGACATGAGCACAGTGTCGCCGAGAAATCCTCCAATTTACACTTAACTATGCAACTTTTGAACTACTGTACTACTTGAGTATTTTTAGTTATAATTATAACTAAAAATACCAGGCAAGTCGTGTTCGTAATAAAATAAAATTATCACAGGCTATACACGTGAAAGGAGTGGTGAATAATAGAGGCATTACAGCGCAAGCAAGGAGATGGGATATCCTGACATGTGCACAGTGTCGCCGAGGAATACTGTTTTCACTTAATTGTGCCACATTTGAACTACTGAGCTACTTGACTAATTAACATACCAGGCAAGTTATGTAAAGAGCAAAAGAAGATTGCCACAAGCTATAAACATGATAGGAGTATAAGGTGAATAATAGAGGCATTAGAGCGAGGAAAGAGCGAGGGGATGCGATATCTTGACATGTGCACAGGGTCGGCGAGGAATCCTATTTACACTTAACTGTGCCACGCTTGAATCACTGAGCTACTTGACTAATTAAAACGGAACGGATCCGACCATTGATGAACGAAATTAAACAATATTGGAATGTGATCTGCCGAGCTTTTTTAAAGTTTAAAAAAGTTTCCTTACAAAATATGAATTAAGATTCCTTTGTAAGTCTACGCTCTGAGAAATTCACATACCATGCTAGTAAGCAAAGTTAAATTTCAAGTAGTGTGAATGCAGCATACAGGATGGCAACGTTTACGAAAGATCACCACAAAAAGATTTAGTAAAAGAGCTTCTAAGAATTTTTCTTAGAAAATAATGATTCAGATTTCATTGTAAGTTTACCATCTGGGAAATTTACATACCATGCTAGTTAGCTAAAGTTAACTTTCAAGTTGTGTGAATGCAGCATACAGGATGTCAACATTCACAAAGGGTCACCCCACAGCGCACCTGTCTTCAAATCTCAACAATAACTGCGAAACTCAGAGAGCAATTTTAGGGCTCTCGTCGTCTACGGATTACATTATGATGAATACACGTCCTTAGTGAGTCAAGTGACACTACAAAGGATGTCGCAGGACCTTAAGAAATATATCTTCTCTCGTTACAACTTGCGAGAGTTAACCAGGAAACACTATGTTTGGATACAATATAGTAAGTTTTACTCGGTACTTGATGTGCCAGTGGTTTCGCCCGCGTGTTCTTTATATACTACGCACATAACAAAACACTCAGTTTCGAATTATTTAACGGAATTACGTAGTATATTTTTGATTCTCTCACAGTACTCGTATATATATATATATATGTATTACGGGTTAGTCTTTCACTGTAATATTGTCTGGTGGTAAGTGATGATGCAGTCTAAGATGGTAGCGGGCTAACCTGTTAGGGAGTTTGGTAGTCACATCCCTAATAGGTTTCTACGCGACATAGCACCGGAACACTAAATCGCTCAGCGGAACGTCAAATATATACGTCCTATTATGCCTCTTTATCTAGTTTATTAGTTAGTATTTCACCTTCACGCAGCAACGGAGCCAAAAAGCAGCGTGCTGCTTTCATGAAGATAGGCTGCATAACGTATTAAGTAGGTACATTATTAGTCTAAAGCGTAAATAAACCCTTTCACAATTCAGATAAATAAACGATAATTTTAAAGTTACATTACTCATATTGAAATCTAAAAAGTAACAAATTTCGCGGATGAGAGCTTAGAGTTTTAACAGAAAACTCGGATTCATGAAGCCGCGAAGGTCTCGCTTAATGCGTTGATGTGTTTGCAAACAGACTTAGCATTAACTGCCATTTTGTTGGCGAAATCGTACATATAGTGGGTAGGTTTGCAATTATATCCAAGTTATAACAGTCAAATGAAATTTGCTCTTAACCTTCAACAAAATATTTCTTATGACTGTGCTGAACCGATTAGGCTGAAATTTGGAATAATAAAAAAAAAATTGTCACAGGCTATACACGTGAAAGGAGTGGGTGAATAATGGAGTTTTTTTTTTTTTTTTTCGGATTGTGTGTAGCTGATCAACCCTAATGATTTTAACAGCGTAACGAGGGCTTGTTGGCGAGCCTCGGAATGGGGCTCTGCCAAGAAGAGTTTGAACCCTAGGGCTCGAAGTAGCGAAGGGATCGTCGGCCTGAGGGCGCGTCATGTGAGGCCGAACCTCGGCTCAGGCGACGATTGGAGTGAAAGGGTTACGGACGGTGATTAATCCGCACGCTTCCGAGAACGTGGTGCGAGCCCACGTCCGGTTGACGTCAGAAGTCGGGGACCTCGTCTTCGCCGGCGAAGACGCTGATCTGAATAATGGAGGCATTACAGCGCAAGCAAGGAGATGGAATATCTCGACATGTGTACACGCCGAGGAATCCTGTTTATATTTAACTGTGCCAAATTTGAACTATTGAGCTAATTGACTAATTAACATACCACGCAAGTTATGTAAAGAGCAAAAGAAGATTGCCACAAGCTATAAACATGAAAGGAGTATAAGGTGAATCATAGAGTACATATAGTGGGTAGGTTTGCAATTATATCCAAGTTATAACAGTCAAATGAAAATTGCTCTTAACCTTCTACAAAATATTTCTTATGAATGTGCTGAACCGAGTAGGCAGAAATTTGGAATAGAGATAGATAATATCTTGGATTAACATATAACTAGGCTGTTAGTCCCGGAAAAAGCCATCGACTTCTGGAAAACTGAATTCAAGTCATCATCATCATGAGACTATTAACGGCCCACAACAGGGCACTGGTCTCCTCGCGGGATGAGAAGGGTTTGTACGGGAGTTATGGTGATACGATCTCCGTAACAATAGAAAGATCTTCCTCCGAGCGGGTGATCGTGCTCGGGGACCGAGGTCCGAACATTCATCTTTGGAAGTTGTATATATATTTTGTGGCGCCATCTAGTTCGGTAATGTGGAGACCGCTACAGGTTTAAGCCGTAGTGGCTGGCCAAGTGTGGATCGTTAGATTTCTCACGCTGTTGAGAAAATTGTGGAGAACTCTCAGGCATGCAGGTTTCCTTCGCCGATTAAAGCAAGTGATATTTAAATTACTCAAATTAAAACGCACGTAAGTCAGAAAAGTCTGTGATGCGAGCCGGGACTCGAACTCGGACTCCACGAAAGGAAAGGCGAAGCCTTACCCACTAGGCCATTACCGCTTCTTTTAGGAATTTAAGTCGATCAGTTTTCACTAAAGCTTTTGTTGACCGTAGCAAACTTCCTCAAAAACGTCTCCAATAATCCTCCAAACCTAAAACGGATATATGGAAAAAAATCGCAAAAAAAAAATTAAATAAAAAATACATTTGGTTGATAACATCACATTCTCTCTGAGCGCGAAATAGAATAACATTGCATGTTTTTTCTGTCCCCGGTAAAACCGCGTGGCATTTATTTGTACGAGCATTTTCCAATACAACCCCTTCGGCTACAAGTTGAATAGAAGGTTATACTAAGCTTGTTTGAAGACACACCAATGCTTTCAGTGAGGTTTTGAAAGCTACGTAAGTATAGCTATGCTTTGCGACGCTGTAAATATATATATATCCTAAATTCTATTATAATTTATCCGCATACGGAAGGGACATTTGTTTGTTTTAGTATATTGTTCACCAGATAAATTTAAATGGTCAAAATAAGCGGTGATAGCGCATTGGATAGGAGCTCGACTACACTTTCGGGGGGGCCGAGTTTGAATCTCAGCACGCACCTCTAACTTTTAAAAGTTATGAGCGTTTTAAGTAATTAAAAAATCACTTGCTTCAACGGTGAAGGAAAACATCGCGAGAAAACAACCTGAAAGTTCAAAGGTGTGTGGAGTCCACCAATCCGCACTGAGCCAGCGTGGTGGACTACGGCCTTAACCCCTTCTCATTGTGGGAGGAGACCCGTGCTCTGCGCAGGATTGGGTAAAAGTGATATATTTTTAAAAAGCGTTGATAGCGCAGTGGTCAGGACTTTGGTCTTCCTTTAGACTGAGTTCAACTGAGCTCCAATGTTTAAGTTTAATTTAATCAAATTATAATACTTTGCGTTGCGCGTGCTTTAACGGCGAGGAAAATATTGTAAATAAATCTGCACGCCTGAGAGGTTTCCATAATGCTCAAAGACGTGTAAATCTACCAATTCGTACTTGGCCACCGCGGTGGACTATGTCCTAAGACTTCCCATCTTTGTCGCTAATAACGTGATAATGGATAACGGTTGTTACTGCTAACACGTGATACTAATAATCGTTAAATCGCCAACCCATAAAAGAGCAGCGTGGTGGGTCTACGCTCTAAAAGCCTCGTGTCCCATGAGAGAGCCTGCGTAGGTGCGTGATGATACAGGCTGTGTCGTAAATAATACAAAAAAACACTCGATGTCGAACCAACACCTATATTGAAATTGATGCAAATCAATTTTCATCTAAAAATTACGCGTTCAAAAATCAAAGCATGCAAAAAAACAATGCCGATATGATTTTTAATCATTCCAATTGGAAAAACAAACAGCGATATCACGCGCTCATTGAGTTACAAAATATAATAACAGATACTGTATTTTTTCTGTCCCAAATAATCACATTCATTTTTTGTTTATGTAGCATGTAGATTTTTAGTAATATTTACAAGCTTTTATTTAACTCGCTTAGTTCATATGCATTGCTGTTTTTCTTCTCTATGCGTGACAAGTTTGGTTTAGCTTTAAAACCAAGCATTCTTAATTTGCATCCCGCGAAAACAGGTTCTGTTTGCTATTGGGATATAAAGTCTACACTTTACAAAATGTGCCAGTTATCATCAAAATTGGATCAGGGATTAATATATATACATATCAGGTATAGCTTACTAAAAGCATATTTTCGCATCTAATACTAGTATTTTTACTTATACTAGTGTTATATAAATATAGTACTAATGATATCAGTATCGTCCCGTAATCAGTATCATGGAATAAAGAACTTTTGATATCTTATTGATGCAAAATAATATTCTTTAGAATAACCCCGTTGGGTGCAAAAGCGCTAAGCCTGTTTGTAGACACACCAACGCTCTCAGAGATCTTTGGAGTTCCATTCCAGCTTCCCGCTAAGAGCCCTCTTATCCCCAAATCAAATATAAACAAAAGCGTTTTATGTTACACTACTCGATAAACATTTTGTCATGATTTTCATATTTACTCTAGATGGTGAAGTTTTTTGATTAGGTTAGGAGGTCTACCTCCAAAGGTTTTTTTACTGGGTCCTATCTCTGAGAGAGACTGTAGAGCATACACCCATCACGCTCTACAAATGCGGGTCGACGGACTTTAAGAGTATTCAAAAATGAGATTATAAAGTCAACATCTCTTGAGGATGCTCCGGTTTCGGAGTGAAACGTGCGTAGAGGGTACATTGCCGAAGATCTGTTTGGTATAAGGCTTGAAGAAATTATAAATTACACCATACAGATTCTCTTACTTTTTGCGGTGTATAGCAAATTAAGCTTAATTTTCATAATATATTATGCCTTTCTTAAATATAGTTCAACGGGTTTCAACGGGAAATTAGCAACACGAAAGAATCCAGTGGTAGAATTATGCAAACCAAGAAAGCATCGTACAGCTGTACGATGCTCTCAATTTAAAAGTGACGTTGTCAGTGTAGTATGTCGAACAGTTCGTGAAATACCGACAAAAAGAACTCCATAGCGGGTAGTCAGATTCCGCCCGTGACATCCAACTTGACATCTCGTACCTACGCAGTCCCGTCGTGACCACGATCCATACAACTGGGTCGAAATATCGACAAATTCAAAAATATTATCGTGGTATGTACCCGTTGAACTATATTTAAGAAATGTTGATTAACCACAAAAATCTTATTATAAAATATCATGCCTGCTTTTATCCAATAATAATAGGTTACTTTTAAGCCATTGAATAAGTAAACGCGAGTAGAAAATCTAACACTTGAAACACAGATTCGCAGACTCAAAAATGCTTATCACTATACTGACGAGGCATTTCGTGCTACTTGATGTTTCTGTATTTAAACAACGCTTCAAAAAAGGCGGTGGTATATTCTCCGAACCTGCTACGTGGACTTATATCTCCGGATACGGGCGATTCCGAGGCGAGTTACTATTAAGTTTCCTTATCCGAGCATTACCTCGGCCACTGTATTGCGATAAGTAAAACTTAATTTACATACTAGATAATTCTACAAGCTCCTCAGTACATGTATAATCTTAGGAGGTTGTATGTTGTCTTACTGGTTTTTGTTGACCGCGGTAACGGCGATTTGGGAATTCACAATTCCTGAATTTTCCCTGGTCTTATATAGCATACTAGCGGTACCTCGCGACTTCGTTCGCGTATGTCAACCTTAAAAGATAGACATGTGTCAACCTTAAGAATAGAAATTTGTCAACATTGGATAGAAGCAGGCGTTACTTTGCGGAAATCCATAGTATATTATGAAAATTAAGCTTAATTTACTATGCTCCGCGAACAGCAGGAGAATCTGTATGGTGTAATTTATAATTTCTTCAATTCGTATACTCCACAACAAACAGATCCTCGGCAATGTTTTGACGGCCGATTGGCGCAGTTTGCAGCGACCCTGCTTTCTGAGCCCAAGACCGTGGGTTCGATTCCCACTACTGGAAAATGTTTGTGTGATGAGCATTAATGTTTTTCAGTGTCTGGGTGTTTATATGTATTTTCTAAGTAGTATATAATTCATAAAAATATTCATCAGGCATCTTAGTACCCATAACACAAGCTACGCTACGCTTACTTTTTGGCTAGATGGCGATGTGTGTATTGTCGTAGTAGGTATATTTATTTATTTATTTAATGTACCCTCTACGCACGTTTCGCTCCGAAACCGGAGCATCCTCAGGAGATGTTGACTTTACAATTTAATTAAGCATTGTTGTAACATAGCAACACTTCACATGGCATGCAAAGAGCAAGTCCTGAAAGTTGCCACCCTGGAAATCAATATGTGGTGTAGTTTAACAACTTCATGTGCCTGTAATTAAAACAGCAACCACGCCTTTTAGACCGAAACAAAGCATTGCTGCTTAGCGGCAGTTATAATCATGGCGATAGTACTTCCCCAAACGAGGTATGTCACAACGAGCTCTTCTACTACTAAAACTACTCATAACTAAACTATATGTCTATAGGTCTATTGATTTTAACGAAAATTTAGCAAACAGCAGATTGTAATCTGGTATCGCTAAACAAATAGGAAACCTGTAATTTCGTATTTAAACACGGTAAATCAGTTATGGGCGAAATGTTGAATTTTAAAAGTAAATTTCCCATTTTTATATCAGTAATCTGCATAAGAAAACAGCTTCCCTTTATATTAATTTCGTGTCGTAGCCCCGATACGCACGCTTTACGACGCGGCAACGTTATCACGACTGAAAATTGCAATTTAGATTTTAATTTTTAAACTTCACCAAGGTGAAGCCTATAAAACCTAAACAGTTTTACAAGTTTTTTTTCATCAAATACTTAGTTTGGTCAGAACTGAACTTCTAAGCGTATTATCATCCACCTAGCCTTAGGTTACTTTTGGGTTCTTTTTTGTAGGGATGGGCCAAAACACTTTATAACAGAGTATAAAATTATTTCCTTCAATTTGGGGGACTTCAATGTAGCTATTTTTACTAGTAATTTGTTACGGAGTCTCTTTTAAATGTTTTTAACTAAAGGGATATTAATTTAAGGTTGAAGAAAGAATTATTTTATTTGGAATATAACTATAAAAATTCAAAATCCAAAATATCCCTTTATTGATTTAAGAATTTTTTGGGTTGTTTTAAATGCTAAATAAAAAATATTAAAAAATGAGTATTAAAGAATGAGAAATTTTATTCATTTGTGTATGAAAGATGGAAGAAATTATAAATTACATCCTGCAGATTCTCACGCTTTTCGTGCGAGTATAGTAAATAGAGTTTCATTGTTTATCATGGAATTCCGCAAATAAAAAATAAATATAATACGAATAATATGGTGACATTTTATTGGCATATGTTTGTATGAAGAGAACGAATGCAAATTTCACATAACAAATAGTTGTCAAGATAACGATTGCAACGATTGAGAATGAGGATCGTTTGGAGACGCAAGACGCGCGTTTGTTACATTACTAACGCTATATCACATCTCAGCTCATCTCATCTCAGCGTACATCTGTACTTTGTAGTACGCAACTATTATAGGTATTAGCATTACCGCGCAAGTCGTATTAGCATTGCTTTTAGGATATAGAATAAATAGCATAATATACAAATTACAAAAACCTCATGAAAAACCTAAATAATAAATAAAAAAATATACTACGACAACACACACATCGCCATCTAGGCCCAAAGTAGATAGCTTGTGTTATGGGTACTAAGATGATTGATGAATATTTTTTCGAATAATATACATAAATAATTAGAATATACATATCACTAAAAAACATTCGTGCTCATCACACAAAACATTTTCCAGTCGTGGGAATCGAACCCACGGCCTTGGACTCAAAAAGCAGGGTAGCTGCAAATTGCGCCAATCGGCCGTCAAAGTAACGCCTGCTTCTATCTCTTATATTTATTACATAATCGTTTTGTATTTCGGACGAGTACGAATAGCCGAATTATCTGACAAATAGTTCACAAGCTTTGAGCAGGGAAATGTATCCAAGATGGCCTCTCTACTTACGATATTAAGGCTGATAATGCAATAAAGTAAATAACAACGTATTCCGAGCGTATAAAGAAAAAAAACCCTCTACATTATCCAATTTCTGTCGAGATATACAAAGACAATGAGACGCGATATTGATGCCGTTCCGCTGAATTGAGTTATGTCCCGACAAAATGGCGGGCATGACAACGTCAATGTTATTTCCGCTGCTAAATCAGAAACAGAAATAAAGATCTCATTTAGTGCTGCGTCATAGAATCAATAACCTTCATGCCACAGGTTTATTCCTTAAGGACTTGAAAATGTCTACCTTACCTAGTGTGTAATTTTTTACCTACGTCAACTTATTCGATCGCGAGAAAGTAAGCTACGATTTGTATGGAATCGAAAAAGCGCCATCTAGTTACAGTACTAGAAAACAGTATTGTAATATTCATTGAAGTTGCTCAAAACTTAGTCCGCATACAATTTGTATGAAGTATACCAAAACAAATTTTATAACGCTTCATTTGTTTACTTTATTCATCTAGAATCCTCTCTAAGTAATTAAGAAGTTACTAGAGATCAGATGAACATATATAAATACCCTACTTGTGTGTTGAAATCATAATCCTGCTTTTAAAAAGGCTCTAGTCATTTTATCATTACAACATTATCGATTTAAAATAAACCCTTAGTAGGCCACGAATCTTTCCCCGGAATGAGAAGGGTTTAGATAACTAGTCAAGCATGCTGGCCAAGTGCAGATTGGTAGATCGCCACCTAGCCCCAAAGTAAGCGTAGCTTGTGTTATGGGTTCTAAGATGATTGATAAATAATTTTATGAATTACTAGCCGTTTCCAGCCCGCTTCGCTGGGCGAATTGAAAAAGGAAATAAATTACATTTTATGTTTCATTTTTATTTATTTTTTTCATATTTTTATTATTCTCCTTTTTTTTTATTTTTGTATGAACATAAATAGGCCCCGCGGATAGAACTGTAAGCATCGATATTGTTTAGACTGACTCAAATTCCAAATTCCATCGATTTAGCCTGTATCTTTCATCCAGGTGATTTTTCTCACTAATATTCATTGTAACTTTCAATGTGCAATCATTTCCGTGCCTTTCTTCCAAAAATTAATAATAATTGACATGAAGAAAAAAATTTGAAATGAGCATTGAAAGTTTAAGTTAAAGTCATTGCAAGTCTCATATGTGAAGTTGAAATCTGTCTAGGTTCAAGTGCGACGAATTTTCTGTTAACTAAAATTTTCTCCGTGACATCAATTTTTTATAGAAAATTAATTGTGCATGTTTTATATGAATTCTATTGGAATAAGTAACTAAATTTCTTTTCCACATCTCATGTGCTTGGAAAATGCATTCATTTTAATCTATTACATTTCCGCGATCCCGCAATAAAAGAATTCGTCGGTTATGTAGTCTGCAAAAGTAAAATGAATGTAAAATTCTTAGTCCGTTGATTGGATAGCTACATGTAAAGTTAAGTTTTTGAAACCTCTCAATGACTTTTTCTCCGCTGCCAAAAAGACGATTGTTGTAAGGAAATACACGAATATCCCTACATACACGAAGATCCCCACCAAATTTGGAGTCTGTAGAAGTTACAGGTTAGATATAAAAATTTTAGATTTTAACACCCACCCCCGCAATTCCTGTCGGAAGTAGACTTTATTGAAATCCATTTTGAGATGTTCTTTATGTGAATAATAAAAGATTCCTACCATATTTAGAATTTTTAGAAGCTATATTTCGAAATTGAAATTTTTTATTGTTAACACCCACCCCCGCGAACCTTATTGGAGGTGATTCATTGTAAAATCCGCTCGAAGATCATTTTTATATTACATATAGAACACTCTCACTAAATTTGGAGTCTATAGGAGCTATCGCTTGGAAATTGAAAATTTTCATTGTTAACGCCCCCGCAATCTTCTTTGGGGTGGGATATCGTAAAATTTGTTCATAAATCATTTTTACATCACTTATACAAAATTCCTACAAAATTTGGAGCTTGTAGCTGGAAAATTAAAAATATTAATTGTTAATACCCACCCCCGCAACCCCCTGTGGGGTGAGCTATCGTAAAATTCGTCCATAGCCTATTTCTACACCTCTTACAGAAGATTCCTACCAAATTTGAAGTCTATAGGTGCTATAGTTTAAAAACGGGAATTGTTCATTGTTAACGCCCCCGCAATCCCCTTTGGGGAATGAAATTCTTAAAATCTATTCATAGCTGACCTCTACATAGCAAAAGTAATATTCCTACCAAGTTTCACGTTTCTAAGTCTTATGGTTCCCGAGATTTCGTGGTGAGTGACTATATAGATGGGAATTCTTCGATTATCATCGAAATTTTTAACTTTTTATCAGGCTTTTTTAAAATTTTCTTACATACAAAACTTTCTCTTGACAATTCTGAAGATAAAAAAAAAGCCCAATTGGTCCAGCCGTTCTCCACTACCGTGAGTAGATTCTTAGCTGAATGTAAAAAACCATAATCCGTTTAATACACTCTGTTGAAATCCATGAAAACAAAAGAATCAAGAGAAAATGCTTATCTTTTGTTTTTATTAGCGGGATAAATGTTCATAAAAGTAAAACAGCAATAAAAAAATGAAGGAATGTTGGAATTCAAAAAATAGATAGCCATAAACCATCTAGGAAAAATTTCGCATCGAATGGTGGTAGTTTCATGTCGATAAGATCAGTGGTTTAGGCGTGATTGAGCCTCAAACGAAGACCATTTTCATTATATATATATATAGATATACATAAATACTTATAAAATACAGATAATAATAAATTAGACAGTTAACAGATGTTGAAACTGCTAGGCTTGTTTATTTTGCACACTTCCATAGTGTAATGTCGTAAGGGATATTGTTATGGGGCAGAGCTGTTGATATAAAAACTATAATTAATTATACTACAGAATAAATCTGTGCGATCGATATATAAACTTAGATTACGCGAAAAGTTAAAAACTCAGACACTGAGTGTTTATCTGTATCTAACACGTGTTCATCACAGAAATATTTTCCAGTAGTGGGTATAGAACCCACGGCCTCGGTCTTAGAAAGCAGAGTTGCTGCCCACTGCGCCAATCAGCCGTCGAGGTTTTTGGTTAAAACACAAGCAAACAAAACACTCGAGGCGCGTGTCCTAAAATATTACCTAAAGTTACTTAAACTCGTTTTTATCTTAAGCAATGTAGACAGTCTAATTAAAAGAGGGCTAACTTAAGTTGCTCGTTACTTTTAACAAGTTCGACCGTCTCAGAGGAGATCCCAATAGACATACTAATGTTTTTTTTTTCTTTTTTATAGATAAATGGGAGCATTAACGCTCAGAGAGTAGGTACCCACTCCGCTCTATACCCAAGAGGGATATCGGCGCTGCACAAACTTGGAAGCATTAAGTATTTTAAAGTGCAAAAGAGTACTTTTTATCCTTCTTTCTTTATTGAAAGTATATCTTTATTAATAACAGTATTTTCTATCTTTTTAATCCAAAGTGTATCTCTATTGATAAATTTTATGCAATGCATTGTAGCGGTGATAGCTCTTTTCTAAGTTACGTTCGTTTTAAGTAATTAAAATATCACTCTCTTCAACATTGAAGGAAAACGTCGTGAGGAAACCTGCATGCCTGAGAGTTCACCATAATGTTCTCATAGGTGTGCGGGGTCCTCCAAACCGCACTGGGTCAGCGTGGTTCCGGGCTTAACCACTTCTTATTGTCGTTGGAGAGTCGTACCTTGTAGGGTAGTCGGTAAAATGATGATGCAATACAAGCCGTTGCCCTTAAATTCTACTGTGTCGTTTTCAGTTTTTATTTAATCCCATCGAATCCTTTATCCCCCTATGTCCGAATGATCACTCTGGCTGCATGTTATCTTGTTCAGAAAATAAAAACAATATCCACTGTAGTTACACCCTATTGTATGTACCCAATTATATACGTATCATTAATATATTAATATTTCACGGCTGACTGGCGCAGTGAGCAGCGACCCTGCTGTCTGAGTCCAAGGCCATGGGTTCGATTCTTACAACTGGAAAATATTTCTGTGATGAACATGAATGTTTCTAAGTCAGTGTCTAGGTGTTTATCGGTATTTTATAAGTATTTGTGTATTTTATTCATAAAGTTATTCATCAGTCATCTTAGTACCCATAACACAAGCTACGCTTAATTAGGGGCTAGATGGTAATGTGTGTATTGAAAGTGTGTAGTAAAAAATTATCTAATATATGCTATATGGAAATAACATTACTATATCATCATCTATCATCATCTTAAAGACGGTTTTAGAGCGTGTACCCACCACGCTACTCCAATGCTTGGGCTTTAACGCCTATTACCAAAATTACGTGATAATAACCGGAACCGGGCCTTACGTGCTCTCTGAGGTACGGAAACTGACACCGCCAACTTCCTAACTCCAGGCTGGTACCGAAAATTCTTTAATAGAAAATACACAATGCGGTAAAAAAAAATCCCAAACTCAGGACCTGTGATCCTTAGTTGTACATAATTACCGCTAAGCCAACGGGACAGTAACACATTTAATTATTACAAAATAGTTGTAATAATTAAATGTTTACGTACGCTTGGTTTAGGTTAATCCACGGTATTTATTAATAATCATCTGTTTTAAGTGTATATTTAATTAACACTGAATTAATGATATATTCAATTATATCTGCACATGAGCCGATTAATTTTAATAATATGACTACGGTTATAAAATGCTTCAAGTATCCTATTAATTAATACAAAAATGATATGTTGTTGATGTTGAAAAAGATCAACTGCTGAGTTTCTTGCCGGCTTCTTCTCGGTGAAATCTGCCTTCCGAACCGGTAGTAGAGTCACTACAAACAGACAGACATGTTCAAAAGTTAGGCCTACTTGAAATAAATGAATTTTGATAATGGTTTAACGAGGGTTCTGTTTGTTCTCAGTTCTGTGTAAAAAACTATCTTCGAAGCATGGGTGGGATTCGAACTCGGCCGCTCGAAAATGAAGTTCAGCTCCTTCTTACTGTGCTATCACCGCTTCAATTATACTTAATAAAATACAAAAAAATACATTTAAATTTAAATAATAATAATAAATAAAAATAAAAATAATGCAAACGCACGTCTGTCATAATAATTACTCTTTCTTATACACTGACCTAATAAATTCAAATTCAAATTTTGTTTATTCATGTAGGCCTAACACAGGCACTTATGAAGCGTTCATACATATATGTTTACATAATTGTAATATATAGAAAGCGTCATACTTTATGGGTTATTTAATAACCTAACCTTCATAAAAACACTACAGTCTATTTTCTATTCACCTCATGGTGCACTGAGAGCCAGTGCTTGATTGAACAGTCCAGACCCAATTTTTTCTCGGGGAAATCCTCATGGATACCACCGCACCACGGGTAGACACAGTGGTTATGTCGGACACTTACCGGCTTATACCCCACGGTCAGTGGCGTGCTCTCCATACATGCACAAAAGCACTGCATACCTTAACATTTATATACAACTCGTATAGGAGGAGAATTTGTGACTTTTTATGGAATTTTCCTAGTGTATGCGTACCCTGGTAAGAAACCCAGTGCACACCACTGCCTACGGTGTTCCAACAAGTCACCTGGTGGCAGGGCCACAGGAACGCTTTCGCCCACAACCGCGAAAACAGTCCAGACCCTTCGCCAACGTGCTTAGGATCTCATTATCGGGAGCTCGCAAACGACTCCAAAATGTTGCGTTTCGCGATCTCATGATCGCACAGAAATCCGTCCTTTAGTCCAGCAGTGGACTGTTATAGACTATTGAAGAAGATATGATTACTTCTACTAACCGAAGTAGAACACGGACCAATCGATGCGTTCATCTATTTTCCTTTGAGATAGTGCCAACTAGCGCTGTCGATATTTGGTACAAAATGCAATTACCTACTCCGGAACGTTTGTAAGCTCGACTAAGGAACTAATCTTAGATGCTCGGGTTTTGTATCAAAATCCAGATCGAATTAGTCCTTTGTCACTCCATACTTATATTAAAAAAATGCGAAAGTACCTCTGCTTATTTGTTTGATTGTATTTTCGTTTGCTTTGCGACCCTGCGATAGCTTGATTACTGGAGATTGACATAGGATGCTCTTTGTCTTGGAATTAACCCGAATAACGTTCCCGCGGCATTTTTCATAGAGATATATATCATACCAAAGAGTTCTTGCAGGATTAAAACTAACCCAAACGCGGACGACGTCGCGGGAAAAAGCTAGTAATCTATTTATGGTTGACTAAAGGAAATTACAGCGTTTGTTGTACTGCGTTATTGGAAGAAGATGAGCTAGTAGGGGAGTTTAAAAAGTCCACGGTCTTGCGTCGATTATGATCCCCAGCGATTCATGTTGTAAGACCACAAACTTCCCTGGTCTACCAACGTTAAGTTTACCCGTACGAAATAGTCACTCCAGCACCTTGGGATCCCAACGGCCACCGATTCTCCTAGCTATGTGCCCGTTTATCTTACTGAGCTATGTCGATAAGTTAAGTACTTCTACCGACTTTATTATTTCTGATTCGATCTCCTTAAGATACTCCGACCATATTATGATACTCCCTCAAATTAGTTACTGAGCTTTCGTATCAGGCCTATAGAATGACAAATTACAAGTAATGAAATTACATACAACGTGTAAATGAAAACCGAAATAATACTTCAGAGGCTAGAGGTACGTTATCTACTATCAACCGAAACGCTAATAGTTTTTGAGTAAACCATTGCCATAGTTTTAACTGAAAGAAATCATATACTTGTAAGTATATGATTTCCTAGTGTCCTCACGCCACATCCAAAAGTAAAATCAAGTGATTCCTGTCACTTTATTAGGTACGTGTCGCGTAGCGTAGGTACTATGCACGTGTCGGTCTTTTATCTTCAATAGGGTTGTCATAAGTAAACACTAAGAATCTTTTGAATTAGTATGTATGGAAAAGTTAATGTGCTTCTTTTGATTTAATATATTTTCAGGATGTTTCCTTATATGATATACTAATGCACCCTACAACAGTATTTTGTGATTCCGTTACACGTTGTATAGTAACAAAATGTTCCAAAATATGTCCCCGAAATAAGAAACACGATATTTTATGTGACTATAAAACTAGTAGAGTTTTAGTTTCCACACCGAAAGCATGAAAACCGTATGACAGTGTAAAATTGGCGCTTTCAACAGATTTTGGTCTTGAAAAATGTATATTAAATGTTCAATTTAATATACATTTTTCAAGACAAGGAAGGACACTTTTATATTTTATCCGCTAAATTTTTACACGATAGACTGTTTACATTCTCACAATTTGCATGAAAATTCTCGATGAAAACTGCACACATTTTATGGGATTCTGATTATCTGTTACACCATTTTTATCTTACTATCACTTGAAATATACCAATACTACGACAATATACACATTGCCATCCAGCTCCAAAGTAAGCATAGCTTGTGTTATGAGTACTAACGTAACTAATGGATATTTTTATGAATAATATACATAAATACCTATTAAAAAGATATATAAACACCCAGACACTGAAAAACATTCATACTCATAACACAGACATTTTTCAGTTTCAGTTGTGGGAAAAGAACCCACAGCGTCGGATTCAGAAAGCAGCTAACTGCGCCAGTCGGCCGTCAAATATTAACCTTGGTCTCTTTTGTCTTTTGGCTAGCATGTTCAACTACAAATAAAGTTCCAGGTTTGAATGCCGGGTTCGCTATGGTTATTTCTCTGATAAACTACAACCCGGAAATTTAGGATACTGGCGATATCTACCCAAAGTGAACTAAATTGACAAGTTTAAAGTAGTGCTGACCTTTTCAAACTGAACCCCCTGGACAAGGATAGAACTAGTTTTAGGACACTTCATTTACATATCAACTGACTATGCTGTTCTTTTTTGGATTTCTGAATTAAAAAATTACCACATTAAAAAAGACAAGCTAAAACACGAATTGTTCCAAAAAACTTCAAACAGCCGTTAGCGGTCCAACCGGTTTTAAAACTGGGACAATTCCTGGGAGATTTGAACGAAGGACACTCGCCAGTAATAATTGAGTAAAGACTCCATCTTTTATTTATTAAAGAAAAAGGACAGACATTTGCAACAAGTTTGAACCAGGTGTAATGATGGATAAAAGCGTTACTTTGCGGAATTTATTGATACGTGTATGTACAACAACCTATGGCAGTCCAGTACCACCGGGATTATTTGCCCATAATCACCACGCTTGGCAGACGGGTTGGTGATCCCAGTAGATCGAGGACGTGCTGCGCGTTTCTTGTTATATTCCCTTCTCTTGCCACGAGTGTGGTAAAACGGCTAATCTGCGTAAACTTGGAAAATATGTACCAAACAGAACCCCCTAAATTTATTCTTCTTGCAGTCAATCACTGACTCTCAGTAATCGTAGTCTTTTTAAACTATAAGTATATAAGAGCTAGTTTTTTGTGTTAATGGAAAACTGACAATACCTACAATGACAGCCAGGTTTAGCTATAATGCAATGCATAGGTAGCAAGGCTATTTAACAAATAAATAAATAAAAAAAGTACCCATAGCTTGTGTTATGGGTACTGAGATGACTGATGAATAGTTTTTATGAATAATGTTCAAAAATACTTATAATATACATATTAAAACCCAGACACTGAAAAACATTCATGGTCATCACACAAACATTTTCCAGTTGTGGGAATCAAACCCACGGCCTTGGACTCAGAAAGCAGGGTCGCTGCAAACTGCGCCAATCGGCCGTCATTTTACAAAATATCACTTAAGCTTTAACAAGATGGTTTCCGGGATAAGAAGTATTCTATATACGTCTCCAGGATGCAAGATATATTTTATGCCGAATTTTGTCAAAATGCATGCAGTGGTTTAGTTGAACCAGGTACATATAACAGGGTAATTAATCTCTTAAATAGTTCTACCTACATTGCATCTACGACCAGTTTTTGCCCGAAACATAAGCGGTGAAAATGGTAAAGTTGGCCAGATTAGTCTCAGTTAGGCGGCTTTATGAATAAATAAACATTATGCCGAGTCGCAGAGGCTCTAATAGGATAACCTTGTCCGCCTTCAAAGTCGGCTTTACTTCGTTGTTGGAGATTTTTCACTTCTGTAAGCGAGCCTCTGTAAGCTGGAAACTTTGAACACAACGTAAACCGTCACGGTTGATGATTAGAAATTTAAAACTGAACGGTATTTTATATGCTGTATCTTCGCAATTCTGATTTGTAATTTATTCTGATTTTCTTCGCAATTCTGATCCTAATAACTTTTAAAGACGACATAATTAACATGCCGTATATTTTACTTATGTGATCACTACAATATATCCTTTGCCATAGCCAGAGTTCAAAAATTATGCAAACTGAACGCAATGTTGATGCGTAATTAAGTACGTAACTCTCCTATAAAACTTTAGTTAAAGAAAGGTCCTCCTTTCTGAAGAATCATTTATTTATTCCGCATCAAAACACACATATAATAAGGAAAAGGTAAAAATATGCAATAAAATAAATTAAACTACGTTTCAATTAAACTTATCATTGCCGCAGAAAACTGATGTTACTCAGTACAATATTGCTAAAACTCGAGTTAGTAAGTAAGTACTATGTTACGATAATAAGCTTTTTTTTGTCAGACCCCGACCCATTTTCAACAAGCATATTGTCGTTGTACCTTGTGAAGGGGTGACAGAGATCGCGCCTTGTTTTTTTAACCCATTAGGGAAAATTGGATTGGATTGGTTGAATTCTGCCCCGCGTTGCGCCTTCAGAGGAAATTCGATAAGACTACCAAATGTGTTTTTTACCTTTGTGTTAAAAGTAAAGTAAAAGTAAATTGAAGGAAAATTGAATTATATTATAGAGTTATTTTTATTAGCGAACCCTTGACTGGAATCTCACTCTTTTAGTGTGTGATAAGGTGGGTTAACTTGTTTAGGGGTATGACATTTATATTTAAATTTGAACCAATACCCTAAATCTGTTTCTACGCAGCATCGTACGGAAACGTCTTTGACGTGGGTGGTTTTTGATAGGTTTTCATTTTTGTCAGCTGTATAAGAACCTATTGGTTTGGCGCGGAGCGATGGCAAGAGACCTGATGGTATGACGCTAATTCCTTGGAGGCTGGAAGGTCACTTGTGTGGGATGCAACTTGTGTCGATACCCTAGCTGCATCACACATCCAGGCCACCTCGTTAATGGTGGGTGCGGCTGCTACCAGTGCCGAGCAGGCCAAGAGGCGTAAATATGAAAACCTGGAGAGTAGTTTCATTTTTGTGCCTTTTGGAGTAGAGACTTTGGGACCGTGGGGTCCGGATGCACAAGCTCTTTTTAAAGAATTATCGAAAAGGGTTTTCGAGTCTACCGGTGATCCTAGTGCGCGCAGTTACCTTGGCCAAAGAATAAGTTTGGCCATCCAAAGGGGCATCCAGCATCTTAGGAACTGTGCCTCGCTGCGGTGGTTTCGAAGACGTTTTAGATTTTATTTTGTTTTACATAGTTTATTTTAGGTTATATTTATAAAACAAATGTGAAAGTTATAAACTATATTGAAGTAACTACAGCACTTATATCTAAATAAAAAGAGTGTAAAGGCACATAATATTGTAATATTGTCGGGACGATACAATACAAAAGTTACACTTAGGTACTATGAGAGATAATCTTATGCACCTTAGTTACATAAAAAACTATAACATTACTAGCTGTTGCTTGCGACTTCGTCTGCGTTTGATTTTATTTATTCATGTGGCATTAAATTTAGTTGCAGTTCTAAATTAATTAAAGTATTCAGTATCGCTAAGCTTTAAATGAGGGGTTTGCTGCTGTCCGCTGAGGAGTTCTGATCTCTATCTCCAACCACAGATTGAGCAAAATTAAACACATATTATAACCTCTATAGTACAAAAATAAATATTAAAATCGGTTATAATTTGTCGGAGTTATGGTGTAAAATCGTCAAGCACTTTCATCCCCTCTCCCAAAGAAACCGAGCTTAATGTCGGGATAAAAAGTATCCTATATTAATTCTAACACTTCCAAAAATATGTGTACAAAGCTTCATGAGGATCGGTTAAGTAGTTTTTGCGTGAAAGCGTAACAAACAAACTTACATTGACATTTATAATATTAAGTAGGGATAGGGATTAGTAGAGATTTCAAGAAACATTCGTATTCTACGTATGTCACATTTGGTGTTTTAAATGGAGACCTATTAAAGTCATTTGTTTATGGGCAGCCAGTCCACTTTTATAATATATAGTAAATATAAGTTACTATAAATATTATCTATGGTCTATAAAATAAATGGATGGCAGACCAGAATAGAGCTGGCAAGTAAGGGAATGATGATGATGTCCTCCATGACGTATCCGTCAACGGCGACACCTTGGCTTTATCGTCTCGAGTGTGCACGGATATGACTAGCGTAGCCAAATTTAGTTTTTAAGATTCGATTGCACGACCCGCAGTAAAGTTGACCGCTGTTATTATAACTATACGTATAGGAAGGCTTAGGCCTAATTTTTTTGTTGTAGCGCTTTGAGTCAATGTGCTCTAGACGTTACATTTCGAAGGTTTTACATTTTTCACTTATCAGTTTGCGCCATTTAGACCTCTGCGTGGCAATTCGCTCCCAATTGCTCCATGGTATATTGCATGATGTTAGATTGCGTTTTAGAACATCCTTAAAGCGCAAGTACTGACCACCAGACTTTCGTTTACCATTACTGAGCTCAGAGTAAAAAACTGCTTTCGGTAGCCGGGTGTCATTCATGCGCGTCAAATGTCCACACCATCTGAGTTGACCTTTCAATATTAATGCTTCCATGCCGTCCATGCCCGATCTCCTCAGAATTTCAGAGTTTGTGATTTTATCCTGCCACTTTACACGCAATATTGCTCTTAAACATTTGAGATGGAAAATATCCAGACGCTTAATATCTGTTTTGTACAGACACGAAACTTCAGAAGCATAAAGAAGTATTGGCAGAATGATGGCTTATAGTAGAGGTTTATAAAGCCATCATTCTGCCAAGGGAATACAACAGTGCACGGGCAGCATCATCCTCTCTGCCACTACTACAATTTACTGCGATCACCAACCCGTCTGCCCACTCTCTTGATAGGAGAGGCCTTTATGCCAGCAGGATATCGATGACTAACAGCAGCCGTCAGTGCAATTTAGCACTGTGCTTACCGAGCCATTGACTTTATTTAATAAAAGTTAAAAGTTTCCTTACAATATTATCAAAATTAAGCTTAATTTGCTAAAAGCAGGAGAATCTGTGTGGTGTAATTTATAATTTCTTCAATCCTTATACTCCACACCAAACAGATCTTCGGCAATATATTTATTTATTATTATTTAAACTCTTTATTTGCACACAAATAAAAATACAAAAAAAAGAATATAAGAAAACAGAGACAGAAGAAGTATACAAAAGGCGGCCTTATCGCTTTGTAGCGATCTCTTCCAGGCAACCTTAGGATAAGGAAAACAAAAGGATAACATACTGCAGGTTGTGCATATTAAAAAAAAATACATACTAATAACTACATACTAATACTTAAACTAGATTACACAAATAAAATAATACATAATAAATTAAATATTGAAAAATAAAAAATAATAATAAACTAATATATACTATAACATATCATAAATACATTAACAACAGTAAATACTATTACAAGTCGTCTTCAATGCAAACTATAGTGGTTTTTGACAGCTTTCTTAAAAATACAAAGTGTCTTAGACTGCCTTATGTCTATTGGGAGCGCATTCCATAGCGCTATGGCTTGCACTGTAAACGAGTGCTCATAGAACTTAGTTCTATGAAAAGGCATACTCAGAGTCAGCGCGCGACACGATCTTAAATCAGATTGCACTCCCAGAAAAGTAAACTTCTCCTTAAGATAAGAAGGAGTTTTTAAATGAAATAAAACACAGTACAGAAGCGAAAGTACATGCAAATCCCGGCGACGGCGAATAGGGAGCCACTTGAGTTTTTGTCGAAATTCGGAAACGTGGTCATATTTGCGTAGGCCAAATATGAACCGAATAGCAAGATTTTGGAGACGCTCAAGTTTGTTAATCTGGTCTTCAGTCAAATTAAGAAAGCTTGCATCCGCATAATCGAGAATTGAGAGAAGGAGAGAATGGGCTATCATAACTTTGGTTGGGATTGGCAGAACAGCACGTAGGCGTCGCAATGAATGCATTGTCGCAAAAGTTTTCTTACTCAGCTCCTTAATATGCGTTGACCATGATAAATCCTGATCTATTTGAATGCCAAGATCTTTAACGGTGGCACTAAAAGGAATAGCGACACCATTATAAACAATAGAAGGGATGTTATGTAGTAAAGGAGATAACACGCCACCCTGAGGTACCCCGGCCGTAACATCACACCAAGATGAAACGGACTCATCAGTCCGAATGCGTTGTCGACGACCAATGAGGTAACTCCGAAACCAGTCTATCGCCGATGGAGATATGTTAATAGAGCGCAGAAGACTAAGCAAGATATCATAGTCAACGGTATTGAAAGCATACCCTCTACGCACGTTTCGCTCCGAAACCGGAGCATCTTCAGGAGATGTTAACTTAACAATTATTCATGTATATAGCAAATTAAGCTTAATTTTGATAATATATCACGGATTTCCGCAAAGTAACGCCTGCTTCCATCCAATATTTCCTTACAATACCTCTGTCAAGTACAATCGCGATCGAAATATAAACAGTCGCACTACGCCGACCTTGCTGCGGTTTCGTCTAACGCGTTCCCATATTGCGCGCCCGGTTTAATACTTCATCGCCTAATGCAAAATCCCTTTGTGCATTAATTAGTATTGGTACAAACTGGCAAAGTACACTATCCGTTTAAACCCGAGCACGCCGATACAATCACTAATGCGTGTACATAAATGTTAATATTGCTTGCAATTCAATGGGCGAGACGTGACCTCTGCGCTGTTTGTAATAGGGTTGCGCGAACGGAATGTTCAAATTGCTAAACTGAAATTAAGTCTATATCTAGAAATAATCATTTCACTGTCATATAAAGTTTGCGACGAGTGATTGTAGTTATTTTGCAATAAAATCGGATGTAATGTCAAACAAACTGTCTAAAAAACTACATAAATGCATCAGTTCGTCAAATGCCTGTCAAAAGCCGACTTGTAATTTTTTTTACGCTGTTTACGGCCTGGCTACAATTATATTGATAGTAAGTGACGTTACTTATTGGAGAGAGCTAACTTAAAACCGGTATAACGATTAACTAAACTTTAGAGGCCATTTTTATGCTACGAGTAGTTGGGTGATAAGTTTATTTTTATTTTTTAATGTTTATAGACTACTTGACTGCAACCACACCTGATGGTAAGTGATGATGCAGCCTAAGGTGGAGCGCGCATGCCTAAAATATGCCTATTCACTTCTGATTTGAAGGCAATCGTATTGAAGGTACTGGGGAAAATGGGAGGAAGGCCTTGCGGTAGTAGCCTTGCCTCGTTTTAAAATAAGTAAATAAAAGAAAAACGTAGAACTTTTTTGCTAGAGGTAACTAAAGAGGAACATTTTATTGAATCGTGTACACCAGATAACAATTAGTATATAATGGTCAAGAATAACATCTATTTTACGCTGTGAAAAGTTATAGAGATCATTAATTATTTATATTTATATACTACGACGACGCACACATCGTCATCTAGCCCCAAACTAAGCGTAGATTGTGTTATGGGTACTAAGATGACTGATGAATATTTTTATGAATAATATACATAAATCCCTTACCTTTGAAGGCGCCAAATTTTATAATAAAATACCTACACTTATAAAAAATGTAAACTCATTCAATGTATTCAAAACTAAATTAGCTTCTTATATATTAAGTAATACCAATAAATTTAAAGACGAATACATTAAATGAGTAGATAATAGTAAAATTGAATTTAGTTTAGTCTAATGGCGAAGTGTATTAATTTATTATAGAAAACTAAGTTTCCTATGTAAGTGACTTAGGTCTTTTTATGGGAATAAATGTCTTTAAACCTAAACCTAAATACTTATAATATACAGATAAACACCCGGTCACTGAAAAACATTCATGCTCACTGCACAGACATTTTCTTGGACTCAGAAAGCCGGGTCGCTGCAAACGGCGCCAATCGGCCGTATTCAATTGTTTATGTCTTTAAAAAAAACGCTGTGAATTCCGTCCTAAACTAGGTAGGAGGTTGTAAATGAAACAATGTTTAGAAAATGCCTATGAACTTCTCCGGTCTGGCAACCCTAGTGGGTATATGGAGTGACGATGCTAACGTTGCGGCACAAATACTATAGTTGTCGTCAGCCATCGTCGTATTAAATTAGTTTCGATGTTAACGCCGTTATTAATGTTTGTTCTACAGTTAAGCGTTCATGTTGATTATTATAATCTTGATGGAAATATGGGTCTAATTTAAAAACCGATCAAGTAGAAACCCGACTAACATGCATAGAATAAATTTTATATCCGAAAAGCACACGTCAACCGTTCTCGCAGGATTTACAAACTTTGTTACCTATATAACATCGATAATGAAATGGCTAGAAAGAGCTTGCAGTCTGGAGCCTTGAGATACTCTTTTATCATCATCGGCCCACTACAGGATACGGGTGGTAGAATGATAAGTGTTTATGCCGTAGTTCACCACGCTGGCCCAGTGGGGGTTGGTGGACGTCACACGCCTTTGAGAACATTATAAAAAAGTCTCTGGTATGCAGATTTCCCCACGATGTTTTCCTTCACCGTTATAGCAAGTGATATTTAATTGTTTGAGGTTACGCAGTTTGAACTCTGCCGCCCGGAAGTGAAGCGTATGTCCAAACCACTACTACCCATTCTTAATTAGTGCTAAAGATACTCTTTAGTGCGGGAAAATATACTGTTCCCGTGAGTTTGTAAAAACGCGGTCGAAATTGCGCGAGCTTCAGCCAGTCATCATCATCATCATATCAACCTTTTACCAGCCCACTACAGAGCACGGGTGTCCTCCCACAACCAGAAGGGTTTAGGCCGCAATCCACCACGCTGGCCCAGTGCAAATTGTGTAACTAAACCAACTGGGAACCTAAAGATAACTCCGCAAGGTTTCATAATTTCTCAAATAATACTGGCATATGATCATCCAGAGGCTAAGACCCCACACATCGCCATCTAGCCCCAAACTAAGCGTAGCTTGTGTTATGGGTACTAAGATGACTGATGAATATTTTTATGAATAATATACATAAATCCCTTACCATTGAAGGCGCCAAATTTTATAATAAAATACCTATACTTATAAAAAATGTAAACTCATTCAATGTATTCAAAACTAAATTAGCTTCTTATTATATATAATTGTGTAAATAAACCAACTGGGAACCTAAAGATATCTCCGCAAGGTTTCATAATTTCTTAAATAATACTGGCATATGATCATCCAGAGGCTAAGACCCCAACCTTGTTGTTCCATAATAACTCAAGACTTTTAGAGCGTCAGAAGCAACGAGTTAATAAGACTAGATTTCCTTAAATAGCATAAAAATAGGATCATATAGATAACTATGCTAGATCCCATTATCAACATCATACTAACTACGCTAGATCCCATTATCAACATCATGTCTCCATCATCGCATCAGTAAATACATCATAGCATATACAAGTTCATCTCCCTACTCCAGGCATTTATATCTCCGTTAGACGGCCATTATGTACCTGCCTCTTAGTACAGGGATTAGTCTTTATGGTACCAATATCTCTTATTGAAATAATGGTAGTTGCGAGCCCCAAGTCACGCAGCGCAACGGTGGACTCCTACCCGAGCTCGGACTAGAAACAAG
Source organism: Pararge aegeria (assembly GCF_905163445.1). NCBI lineage: Eukaryota > Metazoa > Arthropoda > Insecta > Lepidoptera > Nymphalidae > Pararge > Pararge aegeria. The sequence continues at coordinate 4,619,123 of NC_053195.1, read as the reverse complement.
TTGATTGTGAGTATAATATTTATTTATTTATTTATTTATACTCTTTATTTGTACACCACTCAGAAAAACAAGACAAAAAAAAAGAATAAACACATGAGGAATGAAGCAGGATACAAAAGGCGGCCTTATCGCTAAGTAGCGATCTCTGCCAGGCAACCTTAGGATTAGGAAAACTAAAAAGAAAGTGTAAACGCAGCATCGGTCAGCAAGCAACGGGGTGGACAGATGACATGTAACGAGTCGCTGGGAGCCGCTGGAAACAAGCGGCCCGGTACCATTGATTTTAGAACTCCCGAGACATTCCCAGCAATGAACGTCAACGCTCTTTTAGATTTTGTACGTGCCTGCAAATCTAGTACATTATTGATCAAATAATAAAACCCATTATTATATTTTAAATTGTAAGTTTAACTTCAAATACGAGCGGCGAATTTATTCAGTTATTTTCAATGCTACATTTTATATTCAATTTAAAAGATGATGCTGCATGCAATCGGAAAGCAATTTTGTGGCTGGTCATATTTTATATCCCCGTAAATTGGGTTTATTGTACGTGACGTACTTCGCTACTATGTGTAGGTGCATAACATATATCTCCGTGGTTACACACTTCTATCTACGGAGATAAATTCTATTCTAGGTTTTCGCCTATGAGCAGCGCAACACATCCTAGGAAATGCAAGGCACTCATCCTGCAAAGTGTTGCGTGTGTCCATCAATCACAGGCGTTAGGTGTTAGCCGCATGTGCCTCTAATAGCACCGGCAACCACGCGCTTCAGTCTGGATCACAGCATTGCTGCTTGACGGCAGAAATAAGCACAGCGCTCCTACAAAGAACTCCCTCCCGGAAGAACTCTGCCGCAATAAGCTCTACCCCTACTTATAACTTTTTTTTTAATATTAATAGTGGTCAAACGAGCAAGTGCGTCACCTGATGTTAAGTGATCACCGCCGCTTCATAAACATCTGCAGCACCAGAGGAGCCACAGACGCGTTGCGGTCTTTAAAATATATTAAATTTAAAATATATTGGTTCTCTCGGGCTGAAAAGTATTATATCCCGGACTCCAGGATGCAAGCTATCGATCGGTTTAGCTGCTAAGCCGCGCATTAGTTTCAAAGGTTGTTTTTAAATCCCGCTAGAATGGTTTCCGGACACTTTTCCGGGATAAAAAGTATTCTATAACCATCGATCTAAGGAACTGAGGAAGCGATCTATATACGTATGTCCACTTCATTATGATCAGTTCAATGAGGTGAACATAAGCAAACAAAAATACATACTTTGAAAAATATAAAATTAGTATGGATTGGTCCGAATACTTTGAGTAAGAAAATTCGTAAATTACCCTCCCGGGCCAGTTCTGGTGAGAGGTTCAATGATTGAGGTGAACATAAGCAAACAAAAATACAAACTTTGACAAATATAAAATTAGTATGGATTGGTCCGAAGACTTTGAGTAAGAAAATTCGTAAATTACCCTCCCGGGCCAGTTCTGGTGAGAGGTTCAATGATTGAGGTGAACATAAGCAAACAAAAATACAAACTTTGACAAATATAAAATTAGTATGGATTGGTCCGAAGACTTTGAGTAAGAAAATTCGTAAATTACCCTCCCGAGCCAGGTCTGGTGAGAGGTGACAAAGATGTGCTGCCAAACAATTAAACGCTCCGCTACAATGCCGGGTAGACAACATTTAGGGGTTATATGTTAAATGTTACTGTGTATGTGCCACCCCCCTAACAGCTGCATCATCACTTACCATCAGCTGAGACTGTAGTCAAAGACTAATTTTAAGCGGAAAAAAGACCGGAGTTACTAACGTCAGGATACTGATAAGGATTAATTCAGTAATAGTTACTTTAATTTTTTTGAACACTCCTTAAACCTTATAAAAAAAAAGCCCTAGAAGTACAAGTGTTCTAGTTACCGGTAGAAAAGAAATTGCGAGCTTCAACTTCAAGTACTAAGTATAACATGAAAATTGTAAAATACTGAAACGAATACATACATTTATAACGCAGCGTTTATAAGCTCCCAAGATTAAAGTTTGATATTTAAATGTGAAGGTTTCAAACTTTTGTACGTAGAGAGAAGTCTTCGCGAAATATGTTAAGAGATACGACTTGGGATAGTTTGCTCTGAACGGGCCCGATAACTTTCTTGTACACACAGTTTTCTGCACAAAAGAGTTTTCACTGTGCTCCGAAATACAGTATTGTTGACTTGATCTTCTTTTATAGAAATCGTTTGCTGCGAAAAGACCATATAAAGTGACAAAACAATTCCTATAGTTTGTTTTTAACTTGAATATGCATTTACGGATCACTGTACATGTGATTATCAGTATCATATTTATCCTCTCATTACCGGATCACTATACGGCACGGGTCTCCGAATGAGAAGGGTTTAGGCCGTAGTCCACCAAGTTGGCCAAGTTCGGATTGGTGGACTGTGTGAAGTCCACCAATCCAAACCAATGCCTTCGAAAACATTATGGAGAATTCTCAGGCATGCAGGTTTTCTCACTATGTTACCCTTAACCGTTAAAGCAAGTGAATAGTTAGGTATTTTGAGGTTACAAACTCTTTATTTTATGTATGCTTTGGCCCTCTCTAGGATGCAAACTTTTTTTAAGGTTAATGAAGCGGTTAAGCAAAGCATAGGTAACAAAAGTTTTTTTTAAAGCCCATACGTAAATTATACCAGCAGCTTTTTCGGGATAAATATTATCTATGACCATCTCCAGGATGCAAACTACATGTATACCATACTCCATCAAGATAAGTTCAACGGTTGAGCCGAAGATAGGTAACAAGGCAACAAACAAACACACATACTTTCGCATTAATAACATTAGTATGGATTATAAAAAACACGTATTCCTTTTTACAATCGTCACCGGAGAGCAAGGAATCATTGATAATAATTTTAAAATTATCACGCTAAACTGCCTTGGAGCAATATATTAGTTCTAAGCTATCCCCATCTCTTATGATACAAAATTGTAGAATTTCTCTATCTGGAGACAATAATAATAATAATTAGATTTAATGCATAAATACACGTAGATAATCAGATGTTACAAATTTAGCTTTTGTTATTGAAACAGTGTATTAATTTGGCGTGCAACTTACAATCATATTATATGAAATAAAAACATAAAAGAAAACATTAAAAAAGAAATTACAACCACAATTTGAACGCAAAAATATATAAATTATAATATCGATAGTAAAAATCATCCTAATGAAATGGAAATAAGCCGTTAAGTCAAAATACAAGTATATTTTAATGAAATTTGAAAAAGTCATCCTTGAATAATATCCATTATATTGTTGATAATAGATGCATACAATAATAACATTAAGTAAAGTCAAAAAATTCATTAACACACATCTTACACAAAAATCTTATCTATCTAAATAAGTTGTTTAAGGACATAAGTTTCTACGTTAAGATCAAATTAATATTCTTAGGTTTCCCAACTAGATTTTATATTTCGTTTATAAAGTAGACTTAGTAGACCATCGCTCTGTGAAGACATACAATTTCCAAAGTTTGCATGGAACTGGATCGATATGTTCCTTGCACGTACAGATTTTTCGCTACACAAAAGAGCTTCCAATATGTTATGCACTCTTGTATTGTTGACTTGATCTTTCTATATGGAAATCGTTTGCAAGGTGCTCTCCCCCAAGCGGAGAAGCAAAATATTTGCTATCGAGTTTTTTTTTGCATGACACTATCGCGCATGTAAGCTTTTTGGCAAATATTTTTTAACATTAAGAGCGTGGCGTGATCGGACTCGGTTTTCGAACGTTACAAAACATAATGCAAGTTAGAATTCATTCAATGTTTTTTAACCCGCGACGCGAAAACAACGGGGTTTTATAAGATTGATTGATGTTGTTTTTTTTTTTTTTTTTAAAAAGGTGATTATTTGATTATTTTAAGAGCGTGACCTCGGCCGCTTTTACCAAACATCGCTTCTTAGCAAACTTTGCTTAGTAGCAATGTGTGGTTAAAACGGTCCAAGATGGCCGCCGCCACAAAATAGCAGATTACATATTTTCTCACATCTCTATTAAAAGGCGTTCGAAAAAAACCTTAATAAACGTGGTAGAAAAACTGCGAGTAACATATATTTTTTCGCTGTGAGGTACTTGATACATTAATAAACGATATCGCTATGCCAATAGGCTATGCTGTTTAAACCTCGTTTTAAAATACTATATCTTAACGACGTTTCGATACTGAACCAGGACTGGGAGTTCGTTCGTGTGACATTTTGCAAAGCAAGCAGGCAGCATAATGTCTAGTAGCAGCCATGTAGGGCTGTGGGAGAAGCTAAAATTTATAGATCTTCATCACTTTGACCGTTAACGAGATCCAGACAATGTATCTATTGTAGTCGTTATACTACCGCATGGAAGCTTTTTAACAATTTTGCGTAGTCTACGCGTAATAATTCAATATTTTTTTTACCTTTTTCTTATAAAGTATCGTATATTTCGAAAGACAGGTTTCTACAGGAGATACAAACGTATTATTCTGTTATGTTAAAACCACTACAGATAATAAATCGTCAATCCTTCAACTCTTATGATAAAAACGATCTCTAAACTAGTCACAAGAAAAACAAACTATTTATTTATCCTACACTAGAATAACGAAGTATTTCTAATTCCAACTCTGAGTCCACGACTGTACATATAAAGAACTTACTCTCAATATATTCTGGGAAGCAACTTGGAAAGTTTGCGCCAAACAGAATCGATAGCTCTCCTATTTTATGTACGTACACCGTTCTCTCGCTGAAAAAGACCTTACAGTGTGTTACGGAATAGGGACATACACCAATGTTGACTTGATCTTTTATATGGAAATCGGATGCAGTATGTTATACCAGTGACAAAATATTTGCGCTTTACTTAAGTGTTACATTTTTGCGTACCAATCTATTATGATTTGAATCTAGCACCCTAATTTGTTTTTCTTTTTTGCTTCTGAGTAATTTTCCTTTGTGTTGTAGGCTATACTTTGTATGATATAATGATTGATATTTTTTTTAATTTGGTAACTTCTTATTGTGTACAACCTAACCATCTAAAGTCTAAGTCAAGTCTAAGTTTTTTTTTCCATTCCTTTGTTGGGTTGCCTGGCAGAGATCGCTTTTTAGCGATAAGGCCGCCCATTGTACCTGTGTTATATTTGGTGTCTTTTTGTTTATAGTTTCACTATGTTAGGTGTACAATTGAGTTTATTTTCATTTCATTTATTTCAAAATATTTGATATATATACATGTTGTGTTTCAAAGACATAAGCCCAAAAAAGTTAAAAAAAAAAAACTATTAAAGTCAAAAGTATAATGACTTCTTTACGTTTTTCACCAATATATAGATCATCTATGTCATAGAACTTCTCATATATATATGTAACTAGCTGTCCCGGCGAACTTCGTACCGCGGAACATTTTTTTTTATGAATCTTATATTTTAATACTTATTATCCTATTCCGCTCTAAGAGAAATCCAAAAAATCAAATATCATAAAAAATTATCCAGCCGTTCTTGAGTTATAAATGGTGTGACTAACACAACTTTCTTTATATACATATAATAAAGATAAGTAATAGATTTACCCACTTCCTTACAGCTAGTTTAATATGACTGTCGCATAGTCGTTCGGCGTGGCTCATAACGCCGAATTTAGTGCTATTACCCGCAAAAGCTCCTCGAAAAAATATGGCACCGTTCGAGCGCGTTACAATGGCTTACCTCAAATATTAGTGGCTTAATTAAAAGGCGAAAAGCGGAATTCAACTGTAATTTGATTATTTACATTTTTGACGACCCTCCTGGCGCAGTGGTCCTATAAGTGGAGGTCCCGAGTTCGTTCGTTTTTTCCCCTGGTCTGATCTGGTTAGTGTTTTTGCCATAGCTAGTTACCTACCGACAAAGACGTGACACTCAGTGATTTAGCGTTCCGGTACGATGCCACGTAGAAACCGATTCGGGTTCCATACTCCAAACAGCTAATATAGCTAATAGCTACCACCCGCTAGCATCTGTAGTGAGTGCATAAAGGGTATGTACAGGGTATGCAAATGATATAAAATTACGAAAATCTCCAGTACGAGTTATACAGAGCTATTCGGAGTGGTAGACTGTACTGATTTATCCATCCAGGTGAGATTGCAGTTAAGGGTTAACTTGTCGTGGAACAGAAAAAAATAAAATTAAAAACCTATTTCTTAGGTTGGATTTAGGTTTGGGAAAATTTTGTTTGAATTGTTGATTATCCCAGATAAAAATTATCTAGGGTGCAAGGATGATCTTAATTATATGTCATATTTTTTTCAGAAATTGATCCGTACGGTTCGGTTTTGGGTATACCCCTGTAGAGGGGGAAGTCCCACATAACCTCCGTCCTGCCCAAGGGTCGGAGGTAGCAATAAAGCTTTTCCACCATGCCAAAAAAAGAATAGGAATTGTTCCGTACATTGGTATCAAACAAATAAACCAACATACATAGACACACATATTTGCATGCATAAATATAAGAGTCAATACAACTTTTCTATAATCTGGAAAATTTAATGAGAAACATTAAACACTATCACTTTATCACTTTATTGAAGTATCGAAGCGCTTTTCACTTGCACCAAAACATATCCATTCTTCTCCGTTTAATAAACGATAATCGATATTTGTTTGTTGAACCTCCCTTTCAGCCGTGGATACCTGTTATTATGAATTAAGAGCGTTCTCCTATAATATGAGTTCTGGAAAAATTTACTTCGTTACTTCCGGTTTTTTTCAAATATGTTTAGTGTCCCTTTGCAAAATTTTGTCAAGATCGAATTTACAAATTCAAATTTTCTTTATTCATGTAGGCCTATCACAGGCACTTATAAAGCGTTCATACATATATGTTTACATAATTGTAAGGGGATGGTGATAACTTCGTTCGACAACTTAAACCTAAAACTACGAGGGTTCCAAACGCGCCCTGGTCTTAGAAGAGCCCACAACAAACTTAGGCGGATATTTTTTTATTTGTTATCACCATCTCACAGTAAATTAATATTAAGCTATGAAGTTAAAGCAATCCACACCCAAGCTTTTTTATCGTTTGAGTAATCCTTAACATTATAATAGGATTTTTCTGTAAGCTTACGTTTTATATAAACTTTGAACTTATTGAGAGACATCTCCAAGATTTCATTCGGTAATTTGTTATAAAATAATATAAAAATGCCCTTGAATGAATTAACAATTTTATTTAGCCTAGTAAACTGCACAACGAGCCTATTTTAGGGTCTGTATATCGGTCAGGCTATATCTCATGAATCGTGGTTGTTAGACAATTGAAATTTTTACCGATGATGTATTTCTGTTGCCACTATAGCAAATAATACTAAAAAAAAAATACAGAATAAAATAAATATTTAAGGGGGCTATACAACATACATGATTTGTTTGCCGTTTTGATAGATAACGGTATTGGACCCTTTGTGGACGTGTCCGACTCGAATTTGGCCGTTTATTTTGAAATTCCGGGGACGCTCTCCGTTTTTCCTTCAAGGATAAATATTATTCTATGGCTGTCTCTAGGATGCATCGAATAGTGGGTATAAAATCAAGCTCACCTTTCACTGGATTTTTTCTGTTCCAATCCCTCTCCTACGTGGTTTTTGTAATATATAGACTAGCGCTTCAATCACTCCTGATGGTAAGTGAATAAGGTGAAGCCTTCTCACTCCTGATTCAAAGGTAGTCATATTAAAGGTGGATTGGAAGGGTATTTCAGATCTTTGTGGTATGTAGGAAGCCAAGCGCCTCGTACATTATTTTCAGCATTCATAACAAAAATAAATCAATATACACTTGTCCTAAGCGCGTGCGTGTGTATGCGTGCGGTGTACAGTGCCGAGTCTTTGAAGCAGCCGACGCCCGCCTTTAGACGTGATCGGACGGTTGCATTTCAAACGCGAAAACAATATCTATAAAAAGAGATTTTTTACGATACGTCCCAGTTCGTAAGTAAAAAGGTAAGAAACTAGATCAAACTGTACTTGAGCAAACTCTCCGAATGGTAGAGTACATACTCATAGAATTAAAAGAAAGTCTCTTTTAACATGTACCAAAATTCGAGGCTTTTGTTTCAAGTGGTCGCATTTATTCTCCCCTTGTCCGAATCCTCTTTAATTATGGATAATTTATATTCAGATTAAAGCCAACCAGGTGGGGGCGTGTTCCAGCTCTCTATTATATACCGCACGTGACTCCAATATGCAGTTATTGGGATTTATGGGGGGTACAGCTGTGGAATAGTTTAGAGGCTTTGATGTTCCAGTGTTACTGTTATTTATATTTCAAAACTATCCTTTTTCCCCTAGAAATAAAACTCGATTTTAGGTTTCCGTTGGAAAGTTTTTACAAAGCCTCTGCTGATGGTATGTCTGCCAGTGATCTGAGCCATAATGAATTAGAGGTTGAGTATATTAAAATTTTCATGAAACGTGAATTCCTATTGGTGCTATAAACTTCCGAGTGGAGACTGTTTACCAGTAATTGCAGTGTAAGACGGTCTCCAGCCAGATGGACCGGTGACTTTATAAAGGTGGAAAGAACCACCTGGATCAGGTCAAGTCAGACAACCTAAACTCTACAGTGAATAATTGTTAACAAATATTCATTGTAAAGTCATCATCACGTCACATCTCCTGGGGATGCTCCGGTTTCGGAGCGAAACGTTCATAGATGGTCCATTGCCAAAGATCTGTTTGGTGTTCAGTATAAGGATTGAAGAAGTTACATACTACACCAAAAAGATTCTCCTGCTTTTCGCGGAGTAAAGCAAATTAAGCTTGAAAGTAACGAATGCTTTTAACTAATAAGAAGAACGGTTAATATTAATGCAACAACCAGTATTTCCTACTTAATGGAGTAAATATAAAGTCGATCGTTAACGTTATAGAAATTAGTCCTTCCTTTCTTTCCTTCCTTTTAGTTAAGTCGGATAGAAAATTTAAGTTCTTCCATTAACAGGTAGCGTGAATGCGGTAAGTTTCAAATAAAAATATCCGACTTGAAATCAAGGATGTAAGGGCAAGTTTATATTGGCGCGGCGAGGTTGCGTTGACTTTCTTGTATCGTTGACCATAAACGATTACTAGTGGGTATAGCATGCGTGCAACGACATATTTGAAGAGCTCATTTCCATAATGTACTAAGTTCTTAATAACTAAATGAAACATAAATAATAAAATATTGATTAATATTCCTCATAATAAGCGATAAAAATTAAATAATAAAAGTTCAAATGTAAGAGTATTAAGATTACTAACTATTTCCAAAATGTGCTTAGTCTTTCAACAAACTGTGATATAAATTTTATATCTACCCTTTACCTACTTTCATTTTTTCCATAGAGATAAAAGATATTATGACTAGACTCGTGGTGCGCATGTGGTGGTAGCTACTGGTCTAAGAAGAGACCCACATTAAATATATTATTTATATATTTTTTTTCTCTTAAAAAAAACAAATTAGCTATCGAGTTAAAGCAACCTTTTTGAAACCTTATTTATCGTTTAAGTATCGTGTATCCTATTTATTTAGTAAATATATTTAATATGTCATTCGCTCTGTGGTGCAAATGACATATAATATAATTTTTAAAAGAGGTGTTTATTTCGCTCGCTCGTTCGCGCGTTTCTGTCTTTGTGAGAAAGGTAGGTCTCTACCCAAACAATCATAATGAATCTTATTGTTTCCTACGAAGCGAAGATCCTCTATCTTTGATAATAATTCTATCTAGAGCAGGCAAAATAAAATACGTCGCATAACCATATCGCCAATGTGACTCCCTCTTTAGTTTTTCTCAACTCAGCTCATAGTTTTCAATTTATTATTACTCCCAAAGTAAAAGAAAATACGGGAATGAAAACTTTAGCGGGGAATATGGAGATCTTTGCACATACTAAAAGCCTTAGTAGGCTGTCGTGCTGATAAAAAGTTTTGAGTGGAATATTATATTTCCTTCGCGGAACAATTTCAAAGTGTGCTATCGGGTTCTAGATATTATATGGAAATATTCTTTCTAACTCACGAATGATAATATGGTATTTTTTTAATATACCGATAACAGACTACAGGTCGGTTGTAATCACAATTGATAAGGCAAAGCCAGTTTGCCTAGGACATGCTTATTCTATCTTTGCGGTGCGTATCAGAAACGACGAATGAGCATCGTGCGTGTCCTTTGATACTTTTTAATACTAATATTATAAAAGTAAAAGTGTATTTATTTGTTAGTCCATCTTACTCATCCTAACTAAGAAACCATTCGACTTAATTTTAAGGATACAGTTAGATGAAAGAAAGGTGATTAAAATGGACTACTTCTGGTTACTGAACATTTCTTAAATATAGTTACACGGGTACATGTCAAGATAATATTTTTGGATTTGTCGATATTTCGACCCAGTTGCATGGATCGTGGTATGTACCCGATGAACTATATTTAAGAAAACACTACTTCGGGTCTTATTTTTTTGATAAACATTCATATTATGTGTGTAAGGCGGAGGCGACAGCCGTAAATGCTGGAAGTACCAATTGGGCAGACAAATTTATCAAAAGAGGCATTAGCGCGCCTTACATATCCTCAATGTCTTATCAGAACAATGTGATTTGTATTGTTGCGCTCTTAGTGAATTCACAAGAATCGCAATGTGTATTATTTTCTACACGAATAGGTAATAGCATAAGGATATTAGGATTTTTGAAGTAAAACTTCTTTAGGTAAGAGTAACTTTTACTTCTAGGGAGTAACTCAGATTTTATTTCAGGAGTTTGTGTATTTTCCGCTATCTAAAAATAATAATTTGCATTGGTCGTAAGTATATACTCCACGCTTCTTGACTTATACGCTAGCTAGTGGCAAATAATCAGTTAGGATTATTTATTACCTATATTTTCAAACGGATCAATTGTGATTAGCAAAGTATAACAATTCAACAGTTTAAAAAAAAATTATAAATTGCAAAGTTTTTTGTATATTTATCTATATATATATATACTTGTTTATTTATTACTTATGTAATAAATAAATTATTAATTCATTTTCTGAAGATTGCGACATTCTATAATATTCAATGACAAGGTTATCTTGACATGTGCTGAAATTTGAAGGTTAGATACCTTCAATTTTCTACTCTCAATTAATTTATTTAATAAATGAAAATATTTATAAAATTTGAAAGTTATATTAATGAGTTTTAAATAGAATATAAAATAAAATATTGAATATTAAATGAAATGTCGGAGCCCTAGGTACAATATACTCTTTCATCAATAAATAATAATAAAAGTTTTACTTCAATCGCGCGTAAAGGTTACACGTACACACTTTTTTTTATAGCTACACTATTGCATTTGGTTTAAGTATCATGATAAGTATTAAAATCAGAATATAAATAAATAAATAAGTTTTTACACCAAATATCGCTCTTCCTTCACGTTCCAAAAAAAAACAACCGAACGGCGCAGCTAGTGTGATATAAAACACTACAACTCCTTCAAAATGAATCTTGTAATTTAAATCTCGAATGTAATACATACACTTACATTAATACAATGTCGAATAGATACAGTTACAAGATAGAGGTAAATTACCGAACCAAAATCAGATGGTAGTGTAAGGTAGACTTTTTTAAATATTTTTCAATCACAACCTATTAGAGCCTTAAACCGAATCGTTTGAAATATACGTCTTTTTAGTCGCATTTTTTAATTAAATTCGATTGCACGACTGCATGAAATGTTTCTGAGACTGTTGCCAACAAATAAAACGTCAACTGACTACTCATGATTTCTAGACATATACAGGATATTCAAAAATCAAAATAAAAAAAAGTCCGTCTACCCACTTTTATCAGTGGTACCAAGCTCCATAATTATTACGAAAAATAATAAGGTTTTTCTAAAGCGTTTTTTATAGGTTAGTTCCTACCTTAGAAATCATAATAACAGTGTCTTATTATTCAAATATCTATGGTTCCGACAGTGAAGTCGGATCTCTCAGTTAAATTAAATAACACGTTGGATATTCACAAGTTAGAATTATCTACCGCAGAATATATATGTACTTATCGAGGTATCATGAATATACGCCCATGTTACTGTATACAGCGTACATGTTTAAACTTGTAGGTTAAGCATCTCATTTACTGAGTATCCGGTAACACGCTACCTTCAGCTACTCGGATCATGCTTTTCTTGTACTACGTAGTATTAAACTTGGGTATCTAATGCTGTATGCTGAGTCTAGTTAACTTGGGAATTTATTAGAGTTCCATTACTGAATCCGGTAACGGTTTAGTGGTTAGAATTTTTAGTAGTAGAAGAGGTATATTGTAAGCCCGTCTAAGGAAATACTATCTTCGTGCTTTTTCTGCTGCCAAGCAGCATTGGCGTGTTCCGGTCAGGGTCTGGTTGCCGGCACATGAGTTTCAACACCTACGGTTCAGGTTTATAAAATAAATAAATATACTACGACAATACACACATCACCATCTAGTCCCAAAGAAAGCGTAGCTTGTGTTATGGGTACTAAGATGACTGTTGAATATTTTAATGAATAATATACATAAATACTTATAATACACAGATAAACACCGAGGCAATGAAAGACATTCATGTTCATCACACAAACATTTTCCAGTTGTGGGAATCGATCCCACGGCCTTGGACACAGAAAGCAGGGTCGCTGCCCACTGCGCCAATCCGCCGTCCAAAAGGATTGGATTAGAAAGCTTCATGGACACAGGGCGGCAATTTCGAGGTCGTATTTCTTGCATGCATGCATGAAGTGTTGCTCTGTTTTTAGCTACGTTTCTTGTTTTTTAAATTAGAAGTATATTTAAAAAAAAAAATTGCGTTTTTACAAAACAAAATGTCATATAATGGTATCTGAAGTACAGATGTTCACGGAAGGCTTAAATTTATGTTTTCGCTTCTCTTCTAAAACAATAGCCTGAATAGTGTTTATTGACATTATAATAATGAAATTGACACTACTCTCCCAAGCGTGCTAGTTAATACCATTGAAGCATGTTTGATTTGTTATCTAAACAGAAATCAATTAGTTCCTGAATGTTGTGCGACGTGATATTAAATCATTAGCATATTATGCAGTGGTTGTATTAAACTAACTAGGCTAAAATAAACTATACGTATTTTCATTTATTATTAGCACTTATGTTTTTGTTTCAATATTACTTGAAATATATTATATAGGCAGCAATGAATTAATTCAAAAATACAACCCTAACTAATTTCGTGGCATTCAAGTGGCAAACCTCATTTATATTTAATCGACAAAAATGTATTAATTTTTCAAAATAAAACCCTCGCTATTGTCGTGCTGTTTAAGTAACAAATCTCAATTATATTTAAAACACGACGGAATAGCGGTACTATGCTTTATTGCAAGATTGTATTGGATAGAATCAGGCGTTACTTTGCGGAAATCCATAATATATATAATGAATAATATGTTACTTAACAATTATTCATTGTAAAGTCAACATCTCCTGAGGATGCGGAGCGAAACGTGCATAGAGGGTACATTGCCGAGGATCTGTTTGATGTGGAGTATACGGATTGAAGTAATTATAAATTACACCATAAAGATTCTGATGCTGTTCGCGGAGTATAGAAAATGAAGCTTAATTTTCATAGTTGCAAGATTGTCTCCAAATCTTCAAGAGATAGACAAGTGGGTTACGCAGCGGGCAGTAAGTAACTGTAGAAGTTCTTTTTCATTTCGGAACTCTAAAAATCCACCCTCACTAATTTCGTGCCAATCAAGTGGCCAACGTTAGAACTATTAACCACATAAAGCACTGGCAGAAGATCAGACCCAGGACCCTGCCTTGATAATCACGAAGCAGCAAACATAAGATTACGGAAAACGGTTCCGCGAAAATACCTCAACAACTCTTATAAAACCGACTTTTTTTAAAACACGTGTTAAAACTTACTGTGACTGTATTGCAGGGTCGTTATCAAATCTTAGGCCATCATTATTAATCTTATAGGCCATCTGTGGTCGCTGTCAAGCTGACATGTCGTGAAATCAGCTGCTCGTATTATTATTTTAAATTTTATTATAATATTTGTATAAATTGTGTTAAAATCACTGTGATTTAATATATTTTCTAAGTGTTAATCAAAGAAAAAAGTGTAACCTACACAGTGACCATATAAACCACGTAAATCGAAAATCCGTCTGACAGGAGGTTTCGTCCAACGGGAATTCAAAATCCAACGACTGTTATAAGCAAACGACGTACATTTTACGTCCATGGGATGTACCTGGGGAGTATTGCTTTCATTTTTCTTATGTTAATAACACTGCCATAACAATATCCTAGTTGATAACCAATTCCCTACTTCAAATTTTTGTTTTATTTTGTTATTCTCGTAACACTCACGAGAGACGTCCCTCCACACACTTAGACAGACTCATTCTCGCTTTACTTGACGGATTTGTGGAAGTATAGTTGAAGAATGAATTAAACTGTCTCAGACAAAAATACACAACCAAATAAACCTTATTTTACAAGTTGTGATTCAAAGTTTTATTAAGCTAGTTATTTAAAACATACCTTCTATTATCTGTGCTAAAATTGCTATTTCTATCACTTAAAGATATCCCTAATTAGTATGTTATTGTATTTCCTAGTATACTATCTGTAATATTCCTTAGTATTTATCTCTATTTCCTATAACTTTTTCATAATATATATACATATATTTTTGATCCTTTTCTCTTTCTTCTGTAGGTTATCTAATTTCCTTCACTCACATATACTGTTTGCTGTGTTTCAGGGCGAAGTGCTATAAAATGGTGCCAACAATGCTAACCAGAAGAGCGGCTGCATTGCAAGAGCAATTAAAACTTAAAAATGCCCTCAGTGAACTAAAGTCACTGAAACAACTAAATGCTGATTTAATGAGGGAACAAGATGACAGTGAAGTGGAACTGAGATCAATTATTGCCAAGAACTCCCAGCTAAAGGGTGAACTAGCTGACCTACATAGCGCTCACACTCTGGTCTTAGAGGAGCGCAACCAACTCCAGGAGGCAGTGCATTCTTTTAACCAATGCATATCTACTTATGATGAAGCTTTAGGAAGAATTACTATGTTGGAGGGTGAATTATGTAGCGCACATAAAACTATTGATAACCTTCAGTCACAATTACAAAATGTTGAAATGCAATCAACAAATAACTTGTATGATGAACTACTTACTTCATCCTCAACAATGCCAGTGTGCATCGATCTGACTTGTGATAGCCCTTGTATTAAAAAAACCAAGCCTCAAATAGATCTCCCCTTTTTAAATAGCCACAATAAAATAAAAAAATACATTAGAATTAGTAAAATAATAAAAAAAACTCAAAAATTAGTAAAAAATCAGAAGAAAAGCAGTGAAAACCTGATACTAAGAAAAGAACGTTCAGTTTTGTTAAATAAGTTAAATACCTTTTCTCTTTCTTTTCAAAGTAGCAGGGAAAAATATGAGAGTGAAATCCAAACCTTAAATGATGTTATTCAACAGCTGGAAGACTCACTTAAAACTATGACTATGAATATGAGCTGTCAAAAAAGCAGATTGATGAACAAATTCTGGCAGCTGATGAGTTGTTAGCTCTAGGTACCTACAATATGGCTCGTTTTGAGTCATTGGCAAATAAATGTCAATGTTCTCAAGATATACCTACGGCTAACCTAGACTTAAGTAGTAGTATTTTGTCCTCTAATAAGCTAGAGACCTGCCAAGAGCAGTGTGAAAGTATTATTCCTGTCACTACATCCTTAGATTATAATTTATCAAGTAAGCATAAAAAACACACTTTAGTAATTTCAGACAAGCTAGGTAAAGGTTTTGGTCCTATTATGAACTGTTACCTAGATCACTCAGTGACTAATAGATGTTCACCGGGGGCTAATTTAGACTATCTTATTGATAGTTTGAACATAGACAGTTTAGATGTAAATAAAAATGTTATATTTTTGTTAGGAGACAGCTTAAATGTAAAAAAGACACAAATTATAAGATGTGTAGAAAAATTGCTGGCTTTGCATGAAAAATCTAAATGTAGATTTGTTATGTGTGCCTTTCCGTACTGTGGCACACTTAGTTCTAAGCGAAATAAGCAAATTTATAATTTAAATTTATTAATTTATAACTTGACATGCCGTCATAGTGAGGCAGTTTTTTATTTTGATGTGAATAAATTTATTTCACCACTGTTATTGACTAGGGATACTTTTTATCTGTCAAAAAAATGTAAGCAACATATAGCCTCATTATTAGCTTACAATTTAAATGATACAGTTACAAGTGTTGTAACTAAGTCTATTGACAACTTTACAAATTGTACTTTAGGTACCAATATTTCTGATAATGACCCAAGTACTTGTTCAAGTACTAAGAAAATTTCTTATAATTATTTAAACTAGATAGCCAGACAACGGAGAAGCTCTCCAATATGAACATTGTACATCAAAATATACAGAGCTTAACCGGCAAAGAAATTGAAATAGAACTGTTTGTGGAAAAACTCAATATACACATTCTGTGTATTACTGAGCATTGGCTCACTGGTGCACATCCAGCAGTTATCTTAAGGAATTTCAAAATGTCAAGTGTGTTCTTCAGAAGGACTGCAATTCATGGTGGGTCCTTAATTTTTGTACACAATAATATAACTTGTAAGGAGCGAAAAGACATAGTTAGTCTTTCTGTTGAACGCACTGTAGAACTATCTTGTGTGGAGCTGGAGCGATTTATAATAGTGTGTGTATATCGTCCCCCCTCAGGTGATTTTAGCCTTTTTGAGGATGTAATGGAAGATGTGCTTAAGCGATTGTCTGTATCCACAAAAAAAGCAATAGTATGCGGGGATTTTAATGTTGATATTTTACTTAGTAATGCAACTACGACTAGGTTGCTAAACTTATTTAAATGTTTTAATTTAAATTATGCTTTTAGTGAACCTACTAGAATCACAGCAACCTCAGCATCGTGTTTAGATAATATTTTTCTCAACTGTGATATCTTAGGTAAATCGATAATAACCAACTTAAGATCAGATCATTGTGGCCAACAAATTACTGTTTTGAATAATATAAACAAAGATAAACATATCGTCAAGTGTAGGCCGATAACTAAGAGCAAATTGACGCGATTCAAAGGTGAAATATCATCCAAAATTCCTGCCCTTGTCTTTAAGAACGGTCATCCTGACAGCATTTATGGTACGCTCTTTAATATCATAGAAAATGAATTTAACAAAATATTCAATTTCAAACATATAGATTTCAATAAAAAAATAAAGTTTAGCGATTGGGCAACTATTGGCATATACAAAAGTAGAGATAATTTGTATGAGCTCTATAGTGAAAAACAATATAACCATACTCCAGCTTTCCTACAACACGTAAAAATGTACTCTAAAACGTTTAAGAACGTTTGCTTTCATGCTAAGTCGCTATACTTTAAGGATCAAATCATAAAATCGGATAACAAAGTACAAACAACCTGGAAAATTGTTAATAATGAAACTGGGAAAGCTAAATCTCGCAACGTAAACTTTGAATTAATTATTAATGATAATAAAGTTACCGCTGACAGTGAGGTTGCAAGTACCTTTGAAAACTTTTTTCAGAGTGTTCCTATTTTGTTGACTGATTCACTTAATTCTTCACCTACTGCAGCTCAGAGTTTATTGAGGAACAACGTTAATGAGTGCAACGTTTTATTTAATTTTAAACATATATCTGCATATGATATAATAAAGAATTTTAAGTTGTTGAAACAGAAAAAAACCGGTGATTTATGGGGTATGTCTGTAATGGTAATATCTAACATTATAGACGTTATTGCCCCTTACTTAGCCATACTTTTTAATGAATGTGTTGATAGAGGTACTTTTCCAAATTTAATGAAACATAGTAAACTTATACCTCTATTTAAATCTGGCAATAAAAACGACATTAACAATTACAGACCCATTTCAATCTTACCAGCTCTTAGTAAGGTCTTTGAAAAAATTATATTAAATCAACTTTTGAATCACTTCAATGTAAATAACTTACTACATCCGGAGCAGTACGGTTTTACTAAAGGTCGTAGCACCACGGATGCAGGCGCTAAACTTTTAAAACATGTGTACGATGCCTGGGAACGTTCGCAGAATGCCATTGGTGTTTTTTGTGATCTATCCAAAGCATTCGATTGTGTCGATCATAAAACCTTGCTTCTTAAACTAGCCCATTATGGTATTAAAAACGTTGCACTAAATTTGGTTGCCTCTTATCTCAGTGACAGAACCCAAAGGGTTTGCATAAAAGACATTAAGTCGCAGGGGTCGGCTACGTCAATGGGTGTCCCACAGGGTTCAATCTTGGGTCCCTTTCTATTTTTGGTGTATATAAATGATCTACCACACCATGTCAGTGAAACCTGTGACATTGTACTGTTTGCTGATGATACATCTCTAATTTTTAAAACTGATAGAGGTAGAGAAAACTCTGACGATGTAAGCCGTGCTATGTCGCATGTGTCGCACTGGTTTACTGTCAATAATTTACTTTTAAATGCAAAAAAAACTAAGTGTGTGGAATTTATTTTACCAAATGTAAAGAAAGTTAATAAAAATATAATAATAAATGGAGAATCACTAAAAATGGAAGATTCCACAGTTTTTCTGGGCATGACCTTGGATTGTAAGCTTCAGTGGGGTACCCATATAGATACACTAGCAGGTAAACTAAGCTCGGCTGCCTACGCCGTCAGGAAAATTAGACAGATTACTGACGTAGAAACAGCAAGACTTGTTTACTTCGCGTACTTTCATAGTGTGATGTCTTACGGGATCTTATTATGGGGCAAAGCTGCTGATATTGAAACTATATTCATATTGCAGAAAAGAGCTGTACGGTCAATATATAAACTTAAATCACGTGAATCGCTCCGTGAAAAATTTAAAGAAATTGGTATACTTACGGTAGCCTCACAATACATTTATAACAATATAGTATTTGTAAGACAACATATTAGTCTTTATAAACAAAAAGTGGATATAAACAGTCGACTTACAAGAAATGGTCATAAATTAGTGACATCTGCATATCGTCTGCGAAAGGTGCAGAAGTCATTTGTGGGATTGAGTATACGCTTTTATAATATGATTCCTAAGGTAATTTTGGACCTACCAATCCATAAGTTTAAAGAATGTGTTAAAACACATTTATTACAGCGAGGTTATTATACAATTGATGAGTTTCTTAATGACAAGGTTGCTTGGAAGCACCCGGCTCCGCTTTCATCTCTCACAAGATAGAAAAATGAATGTTAAAATATAAAATGTAAATTTTTGATGTTGGAAAAGAGCAACTGCTGAGTTTCTTGCCGGCTTCTTCTCGGTAGAATCTGCCTTCCGAACCGGTGGTAGAGTCACTACACACGGACAGACTTGACGTTTCAAAAGTGCTTGTATTAGGCCTACTTGAAATAAATGAATTTTGAATTTTGAATTTTTTGAATTTAATCGGGAAACAAACGGATAAATATTAGATATAAAGGTTCCTTTTCACTTCGACCCTCGCTAATTCCGTGCCATTCAAGTGAACCACTGGCCAACCACAGCGTCACTACTAATAATCACACAAAGCACTAGGTGAAGACCAAAACCAATCTCGGGCGACAGTAGGCCGATAAAGACACACTTCTAGATTGCAGGAAATGGTTCCGAGAACATGTTTCACCTACCTTTTTTAATTTTAAAAACACCAAGTTACCGTAAATAGCTAACTGTGACTATGCTATATTGCAAGGTAATCATAAACTTCAACACACAGACAATCGACCAAATATGAGGAAACAACAAAAGTACCTTTCCATTTCAAAACCCTAAAAATCCGACCCACTCTAATTCCGTGCCATTCAAGTTGCCAGCCACAGTGTAACGACTATTAACCACAAGAAGCAGACCGCGGTGATACCGTGATCCCGATAGTAACTCCACTGGCTGAAGACCGGGTCCTTTCAATAAATAAGCAATAAAACCAATCTTGGGCGACAGTAGGCCGATAAAGACGCATCTCTAGGTGGCTGGAAAATGTTTCTAACTACCCGTATACACCTTAATTATTTAATTTAAAATCACCGAGTAGCGGTAAATAGCTAATTGTAACTGTGCATGCTATATGATCATAAAGTCTTCAACACACAGACAATCGACCAAATATGGGGAAACAACAAAAGTACCCTTTCATTACAAAACCATAAAAATCCGACCCACTCTAATTCCGTGCCATTCAAGTTGCCAGCCACAGCGTAACGACTATTATCCACATAAAGCAGACCGCGGTGACACCGTGATCCCGATAGTAACTCCACTGGCTGAAGACCGGGTCCTTTCAATAAATAAGCAATAAAACCAATCTTGGGCGACAGTAGGCCGATAAAGACGCATCTCTAGGTGGCTGGAAAATGTTTCTAACTACCCGTATACACCTTAATTATTTAATTTAAAATCACCGAGTAGCGGTAAATAGCTAATTGTAACTGTGCATGCTATATGATCATAAAGTCTTCAACACACAGACAATCGACCAAATATGAGGAAACAACAAAAGTACCTTTCCATTTCAAAACCCTAAAAATCCGACCCACTCTAATTCCGTGCCATTCAAGTTGCCAGCCACAGTGTAACGACTATTAACCGCAAGAAGCAGACCGCGGTGATACCGTGATCCCGATAGTAACTCCACTGGCTGAAGACCGGGTCCTTTCAATAAATAAGCAATAAAACCAATCTTGGGCGACAGTAGGCCGATAAAGACGCATCTCTAGGTGGCTGGAAAATGTTTCTAACTACCCGTATACACCTTAATTATTTAATTTAAAATCACCGAGTAGCGGTAAATAGCTAATTGTAACTGTGCATGCTATATGATCATAAAGTCTTCAACACACAGACAATCGACCAAATATGGGGAAACAACAAAAGTACCCTTTCATTACAAAACCATAAAAATCCGACCCACTCTAATTCCGTGCCATTCAAGTTGCCAGCCACAGCGTAACGACTATTAACCACATAAAGCAGACCGCGGTGACACCGTGATCCCGATAGTAACTCCACTGGCTGAAGACCGGGTCCTTTCAATAAATAAGCATTAAAACCAATCTCGGACGACGGTTGGCCGATAACGACGCACCTCTAAATTGCGGGAAACGATTCCGAGAAAATACCTAGACAATTCCTTTACAAATGAGCTGCACATAACATTACTGTAGTACGTATACTTTTGTCGTTTTGTTGCAGCCTAACTTTAAAGTACCTTATTATTTTAATACCTTTTTGAATATCAGCTAAGTATACCAATATTGTAAAGAGAAATGATGAGATATTTTCTAGTTTTGCATGTAATGGGTACTACTTAACCTTTTTAAACTGTTATTTCACTTATAGAGAAATGCATTTTTAGCGGAAACTTAGACTATATTTTAAATTAGTAATTGTAATATTTTAGCTTTCTTCCTTCTTTTTTTACTATACTACAAGTTGAAGCCCTTGACTGCAATCTCACGTGATGGTAATTGATAATGCATACTAAGATGGTCAATGGCGGGCCAATCTGTATTTCAGTTATATTAAATGCATACTCCTAATCGGTTCCTACATCACATCGTACCGGAACGCTAAATACTCGTAGCTTAGCGGCATAATTTGTTGGTAGGGTAACGTGAAAATTCAGAAATTATAAATTACCAATTTCCCCCCGCCGGGTTAAACCTTCCTTCAACTTCCTTCAACTTTAAACCGAAGGGATCATCGATGCGCCAAGGAGGTGGTCAAAATCAATTCATTCTTTCGGAAACAATACTTTTAAACAACCAAAATGCATACTAAATAGTTTTCGAGTTTCATACTTATATACAATTATTAATTTCACTATACAATGTGAAATCATACTTCATAGACTTTAGCGGTACGTTATGTACTATCTCTTAGACTAATAAACCACTGCCATAGTGCTTGTTGAAAAAATCTTATACAGCCCTAAATTAAAACCAATTGGTAGGTATTATGCGCGTGTCGGTCTTTTATCTTCAATAGGGTTGTCATAAGTAAACTTTTAGAATGTTTTGAATTCGTTTGCATAGAAAAATCAATATGCTTCTTTTATATACTATTTTACTTATGGAGGATGATTTCTTATGAAATATACGGTCATTATTCAGTTATAGATCGTGGACCGAGCCGAACTAAACTACCCTGACATTCCCATGATTGGCAAATGTGAGTTTGTCCAAAGCTACGTGTACCTCGGCTCTACCATCACTGACACTGGTGGGCGTGAAGAAAAGATTCAAAGGAGATGTGCCTATCTGCCGTTGAAAGGTTGATAATATAACTAAGACGAAAGTCCTCCTGATGAGAAGTTTGGTCTTCCCAATATTTCTGTATGGCACAAAACATAGACAGTACGCTTGAAAGACCGTCGCAGAATCGATGCATTGGAAATGTGGTGCTGGCGGCGACTGTTGCGTATCCCTTGGACAGCTTTTCGGACTAACGTGTCGATCCTGGAGGAACTAAAAGTCAAAGCGAGTTTATTGTCGACTGTGCAGATACATATCCCCATGTTCTTTGGACATATAACTAGGAATAAACACTCCATGGAACGACTCGTTGTCCAGGGAAAAGTGGAAGGCAAACGGTCACGCGGTCAATCACCCACGCGTTGGACAGACATAATAAAAACTGCAACACAAACCTCCATAGTCTAATGTTCCAGACACGCTGAAGACCAAGTAGAGGCGCAACGCGGGGGCTTAAACTCTGTCAAGAGTGAACGACTAAGGATTCAGTAATAAGTTGTATTATTTGACCCTAAAATTTTAATAACAAAGAAATCTTCCCATTTACAGAGGAGCCCAAACTATTAAACAACCAAAACGCGTACCAAAAGGGAAACACGAACAAACAGCATAAACAAGAAGGGGGCAATTAACCTCTTAAATTTCTTGTCGCCGCGCCGTTCCGAGATAGACCGCAGTCGTAATTCTGGGTAAATGTATGCAAGCAGTGTGTCGCCAGCAGGCGGAGTTATGTCATAATTATCACGATTTATACAATTATGAACCACGGAAGCTATGCTACACCTTCCTCGGGGTTTTTATGACTCTTGCATTGTTTGAGCACAGGGAATACTAATTAAGGTTTCCATTTACAGTTGGTACCTACTGGAACTTTTTATGCCTCGCTGACTACTTATGGTATATTAGTAGTCAGCTTTCTGTACTGAGCGGTGATAGCCCAGTGGGTGGCATTACGACTTAAATTTCGTTGTGCTGAGTTCAAATCCCAGAACGCGCCTCAAACTTACGAGTACGTGCGTTTTAATTACATAAATATCACTTGCTTCGACGGTGAAGGTAAACATCGTGAGGAAACTTGCATGCCTGAGAGTTCTCCATAATTTTCTCAGAGGTGTGTGGAGTCCACTAACCCGCACTGGCCCAGCGTTGTGGACTACGGCCTAAACCCCTTCCCATAGTGCGAGGAGACCCGTGCCCTGTAGTGGGCCTATAATGGGTTCATATGATGATGGTGATGAAGGACTTAACGTTGGCTAGTAAAATTTTAAACACTTACCTTCAAAGACAGTAAGAGTGGCAACCGCAGTGACAGCGTCCCCCACTCCATTCTCAGCAACACACTCGTACGTGGCGTCGTCACGCTGGGCTCTAACCGGCTCGATGCGGAGTACCGCCCCGTTGGCGTTCAGCCCGGCTGCTGACTCCATGCCTGAGACTTGGTAGCGGGACTGCATGCCTGGGGGTGAAGAAAATAAGCTATTGACAAATAATAATGATGAATAATAAATCAATATGACACGACAATACACACATCGCCATCTAGCCCCAAAGTAAGCGTAGCTTTTATTATGGGTACTAAGATGACTGATGAATATTTTAATGAATAACATACATACTTATAATAAACAGATAAACACCCAGACACTTAAAACAATCATGTTCATAACGCAAATAATTTCTAGTTGTGGGAATGGAACCAACGGCATTGGACTCAGAAATCAGGGTACCTGCCCACTTTGCCAGTCCGCCGTCAAATACCATATCATACTATTTTTATAAGTAACTCATACTGAATATTACTGAAATTTACCGAGTGGTGACGGCAGATCAAAATACAGTTGTCAGAACTCATCACTCAAACTCTTCCCGCGGTTGTCGTACGAGGCGACTAAGGAAATATAGCGGAGAGCAAGCAGCAGCGTCCTCTGAGCTACTACCACCATCTCCTGCGATCCCCAAACCGTCTGGCCAGCGTGGGCAAACCTTCCCGTTGTGAGAGGTCTTTAGTCCAGTTTATCTGTTGATAATGATGTTGATGTTGCTGACTGACACATTGGCATGAAGTGGTAAACTTAATATCTTCAGGGTAGCTCAAACTTATCTCTTATTTTCCTGAAATATACGTTCTTGAAACTATTCCGGTGTAAAGACATTCGCGGTAAGCCAAACAATATTATGCATTCTTTAAAACTAAGCAAATACGAAACAAAGATGAAGTCATAGAGTACCCTACACAGCTTTGCGAAGTAATTTTTATGCAGCGCAGAGCTCACCTCATATTATATAAACTTCCAGTTGCTTACCGTGTTATGGAAAAAGCTATGCTTGGTATTCTTTGAGGGGACATTGTATTTAATGATGTAAGTTTTTTTTATTTTATTTTTATTGGTCAACTTAAGAGTAAAAACAATTAACGACAACTAGGTCACCTCATCTCAAACCACACAGAGTTTATGTGACAAGGTATAGATAGATAGAGATGAATGATATTCATTTTAAAAACTTTTTTTTTTTTTTTAATTTATAGTATTTGACTAGCTTTAAGGGGTATCACGCTAAAGTGGTAGTGGGCTGGTCTTGTATGCCGGAGGACCGATGGACGTTAGAGTTGAAAGGTCCTCGAGTGAAGGCCATTTCTCGGTAAACGACATAAAGATCGCCCCCGACTTGGTGGGGTATCGGAGCTACGTGGCAGTGGCATTGCGATGAGCCGAGATTAGAAAGAGTTGGCGCTGTTCAAAAGAGGCCTGTATCCAGCAATAGATGCATATTGGCTGATGATGTCGTCATTCATCTCGTCTTTATCTAAACTTACTTTGCATAAACGGTGTCAGAGATAGCTTAACTTAGGCAGGGAACGAAGCTTTTTGAGATACATGTCTCCCTTCTTGAGCAAAGTTTTTGCCTAGAAGCGTTTCGGTGTCATCTATCATATGTAATAGGATGTGCTGTACTTTGGGACATTAATTAGGTTGATGGCGATAAATCCACCCATTTTGATTCCATAAAACGCTTTTGAGATACCTATCTCGTTTTTTGAGAATAGTTATAGCCTAATTATATAATACAGATGATAAAATACAACCCGAATTCAAGTTAGTTCAGATTTATTCACAGTCTATTCGAAAGTAAAATTCGCCCAATAACTATTGGACGACCACAAACGTTGTTCTAATTCTGGGCAGAATTTAAACGGTTTTTGAATTGAAAAAAAAAAGTTTACAGTTTTGGTTGTAAATTGGAAACTGATATTGCACCGTGGTAACATTTACAATAGCAGGTAGGTGTAAGTTACTACTAAGTAAGTGTGGATGCCTTTATTTTATACAGGGGTAATGTCCAACGCATGTTGTTTGAGAATCATCATCATGTGAAACAATGGAAGTCCATCACTGTGTTTCGTTGGGAGATCTAATTATCACGGCCGTATGTTGCTTGGGTCCTGCATCCATGTGTCCTGCATCCATGTGTTTACCAGTACGCATAATTTGAGCGTTTGAAAAAAAAAAAACGAAGTTGCCATTCCAGCACCTTGGGGACGAAACGCCCATCGGTTAACCGAGTTATGCGCCCCCACTGTCACCTTAGTTTCACGACTCTGTGAGCTGGGTCGGTAATTCTGGTTCTTCTTAAATCTCCACATTTCTGTTTTGATCACGTTGATATACTCCAAGCATAGCTCTCTCCATCGCCTGCTGAGAGATCCTGAGACTTATTTGGTACCTTACGCAGTGGTTGTGTGGTGCTTGCATACATTAAAAGCTACAGGGTTTATTCTTAATCGTGGGAAAACATCGGTTTTACAATAAGCCAGTGTTTTTTCCTACTTCAACTAGGTAACTGGGGCCGAGTTCGGGCCTCGGCACACACCTCTTAAATTTCTAAGTTATGTGCGTGTTGAGCAATTAAATATCAAATGCTTTAAAGTTGAAGGAAAAGAGAGTTCTCCATAATATTCTCGTGCGTTACTACGGCCTAAATCCATCTCATTCTGGGAGGAGATAAGTGTCTAGTAGTGGGTGGCTAATGGGTTGTTAATAACATTGATGATGATGCTGAACTGATAGCACCTTTAAAACGTCAGAGAGTATGACCATTCTGACGAAGTCCCAGTGTGTTTCTGGATGGTCCTATCGGCGAGAGTAGGAGATGGACAAGGGTTTTAATCCCAAGGCTATCTCCGCTTATACTATACTGTATATAAAATCACAAACTAAACATTTTCGAGAAGGCACAGAATCAATTTCAATCAAGCGGTATACCTAACTCTTTGTCAGTTATATTTTATGCTTATTGAAAATCTTATAAAACTAGATAAAAATGTCCGCGATTCATTGCAGAGCGTCGTTTGCATTTTGCAATAGAGAATTATAAAAAAACAAAGCTGGAGACCTGTGGTTCATTTGCGTTAGTCGTAATAACTTGGGCGTAGAGTTTAAAATGCATTGTCCGGGGTGCACGATAAAATTGCGCAGGTTGGTCGGATACGACTATACGAGTCAGTGTAGGACGACAGAGCTAAATCGCCACTCGCAGTAAGTGCCACAGAAATGTATTTCCACAACAAGTGAGAATAATCGGCGTCTTTCTGCATGTACTTTAAAAAGATAATGGCCGCAAGGTACAGCTGCAAGGTGGCGTGGTTTTTATACTTTTGTCTAGCAACAAAAGGCACATGGTTATAATGCAAAAGAACAGATACTATATGGGTATACGGTAATTTTATGCTGAAATAATATCTGTCCGCTAACCAGCAATGGAGCTGCGTTAATTATCTTTGCTCTAAAACTCTCTTGCCTTTAATATAAGAGGTTTATGCCGTCTTCATATGGACAAGGGACAAGTCCACAACACTGCTCTAATTTGTGTTGGCGGGCTTTAACCCACGTATCATTTTTATTACCATCGCAACAATGAACAAAAGTAAGAATGCTTAATACGTGACTGTGATATGAATAAAATAAAATTTACGAATTTAACGATTATTATAACATGGTAGTGACCGCATCCGAGAGGGACGACCACTCAAGGTTTAATTTGCTGAAAACTGTTATTTAATAGCAATGTACAGCATCCAAGCAATTCTGAAAACATTAAGTTTGCGAAGAATATACACACTATGTAATGTTTAATATTAATAAATAAAAAAAGAATCCATATAATAGTACAAATGCGAAAGTGTGTTTTTTTGTTTGTCAAAGTCAAAGTCAAAGTCAAAAATATCTTTATTCAAGTAGGCCCACAGGTGGCACTTTTGATGCGTACATAAAAACCACACGGTAGTCAGATGATGGCGATAACCACATTCGTAAACTTAAAACTAAAGCTACGAGGGTTCCAAACGCGTCCTGGTCTAAGAAGAAGCCCACAACAAACTTAGCCGGGTGTTTTTTTTGGTTATCACCATCTCACAATGTCATTTTAAATTATTAGAAGAGCAACCTGGTTAGAGCAATAATTTACACCCAAGCTTTTTTATCGTTTACGTAGTCCTTTATACTATAATAGGACTTTGTTTGTTTGTCCTTACGTTACGCCCTAACTAAGCAACCAATCGACCCAAATTTTTACATATAGTTAGTTGAAAAGACGGTGTAGTAACATAGCTTACTTTATATCCCAAGAAAACAAACGATTTTCATAGGAATGCCGTAATAAACGCGGACAACAGCTAGTACCTACATAATAAAATAAATACATAATAAAATAACTCCTATAAGTTTAAGTTGCGTGCCGGGGATCGATCTCGGTCACCCCGGAAAGAAGACCTAAGTCTCAACCATTAGGCTATCACCGCACATAACATCCACATAAAGTGGTATTCTCAATATGGCTACCAAGAACATTAGTCTTAGTATAATCTACTACTGGAATATCAATTAATGAAAGCTATTACACCGAGTGGTATTATTTATTGCCCCGTAGAGGTCATATACGATAAGCCGTAGATAAATTACCGCAAACCTAATAAATATTATGATAGCACGAACGTTGTGGGGACGGAAGGGAATTTTTGGGTAGAAAGTGATACCTTTAATATAATATTCATACTATAAATAGGAATCATCAAAGTCAAAGGGGGCGTTCACAAAATACGTGAGATTTTTAAGGGGGTAGAGTCGAGTCGATAGCTAGAACTGCGATGGACAGGCTGAAGAAAATATGGAAAAACAGGAACATAACAACAACATTATGCAAAAGCTACTAAGATCCGGCTTGTTCACTTGTTTTCCCCATATTTTTATACGCTGCAGAGACGTGGACTTTGCGACTAGTTGAGAAGAAGAAAATTGATGCTCTGGAGATGTGGTGCTGGAGACGAATGCTGGGAGTGTCATGGACCGAATTTCGTACCAACATCTCTATACTCCAAGAAATCGGCATTAAAAAACGTCTTTCGGCGTCAGTACAGAGTCGCATCTTAAAATTCTTCGGGCACGTCTCCCGGCGTGAGAGTGACTCCATAGGGCGTCTTGTCGTGCAGGGCAAGGTGGAGGGCACTAGAGGTCGAGGAAGGTCACCCATGCGATGGACCGATCAGATTAAGTCTGCTGTGGGTGGCTCTTTGCACGAGTGCACCAAGCTTTCGGCCAGCCGAGAGAAGTGGCGGATGCTCGTGGGGCGTGTGTCATCTGCCCTCAAAGACGCTTCATGATGACCACGACCACTCTGCCAAGAGTGTAACGACAAAGAAGAAGAAGAGTCGAGTCAAATCTCATCTAATCTAACGTTGGACAGAGGGGGGATCTCGGCAAATATCACGCAATTTTTTTTCTGATTCAAAAAAAAAAAACAGTAATATTTTGGTCCATTTAATCTAAATTGTATATGCTTAAGATTTAATTTTAAATGCAATCGTAATAGGATTAAGATCTTTCACTAATTCGTTAGAAAGAAAATAATTTCATTCATACTTCGATGATTATATAATATATCTATGGACTGTCAAACCACCATATTAGTTCTATACCATTTAATCTCACGACATCTCAAAAAGGCAAGGCCAATAGATGTCTTTAAAGTGAACGTTACATGAAAAATGTGTGCATGTTAGTGATATAATGGCGATAAAAAATAATTTAAGTGACTTTTTTTTGACGTATAACAGTGACCAAGTTAATCTGTCTAATGTCTATATTTATTGGTATAAAAATAATAAATTTATTGTTCGCTGTATAAATTATATAGCGTGTAGAAATTATATATCGTGTAGAATATATATTGTGTGTAGAAATTAGTTTCCTAGATCGAGCGAAATCGGCGCGGTTCGCGGATTCATTATATCGATTACGGTTGGATTATGCAGAAGAAGATAATATTCTCATCTCTAAATGTGGAAATATCACTGATGTAAACTTAAATATTTTTGTAAAGAGCAATTTCGTAAGATTAAAGCTGTCGACGAAAAAAAAATCACAATGTAATATAAATTGAGAATATTTCAAAATGTAATTGTAAAATAAACGTATTTACGAAGAAATAAACGCTGGCGTCAACCACTGATAAAATATATAAAACAACATAAAAAGCTCATTGGTCATAACTAACTAATAAATGGAATCCATTTATAAATCTCACCACTGCATTCCCGCTGCAATGTTGGATGTTAGTTTAATTTATAACAGCGCTTTTTACTTCCACCGCAGAGTAAAGGCGACAATTTTTATTTAACCCTACGATTTATTTATCCAGAGCATATAAATATGTTAATTTTGAAGCGTCATATTTATGCGTTTTCAAACATGTTATGTCAGTAATGCTCTTACTTTTTATATTCGTAATAAGTCGTGATAATAGATAAGTCGTGGTGGTAATAACCAGGCGAATCAGTTTCAACATTAAATTGCTTGACAGCACGTCTTTGTCGATACAGTGGTAAGATCCGTGTCTAAAACAACCAGACCAAAAGGTTGTAAATGAGGTAGAGTTGGTTGTCACTGCGAACTTTGAAAAACCGTCAAAAAAACTTCTTTTTTGCGGCGTTTGTTGAGCCCTGACAGATCCGCGCTCCTGCATACTGATAATGACTGAAACAATAAAAAGCTTGGGTATAAATTGCTCTAACTTCAAAGCTTTATATTATTTGATTGTGAGATGGTGATAGCAAAAAAATATCCGGCTAAGTTTGTTGTGGGCTCTTCTTACACTAGTGCGCTTTTGGAACCCTCGTGGCATGTGATAGGCTCACATGAATAAGCAATTTTTGAATTTGAATTTTACGGGCAAAGTTGCTGGGCAGAGGCGCAAAGGTTGCAGGAGGAAGTCGTGGCTGCGCCACATCTGGGAGTGGACCGAGATTGCCAGTGCTACCCGGCTGTTTAGCTTTGCGGGAGGCAAGGCTAAATATGAACATCTGACGGCCAACCGTCCTTCTACTAGGTGGAGTGGCACCTAGAGAAGAAGAAATTGCTTTTGTTTATACTTATATTTACAAGGGATTGAAACCAGGACACCACTCATAAGACAATAACTGAATACTGAACCAAACGCTCAATTCTGAACCAAAGAGGTCGTCAAAAGTATGGGGCATGCGGTCCTCAGAGAAAGAAAACGTGACTTTAATTTGTACAAGCTATGCGTGTTTATTTTCCGGGCTACTAAATATGCCATATCTGTCTCCAGGGTGCATATCTCTATAATAATGTCACGTCACGATCAGATCACGATCAATTTTTCTGCTCGGCTGTATAAACATAACCCGGTTTTTAATCCCGCGGAAACGATCGAAAAGCAGCGATAAAAACATATGTTTGTCTTCAGAATGAATTAATGATTGGAGACCACGAACGAAATACCACGACTTCACAAAATAAAACTCCCGATTGATACTGACTACTTATTACTAGGTAATAGTTGATAAAGGCTAAGCTTTGCCTAGCCAAGCCCATAATGGGGCAGCGAAAAAGGTATAAGTAAGGACTAGAAGATGAGGCAGGCGACCAGCTTTGGAAAATAATAAGATTAAGTATATGCCATTAAATCTTTATCATTATCATTATCAATACATTACCAGTCTAGTACTGGACACAGATCTCCTTACAGAAGGGTTTGGCCTGTAGCCTGCCACGCTGGCCAAGAGCAGATTGTTGGAAATTTCTTTGAAAACATTTTAGGGAGCTCTCAGGCTCTCAGGCTTGTAAAATTTATGTGCGTTTTAAGCTATTATTTTATTTATTTATTTTATTTATTTATTTATTCGTAATCAACAGCGTTAAAATAAAAATATATTTATTAATACTTTTACTTAAATCTAAGGCCACAAAGATTACATAAACATAGCATTTTGAAATAGTCTCGGATTTAACATAAAAATAATTAAGTTTTTAATTATAAAT
Organism: Pararge aegeria; assembly: GCF_905163445.1. Classification (NCBI taxonomy): domain Eukaryota; kingdom Metazoa; phylum Arthropoda; class Insecta; order Lepidoptera; family Nymphalidae; genus Pararge; species Pararge aegeria. The sequence continues at coordinate 4,587,302 of NC_053195.1, read as the reverse complement.
ATTTAAAAAAGTCAATAACATAAAAGTGTGAACACAAGACGTAAAGAAACAAATAAAGCTATTAAGACTAATCTAAAAATAAACTAATAAAAATGTATTCGTCGCAGCATGTGAAAATGCACATATTTGTGTGTGCGTGCGTGCTTATTTATTTGTGCGTGTTTATTTTATTTATTACGTTTAATTACAAACACTTCCACTAATACAACCGTTATTATAAATTTTAACTATTCTATTTAAGTGTAATGTTTTCTTAAACACAGCATATGAAAATATATAACAACACCATATATTGAAAAGAAAGGCATCGTGAATGAGAATATAATAACTAAATATCTCACACACTAAAAAAATAAATCAAGGAAACAGAAAATAAGGGTCAAGTGGTCCATGATAAAAATTACTTATCTCTGAACTTATACAACGAGTCAGACTAAATATCAACTTCAGTGCTAATGTGGTAAAAAGACGTTTGACGTTATTAAAGCCAATGGGTGAGACTTTGACTTCACTGTCGGGGGGCGCGTTCGAATCCTAGCACACACCTCGAACTTTTCTAAATTAAGTGCGATTTTAGCTATTAAAATATCACTTCCTTCCTTCCACGGTGAAGGAGTCATCGTGAGGATACCTGCAAGCCTGAGAGTTCTCCATAATTTTCAAAGGTGTGTGGAGTCCAACAATACGCACTTGTCCAGTGTGGTGGAGTACGGTCTTAACACCTTCTTATTGTAGAAGGAGACCCGTTCCCTGTAGTGGGCCGGAAATGGGTTGATTACGATGATATTATTTGTTAAAGCAGTATGTATAGAGTAAACATTAATTTAAACCGATATTAAACGTTGGGCATAATCATGTTTGTCAAACTGAGAAAACGTGGCAAGTATCCTATGGGTCCTATTACCTCGCAGTTTGCGTATTTCACTCCACAAATAGAGCTGATTTGTGGAATGGAATGCAAATTGGTTCCGATATTCGTATGGAGCGATTGAATATTGTACGTCAAATAATAAATTATTAGAAGTTCTACAGGAGAGTTGATTTTTTTTTTCTTTATTTATTTATTTATTCTCCTTATTGGTACTTAACATCAAGTTCAGAAAACAAAAAAAAGCAGAGACACTTCAAGTACGTAGCAAGATCCAAAAGGCAGCCTTGTCGCTAATTGCGATCCTGCCACCTCTCTCTCTGTTTTTTAATCTCTGGAGCAGTATTCAGCACTGTGGTCTTATAAAGGTTCCCCATTGGTTCCCAGTAGAAACAATTTAGGAAATTATTATTCTTTTCAGATAGAATCAACTACCTAAATAGATCTTCGTGTAATTTTGAATAGAGATAATTTGCATCCTGGAGAGCGATATAGGATATTTTTATCCCGGTAAAACGAGTGGTCACCGCGGGATTTTAAAATCTTCTCGAAACAGCAGCTAGTACTGTTTTTTTATGTATAAAGGCGATCGCACACCTAATGGTAGGTGATGATAAAATATGCTATAAGTAAGAATAAAATAACCTTATCGTTAATACAATAGAATTGCAGGCACCGACAGGCAAGAATGGAAGGTAATTTCAGTTATTACAAACTGAAGATAATAATATAGCTTCTCCAACTACAACTTTTGTTTGTTTAACATAAAAAGAAGTCAAAGTTATGACAAGGAGGGATCCAATAAATCTCGGGAAAGTTAACGTCGTACTGTGTTAGAAAAACTTCTTGGAACCCTGAAACAAGCCGAATAAGGAAGTGCAGATATTATTGTTTTATGAGATAAACAATTGTAATAATAAAGTTAATAACGCTAGTTTTATCGACCGGGAGGAGGTAGATGGTAATTTCCGGTTGCAATCTTCGGCAGGGTTAGATAGCTTGGAAATTTACAATTTCTGTCTTGTCTCTGTTTTACTCTGGCGGAAGGCTTTGGCTAGTTGCTAAAATTATTTTATCCAAGTTTATAGATGGCCCAGCTTATAAGCACTTTTGAAACGTCAAGTCAGTATGTAGTGACTCAACCACCGTCGAAGGCAGGTTCCACCAAGAAGAGTCGGCAAGAAACTCAGCAGTTTGCTCTTTTTAACATCATTTTACAGTTTACAATCTTTTAAATTTTCTATCTTGTGAGGGATAAGAGCGGCTTCCAAGCAGCCTTGTCGTTATGTTTAGGAATTCATCGATCGTATAGTGACCACCATTTATTACATTTTAACAATTTTGTTTAAAATTATGTATTAGTATTTCCAAATTTGATAGGTCCAAAATTACCTTAGGAATCATAGTCTCAAAGTATATACTCAATCCCACAAATAATATCACGAAAGATATGGAGAAGATATGGGTTGTGTATACCTACTCGTAATTGTCGAACCCGTATCAGACCACAGTTTAGCTAGTTTATATCATAAACTAGCATGAATCACTAACTGAGATATGCAGTCAAGACTAACTTGCAGTTAAAAAACGAATGTCGCGAATACATTGTAATTCGTGATCTATAGTAAAATTATGGCATTAAATCTTTACGCTTAAATAAATGGATGGAATCGTTTTTTTTTTAAATAGAAATATTAAATAGAAAAACTCAGTGAACTAAATCTTTGGAATCCTCACACCTAAACTAGGAAATCCTGTATCTAAAATGAAATTAGTAATTTCGTATGGAAATTGTCACATAAAAAGGCGTTTGTCGGTCAAATCAATTTTCTAGGTTACCAACAGAAAACCAAAAAATAAGAAAAGTAGCCTAAACTTACGCGGAACTAAAGCTAGTCTAATCTGATAAAACTCGATGTACAAAAAAATATCCCTTTGTCTTCGATATCCACACAAGAAGTGACATGGATATATATACCTTTATTCAATTACGATACAACTTTGTGTTCGACGAAAAGTGGGATTATATCTCGCCTAATAATTAATTCATAGATTTTCCACTCGGTCCGCCCGAAATAAATCTTCGTTCCCATCTTCGTATTACTATCCGAATGTTTTCCTGTCACATGCTCCGCCGAGTCAGGGGCACGCTTGATAGATAGCAGCCGTCGACATCAGGACAAATCGAGAATAAAGTTTGATAAAGCAGAGAGAACTTGGAAATAGTGACGCGACTATTTGGTTTATTGCAAACGAGGCGATATAGCTTGTACGTGAATATGAGTGATGATTCATTTCGATGGCCGACTGGCGCAGTGGGCAGCGACCCTTTCTGAGTCCTAGGCCGTGGGTTCGATTCCCACAACTGGAAAATGTTTGTGTGATGAACATGAATGTTTTTCAGTGGCTGGGTTTTTATCTCTATATTATAAGTATTTATATATATAATATTCATAAAAATATTCAACAATTATCTTAGTACCCATAACACAAGCTACGCTTACTTTGGGGCTAGATGGCGATGTGTGCATTGTCGTAAAATATTTATTTATTTATTTTATTATAGCAAATATGATACATCTAACTGATATTTTTGTAGATCTATTGCAATCCAAAAGATAATTGTTTTACATTGCAATGGAAATACGAATTTTGAAAATCTAACTTATAGAGAATTAAATTAATTAATCAACGAATTAGTTTGGCCATCCTAAAGGGCAATGCTGCCAGCATCTTAGGAACTGTGCCTCGCTGCGATGGTTTCGAGGACGTTTTAGATTTTATTTAGTTTTAAATAGTTTATTTTAGGTTATATTTATATAACAATAATTTTAAAGAATATTTAAATATACTTATAGAGCATAGTTTATTTTATTTTTATTCCACTATATAAGTAAACCTTTAAGTACATATCACCTGGTGGTAAGTTACAGTGCAATCTTAAATGGTATCGGGCTAACCGTTTTGGGATATGACAGTTATATTAAACCCATACCGTTAATCGGTTACTAGCCACGGCTGGAGCTTCTTAGACCCATCCTAGAGAAAACTCATCCGTTAATAATTTATGAGTACTTGAGTACTAATATTATAAATGCGAAGGTGTGTTTGTTTGTTCATCAATAACGCAGCAACTGAGCAACGGATTGATGTGATTTTTTTCATAGTCTATGGGCCGAAAAGTGACATAAGCTACATTTTTATCTCGGAAAAAAGCAAAGTTCCTGTATCTTATACTAATACATAAAGCTTAAGAATTTGTTTGTTTACTTGAACGCGATGATCTCAGGTCCGATTTGTAAAATTATTTTAATATTTGATAGCCCATTTATCTATATATTATAACGCTTAAACCAATAGGAGCAATGAAGAATGTTTCAATATCGGGGTTTATAACAATATTTTTCATTTTGAGAGCTGCGTAAACGGTTTAAGTTACGTTTAAATAATGTATGACAAAATTGTTAAACTTTAAAGTTCTAAAAAAAAAAGGTCCGCGACAGCATATGTCTAACTTTCAACGCTTGAGTTATACCCGGACGAAGTCGCGAGGATTGCTAGAATAAAATAAAATTAACTCGTAACATTATTATCAACGTAGAACCGATGGACGTTGGGGTTCCAAGGTGTTGGCAACCCTGCACCGGTAAACGCAGCGTTGGTCGACCCCCAACCAGGTGGACAGACGCGGGCGAGTCGCGGGGAGACGCTGGATACAAGCGGCCCAGAATCGTGGAGTTTGGAACGCCTTACAAAACACCTATGTCCAGCAGTGGACGTCTATCGGTTGATTTGATGATGTCACTACACACACCGGCGTATTTAGCGGAACACAAAAAAAAGGTTTGATATCAGTATCATATAAGGTTGCTGGCTGGTTTATACGTCATTTCATTTGAAAAGAAATATTTTCAAATTAAGAAAACAACTGAACATCACATTTGATACAATTGTTTTAATTTTATTCAAACACACCTTATCTGGAGCGAGCTTTGAGCATTTATTCCTTCTGAGTTTGATTTAAAATTTAATATATATTAATAATTTAATTTAATTTATATGTTATATATTGAAAACAGTGCACTTTTATCTACTTAAATAGAAAGAATTATATTGAAAGGAACATGATTTTGCCTCAATTAGGCTTTTAACATCACTGTTTAGTTCATTCGCAGTTCACTCACGGATGTGCGATTCTTTACGTTCGTTGCAGTCCAGTTATGACTGATAACGTGACATATTTTATGGCAGGCGATAAAACTACTTAGAGGGGGTAAAAGGTATATAATATTAGGGGGTTTTCTTACTAACAGCGATACGTTTTTCACATTTCTTGCTCCGCATATTTAATCTTCATCAATGCTCTAATAATATTAATTATAATAAATATTAATTAATATTATATTCATAAAACTTTTGACGACCTCCCTAGCACAGTGGTGAGCGCTGTGGTCTTAAGAGTGGGAGGTCCAGGGTCCTGAATTTTCTCCGGTCTTGTCTGGTGGGAGGCTGATAGGCCGTGGCTAGTTACCACCCTACCGAAAAGACGTGCTGCCTAGCGGTCTAGCGTTCTGGTACGATTTCGGTTAGAGACCCCTAACAAGTTAGCCTGCTACCTTAATATACCATATTATAACTACCATCGGTTTAGATTGCAGTGAAGGGCTAACATGCAGTTAAACAAAAACAAAAAAAAGAGTTTAAACATAATTGTTAGTTTTGGTTTTCTTAATATCGGGAACGTAATTACAATGTAATAATTAGAAGAGTTAATAGTGCTATAGGGGTAGTGTTTGAGTGCTCATCGTAATAAAAGACGTGATTACTGCTCCAAATATTTATGGTTAGGGGATCAGCAGTCCAACGGAGGTGTTCTTATCATAATCAATTATATCGTGAGGCGTTGGTAGAACGCAAAATCACACATGCACTTAATATAATAAACCCTAAACTAGCGACATCACTCTGAACTAAAGTAGTTGTATTTTTATAATAATAATAAATGATTTAATAAGGCGTTGGTGAAACACAAAATCTGCATTCTCTAGAAATGTGCACTAAATATAATACCTATCCGTAAGAAGAACCGATAAACGCCCGAAGTTCTAAATCTAATCCAAAATCTTCAGATGGCGGATTGCAATCAATAGCGCTATCCATAGAAGAGTAGAATAATAATAATAATAATAAATAATAATAATAATAATAATAAATAAATAAATAATAAATATACTACGACAATACACACATCGCCACCTAGCCCCAAAGTAAGCGTAGCTTGTGTTATGGGTACTAAGATGACTGATGAATATTTTTATGAATTATATATACATAAATACTTAGAAAATACATATAAACACCCAGACACTGAAAAACACTTATGCTCATCACACAAACAATTTCCAGTTGTGGGAATCGAACCCACGGCCTTGGACTCAGAAAGCAGGGTCGCTGCCCACTGCGCCAGTCGGCCGTCGATAGGATAAGGATCGTCATCATCAAAATCATCGACTCATTAACAGCCCGCTACAGGGCACGGGTCTGTTCCCAGAATGAGAACGAGTCGACTAAAAACGCGTCATCACTATACAGTTCGTTCATAGTTCACTCATGGAGGTGCGATTCTTTCACGTTCGCCGCGCTAGGGATATGATTGATAACATAACATATTTCAAGGCGGGCGATGAAACTATTTAGAGGGGGCATGAATGGTTTTATGGGAGGGGTTTTCGCGTGCGTGGCCGCGGCGATACGTTTTTCCAGCTCATTGCTCCGGGCTTATAGACGTCATTACCGGCCTTACATATTTATGGGCTTTAAACATTGATATACAAATAACCAAGATTAACATACAGTCTAACGTGATCATTATTAGTCTATTATTCTTCTCAGACCTTCCTCATAGGAGTGAGGGCTTTAGAGCATAGACCCACTGCACTTATGTAATGCGTGTTAGCGGCCTTTACAAGTGATCAAGTTAAACGTGCTCTTCGAAGAATGGTGGCGGTTAACTCAAATTATAGTTAGGAAATTCGGATTTTGTGAAATATAGAATTCAATACAAATTATTAGTGATAAATCCAATGAAGACCATGCATGGCCACTGGATATATACAATAATTAGTATTACACGGGTTACGGGTAGTATATCTTAGGTTTATCTAACATTATTAGTTTACTATGAAGGTTAGGCATTTTGCTATTATCTCACTAACTCTGAGGAATCCCAGAAAAAATCTGTACGGTGCAATTTATAATTTCGTCAATCTTTATATTCCACGCCAAACTGATCTATAAAAATATTTTAATCTCTATTCACGTTTCGTTTTGACTTTACAAAGAAAAATTGTTAACGTCGCCAAACTATACTCAAAGTGCGCAGAGAGTACACTTTTGAAGATCTGTTGGGTGTAGATTTTAAAGATTAAAAAAATTGTAATAGATATAACCGTTTTTTGCGGATTAAATTAAACTTGATTTTCGTTGTAGTTATACAATGAAATTCCGCAGTGTTACCATATATTGAAAATGTTATAATGTGAATTGTTATAGTGAAAATATTACCTTTTTTATCTAATATTATTAGATTATCCATATCCATGGGTTAAAAACGCCATTTTTACATTTCAATCACGAACAGAATTCCCGGATTCAATGGTCTGTGTTCTTTATGTGGCGCGTTTGTCATCCTGCGCCTTGCCCGGGTGGGCCAAGGGGAAGGAGGGAGACGAAACGACGTGTTTGTTGTTTCGTATGCCGGAAGGAATAGATACAAATTGTTCAACTCGGAGATCATGATTTATGTGCCTGATTATAGTTTTCGCGTTTCACAACATTACACAAGCAGCCGAGGTTTTAAGGTCATAACTTATTTTTCCTTGCTATATTTATTTATTTATCATAGTTACCAGGGCGACAGTTTTACAGAAAGTTAAATAAGAAATATTACAAAATGGTATGCGTTTAGCAATGTATGACATGGTACGCATACTGTAAAACCCACTTATAGACAGCTCGTTGGCGCAGTGGGCAGCGACCCTAATTTCTGCGTCCAAGGCCATGCGTTCGATCCCCACAACTGGAAAAATGTTTGTGCGATTAACATGAATGTGTTTCAGTGTGTGGGTGTTTATCTATATAAGTATGTATGTGTTTTATATTCATAAAAATATCAGTCATCTGAGTACCCATAACACAAACTACGTTTAATTTGGGGCTAGATGGCGATGTTTATATCTATATATAGTATAGACAGCTTGCATTATGTAATAGTGTATCGGTAGGTAACATCAATAGTAAACCAGTATAATTTATATACTACTACAACGCACATATCGCCATATAGCCCCAGAGTACCTATATTTATTTTTATGAATAATATACATAAATACTTATAATATACATAAAAAAAGAAAAAACATTTATGCTCGTCACACAAACATTTTCCAGTTGTGGGAATCGAACCCACGGCTTTAGACTCAGAAAGCAGGGTCACTGCAAACTGCGCTAATCGGCCGTCTAACGTCCAAAGTATGAAGATAGAAATTACAGTGGCAATAACGTAGCTAAACACGACATAAAATGAACAAAACAAAAACAAACAAAAAACCAAATAAAATAAACTTGCTTCCTATCATTGTCTGATTTTTATTCGACAAACGTTTCACTGTAGTAAATAATTTTTTTTTTTGTAGTTATACTCAATGGTCCAGGTAGATGGCCCACTGATGTTTAGTGGAAAGCCATCGCCTATAAACAAAGCAACACTCCGTAGGGCAGGCAAGCAACACGTCCGGCAACTTGCCGCCCTGTAATTACACCGTTGGTGATTGGGCGTATGTGTTAAGCCTCAAGTGCCTATAATTACACCAGCAACCACGCTTTTCTGACCGGAACACAGCATAGCAACAATGCTGCTTGGCGGCGCAAAAAAGCAAGGCGGTAGTTCTTCCCCGGTCGCAGTCGCGTGCATAGATAAATAACAAATAAATATACTACGACAATACACACACCGCCATCTAGCCCCAAAGTAAGCGTAGCTTGTGTTATGGGTACTAAGACAACTGATGAATTTTTTTATGAATAATATACATAAATACTTAGAATATACATATAAACACCCAGACACTGACAAACATTCATGCTCATCACAAAAACATTTTCCAGCTGTGGGAATCGAACTCACGGCCCTGGGCTCAGAAAGCAGGGTTGCTGCAAACTGCGCCAATCGGCCGTCATAGATGGTATGCACAGGTTATGCAGATGATATTAAATTAAGAAAATCTCCAATACGAGTCATAAATAATTGAGGGTAGGCTTTTTATAACTCTTAAAATGCCTATCCTTAAGTTTTTTATAACTCGTACTGGAGGTTTTTTTAATATTCAAATTCAAATTCAAAATTCAAATTAATTTATTTCAAGTAGGCCTACTTTATAACCACGTTTTGAAACGTCAAGTATGCATGTTTGTGTGACTCTACCACCGGTTCGGAAAGCAGATTCTACCGAGAAGAGCCGGCAAGAAACTCAGTAGTTGCTCTTTTCCAACATCAACATTTACAATCATTTTGCTATCTTGCGGGAGATGAGAGCGAGGCTGGCTGCTTATTATATCACTATCCGGACGAGCTCTGGTACTAAAAGCTACTACTACTAATACTACTTCCTCCACCTTGCTTTAATCCAACGCAATGTGGAGTCAGCTTATCTTCTTCAGACCTGAAGTCTGATTTGTTATTCGTTACTTCATACCATTTAATAGTTGACAGCATATATTTTACCTCTAATGTTCTAAGCGGTCACCAAAAAATAGGAAAATGGAAAGAAAATTGTGAGCTAGCAACATTCCGCGGGTGAAAAGTCAGACATGCGTGGGTCGTTTTTGGACACAGTAATGGCTGATAGAGGATTCTGTATGATTTAATTCAATCCTCTTTGGTAATGATTTTGCGAAGAGTCCCGACGAACATGGGTTTAAATTCCTGGTTAATGTGATAAGCATTCCTTATTATGAATTAATTGAAAATATATACTCACTAGAAACTCGTTTTCCGTTCTTTCTCCACTGAATGTTGGGTATTGGGTCCCCTCTCGCCGCGCAGTAGAAGGCGGCAATTCCATTCGCACGCACCTGCAGGTTGCGCGGGCGTATCGTGATCTCGGGCGGATCTGTGCACAGAGAAAAGGGCTTTGTTTAGTAATAAAACATGAGTGAAAATAGATTGTGCATATTATGTGACATACGTCGTTGAGAACTTATATCTATCTGATGATCTATCTTTGTCTATATACAACAACAAAAACATATTGTAATACGTAGCGACGTCCAACGCAATGTAAACGCACGCTAATGGTCACGAGAATGACAATAATATCATAAAAAATATGAGATAGAAGCTAGACTTTACCTTGCGGGGGTCAAAGATATAAGCACAACATTAAGCTTAATTTGATATAATACGCTATAACGCATATACGCATATACAAGCCATTATACCACGGGTTCTCAACCTTATTAACTTATTATATTTTGTTTAAGTTGTTTGTCCACCTTCTTAGAAATAACTAAAACAGGTTCAACAATAAATATTGGTAAAGTACAGAATATTATGATTGATATTTAGTTGCATAAATAAAAAACGCATATAACTGAAAAGTTAGAGGTATACCTTCCTTCCTACCTCTAGGCTATCACCACTTTTATCTACTTAAAAGCTGTTGTTAGAAACACTGAGGATACTAAAGAAACGAGGAATCAAAGTGCTTTGTAAGTATCCTTAGGATGTCAACCGATTTAAAGAGAGCCAGGTTAAGCATTTTTATCATCTAAAATACTAAGACAACATAAACAAGAGTTCCCTTTTCGTATAAATGCATGGTGTACCTCACGAGCGGTTAGGTGGGTTCTTAAAACCCCAGTGGGGATTAAACTTTTACTCGTGGGCGCGTTACTGCAAAATCCATTTAGATCCAATTTTCGACTATGAATAAATTAAGAACACCTCAAGACCCTTTGTAATTAAATTATCCTGACCGTCAGCGTACCGCGTGTTTAGAGACGTGAATTTGAGCACATTTCGTGCTGAAACTTTTTGAAAATGCAAACTTTAAGCCCGTTACGCCACATATCTTTAATGGAAAGTTAACAGAGGTCTATAAGTACTTGCTTTCTTTCACTACAACATTGCAACGACTGTAGTTAATGTTAAGACTCGAGCGTTGTATAAAAAAGCTTAGCTCAATGCAACCTTTTTATCAGAGCTACATGAATCCACCTGAAAAATAGCTATAAGTATGTGTAAGTACAATTCAGCTTCTTTATATTTGTTTTTTTTTTTTTATTATTTTTTTATTTTTTTTTTTTATTTGTGACTGCAAAAGTCGAAAAGAAGCATATGGATTGATCTTAAATAAGGGCATAACCCTGCAATTTTATATAACAGTGTTTATATAATACTTGAAATATATTTTAAGTGCCTACAAAAACAGGAAATGATATCATTCCGAGCGAAGGTAAGCGTGGCAGGGAATAGTGTAATGTGTAGGTAGGTACTCTTCGGGATTATTTATTTTTTTCATTAATTTAAAGAATAAACTATGTTACAACTGCTTGAAATACATCCAAATATCGATATTTACGTACTAACTCCAAATTCTCTAAATCGAAGAACAAACATTTCAAAAACCCTTTACTTTCAAAATAGTTTTTAACGTTCTCAATAAATCAAGCCCATTCATTTGATACCCATGTAATGTATCCACCATTGGCGGCAGCCTTCGTATTCGAGCTATCGTATATTTTGGGTGGTTATGATGATATAGAATCTAGTTGGGCACACGTCTCAGGACTATTACAGAAGAATCGGGTGCTTTACCGATTTTTACAGCATGCTATTAATAATATTATTATTATTATTAAACTCTTTATTTGTATACCACAACATTTAAAATATAACAAAAACAGAAACATCGAAAGAAGTAGTAATACAAAAGGCGGCCTTATCGCTTAATAGCGATCTCTGCCAGGCAACCTTAGAATTAGGAAAAAAAAGAATAATATCAAGAACTAATTGTGAAACAACGCCAATTGCCTAACTTATATGCGTATAAATTTTTGCCCGTTTCGTGAAAATACGTGCTTTGATCTAGACATGGTTTGAACTAGACTATAATCTGACCAAATAGACTGTACCTAGTTCCATACAATACCTTGAAATCGCGCACTGACGCTTGAAATAACCATGACGCATAAACATCAGTGGCCTTAGTACAACATTTGCTAGCTCGCAATCGATGCGTCGTTTTCGCATATCAAACCTTTTACTTACCGTCAAAGTAAAATGTAGCTTATTTTACTTGTTTTGGGGTCACAAGTCCTGTACTTCTGATTTTTATCATCCAAATACTCTGCCAAAAGTCCTAGCTGAGAAACTGCAGGCAAATTTGAACTTTAAAACAATACCCATTTTACTCTGATGTTCAAGTATTTCAAAACGAAATTGACTCCTCGATAAAGACCGACCCAATTTTGTACTAAGGTTACAGACCTCGTATACCCCACGCCAGGTGGACCATAACAAAAATGTCTAAAGGGACTTGCGAGAGATCATTGGACGCACGCCACCGGGAGCGTTTGATTTCTGAACTAGAAAATGAAATCCCATTTAGTTCTCTATACGTTTCGAGGCGTGTCCCCCGGGTCGGTATCTGGCAATCAGTGTGACATTAATAAACGAACGTTCGTAATGCTGCCTACACATACGCAGCGAAAACCTGCGCTTAGTCGTGAATTGTTAACGGAACGTCATGTTGAACTGAATCAAACATCATGTTTTTAAATTGCCACTTCGCCTATTTAAGAACAAAACAGAAAATCGATATCAAACTTAAAAACTTTTCTAACTGAAAAAAACACATAACTACTTGGCTTTTGGCAACCGAGTTTACACATCTCAATAATGTTTCTCTGGTTTGCCTCTCACAGTTGTGGTCATTAAAAGATGATGAGATTAATTCAAGTCTTAGATTTAATTAAAAAGTGATACATAGTATAAGCCTTCTAAACATATATGAAAAGTATAACAGTAAATGTGCATTACAATTAATTGCTCTGAGTATCAAAATCTTTAATCTAAAATAAAAAAAAACATTACACACGTCAAATCTCGCATATATAAACGTATAAATGTGGTTTTCAGTAATTATAATGAGTTAGAATCGTATTTACACGTTTATATATGCGCGATTTGACTTGTGTGTGATTTAATATTGTGTAAGATACTATCTAAACCCTCTGTGTCTTAAAGGTAAAGTTATGGTTGTCACTGCGTAATTTTTATGACAAATTTGTACAGTTTGTTTTAATGAAAGAATTGATCTTATGAAAAAGTTGTGAAACAAAAGTTGTTCATTTGGAACTAATTTGGACTAAACCAATGGAGTATTTTAATTATTATTAATACTTAAAATACTCCATTGGTTTAGTATCCAAATGTAGATCGGAGGATAGCACAAAAGCAAGAAATCAATTATTTAATGCAAGAATATGTTCACAGCAAGCGTCATTGAAGTTAGCTAATATGTTTACGGTGCGAGTCGTTACTGTAAGTTTGCGGTATGATGTGTGGTCGCCATAACGTATGTTTGGAATGTTGAGCAGAGTTAAAATATTCATGGATCGGCCACCGCAGAGATGGAAGCGAAATTAGACTTATCAAAAAAAGATGGATCAGCTTTGAGCGACATAAAACAATCATATCGGGCGTTTCTCACACACGGATTATAATTGGCATCCGCTGTTTTTGCTGCGAATTTACGAAATATGGGAGCATTAATTTACAGTACTTACTTTATTTGAATCAGAATAATTATATTATTGGCGCAGTATGTAGTGATCCTGCTTTCTATCAAATTTGTGCGAACATGAAAATTTTTCAGTGTCTGGGTGTTTATCTGTATATTATAAGTATTTATGTATATTACAAGCTTCGCTTACTTTGGGGCTGGATGGCGATGTGTGTATTGTCGTAATAAATGTGTTTATTTATGGATTTATTTATTAATGCGTACAGTCAAACTACAATTTTAGTTACTTAATTATGATCTTCTCAGTAATATTTTTCATTGCTGTGAATCATAAACTAAATCTACCAGTGCCTCTTAATCTAATCTAGCATGAAATTTGTCGTCGTTTTACGAGTAACACTCATTCCAATATTGAAAATGGAATGAGTGTTACTCGTTTTTCAGTAGCAAATTGTGTATTTCTTGTAATACTTGTTGTTCTTGTGTTTGTGTATTTTGTAAACTTTCATGCCAAAAGCGCTGATTGCAGAAGTGTGGAGATATTAGAGTTCTGGAAGAAGTTCTATTTTTTTCTTAAGTTAATGTGATTCTCGTTAACGATTGTCCGATTGCGTGCATGCAAATTTTATGCTTAAGTTAGGAACTTGTAGATTTCGTTTTTCAGATTTTGCCAAATATTCTGGTTCTTGCGATAGTAATAGCGATAGTGGCGATTATTTAATGATCACCACTCGACTTCCAATTACAAGTCGTTGATACTTGATAGTGTACTTGTAGGTGTCATGCGAGACTGGAAACCGGTGCCTAGCAGTGGGACTTTAATAGCTTGTACTTTAAGAAACTACCTTTTATAATTACTTGTAATGTATTTTAAATTACTAAAAGCTTATAACACATTTGAGCTCATTTCATAGTTTATTTATCAAATTACGTCTAGCTTTATACACCTTGTTATAATAGAGTTTTATTAGCCCTAAGACAATGACAGTATTTAATTAAAAATAAAAATGAAATGAAATAATTTCATCCCTACCCCGTTAAATCTTTCTGCTTGCGTATACTATATTAAGAATTTTTTAGTACAGGCCTTTCCTCACCCCCATTAATAGCAATATTGTTTTATTTCACGGCTTCGTTTGACCATATAGAGGTAAAACGAAGATTCTCTGATACTACTATACATATTCTATGATAAAATGTATAACATTTTGCGATTATCAAGTACTTTCTGAAAAATAGCCACCAGCTCTTTAGCCATTTTGTTTTTAAATTACGTTAGGGAGGCGGCCGGGGAAAAAAGATGTGTGACAGATAATGTTTATTCCTCAACGGACGAGGATGTGAATGGTCACGTTTTATATGTACGCGGGATTGAAACGGGCATCAGGACGTGCCTGCGCACGAACAGAAATAAAAAGCGCTAACTTTTTTTTTTGCGTGATTCGCGCCAACCAAGCTGGATTAAATAAATTACGCCAAGCTATGCGAGAAATTACGCTTTATGCGGATCAACCAAGAGCTTCAAAACTTACATATAAATAAGTTTAATTTAACAGAGTTACAGAAACTCGATACTTTAAAGCGACTTTACGATTGCGAATGATACAAATTCAAATTCAAAAAGATGGTGATAACAAAAAAAACCTGACTCAGTTTGTTGTGGGCTCTTCTTAGACCAGGGAACGTTTGGAACCCTCCTAGCTTTAGTTTTAAGTTAACGAATGCAGTTATCACCATCACTAACATAAGTGTTAACATGTTAAATGTATGAACGCTTCATAAGTGAGATTGATCTATAGTGGGTCGGTGAGGGTTTGGTTATGATTATATTTAAAAACTTAACACTTCATCACGGATTTAGCTGGTGCATGAAAGGAAGTCTTTGCTTAAAAACTTGGTAATCCAGTTACTAAAACTTCGAGCATCCATTCAAGTTTTTTAAGATACAGCAAAATATATTAATAATTCTCGCTTCTTTTCTGGTGTTTCAATTAAAAATTGAATCATTTACTAAAAGTTGCTAGTTTTTTCGACTTACTTAAGATTGGAACAACTTTTACTCGCCTCGTTGGTGTTGTGGATTATCAGGTACCGAGTTCTAAACCCAGGTTAGGCTAGTTACTGTTAAGTATTGAATTTCAGTCCCAACTCTACGTTAGTGTTTTTCTTAAATATAGTTCAACGCGTACAAAAAGTCAAAATTCAAAATTCATTTATTTCAAGTAGGCTTAATTAATAAGCACTTGTGAAACGTCAAGTCAGTCTGTTTGTAGTGACTCTACCACCGGTTCGGAAGGCAGGTTACACTGAGAAGAGCCGGCAAGAAACTCAGCAGATTACTCTTTTCCAACATAATTTTAAAGTTAAAAATCTTTAGAATTTTTCTGTTTTGTGAGAGATGAGAGCGGAGTAGCCTGCTTCTAAGCATAGTTGTCGTTAAGGAATTCATCAATCGTGTAGTAACCACGATTTGTTAAATGTGTATCATGTTATAAAAGCATATACCCATCAGACGATATGCAGATATCACTCATTTATGTCCATTTATAGTTAGTCGACTGTTTTATATATACTGTATATCGTACATACCACGATAATATTTTGTGATTCGTCTATCCTCTATTCATTCGGTGACATTTAACTTGACATCTCATACCTCCGTAATCCCGTCGTGACCGGATTTTATCGTCGTATGTACCCATTGAACCATATTTAAGAAATGTTGATTAACTACAAAACACTAAGTTTAAAATTGACTATATATAAGATTGCCCTTGACTGCAATCTCACCTGGTGGTAGATGCAATCAAAAATAGAAGGGGCTAACCTGCGGGTATGGCAGTTATATTAATCGAATATAAAACATATCACTTATCACAAATTGTCGGTATTCAACTCTAGGCCTCTGACCAGGCTATCAGCAACTAGGAAGAAGTGTAGGCTCGTGAGGCAAGTAACATCTCTCCAAATGTCATAATAATCAATTGGTTTATTAAACATTTTGGTCTCGGTTTTCAATCTCCATTCTCCAGAGAGATTTTCAACTACACGGGAGAAATAATAGTGTACAAGTTCGTAAATACAGCTGCACTCTCTTTTCCCTCATTCTCATAGTCCAATGAGATGATAGCTACAACACGACCGGAAATACATCAGGCGCAGAACCGACAGTTTAACGTGTTCTACGAGGCGTGGGGGCGAATCACCGCCAATTTCAAAACTCTGAGCCGATACTAAGAGTTTCTTGATATAAAAACCGAATACTACTGGGCCGACTCGAACCCAGACCCTTGTGATCTGCATTCGAACATACTAACGATTAGGGCCATCCTGACAAGAGGGAAACGATGAAGAAGACGATAAGGTTGTAGTGAAAACTCGCCTGTTTTCTTGCGTAATTCGCGCCAACCAAGCGGAATTAAATAACGTGAACCCTAGACGTTGCTACGTACGAAATTAAATTTCTCCGTAAAAGCGATTCTGCTCTTGAGCTCATATCGTCAATTTTTGCTTACAAACTTATTATTCATCTTGCCAAAATCCTTAAGCTATTTGATTTTCTATACCAATTTTGTTTTTTTGTTTATAAGTAGGTTTTTTGTAATGTGTTTTAACAGTCAAGTCATTGCCCTCAATTCTGTACAAAATCTAGAACTTCTGCCCATTTCAGACGTCTGATTCTTTCCACAATAAGTGGGCTTCCTACTGAACGAAGTGGT
Source organism: Pararge aegeria (assembly GCF_905163445.1). Taxonomy (NCBI): domain Eukaryota; kingdom Metazoa; phylum Arthropoda; class Insecta; order Lepidoptera; family Nymphalidae; genus Pararge; species Pararge aegeria. Next base: position 4,569,909 of record NC_053195.1, on the reverse strand, counting down.
TTGGGGTGATTTACCATACGTTCCCCATTTTTTTTAAAGTAATAATTGACGGATCGAGCAAATTTCAATATTCCTTCGCAGATAAACTGAGGAAAACTTCACAGGGCTTGCAATGACCAATTGGTGAATGGTGGTTACAAGGGTAAACGAATCTACCGGTAATCCTAGAGCTGGTAATTATCTTAGCCAAATAATTAGTTTGGCCATTCAAAGGGCAATGTTGCTAGCATTTAGGCACTATGCATCGCTGCGGTTGATTAAAAGACCTTTTAGATTTTATTTAGTTTTATTTTGGTACATAGGTTATTATTGTTTATAAATATATTTTTTTTGTATGTACATAGTTTTCTCTCTACTGATAATTTATATCGATTGAGCAATTAGTACCTACTTGAAAAGGTTATTATTGTTTATAATTTTTTTTTCTGTTTGTACATAGTGATCTCTCTATTGATATTTACTTAATATTGATCGAGCTATTGGTACCTACTTAATGGCAAGAAAATCCTGATTATAACATTACTGTCAGGTAAACGAAGCGTCATCAACACGAAGTGGGGAGTAGGCTCTCTACATTCGGTTGATAAGGGAGAATTATGTTAAGGCTTTTTGTACAACCGCAAATAGCTACAGAAATCTCCTAAGAAAATAATAAAAAATCTAGGAGCAATGAAGCTATTCATTCTCTCTAGCTTCCTTATATTGTAGTAAACTATATGACGTTGGTCAACCTACATACAAACCATACAATTACCGATGTTAAATAAACATTGTAACGTAGCCCCATAACTATGGCCGGGTCAGTGGGTCAGTTGAGTCCATTATCTTGCCACTTTTTGTGGCGAGCTGTGCAGTAATTGACTTGACGATTATTGCCTTCCGCAAGTTCAAACTTCTTATCTTAGTAGCTAGTAAAGTGCAGGAAAAACGCTGTTTAATTTAAACTTATTTAGCACATGCAAGTTCACTTTATTATTAGCTAAACTGAACCAAGCCTCGCTATAACTCAGTCACTGTGGAGTAACGAGTCAAAAAAACTTTCTGTTATGTTTTCATATTATTTACGTACCAGCTGTTGGCTGCGGTTTTTTGGTTGTTCATGAATCCTGCGGGAACCGTACATTTTCCCGGGATAAAAAGCAGCCTATGTATTAATCCAGGGCATAATCTATCTCCATTCCAAAATTTAGTCAAATTAGTTCAGTAGTTTTTGCGTGAAAGAGTATCAAACATCCATCCATCCATCCCTCCATACAAACTTTCGCATTTATAATATAAGTAGGATCTATAGCCGATGTTATCTATTTATATAGTATTTTCCATTTTTCTTTAACATAATTTGCGAATCAACTTATCAACCATAAAGGTCAAGACGTGATGGTAAATTGAAAACAATCGCTTAGAAATGCAGGGGATGCCAGTAACAAGTCCAACTTGCTGACCTGTGCCCATCAACTTGAGGCGAGGTGTTAATGCCTGTGATTACACCGGCAACTAAGTCCTACATACCGGAACACAGCAATGCTACTTTTTACGTTACTGCAACGTTAAGTTGTTACGATTCTACAAGGAGAAGAATAAACATGGCGGTGGGTACTTCCCCGGACGAGCTCTGTCACAAAAAGCGCTAATACAATAAAATGTATTCACTTTATTACTGTTTTTTTTTTAATTTACTGTTTTTAATTATTCTATTATATTATAGTGTGGATACCCATCTACATAGTTACCATATAAAGAATTATTATTATTTATTATATTCTTGCTAAGAGACATCAAGTTACGGATCGCGGACTTGTCAGTCTAATATTAATTCCTGGTTTATGGATATTAATAGCTCACACAAAACAGAAAAATTCTAAAGATCGTTAAACTATAAAATTATGTTGGAAAAGAGCGATCTGCTGAGTTTCTTGCCGGCTCTTCTCAGTGGAATCTGCCTTCCGAACCGGTGGTAAAGTCACTACAAAGAGACTAACATGACGTTTCAAAATTGCTTATAAACTACCTACTTGAAATAAATGAATTTTGAATTTTGATTTTTTTTTAATTTCGATGCAACGAGGTGTTTACAAAGCAGCTTCGCAGCCACAATGCTACATATTTCAGAGAATTTATGGCAATAATCTCGTCGCCCAGGTTGGGTCAGGTTCACATAGAAATTGGAGGAATTAATTATAACGCATGTATTAAATTGACGTTGCGTTTCAAATATTTCAACTGAGAGCGCCATGTGGCGACTAATTATCTAATTTGTTACTGTTTTCGTATAGAGCGCTAAAACAATTCAAATGAAATAATCATCGGTATACGTTTAAAGTTACTCTTTAATTCGGCCTAATTTGAACCGCTGCTGTATTACAAGCAAGGCCAATTAGTCTAGTCTTAGATTTAGGAAGGTTTACATTTTTTTTATAACAGATAGGTTAAGTAAGCAATACAATTAACTAACGACGATACGGCTGGACGGTAGCAATAAAATATTGTTATGTAACTTCTAAAGGATAGTGTGATTTTTTGTTTTTATTCCACTGCAATCTCACCTGGTGGTAAGTGATGATGCAGTCTAAGATAGTAGCAGGCTTACATGTACTAGTATGGTAGTAATCTGTAATATCCGTTATCGGTGTCTACGCGACATCGCACCGGACCACTAAATCACTTAGCTTCACGTCACTATCGGTAGGGTGGTAACTAGCCACGGCCGAAGCTTTCCACCAGACCAGACCAGAGAAAATTCAAAAATTGCCCCTGCTGGGAATCGAACCCGGAATCTCCGACTAAAATTTACAGCGCTCACCGTTGCTACGGGGAGGCCGTCAAAGTTGTTGATAATGCCATAAATATTTGCCTTGTTTAAAAATAATTGTATGTATAGGAAATCTTTTTTTTCTCCGTTCATTACAATTTAGAGTAGCTTGATCTGTAATTATCATATTAGTAGATATTATATCATACTATCATACAGTTTCCAGTCATTGTCTTAATAATGATAAGTTACCCTTCAAAATCATGAATGATAGTCTTTGATTAAACTCAATGATACATTATTATTGTCAGAATGCATTAATGTTATTAGTATCAAATATTTCATTATTAATTCGAAGTTACAACTCTATAATTATTAATAATGCTAATTTCTAAACGCAAGAATATACTCCATTTATATTTGATGACAAAAAAAGGTCTTTATAGCTTCATAGACCAAAAAAACAACTTAACTCAGGCGAATCTTCGAGGTCTACATACATAGAAAGTAAAAGTAAAATTAGTTGGTAAAATCTCTAAATTTAGTAAATCGAATTTTTTTTTTGGTCAGATTGAGCCTAAATTACATTTAGTTCACTAACATCGACCGTATACTGAAGTAAATCTAGATATTTTATCAAACTTGTTCGAAACTCCGAAACCGAAAACTAATTTAGACTCTGTATACGTACTCAGTACGTATACAGAGTTTTATCGATATAACAATTTTCGGGGGTAATCTTACTTATTTTTTTAGTTCTGCAGACGAAGCTTGATTTTTGTTAAGCCAGTGTAAAAAGTCTTTTAAATGTGTATTAATGAAGAAGCTGTTGGTCTGCTGATATATGTGACGTAACTAAATTAAATTTACAACATATAGATAAGATTCTTTGACTCGTAATTTCGCTAAGTTTGGTTGAGTATTGCTTTTATCAACTTATTATTTTTTTATTTACGTTTTAGATTTTATTTAGTTTTTAAATAGTTTATTTTAGGTTATAGTTATGTATTAATAAAAATTATATTTTTATCAACTTCCTAATTATGTTTTGACTTCTTTGGTGGTATTGTTTTAGTTGAGGAAGCGCAGGTATCAAATGGCAAGTCAAATGGTTAAGATTTTTTATCTACGTGTAGTATCGTATTTTTTGACTCGTATTTCGCCTTGGTTAAGTATTGTTTTTATCAACTTCAAATATTTTTTTTGACTTCTTTGACGTTATTGTTGTAGTTGAGAAAGCGGAGGTATCAAATGGCATGCAAATAGATACGCGCCAAATGCAAAACCGTTTAAATTCGTTGACCAATGCCTGCAAATACCTGATGCCTCGATAGGCATTACGAGCTACTTAGTTTAGGTATCAGTTTCTCAGCCAATCATAGTTTTAAGCTATAATTTACGTACCCATTTATAAATTTAATAAATCAATTTTCTTATTATTATGATCCGGATTCGATTTCGATACGCAACGCCGCAATTTGCAATTTTTTTTTTTTACTGTTGATACGTTCTAGCAGTCGTCAATTGTAATTTGTTTTATTTCCCTTCGAGGCAATATCAGTACAGTTAATAGGAATAGGAATTGTAATTTATATTAAATTATCCATAATACTCAGGGGTGTCTGTATATAGGTATAGTATATTTAATTTTATCTCAAATGTTTTTTAATATAACTAAGAAAAACGTTATTCAAATTTTCTTTAGAGGTAACTTTGACATGTTTTTCTATCGAGAAAATTTTACCTCATCGTGTAAAGCTCCCAGCCATTAAGAATAACCTACCTTCGCTGTGAAAAACTACGTAGATTATATAAATTTCTCAACATGTCAATATTTCCGTAGTAGCTAGCTACTAGGTAAACATAAAAATAAAACATAAAAGGTTAAAGGTAGTAGAATAAAGGTAAATATTTAAAGAAATCAAGGTCTAGAATATAATATTGTAAAGGATTAAAGTGCATCCCCTAAGACGGAGCCTGCTAAATTGTAGAAAGACGGACAGATAGATCATCAGCGCTATTTAACTTTAAATAATATAGTTTTTTAAAATAGTTTCATAAAAACGATGTCACCGTTGATTCCCGTTGAACATCTGTAACACAAAAAGGTGGTTTATTTTGACAAACTTACGTGTGAGGTATTGTATATAAATATGTGCTGAGTCATTGACCGGGGGGATTCCGATCAGGATTGCCTCGGTCACTGTTTCGTTCAGGGGCGGCATTGTTTCCAGTGATGCTTCAGTTCCTACGTCTGTCCCGAAATGATAAAACTTTTATGTATTTTTTTTTGCGGTTGTCATATTTTTTGGCTACTTCCTACTTACATATAATCTTAACTTATGTACTACTTAATTTAATAACAGAGTTAAATACATTTTAAGTGCCAAGCAGCTGTTTTTACAGTTCGGTTGTAGTTGATATAACTAACTTTCACGTCAACTACAAGAAAACTGATGCAGCTACATCAACTGCAATACCACAAAACATTATTTTGCAGTTGACTTGCACTCTTTATTTATATCTACAGACGCTTTCATACATATTATTGCAAAACGGAATATCATGCTAATATTCTAATAGGTTCAAAGAACGCAAGCTGAGAACGGCGCATTATCGGCTATAACACAACATATTATAACTACTGGCTGTTAGCTTTCATATCTAGCTGGACCGCTGCTTACTAAGAGAACGAACTAGAAGTTTAGCGGGACATTTTCTTTATAAATGTTTTCTTAAACCAAAATTAACTTATCTAAACTGACTTATTTAGTTGTCACAATAGAGATTCCTTTGAAAACAATGGCCTTATGTATAATAAAACAATAACGAAATCAATGTATTACAAACAGGGTGTCGCATAATAAAAAAGCATAATATTATGTTCATTTCTAAAATCTCACAAAAGACATATTCAATATACAAGTACACGAACAATACTTAGCCATGAACTCTGAAATATAATCCCTATTATATTACAGAGTTCAAGGATAAGTAGAGCCAAGAAATAATTTCAATACAATTGCCTACACGCGTATTGAAATCCACCTGTAAAGAAATGTAAATCTAAATAATTGTATGAACTGTATGTACAATATTTATGAAACCATACAGCACATAATATAACATCATAAATCAATTCATTGTTACAGCCAAGAAAAACCCAGTTTCCGAAATGGTGTGCAATAAATAAACATCCGAGCATCGATTATTGAAAGATTTATATCTCGGCGCTTCAGAGGAGGGCTTTATCATTATTCATACAGTTTATATACTCCTATTGTATGGATAGAAATCCTGGGAGGCGGTTATTGTGAAAAATGTTGCGACTGAAACTAGTTTCCAACAAAAAGACTGGTTAAATTATGACCAGGAACTCCAAACTATAAACTAATATTATAAATTTATTTATTTATTTTTTAAGAGCACTAACATATTATATTTATGTATTATGTATATTTTAAATTTATAAATTACGTATATTTATTTCAATTATATTTGTATTTGTATCTTTACATATTGGTATTTATGTATCAACACTCTTAGCACTATCCCGTTCTCTTGCTGTAAGTCCTGTCTACAAAGGTTGCCTGTAAGAGATTGCTTGCAGCAATAAGGCCGCCTTTGCATGTCTACATGGTGTACTATATACTCCTGACTGTTTCTTTTACTGTATGTTATACGTGCAATAAAGTGTTTCTTCTTTTTCTTCTTCTTAACAATATGCATATTTACGTTACGTTTACGTTTTTAAAAATAGCTCACCCCCAAAAACATGCGCTGATATGCACGTCAATTACAAGTGCACATAGCATTGACAAAGCGTTATGTAAACTTAAAGTTGAAAAAGTACCCAATTGTAGGGAAAACATAGTACAAGACAAAAAAAACCGGCCAAGTGGGAGTCGGACTCACTCAAGGGTTCCGTACCGTTATCTATAAAAACGTCAAAAACATGTCAGTTGTTGAGCCTCCTAAAATATTGATTGCACTCTGTTTTTTAGTATTTGTTGCTGTAGCGGCAACAGAATTACATCATCTCTGAAAATTTCAACTCTTCATGAGATACAGCCCGACGGACGTGCAGACAAAGGAACGGACAGCGGATATCTTAGCAAAAAAAAAATTCGCTCCAACTTCGAATCTCTCTTCTAACATAATTGAAATGAGAGGCAAAATGCAATATTTAATTCTTATAAGCTCGCAGTTGTAAAATAAACTGAAGCAAACCGATACAAAGCTTTGTTTTGTGAAAGAGGGTAATAAAACGGTTCTGTTATAATACACGAGGATAACTCTCAAGCTTTTAAGTATTAGATATATGAACTTTTAGGTAGCTGTGCCATACCAAGGGTATGTCGCACGACAAAACATCGCTAACTCTGGTTCGTATGGAAAATAAAACTTGTATGGATACCAGGATCAGCCCCCATTGTTTGGAGCACAAAGTTTTGATTTAATATTGTTAAAGATTTTGTTTCAATGCATAACCCTAATTGTGGTAACTAGCCACGGCCAAAGCCTCCAAAGACAAAATGGCGCAGAATATGAGCGAGCTTCTGGTGTCGGAGGTCAATATCTTCGTTAGTTCACTAAACCGTCTTAGTAAGTGAGTAATTGATTCATTGTTTCTATGTTTTTTTCTTTAACCAGCTTAAACATAATATTCATCCGTTATTTTATTACCCAAAACATAATGCCGCTTACTTTAGGGCTAGGTGGTGACGTGTGTATTGTCAATTGTCGTAATATAAAAAAAAACGGTTGACACAAAGCTCTCATAATAATGTTTGTTGAAAACCATAACATCCGCTGGTTCACAGATTAAAGCAGCAATATTTTAAAATTATTATTTAACATATTTTATGTACATATTGTACATAAAATATGGATTCATCACCATCAAATCAACCGACTGACGTTCACCCCTGGACATAGGTCGTTTGTAGGGCGTTCCAAACTTTACGATTCAGCGCCGCTTGTATCCAGCGGCTGCCCGCGACTCGTTCGATGTCATCTGTCCAACTGATTGGGGTGGACCAACGCTGCGTTTACCGGTGTGGTGTTACCACTTTAATACCTTGGAACCCCAACGTCCATGAAATATGGATTAGAAAACGAAAAATGAGTCGTCAATTCTTAAATATTACTTTAATCGATTGCAGTAACCGTTACTGCAGATGGTATTTAACCTTCATTTATATGCACGGCTTAAAAGATAAATCAATCTAGAACAACAAATTCGGGATACTATTCAGAATTTGTTGATGTAGACCAAATTCTGCATAGAGCTTGCATCCGAGGTAAACATGTTACATTTTACCCTAGGAAGACAAACTGATCAAGAGGGATCCATAAAAAACCGGAACAAAAGTCGTGAGCATCGTCTAGTCCTCACTAATATTATAAAATCGAAAGTTATATTGTTTGTTTGTTTGTCCTCTTTTTACGCCCTAACTAAGGAATCAATCAGCTTAATTTTTGTTATAGAGTTACTTTAAATAGACGGAGAGCAATATAGGCTACTTTTTATCCCAAGAAAACATATGGTTCTGACGGGATTTGTAAAAAACCGCAATAAACGTAGACGAAGAACGCAGGTCAGGTATCACTATATACTCGTATATAAACGCTTTATGATAGATAGGTTAACAGAACAAAGGATTTTTGGATTGATTTAATTTCTAAGCGAAATTAAAAACTAACTATCAAAACTTAATGAAGCAAAATTTCGTATACACACTTTTATCTTCTCATCTGCACGGTGTTTAATTAATAAATACGTTTTAAGAGGAATCTATTTAATTCAAAACTATTCAGATTTCGATGGCCTAACTTCAAAAACAATAACACCTTTACAAACTTTAATAATTGCTTTTTTGTTTTCTTTTCCATGCATTTAGCAAAAAGCTGTTATTTTTACATTACAAACGGACACTAACTATATATACGTATTAAGAAAATAAGTAGTAAGACAAAAAGTCTCCAGTCTGACGTTGCTTTTATTCCGATGCTAAGAATTTTAAACGAATTTCCTAGTTTTTAGCTCTCATTTGCATTCAAATGCCTGGTGCTTGGGTGTTAAGCATTTTGTGCAATCATGTTTTGGTTGCCAACGATATGAAATTGCATGTAATGAGGAGGAGAACGGAGGCCAAATATTTGCGCTTTATTTAAGGAAACACTTTTGAATGAATAGAATTTTGGCGGGCTCTTCTATTTTTGTGAGCGTTTCGGTTTTTGTCTCGTTATTTAAATGGAATGTAAAATATATTTACTCGGAAATATATTGTTCGTATATTTAGTTTGTCTGCGTATTCATACACTTGGGCTTTATAGTGTGTGTATACAACGTGTAACAGAATTACGATATAATATTGGAGGACTCATAAATATGTTTCATAAGGAATCACCCTTATATTCACAAACGAATTTAATACATTGTAAGTGTTTACTTATGACAACCCCATAGAACATAAAAGACCGACACGCGCATAGTAACTAGTCGATATCAAACCATAAATACGATTGCAATCTTTGCGATCAGAGTAACCCCTTTATGTCACGGTAATCTTGCGAAAGCTTTTATTTTTCCCAACGACTTTCATTAGCGGCCTCCGCGGAAGTGTTTACAGCGTGAAATATTACCTTTGCTGAGTTATGATTATGAGTACTTACTTATCTAGGCTTCCTCTTTTGTAAAGCGGAATAAATGAACTCACCTTCGCGGAGCGGGACCGCTAATGGTCCCGGAAATTATGTTGTCCTGATAAATTGGAATTATTAAAGGTAATCCCATCAAGTTAGTGGAAAAGATGCATTTACTGTTTCTTTATTAAATTGGCGGGTTTTTACTTGAAAGCCTTGAACAACGGCGCAAGGTTGCCTGTCTAGCTGTATTCTACAAGATACATTTCGGAGTGTGTGCTCAGGAGCTATTCGATTTGGTTAAACCATCTCCTTTCTACCATCGAACTGCGAGGTACCGAAAGAATCTGGACGAAGCGTTTTGCGTCTTCCTTTCTGATCCTCACCGCAAAGGCCTGGAAAGCCCTCCCATCTTCCGTCTTCCCCGATACCTATAATCTGGGTACCTTCAAATCAAGTCATCATCTTCTCTCACTACCAGAAAGGGTATAGGCCGTAGTCCACTACTCTGGCCCAGTAAGGATTGGTGGACTCCACACACATTTTTGAGAATATTAAGGAACTCTCAGGCATTCCTCACAATATTTTCCGTTACCGTTGAAGCAAGTGATATTTTCATTGCATAAAAAGCACATAACTTAGATAAGTTAGAGGAGCTGGGATTCGAAATCGACGCCCCGAAAGTGAAGTGGAAGTCCTACCCAGTGGCCTATCACTATTCATTTCTTATACTTTCGATTGTATAAAAGTGCAAAAATATATAAGATAAGATTTTGTGGCGCACCCTTGAGTGGCAACTTCTTAAAAACTTAATTTCCCGAAAATAGTGACCAATTCCGCATTGGTTGAGAGGTGATTGCTTTATCAACATCCAAAGTGCTGATTGCTAGCTAAAAGAAAATACTGGGAATTTCGGACAACTCTCTTTGTTCAAAATCCAAGTCTACTCTTTGTGTATCGGATTAACTTGTTCGCAATACTGTGGACTAACTGTTTGCTAGCGTTGGTTATTTTGAGGATTTTTATTTTTATCGCTACACTGTGGACTCTAGCCAGTCACACGAACATGTGTGACATTATGTGTGATTAACTTTAATGATTTGAACAGCGTATCGCGGGCTTGCTGGAGTGCCTCGGAATAAGGCATTGTCAGAAAGAGTTTGAACCCTAGGGATCGTCAGTTGAGGGCTCCTCATATGAGGCTGAAACTTATCTCAGGCGGACGCGACGATTGGATTGAAAGGGTTTCGGATGGGCGTCCGGATGACGTCAGAAGTCGGGGTCCTTGTCTTCGCCAGCGAAGACGCTGTGCAGAGGTTGATTGTGTGTCCTGATAGGGAGCATTGTCAGTAGTAATCTGATTGTCAGGGTAAGTGAACAATTCGCGACGCCGTCATTCTATCGCTTTTCATTGAGTGTATACCTACGTCACTTTTCTCCACTCTCGTGGCTTCAGAGTTACCCATACAAATCACACCAATGCTTTTTACCCACAACGTATAACCACAGTAAAAAGAAGATATTACTTCATTTCTTTACTCTTAAACTGAGGCGTTCTGAAAGTATCGAAACACTGTAAAATGGAACTTATTTTAAAGCTCAAATTCATGCACACCTCTTCAGATAGCTCTTCCGGCAGAGCTGGCTGGATAAGCGATCCTTAAATAAGAAGAATTACGTATTATATCGTTTTGTATTTTCAAGACAATTATTTAAAAATAATGACAGAGATAAAAAAATGGACACTCGGTCTTTGGCTGCAATTGGTTTAATTTTCAACTGCTTATCCAGCCTTGTTTAAAAAAGCTTCTGTTACTAGCGTGGTGACACTGATATAAAGACTGGATGTTATCATGTGAGAGGGCAGTGTTAAATAAACAAGGTCGAACAATAGACAGCAAACAATGCTGGTTTCACAGAGGACAACTGTTCAAAACAGCTTCAGTAGCGGAAAACTGTCACTTGAAGCGGAGTCGCCGGAAGGAAAACTATAAAAGTGCTGTGGGAATTGTCAAAAAAGCACGTAACGTCATCAGGCCTCAGGTTTGTTTGAGACTTTCTTTAAAATTAAGTGAATAGTATTTTAAAACTTTTTCAAAGTATGTTTGTAAAAGGATTATTCCCATCTGTCTGATTCTTTACGTTAATGAAATAGGAGATTCTGGTCATAAGATCCTTTTTCCACCATTTGACATCTATCGCTTGAGAGGACTATTACCAACTATGATTATGCCAGCTGTATGGTATCAAGTAATGCAACCAAAACTCAATAGTGTTTGAGAATCATGAGATTTCATCTATTTAAAGATTGGGTAGTATAGGTGTGAAAAGGTAACCCGCTTATCTCATGTGGCTAATAACTAGGCTAACGAAGAAAAAAATTAAAACCTAAACTAAATACCAAGGACAGTGTTCCCAATTTTCGAAGATATAAAATAACGATACCAAAAGAGTTCTTTTAGGCAATTTCCCACACAAGAAAATGGCGCATAAATCTAAAACATGGTAGGGAACTAATAGAGTCTTCCGGCGGGCGCCATTAAACACGAGCTACGGCCGTCATTCGAGTCAATTTCCGGGATACTGTGGACGAATAAAGGGTTATATTTTTTATGAATACCATGGAATGGGCACAAATTTCATTGTAACATTTCAATACGTATCAGTTTTTAAAGAAAACTTGCTCATTTAGCATATACTGCTGAATTGTCAGAGATATTCCTCGTCTGATTAAATAGCTATGAAAACAATTTTTTATTCCGTAAAGGAACTAAGGTGAAGTAACAGGAGATTTAAATCAAAATAAGGCTGGCGAAGTCTCGAGCCAGTTCATAAAATTAAATAATATTCAAATTAAAAACATTTATTTCACATAAAATCGAGTCCGTCTATTAGTCGTGACTCTACCACATCGGTTCGGAAGGCAGACTCCGCGAAAAGAAACCGGCGTGTAATTCAGTATAATAATAATTGTAATAGGTTTTTACAGCATTTGTTCAAAAAAGTTGTAGACAACTCTCATAATATTTCATCTTCCATCAACTTACGCTTGATTATAATAACACACACGAGCTGGTTCATACGTAGCTGGAGCGTTGTAAAATATTTGAATACCGACATCAAAGCGCACTTTACTAAAAGCATCGCTTACATCGTTTTTATTGATACCACTCTCGTAATAAAACTCTACAACCCTTTAAATAGCAAACCCTTAGAATATGATACATTTGATCTACTTAGCTTTGATACTTTGACCATAAATGTCTTATTTTTTTATTCCACAACAACTTAGCTTCTGTTATCTATCTTCGTAATAAATGATGATGCAGTCTCAGATGACAACGGGCTACCTTATAGGTTGTGGTTAAACCTTACCCCAGATCGGTGTCTACGTAATACCGTACTAAGCTAAATCGTTAAGTGGCTAGTCGCCATACATACATAAATACGTACTTTTGCCGTTTTATGCAATTTTCCTGCTGTATGCATACCCTGGTAAGAAAATAAGTGCACGCCACTGCTAGTCTTTGTCGGTATGATAGTAACTAGCCACAACCGAAGCCTCCCACCAGATCATATCTCGATAATTCGTGTCGGTCTCCGATGGAACATTTCTCTTTCCTATCATCGAAAAAGTACCTAGCTATAGATTCTATATCATACTTGTTTGTTTAAGTAGCACCTAAACAGTGTTTTTAAATTAATGGAAAATTGCTAAATAATACGCACTTATATCATAAGTATACTAGCTGTTGGCCGCGACTTCGTCTACGTTTGATTTTGTTTTTTGATGTTCAATTTATTTGTAGTTCTAAAAAAAATTTAAGTAGTCAGTATCGCTAAGCCTTAACTGAGGGGTTTGCTGCTGTCTGCTGAGGAGTTCTGTCCTCTATCTCCAACCACATTCATCAGATCTACACAAAGTTGTGCAAAATTAAATACATATTATAACCTGTTTAGTACAAAAATAATTATTTAAATCGGTTATAATTTGTCGGAGTTATGGTGTAAAATCGTCAAACACTTTCATCTCCTCTCCCAAAGGAACCGAGCTTAATGTCGGGATGAAAAGTATCCTATATTACTTCTAACACTTTCAAGAATATGTGTACAAAGTTTCATGAGGATCGGTTAAGTAGTTTTTGCGTGAAAGCGTAACAAACAAACTTACATTGACATTTAAAATATTAGTAGGGATATAATATGCATGAAGACTATTGAAGGACTTGCTAAATATTTTCAACGCCTAGGTCTAGCTCTAATAAATCTATGACTAATATAATATAATGTAATATAATGTAAAATTATTAGACTTTTTTTTGTAATTTCTTTCTTTTCTTTCTTTAATGTAAACCATCCAATACTTTTGAATGTTGTTACCAATACTAGTTTTAAAAATAGAAAAAAAGCAAATAAATTAATATACTACGAGAATGCACACATCGCAATCTAGTCCCAAAGTAAGCGTAGCTTGTGTTATGGGAACTAATATGTTTGTTGAATATTTTTTATGAATAATTTACATAAATAATTTTAATATACAGATAAAAACCCAGACACATTCATGCTCATCACACAAACATTTTCCAGTTGTGGGAATTGAACCCACGGCGTTGGACTCAGAAAGCAGGGTCGCTGCCCACTGCGCCAATCGGCCGTCAAAATTGAAATAAGTCATACATTTACAATATAAATATACAGACTTTTTTGAATGTTTTTAAATATGCTTAAATATACTGAATATGCCATCAAGTGAGTCGATTAATAATACACAATTAATAATACTAACTTATCATTTAATATTTACTTAAAATAAAACATACAAACATTTCACAAATATAAAACGAACTGACGTACGGCACGGAAACACGTTATATTATATAAATAGTAAATATTATACCTGAAACTAAAACATACCATTGTTCACCAAGAATAGATAGTGATTACAAACTAGGGGAAGGTTTGTGTCAATAGAAATGAGTTTATTACAATAGAATTTCATTTCCACTGTCACGACGAGTAGATATTTATTATAGTAATAAAAAAAGTAATTTGACGACCTCCCTGGTGCAGTGGTGAGAGCTGTGGTTTTAAGGTTCCGGGTTCTATTCCCGGCAAGTGCAATGTCGGTATTTAATTTCTGAATTTTCTGGATAGTTGTGGAAATAATAATAAATAAATATACTACGACAATACACACATCGCCATCTAGCCCCAAAGTATGCGTAGCTTGTGTTATAGGTACTAAGATGCCTGATGAATATTTCTATGAATTATATACATAAATACTTAGAAAAAACATATAAACACACCCAGACACTGAAAATCATTCATGCTCATCACACAAACATTTTCCAGTAGTGGGAATCGAACCCACGGCCTTGGGCTCAGAAAGCAGGATCGCTGCAAACTGCGCCAATCGGCCGGCAATTATTGCACATAAACAGAGTAATACTTGACAGAGACTACAAGGAATTCGTCCTACAAAATGCCGCCCTGTGTCCATTAACCTGAGGCGTAGGTGTTCAAAGCTACGCCGCTACATTTGCGTGTAATTACGAGTACACCGGCAACCAAGTCCTTTAGACCGGAACACAACAATGTTGCTTTGCGACACAAATAAGTATGGCGGTAGGAGTTCTGTAACAAAAACTTTACTCTTTAATTGGCTACGCCTTAGGCATCAAACTACACTCTTAACTCGTACACCCAGAGCGTGCTATTTACACGTACAATACACCGATTAAAGAGTGGTATGATATATTGTTTCCATAAAAAAAAATTGGTTGTCTGTAAAGTCGGCTTACTGACGATAGTTGAACGTGACAACGTCGTAAGAAAATACTGATGGAATGGTTGCATTTTTCAAAAGATTATTTATATATTATTTGTTTGATAGATATTATCGTTGCTATAAACAATTGACACCACATTCACTTTTCACTGCACTTCATCCTTGCCGAAAACATGTAAATGTATTATTGTATAGAAGCTGTCCACGCGGACGCATCGCTCACTCAAGTAGGAGAGAGACAGATGTCGAACGCGGAGGCCGACTGTGCCTCTTTGTCGCTCGTTCCGCGCTCTCGCTTGCACTTCAAGCCTCAGGAACGCCTCATACGTCATGTTTTTTCGTGGGTGCAGCCGGCTCCATCGAATTATAAGACGTTGTCACGTCAAAAAAAGTTATATCATCATCATCATCACTTTATCAGCAATAGAGTAATACAAATGTGGAATGCCTTGACTAAAGATGTATTGACTGCAGAATCAGTGAATCAGTTTAAGAATAGACTGGATAAACATCAAAAAGACAAAGAGCGCAAGAAATGATATAGACGCATCAGCGAAAGCTGCTTAGTCTATTATATAATAATAATAATAATAATAATCATTACAAAGAGGTCAAGTTGTCAAGAGGACAAAGAGGTGCCGCGAGGTGAGATTTAGCGTTCCGTTACGATGTTGCGTAGAAACCGTTTAGGATTATAGGTTTTATGTAACTGCCATACTATTTAACAGGGTAGCCATATTAGGCTGTATCAATACTTGCCACAAGGTGAGATTGCAGTCAAAGGTTAACTTGTAATGGAATAAAAAAAATTAAAAAAAAACAATGATCGGCCCACTAAAGGGCACGTGTCTCCTCCCACAATGAGAAGGGTTTAGGCGCTACGCTACGCTAGCCCAGTGCGGATTGGTGAACTTCACACGCCTTCGAGAACTCTCAGGCATGCAAGTTTCCACACGATGTTTTCCTTAACCGTTGAAGCAAGTGATATTTTATTCATTTTAACGCAAGGATAAATATTTTAAAAAATCAAATTATTACGCACGTATAATTTAATAATTTAATATTAATCATTCCACATAATCTTTAGGGAAATTATATATATATTATTTTTTAAGTGTTTCTTTTTTGTTACGACTTTAATTTTATCTTTACTTTTAGTTTAATTTAATTCCAAGTTGTGTACATATACTTTGGGTTGTAGCTTAGAACAAAACTTGTTATTACTTATATTTAGATCTACTTTTAGTTATAACCTGTTTTGTGTACCTAATAATAATAAATAAATAAATTGCTTACAACGCACTTAACTAGAGGTTGGATTCAATCTCGCCTCATTAAAGTTCAAGCCCCATTGTTTAAGCATCGTCGGACGTCATAGGTGTGTTAAAGGTACCTAAAGTTACGGCAATTGTGTAAAATATTTAAATCTTATAAAACACCCCCATCGTTCCTCAACACAACCGCATAGCAAAGACGTTTGTATTTAAACTTATGAATGTATTCTGGTATATAAAGCTTTGACAAGATTTTCAGCTTACCATAAACAATATTACTTCGAAGCACTGTATGCGGTACACTCGCCGCCAAAATTACTTTTGTGCATTAATTTTATGTTAGTTTTATACCTGGGGAGTATAGTCGCGTTCTAACATGGCTTATGCATTTCGATGCAGTAGTATTTCGGTGCTTAGCGGTGAGCTGGGTATTCAAACTGAAAATGTTGTTATTAGTTATACCGGGCATTTGAATGCAGACCGAATTTATAACAAAGAATAATTTAAGTTAATTACAAAATACGGTTATACTATTCGCACTTTGCAACTACTTTTATAAGTCACAACGAGTATATTGGTTTAAAAAGCTAAGTCCCACTTAAAGTGATCGAAATCACCAATGGTATCAATATGCTATACGTTCAATTGGAATAACGTGTTATCTCGTTTATAATTTTGTTCCACTGTGCACGCCACCGCATACATTACAACCCGCAGCGGCTGAAGATGTTTCCAAATACTGCGTTATGCTTAGTTAATTTAATGCCATTTAATAATAAAATAACCCATACATAAAATGCCAATGTTTTTGTAATCAATCAATGTTTAATTCATAAAGAGTTTAGCTTTAGTACGCTGTCTATAAACAATGTTATGAAAAGACCACGGGAACACTGCTCGAACTAAGATTTGAAAGGCAAAGCATTTTAATAAAGCATCCAAAGACCAAACGTTACACAAAATAAAAGGAATTTTACCTATGCTGATCTTTTATACTCGACTGTACCCCGGTATTTCTGTGTGCTATTATATTGCATATGACAAACACGTATCTCAGGCGACGCGACGTGTTGATTTTCGAGCAACGAAATATAGGTGTACTGGGAACACTAGAAATGAGTAGTTTATTTTGTGTCGTATTGCTTTATTATAATTTTAAGAGGTCTTTAAAGTAAACGACCTGCGTCACAGCCAAGTAAATATTATATTTTTACAAGTCTTTTTAGGTCGATGGAGCCCATCATTGCATCGCATGGCTATATGTGAAGTACAGAGGGCAGCTTTCATTTCGAAGTAATAATGGACGTACCAAAGTATAATTTTTACTTTAAATAAACTATGCACTAACTAATACAATTTTATATTTTTTTCAGTGTAATTGTCTTATATTAAAGAGATACAAATTTAAGAGTATTCAGTGCATTTTTAAACAATCACAAGGAAGTGTAGAACGTGGAATTAAAATTCGTGTGGCTAATTTATTTGTTAGGATGTAGCGGATGAAGTCTCCAACTGGGAGTGTTTAATATATTATATACAAGAATTACATTCGAGAAAGCTGGTATGGCTAGATTTATTGTAAAAAATAATACGAGATCCGATGTTCAGCAAAGAAAGAGATTGCTGATGTAAATCTAATTTCTATCTCAATATCCCATTAAAATCATATTTGCGGAGATGTCTTTTCGAACTGCCGGCAATATTTCACTGCGTATTTTTCCAGTGGCTCCCAACTTTGACACCTTATTGCCTCTCATGCAATATGCATGGTAATACCCATCGCACGAAAACACTGCGGGCCCATCGTCCCGCACCCCTGTAATTGGTGAAAATCTCCCCCCCCCACCCAATAGGGATGTTGGAAAAACGCACAGAATAAAAATAGACTTTTCCCGCTAAGAATGAGCGGTAGAATGAAAAAAGCGCGGGAAATCAAAGTATTTTAACATTATCTTTGAATTGTTCTTTTTCTTTTTTGGATGGACACTTGCTGAAAACCACGTGAGGGTTTCCTCCAGTGTCATCGGGGGAGTGGGGCGAGCGTGAAAGCTCGCCATGAGATGAGCCCCAGGGCTCGACGACATCGGGGGGAAGTTGCAGTGTTGAGTCAAAGACCTTGCTTGTGGCTGAGCTGAGTGATAGAAATTCGAACTCGGCCCCAGAAAGTTAAATCGAAGTCCTTGCCACTAGGCTATCACAGCTTCTTATCTCATCTTTCTATACTTACTTAAAATAACGCTGATAAGGGGTTTTTTTGTTTGTTTGAACGCGCTCATCTCTCGAACAGCTCAACTCTCGAGAAAGGTTATTGGTTTACCCATAATCAAATGCTGGGTTAATGATCGCAGTAGTTGGTAGTAGTAGCATAGAGGACGCTGATACCTGCTCTCCGTTATATTCCCCTAGTCTTCCATACGAAACCCTCGGGAAGGTGGTGGTGACAACTGTAATCTTATCAGCCGTCACCTTATGAATAGAGTTTTTACAAAAATTGTAATCCATTTAATAAAACACCTGACTGTAGTTCGAATTCATTAAAGTTCTTTAAAACCCAGACTTCTATCTGCGGTATTGTCATTATCTGCCCGCACATCCGAACCGAGTAAACGTTCAGTTTGTTAGACGATGCTTATTGTTCTACAGAAATTTGACTCACCAGTTTATAATTTGTTTGTTAAGTAGGCGGTAGGTACTTATCCACTTTCTTATTGTTAGAATTTGTTTGTATTGAAGTTAAACTAAGTCGAAACTTGATTGCAATTTAGATTTATTTACGAGTATATTAAAGGTTACAACTCTTGATTTGAATTTTTTTCTCATACAAACTTTTATCCGCTATTCTATACAGTACACCCAGATCCACCGTGCTGTGTCATCCTACCTAAAAATGACCATTCAACATAGACATATACCACATAGAAATGTCATGATGAAACATGATGTATGGCCTCAAGTCTCCGATATAATAACATCTTACTCGCTCACTTTGCTAAGGTGTTCGCTACTTAGAGACACAGGTGCGGCTAATGTCTAACAACATTACTAAGAAACCATAACACAGCAACAGATATAATTTTAGAGCATTATTTGAATTACATCAGTGAAAACTATTTTTAGAACGTGACCTGACAACACTAACATGACCAGGATTTTTTTCTACTACAAGTTAGCCGTTGACTGCAATCTCACCTGGTGGTAAATGATGCAGTTTAAGATGGTAGCGGGCTAATCTATTGGGGAAAATGGTAGTCATACACATCGTACCGAAACACTAAATCATTTAGGTCGGGTATGTAGCCACGGCCAAAGCCTCCCACCAGAGCAGGACAGAGAAAATTCAGAAATTATAAATTCCCAAATTGCACCTGCCGGGTATCGAACTAGGGACCTCCTGCTTAAATTCATAGCGCTCACCGTTGCGCCAGGAAGGTCGTCAAAACATGACCTGACTAGAGTAAACAAGCTTCCACGTTTCATGAAACCTAGGTCAGCGTTAGTCTTGGTGACGTTCAAATATCATAATCTCTTCTCTTCATCTGGATGCCTGGTATTCTTCTACTGTTCGAAATACCAGATCATTTCTATCGCGCACTTGCAAATTTTGGAATAATCTCCCATCTTATGTGTTTCCTCAAAAATACAATGTAGGGTTATTTAAGGGGCGGATAAACGAATTCCTTAAAAGCCGGCAACGCATCGGTGGCTCCTCTGGTGCTGCAGATGTTTATGGGCGGCGGTGATCACTTATCATCAGGTGACCCACTTGCTCGTTTGCCCGCTATTAATATTAAAAAAAAAAAAACTTCATCATCATTGTTATAAACCAACCTATTATCAGCCCATGGCCACTACAGGACACGGGTTAGCTCTCATGATGAGAAAGGTTTAAGCCACAGTCCACCACGCTAGCCAACTGCAGATTGATAATAATAAATAGTAATAATAAAAAAAAACCTTTATTGCCATACACGATTGTTAATAAAAGATTATTAACTAAATGATTATCAATTAATAGATTGGTAATCATCGCACGCCTTTGAAAACATTATAAAACTCTCAGGCATGCAGGTTTCCTAACGATGTTTTCCTGCACCTGATATTTTAATTGCTTCAATTAAAAAGCACATAAATCTGCAAAAGTTGAAGTTGCGTTCCCCCGAAAGGAAAGCAGATGCCTTACGAACTAAGCTATCACCGCTTAAAAGTATTTTATATACCGAATATTTGTAACAAACCACAATTATTTAATAAGAGTCTTTTAAACTGCCCATTCTCAATAATGTTGTGTAAAAGACACACACATTTGTTTATTGTGGGCTTCTTCTAGGAAATGTATAGTTTATTGTTTTTTTGTTTATTGGTCTATCTAATCACATTCCAGGAGATTTGTGACCTGCATTTTAAGTGTATTTAATAGTATTGACTAACTAACATGCCGAAAAAGTCAGCTCTGATTACATAACAGATGATGTATGTACCTTCTATCGTAGCAGCAGCTGAGACTTGATTGTTGAGCCAACAGAAAGTCAGCTTCTAACTATACACCTAGACTAACGGAAACCTAAATGAAAATATAAAACTAAGGAAGTTCAATCAGTTATGCATATCACCGATACATCTAAATTCATGGCTGGTATATAAAAATATACCGCATAAAAAGCGCTTGATAAAAGATGACGCAAAAGCAAGAGTGCAGGAAGCGCGACTGCGTCCCCATCAATTAATATGCAGCGGGCAGCGACCGTCTAATGAAATTACCACAACAAAGCGACGGAAGCGCTGCAGGAGATTGTTGTGCAAATATAAACATCGAATCCGCCGATAAAAGCGGCGCAAGAAAACCAAAAAACCGAACCAAAAAGTTGCACAAAGGTATTGCTTGCTGTTTGCTTTTAATATTATTAGGAATAGTTTGACGTTGTTTAATACTTTTATATTTCTAATCTACACTTGAAAGTATATATATACATCTTATTACAGAAATAACTTGACCTCTAATAATATGTTATCTGCATTAATATAGTGTTTCACCGAAACAGTGATTGACACCAACGCCACACTTCATCACTTCCATTGTCCACCCGTTTCCTAAGCACCAGAAGTACTCAAATGCATTTTATTTTATTCTTAAAAATTTGATTGTACCCATGAGTTATATAGACAATATAAACTATTGTGTCCATTGTCTATTATTCATTGGTACCAAGTATAAGTTTAAAAGCAAGTTATAACTTGACCATCGTGGTACGACGAATGAAAAGATATCCCGTACACACGACACTTGGGCCAAACCAGACCATGTCGTGTGTAGAAAAAAAACTTGTTTAGTTTTTAATCAGGGATTCCAAAGAGTCATTCGCAGGTACACATTACACACTTCACGGTGTAAATTCAATTCTGTCACTAATCGAATTTCGCATTTATCTTTTAAGAGAATAGCCCCGGAAATAATACCCAGAAGCTCTTCAATTCTGCAAAGGCGTTTCAATACACAAATTGAAAGAATAAACGGCTGAAGACAATCGACTTTATCACGGGAGACTTATAGTCAATTTGCAAAATATTTCTTGAGCCGAGCGATTCGGAAAGTAAACCGGAATGGACCTAGTTGAATTTACAATGAAATGAAAGAATGGGGAACTCGGGATACTAACAAAACTTCTAATAATAATACGACTTCTATTACGAGTTGTTAGAGTTTTAAATAAAAGAGAAAATCTACAGTCAGATAAAATTTAAAATAAAAATAGAATGTCATAGCGGAAGAGAGAGGATTGGATTTAGCCGGAGCGAGATAAAACGCGCGTCCGCCGACAGGTCACAACGGGGAGGCATTGTGTGTGCCCTATACCCCGAATGAGGGGACAAAGTCCTATTCCCCAGCTTATATAGGATTAATAAAGCCACCTACAAAATATAAGACAGTAAAGAAGGATCTTCCTGTCATTTTAATAACGATTACGTAAGATTCTGTATTAGAATATAGCGGTATAATAAATCTTTAGGAAAATTCTAGACCACTCAGTGGGTGATGGAAAATCTACTAGTAGTAGGCACCTAGAAAGCCGCTGGACACAAGACCTGAAACTTGGAATATCTGACAAAATCCACCATTGGTTAATATGAACAACGAAAGCCCTTATAGTTTTCGAGAAGTGCAATAGTACTAGGGGGACAGAACCGGAGGCCGGTGTCTTCAATCAACAATAAAAATAAAGTATCGGAATAAAACTCGGGATTCGATTCGAATCACGCGCACTTTTAATTCGAGTAAGTAAATTAAAATGCGGCCGGTCGGACGGCCCGTTTGAATACAAATGGTTTATTTCTGCAATCGGTTTCAATTTAGCCCCGGCCTCCTCTCTCTAACTCATTAGAATCCGTGCTCAGAGATCTAAAGTTATTTACGGGTCATCTTTTATTTATCGCACCTAAAGGGGTGCCGTTTTCGTTTGATTAGATTTTTTCATAAACCTAAGCATTGTGAGAAGGGATACCGGCGGATATTACAATTAAAACAGATGTTCATTATTAAAATGTGTCCTATTGTTTATATTATAACACACCCATGTTTTAATAAATTGTGAATTTTGATTCTGGCCACAGAAAATATAAAGTTATGGAATTGTTTCTACATTTTGTATTGCGAATTTGCACAGTAAATGACTGATAATAATTATCTACAGATTGGATTCAAAGTAAGCCTTCAGCAATTATTTATTTGTTGTAATACATTAGACATGCATTCAAACATTTCTAGCTTACAACAATATATTGAAATGATTAGTGCATTCCATGAGTATAGATAAATCTAGCGATAATTTCGTACAATCTCGTATCAAATACAATATCATGCTGTCTCATAAAAAATTAACATGACATTCAACTTATTTTACAAAATATTATTATTACTAACAAATTAATTTAAATCGAAGTTTTAGTAAACATTGTCATCGTTCCTCCTATGTCAATATATATGTCATAATTTTAAGAGTTATTATAATTCAAAACTTATTTTCTTGTCGTTTTATAGGTTAGCAATTCTCGGGTGGAGTAAAACAAATAATTTAAGAGCCACTTTTTGAGTGCAGGCTTAAAACTTTTAAGAGGCATTTATTGGATATCGCTAGGCAACAAATTATATATTTTTATACACTTCTACTGACTCTAGCTCAAACTAATATAACTCAAACTTAACTCTAGCCTTTGCAAAATTTTTGTCAAGATGCTATAAATTAACCTTTCTACTTTAAGCCGCTCAATAAAGCACCGCAATATATAAATATCGTGTAGATTATGGTGTAATATTATGATAAGAATAAAACCTGGTCACGGTAATAAAATAACCCCGGACCATATTATTATACACTGTTCAGTGTTTCAGCGTGTTATTTACATTCAAAATGGCGCCATATTTCGCAACCCATAACGCAGCAAGCCGACACTAGCTATATAAATGGCTGCCTGACACGAGCATAGGATACCTACACTGATTATGTATTGAATATTAAATGTTCAGTCTTCTTTTTGAGCGAAAGTGAATGAGTGAACTACCTCATACATTCATTCGTTCTCCTGAACGATATGAGAGAAATGTCAATGAAGAGCAAGTAAGGTAATAGCTACATTTTTATTTAACTTTTTGGGAACCAAAATATGTCTCTATATGTCTCTCGGTGTTGAAAGATATTTTATTAGGTGAAACTGTCAGACTGAATGAGAGAAAAAGATGAGAATACGAGTAAAAATAAGGCAATTGCTACAGTTTCTGATCTTTTAGACCACAGAATTAAGAACATGCAGAATCCTCATTCAGCCATTATTGCATGCAGAGCATTGCGTCCAAAAACAGAGAAAACGTCCCGTACAATACGATTTTTGAGGTATATCTTCTTATTATTCTTAACTGAGTAGGTTCTTAACTGGTTTAGGGTATAAATACGGATTTTTCAATAGAAATAAACAAGAATGAGTAGACCAACATAATCATCGCATCACGTGACGTTGAATGCGTGACGAGTGGGCAAAATAGCGGTGTCGTATTTGACACTGTAATAATAAGGCCACGATTACAGTCCACATGCAAATTGATAACGACTGTAGTTTGCCTTTCTGATTATTTGTATGCCTGAAATTATTAAAGAAGTTAGATTGTAGAGGAACTTTGCCATTAACACGTGTATATGTACAGAGAAAATGGAAACTAAAAAGTAGTAATCCAATCTAATTATAATGATTATGCATAAAGAAGTTTTAAGTAAAAGTATTCGATCTATCCGATCCGATCGACCACAGTTTCGATTATTATTGAATAACAAGATGCCTGACACAACCATGGCCCGTGTATGGGCAATGTCCTTTCGAAGGGATGTTTGCCGTATAGAATGTGGCAACAAAATATTTCGTCTCCTATCCGTTTTTCTCTGAAGTAGACAAAATAACATATGCTCAAATTTTGAGTTTAAGCCACAGCGGCAATGAAAGTTCAAGCACGTCGAGCAAGGTAAGCCGAAAATCGTTAGTGTTGACGAGGTACTGGAATTGCCTTTGCACAAAAAAGGCATATTAAATATTTTTTATAATTGCAAATCTCTCTCCTCATTATAGAACGATTATCTTTAATGAGTAGAGATATTTGCATATAAAAGAGAGATTTGGAGGAATATAACTCTAGAAAAAAAACGTCTGAATTAAGAGCATACAGAAACCGTTTACACGACTAATATTGAAGCATCAAAAACCACTCCACTTCAGATTGGTTTGTCGAACAAACGGTTAGTCACTTTATACCATTTAGCAATTGACAGTCATTAGTTTGCCACTGATGTTCGAAGCGTTCACCAAAAATTGGGAAAAAGGGCAAAAAATTGTGACCAAGCAACATTCCGCGGGTGTAAAGTGAGACGTGCGCGGGGCGTTTTCACTGTTGGACATAATGCACTGCATACAATAATGGCTGAATGAGGATTCTGTATGTTCTTAAATCAATGTAAAAAACATGGTTTACTTTAAAAATGGATGACAGTATTTGTCTTTAGAAACAAGGATCAAAATGCTATTCTGGAAGAAACAAGAAAATGAGGGTTTTAGGGATTACATGTGTAAAGAAGCTTGTATCTTGGGGTTTTTATATCAATGAGCTCAATCAAGGCGAAATATCGTCGGGGAAGGCAATAACGCGCAGAATAAATTTACCCGGGTAAATTAGGTTAGGATTTTAATTTCTTCGACTCAGTGACGGGTCGCCTTTATGAAAATCAAGACCGATATTAAAAAGACAATTTTTATGTGACACAGACGGGTATTCACCTGAGAAAATGTCGTCAGGTTTTCGTGAAATTAATTACAATTTCTGTCTCATCACAATATTTACATTCAGAATAATGGCAAATCGACTAATTATTGTATAAAGTCTTGTACTAAATATAAGTAGGTATGTCTAAATATACTTACTTGATTGTATTAAAATATATATGGCAAACATATTATCAAGTCAAAAGTCAAAGTCAAAGTCGGAGTTAATAATATCTTTATTCAATAGATGGCACTTATCATGCATATATATCCTTCATGGGAAATGTGTGAAATGTTACCTACATGAGATGGTGACACCATATTAGCTAACTTAAAACTAAAGCTACGAAGGTTCTAAACGCACCCTGGTTTAAGAAGAAGCCCGCAACAAACTAATTTAGTACGAGCCGGGTATTCTTTTTTGTTATCACCATCTCACGTTGTCAATTCAATAACTCAAAAAAAGTCTCCAAGAAGTTTGGTATACTACAAAACTAGTCCAGTTAACTAAAACGGCCCAGAAAAACCCAATTATATGTAACCAAAACATAAAGTAACTGAGATACTTTGAATATGCAGTTAAATTTTAGTTATTGGTTTAATATGAATTCTAACGGAGCCTGCTAGATGTTATTAGTATCGGTTATAGCCTGCAGCTATCGAATAATCTTAGCAATTTTGCTTGACCATTTATTTGTACATATTGTGGTTATTGTCTGATTAAACTCCATTTAATAAACAGTAACTTTCTGCAGAAAATGTACTGCACACTATTCTTATGCTTCGTTGCCGTCACAATTGCTTCTGGTACAATAAAATAATTTCCTTTGGGAGTACTTATGACTGCTGGCAGTGTCCTTTCATACCAAGGTATTGAGTTTTAATGACTTTAACAATGTTTCAGAGATACTTAAATATTCGAAATCAGCCTTGACAAATCAGAAGAATTGCACTTCTATAAGTCTATACAAAAAGAGCTAAAATTATAAGACTAGATTCATCATCATTATCATATCGACCCATTAGCGGCCCACTACAGGGGTTACGGCCATAGTCCACCACGCTGGCCCAGTGCTGATTGGTGGACTCCACAAACCTTAAAGTGGCTGCCTATTCGTTTTCGCCGGAATGTGCATATTTTAACAGTCCTTTACAACATCCTACATAATTCTTCTTCTCCTGGATATTTGTGTGAGCGTATAAAGCTATGTCTTCCGCCTACGAGACCCTTGCGGTCTTGCGTGTCAAAAAATCCTCTTGATGTTCCTTATATATAATACTATTTTCTTCCAGAAATCTGTCTCCGTCCACGCTACACACCTTTGGAACTTACTACCAGAACATATTATTCACTGCCGATCGGTGCACTCTTTTAAACACAATGTAAAGGAGCATTATCTATCGTTGTCATAGTATATTTATCACTGTTTACTTATTATAGATATATATTTATATTTATATTATATAAATATATATCTATAAAGTAAATATATATTTATATTTATATTATATAAATATTTATTATATTATTTTTATGTATTTTGTATATATAGTATATTCAAAAGTTATTGTATTAGTATGCAGAATTTTGTTATTAATTAGATATATTAAATATACTTAGTAGTTATGAAGTATATTGTACCTTTATTTGACCTATACCACAATTAAATCATCTTACTCACATCTTACCTTTGTACACTTCATGTATCTTAGGTTCACAATCACAATTTATGGTACATAAATAATAAATAAATAAAAATAAAAATAAACCTTTGAGAACATTATGGAGAACTCTCAGGCATTCCGGTTTCCTCACGATGTTTTCTTTCACAGTTGAAGCAAGTAATATTTGAATTCCTAATAACTTAGAAAAGTTAGAGGTGCGTGCTGGGATTCAATCCAAGGAAAAGACAGACCACAATGCCTTATGTGATTAGCGACATCAGTAGTGAATTTGGCCTTCATACTTTGTTCGGACATTTTAATAAATGTTTAGAGATCCTTCCATATTATTTTCTATTATTTTAACCTAAACAGAAACAAAAAATAAATAGGTTCATGATAATATTTCACTTCATATAAAATTCATAGGGAGAAGGAAAGAGAAAGTTACTGTGTATTGAATATAGTTTATTCGGCGAGACGACGATACGTGGTCGACTACACTGACAGTCGACCTGATCCACTAATTTAAAGTCGCGCTATGGAGCGAGCTATGTTTGGAGTCTCTCTTAGGGACAAAATTCGCAACGACGAAGGTCACCGACATACCTCAAAGGGTAAGCAACTTAAAGTGGCAGAAGGTCATGTCTATTGGATAGAAGCAGGCGTTACTTTGCGAAAATCCATGATATATTATGAAAATTAAGCTTAATTTACTATACTCCGAAACGCAGGAGAATTTGTGTGGTGTAATTTATAATTTCTCCAATCCTTATAATCCACACAAAACCGATCAGCAATGTACCCTCTACGCACGTTTCGCTCCGAAACCGGAGCATCATCAGAAGATATTGACTTTACAATGATTCAGTGTAAAGTCATTAAGACATCAGTCAATTATAATCATTATGTACCACACATATTTTATTACGTACAAGAAACGATATCTGTATAGAGGACAAATACCCGATCGCAAAATTGGGTGGGAAATGGTTTAGGTAGTTGGGGCGTCAGTATACTTGCAGTTCAAATTTCCAGTGTCAGAAGTGAAGGCGTTAGTGAACTTATTAAAACAATGTTCAGTTTAGAACCACAAAGCCACTAATTCTCGCTCGGACGTTTATTTTCATCTGAACCGAAGCCGGTATAATATCGACTGAGCCAAATCTGTGGAGAGTATTCCGATAACATAACTCAATGGGGATTTGAGCCGGGTCGACGCGCCCAAAAACTTAGTCCATTGGTTTTTTATAATGACATTAAGGGTGTTGAATAAATGATATTGAGAATATGTTTTGATATAGACATACCTGATTTTATTCAAATAGTGTTGGACACACAGGAGAAATATTTACATCAGATTAAATAGACTCTATAGTGTCTATTTTCGAGTTTTCAATCTGAATTTTTATATTACCTGCCCACAACAGGTTAGGGCAGGACAATGAGAACGGGTTAAGGCCGTAGTCCGACACGCTGGCCCAGTGCGCATTGGTGGACTCCACATACATTTGAGAACATTATGTAGAACTCTCAGGCATGCTTCAGGTTTCCTCTCGATGATTCCTTTACCTTTGAAGCACGTGATATTTTATTACTTAAAACGCACATAACTTAGAAAAGTTAGAGGTGCGTGCAGGGTTCGAACTCGGCCCCCCGAAAGTGAAATCGAGCTCCTACCCACTACGCTATCACCGCATTTAGGTATGAAATAAATAACTGAATTTATTAGTGTTCGTAAAAAAGAAAAGCCATGCAACGTCTATTCACCGTTGACTTGATATACACTGACTTGAAGTCGTTATAGTCTGTCAAACACTACAAAACACTTAATGTCACTTTTAACTTATAAACTATTGAAAAATGGAAAGTTCAGAATAGAAAAAATTGGGTAGCCATTATTGTTTTTCACGTACGCAAAAAAGAAAAAAAAACACTCAAATTGAATAATTCCAGCAATACGGCAAGGAACGCTCTCTTCCGGCACATTTTACAGGTAAATCAAGTTACGTTATGCGAGGGTTTTATATAAAAGTCTTTGGGGAATCGCCTAGTGCTCGATATAAAAGCGCTTTGCATGCCACCTGCGAGCTGTTTACTTTACGAGGTTTTTGTTCGTTCGCATCGCTCGTTCACGATTCATCTGCATCTGGGACCCTGGCATTGTGTGACTCTAAGCGATTTAGCATCCCTGTACGATGTCAGGTAGAATCCGATAGATTAGCCCGTTACCGTAAATGGTGATGCTGGTGAGATTGCAGTCAAGGGTTAACTTGTAGTGGCATAAAGAAAAATAGATACAAAACCCATAATCGGTTTCGTCTTTTTTATTAATGTTGTGTCATTTCGAACCCTCATGCTCTATAACAATGATTATTGTGGCAAACCTTTAACCACATTTCGTGTTGTAAAATTGACAGTCTAGAGGTGTCGAATTCAAGTCACATTTGCATCATCACTTACTGACTTGGTGTAGAATGAAAAAAAGTCAGTGGTAGGAATATTGAATCATAGATTGCCTGGTTCGAAATGTCGTTTGAATATCGAACCACCACAAACCTGTGGTAAGCAAATGTGACCGCGTAATACTAGGTTAATAGATGGCGTCCAATTCCGCGCCTCCAAGAGCACCTTAAGTGATTTTGGTTATTATATTAGTAATCGTAAAAACCCTCTTCTGACCCGCATTGGTACCGGAATAGAAAAGCGTAGAGGGTCTACTTCTCTAATCCTATCTTCACTACCCATCTTTATGATGTAAATTTAAACTCGTCACGCTGATTTACAGCTACAAAGATAAAATAAGATAAATAAAGAAACGACTTATAATCTTCATGAACGACACATATATTATGTATATTTCGCTAACATACAGAATAATATTACCTTAATTTTAACCTTTCTTATGGAACGTTTAAAAATGATCAAAGATAGAAACATGCAAAGTTGATACGGTATCAAAACAAACTTGGGATTTATATATCCTTTGCGAATATAACTGAGTAGGGGTTGGATGTAAGGAATACGGAGGCTTTAAAGGAAGCCATCGGAGCGTGAATTCAGAACATACTTCATTACTGCCTGTATGAAGGCTGACTATGGATATTAAAAGCCTTCTTTTGATATCTATATACGTAAAGACTGATTTTTTAAAAATTAAAACGGAGGTTCATGCCTCCTAAAAAGATAACTTTGATTCTGTGGAATTCCTTAGATCTTACCCGTTTTCACAAAACTTAGGAATCGCCTTAATCGGATGTCAAGTGGTTTGGGTGATTCCTAGAGAAAGAAAACGTTTCAAAAACTCTTACACGTTCTCTAACGACGTTGGGCGTCGTCTAAAGTTACGACAATGATTCAGCGGAACCTTAAGTTTAGTAAATATCCTCGTAAACTTGTCAGATGAAAAAAATATAAGTACATTTTTTTTAATAACCTTAAAACCATACGAAATAGAAAACTATGATAATACAAACACAAAATACTACACCATATGGCAAGACCCATAGACAAGTTAGGTTATATGAGTTGCCTAGTGAAGATCAATTGGTGAAAGGTAAATGTATGCCTAGGAATCTTTATGTTATTTACTTAGGCAATTCCTTTGTGAAAACGGGCATTACTTCTCTTACGTTTGACACCCCGCAGGTTAAATTTTTTTAGGTCTAGTATGGTGGGATTCTGTTCAGTCATTGCCATAACTCTCATCGGTTTCTATTTAGAATACGATACGATAGATTTAATAGATAATTAAGAATACGATTAGATAGAATACGGGTATATTACTGCCACGTCCGTAACCATCTTTCTCTCGACGGCCGATTTGGCCGATGGGCAGCGACCCTGCTTTCTGAGTCCACGGCCGTGGGTTCGATTCCCACAACTGGAAAATTTATGTCTGATGAACATTAATGTTTTTCAGTGTCTGGGAGTTTATATGTTTATTTAGGTATTTACGAGTATGTATTTTATTCATAAAAATAATCATCAGTTATCTTAGTACCCATAACACTAGCTTCACTTACTTTGGGCCTAGATGGCGAAGTGTGTATTGTCGTAGTATATTTATTTATTATTTATTTATTATTATCTTAACTTCCATCCTCACTTACTTTATTAGCTGAGATTACTGTCATAGGTTAACTTGTAGAGATATAAATAAAGGTATATGCCAGTTTTTGAACCCATAATCGGTTACGTATTTTTTATTAATATTTTGTCGTTTTGCAACCTCATTCTTATAAAAATGATTATTATAGAAAACCTTTCACTGTCACGTATTGTGGGTAGTTAAGATTTCAATGCCAAAGAGCAGCAACTCCCAGAAGTAATTCATTGTTCGCCAACAAAATAATTTAAACAGACCAAAAACAAAAGCGAAACGTTAAACAAAGTGAATGCCATAACACCGGCTTACGCAGCTGAAAAATGGCGTCCAAGTGACAAGATTGGTACGCATAACTGCGATGTTCGCGATAAAAGCAATTTAAATTAGGACATAAAACACGTCAAGGGATTGTCAGCCGGGAGAAGAGTAGTCCCGGACAATTCATTTAAGTCTTAAGACGGCGGAGAATGTAAAGTGGAAGTTAAAAAGGATTTTGAATTGAAAAGAATTGCTGACTCATTATTTCTCTCGGACTTGGCTTGTGGGCGATGAGATTTGCTTCGGGATCTTAATTTAGAATGTTTTTACAGAAATCTCACATAGAAACTCATTAATTCTTTGCGAAATTTTTTGCTAAGCTGTAAATGAAATTTCTCTTTGCGAAATTAGCGAAATTATTTTTCAAAACCAACGATTTCTATTATACATTAGAAAATAAAAAATTACCATTTATCATCACTTTTCTTCATTAAGAGGCAACAAAGATTCAATCATCGTTTGAGATTAAAATTGTTGCAAACAAACGTCAACAAACGTCAACAAAGTCAGATCTATGCCTTATTTTAAGGGTAGTTCGAGTAGCTGATACATTATTTCTGTTTACTTATCTGTTTAATCAAGAAGTTCGTTTAATCGTTCGTATGATTCAAAGGATCTTTCACATCACTTGTAAAGTTAATTCCAGGTTTTAAATCATGTAACAATCTATAAGAACATAAAACATAACATCACAGGCACAAAGAACATTTCCACAATGTAAACTTTGATCCAAAGGGATGCTTTTGGTAACGATTTTTCTAATGTAGATTAAACTGTTCCTTTTTTCGAAGACTGCTTTCACCCAACATCCCAAATTGTTCGTATATCCAAAGGACCCAAAGCGTAAGGTCATGAAACTTCACAGAACACTGAATTAAAGGTTCGAGATGAACGAACGAGAGAATTAATTAGAGGAATACAAGTTCCTTTAACAACTTTTACGATTCTGGGAGTCGAAACATTGACAAACGTAGCCATTGTAGCGTAAAAACTCCTTTTTAATCAGAAATACCTACATACGGATCAAAAGTTTACTGACGGAATACTTTATCTTTGTTGCTTTTGGAGAATGTTGGAAAGCGTGTTGAGTCCTTATTTGTACAATTTCAACTCAGCATAGTGTTATTACCTACAATGTGATTGTGCCAAATATGAGATTTAAATTATGTATTAAATAACAGCACAGAATTTTTTTTATATTTCCACTACATGCTGGACCTGGATTGCAATGTTCTGGATGCAAGTGGTTATGCAGTCTGAGATGGTAACGGGCTAACCATTTAGGGGTATGGAAAGAATTTATTGTACTTGTGGATCTTTTTCGGTAAGGTGAAAACTAGGCACGGCCAAAGTCGTACAAGACCAGAGCGAGTTCAGTAATTAAAAACTCCCAATTTCAGATATTATAACTCTAATTATAAGGGTTTTGATCTAAGTTTAAAGTTAGTAATTTTATAAGCATAAACATAGCTACGTATATGTATTAAAAAAAACATGTTGTGTCGTGTGACACCTCATGTTTTACCAGATAGGAACGAAGTTCCTTATTAAATAAATAATAATTGTAAAAATAGATTAATTGTTTGGGTAAAAAGAAAGTAATTGTTTGGGTATAATTTTTTTATTGTGATATTTTTTTATCAATAAAAATTAAAAGCTTCTTAAGAAAAAGTATTAATTAGGTTTTCGCATGAAAAATTAAAAAAACATTAAATTGTGGATAAAATCCTAT
Source organism: Pararge aegeria (assembly GCF_905163445.1). Taxonomy (NCBI): domain Eukaryota; kingdom Metazoa; phylum Arthropoda; class Insecta; order Lepidoptera; family Nymphalidae; genus Pararge; species Pararge aegeria. The sequence goes on along the minus strand of NC_053195.1, from coordinate 4,536,330 downwards.
TTAAATAGGGAATAACACAAATTATATAAATCATAAATATGATAAGGCGTTTAGTCTATTTCACATCAATATGAATTTTGAAAAATTTTGTGTAGAATGAGTAATGAATGTTGGATGAAAAAAAATACTTAGAAAATTTGGGAAACCACTAGTGATGTAATAATTAGGGATACAAATGAGCAGTATACGCTATAGAAGTTTAATCAGATAAACGACACAGCTGTATGTCAGCCGTACTTAGCCCTAATGAATAGTAATGAGACGACTGATCGGGAGTTTGTAATTCATTGGAGCTTTGATCTTTTACTGAATATTCAAACAATTAGCGTTGTTTACTTCGTTTAGCAGTAAATAAAGCTACAGATTCATACTGATTAATTAATCGATAATATTAATAATACTAAAATTTGTATATTTCAGACAAGACCCATCCCAAATTACGAGTTAAAAATTAAACGTATTTTAAAAGATCTAAGAAATAAAGAATGAAAACAAAATTAATAAATAGGACATAATTCACATTTAGTTTTACAAATTACCCCAAAAAAGGGGTTCGTAAATAGGATAAAAAGGACGTTTACCGTGATGGGTAGATAGTCGAACTGGTAGTTGAACCATCATGGTTTTGATGTGATAACGTCGAGAAATAATGAATTAGGATTACATAAACAGGTCCAAGATCAGCGGGCGATGAAGAGTTCGATCCAATCAGAAATGAGGAGATCCGTAGAAGAACCAGAGCCATCAATATGGGCCAAACAAATCGCTAAGCTAATGTGGCAATGAGTAGGTCACATAAAGCATATTAAATGAATATCCGTGGCAAGCACAGAAATTTGTGTGGTATATTTTATACAAATATTTGTTTATACACCAAACCTTTCCGAATAAAACCCCGAACAATTTACCGGATCTGATTGAATATTTTTTAAGATGATCGAGGTAATCGAAACGACTAGTACACTTAAGCAAATGTTTTCATAACGCTAAATAAACTTAATAAAATATATAAAGATAAACTGGTTAATTTCTGTTACAAATTGATTGAATTCGAAATCTCGATCGTCGTCTCGTCGATAAAACTATTTTTTTTGTAAAAGTATTACTGATTGACAATATTTCAAACAATCTTTTTTATTTAATTTAGTTGCAATTCTTAATTTCTAAACATTAAGTTTATTTATTTTTTAAACGTGCTTTATCGTTTTGTGCTTTTATGTTAACTTTGTAATAATTTGCATAATATTATAAATTTTGCATAAATTAAATTATATTATGTACTTGTGTACACTAGTTTACGTATTTAGTTATTCGCATGTATGTATTTTAAAAATTTTTACCACTAGCAGTCTCTAATGTCCTCTTCTTTTTTTTCCTAATTCAAAGGTTGCCTGGCAGAGATCGCTATTAAGCGATAAGGCCGCATTTTGTATTCTACTTCTTTTTTTATGTTTCTTTTTTTAATATTGTGTATATGCTAATGATGTGGTATACAAATAAAGAGTTTAATAATAATATCTTCGCTTTGTTAAAACATCAGGTATTTATGTCAATGAACAGAAATCTAAAATATTTGCATAGTTTTAATATTTAGATAGTATCACATGCGTGTAAGCTCATTTCTAGTAGGCAACTGTATTTGACAAGCTTTTGCCCCACATTCCGACTACCGTGTGTCGTTCGAACGCGGTGTCATGAATAGTAATGAAAATCAGCTCGCTAATGAATAAAGGATTGCTTTGCAATTCGTAATACCTATCTTGTGCGACTTGATCTTTTACTGCCTTGTTAATATTTTATAAACGTTAATAATGTTTGGTTGTATGGCAGGGTAAAGATACCATCAATAGCCTATAACAGTGTAGTGGTGGCAAGTGACAACGGAAGGGTTTACTCACAATCGCTGGGCGGACGGATTGGTGATCGCAGTAAGTCAAATCAAATCAAATCAAAATACACTTTATGTACACCAAATACAAAGAAATATTAGAAATATTAGAACAAAAAAAAATACAAAATAAAAAAGAAAAGGTACAATAGACCGCCTAATGAACCTTTTCTTTTTGTATTTTGTGTTTTTTGGGGTATGACCACCGTACTCCCTAACAGGTCAGCCCGCTAACATCTTAGACTGCACCATCATTGACGTGAGATTGCAGTCAAGGGCTAACTTGTAGTGGAAAAAAAATAGGAATGATTATTTAACTGCACAAGGCACATAAAGTAATACTTACTTTATGTGCCTTGTGCAGTTGCGTGCATAGAGGGTATGCACAGGGTACGCAGATGATATATAATGAAGAAAATCTCCAGTAAGAGTTATGAAAACTAAAGGGTAGGCTTTTTATAACTCTTACAATGCCTTATCCTTAACTTTTTTATAAGTCATACTGGATTTTTAATCTCTTTTTTATCTGGTCATCGATTCCGGGACCTGTTGCTTAAATTCACAGTGCTCACCGTTGCGTTGGAGGTCTTCAAATTTTCATCCTCGTCATCCTATAAAAGTTACACTGATGGTAGCAGGTCTTCTCTCTCATAGGAGAGAGAGTTGTACGTCATAGACCCACTATGCGGCTCCAAATCAACGTGCTCTCCTCACCGGGAGTTTTTACTGACAATATCCTTATTCCAGAATGCTTCTGATAATTTTTAACCGAAAAACCATCGTTGTAAATTGTCTCTATCTATGGAACCCTAGCCATACAAAGTAATTCTTAAAAGATAAAGGAAAGAGACCTTAGCTCACATTAGGAATGCCTTCTAAATTGAAGATAAAAAATAGATATCTAAAAATAAACCTATGCTATAGGGGTAACTTAATAACTTGCTCATAGAGGTCAAATTCGTGCTCATAAAGAAGATCACCAATCCAATTAAATAGGAAGATACTTAGGTCAACATTTCTCAACAAGCGCTATCGGCAAATTTTCTCCAAGGCAACTAACCCCCAGTATGATTAACAATAATGTGCAATTTATAGAACAACTTCTGAATAAAAGCGATAAAATATTCCCCCACACAGTAAGAAAGAGCCGGCCGATGCTTTCATACACATTAAAAGTTGCCAACAAACTTGATCGAGGGCCTTTATGGAGTATAAAGAAAGAAGTTTTATAAACACAACTAATCTATAACAAGGGTGAGTGCTTGCAGGAATACTTTTCATGCGAAAAAAATAAAAGTACCATACTCTTATTATTTTCGTAGTGTCTATGCCTTGGTGACAGAAGGCAGTGCAAAGCGGTGATAAGTTACTCTTATACCATTATCGCTACTTTGAGACTGTTAAGTGTCCATCCATCAGCTCTACGTATATCTCGACAAGATGTAGAAAATAAAAGTACCTCACTTTTATTTTTTTCGTAGTGTCTATGCCTTGGTGTCGGACCCTGCTTTCTGTATTTAAGGCCGTGGGTTCGATTTCCATAACTGGAAAAATGTTTGTGTGATGAACATGAATGTTCTTCAGTGTCTGGGTGTTTATCTGTATATCATACGTATTTATGTGTATTATATTCATAAAAATATTCATCAGCTATCTTAGTACCCGTAACACAAGCTACGCTTACTTTGGAGCTATATAGAGATGTGTGTATTGTCGTAGTATTTTTATTTATGTATTCCATGCCAGTCTGAAACTCCTTACCTCTTCTGTCACTAGTGCTTAAAAATCGATTAGTAGCCGTTGAAACAACCAAGAGTGCATTATGCTACCACTTTGATAAAGCTTTCGCGGCTATGATATACATTATTCACACGTTCCCAAGTAACCAAATGAAGTTTTAATAGTTAAGATGGGCGTATACAAAGACCTGAGAAACTTTGTGAGCATCGTGGTCTTACATTTATAATAGAAAAAGACGCGCTTCTCTGCTGGCCACAATTAGCCTAATGAACAACTTTACTCAAGAGTCAACTGTAATTGGAGTCAAAAACTTAAATTGTTACCACTGTGCTAACCTTAATTACTGGATGGAGTGACTATGACTTTAATTCACATACTATATTGTTCGTAACTGTCTATGTGAATTTCTCGGTATAATATTTCATGTTATAAATGCAACGCCTACCGTTAAGAGCTGGTGTAGTGGTATTAAAATAATTAAAAAAGAATTTGTCTGGTGGAAGGCTTTGGCCGTGGCTGACACACTACCGACAAAGACGTTATGCTAAGCGATTTCACGTTCTGGTAGGATTCGCGTAGGAATTAAGGGTGTGGTTTAAGTCGAACTGTCATACGGCCTAACAGGTTTTCCGCTACCATCCCAGACCACCATGTGAGATTGCAGTCAAGGGCTGATTTGTAGGGGAATAAAAAAAACAGAATACAATAATTTAAGTCATTGTATACCAATAGAATAGAATAGAAAAACTTTATTGCAACACAACACAATAGGAAAAATACAAGGAAAACAGTAATAGTACTTAGTGCTAGGGTGCAAAGATGCTTATCACTAAAAGTGATCTTTTAAAGGCAACCTGAGCGTAATAAGCCGATAAAAAAGTGAAAAGTGGGTGGTGCATAGGTTTGGAATAAATAAGAAATTAGTAGTGGAATAATAAAAAACAGAAACAAGCTAATTCAATTTATTGTAGGAATTGGTATGATCTTGTACGGGAGCTAAGGTGATGCGCTAGACCGTAACGATACGAAGTTCGGACGGAGGATTGTGGTCGGGGACCGACGTCCGACAATTTATCTTTAGAAGTTGTATACCTATATGGTAAATTTTTGTGAACACTTCGTAAACGCGATGCAGGATCTTCGTGGCGCCATCTAGTTTATTAATGTGGAGACCACTAGCATGTGCACACTATATGTAGCAGATATATACACCCCCCCGATGACGTCGAGACCTCGGCAAGTGTCCATCCGAAAACCGAAAAATATATACTATATATATATATATATATATATATGAGTTTATAGTTAGTGTATTGTAATATAGCTAGGAGTTTGTTGTGAAATATTTCCAATGAGTCAATTTTTTTTAAGAGAAAATTTTATCTGTTATATTTTTTTATACGGTAAGCAAGAAAATCCATGTTCTAGTGTAGGCTATCGTTGTAAATTACTCGATTACAATCCAATCTCGATTGCAGTGGGGAACAACCCCCTTAGCGAGCACTTGAAATCTCAATTCGATTTACTGCCGAATGAAATATATTCGACGGTATCAAAGGAAACCATCGATTTTAAAGTTGATTCGATTATCAAGGTTAACATTGATTTAAGGTATGGTTTATTTTTGCGTGTTTAATATAGAATTCTGTGGTCGACATCTCAACCGGTTAACGTTTACTGCTTGACATATACGGGGCTTGTTCGAAAGGGAGTAAATACTAAGACACCATAGATAAATAAATAATAATAAATAAATAAATATACTACGACAAGACACACATCGCTATATAGTCCCAAAGTAAGCGTAGCTTGTGTTATGGGTACTAAGATAGCTGATGAATATTTTTATGAATATAATACACATTAAAACTTATAATATACATATAAACACCCAGACACTGAAAAACATTCATGTTCATCACACAAACATTTTTCCAGTTGTGGGAATCGAACCCACGGCCTTGGATGCGGAAAGCAGGGTCACTGCCCACTGCGCCATTCGGCTGCCTAATATATAGATACTAACTACTACTAGAATAATAAACTAAGAGGAATGATTTATGATTTATAATTCCAAGTAACGTACATTTAAGTTTACTTACAAAAGAAGTTGACAACCCTAAACAATAGTAACTTAAAATTGCATTTAGACGTTTATGTGCGTGTATATAATATATGTTTGTTACTAGGTCTTAGCTTTTAATCTTCTTTCCTACAAAATAGAGGAGCAGCGCCCAGCGGTGAGATATTAACAGGTTGCGAATTACTCTTACTACTCTTGCCGGCTACTTCTTAGTAGAATCTGCTTTCCAAACCGGTACTAGATTTGCTACAAATAGACAGACTTGTCGTTAGGTTGAAAGTGTTTATAGAGTAAGCCCACTTGAAATCAATGAATTTTTGTCTACCGTCTGTTTGAAATAAATAAAAATAATTTTAATCAAGATTTTAATACACTAAAAACCTGCTAATCAAAATGACATTCCTTTACATAACATTTTCATAATCCCGTTTACAAAACCGGAGGCGTGAATTTATTAATTAAATGTGACGCCTATCTCGACTCCTTCCATTCGCGTTCCATTTGCGAATTAGTTTACCTTTAATTTGGCTAAGCGCACCTACAATGCTCCCAATAACACCGACCCACCTCCATCCCTCCCTACGAATTAAATCTATAATCCGCGTTGAGATTTATAAAATCTAACATTAATGATTAACAAAACCAGTAATTTAAATAGGTAGAACAAAACAGATAGATACAATCTTTTTGGCACACAATAAAAAGATAAAACAATATATGTTGGATTAACGATTAAAAAAAACTAAATTAAAAAAGCGCAAAGGCTTTCTTTTAGCAATCTTTTCCAGACAATCCTTGATGTAAGAAGCAAATAATTATGGAAACGGAAAAGTGCAATATGACAAAAATATGTCGTAACATATTTTTAATAGCTCGTACAAATATAAATAATAAAGAAATATATAGATAAATACAAATACAATTAATTACATACAGAGTACATATAAGTAAAAATATTTAGATTCTATACAACAGAGGTGGTCTTTAGACTTCATTAAAATCCCTACTAAGATTATAAATGTGAATGTAAGTTTGTTTGTTACGCTTTCATGCAAAAACTACTAAACCGATCATCACGAAACTTTGTACACATATTCCTGAAGGTATTAGAAGTAATATAGGATGATTTTTATCCCGAAATTAAGCTCAGTTTCCTTGGGAGAGGGGACGAAAGTGTTTGACGATTTAATACCAGGCTTAGCTATCCTAAATACATAAAGTGCTGCCACATTATTGAGGCACATGTCTTTCGAAAAACAAAAACAAAAGCGGACGAAGTCGCGGGCAACTGCAACAGTAATGTAATGTGAATAAACCTGTATATTTTCAGGTTAAACGGAATATGAGTAGCACAAAATGGAGAACAACACCAAATGGTATTGTATATATTTGAATGTTTCTGAAGTGAGTGATACACAGAAATTTTTTTTTGTATAGTAATAGTTGACGGCCCAAGCAAATAACCCAACTTTTGGTAAGTTAAAAACCATCGCCTATAAACTGAGCAAAACTTTGCAGGGATAAGCATGGACCGTTTCCTACAAAGTACTGCCTTGTATACATCAACCTAAGACGTCATCGGCAATTAATCTCTTACTCAGGCGAAACTACACAGTTTACAGCACCTTTGTACCACCAGTATACTTTGGCGAGTGAGCTCAGGAACTTCATAATCTCGCTCCTCCGCCACCATTCTTCCACAGAACAGGGAGACACCGTGAACGGTCGCATCCTTATGTGGTTGACATACAGGCAACACGCACGAAGCGGTTTTCATTTACGTTTCTGATGCGGTTTGCTAAGGTTTGGAACGCTCTTCCGGCTTCGGTCTTTCCTGATACTTGAATGCTTTCAAGGCAAGATTGAATAGGCAATTTTTTTAGGCAAGCGCGCCCCAATTTAGACCGCGGCATTGCTTTACGTCAGGCATGATAGTTGTCAAGCGCAAGTCTATCAAGTATAAAAAAAGTCGTGTAATAACTCCGGCAAACGTCCTTCAGACCGGCAGACAGCAATGCTGAGGCAGAAACAAGCATGGCGGTAGTAGTCCCCGAGACGAGCTCTGTCACAAAAAGCTCTATATATAATAATTTGTGTCACTATTTAGTAACTTTAGGCAACCCTGTGACAAATGCGGTCAAAAGTAGGCCACACCGCAATCCCATAACTAAACAGTTATTATTGCAGTTATACTAAAGTGCTATTATTAAACGTCCATAAAATCTATGGAGGCAATGGCCCGTTTATACCGATTCCAAATATCGGGCTGCAAAGTTGGAAACCGCCACGTTTGTCAGCGCGGGAGTGCGTAATCCTATGATTAGTGCACGGGATAAATGGAATTAGGGACGATGATTTAGCTAAACTGTGTAACCATAGATTAAACGTTTATACCAGCACAGAGAATCTGTGACCGGAAATGTTTTTGTTTGTATCCTCTTCGTAAAAATATCATTTTCTTAATCATTAATACTTTTCTTATCATAAATGCTTCAAACGCTATACCCTACTAGAATCATATAGAACATACCGCTACTTGGCGTTAATTTTTATTAAATCAATCTGAGATCATAATTTATTTCAATAAAAATAACAATTCACGTCCGTATACTAATGAATACACTCAGAGCGTTTGGTGTGGCATTCCAATAAAGAACTCTAATTACGTATTTAAAATTTATGACATTACAACTGTGAAAATTATCAAAACATCTGAACAACTCTGACAATAATATCTTTTTTTTTGCTGTGTTTCCTGCCACGTATTATTTGAGTACCTTAAAGAGTGAATAGGCTTTTTCTAGGCAAGCGTGCTCCATCATTGCATTCTAACGGGCATGATTGAGGTCAAGCGCTGGCCTATCGTTAATAAAAAACAAAGAAATATGTATTTATTTATCGGAGAAATACTATGTTCTCATAGTATTGTTTGGAAATATTTATTTTTGGACAGCAATATTTATTTTTGTTATATATCCTATGTTACGTTCGAAAAAATTCTATCACTTTCATAAAACGCAAAAGGAAGTATAACTTCAAAAAAGATCGATGCACGTTTCATCGAGTCTATAAAGCAAACAGGAGGCTCAAAGTGTGGGGATGATAATATGAAACACCTATCGGGAAGGAAGACGGAACGATATCCATAATTGGGCAACATTCAGGATGTTTGTTATGTTTCGCGGGGGCAGATTTATGACGTCAATTTATGCGTAGCCGCGCGCTATGTTTTTTTCCGACCGAGCTAATATTTTTCGGCGGGCGTTTGTAATAATGCTTTTAGCGAACTACTCCACGGGCCTGGATCATTAATGTAGGGTTTACGCGTACATCGTGCCAATTACGAAAGAGATTTGTTTGTCCGGCGATGGATTTGCTGGTTTATTTCGCTCGTGTTTTATTTTGTCGTTCTGAAATGGATGATTTTTTATATTTATAAAGTCAGATTCATTATTATAATTCTGATCATTATCTAGATTGCGCCCAAGTTTATGATTTTTTTTATACTTCGGCGTAAAGCTTGTATATAATACAAGCCGTTGCCCGCGACATCGTCGGCGTTATCATGGGGTTAAAATCCCGCAGGACCTTAACTTTCCCGGAACAGAATGTATCCTATAGCTGTTTCTAGGATGCAAACTATTTCTATGCTAAATATGACTTCGATAAGCACGCATGCATAGGTAAGTGTTTTTTTTTAAATCCCGATGGTATCATTTACCAGCAGATTTTAAGAAATAAATATTATTGGTTATATCCATCTCAAGGATACGTTAGGCGTTCCACATGTGTGCCAAATTTCATCAAGATCGATTCAATGCAAAAGGTAAGCCATCGTTGAGTGTTATTACTTTTAAAAAGTTTCCGTAATTAAAGAGTTAAAGAAATCATTTATCTAATAAAATATTTATTTCCAAATATTTTTATCATTATGTGTGCTTAAAATATACATTTACCAACCTTTTGTTCATTACAACTCCATTTGCATTGAAGTCTGATTTCTGGCACAGGAATTGTATTATTCCAAGTGAAATAGTACCCTCAGAATGAATAGGTCTGCTGGCACTTAAACAAACTCCTTATATTATCCAACAACCAAAATAGGATGCCAAGATATAAAATAATTTGTGGTAAAATAATAAACATTAGTAATAGAGCTATGTAGTGTTACTTAATCAAGATAATTTTGCTTTTACTTCTGAAGAACATTGCTTTGTGGTATTCATTTAGGAAAAAATACTCCATTATTGCAGACATAAAAGCGTATAATAACAACATTAAGAGGCAAGTCTCTAGGAGAAAGGAAATTCTGGGAAACATTAGAGTTAGGGCTTATAGTTGTGGAGCTAGTGGGAATATTTCCTTAATGATTCAATTGTAACAAATTATAATCACATCCAATAATAGTTTTATAAAAAAAAAATCAATGTCAAAGAACGCGGGCTAAAGCTAGTTTTACAATAAATATAATTCTCGTTGGTAGCCACGTCATAACATAACGCAAACCACAACATATAACATACAATCCTGCATCGTAGTCACCTATAAATTTGTTAACCTATTCGATCGGTTACCGTAAGTATTTACACAATTAAATATATCAGACACAGAAATGAAAAAAAAAATTAAATATTATCATTTAATATTATTAGTGAATATTTTAATATTAACAAAATATTTATTCGGTAATTTTCTTTATTCATTTAATTAGAAATAAATAATTTTAATATTGATGTATAGTATTTTTAACATTATTTTTTTTTATCCATAGGTCTTATATGGTATTTTATGTGCTTTATATGGAACAAGTTGCCTGAAACAATAAATAATGATAAGAGTGCCATTGGTCTCGAGACACAATTGGAATAGCAGAATTAGCCCCTCACTCCTACACTATTATGCATTAAAGAGAGAAACAAGAATTTACTTAGGATATTAAACGTCAGACAAAGGGGTCTCGTGCTGAAATCGGTGAAAAGAAATGAACTTTAACAAGCGTATACCGTTCTTGGGGTAGTTAGCAGTTTTCCTAGATAATTACAAGGTAATGGCTTTTCTTTAGCCCAACTAACACTGTAAATTTAAAAACCGTGAGGAAATTAGCTCACTGCACAACGTAAAGAGTTGTTGTTTATTCAACTTTTAACGGATCCCTTTCCTATTGGAGCGGTGTGGTAGGTATGTTATGGTCTAGAATATTTGCCTTTGACCAGCAATTGGGCATTTAGAAGCTGAAAATGAACTATTTTTTTTTATTACACTACAAGTTAGCCCTTGACTGCAATCTCACCTGGTGGTTAGTGATGGTGCAGTCTAAGATGGGCTAACCTGTTAGGGAGTATGGCAATATTTAAACGATCATAAATTTTATAGGTAAAATTTTAATACATTGTGTTACATCATTGCAATTTTCTTAAGGATCTTCATTTTTTGTTTATAAATTATCAGCTGTGTTACTTCGTGGCCCACTCCAGCACTTTGAGACCCCAATGCACTTTAGCATTGTGGTCTCAAGTTGCTGGAGTGGCGATCTCATACTGGAAAGCGCAGTGTTTGACATCATAAAATGTGACAGACAACATAAAACAGATCGCAGGGAGCCGCAGACCTATGTCCACAATGGACAAAGGTCCTGTGTTTTTTTTTTTATTTCATACAAAATCATAAGCAGGTATACATAGGTGACTTGATGTCCTGAAACTCCACTGAGTTTGTATGGACATTGCCCAATCCTCTAATGTTAACAAAATATTAAAATTTAAGTGTGGGTAGGTGAATAAATAGCCGCCAGCAGGTCGAGATACCGCATCATACAATGCCAGCCCACCGCCAGCTTACAAGCGGTGCATAGGCAAATACAGGTTTTTCCCAGAATACGATATCAATATTCTTTCAATATCTGAAAATACTTTGTTGGTTGAGATTATGATTATGATTATGGTCAAGTGATGAAAATACTGTGTATTATTTCATTTAAAAACTCCTTATCTTAAGGAGAAGTTCACTTTACTGGGAGTGCAATCCGATTTAAGATCGTGTCGTGCGCTGACTCTGAGTATGCCTTTTCATAGAACTTAGTTCTACGAGTACTCGTTTACAGTGCAAGCCATAAAGCTGTGGAATGCGCTCCCAATCGACATAAGGCAGTCTAAATCACTTTATATATTTAAGAAATCTGTCAAAAACCAATATAGTTTACATTAAAGACGACTTTTAATAGTATTTACTGTTATTAATGTATTTATGATATGTTTAAGCATATATTAGTTTATTATTATTATTTTTGAATATTTATTATATAACTAGCTGTTGCCCGCGACTTCGTCTGCGTTTGATTTTGTTTTTAAAGTATTCAGTATGGCTTAGCCTTAAGTGAGTATTGTAGTATATATATATACATATATATATAACATGTGACAAATAATTTGCAATAAAATAAAATTGCGACTATAATTAAAGATCTAAGATATCCTATCTCTTAAGTTGGACCAGACTGCTCACGGTGAGCCAATTTTATTTAAAATCGGTTAAGTAGTTTAGGAGTCCATCGCGGACAAACATCGTGACAGGAGATTTATATATATTAAGATGTATTATTTTATTTATGTTATTCTCGTTCAAGTATTAGTATGTAGTTATTAGTATGTATTTTTATTTTTATATGCACATCCTGCAGTCTGTTATCCTTTTGTTTTCCTTATCCTAAGGTTGCCTGGAAGAGATCGCTACGAAGCTATAGGGCCGCCTGTTGTATACTGCTTCTGTCTGTGTTTTTTTTTATTCTTCTTCTGTATTTTAATTGTGTGCAAATAAAGAGTATAAAAAATAAATAAATACTATCTAATATAGCATATTTGAAATTGGATGCAATAATCTTCACCGTTTTCCATTCATATTGATATTTCTTATTAAAAGCGTAATTTATTAGCTTGCTAATGAAACGAAATAGAGATAAACGTAAACCTCAAATACAAACCCTACCTTTTGGCCAGTATTGCGTCTGAAATTAAATTGGCTTAGAGTTCTTCAACTTGAATATTCGCGAATATTGGCTTGGACCGATCGTGGATCCTAATTAGTTTACCGAATTAATTTCGAATACCTAACGATGCTTTTCAGATACTGATGTTATATTTCATGGCAGATTTATTTTCTAGTAATATTGTTTCTTTAAAACATAAATATAACCTAAAATAAACTATTTAAAACTAAATAAAATCTAAAGCGTCCTCGAAACCACCGCAGCGAGGCACAGTTCCTAAGATGCTGGCAGCATTGCCCCTTTGGATGGCCAAACTAATTCGTTGGGCAAAGGTAACTGCCCCATCTAGGATCACCGGTAGACTCGATAACCCTTTTCGATAAATCTTTGAAAAGGGCTCTTGCCTCCGGACCCCACGGTCCCAAAGTCTCTATTCCAAAAGGCACAAAAATGAAGCTTCTATCCAGGTTTTCATAATTACGCCTCTTGGCCTGCTCGGCATTGGAAGCAGCCGCACCTACCATTGACGAGCTCGCCTGGATGTGTGATGCAGCTAGGGTATCAACACAAGTTGCATCCCACTGATGTTATTGAATTTAGAAGGAATTTATTTGGTTCTAGAAACTACAGCCCGTGGACATAGGTCTTTTGACGCTTGTGTATAGCGGCTCCCTGCGATGCGCATGATGGCGTAGTCCAACGCTTCGCTTACAAGTGCGGGGTCTCAGTCCAGCATTTTGTTACTCCAACGTACTGGAGCTAAGTGCCCCGCTCATTGCCACTTCATCTTCGTGACTCGTTGAGCTATGACGGTAGCTCTTTTGTAGCATAGTTCTCTATATCGCCCGCTGAGCGACTCATCATCATCATCATCATCACATCAACCGATAGACGTCCACTGCTGGACATAGGTCTTTTGTAGGGAGTTCCAAGTTCCACGATTCTGAGCCGCTTGGATCCAACGGCTACCTGCGACGCGCTTAATGTCGTCTGTCCACCTCGTTGGGGGTCGACCAACGCTGCGCTTACCAGTACGGGGCTGCCATTCCAGCACCTTGGGACCCCAACGTCCATCCTTTCTCCGAACTATGTGCCCGGCCCATTGCCACTTAAGCTTCGCGACTCGTTGAGCTATGTCGGTAACTTTGGTTCTTCTACGAATCTCCACATTTCTGATTCGATCGCGTAGAGATACTCCGAGCATAGCTCGCGAGCGACTCATACAATTGATAATACTTTGTAATTACTATAACTAGGTAAATGCAGTGGGTGTTTTCGTCAACCTTTGTTTTAGTACTGTGGAGTGTCTAAACCATATACGAGAGAAGATCTTAGCCCAATAGTGTGTAAACAAGGTGATGAGTGCTTTTAAATGAGTTTTTTTTCTTTTCCACTATATGTTAGCCCTAGACTGCAATCTCACCTGGTGGTAAGTGACCATGCCGGCTAAGATGGTAGCAGGCTAGCCTGTCAGGGCGTATGTCAGTTATATTAAACCAGTCTATACTATCTAACTTCCACTATTATTAATCTGTAGGTACTACTTTGATTTCCACAAAATGTAGGTAATACCACTTTTATCTTTACAACCTATCCGTCTCGGCTTTGCACGAGTAGAATGGATATACTAATATTACTACAGGATATATTGCTATTATATTTTTATTTTACTGAGTGAAGAAAACCGATAACAAAAGAAAAAAAAACAAAAATACAAAAAAAAATCTCGGCTTAGTTTTTTTTGGGCTCTTCTCAGACCAGAACGCGTTTTGAACCCTCCTTGCTTTAGTTTACGAATGCAGTTATCACTCATGTTATATGCATAAACGCTTCATAAGTGCCTGTGATAAGGTCAACATGAGTTAAACATTTTTGAATTTAAATTTGAGTTTGATAGACGCGTGTCAACGTTACGCACACCCCCTACCGACTGTTGTCACCCGGGACGGACTTCTGCCCCCGCTTTTTAAATCTCTGATATCCTCTAAAATACTCATTTTAATGATATGTAGAAATGGCAATTTTTATCCACATGAAATGCACAATGTATTTTGCTGCATTTACATGTCATTACTATTTTAACTTTTTTTGTGAATGTTTGTTTACTTTTTATACACATGTACATTGTACACAATCACTTATATGTGTATGGTATATACATATAAGTGAATGTGTACAGTGTTTATGATCGTATATACATATAAGTGAATGTGTAAAATATTGAACAAGTCTATTATTTTATATGTATATATATTTATATTTTTAGTGTCCTGAATTAATAAATAAATGTATCTCATATATTGCATTGGGTAAGGAATAATATTGTATGGTTTCAAATAGCTTCTGGTAAATAGCCCATGTTATTTTTTTTTTATATGTGAAAGATAAAAATGATGGTTATATGTGGGTTAACCATCTGTGAGTTTTCCTTAGTCATAAACAGGTATCATTGAGGAACTTTTACCCGACGAAAAAAGAGGGTTATGTTTTTTGAGTGTATGTATGAGTATTTTTTTTGCATGTCTTTTTGTGTATTTTTTCTTATTTTTATGTGAGTGGTGTCAATATATTCGTCTAAGTCGTAAAAGTGACACTGGGTACATGAAAATTAAAATAAAAAATCAAAATTACTTTACCGCCTTACTTAGGACATAGTAAAGAAAAAAAGAAACATAATTACTTAAACATGTGTACTAGTTTTAAAACCTCGTAAACAACACGAGGTTTATTTATTTACAAGAGCATCATATGTCGCCATACTATATGGGTCCGCAAGACCCCTATTAGAGCTATTAACGTAATTACTGGGTCCAATATAACCGGCCGTAGTTGAAAGAGCTTCACCAAACCTTTGCCATTGGTACATTACGAAAATTTTCAGAAGGACATTTTACAAAATACGAGCTATTTCCGCGATTTATCTGCTTAAATAAGGAAGAATTATTTAATTTTCCGGAATAAAATGTATCCGAAGCCCGTCTCCAGGTCTTTTTATTTTATTTTATTCCACTCAAAGTATGAGATCGCAATCATTCAATAACCTGTATTGATTTGATTTGATTTTAACTGAGTATACTCAGTGAAAATCGATTGGTGAAAGGAAAATGTATGCCTAGGAATCTTCTGTGATTTGGTGTTACTTACTTAGGCATTGCGTTGTTCGTCGTTAGTGAGAACGGGCGTAATAGTTTTTAATGTAGTATATATTGAAAATGTTAGTTACAAAACGCATTTCGTGCACAGCGAAGCGTTCAAAGCCAGAGAGAACCGGGTAATTTCGATGTTAAGAGCATCAAACATTTTACACATAGTTGTCGGATTACTCAGAGTGCGACGGTGAATAAGAGTCGCGGAAAATGTAACAGCTTTTCTTGTATGGAATGCAACATTTGTTTAAATAAGTAACGTAACTGTTTGGAACATTTACCTAAGAAAACTGCTTATTCGCTACGTTTGTTTGCTGCATATAGGTGGGAATCATTCTAGTCGGGTATTTTATTGACGGAACCAAAAGCACGGCTATTACGGGCAGGAGACAAAAATGATATCCCACGATTTTATCCCCTGACTTTCATTTTTTTTTCTAATTCTTAGCAATGCTTAAAAAAATAAAAAATCACTATTAAAAATTTATACGAAAAAACATCCACCCTCCGCTTGCGGGGCTTTTGAATGCCCAAGCAACCGTCGGTCATGGCTCCAGATTGAGTAACCTCTTCACAATACGCGCCGTTACAAGGACTACTGCCTTCTGTATCCGACCCTTGATACAAAAACCAAGCGAAAGCTTCTTAAAATGTTGGTCGAAGCTTTTCGCGAGAAGACCATTGACTGAAACGTCAATCGGAATAATAACGGTCGACTCAACCTTCCACATGTAGTACTTATATACAATACTTTTCGAAAGAAAGTGCTCAAATCTTTCGAAAAGTACTATTTAGTCACGTCAAACTGACGATGCACACCAATGATGGCCACCCAAACAATACAATAATAATAATTACATTAGTTGAGCTTCGATTATGTTAAATAGTACGTAAGCAATTTTATGCTCGTCACAGTATAACTGATGGTGAAATGCCGCGAGAACTCCTCAACTATTAACACCCCGGCTTCCGTAAAAACAATATTTGGTAGAAGGTTATGAGCCGAGATATAATTGCAAACCTACCCACAAAAATAAATTAACAAAAAATAACAACTAAAAAGCAAGAAATAAGTAAATGTTTCTACGGTGCCGAGTCAAATATAGTAGGAAAAGTATCTATTCATTTTGACATTTTACTTTAATTCAGTTCTTTTCTGTAAAAAAAAAATGTTATTAGCATCTCCATTGGTTATTAATTATGATACAATCTAAGATAGTAACGGGCTAACCTGTATATTTAAAATAAAAGTGTAAACAGTTACACTGGCCACTAATTGGACGCGATACTTTGGCGGATTTATTACTTAATAATTCAACCCCTACATGCTTCGGTTGGCTAATTTGCAGGCTTTGTTCGCGGTGAATTCTCAAAGTTCTTACTTACTTCATTCGTAAATTTGAGAGTTATGAGTGAGACATGGATTTCGTCTACAGCTTTCGCGGGATCTGGAATTGCATTTCTGTAATTTGCTCTTCTTACGGAGGCAAAGTTGCTTCCGCTGACGTCTACTTTTAATTCCGTCATATTCTATGCCATTTGCTTTAGTTTTCACTAAACTTGGTTTTATAAGGATAATTAATTATATTCATAGTATATCGATCTTCACGATCTTCTCTTGGAGATCGCTACTAAGCGATAATGCCGCCGGTTGTATTCTACTCCATTCTTTTTGTTTCTCTCTGTGCTTCGTTTATTTTCCTTACTGTGTAGTTTATAAATGAAGAGTTGGAAAAATAATTCATTAAATTAATACATATTAAAAGTAAGATTGAGCGAGAAGCCTCATTGACCGACATACATTTCGGAGCATGTCGTTAAAAAAATTGTGATAATAATCCAGACCTGGTATCATGCCCTAGTGATCTTATGACCTAATTTTGTACCATCTAGAGCTGTGTCCAGCATTGTGGACGTCAATTAATACTAAAAATTACTGGGAATTATTACAGTAAACTACTAGGAATATTAAGTGCATCACTCCAGTGAATTAGGTTAATGGAAAATATATAAATAGTAACTTTTATTATATTTATAAAATTGTTCGAAATCTTCGAACCGCAGTTCTATGTTTGAATAGGATGAATTTCCGTTGGTTGAATGTATTTACTGTAACGTCAATGAATTAAACTTACTCCAGCATTTTCACTTCGCATACTTTGGAGATAAGAGTGCAATGGTATTTTTTTTTTAATTTTTCACGATCGAACCGAATGAAACACGAAAGGATTACCAAGTTTGTTGCTCTTTAAAATTTTCTCGTTCTCATCATTGCTCATTTTGCAATTACATATATGAAATCCTATTTTTATATTTTGATAACAGTGTTATTAACTAGACTTGGAGGAAATATCGAATTTATATATTTTTTTCTTTTTACAATTATATTTTTTTTTTTATGTTATTTATAGGCAGAAGATATTTATTTTTTTGAAGAAACGTTATTCTTCAAAAAAAATCCTTGGTTCCGAAATTTTTATATGCATTTTTACAAAGATCTTACATTTTATTTTCAATAACTTAGAATTTTAAGTTAGCAGTTAGTTAGCGATTTATCAGAATGACAGATACATAACTTTTTAGGTAAGCCTAAAATAGTACCTACTATGTACGTGTCGGTATTTTATCTTCAATAGGGTTGTCACAAGTAAACACTTAGAATGTTTTGAATTAGTTTGTAAGGAAAAATAAATATGCTTTTTTTGATTTAATATTTTTACAGGGTGATTCCTTATTTAATATACTTATGCACGTTTCAACAGTATTTCGTAATTTGGTAACACGTTGTATAAAGCGGATTATTTCACACGCAGCAGTCAAAACATGTCACAAGCTCATTACGCGTTTTGAAGGGACAAACACTCCACATGATCAGTGAAGGCTATTAAATTTCAATCCGTGTATGAAGTGGGATATTAATTAGTTTGTACGGCGATTATGTGGAATTAATTGGATAATCCAATATAAATTTAACGACCAGGGGGCAGGACGAGTGATTTTGTATAACGCAACCGTGAAAATGGTTTCTGAAATTGCATTTGCCTCTATTGTGGCTTCGTATGGGTTTTATTGTTGTTTTACCCGGAGTTTCCGGGTAAGGCTGGCAACATTTTCCCTTAATCCCGATTGTAAAAAAAAGAAGGAAAAAAAAACAGTGGAATTGAGAACCCTCTCGTATCGACTGTGTGATTTTATTTTGTATACTCGATTACTCCGTTAATTATAGACCGATTCTGGTACGTTTTACCTCATACAATAAGTATGGACAAACGAGCTTTGGTCTAGTTGTCTGGCTTATCCGTTGGTTGTGCAAAAACTTTTTAGGGTTTTAGGTTTTTTTTTGTCAAGATATTTTCCGTATCGGCTTGGAAGTAAGCATTGAAGTTGTGCACTTTCGTGCTTCGGAGAGCAAATAAAACCGACGGTTTCTATTGTATAGAAGCAGGCGTTACTTTGCGGAAATCCATGATATATCAAAATTAAGCATAATTTGCTATACTCCGCGAAAAGCAGGAGAATCTGTGTGGTGTAATTTATAATTTCTTCAATCCTTATACTCCACACCAAACAGATCCTCGGCAATACACCCTCTACGCACGTTTCGCTCCGAAACCGGAGCATCCTCAGGAGATGTTGACTTTACAATGAATAATTGTTAAGTACTTAACAATTATTCATTGTAAAGTATAGCAAATTAAGCTTAATTTTGATAATACGACGGTTTCTGTTATTATCACGACCTTGTAATTTTGTTTGTATTTGCCTTGGCTTTTTTTATTGTAGTGTTTTAGTTTAATTTTATCTCGTACAGACTTTCAAATACTTATGTTACATTTTTTTTAGTTTGTATCCCTTGGAACTCTGTTTCCAAATTTAAAAAAAATGCTCGTCTGCTGTCACTTCACGATTTTTATAACCTCAAAAAAATCACGGGTCTCCTTGATAACTTTAACGAGAAAGCGCCGTGCAAACATTTACATAGACAATGTTCGTTTTAATGAGGATAATGTAAAAGAATCGCGTACAAAACACACAGCGGCCCTGAAACCCTCAAGGCTCGATTAAAAAAACCTACAGTTATTATATTACGCAGAATGAGTGGGAGTGGGGACTGTGGGTTTGTTAAATATTAAGGTGAAATTTCCGACTAAATATAGTCTGGTTAAATAATTGTAAGATTTTTTATAAAAAGAAATAGGATTTAAGTAAAGATACCGACTTTTGTTTGTATCATTGCAACTAACGGTAGAAAATATAAGCTAAAACAATAATGCATTGATAGGGAAATATTTCCGATGTCCGTAGACGCGTTGGTATTCCGTTTTCTGTTTCCCAATTTTCTCATAATCAGCTTAATAATGTAACTAAAATCATTCCATCCTAGCTGGACTCTTTCAAATTCAAATAAAAATCAAAAAAATACAGGAGTATAGGGTTATCATGATGATTGTGGTGATTAAGACCTCCCCTGTCATAAGGGAGACGATTTTAGAGCATAGATCTACTACGCTGCTTCAATGCGCGTTGGTGGGTTTTAACGATTATTGTAGTGATAGAGTGAGGCACGAGGGTTAACAACGCAAATATCCTAACTCCGGGCAGGTACTGAAAATTCTTAAAAAAAAAAATAACACCTGACAATTTTTGGCCCGACCCAGGATTCGAACCAGGACTTCGTGATCGTTAAAGTTAACGTTAGTTGTTTAACTAAACGAAGTCGAACCAGGACTTCGTTTAGTTAAACAACTTAGCCACTAGACCAACGTGGCAATCGAGTAGAGTTGAGTCGAGTTAGTATATACCATATTGTTTATTTTGATCACTTTCGTCTAAATAATTTATAACTTTAAAAACCCCGACTTTAAATATTGCATTATTCTACTAGCCAAGCCGTTCATTCGGGAAAAATTATGTCAGATACACACACACACCCAGACCACGGACAGATACAGATAGAAAAACACACATACAATTACCCAGACACGTCAAACTTAAAACCCCTCGTCGTTTTGGCTTTGGAAGTTAATAAAAATAACAACGTTCACAGACTGTATCGTTTTCTATTTACTACCAAGTATTCGCAAATGTACAGCAAACTTTATCTAACAAATTCCCTCGATTCGAGTCTCAATATTCAAGTGTGAGAGTATCTAAGAGTCTCTACCTTTGTCACTAAAAGTAAACTTTATTTTTATGTACAATAGAGTTTACGTTCGAAATACAAGTGCACGTTTAAATAGTTAAAGGAGACACGTGCAAAATTCAAATTTGAAACGTTTCATGAAATGATACGACGGCTGCCGAGGTTTGGTCTTTTAGTGTTTCAATATAACGTTATGTTTATATTAGACAGGGGCCTTACTACCATTGCTTATAACAGGATTATGTTAAGAACTGTAAGTAATAAGTTCTGTGACTAATGCCCGTTTACACTAAAAACAAGGCATTGCCTACGTAAGTAACACTAATCAAAGAAGATTACTAGGCATACATTTACCTTTCACCAATCTCTAGGCAACTAATAATAATATTAATAACAATAATAATAAATATTTATTAACCACAATAAATAAATTACAACATACTACAACAAGAGAACAGAGAAAAGGAAAATAAAAAATTGGTTGTAATTAAAGTCGGCTTACTGACGATAGTTGAACGTGACAACGTCGTAAGAAAATACTGATGGAATGGTTGCATTGTTCAAAAGATTGTTTTTTTTGATAGATATTATCGTTGCTATAAACAATTGACACCACATGCACTTTTCACTGCACTTCATCCTTGCCGAAAACATGTAAATGTATTATTGTATAGAAGCTGTCCACGCGGACGCATCGCTCACTCAAGTAGGAGAGAGACAGATGTCGAACGCGGAGGCCGCTTGCACTTCAAGCCTTGAACGGAACGCCTCAGAGCGAGGTAACGCCGCATGCGTCATGTTTTTTCGTACGTGCAGCCGGCTCCATCGAATTATAAGACGTTGTCACGTAAAAAAATATTTATTTAGGCGTATTTTGCTTCATAACATCATAATATAACCTCACTTCTCTATGATTCTACAAGAAGCCACAAGGTGTGGTATATGCGTTTGTGTTATCATACTTTTCATTTTACGTTATTATAATAAAAAAAGAATATATATTTTTTTCATCTGACAAGTGTCCGTTTATGAATTCCCTAAAAATTACTTAACTTTAGATAGATAAATTCTTTATTGTACACAATTAAGGGATAAAGTTATTAAAAGCATCTTCACATAGTCCATGTGTGGTTAAAATCAAGGACTAAATTATATTGGAATTAAAAAAGAATTTTAAATGAATTCGTGATTGGGCTATGGGCCTCAAATGGCTCGGAGTCATTCTGCGGGCGATGTAGAGAGTAATGCTAGGAGAATCAAATAAGAAATGAAGAGATGCGTAAGAACTATAGTTACCGACGTAGCTCAGCGTGTCGCGAAGCTGAAGTGGCAATGGGCAGGGTCGAACCGATGGACGCTGGGGTCTTAAGGTACCGGAATGGCGACCCCGCACCGGTTAACGCAGCGTAGGTCGGCCCCCAACGAGGTGGACAGATGACATCTGGCGAGTTGCTGAGAGCCTTTGAGCCTGAGAGAGAGGCAAGCGGCCCAGGACAGTGGATTGTGGAGCTCCATACAGAAGACCTAAGTCCCTCAAAGTCAATGGGTTGAATCGATGATGATAACGTGATTGAAGCGTGCATTAACAGACAACATAAAACACAGAACTATAAGTATATATATATTATATATTATATCTTTAAACGGGCAATTCTTGTATATATATAATTGGAATCTCGGAATCGGCTCCAAAGATTTTCATCAAATTTAGTATACAGGGGGTTTCGGGGGTGATAAATCGATCTAGCTAGGATTCATTTATACTGGAGTCTCGGGAAAAAACGGCAGACTGAGAGACTCTGATGCATGCGATGCGTGAACAGTAAACGTTACGCCAAACGACGGAAGTATGTAGAAAGTATATCGGAATTGTCGGAATTGCTGTTTCTTTAAAGTTCTATAAAACAGTCCGCGACAACATACGAATATTTTTTTATGTCGGCTCATTCGCAGACGAAGTCGCGTGGGTCCGCTAGTGAATAAAACGAAGAGGCATATGAATACACAAATATTATCCCCCCCCCTCCCCGCTGCGCCAGTCAGTTAAGAAGTTTTCTGTGTACCCTCGCGACTCACGGCTGATTTAAAATATGTTTTGACACTCGTTCCAACACTTTGGTGCAATTTGTTCCAATTTCCCGGCGCCGTTGCTTTCCACTTATTCGTTCACAGGGTTGCGATTTCGTGTGTTTGGGTGAGAGGAATTGAATTATTTCAGAAACATGTTAGCTTGTGTTTTAGAATTTGTGATTCTGTATTCTTATAACCTACACTCATATTATAAGGACATTGCTTCGAGTCACTATAATAACTACCCAGCTTGAGTGAGATACTGCACAGTTTATTCGGGGATTTATTTTTAAGTTTAAGAATCTAGTTATCGCCATCACTACTCACTACTATGAACACAGCTTGTATGTAATCAACACATAAAAAGTGCCATCAATGTGCCTATTTGAATAAAGAAATATTTGGATTTGACTTTAGGCTTTGATAATTAAATTAATGATTGATATTTAAGAAAATAAAAATGATTATTCGGTGTAAACAACACTCTATAGCAAATGCAAGAAGCGCGGCGCGGTGGCTGTGGGAAAACAGTGGCTCGCATAATATTGCGTTAATGCGTTATTTTAATTGTTTTTTTTAAATTATATATATTATTATTTAATAATGCACTTCTCATACAAAATAAAACTTCCTGCTTCTTTTGTGCTTAACCGATTAACCCGTTAACCGACAAAAAAGAAACGGAAAGACGAATGGATAAGATTTCTATGTATATTATTTTATGCCGCAACAAGTAAGTCCTTGACCGCAATCTTAGCGGGTGGGAAGTGATGATGCAGTCTAAGATGGTAGCGGGCTAACCTGTTAAGGGTATGGCAGTTATATGCAAAACCAATAATCCTAATCGGTAATAACTAGCCACGGCCGAAGCCTCGCACCAGACAAAATAGCGATAATTAACTCTGCACTCAGTTAACAATATGATTGAAACTGGTGTTCTCTAAAGAGTTCCTATATTTCATACCTACACCGGTTTTCATTTTAACTCGTAAACTTATCGAAAGCAATTTTCACTGAGAGTAAACTGTTCAAAGGAGTCAAGTAACGTCAGGTAAAGTAAATAAACATTATTTAGACGCGGTTCGGTAAACTCAGCTATCGAGTTTGCCGGTGGCCGTGTTATAAATTATTTATTGTAAGATGCATTCGATGGTTATTTTACTGACGATGAGTTATGAACTTAATGGCTTGTTAAAATAGAACATTTTTATGGAGAAGAATACAGGATTTATGAGGGGGTAAAGGTGTGCACCCTCATCTCAGCTCTCTCCTCCGATCTCCTAACCTACCCGATTCAGTATTACTTCAGTGTTAACCGCTGGTTTTCTTTTTTAGGGCATATAGTTGTATTGTATCAATCAATCAATCAATCATTTCAACCTATTATCGGCCCACTATAGTTGCCTCACTACCAGGTTTGTTAACAAAGGTATGTGGAGTCCACCAATCCGCACTGGGCCAGCGTGGTGGACTACGGCCTTAGCCCCTTCTCATTGTGACACACGTGCTCTGTAGTGGCCCGGTAATGGTTTGAATATGAGGATGATGATGACATTTTAGTGTTGGATACAAGCAGGCGTTACTTTGCGGAAATCCATGCGATATTATGAAAATTAAGCTTAATTTGCTATACTCCGCGAAAAGCAGGAGAATCTGTTTGGTGTAATTTATAATTTCTTCAATCCTGATACTCCACACCAAAAAGATCTTGGGCAATGTACCCTCTACGCACGTTTCGCTCCGAAACCGAAGCATCCTCAGGTCCATGATATATTATGGAAATTAAGCTTAATTAGCTATACCTACTCCGCGAAAAGCAGGAGAATCTGTATGGTGTAATTTATAATTTCGTCAATCCTTATACTCCAAACCAAACAGATCTTGGGCAATGTACCCTCTACGCACGATTCGCTCCGAAACCGGAGCATCCTCACGATATTTTAGTGATAATAATCGAGAACGACGGCTTAACTTGCGCTCTACGGCACTTGCTTGTGTATTATATTCATAAAAAAATATTCATCAGCTATCTCAGTAGGTAACCATAACACAAGCTACGCTTACTTTCGGGCTAAGATGACGATGTGTTATGTCGTAGTATATTTATTTATTTATTTATTATTTATTTACATTTTTAACAGAAAAACTGATTATGTACCTTATAAGTAGTAGAAAACCTTATTTTGACAGAGCTCGTCCGGAAAAGTACAACCGCCATACTTATTTCGGCCGCCAAGCAGCAGATCATACTACAACATAGGCATATGACAGGGCAGGGTTGTTCCTTGCTGTTTTGCTGTTTATAAGCTGTTTTGTTTATAAGTATTGCTTTTAAATATTGTATAGAAGCAGGCGTTACTTTGCGGAAATCCATGATATATTATCAAAATTAAGCTTAATTTGCTATACTCCGCGAAAAGCAGGAGAATCTGTGTGGTGTAATTAATAATTGTTAAGTCCACTAAGTCAACTTAACAATTATTCATTGTAAAGTCAACATCTCCTGATGATGCTCCGGTTTCGGAGCGAAACGTGCGTAGAGGGTGTATTGCCGAGGATCTGTGTGGTGTGGAGTATAATGATTGAAGAAATTATAAATTACACCACACAGATTCTCCTGCTTTTCGCGGAGTATAGCAAATTAAGCTTAATTTTGATAATATAAGTATTGCTGTTTATAGGCGATGGATTTCCACTTACCATGATATGAACTATCCTCTTGGTTGGCCAATTATTAATTAATTAAAGAAAAGATACAGTAATTCAATGCCTTTGATCTCGTGACATATGCCAACGTCGTCGTAATCAAAAGACAATGTACCAATGTACAGCCAAAAAGCAAATGAAGAAGCCAATGAAAACATAGACAGCTCTAGGTTATCTAGGTTCGTAGCTACCAAGGCCAGTGAGTATCTTTTCTTCACGTCGTACCCCCTACCTTGCATCTATATATGACCGTTTGCGCTTTTGGTTATCTGTAAGATATCGTAATATAGCGATAAGACAACTTATTGTGCCTCTATGTACTTGCTGTGTGTATTTTTATCATCAGTTATTATTTTTTCTATGTATTCATCTATTTATTCGACCCGCATTTCTAGACGGCGTCGTCGGATTCTGTATCCTCACTCCATGTTAAGAGGATATTATTATATTACAAGCATCTAGTAAAGCTTAGATACTTTCGAGTTTACGGTTTCCAATATAGAAAACAATGGGAATCACCTAATGGCCATTGCAATAAAATCCAAACTGTCCGCACCAATTAATATTTTAGCGCGTAAAACGTTGTTTCCGCCGCGGAAATTAATTATTCGGATTTGGTTAACGAGCGTTCAAGCGATATTATATTCGACGGAATTATTAGGCATTTCATCTGATACCTATCAATTAACAATGGCGGTACTGGGAACATTTTATATGATTATGCATCAAATGCTCAAATCACGATCATATTACATTGACAACGCTGTTATCCATCCAGTGCACACTAGTTCAACACGTGGCTTTACACGTGTTGACCCGCGCGATTAAAGAATAGATTTACATCGGCAAATGTCGTGCTCTCTCGTGAAACGCTTAATCTAAAATATGTCTTTGTTGACTGGGCGGTAACTAGCCACACGGCCGAAGCCTCCCACCAGAGAAAGAATCAGAAACAAATGAGAAATTATAAATTCCCAAACGACCCCTGCCCGGGATCGAACCCAGGACCTCGCGGGGAAGTCGCGCGTGACCATGTTGTTGATGAGTTGATAAAAACACACCATTTAATATCCTGTAAAATATATCTGTGAACTCCATTGATTCATAAAACCTAGATATGCACGGGTTTGATTCAAATTAATTACCAAAAATAATTACAAATTTTAATAAAATTGCAAATTCAACTATTTGGGCTTGATATTTCTTTACAATGCAAACATTGTTCTAGTAAAAATGGAGATGAATTTCTTAGGTTCTCAACTTGCTCACAAATATAGCCTAAAGCATGGTAGGTACCACTATACCAGTATGATGTTAAAAGTAATATTTATGAATAATTTATATTTACTTTGATATTTATTTAATCATTGGGTAAGAATTACGCGAATAGTAATGTTTACATCCAAGAAAATGTTGCTTTGTAAGCTATGTAAAAAAGCGAGATTTTACAGAAAGATTACTGAAAATAATATTCAATAACGAACAACATAATGGAATTTGCATTTTTGGCAGGATATTCAAGTAGGTATTTTACGGTATGCCTATCTTCGGATTTTGTTTTGTATATCAACGAAAAAGTCTCGAAGTTATTCAGTGGATCATAAATCACACCGGCACGTGCACGCGGCAGTTCGGAGGAAGCGGAAGAGTGAACTCCGCTGAGCAAAAAACGTAAAGTTGTTAATAATATGATAGAATTAGCATATTTTTGCAGCACATTCTCGTATCTTAATGTAGATCTTCAGTTTTATATATCAACTAGCGGACCCCAGCGCCATCAGTCGGGCTGATTTGTGAATCTAAACCATCTAGGGTGCCACTCAAACGAATACCAAAAAATTCATTCAAATCGGTCCAGCCGTTTAGGAGGAGTTCAGTGACATACACACGCACACAAGAAATATATAAATAAAGATAGTGATATTTGGAATTTCTTTATGCAATTGTACATTATTACACTGTGGAAAAAAATGGAGTAGACAAGAAATTTATAGTATTAGCAAGTGTTATCGTAAGATGTTTAACTATGTAATTCAAGTTTAATTGAACAAATGTTGAAGGGCAAACCCTTACAATGAAAATAAAGCTTGATATGCTATACTCCGCGGAAAATATCTGTTTGGCGTTGAGTATAAAAATTTAAGAAATTACAAATTGCACCGTACAGATTCTTCTGCTTTACGCGGAGTATAGGAGTCTCAAATGGAATGGAGCAGCTTTGACTCGCGTACATTCAGGATAATCTATAGTTATAATAGTAATTAAGTTAAATAAGTTTGTTTGTTTAGTTTTTAGTAATACCATAGAGAGTAAGTTGAAATACTAAGAAATTGAGCCTATAGGATGCTCGAAATATTTATTATTTTTATAGTAAATGAAGCTTAAATATTCGTATCATGGAATTCAGCAAAGTAACTTAAAAATAGCGTTGATTTAAGGCGACCTCTAAACATCCCGGACTGGCCAAGAACTGCAATTTTCACCGTACCAAAATCAAAAGTATACGTTCATTGTCCAATTATCACACTCTATTTTTGCAAATATTCATTTCAATTGCGGTTAAGTGCGAAATACGCTTCACACCTTTCAACGAAAGCGACAATTTACGAGAAATATGTAATAATTAAAATATAGTGCAAACTCTACGCGCCCCTCGTCCAGGGTGCCTCGTTAAATGTGGCGGTAACTAAGTACAGATATCTAGGACACGTCCCGACGTTATGTAAAATAACTCGAGTGCGTATCATAGCTCGCATTAAGTTGAGTTTCGTGGTTATGACTGTAAAGAAGTCTTCATACTGTTTCAAATCATCACCATAACTGTTTACGACTGTGTGGCTGTGATTTTAAGTGGGAAGGAGGTCCCGAGTTCGGCCAATTTGGGCATTTATAATTTCCGATTTTTCTCTGATCGAGTCCGTTGGGAGGCCTACCGATTAGACGTGGTTCCCCAGGCGATTTAGCGTTCCGGCACAATGTCGCGTGGAAGGTTATAAGGGGCATGGGTTTAATATAACGGGCTGTTATTTACAAATATAATAACGGGCTGTTATTTATATATACAATAACGGACTGTTATTTATGTGTATAAATAACAGCACGTTACCATCTAAGACTGGTAGGGTGGTAACCAGCACCGGCCGAATCCTCCCACCAGAGTAGACCAGAAAATAATCCGGATGTTATTAAGTCTCAAGGTAGAACCCGGGACCTGCCGCTTAAAACCACAGCGTTTACCACGAGTATGTCATCATCAATACCAACTCATTACTGGTCCACTACAGCACGGCTAGCATAGGCAAATATTTTCCCAGGGAAAGGATAAAAATCGATCTTCTCCCACCGCTTTATCAACTCTCAGAGCATTGCCGCACAAGTGGAGATTATATCCAAATAATATATATGTAATAAATAATACTCTCCTCCTACAATAAGAAGGATTTAAATTTGGCCTCACTGTAACATTGCGACTTCTTTAGCTTTATCGGTAACTATGGCTCATATTATGTGGATCTTCTTATTTCTGATTGGGTTAATACCGTACAGTAAAATCACACTTATTAGAAACAATGTTTTTTTTGTTTGGGGAGATTACACTTTTACACTGCGGAGTTTATTAAGGTCACTTGTTTGTGCGAAGCCGGGGCGGCTCGCTTGTACTGTATAAACAATAATTATTAGCGTAATTAAAGTTTTGATGGGTACAGGTAATTTATCTCTTGCGTAGTACGAGATAAGCGTATAATAACAGAAAATCTACATTTACGATAGTTGAATCTACAATATATCCAGATTTGGATTTACATACATCTTTTACCAAATTCTAACTCGGATAGAAAAGAGTCGCCTTAACTTAAAAGCATATTTTCCCATCGCGCATTCAGTAGTATAAATAGTTACACAGCCACGAAGTTAATGC
This sequence comes from Pararge aegeria, assembly GCF_905163445.1. Taxonomy (NCBI): domain Eukaryota; kingdom Metazoa; phylum Arthropoda; class Insecta; order Lepidoptera; family Nymphalidae; genus Pararge; species Pararge aegeria. The sequence continues at coordinate 4,506,653 of NC_053195.1, read as the reverse complement.
TACGTAAAAGCTTACATAAACATCAGCAGTCTGTGGGTGAAAAATGTCACGGCACGCTTGCCGTTATATGTGAGCCTTTCATATTCCCGCACACGCGTGAAAGCATCAATTGCGATTTTTCACCAACTGTACTGCGAATGAATGTATGATATGATAGTACAGACTTCGCTCTATACACGATCAACACGAACTATCGAATATATACTTGGAGTTTTGGAGCATCTCTACGTGATCAAATCAGTAATACAGAGATCAAAAAGTCGCTAAACTAAAGTGGCAGTGGATGGGGCACAAAGCTCGGAGAACCGATGGAAGTCGGTATCCCAAGTGGTTACTGGAATGGCGACCTCGTAGACCTTTCAATAGGTGAAAGTATGACATTAAGCAAGTCGCAGGGAGCCGATGCACAAGGCCGTAGTATTTGGAGCTCCCTAAAAAAGACCTACGTTCAGCAGTGGACGTCCATTTCTTGACGACAATGATGACCTAAACAATCAAAATGGCGGCGAAGGGCAGCCGTAAGTTCGATTTGTGAGCTGTTAAATATAAATATCAAATATATATATATGTATATATATTGTCTGGGAGAGATCGCTTTAGCGATAAGACCGCCTTTGCACACCTAAACTAGTTTTTTATTATTTTTTATTTGTAAATGTGTTTCTTTGTATTTTGTTTTTGTGTGTGCAATAAAGAATTTAATAATAATAATATATATAACTATCTGAAGTTGACGCCTTAGTTGTACACTAAAATTTGTCTAGCTATAATAGTTTCGGTTTAAATCAGTTCAAAAAAAGTTCAAATTATTTGTACGTTATATCAAACTACTCTTTGACCGGTTACTTGTACGTGTAGGCAAACTTAAAGGAATGCATGTATGCCCTGCTACCGTACCGCGTGGTCGCTTTCATAATTGCTAGATCGACCGCGAGCAGTCAATCAACCCAGTTAACGCTTACACAAGGAAACCACACATCAACTGGTTAATGGTTTTCTTCCCTGATACAGTTCTCAAATATGAAAAGGGTAAAACAATTTCGTTTACAAAAGACAGTCTATTATAATCCTTGTTTTCTAAAACGTACTATTATACGTACGAAAAATTAACCAAAATGCTTCCCTCAATGTTCTGGGACTGAACTCTTGGCTAGCTTTCTCGTTAGCCCAACTGAAAACTGTCTGTTTTTTTGTTATATGTTATTAATGATATCCCAGCGCTTGACGACAATCATGCCCGTTAAAAAGCAATGCTGACGTCTTGGTTGGAGCACGCTTGCCTAGAAAAAGCCTTTTCACTCTTGCCTTGAAGGTACTCAAATTATACGTGGCAGGAAACGCAGTTGCCGGGAGGGCGTCCCACATCTTAGCGGGGATAAAAAACGTTTCGTGCATGTTGGCGGAATATCAACCACATAAGGATAACCACCGCTCACGGGGTCTCTCAAAAATTGAACCAATTTATACTCCCTGGTTTAAGTTTTCGCTTTACTGACCGCTCTCAAAACTAAACTCTGTGATACAGAAAAGTTATCTAAACATGCGTAAGTGAAGACAACTTTTCGCGTTATTTATTGGCATCAGAGCGTGTATTGGGACTGCGGGCCCGCGGCATCTGCAGTTTTATAGCGTCATTCCCCAGCCCCCGGATATCAATAACAGAAACTGGTGCAAAAGTTGGAAAGCAGGATGCCGGTCAGTACAAACTTTGTTACGGTCGGGATTCGCTCAGTTTCTCAATAAAAGTCCGAAAGTAATTTCACCTTGGGACTGTATCTCTTTATAAACTCGAGCGGAAGCGAGTTTTATTAGTTGGACATATTTACAAATTGGGCAGCCAGTGAGGTAGAAATGAAATGTGGGGTCCGATTTGGAGAGTTGGCTTTGCGACCTCGATCAATTATTATCGTCCTGAATGGCAGAACGGATGAGCTTTACAAGCTGTTGATAACATACATTTCGGTACGAGCGGAAAAATATTTTTAATGCACAACTCATCTATTATGTGGCTTTATTGGCGATAAAATATTATTTATTTACTATTTATATTCTTTATTTGCACACTACAAGTTAAGAAAACAGAACAAGAATTAAAAAAACACAGACAGAAGCAGTATAGAAAAGACGGCCTTATCGCTAAGTAGAGATCTCTGCCAGGCAGCCTTAGGAAACATGGTAATTTTCCGGTATTATCGTACCCTTTTGTATCTCGTCTGCCGCTATTTAATCAAGTACTGTAATGCCAATAAAGTGTGGAAAAAATAATTATAAATAAATAAATAAATATACTACGACAATACACACATCGCCATCTTGCCCCAAAGTAAGAGTAGCTTGTGTTATGGGTACTAAGATAGCTGTTGATTATTATTATGAATATAATACAAATAAATACTTATAATATACAGATAAACACCCAGACACTGAAAAACAATCATGTTCATCACACAAACATTTTCCAGTTGTGGGAATCGAACCCACGGCCTAGGACTCAGAAAGCAGGGTCGCTGCCCACTGCGCCAGTCGGCCGTCAATTCTCCTTTCTATAGGTGACTAACTGAACTCCCGTGGTTTTACCCACGGTAACTAAGAGTCGTATCGTAAATGTTACAAAATTATAGTTTACTATCTGCTGCCCGCGTTCTTCGTCCGCTTTATTACGGTTTTTACTAATCCCCCGTGAACCGTTGGTTTTCTGGAATAAAAAGTAGCCTATGTTACTCCCCTTCCTTGCAAATAACTCTATGGAAAAAAATCTGAAATTGATTGGTAGCTAAGTAAGGGCGTGAGGGAAGGACAACCAAACAAACACACACACTTTCGCATTTTTTTTAAATTAATAAATATACTACGACAGTACAAACATCGCCATCTAGCCCAAAGTAAGCATAGCTCGGGCTATGGGTACTAAGATAACTGATGGATATTTGTATGAATAGTATACATAAATACTTATAATATATGTATCTATATACACCCAGACACTATAACAGTCATATTAATCAAACAAATATTTTTCGTTTTTTGTGAGAATCGAACCCAGAGCCTAGAACTCAGAAAGCAGGGTCACTGCCCACTGCGCTAATCGGCCGTCGAATAATATTGAGTAAAGATTGTAAACAGTCTCATGCTATACAACCACGAACAAAGAATACTCTTCTTTTGTTTCTATTACAAAATGAATAGCGATGCGTAAGTAACTCAAATCTCTAAAAGCATTTTGAAACTGTGGTTGATTCAAAAGTACGATGACGCATAAGCCAGGAATGTACAACGAAGTAAATCGTGAATTTAGATCAGCAACCATCGGATTAGTCCATGAAAACTTTCGGCAGCCCTCCGGCGAAGTTTTCATCTCTTGTTGATGTTGAAAAATAAAAATTCTGAACTAAATCCTCGGACGTACCACGGATAGGGACGGGCCGGGATTAGCGGCAAGAGTTGGTCTACGTGCTGCAATGAACTAACGACGTGAGGTAGTTAAACCTTGCAATATTTGTAGTTTTATCATAATAACTTGAATTATGTAAATACATATGTATGATATATAGTTATTTATGTAGTTTTAGAATTTATCGCATATAATCTATTTTAATATTATCTTTTTTTTTTTTTTTTTATATTTATAGACGAGCGCTTGACTGCAATCACACCTGATGGTAAGCGATGATGCAGCCTAAGGTGGAGCGCGCTTGCCTAGAAGATGCCTATTCACTCTTGATTTGAAGGTACTAATGTTGTAAGAACTGGGGAAAATGGAAGCTGGAAGAGCATTCCAGATCCTAGCGGTGCGAATTAGAAACGAAGATGCGAAGCGCTTCGTACGCGTCCGCGGTATATCGACCACGTAGGGATGCAGATCCTTCCGGTGCCTCGCGGTTCGATGGTAAAAAGGCGAGGGGGGAACTAGATCAAATAGTTCTTGAGCACACTCTCCGAAATATATCCTATAGAATACCGAAAGGCAGGTAACCTTGCGACGATGTTCCAAACTCTTAAGTTTTTTATTGGCTAGGTCACCGATGAGCCTTCTAGCACGGCGATCAACCGAATCCAGGGCATCAAGCTGATACTTGGCAGAGCCATCCCATAAATGGGAACAGTACTCCATGCACGATCGAACTTGAGCTTGGTACAAGGTAAGAAGCTGTTCAGGCGTGAAGTACCGCTTGACCTTATTGAGGATGCCAAGTTTCTTGCCAGCTGTTTTTGCCCTGGATTCGATGTATTGTCCAAAGTTGAGGTTGGATGAAATATTGACACCTAGAAGCTCTAAACTGTCGGTAATAGGCAAAGATATACCTCGGAAAGTCGGAGTCAGGGGAAATGGACTCCGTTTGGTAGTAAATAAACACGCTTGCGTTTTGGTAGCATTAAATTTGACCAAATTGGCGTCTCCCCAATCAGACACCTCATTTAAGGTCAGATTAATGCGTTCCACCAAAGCCTCTCTGTGTCCTAAAATTTCAGCACCACTAGCACGGGGACCGGGCATATATCTCTCCGTTACAGTGCTATCATCTGCGTACCCAAAGATACCGGGTTTCAACAGATCATTAATGTGAAGCAGAAAAAGTGTAGCGGAGAGAACAGACCCCTGAGGGACACCGGCATTGATTGCCATTTGATCTGACGAGGAGCCATCTAAGACAACTCGAAAAGATCGTCCACTCAGGAAATCAGATATCCAGTTGATGAGACTAGTGGGTATCCCGTAGCTAGGTAACCTATTTAAAAGGCCTTCATGCCAGACCCGGTCAAAAGCCTTTGACACGTCAAGGGAAACGGCTAGCGCTTCACCATGTTTGTCAATGGCCTCGCCCCAGATGTGAGTGGCATACACTAAAAGATCCCCCGTCGATCTATTACGACGAAAGCCGTACTGTTGATCCGACAGAAGGTCATTTTTCTCGAGGTATGCCAGGAGCCGGTGGTTCAATACACGCTCCATACTTTTGCAAAGTACGGAGGTGATTGCAATAGGCCTGTAGTTGGCCGGGTCTGCACGACTACCCCGCATCAGCAAACAGAGTCGCTAAGATGTTAGCTTTTTCTGTTGCAGTAAAAGCCAGCGCCCCATCCGGTTTTAGCAGAGGTGGCAGCGAAGGACGGCAGAAGTTCGTTTCCACCGACTTCGAAAGAGACCAAAAGGCTTTACTTCCACGCGGATATGATGCTAATTTGGCCCCAATTCGATTAGTGCGGTTGAAACGAGCCTTCCTAAGAACCTTCTTGTAGGACTTGGCGGCATAATTAAAGGCTCGCTTTTTCGTACTGATGTCCGGAGCTTTTTGGGCACGCGCGTCAGCCCATGCAGCAAAAGCCATGTTCTTACGAGCTTCAGCTTGGGCGCATTCTGCATTGTACCAGCGTGGAATCTTGCTATCTAGCGATACGTCAGCGTAAGGTATAAAAAACTCCATTGCTTGACGAATCACTTCCGATATGGCTTTCTCGCAGTTCGACGGATCATCAGAAGAGAAGCAAGTTTGTCGCCAGGGATAACATGCAAAAAAATGTCGCATTTCATCCCAGTCTGCTGACTTGTATCGCCACACCCGCCTGGTTCCGGAGGAACCAGAGTCCAGAGGATGATAATTCGATACCGACTTAACTACACAGTGATCAGAAGTACCCAAAGGGGCCGTAACTGATACTGAAAACCGGTCTGGGTCGGTGGTCAACAGAAGGTCAAGACAGTTAGGAGAATGACCGTCAACGTCAGGTATCCGAGTTGCTTCGTGGACTAGCTGAGAGAGGTCAAACGCCAGGGCAAATTTCAGCGTCTCTCTCCCGGCGTGGTCTGTTTTTTGGTATGGGAACAACCAATCCTTGTGGTGAGCATTAAAGTCCCCCAAGAAAACCAGTTTAGCAGTCGGATATCGACACTGGACGGTATCAGCCGTCTCGCTGAGGTACTCGAACATTCGAGTTATCTAAAAGTTTATCTTATCTTATATATTTCAACGAGCAATTCTTGTATATACGAGTACAAATTAAACAATATTTATTGGCCAAACAGGTGGAATTCCAAGAACATGTGGCGGAGTCATCTTTTCTCTAGAGACAGTCTGTATACTTTACTATACTTTACTTTACCACTTAATAATTTTATCACTATTATATTACACTGTGTATCTTAATAAGTTTATGATATATGTACGTTTTTATTTTCAAGTTTATATAAATATATGTTACTTTAGTTTATTATTATTATTGTTGTGGATTTATTTAGTTAGTTTTTTTTTTTTAAACTAAGCTTAAAATGTGGTCAGTAGATGGCTACGTATTTCCGTGGTGTTACCTGGTACAAGGTGCCAACTGAAAATCAGCGCTGTATGCTCCCACTGGCGCATGCAGCACAATGCTGAGCTGGCACCTTTTTTCTAGGTTGTGCCACACATAACATATGTGGTGTTGTGAATATTGTAATGTGTGGCGCAATGTAAAAAATAAATGTTTCTTTCTTTCTTTCTTCTTTACATAATTGAAATCTCGGAATCGGCTCCAACGATTTTCATGAAATTCGGGGGCGATAAATAGATATAGCTAGGATTTATTTTTAGAAAATGTGATTTTATTTGTGTTTTCCGGTAATAACCGATTTGGTGCAGACGAAGTAGAACGGGTCAGCTAGTGCGTTTTAGATTAGAGCGTTTTAGATTTCCTCAAAGATTGTCTGGGAAGATCCCTTTAGCGATAAGACCGCCTTTGCATTTAAATTGTTTATTTTACTGTTCAAAGTCAAAGTCAAATATTTCTTTATTCAAATAGGCACATAGATGGCACTTTTGATGCGTACATTACATGTAAAATATGACATAGAAGTGGGTTGATGGCGATAACTAATTTCGTCAACTTAAAACTAAAGCTACGAGAGGGTACCATTTCTGTTTTTGAGTTGTTATTTTTTTTCTTTTTCTGTATTATTTCTCGCCTCATTAGCTGGGTTGAATTTTTGTGCAATAAAGTTTTACATGTTTGTAAAACTAACAATCAATCAATTCAAAGAGGGGCAATTCGGGAGTTTATAATTCTTGAAATTTTTCTGGTCTAGTCAGAGACTGTGGCCGCTAGTTACCTGCCGACTGACGTACTAAGTGATTAAGCGTTGCACTACGATTCTAAGTAGGAACCGTTAAGGAACCTTTATCGGGCTCAATACAAATGCTATAACCCATAACAGTTTAGCCCGATACGATCTTAAATTGCGATTTCATTTAACACTTTTATATGAAATCGCAATTATATTATTATAATTATATTCATATTTTATTAAGCTGTATATTAAACTCCACGTAGGGCTGCCTGGACGCGAAAATTCTAATATGTAACTTTTTTATTTTGTTTATAGCATATTAATATGCAATATACAAAAAGTTACAAGTCAGTTTTTTTTTATTCAAATTAGTTTTTAATTATTCTGTTATGTAAAGGTGTAGATGGACCACCAAATAAAAATAAATAAATAAATAAAATATTATTTTATTTAGGTGAGATCGACGATTTAAATATTGTATATTGTTTGATAGGTCTACTGGTAGAAATGACTTACTTGCCTTTCTTTATTTAGGTATTTTCTTGTTATTTGAAGGTGTACAATAAAAAAGATTTTGAAGGGCAACTTGTAATTGAATAAAAGTGAGTCTTTAAAGAGAGAGAGTTCTTTGAGAGACGGTAAATAATGTAGATCTAAATCCTGTGAACTAATATTTTCATTTACGCGTTTCATACTTATTATGTACATTTTAAGATAGTCGTATATTTTATATTATGCAAAATGTATAAAATAATTTGAATAAGTTAGCCGAATTAAAATTAAATCGCCTGGAAAAGAAAACCGACATTTTGTATCGCAAACTTTGGCAAAGGGACGCTGAAAGCTTACGTCTCGTGTTGATGTTGAAAAATAAACATTCAAAACTAAATCCCGGACTAACCACGGATAAAGGATGGGCCGAGATTAGCGGCAAGAGTTGGGTTACGAGCCGCAATGAACTAACGAGGTCAGAGCCAGTTAAACGTTCAAATAATTCGTTTTTTTACTGTACCTAAACGCATTTTGAATGAACGATTATGATACTGGAACAACGTTATAGTTCAGTTTCCTATTGATATGAACTTTACTAAACTCAAAAATTCATCCAGAAAAACTTGTCTGTTTCTTTGTTACCTTTATTCGAATCCACCATAGCAATATTGGTATTTTTGAGTTAAGACATAATGCTTGTATCCCGGAGCCGGACATAGCACTTTTTTATCCCGGGAAAACAACCGGTTTCTGCAGCATTATAAAAAGCAAAACATTATTTTCAAAAAACTGAGCTTTTATAGAATAGAATAGCTCAGTTTAGACTGTATCATCAGTTACTAAAAGTTAAAATAAGAGCTAACAGCTTATAGTAAAATATTACGATTTTAGGTAGGCTATGGAAATAAGATCACTGATGAATGGTTACGATATTAACAACAGCAGGAATGAGTGTGAGTGTGAGTTTTTGTGTGTGTGTGTGTGTGAGTTTGTGTGTGTGTCTGTGTGTGTGTGTGTGTATGTGTGAGCGTGTGTGTGAGTGTGAGAGTGTAAAAATGTATATGCAATGTGGGTGCGTGAGATAAGTCACGTCGCGTAAATAGTATGTTACTTAATAAATGTTTTGATAACACAAACAAAATCTCTTAACCAAACCTGTTAAAGCAGACAAAAGAGCAAATTTACAATCTCCGACGCGCAATTTATCCGGTGTGGCATAACAGTAATATAAAAGAGAACTGTTCAACAATATTTGTTTAAGCGGAATGTAAATTCTCAAAAACAACTGGGAACAATATGCAAATGGTATCTGACGTTCACACTAGCTGCAGACTATGCCCACTATAGTTCGGCAACAATCCGGCATAACTCGGCATAATGAAGCTTTCTTTACTCTTGTGTGAAATTTGAGCATCATGTTCACTAGGATTTCTTGTTTTACGGCTCATATAAATGTTTTACGACTGCAGTTACAGTGTATGTTTAAATGTGGTTTAAATAGTTTGCAGACTCTGGGATTGATAAATTGTATAGTGCCATTGCGAATGTTTTGTATGTAACGCATATTATAACCATGGTCTACTTATGCCTCTGCTTTCTGAGTCCAAGGCTGAGGGTTCGATTCCCAGAACTGGAAAATGTATGTGTGTTTTTCAGTGTCTGGGTGTTTACTTGTATATTATAAGTATTTGTTTATAATATTCATAAAAATATTCATCAGTCATCCTAGTACCCATAACACAAGCTACGCTTAGTTTGAGGCTAGATGGCGATGTGTGTGTTGTCATAGTATATTTTTTATTTATATTACATAGATACTAGCGGTCCCTTGCGACTTCGTCCGCGTATAAGGCAACCTTAGAAGATAGACATATGTTATCGCGGACTGTTTTTTAGATCTTTTAAAGGGTAATAACTTTGCCATAATTTAGCAGCGGCGGAAGCTCTCAAATGATAAAAAAAACCGATTTTGAAACTTTCTTCATTGGAGCTATGCTACTATTGGTCTTAGCCATAAATATCCTATTGCCTTCCTCGATAAATGGGCTATCAAACATTGAAAGAACTTTTGAAATCCGTCGAGCAATTCAGCTTTTTATTTTAGTATAAGAGTGTAATGAATCCTACCATCCAGTCTACCTTTTAAATATTATCCAGCCAGTTTTTTACTCCAGCCAGGTACTGACTGATTACTGAGACTATTTCTTGACAGACAACCCAATGCCTAAAAAGCTCATTCCATACCTGGGAAATCATAATTCGAACATGCTAATTAGTAAGCAATAACATATTATTTGCTTTAATTGTGAAGGGACACATTGTGAGGGAAACAGCCTGCTAGAAAGTTTACCGTAGTTTCTCAAAGGACACGCCTTTGAGAAACTAGACTACCAATCCGAACTTGGCTATCATAATGATTTACGGTCCAAGCCCTTCTAATTTTGAGTTCCCTGTAGAAGGTCGGTAATGAGTTGATTATGATGATGGTGATGAATCACAAAGCCAAACTACTCAGTCAGTATGTTACGTTAATAATAATTCTTACAAATTTATTCCGTCGTAAATCATTCCACTCGTCTCCGGTTCTCTTTATTAAACATGCAACAAACATTAAGAGTAGTTGGGTAGGAAGTGGAACCCAATTTGAATTTTAATGCGACCATCAAACGGCTTACATTCGATGTAAGCCCGGAGATCAGAAAACGCAAGGCTCCTGGGGAAAATCTGATTTATTCTTGGCAGTGTGTCAAGTAGCGTATTTCGTTCTCGGATGCGGAATATAGGCGAGATGATAAAGCCTTATTTGGCGTATATTGAGCGTTAACCATCGCCCCATTACTCGATCGAAAGCGAGGTAGAGGAAGTAATACGAACTCGTTTCCCTTGACGTCCCCTCATTAGTAATCTGAGATCTGTACATCCAACTACGTGAAACTAGCATTGCATATATGCTTAAAATTTTGATGATTTGTGCCGCACTGTTGCCGCAAGGTTTGTGTAGTTTTGGACAATCTTAATCGAAGGCTTAAATATTTATTGCTAAATAAATGTTATTATGATATTGCAGAATATTTAAATGATGACTTTAAAAATTATATTATTTATCTATCGAATTATAATAAATTGTTTAATACTTCCTTAATTTAATCTCATTACTGTAACATTTTGGATCATGTGAAATATTCATTATTTGATATTATAAAAACTCTATGTACCTACATTCTTGTGAATATATTATTGTTATAATTATTAAGGTCATTTTTGACTAACATTGACAGAGTCAGAAACAGTGTCTGTAATATAATTAATTGAGATTCTGACTAGATAGGACTATGTTAATATGTTGGTAGGGATGTTAACTATACCCAGATATCCAAAGTTATTTGTGGATGCAAGCCTGTAGTTTTTTCTAAATAATTGAAGCCTCGATACTGAGTTCTTGGTGTTCCGTGATACTTGATCCCATATCACGAGTAAAAGCTGATACCAGTAGAGCAACACTTCGAGGAGCGTTCTAGAAACACGTCCACCAACCTGACACGGAGATGTTAAGTCGCATGTGTCTGTTATTACAACGGGCAAACCGGAACACAGCAATGTTACTTGGTGGCAGAAATAAACAGGATAATAGTAATTTCCCAAACGGGCACGGTCACAAAAAGCTGTAATACTTTTGAAACCTTAGAAAACCTTTTGAAACATGAATTAACCTATTCGTTTTCCGGGAACCAGTTATAAGCCTACTTCATGAGTTTAGATTAAAAATTGTAGCCAGTGATATAAACTAATACCTAACGTAAGTACCTAGATTTAATCAAATCACGAGCCAGAAAGAAACAGCCGTAAACTTTCTGTTTACGGAAACGTATTTAAGATATCCAATAGATGAAGCCGTAAACATTTCTATAGCCATCAAAGAAGTCAGCTAAGGCCCTAAAAGAGTGTAACGAAAAAATTTTATCGAGGTACCCAATTTTAGTTCACATTTTATGTTCCTTCGTGTGGGCCCACTTCGGACCTGTTGGAACAGATTCGTCCCTCCGCAAACAGTCGTAAATCTTCGAACATTGTTCTGATCCGTCCTTCGCCTTAATAAAAAAATAAACCAGCCTACAGCGATCGGGCTCGCGGGTAGAGTGTACCGTATTTTGTAACTTAATTCATCACGTTTTTTTACTAATAATTGTTATGAAGTTAGTAGCGATCTAAGACAAAGTGTTTATTATTTACTCTATTATAGGTTTCCTAAAGCTATAGTGTGTAAATCAAGCAACAAAATATCTGCCTTCATCTCTCTTTTATGAGTGTTGAGGCTTAAATCCTTAACTCGTGCTCGCGAACTTCACACTCTTGTTCCTTCGTCTCCGTTCAACCGTAGAACATTGAGACGCAATGAGGTGGCATCCTAACGTGGTTGATGTCCCATCACCACGCACGAAACGTTTTTTATCCACGCTTCTGATACGTACCGCTAAGATGTGGAACTGTGTTTCCTGCCACGTATAACTTCAGTACCTTCAAGGCAAGAGTGAATTGGATTTTGTACACAAGCGTGCTCCAACCTGGACCTCATCATTGCTTTCTAGAAGGCATGATTGTCACCTGGCCTATCGTTATTATAACAAAAGTTGTCATTTTTCCTACTGAGTAACGGAACCCTAAAAAAACGAATACAAGTAAACGAGGACGGTATTGTTCGCTGTGGACGTGATTTATTTCAATAAACGTCTCGTATTGGATCGCATATCGAAAAGAGGAGAGGGATAATCTCCAGAACGGATTACTTTCGTGTACGGATAATTCTTGATCATTGCGATGCTTTTATTATTAAGTCGTGGAAAAGATTTAGGTTTTGGTCTTTTATTAGATTTAGTTCGGTTTGCCGCATCGACGCAATAGTGCCTGTTTATCGGTAAATGCTTTTTGCTAGATATCCTCGTTATCAACCAATTACCAGTCTACTATACGAGTCTTCTAATGACATAGGGTTAGATCGTAGTCCACCACGCTTATTGGTAGAGATCAAACTCTATTGAGAGCATTGTGGAAATCTATTAATTCTGGAAGGTTCCAGGTATCGAACTCGGTCTCCCCAAAAGGCTGGCCGATGGCTTAAGTTGCAAGATGTAAAATAAAAACATAATACTTTATTGTGCAGCAAGAAACACATTATGAGAAACAGATAACAAAGATGGGAAGGTTAGTATGTTGACTTGCATCTGGTGACCCAACAGCTGGCGCTTAGTTATCCAAACGGCTAAGACTAGCAATTCAAAGGGGCTATACGTTGCCCCTTTTAATTGCTAGACTTAGCCGTACACATAGTGCACGACATTTGACTAAGCTCAATCAACGAAATTGACAATTGAGAAAAAAAAAACTTGAAGAACAAACATTTCTTCAAGGAACCTATAAGTTCTATAGCTCCTTTTTAATTCAAGTCGTATAATTTAAACCTTCAAATGTTAAGTTTCAGAATCTACTACGCTTTAGCTATGCGTTATAATCTTACTTAAACAATATGAGAAACAATATCGTCAGCCCCGATCCAACGATCGTGAGTTAACTCATGCTTTATCATACTTCGACCGCTTAATTTCCCATGAATATTCTTCGTATTACATAATTTACTTCGACTGGTGACTTAATGAACTCATTCCGGTTCAACAATTGACAGCAGTGTTAGCCCGATGAGAGACACACGTGTGACGTCTTACTGTCATCTTCGTACAAGAACTCATAAATTGCAGTGTGAGTTGCTTGTAGTCATAAATTGCAGTTTCAATTTAAATATCATACAGAATCACAAGCCCAATCATTCTACTGCAGTATATTTTGGTGAAGCTACACACAGCAATATATTATTTTTTATTAACATAGTTAATCCGGGGCAGTTTATTGAAAACGAGATTACGTTTCGACCCATTCCCTTCTGATTTATGATACACAATTTCTTTTACCGAACAATATAATGGATTAAAAAATAACCATACAACTCGAATTACAGGATCTTTATTTTAATTCGATTAATCCTAAAAGGTTTTGATGCCGTAACCTTTTTTTTGTGCAAAAGCGTTTGCGCTGAATTATCGTTAGAAGAGCTCACATAATGTCGATTCGTGTCACATCGGGTTTTATAAAACAAAGATGTGAATTAATGGCCCTCATTCTGAAAGGTCTATTGTGAAAGGCCGTCCCCAGGGTATGTCCTTCCATTTCGCAGAATTGGACATGTATCGACACCAACTTTACTTGAGCCGTCGCGGCCCCTAAAAGTCATTTTGATGGACGCTAACGAAGAATAAATGGATGTTGCCCAAAAGATCTTTGTATTGTGGATATGTTGGTTCAAATGGAATGGACACTGGCCCCGTTTATTAGATTCGTTGCTTTTTTTTCTTTACCTTTGAGTAAGGGCAAGTGTTGTCTTTAAGACGGCAGTTCGATTGATGCTCTTAGCGTTCGGCGGAAATGAAAGCGAGAAATGTGTGGTAATACCGTGGCAATAATATAAAGTGTTAGCTATTTATTTGAAACTATTTTTGCCCACGAATTTGTTCTAGGCTCCAGCTCATTAGCAAAATCTGTGCGCAAAATGACGTCATATCGTTGTTATAACCTATTGTTGATGTTAGTATGATAGTGATAGAAAAGAATAGCTGCTACCGGTCTTCTTCACTAGCATTCCATATGTCTATCCAATCACTAACCCCTAGCGACCAAGAGCCCTATGACTGATCGCACCAAGGAAGCAAACACGCATGCAGCGGTTTTGACCTTCGATTTAAACATGCTTACAAATACTTAAATAGTTCAAAAAATGTTTGTTCCAAAAACTAGAGCTATCTGTAAGTAAAATCTAGAACGATGTCTATTGTCTTCCAATCTAGTCTAGAACTGAAGGCATTAAACCAAAAAAAAAAATTGTTTCCATTTTGAGGGTAGGTATGTACAACATCCATAATAACCAATCGGGCGCCAAGATTCCTACAAAGCGTTTTTTCAATGGCTAACAGAATTGGGTTAGCATTATAGATGTAAATGAGGTTTGATAGCAACACACGCAAGTTTTAATCTAAATACAAAAAATGCAGTCTTTTGTAGCATGCAATTTATTATCCATACTAATATTATGAACACGAAAACGTTTGTCTGTTTGTTAACTATTTGCTGCTCAAACACTGAACAAAATCACGAAATTTGACATCACATCAATAAAACTTGTATCTCTGACACGTGAATAAGACATTTTTAGTCACGGAAATCTAAAGGATTTTAACGGGATTTATACGAATATATTTTGTAAAACCAATTATTGTCTTCCCGCCCGTAGCTGTCTATTGAACAAATTTTATATATTAATATATAATACTAATAATAATTAATATATAATAAAGCGGTGATAGCAAAGTGGTAAGGGTTTAGGAGTAAGAGAATTTCATTCAACGAACATTAAGCTCATTTGGAGACGTTGATGTACTCAGATGTTGACTTTTCGAGCAAACGAGCAAATGTTCATTGTAAAGTCTACATCTCCTGAGGATGCTCCGCTGTCGGAACAAAACGTTCGTAGAGAGTACTCTGCAGAAGATCTTTTTGGTGTGGAGTTATAAATAATATTGAAGAAATTACAAATTATGCTTGTTAATCCTATTGCATGGAATTCCGCTAAGTAACGACCGATTCTATCCAATTATTGTAGATAAGTATTGCATTGTTTGCGAAGTGATTATACAGACGGACGGTGGTCAATTTTCAAAGCAACAACGCCGACCGCACCAAAACCACTCATTAGGGTAATTGGAAATCAAACACAAGTTAACTGATATGCACCTTATTATAGACAATCAATAAACCGCGCCCATATTGGTTATTTTACACGTGAACGGTCATATATAATGGCCTAACTATTGAATTATTGCGCTTAAGGTGTCGAGTGCTATAAATTTTGGTTGATACAACCTAAACAATTTAAGTATTGCACTATCCCGTTTTCTCTAATATTTTTCTTCAACCAAAGGTTGTCTGGAGGAGATCGCTTCAAGCGATAAGGCCGCCTTTGTGCATATGTATATTATCGTTTTATTTTTGTTAACCTGGTTTTATATTTGTATGTGCAAGAAAGACTTTTTCTTCTTCTTCTTTTCTTCTAAACAATAGATCTCTATGGTTCCTTACGGTAACAAAACATGACGTTTTATCCTTGAACTTATTCCTGACAAAATGTTTATCTGCTTTAAAATTCAGTAAAATTTTCTCGATAGAGAATTCACAAAATTACCTACAACGAAAACTCGAAGATAGTTTTACTTAGTTGTTTTTTAAAATATTGTGATAAGCTAAAAGTATATATGTATTTCGGTTATTCTTTACTACTGATTTATACCAAAAGTTTTCAATTTTACTTTAATTTATCCTGAATTTGAGTCAATGAAAAAAAAATTGCGAAAAAAATGCAGATTGCACCCTCGTATACTAGAATAGGATCCGGTTGTCTCATTATCTTGAGTTAAGAATGGTGGATTATAGTGGTCCCTTAAGCTCTGAAGTGGATAATATCATTTTTCTCGTTCCGGTTTGGTACTGAAATATATATATAGATATTTATATATATAATAGAATAATAGATTTAGGTTTAAGTTTACGAATGTTGTTATAACCATCACCTCTCTATAATGGTAATAACATATGTATGAACGCCTCATACGTGCCTGTGTGAATAAAGCCTTTTTGAATTTGAATTTAGTATTTTTGACCCTCTGGAACACGATCCCAGCACTCCGTTAACCGTAGTCGACCATGCTAAACTCTGGAGCAACGAAGCGGTGGGAATATATATAGGAAAAACGTGGAATATATTTAGAGCCACTTCCACTTGTAAAACGCGGACATAAAAATCAGATGGGAACCGTTAGCTTAGAAGTTATGTACCGTAAAATACCATTAAAGGCTTTATAAAGCACTGGTAGCTTTGTGAAGTCGGATGATAGACGAGGCGTTTCACAAAGTTATTGTTTAAGTTAATTCTGAAAATAGGAGTTGCGTGATATAACGGTACTTAATTCCCGAACGGTAACCATGCGCTTATGCCGAAGGTTGGTAAACTTGGTAGTTATGCACGGTAAATTAAGCCTTGCTGATGCTCGTTCAAAGGTCGAGTTATCACACGAGTTGCTAACTAAGGCCAATATCTCACTGGGACACCAAAGCGACAGAGGTCGCCATGAGCGACTACATCTTCCATACCTGCCTAAACACGAGAGCACAACTAGAAGCGAAAGTTGTGGATGAAGATTCTTGGCAGAATAGTTCGGTTTTAAAATTGATTCGAATCAAAACCAAATCTTTAAATGAGGAATTCTTGTATATATATTATTGGAATCTCGAAATCGGCTCCAACGATTTTCATGAAATTTAGTATACGGGGGGTCTCGGGAGCGATGAATCGATCTATCTAGAATCAATCTTGGAAATTTACATTTTATTTGTGTTTTCCGGTAATAACCCATTTGGTGCAGAAGAAGTTGCACGGGTCAGCTAATTCATAAAATGTTACAATTTACAATTTCGATTACAACAGATTCGTTACAAAAAAAAAAACAAGTTTATAAAATTATAAGGTCTTAAATTTTCCGATTTTCTCTCATCTTTTGTTTGAAAGATATTCTACGTCGTTATTTTCATCATAATGACGTAACGTGAAACCATTAATTAAATATATGAAAATCGAGCTATTACCTTATTAGATATTAATATTGATTAAGGGTATAACGCGGTTCATATATCCTGGAATCCTAATTAATTAGCATTACATGTACGTACACATCGTTACCCAAAGGTAACAACTCTGATGATGATATATTTTACTAGTTCTGCCCATGGCGTTGCACGCGTGTGCCGTTTGCACTACATAACTACTTCTCTACTAATGTTATAGATGCGAAAGTTGCTGTGCGAAAGTCCCAAACCGTCTTGCTGGTGAATTTACACAAAATTCTTTCTTAATGCGCAGTTACGTCATAACAGAAAAGTACTGCCATAATTCCAAGATTCTAACACCAGCGGTTAAGGCTCTCTATGCGTTTATTATAATCAGTAAGAACTTTGAATTCTATATATAGATTTCTTTAAAAATCCATTCGCCTTTTTTGAGCGTGACAAAATTCAAACCGTGCATTTTTTCGAAATCAAGAGAACCCTGTCTCCGATACATAAGCTATGCCTTTGAAACAAAACCATGTCAATCTCTAGCTTAGTTCCAGCATATATATATATTTTAATACATTAATTCCAAAAGCCCAAAAGTAAACGTATCTTGTGTGTGACAACAGGCATTAGAATTATATGGAATTGAAGCTAAGAGTAGAGGAACTATCTTGTAGTGGAATCAAAATAATAAACATAAGGATAAAGCACAACAATGTTTGAAATAAATTGATGGATTTACTTTAATAAAAAACAGACAACTGCGACAATATAGTTCGCGGGAATGTCGTTACATTTTGGCCCGAAGCCAAAGTTTAGAGGAATATTGAATAAGGCAACGGTTTACCCGAGCGTGGATGCAACTTTCCAAATTTTTGTTCATGACGTACTGTCAGACTTGTGGATTTGTAGTCTATCCCAAATAATGAACAATACTGAATGGCATGACTGTTTTTTTTTCTAAAACCCTCCCTTCTGTATCACCTCCCTGACGCAGCGGTACGCGCTTTATCTTTAAGTAGGAGGTCTCGGATTCGATCTAGCTTAGCAATTTGGGGATTTGCAATTGCTGAATTTTCCCTGGTCTGGTGTGGTGGGAGACTTCGGCCGTGGTTTGTTACCACACTACCAACAAAGACATAAGTGATTTAGCGTTCCGATACGGTGTCGCTTGGAAACCCATAACGGGTCATTAATATAACTGCCATATCCTTACAGGTTAGCCCGTTACCATCTTAGACTGCTGCTAAGCTAACTTGTAGTCGAATAAAAAAAACCTTTGACAGATTGCTTCATAGTTTTTTTTAGTAATGTAAGCTGTATAACATTTTTATATAAAAAAGTCCATTATATTCCAGTAGGCCCATCGGTTGCAATTTTGATGCGTACAATTTACGAGAAATGTTTACATGGTAGTGAGATGATGGCGATAACCATATTCGTAAACTTAAAACTAAAGCTACGAGAATTCCAAACGCGCCCTAGTCTAAGAAAAAGCCAACAATAAAACTTGGCCGGGTGTTCTTTTTGTTATCATCACCTCGAGTTGTCATTTAAAATTGTTAGAAGAGCAACCTAGTTAGGGCAATAATTTACATCCAAGCTTTTTTATCGATTAAGTAGTCCTTTATACTAATAAATGCATTATAATACTGCAGCTTCTAAGTTAGCAAGGTTTCATTTAAGACTTCATTGCAAGAAAGATAAAATTGTGTCATATGAAATGTTAGAGTTATTAATTTATAATGCATGAAACCATAAATAAATAGTTAATGTTATAAAATCACACGCAATCCATAAAACTGTTGCCGGAGGTTACATTTCGCTTTTCCCATAAAACCTTTTATCCGTGTAATGGATGATCTTTCAAAGTCCATGGAAAGCTAAACGTATATACGTATATACACATACATTATGTACCCGATAACTTCATGAGTACTATGTTTGGAAATACAAATTGCGTAATGGATTTTGTGGGAGTTACAATCCCTAGAGTCTATCCATCTCTCTTTTTCAATTGATTAAGTGTTAAATGGACTTCAAGGGGAGCAACATCTCATGCCATATCAACAGCAATAATCTATGGATTTTTAAAATTGTAGATTTAGTACTTTTCAAGACAACATTGACGCAATAATAATTATCTTCATATCCCGTTTTAATGTAGAGATGTTTCAAAGGTTCAAAAAGTTCGTGTTCCTC
Source organism: Pararge aegeria (assembly GCF_905163445.1). Lineage (NCBI taxonomy): Eukaryota > Metazoa > Arthropoda > Insecta > Lepidoptera > Nymphalidae > Pararge > Pararge aegeria. The sequence goes on along the minus strand of NC_053195.1, from coordinate 4,487,215 downwards.
TTTTAGTATTAATTCTTGAAGATTATTTACATGCAATAGATTCTACAACCGAACAATTGCTGTAACAATTTTTAACACAAAACATTACTATAATGTTTCACCTTATCAGGTTTGCATATATTACCTAAAAAAAAGCATTTAAATAGCCCCCAACACATGATTTGAGGGTGTTGTGAAATAAAAATAACTTCACGCACACACATACACACAAACACACACATGTCAAACTTATAACACCCCGTCGATCTTGCGTCGGGCGTTAAAAATGAAAGTTGGCGCAAAGATTCATCGGAGTATTCTTACATAATATATAGTTCGAATCCTGCGAATTATTTATATAAGTACTTAAGTACCGCTGCAATTAAACAGATATCCACTTAATAGTATTTATAGCACTACATTTTGAACTTTATTTTTTTGTTCAGCGATAGTAGCAGTTTTGATTGGACTAATTTGTTTTTATATGGTCGGAGGCTTCTGCCGTTGCTGGTTACCAACCGACCGACAAAGACGTCCAGCTGAACGATAAAGCGTTCCGGTACGATGTCGCGTAGAAACCGATTAGGGTATGGGTTAAATGTATCTACCGTTACCATCTTGGACTGCATCAGCACTTATAAGCAGGTGAGATTGCAGTCAAGGGCTAACTTGTAGTGAAATGAAAAAAAGATGGCTACAGTTCTTCTGCCCTCGTAGAATTGATAATTGAATAAAATGGTCTGCAACTTTTTTTTCTTTTTTATGTTTCCACTTTTATGGGCCTCATGACTGTGTTTAGACATGAATGCTTATAAATAAATAAAACATAAAACGTAGGTAGGTAATTTCTCGTCTACGATTTAAAAGTAAAACTCTTCCTTACAAATATTGAATTATTTATGAAACTAAATATTGAATGCTTCCACGATGTCGACGTGTGATTTAAGGCCGCCATTTTTTAAACCGACCAATGTGGATGGCGCAACGATTTCTCTCAATAATGGCATTAGCAGTAAAAGGGATCGGAGCCCGGGGGTTATTTTTATGCGTTTTTATGTATTCCTGGTTGTTTTAGCAGTTTGTAAAGGCATATGGGTACAAACAAAAAGCCAAAGAAGATGCTTTATGAATGTTTATGCTGTTTTTGATTCGAAAAGTTTTCATTTGTTTACAAGCTGCGTTGAGAGATATTGATGGAAGATCGTACTTTCGCCTGCGGACGCCCTGTTAAGAGAGTTCACCAAAACCTCCTCCAGTACCTTATTTTGACACCAAAATGAAATTGGGACATGTAGCTTAACTGTTCTCTCTTGTTATTTTAAAAAATTACAGCGTTTTTTTAAAAGGTTCAATAGTTATAGAGATTATTCCTACACACATGAAATATATAATTATAGGTAACACCAATCATAATAACTTTACTTTAAAGAAGTTACTTTAGTTAGAAGAAATAAAATAAGTAATCTATTTGAATAATGATAAATTAAGAGATTAGAATTGATTAAAAGGGAGCAAGTTATAGATGAGCTTTTGTAATTTTTTGATGAAGCTTTTCATTAAGCCAGGGAATATTCTTAAAGCTTGTACAACAAAAAGAATTTTACAATCTGCAGTCCATAAGACTTGCAGACATTATTCAACGGTTTTACTTTAATTAAAATGTTTTAAAGCAGCTATAAAGGTTTTTATATTGCGGATGATGAATTCCGGAGGTAAAACACTGTGTGAAAATATTTAACGGTTCTAAATTTAGATACAAACAAACAATTTAATGGTAATAAAAAAAACAGAATTGTTTTAGCAATAGACTTTGAACACTTTCGTTGTACAATCAGACATAGACATAGGTATTACTTGCCTTTATGAAATCGAGTAAACGGACGTTTACATGAACGGACTATCAAATATAATATAGATCTCTGGAATGATATAACTTACATTATTGCTACTGATATTGACACTAATAAAGTTCTTTAAGTATGTTTGTTTGTTCGTAAATTAACCTGAACTGGACTTGATGAAATTCGGCATATACCTATTTATGCTTGCATTCTGTATACAGGCATAATTGATACCTTCATTGCAGCGGCGCGCACAGGGTCTTCAGGGTATGCATAAAGCAGATACATGGCATAAAATGGAAAAATTCCCTTCCAATACGAGATATATAAAATAATTTGGGTAGGCAGTGCTTTTATTACGCATGAATGATGTGAACGCCACTGCTTCATTGTTAGGTTATCAATATTCAAAAATGAACGTAATGAAGAAAATCATGGCAAAAGAAAATATAGAATGTTAGATACTAACAGATGGTTTTTAATGCCCATTTTCATTAAACCTAAGAATCATTTTAATCGGATGTCTAGTTTATAAGATTTAGGTGATTCCTAGATAGAAAAAAAAAACGTTGCGCGAACTCGTAAGTGATGTCCAACGACGTTAGACGTCTAAAGTTACGACATTGATTCGGCGGGTCGTAAAGTGTAAGGGATTCGTAAACTGGCACTTGACAGATGAAAAAAAAGTATATATTCGGTTTTTTTAATATACAACAAATGAAAAATATGCGGTGGTCAATATAAAATTTAACAGTCATGGGGTTTAGGCACATCGATCCTCCAGTCGTACAAAAGTAGACCGAATATCATCTTTTTGGTATATTTCTTAAAAACTTCCTTCGGCTTTGCTCGTTTCCGTCTTTGATACTCTAATGTACAAAATTGCTTAAACTATTTTATTTTAAGCTCTTTGTAGTAATTCTGCATATCCAATTGCGATAAAAGTCAATTTCATAATAATAACACAACAATCAAAAGCAATTGTAATGAAAACCCTGTTAGGGCGCAGCAAGTTTAAAGTTTGAAAGAAAACAACAAACAATTTCCTAGGTGGATAAAAATCGGTATAGATTTACCGGACCCAAACTTCGGGCGGGTAAAGCAGTGGGCAGTGAGCTTTCGGGACAAATAATTTCGTTAAACACATTACGATCACGTACAATTCGACGCCCCTATTTTATATTAATATTTCAACTGGCTTTCACGTAGAACTGTCTATCCCTCTTCGGAAAACGAAAAAGGCGGAACGATTAGGTCCATCGAAAGTCCGTAAGGCAACTTCGACCGCCCATTTCTGTGGCCATTCCATTTATGGCCTCTCGTAACGGTCTGTATGAGAAGAAAAAGAACGTTGCCGAAGCGAAATGAATCGTAATAGAGGATCGTATTGTTTCATTAAAAGGGGGTTATTTAATGCTAATTCGACAGTGTAAACCAGAAACGCAATGCTAAATAGAAGTCTCGATAGTTCAATGGTGTAGCTCATTGTACGATCGGTGCGAAGTAAAATGAATCGTCAAAGCGGAACGTATTGTGTTATAAAAGCTATAGTCAAAGTGGAAGTCAAAAATATCTTTATTCAAGTAGACCAAATAGATGGCACTTGATGCGTACATTACATGAAGCGTTCGTACACGGTAGTGAAATGATAGCGATAACCATATTCGTAAACTTCAGACTAAATAAATGAATTTATTATGAAAATACACAAATCGCCATCTAACCCCAAAGTAAGCGGTAGCCTGTGTTATGGGTAGTCAGATAACTGATGAATATTTTTATGAATAATATACATAAATACAGATAAATACCCAGACACTGAAATACAGTCATGTTCATAAAACATTTGTCCAGTTGTTTGAATCTAACCCATAGCCTTGGATTCAGAAAGCAGGGTTGCTGCCCACTGCGCCAATCGGCTGTCGCCAAACTAAAGCTACGAGGGTTCCAAACGCGCTCTGTTCCAAGAAGAAGCCCACGATAAACTTAGCCGGGAATTATTTTTTTATCACCATCTTATAATATAATTTGAAATGATTAGAAGAGCAACCTAGTTAAAGCAATAATTCACACCCAAGCTTTTATTTTGTTTACGTAATCCTTTATACTATAAAAGGACTTTTATTTAAACTTATATTAAATCCATACCCCAAATCGGTTGTTACGCGACTTCGAACCGGAATGCTGAATCGCAGCACATATTTGTCAACGGAGTGGTAATAAGCAACAGCCAAAGCCGCCTACCAGAGCAGACCAGAACAAATTGTAAACTCCCAAATTGCCCTTTGCCAGGACTCACACACGGGACGTCCCACGCGTGTCTTTACCTTAGATTAATTTCCAGGGTAAGATGAAATCTTAACAGTTTAATTAATAATATAAGTATGGCCTTAAATTAGAAGGATAGTAATTTTGATAGTAGCAGATATAAGCTCAAACATTAAATATGTTGTAGAAACAATAACACCATTTGCGCTAATGGCTAAAGAGATAACGCAGCGTACAAAACTGTAGTTTGTAGAACAAAATTGGTAAACAAAAAGTGGAATCTGGACAACACTAGCAATTTGCCGACGAGAACTAGAAACAGGTCGCGGGTATAGCTAGTTATAGCCCGAGAGCTGATGAAAAATTAAAATGATATATTGAAATATTAAAATAATAATATTATTCTATTTCCCCTTATTATAGCAAACTATGATCATTAGATCCAAAATTATAATCGGCTTGCTGAAACTTAGCTGATTCGCGAGGTATATTATAAAATACGTTTTTATGCGATTTTTTTGTGGCTTTTAGATAGTTCTCCATAAAAAAGTAACGTTATAGATTATTAACAAATTATATCAGACACCTACCCACCCACTTCTATATCTTCGTAGCGTAAGATGCCTAGTCAGCCAGCCAGCCTGATCGAGCAATGATCTATTGGCCAATATGAAAGAAGCGCCTGGATAAAGTTGTAACTCTACAGTTAAAAACAGTTATATAACTACCTTCTTCAAATTTTCCCACTAGCTCTACAGCTATTAGTATTGGCCGTTCTCTTTTATGGGCGACTGTAAAGGGAGGAGCGATGCGCGAAAAAATCAACTTGAAACGCTGAACCAGTGCCGGATATGTTAATTTAATTATCCTTTGGGATTTCGAAGAACTAGAGCAGATTCTTATTCACCAATAGTAGCTTGAATTGCAAAAAAAAAAACGCTTCGTGCTATAATCGGTCAAGTCAGTGACAGAATTTGTCTTAAAAGTGTCAATGATTCTGATTTATAAAAAGGTTAATTAGTACAGTGATGAACGTCAAGCCACGTTCAAGAAGTGTGGTGGGACTAAACCCTTAACCTCTCTCTCTCATGGGGAAGCCTGTGCCCAGCGTAGGACATTAAAAGGGGGAAGATAATGACGAGTAACGTGTCAGTAAAGTTTTTGACACTTGGGTATAAGTATTGTAATTATTACAGGATGAATTTAACATGCTTTTTTATTTAAAAAAAATTGTTGTCAGTAGTTATATAAACTACAGGAAAGATCAAGTACAACAAAATTAACGGCGACAAGATCATTATATATTTTCTAAATTAGTTATTTAAAGTGCATTCAAAATTCAGAAGTATTTCAATTTTCAACTGTTTGAATTCTTTGGGTAATGCATATCAGAAAATCCAAAACGAGTTCAACATCAATGAATTACAACAAAAAACCCATATAAAATCAATCTGAAAAACGTATTGCCATTAATAAAACGTTATCGTTAGGTCAGCGATCGTGCGAAATAAAATTACATAAATTGCTTATAAAACAGCCAACTGAATGGCCGTACATCCATTTCAGTTTATTGTGCCTTCAATGATCGTAATACTGCGTGCGAAATTCAGTTTTTTTAACTTTAAAAGGTTAAGCTACCAAAAATAAAACGTTAAAACAAAAACCAAACAAAGATAAAGGTATAACCCTGATTGTGGCTAAAGAAGCGAGTTTACCTCATTTAACATTATCTTGTTATTCATTTAGATATCCTAGACATAGAAAGTAATTATGAAACAGTATTGTAGCACACTGGGAAAACGTGAGACTTTTTTTAACAATGATAAAGAAAGTGCTTGGATCATATATTTCGAGGTTTAAAATAAGGCAAGATATAAGATAAAAAGAAGTGAGAACAACATTCTGCTTGAACCACCTAAACAGATGCTTCAATAATAACAACATGGTATTATTCAGAGTAGCTGTATCATAAATTCAGGTTGCCAGAATGGTATTTTAAATAATTTATAATTATACTAAGATAAACAATTGTATGAACAAATGTTATGCCACGATGATCGAATCTCCAAACATATAAAACAAGTTTCTTATGATTTATTTGTAAAGCCTAGGCGTTCTATCAATTTACAAGAAGTATATATCTATACGTACTTCTTGTAAATTGATAGAACGCCTATACACTTTCTAAGGGATAATGACCTTGTGATTTTTTATTTTATACATAAATGAAAATATATATATTATTATGAAAATGAAAATAATAAACACAGAATGTTTATCGAAGCGTATTGGAGGTAGACAAAAGTGGAACAAGCGATAAAAGATAACATAAGGGTCTATTTATACAAACGGTAACTATAAAGCTGATAGTGATCGCGAAACAGCACATAAAAATCTACAGCCCCATTCAATGGAGCGATAGCGTTAAAATTACGCTCGACGATATTCAAACACAATCATCAAATAATATTAGTGTTAAATCTAATCTGGATTACTGGATAGACGATATTTAAATAGATGAAGTGATGATGAATAACACCATAAAAAAACAGAAAGAATCTGCGGTGCGCGCTCTTGGCGCTGTGATTCTGAAAGTGATAAAGTAAACAGAATATTATATAAGAACGAAATTTAAAAACGAAAATTCGGGAAAAAAATATTATAGCTATTCACGAATTAAAAACAGGTATTCAAATAGTTAGAAGATATAAACAGACAAACGCGCTAGTTGACTTTCGAACTAAATGAAACTTAAACTCACCCATTATTCGTTATTTTTCGGTGGTGTTATTTTTAATAGTGAGTGTATAAAGGGTTGTATATTCGAGAAAGTTAACGTTATTTACACACGTATGTACATATGCATACGTATTTTGTTTGTCGAACAAAAATGTTAATTTCATTTCTGGGAAAATAAAATTGTGTAAATTTCTCATGCGATGCATTTTACTGCCTTGGATTAAAATAACAGAATTAATATCTTCATTCGCAAGCCCATACAGCCAAAAAGTAAAGACTGTGTTGTGCTTTCATGATTACTCTATGTACATAATTCTCAAAATTTTCTTTAATATAGAAAAATCAACCAACCAACCAAACAAACTAGTCGCTGCAAAAAAAAAAAAAATAAATGATAAAGAAGAAGCATAGAAATATAAAGGAATGAACAAGACCCATATTGATTAAGCAAATATGAAAGTAACTGCGTATACGTACATTTCTAAAGCAATGAATAGGTGATCAGGATTAAAGAGAAGGTTGTTAAGGGCCACTAATCATTACCCTATTCTCGTATCATGCTAACCGTTGAATTGCTTATTCGATTGCTGATTCTTGCCTCCGGAGCTCCTTAAAGAGGGCCAATTTACCCTACATTTGTAAGCCGAGTGCAAACCGAGTCTCACCCTGGTAATGTTACTACGATTCTTCTAGCTAAGATATTTAACTTTTTCATGAACGCATAACATATTTTAATTTCTATAGTTTACACCGAGAAACATTTCCAAGGAAGTTTGAGGCCAGGCAGACGTTTCGTCGTCATAAATATGCCAAAACCAAAACAGCTGGGCCGTCTTCAAGTTTGTTATTACGAGTATGTAGGGTAATCCCTACATTTCAAAGGCAAGAAGAAGAGAAAGAGTGGCAAATAAATTAGAGTAGTATTCTGAGTGAGTTAAGTGGAGTCATTTTAAAATTTCTATAAGAGCAATTTTTATTGCTACCCTGACAAGCAGTATGTCAATTCATGATGGAGCAATCAGTTTGAAGATAAAATCTGTCTCGCGAAAAACCGAAGGAGTTCAAAATTATGAACGAAGGTTATCAACGTAGCCCAAAAGCAAGTGACCACTAGGACAGGCGTGCGAAGACCACGTACCGACCAGCACACCATATTAAAGTGGTGCAAAGTGGGTTGGAACTAGGAGAGTAATGCAGAAGATCGAGTGCCGGCACACTGCTGGTAAGGTAGACTATAGGAACGGAACTTATTTAAGTTTAAATACAGAAACAAAATCCTTTAACCTAAAAAAATACAGTCATTTTAATATATCTACCAGGGGTGAGACCATGTCAGTAGATACGAGTAGCTTAGTGCAAAACAAAAAAAGATGCTTGAAAGTATGAATGCAACTTATGTCATTTGATGCTATCACATCAATGGTGTGAAGTCATCTACATATGAAACAAGAGAGCACTCAGCAAATTGTATGAGTGCGATAGCGAAGCTTGCAGATAGATAAACAGATACTGTGATAACGTATACACATATGGCTGGTTTCAATATAAAGATCCAATTCGTTAATTGAACATACATATTTTAGTGGTTGATAATATGCATTGTGTGGTAATCAAATAATCACTCATACTTTTTTGAAGCAATCAAAAACATTTATGCGAATACCGATATGCATTGATTCAGGAGATCAAAAAACGGTCTAACAAAGCTTAATTAAAAGTAAAAAGTTAATGTTACGGATCGTCGATATAATTTTTTCACATCGGCTGATAAATTAAATGGTGTGATGTGGCATATATTATTATAGCAATCAAATATGGTTAAATTAAGGCATAAATCTAAGACATGAAGACATGACATGATACATTAAATATTTTGAATGAGTATACATGCTAACATAGTGTATTATTATTACATATTTTTTAGGAGATGTTTTTTTTTATTCCACTACAAGTTAGCCGTTGACTGCAATCTCAACTGCTTGTAAGTGATGACAGTCTAAGATGGGAATGGGGTAACCTGTAAGGCGTATAGCAATTATATTAAACACATACGCCTAATCGGTTCCTACGCGAAATCGTACCGGAACGTAAAATTGTAGGGTTGTAACTGCCGACGCCTCAAATACTTAATTCATTAGAGCCGCCACGTTTATTAGCTCATATCCCAGTCTAACGCGAGCCACACAAATGGTTCGTACGTCAATATTTAGTAGATATTTCTACTGAATGTCTGTTTATATGCCTTGCTGTGCAAATTATAAAACGTCAAATATATTCACGATAATATTGAAACTGCCTGAACCAATTTAATTAGTGAAACAAAAATAGCATGAAAGCACATGGCAATTAAAAATAAATACATGTATGTGTAAAATATAAACAAAGAAATATATGGCAACGTAATACGAGATCGAATCAGCATACATAAACGTTGAAACATATTTGACTACGTATTTCCATCAAAACGGTGGCCAACAAAGGAGCTTTTGGAAATGTCATCATCATCATCCCCTTACATCCTGTCCAACACACGAGCACACTACTTCACTTTGGATTGACGGCCCTAAACGATTTTTAGCACATGTTATTAATAACTCCATGCATGGAGGTAAAAAAACAGCGGATTTTCAAATGCAAATGCAATTAATGCAATTACTACGCCAAAGAGGCAGTTTCGCAAGTGTACAAAGTACTAAACTTCCTTATTCACAATGCATGGATGGCCTCAGAATAAATAGAAGTTGTACTTTCAATAGTATTGTTTAGTTAGCATTAGTTTGAGTTCCGCAGCCAAATGGAAAATTTCCAGATCCTGTAAATCCAATGCCTATCGTCAACTCTAATATGTACTTGAGTCGTAAAACTTGAATTTCAGGAGGATTTAAAGCTTCCTTTTCTTCCTGTTCTTGTAATTTCATCTTTTAATTATCTATTGAGCTATCAAATAATCGAAGATGAAATTTGTGTGCACAGACCAAACAATTGTGTGCTTCTTAATCAGCCACTTCACCAAAATCACATTTAAGCACCTTAGTTACCATAAACTACCTATTCATTTTATGGTTCACAAAACAATTAATATTTTTTTGTTATCAAATGCTTATGCTTGTTGAACTTATGAATTCTAAAATGGGTTAAGACTCATCTAGTCAGAATTTCCAGTTACATTAGTGGGTAATCTGCAATAATAATGATTTGTTTGAGTGTTTTGCTTTTATTATTTTTTTAATTTTTGGTCATTGTTATAATTTCAATTGTTTTTTATTATTGTTTTTTTGATAATTCTTGATTTAACATAGCCATTTATATTATTTTTTTATTATTTGTTATTGTTGAACTCTTTTTATAGCCCCGGGCGACAAATTAGGCAACTGTAATGTCTTTACGTGGTGTGTATTTGCAAAATAAATAACTAAATATAGTCGAAAAAGTTGTTTCGCCAAGACATTTAATTTAAATTGCACGGGAAGCGTTTTGGTGAGATGTAATGTAAACCGTGTAGGGCTTAACAAACGCCATACTTTTTACAAGTTATGGGAGTTCCATCGTAAGAAATGCAGTGTTTAAATATCATTTACATCGTCACTTTTTATAATTCTATCAATTAAAACTTCTTTATTCAATTTATACACACTCTATGTATCTTTCATTAATTTATAACTTTTTAAACACTTTTGTACCTTTCATAATTTATAACTAAGGATATGTGTGTTTTAACGTTCCCTGATGTAAAAAGTAGCCCAAAACAAAATCAAACGTTTATTTTTCTTGTGATCTCACAGTGTCAATTAAAACTGAGAATCATTTCAATTAAAATATATAGAGCCATTAGATGAAAACACGGTAAAATGTTAAATCGTCATAAAAAAATCAATGAATACTAAGTAGAAAATGAATGAATAATATTATTTACATACAAAATTCTAAGTACGCAGAAAGGTTCTCAAGACTATAATGAGTCTGAAAGCATTTATATTCGTCGAAATTTGAATAACGCCCGACCGTTTCCAATTTATAATAACACATAATACATACGCTGAATTTCACTGTTTTTTATTTCCATAAAATTCCGTTATACGGAGTGAGGCAATACGAAATGTTACTTTTGTATAATCTAATCAATTTCCATTTAACTTCCATATATAGAACATATTAAAATGAATGGAAATCTAAAGATGTAATTTGACAGCTCTACTTGACACCTCGCCAAACTCAATAAATGTATAGAATTAAATACCATTCACTTGCTTGCAAGCTATTCGCCGATATACGTTCAACGAATAGATGCAAATAGTACAATACAGTTGCTTCAAGCGTAATAGACTATCATTTCAAGTAACAAATAGATTCCGAAACAATTTTAGTCCTAAATTTCATCCAGATCAGAGCAATGTTTAATCCTAACAAAGGTAACAAATTTACAAATAAACAAACAGATAAACTAAACAATTTATATAAGTATGGATTTAATACAATATTGAAGTTATCAACACCAACACAATTGCAACAGTAATGCCGTAAGCGATGATAGACTTATGCATGCTATAGAACCGATAAATATAGGTGTTATTTTAGGAAAAACACGAAAAACGACAGAATCCATAGTAACTATAGAGCCTTTAGAAAATTTCATCCTAGTAAATGGGATACACTGTATGAATACAAGAATAAATGTACAAATAATATATGAAGCGTAAGTAAAAACGAACGCAGCACTTAACTATATTAAAAGCTATCTTGATATTTGAAACAAAATCAGACATCAGTTTCGAATAAAACATTTCTAAAATGCAACGTGGAGACATTTTGATTTTTAAAAAGTCAACAATGGATTTATACTCGTACTTACACAATGTTGTTTATCTAACAAGGTCAACTATTAACCGGACAGAAACAAAATAAAAGAGATACTAGTAAAATATGATTTATTGAGAATTTTATTTATTGAGAATTTGTCGAATGCTATAACAATGACGTAATAAGCTGATAATCTAAGAATATTAACGTGCAATAGTATAAAGTTGATAAGAACGGAAACACACTGATAAAAGATCAAGAAGCCTCAGCTCTTCATAATTAATATACTAATATACTTTTAAAATTTGATTTGACATGGAGTCCTATATTTAAAAAAAACAGCATTTTGGCGAATCTAACTTACAGCCAAGCTTAAATGACTTTAATTTTTAATTAACTTTACAACTTAAAGTACCACTGACAGGTACCCAGTTGGTCGTTTACAGCTATAGGTAGGAGTAACTTAAAATAAGACCGCTGCTTTAATGTTTCTTTTTTTTTCAATTTTAATTCTGCGGATGAGCACGTATTATGGTTAATTAATAACAAAAAAGTATAGTATACAAAAGTATAGGTACAGGTAAAATAAGAACTAATTAAAAAGCAAGATTCCCAATAGCATTCGTAATTGCATTTTGAAATTGTGTGATGAGACGTGGAGTTACATCGTCAGCTATTAAACAACAATTTAAACAACCGCGATAAAAAAATCAGCTTCACGAGAATCTTCATATCTTCTAGAAGTTACACATTGCATGAAAATAGTTAAAGTTATTCAATTCTTCTCTTTAAGTATTTCACCGCATAATTGTGTAAACATAACATCAGAAGAATAACTGGTTATTAGGTTAGTTTGTTAGGTTAAATATCATAACTCAACTCAACACCGGATGTGAATCTTATGGTGTAAAGAAAAGTAATTTTAAATACCTACCTATAGCTAGATTAACAGAGAGAAAAGCATTTATTATCAATTGAAAATCTGTGCTGTAATAATGCTGTAAGGTCTTAACCGCAAATATTATATTCAAAAATGGTTGATAAAAGTCGTTGCCCAGCCAAAATAAGAAACATTACAAATTGGCACTTTAGTATTTCAATTTTATTTTAGTTATTTTCTTCTCTTTCTTAAATTAATATCCTTTTAGTTATTAATTGCACTCAGTTGGTGCACCTCAAGTCATAAAGCAAAAAGAACAAGAAAAAAAGATGTTACCATCAAATAGCATTCCCCATTGCTCATAAAAACAATGATCATTTAAATTACGTAGCCAGTATAAACAGGCGGATCTCTGCCGGGAACTGAAGAACGTTTCGTATTTAGAATTAATCAAGAAAACAATTATTATTATCTTCCCTTGTTTCCTGGCACTGTTTCTGGAATTACCATCTTTTTCTTTTATTCTCTTCAACTTCGTTTGCTTCCGCAATTTACAGAATCGATGTTTTTTCTACTCCAATAACGTGTTTTTAGTTCAGCTACATTTTTCTATAATTAATAAATATCTTCACATCTTAAATATTACTTTATAAATTTCGATTAAATTAAATTGACTATGAAAAGTTTCTCAAACAAGCACATCATGGTAGACATAAGTTTAGTGTATTTAAATCTATTAAACCATGTTGAACATTATTAAGAAATAAATTCTAAAATACCAAATGTTTTAGTTCAATTAATTAAAAAAAATGATATTGATCTTTCCGCAAAATTGGCGTTCTTCCAGTTAAAGAAATGCTGAAATAATCGACCGAAATAGCGATGTTCCTCTGCTCGTTATTGTAAGAGCAAAAAAATCTTATTCAATATCAGCGAATACAGGAGAGCCGAAGCATAAGTTACGATTGAATTACAAAGGCAAAGGAAAAATGTAGGCAAATTTTCTGCAAAAATCCGAGTAACCGGCCTATCTGCGGGATAGGATTAAATTCCGCTAAACGTGACGTTCCGCTGACGGCCACAGGAAAAAATTGCCACATTCCAGGACGCCTGTCTGTATAAAGCCTGGAGAAAACTTTAAAGCTTACTATTCATTATCATCATCATAATCATAATCATAATTTGCTTCATTATCAGCCATAGCCTGTTAACGTTTCGAAGCTGGGTACAGAACTCCACATTCATAGGATTTCTCAATCTCATAGCTTAAATGCTCGAATGAGAATCGACCATCATCATGTCAACCACAGGATACAATGAACATAGGTCTTTGTAGGAAATTCCAAATACCACAGTCATATGCCGCTTGAGTCCAGCGGCTCCCTGCGACAAGCATAATCAACCGTTTACCTCGTGGGGGGTCCTGCTACATTTTCCTATATGATTTGTTCCATTATAAATATGTATTTTACAGTAAAAGTGAAATTAAAGAAAAAAATGCGTTAAAACTTATTCACAACCACAACTATTTCACCGTGTTTCAAGCATTAAAATGCGTCATTATATATAGAGACAGTAAGTTCTTCTGACACAGGTAATGTTACTATGAATAAAAACCAATCTTAGAAAATAAAGTGTAATATTATGAAGCAACAATTTTCTGAAGCAGTTTCTACTAAGCTCGCCAAGGATGCGCGAACGATTCAATTAATACTTCGCCGGATAAAATGAGAATCGACTGACATCTAATTGGAAGGCTGGAAGTTTGCTCAAGCCTCAAGAGCAGGCGTAGGTGTATGGAGGTGTATGGAAGTATTTGCGGAGCTGATTGCAGGGACGCTTAACAGGAAAAATATGATTAATACAGGAGTTGAGGGATGTTTGTGTACGTCAATAGTTTGTCAGAGACAGGTGTACTCCTTTGTTTGCGTGTTCTGTTTTATGTTGGAGTTATTTGGCCGAGGCAGGCTTTGTAAACAAGTAGACAATTATGGTTACTCATTGTAGTTTCTTTTCCTTAAATACTTATTAATTTATAGAATTTTTCATTGTGTATGCCAACATTTTGTTTTTTATCTTGAATCTTAAATATTTTTACTAAGCTTAGATGAATACAATGTAATATGTGTTACTTGTTCTATAATATTATTGACTTCTATCTAAATCCATACCGTATTGAGTGTGGAACTAATATCTACGCATTTACGTTTATCATGATGTAAATAGCTTACAATAATTTTCCATTGTCTCGCAAGTATTTCTTCTTTCGTATAGCAGGAGGAGTTGAATACGCAAAATTATCCTAAATCTACGATCACTGAGTAGTTTAGTTACCTAATTTTTTTAAAGGTACTTTTTTCTTCTTCAATTCCTTGATCACTGCTCCAGGCATCGTTAAGCACCACAATTTTTGCATTAGGTTAGGCAAGTAATGATTATTTGTTCTCAGGTGTTAGTGATAACGAAAAGAACCAGCGGCATAACGTGCTGTGCAAGACAAAGAAAATGAACAGGTCAACTAAAGATTATAATAGGGAATCTGTAATATAGTACCTACTTTTTAAAGTTTATTTTTATTTTTATTCCACTACAAGTTAGCCCTGGACTGCATTCAAATCTGGTAGCAAGTGATGATGCAGTCTTAAATGGTAGCGGTCTAACATGTTAGGGAGCATGGTAGACATCAGTGGCGTGCACTTCATACATGCACAAAAGCACTGCCTGCCTTAACATTTGTATAACTCATAAAAGGGAAGGATTTTTCAATTTTATGCCATCTTCCTTCTTTATGCATACCCTGATCAAACACTTTGTGCACGCCACTGGTAGAAATACCCCTGATCGGTTTCTGCTTGACATTTCACCGGAACACAAAGACGCTTAGCGGCATGTCGGTAGGATGGTAACTAGCCACGACCAAAGTCTCCCACCAGACCAGACAAGAAAAAAATAAGAAATAATAAATACCCAAATTGCCCCGGCCGGAAATCTAATCCGAGACCTCCTACTTAAACTCACAGCGCTCACCGTTGCGACCGGGAGATCGTAAAAAGTCATCAAACTATTAACAATAATTTAAACCGTACTCCTGAAATTGGCAGAACAACATCTGACTGGACGTGTCTGCGCAAATTCCGCGAGAAGAACTCTTCGATAACCGTGATGAAGTTAGAAATTCAACCATCAGACAAACTTCACTTCCGGCTATAAGGAGTTTTATATGCTAGCTTGCTCAAACTATGTGCGGCATAGGTAATAATGTTAGTACCTACTGTTTACGAGTTGGAGGTTGTTGAGTAACTAAGTTTACAGATGAAACCGAAGGCGGAAGCCGCGAAGTGCGGAAACATAATATTTTACAGGTAACTTCGGCAATAACGTACAATCGACTTGAAATGTAGGAGCTGAGCTAGGGCCATGATTTTACCAATACCAGCGGAAGCTTCTTCTTCTTCTGGGCTTGTTTCCGTACTTAGTTGTCCGGAACCTTCCGTTGAGAGAGTGTGCTCAGGAGCTATTCGATTTGGCCAAACCATCTCCTTTCTACCATCGAACTGCGAGGTACCGAAAGAATCTGCACCATTACGTTGTTGAAATACCATCAACACGTACGAAGCGTTTTGCTTCTTCCTTTCTGATCCGCACCGCAAAGGCCTGGAATGCCCTCCCATCTTCCTTCTTCCCCGATACTCATAATCTGGGTACCTTCAAATCAAGAGTGAATAGGCATCTTCTAGGCAAGCGCGCTTCATCTAAGGCTGCATCATGCTTACCATCAGGTGGGATTGCAGTGAAGCAATTGTCTATATATTTAAAAAAATAAAAAAGTGTTACCACTGGTACGGCTCCCCGCTGGGTTACGCCAGCCAGCAAAGCTCACTCCAGAAACTTAGCACGCCGCCTAGGTCGCCTAGTACATCGATAGATTAGTACGAGCCAATTATATAATACACTAGCTGTTGCCCGCGACTTCGTCTGCGTTTGATTTTGTTTTCAAAGTATTCACTATCGCTAAGCCTTAACTGAGTATAGTAGTATATATATATATATAACATGTGACTGTCAATTAATTATAGACAAATAATTTGCAATAAAATAAAATTGTGACTATAATTAAAGATCTAAGCTATCCTATCTCTTAAGTTGGACCAGACTGCTCACGGTGTGCCAATTTAATTTAAAATCGGTTAAGTAGTTTAGGAGTCCATCGCGGACAAACATCGTGACAGGAGATTTTTATATATTAAGATGACGTGACGAATGATATCGTACAAGACGTGCCGTTAAGAGATTTAGTGTTCCGGTGCGATGTCGCGTTGAAACCCTATTCATGTAAGGCAAATAAAAGTAGTTAATACTGTAGATAATCCATATATTTTTGAAACGCACGCTATTATATAGAATTAAAATAAGTTTTGGTTCTAAGTTTTACTCTGTGGCACCATCCGCTTTAGAACACACAACAGAAATGATTCATACTATCTTCATAATCTATGAATAACTAGCAATGACAAGAAAATTATATGATAAGTTTAATATGTAACTTGACACATAGCATAGTAAAGTGTATGAAACTGAAATAAAAATCGTAAACATGGCTACGGTTTTTAAGCACACTAGTGATTTTAAATTATGCGACAGTTTTATAAACTACCATTATAAGCGATTCTAAATCAACGAGATGACAGTTCCACAGACATGAACAGAAGACATGTTGTGTCGACCCCACATAGAGTGGAATAAGGACTAGGAGAAAGCTGAATTATGATTCTTAACAATATAAATTATACAAATAAATAAAATTGAAATATCTGTCTGTCATGTCCAAATAACTGCATTATAGCTCTCAAAGTTTTAGGTGGCTGAATAATTAAGTTTACAGTTGGAACCGCAGGCTAGAGCCACGTAGTTTGGAAACATAGTATTTTATAGGTAACTTCGGCAATAATGTACAATCGACTTGAAATGTAAGAGCTAGGCCACTACTTTAACGTAACTTGCGGAAGCTAAGTGCGGGGTGGTGAATACTTTTGACGGCAATAATGTACACATGAATAAGTAAGATATTGAGCTGACAGCTGATAGTAGAAAGAAGAGAAGTAGAAAACATGATCTACGAGTAATAAAAAGTGACACTAAGAAGAAGATACCATATATGTAGTCTAATATAGTCTACACATATAAATTAAATTGAAAATATATCTGCCTGTCATTTCCAAATGATTGCAAAACCGCAGATGAATTGCATGCAATTTGATTAGGGATGTACAATCGACTTGAGATGTAGGAGTTGGGAAGCATCAAAGTACCTGTATACTTTGTGCCTCTTATCGGTGACACAAAATATACACTGTGATTTTAAATAGTCTTAATATTGTTGAAATTTAACTTCGATATTTTTTTAAATATCACGGAGTTTCATATAATTTCACCATCTTTATCATTATTGCAAATTGTAGATTATATTATAGTTCGCATGGTATATGGACACCGCCCCGCCCAGAAATACTCTTGTCGCGCGGTTTTCCACAAAGCTGAAAGCAGTGGCCGGGCGGTAATAGAAGATCTATCTAGCAAAGATATTTAAGGTTTTTGGAAGCAATTGCTCGAATTGAACTGGGTATTAGTTGTACTGTAGCTGAACTCGAAAGCTGATAAACCAATTTAGTTTAGCCTTGTACTTTGTATCTGTATGATACAGGATGATAGAGAAGTTTGTCTCTGTTTGCCTCACAAGCTATGCGCTTACAAATGCGTGCACACATACTAAACTCGAAATTTGATTTGTGACACATACACAACGCATGGACAAAGCGATCGAACATTTTACTGTTTAATCTCGATTCATTGTCTCGTAATTGCGTTAAATTTTCACATGTAATAAAAATAAATAAAATAGATTTATATGTTTGTGACATACACGTACACTGAAAACACAGCAGTCATTATATATGATATAAGACTTGATGTAACTAAATTATAACTTTACCTACAAATGCACACATACGTAGCAGAACGAAATTGTCTCGATTCAGCGTACTTATAATATTTGTAAAAATTATAATTAATGTCGTTTGAATAAAACGGCGTTGCGGAACACGGGACGAAATATCGGTTTTACCTTTATGAAACGATTCAAAGCTGGAATTGTAGATGACTTCGAAACTATTTAAACGGTATATATATTCTACCAGATTCGATTAAGTACCAAATAAATCTTTAATAACTTTGCATTACTGAAAGAAAGTTTACTTTATTGTATACCATGAAACATAAATATTAACAAATAATTACGCTTAAATTTAGAATATCCATTTTAATATAATAAATGCAAAACATTGTCGTTTGCCCTTCCTTTACGCCCTAACTAAGCAACCAGTCGATTGGATTTTCGGCACTGATTTAGTTGAAATCTAGTAGTAGTTGAATAATTTGCGCTCTTATCGCTAAAAAGGGAAATTTTAATTACTTTATTGTTGTAACATTCCTTTTCTTTTATTAAAGGAATAACTATATATAATAACTGCATTTAAAGTCTTAAACAGAAAATTGAAGTAATGACACCTATTTTAGGGTATTCCGATACTAAAATCTTTATAGAGTAAAAATTTTTACAATAATCTCTTATATTGTTTAAAACAAATAAATATATATACTAAGACAGTACACACATCGCCATCTAGCCCCAAAGTTAGCGAAGCTTGTGTTAGGGTTCTAAGATAGCTGATGAATATTTTTATGAATATAATACACATAAATACTTATAATATACAGATAAACACCCAGCCACTGAAAAAACATTTATGTTCATCACACAGACATTTTCCAGTTGTGAGAATCGAACCCACGGTTTCAGAAAGCAGGATCACTGCCCACCGACTATTATAAATAAAATAAATAAAGAAATCAAACACCAAAATACCAAGATAAAATATCGAAGTGCAAGTATACAAAAGCTAGAGTTATTAATGTTCCGCCGACAATAGATCGGTGTTCAATAGAAAAATGAATACAATATTCGGCAGATTGCGAGAAAAATGGATAGGAAAATAAATTTGCGCACCAAATCCGAGATAACCGGTCAACCGTTCGTTCTCATCAATCATTAGCCCTCGACCGGGCTGATGGATGTAGTCCTGGGCGAGATTGTGCCCCTCCCGTGACGTATCAATTTATAAGACAAAGAATGAACTGTCAGTCAGTCGAGCAGATTAGTGTTGAGCATTCCAATGGCGAGATTCACGACGAGGGGCGATACAGGTTCGGTAATTATGTCGGTTTTTCTCGCAGCTGCCTCGTCGGTGAGCTGGTTCGCATTCCCAACTGTTTTTTAATTCCACTACAAGTTAGCCCTTGACTGCAATCTCACCTGATGGTAAGTTATGTTGAAGTCTGTTAGGGAGTATGGTAGCTATATCCCTTATAGGTTTCTACGCAACATCGCACCGGAACACTAAATCGCTTAGCCACGGCCAAAGCCTCCCACCAGACCAGACAAGAGAAAATTCAGAAATTATAAATTCACAAATTGTCTCTACCGAGAACAAAACTCGGAACCTCTTAAAATTCACAGCGCTCACCGTTGAAACGTGTGATTGTTTATTTGTTTGTCCTTGCTTACCCCTCTGAGTAAGAAACCAATGAACTTTATTTTTGGCATAGAGTTATCTCAAAGGTCGGAGAGTAACATGCGCTACTTTTTATCACAGGAATCAAACGGTTTCTACCAATCCGCTTTTGTTGAGCGTTGAGGACTACGGCCTTAACCCTTCTGACTCTGGGAGAAGCCAAATGTAGTACTAAAGGGTTGTTATTGATAAGTTTATTCATTGTATTAGATAATTTTCGTCTGTACACATTTTATGATCCCGTAATTTTGTATTTTAGCATAGACCGTTTATAATTTATAGCTATAAACTAAGGCGCGGTAAGAAAATTAATTAAAATTATAAGGCGAACGCAAACGTTGAATATACCCAATAAAGTCTGAGGATAAGGGAGAGAATGCAAATTGCGCGAAATTTATTATTTCCTTGCGGTCAAAAAAAAATGGGGCAACAGGACGTGAATTATCAGAGTGAAGTAATGTTTCATAAGGAATTGTTGACTTAACAATTTTTCAGTGGATAGTCAACATCTCCTGAGGATGCTCCGATGTCGTGCGTAGAGAGTACATTGCCGAAGATTTTTTTTGTGTGGTTTATAAAGATTGAAGAAATTATAAATTGCACAGTGCAGATTCTCCTGCATTTTTAACATTTTGGTTTCCGTCGCTTTGCTTTTGATTATAATGTGGACTACATTTGTCGGGTTGACTTCATAACGCACAATTGCTTAGCCTATAAACTGTGCTGTGGAGTCAACATCTAAGAATGCTGGAGTGCTGGTGCCAAACATATTGTGTGAACGGCGTATTTTGTTAGTTTGGTCGCATGCCTATAAATAAGCGATAAATTGAAACGCACACATATTTTTGACGACCTTTCTGGTGCAACGCTGTGATCTTATAAGTAGAAGGTCCTTGGTATGATCTCCAGCAAACTTATAGTTTATGATTTTTTTCGACGGAGTCCTCGGCCGTAGCAACGTGTACTCATCAACAAAGATGTGCTACAACGCCACTACGGTAACTTATACTTTCGCGAGAAAGTTAACTACGATTTATATGGTATGGCGCCATCTAGGCACAACACTGAGAAACCGTATTGTCAATAGATGGCGTTCTTCTCGTAGTTAAATTTCAAGCGATCGTATAAGTTAACGTAGGTAGAAAATCTCACACTTGGCACTCTGGGTAGCGGGAATACACGTTGCGCGATTTTAAGTGAAAGCACCTAGCTTTTCAAGTACCTAGCTTGATAGGCATCTAAGCAAGTAAGCTTATCTTCAATCGATAAGCATCTTGAACGTTTTAACGATGGTATCAAGAAAACGAAAAGACGATCGCTATACAGTAAAGTATATTTATAAGGATAAACAGAAAATTCAATTTTTGTCTGAGACAAAACTTCGTTTTACTTTAGATAATAAAAGTTGACCGGAATAACACGGAAGCAAATCTTGCAGTATTCTTTCAAATCGTCAGCGAAGATTCGACACAAAAAAAAATACGTATTTAAGAGGACTTAACTAACTATAAAACTTCTCCTTGCCCTAATTCCACGTTATGCGGTGACCCATCTTCAAACTTAAAGACAGATTTGATGTTATCGCATATTTTTTACGTCCGTCTTGCCTGTCCGATGTCATTGAGAATGTTAGATTTTCAACTAATTACTTAAACATAACTGTTCCAACTAAATTAATTCTAACACTAATAAAAGTAATTGAAAACAAAATAGGAATTACTTAATCAATTACTTAATCGTTTGTACGCTGGCTTGAGTCCAAGTTTTCCGGCATTTAACCTTTAATATTGAATATCTGAATAACGAATGTAGAATTTTTGAATATTCTATCCGATGTCACGGCTGAAAGAGCACAATTGAATAAGCAAAATATCATACGGTCCGCTCAATCGTGGGCTATCTAAGGCTCTGCACAAACGTAGACAGGTAAGAGAAACTAACAGTCTACTTCCAAATATTTATACAAAATTATCAACTACTGATAAGCATCAACTGAAAGTCGTCTTGTCGCGCAGAATTTCTGTTTTCCGCTGTAAAAAGTCACCAAAAATACCCGTTGTAAAGTCATCTACTTGCCCGTAAAATTCTCGTTTATATTAGTTCAGCCGTTCTGAAGATTAAAATATGTATAAGTTAAAATTATCATTAAAGGGGAATCTGGGATTCGGAAGTACCTGCACTTTGCAATTACAGCTAGATATTGCAGTTATATTTATGCTTTTATATGCTAATTTATTTAGTTGCATATATACCTACTCTCGAGTAATTTACAACTCTACGTACAACGACTGTCAATTTAAAGTGACTCACATTAAAAAGACATGAAAGTTTTAGTGAAAACAAATGTACAAGAGAAAGTATTTTACGTACAGATTGTATGAGTGAAGAAGTTTTGATACATAAGACATAAGACTAGTGGATTCCAATGTTAGCAACTGGTGACTGAGTCCAGTCGCCTTGCGCCGTAATTAAACATTGCGGTGTACCATTTCCGAGAACCAAACAGTGTATATCCGTCTGCAAAGCGCCTTAACCAAAAGAGAAATAAAGAAGGCCCGGTGAAGTGACAAAACGGTCACTTAGTCAATTTTATTTATAAGTTCTAATACTCGTACGTTCTGCTACAACTGGTGAATTGGAAATATAAATTTTATTCAACCGTTGTTTTGAGACAGTGCAGGAAAAATCAATGAGCAGGTGGAATGTTTACCTATGGTACATTTCTGATGAACGTTGGTCTAACGTATTAAATTTTTAACTTTTTTACATTACATTATTATCTGTTCGATGAGTGTGCGTGCGTGCGTGTTTGTGTGTATGTTTGAAAGGTGAACCAGTAGAATACTGTAAAAAATGAAAAATTTCAAAAGTTTTACATGAACCACTTGACCAATGGGCAGTTACCAATCCTACCAGGTCTTGAGACTTATTCCTGGAAGTTCTTGAGTGAGCATTATAGTTTAAGAGGCTTATCTAGCAAGCGAAAGAGTAAACGATCGACAACTCCAGTTAACGAATCTTGTATTAAGACTGCGCTATAAATGGTACCAACAGCCCATCATAAAAAGCTTTCATAATGTCCTACCGATGGCCCGAAGGTACCTCTCCAATAACAGAAACGAATGTAATGTTACATACTTCTCCGTATAATTTCGTAACAAACCTATGTGAATCTCGGTAATAAATAACAACCAATGCATTCGATCGAAAAGTAAGCCCCGTGCACAAAAGCGCAATATATAATGCAGCAATTCCGGGACGCGTTAACTATTCATTAGCCATTCGTCAAGTTGTGGCAATTCGGCTGGCTCAGCTGGTGTATCGGGAACAATATCCGTCGACGCTACGGCAAAATATGTGAAATGTTCACAAAGCCACTGTGAATTCAGCTATTTAGCTTTCCACTTGAAACTACGGGGGCTCCGCGTCAGCTTTC
This sequence comes from Pararge aegeria, assembly GCF_905163445.1. Lineage (NCBI taxonomy): Eukaryota > Metazoa > Arthropoda > Insecta > Lepidoptera > Nymphalidae > Pararge > Pararge aegeria. The sequence continues at coordinate 4,463,647 of NC_053195.1, read as the reverse complement.
TGCTTAGCTGACATTCGGCAATTGATCGATTCGCGATTGTGGATGCTTGGTTTAATTGTATTAAGCGAATTTTTGTTCGACGTTGGTACCTATTAGCACGAGTCTGTGAGACGTGTGGATCGAATCTTGCAAATGTATTATAAACGAGAATTGTGAGATTGTGACCCCTTAAACCCCTTTCGTCCCATGTCTTCTGTATGACCATACCTCATATTACAAGTTACCATGCCGAAATAGTACGCCGCGTCAAAAATATAAACAATTTATATTAATTCATATTTTAAACGCGAAAGTGTATCTAAACCAAATTAAAATGGGACCGCCTCTGAGGTATGACATACCAAACGTAATAATACTTAATCATCAAAATCGGGAGTAGGTAATCGAGTAACAAACATACAAAAAAAAGTAGGAAAGTTGGTTATTTGTTACATACTGTACCGTAGATGCTGAACCGACATAGATGAAATATTGCACAGAGATGGCTTATATTCTGGCAAACGGCACATTTATTTAGAATTAAAGAACCAATTCTCCAGGCATTTAAAAAAATAACATTTAAAAATTGTGCACCTTGCATCCTGGAAACGGACATAGGGTACTTTTTAATTGGTAAAATAAAGCTTAGGAACTAGGATTTAAAACTCAAACAAAGTCGTGGTCATGCAAGTATGTAACACAGAACGGTATTACTAAGCCGCAGACCGTTTCAGAGCAGTCAATAGTGATGTATTCCACTTATCTTCTGAGACCCAAATACGCATTTCCGATTTGCCTCCGAAGCTCGCAACGTAACGTGCCTTGCGTGCCGATGCGACATATGTTCGGTTGTGCCCAGATATTAATCGGTCGCAAATATTTTGAATACTCAGTTTTGTCTGTGTACCAAAATTATTTAGGAGTCAGTTTTTCTAAAATTGTAATGCTTTTTTGTTTATACATTCGTCACGAAAATATTATTGAACCAATATAGGCTAGAATTCCTTAGTTTACCTACGTATAAACATAATCTTTTTATTTTTTAATTCATATGTTGTCAATATCCTAAAAAGTCGCACAAAGCGATTTGCATCTTTTTTTTAAACGCATGGCTAGGGTTAAGAACGCTTTCCCGAGTTCTGTATTTCCTCAGTCTTACGACCTGGGTAGCTAGCTATCTTGAAACAAGAGTGATCAGGCATCTTCTAGACAAGCATGTGCAGATCTGGCCTAAGGTAGGCCAGATCTGCACACTCCATCAGGTTAGATTGCCGTCAAGCGCTAGTCTAAACCGATAAAAACAATGAATTAAATGAAATGAAAACAATTATTTAAGTAAATAATTGCTTTCATTTCATTTAATTTAGTATATAAATATATTTATTATAAAAAAGTAAGTAATACTTATTATATACATAATTTATATGTATATGATAAGTATTAATTATTCATAAAAATATTCATCAGTCATCTTAGTGCCCATAACACAAGCTACGCTTACTTTGGGGCTAGATGGCGTTGTCTGTATTGTCGTAGATATTATTGTTATTGTTATTATTTTCTCTGACTAAATTTGCTCTCATCAAATTAGATAGCTGAATCGATATCGATATTTATTATATTCACATCTTATTCCAGCGTAATCTTCCTCGATATAAGGACATTAGGTAGGTACGCCCTAAAGCTGTTACTATCACGTAGTTATCCGGTTATGCGGCGGAAAATTACCGGACGACCTCTATCCGATTACTTAATATCGGGTCCTTGAGTTGTTTGAGTTTTGGCCGAATATAAATAATATATATGTGTATATTTAAAAATATAAAATAAAGCAACGTTTCTTACAAATAGTTAATCGGATATATACTACGATAATATCTTGAAATTTGTCAATATTTCTTGTTATGACCACGATCCATGTAACTTTGTAAATTTATCACGCAAACTATGGCCCTCATTGGAAGGCTTCAGAGTCACTCAGTAGGCAATGGAAAGAGCTCGGAGAAGGTGTCCATCCCAAAGTAATCATCAGAAATAAGGAGATCCGTATAAGGGTTATGACATAGCTTACTGAGTTACAAAACTCAAATCACAGTGTTTGTAGATGACAGACGAGATGAAAACTATCGCTGGAAGTCCATAGATAGAAGCGGCACATAACCGTAGCATATAGAAATCGTACCTAAGTCCAATGTCCATAAGTAGACAACCTGTTCTTGAATGATGATATGTGTGTGATGATCGTGATGATAATATAGAAAAAAATAGTTAACCGTCAAAGATTTAACTTCTGTATATTTGCGTTAATATATCTCGAAATGCAATACAAGGATTGACTTAGAGTTTTTAATACAACGTTAAATTTCTTTAAAATATAATGTTTGCATAACTACTGCTACTGGTATTTAACTTACTTCTTATATTACGGGAACAGGATTTAAAATCTATAAATGCTTTTCCGTCCCCAGGATACAAACGATCTTAGTGCCAAGTTTCATCAAGATTGGTACAGCGTTTAAGCTAAACATAGCTAAGAAACAATCACGTATATACTCGTATGTACAGTATGGATATATTCTAAGAACATAATGACAAAAATAATTGAAAAACCGGCCAAGTGCGAGTCGGACTTACGCACGAAATGTTCCGGACCATTATTTATAAAACTGCAAAAAAATCATGCTACCTTTAATATAAATTTTGTACTGTTTATAATTCAAAAATTTAAATTCAATATTTATTTATTCATGTAGACTTATCACAGGCACTTATGAAGCGTTCATACATATATGTTTACATAATTGTAAGGGGATGGTGATAACTTCTTTCGCTAACTTAAATCTAAAGCTACGAGGGTGCCAAACGCGCCCTGGTCTAAGGAGAGCCCACAACAAACATAGCCGGATAAATTTTTTTTTTGTTATCACCATCTCACAGAAAATTAATATTAAGCTATGAAGTTAGAGCAATTCACACCCAAGCTTTGTTATCGTTTAAGTCATCCTTAACATTATAATAGGGTTTTTCTGTAAGCTTACGTTTTATACGAGCGTATAAACTCGTATAAACTTTGAACTTATTAAGAGACATCTCAAAGATTTAATTCAGTAATTTGTTATACAATAATATATCATTGTCCTTTAATGAATAAGCAATTTTATGTAGCGTAGTAAACTGAACAGCGAGTTTTTTATTTCCTCTAATATTTATATTGTTACGGTCTATTTTCTATCTAAATTATGTTATATTTTTATGGTCATAAATTAAATTTTCAAATATATACTGACTATGCGCCGTCATTATTTTATATATATATTATATTATATAGTTATAGCTGCAACCGATATGCATCATCTGTGAAAAGTTAAAGTGTCTAACTATCACGGTTCATGAAAAACAAACGGACAGACTGATAGTCAGTGGAGTCTTAGTAATAGGGTCCCGTTTCATCCTAGGGGTACGGAACCCTAAATAACCTCAATCTAAAAGCTGACAATTACAAAACAAGTTACAATTTTAAAAACTGGAAACATAAGCATAATAATTAAAACGGCGCTTTTATCCAGTAAACCGTGTTGTATTTTGAATTTAGTCGCATAATTGTACCGCATTATTCTTTCGAGCTGACAAAAGGGGTAAAAGTTTTAGTCATGCAATTTTTCCGGCACCGGTCTTCCTGTCGGGGACTAATGACACACGCGGCGTGGCTAAAGTAAACATTTTCTTTTAAAACTTACTTAAGTTATAAAAGAGCGTTGTCTGTACTTTTTAATATTATGTGTAGGCATTGGTTACCATATTTGCAACATATATCTTATCAGAGAGAGGATCTCACTTCGGATATTGTTTTATCTATCTAATATGAGATTTAGTAACCGATTATTCTACCTTAATTTCAAACATGTGTTTACACTCCTACACACAGTGCATAGAGGGTATGCACAGGGTATGCAGATGATACAAAATGAAGTAAATCTCCAGTATGAATTATAAATACTTGAGGGTAGGATTTTATAACTCTTAGAATGTTATGAAAATTAAGCTTAATTTGCTATACTCCGCGAAAAGCAGGAGAATTTGTATGGTGCCATTTATAATTTCTTCAACCCTTATACTCCACACCAAACAGATCTTCGGCAATGTACCCTCTACGCAAGTTTCGCTCCGAAACCGGAGCATCCTCAGGAGATGTTGACTAATTGTACAATGAATAATTGTTAAGACGACCAAAGACCAGTAAAAGAAGTTAATTGTAAAGTAGGTACATCGGTTACTGTTCTTTTTAATGTTATGTGTATGACGTGCATAGAGGGTATTCACAGGGTATGCAGATAAAATGAAATGAACAAATCTCCAGTATGAGTTATAAATACTTGAAGGTAGGCTTTTTATTAACTCGTACTGGAGATTTTCTTCATTTTATATCGTCTGCATACCCTGTGCATACCCTTTATGCACGCCACTGTGTGTAGGAGTGTAACCTCATGTTTTAAATTAAGCTAGATACATCGATACTGTTCTTTTTAATTTTATAGGTGTGCACTATATGTTAAACTTAAGGCTAGGCATTGTCAGAGTTATGAAAAGCCTACACTCAAGTATTTATAACTCATACTGGAGATTTTCTGTGCATACCCTCTATGCACGCCACTGTGTGTAGGAGTGTAACCGCATGTTTGAAATTAAGGTAGATAAATCGGTTACCAAATCTTATATTAAATGCATAAAACAATATCAGAAGTGGGATCGTCTCTCTGAAAAGATATATGTTACAAATATGGTATTATGCGTTAACACCATACAAAAAAGCATTTAGAGATTATTAAATAAATCCCATTTTAACTTTTCCCATTTGCTTCATAAATTTTAATAACAATTATTATGATCATCATTTATCGATAGATGTCGTTGAAATGAATATAATAAAGTATAGACCTACTAATTAATCCGCATTAGACCAGCGTGGTGGGTCTATGCTGCAAAACCGTTTCTCCTTTGAGGCCTATGCGCAGCTGTGGTGTAGTTAACAGACAGCGGATCATGATAGACCTACTACATATAATTAATGCAAGAAAGAAAATTACTTAGAAAGTATCTCATGAAAGTGTAATAAAACTCATGAGAGTATTAGCACTATGCAATTTTACATAGCGGCTATATAATATCCTACCGTATATTATGGAGGGTAATATGATGAACACTCAAAGGAGTGACGCGTCAGCCAATTTACTGGATGATATTCACACCTGTTGTTACTTTTATGGTTATAATATGCCCGGTCACACTGAGTCACGTTCGCTTAAATTAATCCAGTTAAATTTATCTATCGAAACTACCTGAAGGACCTACCTTTAGGAATATCGGAAGCAACAAGAATATCTTGTAATATTTAAGTGTCGATTATAATATTATTACGACTATATAAAACCGTTTCATCTCTATTTTAGATAGTTCTATATAAAGCTATAAAGTTCTATTCTATAAAGCTATCAAAAGCAAAGTTTTTTTCCCGTATAAATAAATGAGACAGGAATTGTAAAATGAGTTTAATATATATGTAAGCCTACTAATAATTATTATAGCTAGCGTATAAATAACTACATTAAAAGTTACGTATATTTGTGATATTGAGTTATATTGCAGTAATTGATCTTGATAATTGTTGCACTAATATTTGTTATTGTCTTTTTCGAAATTCCTATAAATATACGTGTGAATTATATTAATAATAATTAAAATGTAGAAACACAAACTAGTTATAAAATAATCAATCAACGATACTTTTGAGGGTACATCTGTGAGGTAGTTTTTTGATTGAGGGTGGGAGGTGGTCATACGATGAGGCGGACGGACGTGGCATTAGACGATATTGTGTGAGCACGATTGGTAGAATTCCAAAATATAAAATGTGTTAAAATCAGTGTTGTGAAAATTATTTAAAGTTCCTGTTTCCTGGTGCTAGGCCTTCATATATTACTTAGGATATATATTGCTTAAGATTTGACGACCGTTTGGCGCAGTGGGCAGTGACCCTGCTATCTGAGTCCAAGGCCGTGGGTTCGATTCCCACGACTGGAAAATGTTTGTGTGATGAACATGAATGTTTTTAATCGCTGGGTGTTTATTTGTATATTATAAGTATGTATGTATATTATTCATAAAAATATTCGTCAGTCATCCTAGTACACAAACACAAGCTACGCGTACTTTGGGGCTAGATGGTGATGTGTGTATTTTATTTTTTATTTTTTAAAACTTAATTCAAGAAAAAATAAGTCTCTTCGTTTGACATCAAAAATGCGAACGCGCATAAATTATATTATCATATTAGGTAGGAAGATGGAGCTGTAATACCCCCCACGCAGTATGCTCAACGAAAACGGTGTATGGGAAAGAGAAGCGCATAATTAATTTCATATTGGGTACAGTAAATAATGTGATATTTACAATTCATCATTCACTCTGCGATAAAGGGAAACGAGACAAAACCTACTTAAGATTTCTGTAGTGGCTGTTCCCCGCGACTTTGTACGCTTTTCATCGATTTTTAACAATTATGCAAGAATCGGCACTGAAAGTATTCCATATCTTTATCCAGTACATACAATTTCTCTAAGCTGTTTCTCTATTAGGTCAACTTTGAAGACTACCAGACACCATTATAACCGATTTTTACCATTGGGTTAATGTGAAAAGAAGTCATAAGAAAATGGTTTAGAATACAACATCGCGTACATTTACGCGTTCCCATGGTCATTTTCGACTTGGCTTTAATTTTTTTTTTTTTTCGTTTAGACGTTTTTCTTTTTTTTAGCGTACACGCCGGGAATCCGCTGGTTATATAATAATAACAATGAATGAAATAAACCGTAACAATAAGGCAAATTAGTCTCCTTTCCAATCAGCGCGTTTTAAGCAAGATGGTCTACCAAAAACCAAATAGCATGACATCTCGTGTATCATACAAAAAAAAGTGTGTGCGAATAACCTTTACGCGCGATTGAAGTAAAACTTTTATTATTATTTATTGATGAAAGAGTAAAATGTTCCTGGGACTCCGCCATTTAATTAATTATTCACTATTTCATTTTTATGTATTAATATCACTTTCACATTTTATAAATATTTTCATTTGTTAAATAGAATAATTGAGAGTAGAAAATTGAAGGTTATATCAGCACACGCGAATATAACCTTGTCATTGACTATTATATATGTCGCAATCGTCAGAAAATTTATTAATAATATATTTATAACAAAAAGTAATAAATAAACAAGTATATTTAGAGATTTCCAAAAAAGGTTGCAATTTCAAATATTTGTTTTTAAAATTGTTGAATTTTTATTCACTTTGCTGTTCACAATTGATCCGTTTGAAAATATTGGAAATAAATAATCCTAATTGATAATAATATTTGCCACTAGCTGGCGTTTAAGTCAGAAGCGCGGAGTATATGACGTATACTTACGACCAATACAAATTATTATTTTTAAATAGCGGAAACCACACAGACGTGACGTAACGTAAGCGTTACTTCCTTCAAAAAAAAATCTGAGTTGCTCCCTAGACGCGCCTAAAGAAGTTTAACTTCAAAAAAACCTGTGCTGTTTGCTGGTTAAGGTCGTTCAGGCGTCATTCAGTTAGTCATAGTACTATTTTATGGGTATACTTGTAGATGAGGTTACGCCTCTTCATATAAACTTTATTGCGAGCTCTTAGACAAATGATCCGTGGGTCTAACAAGTGGTGATAAAGAGCAGCGCTCTGCAATTTCATATCTTAATGCATTGCCAGATGTTCATGACAAATATTCCTGAATCCCGCTCGTACTGTAGAATAAGAGCGAATAAACTCGCTAAGCGAAGTTCATAATATATTGACCGAATGACATCTCAGGGAGAGGTTAGATTAAAATTTCGACTAACCAAACATATCCCGAGTTATCATTATATCTTCTATCCATCTAAAAATGCACAAAAATATTTATATTTCTAAAATAGGAATTGTACTGACTGCTTGAATGAACTATCAACGTAAGCGAATGGGATTAGAAACTTAAAATTATGACAGTAAGGTTTACTCTCTCAATTAAAGGGCTGGGATATGAATAGTGCTGCATCATCATCCGTCATCATCATCAGCCCGCAAGCGTCAATCAGGTGAGATTGGAGTCAAGGGTTAACTTGTAGTGGAATAAAAATAAATAAAACAATTAGTCCAGTGCTGGACTTCATAGGCTTTCCCAAGAGCGCCGCTATCACACTTAGTCCGCCACCTTTCTCATCCAGCCACTTCCAACTACCTTTTTAAGGTCACCTGTCCAATGAGCTCTTCCCACACTGAGCCTGCCGGTCCGCGGTCACCACTAAAGCACGCAGATTCTGTATCTCTGTTGACACCAAATTTAGCTAGCCACTGTGGAAAGTTGCCTTCAAATAACCTGTTAAATTCATATTTAGCAGTTTGAAAATTAAGTTTACATCTGAGTTAATTTCAATTCGGTTAGCAGATACAATTACTTAATGTATGAAATAGAGGTTTGGGCTTTATTTTAAAGCAACTTTCCACGGTAGCTAACTAAATTTCGTGTCAACTAAGATACAGAATAGCCCTGCAGAACCCGTCTGCCCTAAAGGCTGATTCTGGTTCTAAGATCTATAACCCACCTACTTTTGGCTACGTCGGTGCTGCATTATGTCTTGCGATTCCCTAGCTAGTGGCATTTTTGTAATGGCATAAAATTCAATTATAATCTTGCTATCGGCTTTTTGATTAAAACCAATCTCAAATGTAAACAATTTTAAGCGGAATAAAATGGCGTTAATAATGAAAATGTTAATTATATTTGGTTTGTAGATTAAGTTTTTAAGCGTATTTATTAATTTTACATATTTATGTAATGGAAGTTTAAAACCTACAGTTACGGGTAGAGTGTTCCTCAATATTTGTGCAAAGCCGATTAATTGGGTGCACAGGGCTTTATCAGTTAATCTTTTTATTTTATAAATAAACCTTCGTCACTGTGGTACCTTTACAGCATATACAAAGTAATTTTAAAAGAGCACCTATTAAGATTGTCTGTCTGACCAAACGTTGTGTGGAGGAGATCGCTTCAAGCGATAAGGCCGCCTTTGCACATATATTTTTATTTACCTTTGGTTTGTGTCATTTTTTTTCTATCTAGACTTTCTATCTATCTATTAAAGATACCAAATCTATCAAATATATCTTACACACGGTGTAGAGGTACGACTATGATTTAAACTAAGGTACATAAGTATAATATATATATGTATATATATGTATAATATATATATATATATATATATATATTCTATACTTTTGTTCCTTAGTTATATATATATGTATATATAGTATTTACGTATATTAGCGAGTTTAGTATGAATTTAATTTAATATTTTAATTTTATTCACTCATTGGTTAATAAATGGAATTTTTATCGATATGTTTTTAAATAGCTCGGAATGTCTTGAACCTAATTAGCGTTGAGAAAGTTTTAATAACAATAAATCTTCTTAAACGAGTTCATTGGATTACTATTTACTTTGTGAGAATTTTTTTTTCACCGTGTGGAATTGCATAGACTTTGTAATAGTAGGGATATGTTACTTAAACCTTGGAAAAGAGCAACTACTGAGTTTCTTGCCGGCTCTTCTCGGTAGAATCTGCTTTCCGAACCGGTGGTAGAGTCACACAAACATACATACTTGACGTTTCAAAAGTGCTTATAAAGTAGGCCTACTTGAAATAAATGAATTTGAATTTGAATTTGAACAATCAGCATCATAAATCAGTTAATATGAGACATATAAATATTATTAACAAAATTCAAGCTACAAGGGTAAAAATAATATTCCATATTCCAAAAAAAGGAAGGAAATATTTCTATAGACTTTTTAAGTAATAAAATAAAAAAGAGCCTTGTAATAATAGAGGTCTTTAACAATAGCGTTTTACTTTAGAGCTTTGAATATTTTAGAGGAAATGAAGATGGACGCTTCCGGAATAGGTACTTTGTAGCGAACATGGCGGAATATGGAAATCCTTTACTAGTATAGAAGCACGTAGTTAGGTATTATTCAGATTCAGATTACAATTTAAACTTGCATCTACTCGTATAACACGTTCATACGATTATCTTATTGCGTAATATTTTGGTCTCGTTGGTCTGGGGGTTGCATGTTTACCTACACTAACTTCACTTTACGTTGACTGCTGGACAGGTCTTTTGAAGTGAGTTCCAAAATCCACGGTCGAGCCGCTTGTTTCCAGCGGCTCCCTGTCGCTTGATGTCATCCATCCATCCCGTCAGGTTACCGGTTAACACACCAACGCTACGTTAACCGACGCGTGGTCGCCATTCCAGCAGCTTGGGACACCAATTCTTGGTTTTCCGAACTATGTGCCTCGCTTATTGCTTCTTTAGCCTTGCGACTCTGCTTTTTCGTTAAATCCGGTTATTATTATGAGAACCATAGTTTGCGACCTTATTTCATATTTCAAATTAGAAATGCTAATAAGAGATATTTTTTTCTGTTACGCTTTCACGTCTAAACTATTTCACCTATAATTAGTTGGCAAGAAGTATGAGGTATAAATCGGTAAAATATGACATTTCAAAATCTGTATATTACATAACTAGCAGTTGCCCGCGACTTCGTCCGCGATAAAATTAAAATTTTCCTCGAAATTAAAAGAAATCCCGGAACCGCCTACGCATTGTTTCAGCAGAACCAAAAATAAGTTGTATGATTTATATTTAATTGAATAATAATAAATGGGAATATCTAATCAACTATCACTTTTCAGATACAACCGAATAAATCTTTAATAATAATCTTATTTAGTATTTATATTAAAGTATTGCTTACTTTTGTATAACCTGTACAGATTTAAAATATAAAAAAAAAATCCCAAGTTACCCGTTAAAATATTTTAATGTAAGAAAACTTAATTGCATTAACATTTTCCGTCCATTTCCCTATGATCCGGTTCACTAAGTAACAGGAAGAAAGGTAACTATGCAAATTACACCAAAGGACACGGTAGTTCGCATAATCAGGGTTAACGAAATAATTGGATAGGTCGCAACTCAAACCTCCGTCATACATCTCTGTGGCAGAAGTAAAGGGGTAATTTTGCTACCAGAGCGGCATCTTATGATACTTAACCACCAAGAGCTAAGCTTTAGTAAGATTACAACATCTAAAAAAATTAAAGTACCTAATTGAAAGAAATATCAAGATTTTTTTTTATTCCACTACAAGTTAGCCCTTTACTGCAATCTCACCTGGTGGTAAGCGATGATGCAGTCTTAGATAATAATAATAAATATACTACAACAATACACACTTCGCCACCTAGCCCCAAAGTAAGCGTAGCTTGTGTTATGGGTACTAAGATAACTGATGAATATTTTTATGAATTATATATACATAAATACTTAGAAAATACATATAAACACCCAGACACTGAAAAACACTTATGCTCATCACACAAACATTTTCCAGCTGTGGGAATCGAACCCACGGCCTTGGACTCAGAAAGCGGGGTCGCTGCCAACTGCGCCAGTCGGCCGTCAAAAGTAAGATGTAAGTAAGATGTTAGCGGGTTAACTTGTTAGAGAGTATGGTAGTCATACCCCTAATCGGTTTCTACGCGAAATATCTTAGCGGCACGTCTTAGTCGATACGGTGGTAACTAGCCACGGCCAAAGCCTCCCACCATACCAGACTAGAGAAAATCCAGAAATTATAAATTCCCAAATTGCCCCTGCACGGAATCGAACCGGGGAACTCTCACTTAAATTCAGAGCATTGTTGCGCCAGGAAGGTAGTCATAAGATAAATAAATAAACATACTACGACAATAGATAAGCGTAGCTTGTGTTGTGGGTATTAAGATGACCTATGAATATTTTTATGAATATTATACATAAATACTTATAATATACAGATAAACACCCAGACACTGTTTAACATTCGTGCTCATCACACAAACATGTCCCAGCTGTGGGAATCAAACCCACGGCCATGGACTCAGAAAGCAAGGTCGCTACCCACAGCGCCGGTAGGCCGTAAATTGCAATTTATTCACAGGGGTAACTTTTTTGAGAGGGTAGCATATTATTATAGTTATAGCTAAGACCAAATGACGTTAGGCTATAAGAGTTGGTAATTGAAGTTGAATGTTAAAATTTTGAATGAAAAGCTTTCAAAAGGTTTGTTGTTAATTTTGTCATTATGTATTTAGCTTATACCCAAATAATTCTTCTTTCAATAATTCTTTTAATTTGTTTTGTTTTTTTTTATATTGGTAAATTGCTATGTTTTGTTTTCCGATTTGTTGTGTTGTCCTTTTTTTGATTTTATCTTTTTCAATAAATGCAATGCTTAGTACCTTTGGGCGTTCGAAATAACAATCATAAATAAATAGCATGGCTACGCTTTTCCTACTGTGTTAGGTTAAATAGGAGACGTGATCTATTTGAAATTACACGTGCTGTAAGCACAGAGGGTATTACCTACAACCGAGGCTATATTCTGCACTGTTTGGTTTCAAAGTTTAGGCTACTAAAGAATAAATGCTCTATGTTGATCTAAAATTAATAATATGCTAGCAGGATCAATTAGGCAGACTTGGTAAGGCGTAACATAAAGCATTATTCATTACACTTGCCCTGAGCTAGCAGCTTTTAGATACAATTCTTAAACAGCTTCGTTGATAGTCATTGCTAGGGTTACTGTAAAAATAAACTGAAAGCGGGGTAAAACTTGACACACGTAATATATAAATATATTTTCTGCTTTGTCAAGCAATTCCGACTGCACTTCTGAATCATAATTTTTATTTTTTAAGTTTTTCTTATATTACCTTTGTTTAACTTTTTTTTTTGTATATAAGATTATAGTTTGTCGTGTTAATATCAGTCATTTTGTAGTAAATGCTGTGCACACGTTTTAGAAAGAAAATATTTGTAATTTTCCTTTAAAATGTTTTGTGAACCAGCTGTTGGTGTTCCTTTAATAAATAAATAAAAATAGAAATAAAAGCTCCGTTGCTATTACAATAACTCTGCTTTTCACAAAGTAACGAAGTAAGATGTAGATAAACAGGGGTTAGCTGTGACGTAAATAAAAAAGTTTATCTATAGATATATTTAAGAGCTCCGTTGCTATCAAATCATAGCTCTAGTCACAGGGTAACAGTGAAATAGTGTTAGTTAAAAAGGGGTAAGCCGTGACGTAAATAAAAAAATTATCTATATTTTGAGAACTCCATTGCTATCAAATTATAGCACTGCTATTCATAGGGTAACAGGGTAATAGTGGTAGGTAAACAGGGGTAAGCTGTGACGCAAATAATTACACGCGCCGTGAGCACAGAGTTATTAGGTACAATCGAGACTTGCGTCGTCTTTTTGTATTGTTTTGTTTGGTTAACAAAGCATTCAAGTAGTACGTCGTCGAGTTTTGTTTTGAACTCGGTTCGAATGTTCGATGAATTTCTCGTCTACAGTTTTTATGGCAATAAAAAAACCTATAGAATTATTTCTGCTATGGGTATTTTCTGATAATTAATAATTAACGTCCGTCAAACTACATTGGAGCAGCGTATCGGGTCTAAAATCTAAATTCCTATTTCCTGTGACTGGGATTGCTAGTACCCAGTGAGATATTATTTAAAATAATTTCGTATATTATACATTATATTTGACATAGCTGTTTCGTCTTATGTGACACCGAGGCAAATAAAATAACAGGTAAATAAAATAAAAATGTTTCTAACTTCTTTTCAATAAAATCTATCCGCAACACCAATTATTATATTTATATCCTTATTTTGAAAGAGCCACCACTTTATAAAACAAATTTTCGTTCTACAAACATAAGCTCTAAACCATAGACATGGACTTATGTCTATGCCTTTAGATCCCAGTACCAGTGAGGACACAAACACTACTTATTCAGTACATAACACACAGCACACTCGTATATGATAATATTTATGTTCAAAAAAAATTAATTATAAAATATGAGTCTATTTAGCTCCATAATAGTCAGCCACAGCGCTACAAATAACACTAAATGTAACTATTGTACTGAAAAATAATTGTTCCACCAACCATCAACTCCTTAATTTCCCATCGACCGTGCCCGTCCAAACACACTCGGACCGTGCATTCATTTGGAAGGCTCACGGCACGTAAACTAAACACGCAACTGGTTTCACTACAACGTGTTTATGAAACTGGACCGTAACTCTAAATGGTCAAATTACTTTTGACCTTCTTTGTGGCTAATATATGTACCTCAACTGAAAATTAAGCTTAATTTGCTATACTCCGCGAAAAGCAGGATAATCTTTATGGTGTAATTTATAATTTCTTCAATCTTTATGCTCCACACCAAACAGATCTTCGGTAATATACTCAACAATTATTCATTGTAAACTCAAGATTTCCTGCGGATGCTCCGGTTTCGGAGCAAAACATGCGTAGAACCTAGAGGGTATATTGCCGAAGATATGTTTGGTATGAGGATAGAAAAAAATTATAAATTAAACTTGCTTCTATCCAATATGTGGACTTATGTAGTTGAATAAATTTACTTCACAACGCACAAGTCCACTCAACAATTGAATATATTTTGGAATTTTATATTTCAGCTTTCATTATAGGACATTCAACTATAGTAAATATATCCATGGTATAGTTTTATCGTCATCATAAACCTAGTCCACTACAAAGCACGGATCTCAAAATGAGAAAGATTAAGGTCATAGTCCATACGTCAAGTGCGGATTGGTAGATTTTACATATCTTTGAGATATTCGTGTACTCAGGCACACAGGTTTCCTCAGACCAGACTCCATCGAGGCGTGCCACTTGTTTAGATTATTTGCTGATAAAATATAAAGTTAATGTTTATTAGGTTACAATAGGGCTGACATGCAGCTAAAAATAAAAAAAAAATAATAAAAAAAAAAGATGTACTTCTTTTAGGGCACGTTTGGAAACCCCCTAGCTTTAGTTATAAGTAAACGAGTGCAGTTATCACCATTACCTAGTATTAGTGTTAACATGTTAAATGTATGCACGCTTCAGAAGTGCCTGTGATACGGTCTACATGAATAAAACATTTTTGAATTTAGAATTTTTTTGAATTTCACCTTTGTGCTATTTGCCTTCCTCAAAGTACTCAACCAAGTAATATTTGCCTTACGCAAAGTACACCGCCTGCTTCCATCCAATACAACTACAGCAGTATTAATACGTAAATAATATAAGTTTTGCTAACGGCATAATAACGCAGTATTAGACAAAGCAATATTCTATCATCTCATACTAAATTTAAGCGGCGACAACAATATTAGTTATTTGCCAGAATGTCGTACGTACCAAGAAGATAAAATCGCATCGTACCAACTTAAACGGCGACAACTAGGTACACTAAACACGTCCAAGGAACAATAACTGAGCATTATTGCAGTAACCGAAGTAGGAAGTACCCAATAACGTCCATAATACGGTACTCTATATGAAATGACCTGAAGATAGTGAGTTCTGTATTAAGAAGACAGTTGTTCCTAGACGAGATATTTTGTCACAGACAGTTGCAGCAAGGATTTTTAAATAGTTATACAAAATAAGTGAGACTTTAAATAAAAAAATAATATACCGATTTCACTTCAAAATAAAGCTACAACGATCTCTATGAGCATTAGTCAATATTGTCTCACAATAATTATATATATTTCACACTAATAATTTAGTTGAATATTATGGCAATTAATGACCATAAATAATGACCAATTAACAACAAGGCTGCTTGGAAGCAGGCCACTCCGCTCTCATCTCAAACAAAATAGAAAAATTATCTTTGTTAAACTTTAAAATGATGTTGGAAAAGAGCAATCTGCTGAGTTTCTTGCCGGCTCTTCTCAGTGGAATCTGCCTTCCGATGGTAGTGGTAGTGTCACAAACAGACTGACTTGACGTTTCAAAAGAGCGTATTAACTAGGCCTACTTGAAATAAATGAATTTTGAATTTTGAATTTTGATTTTTGAAATTTTATTTAACTTTACGTAATTAACAATATTCTGACAAATAAGTTATATTGTTATTATTATAATTAATGTCCAATTTTCAGTACTAGCCCAGAGTTTCAGTATTCTACTAATCAATCTAAAATATTTGTTACCTAAATTGAGGGAGTGATGGAAAAATGTGTAATCCGCCATTTTGTGGCGGCGACCATCTTGGAGTGATTTCTATCACACATAAGAACGTTCCCGACTAATAAACCTTTCAACAAAACAACAGCAACCAAACAAAAAAACCAAATTCAAAATCGGTTCATCTGTTCGAGAAATACAATCCCACAGACATACATATATCCGACACCCAGAACATACACACACACACATACATACACACACACACACACACACACACACACAAACACAAACACACACACACTCACACTCACACAGGACGTCAAACTTATAATACGCCTTCATTTTTACGTCCGGAGTTTAAAAAGGACCAGCTTTAAGAATCAGTATGTCTACTACAAAAACGGTCGACCACGTACATTGCGTCGTTCAAGGGGGAGCAAATTGAACCATATAAACGTTACCGAAGCCGAAAGTAATAAAGGTCACCATATGTGTAACATAATAAGACCCCGCAACGTGACAAAATCGGTCTTCTTATTAAAACGTGTTAATAAATCCTTCGTCATTTTTGGCCGTCGCTTATTTAATCTGTTTTACTACGATTTAACAGTTCTCTGTGCATGCAAACTACTGAGACTACAGAACTATAAATTAATTAAATATAGAAAATGTCTATAATATACATATCTTAATAGAATTAATATATATACTTATATCTTAATAGAATTTCAGTTTTTTAATACAGGTGTCACTGTGTCAGAACGTTACTACGAGGCGATATTCCTTAGTTGTTATCATTACATGCTACTTTTAGCAATAAAAATATTATAAAGCTAAGCATAACGAAATTACCTATAGGTATTCATCAAGCTTACGACCATATAACAGTTTTCTCTGAATGCAATCTGCTAAGACAATATAAATCTAAATAAACCGAATACAATATATGTGAGGCGTGAGCTCTCTTTATAATTTCAGTCTTTTGATACTAGGACAACAGCAATGAAATGGTAGTGCTATTTCATTGCTGCTATTAAAATAAACATACTACTGTACTTTAAAGGGAAGAGATAAGAAATTGGTTCTATTTTTTTAAGGTTACAGGTCGATTTAAATAAAACCCCTTAGACAAAATCGAACAATAATGGAGGATTGTCAATTAAGTTGGATAACTAACGTAGTTATGAAATTAGGCTCTTTTCCATGAGCATTGTATATGAATATCCTCTCCGTTGAACTAACTAATGAGGAAACCTGTCCTGTATTTTATAAATTTTGTGACAATTGCTAAAAATATACATTATCAACGAAACCAATTGTAGAACTGAAATTAAAATTATGTCGTTGAATTTTCCGTAGTTCAATAAAACTTACGTATTTACCACGCAACTAAGTGTCAAAGCCACATTTTGTATCCAACTTCTTAGTATTTCTATTATAATATTAAAGATAACTTAAACGTTAAAAAAGCTTGGGTATGAATTGCTCTAACTTCATAGCTAAATATTAATTAATTAACAGTGGTGATAAAAAAAATCCGGCTAAGTTAGTTGTGGGCTCTTTTAAGACCGAGGCACGTTTGGAACCCTCGTAGGTTAAGGAACGTAGTTATCACAATTACCTCACAATTATGTAAACATGTATGTATGAACGCTTCATAAGTGCCTGTGAACCTGTGATAGGCCTACGTGAATAAAGAATTATTGATTTCATTTGATTTGTGGGAGGAAACCCTGCCCTTTAGTGGGCCGGTAATAAATAATAAATAATTAAATTTATTACCACAACGCACACATCGCCATCTAGCCCCAAAGTAAGCGTAGCTTGTGTTATGAGTACTAAGATGACTGATGAATATTTTTATGAATAATATACATAAATACTTAGAATATACATATAAACACCCAGACACTGAAAAACATTCATGCTCATCACACAAACATTTTCCAGTTGTGGGAATCGAACCCACGGCCTTGGACTCAGAAAGCAGGGTCGCTGCAAACTGCGCCAATCGGCTGTCAAATAGGCCGTCGGCCGTCAAATAGGTTGATACGATCATAAAAATGATGATTTTCTATTTACCTATACTTCATATTGCACCAAAAAAAACTATTTACAAAAGGCGACTTTTATAGGTACTACGCGTTTAAACTTGGATCATGCTAAAAACATTGAAGATGAAGGTTATATTTTATATGGAAGGAAACTCAGCTCATACTAGTAAACTAAACTAAATATAGTAGGTAGCAAAATATTTATTTAGCTACCCAGTCTCCTTAGTCAGTATTAAACTTCACGAGCGCCTACACCTAGTCTTAACTCACCCGCTGGCATAGTAGCAACCTCGCCAATATTTCACGATGATCTATATCCTCTATTAGGGAGGAATTTCAAGCGAAACTCAAGACGTTACGTGAAACTGTTTAATCTTGCTACATTAATAAAAACTGAGATTCTGCTGTGGCGGTGCAAAGTGAAATTTACGAGTTACTTTATTATTTTTGATTTTTTAATAATCTTTTGGTTTACTCTTCTTCTAAATTATGCTAGACCGGAAGCTTTTCTTTGAAAACATTTATTGTATTAATCATTTTATTATTTATTTGACTCTCTCCCTTTCTTAAATGATTATCAAATATGTTTAAAATAATTAAACTTAAATGTGCTTTTTACATTTTTCTGTCTTAAAAGTTGTTTTAAAGGTTCTGTCATTTATTCATTCATTGATGTGTGTGAATTTAAATTACTATAAAAGAGATAAATATTTTGATAATATCAAAGAATAGTTTAATGAAAATTATAATGTTGGAAATTATGGATAACAGAAATCTTTTTAAAGAAAAAAATTTATTTTTGATTTACAGACCAATAAAAAAAAATTAAAATATTAAATATATGATTGATAATTTTTATTATGTTTATAATTATTGTACATTTTAAATTTATATCTTATTCTTATTATTTTGTATTATCTGTATTATTTTATGTTCTGCGTGCAATAACCACCTTATTAAGAAAATACAAAAACCGTGTACGCGACTAATTTTGAAGCATCATAAACCACTCCACTTTAGCTGTTTCTCGAACAAACTTCATATTATTTCGCAATTAAAAGAAATTATTTTACCTCTAATGTTCTAAACGTTTACCATCAAATGGGATAATTTGAAAAATTTTGTGAGCTAGCAACATTCCGCGGGTGTAAAGTTAGACGTGCACGTGGAGTTTTCACTATTTTTGGACACAATGCACTGCGTACAATACTAGCTGAATGAGTATTCTGTATGTTCTTAATTCTGTGGCAACATAGTGTTTCTTCTCTCTTTATTGACAAGGATTAAGTCTTTTTGATAACTTCCTTAAAAACAAACTTTCTTACTTCTAGTAACCAGTTAGTAGTAGTAAGTTCAGTTAATGTTCGTTTTTAAATCAATTAGCTCTTGACTGCAAGGTCTACTTGTGGTAAGTGATGATGCAGTCTGAGATAGTAGGTAGTGAGCTAACCTGTTAAGAATATGGCAATTGTATTTAACCATACCGTATTTTGATTTTTACGAGTACCCGAACGCTGTCTTTGTTGGTGGTGTTATGAACGCATTAAAATAAATAAATAAATAAATAAATATACTACGACAATATACACACCGCCATCTAGTACCAAAGTAAGCGTAGCTTGTGTTATGGGTACTAAGATAACTGATGAATATTTTTATGAATAATATACATAAATACTTATAATATACATATAAACACCCAGACACTGAAAAACATTCATGTTCTTCACACAAACATTTTCCAGTTGTGGGAATCGAACCCACGGCCTTGGACTCAGAAAGCAGCGCCAATCGGCCGTCAAATATTCAATTAAAATCATAAAATTAAAATATTCTGTACCTCAAGATAAACCTACTTGTGTATATCGGAAAAGTAATATCTTACATTCAAGTATTTCCGAAAATAGTAACTATTAATACCTAAAAGCAAGACTTTATAGCACCATCAAAAGCACCAAAATAGACACAGCTTCACTCGTGGCGATGAAAAAAACAAAAATAAAATACAATATACATTTTAGCATAATCATCTTTTCAAGCGTCCGACCCCACTACTCAAGCGACTCTTTACCGGGAAAGATAAGGCAGGCTTTCTATGCACCTACACTCATTAACTCCACCAAAGTAGAGGCGCTAGTAAACTATGCATGTATCGTGTTTGCATCTCTTTTCAGTTTCCCGAGCCTTCATCGTCCATACTTAAGCTTGAGGTTTTAGCTAGCTCATACTGCAAAAAGTAACTGCATATGTTTTAAAAGAAAAAGTGAATTCACTAAAAATATATTTGCGAGAGGAGAAACTTGTTTACGAATAAGGGTCACTGTTTACGAAAATCGATAACGAGTAATTATTCAAATTAAAAAATAAATCTTAATTCAAAAGTAAAGCTACATTATAAGCATTTGAGGAAGCGCCATGTCAGTCTGTTTGTAGTATTATTGAATTTAGCGATTTTTTTCTGTTATTTAACAAATAGAATGTTTGTTAACAGAACCAGTTTTGCTATTGTAACTTTAGGTAGTAACAAATTGAACTACAAACTACAATTATGCAACTTATCATCTATTTATTTTCTAGGATTCTGTATTTACTGTACGGATTTTAGAAAAATTACTAAGACCTTAAATATCCCAAAGAAATTTGTTCTTTCGTTAAGAATGATATAAAAACGTGCGCAAACCCTAGATGAATTTAAAATCGATATCGAAAATCATTACCGTATACATTAATTAGTAGCGTCATTTATTTGTATTTATTTGTTAACGATAATATCTATGTATTTTAGTGTTGGGTAAGTTATGATGTAACTAATCCGCACTGGGCCAGCGTGTTGGACTACTGCCTTAACCCCTTCTCATTGTGGGGGGCGACCCATTGGGCCGATAATGGGTTGCTATGATGATGATGTTGAATATATTAGTGTTTTAATATCATAATGTATTGGTTAGTTTATTTACTTATTCTTATTAATGTTATATTATATACCACCTCAGGTAGGTGGTGTATAATATAAACACTGTCTATTTTTCTATATGTACTTAACCTAAAGGTTGTGTGGAAGAGATCGCTCTTTAGCGATAAGACCGCCTTTTTGTGCAAACCTATATTTAAGTTTAATATTTTCATGTCATAATTATAAGTTTCTGTTTTGTACAATAAAAGATTTACATACATAAATACATACATATAAACTATAAGGATAGATTGATTGCCCGGTTTGACGCTTCGGCCGTGGCTAGTTAAGACGTACCCCTGAGTGATTTAGCGTTCCGGTGCGCCGTCGCTTAGAAACCGATAATTGTTTGAGTTTTATATAACTAGTCTTTGGTCAGTGAAATTCAGAAATAAATAATTCCCTAATTGCTCCTTTTTTTTTGGCGTGGTGAAAAAGCTTTGTAGCTACCTCCGATCCTTGGGCAGGACGATCGGGGATCAAACACGGGTATCCCATTTATGAAATCATAACGCTCACCTCTGCACCAGAGACAAAATGGATAATGTTTAAGTGATCTAGGTGTAACAGGACAAAAAGTTTTGGAACAAAATGTCACCAGTGTGATCTTACGCTTACAGTTGAGTACCTATCTTGTTTGCACCTCCTTTCAACGCTGTCCATGTCTCGGGTGAAGTGTAGGCTTACATAGGCTTCTATCGAGCGCTGAGTCGATTCAATCCTGTTCACCTTTGAAGGCGTTGCCTATTCAAATAGCGGTGGTCAAAGGTGCTTTGATAAACGACACTTTTAGGCAAGCTTTAGTTTAGAAAGTTGGTCCAATTTTTGAAGTTGCTATAGGCGCGGCTGGTAAGTTGTTTTAAAGGGTCAGTAAAAGAAATGAAACATAAAACAAAATCGTGGAAACCGTGTCATGAAACGCTGGTAACTTTTCAACGGGTCAAGCGACCTTATGTGATCTGTATTGGACCAGTACGGGCACTGATCCAGCACGTTATTTTTAGACACAAAAATGACGTGCTCTTTAAGCCACAAGGGTGAATAGGTCAAACATCCTAACCTTACGCACTACTTTTTGGCCACATCCGGGAATCGAAGACCACACTATACGTATTAACAACTCCACTAACTAGGCAGTTCTATCAAAAATTAGCATATACACTTTTTTCACGTTTGGTTGGTTTTGTTTTAATACTATCTGTTGCCCTCGACTTTGTCCGCGTTTATTTTGGGTTTGAAAATGTCGAAGAAACGGCAGGAAATGCCAAGGCCATCAATAGAATGAATATTTCTATGCAAACTATAAATAAGTTTAGCGATTAAGCCACAGGTAACAAAAGTTATATTTAAAATCCCGCAAGGAACTTTTACCAGCAGCTTTTCCGGGATAAATATTGAATTTATATCTTAATTCCATTTCCGAAACGCAAGCTACATTAGTGCCAAATTTCATCAAAATCAGTGCAACGGTTCAGATACTTAACAAACAAACAAACATATACACTTTCGCATATGTACCATTAGTATGTAGACATATTCGAACTGAATATTATCGTTCGTTTCGAGCTAACAAACAGGAATTAATTTTCTATTAAACCCTTAATAATGGCATTCAATAAGGTAGAATCAAATTACGCACATTGAAGAGCCTCAAAAATAAAGTACTCGACCGTTAACTCCTAATTTATTACGTTCAATGTATTCCCATATTTGACTTTATCGTCCGAAAATTGCATTTTTGGGGCACAATGTGTTTTGTACACATTGTTCGCTCAAATATTTGCCTTACAAATTGGTTCGGCACAATAAAGCCGATCTAATAAAGTGGACATTAAAACGGTATAGAATTAAATTGGATTGCATTATTACACCCGAAGAATGTTCCAGAATAGACCCCAAAATTACAACGCCCATATAAAGGTTTACGCTCGGTCCATTTTGTTACCCTATCGGTGTCCATTAGTAAGTGGAAGGTTAATAAGGTTTTTTGTTGGGTGCTCTCGACGCTTTCACAATTTTTCCCTGAATGCACCTTATCTCGGGCTTGTTTGCTCATCGTCTCGGTAAAAGACCCACCATTTTTGCGCCGCCCGCCAATTTTTCTAGCGTTAGTTGGTAATTACGAACGCAACCCGAGATGGCATCTGAAGTGCGCTCTTTGAATATGCTTTCATTTTGCGCGAGGGCTATTTAGTAGCTGTAATATTAAACGTTCACTTAAAACTTATCTGGATGATCTTGTCGTTCAAATCCCAACTTGAGAACTCCGATAGGCCACTTCAGACTGAAATGAAAAATTAATGGTGTGGAAGTAATACTCTTTAGATAAACGTGAGATAATAGATTCTAATGGCCTTTAAAACTCAAGGATCGATTTCGTTTTATAACGATCTTAAGCGTCAATTAGTGAAATTTGGAAAGGATCAAGCGCTCTACTTGAAATTACCAAAATGTATATTGAAATAGTTTGTATTCGTAATGGTTCTGAAAATTATGGAGTAGATAATTCAATTTATACGTGTCATAATATTTTATGTAAGTTTTGATATATGACACAGTTAGTAATAAAGGAAGGTAACCTCCAAATAACATGCGAATTGATAATTTTGTCGACCTACCTTTCTAGTCAGTAATACATTAAATTAACTACACAAAAGAATTTTTATCATTAAAACAGCGACTGACTAACAATCTAGTTGCATTATTAATAGTTAATTATAGAAATAGAAATAGAAATAGAAATAGAAAATATTTATTAGAAAAACTCAGTAAGAGAAATTATAAGAATTGCATTGATTAATTAGTTCTATTCACACGGATAGATAGACAAATAAATAACACATTTGTTTTCGTGCGTTTTGAAGTCAACAACTCTTTAGTATTGGAGGGTGGAGACTGTAGCTGGTTGAGAATGCGCATTAAAAATAAAAGCAGCATTCATAACAATCATCATATCAACCTATTATCGTACAGGGCACAGGTCCCCTCCCACAGTGAAAAGAGTTTAAGCCGCATTGCACCACGCTCACTCATCATTATTGAGAAATCTTAGGCATGTAGGTTTTCTCACGATGTTTTCCTTCACCGTTGAAGCAAGTGATATTTTAATTACTTAAAATGCACATAACTTACAAAACTTAGATGTGCGTGCTGGGATTCGAACTCGGCACTCCGAAAGTGAAGCCGAAGTCCTGACCACTGGGCTATCACAGCTTCTCACAAAAGCAGCATTACGCTATATATACGTCAGGTACGAGTACGGAACAAAAACTACAGGGTTTTGAAACGCATAAAAGTTTATATTGTGTAAATATAAAAAATATATAAAGTTTGCACGACGTGATTTTTGATAAAGTCAGATTTAAGTTTTTGAACTTTCAAGATGAAAGACTCTGCTATAAAAGGGATCATTGAACCAGAATTAATACATATAACGGCTGATGTGGATTCGCATCGATATAAATCTTATACCAACTTTTTTATAGACGTACCAATTTTATTCCATTCCTTTCGAACTGAGGTTTGAACCAATGGCTTGCACAGAATTTCTGATAAGAGCATGCGAAATAGAAAAACACTTCTGAAATCGTTCTCCACCTATAGCTACTGGATAAAGTAATAGTTAAAGTGTGTTTAACCTTGTGAGAACTTCACGCCACTAAGATTGGAACGTGACCGCACCTGATTTGTTGGCACATCTGTAGATAGCTTTAAACTAGACATCCTTTGTGGGATTCAATTTCTTGTTTTTTAGAGCAGCACATTGCTGTGTGGCAAACGGTGCCAATATATCTGATTAAAGTGGTTTCAAACTCAGCGCTGGATGCGCTTTCTTGTGTATTGTTCGCTTGCAACTAATAAGTTGGGAATTGAAAATGCTTTCCGTACTTTACAATGGGACAATAAAAAGATTGTCTGCTGTCTTCGGTTTAATGTTAAGTATTGTGTTACTCTTATTAAATTCGACAGAAAGCTTTAACTGATTCGATAAAATAAATGTATTATTGATTGAAATGGCAAATTTTACTTCTATTCCTCTTTATGTTAGCCCGTATATAATAATAATAATAAATATACTACGACAATACACACAACGCCATCTAGTCCCAAAGTAAGCGTAGCTTGTGTTATGGATACTAAGATAACTGATGAATATTTTTGTGAATAATACACCCAGACAATACATATAAACACCCAGACAATGACATTCATATTCTTCACACAAACATTTTCCAGTTGTGGGAATCGAACCCACGGCCTTGAACTCAGAAAGCAAGGTCGCTGCCCACTGCGCCAATCGGCCGTCAAATCATGAACAGGTTAGGGATATGTCAGCCATTATATTCCTACCTCTACTCGGTCTTTACGCGGAATGGTAACCAAACGCGTAATCTAGTGATCGCTTAATAACTACACCAACCTGTAGTCACTGGCAACGTGGAAGCAAAAAGATTACATGGCATGTGCGTTGGTCTAACTAGATTCGCTGCTCACTTGACACCACCGTCTACGATGATCTACAAGTTGAGGGCGACAGAATAAATTGCGTACAATCGTGAAGAGGAAAGCTAGAGAAAGATGGAGGTCGTCAAGACCCTCAGACATAAGCAGCATGACTGAAAGAGAGAGATCCAACAATGTCGTCAGCGATAAAAGCTTAATCAAAATTAGTGATAGAACTTTGCGCAAGAATCTACATGTATCTCGAAAGTTAGAATCATATGTACATATACCTTATAAGAGAATATAGTTAAGAGTAGGCATTTTTGGACCGCTATATATTTAGGTACTTATTATTTTATTACAATTGCGCTATGCTCTCTTTGAGTGTATCACAGGAGACAAGGGTTAGGTAGGCTAAATAAGCGCTTTATCCACACATCTCAGTCATGAAAAATTGGGGGCCAACGGTTAGAAGTATGAAACATGAGTATAGCAGGAGTGTGGCAGTGCAAGGAACTTTGTCTACATAATATTAAGTAAGTGTATATTTACTTAATTTGCCTTGCCTTTTTAAGTGACTGTTCACCCGTTACCCACATTGTTTTTAGACATCTTAGCATCTGAATCCTTCCTGGTATCCTTATCTGAATCCTTCCAAAAGAAGGTAATCAATTGGGTTGTTTTTTATGTATGTTCGGGCATAAGTCCATCATTTAGGTATACAAGAGAAACCAACAAGGGTACAAGGTTACAAGGGTAACCAAGAGAATATTAGGGAAAACAGGCAGCACTGTTTTTGTGATATTACTACTACTAAGGCCGCCAAATTGTATACGTTGTTTTGTTATACTGTTCTTTTTGTTCTATATACTTTTGTGGTGTGCAATAAAAGTATATTCATTCATTCATTCATTCATTCATACTATATCGTCTACATCTGCAATCACTATGGGCAATTATGTAAATATTATGGAAAACGCCTACTGTTGGGAGAGGGCTTTTTTTTTAAAATAAATAAATATACTACGACTTTAGTCCAGCAGTGGACTGTTATAGGCAATAAATGCACTATTAATATGTAGCATCACCAATGCTACATATTAATAGTGCATGTGTTTCTTAGCGTAGAATCGAGTATAATTTCTTCAGATTTTTTTGGTAGGTAGGACTTCTCAAGGTAAAAGAAAATTATATCAAATAACCAATTTTTTCTAATGGAATTACTGAAGAGTGAAAATGAAAACGTTCCAGCAGACGTTGCGGGGATTTTGGCGTGCAATTTTATATCTAATACAAAATTTCTAATCAACCCCTCGAATTCTGAGCCTACGGGCTTTTAGATCATGAATATGCATGAGCTATAATATAATAAAACAATCTAGGCAAGTGTTATTGTTTAGTATACAGTTCTCTGATCGGTTGAATATTCTACCTCTAGAATATTTTTTATAACTTTCATATTCGCTACTGTAAACTGTAAATGTTTTAGTTAAAGGAAATTTGAATATCATATCATATTATATTAGCAGCAGAGTACAATATGAAGAGCGGATTCCGGTAAAACTTTTTGATTACAGAAATCGTTACGCGTCAAAACATATACGTTTCTTAATATTTCCTATCTTTAATGTAATCCGAAATCTTCAGATGGCAGATTGGATTTAGTAGTGTTTTCCTGTTTTTCCTCTTCCCTAGAAATAAGGATAGCACTTATGTATTTGATATTTTACATACAGATATATTAACAATATTTTAATAGTATCTGGTTTCCGTAAATAATAAAATAAAATAAAATTGGAAACCCTTCTTAAAATATAAATTGTACTCTTATTTAAGATCACTGGCAAAAACTAGTTTGAATTTACTCTGTGCTTATTATATCGAGTGTACGTACCAAAAATTAAATAATTTCAAATAACATAGAATTAGGCTAAATGATTACATACAAATAAAAGGTCAAAACTTTTCCATGCCTTAATACATAATTATTTTTTCAATTGAATGAATTGGTGCGGCTGCTACCAGTGCCGAGCAGGCAAAGAGGCGTAAATATGAAAACCTGGATGGCAGCTTCATTTTTGTGCCTTTTGGAGTAGAGACTTTGGGACCGTGGGGTCCGGAGGCAAGAGCCCTTTTCAAAGAATTATCGCAAAGGGTTATCGAGTCTTCCGGTGATCCTAGAGTGGGCCAACGAATTAGTTTGGCCATCCAAAGGGGCAATGCTGCCAGCATCTTAGGAACTGTGCTTCGCTGCGGTGGTTTCGAGGACGTTTTAGTTTTTATTTAGTTTTAAATAGTTTATTTTAGGTTATATTTATAAAACAATTATATTAAATAAATACTATTAAAGGATTATTTTCAATATCGCAAAGAGGCGAATATATTTTTTCAAAGCCATTTTCTTAAACACAGCTACCCTCTGTCTGGGATTAAATTGTTTGCAGAATCCGTTAAAATTCCCAAACATAATTAAAGTACTGATATGTGGTCTTCATAACATGGTGACCTTTTATATAAGCCTGATACTCTGTCCCGCCTTGTGGTGTCGGAAGATCAGAATTGTCAAAACCCCTCTTGTTCCCGCGGGTATCGTATGAGGTGACTAAGGGGATATAAAGAAGACGGGCAGCAGAGTCCTATGCGCTACTATTATCGTCTACTGCTATCACCACCTCGTTCAGTCCAGCAGTGGACTGTTAAAGGATGATGATGACGATGACGATGAAGATAATTATAATGATGAATGAAAAGCTGCATACATTAACTCAATGTCTATAAAAATACGTACTTATGGATCAAGTAAAATTTGGGAAAGTGTCAGAATAATCTAATATGATGATCTTTTTTGAATAAGTGATTCGAAGCTTCAAGTTCTTTGACGGCCGACTGGCGCAGTGGGCAGCGACCCTGCTTTCTGAGTCCAAGGCCGTGGGTTCGATTCCCACAACTGGAAAATGTTTGTGTGATGAGCATTAAGTGATTTTCAGTGTCTGGGTGTTTATATGTATTTTCTAAGTATTTATGTATATATAATTCATAAAAATATTCATCAGTCATCTTAGTACCCCTAACACAAGCTACGCTTACTTTGGGGCTAGGTGGCGATGTGTGTATTGTCGCAGTATATTTATTTATTTATTTTATTTATTCAAGTGTAAGAGCAAAAAGTATAATGCAAAAAGGCGAAGTTTTTTTTATTTGACTGTAATCTCATCATCATCCAATACACATATTACAGGGCACGGGCCTACGAGAAAGGGTAATGGCGAAGTCCACCACGGTTGGCCATGGAGTTGGCCATAGAGGGACTTCACACACCTAGGAGAACATTATGGAGAACACTTTCCTTACGATGTTTTCCTTCACCGTTGAAGCAAGTGATCGCTTAAGATGCAAATAACGCTTGATTGTAATCTTATCTGGTGGCAATTTATAATGCAGTCTTAAGATGGTAACTGGCTTACCACTTATCGGTTTCCAAGCGATATCGTTAAATCGCTTGGCGGAACATTTTTTATAGGTATGGCAACTACGTTACGTTACTACGTTTTTTGTTAACTAGCTACGGCCGAAGTTCCAAGACCAGACTAGACAAAATTCTGAAATTATAAATTCCCAATTTTTAAGTTCTTTACGGAATCGAACCCGGATTCTGCAACTTAAAGCCGCTCAGCGCTGCGCCTTGAAGGTAGTCAATTCAGTGCTACTAATATACGTGCGATAATAATAGAGCCGAAATTCAAACCTCCGTGTAATATTTTCATACCCCGAACCTAAGCTCGCAACAATATGATAATATTACCCGAAAACAATTTCAGTGTAATACACACCGCGGGAGAGTTATATATTATCTGGGTCTGGAAGGCAATAATTCTCCGATACTGAAATCGTATTCCATGGACTAACGCTCCTCGGAATGTATGTTTAGAATTATAATGGCTTTGTAAAGCAGGGATAGCCTACTGGGTAAGCCATCGGCTTTCCTTTCACCATCAACCCGGTTAGAACAATAATTTACACCCAAGTATTTTTATCGTTTTTTTTTTTTCCTTTTTTTCTTTTATTCAGAATATTGGTAAGGGTACAGAGTTGACACAATTAACATGGTGCCACGATAACTGTTGCAGTAGTATAATATAACTGTTTCGCAACAATTAACGCCCACCTCCAACAATAAATGTATAGTACCAATAAAACAAAATTAGAACATAGTAAATGCCAATAAAAAAGAGAATAAGAGTCAATTAAACAAAGATAAATAAATACAATGGTTAAGTTTCAAATACAAGAAAAAAAACAATAAAAACATGCAGCGACTTATTTAGTGCGGGTGTGTGTGTGTGTGTGTGTGCAAGTGTGTGTGAGTGTGTGTGTGTGTGTGTGTATGCATGTGTGTTATGTGAATGTCTATAGTTTGGGCCTATTTTAAAAAATCTGTTGAAGTAGGAAGAATAATTTTATTATCTTTTCTACATCACTGTAGGATAGATTCCTAAGGCAATGTACTTCTATTATACGCTAATTAGTCCTTAATACTATAATGGAACATTTCTATAAGCTTACGTTTAATACAAACTTTGAACTTTTTTAGAGACATATCCGTCTCTTAAAAAGTAGCTTGTAACCAGCGACTCTGCTAGAGGCTAGGATGTAAGGAGACATTTTCTCCACAGAGAAATAAATAAATAAATTAATAAATATACTACGACAATACACACAACGCCATCTAGCCCCAAAGTAAGCGTAGCTTGTGTTATGGGTACTAAAGATGACTGATGAATATTTTTATGAATAAATACTTATAATATACAGATAAACACCCAGACACTGGAAAACACTTATGTTCATCACACAACATTTTCCAGTTGTGGGAATCGAACCCACGGCTTTGGACTCAGAAAGCAGGGTCGCTGCCCACTGCGCCAGTCGGCCGTCAAAAAAAGGACAAAATGGACAAAATATTTCTCTTCGACCAAAATTGTATCCACTCTCCGAGCATGGATGGAGTCGTGGAAACCATGTTCGAGTCCCGGCACGCACCGCTGACTTTTCGGAGTTATATGCGTTTTTAATTTTAGCTATTTAAATATCACATACTTTTAACTGTAAGGAGAACATCGTGAGGAAACCTGCATGCCAGAGTGTTTTTCATTATGCTCTTAACGGCGTGTTGGGCCAGCGTGGTACTGCCTATAAACTTCTCATTCTTACAGGAGACCCGTGCCCTGTAGTGGGCTGATAATAGGTTGATGATGATGAGAACATTATACAGAACTCTCAATCATGCAAGTTTCCTCACGATGTTTTCCTTCACCGTTGAAGCAAGTGATATTTTTATGGCTTAGAACGCCCATAACTTAGAAAACGAACATATAACAAAGTTTATTATAATTTAGATATTTATTTCAGTTATCCAAATCACAATTAATGAAATTAAAAATAAATTAATAAATTTATTTTAGGTTATAGTTATGTATTAATAAAAATTATATTTTTTATCATATCATACCTAAAGTATAATATTTCAGTATGTGAGGTAATAAATAGTTTTTTGTGATTTTATTTTATATCAATTAATAAAAGAAATAATACTTTTACATAGAACGTCATAATTCAGGCGCTTACATGAAGCACCGCACTATAAAGTATGCAACACACACCCAGGCACGCACGCAAGCACGCACGCACACACAAATATGTGCTTTTTCACATGCTTTTTTTATTTGATTGTTTTTGATCGATTAGTCTTAATAGCTTTCTTTGTTTCTTTACGTCTTGTTCACACTATTATGTTATTAACCCTTTTAAAAATTTATAAATTCATAATACTTAATTATTTTTATGTTAAACCGAGACCGCTGCTATTTCAAAATGCTATGTTTATGTCATCTTTGTGGCCTTAGATTTAAGTGAAACTATTTATAAATATATTTTTATTGTAACGCTGTTGATTACGAATAAATAAATAAATAAAATTCAGTAGTGAGTGCTGAGAATCGAACTCGGCCTCCCGCAAGTGAAGTCGAAGTCCTACCCACTATGCTATCACCACTTAAACTGGAACACTAGACCAGCGAGAAAATACGTTGGAAAAAGTAAATGACTGTTTCTAACTTGCTACACCCAAAGACCCGCACTACTATTCATCTCAACACTTCACAATAATACCCAGAATCAATACAATAGGCCGCAGGGTAGGCGGCACTCCAAGCGAGGAATCATACTCTAAACAATAACATAGGTACCTCTACGTCAAATTTATAGCTCATCCATATTCATTATTCTGAGCGCTTGAGGCCAAAAATATGGGAAATGTGTTAGGAATATTTTGCAGGGCCATTAAAATTCTGCGTTCGATATAATAATTGCTTAAAAGCTATTTAAATTATTAATACATTATAGCACTTCACTATCAATACGTTTAACAATTTCATTTTATACAGGGGTTTTTAATGCTAGCGGTAACGCGCGACTTCGTCCGCGCGCAATTTAAATGACAGTTACTTAAGATTTCGATTTGAATTACCTATCTTTGGACAATATGGTGTTCAGATAGTCTTTTAATATCCATTTTTCCCCTTGAAACGTCTATTTCCGTGAAAAAAGTAACCTATGTAACTTCTTGTGGAATTTTCTATCTGCTTGCGAAAGTCCTTATACAATACAATCCGTCGAACCGTTTCGGAGACAGAAAGGTACACAAAAAAATAAAATCTTTTTTTGTTTTTCATGAGTACACTAATTCGTGAATAGCTTAAATTTCACAGACACTTATTGGCGTTAAACAGCTTAGTTTGCTAATATATATCATGAATACTGATAAAGGCTGAATAGTTTTTATTTCGTTTGTTTGAATGCGCTAATCTTTGAAACTACCAGTCGGTTTTATAAAATCTTTTTTGCTTTCCATAGTCCAATTCTTAAGGAAGGTTAACAGATGCAATTTTTAAAAACTCTACCCTTAAATGGCTAAAAAAGGGCACGAAATGATATACAAACGGACAACAGCTAACGTGATGTGCTGCGGTAGTGCTGACACTTCTGGAAAAATTACAAGATATGTACCGATGTCAAAAGCAAAAGAATTATAGCTTATCTACCACTCTACCATTAAAAGGCTATAATATGGCATGAAAGTTTGTATCAATATATTATGATATGATGAAAGTCCGTCATTTAGAAGCTGTGCCGATAGCTTTCCACACACCAATCCTGACGACGCAAAGACTGATACGAGGTGACGCGATATTAGCATTTAGATTATCTTAGCAACGTACGGCGTTTCTCTCAGTACGCTTTCGTTCACAAATTGTTAGGCTGAGATGATCATAGACCAAAGTTTGCAGATAGGTATCATCAAATAGAAAATAGCGCAGTGCAAATTTATTAAGGCCATCTTTTTATACTTAAAATTGACCGACTAAGCAGAGGGCCTACTTGGTCTTAAGCGGAAATCCTTCAACGTGCCGCTCTGTCTCCATAAACCTGAGGCAAAGGTGTTAAGTCTTCAGTCTTGTACTAGCATAATCTAGCGCGTGAATATTCAAAGAGCAGGGCTTAGTGTTCAATATCCTATGATGATAATTGTTAAAAGCACGGTAACCTACATTGAAGCAGTATGGTGGGTTTAACTGATCACTTCCTCTTTCTTATACATGCACAAAACATAACTACTTTAACTTATTGACAGCGGATCAAGTCAAGTCAAACATTTTTTTGTTCAAATAGGCACCATAATGGCACTTTTAATGCGTATGTACACTGCATAAAATGTGTAAGTAGTGAGATGATGGCAATAGACTAGATTCGTTAACTCAATAAATAAATATATATATAAATAAATATGCTACGACAATACACACATCGCCATCTAGCCCCAAAGTAAGCTTAGCTTGTGTTATGGGAACTAAGATGACTGACGAATATTTTTATGAGTAAATATTTAGAATATACAATACTTAAGCTACGAGGGTTCCACGCGTGACCTGGTCTAAGAAGGAGGCCTCCTCTGCTTTTTTACGAACGTTGCCTGGCAGAGATCGCTATCAAGCGATAAGACCGCTTCTTGTATTCTTCTTCTTTCTTCAAGTTTCCGTTTTTATTTAATTGTTGTATATTATGTTAATGATGTTGTATACAAACAAAGAGTTAAATAATAAAAGGCCGTAACAGCTACTTTTTGATTAATATTTTTATTTCCGTCAAAGCTGCGGTTCACGACCGTTCACAACGCAATTACGCACGCGTGATTTACCGATACACGGTTGGCCTACAACGCGTCGCTATAGTACAATATGATAGCATCGTTCCCTGCCATCCCTTAAGCGTATTAAAATGCAAATCAAAGTCTGCGGTGGCGCTATTTTTTCACCACGAATCGATTCGGCGGGCGCAATGAGGACGAACATAGTCACGTTTGTAATATATTATGTCGGCTGTCGTAAAGATCTAATACGAAATCTTTTTTACTTATTCCAATATGCTCCGGTGCACATACAAGAATAGATTAAAGCGTTTTTTTGCACGCAACGGGCATCAAGCGCTTACGATCGCGATAAAAATTTGTAATCGAGAATTTGTATTGCTGTGTAACTTTCGATTGGGATCCCAAGATGGGTTAACATAAGCTGGTTTTGGCAAGCATGGCTCACTACTGTAGTTTAAAGCAGTATTATTTTAATATTGTTAAGGTTTCTGTTTCATGTTATATTCCTGGCTTTAGGGACATCTAATGAAACTAAGCGCGACAATACTAAAATACTGCTTTTGGCGATGTCAATAAGCTTCGTGGTCTGTAAATATATCAGTGTCATAAATATTCAATTAGAAATCAGTTTTACGCGTTGAAATAATTCCCCTCACACATCATCAAGCTTTTGCGACTGCCACGAAAAATTTATAATGAAGATGTTAATTTTGCGTGACATTTCTGTGCTGTGCCGAAACCAGAAGCTGAAAAAACATTGCTTCTCTTATTCTATTCTAATTCAACTACAGCCAGAAATAAAGCAATTTATTTTGTCTAAGCAAAAATAATTGAAAGGCAGAAATAAAGCAATCTAAGCAAAGATTATTTGAATATACCTAGACGACGGCACAAGTATGTCTTTGAACATGTATTCTTAGGGCCGTAGGGCTCGACTGAGAAAGGTCACCACAAAAATTCTTAATCAAAAATTAATATTAAAGTGATGCTCCTAGTTATTTTGTATACGGGTTAGCAAAAGGGTAGTTTTGTAAGTTGGCTTAGTTGTTGTATCATATCGTTCATTAATTGCGTTCATAAGTCGGGCGCGGGTCGAGCGGTTTTATTGACGACGCAGCCGTCGGGGCCCTTATGCAAATAACACGCCGCGTGTCTCTAACGATCGCATTAAACAAGTAAAATAACAATAAACCCCATCTCCTTTCGGTGATATTGTCAAGTCAATGTTAAATTTCGAAAAGTGTACAACTGGAATCGTTTTTTTATTGTTTGGTTATTTAATTTTCAATGAATACCTACAGCATTTTTAAAACAAGTGTTCAAGGCTTACTCAAAAATTATGAATCGAAAATTACTACTAAAATGATGCCGGTTGTAATTTAGTATAGGGGTTAGCAAAAGGGGTGATTCTGTAAGTTGGCTCTGTTGTTGTATCATTTCGTTCATTAATTGCGCTCATAAGTCGGGCGCGGGTCGAGCGGTTTTATCGACGACGCAGCCGTCGGCGTTCGCTTATGCAAATTACACGCCGCGTGTCTGTAACGATCGCATTATAACAATTTAAGAAGTAAAATAACAATAAGGCCCATCTCCCTCGGTGATATTGACAAGTTAATGTTATATTTACGAAAGCTAACGAACAAATAAGGTTTAAAAATATGTGTTGAGAGCTAGTAAAGACAGTCGACGTGAAGTGATCCAACTCGGTCGCCCGACAGTGTCCGAACGGGTACGGTGCGTAGACGTGCGGGTCGTCCCCTATCCGCAACCTAAACTTGCGTAAAGTAGTAAAAAGTGGACGCACTTTTGGTTTATAACGCACATACTACCATAGCTAACAACAGGTAAAGGTATGTAAAAGAAAATGACATTTTATTTTAGAATGTCAGTTTATTTGACATACTCGTACCATGTCTAGTCTTAGTCCCAAAATTAAGGAATATAATTCTGAAACAAAACGTTGACAAATACAAATATAACACTGCATCAAGCCATGCTATAAGCTTCTCGTAATAATTGTAGTGTCATCAGACGTAATTTAGATGTAGTTTATGCAAAATCATTTTAGCTTTTTTATAATTCGATAGATCTTTGCCAGCACGATGCTTGAAGTTGTTCGTTAAGTTCTATTTCCCTTTTTTAGATCGATTTACCAACAAGACTAAAACATAGCTTTCTTATTAAATCCAATATTGCAAAGCTCTACAGCCCTGGGGTGGTTTTTGCCAAGCAAATTTCTCGTAGGAAAATCGGAGGCGGTCACAATCGGCTCAACGCACAAAAAAACGAACCACCCAAAAAGTTCTTAAAGCTCGAGATTATGAAAAAATATTGTATTACATAATATTGCGAAAATATCAATAAGCTTATGCGTCGATATCATTTTAAGAACGACCGGAAACTCAACCAAATGAAATGGGAGAACTAAAATTGAAATACCTAGTATTATTACGACGCTCTTGACGTAACTAGAAAACTAATGATAGTGAGCTCTATGTGCTTGTAATAAGAGTGCCGATATACCGATTAGTTCCAGTTTGAAACGGCCCGAGTAAAATTTACATAGCGCCCTTTTACTAAACTTCGCAGTTATGCTTATAATAAGAGCGCCTACACACATTTCGGATCAGCACATTTCACTCAACACCTTTTGATATTTTAATCAACCCGAGCGGGATTTCATTCAAACGATTCACGTCCACGGTACGTTTAAATTTAATAAATATTTTGGATTATTTCATCGAGTAACACAAAAGCCTCTCACTTCCTAGGAGTACGCAAATAATTCTACCGTTTCACACGGTGTTAAATTACAAATTAATATTTAGAATATTCCAATTTAAATGTCTACTTTTTTATTGTGTTTTACTGGTAAGTTCAGAAAAACATAATGAATAATTTAAAGAGTCCGAGTTTATGTTTCTACAAGTTCAAGTTAAGTTGTAACTACGAGTGATGCGTGCTCAATTAAATTAGATTCGCATTTTCTGTGACCTACAACGTATGACAGTCAGCGCAACGGGTATGAGATATGAGATTGGAAATAGAAAATATTATTTTTCTTCACATGGCATCTCGAGTTAAAGTTGCTCACTACGAAGTTTTTTTTTTTGTGACATTTCCATGGAAGTGCGGCTTTAATACTATAAAAGCTTTAAACAAAGTAGATACAAAATCAAAGTAAAATTAACAGTTCCATACCGGGTAATATTGGTCTCTGTTCGCCATAACTTAAGAACTTATGACGAATATTGCCCGAATATGTCTGAAGGCACCCCAACAAAAGTGTATGAAGGGTTAAATAGTGATTCTATGCGAACACGTCTCATATTCAGTCATTAGCATAGGGAAGGTTATATTAACATAAAATTCGTTCCAAAAATCGCATCCGAGTCTCTAGTCTATGGTACCCTTGCCCCGCATAATTATGTTTATACTGCTTTATGAAAATGAGATGGTAAAATGGCTTCAGACGCCCAAATGTTGGACTTTGATTACAAACGGACCAGGTAAAAATAAATAAAGGTTGGTGTTGGTCATTCATATTATATACCCAACTCAATGTGTCTTTGTACGCTTGATATTACTGGTTTCCCTTACGATCAAAGTACTTTTCGGCGAGTATGAAACTGTGATGATGGGTATTAGAAAATTCTATAAACGTCTATTCATTTACGAATGCCATAAAACTCATAATCAAATATCAAATATTATAAAATAATTTAAAGATTTATGAAATACAAATTTTGTTAGTTAGTAATAAGATAAGCATATATTACCTATTTAACCTAAATGTAAATATTATACCTATTTAACACGTATACACGTATATCTTACTACTTTGATCTTAAAAGATCTTACACTTTAAAAAAAAAATAGCACGTTTTAAAAAGTATCTTATCAATAATAAAACCTTATATAAAATTACATCACTAAATAACGTAACGTTATGGTGACGATTTTATTCTTGCTAGTAACCGATTAAACTACCGATTCAACATTTTTGCTCGTCCAGTTTTCGGTAAATTAGAATTTGGAATTTTGGTTTGGATTAAGAATTTTAGTAACGGTCGTGGTTTTTCAGTTTAAACCCAACGTTGTTTACGCTTAAGTTTTTGTTGTTTATATGGTTTTAAAGAAATGCAAATGACCGACCAACACTCTTTAATCTACCAAAAATCTTCCTCTATGATTGTATATTTTTTTGTCTGTCCACACATTTTTCCGTGAACTTTGGACCGTTTCTCTTTTATTGTTAAAAGGGGATTGGTTCGATGATGTCCCATTATCTCAACGTCAGGAGGATTGTCATAAGGAGATCTAAAGAAAATTGGGAGATATCTTCCAAACGGAGTGAGATTTTAACTCTTCTAAATCTTAACAAAATCTGTAAATGGTTCAAATATTTGTGTCTGAAAGTCATTAAAGTCAATTAAATTATTTTTTAATGTTTGTTTTAATAATTGTTAGTATTAACGATGGGTGAGAGGATAGTTGGAAAAAATCTGACAAATATCTTTGATATGAAAGCAAGATTATCGCAACGGACAATCACTCGCAATTATTAATCAAATGTTTCCATACCATATGACAGTATTTTAATCTCGACTTCGTGCTTTTATTATCCAATTATTTTAATTAGAGACTCAATTAACACATCACTATCCGTTAATTACAATAGTAGCCGTCAGCAGTAATTATCATAAATTTGTAAGAAAAAATCTTATGTAAATTATGTACAAATGTCCATTTCCCTTGAGAATTCTAAAATAATAGCAGTATGGTATTTTGTGCCGAATATAAGTAATTATTCAGACTTTAGGGAAGTCACTGTTTAGTAAGAGTACAGACGTTTCTATGTCAACTTTCTGTTTATAACATAACTCATAACTCGTGTTTTCTTAACACTGGAAGTCGACGTAATATGCATAGTTATGATTTCAATATCACGGAGAGCTTAACTTATTGCCAAGATTTTGTTTCGCAGCAACACATTGGCTGTAGATTTTGAATATATTTACGTCCAACACCGGATTCATTTTATTATTACAAAATTGTACAGTCTTTACCTACTGTTGTTGTAAATTGTAGTCCTATTTAACTTTTTAACAACATACACAAGATAAATAATAATATCATCATTCCAGATCTCATTCAAGTCAATGATTTAACCTAACTGTTGATTCCGTATACACTCGTGGAAAATAGAATCTTGCTGAAGCAGAGTTTTAAAAAGAACTTCCGGAGAAGTTACTACAACCTAGTAAGTGTCTGTGTAATTCTGAAATGTGTATAAAATACCACGACAGCTACGTTAAAATGACTAACGCTATATATGTTCATTTCCGTACTGCATGTTTGCTATATTGTGTTAGACTTCCGTGCCGGTAGATCGTCAGTTCGTTCTTTACATTCCAAAAGTGCTTAAATAACAACTTAATAATAGCATGCTAGTTGGTCTGACTCCCATTTGTTTCTAGAAATTCATGAATTCACATTTGAATATAAAATTAATCCTGAAATAGTTTATTACTAAAATATTTTCAGTTTAATTCATGAGTGAAGGTAGAATTAAACATTTTGTTGATATTAGAACAAACGGTTTGGTCCCATATGACATAAAATGAAATTGACCTTCTTTATTAAGTAGGTAACAGCTTACGGTTACCGTTAATCTTGTATTTTTTGAAGAATTTTGCAAATTTTTAAGATCTCATTTAAAAATAGGACAGCAAAGTACTCATTTGGTGTGGCGTACGAATTTCAAGTACTTGTATTTGTAAAACTTTGTATACTATTTATTAGGTAGGTATTTTTGAGCTTGTCTTGCAAATAAATATTGAACTTCTGCCCGCGTGCCTTAGCATGAAATTCAGACCATGCAGCATAATGGATTTTACTCAAAAAATGTAGATACTTGGGTAAATGTGAATGTTAGACGGTCTGTGTGTTTTATTTTTACATCAAAGTAGTAAAAAAAAATATTTTAGTAATAAATATTAAAGTTTAAGCTTGAGTAAACAAAGAAACTAATGAGAGCCAGTTCTTGACTAAAACTAGTTTTAACTCACCAGCAGCGTCGGCTTGAGAGAGGAAGAAGAGGCAGGCGGTCAGCAGAACGGCGGTGTGGTGGTGCGCGCGTCGCCGCTCTCGCATCTTACTGGCGCCGGGCTGCGCCTGCGCCAAATACCACGTGACAACGCACCGTACTCAACATCACCGCGCGGTCGATCCGCGCTGCATTACATCTCCAAACAACACCCCCAGCCCAAATTACTCTGCTCCGTACAGGCAAATAACTTTGCCCCAGACAAACAAGTTTGCCCCAACCAAACAGGATCGCCCCAAATTAAAATACCCCAATCATTACTTACTGCTTAAACACTATACACATCACAACCGAGTTTTGCCACTTAAGATAAAACTTTTAAAGATATTTTATATTTTACTAACAATATAATATTATTTATATCACAAAAAATACGACAACCGCTTCGATGATTAAAAAATTCGAAATATTAGGCTAAGAGAGTATTGTAAAGGACAACGATTAGTAACTATATAATTTATATACAACTATTTTTTTTTCTTTTATAGGTCTTTTTGTTTATTGCGAACTTTTTGCTAGGATTTTTTCACTGCGCGTTATCATTTTCCGGAAGCACAGTTTGGTTGAAATGAGAGCGATAGTTCAACCATATTCCATTGTTATTGAGTTTAAATTCCACTCAACTAGACCCTTGTAAAACACAACACTTGTACGTTCGTCTGTTAACACTACAGCGGAACTTCCTTTTCATCAAACACATTTTTTGTTTCTTGAAACAAAAATCATAAGTGTTGCTCTCCACGAGTAGCACCTGTAATGAGATTGATCCAAATGTTACGGATCAGCAAATCATATCCCCCAGTCCCTAAGTTGTTCGTAAGCCAATCAAACTGGTGGTCAAAGACACATGCTATAAAGTTTGGGTTACCGAAGCGGCAATTATCGTAAACCGTCAGTTCAGCGTTATTTTTGTCCACATCAGCTTTTTCAAAATACTGTCATTTTATATAGATTTAGCTAATCGAAACCAAAAGCATTATTAGTTATCTGAAGAGTAAGAAACCCGAATTAAAATTTCAACGGACGATAGATCAAACCGCTACTTTAACCATTAATTCGTGTTTTAGAATCGGGGGGATAGTGACGTTTTTGAACGTTGCTGATACGTAACATTGAAAAAATTATATTAGAATTGGAACGCGCATCTTGTGAACAAAACATTAAAAGAAAACATTTTAATAAAAATATACGCATTTTTTATTTTTTTTTAATATTTTAAAGTGAGGTTCGATGCATAAAACGTGTCGCGAATGGCAAGGACATTTATTGAATCGTAAATTTGTAGCAGTTGAAACATGGTATGCATATAAGTCAGTTTGTAGCAATGTGCTACGAGTTGATACATCGCTGCTACATGTGTAACCACTGCGTAGCGAACCTAGACGTTTATGGCACCTATAAAATAGATCTTCTCCCTAACGTTAAAAGCCTAATTCTACCTTACATAAAGGTTCTTAATGGCTTTATGTACAGGTAAATACTTTCTTAGTAGCAATAGTTTAAAGAATATGTTATTACAAGAATGTTTAAGTTAAGTTAACACAAATTAAACTACAACAAACGAATCTAACTTTGTTATGAAATAGGTCTAGAAAATCATTTAACTATCATCCAGTCGACTTTGAATTTATTTTTAGGTCAAGATATATTTAAAGTAAACTTCGTTATTAACGTAATTTATATCATTCCATTTTTAGATAAATAATATTTTAATTTCAGATTCAGATTTACACAAAATGCTGAAAACTAGTCAAAGACCTTTATTTGATAAATTCTCATTAATCTGTGGTCGAAGTAATAGATAATGGCTACACTATGGATTTCCATCCTCCATTTTTTATATTTCCGCATCCTTATCTGCCCGCATCACGCCGCCAATTAGTTGCACACCTATATCCGCGGCAAACGCACGTCAATCTT
Organism: Pararge aegeria; assembly: GCF_905163445.1. Classification (NCBI taxonomy): domain Eukaryota; kingdom Metazoa; phylum Arthropoda; class Insecta; order Lepidoptera; family Nymphalidae; genus Pararge; species Pararge aegeria. The sequence continues at coordinate 4,421,781 of NC_053195.1, read as the reverse complement.
CCGCTCATCCATTCAATAAAACCACATGGTCGGCCGGCCAAAGAACCTTATACTGGACGATTAATAGTATTTAAACCTACATCAGTGCTTTAGTGTTTAGTGATAACCTGTGAAACCTTGTGAAGTGACGAGAAATCAAGAGAACTGCATTACGACGAACTGTAAGTCCACGTGCAAATACTTTTCTGTCCAACCCTAGTTATCCCTTGTTCTATATCCTTTAAAGCCATAGTTTAAACATTAAAAAGGGGAAAAGAATCCAGCAAAACCTAAAATATACAGTCCACTAAATTTACAAAGAAAATAAATACCATTTTATGGTGATGATTCCCCGAAAGTAAAAATGGCGTCACCATAAAATTTGGTCACTTCGAGCCGATTTCATAAAAAATATTTGATCACTTCCATCGAATTTCATAAATTTTAGTCATTCGATCCGAAGATCGGCCGATTCGATTTAAATTCATAATTTTAGGATTTAAATTATCGTTAATCATTACATTCTATGACTTTAAAGTTCGGAATTATTATTAGTCTATGCAACTTAAAGTACGCCATATTGTAGGTATTCACTAGTTCAGTTTGTAAGTTTAATACCGCTAAGATATTATCTACATAATAGATTTAACGTTTTGTTTACTAAGTAAAGAAGTACTAAGTATTTTATAATTATATATCTCTTTTCCGCACCGCTTGCTTCGTATTTCTATATAGTTTTACCCCGCTACTTAGTATTAAAAACGGATGAATCGTAGGTAAAGATATCTATTTCAAACGCATCATACCTACCAAACAATGCGCTCGGCCGCAGTCGTTTTTGTCGCTCGCTGCATTCAAGGTCACGCATGACCTCTAACTTGTTAATTGTTATACCTAGTTCTTTGCCCGGTTTAGTTTTTAAAATAGCATTATAACGCTTTTATTTAACCGCTCGCGTCTATAAAGGGGTTGTGTGTTTATTATTATAAGACTGCAACTACTTTATATAATTTACGCATTTCTTGACGCATTTGCAAACACATATACACCTTTTTATTATATTTTTATTTTTATAATTCGGTTTACTCCTTCAGAATGAATAAACCAGAGTCGGTTTCTTCACCAAGTCCATATAGCAAGGAAGAATGTAAGTTACGGTTGTTGGAAGGCAAACGGGACGTTATATTTGCTCGTATGCAAAGAATGTTTGACACCGCTATTCAAGTCGAATCGGACAGCAGTAAGCTGCCTTCTTTATTGTCTCAGGCTTCAAACATAGACACTTTACGCAAAGAGTTTGAGTTAAATTTAGATTTATTCAATGAGGCGCAGTTAATGTTGAATCCAAAGGCTATGATTAATTACCAATCGTGGACTTCATTTGAAGAAATGTTTTGCTATGTCAAACAAATAATGGAGCGTCACTCTAATGTTGATAAGACGAGTTCAGAGAATGACAGCGCACGTCCTATCTCTAGTTTTCCTAAATTAAAATCCCATCTTCCGCCTATAGACTTAATGGAGTTTGACGGTCAGTTAACTAAATTTCCTTTGTTCTACCAGCAGTTTAAAAACATGATACATGATAATCCTAACTTAACCAATAATGAAAAGGTATTTTATTTAGTTGGTAGGTTAAAAGGGAAAGCCGCATCTGTATGTGCAGGATTGCCAGCCACCGCAGAAAATTATTCTATTATTTGGGAGGCGTTAATACAAAAATACGACGATCCGCGTTCGTTAGCCTGCGCTTATTTAAACCAATTATTGCAATTTAAACCGCTTGCTAGTACTAATGCTAATTCATTAGATAGCTTTATAAATACATTTAATTCTTCAGTAGAAGCACTCAAACAATTAAAAATCGATCTTACTGATTTTATATTCTTTCACTTAGCCACGCTTAAATTAGATGCTGATACAGTTAAAATGTTTGAGATAATAAATCGCAAAAAACAAATTCCTACCTATAGGAGTCTTATAGAATTTGTGAAGGAACAGAATAAAGTAATGTCGCGCTCTCTTAATAAAGGATTAGAATTACCTCAAAATAGATATAAGGGGAATTCGATTCCGAAGCCTTCTACCAAAAGTTTTGTAAGTACAGAAACTGTAAATACTTTAAATAGTGCAGCTTGCAGTTTGTGTAAAATTGGTCAACACACACATCTTTATTCTTGCCCTGCATTTATGAAGTTGTCTCCGCATGAGCGGCATTTACATGTAAAAAATAATAACTTTTGTAACCGATGTTTATCGACTCATCATAAAACTTTAAACTGCTCTTCTCAGCGAAACTGTAAAAGGTGCTCATCGGTATCACATCATACTGAATTGCATTTTGAACGCAATAATTACAACGCTAAAGATTTATTACATAAAACGTCCAAATCTAACATAGGTAAACCGCCCTCATCTCCTAACGCAATTAATTCGCCTCGCGTGTCATCAGTTATTACTGAGGCACCTTCGACAAGCTCCTCTAGTGAAAATACACTAAATAAAAATAATTTTATATCTCAGACCACAAATACCACTTTGGTATGTAACGTATCATATGATTGTTTAGAACGCGTCACAACAACCACTTTGTTAGGTACTGCGAAAATAAGAGTGTATGACAAAAATAATTGTGCACATCTTATAAGATGCCTAGTGGATCCCGCATCGCAAAGAGATTACGTTTCAATTAGTTGCTGTGAAAAATATTCGCTACCTATTAGCTTTCAGAGTCGTTTTTCTGAAGTTCAAGGCATCGGCGGAGTATCGCAAAAAATAATTGGTGTTTCAGAATTTACGTTTAAATCTCGTTTTAATGACGCGAATGAATACTCAATACGCCCTCTTGTAGTTGAGCGAATCACTTCTCAACTGCCTGACTCTCATGTAGACATCACAGCCATTGATGGTCTTATTAAAAATTTACCTCTGGCTGATGATGATTTCGCAGAACCTGGTCCAATTGATATATTACTAGGGGTAAATGTGTATCGCAAAATAGCAATGGCTGATAAAATAAATGGTTATGAAAATATGCCTTCCGCATTTGAAACCTCTTTGGGTTATATAATTATGGGCGATGCACCTATTTTATCTAAACCTAATAATTCCCGCGCTTTGTGTTTTTTCACGAGTGAACCTTTAGATAAAATGTTAGAGAGATTTTGGACAATAGAAGAGCCTCCTTCCCGCAAATTCTTAAGTCCTGATGAACAAAGGTGTGAGGACATATATACGGCTTCCACTGTACGCCAACAGGACGGAGCATATTCGGTAGATCTTCCCTTTAAAGAAGATCCTAATTTATTAGGTGATTCGTATTTTACCGCAAAGAAGCGTTTTCTCAATCTGGAAAAACGATTCATTAGAGATCCCGAACTTCATATTAGATATAATGAAGTTATTAAGGATTACCTTGATAAGGGTATCCTCAAACGCTTACCACTTGATGAACCTGCTTCACCAGGTTATATCTTAGCGCATCATCCAGTGATACGCGAAGACAAGAGTACCAAGGTACGAATCGTACTAGATGGTTCTTGTCCCACTGATTATTCTCTTCTTAAAATAGAAGAACCCTCCGCAAATAGGAAATTATCTTTAAATGATATTTTGTATACTGGTTGCAATTTGCAAGCAGACATATTTAACATTCTTTTGAATGTCCGCATTTTCCGCATCGCATTTTTTGCTGACGTCCGCCAAATGTATTTGTCTATATATGTCAATTCTCCGCACCGCAAATATCAACGCATTATTTATCGATCTTCACCAAAGGACCCACTTGAAATGTATGAATTTACTCGAGTGACCTTTGGTCTCCGCTCATCGCCCTTTTTGGCATTACGCACACTGCGCCAGCTGGCTAGTGACGAGCGCCAGCAATGGCCTCTCGCTGCATCAGTGGTTGAGAGAGACGTCTACATGGACGACCTAGCTTCTTCCGCCTCATCTCTAGATGAAGCGGTAAAGATAGCTCAAGAGTTGATACAACTGTTTAAGGCTGGTGGATTTGACTTAGTGAAATGGACCAGCAATTCGACTGAATTACTCGGACACATTCCTTCATTTCACCGCCAATCTGAGTCGATCTCTCTTGACACTGATGACTCTTTTAAGATTCTTGGTCTTCATTGGCTTCCCGCATCTGATGAATTTATTTTTAGAGTTTCGCAACCGCAAAGTGATTGTACCAAAAGAGCTATACTTTCAGCTACCGCGCGTCTTTATGACGTTCTAGGTCTTGTTGGTCCAGTCATTTTATTCGCTAAATTACTCATAAAGGAGTTATGGCTTCTAAAAATAGGATGGGACGAGTGTCCCCCTCAACACATATGTGAAAGATGGCAAAATTATATAATTGAACTGCCTATTATTCAGAATCTTAAGTATCCTCGTCATGTTGGAATAGAAGACACTTCTGAAATTTATCTTTTCGCATTCTCTGACGCTAGTGAGCAAGCATTTGGCTCTGTTTTATACTTATACGTTAAAAACAGAAATCAAAGGCCTATAATTACACTTATTTGCTCTAAATCCCGCGTAGCACCGGTAAAACCAACGGTCACGCTAGCTAGGTTAGAGTTAAATGGAATAGTATTGCTTGCTCGACTTGTAAATTCAGTATATAATATATTGTCAACCCGCATCAAAATAAAGGAAGTACTCGCGTTTTCTGATTCAGAAGTCGCCCTTTGTTGGGCACTCTCTTCGCCACACAGGTTTAATACATATGTGGCTAACCGCATCTCTCAAATTCATACGCTATTGACATCAATTAAGGTGAACTTTTATCACATACCTGGTGTTCAAAACCCCGCGGACTGTGTGTCTCGTGGCCTTATGCCCACACAGTTTTCAAAACACGACCTTTGGTTTAAGGGTTCCCCATGGTTGTCTTTATCTTCAGAAGAGTGGCCCATAATAAAGTTTTCCTCTCATCAGGTTTCTTCATTACCTGAGGAGAAAACTACAACGCACTTAATAATATCGCACGATGAATATACAATTATAAAGCTTGGATCTAAATGTTCTTCTTGGACTAAATTTCTTCACGCCACGATTTATGTACTCAGATTCATGAAAAAACTTCCGCGCAGAGATATTATTACAGCTGAAGATATCAATGCAGCTGAATTACTGATAATTCGCACAGTACAACGCTCAGTCTTTCAGACTGATATTGACAACATTAAAAATAATAAACCATGTTCGTCAAAATTACGAAAATTATTTCCTTTTGTTTCTGAGGACATTCTTCGGGTGGGTGGACGTCTTGCTTACTCGTCGTTAGATTACTCGCATAAACACCCAATTTTATTACCCAAGAAGGGACACATAATAGATCTGTTAATTGATCACTATCATCGTAATCATTCACACGCTGGCCCTCAATTGCTTCTGTCTATATTGAGACAAAAATATTGGATATTATCCGCTCGTTGTGTGGTACGTCAACGCATACATAAGTGCAATGCATGTTTTAGGCATAATCCTAAGCCTACATTTCCACTTATGTCTGACCTTCCTAAGTGTAGGATAGAGAAAAGTAAGGCATTCCTACACACAGGTGTAGATTACGCTGGACCTCTCTATATCACATTGACTAGGAAACGCGGCATACGTAGTCAGAAGGCATATATATGCCTATTTGTTTGTTTGGTTACAAAGGCGGTTCATATAGAGCTAGCCTCTGATCTGAGTTCCTCCGCCTTCTTAAATTGTTTTAAAAGATTACAGGCCAGGAGAGGAAATTGCGAAGTCCTGTACTCAGACCAAGGGACCAATTTCGTTTCATCCAAGGCTTATTTGAATGAGTTACATACCTTTTTAAAGTCAGAAGATTATTATAAGGACTTTAGTTCCGAATTAGCTAAATATCGTATAGATTGGAAACTTAATGCACCAATTGCAAGCCATTTTGGAGGAGTCTGGGAGAGTAATATTAAAAGTGTTAAAACTCTACTTTTTCGCGTAATCGGCAAACAAATTCTGACATACGAGGAAATGCTTACTGTACTTAATGAAATTGAGGCTGTACTTAACAGTCGACCTCTGTATGTTTTAAGTTCAGATCCCTCTGAACCCTCCGCGCTAACGCCTTCGCATTTTCTTTCAACCGTACCTTTGGAATTCATTCCAGCTCCAGACGTAACTGGAGAACGCGCTGGTCTTTTGTCTAGATTTTCTTTATTGGATTCTCTGGTTCAGTCATTCTGGAAGAGATTCAGAACGGAATATCTGCACAATTTGCAAGTGCGTCAAAAGTGGAACACTCCCACGAATCCGCTTACAATAGGGACTGTTGTGATAGTTATTGTACAAAACGCGCCGTCCTTACAGTGGCCACTTGGGGTCATTACTAAGGTGCTACCTGGCAAAGATGGAGTTGTCCGCGTAGTTCAAATAAAAACTAAGAACGGGACTTATATCCGGCCTATCGTTAAGTTATGTCCGCTGCCAACTCAATAATTTTTATCACTAGTTCTCATTTAATCTTATTATGCTTTAGTTAATTTATTTTATTTTTCTTTACGCATTACTCTTGTATAGTATACTTACAATATTAGGTCGTATTATAAGTTGCAATTATGTTTATATCCGTTTTATGAAGGGTTCCTTCATGTCCGGGGGGATATTTGATAAATTCTCATTAATCTGTGGTCGAAGTAATAGATAATGGCTACACTATGGATTTCCATCCTCCATTTTTTATATTTCCGCATCCTTATCTGCCCGCATCACGCCGCCAATTAGTTGCACACCTATATCCGTGGCAAACGCACGTCAATCTTCCGCTCATCCATTCAATAAAACCACATGGTCGGCCGGCCAAAGAACCTTATACTGGACGATTAATAGTATTTAAACCTACATCAGTGCTTTAGTGTTTAGTGATAACCTGTGAAACCTTGTGAAGTGACGAGAAATCAAGAGAACTGCATTACGACGAACTGTAAGTCCACGTGCAAATACTTTTCTGTCCAACCCTAGTTATCCCTTGTTCTATATCCTTTAAAGCCATAGTTTAAACATTAAAAAGGGGAAAAGAATCCAGCAAAACCTAAAATATACAGTCCACTAAATTTACAAAGAAAATAAATACCATTTTATGGTGATGATTCCCCGAAAGTAAAAATGGCGTCACCAACCTTTTTTTTTAAAAAAAACAACTAAATCAAATGTTTTTAAATAGTTTGTAACTTTTTAATTTTTGTCAACAAACAGTCTTATTATTGATATAGAATAACGAAAAACAGAAAAAGAATATTGGGTAGAACGTATTTGTTTCACGTGGTGATGGGTTTGTATTCTATATTCAAACAAGCTATGTTCATTTACTCCACATATCCTAGTCAAGAATATGTGCATATTCTGTAAAGGTGTTAAGATTAGAACTTACTAATTAGTAACTAGCCACTATTAGTAAATATGTATAGTTACAAGTCCAAGAACAAGAACTCATCGGCAGGTAATCTGAATATCAAGCCATTCCTTAGAATGGATGGCGAAAGTTGAGTAAGAAAAAAAAAAAGTGACAAAATTAAAGAAAGTTTTAGTTAGCTAAATTCCCAATGGCTTCTAAGTAGGGCAACGTTAACGTTCGCGCGGCCAGCGTTGGCTCGTGTACAATAATGAGCGAACTTTGCCCGATCGAAATATTGCGCTTTTAATTAAATTTCAACCGTATCGTAAAATACACACAGAGTTCGTATGAGCGGAATTTAGAAGTTCATAAACCTAAAATGACACTACGAAATACAGTTTACGTTAGAAGAGCAATTATCAGGTACTCGTTAATAATAATAATACGATCAATGAAACTTGAAAAACGACATAGTTAATTAGTTTTTTAAATAGAGTGTGGCGCGTCTTCGTTGGTAGGATGGTAACTAGCCCCGACCAATGCCTCCCGCCGGAGCAGACCAGAAAAAATACCGAAATTATATTTTTCAGAATTGGCCATGCCGGGGATCGAACTCGTGACCTCTCGCTTATAAGACCACAGCACTTACCGCTGTGCCGGGGAGGGATTTAAAAAAAAGTCGAATGAAGCGAAGTAACCGCCCGGTTCGGTGTAGGTTATTGTACGATAATAGGCAAACTTCATCGCAAATAGCAGAACTATAGCTAATTATGGAGTTTTTAGCACGTGAAGTAATTGCAAAAGAAACATTGTTGCCTAAATACACAAAGTTTGAGCAAAACCCCCCAACGGTTCTTAAGTGGGGGGCGCTGATCGCAGTGCAACTACTAGGTTATTTCGCAATAATTAGCAAAGTTTGCATCCATTCGAAATGTTGCTTTTCGTGATTAAATTCCAACGCCGTGACAATTCGGGGCTGTTATTGATTTTGTACGCGATACTGATATTCTTTATTTTTTTTTTATCCAATGATAAGTTAGCGCTTGATGAACTCAGCCTTTTAGCCTTCGACTCTACACAAAATCGGCTCATATTGATGTATTGTAATGTGAGTTTTATGTCATGCGACATAAAGTGTTTCATGGTGAGACGAATGTTCCTCATTTTGCACAAAAAAAATTGGCACAAAAAAAAATTAAAAATTTGCTTGCAATTTAAATAAGACAAACTCAAGACGCCATATTTAATTAGAGACGCTTTATATTAGGAATTTTTTGGAACGGAGTTTCTCAATTCGGCTTGCGGTAGGAGTTAACTGATAAAAATCGTTGCGTAAGGTAAAAGCGTTATGCCCCATACGAGCCGTTCGGTTTCGTGCGATGTATATCGAAAAAAATATAGACAATCGTGGCCATACTTGTTAACATCATATGCCAGTTAATTCTGAATATTTCCAACGGCCATAGCAGAAGAACTTCTTTCCCGAAGGATATAGGACTGGACCGGTGTTTTTTGTTGTCTGTATTATGGTAATATATAGCTATTTAATGTTATGTAAATTGATGTATAATTGTGTATTTGATATTCATAGACTATCATAATATATTAAGCATCGGGAAACCTGTATGTCCATTATCTATGCTTATCTAATAGTTTACGCAAAGCAATTACTTAAGCTTATGGCCTCGGCCGGTGGAATCGGTCAAATATAGTGGAAATGTGTGAAATTCCACACCGTAATGGCTTGACTACACAGTGCGAGCTGATGACCTGACTTCAGAAAGGCATTGATAAGACAACTTGCATGTCATCCTAACCGATATAAAATTACCAAAAAAAAAGGTCGCTGATCTAAATTTATGGGGCCTTGGTTAATTTTCACACACCTAAGTATCTAGTTACATTTCAAAATATGTATGCTATGATAACACAAGCTACGCTTACTTTGGGGCTAGATGGCGATGTGTGCATTGTCGTAGTATATTTATTTATTTAAAACTCCACTTGTTTAGGGCAGACAGTAAGTAAACCAATTACTTAAACAATTAAAAAAACTTAACTAGGTAAGTATTTATTTATTAATGTATGTCAATATATATAAGTTAAAAACGTTTCAGTCTTAGATGTCATTTTTATTATATTTATTACGTGCTCTCGTGAAGTGGCTCGCAAAGAATAACCAAGCCATAATACCGAGATCCGAGATTGATATATAGAACCATTCAATAAAAGAAATGAAAAAGTAAAAGATCCATTTTAAAGTCCTCTTATACGAACACTCAATATCGGAGACTATTTCGACGACGCCATAATTTATGGAAACCGAACTTTGAAATAACTTTTACCAGTTATTCATTCCAGTTTACTTAACCCCTTCAGCTAGTTCAGTAAGTGAGAAGAGTTCGGATCTCACCTTGGAATTCAATAAGGTATTCTCAGTTTCACAGTTTAGTTAGACAGACAGCGATGCGGCCAAAGGTAGTTGCACATCTATAATCATGCGCCGCATTCCAAGAGTAAATTTCTATAAATCAAGTAAGTAGTAGTTCACGAGTACATTTCTTTTACTGATAAAATTCTGTTAGTTAATTGTTTAGTCGTAATAAAGAAAAATTCCAAAGTCAAATTCAAATATTTCTTTATTTAAATAAGAACATAGATTGGACTTTTGATGCGTTGATTACATACAAAATGTGTGCATGTTGGTGTAGTGAGTAGTGTTGGCGATAACTACATTCGTAAACTTATAACTAAAGCTACGAAGGCATTAAGGGGATGTTCTAAAGCCCTCTCACCTATAAAAGAACAGATCTCCGTCAGGCTTGAGACATAATTAGGATGATGATTTAAACTGTTCTTGGAAAATCTTAGAAATTTTAAGATGAAGCCTATGTATACAATCACACCATCCACGCAATACTATCGTGGATACCAACCTTGGACACCAAAGTTGTAAGGCATTTACAGCCAATCCTAAGCCAGTCCTAACGTTTGGAGGCATTATAATGATGGTTCACATTACCATGGAGAGAATCTGCCAACGTTGCATGAGCGATTTTTTGTAGTATTTATATTCTCTTCCACAAGTTATGAGAGCACTGTCGGAGTCAATGTGCGGGCCCGGGTATAGGCTAGCTAAGATGTGCGATCGACTTAGAAATGAAATGATAAAGAGGAATAACAGTTTGCACGACTTATAACTTCCAATAAGAGCAGGCCAGGTGTGACCGGGCGACTGAAGCCATTTGCATAGCACGGGACTGACTAACTCGCTTATATTACAAAGGTAGCTCGACCGAGATGGCCAAATTATTATTTAAGCACATTTGAATGTCTTGCTTGTTATCTGTCGTGCTTACATAAAACTATAGGAGCCAAAGTCTATTGAAATGCATTTGCGTTTAGTCCATCTTTTTGGATAAGGCATCCACGGGCGGTAGACCTTCTGTCAACATATCGTTGAGGCATCTACTGATGCCGCAGATTGAAACTGCAACATTAACGTCGCTCGAGATTCATCCAATGTACAAGAAGAAGAAGAAGAAGAAATACTTTATTGCACACAAACATCAGAATTTACATAAAATATAGAATAAACAACAACAAGAATTGTAGGCATGCAAAGGCGGCCTAATTGCTGCAAGCAATCTCTTACAGGCAACCTCTGACAGAAGGAAAAGCTGCAAGAGAGCGCGATAGTGCAATTAAACTACATATAATATACATATATATTCGGCAATAAATAGACATACATATAGAGATTGTGCAAGAGAAATTTTCGTTTTAACTGGAAGGAAATTTTTCCAACGTTTTAAATAACCGATCGAAGCAAAAACTTTACGACTCACCTCAGCTACTTGAGGGGACCAGGATAGGGTGGTATCCATAAGCAGGCCGAGATTCTTTACTGTAGTGCTAAGAAGCAAATCAGTAGAGTTAAAGCGAACAGAAGGAAGAGTGCTAAAATTAACTTTTGCTAATTGCTGACGGCTGCCAATAATAATTACTGTACAACCAATAATAAGAAGCGCATTTTAAAGCAAGTCTTGTGATTGGAAGAACCGGTGGCGTGGACCTATTTTTAATGTCTCAACTACTGCTGTCATACGGCTTCCTTCACACAGTAGAGAAAATTATAATAGTGAGAACGAAACCTGCTACAATGCGGGTTCACAAGAGTTTATTTTTTTGTACGTATTTATATACTTCCAGTTCAACAATCCGCACTGGTCGAGCTTGGCATCTCGCCACCACGTCACCCCTTCTCATTGTGGGAGGAGACCCATGCCCTGTAGTGGGCCGGTAATGGGTTGATACTTATATTTTGACGGCCGATTGGCGCAGTGGGCAGTGACCCTGATTTATGAGTCTAAGCTGTAGGTTGGATTCCCACAACTGGAAAATGGTTCTGTGACGAACATTAATGTTTTTCAGGGTTCGGGTGATTAAATAATCATTTATGTATTTTATAATTATTTATGTATATTATTCATCAGTCATCTTAGTACCCATAACACAAGCTACGTGTATTTCTTTTAGTATTTCTCAGCCGTGTGGTGACGGCTGATTAAGATACAGTTGTCACCACCTTCTCTTACCGCGGGTGAACGCGAGCGGAGAACGGATAGCAACGTTCTCTTTGCTAGTCCACCATCTGCTGCGACTATACCTATTGTGATTATGACAAACCAGACGGGACCTTAATTTCAGCAGTGGACTTTTAAAGGCTTTTGATGAATTATTTGTATTTTCCATTGATATAGTAATTTTTTTAAAAACCTTTAAAAGATAAGGCCCGATTGAAAATATCGCCTGTTCACTATATACCAAACTAACTAAATATAAAGTAAATTTAACGCCATATATATTTTTATTACATCCTATCCCAGTAAGCAGAAGTTGTAGTGACATTTTCAAAGCGCTTTTTTCCTCACTTTTGATCTGTGCCCATTGCGAGCGTGCGGGCATATTTTTCTATTTGTGCACGTAGGTCTAGCTTTTAGAAACACCCGCAAAGTTAACTGGTTTATTTACGTTACACTAGTTCCGTCCTGCGGCATTGTCCTAGTGAATTTCATAAATTTTTTTGATAACTTTTCGAACTTAAATGAATGAATCCGAATTTTGACACACCTGAAATAGAACAATTTCGAACATAGGTTTGCTTACATTTTTGTCTTGCTTTTGTTGTAATATACCTCAACGTCGCGTCGAGCTTATAATAATGTTTTAAAAAGCCACTGATTTAAAAGACGTGGTAAGGTTAAATGCCTACAGTGTTTAAGCTGCTTCCAGATTTCTTAGTGCAGAAATTTATGTTTTAATTTTTATCACTATAAATATAATAAAATAAAATAAAAAAGGATTTCAATTCTTATCTTTAATCTTAAATTTCTTTATATTATGATTTAAAGTGTATAAAAAAACAAAAAAAAAAGTTCACATATGCCTAACTAAAAAAATAAAACTAAAATTAAAGTTTTTCTAGCGTAGCGTTCTAAAGTAATTTATAGTAAAATTTAATTATTAATTTCATTTTAAATGACTAAGATACCTTTTTGTTAAAATCTCTTACTATTTGCTCGTGTGTGTAATTTCCCTATGTATTTAAGGAAGGCTGAATACTGAAACACAGTTTTCTGTAGTTCAGTAGTCAATGAACGATGGGATTGTTTTTTATAACATTTTGCGATGTAACTATTGACATTATATTATCAAAATTTGCTATACTCCGCGAAAAGTAAAGTCTTTTCACGGAGTATAGCAAATTAAGCTTAATTTTGATAATATATCATGGATTTCCGCAAAGTAACGCCTGCTTCTATTATATTGGATATATTGCCATTATTATTTGTCTCAAAATTTTTTAATATCCTACTATTTGTAGTTGTTATTTGTACAATGTGCAAATTGAATTAATTAAATTTCAAAAAAAAATTATATTGTGAAGATTTATTGTAGATCGGATATATTCCCGATTTCCGAAGGGATCCCGTTATTAAAAATTCAAAATTCATTTATTTCAAGTAGGCCTAATTTACAAGCACTTTTGAAACGTCAGTCAGTCTGTTTGTAGTGACTCTACCACCGGTTCGAAAGGCACTAAAAATCAATACTGAGAATAACTTTGACAAAGAAAACTCAACACAACAATTAGTGGCCCTACCCGGAATTCGAACGGTCGATCTAGTGATTATTACAAGACTAACGAGGCAGAGTTGAAGTCATCAATAGCCTATAACTGTCCACCGCTGGACTAAAGGCCTCTCCCTGCTGGGCAGACAGTTTGGTGATAGCAGTTAATGGTAGTAATAGCACAGAGCAGGAGATGATATATTCCCTTAGTCGCCACGTACGAAGCCCGTGAGGAGAGAAAGTGTGACAAATATATTCTGATCTGCCGTCACTACACAGCACTAACGCATGGAGTATAAGTCGCCAACCGTTAATTTTAAGCAGGACATCATCCACTATGTTACAGTAAAGAACACGTGCGCCTAATGTGGCATATAACGACTGCCAGACCATTAAATTAGGCGCCGGCTAACGTTAAGAGCTTATTACACACTAGAACCTAACGTATTCATGGCATAGCACATAGCATAAGTAATCACTGACCTATAAGCTTCAGTAATTTTCTTAAGTCCAAACATAAAAAGATATTGCTGGATAAGCAAAAAGGAGACGATAAGAGGAATTGAGTCTGATATCTTGGAGCAAGCCTTAGTAACACTTTGCATAGTGTCAGGAAGGAGTTGACCGTATTATTTAGTAGACACAAATTACATACACTTGCTTTTATTATGAAAATAAAGCTTAATTCGCGAACAACAGGAGAAGCTGTATGGTGTAATTTATAATTTCTTCAGTCCTTATATTCCACACCAAACAGATCTTCGGCAATGTAACCTCTACGCACGTTTTGCTCCGAAACCGGAGCATCTTCAGGAGTTGTTGACTTTACAATGAATAATTGTTAACTCGTAAAAAAGCCTAGCCTTTAAGCTACAGCTTGTAATAAAACTACAAAAATGCTATAAGTATTTTTGAACGGCTGAATTATCTTAATTTGCTGACAGCATATCTTACTATGAAATAGAAGTACAAAAATTAACGAAAGAATTATCAACCGCCTTACCAATATGAGTGAAGAAACAAGATGTACTAAGCTTTGAAAATCTTACATGAATGATTAAAAATAAAGATTCGGGGAATTTTAATGACAGATTACTTTGTGCATAACTATTTTGCCCTAAAGAGTCAAGCACATTATAAGGTATACTAAAATGCTAAGTGAAATTAAATACCTCCACTGTGCAGTATTTGAATTATACATTATATAATAAAATACATTTTCCATACACAGACGTCGCCTCATTAAGTTTAAGTACGACATTATCTGTGGCCATGTAACCAGCCACTTGTCTAAGCGAGCACGCATGTCTCATTAGGCGTACGTACTCGTTCAAGAAAACCGTCTGACTCATATAATTCAACATCCTGCATAAACCTGAATATTCTACCTAACGAAACGTAAGTCTTGTTTGGTAGCTTCAGGTACAACACAGAATTGAAGGTAAAATATATCCAGCGGAGCAAAGTCATAATAATATTATGCCACGAGATAATTATGTCCACTCATTTTCTCGGCGTATCTCATCATAATTACCTTCGCATCTTAACGCTACTGGTCTGAAAAAAGCTTTGTCTTCCGCACGTCATTATTTAAGTAATGAATATGTTTTTAAGAGGAATTTGCAGTACCCTGACATATCGACCAGGCTTCAGGAAGAACCTATAAAATGTGTTATACTTTTGTATCAATAAATAAATTAAAATAAATAAATATCATCCTCAGCCTATTAATATCCTACTGCTGGGAATATCCTTCTGCTGGGAATATGCGCCGACGCTGGTTGGCGGGCTTTTACGATATAGTCACATGCAGTGGAGTGCCCTTCATACATGCACAAAAGCATTGCCTACCCTAAAATTTATATATAATTCGCATAAGAGTTTTGCCATTTTATGCAATTTTCCCTGGTAAGAAACCGAGTGCACGCCACTGGTCACATGTCAGACAAAATAAAGGAGATCCACGGCTTAGCATGTTCTCTTAAACCGTTACATGTTATGAACAACGCAGATCATCTGGCTTTCGGGCTTCAAGGTCAAGCTTCTATTATGCATTTTGCATAGCAAATTCTTCTGACGTGTCAGTCATTAATATATACCAACCTCTTCTTCTTCTTCTTCTTCTTTGAGTTAATGGCTTTTTGTCATGCCGGAACGGCACAGTTTACTTCGCCAATGACGGGTGGGTAGCTTGAAGAAAACACAAAGGAGGATGGTGAAAATGTCTTGAGACTATTTTAGTTCGCAAAACAATAGCAGGGTAGCGTTTTAGTAACTGTTAATATCTAACATTACAATATACTATAGATATTTATATATATATATATATTTTTTTTTTTTTTTTTTTTCTTTTTTTTTAAATTATAGACAAAAAATATATGTGTTGTTATGCATAAAATGTACTGAATGTAATAGATTAGTGTATTTACAGTTTAATTTAATTAAAAGATAAAAAGTATCCTATATTACTTCTAACACTTCCAAGATAGCGTGTACAAAGTTTCATGAGGATCGGTCAAGTAGTTTTTGCGTGAAAGCGTAACAAACAAACTTACACTGACATTTATAATATTAGTAGGGATAGGGATATAATATGTATTGCCCAGACCATCATATTTAGCTATGCAGCCGCACGTAAGAATCGAAAACTATTTATAAAGTCTTAAAACGTCACCCTGATCTTTAACCGGGATATTTATATAACAGAGACAAATGAACAGTCACACGCACGTAAAGACCAATCAATAAATATCAGAAAAACAAAAATGTTGTACTTACAACTAATAAATCAATCAAGACATTTTTGCAGAAAATACGTTACATAAAATCTTATTTTATGGTTATCCATCTAGCCAAGTCTAGCCTGAATGCGTGCAACATTACAAATATATAAAAAAAAACAAAATTAAATTAAAAATAAATTATATTTGCGATTAGCAATTGCAAATAGACTGTTTTGAGAAAGTGTTGTCACAAAAAATGGCTGAATGTCAGCAAATTGTATTTGCGCAATATTGAGTCCCTGATAATACTGACAGCAAAGCCTTGGATTAGCCGCCGCAGTGACAGCGCGACATTTGTTTCCCACCACGAGATAATGTATCTGAACCCGCGAAACAACAATTTATCATGTAAAATCCATCATGCGTGTATAAAAAATATAATGTCGATAAAGTATCGATTCTTGAACGAGCTTAAGCGATATCTTAGCGAAAGCAACGGTTAACGTGGAAGTTTGAATTGCTCTCTGTCATCCTGTACGTCTGTCGGAGGCCTCAAACTTCTGGATTAACGAACGTCGTTATCACCATCATTCTTACAATCGTTACACGTCTTGGACATAGGTCTTTCGCAGAGTTAAAATCCCAGATGTAATTTGTCAATAACTGTTAAGTCAGAGTACACATCTCCTGACTCAAACTTAATAAATATTCATTGTTAAGTCAACATCTCCTGAGGATGCTCCGGTTTTAGAGCGAAACATTACCGAAGATCTGTTTGGTGTGAAGTATAAGGATTGGAGAAATTATAAATTACACCGTACGAATTCTTCTGCGTTTCGCGGAGTATAGCAAATTAAGCTTCATTTTAATAAGACACTCCGAGCATTGCTCCGCTCTTAGAGTATCTTTGAGGCTTATAATAGGGCCCATCGTTAGCAAACATAAAAATTGAAGGAACGTAGAGACAATACTTAATAGACGTGGTTTAGCTTTCAATTAATCTTTTTGATAAATTTTGTTTCAGTTTATAACGAAATACAAGAACGTTCAAATAACGAAATACATGTCTAAATACTACTATAAGAAGTAATAACAATTTGTAAACAAAAAAAGTTAATATTATAGGAGTTTGCAAATGAGATCGTTTAGTTAATTAAGATCAAGCGTGATTAAACGTTTCAAATTGCCACATGATAGATGGTAGGGTCTACGTCTGGTTCTTATTGGCACTTACTTGGTAAGGTTACTGGTTCTACTCTTACTTATGTAGGCAGTTTATCCCAGGTCTAATAACACCTATCTTTATATACCTATGATCAGTGGCGTATTTAGAACGTATGCACAGATATTATAAATCTTACAAGGCATATCCGTATGTTTTTCATAACTCGTACTGGAGATTTCCTTATTTTATATCATCTGCATACCCTGTGCATACCCTCTATGCACGCCACTGCCTATGATTACTGTGAATTAATATGAAATACCGTGCGTTTCTCGCGAAACCTCAAAAATAACTGGATTGATTAGGATATTTTTTATTGTTTGTTCGATCCAATAAAGGGGAAGGTGGTCGAAAAAAAATTATAAAGTAAAGCAAAAAAAAACCGTAAAAAGTAAAGGTGTTTATGAGTGAAATCATCAAAGATCGATTAGCCCGGTTCTTCGAAATACGTGTAATAGCTTGGTTTTTCGTTTATTAATTTAGTTCATTTTTTGGTTTTCGTAGTGCTGCAAATGCTTTAATGATCCAATCTGCAAGTATGTACATTTTCCGCAAATGGTTCCCTTTATCTATATACAAAGTGTAACCGAATTACGAAATACTGTTGAAGGGAACTGACTTATGCAAAGTATATTCCATAAGGAATCACCCTGTAAATATATTAAATCAAAAGAAGCATATTTATTTTTCCATACAAACTAATTCAAAACATTGTAAGTGCTGACAACCCTATTGAAGATTAAAGTACACACGCGCATAAAACCTACGCTACGCGACGCGAGCGTAAAAATCATTTTAAAATGAAGCATGTGACGTTAGGGCTGTATCTGATTTCTTTCAGTAAAAACTATGGCAATGGTTTACTCAAAAACTATTAGCGTTTCAGTTTCACAGATAAGTCTCAGAGACAGTAAATAATGTACCTCTAAAGCCTCCGAAGTATTATTTGGGTTTTCATTTACACGTTGTATATTCTTACTTTATGAATTGCATTCGTATTTTCTTTTTTTTTTCCCTGTGGTATAAAATTTTGGTGTTACTTTTGCTGTATTCTATCATTTGTTCATTCATACATCCATTCGATGCAAAGTGCTTGTCTGTTTGATGCAGTTTACGCTTGATCGGAAGGCACTTACTTATATTATAGGCGGTTGAAAGACGACGGAAGTTCATTCCAGATCTTTGCGGTGAGTATCATAAGCTATGAATCAAAGCGCTTTAAACGGTTCGATTCCAACAACAGGAAAATGTTTGTGCGATGAACATGAATGTTTTGTTAATATTATTTAAAAAATATATTTATTTAAGTAATTAATTAATTATTTTATGGGTATATGAATGAATGAATGAATGAATGAATGCATGAATGAATGAATACACATATATGTATATACTATATATGTATATATGCAACACCTTATTATTTTCTGTATTTGTTATCTTCGCCATTGGTTGCCTGGAAGAAATCGCTATGAAGCGATAAGGCTGCCAAATCGTATGTGTTGTGTTGTTATATTTTTCATTTTTTTACGTACTTTTTGTGGTTTGCAATAAAAGTATACTCATTCATTCATTCATTCAATGATTTAAGTGTCTGGGAGTTTATCTGTAAATTATAATAATAATTCATAAACATCTTCATCAGTGCTAATACCCATAACACAAGCTACGCTTACTTTGGGGCTAGATAGCGATGTTTGTATGGTCATAGTTTATTTATTTAAATATAATACCGCACTGGGCCAGCGTGGTGGACTATGCCCAAAACCCTTCTCTTTGGTAATGAGTTGATATGATGATGATTGGGTCCATATAATATACATAATATAAACCAAAAAACCAAGAAGATAAAGACAGGAAAAAAAACCTTAAAAAGTGGGATACCAAAGGCGGCCTCATTGCTAGGCAGCGTTATCTTCTAGGCAACCCAGAGAAACCGAACGGTGGGGTGTATTATTATTACGTACATACTAACAAATAAATGCACAATGAAACCTTAATGTTAGCTTGTAAACAAATATTTCAGACAATAAACGTGAATTCAAAGATAAATGTGAAACGATTTCATATTACATAATATAAATTTAGTCGGCTCAAATCCCAAACGGCATTGCGGCCAATATGATTGCATTACCCACATACACTGTAAACACGGCAGTTTAATAATGGTTTAACATTGTACTGTAATTACAGTCAGCCCAGATCTCGATATGAATAGGTAATTAGGGTCATAATCGTATTATTTTTGTTTGTTCACGGCACAAGCAATGTGTAACCAATCATTTGATCGTGAACTAATATATTTCCGCAAACTGCCTGCACAAATTCAGAAATTAACAATTTGATTTTACTCGTATGACTACTTCTAAAACCCTACCTACCTATGACTACTAATAACTACATACTAATACATAAACTAGATTACACAAATAAAATAATACATAATATATTAAATATTAAAAAAAAATCTAATATATGCTATAACATATCATAAATACATTAACAACAGAAAATACTATTACAAGTCGTCTTCAATGTAAACTATACAGCTTTTTAAAAATACAAAGTGACTTAGACTGCCTTATGTCGATTGGGAGCGCATTTGGAGTGTTGATCTGTTTAAAGGCGATGTTTTTACACTAAGGAGTATGATCACAAAGCCTTACTTTTATTTAAAAAAAAAAGCGGTTTTATGAAATTGGCGATGGTCAGTGCCTCTGAAGGTTCTCAATCTTTTTAGTCGGGAAAACTATTGATGAATTTTTATAGTTGTAGTATATCACAGGATTTTTTGAGTGGAACCTACGAACTTCGGCAACCTAGAAATATGTAACGGAAGTGACGTGAAAAGCGTGTAACGGAAGTGACGTCAAGGCGTGCCTCGAAGCAATTTGAAGGAAACTTTCTTCGTAACCTAGTTAAGTCGGTATACAGATAAAAAAAAAATCTTCTAGCTTTGAAATCAAGCGGAGATTGACTTTTCGATCTAAAGAACTTTTTAAGAAATTACCTATAAATTCCTAAATAGACACCGACATTTAAAAAAAAATTAATACTAATGATTATTGTGACATAACTATAATAGTTAGACATAACATAGTATCGTGGACTTTTGTGTAGATATTAATTTATTCTATGAAACTTCTTAAAATACTTTGCTCGACTGTGAATAGCTTCCGCAGCCAATATGAGGACTTTTTTGTTACATCGAAATTTTCATATTTCCAATATCATTTCTTACTTTTTTGAAAAAAAAAATTTCGCCTAAGTTTTTTAATAATAACGTAAGATTCTTATATAAGTATAGAAAAAGAAAAAAATACAATATGTTATATTTATCACGTCACGAAATAAATGTATTACAAAAGTAGTTCACGCTAAGGAAATCGCACGCACCGCTCCGCACTTCTATTTTTAACTTTGACTATTTAATTTCGTGAAAGGAATACATATATATGTAAATAAATGCTCTTTTATGTAACTATAAACTGAAAACACTACTATTCACTTCGGATCACGGTACTTCCGGATATATGTTGATCTGCCCAAGGGACCTGACATTTATTTGGTATCACTGATATATTTGGTGGCCTAGCGTAAAGTGAATGCTATTGTTATTTATTTCAGAAGAACATTTTTCTGGAGATAATTAAAAGATTTAATGTGCCAAATAAAACTACGTATAATTCCAATAAGAAAACACATAATAGTAACTAAAAACTAACATTAATATTCATAATAAATAAAAGCCATCTAACTCTTCACTTATGGGCATGGTAATCCAAAATGACCCGCTATTGACCCTTTGAATTGCTAGACTAGACAAGCATCGAATTTTTGCGAAAACCTAGTAATTAACATAAGACAGTTTTTCACGATTTGCATCTACCTAGGTATAAGTATAAATTGGCACATGAGGATCTGTATTCTTATTTTAAAATGTATTAAGTATAATACAATAATTTGAAAATCATAATTAATTTAATTTCTAAGCAATAGTCCTACGGTGCTGGCGATATGTCCAATTTTCTTGGTAATAATATATACCGCTGCCTTTTTATCGTCCCAAATAACTAAAGTAGAGGCACGCAAATAATAAATGCTCATGAAACCAGATCTACTTTCATATAAGTAAAATATATAGTAGCACAGATACAAATAGATCAAAATTTACATATGAAAGCGTAGTAACTGTTACAAACAAGTCCTCTAAAAGCCTTTCACATGAAAAACTTAAATTGACAGGCAATTTTATTTGTTTGTTTTTTTCCACCGACACTCAAAAGTGACAACACTGTGTGAGCAAGTAGTTGGAAAACACCAAAGCGGCTGTGCTATTCTCTACACCATTGCATTCAACGTTGAATTCGTCATCGTAACATGAGGTACAATAGTTAGGGTCGGCAAACTAAAGCACACAATTGAAACATCTTTTTGGTGTCAATGTAAAAAAAATATTCATTTTCATTATTACATCTACTGATTCGTACGTACTACTACGTGATTTCACCTTTACTACTAAATAATATATCAATATAATAATAAATCAACTAAATATAATAAACAATAACTTTTTTTTCCTAAAAGACAAAAAAACTTTGGCTTATTGATAGACCGAAGCGGTCAACTAACGAACCCTCCCTACATACTTTATAACAGCACATAATAGCTTGCTGTCTGTATACTGACGCTTTCACGATACTATGCAGAGAAACTGCAATCCTGCCAGCCTCTATCGAAAATTCATAAGAACATTATGCTAAGAACCTTATTACGAGTATTGTAAGATCTTTCAAGTATATAACGTGGTCGCTGTATCAGCGTTCAAAGCGAGGTAGAATAGTACTGAGGGAATTGGAATTATTTCGCTACATTGCTATATTTGTACGCATATATTATACACCGTACATCGCACAGTGCTTGAGGTTTACACTGCTATTTTGGGAACCTCTGAAATTTTTAAGATTTCAATGGTATATTGTTAAGTCGTGTCAAATACTTTTCAGCAATTATTTTGAAATAAAATACATCAGACATGGAATTTTCGAACTTTTAACCCTTGCCGACTAGTTTGTGTAAGCCTTTCTTTGGACTTAACACTAGATTAATATGAAAAAACCATTATATAACCAAGTCAGCCTGATAGTACAATGATTTACTCATTTACCTATTGTTTGAACATAGATTATATATGGACTCTTCGCATGAATTTAGCCTACCTAACTTGTTGGTACTGTAAACAAGCATTAGATTATATAATACAAGAAACTAATTAACAGTACATCATTCCAAAATGTAGGTAATTGTTATTTATTAACGTATTCTAGAGCGCTGTTGTTTTATCCGCTGTGTCAGCGATGAAAATCAAGTAGAGAATAGTATGTGGAAATGGGAACCGTTTCGCTACAACGCCATGTTTGTGCACATATATTTACCACTGCACACCGCACTGTGCTCGCTGTGAACTGATGCATTGACGATATGTTGCGGAGTCTATTATTGTTTGGTTAACAAAACAACGCGCCGGCGAAACAAACCTGTGCCATGATATTTTATGTATAACCAGAGTAGTGTATCTATTTATTTCCGCATTTACTTATCAATAACTTCTAACAAGATACCTAAGAAAGTTTACAAAAATCTAGATCTCAGCTAAGTCTCTTTGTCCCGAATTGATAAACAGACATCGGGCTTAGAACAAGGCCTTAAGTGTCAGTCAACCGAAATTGTGAACCTGGCCTCACTCAGATCCAAGTCGGTTAATTCATTTAAACTTTATAGTGATTGTGTACTCATAGGCTGAGAAATGTCTAACCTGTTACAACTGGCACGTCAAAAATGTTCAAAGATTTTAAAAATTTGTCTTTAATAATTTTTTCCGACTCGAAAATACCGCAGTTTTTTTTCTATTATTTAACTAACAACTGCAGTTCTAACATAGTAATTATATTTACCAGTATCACTAAAAGTATCGTAGCCTAAGTTAGTAACTTGGCCAACAATCGGTCTAAGGCTGATATATCGAGAGAGATACGAGTCGAGTTGCGCCCATCCAGTTGCCAATAAGGACGACATTGCTTTATCAAAGCATTCGATTGGTTTGCGCTTACACCTAGATTACTCCTCTTTGTGTCAGGATAGTTTTCCCACATACTATAGGTACGCAATAATATACAGCGCCGGAACTTGACATCCATGCTTATTGTCGAGTGTCACTTATATTGACGCGTGGGTTGAAGGAATTCACTTTTATTTGAAAAATCACAAATAATACAAATACAATAGATAAGTAAGATGGAATACTTTGGCGGCCATATCACTCATAAGGGATCTATTTTACGCAACCAAAGGCGTAAAACGAAAATGTTCTAAGTGCATGCTACGAATAATATAATGTATACAATATATTCTCTACTAAAAATATCTAAATAGACAAAAATCCTCAAAACAAACAAGGCATAGTATCGATGCCCGATCGAATTAGATAAATAGTGAACTTTCATTATGTGCTGGTAGACAGCCTCACGTATCTCTTACGGCGCTATAGATTTTTGCAGGATTGTTTAAGTACCTTCGTATGGCGTGCACACAGGGTATGCACAGGGTTTGTGAAAAGATATCCTGTACGCGTTATAAAAGACTTAAGGGGAGGCATTGTTAGAGTTATAAATAGTCTACCCTCAAGTTTTTATGACTCTTGATGGAGATTTTTCTCTTTTAAGTCATCTTCATACGCTGTGCATGCCATATTTTACGGTTAAACTAGAAATTAAGTAACTTGAATTCCCACATAGCGAGCAATGGTCACGTGAATTTATTAAATGGTGTCAGCAGCACATCGATAATAAACGTTAACATTCTAGCGTGGGTATGAACCATTTTTAACCTATAGATAAGCTATCTCTTTTACGATTTTATAGAAGTAAAACTTCTTCATTATTATTTACTTACCTACATTTTTTGTGCTCACGTTTACTACGTACATACGTCGTGTTCTATACATCTTACACAACAATCGTATAACTCTCAATCCGCTGCATTGTATTTTAACTGCATTTCTCGGGACTCTTGGGCGGATATTGAATTTTCATACAGATCGTTTGTTATTGGGAACCGTTTTTATTTATCGGACACTTTAACCGGCGCGCCTGTTGACAGGAAATTAATGCGTCGGCCGATTCAATTTGTATTAACAATTCGAAATGTCTATACATTTATTTGGTCATTGCGCTCTCAGTGGTGTTTATTTAGGAATTGTATACGTAACGGTGCGATTAATAACATCATTGGATGGTTGGATGAATTTTAATTCAATAGTAAATAAACGCACAACTTATATATACTCTATAGATTGCGCGTGCCTGATTGGAACTGCTTCCCACCGTTGCTTGCGTAGAATTCTGTAACAGAGCTCTTCCGGGAAAATACGTTGTTGTGTTCCAGTCTGATGGAAGTAGATGCTATCTACAGGTACATGAGGCTTAAAATCTACGCCTTAAATTAAATTAAATAAATAAAAAAAATATATATAAATATACTACGACAAAACACACATCGCCCTCTAGGCCCAAAGTAAGCGTAGCTTGTGTTATGGGTACTTAGATGACTGGTGAATATTTTTATAAAAAAAGTTACAAAAATACTTATTTTATACATATAAACACCCAGACACACATTTTATAACTTACATTATTTACTAATTATTTATTCTGTAAATGTTTGTGTGATAAACATGAATATTTTTCAGTGTCTGGGTGTTTTTCTGTATATTATAAGTATTTATGTGTATTATATTCATAAACGTACGCCATCTTAGCACCCATAACACAAACTACGCTTACTTTGGGACTAGATGGCGATGTGTGTATTGTCGTAGCATATATATTAATTCATTTGTTAATTTTCTACCTAAATGGACCGAAGCCAATGGACGCAACTTGTTATAGAATACAATGAATATTAATAGTTTAGGCTATAGATAGTGCAAATTACTACAAAGCCAACTAAATATGTCACATCCAATGTAAAAACCCCGACAATCAGGGTCTCAAGCATAATAGATAGTCATCCACTGAATAAACCTTAACAAAATTTTAATACCGACCTCCTTAAGACCGATGCACAACATTTGTTTGTTTCGGTATAACGAACGTTTTATAAATTAGGTTATTAACTTATTCTGTACATCTTCTTGAATGGGTGGATGCTAATGGACGCAGATTGTAATAAGAATACAATGAGTATGTATAGATTAAGCTATAGATAGCGCAAAGAACTTTAAAGCTAACTAATGTAAAAGCCCCGACAATCAGGGTCTCAAGGATCGGTCATCCACTAAATAGACCTTGACCAAATTCTAATAACGACCACCTGGAGATTTTTTGTTTCGGTACAACGCACGTTTTATATATTAGGTTATTTATTTCTACTGTAAATCTTCTTGAATGGGCAAATACCAATTAACAGCTTGTTATAATAATACAGTGAGTATAAATAGGTTAAACTATAGATTTTACAAATAAATATAAAGCCAACTAAATATGTCACATACAATGTAAAAGCCCCGACAATCAGGGTCTCAAGAACCACGGAGCAACTTAGATATTCCATCTGGATGTAAATCCGCTAACTAGATAAGTTGTCTGAATACGAATGTTAATCAGTAAACACAATGATTAATTGAGTAACCCTGCAGGAGACGTGATCTTTGTTATTTTAATGAGGAGGTTTATTTTATTCATATGCAAACGTCTCTGCTAAAGAGTGGCGTCTCAGGAGGATTTTGACGATTAAACTATTTAATTATAAATAGCTACCTTCGTACCAATTAGGTGCTGTTCAGACTGTCTCTGTTATTAATTTATCATGAATGAATGAGCTAGAATGTTTTTCAGTGTCTGGGTGTTTATATGTATATTATAAGTATTTATGTATATTATTAATAAAAAATATTCATCAGTCATCTTAGTACCCATAACACAAGCTACGCTTACTTTGGGGCTAGATGGCGATGTGTGTATTGTCGTAGTATATTTATTTATTTATTTTATCTTACTTTGATATAAGATAGCGAATCGCAAAGTTATGTCTAGTTTTGTATCTTATATGACATTTTTGTTTCTGGGCTTTATGTATTCCTAATATTTCATCACATCAACCCATCACCGACCCACTATAGAGCAAGTGTCTCACAATGAGAAGGGGTTAAGGCCGTAGAACACCACGCTGGCCTAGTGCGGATTGGTGGTCTCCACACACTTTTGAGAACACTATGTAGAACTCTCAGGGATGCAGGTTTCCTCCATATGTTTTCCTAAGCCGTTGAAACAAGTGATAATTTAAAGCGCACATAACTTGGAAAAGTTACAGGCGCTAGCTGGGATTCGAACTCGGCCTCCCAAAGTGAAGACGAGATCTTATCCACCGCTACGTAATAAAATAAAATGAAAACCACTGGTTCTCCTGGTGAGTTTGCAAGAGGGACAAAATGGCTTAATGATTAATACCCCATCGTTGAGAGAGATTAAAAAAGCTTTCTAGACTCTATAGGCTGAGAAGCTTAGATTAACAAAATCTGATTCTTGAAATCATTTTTTTCACTTATTTGTAATTATAATGATGATGAATGATCAAATCCAACTACAATTATACTTACACTAAAGATAAGATTCACGAAGCACGAAGCAAGGTTAAAGACATAATTGGACGAGAGATTAAAGATTCAACATGATAAAAAAGCTTGGGTATGAATTGCTCTAACTTCATAGCTCAACATTAACTAGACAGTGAGATGGTGATAACAAAAAAAAACCTGGCTAAGTTTCTTGTGGGCTTTTCTTAGACAAGGGTGCGTTTTGAACCCTCCTATCTTTAGTTTTAGTTTAACGAATGCAGTCATCACCATCACTAACATTAGTGTAACATGTTAAATGAATGAACGCTTCATAAGTGCCTGTAATGAGGTCTACATGAATAAAACATTTTTGAATTTGAATTCAACGTTGTTTAACCAGGTCAACCAAGTGAACTGGATATAGACAATAGTTCCAAATATGCGTTCCTTCGGAAAAATTTGGTGCTGGATAAAATTTTAAGACCATAAAATAGTTGAACGTAGAACACCGACACTAAGTCAGAGTTATCTAGGCATATCTGCCTTAGCCATTTGTTTCCTTCTCGCCCAAGATTTTATCGTATTTGCGATAGTGTCAAACCCGGCTGCATGCGAATGTGGCTTTTACCACGTGCCATCTATAGCTGGAGAGCTGGTGGAATAGTTTTATAAAGTACTTGAAAAAATGAAATAAAGTGCCTCCAGAGAACAACAATCTAGCGAAGGTAACACGAATTAGGATATATAAGACCATAAGGTAAGGTGCACGAGTGGTGGTAGCATAAGGCACTAAAGAGATTTATGATATGTCATTTTAACATAGAATATAAGAGTTAAAGAAACTATCGCAAATCCCAGAAGAGCCTTATGTGTCGGAAGTGTGAAATGCGATGCCCGCTTTGATTTTATTTTGCTGTGACATCAGCAGCATGAGTCTACCGCATTTGACAGTCCAAATACATAGGCAATTTGGTTTCGTTACGGAATACTGATTTCAGTCTAGGTAAAAAAAATAACTAATAGTTCTTGCAACAGTTTACGATTAACTTCAGTGAGAAAAAAATATTGTATAAGTTTCATCTTTTATAACGTACTTAGTAAGTTTTAAAAGTTTCCCACTAGCTCTTGGACCGCTATGTGTAGATAGTTGCGCATCATAAAATTTAAAGAATAGATCTTTTTATTGCCTCCAGGCGCTGAAAGGATTTATACGGCGGAGTCCATTCTTGAATTGCTTTCTATATCCTGAGCGTCATTGGGATCCTGGCCGTTTATCCTTATTACGCTACAATTGTATTGCACATTGGTTCTTGCCAATTCCTAAATGCGATACATGCTAAAATATTGCCTTTCATTTCCTTTCCACATATGCGTTTTGCACCAGACTATTATTTTTAAGTTTATTTCACGTTAAACTCTTTTGCGGATGTTTTTGACGTGTATTTAAGAATGATTTCACGATACTAAAGTTTTTGGTTTTGTTATTTAGTGGGTTTTAGCTAAATAATTTTTTATAAGTCAACGAAAGTTGATCGGTAGAAAATAGTTTCGTGTTAAAACTGCCATTTGTACGTATGTAGGTTGAGCAATAAAGTAAATTAAAATAGCATTAGAAAATTTAACAACTTATCTTAACAGCTATAAAAAGGATATACGAGTAAATCCAGTTGGATCTAAATGGGATAAGTGGGATTTCCACAGTTGTCTCGTGCCGCTTGTATTCCTGCAACTCGCTGAAATTTACTTGTCCACGTAGTAAGGGCAAATATTAACGCTCACGGGACATACTGCAAATTTTAATTGTACAGGGTCATAGCACCTAGGACCTCATCTGTCCACCGAACTGTCTGCCTTGCCCACTCTAACTTAGCAACTCCTAGCTATATCGGGAATTCTTTTACCAATTTTCTGATTTGATAGCATGAATATACTTTGGGAGTGATGATGATGATATAGGTACCTAATATTTAATCTAATAATTCTGCTAACAATTTCTACATTCGTTTAAAGTAGGTATATATAAGGTTAACTTTTTTTATTCTTTGAGTGCAGGCGAAAATGTGAAACATTATTGTGTCTTTATGCTTACCTACTCACTTAGTTAATTAGTATATTATCTATGTTTATAACCATCGCATAGGTACATTGTTCTGGGCACAAAGGTGAATTATTGTAAAATTACAGTTCTATTTCAAATACCTTGACGTCCTTAAATTGTATTTTAAAGGATTATTTGTCTGAAACAGGAACATCAACAGTATTAACAACTGCTTTGAGCGATGGTTATGAACTCCTTGGAAACTAATTTAACTAAAATCTTTAATAATAATACATTTTACAAAATAAAAAGAAACAGGACTCACGAAACATTTAAAACAAAACTACAATAGCACAAGACAAAGGTGATGGTCGATCGGTAGATCAACTTGATCTTCGGATCGAATTAAAGACTTTTTATCTTCCACTTCCATCCAAAAATAAAAAGCAATCGATTAAAATTTTTGATTCAGTAGATTGAACTTAGTCGAACCTTATCAACAGGGAAAAGAAAGTTACAGCACTAGGTACTAATCTCAATCTGACACCTGAAAATTTCTGATTAGACTGATTATTAATTTCGGGCTTAAATCTAATTTATTCATTTATTTATTTTGTACCAATGATTGAAAACTTCAAAAAGGACAGGACGTGTACAAGAACAACTTATCTTTAAAGAGATTTGTTCCAGGAGACTTTCTAAGAGCCTATTCACTTCTACCATGGAATTGACTTTTCATAATCCCCAACGGTGCGTTACGTAAACCTCATTAACTATCTAGTTATTTAGCAATCATCACGTGATAGTGAATTCATCGTGAATAACTCAATGCAGTCATTAAACCCGTTATGGGAATAAACTTGGTTAAACGACGCGTGAAATTGTTATTACAAAGCAAACGCTTTCGCCAAATTAACCGGCGTAGTTTGTAGCGATACTAAATCAAAGAACGCTGTTATATCTAGCTGAACGTACTTGCAATCTGCGCTGGTTCTAAACGACTTGCCAAAAAACGGAGCGTTAGTTTTAAGGGTTCATGTGTGTACTTTTTCACCACAACAAGTAAGCCCTTGACTGCAATCTCTGCGAACGATGTGCTCTACGATGGCAGCCGGCTAACTTCTCAAGGGTATAGTAGTTATATTAAACCCATATCTCTCATCGATTATATAAATTATAATTTCTGATATTGCCCTGAACTCAGAGCCTCCTACTTATAAACATTCAGAAGCACCAGGGAGGTCATCAAACGTATTATTATTTGACCTCTAAGCGCCATTACCATAGTTTTTCTCGCTATGTCTATCATTACGCCTATAACAGTCCGCTGCTGGACTAAAGACACCTCCTAACTGCAGGTTTGGCTCGTAATCACCACGCTGGACTGTCTGGCTGGTGATCGCAGTAGATGGTATCACAACGCTGGACAGTCGGTTTGGTGATCACAGCACAGAGGACGTCGCTATCTGTTCTCCGTTATATTCCCCTAGTGCCTCGTATGACACCGCGGTAGTAGGAGGGGCTATATCTGTAGATTACTCCAAAATAAATTCCAGCATAATACGTTGTCAATGATATTATTTATATTATCTTTTTTTATCTTTAACTCTACTTTTGCAGTCAATGTTTCTATGTTTTAGTTGAACACAAACCTCTATTTTACAATTCTTGTACTAAATTGCAGCGGTAACACTGAGCCAGTTACAGAGGTCAGAATATCTAATTAATTCCGTGTGCTTGTTAAATGATGGCTTAGAGATCATACGTACGAGTATACTAGTTACATTGTCGTCGTCAACTATTTGTGTTTGGTGTAATATCTCCCTATTCTAAATGAATTTGCATACGTACACATGTCGTCGTAACGTTAGCTTCCATAACTGATATGTAAGAGACAAGAATAATGGATACTTTCTAAACAAATGTTGAATAAGGACAGTAGGTACTGGATCTCGAATAATAACCTCACGTTGTAATTTTTTTTTAAACAAAATAACGAACTTTTTTTTCTATTACAACATAGGTATAGGCAGACACTGTCACTTGAAGAGTGTGTCTGAGGCTTCGTAGCTCCTGAACGGATGAATTTTGACTTTGGTTTTTTTATTTGTAACGTGAATTAGTCGGTAAGTTGCTATGTTTGATGAAAATCGGTCCTAGACGGCCGATGCCAATAAATGGCAGATTACATATTTTTCACAACTCCCTCAATATGTGTATTAAATCAAAGGGCTTGGCTAGTTGAATAATGTACACTATGACAAATTTCAAATCCAAGATGACCGCCACCACAAAATGGCGAATAAAATTTTTTTACAACTCCAATATAATTTTCAATATAATTATCAAATGACTATCATGAATGAATGTAATGGCTTGACTAGTAGAATAATGTACTATTTTGAAAGTAAGGGTTGTTATTTTTTATTTATTTCTTATATTTATGCTAAGTAATTTCATTCATTGTAAGCATAAAACCCGCATTTCATGCACTTCCATAATTAGAGAGTACGTTAATATCTGTACTGTCTGTGTAGTTAGTTTGCAATTTCAAACAGCTGCTTAAGAATGATTGCCGTGGAAAATTGTCTACCGTACAACTAATTAGAGCGCGCCGCAACGATTTTATCTTTGTACCTAGAGGCTAGATCTTAATTTTAAGATGTCGGTTTGGAGCCCAGCCCAGATTGTGTTTCGTTTAATTCTAGGTTAATGGTCTATTCATACTTATACGTGTCAGGGTTTTCTGTGTTTTGGGTCTTGTAGTTAGTTGATGGCTGATTGGCGCAGTGGGCAGCAAGTACTTTGCTTTCTGCTTTCTGAGTGCAGCTCAAGCTTTGGGTTCCATTGCCACAACTGGAAAATGTTGGTGTGATGAACATTAATGTTTTAAGTGTCTGGGTATTTATCTGTATATTACAAGTATTTACGAGTATGTATACCATTAATAAAAATATTTATTAGTCACCTACAAGCTATTCTTACTTTGGGGCTAGATAGCGATGTTTGTGTTATGTGCTAATTATTTATTTATTTAGTTATCTGTGTTCTTGCATGTCAGGGGCATTGGTGTTTTAGCTTTCACAGTTTCCCATTTATTACCTTTTTTTTTTATTTTACTATGAGTTATTCCTTGACTGCATTCTAAGATGGTACAGTCTAACATGGTAGCGGGCTACATGTATATGGAATGACTGTTATGGTTTGACAGAAAATGGCAAACTGTTGGCACTTTTCACATGTACAACACGAAAAAATGTACACAGTTAAAGCAATAAATATTTATTATATTCCATTATTTTAATAAGCCCTCTATAGTTTCTACACGGCATCATACCTAAACCCTTGATCACTTGGAGGCACGTTTTTCTTTGCAAGTTGGTAACTAACGACAGGCGAAGCCTCCTACAATACAAGACTAGCGAAATTTTAGAAATTAAAATTTTCCAAAGAGCCCAGGCCGGTAATCTAACTCAGGACCTCAGCGCCAGGAAGTTTGTCAAAATAGAATGAAGCGTGGATAGATTAAATGGCTATTATATTGGATAGAAGCAGGCGAATTTCGGAATTTTATGATGTAAAATACTCGTAGTTACAAAATTAAGCTTCATTAAACATTTTCATTGGGTAAATTGCTATTAATTTATTAATTCATGACGACATCTTTTTATTTTTAACAGAGAACCTATTTTTGCATAAGAATCATCGGATTAACTTAAGCTTGCCCTGGTGACGTCGTTAGCTAAGTACGTGGTTGGAGTGATTTATAAAATTAAGTTTATCATGGTTAAGGTATTTATTATGTAAAAATGGAAATAATATTTTCACTAAACTTTCGCCGTCTCTAGTGGAATTCTCCAGGAACCCTGATCCGGATTAGTCTCGATATACCTTAATATGAAAACGTACCTACTCGTAGTCGTCGAAACGACAAATTCTCAGTCAAAACTCGCTTTGCTCGTTCGTTAATTGTCAAAGTTGGCTCCAGGTCCCCAGGCGTTGTGATATCAGCCGTATGTTGAATAAAGTTTCGCCAAAATTATCGTTTGTATTGCTATAAATTGCTCTAGCGTGATATTGGGAATAAATAATGCATTTTGACTGATGAAGCTTTGTTGTTATGCTTGGTACAGTTTACGTACCTCGTATTATATAAAACTTCTACAATCCGATTTTTATAATTATTTGTTGGCAACTTTTTAAAGACATGATTTAGATATCTACATGTTACTTGGCAAGATAAATCCAACACGTTGAGTTTAAGTATATTTTGAAGGTACGGAGTTCTTATCAGCCTATCACCAGCTCGGCATAATTATATATATATGCTACATTTTTCTCTACTATGTGTCAATTTAAAATTTTGCACTAGGCTTAATGCGAGTTGTACTTTCACCCGAGGAGTTCCGTACCAAGTTGTGAAATAAAACATTACAAAATATTTACATTATTAAGGTCGAACAAATTTTTAGACTCTAAATTCCCATACAAAAAAGTATTGGACTGAAAAGTTTCACTTTAATAAAGACAAAGGTATAGGTTATAACATTTTTAAAGTTTAATTAAAAGGTTTAATAGGTCAAGACTGGATTTCAAAGCTCTCTCACCATTTCACTACAAAGTAAACTTTTAAGCAATTATTAAAGAATTCACGTATTTAGATAAAACATGTAAAATATATATTAAGATCGAGAAATTTCTTTGACTCATATTCAAACGACTTCAAATATCGCACATAAAAGTATTAAACCGTCGCCTAAGAAGTTTCACTTAAAGGCTTAACAATTTTGTAGTTGAAGTAAAAGGTTGATATATTTATTATATTTTTACAGTTTAAGGACTCTTCTCTAGTTTTCAAAGCTCATTGATATAGTAAGCGAGCTTTGACATTTATTAATCTTTTAAGCATTAAAACGTTTATAGAATTCACGTATTTAGATTTCATGCGTATAAAAATATATAAAGCATTTGCCAGTGTACATACTGTAGTCATGAAACATGATTTTCGCATTCACACGGAAACGTATTAATGTGACAGCCTGGCAGAGTATTTATTATGAACTAGCTATTGCCCGCGACTTCGCCTGCGTTTGATTTTGTTTTAAGATGTGGCATTCAATTTAGTTGTAATTTAAAAAAAAAATTAAGTATTCACTATCGCTAAGCCTTAAATGAGGGGTTTGCTGCTGTCCGCTGAGGAGTTCTGCCCTCTATCTCCAACCACATTCATCAGATCTACACAAAGTAGTGCGAAATTAAATACATATTGTAACCTCCATAGTACAAAAATAATTATTTAAATCGGTTATAATTTGTCGGAGTTATGGTGTAAAATCGTCAAACATTTTCATCCCCCCCATGTTACTTCTAACACTTCCAAAAATATGTGTACAAAGTTTCATGAGGATCGATTAAGTAGTTTTTGCTTGAAAGCGTAACAAACAAACTTACATTCACATTTATAATATTAGTAGGGATGTGTAAACACTGTGGCGAATGAGAATTACTGTACTGCGCGAGTAACTCTACCTGCGTACTG
The DNA here is from genome assembly GCF_905163445.1 of Pararge aegeria. Classification (NCBI taxonomy): domain Eukaryota; kingdom Metazoa; phylum Arthropoda; class Insecta; order Lepidoptera; family Nymphalidae; genus Pararge; species Pararge aegeria. The sequence goes on along the minus strand of NC_053195.1, from coordinate 4,387,163 downwards.
CGAATATTAATATTTTTGCAATTTCATCAAATATTTTTGGTTTGTATAGTCGTGCCCAGCATGAATTAAATTCATGCTGGGCACGACTCACTCACTCACTATTCATCTTGGGTCATCAGATGCGTAAAGTAATACTTTTCGCATCTGATGACCCAAGAGATGGCGCTTATTTAGCCCAACCGATAAGTCTAGCATTACCGGTTACAGGTCTCCTCTCAGAATGAAAAGGGTTTAGGGCGTAGACTTCGCCTATTCGAAAATCCTTTACCTTTATAGTAAGTAATGTATAATTTCCTTAAACGCACGTATCACTGAAAAGTTTATGGTGCCTATGCCTAGGGCGGAAATGAAAGTCCAAATTCTTACGACACCTAGGTTTAGGTTAAACATTCTAACTCTTTTAAGGCGGCGTGGTATTTTTATTAATAAACTATTCCAATGTACAACACCAAAACATATCAAAATTATACGAGGCAGATTGATCGCTAAAAATAGATCCTAAAATCACAATGATAATAATATTTTATATTACAAAAGGTAAATTAATAAAATTTGTTTAATAATATTTCATAAACGTGAACAGTTTGATGTGATTTAGGGTTAATATAGTAAAGTTTTTGAAATGCTTCTGAAACTTGTCTCTTACATTGAGTTTGTGAACTTTAACATCGGGCTTTAACACAGTTACTTAATTGACACAGAGCGGAAACGTGATCCATTCCACCTGCAAGACCAGATTATACGAGAATGCGTAGTGACGAACGTATGTGGAAGTTATGTATACGATCCTTCGATCAATTTTTTACTACATAAACAGTACTAAATTTCTCTCGCACGCAATCGAAGACTCGTTTTCGAGTATCGAACAACTTGAACATATTGAATATTTGTATAGAGTTAAGGCTTAGATTTTCCTACAATTCTTCAGTTGAGGCTTTTGACAGAAATTTTATAATATAAAAAAACAGATGTCAAAATATTCGGCTCGTAATGGAATAACACTAGGCCCATTTTACTTGGCGGAATATGAACCTTGTACAGTTACATGCTTGTAAGGCTACAGTCCACCCGCAAGTTTCGAATATTACCTAATTAGGGCTATGGAGGTTAAATTAAACCCGACATTGTACCGGAGCGCAAAATCGCTTAGCGGCACATCTATTTTGGTACGGTGGTAACTAACCACGGTCGAAGCCTCCCACAAGACAAAGAAAAACGTTATTATGCTCAGGCTTTTTTCACTCTTATTTCACACAGCTTTCATCCAAATCGATGAACCTACGCGAGTTTGAAGATGATCCAAACATCCAACAACAAAAAATATACTCGTAAACCTCTTATAGTTATTAAGGAAAACAACTTCACAAGGAATACTATATGAGAGTAAATTTGGTGCGCCATTAGGCAAAATATTATTATCTCCACACGACCCAAAACAAGTGTAATTATGTGTTTGAATCGCGCAAGTTTCGAGTGTGTAATAACATTCTGGAGATTGTGAGAAGAAATATTATTGCCATCGTTAAGGCACCCCTAGTCGACTTTATGGTAATATTAATGTTTGTTTGGTTTCCGACTCGTTTTGGAAATCTTTTCGCAAGGTGCAAATGTACGCACGAATTCGAAGATATTCTATAATAAATAATACTGCGACACTACACACATCACTATCTAGCCCCAAAGAAAGCGTAGCTTGTGTTATGGGTACTTAGATAGCTGATGAATATCTTTAAGAATATAATATACTTATAATATACTTACAGATAAACACTACAAAACAATTTTGTTTATTGTTAATCAAAAAACATTTTTCAGCTGTGGGAATGAAACCCACGGCCTTGGACTCAGGAAGTATGGTCGCTGCGCCAATCGGTTTTATAATAATGATCAATAGGTGCTTCGTTTACTGCCTTTTTGGTCTAGTGATTAGAATGTTCAACTATCATTAAGTTTTGTTTAGGCCATAAATTAGTATTGGGTTTAAATGTAAAAAAATCCAATTCAGAGTCAGGAAATTAACGGTATTACGGTAAGTATCACAAGCAGGCTCGCCAATCCGCATTGGAGCAGCATGGTGGATCCGTGCTTCACAATCCTCTCGCAATTGAGATAAGGGCTGCACTCAGCAGTGAGATGTTACTATTTAAATGATAACGATGAAGGCAGCTAGCATTAGCCGGTAGTTAAATTTCAAGTTTACAGTATAGCTGATAGCGAAATAGAAGAAAATGTAACAACTAAGACAAAAGAGCCTAAGACCCACCAATAAGATAGGCTGTCCAGTGATCCGATGAGGGAATCTAACTCTTAGGGATTGCCAACATAAGAAGCTGATTAAGACAATTTTTTTTTTATAATTTTATTTGTGAACAATTACATAACTTAACCGCTAATGAATGAAACGATGATCACTGTAAAAGTATGAAACTGCGTAACAGTGATCAAGTCCACCTCCAAAACCTAAAATTTACCACTGTTCACTGGATATTTATCAAGAAATCTAAATAAATTCAAAAATTTTAATTAAAATAAAATAAGATAAAAAAATCAACAACAGACGTACAAAAGTGAAAATTGGTCGACTCTTTACAATCATCAAAGACAGCCTATAAAAGGCCTCTTCGAACGGAGGGTTTGCCCATAATCACCACGCTGGGCAAACGGGTTGGTGATCGCAGTAGATGATTGTAGTAGCACAGAGGAGGCTGCTGCCCGTTCCCTGTTATATCCCTTAGTCGCCTCGTACGACACCAGCGGGAATAGGAGGGGTGGTGACAACTGTACTGATCTGCCGACACCACACAGCACTGTTCCAATAATTGAAGAATTTGTTTCTTTTTTCTTTATTATGAAAATTAAGCTTAATTTGATATACTCCGCGAACAGAAGGAGAATCTGTATGGCGTAATTTATAATTTCTTCAATCCTTATAATCCACACCAAACAGATCTTCGGCAATGTACCCTCTACGCACGTTTCGCTCCGAAACGGGAGCATCCTCAGGAGATGTTGACTTTACAATGAATAATTGTTAAGATTAATTATTTTTTTGAACGCGAACGTTTTTTTCTTTTCGGCTAAGTCCTATATTTTAGAAAAGTTATAGGCTACTTACTACGGCAAAACAAACGCATGTGGAACCGAGAGAAACTGGATGTTTGGTAGCTCAAGAAAGGCAAAACGGCTGTCTTTGCAGGTATTAAAAACTACGCGTGGATTTTTATCCTCTAAAAAAAATAATTAAGGATCATCTGGAAGTAATAGGAGTAATTGTATTAAAGTTGCAATAAAATATAACCGCTCATGAATTTCGAGCAGTCATACTAATGGAATTCTAACCGCATCTTTCTTGCAGGTGCTTATTATTGGGTGCAGGATCCTTAACCGTGGCTGTGAGCCAAATATCAACACTACAGCAGACCTCTATACTTAACACGCTTTATTGAGAGATTAAGTTGAAAATAGTGACAATGTATAACTGCCCACCAAAACAGCCTTTGCCTCTTAATCTCTTGATTTATAGTGCGTTTTCAAACCTAGAAATTTGAGTTTATTTAAAGACCTTTAAACAACGAATAAAATATGCTTCAATGTTTCTAAAAAGGGCAAAGTGGCCAGGCCACGTATATACGTGTTTATATAAAAAAAGGGTAATTACATTTAACTTAATTTTTTACGTTAATTACATAAAACTGGTCTTACGGTTTCTAGTGTACTGACTGGTTTACTAATTGCAGTAGTTACCAACATCGGTATGTCTTATAGATAGATGATACGTAATACGACATAATATTAGAAATGATTATGTAGACGTGTTGTTTTAGATGACACATAACACATAAATATATGGACATGAGATTATATCATGAGATCATGTCGCCAGCGAATAAATTAATAATATTATCAAGATTCAGTTGCACAAGAATCTACATGTAGTTAGAATGTTGGACCTATCTATGGATTTATTCATCTGGTCTCCGATATATCCTAGTTTAAAAAATCCAATACCACAAAACGCATAAATGAGATCTCAATCTTCATTTACTACACCAATAAACCAAACCGAATTTTAACTGCCACGAACTGTGGTCGAACGAAACTTACCATTAATTCAATTATAGTTTGTTTCGTATTGTTTGTGATAGTGCCCACTGTATCAGTTTTTGCTGAATAAGGGGCTCATTCATTCTCGGAACTCCACTAATTGCTTTCTGCTTCAGTAATTTTCCAATTGATAAAAAAGTTTCCAACTTTCCGTTTTGGGATTCCTACTGTATTGGTGTTTACTTTCGGTCACTGTATTCATAACATAAAACACATATGCATATTGCACTCTATGTGTTCGTAGTAGATTATTACAAAAAGGTTTCAATATTTTTGTAAGGATCGTGCTGTCCCTCATTTTTTAATGGTACCATGTACCATAAATCTGTACCTAGAAAAGCTTTTGCCTGCGACTTCTTAGGAATTATTTTTAATTGTTATATTAAAAACGTTTTAAAAATCTCGCAGGAACTACTCAACATTTTATCCCGGGATAAAAGGTATCCTTAAGCCGTCTCTATAGTGCGAACTATTTATTTGCTAAATTTCATCAAGATAAGTTAAGCTGTCAATGCATAGGTAGTATAGTATAGAGCATTAAGTAAACTTGTACGTTTATTTTTAGCTTTAGGAGGCTTCGGCCGGGGATAGTTACTACCCTACCGACAAAGACGTGCCGCTAAGCGATTTAGCGTTCTGGTTATATCATGTCAAGCAGAAACTAATTAGGGAACTGATAACCTAATTAAGGAGCCCAAGCTCGTAGCTTTAGTTTTAATTTTTCGATTGTGTAGTTACTGCTATGTACACATTTTGTATATAATCAACGCATCAAAAGTGCCATCTATGTGCCTATTTGAATAAAGAAATATTTGACTTTGACTTCAAAACAAAAGTTACGTTATGATGGCCAAAATGAACTAATTCTTTCATCTAGCTATCACCCTCTCCTCCATAAATTAACTATATCCTCGCAACCACTTTATTTTAAATTCAGCCTTTGAGTCCAGATTACATCTACCTAAACTTTATGCAACTTAAACCACTTTTCCATTTAAACGTTTTAAGGAGATCTTCGAAAAGGAAACTTAAAAAGTATGCTGGGTCTAAATGTTCTAAAACTGGAATTCGTAAACTTACCAACGAATATTTGATGATTCATAACTAACGCAAATTATATTTCTAAGACTACAATAAACACTAAAGTAAGTTTGTTGTTGCTTTCACGCAGCAACGGTGCAATCGATTGACGTGCTCTAACGCATAGAGATAGTAGAAAATAAGGTATTTTTTATTATTTCAGGTAGTTTAATAAGTCCGAATAGATAAGTTACCATCAAACACAGATATGTTTATTATTAAATTGCAAATAGGTAAACGAAAAAATTTAATAAGATAAACCTTCAAATTTGGAATTCATATTAAAAGTTATCCCCAAAAATTGTTAAAAGTTTCACTCAAGAAAGCAAAATGTTTCCGCGCATAGATGCACCAACTTTTGCTCCAAATAGTCGTTTCCAAAGCTCTGCTGGAACTATGTCATTTAAGTTCTGCTTCGACACTTATATCGAGAGAACCGGAGTTTTCGTTACTTTAGGCTAATGATTTCACCCGATTTTTACTTTACATAACCGCAGCGAGCGATAGTTAATGCGCCTGTAAAAGAAAATGAGAGAGTAAAGAACTTTATTTTATGCTAACGTCCTCCATACTAAGTGACCTTTAATGGAAATGTAGCCAAATGGCAAGATCTTCATGAAGCGTGCCTAGGTTTATTATAACTTTGCAGGGACCTTAATATAAGAACCAGTAGCCCGGTCTAGTTGAAAATATTAAGTTAAACTTGCATTGGAAATATTAATAAATAAATAAATATATTATCACAATCGCCATCGATAACTGATAAATGCATGAAAAACATTCATAATCAACTCACAATTTTTGTTCACAATTAATGCTACTATTTTAAGGCTGTTAATGGACAAAACGGCTTGTTATATTTTATTATTTATTATTTGTGAGCTCACTGCTCATTCATATGGAGTTAGGTAACCTAAGCGTGCTTTACTTTATAGTTGTAGTACTTTAAAGTACCTATGTTTTAAAATTATTATAAATTGCGATTAAATAAATAAGAACAAAAACAATAAAAGGAGATTTTCTTTATGTAGGTGTGTTTTAATTTATTTCCTTAACAATTTTGAAAACAACTTTTTACTTAAATTAACAAAAAGATTAATTACATTGTAAGACTAGTAAGCAAAGATATACTATACAGCAAACTATATAATGAAATAGATACAAAGCCTTACATTTTATAACAAATTCAAAATTCAAATTCAAATTCAAAATTTCTTTATTCATGTAGGCCTATCACAGGCACTTATGAAGCGTTCATACATATTTGTTTATATAATTGTAACGGGATGGTTATAACTTCGTTCGCCAACTTTTTGTATCGGAGGCTAAAATTCTTAATAAATAAAGCCACAGATGACACTTATATTTCAGAGAGAGCCAATCTGAATTTCAAATGACTCGGAACTCGAAATGTACTCGTAGATCATGTCGGAAAGAAAAAGGGAAAAAATATATAAGTAGAGTTAGAAATCCCCCGGAGGCTTCTGTAAATCAATGAGTTATATGAACTCTCTCGCAGTATAAACTTTTACTTCTAACTTCAGGAAGAATGATAATATAATAGTTTGTTATTAAAATATTAGTGTTACCAACTTTTCTTTAAATTCTACTATAAGTTAGCCCTTTTCTAAGATAGCAACGGGCTAACCAGTTAGCGGATATGGCAGTTGTTCCCCGGGCGTCTAACAAAGCTAACAAGAGGGACATGCCGTGGTGGTTTTTAGTTAGGGTATACCCCCTTTAGAAGGGGGAGTCCCACATAACCTCAGTTTTGCTAATTAACGCGGACGTCTTTTTTTTTCTTATATTCAAATCTTATTGAGGGTTTGTTCAATTCTGAACATTCCACTTTCATCGAAGCTACTTTGAAGATATTCACTACTGCCTATACTCTATATATCGTAAAGTTTTCTGGCCTCAGATAATAGATGCGCCAAAACAGTGTTACATACATCCAGTTCCCGCAAATAAAGATTGAAGTGAGCGAAAGTCTTTTTATATCGTTTGGGATACATTCCACCGAAATGTGACAACGACCAAACAGACATCCTCGATAGCATTGCACTCTGAGCACTTAGGCGAAGCAGATTTTGCCACTAGATGGCGGACATCTTAAGAACGCGTGCAAAAATCAAATACTGTTATACAAGGGCGATGTCTCATGAGAAAGCCACACTTTACTGTGGCATGTCACCCTAATATAATATTAGATGTAAATGTGAAAGTTTGTTTGTCGTTCTTTCACGCCCTAACTAAGCAACTAATTCACTCGGTATTGTTAGCTGAAAGGACGGAGAGTGACAAAGATTTTTTTATCCCAGGAAAACAAAAAGAATACCCCTGTCGAACCCGGAGCCTTCCACATAAAACCATCACGCTCAGCGCAGCGCCAGGGAGGTCTTCAGTGACATATGTGTATGACACACCGTGGCGTTCGAATTCTATGTGAAACTATATTTTCGCGTGACTCGGATTGAGTTATTGACCCGTTACGTGATTGATGTGTAGATTAATTGAAGGCTGAATAACTCAACGGAATACGGGCGGTATGAATCAGGAAGGTTATGAGTGCTTCGTAAAGTTATTTTTTACTACATGTTAGCCCTTGACTGCAATCTAACCTGGTGTAAGTGTAAGTGATGATGCAGGCTAAGATGGTAGCGGGCTAACCTGTTAGAGAGTATAGCAGTCACACCCACCACCACCGTGGCTAGTTACCACCCACCACCGGTAGGTTGGTAACTAGCCACGGCCAAAGCCTCCCAACAGACCAGACAAGAAAAAAATCAGAAATTATGAATTCTCAAACTGCGCTTGCCCGGAAACCGGACTCGGGAACTCCTACTCAAATTCACAGCGCTCACCGCTGCGCCGCGATAAAGATTCTACTGCTTTTCGCGGAGTATAGAAAATTTATTAATTTTCATAATACATCTTGTATTCAACATATACGGCTAATGGTACGAATAACAAATAGAGATAGCTATTTAAATCCAAGGCAGCTTACCGAATTTAATTCCAGCGTTAATGAACTGAATTATTTGACCACCGCCGAGTATTTTGCAGAAGCAAACACTAAATATTAACCGTATTCTAAACATAATAGGTAATTTCGGCTTTAATTAAATTATATCCTGCGCGTGCATTAAACAGTTTCCGTGGAATAAGTTGATTAAACGGGAGATATTATAGAACTGCGCAAACAGTGGACGCTTTAGAAGAATCATTGCTTTACTAAATGACACTAAATAACACTTTTGACGAAACATATCATTTCAAACGGCTATGTATCGGTTTTAAATATACCGAATAGATAAATACATAAAATTAATTTGCAAAGTAATGAACTGAAATTTATGGTCGTTTACCATAACGTTTTAAAAAAGGTACCCATATCTTACTTTGAGAGATTCACTCGATATGTAACTACCCCAAAACGGTTTTGAGGTCTGCATAAAGTAATTACTTAGCGTTTCCGTGCAGACCTGGCAGATACGAGGGGGTGGTTTTAACCATGCGAGTCGGACACACCCTGCCTTCAGGCAGAAGTCCGAAGGGATTTTTCCCCTTCTCCTCAAACAAGATTAAAAAAAATCCCAAAACGCTAGTGGTTGAGGCGTTACCCTGAGTCAGGAAACCTAGTCAATCAAATAAAGAGCGACAATGTATTGAAAATACAACTTCCGTACAGCGTCTTCGTCGGGGAAGGTCCCCATTTTCAACGTCACCTGCACGGATGTTTCATCCCATGGCCACGGGGGCGTAAGGACAAATTCCTAGCTGAACAAACAGAAATAATCTGACGTCACTCTAAGACTAGGTCCTAGCAGGAGCCGCATGTTCGCTACAGTTACCACGATGTTCCATCCAGCTATAAGGGCCAACTCCCGGTGAGCTACAACACTTTATGGCCGAGACGCATATACAACCATTATGGTGGTGCTAATCAGGTAAAATGCGGTTATAACCTAGTGGTTAGGACTTCAGCTTCACTTTCAGTCAACAGAGTTTGAATCCCAGCACGCAACTAACTTTTTTAAGTTACGCGTGCTTTTCAAACAATTAAAATATCACTTGCTCACTTTTAAAGGTGAAATAAGAGATCGTGAGCATAACTAAATGCCTTAGAGTTATGAGAGGTAAAGGCGGGTAAAACCCAACAATCCGCACTGGACCATAGAAGTGGACAGCGGTGGAGACCTTTTCATTGTCGAAAGAGATCCATGTCCTGTAGAGAACCTGTAATAGGTGATGATTATAATAAATCCGCTATGGTCCATCCAAAACAAAACGTATATTAGGGGGGTTAACTTACATTTAGGGGTATTCAGCAAAAGTTACTAATAACTATCAACGATAATCTTAGCCTAGGTAATTCCGGCTTAAATTTAACAATACAGTGCACATAAATTAAACAGTTTTCGCGGAATATGTTGATTAACTGTTGGGCATTATTGTTTTATCTCTGCAGCAGCACGGCCAACTTTTCCACCAATAAAACAAACACCGAGACTTTACGAGTTGATGCCACAAATTTAAAACGATCTGCAATTTTTATTTCCAACTAAGTATTATAAAATGCAGCTATTTTTAATACTGTAGAGTATATTTTTATTTCTGCTAACTAAGCGACAAAGCTCTATATACCAAATTTAACCGAAAGATTTATTTTGTTTGTTTCTAGATGTAGACGGTATAGGAATTTATATATGAACTCTATTTGATATATTTTGAATTCGTTGTGCTAATGTTCGAGATAATCAGAAGAATATATTTTTTTTTTTTTACATTACACCCTAATTTGGTTTATAAGTTGTTATTACATTTTTTTGTACGATAAACATAGAACAAAAAGAAAAAAAAACGTAGTTTTAGAACTTACGAGCCCTTTTATACGATACGTCATTTGACTTAGTAACAATATTTTACATTTTGATTCAGTTTCTTGCTAGTATTTAAATTAATTGAAATCATTCGATTTAGTTTTTTTTAACCCTTTAGCTATTTTTTATTACTTTTAATAACAAACTTGTGAAATTATGTACACAATACGCTTTTAAATCATAAATCTTTTTGTTGCGTTAATTAATTATTTTGTGAACCCTCTAAATGAGACCTGAGAGAAGCATAAAATGGCTGTAAAAGCACTATTTATGTTGTTATAGATAAGATACCTTATATATTTGTGTTTTTGAAAATTCGGAAAGTCAGTACGTTAGTTCATTTAAAGAAAGAGAGAAAACACTTCACAAAACTTACTTAATAAATATTTAATGTATAAAGACACTCACTTTAGATATAGAACCTAAAGTTAGAATTTAATATCTCGGTTTTATACTTGCGAAGTTAAATTCAGAGACCATAATTTATTGGTCCCAAAACAAACTGAGTAATGGAATAAATATTTAATATGAAAATTTTCCGATTATTTACGGGCTTCGGTGAGATACCACCAAACGGTGGCGGTCGTCCTGACTTTTAAGCGTATACAGATGTGCCAACAAGTCCGCCACTGACACGTCCCGACCCAGTTGTTAACGATAAATAAGTCGGTAGCTGACTCAGGCCATAAAGACAACTAACAAAGATATGATAAAATTGGATGCAGACCTTATTTGAAGTTGCAAGTCCTTACGTCTGTAGATGTTTTATTCGAGATCAGCACAATAAATAATAAAGTTTGCCAATTTGCGTGCAGAGTGGGACCCGAGGCGAGAATTACAATATTCATAATTAAATTAAAACACAAGTTGTGAAGTTTAAAAGAAACTAGGTTTAAGGCTTAGTGAAGAGGGTTGGCGACGGAGACTTGTCAAGAATTTAATTAGCCAATGCTACTACGGACTACGCTGCGATGTCCTTATCTCAAAACAAGTATAAGATATTTATTTGATATTTTTTTATTACATTTAGTTGATGACTTTAGCGGTTGACACGTTCTAGTGCGGATCACGAGATCCTAGGTTCGAATCCCGAGTCGGACCAAAACTTGTTAGGTATTGGGTTGTCTGTTGAAGAATTCTCAGTAAAGCCCGAAGATAGGAATTGGCGGTGTCAACGTCGTGCCTAGCAGAGCGCGTTAAGCCGTCTGCCCCGGTTGTTATCACTAACTTATTATCAAAGTCGTATAAAGCCCACCAACCTGCAAAATTGCAGCGCGGTGGTTCTATGCTGTAAACCCTCTTGTATGAGGGACGAGGCGTATTCTGGCAGTGGGACTTTATGTACAGATATTGTTACATGCTTTGTCACAAGTTTTTTTTAGTTCTTGTCGTTCGTATGTGTGTATTTCCAGTGTAATTATTTAAATTCTTTTATCAACAACTTCCGCTTAGCTACTTAGCTATAAGCTTTTGCGCATTATTTTACTTTGTTCCCAGTTTTAGTTCATTTCAATTTTATTTTTCATACTACAAATGCTCGAGGCTATGTTCGCGACTATTTTTTTTTTTTTTAATCTCTTGGGAACTGTATAGTTTTTGCAGGATTTAAAGTGTCCCATGTTCGTGTCTAGCAAGCAAGCTATCTTTATGCAAAATGTTGTCGCAATTGGCTGAGGTATGTGTAGGTAGCAAATGTTATTTTTTGTATTTCTATGTGGACCGTTTTTGCATATAATTTCAGTATGAATAGTGCTTTATTTTAATTTCACAGTTTAGATACCTTAATTTTCGGAAATTTTGTATAAAATGGAAAAATTATTTTAATAATTAAGGTGTTATAATTTGCATGCCATTGAATGGCAGATTGTAGCACGGAACACGTTATGTTTTATTATGAGATCAAATTTGTTAACCTGCACTCACGCAAATAAAGATTTGAATTTGAATTTATGTCCCTCTCCAGGATGCCTGTGACTGTGCCAAATTTTATCAAGATCTTTGAAGCGGTAAAGTAGATCATAGGTAACAAACAAACAGACAAATATGTATATGTAAGTATGGTAAGAATTTATTTTTAATTTTGTGTAATAATTTTACCATTCAGCAGTCTCTCTACTTCCACATCATCCTCATCTATTTCCGTCCCATTGAAAGAAAAGAAAAGAAAATAACGAAAGAAAAATTAATTTTTTACATTATTGCTAGGGCAATGTCCAAGTGCTCTCTCGTAGGTAGGGCAGTGAGGTCTAGATACTATCTCGGGTTGGTGGGCTAAACGACCTGTATAAATGTAAAAGTTTGACATGTTGGGTAAATAATTCAATATTCAAATATTGAATGAATGAATGAATACACTTTTATTGTACACCACATAAACATATAGTAAAATTATAAGTAAAAATTTTACAAAAAGTATACAATTTGGCAGCCTTATCGCTACATAGCGATCTCTTCCAGGCAACCAAATGCGTTAAAAACAGCTCAAGAAGAGAGGTACGAGTAGGTGGTGTATTTAAATAAACATGCATATATACCTATATATATACAAATATAATATATACATATAATAAATTTACAATAAAATATATAGATAGTGATAATAATTAATATATACCTAATATTGTCATAATAGCGCCCCTCTTAAATTAGGAAGTTAAAGTTGCTACCTCTTTTCTAGTCCATTAACTGCCCTACCGGACCGATAAAAACTTTCCTTCTTTTGAAATTATAATTCTGGAATCTCCTTTTTTTAAACCTTGTTTTATATGGTAATGATAACTATGTTAATGAGATTTTTTAGGTTTTTAAAGACTTACTAACCTTTAATGAAAATGAATTCATTTAAATTTATAGAAGTATTTCAATAATATTTATTATTATTTTACAGACTAAAAATTATTTTGGTTCAGAATATAAAAAATGTACAATGTTTTTAGTAATTTCAGTATATAATTGCAATTATGTATTTAAAAACTAAAAAAAACCTGCTACAATTTCTACAATTACTACAATTTGTAGCAGTAGCTGTGTTCCCATTCACTGAAATAAATTATATCTAATGTTAATCCCGGAAAGTATGTGCTGTTACCCACTTTCTTTGCACGCGTTTCTTACGGTTTTTTACAAATGCCTTTGTTTTCCTGAGATAAAAAGTATCTTATGTTACTCTCGTTTCTTACAAGTAACTTTAATAGATTAAAGTATATATAAGTATTTATAAATTCAACTAACGCGTAGGGTCTTAAACTTTGGCACCACTGTGAGCCACGGCGCTTTAATCAACGTGCCCGTCACGACCATTTTTCGTAGGTATACTTTCATCATCATATCACTCATTACCGGCCCACTACAGGGCACGGGTCTCTTCCCACAATTAGAAGGCGTCAAGGCCTTAGTCCATTACGCTGGCCCAGTGCGGATTGGTGAACTCCGCACACCTTTGAGAAGATTATGGTGCATTTTCAGACATTTAGGTTTTGTGTGATATTTTTACTAGAACTCGCCGTTGTATACCAACTGGGCTATCACCGCCTTCGTATACTTTCAACAACAGACAATTATTATAAAATTCAAAAACAACGTCGTAACAGGCGTATCATCTTCCAAAATTGAAAGTTTAAGTGTAACAAGGTAGAATTGAAAGAAGCAAATTATCAAGGGCGGCGTGGAAGATTTCATTAAGCCAATTTTGAGTTGGCAATAATAGCTTTAATTATTCACGATTGAGAAAGCTTTTAGGCGCGAGTTGATGAAACTTGCTATTAGGCCGGTAATGAAACCGACCACGGTAATGGTGCCAATTCTGTTGTACACATACGTTTAAATTGAACTAAATCATAAGCTTTGAAGGAGCATTAATGTATAATAAATTACCTAACGACATTAAAATAGAACAAAATTTCAAAATTTTTAAGAAAAAACCCCCGATTTTTACTTTTATATAACTACAATCGGCACTTTCAGATTGTTTTGAAAGTGCCGATTGTAGTTTTAATATTACCTACATAAAAATGAGTTGTAAATATTCTCATTGCATGAAATTGTAATTTCTTTTGAGAAAATAAACGTCTTAAACCACAACCAACAGTTGATCAGTCACCACCCCTCTTCTTCGCACAGGTGTAGATCGAGGTGACTGACGGAATATAATTATAGGCAAACCCTTCCGATGGCAGAGGCCTTTAGTTCAGCCAGTGGACTAAATTGAAAGGTCTTCAATTACGTTCTTACTAGCTGTTACCCACAACTTTATCTGTGTTTTCGGTTTGAAATTCCCGCGAAAACCATATTAAAAGTCCGTCTAATCTCCGTCGCCAGGTTGTCACTAAGTATGCAAAATTTCGTCAATAAAGGTTAAGCTGTGAAGCCGTACGTAGGTTTGTTAATTGGTGCGTAATCTTTACTAATATTATAAGTGCAAAAGTGTATTTGTTTGTTTATTTGTTTAACCTTCCTTTAAACCCTAACTAAGCAACCAGTCATCATGCTTATTGGCATAGAGATATTTAAAAGGACGGAGAGAGACATAGGCTATTTTTTATCCCAGGAAAACCAACGGTTCCCGAGGGGTATCAAAATTCGTCATATACCTATCTGTCAAAATACGCTCATTACGCACGTTAAACTCCGACAAAGGGGCATTCTCAGATATTGACTGTACACTGCACAATTGATATTTGTTAGTTATTTGTCAGAAATTAATAATTGCACCGTGCAGATTTGTCTGGTATGCGTGGAAGCAAATTAAACTTAACGTTAATTGAATGACAATGTTTCGCGCAATGTAGTACCAATTCAAAAAGCTTTAATACATATTATATAACTTCTAAACTACACTCTCTAATTATGTTTCACTCCGACACCGGAGCATTCTCAGATATTGACTGAACACTGAATTCTAACAATTGGTATTTGTTAGCAATCAGAAATTTTAAATTCCACCGTGCAGATTTGCCTGGTTTACTTGGATAGCAAATTAAGCTTAACGTTAATTGTATGACAACGTTCCTAGAACTTGCTCGTACACCCAAATTAAAAACTCCCAGCGTATACGTCACGGAACATATAATCGCACTCGCGAGCTCGACATGCTCTCAATTCGCTAAACTTTCATATTTCCGGGAAAACTGCGATATGAGTACGTACCGCCTCGAACGGAATTTCGGGAACTTCCCCGAATCTAAACGTCTTTAGTATACAGGGAACAATATTAATGTGTATAATACTACTGCCATTATTAAAACTTCTAACTGCCATCCTACTTCCTAATAACATTATAAATGGGAAAGTTTATATGGATGGATGTTTGTTACTCTTTCACGCGAAAACTACTGAATCAATTCGACTGAATTGGAATGGAGATAGATTAGGAGATAGTTACCCTGGATTAAGATTTAGGCTGTTTTTTATTCCGGGAAAATCTACGGTTCCCGCAGGATTAAAAAAACGGTGCACGAAGCCGTGGGTAACCAGTTACTTAATAAAGGTGAACAGCACGGCGTGTTCATAAAAACGAAATTGATATAAATGTAATATAATTCCCGAATATAGTATAACTAGAATTTAAACTATCGTGAGTATAGTTAATTTGAAATGTGCCGAATTGTTGCAACACTTGACGGCCGATTGGCGCAGTGGGCAGCGATCCGGCTTTCTGACTCCAAGGCCGTGGGTTCGATTCCCACAACTGGACAATGTTTGTGTTATGAATATGAATGTTTTTCAGTGTCCGTCAGGGGTGTTTATCTATATATTATAAGTATTTATGTAGGTATACTATTCATAAATCAGTTATCTTAGTACCCATAACACAAGCTACGCTTACTTTGGACTAGATGTGTGTATTGTCATAGTATATTTATTTTATTACGGTTTCCATTTCCCATCAGGTGGGCCATCTCATCTGTTCATCCAATCAAGCCAGTACTCAAAGCTTGTTCAAAAACAGTTACATTCTTAAAATATATCTAAGCTTATTTTTAGTATAAAGTTTATGTCTGTTTACATGCATAAAGAAGTTTCACGATCAACATAACATATTTACGACGTTTTTTTGGTTAGAGAAGTTAGAGCCCAGGGATACTCAGGGGACTAAGTAAATGGAAGTAAGAAATATAGTAGTTTGAAGGGAAAACTCTTGGGAGCAATATTATTAGCTATGTCGGACACTAATTTAATGTATTATTGGTACAAATATTTGTACAAAGTCTAAACTAATTATAGGAATATTTAGTAGACTTTGTACAAATATTTGTTCCAATAATACTTTATAATAGCTCAGGGACATCATAAATATGATTGTAGTAATTTAAGATGTATCAAATCAGTATAGCCTAGATAGTAGCATATATAAACTCACCACGTATGTCTGTTTATCCGGTAACTCCTACTAAACTACGCAACAGAATTTAGTGCCGTTTTCATCAGATATATAATTTTAAAATAGATGGTTCACATAATTTATATAATAAAGCCAAAATAAGTTATTTGCAAGTTTTTTTTTTTATTATTTATACCCATGCGAAGCGTGGCGGGGAACTAATTTGTGTATTTTTTATGTTTATTTAAGCTAATTTTATATATTATAAACAGAGACTTTAAAAATTTGTAAAAGTTAAACTGTCCACATTTTGGTATATCAACGAGGCATGGCGAAACTATGTCCTTCCGATATACGCTACAAAAGCGAATATTTGCACAATAAATTCGTTATCAATGTAATCTAGTTTAATAAATGAACGTTCATATTTTCGACGGAGTTTATAAAATAAATTCACGTATGTGTAAATAAGAGTAATTTAGATAATACGGTCCGGTATGTGACAAAAATACCAGTTTATTTACAGTATCGGAAAACGATTACATGCTCAACAGATTTTTACAGTTTGGATATACATAATAGAAGCTGATTCGCCCGGAATGCTCACTGGTGAGTGGTGGCGCCACGAGCTCCAACATTTTTTTTTATATAAATAGACGAGCGCTTTACTGCTATCACAACCGATGTAAGCGATGATGCAGCCTAAGGTGGAGCGCGCTTGCCTAGAGGATGCCTATTCACTCTTGATTTGAAGGTACTCATATTGTAGGTACAGTGGAAAATTAAAGCTGGAAGGGCGTTCCAGATCCTTGCGAACAAAATGGACATAAAATCCTTCTTCCCCCCGAATCTCGGTAACGAGCAGTCGTGTTTTTGTACCCTTTAATTTTAAATAGTTTTCATTGATATTTCAAAATCAAATCATTTCATATAATACGATACAATAAATAGGAGTGCATAAACAGTGTGCAGTATCATTGTGCACGTGACGGTCTGCTCCTGCCTTCAACTATTCTATGCTGCCCTGGTACCACGGTAAAGATAAATAATAAATAATTAATAAACTACTTTACTACGGGCACTGCTAATAAAATGTAAATAAAACATAATTTAAAGGACTCGAAAGATTAGCGTCATAAAAAGTCCTATATTTTTTGTCAAATTAAGTTTACATAACGCTTTTTCAATGCGTGCACTTGTAATTGACGTGAATGTTTTTGTGTGTGTGTGCTATATTTCAAAACGTGTAATATGCATGTTGTTAGTGCTCTTAATAAATAAATAAATAATGTAAATGACTTAATTTTTACTCTATCTCTACCTTGCCTGTCTGCCTATTTTTTGTTGAACAACATATAAAAGCATTGTAATAGCAATTATTATAACTCGGTGTTATGTTTCAGAAATGAAAAGCAGGGAGGTTAAAATTCATGGTTTCGAATTAATGTAATAAAGAAGAATTTTCATGTAGTATAACTCAGTTCTAAGATACCCGAAAGTGAAGGTGTAACTCTTCTTGATTATGAGAGAGAAGACGTGTGCAAGGCAGTGTGAAATTCATTAATATTGTATTATATTAATAAGGAATTCTCTGTATAAATAATAAGTGTATGTATATACTTTACTTGTAGACCACAAAAAAAAAGTAAAAGATCATATAAAATTTTATAAATTTAAAATGCATATAAAAATTTTGCAATGCAAATTTTTAATTCCTCCAAGTGTAGGTAAATACACTAATAAAAAAATATTTAACACTTATCTAAAAATCATATAAAATTTTAAATCAAATTGTTTCAGCATCTAAAAGGGAGTCATCTTGAGAAAGAAGACCTAGGAAGCTATTTAAAATCATAAAATCATAATGGTAAATGATTTTTAAAAATTATGAAAATACAACCGGTAAAGACGAGCCGCTAAACGATTGATCGTTCCGGTACGATGAATCGTCATTTAACAACAGATGAGGTAGAATGTATGACGATGGTAGAATTAAAAAAAAATTGTTTATCATCATTGAGAACTGCAATACCGTATATATATCGTAACGTATTTTATTCGAAGCTAATCTTATTTTATGGGCCCCATATTATATGTTCGCGCACATGTTGCCCCGGATCGTAAAGCAGATGGCCATATGGATGCTGCATTAGGAGATTACCCGTTACACTGTTTGAACACTGATCTGGACCACTTCGGGCATTAAGGCTATGATTATGCCTGCCATTCAGCATTCTGGCTATGATCACTATCACGAAGTCTACACCAGGCACAGTTAACTAATGCTATAAATGGTAATGTGTATTTATTTGTTTTTTCTTCAAGAAATCATACAACTTGATTTTTGGCATAGAGTTCGATGAGAAGACGGTGAGTTCACAGGCTTAACTTTTTATGCCAGCATAACAAACTGTTACTACAGGGGTTGTGCCTGAAAACATTTTTCAAATCGGATCAGTTGTTTCCAGTTGCGTGCATTTCGTATAAGCACAAATGCATACCCTTAAAGTTTCTTATAACTCGGGACGGAACAGGGTTTCAAGCTTTAAGCTAACCCTAATCAATCTTGTGCGCGCCACTGGTAGTTTCCGAGATCATCGCGTTCATGTAAACAAACAAACTCTTCTATTTATATGTTAGTATAAGATTACAACCAACAACACTTAATAATATGAACGCGAATAAAAGTAAATCCAGAGCAAACAAAGCCCAACTAACAGCAAATCAATAAACTACTAAATTAGGGTCCGATAACACTAATTACGCTCCCCTTAGGGGTACTTCCGCCGAACGCGGAATATTTTTGCCAACTTTCCATTTACGGCGTCCCCGCGAGGTTGCAACTTTTTGTTTTCAAAATAACCTCTAAACAATATATTTTGCGGTCCGTATATCTTAGTTAACAAACTGGTTTCTACCGCTGCGATTTCAACAAGCAAATCCTAGTAATATCATAAATGTGGAAGTGTGGATGTTTGTTACTCAATCACGTAAAAACTTCGCAACGGATATGGCTGAAATTAGGCATGCATGTAGCCTTCGCGATGGAAAAGAACGGATAGATAGGTTACCTTTTATCCCGATTAATAAAGAAGTTCCCGAGGTGAAATTGAAAATTGTGAAGAACATGTAATTTCTATACAGATCTCTTGAAAGAAATAGTTCCCGTGGTAGGATTAAAACCAATGTCAAGTCCACGCAGATGAAGTCGCGGGCTAGTAAATAAATAAAACTAATATCTTTATCCCTGACTGACTGCCTCGTTGGTCTAGTGGTCATGTTCAACGGATGACGAAGTCCTGGTCAATACCTGGTCGAGTCAAGAATTGCTAGGTATTTGATCCTGGATGGATTCCATTTTCATCGTCCATCCCCATTAGAAAATGGCCCTTCCATCATCATCATATCAACCCACAGCCGTCACACATGAGAAGGGTTTAAGGCTGTAGTCCACCACGCTGGCCCAGTGTGGATTGGTGAACTCCAAACACCTTTGAGAACATTGTGGAGAACACACAAGCATAAAGGTTTCCTAAGTGATATTTAACTTGCTTCAAACGCACACAACTCTAGTTAGCGAAAAGTTGGAGGTGCATACTGGGATTCGAATCGGGCGAAAGTGAAGTGCAAGTCCTACCCACTGGGCTATCACCACTTCCTGGTCTCCGAAAATTGATATCCTTTGTAACTTGTACAAGTGTGAGGCTCTGTGAGGACTCTAGGACGGGTACCTACCTACCTGTACTAGGTACCTGATAGTCGATGTACCATAGAAGTGGCGTTTCTTCACGATAATAATATTTTCTTTATATTTACGTCGAACGTTTTTTTTATATTTTCTTTTGCCAAGATAAGCCGTTGTATATAACCTCCCACAATAAGAAGGGGTTAAGGCCGTAGCCACGCTGGCCCAGTGCGGATTGATGGACACCACACACCTTGAGAATATTATGTGGAACTCTCAGGCATGCAGGTTTCCTCAAGATGTTTTCCTTCACCGTTGAAGCAAGTAATATTTTAATTACTTAAAACGCACATAAAAAAGAGGTGCGTCATAGGATTGGATCTCGGCGAAAGGGAAGTCCTGCCCAATGCGCTATCACCGCTTCATAGAACCTCACCTAGTAAAATGATGCAGTGTAAGATGGTAGAGGGCGAACCTGTTAGGGTTATGGAATTTATAATAAAGCCACATAGGTACCTAATCGGTGTCTACGCGGCATTGAATCATTACAATACAAAAAAATCATACATCTCTTTAAGGCACGTCTCTCATCAGACCACATAAAATTCAAAAATTATAAATTACCCCTTATTGCATAAACCCGGAGTCTCCCACTTTAAACCACATCACTCACTACTGCGCTAAAGAGGTCAACTAAACAACAAAATACCATGTATCCGTTTATTCGTTTCGTGTATGTTTGTTCAAATATCATACGAAATCAGTTTAACTGCGTTCGAGGGCGATTTCACCATTTGGAATTTGAAAGCTTAAAGTTAGACTCAAAGCAAGAGGTACGTACACCCTAATTGGATCGGGAAGCAGAGAATCGATAAAAATGTTTCCTCTACACATTTGTAGCAACCAGTATCAAAGCGGAAATACGAAGGTAGAGAAATTTTCTTAAAGCAGTTTTATCAAACCACTAGATCTGCCCTGCGGCTTCACCCGCTTAAATTACGGGACGCAGCGTACTCCTACATAGTAAGATAGCAATCGTACTTGAATCGCAAATATATAAACCATAATCATCATAATATTTAAACTAACGACTGAGGTGTTGGCGAATTATATACTCGTTTCTGTTCTTGCTTTTGGAGCTCTGATAACCAATCACATTTGAAACCTCCAATCACGTAAACATTGCGAATCGCAAATGCCCGTCCCGGGGACCTACTCCCGTTTGAATAAAAATAAAAAAGTATGAATTTCCTATAACAAAACACTGCATTTACGATGTGTGGCTTAATAGTAGCACTACATATTAGTCGATTGCGCTGGGTAAGCACCGTCCACGGTCCAACCCATACATTTACTGACTTGGGTTAAAAGCCAGTAAATGGATGGGTCGGAAGTTTGAAAGATATAAGACAGCTGTCCGCGACATCGTTCGCGTTTCTTTCGCCAGTTAAGTTTTATTTGAAGAGTTTTTTTTTTTAAATCCTTAGAGATATGTTTCCGGGTACTTATTTGAGATTAAGGGTATCCCATGTCTATCTACACTTTGTCGATTACAAGTTATTACAAGCAATCTATCCCCTTGTCTTTGAAGGCTTTCTCACTGGGATATCACCGCTTCTCGATGCTACGATAATATAATTTAAATCAACCACGCCCTTCATACCGCAACACAGCAATGCTGCTTAGCGGCAGAATTAAGCATGGCGGTAGTACTTCAACGGACGAGCTCACTCACAGAATGCTACTACTACTAAAATAACTATAATACGCAATTAAAATTGCTCGAGAATTGAGTGATGTGAAATTAAACGCGAGCGTTGGTGTTTCACGTTTCCACGAACTGGACGGCCAATTTGATACGCGCTGTTATTTCGCCATGCTCAATTGGTCTTCGCCGCATGGTGCATTCAAATGCATTGTTTGCACAATTTGGTTAGTTTAACATACATTGAAAACAAAACGAGCGTCGCTATTCGCAGAAATCTAAAATAGAGAGATTTGAACGAACAAAGACTTCCTTAAATTCATGCACTACCCGGCTAAGTTTGTTGTTGGCTTTTTTTTACCAGGGCGCGTTAGGAACCCACGTAGCTTTAGTTTTAAGTTTACTAATGAAGTTATCGCCATCTTCTCATTCATCAGCATCAACATCATCAATGCACCCAATTAAAGTCCACTGCTGGACTGGCTGGTCTTTTTGTAGGGAGTTCCACAGTCCTAAGGCAGTCCTAGGCGACTTGCCTCCAGCGGCTCCTAGCTACTGTCGTCTAGCCACCTCGTTGGGGGCCGACCTACGTTACGTTTACCAGTGCGGGGTATCTTCTGACTTCTATGTGCATATTCTTTATGTAATGTACGCACCAAAAGTGCCATCTATGTGCAAGTTTTTAAAAAAATAATATTCAGCTTTGTCATTGACTTCATATAACTTTTAAACTAAAACCGAAGTCTTTTATGTTATTTTATGATTTAATTTTTATTGACGACGAGTTAGAGCTTGCCCAGGAGTAAGGGTCATACTTATGTATGTTAGCGAAACTTAAAATAAATTTCGTGACGCCAAATTTATTACCCCTTTATACAATGACTGTTGAAATTTTGAACACCTCAGACAGGTTAGTTTACAAGCTGTGACATTTGAGAGATGCTGACAAAACCACAAATAACTAAAAAATACCTCAATGTAGGTTTGGTTCTATTCGTTTAACTTCTTTGTCCATTACGGACGACGGAATTCACAGATTAAACATAAATAATCCATTAATCAATTAAATGTAAATGCATTGCCACAGACCTGTGTTATATCGAAGGACGTTACACTGGGCACGTTTATCTTTGACAGAAAACGAGATTTATGGCCAACGAAGATTCCCCAAGTAAAAATTGAATTACGAATTCATATATATTGCGCATTGTAATACAATCCGTGTTCAATAACGTGGATGTAAAGCAAATGTTTATGTATGGGTTATAAATAAATAAAGTATTACAAAGTACCTCGATCAAGAACGTGATAGCTTAATGGTTACAGCTTAGGCCTCTCTTTCGGGAGAACCGAGTTCGATCCCCGGAACGCAACTCTAATTTTTTTGTTCGTTTTTAATTTGAGCCGTTAAAATATGCCTTGCTCGGTGAAGGAAAACATCGTCAGGAAACAGCATGCCTCGGATTTCTCCATAATATACTCAAATCGCTT
Source organism: Pararge aegeria (assembly GCF_905163445.1). Lineage (NCBI taxonomy): Eukaryota > Metazoa > Arthropoda > Insecta > Lepidoptera > Nymphalidae > Pararge > Pararge aegeria. The sequence goes on along the minus strand of NC_053195.1, from coordinate 4,363,896 downwards.
CATTAACAGAAATAGCCGGTTTATCGATCTTAAATTCTGCTCTTTCTTTCTGTAAATTTCTGCGTCATTTGCGTAATAAAATTACGACAAATGTCTAGCAGAAAGATCCATTATGGATTATTCATGATGGTATTCAGTTATTACTTACAGCTTGCATTGTAAATTTGACGTGATAATTCAATAAGCTATTTGAAACAACGTATCAAACACAAGATTAAATTCCAAACGATTTAAGTTGGTACCTTAACATATAGAGAATATTGGACCAAACGTTGGATACTTGGGCGAATGTCTAGTTCGATACAATATTCGAATACGTAACGTTGGACACATTTATCGAGGACAGCTGACCGCGAGATTTATGTGACGGGTAGATCTCTCAATTGAACGTTGAATTTAGATCGCTGCGATTTCACAATACATTTTGTTTCACGTCTATGGTATAGCTAAAGCCAGTGATGTGCACTTTTAGCATGCATGAATAGGAAATAAAAATAATTAGTACCTAACAGTTTTCATGAGTTCCTGAGTAAAATTGAGCCTCAACGAACAATTTAACCTCAACAACATTAAAACAAAGGTTCAATAAAAAATTGTATTAAATTAAAGTTAGAAAAAATTGTTTGATAGATGAGATGGACTCCCAAAAACAATGACCTGTTAGTTATGAATATTACTGTTGATAAGTATACTTAAATGTTTTTTGCATTTAATTATTGTATTCCAGTAATGCATTTTCAGAGCATGATGTTTTAGATTTTGCACACAACCGGTAATACACTGTTATTTTTTTTAGAGTTACGAACGACGAGTTACGACAATCTGTCAGCATGCTAGGTCTCATAAATAGTAATGCAGAGAGTTGTAATTTATATGGGCTGTGCATATCATGTGCGTATATTTAATATAATTTGCTTTATAGACAAAATATTTCAGCCACTGTATAACATCGATGGGTTTTAAAATTTCTTTTTTTTAATGGTAGGCTTGGAAATCCAATTTTTTGAGGCAAATTGACGTACATTTATTTAGTTTGTTAGCCAGTTTGTCAATTTGCAATATAAACTAATACAGATTTAACAATCAATATAACAGGATAGAGTGGAGATTGAAAAGCTGCTTCATCAATTGAATTAAAATACACCGTCACACTGCGGGTCATAGCCATCGCGACGAACTGAGCTAATTTATTAGTCGCATAATCGGTTAGGTTAAACTGTTTTATTAATTTGTCACTATAGTGAATAAAGTTTTAAGTTATAATTTTTGATTGAGAGAGCTATTTTACTTAAAGCAATTAAATATAACTTGCTTTAACGGTGCAGTATAGCATCAGAAGCGAACTTGCATGCTGGTAGTTTTCCATAATGTTCTCAAGAGCGTCCTTTAGCGGTTCGTTTATGTGTCGATGATGATGAAAGAGCTATGCTAGGTGTGAGTAAGAAAGATAAGAACTACTAGAGAACAAGAACTTTATTTCTTTCTGTCTACTGCAGTAGACAGAAAAAATTAAAGTTAATTTTAGTGATTTAGTTCAACGAGTAGCGAATGTAAAATGGCAATAGGCGAGCTTTAGATATGGGTTGGACGTAAGACACTGGAATAACAACCTCGTACTAAAAAATGTAACCTTGTTAGAATAGTTAAGAGAGTTTAAGAGAGATCAAGAGCAGCATTATATCAGTGGAAATCTTTAAGAAAGACACATGTCACACAGCCTTTTGTCGACTTTCCTGGCAAAGTGTGGGCTTCCACTCTAAAGAGGTCTTTGAAGACCCCTGATTCGATCCCCGGCAGGCACAATTTAGAATTCAAAAAATTCTGAATTTTCTCTGAGCAGACTGATTGGGTAGGAGGCTTCGTCCGTGACTCGTTACCTAGCGGCAGAAACGCACCGCGCGATTAAGTGATCTGCTACAATGCCATGTAAAAATCGATTAGAGACGAGTTTAATGTAACTGCCATACCCTTAACAAGCTAGCCCGCTACCTTAAACTGAATATTTACTCGCCCTCTAAGGGCTAACTTTTAGTAGAAAAAAAAAGTTTGGGCAAGCCAAAGACAATTTGGCAACAGTTTTTGAAGTGGAGTAAGGTCTGGTTGAGATGAAATTTGGTTTACCTTCCCTGGATCACGCTTGAGTCTCCAGCTCAGTATAGACAGAATAACCTCGGCAATGCACCACCAGGTAATAAAGAACTTAAAGCAGAACATTTAAACCATGCAGATTCGATTAGAATTTTTTTCGGTTGCGAAATTAAGCCTTGTTTCCGAACATTAATGTTTCATAGCTTTATCTTACACCTAACGTCACAGTATCAATACGCTAGGACGTTATCGGTCGACGGCTCGCCGGGATTTATGCGCAAGAATTCGCCAACTCATGTGGATTGTGGATGCTACATTTGATAACATAATTTATACTTCCCTAGTAGATAAAACCTTTAAATTTCTGTACTTGTTTTAAGGTAATTATTCCTTCAGCTTGATTAAATTGTTTGTATGCTCCACTTCACGCTATGCGGTTAGGAATGTAGGAGTAAAATTCATTTGTAACTGTTCTTTGAAAAGCAATTTTCCAGACAAATCCAGAACCGACCTGAGAAAAGAAAAAAGTCATAATATTGTTTCACACTTTATATTCTCCTTCACAGTCGAAGCAAGTGATATTTAAATTACTTAAAAAGCACATAACTAAGAAAAATTACAGATTCTTGCTTCGATTCGAAGTCAAGTCGAAGTCCCAACCACTATGCTATCAACACTAAGAGTCTTTTAGTTAAGTAAAGAGAAACTGTGTTACCACTGTAACAAATCTAGTCGATCGAGGATTGGAAAGTTCTAACTCGCAAAGATCATGTAGATTCACGCGATTTGAAAGCGTAAAGAGAAGTAATGACTCCTATCTCATTCATCGGTTGGATAGTATGCGTGGTCGGAACTAAGTCACACAACAGCTCTTCGCTCATACATATATATAATATAATATCTAAAACTCTATGTGCAGGTTATCGTGCGAAAGATCAATACGTCGTTTGGACGCTATCGCCCGACAGTTCCTCGGAATTTATGCACAAGAATTCGCAATGCTCTGTGTGTGTTTTACTACAATTTGATAACGTAATTTATCGTTAGCTTGATACGTACATGAAAGCACGTTCTGCAGAACGCGAATACGTTATCAATTATAGATAGAATGTGTTAGTGATGAGAGATGGCAGCACTAACACGTTGGTGAAACATCGTGATTGAAGACATGATTTCTCTTTACGCTTTCAAATCGCGTGAATCTACATGACTTTGGTGAGTTAGAACTTTCCATTCCTCGTACTAGATTTGTTATAGTTAGATAGAATATTGGTCAGGACTTCGATTTCACTTTCAGGGGGTACGAGTTCGAATCCCAGCAAGCATCTCTAACTTCTCTAAGCAATGGGCGTTTTAAGTAATTTAAATATATCTTGCTTTGACGGTCAAGGAAAATGTCGTGAGAGAACCTGGATGGCTGAGAGTCCTTCATAATGTTCTCAAAGGCATCTGTAGTGGAACGTGGTGGATTACGGCCTAAATCCTTCACATTGTGGTAGGAGTTGATATGATGATGATAATGATGATCTTAAGTAACAAATAGTTCTAGCAACACAATAGGAAATAATTAAATAAATTGTTAAACTCCTAGCCTGTGACTGAAACATCGAACAAAAAAAGCAATGAATTGCAAATATCCCGTGGTTTATAATATACAACGAGATACAAAATATCTAGGATTAGACCTGTACAAGAGAATTGCAATTGCGCTAGCGCTAAACACAAACGCCCGAACACCACTCCAATCAGCCGGCGATCTTACTCACGCTACCAGACAGAGCTGTCTTAAAAGGAAAAATATCTTTGACTACAAAGCTTAATCCATCTTTATCTATTTTTAACCCAGTCATTGTCATAATAAAATAAAACACAACATCTGAGTTGTTCAAACGCAAGATATAACAATGAAATACACATTTTTATAAATGGCTGTTATTTGAGTCTTATCTGAATCTACCAGGATGATTATTTTTTACTCCACTACAAGTTAGCCCTTGACCGCAATATCACCTGGTGTTAAGTGATGATGCAGTCTAAGATATTAGCGGGCGGGATAAGTTAGGGAGTATGGTAGTCATACCTGTAATCGGTTTTCCACCAGACCAGCCCAGAGAAAATTCAGAAATTGTAAATTTCCAAATCGCCCCTGCCTGGAATCGAACTCCGGACGGCAACTTTAATTCACAGCGATCGCCCTTGCACCACGGAGGTCGTCAAAATATTATTTTTCTGTTGACGGCCGATTGGCGCAGTGGGCAGTGATCCTGCTTTCTGAGTCCAAGGCCGTGGGTTCGATTCTTACAACTGGACAATATTTGTGTGATGAACATGAATGTTTTTCGGTGTCTGGGTGTTGATCTATATATTATAAGTTTCTGTGTATATTATTCATAAAAAATATTCATCAGTTATCTTAGTACGCATGACACAACCTACACTTTGGGGCTAGATGGCGATGTGTGTATTGTCGTAGTATATTTATTATTATTATTTTAATAAGTTTCTCACGAACACAAGGAGATCGAGGAGAAAACTCTAAAACGTACAGTAAATCACTTGCAGGGATTATACAATACTAAGTATGCAGTTAAGTACACTCTCACCGGAAGTACTAAATTAAGTTATTCTAAAAACAGAAACTTAATTGACTGCCTTTTCCTGGAGAGTTAAGTTAGAAAACCTATGTCAATAAATAAATAAGTAAAATAAATATACTACGACAATACACACTTCGCCATCTAGCCCCAAAGTAAGCGTAGCTTGTGTTATGGGTAATAAGACATACACTGATGAACATTTTTAGGAATATAATACACATAAATATGTAGTTATAATATACAGATAAACCAGACACTGAAAAACATGTTCATCACACAAATATTTTCCAGATATGGGAATCGAACCCACGGCTTTGGACGCAGAAAGCAGGGTCGCTGCCCACTGCGCCAACCGGCTGTATAAGTCGCAATTCCACCAAGTAACACAAGCGTTCTTTTCTTCCTCATACGAATGTTATAAATGCCCTTCCGAACTATGTTATCTTTTCCTTGAAACAATCCTCTAGGCAATCCATTTTAGTCCACATACACACTTTCCACATGATGATTATTTGTTCAAGTGCGATAGTATAGCAAATGAAAAAAACAATGAGTTCTAACAACGATAATTTTATCCACGCCGACTGATTGAACTATACATAAAACATAATTCAAAGCATTCAATCTCCACCTCATTGTTTTACGTTATTTATAAAAACAATGGACAGAACTCCCGTACTAAAACAAAAAACCCACCGTCTTTTTTGTGAAAAATTCCGCTCCAAAACTAATTTGCAATACAATTCAGTGCGAAACCACAGCTGCATTTCCGACCCGCGTTGATACGCGTCGATGTACAACATTTAATCTAACTTTACTCGCTAAGTGCTCTCCAAAGTTCTAGTTGGACTTGTATTAATTATAAGCAGACATTCCGCTGTTCTATTACTACGGGGGAATGAGTAAGATTTTGCACTAGAGAATAACTAAGTAGCTTTAATTTTATGTTCTTTTGTCATTTTCCTCCACACAATTGGTTATTATAAGCAGGTGTAGTAAATTTTTTTAACTTTTCTGCTCAGCGTAACTATGATGGTCAAGTATTTTTTGTTCAACCGGTTTGTCTGCCTGCCTTACTGTATTATTGCAGCACAATGGTGTTATTTGTGTACGGTGTTGTATTACGTGAGTATCGTGTCTGATTAAATTTTTAAAATTTGATAATAAGGTCACATGGTAGTACTGGGACCACTAAATGTATAAAGAAGTTAACACCGAAGACCGACCGACTTACAAAGAAGAAGGAGACACTGCCTTTAAAAATTGTAGAATATATTTATTTTCTTGCTTTTAAGTTTTTTAGCGCAGTCAACTTTTTATATTCAATTTCTTTTTTTAACCAAAAATTGAGAAAATAATCTTTTTTTTTCTATTGTTACGGTAAATAATTTGATATTTTTTTTAATAAAGATGCAGTCGTTGAAAAATATAACATTCAACGAGAATAGTGCAAAGAATGTAGCGACCTAATCAGAACTAACACAAGGTCGAGATCCTGTCTGTAATTAAAAGTTTTTAATTGCTTAAAAAAGTAATTTTTCATCATATTGCTTAGTCGTTAGCCGACCAAGTAATTAGTTTGTGAAGTTCAAGTGGGGTAAGCGAGAGCAGTATCAAAGCCGCCATAACAATATTGCCGCGACCTTTTGCTTGTAATTTAATACGGAATTATCTCAAATGTCACAGTTTAAGCGAAACAGAAATACCAATGAAATATACTACATAATTGGCTTTGTGTGCCGTTTCGTAGGTTCTAACCTTTTGCTAATTCTTGAAGTGATACTCGATCCAACGAAAACGTGTCACGATAAAGAAACAAACACATAGATGCATAGGGTAAAGTCGGCGAGAGAATGAGATAGAATAGATAACACATTTTGTTTTAGTTACCATCGATACTTAATAACGTATTAGGCTACTTTTCGGAAGTTACCCTACTGCCATGTTTGAATTGCACAGGATTTTTGAAGTATCTCAGCTTATTACTATTTTGCGTATTTATTTTTTCTGCACCTACGCAAAACAGAAAAACCTGTGAAACACCTAGTTTTGTTTGTTTTCAGTTGATTATGGTTTTAAATCGGGTTTAAATCCATAATTCAAAGTCAAAATGGAATTTTTCTTTACTGAAATTGGCATATGTGAGGCACTTTGAGGTGTATCTACATTTAATTGTTTATACCTTATTAAAAGTCAGTATGATACCCTTAATATTCGTTCAAAATCGATCCTTTAAAAGCTAACACAAATTTTACTCGCGTCTTCACAACTTACCAAGCAAAAATGGCATTAAAATTACAAAATGTTAAACATCAACTACTTCAAACTAATAATAAATCCAAACTTCTATCCAGTGAGATTAATAGCTCAGAGAAAATCATAGGCTTAGAGCTCTTTCTCATTTCCTACCCTCACTTGCTGCCTTCATCTTTTTTCTCTCACATATCAAGAAAAATCACTCATTTTCTCTCACACGCTCATGACGCGTTCTTGAACACTCTCAATCCTTCTTCAAATAAATTAACGAACTGCCGAAAATGGTTCACTGAAACAATAAAATATCTTCCCACAGTGTATAAAAATCAATTATGGGCGATATCAAAAAAAAATGTCACAAACATAAGTAAAACAGGCAAAGTTTTCTATGTGTTATTAACGTCGATATTACAATTCCTTAAGAAGTTCCAAAAGACTCGTTACATTTAACACTGCAACGGGGCTTGTTTATAAAATACAATAGAATTTTTTCTACGAACTTGCTCATGAATAACACGGGACGGGGACACGCCTCACTTGTTATGTTTGAAAACTTTTTTTATTATCTACTCCATTAACAGGGCGCGTAAGCTGCCGATTTAGCGCCAGGCCCTATGAATTAAGCTGAACGCAGATCATAAACATAAGCAACCTATTACCGCAAGCGAAACGTCTTCTTTATTAGATCTATTACTGCATGTAGTAAAGTTATTGTTTGAAATTATTAATTTTCAATTTTTATTACGTAAACTTGTCTTTAAAATGTAAAGTATGATTTAAACATATTAAAAAAAAGGGCAATAAAATAAATAAAATAAAAAACAATAGAACGAGATTTTGTTTATGTTGGTGCGTTTTTATTACTTTCTTAACAAATTTAAAATAACTTTTACACTAAAAATAACAAAATGATCGTTTACATGTAAGAAAAAGTTGATTTTATACCTAGTAAAAGTTATCTTTCTTAGTCAACTTGTTACACTGCTTAACTCTACTTCTCTTCAATAACATGTTTATAAAGGAATTGTGGGTTGCTTATTATTTAGATTTAAGTAAGTTCCAGATTAATTAACCTGGTAAATGAAAAAACAATAACTGAAACCAAATATATATTATATTTGGCAGGGACGAGAAGAGGATCACTTACCTTCTTCTACTTTATAAAATCATGTAATGTATGTGCGACAAGCATTAAAAAGACGCAAAAACTGCTGATTTAGAGCCGGACCCGATGAATAATTAGGCGAAATTTCCCGCCTGTCACGCCTGTAATGAATATAGGGGCAGCAGTTTGCGGATCTGAGAGAAAGAAATATAAGAAAAGCGATCACGATTTGAGACGAATACGAAATTAATCCCAATTTAAAGCATAAGAAAAAAGTTTAGGACGTACAATGCATAGGAATGTGGGAGATAAACTCACTAAACACATTTTGTACATCCAGATGTTTTGGTGTTAAGTTAGTTTATGGGTTTCTTTTTCCTGAACAATTGAATTAATAGGTACTGCGCGTCAATTCGTCCGAAATAGCCAATTCACTGTGTGTTCATTATGACCAAGGATATAAACATTAGCTTTCGGCTTAACCTTGTTATAAAGCCAACGGTGAGTAATGAAAATGCTAAGGCTTAACTGCTTTTATGATTATGTTAAACTTCTTTATGTGAAATAAACGTACCTGCCATAAATTTGTTTTATGTATTACATTCTTTGAATTTTACGATTGGGGATTACATTCAATAATAATTTCTGAGAAATATTAAAGCAGTAATTTATATCGTAACCTCATGTTTTGATTTATCATTTAGTTGAATAAAACTACAATCTTAATTTTACTGTGACTATCAAATGTGCAACAAGCATTATGTTATCACTGTGTTCAGCACTTGTGGGGATTAGAATAACTAATATGGAGAAAACAAACAGGTAATGTATTTATATGCGTGGAACAATCTCTCAATCATTATGTTAAGGATAAAGAGAGGAACACAAAAAGCAAACAAAACATTTACAAACAATTTCACGGATATTGAAATAGGTAGCGAACCAAAATATCTATCAAACTGATAGAAATATCACGTAAATAAATCAAACCCGACGGAATTCGGACACAACCCTTGGGTAAATAATGTATACGGAGACAAACACGCATTCATGTTTGCAAAGGTTGACCCGTAACAAAAGATCGCGCTATTGATACGTCGTCGGACAAAGGACAGGGTGGCCCTGCAAAACTTGAAAAGGTTACCGATTATACTTGCGTCATAACTATAGCATCGGTTCTAGACAAAATTAGAGTAAACGATTTTCAAAAACTGGCTACTGATGTTTCAAGTAATGTTTGGCAGTGGCGTTATGACGAGAGTAGGCATAAAGAAGCAAAAAGACGCAAAATGGAAATCTTAGCAAGATTTCCATTAAGAGCTTTACAAGCATTTTACTAAAGAGGTCACAGAGAAACGTTTACGGTGGTAAAATTAACATACATAGAACCATATGGTTACCCAAAGATGTCATGTCATGTCATGTGACGACAGATGGTAAAGATTTTCTTGGACTTACCAATGATCTATGGTACGCATGGTAGACCGCCACCAGGTTGACGACAAAATACCACAAAACTGCTAAATGCTAAATGGAGAATACAGACAAGGAAAGCCGACCCCAAGAAAATTGGAAAAAGTCTAGGAAGCAAAGTAAAAGAAGTAGACTCTTTTAAGTGTAGAGTGCTGTTCTTGATTGAAATCCAGTTATGTTATTAAATGTATACTAGAATAAAGACGGCTTTCTGAGATGACTTTGATTTACAATGTATATAAGTTAAAAACAAAATAATAATTGATATAGCTTAAGCCATTGCCCCTGCGCTAAACAAAAAAGCATCCTCGCTTATTCATACATTCCATAATATTAGTAATCAAGGTAATTACGAAAAGGAAGTTAATATAAAAAGCTGTAACAGTAAGGACACTTACGATCAAAACCTGTCCAAAATTTAAAGTTTCGAATGTGGTGGAATTATCGAGGAACTAAATACGAAAAAGTTATAACAGTATAGTAATTTAAAGTTTCTCCTTATTTCTTTCAATATTCCAATTACAATTTTATAGCCTATAATTTAAAATTACTATTAGAAATATAAAACTATTATTACTTCCACCAAGGGTTATCGGTAAGAGATTTCTTTTGCATTTGCACACTTAATAACTGTTTTTATTTTTTTAAATTTTTTTCTTGTGTATTTCTTGTATTGTTTTTAAGTTTGTGCTATAAAGTATTCTAAATAATGTATTCTAAAAAAAAAAAAAAATAAGATTTGTTTTCGTTTATCAAAGTTTAGATCCAGCTTTTCATTTCCATGCAAGCCTCTAACACTTAATAATTAGAGAGTATTACACCTACCCATTCCGTAGCGTATAAGGGCAAGAATAATTCCCTACGAGGATTAACGACTATCATTAGGTGTAATATAATACATAGCCCGATGATATAGCGTCAACCATGAAATATGGACCTTAAGACCACCGTAGGGCGTAGACAGGAATATCAACTTCCGCAAATGTTTTAAGCTGAATCAAATAAATCGTAAAACGAAATCCGTTAAAAATAAAATTTAAAAAAACGATTTCCTTCAAAAATCCAAGCACCTACGTACTACTCAAGTATTTACTAATATATAGGTATAACTAATCATTTAGTATTGAGTTTTGGTAACAGTTACGATAGGTAAATTTAACAACTGCTGCTATACGGCCAGTTGACCTTCGTACTCTCTCAATAACGCCATCTATTGAAAGTAATCCTAAGTGGCAATTCCCATACAAAAAAAAAATGTATTACTACTGTTTTATTGGCTGCTCTTTTGGGTTTTGAATTTGTTTATTTTCCCAAACCACCCCAATATAGAAGCGGGAAATTATTTTTTATCCGTTTACAATTCTACATTTATTTGTTTATATTTAGAAGCAGTATTGCATAAATGAAAAAAATACAAAATAACATAATAAAAATAGAAAAGTTATGATCAACGTATTTCATTTCAGCACGTACGTCAGCCATTGAACAAAGATTGCACTTTTGAGTTGTCTATTGATACAGATTGAAATGGCACGATATTGAAAATATATGGTACACAATCAGCTGAATAGAAGAAAATAAATCCATAGGGTACAGATGAATTATGCATAGATCGCACGGAAGAATGCTTAATGCGCAATATAATCTTAAGCTGCACATACATTAGATACATCAATCAATTGGCAATATGATCGATCTATTTTTGACTGGAGGGACAAAAGGAGTTTTTTATTCCTTTCATAGAATTAATAATCGTAAGTTGACGGTCTCATTTTGGAGTGGTATTAGTAGAGATTTTTGAAATAGTAGCAGAACTTTTTGTAAAATAGCTCGTCCGGGGAAATGCCAGTGCCATGCTTATTTCTGCCCCCAAGCAGCAAAGCTTTGTTCCTGGCGTGGTTGCTGGTGTTATTACATTAAAGCTTCTGCCCAAAAAAAAGTTTTAAGGTTACGAGACACTGTGTTCAGGGATTCATGACAGACAAGTTCATGATAAAATCGTAAAACAGACTGTTAACCCGATTACACTGGAGTAGTATACAGTGGAATCAAAATAGTCCGTAGATCGTAATTAAATATTAGGAAAGGCTAGAATGCTTAGCAGAAAAACGCGCAGCACACCTTGGCTCCTCAGCAACACTCCATGAAGCACTCGGCGACCTGGGCGGCCTGCTAAGCTTTTGGAGCGAGCTCGGCTGGCTGGAGTGATCCAGCGGGGAGCCGCATCAGTGGCCATACGTACAACGGACGGTCCCAGACCAACCAAGTGCGGAAAAGGCCCAGGAACAGAAGAAGAAGAAGAAGAAGGCTAGAATGCTAATGTTCTAAACTATTGCTGTATTGTATTGCTTCGGGCGCCATTTTGGTAGAAACGATATTTCAGAGTAAACGTTTCTATATAATAAACAGAATAGTTCGAAAAGTAAAATGGGATGAATCATACTCGCAAGTTGGGGAATTTTAACAAGTTACGTCATTTCTTTAAACATCTTATCTATTTAATCAGATATCTAACATTAAAATATTAGAAATTACTTTAATAATTACTATTTACTTTTATAAAATAAAGCTTTGCTTCTTAATATCATTGAAGAAAAATAAACAATTTTTTTTTTCGTAACGTTTTTTAGCACTGAGTACCATCGCATTTGCGTACGCACTTTGTAAAAGTGTAAGAGTTTATGAACGGGAGGAAGATTGTGGAAAAAGAGGAGTGATAAAAAATTACAGTGCTTTGAATTAAATGTGAAATGATCAACTGTTGTATTATCAGAAATTATGAAATCTTAAAATGTTTGGTGAAGCATCCAAAAAAGCTGTAAGTTATAAAAATAATTATGCTCTAATTATGCTTTGTACAACTGTATGTGTATTCTTCATTAATTAAAATTACTGAAGTTGAAGTAAAATTTTTTCATTTTTTTATTACTCTTTGTGTAAGAGCTTCGAGGTTTAAATTAATTTACCATCTAAGCAAGCAGTTAAATTAATAAATTATGCTAAGTGATGCAAACCTAGGTACATTTGTATACTAGTATGTATGTTCTCTGTTAATTAAATCCACCGAAGTTGCTCTAAAGTAATAATATCACCTTTTTATTACGCTAAGTAAATTTATTAAATGTAATGAAGGTAAGTTAATTAATTCGAGACCGCTTAAATTTATCATAGGTTTATTCTTACGCTTAGAAAACGAATAAAAGTTACAAGTTATTATATTTTAAGTTGTTATATTTGCTCCTAAATGAAAACATGTCGTTTTCATTTAGGAGCAAATATAACAATTACAATTTGTCATGAAATTTAGTTGTTGTTATAAATCTCAAAAAAAAGGGTCTTTTAAATAAATGTAATAAAACTTCTAGATAGTTATTAAGTATTTTGTCACACTTCAACTAAAAGTACCTTTCAATGGCACAGCGAAATAAAACACTGAATAAATATTTCTACAACATTTTTCATACACAGAGTTGAAAGAAGCAAAAAAAATAATTTGGTAAATTTTATATCAAGAATGTGCTTTTCTTATAGGGAGAGCATTTTGGGATCTGCTTGTACCATGTATTGCCACGCTTCTATGCCCACGCTGCAGTACTTCCCTTGAACGTTGTTAGAAAACATTTTGATATCCTTTTGTTTTCCTATAACTGTCTTGCCTGCTCTAGTATATCGAAACAAAAAAATCTCAATTCATATATTTATAGTAGGGCTCCTTTGTAAACAAATTTGAAACGCCAATTTGGTCTGTGTTTATGTTGTGTGATAAATGTAGCTTTAGAAGAAAGATAGGGTAGCTGTTATGTCTCTCTGAGTGAGTAAATAAATAAAGAAACCAATCAGTAAAACGTTAACAACAAAAAATATATAAACAAGGTTTTTAAAAGGTATAAATCAAGAGCGAATATTGTGCATTAAAACCATTTTAAATCGATCAAGCTAAACGAAATGACCATAAATAACACTCGTATTTGCCAAAGAAATTCAATTATCCATTGAAAAAAAAAATTAGTAATAAGAACAATTTCTTACAAACCAAAAGAATTTAATACAAATAATAAATTACGGTCACTCTAGAGTTCATATTGAACCAATATTAAAAACCAATTTAAATCCATTAAACAACACCGAGAAAGCAATAAACAACAGTCGTTTGTTTCCCCCAGAGATTCTATTACAGCGTAAATAAAGTTGCAAAAAACCCCGTACAAGGTGCGGTCAAAGAGCAATTTAAGTTAAAACGAAACGATTTCTTTAAAGCACCAAAGCTAAGAATGGACGTAGAGAAGTGACTGTGTTCGCTTCGGGAAACGTTTATGGCTTTATGGACGACTACGATTGTGTACGGATAGTCATATAAATGCTGGCAAAGCATTGCTAATTCCACTGAACCTTGGTTTTCATCTACAAGGTCACGAGAAGAAGAGAAAAAGTAGAGTGGTTAAAAATTACATGAAAAATACATTTTGAGGGCAGCTTTGTATGTGATATCTATGGCAGTGTTAGCATGTAATGATATCATTGCTATCGATAACATATTAGGCTACAAATTATCGCCACAGATTAACGCATCATCGATAGTCACTTAAGAAATGACGGGCTTGTTCATTTGTACGATATTAAAAGAAATGGATCAAACGCTAATAACAAAGTGTTTTCTTCGCTGTTACTCGGAACGAATAAAAATACTAATCCAAGGACTATCTATCTAGAGGAGAAGTGTATTCAGAAAAAAAGTTATTATAATTTATTTATAACGTTAGACGGCAATCGATAATAATCTGTTAGTAAAATCTGTCAAGATCGGTATAAGAAATAAGGCGACCCCGCTTTAATACCCGACAAAGATTTAGAACCATCGTCGTCGCTTTCAAACGCTATAAAGGATACATTTCTTCGCCTTTTTAATATATAAAGTAATGGTTTTTCACAAATCCTTTGAGTATTGCTTGTCCACCCGCAGTCCAGTTCAAAACTAGTGAGTGTTAAATAAAATTTAGGTCAATTTGCGTGTTTCTTACCAATAAGTTTGTGGTTGCAATGACTAACAATACTACGTCAATACATACATCGCCATCTAGCCCCAAAGTAAGCTTAGCTTGTGTTATAGGTACTGAGATGACTGATGAATATTTTTATGAATAATATACATAAATACTTATTACATACAGATAAACACCCAGCCACTGAAAAACATTCATGTTCATCACATAAACATTTTTCAGTTGTGGGAATCGAACCCACGACCTTGGTCTTAGAAAGCAGGGTCGCTGCCGACTGCGCCAGTCGGCAGATAAATAGAGCATATTTTTTCAACTTCACAGTTCATTACTATTCTTATGGGCCAAAATAGTGCAATCTTAACTAAGATAAATTGAAAGATGAGTTCACACCAGGTTCCTTTCTAATATTATAAGCGTTTTTTTTGGTTTGTCCATCGATCACGTTGAAACTAAGAATCTGTTTTACGAGGTATTTTTCTAAAAGTTATACTTTATGAACTTCATAGTTACTTAGACATTTTTTTATTTCGTAAACATGCACGGTTCCTATGGATTAGATTATCATTGTTGCCTTTCGGGGAAACATCTTTAACAATGACTACGAGCATAGAGCAAGGATTTATACAGAAAGTTTAAGTGTAGAAATTTGTTAATGGCTACTGAGGCCACTCAGTAGTAAGGAACCTCCACCAGATCTATACAGACTCTGCAAGCAGGCGGCGGAGACACCGCTGCGTTTAATCTGTTCCTGCCCCACGAATTGATGCATAAATGCAGAAACCTTTTGGGGAAACCTATAACACAACCAAAAGATGCTAAACTACGTCCAGCTAAGAAATTGCTGCTTTTCCAGGCAACAACCACTACTAGGAGATCCAGGCAGATGGGTTACAATAGAACGTAACCGGTTAACGTTATACCAGTGACCAGGCCAACTTGAGCCGCAAGCAGAAGAAGAAGAAGGGACCAATAGTCTACACACTGTAATGAATGACGCTCTCTAGACTTTTTCACATTTACCATAAGATCAAAGGCATCGAATTACTGTATCGCTTCTTTATACTCTGCTACTAATAACTCACTGTCTTTTTCTTGACATGAGATAACTTAATGATTGGCATCCGTTGACTTTGCTAGTAGCCCAATGAAATCGTTAGTGTCACCGATAATCCCTCACTAGTGATTATTACCGATGGGAAATTATTACAGTTTAATGCAACTTATTGGTAAAATAAACTGTACAATCCGGTAATTGTTACATCTCATAGTTAAGACACGGCAAATTTATTACAGCAGAATGGAAACTACGAACAAACATTCGAAACAGCACACTCACGCAGATGCACATTTCACCATTCCATCGCAAGCAGAAAAATATTCTAAGAATTAACTTTATGTTCCAGTATTCTTATCAAATCAGAGAAAATCAAACTAATTTATATAGTATGTGATAAAACTGCGAGTTTGTAAAAACGATTTTGTATAATGAAATTTTAACACGATCCAATATTTAATTAGCGCTACCAGTGTGAAAGCCAATTAGCAGATCTATATAAGATTCAGAAAAACTTGAAGAAACCCTCAAATTGAGGCGATATGATCCGCCTTTCAATTGACTTCGCCGGACCTCGCCAAACTTTGGAATTTATTCCGGTTTTCTTTTGCTTTGCACTCCTTGGCCGTTTCGCACTCATTTCTGTTATTCAAACCGATATTCCGCTATAATTTGAATATGTATAAAACTCACACTTTATGTAAGCAATATTTATAAGGAGTTATTTATATTTATACATTGGTTTTCAAAGGATACGTGTTATAAAATACTAAACATACGTTTCGTATTTAAAATATGTAAAAAATATGTTTATTTTCATTAATATCTAATGGAAAGTAAATATTATAAGCAATAAAAATATTTACACAAAATATAAGTCATCTAAATCAGTATTTTGCGGTTTAATTCTGACCAGTTTAATAAACCAATATCTAGGCTGCAACATTGTCTATGTTTAAAATTATTATTGCATATGCAATGCAGTCAATTCAAACTGATTTAAAACACTTTCTCCCAACATTCACAGCAAAGTAAATCTTCAGCGTTTCCTTTACATCAATTTTCCAGATAGATGTTTTCAAAAGTCGCACACCGAGCGTATTCTTGCATAACATGTTGAAAACTCCAAAATCTGCGAGTAACGGAGTGATATCGATTTCATCACGTACATATCAACTGCGTCAGTCCGATGAATCGAGACGTAAAATCTCTCTGAGAAACGTTCCCCGTTAGCTGCCGATAACTACGAAGCCTTACCGGAATGGGGAACTCATTTCCACATAAAATATTATTCCAAGTACAAACCAATATTTTCCTTTTCTATTCCACTTGCTCGTGCTTGTTTCTCAAACATTTTAAATGTTTGCTCGTTATACGGCAGTTATGGGTACACGAAACTTGATAAAAAGTTCTTATGTTTATTTATTTATGCTCCTTATTTTTACAAATACAAGTTTAACTACTTTTACTTAATGTTGACAGAGGTTTATCGATATTTAAATTATTTACCGCGAAACGAGTTTTTTACTATTTTCAGTTTTTTTCTATTTTATTATATTATGTTATGGTTTCTGCTTTCCTAGTAGCCCAACTAATATTATAAATCAGAATGTTTTCCTTTCCTGCAGCAATTACTTGAATATTTTCATAGATTTAGTTGAATACTTAATAGTGACGCTGTACCGGAAAATTGAAATGTTTCATTAATCAGAAAACCTATTTAATTCTATAGTTTAGTAATCCCTATATTATTAAATTAAATTCAATAATCATAATTATATTCAAATCATCGATATATAATTATGTCCCTATACATTTTGCAAATAGCCTCTCGAATTCTGTAATGCAATTATTTTCTATAATAATGTATTTTCTACACAATTAAATTAACCATCAATTTTCGAGTACGTCCGAAAACCTTTTCCACTCGTTCTCGTTACATATTACTTATCTTGGGTGCGTCAGCCAACCCTTCATTAGCAGTGCGGGTCTTTTTCCCCAGATCTATTTGAAAAGCGGTGTTCTCGAGACGGATCTAATTTGTTTCTTTTCAAGCATGGTTCGTCCCATCCACCGGCTGATTGCGTCAGGGTTATTTTTCACTCTTCTGACTGTATTGCCTGTGTAATTTGTTTAGGTAGGCATTGAGAGATACCCTCTTTCAAAGAGGAATTGTTTGTTCTCTTAAATATACAACTGTAGTCCGTAACAAACTATCCGATACCATTAGTGGACTAATAATGTAATTCTTAATCAACCAGCTTTTGTTATGTATATTTTTTACAGCAAAATTGATGTTGTAAATAAAATTAGTGCAAAGTTCTATTGTAAGTATTTCAAAATTGTCTTTATTATAAACTCGTTGTTGACTGATTTTTTTTTCTGACTTTAGGATGCAAGCTGCCAATATTATGATATAATATGTGATTAGTTAAGCCGTGCATACTGCATAGGTATAAAAATTATTTTGTACGTCGGAGTTGGAAACAATGAAAAATATTTGTGTCTATAAACTAACTCACTATCGAATTTATGACATTATGTATGGAGGCACGCATTCTACATCTTCATTGCAAGTAGTCAATTAACAAAAACTATTGGGTAAACATTTAACAACGTCAACGGATGAGATTTTAACATTCGAATTAATGTTGCTGTCGTTGTTTTAAACTATAACATTAAAAATGAATATAGACTAGGGGCGTGCATAGAGGGTATGCACAGGGTAAGCAGATGATATAAAATGATGAAAATCTCATCTGGGTAGGCTTTTTATAACTCTTACTGGAGAGTTTCTTCATTTTATATCATCTGCATACATTGTGCATGCAGATACCCTCTATGCACGCCACTCATAAAGACTGAAGATCAAATTTGACACTAAAAATCTCACAATACTTTTCACATGTTAAATTCTAATGTTTATAACGTTGACGCATAAAAGTGATAAACAACAACTTTAATACCAACGGGCTAAAAGCACGAGTGAAAAAGAAAGCAAATAGCGACTAAAAGCGTCGACTCTGTATAAAAGTGAGCGAGTGTGTGTGACTCGGCCCCTGACATGTTACGACATCGCTTACGGGGACCATTAGATAAATTGTCGATCCGATAACAAACTGCAGACTGTAATAAAACTTCCCATTATTTGAACATTTTGTAAACAATGGGCGAATCACTTTGATTATACAAGTATTTTATTTAATTATCGAAGGCCGATTGGCGCAGTGGGCAGCTTCAGCTGCTTTCCGAGTCAATGGCCGTGAGTTCGATACGCACTACTGGAAAATGTTTGTGTGATAAACATGAATGTTTTTCAGTGTCTGGGTTGTTATCTGTATTTTATAAGTATGTATATTTTAACCAAATTGATTTTACATATTAACTTAGCTTTCATGTAGATTGCCATTTAACTCAGCTTTCAGAGTTTGTCATTAAGTAAGTTATTTTATCTTTTCATAATACTCAAAAAATTAAAAGTACAAAATTTATAAATCTAAGAAAAGTCACATTATAATATTAAGTATTACATGAATGATATAAAAAGCTTGGGTATAAATTGCTCTAACTTTATAGCTAAACATAAATTTAACTGTGAGATGGTGATAACAAAAAAAACACTAAATATGTTTTGGGATTTTTTTAGCCCTGAGCACGTTTGGAACCCGCTCGTTTTAGTTTTAATTAAACGAATGTAGTTTTCACCATCTTAAAAATAAAACTTTTTTGAAATACAATTATAATTAAATCTTGCCATATTATTTTTCCAGAACCTCAAGTTTAGCACACTTTTACCTTAGACTGCATCGTCACTATCCAATTTCAATTTTGCATATTGAAAATAGGTCAGGCAAAATACAATACATACATACTGCGAGCAAGAAACGCAATACTTTAAGCAATTTATAGTACGCATTAGCTGGAGGTAGGTACCCAAGTTATAAGTCTTTGTTCTGCGAAACGCTTCTAACAAGGCGTCTCGGCTCATACGGACGTGTGAAGATTTGATGCCGGTATCATGTTTTGCTTCGTAAAGTACTTACGCGCCATTGTATTCTGTATGCGCTTTGTTAGTTAAGGATGGATTATGGCGGACACATAGATAATAGAGTTTAGCTTTTCTATCTCTCTTAGATTTAGACTTAGCGCAGACGTTGGAATTAAGAGAAAGTCGGTATTTATTATGTTATTTTACAATGTGCCATTAGTGCTTAATAAGCGAGATTAGTCATTAAAGTCCGCTAACATACATTGGAGCAGCGTGGTCGATCTCTACTCAAAAGCCGTCTCTTCTATGAAATTAAAAAAACTCAAAATTGTTATTTTTTCAAGTAGGCCCAGTTTATAAGAATTATTTAAACATTAAGTAGGTACGTCTGTTTGTAGTTACCCTACCACGGATTCGGAGGGCAGATTCCGCCGATAAGAGCCGGCAAGCAACTCAGAAGGTTGCTCGTTTTCGACATGAGAGATGAGAAAGAGGCCTGTGTCCAGTGTATCATAAAACTGACAAATTAAGAAATAAAGTATGGTAACATAAACACAATTCGTATTAATAAAATTATATCTACTAAAATAATACGTAATTTGGCACAACCCCTCACAGAAGTTAATTTTCGTCTGTCCTAGCTTATGATCAATATAATTAAAGCGCCAAACGTCTGTTAATTCTAAATCAAAGACTATAAGATCAATCCAGTTAAAATACAATTTAGTATATATCAGTTCTAAAAATAATTAATGAAATGATTAATCTTAAAGGTAACTTTCCACATATACTTTTTCTCAGATTTGGTGATTCCGAATATCTTCCATAATACAAAATAATATGGATATAATATTATTAATATCGAATCACACCAGTTACGTCAACGTTATTCTTGAATTTAAAAAACTGAATAAACATTTTATGATTCCTTTCCTTGATAAAACATTGTGTTCATTTGTAGAATAAACATATCCCGTCCGTTCAATTTTCGTAAAAAGGAGTACAAAGTTTTTACTTCACGGTTTTATGTGTAAATAAATATACTACGACAATACACACAATTGCCCAAAGAAAGCGTAGCTTTTGTTATGGGTACTTAGATGACTGTTTGATGAATATTTTATACTTATAATATACAGCTAAAGACATTGAAAAACATTAAACATTAATATTCATCACACAAACATTTTCCAGTAGTGGGAATCGAACCCCCAGCCTTGGACTCTGAGAGCAGGCTCGCTGCCCACTGCACCAATCGGCCGTCTAATGTGTATGTCTAAAGACAAAGCGTTTTTTTCTAAAGAGGTTTCGCTGAAGCGGCAGCATGTTGCACCAACAAAGACAATATATGACCGTAATAATAATGTAATATTACCAAATATAATATTACATAAGTTATTGTAATTTTATACGTCATTGCGTTCGATTCAAGGGCCTATATGTAGGATCGCTGGACTATTGATGTTCGCAGTCGGTAGCTCTCAGGGGCACACTTCGCCGTTTGCCAGTGTTCGAGCAGTAAAATTGGTTTTAGATAAAAGAAAGAAGCTTTATCTAATTTTTTTTGCCTATCTCAGGCCGGTTGGGAGACGTTCATTTATATCGATCATAGTAGGTAGTATTCTTTTTTTTTTTTAATTCTTTATTTATTCGGGACTTTTCTTAACAATAAGAATGTCAGCCCCATCGTTCCCTTGGTAGTATCCTTGAATTTATTCTACTTTAAAGCTTACTCGTGTATTTTTGGGAGCTCCCTGGCGCGTCGGTGGGCGCTGTGGTTTCAGGTTCGATTACAGGCAGAGGGAATTTATAATTGCTGAATTTTCTGTGGTCTGGTCTGGTGGGAGGTTACTACGCTACAAACAAAGACATGCCGCTACGGTAAGATGTCGCGTAGAAACTGATCAGGGGTATGGGTTTAATATACAAATTGACTTACTTTAAATTTCAGAAATAACATGAAAATGGATTCCACATCGAACAACTCAATTCATATTTACAAATTTCTCTATTTTTAAAGACAGTTGAGATGAAGCGATCCATCGCATTAGTTGTATTTTGACCCTGCCTCGTTTAATTAAAATCGTCTCGTGTAAAAGCAACCTAAAGGCTCCCTCGAAATACGATATTTGCTCTCCCGAAATTATTAAAAACAAGGTATTAATAAAGCAGAACTGATTGAAAGTAATATGATCAGGCACGGCCATTTACTTTGGCCGGTTCTTTATTATATATGGCATTTCATTTATTTTTCCGACAGATATTTGCAAGAGATATCTGGAAGACATCGCTACTAAGCGATAAGACCGCCCTTTGTATCCTACTTTTTGAGTTTATTTTGTTGCGTCCATGGTTTTTTTCCTAATTTGTGGTGTACAAATAAAGTGCATAAATAAATAAAAATAAAAATATTTATACCAACATACTATTGACTTGAGCGTTTCTTAGAACTTTTTCATAGATGGCACGACTACTTTTTAGCTATGCTTTGGAAATGAGGCGAGAAGCCGTTAGATGTCATCTCTAGAAATTAATGTTCAACCATCATTCTAGACTCAGGTTTATAAAAATCTTCATGTGTTTAGAAAGTAAGAAGAAGACCTATCTATACCTATAATATCTTAAAATACTTTCCCCAAGGGTGGTCTGGAAGAGATTGCTTTAGCAATAAGACCGCCTTTGCATACCAATATTTGTATTTAATAAGTTTTCATGTGTGTTTTTTTTTTGTGTGCAATAAAATGTTATTCATCTAACCCTAGTTGATTAGCAAAAGGACAAACGAATATCGAGGGAAAATTTTTCTAACCAATAAAAAACGGGTTGAGAACCATTTCTTTAAGCATTTAAAAAAGTCGATACTTATTCGCTTTATATTCAGTATACGAAGTCTTAATGAACATATGCAGCCTTTAGTTTTGATTGCGGTCGTAAAAGCAGATGAGGCGTTTAAATCTTAATAAAGCTGAGTATGATTTTGATAATGGCTAGAGTAAAAACGTAATAAACCTGCCATTATAACGTTCGCGGGCGCCGTAAACGTTAACGGATATTGCTACTATTTCCAGCTAAGATACGAGTTCTTATTATTATTAAAAAAAAACAGCTGTTTTCATCTATATAGGTTATAATTAAGTCACAAATTTAGAGGAATTAGTAATCGAAGAAAGATAAATCGCTTCACTCTATACTCAGTAACTCATTACCGGCCTACTACAAAGCATTCATCTCTCCCATCTCTCTCCAAAGCATCTTCTCAGAATAAGAATGGTTTAGGCCGTAGTCGCTAGCCCAGACCAAATGCAACTTCGAACACTCTTGAGAACATTATTTATAAAAACTATTAGGCCCCCGCTTAAGGAAGTCCGAAGCCCTAACCAAACAGTTAATTTATTGTAAATTAAGTACCTATCTAGCCTCTACCGAAACCTCCCATCAGACCAGTCTGTAGCTCGCTCGCAATCGAAAAGCCGTTCTTGAGTATTTAACTCTGTATCGTCAAAGTAAAACTCTTGAAATAAGGTCTTTATTTCAAGAGACGCAAGTCCTTTACTTTTGATTTGTGGTTGCCAAACGTTCTGTCAATAGCCCGAGCTAAAGAATTGACGCTAATTTGAGCTTTAATTCAATGTAAATAAGATTTTACTCCGATTTTAAAGTATTTACGTACAAAGGCTACAGACCAGCCAACTTAGAAATTTAGAAATCGAACACAAGCAGGGTTCTTTTATTGCCATAGTGTAAACCACTGCACCATGGAGTTTCTCAATTGTAGGTATAATGTACAATGGAACCGCAATTTTAGCATTAACCACATCCCCACATTAGTGTTCGGCCAAAAGGTTAGATTAGTGCCTTTTGAGAAAGTACAGCTTTACGACTTTCATGGCTCTTAAGGCGCACACCATAAGGTTTATATTATAAAGTTATATCGCTCGATGTTGGGGTTACAGTAATTTATCTACCAAAATTGGGACATTTTTATTTTTTTAACAGTTTATATTGGGTAAAGTGGTTTCCTGATTTTTATATGAGATATCTAATTGTTTTGATAATATTTGTTATAAAACGTTGAAAAACGATGTCTTAAAAACGAGCAAATTCTAAGTTTCTTACTTTTTACTTCTACTAAATCATATTTTTTATGTACGCGTGTGTGTGTAAAAACTTTGTTGCACAAAAAAAATTGTAAGTATGTATTAACTTCTAAAGTTTTTTTTTCGTATCTGCTCTCATACACACAAACAGAAAGCTATACAAAAATATCAACAGTATATTATACTAAATAACCGTTCTTCACCGTTTTTTAAGACTAAAACCACCCCTAAAATAAGGATAATAATTGAGTAACTATTTTAAGCGTTTGAGATAGTACAATCAAATGCGCCAAGTGACTAGCATTACAAAAACTCAAAAAAATCTATTAGGCTTATTTTGCAATAGACCGTGAGATTTTCGTTGAATATTAACTTCTTCTGTGCCTCTTTGATACTACAAATCCTACTAATCAAGAATGTGTGGACTGTGGACCTCCTTATGGACTGTAGGGTCTGATAACAATATATAAACGAAATACTTATATCACAATAATTAACCTAAATACTTTACATACATATATAACTTAACACCTTATTCTAATTTACCAATAACAATTCGAACATACAAACATTCACACAAACATACATATCAACATTCACAAACTTACATTTACGATCGTACCTACCGGTGTAATTCAACAATAGTCCATACCGATCTCGCAGTTGAAACGCACAAACTGCCGACTGGTATTATGACGTCGTCGTTTGCATGTAGGTAGTCGGTACACTAACCGCGTGCCGGCAGTCCGCTATTGGATTCGTGCATCAGTCGTGTCGCTCAATGTAAAACGAATGTTATTGTGTTTCTTATCGGCCCTAAACAATATTGTAAATATCGGAGTAAAGTGATTCTGAACTACAAGTGTGTTTAACATTTAAAACAAACCTAAACATCATCGGAAGATCATAACTCACAACGCATTGCCCCCCTAAAGGACCATGCTAAGTACCGTGGTGCCCTTGCATCACCCATTTCTCACTTACTCAATTCATACAGCACATATATACGTGCTGTATGAAGATCCGTTAGGTGTTGCAAGATGGCTGTCATGGAGATCTGCGGCGGCATTTATAGTGTGTTTAGCATATTACTCAACAGATGCTGTTTGTTATGAAAATTAAGCTTAATTTGGTCTACTCCGCGAAAAGCAGGAGAATCTGTATGGTATAATTAATATTTTCTGCAATCCTTATAATCCGCACCAAGCCGATCTTCGGCAATGTACCCTCTACGCATGTTTCGCTCCAAAACCAGAGCATCCTCAAGAGATTTTAACTTCACAATAAATACGCGAAGTAGAGCAAATTAAGCTCAATTTTCAAAATATATCATGGATTTCCGCGAAGTAGCGCCCGCATCTATCCAATAGATGCTGTTTCACAATGAAACTAAACTTATCATAGTGTAAACTGTAAATATCCCATGATGTCAGTATATATGGAAGCCCTTTTATAAGGGTACTTGATCCAACCAAACTAAGGCTTGTACCTACTTGTTGCCAAGTTACTCCTAATTACCGACACGGACTTTGGATTTTCTCAGTTTTCCCTAAGGGCGGAATTAGAAGTGATGAATGATTTATTTTGTTCACTTTGCGAGTGGCTCCTTACATAAGGCACGAAAGTGTTAGTCATCACAGTTTCAGGAAGTTTTTGGGTTTAACAAAGTTACTGTGTTGTCATGATGGTTATGAAATTTTCGTCTTAAGGAGGCTATTGTTAGCCCTCGATGCAAAAAGTTTATAAATGCCGGAAGGTAATATGGACAAATCGAGTTTAGCGTGAAAACCTACTAAGGATAATTGGAAACTAAGGAAGATTTCCTATACATTTCCTAAGTTTGTCATCAAAATCTATGTTAGGTTAGAACAGAAATATGCATGTGGCTCTAAGATTTAATCAGTTAGGAATCTCAATATATAGCTAAAGTGGTTGTATTATACATGGATATAATCTTAAAGCGGGGTATCAAATAACTAAAGAATCGTGAGTGCGACCCAATTTTTATGGCTCAGTGTATCACGTTGCGTCAGTCGTTTGTATGGTGTGCACTTCATACATGCATAAAAGCACGTCTATCTTTTTATGTTTACCATTTATTCATCCAATTTCGATGGGATAAGTCGACAAAATTTGTAGACATACTTATCACGTGGCCTTAAATGCGCACAACACACTTTTGCTATCCTCATATCATTCGCGTTAATCCGTGATTATGTGATAGAAGGACAGACAAACAGACACTTTAGCATCTATAATATTAATAAGAGATAGTTACTTAGCAGTAAGGTTTAAAATATTGTTATAAATCATCATACTAAAGAATTCAATTTCTACCAGCACAATTTGTAAGTCGTTTTGTAGCAAAACAAGACTGCAAAGGCTTTTTAAACGTTGCGAACTAACATATTTATATATTCCAAATAACTTTTATTGTTGATTCAACCAAAGAGGATACAAACACTAGATTAGGTTAGAATTTAAACTGTGTGATGAAAAACATAGTATACTAAAGTAGCTTGTTTCTATTATTAGGCTTCTTCTTAATTCTTAATATAGCTTCTTGTAGAAAAGGATAGCCCTATTTATAGTCTTGTCAATTTAGTTTATAGTCCATTCACTATAACGTGTGCCCTATGTTAAATTATAGTCTGCTAGATTATAGGGCGCAATTTATAGTATATAGACTGTAGTTTAAGATATTTGAGTACAACAGAATTAACAGTAATTAATACATAAAAAGATGGTTCAAAACTAAAACAAACTCCTTTCTATAAGTCAGTTAAAATACATCCATATAAATCAGATTACAGCGTTTCATATTTCAACGGAACTCGCAAATTCCATTACGAAAATGAATAAACAGCAGATGGGGGTTACAGACTACAGGTACAGTTTAAAAGTTTATTCATTTTACACAGCGACCACAGAGTTGCCTACTACTGCAAATACACTCGGTCTGGTATCTCAAGGAAAACTACCTTTATAAAAATGTTTATTTAAAACTTAAATATTAACGCTTGTTTTTGTTAAAAATAGACGCAACGTGAAGAATTTGTCTGGTGAGTTTCGGCCGTGGCTATTTACAATCTTACCGACGGGTAAGTGCCACCTAACGACTTAGCGTTCCGGTACGTTCTTGTGTAGATACCGGTCTTTATCACCAGGTAAGATTGCAGTAAAGACCTTACTTATATATATTCACCTGCCTTTCAGGTGACTTTAAGTACTAAAACTGAAAAAAGACCTTCTCTTTCGTAGGAGAAAGAGTTTGAGAGCATTGACCTACCAAGCTGCTTCAATTCGTGATAAATATCACATTTTTCTTTTTTATCATGACCAGGAGAGAATTTGTGCCAGTTTTAGACAACTCCACTTTCTTAATAAAACTGGTATTTCACCTTGATAGGAAAATCCAATCCTTCGCATATCAAAGAGAATGAAAATTGATTTATTTCTTATTAAAACATCTTAGGACCAAAGGGCTTTGTGAATTAGAAAATATATTGCAATATCACATCAACTACTCTGTAACTAGCATATAATTTGTATAATAAATAATAGGTCCGATCTACTTAACGGCCGATAGGTACAGTGGTCGGTAACCCTGATTTTGAGTCCAAAGCCGTGGGCTCGATACCCACAGCTGAAAAATGTTTGTGTGATCAACATGACTGTTTTTTAGTGTATTTGTGTTTATCTATCTATTATATGTACTTATGTATATTATTTATAAAAAAAAAATATTCATCAGTTATCTTAGTACCCACTTAATTTTTGGCAAGATGGTTGTATTTTGTTAATAAAAAAAAGAAACTACTCGAGTAATAACTATGTGACAAAGCATTTTTAATATGTTTATTTATTTAGTGTAGCAATCAGTGCCTAGTGCAAAATTTTCTACTTAGTTAACTACGATTTGAATGAAAACTTAAGAGCGCCGTCTACTCCGATCCAAAAATCGCATGGCCTCTAGAAGTGTAATATCATTGGAGCATAAGCTGCTCTAGATATGACATCAAAATGAATATCACATTATAACAATTTAATTTCATAACGGTCACATACTAACAGAAACCTGACAAACGAACAAAGCCGTTTCGCAGTAAGTCCACACTACACTAATTCATAACGCTAGCATGTGGCCAATCCCCGGGGCTTCTTAACTGTAAAACCTAGTTTTCAGGCCACAGCTCTATTGTCTATCCGAACAAACCTACTTCGCTCCCCACTAATTAGGCTTTTTGTTAGTAACCTTGTTAAAATTCTATGTTCAACAACTTTTATAGCAGCTTTTTATAAACTGTATGGAGGAAAATAAAGTTTGTGGTTTAGCTACGGTTTTAGGGGCTAATATTTAATATTTAATAGTACTTTTAATAATTATTTATTTGTGCAAACTGTTCTCGACTGATTAAATTTAAATGCGAGAACTATTTAGAAATATTTCAATTTGATATTCGATAAAATCAAAACAAACCAAGAGATAAAAATCATCATCATCGTCACTGCAACCGGTTAAAGTTATCTTTTTATTTTTTTTATTGCCGTGGTGAAAAAGCTTCATTGCTACCTCCGACCCGGGGGCAGAAGATTATGAGGGGCTCCCCCCTTTAAAGGGGGTATACCCAAACTAAAAACCTCCACGGCGTGTCCCTCTTGTTGGCTTTGTTAGACACCCGGGGAACCCGTTGGATAACTCCCGGACGTCTACCTGCTGGACATAAATGGCGTTCCAAAATCCACGGTCCTGGGCCGCTTGTCCAGCTCGTAAAAGAAAATACAGGAAATTATTTAGGAGCCTCTATCTATGTATATTATTATTTAAGAAATATAAGCAATTTTTAATTGCCAAGTCTGTCTGCTTGTAATGAGTCAACCACAGGTTCGGATAGGCAGATTCCCCAGAGAAGAAGACGGCAAGAAACTCATTCACCAAGGGTAACCCCGTCGGGTGAAGTTAGTGGAATATACCAGAAATAACCTTTTAAATTCATCAGCAGAAAGCAATGATGCCAATCTAGGTAAGAACGCACTTGCCTAGATATTCTCATTCACTGTTGAATTTACTAAAGTCATATGTGGCAAGAAATAAGGACGCGAGAAGTGCGTTTGACGTCATAGCGGTTGATATATAACGTGTGAGAAACGTAGAATAAAAACGTTTGTGTGAATAGATTGTACGTTAACAAGATAAACTCATTGTTCCTGGTAGAACTTTAATGGGGAAACATCTAAGGAGAGTCCTAGACGTACATCAACCATTCACCAATAGTTATCACCTAAGCGTTGGTGAAACACTTTATTCTATATCATATCTAGGTAAAAACGGGCGTTAGTTCTTGCTTAGTTCTAGAGCACACTTCCAAAAGTATATTCTGTAAAAGACTTTTTTAAATTTCTCTACAAGTTAGCCCTTGACTGCAAACGAACCATATTGCACGTAGTAATCGTAGCGGTTTACATATACCTATACCTACTGTTGCCCGCGACTTCGTCTGCGTTTGACATAAAATGTAGTTATAGTTCTAAAAAAAATTAAAGTATTCATTCGTATCGCTAAGCCTAAATGAGGGGTTTGCTGCTGTTCGCTGAAGAGTTCTGTCCTCTATCTCCGACCACAGTTTGAGCAAAAGTAAACACATATTATAGGCTATAAAGTAAAAAAAAATTATTTAAATCGGTTATAATTTGTCGGAGTTATGGTGTAAAATCGTCAAACACTTTCATTCCCTCTCCCAAAGGAACCGAGCTTAATGTCGGTATAAAAAGTAACCTATATTACTTCTAACACTTTTAAGATTATGTGTACAAAGTATATATCAGTTAAAAATTAAGCATTTGATAGTATATTTGCACGTACGTAGCGGTTTACATATACCTATATGTCACTGAATGTCCATCTATAGCATAGCGACCCGAGTCTGATATATCAAGCCGGTCAAAGAGAAAAATTCTAGGCGAAAAATTTACACAAAAACGCCACATATAAAGTAAAAAAATTAACCATTTATAGTATATTTGCACGTACGTAGCGGTTTACATATACACTAACACCAACCAAATCCACTCAACGCGTGACCAAAGGCAAGTTTTAAAAAATGTATTCTACATTTTTTCCAGCGTAAGGGTTAAAAACCCCGGTGTTACACACTCGTATTAAGCTTTCAGGTTTCTAGGTCATTCGTTAAGGGCGAAAGAGAGTAAAGGGATGAAATAAAATGTCTGAAAATGTGCGCATTATGCACTTTGGGGTTTAAGTCGTCCAAAATTTTAATTACGAAGTATTATATTGAACACTATAACTTTTGCACGCGATTTCGTCCACATGGCTTTTCTATAGAACTGGATAGTGTATATTGCGATCAGTGTCTCCGTTGCTGCGTGAAAGAAGGAGATTAGACTAATATCCGCTTTATAAGATTGAATGCGCAGTTTTTATTGGAAATTTATGTATAACTCTACACTAAAATCTTAGAGGAGGAGTTATTTAATGTAACCCACTATAGTTAGGTATCGTGATATAAGCTCTTACGAATTTTTATTACGAATTATTTTTCGAATATATATGTATATATAATTGCACTATCCCGCTCTCTTGCAGCTTTTTCTTCTGCCAGAGGTTGCCTGTAAGAGATTGCTTGCAGCAATAAGGCCGCCTTTGCATGCCTACAATTCTTGTTCTGTTGCTTATTCTATATTTTATGTATATTTTGATGTTTGTGTGCAATAAGGTATTTCTTCTTCTTCTTCTCTTATATATTGACGTTCACTCTGCGAACCTACATTCACTATACACACGCTGTTTTAAATACTTTCATAATTCGAATGTGCAGGGTTGATTTGGTGATCTTCAATTCTTAACTTGTACCTTCAAATAGCAGCGTTGGACAAAACATGACGTTTAGGTATCATGACATAAACCTCGGTATAATGACGCTCACTCCTCGGACGTAACAAGTACAACAATAACTTTAATAGCATGTAGAGTGCTCAGATAATGATGTACAACCACCTTGTTTTCGCTGCGTTGACATACACCACACTTGACATTTGCTACTGGGGCGAATATTCAAGCACTACAGTATTTGTTGAGGCGACCAACCCGACCCTAAGCAAATAACACAGCCTAAAACTGTCTCTATATCTCGGGTAGTGAATAAACTTATCTTAAATATTATTCACGATAATGGACCATAGTTCATTTAAGTTAAGGTCGAGATTCGGTTGGACATCACAGAGAGACCTGAGCGGTAAGAGGGATCGAATAAAAAAGATGAAAGCATTCATCATTGTAGTACTTACATAAGAACCGTTCATAATTTATATACAAAGGTGGAAGTAGCCGCATGATAATAATTTATGAAATACAATCGTACATATACATTGTTTGGTGATACACAGAAGTAGTTAAAATGTGACATACTTATGCCCGCTTTCACTTAACCTAAGCATCGCCTTAATGAAATGACTAATGATTTAGGCAGTGTCTATAGAATAAAAACGTTTCACCAACTCTAAGGCGACTACTATTGGTGAACTCGAAGTAAAATTTTAAGAAGTGATTTTTAGTGGGAACATGAAATATTTTTTTCTATCAAAGATCATTTGATTAATAAAATGGATTTTATCATCATCACATAAACCCATTACCACTACAGGACACGGGTCTCCTCCTACAATGAGAAGGGGTTGAGGCCGTAATCCACCAGGTTGGCCCAGTGCGGATTGGTACACTCCGCACACCTTTGAGAGCATTATGTAGAATCTCAAGCATGCAGGTTTCCTCACGATGTTTTCCTTCAACGTTGAGGCAAGTGGTATTTTAATTACTTAAATCGCACATAGCTAAGGTTTTCGTGTTGAGATTCGAACTTTGCCCCCTGAAACTGAAGCTGAGCTCCTACCGACTGGGCTATCACCGCTTCCTTCTTAAAATGGATTTGTTATATATTATTCGTTGGCCGAGTTACGCAGTGGGCAGCGACCCTGCTTTCTGAGTCCAAGGTCGAGGGTTCGATTCCCACAACTGCAAAATGTTGGTGTGATGAACATGAATGTTTTTCAGTGTCTGGGTGTTTACCTGTATATTATAAGTATTTATGAGTATTATATTCATAAAAAAATATTCATCAGCTATCTTAGTACCCATAACACAAGCTACGCTTACTTTGGGGCTAGATGGCGATGTGTGTATTGTCGTAGTATATTTATTTATTTATTACATATCATGTTGTCTCATGTGCCTGTAATACCACCGGCAACCACGCTCTTCAGACCGGAACACAGCTTTGCAACAATGCTGTATAGCGGTAGAAATAAGATAACACTCTCCAGGACCGGCTCTGCCATAAAAGCTGTATTACTACTACTAACTATAGTTCTCAATACAACTTAACCTAAACTTCCCATTGTACAATCACAGCGGTGAAGACAAAAAGCGCCCATTAACTCTCCGGCGCGACCTGCGAATAACGTTTCGTCAAATAACAAAGAATCCATTTCAATCCAATGATATCCCTAATTAAAAGCCAAAGCGCACGGGGCGCGAAGAAAAATTACTCAATCCGGCGAGATACTTTACAGGTCATTAGTTCTCCAGATTGGGCCCGTAACCGCCTAAAATTCATGGCTTCCAAAAAGCCCACAGCGTTTGGTAGTCCTTCCTCGATAATTGAAAGTGGCGTTTAATTTCACGTATGATCGCCTGCGGGATTATAGGGGGGCTGTATTTAAAAATCATAGCCGAGGGGAACTCGAATAAACTCTGTATTTAATACATCAACGTCCGGTGGGGAGTTTAATGAAAATGAAAATGCTATGGTTCATTAAGACTCTATACTAATACTTGTACTGTTGTACCTGCCTACATTCTTCGTCCGCATTTCATAAGTTTTTTTTTTAAAAGCCTTTAGAAATCATTTGTTTTCCTGGGATAAAAAGTAGCTTATGTTACTCGTCGTCCTTTCAACTAGCTTTATGACAAAATTCAAGATGATTGGTTGCTTAATTGGGGTGTGAAGGAAGGACAAACCAACAAACAAACATACACACTTACACGTCTATAATATTAGTAAGGATTATAACAGCGAAAAGGTTTCTTTTTTTGTTTTTTTGTTACCTTTTCTCGTTACAGCCGTTGAATTCAATTCTGATGAAATATGACACACATGTAGTGCGCATAGGATGTTTATCCCAAAGCAAAGCTGCTGATAAAAGTTACTTACGGGAAATAAAAAATAGCATTTGTTTACTGTGCATGAATTTGATCGTTTAAAGAAAAAAAAGGTTTAATTAAAGGTTTTCTGCAAGATGTTGAAAGATCCAAAGGTAACTGCGACGAAATCGCGGACAATAGATGGTCAAACATATTTTAAGCACGGTTTTTTAAGAGAAAGAAATCCTAATTTTTAAATCCTACGCAATACTCGAGAGTAGCTTGATTATATCACCACGATGCGTCGACACGCCATCAGCTGGTTTGGCCGGCACATTAGATTGTTGACATCAGAACTCCACAGATAAAAGTATCTTCTAATTAAAGTGCATAAAGGAGAAAGCTGTTTAGACTGCGCAATGCCAAAAAGGGACGTGTAAAAACTCGTTGGCGGCACCCGTCACATATTAAAATGAATTATGCACCAGAATAATTATAGCTGCCACAGAGAGAACTGTGTTTTATATTAATTGAGTTTCCCATATTTGTAGAGCAAGGCAAAAATAAAAAATACCATTAGCTATATATACACAGATAATAAACTATTTATTTGACAGCGAATAGAAAAAGATTCATCAGAATAAACTATTTTCCACAATTGTTCGTAGGTCATTCTTAATTTTTATTTGACTTTAATGTCGACATACTTTACAAGTAAATGAGACTACTAAATGTTAAACCAATCACCGATATAAAGCCTATAACATTGAACTGCTGGACTGAAGGCGTCTCCCAACGGGAGGGTTCGCTCATAATTACCACGCTGGGCAGACGAATTGGACGCTACAGCCTATTCTCATTTATATGCCCTTAGTCACCTCGTACGACACCCGCGGGAAGAGCAGGGGTGGTGACAACTGTATTCTGTTCTTCGTCCCCACAAGGCACTACTATGGCCACTAAATTTTTGAACACCTTTCATAATAAACTTTCAAAAGTAGGTATGTTAAAAACGAATAAATATTAGTAACAGTACATCAAATCCTAAGACACTTTTGCATTCTGAATTGATTCTACTCTTTCTTCTTTTTTCGTTCGACGTAAATGCAGAGATATCTTTATTGCAATATTATGGTAGTGGTCGATCAGTTTGAATATTCATAAAATATACTACTTTAAGGACAAAGTTATAAACAGACAGTTTTAGAAATGGCGTCCCTTGAGGTTTCTTACCTAAGGATTAGAATTTAACATACTGAAAATAAAAGATTAGTAATATTAAAATAATACTGCTTGACGCAATGGTAGGAAGCCCGTAAACGTATAAGTTTTTTTATTCATTGGACGTTAGTCACGTGTTATAGACGTCTAGTTCTGTATAAATTATGATGCCGTGCCTTTAATCATTGATCAGTCATAGTTGTATATCATACTTTAACTTGACACTCTATAGTTTATCTCTTATACTACATTCATATATATATGATATGTAACTAGTTTTTTTTACGAAAATATCCTAGTTCGTAAGTTCGTCACACCTATTGGCGGCATTTCTAGACGCATGTGGTGGCTAGTTTTATTTTATTAGTTGTTGTTCTTATTTTTATTTTATGTCATGATATATTATGTGTGTAAAATAAATAAATTTACAAAAAATAGTTGCACTATTATCAGCGCATTACGGATGCACTACAGCACAGGTCTTACATCAGAGCTGTAGCACACTAATATGTTAAAGTAGTATGCAAACTAAGAACACACGTTCGAAACAACACACTCACACAGATGCACGCACCGACGCGACGAGGCCCCAAAGCTAATACCTAAAATCCTGCGAGAATAGCTTTGGACCCTCATCGGCGCGTGCGTCGGTGTATGTATGCGGATTTGAACGCGGGTTCCATACTCCTTTAATATATTTACTGTGGCCGTAGTCTACTACGCTTGTCCGGTGCGAATTAGTAGACTTTTCACGCCCTTGAGAACATTATATAGAACACTCAGGCATGCAGGTTTCTCCGATTTTCTTTACCGTTGAAGCAAATGATATTTAATTGCTTTAAAAGTAACTCATTACATTTAGTACAACGAAAAGTTAGGGTTCGTGCCGTGTCAAACTCGGTCACCTTGCGAGGGAAACCGAAGCTTTACCTACTATGCTATCAACGCATCTTCTAGGTATGAGTAAAACACAACGAATGTTTCTGAGAGTATTACAATGACTCTTAAAAGGATCATAAGATTTATTTATTTTGCACAATTGAACGTATTCTTTCTTTTTCCGTTCTACAATACGGTGTTTTGCTTTTCATTGTTCTGTATTGCAATATTCTGCTTAAAAACACTGTTCTTTGTATTTTGTTATCAGAAACGTTTTCCCAGCTTCAATATAATCCTCACATTTTAAGAAGAAGAAGAATAAATTGTATAAGAAGAAGTAAAAAACTTTATTGCACGCGAAACGTAAAGGAAAATAGACAGAGTAGAGTTTACAGTATAGGGCACTATAGGCATGTATATTGTATGCGTTCTTATTGCTGTTAGCAATCTTTTCAAGCAACCTTTGTAAATAAGACTCACAGCAAGAGGATGGGATAGTGTCAAGTAGGCCTAATATAAGCACTTTTGAAACGTCAAGTCTGTCTATTTTTAGTCAGTTTACCACCGGTTCGGAAGGCAGATTATACCGATAAGAAACCGGCAAGAAACTCAGCAGTTGCTCTTTTCCAAAATCAACAATTTAAATTTTACATTATAACATTCATATCGCATTAACTGTAATTTTTTATGTCGTGCTAATATTGCGTTGATAGGACATCTAAAATCTAGTTCTGTATTAAAAATCTCAAATGGCTGCGTCTCGTAACGGTGTCGTGAGTCCAGAGATTTTATATCGTCTAAAAATATGCGTGCCACTCTAAAAGAAGTTTTCACTTCAAAAACTCGTCGAACGAAAAAAGATAATACGATTACCCCAATCATCCGATGTACAGTGGATGGCCAAACAAAATACATTTCAGAATTTACACAAAATCGAACCAAGAGCGTGGGCAAATTGAAAACAGTCGACTTCGCCTCGTTATAGAGCCGACTCCTCCATTTATCTTCATTCTACCTTTGAATGGAATTGCCGGCGACGTTTTCCGCAACTCAAACGGCGGAACTACTTATTATTTCGAGCAGTTCAAGCTTAACGATTTGGACTGAACGCTAGTCGCACCTGTCTCGGTCTACGGATGGCCCCCATCTTTTTGAGACGGAATACGTACTTTCTGTATGTTAGATAGACGCTATTTGAATACAGACTGAACACAATAAATGCGAGAGACAAATTGTACGGCAACTAAGTCTTCAATACGAGTGTCTACTTTCATTTAACTATATTGTTTCTTTCATAACGTTTATAGGGATTTAAATATACTGCAATCAATATATATTTGAGTATGTAATATATAAAGGCCGATTGGCGCAGTGGGCAGGGATCATGCTTTCTGCGCCAGAGGCTGGTTCGATTCCCACAACTGAGAAATGTTTGTGTGATGTTAAGTGAAGTGTGTGGTTGTTTATCTGTATGCTATAAGTATTTAGTCGTAATATTCATAAAAATATTTATCAGTCATCTTAGTACCCATAACACAAGCTACTTACTTTGGGGCTAGGTGGCGACGTGTGTATGTCGTAGTATATTTATTTAATAAATGTCTACTGCTGAACATAGGTCTTTTGTAGGATGTTCCAAATACTACGTTAGTCGTCTGGACTCTGAGATGCACATTGGGTTCCCGAGGTAGTGGAATGGTGACCCCGCAACGGTTACCGTAGACTTGGTGGGCACATGACATAAAACGAGTCGAAGGGACCAATGCGGCACAATACCGAGGTATTTGCAACTTCCGACCTATGTCCAGCATTTGACGTACATTGATTGACATGATGATGTTGATGATGATGAATGTAAGTTACCAGAATCTAGCACTATTTACCGTATAATAAAATATTATAATATAATAATAATATAATTACCCTGTTCATTTTGAGTTGTATAATATCGAACCAAAATTAACGATATATATAAATCAATGATGACCTATGGCTCCGAAACATGGACGCTAACTATGGGCCTCATAAGAAGGCTCAGAGTCACTCAGCGGGCGATGGAGAGAGCTATGCTCAGGGGTATCTCTACGTGATAAAATCAGAAATGTGGAGATCCGTAGAAGAACCAGAGTTAGACATAGCTCAACGAGTCGCGAAGCTGAAGTGGCAATGGGCGGGGCACATTGTTCGGAGGAGGACGTTGGGGTCCCAAGGTGCTGGAATGGCAGCCCCGTACTGGTAAACGCAGCGTTGGTCGACCCCGAGGTGGACGGACGATATTAGGCGCGTCGCAGGTAGCCCCTGGATTCAAGCGGCACAAAACCGTGGAATTTCCTCCAACCTGGAACTCCCCACAAAAGACCTATGTCCAGCAGTGGACGTCTATCGGCTGATTTGATGATGATATAAATCAATAATACGATAAACGTATTGCCACATAGTATTACAGAATACCCTCCTTACAAAATACTCGTAACGGGTCACCTTGAGCGAAGTTTCGCTTCCGAACCAAATTTCAAATTCATTTTCAACTCGTCATAAATGATAACCAAATTAATTTGGGTTCGATGGGGCGAATAATTCAGGATAGCCGATAGAGCACGCAAGGACACGTAACGGATGGGTGGTGTATCAGACGCCATTGACTTATATTAATAGAGAATACACCAATCATAACCAGTGGCGTGCATAGAGGGTATGCACAGGGTATGCAGATGATATATAATGAAGAAAATCTTCTTTATGATTTACTAAAAAGTTATGGGTAGGCTTTTTATAAATCTTACAAAGAGAAGTTTAAATATTGGATAGAATCAAACAACTTTTTAACAATTATTCATTGTAAAGTCAACATCTCCTGAGGATGCTCCGGTTTTGGAGCGAAACGTCCTTAGAGGGTACATTGCCGAAGATCTGTTTGGTGTGGAGTATAAGGATTGAAGAAATTATAAAATACACCATACAGATTCTCCTGCTTTTCGCCGACTATAGCAAATTAAGTTTCATTTTTCATAATATATCCTTAAGTTTTCCACAACTCGTACTAGAGATTTTTTTGGTTTTTTGCACGCATATTGATCACAACTACTGTTGTTCCGATTCTTCCGGAAGAAGTGGAAAGGACACACGTCCGCATCACGTCAGAAATTGGGGACCAAAAAAAATCTGCGCCAATAGTTTAATATTACAGGTACAACCTGACCTGGTACAATTATTACTAAGTGTCTACTAATTGGAATTATATTCTACCTAAATAAAGTAACATCTCACGACCTGACTAATTTAATGGAGAAGTCATCAAAATGAAGAATCATGCTTTAATTATTGAATCGGACTTTTCGCATATAAATCTCATATTCGACAGGCTGTATTTTTCTACCTAAAAACCCCTCTAGAGAGCTGACGCTCGTTTAATTAAGTGTTCTCTATTATACTAATGGTGTATCCGTGTAAACTTGGTTTCTGACGGCTGTCCCATGGGATATCTCACAATTATGATAATGCAGCGGAGACAATGTGACTATGTGGAGGGGAGGGGGATAAAATGTTCGTGAAATACCAGGAGGTTTAACTTAATACTCCAGCTTTGATAATATTATGGCAGATATTTCATCATATTCCCGAATAATAGAAAGTTATATTAACAACCCATTTTTTTTTTTTTTCTTATTTTTTTTTTATTTTTTTTTTTCTGTTTATTTTGTGTTGTTGATGTTATCAGTATGTTGTAAGCAAGAATTAAAAGGCTTTTTATTTTATTTTATTATATTAACAACCCAGTTAGGCAGTACTTTGCATAGTTTAAAAAATGCAAGTCGGTAAGTTTAGTCTACAAATGTAGATATTAAATATCGGTACAGCTACAGTTGGTATTGGATCGCCATTTGCTAAAAAGTTACTAGGTATACGGTAATAACGAAGTACGAAGTTCTGAACTTTTAGTATTGTAGACAAAACGTACCTATACAAATAGGAATACCCTTGGTCTTACATGTTTGTTCGTTCGTTCTAATATCTACATTTAATTTTAAAGTTACTATGTTTCGAAGCTCTTCCAGACAGACAGACGGACAAATTTAAATTATAAATATGTCACTGACCAGCCACTGATGTCGATGACCGAGCTTACCTTGCCACATTATTTTTAAATATCGGACACGAAGTTTTCGTTGGGTATACGATGACAAAGCAACCCTATATTTTTTACACCTTGCCATTTATTCTTAAAACGTATTCGACACAATTATATAATATGAATGAATGAATGAATGAATAATTTATTTCTCCACTACAGTATAATGTTGCTTACGGGCTATTTTGTTACACAGGTATAATGTGGGGACTGATGCTTAAACTGGGTAAAACCTATGTCTCAAGCCACCAGGTCCTATAATTATATCGTAACATAAGTTATTCCGTATGAATTCCCTAATAAATAGAAAGTTAAGTATTGTTAATTTTTCTCCAGTTACCGCTCTCCGCCTATAAATTACAACCAACATAAAGAAGGTTGGCTTTTGTTCCTGTCCTTTGTTGGTTACAGATGATCGCACGTGACTGGCGTATAAAACACGACAGTGTTTGGAGTCGGTTTGTCAGATCTGCGGTTTGTTTGCTTTACCGGGGCTTCTGATTGACAGAGTATCTCGAGTTGTGATGCAAACCTATCTACTATTTCAGCCGAGTGTCAAAAACGTGCTGGCTTCGACCTAATCGAGTAGGCCGATGTTCGCCACTCCAATTGAATATATAATCGAATCGCAAATAAATCATATAGAAGGGAATATTAAAAGATACGAATACGAAACTTCAAGACACGCATGTCATTGTGAGTAATCCACACTCAACTAATTTGGCACCAAAACACCGTAATTTCATCGTCAGCGTCAATACTTGGCATAATGAACATCCCACAGCTGGGTAACAGCCTTCTTTTCAAAATTCAAAATTTATTTATTTCAAGTAGGCCTAATATAAGCACTTTTGAAACGTCAAGTCTGTCTGTTTGTAGTGATTCTACCACCGGTTCGGAAGGCAGATTCTACCGAGAAGAGTAGATAAAAGGTGATAGAGCACGCCCACTACAGGGCACGGGTGTCCTTACTTAATGAAAAGGGGTAAGGTTAGGCCACCACGCTGGCAAAGTGCGGATTGGTGAATATACACAGACACAATTAAATCGCGGAAACCTTCTGCGCGGGGCTAATTGATTTCGGCTGGGCTTGTCACTTTACAATTATTAATGAGTGCATGGAGAAAACGTAAAGACCAAACTAAGACTTATACGGCTACAAGATACCGCAGTCAAAGTGCAGACCCTACTCCTAAGATCCTAAACGAGGAAACAAAATACTCTTTGCATCTCACGGCCCAAAAAATTAAGTGTAACGAACAAAATTAAAAAAAAAATAAGCCCCGTTTTAAATTTTAATAACGGCGTCATACAACCCGAAGGCAGCCATAAAGAATGGGGTTTTAAAACACATTAAATGAGTGAACCGAGGTAGCGGCGGCGCGGCGCCATAATTTGGTGTTAATAATTCCGCAGAAGGGCAAATCGGCTATTGTGTTCCACAAGACAAGCCCAGCCGAAATCAATTAGCCCGGCGCAGAAGGTTTCCGCGAGTAAATTGTGTGTCTGTGTGTGTGTATATTGTATTAGATATTTTAATAGTGCTTTTAAACTGATTAAATTCTACACAATTTGAGTAACATACCAATGGATTAGTTAATAATATCATAGGAAGGTATTTATTATTTTTTATTCCACAATCTGACCTATTGGTAAGTGATGATGCAGTCTAAAATGGAAACTGGCCAACTTGTTGTCCCACCAGACAAATCAAGGTAATTCGGCAATTGTGTGCCACAGCTGAGCCCTGCTGGAATCTATTAGCCCCGCGTAGAAGGTGTCAGCGAATAAATTGTGTGCGTCTGCGTGTGACTATAAGTGCGTGTGAGTATCTGTGTGTATTTTATTATTGTCTTTACTTATCATATTTAAAACAAATTATGTAACAGAAGAATGGATCGGGTAAATAATACCGCAGGAAGGTAATTCGGCGATTGTGTTCCACAAGACGAAACCCAGCCGAAATTAATTGGCTCCGTGTACATGGCGGATAAAACGTTATTTTTTAATATACATATTTTATCTTTAATATATATACTTTAGGTTTATTTAATTAAACAGATTTTTTAAACTAGGTAGTATTACACAATAGCGCAGAAAAGCAAATTAGTTACGTCGTTTAAAAGGGTGAGTCTGCTTAAATTAAAATAATGTTGTGAATCAAATTTATCACATACCTAATTACTTAAAAAAGTTAAGCCAAAATTAATCCACATTTTTATGTGTGTATATTCTATCGATATGTGATGTGAGTCTTTAAACAGACTAAGTATTTATTACAGACACAGTAGCCTTACGACTTGGTAACAAGGTAAGCACCGGGTCATACGATTTAAAAGGCGGGCAAATCGTTGAGGTTCTACCTCGCGTATCATAAGCATATTATTATAATATGTGTGGCTTCAAACCCCATTATGAGTACTAGTGTAGATTAAGTAACAGAATGGCACGCACACATAATTCCGCAGAGGGCAACTGGGCTATTATTTTCCAGTAGACGGGCCTAGCTAGAATCAATTAGCCCCGATATACAAGGTTTTTTAAATTGGGGCTAACAGCCAAATATTTCTTGTGCATAAAAATACAGGATTTTTACTAAGCCCAACTGAATTTAAACATTGTGGTGGTATCAAAGATCTTTATCATAAGCCGAGGCCCAAGTGTGTTATTGAAATTGTGTCTCTGTGGTGGATCAATGCCAAAAAGTACTAAATAAAATGAAAATCTCCTTATGACTGTGAAACTACATTAAAAAAAAATCTTAGAAATTACCAGCAATGATAAGGATCTGAACTTTTACATAGTTTAAACATAGAATTAAAAAAATATAGAACCTTCTTTCAGCCATTAATTCATGCAATGCATTGTGTCCAAAAACAGTAAAACGCGGAATGTTGCTAGCTCACAAAATTTACCCACTTTCCCCATCTCATGGTAAACGTTTAGAATAATAGAGGTAAAATAATTCACAATAAACTGTACACTGCTAAATGGAATGAAGTGACTTACCGCCTGTTTGAGAAACACTACTAAAGTGGGGTGGTTCTTAATGCTTCAATATTAGTGGTGGTGGTTTTAACGGTTTCCGTATGTTCTTAATTCTGTGAGTTTAAAGATATTTCTTGAATACATATAAGTATAATCATTATCTTCAACCAATGCACGTGCACTGCTGGACAGATATTTTGTAGAGGGTTCCAAATTACCTTAAATACCGCGGTTATTATGCAGTTTGCAATCAGCGGATACATGCCACTAGTTCGATGTCGTCCGCCCACTCAGTCGTTTTTAATTAGTACCCCTAATATCTGAAATGCCCTTCCATTTTCCCTACCATCTATAATTCCTTCTCAACACGGAGCCATTCACCTGTCTATTTATTCGAAAAAAAATCACACACCCGAATAATAATTCCACAGAAGTGTGATTCTGTTTACTTTATTTTTCAATTCCAATTAATTCAACCCCAACAAAGCACGGAACTAATACGTTTCCTATAGAAATATAATTATAAATATGCTGAACTATTTACGCTTCAATCAATTGCAAAAAAATACTTTTTACATGCATTCATTTAACTTGCAACGTTAGTTTGTTGTCAAGTTCATTTGTTACTGATTTTTTGGCCATTTCCTGTTACCAATCGAGCAGAACATTTTCCACACAAGTGTTGTTCCGTTTTCTACATCTTTTCTTCTTTCTTCTGTGTTATGTTCTGTTCTATTGTTCCTTCTGTATTGTTGTTTTGTATTGTGTCTATATTCTTAATTCATACCTGTAGGTATTTTAGAGTATGAAAAAAATGATGACTCATTACGTTTTCAAGCCTATGATTTGGATAAAAGATGGCAAGGAATAGAATCTTTCTGTAGGTTCTTACATAGACGACGTTTTAGCCAGGGAAGACGGTCCCTCGGGGATTAAAAAAATTAACGAATTCGGACAAAGTCGGGGGAAAGAGCTATGGACTAAGGTACTCAATTCCATTTTTACCATCCTTGTATGGAACCCTAAAAAAATAAAGCATTATGTAAACAGAGCCAAGGAATGGTGAGCATACATATTTACAAGTTAATTATGCGGCTGAAGGGTGAATCAGCTATTGTGTACCACAAGAAAAGTCCAGCCGAAATAAATTACCCCCGAAATGCTTGGCTTGTTTCGTAGCAATGTATGTGAATGCATAAAATATAACGGTAAACATATATTATGGGTAACATACAACATATTTTCAGAAAGATTCCTCATCTTTTGGAAATGATTTACCTATTAAAGCAAGTACGACAGGACCAAATCAAAACGGATTATACCCATAGTTTAAAAACATTTAAACTACAAGTAGGTATTCTGATCTCTCGAAATAGTATAATAAAGTATAAATAGCTTATCTTTTTAACTTTCTAGTAAAGATAATATATTAAACAGGATGTATAATAATAATTTGTATTCAGCAAAGTTCAAACAAATCAAGACGCTCCGCAATTTAATTACGGTGTAACCTAACCCGAGACAAGCAATAAATACTTCGATTTCAAAATACATTAAAGTAAGCAAACCGAAGGAAGGAGTGGGAAACAACCCGCACCTATAATTTGGTGTTAATTATTCCTCAGAAGAGCAATCGGCTATTGTGCCCCACAAGGCGAGCCGAGCCGAAATCAATTAGCCTCAGCACACAAAGATCCCACCGAACAATTTATGCGTGTGCACAACAGATTATGTGTGTGCAAAACAGATTGCGAGTGAGCTCTGTTGACAGTTCAGTTCCACAAAACTCTCGATATACTCAGGTAAAAGGGTTGCGCGACGAGACGCAAAACGCTTTCTTTAACTTTGATTAGGTGTTTTTATTTAACAATTGTGTGTGTTAGTCGCGTTTGATTGAATTGAAAACAATTCAATGCTTAAGTACACACAAAAATCCCTTGAAACATTATATGTGTGCAAAATAGATTCGAAGTACGATTTGTACCGATCAGTACGCAACCTAAGACTCGTTTTCGAGTATTGCAACGCTGAAACTTCGGAGTAAAATGGCACTTATATCTTTTGTTTTAAACCTCAAAATTAGCCACAATTATACAGATACTTCTTTTGGTAGAGCATGCGCAAAATATAACTCAACAGTTCAGAAAATGCCTATCTAAGCTAAAAGGTGCCTTTTGCTACGAAGGTGTAATGATTCATATGCGAAAGCAAATATTAAAGTTGCAAAACGTGCAAAACTTGAACTAGGGGTTCTTTTGACGGTCGAGTTTGACAAAACATTTGATTATATTCAAGTAAAAGGGTGCACGACAAATTGTTAAACCCTTACATTATTTTTTAATAATTGCAAAAGCCATTTATTTATTGTATGTAATTTGTATAATAATTGATAGATTTACAAAAGGTTAAACGTTTTTTACGTAAACACAAAGAGTCCACTGAATAATTTATGCGTGTCGATTTTGGATAGAAGCAGGCGCTACTCTGCAGTATTCCATGATATACTATGAAAGTGAAGATTAATTTGCTATATTCCTGATAATACTAGTGATTGGTGGACTCCACACACCTTCAGGAACAGTATGTAGTACATGTCTCGTTTCCTAGCGATGTTTTCTTTCACCATTTTAG
Source organism: Pararge aegeria (assembly GCF_905163445.1). Lineage (NCBI taxonomy): Eukaryota > Metazoa > Arthropoda > Insecta > Lepidoptera > Nymphalidae > Pararge > Pararge aegeria. The sequence continues at coordinate 4,319,233 of NC_053195.1, read as the reverse complement.
CAAGTGATATTGTAATTGCTTAAAACGCACATTACTTAGAAAATTTAGAGGTGCGTGCTGGGACTCGGCCCGCCGAAAATGAAGTCAAAGTCCTACTCACTGGGATGGTCATTATGCGTGTAAAAATAATATGGCGATGTGTGCAGAATTAGGAATTGAGATATTAACTAAGTTCGTTAATATCTAACTAAGTTATCTCCGTCAATTCAAAGAAAAATTCAAATCCTTGTAGCTTCTGTACCCGTAAATTGCTAAGGCAACAGCGATTCCTTTGGGGTTGGATTCGGCTTTAAATTTTCAAGTTGTCGTTCGGAGGCGTATCTTTAAAATCCATTCAGCTATCTTCATATAAATCTTCCGGGCACTGAATATAAAAACGCAGACATTTTTAGTACCTACCTATTTTACATAGGATAAAACCGAATAATAGAAATTTATGTGTTTTAAGACTAACTAGGTTTTATTTTTTAATCATAAATTAAACTTTAACTTTAAAATGATTTAAATCAAAGAAATGTTTATATATATATTTCTTGTGTGCGTGTGTATGCCACTGAACTCCTCCTAAACGGCTGGACCGATTTGAATGAATTTTTTGGGTGGCAACCTGGATGGTTTAGATTCACAAATCAGCCCGACGGATGGCGCTGGGCTCCGCGCGCATATATCGAAAAACAAACGAATCGTTTGGATGTATAAGAAGCATCCTATATCGAGTGTTAGCGGCGCGATGCAGTGGCGGTATCAATTCAATAAACACCGGTCGTTTAACCAGCAAAAAAATGCGCGACTACGTTCTTAATTTGATCAGCTGTTAAATTTCTGCAGCAATAATGTTTTAATTTTTAGACTGGTCTAGTCAACTTCAGTTATTTTTGATATTACTTTGGAGTTTATTTAAAAATAAACGGTGTGTAAAAAAAGGATAAGAAAAGGCTTAGGAATATAAAAACGGAAGCTTGTAGCTCCAGCTTGCAGGTGTGATTTATGAGTCCCATTCCTGCGTAATGAAATAAACTTAACTTAAAGTTACTGAGGATATGAAAGATGAAAGTAGCTATCGCTGGTTCGACGAATAAAAAATCACAATAATAAATGCATTATTCATTGCATTATTCATATTGTATTTATTTCCGAGGCCAGATTAAAATTCACTTTAGTGAAACCATATAAGGAAACCGGATCCCCATAAAAGCATAACTCCCTTATTGCGTGACATATTTTCCGCATCACTGATCAGTCAATAGTCGTCTCAAATTACAACATCGAGCCTTTATTGAATTCATTTCTACATGCTTTGAGAAGATGTTATATAGTAATACCAGCTGTATCGCTTCCAGAACTAGCCGGAACGTATATGCCGGTAGGGTGGTAAACGGCAGAAGCCTCCCACCAGACCAGAGAAAATTCTTAAATTATAAATTCCCAAATTACTCGGGGATCGAAGCCGGGATCTCCAACCTAAACCAACAGTGCTCACCGCCAACAAGACGAAAAAGCTAAATTATGCGTTAATTGTTGATAACTGAAATATATTTTTTGTTACTGTATACCTTAATATTAATATACTGGTAAGTATAAAAATATTCATTATAATTATGTATAATATAAACATATACCGGCTAGTCTAGTCTACTACGCTGGCCCAGTGCGGATTGGTAGACTTCACAGGCATGCAGGCAACTCCCAGGAATGCAGGTTTCCTCACGATGTTTTCCTTCACCGTTCAAAGCAAGTGATATCTAAATCGCTTGTATTAAAAACGCACATAACTCCAAAAGTCAGTGGTGCGTGCCGGGGCTTGAACTCGGTCTCCGCGTAAGGAAAGCCGAAGCCTTACCCACTAGACCATCACCGCTTCATAAACATATATTTACTATATTATAATGTTAAGGATTACTTAAACGATAAAAAGCTTAAGTGTTAATTGCTCTAACTTCATAGCTTAATATTAATTTACTGTGAGATGGTGATAAAAAAAAAATACCCGGCTAAGTTTCTTGTGGGCTCTTCTTTAACCAGGGCGCGTTTGTTGTACACATGTTATATATATATATATATATATATATATATATATATATATATATATACTACTATACTCATTTAAGGCTTAGCGATACTGAATACTTTAAAAACAAAATCAAACGCAGACGAAGTCGCGGGCAACAGCGAGTATATAATAAGAATGACGTTAGTGTTGTAACATGATTGAGATAACGCTAGGGCGGGTCTATGAATTGATATATTTATATACGGTATAATTGGTACAATATCGTAAAAATTATATAATACTCTAATATACGGATTGGGTCAGGGCGCGATATTGACTTCAATCACGCGATGTGGGAAAATGTGGCAAATAAGACACGAAACCTTACCTACATCTTTATAAGATTCTATATTTCTTCATCATCTTTATATGACTATGTCCAGCAGGAACTTTATGATGATGACGACGATGATTTTAATTATATTACCGAGTCTATAAGCTCAGTGGATACGACTTAATTTCACTCTCGGGGGGCAGAGTTCGCATCCCAGCACGCACCTCTGTTTTAAGCAATTAAAATATCTCTTATTTCAATGGTGAAGGAAAAAACTGGGAAACCCGTCTTATTGTGAAAGGAGACCCGTACCCTGTAGTGGGGTGGAAATAGGTTGATATGATGATGACGACATAAATGGATAAGTAAAGGTTGTATCGCTATCAGTGGCGTGCACTTCATACATGCGCAAAAGCACTGCATACCCTAAAAATTTTGTATTACTCATAAAGGGGAAGGATTTTTACATTTTATGCCATTCTCCTTCCTTATGCATATCCTGGTCAAAACCCCGTGCACGCCAATGATCGCTATGTAGCGATAAGGCCGCCAAATTGTAAACATAATGTTATGCTTGTATTTCAATTTTCCAACTTTTATGTGGTTTACAATGAAAGTGTATTCATTTATATATGATAATTAAGATGATAATATTAATAAGGAAGGGGTGACCTGCTGGGATGCAGAAGCTGACATGCTTTAAAAGTGTCTGGATTCGATTCTCGGCAGGGATGAAATAAGGGTTTTCATCACTAGTTAGTTATAATGGAGACTGTTATTTAATTTGTGTTCTTAGTTATTTAGAGATAAGAGCACTTTCAATCAGTGTTTTTTTTTTTTAAATAAAACATTCATAGTTTGTTACACTTAAATACATGGTAAATAATAGCTAATAAATAGAATATAACAAATAACAAATATTTTAGAATATTTGGTATCTAGTCTTCTTTAGGATAATAAAGCTTAGATACGTATAATTTCAATTAAACCAACTTTACTTAGGGGTTATTTTTTATGATATGAAAAAAGGATTATCATCACTGCTGGACATAGGTAATTATATATATTTTTTTGTAATTTTGTTTTAGCTTAAAGGTTTTCAGTGTCTGGCTGTATATATGTATATTGCTATTTATTTATGTATATTATTTATAAAAATATTCATCAGTCATCTAAGTACCCATAACACAAGCTACGCTTACTATGGGGCTAGATGGCGATGTGTGTATTGTCGTAGTACATTTATTTTATTATTTATGTGTTTGACAATTATACTACATTGTAATTATACTTAGATCTTTATACTTATTTAATAAGATTATTTATTGTAAAAGGCGAAAGATTTATACGTTTTCCCATACCACGTGACATTAGCCAAGTAAATTGTACCCAATTGGTACTTATATATAAATATATATATAAGGCAGTACTATATACTAGCAGTACTATATATATATATATATATATATATATATATATATATATAATAAATCTGTTCAGTCATGTTAATATTATATAAATGGAAAGATATCCTTGTACAGTACCACGAAGTGTAGAATAGGTACTCCAACTTTAATATTGGAAGCCCGACGACGCGACGCTAAACATAGGGACAATTTACATCTGTCTATAGTTTGTACAATTCAACGTACCGTACGTACCGTTACAGCGACTATGCATTTCAATACGAAGGTATGTAAGGCTGTGATAACGTCTACAATATAACACTATAATAAAAAAAATATACCTATGACTGCTTTAAGTGAAGTGTTTATGTGAATTAAAAAGCTTTGATTTCATCTGCAAATTATATTTAAATATTTATGAAATAATTGAATATTAATCTAACGAGAGCGATGTCCATTTATAAAGCAAACATTTCGCATATTTTCGGAGTATGAAGTCTATTTTGTAGCGAATACAATTTCACGGGAAATTTTAACGATATAATCGTATATTTTCGACTTAATTCAATTACTTCCTGTAAAGTGGTCAATTTAACAGTTCAATTCATTCGAAAACTTTCACATACAATATGTAAAACTCCTTTGTCAAAACATATTATTTTGTAGGTACAAGCTATATGCTCAACATTTTTTTAACATGTGTCGAATTATTTATATTTGAATTATCAATTATTTTATTAATATCAGCCTAGTCTGATGGGAGGTTTCGGCCGCGGTTAATTACCACCCTGTCGACAAAGAGGTGCCGCCAAGCGATTAAGAGTTCCAGTACGATTCCGCGTAGAAACCGATTATGGGGTTTGGTTTAATACAACTGCCGCACACCTTACTGCTTTCTACGCGGTATTGGAATGATAAATCACTGTCAGTAGGGCGTTGAATAGCCACGGCCAAAGCCTTCCACTAGACCAGACTAGAGACTCATAATTTCCTAATTGCCCATGTACGGTTAAAGGAGGCATAATAAGGCATAAAACTTAATCTACGATTATATATTCACTGACAAGATTAACTTGTCCATTAACACTGAATAAAATTAACTTGTCCACCGCCAGAGATCGGAAACAATAAATATAACTATACCCCCGTTTAAAATTGCACGTATATTATTTGGATATTATTTGAACACGTGTGCAAAATTCCATGCTCGAAGAATATCACTTGTTTGAACGGTGAAAACATCTTGATATAACCTGCATGCCTGAGAGTTCTCGATGATGTTATAAACTTAAACCCTCCTCATTCTGAGAGGGGACCCTAGGTCTGTAATGTGCTGATAGTGATAATGATGAATATCAAACACGTGTCTATCAGTGTATGCATGGAATTCAATTGACATTTATGCTCGTATATGCGGCATATGGTTACTCAATGTTTAGCATACACATAAAACTAATACAAAACAAATCACATTTGTTTTCGTGCAGCGTTTAAAGATATAAAATGTAGGGCATACCGTGTAACGATTACAGGTCATGGAAAACCGTGACAGCTGTAGAAACTAGTCGTTATAACGCCCTGAACTTTAGCTGCTACACAGTCAGTTGATTACATTGGAATAAAATGTATAAATTTTAAATATAAAAAGCCCCGGCTTCCAATATAGTGTACATTTTTCTACTAGTCAAGCCCTTTCATTTCAGTTCAGCCCCAAATTTGATACCCATATTAAGGGACTTGTATAAAAATACAATTCGCCATTTTACGGCGGCGGCCATCTTGAACCGATTTCCATGAAATTAAGCTTGGTGCGCTCCCGACTATTTCAACTTTCAAACAATCAAAAAACGGTTAATCCTTTGCCAAAGACACAGGCGCATGCACACACACACACACACACACACACACATACACGCACACACACACAGAGACACACGCACACACACACAGAGACACACACGCACACGCACACACGCACAGAAACGTCGAACTTATAATCTGTACCTATTAGTAAAACTTTTTGTGACAGAGCTATTCTGGGGTAGTTCTGGTCTGGAGAGCGAGGCAGTCACATGAGGCTTAACACCTACGCCTAAGGTTAATGGACACAGTGCGGGACATTGCAGGAAGTGTTTCTTTCATGCCCTGCAAAGTTGTGCACTGTTTACGTTTTTGCGATGCTTTTTCCACTAACTAACTTAATGTATTCCAAATAAAAATAATTAATGACATATGATACTAATGGTGTAATGCTATTAACTTCAGTCACTAAAAGAAACTTCTATAGGATTAAAAAAAAATTGGAATGTACCGCCGAAATGGAATTTGTACCTAACCTACTACCGTTGCCTTTGCAGTGGTGTATAAATAGAACACTCCCATTGCGCTAACGAAGGCAAAAAATAACTAAAGTATAAGAAAGTGGAAAGAAACGAACCTGCGAGGCGAAACGTTATTAAGAAACATGATATTTTTGAATCTACGTTGTTTACGGCATTTTATTTTTGACGCTAATTCTATAAAAAATCTACAGTGAATAAATAAAATGTTCATTATCATCATACCAAACAAAATTACCAGCCTAAACAGGGCACGGGTCTCCTGCCACAATGAGGAGGGGTTAAGGCTGTGGTCCACCACGCTGGCCCAGTGCGGATTGGTGGACTCCACACACCTTTGAGAACATTATGTAGAACTCTCAGGCATGCAGGTTTCTTAACGATGTTTTCCTTCACCGTTGAAGCAAGTGATATTTATTTGCTTAAATAAGCAAATAACTTAGAAAAGTTACTAGAGGTGCTTGCTGGGATTCGAACTCGGCACCACGATCCTGAGCACACTCACCCGTAGTCTATCCGGTAAAAAACCGATAAACAGGCAACTTTGCGTCGGTGCTGTACACTGAATATCTAGTTTCACCTGTGTTATCGATTAGTCACCGATAATTCTTTAGGCCACCGAATCTAAAGCTTCGAACTTGTGAGCAGACCCACCCCACAAGTGACTACAGTACCATTTTGGTTTAGACTTCAAACACTTCTGCGAACGAAATAAAGAATGCTCAGGCATGCAGGTTTCCTCACGATGTTTTCCTTCAACCTGTGCAAGTTATTTTTAAATTACTTCAATTAAAAAGGAACATAACTGCTAAAACTTAGAAGTGCGATTGAACTCAGTGTTCCTCCAAAAGGAGGCCGAAGGCTATCACCGCTTCAAATATGTTATTTACGCTTAAGGAATAGCAATACGAAATACATTATATGTAGCTTTGGAAAGTTTATAGAAAATGTAAACCACATTTTACCGAACGAACGGGTAAAAGTTTAATAAAACACGAAGTCATTAAAAACGTTAAATCAAGGAAGGAAAAGCGGAAAGGAGTGTCGTTTCTTAGGATTAGCAGTTAGTGAGGTCTCGCGTGCTCGCGCTTTGACCCCGATTACTGAGGGCAACTCGATATAGTTTGACTTTTCTGTCTGAACCTACAGTAGTGTCAGATACTTTGTTAAATATGATATTCGATTTCTGCCATATTTGCGCCCGCAAACGTCGCTCGCGCCTCAGCTTATTAAGCCATACAAAATAGTGTCGTTGGAAGAGCTTTTGAAACATCTCTCAAGAATTACAGTCCAATAATTATGAGTATGTTGGAAGTGATAAAAATAATGCGGACTAACACAATTAGCTTCAAAATTTTCGTCTAAGGAAATAATTGACTGATCAAGCAGATGTTAGCCCACCTGATGTTAAGTAAGAAAGGAGAAGAAGTAAGTAAACCATTTTCTATAAACAGTACAGTTTGCAGGGCATGTAAGAAACTTATCCTGCAAAGAACTGAATGAATGAATACACTTTTCCTCCTCCTTAGTCGTTCACTCTTGACAGAGTGGTCGTGGTTGACAATGGTTAATTTTCTTTGGCTACAGCAGCCCCCGCGAAGCGCCTCCACTTGTTACGATCTTCAGCGCTAGCGCAGTAGCTTTAATTATGTCTGTCCAACGCGTGGGTGATCGACCACGTGACCGTTTGCCTTCCACTTTCCCCTGGACAACAAGTCGACTACACTTCGAATACACTTTTATTGTACACCAAAGAAAAAAAGTAGTTACAGAGATATAAAAACATATCAAGAGAGTACAATTTGGTGGCCTTATCGCTACATAGCGATTTCTTCCAGCCAACAGGAACTGCCCAGTAACATTCAAAATGAGGCCTTATGTGACTGTTATTTCATTGGCATTTGTGCCCTTCAGACCGTATCACAGCAATGCTGATAGGCGGGAAACACAAGCACGGCAGTAGACAAGAAGCTCTATTACTACAAAAAGTTCACACTTATCATTAACATGCTCTCCGAGGTACGGGTGAGTAAAAAGTCCACAGTTTGGAGCATCAGGCTGATACGTAGAATTTCGTGATTCCACACATATAGCTGCAAGATCTGGTCATCCGTAGTCATGCCAAGCACTAAACAATACGGGCTTCATTAGTAAACGTGGCGTAACGTTGGAATAGGTAGCGTGGTTTCACGCTCTTCTTAGATGCTTTAAGTTGAACCGCGGCAAACCATTGCATAACTATTTACCGAAGCTACGCCACATTTCTTAATATGGTTACAATAAAGAAGTCGTGTTGCAATAAGGAAGAAAAATGAGGGATCTTCGGGATCGTTACGATTACTCATTTCTCTCATAAACAAAAGAAAATGAACAATAATAAAATTTTCAGAACTAAATGTCATAAAATCTATTAATTGTATATGTATTGTGAACACACCTTAAAACCTAACCTAAAATGTTAACATTTCCCGAATTGAATTTCATAGGCCATTGGTAAATTCCCTGTATACTCGATGTAGTATTTTTTTGTAGCATTCCCCAGCTGATTGGGGTAATTCGGTATTTTAACAGGCGCCAGAAACGCCACTGACACGCCGTAATTGGTATTCGTTGCGATTGCATCTACCTTCAACAGTAAGTGTTGCCAATTTACAATTGAAAAGTTGTATTGTGTATTTATTTATTGCACAATATTAAAGATAGCCCCGGGAAGCGGATGGGTGGCGAAGGCTGAGATCTGGGTGCCGTGTCACTTTTTAGTTTTTTTTTTATTGATTTTTTTATACTATAAGTTCGCCCTTAACTGCAATTACAGCTAGTAGTCAGTGATTATGCAGTTTAAGATGGTAGCGGGCTGTTGGGAGTATGATAGTCATACCCCTAGTGGGTTTCTACGCGACATCGCACCGGAACACTAATCGCTTAGCGGCACGTCTTTGTCGGTAGGGTGGTAACTAGCCACGGCCAAAGCCAGACAAGACCAAAAAAAAATCAGAAATTTAAAACTCGGAAACCCGGGACCTCCTTAAATTCACAGCGCTTACCGTTGCACCAGGGAGGTCGTCGAAAGATAGAGTAGTAAATGTTTATGTCCAGCAGTGGGCGTTTGTAGACTGATATGATATTAATGACTAGCGTCACGGTTTCAACCTGTTTCCCGTTATAAAGCTATTGCACTAAACGGATCTTGGTAAAATTCCGTGATTATTTTTATTCTGGAACAGCACCAGAAAAACTGGGCGATTTAATATAAAGCTTGAGTAAAATATAGACGGCTGCACAAATAAACCGATGTTGGCATAATGGCACAGAAGTAACTTGAATCCTAGAGAAAGGATACTTCGTCGGAAAAACCGAAAAAACACGGGCAAAGTCACGAGCAAACACTACTTTCTTATTAGTGAGAATAATGCGTGAATGAATTATAGAAATTTATTCAAAATTCCACTTTAACAGATTTTGATGTTATTTTATTTTCATATTTACATATACCCGCTACCGATGTCTTCCGCTAGAGTTGTCTGCAAAAGGCCACTAAGCCATAAGGCCACATATACGTAACTACGCTTTATTAACATGAATAAATGTATTTTCTTTCTTTCTCTCTTTCTTTATTTTACAATTTTCAAGATCACACGTTAACATTGGAACGTAATGTTTTAAACGTATTGCCTATTAAAAAAATAAGTATTAATTTAGTAAAAGGTCTACGTTTTAGCATTTTTGAAATGCTACTATCATACTATATAAAAAGGTTGTTCCACTCAACTGATTTTATACCAATTAAAAAAGCTTACATCATTAAATGGAAAATATAAGCATCTGTAAGTTGTGAAGTAATTCATGTAATACAGTGAGACGCTGAGGACTGTACCAAGTACCAAATTAAAAAAGAATTCAAAACGTATTTAATACCGCTCTATACGTATTTAAGAAATGCTTTTTATAAAAGATGATAACTTTTATAAAAGCATTTCTTAGCTTGGGACTATTTAACTCTGCAATTCATGTAGAAAATCATACCTACGCAGCTCAACGACAGCTTTTTTAGACGATTTTCGATTACTCAAAGTGACGCGCGTGTCTTAGTTTTTTATATTCATTTGCTTTCGTGGTTCCAGATTAACAGTTACTTGTTTGATAGAGCAACGGTCAGAGTGGTAAGTTAAATGGTGTCAGCAGCGTCAATCTCGCGAGCCAGCCCCAACCATTCACTCGTGTTATAGTCGTTATGATGTTTTGAATTTTCGTCGTTTGTCGTTATGAATGTTAAATATATCGAAAAAAGCATAGGCGGCTACAAGTAAATTTTAAACCATTTAACTGATGGCCACACTGTTACAGTAGAAATTTAATGAACACTTTTGACAAAGCGTATCTACTCTACTGGTTAGTACTACAACTTACTGCCTGGGTATATCATAAATTTGTATGACACTGAAGTCGTAAGTACATGCGAAATGCATTCTGTGACTCTAAATTTGACACGCGATGTGTACAACACAATAACTGTCAAGTCTGACAACGTAAATTACAGTCACGAGTGTTTTCAACCGACTTAAAAAAGTAGGAGGCTCTCAATTCGACTGTATATTATTTTTTGTATATTTGTTACTCGATTACTCCGGCAAGTATAAGCCGATTTGTTGTTTCTTTTTATGTTTGGTACGTTATACTTGGACAATGATATGAGATGGACACGTGTTTATTTGGTAAAGATTTAAAAGTACTTGTACATCTTCCCTCAAAAAGCACCATATGTCCAGGTAGAATTTATGATGAAGACCAGAAATGGCCACCGGAACTATACAATAATTATTATTACACAGGTTGTGTAAAATATAATAATGAAGCTGGTGGTGAAGTGCTGGGAGAACTCCTCATCCATTAACATTTTTAAATCGGTACCAAGTAAAATGTACAATAGGTATATATATATATATATATATACGCCGGCCGATTGGCGCAGTGGGCAGCGACCCTGCTTTCTGAGTCCAACGCCGTGGGTTCGATTCCCACAACTGAAAAATGTTTGTGTGATGAACATGAAAGTTTTTCAGTGTCTGGATGTTTATATGTATATTATAAGTATTTTATGCATCCTATTCATAAAAATATTCATCAGTTATCTTAGTACCCATAACACAAGCTAAGCTTACTTTGGGGCTAGATGGCGATGTGTGTATTTTCGTAGTATATTTATTTATTTATTTATATATACTCCGTATGGTTGGCTGTTTATTTGAACTCATCTTTTATGAGCAATGCAATTGATCAGTAGATATGCATAAATTCAGCAATGAGAGATGAATTAAAATATTTAGACCCTTCATTTGTGGTGCTGAATCGTTGCGGTATCGAATATTAGAACATTCATTAAGCGGTAATGAAATTTCTAATTGCACCCTAAATATGTAATATATTGTTGTGCTTTATCGTAATTCATTGAATATGATGATGATTAAGCATTCATAATGAAGTAAAGCTTGAGTTTTTTTTGCCTTCCTGACGCAATCGCCAGGAAGGCTTTCCATTGGGAGAGCACTATGGATTTATATAAATATTAGAAACAATAATAAACTCGTTGTGCAATTTACTAGGCTTCATAAAATTGCTTAAATTCATTTAAGGGAAATTTAATATTATTTGATAAAGAATTACCGTATGAAATCTTCGGATGTCTCACAATTTACAATTATGTAAACATATGTATAAACGCTTTATAAGTGCCTGTGATAGGTCTACATGAATGAAGAATTTTTGAATTCGAATTGAAGTGGCAGGTTTTCTAAATTTTCCTATGTCTGGTCTGATGGAAAGCTTTGACCATCTGGTCTTTTTTGATAGGGTGGTGACCCTTTCAAAAAAGACGCTCCCGAAACGATTTAGTGTTCCGGTTCAATTCTGCATAGAAACCAATGAGATATAGGTATGGGTGAAACATAATTGCCCTTCCACTAACTAATTAGCCGGCTACCATCTTAGACTGCATCATTGTCACCAGGTAAGATTGCAGTAAAGGGCTAACATGAATTGGAAAAATAAATTTAATAAATTGATGGTAATTTTGTGCGCAAACTCCTGCTAGTGGGCTGGTTACAGCGCAAATCATACGATCGTATTAGTTAATTTTTATTCAAATCGGTGATTGGATGGATGAACTTAGAAGGAAGACGTTTAGCTTTTTTTGCAGAGCATGTCAAGCGATAACTTTCATTATCACAGAGAAATAATAATAATATAAAAATAGTCTCCCAATTTATAACGTTAGGCTGATAGCGATGATGCGCTAGATATTCGATCAAAGCTTTTGTGAATTCAGAATAATTCACATAGTTTTTCACCTTACGTGGTATTTCTATGTATTAAATGTAAATATCCTAACTCTAGGGTGGTCATTTTTTTTTTACTCCCGATTAAATTTTGGCCCAACTAGGAACCAAACTCAGGACCTCTAGAAACTACCTTCACGAGCTTCTAAAAAGTAGGTAACTAAAGTTATGAATAGTTTAATAAACATTATTAGAAGTATATTTTAATTTATAAAATTGTTAGCATTTTTTTGCCATAACTAAGTTCAGGGATCTAACTAAGTCAAACTATCGATTTTAATATAATTAAAGAGTAGAGTAGTGTAGTATTAAAAACTAAAATAAGGAGAGATACCAATAAATCATTGATCGTTAAATAATAAATTCAGCGTTGAGTATTTGGTCACTTACGAGATTCAATAAACTAAAAATATATAATGTCTTCATAAATGTTTCAACTCCTTTAGTTAACGTTATTTTGACTAACTGCATTCAAGCATACCTATTACCTTACCATAATATATACCGTGGAGTGGAAAAATCTAGAATCCATGCGCACTTTAAATCATACCTACATTACCAAATAGCGCGCTATCCGAAATAACTTAAACACACATCGAACCTCACTTTCCGAAACAACCACAATCCGTATGAAATTGGAACAATTTCTTTTAAAAGAAATTTCATTTTTTATACACATTTTTGTAAACTAAAAAATAATATCAAATATCTTTTAAAACATGCGCTATCCAACTCTATATATACGTTAGCACAATCACTTTACATGTAAGTACGTTCACAGTGTTCTCTATACGGTAGACTATCGACACGCTCGTAGCGACGAGCGGTCTACGCGACGAGCGACGTAGTACTGACGCCGCCCGTAGCCCGTAGCCGCTACGTAGCTCACTGTTTCAATTAACTGATTTGTTGCCCTGTAGCATTGGTATCGCGATTCCGTCATAAAAACCCAATTTCATATAGTTTGTTTAACCCTTAGAACCCGTTGACCAAGTATATAAGGCAAAATTTACGTAGAAATTAACATTGCGGGTATCGAGAAGAGACTTCTCACAATAGCTTAAGAACCTCAAAAATATCACGATCTGCATGAAACTGCCAACTTTAGAAACTATTTACGACGGGATTAAAAAATGATACAAACCAAACTAGTATAAAGTGTTATTTATAGTATTTTATCGTACTATGTCCTGGCTACGTATCTCGCCCTTAAATAGTGGAACCATAATTTTTTAAACGCCCTCTTTAATTAATGCCGGCAAGAATATAGTTCAAATATTTTCCTATATTTCGGAGTATCATTCAACTGATACTTAGAAACATAGGAAGTATTGATGTGACGGCCGATTGGCGCAGTTTTCAGCGTTCTGAATTAAAGGCTGTGGATTCGATTCCCACAACCGGAAAATGTTTGTGTGATGAACATGAATGTTTTTCAGTGTTGGTGTTTATCTGTACTTATATAATTACTTATATAATAAGTATTTATAAAAAAATATTCATCAGTCATCAAAGTAACACAAGTTACACATGTCGTGTGTGAATTGTCATAATTTAATTATTTAACTTTCTTTCTACCACAAAAATATACATAAACAAGATTATTTTTTAGGCGTTTGAGTGCAAACATTTTTTTAATTCTCACAACAACCATAAGAATTTTTTCACAGATTTCAAAATTTTGGTAATACAAAGGCAGGCAACTGCCTCGTTTAGTGGTAAGCATTATCGACTAAAGAACACAATGCACAACGGGTTTTGTTTTGCAAAATTTTGTAAGGACATTTTAAACACCAGTCCGGAGTTATAAAATAAGCTTTGCCCACCTCTTTGCCCCGCAGAACAGTTTTTGCCGCCAGTCCAGACTGTTATCGCTAACGTGTTAAGCTCTGTGTTATGCCTTACCACCAGGACATCGCAGGAGATTGCATTCAAGGGCTAATAAATAAATAATAAATAAATATACTAAGACAATACACACACCGCCATCTAGTTCCAAAGTAAACGTAGCTTGTGTTATGGAAACTAAGATAACTGATGAATACTTTTATGAATAATATACATAAATACTTATAATATACATATAAACACCCAGACACTGAAAAACATTCATGTTCATCACACAAACATTCTCCAGTTGTGGGAATCGAACCCACGGCCTTGGACTCAGAAAGCAGGGTCGCTGCCCACTGCGCCATTCGGCCGTCAAATAAATTGTATTGGAGTAGTAAATTTAAGGTCACGAAAATTTATAAGAGCGTAGTGAATCCAATAAAGCCCGTAAGCTTCTTTGGTGAGAAGAAGCTTGCGCCAGGACTGAAATATTAATAATCTGGAGATGATAATCGTATTGGAACATTTAGTCGCTAGGAGAAGTATTATGTCCAATACGGTGGTAAATAGAGGCAGCCAAAGACTCTCCAGACCTACACAACGTGTAAATAAAAACCGAAATATAACTTCACATGCTTTAGAATTACATCAATTACTGTTTCAGAGACTTATCTGTATAACCGAAACGCAAATATTTTTTGTAAACCACTGCCATTGTTTGTAGTGAAAGAAACCAGATACAGTACTAACATCACAGGCAAAATTGAAATCAAGTGACTTCTGTACTTTAGACTTTAGTAGATAGGTACGCGTCGCGTAACGTAGGTACAATGCATGTGTCGGTCTTTTATCTTCAATAGGATGGTTTTAAGTAAATACTTAGAATATTATGAATTAATTTGTATGGAAAAATATGCTTCTTTTGATTTATTATTTTTACATGGTGATTTCTTGATGAAATATACTTGGGCACCCTTCAACAGTATTTGGTCATTCGGTTACACTTTGTATAGTATTTTTCAAATTTAATTGTGTTTTATCTTCACATTTATTCGCCGTATAAAATCGTGTAGAATTTCGGATTCCCCGCGTAATCCCGCCGCCTAATTCCAAAAAACCGGCAGAGGGAACGATTTAGCTGTCCGAATGATATATTTTCTCGGTGACAACTTAAGAATTCCAAAATAAAGCAAACTTTTTGCCCATTTTGAATATTCCCCGAAGCTTTTGTGGAAATTAATAACACAATAACGTTATGTAGTAGAAAATTAAATCGATTTATATTAAATTTCGAATGACGTTGGATTTTGCTTGATGATTTCAAAACAAGGAATTTAATATTCCATGTAAGTAGTTTTTGTATTTGTTTACGGATTTTTCAGTCAATTGTGGACTGATCTTGAACATGTTTTATATACTTTAGATGTGGTCCTATAATCACCAATTCAGGGTCTGGAGATCCCATTGATAAAGGAAATGGATGTCGTCAATTTTAATAGGCATCTGTCGTGTGTGTGTTGTGTGTGTGTGTGCGTGTGTGTGTGTGTTTGTGTGTTCAAAATTACTCTTTAAGCACTTTACTGCACAAGTATGTCTGATTGTAGTTACTCTACCAATGCTAGCTAGGTTCGACTTTTGAACAAATTACAATAATTCATTCATTATAAACGCTCAAAGTAAAGCCTGCTTCTATCAAAGTTAAAGTCAAAGTCAAAAATATCTTTATTCAAGTAGGCCCATAGGTGGCACTTTTGATGCGTACCTAGATAAGATATCGAATATCAAGTTCAATATTTACGCGTCCCACTAGTAAATATATTCATGCTGTTTATTTGGTACAGTGTGTAGGAAACTAGCCGAAAATAAACATTCGCTTGGTAATAATTCCACGCGACGTTTGAAATTAATGATTTTCAGATTAATTCCTTCACTTGTGCCAAAAGACCCCCCACCGTGCCAAATTTCAAGATTGTAGGTCACAGGGAAGTACCCTATAAGTTTTGATGACCAGTCCGTGAATAGGACTTTTAGCATGAAATTACGCTTTGAAACTCTGTATCTTTTTATAGCGTAGAGCTAGAATTTTGAATTTTTTGCAGAAGTTTGAGCAGATCTGCAGTCTAGGTCGCCCTAGGCCCCAGGCCATATAATAAATACCAGCCAATCCTTTTTCAGACTTGTTCAACTATATACTAAATAGAAAGAAATAATCCCTTTACATTATATAAAATGTAAGAAAGTAATTTAGTTAGATTATACATAAATATATAATTAAGATAGATGTCTGAGCCTTAAAAATGTTCAGGTACGGTTTGTGTCTGGACTAGTTACACCCCGTGATATAGCACTCGGTGAATAAGACTTTAAACGCAAAGTTCTGGAGTGGAGATCACGAACATCCAAGCGTAGTGGGGTTGCCCTCCAGCACAATGGACGGACGACATAAATAAATAAATATACTGCGACAATACACATATCGCCATCCAGCCCCAAAGTAAGCGTAGCGTAGGTTATAGCTTCTGAGATGACTGACGAATATTTTTATGAATAATATACATAAATACTTACAATATACAGATAAACACCCAGAAACTGAAAATCATTCATGTTCGTCGAAGAAACATTTTTCTACTTGTGGGAATCGAAACCACAGCCTTTCAGACAGCAGGGTCGCTGCCCACAGCGCCAATCGTCCGTCTAATACATAAAGAGAGTGACGGGTAGTGGGTGGATGTGCATGGGTAAGAAAGGGTGAGTTTCGTGGCGCTTTTTGTTAACTTAAGCCCTTTGTTCATCAGGATTTCCGCAGGCGCACATCATGGATGATGATGATGATTATTATTAGGATAGGATAAAACTTAAAATTCATTTAATTCAAGTAGGGCTAGTTTATAAGCACTTTTGGCGCAGTGGGCAGCGACCCTGCTTTCTGAGTCCAAGGCCGTGGGTTCGATTCCCACAACTGGAAAATGTTTGTGTGATGAGCATAAGTGTTTTTCAGTGTCTGGGTGTTTATATGTATTTTCTAAGTATTTATTTATATATAATTCATCAAAATTCAAATTCAAATTCAAAATTCATTTATTTCAAGTAGGCCTAATACAAGCACTTTTGAAACGTCAAGTCAGTCATCTTAGTACCCATAACACAAGCTACGCTTACTTTGGGGCTAGGTGGCGATGTGTGTATTGTCGTAGTATATTTATTTATTTATTTTATTTACTTTTGAAACGTCAAGTCAGTTTATCTGTAGTGACTCCACCATCTACCTTTTGAACAAAGGCAGATTCCACCGAAAAGAGCCGGCAAGCAACTCAGCAGATCGATCTTTATCAACATCATTTTATAGTTATAAATCTTTAAAATTTTCTTGTGAGATAAGAGCGGAGCCTGCTTCCAAGCAGCTTGTTGTTAAGAAAGTCATCAACTGTATCGTAACCACGATTAATTGAATGTGTTTGCATACATTGTTTGATGATTGGATAGAATTAGCCGCCCTTACTATCTAGCCTAATATCTAACCTAGACTAGTGTCTGCTGCGCCTGGGAGTAAGAAGCAAATTCCCAGAAAGAAATTAAAGTCACTGTAAATTAAATATACGGATTTTTTTCTTTTTTATAATTATTAATTGATGTTCCAAGCAGATAGTGGGCTATCTGCTGATGATAAGTGGAAAACTGACACCCATAAACAGAGCAACACTTCCCAGGTTAAGCAAGGAACACATCCTGCTAAGTATTGCAATATGTCCATGAACCTAAGGTGTTGGTGTTAAGACCCATATGTGCCTGTTTTTAAAACGGCAACCACGCCCTTCGGACCCGCTGGGTGATTACGTATCTCGCGACAGGCTTGCTACAGGCATAAATCTTGCAATCACTGCTGTCAAACGTCACTTTTGTTTACTTATTGTATGGAATAGTGACGTTTGACAGCAGTGATTGCAAGATTTACGCCTGTCGCAAGCCTGTCGCGAGATACGTAATCACCCTGCGGAACACATGATTGCGACAATGCTTAGCGACAGAAATAGGCATGTGGTAGTACTGCCCCGGACGAGCTCTGTCACAACAAGCTCTACTTCTACCAAAAATCATCTGTACCTGTTATATTATACCATCTTAAAAATCGCCATTAACAAAGTAACAGATAAACCTATTGTGCATTTCATATAGCGCAAATTAACAAGCTTCGGCCCCCTTTCTTCGCAATAACTTAATAATCTTGTTGTCAGCTGCGGTGAACGCCTATTCACCCGCGGTTCTTCGCTAACTGCCACGATTGAGACTTTCGGATACACTTCGCAAGCCATTACCAACCCTGTTGCTATCGGAATAAGAGTCAGATGTAACGTGTTTATCAAGATATAGATTTGAATAGAATAGAGCCTCGACGTTGACCTGCCACTTTTTAATGAGTCTGTTTTGAACGTCAGTTGTCAGAGAAAAATAAGGCGTTCCGCAGTTTTACTACTGTTTCGGTTATGAGGATTTTTTGAATTATGAAATTTGATTATTTCAAAGACAATTTTTTTTTAGTAACGTATCATCCTCGTTGCGCATCTAAAGGGTACCAGCGGGATCCTTTGCATCCGCAGTCCAGATATTAATTTCATACAAGTTAATCCAATCTCAAGTGGGAAGCGATAATGCCGTCTAATATGGCAGCGGGGTAACCTGTTAAGGAGTATCGCAATTATATTTAGCCCATACCCCTAATCGGTTTCTGCGCGATGTCGTACCGGAACGCTAAATCGCTTACCGTTACGTCTTTGTTGTAGGGTTATATTTAGCCAGAGAAAATTCAGATTTGTTTTTGGCAAATTACCCTTCCGGGAATCGAGCCGGAGACCTCATCTTCAAACCACAGTGCTTAGCATTGACCCAGAAAGGTCGGCGAAGCCTTTCATAAAACTTATCAATAAATCCCTTAATATTATTTATAATTCATTTGAGAAAGCACAAAGCAACTAGCATGGCGATAAAGTAAAATAATAATGATTTACAAAGAGCGGCCGACCGCCTGCGAATTCACCCATCCTTTTTTGTCAGCCTCGGCTTTTCCAAAGAGGCTTTAGGAAAACACGTCGTCGAGTTACATCACGGGATACTCGCTTTACGGCGCGTTAAACTAGAAAAGTACCAGCCCGACGGGGCCTTCAAATAAATTAAAGGAAACGTAAACCGATCATGGTTTATGTTTATTCATTTGTATAGCGCCGTGTTAAAAGTTGTAACATATGAAATTAAATAATAATAATAATACTGCCTCGTTTATCGACATACATGAAAAGCGACACGTGTTGTTTCATTTCTGCAGTCGACCGCGGAAATTTTTTGTTGCATAGATCTTTATTGTGTTTCGGAGTATACAATTAAACTACATATTTAAAATCCTACGACTGTTTGTCGAACAGATTTGAACACATATTTGAATCGTTACACTCTTCGAAAAAAAGAAAACTAAAAAAAAAACGCTTTTAAAGCGGTGCGTGCATTTTAGTGCTACGATGGAATATAGGGATGTACATATCGCATACTTCGATATAAATGGGCAACATTGATAAATTACACATAACGACAACGTTTTGTACAAGTCACAATCGGGTTTGTAGCGAATGGAAATTCCATTGTACGTAGACTTGTACGTAGATTCGCAATAATAATATGAGACCGTCCGTGTTGCTCGACGAAAGCAGACGTAAGAAACTGTTGAGACAAATAAGGGGGCAGCGGTCCGTGAAATTTCCTCCCCAAAATCCGCAGAAAAATTAAACTTCGCGGCTCTTTTTCAGCGGCCACTCGCATTACTTGGATATGCCGGTTATATTTTAATTGAGGCTACAATAAGTTATTTTACGGATCCCATTTATTTTTGTACGTTACCAAATAAAAGAATGTTTGTTATGGCTTATATGAAAAAGAGTTTTCGGTAGTTCGGAAACCCTCGTAGCTTTAGTTTTAAGTTTTTTAATATGGTTATCGCCATCATCTCACTACCGTGTAATTCTCATGTAATGTACGCATCAAAAGTGCCATCTATGGGCCTACTTGAATAAAGATATTTTTGACTATGAATCGTCAAGGTTTTGGACGTTGTTATTTTACTTGTACGACTGTGCACTGTTACGAAAGGCTTATACAAACTGAGAAAAACCTGCAAGAAATTCGGCAGTCGCTCTTTTTAATGGACTTGAAAAAGGAGGTGTTTAAAAACGGAACCGTATATGTACGGTTTGTAATAATGTAGAGACGTAATATAAGAGACATATTTCGTCAATATAAATGTGACCTAAGCTTTTTTTTAATAGCTGATGTGTACTATTACTAGGTAATATACATTTGTTGCAGTTATGCTATCTTACTCTACTTACATCCTTTACGATATTCAAATTAATGTTACGTTGTAAAATTATGTTTTTTTTTTATTTCACTACAAGTTAGCCCTTGATTGTAATCTAACCTGGTGGAAAGTGATGATGCAGTCTAGGATGGAAGCGAGCTAACCTTTTAGTTTAGGATACGGTTGTCAAATTAAAACCACTTTTCGGTTTCTACGCGTTGTCGAGGAATACTAAATCACTAGGTGGCACGTCTTTCTCAGTAGGTCGGTAACCAGCCACGGCCGAAGATCAGACCAGAGAAAATTCTGAAATTATATATACTCAAATTGCCCCCGCTGGAGATCGAACTCGGGATCTTCCACACCGTGCCACAGTGCTTACGACAAGGGAAACCATGTTAATTTTGTCATAGAATTTAGAAGTTAATTGTAATGATAGGATGTATTGTCATAATTAAACAACACATATATGCACACAATATAAACAGGTTAGCAATGCTGGAGCCCATAATAATACCATCAAATCAATGTTCAAACTATCTGGGAGTGCCAAATTACTAATACATATTATGTTAATATGTATAATTATGTGAACCTAATGAATGCGCAGGTGTTTCTACAATCGATATTATACGAAACGTCTAATGGATACCTATAGTATACTATTGACGGCTGACTGGCGCAATGGGCAGCGACCCTGCTTTCGGAGTCCAAGGCCGTGGGTTCGATTCCCACAACTGGAAAATGTTTGTGTGATGAACATGAATGTTTTTCAGTGTCTGGGTGTTTATCTGTATATTATAAGTAATTCTGTGTATTATATTCATAGAAATATTCATCAGCTATCTTAGTACCCATAACACAAGCTACGCTTACTTTGGGGCGATGTGTGTAATGTCGTAGTATATTATTTATTTATTTATAGTAGTTATAATTGTTATTATATATATTTGTTAGAACAAAAATACGTAATTATTATCGAAACGAATATGTAGCAGAACTGTTTGTGATAAAGCTCGTCCAGTTTATTTCTGCTGCCAAGCAGCATTGTTGCAATGCTGTGTTTCGGTCTAAAGAACTTGTTTGCTGGTGTAATTACAGGCTCATGAAGCTTAACAGATTCAGGTCACAAGGCGGCGAATTATAGGATATGTTCCATGCATGCCAAGTTAAGTGTTGCTCTATTAATAGGCAATGGTTTTCCGCTTGTGATAGCGCGCCATAAGTTTGGTCCGGCAATTAGTAATATTATAAAAAAAATAGAGAAACTAAGCCCCCTAAGAGAAACTAAGTTCACACCCCTTCAATGCTTCGTAAATCGATCGTTGAAACAAGAGAGTATAACTGCTTGACTAATGTGAGATTTTTTACCTACGTTTACGTATTCGATCGCGTTAAAGTTACGATTTGTATGGAATCGAAAGAGCGCCATCTAGTGACAATCATGTTTCTCAGTATAAATATGAGTAAAAGTAGGTAGAAATTTTCACACTAGGCACTCTAAATCAATTATTTTAAATGTAAATTCATATATAAGTTATTTAAGCAACATCATTTGTCATGGAAATGTTTCCACGCGCGCTAAATCACACGCTGGTCCTAATCGTATAAAAACCAATTTGTTTATGGAGCAAGACTTATTAAGGTTAAGCTTTACTCTACCTTGAACACTACGAGTAATATAAAGATATTTATTAAACTACACTACTATTTATTAAGATACAGCTGTGACAAGTAAAATTTTTATTGTAAGTAAAAAAGTATACTATCCTAGTGTAAAATCAAACAGGAAATAGTAAAAGAAATGAAGACACTTTAGTGCACGCCAAGAAACTTATACTTTATAAGTACTTATACCTTTTATAATTTCTCTACACGAAACGTCATGCACGTCTACGAGACTAACATCTATATCATCATATCAACCCGTTACCGGCACGGGTCTCAACCCACAGTGAGAAGGGCTTAAGGCCGTAGTCCACCACGCTGACCCAGTGCGGATTGGTGGACTTCACACACCTTTGAGAACATTATGGTGAACTCTCAGGTATGACGGTTTTCTCACGATTTGTTCCTTCAACACAACACAAACACAAGTGATATTTTAATTGCTTAAAACGCACATTACTTAGAAAAGTTAGAGCTGGGATCTAAACTCGCCTCCTCGAAAGTAAAGTCGAAGTCCAACCCACTGGGCTACCACCACTTCAAAATATACTCATATATATATACAAATTAATTAAGCATACACAATTCAATATCTCCTGAGGAGATCTGTTGGCGGAGAAAAACATGTGTACGGTGCTTTCATGGTACAGAGAAATTAATAATAATAAACGATAAATAGATAAGTTTCTAGTTTTTGGAATCGAACCCACAGCCTTGAACTCAGAAAGCAGGGTCGCTGCCCACTACGCCAATCGAATTATTCACTTTTAATTTTCTGCAATGCATCGCCAACTACATTCAAAATTCAAATAATATCTAGTATGTCCTATGACAACAAACACTTTAGAAACGTTTGACTCGACGCAAAGTCGTCTGTTTCTTGTGTACTTACTACTCTCGGTTTCCTGTCTATTTACCATATCTCTCACGTAACTGTCCATTATAATGTTATAATATGCAGGGTCGAGCCCTGTACCTAAAACACACAAACTCGAAGTTATTATGAATACGAGGGTAGAAATACAACGGTGCCGTACTTCTGTGCAGATGCGACCAAAATTATAACTATGACTTCGATAATAACAGTATCTTTATAACCATGATGTGAACACCAATGCAATTTGTTTGCTATGTTTTTTTTGGAAAAAAGCCTAAATTAGTGGTAATAAACGCCATATAAGAAAGCAAGAGAAATTCCAGCATAATTTTCACTGCAACACAATCACAGATGTAATTTGGGGTCCCAAGATGCTCGAATGGTTATATCGTACCGGTAAACGCAGCGTTGGTGATTGGTGGTCAGACGACTGGAAACAAGCAGTCCAAGACCTTGGATTTTGAAACACCAAAGTACGTCCAACATTGAACGTCTATCGGATATATGACGTTGAAAATAATGAATGCACGGTTTAAAAAATCATGTCGCTCGCACAAGACGTGATTTCACACTTTCTTTTCACTCTAGTGAAACACAACTGTTTAATTACTATCGGCATAAAAAAACTAACCATTGCTATTCTTAACTCTGTGATTTCGGTTCAACCAAAATAAAAGATACAGCACTGTTCTGTTTCATAGTATAAATTATTTTATCAAAACCTAGCTGTGTCTTGCGGCTTCGCTCGCGCATATTATGAGTCGCAGCTGAATGTTGCGTAGTATACAACCTTCCTTAACAAATCAGATACTTACCTAACGTAAAGATTATTTCAATTGTACCACATTATACAAACTTATGATATTAAGTACAGATATAAAAGTTAACGATGAAACTTTCAAAATATTTAGACAAATGACATATAAAGATTCTGTTCTTGCTCTTGTAGCTTTAATCACTAATGTAATCTCCAATCACGCAAACATCGGCAATCGCACATGTAAGTCCCGAAGACCCACTCCCGTTTCACGTTACTTAAAATACCTACTCTTAATTCCCTAAATCATATCTGGCTTAATCGTAGCACTAAAAATTATTAGTCGATAGCGCTGGGTAAGCAACATCGACCCGTCAGTAAATGGATAACCAGAAAATTTCAGTATCCTCAGCTCCTATAGTTATTATTAAAGAATAGTAATTGTTAAAAGAAGAATGAAAATCGCATTATTAGTAGATTCGTATGCTGAAGATTAACCACGACAATTTCTAACTAAATTTGGCCACACTTTATGTATTTAGTATCGTTAAATCTTAAGTGGGGGGTTTGCTGCTGTTCGCTGGGGATTTATGTCTTCTATCTCCAATCGTTATCATCACATCTACACAAAATTTAGGTAGAACTAAACTGATACTACAACCTATACCGCACAAAAAATCCGGGCTAAAAAGAAACCTATGCCATACCTCATAGTATTAATCATAAAAAGTTTCATTTGAATTCATTCTGTTGTTTCAGCGTGATCGACGGCCAAGATACAAACAGACATAATTTGACCGGTTGCGGTTTTATTATAAGTATATTTTATGATCTTTGCTATTGGCATACATATATCCTATGATTTTTCCAATAAATTCACTTGACGCACTATTTATTATCTTTTAAATAAACTATGTACAGTATCTATACCCATACCCAGTATCTACACCAGCTATATCAATTTAAATTTTATGGTATTACTGAATAAGTATTCACTATAGCAGATATCCAAACCTTCTACTAAGTGGGGTGATAATTTGTTAAATCGATTCTTCCCAAATTTAAATCTAAATCTATCTGGAAAACGCTGTAATTGAGGTCACAAAATTTAAACATTAAGACGGACACATACTCGTCCAGTTTTACTCTACACGAGGCAATTTAGTAGCTTTTAACTCAAGTTCGCAAGTCTTCGAGTCAGTAGTTTTCATAAGCTTGGCTAGCAATCGAAGAAGTTCGCATACTGAATGAATGGGTGCTCAATTAAAGGTCTGCCAAGTACCCGTTATACATTAAATAATTAGGGCCACACCGTATAAAAACTCTTGCATTATATCTATTTTTGTACTACCTTAAATGCACAAGACAAAGTTACGTTTTTTTGTCAAAGTCACGTAGATTTTACGAATTTTATGGCGAAAAATCTAGTAAAAAAACCCGGTTGACTTCACATTTCTTCTAAACTCGACAAATGGGAGCTCACTTCATTGATCGACTTTGACGTCTCTGCATCTGAATCATAAAAAGATTTCATTTAATTTGAAAGACTAAGAAACACAGCGTGCGGTGCTATAAGAAGACTACCCTTGATTTTCATGCTTCAATATCCACGTTATCAGATACTGACTTCTTGTCGATGGGACCTCAAAAGTTTACTCTTTCAAATCAAAATATTGTTTGAAAATTAAGCTTCATTTCTCTTCAATCTTATACTCCACACCAAATGAATCGGCAATGAACTCTCTACTCACGCTTCGCTCCAACACCGGAGCATCCTCAGGAGATGTTTACTTTACAATGAATATCTTACGATGAAATCCTGGCTTTAAAAGTTGCAGCATTGGTTACAGTTAAGAGACCTGTATCCAAAATTGATCACCCATCATCTAAACTAAAAGATAGTTTCCACAATACTTAGAAATCAAAGTGAATTAATCCACAACCCCGCACTGGGATAACAACTTGGTGGAATGCGGCTTTAACCCTGTCTCATTGTGGGAGGAGACCCGTGCCCTGTAGTTGGCCGGTAATGGGTCGATATGATGATGATGATCATGGAATTCCGCAAAGTAACACCTGCTTCTATCCAATGCTCAAATTAGTCTCCAGTTATGAGGCAACCCTATTCCGTTACACTTGATGCGCAACGATCATTATCTCACAGCGGCGAGTTCGTTAACGAACAGCTGTTTTAATTTCCTTGCAGATAAGTTATGAGGAGCCATTAATTTATTTCCATTTACCCGCAATGTGTATCGGAACAAATAGTTGAGTTGTGGCATTTCCAAACTATTTTAGAAATGAAATGTTTTTATTACAATTGTAGGAATGAGAAAGAACCTAGATAAGATAGCCTGAGAATGATAGCCTAGAAGAGATGATAGCCTTTTGACTAGAGCTTAGGCCTCTTTTTGGGGGTCAGAGTTCTATCCCTGGACACCTCTATCGTTTTGCAGTTATGTGCGTTTTTAAGGAATTTAAAATGTAACTGGCTCTATCGTGAGGAAGCCTGCATGCCTGAGAGTTCTCCATAATGCTCTCAAAGATGTGTGAAGTCTACTAACTGGCTTTACGTATCCAGCGTAGTAGACTACGACCCTACGACTACGACTTACGTAGTAGGCCAGTAATAGGTTGATATTTTTTTTTATACCCCTACAAGTTTCCCTTTGACGGCAATCTCTCTTGATTGTAAGTAATGATGCTTCTAACATGGTACCGGGCTCACCTGTTAAGGAATACGAATTCTACGCGACATCGTACCGGAACGTTAAATTGCTTAGCGGCATGTCTCTAATGATGATGATAATGAAATAAAGTAACATTAAATTAATGAATCCTTCTTTAATTTGCTACTTGCAAAATAAATATAAATATACTACGTCAATACACACATCGCCATCTAGCCCCAAAGTAAGCGTAGCTTGTGTTATGGGTACTAAGATGACTGATCAATATTTTAATGAATAATATATATAAATACTTATAATATAATATATAAACACCCAGACACTGAAATTCATTCATGTTCATAACACAAACATTGTTCCAGTTGTGGGAATCGAACCCACGGCCTAACCCAGAAAGCAGGGTCGCTGCCCACTGCGCCAATCGGCCGTATTTGAAGTATACTCTTCCAAACAGATAAGAGGTAGGCATACTGACTGTATCAGTACAGAGTAATACAAGAACATTAGTACAGTGATTTTCTAATTTGATTTTCAAAATGTAAATTTTGCCCGCTTTCGGATCAGAGAATTTAGAGAAGAACTAATTGTAGCACGTTCCAAGGCAAATACGTTTGCATTACATTTAGAGCTTTTGAGACAACTTTTAAGCGCTTACACGACGTTTATGTTACGCTATTGCTAAGATCATTGTATTAAGACATTTGGAATACATTTGCATATTTTTCTTTAAAGCTTAATTTTAGTATCTTAACTTATGCTAAATTGTCGTTTACTTTTCCTTGGATAATATGTCATAATATAGCCGTACTGGGGTAGTGGTTGTTTTCACGTGTTATTATTTACGACTAGATTACCACGTTAACTTCTAACGACCTTACTACCTAAGTAACGTAAAGATTGTTTAGAATTTTCGTCTGTTCCTTCAAGTTTCTTGCAATTTGGGCAAAAAAAAAAAATGATATATACATATATTCAATTAAATTCAGCCATTATTAAATTATTGCTAGACGCATTCAATAAACTGGAATCGATTCAAGATTTAAGAGACTCGATAAGATAGGTAGGAGAAAAATGTAGGACACAATCCTCTACTATTTTGTGTAATCCAAGCGTCACGAATTTCAATATCACGAAAACACGTCAACACTCCGCCATTAAAAGCTAATGCATTTCGCGAGCTTATATTAAACGCTACCTAAGCCTCAAATCTCGGTATAGGGTGGTAGGTAAACAAATGGTGCAAGTGGCGTGTTTTATAACGCCTTATAAGCGACATAAAGCGACAAAACGAGCTCTAAAGGAAATATGGAAGTGTATTGCTATACTTAGCATTCGGGGAAGTATTATTCTTTATTGCAAAATAATATAATCAGTAACTCCGACACTAGTTACCATTTAACACAACTTTAATTCCAAACCCCTTTATAACACGGCGGATTTAAACAAATGGTCTTGCACCATTTGTTTAATGTTTCAAAATGTTTAGCGTTTTATAATAAATAAACATTTGTGCTCATGAACTTGGTATTTTAACGTGTTTGTCGATATAAAGCTAAAAAAACCACCCTGACATCTACATTCTTGAAAGCTTTTTCTTTCTTACAATATTTTAATAGGTAATCAGTGGCAGTTAATAATAAACGCTACTTCAGCGTCAAATCCCGTGACTGAGGTAAACAAAGGGTATGACGTGTTCATAAGGCTTTATAAGCGACGTAATGCGACAAAATGGCGATGTTAAGCTTAAAAGGAAATACGGTTTTATGTTTCTGTGTTTTGGATAAGTACAAGCTTGTCGATATTATAATTTTGACTGAGAATCTGGTTGTGACTGCATACTCAACTACCTCGAAGACTAGAAGTAAATCGACATCGATCTAAAATCAGGTTCGTAAGTATCGTTCGAGAACCCGTTCTTAGCTCGATGTTAGATTTGGACCTAATACAGTTCCTAGTGAAGGGTGTAAGTATTACTAGAGCGTCTTCAACATCGGAAGCTTGACAACTACGAGTTCCAGGAGTTTTCAAAGTTATTTGTGGCCTGTTAAGCTGATTTAGGCAGCTGATTTATAGTAATTTTAAACTCTAAGTATAGAAGAAATAAAGGCGTTTTTCCAACATTAGAACATTTGTATTCTGGTCCTTTTTACGAGAGAGAACTTAGCCGGGTACTTATTACTCTTGCTGCCATCATGCTACGATGTCAACAAAAATAAGCCTTAACTTTAAACATATGTATTTTCATGTATTTTTATCTAAACGCATTGAATATTATGCAAGTGAGATACGGTTTGCATTCCCGCATACATTGAGCATCGGGAAGCTGAAATAATAAACCGTTCCAGATTTATCTCACTTCAAGTTTCAAATTGCTTCTGAATGCTCTGAATAAGTTGCATCATTACGCATTAATACTGGGAAGCAATTTTCAGTTAAATAGGATAGGAAATATATTCATATTTTCTAAAGTGCACCCGATGGATATAACTTCCAGTTTCAACAGTTCCCAGTATGTTTTTTCCCATATGCAGGGTAATGTATTATATGTTTTATCGACTACGGTTTAGTTTAGGCGAGCTGACCACTGTAGAAGTAAAACGACATCGATCTAAAATCAGGTTCGTAAGTACCATTTAATATATCCTTAGGATCTAACTTGAGAACCCGTTCTTAGCTCGATGTTTGATTTGGATCTAATACAGTTCCTAGTGAAGGGTGTAAGTATTACTAGAGCGTCTTCAACATCGGAAGCTTGACAACTACGAGTTCCAGGAGTTTTGAAAGTTATTTGTGGCTAAGCACTTGCCACAAATAACTAAGCTAAGCTAAGCAGTTAAGCTGATTTATAGTAATTTTAGGCAAGCTGACCACTGTGTCAGGAAGGTAGTCAATAAGTTCGAGTCATCGCGAGACCAATAAAGCACTTTTTCATACAAGTTTCTATTTAATAGCTTATCCATAGTTTTATGTATTTATTGCTTTCATGTAAACCATACAATACTGTAAGAAGATAGATAGTCATATGAACATTAAGTGCAGGCATTGCAATATGGTCAAAATTAATTTAAAATTATTCCACAATTATGTCAAAATTATTCTAAAACAGGTTTTTTTATTTGATGATATACGTTTTTTTTAAGATAATCATATAAAAGATAATTAAATGTCAGCGTGTTTATAGTAATTAAGTAACATCTTTTAGAGTGTCCAGAGTCGAGACTTTGGAGCAGTTATAACCAATGGTCATATATGAATGATCATGTTATTTCAGCGTTAAAGTTTTAGAACCAAAAATACGTTAAAATGTCCTCTTAGTAAATTTTATTCGTAGCAAAGCTTTTTGTGAGGAAGTAGGTGGCACTACGTACTATGTATGTACTACTATGTACTATGTACTACTACTACATGCTTATTTCTGCAGCTACGCAGCATTGTTGAGCAATAAAAACGACATTGGGTTATTTAAATCTTACTCATATTAAAGTATGTATGGTATGTTATAGTATAGCTTATAATTTTTTATATTTATTATTATTACTTTATACGTGTAATCTGGATTATTCGTAAGTATGAATGTAATAATAATACAACCCACCAATCGGTTTTTCTTGGTTTTCCTAGTCATAAGGTTGCCTTCGCTCTTCTCTCTCGTTCGTAGTAAGTAGTAGTACTTCTAAGCACTCTACTAAACCTTGTTTATGTAAAATGGGGAACTATAGGTGGTGTCTTTTTATTTATTATCAATATTTTATCTCAGTTGTATATGTGAACTAATAGCGCGGGGCTCCATCGTGGCAACCAAACAATGAGGTTCGCCTTGTATAGCTTAATGCGGACAATTCCAAAGAGCTCAGTTTTTCAACTTTATATTCACTTGGCAAGGTTACGTAACCAATCATAGATAATTTATAGTTTCGTGAAGATATCTTTCGTCGGTTGATTTATCAGCTTAGTAGCGCAGAAAAAAATTAAAAATGTATTTTTTTTGTTGACGACGTTGAAACACTATTGGACCAAATATAAATATTTGGTCCAATTCATTTCTATCTGATCAAAGTATCAAAGCTGTAGAAGGATTTTCCATTTCACAAATATGCCAATTGCCTACCCAGGTCAAGCGTAAGTACAACCTTTTTATACATTAATCTTTTATGTATCTAAAAACATTTCCCACAAACAAACAATGAAGTCCGGGATTAAAATTCATCCAATGGGAGAGTCGCGATAACAAACGCTCATTTTAATTAAGTCCTATAACGCATTCTGGTTTAATGTATGTAGGTGGGATTGATTTTAATCGATATAATATAAATTACATACTGAATTAATACAATAATATACGTGATATCAAATCCATTTCCGAAATGGAAATAGCTGGGCTATTTTTTTTCTTTATTTAGTCTCTTAAAAATACCTACAGCCCAGTCAAAATTTGGTCAATAATTAAAATGTGTCCCTATAAGTATACGTATTGCACTATTACAGTGAAATTTTAACATACAGAATGAGAAATTAAACTTGAAAAATTTAGAGGCGCGAAAAGTGAAGCAGTGGAGTGAATGAAGTGCTCCTTACTCGTAGTTCTAGACTTTACGCCATAGGATAGAGTAGGTTATGAAAGAAACGAGCGTTAAATGTTCCCTCTAAGCCAGGAAACTACACCTCAAATTAAATGAATTAAATTAAAAAAATATAAACTGTGCACTAAGCTGTGTTATCCAAAGCGCACTTATCGCCAGAATTCAGGGTAAATGACAGATTGAAAATATTTTTATAACTTAACTAGCTGTTGCCCGCGACTTCGTCTGCGTTTGATTTTGTTTTTTGATGTGGCATTAAATTTTGTTGTAGATCTGAAAAAATTCAAGTATTCAGTATCGCTAAGCCTTAAATGAGGGGTTTGCTGCAGTCCGCTGAGGAGTTCTGTCCTCTATCTCCAACCACAGTTTGGGCAAAATAAAGCACATATTATAACCTCTATAGTAAAAAGATAATTATTTAAATCGGTTATAATTTGTCGGAGTTATGGTGTAAAATCGTCAAACACTCATCCCCTCTCCCAAAGGAACCGAGCTTAATTTCGGGATAAAAAGTCTCCTATATTACTTCTAACACTTCCAAGAATATTTGTACGAAGTTTCATGAGGATCGGTTAAGTAGTTTTTGCGTGAAAGCGTAACAAACAAACTGACATTGACATTTATAATATTAGTAGGGATAGGAAAGTAGGGATAGGGATAGTAGGGATTACATATTTAAAGAACAGTTTATTTTGCGGGAGAACTTAACTAGCACCTACAAATCGTCACGTAAGAAAAAGCGTCTCTGCATGTGAGTCGTTAAGTTCCGTACCGCGTAATCCGGATACTATATTCAAGCGATACCACCTTACTCCTTTATATACATTCTTAGTTAGATAAAAAATTTACTGAAGGTAGGTAGAGTGGAAGGAGTACACAATTTCTTTGCTGAATGCTGACGGGGGTTTCCCGTCTGCACCCCTTTTTTTTAGAGTTTTTAGCGATAGTCTGTCTCTATTATTCAGACAAACCAAGCGCGAACATTAAATCATTCCTTTATTAGTGTAGGTATTATAAAATATAGGTAAAACCTAATATAAAAAAACTAGGCAAAATGAAGGATCTATTTCATTTTATCTCGGCGCGGATAATGCAAGTCATAATAAGTAATGACGTTATTACACCCGTGATTCCAGCGGGTATGCGGGGGCGATTCATCTTTTAATACGTCATATGTGAAATTTTATATATTCTCTGCTTGATAAAATTGGCAGAGGGCAGACATATTACGGTTTCAATAAAGAATCTTTGCGCCTTCACGTACATTAACCTTGATTTGTTTACGACCTTACTGATGGCCGATTGGCGCAGTGACCCTGCTTTTTGAGTCCAAGGCCGTGAATTCGATTCCCACTACTGGACAAAGTTTGTGTGATGTGCATGAATGTTTTTCAGTGTCTGCGTGTTTATCTGCACATTATAAGTATTTATGCATATTATTCATAAAAATATTCATTTGTCATTTTTGTAGGTACCCATAATACAAGCTAAGCCGTAAGCTACTAAACCGAGTTTTGACTGCCGATCGGCGAAGTGGGCGACTAGCTTGATGTCATCCGTCCACCTCGTGGGGGGTCTACCAACGGTACGTTTCCCGGTGCGAGGTTGCCATTCTAGCACCTTGGGACCACAACGTCCAACGGTTCTCCGAGCGCATAGCTCACAAACATTTTAGTTTCACGACATTTTGAGCTACGTTGGTAACACTGGTTCTGCTACAGACTTCCTCATTCCTAAATTGATCACGCATATAGAGATCCTAAAAGTAAATTGGCTAAAAAAGAGTCTTGTAGTCAATATTGAGAAAAATCATCAAATTCAAATCCACTCCAGCAATTGAAATGGGCTTAAATATGTCCATTAAAAGATTAAATTATTATCAAACCTGCCTGTACGGTCATTTAATGTACTGCTATTAAAATATATATTGAGTCCAATTAAGTTAAACAAAGAAACACATTCCCGTGGGACAGTATGTGTACTCGTATGTATATATTCAATGAATAACGTACATTAAAGGGGCGCGGTGCATTCACTCTATACGCGACTGTGGATTCGAGGCGTTAATAAGTAATGCTTGGTAATGGACAGCATTGCTGATGCAGTCTGCGATTATACTCAGCGGTTTATTGCCTTCTGTCATAAAGCTGCCTGGCACAGTTTTGCAAGGATGTATAGCATTTTCATGGCTTAGCTTAGCTGTGATGAAAAGGGTTAGCGAAGCTTAGGGTTCAAACAATTGCTGAAGCGAAGGTTAGGTAAAACCACAGAAGCAGTCAATTCAATGTATGTGCTTTCTTTGAAAAGGGTTTTACGAAGGTAAGTGGTTTATATATTGGTCGAAAAATTTATGTAATAATAAATTTAAAATTTAAAGAACCCCCGGCACCATATATTTAATATAGTATCTGGTACTCTGGGTACTAATCAAGCCCTTATATTTGAAACTCATTTTGAGTGATATGTGATGAAAAAAATAATAAATAAATATAATAGGAACACTCCAGGATTAATTCACTTTTACACAAAAAAATAACAAAATCCAAATCCGTTTATCCGTTCGTGACCACACAAACACACACACACACACACACACACACACACACACACACATACACACCGCACAACACACAGACACGTCAAATTTATAACATCCCATTGATTTTGTGTCAGACTCAGGGGTTAAAAACATGCGGTAGACTCGCGACATTTTTATGGCTTAGCTCTGCTCTGCTGTTAAGAGTATAGCAAAGATGTTTTAAATACCCGTTGAAGCAAGAGATATATACTAAGCCAACCAATACAAAATGTACAGTTTCCATATCTTGGCTTTGCTAGAACTACACTGGAAAGGTTCTGAGTAAGCAAGGTTTTGTATTTATATGCATGCTGAAGCGCGGTATACAATTGGAACCAACCGATATAATCGCTGCAACTTTATGGCTTGGTGTATGCCCAGCAATAAAATTGCAAATTAAAGTGGTTAACAGCTGATTGTTTTATATCCCCCCTAAAACAAGGGATAAGTGCGAAAAAAAGACTTCAATTTAGCTATAGGTAAGGTGTTCTATATATCACAAGCAAATTTTGTTAATATAAATACCATACTACAACTATCTCAACTGTGTCGTAGTATATTTATTTATTATATTTTATTATTATCTTCGAAAACTTATTTGTATCATAGATGTCTATAATTATAAATATTATTGATTTTCATAGCAGATAACTTTTACACAGCTTAGATTCTCACTTATATCGTCGTTTCGCTACCTCGCACATCCTTGAAGGAAAAATGGCATCCAGTGTCACGCGATATTGACGATCTGATGTCAATAGTAAACCGTTTTATGGTAGACTTTAATAGGCTCGTAAATTTCTTCACTGAACAGTGCACACATTATAAAATGAAACACATAAAAAACGGATGTGATACTATATTTTTTTTACCTTGTCACAGGTGCTAGTCATTATCATCATCAGCTTTTTTTTTCTTATTTATTCCACTACAAGTTAGCCCTTGACTGCATCTCACTTGGTAGTAAGTGATGATGCAGTCTAAGATGATAGCGGGCTAACCTGTAAGGGAGTTTAGTAGTCATACCCCTAATCGGTTTCTACGCGATATCGCACCGGAACACTAAATCAAAAGAGAAATAATAACGAGAAAATTCAGATATTGTGAATTCCCAAATTGCCCCTGTCGGTAATCGAACCAGGGAGGTTGTCAAAGCATATTAATATATTGTGCTGGGCATAGGCCTCCTCTCCCATAGGAGAGAGTTTGAGGGCAAAGAAATAACCAAAACATCATAGACAATAAATTGAATTTTCACCAAAAGGAGTAATAAAAACAACGGCTAAAATTTACTACTAATTTACACTAGTATTTTAAAATAAAGAATAATAACATACTTACTCGTAACTAAATGACATATATCTGGAATTCTGTAGATATATTTCATAAACGGCATGGAACATACAATAATACATTGCGCGGTCAGTGACACCGTGTGATAGCGGCATCAATATTGAAATCGAATGAAGGTTTTCAAAGGCGACAAATATTGCCTGACAACTGTATATAAACACTGCGAAGGTATCGTGGAAAATAAATTGGTGCAATACAGGGTGCATTTCTGGGCACATTTTGTTTTATAGCTCATATCAGTGACTACATAGAGATAACAAATCAATAATTCGAATAAGTTGATATAGCACGACGGAGAAGTGGGATTCAAGGCACTTTTGTTAGCTACAAGATACAAGTGTTACATATTCGTTATAGATACATACTTTACAGATGTATATATAATTAAAATCTGGAAAAAAATAAACATAAAAAATTTAAATCTGAATGTTATTGAAATTGCTATCCTGATGCTACACCTACTTACAGTTAAGGCGGCAAACTAGTTTACGTCCATTTTTAGTATTCAATCTATCCGTAATCTTTAACTGTATTACTTGGCAACGTTGTTATTGCCGAAAAATAGCCATACAATTTTTAACAAACAACAACTTTGCTAAGAAACTTATCAACAGATTACAAATAGATTGAATAGGGAAAATGGACGTTAATGTAGATAAATCTAAAATAACAGCTATTTGTAAATCAAAATGTCTTCGGCATGTTCTGTCCATGTTATGATTAACATTTCTTCTGGTATTTTTCCGCGGAAGAGATATTCTACGCCTATACAGTCAAAATGAATAGCTTAATTATTACGGGACGCATCATCCATAATACATAAGATTCCATCGGAAATCCCAAAACGAATAACTTAGTTCGTTGCCCATGAACCTTTATGAAATGGACAGGATTACTTGAATAATATTTAGAGGGTTGCTTTGGAAACTTTAAGATAATTCTAGAGAGACTTAACGGTCAGTGATACTTATCCCCTGAAGGTAACTATTGATTAAATCTATCAAAATGAAATCTAGAGAGAACAGTTTCGATGAGTACAAATCAAAATAAATTTATTGTTCACTGACGTAATAAGATATTGCTAAATAAGTTGTCCGAATGCACATTATTTTTTTTTATTCGTGTATTTTTAAATTTATTAATGCATTAAAGATTAATTATTGATAATAATATAATCTTCATTTATATTTGCAGTCATGAAAGTTTTGCCAATAATCACCACGCTTGGCATTGTTGTTGGTGATCCGTCTGTCGCACCGATCGCCGCCCATTACCGGTCATTGGATTTTGGATGGCGACGCCGCACCGATAAACGCAGCGTTGGTCGACCCCCATCGAGGGGAGCCGCTGGAAACCAGCGACGCAGGACCGTCTATTTTGGAACACTACGAAAGGCCAGTAGACGTCAATCGGTTGAAGTGATGTCCAGCGGAGGGCCAATAACAAAGTATATTTTTGTGCGTCTTTATTCGAAGCGAAAGAAAGTAGTATCTTTATTAATTAGAAGTTTCCCGTTCAATCAATGGTATAAGCATAATGGTCGGACTGCTTGCAAACTTTACCCGCCGATACCCACAATTCGTTTCTCGTCTATTCATCGCATTTATTTCCTCTATTCTACGGATTCTTAATGCTGCGGCCATGAAAAATACGGATCGCAGCTATGATATTCCCTTTTTCCCTTTATATAATTTTGCCTGTTAATTTGTCAAACGTTTATAATTGTTGTACGTTGCCTATCATAGTTTAAACTACCGCATGAGACAGGGTGCACACTAATGAAATGTATACGTTTTTCTGATTAAATAAAGATAACGCAGTCTCAAAAAGAAATTCTTTCAAAGATATTGTATGTTACATGTTTTTAGGTGAAGGATGGAATTTCATTTGCCAACTTGAGCCACATGGTTTCCAAACGAGCTTTCTTCGCTAATGAATATTTGAAAATAATAAATAAATATACTAATGATAATATACACATGGCCATCTAGCCCCAAAGTGAGCGTAGCCTGTGTTATGGGTACTGACATGACTGGTGAATATTTTTATAAATAATATAGTCACAGATAAACATTCAGACACTGAAAAACATTTAAGTTCACACAAACATTTTCCAGTTGTAGGAATCGAACCTACAGCTTTTGACTCAGAAAGCGTGGTCGCTGCCCACTGACCCAATCCGCCGTCATTATACTGTTCTAAAAAAATATATTTAATATTCCTAGTCACTCACTGAACCAAAACAATATTATACAATTTTTCCCATATTTAAGGTTACAAAAATAAAATGAAACTGATAGAAAAAAGAAACGCAAGATTTTACTGTAGGCTTCACTTCTATATACTGAACTGAATCTCCACAGTATAGGAGTTGACTTTAAATACATAAAACCTCTCTGTTTTCTTACCCCTGCAGTATTGAGTATAAGTAATCATAAGCACTCACAGAGGCTCTTAGGTAATACATTTGAAAATCGTCTATTGATACTTTAGAACTTGTAATTATCATTGAGAAGTGGTGATAGCCTAGTGATTTTGAATCCAGGCATGCACTTTTGCCTTTTCTAAGCGCGTGTGTTTTTGCGCAATTAAATATCCTGCACGCCTGAGAGTTCGCCATTATATTATGAAAGGCGTGTGATGGCTACAAATCTGTATCCAGCCAGATGGTGGTAAACGGCCTTAACCCTTCTGATTTTGGGAGGAGACCTGTGCCCTGTAATGAACCGTGAATGGTTTGATAATGACGATAAGTACGTTATAGTAAGCTCTATAAACTAAAAGACGGATAATTAAAATAAATGTGAATAGTGAGGCTATAAATATTTAAAGCAAACGTTTAAGAAACGGTCCGAAGTTGCATCCGCTGTCATAGGAGCCTTAACTCGAGAGTGCTGGCACTAACTCAATTACAGACATCCGGCTTCATGAGGACCAATTCACTGGCTCTAGGGGGCTGTGGGCGGTGTTTTTCGGAAAGAAATCTAGTGCTACAAACTACACCAATAGATGTAACTGTTAATACACCGGCTTTGCGGCAAATTTTTATTCAAAATTCAAAATTCATTTATTTCAAGTAGCCATGAGCACTCTTGAAACGTCAAGTCTGTCTGTTTGTAGTGACTATACCAGCGTTTTCGAAGGCAGATTATACCGGCAAGAAACTCAGCAGTTACTCTTTTCCATCATAAGCTATTTAAATTTTTTATATTGCAATTATATCGATAAAATTACAGACAATATATAAAATCTTCTTTAAAAATAATCTTCATTATTTTTGACATGTTTTATAGAGTGTCTTATTCAGTAGACGAATATCTAAAAATAAGGATAAATAATTGTGTTTCTAGGTTTATATTTTGGT
Source organism: Pararge aegeria (assembly GCF_905163445.1). Classification (NCBI taxonomy): domain Eukaryota; kingdom Metazoa; phylum Arthropoda; class Insecta; order Lepidoptera; family Nymphalidae; genus Pararge; species Pararge aegeria. Next base: position 4,280,789 of record NC_053195.1, on the reverse strand, counting down.
TTACTTTATATTATTTAATTTTAAGTTGACATTGTTATTTTTTTTTACACAGATACCTTAATTTTCTGACATTTTGTATAAAATGGAAATATAATTTTATAATTAAGGTGTTGTTATAATTAGAATGGCAGATTGTGGCACGGAACTTGCTATGTTTTATTATATGCTTCGGCGCAGCGGATCCGGACAGCTAGTTTTGAATCGGAATACGATATCATTTTTACCACGCTTCCTATGGGAATTAATTGTAACACCTAGATTAGGGAGCTCGTGCCACAAATCGGTCGTAAGTTTAATTTTAATATTATAATAATGTAACTTTTAGACTACGAAGAAATAAATTTATATCAGTGTTAGCTTCCTTTTATACTGCACCTGCTTCGACCCTTAATATAATTTGGATGTAAGTGTGTTTTTATTATTTCCTTTACAATTTAAAATGCGTTTTTTCATAGTAATAATTGATGCACAAAGCAAAGCATTTTTTAGGGATTAAAAAGTAGCCTATGTAACTCTCCGGCCCATAAACTGTACATATGTAAAATTTCACAACAATCCGTTGCTCTGTTGCTGCGTTATTGATGGAAAAACAAACACACTTTCGCATTTATAATAGTAGTGTGGGTAGTATGAAAGTATGGATTCACTACCAGTATTAGAAATTTTTGTAGAAATCGTGGGAGTTCGGTTATTTTATTCATCAATATTTTCTTTCTTCACTTTGAACTTATGCCCTTGGCTTCGCCCACTCGGAATTCGTAACAAGTTGTATTTCGATTTTGATTAAAGTAGAGAGGAATACTGATTTTCTAGCATTTTTAAGTACACTGTTACAATATCGAAAACTTCTCATAAAAATTAGATTGGCTAGTTATGACCCATGAGTACAGATTTTCAACAAATGCCAAACGGCTTTCGTCTCTTACAAAACTGTCACGTTAACATCATGCTAGTAAAAATGTGATCGAACCAATGAATCAGGAATATTAAGCAACGACCCTATAGTCGTATTACTAGAATGTGCCAATTTGCCAATTTGTGCGTGTTTTTTTTTTAAAGTGACCACATTTCCTGAGTAAGAACTAACAAGAACTAGCAAGCGAATCACAACTATTTATTTCTTGGTACATATTCAAAATTAACTTTTCATTAGTTTCACAGATCAATCTCCTTCGTGCCTACTCCATCTACAAGACATTGGCGAAGTACCTTGCACCCATTTGGGAAGATATAAACCATGGGCAAGAATTTAATTGAATTGAAATGTGGTCGAATCAATGTATAAGGAATAATAAGCAACGGTCAAATTAGAGCGTGCCAATTTGCCAATTTGTGCGTGCTTTTTTGTTTTAAAGCGTCCACATTTCCTGAGTACCTACAAAATGTGTCATCGCTTAAGTGTACTGTTCAAATTGTGTATTACATTGTTGAGCAAAACTTTAAGTGTTATTTGGTTTATGACGTTTCGCAAAAGCAATTTGCAAATCCAGTGTATGTCGCCATTTTAGTTTCCACGTGCTACTAAGGGACTGGGAGGCACGCTTTTTTCGGAATTACAACAGTTCAAGATGCTTCCTTAGTAGGGAGGTATAACGCACACGAATGTTTTTTAGTTTCTGGGTGTTTGATATTGTTCATAATTTTTTTTTAACCTAATTACAGAAAAGAAGGAGGTTCTGAATCCTGTCCTTTTTTAATGTTTGAAAAATTTTACTTTGCACCGACCTTAAAATGTTGTAGAAAATATTTATATCTTGATTTTGTTTAGTTGTATAACAAAGTCAGTTCTTTTATTTAAAATTTATTTTTAATTATTATAATTTGTTTTTTTTTTGTACAGATAGATTGTTAATATTAATCATTGGGTCGAATAGCAGCTGCAATACTAAATGTCGCGCCTTAGCCCACAGATATACAAAGCGGATTATATTTACGGCGCAGAGAGCAGTCGCGTTCACAGTACTTATTGTTGAAAATATTGTCCACAAAGGACTAGCGGCAGCCCCCGCCCATTTCTCTTGGCCAGAGACTCGACACATTACTTTTTGTTACTCAAACAAACGGGACAACAGTGACGGGCGGCAACGGAATAGTTTATGAAGTAGAAATTCGATAACGCTGAAATTCAACTCTGCAAATAGTGTTGAGTTGTCGCTTAACGTGCTACTAGTGCTTTAGTGACACACGATGGTATGTTTTGGAAAACTATGAATGATAAAAATTGGGGCAACAAACCTAAGGTAAATAAAAGATGAGTGATAAAACAGGTAGGTACTTTTCTATCAGCGCCTAAGCGGTAATGTTTTAATATTATCGACGCTTTTGTTTCAAAATTAAAGGCCTTATTTAGGGGCGTCTAGATATGTTATATGAACCTGACATTTTAAAGTCTGAGTTAAGTAAAGATCAGAAGAGAAGTAAAACGTGAAGTAAACAAATATTTTTAAAGAATAGAAAGATTAAACTAACTATTATGATGATTGTTACTTTAATAAGTTAAAATTATCAATAAAATGAAACTACGAGTAATTACCTAAAATACAAACTGAGAAAATTAAAAAGACGTTTTAAAAGATCCAGTATATTTTTTAACTTTTTTCAATTTCAATACGTTCAAATAATTGTGCTAAGGTAAGTAATGCGTTAACCTAACCCACAAGAGTGTGCACGTTAACCTGCAACACGGGACAAGTGTGCAAAAATGAATATTTTCAAACTGTTTTATTTATTTTTGCGTTTATAGACAAATAGGTTATTCATAGAATATATTATTATTTCCTTAACGCTAATAATACGAGCTTGGTTATGCATCACATACAAAATAGCGCACGGTTGCTCCGAATTACTATTATAGTAGTAATATTGTAGTAATATTGTTCGAATCACCGTATAAATAGTATAACAGCTATATAATCTTTAAAAAATAGTTACAAATAACTTGAGTGATAGAGAACATTTTAGAGAACATCTTCAAAGGTGAAGGAAAACATAATGAGAAATCTGCATGTTTGAAAGTTCTCCAAGCCGCAATGGGCCAGCGTGGGGTTAAGCGGGTTAAGACCGTAGTCAAGGTCTTAATCCCTTCTCATTGTGAGAGGAGATCCGTAACCTGGGTACGCCTGGGCCTGGCGTGTGGGCCGGTAATGGGTTGAAATGAGGATGATGATGATGAAGAAAAATGAAAACCACAAAACAGCAGCTCTCCAAACACCAGAACCGTGTGTGTAACAGGATATTTCCAGCAAGTGAACTTGAAAGCTAACACGAGACGAGTGTAGGGACAAAGTTTGTGTGAAAATATTTATTGTAACTAAATTTGATCCGGTAAGGGTTAAACTCTTCAGCAAACAAGCTACGTACGAGGTAGCAATTTTTATACCCCTGTTTGCACGTGTTTCCGAGTTTATGTGTAAAGTTTTATTCTGTATGTACGTTGTATATGTTTATGTGTCCGGTGTTTACAGACGTGCGACAGTTTTATATTTGTGTTGGTTTATTGGTTTATGAGGGGTTGGAAATTTGTGAAATATCTATACTAATATTATAAATGTAAAAGTTTGCCCATTTCTTTCATTTTTTTTAAATTCCAGTACAACTTATGCTTTAGCTACAGTATAAAGATAGTAGCTAGTGAGGTAAGGCAGTTATATTAAACACATACCCCTATGGTTTCTACGTGTAATCGTACCGGAACGTATCTCTGGGCGGTAAAACATTGTCTATAGCCTCCCATCAGACCAGATCAAATGGTACCCGAGACTTCCCACTCATAGAACCCCAGCTCAGATATGTATCTTAGCTGTGTTAAGCTCCAACGCTTCTCTTAATGGCTTGCATACCGGTGAAGCACACTAGTTTTTATTCCAAAAATATGATTGGGCACCATACCCTCCGTTTTGAAAAATTCACATCTGTTACCATTTTTACCACTTTGCTTGCGTCCTAGAGACGGGCATAGAAAAGTGACCCAAAGATTCATGTTTCAGTGTTTAGCGTTTTCGATTTACTCATCAAACTCGTTGTATTCTAATGTTCCTTATAATCAACCATCAGATGGATTAGAGTGCAGCTGCTAAAGCTAGCCAACATAACAAAACACCCATATCGTAAACAAAGGTCTAGCGCAACAAATTACACAGACATTTAATAGCTCCTCTCGAAACATCTTACCTTACTGGGATAGCTTAACAATAAAACTATCAACTTTTACATTTCCGAACCGAGTGGGAACGAGGAGGAACATTGAAGAAACGTCACAACTCCAGCCACATTCGATTTGCATATGGAAACACTGTAGAAACATCGCGCCTTAGAACGCTTTCTTAGAAATGTCGCTGTGGCACATGATATAGAAAACCTAGATATACCCAATAGCACCCATCAGCATCATCACAAATGTTTCAATCACTTTAACTTGCCATTCAATGACAGCTGTAGACAGTAATTATTCCATAGAGTGGAATTAAATGATATGAATTTATGATATGAGTTGATTGTAATATTATACAGGTAAAACCATTCATTGAATCCATTAAGATTTGAGTTATATACAAATAAACCAATTGAATTGTTGAACTCAAATATTATATAGAAAGAAAATAAAGAAATTATGAAAGAAGATTTATAAATCTAATAATCTTTACTTGTATAATCGTCTATACTTATCAAAAGGTTGGTTTGTAAGAGTGCCAGTACCGTGCATGTAAATTTTATTTAATAATTCTATAAAATGTAATATCGTAGCATTTATCTTCCGTAGATCCGATGATTTTCTGATTGTTACTTTTTCAATTGTTTTGTTATAGTAGAAAGTACAAAAAGAACACGAAGAACGTGGATAATGTGTTTAAAGAATTGGATTCAATCGGGCTGTAATGATAACTTGTGTACCTATCCTAAACATTGCCAGGAATATGAACAACTAACATGACAATTCACACCAGTTAGTTCAGAAAAGAGAATACAGGAATCTTAAAAAAAATGGTACGCTTTCTGGCGCTGCATAAGTTAGCTGCATGTCTTTGAATGTTTTATATCAACGCATATGTAACACGATCTTATTTAAAAGTCACACTTTGTGCGATTTTATAAAGGAATATAAAGTTAAAACTGAAAAGTTTAAATGTGGTGCTGAAAAACAATGTATTCCCGACTTGTTCCCGAGCGGTTTCGTTTCTGTATTATTTTCTTTTGCTTCGCGACTCTTTGACGGATCGCTTTTTGAATCGTCCATATTTATAATGGTTGGTTTTTTCTTTACTTTTTTAAGTTTAACTGCCGTATTTTCATTTGTTGCTGTCTTTATCGAAAATAATACGTGAAACTTTTTATTATCTATACGTTTCTGTTCAGAAGACTTCCAATTTAGATGTTTTATAAAATGACGGCTACTTTGTATTTCAACTGGTTAGAGTCAAATATTTTACACGCTTGTCAATTGACGGTCGTAAATTTCCAGTAAGTCATTCGTAAAATCTTGCTGGGTTAAGATTCACAACTTTTTCCCGAATAGAAACGTATAAAAATATGACTCACATCATTAATGTATAAAATATCAAAGCAAAAGAAGTAAGTAGCTTCTGTGTTAAAATATTGGTGAAGCAATTTTTATAGACACATTTTAATGATACCGCAATATGAAACGGCAATATCGTGTTTATCCCAACACACCAGTCACCTGGGCAGTAAACAACCCTGTCCTCCGATGGGGAAAACTTTGTTAGGACGCGTCTGTTCTACGCTGTGTTCGTTCTCGTCCGAGCCGCAGACTGCTTTCTCTAGTTTGTTCATTCATTCTTTAGTTTTAAGCATAGATTGACAGCTTATTATGAATCAATTCTGAGCTGGACAAACCAGTTCTGAGCTAGGCGTCCCTTTATTCATACGGGCAAAAGGTTAGACAGATCCTTCTGGGCATTAAGTTTCAAACAAATCAAACCAACAACATCCATGCGTGTAGGCTACTTACTATAAAACTGGTCGCCAAAATGAGCAAAGATCTCAAGATTAATTAACTATTACGAAGCAAACAACCCATCACCTGCTATGCCCGTTTCCGTTTTATTTAAAACGAGCACAAAAACTTATTTTACCTCAGCATGAGGATTTCAAAGAGAATCCTGTCTCAAACCCCAGGATATCAGTAATTAAAAGTGTGCGCCGCTCGCATTATATCGACTATCTTTCACTTCAGCTTTTAGCAAAATGCCCTATTTTTCCCTAAAAACCTAAAGACCCCGGTTTCACGAGTAAAAGGTACTCAAACTAAGCGGTGCTTTAGTATTTAGTCCATGAAAAACAGATGAGCTATCCTTTAGATAATTTTTGAACGTATGAGCTTTAAAACTAGTCATTTTTGTACAACGCAGAAACTAACTTTACCAATCTTAAGGAATACTATCATCTTTTATTTATATTCGGTCCAGATCCTTTATACAAATTTTATTTGAATGAGTGAATAGTACGACAAAAAGGAGACAACAGAAAAACAATCAAACCACAGCGTATAAAATTTGCCCTCCTCACTCCATAAAATTCATTTCACTACTAAAAAAATTTGAAAGCCAAATACTCTTGAAAGTACCAAAGAATTATTCGACCTTAAACAAAGTACGAAACAAAAATAAACATGTATTATATACAAAAAAAAACTGTTTTGATAGAACACATAGATGCATTTATCAGGGCACGGCTCATTATTTCTTGTTTTAAATCCTCTATTAATAGCCCTCTATCATCCCCGTCGGATATGTTTTCGCCTAGACATTAAGACGATGAGCAGGTGCTTAAGTTGTCATTTCGCGCGACGAGCGCGTTCTGTGTAATCCACCTAATGCTTTCATCCCCTACTAATGGGCTGCAAAGTAAATAATAAACATGGATGATAAAAAAAAGGTAATGAAGATTTCATACTTCATATAGACTCGGAAGAATTAAATAGTTTTTCAGTAGCTCAATCCAATGCTTTAGATGAATATTGATTTCACTCTTTTATTTCACGTGATTTTACACTCCGTATCACCGACTCATTTTTCACAAATCCTTTTTCTAATGCAAACACCCGTTATACTTTAAGGAAGTCTAGTACAAATTTTCATGCGCATATACTTTCTGGTAGATTTATTAATGATTTTTAATTCAAAGTAATAAGTAAAAATGTTTCCAGTATTCATTTATTTTGCTTTGCTTTTTTTATTTATTCATCTTTTTGATCCGCATGTCTAGCTAAGTACATGTCCGTAAGTTCAGTAATAAGCATAAATTGACCGATACTGTGTTGATACTGATAGATGAACAAACCTGAATTAGTCTTAATGAGACATTTGACGTTACTTGGTAAGAAAGAACGTCTTGAGAGATGTAAATAAAACGTCCGTCTAATAAAAGACAAAAAAGAAACATTGTAAGCTTTACACCATGTGCACTAATTATAAAACCTATTTACATGTTTCAAGACATTTAACTCAATATTCCATCTACACATCTATCTCTATGGGATAATTATCCCACAAATTTACTAACATATCACAAATAATATCATTGTATCCACAATAAACAGAACTCTATTTCATTTCGGGACTCGACTCGATTTCACTTCTGAAATGAGTATTTATAAAGTATTTTTGGTAGGGCTTCTACTTAGAGAGAGTATAAGGCTCGGTGTAGACGAAAATGGGAAATTGCTTTTCCTACTTAATGCTAGGGAGAGAGTGGATTTAAAAACATTGTGTTTTATGAGGTTTGCCGAAGCATCAAATGCGAACAAGTGTTTTTAATACCTAATTAAAACAGCCTTGAAGCATCTCAATGTTTACTTAAGGTTTCTGAGTGTTTTGCCAATTACTGAAACCGTTTATATTATCCTTTTAAGTTAAATTTAAATCAAAAGTATAATATATCTGCATTTCATTTTATAAATGTAAGTTTGTTTGTTACGCTTTCACGCATCATGAAATTTTAAAAACACGTTAACCTAGATAAGACGATTAAAAAATACCATTTGCAGTAACTGTTGTTTCCCTTCTTTTTGATAAAACCTTTTTAGTTTATTTGTCTAGTTCTCCCACGCAGTACGACATAGATAGGGGTCTGCGATCACAAATTACACGTCAATCCGATACGCAGTCGCGCGGACCTATCGACGAACAGCTCCAGGCCAAACTGGTTTTAGTTGGTTTAAACCGGTGCAAGCCGGGTGGAACTGGATAAAACCATTGCAGAAGACACCGCATATATGCCTACAGAGTTTAGCTAAAAGGTAGAGTGACTATTAAGCCATTTTTAAACCACTTGCTTTTTTAAACTTGAAGTTGATATCAAGGTATTACCCCCGGGGGATAACAAATGTTAATTTATATATAAACCAACTTTTATGTCACGGAACGTGACGGATTTTCGCTGCAAAAAATTCACTTTAGTGCTAATCTAATAACTAATAAATTTTAGAACTCAGGATATTCATTGTATTTTACGACAGATGTCCGTTGGTATTATTACATTTTCTATGACTCTTATTGTGAAGTTTTTTCTATTTAAGTCTTGCACAGTTTGTTTGTTGTTGTTAACTCTCTCACAGTCTCTTGTGAGACTGTGAGAGAGTTAAACCGTGTTAATAACCGCATTAACATCGTGCCCAATGCTATTGCATATCAAATACCACATTTTTTAACTTTAAGCTAAAATAAATTTTAGTCAATTTGTTCCTGATAAATTTGCAATTTTTCGAGTATATCAAACTATAAGTCGCATTTATTCTCGGTCTTTTTTTATTATTTTGAAAGTAAACTTAAAAGAAAACCTACAACAAATATTTACACTTATTTTGAAGTGTTATTGGTCTAGTTGAATACAAAATTTAACGGGTATTGTTATCCTTGCCCGCTAATCCAAAAACAGGTTCCAGTGAATCTCAACAAGAGATATTGGCCACAAGTTCCCAATTTCGGAACACAGCGTGAGCTAAATTAAGGCTAGAATTCTAGCATCTCCGAGTAAAGTGCTATACTCTCCCCGTTTTATTAAAACGTTGTTGTGCTTATAATTTATACGTGACATTTTTAAATTCATTGCAGCTTATATAACCAGCTTTAACAGTTTTATACAATGGTCGTAAATTCTGTATATTTGACTAACAAGAAGTTTCGGGGAAGTATTAAAATGGTGATGTACTTTAAAGCAACTGTTTTACTTCAAGAAATCTATTTAGTTTTAATAATTCAAAAGAGTAATGTCTCAAAAGTGGCTTATACGTGCTGGACCACACTTGGTTCATCCCCATAATGTGTAAATATTAATGATTGTTAATAATGTGGTTTTTCTAGTAACAGATATAGAAATTCCTCGAAAACCGAAATGATGATATTTTTTTATAGACCGCAGCAATCACGTAATAGTTATAATGACCCGGTTTTCGATTGTTAAATATTCATTCATATAACATTTCTAAAGCAATTGCAACATCCTCTATGACATTACATATTGCGACTTCATGTAACTGTCAGAAAATGTAAGATTTTTAAATCTTGCTTCTTACTACCTACTTTCTTGCTTCTCTTTAGTTAAATAAAGAGAAGCAAGAAAGTATGGACTTCATGTAAGTACGTCAAAGATGGGAGGGGCTGTTCATCTTTGAAACATTGTCTGGCGATGTTAATACATTTATCTTCATCCAATGTTTGTAGTTTTACCTTTTTTGCCGAAAATCCGCCAAGAGTGCATTTTTCACAACACATGGGACAAAATTAGATATCTCCTTCCGAGAAATACTTTGAGAACATTATAAGACTTTTAATTTGTACGACTTCCGTACTCGACACGTGACTGGTATAATTACCTGCCTCAAAAGCTTAAAAACTTCGTTAGCACGATGTAGAGTTTTCGCTTATATTAACAAAACTTTAATTTGTATTGAGTTATCACTCTGTATTTAAGAAATACCTATACATATTTTCACAGATGTGAATTTTTTTACTTAATCGAACATCGGGGAGTTTTGAGGCATCGTTCTGAGCCCTAAAACTATTTTGTCCTATATGAATAGCTGAACTTCTTCGACGGACAGCGGGGAATTACCCTATGATTTTTGTGGTATTCTACTAACTCTTAAGGAGGGTTAAAGTCAGACAGGCAACCAGTCTTAAAAATGTACATTGCCTAAATAGCAAGATTTGACAGTCGATTGGCGCAGTGGGCAGCGACCTTGCTTTGCATTAAGTCCAAGGCCGTGGGTTACGTATCACCAACTGGAAAATATTCGTGTGATGAACATGAATGTTTTTCAGTGTCTGGCTGTTTATCTATATAGTAACATATGTATATTATTCATTAAAATATTCAAGAGTGATCTTAGTACCCATAGCACAAGCTACGATTACTTCGGGGCTTGATGTGTGTATTGTCATAGTATATTTATGTAAAAAAAAAGACTCCACAATAACGAAACAGACACGAAATCTGTATTAATGCATCTAAGTGTCGATAAAGAAATGCGTATATTTTTTCTGTTTTATATTCTACTTTCAAAGTAGAATATGAAACAGAAAAAATACACGCACGAACGTGTAAGTACTTCACGTACATTAGGAGCAACATTCCATCTAGTTTACACATGTATTTATGTATATTAAATTACGTATTCTTACATATTACAAAGACATTTCGCCCTGTTTATGTATGTCGTAACGAAAGACAGTATCAAAGTGTGTGTAATGGAGCATCGCAAAGTTGTTACGTGAATGTACTTACCAAGGCTTTTCTTGAAAGTATACGCATTCTTGCGAGGATGCTAAGATGTTTTAGTGTACTTAAAGTAAGGGTGCATAAACGTAGCATATAACTTCTACGAAGAAACTGCTCTGAAACCTATGGACGGTTAGCTTTGGCATTACATTATTAAGAATCTCTTTTAATGTTGATTAAATGTTACAAGTGGGGGAATTTGGAATCACTATTGAGCTTGGCTATATTAATTTTTTAATACAGACAATCTCTTAATAAATGCAATAATGAACTACTTTTTTTTCTTTTGTTTTAAATTTAAATCTTTATATCTATTGCTATGTAACCTATGAATTGTAGGTAAAAATTTAAAGGCTTTGTTTTATTATTATTATTTAGTTTGGCGTAAATATGCTCTTATAAAACTTACAGCCGATAAAAGTAAATCATGCATTATCTGTGAGATACTCGTAAAAGTCTTTTGCCTGTGGTACCGAACAAATCTTTATTGCTAGTTGCTAGTGTTTAGTGACAAAATCCGTAAAATAAAAGCCAAATATGTATTCAGCCAGTTTTTCACTCTGTTGCCATTTATCTGCAATGTTTCCTTTAAAGTGGATCGATTTAATTTCTGTTTTTCGCATTAATTACGCTACACTTCTGAAAAGGTATTTTGATAGTTTTATAGTTACAAGCCAAAAGATGGAATAGCATTTAATTTTGACTAGTTCCATTTTCGTTGTACTTATCAAGGATAAAATATTCTATTGGGTGAGGCATTTATTTAGCAAATCAGCAACAGTAGATATCTTTTTAAATTTATGATGGAGACAGATTACTAACTAAAGTTCTCTGCCATAGAGTTATAGGAATGTGCATGATTAAACAATACTCTACTTATCACCCCACAGTAGGGTTGTTAAATATATACCCGGCGGGATGGCACGGAAGTTTGCTTTTACCGATCGTGAGTTTTTACATACATTGTATTTTAAACAACTGGCTTTATCGATATTAATGAAACCCTACATAATGCATGTGTATTTAAATTTTAATTATAAATATTAATATTAACACTGTTAATATTTCATCAAACATTGATTACACAACATTCATCTCGTTACAGGCTACAGCATTAATTCTGCTTGTATATCTATTTAAACAGTTTTACGATAACATACCATAATACTTGAAACGATGCGTTTCGGGATACCGAATTGGATCCCCGTCACGTACTACGACTTTTCGCAGTTATGCCAGTTTTTAATGTAAGCAATTAAAATATCACTCACTTTAAGGAAACCTGCATGCCTGAGAGTTCTCCATAATGTTCTCAAAGGCGGATGGAATCCACCAATCCGCACTAGACCAGCGTGGCCGCCTTAACCCTTCTCATTTTGGAAAAAAAGCCGTTCCCTGTAGTGGCCCGTTAAATAGTTGATATAATGACTAGTGTTGCCCAAATTCAGTCTTGGTCTTGCAGTCTTGGTCTTGTTCTTGCGTTTTTGCAAGACCAAGACCAAGAACAAGACCGCGTATTTTTAGCAAGACCAAGACCAAGACTGACCGTGCAAGACTTGAGCAAGAACAAGACATAGCCTGCAAGACTCTTGCGTCTTGCAGCTAGGACTTAGCGCTATTTCACGGAGTAGTTAGGTGTAACAGTTCGGTGTATAGGTAGGTAGGTACGCTTAGGAATTCTATGAGACGCAAAAAACTATATCAAAGAATATGAAAAACTGGACCTATGCGCATTACGACTAATACCATAAACATAGCGAATAAAAAAATATCTATTAAAATCAAACTGAGTGCATGCATAGTTATGTTTTAACCATCGGCACTTTGATAATGCTGCATCAAAGGTTTTGTACTTACTTCTCAAAGAAATTTGCCGCTTTTCGGAAGTACATGGTTATGATACACGCGCCGGCGGCTTCTTTTGAAATCTAAAACAATCGTTGCCGCCGCGCCTAAATCATAACATTTGACACTATTCATGCAAAATAATTTCGAATTTTAAGAGTACCTACAGGTGTTCCAAAGAATAAATAAGTTTCAGATTGGTGATTTTAGATTGGTGGAGGACGCATGAGACAGAGTATCCGATTTTATCGAAAATGGCCCGTGATTTTCTCTCAATACCTGCAACTTCAGTACCTGCTGAGAGGTTATTTTCTAAAGCATCATTAGTAATTAGAAAACATAGAAATAGGTTAAGTGATGAGTCAGCCAGATGGTTACTTTGTATTAATTCTTGGTCAAAAGAATTGATATAAAGTATCATAACCTAATGATAAAGCTGTTGATTTGTGTTGTATTTTATTTTTTATTCAAATAAATGATAAATCGTAAAACTCTTTTATTAAATTTCTTATAAGTTGAGGGTTCAATCTTTTTCTAGACAGATAAGTATTGTTCTTTAAAATACAGTCAAGTTATTGTAATTAATTTGTTTTTTTACATGTTTTAGCAAATGTAAGCTTATAAATCATAAATGTTTATTAAGAAACAGTTACTTCCATGGAAAACGACATATAGGTCAGTTGATTTTTCGAATTTCTTATCAAATCTTCAGTTATTTATTAATCTGCTTGATCTTTACTATGGCTATGTTAATTCAAGCTCACAATGTTCCAATTCTAATACGTTTTTCTAAGATTTAAAGTAAACTTTAATAAATAGTAATAGACTAATAGGTAATTGCAAGACTTGCAAGACTCTTGCTGCAAGACCAAGACCAAGACCAAGACTGGGAGCGCAAGACCAAGACCAAGACCAAGACCAGGTGTATTGGCGCAAGACCAAGACCAAGACTGGCTAAGTCTCGTCTTGTTCTTGCATTTGGGCAACACTAATAATGACCCCAGTACAATGTTTTTCTTAACCCACGACCTCTTAATCAGTAGTTGAGTTTACCAACCAACTAGATCAACCAGGCAGTCACTTGTTACATGGACCGGTAATGGGTTGATATAATGTCCCCAGTACAATGTTTTTCTTAACCCAGGACCTCTTCATCAGAAGTTGAGCGTACCAACCAACTAGATCAACCAGGCAGACACTTGTCACGAGTTAGCTTTACTTATGACACGCGGTAAATATGTACAGGCTATACAAAATATGAAAATAAACTCAGTAACTACAATGAGCGTTAATTCGCTGACAACAAAGTGGTTTCGCGGTCACAAACGCATCAGTGGCAATGCCAGCCGACTATATTCACTCTGCATAAAGTCACGCTGTTTTAATTCATTTTCAACCGACTACCAAACATGTGAAGTTGCTAGCAGTGGTAAAGCTTTTTTGATAGAGCTTGTTCGGGGAAGTACAATCGCCATACTTATTTCTGCCGCTAAGCAGCATTGTTGCAATGCTGTGTTCTGGTCTGAAGGGGTGCCGGTGTTATTACAGACACATCAGGTTTAACACCTACGACTCAAATTGCGGCATGCAGATCGTGCCCTTTGCTTGCGCTGTGAAGTGTTACTTTGTTTATATGCGCCTTCTATTTCACTTACCACCAGGTGAGGTTGGTCCGTTAACTATTAATATTGTAGTTTCAATTTCAAAAGTCTTCTTAGTTGATTCTATGAAAACCAGTCACGAATATTTTCTAACGGTTAGGGTGATTGGTAGACGTCCAGGAGGTATACAACGGGTTCGGGCGTCTGACAAAGCCAACAGGAGGGACATGCTGTGGTGGTTTTTAGTTTGGGTATACCCCTTAAGTATAGAGTCCCACATAACCTCCGTCCTGCCCCAAGGTCGGAGGTAGCAATAAAGCTTCTCCTCCACGCCAAACATTGATGCACACATGGCGGCACGCAGGTCGAGCCCTTTGACGGCCGATTGGCGCAGTTTGCAGCGACCCTGCTTTCTGAGCCCAACACCGTGGGTTCGATTCCCACTACTGGAAAATGTCTGTGTGATGAGCATGAATGTTTTTCAGTGTCTGGATGTTTATATGTATATTCTAAGTATTTATGTATATAATTCATAAAAATATTCATCAGGCATCTTAGTACCCTAGGCTAGGCTATATGGATGTATTGTCGCAGTATGTTTATTTAAAAAAAAAAAAAAAAACAGAGCCATCAACTTTGGTGAACTCAAAGAAATGTAAACCAGGCTTTATAGTCAATTTGGATGCACACCCTCCATTAAAACAAGAACCTACAAAATACGATGTAGAGCACTAAAAATAGTCCTATCTAAATTGGCTAAGCTTAGGAACGGAATTCAAGCACAAAGTTGGAGCCAGCTCGCATATCATAAATTTGACGCTACGTTCAAGCGACCGTGTGGCCTAATGGATAAGGCGTCGGACTTCGGATCCGAAGATTGCAGGTTCGAGTCCTGTCACGGTCGACACGTAAAAATCTTTTTTATTTTATAGCATTTAGAAAATGAGAATTTCGGTTTAATTATTTACCTTAAACATCTAAAATTAAGGTGTTATTACCATTTTACTTTTATGACATGATTATTCGTACTTTGGAAGGTAACGTATTTTTTATGTCAAAAAATATCGTCGCACGCTTCTATTTACGGTTCTTAAAAATCCTGGTATGTGTCATGGCCTGTATCCTCTATTTTTTCGGATTAAAATGGATAATATGGACGTCTCTAAGTTAAATTAGTAATATCGTTAAAAACTTAGGGGTATGGAAAATAGTTAACGTCCTACTCTCAGACTGATACTGAATATACATAGAAATTTTTATAAGATTCAGGCAAGACGTTTCTGAGGAGTTTTGTTATAAACACTGGGACCCGAAAATTTTGGCGACGGGAAATTTTGAGAAAGGACTTATTTGACTATGCCTTAAAGTACATTATTTATTTATAGTTTACTTCTAGTTCAGATAAAATAATATATATACTTCATAAACGCAGAGATTTTCGTAGTTCAAGCGTACTAAATTATGTTTATACTAGCTGACCCGCGCAAATTCGTCTGCGTCAAATCGGTTATTATCGGTTTTAATGTCTTTAAAAAACCAAGATCCCAATTGCAGCACCACCGATCGGGTCCAGTTTTATATATAATACGTGGCCGAGTCCTCTAGATTTTTCTTGCTTTTAGCAATTCTATACCCGTCGTAGCTTCTAACCGATAGGTCCAATTTGAATAGTTTAAAGAGTGCATAATCAATTTTAATTATAAAAGTAATTATTTGACGTCATAATTTTGAATTCGGCATTTCATCTATAATGGCGGACCGCTAGCTTTTGCAGTTTATTATTTTCAATAAATAATTGAAAAAAAAACCAATCTCACTACTACGAACTACATATAAAAATGCGGTATTCATAATACTCATTATATGATTAGAGAAATACAACACTTCGCCATGCCTGTTGTCTCGGTGGGAACAGAATTTGCAAGCTCATAAAGTTTAGATTCGGAAGCGGGAAGCATCGATCCGTTTATTTCTGGCCAGCCGACGGTTGCTGCAGACGGAATCAACGTCAGCTCTAATTGGGAAACACGATGGAGACATTTTTACTCCAGATCGATAGCAAACTGACTATTAATGGAAATGTAATTATAGGATAGACGCAGGCGTTACTTTGCGATAGCTCAGCTTACTTCTAACTATTCAAGGCTTGACTTACTTCTCTGTTGTATATTTATGTTACAAGTACTTACATATATTATTTTGTGGTAAATGCAGCACAGTTTTTACTATTGCAGTATTATTAGTGCCATTGTAACTGTTCTATATAAAGATTTATTATTTATTATTATTCATAAAAATATTCATCTGACATTTTTGTAACCAAAACACAAGCTACGCTTACTTTGGGCTGGATGGCGATGTGTGTATTGTCGAAGTATATTTATTTATTAACCAACTTACAAAAATGAGGAGGTATTTTTTTAATTTTTATTTCCTGATCGACTGATAGACAATCTACAGCATAAACGACAGAACGTCGTTATCATCAGCCTATTAACGTCGTGCTGGACATATGCCTCCTCTTTCACTGGAATTAGGTTTAGAGTAGTAGTGCAGTAGGTACCTGTAGTGGATTAAAAAAAAGCCCCACCCACCCTGCTGCGAAACAAGTTGGTGGGCGGTAGAAAGGTGAAATGGTGAATGAATAATCTTTCAGGAAGTAGATTGCTCAACCTATCCCACCCACATGAAAGTCAGTCATTTTTCAAGCCATGTTTCAGTTATTAAAAATACGACCCTGAAAGGGATAAAAGTTGGTAGAAAAGTTAATATCTGTTAAGGTAATTTTTTTTTTCAATTTATCTTGAATTTAGGTACCTACTAAGAAAATTTAATAATTTTCGTAATTTCGAAGTGAACTTTTTATTATTTTTTTCCATTGAGGAAATCTTACAGACTCGTGTAAAACGGATAAGCATAAAGATAGAATATAGTAAAAAAAAAATTAAAGCTGTCAAAAACTTAACATTATTATAGTAAATTATTACTTTATTTAGCAGCTCTTAGTACTTTATGTACAGGCATTGCATTCCTAAAAGCTTGATGGGCTATAATCTGCAACAACCGCACAAATCTGTGTCTAATAGCTTCTAAGCTTCTTATATCAGAGCGTTCTCATGAGATGTACAATTATGCGTTTTAAACTCCACATCTTTTGGTCTGCAGTTTGTGGATTATGCTCCACATCTTTCGATCCGATGTTTACGGACTGCGGGAAAGTGTGTTCATTAGTTTCCTTACTTCACTTCCCACTAACAACTCAACTTGATTTTTGGCAGAGTTAGTTGAAAGAACGGAGAGTAGCATAGTCTAAGTTCTTCTTATCCCGAGAAAACAAATGGTTCCCAGGGGATTTGCAAAGAACCGTAATAAACGAGGATGAAGAGTATTAGATAGAAACAGGCGTTACTTTGCAAAAGTCCATGATATATTATGAAAATTAAGCTTAATTCTAAATTAACTTTAGATTCTCTTGCTTTTTGCGGAGTATAGCAATACTAGTATAGCAATACTCCGCAAAAAGCAAGAGAATCTGTATGGTGTAATTCATAATTTCTTCGCCTTTAACGCCTGCTTCTATCCAATATCCAAGAGATAGATAAGAATATTATTTATTTTAACTAACGTACACTTTCGGCAATGAATCAGAAATCTACGCACGTTTACGTCATAAAAGTAAAAATACATTCGCATCAAAAACCAAAATGGATTTCAAAGGGCATAAGGCAATGTTGTAAAAATAAAAGAAAGTTATTGTGGAAATATAGAGGAAAAGGTAGTTATATACATAAAAAAGAATTTAAAGCATACAGAAGAAGGCTAAAGAATATTATAAAATTAACTCAAAAAGCTCAAAACGATTACAAAATTAAAACTGCTAATAATAAATCTAAAACTACATGGAGCATTATAAATGAATATAAAACTAAAAGTAGTGAAAATAAAATATATCAGATTAAAAAAGAAGGCCTAATTGTAACAAACCCTAAAGATATAGCAGAGGCATTTAACGAGCATTTTCTCAATCGAAAAAATATTAAAACAAATAAAAAAATTAATATTGTTTGGAATAAATATAACTCAATTTTTTTGAAACCTTCATCACCCAAGCAGATACAAAACATTATTAAGCTATTAAAGAATACAAATAGCTGTGGGTATGATGAGATTAATACTAAAGTAGTTAAATATGTGTCAGAGTTAATATCGCCAGTGCTAAGTTACATCACTAATTTATGTGTAGAGCATGGTGTTTATCCGGAAAAACTTAAAGTGTCTATAGTGAAACCGTTATTTAAAAAACACGATACAGAGGATATGGACTGTTATCGACCCGTATCTTTAGTTCCAATTTTTTCCAAAATATTAGAAAAATATATTTATAATTGCTTAAATGATTATTTCGAAAAAAATGGTGTACTCTCCGATGTTCAAATAGGTTTTAGAAAGAATAAATCGATCAATTTGGCTATTTATAACCTTCTTAAGGAGGTTATGGTTAATAGGGATAAAAAGAAGCTCGTATGCGCGTTGTTCATGGACCTTACTAAGGCATTTGACTACGTTGACCATAACATATTAATAGATAAACTTAGTGTATACGGCATTAGAGGGAACGCACTGGCATTGATCAATTCATATCTGACAGGTAGGCAGCAAATGACGCAGATTACAAGTTTAGTCGGGTACAATAAAACTGAAACTGCATATTTATCAGAGTCAAAAACTGTAATAACTGGAGTTCCGCAGGGTAGTATATTGGGTCCACTGCTGTTTATAGTATATATTAATGATTTTCCCAGGGTAACCGATCATAAGATGGTTTTATTTGCTGACGATAGCACAGTGATCTTTGTGGGTGAGAATAAAATAGAATTTGAAAATGATATAAATGATACAATATGTAATATTATTAATTGGCTGACATTTAACAATTTAATTATTAATCTTGACAAAACAAAAATTATGACATTCATGAATAAAGGTAATAGTATGGCACTAGACATTAAGTATTTAGGTAAAAAAATTGAGGTAACAACAAACACAAAATTTTTAGGCTTGCAAATTGATGATAGCCTTAATTGGAAGAATCATATTGAGAATTTGTGTTTAAAATTAAACAGATTTTCGTTTGCATTATATATGCTGTCGAAAGTGGTTAATCAGACAGCGGTTATAATTGCATACAATGCGTATGTCACAGCAAGTTTAAGATATGGTATAATATTTTGGGGTAATTCGTCTGATAGAGAGCGAATATTTAAATGTCAAAAGAAGTGTCTAAGAGCTATATGTCACTTGCGTCCCACAGATACGTGTAAACCGTATTTTGAGAAAATGAAAATACTAACTTGTCCTTGTTTGTATATTTATGAAGTTCTGATATTTATCAAAAAAAACAATCACTTGTTTACATATAGTGATAGCGAACGCAGGAAAAATAAATTATTGTATAAGCCACATTCCACAGCGTTATTTGGGAATAGTATTTTCATTATGGCGCCTAAAATATACAACAAATTGCCAGCGTCGCTGGCCAACAGAAGCATGAATCTTGTGGATTTTAAAGATAAGATAAAAAAATTACTTATTGGGAAATGTTATTATACCATCCAAGAATATTTAACAGACACAATATTATAGGTTTGACATTTACAGTGATTATAATTTGACATGAATAATAATATTTGTACTTTTGATATCACTCTTAAATTTTATTCTTATTTTAATAATATCGATTGATTTAAGATAGTATTATTATTGTATAATTATTGTACGATCATATATATTTTTTGCATGCCATCTAAGGCGGATTGTTTGTCCCTTTGTTTTGTGTACCTACCAACAATGTAATACCAATCTGCAAATAAACGATTTGATTTGATTTGATTTGACGTTTCGCTCCGAAACCGGAGCATCCTCAGGAGATATTGACTAAACAATGAATAATTATTCATTGAAACATAAACTACACCGTACAGATTCTCCTGCTTTGCGCGGAGTATAGCAAATTAAGCTTAATTCTCATAATATAGAGAACAAAGAACGCGGGCAAGACCCAACACTTCCTTCGCGCCCTAACTCGATGTTTGTCACAGCGAGCAACATAGGCTACTTTTTATCCCAACAAAACAAACAGGTCCGCTGTAAAAAACCGCAATAAACGCGGACAAAGGGCTAAAACGGGGGCTAGCTTGTAGAAAAATAAAGTTTAATGTTAATCGTGCATAATGCGGGCTAAAGCCTGATAAATAGGATATAGATAATGGCATCGCAGCTAAAATAGAACTAAAAGCCTCTAAAAGTGCAATAACTATTCAGATAACTGCAATCTCAAATGAGAATGGTGCCGAAGGGACCGCTCATGCCGTGCCCGCTAAAACTTTGCTTAAGCGAAAAGAAGTGTAGTTTACCTTAACAGTTGGGAAGGATAAAAAACAACGACCACTAGGTATTGAGATACTTTTAAAGCGAAACTACACACAGGCAATAATATGCTCTTTTTTCTGGCTATATGATATATAAGCGACAAAAAATACTACCCAGTATAGTTTATGGTTTTTTAAGTTACATCATTGTAATTTTTTTTAGAATTTTCGTAATTTCGAAGTAACTTTGTATTTTTTTTTCACTGAGGAAATCTTACAGACTCGTGTAAAACGGATAAACATATCTGTCAATAACTTCTTACATTATTATAGAAAATAATTACCTTACTTAGCAGCTCTTGGTTCATTATGTACAGGCATGTATTATGTTCATATTTTTTGTATATAAATCTTTTAAATATGCTATATACAATTTCTTTAATTGTATATAGCATATTGTATCTAGTCGTTTATCTTTGGAATATTTAACAAGTCTACATCAGTTTTTTCTATTGTTGTACCTATTATCCTTTCATTTCCATCGATCCTACTTACTAACATTTATCATTGGTAGAGATCTTACAGTCTTTCTGGTTTATGATTTTATCACTTATTTTGGTACTAAATAAATAAATAAGATTTTAACAATGATGAAGAAATAACCGATAGAAATTACAATGATAAATATATTACAATTACGATAAATATATTAGAAATACGATCACAATAAAATAAAAATAGTTGGAAAATATCTTCTTAAAAGATAACATTAAGTCGCAAGTGTGCTAAGTAACATTATTATGCACTTATTGTATAATCATTATTGTTATGTATCTCATAACTGGTGGAGATTTTTTCTTTGTAACCGTTTTCATGAGGCTTGGATCGGGGCCAGCTTGCAGTGTTGTTTACGCAATCAGCATTGATAGTGTGTTCACTTTTGCAAGAATAGAGATTCGTGTAGTTGTATGAATAGAGAATCCGTGTATCAAAACGTACTTAGCTGCTTGGCTTGGCTAGCAAGTGTCAAAAAATCATTATTTAATAAGACGGTAAGTTAATGTGACCTCTTTCCTATAAAAAGATTTGTATTATCGCTCGCTAACTTTGTCTTTAACCACCCGCAAAAATTTTTACTTTTAAATAATATGGTACATTTGTAAAGCACTTTGTGATTTTGTATGTAGTACTAATTTTAAAATATTACTGCATTCTCGATGTAAGTGAACTATTGTGTTCTTTTTGAGAAATAAATGTCTTTAAGCCGAATAAGACGTTGAAATTACTGAAGTTATCGAGCATTTTCCTCACTTCGGTACGTAGATAAACCACTAATGGATCAAGATTTCGATATAAACTTCGTCGGCAAACGACTGTTTCACAGCATCACTTTGTCAAGCTCCTGTCCGTGGCGTAGTGGAGATTGCTGTGATCTTTTTAGTGAGAGGTTTTAAGTTTGATTCAAGGTCAGGTCAGGTTTAGTGGAAGGCTTTGGTTAGTCACTATCAATGACGTGCCACGAAGCGAATTACTGTCCCGGTACGATGCCGCGTTGAAACCGATCAAAGGCATTCGATTAACATAAATGTCACACCTCGTACATCTTTGATGGTATCATCACTAACTACCAGATGTGATAGCAGTTAAAGGCCAAAAAAATCACTATGCATAATTTGATAATTTAAAACTGCCTTTACGATGTGATAACTCATTCCAACGATGTCGTTTTAATTAGTATTTGTTGTACATGATCTTTCGAACCGTATCCTTTTAGTAGCTTCTTATTATATAGAACTAACATTCAATGTGTAAATAAGATTTTTCTTTAAGGATAATTTTATTAATAATCATATTTTTTGTTTTTGGCATCATTTTTTTGGATATAATAAAATGAAGCACAAATGGGTTTAACATTTGTGCTACTAGTAATAATGTATTGAGGACAATTCTTAAAGTAATAACAGTTGATAGAAATACATGATAAAAATAATAAAAATATACTAAGACAATACACACATCGCCATCTAGCCCCAAAGTAAGCGTAGCTTGTGTTATGTTGTAAATAACTAGTTGTACCCTGCCACGCTTCGCTTGCACATTTTGGAATGGTTGAGAAATGAGAAACAAAACAAAGAAAACCTTACATATGTCAGCGAATGCTTTTCTCGCTTTCGGCAGATGGCGCGGTCACTGGTACATCGATCGTTAAAAAAAACTGTAGTTTCGCGGTCGCGGATATGTGACTGATGCAAAAAATAGATAAAATCAATCCTTGATGCGGATTATATATCATGCTAAAATTTCAGCTCGATCGGTGCAGAACATTTGTGTTTTTAAAGCGTACACAAACCAACCGAACATATATGCACGAATAAATTAATTACAGAAAAACACTCAGACACTAAAAACATTCATGTTCATCACCCAAAAATCTTCCAGGTTGCACGAATTTAACCCACGGCAATGAAATCAGAAAGCAGGGTCGCTGCCCACTGCGCCAGTCGGCCGTCAAATTATTGACTACACGCAGTATATGGGCGATGAACCAATTAATCATCCAATTGATGTAATGGATTACCATCACTATCCACTCGTGCTAACAAGGTCAGATAACAGTCCAAAGGACAAGATTATGAACTTGATCCAAATACATCAGTTATGGATAAGTTATTTGACAATTTGCATATATTATATACAAATTTCAAACAGAGGTATAATAATAAATAATAAATAAAAAATAAATATACTATGACAATACACACATCACGAACTAGCCTTAAAGTAAGCGTAGCTTGTGTTATGGGTACTAAGATAGCTGTTGAATATTTTTATGAATATAATACACATAAATACTTATAATATACAGATAAATACCCAGACACTGAAAAACAATCATGTTCATCACACAAACATTTTCCAGTTGTGGGAATCGAAACCACGGCCTAGGACTCAGAAAGCAGGGCGCCAGTCGGCCGTCGTTTGTTTTTTTATAGTAATAATTGGCGGACCGAGCAGATGGAACCCCTTTTTCCTCTTCTTCTTCTTTCCCTTGGCTTGTCTCCGTACTTGGTCGGCGGGAACCTTCCCTTGTAAGTAGTGCCACTGGGAATGGACCCCTTATGGTAGATTGAAAATCACCGCCTATTAACAGAGCAAGAATTTTTAGGGCATGCAAGGAGCATGTGTTGCAACGTGCCACCCTGTGTCCATCGACGATTACCAGTTAGCAATTACACCGGCAACAATGCCCTTCAGACCGGAACACAGCATTGCAAGAATCTTGCTTAGCGGCAATAATAAGCATGGGGGACTAATTTCCCAGACTCCTGTCATTAAAGTTCTACTACTACAGAATGTGCGTTATAAGCAATTTAATATAACTAACTTTAACGATGTGTACGAAACATTGCTGTTTTTCGTATAGTACCATAATTTCTAAAAACACCCGGTTAAGTTTGTTGTGGGCTTCTTCTTAGACCAGGACGCGTTTGGAACCCTCGTAGCTTTAGTTTTAAGTTTACGAATATGGTTATCGCCATCATCTCACTACCGTGTAATTCTTATGTACGCATCAAAAGTGCCACCTATGGGCCTACTTGAATAAAGATATTTTTGACTTTGACTTTGTTTAAAATATTATTGCAGTGACGTATTGGAGGTTTTTGCGAGTAAGGTAGCGGCGTGGTCAATATAAAATGACGTTACAACATTTAGTTAAAGCTGTTGAAACCGCGGGAAACAGCTTATATTAAAGTATTATTTCCCCTTTTCTCACAAATTTTTAACCGACTTACATAAAAGGACGAGGTTAGCCATTCAATATAAAATTACTGGTACTTTACTGGCTAAAACTACTATATGAAAGGGAACACAAGGTATGTGATCTATACCTTGTAATATTCTAAATTATACGTGGCATCGAGTTAAAATGTAATCCAAAATATCCTACGTTTTTAGTTGTCCTTTTTTATAATAATAATAATAGTTCTGTATTTGGTAACTATGACAAATCATATGATTAATTAAAAACAGTAATAATCAAAAACTAAATCAAAAAACTTACATGAGATATTAATATTAAATATACAAAATAATAACAAATTAGAATTTCTGCCTCCAGACAGCCTACATGGAGTTTAATATATTGCTTGTAAATTGGAGAGTATCTATTTTGAATGCCTTCAGAGCGCTGTATTTTTTGTCAATTTGTTATTAACAATTGCCTTCGTGAAGTTAACAACTAGATCCCACCACTATGATGATAAATAAAAATTTAACATTGTACAATTATTATGTACAATGAAGCCATAATTTTTGATTTAGTTGGCGCAGAAATGCTCCAACAAAGGGCGGCAACAAAGTTGAACCAAACTTATTAGCCGACAAACTTTGAACAATCACAAAGTTGAAAATTTCATACCCCATATCCTTAATAATGTATTTGAATGAAGACTTATGTTGCTCAGAATGAAGCCATGTGGATCCATTATGAGGACTTTTGTTGATATGTTATAGTTTTATTTGATAGGGGATCAAAAATAACAATTACTAATTAGAAATAAAGTTATTTTAGCACTCTCATTTCAGTTTTATTTTTTATTTTAGATTTTTTTTAACAATTTTTTAATTACACTGTATTGTAATAGCCTAGCCCCCGTCTCCTCGGAGCGAAACGTGCGTATAGGGTACATTGTCGAAAATTGGTTTGGTGTTGCGTATAAAAGTTTTATAATTGCCTTCGTTCTTCGGCAGGCGATGTTAACCTTACAATGAATAATTGTGAAGTCAATACACTTAACAATAATTAATTTTTAAGTCAACATCTCCTGAGGATGCTCCGGTTTCGAAGCGAAACGTGCAAAGAGGGTACATTGTCGAAGATTTGTTTGGTGTGGAGTATTAGGGTTGGAGAAATCTTTAATAACACCATAAATAAATAAATAAATAAATAAATATATTACTACCATACACACATCGCCATCCAGCCCCAAAGTAAGCGTAGCTTGTGTTATGGATACTAAGATGACTGATGAATATTTTTATGAATAATATACATAAATACTTAGAATATACATATAAACACACAGACACTTAAAATCATTCATGCTCATCACACAAACATTTTCCAGTTGTGGGAATCGAACCCACGGCCTTAGACTCAGAAAGCAGGGTCGCTGCAAACTGCGCCAATCGGCCGTCAAAACCATACAGATTCTCCTGCTTTTCGCGGAGTATAACAAATTAAGCTTAATTTTCATAATATATCACGGAATTCCGCAAAGTAACGCCTGCTTCTATCCGATACGCTAACTAGTTATAATATATTACAAGAAGTGAATTAGATGACCACATTCAGATAGAGTAAGCCGTTGTTTCCGCACAAGTTGGTAATTTTTCAACGAGGAAGGCGGCTGCCACCTTATTTATGTTAGCCGCCACGAGGAAGGAAGGTAAATTACCATACGACGTACGACCAGCAAAGAAACTGGCAAGCTTCCTAACCGATACCAAGTGAGGTATGGCTTGGCTAGCACGCATAATTTTGATAATATCTCAGTATGAGTAGGTCAAGTTATTATTGTTTGTGGAATATGGCTAAAGGGCGTTCATAAAATACTGAGATGTTAAAGGGGGGGAGGGGGTCTCGGCAAATATCACGCAATTTTTTTTTCCTGATTAAAACAAAAAAAAAATATACTATTTTGGTCCTTTGGTCTTTTAACAATAACAATTCATTCACAATAACATTCGTTAACGTAAGAAACCCACATTTTGAAAAATCTCACGTGAGATTGGGCGATGGGGGAGGGGGAGAAAATTTTAAAAAATACCTCACGTAATTTATGGACGTCCCCTTACAGGTTTCGAATTTATACATTCAATGCCCTTTACCATTAACGCCGAACAAGGCAATCCCTAAGTAAGTAACGCCTAATCAAAGAATCCTAGGCATATATTTACCTTTCACTAATAGATTTCACTACGCAAACTAACTTGTCTATGATTCTTGCCACAAGATGTGGTAATTTGTGTTTGTATTATCATATTTTATGATAATACAAACACAAAATTATTATTTTTGCATTGATTTGAGGTTATACTAAGTTACGTTAAGTGTCTATAAACTTTTAAGTGTCAATTTACGAGTTCCCTAAACATTACGTAACACTGAATCGCTGTCGTAACTTAAGATGGTGCCCAACGTTTCAGTGTTCATCTAAAAGCTGGTAAAACGTTTTATTCTCTTCGCATCACCCAAATCATTGGGCATCAGATTAATGCGTTTTGCGATAATTGCCCAAAAATATTCCATCATACATTGGATCCAGTGAGGCCACAAAGAATAATAAAGCATTATAACTGTTCTTATTCATTCATCGATTTAATTATAATAAAAGCAAGGTTACTTATAGTTGACAATAATGTATTCAAACTAAATAATGTATCCCCCTATATACAGGATACAACCAAAAAGGATAAATAATTTAGAAACGTATTTCCTCTGTGACACATTGAATGAATGTGCAAAATATTCTACAAGGATCCGTCCTCCAGATAGACGAGCCCATTCACTTTATCCGGTCCTATTCATTCCACTTATCGAGCAATACACTGCACGCTACCAATTATTTGCACAATCTCATTAGTAGACCGTGTCGGCTGTCGAGGTTCTTCAATCCCTATTTGGATACCCGTCAGGCGTCTCATAATGTTCCCTTATCGTCTCTTCAATGTAGAAAAAAAGTTACTAATTTTTTTTAATGTAGAAAAAAATTGTAACTTTTTTTGGATCTACCGATTTATGTGCGTTAATTTAAAAGTCAACGATATCTCTGGAAAATTAATCAAACACACATTGATAACAAAATCTCCACTTTTATCCTATAGCCTAATGAAGTCAGTCAATGCGTCTGTGGGTGGGTAAAACGGATAACCATATAGATAGAATATTGTCAAGAATAAAATAAAGGCTGTTAAAAACTTCATACATTATTATGGTAAATAGCTCTTAGTATTTTATATACAGGCATATATAATGTTCATATTTTTTGAAGTATTTATTTAATTGTATATAGCATATTGTATCCAGTCGTTTATCTTTGGCATATTTAGCAAGTCCTCGTCACTTTTTTTTATTGTTGTACCTATTCTTACCTTTTCATCGATCCTACTCAATACATTGGTTCATTGGTAGCGATCTCTTATAGAGATAAGTGTTTTCTTGTCTCACAATTTTTTCTTGTTTATGATTATATCACTAATTTTGGTACTAAATAAATAAATAGATAAAGAAAATAATAAAGATGCAATAAAATAATGAGAACCAATGAGCTAAGGTGTTTTAAGCGATCTCCAGCAGACACAATCAAGTTAGGGAAAATGGGACAGTAACAATACATTTTATGTATTGTATGCTGTCTGCTGTTGTCTAGAACAACAGTCAGTAAGTATAACATTACCGAAATTACACCCTTAATGAAGCATAGTGATAAACAGATCACAGATTCCCATCATACAGTATTCATAACCGGACACAGGTCATTATTTATGTAGAACCGTGCCGTAGAGTTTATAAAAAAAGGTATTATTTTACACAGTGCATGAAATGTCACATCAGGATGATTTTAAATTGCAAATAAAATTTTTGTGCATTCTGACTTTTAAACTGAAAAAATAATTCTCTTATATCCAGTTACCGGGAAACTTAATTAACGGGATTTTTTTTATACATAAAATTGTGGTTATGAATTGCTTTTAGGAATGAAAATGTATTTATCACAAATCTCTTCATTTGCTAAATGATTTTATTTAACTTGCTTGATATAAATGTTCACGCAATATGCTATCTTGGCTGCTCGCCTAGCGCTCCCCTTGGCTGCTTCCTTGGCTGCTCGCCTAGCGCACTCCTTGACTGCTAGACTAGCGAATCCCTTGGCTGCTCCCTAAGCTGCTCTCCTAGCGCACCCCTTTGCTACGCCTACTCGCCTAGCGCTCCTCTTGGCGGCTCCCTTGGTTGCTCCCTTGGCTACTCGCCTAGCGCGCCCCTTGACTGCTAGACTAGCGAACCCCTTGGCTGCTTGACTAGCGTAGCCTTTGGCTGCTAAACTAGCGCACACCTTGGGTGCTCGCCTGGAGCATCCCTCTAGTGCTCGCCTAGAGCCCCCCCCTTGGCAGCTCCCTTAGCAGCTCCCTTGGTTGCTAGCCTAGCGCATCCCATGACTGCTAGAATAGCGAACCCCTTGGCTGCTAGACTAGCGCACCCTTTGGCTACTAGACTAGCGCACTTATGGTAAATCAACATCAGTCTAAGCACTACGATATACCTACGCTCTATCTAAAGTATCAGATATAAAAGAAATTAAAATGCATTCGAATCCGTTCCGGTACTTCACTAACGAAAAGACAAACAGATGACAATATTAAAAAAAAATAATGTTATATCAAAAGCCGAATGCCCAGGATTTGATACTGAGTGCCCCAAAGAACGTAACAAAGGACGGGCATTAAGGACGCAAGCATTTTCGCGGTACACTAAATTGGGAGTTGATATAGAATAGCCGATTGTTCCCAGCATCGGAGGTCGGAGACAAAAGAGGGGATACTTAAGCCGAGTGAGCCGGTAATGTTTGTTCAGAAGGCAATAATGGGCGATGTTACCCCCGACATTTGACTCGGCAAACTTGGGCCCTATTGCGGGGTAAGACTAAATTTGAATCTTTTAAAATGGAGACCGAGGCAGTTTTGTAGAATTTACCGAAGACTTTTTAATAATCATCCAATTAATAATTAAGTATGAAGAAAGTATGGGTTTTATATAACTGTCATTCTTCTAAAATTTCGTTATTATCTTAGACTGCACTAATACTTACGATGAAATAAGATAGGAAAAAGTCATGTCGGCTTTTATCTTTCCAATTGAATCTAGCATAATTTGTAAAATCCCTATCCCTACTAATATTATAAATGTCAATGTAAGTTTGTTTGTTACGCTTTCACGCAAAAATTTCACGCACTACTTAACCGATCCTCAAAAACTTTGTACACATATTATTATTTGTACAAATATTGTATTTCTTGGAAGTGTTAGGAGTAATATAGGATACTTTTTATCCCGACATTAAGCTCGGTTCCTTTGGGAGAGGGGATGAAAGTGTTGGATGATTTAACACCATAACTCCGACAAATTATAACCGATTTAAATAATTATTTTTGTACCATAGAGGTTATATAACACATATGTGTTTAATTTTGCCCGAACTTTGTGTAGATTTGATGAATGTGGTTGGGGATAGAGGACAGACCTCCTCAGCGGACAGCAGCAAACCCCTCATTTAAGGCTGAGCGATACAGAATACTAAAATTTTTATTAGAACTACAACTAAATTGACTGCCACATCAAAAAACAAAATCAAACGCAAACGAAGGAGCGGGCAACAACTAGTAGGTAATAATAGAGAAGTCATGATTTGTAGTTGTGTCTAATTGGTATATATCAATGCTCGGATCATTTCAATCTTGAGAATAAATATTCGCATAAATACTCAAATTTTGTAGATTAATAAAGAAAGAACTGTTTACAAAACCTTATAAACAGCAGCTGTCCACCAACCCTCACTGGGCCAGCGTGGTGAACTACGGCCTTAACCCCTTCTGATTGTGGGACCAGACTCAGACCTGTGCCCTCTTGTGGGCCGGTAATGAGTTCTTCGCCCAAACCAATTTGGATCAAATTGTGACATTCTCTATGCTAAACTCAGTTAAGATCCGTGATCGCTAAAGTTATTATCATTCCAGATTAATACCATGTGCCCCAAATCCTTCTCTAGCCGATGTCACAGCGCAATAAACGTTATTAATTGTCTATAAATCAATCCATCACTCCAAATCTTATTCCGTTCTATGTGCTTAACCCGTTACCCGAATCCATTGAAGGCAATTTCCACTATATCAAAATGTCACGCACGTCCCCAAGTTTAGAGAGCCTTTATTCATCGAGGTCCCAGTTCACACCGATGCTGTATAATGAAACAAATCCCAACTCGGAATACCTCTAGGTTTCCCTCACAAAGGACAGCCCAATTGTTGTCAAATGAAGATTCAATTGGCCCATAATAAATCAGTGCAGGTCCTCGTCCCTCGTTTATAGTCACACGGCGAGGTTATCTAAGGGATAAGCATGACTCTCATTGTGGTTTGGTATTCGCATTTGATATTAAATGGCGTGGCGTTGTACATCGGATTCCCGTTGGTAGGTGTAATATAGTGTGATAATTCGGTGGAATGTTTAATACTGCTGTGCCACAATATACGCGGTAACTATGAATACAGAACTGCGAATATTTGCTTAAATCCACGCACAAATGCTGTTAGTTTCGCAGATTAGTCGTCTTCGGTAAACTCCAGATATAATGCTATTGTGAACGGCCATTGTGAAAGTAAATTAAGTTTACTTGGAAATCTACTTAACCAATTTGTCTTTGGTGATGTGTCTATCCATCAAACGGGAATCAATTTTGATCATTTCTGATAACGATTTGAGTATATAAAGAAAACGAGACTTCAAAGAACATCAGCAAATCACTCACCTTTAGTGGAATAGAAGATAATGGCGGAAGCCCTGATAAGAAAAAAATTAACTGTGTTAGTCAAATAGAACTGACACTATTTTTACTTTAAAGATTAATAGTTTTGGATTGCGAAGTGTTACGTGAAAAACCTAAGCTCTACAAATAACTTTCTGTTGTTGAAAAAAAGCCTTTGGCCGTAAAGAGTGCGTAAACAGTGAGCAAAGCAGAGTCAGCCAGTCTGCTATCTATCACCAATGATAGTTATATCTAACATATTACACTACCCATACCTACAATATTATAACTCTCTCTCTTTGCGGGTGCAAACATGTTGTAAATTAGCATTTAGGTGGTAAGCATAAAGATCGTTTAAGATTTATTTTAATTAAAGTAAACATTGCTAATTGTTCTAGTGACCTCTCTGGAGTGGTGCTCTCATCTGAAGGTAAACAACCCGGTGTTTGGTCCAGACTTTAGCTAAATACGTCCTTTTAAAAATTGCCTTGGGAGTTGAGTCTAGTGGCTTTCTCTGGACTTGGTCGAGTGTTGACGTAACATGTAAATAGAATACTTTAACGACTAATTGCTTTATATATTTATATGTTGCTGAACGATGACAACAACAATCATGTTTATAAATTTTACTACTGTTTTTACCTACGTTTGGAGGAAAGATCAATTTTATAAATTTAAAATTTTATAGAATAATTTCGGAACTTACAGGATTAGAACATACAACTCTGGCAAACAGCCTAAGAGCTTTTCAATAGCGACTCGCTAGAAGACGATGTAAAAGGCATAAACTAATTTCGGCATCGGCGCGGCGGTAGGACAGTCATAGCTCAGTGGAAAAGCGTTGAAGCCGTGATTGCAAGAGAGTAACAGGTTCCGAAATTTTTATATGCATTTTAAAATGTATAAAGCTTGATTTTGGAACAAGACAAGCTGACTTTTCACCTCACGCTTGAACATACGTTTTAAAGATCTGTTATTTCGAAATAAACTATTTTATAACTACTCTTCGTTCACGCGGTCGATTAAGGATTATCTTTATCAAAAGAAATGAAAAATTTGTGCAAATCCCATCCAGTTTTAATTAAAAACTTACGCCAGTTGCGCGTGAATCATATTCACTGGACTGTAACTGTCCCCGTGGAGGCATAAGAGGCACTGCGAACATTTATTACAAACTCGGACTAGTTGAGAAAAATTGTTATAAACTCTAGAGAATCTAGGAGTTTAAATTTTAAGTACCTATACGACTTCGCAAGCTTTAACTTGACCCTTGTTCACTCGCAATCGTAGCTGGAATGTCAGAGAAAAATATGATTTATTTTCATTACATTAAAGCTTAAACTCTACAGCTAGAGATTTGGAAGAACGCTTGCAACATAAAAATCTATAGTACAGTGAGCAACCTTAGGTAAATTTTGCGATATCGGTATAATGTTTCGATACGCAAAAGCGACTCCACGTTATCAGAACGCTCGTATCTTATACTAAGGGTAGAACGCTCGCAATCCGATCCAATCCGGAGTGTCTTGAATGTCCGCAACACGACAACGATGGACGCTGACGAGAATGATTTTTTTGTTTCATTTTAATATCTCATATTTAAGGTTACCCAATCATTAGTATACACGTTTTAAACTCCACCAGTGTAAAGTTAAACGAATCCGCGTTGGCTTGTATACTTGGTTTTACCTTGAAAAAATATACTACGCATAATTTATGCGTAGGTACCAAAGATAATCGACCAGAAGTCTACACAGTTGTGTAGACTTCTGGTCGATTATCTTTGGTTTGCTTTTGTAAAAAGAACAGAATTACAAAAAGTAGAATCATATTCAGATTAACGTTATAATCTTTTTTTTATTTTACAACAACAGGTTTTTAAAAACAAACGCAAAATGTTTGCGATGCAACAAATGCCTCTTCTGGGCATAGTTACAGAGCTATGAATATGATTCTGCCGCAACTAGCGCTAGTTTTAATTAAAACTTGGGAGTAATATAGACAAAAATGTTAATCAACTTCGCAACTTAATTTACATGATAAGTGCCTTTATATTTCAAGTTATTGTTTTAATCATGATTTTAATAAGTATCGCGTAGAATTTCGAGAGTTTTCTAATAATCCAACGATGATTTCAAGTGTTGAGGTAAACTAACGAAAATCCTTCTTGGTACTGCCAAAATGTTGCTTGCAAATAACATAATTGGTTTATCATAAATGGTAAAATTATAAATATAGGAATATTTTTTTGTATTAAAATAAAAAAATGCGTAAGTTCCACTCGTAAAAATTTAAGTGCAATGAAATTTTACGAGTAGGTACAATATTCGTTTTGGCAGGACATATTGGAGCGTATTCAAAGTGCTGTTGTTAATGTAACTTATCATTACATTAAAGTAATATCGACAAAAAGATCCATTTTTATTTGCAATAAATTGAACTTTAGAGTAAAGATAAAATGAAAATTACTTAACGTACGAGAAACCTCCTGGTTCTCTAGAAGACCGAAACAACATAACTATTTAATATATTGCACTGCCATTTATCGTTAAACATGACACAAAAGTAAGAAATAAGAGGAAAACTAATAAGGTTCATATTCGAATGAATTTGAAATGGAAAAGAATTTATCGATCGTACAATACACTTCCTCGATCATTGGCGTTTTATATTGGATTGTGCCCAGATTTCAAAATAAAAAATATAACCAAAAAATAAAATTGAGGTTATTTTATCAAATATAAATTTTTAATTTTTTGAAGTGCATTAGGATTCTATAAGAAATACTATCAATCCAATTTAATCATTGATAGATAAATGTAAAAGTATCCATGTATACACTTAATAAATCCTTGTAGGATCCAAACTTTTCGTACAAAAATTCACCACACTATCTGAACTGAAACACTATTATTCTTATACTCGTAGCTCCGTTCTTATTCAGCTTACATCATACGGTAGTTGCAGGTTCTAAAGTGAGCGCATTAAAAGGCGATTCTCATTTAAACTTAACACCAGGTAAGCCGGGTTGAACGCACGTTAAACCTATTTTTGCTGGGTGTAGCAGTAAGAAAGAAAATGGCGAACACCGTTTATGAGTAAGCGGAAGCCGGTACTAATAAGGAGGCCTGGAGGTAGAAAACATTAGACAGGATGCGGACGAAGTGGATTACGTAGGTACGGACTGTTTTCATTTTTGCCGAGGAAAAAAAGGAGGTTATTAAATGTGAGAGCTGCAAATTAAACGTAAAAGCTTTTGTGTTTAAGTTGTAAATAAAACCACTTTTTCTTATTACTTATCAAAACATTGAGATGCAAAAGATTTATTAAACAATATTTCAAATTCTTGAACCTATATTTAAGTACTTTAACTAAGTTACTGAAGATGCTTTTTGAACATCTGAAACACAAAGTAATACTGTTAAATATCTTTAGAATACTAACACTTAATTGATATTTTACATAAACTTAATATTATCATGTATTCATACTTATTCAAGATTTTGAAATAGCATGAGGCAAATAATTTAGCAACAGTCTGCTACGTAATTAGAAAGAAAACGATCTCAACAAAAGTTAGGTTTTAATTAAAACTATCAAAGGGAACTCCTTTGAAGACTCGATCAAAACTTCATTTTCTTTACAAGTACGCAGACAGACGTAATTACTTCATACACCCGTTAATTGAATACAAATATCTAAATGTATGTTTGAAAATTCGTCATTAAATGTACCAGATCCATCATTTCTGTAATTTTACAAGCTCACTGAGCGGTACTTATATCGACCGCTGCAATATTCTGTGCAAGCAACGCCGTAAGCTTTGCGTCTAAATTGTGTTCATTTTGAACACTAAAACTTCAACGCCTTCCATTAAAGTACATTTTATATTTCAGTGGATTGTAATTTCATTACATGCAATTTGTTACATTCTGTGAACGACGTTCCGGTAGTTTGTTGATTATCGTCATGAACGTCTTATTGCGTTGGATTGGCGTTCTCCTTTTACGGAACCAGGAGTAAAAACAATAGAAAGTAGCGATGAGCACCGGATGAATGGACTTGTACAATCAACCGTCGACGTTTAGTCCATAAATCGATGGTTTATATTCATCGGATAGACTAGACGATTTCGTACAAGACTAAACAGAGTGTAAGTTCGCTCCGACGAGACGACAATTAGGAGAAACGTTTCTTGGTTCATCGTTCATTTAAAAAAAAACTAAATGGTTAACAAATTAAAAACACTGTACAGAACTATGCATCGTCATGTACTCGTGATAAAGGGCATAACATTTTAATATGATAAAGGCCCGTCAACGAAACTTTCTATTGGTTGGGTAATAAAATATAATTTTTTGAATTTTACCAGTTAAAATATTACGAGGAGCAGTTAAAATATTTAATTTAAAAATAGTTGTAACGATACAGAGGTGGTTTATACATGAACGTAAGTAGTCAATCGACTCATTCATGAACGACAATGAACGGTCTAGTCTCGTTCGCCAAATGTTTGATAACACCACGTTTTACAAGTTCTCGAACACGTTTCAACAAATTTGTTTTTATAACTTGAATATTCTTAGCCGAGTTCAATTTCTGAGAAAGATTTTGTTTATTTCATACTCTTAACAATTCAAAAAATATGCTTTGATTATTATCAACGAAATGGACAATCCGGTCTCCATTTTGCACGATGCAACGAAACGAGAATGTACATAATCAAAGGAAAACTGGAAGATCTAACTGAAGTTGCAAACACAAGCAGTGTATACTCGGAGAATAACGAGTCTCAAGTGGCATCGGAAAACTTTAGAGTAATCGTGTGTGATGTTTATGAACGCCTTATATTTCGTATTGAATTGCACCCTCGCTATCGTGATACAATTCTAGATATCTATTTCACGAAACATATCTGGCACTTTTCCCACTAAAGGTGACTGCAACGCTAGGATTATACGTGACCGAGCATATCTTCCAACACACATCTAAATCGAATATACTCGTATAGTGATATCTAACAATGGACTCCAACTGTTAGTATTCTGTTACTACGCTTCAACACTTGGAAAACAAGAATTTCCCAGTGCTAACTTTATATAAATATTTGCTTTATTGATCATAGAGCATTTCATGAAACAAAAGCACGTAGTCTAGTTTTGACAAAGTTTCTTGCGGTGTGTATGAGTTTATATTTTGAAATTGATAAGAAGAAACTATGTTTTTAATACAGCTCTTTAAACAAGGCTTCATTTAGCAAATGTAGGGCAGAATGGTATAAACGAAAAAAGCAGGAAGATAAATTTTCCAACATCGACATTTAAGTATTTATAGAGCCGTAAAAGTCACGCAAGTTAATATTAAGAAGGATACTTTGTCAAATATCAATTTAGGATATTGGGGTACGTCTGAGCCGATACATTATACAAATATTGGATATTTATTTGAAAAATTATTTTCAGAAAATCTTAACTCTGAGATAGAAATCCGAATCCACGGAGATATTAAAAGGGGCGCCCAAGATATTTGGATCTAATTCGGCCAAATAAAATTTTTGCAAAAGGGAAGTGAAAGGTGGTGATACATTTGAAAATATAAATATAACATTGAGAAATAGGCTCAAACAGACGAACGCTGTTTCATCGGCTTAATCATTTTAGTAAAGGCTTTAATAAGTAATTTGCGCATTGAGTCTGTAAATTACTTACTTATTTATGTACTTATAATCTTCCTAGTGTAATGTGACCTGTTATTTTATTAAAGCGTTGATACATATATGTTACCATTACGAGTATTGTGAGGTGATGGTGATAACTACTAGGGTACTAGGTGATACTAACTAGTAGGATTTTAAACGCGCCTGGTCAGAGCCAACTACAAACCGTGGTTAAATATATATAGGATAAGGTTGTTCAAAAGATGGAGTTGGAGTTCGAATCCCAGCATGCACCTCTACCTTGCTTGGATTGCTTAGCGCTCACAAGTCATAGTTAAGTTAGCAAAACTAAAAACAGTTCACTTAAATAGTACCATAATTTACCAATGAGATATCATAACAAATCGATGTGCTCTTACATTATATAGTCTTCGTCCTAAACACACACCTCGGGAGGCAAATTGAAGACAAAATTAGATCCAACACATTACCTAAATTAGGTTGGCCATTATCCGCCGGGCCGATCTGCGCGGTCTAGCAATACATTATAGTCATGTCCCCACTGTAGATCGAAGCACAGGTGTGCGCTTACACGTGCATCGTTAACTAAAATTTAACCAGATAAGCCGTCGAGTGGAAATTCTGTCGATATGTTTCGGACGAACCCAAAATTTCAATGCTTCAGGTAAATTCACTAAGCTGCGGTAGCAGAACAAACTACACTAAAACACACCTGTTTAAATTTTTAAAAGACTCTAAAACGGAATTTTGGCTTCAATGATTCTCATGAATTATAATCGAAAACTCTTTATTCAAACTCATCACAGCCACTAAGTTTTCATAAATATATATTTTCTCACCGTACCGTGTGTCACGACCCGTCCTCTTCCCACGAGTGTCGTACGAGGCGACTAAGGGAATATCAAGGAGAACTGGCATCAGCAAACTCAGTGGTACTACTACCATCTACTGCCATCATCAAACCAACAAAGTGTTGATTATGGACAAACCCTCCCATTACATTAGAAGAGGCCTTTTCTCCAGCAGTAGACTATTATAGGCAATGGATGATATAAATTATTTTCATTATATTTTCATTATATATATTGTCAGAATTCCTTTACTTTATTTTTATATAGTAATAATTAAAGGACCGAGCAGATGGCCCAACTGATGATAACACACGTTAAGCAAAACCGCCTATAAACTCTTCGCAGGGCATGCAAGGAACACGACCTAAGTGCCGCCATGTTTTCATCAACTTAGGCGTAGATACTGTGTGGAATTAAACCGGCAACCTCGCCTTTTATAGCGGAGCACAGCCATTACGCTTGGCGGCAGAAATAAACAGTCTTGTCACAAAAAACTCTACTAGGTAGGTACTACTACGCAAAAATAAAGCTACGAGGGTATGCGTTTTAATTTATTTCCAAACACGCTTGAAGAAGGGCCTTATACATTAACGAGTCACAAAGACGGAATAATTATGCAGTATTTCACACTATACCCAAACGCGTCGCAGGTAGCCGCCGAATCCAAGCTGAACAAAACCGTGGAATTCCAAACTCCCTATTAAAGACTGTCCAGCAATGGACGTCTATCGATTGCTATGATGATGATGATGATGATGATGATGATGATGATGATGATGATGATGATGATGATGATACCAATACCTTATATGAAGCTTATATACAAGGTACATTAAGCAATACCGCGACAGCTCATTTAAAGGTTGGGTCCAGAATGTACCAGGGGGTAATAAATTAGAACATCTCCTTTAAAACATAGATCAAACCGAGAGTGCTTAATTAAATCTCGTAACCGCAACACTCCGAAAATGTCACAAATACTTAATGATCATCATCATCAACCCATTGACTGCCCACTATACGGCACGGGTCTCCATTTAGAATAAGACTACACTTCGCACGCTTTTGAGAACATTATGGAGAACTCTCAGGCATGCATGTTTTCTCACGATGATTTACTTCAAGGTTAAAGCAAGTGATATTTAAATTGCCTTAATTAAAAACGCACATCACTCCGAATAGTCAGTGGTGCCAGGGCTCGAACTCGATCTGCACGAAAGGAAATCCGAAGCCTTACCTACTAGGCTGTCACCGCTTTCAAATACTTAGCTAATACGAATTGTTCATAAACTATCAGAATAAACTCATCAGTCTAAATGGGACCACGTAAGCTCATGGAGCAACTTCAAGACAGGGGGCGAACACAAATCATTATAAGTTGCAATTACTGCAGCGGGGGCGGTCATAAATAGCGGTTATTAGTTGCATAGTTGGGAAAGAGTGCGGCGTGCAACAATTCACCCCATTATTAAAGATTTCATTGGTGGCGGTGAATCGCTTAGTCTTTTTATTGCGTGTTCACGCTGTTGCCTCTATTTTGAAATAGTTTGTTGAGACATATTACTACCAGGCATTTACAAACTGGGCGCTGTAGAGAGCACAGTACAGAGGTGAACTAAGAGGCTTGTCCCACGCTTTGAAAAATTTACATTTTTTTTAATTCTTTGTCTATTATAAAAAATAAGCCTTATTTGCTATGCTCCGCGAAAAGGTGTAATTTATTAATTTTTCAATCTTTATACTCCATTCCAAACAGATCTTCGGCATGTAGGGTACTACACACGTTTCACTCCGAAACCGGAGCATCCTCAACAATTGAAGACAATTAGTCATTAATTGTAAAGTCAACATCTCCCGAGGATGCTCCGGTTTAACGAATATCATCACAAGTAAGTGATAATAACCGGGACCGACGGCGTAGCGTGCTCCCACAGGCGCGTGGGTTGACACCATGAACTTTCTTACTCTGGTCTGATACTGAAAATTATGTGTCAGATAAGGAAACGGTTAGAGTGACGCCAAAGTAATAATTGACGGAATTGTTCCACTTTCAAATTTCAAAAAAAAGTTCTACACAGAATTCCAGTCTAGCTTTTAGGGTTGCTTCATACGCGGACGAAGTCGCGGGGCCCGCTTTAATAATACATGCAAATGTGTGCCGGTTTATTCTTCACCTATGTTTGGCTCAAACACAGCACCAATCACATATATATTTCTTGTATTCTAGAGACGAACATAGGATTTCCGGGGATTCAAAACATACATTACTACTATAAGTGCATTAGCATACTTTTTATCCCGGGAAAACTAACGAACGGTCTCGCGGAGTTTTAACTAGAAATGGTAGCTATAATAAATTATATAAAAGGAATATTAAAACCGATGGAACCTACTTACTTATAAGACAATCGCAAGCGAAGTTTTTAGGTTCAATTTTTAATTTCTCCTGTTAAACGAGGCTAAAAGACCATACGAAAATATCTCCGACAGACTACATCGACCGTGTCGCCGGAAGCCGCTGGAAACAAGCAGCATAGGATTGCGGATTTTCGAACTCCCTACAAAAGACCTAGGTCCAAAAGTTTCTGCATTCTGTTTTCCTAACCCTGAAGGTTGCCTGAAGGCTTTTCTTTTTCGTTTTTCTATTCTTCTTTTGTTGCTCAACTTGTAGTGGTCTGAAAATAACCGATTATGATCATAGACAGGAGTTCATACGGTACAAATCAACATGCTATTAATTACATACAGCATAACTTGTGGTGGGCCCATTACTCTTACAAGAAACATTTGTCTCCTTTGCTGTCGTAATATTTACCTTATCTTCTAAAAGAATATTTACGGCACCGTGAAAGCGAGAATAAATTCGTAAAATCTAATACAGAACGGCAAGGCAAAGTAAACATGCCGCGAAATTAACAAATACCAGAACCACATGTTCAGCATAGACTTTAAAGGGACGTATCCAGACGAGGCGATCTAACCGCTAGTCGTGTATCGCGTTTTTAATATTGTATCTTCTATAAAGTTGGAACTTGTCGCAAAATTCTTTAACAGAAAGAGGGCGAAGGCATGCTCATAATCATTTTTTTTAATTCTAAGTTGTCACTTTTAGTGAGAAATGAGCTCTTGACTGCAATATCAACCAGTGCTAAGTAATAATGCCGATGATAGCGATGTAATTGTTAGGAGTATGGCAGTTACACTAAACCTACCCTCAAACGGTTTCTGAGCGGCATACCGGAAAGCGGGTAGTAGTTATCGCTTGGTTACCACCAAGCTATTTAGCGTCACTACTACCCACGATATAAACTAGCCAGCTGAAGCCTCTCTCCCTCCCTCCCCAGAAAAAAAAATCTGCATCAACAAACAACGCCACATCTGAAGGCGACGAAATACCACGTGTAAAACGCGACTACTGATCACGCTCTAAAGAACGTATTACCTCTCGCGAAGTAGAAAACTTTAAGAACAATAACACAAAGTTTTGGCGCACCGTGGGAACATGATAGTTGAATACTACGGCTCATAAACTGAGACGTTAAACAAGTAAATGCCCATAAAGATAGTATTCAAGAAGTTTACATACTTGAACTACTTTAGCCAAGTGGTTGGTATTTAAATTTAGAATTATACTTAGTTCTGAAAGTGTACGTTAGTTAAATTGAATAATATTCTGATCTAACTCTGTATATCTTTGTAGAACGCATTTGATGTCCAGTCCAGGTAGTCCAAAAGACTTGGAAAGTAGGGGTGTATTTGTGTCTGATTATTATATTAATACCTAGAAAAATTTAAGATCTCTATATAAATAGTTAGTTACTATGAAAATTCCAAATATGTATGTAAGTGACATAACATACAAACAACATAAATTTGTTTACATTTACTGATGTATTCTTTCGCCAACGCTAAAGCCCCAAAGTAAGCGTAGCTTATGTTATGGGTACTACTAAGATGACGGCTGTATTTTTGTATGAATAATATACATACAGCCTTGGACTCAGAAAGCACGGTTCGCTGCCCAATGCGCCAATCAGCCTTCAAAAACGTCACTTATAAAATACGCGTCATTTATAAACATAAAACGATTACTAAACGAACACAAGTCATTGCCTTTTTACGTAAAAAAGCCAATCTCGGAACAATCGATATAAGCTGTTGTATTAATTTAAAAAAAAATTCACTGTCCTACCCTTCAAAAAAGAAATAAATATTTACTCGCACTAATTTGCTTGTTATTCTTTAACAATTGTCCGTATTTCCGTTATCTACTCCACCCTACCCGAGTACGATTGCCTCCCCATAAAACACCTCGTTCTCCTGATCCCACCTGATACGATCTCTGATGCTCCCTTTCAGTTTATTGACTAAATAATACCGCTTTGTCCCTATAATTGTTTTCCCTCTCCGCCCTTTATTTGCGTAACTGGGGGTTTATTATGCGGAAGGATAGAATTGAATAGTTATTTTAATGAAAAATTTTATATTGGTTTTTCTTTTTAAGTTTCATACGTCATTGGTAATTGTTAAGTATACGCTTTTATACTACGATTAATAATATAATTATTTTAATTATTTATTATTTCTAATAATTTATGATTACTAGATAATTTTGGACATACCAATGCATAAGTTTTAAGAATATGTTAAAGCACATTTATTACAGCGAGGTTACTATATAATTTATGAATTTCTTAATGACAAGGTTGCTTGGAAGCGTTCGGCTCCGCTTTCATCACTCACAATATAGAAAAATGAATGTTAAAATGTAAAATGTAAATTGTTGATGTTGGAAAAGAGCAACTGCTGAGTTTCTTGCGGGCTTCTTCACGGTAGAATCTGCCTTCCGAACCAGTGGTATAGTCACTACAAACAGACAGACTTGACGTTTCAAAAGTGCTTATATTAGGCCTACTTGAAATAAATGAATTTGGAATTTTGAATTTGACGGCGTAGTGGAAACCGACACTGCTTCTGAGTCCAAGGCCGTGGGTTCGATTCCGACAGCTGGAAAACGTTTGTGTAATGTCAGTTCAGTGTCTGGATGTATATCTGTAGTGTATATGAATTTATGTATATTATTATAATATTCATCAGTAATATTAGTTACCCATAACACAAATTACGTTCACTTTGAATCTAGATTGCGATGTGTGTATTTTCATAGTACGTATATATATTCATTACTTACGAAGTTTATTCATTTCATACCACAACAGACTACAGCTTTTTTATAACTTAAATTGTTTATTAAGTTATATCAGTATGTTTAAAGGGAAAGGAAATCGTGAGGAAACGCATGCCTGAGGGTTCTCCGCTTGAAACTTGCATTATTATTAGTAATAGCGTCAATACGACCAACCTTAAGTTAGGCACATCGGAACTCGGTCATAACTATTAAAGGAGAGAGAAACTGGGGGTTACAAAATGCGGCTTAAAACATTTTCTGATAAGGACAAGACGTTCAAGTTTGCCAAATTAGTGCTCGTAGGAACTGCTAGCGTATTCTGAGTTGCTTTAGAACTGCAAATGCGACTAATATGTCAGCAGATGTACTAGGTTCTAACTTTGACATA
This sequence comes from Pararge aegeria, assembly GCF_905163445.1. Taxonomy (NCBI): domain Eukaryota; kingdom Metazoa; phylum Arthropoda; class Insecta; order Lepidoptera; family Nymphalidae; genus Pararge; species Pararge aegeria. The sequence continues at coordinate 4,237,551 of NC_053195.1, read as the reverse complement.
TTCGGTTTTGGCTATCCCTAGAAGTTTAGAGCTGGCAGTTTTACTTTTCGTATAATTATGTACTGGCCACAAGAAAGAATTTCCAAAAAGGTACGCTTTTAAAACTATCAGTTTTTCTAAACATGAGTTTGTTTTACTATTGTGTAAGTATGTGTATTTTAAAGTTGACGGCCGATTGGCACAGTGGGCAGCGACCCTGCTTTCGGAGTCCAAGGCCGTGGGTTCGATTTCCACAACTGGACAATATTTGTGTGATGAACATGAATGTTGTTCAGTGTCTGGGTGTTTATCTATATATTATAAGTATTTATGTATATTATTCATAAAAATTATTCATCAGTTATCTTAGTACCCACAACACAAGCTACGCTTACTTTGGGACTAGATGGCGATGTGTGTATTGTCATAGTATAAAAAAAAAAAAATATGTAATATATATATATATATATATATTACATATTTTATTTTAATTACAACCTTTTTAAAAATATCGGTATTGGTAACCGTAGACTAAGTTAACTATATTTGGAATCCCATCACTTCACCACACCATCATCAGATCAGTTTTACATTTTAGTTTTATCATAAAACCCGTGCGATAAATATCAGATAAATTTAAACTAAGCATCGTAATCATGGTCAACCCATTGCCGGCCCACTACAGGGCACGGGTCCCCAATAAGAATAAGGAGGGTTAAGGCCGTAGTCCACCACGCTAGCCCAGTGCGTGGACTCAACAAACCTTTGAGAACATTATGGAGAACTCGAGATCAGTCATGCAGATTTCCTCACGATGCTTTCCTTCACCGTTGAAGCAAGTGATATTTTAATTGCTTAAAACTCTCATAACTTAAACAAGTTAAAGGTGCATGCTGAGATTCGAACTCGGCCTCCCGAAAGTGAATTCGAAGTACCGACTGGGCTATCACCGCTTCAGAATTTGCACGTCTTTGAAAATATTACGGAGGACTTTAAGACATGCAGGTTTCTGCACGATGTTTATCAGTAAATTGCTAAAAGACACTTAATTTCGAAAAGTTAGAGATGCGGAAGGGACGTCACAGCTAGGCTAGCGTATCGTATATATCACGTGGTATTCTACTTATATAGACACAAACTGATTGTCATCAGGTAAAATCGGCTACTGGTTAAGCATACAATATGTTGGGGTTTCATCTGTCGCCATGTATACTCTGCATACAGTACTGTTAGTGACTCTAATTGCCAATTAGGTACGTTTATTACGCTTATGCCCGATTTCACTAAATCTAGAAATCGCCTTAATCGGATGCCGAGTGCTTTAGGTGATTCCTAGAGAAAAATAAACGTTTCACAAACTGTTATGTGATGTCTAAAACGTTAGGCGCCGTCTGAAGTGACGACACCGATTCGGGGGATGGTAAAGTGTAGGGGACTCGTGAACTGTCACTTGACTTGACAGATGAAAATGTTAATTGGGTTTTTTTTTTATTTAAAATTATTAGCCTTAAATCCTACTTAAGAATACGATAATACAAACGCTAAATACAACACACATGTGGTAAGAACCATAGACAAGTTAGTTTATATTGGTGAAAAATAAATGCATGCCTAGGAATCTTTTTTGATTATTTGATTATCGTTATTAAAAACGGGCAAAAGAGTATTAACCGATAACCAAACATATAACGTTTATCTACAATAATAGTAAACTATTAACAGATGCACTTTTAAAAACGTAAAAGATGACCTGGCTTTTATTTCGCCTTAATAACATAATCACACATTTTGTATAGAATGCGTTATATTGACCTTTAGCTAGCCCTTTAGGGTGGAATGGACAATATGTGTCTAGTTGTGAAGTGGAGGGGAAAGAAATTATTATTCAAACGCTCACCTTATACCTAGAAGCTTTAGCTAGTAACCTAGGGACCTTTTTACTGAAAGAGTAAATGTATTTTGACTGGACTTTTCCGGTTAGGTTAGATGACGTCTCTAAGTAAATTGTTCTAAAACAAAACTTGTGTGCAAAAATCCGCCTCGCGTACCTACTTTTTTATCATTTCCTTAACTACTCGTCCAAGTTACATGTTGTATAGCGTTTATTTACATCTTCAATATTTTCTCTTCATACTATAAATTTGATGTTATAAAGAGGAAATATTAAAGATGTAATTGGTATTGGTATTTGTCACTTTTATTGTACTACAATTTTAGCCTATGCATGCAATCTCACCTGATGACGACGTAGGCTAAGATGGTAGCGGGCTAATCTAACGATGATATGGCAGTTATATTAAACTCATAAGTACCACTATTCGGTTTGTACGCGACATCGAACCGGAACGCTAAATCGCTTAGCGGCACGTCTTTGTCGATGGGTGGTAAATAGCCACGGCCGAAGCCCCCCACAAGACTAGACCAGAGAAAACTAAGAAATAATGAAATTCTAAATTGCCAAGCCGGTAATCGAACCCGGGACCTCTAATTACAACCAATGAGGTTATAAAAATGGTTTTTCGGAAGCTAGACCTATAAAAGTGACGTAATATTGGCTATCTCACTAGTCGAAGATAACAGAAATCGGTTACCAATGCGCTGTTGAAAAATTTTTTCTTTACGATTTTCTTACAGCATAAATTATGATTTGAAAGTGTGGAGCTATAAAGACATTGCATTATTTCACAAAAAGTTTTTTTCAGATCTAACGATACCATCTCGGTAAATAGGTACAAAGCATGAGCAAACAATACAGCTGGCCGGATGTTACGTCAGTTCTAGATACAGATCATTAGCAGACTTCAGAGATAAGCGGTGAGCGCGGTCAGTGATCGAGTGTATGAAAAAAGCTACATTAGTTTTTTTTTCTTTTTTATATGACCCAGCGCAATCTCATTTGAATATTGGATTGACGCGGCCATTGTTTAACCCAAAGATCCATGATCTGCAATGGGCATTCACTACTATAAAACTATTACCGGCCAACTACAGGGCCCGGGTCTCCTCCCACGATGGGAAGGGGTTTAGCCCGTAGGCCACCATGCTGGCGATGTGCGAATAGACTTCACACTTCTTTCAGAACGACATGGAGAACTCTCATGCATGCAGGTTTCTTCATGATTTTTTTCTTCACCAGCTACGCTTAGTTTGGGGCTAAATGGTATTAATGGTGTGTATTGTCGTAGTACATTTAATTAAAAAAAATATATATAGTTCTCTAGCCATCTGCAGTGGGCTCCGCGAATGAATTTCGACCCTTCAGGATCTTTTATGATCGCCACATCCACGCCATTATTTTCGGAGAAGATAACGAGGCTGGTCTAACTGAGGATTCTAAGACAGATCAATTTTGCTGTAGGTACAAAGTGATTAAGTTACTCCAAACTCATACCAAGTGGATTCTAAGAACGAGTTTGTTTACTAACAAGCCCAATATCGTCATATCGAAACATAAATATCAGATATGAGGTACTTAGATTTATCTATAACCTTATCTTCGAAGTTTTCTACTAGATAAACTATTAATTGTATATAGTATTTATGTAGATAGATATGCGAATATATATGTTTATTTACATGCACCGCCTACTTCTCTTCTTGAGCTGTGTTTTACGCCGTTGGTTGCCTGAATGAGATCGCTATGTAGTGATTAGGCCGCAAAATTGTGTACTTTTCGTTAAATTTTTCTATATGTTTATGTGTACAATAAAAGTGTATTCATACAATCAACTATTCAACCAAAGTATAAATTGGTTAACTATTTTATACAGGAATAATTGAAGGAACAAACAGACAGACAATCTGATGGTACTTGGAAAACTTTATCTATAAACAGAGAAACACTTCGCAGGGCATGCAAAAAATACGTCCTACAAAGTGCCACCCCGTTCCTATTCATCTGAGGCGTAGACTATACTCATGTAGACGGTCAATTGGCACAGTGGGCAGTGACCCTGCTGTCTGAGTCCAAGGCCGTGAGTTCGAATGTTTTTCAGTCTCTGGGTGTTTCTGTATATTATAAGTATTTTTTTTTATTACTGATTAAAATTATTCTACGATGTGTGTACTGTCGTAGTATATTAATTTATATTTAATCAAAGTCAAAGTCAAAGTCAAAAATATCTTTATTCAAGTAGGCCTATAGGTGGCACTTTTGATGCGTACATAAGAATCACACGGTAGTGAGATGATGGCGATAACCACATTCGTTAACTTAAAACTAAAGCTACGACGGTTCCAAACGCGTCCTGGTCTAAGAAGAAGCCCACAACAAACTTAGCCGGGTGTTTTTTTTTTTTTTATTAATCACACCGGCATCCGGCCCTTCAGACTAAAACAGAGTACCTAACGGAAAGTGAGTAAATAAGAACGGCGGTAGTAGGTACTTCCTCGAACGAGCTCGTTCACAAAAATATCTATTACTACTAAAACAACTACTTAAACAAAATAAAACCAAAGCGACCATGTGAAATAATAAAATACTCCTACCTAATAAATGTTAATGAAATTCTATATACCTCGGGAGGGATATTATTAACTCATAACTTTGTCTAACTTAATTAAATAGGGAGAAAGTTGTGTCAAGAAGACCTCTTCAAGTCAAAATTGTATGATTCTATATACAAAACTTTCATCGTTTAGTATGCCCCGAATATTATGTGTTAGGTTGCGGGTGTAACTATAGGTACATGACGCTTAAAACCTACGCCACAGGTCAGTTGCGTGTGTTAGGAAATAGGGAATTATAGCACTTTATCTATGATAAACCCGATGATTATATTAAATATATCAACAAATCATAGTTTGTATACTCATTGATAATGTATTGAAAATAGAATAATGGACTTTAATAGACTGACAAAGAAAAGTATAGGATCTATGGCGGGAGACGCGAGTTTGACAAGATAGATTGGCGGGAAAGAAAAGTTAGCACAACACTGCTCTAAAGCAGGTTTGTGGGCTTTAAAGATGTCTTTTATAAAATGACTACTTTAATAGTAAGGAAGAATAGTAGCCATTAGAATAAATAATTACTGCTAAGAAAATAGGTATTTAGCTTCAATAATACTGTTAATTAATGAAAGATCTAAGTGCCATCCTGAACATTGTGGGTATTGAAGTGAATATCTGAATACCTTGGTCTCCCACCTCCTTTTTATATTTTTTAGCACGTGCATAGAAGGTATGCACAGGGTATACAGATGATATAAAATGTAGAAAATCTCCAGTACGAGTTACATAAAACTTAAGGATAGGAAAAGTAAGAGTTATAAAAAGCCTACCCTTAAGTATTTATAACTCGTACTGGAGATTTTCTTTATTTTATGTCATCTGCATACCCTCAAAGCACGCCACTGCCACAGGTATACACATGGCTGCATTTTGTAGGACCTGTTCTTTGCATGCTCCTTTTCCACGAACCATAAGTCTGGCAATCTGCTTGGTCCTTAAATTACTATTAACCAAAAAAAAGTGTTAAAAAATACTTTCACCGATAGCGCCTCGGGGCTCGCTCAGAGCCGACGGACTCAGAGTGACGTTCTCGTACTATTACTATCTAATAACACTTTGTTGGTTACTGTTAAATGCTCATGACGTCAGTCATAAATCGTAGTTAGAATAATTTTTACTACCATTTCTTTTTTAAAAATTCAAACCATTCATTTCTAATAAAAGACTAAGTGTTTATAATATAATTATATCTGAATTTGGCTAGTTACCACCCAACCGATTTATTAGTGGTATTAAAAAAAAACGGTGATAGCGCAGAGGGTAGGAGCTCGACTTTTTTTAAGTTATGTGCGTTTTAAATAGTTAAAATATCACTTGCTTCAACAGTGAAGGATAACATCGAGATCTGCATGACTGAGAGTTCTACATAATGTTCTCAAAGGTATGTGAAGTTCACCAATCTGCATTGGGCCAGCGTGGTGGACTACGGCCTTAACCCCTTCTAATTGTAGGAGGATTGTAGGATGACCTGTATTGGGCCGGTAATGGGTTGATATGATGATGATTAATACAACTGCTTTAGGTTAGCTCGCTACAGTTAAAGACTGCATTATCGCTCACCACTAGATGAGATTGGAGATTGTAATGAAAAAGTAACTAGTGAAATAAAAAAAATCGACTCAAAGAAATTTTAATTACGTAAGCTGAAATAGAAATTAAACGAGTGGATACTTTTAGTAGGGGAGAACGGGCGCGGGCTGTGAAAGTAACATTTTAGTAGTCATGGTGAAAAGTGGCTGCGATAGAATTTTTCTAAAGGTTTTCCGTAACGGTCTAATTTCCACGCTCTTTACAAACAAAGGCTTGGTGGGTGGGAAAAAATCAAATGCATTTTTACCTCGTTCAAGTTAAAATGCGGGACATTATTTCACAAGTGAATGCTAATGATTATGTTAATGTGTTAGCAGAACTTATTTACAATAAACGTTTTTATGTACGCATTTAAATGTGGTTGGAGTACATGAAAACATGTAAATACATGTCGTGGTGGCTTTAAATTTTTCTACTCTGCAACAGCCATTTCTTTGAAAGTTAATTACCTCTACTAACACTAGTTTTACAAGCTACTAGCAACGCCCTGTGTGAAAGTTATTTGCCAGTTCGTTATATGTAGACTCTGCTTTTGAAACCAGTGGTAGTGTCACTACAACCAGACAGGATTAAAGTTTCAAATGTTCTTTCAAAGTATGAATAAATCTTGTAATTGAATATCTATATTTATAAGGATATGCGATTCGATATCAGAAGTGGGATACCTTTTTTTCTTTTGCAATAAATGTTATTTTAAACATGAAATTACAAGGGGATGTCCATTCAATCGGAGTAATTAATAACACAAACAGTTAGCGCTATCTTACACAGGATATATGCTAGCAACAATCGCGATCTATAACCTATTTACATAGAAATGCACAGCGCTGATAAACATCGCCCAATGGGCCGCGACACATTATGCTAATTCGCCTACAAACCTTGTATGGACCAATTAATATAAGCTATATGCTAACTTGGAGTGGTTCTAAGTGCATCTTGATATTGTTGGTTCTATGCTCCACCTTAGCTGCGTTAATTAGATACTGTTTCCGCTCATTACAGCTGTTCAATTCATAACTTTTCCAAAAATACTGTCCGGTTTTTTTTTAATTATAATTGCTAAAAGAAACGTATTAATAGAAATTAAAAGTTCATAATCGCGTGTGACAACGTAACGTGTAGATATTAAGATACTTATTACCTGCGAAACAACAAAGTAATTCCGAGAATAGTCATAATTCGAAATGTTTTTCGACCATTACTTTCATAATACTAATTGGCTGACCAAGAACATGTTCCACCTTCAACAAGCAACACTTTGCACGGCATGCAAAGAACACGTCCTGCAAAGTGCAAAGCGTCCATAGACATAAAGCAGGTTATAAGCATTATGTTTCTGTATAACACAGTCAACCACGCCCGTTAGATCAAAACACAGCCATGCTACTTGAGTAGAGAGATAGTATTTACCGGGACGAGCTCTTTCACGAAAAGCCCTAATACTTTTAAATATTTTCTTTTGTTTATGATTGCCGAGTAGAGAAGGTTCTCTTACACCGTTTGACGGCCGAATGGACAGCGACCCTGCTTTCTGTCCAAGGCCGTGAGTTCAATTACCACAACTGGAAAATGCTTATGTGATGAACATGAATGCTTTTCAGTGTCTGGGTGTTTATATGTATATTATAAGTATTTATGGATATTATTCATAAAAATATTCATCCGTCATCTCAGTACCCATAACACAAGCTACGTTGACTTTGGGGCTAGATGGCGATGTGTCGTAGTATATTTATTTATTTATTCTCAGATAGTTGGTATAAAAGCAGGCGTACGTTGAGAATCAGTGAGTCAGCTCTGAGTGAAGCAATTTTTAAGCGAAACAAGTGATCAAGTATTATAACTAATGACTGTGTCTACCTTTCCGGACTAGCATTAACCTGAATTTAGAAGTGTGTATTTTGACTGAAGAGCTGATGAAAGCCTTACAAGAGTCATCAACCACAACATTATTTTTTACTCAAAATAAATAATAAAAATAAATAAATATACAACGACAGTACAAACATCGCCACCTAGGCCCAAAGTAAGCGTAGCTTGTGTTATGAGTACTAAGATGACTGATGATTATTTTAATGAATAATATACATACATACTTATAATACACATATAAACACCCAGACACTGAAAAACATTCATGTTCATCACACAAACATTTTCCAGTCGTGAGAATCGAACCCACGGACTTTGACTCGGAAAGCAGGGTCGCTGCGCACTGCGCCAATCGGCCGTCAAAATCATCAGTAGGTGCCAAAACAGTGTTATGAAATTAGCGCTTTTCCCTCGTGTCTTTTTTTATGAAGTAATTAATATACTACAGGTACTCCTAGTTTGCATATAGCTTATATGCAAACTTGAAGTGGTTTGCTAAGTGCATCTTGATATTGTTGGCGGGGTTTACTTTACATACGCTAATTACCTACTGTCTTCGCACATTACAGGGCAGGCAGGATTTTACAGCATTTGGACCAGAAGAAGCAAATAGTAGGCAGATGATTATAGCACGGGGATTTCTTTTACAATCATCATTATTACCTGGTAATAGGTTGATGCTGATTGTACTACAGGGCACGGGTTTCCTTCTAAAATGAGAACAGATTAGTCTAACAGTATAGCAGAATTCATAAGCTTGTAAGAATATTATGGAAAACTTTCAGCAGGAAACCTGCATTTTCAAATCAAGAGTGAACAGGCCAAGGCTGGATCATCGCTTACCATCAGGTGTGATTGCAGTCAAGCGCTTGTCTATAAACATAAAAAAAATCTAGCGACGTTTGCTTATAACGCTAACAGGCAATCGAACTAGGTCCCGCTAGAAAGGAAGCCGAAGGTTAACCACTCAACTATCACCACTATATATTATAAAGTATTATCGTAAAAGATCCACTCGAAATCTATTTAATTCAGCATGGCAGGAAATGGAACGAGCAAGAAAACGGCGGGCATAGTTGAAGACAAAAACTAAACATCACTTGCGAGGGTCGCGAAGACCCTAATAACTTCGTGTGACGGTCATCTCACAGGGTTGACGTTTAAACTTTACCCGTAGATGTTTACAGCGGCCCGAGTGGGGCACTTACGGAGCATCACATAAAACTGTCGCCCTAAGAACGCTGGACACGATACCTTCATTTCTGGAAAAACTTTAATAGTTTGATATTTATACGACGTCTATTGGCCGGGGTATGTGCTGTAATAACGCTTGTAAAGTGTTTGCGGCTTGCGGAATGTTCGTAATAGGGTTACTTTCTAAAGCTAAACCATTTTCAGTTATATATCATACTAGCTGTCCCGGCGAACTTCGTACCGCGGATCATTTTTTTTTGTGATGAATGTTATATTTTATTACTTATTATCCTATTCCGGTCTAAAAGGAATGCAAAAAATCAAAAAACATAAAAATTGGTCCAGCCGTTCTTGAGGTATAAATTATGTAACTAACACAACTTTCTTTTATATATATAGATGTATGAGATATTTTATTATTATATTATTTGGCTACTATATATTGGTCTCATCAATACTTTAATAATAATAGAAAATAAAAATTAAAAATAATAATCTTTATTGCCATTCTCTATTCTTAATACAAAATCTTGAACTAAATTATACCCAATTTATTATTAACAATATGGCAAATGGCCGCAAACTCAGCCTTATGCATTGGCAACAAAGACTACAGAACTTTGTGCTTGACCCCCTTAACTCAAACGATGTTTTTTTATTTCATTCGGTAAATAGCAAAGAATATGTTTCAGGTCAATTCTATACTACGCTTTGCTTTATCTATAGCTTTATAGCTATAGATAATGAAAGGCGATATTATTCCAAATTTGTTCTATTTCTGTGTGTGTTAATGTTAGCCCTTCATTGGAATCTAATCTGTTGTTAAATGATGAATGATCTAAGATGGTATCCGGCTTTTAAGCTATGTCAGTTACAAATAAAATAAAAAAAGTATAAAACAGTATATCATACATTTCCAGCATCTCAATACTTCCGTGTACAAAGCCCTAAGCAGATAATTCCGGCTAGTTACTTCGGAGTCGTCACCTGGGAGCGACTAATTGCCGCAACACAACCATATACGCTGCAAGTATATGTTCAAATTCAAAATTCAAATTCAAATTCATTTATTTCAAGTAGGCCTACTTTATAAGCACTTTTGAAACGTCAAGTATGCATGTTTGTGTGACTCTACCACCGGTTCGGAAAGCAGATTCTACCGAGAAGAGCCGGCAAGAAACTCAGTAGTTGCTCTTTTCTTTTCTATGAGTGGAATCTTAAATATTTGCTTAAGAGGCTAAGTTTGAAAAGAAACTGTTTATCGTTTTCATAATTCTATACTCATAGACCTATATCCACCATTATCATCCACCCACATACATTCACAATTTAATTTAACGGTCAAATGGCACAGAGGGCAGCGAGGTGAGAAAGCAGGGTGCTTTCGGAGTCCAAGGCCGTGGGTTCGATTCCCACAACTGGAAAATGCTTGTGTGACGAACATGAAGGTTTTTCGTTGTCTGGGTGTTTATCTGTATCTTATTAGAATTTATTTATTTATACTCTTTATTTGGACACCACTCAGTAAAACACTCAGTAAGCGATTTCCATTTATCTCCTTCTCTATATCCATACAAAATATCTATCAAACAAATAAAGTTAAAATTTTCTAATGAAAAATGCAACCATTCCATCAGTATTTTATTATGACGTTGTCACGTTCAACTATCGTCAATAAACCTATACAGACAACCGTTTTTTTTTAATTTATATGTATATTATTCATAAAAATATTCATCAGTCATCTAAGTAGGTACCCATAACACATTTGTGGCCACATTTGTGGCTAGGTTGCGATGTGTGAATGGTCAAAGTATATTTATTTATTTATCATGAGTGTATTAACTGAGGAGTACTCGCCTCTCATAGGAGAGATGGTTTAAGGGAATCGTCCCACCATGCAGCTCCAATTCGAGTTGATGGGCTAAAACAGTTATCAATATCTCACTTTAGTAATTAGAGACACGGCGGTGGACACCAGCAATTTCCTAACTCCGGAGTGGTACTGAGAATTCTTAACAGAAGTTCCACATACAGTCCACCTATACGCAATGCCTCGGCCTGCAGCGATAAGGCCGCCTTTTGTATTCTACTTCTGTCTTTGTTCTTTTAGTAAATTTCTATTGTTCTTTTAGTTTTATAACATAGTAGTGTACAAATACAGAGTTAAATGAAAATAAATAAATGGGCCAGAGTGGTGGACTACGGCTTTAACACCTTCTCATTGTGGGTGGAGACCCGTGCCCTTTAGTTGGTCGGTAATGGTTTGATATGGTGATGATGATGTCTAACCCAAGATCTTGTGATACGTTCATGAAAACCATGATAAGGAGGCAGTTCTAGAAAGACGCAAACTCTATATGAGCTCCATATTTCATTATGGTCGGTGTAGTAATTAAGAGACGTAGGTACCAATAAACAAACAGACGCACTTCCCCATTTACACTAAATACGGATGATGGGTTAAAAGCCAACAATATTTAAACGCACCGGTTACCATCTAACCTAGACATTAAACAAATAACCGGGGGATAGTCATATATCCTCTACGAGGCATGGGAGGTAATGTCCTAATTTTACGCATCCAGTCCGAGCACCCTGAATATTTACGGTGATAGATAATAATATACTTACCGCAAAAGCAACTATCCATAAAACCTTTTTTGAGTTTATGTGTTTTGCACATCCGGACTTATACCTACACTGTAAAGGTGAAAGTGTTTTGGCTTAATATTCTTTCACGAAGCAACGAAACAGCTAATGAACAATGGACGAATGAACTTGGTGGCACGACGAGAAATAAGCGGATATTTTTCATTTTTCGCCTTTATCCACTGCTTTCCTCACCATCTGTATCAACTTCAATCCGACGTAGATCACTTGCATAAGAGTACCAGGCTGTCAGCAAATAGGGAGAAGTGATAGGAAATCGTGAGACAAGTAATATATTTTGTCCCAAACATTGTAGGTAACATGACAGTATTTTTTGATGTGGGAAAACTATAAAACTTTTGATAATAGCTTATTAAATTAGGCGGATTGTTTATGACATCCTTCCTAATAACATGTGTATATGTTTGGTCTTCCTTCACGCCTTAGCTAAGCAACCTATCAACTTGATTATTGGTATAGTTAGTTGAAAAGAAGGATAGGCTAATTTTTGTTCCAGGAAACAAATGGTTCCCACGGGATTAGTAAAAACCGTAATAAACGCGAACGAAGAACGCGAGCAAAGTAAAGCAAGAGCAAGACAATTCCCGGTGGCTTAAGTCGTTTCACACAACCTGACCACAACCCCTGACCAGAGTATTACGTCGAAGAGCAATAGTAATAATGATAAAAATCCGAATATAAATCAATGTAGTGACGCGTTCACGCCATAGCAATCCGACGAGTACCAGATTTGGGTCGGCGCTGGAAAATTGCGCGGGTGATCGATGGCAGCGAGATGTCGTGAATCACGATTATATCCGGTACATTTCTGACTTTCGCATAGTTGCGCTCTAACTGAAAAATATTATCTTGATACTCCCATTGTTATTTACTAACGATGAACGATGAAATGGCCAGCAATATTTGTCATATATAATGTACAATTCGCGGGGCACATATCTAACCGACCGATGGACTTTAGGATCCCAAGGTGCTGGAATTTCGAACCCCAACGAGTCCACCTGGCTCGTAAGCAAGCGAGTCGCAGGGAGCCGCTGGAAATATGGGCCCAAGGTCGTGGATTTTTCGAAGCTTCCTACGAAAGACGTTTGTCCAGTAGTGGACGTCAACATCAATGATGAGCATCAAGCTTAAATTCCTTCAATACGCAACATCTAAAGTACACTCGTGAATTTCTCGAAAAAAAGTCATCATCTGAGAACGCACTGTTAACAAAGCGAAACTTGCTTTGAGGGTAGAATACGAGTCTATCGGAGTGGTGAAAAGAAAAAGTACCATGATACTGGCCCGTATTAAATAGCAAAATGATAAGATTACTTTGTTAATAATAAAATTAATAATATAATCATATCATTTTATTATCTAGCCCACTCGATGACATAGCTTAATTTAGGGGTTACTAGCCCTGTTTTCCGAGACACATTCTCAACAAGTTCGTAAAACCGTTACACTTAGTATATGTTTTAATTTATGTGTAATGTCTAAGTACCTACTTTTGATCCTTTTTTCGTTTTCTTTTATATAAAATAAAGCTAATTTTATTTTATCATTATGATATTTTGTACGTTACGTTACGTTATTATGTTACGTCTCACAGCTGGGCACGTACCTTCTCTATCATATCAACGCTTGATGCGGGTGAGTGGTTTAAAATACCATATAAAAAAACATAAAATTACGTAAAATGAAACTCAAATCCTAGACAGCTTCGGTCTATCTTAACAGGGGCGGGAACAAAAGGCTTTATTGTATCTCTTCTTGTTGACAGAAAATTATTATTGCATTTCGCGAAATGATCCCAAAGGAAATTACAAAGACATAAAAATGTCGGCCACTGTACCATCTACTAAACGATTTTCGTATTCATCTCTCAACTCTGTGTAGTCAAAGAAATACGTAAACGCAAACAATATGAATTTCTAGTGTTTTATCATCAAACATTTTATTAGGAATCATCACTGCCCAACATCAATATCATTTTTAGAAGCAGTATAACTTCTTGTGACAGTCGTCCGGGAAGTACTAACAACATGCTTATTTCTTCCGCTAAGCAGCATTGTTGCAGTGTTGTGTTCTGGTCTGAAGGGAGCGGGTGCTGGTGTAATTAAAATAAATAAATAAATAATAATAAATAAATAAGTATACTACGACAATACACACATCGCCATCTAGTCCCAAAGTAAGCGTAGCTTGTGTTATGGGTACTAAGATAACTGATGAATAATTTTATGAATAATATACAAAAATACTCATAATATATAGTATTATATAGATAAACACCCAGACACTGAAGAACATTCGTGTTCATCACACAAATATTGTCCAGCTGTGGGAATCGAACCCACGGCCTTGGACTAAGAAAGCAGGGGCTCTGCACATTACATGCACATAAGGCTTCACATCTACGCGTCAGTTTGATGGACACAGGGTAACACTTTGCAGGAAGTGTTCCTTTCAAGCCCTGCGAAAGGTTTTCCATTTCCCATCAAGTGGGTTACTTGCTTGCTCCATCAATAATTAACAATAAAAAACCAAAAGCTTACACCAGTCCACTTTTGGACTTAGGTAACTCCTAATAGCCTCTCCTCCTGGGCAGACAGATTGGTGAAAACAGTTTCTTGGTATGTCATTTAGTTTTAGACTCCCGCTGTGAAATAAAACACCGTGTACACTTCTAGATATAATCAAAGCAAACCTCCTCGGTCCAGTTGAAGAAACAAATCTATATTACTACCCAGTCCCGATTCTGTACATTATAATTTAAGCAAGACACCGAACTTGTTCCCCTCGTCTCGAACGCAGTTTACAAATCATACAGTCAAACGCAATTTTTTTTAAGAATATAGAACACAGTTGCCGACGGTGCGGCGTCTGTTTTAGACCATATAAATATAACTTGACCACTGACTGTAGGTGCATGGCCATTTCTATATACGATCTATTTGATTGCCTACTAATTATCATAAACACAGCACTAATATAATGCAATAACTCTTGAGAACCATTCTTCAGCGATTGTAATTTTACAAAAATAATAAAGTTACTTAGATTATTAATGTAACAAAAATAATGTATAGCAGATAGATCAATGCGCTAATTATATATGTAAACCTACCTACTTCTTTTCTGTGATGCATCGTGAAAATTGTATGATTTTTGCGAATATCCTTGAATAGCAAAATTTAGTGTAGGTAAACGAGTGTACCTATCGTGTTGTCAAATGTTAGTATGCACGAAAAAAAAAATTGACATACCGGCCAGCGCTTGATTACAATCACACCTGATGGCAAATAATTGAGTCAAGTTACAAGATACCTATTCACTCTTGCTTTGAATTACCAAATACAATAGATGCTGTGAAAAACAGAAGCTTGACGTATTTGTCTAAATGCTTTAAAACAAAAACAAACCGACGGCAACCGCAGTGCCTCCGTTGTACTACTATGATAGTGACTCCACTGTATGATCGTTAAACTGTATTTCCGACTATCGCACAGTGAGCTCCGGATATAAATGTTAATTTCCGAGTCCATTGTACAAGTTGCCGCAATGAGTTTGCCGAATAAATTATAAATGAGCGTAATATGTGTGCAAAGAGCCTCAGATAACGTCGCCTCGACGCATTGTTAGCGCGGGGTCACTAATTAGCCAATAAATATGTAACTTTTGAGCCATTGCATTGAATATGACGCTAAGTTTTTAATTCATTCATTAATCCTTAAGTATGTGATATCCTTGTATATAGGACTTCGACCTCCATTTGTCAGGGAAGTCCCCAGTACGATTTCCGGGACGCACGGTGCAGGAAAACATCGTTAGAAAACCCGCATACCTAAGTGTTCTGCATCAAGTTTTCTAAACGGAGACCTATGCTCTGTATCGGGCATTTTTACTTACACGAACGAATCAGTTAATTAATTATGGTTGCTAATCCAAATTCTGAATTACATCCAAAAGATATTTCGATAAAATTTCAAAGGACCTACAGCAGTGCGTAATTTTTGTCTTTTAGTCAAAATAAATAGGAAAACAGGTCATCTTTGTTTCAGTTCCTAAAGACTTCAAACGCAAAACTTTTTCATTTAAATTCAGGAGAAGAATTCATGAGAAAATATGCTTTACTCAGAATGAAGAACATTCAGAAGACGACTAATATTGAAGAATCAAAAACCCACTCCACTTTAGTAGTGTTTCTCGAACCGACTAGGCGGTTAGTTACTTCACTCCATGTAGCAATTGATAGTAATTATTTGACCTGTTATGTTCGAAAACGTTTACCATAAAGTTTGTGAGCTAGCAACATTACGCGGGTGTGAAGAGAGACGTGCGTGGAGCGTTTTCACTGTTTTTGAACACAATGCACTGTATGCACCAATGGCTGAATGAGGGTTCCATATGTTTTGTGGCTTTACTTTTAGTTGCAATAAACTTTTATTCTTCGACTGTTCATCAACAAAAAACTTTTATGGTCGCTAAAAGAAGACTAAAGCTAGAAATTAAATTTCCATTTAATAATTTTGTCGGCGACTCCTGAAGATTACTGTAAACTATCTAGAGTTCCAATCCGCTTGTTTGCGAAGTAAACAACTTTCATTTACTGAACAAACTAATCCAGAGTTTATGCAAGGGATGCCTTCATTTTAGTTAAAGGTATAATAACAACAGCGGTGATCAGGTTGCCGGATCAACTCTTGTTGAGACTTGAGAAGCCTATCTACAAACTCGACTTTATATTGGTTACCTATTCATTTTATTGGAGATCGTGGAGAGTTATGTTCGGAGTATTTCTACTTCAGTAAATCAGAAATGAAGGAACTGTTCGGTGAACAATTAAATTGTATTCATTCATTCAAATGAGTGGTATCCTGATCCGTATATCTTGTGATTACCTCTGAAATTTGTAGCAGCAACATATAAAAATGTCGAGATGTCATGTCCAGTGGCGTGCATAGAGTGTATGCAGATGATATAAAATGAAGAAAATCTCCAGTAAGAGTAGTAAAAAACTTAAAAATAGGCTTTGTAAGAGTTACAAAAGGCCTACATTTAAGTATTTATAACTCGTACTGGAGATTTTCTACATTTTATATCATCTGCATACCCTCTATGCACGCCACTGGTCATGTCACGAACGTTACCTTAAAATTGTTTTTGTTGATTTGTAACTATGGTGTAGACATGAGTTGTAACCTAAGGCGTTCATCGCAATATTCATCATCATCATCATCATATCAACCCACTACCGGCCCGGCTTTAGGCCGTAGTAGTACTGGACTTCACACACCTTTGAGAACTTCATGGAGAAATTATAGGTAATCCGGTTTTTGCACGTTTTCATTCACCGTTGAAGCAAGTGATAGTTTATTTGCTTGTAATCTATCTTGTAATGAGGCCCGCTTCAGCGGGTGCACTTCGACCCTCCAGGATCTTTTGTGCTCTTGTTTTATTTGCTTAATTTGATACACTTTTTTGATATTGCTTCCCACAATGGGGCTATAGCCCCAGGACCTTAAACACCTTTGAGAACTTTATGGAGAACTCTCAGGTGTGCGGTTTCCCTCACGATGCTTTCCTTCACCGTTGAAGCAAGTGTTATTTTAATTGTTTAATTTTATTTTCAGCTATACGTAAACCAACATGTGTATCGAAAGTTAGACATAACTTTCGAGTACTTACAGTTCCTAAACTATCTATACTTACTCATTTAATTTAATGCGCATTTTTTAAAGTGGAAACAGACAGTACAGCGATATGCTGAACAGGCTGACTACATCCACGCAGAATGTTCCTCTAGATCATAGACAGGCGACGTCAAGCTATCTGCTATAGGTACAATTTATAGGTTTAAGCATTGAGTAAAACCATTCAAGAGATAAATTATGTCCAGGAATAGACGTCCATTGACTAAGAAGATTACAACGACGCCCTACATAATATTAAAGTGTAATATCAAGAACATTCTAAGACAGACCAAGAAGATTAATATAAATAGCAAATAAAAATCCCAAAGTGATCACTAATAAAGGTCTTTAAAACTGGCACTAATTTTGAAAGAAGTCATGCCACCTAATTAGTATTTGTTTTTTTTTTGTTTTCTTCTGAGTCTTTTTTCTTTGTGTTGTAGGCTTACACTTTGTATGATATAATAATTGATATATATTATATACATATATGTACATATAATTTTATAACTGCTTCTTGTGTACAAACTAACTTTAGAGTCTAAGTGTTTTTTTTTCCCTTTCCTTTGTTGGGTTGCCTGGCAGAGATCGCTTTTTAACGATAAGGCCGCCCATTGTACTGTCTCCTCGCACAGTGAGAAGGGTTTAAGTGTCCTAGTCCACCACGCTGGCTCAGTGCGGATTGGTGGACTCCACGTGCCTAAGAGAGCATTATGGAGAAGTCTCATGCATCCAGGTTTCTTACGATGTTTTCCTTCACGGTTGAAGCAAGTTATATTTTAATTGTTTAAAACGCACGTAACTTTGAAAACTTAGAGCTGCGTGCTGGGATTCGAACTCGCCCCCCGAAAGTGAAGCTCCTACCCAATGCGCTATCACCGTTTTTAAAACATATGTACATATTAATATGAAAAATGCGAAAGTTTTTCTGATTGTTTATTTGTTTGTTGCTTATGTTCTGCCCAACCACTGCATTGATCTTGATGTGACACACATGTAATTTGCATCCTGGAAAATGACCAGAGTAACGTTTTCTGCAGATTGAAAAATAGCCTGTTTACCAACCTGGGTTTTCCAGTTACATCGATCATGGGGAAACTAAGCAGAGATACTTCGTATCCGTATAAAAAACAGAAAATCGATACAAAAGCAACATCTCAGTAAGTACTGAGCCTATAAAATTAAGTCTCAAAATAATGTTTAGCCACGGCGAAATTATGCTACCGCAATTACAAAAATACGTAAATATATTCAGTGGCCGGCTCTAAGTTAGTATATTTTGCGGGGCATAATATTTATTACATTTTATCGACCTTTATTAAAATCCTCTTGCTCATAAAAATCACGAAATCTGCGCATAAATTTCGTAAAAGGCCATTTAGCGGTTTAAAGTCGGCAAAAAACGAATTACGGAAGCGCGCGGCACAAATTTCGACGCTAGGCAAGGCAAACTCGGTTTCGTAAATTAAAAGTAAGCAATGGACGATATGGTTCCAGCAATAATGCTCGGACTACACAGGCCGGTGGTACACCGGTCTGGCAGATTAATAAACCATACCCATTTCCGGAGGATCCATAGCCTCCCGGATAGTATTTGTTTCCGTTGTTTATGTTGTTTTTCACAAATACCACCAATCCATTTCCATGCTTTTTTTAATTTTTGGCGCACTAAAAACGTGTTAAATTACATAGTATAACTTACGCCTCTCACCAAGGGAACACGTATTATTTGTATCAGATTGTATCTAGGCAAGTAAAATAAAATTGATAAGTATTTTTGACCAGAATGACTTATTTACAAAAACAATTATGATTCTTTTCAAATATTGCATATTAATTATCGTAGGTAAAACGTTGGATAATTAATACCTTAATAGTGGTCTTTTTTTCTAATTACAGAAACATTATTCATCCATGATTACCGCGTTTTGGAAATTCCCTTTGGAAATTCATCAGTAATCTAAACCTGCGATATGAACCGGTCCGGGAAATACCGGACTGTGTAGTCTAAGCCTAGACAACCAGGGAAATTGCTATTAATCCTTATAGTTGCCGCTCATTTGCTCGGGAATCTCTGCGGGTAGCAGTACAGCTCCAGATATTCTGGATATTAATAATTAATCTAAGCTGAATATATTGTTGGATATAATTTAAGCAAAACGGTTTTAATGTTTGGTTGCAAAACATAGCTGGCAAGTATCGTTTACTTTTCGGACATATGTTTTTAATATAAGGAAAACATCTTTAGGAAACCTGCATGCCTGAGTTCTCTGTTAAGTTCTCAAAGGAGTGGGAAGTCAGCTTGTGGACATCCCATCCACTGCCCAAACCACATTCAGAAAGGAGATCCGTGCCCAGTATTGGGCCGGTAATGGATTGATGATGACGATGATGATAATGACAGAGTTATAAATGAATAAGATAAAGAAGAGATGATCTTTCCAAATTCCCTGTTCAATAGAATAGTAACAGGAACCCAAAAAAATAGAATAAATGCATTAAACACTTATTAGCAAGTGTTCATGAAGCACAATAAGAATACAGGATGCAATGAAACAAGCTATATCCTATGCGGAGAACGCCTTCTGTACTTAATAGAACTATATGTACAATTATTACAGCACGCTACAAACCACAATTCTGCAACAGTTTCACACTAGAAAATGCCTGAAACTTTATTCATGTGAAAAAATAATTACGTAGGTACTTTATCAAGTCCAGATATTATACAATTGGCCGCTTAAGATAGCTGTCAGTGATACTACTACAAGATACTACTATTCAAAAGACCTAGATTAAAACATGTGTAATAAAATACGACAGTTACATTGCAAATGGCATAGACGAATAAGAGAACTGTACTGCATATTATTTGTAACTGAGAAATATATATATATATATATATATATATATATATATATATATATATATAAGAACTGCGTTTGACGCACACCGTGTGCCGATATCCGATATCATAGATGTCATAGTGTATCAAGACCCAGGTTAGTTTTAGTTGGACTTTCGTTTGCACGTAAGTACGCCAATTGCACAACTACTTACTGCAAAATAGCTGAAATTTGCTTGTACCTTGTGGTCAAAATGCAGGTAATATAAGCAGTTCTTGTAGTTCTTTGTCACAAAGACCACCCATTCTTGGTTATAGCGAAGCATATTTGTGGGTCAAAAACTAAGTAACATAGACTATTTCATTATTCCTCCACATGTTGGCCCTTGACTGCAATCACTTTATACATGCACAAAATCACTGCCTACCCGAAATTGTTGCTCGTTTATGAGTGGGTTTTTCTATTTTACGCCATCTTTCTGTTCAGGCCTACCATGGAGAAAAACCCTGTGCACGCCACTGCTCGTAAGTGATCATGCAGCCTGAGATAGTAACGGGCTAATATCCCGAGTTTACGTACAATAAAACGTGTATGTGCATTTACAACAAGATCCAAGCGGTTTTCGTGCAACAGAAGTCTCTATGTTATATAAGCGTATTTGTATGTTAAAACCTAGTTTATATAGGTATAATAACATATCCCAAGATAGCCCAAAAAACACACTCGTGCATTCACTGTATTCGTGAGATAGAACAACTGTCACTTGTTTACAACAACAGATCCCGAGTTTAAGCACAATAAAACAAGCATGTGCATTTACAACAATAGCCAATCTGTCTTCGCGACACAGAAGGAGTGTCCCTAGTTTACACAAGCGTATTTTTAGATCAATAGCCTAGGTAACATCGCACAAGCACTAGGTAACACGTCAGACACACCTGCGTCTGATGGGAAAACAATAGATCCCGAGTAAACACACAATAAAACGAGCTTGTGCATTTAAAAAAACAGCCAATCTGTCTTCGTGTGATAGAACGCCAGTTCCTAGTTTACATAAGCATAGTTTTATATCAATAGCCTAGGTAACATCGTACAAGTACTAGGTAAAACGTCAGACACGCCTGCGTCTGATGGGAAAACAATAGATCCCGAGTTAACGGACAATAAAACGAGCTTGTGCATTTAAAACAACAGCCGATCTATCTTTGTGAGATAGAACACCAGTCCCTAGTTTACATAAGCATATTTTTATATCAAAACCTAGGTAACACGTCAGACACACCTGCGTCTGATGGGAAAACAATAGATTCCGAGTTAACGCACAATAAAACGAGCTTGTGCATTTAAACAACAGCCAATCTGTCTTCGTGAGATAGAACGCCAGTCCCTAGTTTACATAAGCATATTTTTATATCAAAACCTAGGTAATACGTCAGACACACCTGCGTCTGATGGGAAAACAATAGATCCCGAGTTAACGCACAATAAAACGAGCTTGTGCATTTAAAACAACAGCCGATCTATCTTCGTGAGATAGAACGCCAGTCCCTAGTTTACATAAGCATATTTTTAGATCAATAGCCTAGGTAACATCGCACAAGCACTAGGTAACACGTCAGACATACCTGCGTCTGATGGGAAAACAATAGATTCCGAGTAAACGCACAATAAAACGAGCATGTGCAATTACAACAATAGCCAATCTGTCTTCGTGACACAGAAAGACTATCCCTAGTTTACACAAGCGTATTTTTAGATCAATAGCCTAGGTAACATCGTACAAGCACTAGTTAGCACGTCAAACGCACCTGCGTCTGATAGGAAAACAATAGATCTCGAGTTAACGCACAATAAAACGAACATGTGCATTTACAACAATAGCCAAACTTTCTTCATGAGATAGAACGACTGTCCCTATTTTAAATATTCACACATTTGCAGTCGATACCCATGCAACTTCAAAACTGTACTCATTTACACCTGCGCTTTGTAATTGCTATTTTAATTCTAGTTGCACGCCTAACCGGGGTGGGAATTCCTTTATAATCCTGAAATTAGAAACTGTTTCGACTAAGTTAAATTAACAAAGTTTTTTGATGTTGCGCCAAAGCATATTTGAGTGAAAGGACTCTGGAGAGTTTCATTTAGATGTCAAGCATCCTTTCTAATTATTAAAAGTCTCGTAATAAGTTCTGGATATCTGGTTAGTAGAATCTTTTTCGAGAATATTATTCACCTTGTCCTGAAGCTTAATTTCATTGAGACTTCTACAGCCAGCGCTCGTAGGGGTACGTTTGTATATAAAGAATCGGTTGTATAGAAAATATGACTTTAAAATCAATTTTGACTTTATAATTTTTTTAAACCGCAATTTAAATTGCAATCTGCAATGTTGGTAAAACACCCTCCTAGGGAGAAAGAAATTAAATTTTGTTTATCCTTGCGTTATCAATTTTAAAAAAAACAAAAGGCACCTCTATCTCTCGGCCACACTCAGTAAGTAATGGTACAATAAATCAGATACGGCTTTTTATTGACGCCCCGCAACCATAATTCTGTTTACCTGTCCCCGACCTGAATTATGCGGCGATGCTCGCCTTTAAGCGGTGGGTATTTAATTTTTGGGCAGCGACCCTGCTTTCTGCTTCCAAGGCCGTGGGTTCGATTCCCACAACTGGAAAAATGATTGTGTGATGAACATGAATGTTTTTCAGTGTCTGGTTGTTAATCTGTATAAGTATTTATGTGTATTATATTCATAAAAAGATTCATCAGCTATCTTAGAATCTATAACACAAGCTACGCTTACTTTGGGGCTAGATGGCGATGTGTGAATTGTTGTTGTATATTTATTATTATTATTATCCGAATACTTACAACAGAACTAATAGGTATATATACGTTTATAAATGATACCGCAAAAGACAAGACTGGAGAAAATAGTAAGTTGTTAAAAATTAGCCATTGAATGGTAAGGTATAAATTAATTGAATGGTAGGTAGTACCTAGTTGATTTTCTCAGTAATCTTACCCACTTTTACTTAATAATCTACGTGTGGCAGATTTGTAACTTCCTTAGGAATTGTATTATAAATCCCAAAAAGGATTTCTGTACACTACGGAGAGGATATGATGGTGCAACTAGATTATGTATTAATAAAGACTACCATTTTGTCTTACCGAGACTATTGTATCATAAATATATTACAAAGCCACTTTAAGTAGACTCTCGCGACCCTATCTCGTTATATTTGTAACAATCCAACACGAGTGATTTTAGTTTATACAAAAAACCCTTACTTGCAATATAAATATAGTTTATACATCAAACATCGACATAGCTGTGAGGGACCAAAATCATTTCCATATACATCTCAAAGAGCGGCCATAATTTGCAATTGGCCTTGACAAGGAATATTTAAACACCACCCTCATATTTACGACTCCGTCCAAATACCTCTTTTTATTGTTGAATACTTAAAATGCTTATAATTCATCAATCATTTTTAAACTTAAAAAGCCTAATTGATTAAGTAATGAATGTTTTCACTTTGCAGTTTTTGACCGATACAAATTACCCGAATGTCCAATCAAAAGATTCGATCGGAAAAAATAAGAGTCGCAGATTATAATAATAGTCGCAGATATATAATATATAATAAAGTTATACTACTTACTACTATAAGAATAGTTTTGCCCTGGTTCCACTGGATTAGGTCATCCCTGCTTGGTTACAAAATATGTCCGGCAGGCCGTACGTAGCTCCTGTATTAGTTGTAAGTACAGTGAAAAAACTATCGGGTGGCTAGAGGGGCAAAATACCAGGGGCCTAAGAGTAGAGGGCCCCCGAAAAAACGGCCGTGAGCACAGGAGGATCTTTTAACCTTATTAGAAAATTAAACATAGCTTTTCGTTTAGATACTTACCCACTATAGTACATGCGCAAATTAAACAAAAACAATGGCTAGTTTAGCCTAGGCAAAACTAAAATTGTTACCGTGATATATTTTACTACCGTGACTAACTAAAACACATTGCACAATGCGCTCTGTGATTAACTGACTGACTTAAGAAGTTAATGATAAATGCACGCAATTATTATTATAATTTCATCAGAACACTCTGTTTTTCGAATTTTCCTTATAACATAAACATAGTAAAGAAAAATAGTTATGAAAACTTCATTACATTTTAGTGAAATTCTTTTCACTTAAAAAAAAAAAATTATATAAAAAATAAAAACAAACACAATAAATAGTGTGATTAAATAATATAACTTTGCGTACTTTGCGACGGGATACAACTTACGTTGACATTTTCTTCATAGAGAAAGGACCGGCCCATTCTGATGAATTTGCCACGGGCCCCTAACGGTGTAGTTACGCTACTGAGTAGATAATTAAATCAGTACGCTTGTATGAAATGTGGGGAGCTTTGCCTGCAGCTGCGAGTTGCCAAGATCCTTTTCCGAAACATCTCAAACAAAGACCCTAATTTTCAATCTGACACGACAAGGAATATTTGAGCAGGCATATAAATACAGACAAATCCACATATCTATGATCTTTGTGAAAGACCCTTTCAAGCCGGCGCCGACGGCTATTTGTCCCATGCAGATAAGCCTTTATACCTATTGTCAATTCGGTCGCAATAGACGGATTCGATGTAGTCATTAAAAAAGAATAACGTAAGCAACCCTTTTTTGTAGAGTTATCTTTTCGGGCTGGCGTAACGCGACCACGAGCTTTATAAAAAGTTCTTCAAACGCCGAAATTGATATTACGAGTATAACTTTTTCTGGGTTTTTATTCACAAATGTTACATCGGGATGCCTAAATAATTTTTAATTACGCTTCGTTATTTCCGAATCGCTTTGTTTCAGTAAACTCACAAAGCCTTTGATTGCTCTACCTTTTCTTAAATAATTAAGGCCGGATTGCGAGATTTTGTAAATCAAATCGATTTCATGACTGGATTTTATTTTAAAGAAGTTTATTTCTTTCGCAAATATGCAACAATCCCTTGTACCAATGTTAAAAATTTTCGGATTATGTCACGTCGGTTGAAGTAAAATTTCTTTAGGCACGCTTAAGCGTTACGAAAAGTGTGGCCGTTAGTTTAGAGAAAGATAAAGTTGGTGAAGATAGAAAGAATGAATCATTTATCAATGAAAACCCATAATCAAGTTAAATTTACGGTGAAATTTACCGTATCGTGAAATTTACCGGCACATTTTGTGAATGACGGCTTAATAGAGAACTGTATCATTAAAGGTCCCTCAAGGTCAATATTAAAATGAAGGGCTTAAAATGAAAGCAGCCCACCAGTGACAAGGGTTTCATTAAAGCTATTATGAAAGGACAGCTTATGAAAATAGATTAAAAATATAACGTTAGAAACACATTTATCTAGCACCTTCAACTTCTTTTTGTTATAATTACTTAATAATTTGCTTAATTAAATTAACCTCGATTAGTGTTATTCAATCCTAGTAGTAATATCTTTGTTAAGTCCAGCCGTCGCTCCTTTAGGACAAAAGCATACTTAACGTATCTCCATCGCACCCAGTTAGGGAGCAGCACAGTTGCTCACTCGCAATCGACGTGCCGTTTTCGAGAATGGAACTACTTCAAAATCGCAGTAAAAACGATCCTATTAGCACTGGGATAAAGCTCCAATTTGCTTACAATACTTTAGATCAGGATTTTGACAGGACGATTGTAAGATATAAATGATTTGAGACTCTCAGATTGTATTAATATGACAACATCTGTGTGGATACCGCTGCCATAGATTCAATATATTCCTAGTCTACTGATGGGAGCACTATTTGATCAAAAGCCATCATAAATGACACAAAAAGTAACTACCGAATATCGATCAGCGCTAATGTGAATTCAACGGTGTATCATACCTATGCATATTCATATAGCTGACAACATATTAGCGCACGTATGAGTGCAGTCGCGTTTTTATTGCGCCATCAAACTTTTACGGTCACTTGAGTGCGTTCACATAGAAAGAGGATTCTTTGTATTTTGCTTTATACTCTATAATAAGTTTTTTTTTAGTGGCCGGTAGCTCTTCTATGTCACCACACAGAGCTAAGTCGTACAGAGGTCTGACGAACCAATTTAGACAAAGAAATTGTGATTTAAGGATGAGGAAAGGACCCTTTAGAAGTGCCTAGTTTGAAAAAAACAACGTCTGCTCTTTTGAATCGTGAAAGTTAACTATGATATGTATAGGATCGAAAGAGCGACATCTATTTACAATACTGGGAAACAGTTCTGTCACTAGATGGCGCTTCTTCATGTACACACTAGTCAATCTGGCCTCAATAAGTAAGTGTTCTATATACTGTAGCGAAGCCGTCGGGTTTTACCACAAGGTCAAATACGAACTCCGAAATTCTCTTGAAGTCAACAATACTTAAAATTTAGCGGTTGATTATAAGAGGATTTAGGCTAGCCAAGCGGATCTGATATGAAAGTCTTCAACGCAAAAGTTAATATACTTGCAAAGTATTTTTAAGCGGCTTAGTCCACTAAGCTCTACAATGGAAATGGTTATATATAGCTAACTCATAACAAATGTCTCTATGAGGTTTAAGTAAAGACACACTTTGATTCACCGGAACGCGAAAATTAAGCACAAAATTTGTTATATGACCACCAGTTTTGAAAACTTTGTATATGAGAAGAGTTTCTCAAGAAGAACCACTTTTTATTTGATTAAATACTACCGTAAAGTTGCTTGCTCAAATTTTAGCCAATACAATGGATAGTAGATAGACTATCTACTATCTAAACTGGCTAAAATTTGAGCTATTATTGACTATCTACTATCCATTAGATCTATATATTCTAGATTAGATAGTGTAGTTCCACACATTTTCGAATCGCAAGTTTTAACTTAGGAACTGATCAGTGGCGTGCACTGAGTTTCTTACCAGGGTATGCATACAGCAGGAAACCTTAAACTCTTATACCAGTTATATAAAAATTTTAAGGTAGGCAGTGCTGTTGTGCACGTATGAAGTGCACGCCGCTGGAACTGACTTCTATTTTACGAACTTGATGCAGTAGTATGCACTAATTACGGCAATGCTTATTTCTGCTACAGCATGGCTTTGCTCCGGCCTGAAGCGCGTGGTTGCTAGTGCAATTACAGGAGAATGAGGCTTCACGCTTCAGGAAGATGGCACTTAACTAGATGTGTTCCTTGCATGCCCTGCGAAGGCGTTGGTTTTTCACTCGTCATTTTAGTCGGGCCATCAAGCTGTACAATCAATCTAACAAGTGGTGGCTGTCACTAATGAATCATACTTTCGCGCGTCCAAAATTAAAAAGCACCAATTTTAAAACGCGTCCCACAAATCACACTTGGCATGTGTCAAAATAATCCTGCACCGCGCACAAAGGGTTGTTTGCCTTCGTATTTATGTCATCAGGTCGCAGGGTCCCTGGCGTATTCCATACGTTCTCAGAGTATCATAATTCATAAAACAAGCACAATTTGTAACACGTCTAATATGCTTAGTTTATATGGACCCATCATGACTGTAATTTCGGTTTGGGTGTATGAGTAAATTGAAATGAAAGCAATATTACAAATGTCGCGAACGTTTGTGCCATGATTTGTGACTGATTTATACATCACATAAATATCCAAGTCGAAGTTTTATAGCTAACAAAAGCCTAAATTTTTCATGAAATTCATAAATTGTAGACGTTCTAGATCTAGCAAGATATTTTTTTTGTTATTATATCAAAAATTACATCGAATTGACAATTTTCACATTCTTGGAAATCCCAGAACGAGGACTTTTGTATATAGAAATATTGAACATTATGTTTTCTTACTATACTGTGTCACAGATCCCATAACGCCCTGATATTATGATGCTCGATATTTTAATAAAGTCTCACAGAAGTCTACAGTCATATTATATGATATTTCAAAGATAGATATGAAACTAAAACTAAACTAATAAAATGTTTTTGTTTTTTAACTCTATCCAGTGGTATAATATGATGATACGTTAAGAGAAAAATTAATATATTTTTGTTAAGCCAAAATTTGTTATTTTATTTTTGTACCGCACACATATAGGTCGGGAACTTCGAATCTGCCTTATGAAATACTATGTAAAAAAAAATTACGAAAACCATATAAAAAGGAATCACAAACCGTATAGAAGTAAAAAGCTTCACCAGGATTAAAAAACGCAATATAAAGATGGCTTCGAAAATATTTACCTCCACCGGCATCTACTTTCTCGCTGGGAACTACCGCAGACTCACCTAAATTTTTAACGGAGCCATCAAACTGAGTGCAATTTATGGAATAACTTGCATACAAAGTGCTTACACTGCTGCAATTTTATAAAGTAAATATAAATATACACTTTATATATTACACTCAGAATGTAAAACCAATAAGTACATTAGATATAAAGGATAGTGGAAACATAATTTGTTTACAAGTAACATCTGGAGTATTTTCTAGGAGACTTACTATCTAGAGAATTTTAATATCTAGAGAATTTGAACGAACAGTGTAAAAATAAGAGTACAAAATAAGTAAAATTTTAATGACCACGCGACGCGACTCGATTGTGGTACGATTCTGGTCTAAGATTTATTTATTATTTACAAGGTTTTATAAGAAACAGACAATCGCCCAATTTCCAAATATTTGTCCTATCATTTAAGCTCATTTATGTTTATCAAATAACATAGATCGATCAAATATCGAGATAATGATAATAACGTGGACAAATATAAACAAACCCAATAAATCTAGTGATCTTCTTCTTCTTCTTAGTCGTTGCAGACGTTACAGTCTCTTGGTCGTTATCTGGGTGTGGCTCGCTTTAATCCCAAATGTTGAGATGCAGATTGAATAGTGCTACCCTTTTCGTACTCTTCCCCGTCGATAACGATGGTTTTAATATAATAATTAATTGATCTAAAGATTTTAGATTAGCTGGATTTTATAAGCCTTACTGTGGGTAAGGTAAGGTAGCAATATTAAAAATATTTCATGATGTCCTATATAATAATGGATTTGACATACTCACTTCGTCTTGCACTTATCTATGCGTAGTTTTGTAGAAATAGAAAAAGAAAAGGTAAACTATAAGATAGCAGCTCTATATCTAGCGAGGGTCATCCCAACAAAGTTAAAGAAAAGACCTTAAGTTGTACAATATATCGCCTCTCGTAAGTTTCGCTCTTGTTTGGCAAACTAAGTGGGGCAGGCGAGATGTTTGACACTGGTATAAAATACGCGTTTCTTAGATGGTAGGGAAACTTCCGAGAAATATTCGGTCTCATCCGATTTCTTTTGTTCTTGCAGTCAATAAAGAGTCAGTTGGACGTTTTAAACTATTCGGATTTTTTAAGACGTATTTTATGGAGCTGCTTACATTGAACTATCGATAGCAGCAATTATTACACAGATATGAATTTATATAACTTTAGACTTCATACGTTTGATATAGTAGCAGTCGCTGTTGCAAGCCACTGAGAACAGGCTCTACACGCACTAAAAATCAGTTTAAAGAGTTGATGTTTTTTTTAGCAATTTTAGACGTAATCCAACAAACGACAGCGACAATAGCCATTTTTGCATTGCGAAAGAACAGCCAAGTGCCTTAGTCATCATTAACTTAATAAATAATAATAACAACATCATTAACTTCGTATAGTTAATGATGTTGTTACTGTTGTAAAATTTTAAAGGTCGGAGATTTGGTGGGTGGTATCCTGCCTCCTGCTTTAATGGTAAAACATCCTTTTAATGGTACAAAATCCTTATCATTTGGATCAGAAATTACTGAATATTATATTAATTCTATCGATTAATTGAAGTACTTTCGAACAAGCTTCTTCAAAAGTACTAGAAGTAGGTACAACTGCCGGACACAATCAACTAAAACAATGTGATGATCTCTCGCGATCATATCAGACGTTGTCTTACTCTTATTTACCCGTAGTTCATTAATCAACTGTGATTTATGATTCTCCAACGGCTAGGATTGTCTCTCATCATGCGCTTAAGGAAGTGTTTTAGACATAAAACAAGTTATAGAACCATAGACAAAGGTTTTATACATTAATCAATAAATTTAGTCAAAATTAGACCACATATTTAAATATTGTGTGTATTTTCTTAGTATGATTAGCTCCCGAAATGATTAAACTCAGGTGGATACAATTATTTTCGGTTGTGTTTAACTAAAATCAACGATCGATGGAAATGATCGCAAAGCTTGTCAAAAACAATCAAAGGATCAAAATTTTATTGATTTATACTAGTCCGAGAATGCTTTAAATCTGCCATTTAAGAGTGCAGGTGTATAGACAATGCCTTTGGTCCTATAAAAATAACTACAGTAAACAATGCTTTAAAATTCATATTGTTAGTCACTGAAATTAACTTCCTGAATATTAGAACAACGCGATGTAGTAATTTTATTGGAAAACCATATTAATTGTCACCGCAGCGATTTGAATAACCGTAATAAATGTCAAGTAAATAATATGTTTGTTAACGGATCAAATCTATTATTCAGGAGCGCACAACAACCAGTTTTAATGGCGTAAATAAATTAATAGATCTATAAAGCTCGGATCACAACTGTAACACGCCACTAAAAACGCTACGCCTCGCATAATGAGACAAATCAAATTTAGACGTTATAACCGACGCGTTTCGAGATGTCGATAATGTTTTTGAACATATAAAATACTAAGGTTTGGAAGTGCAAAATCATGGACGCATAAATAATTATAATAGGTTTTTTAGTGCCCTTACTTACAGACCAATGAAAACTGAAACATTTCATTGAAGCTACGACCACATCTGATAGCAGACCTAACCGAAGAGATGCTGGCAAGAAACGGAAATCTATGAAACCGGAGCCGACTGATTGATGAGCAAGAGCAACATTCATTTTCCATAAAAAGTGAAGAACCGTTTAAAAAGATGGCTAAGTATGTGATAACCTAATTAAGGATAAGGATGAATTAGCAAGGTGCTGAAAAAGTTAAAAGAAAGCCTATGCTAGTCCCTCATCAGCAGAGAAAGGTAAAGTATACCAAGCTCCTTAGTTTAATCCATTAACTAGTGTTTACACTGGGAATCTACATACAGACATCGATGTATGTGATCCGTTTAGTGTCAATTACGCCAATTGCCGGCTAATTCGCTTTGACACGATTATAGCGCAACCATCTTGATATTAAATAAATGGACATTATTAAAATTGAAACATTTAAACCACAGCGATTAATAAAACCTGTTCCATATGTGTTATGTTTAAAAGAATAAGCACAAAAATAACACATTTGCTGAAAATTGTCAAATGTGTGGGTAAACAGCAGACTTTTCTGGTTGCAGTATTAGGTGACGATTATACACCGTGATATAAGTAAGCTTAGTTTTCATAGTATTCACCGTGATTTTTTATCGTTGAACATCGACAGCTGTAATCTACCCGATCTGCAGTAACTCTAAGTTAACTAGTCATATAAAAATTAAAACATTAATTTTTGCAAGGAACTAATCAAGTTTGGTATTCAAATTAACCATTTCGATATTTTTTTTATGCATGAAACGATCTAAAAATAAAGCTTTTGCTGCTCAGAAAACTGATTGGCGTATTTTTCCTTCCGTATTAAAGATACTTTTGATCTCGAGATCTCGTTTGCCGCAAAAAAGCCCAAAGACGGTCTCGAGCAACATCAAGGTCATGACATCTTGCTGTGTTGTACAATCAATGCTAAATTCAAAATTTCGTGGAATCTTTAATAGTGACTTTGCTGGCAGGTTAGTGTCCTTTATTTCATAAAGAGCGTTTGCTTATTTGCCACCTCATCTGTCGTATTGATGATCTGGTATGAAATTATGTAAGGTTAATATCCAGATAGGCTGACTAATTTCGATCTCATCCAAGGTATTAAATCATGAGGCTCGTTACGAAGCGAGTGCTGCGACGCAAATTGACGCCATGTGAGTATAATAGCCGGTTTTATGCCTATAATATACGACAGAAATTCAAGACAAGCGTTAACTAGTTTCAATATTTAGATCATCTGAGTAGGTAAATATACCATAATATTTTTCAACCTCTCTGGAACATTGGTGAACACTGTGTTCTTATATTCGACTCTGTTCGATTCCAGGCATGGGTATTGTATAGCCCAAATTATTTATTTTTGTAATTTCTCTAGTCTACTAAGGTTGTTAGCTTTACTGTTCCGGTACGATGTCTCGTAGAAACTTCCTATCAGTTTTTACGCGACATCTTATGGCGGTAGCTTCAATATAACAGTCGTAATCCTAATCGGTAAGCCCGCTACAATCTAAGACCGCAGTATCACTACCACTAGGTGAGATTGCAGTCATGGGATAACTTGTAAGCCTTAATTGACCCGCGCCTTAGAAAGAAATGACAGTGTCTAGATCACCAAAGAAATTTTAGCTCCCTTCGTGTGTTCCACCGATTTTAGAATGGGGAATTCTAATGACTTTATTTATTTATTTATTTAGGAAAACCAACCGCTAATACATTTTTTCTTGTCCAAGTTTTTACGTTGCGAGCTAAGTGAATGTTCAGCTTATTACAGGTTTTCACAACGTTTACAAATAATTTCAAAATTAATTACGTTTTATATATAACTGCATTACAAAATAAATGTCTAAAAATATTTTACTAATTAATAAGGTTATAATGTTAAAAATATGAATAGAATTAAAATTCAAATTCAAATTAAATTAAAAATTAAATTAAAAAAAAATAATTAACATCAATGTCCAAGTTTAAGCTTATTAAATTTTGAATATTTGATAACATAAGAAGTCAAGTATTTATTTTATTTTTATCTTGAAATGTCAGACTTAATTTTAAACAATATATATAATTTTTAATAATTCCTATAATTTCTAATGGAAGCTGACGATAATTAGCTAATTACTAACAATGATGACGAAAAGACAATGACCCCTAATTTTGAATACATACAAAAATATGTACATACATCTATTATCCAGTCAGTATCGATTGTACCATGTGAAAGCTATTTTGATAGGAGTTGACCGTTTCCCAACTTTCGGGTTGTTTAATTAAACAAATTTCGCCGCTAGAAACACATAACCTTTTGTCAGTGAGTTAGTGTAATTTGACATACTTTCAGTGGGATGTATGACGAAATGAGAAGTTATTTTGCCTAAAGGGAAAGATATACTTTACTGAAAGACAACTTACAACATGTTAAATCAGGTGAATCGTTTTTCAGGACAACATGGTTTATAAATAAATAGACACATCGCCAACTAGCTCCAAAGAAAGCGTAGCTTGTGTTATCGGTACTAAGATGAATGAAAAATATTTTTATGAATAATATACATAAATACTTATAATATAAAGATAAACACCCAGAAATTGAAAAAGATTCATATTCATCGCATAAACAATTTCCAGTAATGGAATGGAATGGAAAACACAGAAAGCAGGATCGCTGCCCACTGCGCTAATCGGCCGTCAAATAATAAACTATAGATATCTCTTAAACAATATTAAGAAGTAATAACATCATATATTATAAATATGCTACAGTATAGTAATATCTACCATATAGACTCATTTATAACAAAAAATAGTTTTCAATAAGTCTTTTTAGCAGGATAAAGGAAAAAGTTGCGATTGCAAGAGCTGAAAGCACTTTAAATACAAATATGGAGCAAAAAAATATAGAATCTGAAGACAGAGTTTAAAGAAGATGTAACAAGATATTTTATCTCTTAACTTTAACGCATTCAGAACTTCAACGCGGCGACAAACTTGAATGGCCCAAATTGGTTCACCTAATTCTATTTGCGCTCTTGGAAATTTGTTTAAAATCGTTATATAATTCAAGAAGGACTAGCTGCTGTATTTAAAAATTAAGTATTTTGGCTGACGGTGTTTGGTAAAATCCTTATTTTTCCGGTACCACGGCTTGCTCATTAGAGAAAGGGATTAAGATGGACCCCTCATTATTCTTACACATGCTAAAATGTGAACAATTTTTTTTTAAACATGTTAGCATTGTGGTAACCATGGCGTGCAATTCATACGTGCACAAAAACACTGCGTACCCTAAAATTTACATATAACTGGTGCAAGAGGAGGATTTTTGCCGTTTTATGCCATTTTCCTGCGGTATGTATACCCTGGTGAGAAACCCAGTGCACGCCACTGTGTGGTAGTACTTCCGCAGACTGTCTCTGCCACTAAAAGTTAAAATACTTGTAGTGCAGTTTTAGTAATTCACTAAAAGGTAATTTTAATGAATAAAAATTGTATATTATTTTATAACAAATTACTTGATGAAATCCTTAAGATGTCTCTCAATAAGTTCAAAGTTTATATAAAACGTAAGCTTTTAGAAAAATCCTATTATAATATTAAGAATTACAGATATGATACAAAAGCTTGGGCATGAATTGCTTTATCTTCATAGCTAAATATTAATTTGACTGTGAGATGGTGATAACAAAAACTTGGCTAAGTTTGTTGTCGGCTCTTATTAGACTAGAGCGCGTTTGGAACCCTCCTAGCTTTAGTTTAAAGTTAACAAATGTAGTTATCACCATCAGCTAAGATAAGTGGTGATATGTTATATGTATGAACGTTTCATAAGTGCCCGTGATAGGTTAGTGCCAAATTAATAATGAATCGTATGTCTGTTTATTCCAAGGTAAGGTATTCCAGGGTTGGAACACGACCAACTTTATCACTCCGGGTTGGTACTGAGAATTCAAAAAAAGAGAAGGACCTACCATCAGTCTTATAAGGCCATTTCTGTTATCACAGTAAAAAGAAGATGCAGTAGACGCCTTTTATCTCATGGCAAATGCCGACATCGTCTAGACAGCGTCGCGACCCAATTTCTAACCCTCATTACTAAGACCAATAATTCCTTCCCCGCACTAAACACAAGATTGCTGTCTACGCGGCTTCGATGGACCTCTGTAATAAGTATCCTTAATCTGCGCTTTTATTAAAGCTTGTTAATTCCACTATCAGCCACACATATTGTGTGTTGTTTTGTGAATAATAGCAGTATGAGCAATGTATGGAATTCTATAGAGACGTCGCGGTCCGACGATCATGACTACGAAGACAAAATAAGCCTTCATTTATGTGAAATGGGAATATTTATATTATGAAAGTTAAGCTTAATTTGCTATACCGCGAACACCGAACGAACAGCGAACAGAAGAACCTGTATGGTGTAATTTATAATTTCTTCAATCCTTATACTCCTCACCAAACAGATCTTCGGCAATGTACCCTCTACGCACGATTCGCTCCGGAACCGGAGCATCCTCAGGAGATGTTGACTTTACAAAGAATAGTGTCTTTTATACCTTTTTTACCCACCTTATCTATTTAAGCCGCTCCCACCTCATTAGTGCCTCTGAATATGTATTTATGACACGTGTTTACTATAAGGATTTAGCGTCTGAAGCGCTAATACACTGTGTTTAGCCCCACCGCATACCCATTTACGTGGTCTTCAAGAAAAGATTCGGCGAAGATCAGACTTATTTCATTTACACACGCATTGAAATACAGAAGGTCTGTTGGTTAGCTGACGATAAGAAGATTACTTTAATTATAAAGATCGTGTAATCTTTATAATTTAGCTAAAAGCTCCTTAGTTTGCATTTCTAGACACTGACCCATCAATCTCGTCATGATTTTGAGTTAACAACGCGTTACTTAAAATTAACATTTAATTCATGACTTTTCCTGAATCTTATCTTACATCTTATCTTAACAACTTACATTCACATACTATATAGTAATTAAAGATTTTAAACTAAGACTTTCGTGGTTAATCAACATTTATTAAATATAGTTCAACGATACTTGAGTTGAGATAGAGTCCCGTCGTGACCACGATCCATGCAACTAGGTCGAAATATCGACAAATCCAAAAATACTATCGTACCCGTTGAACTATACTATATAGTACTTATATATTTTTTTGAAACGGTGATAGCGCATTTGGCACGAGCTCGACTTCCCTTCCGGGGAGCCAAATTCGAATCCCAGTACGCACCTCTAACTTTTTTTAAGTAATGCGTTTTAAGTAATTAAAGTTTCATTTGCCTCAACGTTAAAGGAAAATATTGTGAGGTAACCTGCATGCCTGAGAGTTCTACATAATGTTCTCAGAGGCGTGTGGAGTCCACCAATCCGCACTAAGCCAGCATGGTGGACTACGGCCTTAACCTCTTCTCATTGTGGCAGGAGACTCGTGCTCTATATGACTTATATTTCCAATCTTTTAGATGTGTATTTTATATTATATTTAATTCTACATGACATGTTTATAAATGTCTTTGTACCTATTTTCATATGTAGGTATATATTTTTTGTTTGAACAATTGCACTATCCCGTGTCTTTGCAGATGTTCCTCTCTGTCAGAGGTTGCTTGCTCCAAACAAGAACACCTCATTACCATCCTTAAAATATTTTTTTAGGTTGTTATTTTAAAATGTCATTTTATCACCTCTTCATACAGTCAAGTATGAGCTTATTTCTTCGTTATATTATTTATGTATAACGATAAAAAATAAAGAACGTATGAAAAGTTACAAACTTTATAGGTCAGCTATATACTCATTTGTTTAAGACTAGGTATACTCTGTGGTGGAACAGAGTATTCCTAGTTGGATAGGAAAAGGTGACATGTATGAATAAGATTGATGAAGTATGTGACGCACTGGTCCCCAGGGTCCTACAGCCTAAGCTTGAAATTACTTAGTTCTCCTTGAATTAAGACCACGCGTTGTAAAGAAAGAAGTAGGTTTTTTATAGTCTTAACGTTACGTAAACGTTAAGTAATATATTTAATAGGTTCACAAGGAATAATAAATACATATGTAATATTTTACATATCTGTTGCCAGCGAATTGATTAACTTTTGCTTTTTTATTTAAATCCCACGGAAACTGTATCTTATGGGTGAAGAATCATAAATCCGCCTCTGTCTCATATTCAAGCTGTATCTATGAAAATTTTTGTCTAATCCGATTAGACTGTGAAGCCTTCCATAGGCAACAAAGTATATTTTTATTTAAATCCCTCGGAATCATTACCGTTAATATCGTAGCTTTAGTTTTAAGTTAACGAATGTAGTTATCGCCATCACTACTCACTGCTATGTACACATTTTGTATATAATCAACGCATCAAAAGTGCCATCTATGTGACTATTTGAATAAAGAAATATTTGAGTTATACAAAAGTTGACGGCCGATTGGCGCAGTGGGCAGCGACCCTGCTTTCTGAGTCTAAGGCCGTGGGTTCGATTCCCACAACTGGACAATGTTTGTGTGATGAACACGAATGTTTTTCAATGTCTGGGTGCTTATCTATATATTATAAGTATTCATGTATATTATTCTTAAAATTATTCATCAGTTATCTAAGTACCCATAACACAAGCTACGCTTACTTTGGGACTAGGTGGCAATGTGTGTATTGTCGTAGTATATTATATAACATTATTTATTTATATATGCCTTTGTAAGATTTCATCAAGATCGGTGCAGTATATATCTATATATATAAAAGAAAAGTTACACCATTTATAACTCAAGAACGACTGGACCAATTTTTATGATAATTGATTTTTTAAAAGGATAAAGATAGTGTATTAAAATATAGTATTCATAAAAAAAAATTGTTTGGCGGTACGAAGTTCGCCGGGACAGCTAGTTACAAATAAACAAACAAACAAACTTTTGCATCTATAGTATTAGTGTGGAAGATAAAATCATGAGAGCAGTCTTATTTGGTAAAATAATAAACAAAGTAAGGGTAAAGGTAAGCTTTCCGGAGTGAAACTTGTTATGACAATAGTAAGGAAAGTTTATTTCAAACAAAAGCTTTGTATACGAGAAATAGTGACACACCGAAAATATTGGAAGCGTCCAGGTTCTGACAAAAATGTCACCGGTAAGAAGCTAGAAATTGTTTCGTTCACACTCCAAACAGTAATAAGGCAGCTTGAATAAAGACGATAAAATATTGCTCTACCTACTGCAAACATTCACAATTTGTTTCGCATAGAGACTGAAGAAGTATGATGTGTATTAGGCCTACATGAAAAAAAAAAAAATACAATAATAAATATAATACGACAATACACACATCGCCATCTAGCCCCAAAGTAAGCGGAGCTTGTGTTATGGGTACTCAGGTAGCTGTTGAATATTTTTATGAATATAATAGACTTAAATACTTTTAATATACAGATAAACACCCAGACACTAAAAAACAATCATGTTCATCACACAAACATTTTCCAGTTGTGGGAATCGAACCCACGGCCTAGGAATCAGACAGCGGGGTCGCTGCCCACTGCGCCAGTCGGCCGTCAAAACAATCAAACTTTCGCATTTATAATATTTTTAGTATCGATATGTGTTATTTGTATCAAATTTGTGTGCAATAAAGTGAATCTGTCTATCTGTTTGGAATAGTTGTAGTTCTAAAAATTATGCCCTACATTGATTCCAGTACTAAGCCATTGGAGTCATTTATTAGCTTTCACAGGCGGCTGCTGCGACAGAACTAGGAAATTGGAAACATCCGAAGCTCCGCCATTTGTCACAGCGGCCACGTTCGAATTGGTGACGACACGGCCAGAGAGTTAATGTTATTAGTTTGTAGAGATTTTGAATGCATTGGTCGGTGCAGTCTTGTTAGTTAATCGATTCGTGCCTCGCGGTCAAACCTACAACGAATGCAATTACTCTAACGGTTGTTTGCCCGTTGCGGTGTGTCATGTTTTGATGCCAGGACTGATATAATAGGTACTCATTTCGGCTTCACTTTTTTTATTAAAGGTAGGCCAGCGCCTGACGACAATCATGCCCGTTAAAAAGCAATGATGAGGGCTAGGCTGGAGTAAGCTTGCCTTGAAGGTACTCAATGAGCATTTATTTTGATCGACTTTTAGTGGTAAGGCCGCCTTTGCACCTAGCACTAAGTACTATTACTGTGTTTTTCTATTGTGTTGTGTTGCAATAAAGTATTTCTATTCTATTCTATTCGTGGCTGCGACTATGGTTGGCCGAATTCGAATCCCAGTACGCACCCCTAACTTCTCTAGGTTATGTGCGTTACAAGCAATTAAATCACTTGTGTTACAGTAAATATATATAAATATTATAAAGTGGGTAAATAATTAAACTTTTGACAACTATAAATTAATATTTGCCAGATATTTATGGTTCATGACATTGAGTTGGAGGGTATTGTGATATAAATACGACTGCATTATCGAGGCACCGCAGTTCTACGTGGATTCAAACGATGCAAAGATACCTCCCGGTGTCTTAGTCGTATATCACTTGCTTCGACGGTGAAGGAAAACATCGCGAGGAACCTGCATATCTAAGAGTTTTCTATAACGTTCTCAAAGGCGTGTGGCTTCCACCAATTGCGAATTCTCAGGCATGCAGATTACCTAACGATGTTTTCCTTCACCGTTGAAGGAAGTGATATTTTAATTGCATAAAACACACAACTTGGAAAGTTTGTGGTGCGGGCTGGGATTAAGTGGTGGTAGGTACCACTAGCATATCACCGCTGCGCACCCACGTACCTATGTATAAAAACCCTTAGTATTTCTTTATTTGTATTGGATAGAAGCAGGGGTTACATTGCGTAATTCCATGTTATTTTATGAAAATTAAGCTTAATTTGCTATACTCCGCGAAAAGCAGGAGAACCTGTAGGGTAAGCAATAGACCGCCATCTATTTATTATATTTTTTATTATTTACATAATTTACAGCAAGAAAGGCAGTGCAGAGTTTAGATCGTTTTATTTTAGTAGTTACGAAATAAGCAGGTGGATCACCTGGTGTTAAAGGATTACCGCCGCCTACACACATTCGGAGCACCCGAGAAACCGCCTATATGTTACCGGCTATCAGGAAAGTTTTTTATCCACCTTATCTGTTGATTTAGAACACCGCGTTTAGACTAGGGTAGTTTCTTATTCTGCAAGTACACACGGTGATTAGTGTCTGGGTGTTTATATGTATATTCTAAGTATTTATGTATATTATTCATTAAAAATATTCCTTAGTTGTCTTAGAACCCATAACACTACGCTTACTTTGGTAGTATATTTATTTATTTTCTAAGCTTAGCACTAATAACCGTTTTCACTAACGAAGAACAAGGGAAAACCTTTAAGTAGGAGTTACTAAAAATCTAAAATGATTATATATCCATCAACTTACGTTCTACCGAAAGTTAACACCTAACATTTGGTAAAACGTATTTTTTTTTACTTCACCTAAATCATTAGGCATTCGATTTAGGCCATTCCTAGAGAACGGACATAAGGTACATACAAAATATAATGTCTCCTCAAATATACGTTAGAATTCCTTACGCCAAAATATTAAATTGTGTGTGTAATTACTGTTAAAGAAAGTTGTATAATAGGTATGTATGCACCTAAACATATATATCGATTAAATATATTAGTACTTAGCCCACCAACCCGCATTGGATCAGCGTGGTGGATCCATGCTCTAAAATCATCTCTCAACGTAACGTTAATAGGCTGCGGATGATGATGATGATGATTTACTTAGTATATTTTTAAAATAACGCACATACTCGTTTCCAAGAAATATCTTGCCAAGGTTTACGAAACAACGCTGTAGCAATAAGACGGCTTTTGCACGCTCTAAATTCCATTCAAAATTTCTGCTCTGTGTTTTTTATAATATCAATTTTAAATGTACAATAAGAGGTTTAAAAAACGAACAATAAAATCTTCATGAAAATAAATCTTATCTTATCTGAAAGCCAAGATGGGGCAGAGAAATATTTATGTTCCTCAAATAAAAGACTGTGCTTGCTGCAGTAAATTTTCAAACAATTCAGTCACCGCCCTAACAAGCTCCGCAAAAGGATTATCCAACTGGGCGAAACGGGAAACAAAATTTCGGGTGACCGACAAAAAAGCGTAAAGGACACTCGCGGCCACATAATCAGACACGGTCCCATTCTTATTTGTTTCATTAATCAAGTCGTGATTTATGATTGTTTAAAAGCCGCCCCTCATTGTCTATGGTGTAAAAAAGGAATGTGTTTTAGACATGGCTAGTTCTACAAGGGCCAGATGTCTTTGCGGGTTTTGACCCCTGTGCCTTTGTGATGTGACAGCAAAAAAGATGGCAGGAGAGATTTAATAAACTCGGCTGTTCAGCGGGTTTCATTTCCATAACTGGAAAATTTTCTTGCAATGAATATGAATATTTTTCAGTTTCTGGGTGTATATCTATATAAGTGGTCGCAAGCATATATGCGTGTGTGTTTGTCAAATACGTGGTAGTGTGTGCAATATTTTTTAGTGATTTAATGTATTTATTATCCACTAGCTGACCCGTGCATTTTCCTTGCACCAAAACGGTTATTACCGGAAAACACAAATAAAATGACATTTTCTAAAAATTTATCCTAGCTAGATCGATTTATTGCTCCCGAAACCCCCTGTATACTAAATTTCATGAAAATCGTTGATGCCGATTTCGAGATTCCAATTATATACATATATACAAGAATTGTTCTATTAAAGATATAAGATTATTTAATAAATATAAGTATTCTGCACTCCTTCTCTATATAAACTAAAAGTGTAGCCAAATTTCATACAAAAAAGGGATACAAAGTTTTTACTTCACGTTATAATACATATAAATTAAAAGAATTTATGTATATTATATTCCTAAATGTCCATTAGTTATCTTTGTACCCATAACACAAGCGACGCTTAATTTGAGGCTGATGAGAGATTTGTTTAAAAAATAAACTTCGCATCTTTGGATATCGTTGCATACCCGGGAACAATAAGTTCCCAAGAGGTAGTGAAAAAGTTAAATGTTTCACTAAGATACCACAAGATTTACAAAATAAGTACACAGACTTCGGAGGAAAATCTCTGCCTTGTCAAGACAGAGCAGGATAGAATAGAAGTACATCTGAATACTTCAGTTCTTACTAGAGTATCTAGAGTACAAACTAAATGATGATTATGGAAGGAGAAACTACTTAGAATAATTACTAACATCAAAGCGAAAAGACACCGCTTTAAGTGATTAACAGTGAACCAAACAGACACTAAATCCAACTTCACCATATGTACACACAAATTGCTGAAATCGATGATCCTTAGTATCGGGTATTTAAGACACATTCGAGTTTATTGAGGTAGACAGGATTGGAGTACTTGTGAATGGGTACACAGCTTATAAACGTACACTAGACACCCTTAGTACAAGAAGAGGACGCTCGTCCGGCTCGTTTAGAGTATCGAAACGTTGTGACGTCACGGGTAAACT
Source organism: Pararge aegeria (assembly GCF_905163445.1). Lineage (NCBI taxonomy): Eukaryota > Metazoa > Arthropoda > Insecta > Lepidoptera > Nymphalidae > Pararge > Pararge aegeria. The sequence continues at coordinate 4,194,764 of NC_053195.1, read as the reverse complement.
TGAGAGGAATTTGAGACGATAACGCAACCAACATTAGGTTAATTTATTAATGAGGGTATAATGTTTCGATAGGTAAAAGCGACGCCAATTTTGCGAGCGTCCAAATCTAAAGCCAGAGACAGACTGGTCTCACGTACACATCGTAAGCAATGCAACGTGGAGGAATTGGTGTGCAGACGAACAATCCCTCCACCTTCCAAGTTCCAATGCCAACCTTCAAATCGCAGATCGACGTTGCGTGGGAGGCGTGTGATTGCGTTTCATACGATACGTGTGTTTCTATTGGATACATTGTCATATGAAATCAAGGACAAGTATTATACATGGGGACAGGTGTGCACGACGGGTTTTGCATCGCTTACGATGTGACCACTCTGTCTCTGGCTTTAGATTTGGACGCTCGCAAACTTCAACTAAAAGAACATAATGTCGGTCGTTTAAGATACTCAAATTCGGTGCGAAGACGAAGACAAACACACTAGATGTAGATTTGTTGTAAAGAAGAGCATACGAAGCGTACGTCTTCGTACTAAGGGTATAGAACTAGACGTTCGTCCGGTAAACGTACAATAGCCGCAGCTGTCTGCCCAGCGGCAGCTTGGGTCGCATCTACAGAGTTGCGGTCGTTTAGGCACACCGCACTAACCACGCACTCACCGCAGGGCTACATTTGTTATGAAAGCTACGACTACGAAAAGTAACAATACCGGTGATTTGCAACTTACGACTATAGGTTAAGGTTTGAGGACATTTTAATAATTTTTATACATAAATTTTCAATCAGTATTATGGGCTACATAACTTGGAGTCTTAATACCTACCATCGCTTAAAAAAGTATTAGAATTATGATCATTGTTTTTGCGACTTATTTATATAGTTATGACGTATAAATCTATTTTTTTAAATAATGCAGTAATCCCCCTGATATAGTAAACATAAGCTATGAAAGTACAGTGATGCGTTTGGAATAAAAAAAAAGATTCATCATGAAAAAGAATCTTTTTTTCTTAAAGAATCATTTATAAATGCGTTCGTGTTTTCATTGTAGCAGTTGTCAAGCATTGGTTTAAACTTTTGGTCAAGTAAGCAATATATATTTGTTCGAAATTTAGAAAAGTAGGACCGAGACCCCTTGTGTGGGTTTCAAAGGTGCAGTAATCACTGGATGGGTTTTTTATCCCACTAAAACTAACTGCAATCTCACAAGATGGTATGATGGCGCAGTCTAAGATTATACCAGGCTAATCTGTTATGGCAGTTATATTAAATCCTATTTATCTCTACATGTTAATTTTACAGGATTAGCGTTCCGGTACAATAAATAAATTTACATCTGGCTATTTACCACCCTGCGGCGCATCTGTTCTACAGGATGGTAGCTAGACCAGACCAGACCGGAAAAAATCAGAATTTACAAGTTGCGCCTTCGGGACTCGAACTCAGGACCTCCTACTTATAACGCGACAGTTAACCACATTCAAGATGTAAACGACAAATCTGTCTTTTTTTTATTGACAACCGATCGTGATTTTTAAACTTGGTACAAATTTTTAAATGACTAACACCACTCCGGATTACATTAGCTAACTTAAAAATTTATACTCAGGGCCGTAAAATAAAGTGATCACTATAAATAATCCGATGAACCATCCAATAGATAACTTGACAATTTGCATAACAAACGAAGTGTGCCATTAGGGAAATTAAAAAGCAATAGTTAAACATCGACCGATGGAATTGAAAGTAATGAATTAATTTTAAAAGCAGTTGTTACTTGTTTATAAGAGGAACTCGCGTTGAATGTAGAACATGCATATTCATAAATACTTAATTACCAATTCTGTATTTTTTTTTTTTTTTTTTTTTTTTTTTATATTTATAGACGAGCGCTTGACTGCAATCACACCTGATGGTAAGCGATGATGCAGCCTAAGGTGGAGCGCGCTTGCCTAGAAGATGCCTATTCACTCTTGATTTGAAGGTACTAATGTTGTAAGAACTGGGGAAAATGGAAGCTGGAAGAGCATTCCAGATCCTAGCGGTGCGAATTAGGAACGAAGATGCGAAGCGCTTCGTACGCGTCCGCGGTATATCGACCACGTAGAGATGCAGATCCTTCCGGTGCCTCGCGGTTCGATGGTAAAAAGGCGAGGGGGGAACTAGATCAAATAGTTCTTGAGCACACTCTCCGAAATATACTATATTAATTTTCTGTATCTACTATAGAAGGCAGTAATTGACAAAGAAGATCGTTGTTAATGGTTTTTTTTAATTACTAAGCGATTTAAGCAAAGCTACAAAAAACAACATTTGCAAATAGAAAATAAGTGATTTAGATATTTTTTTATATCTAAATCACTTATTTTGATATGATATTTAGATCCCACTACATGTATGTATGCACTATGTGTATGTATTTTATTTATTTAATATCAATAGAATATGCGTTGTACGTTTATGCTTTTTATTAATTTTTGCACGATTATAATCTCATTCATTACAATAAAATTGACATTATTCGTAAACAAGCATGTATGGTCTTATTTGAACAAGGATCTGTTAAATATTGTCGGAAATAAAGAACATAACTCTTCACAAATAACTGTCAGTCGCAACGCGTATGGGACAGCGATCGAATGCATGCGTACCATCCTACTAATATTATAAATGCGAAACATTGTGAGGATGGATGTATGTATGTATGTGTCAACTACAATACCACGTAAAATAATAGTAGGTTAGCTACCCAGAAGTCGCGGGGGTCCGCTAGTTTGTAAATAATTATTAAAGTACACCTAATTATACCATACCGATTTATCGTTTACATCTAAAAGAAATAGGCTTCTATTCCTCCAAATACTGAAGCCTATAAAAAAAAAACACTGCACTATTTATTAAAAGAATATGAGCTTACATTTTACTTGAGGTTTTCGTTTATTTCTATCTATGCACTATGGTCAGCTATTTAACAATGGTTAGACTAGTAGAGGGCAGGCAGAATCGACATTTATTTATTCATATCGAGAAAGAAGTATAACAATGTATATAACTGCCTGTCCACAAACGCATTGCGAGCACACCAAAAATAATTAAGAACGACGTAAATTAAAAATCCTCCTAGATTTTCGTCGGAAAGCATTTTTGTGATTAATTTTCATCAGCTCTTCAATGGACTTAGGTAAATCGAACGTAAAATTAATGGGAAGTGCGACGATTCCCCTTTCAAAATGAAATCACGTCAAAAAATTATTGAGACCATCGAAACAGGGGCGAGGGCCTGATTGGTTTATAAAAGGGTTGGAAGCCCTTATATAAAACGCTTTTCATATTCCAGGCTATCATCAAATTGATTGTACTTATAAGGGCTCGTCTCGTAACGCGGACTAAGGTCTTAATAAACCAATAATTATTCTATAAATAATATTTATGAGTAGGTACTTAATTTAATTTTAGAACAGAGAATTAATTTCTAAATAGAGATATATTATATACTAGCTGTTGCCCGCGACTTCGTCTGCGTTTGATTTTGTTTTTAAAGTATTCAGTATCGTTAAGCCTTAAATGAGTATAGTAGTATATATATATATAACATATGACTGTCAATTAATTAAAGACAAATAATTTGCAATAAAATAAAATTGCGACTATAATTAAAGATCTAAGCTATCCTATCTCTTAAGTTGGAGCAGACTGCTCACGGTGTGCCAATTTAATTTAAAATCGGTTAAGTAGTTTAGGAGTCCATCGCGGACAAACATTGTGACAGGAGATTTATATATATTAAGATTTTTTCCTATACTAATAATGCACAGACTACTTCGAGGTTTTTGGACACATGGTTTTTGTTTTATTTTTTTCATTTTGATCAATTTAAGAGTAAAAGCATTTAACGACAACTTGGTAACTCGCCTCGTCTCAAACCACACAAGATGCATGTGACAAGGCATAATGATAATATTTTTTATAATTTGTATCTTGTAATTTACACTCATTTGAAGCTCTTGACTCAAGACCGGAAAACAGAAAACGGGCATTAGTGTGGGCTATTGATAAAACTCATCAAAAAGTCTTTTTGAATTTCGTTAAGAGTAGGTATGACACACACGCTCGTAATCGAAACAATGTTACTTCGAAGCAAAATTAACCTAAAATTTAATAGCTTAGCTTCGTCAACGTTTAACACTAGTTTTTTTTATTCCACTACAAATACCCCTTGTCTGCAATGTCACTTTGAGGTAAGCGATGATGCAGTCAAGACGGTAGCAGGCCAACCTGTTCGGAAGAATGGTATTCACACCCCTAATAGGTTACTACGCGACGTTGCACCGGAACACTAAATCGCTTAGCGGCTAACCTTTGCAGGTAGGATGGTAATCAGCCACGGCCAACCACCAGTTCAGATAAAATTGAGGAATTATAAAATCCGAAATTTTCTCTGCCGGGTATCGCCCCTGGGACCTCCTACTTAAATTCACATCGCTCACCGTTGCGCAAGCGAGGTCGTCGTATAGAGTATCGAAAAGACCACTGCAAATAAACTGCGAAAGCAAATAATACAAGCAAAATCCTATATATAATGCCCGAAAATGACAGGACTCCGAATCAGCCACAATCGTTGAATAAGTGAGTAACTAAGAATTCACTTGCAAACTTACGCCAGGCAAATTATACTTACATATCGCATTTAACAGTAGATACTGTTGCAACTTTAACAAAGAAACGTGTGAGAAGACGTGAATCGGGCTCCTGAGCCAATTTTACTCGCAACAGAGATTAAGAATGAATTTTTAAATGGAACGCTGTAGTGCCAAGTTAAAGCCACCGAAATAAACTCGCAGTTGTAACTTCGTTGCGAAATATTTCTGTAACATTTTACCGCCTACTTCAATTTATTCACAGGCTTAAGCATCACATACCTTGACTAATATTAAATCCAACCAATCCTAAGTAAAATCTTTCAAAAATTTAATTGTCATTTATAATTTGCTTAGTTTATCTTGTGTACAACCCACAACTTACCGTATAGTACCGACCTACTAGCGCGGCTGGCCACATCACTGAAAGTGGTAGGACCGGAACCGATAATAATCATAATAATAATAATAAAATCTTTTATTTGGGAAAAAAAAATAATACTGATAGCTTTCAGTGAATATAAGTAATGGCTACATAAACAAACGCATTCCAGACACTCAGAGCTATGGACTAATGCAAATGAGTGTAAACACACAAAGTAGGCCTTGTCAGATTTCAACACACGACTGTCAACCAAACTTCTAAAAGAAATTCGGATCGAACTAAGATCGGTAGTATAGTAGCATGATAACAGGGCATTGCCCATTAAACAAACACCTTTTCATTTTAGGTATAACCGACAGCCCTGTTTGCAGAGCATGAATAGAGGTAGATGAAAGAACGACACTCGTAATGCTCTGACGTAGACGAGTAGCATGCCATAAACCCTCCTCCTTATAGTTATACATAAATTTAAGGTAGGCAGGCAGTGCTTTTGTGCTTTTACGAAGCTCACGCCACTGTGTACCAGTCATAAGGTTCCGGCCGACCAACTACGGAGACAGAAGAAGAGGAAGACGAAGAAGTTAGCTAATACATTTTAATTCAAAGTTGAATGGACGGAGAGTAACATATCCTTCTTTGTAACCCAGAAAAACGAACGGTTTCCACGGGATTTGTAAAAAACCGTAATAAACGCGGACGTACAGCGCGGGCAATAGCCCGTTAAAAGATAAATTACACCGTACAGATTTTCCTGGTTTTCGCGGATTATCGCAAATTAAGCTTGTGTATAACTGTGACGAAACAGACGAAGATGCACTAGTTAACAGAGACGTAGGTATACTTTGAGATGTCCGAGACAGGCTAGCTCTATGTACTTTAGTTCCGAGTGAAGGCAATTACTTAGCTTATTAATAGTGTGCACATAGACTTATCAACCCACTTAAGCAAACGAAGCAATATTCATATAGCTAAGTCATTTTAATTCAAACCACACAAGATATTTGCACACCACAAACAAACCGATATAGGGCTTTTGCGGTAAATATTACCTTTCGCCGACAAAACTTCGTTGTTAGAGAAGATGAAGAAGAAAAAGAAGCACTTTATTGCACGTATAACAAACAGGAAAAGAAACAGTAAGGAGTATACAGTAAACAATGTAGACTCAAAGGCGGCCTTATTGCTGTCTTACACAGCTTAGATAATCACGGGCTCCGTTGAGACCCGAAACCAATTTAAAATTCAGTGCTGTCACGCTTAACTTATCCGCCATCTCGAAACAAACTACCAAACAAAATTTCACGACAAACGAACGGAGTTTCTCATTCGCGATTTATGATTCCCTGAAAAATATATTTAAATACGGCTCGTGATATACCGCCGGGCGGGGCTTGGCAAAGTTGCAAGAATGTCCGGTACTGCGGGGCTGTGTGAATTGTAAAAAGTATAATGAGGCAATTTATGGGATTGATTTATTGCTCCCGGCGAATGAAACTTGTTGCCCAAATGGTTTTCAGTTGGAGCTAGTCATATAATTGTTTTAGTAGTAAACATTTTTGTGACAGAGCTCGTCCGTCTCGTACTATCGCCATGCTCATATCGGCGTGGTTGCCGGTGTAATTACAGGCGAATGAGTCTTAACACCTACGACTCAAATTGATGGACACAGGGCGGCATTTTGCAGGACGTGATCCTTGCATGCCCTGTGCAGTGTTGATCTGTTTATAGGCGATGGTTTTCCACTTACCATCAGGTGGTCCATCTGCTTTCCTTCAAAGTTATCGCACTTACTTAATTTGCGGTAATCCGCGAAACAAGAAAAATGTACGGTGTAATTTATAATTTCTTCAATCTTACTCCACACCAAACAGATCTTCGGCAATGTCCTTTCTACGCTCGTTTTCTGGACACAGGAGCATCCTCAGGAGATATTGACATTACACTGAACAATTGTTAAGTAAGGAGTAATAAATTTCAAATTGTTTTCGGGTTTCGACGGGGCCTGTGATAACCTTACGCTCTAATAACGTTTTGTGGGCGAGTGGTAATATTTTACCGCAATAGCCCTATATCGGTTTGTTTGTGGTGTGCAAATATCTTGTGTGGTTTGAATTAAAATGACTTAGCTATATGAATATTGCTTCGTTTGCTTAAGTGGGTTGATAAGTCTATGTGCACACTATTAATAAGCTAAGTAATTGCCTTCACTCGGAACTAAAGTACATAGAGCTAGCCTGTCTCGGACATCTCAAAGTATACCTACGTCTCTGTTAACTAGTGCATCTTCGTCTGTTTCGTCACAGTTATAGAATACAAGCTTAATTTGCGATTATCCGCGAAAACCAGGAAAATCTGTACGTAATTTATATTAAACTAGCTATTGCCCGCGTCCTACGTCCGCTTTTATTACGGTATTTTACAAATCCCCTGGAATACGTTTGTTATTCTGGGATATAAATTAGCCTATGTTACTCTTCGTTCTTTCAACTAACTCAATGCCAAAAATCAATTCGATTGGTTGCTAATTTATGGCGTGAAGTGAGATCAAAAAGAAACAAACTAACGAACGAACAAACAAACACTTTCTCATTTATAATATTAGATTCTTGAATTTTTACACTCCTCACCAAACTGATCGCTCTGACCCCGCATCATTAAGCATTCTCAGGAGATAAACAACACAAATTCTGAAAATTCCGCAAAGTAATGTCTACTTCTATTTAACAGTTAAAATCTTACTAAAATAAAATGCTTCTATCCAATAATTTTAATTCAGAGACAGAAGCCAATAACACCAATGCAAAAAAGCAGAATCACTTCCGATTCGCTGATACTATTCTACATTAGAAAGAAAATTCACAGTTTTAGCCAGAGTAGAATAGCAAGGTTTTTAAGATTGTTATTTGATAAATTCATGTATATTAAAGGTGCCTACGTTATTTATTCATAAAGCAAATAAAACCTTAAGATATGCGCAATTTAATCTAACGGAAGCTAGAATTGCTTCAGTTCTGTAAAGTTTAACACATTGTAATTCAAATAGAATTCAAATTGTAAACTTATGGAGATCTAATTTACAAAGGCGTGTATGATAATAAAGAGATCGCAATAAAATTCATCGTAAGATGAAAACGTTTTTTGACAAGACGACGAGTCGAGTAAGATATTATAGAATAAAATAACTGTAGGTTAATCTGATGTCACTAACTGGGTAGGGTAACTAGTTTATTATGTCAATTTCAATACTGTTAGGTTACAGTATAATACTAACTGTAAAATTTAAGTTATTGACTGGCAGCTGAAAGACTGACAACTTGATATAAATTATATTATATATACATTTTCTTTTCAATGAATTATTAATTTTCCATAGCCAAGCAATACAAGTTTGTTTGTTCATATTACATTAAATTTTCTTTTAAATTACATTTGCTTTTAAATTTCAATATTTTTTTAGGGATTTATGGAATTTGCATTGATAAAACCAAACATTTAGTTACGTCTATTGGTTACGTCTTTATCGAGGATGTACACATTATATCAGATTAAATTTCTTTTTACCAAAAATGTTGATGTTGAAAATGTATTTTACCAAAAAATATCAACTTACGAAGATAATATCTTATTCCAAAGACGCATGTCGGAGCATAAACAACTTCATAATAACGACAGCGCATTAAAATTCAACTTAAGCCGAAAACATTTTATGACACGACCAAGTAAAATATGAACGGAATAAAATACTAGACGTTATCCAACGAAGGTTGATGCGAAGTCGCTAGGAAGTTAGTTAATTATGTAAATTGCTGAGCTCCCGCAAGTGCGGTTGGATTCATTCGACCCGAGACAAGAGTATGTGAGGTGAAATATGTGAAGACCATTAAGTTAAATCTTCGAGCAAATCGTTACATTAATATGTTGCTTTATTACATTTCAATAGAATTGTAATTCGAAATGTCAATTATTCTTTGATATTCTTTTTATTTTTGTGAGATGATTAGCTACCCTCATTAAGTATTCATAAGTAAATGAAACACACTAGTGTTTTCGTCATTGTGTTTTTTTAACCTGCGAGGGTTTCAATCGCACCCTAGTCAAGGTAACTCCGGTAGATACTTTTCTGTTATTACGGAATCCTCAGGCAAAAATGTTTTTCTGAAGCGATGATAAAATAAGCTAAAAAGTATAATGAGCCCTAAAGTCCCTTACACCAACAATCATGTTTGGTTCCAAACGACTACGTTTAGCTACGATATATTCGGGAACCATTAAAGTTAACGAAATCGAAAAATAAACTTTTAGAACTTTGATTTACGATGTTTAGACATGGTGTTCTCAACTTTGCATACATTTAGATTGTAACAATACAAATGGTAAAATTGTCTACATAAATACTTCCACTGAGAATGTCGTGCTTGTAAAGTGATGAAACAGAAGCCGATCAGAACTTTCTACCAGGACCAATTTTTACATATACATTTATACAGGATCAGATATATGATAGTAATAACATTATTATACTCATGCTTCGTCCGAAGAGATTTGAAATATACACATGTAGTAACACGTACGGTGTTGCCTTAGCGCACTGAAAGTTGAAAGCCCTAAACTAAAAATAAAAGATTTTTATTTATTAGATGAGGGTAGGTTCTTTTCCTTTGTTCTGCGGTGTGTTCGGTTGCTCATTCACAGTTCAGTGCTCTGCCGGAGCGCACGTATTTTTTAATATATATCTAAAATAATATCGTAAGTTAGAATTTCAAAATTCAAGTATTAAGAATCATGGGAAAACGAAAAAATAAACACGATTATGACTATATTGCCCGGAAGATCAGGAAATTGGAAAGAAAACTTCGCAGAGAACAATCAACATCGAGTTCCGAAGGTTAGTCTAGGTTAAACTATTAGAAACATTGTACGTACCTCTTAAAAACTTTGTTGCGGTTAACCTTTGGGGTTAACACTTCAAACAGAAGTAGGTAAATCACTTTTTCACGTGCAAGGCTAATTATTACAAGGACTGTTACTTTATTAGCATACGTGAGGCTATACGATGGATGCGGGCAGTCTTTGGGATTGTCACTTCACCGTACACGCTTGTAACTCATACTGTATATACAGGACACATCTGCATTGATATTCTTTATTTCATTTCCATAACAACAATTGCTATCAATTTGTCGTTATTAATAAAACAATACTATACCTTGCAGAGGATACATCCCCTCCAAGATATAGCTATTATGAGCATGGCTCAACGGAGGAAGTAATGGAACCTGAGCTAGAAACCTTTTTAGAAGAAAATACGAGCGATCCGATCCCTCAGACAGACGCAGTGGACGCGGTACCCTCCACTAGTGTCACACAATCAGAACCAGTTCCATCCACTAGCTCGTTGCAACCACAGGTCGCAAACGTGGAAAACGAGGTCTTGATTCCAATGGAGGGCATACCTCCGGCGGTTGAACTGGACTCTGAGATTTTAAAAATATTTGGAGAAGACCCGTCTATAGAAAAAATAAACGGCCAAGAAATTCAATCAGACCTGGCAGTTCGTTTGCAACATGTGGCTACAAGAGGTTTATCAAGTGAACTGCGTAAGGAGTTGTCGGAAAAACACTTACCTCCAAGTAATTGCACTCTAATTGATGCGCCGGTGCTTAATTTGGAAATTAAGGCCGCTATATCAGAGATCGTTTTAAAAAGGGATAAAGGCATTGAATATAAGCAAAAGCAGCTTTGCCATGCTATTTCCTGTCTTGGAAGTGCTATCACTCTAATGATCGCTAAGGAAAATAAGGACACAGAAATCATTCAAATGCTCATGGATGCCATTCGTCTGTTATGCGACAATCAGCATTCCGATTCAATAGTTCGGCGGAACTTTATTTTGCACAATTTAAAACGCGAAATGAAAGAACAATTACAAAAGACTGTAATTGATAAACAATTATTTGGGTCGGATTTAGCAGAAACGTTAAAAATTGCTAAAACAATAACAAAGACCGGAACCGAACTAAAATCAACAGTATCCAAGCCACCAACCCGAGCAAAAACAGTAACTCCTCCGTCTCAGTCGACACTACAGCAAAGGAATAATTTAAACTGGCGGGCTCCTCCCCCGAGTCGCAGGCAAACGGGGACTCAGAGGACGAGGGAGCCTGCGCCGAGAAATCCGCCCGCGAACAACTCACGCGGGTCCTATCGAGCTCGGCAGCCGACAGCACCCGCACCACGAACCAACTACCGCAGTCGTCGATAGATGACAGGGTAAGCAACAATGCCGGTAGGCTAGCCTTCTTTTATAAATCCTGGTCAGTACTTACTTCCGATCCAACCATTCTATCATGGATTGCTGGGTATAAAATACCTTTTTCAACACGTGTTGTACAAAACACAATCCCTAGCAAAAGAAGCTACTCTTTAACCGAAAAATATAATTTCAAAAAATGTATTGAGGAATTACTATGCTCTGGTGCTATTTCTCATTGTGATCCATGTGAAAATCAGTTCATATCGAACATATTCTTAATACCGAAGCCGAACGGTAAACATAGATTCATACTTAACTTGAAAAGACTTAATAAATTCATAAAAACAGAACATTTCAAACTCGAAGACTTACGTACTGCTATTAAACTTGTTTCAGAAAATAATTTTATGGGGACAATTGATTTAAAAGATGCTTACTTTTTAATAAAAATTCATGATAAACATAAAAAATATCTAAGATTCGAATTTGATAACACACTGTATGAATTCAATGTTTTACCGTTCGGTTTAAACACGGCACCTTTTGTATTTACAAAGATAATGAAACCGGTTATCGGGCTACTCAGATCATGCGGCTATATTTCTAGTATATATTTGGATGATATCTTACTAATTGGCGATTCTTATGAGGGTTGTTTAAATAATATAGCAATAACTAAACAACTGTTGTCAGCCTTAGGGTTTCTTATAAACAAAGATAAATGCAAATTGATACCAGAAACATCTTGTACATATTTAGGTTACATAATTGACACACAAAAATTTCAAATAAGTCTACCTTCAGAAAAAGCTATAAGAATTAAAAATAAATTACAATGCTTTCAAAATATGTCATGGTGTAGAATTAGAGATTTTGCTAGTTTGGTGGGTTTGTTGTGTTCTGCCTGCCCAGCTGTTGAATATGGATGGCTGTATACAAAGAACTTCGAAAGATGCAAGTTTTTAAATTTAAAAAGTAACCCAGCAAACTATGACAAGTTTATGAATTTACCATCATACTTGTCATCCGATTTTAATTGGTGGTCGAATGCATTAGATAATCCTATTAGTAAGATAAAATATGATGAGTACTGTTTAGAAATATTTAGTGATAGTTCGACTACGGGGTGGGGTGCGGCGTGCGGGGAGGAAACGGCTAGTGGGGCATGGACAACAGAGGAACGCTCAAACCATATCAACTATTTAGAGATTGTGGCTGCATTTTTTGGCCTTAAAGTGTTTGCTGCAACAATGAATAACTGCCAAATACTTTTACGCATAGATAATACTACTGCCATAAGTTACATTAATCGGATGGGTGGCATACAGTACCCCCATTTAACACGCATAACAAAAGACTTATGGGAATGGTGTCAATCCAGAAGCATAATCGTATATGCGTCTTACATACGTTCGGCGGATAATGTAGTAGCCGACGCAGAATCACGTAAAATTCATCCAGATATAGAATGGGAATTAAGCGTTTGGTTTCCCTGATGTAGATATTTTTGCAAGTCGCGTTAACAAAAAATGTCCTATTTATATATCCTGGCTCAGAGATCCTGACGCTATAGCCATAAATGCATTTACCCTATCATGGTCGAATATATTTTTTTATGCGTTTCCTCCTTTCTCTATGGTCCTTAAAATGTTACGGAAAATTATAAAAGATAGGGCTACAGGAATCGTAGTGATCCCTTTATGGCCCACTCAGCCTTGGTACCCCTTATTTAGGAAACTTCTTTTATCAAAAATGCTGTACCTTGACCCAAATAAACAAACAGTTTTATCCCGTTACAGCAACAACCATGTACGCCCTCGGTTTACCCTGGCTGCAGGTCTCTTATCCGGGAATCGTTGCTGAGAAAAAACGTTCCTTCAGCGGCCTATGACATTATGATAGCTTCACTCTCAGAGTCATCGATAAAACAATACGATTCATGCCTAAAGAAGTGGTACAATTATTGTTTAAGTAAAAGAATTGATATTTTTAAAGCTGCAATCAGAGAAGTGATGTTATTTCTTACGTCCTTGTTTGAATCAGGTGCTCAATATGGCACCCTGAACAGCTGTAGGTCAGCTTTAACATTGATTCTTTGTGAAAAAATTAGCGACAGTGATGTTATAAAACGGTTTTTTAAAGGTGTTTTTAGGCTTCGTCCGCCCTTACCAAAGTATAATGTAACTTGGAATACATCCAAAGTTTTGAATGTATTGTCATCTTGGTATCCTAACGATAGTTTAGGGTTAGATAAACTTACACGAAAATTAGCAACTTTACTATCCCTGGTAACAGCACACAGAATGCAAACTTTGTCAAAAATTAACATTAGTAATATACAAATTTATCCAGATAAAGTCACTATTAAAATTCCTGAAATAATAAAAACTTCTAAATTAGGTACTGTACAACCAAATCTCATTTTACCCTATTTTCGTGAGAAACCAGAGATTTGCCCAGTTTTGACCCTCTTAGCATATCTTAATCTGACCAGTTCACTTCGAGGCAATGTCTGCAATTTATTTATCGGTTTAAGGAAACCACACAAATTAGTTTCAGCTCAGACTTTAGGCCGCTGGGTGAAGCTCACTCTTGGTGAATGCGGAATAGATGTATCTATCTTTACAGCCCACAGCACCCGACATGCTGCTACCTCTAAAGCACACAATTTAGGAATAAATTTAGATCTGATTAGAAAAACCGCTGGCTGGAGCGGTTCCTCTCAGGTATTTGGCAAATTCTACAATAGAAACATACAATTAGATAAAGATGATTTCTTTGGAAGGTCAATTTTAGACAACAGTAATATAGAAAGTAATTAATTATTGCTGTGCAAAACTATTCTAGATTCTATAGATACATAATAATGTTCATAAATTAGAAATCAAGTCTCAAAACCCAGTTCACTTATTGAACAGTTAATTATACCTCTGAGTAAAAACTGAATTAATGTATTGATAATTAAAACCTAATCATTGATTTATATATATACAAAGAACATTTTATAACAAGTAAATAATCATAATGATTCTGATTAAATTTGGTTATATTGTTATACGAGTGGTTTATTTTTTTTTTTTTGATATTTCAGTGGCGCTCAAGGTCTACATGTGTATATTTCAAATCTCTTCGGACGAAGCATGAGTATAATTAATGATTAAACGAACTTACCTGTACGTGAAGTTCTATCTTAATTATACGAAGGCTTCGTCCGAAGAGATTAACAACCCACCCTCCCATATTCAAAAATCCCCTAGCCAATTCCTGAAATATCAAAAAACAGGAACGAAAGATCGAGGCTCTGAACTAAATGAGCAACCGAACACACCGCAGAACAAAGGAAAAGAACCTACCCTCATCTAATAAATAAAAATCTTTTATTTTTAGTTTAGGGCTTTCAACTTTCAGTGCGCTAAGGCAACACCGTACGTGTTACTACATGTGTATATTTCAAATCTCTTCGGACGAAGCCTTCGTATAATTAAGATAGAACTTCACGTACAGGTAAGTTCGTTTAATCATTAATTAAAGCACATTATGTGATATGGATATCGATACTAACCAAAAAATGACTTTAAGACGAAACGGCCACACCCGTGACGTCATCTACAAATTAGAGCTTAAGTCAGTACTTGTTCTTTCCAAAGATTATTGATTTTGGTATTAATAACAAAAAAAACGTAGCAACTGCTATCAGTTAAAAGTTTGAAATTACAAAATACTTGATAAACGCAGAGATTTTCGTAGTTCAAGCGGTACTAAATTATGTTTATATAGACGTGACGTTATAGTTTTAAATTCGGTGTTTCACCTGGCAAGGCGGATCGCTAGATTTTGAAGTTTTATTCATTGAATACAAATATCAGTCCCGATTCTTAATTACGTTATTCATAATACATTATCATTAGATGAATACAATATTTTAGCGATTCTTTTTTACTGCCATCATGTCTATTGAGAGCATTTGCACATACACCCAAATCATTGGTCTAGTTAAAGCGGTATTGAAATATTAAACGACGATCCATTCAAAGGTATTAGGAACACGTTTGGTCGGAGAAAAGGCGTAAATATCGGAGGCGATAAAGATAAAAGTTGCTCGGAGTTATCAGCCGATTCGCAGGAAGCAACGAGTCGACTAATCCCTTCCACTTGCTCGGAAACTGGAATTGGGTATAAATTAGACAACTTTCAGAGAGCAATATCCTTATTCCGTATTACTAACATATTGACTAACCTAACTCCCGGTAGAGGTGATAAGAGTGTAATAAAATTACGTATTTTGGTGTTAGTATCGATTCTTGACAAGATTTTAGATAATGCTCAGCTGAACCTGATTCTGTACGACATTAATGTCGTAATTACGTTTAAATACGTTGATTACATACCGTGTCATATTTAACCGTCTTTACAAAACTAATCACAATTATGGCAAACACGTCACAAAAATCAGGTAAAGTTCAAACATTTTTTAACGATATGGAGTGAACAGGAGTCACGAAAAGAGGTGTGCTATTCTCTGAAACCACCTCACCCAGGAGAGAGGAGACAAAAGCTTATGAGATATCGGCCTATGTGTTTTGTTGTGCGCCTAAATGTATTAGGTGGGTATTTAAATGACAAAAAATATCCGACACTGGAACTATATTAGCTTAAATGATTAAAAATAATACCAAGGTTTAATATATCCAAAAATTGGATTTTGCTTTATTCAGTTAATATTAAGTAGAAGTACACATATAATTTGAGATCGCTATATGTTTCCCTTTTTATAGCAAATTAAACTTAATTTTCATAGTATATCATGGAATTTCGCAAAGTAACGCCTGCGTCTATACATTAATTCAAGATTGCTCCTAACGTAAAAGTTCGTTATTTCCAAGCGATCTTGTCATTAGTAGAAAGAGCATTCCTGGTTTTCAGACTTGTATTCAAAAAGATAATATGAGGAAGAAAGCGATACGTACGTATCAACTTAGTGACGATGGAGACTCATTCATTATTTTATGGTAAGCGCCTTGGTGTCCGATGATAAAACGGTGATTGGTGGACAAAAACTACTACTAGAATACCATTATGCCATGTGTTATCGGCAGATCCAAATACAGTCACCACCCCATCTCTTTCCGCGGGTGTCATACGAGGATACTAAGGGAGTATAACGGTGAACAGGCAGAAGCATCCTCTGAACTACTACCATCTACAACTACGACTATCAACCCGTCTCCCCAGCGTGGTGATAATGGGAGAGGCTTCGAGTCCAGCAGTGGACTATCATATGCTTTTGATGAATGATGATTCCGCTAGATATATTGTATTGTGTATCAAAAAGCAGGCTAAAATGTAGATACTTATAGGTACATCAGGGAATTATCTGACTTCTTATTACGTGAGCGGAATCTTGCTAAGTTCCTCGGGCCTTTCTCATCGGGTGACGGTTTCCTAGGCGAGACACGTAGGTGTAAAGAAATAATGTGGTCGTATACCATTAAGTATAATATTTTTATCGTACTATTATTTTTACGGATTTTGTGTAGCTGATTAACTCTAATGAGTTTTACAGCGTCACGCATGCTTGTTGGCATGCCTCGGAATGGGGCTCTGCCAGGACGATTTAAACCCTAGGGCTCGAAGGCCATGTTAGGCGACGATTGGAGTGAACTGGTTTCGGACGGTGATTAGTCTGAACGCTTCCGAAGCCGCGGTTTGAGCCCACGTCCGGATGACGTCAGAAGTCTGGGACCTACGCCGGGAAGAGGCTGTGCAGAGGTTTATAGTGTGTCCTGATAGAGCATTGTCAGTAGTAATATAATCGTCAAGGTAGTGAAATTATTGTACCATGCAACGCCTAAGAGTTATGGCATTCGACTGATATTATTATAAAACCACTAAAGTTTATCAACAGACTCGCATTGATTAACATTGAATATTTTTTTGATTACTTAATTTTACCCACACTAGTTCTGTCCTGTAGAAGATGGGAGAAATAGCGGGTAGAATTTAGGGACCAAACATGTGGCAACCTTTTTCTAGCAAGGAATAGAAAAAGTTATGTTGTCGCTAGTAGCACTAGAGGGCGCCATTTTGGTGGGAAGCATAATCGTCATTCAAGTTAAACCAATAAACTTATTATTATTATTACAGTCATTATTGCTTTTTGCTTGCTTTGGTTTAAATAATTTCCGATTGGTGTCGTAATGAAACCTGTAAACGAGGTAAACTAAAGTCTGTTTTCTATGTTCGATCTTTCTATTACCTGTTAATAAATTACCAAGCGATGTTGTTATTTGTTGAAATAATGTGTACTATTTGACAATAACGTTGCTAAGTTATAAATCTATAACTAGGTAGATTACGGAAAAATTGAATTTTGAAATGGAAATAATACGCTATGTTAGCGGGATATTCTTTCAGTTACCTTAAAAGAGGTTTGTCTATAAATATCATAGATGGCGTTGGCGGCAGGCAGATGATTAATGCAAGGGCAGCCACCCGTGGCGTTTATTCATATTGCGGGCGTAGCGGGTAGTCTTCAAACGCACTCTGTTTAATGGCCGCCTCTAGGGACTAGACAGACAATTTAAAATACCTTGCTCTCAAATTTGCGAAGCACCTGAAATGAAACCAGCGGCTAAAAAGGTAAACGACCACAATAGAGTATCACACTTTTTTATCTTCATATTTTCCATCTGTTAAGTATATTAGATGACATTACGTCAAATAATATTTTTTTTGTCTGGTGGAAGGCTTTGGGCGTGGCTTATTACCACCTTACCGACAAAGTCACACCGTGGTAACAACTTGTAGTGGAATAAAAATACACCTTCATAACGGGCATACGTCACATAATAATAAATGAATAGGTGACGTATCCCATTTTCACCAACGACGAACAAAGCAATGCATAAACAAGTATAATAAATTGATCAATAGTTATCACCTAAGAGTTGGTGAAACGTTTTTTTTTCTATAGAGATCGCCTAATTCATTACGCATTGATTAACATTACTCATTGAATCATTACATTTGGTGAAAACAGGCAGTAGTCTCAAAAGCTAACATTTTTAGCTGTAACATACTCAAAGGTGAATAGTTATTTTCTAATGCATCATCATCTGCATGTGGCTTCGCTCGCGTTCTCTATTAACTTGTATCTACTGTATGATTCGCTATTTTCATACCAATATAATAATGCAGAATTTTCTGCGTAAAAAAGGACAAACCAACAAGTTTATTTCATAGATGATCTATACTCTGTATTTCCGTATTTTAATTCTGCTACGCTCTGTATGCAATGTCAAATTAAATAGAAGACTGCACCTAGTTTGTTTGTATATGAATATACTTTAATAATACAAACGTTTATTCGTATGTTTGCATTAAAAAACACGCGTCACTCACGCGTTTTTGTAAGAAAAACTTTTTATATCAAGTTAGTGAAAATTATGACTTTCATGTTTTTATGCTTGACATTACATCAAATATAAGTACTGGCTATACATGCTTAAATAGGTACTGTAATAGTTGTCCGAAACAACACCTTGTACCTGTGACACCTCATACAACCGAACCGAACCGGACCGTTATCGAGATACCGCAAACGTCATTATCATGACGTCACGTAATGACAGAGACGTCCGGCCGCCTGTCACATTACAGCACTCGACGTTAAACGCCCGGGTGACGTGCGATAACGTTGTTTACCGCCCATCCGAGAGCGTAAACAACATAACGTCCGTCTGTTTATACAGGGTGAGTTGTGATTTTACATTAACTCTTAAAATTACTAACACGAACGTTTAAAGAAAATTGAACCACTCGACAAAGACATGTTGAATCGCATAAAGCTGAATCTCGAATTGTTATTCTTTAATCACGGACGATGTGAAAACAGAGACTACCATCTTGAATTACAAAACCTCGCAACTGCATGGACGACAATGCAATCGTAATGGAAGCTAAACTAGGAAGAGGTGTGACCGTTTAGTCGACAAAATTACTAAAAAGGAAGTTACCGTGTTTGTACAGGCTGTCAAAAATAACTTCTCGATTTTCGCACTATGATTAGTATCTTATAATTTGATGTGAAATCATATGCTTCGTAGTTGACAGACGCAGTGTTCATGAAGTCTAGCTAGCTTTCAATGGGATTATTTCTTTTGCTGCTTTCCGAACCGGTGGTAGAGTCACTACAAATATACATACTTGACGTTTCAAAAGTGCTTATAAAGTAGGCCTACTTGAAATAAATGAATTTGAATTTGAATTGAAAATTCAAAACTATTCTGTACGTAATAAACCATCAGCACCCAGTTCTAACAGGCTAGCTCGTTGCTGTCTTAGACCTCATCACCATATTACACCAAGTGAGAAAGCAGTCAGGTCTAACTTGTAGAAAAAAAAATAATAGAGCTGGCCAATTATTGCGGTCACAATCCACTTTGTCGTTATCATTTTACAAAATTACTTAAACTATTTATACTTACAATATTTTTTAACAAACTTGACTTTTCAAGTGCTTTTATTAGGATTACTTGAAATAAATGAATTTTGAATTTTGAATTTGAATCAATTCTACTTACTATTCATCAATACGCCCGACACACACGTTGTTCGACCCTGCTTCCTGAGTCTGAGGCTGTGGGTTCGTTTCCCACAACTGGAAAATGTTAGTGTGATAAACATAAAAGTTTAAGTATTCATGTGTATTATTCATATAAATATTCATCAGTCATCTTAATACCCATTACAAAAGCTATGCTTACTTTTGATTCAGATGCCGTAGTATATTTATTGATAATATTATATTATTATACACAGGCAATATTGTTGAAAATGTGCAGGATATTGTCAATAATATTAACGTGTGTTCGGGCAGCCATACATTCAATCAATTATTCAATCAACAATCAACATCAACGTGGCGGACAAAATCCACACACATTTTCGCAAGTTCAACCGTGCTCGTTACATAAGCTAACAAAGACGCTAGTCCGAGCTTACCGTGTAAGCACATCCTTTAAATTAGATGTCTCAAGGGTGTCGTCTTTGCCGTGTACTTTAATCGTGTGGTTAGTAAACTTGTAGCGGCTCTAAACAGCAACAGAGTAACTTGACAAGCAATATTTTTACCATTTAGTAATGATTATCACTAAAAACGTCACACTACGCAGATGGTGTGTAACTTTAGCACTTTTTTTATTCCACTGATAATCTCTTGAATGCAATCTCCCCAGCGATTCGGAGCGAAACGTGGTGTGGAAATTACACCATACGGATTCTCCTGCTTTTCGCGGAGTAGGTATAGCAAATAAATTAAATTTTCATAATGTGTCGTAGATTTCCGCAAAGTAACGCCTGTCCTCCAACAATCTCCTTAGCACAGGCAGGACACAAAAATTATATCACCCGATTTTATTCCCGAATTAGAGGATATAATTAACGTGTCAGTGTCTAAAGCACACGAACCTGGAATAGGAGAAGTTTACCCCCGTTTATCATTATATATATATTTGGAATATGAAAATTAAGCTTAATTTGTGAAAAGCAGCTGAATCTGTAATTTATAAATTCTTCAATCCTTACACTCCACACCAAACAGATCTTCGGCAATGTACCCTCTACGCACGTTCGCTCCGAAACCGGAGCATCCTCAGATGTTGACTTTACAATGAATAAATGTTGGCGCACAAGTGGAAATAATATCCAATATTATTTGAATGTTATTTCCACTTGTGCGCCAGTGCTCTGAGAGTTGACAATGCGATGGGAGAAGATAAGTTTGTATCCTTTACCCGGTAAGATAATTGTCTTCTGCCCATGCTAGCCGTGCTGATGATAATGATAATACAGTATAAGATGAGATGAGAGTCTAAGACGGAGAGGTATGGCAGTTATATTGAACCCACACCATAATATCGACTTATGCGCGTTACCATACTAACCGGAACGTGGTTAATTGCTTTTTTGATTGGTAACTAGACCTGGGTGAAACCACTAGAGCGGAATAGAAATTAAAAAAATCCAAATGGCTCCTTCCAGGAATCGAACTTAGAGATAATATCAGTTGCGTTCGTTAAAAACATACGATTGCAAATAAATCTTGAGGACCTACCTGGCGCAACGGTGACCGCTGTGAATCTAAGTAGGAGATCCCGGATTCAATTTCTGGCAAGGGCAATTTGGAAATTTAAAATTTCTGAATGATCTCCGGTCTGGTCTGGGAAGCTATGGCCGTGGCTAGTTACCACCCTAGCGAATAAGACGTGCCGCTAAGATATTTCGGGTGGAAACCGATTAGGGGTATGACTACCATACTCCCTAAAAGGTTAGCCCACTACTATCGTAGTCTTCATCATCACTTACAACCAGGTGAGCTTCCAGTCAAAGGCTAACTTGTAGGGTAAAAAAAACATTACTAAATTCGAAAATATCTATACAGATGTATAATCTGAGAGAATTTTCACTGTGCCGAACGCGCAAGAAAATAATCAGCGAGACAACGAATAAAACTGTCACAATCAAAAGTGTTGCTATTGATTAAAAAAATCTAGGACACGCTGCACGATCCATCGAAGTTCGCAATGAATATTATCTTTTTTCCTTACAATTTTAGGAGACGTAATTGAATTTTTCGAGATCCAGGCCGACTTTGGATTGGTAACCGCAAGGCCAAAGATCATGGCGACCAGTAACAGGTCACTATAAAGTTCGGAACATCGTCGCAAGGTCGCCTGTCTATACGCATACAAGATAGGTACTATATTTAGGAGTGTTCTTTGGAACTAAATAATGTAGTATCGTCACTATATTTTATTATATTCACATCAGCGTTTGTAGATGCAGTTTAAGTTTGATCACGCCTGCTTAGATCTTTTAGCTCTTCCAGCTTAACTAATGATCTGAAGGAACTTTTAGGGACTAACTATTAGGGAAGACAGAAGCCGGAAGTGCAGTTTAGATCTGTGGTGTTAAAGGCGAGGAAGCAAAGCGCTGCTTACGTGTCAAAGGTAAATCAACTACGAAATTAAAGAAGAAAGAAAGAAAAGAATATTTTTACAATGAACCACATATTACAATACGAACGACATCACGATGTTATGTGTGGCGCACACCTACAAAAAGCCAGACAATAATGCGCTGACTCTTCTACTCTAATATGTCTAGGAATCTTCTTGGCCCTGTTCGTTATTAGTGAAAAATTAGTGTAAATTAATAAACCGGCGAACTAACAATGATGTGGTTCAAGCCACACTACTGGAAAATGATTGTGATGAGCATTGTTTTTCAGTGTCTGTATATTCAAAGTATTTATGTATATTATTCATACAAAAATATTCATTAGTCATCTTGGTACCCACAACACAAGCTGCGCTTACTTTGGGGCTTGATGCTGATGTGTGTATTGTCGTAGTATATTTATTTTTACTGTTATTATTATTAACACAAAAAGTCAAAGCAAGTGTAAAGGAGGCAGGCGAAAAAATTGGCTCTTTGTCACGTTGTACTAGAACTTTTATCTGTAAACAATTTTCAATAAACATAGTTGAAATACTTCAATCGAGACAGCAGTATGCTTTATAATTTTTTTTAGAATAACAAGTTTCTCTTTAGATCTATTTCGATGGGAATAAATAAAAGAGTTTTTATTTTTACAAATAAACGACAAAACTAACGTAATGTATGAACGTGAGAATACACGTTCTGCATACATTTCAACGTATAGTTTTTAAATGCTAGTAAAAAATATAAATGAGAAATATAAAATATTGGCGAATCCATTTCTGTTGTTTTTATAGTATTTACATCACAGTAAAAACACTGCGAATATTGCACTTTTAAGAGACCTCAATAAACTGAAGGTTCGGCAGTATTTTTAATATATATTTTACAAATACTGTCTGTCGGTCTTTACAGACTGTTGTATAACATCAAGTCTGCCTGTCTCTTGTACACTAAGTATTATCTGTTTAGAAGCAGGTTCTACTGAAAAGAAGACACCAAAAACTCAAAAATTCTTTTTGAAGTAAAACTTCTTTAGGCGCCACTAGGGAGTAACTCGGATGTTTTTCTAACGGAAGTAACGCTTACGTCTGTGTAGTTTCCGCAATTTAAAAATTATAATTTAGAATGGTCGTAAGTGTATGTCATATACTCAACGCTTCTTGACTTATACGCCAGCTAATGGAAAATCTCATAATATTTATAAGCACAGCTTTTTTTCTAATAATTGGGACCAAATAGTGAACGGTATCTTAAAAGATCACATTGTGTGGAGTATTTTCATAGAAGGATTTTAGTTCATGAACTTCATTTTAGAAGCAGCATAAAATCCACGACATCAAACGTAAGGTAACATTTTTCTATTCATGCCAAGTATAAAAACTATTGTATGCATTGTAACAATAGTGCCATAGTGCAGGTAGATCAGTATCTACAAACGATACAAGTTTTAACGGTAACACTGGATGCGCGTCTCATCAGGATAATGGACACTTCAATATACAAACGCAGGTTTTGTAGCTAACAGTGTCCCAGGTTAAGTGTAACTAGGGTAGGCATATTACTAGAAAGACTTTTACTTTTTGTTTTTTAAATTTTAATGCAGTTTTTTTTCTGACATCCCGATTTGATCGAATCCATAGTAAGTAAGAAATCCTTACTAACCTTAAGCCTTATTATCAATGCAAAGTATTTGTTTGTCCTTTCTTTACGCCCTATGTAAGCAACCCATTCACCTGATTTTTGCATAGAGGTTGAAAGGACGGAGAGCAAACACAGAAGATTTTTTGGTCCCAGGAGAGAAGAACTTTTTGTTCCAGGAAAAGCAACGGTACCCACGGAATTTAAAAAAAAGCAATAAACCCGGACAAAGAATGCTGGCAAAAGTTAGTATGCAAAATAATTGAAGTTAACAATACCAATGATAAAAAATTTAATCATTATTTTTTCTGCTGCATAAGACCACCGCAATGAATTAAAATGACACTCGCTATAGGACGATTCTTATGCACAAATCAATTTATTTTATTTTTCCTAAAATTTATTTGTTTATTTATTTTTAAGAATTGGGTATCAAATAAAAAGAAAAAGTTATTTTTAAAAATGCTGGTAATTCTAGAAATTATGGCGTTCAACCCATAAAACAACCTCTTAAGCCTTATTATTTGTATACGTAAGCGTAGAACATGTAGTTCTGGGAAAAAAGGTTTTAGTGCGTTGTGTTTAAAACCGTTAAAGCCTAACTATAATCCTGATATGGTCCTAACAAAGCACTAAATTACCTAATGTACGAGTATCACGCGAAATCCTGAGATATGGTGACCCTAACTGCGACTACACAGCCCGTTTTACAGTGGAACGTGTCGCACAAATGTTAGGGGTGAAATATTGGCTACATAAGAGAAGTGCTAGTATTTGTCCCGGGAGATTCTGCGATCTAAAAGACATACAGATACAGTACCTAGATAAAATACATAAATGTAGTTAGCGATACGAATTCATGTAGTAAGACAGAAGCGAATCGCAAGTCTCTATAAATTGTCAAATTAATTAAAGTTACGACTGTTTTTTATTTGTCTTTTTTTTTACCCAGCCCGCTTCGCCGGGCTAGATTTTGCTTTATTTTATTTAAACAATAAACTTACATCATTAAATTTTTAATTTAAGTCTCATAATACATTAAATCATTTATTTCTCTCCGTATTCATTCCCTTCTATTCTCTTCTCGAGCGGGTGAAGATTATTATCTACAGCCATGTACACCCAACAATAGAATATCATCATAGTAAAAATAGGAGTGCTACGATCGACACCAAACTCTACAGGATTACTCGCCAGGTCAAGCCGGAGATTCCCTGAAAGTTTCATTGAAATCGGTCCAGCCGTTTCGGAGCCTATACGGAACATACCCACACACTTTCTCTTTTATTTATATTTAACATTGCCACTATTAAGGCTAAATAAAAAAAAACTTCAGAGTCAGCGGAGTTGTCTACAAGGGACCAGGGAAGATAAAATATAAAAATCATTTTCTAGTACGTGATAAAAAAAAAACTCTTGTGTTAAGTAAACAGCAGTAATAGCGCATTGGGCAGGAGCTCGACTTCCCTTTCGGAGGGGCCGAGTTCGAATCTCAGCACGCACCTCTAACTTTTCTAAGTTATGTGCGTTTTATGTAATTAAAATATCAATTATTTCAGCGGTGAAGGAAAACATCGTGAAGAAATCTGCCTGCCTGAGAGTTCTACATAATGTTCTCAAAGGGTGTGTTGAGTCCACCAATCGGCACTAGGCGCCAGTGTGGTGGACTACGACCTTAATCTAAAATATGATTATAATGAATTATATAATATACCCGTCAATTTAATTTGTGTGTGTGTGTGTGAATTAGTGCCAATCCCTGATATATGTTTGTGTTAATAAAATCTCGCTTTACGCTAACACATATTTCAGCTAACAGCAAGGCTACTGTTCAACAATATAATACAAGAAAACACTGCAGTGGATACATCTTAAGGCAGGGAATGAGGCGAAAGCTCTAATGGATGAGTTAGGAAGAAATAATCGTCGGCCGTTAGCTAACGCATCTGTTGTCTAAAAGCACTTTGCCGTTTATTTATTTATAAAGAAACCAAAGATAGGATAGGAAGAAACGTTACTTCACAACTTATACTGATCGATTTTGGAGTAAGGTTTACACACGTGGCCCCGTGGGTTACGGTAAACCATTCACAACGCCGCCTTTATAATGTAAAGGTGTAACAGGTAAAGTGTTGCTCCGATGTTGTGTACTCCTTGTAATCGGGACAGAGGGCCAAATTTGTTACAAATGCAAAACCTCACGCTCAAATAAAGTATCTCTAGAGTTTTTTTGCGACAAAGATCGTGCGGAGAAGTATATAGTTTCTGCCTCCAAGCACCATTGCTATCTTCCGGTCTGACGGGCGTGGTTGCCGGTGTATTACATGCAGATAAAGCTTAACACATACGTCTCAGGTTGACGGACACAGGACAGCACTTTGCAGGTCGTGTTCTTTGCATGCCCTGCAAAGTTTTGCTCTGTATACATGTTCACAGTGGCGTGCATAGGGTATGCGCAGGGTATGCATATGATATAAAAGGAAGAAAATCTCCATTACGAGTTATGAAAAACTTAAAGATAGGCTTTGTAAGAGTTATAAAAAGTCTACCCCTAAGTATTTATAACTCGTGCTTTTTTTTCTCGTAGGTACTCGTATTCTCTACATCATATATCATCTACATACCCTGTGCATACCCTCTATGCAACCCACTGATACTACCTCTGTCTTTAAGGCGGTCATCTGAGCCGACATGTATGTCCTTTGTGTCAAAGATTGTAGAACCGTTTACAATGTCCAGATGTGTACACAACTAGATCACGAAGTCGGCCAGACCGCATACATATTGGCAGCTGCGCCGTCTATGTGGCTGAGGATCGCGACAGCTACGTTTAATCGAACATTGCCACTAACATCTAAACACCACTGCAGATATTGTCAAGAAAACGCCAATTTAGACTAAACGACTTGTCGTCATAAACTAACTACGAGTATATTGAAGCGTAGGTTCGAACGTAGTCTAAGGAAACGAAATGGCATCGACTCACAGGTGCTAAACTTTAAAAGAAAACCAAGCGGGCGCAGGAGATAGAGATAGTACGATTCACTTTAATACAACTGATAGGATCCACTATTTACATATTATTACAGTTTTGGTTAAGGGTGTCCCCAAAAAAAATGTACAATTTTACCCACAGTTTTACTAGTAGGTACTTACTAATAATTTCAATAAAATAATATTTCGGCTATAAATTGATATCTGTAATGTATCTGTAACTGCACAGGGTGTGTAATTTTGATTGAAAACGGTTCAGTAGTTAAGGAGTCCATCGCGGACAAGCAACGTGACCAAAACCATTCTTTTCACAAAAAAAATCACAGAAACTGCCTTTCCATTGAGTGGGACTGAGTCCGATACTCCACTCGTACCTACTTTCTAAGTTTACGTGTTTTAAGAAATGAAATCACATAATATCTTGCTTTAATGGTGAAAGAATCATCTTGAAGAAAACTGAACAGCGATCCCCCGCTCGTTCCTCGAAGTTTATGTGCATTTTAAGCAATTAAATAACATATTATCTTGCTTCAACGGTGAAGGAAACCTGCACGCCTGAGAATTCTCCATAATGTTCTTAAAGGCGTATGACATATGGCGGACTCCGGCCATAACCCGTTTTATTCAGAGGGGAGATGATAATGATAATGCAACCAACCATTCACGTTTATTAAAATACCTTTATAATCACTGCAAGAGCGAGACAGATTACCCAAACTAATAGTGGATTGGCTGAAATTAATACCGTCCCATTTCATAGATTCAATCGCAAAATTATCGGATTATCCGTTGAGATATCGAGTAAAATATCAAATTTGGCAAAACCGTTAACCTCAATCGGCACAAACCATCTGACGATAACAAATCAATCATGAAACTCTGCATCTATTAGTGTACGGTCGGAGAACTGTCCAGAGGGCAATTATGTTCGCAGCTATGTCGGATTATACGATTGAGACCATCCTGCTGAATGATGAATACCGCTGTAACGACCTCGCATTAAGCGTTTGATAAAAAAGTGCTTTGAGTTGTACCATTTTTGGCTTTAGATTAATGTATTCCGTGCCACAAGGAGTCGTCTACCGGTTTAGTATTTGGAACAACGCGGCAGTCTTAATTATGAATTATTATTATGAGAGGATCAAATCACAAATCTGGAGAACTAGAGTTAACGACATAGCTCAGCGAGTCTGAAGTGGCAATGGGCAGGGCATATAGCTCGGAGAACCGATGGGCGTTGGGGTCTTTAGGTGCTGGAATGGCGATCTCGCACCGGTTAACGCAGCGTAGGTCGGCCCCCAACGCGGTTGACAGATGACATCAGGCGGGTCGCTGGAGGCAAGCGGCCCAGGACCGTAGATTGTTGAACTCCCTACAAAAGTTCTCCTAGAATGAGAGAGGTTTTTTGGCTTTAGTTTAATGTATTGCGTGCCACAATCAAGTAAGTAGTTATTACCGGTTGGTAGATAACGGGTAGGCTCATGCCTACTGTACCTACTTGTACTACTATAAGTATAAATTATTATAAATATTTTTATTTCTTAAATTAATATCATGTTAATCATATTCCTTCTTTTTTTGTATACTTTTAAGGTTCCTGACCTGAAATAAAATGATTTTGTTTTCTTTATTTTATTAATCTAACAACAGCAGCATCGAAATTTAACAAATGTACACAGCAGGTGTTTCAAATAACTACTCGTAAATAAGCATATATTTTGCACTCTGTTCAAGAATATTTAAAAAAAAACCCCAGTTTCCTTACTTCCTAAAAACATTATTAATATTATACTTAAGGTTCAGTTTTGTATCGTATATTACTATAATATTTGTAAATTTACAGTACGTTATAAATCTATGACGGCCGATTCGCCTAGACGGTCCTAGACTGTGGGTTCGATTTCCCAAACTGCAAAATGTTTGTGTGACGAACTTGAATGTTTTTAGTGTCTATATATTTTATTTATTTATTTTTAATTTATACTTTGTTCTTTAAATGAGAAGTCACACCGTAAAATGGACGGCAGGACACAGTTCAAATTTGCCCTCGTAAACTAGGAATCCCTCGGTAAATTATCCTGCTAATTTCCTGTAACGTTGAAACGGTGCATTAACGCTTTGCTATAGAACTACAATAGACGCGTTATATCAGCGATATGAAGCGCTGTATTTTAGACCATATGCACCGCAACAGTACCCCATCCCATTGTTAGCTTCTACAAACACGCCAGAATACAAATCACGACAGAAACAACGGTTATTGTGAGTGAGCCATTAAATTGGCATCGAGTAATTGCTATGGAATTGTTACAGTTTTTGAGTCAACAAAAAATAATCACGGTTTCATTACGAAAATTTCCGTTTCCATTAACCGCAATGCAACTATTTTCTCTTTTTCTATACCTAACTATAGCTAAGTATCACATCATCCTATTAATCCTTCTAGTAATATACAGGCTGGTTGGAAAGGCGGACAAAGGTATACTGTTTTTTTTTTATAGTTATAACTGACAGTTAAAGCAGATAACCCTACTAATGGTTATCGGAAAACCATCGCTTATTAACAGAGCTACACTTATGGCATGCAAGGAACACGCCCTGCAACGTGCCCGGAGTCCGTCAACCTTGGGCGTAGGTCCTCATCACATCACTCCATTACCGGCCCACTACAGAACACAGGTCTCGTCCCACAATGAGAAGGGGTTAAGACCGTAGTCCATCACGCTGGCCCAGTGCGGGTTGGACTCCACACACCTTAGAGAACATTATGTAGAACTCTAAAGCATGCAAGGTTCCTCACGATGTTTTCCTTAAACGTTGAAGCAAGTGATATTTGAATTACTTAAAACGCCCATAACTTAGAAGTGCGTGCGAAGGTGCGTGCCGGGATTCGAATTCGGCCCCCCGAAATTAAAGTCGAAGGCCTACCCACTGGGATATCACCGCTTTAAGCAAATCATATCTCATCCCTAAAAACTCTGATCCCTAATCATTTTAATAGTATTCATAGCATTCAGTTAGCTATCAACTCCTTGTGCTAACTGAGCTTTCTCTGTAACCTATCTTTCAACAACATAAACTTTTATTTAAACTACATAAATATCAAGCTCTAACAAAATTCCTGCATTGTTATATTATACTTAAAATAAATTAAATCAACCTACCACAATAATTGACAAATACACGTAAAGCCTCGCTTTTTTTTCTTTCCTGTGAAGTAGCATCCGTGCGGGGCGACAGGTGTCCACGTCGTCGGCCATTTTGTTTTTTTCCCGCGCGCCATTACGCCACCGTGTTGTCTATTACCCGTACAACTTAATAAATAACCTGGGTGTACGGTTAATGTATATTATTCTATCGCGACATCCTCCTGCCAGCCGTTTGTTTTTATATAGCTCAACAAGATACTTACATTTTTGCTACGAATTGTTTGAAGACTTAAAATTTAAGGAAAACTTATTTACAGTAGTCCTACCCTATTTCTTCGTCGACTTACATTATCGTTCTACATGTAGTCCGCTTTCCATACCTAATAAAGTGCGTACCAAATAAAGTGCCAGGAGTCACATGTATTCTTTCAGTAACAACTATGGTAGTGGTTTACTCAAAAACTATTAGGTTTTAAGTCGCAGAGACAGTACATAATGTACCTCGAAAGCCTGTGAAGTATTATTGTGGTTTATACGTTGTATTGAACATGGTATCTACTTGTTATTTAACCATTTAATTAGCCTGTGACTTTCAAATACATCAAAAGACAAAAGCGTATTCAAAGAGGGCTCGAGGTTAGAACATTTTCCATTTATTTTTCTAATGATTGGCTTTACGTCACAGGGTTATAACCCTTTTAACGCTATCACTAATTAAGACTATCTGATGATATTGATAATAACCGTGAAAGATAACGTAAAGTGTTCTCCGATTTCTTGACCTTTGTCTCGTGTAGGTGTACCTAAGATTTACACACGAAGTTAATGATCAATCTCATAAAAAACCTTCAGATGGCATATTCAGGATTTGATTATTAGGATATCATTACTAAATTCATAAAATGTTATCTGACGTAAATCATCTAATGTTATTCATAAGAAATTAATATCGGGCGTAAAACAAACTCGACTTAACACAAGACATAATTACTGAGGTGGTACTTCGGTGCCAAAGTGACCTCACCAATATAATCTTGAGTCGACTGTAATTGGTCACTTAAACCGTATCCTTGTGCTTCCTTCACTTAGCTACTATGTTTTGGAGAGCTCCACCTGCAACGCAATATGTGTCAACGTTTGGTAAATAGATTTATGTCCTTAAGATTCTTCAATAGTTTCTTTATTTGAGACTATTTTAGGTCCAGTAAGAAAGCAGAACTTGAATCCAACCGGACATGAAATATGGGATTAATTAGGATTGAATCTCATATAAACTGTTAACCAAAACTGTATTATTATTCTACATAGCTAGTATAGACTTATGTAACTGCTGTGTTCTAATACCGAATGGCCAATTGGCGCAGTGCACAGCGACCCTTCTTTCTGAGTCCAAAGCCTCAGGTTCGATTGCCACAAATGGAAAATGTTTGTGTGATGGAAATGAATGTTTTTCAGTGTCTGGTTTATGTATATAATAAGTATTCATTTATATTATTATTTAAAATATTCATCCAGTCATCTTAGTACCCATAACACATATTATTATTATTATTATTAATATGTTTTCTGTGCTCAATGAAGAAGAACAAAATACTAAAAAAACAATATCACATAAATAGTGAACATATTTCGTTTCAAAGTAAACTAATACGGCTTTTAACGTCACAATGTTCGTGAAGTTGTTTTCATCTCATTTCAGGTGAGGGAAAAGAAAAAAGGAAACCGCAGTAACTTTCCTCTTTATATGTACCACGCTATCCCGATCTGAACTTGTCAATATCAATAACGCGGCCAAAGCTATGTGAAGTTTATATGACGTGTGACGGAAAAAACGATACGCCTACACCCTACGCCCATTCCACATTCTGAAGGACTCTTTCAGTAACTTGAATTGTATCGATTTCTTTTTGTCTGCTTTTTGTACTCGTCACGCTTCGATCAAATAAAAACGGAGAAGACATGTTATAAGTTTGAGGTGAAACGATTTCGAGTCAAAATTACTGGAAAATATCAAAATTATTTCATAAAAAATGTAAATTTGTATGAATCTGTTTTGATGTCTAATATTTGTAACCTCTAGCGATAGATTTTGCTACAACGGTACCATACTAGCCTCATATTTTTGTATACTTTTAACGGATAGTTGCATATGAATTAATTATTTTGGCATATTGAAGTCTTTTTTTTTTGTGAAGCATGCTCTGACTTTAACCTTCTTATCTTGTAATAGCTTTAACTTTTCACCTAAGTGAATATATTTCATATGAAAACAATAAATTTCTTAAACCGCAACTTCAATACCGCACAAAGTACTAAACGATAGATTGCTAAATGATTGGATTTTAGCACAGATATAGTTCATGGATAGACATGGAATACTTTTTATACGGACAATGACATATTTAATTGAGTAGTGCTTGCAATTCTTTGCTCAGACTTCTCGGTACAAAAAGATAGCACTTTATTCAATCTGCCATCTGAGGGTTTTGTAATTGATTATTTAATTAACTTCGGGCGTTAAAGAAAAAGAGCAATAAGGAAAACCGAAAAACCTGACTACCAGGACCTGAATAACAGATAATCGTCGCGTTAGTAACGAGAATAAATAAGCGAACGCAAATCGATCGTGTAAAACTAAAAGTGGCTTCACCAAAACTAGTTAAAATTAAGTTTGACCCACAATCCACTGTCAGTTTCAGTGACAATAAACATAAAGCACGCTAGTATCGGAGCGTACAATTATCAAGTGAATAATTTAATTAAAAACTTTGAATCAACGGCACCGTAACACCGGCGCATAGCGGCGATAAATAAAATTATTTCGTCGCACAAAAAAACAACGATGGCAAACTATTGCGTCTAGGCAGTGCACTGCACTCCACTAACCATGGGATTACGTTAACGTTCTACGTTTCGAGAAAAAACATGAAAAAAACCCTTTTACAGGAAAGCCTTTCGTTTATTTATTTATTTATCAAGGACAACCAACGTTATGTTTTTACATACGGGTTACCTTTCATTTGATACTAAACTCGGAACATTTCTCTCGTTCTCTTTTCCTGACGCATTTTGACCACTATATTTTATTATCGTGATATGACAATTTTCAACTCATTACATGTCTGCAGCATGTCTTTTTACAAAAATAAGTTTTTTTTTTAATACTTTGCATTACTTATCTGTCAAAACACAAAAAAAACTGTACAACTATCATAGCATTACCTTATTTAACTCATGTTATAAATGTAAAGATTAAAAGCGTAATGCCAACTTTGATTTATGTTGTAAATGGTTACAAGGAAGAAACTCTAACGGGAAATAAATACATCGTTTTTTATATTGGTTATTTAAATACAGTATATTACTAAAATGATAAACATGACCTTTGAGATAAAACCTTTTATGTGATAGGTAGGACCCCGGGCAAAATACCTCTTTGAGCGGTTATTTTGAAAGACAACCATTTATGGCTTTGAGCTATAAATTTACATATTTGTTAATTCAGGTAGGCACCTAGGATACTTAGTTAAACAGTTATCAAAAGATCTCATATACCGAGGACATACTGACGAAGTTTAAATATAAATAAATAAAATAAATAAATATACTACGACAATACACACAACGCCATCTAGCCCCAAAGTAAGCGTAGCTTGTGTTATGGGTACTAAGATAGCTGATGAATATTTTTTTTTTTTTTTTTATGAATGAAATACACATAAATACTTATAATATACAGATAAACACCCAGACACTGAAAAACATTCATGTTCATCAGACAATCATTTTCCAGTTGTGGGAATCGAACCCACGACCTTGGACTCAGAAAGCAGGGTCGCTGCGCACTGCGCCACTAGGCCGTCAAAAGTTTATCACAATAATAATCAGTATGACGGAATACGTATCTGGCCAGAAAAAAGGTTATGACTATTAAATGTAGTATTTATCGTAATTAAAAGATTACTGAAAATCAGCTGCAATAATTTACCAAAACATTAAGTTTTAGCTGACAGTAGACGTTGCTCATTTCCCTTAGGTTACTTGCCACGAATGATTGCCAATAATGAAAAAAATTTACGTTATGTCACGTAAATTTGCAACCAAGTAAACCTATGTACCTAATGTAGAAATAATTGGGCTACTACAAAATAGCTCAATATTTCTCCATAAAATAGCACTTTAACACGCTTAATTTTTACACCTTGAAAGATACCTTGACTTTAATCTCACCTCACCTGGTGATAATTATAATGTCAATCTAAGACGGTACCGGGCTAACCAGGGTCGTGGCAGTTATATAAGACCAATGCCACTAATCGGTTTCTGTCGCATCATCGTACATGAACACTAAATCCCGTTGCGTCACGTCTTGGTCACTTGGTTAACTCGTAACGGCCAGGACAAGACCAGATTTGTAATAAGTAATTTCAGACCAGATTTACATTGCAAAAAAGTTAATCAATGCCAGACTTGTATTGTAAACAAGAAATTTAAGACCTGCAGCAGGGCTACCACAGGCAAAAAAAAATTATAAAAAACGTGTCGACCCGCTAAAGCGAGGGAACGGGGAATATGAGAAGTTTAAACCCGATTATTATTACACATACATTACGTGTATTTCCACTGGTGCGCCAGTGTTCTGAGAGTTGATGCAGCTGTGGGAGAAGATACATTTTTATCCTTTCCCCGGGGGTATAATTGTCTCTTGGCCTTGCTAGCCAAGGCCGATAATATATCTCAGTTGACTTCAAATATAGCTAGCCAATAATGCCACTAAACATGTAAAACGTATTTTGCATTCCGAAACCTAAGTTTCTAACTGTATTAGGATCAACTCAGTATGCAGATACAATCCGACATCATCATCACCCATTACCACTACAGGGCGCGGATCACCTTTCAGAATGAGAAGGGCCGTAGTCCACCACGCTGGCCACGGACGTTTGGAATACTTCACACGCCCTTGAAAACATTATGCCATATTGCTGCGGCCATTTTGGATCGATTTTAATCGAATAAAGCTAGGAGCACTCTCAACTAATTTACATTTCAAACATAATCAAAATCGGTGTATCCGTTCGGGAAATACGATGCTCCAGCCAGACACACACAGACACGTCAAACTTGTAACTCGTAATTTTTGCGTCGGGGGTTAGAAATAGCCCCATTATTTCACCCTAAAAAGGCACTTAACACACTTTTGGTAGTGAGTAGCGTTATAACCACATTTTGTAGATACCGTCGCCTTCAAGCTATAAAGGGGCTCACAGTCCCACTCGCGCCATAACCACAATAGCATCCCCCAGCCGACAGAACACTTGAAAGCGACAAAAGGCGCAATTAATACTAAACAACAGCGGTACGGCATTAAGTAAAGTCCGCTTCCATTAGCAAACCGAGTAAAAACGCCTTAACGTGCTGCGAAACGGCTAAACAATTTTACTGCAATCCCCGACTGAGCGACGTGTTAACGCCTCTGATTTAACTACATTTTTACCACATCTCCATTGCGGCTGCAAGTTTTGCTTTGTAACCATGCAACGTGTAACGGAATTACGGAATACTGTTGATGGGTGCATAAATATATTTAATAAGGAATCACCCTGTAAAAATAATAAATCAAAAGGAGCATATGTACCTATTATTCATATTTATGTTTCAAAATATTCTAAGTGTTCACTTATGACAGCCCTATTGACGATAAAAGACCGACACGTGCATAGTACCTATGCTACGCGACGCGTACCTAATGAAGTGACAGGAGGATTTAAAGGAGTCACTTGATTTTACTTTTGCATGTGATGTTAGGACTATCTGATTTATTTCTGTAAAAGCTATGGTAGTACCTACTTTACTCAAAAACTACTGGCGTTTCGGTTTCACAGATAAGTCTCAGGGACAGTAAATAATATACCTCTAAAGCCTCCGAAGTATTATTTCGGTTATCATTCACAAGTTGTATAGGTTAATAAAATGAATAGAATAGAATAGAATATAATTTGTTTATTTACCAGAACAACACAAACAGACTAACATACGGAGCAAGAAGAAGAAGAAATACTTTATTGCACACAAACATCAGAATATACATAAAATATAGAATAAACAACAACAAGAATTGTAGGCATGCAAAGGCGGCCTTATTGCTGCAAGCAATCTCTTACAGGCAACCTCTGGCGTGATGGTGCAGTTATACTACATATAATATACATATATATTCGGCAATAAATAGACATACATCTAAAATAAATAAGTATAAATACATATGTATATATAAATATAATATAAACACATATATAATAATACATATATAATTAAAGACTTACTTAAAATTTTGTACTTAATTATTAATAGCTTTAGTCTATGATGTGTGTAAATGCTAATCTTAGTGTATTTTATACATACACACAAAAACGCGAAGTCGCGGGCAACAGCTAGTATATAATAATTCATCATAATATCAACGCATTAATGGCACACTACAGGGCACGGGTCCCCTCCCACAATGAGGAGGTGTTAAGGCTGTAGTCCATCAAGCTGACCCAGCGCGGATTGGTAGACTTGACATACCTAGAGAACACTATGGGGAACTCTCAAACATGCAGGTTCCTTCAAGGTGTATTCCTCCACCGTTGAAGCAAGTGATATTTTAATTCCTTAAAACGCACATAACTTAGAAAAGTTAGAGGTGCTTGCTGGGATTCGAACTCGGCCCATGAAAGTGAAGTCAAAGTCCAATTCACTGAGCTATCACCACTCCAGCAGTCTTTAACAATTATTAAATTATAAAAAATGTAGTACATATATTATTAAGTTCTCCTTGAATTTGATCAGATGATTATTTTTATAAGAACACCTTACGAAAAATTAATTTAGGATTTCAATAAACTAAAATAAAACTATTCTGTCCGCATTTCAAAATAATCCAATAACTATCACGGTAGGTAGCGAGTAGTTTTTGGGTACGTCATATTATGGCCTAGTTTGTGATGAAGGATGGAATTTCGTAGCGGAACTGTGAAATACGAGTAAAAACGCTTAATCTCGCTATAAAACAGCTAAACAATTTTACTGCAGTCCCGGCAACGTGTTAATGCGGCTGATTTTTTTTATTTTCACCAGCAAACAAGTGTTGAGAAATGTGCTCATTATTTCCGTGCTTTTACCTCACAACTGTTCCCTCTTCTTTCTTTGATCTATTGAACAATGACAAATCTATTATTTTAAAACTAATTAAGTACTGTTTACAAAAAGTACGTTAAGACTTTAAGTACTTAAAACTTGACTGGTTTAAAACCCAATCTCGCCAATACTCGGCATAACGGTTGCGGCCATTTGCTTCATTGTAAGATTGCTGTAAATGTATATAGTTTGATATTTACTTTACTGACAATAAGCGGCGATAGCCCAGTGGGTAGGACTTCGACTGCAATTTCGGAAGGGCGAGTTCGAATCCCAGCACGCATCTTTTCTAAGTTATGTGCGTTTTAAGCAATTAAAATATCACTTGCTTCAACGGTGAAGGAAAACATCGTGAGGAAACCT
Source organism: Pararge aegeria (assembly GCF_905163445.1). Taxonomy (NCBI): domain Eukaryota; kingdom Metazoa; phylum Arthropoda; class Insecta; order Lepidoptera; family Nymphalidae; genus Pararge; species Pararge aegeria. The sequence continues at coordinate 4,157,161 of NC_053195.1, read as the reverse complement.
GCACACCTTAGAGTTCTCCAAAATGTTCTCAAAGGTGTGTGAAGTCCACCAATCCGCACCAGGCCAGCATGGTGGACTGCGGCCTTAACCCCATCTCATTGTGGGAGGACCCGTGCCTTGTAGTGGGCCGGTAATGATATGATATGACAATAATACTTTTCCGCGTTTAGCAATAATAAAAGCAATAAAGAGATTTTATTATCATTATTATACGGCCGATTGGCGCAGTTTGCAGCGACACAGCTTTCTGAGCCCAAGGCCGTTGGTTCGATTCCCACTACTGGAAAATGTTTGTGTGACGAGCATAAATAAGTTTCAGTGTCTGGGTGTTTATATGTATTTTATCAGTATTTATGTATATTTTTCATTGAAAAAATATTCATCAGTCATCTTAGTACCCATAACATAAGCTACGCTTACTTTGTGGCTAGATGGCGATGTGTGTATTGTCGTATTATATTTATTATTTATTATTATTATCATTTAAGTCAAGCAGGTAAGTGCTTAACGCTTTATATTTTCACATTTATCCAAATCTTTTCTTGTTTATGATTATGTCACCTCTTTTGGTTAAACTGAATAAATGAATAAACAGTTAAATAGACTAAGTACTATAAATTCTAATCAATAAAAAAATGCCTTTAAGCATTAAGGGAAATGTCACGTAAATGTTACGTATCTCTAAGTACGAGTATTCATTTCTTCTGCTAGGCAATAAATGCCAATGAACTCAGTAGCCCTCCATAATTAGCTACCCAGTGTACCTAAGTATAAATTATAATAAATATGTATAAAAATAAATCATTACAGACTACAAAATTATGTCAGCCATTATTGTAATTCAACGATTAATTCCTTCATAATTTTAATCCACCTACAGCATATTTTAACAAAACTCTTTTCTTCTCATAATTAAAATCTTTCACTAACAATTTAACCGAAACCGGAAAAAATATTCAGGAGAAAAAGCCCTGGAGCTCTAAATGTTATTATTTTAAAAGCAAGTTTCATTAATGTACCTACTTTTGGGACTCAAAATGGGCAATAGCTGCTCAATTCAAGTACTCCGGATTAATTTAATATCATTACCTATCACGTTAATGACAGAAAATCAATCTTCGTCGGAAATACTTGCGGACTTCGTACTCGTAAGCACTGCCTCAATTTTTTTTTACTACGTACCGAGAACTACGTACTATATAACACGTTTATTTTATTTTTTTGCAACTTTTTTTTATATGGTTTACATAAAAAGAACATAAAATCATTCCTCCACCCTTTCTAGACTCTTTCCAAATTTTTTTTTTTTAATTCTTCCTACAGGATGCTCTACAAACAAAAACAAACGCGGACGAAGTCACCGGCAACAGCTAATATAACATAAAATGAGATGAAATTTGAAATTAAACTGTATTAGGACTAGGAGTTCATTGTGAATCAGTAAATACATAAAATAGTGCCCCGGCTTTAAAAAATTTAAAATTTAAATTTAATTATTTTTATTTACTTTTTTAATTGTATTTAATTTTTTTTTTCTTTTCTTGTGTATTTCTTGTATTGTTTCTAAGTTTGTGCAATAAAGTATTCTTAATAAATAAAAAATAAATAAACATTGTATACAAACAATAAAAATTGGAAAATTGATTCGATTTCGATTTGAACGCAAATCAATTAAAATGTGCAAAAATTGGAAAGCAATTAAAATCGGTATATAAAATATTAAATGTAAATTTTTATGTTATCTACCTAAATCTAAATTTTTATTGATCAACTATTGAAAATTCAAAACTGGAGTTAGTTTTAAAAAATATGCTTCTTTCGACCATCATTAAAATGTTGGATTTATAGTGAAAATGATGAAACTAAAAGAACGCCGGATAAAGCCCCCGGCGACTGTGCATTTAATTTTAAAGGCGTCCTGGTTTATTGCGTTTTGTGGTAAGATAAAAATGGCGGCTCAATAAGTATTAAATAAGAGCTCGACGGGCGGCAGCAGCCGTATCGCGTTTCTTGCGTTATTTTGATAAAACAACTCCTGCGGGACATCATTCTTTTAACGGGAATGCCAATGCGGCAACGAATAAAATCGATAGTACTTTACTGAATGGGCTCAAACACATCAGTCAACTTAATGATAAAGGCACAAAAATATTGCATAATGTTAAGCAAATTTCCCATTACAAAGTTATGCCAATAATCACCACGAGTAGCATGCGGGGGAGGTGATCGGATTGCTGGTCCTTTCACACCGCGATCGCTGCAGCCCGTTACCAGTCAGTTGATTTAAGACCAGCTGGACAAAGAATGGTTATTCCGCCATTAGTCAGTCGTCAGAGACATACAACACAGCTCGGAGAACCGATGGACGTTGGGGTTCCAAGGTGCTGGAATGGCGACCCAGCACCGGTAAACGCAGCATTGGTCGGCCCCCAACGAGTCGCTGGGAGTTGTTGGGAGCCGGAAACAAGCGGTCCACGACCGTGGATTTTGGAACTCCCTACAAAAGACCTATCTCCAGCTGTGGACTTCAAACGGCTGAAGTGACGATGATGATGAAGCAAATTTGTTTGTATCATTAAAACATATTGTTTCCATAATTAAAAATATGCCGTGAATTGATGGCAGATATGAGTACAGTACAGTAGACACCACCTCTCGCGGGTGTCGTACGAGGCGACTAAGTCCTCAGTATCATAATATGTTTAAGCAAAAAAAGACCAAGATTTGATTTGACACAACACGCAACGAGTTGCGTCGCGTTGAGTGGTGTGACGTATTATATTTGCCCCTTACAACAATGAATATATGTGCCTTTGCACTTTCAGTCAATATGAACGCAATGGACGTCTATTATAGAATCAGTAATGATATAATTCTTTTTTTTATATAAATATCGATGATATTATGGAGGGACTAAATTTCAACCACATTTTAGTAGTAGCAGATTTTTGCCGCTAAGAAGCATTGTTGCAGTGCTGTCTTCCGGACCGAAGTGCGTGGGGTTGCCGGTGCATTTACTGGCACATGAGGTTTCACACCTCCGTCCCAGGTTGATGGACACAGAGCGGCACATTGCAGGATGTGCTGCTGCGAAACGTTGCCCACTTACCATCATGTGTGCCATCTGCTTGGTCCGTAAATCTATTTTTTACTATAGAAAAATTATGAAAATTAACATTCATATGCTCCGCTAAAAGCTGTATAGTGTAATATATAATTTGTTCAATCCTCCACACCAAACAGATATTAGACAACGTAGGGTACGCACGTTTCGCTCCGAAACCGGAGCATCCTCAGATTCTCCTGCTTTTGGCTGAGTAGGTATAGCAAATTAAGCTTTACTTTTATAATATTGTAACGTAATAACTTTTTCATTTAATCTTATTACATTTAAATAAATTCTGTGATGACGTGTTTCTATCTTTCACTCTTCTCTCTCTGCCTCGAACCGGCACAATAAATCATGGAGTTCCGCAAAGTAACGCCTGCTCCCATCCAATACTATAGAAATAAACACTTTGAGACGTTAGCTAAGCGCCAGCTAATCTATTAAGAGCAAGAAATATTTCACTATATTACGGAATCCACTTTTGGCGCCCAACGGGGCCTACAAAAAAAACCGAATCTAAGCATTACGCTATGCGTGTTGGATTTATTTTTTGCGCTCTGACGAGGGTCAACGGGCCCATCATTTCGTGCAATTTGCGTATATAAAATATAGATAGATCGCATCGCAACGGGCGTTGGATTCACAACGATATTCCATTACGGGGGTGGCCGTGGAATATTAAATGAGAATTGACCCCCTGTATCGTATCTCGTTGGTGCCAGACACTTGGATAATATTTGGCAATAGATATTAAAATTTACTACTAAAGTAGGATCACTGTGAGTTATTAACGGTCCTAAAGCTTGAAATGAAATTAAATATTTACAAGGCCGGGTGTAAGTATTAAATATTCATTATTAAAATTATCATTATTATCAATATAAAATTGTATATTTAGGGTCCCTGGTGTGTAGTGAACTTAATGTGACAGACGACTGAACTCAAGTTAATTTACGTCGGATATTGCCCGACTAGTTTCGAAACTATTCGGGGCCTTCATGAGCTTCCTCGCGCGTAATGGCTCGGCACACAGATCAGTGTGTTCAAAAAAAAACATGCTAGTTTAGCCGGTTATTACACAGTAAAATGAACTTGATACACAACAGTTTATATTCTAAAATAGCCGCCTGTTACAGGTCCGTGTATCGTGCCGCGTCGTGCAGCCAAGCTCATGACTAACAGCCCCGAATGAAATCGAAGCTAGTCGGGCTGTCTCCGAAAAATTCATTTGAGTTCAGTCGTCTGTTACATTAAGTTCACTACACACTTGGGAGCCTAAACATAAAATTTAATATTGATAATATTGATAATTTTAATAATGTAAGACCAAGATTTGCTCGCAATCGAAGACTTGCTTTCGCATAATTAACTATGTATCGACAAAGAAAAATAAGCCACCACCAGAAACTAACCGCCGTAACAACCGCAAAACCGGCATTTCTAATTTTTGTTTTACAAACGTTCTATCAAAAGCCAGAGCTAAAGAATTGTAGGCAAATTTGATCTTTAACACAATCCGAACGAGATCCATTTTAATCAGATATTCGAGTATTATGTACTCGTATATTTAAATAAATAAAGGACTCCTCGATTGCAAGCAAGCAAATCTTGTACCAAGGCTACAGGAGTCTTTTACACGGAGGGGTTTAAATAATCTTGATAATTATGATAATTTTAATATTGATAATTTTTTTAAATATTAAAAAAAATAAGTTTTGTAAATATTTAAATTAATTTCAAGCCTTAAGGTCCGTTAATAACTTATGATTGTTATGATATCTAGGTATTACCTATTGGATACCTATCTAGGCACTTTTAAATAAGTATTCAGCCATTATTGAATATATAATTTTTTTAAATTTATATAAAAAAATGTTTACCTAAATTGGAGTCCAAGTGTTTTTAACACTATCATAAAAATGATAAAATTATATCCATTATTATTCTCTAAAATTACACTATAGAGTTGTAAGAATGTTTTTGAGCATAATTTTGGCTAAATATTTTTTAATTGGCTTTAAAGTGCCTAAAATCGCATAAATCATTTGGTTTTCAATTACGCCGCTTTATTCGATTATACATAATGCATCCCAATTACAAATGACTATATTATTACTAATCTTAATACAATAACATTATAATTACATTTGGAGATAATTAGTCACGGCGATTAAGCGACTTAATATACGATCAACTAGAGTGAGAGATCTGGAGATTTCATAACGGAAATTAAGTGGTGTAACCCCACTAGGTAATTAAATCGACGCCATTACACTGCAGATGCTCCGGGCTGGGAGCAAAATGAATGGAACTAATTCGGTGAATATATTATCTATGATGCGTGCGCAGACATAACGTTGCCGGTCATATTATGGTCACCAACAAATCGGGTTTTAACCGAATGGCAAAAATACTGCCTTAGGTCTTCGACTCCTATAAAGCTCCTTTCATTTTCATAAATGAGAATTGTACCACGTGAAATATTCTTTTAGGGTGTAATTATCATAGATTAACGTGGGGTATAGTTTACTATTGTACCAAATTTCATTCGATTCTCTTCAGCCCTTTATTTGGCATAAGAAACCTCCGTCCCTTATTCAATAGCGCCTTATTTGTAAGTTACAATGGGTGTTTCTTTTTTATTTTACATATATCTATACATGAAACGATCTTGTATTAATTTTAATGCATAATAAAGTAAACATTAGCCTATAGGTTGTGGAACATACAAATTATAGACCCTAAGGAGTTCGAAATTAATACATTTTTATCGGCGTATTTCCAAGAAAGATGAATAGGATTTCACAAGGGTGGGTAAGGTATTAATATTGTGTTGCAATAGTAACATTAAGTTATACTTGAGTTCTAACACATACATATAAACAAGAATTTAAACCATGACAATGATTTGTAAAACTTCTATGATAAGGCAAGTTAACAAACCTTCTAGCAAACTTTGTAAATACGTTCAAGCACAAAAGATATGAAACTACTGCGAGATAATATACGTACACCAAAGATTTACCTACTACCGCTACAAGTTAAGAACTTGTGAGATACCCTCATAATCAATATACATATAGTATTTACTCTAACATCAACCTTTTAGAAGCGCAAACGTGAACCTAAAAATTCTCTAGATTATAACCATATAGAAGTAATACCCGAGAAGAACATCTATATATAACATTATATTCGAGGCGCGGAGATCGAAAGCGCCAATATCCTTACTCAAGGTTGTACTGAGAATTAGGTAGAATAAAATAAAACACAATCCCTACTAATATTATAAATGTGAAAGTAAGTTTGTTTGTTACGCTTTCACGCAATAACTACTAAACCGATCATCACGAAACTGTACACATATTCCTGAAGGTATTAAAACAAATATAGGATGCTTTTTAGTCCGAAATTAAGCTCAGTTCTCTCGAGAGAGGGGACGAAAGTGTTTGACGATTTTACACCAGGCTTAGCTATCCTAAATACATAAAGTGCTGCCACATTTATGAGGCACATGTCTTTCGAAAAACAAAAACAAAAGTGGACGAAGTCGCGGGCAACAGCTAGTACTTAATAATTTTTGATCAGTATATGCTCGTAATGTTCATAATAAAAAAATACTGTCATGGTGAAAATTCAACAGAATTCGAATAAAATATAAAAGTTAAAACTGTGCGTAATAAAACAAACATCAAATCCGCCCTTTTTAAAATCCCATCGTATTACTCTTCAAAATAGATTTAGTGTACCGACCGCTTCACTGAATAAACATTGTTGCTGTTTTTTGCCGGCCAACATTCAAATCTCAACCCTCCGATACGCATCAATGATCAAAGGACAACGTAATATCTTCTGGTCCTTTCGCTCATGCCAGTAATGTAATATGAATGTCTCTGTTTGACTGGCTCCGCATCTTAAAGATTCAATCCCGTCCGAGTAACCGCAGACAAGAGTTACTGGGTCGAATGGATAACAAATCTGATCCCGCTTAGTTTCATTTGGGGCCAATTCTTCAATCGCCATATTTCACTAACCGAAAACTAAACAGGAACATTTATATTATATGATATTTTTTTAACATGCTTTTATTAGCTGCCAATAAGGAAATAACTAAATTATGTTTATATGATAGTCGACCAACTTAATAATTACACTACTACTATGTCAAGACAAATCAACGTTTCGTGGTTTTATGGCAGAGTTCTCAAAGCCAACTTCCGGCTCTGTTGTCGGATCGGCTATCGCTATCGTCTTAATGATATTGCATTGTCTTCGATTTGAGTAAAATGACTTATAATAACTTTCAAGATTCGAGGTTTTTAGACGGACACCGGGCCATTTGAAACTAATCAAAAGCTTGTAAAAGTATGATATTTCGACACCTCTCGGATGAATAGCAGCATGAATAGCATCGGTTAAATTATTAATGTAACCAGACATCATGAAGATTTAGTTAATCTGAAGCTTCGCACTGAATCAACAAATAAAATACCTCCTTTAACAAAATTGGAGCAATAGATCTTCCCTGTACCATTCCTCGTGAAATCAACCACAAACCAGCTATAAATTGTAATAATTTAGCATTTAAATATTAAGGAAGCAAATTTGGGTAAACCACCCCGGCCTTCCTGAAGTATCAAGTTCCTATTACTCAAATTAAAGCAACCTTAATGAGTAGTGCTTCATCACTATCGTTATCTTTGGATTCATTTAGAGGCACAGGTGTGCACATGTATAAGTGAACGGTTATCAATATTAATTATAGAAACCAATTTAATGTTCTTCATTAATAAGTATAAGTATTTTGAGTATTCTTCATCTTCAATGCTTGGCTCTTAATCCATTTTCAAATTGTTCTTTTTCAATTTTCAGTGTTATAACGATGGATAAAGATTCGCGCAAGGGAACTTTTGAGGTAGGGAATGAAGCGGGGATACACTGCAAAATAAATAAAAAGTTAGTGATATATTACAAGTTTCCAGAATGATGGATACAATTCAAGTTTTTCTGAAAAGATGTTCTACACAGGTAACTTAAAGATCACTGTATGTTATGTGTCTTTATTCTAAAGGCAAAAAGTAATAAACCTACAATGTGCCGTTCTTACTTAAACTGCAGTCGAAAATTACAAATACTTTAATACAGAATCAAAAACAAACAAAGGAAAATTATAAATCATTTGAACCAAATTGTATATGAATGATGCAAGTTGGATAAAATATTTGTTGGAATACAAAACTAAAACGAGCTAACAGCTCAACAAACGTAGCAGCATTTGAAATTTCACAGCGGCTGCGATAAGCATTATGATATCCTAAACGTCGGAATGACGCCAAATCTTGTTTCCTACTATGTAATTATTGCAGCGTGTGCATACTGCACAGTCAGTGTTTTAGTGGGATGTGGTACTGAATATGCATTTATGTGGGTAATTTACAACAAAAACGGGTATTTGCACCGAATTTAGACTTGATCGACTCAACCACGGAAATTTGATTATTTTCTACAGTACTGTAAGTTTTTTCTACACTACCACTAATTTCTTACTCACCTGAATTGTTTTGCTACATAAACTACTACTAGTCGATATGTTATTGGTTTCTACGTAAAAAATAGTAACTAAACTAACTCCGACTGAGTTAGTTTAGTTTTATAAGAGTACCTGTGAGATTTCCTACCTATTCGATCGGAAGAACGCCATCTGGTTACAATAATAGGAAACAAAAAAAACTATATTTTTTATAGTTTTATTGATTTAACACCCACAAAATCAAATAAAACACCCATATCTTCTTTTATATTACAGTTTACGTCTTGATGAATATTCATTTTTTCCAATTTGGCTACACTTCTATTTGCTATAATAACGAAAATTACATGCTACTTTTTTGAGTTAGTCTATATAGCAATCTATAAAGCTTCGTAAAAGATTATAGGGACACGATTCAGCAGCATCAAATACTATAAAAGCTAGGAACATAATGAGAGTATTCAAGGGGTTGCCAGCTATTTATGAACTGCTACATAATTGCGGTATCAAATTCAGAACAATTTCACAATTTGCCCAGGTGCAGAGAGAAATTAATAAATTTAATCTTTGAAACGCTGCGGTTATTGAACAGATAAAAAGTAATATTCGTAATACGCCTACAAAATATAATCTACATTTTCGGTATTATTTTAGTATCAGTACTGCCAACTACGATAAAAAAGATATTTGAGAAGGGAATCTCTAGCCTAGTCAATTATTAAGTTTTAATGCTTAATTATAATATTGGAAGAAATTTCAAAACTTGACAAACGAAATACGCAGTTAATATAATTTTCCTGAAAGCCAAAAAAGAAGAAGTAATATAATTTTTGGTTTTCTTTTTAATAATGAAGGAACTTAACGGGAAAATAGGACTGGCGTCACAACATTTAGAACATGCAGAATCCGTGGACACGACTAATATTGAAGGATTAAAAACCACTTCACTTTAGAAATGTTTCTCGAACAGGCGGTTAATTCATTTAGCAGTTGTCAGTAATTATTTTACCTCCAATGATCCAAACGTTTACCATAAAATGAGGAAAATGGGAAAGTTGGTGATCTAGCTACACACTACTAGGGTGTGCAGTGAGACGTGCTCGGGACGTCTTCTCTGTTTTTGGACACAATGCACTGTATACAATAATGGTTGAATCAGGATGCTGCATGTTTTTAACTCTGTTCCAGGCGAATACCAGCGTTAGAATAAAATTCAAAATTAATTAAATTATATTTTGAACGGTTGTAGTGACTCTATCACCGGTTCAGAAAGCAGAATAAAAACACTCAAATTGCAAATTGCTACGTGGATACCGCCTGCAAACGAGCAAGAAGATACAGAGAACGAAGGAGATAGTACAAAATAGAAGTAGACACTACAAAGAGTAGCCTTGTTCTGATTGTATGTACGTAATGAGAAACTCGCAAATATTCCTGAAATTGTGCGATATACGGGGGCTGCAATACAAAAGCATGCAGTGCGTGCCACACCCCATTCATTAGCCGCCGAGTGCTTCCGCGCATTTATCAATCTACCCACTGTGGATCTCTAGTTTTTGTAAAATAAAGTGCATTCCGCTGATAAATATATGCTAACTGAATTCTTAGATTCAAACATTTAACATCTTGAGTGTATGCACCAACATATATTCCAGCAGCAGTGTAAGCAACAATTAGTGTAAGCGTACAATTTTTATAATCGCAATTAAGTGCATGAAATAATTTTTAATTGGCTGTTTGCTACTGACTTAATTCGTCTGAATTTATTATGGTTTTTTAAAAATCCTGTGGAAATCTTACGTTTTACTGGGATAAAGAATAGCCTATGTTAGTCTACGTATTTTCAACTAACTCTATGCAAAATATTATTGGTTGCTTAATTAAAGCGTGAAGGCAAACAAAAATACTTTCGCATTTATAATATCATTTGTAGTACGATACGTTAGGGAGTCGCACAAAAGAGTGTAAATCCTTACAAAAGAGTCAGACACTTAGTCAACTTGTCTAGCAGTACACGTTTGAGGTTTAGAAGATGACCATGATGAATTTATAGCTCGAAACCACCCATCAAAGACGTAGCGCCAAGCGATTGAGTGTTCCGATTCGATGCCTTGTCGAAACCGATTTTTGGTTTGGGTTCATATTTCTCCCTTACCCTAATAGGTAAGCCCGCTACCATCTTCAACTACATCATTACATACAACCAAGTGAAGTTGCAGTCAAGGGCTAAAATGTAGACGATTAAAAGGAGTGCTAACTTTGTATCTATATATTTCGCTTTTTCATACAGCCGAGTACTCGATCAAAGGATAATAATTGACGAAGCTACTCATTTCCCTGATGGCCACCATTACAACGGTCAAGATGGATGGATAACAAACTGGCAATTACACTATAATGAACACAATGACAATTGGATGTTTTCACTAATTGAAAAGGCCACCCGCCATCGATTCATTTGGGGCACTATATGAAATGAAATTGCCATGCGTGACGTGTCGAGCGGCGGATGCATTAACCCCATCGACTTTATGAAGAAATGCTCTGTACGGTACAACTAACGGTATTAATAATTATACCGTTACGGACTACAACGTACTAGATTTACCGAAAACCGGGGTCAAGGCAATCAAAATCTATGCGCCCGATGTATGCCCACTGTGCTAACGCTTTCGAGCAGACGGGTTAACGCTATCGCGCGCCGGGCTTACGGGCTAACATTACCTGGCTGTGGGGCTTACACTTACGCCAGTTTACCTTAGTTAGTGTCCTCCTAATTTGTCAGTTTTTTAAATGATTAAAAAGCATTGTCTGCAAACCGCAATTAATAATGAATGAAATTTACACGGTCGTCGATTTATGACGTAGTGGTTCCGCCGACTTATTCCACTGATTAAAACAGTCAAGACTCATGGATAGCAAACAACTACACGTTTGGACGTTTGGATGTTTTCAGTAATTGAAAAGGCCACCCGCCATCGATTCATTCGGGGCACTATATGAAATGAAATTGCCATGCGTGACGTGACGCGCGACGGATGCATTAACCCCATAGACTTTATGAAGAAATGCTATGACGCATAGAAACGCTATGAAAACCGTCGCATTCGATGCTCTTTCTTTATGTTCAGTGGGCTAACACTGCCGGGCTGTCGGGCTTACACTGCCGATTCCGGATTGCCGGATAAACACTGACGCTAATGTACCTTTACCAGATAAAGAGATTTTATGAAGGAATTCTGTTTATTTTTAGGTAGGTACTGTTGCAGAATAAGGTACAACAAGCATCTGCATACAGGACGACTGTTTCAATGCCCAGCGGGCTAAACCAGCCACCAGTGCAATAATTATAATATACAGATAAACACCCAGACACTGGAAAACATGTTCATCACACAAACATTTATCGAGTTGTGGGAATAGAACCCAAAGTCTTTATGGGAGTTCTAACATCGACACTGGCAATAAAAATATGAACGAAATTATACGGTCTCCGTAATTTATTCATAAAAATACTACATTCTAGTTGAATGCATGTGTTATGTTAATCATGTTGCTGACAGTAAATGCAAATAAAATGCAATGTACCTACTCTTGACATACAATTTTGTATCAGGGCTTTACCTGAATAAAACTCCTCTCTTTATCAGTGTAGTAAATAAATTAATGTATATTACGACAGTACCTACACACATCTCCGTCTAGCCCCAAAGCAAGCGTACCTTGGGTTAGTGGTACCAAGATAACGATTAAAGGCCGTCAGCATTGTAGACATTAGATATATCAACTGGGTTACCATGTACCTATGGTTATGTACACTGTAAACATTAAGCGGAAAGTGCTTCAAAATTCTCGCAATAAAATGCCACTAAACAATAGCAACCTACTTTCCAAATTAGGTAAACTTGAACGATAATGAGGAAATTAGCGTTTGGCTTCACTTGGCAAAGAATCCCAATCATAATAACTCAAGATCTTATCCTGCGGGGCAGGCGATGAACAAAAGACGGCGGCAGAGCAACAATGGCGGCCTACGAGGGCCCGAGAGGCGCCCTAACAAATTACCAACCCACAGATAACTAAGCAATATTAAATCATAGTAATTTGTGGTTGCGAAACGCGGGGTCCTCTTCCAACAGACCCTCACTAGGCCGCTAAAAATTATTATTACTTTTAAGGGTTCTAAACCTCATCGAAAAACGGGTTATTAGGATGACTTCGTGGTGGTTCGCATAAGTGAGTCATCTCATGCTTTTTGCTAGTATGACGGATACTGGCAAAAAGCATGAGATAAGCAAGCTTGAGATATAGAAGCGGACAAACAAAGAGCATCAAATTAACATTTCATATTGTTAATGAAAAGTTAACCTCTTGTGATGACCAGGAGCACAGATACGAGAAGAGCAGCAAATATGGCACCAATATTAAATCATCGTAATTTGTGGTTGGGGAACCCGGAGCGCTCTTCTAACAGACTCCGAAAAACGGGTTTGAAGATAACTTGACCTTCCTGTCTGTCCGTCCGTATCCTCCTTTTCTGTCCTGAGATAGCGTATGCACGCGGATAACAACTGGCATTACATACTGTGCAATGTAACGTAAACCATTTCAGATGACCAGGAGATCAGCTATCAGAAGAGCAACTGATAACTAAGCAACAGTAACTTATAACTCGAATCACAGTCATAGTAATTTGTGATTCGAGCGATCCGCCAATCGATAATTTCAATTCCCGGCTTGAATTAAAGCCAGAAATATCGCGTCGAAATTGTAAAGTATAAACTTACTCGGTTACATAATGATAGGGCTCCTTTTGCAGATTGCTGAATAGGTTTTAATTAAGTTCCTCATGTTTTCATATTGTTGTTTAAGTTTTTCTTTTTTTATCCACAAATTTTAGCCCTTGAACCTTCAAGGGTAAAATTTAATGAACCAGTATAAGATGTCAGCGGGCTGATCTAATTGAGGTATAGCATTTATATTAAAGACATACCCCTAATTGGCTTTCAACTACGGCTTAAGCCTTTCACCAGGCGAAGGTTCTATAACAGCTTTTAGGTTAGGTACGGAACCCTCAGTGAGCAAGTCAGACTCACACTTAGTTGGTTATTCCTTTTCGCGATTACGATGATAAGTTGCAGCGGGACCTCACAAAGGCGCATTACTTTTTATCTCGGACAAAGAAAAATCCTAAACACTCAAGCCTAGCGCCTAAAGCTTCCTGCAGACGAAGCAACCTTAGTTGAAGGAACGTTTCACACTTCCCGACTATTTAAAATTATAACAACAAAAAAGTAGAATTGACTATCATAGTATAATATAATGACGAAGAATCGTTTTTGAGTATTGTAAGAGCTTTACAAACAAACGTCGGAATACAGTGTTTCGTCACACTTGAACTGACAGCACCTTTCGAATATCAGAGCTTGGAAAAACACAGAATACTTGTAAGTTCTAATGTTCTTAAATAAAAATAAAGAGGAAATTTTTGTGAAGACTCTAAAATAAATTATTTTCTTTGGCGTTATAAAGTTTCAACTTGAGGTGCAAAACTGCATATTAAAAGTATTGGAAACAAATGTTAGGGGGAGGAGATAAAAATACGAAGAGCGAGACAAATGGGAGTAGGATAGAGGTCACTCAATGCTTTGCAGTTTCCGGTAGTTGCAGATATTTAGTCACTGAGTTCGACAACCGTTAATTATTGTTGCGGATAACCAAAACACATTAGCTGCTGACGAAATCATTAAAAAGAAAAGATTTGGTCAACAAAGAAAAATTTCTAAAGGAGATTTTTCACCAGTACTCTCATGATGTTATATTAAATTGGTCATAAGTACTTGTGAGTTGCCAATTGCAGCTACTTGCGTCTAAACTTGCAGCTACATGCGGGTCGCCACTCGGCAATCAAAATGGCTACGTTTGCACATCGCCTTAACCGAAACGCTGCAATTTCAGCGTTGTCGGCCGCGAGAATGAATAGTTTAAATCATTGCAAAGAACAACATCCCACTTGAGTTCGCAACTCGTCGTGAAACTGCAATTTCGCCGTTCATAAAACAGTGAACCGGTGGTGGCGAGGGCGCTCGGTGCAATTGCATCTTTTCACTCCACTCCTCCGTCGCGCGTTGCATTAGCAATTCCAACTTTCGCAATAGTTGCTGGGGAATTGTAATATTTAGTCTTAATAAAGCCATTCGTAACGTTGAATATCCGGAACAGGCGTGCTTGCGCCTCGCTTGAGGCGGGGCAGCTCGCACCGCGCCGTGGAAATTTACGACAAAGCATTAGGCTGCCCTTCCATCTGATATGTGCTAGGACGCGTCACTACGCGCCACATATATGTGTGGTTTATCCACTGATAAACCACACATATATGTTTGTTATTGAACTTTGTTTGGCGCGTTAGGGAAAAATTATGAGAGTAAATTTTTACGATGCGCGCGCAAACCGTCACAGAAAACCGACACCCTGAAGTAAGCTATAGGTTAGACAGTGTACACTTTCCATTGTCAAAGTCTGCGGGCGCATTCCGGTGATTCAATTGATTCAATTGTATATAAATTTCAAATTTTAATTTTGGTTGTCCGATAATAAGTCTATTAGTATTCCAAATTAATTTATGTTCATTATGTCCATTTCTTTTATTATATAGAAATATATTTTTTGTGTTATTTAAATAAACTTTATTTAGCCAACTGATAATGCGTTATAATCAAACTTTCAATGTTTTAAATACCTTTTCCTACAAACGTAGAATAAGGTGAAAGATGAAATTTTGGAAAAGATTTTAAATTTTTATCTTGTTACGCCAACGTTTTTTTTATTACTCGACAAGTTATTTAGTTGTATTAGTATTATAGCTTTTTGTGACAGAGCTCGTCTGGTGAAGAACTATTGCTGTTCTGCATTATTACTCTCTACAAGTTAGTTGATTGAAACGATACCGTGATTGGAACGAATATAGAAAGCTCAAAATGCAATATGTTTGCAATTAAACAATTCGAACAAGACCATTGTTGCCGAGACGCGACGGTAACAGCAGCGTATAGTTAATATACCAAGCGATATTAAAGCTATGTACAGTTTTCTCGACTTCATCACAACTATCGACTGTGCACCACTTCACATGAAATGTATGGCTGCATTAGCGTCGACGGCGCTTCTGACTAGGACAGACGAAAAGCAATATAACATAAAAAAACCTCCTCATAAGAGAGATTTTAAACTTTTTTCGGGTAGGCAATGCTTATGCGCATGTATGAAGTGCACAACGCTGGAAAATCGGTTAACTTATGCATCACGATTTAAAAAACTAAGGTTAGTCCAGCGATACCTAGTTAATTGAAACGATACCCTGATTGGAGCGGAACGAATATACAAAACTCTGACCGCAATATATTTGCAGTTGAACAATTCGAACAGGCCCTTTGTTATTGGTACGGTAACAGCGTATAGTTTATTAATGAACTGGTACACCGAGCAATATTGAAGCCGAAACGATTTCTATAAATTAATGGTTTATCGCGCCCCGGACAATGGATACGTTACCCATGAGGCCGGCTTTATATACAACCTCAAACTCTTAGTACGAATTTTCCTCACTAACAAACTACGATGGTTTTCTTTTACTGGAACGCTAATAGCGTCGAGTTAACTTTATATAAGGATAAGTAAGATTTGTATCTTCAATTCTTCAATATATCTACTGACTATAGATCAAAAGTGCTAAAATAATTTGAATTTTGAATTTATGCCATGTTATGTTTTCAGGTTTTGAATCTGGCTAATATCTCATCTTTTTTTTAAGACGAAAATGGAGCTTGCCGTCTTCAAGACAGAGCATTCATCCTTCGATTTGTATCCTGAATATTAAATACGCTTACTACCATCGCTTAAAGAAGTATTATACTAACACGAAGTTTTAAAATTAAATGGCATTCGTATAATAAGGATTATAATGCTGAAACAAGACCTTCAATAATATAAAAATATTAAGGCTTTAAGTAAAAGAGCGCTTAGACTTTTTTCAGACTTAAGAAATAGTTAAAACGGGACACAGTTATGCGACTGAGATGAATCTGTCTCGCTTTAACACTACCTAAAGTCTGAGCAAAACTAAAATACACTCTATAGATCTCAGCCTTAATAACAATCTGCGAATAAAAGAATAACTTCCAATGAATTTTAAATTACCGAATGCTTAAAATGTTTTAAAGTTTTACATTCCGTACTATCGATGTTTACTTTTCAAAGCTGCCGCGAGGGATGCGAGTTGTAGACGTCCCAACTAAATCCAGCTTTAACTAAAAGCACATGAGATCCACTGTTCTCTGACTTTAGTGTCTCAATTCTCGTAACGTATTGCAAGGTGGAAAACTCGTACTAAGGCTACTTTTAACTTTATTTACAATTCGGATCCGGCAACGATATCTATGTCGTTTACACGAGGGTTCGATTTTAATAATATGTAAATTTACGAATTGTCGTTTTTCAATATTTAACTTGGCACTATCGGTTGCCATATCGCGTAAGTATCTCAATTTTTAAACAGTTACCAGTACCTTATGCGATAAAATATTTGACAGCAAACTACAAAGATCACTTTTTATAATAAGGTATATTTTTCTTGTTTGCTTGCTATTTTGTTTATATATCCGTATGTACCTATTTGTTTGAATGTCGGATTATAATAGTTCTGCAACACCTGTTATTTTCACTCTAGTTGTCCTAATCCTAAGCATCTTCCATCTTTGTGTTACTCTTTTACTTTTATTTCCCTAACTTTGTAGCAAAAATAGAGTATTAATAAAAACTAACTACGAGACAAGAATGATGGTAATCAAAGCGTTGAAAGAATTTTACAACGATATGCATTCAGAACATAATAATATACTATTTTAAGTCACGCAAAAAACGTTAAGGACACAGTTAATTTTATAAATAGAATACTACTTTCTAAAAAGAAATATATAATTTAATTGAGCTCTAAGTAGGTACGTACTACTACTATTTAAACAGAGTACCGACCTATTCATAGTATAACAAATAAGATACGATATATCCAACAACGACATCTAGTCTGTTAACCATGAACTAAGTTATATATAACATATTTCAATACCGCCCTCTGCTAAGGGGTAGCAAAAATACAACGGATCATTAAATAATACTTTCAAATATTAAAATAGTGCCATCTAGTTGTCACAACGAGAACTTCTACAAAATAATGAAAAGCAGCGCCATCTTTCGCTGCCTTCATAAACTACGACAGTAAGAAGAGAGCAATCACAGCTAGCTAAGCGTTACCTACAATACTCAATAGATGGCACTGTAAATTTTTGGCTTAAAACGGTTGTGATGTATAGAGTACATTATATTTTTTAATTCAATATGTATATTTATTTTCTGTATAAATTATAATGCTTATTGTGCAGCTAAATACTCACGGATGTGGTCTTCAACAGCATCTTGGTCCCGCTTCGTAAGCAACTAAATGTCTGCAAAAGAAAGAATCCTTTGTTAGTTTTCTTTTTGGTAGAAAAAATCTCAAAGGCGTACGTACCCATTACCTACGTCATTGTCATCGAGAACAAAGGCCGGACTACACAGGAGAACACGGACAGCGCTTTTGTTTCTGATCAAAGGTTCTGTTTACATACCCTAAAAAGAAAAGTTGTAAAAAAAAAAATATTGGTTGGCTCGAGCGTTTCATTGTTTAGAGAGGCATTAGGCAAATAGGTCATCGGTTGATGTTTGTATTTTATAAATTATATATTTTAAATAAAAAAAACGATAAAATCTTCTAATTTTGTCAGTTCGTTTGTCACAATTATTGCACATACAGAAAAAAAAACTTAATTAACAAAACAAAAGGTAAATAAATAGAGCAAGATTTTGAAGATACTATTCGGAAGTTGGTATCTTATAATCTGAAGTCTATGAGGATGTTTGCTCAGGCAATCTCCGGAACCTCTGATAAAATCTCGACCGATAAGATGCCTAAGTTTGGTGGCTCGCGCTGAGCAACTGCATCCGAAACTAGGAGATAGTCAATGCAAGATTACAATGTTTGGAACACCGTCGCAAGTTCGCCTATCTATCGGTAATCTAGAAGATATCGACGCCACGATCGACGAGGATCGATCCGCGGCAGGGAAAACTTGGATATGTTTTTTTTTCTGGGCTGCTCTGGGTGGATTTAGCGTATCGGTAAGACATCTCGTTAAACCGACCAGTAGGGTAGGGATTAAATGTCACTGCTATATCCCTTACAAGCCAGCTAGCCAGTGAGTCATAATTATTAGCCCACTACAGCAGGGCTAGCACGGGAGACAAAAAATATGTTCCCCGATTATATAGCCCTGACTGGGGATATAATTAACGTGTCCCCCTGCTAAAGCACGGGAATATAGAATAGTAGAATGTGACCCCCGTTTATTATTTACTCATATATTATTAGGATATCTTATTTATATATATTTTTTATTGTTTTGTTATTTCTTGTTTTCGCTTTTAATTTGTGCAATAAAGACTTTATCTATCTATCTAGGATAATAGAGGGAATGAGTTGACTTAAACAAATTGTCGTATGTCCAATATGAATGATTTCGAGATTCCAATATAAATGAATCCTAGTTAAATCGATTTATCGCCCCCTAAACACCCTGTATACTTAATTTCATGAAAATCGTTGGAGCCGATTCCGAGATTCCAATTATATATATACAAGAATTGCTCGTTTAAAGATATACTAGCTGACCCGTGCAACTTTGTTGCACCAATTCGGTTATTACCGGAAAACACAAAAAAATTACATTTTTTAAAATTGAATCCTAGCTAGATCGATTTATCGCCCCCAAAACCCCCCGTATACTAAATTTTATGAAAATCGTTGGAGCCGATTCCGAGATTCCAATTATATATATATATATATACAACAATTGCTCGTTTAAAGATATAAGATTATTTCCACTTATGCCCCAGCGCTCTGAGAGTTGATAAAGCTGTGGGAGAAGATTATTTTTTATCCTTTCCCCGGGGAGATAATTGTCTCCTGTCCAACATGCTAGCCGTGCAGGAACCAGTATCCTTTCAGAATGAGATTTAGACCGTAGACCACCACGCCGGGCGAGTGGGGATTCGTAGACTTCACACGCCTTTGAGAACTTTATGGAGGATAACTCCATTGTACACTCAGTTATGCACTTTTCCTCAAGATATTTTTCTTTAATCGCTTAAAATACACATAACTTCAAAAGTAAGAGGTGTTGGGGATCGAACGCGGTCCGCCGGGATAGAATATCTAGTTTAATATCTGAAGATTTAACTATTGTTAAATCATTTTTCATCCATTAGTACGGACGAAGATGTCTTGCATTTGATGGGGGAGTGTGTTCTGAATAAATAAAATAAATATAAATATACTACGGCAATACACACACCGCCATCTAGTCCCAAAGTAAGCGTAGCTTGTGTTATGGGTACTAAGATGACTGATTAATATTTTTATGAATAATATACATAAATACTTATAATATACAGATAAACACCCAGACACTGAAAAACATTCGTGTTCATCACATAAACATGTTCCAGTTGTGGGAATCGAACCCACGGCCATGGACTCAGAAAGCAGGGTCGCTGCCCACTGCGCCAGTCGGCCGTCAAATAGACCAATGATGGACCAATTATTATGTAAATTTGAAAATTAAACTTTATGAAGTGGAAATTCAGCAAAGTATGGCACCTTATTCACAAATAGCCAGAAAGCTATTAGATTTTAAGAGAAAGGAAGTATTAATTTTCGTAAAGGCAACAATGGGGACCGACATTCATATATTAAGAAATATCCCGAATAAATAAAGAATTAAAAAAAAAACTATTAGTACAATGTAGTGTAGGTATCTGAGCCATTTACGAACAATAAAGAAGCTACGCAAAGAGTCACTGAACTCCTAAAATCCTAACGAGTACAAGACTAGACTACGTGCATATTGTTGCCAACAAAGAAACCTCCGAGAAGAATAAAATGGGCATCGATGCTATGTGGATGATATTGTATTACAGTATTCCTTACATTTCTTAAAAAGTAACCCAGTTTTTTTTTTTATATATATATTAACAATTGACGGACCAAGCAAATGGGCCACCTGATCATAGGAAGAAAACTTCACTCTTGAACAGAGCAACACTTCGCAGGGAATCCCAGGAACACGTCCTCCTAAGCAGTTAATTAACCTGTTAATAAGGTGTTAAGCTTCATGTCCCTTTAATAACACCAGCAACCACGCACTTCAGATCAGAACACAGCAATGCTGCTTGATGGCAGATATAAGCAGTGGCGTGCACTTCATACTTGCACAAATGCACTGCCTACCCTTTTTTTTTGTCGTGGTGAACAAGCTTTATGTGGGCTCCCCCGTCTAAAGGGGGTATACCCAAACTAATATCCACCACGGCATGTCCTTTTTGTTGGCTTTGTTAGACCCCCGGGGAACAAGCACTACCTACGACATTTCAAATAGAATATATGGTCTAATAACTTACTGTTCAAAGGCGTTACTCAGGCAACCCCGGACAATATGTTCATCAGAGACTGACTAAAAGTGAACTAGACTCCAAACATTTTAGTTGATACATACATCCATCCATCCATACATCCATCCTCACAATCTTTCGCATTTATAATATTAGTAGGATGGTACGCATGCATTCGATCGCTGTCCAATACGCGTTGACACGCGACTGACAGTTATTTATGAAGAGTTGTGTTCTTTATTTTCGACAATATTTATCAGATCCTTATTAAAATAAGACCATACATGCTTGATAGTATTCACTTTCAAATGAAAAAGAATGATTAAAATCGGTGCAAATTTAACACAGATACATATCAAGTAAAACTGATAAAAGTTTTCATCCCATTTCCCGTTTTATTTGAATTCGTTCAGTAGTTTTCACGTGCCCGACAGACAGACAGACAGACAGACAGACAGACAGAAAGACAGACAGACAGACAGAAAGACAGACAGACAGACAGACAGACAGACAGACAGACAGACAGACAGACAGACAGACAGACAGACAGACTGACAAACAGACAGAGAGACAGACAGACAAAAATTAAATAAAAATCTGTTTTGGACTCAGTATCGATTATAAAGCATCCCCCGGTCAAAATTTTCAAAATATATTAAATGTACAGAAATCTTTTAGTTACAGTTATTATAAGTATAGATATTTTATTCTCTTTTTTTTTTTTGGTATCAGAACTCTAAAGACGTTAATGTTACAAAACATACTTAAAAAGCGAAGTGGCAAAACCATTCCAAATCTACCAAGAACATTCGAAGAAGCCAGTTCCGTACGTACCGTAAGTGCACCTAATATGTTACCCTATTACGTTATATCCCAGCTATTAGGAAACGTCAAAGACATCTATCTGGATGTAAGATCTAGCAAGACGCAATCTCTAACTCGGGGCCTTATTCCGTATGACTTAGAAAACTCAACCACAACTAATGTAGAGTATTTGGTATTATTTACTTCACAAGACCGTCTATGGCCTCCGTGTATATTTTGTCGACCTCTCTGGCGAAGCGGTGAGCATTGTAGATTTAAGTCGCAGGTACCGGTTTCGATCCCCGGCGGAGTCAATTTGAAATTAAATAATTTCAGTATCTTGTCTAGTTCGGTCTGGCCTACGGCCTTAGTTAGTTACCACATAGCTAAGGCTGAAGCCAAGCGAACCAATTAGCTAGGGCCATAGTGGCGTAAGAACAAGGAACCGATTAAGCGTGTGTTTTATATAACTGCCATACCCACAAACTGATGACTTATGGTTCCGAAACTTGGTCGCTTACTGTTGGAACTTATAAGAAGGCTCAGAGTCATACAGTGGGCTATGGAGAGACCTACGTTAGGAGTATCTCGTTACGTGATCAAATCAGGAATGAGAAGATCCGTAGAAGAACGTCGCGAAGCTGAAGTGACAGTGGGCGAGGCACGGATAACCGACGGAAGTTTTGGTCCCAAGGTAATGGAATGGCCACCATGGAAGAAGAAGAATGGCCACCTTACACCGGTAAATGCAGCGTTGTTGGACCCCGGAAGAGGCGGACGAAGGACATCAGGCGAGTCGCAGGGATTATTAGGTGACACTACACTCAACGAACAACTTAAGTGGTAAAGAAAAAAATCTTTTAATTTTTTTTTTTTTTAAATATAGTACGATAATACACACATCTTCCAATCCCACCCAATTATGGGTACTGAAAAACATTCGTGTTCATCACACAAACATTTTCCAGTTATGGGAATTGAACCCACGGCCTTGGACTCATAAAGCAGGGTCGCTACCCACTGTGCCCATCGGCCGTCAAACTTTGTAACAGTCATAGGTTTTTCGCGAAGACAAGACGAATCTAAACCGCATCGTCATTTCCAACTTGTAGTAAAATAAGAAAAGAAAAACAATGGCAACCCTGAATATACGTGATGTTCTAACCTCGTTATGATCACGTGAACGAAATCATCATAAAATCCTAAAATTAATTAGCGGATCTTTTATAACCGAGACGGCCGCGGCACCGAGATGAAACGGGAATGAGCTACGCTTATCGTTTGTTTGAGCTTTTCCCAACCATCGGCCTTATTCAGAATGCTTACTTAGACTTTGGACTCTTTTTCCAAATATAGTAAGGTAAATTTAAAGCTATTCGATTCTAGTCACAATAGGCACATAGCGCATCGCTATAAATAATTTGATCTATTTTCATAAACTATCGTAACGTCCTGTATTTTATATCTAGCAATTAAGTAGCTTATTTTGCGATTATAATGTGTTTCCGCTAGTCTTCCATAACTATAGAAAGTTTTGTGCTAACTGACTGACAGACAACCTACAGTGCAAACTGCATGAGGTAGTTTCACAGCATAAAAATATATAATGTTATTATTATTGAGTATTTAGCCGACAAAGATTCCGGTACGATGCCGCGTAGAAACCGATCAGAAGTATGGGTTTAATATAACTGAAAAACCCTTAGCAGGTTAAATGACTACCATTATACATAGTATAAATGAAAACAGGAACAATACTTCACAGGCTTTGGAGGTACATTATGTACTGTCTCTGAGACTTATCTGTGAAACAAAAAACCTAATAGTTTTGGAGTAAACTACCGCCATGTTTTTACTATAAGAAATCAGATAAAGCCGTAACATCGCAATAAAAAACTTTATAAGGTACGCTTCGCATAGCGTAGGTAATATGCGCGTATCGGTCTTTTATCTTCAATAGGGTTGACATAAGTAAACACTTAGCATGTTTAAAATCGTTTATATGAAAAAATAATTAACCTTAATCTGATTTAATATTTTTACAGGATGATTCCTTATGAAATATACTTATGCATCCTTCAATATTATTTCGTAATTCCGTTACACGTTGTACACTGCATCCTCACTGACCAGGTAAGATCATCGGCTAGCTTGAAGTGGTAAAAAAAATCTTTGCAACAGACCTAGGGTTTTCGCAGATTTGATTTGTACAATTTTGCTGCAACTAGGGATGGACCCAGTATTCGTTTATTACTCGGTAGTTACTCGGCATACGCGGTAGTTTTTTTATTCGCTCGTACTCGGTCGAATAACTTTGTTAATATGCAGAATTCTGACATACACGAGCCAAATAGTTGATACGGAAAGGTATACAAAATAACCAATTTCCCTATAAAAGGTACAAGCTGTTGCCCGCGTCTTCGTCCGCGTTTGTTCTGTCGCTACTTGCTATACGAGACGTACTAAACTAGCAAAATAGACCGCTGCGAAATGTATAAGAGTCGTAACAAACTTGCATAAAAGACACTTGCGATCTGTATACAAGACGTACTAAACTTGCATAAAAGATACTTGCAACCTGTAGACGAGAAGTACTAAACTTCCATAAAAGACACTTGCGACCTGTATACGAGAGGTACTAAACTTACATTAAAGACACTAGCGATCTTTATACGAGAGGTACTTAACTGCCATAAAAGACACAAATAGACATTAAGAGACAAAGAGACGTACCTACTAAACTTGCATAAAAGACACTTGCGATCTGTATACGAGACGTAATAAACTTGCATAAAGGACACTAGCAACCTGTATACGAGACGTACTAAACTTGCATAAAAGACACTAGCTATCTGTATACGAGAGGTACTTAACTTCCATAAAAGACACTAGCGAACTGAACACAAGACGTACTAAACTTCAATAAAAGACACTTGCGATCTGTAAACAGGATGTACTAAACTTCCATAAAAGACACTAGCGAACTGAACACAAGACGTACTAAACTTGCATAAAAGACACTAGCGATCTGTATACAAGACGTACTAAACTAACTAACTGCCATAAAAGACACAAAGAGACATTAAGAGACAAAGAGACGTACCTACTAAACTTGCATAAAAGACACTTGCGATCTGTATACGAGACGTAATAAACTTGCATAAAGGACACTAGCAACCTGTATACGAGACGTACTAAACTTGCATAAAAGATACTTGCAACCTGTATACGAGACGTACTAAACTTCCATAAAAGACACTTGTGACTTCTTCTTGTAGACATCCCTACAAATATATCGAAGCTCAATTCTCATAAAGGGTAACGTAAATAAAATCGAACAAACATAAATATACTTAAAAACGTAAGTACCCTATACAAGTCGATAAACTCTTTTGAGTCTCTGGCGTATTATGTTATGTCGATAGCAGGTTAACGTCTTTGTAGAGGCCTTTTTTTACATCATACGAATAAATTTCATTGCCCGTACATGAAGTTGGTTACCTACTTCAATACAGAATTTCTACTACCGAGTAGTGGTCTAGTGGCTACAGTGGTATGCACTAGGTTTCTTACCAGGGTTTGCATACAGCAGGAAAGTTGCATAAAACAGCAAAAATCCTCCGGTTATACGAGTTATATAAAGCTCCTGTTATAGTGCTTCTGTGCATGTATGAAGTGCACGCCAATGAGTGGTTAGTGGTAGGTTAGGTGGTAGAGGTGTTCGATTCTCGCAACGGAAAAAAAAATTGTGATAAAAAAATTACAGTATTTTGGAATATAGTCAGGGGTTTGGAAAATAGCTTTGTCCATACCCTTGCTTCGGAGAGCACCTTAAGCCGTCGGTTCCTGTTATAATCAAAAGCATATAGTGATAATATTCGTTAATCCCCGTCAACCCGCTATTGAGTGGCGTGATGGGTTTGGCTATAATTTTAAAAAAACACTCTTTTTTTTAAAGAGGCCAGTGCAGTGGGCACACCTGTGGGACGTCAATGGGGTAATACCGGCCAACTACAGGGCACGGGTCTCCTCTTACAATGAGGAGGGCTTAGACCGTAGTTCAAACGCCTTCGAGAACATTATGCAAAACTCTCAGGCATGCCGGTTTTCCTCACGATGTTTTCCTGGACCGTTAAAGCAAGTAATATTTTTAAGAAAATAGGATAAAAAATATGGAATTCGACTTCGATAAGGGCCGTCATAATTTGCCAAACTAATACCCGCCTGCTGCGCATAGATTTTCTTGTAAACCATTCATGACTATTATGACCATATATGACTATTATAAAAATGAATGATCAAAATAATTTGCCGCTGAACTCGGAATATTTCGCCAAATATACAAGGAAATCATTAAAACACCTTCCACTGGTTTGTCATTGTATTGGGGAATGTTTAAACTTTATTAAAACAAACAAGCGTTCTTCCGGTATTCTACACAATTATACTCATAGAGTCACAGCGTCAGCTCACCCGCCGGCCTTCTTGAAGACTATCGAAAGCAAAAAAAAAAAATTCCAACTAGTAAGTAGTAGTTGCAAGAGATATGCGCGTTCAAACAAACTCTTCAGCTTTATATATAGGTATAGATTATTAATCCGTTTTACATACGAGTAAAAACTATTATTCCGGTTGAAAAACTACGGACCGATCCCTAAAAAGCTTACAAACAAAAGTTATGACTCTTGTGAAGTCATTGTTTCGGCGGCATCGTGCGGGAAAGGGCCGTAAATGAAAACCAGACGCTGGTAAAAATCACTTCAGTCTACACTCGCGAAGCGTCACCGTTTCCCTCGTAGAGTCGATCTGTGCCACATTCTAACAATCATACAGTGGTCTAAGTCTGCTACTACAAGTGTGACTTACTGGTCAAACAATGACGAAAAAAAACTAATTAAAAAAATATATTCTTAGTTTGAAAAACTGAGAAACAAGCTTTTGTACGTAATCGAACTAAAACAACTTGACAATACATAAAAAATCCTTTTGGGTGGGTAGCGGTAAAGCAATTGAATATTACTGGTGTAAATACGGTTAATAAAAAAGAATGTAGGGAAACCTGCACGCCTAAGAGTTTTTATAATGTTCTAAAAAGGCGTTTAAAGTCTACTAATTAGCAATTGGTCACGTGGTGGAGTACGCTGCAAGCCCTTCTTTATGTGACAACGACGTAATGATGATGATATCTCTTACCAACATTAAACACAAAGCTTATTGTTTAGCTATTAATTAATTTAATAAATATTTTGAGTGAGTAAGCCCGTTTATAGACGAAGATTGTATGACTTTTAACCCTGCATCGAGCCCCAGCCTGCCACGTATAACTGGGTTGACGTGACTTGTCACGTCATTACTGCTAGTGTTGTTCACATGTCTCAACCCATCTTTAAACCAGGCTACTGATTGGCATGTCTGAATAGTGATTGGGCTGATCGAACGAAAAAATTAATTTACCCGGCTAAGTTTGTTGTGGGCTCTTCATAGACCAGGGCGCGTTTGGAACCCTCGTAGCTTTAGATTTAAGTTGGCGAACGAAGTTGTCACCATCCCGTTACAATTATGTAAACAAATATGTATGAACGCTTCATAAGTGCCTGTGATAGGCCTACATGAATAAAGAAATTTTGAATTTGAATTTGAAGCCAAATTATTTTTCATTAAGTATTTTGTTGCGACGTGACAGCCGGTTAGCTTTTGTAAATAAAGATCTCAACCGTGCTCTACCGTTGCCTGTATGTTACTCATAGGTACGTTAGCTTATGAACTGTATGTTAGCTAAGCTGTGTTCTAGCTCCCCGTAGCGCGGCGTTATGGTATTCCCCTAAGCGCTATTTCACCGAATACACGAAGAATACATGGACGTAGACGTGTGATTTTTTAGAAGTTTTCTTTGAAGTTGAGGTTATTTAAGATTTAAAACAGGTTCTACTCTTCAAGTTAGTTTCTGGTCTAGGCAACAAACAGCTACTCACGGTCTTACCGAGGCGGCCGAGTTCGTGTGGACCGTATTTCAATGGTATGGGAGACCAGGCACCTGGCGAATATGCTGGGTGGAATTCACACTTCACTCACACACTGCACAGCAACTTTGCAGTGGTCTTATGATAGCAGTCATAGTAGGGGACCAAAATTAGGCTTTTTAGAGATAATACCGTGGCTTAGCTGCGTTCGGTTAGTAGCTCCTTTTCAACTCCCGATCGGCTGGAACCAATGGGCATTCGTGAACAACCGTAATGTCGGGGAGCGAGCTCTGCTATTGGTTACACCAGATTACGAATATGACCGATATAATAAAAATCGAATGAAATTATGAAAATTAAGCTTAATTTGCTATAATCTGCGAACAGCAGGAGAATCTGAATGGTGTAATTTATTATTTATTTTCATTTACTTTCATTACTTTACAATGAATAATTGTTGTAAAGTCAAAATCTCCTGAGGGTGCTCCTGTTTCGGAGCGAAACGTGCGTAGAGGGTACATTTCCGAAGATCTGTTTGGTATTGAGTATAAGGATTGAAGAAATTATAAATTATACCATAAAGATTCTCCTGCTGTTCGCGGAGTGTGGCAAATTAAGCTTAATTTTCATAATATTTTATAGATTTCCGCAAAGTAACGCCACGCCCGCTTCTATCCAATATGGAATGAAATTAATTTGAATGTATGAATTTAAAATTTCTACGTTCACAGTTTCTTAATTTCGTGTTTGTTTATCGACAAATAGTCTCCATTTTGCGACGAAAATAATAAAGAGGTACACAAACTTTCAAATAAAGATTCTTTAAACTTACCAATTAACTACTTAAACTAGCTATTAACTTTCACAGCCTAGATCTCCAACCAGAGATTTGCTTTACAGTAGAACTACCCAACAAGTTAGGTACTTCAGTTTATCGTAGTTAAGGAGAGTTACTTTACACTGTCGTCTTAGAATGTCTAGTTACACTCAGAGCAGCCGTTGTATTTAAAATCTCCACTTCTGTTTTGTATTTGAAACTTATTTCTTAACGATCGTCACAACCCAATATTGGTTATTTTTGAAGTTACTCATAGTTTTTTTTGACGCGGTATGTAATCCAGATGAGAGTGAATTTTTATTAATTTACTAGCTGTTGCCCGCGACTTCCTCTGCGTTTGATTTTGTTTTTTGATGTGGCATTCAATTTAGTTGTAGTTCTAAAAAAAATAAAGGATTCAGTGTCGCTAAGCCTTAAATGAAGGGCTTGCTGCTGTGCGCTGAGGAGTCCTGTCCTCTGTCTCCAACCACTTAACAATTATTCACTCCGAATTTTTGAAGGAGATCATGCTTGGCAACCTCTTAGTATGTATTTCACTGTAATTTACCCAAAACGCTGTAATACAGTTTGTACGGGAGCTATGGTGATACGCTCGACCGTAACTATAGGAAGATTTTCCTCCGACTTCCGAGTGGGTGATCGTGCTCGGGGACTGAGGTCCTAACATTCATTTTTGGAAGTTGTATATATAGGCATTCTTCGTGAAAACTTCGCTAGCGCGATGCAGGATTTTTGTGGCGCCATCTAGTTCTGTAATGTGGAGACCGGACTAGTATATTTATATCACTTTCAATAAGCGGAGTGTAAGGCACCCCCTGTCGAGGTGGTGCGACGACTTTCTAAAAGTGACAGGCTTAAATTGGATGCAGAAAGCTGGGAGTAGAAAGAGTTGGCGCTGCTTAAAAGAGGCCTTTGTCCAGCAGAGGATGCATATTAGCTGACGATGATGTCTTAACTTTTAGGACATATTTTAGAGATAAAGCTGTCTTCACCTCTACTTTTTTGCGCATTGATTTCTTGGCTTTATTAACTACGGTGTCCATTAATTTTGTATCGTACTATTAAATGATACAACATATTATAATCTACGGTCTGTACTATGTCATCAAGCTTTAAAGGAAAGACTTAAAAGATAAAGATTACTGATTAAGTAATGCGTCTCCTGCACCGGATAATAATAACATCCGCTATTTCGAAAGAGCAGTTAAATAGTTAAAGTTAGGTACCTAATTAGTAACAGTGACTGCTGTTAACGCGTGCCTGTTCGAGGAATTTTATTGCTTACTTAACGCATTGAAGTTTTTTACTGAAGGGCATGTGATTTGACAATCGCGTACTGGACAAGTATGGGACATCGTCTTAATAATCTTACGAGGGAATTTGTTATTTTATGTATATTTGCTGTATTATTTAATATGTTTAGTTTTAAAATCTTCTCCTATGTCATGTCAAGTCATGTCATCAACTGGCCTACTACATATCACGGGTCTCCTACGACAATGAGAAGGGTTAAGACCGTAGTCCACCACTATGTCCCAGTGAGGATTGGTGGTCTCCACACACCTTTGAGAACATTATAGAGAACTTTCAGGCATGCAGGTTTCCTCACGATGTTTTCTTTCACCGTTTAAGCTAATGATTTAATTGCTTAAAACACACAAAACTCAGTAAAGTTAGAGATGCATGCTGGGATTCGAACTCGGCACCCCAAAGTGAAGTCGAAGTCCTAAACACTTGGCTATCACCGCTTCCACGATTAATTTTTGTTATGGTTTGTAATATTTATGTTTTAAATGCGTATCAAAAATATGAACCAGATCGCAATTTGAGTCTACTTGAGCCACAGATCCTCCTATTCTCTGATCATGGAATTGGAATCTGCTTTTTAATCAGTCTGTTAGCGCCATCTATTAGGAAACGTTACAGTACTGCCTTCTTTGAAAGTATAGAACTTTGACCGTGATACACTTTAAACGAGATATGACGCATTTTTTTTTATGAAAGTGATATACACTTCGAGGAGATGTCAAAAATCTGTTTTAGAAATGCATATCAATATTAATATATCATAATCAGCGGGATGTACAATTTGTAGATATATATATATATATATATATATATATATATACTTAATATAAGCAGCTGTTAATTTATTGAAATAATGTCAAACACAATAATGCCTATTTCCACTAACGACGCACAAGGCAATGCCTTAATAAGTAAAGCATAATCAAAGGATATTCCTAGGCATCAATCATTTACCAATAGTTATCACTTAAGAGATGACGAATGATTTTTCCTATATAAATCGAATGCCTAGGTTTAGTGAAAATGGGCATAAGTACTAGATTTCGCTTTGCTTTCGGCACAACCTGATATCAATGCCCGTGTCCGTGAAAATTTGGGGATAGAAAGAGTATACAAACACTCTTACAGAGATATGCAACGCTGTATGAAAATTTTATATCAATCCATCTATACTTTACTTTGCGAAATTTGTGAACATACAGAAGCACGAACTTTATAAGAGTCCCTCCCTCCCCTTTCTACCTGCGAATAGCGAGGTATCATAAGAGACTGCTTACGTAGTCGTCATCCTCTTGGACACGTACAAAACGCTACGCTTCCAAGTTTCAAATACGCACCGCAGTGATCTGAAATGTCCTACCACGCTCCATTTTCCTCGCCACTTATGGGTACTTTTGAAGCGAGACTGAATAGGCATTTTATAGGCAAGAGCGCTCCACCTTAGACGTCATCATCACTTATAACGCATTTGTTTAATTCATTATTTTCTTCGCATACGTAAACTATGTGTACTCGGGTATGTAACAGAATCTTTGAAGGTAATAATTTTCACCCAGTTCGAACCGTCATATTATTTTGAAACTAAGCGAACTTTTATAGGACCGATGGTAAAACAATAATTTAATAAGTTTTTCCCATTATCCTGACGAGGATCTAAACGGTTTGCTTGCGAGATAGTTCAAAGAAGCATAAAAATAATATTCTAGGTTCATCGCCAGAATGTAAGCTATATATTATGTAGATGTAGAGCTATATGCTATATATAGTTGTGCAAATCAAGATCGGTGGAATGAATGAACTGAACATAGATATCAAACGAATGAACAACACACACGCGTTTTAATTTAAAATATTTCAATGGATAATCTGTAGTAAGTTATCAAAACAATTAAGGTCGTATGAGATACATTTAGTTCGTTCGTTTAAATTGTTGGCGTAATTTGAAAGCAATCGCCCCGGCTTATGCCGAGACGGGCGTCGGCTACTTCAAAGACTCGACACGTTCTGTGGGTGCAATGTAGATCGTTGAGTCTCGATGCGGAGGTTTCAGATGACTAATAAGTTTTTTTGATTTTCTCTTGTTCCATTTTGTACAGTTTATATGACTTAGTTATATTTAAAAATAGCTTTTGGATACACAAACTATTTGAGCGGATCAACAATATAAGTAACAATGGGTAAGCGTTTCCGCGGTTTTGTCGTATTCGGCGCACGGACCAGGCAAAGTTTAAAGTTTTACTTATGTAGAATTTCGTAAACTGCAAACAGTTCTTGTGGATTTGTTAAGTACTACTTACTTTGTTTGCAGTACAAAATTAGATTTTGTAAATGAACTTTTTATTTTTAAGATAATTTAATAAACCTATTTGGATAGTTACATTCAGACTTGCTATAATTATTAACAAGAATAATTATAGACACATCCCTACTAATATTTTAAATGTGAATGTAAGTTTGTTTGTTACGGTTTCACGCGAAAACTACTTAACCGATCTTCATGAAACTTTTTATACATATTCTTAGAGGTATCAGAAAAAATATAGTATACTATTCACTCTGCATATCATACATCTTTATATTATAAGTAGTATGATTAAAAGATTACACAAATAAACAGATTTACATTATGACGAAGAGGGATAGTCCTTATTACAACGCAAGACTCGCAACCAAATTGAGTACAAATTCGTTTATTTAAGTCTGCCTACAGTCCATCATTCACTTAGTCTAACTATTTGATGACGTACCTGAGACCGGCATGGACAATTTAGGTATTTATGGTCGGCCACGGCCAAGTTAGACCAGACCAGCAGTCTGGTCTAACTTGGCCGTGGCAACCCACCGAGTACTGACAAAGACGTGCCGCCAAGTGAACTAGCATTCCGGTGCGATTTCGCGTAGAAACCGATTAGGGTATGTGTTTAATCATCATCTTCATCATCGACCCATTACCGGCCCGCTACAGAGCGCGGAACTGCTCTCATAATGAGAAGGGTTTAGGCCGTAGTGTACCACGCAGTGACCAAGGGCGGATTGGTAGACTTCACACAACCATGAGGCCATCATAAAGAACCCTCTGGCATGCAGGTTTCTTCACGATGTTTTCCTTCACCGTATAAGAAAGTTATATGCAATTGCTTAGAATGCACATAACTCCGAAAAGTTAGAGGTGCGTGCCGGGGAACGAGCTCGGTCCCCTCGAAAGGAAAGCAGAGGCCTTACCCACTAGTCTATCATAATGCCTATGGATTTAATATAACCGTCATACCCTCTAACAGGTTAGCCAGTTAGACTGCATCTTTACCAGGTGAGATAGAAGTTAAGGGCTAACTTGTAAATTGTAAAAAAAACGTGGGTGTACTTATGTACACGCGTTAGACTTAGTTATACTTTGGGATAACAAGATAAAAATCTTTTCAAAAATTTTACCTGACGCTTACAATAGAAAATAGATATTTCATACCTTGAAAGTTTATTATAACGCACTATCTAGTCAAATAAGGTTTATTTAAATATTACTCAACATTAAAATTTGAGATGAGACTTTGACAATTCAAAGTGTACGCGCGCATCGTAAAAATTTACTCCCATCACTTTCCCTAACGCGCCAAAAGAAGTATAAATTCAAAAAATTCTCCCTTATATAATATATAATGTACTTTGAAGACTCTCTTGCAACATCGAGCATCTATGTACAAGCTAAGTAGTCTGACCAATGTCACTTTACAGCTATTACACAAGAAACTATTAAATTGCTACAAAATTCCCATCAGACGAACTATGTACAAAATAAACGGATGCCAGCTTAATAAGCTCCCGGGGTAATTGGGTTAAAATACATTGTACCGGGTCACTTTACGCTGGTGATACACAATGGAGGAATTTTGTTACGATAGCGATACTATAGGCTGGGTCTACGTATGCAATGCCTAAGTAAAAAAATGCCTACTCAAAGAAGATTCCTAGGCACACATTTACCTTTCACCAATCGAGTTTCACTAGGCAACTCATATAACCTAACTTGTCTATGGTTCTTACCACAAGGTGTGGTGTTTTGTGTTTGTATTGTCATATTTTCCATTTTTTGTACGTTTTTAAGATGATTAAAAAAAGTGATTTTTTTTCACGTGTCTAGCGTCAGTTTACGAGTCCTCTAAACTTTACGATCCCCAGAATCGGTGTCGTTAGTTCAGACGGGGCCTTTCGTCGTTAGACATCACATAAGAGTTTGTGAAACGTTTTTTTTCTTTAATTTTAATTAAAAGGCGATTTTTAGCTTTAATGTAAAACGGGCACTTTACGCTGGTGATACACAACGGAGGAATTCTGTTACGATAGCGATACTATAGGCTGGGTCTACATTTTGAAAGTTTCAGTGTATCCTTGTGAAGATTGATCATAATAAACGGAAGCCGACTTAATAAGCTGCCCGGGTAATTAAATTGTATATACATTGTAACGGGGCATTTTACACTGGTTATAACACAATGAAGGAATTTAGCGATCCTTATTACTTGCGACGGGCGTAAATCTTGCAATTACTGCTGTAAAACGTCAGTTTTGTTTATTTATTGTATACTAGCGTACCCAGCCCGCTTCGCCGGGCTAGATTTTGCTTTATTTTATTTAAACAATAAACTTACATCATTAAATTTTTAATAAAAGCTGTATTTGACAGTTCAAAAATAGGAGTGCTCCGATCGTCACCAAACTTTACAGGAATACTAGCCAGGCCAATCCGTAAAAGTTTCATTGAAATCGGTCCAGCCGTTTAGGAGCCTATACGGAACATACCCACACACTTTCTCTTTTATATATATAGATAAGTGACGTTTCACAGCAGTGATTGCAAGATTTAAGCCTTAGGCAAGCCTGTCGCGATATACGTAATCACCCTGTGTGTCTACATGTGTACCATCCCAGTGTTTTTTTGTAAACCTTGATCATATTAAACGGAAGCCCACATAATAAGCTGTCCGGGTTAGAAAGTGTATCTATACATTGCAACGGGGCATTTTACGCTGCTTAAACAATGGAGGAATTTTGCGATAGCGTTCCAGTACGC
Organism: Pararge aegeria; assembly: GCF_905163445.1. Lineage (NCBI taxonomy): Eukaryota > Metazoa > Arthropoda > Insecta > Lepidoptera > Nymphalidae > Pararge > Pararge aegeria. Next base: position 4,122,007 of record NC_053195.1, on the reverse strand, counting down.
TGGGCCTATATTAGCACTATTTTAGTGTTTTTTTAAAACTTCATCAAAATAAAGGGAAGCAAACTTAATAAGCTCCCGGGTGTGTATTATTTGAACAAAGGCTGGCAAGACTTTACGCTGGTGACACACAATGTAGGAATTTCGCGATATCCATTCTATAGGCTGGGTATACATATGTACCGTTTTTGTGTTACGTATCTTCTTGTCAACCTAGGGCATAATAAACGGAATACAATTTTCTCAGGTTTCTTTCTTTTAAAATTTGATGTTTCCTTCTTGTCCTACCAAACGATAATAAATGTACTTATGCTGGCTTGAGAATGAAATATAAAAAGGGTCTACAATTTATGTCAAAAAAAACTGTTAGTTATTCAGCCAAGAAATTCTCTGTTCCTACTTAATTAACTTTAATAAATGTAATAAAAGCCTTCGGTCCCGGTTATTATCACTAACATGTGATGATAGTCGTTAGAGCCCGCCAAACTAAATTTGAGCATAGTGTTGTGTCTAAAACCTTCACTCTTATGAGAGAAGAGGCCTGTACCAGGGCGACATAAAGGCTTTGGAGTACCAAAAAAGAAAATTTCAAGCGTAATAAGTCTCGAACGGGGACTAATAGGTTACCATCACTAACATTTGATGATAGTCGTTAAAGCCCGCCAAACTAAATTGGAGCAGAGTGTTGTGTCTAAAACCTTCACTCTTATGAGAGAAGAGGCCTGTACCAGGGCGACATAAAGGCTTTGGAGTACCAAAAAAGAAAATTTCAAGCGTAATAAGTCTCGAACGGGAACTAATAGGTTACCATCACTAACATTTGATGATAGTCGTTAAAGCCCGCCAAACTAAATTGGAGCAGAGTGTTGTGTCTAAAACCTTCACTCTTATGAGAGTAGAGGCCTGTACCAGGGCGACATAAAGGCTTTGGAGTACAAAAAAAAGAAAATTTCAAGCGTAATAAGTATCGAACGGGAGCTAATAGGTTACCATCACTAACATGTGATGATAGTCGTTAAAGCCAGCCAAACTAAATTGGAGCAGAGTGTTGTGTCTAAAACCTTCACTCTTATGAGAGTAGAGGCCTGTACCAGGGCGACATAAAGGCTTTGGAGTACAAAAAAAAGAAAATTTCAAGCGTAATAAGTCCCGAACGGGAACTAGTAGGTAGTTGTAAGTAATATGAAAGTTATGATTTATTTCTGTGAAACACATAACCTACATAACACAAGTTAAGCTTCGCTTCCCTCTTTTGGCCTAATTTAGCAACATACGAGTATGAGCGGAGCTTGCATTTTAAATAATTTTCAAAGTAAACCTAGTTTTCGAGGATGGGGATTAACTATGCAAATAGTTACAATGTGTTATAGATGTACCTACTTAACTAAGTACAATTGTAATTCCTTACAACTTTGAAATCTCTATTGCGATCGACTTATTCGACTCACATTTTAGCACCCTGGAGATGGACCTACGATAATAGTTATGCCGGAAAAGCTGCCGGTAAAAGTTGCCCGCGTGATAAAATTAGAATTTATTTGACGGCTGATTGGTGCAGTGGGCGGCGTCCCTTTTTTCTGAGCCCATGGCTGTGGGTTCGATTCCCAAAGTTTAAAAATATTTGTTTGATGAACATGAATGTTTTTCAGTATCTGGGTGTTTATCTCTATATTATTAGTATTTTTTTAGTATTTATATTATCAGTTATCTTAGTACCGATAACACAAGTTACACTTATGCCCATTTTCACGAACGACGGACAAGGTCTAAATTAATAATGCCTTTCACCAATCGAGTTCCACTAGGCAACTAACTTGTCTATGGTTGTTTTCAAAAGGTGTGGTGTTTTATGTTTCTATTATCATATTTTCCATTTTTCGTATGTATTTCAGATTATTTAAAAAAAAAAATTATATTTTACGAGTCCCCTAAACTTTACGATCCGAAGAATCGGTATCGTTAGTTTAGACGGCGCCTATCGTCGTTAGACAACACATAAGAGTTCGTGAAACGTTTTTTTTTCTGTAGGAATCAACTAAATCACACATACGATTAAGGCGATTCCTAGGTTTAGTGGAAAATGGGTATTACTTTGGGGCCAGATGGCGTGGTATATTTGTTTATTTTTTACCTTTGCTATTAACTTATCGTAGTGAAATATTCAATGGAAATAGTTTGCATCGTGGAGAATACTTTAGATAGTAAAATTGTATCCCGGATAAAAGGAAGGGCTCCTGTGGGATTTGTAAAACCCCGAAATTAAGGCGGACGATGTTGTAGGCAACAGCTAGTAAAATATACTGTTACACCCATATATGTTTTATCTAGATACTTTAATAGCGGTGATAGTAGACTATTACTTCACTTTCGGGGGGAACGGGTTCGATCTCCGACACGCACCTCGAACTTTTCGCAGTTATGTGCGTCTTGCTTTAACATTCAAGAGAATATTGTGAGCAAAACTGCATACCTTTCTCCATAATGTTCTCAAAGGCATGTGAACTCCACCAATCCGCAATTGGCCAGCTTGGTGGTCTACGTCTTGAACCCTTCTCATTCTGATAATGATAATGATGACTTACCTACTTTAAGTAACTACTTTCTTATCTAAATGATAAAGAGTTATCATGACAAGAAATATTTTAAGAAAGCTTAGACCTCTCTGAACTCATGTTTTGATAAAATTATTCATTACACTTTTAATATTGGTATTATATAAATGATAGCGGTTGCCTCTGTGTACCTTCGTCAGCGTACAAGGTTACGTAAAATTTTCCCACATTTTTATCATATATTCTACTCCCTAGAAGTCCCGTGATTTGTAATTTTAAAAAATAATCTATGCAAATTCTTATGCCTTAACTACAAAACCATAGGACTTCCATACAATCCCAAACCTCAATTAAACGCTTTATTTAGGTATAGATTTCGGAATAAAAAGGTCTTTCTTAGCGAATACCAGCCTGTAGCAACCTACCTTCTAACTTTGGAATAAATAGTCTGTCTTTCAACCAGATTTCCGAAATAAAAAGTTGTCCATATAACTGCCTCCGTAATCATCTACAAGCCGGTAGCCGTTTCGGATCTTAACCATAATAAAATGCCGACAGGGGATTTTTTAACAAAATTAGGTTTTTCTAAGTAACCTTCTATACCTATTATAGCGCCCTGCTGCGTCAACCGCGTTGGCAAAGTCTGTACCTACACGTAATTTTTTTCTCGCAAGTACGTGTACAGACTACAGACATATTCATCACGGGCAGCATCGCGGGGCGTAGCAAGTATAAATCTAATTTCAAGAAAGTTTGCCATGGAAGATATAGCTATTGAATTAGTTCATGATATTCAGTTTTACAGAAATCGCACTGGAATCATGGACTTTTCTGGAGTTCTTTTATTCATTGTCGTAATCCAGGGTGTAATCTAACTCCATTCTAAATTTAACTTAAATTGATTTAGTAGCAACAAACATACGCACTTGCATATAAACTTTCGCGTTTATGTTAGTGAGATACATACTTTCATCATACATATAGCAAGAAGCTTTTAAGTTTTTATTATGACATTACAAACACACTTTATTACTGCACTCACTTTATTTATTTGTATTGTTTTTAGTATATTGCACACAGATAATATTTTATTAAATTACTAATAGACAATAGAATAAAAACGACTGTGAAATAAAGATCAAAATCAAGACGCTTTTTCAATGGGGATTAGATGACAGAATGGAAATCTAGTTGAACTCTTTAAGCAATACAGGACTTAACAAGCAACAAAAAAATAAATTGCTGTGAGTTTACATTCATTGAATATGTGTCTAATCTGTTAGTGTAGAATTAAGTTAGGTCCGCCTATATCCATAGAGTTATTCAGAACATCACCTGTTTTTACATTCAAGGTCAAATGACACTGGTCATGGATTGATTACTAAAGTAACAGTAAAACTTTAAGGTCCTAGATAATAATAAAGTAATAATACAAGACTTCTAGACAATAATATAGGTGGCATTTCATTGTAAACACAAGCACTAGTAAACTAAGGTAAAAGTTCAAAAGTAGTGATCACAGCAATGATATTATTCTCACAATTATCACGGTTTAATAAGCACTACATTTGGCCCATCAACCCGCATTGAAGCAGTTTGGTGTGTGTAAGCTTAATCCTTCACGCCTGTTAAGATTGGACAATCAAACTATATCAAATTACGATGATAATTATAATGAATTTTAAAATTTTCACTTGTAGTAAAGATATTTATGTACAACTGAAATATGCTGGTTTATTTTGTTTGTTTTGTTTTAAGATAGAGAGGAAATTCGTTAAGCCAAAGCTTTAAAAGGATATTTACTTCTATTATTATCTATACATAGTTCTATTGGTGAGCCATTAGTTAAGAATGCAGACATTTCCTAATGTTTCCTATATTATAAATGGCATCAATTCCATATTCTGAAAGTCAAACTTTATGTTAGACAGTAATAAATCAACGGCCACACATGGCAAATGAATCATAGTCTAAAGAGATGATCCACATGTGGCCTAATCATAAACAAACCAATGCTCTTAGCTCCTTGAATAAATAAAAAATGCTATCGGTATGTTTTCATAACCAAGTACACGTTTATAGACAGACTGACAACTCTATGATTAAATGAATCTCTGATTATAAATTTAGAATTACCTATATTATTATATTAGGGGAAAACTTTATATTTATAAGCATGTTTCACATGTGTGTTATTATTGATAAGAGTGTGCTATTTGGAATAGTTTATTTGGAGAAGATATGCAAAGGAATAATAAGGAGTTTTGAGTAGTAGAAGTGTGTGAATTTTGATTAATTGATAATAGTATTAAGACTGTTTTCCATTTTAATCAATTTATTATAAACGTTTTAGTAAGTACTAAGTGAATAATGTATGGATGATATGACCTGGGGCTTCTTCAGAATTACAGGGAATGATGATATTAAATTGTCATTACTAGTTTTATTTTAAATTTATTAAGATTGTCTATGTAGCTGGGGAATAGACTTCAGACAGGCTTTATTGACAGCTAGTATCTCTTTATACATTTAATGTATGTCTGGTTCAGTTGAAATAAAATGTAACATCAAATACATTGTTATAATTATTTTTGTTGTTACAATGTTACAATGATTTATTGTTACAATGATATAATTATGTTATTGTAATACTCGAAATTTATAAATAACGTTTCGTAATGTATATAATTAAATTAATTTTGTGTTTATTCATTCAGAACTATCGTTTTACGTTCAATTAATTATATACGAAATCCCTGAAGTCTACTAAATTGTTAGTTTACTTTAACTAAAAATAAACACGTAGGTTAGCTATATCAAACGATCTGTTTTGACAAAATCTGCATACACAAGAAGGCTTACTGCCGAAGTTTAAGATACAGCTTTAGTAATTCAACAAAAGCTATCATCTGGTCATGATAACCTCCGGGAAGGGGGTCATAAGATAAACCCAAGTATTTTTGTAGTTTTATTACTTTTAATTGGGCATAGAGGTATGATAAGGCTACATGTATCACAGGTTAAGTTACCTACACCGCTAGTATATATAACTTATAAATAATACCGAAACTGTATACAGAAACATAGAAAATACAAACCCTTATAAATCCACTGAAGATATGAAGCTGCTTCTCAGTCCAGTGACGTAAAACATTATCACAAAAACACACAATTCACTGACATCACACGCACATAATATTTCTGTAGAATTTCAATTTTAATTAATCCTCACCCGCGCAAACGAAAATCCACCGAAAATCAGTCTCTTATTGACATAAACACAAACTGAGCATCCGCCATATGCAGGTACGTTCCGAACGCTAAGTTCAATCCGTGTCTTCTTATCACTTGCCACCGACGAATGATTTTTTGCTTATTTTTCGTAGTTGAAAGCTGTCACTTTCAAAACTTGAATCGAAAAATACATTTTCTTTTAATGTTTTTGTACTTATTTTATAGTAATTCTTTCTTTAAAAGCCTGTTTATTGTCGTAGATTTAAGTTATAGTTTGAACAATCACAAAAAATTATTCGGATTTTTCAGTAGTTTCACTGTTTAACCTATTCAGAACGCAACTCGATTTGCTGCTAACTTCGCGGTTTCAACAAGCTCGGCAACTTCACGGCGCTTCAATCCCGACGAGCTTTGATTTCGATTTACGGAAGAGTATGGTTAGATGTGTAAGCGAGATAGATAATAATATATTTTTTAAGTCAACGTCCTCTGTGAAGATACTGCCTAACTAGGCTATCATTTTGTTAAGCTGTGGTTTTTCGTAGCTTTTCCTGTAACCGCAAACAAATTAATTTGTAGATTGTATAATCTACGCGGTAAACTGAAAATAATTAATTTTAATTAATGACATAATAAAATGTAATTTTGTAGGTATGCAGCTTATGCTTATCTACCGTTTAGGTACCTGTAAACCATTTTTCGACGTATTATAATCTATGTACGACCAATTTACAAAATATACGCTTAGCTGCAAATATTAAGTTTAATTGAGCTTGACTGTCGGATTACAAATCCTTTGGCACAGTTATGCGTGTAAATAGTTGTGCTTTAGAGTGGGAGGTCCCGTGTTTGACACTCATCTACAGCCATTTTGAACAAACCCAATGCTTATCAAATTATACGTGGTCCTGGAAATCGAACCTCGGGACCAGTAGTAGTTTTAAACCAGTATGAACAACAAACAAACGATCGATCGAAACGAAGCGATCTTTCATCTACGTTCGGAACTTGCGATAGTCTAGTATTCGGTAACTTTTCTGACAGTTGCCAATCGGTGGCGAAGTTCTTCTTAGACCAGGCCGCGTTTAGAACCCTCGTAGCTTTAGTTTTAAGTTTACGAATGTGTTTATCGCCATCATCTCACTACCGTGTAAGTCTTATGTACGCATCAACTACAATGTCAATCACCACCTATGGGCCTACTTGAATAAAGATATTTTTGACTTTGACTTTGACTTTAATACAGTAAAGTTAGTTATGCACATAGGGGCATAGCAGCTCATCAGATTACTGAATGGGAGGAGGACCGATCGATTTACAAAAATTATGATATCTTTACATTATTCGAAAAGTAAACTTGATAACATATTATTTATTGATCCGTCATCAATCCGAAATGCGCAGTGGGAGCGACCCTGCTTTCTGAGTCCAAGGCCGTGGGTTCGATTCCCACGACTAGAAAATGTTTGTGTGTTGAACATGAATGTTTTTCAGTGTCTGGGTGTTTATATGTATATTATAAGTATTTATGTATATTATTCATAGAAATATTCATCGGTTATCTTAGTACCCATAACACAAGCTACGCTTACTTTGGGACTAGATGGCGATGTGTGTATTAAATATTTTAAACTAAGATTTTCGTTGTTAATCAACATTTCTTAAGTATAGTTCAACGGGTACATACCACGGTAATATTTTGGATTTGTCAGAAAGACGGGCAGAAAGTAAGATTCTGCCCGTGACATCCAACTTGACATCTCTTGCCTACGCAGTCCCGTCGTGTGCACGATCCATGCAACTGGGTCGAAATATCGACAAATCCAAAATATTATCGTGGTATGCACCCGTTGAACTATACTTAAGAAATGGTGTGTGTATATGTCTAACTAGTTTTTTTTATTAAGTTACACTTTTGGTAACCTTTCTGGGAGCTCCTTGGTTTAATGAGCAAAAATTATAAATTAGTTTAATTAGAATTCATAATTTCTATTTAAAACTACATAGTCTCCAGCACCGACGCAATGTTGCCTGTTTATCGGTTTTTTACCGGATATACTTCGGTGAGTGTGCTCAGGAACTTCACAATCTTGTTTCCCCGTCCCCGTTCTACCACAGAACAGCGAGACACCGAGAGCGGTAGCATCCTTATGTGGTTGATATCCCATCAACACGCACGAAACGTTTTTTATCCACGTTTCTGATACGTGCCGCTAATATGTGGAACGCCCTCCTGGTAACTGTGGTCCTGCCACGTATAATTTAAGTACCTTCAAGGCTAGAGTGAATAGGCTTTTTCTAGGCAAGCGTGCTCCAACCTAGACCTCATCATTGCTTTCTAACGGGCATGATTGTCGTCAAACGCTGGCCTATCGTTCATAAAAAAAAAATAAAAAAATTCTGGTCTGGCTTCCGCAATGGCCGCATAGAAACCGATATATCTACATATATAAAAGAAAGTCGTGTTAGTTACACTACTTATAACTCAAGAACGGCTGTACCGATATGGCTGAAAATTGGTGGGTGGGTAGCTTAGAGCCAGGAGACGGACATAGGATACTGTTTATCCCGTTCGACACGTTCCCGTCTGAGTTGACATAAAACGTCAGTTACACCATTTATAACTCAAGAACGGCTGGACCAATTTTTATGATATTTGATTTTTTGGATTCCTCTTAGACCGGAATAGGATAATAAGTATTAAAATAATAACATTCATCAAAAAAAATATGATGCGCGGTACGAAGTTCGCCGGGACAGCTAGTAAATAAATAAAATAAATTGTTTAAAGTTTTTGTACGTAACTATATTTATACTATAGGTACATACTCGTACATGTAGGCCCCATTTTATAAACGCATCGGCACCCTAAATACCAGTGAAAGGTTACCCCACAAAACTTTGGGGTGTGATTGCACGGGCCTCTGGATGCATTCGTTAGGTACGAGCCACGGGTTCTCGGATCGTATATTATGCCCTCGGGAAATATGCTCAGGTATCACCCCTAACTTACCATTACCACAGGTTAGTAAGTATACAGTTCAGAGGAAGGGTAGTTTTGGAATTACCAATGCATAAGTTTAAGCAATCTGTTAAAACACATTTAATGAATCGTCTTTACTAGACGATTAATGAGACGACACGGCTGTTTGGAAGCAGGCCACTTCGCTGTAAATTGTAACATGGTGTTGGAAAAGAGTCACTAAAAATTTATTGACTTTTCGTTTCCCAAGTGCTTATAAACGAGTCCTACTATAAATTAATAATTTTTTTAGTTGAATTGGATAGTTTGGCTTAGCTTAAATTCATTCATTTATAATCGCATTGTGTAGTTACCCAGTAGGCCTAAAATGCGCGCCACGAGAAAATTATGTCTTCTTGTTACCTCTACTATCTGTATAGAAAATACAAGTAATAGATAGAGATAAAGTGACAAGTATCCACCAATCCGCACTGGACCAGTGTAGCGTGATGGACTAAGGCCTTTATCCCTTCTCATCGTGAGAGGAGACCCGTGACCTGTAGTGGGCCGGTAATGGGTCAATACGAAGACGTATATTAGCCCTACCTACTATACGCCTACCAACTACCGTAGGTCTCTTTTTATTACGTGATGCTTATGATCAAATTCGAGAGTTTCTAAGTTAAATACTTGAATGCTTGATTGTATCGTCTACAAATTAATATCTTGTGGTGGTTTGCAATTATATTTGTTAGTCCTTCTTTGGTTAGTTGATAAACCTTAAATTCTGAACGTAATGGTATTCCCTAAATGCCCCGATACGAAGTTATCGTATCACCTTAAGAACACCATAGGCATGAAATCGTAAGTAAGTAGAAATTCCCACACAAAATTTGAAAATGAACTAGTTATTTTTATGTTACATAGATTAAAAATGAAAATGTTTCAGATTCTTACTTTTGGATTATGTTTTGACAGATTAATTTTAGATTAATTGTACAGATTAATCTTCAACAAATAACAACTTTGCGTTTAAGTTATCAGCAGATTACAGATTGATTGAATATAGAAAATGGATGATAGGCAAACATGGGTCCCGATTTTTTAGCATAACTGTACGCTTGCTGAACTGAGAAGTAATATGAATTGAACTGTTTTGGGTGTAAACAATGGCAGGGGTGAGCAAAAGGATTGCGTTGGCAAGCAATTACTGCCTGGTTTACTTATCTAGCGACCGTATCAGATCGGCACGCAATATGTGTACCACGTGGAAATCTGCACAGACATGTAGTTACCGACATAGCTCAACGAGTGGCGAAGCTAAAGTTGCAATGGGCGGGGGGGCACATAGCTCGGAAAACCATTGGACGTTGGGGGCCCTAGGTGCTGAAATGCCGACCTTGTACCGGTGTCCGGTAACCAGAGTGGCTGGGAACCAAGCGGTACATGACCGTCGTATTTGGAATTTCCGACAAAACACCTATCCAGCAATGGACGTCCATTGGTTGACATGATGATTATGTAATTTTCGACGTATCTATTATATACAAATTATACATACTCCAATTAATTTGTACTAAGGCGAACTCCCTTACGTCTGCGTAAGGGGAGTCGTCTTACGCGGACGTAAGCTCTGTGTTGTGGTATTGTATATAGGAGGTCTGGTGGGAGGCTTCGGTCGTGTCTAGTAAACACTTGCAGACAATAATGTGCAGCCAGACCATTTAGCGTTCCATGATTCCGCGTAGAAGCCGGATTGCCGAAGAATTACAGGTATGGGATTAATATATGTGGCAAACCCCTAAAAGGTTAGACCGTTACAATCTTAGACTGCACCATCACTTAGCACTCGTTGAGATTACAATACAAATGGCACATGAACGTGTTACAAAAAATAGGAAGATGGAAGACCATGTACCAGATATTAACTACAATACCAACAATGTTCAGGATGGCACTATCAGTGAAGCTAAATACCTAGTTTCTCAGCAGTAGGTATTTACCCTCATGAATATTATTCTTCCTTACTTATGACATACTATTAAAGTATTAACTTTTTAAGAGATATCATTAAAGCCCACCAACCTGCATTAGTGCAGTGTTGTGGGTCTATACTCTATAACCCTGTCACCCCCAAGGAGTCAAATAAAACAACTGGACCGACTCTAATACTGTATATTAAGCTTCTGTGTAATTCATATTACTTGTTACCTTTAAATGACTTTACTACCAGTTCGAAATGCTGTCTTCAGCAGAGAAGACCACTGGAGAGAAACTCTTCTGTTGCTCTTTTATTCAATTAATCATCGGGTTTATCATAGATAAAGTGCTGTAATTCCCTATTTCCTAACAAAAGCAACGAGTGCTAGTCCCTACAAAAGACCTTTGTCCAGCAGTGGACGAACTTCGGTTGAGAAATGATGATCAAGGTACTTTAAACTTTAAAACTAAACTTCATGAAAATACATCTTCTCTCAATCCACGGAGATGCCTACTAGGTATTGATAGAGTCGGTTCGTACACTTAAAACGTACCTATCCCAATCAAACCGTCTAGACATGTGGTATTCGGTATCATTTATTATGTATATTCGTTTTTCGCAGCTCGCAGCATTGAATACATACTGATATTATTAATGCGAAAGCTTATTTTTTTATGTTTATAGACGAGCGCTTGACTGCAATCACATCTGATGGGAAGCGATGATGGAGCGCGCTTGCCTACAAGATGCCTATTCACTCTTGATTTGAAGGTACTCATATTGTAAGCACTGGGGAAACTGGAAGCTGGAAGGGCATTCCAGATCCTAGCGGTGCGGATCAGAAACGAAGATGCGAAGCGCTTCATACGCGTCCGCGGTATATCGACCATGTAGGGATGCAGATCCTTACGGTGCCTCGCGGTTCGATGGTCAAAAGGCGAGGGGGAACTAGTACAAATAGTTCTTGAACGTGTCCTTTTTGCTCCTTATTTTGTTACCTTTTTTCGGCCGAACCACTGCACTAATTTTGACACATATATATCTAGCATCCTGAAAATGTACATGTATTCTGATCTGCCGTCACAACACGGCAAATTACAATGTACAAAAGTGAAAATTAATGCTGAGAATTCAATACTTTTTTTTACATAAAAAAAAATGCATGACATATTTGTGTCATGGATAATATTTATTTATTCTTTAAAATAATTGTTTTATAAACTATTTAATACTAAATACAAACAAATATTTGTTAGTTCTAGGAATCGCACCACAACCTTGGACTCTAAAACCGAAGTCGTTTGTATAGTATGATATAATATTAATAAATAAACCAACCTAAACACTTTTTAGCTTCAATTTAACCCGATATTATTCGTTGAATTTACAAGGAAAATTGTGACTTTTTAAGAAGTAGATTCTACAAGAAGGATGTACTGATAAGGCTATCTACTAAGTATTTATCGATGTACACGCATGCTTTAGATGTTCATCTCGGAAAAGAACAGCTACTAAAATTCTTGTTCGCTTTTGCCCTGTACAGTCTGCCTTCCGAAACGGTGGTAGAGTCCTAGACAAATAGCTAGACTTGACTTTTAAAAAGTTCTTAGCCTATATATATATGGAATAAATGAATTTTGAAAGGTCCATCTCGATCTATATACTGTAAGAAAATATAATGGATGTAAGTTGTTACAGTAAATTTATAAAGTGGGTAAATAATTAAACTTTTGATAACTATAAATTCATATTTGCCAGATATTTTTTGAAATAAATAATAGATAGTTTTCAAGAAACAATTAAAATTATATTTGATTAACAACCAACGTTCATGACGTTGAGTTGGTGGGTATTTTGATATAAATACGACGAGAAAAGATGCAAAGATACCTCCCGGTGTCTTAGTCGTGAAAGTATTGAGCGCTTTTCAGAGTTTGAGTTTATAATAATTGCTTCAAAGTTAATACCATCCTGTTGAATTTGAGCAGGGATCGCGGCCTAATATGATAATTGTCTGTCAAACAGTCGTCCCTTGCCGTTACCTCTATTAAGTCAGCTGGCGACTGTTCAAAGTTTATTTGATTCCCGACCAGTTGGTGGACTGTATATTTAATTATAGTTGTTTATTTTGTGAACTGTCTCGTTGGTTGGTTAGGGGGATTCGATTCCAGGGCCGAGTCCGAAATCATTCGTGTTCGATTCTAATGTCAAGAATTCTCAATTGTAGCTCGAAACTACTTACGGATTATTTTTTCAAATTACTTCGGATATACAAATACTGCTATACTATATTATGAAAATTAAGCTTAATTTGCTATATTCTGCGAAAAGCAGGAAAACAAACATCGGAATTGATCACCTTTTTTTTCGAAGGAACTCGGTTAAAAAGTGACTTCAAATTACAATAATTTCTTTAAATCGAATATCACTGAAACTTATTTATTGTTGACACATTCTTGTCCTAGTATATTTATAATTTTTTAGCCAACAAATTTAAAACGCAAATTGTCGTTGTAAAATACCTTTTTTATAAAGAATTCAAATCCACATATTTCTGTGTGCAGGTATCGTTATTATCGGAAATTACCTTATATGTAAGCAATTAATGTGCTAAAATATATACGTAGATCAGTGGCGTTTTAACAGATACCAGATTTATCGCCGTGTCATGTTAAGCCTGAAAGCACATGCTGGCGTGACAACGGGATGGCTACACTGCCTGGGTCATGTTATGTATTTATACATCCATACATTAAGTACTATACATATTACATAGATATACGTACTCAAATAATATCTAATAGTACCTACGGATGTCAGACGTATTATGGCTGGTCAGGAGAGACTTTTGTAATAAATTTTATGACTTACTAGTTTGCCTCCGGATTTTTTCTTGTAAAATCTGTTTTCTATATTTGTAGGTCCTTTCAAATACTAAAAGTAATAAAGTAAAGTAAACACATCGGGACTAGGTACTTCCCAATTAATCACATACGCAATTAGAAGCCACACTATTAAAAAATTGCTTTAAAAAAGGTACTGTACTATACATTTCGTAACACTAGCTTCTGCCCGCGACTTCCTCTGCTTCGGACTTCAGAATTGCGTCCAAAAATAAATGAAAAATGTGAAAGTAAAAAAAAACGTAAGTATAACAAATGGACGAAAATTTACACCCGTGTTATCGCTTGCGCTGCAATAGAGAAAAATAGCTGCAGTTTTGCGTTTCAGCTTTACGTATTTAATATGGTAGAGTAGCAAAATTTATATTTTAGTTTAGTTATGATTTTATTGATTTAAATTATACGCGTCAAGCATATAATTTAAATCAATAAAATCATTTATATATAAATTTTTAATCTTACCACAGGAACTATTTGAGAGATTGGTATAGAAAGTACATGTCCTTTTCCATAGCATAGGTTACATGCATACAAAATTTAAAAGCCGTTTGCCCGCGTAGGACGTAAACAATTTACAATTTTCCCTTTTACTTAAGGAATCGGAATAAAAGGTAGCCTATGTTCTTTTCTACGTCAAAGGCTATATGCATACCAAATTTTATCATAATCTGTTCAGCCGTTTTTGCGTGATTGAGTAACAAACATCCACACTTTCACATTGATAATATTAGAAGGATTGTACGAAATGTAACCTATACGACATAAATTTTTAATAATCTATGTTTTAATGGCGTGCTTTATATATCTAAATTCGTTAGCACTTCTACGTCTCCATTATTTTTGTATGGTGGGACGCTTCGGCCGTGGCTAGTTTCCACTCTACCTACAAAGACATGCCGCTAAGCGATTTAGCTTTAAGGTACGATGTTGCTAGAAACTGATTAGGGTAGGGTTTACTTCGACTGCATCACCACTGACCTTCAGCACGGCTAGCATGGGTAGGACACAATTATCTCCACGGGGTAAGGATATAAATTTATCTTCTCTCACAGCTTTATCAACTTTCAGAGCACTGGCGCACAAGTGGAAATAATATCCAAATAATATATGTGTATTAATAAACGGGGGTAAACTTCTCCTATTCCATGTTCCAGGCGGGCAAGTTAATTATATCCCTTGTCAGTGGATATAATCGGGGGATATAATTTTTATCTCCCGCCCGTGCTAGCCCTGCAGGTGAGAATTGACAGGGGAATAAAAACTTCTTCACATTTAGTGGAATAAAAAATAACACTTTATCAAACTGGCCTTGCTTTTTAGTTTTAACATAAGCGAAGTTCGTTGGATGAATATCCGCATTATTGACATTCATGTATTTTTATACAGTGCATTACACCTACATTAATATATCCTGTAACTAAATAAGTTAATCCATAAAGTACACATTATGTCATCATATAGTAGCAGCCAGATATAATACATAGCTACGTATCTATACTTGTAACATGAATGCACCATTCTCCAGTAACACTCCCCGAGCGACCCACACTGCCTTATAATTAGATTGGAAGTCCTTTCCATCAATATTGAGTCCATGCTCTACCTATATTTTTATTATTATTATTCCACTAAAAGTTAGTCCTTGATTGCAATCTCACCTGGTGGTAACATATGACGCAGTTAAAGATGATAGCGGACTAACCTATTATAGAGTATGGTAGTCATACCCTAATTGGGTTCTACGCGCACTGGAACACTAAATCGCTTAGCGGCACGTCTTTGTTGGTAAAGTGGTAACTAGCCGGGGCCGAAGCCTCCTACCAGAAAAATAAATTTGCCAGCATTTAAAGTTAAAGTAAGGAAAACAAGACGAGATAGAATATAAGGAAACTTTGATGTGTGCCCGAGATAGGACAGTACATAATCTTATTCCTTTTTTTAAACTCCTATTAATGACTAAATACATTTATCTTGCCTTACTGGTGTTTCATAAATGTTTAAAGGTTGACAGCTAAATTGTACTGTAAGTGTACTGGATAAGATGTCAATTTGGTATGGCACATTTTGTTACAAGATTCAAAACTTGGTCGGCGGCTCGAAATCAGCAAGTTCCCGGCCTGTCTTTTTTTTCGAATTGTGTGTAGCTGATTAACCCTAATTATTTTAACAGCGTAACGCGGGCTTGCGGGCGACCCCGGAATGGGCTCTGCCAGGAAGAGTTTGAAGCTCGCAGAAGCGAAGGGATCGTCGGCCTAAGCGTGCCTCATGTGAGGCCGAACCTCGACTTAGGCGACTTTGGAGTGAAAGGGTTACGGACGGTGAAAAGTCCGCACGCTTCCGAAAACTTGCTGCGAGCCCACGTCCAGATGACGTCAGAAGTCGGGGACCGCCGGCCTGTGTCGACGCGGCGCGGCGGTTCGGCGGCTTTAGTGTGTAGAATCTTTAAGGACTAGGTACTTGACACCTTTGCTAAAGTAACATTAACGGGATATGAAAAGGAATGTGAAGAAACTTCGAGACAATACTAAGTGCGAAAAGGTTTTACATCTTCTTCATGTTTCCATGCTAAAATACTAAATATAGTGACCAGGGTAAAAATATAAAACTCACTTGTACTAATGTACCACGTGACCTTACGATACCATTTATTTTTGTTGACTATATAATTTTTGGTTGTTTATTGTTTATTGTTATTATTAAAAGTAGATCTAAATATAAGTAATAACAAGTTTTGTTCTAAGCTACAACCCAAAGTATGTGTACACAACTTGGAATTAAATTAAACTGAAATAAAAAAAATTAAAGAAAATTAAAGTTGAAACAAAAAAGAAACACTAAAAAAATTATATACATATAATATACCTAAAGATTATGTGGAATAGTGCTTAATAATTTGATTTTTAAAAATATTTATCCTTTTGTTAAAAATGACAATGTTGTATAAGTACTATGTCAATTGTTTCTTTTTAAGTATATTATATATTATAATTTTTAAGTATACATATGTTGTACCACATACAAATTATCTATTTATAGCATTTCCTTTTACGCATTTGGTTGCCTGGAAGAGATCGCTACATAGCGTTAAGGCCGCGAAATTGTACCTTGTACTGTCTATTGTATCTGTACTTTTGTGAATTTTCTCTGTGGTGTGCAATGAAAGTTCATTCATTTATTATAAAGCTTTTTCTTTGCGTAAACCATATAGTTATAGCATGTGCTTATACTGCGTGTGTGTTCAGACGGTCGACTTTGTCCCGACGGACGCAACACTGCCTCATAATTGCATTTGAAGCCCTCTCTGTCGATATTGCCTCCGCTCTGTATTTCACTCTCATACCTATTTGCCTCCATTTTATGCATTGTACAGGACATGCAGTGTGCCACACTCAATGTTCTTTTTTCAAAATAATATGTGCAAAAGCGGTTATAGCCTAGTGGTTAGGATAGGCTTATGGTTCAATTTCGGGAGATCGAGTTTGGATCACAGGATCCTTAAGGACTTTGCTTGACACCTTTACTAAAGTAAGATATTATAAGGAATGTGAAGAAACTTCGACGCAATCCTATAATTCCCAAATTTTAATTTATAATATAGTAGGTAAATAAGATAATTGTTATTGTTGTAGCTATGGAATTTTAGCTGAATCAAACGTTGTTATTATTCATACTACGTGCGAAAAGGTTTTACATGAACTTCATGTTTTTATGCTGCCAAAGTAAATAGTGACAAAGGTAAAAATAAAACTCATTTATACTAATATACCATGTTATAGTAAGAAAGTAACATTACATTGAAGTTTCAACATTTATTTTATGTTGGTTATATAATTTTTCGGCGATAGCGCAGTGGGTAGGAGCTTGACTTACCTTTCGGGGGCCGAGTTCGAATCCCACGCACGCACCTACAACTTTTCTAAATTACGTGCGTTTTATATTTTAACATCACTTGCTTCAACGGTGAAGAAAAAACATCATGAGGCAACGTGCATGCCTGAGAGTTCTCCATAATTTTCTCAAAGGCATGTGAAGTCCACCAATGTCTAACTTTGATAAGCTGAAAAAAAATAGTCACAGTTGTGGTTTTTTAACTGACTTCAATAAAAAGAGGAGTCTCGGTTTTTATTTTATACCCTCGATATGAGCCAAAAGGAGGAATCTCGATTCGATATGAGCCTGTGATGGCGTGTGATAAAAGTAGATCAGAATACACCATCTCCATCCATACTCTTTCAGCCGGTGTCGTACGAGGCGACTTGGGGAACATAACGGAGAAGGAGCAACAGCGGCCTCTGTGCTACTACTACTAACTACTACGGTAACCACACCGTTGTCTAGAGCGAAGACCTCCCGTATTTGGGAGAGCAGCGGCGTGCATAGAGATACCCTCTACAGGCTATGCACATGATATAAAATGAAGAAAATCTCCAGTACGAGTTATAAATACTTAAGAGTTATAATAGATAAACTTTCTATAATTCTTACAATGCCTATATTTAAGTTTTTTATAACTCGTACTGGAGATTTTCTTCATTTTATATCATCTGCATACCCTGTGCACGCCACCGTGGGAGAGAGGCCCGTTGTCCAGCAGTGGACTGTTAGAAACTATTAATAATGATGATTATATAGCCTGGGCAGGATCCAGGTTCGCATCCCTGCACAGATGAATCGATTAGGATTAGTTTTCCATTTGGCACAAATCCGCTGCGTATCAATTCGCAGCAGAAGTAACAAATAGAGCGTGAATTGCGGATAGCGTTCTGTCGCAGGTGCCATAAAATATCTATGTATAACTAAAAGTATTTTACTGGAAACGACTGTCATTCTGGTATGACCACGAGTTCGCACTGTTTAAATTACTATTTGTTTCCTGCATTCTTCGCGTTTATTACGGCTTTCTACAAATGTGGGAACCGTTCTTATCCTGCAGGGCTAGCTCAGGCCGGAGAAAAAAATTATATCCCCCGGTTATATGGCCGGATTTGGCCGACCGACCGACTGGCGCAGTGGGCAGAGACCCTGCTTTCTTAGTCCAAGCCGTGGGTTCGATTCCCACAACTGGAAAATGTTTGTGTGATGAACATAAACGTTTTTCAGTGTCTGGGTGTTTATCTGTATTTTTAAGTATTTATGTATATTATTCATAAAAATATTCACCAGTAATCTCAGTACCCATAACACAAGCAACGCTCACTTTTGGGCTCGATGACGATTGATATTGTCGTAAAAATTATATTTATTTATATTTATCTTACACAAGATAGAACAGTGATTGTTAAATTCTAAAATGCTACTGGAAAAGAGCAACTGCTCTGAGTATCTTGGCGGCTTCTTTGTGGTAAAATTCAAATTCATTTATTTCAAGTAGGCGTTCTTTATAAGTATTTTTGAAACGTCAAGTATGTATATTTTTAGTGACTCTACCACCGGTTCGGAAAGCAGATTCTACCGAGAAGAGCCGGCAAGAAACTCAGTAGTTGCTCTTTTCCTTAGGTAGACCTTCCGAACCGGTGGTAGAGTCACTACAAACAGACTAGTTAACGTTTCAAAAGTGCGTATATTAAGCCAAATTGAAATAAATGCACTTTGAATTTGAATTCTCATCTTTTCATCTTTCCTTAACATCTTATCACGTCTTTGTCGGTAGGGTGATAACCAGCCACTGCCAAAGTCGTACTATGTAAACCAAACAAAGTTGGTTTAAATAGAACGATTCCTAAACATTTAACGGAATCCTCAGTAATCTCGTAATCCGAGGTTTATGTTGACGCTTCCCTTAATCCAGATACCAATTAGTTGCTAAACCATTTAGCGTAAAGACTTTGATAGAGGGCTATCGACTAAATCCGTGTCAACGGTTTGAGCTTGTTAGTTTTGGCGATATTGGTTTATTTCTTTCACTGTCTCTGTTATACATTTACCAGCCAACTACAAGGTTCAAAGGCCAAAGAATTCCACCAGCCTTGCCATGTGCAGTTTGGTACACTTCACACGTCTTAATCATTTTTTTAAAAGAGCAACTACTGAGTTCATATATATTTTTTTTATATTAATAGTGGACAAACGAGCATGTGGGTCACCTGATGATAAGTGATCACCGCCGCCCATAAACATCTGCAGCACCAGAGGAGCCACCGATGCGTTGCCGGCTTTTAAGGAATTTGTTTATAATCAAAAATACTGGATCGATTTTAATCATGTTTTCATTGAGTGACATAGGCATATATATTTTATGCGGGTGCAAAGTCGGAGCGGGCCGCTATGTTTTTATATACAACGTTCATAGTTTTTCTGTAGTGTATTTAATTTAGTATCAGCATTGCACCCGTGCGAAGCCGGGGCGGGTCGCTAGTAAATAATAAATAAATATACTACGACCTACACACATCGCCACCTAGCCCCAAAGTAAGCGTAGCTTGTGTTATGGGCACTAACAACATAACTTCTTATAATATATACTGAAAAACATTTATGTTCATCACACAAACATTTTTCAGCTGTGGGAATCGAACCCACGGCCTTGGGCTCAGAAAGCAGGGTCGCTGCCCACTGCGCCAGTCAGCCGTCATTTTTTATCATAGAGAACTATTAAGCAAGCCTTAAAAGCGAGTCATATTTCATTGCTTAAATCGCTCATAGCACTCGATATAGGATGCTTCTTATACCTACACCAAAAGTTAAAGGCCGGGGATAAAACTCAGCCATATCCAAAGAGAGGCTGACGTCTTAACCACTAAGCTATAACTAAGCACTCAGGTACTAATTAGTTAAACGAGAGACTAAACGAGGAGTGTCAGATCAATTCATAAATATACATAAATTTACTCTGCCGTGGGCTATGGGGTGGCAAAAATATTTACGCTCTAATCGTGACGTAAATGTATACCTATGTATATATTACAATATATACTTGATACAGTTTGTTTCTTTAAATAAATAATTAATATTTCTATGAAAAGAAAGCGCCTTCAAAAATCTAATTTGGAATAAAGGCTAATTCTTTTTCTATGTTACTATGTTAATGTTTAATACAATCCTACTCAGAATGGAAATAATGGTTTTTGACCAAACACTACAATTGGAAAGCGTTGAAGATAAATATATACTAAAAACTTTCTTTGCTTATATTGTCTGTCATATCCGCCATATTGGATTTAGTGAGAGGTCGTAGCCACAAACACGTCGGTTGCCATTAGTGAGTTAACGACACAAAAAAAAAATAATATGTTGAACAAAATGGACCAATAGGAGCTTCAAAAAGTCGGTTATTGTTATATGTTACTGCCCACAAGCTATGTTGCAACGTAAAGGAAGTACTATTGCAATTTGCATTAAATATGCAAATTAGTATGATACAGACAGGCAGACAAAAAAAGAGTTCAAACTTAAACCACCTTTCCCTTTCTTTCCCCGAGGGTTAGAATGACAAACGAAAGGTAGATAAAAATCCTGAACTGTTTCATAAAATTTTCCTTGAACGAAATCTCAGAGTTAACCTAACTTCTTATAATTTGATTCAGATTTAATTAAATTCTCTATTCAAGCCAAATCTGATTGATACAAATGCGTTAGAAGGCTTTTAAAGACGCTACTCCATTTGGATCTTTAGATACCTACAAGCTTTTGGATTTTCTTTTGCCGGGATGAAATAAAATAAAATCGTCTTGTTCTAAAAAGTTCAACCACTACCTTTAAGTAAAGACGACTCCGCTTAATAAATTTCACGTTAATTGCTACTTGAAAGAAGATCAAACACAAAATATTTTTTTAACACGATCTTTGAAAAACGAGCGAAATATAATCCTAATTCTAAGGTTGCCTGGCAGAGATCGCGACTAAACGATGTAATAAACCTTTTGAATGCTACAACTTTCTTTATATTTCTGTTTTTCTTGTATAAATGTATCTTTTCCTTCTTATGTTGTACAAATACCTAATAATAATGAAAGAAATAATGTTATTGCTATAACCACTGGTAAACTTAGCATACTTAGGTAGAACTTTCTAAGCACTTGCGGATTCATTTGCAGCTGAATCTCGAATAGTGATAAAACGTTGCTGTGTGTCAAATGTATTTTCACATCCCCGTCAGCATTACAAGGTTTTGAAAACAAAACTTGAATTACAACTGCAGGGGCAGTAACACGACGTTAAAATTTTAAACATTAATTTGATCAAATTAAGTACCTTTTCAAATATTCTGCTGTATGAAATGACTGCAATAGATTGATTCAATACCGACAGCGCACCGCGCCGCTGACACTCGGTATAGGGTGCGTCTTCTACACCAAACTAATAATTACATTTTCTCTCTTTTTTTAAATAGCAGACAACAGCTCGATACAAAAAAATCACCATTTTATTCTACGCCAGCATAATATTTCTTCGCATAGGAAAAAGTCAATTCAAAGCTTAAAAATGACTGAGAATGAGAGCATATTGTAGAACTGGAACATGTGTGAAACTAATTTACGATGATGCAACAAACCGGCGGGTCCCGGACAGCCACGTCATGTTCCCGCTTTTCACATTTCCCACCCAATATTGGCATTTATTGCAAATACATTCGCGGCATACCTCTTTACAGTACCTATATTGTACAAACTTATTTCAATAACATCCAATGAAATTTATTATCGATCGAGCCTGCACTATGCAACCACTTTTTTAAACTCTTCAAATAACCATCGATGTATTGCATACAATGCATTATTCTCCGCTATTCAGTTTACTTTTTAAAGATGAGATGCGCTCGGGGAATTGATTCACAATCACACGACAAGTATGATGGAACGATGCAGACATGTTTAACCGAAGTGTTGCATCGTTTTAGATAAAATGACGTCATAGATGGGGTAAAAGCTTTTAAAGCGTCTTTCTTTTATGTCACCCTGGTAAGCTTACACCTCACTACGCTTAGATACAGCATTTATTGTGATATGTGAGCCAAAATAAAAAATGAAATAAACCAGTACCAAAATCTTCGAATGCAGGTGAGTTTTTGACTGCGATAAGTGATGATGCGGTCATAATAAACATTAAAGTTGACCTTCTGATATTAGTTAAAAATAGGTACATTGTGTAGGGACCGGCTCCGAATTTGTACCAAGGTTATATAAACTTCACGAGAGCTCAGTGGGTAGGACTTCGACTTCACTTTCGGGGGGCCGAGTTAGAATCCGAGCACGCACCTCTAACTTTTCTAAGTTATGTATTTAAGCAATTCAAATACCATCTGCTTCAACGGTAAATGTAAACATCGCGAGGAAACCTGCATGCAGAAGTCCTCCATAATGTACTCAAAGGTGTGTGTCCACCAATCCGCACTGCGCCAGCGTGGTGGACTACGGCCTTAACCCCTTCTTACTGCGGGAGACCCGTGCCCTGTATTCGGCCGGTAAAGGGTTAATATAATGGCGATGAATGATGATGCGTTGCAAAAAAATTATTTCAGTTTTAAGCTAATAAATATAACTTTTTTTAATGGTGGAGTAGCAAAGGTACATCGTGAGGAAACCTTTATAGCGCAACCTGCATCCTGCTACCTGATAATAATGATAATGATGATTCGTAGCGGATGACTACGAAATAACTTTTTTAAATGTTAGCAAATATGCCTTTGCGTGTACATTTGGTTAAAGATAAAAGGTATCTTCGTTCAGACTGCCCAAAATTATGCATAATCTATGGTTGGTATAAGTTGGAGTAATAATTCAGAATGACAGGAACCCAAATCAAAGAGTAAGGTCATATAAAATGGCGGGAAAAATAGAAGTACAGAGGAGTATTTACAGAAAATGCAAGGGAAGATTGAAGAAGTTATCACTTTGTAGACAATTAAAAGTGTGCTATAAGTTCAGATGGATTGATGTTTGAATTTATAATTTGCTTTGTTGTATTTAGAGATACTAAAACGATTAAACGTTGAAAGATATGGGATTTCTTTCATATATAAAAAAATGATTGCGTAAAATTGGTTTTGGCCAATGTTTAGCTTCGTTAATCAGACTTTAAACTTCGAAATCGGAACAGACTTTTGTTTCTGAACTGCCGTACCCTGAAACTACTGCCTGGATAACGCTGCTCCATTTTCCTTGCCCATTTTTCACAGAGAGCTGATACCTGGAACAATAAAAATGCTTATTTATTTTATTATTTTTTTATATTAATAGCGGGCAAACGAGCAAGTGGGTCACCTGATGTGATCACTGCCACCTATAAAAATCTGCAGCACCAATGGAGCCACCGATGCGTTTCCGGCTTTTAAGGACTTTGTTTATCCGCCCCTTGAATAACCCTACATTGTATTTTTGAGGAAACACATCAGATGGGAGATTGTTCCATAATTTGCAAGTGCGCGGTAGAAATGATCTGATATTTGGAATAGTAGAAGAATACCAGGCACCAAATAGAAAAAAAATACATAAATAAATAGATATAAATTTATTTCTACGGCGTGAGGTGCGTTCGGAGAACAGGGACGGAGGAATCAATGCAAACAACTTTTCAGAACAGTCTACTCGCACTTATTTAGCAACACACCCCGTGAAGATATTACAGTTGCCCAATTCGTCTCCCCGGGGCTATTAAAAGAATTTAACAACAACAAGTAATAATTACAAAAAATAAAATAGTAATAAAACAATAAAATAAGCTATATAAAATGAAGTATTAAAAAAAACAATAATAATAACAATAAACAAAAATTCATATAATTATTTTCGCAGATCACCCACTCTCTGGTATCATTAAAATTTTTGTGTGGAGCTGAACCGGCGAGGTGTGAAATATGTCCACTCACTTTAAGTTCAATTTTTGATTAGGAAAATTTTAACAACAAAGGTTTAAAAAAAGTCTTGCTCCTAACAGAAAAATATGAACACAAATTACTTAAAAAATTAGAAACTTTGATATGAGTTTTCATCACCTATATTAATGCCTTTGGCGTTGGAATTTTTAAAATTTGTGGAACACGTATTCCTTTATATTTAATCGAAAACCTAAAATCAAAGTTTCATGGACCCCACTTTCATGGGGACTTTCATCCCCCATTTAACCCTCTGAGGGTTCTGGAGCATAACTTTGCAACCAATGAATTAAAGGGGAAGTTTGTCTCCCAACTAATGACAGGCCTAAAAAGGTGGCGTTTCGTGTAGCGCTAGCCTCTCTGGAGGATTTGGCAGCGATCAGGCCATTGATGATAGGACCCGCCATGCACTGGGGGGTCAAAACCTTGGTGAGACTGCGGTGAATACGCAAGTGAACCCCATGCTCTCACTAGACTATAGACACAGGTCTATCGAGGGACACACAGAGTTTTAAGTGGGTGCAAGTCCCACATAACTACTCCGTTTCCCCCAACGGAGTGCTATGCGTCAGGCATTTTCTCTGTATAAAAGAAAAAAAAAGGGTTGGAATTTTCAAAAATCCTTTCCTAGCGGATGCTTACGTTGAAATAGCTATCTGTGTGCAAATTTCAGCCCGATCTGTCAAGTGGTTAGAGCTGTGCGTTGATAGTTCAGTCAGTCAGTCAGGCAAACAGTCACCTTTGCCTTTTATATTAGATATACTAGTCTACGAAATACGTATAGATAGATGCATAGATAAATTGACTACCAGTGGCGTGCACAGTCTTCGGCCAGGGTATGCATAAAGCAGGAACATGGCATAAAATGGAAAAATTCCCCTCCAGTACGAGTTGTATAAAATAATTTGGTTAGGCAGTGCTTCTGTGCATGTATGAAGTGCACGCCAATGCTGTCTACTACTAGGGCAGAGAGAAAACATAATTGAAAACAATTCATACCTACTTAACGACAGGATAAATTCATACTAAGCAGGTAATAGGCTTAACTTTATAGATATGCAATGTAATCACTATGTTTGTTTATTAAACTTGCTTGTTATCCTATATAAAGGTTATAGACTTAAAAGGTACAATTTTATTTGCAGTTTTATAATACAACAGGTAGGTCATTGCACAAAATCTATTTATCAGTGTCAAGCAGTTTGCTTAAACTTTTTGGGATCTGTACCCGGTTTCCTACTGGAACACTCAATTGCTCGGCGGCACGTTTTTGTAGGTAGGGTAACTCGCTACGACCCGAGGGAGCCTCCGGTCGTGGCGAGTTATAAATCCAATAAAAATTTTACATTCCAAAAAAATCGAACTCGGGACCTCGCACTTATTAACCACAGCTCTCATCTCTGTGCCAGGTAGGTCGTCGTAAATTTTATTTGGCCCCATCTCCCTCATGACCTTCAGGATGGTCATCGATTCGTCGCAAATAACCGTACGATCCGTACCACCTACGAAATAAATATTAAATATTTAAATATTAAATATTAATCCCTACTTAATATTATAAATGTCAATGTAAGTTTGTTTGTTACGCTTTCACGCAAAAACTACTTAACCGATCCTCATGAAACTTTGTACACATATTCTTGGAAGTGTTAGAAGTAATATAGGATACTTTTTATCCCGACATTAAGCTCGGTTCCTTTGGGAAAGGGGATGAGTATTTGACGATTTTACACCATAACTCCGACAAATTATAACCGATTTAAATAATTATTATTGTACTATAGAGGTTATGTGTTTTATTTTGCTCAAACTGTGGTTGGAGATAGAGAACAGAACTCCTCAGCGGACAGCAGTAAACCCCTCATTTAAGGCTTAGCGATACTGAATGCTTTAAATATTTTAGATCTACAAATAAATTTAATGCTACCTCAAAAAGCTAAATCAAACGCAGACGAAGTCGCGGGCAACAGCTAGTTAAATATAATTCTAATTAGAATTTCTATAGATACAACTGAATTCATAAGACATTAGTCTCAGACACACAATATGAACACAAACCATTAATATACATTACCTTGTGACTCATATCTATTCCAGAAAACTGATGGTGTAGTTTTATTGCACTAGGTATCTAGAATATTGCGGCGTGACGTATGTGTCTGTAGCCTGTAGCCTTTAGTAAGAGATCTGCTCGCTTGCAATTGACGAGTCGTTTTTGAATATGGAAATGGATCTTATATCTGCATTCAATTGAAGCTCAAATTTGCGTATAGCCTTTTAGTTCCGGCATTTGACCGAGCGTCTGTGAAACAAAATTCAGAAGTACACGATTTACGACTCTAATGCACGGCTTTTAAGGTCCATTTTGCTGTGACGATACAGATTTTAATACTCGAAAACGAGTTCTCGATTGCTAGCGGGCAATTCTTGTACTTGTACTATGGCTACTGTATGACAAACAGGATGCCCAACCCGTCTCGTCAGGAGCGCAGAATGGTAAAGCTTTTAGGACTCTTTAGGAGTGCCGTTGCGTTCACAGCCTTACAATAACGTACGGGGTGATATTACGGGAGCAGCGTATGCAATTATTTATTCGTAACTAGCTGTAGCCCGCAACTATGTTCATCCGCGGTTATTTTGGGTAAAAACTTTCAGTTTAAAAAAAACCCACATGAACTTCGTCAACATCGGTTCAACCGTTGAGCCGAAATTGGGTAACAAACACACGGGCACAAATTCAAATTCAAAATTTATTTGTTTCAAGTAGGCATAATATGAGCACTTTTGAAACATCAATTATGTCTGTTTGTAAAGACTCTATTACCGGTTCGGATGGCATACTATTGCATTTATAATATTTATTTATTTTATTTACATTTCGTGAATAATTTAGGTTCACATATAGATTATAAATTCAAAATTCAAATTCAAAATTCATTTATTTCAAGTAGGCCGAATATAAGCACTTTTGAAAAGTCAAGTCTGTCTGTCTGTAGTGACTCTACCAGTTACCACCGTATAGTTATTACAGTACAGTTATAAGGAAGGTACCTTTTACGCTACGACCAATAGCTACCACGACCACGCTACGATCGTCGATGAGAAATATTGCAAAAACTGCAAAAAATATCCTTTTTGAGAGATTTCGATGCGTGCGTTGTGTGAACGGTAAGCATTACGCCAAAACGACGGAATGAAGTCGGAATTTTCGGAATTTTTCTATATAGTTCTAAAAACAGATCGCGTAAGTATACGACTATATTTTAAGGTCGACTCATACGCGGACGAAGTCGCGAGTGTCTTCTGGTTATAACAAAAATTGATAATCTACTTTGTGTTGTTAAATCGCTTGAGGCCACCCAGGATGGCCACGCCATGCCGGTGTAAGATTGCAAGGCAGTTCTTTTTGCATCGCAAATACCTACGTGTAGTTAAACAATCGAGTAGTTCAATGACTACTGAATTGGTATAAACAATATATTAGTTTGCATGAGCGTGTCTTAACCCTCGTATTATCCTTGTAACTTGACCCAGCGTTTCTCGATTCCTAAGTCATGGCGTGACATTAAATAGCCTATCCGTCCTATCCGGCCTACAGTTGCAAAAGAGATTTTTTCCTTTAAATTTAACTATAGTTCAGAAACTAGCGTGATCAAATAAACATACTATTCGGCTTTATTATTGGTATAAGCAGGCATTATTGCAACTCCTTGTAGACATGATTTACAGACACAGGTAATGTACAGACACATGAGGCTGTTGATGGACACAAAACGGCACTTTGTAGGATGTGTTTCTTGCATGCCCTGCAAATATTTGCATTGTTTACAGGCGATTTTTTTCTTTATATTATCAGGGCCATCGGGTGGGCCCGTCAATTATGAACATAAGAACTCCACGTGATATTAACGCACATTATGATTTCTTGAGACATAGGTAACTGTCCCAAAACGTAGAAGCCCTTTTAACTCGTAGGGGAAGGTGGGGCAAGACAGGGTAGCGAGGTAAGATGGGGACCCTAGA
Source organism: Pararge aegeria (assembly GCF_905163445.1). Classification (NCBI taxonomy): domain Eukaryota; kingdom Metazoa; phylum Arthropoda; class Insecta; order Lepidoptera; family Nymphalidae; genus Pararge; species Pararge aegeria. The sequence goes on along the minus strand of NC_053195.1, from coordinate 4,093,545 downwards.
AAAAGTTATGTTACAAAGACGTTAGAAAATAACAACTATAGCTGTATTTGGTTCCATGCAATAAAAAATGGGTTCATTTTTAAGAACCCACCTACCCCTAATAAAAGCTCTTGGTTCTAGGTGCCGTGTGGTGATGGCAGATCAGAATACAGTTGTCACCACCCCTTGGCTTAGTAGAGTTCTACGTGGCGACTAAGGAGAAGGGGCAGCACCGTACTCTGCTACCATTACCATCTACTGCGATCACTAACCCGTTTACCCAGCTTGGGAGCATGCAGAACCCTTGAGAGCGGCCTCTAGTCCAGCGATAAGCCAATATCAATAGCCATCCATAACCTATTATGTACAGTGGTACATAATAGGCTATGGATGGCTATTGACGAAGAGTTCCCTCCTGACTGACCACCCTCAAAATCTTACCCTGTGTATTCCGAGGCACATAATTCAGGATTCAGCGCGCGGCCCTTAACGCTCATTACCGACCGCGTTTGTCAAGATTTACGCGCACAATTTGCTTAATGAAAAAAGTCGGCATCTCCCGGGGAAGCTTCTGAGCTCTTATCGATGAAACATTCAAATTAAATGTCCACTCTAATGACACCCCCTCAATAAGAGATATAAAATGGGCGAGAGTGATCCTAATATCATTATTCGTCAGACCATAACACTCCAGAATCATTCAGTCGCCACAGATAGGATAAAAATAAAATGGACTGCAAATAAATGTATATCAAGGAGCCGATTTGAAAAATTTACCTAAGCTTCTAGGAACAGAGACAAAAAGTTGGGATGTCCCAATAAAAAAAATCGGGACATGTCGAAACAAGTACATTTTTTATCCATACTTAATGTTATAAATGCGAAAGTGTGTTTGTCCTTCCTTAACGCCCTATTTGAGCAACTGATCTGCTTGATTTTTGGTAAAGATATAGTTAAAAGGACGGAGAGTAACCTAAGCTTATTTTGTATCCTGGAAAACATAAAATTTCTAAGAGCACCAAATATCGTGCTTCCTTCAAATCCTTACAAAGCAACCAAACGATTTTTTACCGCGGGAAACAACGCGAGGCGCAGCTAGGTAACAAAAAAAGAAATCGAATTCGGGTTTTTGTTGAGCACAATTAAGAAAAAAACACAAGATATTCAGATAAGAGTTCTAACACTCATACAAGTCCACATTTAGTTAATGTAAAAACGGTGTGTTTACATTAACAAACATTAACAAACCGTTTTTGTTCAAATGTCACTCTTGCCATTTCAATAATGCAAATGAAGATCGGTGCGAATTCGCCATTCCAGCACCATGGAAACCCAACGTCCATTGCTTCCGATCTAGTTCTTTTTAACATAATATAAGGAAAATATATTTTATTCAATATAATATTCAAACCGATAGTCTAAAGAAATAAAAAAATGAAAAATAAATTTAGTACTTTTCATGAAACTACAAAAAAAAGAAAAAAAATTCTAACTATATGCCGTTAGTTAATACCGAATAAATAACGAATTTAACTCATCATCGTCGAACCAATTACCGGCAGCTACAGCAGCCTTAGAACAAGATTTGCTCGATTTGCAATCAAGAAGTCGTTTTCGAGTATGGAATACTTGAACGTCGGAGTAAAATGGATCTTATTTACATAGCGTTATATCTCAAAGTTGCCTACAATTCTTTAGCTCGGGCTTTTGACGTTTGTAAAACTAAAATCAGATGTACCGGATTTGCAACTCTAAAAAGGTTAAGCTTGGGTCCATTTTACTTTAAAGATACAGAGTTTTATACTAGAAATCGACTCCTCGATTGCAAGCGGGCAAATCTTGTATTAAGGCTACAGGGGGCCGGTCTCCTCTCAGAATAAGAAAGGTTTAAGCCTTAATCCACCACGCTGGCGCAGTGGGGACTGGTGGACTTCACACGCCTTTGAGAACATTATGGAGAACTCTCAAGCATGCCTGTTTTCTTACGATGTTTTCATTCACCATTGAAGCAAGTTATATTTTAATTACTTAAAACGCACAAACAGTTTAAGGTGCGTGGCGTGCTGGGAATCGAACTCGGCCCCCCGGAAGTGACACCGAAGTCCTAACCACCGATTTAAGACTAATTAATTGTTCGCAATTACGCAGCTGGTTGCTAATTTAAGCCCATTTCCGTTACGTTACCGGCAAGCGTTACTTATGTCGCATTCATCAGTAAATCGAATTGCTTTATTCGTAAGGACTCCGTCCATTTTTTCCCCTTACTCTGCATTGAAGGCGAGGTCTTACTAAATTACATGTCAAATGAATGGAAATCCAGAAATATTTCCCGATAATTTTCGCGGGCGACGCGGCCCCGTCTCCCTCGAGGCCGGAGGAAGGCCTCCCGTCGACCCGATGACAAGGAAATCTAAATGTCATTATAAGTTTAAGCAGTACTTGAGCAATTTCGCCATAGGCGGTTTTTCGAGTTTATAACGTTTGTTATAAAACTCTAAATAGTTTGTTATAGAATTTTTCAATGTTGCCGCTCATTGAATAATATTATTTTTCCAATAATATGCTATTTATACTAATTAGTTATTAAAGCGGTGATAGCCAAGTGGGTTCCTACGCACTGGGCTATAACTGGTACCACAAAAGTGAAGTCGAGCTAAATTTTTTAAGTAATTATAATATCACTTGCGTCAACGGTGAAGGAAAACATCGTGAGGAAACCTGCATACCTAACAGTTCTACATAATGTTCTCAAAGGTGTGTGGAGTTCACCAATCCGCACTGGTGAAAACAAACATTCTAGAACATTGTAAAGAACTCTCAGGCATGCAGGTTTGCTCACGATGTTTTTCCTTCACTGTTCACTGTGCCACGCTACCTATGGTAGGTTTACATTAAGTCAATTACCTAAACCGATAGAATATACCTTGGTAGGTAAGATGAATGCGTGTTACGGTAGCATGCGTGTTTTAAATATAGACTTGTAATTGGCTTCTATATCGAAGCTAACTCGATTTGTGTACCGTGTGGTTACACTCAAAGCCATAAATTAGTATAAATTAGGGAAATGCAATTATTTCTATGTTGAGCGGTGATAGGTGGTTAAAACTGCGGCCCACCTTTGGCAGGAGCCAAGTTCAATCCCGGCACGCAGTTATAACTTTAACAGTCAAGGAAAACGTCTTGAGGGAACCTGAATGCATGAGAGTTTTTTAAAATATTCAAACTGTTCGTCATGGCTTGTGAAGTCTACAAATCCGCTCTTCTAAACACTTCTCATCCTAAGAAAGAAGATCCGTACTCTGTAGTGGGCCGTAAATATTTGAATTACGATGATGATTATACTGAATTTTAAATGGTATGGTGTAAAGAGTAAACCATATAAATATTGCTGCTCGCTGTTTAAGCAACTGTGACTCGGTTGGAATTGGATGGGTGACGGATTTAGAGGTATTAAATTATAAGCTCTCTCATAATATTCTTTCTACTTTGACGACCTCCTTGGCGTAGCGGTGACACGCAGTTATAACTTTAACAGTGAAGGAAAACGTCTTGAGGGAACCTGAATGCATGAGAGTTTTTAAAAATATTCAAACTGTTCGTCATGGCTTGTGAAATCTACAAATCCGCTCTTCTAAACACTTCTCATCCTAAGAGAGAAGATCCGTACTCTGTAGTGGGCCGTAAATGTTTTAATTGCGATGATGATTATACTGAATTTTCCATGGTAGGGTGTAAAGAGTAAACCATATAAATATTGCTGCTCGCTGTTTAAGCAACTGTGACTCGGTTGGAATTGGATGGGTGACGGATTTAGAGTTATTAAATTATAAGCTCTCTCATAATATTCTTTCTACTTTGACGACCTCCTTGGCGTAGCGGTGACCGCTGTAAATTAAAGTAGGAGGTCCGGGGTTCGATTCCCGGCAGGGGCAATTTGGGAATTTATAATTTCTGAATTTTCTCTAGTCTGGTCTGGTGGGAGGCTTTGGCCGAGGCTAGTTATCACCCTACCGACAAAGACGTGCCGCTAAGCGATTAAGTGTTATGGCGCGATGTCGCGTAGAAACCGATTAAGAGTATGACTACCATACTCCCTAACAGGTTAGCCCGCTACCATATACTGCATCATCACCTACCACCAGGTGAGATTGCAGTCAAGGGCTAAGTTGTAGTGGAATAAAAAAACAAAAAAATTAAATAGTACTTAACTATTATAAATTTAAAAGAGTTAAATAACGTAATCGATCTATACGGATTTTAAAAATACAGTACTAAATTCTTATATTATTTATTTATTCGGTCTTTTTAATTAAGCACTGTCCAAATTCCATGATAAGGCAGCGATTATTTCATTAGAAATATCCAGTCTGTCGCAATCCCGACATTTAGATGTCGGTGACAGATTGCTAGAGTAATTCATTTAGTTGTAGGGTCTTATATCATTATTTTCTTTGTCTTGATTGCAATATTTTATTGGGACCATGATTTTTCACAGATGTATCCGTAACACAAACGAAACAAATATAACATGTGTTTTCATTATAGCTGCAAAATAGTATTTTCGACTTCACCGATCTTGATAGAACGTATATAGGTCCCATCCTGGAGATAAAGAGGTACTTTTTATCCCAGAAGATCAACCTCGAAAAGTTACATATTTTTTCACAACTAAACGGCACTGCTTTATAACTAAACCGATCTTGGCACTATCTTACATAATGGAAATCTGGCATGGAATACTTTTTATGGCGAGAAATAAACGGTTCCAGGTTTTATTAATCAAAACAGTATTATTGAAAACCAACGAACGAAGTTGCGATCAACGTGTAGTTGGAAACTAAGAAAGATATTATGAAAATTAAGCTTAATTTGCTATGCTCCGCGAAAAGCAGGAGAATATGCATGGTGTAATTTTTAATTTCTTCAATCCTTATACTCCACACCAAACAGATCTTGTTACGTATATTGATAAGAAGATCTGTTTATTACTCCATAGGAATTCTCCTGCTTTTCGCGGAGTATAGCAAATGAAGTTTAATTTTCATAATAAATCATGGATTTCCGCAAAGTAACGCCTACTTCTATCCAATATTTAAGGAAGATATTCGTTTTTTTTCTTAATTTTAACCATATTTTTTAAAGTTATACTTCTTTTGGCGCGTTATGGAAAAATAATGAGAGTACATTTTTACGATGTGCACGCACACCGTCACAAAAAACCGACACCCTGAAGTTAGCTATAAGGTTTGACAGTGTACACTTTCAATTGTCAGAGTCTGCGGGCTCATTCCCTTGATTTAATTTATTCAATTGTACAGAAACATCTGAATTTTAATATAGACTGAAACTTGGTTGTCCGATAATTAGTCTATTAGTTTATTATGTCCATTTCTTTAATTATCTAGAAATATTTTCTTGTCATATTTAGATAACCTATTTTTAAATAGATAATGTGTTATAATAAAACTTTCAATGTATCAAATACCTTTTTTCTATTGTTAGTGTCGTTTTCTAAAAATGTAGACGAAAGATAAATTTTTTGAAAAGACTTATCTTGTTACGCCAAAGAATAACTTGTAAGGCGTGTACATAAGTACACACACATTTAATTTAATAAAGCAATAATGTTTACTGTCTGTCTATTGTTCTTATTTGAGTTAAGTATGGATTTAATTTAAATGTGCCGGCGGTTTAAAGCTGTATGGTGACGGCAGATATCAGATTACAATTGTCACCACGACGTTTAGTTTTACACATATCCATTTGAATTTAGTTTCGTTTAGAGATTGTGTAAAACATAAAAGGCACCATAATACAGATCTAAACAGAAATATAAGCACCGACGATAATATTCGTTAACCTTTCATACAAATTTATACAACCGCATGAATTCAAGTAAATTTCCATTTAAGCGTCTGAGCAATTTGTAAATGGATCGCATTTTTCATGGTTCGCCACCCCTAGCATTGTGTTTGCGGAATAGTTATGAATTCTTTCGCTCCCTTCCTTTTGTGTCTGGTAATGAACAGGTCGCTTGGAAAGGAAAGGGGTATCGCAAGGGAATGCATATCAATAGCCTTTCTTTAAGGTTAACCAACCAATTTGTGTCGTATGGTCACCACACGCACGCAGTTCATAAATATACAATACACACAACGCAATACACACATTGCCAGTCTGGTAATGAACAAGTCGTTTGGAAAGGAAAAAGTAATTGCAAGGAATTGCATATCAATAGCCTTTGTTTAGAATGAACCAACCAATTTGAGTCGTATGGTCACCACACGCACGCAGTAGATAACATTTATTCTTACGACAATACACACATCGCCTGTCTGGTAATGAACAGGTCGCTTGGAAAGGAAAGGGGTATCGCAAGGGAATGCATATCAATAGCTTTTCTTTAAGGTTAACCAACCAATTTGTATCGTATGGTCACCACACGCACGCAGTAAATAAATATATTACGACAAAACACACATCGCCATCTACCCCAAAGTAAGCGTAGCTTGTGTACTAAGATAACTGATGATTAGGTATTTATGGATCATCATCATATAAACACATTACCCAGTGCGGATTGGTGGGTAGATAGTCAATAACAATAGAATTTCAATATAAAGATTTTTAGTCTTCATTTTAGCTACAATCAATGTAGGTATAATCTCTCTTTAACTCTAAACAGTTTAAAAAAATACTGTGCACAGTAAATATAAATACTTTATTTGTAGAGACAAATGCCAAGGTGAGGCTCTCATGCACCATATAATGCCTACGGGCATAGAGTATAATGCGAACTGGAATAGTTCAAGATCAAACGGAGTAAAACCTTTTAATTATTAATATCTGGGTAAGTTTGAGTCGCAAGCTGATAATAATGTTTTGTAGAACCTAAATGTACCTTAATGTCCCATTGCTGAACTATACCTAGGAAACGCCTAAATTTGATGCCTAATGATTTTAGTGAGACTGGAGAAAAAAAGGTATCTTACTGACACGTTTTTTTTTAGATAATGTCTAAAGAACTTAGGCGCTGTCTAAAGTAACGACACGGATTCGATATGCGTTTTGTTTAACGAACTTCTAAACTGTCATTTGGTATATGATAAAATATGAATTCGATATTTTTTGAAACTTTATTCTTTATGCTAGCACTTCACATGTGACATGATCTATATATAGTTGTACTAACGAATACCTTGGGAACCGCTTCTTTTCCTGTGATAAAAAGATACCTAAAATCAACTCGATACGTTGTTTAGTAAGGGCGTGAAGGAAGGATAAACGAACAAATAAAAAAAACACACTTTGCATTAATAATATTAGTAAGGATTCTTTGGAATTCATAGCCAAGTTAAGTCACTCATAGCATTAGAATTGCCTATTGAAAATCGAACTCTGTGCTAAAAATCAAATTGATACGTTGTTTAGGAATTGCGTGTAGAAAGGACAAACAAACTAAACACAATTTCGCATTAGTAATATTAGTAAGGATTCTTTGGAATTCATAGCCTAGTTAAGTCACTCATAGCATTAGAATTGCCTATTGAAGATCGAACTATATGCCAAAAATAAAGATGATACGTTACGTATTACATATTTAGTAAGGGCGTAAAGAAAGGATAAACAAACGAACTAAACACAATTTCGAATTAGTAAGGATTCTTTAGAATTTATAGCCAAGTTAAGTCACTAATAGCATATAAGAGTTGCCTAGTTAAAAACCTAATAAATCTATGCCTAAGAATCTCTTTAGATTAAGCGTTAATTCTTTTGCATAGTAAAACGTGCATAATGAGTGTGTGCATGTGCACATGAGTTCCCTGTTTTACTAAGGAACCCTAAAAAGACATTATATGAACATGACAAGTTCTCTACACCGCCCACCGGCACCGGCTGTTCAGAACGTAAGGAATTGCAGTTTCGTAACCGCCATTGTAGTTCGTACATTCATTTTAATGAATGGGATATCATTTTCAAAGGCGCCATTATTTTACGACTTACAGTTCCCAGGGTTTTTTTTTTTCATTAGCTCCCTCCCTCTTTGCTTTGTTCCGAAAATATTATGACCTATTTTCTGTTGAGTTATTGAAGAAAATATTTCGTGGGAAACTTTCCAATAGCGATGTCATAGAGTTGTACCTATACCTAGAAAGGTCTCGGTGATTTTTCATCTCTGACAAGTTAATTAGGTCGTCATAAATAACATTTCAGCGAGACGCCGGGTCTTTAGTAAATACGCTCATCGCTATTCACTGGCACCGGCATGGTATTCTGTGCCAGTGAATTGCTATAAGACCGCCTTTTGTATCCACCTTCTCTCTAGATGTTCTGGTTTTTATATTAATCCTACGTGCTTGAAATGGTATGCATCCAATAAATAAAACACAAGTGGTCATACATCTAGTTTTTTTTTTATTTAGATACTAGCTTACCCGCGCAACTTCGTCTGCACAAAATTGTTTTAATATATTAAAAAACCTAGAAACTTAATTGCAGCGCTACCTACCAAGTCCAGATTTATTTCTAAACTATGTTATTCGCGACCCGTCGTCGCCCCGAAACTCCTAAGCGATAGGTTCAATTTGAATAATTTAAAAATAAATTTGCAGGTATATAATCAAGCTTAATATTTATATTATTTTATTTCTTTCGCATTTATAATATTAGTAGGATGGTACGCATGCATTCGATCGCTGTCCAATATGCCGTGCAACTTGCTGTTATCTGTGAAGAGTTATGTCCTTTATCTCCGACAATATTAAGCAGATCTCCATTAAAATTAGACAGTACATGCTTGGTAGTATACACTTTCAAATTAAAAAAGGATTATTAAAATCGGTTCAAATTTAACGGAGCTATTAAAATCGGTTAAAATTTTCATCCCGTTTCCCGGAGGAAACTTATTGTTTATCGGCATAAATAGTATCCTATATGTTGACCCGGAATACCAACTACCACTATGCCAAATTTTATTTAAATCCCTTCAGTAGTTTTCACGTGATGCCCGGACAGACAGAAAGGCAGACAGACAAAGAGACAAAAATTAAATAAAAATCAGTTTAGGGCTCAGTATCAGAAATCTTCCAGTTACAGTTTTATTATAAGTATAGATTATAGAGTTAAAATATGTTTATCAAAATAATATCAACCCCAATATTATTTGATACAAACTAACTACTAATTTATACTTACACTCTGGTGGAAACCTCGAAACAAATAAGTACTTAAAGGAAAATACCATATCTCTAACCGATTAAGAATGCATGCAAATAAATAAATAAATATACTACGACAATAGACACATCGCCATCTAGCCCCTAAGTAAGCGTAGCTTGTGTTATGGGTACAAAAATAGCTGATGAATATATTTTTATGAATATAATACACATAAATACTTATAATATACAGATAAATACCCAGACACTGAAAAACATTCATGTTCATCACACAAACATTTTCCAGCTGTGGGAATCGAACCCACAACCTTGGACTCAGAAAGCAGGGTCGCTGCCCACTGCGCCACTCGGCCGTCTTATGTAATGTATACATATAAATAAAGATTTTCAGAATTTTTATCAATCTAAACTAATGTTATAAAGAGGAAAGATTTTCTGTTGGTTCGTGTTTGTTTTTTTGTATTCAATAGGCTCCGAGTGAAAATTAGTTGAATGCCACGCATCTCCCAATTAAACTTTTCCTACGGGATTAATTAAAAACGATAATGAAGTCGCGGGCAACTGCTAGTTAATTAATAAGCCAAAATCATAGCGTACTTAAAACCTTAAAAATCGTTTACTACTATAGAAAAAAGCCGCTGCACTCTTAAGTGGAATCGTATCAGCATACGAAATAGAGTTTAGATATAGTACCTATTAGATCACGTACGTACGATGGATTCATAAATTGTCATCGCTCGTATATATCGTGTGCCAAGTGGTGAAGATAATTGCTTTTGGACACTACACGCCAATATTGTGTACCTACAACACATGCTACATTGGTTTTATGGGTCATGAAAACCAACGGTCCGAAATATAATCAAACCACACAATATTACGAGTATAATCCTTTATACTACCTAACTGTCCGGAGAATTCACAAATCTCTGGAAAAGAAAGGTTGTATTGTATTCAATCTATAAAAAAAGTACCGAAAATTAACCGCTTATCTGTGGATAGCAAATCCTAAATCGGCGGTTGCAAAATAGAAAAAACTAATTTATTATGTAACCGTGGAAATAGTCTTTAAAATGCTTAAATAATTATTACTGTTTCGGGATATCAGCAAATGTTGGCCGTTATTCCAGCTCCTGAACAGAAAAGACTCAATTTTTCAGAAGTGCTAAAGTATGCTAACTGAATTTAGTTTTTTTTTTTATTTACAAAACAGCTCTAAATAAACAAAACACCACTCTCTGACTGACCGCCTAAAATACCAGGAACTATGGGGGCTTCAAACTTAAAATATATAACTAGTTTCTCTCTAGGACTAACGCAAGATCCGCTGAGAAAGGATTTATCTTATATCTATTCTTCCAAAATCCATACATATATAAATCTATACATATTTACTTATGCAAATATTAAGGGTGATTGCGGGGTTGAGGTATTTAGTCTGTGAAACTTGTGCCAAATTTCATTAAAGTGGGTGCGGTGTCAAGTAATAAATAAACAAATACAGACAGCTGACAAAAGTCTTTTGTATGGATTTCCACTAGACATGGTTTTGTGCCGCTTGAGTACAGCGACTCTCTTGGACTCAATTTCTGTCGCTGTTCACCTGGGGTCCTGGTAGGAGTCCTTTTCTATCCAGTTTGGGGTCGCCACTCGAGCCTTTTGGGACCCCAACCGTCACACAACAGAAAGACACTTCTCTGTAATATTAGTACGGATACTCCCTCTTGACTAAAGGTGGTTTGGTTTTAACCTCATACCGCGATTCGCATACTTTGGGTACATATTAGTTTTGCAAGTAATTTAAAGTTAGTAGGTAATTTTATGTACATAGCGGGGCACTAATATGTATAAACTAAAGACTAACTTTGATAAGTTAACCGATTTAACTGTAAATCTTAATTTAAATGTTGGTATTTTGCTTAAACGACTAGATTATTTTTGCAATTCTAAAAAAGTTACCTAAGCAGATACAAATCAAAAGTTCGCTACGTAAAAATATAAAAATAATTAATAATAAGGGATTTGGAAGACAGGTTTTGTGGTCTGGCGTTCATAGCTGAAAACAGATTTTCATATAAGCCTTTCTGTCTTTCTGTCTTCTATCGCCAATCTTATTCACCAGAACTAAACTGATACTATAACCTATCACGTACAAAAATAATTATTTAAATCGGTTTAGCCGCATAACTGTGTCAAACACAGTTATGCGGCTAAATCGTCAAACACTTTCATCCGCCAAAACACACAAAGGAACTGTGTGTGTTTTGGCTTCAGTATCGATTACAGAGTGCCCAGAAAAATATCTTCAATGTACAGAACTTGTTCGGTTACAGTTTCATTATAAGTATAGATTTAATTAATGGAAACGAATTTTGGATTAATGGTTGGTTTGGATGAACTTTATATTAATTTACTGTGAGATGGTGATAACAAAAAAAAATACCCGGCTAGGTTTGTTGGTCTTGCGCTTCTTAGACCAGGGCCGCGTTTGGAATCCTCGTAGCTTTAGGTTTAAGTTGGCGAACGAAGTTATCACAATCTCCTTACAATTATGTAAACATATACATATGTATGAACGCCTGTGATGGGCCTACATGAATGATTTTGTATTTGAACATATACATTGTACATTGTACATAATATTGGGAAATTGGGTACAATAATTATTACCTACGTTTTAAAAATGCGCTTTCAAAAACTACTGGAGATACCCTTTTCTCTTTTAGATTTCACAAGCTAATGAGTTCTGTCTTGGTTGACAACCTTTAAGAAATCATTTCCAAGCTCTCAATGACCTACTTCCATAATAAATCTAGATCATTGTGAACTGCTAAAGTGAAAGAAAGTCTACGTAAACAAGTGGCCTAGATATTGAATCTAAACATTTTAATGTACCTAATGTACGTTAATAATCATCTCAGGAAGCGGTAATAGCGCATTGGGAAGAAGCTCGACCACACTTTCGGGGAGCCTAGTTCGAATCCCAGCACGCAACTCTAACTTTTCTAAATTATGTGCGTTTTAAGTAAATAAAATATCACTTGCTTCAGCGGTGAACAAAAACATCGTGAGGAAACCTGCATGCCTGAGAGTTCTACATTATGTTCTCAAAGATGAGTGGAGTCCAACAATCCGCACTGGGCCAGCGTGGTGGACTACGGCCTTAACCCCTTCTCATTGTGGGAGGAGATGGTGCTGTGTAAGCCGCACGCACCTCAAATATTTCGGACCTTTTTGGCCATTCAAAATTACTTGCTATAAAGGTGAAGGAAAAATGATGATATAACCTGCACGCCTGAAAGTTCTTCATAATTTTCTGTAAAGGCTGCGAACGTTACCTATCTGCACTTGGCCAGCGGGTTGGAAAACAGCCTCAACCTTTTTCATTTTAAGAAAAGACCCGAACGCTGTCGTGGGACGGTACCTAATAGGTGATCATCATGGTAGTATTAAGATAGCGGTTTTCTAAAGTGAAGTTTCTGATGTGACTGACCAACTTAACAATTATTCTTAATACTTACTTAATAATCCGGTGTCAGAGGAAAACGTGCGAAGTAGGTACATTGCCGAAGATCTGATCTGTGTGGAGTGTAAAGATTGAAGAAATTAAATGCGGAATATAGCAAATTAAGCTTAATTTTTATAGTATATCATGGAATTCCGCAAAGTATGTAATGCCTGCCTGCTTCTATGCTAGCGGTTTATATAGCGGTTTTACGTGCAACCTCCCCCCGCCTATTAATTATCCACGGCTATTAATGACCCACGACTGGGCACGAATAATTTTGCTGCACTGATTTTTCTAGTCCGGAGAATTCACTTCTTTTAAATTCTTCTTCACTAATTTTAGATTTTCGGTCGCTACCATTAGAGTGTAGGTACTCTAATGGTTTTCTCACTGCGAACTAATTGAAATAGGTTCCCCAACTCTAGGTAACTACTTATATTTCTCACGGGTACATTTTTGCGATTTACATATATGTATCTACAAATACATATATGTAAACATATATGTATGTACGCTTCATAAGTGCCTGTAATAGGCCTATATGAATAAAGAAATTTTGAATTTGAATTTTGAATTTGCAGCATATTTAGTAGATTTTTAATCGAAGTTACGGCATAAGACTATCCGCTGTGCCACTACGACAAAGTAAGAATGCGATATTACATCATAAACTACATCATTCCGTGGAGAGTTACGGTCCACAATTTCGTTTAATAAGGCGCCAGTCCCATAGTATATTATTATTATTTGGTGTTTATTTATTACATATTCATAGTATACTTATTTCAGGTGCATAATGCGGCGGGAGAATGATTGTCTGAAAAAAAATGATAGTTATAGCAACACCAAAGGCAAAAGACCTAGAGGCCGGTCTACAAGCCGGCTAACGAGACGGACTGACCAGGTGAACGAGTCAAACTCGAACGATTGTATAAAATCGGAAAATGGCCTCCAACCGAAGCCGATGGAGACAATTTACCTACTCGAAGCTGAGATGTCACCAGTACCCTTTGTACAACATTCGTATGGAATACTTGAACATTGGAGTAAAATGGATCTCAAATTAAGCACAAATTTGCCTACAATTCATTAGCTCGGGCTTTTGGCAGAACGTATGTAAAACGAAAATCAGGAGTACATAATCTGCGACCGTAAAACGAGGTAATATAAGGTCCATTTTACTTAGACGATACGGAGTTTAAAACTCGAAAACGACTCTTCGATACTCGATAGTAAGAAAGAAAGAAAATATCTTTATTACTAAAATAAGCCACACGTTACAATATTTTAACGTTATGCACCGAAGATGCCACCCAGCGCTTCTCTAATTGAACAAAGCACAATGCTCAACTATCAGAAGCGCCAGGATAACGCTTGTCATGTGGCACAACCTAGTAAAAAGTTCCAGCTCAGCATAATCCTACATTACTATAAATGCAGCGCTGATTTTCACGACGACGACCACGATGTTCAGTAACGAAGGAACCATAGAGAGAGTAAACTTACAGCTAGCCAAAGAGAATCTCATGAAAGGAGTTATAAGAGACTCATTCCAAATTATGGTGCAGCCTTTTTTTTTACTATTTAAGCCCTTTTAGCCCTTGAATGCAAATCCCTTGGTAATAAAATAAGAGTTATAATAAGCAGTCTAATGGCCGTGAGCTAATCAATTATAAGATTTGCATGCCTTTAAATGGGCTAAACATTGTTCTGTATAATTTTTTGTAACATCTATAATTTGACATGTTTTTTGCAAATAAATGATTAAGATTATGAATCAGGTGTACTGTGTACGGTTGTTATATTTACCCATCCCTATCCCTACTAATATTATAAATGTCAATGTAAGTTTGTTTGTTACGCTTTCACGCAAAAACTATTTAACTGATCCTGATGAAACTTTGTACACATATTCTTGGAAGTTTTAGAAGTAATATAGGATACTTTTTATCCCGACATTAAGCTCCGTGCCTTTGGGAGAGGGGATGAAAGTGTTTGACGATTTTACACCATAAGTCCGACAAATTATAACCGATTTAAATAATTATTTTTGTACTGTAGAGGTTATAATATGTGTTTAATTTTGCCTAAACTTTGTGTAGATCTGACTGTGGTTGGAGATAGAGGACACGAAACCTCAGCGGACAGCAGCAAGCCCCTCATTTAAGGCTTAGCGATACTGAACACTTTAATTTTTTTAGAACTACAACTACATTGAATGCCACATCAAAAAACAAAATCAAACGCAGACGAAGTCGCGGGCAACAGCTAGTACCTATATGTACCCTTAATAGTTTCTACGCGGCATCGTACCGTAACGCCAAATTGCGTCGCGGCACGTCTTCGTCTAGACAAAGAGTAAGTACGACCAAAGCCTCCCACCAGGTCCAATCAGCTAAAATCCAGAAATTGCGAATTTCCAAATTGTCTCTGCAGGGATTGGAACGCTCAAAGCCACAGTGCTCACGGCTTCGCCAGCAAGGTCGCCACCTAAATAAAATAAATAGTTTAAATGGTCTGTTAAACTATTTCTTTTATTTAGGTTACTTAAACCATTTAGACTTATACGATCCACCTAAGTGGCTTTCCGGTAAAGTGGAAGAATTTATTACAATTGAAACCCAATACGCTTTCAGACAATAAGCGTGGAAGCATTATGAGTATTATAACACTCGGTGTTGGTAACAGGATTATATAAAATAATTATAATGGGCAAACTTTTGACTAATTCCGTGGAGTCAGTCGAAAGGAACTCGTTAAAAAAAAATATTATCGTTATTAACCGGCCCGTTACAGAGCACGGATGTCGTCGCAAAATGAAAATGGTATATGCCGCCCACCATGTTCATCAAATAGACTTTATACGCCTTTGAGAACATCATGGTCATGCAGGTTTCTTCACAATATTATCCTTCATCGTCGATGCAAGGAAAATTTTGCCTAATCGTTTATCAAGACCTCACTTTACGACGATATTTAACTTTAAAATATCACGCACAATAGAGAACTGCCCGTTTAGGGCCTAGGGGCAGTATTTTAGAAGCTGTATAACGTATTGTTTCTTTTTTTTAACTAAAATTTCAAACAAAATTTTCATAGATATATAACGAAAAAATTACAGACTTTCATACACTTCTAAGCCTATTAAATCCCCTTGGGGTAAATAAAAAAATCCTTTTTTTATATTACAATTTCAAATATCTATATTCGCCCGTTTAGGCTGTAAGATGTCTGTCAGTCGGTTAAGACAAAGCTATAATACTTATATGAAAAATAGTTTTTACCCGCTCTCTTCGTTAGCGTTTATTACGGTTTTTATACAAATCTCGT
This sequence comes from Pararge aegeria, assembly GCF_905163445.1. Taxonomy (NCBI): domain Eukaryota; kingdom Metazoa; phylum Arthropoda; class Insecta; order Lepidoptera; family Nymphalidae; genus Pararge; species Pararge aegeria. Next base: position 4,077,549 of record NC_053195.1, on the reverse strand, counting down.
TTGTTTTCTAGGGATTTGAAAAAAACATGTTTTTTTTTTTATTCATTAATTTTTCTTCCTTAAATTTTAGACCACAACCTCATCGTATTTCGCACGCACCGAAGGTTGGCTGGTAGAGAATGCTTTAGAATTAAGTCCACTTTCGTAGACCATTTTTAAGGTTGTTCAATGAAGTGAATAAATAAAAAAAAAGTAGCTTTCCTTAATTTCAACTAACTTTATTGCAAAAATAATATTAATATTGCAAAAAAGAATGACACATTTTCACATTTATTCTACTAATATTATTAATGCGAAAGTTTGTATGGATGGATGGATGGGTGGATGTTTTTTTACTCTTTCACGCAAACACTTCTGAACTAAATGGACTCAATTTTAGAATGACGATAGATTATACCCTGGATTAAAACATAGGCTGCTTTTTAATCTAAATAAGGACTGTAGGTTTTTTATACAATACTAGCTGTATCCTGCCACGCTTCGCTGTTGTATAGTGATTGAATGGTTGTGAAAAATAGATAAAAATAATCCTTGGTGTGTATTATATATCATGCTAAAATTTCAGCTCTATCGGTGCAGAACTTTTTGAGTTTTTGTTTTATGTTCTAACCAACATAACATTTTTATATATATGGAAACATAAACAAGTAAACATTTTACGTAATGTAGCTGATATTTTATAAGTAAATACAAACTAGTCAAAATGAGTGCCATATTCTCGGCACGTCTCAGGGCTCGAAGCGCGGATTGCTGTCGCGTCCCAAACTGGGTCCCGGCCGCAATCTCGTTGTGAGCGTAATGCTCTTGTTGACTATTCGGCTTAGTTTAGAAATGTAGTTAGGGACTCTATTTGAGAAGTGGGGCGCGAAATTTTGTAACGTGAAATATTTTGCCCCAATTTTGACAGAACCCTTTCGACATTTTTTATATGTCCCAGAGAGTTTGCTGCTACAATTCTGTGATAGTTATGTTTAATTCGTAGTAAAATATATTAAAAGACCACAGTATTCTTAGTATACAGAGTTATAATAATTTAAAATGAGTACCATATCTCTCGTCTTAGACCTTGCTGAGCAGATTTAAATCCTGTCCAAATCTATATCCAGACAGCAATCACGTTGTGAGTGTAATGCTCTTGTTCAGCTTAGTTTAGAAATGTAGTTAGGGTCTCTATTTAAAAGTGGGGCCGGGAATTTTGTAACGTGAAATATTTTGAGCCAATTTTCACAGAACCGTGCCTTCGGAAATTCTTCTTATTTCTTAAGTAGGTAATATAAGACATCAAAATGAGTAACGCGTCTTTTATTATCTATGCTGTGCGGATTCTACTCTTGTCCCAATCAATGTCCTAAGCAATGTCCTAACAGCAATCTCGTTGTGAGCGTAATGATTTTGTTGATTTTATGTCTCTATATAGAAATGGGGCGCGTAATTCTTTGAAGTGAAATGTTTTGCCCCAATTTAAGGTTCCCCATATTGTATTATGAATATTAAGCTTAATTTGCTATAGTCCGCGAAAAGCAGGAGAATCTGTATGATGTAATTTATAATTTCTTCAACCCTTATACTCCACACCAAACAGATTTTCGGCGATGTACCCTCTACGCAAGTTTCGCTCCGAAACCGGAGCATCCTCAGGAGATGTTGACTTTACCATGAATAATTGTTAAGTAGCTAGAACTGTAACTATGCTTTATGTGAGTAATCTTAATAGTCTTGATTCCGTCGTATTAATATTATAAATCCAAAATTAGTCTGTTTTATTGTTTGCTGACGGTCGGCTTAAAAACTGTACCAATCGATAGGAAATTTTGAACAAATATATTTTTTCCTAGCAAGAATTTTGAAATCCTCGTATTAAACGCTTTTCGCGCTTTCCTACGTGTCGCGTCCCTAGGACTGCTGCGAATGTAAGGATCAACATAGTACACTACTATCATGATGTACTATTATATATAATGAAATATTTTAGTCCGAAGAAGCAGACAAATATTTCCGAGCTTAAAAATACTAATTATTAGTACATAAAAAAGGAAGATTACGTCTGTTAATTATCCATCTTTTTTTCACAAAATTTTCTTACACTATGTGTACTCATAGTAATTTACTATATGTTTAAAATGTCGCCCGAAATGGGGCTCTTAAGCTATATTTTTGAATTACCAACGTGTTGTATAGTTTTATTGCACAAATAAATAAAATCTTAGTGTCTGTCTTTGATTTCAATCTCCTATACCTAATTAAGTAACAATAAGTCGATTTCAAAATTTTTATCTGTCTGTCTGTCAGTTTATCACGGTTTACTTCAAAATGGTTGAAACAGTTAAGACGATACTTAACTTGGAAGTGGAGGTTTTTGCAAGAAGTTGTCTTGTCTTTTTGCTACCGTAGGAAACACAGAATCGATTTCGACCAAACTTTATCAGTACGGTAAATACAGTTTTTAAAGGAATTTAAAAAATCAGAAACTTAACGCAGATAATAACTTCGTTAACTGCTAGTTTAAACAATACGGTTAATCGCTACAAATATTATAATGCGAAAGTGTATTTGTCCTCACTTTACGCCCTAACTTAGCCACCAATCGACTGGTTTTTGGGATAGAGTTAGTTGAAAGACGGAGAATCTCCGTCTTTCAACTAACTCTATCCCAAAAACAAACGGTTACTACGGGATTTAAAAAATCCCAGTAAAACAAACGGTTACTACGGGATTTAAAAAATAAAAAAGGGAAAAGAACGAGGGCAACAGGCAGTAGTAGTAACAAGAAGAAATATTGAAATTAGTAGGTAGGTACTAACTATTGCCCGCGTTCTCAGTCAACTAATTCTTTGCAAATATAAACTTAATTGATTCCATAGGTAGGTGCGTTAACGAAGGACCAACGAACAAACAAAAACTTCAAGAGTACGTCTTTTGGTTATGTAATTAGACAATCTTATTTAAATTTTAAAAAAAGAACACGTTCGAAACTTACCCTGTAACACCGCAGAGTAGATCCTATATCAAATTAAAAGGAATTACTCTCCACTAAGAATACTCAACATGTAATACATTTGACCAAATAAACTAGAAGCTTTACTATTTTATTAAATTAAGGAATTAAGCGGCACGCACTCTGGGACGATATAAAACCAGTACTCAGCACTGTATGAGACACAAGTGAGAAGCGACTGACTACGTCGGACTACTCACTTCGTCAATACAACTACATTCGTCATCACATAGAGATTATTTTTTTTTTTTTTTCAAATGCTAAAATAGTCTGTTCTCCAAAGTCCGGTTCTCTCCGACCATTTTGTTGGGAAACGTGCACAAAATGGCGACCAACTACACAGATGACATCGGCCCTGTGGCGTGGCCACTTAAAATGTAAGTTTTTTTTACTTTTATATTCTGAATGTCTTTATTACTTCAATATTACACAATCAAAAGATTTTTGTGGTTTATCAACAGTTCTTATAAAAAGTTCATCGGGTACATACCTACCACGATAATATTATGTGATCGTTATCCATGCAACTGGGTCGAAATATCGTCAAATTCCATAATATTATCGTGGTATGTACCGGTTGAACTATTTTTAAGAAATGTAACATATAATGAATACAAAAATTATTTTAACTCAAAACTTGTTTTGCCCTTTTTTATAACAGAGTAGGCATCAAGTATGAATTATTCTTTTCCCCAGTTTTCATAAATTCATTTTTACTTAAATAGTGCTGCCCTATGCAATTGTAAAAGAGGCGACCAGTGCACCCACTATCTTCTCCCACCAGTGGATGCAAGCGCAATTCGCATTTCCCCGTACACCCACGGCAGTAGGAGTTAAATGTAAAAATATGTCGATGCATCATCATCATATCAACCCATTACCGGCCCCCTACAGGGCACGGATCTCCGCTCACATTAAGAAGGGGCTATGGACGTAGTCCACCACGCTGGCCCAGTGCAGTTTGGTGGACTCCACACACTTTTGAGAACATAATGGAGATCTCTCAGGCATGCAGGTCTCTTCACGACGTTTCCTTCACCGTTGAAGCAAGTGATATTTTAATTGCTTAAAACGCACATAACTTAGACAAGTTAAAGGTGTGTGCTGGGATTCGAACTCGGCCTCCCGAAAGCGAAGTCGAAGTCCTACGCTTCGATGCATAGTATCGATAAATAAATATGAAATAGTTTAATTTACACAATTACGTTTTAAAATGTTGCAAATGAATTGTATTAACTACCTTGAATTGCTAGGCATTGGTATTTGCTGTTTAAAACTCCCAGTACCAGGCCGGAGTTAGGAAAATAGAAACCCTCGTATTCTATGAGACTGAGGAGGCCTGTGACCTTTGCATGCCTGCAATCTTTGAGCGAAACTTTTTAATACAGGTATCTGAGTGCAACATATCCTTTTCACATTCTCTTGTACATTGAGAAAAGGACAACATAACTTTATCACTCATGGCTTTATTCGTAGTTTGCCTGCGTTAGCTATTCGTCGTTTTGATAACTCCATATTTTACCAATTAACGCTACACCAGCGTTACGTTTGCAACTGGCAATTTAGATTAGGGATACTGTAAATTCGGTATAGAGATTTGTGCACAGCCAAATTAGGACGAGTGTCAGTTATAATGTATTTTAAAAGCAATTCAGAGTGCGAATCTCATTAAACAAATTCACGAAACAAAATAAGAAAAATCTCCGACTGAAAAATCTCGGCAGCCCCGCCGTGAATGCCTACAGCGAAACGAATGTAAATTGGTTAACTTAAATGACTTGCTTGTTATGTTCCGATGAATCTGAAAATGCGCATTCAATGTCTGTATGATGTAAAATTTTAATTTAAATCATTAAGTAATTAATTATTCGGTAGCAAGGATCGATTGTGAATCAATTTAAAAAAATATTATAATGAAATTGAAATGTAATTAAAAAAATTACGTTTAGTAAACTCAAAGGCACGTAAAACAACCTTACAATACTGCTATAAACAAAAGTTCATACACTTCTAAAAAAAGTAATTTTAATTGTATAAATATAAATGATGTGTCAACATATAACATATAAGTGCAAAGTATAAGTTACCCTCAGGTAGCACAAATCAGATTATTAATAAAAGTACTTTCTCGCTCCAGTTTATTTCATTTAGAGCCTATTGAAAAGAGATGACTTCTTTCTTCGATTTAAGAATACAAACGTATAGGAGTGATATTTAATATAATTTTTTGTTCCCAAGGGTCTCACAAGAAGTGGTAGAGCACATGCTAGGCTGGAACATTCCAGAAGAACATCAGGACCTGGTCCACGACCACTGGCGAGACTTCCCCGCTGTCAGCAAATACTGGCACTACGGCCTAGCTCTCATTTACACCATGCTGATGCTCGCTTCAATATCAGGGAACGGAATCGTTATTTGGATATTTAGCACGTGAGTATATACATTCTTCTCCTCCATCTTCTTGTCCGTATCCTACGTTATGTAGGGTCGGCACAACCACATAATGCAGCATAAATATACCATATGTAAACATCTGAAGACAGACTTGTTGATTTTGGTTTATTCTTAACGATCGACTACCTGACGTTAAATCTGTTTGAAACTACTCGCAAATATGCTCTCGTATATATTCATTATTTTTTCGGCACATTAGACTTTGATAAATGATAATTATTGCTCAGGAAGGCTGACTTTTTTAGGGGATTGCCCTCGTCTAAACTAAAACAACATGTTCAAGAAGTTGAGCCGACCCCACATAACGTAAGGGATGGGCAAGAAAGAAAAGTAAACTTCGGCAAAAGTAATCAACACACTAGCACGGTTGCCACTCATGTACGTTGGGACCTCAACGGGAGATAAAAGCTCCGTCTCTCTCTTTGCGTTAAATGACAAGAACTTTTTATGAGGCTCATATTCAGCGAACATGAGTTCATCGCTGATAAACCAATTTAACGAAAAATGTATTTTACACCACTCAAAGAGATACGTCTCTTTTAGGCGTAATGTATACGTAAATGTTCCAAAATTCACAAGTTTCGTGATTTATTGAAAATAAATCACTAACTGAGTCCAAACGGCTCGATTTAATAAGGCGGAACAATTCGGCGATCGAGTGCCGTTGACTGGCGTCAGTCGGCAGTGATTTAATTAAGTTTGTAAACGCACTCAACAATCACCGGGACGCGGCAAGAGTGATATTCCGGAACTACCATTAAATGGATATTCCTTGAAAACAACACTCCCAGAACTCCTTCTTTGAATCTGCCCTCCTTTTTTATGGGATGAGGGTGGCGTGATTACGACATTGCAAATCAGTCGATTATGCAACTTGTTCTTAATGGTCTGGATGGGTGACCGACTATGGTCTGCGATTGGGTTTTAATTTGCCACCTCGTCACGAACAAATTACACTGTCTGTTTCCGTCATTAAAGATAGAAGCATCTTTACCTAAGAGTTGAAGGTAGTTACTTAAGTCCTCAAAGACGACTTCCCCACCCAACAATATATCGCTACAATCTTGTCGTGATCTTGTTTACGAGAATGGAAATACAATAAAATCAAACTAAAGAAGACTATTTCTGTAATGCTAATTCTTTTAGAGTCGCAAATTCTGTGCTACTGATTTTTATTTACAAACGTTACGCTGACTTTAGTGTTATGCCTGATTTTGAACTTTAAAACTGGGTTTATACCAAGTACCATTTTACTCCGACATTACAGTGTTGCAAATTTTATATTTATTATTGTTTTTTATTTTAATTTAACTAAATAAATACGACTACCGAGCACTACGAGTTATCACATTGGATGAATAGAATGATTCAATGAATTTTTAACTAGTGTCACTCGATTTTAATGGTACAATTATTTGTAGCCAATTGAAATAATTTCAAAAATAATTAACTGATTAGTCCTTTACCATCTCAGATTGCATCACCACTTACCAGCACGCGAGGCAGTCAAGGGGTAACTTGTAGTAGTAAAAAGCGACACAAATATTTGCTTAACGAGTATTGATGGAGTTTCATACATCGGTGTAAAGTTCACGAGAGTGTTACAGCGAAAGTTGGGAGCCGCCGCCGCGCCGCCCGAAGTTTGGAAAACGTTTCTGATGTTCTTTATCGAGCACATTTTTACTCCCATTCTATTTATCTTTTACTGTTTTGTATATTATCTGTGCCATTTTAAAGATGGAAAAGGCTTTTATTTTTTTAATTCTTTCGAATGAATGACAAAGGTCGGATCGTACAAAAATCGTGATATACATAGATCGTGTATATTACACTAAAATAATGTTTATATTAATACGAAATTATACTAATTTTGACAAAGTTGCTTTTTTATATTGCAACATTTTCAAATTTTAAAAGTTAGAATCATGGTTATTTAATTGAACAATGTTTGTATTGGAACGGCGAAGTAACTGAGTTTCTTCAAATATTTCAGAAAATATTAATATTCTTTCCTCTGCTGTTAAAAGCTGTTTATGTACTTATTTTTGTTTCAAAACAAACAAATAAAAAGTAACCAAAGAATACAGACATAGTCTGTGATTTGCACACTAGGTTTCCCTGTGTCGTGGATATTTAAAAGAGAAGTTAACATTAATCAAATGCAGAGTTTTTTTTTTATTAACATAAGTAATACTTTTTGCATAATGAATACTGTCATTGGTTACCTATAGTAAACTTTGAAGCAGTCGATAATATGCGGATTTGTTGAGGAAGTTTGCCTTTATTGGAATTGTTCACTTCAGTGCAGTACCTACGGGCTTCATTGTTCCTACAACTTATATTAGTTGTCGTTACCCATACTTTTTATACAACTACGGCTGAAGAATAATGTATTAGGCAGTCGATGAATGTCTCTCTCGTTGGCTATCCCGGATGATCAACACTTTTTGAACAGGCCTCTGTTTAGTGTGATATTTTCTACGTATTCGCTGGTGGGAAAGTTAATTACGATCTGTATAGAATCGAAAGACAATACTATTTTCTCACACTAGGCAAAACCGTTCTCAACTCTATTTGTAGGTAAAGCGATACTTTTTCCTAGTTACACCGTTAATAAATTAATATTATTTAAATGTGTTGCACGCCCTGCGGTGCCTTGAAAAGATCGCCACGTAGCGATAAGGCCGCTAATTTGTATCCGCTGTTTATGTATTATGCTTTTTTTTCTGTACTTTTGTTTAATGTGCAATGAAAGTATTTATTCATTCATTCATACGTCGTACCAGCAAAACCAATCAAGAAGATGTTTGGGAAGAGAAAGCTTGCGTCCGGGAGATCGACATAGGATACTTTTTAGCGCGTGAAAATGAAAACGTTTCTCCCGTATTAAAAAAAAAAAACAAATTAAAACGTGAGGAAAATCTCGGGCAACAGCTGTAAATAGTGTCAATGTGATCTTAAATTATCAAGATTAGTTCGAACTGCTTCGATCTCTAATAGATTCATTACTTATATAAATATATTATGGTTCCTACACACCTGTCTCTGTAATAAAATCTTCCTAGGAAGGTTATTTTTTTTTAAACACAACAATATGTAAAAAAAAGAATAATTACATTTTACAACTAAGATATTTTCATTATTATTATATACATTCATTTGAAATATTGTTAAGATACCGGAATGAAAACTGCATAAAATTCCGTAGCGCTTCACAAAGCATTATGCAAGCTGCATATTGTTCGTCTAGGTTTAAAACAACTCAATTTTACCCTGTTCATTTTTAAAATATTGAATATTACTTTGCAACTCACTAAGAATCTCTTTGAAACTGTATCATGGAAATGCTTACATAAACCGACCTACATACAAATTATGTGAAACTCCAAGTAAAGTTATTTAATTAGAAGTTTTATGAACATTTTCTATACTTTGCTTTTATATAACAATTAGGGTCTTGCTTGGTCTAAGAAACGTTACGTAGCTAGTGATTAGTTATGCAATATTTTCTCTCTAATTGTTATCAGTAATTTTAAAATTAAAACTGCGATAGCCCAGTGAGTAGGACTTTGACTTCATACCGTAGAAAAATGGCGGATCTAAATTGTGTAAAACTTACTTAACTTCCTATTATAGCCATTCAAAATGAGTTCAAAGTGTTTCCATTATTTCACTTAATATTATTACTGCTAACTATGATTGGAAGTTTGTTTCTCAATAACATAAACGCTACTGGTTGAAATTATACACAGAGGTAGATTAAACTCCGGAATAGCATTTATTAGAATTTACCGTGTTACCGTGGAATAGATTTGTTTTTTTCTGTTTGCCACAGAGCAAGAGTTCGACATGCTTTTTTGTAATTGTAAGCAAAAAAAAAAACAATTGTATTATCTGTGTATTATTTAAAAAATATTGTTAAAAAACACTTGTTTTTTAATTACCTATTTAAATTGGCTACGTGAATTATAAAATTTAAGTGCAAGATAAACAACAAAACCATTTCCACCAACCGACATTTCAACGATCATGACGATTTTTTTATTATGATATATCAAGAGGAGGTGATGTTATTTTCGTCGTGAGATTAAAAAAAAACTATTTTCGATTTTCAAATACTTTATTCTTTTTTCAGATCAAAATCTTTACGCAGCGCCAGTAACATGTTCGTTATCAACCTAGCTATATTCGATCTGATGATGATGCTTGAAATGCCGCTGCTCGTCATCAACTCCTTCCATCAGAGGCTGGTGGGCTACCAGCTTGGATGCGATATATACGCAGTGCTGGGCTCGTTGTCTGGCATTGGAGGAGCCATTACAAACGTCATCATCGCTTATGATAGATATAAGTAAGTACTGTTTTTTTTTCTTCTGCCTCGTTGTTCTAGCGTTTAGCATTTTCAACTACGGATCTCGAGGTCCGGAATTCGAACATCCCGGGTTGGACCAAATTATAGTATAAATATTTCCTATTTTATTGACGGTCGATTGGCGCAGTGGGCAGCGACCCTGCTTTCTGAGGCGAAGACCGTGGGTTCGTTTTCCACAACCTTTCCGGTTGTGGGTATGGGGATGAATGTGTGGGTTTATGCTCTAAAACCAAACCTATGAGAGACGAGGCCTGTGCGCTGCAGTGAGACGTTAACTGTTCCAGCGTGGTAGACCACGGCCTCATAATAATCGTCATATCAACCCATTACCGGCCCACTTAAGAGAACAGGTCTCCTTCCACGATGAGATGAGAAGGGTTTAAGGCCGCACGCTAGAACAGTGTGGATTGGTGGACTCCACACACCTCCTGTATTGGAAAATATCAGACTCGTTGCTATAGTATCAAACGTTTGCACACAGGACGATATCAAGCCCACTAGATGGAAGACTGTCTCGAGTACAAGCATCTCTGCTAATACTGTTCACATGGCTGTGGGCGTTGCCCTTCACGTTCCTGCCCGCCTTCAGGATCTGGGGGAAATACGTGCCGGGTAAGAGCTTCCAGTTATTTTCAAAGTAAATTTGGCACAGTGGACAGCGACCCTGCTTTCTAAATCCAAGGCCGTGAGTTCGATAACCACAACTGGAAAATGTTTGTGTGATGAACATGAATGTTTTTCAGTGTCTGGGTATTTATATGTATATTGTTAAGTTTATGTCATCTTAGTACCCATAACTCAAGCTACGCTTATTTTGGGGCTAGATGGCGATGTGTGTATTGTCGTAGCATATTTATTATTTATTTTTCTTGGCTGTACTTACCGCCACATTATTTTTATTAACTTTCAGTTTCTAGTAATAAAAATTAATTTGAATAAAATTGCCCGGAGGAATAAGACTCCGACGATCAACGCAGAACAGTGCACTATTTAAGGAAGATTGTGTAAAAATATTGTGTGTCTTTCAATTAAACGCCAAGACACGTAAAATTTGGACACGTAAACGTGAACCGTAGAAAACACCCATAGGAACTTGAGGATATTCCAGGACCAAAAGTAGTTTATGATACTCACGACTAAATCTATGTCAAACATCAAGTTCGACAATCAGAGCGTAAAGGAAAGACAAACAAACAAAAAACCAACAGTGTTTGTTGGTTTTTTTAACCTGACAATTTCGATAAAGTTTACAAACTTATAATTTCAGCACATCAGCTAGCCGAAATTTATTGCATGAAGGCTGAAAGCTATTGTTACAAAATTACAATAATGTAATATTCTGTAAATATAATAATATTATGATTTAAATTCGAAATGACAACTCTGATGTAGGTAACGTTTACCGATTGATGTCAGGAATAGCTCGCCCCGGTCCGTAATCTAAAATTAATATCACCCCCAGTATTCCTTCTTTACTTATCACAAATATTCCGTCGGTATCGCTTTAAATTTTGAATATGAAGAGTCCTTTGCTCTTGATAACATTTTCCTATTTCGAGAATTCGTTTTCTATTTGATATCATTTACTTTTATCTATACTTATATAGATAAAACTGAGATTCCGCAAAGATGGCTGAAAGCGGTATAAGACGTAAGTCATGGAGACCCTGGGGCCATGGAGTTTTGCAAAAAACCAATAATTTATACCGCGGTTGATTACCTCATCTGGTGACAGAAGGACTTACTAATTTTTGCGCAAAGAATCAGCCTGGCTGTTCAGCGCAAATGCAGCCAGCATTCTTTTCACCATACAACGCGGGCATGTTCTTTGCAATTTAATCTTAATAACTTCTATTGTAACATAATCAACAAAAATGAATACTTAGCATATAACTTTACTGTACCAAAACCACAGAATTAAGAACACGCAGAATCCTCATTCAGACATTACTGTATACAGTGCATTGTCTCCTAAAACAGAGAAGATGCCACGAACACTTAACATGCGAAGAATGTTGCTAGATCACAAACTTTTCCCCTTTTTAATCATTTTATAGTAAAAGTGCAGAAAATTAGGGGTAAAATAATGACTGTCGACTGCTAAATGAATGAAATGTCTAACCGAGAAACACTCGTAAACTGGAGTGGTTTTTGATGCTTCAATATTAATCGTGTACACTGATTCCGTATAATCTTAATTCTGTGACCTAAACACAAGGCATCAATACAAAAAAAAACAAAGACAGTATATAGTGTTAGGGTGCAAAGGCGGCCTTATCACTTAAATTGATTAGATTAATAATATATGTCGATGTGTATATTGACGTAGTATATTTATTTATTTATTTTAGTAATTTTTGTTTTATTTTCGTCATATGGGTATTTGGCCTGAATTATAAACATTTATTATTATTATGTTGTAACCGATACATTCCTTTTCAATGGTAAAATACAAATCGAATTGAGTTAACGTATAGTTGAGTTCTTAACAAAGTATATTACGAGCTTGAGAAAATAAATATCCATTGAAAATACGAACAGCATTAAAGAATTACGTGGCCGGGCGTATGTAAACCAAGATTAACGGCTTATTAAGAACGCCAATTGCGCAAAAAATTATGCTCATCCGTTGAAAGAACATTATGGCCGCCGTCTTAAAAAGAACTGTTCATTTCATGCGCAATTGAATATGTTTAAACTACATGACTAATAATCTTTGAGCTTTAATGAGGATATTTTTGTTAAGCCTATTTTACGATCTCAGTCTAAAAGCAAATAATGTTTTTTTTTTTTATAAAGGTATGCTTACAAATGAAAGGTATGCTGAAAATTACGGTTTTTTTTTTATTTAAGCTAAGGCTAATATATATTGTTTTTGGTTAATATAATATAAAACTATTCATCAGATCTATATGAAGTTTAAATGATTTCATCATTTTCATTTCGGAACAAACCCGTTTCGAACCAAAATAAATATTATTTTCTTAAATATAGTTCAACGGGATACCACTATAATATTGTTGGATTTGTCGATATGTCTGTTAAACTATATTTAAGAAATGTTGATTAAACACGAAAATGTTAGTCTAAATTTTTTTTATTACTTTCAAATCTCCTCCATATTTGAAGTCGTTTAAAAATGGCTGAATCTCCTCCATATTTGAAGTCGTTTAAAAATGGCTGTAACGACAGGTATAGCAGAGTATAATATGTTAATTCTTTTTTACAGAGGGGTTCCTCACGACCTGCTCCTTCGACTACTTCACGGATGACACGGACACTAAACTGTTCGTCATGTGCATATTTATATGGAGCTACGTCATCCCAATGCTTCTCATATGCTTCTTCTACTCCAAACTATTCAGTGCTGTAAGTATTTATTTATATATTTATGTATTTATTATGGCACCAACCGGTTTACAGAAATAAAGAAAGGTAAATACGAAATATTACAAATGTTAGTTGCATATTGGATAGAAGCAGGCGTTACTTTGCGGAAATCCATAAAATATTATGAAAATTAATTTGCTATACTCCGCGGACAGCAGGAGAATCTGTATGGTGTAATTTATAATTTCTTCAATCCTTATACTCCAGACCAAACAGATTCTCGGCAATATACCCTCTACGCACGTTTCGCTCCGAAACCGGAGCATCCTCAGGAGATGTTGACTTTACAATTATTCATTGTAAAGTGTTTACTACTTAAATTCACAACACTCACCATTACGCCACGGAGATCGTCACAGGGGTTCAGCTACTTTGGTATTCATTTGCTTTTGACTAGCTCGGATCAATTTAGAAAGACTCAGAATGCCAAAGAGATTCTAAAATAATTTGAATATCCCTACTAAAGATTTCTGCCCCTGCGAATGTGTGTTTGTTTCTTTGTCATTCCTTTACGCCCTAACTTATATACCAATCCACCTGTGTTTTGGCATAAAGTTAGTTGAAAGGTCGTATATACATAGGCGACTTTCTATCCCAGCAAAACAAAAGATCCTCACAGGATTATAAAAGTTTAAGAAGAACGCGGGTAACATCTAGTCGCTAATAGAAGGTGTTCAAATCGGTATAATGTACAGCGAGCGAGCATTTTCTCGAATCAATATTTCTTCTAATCCAACGACTCTAAAAGGCACGGTATTCAAATGCAAATTGCCTATTTGCGAAAGTGTACTGATAAATATTCCGAGTGATATTTCGGCCTTAAAGGATTTCGCTGCTAAACCCTTAGATCTTTCCGCCGTAAACTGGATCGGGGGAATAACAATCCAATGAATGCTTTGGTCCAAATCAATCAACAAAGTAAAAAGTTACATTACAATTATTATCAAACGATTGAATACGCGAAACGAAATCGTTTACCCAGTTGTTTTTATTAGTATGCATAATTAGTCCAATAACTTGGCGATAAAATCAAGTGCGTATTCGAATCGGTGAAATATGAAACACTAAAAAATTTTGTATGTACAAGACTTGAAGGAAAACATCACGAGGAAACCTGCATACCTGAGAGTTCTCCATAATGTTCTCAAAGTGTGAAGTCCACCAATCCGCACTGGGCCAGCGTGGTGGACTACGGCCTTAACCCCCTCTGTTGTAGAAGACATGTGCACTGTAGTGGGCCGGTAGTGGATTGATATGTTGACTGCCATACTAGGGGTAGGTTTCGTACTGGAACGCTCCTTCGTTTAGCGGCACGTCCGTACGGTATTGTGGTCACAGCCGAGACGTCCATCCAGACAGGAACGGATAAAAGTCAGAAGTTATAAATTTGCAAATATGTCCCGGCCGGGAATCGAACCCAGGATCTCCAACTTTAAGACCGCAGTGCCAGGGAGTAAAGTCTACCGGGGTAAAAGATCGATCAACAATACCATTTAAAAACGTTTCTTGTATTGTTTCATTTTAAGCTTGAACTTTATTAAAAATCTCTCGGTAATACGTTGTCGTTTAATTACAATTAATAAAAAACTAAGAAAAATAATTATTCTTTAGTATGTCTATTATGAAAATTGGCTATTGTGTTGCTTTACGTCGAGAATGGCGCGAAATGTTGAAAGTATTTTGTTTTAAATTTCATTTACGTCATTGAGTTTGTAGATAATAATAATTTAAAAAAAAACTACTACGCCCACATGCGGTGAAAAGTTTGAGGTATTTTTATTATTTTTAGTGGCTATACACTGTGAAAGTTTCAACTCTGTATTTAATACGGTTTATGACATACAGCCTACTGCCAGGCATACGAACAAACTGACAGCGGAGGGTTAGTAATACAGAATCCTGAAAGAGCTCTCTCTCCCTAAAAGAGAGTTAAAAAAGCTTAATAAGCTATTTTAAACCTAGCCATACCTAAAGATCTTAATTAAAGTACCAAATTGATTTACACTAGCAGTGTATGTTGGTACGGTTTTATTTTACACAGCCTCCCGAGAGCCTAATAAATTAGGATCCCAGAAATAGGAGTACGTTCATTTGATATTTTTTTGCTTGCAGTGAGCTTGAAATTGGCCGAATTTAGGAAAGAAACCTTTTGAATATTATTAAGTCTTGTATTATTGGACTAATTTGATAGCTCGGATTATTACCATCATTATAAAGCCACAAAAGGGGGAACGGGTGTTCTCACAGGATGAAACAGGTTTAGACCGCAGTCCATCACGCTGTGGATGAGTAGTTCAGCCTTTAAGAACAAAATAAACTACTTTCAGGCAGGTGTACATCCGATGCTTTCCTTTTATGTTAAAGCTAGTGATATTTAATTGCTTAAAACGCACATAACTCCGAAAAGTTAGCCGTGCGTGCCAAGAATCGAACTGGGTACCATCCAACGAAATGAAGGGGAAGTAACTAAACACTAGGTAGATAGATAGATACACTTTATTGCAACAAAACACAAAGAAACCATACAAAGAAAAACAACGTCAAAATTACATAGTGTTAACTGTTAGCGTACAAAGTCGGCCTTCTCTGTTAAAGTGATATTTTACAGGCAACCTAAGCGTAAGAAGCTAAAAGTAAAACGGACAGTTGATGGTGCACAAAGTGTACCTATAAAATAAACCTACATAAATAAATATATTTTAATATTAAAATTAAAATACACCAATATTTAATATTTAAATATCATCTTACTATATATCATCATCATCAACCCAATAACGGTCAAAAGTCCACCACGCTGGCAAAGTGAGGATTGGCAGACTTCAAACGCTTTTGGGAACATTATGGCGAATTCTTAGGCATGCAGGTTTCCTCAAGATTATTTCCTTCCCCGTTAAAGCAGGTGATATTTAATTGCTTAAATTAAAAACGCACGTAACTCCTAAAAGTTAGACGTCCGTGCCGGGGATCGAACTCGAGCCCCCGAAAAGCAAGCCGAAGCCTTACCAAGAGTCTTCTATCACGCATTAGTTACGCAACAATATATATTATAATACTATGAAGCGGCGAAGGCCCAGTGGTAAGGACTTGGGCTCGCTTTCGGGGGGGCCTAGTTCGAATCCCAGCACGCAGGTTTACCTTTTCTGACTTATGTAGGTTTTAAGTAATTAAAATATCACTTGCTTCAACGGTGAAGGAAAACATCGTGAGGAAACCTGCATACCCGAGAGTTCTCCATTATGTTCTTGAAGGCGTGTGATTTCCACCAATCCGCACTGTGCCAGCGTGGTGGACTACGGCTTTAACCCTTCTCATAGTGGGAGGAGACCCGTGCCCTGTAGTGGGCCGGTGTTGGATTTATATGATGACGATGAAGATGATAGATACTATATTTTGACATGGTCAGTAATAGCAAACATAGAATATTCGCAGTCTTAATTAAGCAAACAATAGCGTCCTAAAATTCTTAAATTATATATTTTAACCAATTCTTAATCTTTATTAAACAAGTCACTCAATCAAAGTTTTACTAAGCTTTAAGGCTTAAACGCGTAAACGATAAGGATCTGTCGACTCAAGGCTTTACATTTCGGCCCCTGTATTACGTAAATTTCGTGTAATCAATGCTATAATTCAAAATACTCACTAATCCTGCACATAAAAATGCGCTGTGGTTGGAATTAATCTTTAACTATCTTTATATAATAACTATAATCAACGATATTTTATAAAAAGCATCTTAACCGAATCAGAATTTAACCGACTAGAAAGGAATTTTTTTATAATAATTTTCCTTCAAAACATCTCCAGTAATCAATTGTCTTTATCCTTATCGTGTGAAAATGACAAACTTCTATGCCATTTCTGTTTGTTGCTTATTTCGAAAATCGTTTTGATTTTATTTTTATAGTTAGTTACTCAGTTTTTTATAGTTTTAGTTTAGTAATCGAAAATTCCTATTCTAGTGTTGAATTACCTACCTAAATGATAAAAAAAAGCTTGGTTATGAATGATTGCTCTAACCAGGTTGCTTTTTAAATAGTTCTAAGTGGCGATTTGAGATGTTAATTGATAACAAGAAGACAGCCCGGCAAAGCTTGTTGAATACTCCTTCTTAGACCGTTTTGAACCCTCGTAGCTTTAGTTTTACGAATGTTGTTATAGCCATGATATCACAATCATGTAGGTACACATTTTTTGGCACCTTAAAAGTGACATCTATGGTCCTATTTGAGTATAGAAGCCGGGGGACAGACCGAAAAACAATATTTTGATGTGGGAACACATCGTCGTCGGGAGCAAGGGGACAGACCGCACTTTTTATTCCTTTTTATTCCCTTGACTGAAAGACAGAGCCATGTTATAATAAACTCTTGTTTAACTCTTTTCTTATACTTCACGACAAAACTTACTACAGTGTTAACGAATATTTAAATGAAAATTTGATCTAAAATTTGACTAGAAATCTTTGACTATACTCATTATTTCCTTATTTAATTTCATCATTTATTTTTTATTTTTCTTTTATGATTGAGTTTGAGTCTTATTCGTTGACAACAGATTGTGTAGGAGTGTATTTTAATTATTATAAAACAACTTATTGTGACCCACAATTCTAGCAAATAATTATTATTATTAAAGCTAAAATATTGCAAAGAAATTGATATTGTTTACGTAATAGAGAAGATCTAAAGTTACAAACTTATCAGCGGTCGAGGATACGACGTTTAATTAGTAATTTTATTGCGCAACGGACTCGATTCCGTTTGATTGAATTACTAGAGTAGCTTCCACTCGGAGAACTTCAGCCTGTTAATCGATTAACAAGTTTCTTAATTTCTCTTTCTTATTAAACAACCAATGCCCATTTTCTGTTTTCAATCTATCCGTAATCTACAGATTAAATTCAAATTCAAATTCAAAATTCATTTATTTCAAGTAGGCCTAATATAAGCACTTTTGAAACGTCAAGTCTGTCTGTTTGTAGTGATTCTACCACCGGTTCGGAAGGCAGATTCTACCGAGAAGAAGCCGGCAAGAAACTCAGCAGTTGCTCTTTTCCAACATCAACAATTTACATTTTGCATTTTAACATTCATTTTTCTATCTTGTGAGAGCTGAAAGCGGAGCCGGATGCTTCCAAGCAACCAAATTAATTGATAAACAATTAATTGATAACCAATTGCTAAAAAATATCCATATAGTTTTAAACAAATACCTTCGATTAGCAAAGTATCAACCGATCACAGATGGATTGAATACATACGTAAGTAGGATATAGTAATTAAACTTATATGTAATGTATTTTTATTTCTAATTTCTCAACCATTCAATAAATATGTGCCACAGCGAAGCGTGGCAGTGCACAGCCAGTTATTCATAATAATCAATCCAAAACCAGTTCCGAGTGTTGATTGGAAGACTTAAAATGCCTTTGAGAACACTATAGGCAACTCTCAGGCATGCCGGTTTCCTCACTATGGATTCCTCACAGTTAAAGCAACTGATATATAATTGCTTAAAACGAACGGATATAACTCCTAAGAGTTAGGGGTCGAGCAAGATCTTGGTCGACCTGTTAGAGGGCCCGAAGTGCTAACCGCTGTTCTCCGTTTGTAGATAGGTTTGTATTCAAAATACTAGAAAAGTCGTGACTCACTTACTGACTGAATTACTTACGCCATTGAACCTATTGGCTGAAATTTTGCACTGACGTTCCATTTATAAAGTAGACAAGGAACGAGGCTGAATGGTTCAAAATCCCTACGCTATATTTACGCTTTCATATTGCTTACTTGCCGACCTCCATTTCGCAGTGATGTGCTGTGGTTGTAAGTGGAGACTGCAAAGGGGTACCTTAAGTGAATTAAAAAAAACATAACTACATATGTAATTTTGACGACTTTTCTGGCGCAGCGGTAAACACTTTGGTTTAAAGTTGGCGGCCCGGGTTCTATTTTCGGCAGATGCAATTTGGGAATTTATAATTTTTGAATTATCTATGGCCTGGTCTGGCGGGAGGCTAGTCAAACTAGATCCGGTACCATGAAGCGTAGAAACCTAAGGGTATGGATTAAATATAATGCAAGTACTCTCTAAAAGGTTAGCCCTCTACCATATTAGACAGCATTATCACTTACCACGGTTAGATTGAAGTCAAGGGCTAACTTATTTAATAATTCACATTAAAAAAAAATGTGAATTATTATAGATATATTAACGTTGTTCCCCCGCGACTTCGTCCGCCTATTTGTCAACCTTAAAAGGTATACGTAATATGATGTTGTAGCCTTTTTTTCCAACTTTAAAAGTATTACAATTCTGTATACACCGTAACTTTAATCGTTTACGCATCGCACGCATCGGAAGCTCTTAAAATAAATATTTTTTCCGAGTTTGCATCATTCTTCATTGATGCGATGCTTCTATTGGTCGTAGCGTGATAGCCTATATAAATAGCCATAGCCATACATATAGCCTTCCTCGACCAATGGATAATCCTACACTGAAAGAATTTTCAAAATTGGCTTAGCAGATCCAGAGATTACCCCCTACAACCACGCAAACTTCCCTACCTCTTTACAATCTGAGTGCCAAGTGTGTCATTTGCTAGCTACGTTTACTTATTAGAACGCGTGAAAGTTAACTCCGATTTGTATGGTATCAAAAGAGCGCCCTCTACCTTCGGTTACCGCTTCTTCGATACCATATAAATCCTAGTTAACTTTCACGTGATCGAGTAAGTTAACGTAGGTAGAAAATCTCACATTACTGAAGTATAGATTTAAAATTCGGTTACTAATTGGGTACGAAATAAAACTAATTGCGTAGTAACAACTCTTTCGTAATTGTAAAAAAGGATTTATATCAATGAGAGAAATTCGCTGGACTTTATAAAAGCATGCGACTTGTCCAATGCGATTAAAAAAGTGAATAGGAACACACGGGATGGATAAAGAACGTTGAAAAAGAGCAAAAAGCCCAGCCTCGCTGCTCGTAGAAGGTTTATCCGTGCTTATTTGCTTGTTTTGTGTCCCATACGAGCCCGAATTCTGAAACGGATACAGAATCCTGTGCAAAAACTCCAAATCCCAAAGTGCCCGTCGATTTAAATCCGTGTTTTTAGAAATATTTCTCTGTTTTGTTTTTTCAAAACCTTCATTGTTTTGTAATCAATCAAACGAAATTTTGAATCTGTTATTCAAATAGCTGACCGCAACGATCTATGAAACGTTCATAGTTGTAGCTTTTTCTATTTCACTACCATTTAGAGGAATCCCACCTGGTGCTAAGTGATGATGCAGTCTAAGGTGGTTATGGTATTAAAAAGCCAGGGGGTGTGAAAAAAATTAAAAATTAAAAAAAAAAACAAAAAACGAGTGTACTTATAACGTGTGTAATTATGTACAGGCGTTAGAAGTTATACTTCTTTGGCGTAACAAGATAAAAATCTTTTCAAAAGTTTGTAGAAAAAACAACACTAACAATAGAAAAAGGGGATATACATTGAAAGTTTTATTATAATGCATTATTTAGTTAAATAAAGTGTATTACACAAAAAATATATTTCTACACAATTAAAGAAGTGGATGTAATAAACATAATTAAATTGGGAATACTAATAGACCTCCTTATAGGACAACCAAGTTTCACTAAACAATAAAACATGAGATTTTTGTACAATTGAGTCAATTAAATCACCGGAATGAGCCCACAGACTATGACAATTGAAAGTGTACACTGTCAAACCTTATAGCTAACTTCATGGTGTCGGTTTATTGTGGCGGTGTGCGGTCGCATCGTAAAAATTTACTCTCAACATTTTTCCATAACGCGCCAAAAGAAGTATAACTTCAAAAAATATTTACTTAGAAATCATTATGGTAGAACATAAAAACAAACTCAATATATCAGATTGCCAGGTTAAGCGAAAATATAGGCATACTCACGACGACACACACGTCGCCATCTAGCCCCGAAGTAAGCGTAGCTTGTATTATGTGTAGTAGGTTGACTGATGAATATATTTTTTCATGAATTACATAAATACTTATGATATACAGATAAACACGCAGACACAGTAAAACATTAATTTTCTTCACACAAACATTTTCCAGTTGTGGGAATCGAACCCACAGCCTCTCAGAATCCAATCGGCCGTCAAGTATAGGCAGGCCTGTAGTAAAATATACAAATGTTCAAAGAATCGTGGCCACTAGGTCAGCTAAGTGACTTCAATATTGCTTCCCTCTATCGACCGATACCGGTTTCCGTTCAAATATTTCCCAGCCTGATTTGCTTCGAGATGTATTTCATTCCTAGACATGAACTAGGTCTCGAAATAGGAAAATGTGAAGTACAAATTGAACATTCTATTCTCAGGAAATGCTATGGCTTTTCGAACGTAGGTATACGATGGTACTGAAGAATTACTTTAAATTTAATAATGTCTAAAGATATATGAAAATTATACCTACAAGTGTTTATAAACATTTGGTACTATAAAGTCCCAATCAATTATGGCGTCATCTTTAATCATATAATTGGTGGAAGATGACGTGATATGTTTTTCATTGAATAGTCTGATTGGTTGGCCTTCACTGTGATTTACAAATTGTAAGTCTTCAGTATTGTAGTCTTCAATAAGAGAAAATTGTGTAATTACAATCACATTTATTTTCTGTGAATATGAATAAACTCATAATTATTTTTACCAATGTGTGCCTGTCTGAGTGCCCGGTTGAGACTTTCGTTGACAGGTGGTAAAGTTTTTAAGGCGGAAAAGATGTCTGTTTAATGTTAGAAGCTTTAGAATCTGGGTGGGAAGGAAGATATTATGCGTAGAATTCGCTGGTTTTTACTGGCTGAATTACTCGGACATAATATTTTTAAATACTGGGAACTTTCTTCTTTTAATTAATTTTCTAAGAGCAATTCCTTTAATCGTAATATACGTAAAATATAATCGTAAAAAATAGAAATTCAGCACAATAATTAAATTATTGTTGCCTCATAGACCACAAAGACGGATGAAATTAAACTGCCATAAAAATGGTTTTCGTCTTACAATCATCTGACAATCGAGTATTCGGGTAGGTTTTGCATGGAAATGAATTTATTTCCGAGATCAAAGGAGATCGGAGCTCTGTTATGACGGAAGAGATTTTAATCGTTCATAACGAGTGATTCGAGAACTGGGTATTTACTGAGCCGTTATTATATAACACGTTAATGGAAATTCGGATCAAATTGGCTTCTTCATCCACAGCCTATAATATTCCTTTACTGGGTACACGAGATGGGAGGCTCTCTTAGGAGAAGACATACCTAATTATAGTAAAGCTTTTTGTGACAGAGCTCGTACGTATTTCAATTTCGATTTCAATTTCTTTAACTGCAGATTGAGTAACATAGTTGGTGGGTACAATATTATA
Organism: Pararge aegeria; assembly: GCF_905163445.1. Classification (NCBI taxonomy): domain Eukaryota; kingdom Metazoa; phylum Arthropoda; class Insecta; order Lepidoptera; family Nymphalidae; genus Pararge; species Pararge aegeria. The sequence goes on along the minus strand of NC_053195.1, from coordinate 4,054,904 downwards.
ATCGTGCTACGATCGCCATCGATTGGCATGCAAATTTGTTTTCTTAAAAACTATGTCTTTACAATGCGTATTCAATTAAATTCTTGTCAAGTATTTAAATCAAAAAATAATAATAATATAAAACAAATCTATTAACAAATATATGTCAAAGTCCTATAAAATGTCACATAAATATTCTTTAACATCATAATATCGCTTTTTTAAGTAAGAACTCTTTAATTTTGCGTTTAAATGATATAACATTCAGGTTTCTGTCCGCCAATGACGCTGGTGGCTTATTATAAATAATAGTGCCATATTAAACATACTTTTGCCGGATAATTTTGTATAATGATGGGTATGACATAGTCTAGAAACATCTTTTTTTCTGCCACTAAGCAGCATTGTTACAATGCTGTGTTCTGGTCTGAAGGGCGTAGGTCCGGTGTTATTACAGGAACATGTGGCTTAACACTCACGCGTCAAATGGATCGACACTGGGTGGCGTCTTGCAGGACGTACTCTTTGCATGCCCTGTGAAGTGTCTCTGTTTATTGGAAATGGTTTCCCACTTACCATCAAAATTCAAAAAAATTCAAAAATTCATTTATTTTAGGTAGGCTTAAAATAAGCACTTTTGAAACATCAAGTCTGTCTGTGTGTAGTGACTCCACCACCGGTTTGGAAGGCCGAAGAAGCCGGCAAGAAACTCAGCAGTTGCTCTTTTCCAATATAAACAATTTACATTTTACATTTCAAAATTCATTTTTCTATCTTGTGAGAGATGAAAGCGGAGCCGGATGCTTCGAAGCCACCTTGTCATTAAGAAATTCATCAATTGTATAGTAACCTCGCTGTAATAAATGTGTTATAACACATTCTTTAAACTTATGCAATTGGTAGGTCCAAAATTACCTTAGGAATCATATTATAAAAGCGTATACTCAATCCCACAAATGACTCTGCACCTTTCGCAGTCGACATGCAGATGTCACTAATTTATGACCATTTCTTGTAAGTCGCCTGTTTATATCCACTTTTCCATATCCATTAGGTGGGCCTTCGACTTCAACCGACAATTATTACTATAAAAAAAGTTTGCTTTCAATGTGCCTAAACCTTAACCTCTAAACGTGAGCGTCATTGCCTTTTGTGATTGTCATGAAGCGAAACTCTAACTGAAATCTGAATAGGTCTAGTTGTTCAGCTAGGGATCACGAGACGGGGTGTTGCATTTAACTTCCGGGTCGGGCAAATAATTGAACGATGGCTTCTGGAACTCGGAAGGTTCTGTGGGTATCAATGGCAACAACTAAATCCCGATAGCAAGAGATAAGAGATAGCAAATCAGTTTTATCCATCCCCATTCGGGTTGCAGATATTTAGGCGTCTGACCTGCACGGCTAGCATGGGCAGGAGACAATTATCAACCCGGGAAAAGGCCGTTTATTATTACACATATATTCCAATATATGTGTAATAATAAACGGCGGTAAAATTCTCCTGTTCCATGTTCCCGTGCTTTAGCAAGTGGACACGTTAATAGTATCCCCTGTCTGGGAATATAACCGAGGGATATAGTTTTTGTCTCCTACCTGTGCTAGCCCTGCTGATTATAACCTATTTATAAACGTAGATAACGCTCGCCAACTCTCATTAGAGAAGCGTGGTGGATCCAATCTCCTAATTCCAGAGATCCCATAAGTTAGGAAGCCATTGCTAAGCTGTCTAGGCTGAGGACGATCATGATGCTAGTCTTACTTAATTAAAAAAAAATGTTAAACTCCCAAGGTGCGACTCCACGAGCGTATGCTGAAAGAGCAAGCCAAGAAGATGAATGTCAAATCCCTCGCTGCGGGCAAAGAAGACGCCGGCAAGAGTGTGGAGATCAGGATCGCTAAAGTGGCCTTCACCATCTTCTTCCTGTTTGTCTGCTCATGGACACCGTACGCCTTCGTCGCGATGATAGGAGCGTTTGGGGATAGGTGAGTTTTTTTTTCTAGTTACAACACACAGTACAGTACAAATTAGCCCTTGGCAGTCTTATGGGTTATGATGCAATCTAAGATGGTAGCGGGCAGTTAGGTATATTAAGCCCGTACCCTCTATTAATCGGTTTCGGCATCGTATCGGATCGCTACAATTCGTCAATAAATAAATAAATATATATGATAATACAGGTATCGCCATCTAGCCCCAAAGTAAGCGAAGCTTGTGTGATGGGTACTAAGATACTAAGATAGAACTGATGAATATTTTTATGAATAATTAACATAAAAACTAATTGTAAAATATCGTCAGATAAACAGCCAGACACTGAAAAACATTCATGTTCATTACATAAACATTTTCCATTTGTGGGAATCGAACCCTCAACCTTGGACTCAGAATGCAGGGTAACCGCCATTATTGTGGTGTCTGGTGATAACTAGACACGGCTGAGGCCCGAGCTAAATTGACACGTGTTTTCTTTTATGCAATGAATCGGTAGGTGCCTTTAAAACAGTCAACTGCTAGCCTATGCTGGGTAGACGGGTCGATGTTCGCAGTTAACGGTGGTAGTAGTAGTACAGAGAGCGCTGATTCTAGAATTCCGTGTACTATAGAAGACCGTGTATTGTGGAACTCTATACAAAAGACCTATGTCCAGTGGTGGACATCGATTTGATGATAAGCTACGCTTACCTGGGTTAACGATATTTGTTTGGCTTTCTTACTTTGGGGCTAGATGGTGATATGTGGATTGTCGTAGTATATTTGTTTATTTATTGAATTGGTTGAATTAATGATGATGACTTGCTTAAAACGCACATAACTCCGAAATAAATTTGCTGCGTGACGTTCCCCCCGAAAGAGAGACTGGTCTCTTACCACCACTTCTCTAACCCAATATTAAGCAATAAATTTAAGATCTAATAAAATTTACCTAAGAAAAACTACTACAACAATATTATTTTGCATCTAATTAAACCGCAACAGGTTCTACATTTTGTAATAATCCTTCCTTTAAAGAGCAACGTGCCAACATTTTTAATGAGAGAAAAATGCAAATCACACCGGTTCACGTAAGATCGAAAAAAAAACTATTGAAAGAATATGGAAATAAATAAAGCCGGTAAATCCGTTAATTTTATCGATAAGCCTTTAAGGTGTTACATTTTAATTATCAAGGACTGACGAAGTAGAACTGAATAACTTGAATAGAATGAGGTCGAGAAAAAAATAATTAATGAATTCACTTTGAACGTACACCACAGTGTAATAAAATTGGATACTAACATAAAGTAAATAAAAATAAATCAAAAATATTTTATTGTACACAAGAACAAAACAGAAATAAATAATAAACAAGTAATTTATATTTATGTAACAAAGGCAGCCTTATCTTCATAAGTATACATAAAAGAGAGAATTAAATCTGCCATCTGAAGACTTTGGACTAGTTTGCTTATTTATTTCGGGTGTAAATCTCCTAAATACTGCTACGTAATTAAGCAGAATCCCCGCAAACCAAACAAGCAAGAGATGGATGTCAATTTGTTCCTTTCATACGATAAGAGTGTGTATTATTTATCACATTTATCAGAAATTTTATCAAATATACCATGCGTAATTGCAAAATAATAAACTAAATTAAATGCATAAAAAACTTTGAGATGGCATTGCCTTTGAAGTGTAAGAAGTAAGTAAGTTAGGTATTACAAATTCCAGAGGAAAAGCTTACTAACAATATTTTTTTTTATCTTCATCATCACCCTCAGCTTTTTAATGTCCAACCACATGACACAGACCATTCGAGAGCGAGACCCACAATACTGTTACAATGCGGTTTGGCGAGTGGTAGTTTTATGCATCATCTTCATTTTAACCAATGGACGTCCACTGGTGTACATAGGTATTTATAGGGAATTCTAAATACCACTCTAATCCAGCTGCTTCCTGCGACTCGTTTGAAGTCATCTGTCCACCTCGTCGGGGTCTATCAACGCTGCGTTTAGCGGTGCGAGGTTGCCTTTCCAGCACCTTGGGTGCCCAACGTCCATCGGTTCTCATAGCTGTGTGCCCCGCTCATTACCACTTCAGCTTCAGCTCTTTTAGCTCTGTCGGAAACTCTCGTTTAATGATCACGTGAAGGTACTCCAGTAGCTCTCTTCAAATTGATTTACGCTAGTATAAAAAGCTTTTCACGTAATAATGATTCTCTTTTTGCTCTACTGGGATCGAACGATTATCACTGACAGGTATATTACAGCTAATAGACCTGATATAGTATTATTCGATCGATCAGTGCGCCATGCAATAATTGTAAACATTACTATTCCACATACCGATAACCTGGTGAAAGTCGAAAAGGAAAAAGTATCTAAATACCTGGACCTTGCTCACGAGATTACCGCCATGTGGAATGTTGAGTCGACAGTTATTGTTCCGATCGTCGTTTCAGTCAATAGTCTTCTCGCGAAAAGCTTCGACCAACATCTTTCGATTGGTTGTTGGATCAAGGGTAGGATACAGAAATTAGTAGTCCTTGAAACGGCGTGTATTGTGAAATGGTTCCTCACTCTGGAGCCCTGACCGCCGGTAGCTTGGGCATTCAAAAGCCCCGCAAGCGGAGGGTGTTTTTTTTTTCTTATTAATTTTTAATAGTGTTTTTTGTTTTTGTAAGCATTGTTAAGAATTTGAAAAAAAAAATTAAAATCAATAAATGATAGAATATATTCTCTTTTTATCCTACAGGAGCATTTTAACACCAGTTGCGACGATGGTACCTGCGGTGTGTGCGAAAATCGTATCCTGCATAGACCCATGGGTGTACGCTATCAACCACCCAAGATACCGGTGAGTATTCAAACCAGTAACTGTATACTTCTTTTTTTTAATATACTATAGGCTACCACTTGACGACCATATTGCCTACCGGATATTAATAGAGGTTTGAGCGTGCCAATTCACATTTACCCTTCAACTTTGTGTTCTAAACCTTAGATTTTGGATAGAAAAATGGTTGGAAGATGTTTGTCCATAGATCTAATCAAAGGGCCTGAGAGTGAAATAGGCATAATAAATCAATATATATCAATATACTTATATGTTCAAAAAACATTGTACACCAAAGTAACTAACAAACAAAAAAATCAGCGACATCTCTTAGAAAGCTCATGAACTAACACGTACTGAGATAGAACTACGTCGTGTTTTAATAATTTAAAATACTCACCTTATCCAGACAGGGAGTATACCAGCTGAGGGATTGCTTGTATTCAGTGAAACCCTTCTAAGTAGTCGGCAGTACAAGGCTACCTCGTGCGCCCTTGGTGGTCTTATAACGTTTCAATGAGTCCATTCTCAGTAATAAGTGCATTGAAATATGTTTCATTTCATGCCAGAAAAAAAATTCAACGCAGACGAAGTTAAAGCATGTAATAAATAAACATCAATAAGCCGCTTACATTAAGCATAATAAACAATGTTTATAGTAAAATCCTGCGACACCTAGCCCCAGGCTTTCGTCTGTTGGTTTGTTTACATTTAATCTTCCCAAGATTGCCAATTTAGCGACCCTTTACTAGTTTCAGCTAAATTACTTTAGTCTTATCTACTAAATACATAAACCCTTTAGGTGTAATGCCTAAATTCCTTAAAACTGAACTGCTTTGTATTCAGTCTATATAACTAACAACCAAGAATAATATGACAATCCCTTTGACTCATGAGTTGAATGAAAGATTGTCTGAATGAAGGACCGACTTGAATGCGTAGTTTTTATTTGTAATTGTTTCATCTCGAAGGTTCTCAATGGCGTTTGAGAATTACCAGCTCTATTCACAATACGGGTGTTAAATTTCTGTCACAAAATTGAAACGGTGATAGCGCACTGGGTACAAGCTCTACTTCAATTTCGGGGGGCCGATTTCGAATCCCAGCACGCACCTCTTACTTTTCTAGGTTAAGTTAAGTTTAAGTAATTCAAATATCACTTGCTTCAACGGTGAAGGAAAACATCGTCTGAGAGTTCTCATCATATTCACATAATAACCTGAAAGGTGTGTGGAGGCCACAAATCCGCACTGGGCCAGCATGGTTGACTACGGCCTTAACCCCTTCTTATTGTGGGAGGAAACCCGTGCTCTGTAGTGGACCGGTAATGGGTTGATGTGATGATGTTGAATTGATATTTATATAACATCCATAGTTGTCTTTACAAAGGTTTTTACTTCAGAACACTAGCTTAGACCTTTTTACAATTCCCGCTAGCATCACAGCCTCCATGATACCACCGCACAGTTTCTTAGCCTTAATGTCCATCGTCGTTATAGTTTCTACTCTCTGAACTTCTTCAATCCAATGTCACTGCTGCTAAAACTGTCCACCAGATGGACAGTTATCAGCGTATGTTTGATAGGGATTTCCACATAAAAGGTCTCACGCATCCAGCGACATCCTGTGACTTGATGTATTAGGTCATAGGTGGGTCTCTATTCCAGTTTCATAGAACACGAATATTAGTAGGTTCTATGAACTATATTTAACTGGCCGCTTGCCTTTCTATCTTCCACTCGGTTTGAGATTTTACTCTGAGCCTTCTACTCTCTCAACATAACTAATTCATATCAAAATGATCTGGTGAATATGGATCACGTTTAGCTTATTACTAAGGTTACTTTATATGTTTTACCAGGGCGGAATTAGAAAAGCGAGTACCATGGATGGGAGTCCGGGAGCCAGACCCTGATAGTGTTTCCACCGCCAGCGGAGCAACCGCCCAGACACAAAACGCGGCAGCGGATGCGTGAAACGACGACTACACAGCTAACTGTAATTTAAAATAGATTGAAGACTCTCCCATAGATGTTGCAAACTCCGGACAGACATCAACCCATAAAAGTACTGCAATATTTCTTAGAAGTACATAAGGAAACATATAAAACAGTATCGCTTATTACAGATTCTATGTAGATTCTATTTGTTAAAAAAATTTCATTAACTTATTATTATATAACCTCTGAATATTTTTTACGTCGACTTGAGTTATAATTTAAGAAGCAGACTTTAAAATAATCCTTTGTATCGTTATAAATCATTATTTTTTGCCTTTAGTTGACAGACACAAACTCAGTTCAGGAGGTTACTCAAAAATCAGTGAGGAATACTCTATTTCACTCTTCCGTAATGGACGGAGAATGTTCATAGTAACTTCAGATAAATTTGACTGACTTATGCCGACATTAGGCTGTTGTCACTATTGTTAACTTAAAATTATTACTAGAGTTTTGTCCGGAATTACTAGCCTCCGTGGTAGAGCCTTAAATCAGGTGCGTACCAATATTTTGTATCCGCACTATAGTTGTATAACCAAGCGATACAATCAAAATACTAGCCTCTGTAGAAAAGAAAACCTTATTAGTATATTTTGGACTAAGTTTTTCGATTGTGTCCCTTTAAATAATCTCTATAATACCGACGAAAGATGCTTGAAATTGGACTCTGTTTTATATTATCTAGATTTATGTTTTTACATTATCTATATTCGACCGACAATTGTGTATATTTTTTATTCTTTTGGACTAACCTCTTTTAGACTTAGGTTATTACCTTTAAGGTGATATAAGTTGAAAGATAAGATATTGCATATATTTTTGTGTCGAAAAGAAAATATTACAAAAAAAATAATTGAAAAAAATGGAACCGATAACGACGACTCTGGCGAATATTACTTACGAATAAATTATTTTGCAGTAAATTTTACTTTTATTTAACAGTTACTGAGTTACATGATTGTAGGTTACAAGTACGTAACATAGATGTAGTGTCCTATCATCGGCATACCGAATAACAGCCTCTTCTAGCGTATTACAGAGAGGAATTTCGAGCTTTGAGCCGGTGCTTTAATTTAGGTCGATGGGCTTTACTATTATCAACTATTATCTATACTAACAGTTCCCCGGAACAGCTACAAGTAAATCCCTTTAAAGGCAAAGTCAAAGTTAAATATTTCTTTATTCAAATAGGCACATAGATGGCACTTTTTGACGGCCTATTGGCGCAGTTTGCAGCGTTGGAAAGCAAAAAACATTAACCGGAGCGACTTGAGGAGATGTCGACTTAACAATTATTCATTGTAAAGTCATCATCTCCTGAAGATGATATCGGAACGAAACATGCGTATAGGGTACATTGCCGAAGATCTGTTTGGTGTGGGTACAGGGATAGAAGAAGTTATAAATTACACCATACAGATTCTCCTGCTGTTCGCGGAGTATAGCAAATTAAGCTTAATTTTCATAAGCTAACCTAAATAGATAGATAGATAGATAGATAGATAGATAGATAAATTCTTTATTGCACACAATATATAATATAAATTGAAAACATAAATATAAGAAGAATAAAAATGCGCAAAGGCGGTCTTATCGCTTTAAGCGATCTCCTCCAGACAACCCTTATTATTGATCAAGAGCAAATCCACAACAGTGTCGAAACGAGCATAAACTTTTTCATTTCTCTCTCTCAAAGAAATATTTTTTCAGAACAATATCATTTTCTATCAGTATCTCATTGTATAAAGAGCATTGACTTGCAAATAGCTCGAAACGTTCGAAAGCGGCTTACGACCAGGCTGCCTTTATCGGGGCATCGTCGGCCACTCTAATGAACTTTAAGACCTTGATATAGACGTTTTTATAAGGGTAGATGCGTGGCCCGTTCTCTTATCTACCTATTCCCTTTTTACTTATATTATTAAAAGCTGAATAGTTCGTTTTTACACGTACAAAATGAGATTTTTCTGATGAACAAAGAAAGAAGAATTTTTTTTCCATTGCGCCACACATAAATATACACGACACCACGTTTGTTATGTCACATATGTTCCTCTGATAAATATAAATTTAACTAAACGTTTCCGGTATAGGTACATATTTTTAAATTCGTAACCTTTTTAGCTAACTAATATTTTTAGTATAATATGCTATACTAGGGACGTCGTAGAACAACCGAGATGCTTCGTTTAGTCTACTATAAGTGTTAAAGAGAAAACATGAAGCGCCCGAAAGCGCCACTCGATTGCGCGCCATGGAGTCGCCACAGCGCGGCGTTGTCTATATGTTCAAAGTTAGCGCACGTTAGCCGTCTATATAATGAACGTCCTAGCCTCGATAGACGTCATTTCATATAAATCGATCCTTGTTTCTAAACTGAAAAACGTTTTCTTAATGTGCTTTTTCTGTTGCTGAATTCTAACCACTTCCAACTTTAACCTACAAATATCTGGAGAGAAGAATGGAAAGCTACCCGGGGACCGACAACAGATCTCTTCGATCCCACAATGATAACCAAGGGTTTCCATCTTCCTCGTAACCTGTGGTGTCGGCTGAACCGTAACTCGTAAAGGAGGAGAATATTTGTCGTTTTATGCAATTTTCCCGCTTGTATGCATACCCTGGTATACCCAGTGCACGCCTGTATTCACATTTCGCAAATATTAATTTCTACTTTAAAGTCGTCCAGGACTGCAGTCTTACAATATTATAGAACACTGTAGTGCATATCTATCGTTCATCAGAACGAGAAGGATTTAGCCCTTAATCCACTAAACTAGGCAAGTCCAGTTTTTTCACCTGATGCTAAGTAATGATGCATGCAGTTATACCTTGTAACCCATATCCCTAATCGGTTTTTACGCGACATCATACCGGCACGCTATCATGTCGCGTAGAAACCGTTGCCTGGCAGAGCTACTGAACGATAAAGCCGCCTTTGTATATTACTTCTGTCCTTGTATTTCTATTCTTCTTGCGATTCTGTAACTTGTAGTTGTGTGCAAATAAAGAGTGTCAATAAAATAAACGCTAAATCGCTTAGCGGCACGTCTTTGTCGGTAGGGTGGTAACTAGCAAAGGCCAATGCCTCCCATCAGACCAGACCGGAGAAAATTCAGAAATTATAAAATCCCACATTGCCCAGCCGGGATTCGAACCCAGGACCTCCAACTTACATTCACAGCGCTCACCGTTGCACCAGGGAGTCCGTCAAAAGTTCTGTAAGTAACAACGGTTCTCTGAAGGAAAATCCGAATAAATAAGTAGGTAAATGAACTTGGGTCGGTCACAGCTACTTAATTAATACATCTGTTAACTTCAAAAGCGCCCTCAAAAAAACAGCCAAGTTGACCTTAATCTTCTCATTTAAGTTGAGAAATGAGAAGTTCGCCAAACTCATTAGACGGTAGTTGCCATAAGCCCCGAGGCCGTAACACAAATACGTCGCTTTGAACCCGCGAGCTTTGTTTGACATGCGACCGGCGACCGCTTATGAATTCCTGGTATAAGTATAGCGTCTACAGACAACAACTTCTAACTGCAACAATGTTCTGATTTCCTATTACTTTCACAATTCATCGTCGTCATCATCAACCCATTACCGGTCCATTAATATATCCCCCGATTATATCCCCCACAAGGGATATAATTAACGTGTCCACCTGCTAAAGCAGAGGAACAGGGAATAGGAAAGTTTTCTCCCATTTATTATTATTATACACATATATTATTTGGATATTACGAGTATTTCCACTTGTACGCCAGTGCTCTGAAAGTTTTTTTTTTCTGTATACTACGACAATACACACATCGCCATCTAGTCCTAAAATATAGCTTGTGTTATGGGTACTAAGATGACTGATGAATATTTTTATAAATGACTAGCGGACCCCCGTGACTTCGTCAGCGTGGTATTTTAGTTGATACATACATACATACATACATACATACATCCATCCTCACAATCTTTCACATTTATAATATTAGTAGGATAGTACGCATGCATTCGATCGCTTTCCCATACGCGTTGCGACTGTCAGTTATTTGTGAAGAGTTCTTTATCTCCAACAATATTTATCCTTATTAAAATAAAACCATACATGCTTGATATTATACACTTTCAAATAAAAAAAGAATGATTAAAATCGGTGAAAATTTAACAGAGATATTAAGTAAAATTGGTAAAAGTTTTCATCCCATTTCCCGGAGGAAACTTATTGTTTATCGGGATAAAAAGTAGCCTCTATGTTGACCCGGAATATCAACTACCACTATACCAAGTTTTATTTGAATCCGTTTATTAGTTTTCACGTGATGCCCAGACAGACAGACAGACAAAAATTAAATAAAAATCTGGTTTGGACTCAGTATCGATTATAAAGCATCGCCCGGTCAAAATTTTCAAAATATATTAAATGTACAGAAATCTTTCAGTTACAGTTTTATTATAAGTATAGATATACATAAATACTTATAATATACAGATAAACACCCAGACACTGAAAAACATTTATCATCAAGTAGATAAAGCTGTGGGAGAAGGTACATTTTATTCTTTCCCCGGGGAGAAGTTGTCTCCTGCCCATGCTGGCCGTGCTGAGAAGGGCGTAGTCCACCTCGTTGACCAAGTGTGGATTGGTGGACACGCATTTTGAGAACATTATGGAGTGCCTACTCTCGGGCCACAGAATTAAGAACATACGGAAACAGTCACGCGACTAATATTGAAACATCAACAACCAACTGATGGTTAGTCACTTCATTTCATTTAGCAGTTGACAGCAATTATTTTACCTCTAATGTTCTAAACGTTTACCATAAAATGGGGAAATGAGAAAAAGTTTGAGAGCTAGCACCATTCCGCGTGTGTGGAGTGAGACGTGCGCGGGGCGTTTTCACTGTTTTTGGACACAATGCAATAATGGCTGAATGATGGTTCTGTGGGGATAGTATTATTTCCGAACTGAAAAATGTGTTATTGTATGTATCATTTTGGAACATGAATATTTTTCAGTTTCTGGGGGTCTTTTCAGTTTCAGTACCTACTGATAAGGTACTTTATACCTATGTATTTATGTATATTATTCATAAAAACATTTGTCTGTCATTTTAGTACCCATAATGCTTACATTGGGGCTAGTTTGTTTGTTTCATTACACTTTCCTTACTTTAAAAAAAAAGTAGGTACACCCAGTGGCGTGCATAGGGTTTTTGACCAGGGTATGCATAAAGCGGGTACATTGCATAAAATGGAAAAATTACCCTCCAATACGAGTTACATAAGATAATTTGGGTATGCAGTGCTTTTGTGCATGTATGAAGTGCACGCCACTGGGTACACCGCTTTAGATTATAAGTTAGAACGGGCTGTCGATTTGTTGGCACATCTGTAAATACTACGCGTAGGTACTGAAGTATTCCCGGAATAGGGATCTAATGAACTAAAATAAAAATAACCCGCCCGTCCTTACATCGCTACTGGATAAAGCTCTTTAAAAGCTTTCGCTTTGATCGCCGCCTAAAGGAATAGATTTTTATTACGTAGGAGCGTAAAGATATATATAGCAAGCGCCTTGATCTCGTGGTTAGAATGCTCAACTTCGAATCACGAGGTTCGATTCTGGGATGGGTCAAAAATTCATAACTATTGGGTTTTTTTGTTAAGAAACTCGGAATGACACTGGGTAAATCCCGTTAAGAAACTTAAACCGTCGGTTTCCATTACTGAACATGTGTGTGAAACACGTCAACCCGCATTAGAGCAGCGTGTCTAAGTTCTCATTTCCTCTCTCCTATGAAAGAGAGATTGATAGGTCGAGGATGATTATATGATAATATTAGGTGTCAAGATACAATGCTCCGAACTGACGCGTTGACTATAGTAGACAGAACAAGCGCCATCTATTCAAAATAAACTAAATCACGTTCTGGTCACATTAAAGTTGTTCGTATAATCGTAGAAGGCTTTTTTTTTTAATTTTAATTCATCTTAATATATATAAATCTCCTGTCACGATGTTTGTCCGCGATGGACTCCTAAACTACTGAACCGATTTTAAATTAAATTGGCACACCGTGAGCAGTCTGGTCCAACTTAAGAGATAGGATAGCTTAGATCTTTAAGTAAAGTCACAATTTTATTTTATTGCAAATTATTTGTCTATAATTAATTGACAGTCACATGTTATATGTATATACAACTATGCTCATTTAAGGCTTAGCGATACTGAATACTTTAAAAACAAAATCAAACGCAGACGAAGTCGCGGGCAACAGCTAGTACTTTTATAAAATTGTATCTTAAAATCTTGTTTCTGGAAAAAAATATCAAAGCATAGCATAACTTGAAATACTTGAAACAAATAGTTGAATCCTAATCTTTTAGACTTGTGCAGTTTAGTGATACACTTGCCACCATCTCTTCTCTTCCCGCGGGAGTCATACGAGGTGACTGAAGGGAATATAACGGAAAACGGGCCGCAGTATCCTTGCACGCAGTATGTTTGCTCATACAGACAAGTGTGAGCGTAAGGGCTCGTTCACATATAACATCAGATTTTACAGAATCCATTTTAGCTGATCCGTCGCTACTGGTGGTAATATTCACACAGCATGGGACCGTTTTTACTGATCCGTCGTTACTGGAGGATATTCGCACAGCATTTACAGGACCGATTTAAACAGATCCGACGGTACTGGACTTTCGTTCTTCAGTGTATCGTCTACTTTCTACGAGGATGGACGTTGTAAATGGCGGCTGTGTCAGAACACCCCGCGCACCCCCGTGCCACTGCCAAGCCTCGCGCTGTTTCGATCCAATATAACGGATCAGTGTGTGAACTGGCTCAAACAACTACACGCTAATAACATATACGTTTGAACGGACCTGTAAAACGGATTGCTGCTTTTATTGTCGGGTAGGTATATTTTACTGGATCCGGAATACTGTACTCTGTGTGAACTCGCTCATACAACTACATACGCTAGTAACATATACGTTAAAACGGACATGTAAAACGGTTTACATAACTGAAGAAATTTTAAAGTTTACTCAATGACATGAAATGTGAGCTTTATATTACAGGTTACATTTCAATGCTTTAATTTTTAAAGTTTGTATTCTCAAAGAAAAAAAAAATATATTAAAAAATGTTTTATTAAAGTCCGTGATCTGTAGTTCCGTCGTTCTTTGTTTAAATATTTACAATTAGTTATTACATATTTCAAATTCTAAGTACAAGACAAAATTAATGGAATGTTAATTGAATCTTATTTTGTAGTAATAAATACAATTACATAGTACGTACGTGCTTATTTATCAAACGTGGTTAACAATACACTTAGAATAACGTCCTTATATCACTCTTATTATAAATGTAACTGATTATTGCTACCCATAATCTGGTAAAATTAAATACAAGGTTTAATTTTTTTTTTTTACCTGCCAGCATGTATGGAATAATGTATCTTTACTCCGATCACTTGATCCTTATTTTTATATATTGAAGTACTTGATAATAATGATACTTAATATTTAAAAAAATGTTTATTAAAGGTCAAATAGTATGACCAGTTGGGCTAGCATGCGCACCGCGAGAAGTTTACCCATTCATCTCAAACACAGAAAAAAATACGAGTGACGGAGTCTGCCAACGAGAATGGGACCCGCCATATAAACCTGGCGGAAATACGATGTATACGCAAGTGCATCCCGTACTCCCGTAGGTTTAGGGATCTGGGATAGTACAGAGTTTTTAGCACTGTCTGAAAAGAAAAAAGACAGTATGGCCTACATAATATTAAAAGAATAATTCCCACACATAATTTCACATGCACCCATAAACATGTAAATGTTAAGAAGTCATTACAAATGAGAATTGTCATTTTTTTGCTTTAATAAAAACTAAAATACATAATAGTTGATTAATCGATTACTAGTAATTAATTTATTGCCGGAGTCCTAGTACCGCCATTTCTACTGACCTCGTTCATTTTGTACGTTCGCAATCGTATTTGAATTTCGAAGCACTAATTCGTCAACGTAAAAGGAATCTTATTTGTACTCTGTTTTAAGTCGCAAATTACTAATAATGATTTTTACATTACGAACGTTCCGCAAGAGCGTTGGATATAGGTGTGTACGAATTTTAGCTTCAACAGGTAATCTATATGTTCCATTTTACTCGGAACTTAGTTTTCAGATACTAGAAAACGACCCAAAAATTGTTAGTGTATAAATGTTATACTACAGATACATTATTATTTAAAAAGTAGAGCCAAGAGATCAGTGTAAATATGCATTATTATAAGACGAATCATGGTAATTGAAATTAATATCAATTTGAAAATTTGCCAAAAATATCCTAATTTATGAAAACGTGTGGACACTCAGTGCAATCGCCGCTTTACCTGAGAGTGGCACATTTATGGCAAAAGTTGTAAATTGGACCATTGCAGTGGTGTCCACACATAACGTTTTTAGAAAAATTACATAAAAAAACATGAAAATTAAAACATGTTTTTATTTCATAGACCGATATGTTACTCTGAATGACCCCTGAAAATATTTTAGTTGCGCGAAAATTAACCTTGTACTGGACACAAATAACTTTTAAACTACATATAAAATGTTAACATAACTGAACAGGTGCTGACATTTTATGTGTAAAATACAATTTAACACACTGACACTGTGTCTTTTGCTTTTACAGCAATATTGTGCATGCAATTATTAAGTACAATTGATACATATAGAAGATAGAATTAAGTGTTCACTATGTTTGAAATAGATGATAGAAATATTGACGTTCTACACATTATTAAGAGAAATAATGACACTCTAAACAGCGTCTATAAACAAGACGGAAAAAAGTGTCACTATACAAACCAGCTAGCCTAAATGTCAGCGGCGCTAGATTTGGCGTCACTTGTCAAAAGGGACGTAATAGAAGCGCAAAACCTACAGCGAAAACAGTTTCATCTCGCGCCCTTATAATCTACATCTAGGCTGGGCGCAATATAACTACACGATCTGTAAAGTATGACTGAAATAAGTGTCATTTTTCACACTACAAGATATAATGTAAGACAGAATTAGTGTCATTTTTATTTTATGACTGCGATTACGCAAAAAGTTCTAGACAAAATTTACTTAATATACTGTTACACATACACTTCATTAAAAATTAGGACGTCATTCCACTCATCTGTAGTAAAACCTTAAACACTAGTTATGTGATGTAATTATAAATTGCAAAAATGAATTATTATTTAAATTTAAAGAAACATTGACATTTTATTTAGTAACAATTCAGACATATAACCAGAGTTGAGTGTATCTGATTTTTTTAGGTTGTAGATGAGAATGAGTTTTTATTTTTATTTTGCTATGACATATTAGAAACTTGAGTGTCAGGAATTGTAGTGATAATGCAAAACACTAAAAAGAGTATATTATATGTACTAAAATAATGTATCCTTTGAGTTCAGATAGAAATAAACACACTCAACTTCTAGTTTACATATGTCAGAATTGACTGTATATTATATTTTAAAATACCTAGAGAAATATAATCGCTCATTAAATAAGTACCGAATGAAAACAAAATGAATCACCTAGCTCATTCTAATCTGCAATAACACATTTCCTTACAAATAACAAGTAAAAATAGTAAATTAACTAACTTATGTCCTAATAACTTACATAGTAATCTCTTATGTAGTTAAAATGTTTAATTTTATTTTGCAATTATCTTATACTAATTGCAAGTTATCATTAAACACTCAGAAGCCTGGGGGGGACAGAAACATTTTGAGTACTGTGATTTTGTAGGTAAGTTGTAATTCCTCATGACTTAGACAATACCGAAACGACCAGTCCTTCTTCGCCCCGGCTTCTGTGTGTCGCATGCTTTACATTCCGTTCTATTTAAAAATATTTGCCGAACAGCAAAAGTGGGATAAAATTTTTTTAAGATTAATTTTTTTTCATTACTTTTTTTTTTTTAATGTAGGGTAACTAGATGATAGGAGAAAAAATTAATCATATTCTGAATGAATTGTTTAATAGTTAAAAATATCTCATTGTACCTCCCTACTATTTAAATTTTATTGCCATTTCGAATTAACACATTATATATTACTAGAATTTCCCGCCACTTCGCCGTACAGTATTTCTATTTCACCAATTATCACTAAATGCGTATAAGCATGTGGAGGTTTATAAACTCTATGCGATGGGAACTGTAAAAATTTTCCGTAATCATAACTGTCAGCATTGAGCATTGTAAAGTCAACATCTCCTGAGGATGCTTCATAGATGTAGGAGTGCATTCTCGAAGAACTGCATGGTGAGGTGAGATTGTAGAAATTATAAATTGCACCAAGCAGATTTGCCTGGTTTTTGCAGAGAACATAATTTTTAACTAAATGTTCTACTCAGTGAATGAAGGACCAACCAACCACCACAGGGTTTTTGACTAGGGAGGTCATAAAGCAGAAATTTTAGGGTAGGCAGTGCTTTTGTGCTTATATGAAGTGAACATCGCACTGAAACTACTGTGGATGTGATAGTAGCGATGATAATCACTTTTTTTCAGCACTTAACTTATTTATTATTTAATGCGAATAGCTCTACATAGATGCGACAAAGCACTGCCTATGCTAATGTTAATATATTTCTCACTGCATATAGGAGGAGGTTTTATATTTTATGCAGTCCCCCTCGTCAAAAACTCTGTACCAGCCACTTTCCAGGTGGTAATAACAGGGGAATCGCCATCCTCGCCTTTGTTAGACGTTAGTAAAGATTATAGCAACAGAAAAATGAAGTGGATGATCGTAGACCTAACCAACAATTTGTCAGAAATAATTGAAATTTGGTTGATAATCAGTGAATTACTCTATGGAATGTAGAGATGTAAAAGCAAGGTAGAAAGAAGGCATTGTAAAGTAACTAACACCATTGCAAACTCCATAATAAGAAAATCATTCGAAAGAATGTCGAGTTGAAAAGGCTGTTAGAAAAAAAGGCAATCATACGTGAGTTACCAGGATGTTAGCATTTAGCAGTGGTCAATACTCGTAAAGTGACATGCTCCAAACAGTGTTACAGCACCATGACCAACTGCTCCGACAAGAATGTTATCAAAAATAAGAAATTGAAGATAACAATTTTAGTCAATAGTTTATCGGTGTGATTATTATAATAATGGCTACCTACCACAACAATTAATTCCATATCCTTAACATTTCAACACCCCGGCACAATAATTTGCTTGTCTACATTGACTGTGTTTGATTAATTTCAAAATAGTGCTTTCAGTTTCAACAAAGTGGCGTGCCAATGAGATATTAGTAACATATGCGAGTGCTAGAACTAAGACCGGTGCTTGCGGTTGATTGTCTGCATTGTGCGGCAGCCCCACCAGTCCTCCAAGTTGAATGGCCTGAAGTTAGCCAATTGACGTGGAGCAAGCACTTCTTGATAATATTTCGCGTCTTCGCTGCCCCTTTCTAATTCGCGTGTGACCTGAAATTTTTTAATTTTTTTATATTCCTCTACAGTTAGTCCTACACTTATCAATCTGACTGCATCACCACTAAGACTAACCTAGAAGGTTAGTGGTGATGCAGTCTAAGATATTAAAGGCTACGGGCTTACCCTGTTATATATAGGATATAGCAGTTATATTAGACCCATGTCCCTAATCGGTTTCTACGCGACATGGTACCGGAACGCTAAATCGCTTAGCGGCACTTTTTTGTCGGTAGGGTAACTAGCCACGGACTAGACTAGACTAACTACGGCCGCTACGGCATCCAACTGCCGATGCCGAAATTAGTAGTATTTATATCAGTCTTATAGCGACTGTAGCGAAAACATTTTAGTTTCGATCTACATTAAAGGTCTATATTACAATACAGACATATTATTAGACATATTACTTTTTATAATTTTATAAATTATGAAAATTAAGCTTAATTTGCTCCGCGAAAAGCAGGAGAATGAATCTGTATGGTGTATATTTATAATTTCTTCAACCCTTATAATCCACGCCAAACAAATCTTCGGCAATGTACCCTCTACGCACGTTTCGCTCCGAAACTTGCGTGCGTGCGTAGAGGGATTATTAGGGAAATTAAGCTTAATTTTCATAATATATCATGGATTTCAGCAAAGTAATGCCAGCTTCTATCCAATATAATTTTATAATTTAAAATTCATTCATTTCAAATTTATTTTTCTAGGTCAAAGCCCTTAGGCCGCGATTGCCAGAGAGTTCCGGCAAAAAATTCTGTCAATCCTGAAAAAAAAATTATATTCATTTTAAATTGATAAAATAGATATTTCCTCCAAGTGTAGTAAGAACACTATAAAAAAATTATAAAATGACAATAGTACTTCCCCAGACAAGCTCTACTACTACTAAGACTCTCTCTCTCTCCGAATCCTCACCTTATTCCAAGAATCAAATATATAGTTCACAATATCATCATGCTGATTGATGTTGTTATTATTGTGCATGTTGTTATTTGGTATC
This sequence comes from Pararge aegeria, assembly GCF_905163445.1. NCBI lineage: Eukaryota > Metazoa > Arthropoda > Insecta > Lepidoptera > Nymphalidae > Pararge > Pararge aegeria. The sequence goes on along the minus strand of NC_053195.1, from coordinate 4,035,565 downwards.
TGAGCGGGGGGACTCAGTCTTGATCCATTGTGACCATTGCCATTGTGACGTTTGTGCCCCCCCATATGCGGGAGAGACCTTGGTCCACTGTTCACATAGTTTGATCTGAAAATTGCAAGAATAATGGGTATAATAAGGGAATATACCGGAGGATGTGCGGCAGAGTCCTTTGTGCGACAAATACCATCCAATACAATCACCAAACTGTAATATCTCTAGATAATCATTTTGTTATCATACACAACAAAACAACTTCAACCTAGAAGACTGTTTTTAAAAGCACAGGTTGAACCCATTTACTACCTTTAATTACTCAATTTCTTTTCTAACCTGGCACTATGTTCCACAAAGAAAAAAAAAAAAACAAAGTTACTTTACTAAGTTTGTGCCACATACACTCTTTTTCTATTTTTAAAAGATAATTAATACTTAAAAGTAACTGCAAGATTGTTTTTATTAAAGACAGGTAAGAAAAACAATAAACTATGTAGCTTCTTCATGATGTTTCCCCGGACATTGTTAGCATGATGTTTTAATGCTAACAATGTCCCAAAACACTGAAAACCAGAACAACATAGCATTATGATTATCAAAAGATTACAATATAAAATGATTGCATATAACTTATTTTGTACTTATTAAAAGGCAATGGTGCTAACACACAAATCTCCAAATAAAACATTATTTTTACACTGTTTACAATAAAAAAAGGATAGCATTATATTTAAACTTGTACCATTATTTAAGTTTAAGTATATACAACAATACTGGCACATATTTTACTGATTCATACATTATGTTTATGTTTCCAACAGTTTGATAAGAGGTTGTATGATTATATCAATCCAATCACATAATTAACAAACAAAACAAATCACATAATTATAGATTATAACCACAAATACATTGAAGACATAGTTGTCTTCATAGTTATATTGAGAAGAATGCAGTGTGAAAATCTTTACAAAAGACAATCGGAGAAAATGGCGAAAAACAAAGAAATGCACATATATTATTACTCAAATGAATGCAATTATTTATTTCTTATATCTATGAATTATCTAATTAGGTAACAGAATATGATAACCTATGATCTCCCAACATTATTAAATTTTATTCTATTTCAACAAAAAGCTATCAGGTTGTTCTTTCGTAAGATAATTGCTTTGTCGAAAGTATAGAACTGGTATAGCACATAGTTCCATGCTTTTGTACTTTTTACTGTTTTTACTTTGTACTTTTGAACGAAATGTTTAACTTTGAAATTACTTAGTTACGTGTGTATGTTTTATTTAGATATCGAAATCATACAAAATATAGATAGAAGACTGATCAATCTGGGTCAACAAAATAATTAAATCTCGAATCCACATTTAAAACGATCGGTTTTCTGTCTAGAAATTTCAAAAAGCGAATTGCTAAATAAACACGTAACCAATCTTGTGAAAGTGGCAAGTGCCTAGAACTAAAGCGACAACACAAAGAATCTTACCTCATATTATTTCTATCCATTTTATAATTAGATAAATTACGACAGTTATTACTTTGATTACTTCTTATTATAACGAACACGTACACTTAACCATTTAAATAAATGTTTTTGTTTACTTAATATAAAATACAGTAAATAAATGCAGTACCTAATGTGGTTAAAATACTAAAAAGAAAGATAAATACACATGACGCCACATAGAAGGAAAAACATCAATTTGCAATTATTTACTTCTGTCAACATGTCAGCTGCATTTCTGCTGTCAACTACTCTATTGTGATTTGCCAATATTGAAAACTCTTTAGTTACAACCAATCGTGTAAGAGTTTTGGACTTCATATATCCAATTAACTTATAGTACAGAGTATAAAAAGCATTCAGCTCACCCAATAAACTCCTATTTAAACAGATAAAATTACAGATTTTCACAATGAGGATACAAATTAGCTCGCGGTCACTTTCGGAAACCCTAAATACCCCATGTGGACCTAGCATTAACGTTTTTTTCAAAATCTTATTGTGTTATTTTTACGTGCGTAGTAATGGTTTCGTGCGCAGTGCCCGGATATAATTCATTATTAAAAACCCTCAAAATTTTGGTTTTCACATGTAGATAGGCATTGAAATTTTTTTGCAATGTTATAGAACCACCACTTAAGTTTTGCATATAGATAACTAGTAATATTTATTGCAATTTATGATATCAATGTTTTATTAGCATACGAATTCAATTTAAAAATTTATCAAACCCTACTTACCTAGCTTCTTCTTTTGATTTATGGCTTCGGGGGGAGGAAGTCTATGGCCAACGTCAATGTCAAAGTTGTGACTTGTCTACTGTCAGTGTCAACAATAAAACGTCGTTTTGACGCTTTCCATTTTAACTTTCGAAATTTCGCGTTCTTGGAAACGAAGAAGAAAACACAAATACCCATTACTTACACTTTACATAGAAGTAGAGGAAATAGGAACACTTTCAGCACATATACTGAATGAATTTGATCATTCTAAATGACCACCATGTCTGACAAAATAGGCTTTGACGAACTTCGGGTCAAATATAAGGTAATATGATAATAATTTTTTCCGAATGGCTTTTGATATAATACTTCTATGATATTGTTATTCTCTTTATTTTTACAGGATGTCCTTTCAAAAGCGTTTGCGAATAACAACATGGACTTGCTGGATTCGTTTTCGAAGAACGTCAGCGAAACCGACCGCAAAGCTGCGATGGACCAAGCGTTTAGAGACAAACTTCTTGAACTCCTTGTAGAAGAACCTGAGACTTTAGAAAATTACGTCTGTTTTTGCATAGAGTCGTGTAGGAGACAGATGGTTACACCTACCATGCCTGTAGTTCTACTCGGCGATATATTTGACGCCCTAACCTTAAATAAATGCGAAAAATTGTTTACATATGTTGAAAACGGCGTAAATATCTGGCGAGAAGAACTTTTCTTTGTGGCTTGTAAAAATAATTTGCTAAGAATGTGCAATGATTTGTTGAGGAGACTGTCCAGATCACAAAACACAGTATTTTGTGGCAGAATTTTGTTGTTCCTCGCGAAGTTCTTTCCGTTTTCTGAACGATCAGGACTCAATATAGTTTCCGAGTTCAATCTTGAAAATGTTACTGAATTTGGAGGTGATAATTCAAGTACATTGAAAGATGCCTTAGATGAGGAAATGGTGATAGATGAAGAGAAAAATAAACATACAATTGATTACAACTTGTACTGTAGATTTTGGAGCTTGCAAGACTTTTTCAGGAGTCCAAATACATGTTACAATAAAATTCAATGGAAAACATTTGTTGCAGTAAGTGTTAACATAAGTTTTAGGTTGTACAAATTTTCCGACATCACACCTTATCAATTTTGGCATAAATCTGCTCTTGCAAGCCTTTTTATCAGCCTTATGATGACATGTAAAGTCACTATAAGACTATAAAAAAGGCAATATTAATTTTGGCATTGCATTAGGTTAGTTCATGTCTTGTTGTTTTAAAAAAAATTTAAAGCATTTATAAACATAAATTAGAAATTATGCCATAGTATAGTCAAACACATAATTATTTTCCAGCATTCAGGCAGTGTACTATCAGCATTCTCATCCTACAAGCTAGAGGCTGTCGAGCTACAGAAGTCTAAGCTGAACAGACTAAAAACATATAATTCTGATATAGAAATGAACAAAGAACAGCACTACTTTGCCAAGTTCCTAACAAATCAGAAGTTATTGGAATTGCAGCTGTCGGATTCCAACTTTAGAAGATGTGTTCTGATACAGTTCTTGATACTGTTTCAATATTTGACTTCATCTGTGAAATTTAAAATGTAAGTGCCTTTTAATGTGTTTCTAGCTCTTTTCTGTGACTTGGTAGTTTTTTTACATCCCCTAAGGACTTCAGCCACCCTTTTGAGTCTAATCCCCAGTACATACTTCTTATATTCTTTGGAGTTTTGTGCATTTTAAGAAATAAAATATCATTTGCTTTAAAAGTGAAGGAAAACATCTCTCTCGCTCTCTGTCTCTCTCTCTTGAATTATCAATACTTTTAGAGAAAGGAAAAAGTTGTTAAAGGTCTGTTTATTACTTTTCACCTCAAGAAATAAAAAACAAAACTGTATGGTTTCTTGGGATAAAAAGTAACCTTTGTTACTCTCTGTCCTTTCAACTAATTCTATGCCAATAATAAACTTGATTGGTTGCTTAGTAATGCTGTGAATCTTAGTTCTTCTCCAAAAAACCAATAAAATAAGTTTATTTGTTTGTCCCTAGAAAAAATAACAAACTAACACACTTTCCCATTCATAATATTAGTGTGAATGAGTGGATTAGTCTTGTATATATTTCCGCCCTAATAACTGTATACTTGCATTAAAGGGAGTCACAAGAGTTAAAGTCAGACCAGCAAGAGTGGGTGAAGGAAACTACAACATTACTGTACAAGCTACTAGGTGAGACACCACCAGATGGAAAAACGTTTGCAGAATGTGTCAAAAGCATACTGAAAAGAGAGGAGCATTGGAACAGCTGGAAGAATGATGGGTGCCCAGGTTTGTATGGTTTGAACATTTTTTTCAGTTGATGACAGATTTCTTTTCTCCTGCTCTCTTTGTAATAGCACTTGTCAGGTGAAGTATTACCATCGATTGCCATGCTTATTTCTGCTGGCAAGCAGCAATGCTGTGTTCCAGTGTAGTTGACAGTGTAAATTCGAAATTCAAATTCAAATATTCTTTATTAATGAAGTGTTCATACATATTTGTTTACATATGAGGGTTACAAACAACAAACTTAGCTGGGTAATTTGAAAATGTTTTTGTAATTTATGCACATAAGACTTTACGCCTATAAGTCTGTTAGTAATAATCAAGGTTATTTTTTCTTGTTGTGGGAATCCAACTCACCGCCTTGGACGCAGAAAGCAGGGTCGCTGCCCACTGCGCCAACCGGCTGTCAAAAGTTGAGTTAGGATGAACTACATTTGTATATTCGAATATGTTAAATTTTCTTTTATAGGTTATTTTTTATTTTTGAAATCATTTACTCTTATTTATTGTGAAATCATTTACCCTAAGTGCCATTAAAAGTAATCAATTTTTTTCCCCCTAGAATTTCAAAAGCCCAAGCCGCCGGTTCAAACTGACAGTACTGATGAAGTAAGAAAAACTAGAAAGAGAAGACGGCCAGTTGGTGACATCATCAAAGAATATGAAACACAAGATAAATTCTTTATGGGAAAGTAAGATATCTTTTTCCTACCTCTTTCTATTAATTTGACTACCTCCGTGGCGCAGTGGTGAGCGTTGTAGGTCAATTCTCGGCAGGGGAAGAAAAAGAACATATAATTTAAATAAATATACGTAATATATAAATATAAAATATACATAATATATATAAATATATAACAAACATAATATATATATATAAGTAGATCTTAACACAAAATTTAAAAGAAAGAATATAAAGAATCTACTTCAAATTCCATCACTCATAGAGAGGTAGTAGTCCTTCAGACGACTCTTAAATATCGGAAGGGAACTACTTCCACGGATTTCAGCAGGTAGAATGTTCCAGAGCATAATTGCTTTAAAGTTGAAAGAATTACTGAAGAAACAAAATGGGAGTACCAGACGGTTACCAAGGGGATTTGGGAATTTATAACTTCTGAATTTTCTCTGGTCTGTTCAGGAGTCTTCAACCGTGTTTACCAACATACCGACAGTCGTCGCGTTTCTGTGCGATGTCGCGTAGAGAACGATAGTATGGGTGTAATATAATTGCCATACTCCTAACAGGTTAGCCCCTTACCATCTTTGACTGCATCATCATTTGGTCGGATTGCAGTCAAGGGTTAACTACACACACTACTAACTATTTAGCGGAACACAGTATAAAGATCCATCATTAAAATGGTTTTATTTTAAACTACACTTCTTTTGTTATTTAAAGTTTCATTTGTTTTACTTAAAATGAGATCACATTAAGAACAGATTTCTTTCGAACCTTCTTCGTACCATACGCTAACTTACGGTTACACCCCGCACCCCGCAATAGGTGTAGCCCACAGTAGTAGAATAAAAAAATCTAATCAATGTCCTCAAAGTTGTCAGCATATCAACCGATGATGACCATCGGTTGAAATGATGACCACTGCTGGACATAGATGGTGTAATTATACAGGGTGTTCTTTTTTTCCAAAAATGTTTGAAAGCAACAATGATGCATTTTTATTTTTCATTAAATCACTCTATTCCTAAACTTGCAATGTCTTGAAAGTTTTACCCTGTGTATTTTAATTTTTTTTTATACTTACTTAGTTATTATACTTTCAGCAATGAGCTCACAAAGCTGTGGAATCTGTCTCCGGATAATCTTGCGGCGTGCCGAACCAGAGAGAGGGATTTTATGCCCTCACTAGGTATGTCTAAGACTTATTTTATTTCTTAACCATTATAAATGAAGCCGTGATAGCCTAGTGGGTAAGGCTTCGGCTTTCCTTTCGTGGAGACCGAGTACGAGCCACACATCAGCGATTTTTCGGAGTTACGTGCGTTTCTTATTTAAGAATGTACGGGAATTAAGGTGATATGCTCAACCGCACTAATAGGAATATCCCCGAGCGGGTGTCGGCAGCTGGGGGACCGAGGTCCAACCATTCATCTTTGGAAGTTGTAACTTGTAGGTACAATGTGTAAATGAAAACCGACATAATACTTCAGAAGCTTTAGAGGTACATTATTTACTGTCTCTGAGACTCTAATAGTTTTTGAGTAAACCATTGCCATATTTTTTACTGAAAGAAATCAGATGCAGCCCTAGCATCACAAGCAAAAGTAGAATCAAGTGACTCCTTTCACTTTAAGTCGCGTCGCGTACTTTAGGTACTATGCACGTGTCGATATTTTATCTGCAATAGGGTTGTCACGTGTCACACTAGCTGTTAGGTTAGCTAGGGAAACAGACTGTTCTGTGGAAAAATAAATATGCTTCTTTGATTTAATATTTTTACCGGGTGATTCCACATGAAATATACTAGTGCACCCTTCAACCGTATTTCTTAATTCCTTTACACGTTGTAATTGGTCATTATTTGTTAGAACTTCGTTAGCGCGATGCAGGATCTTGTGGCGCCATCTAAATTCAAAATTCATTTATTTCAAGTAGGCCTAATATAAGGCACTTTTGAAACGTCAAGTATGTCTGTTTGTAGTGACTCTACCACCGGTTCGGAAGACAGATTCTACCGAGAAGAAGCCGGCAAGAAACTCAGCAGTTGCTCTTTTCCAATATCAACAATTTACATTTTACATTTTCAAATTCATTTTTCTATCTTGTGAGAGAATCTAGTTTGGTATTGTGTAGACCGCCACAAATTAATTAAATATCATAGGGAGTTCTCCATTATATTCTCAAGGGTGTGTGAAGTCCACCAATCCGCACTTGGCTAGCGTGGTGGGCTTACACCCTTGTGAGAGGAGACCCGTGCATTTTAGTGGGCCGGTGATGGAATGACGATGACATCTTTTGCACGGCTTCAGAGACGTATATGCTGAGCGGCGCGGGGAGTGCGACGGGTGCGGGGGACGCGACCAGCGGGTGGGCGTGGCGGGCGCTTCGTTTGTTGGCCCGGCGCTCACCGCACTTCTTCGTTCACACCAACAACCCCATCGGACGGCTACCCGACTACCTGGATGATATGGTAGGATAATTTTTAACATACTTCAAAAAGGAGGAGGAAAAACTGATAACAGTTTGGATATTTTTTATTGAAATGGGCGTAACTCCCTCTTTTATTCCTCTTAACCCTCTTTTATTTTTGCTGTAGTTTATCGCCCCCGAAACCCCGTGTATACTAATTTCATGAAAGTCGTTCGAGCCGATTCAGAGATGCTAATTTTATATATATATATATATATATATATATATAACAATTGCTCGATTAAAGATATAAGATACTTTACCATTACACTTCATATTATGCTTTTTAAATTACCTTAATATTTGGACGTCGATGTGAACGACAAAATATGCGTGAGACACATATGTGTTTAGTACCTACCATATTTTTTCCAAATAATGAATTTGAATTTAAATAACATCATTCCTATACACTCAAAAAAGTTACGCGCATGCATTCAGTGTAAGTACAAACAAATTAACAAACCTACTTTCGCTCTTGTAACATTATCGCCGTGGTATTTTCAACAGGTGAAACGAATAACCCGAGAGGTAGCCGCCAATGCAGCGTCGAACTCAAATGGTGATAAGATGATTAAACAGGTAAGACACATATATACTCAACCTTATTGTAAACAGCATAAAGTTCTAAATATACTTATGATAAACGACTAAGACACCGGGAGGTATCTTTGCATCGTTTGAGTCCATGTAGGACTGAATTGTATCAAAAATGCACCCGTATTTATATCGAAATACCCACCAACTCAATGTCATGAACATTGGTCGTATTTCAATTCATTCTTGGAAACTATGTATTAGTTAAATAATAATTATGAGCGTATTTGTAAACATCCTAATCAATTTAATAAAACATCTGGTCAATATGAATGTTTTCAAAAGTTTAATTCTTACCCACTTTATAAAATTACTGTAACACATGAGAACATATAGCCAATATCCGTCACTTGCGTGCATGAATGCAGCCAAAATATGTGACGGACTTGCGTTCTTGGATATTATCTTGAAAAAAAAAAAAAACGATTTACATATAATATAAAAGAATATAGTGTATGAGCATACAGTGTCGAGTTAAATATCTCTCTATATTTTACTGTTAACAAAAAAAAAACGTGTATGTACTTATGTAAACGCGTTAGAAGTTATACTTCTTTGGCGTAACAAGATGAAAAATCTTTTCAAAAATTGTATCTTTCGCCTTATTCTACGTTTGTAGAAAAAACTACATTAACAATAGAAAAAAGGTATTTGATACATTGAAAGTTTTATTATAACGCATTATCTGTCTAGTAAATTTTCTTTTATCTAAATATCACAGACAAAAATATTCCTACATAATTAAATAAATGGACATAATAAATTTGGAATTATCGGACAATCAAGTTTCAGTCGATATTAAAATTTGAGATTTTTGTACAATTGAATCAATTAAATCACCGGAGTGAGCCCGCGGACTTTGAAGTGTACACTGTCAATATTTATAGCTAACTTCAGGGTGTCGGTTTTTATTGACGGCGCATCGTAAAAACTTACTCTCATCATTTTTCCATAACGCGCCAAAAGAAGTATAACTTCAAAAACTTACCATCTTTTGCTTATTAGGAGCAGAACTATGAAGAAATGTGCGAGGAGCAAATAGAAACTGACATTATTAAAGAGGAAGATGCGACTGATATGGATGCGGTAAGTAAATACATAAATATACTACGACAATACACACATCGCCATCTAGCCCCAAAATAAACGTAGCTTGTGTTATGGGCAATAATATGACTGATATATATTTTTTAATGAATATTATACATAAACTAGCTTTTTCCCGCGGCTTCGCTCACGTTAAGTTTAATTTTTGATTTGGGATTTTTAACTACATAGGCTTAAAGAAAAATATGAAAGTAAATTACTTAAAAAATCAGACACTTTCGTATAAATTTTCATCCCCTATTTCATGCCTTTGGAGTTGGAATTTTTAAAATTTGTGAAACACGTATCTTTTTTTTTAAATCGAAAACCTAAAATCAAAGTTTCATGGATGTAACTTAACTTTGTAAAAATAAATTGATCCGTCAAGTGTTCAAAGCGTTGATAGATCAGTCAGTCAGGCAACTTTGCCTTTTATATATATAGATACGTATAATATACAGATAAACACCGAGGCACTGAAAAACATTCATGTTCATCACACAAACGTTTTCCTTTTGTGGGAATCGAGCCCACTGCCTTGGCCTCAGAAAGCAGGGTCGCTGCCAATCGGGCGTCTAAACACGATCGCAAAATGAAACTTGCAGCTTCACGCAAGCTTTAGTTGCCACGTGATGACGGCAAATACAGTTTTCACCACCTCTCTGCCCGCGGGTGCCGTACGAGACGACTAAGGGATTATAACGGAGAATAGACAGCAGCGTCGTCTGTACTACTACTACCATCTATTGAGATCACGAACCTGTCTGCCCAGCGTCGTGATTATGGGCAATCCCTCCCGTTGCCCCTTCAGTCCAGCTGTTTAACTCAATCAATCATCATCAGCCTATCTCAGTACACTGCTGGACTAAGGCCTCTTCATTTTGCTAGCTGCATCCAGTTCTTCCCTTCTGCCTTTACAATATCATCCCTCCATCGAGCTGGTGGTCGGCCGATGCTTCTGTGTCCAGTGCGCGGTCGCTTAACCAGAATCGACCAATCCGACCTCCCTTCGACATATGTGATCCGCCCAGTTCCATTTCAGGGCCGCTGCTCTTTGAAAGATGTCAGTCATTCCAGCTCGGTTCCTATCTAATAGAGACAAACCTAACATCGCTCTTTCCATTGCACGCTGAGCCACTTTGAGCCGGTGCACCACCTTCTTTGTAAGGGCCATTTCTCTGCTCCATATGTCATAGTCCAGCTGTGGACTGTTATAATCTATTGATAAAGTAAAAATCATTTAATCAACATGTATATTTATACAGGTGATGTTTCTACAGTTATACTTTAGCTTTTCAGAGTAAAAAAGATTTGTCCCTTTTTTAACAGCACTTTTAGTACAAGATTTGCTAATACGCAGTGTTAGAGTTGCACATCGAGAGTGAATTATATGTAGCTCAGATTTGCCTACCGTTCGGGCTTGTGGGGCTTTCGTGCGTGCGTGCGTGCGTGTATGCGTGTGTGAGAGTGTGAATTTGTTAGGGTGTGTGTCTGTGTGGCATCGTATTTCCCGAATTGATGAACCGATTTAGATTTTTAAGTTTGAAAATTGGTCCGAGATGGCCGCCGCCACGAATGGAGCATTATATATTTTTCTACAACTCCCTCAATATGGGTTACAAATAAAAGGGATTGACTAGTGGAATACTATGACACTATGACACTATGACAAATATCAAATCCAAGATGGCAGCCCCCACAATAGGGCTTGACTAGTAGAATAATTGTAGCCTATCATAAGCACTTTTATAACGTCAAGTCTGTCTGTGTGTAGTGACTCTACCACCGATTCGGAAGGCAGATTCTACCGAGAAGAAGCCGGCAAGAAACTCAACAGTTGCTCTTTTCCAATATCAACAATTTACATTTTACATTTTAAATTTCATATTTCTATCTTGTGAAAGATTGCTTTCATCTTTCACAAGATATATATATAGAAGAGAGCCGGATGCTTCCAAACAACCTTGTCATTAATATTGTCATTTCAATTTGATTATATAGTTTCATATGCCAAAACGATTCGATTACAAGCGAGCAAATCTTGAACTAAGGCTACAGGCGTCAGAATTCTCACTTTATGTATTTCCAGGTGAACGATTCGACCCACACAGTCGAAGACGACGAAAAACCATCGCGTTCCAGAGTGACTATGATAACCCACTCACAACTAGACGCTTTAGCCACTAAGTTAACCGACTGGAAGAAGCTCGCCGCTAAACTAGGCTACAAGCCGGACGAAATACAATTCTTCGAGACAGAAAACGCAACAGATGTCAGCAGAGCGAAAAATATGCTACAACTCTGGTTCGACGACGACGAAGACGCGTCTGTGGAGAACCTACTCTATATAATGGAGGGATTAAAGATGGCGGACGCCTGCGACGTATTGAAGAGCGTCATGTGACGTCCGCTTAAACGCTCATGTAGAATGAGACGAGAGAAACATTCGCATTCTGTCTTCAAAAGGTTATTATAAGTGACTTTATGAACTATTAAGCAATAAAGTAATTGTTTGTAAAAGTAATTGAAATAAAGTATTTTTTATTTTTAATAAAGTTATTTCTTCGAGATACCAGACGAAATTGATGTAAGAAATATGAAAAATATTCGTTAAGTCTGGTTCAGTAACGACGAAGACGCGTCTGTAGAGAATCTACTCTATATAATGTAAGGATTAAAGATGGCGGACGCTTGCGATGTATTGAAGAGCGTCATGTGTCGTCTGCTTAAACGCACACGTAAAATTAGGAAAAAGCAACATTTGCATTTTGTCTTCAAACTATTATTATAAGGGACTTTTTTGCTTAATTAATAGCTTGTAAAAAGTAATTAACATAACATAAGTACATTATTTTTTATTCGAGACATAATACGCAACAAATGTTAGCAATGCGAAAAATATTCATTAACTCTGCTTCAATGACGATGAAGACGCTTCTGTAGAGTACCTACTGTATATAATTGAAGAATTAAAGATGGCGAAAGCCTGCGAAGTCTTGAAGAGCGTCATGTGACTTCCGCTCAAAGGCACATGTAATATAAAATGTTTTCTACATCGATTCTTCAAGAGTTATAAGTGACTTTTTTGATTAAGTCATTGATTGTAAAAAGGAATTAATATAAAGTTAATTCTTCTTGGTGAGAGAGAGCGACAAAACGTGGTTCAGTTACGACAAAGATTCCTCTGTAGTGAGGTCCGCCCAATCGCTCTTGTGAAATGATAAATATTCGTATTAAGTGACATTTTTTTAAATTATTAATATGTGAAGTACATTTTTGTTTGTAATATAAAGTAATTATAATAAAGTTGATTCTTCGAGGCTGAAAACGCGACAGATTTAAGCATTTACAAATTAGCTTCGGTGACGACGAAGACGCGTATGTAGAGAATTTACTCTATATATATAGTATATAGGGCGCTATCTCACTAAGGCACCAATGGTGGCGCAACCAGTCGCGCTACTGACAAAATGTAAACGCACTTTAAAGGTTACCTGTTGCCCACTTGGTTGCGCAACTAATTTGGTGTTCGCGGCGGTGGGTGGCGGATCACCCATTGGGGATGCAACCACTTATATGTATAGACCTATTTGGATATTTGTGTTCTTTAAGAGATTATAAGTGTCTTTAAATAAGAAAGCAAGAATGTGGATGTAATAAAATAAAGTGATTGAAAATTAAGCGTCAATTTTATTTTTACTACAAAATGATCCTATATAACTTATTACTAACTTAAAATATTTATTTATTACTTGTTCCAGAGAAACAACAAACAGTCACATTAGAGTAATAGTTTTTTATCACATAATCCGATAAAGTTACCACAACTTAGGTACATAAACGATGGTAAATTTCCACCAATGATTAAATACTGAATTCGCCTGAATTATTTGTAATAATTATAAGGATCACACTTTTTTATTGCTACGCCCTTACAGGGCCTCATGACTATGTAAATTCATGGATGCAAGTAAATAAAAAAAAAATCTGAAAAGTAGCCTACGAGAGATTGAGCTGGATGTGATGATTTAGTTTCCATGGTAACTAGAATAGGTAAAAAAAAAATTGGTTGTCTGTAAAGTCGGCTTACTGACGATAGTTGAACGTGACAACGTCGTAAGTAAATACTGATGGAATGGTTGCTTTTTTCAAAAGAAAATTTCAATTTTATTTGTTTGATAGATATTATCGTTGCTATAAACAATTGACACCACATTCACTTTTCACTGCACTTCATCCTTGCCGAAAACATGTAAATGTATTATTGTATAGAAGCTGTCCACGCGGACGCATCGCTCACTCAAGTAGGAGAGAGACAGATGTCGAACGCGGAGGCCGACTGTGCCTCTTTGTCGCTCGTTCCGCGCCCTCGCTTGCACTTCAAGCCTTGAATGGAACGCCTCAGAGCGAGGTAACACCACATACGTCATGTTTTTTCGTGCGTGCAGCCGGCTCCATCGAATTATAAGACGTCATCACGTCAAAAATGTATAATGTTCTCTATCTCACTCTGTCCTATATATTTATGTGTTTGTGTCTCTATGGACTTATTTTGTCGTTGCATTGAATTTGAAATCACAACTATTCTAAAGAAGTTACCCTTCAATAAATAAATAATGAATCCTTCCGAACCAATCGGATGGTTAAGTCACTATAGACATATTTGACGTTTCAAATCCTTTCGAACCAATCGGATGGTTAAGTCACTATAGACATATTTGACGTTTCAAATCCTTCCGAACCAATCGGATGGTTAAGTCACTATAGACATATTTGACGTTTCAAATCCTTCCGAACCAATCGGATGGTTGTCACTATAGACATATTTGACGTTTCAAATCCTTCCGAACCAATCGGATGGTTAAGTCACTATATACATATTTGACATTTCAAATCCTTCCGAACCAATCGGATGGTTAAGTCACTAGACATATTTGACGTTTCAAAATTGCTTATAGAGTAGGTAAGGTTACTTCGTCATCATCATGATCAACCCATTACCAGCTACCAGTGGCGTGCATAGAGGTATGCACAGGGTATGCAGATGATACATAATGAAAAAAATCTCCAGTACAAAAAAACTCAAGGATAGGCATTGTAAGAGTTTTAAAAAGGATACCCTTAAGTTTTTAAAACTCGTACTGGAGTTTTTCTTCATTTTATATCATCTGCATACCCTGTGCATACCCTCTTTGCACGCCACTGCCAGCTACTACTGGTAATGGGTACTATAGGGCACGGGTCTCCTCTAAGAATGAGAAGGGTTTAGATCGTAGTTCACTACGCTGGCCAAGTGCGGATTGGTAGGCTTCCCAGACTTGAGAACGTTAAGGAGTAATCTCAGACATGCAGGTTTCCTCAGGATGTTTTCTTTCAAGTGATGTTTTACTTTTTTTTTTATAATTATATAATCGTATTTATTTATATATTATTTACATATTATTTATACTCTTTATTATTATAGTAATATTGTTTCTTTAAAATATAAATATAACCTAAAACTAAACAAAATCTAAAACGTCCTCGAAACCACCGCAGCGAGGCACAGTTCCTAAGATGCTGGCAGCATTGCCCCTTTGGATGGCCAAACTAATTCGATGGCCAAGGTAACTGCCCGCTCTATTTTAAATTCCATTAATTAAAAACGCAAATATAACTCCGAAAAGTTGAAGGTGCTTGCGGGGGTTGAAACCTCATATCTCCCCTTTTTTTAGCCTAAGCTCAATTTAAAATTCACTATATCATTCTGGCATGGACACTTATGACACGTACAAACACAACCACGAGTACTTGGGTATAGGTATACAAGTGATCTAAATTTCTTATTATTAAGCTATGTCATCGAGCGGTTTAGCCCTGTTTTCCGAGACACAGTCTCAACTAGTTCGAAGAACAGGTACACTTTTTATGTGTGCAAAATAAAACAAAATTTGTATAAATTTTATGTGTTATGTTTAAGGAAAACTAAACAGAATCAAAATTCTGTTTTTTTTCTTTATGACAATAAAGCATTTTTTTATGACTTAGGTACCTAACTCAAGTGCCTACTTTTACGGGTAAACGTTGTGGACCATACAAATAAACGTGAAGTAACCTCGGAACAGGTCTTCATTGTCTTGTCACTTTTTTACTAAGAGAACCTTTTAAAGTCAGAGCGACACAAAACTCATAATTATTCAGTGTTTTGTCACGCTATTCGTTAGTCAATTCACATTTATTTTTAAGGCCCTATGTTTTAGTACAGAAAAGCGTCAATAACCTTTGTAAGTTTAAGCGCATCATGGGTGGAGCACGTATTTCGTAGAACTTTGGGTTTCCGATCCTGATAGATGGGCGGACGACGGAAATCCAAGGGACACGCTGATAAATGTCACAAGACAAAGCAGTGCGGAATTTTTTTTAAATTACTTATTTCCAGCAACACAAGCACACAAGCAATTTGGGGGTCTAAAAAATCGCAAATTCAAGATAGTATCATATATTTAGCGAGCGAGTGAATATTTTATAGCTGGTTATCTTCTGGTGCTGTACATTGTAAGTGAGAAAGTAATTTTATATGCAAAGATGTCCCAATAAAACCTGCGACTCTCAATTTATTTTGGCACTTTAGCAATGCTACTTCTTCTTTGTCGTTACACTCTTGGTAGAGTGGTCGTGGTCATCATGAAGCGTCTTTGAGGGCAGATGTCACACGCCCCACGAGCATCCGCAACTTCTCTCGGCTGGCCGAAAGCCTGGTGCACTCGTGCAAAGGGCCACCCACAGCAGACTTAATCTGATCGGTCCATCGCAAGGGTGACCTTCCTCGACCTCTAGTGCCCTCCACCTTGCCCTGCACGACAAGACTCATGGAGTCACTCTCACGCCGGGAGACGTGCCCGAAGAATTTTAAGATGCGACTCTGTACTAACGCCGAAAGACGTTTTTTAATGCCGATTTCTTGGAGTATAGAGATGTTGGTACGAAATTCGGTCCATGACACTCCCAGCATTCGTCTCCAGCACCACATCTCCAGAGCATCAATTTTCTTCTTCTCGACTAGTCGCAAAGTCCACGTCTCTGCAGCGTATAAAAATATGGGGCAAACAAGTGTTTGAACAAGCCGGATCTTAGTAGCTTTTGTTATGTTCCTGTTTTTCCATATTTTCAAGCAATGCTACTACAAAGTCTTAAAAAATCATTGAGCTTTGAAAGCAAGATCTCACAGTGACATACAATCCATAATTTGTAGAACTGCAGTGTTTCTGGTAATCCTGCCAAATGAAACAACAGACGCATCTATCATATCAGGTAAATGGAGGCCAGTCATCGCTTATGTTCACACAGTGATTTCCTAAGGAAACGCGTGCCTAGGTATACGGTTTAGATTTATAAAACCATTAAACAATGTCGGCCGGTCCGAAATTATAACTTGCACGCATTTCCTCATCGCCGCTGACTCACTGTGTGCCTAAAACAGAACTTATTGCGTACAAACTTTACGTCCCTAAAAAGTTTCAAACAATAATAGTTTTAAACTATACCCTCTGAGAGTTTACACCTACTGCATTCGTAAAGTTGTAAGTCGGGAAAACAACCAATTTGAATTGGAACACCGAGTCTCTCCTGTTGACTAGGGTTCTGGGTGGAAACGAAGATCCCATTGGCAGTTTGGAGATCAAGTGAAACTGGTCGTATTTCACCGCTGCGATGTTTACAGAATCGCGGAATAGTCGCTGCACCGAAATTAGTTCGAAATGAATACGTCAATGGGTAGACGAGGCTTAGTGCTGCGCGAACGGTCGATCTTAAAATATTTATATTTTTATGATTCGATACGGGACTAGATATTTTTATATTAAAAATATACGGCAACGGACGTAACGTGCGTGCGCAAGAGCTTGGGTATTTTGTGTGTTGGACCTATCTTGATGTAAGTAGATAAATATGCGTTTTTTTGTGTTTTTTAAATTTCCCACTTATGGTTGTGTCTAAACTTACCCATAGAACGTCTTTCCGCATATTTTATACGACAAGATACTTCTCGGTAGATAAACCATCTGGCTGGAATTTTAATGGGCTTTTGGTGTGACATTTATCAATCTATACAATGTATTTTCATGATCTTTATCTATCATGATTGTAACATTTTATATCCATGTATCTATCGAAATACAGTGAATTGTAGTAAGAGTGGGTAATAATGAATAATATTCAATTAAGCTTAATGTTAATGCTACTATCATGCGTATCACAGATTAGAAGAATCTCCTCCTTTTTTATTAAATTGGTTAATATCTTAAACTTTGTAAAATTGGGTTATTTATATAATTTACTACTCGTTAAAGTGAAATTAATTAATTACAATTGATACTTTAACAGAACAATTTCAAAAGTTTGTTTTATTCTTTTAGATTAAAAAAAAAATCAACTTTGTTATGGATTGTTATATTAAACGTGTATCCGACTACCTACCTACCCACTTTTTCTGTTTAAGGCAGTTACAATTTAGAATTGAAGAGTTTGCGTGATCTTTAAATTTGCGTTTAAATTCAACTAACTCATTTCCGACTTCAAAACAGGGATTTCACAGCTTTATGATTTTATAATACAGCGTACAACTGAAAAATGGTTGTGTGATGAACATGAATATTTTTCAGTTCCTGGGTATATCTCTTTATTTTAATTATTTTTATATATTATTCATAAAAATATTCACCAGTCATTTTAGTACCCATAATACAAGCTACGCTTTGGGGCGATGTGTGTAGGTATTGTGAATTGTCGTAGTATATTCATTTATCTATTATTATATTCCTTCGACTACAGTTACTTGGACCGTTTACTGGTGTATGCCTACATAACTTACATTAAAAAAAATCTATACTTAATATCTTTCTAATAAAAGTTCGGGAAGCGGCCGTAAAATCGAGAAATCAAAATGGCGGAAACAACCATATCAACCATATGACGTCCATTGCTAAACATTGGTCTTTTGTATGGATTTCAACCCTACATTTTTGTAACGATCGTATCCAGCGACTCTCTGCGACTCAATTTATGTCGTTTGTTCAGCTCGTGGGAGGTATTATGAGTTAACTGCGGTGTCGACCCGAACATCCATCGGTTCTACGAGCTGTTTGCCCCTCTCCTAGCAACAACAGTTTCAGCACGGCTACCATGGGCAGGAGACAATTATCTCCCCAGGGAAAAATTAAAAATTTACCTTGTCTCACAGCTTTATCCACTCTCAGAGCACTGGCGCACAAGTGGAAATACTATCCAAATAATATATGTGTATTAATAAACGGGGGTAAACTTCTCCTGTTCCATGTTCCAGTGATTTAGCAGGTGGACACGTTAATTATATCCCCTTGTCAGGGGATATAATTTTTATCTCCAGCCTGTGCTAGCCCTGCAGTAACAGAGAATCCATGAGCTACCATGAGCATGACGGCCGACTGGCGCAGTGGCCAGCAACCCTGCTTTCTGAGTCCATGGCCGGGGGTTCGATTCCCACACAACTGGAACATGTTTGTGTGATGAACATCAATGTTTTTCAATGTGTGAATGTGTTTTTCATGGGCGTTTATCTGTATAAATTTGTTTAATATTTATGTATTTAATTCATAAAAAAATATTCATCTTAGTACCCATAACACAAGCTACGCTTACTTTGGGGCTAGATGGCTATGTGTGTATTGTCGTAGTAAATAGTATATATATACAGGATGTCCCAAAACTTGACGATAAAATGGTACCAGCCGAGAGGCCAACTCATACCAGTTCAGGGAAAAATAAGGAAAAAAATCCATGTCACATAGTTAAGTAGTAATAGACATTTATCAAAAAAATTAAAAAGCGACAACCTTGATCGCATTTTTAAGTACCGTGGCCAATTTTTTTAGTGACGTCATCTAGAATAACCGCGCTATAAATCGAAACTACAAATAAAAGTAAAAAACACTGTTTATTGAGAAAAATAAATTAAGTTTCATTGAGTTATGCTTTACAAATATTTTATCAGTTAACTTTGACACTTCATTTCGGAAATGCCGGTAGCACTGGTTCTTCTACCGTATACGAATCTCCTTATTGCTCTATTTAGCTCTCTCCATCACTAGCTGAGTGACGCTGAGCATTTTGAAATTTGCCCTTGTTGTGTAAAAAACGAACGATACATTATTTATCTAGGCAGTAGACACTTTATGTCTGAGTACAGTAGCATACCTACCTACTTGCATAAACATATCTAAATACGCATAATCTAGATAATTTTACGACAAAAAATCTAGTCCAGACGACGTAATCGTGGAATAATTTACCAGTTTTAGGTGTTTTATTCATAGAATCGCAGGGGTGAATAAAGCTCCGTATATTTTAGTTTTTTAGCGCATTCGGTATGCCAAACCGTAAAATGTTTACGATACGATGTAGGTAGGTAATCTCGCTAAATCCCGGCTGGTTTTAAAATTTACATTCAAGTATTGATCTCATCTTAAGCTGCCTTCTTGGTGTAGTTGTAAGCATTTTTCACGGAGGTCCTAGGTTCGATTTTCGAGCAGTAAAAAAAATGTAAAAAAAAGTAAAATAAAGTAAAAAATCTGGAGTTAGGAAATTTGCCGCCGTGCCCCTTAAGACGTCAGTACAGGATTTATGTTAACACTTAACACTAAAATTAATTATTAAAAGCCCGCCAACCCGTTTTTGAGCGGCATGGTGGGATGAAGCTGTAAATGCCTGCGGCCAGTATCCTAGCCTTATCATTCTTTGTCAATTGACAACGCAAATAAATGAACAGTTTTTGCAATATTAGCTGCGCAACATTGCGCTAAAATATATTTGAGATAACACGGTCCCTTTTGTGTTTGAGACTGAGTGAGAGAGAGACAGAGATCGATTGATTTAAAAGACAGTTACTTCAATGTGCTATTTACTCTCATCGTCATCATCACTTCAACCGATTGAAATCCACTACTGGAGATAGGTATTTTATAGGGAGTTCCAAAATTCACGGTTCTGGGTCGCTTGTCTCCAGCGGCTCCCAGCGACTCGTTGGATCTACTTTAACTAGGGGCTAATTTTTACTAAATTATTGCACTGTTTCCGAGTTACGAGAACTGTTCTAAAAAGCATAGGATCTGTGTTAAGTGATTAAACATCTTGCAGCCTTTAAGAATTCCTTTGTAAGATCATAAAATTGATATACAAACTGCACTACGTAGAGTCATCAAACAACAAGTATGTAAAACCGTTAAACGTTAATATTTACGGTTGGTTTAATATGGTGGTTTCACGACTTCAAAGATATACTGATAATGCTTTGTGCAAAAGTAGATAATAAATTACCGGCTAGAGTAGCAACATTGTGCCAGAACATCTACTTACCAATCCCAAGAAGTTATGTTTTACAATTAACTTTAAACACGTTCCTTCGTCTTTCCTAACTTCAAAGGTTGTCTGGAAGAGATCGCTTTAGTGATAAGACCGCCTCTGCACGCTCTATTTTATATTCTAAGTTTCTTCTGTATATGTGTTTACTTTGTATAAAATGTGTGTGTGTGCAATAACGATTTCAAACAAACAAACAATATTTATACAGTGTTCACGTACCTATTATAGAAATATTAGCGGTTCCCCACGATTTCGTCGTACGTAAATTTTTCACATACAAACTTTCAACTGCTGATGTACACAATGCTTGAAATACCCATCCGTGCTAATACTTTATTTTCTCAGCTCCTAAGGGTTATAGCGTGTCGTTCAAGCTTATATAAGGCCTGCGCCCAACATTGGGAAGCTAATGCTCGTTTTCACTAAACATAGGAATCGCCTTAATCGGATGTGAGTGATTTAGGTGATTCCTAGAGAAAAAAAACGTTTCACTAACTCTTATGTGATGTCTAACGACGATAGGCCCTGCCTAAACACCGATTTGGAGGTTTGTTAAGTTTAAGGGACTTATAAACTGACACTTGACAAATGAAAGATATAAACTCTGTTTTTTTAATAACCTTAAGTCCATACTTAGGGCTTAGGAAGGTGTCGATGAAAAATATTCTATATTTACTAACCTATTTTCGCAGACCTAGGAAAAATGTGTAAGGTAGAAACTCTACAAAACATAAACACAACGCGATTGTTATTTAGATTTTATTTTTGGATTTGGTTTACCTGTTCTACATAATGCCGCAGTTTAACAATCGTACAGTGAGTTGTCCAGTTCGGACAACAGCGCGGCGACTGATTAGATACCAAAAAGTGAACGTTAAAAATATATTTATTTAAATAGATGGCACGTATGATGCGTGAATTTCATGACAATTGTGTCCATGCTTGATGATGGCGATAACCATATTCGTAAACTTAAACGTTAGTCATTAGTAACAGGCAAAAATGGTTAGCCCAGCAATTCATTTGGCGACTCTACGTAGTCTATAAAGTACATTATAAATCTCAAATATTAAGTGCGAAAGTTTACCTCTAGACTATAATTATTGATTGCTAGAAGTTACTAGAAGTCTCCCTGCTTTGTATTTTTAATTTTTTTTACAATTGTACTTGTAAAACTGAATGCATTATGGAAGTGCATTTAAGTGTTTATTCTGTATATATTTTTCACAGACAATCACGTCAGTTAGATATTTTTTGCTGGCAATTTTAAATAAAACTGGAGTTTGACAGTTGCACGCCATAAGTCATAATATAGGTAAAGCTAAAGAAAATCCATGGTTTAAGCCGTCCAGCACGGCTAGTATGGGCAGGAGAAAGTATAAAAAAATATTTTCTTCATCAACTCCCTGAGCATTGGCGAACAAGGGGAAACAAAATCCAATAATATAAATGTTAAAATAAACGAGGGTAAAATTCTCCTATTCCATGTTTCCTTAAGCAGGTGGGCATGTTAATTATATCACTTGTCAGGGGATATAATTTTTGTTTCGAAAAATTACTAATACACACTGGAATTTTACAAACGCATTTTAAGATGAAATGTTAACAAAACAAAGACTACTGATCTGTATGATCGCTAATCCGTGGTAACGCTCTGTTTTCACCTCGCTTCCAACATAATATCTCGGTTATGGATTCAGAATTTATCGCGTCTGGTCTACGTTCAGGGTAATTTGGTTTTCATCGCCGCGTTTGAGGCGATCCGTATTTCTCTTTCCACTTAGATTCATGCAGCACCTGGAATTGAAAAGATAAGTTTAGTGCAATGTGTTGTCTGAAACACCTCGATGGATTGGTCAGCTTTTGACGACATAGCACGTGATTCTGATTCCGATTTCCAGTTCGTGATATTTTGCTAGCGGAGATAGCCGAGTGGTTAGTACTTCGGCTTCACTTTTCGTTGTCCGAGTTTGAATCCCAGCACGCACCTCTTATTTTTCTAAGTTACTTGCGTTTTAAGTAATTAAAATATCACTTGCTTCAACGGCGATGGAAAAACATCGTGAGAAAAACTGCAATGTGATTTACGATGTTGATACTGAAATAAATTAAGCCCTCGATTCATTATGTTGCTTGAGAAATACACAGATTGGATCAACCTACGAATTTTATGTCGCAAGATAAAAATAATAGTTTTTAATATATACAAAGTCTACTTTTGGTCATCAGGTTCATCAAGTTATTAAAAAAAATCATTTTTGGTTTATTAAATATTTGTTGAAAATCAGTTAACGAGTTCCTTAAACATTACGCATCGGCCAATCGCTGTCGTTACTTTAGATAACGGGCGCCTAACGTCCTTAGTTATTATCTAAGAATTGGTGAAACGTTTTTTTTCCTACAAGCATCACCTAAGTTTCCTTGGTTTAGTGAAAACGATTAGTGTTTATAAAGAACATATTAGCTAGGTATCCTTATTAATTTGACTGTTGTTTTACAACTGTCTAAGAATAAGCTGCCATTGAAACCCTGTTTACAGAGGCTTAGTCCGTCGGTGGTAGAGTCGCTAGACAAACTTTACTTATGAGGCATGAAAGATAAGCCTTCCTGAAATAAAGATTTTTTTGTAATATATTAATTGACGGAGCCAGCATACGGTTCACCTGATGGTAAGTCGAAAATCATCGTCTATAAAAAAGGGCAACACTTCGCAGGGCATGCAAGACATCTTACGACCCTAAACCCGAAGCGTTGGCGTTAAGAATCATGTTACTGTAATTGCACCGACAACCAAGCTCTTCGGACGACTTCTGTTTCAAAAAGTTCTAAGAACTTTCCCCTAAAAATATAATTATGAACAGTCATATTTCGTGCCATCTATTACTTCTTTATCTAAATAGGAATGATTATACATTTACCAATATCATCTTGTCAGTAAAATATGTCAGTAAGATACATTTGACTTTTAAAAATACCTACCTGCGTACCTGTTGCGGCCGAATGCAACGGTTGGCAACGACCATGTTTTCTTAGTCCAAAGCCGTGGGTTCGATTCCCACAACTGGAAAATGTTTGTGTGACGAATGTTTTTCAGTGTCTGGGTGTTCATCTGTATGTTATAAGTATTTATGTATATTATTCATAAAAATATCCATCAGTCATCTTAGCTTACACGAGCTACGCTTACTTTAGGGCTAGATGTCGATGTGTGTATTGTCGTAGACCGTAGTATAAATGTTTATGTATATCTCGGATTAAGATAAAATTATTAAGAAAGTCCCATAAACAAAAACTAGATCAAAGTGAATCTCTTTTACTGTGATTACTAAATACCTATTCCATCTAACACAGCGAACTGTGAAGCTCACAAACATCCGCGAATGAAGGCGGTTGCAGACCGAGTTTCCACAGGCCATTTTTCAAACCATTCCCAACGTGTATTTTGGTAAAGTGGAGCGAGCTCTTATAAACATTTCTATAGCGAATATAAACTTGTATATAAATCAGTAAACACTGAAATAGAGTCGATTCCGAATGAATGAAACTTTCCACGACACAAAATCTGTTACAGGACCATTAGCCCCGTTTGACAGCCGCATTTATAACATCTGAACACGTTCTTTCATATGTCACTGGGGAAATTATTACTGACAAGCTTTTGCCCGCGACTTTGTCCGCGTACAGTTAAGCTAGAAACAGAGTTAACAATCATCTTTATTTGCAGACATACAACCATTTATAAAAAATAATATAAAATTGCATTACTTAAAAATGGCCTAAAAGCTATGTCAGCTTGCTATTTGGCATACCTTCTATATACAGAACACTGAGAAAACACATGCATGCTCACCTAGTTCTGCATAAATTGATTTTCTTGTTTTTCTGATAGCCTATTCAGAATACCGTTGGAGCTTTCGCGCATTCTGCTCATCACTGATGCTGCTCTTTTTCTCATAACACCATAGAAAATATTCGTTCGAGCTTCAGGAAATATCAGAGATGCACTACAGAAATGCGGTAAGCCATCAATCCTCTGAAACTATTATTATACTGTTAAGGTATAGCAGTGTTAGCCCAGTGAACAACACAAATGCCCCTCTTTTAAGTAACAGTAAAACTTAATAAACATTGTTTATTATATAATTTATTGCAAACACCTTCCATGCATTTATAGTTGCTTATTTTATTTTCTTACTGTAGCTGAAATACAAGCTTTTTAGTTTAGCTTCAGAAGCTTGTAGTAAAATAATTATTTAAGATTTCATGGATGCTCCATCCTATAAAATAAGAAAACCTTTTACTATATTGTTTAGACTCGAGAAGTTTTTGGAAATGAACATTATTTTACGGCTTTTCCAGACAAAGATCGCTATGTAGCGATATAAGGCCACAAAATTTTACCCTCTAAACTTGCTACTATTATAAATATACATTTATTTCTGGGATTGAAGTGGGAACTTGGTTTCGTCACCGATGACCTCGACATATTTTGACAGACTTATAGCGAAGCGAAGTGCAGTGATCTGTGTAAATGTATGCGTCTTTGAACACTAATAAATTGTATTAATTACTAGATTATATCATTACCTTTTTGGATGGATAATTTTTTATGATTTTTAGTCACAGATTGATTCCATTTTTCTTATTCCATTGTTTTGAGTATTTACTTCTGTCGCGCACAAAGCGTTCTCCGTGCTACTTCTACCATCTAGTATGTACTGCGATCACTTACGCTACAGCCCAACTTGGTGATGTTGTTCACTACTCAATAAGTCAGTCCAGCACTGGCCTAGGCTATTTGATGATGAATCTAATACAATAATCTATCAGCTTTTTTTCACTTTCATTAGTTTATAACAAAAATTCGATGATTCCCTATTGTCCTGCTATATTAATAAAGATGGATCCAAAATAACATTCCATGGAATAGGTAGGTGTATTTTAATTTGTTTATCTTATGTTAATTGACATGTTTTGAGTTTTTGGGATTTTCTAAAGCCATTATGGGATAGTTAACTGCTGGCAAAAGGAATTTCATTCCGTTAGTTTACGCTGGAAGATATCTTGGCAGCGTTTCAAGATATCCCGTTGATGAAAACTTACATTATACAGAGTGTGGATTCAATAGTTTGGTAGTGCCCGAGCATAGTGATTTACAAACACAAGGCTAGTTGAAAATGTAGGGAGGGAGATGAGATATAACAGTATTTAATGAAATACTTATGTTCCACTACATTTCTTAAAGTTTTTGGCCATACCCTCACTCGTTTTTCTCGTACGTCCGAAGGTTGGCTTGCTTTAGCATTAAGTCCGCTTTTTGTAAACCGTGTTTTGTTGGTTGTGTAAATAAAAGATAATATTTTCTTTAAATTTTATAATTAGGATGGTAAAATCCTGATGGATATCCATCTTTAAAATACCGTCTAAAATCTGCCGTCTAATCATTAGTACACCTGCCTTTTGGCCTACCACAAACATCGCTGCCGATCCGACATTTACCCTCCGTCTCTTTTTCTCGCTCCTTCTTTTATGGATTCCCACTTATGTGATGCCTCCAGTATTATGGAGGTTTATTTCACTTCCTAATTTCTTCGTCGAGTTCTCCCTTTCTTTTCCAAAATTTGAACAGTTAGCAGAGTTTCCTGAGATAAATACTTTTGGAGAAAAACTATTCAATATTGGTAGATCAGTTGCGAGCAGCTGAGGCTAGTTATCACCCTATAGACAAAGAAGTGTAGCCAAGCGATTAAACGTTCCGGTACGATACGAAACAACAGATGAGGGGAATGGGATCAATTTCATCTTGACAAGTTAGCCCGCGTCTCAGACATCTTAAATTGCATCGTCATTCACTAACTTATAATCCAAATAAATATATAAAAAACCGGCGCATTTAAAATGAAACGTTAAATTTTAATTAAGTACAAAACTATTATAGTGGCCTTATTAAAAAGTCGGGTGCCTCGTCATTTACTTTGTATATTATGCCTAGCCAAGTTCTTTTAATCTTTCACTGAAAAACTTTATATTTTTACCTACAATGTAGTCCGTATGCCAATGCCCGACCGGGAAATAAGGAAATCGGTTGGCTATAAATGTGTGAACCCATAAACTGACGGATGAGGATGCAAGTCGTGCTATTTGGGGCGGCCCTTTAATTTATTTACATTAATTAGGAAACTGATAAAGGGCAACGCCCTTTTCCTATACTCTCTTTCAATCTCGGCCTTTATATGTCCAACAACAAGAATTTAGACAGCCCGGACCATCAGGGTAACGTTGTTTCCGACGGTCCCCGTGTTTAAGTGAATGCATGAAAAATGTATGCATACTATATCGTATAAAAAAATACCGAAATCATAAAAGCAATCAAACACAGTATATCAGTTTTTTTTACTAATCCTGAATCCTGTCCTGTATTAATGTTAACTAAAGAAAACCAATAACGTAAAAAACATCGCTACAGAAAATAGGTAGTAAAATTAGCGTTAAACTCTTTTAATATGAGCTGCGTGGAAGGTGCTAACTCTTTTATCTTACTGCTAGGCAAAAACCAGTTAGTTATTAATGGACCTAGGATGACAAAGCCAACGTTTATCTTGATTTAAGTACCCATGACAGAAAGTAGTCGTAAAAAAAAACAATAAAAAAAGGGGATTAATATAAAACAATTTGTCAAAAAATAAAAATAACTGTTGTTACCCCCACTATACAACGTGTAAATGAAAACCGAAATAAGACTTTACAGGCTTTAGATGTACATTATGTACTGTCTCTGAGACTTATCTGTGAAACCTAAAACCTCATAGTTTTTGAGTAAACCACCGCCATAGTTTTTGAGTAAACCACCGCCATAGTTTTTACTGAAAGAAATCAGATACAGCCCTAACTATATATATTAAGTACTCGGCGTGGCGTAGGTATTATGCGCGTGTCGTTCTTTTATTAAAGATAAAAGAAAGGGTAAAGTAAAGGGTTGTCATAGAATGTTTTTAATTCGTTTGGAAAAATAAATATGATTCTTTTGATTTTATATTTTTATTTTTAAATATTCTTATGGATTCTTCAAATTGATATATATGCACAAACCTGGATGATGCAAATAAAGTTACAAGTTTACGCCTTGGGGTACTAAAACGTAGCTGACCTTGTACCTTCTAGGGTTATGTAGATCCTCTACGATGCATTGTTCGTAGAAGGTCTACGGAAACAACAGACCCTCTACTGTATAATATTAATGTCTTTCGCGGATCACGTACACACCTAATTCTTTTCGAACAAAGATGCTAGCGTGACAAACGCTCGCGCAACAAATGATTTCGTGAAGTTGTTTTCAAAATACAAGAAGCGTCAAAATACCAAGCCGTTTGAAAGTTGGACCTCTCGCTACTCGTTTTAGAGTCGAACGAATAGCGAAAAATCTATGCTCCTAATATTTATTTCACAAATAAAGAGCGCTGGCTATAGAACTTTGGAAGAATTTGAGTCTTAAAACGAGCTGCATACGTTGCATTTTAATAAAATTGAACTCTGATAACGTAGGTACGGATCGTGTTTTCTAAAACTACAATACTGTACGTGCAGCTTAGAAAATACCTCGCAACTGAACTTAGCACAGAGTTTGTTGCACCACACGTTCTCATCATCAGTACAAACTCTGTTAAGACTTTTAGGGTTAAAATAGCGGGAAAATGTAATGTATCAAATCGTTGTCCGTCCGTCTGTATGCAAACATTCTTATTCTAGGAGACACCACATTAAAACTCAAACTGAATATAATTAAATCAACGACAAGACTTCAGTTGAACAATAATGAAGATATATAATTATTATTACGTATTAATAAAAATTCTCACACGTAGATTATTTATTTCAGTTTCGTCTATGCCTGACAACACATTGAAGTTGGGCACTGACCCGGATATTTACAAGAGCTTTATTCATAAACAAGCGTCATCGGATCACGTAGCACTAACAGAAAACTTTTACAGTTCAAAGTAGACTTTGCCAACTTTGCGTAAACACGTAGGTATAGTTCGTTTAATCTCACCTGAAATGAAAACTCCTCAACCAAAGTGTACTTGAAAATATGTTTTAAATTTATTGAAGTTACAGAATAATACACAATACCTAAAATACATAAAAAATGCTTTTGTTTATAAAAGTTTACAAGACTGGAAGGGGAGGGAAGTAGGACACTAATAATAAAGAGTATAACTATTTGATTTAGAAAAATAAATATAATTTCAGAAATGTATATTTGTTTTTGTCTGGTTGGAGGCTTTGGCCGTGGCTAGTTACCACCCTAACGACAAAGGAGTGCCGCTAAGCGATTTAGTGTTGTGGTGCGATGTCGCGTAGAAATTTATGGTCATAAATTAGTGTCGTCAGCATATCGTCTGCGAAAGGTACAGAAGTCATTTGTGGGATTGAGTATACGCTTTTATAATATGATTCTTAGGGTAATTTTGGACCTACCAATTCATAAGTTTAAAGAATATGTTAAAACACATTTATTACAGCGAGGTTACTATACAATTGATCAATTTCTGACCAGGTTGCTTGGAATCATCCGGCTCCGCTTTCATCCATCACAAGATAGAAAAACGAATGTTAAAATGAAAAATGTAAATTGTTGGTGTTGGAAAAGAGCAAATGCTTAGTTTCTTGCCGGCTTCTTCTCGGTAGAATCTTCCTTCCGAACCGGTGGTAGAGTCACTACAAACAGACAGACTTTCAAAATTATGCCTACATGAAATAAATGAATTTTGAATTTTGAAACCGATTAGGAGTATGAGTACCATACTCCCTAACAGGTTGACCCGCTACCACCTTAGACTGCATCATCACTTACCACCAGGTGAGATTGCAGTCAAGGGCTAACTGGTAGTGGAATATAAAAAAATCTTTTCTATTCCGTAATCACACCCACGCCACAGATTACCTAGTGTGAATTGCCTACCTATTCAATCGCTTTCAATCGCAATGAGTGAACGTGAGAGAGGTCATCGAAACTAATAATAACAAACTAAAGAAAGAGCCTAATGAGTAATTAACAAAACAAATCAACTAATTACCATAACTTCCGCCTCTTGCCTACAGTTTGGCAACGTTGCGGCGGAAATGACGTAAGTTTCAGTTCTAAAATCATAAATATGTTTATAATTTATAATATTTTAGGAATAATCTAAGTACCTGTGCACCGCAAATAATTCTGCTATGCCATTTAAAATCGTCAATGATGAAACGATAAAAATATGTTATTTAATGAAACGATTAGGAAATTTTTAATTAGTATTTTATCTTGGGTACGAAGCCGATTTTAAATAGAATAGAATGGAATAGAATTTGTTTATTTACCAGAACAACACAAACAGACTTACATACGGAGTAACTTAAAAATTTTGTACTTAATTATTAATAGCTTAAGTCTATGATGTGTCGTGCCAATAAAAAGGTTCTGTACAGCTTAATGTTCCTGATACTAATGTACCCACAACGCTGGTATTCTGTCAGTTTACCATACCCGTAATCGGTTTCTACGTGACATCATACAGGAACGTTACATCGGTTAGCGGCTCGTCTTTATCGGAAGGGTGGTAACTGGCCACGACCGAAAACTCTTACCAGACCAGACTCGGAAGAGTTAGATAAAATTCGGAAATGATAAATTCCCAATACTCGACTGCCGGGAATCGAACCCGTGTCCTCCAAACCAGCGCTCGCCGCTGCGCCGGTGAGAGCGTCAAAATGTCGATACTGTCTCGGGATTTACACGTCACTTGGATTCAAATAACGATTGTTGTAAAGTAATATTTTTAATAAGTTTGTAGGCAGCTTGTTTTCAGTAACTAGTTTATTACAGAATCTTAACAAATGGGTGTTTAAAATTCTCATTACTCACAAATGCCTACGCATTTCGCGTAGGTAACCGATAGTTATTTGGGGATCGACCTTGTATTATTTCTACCCTCGATAGCAGACGCGAGACTAAAATATTCTCCGTACGATTTTCAAACTGAACATTTTAAATACTTGTGAATGTATATGTGTGTAAAAAGTTCACCTGGGGCGGCGTCTGGTTGGATTAACGCCAGTTTGATAAGAGCATAAACGCTGAAATAGATACCTTATGCTAAAATGTACCTATAGATGTAATTCGCAAAGATCTATCCTAGCTAAGAATATCTGAACCTACTAACGATATTTTCAAGGGAATTCAGAGAAGTAGTAGAGCTTGTTGTGGCAGGACTGCTCTGTTCTCTGGACTCTCTCTTCTTTCGCCAAACAGCATTGCTCTGTTCCGGTCACGAAAAGAAGTCATATGAGGCTTAACAGTTAACACCTACGCCTTTGGTTGATGGACACGGGGCAGCACATAACGGGGCAGTGGCGTGGACTTCATATATGCACAAAAGCACTGCCTACCCTAAAATTGATATATAACTCGTGTAAGTGGAGGTAATGATCTTCACCCGCTCGAGAAGAGAATAGAAGAGAATGAATACGGAGAGAAATAAATGATTTAATATATTATGAGACTTAAATAAAAAATTTAATGATGTAAGTTTATTGTTTAAATAAAATAATGCAAAATCTAGCCCGGCGAAGCGGGCTGGGTACGCTAGTAAAGATTTAAAAAGTGACATTTTAAGTTGGAGAATCACTCGGTGTGCGTTAACTGACAGTTTATTTTGCTATACTCCGCTAACAGCAGTAGAATCTGTGTTGTCAAGAAGACTTAAAAATTATTCATTGTAAAGTCAACATCTCCTGAGGATGCTCCGGTTTCGGAGCGAAACGTGCGTAGAGGGTGCATTGCTGAGGATCTGTTTGGTGTGGAGTATACGGATTGAAGTAATTATAAATTACACCATACAGATTCTACTGCTGTTCGCGGAGTATAGCAAATTAAGCTTAATTTTCATAATATATTAAGGATTTCCGCAAAGTAACGCCTGCTCCTATCCAATATTCAGATGACAGTAATTATTTTACGTCTAATGTTCTAAGCGTTTACCATAAAATGTGAAAATTGGAAAAGTTTGTAAGCTAGCAAAATTCCGCGGTTGAAAAATGAGACGTGCGCGGGGCGTTTTACAGTTTTTGGTCACTGCATACAATAATGGCTGAATTGGGATACTGTATATTCTGAATTCAGTTGAGGGAAAAACAGTCTAATATGAATCAGTAAAACGGGGGCGTTGACATCACAGTTTCGTATTCGGACGTCATGTTTTTCAAACCTGTCATATAATTTTAGCGAGCATGCAGTTTATTTTTTCAATCCACATATTTTCGGCTGAGTATTTATTGGTCTACCGGGATTTTGCCCGCGCCACCATATTTATTTATTCATTTATTTATTATTTATGTACCATAAAATGTGAATGAGAACATATGATACAAGAAGTGTACAAAGGAAAGCTTATCTCTATAAGAGATCTCTCAGGATGTGAGTAAGATGATTTTATTGCGGTATAGGTCAAATAAAGTACCGTCTACCGTAAACCGTATAGTTTACCGTAGTCATAACTGTAGGTACTATAATAATGATAAATAGCTCAATTTCTGAAATCCTTGCCATCTT
Source organism: Pararge aegeria (assembly GCF_905163445.1). Classification (NCBI taxonomy): domain Eukaryota; kingdom Metazoa; phylum Arthropoda; class Insecta; order Lepidoptera; family Nymphalidae; genus Pararge; species Pararge aegeria. Next base: position 4,003,217 of record NC_053195.1, on the reverse strand, counting down.
CCCTTCATTTTAATATTGCACGGCATGGCACTGCTGACTGTTTGTACATCGATAGCTTATAAAAGTTCACTGCCGGACTAAAGGCCTCTCCTTTCCTCCCATTGGGAGGGTTTGCCAATAAACACCACGATGAGCAGGCGTGTTGGCAGTGGCTTGCATAGAGGGTATGCACAGATGATATAAAATGAGTTATTTACAGTACGAGTTATACAATTTTTTTAACACTTACAATGCCTATCCTTAAGATTTTTTATAACTCGTACTGGAGATTTTTATCATCCCTACTATCCCTACTAATATTATAAATGTCAATGTAAGTTTGTTTGTTACGCTTTCACCCAAAGACTACTTAACCGATCCTCATGAAACTTTGTACACATATTCTTGGAAGTGTTAGAAGTAATATAGGATACTTTTTATTCCGAAATTAAGTTCGGTTCCTTTGGGAGAGGGGATGAGTGTTTAAAGATTTTACACCATAACCCCGACAAATTATAACCGATTTAAATAATTATTTTTGTACTATAGAGGTTATAATATGTGTTTAATTTTGCCCAAACTTTGTGTAGATCTTTTTTGTAAGGGTTATCTGGTTGGAGATAAAGGACAAAACTCCTCAGCTGACAGCAGCAAACCCCTCATTTAAGGCTTAGCGATACTGATTACTTTAACATTTTTAGATCTACAACTAAATTTAATGCCACATCAAAAAACAAAATCAAACGCAGATGAAGTCGCGGGCAACAGCTAGTTTTATTTAATCTGCGTATCCTGTGCATACCCTCTATGCAAGCCACTACGTGTTGGTGACCGTGCTACTTCTCAAACATTCCCTTAGTCGCCACGTACGACACCCGCGGAAAGAAAAGGTTTGGGCTGTCAACTGTATTCTCATCTGCCGTCACCAAATGGAAAATATCACAAATATAAGTACCACAACACAAGCCAGTCATCAATTTATCCAGCATCTTGTCACGATCTTTATCATGCTAATAATACAGCGTAGAAAAGTTAGTAGCTCTAAAGAGCTATTAAGGGCATAGATAACATTACTAATTGCGGCTAAAACTGAAATACCGCAGTAGAAGCAAAACAAAAATCACACAATTTAAATTTAATAATATGTCTGAATTTTAATATACAAATTAATCGAACGCGTAATTTAATCTTCACATAGATCCAAATACTTCTTTAATGTCGGCGGTATAGGTAGCTTCTGTATTCCGAAAGGTAGTTCAAAATTTTCCCATAGCATTTGGCGTATCGAACACCTACAAAGGTGCTTCAATTCTACAGGTTTCAAACCGCATCTTGATGCAGGGATCAGATGATCCTGTAATATGTCACCATACTTCTCCAAAGCATGTTTCCTTTGGTAATTATAGTCATTCGGTAATTGCAAATGTTTCAATGCTGCTTTATCGACGGTAAAACAAATTGCCGGTACGGCTCTCAATGACAGTTTAAGACACGTTACCAACTCATAGGGATATTTCCTATTATATTCATTGAGTCTGTCGAGAATAGATTCAATTGGGTTCGAAGAGACCTGATCTGCTGTAATTCTTGCACCAAACCTTAGGAGTATCATTAAAATTTCGGAAGCTCCCATTTGTATTACAACTCTTACCGGTGTCGCTTTTCCACAGCTCTCTAAAGGAACATCTATGAATCGGTAAGTTTTCGGTCCGTCCGTATATTCTAAACTAGCATTTGTAGCGTGATCTAGGAAAAACACCAGCGCGTGAACATTTTCTTCCTTATCCATGAAATCAGATTTCCAACCAGCCAAGAAGTACGGCGCGGAAGTACCGAATATTGCACCTAAAAATATCCTTTCGAATGTGCCTTCACAAGCATACAGTTCATCTAATAAAGCAGCTACTGTACCATTGTCCTGAAGACTCCAATCGAACGCTAGTTTCAAAGCAATATAAAGTAGGTTATGGTACTTCCCCATGAGACAGACATCGCCGTTGTCCGACTTGCAACGATTGTGGTATCTAATTGCACAAGAGACAAATGATTTGCATGTGGCGTTATCTGATCTGTTTTGGCCTCTCGCACATCCAGCTATGACGGCATTAAAATATTCTACGAGCTCCTTTCTTTTGAATCTCACGTTTAAGCCGTCCCTTTCTATACCACTGAACACTTCTTCAAAATAACATTCCATGAACGAATCCATTGTTCACACAAAATTTACAAAAAAAATATTTTAATATCTTGACATAAAGATAAATAAATAATTAAACACTTAAACTGAAATACACAGTCATTTTGTTAAATTGTCTATGTTTTTCGTGTAGTTATTCTTCTTTCGACATATAAAACAATTATTTATTATATACTTTTTTCAATACGTAGTGTTTTACACCGCAGCCGGTGCATGAATAGGAAAAATCAGTAGATGGTGTTTAACTTTAGTTTTTTTAGATATCTTACAAGTGCAGTAATCTGCTTAGCGTTGGTTCATAGTTGGGAAGCCATAAAAATCATCAACGGCAGAATAGTAAGGTAAAGTGATAGCTGGCGTACAAAAACAACGGCAAGAGCCAGTCTGACTCGGGCACAAAGGTTCCGTAGGTAGGTACTAAATAGTCTGAATGACTTAACTAAACTATTATAATATTGATTTTGTAAGGATCCGTACAAAGTAAATAAATGAATAAGTATATTACAACAATACACACGAATACACCGCCATCTAGCCCCAAAGTAAGCGTAGCTTGTGTTATAGGTACTAAGATTACTGATGAGTAATATACAAAAATAAATAATTACGTACACTACGACAACCACACATCGCCATCTAGCCTCAAAAGTAAGAGTAGCTTGTGTTATGTATGGGTAATAAGATGACCGATGAATAATTTATTAATAATACTTATAATACACAGATAAAAAGCGTTCATAACCGAACTCACAGCCTTGGTCTCAGAAAGTAGGGTCACTGACCACTGCGCCATGGACCGTTAAAAAAAATGTTAATGTTTTTCCTGTAAAATACTTAGTGTGTAGTTTTTATAGTTATATTTAGCAGACGAAACAAATGGCCAACCTGATGGTAAACAAATAAATAAATAAATATACTATGACAATACACACATCGCCTTCAAGCCCAAAAGTAAGCGTAGCTTGTGCTAGGGGCACTAAGATGACTGATGAATAATTTTATTTGGGTGATGATTAGTTTCAGCCTTTCAGGGCATTTTAACATTCGAACGTATAGCAAAACGTGATTTTATTAAACTTGGTTTCCAAAACGATAAGCCCCGGATCTACTATTTGTTCGAACCGGGGCAGAAACTCGATAGTGGAGCGCTTCCCTCCAGCGTTTGAGATGAATTACTGTAAAAAAACTCACCAATATACCTAATAATATACTGGTTGGCATTTTTCGTAAAAAGGACAGTAAGAACAATTTAACACATTTATTCTCTTACTTGTCGTTGCTCGCGACTTATTCCGCGTTAATTTTTTGTCAAATTCCGTAGAAACCGTTTGTTTTTTTCAACTAACTCTTTTGCCAAAAATCAAGTTTTTTTTCGGTTTGTGTGTAGCTGATTAACCCTAATGAATTCCACAGCGTAACGCGGGCTGGTTGGCGTGCCACGGAATGGCGCAATTCCAGGAAGAGTTTGAACGAAGAGGAGAAGGCCGATCCTCGGGAAAAAAAACAAGTTCACTCGATGCTTGGTTAGGACGTAAAGGAAGGGCAAACAAACAAAGAAGCAAACAAGCAAAAATACTTTCGCATTATTAATATAAGTAAGGATTACCTATTTTTCGCTTGTCGAGCAAGTTTATTATTTTTTACCATACCTACTTTACAATGGTTTTGGCGCTAGAACTGCTGTCCGAGGCGGGTGCCCCGGTTTGCACTTCTTGCCGGACTGAAAGCGAAAAGTAAAATCAGCCCAGCCAAGTTGACAGACGACATCAAACAAATAGCAACGAATCGCTATTACCTATTTCTGATTATTGTATTTTTATTCTTTAAATTGTAATGCTATTTATATTTAATTTTTTTTAAACATCGACTGTCACTTGTTATGTACCCACAATTTGGCAAATAAAATAAATAATAATAATTATTATTAATATATTATTATTATTAGACATAACCACGCATAGTTGTAGAGAAACTATTACACAAAACCTGTGTCCAATAAAAGACGTTCATTAATTGATATGAAAAAGATGTACTTAAAACGAAATATTAAACTTGTTGGAACTTTCATGGAAATTAAAAATGTGGCGCTTCCGGCACTAATCACATTTTTCGTACCAAAACGATCTCCCTAAGGAGACAGAAGTAGGTCGCCCAAGATTTCTCTGATGTCCCAAAGACGAATCGTAAACATTAATCGAAATAAATTGGTCGTGAAAGTCGATGTTTCTCTTTTCACGCTGTAACATTTTTCTGTATTATATTTTCGGCACCCCATTAAACTGTCCATCCCAACGAATGCAGGTGATAAAAGCTGTTTTTTTTGTTTTCTTTATCTCAAAGCAAGCTTTCGAAACGTTACGGCCCAATTAAAAATGTTTATTTAGTTTTTAATCTTCTGAATTACATTCCATCTTGTTTTCATACATTTTACATATAGGAAAGCGCCATGTTTGCTGAATAAGGTGGTGTTGAGTTCGCGGATTTGTGCTGCACTAATTGTTTGCAACGTCAATCCGATTGCAGAGCTTCGCACACTGCACTGCAAGTCGTCCACTACTGTAACGCACTTTCAATTTTATAAATACATTAAATTAATAAATACTTACTACGACAATGCACACATCGCTATCTAGCCCCAAAAAAAACGTAGCTTATTTTATGGGTGCTAAGATGAGTGATGAATATTTTTATGAATAATTTACATAAATAGTTATAAAATACAGATAATAATAATAATAAGAATAAATATACTAAGTATATATACTACGACAATACACACATCGCCATCTAGCCCCAAAGTAAGCGTAGCTTGTGTTATGGGTACTAAGATAGCAGATGAGAATTTTTTTTTTATCAATACAATACACATAAATACTTATAATATACAGATAAACACCCAGGCACTGACACACATTTATGTTTATCACACAAACATTTTCGAGTTGTGGGAATCGAACCGAAACTTGGAATCAGAAAGCAGGGTAGCTGAACACTGCACCAATGGGCCGTCAAAGTATTTTTTTTTAATTCGAATCTTCATTATTTTATTTGTACCATGTTTGTCTGAACCAGTGCACCATTCTAGATTAAATTTGACACATACACAGCCTGTATGCATCTTGGTGATGGAAATGGTGGATATAATTTTTATCCCGTAAAAATAGAATATTTATTATAAAGTGAATAATTATCATTTGTAATATTATGGAACATTTCATTGGATTGGTTATCAATTTATTTATTTTTGTCATTTTTAATATATGTGTTTGTAGTGTTTATTTTAATCCAATTTGGCATTGAATTAAGGTTGATTTTTAAAATTTTTGAATAATTTTGACTATTTAAAATTAATCTTGTGATGGACTTAGTAGAATGTATGAATGATGCCCTCTAAACTGATTGCGTTGGTTACTAACATCTTGATATTGTACAAACATTCTTACAAATCTTTATATATATATTTCTTGTGTGCGTGTGTATTTCTCTGAACTCCTCCTAGACGGCTGGACCGAATGAATTTTTTGGTACACGTTTGGGTGGCACCATGGTTTAGATTCACACAAAACAAAAAACAAACGGCGCTGGGGTCTGCTCGTAACTTTTTTTTTTAGGAAGGCCTTTATTCATATTGTGGACATAAAATTTTTAATTAAACTAATTCCTGTAAAGGTCATGTCTGCGTGGAATGGTGCCAAGAATGCTGGCTCCATTTCCAGGTTGACAAGCCAGGCTGATTTTTTGCGTAAAAAAATGAGCACTGAGACTGAGATCTTTTGCTGAACAATGAGAACAATGATTTACAATCGAAGAGCGATATGAATAATATAATGAAACAAGAAGATTAAAGAAACCGTGAAAAAAGCACACAGAAGCTACAGTTCTCGATAAATTTGTCTTTTTCCGCTTTGCTGCTGATCCTTGTAGAATGTCAACAGCAAAGCGAAAAGGTCTCCTTTATGAGAACATGCTTCGAGAATTCATCTGCTGCAAGGAGAGAGAAGAGAGAAATTGAAGACTCAATTTAAACAACAAAAGAGACTAGTGGCGAATTATTCTCACTTATTAAAGCGGTGATAGCCCAGTGGGTAAAGCTTCGGCTGCCCGTTTGGGTGCACACAGTTCGAACTTACTAATTATTGCTTAACATTAAATGCAGTAAATTAGTGTAACTTATAGTATAGGTAATTATATAATTTCTAAAATATAGTTCAACGGGTACATACCACGATAATATTATGAAATTTGTCGATAGTTCAGCCCAGTTGCATGGATCGTGGTCACGACGGGACTGGGTCGAACTATCGACAAATCCCGTCGTGACCACGATCGACCACGAAAATCTTAGTTTAAAATCTCTAGTAATTATATAAGTTTATGATATATCTTATGTACCTATCCATTAACTTGTGCACCAACCACTATTCTTTGCAAATTCTTTCTCCTTTTTATTAAGTGGTTGCCTGAAGGAGATCAGTGATAAAGCCATAATTACACCCTAATTTAGTTATTTGTCTTCATATTTGGTTTCCTTTTGGTGTGATACAATGCTATTATCATTATTGAAAAATTAATCGTTTCTCATTTATTATGTATCCGTCGTATGGATATGTCAATTTCTATGTCGTTAAGATATGTGTACAAATAAATAATTTAATTTCCTTAAAGTTGTATTGAAAGGTATATTGTACATTTCCACAAAGATGCTGTAAATGTATGTTTACAGAATCCAAAGCGATGTGTCTATTTTTCAACAACAAATGTTTCAAATGTAAATAGGAGCAAATGTTTCAAATGTAAATGGTTTAAATTAGAACATGTCTGCTCTGCACCTATCTACACTATTGCGTTTTCTTTTTCATTCGGGTTGATGTTATAAGAAAGGAGACGAGCCGATGAGAGACCAGGTCCCCGCATCTGCTATTAAAATAAGTATCTATGTATAAGACCCGTGGTCGATCGAAAAGTAAATAGTATAACGAATAAAATAATAATTGAAAATTTTGTGGTACTTGTTGGTATTTTTTTTTTATTTCATTAGTTGTGTTTCATATAAACCCATTACCGGCACACCGGGGGACACAGGTCTCCCACATATGAGATTAGTTGTGTTTACATTTTACTAGGTAATTTTTCACAATAGGTATTTAAGAAAAAAGCTTGCCCCGTTGATCGGTAATAAGCAAACTTTTTCGACTATCTGTTGCACGTAAGTTACAATAAATGAGTATTTTAGTTTTTAAATTAATTTCTTCTTTCATTAGTACTTTTTGACTTTTTCTGTATATGTTTTCTTCGCCATTGGCTGCCTAGAAGAAAACACTATGAAGCGATAAGGCCGCCAAATTGTATACGTTTGTTTTGTTATGCTTTTCATTTTTATGTAAGTACTTTTTGTGGAGTCAATAAAAGTATATTTATTAATTCATTCATACTTTTCTCATGGAAAAACAAAGCAAACGCACTATAGCACTAGTGCACAGCCAGCATATGCAAGCGACACTATCTCCACGGGGAAACGACAAAAAAAAAATGAACCTACGAACCGCTTCCATAGATTTATCTGCTCTTGAGCATGGTTGCACTGAAGGAAATAACTTCAAAATAATATGTGTAACATGAATAGAAAAACGACACTGGCGTCAGTGGTGAAGGGAAATATCGTGAAGAAACCTGCACGACTGAGAGTTCTATATTAGGAAAACTTTTATTTTATTTATTTCAATCTCATAATGTTCTCAAGGCGGGTTGATTTGATGAATTTTAAATGAAATGTTATAAATCTTGTAAAGAAAAGCTTTGCAGCACGGCTAGCATGGGCCAGAGACAATTATATCCCCGGGGAAAGGATAAAAAATTATCTTCTCCTACAGCTTTATCAACTCTCAGAACACTGGCGCACAAGAGGAAATAATATCCATCAACATCAGGGGCGTGCACTAGGTTTCTTACCAGGGTATGCATAAAGAGGGGAAATTGCAAATATCCTCCTGCTATACAAGTTATATATTAATTGTAGGATATGCAGTGCTTTTGTGCATATATTAAGTGCACGGCACTGATCAACATATAATATGTGTGATAATAAACGAGGGTAAACTCATTCTACGTTCCCATGCTTTAGCTGGTGGACACGTTATTTATATCCCTTGTCAGTGGATATAATCGGGGGATATAACTTTTGTCTCCTGGCCGTGCTAGCTTGCAGGTGGACAAGTTTTTATCCCTAGTGAGTGTTAATCACCGAGGGATAAATTCTTTGTCCCCTGCTATGGGCTATGGTAGCCGCGCAGACTATGGCCGCCGATCGATGAATTTGAGTAATTTAACCCCGAGCCGGCCATTCGCAATAATATAAACATTTTCAGTGCGTAGTTGTAGAAGCGTTCGCGGAATCTTATGGCGTAATGTTGGCCCGAATCTTCTGATTTACAGCGCGCCCGCTAATTTAAGACAAGTGCTCAGTTTTACGTTCTCAACTCGTATCGCGGTTGATTCTCCCATGTTAACATTTTTTTTTGTATCAGATAGATTTAGGTTTTACGACGTGTTTCTTGTGTAGATACGTAGCTGTGTGATTTAAGACGCTCTACGGGAATAAGTAAAGGTATAATAAATGACTGTGGAATGTTAAGGCTCGTGTATACTTATACAATAACGCAGCGTTGTCGGCGCCCAACGAGGTAGGCAGACGACATCAAAAGGAGTCGCTGGGAGCCGCTGGAAGCAAGCGGTCCGGTATGGAGTTCTCTCTTGTAGGGAATTCCAAGCCGTGGATTTTGGAATTCCCTACAAGAGAGAACTCCATACAATGTGTAAGCGAATTACGAAATAGGTAATGTTGAAGGGTACATAAGTATACTACCTGTTGAAAAATTAAATCAAAAGAAGCATATATATTTTTCCATACAAACTAATTCAAAACAGTCTAGGTGTTTACTTATATTGAAGACACCCGACACGCGCATAGTACCTACGCGACGCGATGCGTACCTATTATGATGACAAGTCACTCGATTTTAACTTTGCATGTGATGTTAAGGCTGTATTTGTTTTGTGGCGGTCTCCACATTACATAACTAGATGGCGCTACTAAAATCCTACATCGCGCTAGCGAAGTGTTCACGAAGAATGCCTATATATACAACTTCCAAAAATGAATGTTCGGACCTCGGTCCCCGAGCACGATCACCCGCTCGGAGGAAGATCTTCCTATTGTTACGGTCGAGCGTATCACGATAGCTCCCCGTACAGTTTTATTTCAGTAAAAACTATTAGCGTTTCGGTTTAACAGATAAGACTCACAGACAGTAAATAATGCATCTCTAAAGCCTGTGAAGTATTATTTCGCTTTTCATTTACACGTTGTATACAAAGCAACGCTTCTGTGGGTATGCGATGGGCACGTCCTGCAAAGTGCCGTCCTCTGTCCACCAATAAATAAATAAATACACTACGACGATCCACACATCGCCACCTAGCCCCAAAGTAAGCGTAGCTTGTGTTATGGGTACTAAGATGACTGATGAATATTTTTATTAATAATATACATAAACACCCAGACAATGAGAAACATTCATATTCATCATACAAACATTTTCCAGTTGTGGGAATTGAACCCACGGCCTTCGATACTCAGAAAGTAGGGTAGCTGCAAACTGCGCCAATCGGTCGTCAAATATATATATACTATATATATTTATATGTTATTCATTGATATAAGTAGTTATGTTATATATTTATATATGTTGTATATGATTTTTAGTAGTTTACATTAATTATGGGTAATTTTATGTATGTTTATATCTTATTTGTATATATATAGTATAGTTATATATTTATTTTATTTTTTCTTTAAACAATTTTATTTATATATTTGTATAATTTTTAAATCTTGTTGATTGCACCACCTACTCGTACCTCGTTTCTATGTTTTTCCCTTTCACGCCTTTGGTTGCCTGGAAGAAATCGCTATGTAGCGATAAGTCCACCAAATTGTACTCTCTTGCTCTGTATTTATATCTCTGTAACTACTTTTTTTCTTTGGTGTACAATAAAAGTGTATTAATTCATTCATTCATACTATAACTTACAAGTATATTGTGTAGGGAGCGGAGAAAAAAAATCATGTGTGTATGCGAAACTTATTAGAAGTTTCCCCCGGAAGAAGTCGCGCAGAACCACTAGTCTTGTTATAATCCTCAGACATTTGTAATGAAGTTCGTTTATTTCAGTACTATAGCAGTTTTTCTGGAGGTTAGTCATAGTCTACATTTGAATGACGTCAGAGCGTTATTTATCTTTGGACATATAGATTTATGGCTTTTAGACAATTTGTTTGTTTTACTATACTTACGAAAGACTTACTTACTAAAGATCCTTATTCCTTGTACACGTTTTTTCTTGTTGCAGGTTATAAGAAAGAAGAATAGATACAATATGAGAAAGCCAAAGACACCTAAATGATTAAAATCGGCGTACCAGGGGCTACACTTAAATGGAAAATATATACATACACACATAGTCTGTTAAACACATTACCCTCCTGTAGTCGGGTTAGAATATTCATTGAGTGTAAGACTTTAAATGAAAACCCCGCTTATGTTTTGGTTGTCACAGCGAATTATTTCTAATGACACGTTTATATAGTTATTTCTCTACAAGTATTGAATAGAAGAATCGGTGATAGCGCATTGGATAAGAGCTCGACTTCACTGTCGGGGGGCGGCGAGTTCGAATCCCAGCATCTCTAACTTTTCTAAGTTATGTGTGTCTTAAGTAATTAAAATATCACTTGTTTCCACGGTGAAGAAAAACATCGTGAGGAAACCTGCATGCCAGAGAGTTCTATATAATTTTCTCAAAGGTGCGTGGAGTCCACCAATCCGCACCGGGCCAGCGTGTTTGACTAACCCCTTCTAAATGTGGAAGGAGACTCTGTAGTTAATCGGTTGATGTGGTGGTGATGATGATGATGATGAAGATTTAATAGTCATCCCAGGAATTGAGTTGTGGAACAAAAGACTGTCATTGTCACGAATTCCCATAGCATAGCACTCTCGTCGTTGTCATGAATCCCCATAGCATATCCATAAATTCAACATTTCATACTGCGAGGTTAAATCGAGCAGGATGGCATGAAACAGCAAAAATACCCTCTATAAACGAGAAGATAATATAACTTATTAGGACAGGCAGTGCTTTTGTGCATATATGAAGAGCGCACGCAGATAGTTTTACCCTTATCGCATCGAGTTACCGGTACGTGGATAGCTAAGCAAGTCCAACGCTTCATACATCAAAATCTAATAAGCAATTACTGTGGACGCAGAGAGTATAGATCAACGTAAGCGTAACAACGTAATCAAGTAGATTGATAAACTCATAACGCTACCGTAGTCGCGGAATATAAATAAAACACGTAATAAAGATGGTAAGTTTATTATATTATGAATCCCTTTACATTATCATAAATGAAACTGAATATGAATAAATAGTGTACTACTGAATATATTTTGGCCGGTATTCAAAGACATTTTTTAGTTACACTCCAATACATTATGTGATAATAAATCCACGAGAAACATTTTTCAGCTTTTTACTTTTAAATAATCCTAACCAGGCACCAACGATGCTGGGGTTATATTGACCCGGGGCAAATTTAATAATGTGTGTAGTTGGCAGAACCCTTCAATTTGTTTCTGTGAGTTCGATTCCCACAACTGAAAAAAGTTAGTCTGATGAACATGAATGTTTTTCAAGTGTTCATCTTATATTATAAGTATTAAAATGCATATTATATACTTTCGTAAATTGTTCATCAGTTATCTTAGTACCCATAACACAAGCTACGCTTACTTTTAGGCTAGATTGCAATTTGTGTATTGTAGAAATAAGGTATTTTTATTTGTACTCCGATTTTATATAATTACCGACAATAATACTCATTATATGCACTTGTGAAAACGTGACATGTCTAATCTAGCTTGATACATTAGTAATAAAATTACAAATTCAAAGCTGATATTATACAACGTCTTATTGAGAAAACAAATAAAAGTTTATTTTTTGAAAATTAACACTAATGGTTTCAGTTGGGAATAAAATTGGGGTCTCCACAACCCAGCGTTTTCACCCGGCATGTCACCCACCCCTTTATTTTTAAAATAGATACAAATTCGAAGCAGATATAGTGTAATTTATTGAAAGGAGCATCGTTTGGCCATGACATATTAAGCGTTTTGCTTGTTCGAATGGTTTAGTCGGAAATGTATATAAAACCGCTCTTTAATCGGTTACTTGCACATGGGTATAAAGAGTCCTCAAAAATCTAAGAATTACCGCTCGAAGCTAAATAGATGATCGAACACGGTCAATCAACCCAGTCATCGCCCCCACATTAAAATAATTTTGTTCGGTTTTATACCATTTCAAATATTGACCCATTTTATGGCCTTCGCACAAAATATCGACTCTAATTAAAGCAACGAAATGTGGTATCATGATATTGATATCATGTGAAATAAGGAAAACGTTTGTTTCAGTGCTATGAGACGAGTGGACCACTCGCTTAAGGTTACCAAAACCCTGCCCAAAAGACACGCCCCTGGGAGGACGTCTAGCAAGCCCCGCCTCCTTAGCCACAAATAGTCCAACGTTGTATTGTCTTGTTTACATTTTACAGAGCTCCACTCGCGTAAATTTTCTTTGTGCAATGTATCTGTAAGATTAAGTCTATCGATTACAGAAGCAGTGCGCAGAAAAAATTTACGCTAGTAAATCCTTGATAAACTCACGTACTTTTAGTTAAATACCACAGCGTTAACAATCTTAACATTTGTTTTAATCTAAAAATGCATGAGCATTTTTTTGTAATATTCACTTAATTACATTTATACATGCCTTTTTTTCAGTCTGAACTAAAGACAATTTCCATATTTAACAAAAAATACATCTCATGAATGCAATCATTCTTTACAAATAAACGTGGCAGTACTTTACGCAGTGTTCTGTCGGCACTTCAACTGACTGAACCTTCCAAATGCGAAAGCGTGATAAAATACTGCATAACTTAATAACGTTGTATTTATAAAAATGGTCTTTATATGTTTTCAACAATCAAAATTGCTTAGAAAGGACTTTAGTCCTAAAATAAAAGGTAAATAACTATAATATAATTAGGATGATTTAAATTACAAGGTTAATATTAGTGTTCATCCAAATGAGCGTACACACGTCGAAGTTTCTCTCTTTTCTTTTTGTTGGCGTGTTTCTTTTCCTGTTTCCACGGTTTGCCAATGACTGAATTACCCGCCACTTGCGCGTTTGTTTCTCTCGTTATCCTGGAAAGCAAATTTAAAATAAAATCCCACGGACAATGTTATTTTATTAATTTATTAAAACAATGTATAACATATTTTATAGGTTATTCGCGCCATTTTCAGGTTACTGCAAATTCCTCTTATATAAAAGCACAAAAGATAAGGTACTGAAAAATACTAAAATAAAACGAAACAACAGTCGTCATGCTCGCAATGTAAGTAGGTATGCGAGAAAACATATTGTTGATAGGATATTTTGCAACTTAAACTATATCAAAACACATTTCGTAGTTCGTACAAGTACGCCACAGAATTAAGAATATACAGAAACCTAATCATGCCATAATTAGGTTATCAGAATTAAGACACGACTAATATTGAAGTGTCCAAAACTACCCCACTTTAGGGTTGTTTCTCGAATGACCGGTTAAACACTTCCTAAGATTTAGCAGATGAAAGTAATGTTTTACTTCTAATTTTATAAACGTTTAAATTAATTTGAGTTTTTAGAATTAGATTAAAATTGTATGTATGTTGAAACCGACTTCCAAAAACAATATTTTGCAATGTTTTTTTTTTAATGTTGTCTAGATTCATAATTCAACCATTGAATTGCTACTACCAGATTCCAGGTTTTTTTTTCATGGGCAGGGATAATTTTTCCTTCCGGGGAAAGGATATAAAGCCATCTTCTCCCATTGCTTTATCAACTCTCTGAGCATTAACGCAAGTGTGGAAATAATAAACGGGGCAAACTTCTGCTATTCCTGGTTGCCGTGCTTTGGGCCGGTACCGGGGGATATATATGTATAATATACCGGGGGATATAATCAGGGGATAGAAGTTTTGGATAACGCATAAATGTATGAAGTAATAAATTACATCTATTTGTGTCGAATGGGAACATTTATTTACGATATCATTAAATACATTTCGAAAGCTCAAAAGTACATTCGAACCAAATTTCAAAGGTATTTTAAGTCCCACTCATTATTCGTGAATACCGAAAGCGCGTTGACAAGATCACTCAAAACATATTCCATGTTCGCCCAAGATGAAAGAGCACCCGAATATTGTCAATTATATTAAAAGGGAAACCTAAATTTACTCCCGGAGACGGACTGGGCACCCTGGCCTGTAGCCAAGCATTAATTCATAAAATTTAACTGCTTTACGAGGAGACGGGCGGTTAACGAGCGAGGAAATTGCTCTTAAAGTAAATACGGACGCTGTAATGCACGTACCGGGCTGATGTCGGAATGCGAAAATGGTGGAGTACATCTAGGTTATTGAGTGCTAATATCATTTTTTAGGTGTGAGTTAACATATTTTACATTTTCCGACTAATGTATTTACACAGTTAAAGCATTATTTTCATGTGCAAACATATTTTAAACAAACGTTTGCACGCGGCTTAATCTGAATTTATTTAGTTTTTTTAGTTAATCCAACGAGATTTTTTTTCCGAGCCGAAAAGTCGAAAACGATAACTATATCCAAGAAATAATTTAGGAGTACACCTTTTTATGACATAGCTTATTTCTGCCGAGAAACAGCGTTGTTGCAATGTTGTGATCCGGTCTGAAGGGCGGGCTGGTGTAATTACAGGCATATGAGACTTAACACCTACGCTTCAGGTTATTGGATACAGGGCAGCACGTTGCAGGACGTTTTCCTTATATGACCTGCGAAGTGTTGCTTTATATATAGTCGATGGTTTTCCACCTGCCATCTGCTTAACCCGTCCATTATTACTATGAATAAAAAACAAGCTGTCTCTATGTAAAATAATGTCAAATACAACAACACTACTGTCATAAAATGCTTTAAAACATTAGTTAACATTTACTAACATAGTGTTAGATTTTGTAACGATCCGTTAAATGTTTTAAGAACTTCGACTGTTCTATAATATTTTATGAGTATAACCACCTGTGTTATTTTCTACACTCACCCGGGTTGTTTTTTATCAAAAAATTATATATTTTGTTACAATTTGTTTAATAAAATTTAGGCTCGAATTCACCGTTGGAACAAAACGTGATTTTTGCCCGTTTTTACTAACGACGAACCAATAAATAGAGCATATTCTGAAAAGATAAGCATACATCAACCGTTCACCAAAAGTCATTACCTTAGAGTTGTTGAAACGTTTTTTTTCTATAAACATCACCTAAATGATTAGACCTACGATTTAGGCGATTCCTAGGTTTTGTGAAAACGCTATAGTAAGTTAAATTACTGTTGTCACTGGACTATCATTGTCACTGGATATTTTAACTTGTGAGTACGTTTTGGAGGGAATTTTTGTAGTAATTTTTGCTCTATCAAACAAGTGAGATATGAGGTACGTTTTACTGAATCAAACAAGTGAGAACAGGACGCCGTCATTCGACGTAGTGAGATAGCAATTTTAGAATTAACAAAATTATCTACAGATGTGGAATGTTTCTTAATTCAAATTACATTGTAACCCGCAGGGGGTAAAGGATTACAGTACAAAATTGCGACCCCGCTAAGCATTGTATGATAAGATGTTGTAAAAGACATAGTCGAAATGAAAATGAATGAGGATAGTACTGGCATGTCCTCGACGGTTAAAGTCCCAAAATAATATAAAGATTAAATCCACCATATTCGTCAGTTTGCAATAGTGTAGGGAATCCAGAACTAAGGATAAAAATGAAACCTGTGTCTCAGGGTCATGTGTTATGTTCACGTGCGCGCGTGCTTGCGTGCGTGCCTTCGTGAACGCGTGCGTTTGTGCGTGTTTGTGTGGTTTTTTTTTTCTATCTTAAGGTACTACTCCAAATTTGTAACTTTATTACCTTTAATTGTTTAGCCAAATAATTTATGCCGTCTTGCATTGAAATAGCTGCATAGCGTATAATTTTAGGATTACATTCAGTTTGTTAGAGGGATAAGGTTACTGGTTTTTACAGTGTCGAGCAAGTGGTGCGAAGTATATTTCTAACCAAGAACCGATGGCATACTTACTTGCTGATGGAATTTTTTCCCTAAACAAAAGATAAAATAAAACAATTTACACGCAAATTGTGTTTCATTTTGCCCAACTCACCCTAAAACTGGTTTTCCTTGGACATGCGCCGTACTTTTCTTCATTGCAAAGAAAGTGTTGTCAATTTCAGTAGACTTGTTCAACCATCCCTGTAAGGAAACAATGTTTTGATTTAATTCTATTATTCCGAATTTTAGCATTCTAAAGTCATTCTAAAGTTTCGAAGAGAACGATCGATAACGATCAATAGTGTGAAACAAACCTCAACAGCCCGAGACTCCCTGGGCGTAGGCTTCCGCGTTTCATTCTTCTTCTCTTCAATAAGTTGGTCGACGGGTGCGGGTTCATATCCCGGCGGGAGCTGTTCCCACTGCAGGCGACCGTTTGCCGCGTCCTTGAGGAAAAGGCGAGCTGAACGTGACTGGTCCGGTTGGCCGGCTGCCGTCATGAAGCCTCTGTTGACTGGAGTTACAAATGTGTTGCGTTAACGGAAACAAAAACATTTACATGGCCAAAATACTCGAGAGCGGCTGCTCGGAGCTGATAGCTTAGTGGTTTTTAATTTTTCCTTTTCTTCTGGCTTTACACAGTTTTAATAACAGTTAGGGAAACTTAAAATATAAAACATGCGGAGAAATTGATGGGGTGGAAGAAATTGGAAGGGTGCGAAACGGCCCCCCAAAACCCCTCCTCAAATCTACCGCAAACTCGCCCCAAAAAGGACTGATACAGCGCCTTCTCACAGCAACTAGCCACCTATATGGGCAAGTTCTTCAAAGTACTATATTGTAACATTTACACAACACACACACACAACCCAGTTGCATGGATCCCGTCGTCGCTCCCGTCGTGACCATGATCCAGTTGCATGGATCCCGTCGTCGCTCCCGTCGTATCGGACCACGATCCATGCAACTGGGTCGAAATATCGACAAATCCAAAATATTATCGTTGTATGTACCCGTTGAACTATATTTAAGAAATGTTGATTAACCACGAAACTCTTAGTTTAAAATCTTTAACTATATTGTAAATTTGAAACTTTTATAATAACTATTTTAAAAGAACTCACTCATACAAAACGAGTTTAAAGAAAAATCGGAAAGAACCGCGTCCGCCATGCATGAAGCCTCCCGCCTTTTTTTCAGCTTAGTGGTTAGAGCTTCGGAAGCACTGAGTTTTCTTTTCTTTATTTTTCCCGTAGGGAAAAGGCAAAGGTATATTACCGTACAGCCATGTCTGCAGTGTTTAATATTCATATCTTACCTAGGTACTGAATTTATTGACTTATATCAAAATCCTCGATCGTTTTTAATTAAAGCAATTAAAGTTCATTGATTTTTAATTCACTGGAATAATCTGACAGTGGCTAATGTCACTTTGTAAAATGCTGTTGTAGCAATATTTTATTTAATAGTGTTGTCAAAGATTAATAGTGATTCACCTCACAAGCTAATGGTAACATATCTAATATTAATAAAAGTAATTCTAAATATGAATTATAGTAAGGTAGTCATTACCACCCCTAATTGGTTCTACACGACATCGCACCGGAACACTAAATCGCTTAGCGGCACGTCTTTATCGGTAGGGTGGTAACTAGCCACGGCCGAAGCCTCCCACCAGACCAGACCATAGAAAATTCAGAATTTATAAATTCCCCCTGCCGGGAATCGAACCCGGGACCTACTTAAATTCATAGCGCTCACCGTTGCGCCAGGGAGCTCGTCGAAAACACGGATATTTTGATATTTTAAATATAACTGCCATACTCCCTAGCAGGTTAGCCCACTACCATCTTAGACTGCATCATAACTCACCACCAGGTGAGATTGCAGTCAAGGGCTAACCTGTAGTTGAATAAAAAAAAAAAACATCGCCTTCTCGATTAAACTTTCAATAACTGTACTTCAATCAAATGAAAAGAGTGAAATACAGAAACTACTAAAATTAACTAATTTCGAAAAATTGAAAAAATGTTTAAAGGACTCACACGCATGCGCAGTGAGTATCTTCTTATATTCAAGCTCACTGCCTTCGTACTCGGGAAGCAACAAGCCGTATTTCTTCGCGAAAGTATGTCGCCCTACTAGTTCACACAGTCTAGCCATCGCCGCCTCGTGAGCCCGCATCTATAAAAATACTTTTAGTCTTAACGTATATAAAAACAACACTTCTTTCTACAATCCTGTAGTTAGAATGCACCGTCTATATGACGATCTGGTTCATCTTGACATCTTTAATACTTAATCTGTTTCTTTCATTACTAAATTCTTTTATCCAACGTGCAAATGAAAACCGAAATAATACTTCACAGGCTTTAGAGGTACATTATGTACTGTCACTGAGACTTATCTGAGGAACCGAAAACCTAATAGTTTTTGAGTAAATCACTGCCATGGATTTTACTGAAAGAAATCAGATACAGCCATCATAACATCACATGCAAAGTTAAAATCATGCGACTCCTGTCATTCTATGGGTGCGCGACGCGTAGCGTAGGTACTATGCGCGTGTCGGTCTTTTATCTTTAATAGGGTTGTCATAAGTAAAAACTTGTTTAAACTTGTTTTAAATTCGTTTGTATGGAAAAATATTCCCCCCCACTTCCCCCCGCGGAGCCTGCGACCTGATGCCTGTGGACATCGAACAGAGGTCCTTGACCAGTCACTGAAACTTCGGTCTAGAAGGGGCTTTTGTATCGACTCCTGCAACTCGTTCCACTACTTCTAAAGTCGGTAGGAAACTATAAAGAAAACTATAACTATTGGGAGAAAATAAAATTTGGTCCTGTCCTGTTCTGTATCTCCTGGCCTTGCTAGCCCATGATGGTGAAAAATAGCCCAGAATGAAAAAAAGAGATGTTAAAAAATTTCACCTGGTCAATAGGCAGGACAGCAGTTAAAAGTAGATCCGGAGCCACTGCATAAGCCGGTAACACTAGGCCAGGACAATCCAATAACTCTATATCTTCGTCCAAAATCAGTGATTGGATGTGCCGCGTGTGACCTGGCATAGAACTTACGCTCACCTGAAAATATGATTTAGTTTTACCATAATACAAACAATTATAAGTTTTCAGTTGAACGCAATGTGCTAAAGGCCCGACCACCAGGGGCCGTATCTTATGAGTATATTGCTATTATAATATATTGTTTTGCACTAAATCAAGTTATGCAAGTCATCTAAGAGCTCACCAGCTCACCAGCTCTCAGCCGGAATCCAAAACAGTCACTGTGACCTAATATGGTTAGGATTGATTGATTGAGTTTTAAGTTAAAACATAAGTATTTTATTACTCAGGACCATATAAAATCACCAACATATATATATGATCAGCCAATCTACACTTAAGACTTGAAAACCTGTTCTTAACTTCATGTTGGTTTATCGATATGAGCTTTGATTAGACCATCAACGCGTTCAAAACATCAATAGAACAATGTGAATGCACCATTTTAGCAAAAAGTAGTGACAGTAGCGACTTTGCAATATGTTGTTAAGTGAAGAGAACAAGAAACAAAAATTACCTTCTTAGTTTGCATCAGAATATTGACAGAACTTGACTTTCCAACGTTAGGATAACCAATCATTCCTACTGTTACTCTAGGAGGATTTTTCAATTTGTCCAACTTCTGTTCTTTAAGTACTTGTAACAGCTTATCTCTATCATATATTTCATGTGAATTTTGTACTGTATCTTTGTTTGTATGTGTACCTTCATTTTCAGCTGGATTACTTATTGGACTTTCTGAAATAATTTTTTCACTTTCATTTTCATTTGTAACTTCTTCAGCTTGACTGCCAGCTGCACCTTTAGTAACTATATCCCTATTACTTTGAAATGGTAAAATCGGTTTCCCCAATCTCAAATTTTCCATTACTCTATCCAAAGCTTCTTGTATTGCATGTACTTTATTTGCAGTACTATTTACTGCTTTATCAATCTCTCCAATTTGTCTTTTAAAAATTTCAATGTCATCTTGTGTATCATTTAGAGAGTTAGGATTTTCTATATCACTGTCTTCACCTGAATCCCCAGTTTCAGCACCAGAGTCTATCAATTGTTCCTCTAAAACTGATGTTTCATTTTCTTCGGATATCTTCCTTTCCTTGCTTACTGTAGATTTAGCGGCCGAGAAGAATATTATGGTGATATTCTGAAAAAATTGTAACAATTATCTTCATTAATTCTGAATCGGATTTCAGATTTTTTCGGGTTGCGAAAGTTCCTTCTCAAGAGCTGTTTATATATATTTAACAAAATACCAGATGACATCAAAAACATTGAGATAATCATACTATATTTAATTGGAAACTTAAAAATCACTTAATAAACAAATGTTACTTTTAAATAAATAATTACTGAGCTGAAAAATTTTACTAAATATCTGAGCATTAAATTCAAAATTCAAATCCAAATTCAAAATTCATTTATTTCAAGTAGGCCTAATATAAGCACTTTTGAAACATCAAGTCTGTCTGTGTGTAGTGACTCTACCACCGGTTTGGAAGGCAGATTCTACCGAGAAGAAGCCGGCAAAAAACTCAGCAGTTGCTCTTTTCCAACATTAACAATTTACATTTTACATTTCAAAATTCATTTTTCTATTTTGTGAGAGTTGTCATTAACAAATTCATCAATTGTATAATAACCTTGCTGTATAAATTATAACTGCTTCAACAATCGTGACTGTATAAACACTCTGACATTATTATTAGAAAAACATTAAGTTTTATGTTCTTGGCAAAGGTGTAAAATTTTAAATCAAAATTATTTATATAAGAATTTGAGTGGTTATTTGGAAACTTTCTTTTCACCTGGTTAAAATAATTTCAATCATACTTAATAATGTGTATTAAGTAGATAGGCATAATAACATAATTATTATTATGTTAAAGGTACATGAGAGCAATAAATTAATGAATTAATTATTATTGAAGTGAATAATACTATGTATTATTAACTGAACCGTACCTACCTCTTTATTGAAGTAATCAGCCCAGCATTTACGCACATATTCAGTTGTCAAGTCAGCCTTGTTCAGCAACAATATACATTTACACTTTTGTTCAGCCGCATATCTTTCCAAGTCACTACACCTGGATACAGGAATAAAAAATTAAATTTAAAAACAAATTCAATTTCATTTCACACACAGCAGTTATGTATTGTATATGTGTGTGACTGTGTTTCTACTTACTACTACTATTTTCCTTCCACATTACCATTAATAATCATTTAGACTTCAAGGTATCTTTTGAATTTTGAATTTTGGTATCTTAATCTCTTTTTTTACTTTTCCTGGAATAAAAATTACCTGAACAATAAAGGATTCCTTGCATCCAACAAAATCAGAACAATATCAGATTTCTCCAAAGTACGCCACAACTGTTTCCATAGTTCTAGATTCCGCTCATAAGGTGTGACAGCTGCACCAAGTTTTTCTTGAAGTTCGTTTAAATGCCTCCTCCAGTCTAAGAAAGCATCTCTTTCTCTGGTCAATTGTTCTTCCGCTGTAATGCCTGGTTTCCAAGATGGCCTGAAATTAGTTTAATATTAACTAATAGCAATATTCCCAAGAAGATACATTAGTTACTGAAGCTGTAAAATCAAAATAGTAACACAAATTCTTGATAACTACAACTAAAGAAAGTACTACAGTTAATATGAAAAGTATAAATCAAACAGTCAACTTCAGTTAATGTCAGTCTCAATTTTACTGTCTAACTTGTTCTTCTACCTCTTCATGATTATAGGTAATTTTTGCTCACATACATATTTCTGAATTTATTAAAAAAATGTGACTATAGTAATTTGAACATTAGAAGTAATTCATAGTCACTGTGTCCAATGAAAATTGGTTCAATAATTTTTCACTTGCACCCGGACAGACAGACACGGTGGGGACTGTATTTTATAACTAGCTGACACCTTCGACTTTGTTTTTTAAAAATACATTAAGAATTGCTCCATTAAACAGGAACTTGCTTCCTTTAGCTATGATTAAACAGAACTAATTTTCTAGTGTCTAAGATAATATCCATCATAATCCACACAAGTATAAAGCTACTGGAAAAAGCAACTTTATCAATAATAAGCTTATATTGTATGATTTGTTTAATTGTCTTTAATGATGATGTGAGGAGGTGACAACAAAAAAAACACCCAGCTAAGTGTATGGGCTTCTTCTTAGTAAGAAAAATGCCTTTTGTGTGATTAATTAGTGCCTTTTTCTTCTTGGGGCAGTTGCTATGCAAGGCACAGAGTCCCAGTGTCACTGCCAATCTACTGTAACAACCACTGTCTGTAGTTCCCTAACAGTACTGGTTTTAGAGAGAAACAGCAACCATTTCTTGGCTGATAGTTGAGCTTAGCCTCACAGGGCCAAAAATAAATACCAGTGGGTACAATATCTCACTACAGATGTATGCTACACTTATGCATTAGTCTCAGTAGTTTTATAAGAGGAAAGCTTTAATTTGCCATCAAACTAAATATCTCACCTCCTTGGAACAGTCAGAGGTTCATCGAAATCTGGCTGTGATGTAACTATTTCTACTTCACAGGGTGCTGACTTGACATATTTAACATTCAGCTTCTCCGCTATAAACTCTCTGTTAGCTAACTCAGCTGTGGAGAGGAATTCTTGGAGAGATGACTCCGCTGTCACAGATTGCAAGTTCAGACGTCCCCATTCATATCCATCGTTAATTTCAGTTGTGTGGAGCTGAAAATGAGGAAAATTACATTATAATAATAAATGATCATAGGGTTAAATGAAAGTTATATTTCATAGGGCCCTGCTATTCCTGGCTGTGGCAGCAGAGAAAAGGTTGGGTAAGAGATGTCAAGCACCTGCAGAGCTGATAGATTTCTATCGCGGAGAGCCGCAAGCTGAACAAGACCTTGGAATTTTTAACCCCTACAAAAAACCTAGGACCAGCAGTTCACGTCCATTGGATAAGTTGATGTAGTACTATCCTTGTAGTAAGCTTTTCGAGATAGAAACTTAGAAAAATAAGTTAAGAAGTTGTTTACCATCGTGTTATCTTCGACATGTCTGCGATGTCGATTTTTAGCAAATCTATCTTTAATAAGTGCTCGCCCGAGTGAATCTTTATTCTTCTTCCCCATAGTGACTCGTCTGATATAAAATTATGCACGGTATTAAACAGAAACAAAATGGAAATTGGAAATGAGTGTGGTTAGCCAAAACAACATGTGTGAACTGTGAAATGACATTGACAATAAAAGTCAAAGTCAAAGTCAAATAATTGTGAATTTCAATAAAATAGACAGCGATTCAAGGAAGCAACATTCAGATTCATACCACGAAACAATTTTTATATCTGTGATAACTGATACCACCAATCCGCGCTGGGCTAGCATGGTGGTCTGACCAGACCCGTGGAGGAGGAGCTAGGGAATAATGCTAACGAGAATATAATCACTGCGTTTTACTAGTGAGCGAATTGCAAGATTAGCCCCAGTCTGATTCAGATCTTTAAAGTGTATCTATGATTAGGTGATAGCAACCTCAGAGGCTCAGATACAGGACCAAATAGCAACTGATAGAAACCCATCTGTACAACCTGAGCAACCCAAAATATCATTGTTGGACTGTTCCTAGTAGCAGACCATAGACAGTAGAATGCCATAGACTAAATCTGGTCTAGCCTCCAGTCAATCAAGTCGCGAAAACCCAGCCGAAATCCTTACTACCAAACAACAATAGTGGGTTTAATTTGAAAAGGTTTGTATTAATTTCACGAAATTTGCATCGTAATATTAGTTCAGTTATCAATTAAAGGTACTTGAGATGTCCTCTTATTACATTTCAGTGATGATGTCCGACTATTACGACCGCTATCATCGCTGGGAGCCTTTGGCCGAATTTCATTTCTCTATCGACGAAAACGAGGATCTTTATGACGACGATAATTATTTCTATTGTTTGTGCAGTCGAGCTTTCATAAGGTTAGTTCAAATACTACGAATTACACTTCAGAATAGTTTTTTATAGGATCATGTTAACAATCAATACATTGTACAAATTTGGAAAAAGTTGACAAGTTTTTAATCTCGAGTTTTATAAAGGCAGATTTAATGTACTCTTTCAAATGAAAATAAATCCATAGATTCTCTAAGATAAGATAAGATTTCTCTAATTCTAATTGTCATCACGAGCAGCCTGAATTCATTCACGACTGAATATGGGCCTCACTCAAAACTGCGACCTCACATACCCCTTTGCCTGCAGCCTACGTTCTAGCTAGAACATCTTATCTGCTTCATAAAGTTCGAAATGCATCAGTGTCCCACACTGAACTCACTCAACTTCAAAACAACACTCTAGGTGACTGACTGACCAGATCTGAACTGAATTTGGCTTCTTAGGGTGCCCCAGCATACATTGGGTAACCTCTTTTTTTCTTCCCTACCAGTCTAAATTTGAGCCCAGGAAAATATTTTTTTTTAGTAACACTACATTGTTCTAAAGAAGTAGTTCATCAAAATAACTTAATTGTTAAACTTCTTTTAGGGATGGGGTGAACACTTATTTTGCTGATAAAGAATGTGGCAGTGAGAGTGATTGTGAAATAGTGTCACAATCACAAGAAGTTGATGATCACTCCCACGTCCATTTCTCTGCGAATACTTCCTACAAAGTTAAGTGTGAGGTAAGATACAATATTTGTAGTTATTTATGTATTAGGTATAATGGTTTTTAATGTATTGGAGAGTTTGTTACCTGAAACACATGCAACTGGGTTTAGTGTGAAGAGAGCTTGGAACTTCTGAGTTTTACACAAAATTTAAACCAATCTGGCAACTCAAAGTAGCACCGCACCATCTGTGGACATGGGCACTTGGTATTGTTAAGGATAAAACTTCAGACAAAAGTCCACTGATTAAAATGTGATGCTTATACAATGAGATTGATTGAAATTCAAATGATTTGTATAATCACTACTATAGAAAAATATACTAAACTATAGACTAAGAATACACTATAGATATAATCTACAAAAATTATTAAAGTAATTACTTAGAAGATGCTACACTACTTCAAACATATATTTAGCATCACATACTTATTTAAGAAAAAAGAATCTTTATTCATGCATAAATTTTAATTTAATTTATTTTTGTAAGAATTATGAAGACGCATAAAATATTAAATTTTATTTGTAAGAAATTGTTCTAAATAAGTCATTGTTTACATGTTTCAATGTTTGATGGCCGATTGGTGCAGTGGGCAGCAACCCTGCTTTCTGAGTCCAAGGCTGTGGGTTCGATTCCCACAACTGGAAAATATTTGTGTGATGAACATGAATGTTTTTCAGTGTTTTGGTTTATATGTAAATATTATAAGTATTTATTTATATTATTGATAAAAATATTCATAGGTCATCTTAGTACCCACAACACAAGCTACGCTCACTTTGAGGCTAGATGGTGATGTGTGTATTGTCGTATTATATTTATGTATTTATTTAAATGAATATTATGCAATGAACAGTGTCAGTAACTGATTTACAGAAAGATGAAGGTGCCAGCTGTTATTGCAGCGCATCACACACAGACAACTATGGTTCAAATGATGAACTGGATCCTACTCAAATGCACTGTTTTCCATCTCATCCTCTCCAGCCTAGTGATAGTGGGGCAGACCTAACTTATCAAGATTGTCATTCAGACTACACCACTCATGATAAAATAGAGAAAATGGAACAAAATTTTGCTGAAATCAATGAAAACTACTTATCTGTGGACACATGGGAAAAGTTTTGGGCTTTGAATGGTGAAAGAATAATATGGGCATCATGGATAGAGAAATATAGTGATTATATAAATCCTGCTTTTCTGGGAGAAAATAATGAACTATCAATGGATAATTATAATATTCCGAAACAACATTCCACTGAACCCATTTGTTATAAAGCAGTGGATTCTAAGCACAAAAATGAAAATGAAGATGTAAGAGAAAGAAAATTCTCTTATGACTCTAAAGTTAATCCATATAAAAAGAAGCAAAAAGAACTAACTATAGAGGTTAATAAAATTGATAAAACTGATGGAGTAATATCAAATAAAGATGATATTTGGGCTCCTGTGCATAGAAGAAGGTCATGTTCTGAACATGAAAGAATTGTAAGTCCTAGGACTCTACCTGGGACTGATTCAATGACAAATGTGACTAAATTAACATTATCAAGTTATAATGTCACATCAAGTCATGTCACATCAGTATCAACACCTACTGATGATTACAGTGTATCATCAAGGTCATCTGATGATCAGTATAATGATCAAACACGAATTGTTAATATTGAATACACAGAATCACAAGAGGTCAATGGTGAAGATCATTGGCAATTACTCTGGAAGAAGAATTTTGGAGAGCAGTATGCTTTACATTACGCTAACTACCTAGAATGTCATGAAGTGCATAATAAATTGTTGAAAACAAATACTAATGTCGAAAATAAAATGGAAGAACTAAAAGTTGTAGACGTTGAATGTGAGAATAGCGAAGGTAATTCACAAGAACTACCATCGGTTATTGAAGTTCAGACGAAAATTGATCAAATTAAATTGGACGAAAAACCAGCTAAGTTAAAAAAGAGGAGTAAAAAATCTAATAATCGTATTATAAGTTCAGTGGGTATGCTGCTACAGAATTTGCTTAAAGAGCAAAAGGATAAAGAAGTTGATCAACCAATTGAAGGGGAAGATGGAGCTAAAATTAAAAGTGAAGTGGTTGCATTGGATACAGTTGATAGTAATTTAGGGAGCAACACAGTGCAACAAACTAATACAAATATTATTTGCAATAATCATAATGACGATGAAGACAATGATCCACCTAAAGAAAAGCCAATATCTTTAAAAAGAAGGTAAGATACAAATAGAGAACTCTCCTTTTCCAATACATAATTGTAAATATAACCCTGCGGTAGCTCATCTTAGGTACAATCATGCCATATGTTTTTTGTTGTGGTCTTATTTTGAATTAGCCAATGTGATTATAACATGCTAATTCTAAATTGTATCCGCTATAGCTAGAGTCTGGTTAGCTAGGATGTCAGCTCTATTTACCATACAAATGGTAAAGTCTTAATATAGTAGGCAGTTTTTCTTGGTATTTTTGATTTTTCCATCATAAAGCACCATTATTAACGGGCGAAACAACGTTATCGACAACTAGTTGTTGTCTCATTTTGGCGCCCACGGTTCTCTTGTTGTTTTTATATTTTAAATCTTAAACGAAAAAGTAAGGTTTGTTGTTTTTAGCATTTTTATTACAATCGTTTTCATTTCTCGTAAGATTGATCATTTCCGCGCTAACGAATATTGTCAAAATAACTGTAAAGCAGTAAGAGTTAATAAATGCACTTTTTACAATCACTATACAATGTTAGCACAACCTTGTATTTCTTTGGAAAGAGACCAAACTCTAAATAGTTGCTATTTCCCTTACAGCCACGAAATGGATGAGGATGAAATTGCTACGCAGAAGATAAAAGAAACATTTCAAATAATGGGATTTTCGTGTGACTCAAAACAACTACCGAAAGGACAACCCGTTTATAGAAAACGCTTGGCCAAACTGCGTCCACCGAGAAATCGAAGATTAGGCGTCTCAAAAAAAACGTATTTTGACGATGAAGGGAATGCTTGCATAGATCAGGTAAATCAATAATAAAAGATGTGTGTGTACATATATCTAACTATCTGTGAGTGATAAAAATCTTGTCAAATTTTGTAACTTTAGCTTTATTCCACGTTTGTAGAAAAAACGACACTAACAATAGAAAAAAAAAATCTACATAATTAAAGAAAGGGACATAATAAACATAATTAAACTTGGTTTACTAATAGACTCATTAGCGGACAACCACTCAACATTATAATTTGAGATTTTTGTACAATTAAATCATCGGAATGAGTCTGCAGACTTTGACGATTGAAAGTGTACACTGTCAAACCTTATAGCTAACTTCATGGTGTCGGTTTTTTGTGACGGTGCGCGCGCATCGTAAAAATTTACTCTCATTATTTTTCCATAACGCCCCAAAAGAAATATAACTTTAAAAAAAGCTACTTATATAAGAAATTTGTAGTAATTGAAGACTTGCACATATTATTTGTGTCTTAATTTTGTATAGATCTTGAAGCCAAATCTGCTTGAAGCTTTTTCTAATAGGGAAACTTTTATGTAGTCCACCAATCTGTAATGGGCCAGCATGGTTTAACCCCTTCTCATTGTGGAAGAACACTCGTGCCTTGTGGGCCGGTAATGGGTTGGTATGATGATGTTGAAACTTTCATTACTTGCATTGTTCTAAGGAGTTATGTGATAGTGATAATAACATATAACAGTTAATATTAAAGCTTTGTTGGATTAAAATGTTTGGACTGAGAAAAAAACGAAAAATAATCACATGAATATTATTTTGTTGAGCAATAACCTGCAATAAACCCCCCACCCTATTTTTGTTGATGGTGTAATGGAAGTTTCCAATAAGGCCCACAAATAATTACCCACAAATTGATGTTCGGCAGTTTATTAAATTTTGTTAAACAGAGTCATGAATCTCAAGATGATGAGGAAATGCTGACCGAAGATGACGAAAATGCTCAAGAAATACAATTGGATATTGAAAAGAACAATACTGAAAATAGTCAAAACAAAAAGGGCGAAAAAGAAAATGTAACTGGTGAATCGGAAAGCAAATTACAGGAAACTGTGGGAGATTCGCCAAATTCAGAAGTACTTGTTAGTGATCCTTCAGAAAGTAGATGTGAAGAAACTACTGGTGAAGTGACCGAAAATAAAAGTGAGTTTCAGTGCTACTTTTCAAAAAGGACTTTTTTACAGACTTTCTTTGCAGACTGCAGTTAATAAGACTCATATCACCATAGTCACTTTTAATTGCCTTCCAAAGAATTAGTTTGAGTTGATTTATTTCTATTACTAAAATCTCTTCCCTGTAGGGAAAAGGCGAAGGTAAATCACCGTACAGCCATCCATAAATATTTCAACTCTTAAGTGGGTTTCAAATTTTTATTATATAATTTATACTGTCTGTGGTCAAAATAGACCTTTGAGTAACAAAGTGGTCTATTTTGGGGTCGAAAAGGTTCTAAAAGTGGTCCATATTCGTGAAATGAAAGTCTGTGATATGTTCATCATCTGCAGCCTCTTATGTCCCACTTGTTGGGCACAAGGTCTCTACTATTATAGGAGAGACAGTTTTAGAGCCACCAAGCTCCTCCAATGCGGGTTGTTGGGCATGATATAATGGTTGCCAATAACAGAGAATCTCATTAAAGCGGGTCTACTAGTTTGGGGACCTCATGTCTAGATAACTCTACTAAAATTTGGAAAAGATTTGTCCGTACTTTTTCTGTACTTTCTGTAACTTATATCAAGTATCAAAACTTGTAATCTAGTCAAATTGGCTTAAAATAATAACCAGAATAGAATGCCCATTAATGAACAGGTTTTGACTATTTAATATTTTTCAGGTCCAACAAAACGAAGGCGTAGACAAAAAAGGTATGCCAAAGTGGAAGAGGTTTTCGATACATCAGACATGCCAGCCGAACTGAGAGATGACCCCAAAATGCATAAATATTGGAAGAAGAGACATTCCCTATTTCATAGGTACATTTATCTATTTACATTTCAGTACAGTTAAGTCGAACTTTCAGTTTTGCCAATTCTGTTGTGTTGTGATATTTGTGTACAGCAGATTGACACTATTTTTAACTTTTAAGACCAAGCGGTTTTCTTTTATAGTGTTACATGCTAGGTTGCGAGGATTTGGAATAAATTCAAATTCAAAAATTCTTAATTCATCACTTATGAAGCGTTCGTATATAATATACTAGCCGTTTCCAGCCCGCTTCGCTGGGCGAATTGAAAAAGGAAATAAATTACATTTTATGTTTCATTTTTTTTTTTTTTTTTCATATTTTATTATTCTCCTTTTTTTTATTTTTGTATGAACATAAATAGGCCCCGCGGATAGAACTGTAAGCATCGATATTGTTTAGACTTACTCAAATTCCAAATTCCATCGATTTAGCCTGTATCTTTCATCCAGGTGATTTTTCTCACTAATATTCATTGTAACTTTCAATGTGCAATCATGATAACATTTCCGTGCCTTTCTTCCAAAAATTAATAATAATTGACATGAAGAAAAAAATTTGAAATGAGCATTGAAAGTTTAAGTTAAAGTCATTGCAAGTCTCATATGTGAAGTTGAAATCTGTCTAGGTTCAAGTGCGACGAATTTTCTGTTAACTAAAATTTTCTCCGTGACATCAATTTTTTATAGAAAATTAATTGTGCATGTTTTTTATGAATTCTATTGGAATAAGTAACTAAATTTCTTTTCCACATCTCATGTGCTTGGAAAATGCATTCATTTTAATCTGTTACATTTCCGCGATCCCGCAATAAAAGAATTCGTCGGTTATGTAGTCTGCAAAAGTAAAATGAATGTAAAATTCTTAGTCCGTTGATTGGATAGCTACATGTAAAGTTAAGTTTTTGAAACCTCTCAATGACTTTTTCTCCGCTGCCAAAAAGACTATTGTTGTAAGGAAATACACGAATATCCCTACATACACGAAGATCCCCACCAAATTTGGAGTCTGTAGAAGTTACAGGTTTGAAATAAAAATTTTAGATTTTAACACCCACCCCCGCAATTCCTGTCGGAAGTAGACTTTATTGAAATCCATTTTGAGATGTTCTTTATGTGAATAATAAAAGATTCCTACCATATTTAGAATTTTTAGAAGCTATATTTCGAAATTGAAATTTTTTATTGTTAACACCCACCCCCGCGAACCTTATTGGAGGTGATTCATTGTAAAATCCGCTCGAAGATCATTTTTATATTACATATAGAACACTCTCACTAAATTTGGAGTCTATAGGAGCTATCGCTTGGAAATTAAAAATTTTCATTGTTAACGCCCCCGCAATCTTCTTTGGAGTGAAATATCGTAAAATTTGTTCATAAATCATTTTTACATCACTTATAGAAAATTCCTACAAAATTTGGAGCTTGTAGGAGCTTTAGCTGGAAAATTAAAAATATTAATTGTTAATACCCACCCCCGCAACCCCCTGTGGGGTGAGCTATCGTAAAATTCGTTCATAGCCTATTTCTACACCTCTTACAGAAGATTCCTACCAAATTTGAAGTCTATAGGAGCTATAGTTTAAAAACGGGAATTGTTCATTGTTAACGCCCCCGCAATCCCCTTTGGGGAATGAATTTCTTAAAATCTATTCATAGCTGACCTCTACATAGCAAAAGTAATATTCCTACCAAGTTTCACGTTTCTAAGTCTTATGGTTCCCGAGATTTCGTGGTGAGTGACTATATAGATGGGAATTCTTCGATTATCATCGAAATTTTTAACTTTTTTCCGGGCTTTTTTAAAATTTTCTTACATACAAAACTTTCTCCTGACAATTCTGAAGATAAAAAAAAGCCCAATTGGTCCAGCCGTTCTCCACTACCGTGAGTAGATTCTTAGCTGAATGTAAAAAACCATAATCCGTTTAATACACTCTGTTGAAATCCATGAAAACAAAAGAATCAAGAGAAAATGCTTATCTTTTGTTTTTATTAGCGGGATAAATGTTCATAAAAGTAAAACAGCAATAAAAAAATGAAGGAATGTTGGAATTCAAAAAATAGATAGCCATAAACCATCTAGGAAAAATTTCGCATCGAATGGTGGTAGTTTCATGTCGATACGATCAGTGGTTTAGGCGTGATTGAGCCTCAAACGAAGACCATTTTCATTATATATATATAGATAGATGTCACCATCATTGTGAGTTAATGGAGAAAACTGCGTACGTTAAATTAAACCTAGCTAGGAGGGTTCCAAACGCGCCCTGATCAAAGAAGAGCCCACAGCAAACTATCACCATATTTGGTATTTTAGCAATTAATAATTAGTTCAAGAGCAAATCATACCCAAGCTTTTTATATTTTATGTAATCTTAAAATAGGTTGTTCTATAACCTTACGTATCATATAAACTTCGAACTTAGTGAGAGTCATCTCTAAGATTTGATTCGATAATGAAAATGAAAATGAAAAATAATTTATTTGTTATCTCAATTTCATTACAAAACAATAGGCTAAGACCTCCATTTAAGTTTGAAGAAGTAAGTAAGTATCATTTAAGTTATTATATTCTCATTCACGATACCTTTTGTTTTCATGTTATGGTGTTATTGTATATTTTCATATGCTGTGTTTACTTTTAAGAAAACATTACACTTAAATAGAATAGTTAAAATTTTAAAAACGGTTGTATTAGTGTAAGTGTTTGTAAGTAAACCTAATAAATAAAATAAAATAAAATAAAGAAAACCTGTATTTGGAAGTCTCGCTCGTTTTCAAAATCATTCATGCAAGCATGCAAATATGTGAGTGGGTGTGTATAAGTGTTTGTGTGTGTTGAATAATATAAATAAGAAGCCTAGCACTAAGAACACTTGATAACTCCAATATGACTCTATTCAGTTCTTCAGTCCGCAGTGCAGGCACAAGTGTGATTTAGGCCCAAGGTCTGAATCAGATATTATTCAACAAGAATATACTTACGTTAGGTTATCTTCAATTTTTGATTTTATTTCTTTCACATAAAATTTCACAAAAAAAAAATCGGAAATGAAGTAGTAGAACTAAAGTAGCCGACATAGCTCAACGAGTCGTGAAGCTGAAGTGGCAACGGCCGGGGCACATAGCTCGCAGAACCGATGGACGTTGGGGTTCCAAGGTGTTGGTGTGGCAACCCAACACCGGTAAACGCAGCGTTGATCGACCACCAACGAGTTGGACAGACGACATCAAACGAGTCGCGGGAAACCGCTGGATACAAGCGGCCTAGAATCGTCGAGTTTGGAACGCCAAAAAAAACCTATGTCAAGCAGTCGATTTGATGATGATGACATAAAATTTAGGGAAGCGATATTCAAAATTATCGATATCTTATTTTTAGTATCAGATAGATTTGCGCTGGCTAATAATTATTGTTACAGATTCGACGAGGGAATAAAACTGGATCGCGAAAGTTGGTTCAGCGTGACGCCAGAGAACGTAGCGCGTCACATCGCAACCAAATACGTTTACGATGTAGTCGTAGACGCGTTCTGCGGCGCTGGCGGCAACACTATACAATTTGCGCAGACTTCTAAAAAAGGTAAAAAAAAATTGTTCTTATTTCAAAAATCCCTTCCAACAGAATGTTTTGAGACATTTATTTTACTAAAGAAAGAAGAGGAAAGAATAAAAAATATAGTAAACTACGAAAAAAGCGAGCTCACCCTAAAGTATGAAGTCGATACTAAATGGGCGACTTACGCTGGTGCATTCTTTTGTAGCAAATTGTTTTTATACCATGTTTTAAACAAAATAACATAAATAAAATAGTCTGTCCATTCAGCCCTATATAGTACTTTTGAATGCAAAGGAAAATCCAGCGGATAATTACTACGTTGAGTTGTAACTTTTTTCTGTTTGTTTTTTAAAAATTGATATTTATACAACAAAATAAATACATTAGTTGTTTACATAACAGTTATTATTCTATGGAGAATTTACAACAAGGCTGAAAATGTATTAAAATATACATATAAAACTGTTGTCAAAAATATAAGCCGCTGGAATTCACAGTAGCAAAAATGGGTGTCTATTTTAATTTTGTATGTATACAAAAATCATCAATATATATTTTATATCGATTTTGTTTCGCCCTTTCTACAATTCTTAAGTGTTTAATCCATCAAAATGTTTATTTTTGTAATTCCAGTCATAGCCATAGACATAGATCCTGTTAAACTAGAGATGGCAAAACACAACGCGGCTGTATACGGCGTGGCGGATAGGATAGAGTTCATAGAGGGAGACTTCTTCGAGATAGGACCAACGCTGTCTGCTGATATGGTGTTCTTGAGCCCACCATGGGGTGGCCCGAAGTATTCAGAGGTATTTAATTTTTTTTGGATATTATATTTAAATAGTACTATATTTGGCAAATCCATTACAAACAAAAATATATTAGTGTAGTGGTATCGTAGTAAGTGATGGTATCACAGTTTTAAACATATAACTAAAGCACTAGGTTTACAAGGCGTTCAGATCTAAGTAATAGCCTACATCAAACTTGGCCGGGTGTTATTTTTGTTATTACCATTTCACATTGTGTTTTTTTTAAATTATTGAATATTTTGTATTTTATATGAAACTACCAACTGCACGCAACCCTATTTATTTTCATTCTCGCAGTAGTAGTTTTCCTTTAATAAAAAGCATCAATGCACACTATATCTTTGCAAAATTAAGTCAAGATTAAGATTGGTGTGCCTGTGAAGCGGTAACAAAAACTATATAATATTTTTATAAATCCTGCGCGATGGTTTTACGGATGAATTGTATCTTTGTTTGTGCAAATTCTTTAAAATTATATTATTGCAATGGTAGAGCCGAAAATTGGCAGTAAACAAACAAAACAGACACACGTTTATGTTGTAAATACAGAATTAAGAAAATACAAAAACAGTGTACATGATGCATCAAAAACGACTCCACTTAATTAGTTTCTCGCGTTTTCACTGATTTTTAACATAATGCACTGCATGCAATAATGGCTGAATGAGGATTCTGTATGTTCTTAATTCTGACATAAATACTTACATAACATTATTATATTATTAGCCTAATACTGGGCACAGGTCTTCTCTCAGACGGAGAACGAAGATACCCAATAGATGGCTTAAAGCGATAGGTATTAGTTTGAAATGACAGTTTTATGTGACACACTTTAATGTCCTTAAAATAAGGATTATAATTCTTTAGTAGTAAGCCCCACGACTTTATTTGCTTATTTACTTTTACAGCAATTAGAGTACGATATAGAAACGATGTTAGAACCGAAACCAGCATCAGAGCTAATGAGGGTGGCTCGAGAAATCAACTCTAACGTCAGCTTGTATTTACCGCGAAACGCAAAAACAGATCAGGTAAGAACCTTCTTGTTTTGTTAATGGTTCGGAAACGGTACAAAATCTCACAATAGGCATCTATTATGAGATTTTGTACCGTTTCGATCGCGCGATAGTTATCCTCTATTTGTATGGAAGTGTTTTAGTATAGTAAAGAATCGTCCCTAGATGGCTCTTTTTTAATTCCATACAAATCGTTGTTTACCTTAAAGCGGTGGAATAGGTGAAAATTTCCCATTTGGCACTCAGTGGTTTGGGTGTGAGGGTCTATGTTTACGGTACGGTTTTTTTTTGTATTCCACTACAAGTTAGACCTCGACTACAATCTCACCTGGTGGGTGATGATGCAGTCTATGGCGCTGATGTTGGTAACTAGCCACGGGCGAAATCTCCCACCACACCAGACAAAAGATAATAATTGAGAAATTTGGTCCCATCGCCGATCGTATACGGGGCCCTCTTCTTAAAATACCACAGTGCTTATCACTGCTTCAGGGAAGGTCATCATAAATAGTAATAGTAATTTAAGTTGTTAAAAGGGCAAGACAGAATGAAAATAGTACCGTGGACTAAATCCGTTGTCCGCGGTGGGCTGTCTTTAATGTGGGACACGACATTCGTTTATGTTGGCAGCGTCCCTTTATGAGCCAAAAGGCTGAATAAAATACCAGCAATGTTCTCTACTATAGTCGTAAAAATGTAATAGGCCCGTTTTGACTTTTGTCATCGCGACGTAACTAGTTATGAACCATAAGACTCTGTACTCTATACTCACGTCAAATCAATTCAAGTTTGTATCAGTACTTGATTGATATTATTATGTATTGTAAAGTGTTCGTTCGTTCAAAGTATTCCTTTAACTTCACAACCAATACGCGTGACTGGCTGTTGATTATACGTCCACTTTTCAACATGTTGAAACAGAGTTAGTACTATATAACAACAAACACAAAAATCGAGTCAAATCACTATGTTTAAATTAATGTCCAAAATAGAAGAGCCATAGTTAACGTAATAGTAAACAATATATATCAAACTTAAACGAGCGCACAGTCAACTTTACAAGATGAGGAACGAAAAACGCAGTGCGCGCGGGGACGCTTCAGTCATGTGCCGCTTGGTCAGATAGGTCCTACATCAACTCAGACTCATTATTTAGAACCCATTTTGAGAACCAAGCTCATTCTTTGCAGTAAAGATAACTACACAATATTTAATTTCGATATTCAGTAAAAAAATGGTTACAGCTCTAGTATAAAAAAAAAAAAGACAGAACGTAAGTAACTGTTTTCGGAACGTTTCGCAACAATTACAAATTGCATGCTCAAGATGCAAGAATACTCGCGATATATTCTTTCATATTATTTAACGTCCCAAAAAAATTTACGTATTTTTTAAAACACTGTATGTAATTGATTTTTATTTTTTTGTTTCTTTCAGTTTCGTTCCAAGTAACATTCTATGGTCTTGCACAAATGTCAAAACGGGCCTATTTCATTTTTCCGACTATAGTACGCGCTACAGTCGCTATAAGGCTGATATTACAAGCCAAATACTACTTTCAGAATTCAGATCGGCTGTAGGAGTGCCGTAGTTTAGTGGAAAAGCGTGGCAGGTTCATATCGTAATATTCGTTTTATTAAATTGTTTTTATTATTTTCCAGATACTATCACTAGCTCAAGAGGAAGGTAGTTCTGTAGAAATCGAACAAAGTTATCTGGATAGAAGATTTGTAGCTATTACTGCATACTTTTACTAACATTTGAATTTTTTTTATCGAAATATATAACATTACTGTCAAATTTAGTTATTTGCTTTTCCAATATACATGAATGAAAATAGATGAACGTTTAATAGGGTAACTGTGTTATTGTTGATACATTACCGGTGTCTTTGTCTGTGGATATACACATTTTTGACTTACTTTTTTATTTTACACACAACACTGATATTAAGTTATATTAAAATAAGCGAAAAAATTGAATTATATAAAAGTTTTCTATATGTCTTGTACATTATGTGCATTCAATGACTAACTCGTATATTTTACAGATTATATATTATAAAATGCAGTGAAAAAATAAATAGTTTTTTTATACATATCACTCCACTTTTGTATGTATACTGTTCATAATATTATTTAATTATTATGGAAACATACATTTTTTATAAGAATAATAAAAGCCTTGATTGAATGCCTTTTTATATAACATTTAAAAAAAAAGGACTAAACACATATGATGGTAAATGTTAATACCTACAATATTCGATAAAAAAATATATTTAAAATGACTATCTGCCTTACTTAGCATACAATATAAGCTTAATTTAACCTAATAATTATTACTGGTTATTACATATCAGGGTTGCCATGTTTAATTTTGACTATAAAAGAACAAACTTATATAGTGCATTTAATTATGTAGGACTTATTATACATGGTATTTTAGAGAATTATGAATGTCAATATTATGTGGTTAAGCAGGATGATTTTTTGAGATATAAAAACCAAGATACAAAGAAAATAATAAAACAAAACTAAATACAAATCCATGAAATATGATAGGAATCGAACATTTGGAATAAGGAGAACTTATGTATGTTGTATCCTCTTCAATACAAAGTTCCAGAACACAGTCCAGAATGGTAGCCGCCGTCACTTATCGCACTTTATCACTTGTTTCAAAGTTGAAGTTGTTATGCTTCGCTCTCAAAGTAGACTGACTCGTAAATCGCAAACAAAAATAACTAAGTAACTAGAAACGTGTCGAATGATCAGTAGTGAAGTGTAGGAATTTAAAGTGTTTGTACCTAATTCAAACACTTCAAATTCCTACACTTTACGCAGTCACTAATGAGGTTATTTGTAACAATATGTTTACTTTAAGTGTAATTATTCAACACATACGATGAGAGGAACACTGGTGGATATTGTTATTATTACTAGACTGGCTGACAATAGACAATTTATAAAGCTAAATTTTGTCCCCAATTAAAGCGCCAAATGTGACATACAAGTGTATCTAAAACTATTAAAATAATGTAATTCAAATTTTGGTTCCTTGGATACTCGCATTGCACCTTCTCAACTTACAGCGCCAAAATGGCGTCAATCAATTTGACACATTGTGTTGTGTGCTTATGTCTAATTTCCAGAGGTTCACTGAGACTACTTTTGATGTCGTTCAGTAGGGGATCGCCAATTCAGCAGCTTGGGATTTTATCACTTTAGTGTTGCAACATTTAGCTATGTCTCAAAAACTCAACTTGTTTACCTTATTTTTGAAATTAAATTTATATTATTATCAAATAAAACGATATACTCGTAGCTAATGCGTGTGCGATCGATGTTAAAAAAAATATTCATATTTAATAATGGAGCACAATTTATCCACAACTATTTATAGCACCTTTTTTTTTTTTTTTTACATTTCTTATTAATCTCAGTATAGTCTTTCTGTTTATGTGTACTTTTTGTTTTGATAAAGAAAAATGTAGACCTTGTGTGACCATTTAATTATTGTGATCTATGTAAATACTTGTTGATGATAAATAAAAAAAACAAAGTTTAACCAGTGTTTTATATTCGACTTCCTGTTTTGGTA
Organism: Pararge aegeria; assembly: GCF_905163445.1. Lineage (NCBI taxonomy): Eukaryota > Metazoa > Arthropoda > Insecta > Lepidoptera > Nymphalidae > Pararge > Pararge aegeria. The sequence continues at coordinate 3,964,040 of NC_053195.1, read as the reverse complement.
GTCTAAAACTTAAAGATTGTTGTTAGATAAGCTTAGTGTTGTGCTTTGATTCAACCAAGATCACACCAGACACAGAACACAGATTCACAGAGATGAGTGATAACATAGGTAAAGCCTATTCAATCATGATCTGATCAGGCTTCTTCTTTCAGCTCAGGATAATGTTGTTTCTGGAGTTGCCACCTAGTTGAAGGCATCTTGTTTTCCTTTGTCACCCTAGCTAGTTCAATAATACAATTGTGACCACTGGCACCAATCATAATAAAATTTGGTCCTTTAAGATTTACTTTTTCAGCTGATTCAATGATCGTGATGATATTGTAAAATACATTGCTTCGTTTTCCTAAGCCTACAGTAACCAAACTTAGCCCCGGGAATGTTTTCATGGAATAAAAAGGAAACAAAGCCAAAAGCTACTATAGATCAGCAACAATCTAAGATTTGGAAGTCATCAAAAAGGGAAAATTAAAAAACGATAGAAGTTTGTTTCCCTTATATTAAGGTTAGAAAAATCACATTATACATAGTCTTAAGAAACTTATATGTAACCTTAAAGTAGTTATTAAACTAGGTAATTATTTTAAATTTATATAAACTATGCCATTCTTCAAATCACTTTTAATTAAGTTGCAAATAAAGCAGCTAAATAATAAGCAGATTAGATAATATGTATAGTTGCCCAATTCGATTAACATATATCTGTGATTTGGTAAAGCAAATGATACATTTCTGGCACCTGCCTTAACCTGCAATAGTTAACATTTAAAGTTTTACAATGCTGATTCTATCAACTTTCACATTATCCTAGTTCACTGATATAATCCAACAACTATTGCAATCGTGGGATTTGGGAAGTGTTTTCCAATACTGAAATTAGTGATTTTTCACAGAATTCAGTACTGGAAAACAGTCAAATAACTCATTAGCTGGCTTATTTTATTCCATGATCATGGACAAATCTAGTCTTGACTGGCATAGTGAAGAGGTCCAATCCAAGTAGCAGATTTAAGATTACTATCAGAAATTGTAAGATGACAACAAGAATAATTGGATGCAATTATTCAAACAAAAAGGACAAACAAAAAGGATCCATCCCAAACTGAGTTTTGAGGCATTTAGTACTTTATGAAGAATTGTGGTGAAACATCTTACTACTTATGCAGTGTTATTCACACTCAGAAAGGTGCTGACAGTGTGTGACAAAACACTGCATTACTTTTCATTGTTATGCCACATTTATTTCATCATTTTCATCATCAGCCCACTACAGGGCATAGGACTTGTCCCACAAAGAAGGGGTTAAGGCCATAGTCCACCATGCGGGCCCAGTGTGGATTAGTGAACTCTTCACAGACACCTTTGAGAGCCTTAAGGAGAACTCTCAGGCATGCAGGTTTCCTCAAAAGGGTTTTCTTCACCATAATGGTTTAAATCAGTTTAGTATAGCTACATCCAATTATATAGCTGTAAAAATATAAATTTAGCTAACTAACAAACATTTTCAATGCGCTTTTAGCCTTATTTACAACAATAATTATTTTATCAAATGTGTGTTGGTTCAGAAGTAATTTGGCAATGTTTTTATTTGGAAAAGTGACATACAAGTTGTGTAATTATTCCTTCATTTCACCTTCTTCATCTTCTTCTTCAGCCCCTCTTACATAGAGAACATTGTTACATCTAATTAGGACTTCTCCAAGATTACCTACAAAAAAAAGAATATAGATAGTATATTTGTTCATGACCTCTGGTACACCAGTGTGACCCTTTAGGTGGGAAGTCCAAGTTATTATATATAGCGACACAACATAGAGTTTGCAACTTTAGAGGTTATTTTTCTCAACTACTAACCTGTACAAGATCCATCGACAAGTTCTTCTGTATTAGCCAACTGTAAGTTCATGTAACCGTCAGCAGAAACTAAAAGACCTTTGTATTCGTGTCCCCATTTTAGTTTCACTAAAACTGACTTTCCTGTTAGGCTGTTTAGGAAGGGTTTGGGGTTGATAGGCATTGCCGCCGCCATTTTGGTAGTTTATCTGCAATAAATAGAAATACTTAAGTTATTTGTCACCCGTTAATATTTAACTGTTAGTGTATATTAGTATGAAATGTTAATTACTTATTTACGAAGATTTGCTGAAAATGAGAAGCCGCTAACCGCGTCGGTTTTTAGCAAAGTGACAGTTTACTGTTGATTGGTTGTCTCCTTGACAGTATATACTGTCAGTTGGCACTGACAGCCGCAGACCATAGAATTACCGAATGCGACACGAATGAAACAACAAGAATAAATGGATAGGTGATTTACCTAAAAATTTTGTAAATTTTGGGTTTCCCATGTAGGTGTTTAAAACGTTCAACCATTCTTGATCATTCGTTGTTTCCCCATAGGGAAAAGGCAAAGGTGTATCGCCGTATAGCCAATCAAATGTAATTGAATAATTTATTATTGCATACCTTATCTGTGGAGTGTGGAGTCGATGATGATATCATCTGTAATCTGTATTCTATAGCTGTGGTAGCTTTTGCTTTTGTTTATAATTTGGTCGCGCATCTAAAAATTTATATTAAAATCGCAATCAATTTTATTTATTACAAGGTCTTAAGTCCCTAAGCAGGGCGCAACTGAAAAGTTGAAATTGTGTAAAAAGGTCCATAGCAAAATGGCTACCTTGGAAGATAAAATTCTTGGTGAGAAGTTACAAAACTATTGCAGCAGCAGCGAAGACGAGGGATCTGAGGATGAAGACAGTCGAAGCGGAGATGAAGCAGAAGGCAAGTCTTCGGAAGTAGTGTCAACCAGCGTCGATCCCACTCCCGTTAATAACTGGAACGGTACTGCCAGTAATACTGGCCCTAAGGGCGTATTGGAAGATTGGCGAAGGTTCAAAGCGTTGGAAGCCGCAAATCGTGAAATACAAGCAAAAGAACGATTCGTCCTAGCTAAGAAGCTCACTATGACCGTTAAAACAGCTCGCGAAGAGGAAGAAACGAAAGAAATCGATGAACTGGAAGATGAACTGAACGAGCTACTAGACGAAGGTTTTCTCATGCAATATCAACAGCAGAGGATGCAGGAACTGATGACACAGCTCCAGAAAGCACCTAAATTTGGTAAGGTTGTAACTCTGAAAACTCAGGATGAGTTTTTGAGCGCAATTGATAAAGAAGATTCCAAAGTCACTATAATTGTCCACATTTATAATCATAATGTGCAGGCATGCGAGAGTATGGATGGCTGCTTAAATATTTTAGCAGGTGATTATCCTTATATAAAGTTTTGTCGCATCGCTGCTGATATAGCTGGGTTGAGTAGGCATTTTCGTGTTGATGGTGTACCAGCCTTATTAGTCTATAAGGGAGGACAGATCATTGGTAACTTCGTCCAGTTGATATTTGAACTGGGAGATGATTTTTACGCTTCAAATGTCGAGAAGTTTCTTATTGAATATGGTATGCTACCTGAGAATTAATAGTTCTTTATTTTATATCATACCATAATACCAGTGTATAGTAAAATGTAAAAAAAAAAGAACTAATGTTTGGGTGGTATCTCATTAATTATATTAGCATTTTGTAAATGTTAATATAATTGACTGTTTTAAAAGTAGTGTAGTAAATTAATAAAACATTGGTGTCTGTAGTTTTCCTGCATTATGTTACTTACCTTGGGTTTAGTAATAGATGTCAGTGTTAGTAGAAAGACTTGAAAGCATTTTAATGTAAAGGTAGTGGTGGGTCTGAGTTGCAAAAACAGTCAGTTTTGGCAGGGGTTGACACTTATTATTAAAATAACAAGCAAGATCAGGACAGAATCTACAGGTACTTGTCAATTTTTATCTTCTAGCAAGGCCACATATTATATCTATTGGGAAGTCTAATAACACTGATAGAGCAAGAGCAAGAACAAAAAGATCAGCTATTGGCCTGTCTGTTTAAGCAAACTATCCTATAACGCTAGTGTGAAGTGACTTGCTAACATCTTAGGGAACACTAATAATGGTGTGAAGAGATCTCTTTGTGCCTTAAATTGATATTCTGCTTCTTAGACTAATTACGATCTAGTGTAATGCCGCTGGCTAGATCGCCCAACAAGCATTGGTTGCCGCCAAGAACAGCAGCACTTGAAACCTGCTGGAAGAAATTTAGCATCTTCTGGTTGTTTTTGTATTTCCCCAAAATAATGCTACGTTTATGCATCAATGCGGAGCAGGAACAGTGTCCTTTTGAACTAACCCCATTGAAGATAAATTGATATTACTCGACACTTAAGCGGTGATGGCCCAGTGGCAAGGAATTTGGGAGGCAGAGTTTCAAACTCAGTATGCACCTCTTCTAACTAAGTATTTTCAACTTTTCTAAGTATGTGCGTTTTAATATCACTTGCTTTAAGCAGCAGCTTGCTTGCAGGTTTGCTTGCCTGTTTTCCATAATGTTCTCAAAGATGTGCCAAGTCCATCAAACTGCACTTGGTCAGCAATGTGGACTACGGCTGAAACCCTTCTCATCCTGGGAGCAGCTAATGGGTTGTTAATGATGACATTACTTGCAAAATATTAGTACTACTACTTTTAGATTAGTCACTAGTTGTTTGTTTATTACCATAACACCTAAGGTAAGGCAGCAAGTTTTTTGGTATTTAGTTAATACACTGGTGGATTCTCAGAAAGTATTTAGTCTTGTTCCCTCTTCATTATTATACTCTTGTACCTGCCATAGGTATCCCACCAACTTGCACAATGTGCTTTGAATCTGTTTTCATAAATACATATAAAGCTTAAAGTTATGGTCTTTTTCAAACTTTGTATCTTTAAAATATGGGTGAAAAAAATTCTAGCATTTTGTACAATTATGTGACTAATATAGTCACATTATCAGTATCCATCAGATAATTCTGGTTGTGCATGAAGCAAATCTAAATGCAAGAATTATATTATAATTTTTTTTTTATTATATAAGTCTTCTTTTGGGACAAACAGATAATACAACTTGTTTATTGTAACCTGTTCTTTTATGCAGGAAAATGTACTCATTATGTCTTGTATTGTGTGTTATTAGAAAATGTAAGCAATTAATATATAAATGAATTTTTAAATTTGAGCTGAAAAGAATATGGTTTTGTTTTATTGTTAAGTAACTAGTTAAACTTAATAACACTTACAACGTTATAAACACAGAGTCGAATTCTCGATAGCATTTTGATCTTAAACTTGTGAAAATTTGCATGGTTTCAAGTCATTTATCGTGGTTAAGACATGATATTATGTAATAGAAAAATTGTATCTTAATCTTTGCTCTTACAAAAACAGCTAATGAAATATTATTATCCTGAATCCTTCTCCATACATAATTATCTAGCATTTATACATATACTAGAACTTTTCAATGTGAAATCTTCAAAAGTAAGGTGCTTATACTATTCTCATACTTGTGAGTGTTAAGTGAAACTCAATATTTGAATCACTTTCTAAATTAATAAGTATTGTACTTAAAAATTGATATATAGTCATTGATTAATATTGATTGCTAAAAATTCTTTGCTATTGTCCAGTAAAAAATATTAAGTGGTGTTAATGGAGCATGAAGTAATAATTTGTGAAGTGAATTAATATAAATCCATATTTGTAAATTCAGACTGACATGCCCAATTTTGCATTTATAATGGCATTTCTGCTTTCTATATTGTGGCGTGATAGATTTGTATCAATAAACTATTATTCAAATGAGCCATTAAAATTGAATAAAGATTTTTTTAGTATAACTAACAATATAGCACCAGGCAAATTTTTCATATAATATCCATGTATAGGAGATTGTGTAAAGACCATATATTTAGTTCTTAAAAAAATTAAGGTTCATTTAGTTCAAGTAGGCTCACTTTTGAATCTCAAGTGTGTCTGTTTATTGTGGCTACAATTGGAACCGAAGGCAGGCTACCGAAAAGCTTGTTTATTACCCTATTGAATATAAAAGACCGACACGCGTATAGTACCTACGCTACGGAACGCGTATCTCGTCAAGTGTCATGAGTCACTTGATTTTTATTTACCATGTGAGTATTTGATATCTTTTAGTTAAAACGATGGCAGTGGTTTACTCTAAAACTATTAGCGTTTTTGTGTCTCAGAGACACTAAATAATGTATGTCTAAAGCATCTAAAGTAATATTTCGGGTTCATTTACATGTTGTATTTGGATCTCTGATTTATAAAATCATTTTTAATTTTAAGTATTTAATACTTTATTCTCTCTATTCAATGATTATTGTGCAGATTAAAGTTTTAGTTTTTATTAATGTTTTGCATAAGAATTTGAATAATTTAAGTAGTATTCGATAAGTGTCCTATCTTCTAACATGATTTGTGTTACTTAAATAAATTTACCTAATGTCATTTATTCCCTCGTTTTTTTTAAAATCTATAATAATGTAGTTGGCGCAGTGGAAGGTAAGCGGTATCCAGGATCTCCAGGAGCATAAAAATAATCGAACCCACAAATGTAAACAAGGTTGCACAGAACATCACCAAATGTGCAAAGTCTAAATGGGTCAACGAATAGGTGCAAAGCGAAGTGCGGGGTCGCCCGGAAGTCTGCGGTAGGCCGGCTTGGCTACACTTGCGCGCCGGTACTTTCAATGAATATAAATAAAATTTAACACTATATTCTCATTATATATATTATGTACGTATATGATGTCCCGGGACGTCGACGCCTAGCGGGTTGATAAGGATGTGGAAAGAAATATTGCCATACACATTTCAATTCGTGCCCATAATTGCCATAGTTTCTATTGACAATATATTAAACAACGCGAGAAGATTCATGCATGCAGATAAAAAAAAATATATTTATACAATTTATTTCTACACAACAAAAAGAAAAAAATGGGGCAGTACAAAAGAACAGAAACCAACAAGAGAAGAGAACTTTTGTGACAGCAGCTCTACCACCGCTTAGATTTATATATCTGATGATGAATGACTTTCTGGATATATTTTTTTTTTCTTCGGGCTTAACACAGATTACCCAATGTCAGGTGGGAGAAGATCTAAGACTAAGATACCTAGATTTTTTCAAAGGTTAGTGATTTTTGTCAGCAAAAATGCCTTAAAAGGTAAAATAAAACTTCATATTTCATAACCATTCTTTATTTTTGAGAAGTAGGTAGTATTTTAGAAAGTTAAACTTACAACTTATTATCTTATTTATAAGGTAGTTTACAAAATTTCTTCATTAGCTACGTATTCAATAATTACTCAATTACAGCCGAATACTGAAAAGTGAAGACGATCTAAAATATTTAATTTATCAAACGCCTTGTTAAACGTGGCGTAACATCGGATTGTAAGGAGTGTTTTGTAACACTTTATTTATTTTTTATCAGAGCGTGGAAATACTTCTCTATTCCGTCGTTATGCTACGTTAATTAATATAGCCCTAAGTGCCTTATATTGACGTTTGTGTAAATAAAGAAGTCACAAAAATATTAAAATCTCATTTTTAACGTTGCTTTTCATTATTCGGAAGTTTAAACGTTTCAGCAAGATTACCTACTAGTTTTAAAATCAATTCGAAGTTCAAAACATGAAATTAAATTCTTTGTACAATTAATTATTTATTAGTAATACAAAAGTTCTACAAGTTGATAGTAAAAACAAAGTTTAACTACACTTGTATTTATTGCATATGTTGCTTTCATTTTATTTAAAAAGGACCTTAAAAACTAGACCACATTTTGTTAACTCCGTAAGGTTGGGAGCGAGCGAATCGATATGTACCTTAGAATTCTAGAATGAACAGTAGGGTGACCATGCGATTACGTTTGTATGCGGGCAGGCCGATTCTGTCTACAAAATAAATTAACTAAGGATAGTGGAAAGCATTCTGAACGTTTTTTTTTTAATTTTCCAACTGAGTTCATTTCAACTCGGTTTGCAGTTACAATTACGTAGGTTTTTAAGAGAAAATTTTCCTCTTAAAAATATTTTGTTTGTACCCAATAGGCTCCGAAAGTACTGGACCGATGTTAAGCATTTCTTCACCAAAAGAAAGCTTAAGTAACATAGGCTATATGTTATTACGAAGTCACGTGCAACAGCTGGTTTTATAATAATTTGGGCGTTATTTGATGGCAACTTTACTCAGTGGCTACTGGTACTGACTAGCTAAATTTGGTGTCAACTGAGTTTAACAATCATTTGAGGCAACATTTTATATACAGAAAAAAATCTACGTAAGGGCAAAATCTACTACTACAGTCTACACGTTTAGAAAATTATATGCTTTATGTCAGTAAATAAATAAAGGAACAAGAATCAATTATCCGATTCTTATAAATTAGCTCGTAACAGTATAGCACGGCACGTTGTTAAATGTGCGTTTAACTTTGCTATACTTAAACTGTATAAAGATAATTGCACATTGCAAGACGAACCGTAAGCAACGAATTATTCTGTAAGTACATGGTCCTGATTTCCAGACACTGTTTAAAGTAAGACACGAAATGCATATTGAATCTCGCACAGTCATTATGATGCAGCGTCTTATTTGAGTTCCCAAAATGTATTTCGGATTTTGAAGATGTGGGTCATAGAGAATTAAAAGTAATTTTTTAGCTAATTAAAATTTTTTGACAGCCACTTTTGTAGTGTTATACCATGTATATCTCCTCTGACAGCAGAGGAATATAGATCTTGGACCCACCATGCTGCTCCAATGCGGGCTAGAGAAACATATTGCTAAAGTAATTTTAAACATTATTTCAAAATGGTTGAGATAATAATCAGTACGCGACTTTCCTAGTCAAGAATTCTATTTTCAAATAATTTAAACGCATTGATATATAAATATACGATACGGAATTTCGAGTACAAAAAATCAGCCGCAATCGTCTCGCCTGTAATATGCGACCAGCATAAAGTTTATTATAAATATTCTATTCATAACTGCCATTGTTTGTGACAATGAGAATACAAACAATGATCAATAAGACATTACTAGCACAAATCAACAATTTCATTGTTCATCCCAACCTTCCTGCGCTTGGGTGGCTTAGGTGCAGGTTCTCCGGTATCATCCTCCTCAATTATCTCCATGTCACTATCACTGTCTTCCTTAGAACACGATGGACCTGGTTTGGGTTCATCAGCACCATTCGATCCGTTTGCAGGTTTCTCTTCCTTCGGCCCCGGCATTGGAATGTCTGGGTCTGTAACTAAACGCCACGATTTCTCCTCATCCTTCTGTTGTAATATTACACGGACTTCGTAGTTTTGCAGGAAATCGTCTACTACTAAAGCACTTCCATCGTTTAATCCAATTTCTTCTAGAGTTTTCTCATTGTTATGGTCAGTTTCACCAGGTTCTGATGATAGTACAACCAGGCCTTTGCCTTCTACAACTGCATCTGGCGCTTGCATGTTCAGACCATCTTTGAAAGCTGCATTGAGATCCTTGAGTGTTAGTTGTTTGAGATTGCAAGCGAGGGCCACTTCTGGTTTTGAAGCACATACGTAGCATTTCGGGTTTGGCGCGGTTAAAGCTGGAAAGATAGTGCATGATTTATGATAGTTCAAATAACATTTTAAGTGACACCTAGTAGGGAATTTCTTTTTGGTGAAACATAAAGTTAGAATTTAAAAAGCAATTTAGAATAAGCCTGAAAAAATCTGTGCAGTAGTCAAAATAACAACCCATATATATATAACAGGCGCATGCGTTAATGGTTTGAAGATTAAAAAGTATCCTATGGATATGGTAAACATCACTGTCCTAGGTCATTAACTTATAATTTTTTTTTTTAAATGAATCTTTATTTCTTAATTAGTTTTTCAAATATTAAAAAAAAAAAATTTAATATTACATCTTCACCATTTAATATTTACAAAGACAACATGCATGATATGTTTATATTTTTTATGTGAACACATCTTAAAAAAATTGTGACCATTTACTTTAATTGGGCTAATAATTTGTATCTACAATGTCACAAGTGCCCTCTTACCTATTTGAATATAGAAAATATGACTTCTTTTGATCCACAAAAAATAACATTTTTGAAGGACCTATTTTAGTTAAGAAGGAAAAGGGTGTTGATTTATTTAAGCTACTAATTTTGAGATCACTTTACTCACTTTTCTCGGGAACAAACAGTTGTCCGCGATGGTTGACCTTGGGGCGCAGGTAAACACTGGTGCACGCTCGAGTCTCTCCTTTGAGCAGGTTCTGTGCTCGCAGCACTGCTAGACCAGCTACTATCGCGTTGGCTGTAGCTATAGCTGGGATGATGTTGCCTGCCATTGCTGGTGGAATTGTTCAATGAAAGTACTAGTGTAATGACAATATCAGCGATTAACAAATAATATGCTAGACATAATAAATATTATAAATAAATGCAGAACAGAAAAGAAGTCAACAGAACAGAATAAAATATAATAGAATGGAACAGAAAATAAAAGAATAGATTAGACCAGAACAGAATAGAATAGCACAGAACAGATTAGCATAGAACATAATAGAATGGAACAGAACAGAACAAAATGGAACTGAATGGGACAGAATATAATAGAACAGACTGGACTAGACTAGACTAGAACAGAACATAATAGAATAGAATAGACTAGACCAGAAAAGAATAGAATAGAATAGAATAGAATAGAATAGAACAGAACATACTGGACTAGACTAGACTAGAACAGAACATAATAGAATTGGATAGAATACACTAGACCAGAATAGAATACAACCAAATAGAACAGAACAGACTAGACTAGACAATACTAAACTAGAATAGAAAGGAATATATAGAACAGAACAGAACAGAACTGATTAGACTGGACTAGAAAAGAACAGAATAGAATAGAATGAAATGGAATAGAATATAACGGAATAGAAGAGAAATTTTATATATAATTGTAGTATATTTAATAATTAAACATTGCAAATCCGAAGGGTTGCCGTTCAGTTTATAGTTACACAAACCATTCCAAAAGTGTTAATAAATAAAAGGGACTACATACATTTAATCTCAAAGCGTGATTTCAGTGGAATGTTGAAGATGTGTGCACGGATGTTTGCACATGCTGTCACAAAGTCCATAGCACTCTTTTCGTCCTTATCCCACACTAGGTGGTCACCTTCTGGACGATTTTTGAGGTCTGCTTGTAATGCCTTGCAACTGTCTCCAAATACCTAGAAATAATGAGATATTTAACAATTTGCCTAATATTTTTTAAAACAAATAACAGAGTTGCTTACGAACTTATCTAACAAAGAAACAATTATCAAAATGTAGCAATGGCAATAACCTCCATACTTCCCTACTAAACTAATAATATTATAAATGTGAATGTTAAGTTTGTTTGTTACGCTCTCACGCGAAAACTACTGAACCGATCTTCATGAAACTTTTTATACATATTCTTTGAGGTATTAGAAATAATATAGTATACTTTTCATTAAAAAAAATTTACGTAACATAAAAAAATGTTTGTGAAAAAAATTAAAAATCTCATATAAAATTACGCGGGCGAAGCCGCAGGGCACATCTAGTAATATTATAAATGCAAAAGTCTTTTTGCCCTTCTTTAACACCTTTTCAACTTAATTTTTAGCATAGATTTAATTGGTAGGATGGAGAACAACTTTTTGTCCAAGGAAAACAAAACTTTCATGGGATTTGTAAAAAGCCCTAATAACCTTGGACAACAGCAATTTTCTAATAATACTTCTTTAGCTGCGTTAGGAAAAAATCATGAGAGTGAAATTATGCGATTTTAACAGCATGAAGGTAGTTGAAAAACTGAATGAGAAATGAATACATCGTCCGCCAAATTAGCTATAGTGGACATTTCAGTTTTTCAAAAAAAGTTTTGACAGTCTGTGGGCTAGCATAACTACATAATGTGTTATAATTGACAAGACAAGTTAAAAAAATTGTTATGTTACCTGAGCACATTCATGCATTGACCACACCCTCTGATCAGGTAATCCTGAATGTTGAGCAGTAGGATTTCCTTTCCCTGGTAAATTATTCCATGTCAAAGGAGTGGGCGGACGACGCTTTTTCCATAAATTTTCCATAGATAACAAATAACGAATGTCATCACCAAATAGTTTCGAAAACAGCTTTTCTGGATCATAATTTGTCTCTGATGCCCATGCTCTTGTGCTTTTTCGTTCTACATTACCAGCTTCAGTTCCTTCAGTTCTTAGGGCAGAGGCCCCTGCGTCTCCCGCTGCCTCAGGGTCTGCAGTGTCAGGGCTCACATCCTGGTCTGGGTCTTCTTCACCAAATAATTGGTTAAAAAGATGCTTGGCCCATACAATGCAATGGATTGGCTCTGATGGTGTATTTCTTATGGTACAGCCTGGGAAGGACTTCTGTGGCGCTTTTGGTTGACATTCATAGCATTGAGTTTGACCTTTTTGGATGAGTTCCACCTAAAAATAGGTGATTTATAGAACATTTAACAATTTTGTTTTTTACAATTACAAATTTCATTATAACACAAAATCATGCACATTAGAGTTTGATGATCCAATAGTAATACTAAATAGAATTAGGTATTTCCACTGACCACAATAATTAGTGTCAATATTTAAGTTGCTATATCTATTAAGATTTAACCTATCAGATCCTGTCAACCCAGTATAAAAATCAAATAAATGCGAAATGCATATTGCAGGATCACATGAGGCAATTTACGACTTTGATAAACTTTAAATTAGAGAATAACATGCTCTTAATATATGCATATGTCATCAAATATTTGAAAAACAATTTAAGTACTAACGAGCAAAGACATCAATCTGGTGTATTGTATAATAAATATAAGAGGAATCATATTAATTCAAAATATTTATTTGTCTTTAAATGAATGTATTAATTAATAATAATGATATTAGCTGAGTGCAACATGTTGATTTAACAATCCTAAAAGCCAAAAACTAAAAGAATAACCAGACACTTTTCCAAAGATATAAAATTTTACCTGTCCAGCATATCCAGCAGTGCCAGTTTCAATCAAAGGAATATTGGCAGCCAAGCACATCCTGTTCACATGGTTACGCGCCACACGATTGTCCAACGCATTCATCACCATGTTGAATTGTTTGAAGTAATTGACACCATAATCATTACTGAAATAATATGTTATTGAACATTTTAATACATAGACCAATGTCACTCATGCTTTCTATATTGATCCTCAGATGCTGACGGCAATCTACATGAAAAGTGATGTACACAACAAATAACCACAGGGGGCAAGAAAAAAAAGAGAATTTTTATACAGGCAACATTTTATCAGACTACCTAAGTTTTTTATAATTCTCACTGTTAGTTGTCCATCACTGGGTATACCAGACTACCTTTTTCAGCAAGCTTTTTCTTAGAAGTCACCACAAACAGACTTGATGTTTCTAAAGTGCTTTTAGAGTAAAATAAATGTTTTTGTTGTTGTGTTGGCTAGATGGCGATGTGTGTATTGTCATAGTGTATTTATTTATTATTACTTATTAGTTAATAAGGCAGTATTACATAAATGTGGCTAATTCTGTTTTATACAAATGAAATACAAAACTAAATTGTGTTAAATTATATATAAAGCCACCTATTTCATAGTTCCAAGAGCAAAAATTACACAAGACAATTAAAAAAAAAATGTGTTTTATCAAATTAGCAACACTGGCTTTTAGCACTTTATACACTATTTCAATACACAATTAATCTAGCAATCAAGAACTACCAGTGGTAATTGATAAAAAAAATCGTATGCTTCAGTATTGTGGATGCAAATCATTACAATATTATAGTCGACGTAGTTTCCGCCATAAAAGTTCATTTACCTCTGACGACAAAATACTAACCTAATCACACTATCATGATGTGCGATGATATTCACGCTGGGGTTGAAACTGAGCGCGCTGTCCTTCGCCACCTGAGCTTTCGACTTTCCAACATGCTCTTTGTGAAATAAGAACTGCCTGTTTAGATTGCTTACGTCGATTGTATCAAGGTCGATCTGGAATGTGCAACATTTTCACGATATATAGGACATTTATAACATAGTAATAAACTATTAATGAGTCATTAAACAGTGGAACTTACGATTTCTATGTAAGGAAAGCCGGTGAGAACGAGATTTTTTAGAATTTCACAACCTATACCGCCGGCGCCGACTACTAAAATCTTTGAGTTTGCTATTGCCTCCGTTAACTTTTCATCGAAAACGCCAGCAACCCGTGCCACCATCTTCCGTAGTATATATCAGCTCACAGTTATCACAAATTGTTCAGAATTACGGAATTTATTAAATTTGCGAAGCAACAAAAACGGGAATTTTTCGGCGTTGATTAACTGTCAAAGTTAGCGTCAGGCAAGGTAAGTGCTTGGTCGTTCAGAAACGTTTAATTATAATTGTTTTATAGTTTAAATACAGTATTTTGTTTGTAATACCTTAACCCTAAGAAAACCATAATTTTCCATTTAATTTTACTAAATAACAAGTTTAATTAAAACAATAAAAGTTAAATAATAAGAATTTAGTAATAACTATTTATACTCGAACCAACAAGTTACAGTTACGTTATAGACAGGTTCCGTTTTTTGTCCAAAGAGGATACAAGTATTGCAGTGTTTGTATCCTCTTAGTACCACTAAGGATATCGTCGGCAGAGCCAAACACTACGGATGCAACACATAATTACGAACATAATATAGAACCCTCCCACCCATTCAGTCACCATTGCATGTGCACTGTGGCCTAAAAACGTAAAAACGCCACGAGGACATTTCTTTTTACACCCGCTGAATAATGCTAACTAATAAAGTGTTTCCCATTTTATGGTAAACATTTGGAATATAATATATTATGTTCTAATAATAACTGCCAACTGCCAAATGGTATGAAGTGACTAACCATTTGTTCGAGAAACTATACTAAAGTGGAGTGGTTTTTATGCCACAATATTTGTCGTGTATCTATACGGTTTCTGTATGTTCTGAATTTTGTGGGATGTAATATAGTAGTGATATTCTACAAGAATGTCGATTTATTGATGTATTGGGAAGTTATAAATCTCATTGTTATCCTTGTTTTTTTTATTAAAATATATTTATTTCAAAACAGAGGAACTCAGCAGGACAACAAAAGCTATTATTTATTGTACCTAAATGTATGTTCATGCATGCTCATAATCTACTCTGTGCTCAAAAATCATTATGCAGCGAGTAGGTATAGGTACCTCTAAATAAAAAGCATTGACTCATTTAGCCTAAAATTTAATAATTGGTTCCGGAAATTAAATAAATAATAGGTACGTCTGATACATTAAAAAGCGTTAATTCTATATAATTTTCTTTTCTATGAATCTCGAAGATCTTAATAAGTGCTACTGTCGAGAGAGTAAATTTAACGATACGGTGCTAAGGAAACATTGTTTTAATAAAATTGCTTTTAAGTTTATGATGCTTACTACTTTATCGTGGAAGCAGTTTTTGTATGCTCATGGATAGGTACCATTAAGACTTAAAATTGAAAAGATTTTAGATGAAACCAATAAACGATTGTAACTATTGCAAAATGTAAGTGTAGTACTTACGCTTCAGGACAGCTTGTTGCAGGACGTGCTCCTGGCAAGCCCTGCAAGGCGTTACTCTGTTTATATGCGATGGTTTTTCATGGAATAAAAAAAAAAAAACTTGCCTAGGTAGGTAATTTTAAGGTTTTTGAAGCAAGCGTGACTTTGCAGAATTCTATGATATTCAATGAAGGAAACTAGGAAAATCTGTGCATGCAATAAATGATTTCTTCAATCTTTTAAATACTCTCAAAATTGTAACTCTATTGCTCTATACCTCTGTAACTACTTTTTTTCTTTGGTGCACAATAAAAGTGTACTTATTCATTCATTCATTCATTCATTGCGCCGTACTTATTTTTAATACAATTATTTTTATTATTCACACTTACTCATTTAAGATTTGTTAAAAAAAATTACGTAGTATTAATGCCATTTTTTTTTGAAGCAATGAAGCAAAAAAAAAACTGTCATGAAAGAAAGTATACTTTATTGCACACCAAGAAATACATATAATAACAACATAAAACGACGATAGTTGTACTTAGCTACAATGGCGGCCTTATCGCTAAAAGGCGATCTCTGCGCCAGGCAACCATACTGCAGAAATAAGAAGAGTTAATAGATAGAAGCCTAAATCTAATGCAATGGGCACCCAATTTTTACTTTTAATTTGATCTCTTAACTTCACCGACCCTATGATAATAATATCTGATCTATAAATCTATACTTATAATAAAACTGCAACTAGAAGATTTTTGTACATTTAATATAAATTGAAAACTTTGACTGGGGGATGCTTTATAATCGATACTGAGTCCAAAACAGATTATTAAAAATTTTTGTCTGTCTGTCCAGGGATCAAGTGAAAACCACTGAACGGATTTAAATAAAATTTGGTATATTGGTAGCTGATATTCCGGGTCAACATATAGATACTTTTAATCCCGATAAACAATAAGTTTCCTTCGGGAAATGGAATGATTTTTTTAGTCAATTTTACTTCATATCTCCGTTAAATTTGCACCGATTTTAATAATTCTTTTATTATTTTAAAGTGTATATTATAAAACGTGTAGTGTCTAATTTTAATGAAGATCTGATAAATATTGTCGGAGATAAAGGACATAACTCTTCACAAATAACAGCAAGTAGCAAGACATATGGGACAACGATCGAATACATGCGTACCATACTACGTAATATTATAAATGCGAAAGTTTGTGAGGGTGGATGTATGGATGTTTGTATGTATCAACTAAAATAATGACAACTTACTAACTCAGTATACCACGTAAGATAATAGTAGGTACATAGCTAGGCCACGATGATTATGATTTTAGCATCACATCTTTTCTCGATTGACTCATACGCGGACGAAGTCGCGAGGGTCCGGTAGTACCTTTTATGTTACCTAACGTCCAACCGTGCCGAAATGTCCATATAACCCTATATAATTACACATTGACCTCAAGCGAAATGAGATGTTATAGCAGCGGTCACAACAATCAAATTAAGGAACCGCGCCAATTTTGGCTTAGCCAGATAATATATGAGGCTGGTTGGCTATTAGGGTTCACAGTAAAATGGTCGTTTAGAAGAGTGGAAAATGGCAAGCACTATTTTCCAGTTGAACTATTCGTGGGCCGGCTTCGTGTTTTGTTACTGGCCGAATGATCGTTATTCGACAGTTTGAATTGCGACGCTAGCAGGTTAAGATTTTGAAAGCAGATTATTTTCGGTAGAATCTGCTTTCCGAACCAGTAGTACTTAGAGTTGACAAACGGAAAGACTTGACGTTTTAAGTGTAAAATGCTTATCCCTATCCCTATCCGTATCTCTATCCCTATCCCTACTAATATTATAAATGCCACTGTAAGTTTGTTTGTTACGCTTTCACGCAAGAACTTCTTAACCGTTCCTCATGAAACTTTGTACACATATTCTTGGAAGTGTTAGAAGTAATATAGGTTACTTTTTATCCCGGCATTTAGCTCGGTTCCTTTGGGAAAGGGGATGAGTGTTTGACGATTTCACTCAATACAAACCAGGCAAATTATAACCGATTTAAATAATTATTTCTGTACTAGAGGTTATAATATGTTTTTAATTTTGCCCAAACTGTGGTTGGAGGTAGAGGACAGAACTCCTCAGCGGACTGCACAGCAAACCCCTAATTTAAGGCTTAGCGATACTGAATACTTTAATTTTTTTTAGATCTACAATTAAATTTAATATAGATACAATATATACGCAACAGCTAGTATTAAAATAAATTTTTTTTTTTGGGAAAATGTTGTTCCGTGGTTTGACGACCTCCGTGGCGTAGCGGTGACCGCCGTGGTTTTAAGTTGGAGGTCTCGGGTTCGATTCCCGGCAGGGGAATTTGGGAATTAACAATTTCTGAATTTACACTGGTCTGTTCTGGTTGAAAGCTTCGGCCGTGGCTAGTTACCAACGTACCGACAAAGACGTGCCGCTAAGCGATTCGGTATGATGTTCCGATATGAGTTTAATGAAACTTCCTTATTACGCATGATACTACGTTGACGGTACCCTTACATGTCCTCACTGTGCACGCATGTTTAGTGCTAAAATAGGGTATATAAGTCACATTAGGGAGCATGAGAAAGCCCTTATATATGATTTAAAATAATAAAAAAAAAACAATGAACAGTACCAGTCTCTGTTGCCGCACGCGGCAGTGAATCCCATGAATGACCTATAAATGACCCATGTTAAGGGTAACAGGTATGCCCGTTACTGTCTTAGAGTGCATCATCACTTACCACCAGGTGTTACCACCACTGTTAAAATCATTAGGGTTAATCAGCTACACACAATCCGAAAAAGAACTGCATGTAATAATGGCTTAATTAGGGTTCTGTGTGTTCTTAATTCTATGATTGCTAGATAGCAGTCAAGGACTGAACTGTAGGGGAATAAAAATAAAAACTAGAATTATTAGGTAACTAGCGGATATCCGCAACCTCGTCATTGATTTTCTGATATCCCGTAAGTAAAGACGAGCTACAGAAAAAGCGAAACATAAAATAAAATTATCGTGGTTATAACATCAAAAATATCATGCCAGCCTTTTATACAACTTTTATTCCCGTTTTTAGGTTTCTAATTAAAAAGATATAACCTAATGAGTATCAACACAAGCACTTTATAAGCATGTTTTCATACTAAAAGTCCCATTTAATTACTGCATTAATTATTCCATAGGAGTCTTTCCGTTGACCTACAAACTTAAAAGTTTGGCACGCAGGTAGGTAATTTGGCGCAAGTGTGGAGAAAACTCTACATAATACGACTATTATCCTAAAATAGGGTTGCCAGATCACAGTACGGGGTAAAAATTTAGGTCAATTATTTCTTTATCTATATAAAAGCACATGTAAAACTAGAACGATCATCCGCAAGGATGGCTCCAGGATGTTTTTCTGGGAGGACACTACGTGCGGCCAGACAATAAAATCAATAATGACTGATAGAAATAAGATGCATCAGGCGAGTCGCTGTAAGCTGCTGGAGGCAAGCGGCCCAGGACCGTGGATTGTGGAACTCCCTACAAAAACCTATGTCCAGCAGTGGACGTCCATTGGTTGAAATGATGATGATGATGATAGAGAAATAAACTCTACAGCCACAGTTTTCCCCGACCTTATCTTCCGCTCTAGCAAACGATGATTGTCATTTTTGAAGTTGTCTCGTTCGATCTCTCTATTAGTGTAAACAGTGACAGAACGTTCCTTCATTGTTCTATCTTAGCTCGCATAGATTGTATGGAATATTCTAAGAAAGTTAGCTCGCTTGATCTAAATATATCTCGATCTAAAGATAAATCTCGTTGATATTGCGGTGTACACTAAAAGGTCAAGAAATAGTGCTCTTAAATTGGCTCTAGCTTTGTACATTTGGTCTAAACCTACCTTGAAAGGGATGCAACGAATAAAATTAGCAACACAAGCCACTAGCCAGAATGAGACAAGAGTTTCTTCAATTTTTATACTCCACACCAAACAGATCTTGCAGGCAATGTATCTTTTCTACGCACGTTTCGCTCCGAAACTGGAGCATCCTCAGGAGATGTTGACTTTACAATGATAAAACTTTATTCATTCATTAAAAAATCAGGAGAATCTGTTCTTTTTTTCGCGGAGTATAGAAAATTAAGCTTTATTTTCATAATCATCGTCAATAGCCTAAGCTCCAGCCTAGCCTGGGCTAAAGCCATCTTCCAATGGGAGGGTTTTCCTGTAACTACCGCGCCGGGAAGACGGGTTGGTGATCGCAGTAGATGGCAGTATGTATGTTCACCGGTATATTCACCCCGTACGATATCTGCGGGGAGAGTAAGGGTAGTGACAACTGATCTGCCATCACCACACGGCATAAAGATTAAATACTTTTTGATAAAATACTTTTTGGTAGATAATGTGCCTAATATGTCAGATGCGTCAAAATGGGTAATTACTTAAACAAAGTTAGAATGTAACTATAAAATAGAAACAATTATCTTTTATCATTATATTCTGTGACTTCAACAAATAATGTACTACACCGATTTTAATCTACATTTATTTTGGTTATAAAATAAAGCTTCGTACAATCTCACTATCTCAATAATGCCGCCAAAGGTCAAGGGTAAGGGTAAGGGGGATTCAGCTGCTGCGAAAGCCATGATGGGTGCAGCAGCTGCTGGTCCAGCCCCAAAGCCCAAAAAACCACCTCCACCACCGGCGTGTTTTAGTCCAGAGGATTTGGCAAAGTTTAAAGAACTTTATAAGGAATTTGATGAGGACAACACAGAAAAGGTATATATATTACTTTGAATCTTTGAATCAACTTTTATTTTTTTTATACACTTAGACACATTTTATCATCGTCTGCGCCTGTTCCCATTATCTAGGGTTGGCTCGTCATGTTTGTTTCCTTCATTCAAGGCGGTTTTGAGCGCTTTTCGCGTTAATGTTTTTGCATCGTTAACAGGTGGCGGAGAATCTTCCGCGCCCACGCTTCGTCGTCGGTATATCTAGGGCTATTGGTACCATGTGTTCAGCGGGTCGTCTGATAACGTGTCCATCACAGTGGTGTGTAACTTTGTGATTTTTGGACCCATCATCCCGTATGCAGCAGTAGCAGTATGGCAGGCGGATTACTGTGCATTTATAGTATATCAGTGAATATTATCTTGATGAAAAGAAGGCTATATTGGTAATAATAAGCAGCACCATTATCTTGAGGTACTCTTCGAGGCAGTGGCGTGCATAGAGTCTAGAGAATCATCTTTTTTTATATTTATCAATTTCTGCGATGACCCGGAAATTGGGCTCAGGACTTTTTGTTAACATGTAACAACCATATCAACGGGGTAACGAGGTAAATCTCATAATTGTAACTCATAAACCACAATCACAACAAATTTAATTTTTAGATACCATTGTCAAAGATTCCGGTGATGTTACGAAAGTTAGGCTTCAATCCAAAAGGTGCAGAAATAAAGGAACTGTTCAAGCAATTTCTTGAGGATGAATTCGTTGATACTGTCGAATACCACGAATGGTTGTTTATGATTGAAGCCAAGATGAACTGGGGTGACGATTTCGAGTTAGCCGTGACCAAGGCCTTTGCTGACGTAGGGCACGACGATGAAGAAACCGGTAAAGTGGATTTGGAACTTTTGCGTCAAGAACTTATGACTTGGGGTGAGCCTTTATCAGAGATTGAATTCACTGATTGGATCAGACTGGCTATGAAAGATAAAACGTATAACCCTGAGGATGGTTCCTTTAATTATGTGAAGTTTATCGAGAACATGAACGCTAAAGATGAAAAATATACACAGGAGCCTATCAACTTCTTTAAATTGGATCAGAAGACGCTGGCTGCGATGGCAATGAAGAAGGCCCAAGAAGAGAGAGAGGAACAGGAAAGAAAAGAAGCCGAAAAGAGGGCGAGAGAAGAAGCCAAACGGCAGCGAATGATCGCTGAAGGCTTAATACCAACTGACTGAAGAATAAGATATATATAAGAATGTGTAGTTAATTTTTAATTGCTCATTACAAATCTAGCTTAACTAACAAGAAATGTTAAATCTCTTAGTGATATTTAAACAAACATTATAAACAAACAATTTGGTGTTACATTTTAGCGATTATAATGTAATGCTATGTAGAGTAACCTTTGTAAAAGTATTGTTTATTTCTACATTTTATCTCTTAATGTGAAGTTGTGAAATTAAAAATAATTAATGCTAACCAAAACTGCACGTACTGTGGCTCTGTTCCTTTCGTTTTGATAAAAAAGGAAATTCAAAGGGATAACCCCACAGTCATTAAAATAACTTTAAATCATCATCATATCAACCCATGGCACGGGTTTCCTCCCACAATAGGAAGGGGTTAAGGCCGTAGTCCACCACGCTGGCCTAGTGTGGATTGGTGGACTCCACACACTTTTGAGAACATTATGGAGAACTCAGGCATGCATGCATGCGTGTTTCCTCACGACGTTTTCTTTCACTGTAAAAGCAAGTGATATTTTAATTACTTAAAACGCACATAATTTAGTAAAGTTAATAAATAATAATAATAAAAATACTACGACAATACACAGATCGCCACCTAGCCCCAAAGTAAGCGTAGCTTGTTTTATGTGTACTAAGATGACTGATGAATATTTTTATGAATAATATACATAAATAAATATCATTATACATATAAACACCCAGACACTGAAAAACATTTATGCTCATCACACAAACATTTTCCAGTAGTGGGAATCGAACCCACGGCCTTGGACTCAGAAGCAGGGTCGCTGCAAACTGCGCCAATCGGCCGTCGAGAGGTGCGTGCTGGGATTCGAACTCGGCCCCCCGAGTCGAGCTGCTACTCACTGGCACATCGCGTCGCGCCGCCGTACTCTATTAATTAATTCGGCACGTTTTAGCGTTTCTGTTTCGACTTACTTACTTGAACCTTGTTATTACATTGTGGCCAGTTTGGACAATATACTTATTAAATATGGCCTATGTGTTACCCCGTAGTACAACCGATATTACTGTTAAGTTTTATCAAAATCCGTCCAGTAGAGCTGAGTAACAAACGTTCATCGATCCATTCATACAAACTTTCACAATTATAATATTAGTAGGATATAGTAGAATTAGTTTTATGGATAGTTACACAAGTTGTGTAGATTGTCGATGTTTGTCAGACAGGCGGGTCCATTTAGGCAATTAGCGCTTGTTAAACATTGTGTCGGCCTTAGGTATTAATGTATCCAAGTATCATGTATTACCTTAGTACATGCATTATACACCATTCGGGGTCTCAAATAATTTCCAAATCTGTAACGTTCGGGCAGCGAGTGAGTAAAAATAGATCATGAGTTCAATAGTGCCAGTTCCCAGTTATGATTTAAGATCCTGAAATTGGTTGGTAATTTTTAAGTTCCAAATGCGTTATACATTTTTTTAATTTTCAAATGTATAATTAGATTGCCATTCTCTTTTGAAATTATAATAATCATGTAATCTATATAATGGAAATTGTAATGGAATTGTAATTGAATAAATAAGTAAATAAATAAACCTAATAAGACACCAAAAATTAAAGAAGCATAGAAAGAGCTATTAAATAAATAAATAAATATACTACGACAATACACACATCGCAACCTAGCCCCAAAGTAAGCGTAGCTTGGTGTTATGGGTACTAAGATAGCTGATGAATATTTTTTTATGAATATAATACACATAAATACTTATAATATACAGATAAACACCCAGACACTGAAAAACATTCATGTTCATCACACAAACATTTTCCAGTTGTGGGAATCGAACCCACGACCTTGGACTCAGAAAGCAGGGTCGCTGCCCACTGCGCCACCCGGCCGTCAAATATTCTATTCTCCGTATATTACGTGGTTGATCAAAGGAAGGTTGTTGATGGATCAGAATTGCGGTTGCGTTCCGCGGACCCTTTCTTAGTCTCTGGATGGGACAGTGGGTCTTGACCTGTGATCCCTCTTTCACGCAACATTCTCATTCCGAACATCAGTAAGGTAGCCGGAATAGAGTTCACGGGTTTTAAGTGCTAAAAATTCAAAAATGTTTTGATTCATGTAGACCTTATCACAGGCATTTATGAAGCGTTCATACATTTAACATGTTAACACTTATGTTAGGTGATGGTGATAACTGCATTCGGTAACTTAAAACTAAAGCTAGGACGGTTCAAAACGCACCCAGGTCTAAGAAGAGCCCACAACAGACTTAGCCAGGTTTGGGTGCAGCAAGTGAAGTCGTGCTCAGACGTAGTTTTGAGTTATTGCAGTTTGGAGTGATTTATAATAAAATTCCGTGATACTTTAAAAAGTCGTAGTGTATAAGGCGCACAAAAAAATTTTTGATACGATATCGCATTAGCTACATATCTTTTAACTTCTTTATTATAATTTAAATAAAAAAATGCTACGACAATACTCACTTCGCCATCTAGCCCCAAAGTAAGCGTAGCTTGAGTTATTTTTATGAATAATAAACATAAATACTTATAAGTACAGATAAACACCCAGACACTGAAAAATATTCATGTTTATCACACAAACATGTTCCAGTTGTGGGAATCGGACCCACAGCCTTTGACTCGGAAAGCAGAGTCGCTGCACACTGCGCCAGACGGCCGACAATCTGGATTATTACTACATATTATTATAAAACTCCCTCTTGTATCACTCTGTCTATTGAAAACTGAAAACTGCATTACGATCTGCTGTGTAGTTTAATAGATACAAACAGCGCGAGAGACTTTTATACTATGTTAAGATACATATACGCTATGTAGCGATACGGCCACCAAATTGTACCCTCGGGCTATATGTTTTATATGTTTATATCTCTGTTGTATTGATTAGTGTAGCACAGGCTCGACACTCGCACTTTTATCAGACGCGTCCACTCTCGCCTCAGCTCTCGTGTATCTAACGCGGTGCGCTCGAGACTGTGTATTGCGAGTACAATAAAATATTATTGATATTATAATATATAATGTATATTATAAATTCATTTTTCTTGTGAATTGTGTGTGAAAAGTATTCATTCATTCATATATCTATCTATCTACACCTTCGGATAAGTTCGAAATATCATTTGACAAGGAGACCTGAACACAAAGTCGTCATTACGCCAATATTCAGGCATCATTAACTCGCACCCACGCTGAGTAAGCGCTGAAATTATTGAATCAAGCCCCTTAACGACAGGGCGGAAAATTGAACCGTATATTATAAGCTTGAGTATGACGAACGGCGAAATAAAATGATTACAACGTAAACCTTATCGCACATCCTAGTGTGAGATTTTCTACCTACGTTAACTTATTCGATCGCGTGAAAGTTAACTTCAACTTGTATGGAATCGAAAGAGCGCCTTGTTACAATAATGAAAACAGTATTGTCGCTTTTTGATAGAGCACGTTTGGGGAAGTACTACCAACATGTTAATGATCTGGAGGGCGTGGGTGCCGCAAGATGATAATGTATATCACAACAGACTTGCGACAGGTGTAAGTCTCGCGATCATTGCAGTCTGAAAGCAAACATCACTTTTGCATAGAGAAAAAATACGAAAGTAACGTTTGACAGCAAAGATGGCTGGTCTTCTGAATTCATTGTTCTTAGAACAAAAACACAATGGCAAAAGATTTTGGAAGTGTGACTAAATCTGTGTTATGTAGGTATTTTATATTTCCTTTACGCAAAAGTTTGCTTTAAATGCAAAATCTATAGTGCTAGTGTATTTTAAGCAACATCGATAAAATACTCAGAAAACTTTCTAGAAGCCCATAGTACCGAGGCCTCAGGCTATGATTGCCACAGAGTCGCAGGTTCAAATTCTGTCAGTTCCGATAACTTTAAATTCATTTTAAAAACTTATAAATTTTATATTTCCTCCAAGTGTAGCTAAAAACGCTATAAAATTATTTAAAAAAACTTCTTAGTACATTCTAAGAATTCTTCGATGTCGGACACAAATCATGGGAAAAATATCATTTGACAAGCTGCCTTGAATCACTGAGTTGTGATTACCCCAAAATTCAGACATCATTACCTCGGTATAATGCTTAGTTAGAGCTGAAATTATTGAATCAAGCGACGACGTAATCATAGGTATAGGGCTGAAAATAGAACCTCGTAATATTAGCCTCAGAGTATGAGTAACGCCAAAGAGTATACTTCTTCTTCTTTAATTTTTTTTAGTCCTTTTTTTATAATCACTATGTCTTTAACGCTAAAGAGTAAAAATACACTACGTTTACTAACGCCAAAACAAAATAATTAAATGAATATTAAATTACCATCATCTGGATTATATAGTAAACTTTCTTAGGTAAATAAAAATAATGATAAAAATAATATATTGTTTTAATTTAGGTAAAACCAATTTCGATATACACGTTACAAAAAACGAAAAATATAATAATATTAAGTACCAATATTAAAAGATCTAAAGAATAAAAAAAATACTACACCTTAACGCCCGTCTATCCTAATGATGGCACGGTCAACTATATTTTTCGATAATCGATTTCATTGAACGAAACGAATAATATTGTCTGCTATTAATTTTGACCTGTAGTTTTGTTTCGGTTCAAATAGAAGATCTACAGAATGAGATATTTGAGTTGATATTAAACTATAACGTGATTTGTTTTTTTGCTGTGTTCGTCAAATTATATTTTTCTTACTTGACTAGATACAAGTTGAACTGGTGGCAAAAAATAGGTATAGAAATTACACTCTCAAACGGTTTCCACGCGGCATCGTATTGGAACGCTTGGCTGCCCGTCTTTGCGTGTTGTGTGGACATACATAGTCACGGCCTAAGCCTCCCACCAGAAAAAATACAAGTAATAGGTACTCAATGACGTTGTTTCCTGCTATCAGCACTTGGAATAATATTATAAATTTAAAATGCATATAAAAAATTTCGGAACCGACAGGACCTGCGACTCTCTGGCAATCGCGGCCTGAGCGCTTTCTCCAATTAAGCTACGGAGAGTCGCAGGTTCAAATCCTGTCGGTTCCGAAAATTTTTATAAGCAAGTATCGTTTATGCAATTATGGAAAGTCTCGTATACAGGTCGCAAATGTCGTTTATGCAATTTTAATACGTATCGTATACAGGAAGCAAGTGTCGTTTATCCAAGTTTAGTACGACTGGTATACAGCAAGCAAGTGTCGTTTATGCAATTATAGGATGTCTCGTATACAGGTCGCAAATGTCGTTTATGCAAATTTAGTACAGGAAGCAAGCAAGTGTTGTTTATGCAAGTTTAGTACGTCTCGTATACGGGAAGTAGGTATCGGTTATGCAAGTATAGTTCCTCTCGAACACTAGTCGCAAGTGTCATTTATGCAAGTTTAGTACGTCTCTTATACGGGAAGTAAGTGGTGGTTATGCAAGTATAGTACCTCTCGTATACTAGTCATAAGTGTCGTTTATGAAAGTTTGGTACGTCTCGTATACAGGAAACAAGTGTCGTTTATGCAAGTTTAGTACGTCTGGTATACGGGAAGTAAGTGTCGGTTATGCAAGTATAGTACCTCTCGTATACTAGTCATAAGTGTCGTTTATGAAAGTTTGGTACGTCTCGTATACAGGAAGCAAGTGTCGTTTATGCAAGTTTAGTACGTCACGTATACAGGTCACAAGTGTCGTTTATGCCAGTTTAGTATGTCTCGTATACAGGAAAAAAGTGTTGTTTAGTTCGTAAGTTGTGGTTCGATCAGGCAAACCAAAAACTTTCACATAACTGAAAACATTCCCATTTCATTACTTTGATAATGGTTTTGTTATTCCTACCAATCTTGAGTCCCCTGACGAAACTTTGATAGTTTGTAAGAAGTTATCTTTTGTAAAGTAGTTTTTCTTTTTTTTCTTGTGGAAAAATTACGGTTATGCTCGGGGTTTTGGAAATTACTATCAGCTGTTAGTCTAGACGTCAAGACTTTAGCCTCTTCTAAAAATGGACCGAGTTACAAATTACAATCGTCGAGTAATTAATTAATAATTAAGTAATATAATTTGTAAGTCGGTCCATTTTTACACATGTCTAACTAACGGAATTACGTGCGTTTTAAGTAATTTAATATCACAACGGTGAAGAAGAACATTGTGAGGAAACCTGCATGTCTGAGAGTACTCATAATGTTCTCAAAGGCGTGTGAATTCTGACAATCACCTGGGCAGCGTGGACTACGGCATGAACCCTTTTTGTTCTGAGAGGAGACCTGTATCCTGTAGGGAGCCGGTAATGGATATTGGATTGATAATGATGGATACATGAATAGGTGTCATCTACCCATATACGTAATTATCTAGGTTCTTATTCATAAGAAACAAGTGCATTACAGTAAAAAAACTAAAGAATTTATAAGTATAAGAGGTCCATTATGAAGTATTATGAAAATTAAGCTTAATTCCAAGGAGTGAAACATGCGTGGAGGGTACATTGCCCAAGATCTGTTTAATGTGGAGTATAAGGATTGAAGAATTTATAATTACACCATACAGATTCTCCTGGTTTTTGCGGAGTTTAGCAAATTTAGCTTATTTTTCATAATATATCATGGAATTCCGCAAAGTAACGCCTGCTTCTATCCAATATATAAGAGGTCATAATGTGTAAATTAAGAATGTCATGAAATATAGGATGCTAACTAAAGAATAAACTGCAAGAAATCCCTGTAAGCGATAAGGCCGTCTTTGTTCTTCTTCTTCTTTAGGTGCCTCTCCAACTAGTGAAGGTTGACCGTTATTTTTTATACTTCGCCATTTCTTCGCGAGGCTAAACGGCTGGGCGGCACTTGCGATCTAAGTCCATTCTTTGCACAATCAAGACTTTTGCGACCGATGTGCCTCCTTCCAGCAACTTCGCCCATCATTATCTGTTGTAGTAGCCAGTATCTGTCATGCCTGAGTACATGCCCTAGATAAGCAACTTATTCTTTTCGACAGTCTTCCAAAGTTCGCGCTGACAACAAACTCGTCGATAGACATGGGTTACCTTTTGAGTCCAGCTGATTTTTATTTAGCTTGCGGCGATAAGCCCACAACTCGAGACGAGATCCTCTAATATGGTCCAGAATACGCATCTTTTTTTTTTGGTTTGGGTATGCGTTGAAGTATTCTTTACTGATTTATAACCCCTGCCACGGCTAAAGCCCCCCACCATACAAACCCCAGGGAAGATACAGAAATTATAACTTCCAAAATTGTCCTCTGCCATGGATTGAACCCGGTACCTCTTAGTTATATGACCACAGCGTGTTGACAACTATTTATGTCATATTAAAAAACATTGCCTACATGTTGAGTGCTTTGTTCACAAAGTTTTTTGGGGAAAGGAAAGGTAAGTCTAAAACACGAGTTTGTCATTGAGTTGACAGGGGTGCAACACTTATAGATCTCAAGGGCGAACAAATACATTTTAGAGGGCCTTAATCAAACAGCTTTCGGGAATACAACGGCTGTATATGGGTAAAATACTTTTGTGTATTCTCATAAAATTGGCATGAAAACTTAAACCCTAAAGCATGTTTGACTTATTCGCGTTGAAGCTAATTAATTACCCAGACCAAATAACACGCAAAAGTGTGTACTTTAGACTGCATCATCACTTGCCACGAGGTGAGATTGCAGTGAAGGAAGTTGCGTTGAGATTCCGCCTGTTACCCAGGACAGTCTTGGCGCCTTCGTGCAGGATTTCGATACGTGATACGTCAGGCAAAATCACTTTTTACATTTAAAAACGCGGTAAAAGCATATTATCTTGCTCATTAATGACGACTTTAGTAACTAGTTTATTTTTATTATGTATACGTTCTTAAGTATTTATGTATATAATATGATTGAGTATATAATTATTTTTATTATTTTATGTTTTGCTTATTTGTGAAATTTTGTTTATATATTTGTATTTAGCTATTTGAATGTAGGTTTATTTACACCACCTGTCCGTCGCGCTCATATTGGCCTATTTAGAATCGGGTTTCCTGGAAGAAATCGCTACTAAGTGATTAGGCCGCCATTTCTATTCTACTTCCGTCTTTGTATTAATATTATTATTCTCTCTACACTAGTGGTGTACAAATAAAGAGTTAAATAATAATAATAATAAGATTCCTAAAATAAAATGAGAAGAGGGCAAGAATTAACTTCATGAGGACTTCCCAAAAATTGCTGTCAATCTTTTATAAAAGTGCATCCTGAATAGACAATATATACTTAGGGGAGAACGGTAAGGCTCAGGAACTTGTAGTGGAAGTGGTGAGAAACGTAGTAGTTCAGTAGAAACGTAAGCACAGTGAGAAAATACTAATGATCTACGTTAGTTTTTTCTCACGGTGCTTTCGTTTCTGTCTATACATTATATATTGTCTATTTAAGATGCACTTTTATAAAAGAGTCACAGCAATTTTTGTGAAGTACTCATGAAGTGAATTCTTGCCCTCTTCTCATTTTATTTATGGAACCAGCGGATGACATAAAGCTAGTGTGAAAAGTCACTTATACTTACAGCATTTGCAGACTGGTCCAACTCGTTGGTAAGTGTCTCGGAGTTGAACGTGTAGTGTAAATAATGGCATCAAATTTACCAACTGTGTTCTAATTCCAGTCCCTAAAACTTAGCGGCAACAAGATTTAACGTCGTAGCGTTAAAATCTATTTGTCAGAGTCGTCACCTATTCCAGGATTTCGAGTGCCGAGACACTTTATAAAGTAAATATTATTCGAGGTATTACGTAAACACTGTTGTTCATCAACCCACGCCACTAATATTTTGACACTGAAATTTTCACGAATTAGGAGAAATAAATTTTTTCTAAGACGTCTAGACATTTAATTATACCAGACAGACTTAACATAATACTTAGCTAAATCAAATATTGAACTATCCAAGATAACTACTGTGCTTCAACTTAAGGCTTTTAGTTTTAGTTAGTGGACATTGTTACGATAAGGAGTAGTAAGGTAGTTCTAGTAGTAGAAGAAGTTTTAGAGACATAGCTTGTCCGGGAAAGTACCCACTGCCGCCAAGCTTATTGTCACAATGCTGAGTTCCGGTGTGAAGGGCGAAGATGCCGTCGCAATTAAAGGCAAGCTTAATCTGAGGCTTAACACCTACACCTCAGGTTCATGGGTACAGGGTGGCCCGATACAGGATGTGTTCCAGACTGATGAATATTTTTATGAATAATATACGTAAATAATTATAATATTACACACAAACACTGAACAACATTGATGGTCATCTTACAAACTTCCGGTTTTGGGAATCGAACCCACAGCCTTAGACTCAGAAAGCATTGTCGCTGCCCACTGCGCCAATCACCGTCAAACATCTGTTATTATACGCCCACACGCCCGTGCTATTCGGTTTCAGAAGACGTTCTCTCTTACTTATTTCTTTTCTACTCCTAAGCCCGCTTAGTATTAGATTTATTATCTCAAGAATTGGGATAAAATGCAAAAAAGATATTTCTTCCGTAAATCATTCATCAGTTATATTAGTACCCATAACACAAACTACGCTTACTTCGTGGCTAAATGCCCATGTGTGTATTTTCGTAATATATTTATTTATTTGTAAGAGAATCTTAAAAGAAAGATGTGCACCGAAGAAGCCGCAAGGATCCAGTACATAAAGCGAGCATATTATATTATATTTATTATTATCTGGCCTCATCACGTGCGGTACTGTCATTTACAATGAAATGTATCTGTCCACGTGAACGTGCTGACCTCGCTCCCCGTTTCATTCCCATTCATCATTCATTCTACCCTAATTTAAGCAGGAACTGGAATTTAAAATTTTTAAACCATTTTTATGCTGTGACGCAAAATTAATTTAATGTTAGAAAATATACAAACTTTATTACTTAATTTAATTTAAGCTTAATTTATTATTTTTAAATCATCTGTGG
Source organism: Pararge aegeria (assembly GCF_905163445.1). Classification (NCBI taxonomy): domain Eukaryota; kingdom Metazoa; phylum Arthropoda; class Insecta; order Lepidoptera; family Nymphalidae; genus Pararge; species Pararge aegeria. The sequence goes on along the minus strand of NC_053195.1, from coordinate 3,932,453 downwards.
CCCGCAACATGGTACGCGTTGTTTTCAGTATTTACAATTTGATAAGTTTTTTTTTGCCTAAGAAATGTTTTATGTCATTCTTATCTTTCTTTTGTATTTGCACAACTTTTTTTACTTATTCATTCAATGTCCGTATCCAGAATGATGTTCTGTCTCAATACAAAACTAGCTGTTGCCTGTATTATTGGAATGAATACAAAAGTAATTTATATATTTACCTTGGATGATAAAACTATTTATTGGAATAAATAAAATAAATAGACTACGATAATACTCACATCCCCAACTAGCTCCAAAGTAAGCGTAGCTTGTGTTACTTAGATTATTGAAGAATATTTTAATGAATAATATATATAAAAACAACCAGACACTGAAGTGCTATCATAACACAAAAAAAAAAAAAAAAACAAAGAATAAGAAAATTGACAGTGCCTTGGCAGATCCCATTTTTGCTAGTAGAACCTAAAAAATATTAAAACTTACAATTTAATTTAACTATGGTCGAATGTCGACCAGTAGGCGATCACTAGTATAAATCAATACAATACCAGGCTTCCAAGATAAACCTTGATTGAATTTGGTAAGCTTTATATTCGAAAACAGTGCAAATAGCTATCCCGAACCAAATCTCAATCTAAGAATCCAGTTGTGAAGAGCGAGAGTACCTATTCTATTTAATGAATTGCTCGTGTTAAGAGTTTTCGGAAGTATCTCGGCATTTCGCTTTGATAACGAGTGATTTATTATATTGTCTTCCATAAACAGTAATGGAATTAATTTAATTGTACTAAGTTTGTCTGTTAGTATATAGATGTAGTGTCATTTTCTTAATCCGTTATCTTCATCATCAGATCAACAAGGCAAGGGTCTCCAACTACAATGAAGGTTTAAAGCCGTAGTTCACCCTCAACCCACGATTAACAACAAAATTATTGCAACTAAATTCGTCTAATGTAGTTATGATAACAGGGCACTGCCCACTAAACAAACACCTTTCCATTTTAGGTATATATTTTCTACTAGATTGCGCTACAATACTGATGTTAAAGGCATATTCTAATTTTGACATCGACGCTATAAGACTGATGTTAAAGGCATATTCTAATTTTGACATCGACGGTAGGAGATTAATTGGGAAAGCGCTCAGGCCGCGATTGCCAGAGAGTAGCAGGTTCAAATCCTGCCGGTACCGAAAATTTTTATATGCATTTAAAATCTATAAAAATTGTTAATTCCTCCAAGTGAAGGTAAAACCACTAATACAAATTATAAAATAATTTATATTTGCCCTCGATTTCTCCAGGATCCCTTCAACAGATGTTGACCTGATCAAAATGGTACCACATGTGGATCGTCTCAAAGTCTCTAACAAAATTTTTCCAATCGGTTTATAAATGCCAGAGTTCTGAGGTTTAAGATAAAACATTAAAATACAACCTAATTGAGAAACTCCTCCTTTTTTGTAAGTCAGTTAAAAATCCGTTTGTAAGTGTATTATATTCATAAATTAATATCTTTATATATTATATTTCTTGTGTGCGTGTGTATGTCACTGAACTCATCTTTAACGGCTGGACCGATTTGAATGAATTTTTAGTATGCGTTTGCGTAGCACCCTGGATGGTTTAGATTCATAAATCAGCCCGACAGATGGCGCTGGGGTCCGCTAGTATACATGTACAAGTATATAGTAATATGCCTGCAGTCCCAGTTATCTTATGGTCCATAAAACGCATGTTCACGTTTGCATTAGGAGCAAGTCTGCATAATTCTCATCTAGCGAAGTAATGGGACGTAGTTTAATGCGAATTTTTCGCGTTACGTCTAATTTATGTGCGGATTATGAAAGACGGTCATAAATTATGTAGGGCGTGAAATAATTTTGACATTTGTTTTTCATAACGCATAAGAATTTTATTTTAGACGTAAGTACTCGTAGGTAAATTTTGCTACGTGTGCAATAATAAGTAATGTGAGATATTACAAGCATAAAAATAAAAATAGCAAAAACAATAACATAGTGATTTATATAACACAAGGACACCTTTTCGTAAAAAAGGGATTCTTTACGAAAAATGTAAGCGCCTGATGACCAGTCTTTAAACAGTGTGTGTTGCCAGTGATGACTTATGGATCTGAAACGTAGACACTTAGTATGGGCCTCATAATAAGGCTTAGAGTCACTCAGCGCGCGATGGAGAGAGCTATGCTAGGATTATCTCTACGTGATGAAATTAGAAATAAGGAGATCCGTCGAAGAGCTAGAGTTACCAATATAGCTCAGCTAGATATAGAGTCGCGATGCTGAAGTGGGCGGAGCTCGGAGAACCGATGGATGTTGAGGTCCTAAGGTGCTAGAATGCCGACCTTGCACCGGTAAACACAGCGTAGGTCGGCCCCCAACGAGGTGGACAGACAACTTCAATCGAGTCGCTGGAAGTTACTCGAAACAAGCGGCCCAAGATCGTGGATTTTGGGTCTCCAAATGATCTATGCCCAGCAGTGGATATCAATCGGTTGAATGATGATGATGATGAATATTCGTAAGAAGTCTTTTGATTTGAAATTTACATTTCTATACCTATTATAGTTTGTCCATATAAATCTAATACCAAAAAGTTTTTGGCCGCACTTGATTTATTTTGTACCCTTTTAGTATGTAGCCCCAAAATACGTTATCGTGTAAACGGATTTGTTATACATGTTTATTGCGAGAAAATCTCATCATGCGCGTTAGGTTATTATATTATTTTTTGTAACTGAAAAACAACGAGGCATTTTCATAATAGAATAGTTAGCGAATTTTATTTACGGGATGTGTGTAGGAGGTATACGAGGTGAATTTCGTTTCGTTTTTCTTTTATAAATAAAAAATTCAAGTCGCCACTTCACATAAATAAGTACCTACTTTATTTTTATGAGAGGTAAGAAGGTAATGTTATTACGAACAACATAAAAAGATTTTAGCAAAATATATCGTATTCAGTTGTCACTTAGCATCAATTTATATAAAGGATAAAGAAAATCTAGTGACTATATAATTCATCGTTCTATTTTATTCAAATTTAATAATATTCGTTCTTTAAAACCTTGGTGGTATAAGCGATATACGCGGTTACACTATAAAAACCTCTGAAACCAAAGAGGATGCAAACATTACGTTAACAACTTTTAATCGCAATATCTTTATTTCCAGACAGCAGCATTTATTTAAAAATTATATTATATTATTTATATTCTCGCCCTGAACGTGTCGGAACGCGGAAAGCACGTTAAGACATCGCGTCGATTGCGATTAGCACGTGGTGATGGCGTAGAGATTGTCAGGTCTAAATCCTTTTCACCCACAAGGACGCTTGTGCCTAGCAGTAGTGCACTAATGGCGTAGAGCTAAAAAAATGGCTTTGTTTTATCCCATTTGTAGTACACTTATAAAGTCGAACTAACAAAATTTGCGTTGTTTCTCGCCAATCATATGTCAGAAAGCACTAAATAGGAAAAGCAAAAAAAGGAAAGCAGTTAATAATAAATTAATTATGCATATTGCGATCTTTGAAAGAGTCTAGGAGTTCAAAAGGCAGAAGCCAAGAATAATAAGGCCAGTTTATAAAAAGAATACTGGTGAGAGGTAATAGGTATTAAAAGAATCCTGAAAAAATCGAAGAATCCTAAGAAAATTTATCGGGAGGAAAAAGATTGTTTAGAATGAGTGGGAATTTTGAGATAAGCTAATTATGACGATATTATAATTAAAAGATGTTTCGAGAGGGACTGTTATTAATAATTTTATAGGTAATTAAAACATTAAACTCTCTAAGATACGATCTAGGGGATTTTAATACAATGCCTTCAAATATTATATTATACTCTTATAATTACAAAGCTGAAGAAATGAACAGGTTCTAAACATTAATGTTTACGAGGATAAAGTCAATCAATCTCACCCACAATACCGCGGTGTTTCATCCATCTTCATCAATATTCATGAAATACCTTAATCATTTGTAACTGGGAAATATTTACTTAACCCGGGGTCGGCAATCGGTACTACATTGTTATTTGACCCATATCAAAAATATATATTAATAATTTTCAAGTTGAAAGAGCACTAACAGTCGACCTGTTCTGTGGACAATTTACACAATTATCCACATGTGATAACAATGTTATTAGCTAGGTTCTTGTCCTGTTACTTCGTCTGCATACAGTTTACGTTAGGTATATACAACATATTCTTAATGGAGTAAATATGCTTTGTAAATAAAAAAGTACAAATCATATAGTTCGCTTATTTTAGTGTCCCAATATATTATATATAACTAGCTGTCCCCGCGAATTTCCTTCCGCCTTTATATATTTTACATCTCAATGTCTTTATAAAGTACAATACCTAAAACTCATCTTATACCTCTCTATAGTTCACATCAACAGTTTTAAGATTAGGTATAGACAACATGACGTGCGCTGTCAGTTGTGTTTTGTTACTAATAAACGGCTAGATAATTGTTTTGATTTTAAATTAAAAGTAAATATTGAATTTTAATACTTATTATCCTATTCCGGACTAACAGGAATCAAACAAATCAAAAATAATGAAAAACGGTCCATCCATTCTCAAGTTATAAATGGTGTAACTAACACGACCTTGTTTTATAAATATAGATTTCACGTTTGTGGTTTATTAAGAACAATGGTGAACTTCCCAAACAAATTATTGTTTTTTTTTTATGTCTGCTACACTCATGGATACTACCGCAACACGGGGAGGTGCAGTGGTTATGTCGGACTGTTACCGACTCAAACACACGATGTTTCAACTTGTCACCTGGGGACTGGGTCTCTAAAACGTTTCACACTAGCGCTCGCCCGGGGAAGAACTATAGCCAGCTTATATCTGCCGCCTAGCAGCACGGCAGCGTTCCGATCTGAAGGGCATGGTTGTCGTAGTAATTTTTTTTTTTAATAAATAAATATATATTACTACAAAACACACATCGCTATCTAGCCCCAAAGTAAGCGTAGCTTGTTTTATGTGTACTAAGATGACTGATAAATATTTTTTTATGAATAATTTACATAAATACCTATAATATACAGATATGTTTATCTGTATATTATAAGTATTTATACACACCGGACAATGAAAAACTTTCATGTTCATCACACGAACATTTTCCAGTTGTGGGAATCGAACCCACGGCCTCGGACTGAGAAAACAGGATCGCTACAAACTGCGCCAATCGGCCGTCGTATGTCGTAGTCGTTGGCATGTAATTGAAGGCACATGAGGCTGAACACCTGCACCCGAGGTCGATGGACACAGGGCGACACAGGGCGTCACTTTGTAGGTCGTGTTTCTTGCATGCCCCGTGAAATATTGCTCTCTTTAAATGCGATAGTTTTCCATTTGCCATCAGGCGAGACATTTGCTTGTTCCTGCATTTATAACTATAACAATACAGGCGATAAACAAAAAAGAACCGATTTTGTCAAACAGCTAAAAAGCAAGAAATAAATATTTTCTACAAAATTTTTAAGTGAAATGTAAAATTACTAACTACACATACTTCGTATACGGAAAGTGCCTCGTAATTTTCGACATTTCACTGGCACCGTCATAAAAACGATGTAGCAAATATTTATTTCTTGCTTTTTAGTTTGGGTTGATTGGCTATTATCAATGTACAATCCTTCACACGAATGCCTTTACCGAGGCCGGGGTGTTAATGGTTGAGAAGTTCTCCAAGCACTTCACCATCAGTTTTTTTATTGTGATGAGCATACATTTCTTAGGAGCCATATACATTAATCGAAGCGCAAACCGTGTAATACTAATCATTATAATATAGTGTCCATCCATGGTCTATATCATCCACCACCACTTCCACTTGACAATGTGGTGCATTCCTAGAGAAGATGAACAAGTTCATTTAAAAAATACTAAAACTGCTGTGTGCGTTTAATATTTGAAGAGTTCCCTCAATTTCTCCATTATCCCTCCAATAAATCTTCACCAATCATCAAAATCGGTTTATAACAGACGGAGTAATCGAGTAACAAATATACAAAAAAAAACATACAGTCGAATTTAGAACATCCTTCTTTTTTTAAGTCGGTTGAAAACACACTTTCATATCAACAATCGGGCAAACAAATGGCCAGTATTTGGTAGGGTTCGTTTACTCAGTAGTACTATAGAACAAGCCACGCGAAGCGGTGTCTAACTTTTCTAAGTTATGTGCGTTTTAAGCAATTAAAATATCACTTGCTTAAACGGTGAATAAAAACATCGCGAGGAAACCTCAAAGTAGTGTGGAGTTCACCAATCCGCACTGTGCCGGCGAGGTGGACTACGGCCTTATCCCCTTCTCATTGTGGGAGAAGACCCGTGCCCCGTAGTGGGCCAGTAATGTGTTTGTATGATGATGATGATGTCTAAAGAATAAAAGATTTATTGATTCAGGAGTGAGGTTATTTTACTGTTAGGATTTCATATTTTTTTTTCTCAACCTTTACTCTATTTTATTGAATAAAATAAAATTACTAAGGAGAACTACACATCAAATATCTTTGGCTCCTACGTTCTACCTATTTCGTCCAATAAGAAGTCACGTCCATAAAGATTTCTGCGTAGACAGCCAAACTACCGAGACGTGAATAACAAATCTTTTTCCGATCAGAAATTCTAGATATTTCGAGTATTTTGGTATCTCTATTTCAGTATAAAATAAAAATAGGTATATAGTTTTGTGAAGAGCGCTGCATATCTTAAAATTACCTATTGCATGCTTAGGAAGCTAAAGGATAGGATAGGACCATTTTGTTCTGTCTTTGGCAAATTACTAACATATTAAGCTTTCCTTTGTTTTCTTCATATATTTATGTTTGCCATCACAATTTCCGGTACATAAAAAATAAATAAAAATATGTCAGCAGGGGGGGTCGGACATCATAAATAAAAGAAGCGGATAAGTCAGGAGAATAGTCTTTGTAACTCTCTGAAATGAAGAGAAGTTATAATCACTTAGTTAATAATAACTTACCACTACTTCAATCAAGATAGCAATTATACGAGATAGTTATCAACTATAAATTGTGGCTACTAATTCTAATTTATAGTTGAGAACAATAATTAATTCGTTTTCCACAAATAAATTATCCAAAGGGTCTAGGATAAGCTACTAGCAGGGTACATCATATGCACCGTACTACGCCAGAGCCAAGACTGCCTCGCCACGGTAGTTTCGGTCTTTATCATCATATATCATAACGATCATAACGACTTGAGTAGTAGGTGAGTGGGGATAATGAACAATGCGCCAGGTGGCGAGAGCGGTGCACGTGTTGTTTGCCGGCGCCGTCAAATACATAAATATTATAATATTGTATATTATTTTATAACAAATTACCGAATAGAGCATGCTCTGCATAAAGAGCCTGTTTCATAAGTTTATTTGAGGAAAAGGTTATCACTGATTTTAGACCAGAGTAGCGGATACGAAAATAAAAACAATATTGATACAACAAAATATAATAACTTTTCGAAGAAATGGCGGGCTTTGACTAGCTTGACGTACCAAACAACAAAGGCGGCATTTTTGGCACGGCGGTGAGGTACGACAACATGGCGGCTTGGCTTTGTCAAATTTTCTATCTATAATCTGTGGTCGGTGTACCGGCTGACGTCTCAACCGTTACAATCGGCCATTGCAACAATTATTGCTCCTGCAATAAGAACAAAGATCTCTTCCAGCAAGTCAATAAGATCTTCAGCCTCCTCAGAGCTACTGGAACTGTCAGATAAGGGAGCTAAATTACTACATTAAAAATTTCGACAAACTTCGACATTTAATTATGAAGTTATAGAAGACCATATGTCTTCATAATTAAATATATCATATCATATCATATACATATCTAAACTTAGCTTAATTTTAAGACAAAGCTAGCTAGACTTACTTATTTTAAAATAATATTTTAGATTATTACACTTAGACTAAGATTATTACATTGGACTTATAGTATAAAGCATTAAAACGTGTTCAAAGATAGATACCTAATAGTTATATTAGCTGGCAAAACGAATGGGCGATCGTACAACTCGACCACTGCTTGTTACCCGATGGGCAGGCGGTGGTCGCGGTGAACGCGCCACGTTCGGCTCCGTGGCCGGAGTGGTATTACCCGTTGGCGCGAAGTTAAAACTATCCCAATCCAAGCCAGGGCAATTGTTAATTCGATCGGCATCGTTTCCTCGACTTAGTATTTTCATCAAATGTTGCCTATTACGTCTATAAACGCCACCGTTTTCAGTTTGTACCCAATACGATCGTTTTTCTTGTGCTGGACGCAAAATACGAGACTTGACCCATATTTTATTTTGTTTCATTCGAACCGGATCGTTTTGAGATAATGGTATTAAACTTTTAGTTCCTCGGTCATAGTATGACTTATATTGTTTTATTCGTTCAGCACGATTGTCTAACATTAACTGCGGATTAACAGTTTTAGGTTTTGACTGAGTATTTCCAGAGGGCAAACGAGTATTTAACCGACGACTCATTAAAAGCTGCGCCGGTGACCACTTTTCTCCAGAAAGTGGTGTATTTCGAAAATTTAATAGCGATAGTTTCCAGTCTTCGCCACTTTCGTATGACTTACACATCATAGCTTTTATAGTCCGAACGTTCCGTTCGGCGAGCCCGTTGGACCGGGGATACAACGGAGAACTCGTTACATGTGTGAAACCCCAATTATTAGTAAATAATTTAAATTGTTCCGAACAGAATTGGCCAGCATTGTCAGTCACGAGCCTTTTTGGAATACCAAATCTACTGAAAATATCTCTGAATACATTTATAACTGACGCACTAGTTAAATTGGAAAGATTAACAACTTCGACAAATTTGGAATAATAATCTACTACGAGTAAATAGTATTTATTTTGCAACTCAAATATGTCTGCCGCTAAGACTTCCCACGGCAGCGCCGGCACGGGGTGCAGCGCCAGCGGCTCCCGAGGGCTGGCCGCGCGGTGCCGCTGACACGTGTCGCAGTCCTGCACCGCGTGCTGGATGTCAGTGCTCATCCCGGGCCACCACATGACGTCACGGGCACGACGTTGACATTTTTCCACACCCATATGGCCTTCGTGAATACGCTTCAGCATTTCCTTTCGAAGTGCTGACGGCATGACGACTCGATTGTTTCTGAACAAAATTCCTTTTACCACGTGAAGCTCACTTCGAACGGCCCAATATTGCCTCACAGCCATATCTGTTTCTCTTTTATTATCCGGCCAACCATTTTTGTAATATTCACCGACCGCTCTCAATGTTTCATCTTTTCCTGTTTCTTCTCGTATTTTATTTATCATTTCGGGGTTAGCTTCCACATTCTCATAAAGGGTGTTCACGTGCACCATCACATCTTTACAAATGTCTTCATCGGACCCGTGCTCTGTCGCAGCTCGGGATAAAGTGTCCGCTATAAATAACATTTTTCCCGGTTTATACTGTAACTTAATACAATAATGTTGCAATTTTTCGTTGAAGTCGAGCTGGTGCCTCATTTAAAGATTTTTTAAAAATTGACTCAAGCGGTTTATGATCACTTTCCACTGTAACTTTGTTATGCCCGTAAATATATTGATGAAACCGCGTGCACCCAAAGACGACCGCGAGCAATTCCTTCTCGATCTGCGCCCAGCGCTGCTCCGTGGCGGTGAGCGTGCGCGCCGCGTACGCCACGGGCCGGCCGCCCTGCAGCAGGCACGCGCCAAGCCCGCGCGCGCTCGCGTCCACGGACACTGTCACCGCCTCTTCGGGGTTGTAATATTTCAATACTGGAGCCGTGCTGATTTTTGATTTTAATAAGTTAAAAGCCTTATCATAATAGTCTGACCACTCAAAATTAATATTTTTACCCAATAATTCACGCAACGGTGCCGAAAGTTCCGAGTACCGGGGTATGAATCTAGACAAATAATTTGTAACTCCTAGAAATCGCTCTAATCCTTTTTTATCCGTCGGTTTCTGCATATTTTCGATGGCACTTATTCTGTTTTTATCAGGCGATATACCCGTCGAGTTAAATATATGGCCCAAAAAAGTTACCTGACTAACCCCAAAGACACATTTATTTTTATTGAATTTGACACCACTATCGACTGCTCTTCTCATTACTTCTATCAGCCGGCTATCATGCTCTTCTTTCGTCCGACCCCAAATCAAAATGTCATCTATGAACACTTCCACACCTTCCATTTTAAATATTTTAACCATTTCATTGTGAAATATCTCAGGAGCACAGTTAATTCCAAAGGGCATCCGTAAAAATCTATATCTTCCATACGGCGTTGAAAAAGTACACAACTTAGAACTAGATTCCTCTAACTTAATCATCCAAAACCCATTCTTTGCGTCACATTTCGAAAAATATTTCGCTCCTGAAAGATTGCTCGCCATTTCGTCTAACGTGGGCAACTGAAAATGGCTCCGTTTAATGGCCTGATTTAAATTGCGAGGATCTAAACAAACGCGAAGTTTTTTATCCGGTTTTTCGACAATGACAATGTTCGACACCCAATCTGTAGGCCCATCTTCTTTTTTAATAATGTTTAATTTTACCATGTTGTCCAATTCTTCTTTTAAACGAGGCCGCAATTTCATTGGTATTTTTCGCGAGGCGCTCACAACGGGTAATATCGCTTTATCAACAACTATTTTACAAATAGTAGGCAGGCAACCTATACCTTCAAATACCGATTCATATTTCTCAAGTTCAAGAGACACTTGGTGCACTCTTGCAATTAATTTCAAAGTAACACATGCCCTTAAGCCCAGTAAATTATTACAATTATTATCTAGAACGTAAATTTTTTCACAGCATTTCTGTTTATTATAATTTAACAACCCATTAAAATATCCAATCACAGGTAGCTTATTTTTACTAATTTCTCTTAATACGGTATTGCACTTAATTAGCTTAGACTTATCAAAACCGGCTTTTTCATATGAGCCTAAGGACATGACGGATGCTTCTGCCCCACTATCTAATTTAAATCGTACAAAGATGCCGTTTACTTCTATAGTCTCACACCATGAACCATACATTTCATTTGAAGCTTCGATCGAAATATTGTGCATGAGAAGCTCACCATTCTCGTCGTACTCATCCTGACACTCATCCAGCATCTCTGGGTCCTCTACTACCTCGCGCGCAACCCGCACGCGACAAAATTTGGCAAAGTGACCCCATCTATCGCACCGAAAACACTTCACCGAATACGCACAGCAACGCATACTTTCACTATGCCGTAACCCACACTTTCCGCAAGCACTATCACTGACACGCCGATATGAAGACTCCGCCGGCCCCGCCAGCCGGCACGAGCAGCGACCGCAGGCGCCGGGGCGGCAGCCGGCAGGCCGGGCACGCTGCTGCACGTGCTCGAGCGCCGCGGCCGGACCCGCAGGGGCGCGCGAGGCGCACGCCGCCGCCTGCTTGCCCGCTCGCTCGGCCGCTCGACACCAGGCACTGGCCTCCTCCAATGTTATTGACGATCTCGCTAATAGTTTCTCCCTCATGTGGACATCTTTTAGTCCACGTATCAACTGCGTCAATACGAGACTATTTTTCAAAGATCCAAATTCACAACTTTTACTCATTTTTTTCAATAATCCTAAATATTTTTCAAAATTATTTTCATTCTGATAGGTTTCAAAAAACGTATGTCTCTCGTAGTTGACGTTTTTCTTAGGATCGCAATACTCACTATACTTTTCACATATCTTCTTATAATCATCTTTATCATGTTCGGTGAAATCGAGTTCTTCTAGAATTTCCCGCCCGTACTGGCCTAAGCAGTGCATAAACAAACCATATTTTTCTTTATTAGTCGCTTTATCCTTGCCCGTGGCAATCAAAAAGTATTCAAATGCATTTTTCCATTCTTTCCAATTCGTAGCTAAGTTGCCATCTTGTTGCAACGGGGCCGGCTGTTGAATCGCTGCGTAAACGCCATCTCCTCGACTTTCATACGCCATTGCATAGGTTAAGATATTTTGCAATCCTTCCGAGTATTAATTATCATAAACTCACTATTTTATCACTATCACTAATGTATATTTCCACACCTGACACCATGTTATAGTAAGAGGTCTAAATCAAACCATTATTGGAAGATGACTGAATCATTTATTGAATAACCTTAAGGCCTACCCTCATAAGTATATTATTGTAATAATACCCACAACAAAAATGTATGTTAGTAAATAATGTACGTAACTAAATAAATAATAATATAATGTAAGTAAATAATATAAGTATATAAACTAGTGTTTAATATAAGTAAAAATATAAGTTAATAATGCTAGTAAGTAAATAATGTTTGTAACTTAATAATGTACGTAAGTAAATAAATAAGTATATGTTGTATGTAAATTATATAAATAAATAATTTATATAAGTAAATAATGAACTATAGTATATAATGTACGTAAGTAAATTAATAAGTATAGCTGTGCCCAGCTATATAGATATTTTAATTGGTTAAAACGCACATAACTTAGAAAAGTTAGAGGTACGTGCTGGGATTCGAACTTGGTACCTTGGAAGTGAAGTTGAAGTCCTACCCACACTGGGCTATCACCACTTCAGAACAAATATAAGATACCAATACAATTTGTGCACATCCATCACCATAGCTCAGTGTCAGTCGACTGAATCCTGGTATTTTGCTTGTAAAAAAATATTTTTAAATAGACTCTTTGATCATATAATGAAATAGAATACACTTCATTATACACATGACATATTTAAATGTACCTACGTATAGGTATTTGATCTATCTGGCATAAAAGCTCAGACGCGGGAGAGTTACTTGCATAGCTTTGAGTGCAGCCATTTTATGCACCTATTTTAAAGTTCTTTGTAGAACTAAAGTGCACTCATGCAGACCGCCTTGAAGCAAGATTCAAAGGATTCAAATTAGAATGCCACAAAATGTGTAGTAGGTCGGTATAGACTAATTAAATAACCACATTTCGCACGTTTATAAAATGTTCTTTTTTTTTTTCTTTTTTTATTAATAAATATACAACGACAATACACACATCGCCATCTAGCCCCAAAGTAAGCGTAGCTTGTGTTATGTATGCTAAGATGACTGATGAATATTTTTTTATGAATAATATACATAAATACCTATAAAATGCCACTTTTTTATTGCCGCACCAACCCGTTCCTTACAAAAACTACTATCGCCAAAGGTTGTCTGGGAGAGATCGCTATAGCGATAAGACCGCCTTTGCACACCTCAACTAGATTTTTTTTATTATTTTTGTAAATGTGTTTCTTTGTATTTTGTTTTTGTGTGTGCAATAAAGAATTTATTATTATTATTAAAATGCATATAAACACCCAGACACTGAATATCATTCCTGTTCATCACACAAACATTTTCCAGTTGTGGGAATCGAACCCACGGCCTTTGACACAGAAAGCAGGGTCGCTGCCCACTGCGCCAATCGGTCGTCAAGTTTATAAAATGTAGTCGGTATAAATGTAATGTGCCGTGTGGTGACGGCAGATGAGAATACAGTTGTCACCGCACCTCCTCATCCTGCGAATGCCGTAAGACGCGACTAAGGGAATATAACAGAGTACGGGCAGCCACCTTCTCTGTGCCTCTAGTAACTATCTATTGCAGTCACTTATCCGTCTGCCCAGCGTCTACGCTGACACAACAATGCAACAATACAATCTCTAGATTGTGGGCGGGATGGTTAATCCCGTTGGGAGAGTTTAGTCCAACTGTTGGACTAAAGGCCCCATTGCTATTGATGGTGCAAAATTTAAATTGATTGCACCCTAAGGATCATCCATTATTATCACGTTTTGTCTGAGATAAGGATGCTGCTTAGTTCTCCACACTAGGAGATGTCTCCTAGTGGTTGCCTGAAAAACAATATCGTAGACGAATATAGCTTATTTGATAAAACTTTATTAATTAATTTTTTTAATCGGATATATATGCAAAAAAAAATTAAGTCCATCATTCTCAGTTGAGTAAAAATAAATTTGTTTATTTTTAAAATTCTTTTCTTACAGAAACAAAAGTAGGTCTCGAAAGTGGAATGTAATGTCCAGCTTTCAGAATGATGCGTCTCTTTATACGCTCCTTGGTTATGAATAACGAACTTCGGCACTTGCCGTCTTGCTCGTACCAAGGTACATTCGCGTAAATCTTGACGTCTTGAATCTATAACATCGTGTCACCGACAAAGATGAGCGCCAATCGATGCCGCGTAAAAACCGATTAGGGGTATGCATTTTATTCTGGATATATATATATATAAATAAATATACTAGCTGACCCCAGCGCCATCTGTCGGGCTGATTTGTGAATCTAAACCATCCAGGGTGCCACCCAAACGCATACCGAAAAATTCATTCAAATCGGTCCAGTCGTTTAGGAAGAGTTCAGTGACATACACGCACACAAGAAATATATACCTATACTAGCTGACCCCAGCGCCATCTGTCGGGCTGATTTGTGAATCTAAACCATACAGGGTGCCACCCAAACGCATACCGAAAAATTCATTCAAATCGGTCCAGCCGTCTAGGAGGAGTTCAGTGACATACACACGCACACAAGAAATATATATATAAACATATAGAGATATATATGGATATTTAACTGCCATACTACAAGCAGGTTAGCCCGTTATCATCTTAGACTGCATCGCCTCATACCTCCGTGAGACTGCAGTCAAGGGCTAACTTGTAGTAGAATATGAATTAAAAATTTTAATTAACCCCGACACAAAATATTAAAAATAGGAGAATTCTACTACTCAAGCTCTTTCATTTGATATCCACATGAGGCAGTTGTGAAAGAATTTGTTATCTAAAATTTTGTGGCGCCCATCTTAGACTGATTTTCATCAAATATAGCTAAGAAAATAAAATCAAGATCGGCTCATCTTTTCGGCAAATACGATGCCACAGACAGACACACACATGCCGTTTTTACGACTGCGATTCGCCAAGACGTGTCGCCAAACGATCTGCTATGACGTCGCCACAAAATTAAGAACATGCAGAACCCTCATTCAGCCATTATTGCATGGAGTGCGTTGTTCCCAAAAACAGGGAAAACGCCGTGCGCACAGCTCACTTTACACCAGCGGATTGATGCAAGCTCACAAACTATCCCCATTTCCTCCACTTTATGGTACGTTTGGAACATAAGAGGTAAAAAAATTAATATCAACTGCTAAATGGAATCAAGTGACTAACGGCCTGTTCACAACCAGAAACACCACTGAAGTGGAGTGGTTTTTGATGCTTCAATATTAGTCGTATACACGGTTTCCGAATGTTCTTAATTCTGTAAACTTCGCATAAAAATCGATTAGCGTTTACTATACTTGCCATATTCCTATCAGGTTAGCTACCATTTTAGACTGCATTATCATTTTACCACCAGGTGATGTGCTACATAATCTTTTTTTTGCATTATCATTTTACCACCAGGTGATGTGTTTCATTACAATTTTTTGCATTATCATTTTACCACCAGGTGATGTGTTTCATTACAATTTTTTACATTATCATTTTACCACCAGGTGATGTGTTTCATTACAATTTTTTTTGCATTATCTGTTTACCACCAGGTGATGTGTTTAATTAAAATTTTTTACATTATCATTTTACCACCAGATGGTGTGTTTCATTACAATTTTTTTTGCATTATCTGTGTTCGCTCCGCGTATATGTTCAACTTTTAAAAATCATTCAAATTAAGTTCACTCTATTTGTATAGTATCGTTTTATTCGCAATCTGGTCTAGCCAATGGCAGAGCTCGCTTCCCGAGCCTACGGTTGTACACGAATGCTCATTGGCCCCAGCCGAATGGAGTTGCAAAGTTACTATCGACGCGAACGTAGAAAAAACCACGCTGCTGGTGCGAAAATGACTAGAATTTGATCTCCTGTTATTCCCGCTATCGTGGTAGACAACATAATTCAAGTTAATTCGCCCCTGTGAAGTTGTTGTGCAGTGTGTGAGTGGAGTGTGGATCCAAATCATCAAATTCTCCAGGCAGCATTGCCACGTGCTGTCTTGTCTCCGATACAATCGAAATACGACCAAACAGATCTCGGTCTGGATCGCCTCGGTACGACCGGTAAGTATCTGCTTGTTGCTTAGACCAGTGCCTAACATTTGAGGAGTAGAACCTACCCGTTTTACATCGGTGGAACATCCAATCGAAATTCGCGTTCTAAACCCAGAGTGACGTCACCGGATCTCCACGGCAAGATTCGTGTCGTTACATATTTTGGTGCCGAAACCCGGGAAAGGTGTCTGGTCACTTCACTTTGAGTCGTATTTTATATATTACGCGTAACGAGTAATATAGCTGGTATTTTTCTAATATAAATCGTAATTTTAGCTATTACAACCAATTTGAGCAGGCACTCAGTACTTAAATTAATTAAATCCTATCGTAATCTATCTTAAATAAACTTTTGCCATATGAATTAGACTATAAATAAGTCATATTTCATAATTTAGTGTTAAATATGGAACATTAAAACGCATTCGGCCATGTTGCTCTAAACACTCATCGGTTATTGGCTGACTGCATTTATAATAGTTCAATGATTCGTTCCTTTTGCTAGTAATAGCTACAGATAAAAAATAAAACAGGTTCGTATCTACATCATTCATAATCACTCTTTTCCACTCGCTATTCATGCATACTTCAGGCTTGTTTATTAAGTGAAAGATATCTGCCAAGATATTATCAAACTACCGTCGCGTCGCGTCGTTCCGAATTTGTGTTGTTTACAAACTATCCAAATACGATTCCCAGCTGTATCTAAAACATGTTCGATTCGTAGAATATTAAGATTCCTACACATCACGCGTAAACAATCTATCAAAATCGGTGATTACGTGTATTCTATCGGGTGTGACAATCTTATGTTCTTAAGCCCCTTTGTTACTCCAATACGTGTTGCTATAGATCATGCCTATATAATAGGCAATTTTACAACATATCGGTGCTTATGTATAGGTATAGTTTATCGGCTATAGTGACTTCTATTCGGTTTATCGAGCTAAAGCGGATCTTGTGTGAAACAAACTATCTATTTATCGGTGTTTTATGCAATAGGTGACGACTGTAATAATCTCGTACTCGAACTTATAAAAATTAATATAAGAATCAAACATTCATATAAATTGATATAGTAGGCCCTTGATTTTTATGCAGCAGTAGCTTGTAGCTATAACAGCATTCATACAGCCACTAAAAGAGTACCTCAGCTACGCAGGAAACTATCGAACCGTCTTCTATTTTGCTGCTTCAAGAGCGGTTGTCCGGTTATGAGTATCCGGTTATTTCTACTATTATAGTTTCTCCCTTGTTGACATTCAACTTATTTATATTTATCGTGATAATGTCATTTAGTACAAGGCGTGTAACACGTAAGCTTAGTTCAAAGAAAATAAAGTCTAAACCGGCGGGAACCGATTGTTCTACTGTCCAAAACCTACCGTATTTACGTCGAAAACGGACAATAGCGTTAAACCGTTTGACTAAAGCGTTAGAGGTTGGTTTATTAGCTAAAACCGATGGCAGTCAGATCGACTTATTCCTTACCTACTGTGATCAAGCAAAGAGAATTGCTAACGACTTTGAACAGGCGCATTTTTCTATTCTTGAACTTTTGGACACATGCGATGATGCAAGCGATGGTGATGATGCTGATGATGAAATGCGCATTCGTTTTGATAATACTTATTTCCAAATTATGTCTATGCGTCGTACCTTAACAAAAGCAGAATTAAATTCATCAATTATATCTAGTGATAACCTTCGTAATAAGTCATCATTGTCACACGTTAAGCTGCCTAAAATTCAATTGCCTACCTATTCAGGTGACATTAAAAAATGGCCTGAGTTTTTCGATACATTTAATTCGCTTATTCATGACTGCCCTTCGCTTACCGATGTGGAGAAATTTCACTATTTAACTTCCTCCCTAAGCGGCGATCCGTTAGCTCTTATTCGTGTGTTTCCGGTTACGAGTGAATATTACTCGGATGCGTATGCGGCCTTGGTCACGCGTTATCAGGATAAACGAGAGTTGGCTTTCACTTGTTGGAGGGATATATTAAACGTTAATTTTAAAATTCAAAACGCATTTGAATTTCGTCGAACCTTAGATAGTATCGATGAGAGTTTAAGTATTCTAAAGAAACTAAAACTTCCAGTAGATCAATGGGATTTTATTATTGTTTATCACATTTTATCAAAACTGGATTCGAAATTGCGCCGCGAATTCGAAGAGAAGTGTACTAAGTCGGAATTTCCCAAATACCTGCAATTAAAGGAGTTTTTACATTCGAAGTGTGAAGCACTTATGCGAGATAATCACTTTAATGAGTTTTCTAAAGATCCTAATCTAGCAAAAGAAACTTCTAAGTCTATGTACTCTAATCCTAGGCGATCTAATGTGACTCACACCTTATTAATCGATAATTCGAATGTATCTCAACCGTCAACGAAACTAATGGCTCAAACTAACAAATCAGTTCCAATGAAATGTTCATTTTGCGGTGATTCTCATCCGATCTCACAATGTCAAGCTTTTCTCTCTAAATCCGTAGCTGAGCGCATAACGATCACAACCGAAAAAGGATGGTGCTACAACTGCCTCAAGGAATCTCATCAATTGCGAAACTGTGTCAGCATTTTTCGATGCCTCAAATGTAAAGCTAAACACCACACTTTAATTTGTGACATGAACAAGGAAGATTATTGCGTTACCGACTCTGAATCCGTGTCTCTCGATGCTGGGAACTCTAGTCATGTAGCGAATACAACCGTTCTTTTGGCTACAACTAGTATTCAAATCAAGGACGTAGACGGCAAGTATCATCAGTTTCGAGCAATCTTTGACACCGGAAGTCAAAATAGCATTATAACTCAATCGGCAGCTCAACGTTTAAATGTTGAACCAGTTCCAGGCAAATTCAACATCAAGAGCTTGGGTGGTGTCGCAGTTAGTATCACCGGCAAGATTCACTGTAACGTTGCCGCTAATAATCACACGTTATTTGGTGTTGACATGCATGTCATGCCAACAATCTGTGGCGATCATCCAAGCGCGAAACTTCAAACTCAAGGCTGGTCTCATATTCATTCGCTAACTTTAGCTGATCCCGGGTTCGATACTCCTGGACCTATTGACGTGCTTTTAGGCGCTGACGTTTTCGCAAACTCTTTACTCAACGACATCATAAAGGGCGATGAGCATCAGCCCCTCGCCATAAATTCTTTGTTCGGTTGGCTGTTGGTAGGAAGAGCACCACTCGTGAATACTATTTTGCCACCGGAGGTTTTACCTAACTCGACCAAGTTGGTATACGTCCGACCAGATCAGCTCTCAAGCCTTCCTCAGAAGGAATATTTTCCAGAACCTCAATCATTCATTGACAACCCATCTTCAAATATAAACGTGCATAATCTACGTGCGATATCAGCCACCAATACGCTTTTACGCGATCTAAAATCCTCAAATGAATTACCAGATCAGCTATCCGCTAAGATAGGGATCTTGCCAGACCAGCAACTACCCGTACGTCTCACTATCGATACTACTATCTCATATCGTTCTATCTATCAAAAGCAAAGTTTATACCTACAAGTCTTGAGCCATGATGGATCTATTCAAACTCGGCTATTGTGTGCCAAGGCTCGTGTTAGGAACCACTTTTTTACCACGCGCATTAAGGATATTGAACAACAGTGTCAATCGCCCCTCATTCAGGAAGGTGATAAAGTAGATTTCTTTATAAATAATATCCACCCTTTAAAACATTTAAAAAATAAATCGAAATCTTATCGTATCTCGGATCTATACCTTCCAATTTGTGATCATAATACCGGTTCACTTTTCACTGAAGTTGAAAACGGTCATTCATTATCACTTATTGTGGTAATCCAAATTTCTATATTCCATTTCGTAAACCGGCATCTGCAATTGAAGCAATCATTCAAAGCGAAGTGGTTCCAAAATCGTTACCTGTTTATGAACGTGGAGGCTGCTCTCACGGTGGGCGGTTGTTTTCCTTGCGCTAATTTTAAATTCATACAATGCAGCATCTCTGTCTTACTTAGAGAGGACCCTTTCACGTCCCAGTTTATCAAATTCAGTTTCTTCAAATGGATAAAGGAATACGTTAAGTATTTAACACCAAGAGCAGGATGGGCGAAAGCGTCTAACAGTCAAGAATGTATCAAATATTACAATCGCGTTTGCCTACTGCGATGGTCATTGGCCATTACGCCTAGTGCTTAATTTTACTAATCGACTATTTTTTAAGGATATGTACTCTCTTGTTTTATCGGCACACTAATCGTAACATATTAATTAAGTTTAGCATATAGTTTAGTTTATAATTTAATTAGTATTTCAAAATTCGCTTCGATCATCATTCCTGCTTAACTGGAAAATACCAGCTGTATTTTGGTGGGCGGTATGTTCGCTCCGCGTATATGTTCAACTTTTAAAAATCATTCAAATTAAGTTCACTCTATTTGTATAGTATCGTTTTATTCGCAATCTGGTCTAGCCAATGGCAGAGCTCGCTTCCCGAGCCTACGGTTGTACACGAATGCTCATTGGCCCCAGCCGAATGGAGTTGCAAAGTTACTATCGACGCGAACGTAGAAAAAACCACGCTGCTGGTGCGAAAATGACTAGAATTTGATCTCCTGTTATTCCCGCTATCGTGGTAGACAACATAATTCAAGTTAATTCGCCCCTGTGAAGTTGTTGTGCAGTGTGTGAGTGGAGTGTGGATCCAAATCATCAAATTCTCCAGGCAGCATTGCCACGTGCTGTCTTGTCTCCGATACAATCGAAATACGACCAAACAGATCTCGGTCTGGATCGCCTCGGTACGACCGGTAAGTATCTGCTTGTTGCTTAGACCAGTGCCTAACATTTGAGGAGTAGAACCTACCCGTTTTACATCGGTGGAACATCCAATCGAAATTCGCGTTCTAAACCCAGAGTGACGTCACCGGATCTCCACGGCAAGATTCGTGTCGTTACAATCTGTTTACCACCAGGTGATGTGTTTCATTATAATTTTTTTGCAATATCATTTTACCACCAGGCGATGTGTTTCATTATAACTTTTTTGCATTATCATTTTACCACGCTTTTTAAGTAGCCTTGTTTAGTTTAGCTCTTGATTCTTAGCTTAGCTTTTCCAAACAGTTGCAATTGAGCTAAACTTATTGGTTCATCAATTTCACTTGTGACCGTACAAGGGACAGCAACGAAGCTTCACTCTGAAATCAACATTATTTCCACCAGATACCTACTCGAAATTGCCGCGCTATACCCGCTGTGTGTGACGGTAATATTAATTTTCCGCCCGCACTTTCGTAAATCGTTCCTACCACAGAAAATGAAATAACTTTTTCAATAAATGTGTCTTACATTTTGATATAGCATTTGGGATCTTACTGAGTTACTCACGTAACTGTCATCATATCAATCCATTACCAGCCCACTCAACATACAAACATGAGGAGGTTCATTAAAAAGTTAAGTCCGCGCCAGGTAAAATATAGAAAATTACTAGGTACTTTCCTTGCTAATATATAAAAGGAAACCGTATACATAGTAATATTTATGTTTTACTCGGCTAGGACTTAAAAAGGATGTAGGAAATATTTATTTCTTGAAATTTAAAATTCAAAAGTCATTTCAAATTCATGTAGACCTTACAGGATCTTATGAACCGTTCATACATATTATCATATCATGTTACCTATTCTGTTTTTTTATTTTTATTATTTATGTTTGAGGATAATTTTTTTTTTTTTTTTATATTTAATTTATTATTTTAGTTTTAGGTAAATATCATTTTTCATATATTATATTTATATTGGTAGTTACTTATTTATTTATTTGTATTTGGTTACAAGTATTGTTTAAATATATTTATTTAGGTAAAGAACTATTTTTATGGGTATAATAACAGAAATAGCTATGAAGCGATAAGCCCGCCAAATTGTATACGTTTGTTTGTTTGGAAACTTTATTGCACACACACATTTTATACAACGTAAACGCATGTACAGAAGAAACTTAGAATAGAAAATAGGGCGTGCAACGGCGGTCTTATCACTAAAGCGATCTCTTCCAGACAACCTTGGACGTTAGGATAGACGAAGGAACATATACGTCATTTTACGTAACGATACGCTACGGTACGGATACGTTGTTTTGTTATAATTTTCTTTTTTATGTACTTTTTGTGATGTGCAATAAAAGTATATTTATTTATTATGTTACCATTAATGTCAGCTGATAGTGATAACTACATTCGTTAACTTAAAACTCTACCAAGGAGGGTTCCAAAGCCGTCCCGGTCTAAGAAGAGCCCACAACAAATTTAGCAGTTTTTTTTGTTATCACCAAAGTCTTGCTTTTTAGTCGATTAACAAAGTCTGGTTTATTTGACAATTTTTTTTTGAACTTGTAAGGACCATTCAGGATATCCAACGGGTATTAATCATGCATCAGGTCGCAGGTGTTACGTTTTTGCACCAAGATACGCAAGTTTTACGCAATTTGTAAAACTCTGAAAATTACTTACCAAACTGGGTATCGGAGCTGTAATCTTGTGCTGAATTACCAAATTTGTTATTTCGTTTTTGTCATTTCCTGAGGATACTTTGACGACAGCTTTATTGGCAAAACTTATGCTATGCCTACTAGATGTTGCCCGCAATAACTCTAACGTGGATATTTTGATGTGATGTCATACTTTATCCCCATGCCAAAAAATACGTCGATTTCTTGCTAGGTGAGCACACAAAATCCCCCCACATATAGAAGTGAATAGGCAGATGCCTAGAAGATAGACAAGCGCGTCCCATATTAGGCGACATCTACCATGGGAAGGCAGCCGCTTGCTGAATGCTAAAGCAAAGCAACCTCACAGCGACGTACCTACATGAGGTCAGGAATCATTCTTCCCGGGACGAGCTACAAGCGTTGTGCAAGGGAGATCGGTGCGTTCCTTGGAGATCCCGGAGCCTCCCAATATGTACTGAGGCTGGCTACCGAGGGGGTTTTAGTGGGTACCAATCACCACATAACCCGAATTCTCTCAGAATCGGGTATCTTTTAAGAAGATTTCCCCCCCGTCAACAAAAAAAAAGTCCACATCTACACTTTCCATCAGGTGAGATTGTGGTCAAGCGCTTTTCTATTAGATTTTAAAAAAAAGCTTATTTACTACTTCAGGCTATAATCTACTCTGGCATTTTCACGTTTTGTTTCAACTTTTGCATTCATAATATCAGTGCCTATAGAAAACCTTTCCAATTAACCTCGTTTACGTTTCTTTCGTGGTTACTAACTATAGGCCTCATAGGCTTCGAGTGACTCAGCGGAAGATTGAAGAGGATACTATGTTAGGAGTATCTTAACGTGAACAAATGAGGATATCCGTAGAATAACTAGAATTACCGATATAGCTCAAAGAGACGCGAAGCTGAAGTGGCAATGGGCGGGGCACATGAGAACCGATGGACGGTGGGTCCCGAGGTGTTGGAATGGTGACCCCGCACCAGTAAACTGATTGACGAGGTGGGCAGACGACAGCAAGCGAGTCGCTGGGAGCCGCTGAACACAAGCGTCCCAGGATCGTGGATTTTGAAACACCCTACAAAAGACCTATAATAATAATATTTTATAGGGTTTTTTTTACTGGGTGACTATGACCCATCTACACTATTATATATAACAGAATAATTAAAAACTAAACTAAACCAAAAATATATATATTGGGGGATTCTTATCTCGAAGGACCTAAATATGTTCAGTTTTACCAATAGTTACACAAATTCGGCAACAAGCAATAAAAAGAACTACTCACAGTTACTGGAACGTCCAGGTTACGCAGCAGTCTTCTTCCAGCTGATTGAGCACGGCACAACGCAAAACTAATGAAGAAAAGGACTTGAACTACGCCTAGAGCAATTCTTTTGTAATAGGTTTTGATTTTTGATGTCGTTACGAACGAACGTTGTTTCGAACAATAATGGCGATAGTCTATACGTTATCCGACCGCTAGGAGCGCTGGTGGTGCCTTGTGCCACCGGGCATTCGGCCAATCAGCGATCGCCGGAACGGAACCATAGTAAGCAGGAGTGAACTCAATACTACCAGTTGCAAAAATTGGATAACTATGGTTTAAAAACTGAACACACCCCCTACCGAAACCATATAATGGTTTCCTCCAAGCGGTGAAGGATAAGAGTAGAAAAATTAGAAAGAAGTATTTAAAATTATTGTTATTATATAAGCCTTACAAAATATACATAAGATAATAAGATACTAAGTTAAAGGATAATAAAAGATAATTTTCTTAATCAACATAAGGTAAAGGGCTTAATTTGTTCACAGGTCTTTGTAACCTGCTCTTTTGAGTGCGTAACGTAACGCAACGAACAATACCATCGGCGCCTGGGTGTAATACTTCTATTCTACCCAAGGGCCAATGACATGGCGGGGCATTATCCGTTTTAATAAGAACTAAATCGCCCACATTAAGGTTACCCTTAGATGTGAACCATTTTGCTCTTTGTTGCAAAGTGTTTAAGTATTCGCGACTCCAGCGTTTCCAGAATAATTGGGAACTTTTCTGAATATACTGCCAACGAGACAGACTGACCGGAACTTCTTCCAGGTTATATTCCGGCACGGCCGTTAGACCTTTTCCAATAAGAAAATGTCCCGCAGTTAATACGTTAAATTCGTCCGGATTATCGCTAGCTGGTAATGGACACAATGGTCGAGAGTTTAAGATAGCTTCGACTTTGCAGAAAACCGTTGACAGCTCTTCGAATGTCAAAGACCTGTCTCCTACACAGCGTACTAAATGGTATTTAGCAGCTTTGATTCCCGCTTCCCAAAGACCTCCCATATGGGGTGCGCTAGGTACATTGAATTTCCACGAAATTTGCCGTTGAGCACAACCATCCAGAATAGCCTCGCTATCGCGTAGAAATCTCTGTACTTCTGTTAAATGCTTACTGGCTGCAATAAAATTAGTTCCCTGATCAGAGTACAGGGTCTGACATAGTCCTTTTCTAGATACCATCCTGTCAAGGCATCCTAGGAAACAATCGGCCGTCAACGAAGATAGGAGTTCTAAATGAACGGCTTTGGTAGAAAAGCAAATGAATAAGGCTAGGTAAGACTTGGAAACCCTTGCATTTCTGCGCAAGCCCTCTTTAACAAAAAATGGGCCGCCAAGGTCTACCCCTACATGCTCAAATACTTTATGAGGGAGCAGCCGAGTCGGTGGCAGTGGCGCCATCTCTGGTTGCAAAAGAGGCGGTTTATTTTTAAAACAAACCTTGCATTTAGATAAGACAGATCTAATAATGCTACGAGCGGATAATATCCAATATTGTTCTGATAATATACTTTGAAGCGTGCGCGGCCCTACATGTAAATATTTTTTATGATAATATTCAATTAATAATCTAGTAAACAAACTATCTTTCGGTAAAAGACGTGGATGTTTAGAATTGTAAGGCAATTCCGAATAGGTGATACGACCCCCTACCCTGAGAAAGCCCCCTGCATCAAGAAAAGGAGATAGTTTTTTAAGAGACGGAATAAAAGTAATATTTTTAGATAAACGATCTATTTCATCCGTAAAGTAAGACTCTTGTACCAAACGGATCAGTGCTTCTTGAGCTGCATTTAATTCCTCAGTGTTCAAGCATCGTGACTGAATAGGTGCGTGTATCCTATTGCGAAATCTAAGAATCCAAGCGATGGATCTCTGTAATTTCGTATATGATGAAAATCTATTTAACAAACGTTCACAAAATTCTGCTTTGGTCTCCGGTTGGTCAAGTATAACTTGTTTGGCAAATAAATTCTGTGACAGTTTTAATTCAGGGGGTTGCGATTCGTGGTCCTGAATAAAAACAGACACAGGCCATTCCGTGGGGGGCTGGTATAACCAATCAGGGCCCTGTAGCCACCGCGAGCTTTCAGCCACAAGCTGCGACGGTGAAACTCCACGTGAACAAACGTCCGCTAAATTATTCTCGCTGTTAACATGCCGCCACATATAAGAAGGTACGACCTCGGTAATTTGTGTAACACGGTTACAAACAAATGTTTTTAATTTATAGGCTTCTGTATGAAGCCACGACAATACGATTGTCGCGTCAGTTAACGCTGTGATTCGGGTAATTTTAACTCGTTTTATATTATCACAAATAAATCTTAATAATTTACTTAGTAAAACAGCTCCCATGAGCTCTAAGCGAGGAATCGTCAATGGTTTAACCGGGGCAACCTTCGATTTCGCCGCTACTAAGCAGACTTTAACGTTACCTAGTTCATTTCTAGAGATAACGTATAAGCAGGCTGCGTACCCGCGCGATGACGCATCGCAAAACCCGACTAACTCACATTCCGTCTGTCCGGGCAACAGCATGTGCCGCGCAATAGGTATCTCAGCTAAACGTGGTAACTCCGCAATATACGATGCCCAGCGATCACCGATTTCGCGTGGTAGTGGGTCGTCCCACCCGAGGCCTAGCTTCCATAGCTCCTGCATAATTGACTTTGCAATGAAAGTGCATGGAGCGATAAAACCGACCGGGTCATAAATTGATGCCAAGAGTTTCAAGACTGACCGTTTAGTTAATACAGGATCTGTTTTGGAAATAGAAAAAACAAAGTTATCAGACAGAGGTACCCAAGTCAAGCCTAGCACCTTAACAGTGCATTCGTTTCCATCTTTTATAAAGGTCACGGGGCATACCCTGTGATCAGTGGGAACGCGCTCAAGTAATTCCACGTTGTTACTCGTCCACTTTTTTAATAAAAATTGTCCGCTTTCAAATATACCGATCAGTTGGTCCTGCATCGTGCAGGCCTCTACGTACGTATTACAAGAATATCGAATGTCATCCATGTAAACTCCTTCTCGAATTACCTGAGCTGCTAACGGGAAACGCTCCTCTTCATCTTGCGCTAATTGAATTAAGGTACGGATAGCTAAAAACGGTGAACAACTCAGTCCGTAGGTAACGGTTTTTAATTCGTATAATTTAATCGCTTCAGTGGGAGATGAACGATATAATATGTGCTGATAGCCACGATCGGATTCCTTTAGTCTTATCGCTCGGTACATTTTACATACATCGCACACAAGGCAGTAATTAAAAAGACGAAAATTTAAAATGATCGCCGAAATGTCGCGATACAGATTTGGCCCGGTCAACAATATGTCGTTGAGCGATATATTATTATCGGTGCTCCGACAGGACCCATCAAAAACTACTCTTAGAGGGGTCGAAGAAGAACCCGGTCTCAATATATTATGATGAGGGATTATATATTTACTAGGCGCCGCGCCTACATATAGCTCCATGTGGTCGAGCGCCTCGTATTCCCGCATGAACGCGGCGTACGCCTGCGACAGTGACGGTGTGCGCGCAAGCCTGCGCTCCGTGAGCAACAATCTCCGCTCAGCCGCGGTGCGCGAGTTACCGAGTGGCGGATGATTCGGCACGCGGGGAAGCGGCACTATGTAACGGCCGCTCGGTTCCCGCGAGTGCTCTTTAACAAAGATGTCTTCGGCTAACTGATCGAGGGGGTTTATCGAAGGTGTGCACGGAACTTCTTCGATAGACCAGAAGGCACGTAACGTTTTGTCCAGTGACTCATCCTCCGTAATTGATAAAAAATAATTTTGTGCCGCACCGTTAAGTTGATCTTTGGAATCTATAATAAGTTTACCGCTAATCACGGAACCAAATACAGTCTCGATTACACTAGGAATTTTATCATTAACAAATAAGGGCTGGCTTTTAATAATTTCCGAGACGACATCGTTACCTAACAAAATATCTACTCGAGCCCTTTTGTAAAATTTTGGATCCGCTAGGTTAAAGCGGGTATATTGTTTAATAACGTCACACGGGAAGTTGACGTTAGGCATTTCCGAAGCAACCTTAGCTACTACGACCATGTCCACTATTAAGGTTGGACGGTCCTGACGCCGCGGTTTTATGGTACAAGTTACCATGCCTTGATTTTTAATATATTCTCCGCCAAGGCCGGAAATAGAAAATGGACATTTCTTACGAGGTAGTCCCAAACGTTGGGCACATTCTGAGCTGATAAACGAAGTTTGTGCTCCGGAATCAATTACGGCTCTGAAGTCCTGATAATGTCCGCTAATATCGAGAATGTGAGTCCGCGTAGTCCCTAAAACTACCCCGTATTGGTTCTCCGCATTCGAACACAGTACATTCTGCGTCGCAGTCGAGTCACTCACGGAGCGAGCCGACACGAGCGCTTGCTGCGCTTGCGACGTGGTGGGTTGCGCGGGTGGTTTTATCGGTACGGCCGAAGTGTTGACCTGACTCGCGCGGCCCATATCTTTGTGTAAAAGAAAGTGATGAGGTGCTGCACAGACCCCACAGGTCCAAGTACTAGTGCAGACTGATTTATCATGGGACTTAAGACAGTTCCCGCAAAGTCTTAATGAATTGACACGGTCAATTCGATCGTCCACTGACAATTTTCTAAAAGGTTCGCACCTATAAATCATATGATTTTGATTGCAATGAGGGCATATTAATTTTAGTTTATTTTCGTCATTCGGCCTATTAACTCGCGAGGTAGCAAGAACCGATTTTGAATTTTGGCGCGAAGACAAATTTTGAGTACCTTTCAAATTAATATTATTGCTACCCTGTTTCGTTTTCGCTACATTTGAAGACGACTGGGGAAAAGTGTGGTCTAACACCTTAATTTGTTTATTAACAAAGTCCACTAACTCGCTAAACTTAGGAATGTCCTTCTGATCACGGCTTTCTTCAAATAGCTTCCTAGTATGCGTATCAAGGCCTCTCAAAGCGAGGTGGCAAATTAAATAGTCGTCTAGATTATCAATTTCAAGCGCTTGAATCGCTTTAAGTGAATGATCGAATGTTTCTATAAATAAAGTAAGGTTTGCGCTTGTGTCTTTATTTAACGGAGTAAAGTTTAACATTTTTTCAAAATATCGACCCGCTAGCGCACGATTATCCTGATATTTATCAACTAAGCTTTGCCACACTAGCGGATAATTAGCTGCAGTGATAGGTAACTTTTTAATAATATTAAGAGCATTGCCCTTGACACACGAAAGCAAATAATGAAATTTATCGATGTCTGCAAAGTCTCGGCTATGCACGAGCGAATAAAAGGTGTCATAAAAGGTTGTCCATGACTCAATATCACCATTGAATTCAAATAAGGTCAACTTAGGAAGCGACGGCTTAGCTAACTCGCTATTATTTTTTTCCGAACTACCGCGCAACTGTTTAGCTTGATATTTTCGAGCAACAAGATTGCAATTATCGTATAACGTCTCAAAGGCATCTAATTGGGACGTAGATAATTTCATACCCGGTTTAAGTTGCATGTCAATTTCTAAAATCTCCATAACAGTATTTTCGAACTTAGTTCTGACACCGTCTAACTCGGCAAATTGTGCAAGAAAACCTTGCATCTTATTAGTATCATCTTTAATAGATCTCGACAAATCAAATAACTTTTGTGCTTTCGTAAAGAGATAATCTCGTTTAAACTGCAATGTCTTTAACTTTAATTCTAACTTTTCAGTACGCGTAGGTTCCGCCATGTTTTATCAGTTAGAAAATGTTACCGGCAACCGACGATACGCACTCAAAAGAATGATGCAATACCTAATTTACAATTAATTATTGTAAAATAATATATATAATCAATTATACGTAAATATAAGTGAATTGTCTACGTACGAGTAAAATATGCATAAATACTGAAGTAAATAATTATAGAACAAATACGATATTGTCGTGGATTTTAAGGTTATCCATAGGTATTTGGCAAAATATACTATTAAATATGCGGCTCGAAGGCCAGAAATGGGGGATTCTTATCTCGAAGGACCTAAATATGTTCAGTTTTACCAATAGTTACACAAATTCGGCAACAAGCAATAAAAAGAACTACTCACAGTTACTGGAACGTCCAGGTTACGCAGCAGTCTTCTTCCAGCTGATTGAGCACGGCACAACGCAAAACTAATGAAGAAAAGGACTTGAACTACGCCTAGAGCAATTCTTTTGTAATAGGTTTTGATTTTTGATGTCGTTACGAACGAACGTTGTTTCGAACAATAATGGCGATAGTCTATACGTTATCCGACCGCTAGGAGCGCTGGTGGTGCCTTGTGCCACCGGGCATTCGGCCAATCAGCGATCGCCGGAACGGAACCATAGTAAGCAGGAGTGAACTCAATACTACCAGTTGCAAAAATTGGATAACTATGGTTTAAAAACTGAACATATATCTTACCTATGTCCAGCTGCGGACGTCAATCGGTTGAAGTGATGATGATGACATTTCTTTCCCAAGTACATATCCTAATCGAACTTCGTCGACTTTTTACTAATAACGTCTTAAGATACTTAGCGAGTCACGTTGTTTCAGCGCACGTTGCACCCATTCTCATTAGATCTATGAACATTCCCAGTTCTTGCACGTTAGCGCTATATAAGTGGCGTATTCGGCCGAGCTGATAAATTGCTTAATTAGTAGCTATAAAGTTATGCAAGTGCTTAAACATGCCTGGATGAATGCCAGAGTGCACCAGTTTTCAGCTTTGCACGTAATCTTAAACTTAAAAAACGTTAATTGCCTGAATTTCTTTAGCCTAAAGAGATTTAAGCATTCGTTTTGTATTGCATAAGGACTTTCCACATCTTATTCGCTCCGTTAAACTGCTTACCCTTGGGGAATAGAGGCTTAGTTTTTTAAGCAAGGCAACTTTTTCAATCGGAACTGTTAGCGTGTCAAATGCCTACTGTTCGTAGAATTAAATAAATGCTAATTTAAAAAGTATTAAAATTATCGCAACGTAGGTTGGTTTTCGCTATAATTTCGTATCTGACCAGGAACCAGGTGTTGTCCACTTGTAGCATTAAGTGTAAATTAAAAAAAAATCGTGTTGCTATGTATTTTTTAAGTTTTACTTCTTATGGCGCATTTAAAAATGGTGAGAGTAAATTTATACGATGCGCGCGCACACCGTCACAAAAAAACTTATTTTAGTTTTTCTAAAAAAGGTTTGACAGTTGACTTTCAATAATTCAAACAAAAATTTTTTTCTATTGTTAGTG
This sequence comes from Pararge aegeria, assembly GCF_905163445.1. Classification (NCBI taxonomy): domain Eukaryota; kingdom Metazoa; phylum Arthropoda; class Insecta; order Lepidoptera; family Nymphalidae; genus Pararge; species Pararge aegeria. The sequence continues at coordinate 3,901,155 of NC_053195.1, read as the reverse complement.
TCGTTTTTTCTACAAACGTAGAATAAGGCGAAAGATAAAATTTTTGAAATGATATTTCTTCTTGTTACGCCAAAGAAATATAACTTCTATCGTGTGTACATAAGTACACACACTTTTTTTTTATAAATTTTCTATATTTTGTAGCAACTAAGACAAATAAACTGATAAAGCTTCTAGTAAAGATTGTTTGCATCAGATATATTTGTTTTGATCATCATTATCATTGTGAAAGAAATTTACGAACTAACTAAGGACTTGGAGTAAGACACCGGACACTATTTATCCCAAAAACCTAATAAGCTATTACGGGCAAATCTGCGGGTAAATCTATTCATAAAGATATTATTATCTGCAAGTAATACAATTTAACTCTATCTAGAATTTATTTTTACATTTTACAAACACATCTCGTGTTAGAAATTGTATCAAATGTAAGAAATTTCTCGAGAAACTCCTGACCTCTACTTTGTTTCGTTTTAATATAAAGAGAATTTTTCTCACCTAGAGCCGAGATTGCACTCATTTATCGCTTTAAGCCGTCTCACTATTCTTGGTCATTATATATTTGTATCTATTTTCTCTTCATTGGACACCCTCACGCGGATTATACAAAAGACTTAATACAAAAATATTTTTAACCATGAATCCTTTGGATATGCGTAAAAAACGAGAGGGTTTATCGCACATAGTATGTTTATGACTTACTAGCTGTTGCCCGCGACTTCGTCTGCGTTTGATTTTGTTTTTTGAAGTGGCATTAAATTTAGTTGTAGATCTAAAAAAATTAAAGTATGTGGTATCGCTGAGCCTTAAATGAGGTGTTTGCTGCTGTCCGCTGAGGAGTTCTGTCCTCTATCTCCAACCACAGTTAGGGCAAAATTAAACACATATTATAACCTCTATAGTACATCCCCTCTCCCAAAGGAACCGAGCTTAATGCCGTGATGAAAAGTATGGACTTTAACTTAGAAGAATATGTGTACAAAGTTTCATGAGGATCGGTTAAGTAGTTTTTGTGTGAAAGCGTAACAAACTAACTTACATTCACATTTGTAATATTAGTAGGGATTTGGCGGCTAAGAAATCTTAGAAAACGATTTTTAAGAAACATAGAGTAGAATAAATTTATTGCAACACAACACCATAGGAAAATAATAATAGTACTTAGTGCTAGGGTGCAAAGGCGGCCTTATCACTAAAAGTGATATTTTAAAGGCAACCTGAGCGTGCGAAGCCGGTAAAAAGGTGGAGAGTGTATAGTGCATAAAGTATGTTACAAAAAATAAAATAAACTTACACTAACACACATACTATATTTACATTATAACTACAGAAATACCGGTATATGTATATATATACTAGAATAGATATTGATAATATAATTGGAGAACTAACAATATAAAGTTTTATTATTAAATGGTTTACGTTACCTACATTTTTCAGTGTAACTGCCACGGCCGAAGTTCGGGTCTGGTGAACGCACCAGACTCGCACCGAACAGAGGAAAAAAAAATTATGAATTCGTAGAATTTTCGAACCAGGAACTTCCTACTTATAAGACCGACCGATCACAGCCATACTCCTACCGGGGACCGAACTAAATGCAACTTCCCGTATTTACATCGAAGTCACGCTTTTAGCCAGCGCAACCGACTGATCTTTTCTCTAATTAGGTCACTCTATCGAGAAATACCGACTTCGAAAGTTAATATTTGAGGAGTATGTCATCAACTTGCACGTATTACTGACAAGTACTGACCGCTTCCTCGTTTTAGTTTGTTAGATTGTATGAGATATTTATATTTTTAGTATGTGTGTTAGTATAAGTTTATTTTATTTTTTGTAACGTACTTTATGCACTATACACTCTCCACCTTTTTACCGGCTTCGCACGCTCAGGTTGCCTTTAAAATATAACTTTTAGTGATAAGGCCGCCTTTGCACCCTAGCACTAAGTACTATTATTATTTTCCTATGGTGTTGTGTTGCAATAAATTTATTCTACTCTATGTTTTTAAAAATCGTTTTCTAAGATTTCTTAGCCGCCAAATCCCTACTAATATTATAAATGTGAATGTAAGTTTGTTTGTTACGCTTACACGCAAAAACTACTTAACCGATCCTCATGAAACTTTGTACACATATTCTTCGAAGTTAAAGTCGATACTTTTCATCACGGCATTAAGCTCGGTTCCTTTGGGAGAGGGGATGTACTATAGAGGTTATGAGATATTTTATTATTATATTATAGAAATAAGGTCTTTTTACTAACAAACAATATGAGGCTTGATATGTTAAATAAATATACTACGAATATACACACAGCACCATCTAGTCCCAAAGTAAGCGTAGCTTGCGTTATGGGTACTAAGATAACTGATCAATATTTTTAAGAATAATATACATAAATACTTAAACATACAGATAAACACCCAGACACTGAAAAACGTTCATGTTCATCACATAAACATTTTTCAATTATGGGAATCGGACCTACAGCCTTGGACTCAGAAAGCAGGGTCGCTGCCCACTGCGTTAATCAATTATTATTAATTACTAGCTGACCCGCGCAACTTCGTCTGCATCAAATCGGTTATTATCGGATTTAATATCTTTTAGCATTTTACCCGTAGTAACGTCTAAACGATAGGTCCAATTTGAATAATTTAAAGAGAAATTATTATTTATTTGGATCTGATAGGGACGTTACCATCTTAAGATTGTACCCGTGTTTTGATTAACAAATTATTACAAAAATCGGTTATTGTGTCCTAACAATTAGGCATTTAGCCTCCCAGACTTTTTTGTAGGTAATAATGATAACTTTAAACATGTCAATCCATCCATCCATACATCCTTACTCACAAACTTTCGCATTTATAATATAAGTAGGATGGTACGCATGCATTGGATCGCTGTCCCATATGCTTTGCGACTCGCTGTTATCTGTGAATAGTTATGTCCTTTATCTCCGACAATATTTATCTGATCTTCATTAAAATTACACAATACATGCTTGATAGTATACACTTTCAAATAAAAAAAGAATTATTAAAAGCGGTTCAAATTTGTAAAATTGATAAAAAATTTCATCTCGTTTCCCGGGAGAAGCTTATTATTTATCGGGATAAAAAGTAGCCTATATGTTGACCCGGAATATCAGCTACCACTATACCAAATTTCATTTGAATTCGCTCAGTAGTTTTCACGTGATGCCCGGACAGACAGACAGACAAAAATTAAATAAAAAATTGTTTTGGACTCAGTATCGATTATAAAGCATCCCCCGGTCAAAATTTTAATAATATATTAAATTAATATAATATATAAAATAATAAAAAAGGTACAGAAATCTTCCAGTTACAGTTTTATTATAAGTAAAGATAATCCTAATACTATAAGATTATAATTTCATCAAATTCTTGGTGTTAATACATGAATACGCTTGGCTTAATACCTGCGCTTCAGGTTTATTAACCTTTAGGAGAAGTTATATAACAAACACACAGACAAAATGATCACTCATACTATATAGTCATTATAATCCTAATACTATAAGATTATAATTTAATCTAGATCGAGATACCAGACTCTTGTATACTTAAAACCTATGCTTCAGGTGGATGGACGTTTAGGATAAGTTATATAACAAACACACGTACAATAATAAATAACCCGTAATTATATATATATATATTAACATTTGTCAATTCGGAGTTACTACTATATAATTTGACGGAAAGACAAAAAACAATTTCAACCAAATTAGCTTTACTTGTCTACGATTATCGAATCAGCCCAAATGATAAATTATATGGAAAACCTATTATTGGAGATATTGCTTTTATAATTGACCAAATTATGGAAACGAATTTATGAATTATTCACTTATTATTCGCTTTTCTTATTGGACGATTTATTTTTCTTCGAGACTTAAGAATACAAAGCTGCTTATATTTCAATAAAGATCTTTTTACAGCGAGGTAAATTCTGAGTTTGTGGCCGACGACGAAAATAACAAATTAGCAAACCATAATCAAATTTGCAAGTACAATTAGTAATATAAACCCTCTAGGTACCTCCGCAGCCTTTATTAAGTGCGAGGTCTCTTTCCGGGGCAATTTTTGAATTTATAATTTCTCATTTGTTTCGGTTCTGGCCTGGTAGGACACTTCAGTTGCATATTATGAATCTTAGCTTCATTTGTTATACTCAGCGAAAAGAGGAGCAGAAGATCTTAATGCAGCTTAATTTTCATAATATCTCATGGAGTTCCGCAAAGCAACGCACGCCTGTTTCTATCCAACACCTCAATTGCGGCGGGAATGTCTGGATACCTGGCCCACTGTTAACTTAAACTGTATCGTTGTTTACCAAAATATGATATCGGAGACAAGACTTATAATAATTTATAAAAAAAAATCGGTACAATTATTACTTGTACAGAACCAACAGTCTCCTCTGCCAGTTTTATCAGACTATAGAAAGTGTAACGGAATTACGAAATACTGTTGAAGGATGAATAAGTATAGTAAGTTCATAAGAAATCACTCTGTAAAAACATTAAAAGTGTTTACTTATGGTAACCCTATTAAAGATAAAAGACCGACACGCGCATAATACCAACGCTATGCGCCGCATTCCTAATACAGAGACAGGAGTCAAGTGTTATTAATTTTGCATCCGATGTTAGGTCTGTATCTAACTTCTTTCAGTAAGAACTAAAAGCAGTGGTTTCCTCAAAAACTAATAACGTTTCGGTTTCACAGATAAGTCTCAGAGACAGTAAATAATGTACCGCTAAAGTTTGTAAGGTAATACTTCGTTTTTTATTTACACGTTGTACTTTGTAGGTATTCCAGTATCCTCTAGATGTGTTTCCCGTCAGTTTCATTTAATTGCTTTGTCTACCACTATTCTGGGCCCGTATTCTCTACCAGTATGATCTTCTACCTTTCTCTACTAGTATTCTAGAACTGGTCCTGCCGCATTGGAGCAGCTTGGTTAGCTTTAGCTCTATATTTTATTACCGAGGTAGCCCGTTTCACCTGTGGGCGGTCTAGTAATGACAACTCTCTACAAATATTCTCTACGAAACCCGGATTTTCTTATGTTTTTGAAGTTATACTTCTTTTGGCGCGTTAGGGAAAATGATGTTGAGTGAAACTTGGTTGTACGATAATGAGTCTATTAGTATTCCAAATTTAATTATATTTATTATGCCCTTTTCTTTAAGTATGACTTTTAACGCGTGTACATAAGTGCACGTTTTTTTTTTATTGATAGTGTTATTTTTTCTACAAACGTGGTATAAGGCGAAAGATAAAAATTTTGAAAAGATTTTTATCTTGTTACGCCAAAGTAGCTTCTACCGAGTGTAGGTACATAATTATACACTCGTTTTGTTTTAAGCTAGAAAAGTTATTTTTTTGATTTGGAGAATATGCAAAATGGCGATATTTGCGGTTATATTTTAAATATTAGCACTGGAGATAATAAATTGAATATCGCCCACAAACTACCCCTGAAGATCAATTTACTGAATCGCGTTAACACTCATAGAGTGTTTATACGAAGCTTAAAACAACTGCTATATTGTCTTTGCATGTACCGTCCTTGCTCTGGAGTATTGCGATCCGAGTGCCTCTGTGATATCAATTTAATGGAATCCGCAATGGAGTAATGGAATAGTATCTCTGTAGCTAACATGGATATATTAAGCCACTGCAAATTGGTTTTGATATGGCCGAAACCTATTTTGTAAGCCGTGATAGCCTCCGAGTAGGTCTACGACTTCGGAGCGCTGAGTTGAAATCCTTGGATTTCAACTCAGCGCGCACCTGTAAATTTTTCTAAGTTATGTGCATTTTAACCAATAAAATAAATATACCAATTAAATAAATAAATATACTATGAAAATACACACATCGCAATCTAGCCCCAAAGTAAGCTTAACGTAGCTTGTGTTATGGTTACTAAGATGACTGATGAATATTTTAATGAATAATATACATAAATACTTTGAATTTAAATATAAACACCCAGACACTGAAAAACATGAATGCTCATCACACAAACATTTTCCAGTAGTGGGAATCGAACCCACGGCCTTGGACTCAGAAGGGTCGCTGCATACAACGCCAGTCAGCCGTCAAATTAATCGTATGCACGGTTTCTGTATGTTCTTAATTCTGTGTTGGAAGTATGTATCATAATAAAGCAGACAATGAAGAGGATCCCATAATTTTCACGCTTGGCGTTACCGCCTTTCATTTGCAGAGCAGCCGGATGAGAAATAGGCATAATAAAATACGACTAAAACCCCTAGGCCTATGCAAATTTGATTTATAGGATATAAAATCCTACCGGAAACGATTATTATCAGATTTCTTGAGTGGTTTGAGTAAAATGTTCGAATATATTCAAGAGAGGTTAGAGGACATCCGTATTCTACGAAAATGATCTCTTAACTTCTGAGTATTCATTAGTACATCAGAATGAATGAATGAATACACTTTTATTGTACACCACATAAACATATAGTAAAATTATAAGTAAAAATTTAACAAAAAGTATACAATTTGGCGGCCTTATCGCATAGCGATCTCTTCCAGGCAACCAAAGGCGTTAAAAACAGCTCAAAAAGAGAGGTAGGGGGTGCATTTAAATAAACATGCATATATACCTATATATACAAATATAATATAATATAAAATATATAGATAGTGATGATAATTAATATATACCTATATAATCCTATACCTATACTTCTATGTTCAAGTTTTTATCTTTTGAACCTAAAACGGGGTGCGTTTATTATATATATATTATTTCATTGTAAACTGTAAAATGATGTTGAAATAGTAATATTCCTTGCCGGCTCTTCTCGGTGGAATCTGCGTTCTGAACCCTTGACGTTTCAAAAATGCTTATAAACTAGGCCTACTTTAAATAAATGAATTTTTGAATTTAGATTTTTTTGTGCAAAATATATTTTTATCGTTCGGTATGAAATTGTTCTTTTAAGAGAATCACATACTCGTAGCACCCAGTTTAAAATTAGAATGTGAATTATGAGTGCATTGGAAGCCATTTTGTATTTATTGATTGTTATGGACTGATGAGATAAACATAGTTGTCTTGCGATTTTTTTTGTAAAAGGTGAGATTTTGCAACCAACACTGCAGTTCATATTTAAAATTGGAATATATCGCACGATCAAAGCTCAGCACCAGAATCTACATGTGTTCAGAAACTTTTTACAATACTTGTGTTTTGTATCTTGTACAGGTGTTACACTGTTCCTAAACATCTCCCTGCTGCAACGGTGAGCGCTGTGAATTAAGGTAGGAGATCCCGGGTTCGGTTCCCGGCAAGGATAATGTAATAATTTCTTACTTTTCTCTGGTCTGAAGGAAAAATTCCTTCAAATCGGTCCAGCCACATAGGAGGTGTTCAGTGACATACACACGCACACAAGAAATATATATATATAGAGATAAGTGAATACGCATCAAACGTGTTATATGTAATGTAATCCCTATTTAAATAGAGAGATATTTGATTTGACTTTGACTTTGTCACACAAGAAATAAATAAAAGAGAACAAAGGTACAAGTCATTTACATTTGTGTTACAAAGGCGGCCTTATCACTTATAGTGATTCCTTCCAGTCAACCATTATGAGGAATTGGCTGACATATGAATCCTTATAGCGGTGCGCAAAGCTCTAAGAATATATATCATGGAAGAAGTATAGGAAGTGTGGCTTGCGCCTTAAGAGATTGTTTCTAACTTTCATGTCTTACGAAGTTGCGCGTCTTAATTAAAAATCACCCGTCTTAGACCTAACCTTTCAAACGAACAAGATAAAAGCTTTCAGCTCTAAATTGATCGTTTGTAACTTAGTCACGTTTAATCCGCCAGTTTAATGTTTCTTCACTCAAGTTTGACTCTGTTTAACTGATGTTCTAAACAAGCGATTGACAAATCTCATTTACCTGAGCGGGATGTATAATTAGAATCGATTTCGAGGCTGGGAACTTGTACAGGCAAAGATGGAGATATTCTAAAGATTGTATTATTGTATTATATATTCTAAAGACTCCTTTGTGGGGTTGTATACGCTTTTACAACATGATTCCTAAGGAAATTCTTGACCTACCAATGCATACATTTAAAAAATGTGTAAAAACGCATCTAGTACAGCGAGGTTACTATACATATGATGAATTCCTCAATGACAAGGTAGAATGGAAGCAGCCAGCCTCGCTCTCATCTCCCGCAAGATAGCAAAATGATTGTAAATGTTGATGTTGGAAAAGAGCAACTACTGAGTTTCTTGCCGGCTCTTCTCGGTAGAATCTGCTGAACTTGTACAGGCAAAGATGGAGATATTCTAAAGATTGTATTATTGTATTATATATTCTAAAGACTCCTTTGTGGGGTTGTATACGCTTTTACAACATGATTCCTAAGGAAATTCTTGACCTACCAATGCATACATTTAAAAAATGTGTAAAAACGCATCTAGTACAGCGAGGTTACTATACATATGATGAATTCCTCAATGACAAGGTAGAATGGAAGCAGCCAGCCTCGCTCTCATCTCCCGCAAGATAGCAAAATGATTGTAAATGTTGATGTTGGAAAAGAGCAACTACTGAGTTTCTTGCCGGCTCTTCTCGGTAGAATCTGCTTTCCGAACCGGTGGTAGAGTCACACAAACATACATACTTGACGTTTCAAAATTGCTTATAAAGTAGGCCTACTTGAAATAAATGAATTTGAATTTGAATTTATTGTTTTGTTTATTGTTGCATTGCTTGTCTATTGTTGTAGACTAACCTATTTGCATTCTGTTTGCTACCAGACACATTGTAACTGTTATTTTAAAACTATAGGTTACGTATTTTTACGCCTTTGGTCCCCTGTAGCATACCAAATCGTGCCCAAAACCAATCTAACTTGTTTGCAACTATGTATCTTCTACGGAACGCCTCATATCTGTTTTTGAACTAAGATCTTGCTTATGAAACCCATCTTCTTCTTGTGTACGTCCCTAAGCACACTGTGGTGCATAGGGTTAAGACTACTTTTATTCCAGCCAGATCTATCCTGAGCTGCAGACCTAAGCGTGAACTTGATAAATTGTTAACCTTTATTTCCGCTTCCAAAGACCGCTTCCATGTCGCTTATGGCCTACCTCTGCTGTAATATATTTATTTATTTATTATTTATGTACCATAAATTGTGATTGTGAACATAAGATACATGAAGTGTACAAAGGAAAGCTTATCTCTATAAGAGATCTCTTCCAGATACCCCAGGATGTGAGTAAGATGATTTAATTGTGGTATAGGTCAAATAAAGGTACAATATACTTCAGAACTACTAAGTATATTTAGTATATCTAAATAATAACAAAATTCTACATACTAATACAATAACATTTGAATATACTATATATACAAAATAAATAAAAATAATATAATAAATATTTATATAATATAAATATAAATATATATCTATAATAAGTAAATAGTGATAAATATACTATGACAACGATAGATAATGCACCGATCGGCAGTGTCTAATATGTTCTGGTAGTAAGTTCCAAAGGTGTGTGTAATATACCTATAGTAAGAGGTAAAACTTCATCATCATCTTTACATCAGCCCATTACCGGCCCACTACAGAGCACGGGTCTCCTCCCACAATGAGAAAGGGTTAAGGCCGTAGTCCACCACGATGACCCAGTGCGGATTGGTGGACTCCACACACCTTTTAGAACATTATGTAGAACTAATGCCGGTTGCTAACGATATTTTCCTTGACCGTTGAAGCACGTGATATTTAATTAATTAAAACGCACGTAACTTATGCGCAACGCAACTATATATATTGCGCAACTATGCGCAATCACCACTTCCCAAATAAAACTTAGTAGGTACACCAACCAAATATATTTTTTTAAATAATTCATAGGATATCTTGTATCCCAAGAACCCTAGCCCCGAGAGAAAAAAGAAAACATAGTCGGGGTAGGAAACAAATGCAGTTACAAAGGCCGATGTTTTGCCTCAGGGGTTTTCAAGATTTTAATATAGTGATAAGGGACGATATTTACAAAGGCACACCCGAGTTTTATTTTCTTTTAAGCGTTTATAAAATTTGTAAAAGGCTCGAGGCTATAAACGGGTACTTTTCCTGGCATATTTCCTCTAGGTAGCATTAACGATATCAAAGAAGATGTAAATTAGCCCGTTTTTAGAAGATAAAGTGCCTTATTCTATTATCAAATTGAAAAATGAATTAACAAGGCTAAATCGTCTGTAAATTTCATAGAAAAATATAGCGTATGGAAAATACATTCCGCCCTGTCATGTTAATTTAACTATGAACCAAAGAATTATTAGCCACATTTTTTATTTTTTTTATAACTATACAAGTTAGCCTTTGATATTAGTCTCACCTGCTTGTAAGACATGACACAGTCTAAGATGGTAACGGGCTAACTGGATGGTTTGGTAACTAGCACTAGTAGACCGAAGAAAATTCTGAAATTATAAATTCACAAGTTGTTCCCGCCGGGGATTGAACCCGGGACGTCCTACTCAAAGCCACAGCGCTCACCAGGGAGCGATTTGAACAGAGAACTTTTAGTAACAGTGCTAGTCGGAAGAAGTACTACAGCCATGCTTAATTCTGCCGCCAAGCAGTATTCCTGGGTTGCGTTCTGAAGAGCATAGTTGCATGACGCTAAACACCTACCTCTCAGCTATTTTGCTCTGTTTAAATAAAATAAATATTTTAGGTCGGGGACCCATATACAAAATTGGGAGGTTAAAACAAAATAAATATAAAAGACAAGATTTAATAATTAAAAAAAAAAACTATAATTAATTATAATTAAAATTACAATTACTTAAAGGCAATCGTTTTCTAAATACCATCAATTATAACTATAGATTAAAAAGAACATATTCGTGCTATTTCTGTTGAACACAAATCTGTAAACTAAAGTAAATCTAAAGTAAAAACACAAATCTTAGAGTCTGTCATTGCATTCTTTGTGAAAAGGGATAGAATTGCATTGCTTGAATTTGCATTGTTTCAGAGATTTGTGTGCGAAATAATAGGCATCACTGTTTCGAGACCAATTTCTTGGACTACTTAGTGGAAGTATTCTTCTACTAATCATGAGACCGCGAAGTTTTCAGTTCTCAGCAGACACAATCCTAGTTAATAGGCATTAGGCACTGACGTGTTTCGCAGATGACTGTCACGAATACTAATTTCTATTTTATTAAACAGAAATTTCTATTTTATTAAATAATTAAATTTTATTAAATAGAAATTTCAGGGGAAAAAGATATTTCTCGTGATTTTCCTGCGATTTCATTGGATTATAGTTTCAATGAAGCGAAAAAACACCGTTTCAGCTGAAATTGTAAGAATCCAAGCAACTCGATAATCGCGGAGCAAATTCGCTCGAGCGGATGCCCGGGTATATTTCAATATATTCGCTGAATAGATTTTATTTATAAGTATATTGAAAAGAAAAATTGAAGCTGTAAATATTGGATAGAATCAGGCGTTATTTGCGGAATTCCATGATATCCAATATTAATTTGACTTAACAATGAACAATCGTTAAGATAAGCTTAACCTTTGTACACTTCATGTACCTTATGTTCACAATAACAATTTATGGTACATACATAATAAATAAATAAATAAACAACTGTTGACTGTAAAGCTGAAGTTTTTAGCAAAAATGAGAATTGTTTAGTAAGGGTTCTGTAGTGGTTTGCTTCTGCCCGCTGAAGATTTAATTCCGCTACTCGCAATGATATTCACTAGATGGCGTTCACCAATTTTTACCTACCTTAGCGCTGGATTGTGTTTGTTTTTCTTTTTTTCTACACTTTTATGTAAAATAAAGCTTAATTTGCTATACTCCGCGAACTGCAGGAGAATCTGTATGGTGTAATTTATAATTTCTTCTATCCGTATACTCCACACCAAACAGATCTTCGGCAATGTACCCTACGCACTCAGGAGATGTTGACTTTACAATGAGTTCTAATTGACTTAACAATTATTATAAATTACACCATACAGATTCTCCTGTTGTTCGCGGAGTATAGAAAATTAAGCTTAATTTTCATAATATATTATGGATTTCCGCAAAGTAACGCCTGCTTCTATCCAATATTCTGCACTTTTGTTGGTGTATAATTAAAGTGTCCCTTTAGGGGGCCGAGTTCAATTACCAGGCCGCACCTCTAACTTTTCTAAGTTATGTGCGTTTTAAGTTATTAAAATATCACTTGCTTCAACGGTGAAGGAAAACATCTTGAGGAAACCAGCATGCCTGAGAGTACTACATAATGTTCTCTAAGGTGTCTGGAGTCCACCAATCCGCACTTGGCCAGCGTTGTTGACTTCGGCCTTAACCCCTTCTCATTGTGGGAGGAGACCCGTGCTCTGTAGTGGGCCGGTAATAGGCTAATGTGATGTTGTTATGCGCTACGTTACGTTCGTTTTCTTTTTTTCTGCACGTTTGTTTTTGTATAATTAAAGTGTACCTATTCATTTACGAGTTGAATAGCAGACCAGACGGTGCAATTTTCTCTAAAGCTCCAAATCGTTTCTGATTCGAAGAGGATTTGACGAATCAAATCGCAACGGGTATCAACGCTGACCGCTTATCAGCCAGACGGATTACTGACTTGCAGCGAAACCGCAAACTGAGATCGCGCAGGGTTAATAAAATAAAATGAATTGGTAGCCTAAATCGTCTGTAAAAATAGATATTCCTTTGATACATATGGAGTTTTCTAAATAATAATAATATATAATAATAAGATTTTTTGCTTTCTCGTGAAACCCTACGATAAAACCCTATAGGTAAAACCTTAGATCACAGTTCTACGTGAATATAGTAAAATTAAAAAAAAAAATTTTTTTTTAAATAAACTTATATTGGTTACTTGTACAGCGTATTGGCATCGTACGGGAACGCTTAATGGTTTGTTTTTTTTTATACAGGATAGAATTGCACTTAACAACTATCATGCCTGATCTAAAGCAATGATGCGGTCTTAGTTGTGGCGCGCTTGCCTAGAAAATGCCTATTCACTATTGCCTTGAAAGCATTCAAGTTGTATGAATTATACGCCTTTGGTTGCATGTCTTTGTCGGTAGGCCGTAGGAGCAACAGCCGACGCCTTCCAACAAGACCAGACCAGATCCAATTCAGATATTATCAATTCCATATTGCTAAACGGGGATCGAACCTGGGACCTCCTACTGATAAAACCACAGTTGATCTGCCATCACCACACAGCTTAATTGTCTAATAAGATTTATATAAATAACATGTTGACAGATTGATCTATAATTCGTAGTTGAAAACCGCTAAATAAGGATAATATAAGGAAACAACAATTACTAAAAGTATATACTAACCAAATAAAAAAATTCAATATTTTTGTTGTTTTGTGCCAAAAATATTAAGATCTTCCAGAATTTGTTCTTAGGGGTAATTAAATATTTATCTATTCATGTCAAAATAACTATTTATTTAAGTTATTAATTTAATAATTATCACTGTATACACAAATCTACAGTAAACTTAAACCCCAAAAGGTTTACCAACTATTCACAGGCGCTATCCCATTACATTTACAGCTTACATGATTTTCTCATTGTTCTTTACATATATTATGTTTAATTGCTGACTAGTTGTGATGAAACAAAGCCTTTTATTTGCAAGAGCCTATTATTTTTGCTTCAATTCAAATGACACCCACAGACCTATGCATCTGACAGGAGAGTTGGTTACCAATGAAATAACAGAACACTATCGGCGGAAACATATTTATAACGCGCCACCTGATGCCTTACGGAAATATCTTACCGTCTTGCGAATATCATACGGAATGCAGAAAACGAAAGAATTAAATAAAATATTTAAAATATAATATCGGTATTGTATTTTTATTTTAGTTTTATTTATTAGGGACAATAGACAGTCATACTCAAAAATAACAAAAAAGACGGCTAAAAATAAAATAGCACAAGACCCACATAATTGTCAACGAATTACAAAACATATATTTAAAAAATAGGGCTACGCAGAAGTTGAAAAATAAATTTAAGTTATTACAGCAATAAAAAAAAAAATTTAACGGTATGAGAAATATTTTATGAGACTATTACACAAATTCTATCTTCAAATTCCAACGTTTGTAAACTTAGCATTATATGTATTGTCTCAAATTACCGATTGGCGCAGTTTGCAGCGACCCTGCTTTCTGAGCCCAAGGCCGTGGGTTCGATTCCCACTACTGGAAAATGTTTGTGTTATGAGCATGAATGTTTTTCAGTGTCTCTGGGTGTTTATATGTATTTTCTAAGTATTTATGTATATCTATCTATCTATTCTATATATTTATAAAAGAGAAAGTGTGTGGGTATATGTTCCGTATAGGCTGCGAAACGGCTGGACCGATTGACCTGGCGAGAAATCCTGTAAAGTCTGGTGACGATCGGAGCACTCCTATTTTTGAACTGTCAAATACAGCTTTTATTAAAAATTTAATGATGTAAGTTTATTGTTGAAATAAAATAAAGCAAAATCTAGCCCTGCGAAGCGGGCTGGGTATGCTAGTAGTTCATAAAAATATTCATCAGGCATCTTAGTACCCATAACACAAGCTACGCTTACTTTGGGGCTAAATGGCGATGTGTGTATTGTCGTAGTATATTTATTTATTTATATTTTATGTAGATTCAAGAAAAGCTGCTTCCATCATTGATTTACTCTTAGTAAGAAATGCATTAATATATTCCAAATTCTCAATTTTCTTGTGACCTCAATCTAATGTTCTTTTCGCATACTGTCCAAATAAAAAAAAATTGTTTGCATAGTAATAAAGTGAAAAATTTAGCTTATTAAGTTTTTCATCACAACGTTAACTTTTCGTCCCGGTTAAGAAATGAGTCCTATTGTTTCCTAATCACAATTTCAACTTGTAAAACGATAAGCATAAACTAACGTTGTACTGAAAGGTCAAAAGTTGCGCAGGATAATAAATACCACAGAATACAGAGCTTTCAGAAACCATGTACGCGACTTATGTTGAAGCATTCAAAACCACTCCACTTTAGTAGTGTTTCTCGAGCAGAAGGTTAGTTACTTTATACTATTTAGAAGTTGACAGTATTTTTTTTACCTCTAATGTTTTTCATAACACGGGTCTCTTCTTACACTCAGAAGGTTTTAGGCCGTAGACTAACAACCTGGCCAAGTGTGGATAATATATGTGCGGAAACGTTTACGTTACGAAAAATTTGCAAGCTGGCATGATTCCGCGAGTGTAAAGTGAGACGTTTTCACTGTTTTTGGACACAATGCACTGCAAAATTGTCCCCTATAAGTCGAATTTCGGATAGCTATAATAAGTGTGTGATTAAGCATAATTACTTAGACATTTTTCATGACAGTTACATTGAATTTAGACGAAAAGTTATAGTATATATATTATATTTGTTCTACTAATTAACCTGACTTACTTTAGTTAGTTAAGTTTAATTTTATTTATTATTTTTAATATATTAATATTAATTATTTTAATCCGATTAAATTCATTTTTGTTTTGTTTCCTAATAATTGATTAAGCTAAATTATTCATTGTAACATAGCTTTAAATATTTATACTTTAAAGGTTTATATTAACAGATTAATAATTAACTGTAAATTTTTTTATAGGAATGACTTTTTACATTTTAATGCATGCTGTGATAACCTGTAAATAGTTGAACATTTACTATGTGACTTATTCCAAAAAAAAGAGCAAGTTTTAATGTATCTACGGTTGGTTGTCCATTATAAATTAATAAATAAATGCAATAATGGCTGAATGAGGGTTCTGTATGTTCTGAATTCTGTGATAAATACTAACTTACCATTATTATATTATTAGAGTTATGGAAGAAGTAATTATAACTCTTGGCAGGCTTATTGAAGTGAACAACTGTTACTCAGTTCGCTAGTGTACTTCTGTGTCGTATATTTTCTGGTATTATAAGCACGTCGCGTCGAAACTTCGCTGAGAGTTTTTGTCCTGCTGATTTCTTATCCTTATTAGGAGACCTGCCGCCTCCATGGTTTTCTGGTATGCCTATCTTATGCATCACGAGGTCCTGGTTTCAATTTTGGGGAAATTATTAAATAGTGGGTTTATCATCATCATCATTATCGGGTGTCATCTTCTTCAAATTCCTGGCTCCGGTTCCTGTCCCGTCCCGTCCAGTTTGGTCATGGATTCGATTCCTGGCAGGGGGAGGTTGGGAATTTATAATTTCTGAGTTTTCTCAGGTCTGGTCTGGCGGCTTTGGCCGTGGCCAGTTAACACCCTACCGACAAAGACGTGCCGCTAAGCGATGCGGTGAGATGTCGCGTTGACACCGATTAGTGGTAAGACTACCATACTCCCTAACAGGTTAGCCCGCTACCATCTTAGACTGCATCATCACTTACCTACAGGTGAGATTGCAGTCAAGGCTAATTTATAGATATATAAAATAAAAATTGAAGTTTAGCGGTTAAATATCGAAAAGCCTTCTTATTAAAGTTAAAAAAAGCATTGTTTAAATTTTTTATAAACGCGCCACCTTTTTTATTTTTGTGTTTGTTTTGTTTTTGTATCAAACTAAACTAGATAATATATTACCACTTCGTTACGTTAATTTTTAATTTCTCATTAAGTGAAACTGTTTCTTTCGAGAATAAATGTCTTTAAACCTATCAAGTGCCGCATTTTTTAGATTTAGGTAACTAAGTCCGGTCCATCCCCTTACCAATTGCGTTCCAACCATTTGCGTTTTTGACATCCTGGAGATCTCTTTTCTCTTTTCTCAACAATGTCTTACTACTAGGTACCAGCCCGGAGTAAAGAAATTGGCGTCGTCCACGCTTATGCAACATAGAGCATTTTAATGGTTCTCGCACACCATACCTATTCAACACCAAACATACTCGGCTGAAATAAATAAATGAATATACTACGACAATGAATAATTGTTTCTCCGGTTTCGCAGCGGAACATGCGTACAGGCTACATTGAAGATATATTTGGTGTGGAGTATAAGGGTTGAAGAAATTATAAATTACACCATTCAGATTCTCCTGATTTTTGCGGACTATAGCAAATTAAGCTTAATTTTTATAATATGCGTGCTTTAATGTTGAGATATTTTTATGACGATAACAATATAATATTTTACAAATGACATATTTTTGCCTTTGGTCTATTTTAAATTTAAGAAAAGAAAATTGCAAAACTTTAATAGACATATTCTTTCCTATCTTATTAAAAACAATGAGCCAGACAAAACCAAGCTTTGTAATTTTGAAATAAAGTCTATTTTCTAATATTGCCTGGACGAAGTCTACACTTTTTATGTATAAATCAAAAAAAGGGCGTTCACGTCTGTAGTGGTAAGGTCAGAACTACATGGACGGTAAAAAGTTTCCTCTCAAAATATAGAGATTTGATGTCGAGATTAGATCAGGTGTCAAGAGCCTTGAAATATGGAGAATTGGACAAGCACCCACCTTAACTAAAATGAAAAATAAATTATTCTGAATAAATTGAAGCCATATTGTAAAAGAAACTTATATTATCATGACGGCCGATTGGCGCAGTTTGCAGCAACCCTGCTTTCTGAGCCCAAGGCCGTGGGTTTGATTCCCACAACTGGAAGTTGTGTGATGAGCATGAATTTTTTTCAGTGTCTGGGTGTTAATATGTATGTTCTAAGTATTTAAGCATATTATTCATAAAAATATTCATCAGTCGTCTTAGTACCCATAACACAAGCTACGCTAACTTTAGGGTCAGATGGCGGTGTGTGTATTGCAGTAGTATATTTATTTATATTAGTAGCAAAGAGGACACAAACACTATACGTGATATGGATTTCATTATCGTCATTATTAGCTTATGAACCCTCCTCTCACGTATGAGAGAAGTTGAGATGGGAGAAGCTAGGACCACTACAGGCGTACATGTTTCTCCAATGTTGGCGCTCTAAAATCTACCAAACTTTAACGGTTATAGCCTCTTTCGCAAGTTGGTGATAGTGCTTCATTAGACATTGGGATTTTCTGCCAAGAATTTTTATGTTAAAAATCCTTCATAGCTTGGTCACGGTACGGACCTTAGCCTTACCTAGCTTTTCGGAGTTCTCCCCGTTTTGAGCATTTAAATAACACTGGTCTTAACGGTAATGCTTTCTTGATTCTTCTACTAATAATCACTTGGCCAGATTGTTAGACTACAGCCTTACCCCTTCTGAGTGTAAGAGGAGACCCGTGTTATGTAGTGGGCTGGTAATGGAACGCTGATTTGGGCTGTTACCCAAATTCAGAAAATGGGTTGGAGTTGGATGGTAACACCATTGCTTTGGAGAGCACCGCAAATTATTGGTACTAAAATAATTGACCGAAATTAAAGCAGTCATTTTTGCTCTGAATTCCTCTCTCCTATGGGAGAATAACCATGTGTCCAGCAGTGGGACGTTAATGAGTTGAGGGTTATAATACTGGAGCTAAGGTTGTCTGCTGCAAAATAATTCAAAGTTTAACTATACTGTAACCTAAACCATCTTCTTCTCTTCTTTGACCTTCAACACCTGCACGGCTAGCATGGACAGGAGACAATTATCTCCCCGGGGAAAGAATATAAATTTACCTTCTCCCACAGCTTTCTCAACTCTCAAAGTACTGGCGCGTAGTGGAAATAATATCCAAATAATATATGTGTATTAATAGACGGGTAAACTTCTCCTATTCCATGTTCCATGTTCCAGGTGGGCACGTTAATTATATCCCTTCTCAGGGGATATAATCGGGGGATATAATTTTTATCTCCCGCCCGTGCTAGCCCCATTTGGGGGTGCATAGGGCCGAGGCCACCTTTTTTTCATCCAGACCTGCAGACTTAAGCGCGGTCCAAGATAAAATGGATGCCTTCATTTCATTGTATGAAAACCATACTGATTTATATATTCCTGCTCAACCTGTAAGTGACTGTTTACTAGCAACAAAGGTTATATGAACTTTATAGACTTTATAGTGCGTTTCATAAAAAGATTTAATATAGAATTGTAAATAAAACAGAGCAATGTAGTCGTCATTTTCCAGTTCTTTTATGACCAATTAACACGGTTCAAAAGAGCTCCGCGGGCGTTTCCGCTTTTTTTATGTTTCGGGGCTCATTTTATTGCATTGCTTTATCGCTATGGAAGACCCATATTTTCTAATACAGTAGTTTCCGTAACAGTTGTTTGTTTATCCTTATCTCTATCCCTATATCTTCGTGAACCTATACCTAACAGTCCAATGCTGGACTCAAGGCCTCTCCCAACAGGAGGGTTTGCCCGTAATCACCACGCTTGAACGTTTATTTGAAAATCAAACTTAACATGACCTAAGCTGCGGGATAGTATTATCTTATTCTAAGTTATAAAGATGAAGAGTTTGTTTGTTTGTGATGATCTCAAGAACTATTGGTCTGATTTGAATAAATTTTGCAGTGTTGCATAGCCCATTTATTGAGAAAGGCTATAGGCTATATTATATCCTTACGCTATAAGAGTAACAGGAGCATAGGACTTATAAAGAATGTTTCAAAATCGGGATACTTTTTCATTTTGAGACCTTCCGCTGCGTAAATGGTTAAAGTTTCGAAAAAACATGAACTTCGAAGTTTTCTCTTTCTAAAGTTCTAAATAAAAGTCCGCGACAGCATATGTCTATCTTTTAAGGTTGACTTATACGCGGATGGGGTCACGAGGAACCGCTAGTTATTAGATATAATAATTTAGTGGGCAACAACAAAATATGAGTAAATCGTCGCTTAGTTCATCCAAAATAATGTCAAACTAAACTCATCAAACAAAAACTACAATTTTATGACCTCGTGTATAATAAAGCGTAAAGTAGCTGTGATGTTTCGGGCTCATAAATATTACAATGTAACGTAATTATGTCATCACATACAATGACGGCAATTTCTATTTTAATTAAATCTATTAGCGCTTGTACGAAATAAATTTCCACTGCTGTACGCATTAAATGTTTTATTTGATCTCTCAATAGTTGTAGTAGTAGTTTAATGTAAAAGACTTTTGACAAAATTAACAATTCCATTCTGTTAATCAAGTACGTGCACAAACTTAGCCAACAAATATAAGAAATTTGGATAGAAGCAGGCGTTACTTTGCGGAAATCCATGATATATTATCAAAATTAAGCTTAATTTGCTATACTCCGCGAAAAGCAGGAGAATCTGTGTGGTGTAACAATAATTGTTGTTAACAACAATTATTGTTACAAGTTGACTTTACAATGGATAATTGTTGTTAACAACAAATAAATTACACCACACAGATTCTCCTGCTTTTTGCGGAGTATAGCAAATTAAGCTTAATTTTGATAATATAAAAATAAGAAAAATCATCTTTATTGTCACAATTTTAAAACTTTTCAAAGTAGGTATGTAGCTATATTTCCCTGTTTGGGATAGTAAATAAAATTCTTAAAAAAGGAGCGGCGTTTACAATCATCGTTTGACAGTGTTATTTAAAAATTATTTAATTTCACAAAGCTTGTCGTCCTAATGTTATGATTATAGTTCTGAAACACCATCGCACACCATCGTTTGAAGTGATGGTGATAAAGGGCAGGTGTCTATAAAATAAACAAACAAATAAACGAGTAGTAAGAAAATGAAAAGAAATTTTCTATAAGATGGACATCAAAAACAATGTTTGTAAATAATTAACCCGAAATCAATAAAATATAATCGTATCAGAACAAAATATGAAATATATAATTTCGTTGTTTTTTTTTCATAACACAATTAAAAGCAAATTATAAGTCTAATTGGTAATAAATTATAGTTATTATGTTAAGTATTCAAAACACACACATACACAACAACAATCATCTTCTGTACGATTTTAACGAACTCACATAGTTTGGTATTAAAGATTTTAAACTAAGATTTTAACAACAACAAAAACATTTCTTAAATATAGTTGATCGGGTACATACCACGATAATATTTTTGGATTTGACGATATTTCGACCCAGTTGCATGGATCGTGGTCACGACCA
This sequence comes from Pararge aegeria, assembly GCF_905163445.1. Classification (NCBI taxonomy): domain Eukaryota; kingdom Metazoa; phylum Arthropoda; class Insecta; order Lepidoptera; family Nymphalidae; genus Pararge; species Pararge aegeria. The sequence continues at coordinate 3,879,959 of NC_053195.1, read as the reverse complement.
CGTATCCCATACCATAGTTTAATATGTTATGTGAGTTTGTTAAAATATTTTTCAATAAGTTTACAATAAGAAAGCTAACTTTCTCAACCATGACACTATGTTTCTTTTGTCGTTCGACATAATGGCATCGGTTCGCATCCATTGCACCTCCGTGGTTTAAACACAACGCAGTTTTCTTCACCCCGACAGACATGGTCTTTGCACACGTTCAAATCGCTCAGACAGGATCTGTACGCTGAAAATGAAATGTAGAATAAGGTCAGAGAAAATAATAAGAAGGATGTCATGCACACCACTGTAGTCTGTAAGATACCTTTCGGTTGAGACTATCTAAGTTATGTGAAAACGTATCGGAGATTTTTCAATTATAGTTTCTTATGAACGTATGTTTTTCACCAAATTCCTACATAATATTATAAATGTTTCATTTTTTGTTTGTCCTACAATTACTAAAGAGCTCCTCGAACGAATCCATTATTTCTGAAATTTTTATGGTGAATAGTTACCACCCTACCGTCGAAACCATGCTGCTAAGCAACTTACAATTCCAGTAGGTGGTCGCTTAGAAACCGATAAGGGTAGTATTTGGGTGAGTAGTTAATTTACTCTTTCTCATAAGATAGAGTGTATTATAACTCTAGCCCACAACGCTAATCCAATGCGTGGTGGCGGGCTGTACCGATTATTATCACATGGTAATGTCACAACTAGGACCAATACGTGCTTTTCGACTACAGCATCTATTTCTTGACTACGCGGTGGTACTGGAAATATTAGACACTACACCACACACCACACATACAGCACTACAAGGTACCTTGACTGCAATCACACATGGTGATAAGTGACAATGCAGTCTAAGATGGTAGCAGGTTAACTTGATATGGTAGTCATACCCCTAAACAGTTTCTACGCGACATCGCAACGAAACACTAAACCCTATATTATATAATACCTAACAGTTATTGGTCAGGCTGGGGATCTGAACCCAGGACCTTGTTTCAGGACCAACTTTCATCATTGAATAAAAACAATAAAAATCTCTTTGGAAACTGAGCTAATTAAGATATAACAAAGTGGCAATTGAAAATTGTGCACCTCCCATTTGAAGGAAGGGAGGTCGAAAAAAGTATACCACTGAGGATGGGAGGTCGGTCTATTGCTATACTTACTATCAATGCATGCTCCATGAAAGCAGCATCCGCCGCAGCATTGCTCATGATGCCCACACTGAAACAGAAATAATCTTGTCATGTATACGTCCGTACGTATGACAACCCCCCTGGCGCAACGGTGAGCGCTGAGAATTTAAGGAGGGTAAAAAAAGATCTTTGGAATAGAAAATCCAGTAAGATTTCTTATTCCAAAGATTTTGATCCGATTGGAAAAGGGTGCCTTTAAAACGGTTCCGATTTGAAGGTTTTATTAGAGTAACATACACTTTAAAACTAGATTGTCCCTGCATTCTTTGTCCAGCGTATACATTTTATATTATTTTTTTACGCAATAAAGTTTACAAAATAATAAAAAAAAAATATTAATACAAAATAATAAAAAAAAAATTATTGGTTAAAATATTAATTACGTTTATTATCTCTATATCTAATTTATTAAAGACCAAGCTGTTGCCCACGGATTTGTTCACGTTTTTTTTGGTTTTTTATCAATCCTGCGGGAACCGTACATTTTCCCGGGATAATAAGCAGCCTATGTGTTCACTCAAACTATAGTCTATCTCCATTCCAAAATTCCGTCAAATTGGTTCAGTAGTTTTTGCGCGAAAGAGTTCCAAGCATCCATCCATCCAACCTTACAAACTTTCGCATTTATAATATTAGTAGGATGAAAAAAAATTAATACCGATTTCCCTCCAACCCTGCAATCTTGACATTTCGCATACAGCACAACAACAAAACAAATAAACAACAAACTCAAATACATCGCTGGGATTCACAAGGCGTTTAGAAGTAACCAATGTAACCTCAGACACTGCACCATGAACAATTTCCTCTCACAGAACAACTAATTGAAACTGCACTGCATCAAAGAACATCTTAGAAACTAGTACTTTACAGTGCTAGTACGTATCTATAAAGGACATGAACGTAGCTCACATGACCACCGCTCTGTCATTTTGACTACTGTTCATTTCGTAACGTGAAACATGAATTTGCCACACTTGCGACTGTCTACATTATATTATTAAATAAAAAAAAACAATCGAATTTAGAACCTCCTCCTTTTTTTAAAGGGATAAAAATGTTGGAATAATTATTAATTCATTAATAACACCTGTCTCAGTAATACATAAATACGAAAGTTATATATATATTAAACGAAGTTAATTTATGTATGCGATTTAGTACTTTGATTTTTAGACTTCAGCATTAAGTCCAGAAATAAATAAAATATGTCATGGTAATCAAAAAATAGAATACAGCAATAGCTGTTGTTCCTAAAAGAGCTTTTAAATTTAAGAGATAAAGGGAAACCTTTGTTTATTTTCAGTGTATCAACTATTCCTTGCATATATTTTCTAAATTATCACAGATTTTTGATTACAATTCATTTGTAGTTTTCCTGGGGGAACTTTAAAATTTTCCAGCTTACAATATAGCATCAATGTTAATTCATAGTTTATCCATTCGACATTTTAGTAAAATCGGTTTAGTTATTGTGGTTTTAAGATCTGTGTTCCAAACTTTCATTACAATATTAATAGGAAATGTTAAGGCTTTCCTAAATTCACTTAATTATTTACCCAATGTTTCTAAGATGGAGGCATTCTGACTGCAATGACATGTATCTAGTATCTAGTGCCTGATCTCCAGTCTAGTTTTTTAGCGTTATCTGACTTTAAATAACCTCGGTGTTAGTCTTATTCTTGCACAAACCAAATCTCCCCGTAGAGAACTTTTGCCTAAAATCCGACCTAGCAGTCTTGCATTATGTGTGAGCAAACTAAATCTATTGTAAACTGTCTTAGTACTTCATTTCATCACATATCGCTGTCAATCTCCCGAATTTAGAAGTTAGTTTAGGTGTATTCGAATAATTCCGTCTGTGTACGTAAAGCGTACAAGTTGATGTGCCAATCGCATCAGAACGACAGCATATATATCTGCGCACTGGCGTATTACTCTTCTGTATGCTGTTCCGACGCTGCTTTTTTTAGCGTTGTAGAATTTCTTCAGACCAGTACGCAACAATGCTGCTTGGCGGCAGAAATAAGCACAAGTATGATAACCGTCTTCTATAATTAATGCATACATTCTGAAAAAATATATTGTTGATTTATAGAAAGACAAGCAGTTTTGTCCTATGTGTGCGCAAATTAAATCTATTGAAAACTGTTTCGGTTTGGTCACGCGTCGCATCGCACGCGCAGTCGACCTCGCCGGAATAGGCGAGTTAGTTCAGGTGCATTCAAATAACTCCATTTGTGTACTAGTTCACACATGTTTCCCTAGTACAGTTGGATGGTCGTTTCTACGCTTACCTAGTTGTTATTATTGTTTATATTTAATTGTTGTTATTATTACAAGATTTATTAGTGAAATTTACCAACCAGGAATTTGAGGAACCCCAACACGTCCCAAAATGACCTTTGAGAAAATTATGTAGGACTTTCAGGCGTACAGAATTCCGCTGCATGTTTTCCTTTACCGTTAAAACAAGTGATGTTTTCAAAGTGTGTCTGAATCTTCAACTAGTGCTACTAGCAAGATAAGTATTGATATATTTACAAGGAGATACTTCATGTGCCTTTCGGCCGGTCCTTTACATATATCAATGACCCTACGTAATTTAACAAAACGTAAAACTTTGGTTAAATCTGTGTGAGACCGCCGATCCCATAGTGGAAACTCAGTCAACTGTGCCTGTTTTATAAATGTTTATAAAGAGGCCAGGATCGATATTGTCTAGACTGATTAATGGCTTAATTGAACTTTAATAATACTACCTACGGATACAGTGATATAATATATGTCCTTGTCTAATATTTTCTTGTAGTATTAGTATAAATATAGTTCTATCGATAGTCGATACACCGGACCTAATCAACCAACCTTAGTTGATATCCAATGTTAGGTTTTTAAATCTTATTCATTATATGAAGAAACTAGCCCATAACTGCGACTTTGTTCGCGTGGATCAAGGTTTTTTATTCTCACGGGAACTCTCTTATTCCCCGGTATACAATAGTTTCAAAGCTGTCTTTTTGCAAGCCTTATATCCAAATCCGTTTAGCGTGTTTTGCGTGATTTAGTAACAAACATCCAAACATCCATACTTTCACATTTATAATAATAGTAGGATGTAAAAAAAAAATTATAGAAGAGATGCATCTTTTGTACCAATTTATTTAAAATTTTAGCTTTATTGAATTTAAGCTTCGATTTTGAGTATTTTGTAGGGAGTTTCAAAATCCTCGGACCTAGTTCGCTTGTTTCCGCCCAGCGACCCGCTTGATGTCGTCTATCCACCTCGTAGGGACCAACGATGCGTTTACCGGTGCGGGGTCGCCATTCCAACACTTTGGACCCCATTTGACGGCTGATTGGCTGCAGTGGGCAGCAACTCTGTTTTCTGAGGCCAAGGCCGTGGGTTCGATTCCCACAACTGGAAAATGTTTGTGCGATGAACATGATTTTTTTGGCTAGATGGCGATATGTGCAATGTCGTTATATATTTATTTATATATTTATATGCAATTTATTATATTCAGAATAGAATAGATATTCTGACTATCTTAGGTTTCACTTATCAAGGCTTTCCCAGCTCAAGGAATACGTTCTACGTAAGAGACGAGTTTATACCTTTGATACATCCTCCAAATAATAATACTCCATCAAATTAGTTTTAAGTCCCTAAAAAAGTTTCTTGGGTTGCTTGATACTAAAGGCTTTACATCAAGCTTTACACCATATATTTTTGTTTAAAAGTATAGATATTTGTAAAGAAAATATATGGTTTAATTAGCGGTATAGTATGGTAGTAATAAGCGGTGATAGCCTACTGGTCAGGACTTCAGTTTCTTTTTCGGAGAACTGCAGACTTTTTGACGTGACAACGTTTTATAATTCGATGGAGCCGGCTGCACGCATGAAATAACATGACTCATGCGGCGTTACCTCGCTCTGAGGCGTTCTATTTAAGGCTTGAAGTGCAAGCGAGAGCGAGGAACGAGCGACAAAGAGGCACAATCGGCCTCCGCGTTCGGCAGCGTTCGACATCTGTCCCTCTCCTACTTGAGTGAGCGATGCGTCCGCGTGAACTGCTGCTATACAATAATATATTTATATATTTTCGTCAAGTATAAAGTGTAGCGAAAAGTGAATGTGGTGTCAATTGTTTATAGCAAAAATGACATAATTGTATTTATTCGTAGAAATAAATGTTACTCGATCAATTCAATTGCGATTTCCATTTATCTCCTTCTCTATATCCATACAAAATATCTATCAAACAAATAAAGTTAAAATTTTCTTTTGAAAAATGCAACCATTCCATGTATTTTATTATGACGTTGTCACGTTCAACTATCGTCAATAAACCGACTTTACAGACAACCGATTTTTTTTAAACTAGTAGCTAAAGCCTCCTCGGAACATGCAATGGTTATGTATCGTAGTATAATTTTAGTACATTTTCATCTCGAATCCCTCGCGGGAAATCAGAAATTTAACGCATATTATGAAGTCGCGGGCTAGTTAAAATTTTTTTGGAATATATAGATATATAAAAGAGAACCCCATATTCATATATAACAACGTTCAATCGTTTTAGTAGCTCTAATTACAACATGGCATATTATAAACTCAAACATCACTCGACCTGAACTTACCTATAGCACACTTTTTATTAACTACAAAGAGATAACTTCTGAAGTGTGAGATAAAGTTATCTCTTAGATTGATGAATATATACGCCTCTGTACCTCAATTTCCCCCCCCCCTTTTTATGACCTTCCTTCTTGATCTGGGTTCCTGTCATTTTAAATTCCCACTCCAACGTATACCGACCACAGATTATGCATAATTTTGACCAGTATGAACGAAGATACCTTTAACCAAAAGTACATACAAAGGCAGATTTGCTAACATTCGGTCATTCTGACTCAATGTCTGTCCTCAGACATCTAAAAGATTATTGAATTGTTTATTTCAGATACTATAATAAATCAGTTGAATAATCCCAAAGAATCGATGAATAAGTTTTCACGTTGAAAATTTACTTAGCAATAGTGCGTTGTCAAATTTCTCTTTTTTGCTTTGGTACATCTTAACTATCTAAACTAATGTTTTAATGCGAAAGTGTGTTTGTTTTTTTGTTTGTTTGTCGCACCCTAACCAAGCAACCAATCAAACTTATTTTTGGTATAGAGTTAGTAAACGGGACGGAGAGTATCGATTTCCTACGGGATTGGTCAAAAACCGAAAAAATATGAACGAACGACGCGGGCAAAAGCTTGTGGCCACTGGCGTGCACTGAATTTATTACCAGGGTAGGCATACAACAAGAAAATTGCATAAAAGGGCAAAAGTTCTCCTCCTATACGAGTTATATATAAATTTGAGGTTAGGCAGTGATTTTGTGCATCTATGAAGTGCACGCCACTGCTTGTGGCCGACGTACAAAACCGCGTAATAAAAAGTCACATTTAGTTAACACATGATTTTAACACCTATCGCGGCTCGTACTTGACGATAATATCCGAACAACACTGGACGTAGAATAAATAACGCTTTATACTTACGTGACGATCTCTACTAGTTAACTCCTCCCGCAAGCCGCGCTAGGGAAATTCGTTCTAGTAAATAAATTATCATCACATGCCAGTAATCATTTCGGTACCATGTGAATTTATGTAATTAGAATTAAAAGTAAATTAGGTTATTAATAAGAAAGGGATACGAGAAGGAGAAATATTGAGCCAGTACCGCTGAATTAGTGTATCCGACAAATCTAAAACTTTTGAAAAAACGGCTTATTTGTGTATATAAAGCTTCTTTTGAAATTAATTTTGTTTGTCGGTTACGCTAATTCTGCGGTAAAGGCTCGATATATTAAATTATGTGCTAAGTTCAAAGGGTACCTATCCCTTGTGACATTGATGCTAAGTCGACAATAATAATTATTGTAATTAATAGAATAATTAATTGTCATGCACGCTTCGTAGATTGACAATTAATTTCAGCTTAGTCAGAATGTTAATAATTAATACTGAAATAGTAAAGTACGGGTGGTAGCTTTGCTCACGAATCTTATCTTCTGTGTGGTCTGGAGGCTCACAAAAAATATAATTTGTGCGAAAGATATTACAATCGTCATTTTTTCTTTGCACATAACATTGAAACAAAAGAAGAATGGAAAAACAAAGACAGAAGCAGAATACAAAAGCGGCCTTAATGCTTAAAAACGATCTATGCCAGGCAAACTCAGGATTAGGATTGTCTGTAAAGTCGGTTTACTGACGAAAGTTGAACGTGACAACGTCATAAGAAACGTCATAAGAAAGTGCTGAAAGAATGGTTGCATTTTTCAAAAGAAATTTTTAATTTTATTTGGTTGATAGATATTTTGTATGGATATATAGGAGGTAAAGTTTTTTAGTAAACGAGTTACATTTATTTGTACGCATAAATACAATAATGTCAATTTTTTTTTACAATTTCCATAGTTTCTATCATCATCGTTGCTCTAAACAATTGACACCTCATTCATTTTTCACTGCACTTCATACTTGACGAAAAATGTAAATGTATTATTGTGTAGCAGCTGTCCACGCGGACGCATCGCTCACTCAAGTAGGAGAGAGACAGATGTCGAACGCTGCCGAACGCACAGGCCGATTGTGCCTTTTTGTCGCTCATTCCGCGCTCTCGCTTGCACTTAAAGCCTTAAATGGAACGTCTGCGAGGTGACGCCGCATGAGTCATGTTTTTTCGTGCGTGCAGCCGGCTCCATCGCAATATAAGACGCTGTTTCGTCAAAAAGCAAGCTGTACATAATTAAGAAAACTAAATTTACATTTTTAGCAACCTCCCAGACGCATAATGAAATTATATCCAACTAGAAAAAACCTTTCTCTTTAGGGGTAGGCAAATTGCGCACTTCTAATCACAATCATACATCGCAATAAAATCGATCTGAAACTTCAACTTCCCAAGTTATAAAATTCTTAATAACTGAGCTACATAAGTTACATAAATTTGAGTAATGTAAAGATATTCAAATCCCGCAACGATGTTGCATATTTCTATCTCAACTTAACGGCATCGTGTATATTCCGTGACTCGTAAAAGTCAATGTAATCAGTGCCATATAAAATGTGCGCTGGTTTAATGCGCTGTGCTTGAAATTAGACGGAAATGGAATTTTCTTAGAAATCTTTCGCCTAGTATGCGAGAGCTGATGTTTTATTTATCTACTAATTTTCATTATTAGGCATAAAATATTAATCCTTACAAATAAAAGTATTTTTCTTATCATGACAATCGCATGTAGATAAACCCTGACCCTTTAAAGCCTGTTATTTGGACGCTTACTTTAGGAGATAATAAAATACTTAAATGACGGGACGCACGGGAGTGGTTTCTACGAGTAAGGGATAGAGTTGCCGCTGTTATGCTTAATAATATTACGCCCCTTCACTAAGTGAAATGGGGAACAGCTAGTTGAATAATAATTAAGCTAACTACTACTTAAATTACAGCTAGTTAAATATAAGAAGCATGACTGATTATCATGATGTGCTTTAGCCGAGCGTGCAAGCGAGAGCGCGGAACAAGCGATGTAGAGGCGCGATCAGCCTAAGCGTTCGGCTTGTGACGCAAATGTTTTCTTAGACATTATCACGTGTAATTTTCATCCTCGACTTTACAGACAATACATTTTTCTTATGTAGCAAATTTAAGACTAATGAAAACGTCCGAACGAAATTTTATTCTCTAGTAAAAGATTGTCTGGCGATTTGTAATTGATGGCGATTCTTAAAATAATTTAGTCATGTTTATAATTCTATGTACACAAATTTAAGCCTAACCTTATTGTGTACCATATTTTGGAAAAAGGAAAAATCTGAAAAGCATGGTACGGCTCTATTGCATTGCTCTAAAATCTGTTTGTTAATTTTACGTCAGTGCTCTTTTTACATGGAACCTGCTACACATACATGCATAGTTGTTGGCTTTTCTCCAAACATAACTAAGAACAAACTTACTACGATAGTTCTAAATAGCTTTAGAACTATTTGCGAATAAAAAATTGCTCTTTACGGGTCTTCCAACAAAAATATTGTACACCGAATAAGAAGTTTTATCCGCTACGAGTCGCTTGATAATTCCTTGCTTGATTTTTCCTTTTCCTTCTTTCCAAAAACGATGTCCAGTTACATAAATTCTCTTTTTCTGTACATCTCTTGCGGAAAGTCCTGAAACGAAAACAGAAAAAACTATGTAAAAGCACATTAGTCGATAAAAAGACCAACAAGCAATCTCGTTAAGCACGCGATCTATATTTATGGTACGCTATTTCATTCCCTTACTCTCTTGTCATTTGGATCATTTTCCTTCGTGTGAATTTCATAAAATACACGCGTATTAGACCACATGCAGTTCATCTTTTGATACCTTTTTTCTCAATTAGTGACTTGTGTTGACTTAAATATAGCGACAAATTCCCCCGCATGTTTTCCGTTTTTGGCATAACAGCCGGGAAAAGCTGGTATTCTAGTTCCGGTGTGGATTTTTTTTTTACTTTTGAAACGTACTTAATGAATGTATCTTTCATGGAATAGATAGATAGATAATAGATAATCACTTTATTGCACACAATGGTTATAATGAATCCTATACTACTAATATTATAAATGTGAAAGTGTGGATGTTTGTTACTCAATCACGCAAAAATGGCTGAACGGATTTGGATGAACTTTGACATGGAAATATAAAAGTTCACGCGGGAATAAAAAAGCCTTAACGACGCGGACAAGTCGCGGGTATCAGCTAGTAAACATAGACTAAAATTCAAGCTTCATATTCATATATTGGTTTATTCATAGCATGGTATTATTGAATTTTATAATTTCTTTGAATATAACATACGAAAAGATTTTATTTAAACTTATTTTAAATAATTTAAATTTTAAATTTACTAATATTAAATAGCATTTTTCGTATTTAATTTTTTGTCATAAAATATGCAGTCTTTGTCTATGTTTAACTAGGGAGAGTAGACTCCTGCGATTGTGCTTTAGTAAGGTTAAAAGCTTACTTCGTCCGTGTCAACGTCAAGTTGGTTTCGTTGCCATGCCGGCGCCAGGGTGTTCAATTCAGAAACGCCCTATTTTTGTTTAATATGTTACTATACTACGCTCACTGCTTTGTATTATTTGATAATCTTTGTGTAACACATACGGTTTATTACATATTTATTTTATACCGTATTTACATATTTATTATATGTAAACTAGTTTATGTATTAGTATGTATTATGTATTTGAAAAATTTGTACCACCAGCAGCCTATTTTCCCCTCTTTTTTTTGCTAATTCAAAGGTCGCCTGGCAGAGATCGCTATTAAGCGATAAGGCCGCCTCTTGTATTCTACTTCTTTCTTAATCCTTCTGTTTGTATTGTTTTGTTCTCTACAAATAAAGAGTTAAATAATAATTATAATACGGTTTCAGCGTTTCGTCGCAGATCCACTCCAATCTTTTTTTATTGCTCCTCGTATTTATCCATGAAACAAAAGTCGGAAATATGATTACCGCGATTAAACAATACCCGTGGGAGTTGTTGGCAACTATAATTAATAAGTAGGAGATAACACCGCAATTATTTGTTCCTATAAATAGGTAGCCATCTATATTTGAATACCTAATTGTTTCATAAAGAGCCCTATTCACGAGCAATCCGTCGCAGCAATCGATTGCGAGCAAATCGCATATTAAATTCATAACATGAACCTTAACACCTACGCCTCAGGTTGACAGTCACTGAGTGGCATGTTGTAGGACGGTTCGTTGCATGCCATGCTTATAGTTGCCTTGTCTTAAACGATAGTTTTCCACAAACGATCAGGTAGGCCATCTATTTAGTCCGTGAACAAACATTCTAAAAAAAAGGCAGCAATACATCGCTTCTAAATTGTCGTTTACAGACGAGTATCAGTTGCTGCGATTGATCGACATGACTCTTTTGAAATAAGATGTGGTGTCAAAGAAAGCTTGTGCTAGTACAATTTCCCCAGTATCTTATGAAAATGGCACGAACGTGTTGCTTGTGCTAGCACACTAAAGTTTGCACGACTTTTCGAGTGTTCTTACAGGTGGATACTCACTAGAATGCAACCTCCGAAAGCGCGTTGGTTTTTGTATATTTGACAATACACGTGTAATTTTTTTTTAATAGTTATTCTACTAAAACTGCCCTTGAATGCAATCTCTCCTTGTAGTACGGGCTAAGCTGTTACGGGTTTTGGCAGTTATAGTATTTAAACCGTACCCTATCGCAACATGTCCTCTGTCGATAGGTTGGTCACTTGTCACCAGACCAGACCAGAGAAGATTTAGAAATTATCCGTCGCCTAAGCCACATCGCAAGCGACTGGTTGCAAAAAAAAAAACCAGAATAAATATTAATATTACTTTAAAAACGTTTGTAGCATTATTATATAAGTATAATTATTATTAACTATTTAATAATTAAATATTTAATTTGACGGCCGACTGGCGCAGTGGAAGTGACCCTGCTTTCTGAGTCCAAGGCCGTTGGTTCGATTTCCACATTCGGAAAATGTTTGTGTGATGAACATGAATGTTTTTCAGTATCTTGGTATTTATCTGTATATTATAAATATTTATATATATTATTCATAAAATATTCTTTAGTCATTTAAGTATCCATAACACAAGCCACGCTTACTTTGAGGCTAGATGGCGATGTGTGTATTGTCGTAGTATATTTATTTTAATTTTTTTTTTAAAAGTTAAGCATTTATTTGCCTTTGTGATTTTCTGTAAAATTGCATAGTAGGTGAATTCAGTCTACGATTCATTGTGTTACACAAACATTTTTCATATTCAGTTGGTACCTAGAACTGGCAGTTCGTGTCGTAACCATTGTATTCCATTAGAATTCAAAACCATGTCTGCCTGTATAATATTATTCATTTCTTTTTCAGAAGCTTTATTTGTGCCACGTACAAGTCTCGACATGTTCTTCAAAAGGAGACACGTATACAGTTTAGATTTCGTCTGATTTGTTTTGTAGATTTTCGCTGGTCTCCGATTTATTATGTACATTTGGCAAGTTTCTTGCGCCAGTATTGGTATAATTTTATTAATCGTACCTACTTGCAGTGCCATTGACATTTTATTGGATATTTCATGAACTTTGACCCAAGTATCACAATCATTACCTATCATGTCAACCAATGGACATGTTATGTGATCATCTATTGTAGAGAGGTACAAATTCCACTGGCTTTTGCTAATTGCACTATTGGCTCCCCGCGTTTTGTCTTTCGGAGGTCTATCACCAAAGTTACGTTTAACGGTGCCAGGGTTCCATTTCAGCTCCTTGGGAACCAACGTCGCTCGGTTCATCGAACACGGCGTGCTATGTTAGTACCTAACTCTGGATCTGCTCATGTCGTCCCTTAGTATGATTGACTGTTCCATGAAAATAATATATTATATGTCCGTGATTTTACCAAATAAAACTCAAACTGATCCGTCCAAGTTAATGATAAATCTGAAAACCATTTATTTTACTTAGTAATAGCTTTGATTTAATTTATCAAGCAAAACCCCAGCCCCGGGGATTTAATAAAAAATCCAAAAAACCAAACAAAGTAACAAAAAACTTAGCTTTTTACTTTAAGGTAACGTTTTTTATTTACTCCCGGGGGCATTTCGAATAATGCTGAAAACATTTATTTCATTAGTACTTTATTAAATACTGATAAAATCATAATTACGGAACAAAGGCATAGCGAAAATATAAATTCGTAGGAAATATGTCCTATCCCGTAGGAATAAAATTTTTATTCCGCGATTGAAAACAAAGGGAACTTCTAATGAGATTTGTTTTGTACAAAACCCCAATATAAATTTTTGGTACGGCCAAACCAGGGAATCGAACCAGGGACCTTAAGATCCGTAGTTGAATATGCCACCCGCTAGAAAAAAGAGGCAGTTGTATACAAGGTATCGATCGTCTAACTTTCTTTACTGAACTGAACCAACTTGGATAACCTACTGGACCATCATTTATGTACAATCGCGCCATTTTAATTTTTCGAGTGTGTTTTTATATGTATGTTTATTTCTTTGGCACACCCTAGAGCAATATATATTAAACAATGTCGCTTCTGTGTTTGTTAGCGGGAAATGTGGGATCTAATGTAAGCGATGAATTTGTCTTAAGGGAATGAACAACAAGAATAGTTGACGCAATGTGAGGACTTTTCAGGATCCATACTATAACTAATCAAAATTCAAAATTCAAAATTCATTTATTTCAAGTAGGCCTAATATAAGCACTTTTGAAACGTCAAGTCTGTGTGTTTTTAGTGATTCTACCACCGGTTCGGAAGGCAGATTCTACCGAGAAGAAGCCGGCAAGAAACTCAGCAGTTGCTCTTTTCCAACATCAACAATTTACATTTTGCATTTTAACATTCATTTTTCTATCTTGTGAGAGCTGAAAGCGGAGCCGGATGCTTCCAAGCAACCTTGTCCTTAAAAAATTCATCAATTGTATAGTAACCTCGCTGTAATAAATATCATCTATCTACTCATTACAGGTCAATTAACTATCAAGTCAAGGAATGTGGGTTAGTGACCAAGCATATAGTCGCACTAATAGCCTTTTTTTTTGTTTAAAATCTTTGGTTGTTATATACTACTTAGTTGTTCGCCCCGAAACAATTAGTTTTGAGAACCAAAATCTTGATCTTTAAAGTGAAACCAAACCTTCAGTCTCATGTTGGAAGTGTTAAAATTAGGAAGTATAAGAGAGTGAGAGTCCGCATACTTTGCAATACATTTTAAGCAGCAATTTAAGCGAAAGCGTTTTAAATCTTCCCACGGTAAATCCTGCTTACTATTCTATGAAATAGAAGTTAGGAATATGCCTACATGAGGGTTCGTATTTTTATGCGAGGGATGTCAATCGATTCATATTAGTCGTGAGATTGATACTGGCTTATTGACTTGGTATATTTTCATAAGTACGTCCGTTTTTGTGGCTGGACGCTTTGGCGCTCTTTGGGAATGTCCCGTGGCCCAGCCGTTACAAAAAGACACCTACTTGAAGTAGACCGTTTTAGTTTTCGTATTTAAATTACGAGAGTCATGAACTTCTTGAGAAGAATTCTTCGTCTCATTCACCTGAGAAAAAAGATTCATTTACTAAAGCATTAAATTACAGTATAAACAAACTTTAAAAGCATATCAGTCTGAAGTGTCTCATATAATTTGTCACTTGTCTGTGGTGAAAGCAAATAAATTGTTATAATAACACTCAGACGCGAGTGAAAAATACTTGCTTACCCGATGAAGTACGTTTAATGTTTTGAAAACGCAAACACTACACCATGACTGAAAACGTTTATAACATACAAGCAAAATAACGCTGTATTTTAATAATATAAGGATAAAAATAGTCTGATCCGTTTGGAATCGAACAAAAACTTTGGCATGCAGTTTTAGTATTTCATCATCATCATCATATTAACCCACTACCGGCCTACTACAGGGCACAGGTTCCCTTCGACAATGAGAAGGGGTTAAGGCCGTAGATCACCACGCTGGCCCTGTGCGGATTAATGGACTCTACACACCTTTGAGAACATTATGGAGAACTCTCAGGCATGCCGGTTTCCTCAAGATATTTTTCTTCACCGTCGCAGCAAGCGATATTTATTTTGGCATTGCTTAAAACGTAACTGACATGTGCGTGCTGGAATTAGAACTCGGTCCCCCGAAAGCGAAGTCGAAGTCCTACCTACTGGGCTATCACCGCTTCGCACGCATAGTGTTTGGTCATAATTCTTCATATTCTAAACAGATGTTTTTATATTTTTCTCGTTTTTATTGTTATGATTTGATACTCAAAGCATATGCCTGTCTCTTCATAGTTCTTTCATTTTTCTGAGCCCAAGGCCGTGGGTTCGATTCCCCTACTGGAAAATGTTTGTGTGATGAGCATGAATGTTTTTCAGTGTCTGGGTGTTTATATGTATATTCTAAGTATTTATGTATATTATTCATAGGAATATTCAAAGTCATCTTAGTACCCATAACACAAGCTACGCTTACTTTGGGACTAGATGGCGATGTGTGTATTGTCGTAGTATATATATTATTATTTGCAAAAATGCTCAGTTTTGTTACCAGGCCTATATTTATTTTTTTACATTCGACCGTTCTAAGAATGCGTTCCTTATTTCTCATTTATTTATTCAGTTTCGATACCATTACAATGTCATAAAGATTACATAATTGTAATATTGTTTTAACGCTTTTAATTCTAAACAAGTATCTAAATAACGTTATCATCATCTCAGTTGAAAGTAGTACGGTACGATTCTTGTGGTACATACCTACTTCATTTTATCTTACAATCAAGTGAACGATAAGCTCACTTGCAGTTTTTTGCATACAGTCTGCAAGAAATACCGCCGACGCGCAATTCTTTGCACTGTTTCAAAGGCTGTCTGGAAACGCTATCTTGTAGAAAGTTCACAAAGAAACTTGTTAATTTATATCTTTTCTATCTTTTCTAGTACTTCAGAGTCAAAGGAAATCCATTTTTCCGCTTTAGATTATTAAATTGTGCTCCAGCTGCACTTGACATTGACGAAACAAGAATTACTTACTTACTTAGATAATTATTCATTAATTTTGTAGACAACACTTAAATATGATCTCACTTATACCCTTATGTATCTCTGAGCTCCTAGTATCGAAACACAACAACGCCTGAGTAATATTGAACCATTACCTTTGCTTTTAAAATAGAATTTGTTTATCATCTGCAGCGGGCGCCATTAACTGAAATATAAATATTAATAATCATTCATAAAAATCAGCGTTTCAATATACTACTTCTGGGCTTAAGAAAGACTTTCTCTGTCTTAGGGAATATATAGGTATATAAGCGGAATCGATGGCTTCGCGTGCTCTCTGAGGCACATGGGTGGGCAACACCAATGTCCATCTCAGGGCCAGTAAAGAGAATCCGATACGTATAATATCACCATCATTACGTCAAACAGTGGATATCCACTGCTAGATATAGGTCTTCTGAAGGGAGCTCTAATACCACGGTCTTGTGCCATTTGGCTCCAGCCGGTCCGTGCGACTCGTTTTATGTCATCTGCTTACCTCGTCGGGGGTCTGCCAACATTGCGTTTACCAGTCACCGTTCCAAAACCTAAGAAATCCAAAGTAAATCGTTTCTCCGGAGCTATACCACCACTTAGCCAGTTCAGCTTCTTCAAACCTTATTTCCTTTATTCCATGACCCAACGTCTGTTGCGGTATCGAAACGAAACGACATTGTGTTATTAGTTTGACGTGTCTGTTCGATCCAAAATGGCCGCTACCACAAATTGGCGCAAATTTTTCACTTCTTCATCAATATGGGCATCAATTAGATTAGATTAGAACAGTATTCTACTCTACACAATACAAAAGTCGGGGTTCTTTTTTAATTTAAAATTGTTGAAATGTTTCTTTAAATTGAAAACAGGTCATGCTGCATTAGTGCGTTACACGATACTATAATGTGGCTTGCTATTTAGTGATGCGGTGATAGCCTAAAGGTTCAAAATCACTTGCTTCAACGGTGAAGGGTAACTTCATGAGAAAACCTGCACGCCTGAGAGTTTTTCATAGCGTCCTACCATCTACTGCGATCGCCTTCTCGTCTTCTCAGGTTGGTGACTATGGGTGAACCCTCTCCCAACGTGAGAGGACGTCCACTGCTGGACTAGTATAAACTAATAATGATCGCTGGGCGGATCGCACGTGATTTTAAAACGGGGCCTTAAGAGAAATGAGAAACTCCGTCGATCCAATGAAAATTGGACGGGTATCTAGACACAAAGCTTTGAAGTATAATAGCTTGCAAAGAAATGCCGGACAAATGCCGGGCTCTGTGATAATGCTTTCAGAACTCAAGAATTAGATATTCGGAGGAATTACCCACTCATTCGCTTTGACAGCATAATATATCATTTCAGATCTTAGATCTATTATGAACTCAACAATAGATTCAAACTTGAAGGGGGTATGACAAAACGTGAATATTGTAATTATTCTAATGCGTGATTCTCTACAATTGTAGATTTCAAGATAACTAATTGATCAAGGAAAGGTTATGCCCTAAATAATTATCCGTATCGCCGCAAATAATTGCGGAACCTTCCGTTGGTTATCGTGCGTAAAATAATTTTGTTAATTTTATTGAAGTACTGAGATACAATCTTGTAATTTTTGACGGCCGATTGGCGCAGTGGGCCGCGACCCTGCCTTCGAGTCCAAGCCCGTGGGTTCCATTCCCACAACTGGAAAATGTTTGTGTGATGAACATAAATGTATTTCAGTGTCTGGGTGTTTGTATGTATATTATGAGTATTAATATTTATGTATACCATTCATAAAAATATTCATCAGTCATCTTACACATAACACAAACTGCGCTTACTTTGGGGCTAGAGGGCGATGTGTGTGTTGTCGTAGTAAATTTATTTATTTAATGACATGCTTTATATTAGCTTCACCTGTATGTTTGTAACCGACTTCTTTGGATTTAATTCTGACCTTCTTCAAAAGGTCTGATTTCGTTCAAAGTTTGTAGATGTATCGAGGACCGATGACAATAAACTAATTTGATAAGATTATTCCATTTTCAATTAGTAAAATAAGTAATAGATTTTTGTTAATTTATTTGATTTTCATCCATAGTCCATAAGAACACTGATGTTAATTTTAATAACTAATCATTATTTTTAGGATATTTCTCTAATATTAACAAATTTTATGGTGAATGGGTAACCGATAACTTTTTCCTCCAATACAAATAAAGGTAAGAAAAACTATCAAGCACGCTTGTATAAATAAACTAAACTGATTAGTTTGGTTTTTTACACCAAGCGTGTTTTTGAACTACTTTGAAAATTCAAAATTCAAAATTCATTTATTTCAAGTAGGCCTAATATAAGCACTTTTGAAACGTCAAGTCTGTCTGTTTGTAGTGATTCTACCACCGGTTCGGAAGGCAGATTCTACCGAGAAAAAGCCGGCAAGAAACTCAGCAGTTGCTCTTTTCCAACATCAACAATTTACATTTTGCATTTTAACATTCATTTTTCTATCTTGTGAGAGCTGAAAGCGGAGCCGGATGCTTCCAAGCAACCTTGTCATTAAAAAATTCATCAATTGTATAGTAACCTCGCTGTAATAAATGTGTTTTAACAAATTCTTTAAACTTGTGCATTGGCAGGTCCAAAATCACCTTAGGAATCATATTATAAAAGCGTATACTCAATCCCACAAATGATCCCTGTACCTTACGCAGACGATATGCAGATGAAACTAATTTATGACCATTTCTTGTAAGACTCGACTGTTTATGTCCACTTTTTGTTTATAAAGACTAATATGTTGTCTTACAAATACTATATTGTTATAAATATATTGTGAAGCTACAGTAAGTATGCCTATTTCTTTAAACTTCTCACGGAGGGATTCGCGTGATTTAAGTTTATATATATTGATATTTCTGCAATATAAATATAGTTTCGATATCAGCTGCTTTACCCCATAACAAGATTCCATAGCACATAACACTATGAAAGTACGCAAAATAAACTAGCCTAGCTATTTCAACGTCAGTAATCTGTCTAATTTTTCTGACTGCGTAAGCAGCCGAGCTTAGTTTACCCGCTAGTGAATCTATATGGGCACCCCACTGTAGCTTATTATCCAAGGTCACGCCCAGAAAAACTGTGGAAGTCTCTGTTTTTAGTGATTCACCATTTATCATTATATTCTTAGTAACTATCTATCTACCTAGTTCCTAAGATAAGCTCTCTATATATATACTATACTTAAATAATATTGTTAAGAAAGATTTCTTTTTTATGTTTGTTTGTAGTGGAAAGACTCACACATTATGTATATGTATAACGAATATAAAAAAAATATTTAACCAGAGATTTTGATGGTTTAGAGGATACTATATTTGCATGCTTCCTATTATATCAATGGAAATAGGATTTGATTCTAAATTTATGGCATTTGACAAGCATTGGCAAAGGAAAAAGCACTGCCGAGCTTCATTATTGGCCTTTGTTGACTTAATATTTAATTGACCAAAGTCTTCATGTTTGAGGAACTAATTATTAAAATCGGTTCTATTGATTCAGAGTTTAGCGATTGCAAAGCAAAAAACAAAACATTCCACTTTATAATATATTCATCTCAATTATTTATATTAGACGTCCTAACTTAATATTTATGTACTCGTAATAAATACCTTCAACATAACAATTCATACACATTGTTAGTGCTTGCTAAATAAATGTAAATATAACCTGTAAACTGTAAATTAATATCTAGTGGTACAAAAAAATATACCTGTTTTTTAAAGCCCAACATTAAATGTTCAATGACCTCTGGAATTTTTAGATAAAAATAACCGATTCTCCGCCTTGCTAAACTTTGGGTTACGACCTAGTTACGACCGTCCTAATAGGGCACATCCTGCGTTTGGGTATTTAAATATTACGATGGCTAGTGAAGTAATATATATATATATATATATATACATATATATACACACCACAGAATATACATACAATATAAATTAAAATTTTCCACTTAAGTGAATATTCTGACAAACCAATAGACCCCTTAAATCATACAGCCGTCACCACAAACACCTACTTACAAATGTCACCCGATTTGAATTCTTAAGTGTTGATTTTCCAAAACAAGTTTATTGCAGAGATCGCTACTAAGCGAGAAGATTGTGTGCAAATAAAGAGAATAAATAAATAAATTGCAGGAAAAACATAAAACTTTTCCGTGTAAAGAAAGATACCAATGTTTAAATCTATTTACAAAGTCGCCTTTCTTTGTAAAGAGATTTTAGATAAGACTACTCTATAGGTTCCTGGAAAACCGCAATTTTGTTGAATCCACATATAACTGCTTGTAAAATATAATGGATCCATATATTTTAACAGCTCGTTTGTCTTCAGAATTCCCCAATGATCCTCCTGTAAAGTAATATTTGGAAGAAAATACATATTAGTGTAACAAAGTTGTGAATAAAATAAGCTTGGTAAACCACAGGGAAACTCTTGTTTTGAACATAGAAACGCTTTTAGTTAGTTTAACAACGTTCAACTTTGATGTTCATCAGTTATTATAATTTACTAGTGTTCCCTCGCGATTTCGTCCGCGTATAAGTCAACCTTAAAAGATAGGCATATGCTGTCCTGGACTTTTTTTAGAACTTTGAAAGGCGAACAACTTTGTCATACGTGATTTTATCGAAACTTTTTTAACCGTTTAAACCGCACGCAGCGAAAGCTCGCAGAAGGCCTAAAACCCAGATTTAAAAAAAAAATTTCCTTGGTGCTAAAAATAAATACAATAATTATGGAGTACGTTGCATCGTTGCCGTCAACGGGTCACCTACTCAGCTCTATGCTGCAGTACTATGACAGTCAGTACCTGATACCTTATACAAAAATTAGGTCCTAATAACTTAACAGTAATAACAAATATGAACTTAGGTCTAAAAAAAAATAGTATGATGCAAAAAGAAAATAAAAAATAACAACGTACTAATACTACAGATTAAACAAGGCAGAGAGCACAGACTATACTAAGTTAACACTAAGTTAATTTGTTTTCCACGTTTTCGCTAAGTACTATTTTACTTTTTTGCAAAACAGTTGAAAAGTGGCCATAAAAAGTTATTAGTTGGGCTTAGCTTACCGCGGGAAGTCGAAACAGAAATTCCGTGCGGGCATAGTCGAGGCTAACCAGTAGTAATGAATAAATTTATTTGTTCACTCTCGACCGACAAAAGGCCCTTTACATCAAAGCCTTCCTTTTGTATTCTCGCTTATAAGTCAGCAAACAAAGCACTCGTTAAACGTCTAACCGACTTGACTTCTTATTATACCTACCAAAAATCCCTATCCCTACTAATATTATAAATGTCAATGTAAGTTTGTTCGTTACACTTTCACGCAAAAACTACTTAACCGATCCTCATAAAACTTTGTACACATATTTTTGGAAGTGTTAGAAGTAGAAGACGATTTTTATCCCGACATTAAGCTCGGTTCCTTTGGGAGAGTGGATGAAAGTGACGATTTTACACCATAACTCCGACAAATTATAACCGATTTAAATAATTATTTTTGTACTATAGAGGTTACAATATGTGTTTAATTTTGCCCAATCTTTGTGTAGATCTGATGAATGTGGTTGGAGATAGAGGACAGAACACCTCAGCGGACGGCAGTAAACCCATCATTTAAGGCTTAGCGATACTGAATACTTTTAATATTTTTATGAACAATATACATAAAATACTTATAATATACAGATAAACACCCAGACACTGAAAAACATTCATGTTCATCGCACAAACATTTTCCAGTCGTGGGAATCGAACCCACGGCCAAAAGCACAAAAGCAGGGTCGCTGCAAACTGCGCCAATGGGCCGTATATAATATATAACATTACGGTAGTCTTGTTGCACTATAACAGATATTTTTACCTCGTACGTTGTTAATTTATCATATCCATGGCGTCACACATGGCTTTGATCGTGCTTCTAGCGTAGCGTATATAAATAAACTGTTTGTAAGTCATTGTAACGGTGTAGGGTTTCTTTTTAATCGCCATGTTGTTTTGACGCCGAGCTCATGTTGTGTGGGATAAAAATATTCTTTCATATTTCCATAAACGTCATCATTATCCTTATATCTAAACCGGCAGGTTAAGGTCACATTCTAATAGGAATGGATAGAATTTACCCCCTTCGCGTTGCTTTAATGCGCGTTGACGGGTTCAAATACCCTACTGCAACTTTAAATTTACGATTATCGTTAAGTGGTCGAACCCACTGCGTAGTTAGACACTAACACGCTAACAAGTGTACTGTTGTTAGATGATAGGAGGACCTCGTGATCAGTGGCGTGCACTCCATACATGCAAAAAAGCACTGCATACCCTGAAATTTTTGTATGACTCATAAATGCGAAGGATTTTTCCATTTTATGGCACCTTCCTTCTTTATGCATACCCTGGCCAAAAACTCAGTGCACGCCACTGCTCGTGATCTACGATGAGGTCTTCGGTTCGATTTCCGGGTCGGGTCCTAAATTCAAACTAAACCTTTTTAGTGCAATCTTTATATGTGTTTTGTTAAAAAGTCTCGGTATATGGCCGCAGTTAAGAAATTGTCGGTGTCTACCGCGGTTTATCAGTTAGCCTTTGAACGTGTGATGTGAGCCAATATCGAAAGCCAATTCAATTTCCTAAATGCACGCAACCGGAATCCCTTACTGGTATCCTATAGCTTTGCTCAGTGAAGAGATTGATGCAGTCATTCCTTTGACAAATGTCTGCAGCAGCTTAGCCAATGAAGGATTACACGACTAATGGTAGAAAGTCAATTAATTTCGACCGTATCTATATTATAAAATTTTAATCAATATATTTATACTTTTATATTGCACGCTTCATAAGCGAAGCGTTGAGGTGGGTATTAGGTTTAAAGACATTTATTCTCAAAAGAAACAGTTTCACTTAATGAGAAATTAAAAATTAACATAAAGAAGTGGTAATATATTATCTAGTTTAGTGTGATACAAAAACAAAACAAACACAAAAATACAAAACGTGGCACAAAGGCGCGTTTATAAAAAATTTAAACAATGCTTTTTTAACTTGTTCTTTGAATGATTTAAAAGATTTGTATAGTATTGTATAGTATTAGGGTATTACTTTTAGTTTACTGATTCTCCAACTTAAATTGTCACTTTTTTATTCTTCATTGCTTTTATAAGTGAATATAAATAGACAAATGTTGAGAAAAAACACTATTTTTAGCACTCATGATATTTTTAAATCTCTTTTATTATTTAGAATAATTAAAACATTGTTGAAAAAACTTCTGTCTTGGACGTCCGTGTTTCTGTATGTGCGGATCCCGTATTTGTGGTCACGATAACGAGCGAAATACTTCACTATCGAGTTGGTTTTTTTTATAGGATTCAGTATTATAAGGAATAGAAGCCTATTACTTTTCACGGTATAATTAGATGTAGTTTAATTATTATTTACAAATAATCTAATTTTATTGTAATGAATGAGATTATGAGACGTGCACTTGTGGATTTTTTTGGAATTCCCTACAAAAGCCCAAAGCCCAGCCAAATGCCCAGCTGTGGATATTCACTATCTTGTCAAGATAACGTCTTGTCTATATCAAGAATAGGCGAGATTCTCCGAGATGCTACGAGAAGTTTTTATACGAGCAAAGCGCCTTTGTAATAAAACTCTTAAAGCAATATTAAAATCTAAAAGCCTATAGTGAATGTTGAGAGGAAGTATTATTCGCTAGTTGTTTCACTATGACAACGGATGTGTTATAACCGACTTATAAAGAGGAGGATGTTATCAATTCGGTTGTATATTAATTTTCTTCCAAACTCGGTTGTTTATAAACGGATTTGAAAATTTCTTCTTTTGTTTAAAATGATTTACCTCCCATGTTTTTTTTTTTTTACGTAAAACTAGGGAGTAACTCAGATTTTCTTCTGACGAAAGTAACGCTTACGTGAGACGTCTGTGTAGTATCCACTATTTGATCTATTACAAGTAAACAGAAAACATGAAAGCAGATCTTTTAAAGAAAGCATTACAGCCCAGATTATTAAAACTGCTCAATAAATATTCAATATTAACAAATTTTCTGACGATTGCGACATTCTATAATATTTAATGACAAGGTTATATTGACATGTGCTGATCAAACCTTTAATTTTCTACGCTCAATCATTCTATTTATCAAATGAAAATATTTTTAAAATGTGAAAGTGATATTATGAATTTTAAATAGAATATAAAATGAAATAGCGAATATTAAATGAAATGGCGGAGGAAATGTAAGGGGGTGGTGATCCATCCCCTTACAATTATGTAAACATATATGTATGAACGCTTCGTAAGTGTGATAGGCCTACACGAATAAAGACATTTTGAATTTGAATTTGAAAATGGGAAAAAAATTGTTTCAACATTCCGCGGGTGTAAAGTGAGACATGCGCGGGGCGTTTTCACTCTTTTTGGACAATGCACTGCATACTGTTTCTGTATATTCCTAATTCAATGGTCGTAGTATATTAATTATTTATTTATTTTATTTTTAATAAACACACTTTGTCTATGGTCGCGTATTATGGCATAAGTGAACGTTATGTTTCTCTTCTCCCCCTCGATAGGAGAGGCTTTTTGACGACGCGCACTAGATTAATGTAAATCTCTCGATCATCAAAAGCCAGCTTATTCATGAAACGATAATACCGTTTCAGGAATTACTCAGCGAGCATTAATCAACTTAGAATCTTGGTCCCACCGCATCGACCCGCCATTTTATATGAACCATTCTGTATACTGGAGCCTTACCACAAGATTTGCTGCCCCGACGACCTGATTACTACTGACAATGCTCCCTATCAGAGCACACAATCAACCTCTGCACAGCGTCTTTGCCGGCGAAGACGAGGTCCCCCACTTCTAAAGTGATACGGACTCGCACCACGTTCTCGGAAGAGTGCGGACTAATGACCGTCCGTAACCCGTTCCCTCCAATGGTCGCCTGAGCCGAGGTTGGCCTCAAACTCTTCCTGGCAGAGCCCCATTCCGAGGCACGCCAACAAGCCCGCTTTATGCTATTAAAGTCAGTAGGGTTAATCAGCTACAAACAACCCGAAAAAAAAATGATTCGTCAGGACCTAATATCAATCGAAAGCAAAGTTTTAATTAGACATCTTATTGCAGATTTCCGAAAAGTAACGCAACTATTTTACCATCGTTCCTAACGCACAGTGGGTAGTTTGCTGACAGGTTGTATTTTTTTTTGTTTTAATTGAGATACTAATATATTTTTGTGATTACATCGGCAAACCACACCCTGTAGAATGGAACACAGCATTGCAACAATGCTGCTCAGTGGCAGAAATAAGCATGGCGATAACCTTACCCTACCACAAAAGCTCTATTAAAAACCTACAAAGTGTCGCAATGTTCCCATCAACTTGAAGATTAGCCCTTGTTAAGCCTCATGTGCCTGTAATTACACCAGCAGTCAAGCCCTTCCTACCGGAACACAGCATTGGTGCTTGTCGGCAGAAATAACTTCCTTTGTACCCTTCATGTATCTTATGTTCACAATCACAATTTATGGTACATAAATAATAAATAAATAAATAAGAATGGCGGGAGTACTTTCCCGAGTTACCTCCGTCACTAAAAGCTCTACTGATACAAAAACATCAACATAAGCTTGTCTGATTAAAAACCATTGGATAGAAGCACCATTGGATACTTAGCGGAAATCCATGATGTATTATGAAAATTAGGATCTGCATCCCTACGTGGTCGATATACCGCATCTTCGTTCCTGATCCGCACCGCTAGGATCTGGAATGCCCGCTTCCATTTTCCCCAGTTCCAACAATATGAGTATCTTCAAATCAAGAGTGAATAGGCATCTTCTTCTTAGGCTGCATCATCGCTTACAATTAGGTGTGATTGCAGTCCAGCGCTCGTCTATAAACCTAAAAAAAAAAAAAAATGAAAGAAAGAAAGAAAGAAAGAAACATTTATTTTTTACATTGCGCCACACATTACAATATTCACAACACCACATATGTTATGTGTGGCACAACCTAGAAAAAAGGTGCCAGCTCAGCATTGTGCTGCATGCGGCAGTGGGAGCATACAGCTAATTGCTATCCTCCGCGAAAAGCAGGAGAATCTTTATGGTGTAATTTATAATTTCTTCAATCCTTCTACTCCACACTCCATAGTCCACAACAAACAAATCTTCGGCAATGTACCCTCTACGCACATTTCGCTCCGAAACCGGAGTATCACAAATATAGCGATTTGGATTTTATCATATACACTATAGTTATATATATTATTAAAATTTACATAACATGCTGCATTGTCGTATTAGGATAACTTTTTCCTGTAATGACAAAAATGTAAGATGGGAATAAATAAATAAATAAATAAATGTTGACTTTACAATGAATTATATTAATATAAATAAATAAATGTTGAATTGTTAAGTAATTTGTTAAGTAAATTGAATTCAAAACCTTTTTTTTATTTTCTAGCTAAGTTACAGAAATAGGAATAATAATTTATCGTAGCACCATAAAGTCTTATTGAATCCCTATCCCTCCCTACTAATTATAAATGTCAATGTAAGTTTGTTTGTTACGCTTTCACGCAAAAACTACTTAACCGATACTCATGAAACTTTGTACACATATTCTTGGAAGTGTTAGAAGTAATATAAGATACTTTCCTGACAGCTCGGTTCCTTTGGCAGAGGGGATAAAAGTGTTTGACGATTTTACACCATAACTCCGACAAAGTATAACTGATTTAAATAATTATTTTTGTACTATAGAGGTTATATTATGTGTTTAATTTTGCCCAAACTTTGTATGGATCTGAATGTGGTTGGAGATAGAGGACAGAACTCCTCTGCGGACAACAGCAAACCCCTCATTTAAGTCTTAGTTATACTGAATACTTGAATTTTTTAGAACTACAATTAAATTGAACGCCACATCAAATCATACGCAGACGAACACGCGGGCAACAGCTAGTTACAAAATGAAAGCACCAGTGCATCTTTGCTATGAGTAAAAGTTAGGCAATTAATTAGATTTCAAGCTTTAAATTACGTACAAAACACAAAATTAATGCACTTTGGCATTCACCCAGGCTTGTTCAAGCTTTTCCTAGTACTACTTTATAGCTACTAATTAGGCATTATATCATGGGCTAATTCGCCACATAAATTGCATTAAATGAACGACGCTCATACCTTGGAGGCTTGGAAGGTCACTTCTGTGGGATGCAACTTGTGTTGATACCCTAGCTGCATCACACCAGGCCACCTCGTCACTGGTAGCACCAGTGCCGAGAAGGCCAAGAGGCGTAAATATGAAACCCTGGATAGCAGCTTCATTTTTGTGCCTTTTGGAGTAGAGACTTTGGGACCGTGGGGTTCGGAAGCAAGAGCCCTTTTCAAAGAATTATCGAAAAGGGTTATCGAGTCTACCGGTGATCCTAGAGCGGGCAGTTACCTTGGCCAACGAATTAGTTTGGCCATCCAAAGGGGCAATGCTGCCAGCATCTTAGGAACTGTGCCTCGCTGCGGTGGTTTCGAGGACGTTTTAGATTTTATTTAGTTTTAAATAGTTTATTTTAGGTTATATTTATAAAACAATGATTTATAAAATATATATTGTCATTGAGCATTAAATGAACGTATTTTTGCTTTAAATAATGCTACTGCCTAGATTGGCAGTGCATGAAGGATGAAGAATCTCGATGACTTCTATTCATCGAAGATAGAAGTCATCCAGAATCCAATGGGTATAAGAAACTATGATCCTAGATATCCAATTGAGTCAGAAAGGTGTACCGAGATCTTGAAAGGAATGGTATAAATAAATGAAAAAAAAAGCCTTTTATTTCTTGCAACCTATGTTTACAACTACAAATGTTCTAAATTTCTAATGTTTACTTATATACGAGTACCTAAACTAGTTTAATGTTAGTATTTTGGTGTACTAATTTAATTTATATCAACCCATTACCGGCCCACTACAGGGTATGGTTCTCCTTCTACAATGAGAAGGGTTGCGGCCGTAGTCCACCACGCTGGCTAAGTGCGGATTGGTGGACTTCACACGCCTTTGCGAACATTATTTAGAATTGGAAATTGTGCTAGAATGACAGCCCCGAACTGGTAAGCGCAGCGTTGGTAAACGACCCCCCAACGAGGTAGACAGACGACATTAAGCGCGTCGCAGGTAGCCGCTGGATCCAAGCGGCATAAAACCGTGGAATCTGGAACTCCCTACAAAAGACCTATGTCCAGCTGTGGACGTCTATCGGTTGATATGATGATGATGATAATGATTTACAACTCTCTGGCGTGCAGGTTTCATCACAATGTTTTCCTTTACCGTTAAAGCGAGTGATATTTGATTTGCTAAAGTGCGTGCTGGGATCCGAACTCAGCCCCTCGAAAGTAAAGCCGAATACCTAACCACTAGGCTATAACCGACGGCCGATTGGCGCAGTGGGCAGCGACCCTGCTTCTGAGTCCAAGGCCGTGGGTTCGATTCCCACAACTGGAAAATGTTTGTGTGATGAGCATGAATGTTTGTCAGTGTCTGGGTGTTTATATTTATATTCTAAGTATTTATGTATAATATTCATAAAAATATTCATCAGTAGTCTTGGTACCCATAACACAAGCTACGCTTACTTTGGGGCTAGATGGCGGTGTGTGTATTGTCGTATTATATTTTATTTATTTATTTTTTATTATTATTTATTATAACCGATATACTATCTAGGTTTAATACCGGAAAACTAAAATTGCTTTGAGTAGACTGTGCTTGGAGTGGCTAGCTCTCTTTGCGTCTGCATCCTCATCACTTTATTAATCTTATACTAATATATCAAGCTACATAGTTTGTTATTTCAGTGTTGGATAGCCTATTTATCAAGGAAGGCTATAGGCTTAATATAGTGACGCTAAAACTAATAGCAGCATAGCACCGATGAAGAATGTTTGAAAATAGAGATTTTTTTTCTTCCGAGCTTCCGCTGCGTGCGCTGAGTAAACGGTTAAAGTTTCTATAAAATAATGTATGGCTAAGTAGTTCCCCTTTAAAAGTACTAAAAAAATCCGTGACAATATATATCTATCTTTTAAGGATGACTTATACGTCGACGAAGTCACGAGGGACCGCTAGTATAATATACTCCGCGATTAATCTTCTCGGGATATTAATGGATTCACTGCGACGCATCGACCCATCCATTTTGTATGATCCACCTCGTATTCATAAAGTAAGTATTGAGTGAAAAATGCATGGGTCTTGTTATTCTGGCTTCAATAAACGATTAACATATAAAGATAGAACCATCAGATTTTGTAGACCTCAGTTGTGTTATTCTCTAAAAATATATATAAGATATAAGACCTCGTTCTATTTTGAGCAAAACATTGGATACAATTCGCTTATTTATTTATACTATATTTTGCACACTACAAGTTAAAGAATAAAAAAAACAGATAGAAGCAGTATACTAAAAGGCAACCTTAGGATAAGAAAACAATTCGCTTAACACTTAGTTGACTGTTAAATTTAATTGGTTTTTCTATTCTTTCCTTTGTTTCTTTAACTTGTAGTGATGTGAAAATAAAGAGTAGATATAAATTATTAATTTAAAAAAATTTAAAGGATGTCTTAAAAACTCAGTGCTTGTACAATTTGACAACGACCCTGGCGTAGGGTGAGCGCTTCGGTTTTAAGTTGGAGATCGCTGGTTCTATTCCTGGCAGGGAAATACGGGAGTTCAAACTTTCTGGTTTTTGTCTGGTCAAGACTGTTGGGAGGCTTTGGCCGTGAGAAAGACGTGTTGCTAAGCGATTTAGCGTTCCGGTACGATATCGCTTAGAAACCGCATACGAGTATGTGTTAAATATACTCCCTAAGAGGTTACCATCTCAGACTGCATCATCATTTGTCACTGGAATAAAAAAAAAGAAGTGTAACATATACTTCTTTTCGGTAGGGTGGTGGCAGTAAATAACAATAATAATGACAAGGTAGATTGGAAGCAGCCAGCTTCGCTCTCATCTCCCGCAAGATAGAAAAATGATTGTAGTTATTGATGTTGGAAAAGAGCCACTACTGAGTTTCTTGCCGGCTCTTCTCGGTAGAATCTGGTTTCCGAACCGGTGGTAGAGTCACTACAAACAGACATACTTGACCATTCAAAAGTGGTTATAAATTAGGACTTCTTGAAATAAATGAATTTTGAATAATAGTAAATAATAATCCAATTATAAATACATGAAAGTAAGCCACAATACGACTTTATGTGTTCAGTAGAGACCTTATTAAAGGTGGCCTTATTAACGATCGCAGAGGTAAGGTATAGATAGACCAATAAATATTTTAAGTCAACAGATGTTAATAGAGTTTAGCCAGAGAGATATAAATAAGTTTCACAATCCAACCAACGCCGAGACAGTCACGCTTGGTAAATAAGCCCAGGCACAGATTAAAGGAAACGGTCCCGTTTAATACCCTCCAAGCTACATAGGCAATTAATGGCTTCACCGTATAAAACATTTCTCCTGAAGGACATCAGGTTAAATTTTTAATTTTTTATAAATTAAATACACAATTCTTAATATTCAAAATGTATTTGTTTCGAGCATATACTATTTGAAGCGGTGATAGCGCATTGGGTAGGAGCTCGTCTTCACTTTCCGGGGGCCGAGTTCGAATCCCAGCACGCACCTCTAACTTTTCTGAGTTACGTGCGTTTTAAGTAATTAAAATATCACTCGCTTTACTAGTGAAGGACAACATTGTGAGGAAACCTGCATGCCTGAGAGTTACATAATGTTCTCAAAGGTGTGTGGCGTCCACCAATCCGTACTGGGTCAGTGTCTACGGCCTTAACCTTTTCTCATTGTGGAAGGAGATCCGGGTTCTGTAGTGGGCCGGATGTGTTGATGATGATGATGATTTACTATTTTGTTGTTCCTTTTGCGAACCGGTGATATCGGCTTCGGCTTGACTTTTGGGGGGAAGTCCCCCAAATCATGTCTCATTTAACGGTGAAGGAAAACATCGTCAGGAAACCTGAGAGTACTTTAATCTTCAAAGCTGTCTATGTTTATTGGTTTTTAGCAACTCAAACACTAGTCCCGAAGGCAAATTCTATCAAGTAAAACTCAAAATGAACTCTACAGTAATTATTTTCCAACATCAATATTTTCAATTTAACAATTCAATTAATCTATCTTGAGCAAGATAAAAGCGGAGTGGAAGCTAAGTGACGGAGAATTTAGAGATTCATCGAGTATCCCACATCTGAGATAGTAATGGATTTCTGAGACTTTGTTTGTACAGATAGACAAGAAAGAATT
This sequence comes from Pararge aegeria, assembly GCF_905163445.1. Lineage (NCBI taxonomy): Eukaryota > Metazoa > Arthropoda > Insecta > Lepidoptera > Nymphalidae > Pararge > Pararge aegeria. Next base: position 3,848,637 of record NC_053195.1, on the reverse strand, counting down.
AAAGCTTGGGAATAAATAAAATGGAAATGGAATGGCTGTGATTAACCTTCTGTGGTGGTAAAAAACCGTTGACAATGATGTTTTGTTCAAATCAATTATCGGACCACTACAGTGTCTCCTCTTGGAGAGTTTAGCTCGTTGTCCACTACGTGGTTCAATAGGGTTGGAATTTCCGCGCCTTCTAAAATATTACGGAGAACTTTCAGCCATGCAGATCACGATGTTTTCCTTCACCGTTGTATCGAGTGAAAATTATTGCATATTTATCATTCTATGATGCATTATTGTTTGAATGGAGGGTCAATTTGCTTTTATAAATAAAAAAACATCAATATACATCTTAAGACGGCCGAGTGGCGTAGTGGGCAGCGACCCTGCTTTCTGAGGCCAAGGCCGTGGGTTCATTTCCCACAGCTGGAAAATGTTTGTGTGATGAGCATGAATGTTCTTCAGTGTCTGGGTGTTTATATGTATATTATTCATAAAGATATTCATCAGTCATCTTAGTACCCATAACACAAGCTCCGCTTACTTTGGGGCTAGATGGCGATGTGTGCATTGTCGTTAGTATATTTATTTATTTATTTATTTATTTATTTATTTAAGCAAAGTGTGAATGAAAGCTAAGAGTGGATAACCAAGTGGGCAAAATTATCTTTTGGCAAGTCCTGAAGGTTCTAAGGCCTCATATTAAAATGGTAAAAAATGGTTGTATTTGTGTCATGTTTCTATTTGTCTCTACATTTTTTACAATTTTTTTACGATGACGCTCGATTTGATATTTTTTGTCTATAGAAGTACGCTTGATTGCAATCACACCTGATGATAAGGCAGGTTTAGAGTGCTTGCCTAGAAGATGCCAATTCACTCTTGATTAGAAGGTGCTCATATTGTAGGTACTGGGGAAAATGGAAGCTGGATTCCAGATCCTTGCGCTGCGAATCAGAAGCGAAGGTGCAAAGCGCTTCGTACGCGTCCATGGTATAACCACGTAGGGGTGCAGATCCTCACGGTGCCTCGCGGTTCGATGATAAAATGGTAAGGGGGAACTAGATCAAACAGTTCTTGAGCACACTCTCCGTAATATTTCTTATAATAATAATTGTAATTGTTTTTATTGTGGCTCATTTACAACGGATTCTTATAATCTAAGGAACGGTAACAACTGCTGTGCTGTGTTACAGCTATTAAAGCCCACCTCCGGGGCTATATATACTATACTAAAACAAGGAAAAATTAAAATATTACAACTAAAACAATACAATTAACAATTTTATAATGTACGTGTTCGTGTATGCGTGCGTGCGTGCGTGCGTGCGTGTGTGTGTGTGTGTGTGTGTGTGTGTGTGTGTGTGTATATGAGTGTTCGTGCGTGTATGTACGTGTGAGTGTTGCGTGTTTTTGAGTATTTTTTGCAAGCAAGATCTGCAAAGATATTATAGAATACCGAAAGGTAACCAACCTTGCGATAGCAAGGCTTGCTTGAGCATCATCGCGTATGATTTCGAAAGTTCTTAATAAAGCTTGTCGAACAGAAAAAAATAGTACCTATTCATATAACAAAAGAGGCTGTATTGTACGTAAAAATTTAAATTAATACAATTTGAATTAGAGATCAAGTGGGGTTACTAGGTCAAATGGGGTATCATGATATGAAAGGAATTCATTTACATCGGCAATACAGCTGTCCCACCTTCCCAATGGAGTGTATAATAGATTTTTATTTCCTATTTACATCTCACGTTTAGAAAATAGGTGTTTTTTTATTTTAGCTGGTGGGGGAAAGCACTACATTCATATTATGAAAATTAAGCTTAATTTGCTAAACTCCGCGAAAAGTTTTTTTCCGTCCGTAAATTGTTTTTTTTGTTCCACTATATGTTAGCCCTTGACTGCAAGTGGTGATGCAGTCTCAGTGAATAGCGGGCTACCCTGTTAAGGCTATGGCAGCTATCAAAAGCCCATCGGTTTCTACGCGACATCGTACCGAAATCAATGAACGAATGAATGAATTCACTTTTAAAGAAGTAGTCACAGAGAAATAAACATAGAGCAAGAGGCCGAGGCCTCTAACCAGACCAGACCAGAGAAAATTCTTAAATTATAAATGTGCAAATTTCCGGGGATTCCCCACTCATAAGAACACAGGCACTAACCGTTGCACCAGGAACGTCGTCGGTCTTTTTATGCAATGAACAAATATATATACTACGACAATAAACATTAGACATCGATATCTAGCCCCAAAGTAAGCGTAGCTTGTTTTATGGGTACTAAGATGACTGCTGAATATTTTTATGAATACTTTTAATACTTATAATATATCTACAGAAACACTGAAAACATTCATGTTCAACACCCAAAATATTCCAGTTGTGAAAATCGAACTTTCCTAGCTTTAGTTTTAAGTTAATGAATTCAGCTATCACCGTCACCTAACATTAGTGTTAACATGTCAAATGTATGAACGCTTCATAAGTGCCTGTGATAAGGTCTACATGAATAAAACAATTTTGAATTTAAATTTGAACCCACGGCCTTGTACTCAGAAAGCAGGGTCGCTGCCCACTGCGCCAATCGGCCGTCGTAATAAAAATTCAATATCCTTACAGGTTAATCTTGTTAACATGGAAAAGATTGAGAGTCTCGCGATGTTCCCGAGCAATAAATAAAATCTGCGGGCAAAGCAATCATGTTATGCAAATCGATTATTTATAGCCAAAATAATGAGACCCTTGAAATTCATAGGCAAGTTTTCCTCATTCTCCAGTAATCTGATACAACGGGGGGGTGGGGTGGTTCTTGAAAGCCGGTCGGTATGATGCTGACAGGGCATGATCTAAATTGATTGTCTTGTGGAGTGATATACAAAATAGTCTTATCGTCCCATGAATAACCTTTCTTTGATGAACAAGCTGTTAAGAATCGTCTCGGTTTAGTCCGCATGTTTAACTTCATATAACAGGGTCCGGGATTCGATAGCTAGATTGGGCCCTAAATTATTAACAGCAAGAGACCGGAGTTAGGTTAGGTTAGGTTTAAGAGCGCCGGGTCCTCGGGTTGGAAGGCGCACCTCGGGTTCCCGGTGCGCCTTCGGCGATTGTAGGGACATTTTTAGTGGCCTGCAATGGCGGGCGCCGCTAGCTGGGTCGCGGATGTGTGCGAAAGCGTTCCCGTGGCCCAGCCACCAGGCGACTATACAGGTAGGAACACCGTGGGGTTTTAATCGGTACGAGTCCGACATAATCACCGTGCCTTCCCGTGGCGCGGTGGTATCCATAAGGATTTCCCCACGTAAAAAAAAAAAGGTTGAAGAGCGCCGCGGGGTTTTGGTCAGTAGGAGTCCGACATTACCATCATGCCTCCCCATGGCGTAGTGGTATAAATTAACACCACATAGAAAACGAAAAAAAATAAAAATACAAAAGAATGATAAGAATGAAGGTATAATATGGCGGCCTTATCGCTACATATCACCCAACCCGTACCCCCAGTAGTAAAAAGAAAAGATACTAAATATTTTTTTTTCTAAGAATAAAAAACGATTCACAACTCTTCTTCAGTGCAGGATGACGTACTTAAACGACTTTCTTTATTATCAATGTTAGTTAAAATAACCGTTAGCGGCCTAACGAGCATGAAGATGGAAAACGTCAGTACCGAAACTCCGAACTGGTAGGTTTCTTTTTGAGAATTTTTAAGTAATACCACCATGCCGTTATCATCATCATCATATCAAGCTATTACCGGCACACTGCTTGGCACGGGTCTCCTGCCACAATGAGACGGGGTTAAGGCCGTTGTCCACCACGCTGTCCCAGTGCGGATTGGTGGACACTCAGGTATGAAGGTTTCCTCACGGATGTTTCTCTTCACCGTTGAAGCAAGTGAACAAGTTACTTAAAAACGCACATAACTTCGTAAAGTTGGAGGTGCGTGCTGGGATTCGAACTCGGCCCCACGGAAGGGAAGGGAAGGAAGCGCCCAACGTCGTTAGTTTTACAAACTAACGACGTTGGGCGCGATCTAAAGTTACGACTGTAAACTTTAGGGGACTCGTAAACTTAGACTTAAGAAATGAAAAAAAATATAATTCGGTTTTTTTATATAATTTTATAAATTATTCAGTTTTTTTAGAAACTATGTGAAAAATGGAAAATTCGATAATACAAACACAAAACACGGCAACTTGCGGCAAGAACCATAGACAATTTAGGTAATATGAGTTGCTTAGTCAAAATTGAATGTTGAAAGGCCTAGGAATCTTCTTTGATTAGGCCTTACTTATTTAGGGAATGCTTTGTTCGTCGTTTTGAAAAACAAACAGCTATAAATAAATTGTTACAATGGATAAACTTAATTATAGATCTTACTGAAGCCAATAAAGTTTTCACTATTAATTAAAATTATCTAAATGATATGGGAGTTTTCTATAATCATATGGATAAGTAACTTATCCTAAATAATACTAGTTATAACAAGGTAATAACGCGAAAAAGATTTCTCAAATTTTTAAAGTACTATAGAATTATAGAATTTTCCATGAGATCCGTGAATTAAACATTTATATCAAACTATTTCAACAACCGAAGGAATTATTAGCGTTGTATGCTGCTGTTTCCAATACCTGGATACCTTCAAGTGTTTGTCTATGCACCAAAACATTATCAAAACATTATTATTAAAGTTAAATCGCCTTTATACAGGAAAGACGACTAAAACAAAAACCTTGTCTCAATGAATAACCTCATCCCAATGTTTTAGAGCTGTCTCCGAGATACACGAAATATATATTTTTTCTACTATACAACGTGCAAATGAAAACCGAAATAATACTACACAGGCGTTCGAGATACAGTACTGTCTCTGACACTTATCTGTGGAACCGAAAACCTAATTGAACAGAATGAAATCAGATACAGCCCTAAAATCACATGCAAAATTAAAATCATGTGACTATTACTTTATTAGGTACGCGTCCGGCAACGTAGGTACTATGCGCGTGTCGGTATTTTATCTTCAATAGCGTTGTTATAAGTAAACACTTGGAATGTTTTGAATTCGTTTGTATGGAATAATAAATATGCTTCTTTTGATTTTATATTTTACGGGGTGATTCCTTATGAAATATACTTATGCATCATTCAATATTATTTCGCAATTCGGTTACACGTTGTATAATACACAGAGATCGCTCGTTGTAATACATTAAATAGGTAGATAATGAACTAGGTAAACTGTGTTCCTGTTTTCAACAAATTATGTCTGACACCCCATTTGTCGTTTTAATGGAGAAGTTGAGAACAAATAAACAGGCTTTAGAATGCTTCCTCCATTAACAAGAACTTCAAATTTAAGCTCTTTTGACAAAGCATTATAATTAACAGCTCAAACAAGATTGACTCGTTTAAATAAGAAGTAATTTCTGTAATGTTATACATTTTCAGTAGTAGTGTATTAGTAGTAGTAAAATTGCTAATTCACAATACCGAATGAAATCATTGAGATGTTTTTCAATAAGTTCAAAGTGTATATAATACGTAAGCTTACAGAAAAATCCTATTATAACGTTAAGGATTACTTAAACGATAAAAAAGTTTGGGTGTGAATTGCTCTAACTTCATAGCTTAATATATAAATTTACTGTGAGATGGTGATAACAAACAAAAAAAAAATACCCAGCTAAGTTTGTTGTGGGCTCTTCTTAGACCAGGGCGCGTTTGGAACCCTCGCAGCTTTAGGTTTAAGTTGGTGAACGAAGTTATCACCATCCCCGTACAATTATGTAAAATTATTATATGTATGAACGCTTCATAAGTGCCTGAGATAGGCCGACACGAATAAAGAGAATTTGAATTTTTGAATTTGATGTTATGGGGGCAAAAGGGGAAGAATGACAATTACATTTAGGCAACCCCAAATGCCAACTTCACCTGCTAGTGGTTCTCCAAGCCAAGTTTTTACCAACCATGACGTGCCGCTTAGCGATTTAGCGTTCCGGTACGATGTCGCGTAGAAATCGATAAGGAGTATGAGTTTAATTTAACTGCCATACTGAATCGCTTAGCGGCACTTCTTTGTCCCTCCCACCAGACTAGACCTGAGAAAATAAAAAAATAAAAAATCCCAAAATGCCCTTGACGGGAATCGAACCCGAGACCTCCCACTTAAATTAACAGCGCTCACGGTACCGTCAGGGAGGTCTACAAAATGATATTAAATAACCTAATTAGGTGTAGAGATATATTGACAGTCTGTTCTCCAACCGATGTTATTTCATAGTCTTATCCTGAAATGATATTATCAAAAGTCGTCTTATTCCAACTTGTCAGCTTTTGGGACCCATGTCATGGAAACTGAATCAACCACTGGCAGTGATGGATGAGTCCTAATCTTTTTGTTCTTTGACAATATTGGAAATTATTTTATAAAATATAAGTAACTGCGTACTGCCTACGATGTCGTCTCTGTTAATTTTTCTATTGTCCAAAAGAAATTTCGCGGAATGACAAAGTATCTCTATGCAAAAAGCCATGATCAGTTAATCTATGAAGCCGTATATAGGTATCGGCCCTCACCACATGCACACTTTGGGTTATCATATTGGTAGACTTTAATTTGAAAGCATTATGGGGAGCATTATAGAGGCTGCTTCGTCAGTTTTATTCAGTAGACGAATATCTAGAATTAAAGGTTTGAATTATTGTGTTTTTAGGTTTAGGGTGTAAATTATTAGAACCTATTGATTTGGCGCGAAGCGATGGCAAGAGGCCTGATGGTATGACGCTCATTCCTTGGAGGTTGGGAAGGTCACTTGTGTGGGATGCAACTTGTGTCGATACCCTAGCTGCATCACACATCCAGACCACCTCGTTAATGGTGGGTGCGGCTGCTACCAGTGCCGAGCAGGCCAAGAGGCGTAAATATGAAGTAGACACTTTTGGAACGTGGGGTCCGGAGGCACGAGCTCTTTTTAAAGAATTATCAAAAAGGGTTATCGAGTCTAGCGGTGATCCAGCAGGCAGTTACCTTAGTCAAAGGATTCGTTTGGCCATCCAAAGGGGCAATGCTGCCAGCATCTTAGGAACTGTGCCTTGCTGTGGTGGTTTCAAAAACATTTTAGATTTTGTCTAGTGTTACATTATATTTTAGGTTATATCTATAAAATAAATTTTCGCCCTAAACTTAAATATAATTATCTCGTTTTTAGGTTTATATTTTAATTTACTTTATGTTATTTAATTTTAAGATGACATTCTTATTTAATTTTGTTACATTGACTTCCTGGCATTTGTATAAGATGGAAAAATAATTTTATTAAGGTGCGGGGAACTAACTTGTTTCCCCTGTATTTTTCCTTGTATCTGAAAAAAAACGCAAATTTACCAAACCAAAGGTAAATAAATATATATGCGCGCAATGGTGGCCTTATCGCTTGAAGCGATCTCCTCCAGACAACTTTTTCTATTGTATTCCTTTTTATTTCTCGGTAGTGTACATAAAATAAAAGTATACTATTTATTCATTCATTCATTCATTTATTCATTCTGTAATTGATTCCTACAACACTTGCAGAAGTTTCACTTAAATAAATGAAAACTCTCTTAAAAAGTTGATGATTTATTATTCGCGAGTACGGAGCAGGCATGTCCCAACGGAGGGCGAGAATTCTTTTCTTTAGCATATTTGGGTACCAACGCTTCGCTTAAAATAAAGGAGTCATTTATTTTGCGAAACGTTTTCCGATAATTTGAATACTGAACATGCTTGTTTTATGACCCGAATAATTAACTTTTGTGTTACAAAACATACTTCTTCAGGGCCACCTTTCCATTAACTCATCAATCTAAGATCCTTTTTAAAAATGTAATAATAATGTTAAACAACGTACACCTTTTGTTATAGTGGCGTGGCGTTTTCAAGTATATCGTTTATCTTTTTTTTTAAACGGCTGATTGCGCAGTTGGCAGTGATCCTGCTTACTGACTGACCGAAGGCTGTAAGTTCGGTTCACACCTGGAAAATATTTTCACTTTTTGAATGCAATTTCACCTGGTGGTAAGTGATGATGCAGTCTAAGATGGTAGTAGGCTAACCTGTTAGGGACTACGGTAGTCATACCCCTAATCGATTTCCACGCGACATCACACCAGAAAACTAAATCGCTTAGGGGCACTTTTTTGTGTATATGGTGGTAACTAGCCAAGGCCAAAGCTTCCAGAAACCCGACCAGACGAGTGATAATTCAGAAATTATAAATTCCTGAATTGTGATGGATGGATAACTACATTCGTAAACTTGAAACTAAAGCTACGAGTTTTACTTTTACCAGTTAATCATTTTATGTTTTTCAATGTTTATTCCTTGGTTGTTTATTCTCTTAGTAATGTGATGTCAAGACAAAACCAGTCACCTATCTGCTGTCAAGTAGTCGGAACGGAAGACAAGGGTTTCCGTGGATATATCGACGGGTCTTGAACTTCATAATGGAATAAAACTCACCTAGATCCAATTACATGTTCATGTTTATTTTATTATTTTCACTCTTGGGGTAAAAAATGAAATAGTTTAGGTATTTATATATACGCCATGATATAGCCTCTACCAACAGTGAACAGTGCGTGTTGCCAGTCATGACATATGCTTCTGAAACATGGTCGCTGACTATGGGCCTCGTAAGAAGGCTCAGAGTCACTCAGCGGGCGCTGTAGAGAGCTATGCTCGGAGTATATCTGCGTGATCAAATCAGAAATAAGGAGATCCGTAGAAGAACCAGCGTTATCGACATATCTCAACAAATCGTAAAGCTGAAGTGGCATGGGGCGGGGCACATAGCACGGAGAACGGATGGACGTTGGGGTCCCAAGGTGCTAAAATGGCAGCCCGGCGTTGGTAAGCGCAGCGTTGGAGGTGGACAGATGACATCAAATGCCTCGCAGGGAGCCGCTGGAGACATGCGGCACAAAACCGTAGAATTTGGAACTCATTTAAAGACCTATGTCCAGCAGTGGACGTATATCGTTTGATATGATGATAGCCACTAACTACTATGAAAATAAATGTGGGTATGAGAATGCAAACGAAAAAGGTAGTATACCTACACAACCTTTGCATAACCCCCTGGCCATAGGTTTCTTAAATTTTAATTATTTCGAAATGTAAGTAAAATAACGTCGTTTCTAAAATGTGTTTCCTAAAGACGGGACTAAAGTTTGAATTGTATTTAAAGTCCTCTGCCGTATATTAAAAAAACCCCTGGCTATGGTCGACTTGAAAAGCATTTGTTTCATTAATGTCTACGGAAAAAAATCAGATTAAGTTTAATTCGGTAGAACTAATCTCGAAGTAATTTATTGACCTAACTACGTACTCCTCCGATATGGGGTCTCTCTGAGTTCAGGTTTTACTAGTTTGAACGCTATATTATTATAATTAATAATTACCCACGCAATCAAGAAGGCGATACACTATTTCAAAATCCATCTGGTGATTCCAAAGCAATCCGAAAAAAAACAGCTTCATTATTAGTATATACATTTAGATAAATCAAAATAAAAAAAAATAGGTTCCTATTACCAATATTTGTAGTACCAATTCATATTTTACTGACTAATGGCTAGTATTTAGTCTACCGAGTTAACGATCGGAATATCGGATCCTCATTGACGGGTTTATGTGTTCTCCGAGGCTCGGTGGAGCAGTAACGACTGAATTTAGTGTCCCAAAGGTCATTTACCTTAGTATGAGGTTCAAAAGTTCGCAATAGTAGATTTAGTTTTCGAGTACCGAAACAGACAACTGATGAACTTTGGGGTGCTAAGGTGCTGGAATGCCTACCCCGCACTGGTAAACGTAGCGTAGGTCGGTCCCAACGATGTAGACAGACGACATCAGGCGAGCCGCTGGAAACAAGCGTCTGGTGTTTGGAACTCCCTGCAAAAGATCTACGTCCAGCAGTGGAGGTCTATCGGTTGAATTGGTGCTCATAGTGATGATTGAAACATTGCGACTCCAGAGTAAAGTGGACCTTACACTGAGTGTATTAAGGCTTAAGTTATTACGCATTTCAACACCTTTACGTTTGTGTAATAAAAATCAGGACACATAATTAAGAACATACAGAAACCGTGTACACGACTAATATTGAAGCGTCAAAAACCACTCCACCTTAGTGGTGTTTGTCGAACAGCACGTTGTATAGAAGCAGGCGTTACTTTGCGGAAATCCATGATATATTATCAAAATTAAGCTTAATTTGCTATACTCCGCGAAAAGCAGGAGAATCTGTGTGGTGTAATTTATAATTTCTTCAATCCTTATACTCCACACCAAACAGATCCTCGGCAATACACCCTCTACGCACGTTTCGCTCCGAAACCGGAGCATCATCAGGAGATGTTTCTATGTATGTAACCGGAGCATCATCAGTATTGCCGAGGATCTGTTTGGTGTGGAGTATAAGGATTGAAGAAATTATAAATTACACCACACAGATTCTCCTGCTTTTCGCGGAGTCAAGCAAATTAAGCTTAATTTTGATAATAGAACAGCACGTTAATCATTTCATTCCATTTAGCAGTTGACAGTAAATATTTTACATCTAACGCTCTAAACGTCTACCATAAAATGGGGAAATTGGGAAAAGTTTGTGAGCTAACAACATCACAAGTGTTTAGTAAGACGTGCGCGGGGCGTTTTTACGTTTAGACACAATGCACTGCATGTAATAATGGCTGAATGAGGGCTCTATGGGTTCTCAAATCTGTGTATCAGTAACTACACATTGTAAGAAGATCATTAACAAGGTTGCTTGGAAGCTTCCGGCTCCGCTTTCAGCTCACACAAGATAGAAAAATGAATGTTAAAATGCAAAATGTAAATTGTTGATGTTGGAAAAGAGCAACTGCTGAGTTTCTTGCCGGCTTCTTCTCGGTAGAATCTGCCTTCCGAACCGGTGGTAGAATCACTACAAACAGACAGACTTGACGTTTCAAAAGTGCTTATATTAGGCCTACTTGAAATAAATAAATTTTGAATTTTGAATTTTGAATTTTGAATTAAATATTAAGCCTAGGAAAGCTATAATTATTACACATAGGACACCAATAAAGTAGTGAGCCTAAGTCTAATGTGGATTGTTTTTGGTAGTAAATGAATGGTACAAGTTGCCACACAACAATTTTTTTTAGAACTACCCTCACTTATTCATAATATTTTGTATGCAGCTTTAAAAATACTTACTAATAATTTCAAGCGCTGAACGATGAATACCGGTGTTTGAAAAAACCCGATTGGATTTTTGTTACACCGTAATATAAATATTATTATACTACGACGTTACATCCTCAAGATTTATTATTCACTATGTAGTTCACTTCTCAATTAACTAGGCATCGCACAATAAGTTTAAAGCTAAAAAAAAAAATATCAATTTTTAAGTATCATGACGCAACATTCGTCCCCTCCACACCCCGCCGCCGCTGAACCCGCGCGGGAGTGTGGCTTGCCTCATTCGCTTCTTTTGTGCGGGCATCGCAATACTTTATTTCATTTTCATCGCAAAAGATAGTTAGTGTATTTTTTTTTTTTAGTGAAATTTTTTAGGAATAGTACTCTAATATATAAAATGCCGAAAAGAAGTAGGACATATAAGGATAAAACGGATCATATTACACGGAAAATAAGGCGTTTACAGAAAACAAAACTGAGCAAAACAAAACTGTTTACGTAAATTAATTAATGATTAATACCTAGCTACTAGGTACGATGTTTGAGGGATAGCGAATATAAGTACCTACCTGTTATTAAGGTAAAATTAAGGGTTATACGTTGTAACGTGCGTACAGCTGATACCATTAGTCTGACGCGGTGTAACGTGCTTACATCCAAGGACTTTAAATTATCTTTTACCATCTAGGTATACGGCAGCAATTATTTTGTATGCTTTGAGCATCACAATATTGCCAATCATAGTTTAGTGCGGCGTAACGAGCTTACGTCCGATAACTTCCCACATCGGTAAATAAATGTGAATCGTATATAATAACCTTACAGATCTCCATGGCAGTGATCACTACGTTAATAGATCGATCGATAATAGTCGATCTAACACAGTACCGCTAGAAAGCGACAGTGAAATACCGATACTACCCTTACTCTGACTATTCAGTAAGCGAAAGCAACAGACCTAAATCCGTGATCGTAGCACAAAATACCGTTGATACGAATAATACAGTGTTGTCAGTAACACCGCCACCCGTGCTCATGCCAAGCACTAGCACTGAGACCGTCTCTTTACCCGAGGAGATCTTGGAAGCTCTCGGAGACCCGAAGGTAAAAGAAGAGGTTTTCGGACCTACAATTCCAGAGGAGATCGCTAAACGTTGGGGGCGTGTGTTGGTGGACGGCCTAACTAAGGATCAGAAACAACAGATTGTAGAAAAATGCTTGATACCGGAAAATTTTCGTTTGGCCAAAGCACCCCTATTAAACCCGGAAATTACTCACGTCCTGGGTGACGCCGCCCGAAATCGTGACAAGCTGATGGAAAAATCACAAAATCAACTTGGTCGGGGTATATCTGAGCTAACAAACTTAGCCACCACTGTTATTGGAAACGAGATGACCAAAGTAGAAATACTAAAGAAAATTTCTGACATAAGTCAAATATTTTTAGATCTCCATTATGAAGACACAAAGCGTAGAAGAAAACTGATAGCCTCATCATTAGATAAAAAATTTCTGTACATGGTTACGGATGTAAAAAGGGATGCTTACCTTTTTGGTGCAAATCTAGGAGAAAAAATAAAGGCTTCTAAAACAGCAGAGAAGTCCGGACTACAAATAAGACGTAATGATGCTACGCCATCCACCTCCAAGAAATACCCACAACAGGGAAACTGGAGAGGCCCACCCCAATTACAAGGTCACAGAGCGAACAGACAGGGTGGGCCGAGGAGTCGCTACACGTCCCAGCAGAACCGGCGACCACCACCACCAGGCGACCGGGCACAGCGGACAACGACGCGAGCCAAACCCAAGGTCCCGAAGAATTAACAGAGGTAATAATACCCCACGCGGGTAGATTATATCATTTTTTAGACCAATGGCATAAAGTAACTGATAATACTACAGTTTTAGACTACGTCAAAGGTTACACCATACCTTTTGACTACCCAGTATCACAAAACTTTGCTCCAAAGAATGATAATTTTAGCCCAATAGAAATTAGTCAAATTACTTCGGAAATAAAAAAATTAAAGGAATTAGGAGCCATTGTGAAATGCAACAAAATGCCAGGACAATATTTATCAAAAATTTTTCTTATCGCAAAGCCAGATGGTTCCTTTCGTTTTATACTTAATCTAAAAAACCTAAATAAATTTATAAGTGCTCAACATTTTAAAATGGAGGACATCCGAACCGTTACAAAACTTATGAATAAAGGTTGTTTTATGGCCACGGTGGACCTCAAAGACGCTTACTTTTTAGTGCCTATTAGTGAAAAAAGTAAAAAGTTTTTGAGATTCAAATTTCTAGAAAATACTTACGAATTTCAATGTTTACCCTTTGGCTTGTCCCTGGCACCGTTGATTTTCACAAAACTTCTAAAACCCGTCGTATCTACGCTGAGACGTAAGGGTCTAATACTAGCGACATACCTCGATGATATAATTTGTATAGGTCATTCTTATGACGATTGCCTGATGTGCGTCACAGAAAGTGTTGACTTACTAAAATATTTAGGCTTTGTTATAAATTACAAAAAGAGTAATTTAATACCAAGTCAACTTCAGACCTACTTAGGGTTTGAACTTGACTCAAAAAACATGTGTCTAAGGCTACCAAATACCAAACGTCTAAAAATTCTTAAGTATATCAAAGACGTGTCTGTGCAAAACACCGTTTCTATCAGAGATTTTGCTAGACTTTTAGGGATACTAGGCTCTGCTTGCCCAGCTATTGCTTACGGATGGGTATACACAAAACGCTTGGAGCGTGACAAATTTTTAGCACTTAGAGAGGCTAAGGAAAATTATGACTCTCTCATGCAAATACGTCCTCATGTCCAACCAGATTTGTCTTGGTGGACTCAGCATATTATGACGTCATATAATCATATTCGCGACGAAAAGTATGCTCTCGAAATTTATTCAGACGATTCGTTATCAGGCTGGGGCGCATCTTGCGAAGGGGAAAAAACAGGAGGTTTCTGGGACACCCAAGAGGCAATGAGTCATATCAATTACTTAGAATTACTAGCTGCTTTTAATGCATTAAAATGTTTTGCAAAAAAGCTTCGAAAAAAGCAAATATTGTTGCGCATAGATAATATAACTGCTTTATCCTATATAAATAGATATGGTGGAGTACAATATGTTCACCTTAATGAAATAGCGTTTCATATTTGGCAATGGTGTGAAGAACGACAGTTGTACGTGTATGCGTCTTATATCAAGTCAAAAGATAATGTAGAGGCCGATGAGGAGTCCCGTCGCTCGAACATTGACACAGAATGGGATCTGTCACCAGCGGCGTTTGACAGAATCATAAGCAACTTCGGCTATCCGCAAGTCGATTTATTCGCAACGCGTATCAATGCTAAATGCAAAAAATACGTTTCTTGGAAACGAGACCCAGAAGCATTTGATATCGACGCATTCACGCTTGACTGGAGTTCCTTTTTCTTCTATGCGTTTCCGCCTTTCTCGCTTATTCTCAAAAGTCTTCGAAAAATTATTAACGAAGAAGCCACTGGTATTATAGTCGTACCTTATTGGCCTAGTCAGCCGTGGTTTCCGATTTTTATGAAATTATCTAAATACGAACCTATTTACTTTAACCCAGAGCCTGAGTTACTACTATCTCCTTTCAGAACGCGACATCCACTCTGGAAACGGCTTACCCTGGTGTCAACACTATTATCAGGAAAGCTTTTTCAAAACAATTCCTTTCAAGCGATACCATAGATATAATGTTAGCTTCTTTAAATGGAAATACATTAAAACAATATAATAGCGCATACAAAAAATGGTGGCAATATTGTAAGCAAAATAATGTTGATTGTTATAACAATAACGTCCCTTTTACGTTAGCATTCCTAACGTTACAATTCAAAACTGGCGCTAGTTACTCCACCTTAAACACAATTAAATCAGCGCTTTCTCTGATTTTGGGCAAAAAATTCAGCAAAGACGAAAGAGTATCTAGGTTTCTTAAAGGAGCTTTTAAAGCAAAACCATCTTTACCTAGATACCAATCTACGTGGAACCCTAACATAATCTTAGAATTCTTAGCTAATTGGTATCCAAATCGAAACTTGCCAACAGACAAGATCTCGAAAAAATTATTAGCTCTGCTCGCATTGTCAACTGCACAACGTGTCCAGACGCTATCGCTGATTCGGTTACCCAATATCAGAGTAAACGATGATAACGTAGAGATAATTATTACAGACCAAATAAAAACCTCTGCTCCGGGCCGCCCCATGCCGAGGCTTTTTATTCCATTCTTCCCTGAAAAGGAAGAAATCTGCCCGGCAAGAGCATTGATATCGTATATAGAAATAACCCGAAAATTTCGCCAGTACCCAAATACCGAAAAATTAATTTTGACTTTCAAAAAACCCATACATAATGCTAGCTCTTCAACAATTAGCCGCTGGATTAAATCTGTACTTGCTGAAAGCGGTATTGACATTACAGTTTTTTCGGCCCATAGCACCCGCCATGCTTCCACTTCCGCAGCCAGTCGGAGAGGTCTATCGGTAGACACTATAAAAAGAACAGCAGGTTGGTCCGGCAATTCATTAACATTTGCGAAATTTTATGATAGACCGCTATTGGAAGAAGACAACAATGCTTTTGCCGACGCAGTATTTAATAGTATTTAAAGATAAGGCGGTTGATGGACAACTTGATTTAAAATAATAATTAATTACTTACATAAGCTCAAATATATATTCCGGTATATATATTAGTTAATGTTTGATATCTAGTTTGTTAAATAAATAATGTTGATTTAACTATGATGTTTCTATCAAATCTATTTTGCGTGAAGCGCTAAACATCTACATAGTGAATAATAAATCTTGAGGATGTAACGTCGTAGTATAATTAATGGTTAAACGAACTTACCTAAAGTGATGTTTGACCATAATTATATGAGACGTTACATCCGAAGAGATTTATTACCCGCCCTCCCCCTTATACGGCCCGAATCTCGCAAAATAGATCTAAATAGCTCTAAAAACAATGAGGCAAGCCACACTCCCGCGCGGGTTCAGCGGCGGCGGGGTGTGGAGGGGACGAATGTTGCGTCATGATACTTAAAAATTGATATTTTTTTTTTTAGCTTTAAACTTATTGTGCGATGCCTAGTTAATTGAGAAGTGAACTACATAGTGAATAATAAATCTTGAGGATGTAACGTCTCATATAATTATGGTCAAACATCACTTTAGGTAAGTTCGTTTAACCATTAATTATGTTACTTTTAAAATATGTATATTTTTATTATATTATATTGATAATAACCAACAGGTTAATTCGCCTTCCCGTGCACAGTGACAGTGACAGTGACAGTGACAGTTACCTGATTTCCTGCTGGTACTGAAAAATTCTAATATAAGAAGAGCTAATAAAATAACACGACTCGGGAATCTTTTTTATTTATTTAGAAAACTTTAGTGCACATACATAGAAACAATACAAGATAACCTACAAGAAAAAAAAATTGTTGTGTGCAAAGGCGGTCTTATTGCTCTTACCCACCTCTTGATCCGTTTAACGACCCCAAGAGAGATTGCAGTCAGGGACCGATATGTAGTTGAATAAAGAAAATCAGATTATGCAGTAGAACATGCTAACTACTAGATTCTATATATCTAGAGAGAGCTATAGACAATACACTTATCGCCATCTAGCCCCAAGGTAAGCGTAGTTCGTGTTATAGGTACTAAGGTGACTGATGAATATTTTAGTGAATACTATACATAAATACTTATAATATACATATAAAAACCCAGACACTGAAAACTATCATGTTCATGACACAAACATTTTCCAGCTGTGGAAATCAAACACACGGCCTTGTACTCAGAAAGCAGGGTCGTTGCCACTGCGCCAATCTTCCGTCATTAAATGTTTCGATATTCGAACACGTCTTAGTGAGCGTTAACATTTCATACTGAGGTATTTCATACTGATAGTACCTCAGTATGAAATGTTAACGCTGATTAGTAAATGAGAGTATCACGCTGACTCGGAAAAACTTATTTTATAAAATAGATATTTAGAAAATAGCAAAACTATGAAACGAAGTGTTCCGTTCCCGCTTCCTGACCTGTTGTCTTACTTCGTAAAAATAAATTTCACCACACCAGGTCATTTCTACCGCGCACTAGCAATTTGTGAATATTGTTAGATCTAATGTGTAACTATGAGAGTTATTCAAGGGGCGGATCAACGAGCCTGAGGCCCTTTTCCGAGGCAAAGAACAAAAGGACGCTCACCTATTCTAGCGCTGCTGAAGACGATGAGCGCGTGCGTGTCGTCCACCCACTTGATCTCGAAGCCCGTGTCCTTGTACTCGCTGAACATCGCCAGCAGGTCGTTGGTGTGGAAGTCCGCGGGGAAGTCGAACACCTCGAGCACGTGCGCGAAGGCCTCGTCGCCGGCCTGGTAGGGCGCGTAGTCGTAATATTTTCTTAATATGCCGCAAGAGATTTTTCCATTTCACCAGTTCGAAATCTGCGAGCAAAAGTCAATTTTATCTGCTATGGTACGTCAGAAATCTACAAAGACAGAATTGCTTGCAACCGCTAGTTTGACGTAAATTATCTTTAAAATGCGATGTCAAACTCTTAATTTATATCCACATTTTAATACCTGCATTCTGCCGTTTATAATATAAAGTGAAATCATCATCATCATCACCTCAACCAATTGACGTCCACTGCTGGACATAGATCTTTTGTAGGGAGTTCCACAATACACGGTCCTGGGCCGCTTGTCTCCAGCTTTAATTTAATACTCAGAAAATTTAAGTTAAATACTACAAAATATTGTTTGTATTCTCATAGAAATATACAATGGTGTTTAAGAAAAGGTATTTCTAACTTAGATTTAACTGTATAGTTAGTTATAAAGCGTAACAGTGCAAATAATCTAAATAAAATTTAATATTGTTTGGTATTAATAAATTAATAAATGAACACAACCTAACCAAGAAGGGTTAACCTCATGTCCTTTGTTACCTGCACGGCTAGCATGTCCAGGAGACAATTATCTCCCCGGGGAAAGGATAAAAATTTATCTTCTCCCACACCTTTATCAACTCTCAGAGCATTGGTGCACAAGTGGAAATAATATACGTGTAAAAATGAACAGGGGTAAACTTCTCCTTTTCCCTGTTCCCGTACTTTAGCAGGTGGACACGTTAATTATAACGCTTGTTAGGGGAAATAATCTGGGTATATAATTTTGTGTCCAGCCTGTGCTAGCGCTGCTGGTAGAAACACTTTGAAGCGATAAGGCCGCTTTTCTTTCAATTGTGTTTGTTATTGCTTTGTGTGCAGTGTACAATAAAGTGCATTTTGATTTGATTTAAATAAAAAAATTCCAAATCCAAACGACGCGTCGGGTCAAAAGAAGCGAATGCGGGTTTATTTGATGTTGTTTTGTTGTTCGCACACACACTATACCGTATTCTACGACGTTTGATTGGAAAATGAAACGAATACGTTGCGTTCGGAAAGCCCTTGAAACACAATGAAAACTAAGCTCTGTTTTTCTTACATGTCTTATTATACAACGTTTAACCGACAAAGGTTTATTTGGACACGCCTTTATTGCCCTATATTGATGTTAGATTGAATGATAGCCTAGTGGGGCTTCGGCTTCCCTTTAGAGAGTACCGAG
Source organism: Pararge aegeria (assembly GCF_905163445.1). Classification (NCBI taxonomy): domain Eukaryota; kingdom Metazoa; phylum Arthropoda; class Insecta; order Lepidoptera; family Nymphalidae; genus Pararge; species Pararge aegeria. The sequence continues at coordinate 3,829,717 of NC_053195.1, read as the reverse complement.
TTCGCTGCCCGGCAGACACGTCTAACTTTTCGGAGTTATGTGCGTTTTTTATTTAAGCAATATCACTTGCTGTGATAAAAAACATCGTGAGGAAACCTGTATGCCTGGAACTTGTCCGATACGTTTTAAAAGGCGTGTTGAGTCCACCAATCCGCACTGAGCCAGCGTGGTGGGCTACGGCCTTAACCCCCTCTTATTGTAGGAAGAGACCCGTCCCTTGTAGTGTGCCGGTAAGGGATGATTTGATGATGACGATGATGATGAACAGTGGTGTGCACTGGGTTTCTTACCAGGGTATGCATACAACAGGAAAATTGCATAAAATGGAAAAAATCCGGGCTACATTTCAATTTTAGGGTATGCAGTGCTTTGGTGCATGTATGAAGTGCACGCCACTGATGATGAATAGCCAAACATAATATGTACACGAACGTGCGGCCCACAAATAACAAAATCCTTTGTATATTGCTCAATAGTAAAGTAAATTTATTGAGCAGATCATGAATGTTTATATTTATATCCATCAAATTTCCTCTCAAAGATCAAAGCGGTTTTTATATTTATGAACTTCAATGAAGTAAAAGTATATTTTTCTACGTGGTACGGTATTTTTTTAGGGTCTCGTATATAACGCAAGTGATATCTGCATATCGTCTGCGAAAGGTGCAAAACTCCTTTGTGGGGTTGAGTATACGCTTTTACAACATGATTCCTAAAATAATTCTTGACCTACCAATTTAAAAAATGGTTAAAAACACATCTAATAATGAGGAGGTTACTATACATTTGATGAATTCCATAATGACAAGGTAGATTGGAAGCAGCCAGCCTCGCTCTCATCTCCCGCAACATAGAAAAATGATTGTAAATGTTGATGTTGGAGAAGAGCAACTACTGAGTTTCTTGCCGGCTCTTCTCGGTAGAATCTGCTTTCCGAACCGGTGGTAGAGGCACTAAAAACATACATACTTGACGTTTCAAAAGTGCTTATAAAGTAGGCCGACTTGAAATAAATGAATTTGAATTTATTATTTATTATTATCATTTATACTCTTTATTTGTACACCACTCAGAAAAACGTGACAAAAAAAAAGAACAAACATATGAAGAATGAAGCAGGATACAAAAGGCGGCCTTATCGCTAAGTAGCGATCTCTGCCAGGCAACCTTAGGATTAGGAAAACTAAAAAGAAAACAAATAGGTACTAATACATGAACCAAACTAAACAAATAAAAATAAAAAAATTTGGAAAAGTGCAGCACGACTCATAATGCTCATTTAATTATCAAATATTGAAAAAAAAAAAAAAAAATTAAAACAGCTGTACTAGGAAAGTGATGCACAGGCGCCCCTGCTGGAATAAAATGTACATAATATCTATAGATATAGATATATCACCATCCATGTTAATTTTACATGGATAAATATAGATATACAGTCTTGCAGTTTTCGTTTTTTATTAATTGCAATTAAACTACACTGAATTAATTAATCATTCGCATTCAGTGACCTACAATCGTCGATTAGAATTAAAAAAAAAAAAATTAACTCAAATAATGGATTTTTTCACAAGTTAGAGTGTTTTCGGGTTTCACACATGACGGACAGGAAATTTTTTGACCTATTTTGGTGTTTTTTTCCAATTCTATTGCAGTAAATCAATTTTTTAAAAGTTTGGAAGTAATCTCCATTAAATTATCTCGACAATAGTATGCAAAATATCTTGATTCCGTGAACTAACAAGCCGCCGAAATGAGGCGAAAAAAATTTTTAAATTTTTAAAAAGCACTCTCTGATGCTTCGCATCATGAGTCGTGCAATACTTTTGATAAATATAAAAAATAAATATACTTATACATATCTTAATATACGAGTACCATAAATAACACAAGAAAACTGAATGCTTATGCCACATTCATACTAGACTGAGGGTGCTGAGTGCTGCTAAATGAGGTTGAAGGAACTTAAACAGTCATCATCACCATCGACCCATTACCGGCCCACTTCAGGGCACGGGTCTCCTTCAAGAATGAGAAGGGTTTAGGCCGTAGTCCACCACTCTGGCCAAGTGCGGATTGGTAGACTTCACGCCCTTGAGATCGTTATGAAGATCTCTCCGGTTTCCCCACGATGTTGTCCTTAACCGTTTAAAGCAAGTGATATAGAAATTGCTTAAATCAAAAACGCACATAACTTCGAAAAGTCAGGTCCGTGCGGGGCTCGAACTAGGTCTCCCCGAGAGGAAATCGGAAGGCTTACCCACTGAAATTTATCCAAGCAGGGCAGACCATATCCTCGATATAAACTTTGGGTACCAGAAAAAAGGTTATACTACGGCAATACGCACATCGCCATCTAACCCCTAAATGAGCATACTTTTTGGCATGGGTACTAATATAACTGATGAATATTTTTAGGAATAACAAGCTGACCCAGCCCGCTTCGCCGGGCTAGATTTTGCTTTACTTTATTTTAACAATAAACTTACATCATTAAATTTTTAATTTAAGTCTCATAATATATTAAATCATTTATTTCTCTCCGTATTCATTCTCTTCTATTCTCTTATCGAGCGGGTGAAGATCATTAATACACCCATGTACACCCAACAATGGAATACAATTATAGTAAATAAAAGCTGTATTTGACAGTTTGACAGTTCACAAATAGGAGTGCTCCGATCGTCACCAAACTTTACAGGATTACTCGCCAGGTCAATCTGGAGATTCCCTGAAAGTTTCATTGAAATCGGTCAGCCGTTTCGGAGCCTATACGGAACCTACCCACACACTTTCTCTATTATGAAATAATATACTTAAATTACATAAACAACCAAACACAGAAAACATTCATGTTCAACACACAAAAATTTTCCAGCTGTGGCAATCGTGTGTCAAATGTTATTATATTTATAACTGGGCATATACTTCCAGCCTTATATTTGAAGCTGTGTCATGATAATAGAATTAAAAGTAAAAGATTTATTATATTTACCTATTATTTGTTATTTATGTATTAAGTTATATTTAACGTGTAAATGAAAACCGAAATAATACTTCACATGCTTTAGAGGTAAATTATGTAACATCTCCGAGACTTATCTGTGAAACCGTAAACCTAATAGTTTTTGAGTAAACAACTACTAAAGTTTTTAATGAAATAAATCAGATACAGCCAAAACATCACATGCAAAATTAAAATAATTTGTCCCCTGTCACTTTATTAGGTACGCGTCGTGTAGCGAAGATGCTATGCGCGTGTCGGTATTTTATCTTTAATAGGGTTGTCATAAGTAAACACTTAGAATGTTTTGAATTCGTTTGTATGAAAAAATAAGTATGCTTCTTTTGATTTAATATTTTTACAGGGTTTCCTTATGAAATATACTTATTTATCCTTAAATATTATTTCGTAATTCTGTTACACGTTGTATATTTAAATATTAATTTGGGTAAATCTTAACCATTCGTCTAAACATCTCATGTCCTTTGCTAGGATTCCCAACGAAAGAAAACTTTTGAACTACCGATAAGGCTGCCGTGTTTTTGTTTCGTATTTAATCAGACATACTTCTTGTTACTTTACGTATCGTGACAATAATAATGTTCCCAATTAATTTCAAGTTTTCTTACAACACATTGTCTTATCCTAGGGCGATATACAATTTTGTTACACTATTTTATTTAAATACAGTGTTCAGTAAATCCTTATATACACACCTTTTTCCAACATCCAAAGCTTTACTTGCCCAGAGCCCTTTAATCCGAGAACCCTTTTGAGGATTTATTTAATGTCAAAATGCCCTCTACAATATACGATTTGTCACATCTAAAATAATATATTGTTTCAGGTTTTATGAATTTTATTCACACCCTTTTCAGATATAAAATAACGCTCGTGTTTCAACGGTAGGGTTGCGGGTTTTGCCCACTCATAATAAGAGACAGCTCAGAATTGGTTCACCTCAGAGACGTTTTGAGTTGAGCTCAGGTCGCGAGATTGTGTAAACTGTAGTCGCGCGTTTTGTTTCACGCGCGTGAATCATTCGCAATACGAGTCTCGATTTCACCACAGAATTAAGAATATTATTTAAAATTGAATCATCAAAAACCATTCCTCTTTAATAGTGTTTCTCGAACAGGCGGATAGTCATTTCATAAAATTTAGCAGTTGACAGAAGTATAAGAGCATTTTGTGACAGAGCTCTCCCGGGGAAGTTCTATCGCCATGCTTTGGCACTAAGTAGCATTGCTGCAATGCTGTGGTCCGGTCTGTAGGGCGTGGTTGCCGACGTCCTTGAGGCTTAACACCTGCGCCTCAAATTGATGGACACAGGACGGCATTTGAGGCGATGATTTTCCACAGACCGACAGTCGGGTTACCATCACGTACGAGAAGTCAATTTCGAATATCAAAGTCTTTACCGCCAACGTAATGGCGGCTTTATCGCTACTAAGCGATAAGGCCGCCATTTATTAAAGGGATAATTTTATAACAAGTCGTCTTTAATGTAAACTATAGTAATTTAGACTGCCTTATGTCGATTACAATTACAATGTCATATAGATGTCAGGAGCAAAGATAATGCCAATTTAATGTATACCTTCATTTTAAATAGAACCCTGTGAGGGCGCTGTAACCAGATTAGGAGGTGGTCTTATAATTATCATTGTTAAATATTTTCATTTAGAAAGTTTATTTCCCGTCAACATGGACAAGTATCCTTTGTACAATTATTTGCTAGTTTGCAGTCGTTTAAGAGCATCAGAATTTTGTACGGTAGTTGTAAAATGGAATTAATGTTCAACAAGATAAAGTAGTTTATTCTACTTTACCTTCTAGTCGTCCCGTTCGGAGTGCTTGCTGTAGAAAGAAGTTTGAATAAATATTAGCTTCAGTGTTGTAAATCAGGTACATTTTACTTTCATGTATTTGGAAATCGATAAGGACTGTCCGATTGCCGGCTTACAAATAACATACTAGCGAAGGTCAGTCTATGTTGGCGTGCATATTCATGACCAAACACACGACTCTTGTACAAGGACACCTCTTGTGCGTTAGTCGTAAATTTGAAAGCACATGCGAACGTGTTTTTAACTCTTTTTTTTCGGAACCGTACAAGTGAGTGTTAGTATGGAGTTATTCGTATGTTTATTTTTAAATTAAGCACAATTTGCAGTCTATTATCGTCTTTATTCCTTTCCTAAGGTTGCCTGGCAGAAATCGCTGCTAAGCGATAAGGCCGCCTTTTGTATATCTAATGCTTCTGTCTGCGTCTTTTTTTATTCTTCTTCTCTTTTTTTTTAATCTATAGCCCCTAACCTTACCTGCTTCTTAGTGATGATGCCGTCTCGGATGGTAACGGGTGAACTTTTTAGGGGTATGGCAGGGGTATTTATTTAATACACTCACCCCTAATCGGTTTCTACGCGTCATCGTACCGGCACGCTTAATCGCTTAGCGGCAAGTCTTTCTCATTAGGGTGGTATCTAGCCACAGCCAAAGCCTTCGACCAGATGAGACCAGAGAAATTTCAGAAATTATGAATTGCCCCTACGGGGATCGAACTCGAGGCCTCCCACTGAAAACCAAAGTACTCATCGCTACGCTAGGAGGTCATAAAACGCTTGTTGTTCTTGGTTTTATATTATGGACTACATGGAATGATTGAATGAAAACACTAGATTAGATTAACGTTAGAGGTTTTTAATATATTGCACACGAAACAAAAATACAGAATAAAATCGAACATTAATTAAAAATTTAATAAACCCCGACATTTACTATAGTGTACATTGTTCAACTAGTCAAGCTCTTTCATTTGATACCCATACCGGGGGAGGTGTGATAAAATATGTAATTCGCCATTATGTGATGGCGACCATCTTGGATTTGAAAATTTGACATAAATATAGTATTTTACTAGTCAAACCCTTTCATTTGATACACATATCGTGGGAGGTGTAAAAAAATATAGTAAATCACAATTATGTGGCGTCGACCATCCTGGACCGATTTTCATCAAACTTAGTTAAAAAAAATTCTAACTAATAAACATTTCAAAAAAAAAATAATCTCAAAATCAAAATCTGTTATGCCAGAATCTGAATGCATCATACATACGAACACAGACACGTCAAACTTACACTCCTTCGTTTTTGCTTCGGGCATAAGAAAGAAACACAACACAGCGTATACAATTTCGCGGCCTTACCGCTACGTAGAGATCTTTTCCAGGAAACCAATAGCGTGAAATACACAACTATATAAAAGCTTCTATTTGGACTTTAGTTGGAACTTAAGGAGAATAGATGGGACGGAATAGTGAATCAAATAAGTGAACGTAATTATCTTAATTGATTAGATTTGGGCATGATCCAATTACCCAGTATCGTTTGTAGGTTTGTATAATAGGACCCCTAGGGAAGGAATGCCTCTTAAATTGAGGTAAAAAGGCTACTGAAATTTAGAGCTCACGACCTAGTTATTTAATTAGTCCCACCACAGTCTTTCAATACTTTTGTAGACATCAGCTTTCGAGTTGGGCTTGTGTAGGCATATGTTTAACTAACGGTGAAGGAAAACATTGTGAGAAAACCTGCATACTTGAGAGTTCTCTTCAAAGGTTTATGACGTCTACCAATTCTGGGCCAAGGTGGTGGACTACGGCATTAACTCCTACTCATTGTGGGAGGAGTCCCGGGCGCTGTAGTGGGCCGGTATTGGGCTGTTATGATAAAGGTGCCCAAAGTTTCTCAACATAAACAACCAAAATGCAGTATAATACAGCTTGTTCAAATAAAATAGGAAAATGGCCAACCAATAGTGAAAGTTCCCTTTTCAGTCTTGAACCTTGCTCTTTTTAAATACACCTCGTATTATTTTCATTACCGTAACTCTCAGCCAAATAACATCTCCATGCTGAGCACAGACCTTCTCTCTCGTAGGGGATTTTGAGCGTAGTCCCACACGCTGACACACTGATTAGCGGATTTAATAATTATTTCCCCGTAAAATAATCGGGAACGACAGATCATTTTATAGAGTAGCCGTCTACAATGGTGAAACAATCATAATCATAACTAATATTATGAATGCGAAAGTGTGTTTGTATTTATGTCCGTCCTTCACGCCCTAACTAACCAACTAATTAATTTGAGTTTTAGCATAGAGTTAGTTGGAAATGAAATAGAGAAATTCAAAATTCAAAATTCAAAATTCATTTATTTCAAGTAGGCCTAATACAAGCACTTTTGAAACGTCAAGTCTGTCCGTGTGTAGTGACTCTACCACCGGTTCGGAAGGCAGATTCTACCGAGAAGAAGCCTCTACCGAGAGAGAGTAACATAGGCTCATTTGCATTCCAGTAGGGCTAGTATGCGCGCCACGAGAGTTATGTCTACCCATTATCTCGTCAATTTCTATAGAAAAAATACGACTAACGGGTAGAGATAACTATCTCGTGGTGCGCATGCTAGACCTACAGGAAAACAAACGGTTTTCACTGGAATTGTAAAAAACAAGGGAGACACCGTTAAGACCGGGAGCCGCAGCTGAGATGGCTAAAAAAAGCGTAATTATGCCTGTGTAATAGAGAGTTACATTTTTGTTCCCTTTGCCTTGGACCACCAGGGGCCATCCAGTCGACGTGCGAAAAATTCTTGCGAGACATTTCACCGCGGTGAATTGCCTCATCTGATGGCTGGCTAATTTTTTTCCCAGCCTGTTCAGAGTAATATAAAAAATAATTTAGAGTAATATACAGCTAGAATTATTGCCAACGTTGCACGCGGGCATGACCTTTACAGTAACTAGTTTAGTTATACAGTAACTAGTTAAGTTATACGTTTTTTGTAAAATTTTAAATAATTAATAAAAATATCTAACATAAATAAAATATAATTCAAATTAATATTTAATTAAGTTTATAAGCACCCAAATGCAGTTTGTCTAATACACGGATACCATCTGATGTTTCTATGATTATTTAAGACAAAAATTATGGTCCATTTCATCGAAAATTGCATTCGGTAGCTGAAAGAGATCTAATAGACCCAAGCTTTCCTATGTATATCATATTTATTAGGAATTGTATTTTGTAGGTACATAAATAATAAACAAAGTCATAATACTCTTCATCACATGGACAGTTTTAATACTGGTATCTATTAAAATATATTTGTAAATTTGAAGATACTGTGCTCTTAATTTCCAAATTCTCTTTCTCTGAAATCTGAGACAAGTATAGACAGAGGCCTTGCTTTGTTGGGTCAATAACACAGTGGCCTATGTAATCGTTATCCAATAATGAGCTATTAAGCTGACCGCGCCGATCCCGGCACTCGTAAACTGTATTATGGAACGTAATCACACAAATTAGTTGCTTTATTACCGTCCGAATTCGTCTTAGATTGCAGAAAGTTACATCAATAGCAAAAGGGACCAAATTTTAAGCTTACTTTGTTTGGATCTGTTACGACTGAATGACAGGCAACCTACGACCAAAATTCTCAAACCGATGGTAGTGTCACTACAAGCAGACATACGTTTCAAAAGTGCTTATATTAGACTTACTATAAATAAATGAACTTTAAATTTGAATTTGACTGAGCAGAGGTTCCACCTTCGGTTAAGCGGAAACCAATAGCCTATAAATAGTGCCAAAAAAATCATAAATTCCAAATTCATTTATTTCATGTAGGCCTAATATAAGCACTTTCGAAACGTCATGTATGTCTGTTTGTAGTGACTATACCACCGGTTTTGAAGGTAGATTCTACCGAGAAGAAGCCGGCAAGAAACTAAGCAGTTGCTCTTTTCCAACATATTTTTACTATTTAACAATCATTGTTCTATCTTAGGTTTCCAGGCAACCTTGCAATACTTCAAAAGACACGTATGCATGCAAAAGACACGTTCTACAGAGTGCATCCCTGTGTCCATCAATTCTAGACGTAGGCGTTAAGCGTCATGCATCTGTAATTACACCGGAAACCACGCCTTTCAGTTTGGAAGACAACGATGCTACTTGGCCGTGGACATAGGCATGGTGCTAGTACTTCTTCGGACAAGCTCTGTCACAAAAAGCTATAGTGCTGCCATAACTAGCTCTATTTTATGTACATGTAGGAGAACCTCATCTATAACATGTCATGTATTATCGAGATACTTAATACAGGGAATCAATTACTGCCCTATATTGACCTAATGGGCTTAATTGGCTAACGAGTTAAGGCTTGATCTAATTACTGGTGCTTTACCTATAGTTAAGTAAACCTCAAAGTAGGCCTTGATTTAATTTGGGTAAAAGTATAAGCTTTTGTCTGACGTCAGATACGTCCTTGCGCCAGACTAGCGACTAGTATAGCTGCCTATTTACATGTTTACGCATGTTTATACTAATACTCGGCTGTATCGATATACTGTTCTCTCTGGCACTCGGAGGACATACCCACGTAAAAAGAAGGTAAAAGTGAAAGCTTTTGAACTCATTACGCGTGGGTACAACAAATATTTTGAGTAAAAACGTGATTGAATAGCATAATTTTTGCAAATTATTCTAGATATTGTACAGAAGCAGGCGTTACACGGAATACCATGATGTATGAAGAAAATTAAACTTGCGTAGAGAGTACATTGCCGAAGATAAGTTTGGTGTGAAGTATGAAGGTTAAAGAGGTTATAAATTACACCATACATAATATCCTGCTTTTCGCGGAGTACAACATATTAAGTTAAATTTTCATAATAAATTACTTAAGCACTATCTTTTACCCGCGGCGTAGCTTGCGGGGTTATTTGAAAAGCTTTGCAGAGAGTAATAAGACACTGTTCTGAATACAGAACAGTGCAATATTTACACAAGGTAAACACTGTTTTGTGTCTCTCCATTAACTAGTTAAAGCCTACGTGCCTATCTTCCTGACGATCTCTGTGCCAAAACAAGTCGATATGTTGACAAGTTAGAGCAAGAAGGAAGTGAGAATACAAGGTTCTTCTTGAAAGTGCATGAGGATAATTTGTTATTATTAAAATTTAGGTACATCAATAACTGTTAATGACGCCAGCTGTAAATGAATGAATCGGTTTCTACGCACATCGCACCGGAACTCCAAATCGCTTATCGTCTTTGTAGGGTGGTAATTTGCCACGGCGGAACGCTCCGACCAGACCAGAGAAAATTCTGAAATTATAATAATTCTGAAATTGGCCCTGCTGGAAAATGAACCCGGGATCTACATACCATAAAGCGTTTTGGACTGTCCAGAAAATGATAACCCAACATTAGTAAAACAGACTGGTTATTATTAAAACCTATTTTCGCACTGCAGGGCACAGGTATCCTCCCAGAATGATAAAGTTTTAGGCCATTTTCCACTCAGCTGGCCGAGTGCAGATATTTCCCACGCCCTTGAAAACATTATTTCTACAACTTTCAGGCATGCAGGTTTCCTCGCGATGTTTTCTTTCACCGTTAAAGCATGTGATATATCATATAAGTAAGAGAAGAAAAGAAGAAGAAACACTTTATTGCAAGTATAACACACAGGAAAAGAAACAGTAAGGAGTATACAGTACACAATGTAGACATGCAAAGGCGGCCTTATTGCTGCAAGCAATCTCTTACAGGCAACCTTTGTAGATAGGACTTACAGCAAGAGAACGGGATAGAGCCAAGAGTGATAGATATACATAAATACCAAAATGTAAAGATACAAATACATGTATAATTGAAATAAATATACGTAACATATAAATATAAAATATACATAATATATAAATAGAAGATATACAAAATATATATAAATATATAACAAACAATGTAAGAGCTGCGTGATAGGGAACGATCTTTGTCTCCCAGAAAAGGAAGCCGAACTCTTAGTCATTGGGCTATTACCGCTACAACAAGGAATTAAATTGATACTATTATGATAAATATTAGATTTATTTTGAAATCTGGAATCCTATAAATAGGACAGATACTTTAATTCTGTGTCGTTAAGGTTTAACGAGTATTCCGAAATACCGTTTTGTAGTAATCAATGTTTTGTACGACAAATGATGTCGTAAAATGCCTGAAAATTTCTAATTTCACGCATTTTACAAATTCCTGGAAATCGCAGACGTTGCGAATTGCCAAAGGAAGATATTCAATGGGCTTTGACTCGTAAAATTATAACGACCCCTGATGGTTGAATTCATTCGGCTAAGACTGATTAACCTACTTCGGAAAAGGGATGAGAGATGTAAAAAAATATTTCTAAGGTCCCAAATGGAAAACGGACAGTTATTGTACACCTGCTTGTCCGTACATCCGTTTGCTCATTATCGGTCAAAGTTTTTTTTTTATAAGAATAATGTATAGACCAAGCAGATGGCTCACCTGTGGTTAGTGGGAAGTGGGAATCCATCGCATGTTCTGCAACGTGTCGCCCTGTGTCCGTTAATCTGAGGCGTAGGTGTTAAGCAACATGTGCCTGAAATTTCAGCGGCATCCACGCCCTTCAAAAGAGAAACCCTCTTCTCTTTTTGCGGAGTTATTAAATATCATATCATGGATTTCCGCAAAGTAACACGCCTGCTTCTATCCAAAATTTGGCAAAATATTTTAAGTGAAAACTAAATAGCTTTAGCCAGTCGATGTGATTTAGGTACTTGATTAAGGGCATCCATCTTTTCGCTTTTACTTGAAGCCGAACGTTGGGTCATTTGTAACACTGTTCTTCATTTTTAATTGCTTTCGTGTGTAGGAGAAGTAAGGAAAATAGGGGGAAGATGAAAATATTTCAGTTTGCCTATTTGTTACCTTTGGCCAACTTAACCACTGCAACGATTTTAGCAAATATATAGCTTGCACAAAGATGGACAAAAGGTATCTTTACTTTCCAATAGACGGCAATATATGGCAAATATGGCAAAGTCCATGATCTGTTTGCTGTTTTTTTTCGGCGTTGCAAAGCATACCGCTGAAACTGTAAGTTTTTCTGAATCAAAAGTATTCTCCGTCTTTCTCAAGGATGCACACTAATGAACTAAAAATATTTTTTATGTCAAACAATTTTATTTGTCCAATAACCTCTGATTAACGTATTATTATACTACCTTGTATTTATTATTCTTATATTTCTATTTTATATAGGTATAAAATATAGTTTATTATGTATATTATTATTTTAGTATGTATTCATATTTATATATTGCGCCGCTACCCTTTTCTGCCTTAAATTACTTTTCCAAGGGTTGTCTGGAAGAGTTTGCTGTAGCAATAAGACCGCCTTTGCATACCAATTTTTTTTTTTTTTTAATTTAATAAGTTTGTGTTTTGTGTTGTTTCTTTTTTTTTGTGCAATAAAGTAAATATTTATGTAAATAAATGCAAGAAGGTAGCCGATCATACTATTGCAGTTATTGCAGAATACGTTGCAAATATCTAGTTAATGGGTGTACTCGCTCGAACTTACCGTTTTTTTTCAGATGCACAAGAGTGACCTACATTTAATGTCTCGCCAAAATAGTCGGCCAATTTGTCAAAAGTCAAAAAGTCAAAAATATCTTTATTCAAGTAGGCCCACAGGTGGCACTTTTGATGCGTACATAAGAATTACACGGTAGTGAGATGATGGCGATAACCACATTCGTAAACTTAAAACTAAAGCTACGAGGATTCCAAACGCGTCCCGGTCTAAGAAGAAGCCCACAACAAACTTAGCCGGGTGTTTTTTTTTTTTTTTGTTGTCGCCATCTCACAATGTCATTTTAAATTATTAGAAGAGCAACCTGGTTAGAGCAATAATTTACACCCAAGCTTTTTTATCGTTTACGTAGTCCTTTATACTATAATAGGACTTTTCAAAAAGCTTACGTTTAATACAAACTTTGAACTTTTTAAGAGACATCTCCAAGATGTCTATTGGTAGTTTATTGTAGAATTGTATGCAATTTCCTTTAAACGAATTATGAATTTTATGTAACCTAGTATATTGCACTGCAAGTTTATTCTTACTTCTAAGGTTTAAATTATTGCAGTCACATTTTTTCTTAGATTTAGAAATGTTTTTATGGACGTACATTAAATTTTCAAATATGTACTGACTATACACTGTCATTATTTTAAAATCTTTAAATTTATCTCTCAATGACTCTCTCGGACCCATTTTGTAGATAGAACGAACAGCCCTCTTCTGCAGCACGAAAATAGTGCTAATATCAGCAGCATTACCCCAAAGTAAAATTCCATATGACATAATGCTGTAAAAGTAACTAAAATATACCAGTCTAGCAGTTTCTACGTCGGTCATATGGCGTATCTTCTTTACCGCATAGGCAGCAGAACTAAGCCTGTTCGATAAATTATTTACATGAGGGCCCCATTGAAGTTTAGAATCTAACGTTATTCCTAGAAAAACTGTCGTATCCTCCAGTTTCAGTTCCTCATTATTAAGTAGTACAGTGGTTTTCACGTGTTTAACATTAGGTAAAGTGAATTTTATACACTTGGTTTTTTTTCCGTTAAGAACCAAATTATTAGCTTCAAACCACTGTACCACTTTAGCGAGAGAGTTGTTTACGTCGTCAAAAGCTAGTTCACGTCGATTTATTTTAAAAGTCAGTGATGTATCATCGGCAAACAGAACTATCCCGTGTTTATCCTTGGCAAGGTAAGGAAGGTCATTAATGTAAATAAGGAACAGAAATGGTCCTAATATAGACCCCTGTGGGACACCTATTTTCATAACTGATCCATTAGACCGTTTTCCATTCACGTCGACTTTCTGAATTCTATCGCGTAGATAGTTACTCATTAAGTCTAGAGCTACACCCTGAATTCCATAGTGGTGTAGTTTCCTAACTAACGTTTCGTGTTGAACACAATCAAACGCCTTAGATAAGTCACAGAACACACCAAGTGCATCACGTGACTCCTCCCAGGCTTCAAATATGTTTTGTATTAGCTCAACACCTGCGTCGATTGTTGAGCGACCCCGTGTGAAACCAAATTGCTTAATATGAAGTAAATTATACTTATGAAAATGGTAAAGTAATTGATTTAAAATTAGTTTTTCAAAGATTTTACTGAAAGTGGGTAGTACGGATACTGGTCTAAAGTTAGTGGGGTCAGAAGTACTACCCGATTTAAACAATGGAACTATTTTACTAAGTTTCATTAAGTCAGGAAACACACCACAATCTATACAATTATTAAATATTAAGGCTAAATCGGGTGCAACAATATCAATTAATGATTTGACAACGTTTACGGAAATGCCCCACAGATCATTTGTTTTTTTATTAATTAATAATTTAAAGGCTTTAATAACGTCAGAGCCACTAACATGCGTGAATTTAAAAGAATAATTACACTCAGGCACATTTTCCTTTAATAGAGAGAGAGCCATATCTGGTGAAGAGTTTAATGCCACCTCGAAATCTGTTGTTAAGGCTTTATTATCTACATTAAGTTTAAAGTTAATATTTCGTGGTGTTACTCTTCCCGTCTCCTCATTAATTATGTTCCAAGTAGTTTTGATTGCATTGCTGCTATTTTTAATTTTATTTTTGATGTATCGCGTCTTTTCTAAGTGGCAAGCGCGTTTAAAATTCTTGGAAAACAATTTAACATAATCCCCAAACTTATCACCAGTGTTAAATTGACGTTCAGCATACAATTCGTACAGCTTTTGCCTATTTTTATGAAGTTCAACTGTCGCCCACTCACTAAAATTTAATGTATCAGTAATCACAACCGACTTACTAGTAAATATAGAATGAAATAGTCTATTAAAGGTATTGAAAAAGGAGCTGTACATTGCATTTGGAGTCGCCCCTGAGGGTAGGAATGGGAGGTCATTTACTAGGCTAATTCTCATTTTCTCTATGCGGTTGGATGTTACAGGAACAAATGTTATTTTACGTTTAGAAACATTTTTCTTCACATTTTCAAATTGAATAATTTGACCACAATGATCAGAGTCTAATTTACTAATAATATTTTTGCTTATAGGAATTATATTTGTAAAGATGTTATCCAAACAGGTGGCGCTAGTAGCAGTTATTCTTGTGGGCTCCATGAACATATTTGATAGATGGTAAGTTTTAAATAAATTCAATAACTTGATACTTAAAGAGTTATTTTCTAAAATGTTTACATTAAAATCTCCGCATATTATTAACTTTTTATTACACTTTGATATTTTAAATAACACTTCATCCATTACCTTTTCAAAAAGTTCAAAGTTTGACAAGGGTGGCCTATAAACAGTAACAATTATAAATTGCTCTAGTTCAACCGAGGCTAGCTCTATTGTCCGTTCAACAGAAAGGCTAACAATATCGTTTCTGTTTTTAAATTTTAAATTTTTATTTAATAAAATTAAAGAGCCTCCATGAATCGCTGTAACCCTGGTGAACGAACTACCAACCTGGTGGTTACCAAAATTAAACAAATATTCATGGGTTTTCAACCAGTGCTCAGTTATACATAAAATGCTAATGTTAAAATCATTTCAAAATAATTCAATCTCTAAGTCTTTTCCTCTAATACATTGAATATTTTGGTGAACCAAGTTGATATAATTAGAATTAGATTTTTTATTATATTTTTGGTTTAATAGTACATTGTGCGACCCCTTACTATAATTTTTTTCATATATGCCTGAGGGAGACTCAGTTGTCTGCTTTTCTAAGCAAGAGAAAACCTCTGTTGTCTCCTTAACTAGTTTAAACTAAAATGACTTGGAATAATTTCCAAGGTTTTCATGTCAAAACTATTACACTGCTCAATAAAAGCAGCTGGTTTAGCCAAGTTCTTGGCTGTTATGGTAAAAAAATATGATAGCGAAACAGCTATCTGTTGTTTAAAATAGTGTGATAGGTAATATCTATCTCGGTACAAATTGTAAGTAGGATTAGCACATTTGATAAGTCTGTAACATGAAATTTCTTATTATATGTACATAAATTGTACAAAGTCATATTTAAATTATACCTAATAGTATTTTCTTGGTGTGGCAAGTTATGAAAAGAAAATAAGGAAATGTGTATAATACAATACTATTTACATTTAATGTATTTAAAGAATCAATAAGTTTAATCAGCTCAGGTTTGTTAACATTCCCTCTATTTCCCATTATGATAATTAAATTAGTTTTACAGTCAAACATATTCCTATTTCTACAAATTGCAGCTACAATAGCTTTTAAATTTGAGTTGGGTAAACAGTAGTTCAAAACTGTGTGTCCATTCAACTGAGAGTTAAGATATAAGCCCATGTTACATCCAATTTCATCGCTGTACATAATTGTTTTTATTGAACTGCTACTAGGAGCATTTGCTTTGCTTTGATAGTGAGTTGGCGCTATATTATCCCAGAAATTAAACCTATTGCACCGTAATACCACATTACAGTTATTTAACCAATGTAAAACATGAAAAACAAAGAAAAATGTATAAACTCGACAAGTTAATTACAAACAGTCAGTCAGTGAACGAGTCCTTAAGACTTCCTTTGTTTTATTTTCGATAATGATAATGATACCGTCCCGTACCAAACGAAGCGTAGCGATCGACCGGAGCTACCGATTGATTGTTTGTAGCGGCAGTTTTGAATTAAAACTGTTGTGAGTAAAGTTAATTTTCACTGTTTAAAAGACTATTCGGGGCTTGTCTTGTTCGCGCGACGTGAAACGACATACACTGAGTGTATGTCTGAGTGTGTGTAATGGTGTATATATCACGACGCGTGGTGCGAACAAGCTCATGATTCAAAGTCCCAAAAGTGTTCGAAACTTGTCTCGCAATCTCCGACAAAAATTCTCATCTAGCTTTTATGTAAAGTTAAAAAACATTTTAGATTCTCTTTTTTTCCCACCAGAGTTGAGAGTCGTCTAGTAATAAATAAGACTTAATTAAGACCTTACTTTATGTAGAGCGACTCTTCCAGTTTATTGCCGACTTCGTCTCTGAATCAGCATTCCGTAAAACGGATTTCATTACTGATTCACGACCTTTGCGAATTCAAAAGATGCTTGTAAAAGAATGCTTGAATATAATGTGAATACCAATAAAAAGAAGGTAACTTATTCAACATAAAATTTGAACACTGTAAATAAAACCAGATAAGGACTTGTATCTGGGTCCTACGCTTGATTTCCGGGAGGGGCAATTTGAGATTTATATGATCTCAATTCTCTCTTCTGCCCACAGAATAAAGAACATACAGAAACCGTGTACACGACTAATATATTATTATTTAGTTTCCATCGTAACTAGAATAGGTAAAAAGAATTGTAATGTTTTCTAACACACTCTGTCCTATACATCTATCTCCAGTCTCTTACTTGATCATGAAGCATTTTGTTACATCGAGTTTAAAATCACAACGGTTCTAAAGAAGTTTCACTTCAAAAAGAAGCATTCTACAACTCCTTGTCGGTATAAATTATAAGTGTGGGAAATTTTATACTCATCTATCCGCGCTGTAAAAAGGGCGATACATATGTCAAGACTTATAAAACATGATAGAAAACCCGATAACGAACATCTTTTGCACTCTCCCGGAGAGAGAACCAAACCCGGGTGATACGCGTTCAAATTCAAACAACTAGTCCAACAGGTCCCAGTTTAAGATACTATAAACTTGAACCTTTAATACGATACAACACCCCACAGAATAGACATGAACCCAAATTAAGCATGTTTCGAGTTCGAACATCTTAGAACTGAGATACTAATTATACCTACGTCGGAACTTTCTAATTAGTGACATCTGTAAGTTTCCAGTTAGGTTCGACGTGATCAACTTTGTAGACTTGGACGGTTTAATATATGTAGGAGTCCAATCGGCGAACTTGGAACTGTTATTTGTACAAGAGTTCAACTGCAGTGCCTGTGTGCCCTAAATTTAAGCCCTTATCCCGGCTTTGCAAAGGATGATCAAGTCAACTGTCAATTAACAGCTTGTTAGCTGGCACATGCCAAAAAAATTTTTTGGGCTTCTTAACTGTTATTTGTATAAGAATCATAAACATTGCCTGTGTAGCCTGAACGCAAGCCCTTAACCCGGCTTCCGAGAGGATGATTAAATCAACGTTGTACAGACGGTTTAACAGCTGTCACATGTCAAAAATTATCCTGGCGATTTTAATACTTTAGTGACTGTGAATATAAATGAATGAATACACTTTTATTGTACACAAAAGAAAAAAAAGTAGTTACAAAGATATAAATACATATAAAGAGAGTACAATTTGGTGGCGTTATCGCTACATAGCGATAAGGCCACCAAACTTTGCTTTGACTGTGCTTTAAGTTTTAAATGCTGCAGTAGCGTAAATGCTTGGGTAGTAGGTGCCTAGCACTTGGGGTATTTTTATGTCTTGCACAATTTTATATTTAGTGACATCTGCATATGCAAGCAGTTTCTAGCTAAGTACCTAGTTCTGAGCTAGTATATACATTGGCAAACTTGGAACTGTTTGTAAAAAAGTGTAACTGCGTGACCACTTTAAAACATTGCCCCAGTTTTGAGAAGAATGATTAAATCAACGCTCAACTAACAGCTTTTCAGTTGTCACATGGCAAACGTTATTGTGGCGGTCTTTTGAGAAGTTGAGCTCATGTGCTGGAGTAGTAGCAATACCGTCACACACAATTTTCTATCTCACTATCACCAGCTATTCCGTCCATCACAAAAAGCCTTGATATCAGTCCAAAATTATATAGGGACTAATATCAAAGGGTATTTATATATTTATAGGTTATTTTATTTATTAAACTAACGGTAACGGTACAAAAACGTCGGATCGTATCGACCTTAACGTGCAATCAGCATTTTAGTTTTAAATATTTTATTAGTGACTTTTTTTACGAAACTGCCTGTCGTTGTCATCTTTCCTCGTTGCGATTTCAACACCCTACATTAAAAGGCCTGCGAATATAAGGAAAAGTGGAAGAATTATACAGTAAACACACAGGAGCTAGGGCGAAGCCAGAGCGTCCAGAGCCAACAACAGAAAGTTTCATACTGGGTATTGTTTCGGTTTTTAGGCTGTATTTTGTGTGACATAGACATATATGTGAATGTATTCAAAGCCTTGAACACCGGCGCAAGGTTGCTTGTCTGGCTGTTTTCTACAAGATACATTTCGGAGAGTGTGCTCAGGAGCTATTCAATTTGGTCAAACCATCTCCTTTCTACCATCGAACTGCGAGGCACCGAAAGAATCTGCACCGTTACGTGGTTGAAATACCATCAACACGTACGAAGCGTTTTGCTTCTGCCTTTCTGATCCGCACCGCAAAGGCCTGGAATGCCCTCCCATCTTCCGTCTTCCCTGATACCTATAATCTGGGTACCTTCAAATCAAGAGTGAATAGGCATCTTCTAGGCAAGCGCGCTTCATCTTAGGCTGCATCATCATTTACCATCAGGTGTGGTTGCAGTCAAGCACCTGTCAAAAAAAGTATACAACTAAATGGCGTAAAAAAATACTGAAGCCATCCTAATTATTATAAACACTCAGCGTGACACGCTCAAGATGGACAAAACTACTATAATTATGGGATTGTTTACCACGCTGGCCCACATTGGTGGAGGCAAGTATTTAATGGTTTTATAGTTATGTCAGTGTTAGTTCAATATAAAATCTAACTACATATATATATCTATATAGCAGGGCTACTTCGCCCCGTGACCAGTGTGACTAGCGCTTTAATGCAGAACATCATTATATTTAGCACCGGAATCTCCCAAGGTGAACATTATTTTTGGGGACGGAAAATTTCGCAACACATTTCCTCTGTTAAAAGATTGAAAAAAGTCTCCGAGGCGCTAGGTTTGATTAATATAAGTTTTCCAACCGTTTTACAATACAAAAAATAAATAATAAATCTATTATTTGATTATTTGAGAAAATAACAAAACATGAAAAAAACATATAAAGTACCACACGCTACACAAAAACATATGAAAAAGAAGAAAAAAAAAAATTAGGAAATATCTTAAAATTAGGAAACTAATTAAAATTAAATAAACTAAAAATAAATAAATATAATGCTATGCTGGCAGTGACATATAATGTATAACGTTAACATATCTGTGGTGTTGTTTCTTCCAAACAGAGTATCGCCTCAGCGTTATGCTGTATCAGTGGTTTAGTGATAGCTTCTACAGCGCTGATTTATTGATACAGCGGCATTTATTTAACTAAGCGGTGTTGGCGTAGTGGTTAGGGCTTCGGTCTCTCTTTCGGGGGCCTGAGTTCGATTCTCGTCACGCACCTCTAACTTTCAGAGTTGTGTGCGTTTTATAATTTAAGTAATTATAATATCACTTACTTCAACGGTAAAGGAAGTCATAGTGAAGAAACCTGCATGCCTGAGAGTTCTACATACGGTTCTCAAAGGCATGTGAAGTCTAAGGTCCAAAACCTTTTCAGTCTGAGAGAAGCTCTGTGCTCTGTAATAGGCCGTTAATAGGTTGATAGCTGTTGCCCGCATTTATAACACGGACGAAGATAAAAACTTTCCACAGGATTGATTACAAAACCTTCCCGGCTTATGTTACTGAACGTTCTATCAACTAAATCTATGTTAAAAATCAAGGTAGTGGGCCGTGAGTTAATGTCCCAACGCATTAGTGTCTAGGCACAAACCTCGTGTGAGGAAACCCAGAGATGTGAAAAAACCACGTATCGACAAAGGAGCAGTCCCAAACTAACCTTGATGTAGGACAGACCTCTGTCATTTATCTGCTATCGTATGAAACTACACATATATTTTAACCGTCTCGTGATTCCTTTAATATTCCATAATATTCATATCATAACACCCGATACCACATGATTATAATGATGATGATGACTAGCTATGGTCTGCGACTTTTGTTTCGGTACTAAAAATCCATCTAGAATCGCTTGTTTTCCAAGATGAAAAGTATCCCGTATCCTCCAAGATTAAAGCTTTCTCAATAAATCGGTTGACGTGCTCAACCGATCTAAGGTAAGAAACGCTTTGTTTAGTCCCTGGGGATCCATTTTCCGGGTGCTTTTCCTTCATAAAACTATTTTAGGTCTGTCTCCAACAGAGAAGCTTTGTGCTTAATTACGATAAGATTAATAAAATAGTGAAGCCGAATATAAACAGACGGTTATACTCGTTTATATGATATATAACAAAAAATTTATTTAAGATCTCTACAATTTACTTACCATTTTTTTGCACAAGATTTGTTTTTATACTAGCTAAATGAAAACTAAGAACTAAGTAATTTGCGGGCTAAGCTTTCAGGGATATCGCAGCTCATACAGCTTATCGGATTATCCGCGGCATCGCCACAGAATGCGAAATTGCTTAGCACGTCTTTGTTGGTAACTATACACGGCCGGAGCCTTCCAGTCCAAATCAAAGGAAATTTAGAAATCATAAATTCTTAAATGGCCCCTTCCGGGGGTCGTATCCGGGACCCGATTATAAGAAATCCGTGTCAGAGGGGTCGAAAAAAATAAATAACTAAATAAAAATATTATGACATTACACGCATCGCCATCTAGCCCCAAACTAAGTGTAGCTTGTGTTATGGGTGCTAATATGACTGAAGAATAAATTCACGAAAAATAGGTATTCCAAAATATATACCTATATATTTTTATTCCTCTGCAAGTTATCCGTTGACTGCAATTTCACCTGCAGTCTAATATGGTAGCGGGTTAGCCTGTGAGCTAGTATGGTAGTCATACCCCTAATCGGTTTCTACGCGACATCGCACCGGAACACTAAATCGTTTAGCGGCACGTCTTTGCCGGTAGGGTGGTAACAAGCTACGGGCAAAGCCTCCCACCAGACCAGAAATTTATGAAGATTTATGTTTATCTGTTATTTGTAATATACAGATAAACAACCAGACACTGAAAAACACATACAAACATTTTCCGATTGTGGGATTCGCACCCACTGCCTTGGACTCAGAAAGCAGGGTCACTGACCACTGCGCCAATCAACTTGATCCATTTCCATTTAAAGAACCCCTTTGGTATTATTCCAATAATTATTTCAATTTCCTTTTTAAAAAGTTCTTTTTTCCCCATCTATCAATCGAAAGTATCCATTCGAAAAGCTCTTTGACACTCATTTCCTTGATTTCAAAAACCTTTTTATTCTATGGAAAAATTTAGTCAGCAGTTGAAAAGGGGAAGACGAGAAAAATTGTGTCATCCAAGTAAATGAAAATGCATATTTCTCCTATAGTCGTATAGATTGTTATTCTTTAGTAGCTTTTGCCCTCGGCTTCGTCTGTGTTGACTTCAGAATTTCGTCTAAAGAGTCGCTTGTTAACAATTATTAAACATAGCACGGGAACTATTTGATAGATCGGTATAGAAAGTACCTACGTGTCCTTTTCACAGCATAGGTGAAATGCGTACAAAATTTCAAAGCTGCCTGTCCGTGGCTTAGCTTGTAAACAATTTTAAATTTTCCCTCGAGAACTACTTAAGGCGTCGGGATAAAAGATAGACTATGTTCTTTTCCAAGTAAAAGGCTACATGCTTGCCAATTTTCACCCAAATCCGTATAGCCGCTTTTGCGTGATTGAATGACAAACATACACACTTTCACATTTATTATATTAGTAGGTATTATCCGACCAACCCAATACTGCAGGGTACGTGTCTCCTCGCAGAATTTAAATGGTTTCGGTGGTAGTCCGATTGACTTGACACGCCTTTGAGAACATTATGGAGAGCTCTCAAGTTTTTTCTTTACTTTACTAGAAGTTATAATTTAGGCGTTTGCGATACAAGTGTGCAAAGTCATCCATAATATGTATGACTATGACGTTATAATGTTAACGTCATATTATGACGTTTTTCATTACACATGCGAGGAAAAAAAAGGTCTAAACATTCAAATATTCTCAGAAAATAACTGACCCTTTTTTGCTCGATTTGGCGGATTTAAATCTACTATTGGTTTTTTTTCAATACATATTAAATTATTAATAATAATCAAACACGAAGTGAAAATATTAACAAAATATTAATTACGGAAAATGGCGCGATACAGTCTATAGGAAAAACACAATATAAATAAATTTATTTTCGTATTTAAAAAATAACCCATTATGAATTATTGTGAGTAATTTGATCAAATTAAATGATAATTTATCATTATTAGAAGGTCTAGAATATATTTTCGTTTAAGTCGTTCTATTTTTAGTTGCTTCAAAACCACTCTCAGAATTTGTTCGTTAAAAATAAAATATAAAATAATAAGTTTTTTTTCGAATACATACACTACCCAAAAATAAAGCCTTTTTAAAAGGTGAAATTCTAACGACTGCTTATAGCGCTGTGGTTTATATGTGGGAGTTCCCAGGTTCGATACCCTACAGATAAAGACGTGCCACCATGCGATTTAGTAATCCGGTACGTTGCGGAAACAACCGATTAGGGGTGTGGGTTTAATACAACTGCCATACTCCATATAAGGTTAGCCCGTTACCATAAGACTGCATCATCACTTAACACCAGGCGAGATTGCGGTCAAGGGCTAACTTTTAGTGGAATAAAAGCATAAAATATTCGCGGGATTTCGGTAAATACCAATTAATATTTTCATCTCTTTATAAGGGTCACCTTGCATTGTACAAACCATTTTGCGATGCAAATTGCAATGCACGCCGATCGCGAAATCGATTACCTACGAGGGTTTTTCAATTCTGTGGAAAAGCTTGCTGGATTTGTGGTGACAGATAAAATAAGACTGCAGTGTTGTTTGCTTTCCATTCAAACGATTTCAGACTACTATCTGGTTATTGCATCGCGATTTATAACCTAAGGCTCTATGTACACGACGTATAAACAAGATTTGTGAGCTACCTACTAGCTGCCCGTTTTCATTTATTTCAAGTAGGCCTACTTTATACTCAATATAGGGTGTAAAGTTATATGAAGAGTATAGTGCGGTATTTATATGATTTTATGTTTTTGACAAGCTCCTTTGAGGATCTTCCAAGTAAACCTAACTTTGGCGAGATACACCGTGTTGCTTTTGCACACCTAAAGGCCAAAAAAAAAGGAGAATAGTTGGAAAATCCAAAAGTGCACGCCTCATAATCATTGAGATGAGATTATCTGTAAATTTGTAAAAGTATTTAGTAAATAATAATTAAACTACATCTAATTATACCGTGAAAAGTAATAGGCTTCTGTTCCTTAAAATACCTATAAAAAAAACCAACTCGATAAGTGAAATATTTTGCTCGTTATCGTGACCACAAGATACGGGATCCACATATACAGACACACGGACGTCCAAGACAGAACTTTTTTCAACAATTTTTTAATTAGTTAAAATAATAAAAAGAGATTTAAAAATATCACGAGTGTTAAAAATAGGGTTTTTTCTCAACATTTGTCTATTTATGTTCACTTATAAAAGCAATGAAGAATAAAAAAAGTGTCATTTTAAGTTGGAGAATCACTCGGTGTGCGTAACTGACAGTAATACCCACCTAAACGCCTCGCTTATAAGTTTTGCAATAAGAAAAAGAAGGGTGTTTTAATAGAAGAAAACAAGCAAATCTTTGGTACAGTTTATTATATTAATGACAGCGAATTGCACAAGTTTCACTTACATTGACGTATTAGTTACAAGGCATTTTACACTTTACACTATCACCCAATCATTGGTTCAAAAAATACTACTAATAATATAAATTTCGAACACTCATTAAACTGCGAGAAAAGTAATTCCGTCAATGGGCTCAAAGTTCTGGGGAACATTATTGACGCAAATGCTTTTCTGTAATTTATTTACAACAATTTCAATACTAAATGCAATATATACCTACAGGTTTTACAATAATTTATGTTATAGTAAGAATGATAATTGTAATTATAAAAATGTCTTGATTTAACAGCTTTCACGTATTTAAAATAAATATTTATTCTTATCAAACATTTACTTTGGGCCTAGATTACAGATTACAGATTACACTATTTTATACATTTTTTTGATTTATACAATGTTATGTAAATTCGCTTAAAGCTGTTTTACTTATTATTTTAAATACTACTCCGAAATATGAACTTGCAGTAACAGTTAAAGTACCTGTAACAAGAAAAAATACAATTGGATTAATTAGTTTACAAAAATCTCGAAGTTAGAAAATTGACATCTTACAGCCCCTTGGATTGGTGAGCTAAGGGCTGTTTTTAACTCTCGGTTTTGAAATTTATTTAGACAACCCTACTGTTTGTATAGTTATTTTAAAATATTATAACAATAGTGTTATAATAAGATTGTCTTGATTTAATTACTCCAAGGCTTGTCTGGAAGAGATTGCTTAAGCAATAAGACCGCCTTCGCACACCAATGACTGTTGTTATATGTTGTTTTTAATGTATTTGTGTGCATTCAAGTGTTATCTATATATAGTGGTACTATCTATCTATCTTGTATTTAAACTTTAGCCCCGAACCCAGTTTAAGGCTTAAATAAACCTCTGCACCGATCTTGATGAAATTTACCACAGATAATGGCCACATTCTGGAGCCGAACATAACACACTTTTTATCCCGGAAAAATAAAAGGTTCTTACGGGATTAATGATAAAATTTGTTTTGTAATATACAAGTATATTACCGCGGAAAGCGGTAGTTGTAGTGAAGCGGGGATAGCCCAGTGGGTAGGACTTTGCACTTTCGGGGGTCTGATTTCGAATCCCAGAAATCCTCTAACTTTCGTAAGTTATGTGCGTTTTGAGCATTAAAATATCACTTACTTCAACGGTGAAAAACAACATCGTGAGGAAACCAGCATGCCTGATAGTTCTCTATAATGTTTTCAAAGGTGCGCAAACCACAGGGCCAGCGTGGTGGACTACGGCCTTATCCTTACGTTTACTATTCGTTGTTAGTGATAAAAGTTGAAACCCACGTACACTACATTCTCTAAATTGGGTGCTATTCCTTTATCCCTTATTGTTGCTTACCCAGCGCAATAGACTTTTTTTTTTCTGCTGCTACTGCCACACATCTCTCAAATAAACTGTTCTGTAACGCTTAAAAAACAAAAACAAACGCGGGCGTTGTGGCGAAACAGTAAAAAGTATATGCGTAAGTATATGTATAATGCGTATACTATTCTTTAATTTATAGTGCTATCATGACTATTGGATACAAGCAGGCGTTACTTTGCGGAATTCCATGATATATTAAGAAAATTAAGCTTAATTTGCTATAGGTACTTACTCCGCGAAAGATAAAGATATTCTTAGCAAATATATATTGTAAAGTCAACATTTCCCGAGGATGCTCCGGTTTCGGAGCGAAACGTGCGTAGAGGGTACATAATACATTGCCGAAGATCTGTTTGGTGTGGATTATAAGGATTAAATTAATTACAAATGTCACCATACTGATTCTTTTGCTTTTCGCGGAGTATAGCAAATTAAGCTTAATTTTCATAAGCTATCATGAGACTGCTTGATCTTAAAATGACGCCCATGTTATTTTACGTTAAATCGATCCAAAGGCAAGACCGTATAACTTCTATGGTGGCACGTGTTATAAATATAAACTCTATTTTTATGTTGACTCTTAAATTCCTCGCCAGTATTGCGGTTCGACGATCGATATATTTTTATTGGGTGCTATAAGTTATGAGTCATTCCTGAGTGTGCTTACTAATGGCCCGAAATCTAATTCCATGCTGTGAGAGTGTTTTTTTATAGTTATAATTGACGGACCTCATGGTAAATGCAATACCATCTACTATAAACTGATCAACAGGCTGTGTAAGGGATTCGTACTGAAAAGTGCCGCCCTCTATCCATGAATCTGAGGCGTCGGTAGTGCTTGTAATCACACAGATAAACCACGCCCTTTAGACCAAGACAACTATTTATACTCTTTATTTGCACACAGATAAAAATACAGAAGAATAAAAAAAAAACACAGATAGCAGAAGTATGCAAAAGGCGGCCTTATCGCTTCGTAGCGATCTCTCTAGGCAACTTTAGGATAAGGAAAACAAAAGGATAACTTACTGCAGGTTGTACATTAAAAAAAATATGTATACTAATACTTAAACTGACACTGACTGGAACTCCCTACAAAAGATCTATATCCAGCAGTGGACGTCGATTGGTTGACATGATGATGCTGATGATGATAATACTTAAACTAGATTACACAAATAAAATAATATATAATATAATAAATATTAAAAAAAAAAAAAAAACTAAGATATACTTTAACTATGCTGCTTAGCGGCAAACATAAGCATGGCGGTAGTACATTCCCAGATGAGCACTGTCACGAAAAGCTCTTTCTAAATAAATCTATTAAATATCTCATATTTATTTAGATATTTATTTGATTTATTACATATCGTCAAAACACACATCGCCATCAAGTCGCAAACTAAGCAAAGCTTGTGTTATGGGAGCTAAGATGACTGATGAATATTTTTAAGAATAAATTATATTTAAATATAAATATTTATGAATATGATTAAACAAATGAACACCCAGTATAGCAACTGCCGACTTAAAACTTGAATATTTAACTGAATGAGGGCAGCTGGAATTCCCTTAAATTCTCAACGAGTTTTAATGCGCTTCATTATGGGGCATAAATGGCTCATCATATTTAATAAAATACTTTTATTTGAGACATTAGGGCATGCTTTAGAAAAGTCACAAAAGTTTAATAGAACGGTATTTTAAAACACCGTAAAGGAAAAAAGTAAATGAAGGAGGTTTTTTTTTATATGATGATGATAATAAAATTTGGAATGCCAATCGAGCCGTTTTGACAGCCGGTTGGCGCAATGCTTCCTGAGTCCAAGTTCGTTGGTTCGATTCGAGCTGAAAAATGTTTGTGTGATAACATTAATGTTTTTCAGTGCCTGGGTGTTTATCTGTATGTTATAAGTATTTATGTATATTAATCGAAATAAATATTCATCAGTCATCTTAGTACCCATAACACAAGCTGCGCTTACTTTGTGGCTAGATGGCGATGTTTATACTGTCGTAGTATCTTTATTTATTTTATTAAACTACGAGTATATTATTTCAACAAACAGATCTACACTGTTACTTAGTTTACATTCCAATGAATGTAAACTTAAACGGAGCTAGAGCTAGAGCTTTAGACTGGCTCATGAGCAATTCCAGAGCACTTTGTTTCCACGTTTCTAGCACGCACGGCAAAGATCTCCTAACGGAAAGATCTGTGGTTTAGTAACTTTTCTCACAGTAACTAACGTCCTGTCATTCTCATCTTTCACCACAAGGTGTGATTGCAGCAAAGTGACAGCTAAAAAACAGTGACAATTAAAAGAAAACACGAAAAAAATAATAACATAAGCCTACTACCTACTACGCGTAATTGTATATTTAAAAAATACAAATTTGTTAGCCGGAAATCGACCCAGGTCGAACACGTGAAGCCGCATCGTACTCTACAACGTCAGAGGGGACGTCATAATTCTACGAAACTAGGCTAATCTTGGTTAGCATAAAACTGTGAATATTTAAAGTAAAAATGTTCCATCTTCTTCTTACGTCAAATGTAGGTAAGGTACGACGTAAGATGAAAAGATGTCCTCAGAAATTCATCAAAAGCACAAAAGTGTATATTATATTTTTTCGTCTGGTGGGAGGCTTTGGCCGTGGCTACCGAGAAAGACGTGCCGCTAAGCGATTTAGCGTTCCGGTGCGATGTCACGTAGAAACCGATTACGGGTATGACTACCATACTCCCTAACACGTTAGCCCGCTACCATCTTAGACTGCATCATCACTTACTACCAGGTGAGCTTGCAGTAAAGGGCTAACTTGTAGGGGAATAAAAAAATTAAAAAATATATCCAGCACTTAAACAGCGTGGTGGGTCTATGCCCTAAAAGTCTATCTACTATGAGAGAAGAATTCTGCAAGTCAGAGTTACTTAGAACTTTTACTGCGATGAGATGAATTTATTCTAGAGTCTATTATAAGTATAGCGTTAAGACAAAAGCAAAATTCCTTAAGCCGATTTACCTTTATTACATTGTGGTGATCACCATCTGTTCCATAAAACAACTATATTTAGATAGGCTACTGGCATTCGTTAAAATAAAAGTTTATTGGCGTTATGAGTATTTTACGATCCATCTATACGATAGATTTTAGTGTTGGAGTATTATAATATGGAATGTGCCTCTCCCAGAAGTCTTTGTACTAAAATATTTTTTTTCATTAACATCGGTTTTGGATGGTAGACCCACCACGCTACTTTAATGCGGGATGGTGGGCTTAAACGAATATAACGTGTCAGTGGTAATATCCGGGACCGACCTAACATGCTCTCTGAGGTACGAGGGTTGACACCGCTAATTTTCTAGCTACGGGCTGGTATTGAAAATTCTTGAACATAATTACACGATACCTTTTCTGGTGGGTGGCTTTACGTGTGGCTAGTTACCACCTTACCGACAAAGACGTGCCGCTAGGCGATTTAGTGTTTCGGTGCGATGTTGAGTGGAAACCAATTAGGGGTGTGACTACCATACTCCCTAACAGGTTAGCCCGCTACCATCTTAGACTGCAGCATCAATTACAACCAGGTGAGATTGTAGTCAAGGGCTAAGTTGTAGTGGAATAAAAAAAAAACTAACAGTTTTTGGTCCGGGATTCAAACCCAGGACCAAGTGATCCGTAGTTAAACTTGCTAACAAGAGGCAGCGTAAACATGTTAAATACATCTTAATATATATAAATCTCCTGTCACGATGTTTATCTGCGATGGACTCCTAAACTACTTAACCGATTTTAAATTAAATTGGCACACCGTGAGCAACCAACCAACTCCAACTTAAGAGATAGGAGAGCTTAGAACTTTAATTATAGTTCCAATTTTATTTTATTGCAAATTATTTGTCTATAATTAATTGACAGTCACATGTTATATATATATATATATATATATATATATATATATATACTACTATACTCATTTAAGGCTTAGCGATACTGAATACTGTAAAAACAAAATCAAACGCAGACGAAGTCGCAGGCAACAGCTAGACATATTATATGAATCTTACCGCTTCCTCTCGCCTACATCGGCAAAGATGCATCCGACTCTTATGGGTCGATCTAGCGTTAACCATACACACTCTATATATTCATTGTCACTTATCGTGCCTTATTCCTTTGACTTCCTTCCTTTGCTTTGACTGGCCTCAAAATCGACAGTAAGTCGAGCGCATCGGAGGCGAGGCCACAGCTCGCCGCCTCTGTTCACACCGCTGGCTTTGACTCTTAAGTTCTCTCAGCAAGTTAAGATTGCTAGTACGCCTATCATTATCATATCAATTCTGTTGTACACACACCCTTTCACCAAATATTTAATAAATAAGCTTTAATTTATTTACTCTGTCACGATATAGAATCACATATTTTTAAAGTATTGCTGTCTTGTTCACAATTTTTCCTGTAGAAAAAGATAGCAATACTTTAGTTTAGATATTAAAACTCTAATTGCACCACTAAAAACCATTTCATACCAATCTCACTACTCTAAAATTTGCTAATTATTGTGGTAAGATAATTACTTAGTTGAAAGAGTGGCTACTCTAGCAGTCTGATTTATGTTCTTGCAATCTCAGCAGATAATTGCGAATCGGGTAGATTAGGGAGGAGTAGGTTCGAAACGAAATTCGATATTTAGCGTGAACTCGCATAGTTATGGAACTGTTTGAAACTGCTTTAGTTGACTCAGATTAAACCAATATCGTTCTGCTGTCGAATAAACTTGTAGTTCATGAAACTATTTCGATCCGGAACTACATATGGATGTGGGCGAAGGTTTTAAGTGTTTTAATCATGCGCGATCATTGCTACATATAGGATTTGCGCCAGTTTGAAATCCGGATTTTTAAATGAATCATTATTATCAATCGATAATCCATTTAAACACATTCTAAGCGTGAATATAGAATAATAGTAAATAAGTTTGTGTAAACTACTAGCGAATACGTTTTTCTTTTTAAGTGTTCGTGAATATTTTACTGTTGCTGTATATGTCTTATTAATGTAAACTCATACTAATGCTTTCCCTCTCGCCATATGGTGACTGGGAAGACCGCTTGTACACGCTATAATATTTGTTGTTATACTTGTTTCTATTTTTTTTCTGCTGTATCATTATTTGTTTGTGCTTGTCTTTCACAGGAGTGAAGAAACTAAGACCATTGTGTGGATTAGCAGGCTTTAACAATTACAATAATGTTATGTTAGTCTTAGTATTCGAGAATTCTTTGAGACAATACTGTTTTTCTAGCACCGAGCTGGTAACTAGTTACTAAGTACTTATTTAATAGAAAACTCAATTTAATAATAATTTGGAAATATTCCGCTTTCTTGCAGCAGATTTTTTCTATCAATGGTTGGCTGTTAGAAATTTCTTGCAATATAAGACCGCCTAGATTTTACTTTTATTTGGTTTTGGTAATTTTTTTTTTGAGCATAGTTATAAGTTTTTGTGCAATATAGTATTTATTGGTAGGACGTGGGAATTGAAAGCAACAGAAACAGATTTGTGGGGAACACCAACACGTCGTTTAACCTTACTCTATTGCTTTGTTTACCAGCTGGGCAGTTTGCGAAGTAATAAAAAGCATTGAGCAAAGCCTTAATATATCTTTCCAACAACGACATCCACCATAAAGCGTGTAACGTATGACGGGCACACACTCCCACTGAAGTAGTCACAAATTAGGACCATTACAGACTACCCTTCGCATTAAGCACAATTAAAATAGAAGTTGCAATGTCACTTGACTAAAAGCTTCGTAACAAAGTTACTTTCTAACGTGTTGACAACTAGGTCATATTATTTATAATTATTCCGACAAAAGAAGATACTCCACGGGCGCATTCAATATATTAGAAGTTCGTTTGACGTAACACTCGAAATCAATTCTACAATTGTCTTTATAATTTTAGCACATTCTTTAAATATTTTTATTATTTACACAGGAACTTGACTAGCACACCTAACTGACGCCTCATTTAGGCATAATCCTCAGCAGGATCATCACTGTAAGCTTTTATATCGACTCTTTATTTAAAGGGACCCATAAATACTAGATATAGTGTCTATGGCATCGAAGCTCTCGAACGGATGAACGGATTTTTGCTTTGTTTCAAAGGAAAATTAGACGGGAATGTTTTTAGCGAAGTGTGATATAAAAAGGTTTAAGATGGCCGGACACTAAACATAGAAAAATAGCAGATGACAATTTTTTTCACAACTCAAATCGACTCAAATGGTATCAATTGAAAGGGCTAGACTAGTAGAATGACGTGTCGGCAGTGAGAAATATTTGTGTCGGGGGTTTTTAATTTTTTTTTTATCATGTGATAAGTTTTCATTTTCACTCACCATATTAACGAGTTGATGGCAAACTAAGTGAGTGAACATCCCTATATGTTCGAAAAATTTGTGAGTTTTCTGAGTATGTCCTAATGTTTTATGACAAAAGTAATGTATAAATATGATAGACCCATTTGGGCCCACAGATGACTAGCATTAAAACTCTCTTCATATTAGGAGCATTTAAATGGAAATTGCCACATTACTGAGCTAAAAGCCTAATGACAAACCGTTGCTTTCAAATGTTTCATGACAATTTAGCTAAATTATTTTAAATTACTCGACTGAACGCAGTTAATTACGCATGTACGATAAAGCATTATTTAGAGTAGAGCATATTAGTCAATCCAAGTATAGATTTTCGGACAATTATTCGTTTGGTTGGATATAATTTTAGTTTCAATCTGTCATAATTGGTATTATATAGCCGAATTTAACCGTAAACTAAGTCGGAAAGTGCCCGACTAGTTTAAAACCCTAACTAAGTTTACTACAAAACATATTGCGCGATTTGGCTCACGAGCAAGAATTCAAGGCTTTGAAATTACTAAATTGTTCAAGCAGGGTAAAATTATTTTTACGATTTCAACAGAGTTCCCCAATTTTATGACTTTAACAGATTTTCCTAAATAGTCTTTTCCTCTTGAATTAACGGCTTTTCGACGTTAATATTTCGGCTTTTAGTCAATATTAGAAAAGTGCCAGCCAACTGGAAAATATTATGGTCGCAATCAACGTCCAGTGCTAGACATATTTAAATTAATAATTACATGAGTTATATCTAAAAACTTACCACATAATTAAAGTGCTGATACGATTGGCTCCTTATCCGATGAAACCACAGATTTATCTACAAACATATACATTTTAACGCAGTCTTGTTCATTTGGACTGGGATTGTCCTCTGGCTTCTCATCTGGACTTACGTTTTCGACATCGTCTTCATAAACCTTTAACTTATCATTATATTCTATATTATACTTAACAGTGGGCTTAGTTACAGATGTTAAAAGAGACTCTTGGATCGTATCATTTCCATTGCACGTCTTTTCTGAACGGTACATTCCTGTTCTCTCAGACTGGTTAAAGTTTCTTTTTGACTTCTTGGCAACAAATGCCCCTAAACACGGGAGAATCTGCTTAAACTCTTTGCGGAAATTTTCGTTGAGCCATGCATACAGGAATGGATTATAACAAGTTGATGACATTGCTATAAAGTGTGCAATGAAAAATAAAACCATATAGTACCTCCAATCTTCAGCTAAGGAATAAAAGTCACTACTTATGTTTATCAAATTCAATGGCAACCATGAAAGGCCAAATATCGCTACCATTGCTATAAGCATTCTATTTGTTCTTCTTTTTCTTTCTCTTTCTGCATCTTCTTTTTTACTGTTCTTACTGCCGGGTCTAGATTTAAGCCGATCATTTAATTTTATACTAACACAAGTGTAACAAAATGCCATCACTATGAACGGGAACACAAACTGCATGATCGTTGTCACAGCCCCGAAGGCTTTTCGGAATTGATCTGACGGCCATTTTTCAGCACAATAGACGTCCTGTAGGGTCATATAATATCCGTAAGGAAATGTTACAAACAAAGCGAATACCCAAATGAAAATAATAAGACCAATACAAGTTTTAATTTTCATCCGGGGTTTGAATGGGTATATTATAACAAAGAACCTATCGATGGCAATTGAAGTGAGGGTTAAAGTGGAAATGTAGACGCTGCAGCCTTGAGCATAGGGCATGATATGACAGAGTAAGCCCCCAAATACCCATCTGCCTAAGAACGTGTAAAGAGGAGTAAATGGGACTGCAAATACACATAACAATATATCGGACAAGGCCAAGTTCGTGATAAACAGATTAGTGACAGTTTGCATGGCTCGATTTCTGATTACCGCATAGCAAACAAGAGCATTACCGAAGATGCCTACTACGAAAATAATTGTGTACGCCGTGCAGAAAGCAGCTTGAATCGCTTTATCTTCAATCGGATCCGGCAATGTAACATTGTCATCTGTTGAAGTATTCTCGAACGCAGTAATGATGTCGTTATACAAAGAGGTTTCGTTTGTTGGCCATGCGTTCTGCATAGTTTTTGCTCAAATTATATAACAATCATATTCCTTTTAGGCTTGTTATTGATGTTGTCATTGTTATAAGTTTGATACTTTTTGTGGTTTTTCTTTCTTATTTGCAATGGTTCACAGGTTTTCATACTGTTTATGGTTGATTATTTAGTTTCCTTAATGACAGTAAAGTCGTATCATAATTGAGTCATCGTGGTTTCTTCTGTCAGTAGCAGGAAATCTGAAACAAACGAAAAATACTCAATAAGCATCTTAACGAGATACTCAAAAATGATAATGTTTATTTTTTCCAATTACAATGTAACCAGCCGGTTCAAAAGTTCAAATTCAAATTTTAATATTTTGTATTCTATATAGAACTCTATAAAAACTTTTGAAACGTCAAGTATGCCGATTTGTATATCGACTCCGAACTGTTAGGAACTCAGTACCAAAAAGTTTCAGCCTGGGCTAGAAATCATTATTTCGGTGAAAATAACAGGAGTGTACGGAGAAACAGTCTTGTAACATAATCCTTCGATAATATTATAATATAGAAATTGTTTCAACATTCCATATTAATTTCTTAAAACGAATCATCGTCATTTTAGACGACCGTCTATTATTCAAGCGGTATAAAATATAGTAGGAGCACGATAATTCTCAATAATTTATGGGGGTTAAAGCCCAATTAAGGCAAAATTAATTATCTTAGCCTTAGATAAATGTTATTATCATCCAATGCACTAAGTGACCCATCCATTATCAGTTATTAGTTGTTAGTTGTTACTATAACTACCGCGTGCAAAATTGTTTAGTTTAGCAATACAGATATAGTATAATGTAAACGGAATTTATACGCTGATGTATATATCACGAAAAGTTAAAACGTATTACTTATTCAATTTGTTGATGAGAACAAAATCTTGGTTAGAAAAATTTAATTGATATCGATGTAACAATCATTTTTATATCAGTGTGATGCCAAGTGTTGCGGGAGATCAGAGTTCAGTGCAGTCACCACACCTCCTCTTCCCATGGAGGTCGTACGAGGCGACTAAGGAAATACAACGGTGAATGGGCAGAACTGTCCTCTTTGCTACTATTTCCAATCTACTGCGATTAGCAAGCCGTCTGCCCACCGCAGTGATTATCCCAAATCCCAGTGGGAGAGGCCATCTATGGACTGTTATAGGCTACTGATGATAATTAGCTGTATATCAAAAGGTTGTGACATTTTGAAGCGCTTCAAAATGTCACAACCTAAATCCCTAGCGTAGATAGCAGCATCCATCGAATTGGGCGAAATGGACTTTGTAATAGTCCTGGTAAAGAGCGCATATAGAAGAGGGGAGAGCGTGGAGCCCTGAGGCCCTCTTATCGGCCTGAGGAATGATAACCTTGTTTCTATATGGTGACGGAAGGTGCGATTCGAGACATAGTGCTTCAACGGATGTACTAATCTGTTCTACTAAGGAGCTTGTAAAGCAAGATGTCGTGCCATACACTATCGAAGGCTTTGACCACATATTATGAGTGTTAGGCTCTGAAGCCGAATTGCTGGTTGTTGAGTAAGTAGCTTTCGCTCTTCAATGACTGCCTTTAATCCATTTAGGATCTCCCGCTTAAACACTTTGGCCAGTGAGTTGAGTAAGCTTATAAGGCGATAGTTAGTAAAAAGATTGCGGGGTTTACCCGGCTTCTTAATGCCTATGACCGTTGCTCCTTTCTACGAGTTGTAGTGTGCCATGAAAAGTGTTGAAAATAACATAGTTACAACAAGGAACAAGTAGGTTAATTATTTGACCTAGGAGCAATTTAAGTTTATTTAAGTTTTTGTTGTTGATGGAGTCGGGGCCGGGGGCTTTTTTATTGTGAAAGGAAGAGGGTTAGCATCGGGATGTTGCGCAGTCTCGTACTGTACGCTTAGTATAACATTTGCTTGCTCGCAATCGACGAGGCGTTTTCGAGTTTTGAAATACATCAGAGTAAATTATTTCTTATTACTATTGTATGTATTGCGGGACTAAACCAAGTGAATCTAGGCCCATTTTACTATAACGGTATAGAGTTTAATATGCGGAACCGAGTCTCCGATTGCTACCGAGAAAATCTTGTTCTAATTCTACAGTTTCAAGGCGAATGCCTCCTCTTAAAACCTAACCTAACCTCCTCTAGGACAAAGGTTATCTTGGCCACACGACCTTTTACACCACATCCTCCTATTTTATACCCTTACTAGACCATTTAAAATCAAAGTAATGTTTTATTCAGCACAAAATTTGACGTTTCAAAATCCGGTATATTTCCGGTCCGATTACGACATATTATTACTGTAATAGCGGCTGATAAGAGCAGCTAATCTGTATAAGTGGAGCTTTACGACGCTCGGATTAAACGGCCATAAAGATACCAAGCCGTTGGCTCTTTTGTTATGCGAATCCATCGTTAGGGCAATTACGTGCAGTAGTGAGTTTCCGACGCCAACAATAATTTACGACCTCCTGATTTAAAAATAAATATATATCCATATCGTTTATTAGAAAATAGACGCTTCAACACAGACGCTTACACGAACACGCGAATCATCAGATAATCACAGGACGTACAATACCCTGTAAACTTAGTAGATAAAGTTCGAACCCATAGAGGCTTTTTAATAAACGTGACATAACGTTTAAATAGCTAAGCAGTGTTTTTCACGCTCGCATTTGAAAGGCACTTTCAGTTGAAGTGTGATAAAAGACTGCATTCCGACGGTATGCCACATTACTGGCCACGTTCCGCCTCGACTTCACACGACTGTAAATTAGAAAAACAAACAGTTACTGACATTAAAATTTATTTTTCGACTTCACTACACTAATGTTCTACACGAATCCACCAGTGCTTTAATTTATTCATATACTATAAAATTCTTATCGTGCTTACTTTATTCTTTGAGTTAAGCGGAAAAATCGATTAAAATACTAGGTTGTTTCGCGTGTTTGCTACCAAAATTTTAAGGGAACAAGCATACACCTGCGTCAAAAAAATTAGGCACGTACGCCACCATTTGGTTGAAAATTGAACGTAAGCGAGTTCTTGAGCAAAAAGTTCAAAACGGTGTTTAGCGCAACAATGGAATGTGGTAGAAAATTTTAATTTAGACTACCAGGGACTCGCGTACCATAGTTTAGATTAATCAAATTCCTATTCGCAACTACTGCATTTTGAAATACCCGCATGGCGTGGCCAGATTAAAATATTATAATGGAGTAAATTTATGACAAATTTACAAAAATTTGCCACGTAAAATCTTGAGCACAGAGTTAATAGGATTTTTATCCTTGCATACAAATAAAGTATGTATCATTATTTAATATTTAAAATAATGCTGTTTATGCGGTTCACAGTTTTTTATTTCTATAGTTTTCTATAATAGCACGAGAAGAAGAAGAAGTATTTATTGCACATACAAATAGGTTAACAAAATAAACCATAATAGAAAACATATGCACAAAGTTACTTATTTCTTGCATTACTTCATCGTTATACTTAGATATTTTTAAACGCACTTACGAGATGTTTTATTAGGATATAAATATTAGTGTAGGTACATATTAGTTATCTCAATAGACTGAGGAAAATGATGATGATGATGATAAATTTATGACCACAGTCAGAGGTATGATTGAATAGGTAAACAAAATTTTGAAATGAAATGGAAAGAGGTTTCTCTCTCTCTCTACAAGAAGGTATCACGTTGCCTGCATAGTGCGGCTTATAAAATAACATTCTCTAAATTTTAAATTTAAGAATCCCCCTTTCAAAGAAGAAATGTTTTTAGTCGTTTTGTGGTGGCGGATCTTGGATTTGAAATTTGTCAAATTGTATAGTATTTTACTAGTCTCGCCCTTTCATTTGATACCCTTATTGATGGAGTCGTGAAAAAATATGCAGTCCGCCATTTTGTGGCGGCGGTCATCTTGGACCGGTTTTCATAGCGAAGAACACTCCCGCCTAATTCAGGTTCCAAACAAAAAAAACAAAATCAATATCGGTTTATACGTCCGGGAAATACAATGCCTTTCAATGTAAATAGATTCCTCGTTTAAAAAAAAATGTATAAATGAGAATAACACTTGACCACAGAATAAGCACTTGACAATGATTCAATCGCTCAGCGCGCAGAACCAATAAACCAAAAAGAATAAATACAATGCCACAGACAAACATACACACAGACAAGTCAAACTTATAACAACCATCGTTTTTGCGTCGGGGGTTAATAAAACTAATAATAAACCCTAGGTACTTAGTTATAAGTACATAAATCTTAATTGTTTTCGGTTTTCCAAGTTCTATTTAATATTCCATCCAACAAAGCCGAAACCTAAAATTACCTCGTACCCTTTCACGGCTAACTAAACGTGAAACTTATATACCTAAGCCTTTTATATCTTGCTCTCTTTACGTCAAAACTCTGCAAATAATATGTGAGAATAATTTGATAATAAAACGGTGTAATGTTAGAGATGCTCACGTGTTTTCTAATTAGCCACCGCACTAAATGTAAAGGCTGAAAAAGGTTTCTTACAAATAAAATAAGGGTATAAGACCCATGAAAAAACAATCATGTTCATCACACAAACATTTTCCAGCTGTGGGATTCGAACCCACGGCCTAGGACTCAGAGAGCAGGGTCGCTGCCCACTGCGCCAGTTGGCCGTATATCTGTAAAATCCTTCCTAAATGAATCCTTTAATAAGGATTCATTTAGGAAGGATTTAAGAAGAACATAGTTCTATACTTTGCTCAGAACAATTTGAGACGAATGTACCTCACGTTACATTGTTCAAACTTAACGATTCAGGCAGCCGATCATGTGTTTCTATCAGTGAAAACCACGAGAGCGGAAAATTTTAAAGGAATAATATTATTAAAGGGCTAATACAATCATGCCTATCTAATACGATGTAATATTATGTTTAACAACAATATGCTTAGTCAGTAGGCCGATGTGCCTCATTTACATACGTGTACATTTCATCAAGATTCCTGACGATTCTCTTTAATAACATTTTAGAAAGGATGAGGAATCTTATGCTAGATCTGAAAAGAATACAAGTATCTTATCATCATCCTAATATCAACCTGTTACCGGCCAACTACGGGGCACGAATCTCCGCCCACAATGACAAGTTCAGACTGTAGTCCGCAAAGCTGGCCCGGTAGTGGATTGGTGGACCTCTCTCTCTGCTATGAAATCGGGCGTCTTGTGACTAATATATTCTAAGAACTGTTTTATAAGGTCAAGTAAAAGCTTCTCGACACATTTGTCTTGCAAAGTCTTTCTGTTTGTGGTAACGTATGAATATTTTACTAAGAATAATCCAGCAAGAAACTCAGCAGTTCCTCTTTTGATAAATAATAATAATAATAATAAAAGTCCTTTAAGTCAAAGTCAAAGTCAAAAATATCTTTATTCAAGTAGGCCCACAGGTGGCACTTTTGATGCGTACATAAGAATTACACGGTAGTGAGATGATGGCGATAACCACATTCGTAAACTTAAAACTAAAGCTACGAGGGTTCCAAACGCGTCCCGGTCTAAGAAGAAGCCCACAACAAACTTAGCCGGGTGTTTTTTTTTTTTTTTTTTGTTATCGCCATCTCACAATGTAATTTTAAATTATTAGAAGAGCAACCTGGTTAGAGCAATAATTTACACCCAAGCTTTTTTATCGTTTACGTAGTCCTTTATACTATAATAGGACTTTTCTATAAGCTTACGTTTAATACAAACTTTGAACTTTTTAAGAGACATCTCCAAGATGTCAATTGGTAGTTTATTGTAGAATTGTATGCAATTTCCTTTAAACGAATTATGAATTTTATGTAACCTAGTATATTGCACTGTAAGTTTATTCTTACTTCTAATGTTTAAATTATTGCAGTCACATTTTTTCTTAAATTTAGAAATGTTTTTATGGACGTACATTAAATTTTCAAATATGTACTGACTATACACTGTCATTATTTTAAAATCTTTAAATTTATCTCTCAATGACTCTCTCGGACCCATTTTGTAGATAGAACGAACAGCCCTCTTCTGCAGCACGAAAATAGTGCTAATATCAGCAGCATTACCCCAAAGTAAAATTCCATATGACATAATGCTGTGAAAGTAACTAAAATATACCAGTCTAGCAGTTTCTACGTCGGTCATATGGCGTATCTTCTTTACCGCATAGGCAGCAGAACTAAGCCTGTTCGATAAATTATTTACATGAGGGCCCCATTGAAGTTTAGAATCTAACGTTATTCCTAGAAAAACTGTCGTATCCTCCAGTTTCAGTTCCTCATTATTAAGTAGTACAGTGGTTTTCACGTGTTTAACATTAGGTAAAGTGAATTTTATACACTTGGTTTTTTTTCCGTTAAGAACCAAATTATTAGCTTCAAACCACTGTACCACTTTAGCGAGAGAGTTGTTTACGTCGTCAAAAGCTAGTTCACGTCGATTTATTTTAAAAGTCAGTGATGTATCATCGGCAAACAGAACTATCCCGTGTTTATCCTTGGCAAGGTAAGGAAGGTCATTAATGTAAATAAGGAACAGAAATGGTCCTAATATAGACCCCTGTGGGGACACCTATTTTCATAACTGATCCATTAGACCGTTTTCCATTCACGTCGACTTTCTGAATTCTATCGCGTAGATAGTTACTCATTAAGTCTAGAGCTACACCCTGAATTCCATAGTGGTGTAGTTTCCTAACTAACGTTTCGTGTTGAACACAATCAAACGCCTTAGATAAGTCACAGAACACACCAAGTGCATCACGTGACTCCTCCCAGGCTTCAAATATGTTTTGTATTAGCTCAACACCTGCGTCGATTGTTGAGCGACCCCGTGTGAAACCAAATTGCTTAATATGAAGTAAATTATACTTATGAAAATGGTAAAGTAATTGATTTAAAATGAGTTTTTCAAACATTTTACTGAAAGTGGGTAGTACGGATACTGGTCTAAAGTTAGTGGGGTCAGAAGTACTACCCGATTTAAACAATGGAACTATTTTACTAAGTTTCATTAAGTCAGGAAACACACCACAATCTATACAATTATTAAATATTAAGGCTAAATCGGGTGCAACAATATCAATTAATGATTTGACAACGTTTACGGAAATGCCCCACAGATCATTTGTTTTTTTATTAATTAATAATTTAAAGGCTTTAATAACGTCAGAGCCACTAACATGCGTGAATTTAAAAGAATGGTTACACTCAGGCACATTTTCCTTTAATAGAGAGAGAGCCATATCTGGTGAAGAGTTTAATGATTCTGTTGTGGAGACGGGAATGTTGGTAAAGAAGGTTTCAAAAGCAGTAGCCACCTCGAAATCTGTTGTTAAGGCTTTATTATCTACATTAAGTTTAAAATTAATATTTCGTGGTGTTACTCTTCCCGTCTCCTCATTAATTATGTTCCAAGTAGTTTTGATTGCATTGCTGCTATTTTTAATTTTATTTTTGATGTATCGCGTCTTTTCTAAGTGGCAAGCGCGTTTAAAATTCTTGGAAAACAATTTAACATAATCCCCAAACTTATCACCAGTGTTAAATTGACGTTCAGCATACAATTCGTACAGCTTTTGCCTATTTTTATGAAGTTCAACTGTCGCCCACTCACTAAAATTTAATGTATCAGTAATCACAACCGACTTACTAGTAAATATAGAATGAAATAGTCTATTAAAGGTATTGAAAAAGGAGCTGTACATTGCATTTGGAGTCGCCCCTGAGGGTAGGAATGGGAGGTCATTTACTAGGCTATATCTCATTTTCTCTATGCGGTTGGATGTTACAGGAACAAATGTTATTTTACGTTTAGAAACATTTTTCTTCACATTTTCAAATTGAATAATTTGACCACAATGATCAGAGTCTAATTTACTAATAATATTTTTGCTTATAGGAATTATATTTGTAAAGATGTTATCCAAACAGGTGGCGCTAGTAGCAGTTATTCTTGTGGGCTCCATGAACATATTTGATAGATTGTAAGTTTTAAATAAATTCAATAACTTGATACTTAAAGAGTTATTTTCTAAAATGTTTACATTAAAATCTCCGCATATTATTATTATTATATAGTTTATTGCCATACACTATTGTTAATACAAGATTATTAACGAAATGATTATCAATTAATATTAACAATATGGCAAATGGCCGCAAACTCAGCCTTATGCTGTGCATTTGCAACAATGCTCAGCGCTGATTTTCAGTCTGCACCAGTATCAGACTGAGCAAACAACCGTTGCGTTATTACTAGAGTAAATTTAAATTAAAAAAAAATCCAAATAAACTGTAAAAGAGAACAAATAAAACTAAAACTAACACAAACAGTACATATTTAACAGTTTAAATTAAACAAGTAAGTAAATAAAAGTAAGTAAATAAAATAAAATAAAATCAACATTTTACTTACTAATATTTATCCTACCTTGTGTGCCGTTGAGTCTTTTGCTTCTACGAATATTTGGTGTAAAGAAATTTATAAATATTATAACTATCATCATCCTCATCATCAACCTTTTACCACCTATGAGTACGGTTCTCCTCTCAGAATGAGAAGGGTCCCCGTAGTCTACTACGGGGGACTTCTCGTTCTTCCTACGCTGGCCAAGTGCGGATTGCTAGACTTCACACGCCTTTGTGAGCTTTTGAACAATGTTTTCCTGTACCGATTACAACTATAACTATTTGAATTATTTTCAAAACCATGTAATCAAAGCAAAAGTACAACCATATTTATTTATTATTCATGTACCATAAATTGTGATTGCGAACATAAGCTACATGAAGAGTACAAAGGAAAGCTAATCTCTATAAGAGATCTCTTCCAGCTACCCCAGGATGTGAGCAAGATGATTTAATTGTGGTATAGGTCAAATAAAGGTACAATATAATAAATGATAACTACTAAGGATATTCAATATAATATCTAAATAATAACAAAATTCTACATACTAATACAATCAAATTTGAAGATAATAAATAGAAATATATATTTATAATAAGTAAACCCACTCAGTATAACCTTATAAATGATTACCCACAAAGTCTATAACAAAATCAACCATAAAAAATTATTATCATAGATAAAATAGTATTGAAACCCTCTCGTCCACGTAAACAAGGGTTTACTACTTACAGAAAGTAAATTACTGGGAACGAGGTGAGGATAGTAATTTCGCATACTCTATTTCCTAATAAAATTTGAACCGGGGTATTGTCGTAAAAATACAACTTTGTGAGCTTAAAAAGATTCCGCCCTCGTAAGGAGTTGTGCACCCTTTTATAGACCTAACCTCGAATTTACGAAAAAACTGTTGTCAAATATTCTTAATTTGAATAAAAGCCTTATAAATATATATGGCATAAGGTCGGAATAGTTATTTAGTGTTATGTCACACTTCAATTGAGAGCAAGCAACTTTCAAATATCAGAGCGTGAGAAAACATTGACGTTACTTTTACATTTCAATGACGACGAAGGAAATGGGGCTGGCTGAAAATCAGTGCTGCGCTTTTTAGTATGCAGCTATGCTGAGCCAGCTCCTTTGTAACACTTTTTTTTTCTTTAATAAATTTATGACATAAATGTAACATTTTACAAATGTGTGATAATAAGGACGATTTCTCTTTCTTTCTTTCTTAAAATGTATTGAATAAAATTACAAAACTGATTATTTATTTGTTCCTAAAATACATTATATTCCCGCTATGTCCCAGTTATAAAATGACATCGGAAACTCAGTTCTCCGAACAAATTTCAATTACCGGAACGGTCTTCTGGTGCTGATCATAAACCTTTTCAGCAATAACAGAGAGTGTTCAGCGATAAAAACGTCACGTTGTGTAGTTGTTAACTTTTTAGTAGTCACGAAGTAGGACGTATGAAATTTTAGCTGGGAATAGTGCTTAAAAGTAAGCTTCATTATATCAAATTAATACCGACCCACTATAGGGCACGGGTATTCTCCCACAACAGAAGGGTCAAGGCTGTAGTCCACCACGCCGCACTTGCTCTGTGCGGAGTGGTGGACACCACACGCCTTTGAGAACTTTCTGCCATGCAGGGTTTTTCACGATGTTGTCCTAAAAACTGCATTACAATCTGATGCGTCGTTTAAAAGATCTAAGTTACCAAGGGCGGGAGGGACTTTGTTTTTGACTTTGTGTTTATTTTACAATATGTAAAGATGATAACTAACAGATCCTCTTATTTACCTGCTACGAAATTCACAGTTAAAGCGGTCAATAAGGTAATTACCACAAAGCGATAGTAGCATATTAGA
Source organism: Pararge aegeria (assembly GCF_905163445.1). Taxonomy (NCBI): domain Eukaryota; kingdom Metazoa; phylum Arthropoda; class Insecta; order Lepidoptera; family Nymphalidae; genus Pararge; species Pararge aegeria. Next base: position 3,784,855 of record NC_053195.1, on the reverse strand, counting down.
TCAATGTTTTTTCTTCTACGCCTTTGGTTGCCTGTAAGAGATCGCTGTATAGCGATAAGGGCGCCAAATTGTACCTTCTACCTTAACGCTATATTATTTATACTTGTATTTTGTGAATTTTCTGTGTGTGGTGTAAAATAGAAATGTATTCGTTTATTCATTCATTCTTTGAATGCCACAGAGCATCATTCCTTATCATCATCATATGAAACAATGGATTACATTCTTTGTGTCTTTGGTAGTGATTTCGAAAGTGGTTTCCTAGTTTAAAATTTTGATTGAATGAATTTATACACTTTTATTGCACATATAGCCAGCTCTTCCAGGTAGCAAATGGCGTAAAAAACTTGACTGTATGACAGAAAAATGTGTTAATCAAATATTGAGTCGCTGGAAACCGTCTACTTTAAATAAAACATTATTTAAAATAAAAAAAACATAATTCAAACTATTTAACGGAACGATGAAATTATATTTAAACACAGTATAATTTAAATGGAAAACGCAACGCATAGTTTTGTTAATCACACATTACTGTTTGAATAAATTTAAATTAACTGCAATTTATAAAATATATTACGTAGGACACAAAAGTTAAATGACTTTGCACTATCCACCGGAAAAGCGTAAACCGGATAACGTATAAAATACTCATCCGACCTGAATCGAAGTTTCAGCTTAAACTGTTACTGCAAACTTACTGGAAAATTGCTTAATTGACGAATGGTCAAGGCAAAGTTTGGAATTTCGACACAAAGCCTGTTGTTGTGTAGCTGAAGTATAAATCCGTCACAAAAAATTACCCTATGCAAAATCATGTGATGATAAAATTGGTTTCATCACTTGTTTTGTATTGCGTTGTGCTTGTTGAAGATTAAATTCCAAACTGACTATTTTTGGCTCGGTGAAATGAAAGAGAATCTCTCCGAACTAAATAAAAGTTAACGAAAAGGAAACACAATGATGTTAGTCTTCTTAGATTGCTGTATTGGATTTTAGTTGAGCAAAACAGTACTTTGTACTTCGCCAATGTCACCTGTACTGGAATAATAATAAATATAATAAATATACTACGACAATACACACATCGCCATCCAGCCCCAAAGTAAGCATAGCTTGTGTTATGGGTACTAAGATGACTGATGAATAATTATAATATGAATAATATACATAAATACTTATTATATATAGATAAACACCCAGACACTGAAAAACATTCATGTTCGTTCATTGAAAAACATTCATCACACAAACATTGTCCAGTTGTGGGAATCGAACCCACGGCCTTGGCTCGGAAAGCAGGGTCGCTGCCCACTGCGCCAATCGGCCGTCATATTCAGAAAGGGGATTGATAAAAGAAACATTTATATCTATGCTAATATTATAAAGAGTTTTGCTTTGTTTGTACCCTGTAGACTCCGAAAGTACTGAACCGATTTTAACCATTTCTCAGCAAGGAGTAAACTAAACTAGCACGAAGAAACAGGCATTTTTTTTAATGAGATCCCAATAAAATACAATAATGAATGATAAATAAAATTTCAATAAAGTAACCCCAAGTAGCAAATTTGTTCCTAAGAAATTCATTACTCGGCGTGCGCTGAGAAAATTATTGATAGTACTTTAGAAATATTTATTGCATGATTTAAGTGTCATAGTAAAATCGGTTAAGTAGCTTTTGTGTTCTGTATTTTTTTTAGATCACCGGTATAAACAAACGCGGGTAACATTTGTTTCGAAGTATTAATTTTTATTTAATTTTTAATTAGTTTAAATATAGTAATATTGTTTCTTTAAAATATAAATATAACCTAAAATAAACTATTTTAAACTAAATAAAATCTTAAACGTCCTCGAAACCACCGCAGCGAGGCACAGTTCCTAAGATGCTGGCAGCATTGCCTCTTTGGATGGCCAAACTAATTCGTTGGCCAAGGTAAAGGTTTTATTTAATTAAATAAATGGCTTTGTCATCAATTTATATATCAGATAATACTTTTTAATTCATTCCAATCGGAAATTGAATTGAGTAGTTATTGAGAGTTTAAAAAATTTTTAGGAGTACACCTAACGTATTTTTAGATATTTTATTCTATTTATTAAGTGAATTGAAAACTTTTCTAAAAACTACACTATTTTTTTTACGATACTACACCTATATAGATTGCCAGACGTCTCTTAAATAAACTACCTACGGGATGCTTTAAAAACAAAAACAATCTTGGACGAAGTCACGGGCAACAGCTATATTGTTATATTCGGTGCTATACTTTTTATCTAACTTAGAATTCCAATAATAGGCGTATGTAATGAGATGATGTTTGTCACCAATGAGAAGTTTCCCGCGCGAAAGTGTAACACAACGTGGAGTTAGGCTGCAATGAGAAGAGCATCATATCCAGAGAGGATACAAATACGAAATTTTATCAATTTTAGCTAGGAGGATATGAGCATAATATTTTTAAGTTTCTTATTTATTTTTTATTGGAGATGAAACGTTATGCGTTCACCTATCATCAGGCGTCAAACCTGCGTTGCAGCTGCTGATGCTGGGAAAACATTATTTGGCCAGTATCGCTGTTAAATCTTAAATAAAAAGAAGTAAATATGATAAAAAACTTTTTCTTTGTTTCTTTCTTTCAAGCATAAGCTTACACTGGAGCCCACTCGGCGTGGCGGAGTCTTGCATTGCTCTCAGAAGCATTGTCTTCTTCAGGCAGCTGTTTCAAACTTGCTGTGTTTCATATCCGTGTTCATGATTAAAATTTTCATCAAGTATTTTATTAATAATAGGTACTTCATGTCGTATATATTAAAGTTCAAAGTTATATACTTAAATAAGTAAAAATATTATATATCAGTGACGTTAAAGATTTTTTTTTTATTCTGGAACAATTCCCACAGAATAATTTACAATACAATTTCGTTGGTCAATTTATTGTATTTTTTTCAGTTATAGCCGGTGGGTGGATATAACCTCGCTTTGATATATTTAATGAGGTTGATAATTTATGGGTTAAGTACACACGGGGACCGCCATGCGCTACTTATAACATTATAATATACTTTTTTTTTTATTATAATACCTTCGTAGGTATTATAACGGATCTGAAACTTGGTCCGTAACTACCGGGCATCATAAGCCACTCAGCGAGCGATGGAAAGAGCTAGGTTGGGAGTATCTCTGCGTGATCAAATCTGAAAGGAGATGATCCGTAGAAGAACTAGAGTTGTATAGTTTAGCGAGTCGCGAAGCTGAAGTGGCAATGGGCGGGGCACATAACTTGGAGAACCGATGGTCGTAGGGGTCGCTAGATGTTGGAATCCGCACCGGTAAACTTAGCGTTGGTCGACAACCAGGTGGACAGACGACATCAAACGAGTCGCGGGGAGCCACTGGATACAAGCGTCCCGGAATCGTGGAGTTCACAACGCTCTACAAAAGACCCACGTCCAGTGAACGGCAATCGGTAGTAGTGATGATGATAAATATAATACCTGTTCAGATGTAAGAGTTATAAATATGTTTGTACTGAGCTCTTTAAAATATATAATAATATGTACACCGTATAAAATATTTTCACTTTTGGGTCAGAACGGTGCCAGTCCGTCTTTGTATTGACTTAGCCGTTGGGCTTAATAAGGCTAACAAACTCTTGGATTCATGTTCATTGTTTTTATATAATTAAGTTTTTTACTAAAAATACAGAAGTATTTTTCAAAAGCGTAGTATTTTAATCACGAAATCTTTTTTCTTAATAAAAATGCTCGTAGGTAATTTTATAAGGACCATATTTCGTTTACGTCCTCATAATGGTTTTCGGTGAAGGAAAACATCGTGAGGAAATCTGCATACCAAAGAGTTCTCTATAATGTTGCCGAAGGATTCCACCAATCCACACAGTAATAAAATTATTGATTATTTCTTAAATGTGCTTAGTCTTTTAACATACTGTGCCAAGTCTATAACTAAACTCATCTCAATCAATCCATAAAATCAATACTCTCAGAAATAAAAAAATGAAAATTTCGAAGACAAAATTCATATGTAAATAATAAAAAAATAACAACAACAACAACGACAATACACACATCGCCATGTAGCCCCAAAGTAAGCGTAGCTTGTGTTATGGGTACTAAGATAACTGATAAATATTTTTATGAATAACATACATAAATACTTAGAATATACATATAAACACCCAGACACTGAAAACACTCATGCTCATCACACAAACATTTTCCAGTAGTGGGAATCGAACCCACGGCCTTGGGCTCAGAAAGCAGGGTCGCTGCAAATTGCGCCAATCGGCCGTCAAATAAAGAAAATATGAAAATACTATGAACAAGTGATTTTTTTTTTCTATACATTGCGCGGAGTTTTCATACACACTTATACTGCGTCTCACCCTGTCACGTCTCCAGTTGCTAAGCTCCTAAAGTTCGTAATTTGAAATAACCTTCCTTCTTCACTAATCGGACTATCAAATACAAAAAATGATTTTTCCAATTCGAATGGTAGTTAGAGAGATTAGCACGTTCAAACAAATTTATCAACGTTTCGGCGTTATTATAAGTATATATATTCAACAGAATTAAGAAATAATATTGAAGGTTGCATAAGTATATTTTATAAGGAACATCCTGTCAAAATATTAAATCAAAAGAAGCATGTTTATTTTTCATACAAACGAATTCAAAACATTCTAACTGTTTACTTATGACACCCCTATTGAAGATAAATAACCGACATACGCATAGTACCTACGCTACACGACGCGTACCTAATAAAGTGACAGGAATCACTTAATTTTAAGTTTGCGTGGATGTTAGGGCTGTATCTTATTTCGTGCAGTAAAAACTATGGCAGTGGTTCACTCAAAAACTATTAGGTTTTCGGTTTCACAGATCAGTGTCGGACACAGAACATAATGTACCTCTATTTATAATGCCTATAAAGTATTATTTCGGTTTTCATTTACACGTTGCATAAGGATAGATATTTTTATTACCAAGTAGGTATCATTCCACAAAATATCATAGTAAAATCTTTTAAGTAATTAAAATATAACAAGCGCTTTAACGGCGAAGGAAAATATCATGAGGAAATCTGCTTGCCTATGAGTTCTCCAAAATATTATATATAGAAGGCCAAGACCCTAGGGCTCGGAACCGGTTTCAATTTACAGAATTTTTTTGGTTGTAAACTGGTTTATTTGAACGTTCTGCGTTTTATCACTTAAATGATACATGGAATATGTTGATTGAATTCACCTACTCTATGTGCGTGCACGATGCGTCCTGATTATTATGCGATAAGCTCTCATTGATAAAGCTATCGTTTCACTTTCGTTAGGAGTTCAGACACGAAGTAATCTACACATCTTCTCGCAAATTGAATAAAAACTACTTTACCGAGGCGTTAGTTTTTATTATGGAGCTGAAGTCGGATAGGAGACAACCGTTGCATACCGAATTAGTTTGCGATGTTTGAAAAAGACCGGTTTGTGCGGCCTATACTTCACACGCAATTAAAATATCAACTTGTTCATAAAGAAAAAGCTGTAAATAATAGAGTACTGGAATGCAGACGCGATACAAAAGGTACCTTGTTACGCAATCTTAATCAATAATTATGTTTAAAGGTTTTGTCTACGTTGACTAACGGATGCACTGTTTGCTCAACGACTTAACGTAGAGCATCGTAGAAGTATACTAACAAAAGATTTCACCGCTAAGGAGGTTAAACAGGTCAAGAAAGTGTTACAGTAAATGTATAAACTAGATAAATAATTAAACTTTAAATAACTATCAATTCATATTTGCCAGATATTACATTAAATTGATTAGGTTTTTTACAAATACGCGAATAATTATTATTTGATTAAAAGATAGTTTTCAAAAACAATTAAAATTATATTTAATTAACAACCAATGTTCATGAAATTCAATTCGTGGGTATTTCGATATAAATACGACTGCATTATCGATACACTCCAGTCCTACATAGACCCGAACGATGCAAAGATACCTCCCGGTGTCTTAGTCGTTTATCGAAAGTTTTGTTTTGTTTAATCAATGAACCTTGGTATTTACGTATTCAGTTAAAATTAAGCCTTTCACTAACGCGATATATTATTAGTAAAAACAGTTGCAATTTTATATACAAATCAACGATATAAGTAAATTTATGATCTCTAACGTAAAAACAAATACGCTCTACCTAAAATAAATTGTCACACGTCATTCCCGTATCGATACCGTAACATCAAACGATGGAAAAAAAAAGCTGTACATAATGGAGCACTGGAAAACAGACACCAAAGTACACTCAGTGACAGACCGTTAAATATTATTAGCCCTTATTAGCATTGAAATTGAGTTCTATTTTCCCCGTACGAAGAATGGCTTTCCTATAAATCTGTGTTTAGTAGCGGTTCCCGGAAAATATCCGAAAATGCCTGAGCTTGTCACGAATATATCCATGCGATATATATATCGTAGCTTGGATTCTTTTACTGTGAGAAGATGGCAAAAAAATATTTATTTACCATACGAAAAGAAAAATAAGGATTTTTGTTTTATTCCACTACTAGTTAGTCTTTGGCTACAATTTCAACTGGTGGTTACAGATGATGCAATCTATTTGGGGTATAGCAGTAATATTAAATCCATACTCCTAATAAACCGAAAAACTAAATCGCGTTGGGAATAATGATGAGAGTAAATTTTTACGATGCGCGCGCACACCGTCACGAAAAACCGACACCCTGAAATTAGCTATAGTCAACAATTTTGTTTTTCAATAAAAGGTTTGACACTGTACACTTTAAATTGTCAAAGTCTGAAGGCTCATTTCGGTGATACAATTTATTAAATTGTACAAACAAAAATCTAAAATTTTAATGATGAAACTTGGTTTTCCGATAATGAGATAACTAGATAATGCGTTATTATAAATCTTTCAATATATTAAATACCTTTTTCCATTGTTAGAGTAGTTTTTTCTAAAAACGCAGAATAAGGCGAAAGATAAAATTTTTGAAAAGATTTTTATCCTGTTACGCCAAAGAAGTATAACGTCTATCGCCTGTACTTATATAAAAATTACGTGTGTATACTTATGTACAAGTTAGCCCTTGACTGCATTCTCACCTGGTGGTAAGTGTTGATGCCGTCTAAGATGGTAGCGGGCTAAGCTGTTAGGGAGTATGGTAGTCATACGCCTAATCGCTTTCCACGCGAAATCGCACCGGATCAATATATCGCTTAGAGGCACGTCTTTCGGTTGGGGGCCAGCCAAGGCCAAAGCCTCTTAAATTGTCAATGCGAAAAGAGCAGTGGTGATAACTGTATTATCATCTGCCGTCACAACACGTAATTTTAAATATGAACACAGTATGTATTTAAACATTTCATTCATTAGATTTGGAAAAAGAAATGGTACTAGCTAAGAGCGGTTGGTTAGAGGAGTTTCTTCAACGGCAAGCGCTGCTGGCCGTGGAGTTTTAGTCGGTACAAGACCGACATAACCGGTTCCTCCCCGTAGCGCAGTATTATCCATTTTTTTATCATGATTTTCGTGGGGAATCCCCCACGGAAAAAATAAAGATATAAAAATCACCTATGAAGATTAGTAGTTCATGAAGCTACATACTAAAATGCAAAATTAACTAAACCATGTTGTACGTTGTACATTGATAAGTCACAAAAAAACGAACTATAATCTTAAACTTGCTGTAAGCGTAATGGAATTCCAGGTTCAAGAATTCTGGCAGCATTTCCGCCCTGTACAGCATTTCTTTGCACAAAAATGAGGCAGTTAAACGCAGTGTAATTATTAACATCTCGAATTTTTATTTTAACTCTAGTAAAACTGACTCTGCAGCACAAAAGTTCTTTAGTAAGCAACACCTAAATATTTAATTTCTAAAAAGTATAATGACCCTAAAATCAACGAGTTATGATAAAATTGCTTCGTTTCAGAACTGGATATCTATCTATATCTATACATATAATAAAATCGCAGTCTGTACTTTAAAGATTTTTGCAAAAAGATAACGAGGACATGTTAGAAATAAGTAACAGAACTAATAATTTTTTGTCTATTTGTCACCACAGCCATAGCAAAAAAGTGAACAGAAAACTGACGGTTCACGCGAGATTTTTAAAATATCGAAGTTATGTAGATGAAGCTGCTAGTTAAAAATCGTAGTAGTTTATGTCCATTCTTACAGTCTGTGCCCACACAATTTAAATAAGATGGCAGGGATTTATCCGAAAACATTTATTGTAATAAACAAGCCGAAATGCTTTCACATCTATATTCATTAGGAATTTACAACATAAAAATAGCATCATAAGATAGGTAAGTATTTAAATACTATTATACAGCTTCAGTTATCTTATATATTTAAACGAGCAATTCTTGTATATATATAATTGGAATTCATTTTTAGAAAATGTTAGCTAGTATTTTTTAAACTTGAATTAAGGTAGCTGTCTCATCGCTTACGATGAACGGGAAGAGTATAGCTTTAGTAACAGTATAGCGTATAGCTGTTTGTGATAATCAGCATAGTGGGAACGTACTCCCACTATGCTGATTACTGCTGCCAAGCAGCATTGCTTTGTCCAGGACTGAAGGTCGTAGTTGACGGTGTAATCACAGGTACGTCTAGCTCCTACGCCTAAGGTTGACGTACATAGGGCACCACTTAGCAGGACATGTTTCTTGTATGCCTTGCGAAATGTTGCTCTGTTTATAAGCGATGGTTTTGCATATATTATAAGGTGGGTCATTTACTTGGTCCGTCAGTTATTACTTTAAAAAGGTATAGACTAGAAACAAATTGGGGAGAAGCGAGACGTGTTTGTAGATTCCACAGTTTTGTGGCTGGGCTAGAGAGTGTGTGAGTGCGATCGTCAGATATAAATCTCCACAAAGCGAGTTTCTCGGCGAGAGTTCTTGTAAACAGTATTGTCACTAGATGGCGCTCTTTCGATTCAATACAAGTTGTAGTTTGGATAGAAGCAGGTATTACTTTGCGAAAATCCATGATATATTATGAAAATTAAGCTTATTTTGCTATACTCCGCAAAAAGCAGGAGAATCTGTATGGTGTAATTTATAATTTCTTAATTTCTTCAATCCTTATACTCCACACCAAACAAATCTTCGGCAATGTGCCTTCTACGTTTCGCTCTGAAACCAGAGCATCCTCAGGAGATGTTGACTTTACAATGATGAATTTATCATTGCCATAGATCTGTTTGGTGTGGAGTATAAGGATTGAAGAAATTAAAAATAACACCATACAGATTCTCCTGCTTTTCGCTGAGTATAGCAAATTAAGCTTAATTTTCATAATAAATCGTAGTTTACTTTTACGCTATCGAATTGGTAGACCTGGGTAGAAAATCTCACACTTGGCACAAAGGTTTGACTTCCAAGCCAGCATAGCTGACCTAATTTTACCTTTAATCTTGTCGCTGCGATATACTCTTGAAAAAAGAAAGAGTTTTTATTGGCAAGAAATTTATATCTGCCCGTACGTTTCTAGTGCGGTAAAAATATTTAATAGCTCGCTTTATCGCTGGCGATGAGACAACAGCTTTAATTTGCCAAAAAGCGTCCAAAGATAAAATCCATGAATTCTACTGGCGATAAATTTATAGTAGTCATGAAGTAGGACACGGCACTCTGTTGAATGCATTAGCTTGATACATAAAAACGTTTTGTGCGATAAGATAGTTCCCTACGTGTGTTCGAAATGGTAATGTCAGGAAGTTTCGAGATAAAATGTTTTGAAGCTTTCAGATTTCAAAGCTGGTTGCTAAAAGCAAGAGTCTAAAACGTAGGTCCGAGTTGCACAATAGTTTGACGTCCGTTTTCGTGACGGTAGACTACATTCACTGAGGGTTCTTTTCTTTAGGAGAAAACGTGTATAAATTTACCTATTTGGTTAAACAGTAATAATAATATTATACTTCACTGTGCACAATGAAACAAGTACCATTATAATAGAATAAAAAAAGACATAAAATAAATAAATAAAATAAATATACTACGACACGACACACATCGTTAAATATTTATCAGTCATTTTAGTAGGCATAACACAAGCAACGTTTACTTTGGGGCTAGGTGGCGATGTGTGTAGTTTCGTAGCATATTATATCATTTATTTATAAATTGCATTAATAATGATCTTCACATAACGATAAGACAGATTGACATATATAAGCATTAGTTGTATCATTTCATAGGTTAGATTTATTGTAACCAATGTGGAAAGCTTTGTGTGCGTGTGTCATACATTTTTAACCTACTTCCATAAAATCAATGCGATACGGGTTCTTATTTCATAAATACAATATGACATACATTTTTTTGTTTTATGTAATTTTTTTTTTATAGTTAGAATTGCAGGAAAGTAATTGGCCCCCTGATGGTAAGTTTTAGCTTATAGAAAAGTCCTATTTTAGTATTAAGGGCTACGTCAACGATAGAAATACTTGGGTGTAAATTATTGCTTTAACCAGGTTGCTTGTTAAATAGTTTTAAACGACAATGTGAGATGGTGTCAACAAAAAAAAACCCCGGCTAAGTTTGTTGTTGGCTTCTTCTTAGACCAGGGCGCGTTTGGAACCCTCGTAGCTTTAGTTATAAGTTGACGAATTTAGTTATCGCTATCAATTCACTTCTATGTCATGTTTTACGGCGTGCAAAAGAATCTATGTGCCTATTTTAATTAAGAAATATTTGACTTTGACTTTGACTTTAAATGGAAAACCATAGCCTATATCCAGAGCAAAACTTCGCAACGCATGCATGCAACGTGCCGCCCTTGTGCACGCCCTGAGGTGTAGGTGTTAAGCCTCACGTGCCTATAATTACACCGGAAACCACGCCCTTCAGAAGAAGAATATAGTATTGCAACAATGCTGCTTAGCGGCAGAAATAAACATGGTGGTAGCACTTCCCCGGACGAGCTCTGATACAAAGCAATACTACTGCTGAAATCTATTTATATTGTACACTAGCTGACCCGCGCAACTTCGTCTGCATCAAATCGGTTATTATCGAATTTAATATCTTTTAGCATTTCTATACCCGTAACGATAGGTCCAATTTGAATAATTTAAAGAGCAATACCAAGTTTTATTTAAATCCGTTCAGTAGTTTTCACGTGATGCTCGGACAGACAGACAGACCGACCGACAAAAATTAAATAAAAATCTGTTTTGGACTCAGTATCGATTATAAAGCATCCCCCGGTCGAAATATTCAAAATATATTAAATGTACCGAAATCTTCCAGTTACAGTTTTACTATATATATATATATATATATATATATATATATATATATATATATATATAAGTATAGATAGCACGAAGCTGGATTCAATTTGGAAATAAATTCAACGTGCTCATGTTCAACCTCTGCAATATACTTAGCGGTAGCGATGCTTTTAGAGTAATTTAAATTTAAATTAAGCAGAATGACGGTAGTCTAAATGAAAATTGTGGGTTTCTCGCTCGCATTGATTAATGCAAAACATAAGTAGGTATTGCATATACAGTAACCGACTACACATTTATTAACACGTACGACTACCACGTTGATCACGGTAAATATATTTCCCAAATAAAATGTTTAATTCTTTTTATTTTTAATTTTCAAGACCAACGTGCGACCGAAGCTGGTCGAAGTTATTATTAACTTCGGTAAACAATTGATGAATTTTTAATGACAAGGTTGCTTGGAAGCATCCGGCTCCGCTTTCAGCTCTCACAAAATAGAAAAATGAATGTTAAAATGCAAAATGTAAATTGTTGATGTTGGAAAAGAGCAACTGCTGAGTTTCTTGCCGGCTTCTTCTCGGTAGAATCTGCCTTCCGAACCGGTGGTAGAATCACTACAAACAGACAGACTTGACGTTTCAAAAGTGCTTATATTTTTTTCGAGGGTAGGTGTGTAATAGTAAACACATGTTTTTGACTTGCTCTTAGTTTGAATTTATAAATAATAACAAGTTATAGTTTTAATAACCTTTTTAATTTAGAATTATGTACATGTGAGTGAAAATACCTACCAGCAAAAGTTCTCCTTGTAAAATTTACTATTTATAAATAACCTTTTACTACAGTTATTCACTGACACAAAATGGACACTTTGAAACAGTCTTTTTCTGCAATGTCCGAAATGTTTTATATAAAGATGGATGAGTTTCAACAGGAATTACAAAAGAACTCATCTTCCAAAACTACTGTCACCACTTCATCTATTGCTGCTGACTTTGGATCATTCAAGACATTCATTGTGGCTACACTTAATACTCTGCAGCATCAGCTTGAATTTCTTAAGATGGAAATGGATCGCCAGGAAATGCGGAACAGGCGGAAAATGCTGCTCTTGCATGGTATACCCGAGGCCAAGGCTGAGAATTTGATTGCACGAGTTACCACAACGTTCGCCGAACATTTGGATTTGCCGAATTTTTCAAGTTCCAGCATTAAGGCTAGCTATCGATTTGGCCGTTCTTCCAGTACCAAGCCCAGGCCTATTGTAGTTAAGTTCGCTGATGTCGTAGTCCGCAATAAGGTTTGGTTTTCAAAAACAAAATTTAAGGGCACTGGCTTTACTCAGTCAGAGTTTTTAACTAAGCCTCGTCACAACGCATTTTTGGAAGCTCGGAAGCGTTTTGGCATCACCAATTGTTGGACACGTGATGGGTTCATTTATATCATCGGTTTGGACGGGGCTCGTCATCGAGTGGAATGCATAAGGGAGCTTGAGGCGATTCCAGTGGAGTCGGCGGCGGCAACTGCTGGATCGCCAGTTCAGAGCCCTGGAGTAGCTTCGAAGAGTCCGGAGACGAGATTGCCAGTTCCTCGCACTGCTAGGCGAATGGTTAAAAAGTAGTTTTTATTTTTAATTACACTCGCAATTCCTTTATTTTACTTTTACCTACTTGTGTAATTAATTAAAAGTTTTTGTAACAGTCAATTGTCAATTGTTGTCTTAATATGTCAGCATGACATGTAAATGTCAAGATGAAGTGCATAAACAAACAATAATTACTTTTAACTTTAGGCAAAGATTATTGATCATACAGCCTTATAATTATTTTTATAACTTTGCATAAGCAATAATTACTTTAACTTTAGGCAAAGATTTTTGATTATACAGCCTTATAATAACTTTTATAAGTAATTTTAAAACGGAAAACAAGTTTTTACTCTGTTATTGTATTTTTGGACTATTTACTTTTTTTTTTTTTTTTTATTACTTTTTTTTTTTTACTTTTATTTCTTTTCTTTTTATAATGATCATGGCATGCGTTAATTTTCTTTGGTTTGTTAGTTAAAGGTGTGCTATATCTTGTTTTATCTTATTTATGCTGGTAGGTGTAAGACCTGCTGGTTACGCATTTATTTTATTTATTTTGTATTACTTTTATTTATAATTATCAATACCTATTATGTCATTGCAGAATGTAAGCCTCAACGACTCATTTTTTTCGCTTTCTTCCTCAACTGGATTGGATAGTAACGATAGTTTTTATAGCCTCCCTTCTCTCAGTGAAACTCTTAATTCACACTTTTCAGATGAAATTAAAAATTTCAATGTCATACATATCAATGCTCAGAGTATTCCTGCACATTACCCAGATATGCTTTCAGCTTTCGATTGCAAGAATATTCATGCAATCCTAATTTCCGAATCATGGCTTAAGCCTTGTTTATCCTCCACATCTTATGGTCTTCCTGGTTTCCACCTCATTCGGAATGATCGTACGAACCGTATTGGGGGGGGTGTTGCTATATACCTGCGCTCGCACATACCATTTACAGTAATTAGGGTATCGCAATCACAAGAAACTCCACAGGCGGAGCATCTATTCATTGAGTTAAATTTTTCCAATGCTAAATTGTTACTTGGTGTTTTTTATAATCCTAGCCTTGCCATAGACTATTTCCCTACATTTGAAAGCTTATTAGACCAACTTATTCCACTTTATCAGCATACGATAATAATGGGTGATTTTAATACCTGCCTTCTAAAAAACGACTTCCGTGCCTCGCGCCTTAAGTCTATGGTACAAGCAGCAAATTTACGCATTCTTCCTCTTTCAGCAACCCACTCTTTTCCAAATTGTACCGCGTCTCTTCTAGATTTGGTTCTTGTTTCCTCTCTTGACTATGTAGCTAAGCATGGTCAGTGCCCTGCAGATGCCTTTTCGTATCATGATTTGCTCTATTTATCATATAAGATACGTCCACCAAAAGCAAAGTCAAGTATGCTTTTGCAACGTAATTTTAGTGGTATGAACCTGGAACGTTTACTGGAGGATGCAGCTAAGGCTGATTGGGACGATGTTCGTACGGGAATCAGTATTGATGAGCAGGTGAATATTTTTAATTCAATTTTGACAAAACTGTTCGATGTTCATGCTCCAATTCGTCCAGTTAGAATCAAGCATCTTCCTGCTCCTTGGCTTACTGAGGAGATAAAAACGTTACAGCACAAGAAGAATGTTGCAAAATCTAAGTTCAAATCTAATGCTACAGATTCTAATAGGGACAAGTACAAAGTAATTCGAAATCGATGCAACAGGTTATGTAGAGATAAGCAACGACGCCATATTCATAAATCCGTACTTGAAGAGGAAGACTCTGGTAGGGTATGGAAATTTCTGAAATCTCTTGGTGTTGGGAAAGCAAATAGGAATATTCCCTGCAATAATTTTAATTTAAACCAGCTTAATAAGCACTTCTCCTCTTCTTGTACAATTGATAGTACTACTAAATTAAATACAAAAAATCAAATTCTAGCTTTGCCCACCCCGAATGATCCCGCATTTATTTTTAGTCTAATTGACGTTAGTGATGTTAAGAGAAGTATTATAGAGGTTAACTCGGATGCTGTTGGTACAGACAGCATTAGTCGTAAGATGATCACACCACTCCTTGAAATACTTGCACCTATCATTACATTCCTCTTTAATAATTCTATTAATACTGGCATTTTTCCTAGTTCTTGGAAAAATGCACAGGTAACTCCAATTCCTAAAAATCGGAATCCCGCATGCTTCTCTGATTATCGGCCTATCTCTATTCTCCCCTTTTTGTCCAAAGTCTTTGAGCGGATAGTTCATAGACAAATGACCCTGTTTCTTACTCGATGTAACCTTTTAAATCCATTTCAATCTGGTTTTCGTTCCGGTCATAGTACGACTACTGCTTTAGTTAAAATTACTGAAGATATCCGTTTCGGGATGGATAATCAATCTGTAACTGTATTAGCATTATTAGATTTCAGTAATGCTTTTAATAATGTTGATCATGATCTACTTTTAACTATTTTATGCTCTCTTAACATATCTCCTAGTGTCATTGACTGGTTTCATAGTTACTTGCATGGCCGCCGGCAGCGGATACGGATTGAAAATTCATATTCAGAATGGTGTCCAATAAATGCCGGTGTGCCCCAAGGTGGCGTGTTGTCTCCTCTCCTGTTTTCAATTTTCATTAGTTCAATTACTCAGAATTTATCCTCTCTCTACCACCTGTATGCAGACGATCTACAGATATATACCCAATCTAAGTTGCAAGATCTACCCCTAGCGATTGAACAAGTAAATAAGGACTTAGAAGCTGTTGTACAATGGAGTAGATCTTATGGACTCAGGGTAAATCCATCTAAAACAAAAATAATTATAATAGGCAGTCAGAATTTAATTTCACGGATAGATTGGACTACCCTACCTTCTGTTGTTTTTGATGGAGTCCAATTACAATTTAGTGACACAGTCAAGAATCTTGGGGTTGTTTTTGACAGATTTCTTTCTTGGGTTCCCCAGATTAGTGAGGTGAGCAGGAAGATGTTTGCAGCTGTAGGTTCTCTTCGGCGATTAAGTAATTTCCTTCCCATACCAACTAAAATTGCGCTAGCTCAATCTCTCCTCTTTCCAATTCTTGATTACGCTGATACTTGCTATCTTGATTTAACTATGGAGCAATTTAATAAACTCGAGCGCATTCAAAATCTTTGCATACGGTTCATATTTGGCCTTCGTAAATATGACCACATTTCAGAATTTCGCGACAAACTCGAGTGGCTTCCAATTCGCCTTCGCAGGAATATTCATATTCTTTCTCTCTTATACTGTGTTCTGTTCAATCCAGCTACTCCTCCATATCTTAAAGAACGGTTTGAGTTTCTCAGTGATTCTCACTGTCGCTCTCTCCGTTCTGAAGATAATCTTATACTAAAAATTCCTTCCCATAGTACTTCTTTCTATTCTAAATCCTTTTCAGTTGAAGCTGTTCGGCTATGGAACTCTCTCCCCTTTCAAATTAGGCGCGCGCAGTCACTACCGATTTTTAAAAGACTCCTTAAAAAACATTTTATGCCACCCTAATTCGTCATTTTTTTTTTTTTTTTTGCTTCGGAGTCACTTTTCTTTGTGTTGTTGGCTTGTAATTTGTATGATATAGTAATTGATATATATATTTATTTTTAATTTGTTAACTGCTCTTCTCCTGTGTACAACCTACTAACCCTTAAGTCTGTGTTTATTTTTGTTTTTTTTCCTTTCCTTGCTTGGGTTGCCTGGCAGAGATCGCTTTTTAGCGATAAGGCCGCCCATTGTACCTGTGTTCACTGTGTTGTTTTTGTTTATAATTTAATTTCTGTTAGGTGTACAATAAAGTGTATTTTCATTTCATTTATATTAGGCCTACTAGAAATAAATAAATTTTGAATTTTAAAGTCACCCCCACAGACCTTAGATGATATAAAAGGGAGTTTTAACAAACATTGTCTACATGAATTCAGCGTACCTAAGCTTTTAGATTTTCCGATTGAAACGTCCTCCATACAACTGCGAATAACAATGCAACTTTATACAGCTACTTTGACGTCTGTAGACTGACAACAAGCAAATCCAACAAAGCACATTCGCAATGAGACACGGATCACTAACTCACATGTATTATGAACGTCTTTATTACACTCGAAATAAAGTGTATTTTGCAACAAAATAAAATATTTTCCGTAACTATACTAGATGGATTTATACGTTTGAACGAAGTAGCGTCGGCGTCGGGAGTGGAAAACTATCTACAAATGCCTATGGTTGTCACATTATGTACATGATTTACATATTGTGGCTTATAGCACTTTTCTCGTGGCTTTGGAGAAAAATAAGAACGAAAATATTGAATCTTTTCTGGAATATTTATGTAATAGAACTACGTGTAGTTTACAAATAGGACATTTGAATACATGGACATTTTGTTTATTTTATAAGGATTTTTTACGCCATTAGTTTTAAAAGAGTGTACTGTTTTCAGGATTCTTTAGTTATTTATGTCTGTAGGTATATATAAATAAAATAAATATAATACGGCAATACACACATCGCCATCTAGCCCCAAAGTAAGCGCAGCTTGTGTTATGGGTACTAAGATGGCTGATGAATATTTTTTTTATGAATATAATACACATAAATACTTATAATATACAGATAAACACCCAGATACTGAAACAAATTCATGTTCATCACACCAACATTTTCCAGTTGTGGGAATCTAACGCACGACCTTGAACTCAGAAAGCAAGATCGCTGCCCACTGCACCAATAGGCTGATGAGTATATGTAATATAATAATTTTATAGATTTTCCATGTCATTCATGAGTGGGCACATCAAACACCTAAGGCACGGTTATAGCTTGTTAATTGCACACTGCCGCAGTAGCCGCGTAGTATGTGACTTGTCACATAATCCTAATAATACGTACACTACATCATGTTAATTGGTTTCAACCGCACCCACCTTTAACATTGGGCACCTACGTCATACGCTATCATGGTAATATGCTAAATGAAGGAATGTTATGGTTTTACGAGAAAATTACAAGAAGCGAAATCAAGATGCTTGAATACTACTTACATTAAAAAACCCTCGACTTCCAATACAGTGTACATTATTCTACTAGTCAAGCCCTTACATTTGACACCTATATTGAGGGAGTTTTAAAAAACCTAACCTTATTTTTTTATTTTTGTTTTTTGGTGTGGTGGAAAAGCTTTATTGCTACGAGTACCTCCGACCTTTGGGTGGGCAGCGACCGTGCTTTCCGAGTCCAAGGCCGTGGGTTCGATTCCCACAGCTGGAAAATGTTTGTGTGATTAACATGATTTTTTTCAATGGCTGGGTGTTTATATGTATATTATAAGTATTTATGCATATTATTCATTAAAATATTCATCAGTCATCTTAGCACCCATAACACAAGCTACGCTTACTTTGAGGCTAGATGGCGATGTGTGTATTGTCTTAGTATAATTATTTATTTATTTACTTATTTACTTATTTAATATAATATGTGAAATTTTATGAACTTCACTCTGTAAAAGTACAGGTTTTCTAAACATAGTACTCAAAGTTATTCAAAACTGTAGGTATATTATTTGTAGTAATTTTTTAATTCCATTTCAAGTTAGCCCTTGACTGCAATCTCACCTGGTGGTAATGACGGAATCTAAGATGGTATCGGGCTAACCTGTAAGGAAGT
Source organism: Pararge aegeria (assembly GCF_905163445.1). Lineage (NCBI taxonomy): Eukaryota > Metazoa > Arthropoda > Insecta > Lepidoptera > Nymphalidae > Pararge > Pararge aegeria. The sequence continues at coordinate 3,766,262 of NC_053195.1, read as the reverse complement.
AGGTATAGCAGTTTCATTTTACTTTGAAACGTTTTCAAACCAAAAATTAAGTACAGTGGAGGTTGGAGATCCGATCGTCAGTTCTAAACTGACGATCGGATCTCCAACCTCCACTGTACTTAATTTTTTAACACGATCAGCTTGCTCTTATGATGTTATTTACTTAGCAAACAATTAAAAAAAGAAACGAAAAAACAAAACGCAGACGGGCTACAGATAGTAAAAATTACTCCATTGTACATTGATCTCTAGTTGAACAATGCGAAAACACCGACAATGCCAATGATTTAATATATTACTATTACAATGCATTTACATAAAACGAAACCTTTTTCATACTCCCGTAGCATTATAACTTGAATATCGATCGTCTATAAACAAAGGTTGGCATTCCCACAAAATGTTATTAATGAAATGCTTTATAGTGACATAGCTGCCGGATTAAGTTAATTATGGATAATTAATTACCTTTCGTTTATATAAAGTGCGCGGACAAAGCATCAGCTACTCCATTTTAAACAGAATTATATATTTTTTTTCTATTCACTCTCGCCTTAAAGGTACCTCAAGCTATACGTGGTATGTTTTTGTTAACCTACCCGCTGTAGTGAGCGTCGTGGTCTTTGTAAGGTCCCGGGTGCGAATCCACACAGGCCTATTTTGGAATTTATATTTTCTTAATCTTCTCTGAACTGGACTGGTCGGAGGCTTTGGCCATGGCTAGTTACTATCCTACTGACAAAGACGTGCCCCAGGCCATTTTTCGTTCGGGTACGAGGCCGCGCAGAAACTGCTTTCGGGAGCCTATAATATACAATAATACTGTACCCCCTAACCGGTTACCATCTTAGAATACACCGTTACTTACCAATTGCGATTGCAGTCAAGAGCAAAGCGCAATGCAGGAACCAGTGCAGGTGTAATGCAAAAAAAAAGATATATCAGATGCCAAAAGAACGTTCCGGAAACGTCTACTGCATAAGGATGGCCAGTTGCCTACACATAATCACTATATATGTATATTAACTTGTGCACGGCATGACATGAATCCACCAGAATGGCGTATATCCGATAAAATTTGCTACTTTTCTTACACAAGTCACGTCACTTAAGCAATTCTAGAGGTATCTCGTCTTATTCTTGTACATAACAATAAAATGCGAACATTAAATCCAGGATATATGTTTTGTTTGGCTAATGGCATTTATTACCATATAAAAAAAAAATTCTACGTCGGTCTAATTTTTACTGCCGAATCATTGTCAACCAGGGGCGTGAAAAGGGTTTTTTGACCAGGGTATGCATTAAAAAAGCAACAATATAAAACAAAATAGAAAAACCTAACGGGGTTTACAAAATCTTTCGGTAAAACAATGTTTTATTACACTTATGAAACACACACACACACCGCTGCTGGTTAGTTAAGAATCGGTATCGTAGTGTTTCATTCTATTGTTTCCAAAAGTGTTCTGAGGGTAGGGTATGCAATGCCTGTATGCATGTATGCAGTGCACGGCCACAACGAGTCGTCTGGAGTAGTCAACGACTGGACAAAGCGAAGTCAATCAATCTGCAGCTTCTAACTGCAAGCACTAAGCTGTTTAAGAACACTGGTCAATGATGAGGACTGCCAGGCCTTTCTGAACTGCACTTTGAAAGTAGTCAAACGGACAGCTAGGACTAATGGGTATGATAAATTAACACAAAGTAAAACTTGCGAGTTACTAGTCTTGGGTAGCAGCTTCAAGTAACTTTATTAAATAAGTTGTTAACATTATCTTTAAGAATGTTTAGGTTACAATAAATAGATCTAAACAAAGTTATGAAAAACAATGTTTAGACGGCCGACTGGCGCTGTGGGCAGCGATCCTGCTTTCTGAGTCCGTGGCCGTGGGTTCGATTCCCAAAACTGGGACATGATTGTGTGATGAGCACGAAAGTTTTTCAGTGTCTGGGTGTTTATTTGTATATTATAAGTATTTATGTATATTATTCATAAAAATATTCATCAGTCATCTTAGTACCCATTACACATGCTACGCTTACTTTGGGTCTGGATGGTGATGTGTGTATTGTAGTATATTTATTATTTATTTATTTATTAATGTTTCGCTCAAAATCAAATAGCAGTAATATCAAATTAGTCAACGCGTTGTTGACGAGTGGTAGGATGGATGTGGATTGTTTGTAATGTATGACGAGTGGAGCCCCTCGTGTTCAACTATTCCCACTGTTTTTGTCAAAAGCTACTTTAAGCCGCGAGTAATATAGCTGACTTTTCGTCAAGAGTTCGCGTCAAGTCGATATGGACTTACGTTCAAATGTTGTAGAAAAACAAAATCATTACAAAAAAAAGATTTAATAAAAATGAAGAAAAACACTTTTATGGCGAGCCAAGCGATTTATGTTTCCGGTATAAAAGTCGTGTAGTAGCTATTAGAATGTTAACGTAAATTAACCTCGATGTAATAATCCATGATATCTGTTTTAACTTAAAAAAATGTTTTAAGCAAACTCGTTCAATTTTTTTTCCATATTCTCTTCTATTATTTAAGACACTGCACGCAGTGAACACAAAAACCTGGAGAACCTGTTGATTCTAAACATCTAATACTAAAGATTAGACAGAAAGATCAATTTTATAATTTGTTTTAGTTTTATCGTAGTTTTTTACCTACACGTGGAGATAAAAAACTGCAACAAAAAAAAACTGGCAGGATTTGGACCTGCGACTCTCAAACCGGGATTGTTATTTTCACCCGACGTTAATGTTTTTCGAGAATAAGTATGAAAATATATCAGAGGCGGGAATTATGAAAATAATACTCATAATTATATCTAAAACTGTAATAAAACGTATTTTTGAAACATATTTACGAAAATATTCAACCACTTCGTGGTAGTAGGTTAGTAACGCCCTAGTATCTTATTCATCAAATTTTGGATAAATTTTGTTTCTAAAACTTATCCGTCCCTTCACAAATGGCGCTTGTGAATTATTAAATAAACTTCCAAGTTCAACTTAAATCATATTTTTCTTATTTGAAGACGGAATTATTTATAACATTAGAAATTACAACATAGGTAGGTAAAGTAACCAAATTTATCAAATAGAAAGCACGTTTATAAAGTTGACATGATGAAAATTCACTCTGAATTTTGTATTCTTGTCACACTTAATGGCAAAACCGTGCAAAATTCAAAGTTACTGATTTTAGAACGTGATTTCTCGACACGTACTCACTGGCGTACACGTACTGATAAAGTAACCCCTACTGTACCATTTGTTTTGCCAAGCGCAAATAGGTGTCAGAAATGTGTTAAACTTTGACAGTACACTGCTATGCGACACACATCCATAAATACCAGTCAAAATTAAGCCATAATAACTTTGAACAGTTCTATGTCAAAGACTTTACTTCTATAATCACAGATTTTAACAAGACACTGACTCTGACACTGTTGTTGTACCACCTAAAGAGGTATTTCTATCAATCAAAGAGCAGTTTATATATATATATGCGTGTGAGTGTCAAATACGCGGTAGTGTGTGTAATGTATTCTTTATTAATTTTTTTATTCTTATTATTATTTTTCTTAAGTATACTGCACCCCTTCTCTTTATAAACTATGAGTGTAGGAAATTTCATACTCCTCCGTCCGTGCAATTTTCGTAAAAAGGGGTAAGTACAAAATTTTTGCTTTACATATAGATTCATGTTTTAAGAGCGAGTCAAATGTTACTTTGTTCAAATAGAAGAAGTCAGTATTGATGTGTTGCAATATTAGTTTTATAATTATTGATGTTGAAATAAATCCAGTGAAAGAGTTTCTACTTTAGCTGAAGGTCTGAAAGATACTGGTAAGATTATTTAATTATATCCGAAAGAAATCACATTTAAGGTACCTACTAAGATAATATTATCTGTAAAAACTGCAAACAGTAATATAATTTGTATATCTTCTTCTTAGGGTGCCGTCTCCTTACGAAGGTTGGCAATCATTAGGGATATCTCTACCTTGGACACCGCTGCTCTAGATAATGATTTGGTGCTCTTTCCAAACCATTGTCGTAGATTTTTGAGCCATGATATTCTTCTTCGGCCAGGCCTTCTTCTGCCTGCCACTTTACCTTGTACGATAAGCTGAAGAAGTTCATACATTTTGGTGTTCCGCATCACATGACCAAAATATTCTAACTTTCTTTTTTTAATTGTTAAGAGTACCTCTGGAACCTTACCCATTCTCTTCAATACAGTGCTATTCCGTACACGATCTATATATATACATATATAATATTAAGAAGGCATATATAACGACGACCTTCCTCATGTAACGGTGAGCGCTGAGAATTTCAGTTTTCCCGGGTTCGATTCCCGGCAGGGGCAGTTTGGGAATTTAAAATTTCTGAATTTTCTCTTGTCTGGTCTGGTGGGAGGCTATTGCCTTGGCTATTTACCACCCTTCCGACAAAGACGAGCCGCTAAGCGATTTAGTGGTCCAGAGCGATGTCGCGTAGAAACCGACTAGGGATATGGCTACCATACTCCCTAACAGTTTAGCCCGCTACCATCTTAAACTGCATCATCACTTACCACCAGGTGAGATTGCAGTCATATCCTATCTTGTAAAGGAATAAAATAAAATTACAGTATTTACGACAACTTTATAAATAACTACCTGTTGCTCGCATCCTTCGATCGGTTTTTAACAAATGCCATGGGAACCCTTTGTCTCCTAGGATAAAAAATCCATGTAACTCTCCGTCCTTTTGACTAAGTCTATGCCAAAAATCAAGTTAATTGGTGCCTTAGTTAGTAAAAAAAGAAAAGGACAAAAAAAAAAAAAAAATTAGTATTTAAAAAATTAGTTAGAATTAGCAGTCTTATTTGAGTTTTTATTTATGAAATGAAGTGTTAAGTACAACAAAAGTCGACAAGGCTCAAGTAAAAAATCGTTATTATACACGCATTAACTAAACTTCAGTAAAGACTGGTTTTCTTTAAAAACTTATTCGATATAAATTGTCGAAAATCGTGAAAATATACCACCACCACCAAAACGATATTTTATAGGTGAGGTCCCAATTTACCGGGCAAGCTGTATTTTACGACAAGTCATGGATGGTCTGCTATAAATTATAATGATGGGAAAAATTGCCGGTGTTGTCGCTTCAGAAGCAATTTCGACAGGAGTTATTTCATATGAGTGAGCATTAGTAAGAGATGTTTGTCGTGCAAACAGCACTAATGCTGATACTATAAAACCCAGCCTAAAGGAAGTGTTGAATGCCACAATACATTATTGCTACGATAGACAGGCTACTAGTTTTTTTTTCTTTTACTACAATACACACATCGCCATCTAGCCCGAAAGTAAGCGTAGCTTGTGTTATGGGTACTAATATAACTGGTGAATATTTTTATGAATAATATGCATAAATACTTATAAACACCCAGACACTGAAAAACATTAATGATCATCACACAAACATTTTCCAGTTGTGGGGATCGAACTCACGGCATTGGACTCAGAAATCAGGGTCACTGCCACTGCCAATCGGTGTCAAAAAATGAATCAATCAAAGTATTTTCTAGATACCGGTAAAGTCCTTTATTTTATGTATAATATTCGTTATTACAATAAACCTTTATTTATTATAGTAATTAGATATTGGATAGAAGCAGGCGTTACTTTGCGGAATAACATGATATGGAATAATAAATAAGTTTATGATAACGACTTTTACATCCTGAGGTATCTTTGCATCGTCTAGAGTCTCATAAAAGACTGAAGCGTATCGAAAATGCACCCTTATTTAAATCAAAGTGCCCACTTGCACAATGTCATGAACATTGGCTGTGAATCAAATATAATTTTAACTCATCACCATCGACCCGTTACCAGCCTACTATAGGGCACTCTCAGAATGAAAAGGGTTCAGGCCGTAGTCTACTACGCTGGCCAATTGCGGATTGCATGTTTCCTTCACCGTTTAAAGCAAGTGGTATTCAAATTGCTTAAATTAAAACGCACATAACTCCGAAAAGTCGAAGGTGCGTTCTCGAACTCAGTCTCCACGATAGGAAAGCCGAAGCCTTACCCACTAGGCATTCCTGCTTTTTAACTATTTCTCGGAAGCTATTTAATAATTAAATAAGAATTATCAGCACTTTTGTTAAAATGCTAATAAATTTAATAAAATCAAATTATAGTTATACGAAGTTTAATTATTTACCCACTCTATAAAATTAGTGGAACGCTTAATTTGCTCCGCGAAAAGTAGATTATGTATCGTGCTTTTCTAAAATTTCATCAATCTTTTTATTCCACCCCAAATAAATCTTCGGCAATGTACTATCTATGCGCGTTTCGCTTTACCCGATTTTGTTTATTATAGGAAGTATGCGTACAATATTGAATGAATGAATGAATACAATTATTTGAAGAAAAAATTAGTTACAGAGATATATATACACATAGAGCAAGAGAGTACAGTTTGGTGACCTTATCGCTACATAGCGATCTCTGCCAGGCAACCAAAGACGCAAAAGGAAAAAACATAGAAAAGAGGTAGGTGGTGCAATAAATGAGATATAAACATTTCACAAATATATAGTTAACAAATAATGACACTTGTTGCTAAAGGAAGTAATATTATATGTTAACTTAAAATTTCTCACCGATTTTTTGGATAAAGAAACTTATCCTAAGATAAAAAAGAAACAATTCAAATTGGATTTTCTATAATCTAACTTGAGACAAATATCTTGATTAATATCTTTGAAAGGATCTAGATTCGTAGATACCCATCATTTCTCAAGCCATTTATCTAAACGATTATTGTCTTCTAACTATTTAATTGCCCTGTCGGAATACGAAGTTCAAAGTAAAGTTTATAACTTAGTCAGCGATCGCCAACTTTGTCTTAGGGTATCTTAATCCGGAATGCAACAAGTTTAATTTATGAGAACATTATTATCTGCCTTATAATGTCGCATTACTTGGTACATGCCTTGTGTTAATTGAGAGAAAGGGGTTTAGATCTTTGACCCTTCACGCTGTTCCCATCCGGGTTAATGGGCTATGTGACTGTTATTATAAGACAACAGCTCTGAGTTTAAAGTAGAAGGTCCCGGGTCGATTCTCGACAGATGCAATTTGGTAATTCGTAATGTCTGTACTTTCTCTGGTCTGGTCTGGTGGGAGCTTTGGCCGACGAAGACGTGCTGTACCGATAAAGATATTAACAACAATATATCACTTAATTATCTAGCAGTCCATAAAATTAACACGTGTTTAGATATAACCGCTGCGAGCTCAATTAACGATAATGACCCATGCGGTCATAGCAACCTAACAAAACACATGCATGATCAATCAAAGCATAGAATTTATTAGAATTACAAAATTAATGTTCTGATATCATTCGAGAATGTATGTTTTAGGTAATACCTATTTATCCTAATACTAGTTTTGCCCACGTTCTCCGTTTGGGTTATTACGGTTCTTACAAATCCCGTGGGAACCGTTTGTTTTCTAGGGATAAAAAGCATATGTTACTCTCCGTCCTTTCAACTTACTCTCTACTATAACCCGTTTTAAGTTCATTCTCTACCATAAAGAGTGTCTGGAGGAGATCGTTTAAATAATAAGACAAGATAAGACCGTCTTTGCGTATTTATATATATATATATATATATATATATATATATATATATATATATTTTTATTGTTTTTGTTATTTCTTGTTTTCACTTTTAAGTCTTTATTGCATCTTTATCTTCTCTCTAACTATTAAATAACTTAACAGTCTTCTAACAATATTGCACTATATCACGTTAGTGCTCTGCCTATATAAAGTCAGACACTAACAGTATCTAACTGTTCTATCTAGAGACGTATTATGTGAGACAAATCTATACAGACTAGGCCTGTACACCGCGGAATTTCCTAATCAAATCCGCCCAGAATGAATGAAACCACCCATTTTTACGATTTTTGATAAGCCGTCACACATGTGACGACCAACTAACTAATTGACAATATCGTATTTCACGACATTTTTGTTTTTTTTCACAAATCCCGTAGGAACCTTTTATTCTCCTGGAATAAAAAGTAGCCTATATTACTACTAACTTTAAGCCCAAAATCAAGTTGATTGGTTGGATAATTTGAGCGTGAAGACAGACTAACAAAGAAAAAAAAATTACAAACACACTTTTGCATATATGAAGTTTATTAATGATTTACGGACTAATCTGTTGGTGAAAAACCTTCGCCTATAATCAGAGCAACAATCAAAGCATAGCAGAAACACATCTTGCAACGGGCCGGCCTCTGTCCATTGACCTGAAGCGCAGCTGTTAAGCCTCATCCGCCTGTAGTTACATCGGCAACCACGCCCTTTATACCGGAACACAGCATTGCGATGCTGAAATATGCATGGCGGTAGTAGTACCTGAGACAAGCTCTGTCACAAAAAGCTTTACTTACCACAACAATACTAATAGTGTATCCCTATCCCTAACCCTAATCCCTACTAATATTATAAATGTCAATGTAAGTTTGTTTGTTACGCTTTCACGCAAACACTACTTAACCGATCCTCATGAAACTTTGTACACATATTTTTGGAAGTGTTATAAGTAATATAAGATACTTTTTATCCCGACATTAAGCTTGGTTTCTTGAGAGAGGGGATGAGTGTTTGACGATTTTACATCATAACTCCGACAAATTATAACCGATTTTAATAATTATTTTTGTACTATAGAGGTTGTAATATGTGTTCTATTTGGCCCTGTGGTTGGAGATAGAAGACAGAACTCCTCAGAGGACAGCAGCAAACCGCTCATTTAAGACTTAGCGATACTGAATACTTTATTTTTTTTTAGATCTACAACTAAATTTAATGCTACATCAAGAAACAAAATGAAACGCGGACGAATATTCCTTTTTGTAAAAAATTTTGGTCATAAGGTTATTATACCTTAATAAATCATACTTAAGTATTTATGGTATGTTAAAATATGTATTAGTATGTTTATTTTTTATATTTATCAATAGTGTTGCTGTATTTGTGTAGTCTGGTTTATGTATTAGTATGTATTTTTTAAATAGTGTAACCCACCTATTCGTTTTTCTTTTTACTATTTCTAATCCTAAGGTTGCTTGGCAGATATCGCTACTTAGCGATAAGGTCGCCTTTAGTATCCTGCTTCATTCTTCATGTGTTTGTTCTTTTTTCTTCGTTTTCTTTAAGTGTACAAGTACAGTAGTGTTTCTATCAAGCTATTCACATGGACCAAATTTCTAGGGTGGAAATTCGGGTAGGCTGTAACTGACTACGCTTTCATATTCCATCAAACAAGTGGCGTTATGCTCTATCACTACTTTTTGATATCATCAAATGTATTGTAACTGATAATTCTACAAATGTTTATGTTATAATATGTTTTGCTAGCGACCAATGACCAAACACGTTATCAATGGCACAGTAGTAATATGCATATGAAAATATCAATTTGTAAAGTTATCTAAGTTCAATAACTGTTAAAGTGGTAATTAAGAATGGCCACACACAGTGGCGTGTGTTAGGAAATAGGGAATTACAGCACTTTATCTATGATAAACCTGATGATTATATTAAATATATCAACAAATCATAGTTTGTATACTCATTGATAATGTATTGAAAATAGAATAATGGACTTTAGTAGACTGTCAAATAAAAGTATAGGATCTATGGCGGGAGACGCGAGTTTGACAATGTAGATTGGCGGGAAAGAAAAGTGAAGACGGATTTAAAGTAATGAATTGAGAAAAGGAGATTAAGTAAAGTATTGTGGATAGAACGTTACAAATTGGGAATAGATGATTTATAATGGAAACGATAAACGTAACGAAATACTGTTGTGGCGGAACAAGAGTTGTATATACTGGTGATGGAGTTGAGATAAGTTGTTAAAAGTTATTGGTACTATGGTTGTACCTGATGTTGCATCAGATAAGTATATCTCATCCTTTGGGTTATTTATTGGTATCATATATGGAGCCCTAGCATTATTTTACACACACAGTTTATGTAGCAGAGGTTGCTCTATACAAACAACTTGTTCCAAAAGTCCTGATGTTATAAGTGATCATAGTAGTTATGTTTTAACTGTCTTAAAATATGTCTTGTATCAAAGGGCCTAGCGTTATTACATATGACAATGTTGTAATTGTGTTTATAAGTTGTTTTAATTGATTGAATAAAAGAGCAACGGTAGAGTTTCTTGCCAGTGGTCTTCTCTGCCGAAGACAGCATTACGAACTGGTAGTAGAGTCATTTGAAGGTAACAAGTAATATGAATTATAGAGAAGCCTAATATACAGTATTAGAGTCAGTCTAGTTGTTTTATTTCACTCCTTGGGAAGTCAGGTTTATAGAGTACCGACCCACAACACTGCTCTAAAGCAGGTTGGTGGGCTTTAATGATGTCTTTTATAAAATGAATACTTTAATATGAGAAACTAGGTATTTAGCTTCAATAATACTGTTAATTAACGAAAGATCTAAGTGCCATCCTGAACATTGTTGGTATTGAAGTGAATATCTGAATACCTGGGCCTTCCATTCTCTATATTTTTTTAGCATCAGAAGTGGGATCCTATTCATGTCCAATTTATGCCTTTCTCTAATGCAGATTTACTTTTTTTAGAACCATCCCGTCAAATATGGACATAGTAAAGAGTTTGATGTTTTTTATGATGCCTCAACTATTTGCTGCTATGTGCTAAAACAGAAACACTCTGGAGACAAAGCACCATGCTTGGTGAAATTCTGTTTAAGGATATGTGGTCCGGGGAACCAATGGATAACCATCTTGGCAAATGTGGATATAGTACATGGATTGATGTTTTTGATGATGTTTCAACTAATAGCTGGTATGTGCTAAAACAGAAACACTCTGGAGACAGAGCACCAGAATTGGTAAAATTCCATTGAAGGATATGTGGTCCGGGGAACCAATTGATATGATATTTTAATTTATCTTTTCTTTTTGTGGTTTCTACTTTTGAAAGATAGTACTTATTACCTGAAACTGATATGGCCTAGTGGCTCTTTGTTTATTTTGCTGAAATTAAGTCCAAAATAGAATTGATTTAAGTTTGTTTGTGAAAACCAACAAGTCAAGTTGGCCAAACAAAATGTGTAATAAGTTTGATAAATTTGAATTATCAAGTTTTATTTAATTAGTCTGGTTAGACAAATGGAATTTGTGTTAGGTTTTATATTATTAGTCTGTCAAGGTTAAAATAAATAAACTGGTCAGGTTAGCCGAACTGAATGTGTGATATATTTTTCCTATGATTCTTATTTATTACATACAAGATTTCAAGTTTAAATTGAGCAACTAGTCAAGTTAGCCAAACAGAATGTGTGAAAAGTTTGATAAATTTAAAATTTCAAGTTTTATTTAACTAGTCAGGTTAACCAAATGGAATTTGTCTTAACTTTTATTTTATTAGTCTGTCCAGGCTAAAATAAATTAACTGGTCAGGTTAGCCGAACGGAATGTGTAATAGATTTTTCTTTTAATTCTTATTTATTACATACAAGATTTCAAGTTTATATTGAGCAACTAGTCAGGTTAGCCAAGCTGTTGACTTTTATTTAGGAACTATTCTATGTACTTCGAGATCGAAGTACTTGTCAGGAAAGCCGAGATAGGAGAGATTGTGTAAATTATTCAGAACATATAAAATAATACCCAAAAAATCAAAAAAAAAACAAAAAAAAAAAATCAAAATTTCTTGGTAGAATAGAATAGAATATGATTATGTGTCAGAACAATACATATAGGGAAAATTACTACTGAATAGCTAAATGAAGTAGTTTAGTTTCTATGTTGGGTTGTGTGAAGAAAAGAATTAGGAGTCAGCTTAAATGTTGTGGGTTAGGTTAGGTTAGAGATCTTTCAGTATGATGTTGAGAGAAGTTCTTAAAAATGATATAAATAAAATACAATTATAAACAAAATAATGTTGCTGCTGCAAAGGAAAATATATTAGTTGCATTATAAATAATTAGATTATATTCTGTTAAACAGGTGGTTTAATTGATGTTTAGATTGAAATAATCTTTGAATAATAGAAATAACAATTAAACATAAACCTTGGCTTTTATGATGATATGATAAAAAAAAAAAAGAGGTGAACCCTCCATAATAGAAATAATTCCATCTTAGCGTTTTTATATTAATTTATTTATATTTATCTTATATATTACTTGACTTGGACAGTGAAAAGAATATGAATATCACCAGTGGGTGATGATTATGTTGATATCATCAGTAGGTGTTGGTGTTTTGGTATTGGCTAAGTAAGTCATGCGTCAGGTTCTTGCCCACAGCTGATTAAGCTTCAGTGTTTGTGAGTAAGGAGCTGTTGAGACTTGTATTGCACATTGTTCGAATTGCCTTGGCATATTTAGACTGTACCTATTGCATCTGTGACTAAATGAGACTAACAATGCAAATAACAGAATTGAGGAGAAATACAATTATGTGTATATTTTGATAAAGTTGGACTGGAGGCAAATGGATAAATTGTTTGAGATTTATATTGAGATGGAAATATTTGGATTGTGATTGTACATGTTAAAATGTACAAGATAAATGAAAATGAGTATTTTTGATTTACATTGTTGAAAATTAATCATTTTTTTTACTTTAATAGAAGTATTACATTGTTATAATTTGTTAAATGGTGTGGAATTTTGATGAAATTTTTTTTGGTCTCTTTCACTTTAATTATAAAATGTTATGATTATGCCTATCTTTTGATAAAATATTGTTTATAGTTTATTGATAAAAGTGTATACAGAATGTAACTGATTTGATGATTTTTTATGCTTATATACCATTTGAACTAATTTTATAGAGGTGTACATAAGATGATGTACTTATAAGCATGTTCTTTGAACCTAAAGACTTATGATACAAAGCATATACCTAAAAAGAATAACCCTATGTACTTCGAGAACGAAGTACTTGTCAGAATGGCCGTGTTAGGAAATAGGGAATTACAGCACTTTATCTATGATAAACCTGATGATTATATTAAATATATCAACAAATCATAGTTTGTATACTCATTGATAATGTATTGAAAATAGAATAATGGACTTTAGTAGACTGTCAAATAAAAGTATAGGATCTATGGCGGGAGACGCGAGTTTGACAATGTAGATTGGCGGGAAAGAAAAGTGAAGACGGATTTAAAGTAATGAATTGAGAAAAGGAGATTAAGTAAAGTATTGTGGATAGAACGTTACAAATTGGGAATAGATGATTTATAATGGAAACGATAAACGTAACGAAATACTGTTGTGGCGGAACAAGAGTTGTATATACTGGTGATGGAGTTGAGATAAGTTGTTAAAAGTTATTGGTACTATGGTTGTACCTGATGTTGCATCAGATAAGTATATCTCATCCTTTGGGTTATTTATTGGTATCATATATGGAGCCCTAGCATTATTTTACACACACAGTTTATGTAGCAGAGGTTGCTCTATACAAACAACTTGTTCCAAAAGTCCTGATGTTATAAGTGATCATAGTAGTTATGTTTTAACTGTCTTAAAATATGTCTTGTATCAAAGGGCCTAGCGTTATTACATATGACAATGTTGTAATTGTGTTTATAAGTTGTTTTAATTGATTGAATAAAAGAGCAACGGTAGAGTTTCTTGCCAGTGGTCTTCTCTGCCGAAGACAGCATTACGAACTGGTAGTAGAGTCATTTGAAGGTAACAAGTAATATGAATTATAGAGAAGCCTAATATACAGTATTAGAGTCAGTCTAGTTGTTTTATTTCACTCCTTGGGAAGTCAGGTTTATAGAGTACCGACCCACAACACTGCTCTAAAGCAGGTTGGTGGGCTTTAATGATGTCTTTTATAAAATGAATACTTTAATATGAGAAACTAGGTATTTAGCTTCAATAATACTGTTAATTAACGAAAGATCTAAGTGCCATCCTGAACATTGTTGGTATTGAAGTGAATATCTGAATACCTGGGCCTTCCATTCTTTATATTTTTTTAGCACGTGCATAGTATGCACAGGGTATGGCAGAAAATATAAAATTAAGAAAATCTCCAGTACAAGCTATAAAAAAAATAACGATAGGCATTTTAAGAGTTATAAATAGCCAACCCTGTGTATTTTATATCATCTACATACCCTGAGAATACCGTATATGCACGCCACTGGCCACACTTTGGCTACTAGTATTAATAATAGAAAAATCATCTTTATTACCGCCTTATATTTAATTTGCTATCATAATAATCATGTAGTGACCAACAATGAAAGCGGTGATAGCCCAGTGGGTAGGAGCTCGACTTCACTTTCGGGGGGCCGAGCTAGAATCCCAGCACGCACCTCTAACTTTTCTGAGTTATGTGCGTTTTAAGTTATTAAAATATCACTTGCTTCAACGATGAAGGAAAACATCGTCAGGAAACCTGCATGCCTAAGAGTTCTCCATAATGATCTCAAAGTTGTGTGGAGTCCACCAATCTGCACTGGGCCAGCGTGGTGGTTTACGGCCCTAACCTATTCTCATTGCTCCTTGCGACATGTTTGATTTCATGTATAAGTGCACTTCGTCGGGGATCTACCAACGTTGCTTTTACCGGTATGTATGAGTCACTATTCCAACACCTTGGGACTCTAATATCTATCGGTTCTAAGAGCTACGGGCCCCGCCCACTGCCACTTCAACTTCGCGGCTCGCTGAGCAATAAAAATGACAGTGATGGTTACAGTCATTTTTATGGTAATGTCTAGGTCAACTTGCGTTTAAAATAGAGGCACTTGAAATTCGAGTTATAATTTTAAATGCGCATAATATATTAAAGTTATTGACAGCTACGTGTTTCATTTACCTTTCCAAAAAGTTGACGGCATAAAAATAACTGGTTGTAAACTTAACGCATAAAGTATGAAAATGGCATGTCGCCACCGGTTAACAACTGTTAAGTTTACTGAATACGGCGGTTGGTGCTTTTTTTACTAAAGAACGATATTTGCAAGCCACGGCAGACTACACGCATTGGTTTAGGCGTCTATGCTCACGCAATAAGTCACGATATAGCACGCGTCAGTGTGCGACCAACCTCATCAACCTGCTTCTTATCAAACCAAAAACAATCCTATAAACTTTGATTAATAAGAATGACAGTTCAAAACTATAACTGATAGTATTTTTTTCTAAACACAGTTATTATTGTAATTCATTAATTTTAACTGCGCAATTAAAATCTCCAAATGATAAGAAGACGGACATGAAAATGATATCTTTATTAAATTCATTAATTTGAAGTCCATTAGACAGAAGATTTCGCAAACGCTTCCAACATAAAATACGAGTTTTAATTGGCAAAATTAAGTTAAGATAGTTCTTAGATTTTGTCCGAGTGGAATTTCTATTTTCGACTTACGACATCGACAATATCGCGAGGTTCCGGGTTTGATACCAATTGAGTTCAATTCTTCTAAAAGGCTTTTATGTGTGCCAACTGAGCATGAGATACTTCGCTAGTGTCGTATAGATGAAACTGAAATTAAACGATAAAAAAGCTTGGGTGTGAATTGCTCTAGCTTCATAGGTAAATAAATTTACTGTGAAAAAAAATAATTACCCGGCTAAGTTAGTTGTGGGATCTTCTTAGACCAGGGCGCGTTTGGAACCCTCGTAGCTTTAGGTTTAAGTTGGCGAACGAAGTTATCACCATCCCCTTACAATTATGTAAACATGTATGTATGAACGCTGCATATATGCCTGTGATAGGCCTACGTGAATAAAGAAATTTTGAATTTGAATTTGATGGAGAAAGCACGAAGGAGATTGATCGATCGATCTATCGTGTTTGATTCCAGTTTTGTTAGAAAGTGGATTTGTGGACTCCAGGACAAGTTCTCCTTTGAGAACTTTATGTAGAACTAACTACATAACTTGGAAAAGTTAATAGTGCGAGCCGGGACTCGAACTCGGACCCCCGAAAGTGAGGTTGAGCTACTACCTAGTGCACTATCACCGCCTCATACATGTACATACATGTTTAATTTTAATCAGGTATATCATAATCACAACCGATAATGACAAAATGAAGGTCACTTACATTTTTCAGTCGGATCGGGTCGTGTCGGGTCGGGTCGTGTCGGGTCGGGTCGGGTCGGTTATTCTGATATGTGTTATAGTTAATTTTTTTTTTATATTCCACTACACCCACATAAGCCCTTGACTCCAATCTCACCTCATGGTTTAATATTTATGTAAAATATTATAAGCAATATGAAACAACTATCAAATTCAATAAATATTATCTAAAAATAATAAATACATCTTCAATTTGTGATATGATAAACCGATTTGAGATAAACTGTATCATTTCAATATCCAAGCAGCTGTCAATGACACAAATTGTTAGTATTTAAAATAGTATGACCTTATTTTCTACCGTTTAGCGAAAAGACGGATGGTATAAAATGCGAAAAGTAGTATGTTTAGGTAAATATATCTACTTTAATATCGTTTTTTTTTAATTATAAACTTGATTGCATTACCGACTGATAATGAAATAGTTTTTGTTGTATTAAACTAGCCTTAAACTTAAGAGAAGCGTTTTCTGTGCGTAATATAATAAATGCAAAAGTTAGGATGGATATTGACGGCCGACTGGCGCAGTGGGCACCGACCCTGCTTTCTGAGTCCAAGGCCGTGGGTTCGTGGAAAATGTTTGTGTGATGAACGTGAATGTTTTTCCGTGTATGGGTGTTAATTTGTATATTATAAGTATTTATGTATATTATTCATAAAATATTCATCAGTTATCTTAGTACCCATAGCACCAGCTACGCTTTCTTTGGATCTAATCTAGATGGCGATGTGGGTATTGTCGTTGTATATTTATTTATTTATATTTGCAATACGATCACGACAAATGGGTTAAATGGATCCAAATGAAATTTAGCACATAGATAGATTATAGTCTGGAATAGCAAAGATGCTACTCTTTATACATTTGTTTTGTTTCTCACAGAGCCAAAGATGACGTTTTTTTTATCATAGTGATAGCTCAGAGGTAAGAGAATAACACAGACATACACTTTCCCACCGGACAAAGTCCCGGGCAACTGCTAGTTGATAAAATATAGAAAGTAAAAGAAAGTTATAAAAACAATATCAAAGCCTTTAATAATTCCTCAAGATACCCTTACTTAATATTGCATCATGAATATTCCTTCACAAATTAAAATTGAACAAATTTTAATATAGAAGAGGCAATGGGCGCCCAAAAGGCGTCATATTGAATTACTTCCCTAAATATTACAGTTCGATGCGCCAGAAGCGAGTTTACCTTGCTTTGTACAACTAAGAATATTAATAATCTTAGTTGTACAAAGCAAGTATGTTCGTCTTCGCTCACGACGAACAAGGCAATATCAAAATAAAAACCTATTCTAAGTACGAGTACATCCTTAATTGAATTGTTTTTAATTTTACTTATTATTTGTTTTCTTGTGTTTCTTGTATTGTTTCTAAGTTTGTGCAATAAAGTACCTATTCTAAATAAAATAAAAATTCTTAGGAACTCATCAACCGTTCACCAATAGATATCACCTTAGAGTAGGTAAACATTTTTGAAGTTATACTTCTTTTGGCGCATTAGGGAAAAATACCATAGTAAATTTTAACCATGCGCGCACACACTGTCATCAAAAATCGACACCCTAAAGTTAGCTATAGATACAGTCAACATATTAGTTTTTCAAAAAAAAATTGACATTGTACCTACATTTTCAATTGTCAAAGTCTGCGGGCTCATTCCAAAATCTCAAATTTTAATGTGAGTTAAACTTGGTTGTACGATAATGCTATAACTAGATAATGCGTTATAATAAAACTTTTAATGTATTCAATACAAAATCTATTGTTATTGTGGTTTTTTCAACAAACGTTAAAATAAAGTGAAAGATAAAATTTTATCTTGTTACTCCAAAGAAGTATAACTTTGAACGCGTGTACATAAGTACAGTAAGTGTAGGCATTCGATTCAGGCATATGCATAGGCCTAGGTTAAGTGTAAACGGGCATTAGTGACCTCATCACCATAAGCATCACCAATTTAATCAATTGACTTCCACTGCTGGACATGGGTCTTTTGATTGTCTTTGAGTCATCTTAGTACCCATAACATGCGATGTGTGTTTTGTTGTGGTATATTTATTTATTTATTACTAAACTCAACTGCTGATATATCACGAAGACCGTTTTACATACGGATGCAACAAATGTCATGTTTACATCTAGTTACACAGTTATATTTACTAATACTCCCGAATCTAAACTGCGTTCGTATGATCGGACTACTAAAAGGCAATCATTCTAAAACTCGCAAAGAATGACTTCATACTAACAGCCGTGCCTAATTACAACAATATTGTCTATTTGAAACAAGGTTAGGCGTAATAAGATATAGACTCCGACAAATATCAATCATCATTGAATATAATTCAACAAAGAGAACTGACAGAGTTAAATTACATTTCAACGTAGACAATGACGCATTCTGCAAAACTGAAAAGTTTTGAATACAGTTTCATTAATAATTAATTAAATAGGACAAAGTTTAACGTCGTAGAGGCAGACAAAAGGCAGTCTTAAGTTCAAAGTTCTCAATATTATAGTTCGATCGATCTTTAACGACACAGTAGTGAATGGACAAACGTTTTGAATAAATACAAATGCAATTATTCTTTAATAAAAGAATCAAGACTCGGCAATGGAGAACGAACATCTAAGTATCAAAATAAAAATAAAATAAAAATAAAAATAGCCTTTATTCACTGACCAAATTACTTTTAAATGATACACTACAGATTAACTAAACTCTTTATCTTAATTATGTGATACTTATTTCTAAAAAAGTTTGACGAGTTTGGTCAATAAACAAAAATAAAAAAGTTAAGAGTGTGAATTTGCACATTACTTTTTTTTATTCCACTACAAGTTAGCCCTTGACTGCAATCTCACCTGGTGGTTAGTGATGATGCAGTCGAAGATTTGTTTCGATATGTTATATTATATTTTCGATTGTTATTATTTCGATATGAAGTATGTTATATTTTTGTTTAAAACATAACATTGAGAATACGGTAGTTGAAATGAGAACAAAATTTAAGTCTACGGATAGCCAGTCGAGTGTTTTATAGAATAAATTAGTCTTCAGAACACTCCAGCAAGCCAAAAACGTTCAAACATTCATCGAGGTTAAAGTAATAATTTAAAGCAATGCTTCATTCGAAATTGTATCTGCTACTGACATTTCTTATAACGTTATCATGTCCAACCAGAAACAAACTGAACTTTACGAATAATTTCGACCCAAAGGCAGCCCTCAAGACCCAACCACAGCATAAACTCGGCGAACTTAGCAAAACAACAATAACTTTTCCGCAGAACTCGTGGAGAACAGAAAAACCGGAGCTAATTTAATATTTACTGCTAAAATAGTCCTGTGTTTATTTTTATTACTTGCAATAGAATAGAGATATTACAAAATACGTACGGCGTTATATGTGGGTATGTATGTATGTTTGGTGTTTTTTCTGTGTGGGGCGATTTTGTGTGTTCTGTTAAACGACTAAGACACCGGAAGGTATCTTTGCATCGTTCGAGTCCATGTAGGACTGCGGTGCATCGATAATGCAGTTGTATTTATATCAAAATACCCACCAACTCAATGTCATGAACATTGGTTGTTAATCAAAGCTTAATCGTTTACCCAGTTTATAAATTTACTGTAACATATGAATTAAGTGCAAAGTTTTATTTTTTGAATAAATAAATATTCGACATTACACACATCGCCATCTAGCCCCAAAGTGAGCGTAGCTTGTGTTATGGGCACTAAGAGGACTGATAAAAAAATTGATGAATAATATACACAAATACTTATAAATAAATAAATATTCTACGACGATACATCGCTATCTAGCCCCAAAGTAAGTAGGTACTAAGATGACTGATGGATATTTTTTGATGAATAATATACAGAACTACTTATAAACATCCAGACACAGAAAAACATTCACGTTCGTCACACAAACGTTTTCCAGTTGTGGGAATCGAACCTACGGCCTTGGACTCAGAAAAAAGGGTCGCTGCCCGCTGCGCCAGTCGGCCGACATGACAAACGACGGCCGACGGCCGACATAAAATATGTTATATTTTTGTTTCAACAAATATATTTATTTATTTAAACAAAAATATAACATACTTCATATCGAAATAATAACAATCGAAAATATAATATAACATATCGAAATAAATCTTCGACTGCATCCTCACTAACCACCAGGTGAGATTGCAGTCAAGGGCTAACTTGTAGTGGAATAAAAAAAAGTAATGTGCAACTTCACACACTTTAACTTTTTTATTTTTGTTTATTGACCAAACTCATCAAACTTTTGAACAACGAAAACTAAATATTAAACTAATTATGTAATTAATATCACCATTTTGTAGTCGGGTCATTGTACAGCAGCAAACAAATATAATTTGAACCGCCGATCGCGAGTAGTTTTAATGGATTAGTTTAATGTTCGGGTTCTTCTTTCTCTGGGCTTGCCTCCGTACTTGGTCGGCCGCAACCTTCCGTTGTGCGTTCGGGTTACGACTAGTTAATAAGGTATAGAAAGAAAGAGAAAATAAAAGCAATATAATCATAAAATTTTACTATTATAGGCCTACATTTTAGCCACAAGACTGCAACACAGGACTTGTACCGCGTATTTTATTTGTTTTTTTTTTAATCCTCTCGGGACTGTTAGTTTTTCCGCAATAAAGAGTATCCTTTGTCCATAATCAAGGTGCAAGACGAATGTGGGCAACTAACAAATAAATAACAATCAGATCCATTTTCGGATTTAAATCGTCGGTATGAATTATTTGCTTAAATTTTTTTATTAAAGTTTCTTAGTCATTATGAACGCACCTACGTTATAAAAGCGTTTTAATATTTTAGGGTTTAATCGTAGACAAATGAATGTAGCAATATTTATCAACATAGAGTTGGTATGATCGTAATAAAGAGCTCGGTTTTTTTTTCGCGCTTATTGCGTGACAAGAACGGGCGTATGGTTAAATACCCGGATTAGCTCAAAACAAGTTGTGCACCAATCCATGAAGTCCGTCAGTCCGGCATCATGTTATAAGATCTTTTGCTCTCTTTATTAGCTAAGGAATTAGGAACCAGGAATAGTTTTTATAGTGTCGATGTAGTAGTCGATGCAACGATTTTTTTAGGTTCGAGACTTTATTACTTATCCAGCTTACAGCGGATTCACGTTGTGGACAAATTGTTAGTCATGTTTCAGAAATATTTTTTAAGATCTGTATGTTGTTTGGCAGTAAACTGGCATTCTACATCGTCAAATAACTGCTTAAACTGATTCATAAATAATAAGTCAAATTTGCACAGTAGGTAACAAATCTACTGTGCAAATTTAAACTATTTATTATAAATAAGTAAATAAATAAATATACTACGACAATACACACATCGCCACCTAGCCCCAAAGTAAGCGTGGCTTTTGTTATGGGTAATATTATACATAAATACTTATAATACACAGATAAACACCCAGACACTGAAAAAGATTCATGTTCATCACAAAAACCTTTTCCAGTTGTGGGAAAAACGAACCCACATCCTTGAACTCCGAAAGCAGGGTCGCTGCCCACTGGGTCAATCGGCCGTTGAATAATGATAATAAATAGAATCTTCTTCTTAGTCGTTTCAGTCTTGACAGACTGGTCGTGGTCGTCATCTGGGTGTTGTGGCTCGCTTGACAATATATATAGAATAGAAAAACTTTATTGCAACACACCACAATAGGAAAAACACAAGCAAAACATTGGATAGAAGCAGGCGTTACTTCGCGGAATTCTATGATATATTATGAAAATTAAGTTTAATTTGCTATACTCCACGAAAAGAATGATTGTATGTATGAATGATATGATATGAAGAATGTAAATATGTAATGTAATTTATGATTTCTACAATCCTAAATATATATTTATATATATATACATAAATATATACTTTACATTGAATATTTGTTAAACGATTCATTTTAAGTCAACATCTCCTGAGGATGCTCCGGAGCGAAACTTGCGTATAGGGTACATTGCCGAAGATCTGTTTGGTGTGGAGTATAAGGATTAGCAAATTAGCGCGGAGTATTGCAAATTAAGCTTAATTTTCATAATGTAACAAGGAAAACAGTAATAGTATTTAGATTAATTTTCTTTTTATTTTGGCAAAAACAGTACAGTACTATTAATTACATAAAAGTAACTTAATACATCTAATAACAATTTTATTATATCGACTAAACATTGCCGATTTAGCAGACTTTAGATTTATACAATAACCTTAACCTATTTCACGAAATGAGCACATTGTTTACAGCTCTCGATCACCTGTAGTCGGTACGATTCCACGATGACTGAGCTACCGCTTATCTTAGATCGGATTAACGTGTTTTAGATTTCGGTTGTGAAAGATAAAAAATCTAAATGCTGCCGAAAATAAGCGACTTTTCTGGGTAATATGATCAAATTACGCGTCGACAACCATACCGTCAAAAGTGCTAATAAACTACTAGCGTACCGAGTCCGCTTCGGCGGGCTAGATTTTGCTATATTTTATTTAAGCAATAAACTTGCATAATTAAATTTTCAATTTAAGTCCCGTAATATTTTAAATTTATTTCTCTCATTCATTCTCTTCTATTCTCTTCTCGAGCGGGTGAAGATCATTATCTACACCCATGTACACCCAACAATAGAATATCATCATAGTAAATAAAAGCTGTATTTGACAGTTTGACAGTTCACAAATAGGAGTGCTCCGATCGTCACCAAACTGTACAGGATTACTCGCCAGGTCAATCCGGAGATTCCCTGAAAGTTTCATTAAAATCGGTCCAGCCGTTTCGGAGCCTATAGGGAACATACCCACACACTTTCTCTTTTATAAATATAGAAGATGCCTACTTGAAATAAATGAATTTCAAAAAATAATTAATTCGTTTGGGATTTAAAGAAAAAAGATGGTCCAAATATATGATAAGCAAAGAATTAAGAACATACAGAAACCGTGTACACGACTAATATTGAAGCATCAAAAACCACTCCACTTTAGATTGGTTCATCGAGCAAACGGCACTTCATACCATTTAGCAGTTGACAGTAATTATTTTACCTCTAATGTTCTAAGCGTTCACCATAAAATCGGAAAATGGGTTAAAATGTGTGAGCTAGCAACATTCTGCGAGTGTAAAGAGAGACGTGCGCGGGGCGTTTTCACTGTTTTTGGACACAATGCACTGCATACAATAATGACTGAATGAGGATTCCGTATGATCTTAATACAATGATGATAATCATTGGTGTTTTATAACAACGTCCAAAAAAGATATATGCGTGTTTTTTCATTTTGACGGCCGATTGGCACAGTGGGCAGCGACCCTTCTTTCAGAGTCCACGGCCGAGGGTTCGATTCCCACAACTGAATTATATTTGTTTGTTGAACATTAATGTTTTTCAGTGTCAGGGTGTTTATATGTATGTATAAAGAACTTTTAGTAAAGTAGACCTTCAACTTTATTAATTACTCAAAAGGTAAAAACTAAAATCCTCATCGTTAGTTTGATCGAGTTTAGTAAATTTTCACCCATTATTTATTTGTTTACGAATTGTACGTAGCCTGAAGTTGCATCTATAGCTATCAACTCAATAAAGCCGAAGATGACAGCTGTGCACATCAATGAATCTCAAAGCCACTGGTGGATAACGTTGGTCAGAAAAATGCGGTCCCGGTATTCGAACGTCTGTTAATCACATTACACAACACAAATTCATAACACTGCAGCTATTATGGACTCATTCTCTTCTCTAGATATGAGATACCCTCAATTTCATAGAACAAAATGTGTTTATATATTGTTTCAAAAATACTCAAGGGTCAGTTTCCCATCACTAAATTTCTTGAAAGGTAAGATAAGGAAGGTAAGGTACAATGGAACGCTAGAAAGTGTAAAATTCATATGCAGGTAAGAAAATTAATTTAGTATTATAAACATAAATTGGTAATATAAGCTATAATTGTACACATAAGTATTATATGTGAGTCGTGCAGTGTTTGGCAGTCACTTTTTTCGCCTTTTTTATGTACGTGTGTTACGTCCATCTTGAACTGGGACTGCAAGGTAATAAATATACGTACTAGGTACGTAACTTTATATTCAATGGTAGGTAAGATGAAATTTCTTATTAAAATGGGAAAGAGAATATCGAAACCTTATTTTGATCAAAGGCAGCCCGAGGGGGTTTGATGTCAACAGGAATATTAATATTTGGCTTTTACCACCGTACATAATAGGAATTGTACAATAACAGAAGGATTGAAATATTTCATATCTTATATCTTTAAACGAGCAATTCTTGTATATATATATATATATATATATATATATATGTTTGGAAACTCGGAAACGGCTCCAACGATTTTGATGAAATTTAGTATACAGGGGGGGCAATTTCGGGGCCGATGAATCGATCTAACTAGGATTCATTTTTTGAAAATTTCATTTTATATGTGTTTTCCGGTAATAACGGATTTGGTGCAACAAAGTTGCACGGGTCAGCTAGTATATTATTGATAATCATTGTATAGGTACATATTAATTTTCAGTATCTATACATAATTGCTTCATACCAAAATTATGTTGGCCCAATCTTTATTGCTACCAATACTTGATTACGCCGACGTCTGCTATTTGGATGCCACTGAAGAGCTACTTGACAAACTTGAAAGACTTCAGAATTTGTGCATTCGCTTTATCTTCGGATTGCGCAAATTCGATCACGTTTCTGATTTTCGTCGTCAATTAAAGTGGCTGCCAATTCGTTTTCGCCGGAATGTGCATATTTTAACTGTCCTTTACAACATCCTATATAATTCTTCTTCTCCTGGATATTTGTGTGAGCGTATAAAGCTATGTCTTCCGCCTACGAGACCCTTGCGGTCTTGCGTGTCAAAAAATCCTCTTGATGTCCCTTCATATAATACTATTTTCTTCCAGAAATCTTTCTCCGTCCACGCTACACACCTTTGGAACTTACTACCAGAACATATTAGACACTGCCGATCGGTGCACTCTTTTAAACACAATGTAAAGGAGCATTATCTATCGTTGTCATAGTATATTTATCACTGTTTACTTATTATAGATATATATTTATATTTATATTATATAAATATTTATTATATTATTTTTATGTATTTTGTATATATAGTATATTCGAATGTTATTGTATTAGTATGTAGAATTTTGTTATTATCTAGATATATTAAATATACTTAGTAGTTATGAAATATATTGTACCTTTATTTGACCTATACCACAATTAAATCATCTTACTCACATCCTGGGGTAGCTGGAAGAGATCTCTTATAGAGATAAGCTTTCCTTTGTACACTTCATGTATCTTATGTTCACAATCACAATTTATGGTACATAAATAATAAATAAATAAATAAAATAATATTGTAAGTTTATTATATATATATATATAAAGTATTTATGTATATATAGGTATATATGCAAATATATATGTATATTTATATGCACCCATCCATTACTGTATAGGGTTGACTCACTTTATAGTCTTAACACAACGTATGGTACAAGTTAACTCCTAGACCAAGAAAGCAGTGTAACAAATAAATGTAACCAGACTGACCCATTTTTAAAACCGCCATTAAACTGTCTCCTTATCTGGCTTTATGTGCGTAATAAAATGTGTATAGTGCTAACTTGAAAGCAAGTCCGTTTAAAAGGGAAATCTTTACAGAGACATATTCCATACCAGTATCCCATTTCTGATATAGAAAATGCTTGAACGATTCTATCTATTTCCCAGCGTGAAATAAAAATTTACTTTACTTCCCTTTTTTTGGTGTAACTTTATCAATCGCATTTCGCAATGATCATTTTACCCATGAGGATAAAAAAAACCACTTTAAGCGGTATTTTATTTAAAATTATCAAGATTTAAACATTAATCTCTTGACCTTAAGAGTCCCTTCTAATCCCGATTTCAGTACGATGTATGTACGCCCTTCCATAAAAAGATAGCTTCTCTTACTCTTTAGCACCTAGAACTGGATGTTCTTAAACAAACAGTAAATAACATTTTCAATATTCGATAAAAAGGCAGGCATAACTTTGCGGAATTCCATGATATAATATGATGAAAATGAATCTCAATAAGCTATACTCCGCGAAAAGCAGGAGAATCTGTATGGTGTCATTTGTAATTACTTCAATCTTTATGTACCCTCTACGCACGTTTCGCTCCAAAACCGGAACATCATCAGGAGATGTTGACTTTACAATGAATAATTGCTAAGTAACAATCAAAAATTAATTATGAAAATTAAGCTTAACTTGCTATAATCCGCGAACAGCAGGAGAATCTGTATCTGAATCTGTTTGGTGTGGAGTATACGGATTGAAGTAATTATAAATTACACCATACAGATTCTTCTTCTGTTCGCGGATTATAGCAAGTTAAGCTTAATTTTCATAATATATTATGGATTTCCGTAAAGTAACGCCTGCTTCTATCCAATAATTACAAATTCAACATCTCCTGAGGATGCCTTGCAGGAGGATATATTGCCGAAGATCTGAAGGAGTTTAAAGATTGAAGAAATTACACCAAACAGATTCTCCTAATTTTCGTGTAGTATAGCAAATTAAGCTTTGTTTTCATAATATAATAAGCTTTGTTTTATAAGTACCGCTTGAACTTTTATATACATGTAGTAAATAGCTATTATTTTGACATCACATACAGACATTTCATTTTATTTATTAGTATAGACTAGAATAATTACAACACGTGATTTGGCGGTTTGTTCTATTGCAACTGTAATTTTTTATCCACATGCGAGCTGATTGCCTTCAGTTGTTTTAATATGCGCTAAGAAAATACGCAGAACAAAATTGATAGAACTTAAAGTGTACAATATATTATGTTATCTAAATATATTAAGAACGCACTATTTTTTGTTGGTACTATCGCAATCTATTGATTTGCTCGAGTCC
Source organism: Pararge aegeria (assembly GCF_905163445.1). NCBI lineage: Eukaryota > Metazoa > Arthropoda > Insecta > Lepidoptera > Nymphalidae > Pararge > Pararge aegeria. The sequence goes on along the minus strand of NC_053195.1, from coordinate 3,739,013 downwards.
AAACTGACTTCAATTGAAACTAGATTGGTATCCTATCCAGAAGTCCAAGTTTTATTTGGTACTCGCTACTTCGCTAAGGTTCCTTTCGGTTTCTTTTTTAATCACTAAGTTCATGTGGTCTAGTAACGATTATGATATTTTATTCTCGGTTCGAGAATTCCTCAGTGGCAATCCGAAGTTCAAAAATAGGCTTTATTTACGAATGTGCTTCATATGCTTTGGATGTTAAGCCGGTATATCTACGAATGTGTCGTATGGTAATAATAGATCTAAGAATCTCTCTCTCTCTTCCATGAGAAAGCAGTCGTTGCCCGGTTATGGCAACTCATAGCAAAAGAATCCAGCGAAATTGGATTAAAGTCAGTTAATACAAAATGAAATATAAAACGACTTTTCCCGATCTAACTTTTTATTCAAAGTAGTAACGTCCGAGTCCCTTTTATTTTAGACTGGCAACCGCCCGTGACTCTTGTTTGTGAGTTAACGGGAATGTCACGGTTCGTTTGGAGAGTTACGTCTTTTTACCCTCCGCGGTTGGAAAACACGTTTTGCCGTTAGTTCCGATTGTCTGAAGTCTGTGATCGTTACCATTTATTATGTAACCTTTTCGAACAAGTTATTGTTATTCCTGTTTTTTATATAACAAAGAACAAAACGGTTTTATTTTTTTTATTATATTTATGTTACCTGCTTTCTGAGTCCAAGGCCGTGGGTTCGATTCCCACAACTGGAAAATGTTTGTGTGATGAACATGAATGGTTTTCAGTGTCTGGGTGTTTATCTGTATATTATAAGTATTTATGTGTATTATATTCATATAAAAATATTCATCAGCTATCTCAGTACCCATAACACAAGCTACGCTTACTTTGGGGCTAGATGGCGATGTGTGTATTGTCGTAGTATATTTATTATTTTTTATTATTATTTATCTGTGCTAGTTGTTAACGCGAAATATTCCATTTATTACAACATACAGAACTGAACTTGTATACTACAAGTATACAAGTACAGAACATGCATACTAGTTAGAAAAATAAAATCTCTCGCAATCTATAAACAATCAAAAAACTATACATACACATATTTTGCACGAAACGAAAACAAATTACAAGTAGCTAGGACAAGAAGTAAAGTTGATGAAAACTAATCAATTTGAAGGAGTGAAACTATAATATAATAATCTACTAAAAGATATTTTTGCCTTTCATTTATAAGAAAAAAAAAAATTATATTTGTTTAGTAATTATATTTTTCTTTATATAATGATTCCAGACAATAATAAAAATAATCAAAAAATTATGTAAAATTAGTAAAGTATTACAAGTATTACATACTCGTAAGTGCAAAACAGAACGTTGTTTGGTGACGTTCATAAAAAGTCTTTAAACCTGAGCTAATACCTTCACCTTAAGCTTTTAAATATTTTTTTTTTTTGCAAAAAAGAATGGCAGTAAAACCAGCAGAATTTCACTCCTACATCGTTCGTATCTACGTACGTTCCGATGACCTACTATCATGTAATTTAGAACAAGTGAAGGAATTAATCCGAAATCCATTCATTTCAATTCCGCGCCGAATCCATTTGTTTGAAAGCATCGACCGATTTATAATATGGTCGCTATTTGAAAGCGTTAACCTCTAAACTGAAGTTTATTCAAGTTTCCCCCAATAAATAAAAAATGTGTTTGGGAAAGGGTTGGATTGGATCATTAAACTGGTAACAATGAATGAAAATAACATAAATTAAAGAGAAAAACAAAAGATTGAAACCTTCTAGAAACGACCACAGCAAGTTTAATAAAAATGAAAAGCAATCAACTAACAAAACAAAATTTAAAACTGAATACCTGCAATACTATACAAAGAAATGGGATGATGAAAAAGTAAAACGTAAAATAAATAAATTTGAGATGTAAGTACATGTTTGACATGTTTTTGAAAGAGGTCAAAGAGCTAACTTTATTAGTTTAACTGTATTTATGCTCGATTACAAAAGCGATACCAACTGCTCCAGCTCATAATTATGTGCGAAGTAGAGGGCAAACGACGCGTAGAAAGAAGGAAGATGTCATAGTTGCGCAACATCCGAGAATGGACAAATATCGTCAGCGTGGAAACATTGTTTCGCTTGGCGCAAGAACGAGAGGTTCGCTGAGCTGACGACCAACCTCCAGTAGTGGAGACGCACATAAAAATATTAAGAAGAAGAACGAAAGCTGCAGAGTCTATATGTTGGAATTTGTGAATATCTTACTTTTAAACCGATTTAAAGGTTTGAACAAAAAAAAAACTAAATTCATCCATGCGGAAATTACGATGTCACAGACCGACACAGACAGTCATAAATTTAAGGGTTTGAGTAACTATCGTTCAAATCACATTTGTTATATGATATTGATAAGGGAGATACTGAACGACTTGATTAAAGCCTTAATCCAATTTGGACATTTATTTTCCATGATCGAGCAAATGCATGAGAGATCCTCTGAGAAATGAAACAATATTAAATTTTTATTAAAGCAAGAATGTTATGTCCCTAGGTATTTTCTAAGAGATTAGTTTTATAATATCCTTTGTTTCTAGTGTGCTACTTAATCTTTTATATGTTTCCACGTGGCAGTCCGAGTTCCATCATGTTATGCTTTTAAATAAGCTAAATAAACCATTTGTTCGGTAGGACTTCGACCGCCCTTCGGGAGGACGTAATTGGCCTCTAAATTTTAGTTTAAGCTCACATACGTGAAGCAGTGATGGCGCATTGGGTTGGAGTACGTCTACACTTTCGGAGGCAATCCCAGCACGCACCTGTAACTTTTCTAAGTTGTTTGCGTTTTATGTAATTCAAATATTACTTGCTTCAACGGTGAAGGAAAGCATCGTGATGAAACCTGCATGCCTGAGAGTCCTAAATAATGTTCTCAAAGGTATGTGGAGTAAACCAATCCGCACTGGGAATCCGTGGTGGATTACGGCCGTGTGTGGTAGTGGGTCGGGTTGATGTGATGATGATGAACATACTTCTTCTTCTTCTTCAGATGAAGAAGATGAACATACGTGTGGCCTACCAATCTACAGCTTGGTGGACTACGGCCTAACCCCTTCTCATTCCGAAAGGAGATCAGTACCTTGTAATAGTGAATAGTAGAAAATGGTGTACATTTTTCTGCAAATTATGGAACAATCTCCCATTTGATGTATTTCCTCAAAAATACAATCTAGGGTTATTCAAGGGGCGGATAAACAAATGGCTCCTCTGGTGCTGTAGATGTTTATGGGCGGCGGTGATCACTTATCATCAGGTGACCCACTTGCTCGTTTGCCCGCTATTAATTAAAAAAAAAAAAAAAAACTGAAAACGTGAACTATTTAAACATGTAGAAGAAAAACATAAGATAGGATTGACCTAAATAAACTTTAAGTGACATTAGGAAGTTTTATGAAGAAATTGCGTACAAATTTCAAAACTTCGAGTGGTATTTGCATCGGAATTCCTTATTTCTGTTCAAGTTATACTTTCATCATAAACATCAGAGACAGGTCTTTTATAAGGAGTTCCAAAATCCACGGTCCTTCGCCGTTTGTTTCCAGCGGCTTCCAGCGTTTCGTTTGATGTCGTCTGTCCACCGCGTTGGGCGACGACCAACGCTACGTTTACCGGTTGAGGGTTGCCATTCCAGCATCTTGGGATCCCAATTTCCATCGGAGGGTAAAGAGTAAATTATAGGATATCTTATAATTTACTCGTAACTCTATTTTACTTAGCCTTAACTCACATTATGAGAGGTCAACACGTTTTCTTCTTCTAATCACTTCTATTAGTCTTTTAGAATGTTTATAAAAGTTAAATTGCTTTTTAATTTTTCACGATAAAATATAGCTTTTATAAGTTGTCTCTATTTCCCATAGCGTTTAACTATAATGTCATACCACGTACGAATGCCTCATTGGTGTAGTCGATAGCATAATCGACTACGTACTCGTATCACGAAGTCCAGGGTTTAATTCCCGAGTCGGGCCAATTTTTACGTACATATTTCATTTTCTGTTCATAATTCTTAGTACTACTCTGAATTACAACGAGGCGTGCTTTGGAGAGCACGTTAAGTCATCTATCCCGACGGTATAAATAATTAGATTTTATAAATTGTCTTAAAGAAAATATTAATTTATTTGTTATTTCGGTTACATTACATTAAGGTCCTTATTTATTCCATCTCGTAATAAATATGATGCCTTCATATTTAAAATACATATTTTTACAGCATGTTATCATTTCTTTGATTTTTATTGGGTAAGATAACGATAAAAAATAATTGGATATTTCAGCTGAGACGATCAAAAGGAACTCGTTAAAAAAGGCAAATAAAAAAAAACAAAACACTATAAAAGTACGGAAGTGTAAACTTTGTGATAAAATTCACGCTGTAATTTAATCAACTACACATAAGACGTTAAAGCCATAACCTTTTTTTATGTTTTTCATGTTGTCATGTTGTTCATCATCCTCATTCTTAAAGTAAAAGTCCCACTGGTAGAAAAAAGAATCCTCTCTTAAATGAGAGAGGGTTTAAGAGCAAAGATCCACCTCCACATTACACAGTATACCCCGACCCACCGCGTCGCATCATTCTTCCGAGCTATATAAGGTTCTGCTTCTAAACGTTATCTTATGTATTATAGCCTCGAACCTCCACCAAACGCAAAAAGATTTCTCAAATATGACTTCTCTTCTTAGCTAGTACAAACGAAAAACTAACTTATAAATGAGAAAGTGTGTTTGTCCTTACTTAGCACCCTAACTAACCCCGCAATCAACTTTATTTTTGGCATAGAGTTAGTTGTATGAATAGAGAGTAATATAGGCTACTTTATATTCCAGGAAAATAAAAAGTTCCTGTACGGTTTTTGTAAAAAAAATGTCGTGAAAAACGATAGTGTTCATTAGTAAGTTGGCCATCACATGGCGTCACAGCTTATCAAAAATCGTAAAAAGGGGTCGTTCCATTGAGTCTTACAGAATTTGATTACAAATGTTGTAATCAAGTCAGGCCTAGTGTAAATAGATTTGTATCACATAAAACGTCTCTAAATTGAACAGTCTATTAGTGTCTGGTTTTATTTAGGAAAAGCACTGATGTGATATAGTGCTATATTGTTAGAAGGCTGTTAAGCGATTTATTATTGGATAGAAGCAGGCGTTACTTTGCGGAATTCCATGATATATTATGAAAATTAAGCTTAATTTGGTATAAAATTAAGCTTAAAAAGCAAGGAACCTTACAATGAATAATTTTTCAACAACAATTGTAACTGTGTGAAATTGTATTTTTTACTTCATCCTCAAATTTTAATACTTGACTAGGGAAAACGTCCTTCAAATTCTTCGATAGAGATAACTTTGACATTTTACTAAATCTAAGTTAAGTGAATAAACGTTAATCAGAAATAAGGATTAAATTAAAAAAAAAATCAAAACTCAAAATTCATTTATTTCAAGAAGGCCTACTTTATAACACTTTTGAAACGTCAAGTATGTATGTTTGTAGTTACTCTACCACCGGTCAAAATAGCATATATTTTTAACAGTCTGAATAACTACACAGATTAAGTTTAATTTATAACAGTTTCAGGTTTTTCAATCTCACCTACATAAATCACCTGACGCGGGTGAAAGTCTATATTCATCATCACTTCCACCCATTAAAGTCCACTGCTGGAAATAGGTCTTTTGTAGGGTTCAAAATCCAAGGTCCTGGGCCGCTTGTTTCCAGCGACTCCCAGCTCTCCTTGTAATGGGAAGTAAAGTCCACATTATGAATGTACTATAGCAGAAAGACACATATATGTTAGGAATAAGATATGAGAACCTACTCATATCTTATTCGCAATTCATGTAATAATTAATTGTTGAACAAACTTACTCGTAAGTGAATTTCTACTATACCCAATGGAACGAATGGCAACCGTTATTTAATTTTTATAAGTACAATTTATTTGTAATAGTTTGAAAGAGAGAATTTCCGCTGCGCCAGGTACAGCTTAAACTGGTTCGAGGAGCAGTAGCAGATATATTTATAATTCAATTTTCATTTGAGTAATAGCTAATTTGAAATTGGAATTCAGTATTGCTGTTTTTGCTTACTGATACGAATTACACTTTCTTTCATGCATCGACGTCGACGTTCTCAACTACTATTCAATTCGCAAACTTTGAATAGGGAACATCCATTCCAGAAGTCCAAATAGTTACTTCGTTTGAAAAATCACTTTTCACATCCCAAGTTTACGCAATTTGCGTTCCATTATTCTCTTGGATAAATCCTCTTCCCGAGAATGCAAACGTTTTCTTTTCGGCATTTCCTCACAACAAATTGTGCAAAAAATCACGAAAAATATGAGGCAAATATTGTGATATCGCGTTTAGTATCGCGTTCACGCACAGTAATTTGATTGACAGAAATGACACACCAATGATGAAGGTAACTGTAAATATAAAAAGAAAGGAGGTAGTTTATATATAAGGGGCATTTTTTGCATATCGGTAACTTAATATAAGTTTTATGTAACTACTCAATGGAAATAAAAATATATTGTTCACTTTCCAGCACCTTAAATTATACTACGTGGCAGTGGAACAAAGCTAAATTTTTACGGTCTTGTGCAATGTTTTAGGTAAACTGAAAACACTGCACTGCATCAAAATAGGTCTATAGTGCCAATAACATGATGAAATGCACTACGATTAGGACAGAGATTAATGTTATAAATCGCAACAAACTAAATTCGCCAAAAATTTTAGACTACCGAAATTGTTCTTTGAATACGGTAAAAGACGTTTAAACACATCGTAAATATTCAAACATATACATCTCTATATGCGTGAGTAATTGATATGCACAAAGTATATCTATTTCAGTAAATAAAAATAAACTAGTACAGATATAAAAGTTTATTAAGAGTAGTATATTTGTGTGTCGAAATGAATTTTGTTTATGGAATATGTTTGTAATGTTTAAGTAATAACATTTAAAAGTCAAAAAAATGCAAAAAAACTCCCTTTTTGAGTTTGAATTGCTCTGGCTTGCTCTTTTATTAATCACGTTAATGAAATCGACTAAAGTCTGTGACTACTGCCACGTAGAACTTGAGCACCTTCAATACAAGCCTTATAAAGAGGCTTCTTCTAGGCAAGCGCACTAACTAACTTCAGCTTCAAAAGCAAATTAAAATGTTACTAGAGAGTAGGCAATCTAAGATATTAATTAAATGTTTGAATGTTTTGTTTTTAATATTATTTTGAATTTGAATTTTTGGTTATTGTTTTATTTTTATGTTTTAATTTAATTTAATTTGTTGCAATTATTACTCGTTCATACATTCTTTTAATAGCCCCGGGGGGACGAATTGGGTAATTGTAATGTCTCCACGGGGTGCGTAATTAAATATATAAATAAATAATCTTTTCTAAATTATGTGCGTTTTAAGTAAATAAAATATCTTAGAGTTCTACATAATGTTCTCACAGGTATGTGGAGTCCACTAATCCGCACTGGGCCAGCGTGGTGGCGTACGGCCATAACTCCTTTTCATTTTCGGAGGATACCCGTTCCCTGTAGTTGGACGGTAATAAGTTGAAATTATGATGATGATGAATGTATAGAGATAAGTTATTATTTAAGTGCCCTCACTAATTTGATTGCTTCCCAATTCATGGCGTTTCTATTGATGTGATAACCGGATTAGTGTGATAACTAGATATTAATAACGGCGGCGAGATACGCCTGTGATTAGCCGACTCAAACGCTAATTAAATATTAAGCGTGCTACTTATTACACTAGGAATCCTGTTTATGGTGAATTTGCTGTTTAATATAGGTTATTTGAAACCAAAATGCGTCTAGCCTGTTTTTCATTAGTCGGCTGGAACGTAAACAAAGCGTAGATTTTGTTTACGCAGAACGTATAATTCTCTTTAGAGTTCTGTACCCAATGGGTCAGATCCTATTGCTAAGACTCCGCTGTGCGTCTGTCTGTTCGTATATCTTTCCGTCTGTCACTAGGCTGTATCGTATAAACCCTCAAAGTAAGACAGTTGAAATGTTCACAGATGATGTAGAATACTATAATAAAATATGAAAAATGACAAACCCGAGATGCATGGTTTTTTTTCACAACTCCCTCAGTATGGGTATCAAATGAAAGTGCCAGTGCCGAAAGCGGCAATCCTACAGACAGACAGACGTTAGAACACGTGAGAACACGACGAAAGTTATATTATCACAACTATGCGTTGGGAATTCAAAAAAATCTAACGCTTTTGAATTGCTGATATTAATTTAATAAATAAATTAACTTCATTGGATCTCATATTTGCTAGTACCTTTATGCCTTAGGCAGGTACTATATAATAAAAACAATATATGTATATATATATATATATATAAATATATATTTATTTATTTGGGAATGGTGTGTAGAATAATGTACACTATATTAAATGTCGAGGGGTTTTATTTATGGATATACATTGGCATGGTAACATCGAAATAAAATGTCCTCTACATATTTTGTACATTTATTAATGCCCTTGAGATTCAACTCGTTTACTGCTAATGCATTTGAACATATTTACAGAACCATATAATGTATGTTTAAATTGCATAGGCCATTAGCAATATTAAACCCAACAACCCTCGTATTGTATAACTTTATATGATTGTAATTACTTATTGCAATCGTCGCTAGAACACCTATTTTGCGCTGTGGTGCTTTTCCCGGCTTTATTAATGAGAAGTAACAGGTTTAGGAGGTCAATTTCCAGCTAAATTAGTCGATGGACTAGTCTAGTGGTTAAGACCGCTCTTTCAGGACTTGAAAGCTATGTTATAAGTTATTTGGCATACATTTTATTTACAGAGCACTGAGAAATTGCATTATGGCAAAAATTTAATTACTGTTACATTTATTTATAATAACATTACTTCTGAAAACATAGAATAAAATAAAAAAAATTGAACTAAGAGAGACTTTGTTATACAACTATAAAGCAAGAAATAAAAAATTTCTACAACATTACTAAGTCGGTGCCAAGTAAAATGATGAAAGTTACTACGTATAGAACATATACTTCGTATACCTATTTATAGAGTAGCAAGGAAAGTAACTGTAATTTTATAGGTTTATAAATGACAGAGTTCTGAGCTAACAAACATATTAAAAAAAACAACCGAATGGAGAACCTCCTACTTTTTGTAATAGGTTAATAAAAGTGATATTATTTTAGGCATCCACTACAACGGTATAACAGACCCTTTAAATAAACCAGCAGAAATTGAATCAAAACATATTCTTTTTATACTCATTATCTTCCTGGAATGAGAATGATAATATACTAACCATACAGCTAAGTTCATTTATCGTGGGGAATGCTTTCACGTACAGATTATTGGAGATGTCTCTTAAAAAGTTCAAAGTTTGTATTAAACGTAGGCTTATAGAAAAGTCCTATTATAGTATTAAGGACTACGTCAACTATAAAAATGCTTGGTTGTAAATTATTGCTCTAACCAGTTTGCTTCTTTAATAGTTTTAAACTACAATGTGAGATAGTGTGAGGAATGTGTGAGATGATAACAAAAAGAAAAACAACCGGCTAAGTTTGTTGTGGGCTTCTTCTTACCACCTTTGGAACCCTCGTAGCTATAGTTTTAAGTTGACGAATTTGTTTATCGCCATCAACTCACTTCTATGTCATATTTTACATGTAATGTACGCATCAAAATTGCTATCTATTTGCGCTATTTAAATAAAGAAATATTTGACCTTGACTTTGACTTTACAACCTCAACGTATCTATCTAGGTATACTATTAAAGCCGAAGAGTTTGCTTTTTTGTTTGAACGCATTCAGGAATCACTCTGGCGATTCCGCACACTAAATTCTTCGTAAATAAAATATGTACTCGCAGTATCAATGCAAACCCAACAATTTCTGAAGATGTTATTATATTATACTCTAATAGCTTCAAGAGTTGGATATAATCGACCCACATTTCACGTATATGGCTGACAAAAGGGTTATATATAACATGACTTTCACATCTTTTGTGTAAGGAGCAATTCTGCAAACTCACGTATTCCTCATGACCGCTAAAACCCCTCGCTTCTTCTATAGTTATAGATCATGTTTGGACCAATACTTGCAATTCAATTAAATTTCATTCAGCGACATTATTCGACGGGTGATTTGTGAAGTGGACAGTGATCCTGCTTTCTAAGACCAAAGCTGTGGGTTCGATTCCCGCAACTGAAAATGTTTGTGTGATGAACATAAATGCTTTACAGTGTCTGGTTTTTTATCTTATCTGTATTTATGATTTAAGTCTATTATTCATAAAAAATATTAATCAGTTATCTCAGTACCTAATACCCATAACACAAGCTACGCTTAATTTGGGGCTACATGGCGATGTGTGCATTGTATTGCCGTAGTTTATTCTTACATACAAGCTAGCCCTTTACTTTCTTAGATTTTAGAATGCTAAATGTTTTCACTAATTCTCCGAAATACCTACACGCGGTTTTCTCCAATGCCGGATCTGAAGAAATGGACTATACAACAACTAATCGTAAGGATACTGAAGTGTCTCGTTATAAATGTCAACCTCTCTTTTTTGCACTGGTAATGTACTATTTTATTTTAGGAAAAGAAAAAACTTAAACACGGCGTTATCTCTTAGTAACGATCTCTTACAGGCATAGGAAGGCTTTCCTCCTGAGGAACGGGAAAACCATGAGAAACCAAATATTGGGGTGTAATATTATTATTACGTACATACTTACAAAAAATTACACACTAATACTTATCCAGATTACATACATATAAATATAAATTAATAAACTAATATATATTAGAACTTACTATAAATACGTAAATTAGAGTAAGAATAAATCAACAATGTACGACTGTGAAAGGTAAAAAAAAACTCAAAGAAACAAATTAATTCTTAAACAATAAAAAACTCGCATAAATACGTCTCAGAACAATGCCTTTTCCAATTATTTTCTTAATGTAAGCTCGAATTATTTTAACGAGTCCTTTTGTTTATGGGTTTGTTATACGTTTTCTATCTATGTTATGGAATGCCCTCTCTCTTATTAGGCGAGCTTACATCCGTGCTTTTCATATTCATCTTGCTTGATGTTAAGACATTCAAATTCATATACAGACAAACCTGGGTAAGTGAGAACTGGATAAGTGAGAAAACTCTATAAGTGAGAGTAACCCGCCAGTAGTAGCCAGGACCCGTCATTTTAAGCTCCCAAAACCGCTATTAGCGAGAAACAGAAACCTTTGTAAGAGAGAGTAGTTTTTCCCTCACGGACCTCCGTAAGTGAGACTGCTACTTATCTATACCTCTATAAGCGACAGTCGAGCAAGCAATATTCGACAAAATTTATGAGTTAGAGAAAAACATTCAAAATACAAAAACAAAAACCCAAACGAAATTCACGGATTTTTTTTAATGTAAATAAGTTCTAAATAAAATAAAATTACATATTGCGAGAATGAGATTGTGCTCCTTAAACTCTCGCTTATCCAGGTTTGACTGTATTCTTCAAATTCAATTCAAATTCAAATTCAAATTCATTTATTGCATATTACAGGTCAGGTTGGATAGAATTATAAGTATGAAGTCCCAATGTATATTGCCTCTTTGGGCGTGCAACAATTACAGTGTAGGTTTTATATTTTACAGACTAAAGTTAATTATTTAGAACTAGTACATTAAATGTCATATTTAAACTAATTATAAAATTCATTAATATTATAAAATGTGTTGTTAACTAAAAATTTAAAATACTCTTTTTTAAAATTAATTAAATTATTTTCCCTTACGATCTTTGGTAACTTATTATATATTTGTATAGCCATCACACAGACACTTTTGTTAAAGAACGCGGTTTTGTGAGGGGGAAACCTAAACTTATCCCTACAGCGTTCTCGTTTATGCCGCTCAAATAAATTCTCATTGTTTCTTAGAAATAAAGCAAGTTCAAATATGTATAAGGATGGGACAGTAAGAATATTAAGTTTCTTGAAGAATGGCTTGCAGCTTTCTCTTTTTTTGATTCCGCATATCGCTCTTATGCACCTTTTCTGCGCAACAAACACACTGTTAATATTTGTTGCGTTTCCCCAAAAGACTATGCCATACCTAAGAATTGAAACTACTTGGGCATGATATTATGCTACTAGTAATGTTTTCTGGTCAACCTTCTTGGACAACATGTATAGTGAATAGGAAAATTGATTTAGTCTTGAGCAAACATATTCAGCGTGTGATTTCCAGGTAAGGTTTTCGTCAATTTTTAAGCCTAAAAATTTAGTTGAGCGTTACTTCAATTTTTTTACCTAAATAGTTAATTTTTAAATTATATGAAGTTTTACGGCGTATATTTTGAAATGTCATAACCGTTGTTTTGTTGAAGTTTAGCTTTAGAGTATTATCACCTAACCATTTTACTATATCCGATAAACTGTTATTTATTGCAGTCTCGTTTTCTTTAACATTTTTACTAATATAAATTACCGTACAATCATCTGCGAATAGCACCATAGGGTGTTTTGTCGCTTGTGGCAGGTCATTGATATATATGAGGAAGAGCAGCGGCCCTAGCACACTTCCTTGAGGCACGCCACAAGTAACTTTTAGTGTTTTAGAGAAGTATTTAGTCTCTATTCGTGTTTGTTCATTAATCTTATCTATTTGTGTTATTTGAAATCTATCTGTAAGGTACGATTTTATTAAATTCAATGCGTTTCCTCTAACTCCGTAGCAATTTAATTTGGACAATAGTATGTTATGGTCAACATAATCGAACGCTTTGGTTAAATCCATAAACAATGATGATACAATTAGTTTATTATCTATATTCGTCATTACATTATAAATAAAGTTATTTATAGTTTTGGATTTCCTAAAACCCATTTGATTTGCATTGAATATATTGAATTTTTCAAAGGAATTGTAAATATTATTGTATATAATTTTTTCAATGATTTTAGAGAACACTGGAATCAAGGCCACTGGTCGGTAACATGAGATATCTTCTCTGTCTTGTTTCTTAAACAACGGCTTTATAATAGATGTTTTTAATTTATCTGGAAATATTCCTTGTTCTAAACACAGATTGATTATACGGCATAAAACAGGTGAGATGATGCATGAAACATGTTTTATAATTTTTGTACATATATCGTCATATCCAGTACTATGTGTCATTTTTAATTGTTTTATGACTGAATGTACTTCTTGAGTAGATGTTGGGAATATGAAAAGTGAATGAGAAATATTAGTGGAAATACGATTGACACAATGTTGATTATTAATATTTTTAGGACGAGATACAAAAAACTCATTAAAAATTTCCGCAATGTCAATAGGATTTCTCAATACCTCATCTCCGTCCTTAATTTGGGTTATACATTCTCTTGGATAATTATTTTTCGGTTGGTTTATGATGTTCCACATTGCCTTAGACTTATTGTTAGACCAATTTATCGAGTAGTTATTTTGAGATTTTTGCGTTAAACAAATGATCTTTTTTAATCGTTTTGAGTAGTTTTTAAAGATCCATTTATTTTCATTATTTGAGTTTATTCTATAATTCCAAAGGAGTTTTCTTTTGCGTTTACATCCTAGTTTTATACCTTTTGATATCCAACGTGGCCTTCTATGATTACTGATCTTAACTCTTACAGTGGGAAAACAAAGATCATAGAATAGCTTAAATGTATCATAAAATTTATTAAAAGCTTCATTAGCTAAATTACAATTGTTTGCATCGGCAAAAGCTATACTTGAAATGCAATTTACAAATTTGTTCATGTTCTGCTTAGAGTAGTCTCTTTTTTCTATGAACCAGTATTGAATTAGACAGCTTTTTTTAACAGGACATTTAAATATCTGTGCAGAATGATCTGATAGTGCCAATTCACAAATCTTCGTCTTACCTTTTGGAACATTATGTAAAATATTATCAATACATGTTCCACTACTTACTCTAGTTGGTTCGTTTACTGAAAAGTGTAAGTTATAGGATGTAATTCTTTGTTTAAAATAATCAGCCGTATTATTTTGTTTAAGGATATCAATATTAAAGTCACCGCATATAACAACTTTTTTATTTTTTAAACGAATGGACTCTAAAATATTAGTAAGAGTATCAAAAAATATGTCAAAGTTATTTAGCCTATTATTTGGCACTCGATAGATGCATATTAATATTATTTTATGTTCAACTAACTCAATAGCAGATATTTCTATTACATTTGAAATACTTAAACGGTTTAAAATATCTAGTGATTTAAATTTATGGCATTTTTTTACTAATATACACGAACCACCGTTCCTTTTGTTTCTGGAATAGTGTGAACTTAGAATATAGTTAGGGATATACAATAGCTTTAAGTCATCTAAAGTCATGTTATGCTCTGTAATACACAAAGCATCAATCGGTTCTTTGTTGCTTTCAAATTCATCTAAATGTGTTACTATCAGATCTGATTTACTGAGAAGTCCATTAATATTTTGATGAAAAATATTTAGATAATTATAGACGAAAAAAGTCTTGATTATTTCCTAATTTAGTCACCGTACTTGTACTGGGATATACCTCTTTATTTTGGTCGTTAGTGTTTATATTATAAGATCGATTTCTGGCCTTTTTTAGTACCGGAAAATAATGTGTTATCTTGTTAGGATCAGTGTAGGGCTTATTTGACCAAGTCACTTTATCTTCAGTCAATTTATACGATTTTTTATTTGCTTTATTTATGTAGGCCTATCACAGGCAATTATGATGCGTTCATACATACATGTTCACATAATTGTAAGGGGATGGTGATAACTTCGTTCGCCAACTTAAACCTAAAGCAACGAGGTTTCCAAACACGTCTATGTCATATTTTACATTTAATGTACGCAAAATCAAATGTGCCATCTAGTGCCTATTCGAACAAATAAATTTTTGACTTTATAATTAAAACTTATTATAATGAATTTTTCCTTATGTGTACTTATTAATAATATAAATAGTCGTGTTTTTTCAAATGTTTGAATAAAAGTGCTTCGCTATCAAGGGCATAATGAGCTACACAGTTTGTGATTAGTTTGTCTGACCGAAACTTCTTTTCTGAAAAATCCTTGAGTTTGTTGAGGTACAAACTTTTTTCGGTGCTTGTAGACTATGTAGCATTGTACCTATATTTTGACAAAGATGAAACCACGAAACAGCTAGTTTAATATAGTATCGTAACTATATTAAGAAACATTCCTTTTGGATAGAATTTATTGGAATTTCGGCCTGTTACCCGAATAGTTAAAATAGCAATACCCAAAAGGAATTTGTGGCATTTAGTCAAATAATGGCAAACATATTGAATAGATTTTATTAGTAACATCTTCTAATACTAACAAAGTTAAAGTAAAACGTAAATAACTAAAGCAATGGCTGGCTGTTATTCATAACGGGCATATTTGCTGCATGTGTGTCTGTGAGTCTGTACGTGCGTTGATTTATTATTTTTTAGACGCAAAAACCTGTAGGTGTAGTAGGTTTGACGTGTGTGTGTGTGCGTGTGTCTGCCTGTGGCATCGTAGCTCACGATTTGCCGATTTTGTTTATTTTTATCTTCGAAAGGAGAATTAGTTAGAAGTGTTCTTAGCTATGTTTTATGAACACAGCTCCCAGCTCCAAAATGGGTATTAAATGAAAGGGCTTGACTAGTAGAATAATGATCACTATATTGAAAAGGGAATGAAGACCAATACCTTCCAAAATTAAAACAAAATAATAAATAAATAATAGGCTATATTTAAATCCATACAAAATGATAACAGATCATTAAAACATTAAAAATAATCTCATTAAATAAAAATGAGAATCTATAAAATGATTATGATTAGAGATAAAATTGTTACATGTATTTCACTGTTAAATTTCTTGTTACATGTATTGTAACGCTAAATTGTTATTCTTGTATGCCCCTTCGGGTAAAAGGCTCCTCCAAGGCATTTCACTGGTCTTCTAATCGTAGCTGTGGCTAGCCGCCTCCGACCCGATATCGCTACTATTTTATCTACCCATCACCCACGTGGCCAAGAGGCCGGCCAATTAAAACTAAAAACTTGGAAATTATTTTTTGTTTGATCAATACCATAGATTGATTAACTGAATGATAACGACTAAAACACCGCAAGATATCTTTGCCTCGTTCGAGTCCACGTAGGACTGGAGTGTATCGACAATGCAGTCGTATTTATATCGAAATACCCAACTCAATGTCATGAACATCGGTTGTTAATCAAATATAGTTTTAATTGTTTCTTGGAAACTATTTATTAATGAAATAATAATTATAAGCGTATTTGTAAAAATCCTAATCAACTTAATAAAATATCTGGCCAATATTAATTTATAGTTAATTATTTACCCACTCTATAAAATTACTGAGACATTTATTATTATTTTTTATTTAGCCGTTAGTATTTGTTATTTGAAACTCGATGTAACGCAAAAAAGAAAGAAACACATAAATGTATAGGAGAGAATGAGATATAATGCATTACACATTTTGTGTTTAGTTTCTATGGTTTTACATTGAAAGCTTGGTAAAAAATAATAAACCTTATTACGGTAATTTATTTACTGAGTTATATTAGTACAACGTCTCTATATTTTAACCTTAGCTTTTACGTATCTGATTGTTTACTATCGATATTATTTTCTTCAGCAAAACATTCTCGTTTATTCTAGAAACGATTAGCTAAATCACATCAAAACCGCAATATCTTATAATACAATGCCACTTAATTACATGGAAGGCGTAGCAAAGTTTGTTTACTCATAACAACGGTGCGACCTATTTCTTGAAGAGGCAAAAACTATAATAACAATCCCCTCTGCCGAAATACGATCAGACCAATGGGTCCTAAATGAAGCAATAAAAAAGATACATAAATTTAAAAGTTAAAGCGTCCTTAAATAAAAATAAAGTCGATAATAATATTAAAATGTAGTTGTAGGTGTGTTTGACACCTCCTCCTCCTAAACGCTGGACCGATTTTGATGAAATTTTATGCGTGAATTTCAATGGGATCCCGGACGTTATGAAAATACAATTGGACCTGGTAGTTGCCGCTTCGTAACTGGGCGTGGATTAATTACATCTGCCAGCTAGTTAATAGAAGATATAATTTCAAGTGAAATCAAGTAGCAAGCAGGTTGGGAAATCGATGATTGACCATTTTCTCGAAAACGAACTATAGAATATATTTTTTTGATGCTATTCTATTGTTTAGCTTTTGACTACCGACTGGCGCAGTAGGCAGCGACCCTGCTTGCTGAGTCCAAGGCCGTGGATTCGATTCCCACAATTGGAAAATGTTTGTGTGAAGAACTTGAATGTTTTTCAGTGTCTGGGTGTTTATATCTATGTTATTAGTATTTATGTATATTATTCATTAAGAAATATTCATCAGCTATCTTAGTACCCATAATACAAGCTACGCTTACTGTGTGGCTAGATGGCGATGTGTGTATTGTTGTAGTATATTTATTTATTATGTCCCGGCGAACTTCGTACCGCGGATCTTTTTTTTTGATGAATGTTATATTTTAATACTTATTATCCTATTCCGGTCTAAGAGGAATGCAAAAAATTAAATATCATAAAAATTGGTCCAGCCGTTCTTGAGTTATAAATGGTGTAACTAACACAACTTTCTTTTATATATATAGATTTAGCTATAATAGCCTTTTAAATAAACGTGGCAGAACTTTAGAATAGTATTGTTTCACACTCTGAGATCTTATCTACTAACACACTTATATATTATAACACACTTATCTATTTCGACGTTAAATATTTATGAGGCAGTATATCAAGGTAAGAGTTTAAAGTTCTCTTTTACTGAATGATTCTAAAATCCTGTGTATAGTACAAACGTAAACGTAAACGAGAACTAAGTCTACTCTTAGGTGCATGCGTCGCTTGATGGCCCAACGTGAAACCGAACTAAGTTTTCCATGTCAACAAATAGGAATAATGGAAGGGATGTCTCAGTTGCTGAGTTTGTTTGCTCTCGATGTATTAATATATTTTTATAGTAGGGTTTTTGTTATTATCTGAATACGAAGAAAAAAGCAAATGTTATCCAATCAATATGTCTGAATTGTAGTAATATGTCAATGTTTTTATTTTTTACCATTATTCTTTATTTAACCCGCGCAACGTCGTCTGCACCTAGAAAAAAACCTAGAAACTAATTGCAGCGCTACCTACGAGGTGGACCTGTTTTATTTCCAAACTATGTTATTCGCGGCCGTACGTGTTATTATATACCCGTCGCAACTTCTAAGCGATAGGTTCAATTTGAATATTTTAAAACTGAATTTGCAGGTATATAATCAAACTTAATATTTATATTACTTCATTTCTTTCGCATTTAAAATATTAGTATTTAGTAGGATGATACGCATGCATTCGATCGTTGTACCCATATGCCTCGCGACTTGCTATATATCTGTGAAGAGTTATGTCCTTTATCTCCGACAATATTTATCAGTTCTTCATTAAAAATGACAGAACATGCTTGATAGTATCCACTTTGAAATAAAAAAAGAATTATAAAAATTGGTCAAAATTTAACGGAGCTATAAAGTAAAATTGATAAAAAATTTCATCCCATATCACGGAGGAAACTTATTGTTTACCGGGATAAAAAGTATCCTATATGTTGACCTGGAATACCAGCTACCATAATGGCAAATTTTATTTAAATCCGTTCAGTAGTTTTCACGTGATGCCCGGATAGACAGACAGACAGACAAAAATTAAATAAAAATCTTTTTGTGACTCAGTATCCCCCGGTCAAAATTTTCAAAATATATTAAATGTACTGAAACCTTCCAGTTACAGTTTTATTATAAGTATAGATATAGATTTAGTTGTCGGCCGATTGGCGCAGTGGGTAGCGACCCTGCTTTTTGAGTCTCATAACCATAACACAAGCTATGCTTACTTTGGGGCTAGATGGCGATATGTGTATTGTCGTGGTATAAAAAAAAATACTGAGTGTTACGTGGTATATATAAAATGGTGCCTCTTTTATGATGCTTAAGTATTCAAAAATGAGGTTCGATCAATATATATCTAATAATTGACAATATCTTGAAGTAATTTAACTCTTTCGTATTTTGTATGTTTTGAGGGTTTTATCTATTTGTGTATATAATACAGTAGTGTATTCCCATTAATATATATAATTTTTATATACCATGTGATATGTATTTTTTTCCTAATCATAATATATTATGCGTATGTGCTGCTGCCCACGAACTCATTCTCTCTTATTTAGGATGCTAAATTAAAAATATTTTAGGATGCTATTGTCGAAAAATAAATTAAAATATTAATAGATGGGTTCATCTTATCTCTCAGACCTACCGAATATGCGACCTAAAAAAAAATTCATAAGAATCGGACAAGCCGATTCAGAGGAGTGTCCCCCCGAATACTATTACCACACGAGAATTGTACCTTCTTCTTTATCGCTCTATTGTACTTGCGTGTTTTTTAATTTTCTCTATAGTATAAAATAAAACTATATAAATTTATTCATACTATTATTAAATTTATAAAGAAAAAAAGAATGCAAAGTTAGGAAATAATAACGCAGTAAGGTTTTCTTAGTTATTTATTTAAATATGACGTGAAAATAAACAGTACTTTAGGGGAAGGGAATATACTTTTAAGCCTTAAAGGCTGCAACGAAGCATTTTAGGTCTCGTTTTAGTTTACAACGTTGTTCTAGTCTTTTTTTAGGCATTTCAAAAGTATTCTTACGGGTTTAAAAACAATAATTGTCTACAAACAAAACACCTTTAGCTATTATTTTTATAGGTTGGATATGGAATGAAAACTTTAGTCAATTAACATTTTATCGACTTTAGATTCTTTGATGACATTTAAAGCTCAAAAAAGTTCAGATCGTTACTATGTTCTCAGCAATAACTTGATCACTTTGTATTATAAAGATTGTTTGTATTGGATGGACGAGGTCGCTCTAACTTCTATGTAACGCGACGCTATCAAACTTTCAAGTTCTTTTTGTTTGCGAAGTTAGCAACTCTATCTATCAACTTTCAAACTATTTTTCCATCGAACTTCTATAATGGAGTGACACTTTTTAATCCTGAAGTAGGCAAGCATTAGGTACTGATGTTGTTGAAAATATATTTTTCTTTTAAATCATTGCTTTTATTATTAATGCGAAAGTGTGTTTGTTTGTCATTACTTAACGCCCTTATTAAGCAACAAATCAACTTGGTTCTTTGCATAGAGTTAATTGAGAGTACGGAGATACTACCAGGACAACAAAAATGGTCTCCACGGGATTTGTAAAGAAACCGTAATAAACGGGGACGAAGATCGTTGGCCACAGCAAAGCTAGCACATTCAGGAGATAAAAATTATATCCCCCGATTATATCCCCTGACAGCATGGCTAGCATGGGCAGGAGACAATTATATCCCCGGGGAAAGGATATAAATTTATCTTCTCCCACAGCTTTATCAACTCTCAGAGCACTAACACACAAGTGGAAATAATATCCAAATAATGTATGCGCATTAATAAACGGGGGTAAACTTCTCCTATTCCATGTTCCAGTGATTTAGCAGGCATTAAAGGGGGGTGCCCTTCAATTATTACACATTATGTATATATATATTATATATTTATTTATTTATATTCTTATTCTAACACTATCATTACAGAATTCTTAAACCTAATGCGACAGTGTAGCTTTCTTTTTTAAAATAATCTTAACATTATAATATTTAATTACCTATACCTGTAACAAATAACCCACATTGCGATCCTTGTGAATTCACTCAGAGCGCAACAATACAAATCACATTGCTCGGATATGACATTGAGGATGCGGAGGGCGCGCGTCATTGGTGCCTCTTTTAATAAATATGTCCGCCCAATCGGTACTTCCAGCAGTGACGGACGTCGCCTCCACCTCACATACCCCTCGGGGACATATATATTATATATATATCATTTATATATTCGGATATTATTTTCACTTGTGTGCCAGTACTCTGAGAGTTGATACATCTGTGGGGGAAGATACATTTCTAGCCTTTCCCCGGGGAGAGAATTTTCTCCTGCCTTGAATTTTCCAAAGTCAGCGGTCCTGGGCCGCTTGTTTCCAGCGCCTTCCAGGAAGATACCAAATATTATATGATTTGAATAAAAAAGTACACATTTGTTCACATTTGTTCCGGATAGGATACTGAAGTATTTTACGTTACAAGTTTCTCATTTTACGTCGCTAGTGAGCGCAGACTTCCTCTCTCGTAGGCAGAAAGATTTAGAGCATAAACAACGATGCTCTAATGCGAGTTAGCGGGCTGGAAGCCATTACTGCATATTTTTACAAACGCAGTGCTGGTTTAGAAACTGAAATTTTCTATATTATTTTTATAAACTCTATTTTCCATATTTTTAATGTGCAAACTTGCGAGATAAAAGGTCACAAAATATTACATTATAGAGGATTAGTATATAATGCAAACTAGCTGACCCGTGCAACTTCGTCTGCACCAAATCGGTTATTACCGGAAAACACGAATAAAATGTCATTTTCTAAAAATGAATCCTAGCTAGATCGATTTATCGCCCCCGAAACCCCCCGTATACTAAATTTCATGAAAATCGTTGGAGCCGATTCCGAGATTCCGATTATATATATATATGAATCGCTCGTTTAAAGATATAAGATATATAATATATAATGCAAATTAAGGTAAGGGCGACATTAATATTGCGTCACATAAAAACTAACTTTTCTAACTAAATAAAATCAAAAAGTTACAAGCCACGAGTACCTATTTCTTGTGTTAACGCACTGTTTCAACTTCGTAACAAAGTTTTAATTTAATACTTGTAGTGGCAATTCTACCCTGAAGCGAGACATTGGAATTGTAATATAAATTGTGTCACAGTTAGAATTTAATATAGTTTACAAGGACTAGTAATTTTAACAGAATTTCACTGATCATAATATGAAGCCAAATTATCTTCATCATCATCATCATATCAACTGATAACCGGCCCACTGCAGGGCACGGGTCTCCTCCCACATTATAGTAGTACGTAGTAGTATGAGTGGGCGGGTAATAGGTTAACAGGACGTTAAATACTCTTGTATTTAACGTCCTGTTAACCCATTACCATTTGTACAGATCTTCTAAAATAAACTCCCGTCAAATATGCACGGCTTAATTAATAATTTCCTCACTCTTAATACACCAGACTGTATAGAGCTTCCATAATAAGTTTAGCTAAGTTGCTGGCATCCGGTAGTCGTAAGTATATAATATATCCACCAACATATATATAACATAAAACCGCTTCCCCGCTTCGTTTCCGAGATACGCTAACCGCTCTGCATTTACAATGTATGATTTTTCCATAAACTATACGATCCACTGAAGACATAGAGAATGGAGCGGATTATAGATTCTATTGGCCGGAATTTGCTATGCTCCGCTCCTCAAGTTCGTCACCGCACTAGTTGACAGGCAGCCTTAATCCGGCAACAAAAAAATGCTTGACGATTCGGCTACACATTGTCCATTCTAGCCGATTTCTGCTAGGCTCTTGGAACTTATGTAAAGTACCGGTACGTTCTACTTTATATACGTTTTTGCTAATTCAAGCTTAAACGGCTTTTGTATTATGGTTAACTTACCAAATAGTATTGGATAGAAGCAGACGTTACTTTGCGGAATTCAATGATGAAAGTGGAATATCTTGGCATATATTTGCGCAGCAGGCGTCTAATGAGCTAAGAATGATGGATATGTAGTATGGATAAGTAAGTTTATTTATCAAAAAGTCAAAGTAGAAATACCAATAATAGTACACCTTTATATTTGACGACCTCCCTGGCGTAACGGTGAGCTCTGTTAAGTAGGAGGTCCCAGGTTCGAGTTCCGGCCAAGGCCAATTTGGGAATTTATAATTTCAGATTTTTTTCTGGTCTCATCTGGGAGGCTTTGACCGTGTCTAGTTACCACCCTGTCGACAAAGACGTGCTGCTAAGTGATTTAGTGTTCCGGTGCGATGTCGCGTAGAAACCGATTACATGTTTGTGTGATTTATGACTACCTATCATAATCCCTAACAGGTTAGCCCTCTAACATCTTAGACTGCATCTTAGCTTACCACCAGGTGAGATTGCAGCCAACTGCTAGCCTATAGTGGAATACAAAAAAAGAAAAAACAAACCTCTCTGTTGAAAAAAAACTTTGATTGGCTTTCATAAACTGTTGATAACCGCTAATCGAGTGATCACTAACTGACCTTCATGTATTAGAGGGCAATACACTTATGACATAAGAGTAGATTGATTATCTGTCCAGCCCACAATTATTTGATGTTTGTAATGAAATCCAAGACTGCCTTAGCACACAGACTCTTAGTAGCCGGTAAATTATTGAATAGCTTTTGTCTTCACAGGTAGGTATTTTCAGGTACTTATGTCAATTAAACTTGATTTGCTATACTCCGCAAAAAGCATATACATACCTTTCTTGTATAATAATTATACTAACTTGTATAATTATTTATTTGGTATCTATGACCCATCACTACACACTACACTATAACATAAATAGAATAATTAAAAACTAAACTAAATAAAAAAAAAAAAACTTACATTAAATATTAATATCGAATATAAAAAAATATAAAAAAAGTTACAAATTAAAATTTCTGCGTCAAGGCAACCCTACGTGGAGTCAAAGTCAAAGTCAAAAGTCAAAAATATCTTTATTCAAGTAGGCCCGTAGGTGGCACTTTTGATGCGTACATAAGAATTACACGGTAGTGAGATGATGGCGATAACCACATTAGTAAACTTAAAACTAAAGCTACGAGGGTTCCAAACGCGTCCTGGTCTAAGAAGAAGCCCACAACAAACTTAGCCGGGTGTTTTTTTTTTTGATATCACTATCTCACAATGTCATTTTAAATTATTAGAAGAAAAGGAGTTTAATATACAACTTGTAAATTGGGGAGTCGTATCGATTTATTAGTGCTTTCTTTATATAACGATTGAATCTGTTAGTGCCAATCATTCTCAAAGTATTGAAGGTAATTCTATATTACCTGAATTGAATACCATCGCCTAAAAACAACGCAAGACTTCGCAGGGCATGCTGGGAAAACGTCCATTAACTTGAGGCGTAGGTGTTAAGTATCATGTGCGTGTAATTACAGCGGCAACTGCGCCTTTCAGACCGCAACTCAGCATCGCACCAATGCTGTTTGGCGGCAGATATAAGCATGGCGTTAGTACTTCGCCGAACGAGCGCTGTGACAAATTCAAATTCAAAATTTCTTAATTCATGTAGGCCTATCACAGGCACTTATGAAGCGTTCATACATATTTGTTTACATAATTGTAAGGGGATGGTGATAACTTAAAGCTAAAGCTACGAGGGTTCCAAACGCGCCCTGGTCTAAGAAGAGCCCACAACAAACTTAGCCGGGTAAATTTTTTTTGTTATCACCTTCCAGTAAATTTATATTAAGCTATGAAGCTAGAGCAATTCACACCCAAGCTTTTTTATCGCTTAAGTAGTCCTTAATATTATAATAGGATTTTTCTGTAAGCTTACGTTTTATATACACTTTGAACTTATTGAGAGACATCTCAAAGATTTCATTTGGTAATTTGTTATAAAATAATATACAATTGCCCTTGAATGAATTTGCAATTTTGTGTAGCCTATTAAACTGCACAACGAGTTTATTTTTGCTTCTAATATTTATATTGTTACAGTCCATTTTCTTTTTAAATTTTGATATATTTTTATGGACATAAATTAAATAATAGACAAATATTGCTACTACTACTGATAGATATTTTAGCTAATGAACGTTTACCTAGTTCCTCGCCTAATTAATGAATTACCTGATGATGTACGAGACGATATTAATCCTCGTAATATTAAGAAAAAACTGAAATCCTTCTTTTTAAGTTAAGCACTTTTATCACTTTAAGCACATATGATCATTTTTATACAGAACATGTTAAACTGGCAATAATGTTCTGTAGTTAACGTACCTAGACTTAATTCTCTGTTAGCATATATTTCAAACCTGGCTGGTCTTCTGATGCTAGCTATAAGTATTTTTTTGTAAACTTTTTTGTACATAAATAAATAAAATAAAATAAATATTACTGGCAACTTAAACTGTCCAGCATTTTTTATTACCGGCGTGTCATTTCGTTGCATTCCGAAAACTCATCGATCCTCTCAGAACAGTTTTTTTATTAAAGCAGCAATTCCCGAGCAAGTGGCGGAAAATTAAATTAAATGCTAAGCAACCACGTTACATATTGCATCCGGCTCAAGTAACACTGGTTTTCATAGCTCATGAAGTAGCTGGGAACTAACCGCGTGCAAAACTTGTCAGAGATACGAAAAGTCATTTTATTAGCAATAAGGCTTGCACATATCTCCGAATTTTGTATCGATCAAATATACAGATAACATGGAGAATTTAATCTCATTGTAATCTCATTTGTGAGATAGTAGCACGTGTTACACGGGTGATAGGTATTCATAAAACAGCGGATTTTGAATTTTAACTAGTGATAAATGCGCATGTGTTTCAATGTATGTAATTCTCATAATATAATATGTTTATTATGAAAATTAAGCTTAATTTTCTACATTCTGCGAAAAGCAGGAGAATCTGTATGGTGTAATTTATAATTTCTTCAATCCTTATACATACTCCATACCATACTGATCTTCGTACAAAAGCTTTTACAAGGTAAAACTTTAAAAAAATAAGTTTCGCAAGATTTTTTTAAGATTTATCTAAAGAAATTAAGAACTGAAGGCCAGGTCGTTCTGTGTTGGAGTAAAATAATATTGTTGTATTATTAAGCGTGTAACGTGAAATGGTTACCTGAATTTCGCAACTCAATATTTAGTTTCGGAATTATCCTAACATAATAATTGTGAAACTCGATCATTTGTGAAAATCAATCTGAAATAGTGCTGAAACATCAAAACATATTTTGTATTACAATGTTTGTATTAAAGAACGATTGTGCTTTCAATACAAATTATAATTGAACCTTGTGCAATTGAAATTGAATTACTGTGCTAGTTTAGATAAGATAAACGAAATCATTAAAATAAAATCAGGAAACCACATTTTTATTCCCAATAAAAGCTCAAATATAATAAAAATATCGCGGAAACCATTTTTTGTTGCGGGAGAAAAAATATCCTATGTCTCTAGGACGGAAGCTATCACAATGCAAAATTTTGCCTATATTAGCTACACAGCCATGCATATATAACGAAGAGTATTGTTCTAAATGCCGCGGGTATATTTCCCGCGTGGTTTTCTGTGATAAAAATCATATGTCCATCATTAGGAGGCAAGCAATATGTGCCATATTTCATTAAGATCGGTGTGCAGTGACAACAAACACACTGACACACTTTCCCATTAATAAAATAACTAGCAACCCGCCCCGGCTTCAATGCAATGAAAATTAAGCTTAATTGACTATACTTCGCGAAAAGCAGGAGAATCTGTATGGTGTAATTATAATAAATATAATATGTAAGTGTGCAATATAATAAAGTCAACATCTCCTGAGGATGCTCCGGTTTCGTCGGCATTTCCTGTTATGGAAATCGAACCCACGGCCTTTGTCTCAGAGAGCAGGGTTGCAGAAAACTGCGCCGATCGGCAGTCACAACGAACTTAACTAACGTATAATTAAGAGTCCTTTTTAACATAAAAATTGTAAAAAAATAAATATGTCATAAAATAATAATATAACTGGCTTTTAATTTCGTAGATACCTACCTCATTTAATTAGGAAGAAAAAAGTATTCACTTCTCCAGTTAATTTTATCTTAATAGTTTTGTTACCTCCGTCCTTTGGAATTTGAATTACGATCTTCTTTGATTTTTGCTTGAAATATTTATTTATAGAATCACCATCATCATCATCAATTCATCCGATTGACGTCCACTGCTGGACATAGGTCTTTTGTAGGGAGTTCCACAATCCACGGTCCTGGGCCGCTTGCCTTCAGCGGCTCCCAGCGACTCGCCTGATGTCACCTGTCCACCTCGTTGGGAGCCGACCGTCGGTTACTGGTGCGGGGTCGCCATTCCAGCACCTTAAGGTGCAATTTTGTGGCATTATCAACTTATTTGTTTCTTGTTATTTACAAACGCATTAATTAACGCACACAATCAACTATCACCAAAGATCGCATGTGATGCAGGTAGGTCGCTTTTATCCACTTTGAAAATTTAATAAAATTAAAAAAAAAAAAATATTATATTTTTTTTAGTTTTATCATGTTATTTCAAAAAAAAGAACATCGAGAACCCCCATCATACATTGCAGCAGCATGGTGAGCCTGTGTTCTAAAATTATCTTACAAATAGATGAATGATTTGCTAATTGGTATAAACATTATCATCAATAAATTAACGTCCCAATACTGGGCACATCCCTATTCTCTTAAGGAGAGAGGATTTAAGAGCATACACGCTTTAAAGCCCACCACGCTGCTTTAATGCGGGGTTGTGGATGATTAATATCACGTGTAATGATAAACAGGACGGCTTACCGTGGTTTGAGAGGAATTGGATTGGCAATCGCCTGATTGCTAAATTCACTGTGGTACCGAGTAATACTGAGTTTAGTTAGTTTTTTATGTTACCGATAAAAATCTAATACGTTTACAATTCTACTGCCGACCCGGGTATCAAATCTAGGGCCTCGTGACATACAGATCAAAAGGCCCTGAATACTTGAGAATAATATAATTTTAGCAAATGTTACTTACCCTTTATTACTATTACCATGTTGTATATGTACTGTTTTCACAACTGTTGAAATAAATATCTAAGTAGTAAAAAAAATATTTAATGTTAAGTGATTAACTGGATTACTCTTAATTAAATTAAAATATAAGGAACTGGTTAAATCGTCGTGAAATGCACCTACCCAATTGTTGAGGGTCTACAATGCACTATATACGCTTCATTCCATGGAGGTTCTTGAAGCTTCTACAGGAATATACAATAAAAACATATATTTTTCTAATAATCCTTCCTTTATACAGTTATATATAATTTGATTTCTCATACCGAAAATTGCCAGGAATTAATTTAAAATTGAAACTTAAAAGATTACCCAATTATATTATAAATAAGTCAATTTTATAACTAGAGTAAATTAACTCACCAATTTAATGTTCTCGGGTCAGCAATTTAACTTTTTATATCATTCGGAACTAAAACAGACACTTAACTTTTATTTTTATAAATCCAAAACTTGATAAGGAAACTATAACATTGGTTATAAAAAGTTAGTTGGAAAATAACTCGACTATGTTCCTTTTTCAAAACTTTTCAGCGTCAACTTTTCTGTTAAATTTTCCCGCGTATGAGGAGCACAACCGCGTACCGTGCTTCCACCACGATGGTTTGAAATATACTGGCGCATCGTCCGTGCTGATACCATGGATTCATTTAATATATTATCTTTTTATTTATTGTGGTATGACATAAGATGTATTTTATAGAGTAATTTACATTTTTATCTAAATGTTGTTAACGTAGATTTTTACCAGAATTCTTGCGTTTGATTTAAAAATGTTGACGATGCCCTACTAGGTAACTATGACTGGGAAACTCCGTTAACAGTTTGAATGAGTACTATATTGAAACTAACAAAATAGGAACTAAAATACTGTAAAGAAAAATACAGTGGTTTCTTTAGATTCGCATTAGATTGTTTACAATTCATAACTTTTTTTTATCTATATTACATAATATTGTTTTATATTTCAGTACAAATTTTATGATAGGATAATATCTTCGACATTTATCTCAAGTGCATTCCCTATCGATATATTTTACGGTCTGTTAGTAAGTAACTAAAATTATACTTCAATTCTCCTATAAAAAATATGATTGTTTTTGCTTTATGAAACTGTATCATCACTATATTTTTGAAGTTATACTTCTGATGAGAATGAATTATTTCACTCTGATAGAAGGTATAATAGTAATAGTAATAGTATAATTATTTTTATTACGAGTATTATAATTATTGGATAGAAGCAGGCGTTACTTTGCGGAAATCCATGATATATTATCAAAATTAATTAATCAATCAATCAGGAGATGTTGACTTAACAATTATTCATTGTAAAGGGTATATTGCCGTAGATCTGTTTGGTGTGGGGTATAAGGATTGAAGAAATTATAAATTACACCACACAGATTCTCCTGCTTTTCGCGGAGTATAGCAAATAAAGCTTAATTTTGATAGTATTATAATTGATGAGCTTATGAATAATTTTATTAAACCCCGTAGCTAGTATGGATACGTAGATGACTGATGAATATTTTTGTGAATAAATCTTTATAATATGAATATTATAAATACCCAGGCCCTACGGCCTTGGGCTCAGAAAGCAGGACCGCTGCCCACTGCGCCAATGGGCCGTCAAAACTAAAGTATAAATGTCACTTGCATAAAACTTAAAATGCTGTTGGAAAAGAGCCACGACTGAGTTTCTTGTCAGCTTCGTCTCTGTAGAATAAGTATCAGCACATATGAGTTTTTTCTTCATTACCTTATTGTGTGACTAGCTGATGCTTGCGACTTTGTTTCGGAGTCTGTGGTCCAATAAAGTTTCATCCGTGTATTTAGATTTTAAACTGGAAAAGTTCATTATCCATCCAGTGCTTTAAATAACATTATGGCACTTACCAAAACAATCCTTGAGTGCCAGCACAAGCACTTAGTAGTTGACGTTGCAATAAAAGCAGTTTTTCTGTTTTTGTTTTCGTTTGTATGATTTTATTTATATTCTTTTCATAAGAACCTCCTTAGTAAGTTTTAACTCTTCTTTCAAGAGAAATACTTTCTTGATGCCTTCCAACATGTTGTACTAAGGAGTACTTCTACGTAGTAGCCTTGTAATCTCAAGTAGGGTAGGTGTTGATGGAGATGACGATCTTACCTGTTAGGGATATCATAGTTATATTGAAATCAATTAACAGATTTTTACGCGAAACGCTAAATCGATGTTGGCACGTCATTTCCGGTAGAGCGGTTATCAGCCACGACCGAAACAAGCCCAGACCAGACATTTTAAAGTTGCAAGCTATTTTTCACCTTAGTGACCTTTCTGTGGTTCTGACAGGATAATCAAAGTCTTTCGATACAGATATTATGTATTTTATACGCCGCTTTGAGTCGTAACGGTGGTCATAAAAACTTAGATAAGTACCTATTCTAGTCGACAATTCCCCTCACAAAACAACCAATTTCACGATCTTCTACCAAATTGAAGTTTTTATAGAAAACTCTGATGTAAACCTTCATCATCATATCAACTGATAGACTCTTGGAAGGACTTTTGTAGGAATTTCCAAATCCCACTAATTATGACAAGGCTGCTTGGAAGCAGGCCGCTCCGCTCTCATCTCTCACAAAACAGAAAAAATCTAAAGATTGTTAAAGTATAAAATGATGTTGAAAAAGAGCAATCAGTTCTCTTCTCAGTGGAATCTGCCTTCCGAACCGGTGGACGTTCCAAAGTGCTTATAAACTGGGCCTATTTATAAATGAATTTTGAATTTTTATGCCGCTTGCTGTGGTCGCTTATTATGGGTCTCACAATAAGGTTCAGGGTCACTCAGAGGGCGATGGAGAGAGCTATGCTTGGAGTCTCTTTACGTGATTAAATCAGAAATGAGAAGATCTGTAAAGGAATCAGAGTTACTTACGTAGCTCAAAGAGTTGTGTACTCTTAAGTGGCAGTGGGCACAAAACTCGAAGAACTGATGGACGTTGGTTTGGTTAACAGTTCCAAGGTGCTGGAATGGGGACCCCATACGCTAACCAGTGGGGGTGCGGGGTCGGATTGGCTAATCCTATACGAGGTGGACATCAAGCGCGGTTCAGGGAGCGATTGGACACAAGTAGCACAATACCATGGATTTAAACTCCCTCCAAAAGACCTGTGTCCAGCAGTGGGCATCAATCGTTTGATATGGTTATGAACCAAAAGAAAGGACTTAGAAAGGTGATTCAAGCATATAACCCAACTCAAAATTTCGTTGTTTTAACGTATTAATTGGCAGATCTAAAATTACGTTTACACATTATTATTATAAGCGTACATATTGTGGCTTATATATACTCAACTCCGCAAAGGATATCTTTACATTTCAAAGACAATATGGCGATGTCATGATCGGAATTAATGTTTGTTTCAAGTAATTATAATTAAAATAGATGATAATTATATCCTGTGTTGGTATTTTATTGTCTGGGATTTGTAATGAACTGAGATTGAACCAACAGCCAATCCTAACCAAAAAATAAATGCGAGTGTTTGCTTTTATAAGTTAAATAAATAAATTTTGAATTTTGAATTTCACCTGTTTCGATACCTTTTTTGACCTTGTTGATTGTATTAGCCAGTGCCAGTGATTACTTACGGATCCGGACTTACCGGTGATCAAATCAGAAATGAGGAGATCCGTAGAAGAACACTAGTTACCAACATAGCTCAGTGAGACGCAAAGCTGAAGTGGAAATGGGCGAGGCACATAACTCGGAGAACCGATTGGCGTTGGGGTTCCAAGGTGCTGGAATGCCGACTCCGCACTGGCAAACGCAGCGTTGGTCGGCCCCCAACGAGGTGGACAGACGACATTCAACGAGTCGCTGGAAGCCGCTTGAAACAAGCAGCGCAGTACCGTGGGTTTTGGGACTCCTTACAAAAGATCTATGTTCAGCAGTGGACTTCAATAGGTTGAAATGATAATAATGATGATGATGAGATATGGTATTTGAGGTTTTTTACAATATTAGTTTGCCCGAAATTGACAGTAAAAGCCTCTACCAACCGCCAAATAAACGAACACGTTCACGACTGTATTCATTTAGCTAAGCATAAACAACCGTTACCGCAAATTTTGTTAGCAACTGCAACCGACTTACAGGCCGTATACTCTGAGAGCCAGCTGAGACAAACAAAGCGAAACTATACTTAATAATAGTTAGTGTTTTCATCGACTGATATAATAAACAATTAAGAAAAAGATAAATTTAACTACTTTACGAGTACTTGTGACTCATTATGGTTAGGTCCAAAAAAGGTAATATAACACTGAAATAAAACGAAACTTCTACGGACAAGGTTTTAGATGATGGAATCAAAGGAATTGTTTTCCGTGAAAAAGACTAATGAACCGATTTCGGAGGCGCTTATGTACCTTAGCAGTCATAAATCATTAATCAGAGTTCTAAGCTTAATGACTTTACTCTACTCTGACAGAATTCCGGGTAGCTGCTATGTTAACAAGACTGCCGCAAAAACAAGTGTAACGTTTTTACGGTTCATGTATGTATTTATGTGCATACCAATAATTCTAATTACGTTTGCTTTTCTATGCATACGATGCATAAGAAATTGTACGACTCTCTCTTAGACTAGAAGCAACTGTCTAATTGTAAACTCTATGTAGTTGTGTTTAACAAATTGGTAGAGCGTGGAACGGTTAAAGTTTGTAACCAAATAAACAGGATTGCGGTTTTGACAACCAATATGAATGCCGTTGGGTACGGTTTATGTGATAATAAATGATAATATTGACAGCCGGTTGGCGCATTGGGCAGTGACCCAGCTTTCCGCGTCCAAGGCCGTGGGTTCGATTCCCACAACTGGAAAAATGTTTGTGTGATGAACGTGAAATTTTTCCAGTGTCTGGGAGTTTATCTGTATATTATAAGTATTTATGTGTATTACAATTACCCAAAACACAAGCAAGCTACTTTGGGGCTAGATGGCGATGTGTGTATTGTCGCAGTATAAACAAAAAAAAAACAAAAATATTATCGTCATTTGGATCGATAAAAGTTACTGCGAGTATTTTGTATGGAGAATTAGCTACATATAAAAAAAACGTACGTAACGTACTTATGTACACGCGTTAGAAGTCTTCTTTGGCGTGTCAAGGTAAAAATGGTAAATTTTTTTGAATAGCTAACTTCAGGGTGTCGGTTTTTTGTGAAGGTGTGCGCGCGCATCGTAAAAAGTGTGCTGGCGAACGATGTATTACTCTCACTCGGTCTCGCAACTACCTTCATCCTGTTCAAATCGTTTACCATTGTGCGTGCGCATTTCATTACATCGTATAATTTCACTCTCATTATTTATTCCTAACGCCGCTAAAGAAACAAAACTTAAAAAAAATTTACAAGTATGAATATCATGATTTTAACTAATAAGTAGCTACGTCTCATGACTCTTAACGCTTACAAATAAAAATGAACAATACGAATAAAAATACACACGACCCGTTGTTTCATTGACATTTACGAGAGACGAGAGGAAATGCAGCTGAATCATCGTGTAGGTACTAAGACTAAGAGAAAAATATAGACGGTTAACAGAGATCACGGCGGAGTAAGTCAGTAGCCAGTATGCACCTATAAAGCAACTAGTGCTGAAATGTTAAACATTTTGTACAGCTGATTTAAACTCCAACACAACTTCTAAAATCATATTCAGGGCTTTCGCGAATTATAAAAGAGTAAGGTTAGTCTAGACTAGTCAATAAACCAACCTAACCTACAAACTGTTTTGCTAAACTATACATGCTTCTATCGGCGTTCCGAGAGAGGCTAACGGTTCCTCTGGACATACTAAAGCTTTAAACCAAAGTATATAAAGGCCCATTTCGTGTGTTAGCGAAGCTTCCTTGGGAAGCCAGTTTCCAGACACGAGCTGATTGAGATTTTTTAAAAACATATTTTGATTATTTATGAAACACACACAGAATGCCACTGTGACAATGATGTTCTGTTCTATGTACATTTAGGTAACATAGTTCTCTAACACAGGTTCGAGCATTAAATGTACAGAAAAAATAACTATGTCGGAGCACTACCAAGAACTATGTAAGACTCATGCCCGTTTTCACTAACGGCGGACAAAGCGATGCCTTAGTAACGCATATTCAAAGAATATTCTTAAGCATACATTCACCTTTCACTAATCAATTGTCACTAAGCAACTCATATAAACCAACTTGTCTATATCTCTTGCATCATGCTGTGCTACTTTGTGTTTGTATTATCATATTTTTTATTTTTCGTATGAAGGATCTAAAAAAAAATCGAATGTACATTATTTCATCTGACAAAGTTCACTTTACGATCTGCCGAATCGGTGTAGTAACTTTAGGCGGCGCCTTACTTCGTTAGACATCAGTTAAGAGTTCGTCGTCGAGTAACGTTTTTTCTTCTCTATGAATCACCTAAATCACTAGGCATCCGATTACGGCGATTCCTAGGTTTATTGAAAGCGGGCATCAGTGTTGGATCACTTTTTTGAAGCATTAGGGACCGAGTTAATCCTAAAGAATAAGTAGTACGCTATGGCAGTGAATCCTTAGATACGTGGAACGATTGCAATGCTCGTGGGTTTACCGAGACATTTCGGCAAACAACAACAATAAGTTCCGTCTACCTTTCTATTAAGTCTAAACTTTCGCATATAAAAACCTGCTGAAAGTGCCCTTTGATACTTTATACGCTTTTTGCGCAACAACAAACAAACTCGTATTATAAAGCTGAAGAAATAGATGACTCAGCGTATGTTTAAAACTATTTTGCAGTGAGATACTAATATACTTTGTATGTAGCTTACTATTATGTTATGTAGCTTATTGTTATGTGTGTATGTTAGCTTATTGTAGCTTACGCATACGTTAAATTTCAATATCACTGTTAAAAAATGGTTAATTTTGATTATGCCATGGAGAGAAGTTTTTTTTTCCGCAAGTGGTGATGCAGTTTAATTTGTTAGCGGGCTAACCTGTTAGGGAGTATTGCAGTATATTAAACCTAATCGGATTCTAAGTAACATAGTACCTGAATGTTAGTTCGCATAGCGTCACGTCTTTGTCGGTTCTAAACTATACAAAATAAAATAAAATATGATTTGCATTCTTCATAAGCACTTTTGAAAGCTCAATTCTGTTTAAATAGCATAGTCAGTACCTACATATTTGAAAATTTAATTTATGTCCATAAAAATATAACAAAAAAAAATAGATTGTAACAATAAGAAGCAAAAATAAACTCGTTGTGCAATTTACTAGGCTAAATTATTATTAATATTTATTTTACATCTTTTTAGTTCGGAAGGGCCACTTTCACTAGATAGAACTACATAATTTATGGATAATATGATCATTCAAGGGCGATTGTACATTATTTTATAACAAGCTAGCTGTACCCTGCCACGCTTCACTGTGGCACATTGTGATTGAATGGTTGAGAAAAATATATAAAAACAATCCTTGATGCGTATTATATATCATGCTAAAATTTCAGCTCGATCGGTGCAGAACTTTTTGAGTTTTGAAGCGTACACAAACCAACATAACATTTATATGTATATATAGATTCCCGATTATAATGACTCTAGAGTCAGTGTAGACGATAAAGTCTTCAAAGAAGGTGGCAAGAAACTGATTTAGTTTTGATTATATCTTCGTATGAATTGGTATAAAGTAATATACCAACAAACAGGAATAACAACCGCATGTACCAAAAACTCAGCGTTGTTTTTCGTTATTCAACTCTAATAATCTCTATGCTGCAATATCAGCTGTTGGTAAGGTACGATGCCGTCTAAGACGCTAGCGGGCTAATCCATACTAATATTAAAAGTGTGTTTATTTGTATGTGTGTCCTTACGTTACGCCCTAACTAAACAATCAATCGACTTCATGTTTTGTCATAGAGTTAGTTAGAATGACGGAGAATAACATTGGCTGCTTACTTTTTATCCCAGGAAAACTAGAAGTTGCCGGGGATTTGTAAAAAAAGATAAACCCGGTCAAAGAACACGGGAAACAGCTAGTGCTTTAATAATTCAAATTCAAATTCATTTATTGCATAATACAGTTTAGGTTACAATATAGCTCGATATTATAATTACTAAAGTGCTGGCATTAAAACCACTTTATAGTAGTTGCATTATGAAGTCCTGCAATAATTGGCGAAGCTGC
This sequence comes from Pararge aegeria, assembly GCF_905163445.1. Taxonomy (NCBI): domain Eukaryota; kingdom Metazoa; phylum Arthropoda; class Insecta; order Lepidoptera; family Nymphalidae; genus Pararge; species Pararge aegeria. The sequence continues at coordinate 3,702,764 of NC_053195.1, read as the reverse complement.
TGTAAAGCGAAACAAGACCGTTAAAGTATGCAATTCACCGCAAAATTCCAGCAGTGATCACTAATTAAATGAGACACTTTTAATAAACACGTTGAGACTTAGATGACCCGATTAATATAGTGTTAAAAACTTCTTGCGCGTAATTGGTTCGTGGAAATTGAATAAAAAACCGCAGAAACGATTTTAATCAAATTTGGTCATATATATATATCTTGAATTCTGGAGATGGATGCAAAAAACTTTTTATCCAGGAACAGTATCAGCACAGCTTCACCGCTTAACTGATTTTCGCGGAATTTCGTATAAAGATAATCTGCATACCTCAATCCTTTTTGGATTAAGGTTAAGGAATAAAAAGAGGTTTAAAAAAACCAAAAGAAAACTAGAAATTATGCATAGTTCACAAGGTGGCATTATCACTTAAATATTATTTTATGTCCAAACTGTTGGTAACATAATTATGATGTAGAGAACCTAAGATCGAAAATATTAAGAACTTTTAAAGACGATAAAAATTTCAATTCAAAAGTATGTTAAACCAGCCAAGCGTTAACTTCAAAAGTTTTGTACGAGTGCCTTTTACATGTATAATATTTTAGACTCAATAAGTTTAGAAAACCAAAGCTGTTCCAAATGTTCACAACAAACATTCTATGAAAAAACTCACAGCGTGAGATTCTAAAGAAGTTTTTTCATTGGTGTTTGCAAAGAAAAGTAGCTACTCAGTTACAGACCCCATTATGTACATGTACTCCTTAAATTTGAATATAGTCCATTTGCAGTATCATCAGAACAAGGCTCCTGTTTGAATACCATTGACTTGAATATATACCCATACTAGCCCAGTGGTTAGGAGCTGGACTTCAATTTCGGGCGGCCGAGTTCGAATTTATCTACGTTATGTGCGTTTTAAGTAATTAAAGTGCTTTCACTTCACTTCACTCGCTTCAACGGTGAAGGAAACATCGTGTGAAAACCTGCATGCCTGAGAGTTCTACATAATGTTCTCAAAGGTGTGTGGAGTCCACCAATCCGCACTGGGTCAGTGTGGTGGACTATGGCCTTAACTCACTCTTTTATGTAGTGGGTTAAAAAGAGAGAAATTCTGTTTTATATAATTCAAATGTTTTAGAATCAAAAGCACGGAATTAAAAAAAAAAAATAACAAAAACAACCCAACACGAACACTGTATGAATTTTCACATTTCAAAATGGCAAAATATTTCCGATGTTCTATAATATTAAAATTTATAACCAGTGTCTTTCGGCGTAGTGTTACGATTTAAGTCATCCTTATTTGTTCAGACATTTATAAAATTAATGCGAATGAAACACACATACGTACATACATACATACAAACATGCATACAAAGATGAATACTGAAAACATGAAACTCCTTTAATAGGCAATAAATTAGTTTTCTGTTTGTTATCACCAAGTTGCAGTTGTTGTCTCGATAAGGTTATCTTTTGAATTGACAGAGAGTAAAAAAAAAGGTTTTAACTCACGTTAAAATTTATATTGGTAAAAAGTGGGGATCATGAGAAGCGAGCATAAAAGGGTATGGTATAATAAGCCTATTTGATTAAAAGAGTTATGGCTCCATTAATTCTTATATTTTTAACCTTTTATAAATTATTATTTGTTAATTTGTTAGCACTGATTTTTAAATAAATAAAATAAATATACTACGACAATACACACATCGCCTACTGGCCCCAAAGTAAGCGCAGCTTGTGTTATGGGTACTAAGATGACTGATGAATATTTTTATAAATAATATACATAAAAACTTATAATATACATATAAACACCCAGACACTGAAAAACATTCATGTTCATCACATAAACATTTTTCAGTTGTGGGAATCGAACCCACGGCCCTGGGCTCAGAAAGCAGGGTTGCTGCAAACTGCGCCAATCGGCCGTCATAATAATTGAGTAAAGTAATAGTCGATAGTAAATGAGTAAAGGAAGCTTGGAAGAGGCCAATAACCGAACTAAACACTCTCAAATTGTATTAACTAATTAACTTTGTGTTTCATCATACCAACCCATTACCGGCCCACTACAAGGCACGGGTCCTACCACAATGAGATTGGGTTAATGCCGTAGTCCACCACGCTGGCCCAGTGTGGATTGGTGGATCATGAACTATGTTTTTAACAAGATATTATTGAAATAATAAGCTAAAACAACTTGACTTTATAAGTTTGAATCACCATATTGTATTACTTTTTTTTTTTTTTATAAATTTAAAATGCATATAAAAATTTTCAGAACCAACAGGATTTGAACTTGCGACTCTAGCAATCGAAAGAAAGACTGATGTGAAAAGCATATACTAATTTCGGCATCAACGGTAGGAAAGCCGTAGCTTAATTGGAGAAAGCGCTCAGGCCGCGATTGTAGAGAGTCGCAGGTTAAAATCCTGTCGGTTCCGAAAATGTTTATATGCATTTTAAATTTATAAAAATGATAATTCCTCGAAGTGTAGATCAAAACACTAATATAAATTATAAAAAAAAAAAATCACCATATTGTATGTTTTATAAATATCATGGAAACTTAAGTTTAGGTACCTCTTATAGAAGAAGAACATTATCTATTTATATTTGATTAGATTACTACAATTATTAACTTAAGATATTACTATAAGTTGAATTAGTATAATCTCAGGAGCCTTATAGCTCTTTATTCACAGGGCGGACGCTCCGTAACAACCTGATTCACGTAATTGTATCAAACAAAAACGCCGACAATAAAACCTTTTTTAGAGAATTACTTTTACCAGATTAAACGTGAATTAATTAACAACCCTTAAAAGCGCTGAAACGTTAGAATATTTTATTTTGCTGGAGATTTAGATAATTCATTTTGACGCAGGGACAAGTAATGTCGTAGAAAAAACATTGCAAATTCATTGTTTTATATACACCTCTTTAGTACACGGTAGTACAGTGAATATTGTAAGTAGAGTAACTATAATAGTTATATAAGCATTTGAATAATAGTTTTTCCAACGGTGAAAGAAAACACTATAGAAAAATCGGCATGCCAGAGTTTTCTCCATAATGTTCTCCAATGAGTGTGAAGTCTATTTCACCAGCTACAGTCTATTCTTATCATTCCATGAGACCATGAGACCCATGTAGACCCATGCCCTGTATAGTGGGCCGGTGATAGATTGAAAATGATAATGATTAAATCTCTGAATAATTAATAAAAAATTGCTACCTAAAAAGCTTTTTTTTTTGTTAATTAAACGGTACCTTTGTCCCACAAAACAATCTGTAAGAGTTCTGTGATTTAAAAAATTATAATAAAAAGTAAGAAATAATTAAAACGTGATTACGTACTTTACCGCGCTGCTTTTCATATCCCGTGCTATTATACAGCAATTAGGAGTCAGCTAAAAATTTTAAACACGCTGAATTATAGGCTCTTTTAAATCTGCGAACGTACGTAGTAAAATAGTGAGATTATAAAGTTGTTTAACGATGTGTGGAGCAAAACTTTTTAATACCAATTAACTATTGAAAAAAATATACAACATTTTAATGCTAAAATGTTTCTGCAAATATTATCTTTGTTCTTCTGAGTTATGGGCGGAATTTACCCGTGTTTATTTATCAATAAACTGAAATTTTCGAAATAAGATTTGTACTCCTAACTTCCACATACAAGACTTTTGCCACCACCCCAACGCAAAACGATGGGGTGGTATAAATTTGTCATGTCTTTGTGTTTGTTTGTGTGTCTGTCTGTGGCGCCATAGCTCCGAAACGGATGAATCTATTTTGATTTTATTTTTTATTAGTTTTAAAGTAAACTAGTAGAGAGATTTTTAGCTTTTTCACAACTTCCGCAATATCGGTATCCAATGAATGAGCTTGAATAGTAGAATATTAAATGTATATTTTTTTAAGTTACATAAGTCAGTTACTTAGAAAAAGTACATAGGTCTATGATCAAGAGCTACCTTGTACATAGGTGAGCGCTGTGGTTTTAAGTTGGGTTCGATTCCCGGCAGGCGCATGATGGAAATTTATTATTTCTGAATTTTCTTAGGTCTGGTCTGGTGAGAGGCTTTGGCCGTGGCTAGTAGCACCCTATTGACACAGACGTACCCCAAATCGATTTAGCGTTACGGTACGAATCCCCGTAGAAACAAATTTGGGTATGGGTTTAATATAACTGCCTTACACCTTAACAGATTAACCCGTAACCATCTTAGACTGCATGATCACTTACCATCAGGTGAGATTACAGTCAAAGGCTAACTTGGAATTAAAAAAAATCAGACCAACGACTTAAGTTTAGTAATAAGTAATAAAATTATTCCAGCTGTTGCCCTCTTTTTGGTTTGCCCCCTTGGTTTTTTATGAATCCTGCGGGAACCGTGCATTTTTCCGGGATAAAAGGCAGCCTATAATTCTAAAATTCAGTCAAATTGGTTCGGTAGTTTCTGTGTGAAAGAGTCATCCATCCATCCATCTATCCATCCTTACAAACTTTCGCTTTTTATAATATAAGTAGGATCCAAGGAAGATAAGGTTGGACCTACGTGGGTCATCTTATGAAATTTCAGTTATGGTCTTTTACTTATAAATTTCAATGTAATTATACAAAAATAGCACAAAGCATTTCCACGAATTTGTTGAAATTACATTACGTTTAAATTAACATAAAATTTACTTTCAATGTATACTGCGAGAAAAAACTGTCGGACAGATTAACTCGTAGATTGTAAATTACGTTTTTAATTGCGCGTTCTTGGTTTGAATGTCTTATCTGTTCTTATATACAATTAGTGTATCTATCCTCCGATACAGGAAAATTCTAAAGCTGAAAAGATTGTTTTACTGGAAATCCCTGAAAATTACGAAAATTGTTTTTCGTATACTAATAATCGCTAATCTTCGATTTAATTTTGATTTGCTTTAGATAGCTCGATAATTAAGAAGTCAGCAGCTGTTGGAAGCATGTTTATATTTGTTTAAAGTTGAAAAGTATGCATGGAAAATGGGAAAGTTTACAATGAAGACTTACAACTAACCATCGCGCTTAAACCAGTGCTGTGAGCACCATAAACGCAATTCACATAGTGAAGATTTTCATCATCATATCAACCCATTACCGGCCCACTACAGGGCAAGGGTCTCCTCGCACAATAAGAAGGGTTTTACTTAGTGAAGATACTTATGGAAAAGTATAAGTTCCACAAAAAAAGCCCGCACATGGTTTTCATCGACCTCGAAACGTCGTTCGACCGAGTTTCGCGAGAGCTTATCTCGCAAACACTTGAGAGCACAACTAGTACCGGAGCATTATATCGACCTCCTTGAAGATATGCACCACAATGTATCCACAAGAGCGTTTACCGTTCATCTCAGCAACAACAAGAAAATATCGAATTACACGTTCTACAGAAATTCATTTAAGGGAGTTGAAATGAATTTCTGTAGAACGTGTTATTATTTATTTATATATATATTTCTGTAATTTAACCAAGAAAATTTTAGTATAGGAATAAGTAAGAAAAGTGGCTGTAGCCTATTAACCTTGCGAGGGGACCGAGTTCCTTGGAACGCACCTCAAACTTCTCGGAGTTATGTGTGTTTTAAGAAATTTAATAAATCACTTTCATTCATAGTGAGAGAAAATATCGTAACCTGTACAACAAAATTTTTCATGATGTGCTAAGAGACGTTCTAAGTCTGGCTTGCATGGTGCACTATAACCCTGCTCATTCTGAGAGAAGACCTCGTAGGAGGCCTGCAATGGTTTAATATTGATAAAATAAATAAATAATAGTTTAAATTGATTTAATTTTTCGAAATTATAGTTACAAAAAATTAATCAAATACCCTTTTAATCTATTCACTGATATATATGTATATCAACCTCGTTGTATTTTTACGTACCCTTGAGAAAAATTGTAAACACTCATTGAGAAATACATACCGTTCATATAAACTCTTTCACTTCGCTTCAGGGATAATATCTGACAACATAAATAAATTGTGTGTGCGAATCATACATCATTCTGAATGCTTATACACTAAGAGTTGGTGACCTCTACAGGAACATACGAACATAATTTTGTACCTCTAATAATTATATTGGGTTGGGTTCAGTGGCGTGCATACAGGGTATGCACAGGGTATGCAGATGATACAAAATTAATGAAATCACTAGTACGAGTTATAAATACTCAAGGGTAGGCTTTTCAAAACACTTACAATGCCTTTCCTTATGTTTTTTATAACTCGTACTGGAGGTTTTCTTCATTTTATATCATCTGCATACCCTGTGCATACCCTCTATGCACGCAACTGGTTGGGTTGCCGTTTGGTGTTGGCGGATCAGATTACATTGTGGTCATCACCCCTCAGCAGCGGGTGTCGTACGAGGCGACTAAGGGAAACGGGCAGAAGCGTCCACTGTGCTACTATTACCTAATAATTGTATGTAATAATTTCAAAAAGGTCATTTATGAATAGCATATACTGTTCAGGCTGTTAAGCTTTGGAATGACATGCCTTTGGCCATTAGATAGGCAAAATGTATCCAAATCTTTAAAAAACTTGTGAAAGATCACTTTATGTCTCAATCAACTGATGACCCGGGATAGTTCACTGCTCCCATGTTCTCCTTTATTAATTTTTTATTATTTTTATTTGAGGATAATTATTTATTTTATATATTATGTTTCATAATTAATATGTTATATTATTTTTATATATATAATTGTAGTTACTTATTTATTTATTTGTATTTAGTTACAAATATTGTGTTTAAATGTATTATATTATGTATATATTTAAGTAATGAAATCTGTATTAGGTATACGTATATACTCGTATGCACCACCTAACTATTTTCTGTAACTGTTTTTTATCTTCGCCATTGGTTGCCTGGAAGAAATCGCTATGTAGCGATAAGGCTGCCAAATTGTATACGTTGTTTTGTTCTACTATTCTTTTTGTTCTATGTCCTTTTTGTGGTGTGCAATAAAAGTATATTCATTCATTCATTCATTTATTCATAAAACGGCCTTAAATAAGTAATTAAATTGTATGTTAATTGTATAATTTTTTTGTTACGGTTCAATTTCTAGGTTTTCGTGGAATGACAGTTTTCAAAACAAAACTATTATGTCTAAAACTATCCTTCATATTAGCGATCCTAGAAACGCCTAAATTATTGTCTTTGAATTAAAGGAAAAACTATTTTAGCGGTTGCTATTTAACGGTTACTGACTCTCGGTATATTTACTGATCACCAGTTCTTATGATGTCGTGTAAATAAATAGAAACGGGTATTCAAAAATTTGCTTACATCGATTTAGCAGGTACTTACTTATGACCGATGTTGTGTGGCATTGACCGATTTATCAGTGAGATTTTCTAAGGGCAAAATCATTTTGACCTATTTTTAACCCCCGACGCAATAACGACTGGTTTTTTTATAGTTTGACGTGTCCGTGTTATGTGTATGTATATGTGTCTGTCAGTGGCTTTGTAGCTCCGGAACGGATGAACCAATTTTTATTATGGTTTTTTGTTCGAAAGGTGTGTAAGTAAAGTAAAGTCGGTAGTGTTCTTAGTGATGATAATCGGTCGAAAAATGGCGAATAAATACATATTTTTTCACAACTTCCTCAATATGAAATCGCTTGACTAGTAGAAAATTATACACTATGTTAAATTTCAAATCAAAGATGGCCGCCACCACAAAATGGCGAATTAGATTTTTTTCATAACCCTATCAATGTAGTTATCGAATGGAAGGACTTGACTAGTAGAATAATGTACACTATATTGAAACTTGTTTCTATTGGTTTAAATTATGAACTATATACCTAGTGAAGGTTTTAAATAGACTACCACAAACAAATAAGTTATAAAACTAAAGAATTTACTTTATAGAGAATTTGTTTTTATTTAGTATTATGGCAATTGCTTAGTAAATGCCTCATTAGTCTAGTGGTTAGTATGTTTGAATACGACTCACGAGATCCTGGGTTCGATTCCCAAGTCGGACTGAATGTTGTGTGGTTGCTACTAAGCACTGAAACTACGTAGCGCTGTGACGCTGTCTTTTAAAGGGTATAGGTTCCATGTCCCAAATTTAAGAATTTAAAATTTCACAATTAATGGTCTGCGGGGACCTGCCACATTTAATAAAATGTAATGCAATAATGCATATGTAATGTGTGTAAAATTTCAGCTCTATTAGAAAACGAAATGTGTGTTAACTGTCAAGATTTCAATACAAAGAGACACTGGGACAAGTGAAACCACTAAATAAAAGCTTGTAAAATCAGAACCTACTGATTTACTTAATAGCTTGTAATAATTTTATGCACATAGCGACCTCGTTTACAGTAATGAAGTACTTTAGTAAAAAAAAAGCAGCACAGTGTGGTGAGTAATTCGCCAACGTTTTTTGCGAGAACCAGCTTTCTTCGGGTACAACGTTGTACACGCGATTGCCTAGAGATGGCGCTCGTATGAAAAAGACGTGAAAGCTTTGAAAAAAAAAATTGTATGATTCTGTGGTAGGTATCAAATTATAACTTGACGATCCTGGCGCAATCACTGTGGTCTTATCTTATAAGTAGGATCTGGGTTCAATCCCCAGGAGGAAAAATTTAAAAATTTCCTCTGTACTGGTTTTGTGGGTCACGGGCTTTGACCATGGCTTGTTACTACTCTACCACGGTACTACGGTTGGTTACTAGTATAAAACCGATTAGAGATTACTGCATTATTACATATATATATAGTTAACTGTATAATGATGTTGAAAAGAGCAATCTGCTAGTTTCTTGCTGGCTCTTCTCGGTAGAATCTGCCTTCTTAACCGATGGTAGTCACTAAAAACTGACTCAAAAGTGCGTATAAACAGGCTCTGAATAAATTAATTTTGAGACAAAATCGCGGGTAGTAATAACTTTGTACGAGCCTATCCATTAGTACTCCGTATAAAATAAACATCAATGTTTGAGCAGTACGTTTGTTTTGACATCCAAGACATTTCCTACCGGGTAAATACTATTGGTGTTGGTTTTCGCATTTACTGCATCAACTGTAGCATTTGACAAGACACCTTACAAACTATGCGGCTATATCTAACCGGAAACCGTCGCAATGACATGATAATAAATAAATAAATAATAAATAAATATACTCTGACAATACACACATCGCCACCTAGCCCCAAAGTAAGCGTAGCTTGTGTTATGGGTACTAAGATGACTGATGAATATTTTTATGAATTATATATACATAAATACTTAGAAAATACATATAAACACCCAGACACTGAAAAATACTTATGCTCATCACTCAGGGTCGCTGCCCACTGCGCCACTCGGCCGTCAATATGCTTTTGTTAATTAGTTTAAATACATTGTTTATCACTAACTGTTGCCCGCGTCTTCGAAATTTAAAATAGAAATAGAATAGAAAGAATTTAGATAGAAGCCTGTTTTTTCAACTAAATCTATGCCAAAAATATATTTCGCATTTATGATATTAGAAATAATTAACTGCCTCGTTGGTGTATAGTGGCTTGCATATTCAATTACGAATACTGAGGCCAATAACTATGTAAGGTATTGTGTATTTTCTATTAAAGAGTTTTCAGTACCAGTCTGTACTTAGGAAACTGTGACAACCCCCGTGCCTTGGAGAGCATGTTAAGCCGTCCCGGTTATTGTCACTTTGGTCAAAGACGTTAGAGCCCTTGAACCCGCATTGGAGCAGCGTGGTGGGTTTTTGCTGTAAATCGTCTCTCATATGAGAGGCGAGACCTGTGCTTAGCAGATAAATAAATATACTACGACAATACACACATCGCCATCTAGCCCCAAAGTAAGCGTAGCTTGTGTTATGGGTACTAAGATGACTGATGAATAATTATATGAATAATATACTTAAATACTTATAATATATAGATAAACACCCAGACACTGAAATACATTCAAGTTCATCACACAAACATTGTCCAGTAGTGGGAATAGAACCCACGACCTTGGCTCAGAAAGCAGGGTCGCTGCCCACTGCGCCAATCGGCCGTCAAATATATATCGGATAACAGGCTCTGGATAATGATGATGATTATTTATTATAGTCTAGGTACGTTAAAAGGTGCAGGTAGCACCGCTAGGCGTAAATCATAAGCCCAAAATAATACGATCATGCTTTTATCTCATGTTAGAGCTAATAAGAAATTGATTGATTGATTGTGTTACGAGAGCGTGTCAGACATTGCTATTGTAGCGGGAAAATTGAGAACAACGGGCAGTTATGAGGTTACTAAATAGAATTATTATCAGTGTGTGCTTTAACACATCTGGCCGTAGGGTATATATAAAAGTGCGCCACCAGTCTTAAGCCTCTCTGAGGTAACTACATCATGTCTACATCTAACAGCTGCAAAACTGTTTACCTATTTGTTATCCAAGTCAAAAGAGTTCTTGCTAGAAGTTATACAACACCAGATAATAATTATTAATTCTCTTAAACGCAATTTAGAAACACTTGTTATTTTTCTGTTTATTTTTTATTTATTTTCTTTGTATTTAATGTTTTCACGTTATCTATATGTTGTAAGCAAGAATTAAAAGGCCTTTTTTTTTTTTTATTCAATCAAGTCAAGCTGAGTTTCTTTAGCGCACGAAACGCAGAGGATGTAATTACTGTATTTAAATTACCTACTTTTAATAGTAAAACTATGAAAAATAAACCCAACTAAGAAAACTCTCAATTCATTGGTATTGTTTTTTTTTATTTGTTACCTTAGAACTTTGTCTTTCTTTAACCGATTTAGATTTTTTTTTTTGCTTGAAACAATCTATTAGAGGGATCCTGGAGACATCTGGGCTATCTCCAAAAATTCTATAAGTAGTAGAAAATTAGGTAGGCCAAGGGACGCGTCACGCAACCGGCAAACCGTCTAGGACTGAAACATATGTATGAAATCATACTAAGCATGACACAGGGCCACATTGACCAGCGACACGATGTTTTCGTGTCCGGCACGTAAAGGGCTCGATGACTTCGGTGGAAACACAACTGATAAACGCTTCTTTAAAGCTCGGACCTTGTCTTAGGGTGATGTAAAATAAATCTTGATTGTTAGACTAGGGATTGGTCTCCTTGACGCGGCGTAGCGCGCTGTTTTTTTAATTTATATGTTTAATTATTTAGGTTTTAAGTGATAGGTCCCAGGTTCCATCGCCAGCAGGGGCAATTTAGAATTATATAATTTCTGGATTGTAGTCTGAAGTGTAGTCTGGTATAAAACTTTGGTGATATCGACTAATCTACCAAAGAGAAGAGTCGCCAAGCAATTCAGCGTCCCGCTAAGATGTCGCGTAGAAACGAAAAAAAAAATAGTCTATTTCAGTAAGAAACAAAGTGGTTATATCGCTGAAGCCTTCTTTTAAGAGACGTATTACTACCCCTGTGTCAGAAGGTTCCGCTCTTCCATTACAATTAAAATAAACTTAACAAATAATATAACTGCCATACCCCAGAGGTTACCTCTATACCACCTTAGACTGCATCACAACTTACCACGTGAGATTGCACGTGGGATGGCGTTAAAAATGGTACGCGGATGAAGTCACGGGCAAAGCTAATTATAAGATAAGATTTATATTATTGTTAGATTTGGAAAGCCACAGAATACCGAGCAGTGCTTTACTTACCCTAAATAGTTCTCAAGCTACATCATTTAAGTTACGTAATTGGTAGAACAAATCCTGCTCACGTAGAACTGTGCTTAGAAAGCGTGCTGCATTTCTGCGCTGAAATTATTTTGCTTAAGTGATTTATGTCGTGAATAAAAACGATTTTCCGCTGTTGCTGGTCTTTAGATTATTTCCTGACATTAAATTGCTGCTATCCGTTTAGTTGGAATTATTGTAATTTTAATAATTTTATTTAAACAATAGACATAAGTCTCTGCATCATCAGTCATGTAGTCTTCAGGATTCAGAAATGAGCAAGGATTAAAAAAAAAATAGGCCTGTTTAGGTATTTTTTTATAATTATTACACGTCACAACAAACGTTTTTGTTGCGATCGTTTAATTAGTGTTATATGTAGAAACAGTAATTATTACATCTTCATGATTTTTTGATTTGCAATTTTATGTTCCCTATTGGAATATCTCCATTAAAAAATATAAAAGTTATTAATTTCTTTTATATCTGTAGACATACGAATTATCCGTAGAATTCAAATACAATTTGACATCGAATTGTTGTAATAAAGATGCTCTTTTATACTTAATTGCCTCAAGAGCGCTACACGTGCTTCCGTACTAGTTGAACTTCAATTTCAAACTAGTCTCAAAGGCTACAACTTCTCAACAGACGATAGCTCGTACCAAAGGAAATTATACTCCATTAAGCATCAACATTTAACCACATATATTGCCCTTTGTATTTCATTCTTGAGGTCTAGCAAATTTTACTTTTACTAGGAAAAGGACATTTCGATAATTTTGGATTTGGATATTAAATTGATTATAATTTCAAAATTATTTGATTTATAACGTCATTTAAAAATTAATATTTTAAAATAATACTGCTTCGTGCTGGCCATGGGACCTTTGCGTCACGGAATTAATCACGCGGCGCGACAGTAGTTCGTCTTATGACCGAAACTAATGCATAGAAATATACAAAGGAGAATACAGGTAACAGGTAGCGGTGACCAGCGGAGCGGCGGGTGACGCGGCTACATTAATTGACTTCGCGTCAAAATTTACGATTTATCTCATAGTAGCACCGTAAGCGACGGCAGAAGGCCCCCTGTACCTATTTCAACGCACCCAGTAACTAACACAACGATATTACGTTACGTTACGTTGGCGGTGGTGTCGCAACAAAATAAATAACTTTATAAAACACGTTCAGCTATTAAAACAAACCCTGTTACTATCTCGGCCATAAAATACGAGTTGCCGATTGAAGGGATGTTTAATGTTACAATTCTTTAATAGAAATATATTTTTCTTCCTTGAAACGGATTTCGATATACGAGTACCCGAGCGGCGTTGAGTCGAGTCCGCGTATCATGTTTGAGTATCATTACCCGTCTAAGGGTTCACTTCTAAGGAAATAGGGATGAAAGTTTGTAGTAATAAACTCCGTATTTTTTCAAGTTATTTGTTAGAACATACTAAACTCAGGAAAATACTATTCCGAATAAAGTTTTTTATATTTCATAGCCCATTAACTACCTATTTACGATTTATTGGCGACTTCCCAGTTAGCGTTAAGGATGTTCCCGGCTGAGACTATTTGGAAATTTAAAATTTTACAATTTTCTCTGGTTGTCTGTGGGAGGGTACGGCCGTACCTTCTTTCTTCTACCACCCTGCAAACACCCTAAATTGATCGAGAAGAAGCAGAACTACTGCATATATGGTCAAATCTAAAAATGTGTGACTGGGATAAAAATTTTGTCAGATTTGGAGTATTATGATCTAATTCTTATAAAATATGCCATTAAATCATTAAATCTGATTATTATGATAATTGTTATGAGAAGAGAAACATTTTGTTGTTTTTTAAGTTTTTTTTTAATTTTTATAATTAAAACATAATATTATATTATATTTTGACGTGACAACGTCTTATAAATTGGTTTGCCGGGTGACACTTCAAGAAACTGCGTTACGCTCCGCTCACGTTATGCGCTCACAATGAGAGCGAGTGAGAGGCACGCGTCCCTTCCACTCGGGCATGGTTAGCCCGCCTAAGAGCGAGAGAGACAGACATAAAAAGTGAAAGGCACGCGTCCCTTTGTAGTAAACGCTGTTTCATTGTACTCAAATGTATTGCAAGTTATTGTATGTATATTTGTATATAAATACGTATGTATGTGTAAAGGTAAAAATAAAATTTTGTTAATATGAAATTCAGTGCGAGATTCTTTGTATAAATTAATGTTTTAAATATAATTCTTTGTATAAATAAATGTTTTAAATTGTTACTATTATTTCATCCTTCTTCCTACTATACGAATGAATATTCACATTAAAATTATTTTACCACTCAAAGTCGTTGTCACGTAAAACTTTCGCCCGTATACCGACTTTACAGGCAACCAATTTTTTTTTGTTTAATTTATTTACATGCATAAAAAAATATATGTAATAAAGTACTGGTAAAATTCATATCGAAGCACCGGGTCTGTGAGACCCGTGTTACACTTTTCCACCCCCATGACGCCTGGTTAAATGTGACGTCAGAATAGTTATGCAGCTTAACACGCTATGTCATTTGAAAAGTACTGTCAGTTAAAGTGTGACAAAACACTTAATATATATATAATAAATAATACCGTGTTTATTAATAAGTGGGCTAGTGTTGAATCCGATTTAATTTAAAAAGTTTCTTTACTTACATAAATTAAAAATGTAAGAACCCCTGACTTTTAATAAAGCATATTATTCTACAAGTCAAGCCATTTCATTTCATACCAATATTGAGGGAGTTGTGGAATCATATGTAATACCCCATTTTGTGTCGGCGGCCATCTTGGACCGATTTTCATCAAAGATAGCTAAGAACACTCTCAAAATCATTGAAACAAAAAAAAAAACTAAATCATAATTGGTTCATCCGGTCGACCGAATAGATGCCAGGGATATACACACACATACAAGACGCGTTTTTGCGTGGGAGGTTAAAAATACTGTGATTAATGCAAACAATAATAAAACTCTAGAAAAAATGCGAGTTAATTACTAGGAACAATAATCGCTAACAGCTTTTGAGAAAACGAAATGAGGAAAACAAAAACTCTATATCTGACTTTTTTCTAAAAGCTCCGGTAAAAATTCAAACGAAGTCATTAATTAATACAAACAATGACGTAAATGCATTGCGAGCGAAATTGTCCGTACTGTGTAATGGGGGGAGTCACGAACATGGCGCCGGGCGATGTGATAAAGGAGAAAAAAAAAACTATTGCGTTGGTAGAGACAGAACAAAATAACTAGGAATAATGGACTTTTAGAAATGAAAATAATAAACTTTATTCAGGAGAATTGTATTATTGAGCAAAGCGAAGTCTTAGAATTAAGTAAGGTGAAATTGCATTTTGTCCTTCTGTACATGTCAGAGTCTTAAATGTTCTAATTAAGTTACAACAAAAAATCTAATAATTATAAGTTAATAAAATAATTTCTGAATTTTCTCTGGTCTATACAGGGTATAGGTTTAATATGGCGGCCGGCCAATTGGCTCAGTGGGCAGCGACCTTGCATTCTGAGACCAACGCCGTGGATTCGATTCCCACAACGGGAAAATATTTGTGTGATAAATATGAATGTTTTTCAGTGTCTGTTTATTCTGTAAGTATTTATGTAAATTATTCATAAAATTATTCATCAATCATCTTGGTACCCATAACACAAGCTGCGCTTACTTTGGGGCTAGAAGGCGATGTGTGTATGGTCGTCGTATATTTATTTATTTTTTATTTAATATAACTGCCATACCTTTACCACGTCAGCTCAATATCGGAGTAAACAAAAAAAAAAGTAATATTTGGAAGGAAGAGACGAAGTGAGTTTAACTAAATGAGACTGGTAATTGTTATTTGGGTACGGAATTTAATAGTACTTTCTCTAACTTTCGAGGAAACAATAAACAAATTAATCCAAGAAACAAAAGTTTCATTCCATTTCGTTGGTAACTCGTTCTCAGGCAGTGGGTATAACTGGCGCTCAAGTTTTTGCGCGCTCAAAAACTGGCATGCAACTAAGTAACTGGATGGGAAACAAAAGTGGCTAGTGTTTTCTTCTTTATTGCTTCAGCATGTCATAATTTCCTTTTTGACCTTCGACGCAAAAACGACGGGGGTATTATAAATTGGATGTTTCTTGTGTGTGTGTGTGTCTGTGTCTGTGCGTGTGTGTGTGGGTGTGTGTGTGTGTATGTGTGTGTGTGTGTGTGTGTGTGTGTGCGTGCGTGTGTGTGTTTATGTATTTGCCGGATGGATAAACCGATTTTGATTTTGTTTTTTTTTGTTTGAACGGAGAATTAGTCGAAAGTGTTCTTAGTTATGTTCTATGAAAATCAGTCTAAGATGGCTGCCACTGATATGGCCGCCACTAATATGGGTATCTAATAAAAGGGCTTGACTAGTAGGATACTATATACTACGACAAATTTCAAATCCAAGATGATCGCAACCACAAACTGGCGAATTTAATTGTTTTTACGACTCCCTCAATATGGGTATCAAATGAAAGGGCTTTACTAGTAGAATAATGTACCTACACTATATTCAAATTCAGGGGTTTATAAATTTTTAATTGATAAATTTCATTTCAATAGAAGCCAAAAACCTAAACTTTAAAATTACTATATTGCCTAATATGGATTGAGAGAAACATAATTTATATCGCAGATTACTTTTACCTTGGAATGAATCATCATCATTATGAATTATTACCGCCCTACTGTTGGGGATTGGATTCCTCTTGAAATTAGAAGGATTTCGGCCGTAGACCAACTCGTTGGCCAAGTGCGAATTGTAGAGTTCACACGCCTTTGAGAACATTGGCGGAAATTACAGGCAAGAAAATGAAATGAAATGAAAATACACTTTATTATACACCTAACAGAAATTAAATTATAAACAAAAACAACACAATAAGACACAGGTACAATGGGCGGCTTTATCGCTAAAAAGCGATCTCTGCCAGGCAACCCAATCAAGGAAAGGAAAAAAACAAAAAAACACAGACTTAAGGGTTAGGTTGTACACAAGAGCATGCAGGCATGCATGTTTTTCCAAGGTGTTTTTCTTCACCATCAAAGCAAGTGATATTTAATTGCTTAAAACGAACTTAACTTCAAAGTTACAGTTCGAACTCGAACCGAAAGTGAGCCCGAAGTCCTAACCCCGAGGCTGTCACCGCTTTTATTTTTCGCTCCCAAAATGAATACGATAAGAAGATCTACGGAATCTACGTAATTATGTTTTTACGATGGTCTAAGATGGTATATTTAGCAAACATCGTAAATTATCCTCTTACATTTATTAGCGCCCCGACCGCTATTATCCCAATATCACTGGCTCGTAATAACATTGTAGCCTCCGAGGCAAAGTTTCCAGGACGTTGATCTTAGAAAAATAAACAAAAGAAACCTAAGGCCTAACCTTTTTTTTTTATAGCCAGTAATTGACAGATCAAGAAGAATGTCCACTAGCACGGCTAGCAGAGGCAGGAGAAAATTGTCTTCTACTTCTATCTCTACCACAGTTTTATCAACTCTCAGAGCATTCGCGCACAACTGGAAATAATATCCAAGTAATATATGTGTAATATTAAACAGGGGTAAACTTCTTCTATTACATGTACCCGTACTTTAGCAGGAGGTGGGACTTTCTATGTTCTAGTCCAGCTTCGGTCGTGGCTAGTCACCATCCTACCGACAAATATGTGCCATAAAAATTCTATACTATTAATATTTTAAATGCCAAAGTTTTATGTTTCAATGGATGTTTGTACTTCTTCACGTAAAAAGTACGTAGTCTGAACGGATTTTGATTAAACTTTAAAACAATATAGGTTGTTAATCTAAATCATACATACGCTAATTTATAAGGATATTGTCGTGCGCTGCATAAATCAGTAGATGAAAATAATGTATGGTAGAATTATCCAAAACTTTGGGACCGGTTGATTTTAAGAGAGTACCGTTTTAATAGAAGTTTCATGAATATAACTTGAAAAATGACATGCTTTATACAAACTTTAAACTCTTATGTAGGCCCCTTGGGGTAGAAAAAAATATTTCTTAGTGGGCGGCTACGTCTTAACAGAAACACTACAAAATTTTCAAGTTTCTAAGCCTAGCGATTTAATATGTGCGTCAATTATCATTCAGTCAGGACTATGTGTTTTAAGTACATATACATAGTGTTTTTACTTACATTTAGAGAAAATATTTTAAAATAATGACAGTCAGTACATATTCGAAAATTTTATGTATGTTCATAAAACATTTCTCAATTTAAGAAAAAATGTGACTGCAATCATTTAAACATTAGAAGTAAGAATAAACTTACAGTGCAATATACTAGGTATAAAATATTTATTATACTAGGCATAAAGTTCATAATTCGCTTAAAGGAAATTGAAAACATACAATTCTACAATAGACTACCCAAAGACTGCTTGGGGTTGTCTCTTAAAAAGTTCAAAGTTTGTGTTGAACGTAAGCTTATAGAAAAGTCCTATTATAGTATAAAGGACTACGTAATCGATAAAAAAGCTTGGGTATGAATTATTGTTCTAACCAGGTTTCCCTTCTAATAATGTGAGATGGTGATAACATAAAAAAACATCAGGCTAAGTTTGTTGTGGGCTTCTTCTTAGACTAGGACGCAATTGCAACCCTCGTAGCTTTAGTTTTAAGTTAACGAATATTGTTATCGCCATCATCTCACTACCGCGTAATTCTCGTGTAATGTACGCATCAAAAGTGCCACCTATGGGCCTTAATATAGTTATACTTATAAAGATATTTTTGACTTTGACTTTGACTTCAAATATAAAATAAAAAAGAAAATTTAGAATTGGATCGAGATGAAATTAAGCACAGAGATGGATTACACTGTACTTTACTCAAAGGCTACTTATTATCCCGGCAAAATGGATTAATTGTAATTGAGTGAATTAATTGTTTTTGTATTTTCATCAAAATTACAACGCGGACGAATTCGCGGCTAACAACAAGTTTCTATATATTTCGTAAAGATTATTTGCAATACATTGTAATGTGTGAGATACATAGATAAACATTAATAACACTCTTTAGCGTTTATATTAGTATAGATATAGAGTTAATTTAACGCTGTTTGAATAACTTTATAATTTAGAAAGCAGAGTATCAGACTGTCATGTCAAATGGAAATGATTGCCATTTTCACGAGCCTCTGCCACTCAAAGTGCAACAAACAAGCGTGCTGAGTGGGTTTGTACGTGGAAATGTTGGCTGTTTCCTCGTGGACCTACTAATTTGCCCTTATGCTGTGCTATTTAAATCGGTTGTGTTTATTTGTTCGACGAAGCAGTTTTTGGTCTTTAAGAAAGACGATAGTCTTTCTTGCGTTTGATAGACTGAAACGGAGTCGTCAATAGCCTATATTACATCCACTCTCGATTGTACCAGTGTTTTTCTCTAGAAATTATAACAAAAATCGGTTATTGTGAATTAACTTATATATATAACTATTTAGACATATAATCTCGCTTTTCTGTATCATCACAGTACGTTATTTATTAATCATGAATAATTTTCGCGTACACCAGTGAAGCTCTAAGTCGATATGACATCTTTGACAAACATCGTTATATTTCAGCCAATTTACAGGAAACTGTGATTAATTATGCACTGAAACCACCTGCGTGGGTCATCCTGTCGATTACTGAACACCGTATGAATATTCGTTAGGTAGTTTTTCAGTTTTTCACGCCCAGACAGACAGACGTGGCGGGGGACTTTGTTTTGTAAAATGTATAGATAGAAGATTGATAATTCCTTATATTTTCTACCCTGTGAAAACTTACATCGTGAGTTTAATAGAAAGAGTTTTGTACTTCGCCATTCCTAGTTTACGAATTACGAAGCTAGTTTACGAATAAGGGAACTACTTTCTGAAACGTATGTTTAAGGTCGCTAATCTCTCGCTATCCATTCCACTTTTAAACTATTTTGTGCGTAAGATAGGTATACAATTTTTTTTGTTAATTTAATGGTTCAGATAAAAAGATAAATTTACTTAAACATCCGCGGGAGCTTTTAAGTCGTGAAATCAAAGCGATTATTAGGGAGTGGAAATCATATTGCGAGCTAAGTGGAAAACATGTTCAAAGGTAAATGCGGCAGGCATCATCACGGCAAATTGCGACGCGACGTGCAATTGACAACGTCAGGTAGCGGCTTTGAAGGATCGCAAATGGGATGGCAAAGGGATTTGTAATCACATTTGTAATTCAAAAGGAGACACTAGTGGTCTGAGTACGGGAAGAATTTGAATTGTGTTTCCACATGTTTCGTCTCACGAACGCTATTTGCTGAGTTTCTTGCCGGCTCTTCTCGGTGGAATCTAAACTTCATGTTGATACTTTTATATAAAATACAGTTATGGCCAGTGATTTATTTTTATTTGTGTTTTTATCTACACTTGAAGGAATTACCAATTTTATAAATTTAAAATGCATATATGCGTAAACGATAAAAAAGCTTGGGTGTAAACAATTGCTCTAACCAGGTTGCTTCTTAAATAGTTTCTAATGACAATGTGAGATGGTGATAAAAAAAGAACACCCGGCTAAGTTTGGTGTGGGCTTCGGGGATTAGAAATCTAGATAAAAACACTACCAAATATAAATCATTGGCCATAACAGTATTTCTATAAACGCTTTAATTTGTTACTATTTCTATAATATAGCGCGTGGACAGCTCTAGAGATTATATATGTTCAGCCAAGACGTTCTGTGATTGAAATGATGATGATGATGATTTAACATATTTATAATAACTAGGTATGTTATCCTAGTTATCGTCAACACAGCAAAGGAGACGGCTTCTTATACGCTTGGCTGTAAGGCTTCACTTTGAAGGGCCGCGTTCGAATCCCAGCACGCACTGCTAACTTTTCTAAGTTATGTGCGTTATTAAGCAATTAAAATATCACATTCTTCAACGGCGAAGGAAAACGTGAGGAAACCTGCATGCCTGAGATTTCTGTATAATGTTCTCAAAGGTGTGTGGAGTCCATCAATCCGCAGCGGCCAGCGTGGTGGACTACGGCCTAAATCCTTCAGAATGTGGGAGACCCGTGCCCTGCGTATCCAGGTGCTCAAACTGAGTAGTCATACTCTAAATCCCTATCACTATCCCTATCCCTACTAATATTATAAATGTGAATGTGAATGTTTGTTTGTTACGCTTTCACGCAAAAACTACTTGACCGATCCTCATGAAACTTTGTACACATATTTTTGGAAGTATTAGACGTAATATAAAATACTTTTTATCCCGACATTAAGCTCGGTTCCTTTGGGAGAGGGGATAAAAGTGTTTGACGATTTTACACCATAACTCCGACAAATTATAACCGATTTAAATAATTATTTTTGTACTATATAGGTTATTTTATGTGTTTAATTTTGCCCAAACTTTGTGTAGATCTGATGAATGTGGTTGGAGATTGAGGACAGAACTCCTCAGCGGACAGCAGCAAACCCCTCATTTAAGGCTTAGCGATACTGAATACTTTAATTTTTTTTAAAACTACAACTAAATTGAATGCCACATAAAAAAAACAAAATCAAACGCAGACGAAGTCGCGGGCAATAGCTAGTAAATAATAAAAAAGAGATATAGAGCATGCAAGGATCATATCCTACAAAGTGCCGTTGCCGTGCCGTGCGTAGGTGTTAATCCTCAAGTTCCTGCAATTATAACGGTAACCCGCCAAAGTAGTACGTCCCCGGAGGAGCTCCGTCACAAAAAGCTATTACTACTAAAAAATCTCCATACTAAAATAATAAATAAATAAGATAGAAATCTATATTAATTTTGTTGTAGTGGGTCGGTAAAGGGTTGATATGATGATGATGACGGACCCCTAAAAACGTGGACGTAAATCAAATCTAGATCAAAATTAGCGGATTAAGTTTATACGCAATCATACGGCTCATAAGCGACCGGTGGGCGGTATCCGCGCTCATAACGCGTATCCCACCGTGAAATGGCCGTTATTGGGGTGGGATATGAAAAAGGGTTTAGAAATAACACATATAATAAAAATCTAGAAGTCTTGGTGATCTTTGATCAGTTTGTTTTCCCACGGTGGCTCTGAGTTTCCTGGGAACAAGTCGGATTTTTTTTTTAAATGAATAATAAATAAATAAATAAACATCTAGCCACAAAGTAAGCGTATCTTGTGTTATGGGTATTAAGATGAATATTCTTTTGAATAATATAAATAAATACTTATAATATACCTACATATAAACACCCAGGCAATGAAAAACATTCATGTTCATCACACAAACATTTTCCAGTTGTGGGGATCGAGCCCACGCCCGTGGATTCCGAAAGCAGGGTCGCTGCCCACTTCGCCTATCGGCCGTCAACTAATAATTATTCAAATTTATTATATATATAAAAAAAAACGAAAAACTCAGTCCTACCATATGTATCAAAAAGAATCATACAAATCGGTCAAGCCGTTTCGAATTAGTTCGGTACACTGTTCGGTAACAATCACAGTGACTCGAGATTCTTTTATATGATGTAGATTAGTGGCGAACTAATAATATCTATTCTTGCACCTTGGGAGGACGCAATGCTCTTTACCTGTTAATTTAAAATTACCCGTAATTATTTGCTTACAATATCATCATCATAAAAATCCACTGCTTTACTAAAGGCCTCTCCCTACGGCACGGTTTGCGAATAATCACCACGCTGGAGCTGAGTAGATTGTTTAGTGATCAAAGTTGATGGTAGTAGTAGCACAGAGGGCGCTGCTACCCAGTCTCCGTATTGTTCTCCCTTTTCTCCCTTTACCTTCGTACGACACCCGCGGGAAGAGGAGGGGTGGTGACAGCTGCATTCTGATCTGCCGTCAACATAAATATTTCAATATAAATATTTCAAATTATAATACAAACACAATACAATAGATGTATTTTTGCGAATCAATTTTTAGACCTAAAAATCAATATTTAAAGTTTTGAAGTATTTTCCCGACATCGAATATAAATTCTCTGGACAATAAATTCACAACGATCTAAAATAATTCTCGGTTATAATAATAATCTAAACTTTACATATTGAAGTGTTCGCAAGCGTTATTGTACGAAATACTGACAGATTTGTAGCTCTCCCATTTACTTCGGGAAATCCACGTCACTTTATTGGCTCAATCTTATGTTACTGTATAGGTCTGGAATTTTACAAATTGTTAGATCAGTAGAATTCCTTTGATAAAGGTTTTTTTAGAAGTATTGCCAGAGACGGTTAAGATAAGGACCAACAGACTAGCATGACAAAGTCGTGTAATAATAATAAATAAATAAATAAAGTAATGCAGAGGTCAGAAAACAATTAACCAGAAGAATAGTAATTATTTAAGTGCAAGTAGAAAGAAGTGTAGGAAGACCAAAGAAGAGATGAATGGATTGTGCACAAGAGAATATGTATGTAAAAGGTATGGATAAAGAGTTGACTTCTAATGGAAGTGTGAGGGAAAAGAAGAAATGTTGCATGTGCCTATCTTAATCGTGATCTACGAGTATTTATGTTACAAGTGTGAAAAGTTGATAATTTGGGCCACTGCTGGATATAGGTCTTTTGAAGAGAGTTTCGAATGTATAAGCCAGACTCACTCTTGAGCCAGACTCATTCTGACCCATTGGGATCAATCCCTCGATCTGTTCATCGGTTCACCGAGTTATGTGCTCCGACCATTGCCGCTTCAGCTTCGCGAAGCGTTGAGCTATTTCGGTAACCTGATTCTTCTACAGATTTCCTCATTCCTGATCCTCCTGTATTGTTGTAGTAGTAACAATTACTGGTTGCAGCAAAACATGAGCACTAGACATAATCTCCGTTTTGCTTTAATTCATAGGTGCCCTTTACAGGTCTTATACTGCGATATAGAAAACTCCAACTTTACTATGAGAAGTAAAAAAAAGTACTGTATAACTTACTGGTTTGTTCTTGCATCTTCACTTCAATAACACTTGTATCGACTTCCAATATCGAAGGAACAGCCTAACTTCGCGACTCTCAAACACATTAACTACACCGGCACTTACTGTCGAACTTTTGGCTGGAGATTGAAAGTTGTAGCCGACTTTATACCACTTTATATATATATACATCTAAGGTTGCGCTTAAAGTTTTTTCTTATTGCCCAGGACGAAAAGTATCGTGTCACAGATTATAATACTGGTGGTGGCAGACATGACATTATTTATTTAGGTGTCTTTATGAGCCTATATGGTCGTAGTTGGACTTTTGTGACAGAGCAACGCCATGGTTATTTCTGCTGAAAAGAATTGCTGCGTTACGATTTGAAGAGCGCGGTTGCATGTGTTATTCAGGCCATGAGGCCTAACTTCCCATTAAAATTGCATATCAGTAATAACACATCTTTGGACACGTAAACGATAGTGTACCATACTCGAACAATGTTTCAGGCAAATCAAAAAAAAAAATTATCAGGAAGGCCAAGAAAACTTTTATTTCCTAAACTTATCAGGTCTGGTCTGGAGGCTTCGGCGGTGGCTAGTTATCACTCAGACAAAGACGATTTCCACCAGTAAGTTTAAGGTGATACCGGGCGAACCTGTTAAGGATACACCCCTAACTAGCCAGCCCGCTACCATGTGACTTACCACATGATGAGAATGCATTTAAGGGCTAACTTGTAGTGGAATATTTAATATATCATATCATCATATCAACTCATTATCGGCCCACTAATGGGCACGGGTCTCCTCCCACAATGAGGGTTAAGGCCGTAGTCCACCGCGCTGGTCCAATGCTGATTACTGGAATCCACACGCCTTTGAGAGCTTAATGGAGAACTCTCAGAAAGAAAGAAATCTTATATTTGCCCAGATAAATTGCTTACATTGCATACAAAAATGTAACTAATAAAATTAGGGACATCAAACTCTCAGGCATGCAGGTTTTTTCACGATGTTTTGTTTCACCGTTGAAGCAAGTGATATTTTAATTGCATAAAAAGTTATGTCAACTAAGAAAAGTAAATGGTGCGGTGAGGCTGAAGTCCTAACCACTAGGCTATCACCGCTTCAAGATCGGATACAGCTAATAAAATCTATTTATAACTTCAGTATTCCGACTTCACTTGAGCATATTAGTCTGAAACGTGCATCAGGCGATCGATCAGAAGAAATCAGAAGCCACTGAACAAACTCCGCCGCCTCCACTCACACATCCGTTAACATTTACATTGGCTGTAGCAAGTTCCTCGACCTTCTTCGGAACTAACGTAGCTTATCAAGCTATGGCTTTTCTTAGCGTGTGCAATTTCAACCTCCGACGCCAAAACTACGAGGTGTTCAAAGTTTGACGTATTTGTGTGTGTGTTTAATCGTAGCTCCCCAACGGATGAACAGATTTTGATTTTGTTTTTTTTTTGTTGACCTTCTTAGCTTGTTGGATGAATCAAATGGATATCCAATGAAATTGGGCTTGAAAAGTAGAACAAAATAAACAAACATATAAAAATAAATAAATAAATATACTACGTCAATACACACATCGCCGTCTAGCCCCAAAGTAAGCGTAGCTTGTGTTATGGGTACTAAGATAACTGATGAATATTTTTATAAATAATATACATAAATACTAATAATATACATGTAAACCCAGGTACTGAAAAATCATTCATGTTTAACACACAATTTGTGGTAATCGAACCGACGGCCTTGGACTCAAAAGCAGGGTTGCTGCCCACTGTGCCCAGAAAGTGGGTGCCTTCACATAAGTCATCTTTCTTTCAATGATCTTTAACTATTCAGGCTGTTAACCTTTGGAGTTCCTTGCCTCTTGAAATCTGACAGATGGCGCTGTACAGAATTATCTCGCGCTATCGTTGTGTCATCACGGAACGTATAAGCTCCAGACATATTGCGAGGAATTGTACTATCAAATTACATGACGAGCAATTTTTGCAACCCGTACATTTCTGTACGAGTACTTAACAACCTAAAGCATGGATAACTAATGAGTTGCGATGTAGAAACCACAATAGCATAAAACTAATGAATATGACAATATGTAGGTTACTAGTAGAGATGGGCGTTTGAACGATAGGCATTTAATGAAGCAGGAGTATATCGTTATAACTTATAAGCTTTATTATTACCTAATTAACTTAAAAAAAGATTAATGCGAAAAATTTAAATGGGCAGTCATATAAGTCTTATAAATGATTGGACTTCAAAACAGACCTTGTGGTTTCAAATATAGGATTGAATTTATTTTGTTTTATTTATTTTGTTTTGTGCTTTGTAAATAAAAGTGTAATTCGGTGTAATTGTAACGGCGGCCATCTTGAACAGCTTTTTATAACACACGCTGGACACACACACATTCATATGTAGACCCCTTTGTTTTTGTGTCGGGCTTTAACAAATAAGTCTGCATATAATTTTATGTCCATCTCTAGTTACCAATTACAAATAAGTACCACCAAGTACCTACTAAGAAATATATGAGGTTTATTGAGTAATTTCTCTACTTTAAATTTTCTCATACAAACTATCATATAACATTCCTTAATAATCGTACACATAAAGATTGATTTTAACTGTCTTCAAAAAGGAGGAGGCTCTCAATTCAGTTGTATGTTTGTTACCGCAGAACTCTTTCATTTATTTACCCACTTGAAAATATCTGGTTTCGTTAGAAACTTCATAAGGTTGATATCTTATGGTGGAAACGAAGCAACGTAAATTATAACACCTATAGCAAATACGATATATATGTATTTTAAACTTGTATATTTTCTTTTCGAAACCATCATAAGGTCGAGTGAAAGATGGCCCCCGGAACTATAATACCATTCGTATTTCACGGATGACAAAGAATCTATTAATACAATAGTATACCTATTATATTTATTCTTGTTTATAAATTGAATATTCTTTGCCAAAGACCTAAATATGTAAATATGGAACGGGTCTTTCTTTCTGTTGTTCGACTTTAAGGCGTTAGTTACGACTTTAATTTCAGCAGACTAACAAAAGGAAACCAAATTTTTACAATAACAATGCTTTAGCAAACAAACATAATTAACATAAAATTAGGATCGTAAAAATAATACATGCGTAGGTACATTTACGACTGGCGGCTTACATATTCAAGTTTTCTGATGACACCAAATTCTCCTTCTAGTAGCAACATAAAAATCACAATAAAATATATGTATTCAATCTCAAGGAAAAAGTGAAAGCAAGTATTAAAAAAAAAACTAGCTATAGCCCGCGTGCTTTGTCAGCTTTTGTTACGGTTGCTTACTGTGTAAGTGCCTGTGGGAACAGTTTGATTTCCACAGGACTTAATAAGTCTAATTACCTAGGACAAAAAGTCCATCCAAAAACTCAACACACCTTTGAGAACATGATGAGGAACTCTCATGCAGGCAGTGGCTTGCATTAAGGGTATGCCGATGATATAAAATTTAGAAAACCTCGATTACGAGTTCTAAATACAACATTTTTTTGCGACATTTTGAAAACCACATCAAGCCACATATTTTTAGGCTATTTAGTACAGTGACTCACGTATCTTGAAGTCATATACATTCTTAAAGTATGTTTTCAATATGATGACAATATAAATAATTGTATCCATGTTGTATAATATAACTTAGGTACTATTACAATACATACATCAACATCTAGCATCAAAGTAAGCGTAGCTCGTGTTATGGGCACTAAGATAACTGATGAATATTTTATGAATAATATACGCACAAATACCTACTAATAATATACAGATAAACACCCAAGCACTGAAAAACAATCATGTTTTTCAAACAAACATTCTCCAGTTGTGGAAATCGAATCCACGGCCTTGGACTCAGAAAGCAGGGTCACTCCCCACTACGCCAATCGGGCGTCGAATATTATTGGTATTATAAATGGTATTAGAAGCGCCGCACACTTTTAGCCGTGATAAAATCACTGGCACTTTAGCAGTGTGTGCATTGTCTGACGTGTTAATTATATCTGGAGCATTTGGTATGATATTTAGGTAAAATTTTCTGAAGAAAAGATTCAGAAGGGTCGAAGTGAATCCGTGGAAGCGGACCCGACCACAAGATAGTATAAGTAAAGCACCTTACTAAGTGCTAAGCGCATTGGGTCGTAACCTTGCGGGTAGGAGGGTAGGAGCTCGACTTCACTTTCGGGGGGCCGAGTTCGAATCCTAGCACGCAACTCTAACTTTTCTAAGTTATGTGCGTTTTAAGTAACTATAAAAAAATAAAATATCTCTTAAGGCAACGGTGAAGAAAAACATCGTGGAAACTTGCATGCTTGAGAGTTCTACATAATATTCTCAAAGGTGTGTGGAGTCAACCAATCTGCACTGGGCCATTCTCATTGTGGGAGAGACCCGTGCACTGTACTGGGCCGTTGGTGTAATGATGATGATGATATAAAACATGAGAAGCTTATTGCAGCTGCCAGCCAGCAACTCCTCAAAAAATATTTGAGAGATTGTTTGTTCCACTTTAAGTTAGCGCTTGACTGCAATCACACCAGAAGGTAAGTGACCGTAAAGTCAAATAATGGAACGCACTCACCCCAGAGATGTAAGCCAATTTGTTAAACACATACCTCTGATCGGTTTCTACACGACGTCGTTCATAAACCCTTATTTAATTGGCTGTAGAAAGGGATTTAGAGCATAAACCAACCACACTGCTCCAATGCGGGCTTTCCGTCCAATAATCACATTTTAGTGATAAAGCTGAGACCGACTGCTTAAATTGCTTTCTGAAACACGGGGTGGATACCACCAATTTGTTCAATCCGGAATTATACTGAAATTTAAAAAGAAATATTCAATACCCAAGGACCCAAGGACCCAAGGACCCTAAGTAGGGCTCCTTGCGACTCTTAGTTGAACGTGTCAACCACAAGACCAACAAAGCAGTAACTTACATAGTATGTAAAACAAATAATTATAGTCAAAACATATATATGTTATTAACGCGTAAAAACATCCTACATTGAGTCCGATTTGAAACAAAATATAAAAAGCAATCAAAACGCGGCTCCAACTTTATTAATTTCAGGAGTGATTTTGAAATTCTCATGGCGTCGGAAGCTCACTGCTATCAGTCTTTACACAGAGACCGTACGGTACGAACGTCTGTCCGCGCTATCTACAAAATATATACGACAAGTCTCCAACATATCCGAACTTGGTACAACTCCTACCCATGCATTAGAACTTAAGCTATATGCCTAAGAACCTATGCCTTAACACGTAACAAAAAAAAAAATTGATCGTACCAAGTTTAAACGAAAACTTTTTTGACTTCAAAAAGTGAACTCCAGTTTGAAATTCGAACGCGAAGAAGTGCGTCGGTATTTTTTATTACATTTGGTCGAAAACTCTAATGTGAACATTGTTATAAAAACTATAATTATCTGAGAGTCACAACATTAAAGAAAATATCTACATGTAAAGGTAAGTTGAGATTTAAGTTATTTTGATAAAAGCAAAAACTTTTGGCGAACTTCGACTCTTAAGTATTTATTGCGTAAAATTTAAACAATAATATAATAATGAATCTGTAGGAATATATTGCCATCGTGTGAGCGGTTTCCTTCACATTGTTTTTTTACTTTATGATTTTAAAAAGTTCTTCCGCATATTCATTATCAATGTTTTTTGACTTTCACATACAATATTCAAATATTTTGGTACAAATATAGCAACCATAATTTTCCGAGGTTAATAATGAATTTTAAAAATTCGTGTTAATAACAGCGTTAGGTATATTTAAATTGAGAACCCCTTTTTTAATTTTAGCGGACGACTTTTACCCACTTTAAATATTATTCGTTAGTGTTATTGATCTGAAACTTTTATATTTTTTTTATAAATAGTTATTAGCGAATAAAAGTCGATATCCACTTTTAAGCGCGTTAACTGAACGTCGGAAGGTTTTATGAAAGTCGTAGGTTTATGAAGTAGGCAAGGAAATAGGGATTAAGATAATAATTTAAGAAAAAAATCCAATAAGCCATTTTGAAAGAGTGGTGAGACAATTTTATTGTTAAACTTCGTAAGGAAACTTCGATAGTTTTCTTATTATTACTCTACTGAAAATCGAGTCTTAAGGAGATATTATGTGTAAAACTTTAACGCAAAGTCTTTGATATGGCCAAAGATGGGAATCTGTGGCCATATCAAAAGTTTCTAGCAAGTGTTATTGTGGTCTTGGTAAAGCGTGATATACATCGTAATATTATAAATGCGAAAGTACATCTGTTAGTTTGTTTATACGCTTTTTACCTGTGTTCGGCTGAACCGCTACACAAATCCTTGATAAAATTTAGCACATCCATTTTATAGTTTGTATCAATATATAAGACAAATATATTCCATAAAAAACCAGGTAAATTCATAACTAAACAGATCTTGGTAAAATATTGCATAGATATAACTTGCGTCATATTAAATAAAATAAATAAATAAACTACGACAATACACACATCGCCATCTAGCCCCAAAGTAAGCGTAGCTTGTGTTATGGGTACTAAGATAGCTGATGAATATTTTTATGAATATAATACTCATAAATACTTATAATATACAGGTAAACACCCAAACACTGAAAAACATTCATGTTCATCACACAAGCTTTTTCCTGTTGTGGGAATAGAAACTTGGCCTTGGACTCAGAAAGCAGGGTCGCTGGCCACTGCGCCAGTCGGCCGTCATGACCGACATACCCGTAGGATAGTTTTTATCTCGGGCAAAACTTGAAGTGCCTGCAGTATTTAAAAAAAAGCGTTGTTATCTCCGGTCACAATTAAAAAAAAACATTATAACCTTAAATAAGTATTGAACTTTATGGCGTCGAATTCGGAGAGAAACTGCATTATAGACTTTTTATCACCGAAATACAAACGGTTCTCACGAGATTTGTAAAAACGCAAGAACCTCGAAAAACATTCAGATACAATGTAATTAAAGTTGAATTTGTTCGAAATCTAGAGCCTTGAAGTTTATACACAAGCCTAAACACTTACGTCATTAATTATTTTGAAATTCCCAACTGACTGACGTCCATTAAGAAAACATCGGAGGGATTTGCGTAACCCGAAAGTTAGTAGGGCGGGTTTAACCTTAATATCTCGCTCTACGAACAGAAAAATATTCTTACTTTGTGTCCCACTTTACAAGCGGCTTTTTTAAAAGGAGAGTTTTGTATTAAAGATCAGCTTTTTTATAGGTTATATATATATATTTTTAAATATACAGACAAGTGGTTGACTGCAATTACACCTGATGGTGCAGCCTAAGATGAAGCGCGCTTGCCTAGAAGATGCGTATTCACTCTTGATTAGAAGGTACCCAGATTATAGGTACCGGGGAAGACGGAAGATGGGAGGGCATTGCAGGGCTTTGCGGTGCGGATCAGAAAGGAAGAAGCAAAACGCTTCGTACGTGTTGATGGTGTTTCAGCAACGTAACGGATTCACCGTTCATAAAATGAAGGATTCCTCATTTCCTTGTTATTAATTGGTACATTCGCGTTTATAGCTCACTCTGAAGGTCCCGGGTGCACACGAGTGTCAGGGCTCTAGCAGGTTTTAAGTTATTTTTAGGATTCTGATTAAGTTGCTAAGCACTAAGTTAAGATGTGTTATTATTAAGTAACTGACCCGCGCAACTTCGTCTGCACCGAATCGGTTATTAGAGGTTTTAATAACTTAAAAAACCTAGAAACGAATTGCTGCGCTACCTAACAGGAACCAGTCGTTTCCCAGGGAAACGACTGGTTCCTGTCGAAGGTGAAATCCTGTATCTGAGGAATAATCATTGTTCTTAGAAATTACAATACTCAAAGTAAAGAGGAAAATAAATAAATAAAGTCATAAAATCTACAATCCCTAACGTCAAAAACAAACATTTGTGAAAAATCGGTAGAGATATCGATGGACACAAAAACAAACATTGATATAATATGGTTACTTTCAAAATGCATTGAATTGTCACAATCACGTTAGAAGTAAGTTAAAAATAAATGTACATACGGCAATTCTAAACAATGCTCACCATGACATACATACCTACACAAAGAACAGTATTTTACTGTATAAATACAAGTGTTGCCATAGCTCTTTTCGTTGCTCGTATAGTTTGAGTTTTATTCACAATTTAAAGCTACCGGAATTAGTTTGCTTGATTAGTTTGCCAGTGCCGCTGTTCACTTGTCCAAACCTTTTTAACCTTTAACGATTACTAGTATTAGTGATAATAGCTGGTATCGATGGCTTAACGTGTATGCCTTAGGCACGGAAATTATCTGATCGTATTTTATTCAAAAAATTAGTTTAAGTTATGTGTTTTTAAAAAATTGTTTTAAGCTTTTCGATTTTTAAAATTGTTTTATCGTCAGTTATGTAGTGGATGCATATAATTATGAGTTTTTGAATTTAATCAAACTGAAATCAAGGGCCTTTCATAAGATAGCTATATACATACGTTATAGTCCATAATTATCTTAACTAATATTAAAAATGTGTTTTGTTTGTTTGTTGGTCCTTTTTAACGCTCCTATCTAATTAACAAATAAACTTGTTTAATTGAAAGGACAGAGTAACATGTTCTTTGATTTTCATTTGTTTGACCCAAAAAACATCAAATTACGAGGGGCATTGGTAGGTATTCAAGAACATTCGTATTTTACACAAATTTCGTCATTCCTTCACGACCTAACATAGTAATCAAACGAATTATTCCCCTCGGGCAGCACCGCGGGGTGCATCTAGTCTAAGTATAAATATTGAGAAGTCGTAATTGCTTCGGTTATTCGATTTTGATACTTTTTTCGATCATCCCGAAATTGGAAGGTATTAAACCCGATTACAAACCAATTTTGTGCTGACCCCAATAACTAAAGTGTTGATAGAAAAATAAGGACCTTATCCGAAATTGAATTTATCGAAACTAATATGCGGTTTCGTTTAGTTCTGGTAACATATTTCCTTGCTATTACATACTATGAGACATCGTCAACGCATTGTCTTTTACACGAATATCCTATTGCGTACAATCAAATGATCATATTGCATACAATCTTATCTGGTCTTCTTGACTCTTTTATATTTTCACATGCATATTTAACATGATTCTAGTAAAGAGACTTTCTTCCCTTCGCATTCCCTTATTTGTACATACAGGAAAAGAAACAGCGTAAAGCATGAATTATCTGCTAACACATATTCTAAACGTGAATATTCCAATACCTCCACCGAAGCTTAAGAGGTAGATTAACTCTGCAAAATAAACATTTCAGAAATGTGTTTTTCTGTTGGAGTAACACCTCCGAGTGCGTATTTTTGTGTTAAAAAATATTATGATGGCGTGTGGTGCCGGTATATCAGAATACAGCTGGCACCACCCCTCCTCTCCTCTTCGTACGAGGGGAACGGAACGGAAAACGGACAGCAATGTCGTCTGCGCTACTAAGTGCTACAATGCTCTGCGATTACCTACCCAGCATGGTGATTATGGGCAGTACCTTCTTTGGTTCAGCAGTGGACTGTTATAGGCTACTGATGACGACCTCAAAGTCGGCCGATTGGCGCAGTGGGCAGCGACTCTGCTTTCTGAGTCCAAGGCCGTCGATTTCCACAACTGGAAAATGTTTGTGTGATGAAAATAAATGTTTTTTAGTGTTCGGGTGTTTATCAGTCATCTTCATCATCATCAAATCAACCAACTGACATCCACTGCTGAACATAGGTCTTTTGAAGGGCGTTCCAAACTCCATGATTCTGGGCCTTTTGTATCCAGCGGCTCCCCGTGAGTCGTTTGATGTCGTCCGTCGACCTGGTAGAGGGTCGACCAGCTGGGCTTACCGGTGCGGGATTGCCACTCTAACCTCTAACCTTTGTATCTGTTTGTCTTCATCTGTATTTAATAAGTATTTGTAATATTCATAAAAATATTAATTAGTCATCTGAGTACCCATAACACAAGCTACGCTTACTTAGGGGCTAGATGGCGATTTGTGAATTGTCGTACTATATTGATTTAGTCAGAGGGGCTTTGAATAAACGATTTTTTTTAAATTCAATAACAAACTATGATCTATTTCGGTTATTTTTTGATTTTTATTTGAATACTAAAACTACGGAATTGTGATGTGTCAAAGTTACTATTTTTGTTAAAATGAGGTGATTGCAAGACATTGATCCAGTCTTCTGCATCTGTGAGCTCCCTTGTAATTCTCTTTATAAAATTGACCTTAACTTTTTTACACTGTTCATTTTGCGGACCTTTGTTATCACAATTCTGAAGAAAACGGGGCGGCAACGAATGGCCGACCATTCAAGTATTTTACCATTTTCTTTTATGCGCGTTAAGTGGAGTGCTGATGTACATTAAATGACACCAGGGGTCACTTAGTCATCAAACGTCACTTTGCTGAATGTTGGGGTTTTATCTCTACATTATTGTGATATAGACGCCAGGTTAAGAATTTTAGATAACTTAAAATGCTTCTATTTTTGTATCTTATTTAATTTCAGTTAAACCCTCCTCTTGACTCTTCTTTTCTTTTACTATTTATTTGAACCCATTATAATTTTTGTAATAACCAAAACATTTTTCATAAGTTTTGTTTACTCTTTTTACTGTTCTATATCGGTAATCTTTTTTGTCTGACTCATTGTTTTCACTCATATTCAATCACAATATTAAAAAAAAAAAAAATTATATGGCCGATCGAAAACAAAATATTTATTAAGACTTGATTAGGTGTCTATTTCATCAGCTGAAGTACTCAAGTAGTTTACTCATGAGTAAACAATGAAAATTTAAAAAAAGAAGTCTGTAACATACCGTGACATTAACTTTTATTCACTTTTAAGATATATTTCATGTCTATTTCCAGAGGGGCCAAATCTCTAAGGTAATTTAATTCCATTGTAAAATTTTCTTTACGATCACGTTATTGTTCCCCTGATTTAAATATTGCGGAAAATTTAAATTGAGCTTTTAACTCTAAGGTTCATTGAGTTTGTCGATGTAAAATTACCATAAATTGTTTCGCATTCCTAAAATGTATGAAAATTAATAAAACATTCTTCACTAATTGAGACTCAGATTGTCGCTAGGATAAGAATATCTCTATCTATCTCTTCTGCCTTCTCTTATAATAAAGATATTAACCATAATGTTAAAAGTAATAGTTATACGTGTAACGATAGTAGGTGTACCAATCAGATCGCATTGGACGTATGATTTCGTGCGGAATTTGCGGAGTAGATTAAATTTGTCTTGCGCTTTGATTATCTTCTCACCTTATCTCATAGATTAGGGTACGAAAAGTTCTTCATAAGAGTAACTAATATACACAACATGGAAAGAAGACGTAAAACGAGTGGCAAGAAATGCCTGTATAGCTGCACAAGATTAGGGATTTGAGAATCAAAAAACCATCAGTTGATAATTAATATAATAACCATGGTGTAAAAAAGCAAGACTGTTAAACACAGCACGAATTCTCTCATTTGAAAATGAGGCCATACAGTCGCCATTTTGTTTTGTTTTTCGCTTTTAGTCACCATTTTGTTTTGTTCACATTCATTTCATACCCAGTGTCACTTGGTACGATATTAGGATTATAACAAAGTTAAAATCTAAGCCACCTATAGATGAAATAAGAAAAATATTGATAAGTTTATGTTTGCCGGGCTACAAAATAACTAAACCGTATTTCACGGTATTTTAACGTAGCAAAATGTGCATTATAAGTAATTATCTAACTGTTATAATAATTCCTAAAATATGCTGCTTTTATCATTAATCTCGTATGCAAATCGCGAGTATATCATAAAACAAATCTAATATATAGATAAATAAATATACTACGACAATACACACATCGCCCTCTAGCCCCAAAGTAATCGTAGGTTGTGTTATGGGTACTAAGATGACTGATGAATATTTTTATAAATAATATACATAAATACTTATAATATACATATAGACACCCAGACACTGAAAAACCCTCATGCTCACTCATTATCCAGTTGTGGGAATCGAACCCACGGCTTTAGACTCGGAAAGCAGGGTCGCTGCCCATTGCGCCAATCGGTCGTCAAGATATTATTATATTAAATAAGAAACGGTGAATATAGCCTAGTGGGTAAGACCCCTTCCCTTTTTGGGGGACCAAGTTTGACTACGACTTAAACCCTTCTCAATCTGAGTAACCTTTACCTTAACTTAAACCTTTCTCAGTCTGACCTGTAACCTGTAGTGGGCCGGTAATGGGTTGCTGAATTTGTTTATAAAAGTATCGCCTAACACCGTTTACTTTTTAATATAGTTATAGTTTAAAATTATTATAGTCGTACACAGAAAGTTATTAACTAGTATGTCTTGGTCGTATTGCACACAGTTTCAGATATAAACTCGCAGTCATAATATAATAATCCCGTGTACGTGATACTGTTAAGTCACACAGAATCCGGCGATTAGATAAACGAGGGGACTAATGCTGCTGGCAGTAAACTGTGATAATGACCAGAAGTAATGGCTCTTTATACGAGAATATTATATTAATAGATGGTAACAAACGGCCCGGATGCTGAAAGTTCATTATCTTTGTGTCCTTGGAAAATTTGGCCAAATTAGTGGTTGAGTTATCAGATTTTAACCTTCAACTTCTGTAGGAATGTTTTATTTAACTAGTGAGGAAAAAAAAAATTACTAGTAGTAGATCCTTTGGTGACACAGCTCTTCCGAAAAAAGTACTACCGCCATGATTATTTCGCTGCCAAGAGGCATTGCTGTGTTCCAGTCTGAAGGGCTTGGTTGCCGGTATAGTTACAAGGCTTAGCACCTTTTAGAAACGTATTCTTTTCATGCTCTGCGAAGTTTTTTTCTTCCATACTACTACGATTGGAACGTGCGCAAATGTCAATTCTAAAAACGATATCAGGAAAGCCATATTTGTTTAGCATGAAACTATTGTACAGGGATAGTTTGGTACTGACAGTCAGACAAATTTTTATTCTAACGATTATTCTACGAAAGCATAAATCATTACCATTCAAAATTCCTGATAATGCTGAAGCGACATGTAGGAAGCAAAAAGTCTGCTCATTTGAATTGTATAGAACAACTTGCTGGTAATCAGTACTATATTCTTGGGTCTAAGTTATACAATAATATAACCAATGCACTCTATATTTATCAACTTAAATTAAGCGTATGAACAAAAACGGTCAAAGATTACCTTCTGAAATTGTCGTACGACTGAACTGAGGACCATAATCACTTACTATCTTGCATATATTTACTTCACACACTTCACGCATCATCATCATCATCATCATCATATATGTCAAAATATATACATATACATAGCACCACTATGAAAATACTGGCATGCTATAATTAAAAAAAATATTTCAAATGTCTTTTTGTTAAAATCTCTCTGAGGAAGGCTGACTACTAGTCAATAAACAATTGGATTGTTTCACAGTTACACCTAGGTACTTGCGATTTAAAATGTACCTAACTAATAACTATAACCTATAAATATTCTACATTTAAATAATTTGTAGTTGCTATGTGTAGAGTATGTAAACAATTTATATAAACAATCAAATAAAAATAATTTAGTATTAATTAATTCCGTTACACGTTGTGTAGATTTCCTTTTCTGTGTCTAGCAATGATGAAAGCAATAAAGAGATTTTATTACATTGAAGTTATGGGATACATATAATAATGCTGATATAGTACGTCAGTTTCAAAAACCAAATTATATTATATATAGATACTTTATGCTATAACGAGAGTTAAACTTTAACATTTCTACTGTTTTCTTACTTCTCTTGATTAAAGTTTGTGCAGAGTGGCTCATATTTCAGGTTATAACGCCGACCTTAATGCTAAAATATGCTATGGGTGCACAATGCCAACTGGGAATTAAGTTTCTGGCAACACTTGGCACGTTTCACAATGTCACAGCTATTAGTTTAATCACATGCATACGAGTAAATAAAATTGAAATTTCTGTGATAGAAATAAGTCAGTGGTGCGAGCCCCGGGGCTCGAACTCGGTCTCCAAGAAAGGAAATCCGAAGCCTTACCCAATAGGCTATCACTGCATCTGAATAATATAATTTTTTTTATCACTTGGCGATAGCTCCCAGACACGATGTTTATTTCTTTGTACTCTCTGCTTTAATTTTTTTGTCCTGTCTGGTCTCACATGCAGGGGTTTTTTGTTACCTAGTACGTTTTCATCGAAGTCAAGCTGAAAGCAATTTCAACAGCCCTTTCGTCGTTTTGAAAAGCGAGGAATATTGTTAGTGTGAAAAAGCATTTAGGCAGGTATGCAATAAATATACATTCACAGTTTTTATTATATATATACGGGTAGGTATATATGTGTTTATACACATGATTATAATTAATTATTCAAACATTAAGTGTATTTATAGGATTTAGTTTACTATCGGCTACTGGATTGGTGTCTTTTATTCTATGTGTAAATATTAGTTTCAGTAAATGATTTGAGCCAAAATGAATAGGAATAAAGCAAAGGAAAGAAGTTATATGAAATTTTCTTAGTTTATGTTCTCATGGGTGTTATGTGCGATTC
This sequence comes from Pararge aegeria, assembly GCF_905163445.1. Lineage (NCBI taxonomy): Eukaryota > Metazoa > Arthropoda > Insecta > Lepidoptera > Nymphalidae > Pararge > Pararge aegeria. The sequence goes on along the minus strand of NC_053195.1, from coordinate 3,664,280 downwards.
CAGGGTGAACTAAAAAGGAACCGCAAAAGAAGCACATAAGACCGCCTTCGCGCATCTTACATATTTTTATTGTTTTTGTTATTTCTTGTTTTCACTTTTAATTTGTGCAAAAAATTTGTGCTTTCTACCAGTCCTGAGTTGTGAATTTTAGGTAAGTTAAGTAGCCCCGTGCCTAGGGAGTACTCGGTTAATATCACTGTGTAGAAAAGATTAAAAAATATATCTGAATTTCTCTACGGTTTTGACATCTGCTACATTGTCTAGGAGTCGCAAAATTGATACAATTCGTAAAGCGAAATACATAGCAAAATTCGTGGACATTGAATTTCATGCTGCCAGATGTCACGAAATAATTGCTTGGTTTAGAATGTAAATTAAAATACGGCTAGACGCAAATCACAAGGCGATAAACGTATTTAATTTAGAATTTGCTACAAACCAATTAATAAATATTAATAAGAATTAATCAAATAGTAATTTAATCTGCATGACTTTATAAACAAAGCCAAATAGTCCCTGGGTACTAATAATAATTGTATTAAATAATAAACTTGGACCTTGCTCACGAGATTACCGCCATGTGGAATGTTGAGTCGAGAGTTATTGTTCCGATCGTCGTCTTCTCGCGAAAAGCTTCGACCAACGTATTAAGAAGCTTTCGCTTGGTTGTTGGATCAAGGGTAGGATACAGAAGGCAGTAGTCCTTGAAACGGCGCGTATTGTGAGGAGTTTCCTCACTCTTGAGCCCTGGCCGCCGGTTGCTTGGGCATTCAAAAGTCCCGCAAGCGGAGTGTGTTTTTTTTTCGTATAAATTTTTAATAGTGTTTTATTAATTTTTGTAAGCATTGTTAAGAATTAAAAAAAAATGAAAATCAATAAATGATAGAATACATAAAAAATGGTATTAATACAGTCAAGGATACTAAACATATTTCCAAATTTAAAAAAATATTTAGGTACTTCCAGTTCCCTCTGATAAACTATGTGTTATCATCCTTATTGATATTATATGGGATATCTTCTGCACTTATACCTCCCTTACTGCGCGATACTTTTATGACAGAGGTTGTCGGGGGCTTAACATCCACGCTTCAGGTTTGGCTTTGGCAGGCTTGTTCCTTTAATGCTATGTGAAGTATTGCTCTGTTTAAAGGCGATATTTTTCCTACCAATATCAGGCGAACTATCTGCAGTGGATTCTACGATCACAGAATTAAGAATATACAGAAACCGTGTACACGACTAATATTGAAGCATCAAAAACAACTCCACTTCAGTAGTGTTTCTCGAACAGGAAGTTACAGTAGTCTCTACATTTCCATTTAGCAGTTGACAGTAATTATTTTACCTGTAATGTTCTAAACGTTTACCACAAAATGGGGAAAATGGGAAAAATGTGTGAGCTAGCAACATTCCGAGGGTGTGACGTCAGACGTGGCCGGGCCGTGTTAACATTTTTTGGACACAATGCATGCAAAAATGGCTCAATGAGGTTTCTGTATGTTTTTAATTCTGTGACTTTGATAACATTATGGAGCACTCTCAGGGATGCAGGTTTCCTAATGATGTTCGCTTCACCATTGAGACAAGTAATATTTATATTGTTTAAATTTAAAATACATAGAACTTCTAAAAGTTACAGGTTTGTGAAGGGGAACGAACCGCGTCCTGTTATTATCTATTTTTCACCGCTTCTATCGCTTCTAAGACACCCGCTGGATATTCAACCTGGGAAAACCTGCACAAAAGACCGTAACACCATAGAGGTCAGTCATTGCGAGTTCACCGTAAGCCCCGTGGAAGTTTTAGGCTGCGGATCGTTATTCGCACAGCTGCGTCAAAGTATCCGGCTAAAACCATTATAAACGCTGGTACACGTGACTGAACGATCGACGAGCCCTTGAAACAATTCACTGGGCGCGTGCCTCTCTTAATGAAACCGCGGAACTATCGAAGTTTCATAATTAAAACGTACTGTGACAGTTCCTGGCTTGACGTAAACTATTTCGATACCAACTTAATATACCCAGTGACTTTTATATATATATATATATATATATATATATATATATATACTAGCTGTTGCCCGCGACTTCGTCTGCTTTTGATTTTGTTTTTTGATGTGGCATTAAATTTAGTTGTAGTTCTTTAAAAAAAATAAAGTATTCAGTATCGCTAAGCCTTAAATGAGGGATTTGCTGCTGTCCGCTGAGGAGTTTCGTCCTCTATCTCCAACCACAGTTTGGGCAAAATTAAACACATATAATAACCTCTATAGTACAAAATAATTATTTAAATAGGTTATAATTTGTCGGAGGTTTGATGTAAAATCATCAAACACTTTCATTCTGACGGCCGATTGGCGCAGTTTGCAGCGATCTTGCTTTCTGAGTCCAAGGCCGTGGGTTCGATTCCCACAACTGGAAAATGTTCGTGTGATGAGCATGAATGTTTTTCAGTGTCTGGGTGTTTATATGTATATTCTAAGTATTTATGTATTTTATTTATAAAAATATTCAACAGTCATCTTAGTACCCATAACACAAGCTACGCTTACTTTGGGGCCAGATGGCGATGTGTGTATTGTCGTAATATATTTATTATTTATTATGATATTATTATTATTCCCTCTCCCAAAGAAACCGAGCTTGATGTCGGGATGAAAGTATTACTTTAAACACTTCCACGAATATGTGTACGAAGTTTCATGAGGATCGGTTAAGTAATTTTTGCGTGAAAGCGTAACAAACAAACTTACATTGACATTTTTAATATTAGTAGGGATATATATATACATATATTGTATGGTTTTAGAAACCACGGTTAAAGTGAAACTTTAAAAATTTTCGGAACAATATTCCATTAAAAATCGTTTCATCACTCTTAATTTTATACTTGGAAAATGGAAATGATAAGTTATATTTTTATTTAACTCACTAACACTTAACAATTATTTAGATGATATTACACATATTCAAAACTGAAAACAATATTTTATAATCGTTAAGTAATTTTGATCCGTTTTTCAATTATTTTCAATCATTCAAAAAATTATCAATTCGATCTTCATCATGAGTTTCACAGTTTATAAATGTTACCAATATTTTATGGAGCACTGGCACAAATGAGTGATATACACTACACGGTCAGCTGATGCGAACTATAAGCGCCGCCATAGGCCTCGGATGCTCTGACGAGCGTCTGTCACTTTATCCCTATTCCCCGACCGTCACGCGACATGCAACACACAGTCGAAAAAGTCTGAGACGATGTAATAAAGACTTCACTTTAAGAGCAAAATAAAAAGAAAATACTTTTTTATCGTAATGGCAGAAAAATAGAGTACACTCATATGCCTGCTTACAGGCAACTACGCCCAGAACACAGTAATGCTTGGCAGCACAAATAAACTTGATGTTAAACTAAACTTTTCAAAACCTCCACAACTACTAGCTACAGTTGTTATTCTCTACAGTTGTTCATGCGGGCTTCATTAATTAATTCCAAATTATACCGTGCACATTATTCCAGACATAATTATCTACTTCCTAATAATTTTGATGTTGGCCGCACAAAACCTTTTGGGAATTTGGTGTTTGCATTTCAAACTAATTTTCTACCCTACATGATAAAAGTTTAATAATTATCCCGAGAACATAATAACGTAGAGCCGAAAGGTTCCTCACTGAGTTTCCAAATAATATTATGCCCGCGATTTCGTCTACGTACCATTTCTGGTACGTAAATCTTTGGATATAAACGTTCAGTGTACCTTAAGTGCGTTGAAAAAAATCTTTTGTAGTCTTTGAATTATCTTATAGTTATAATTTTTTAACGTTGAAATTGAAGGACTGATTAGATCTATTACCGTCACCATCGCATTGTAAACGAACACACCAACTTGTATTCCAGGCTTTTTTAACCAATCAGTTGTAGGTAACACCATGAGTACATATTCTTGTTAAATTTCATATCAAAATCACACGCTGAAATACTAAATACTGAGATTCTTGAGGGCTACGAGTAAATCGGAATTTATAAATTTTAAAAATCTCTCTTCTGTAGAAGGTTTTGCGTGGTCGTACACAAAATAAAAACAAACGTGTTTACTCGTGAAATCCAACGTTTTCGGTTTAAAAATTTTTCAACTTATCAAATGTCACTACACCTGAATATCTAAAAGTATTTTTCGTGACGCAAATCTGTTCGTGTTATCTTTTGGTTATACGAGTAAGTTGACGGATTTTAAAACGCGGAACTAGAAGCTTTTCGGAAGTTGAGCATTCGTGAATGTAGATTTTCATCCGAGAATTCTGTTTCAATCCGGAAATAAAACATCAAAAAATCGCAATAGATGTGAGAAATTTCCGAATGTAAGAGTTTTCCTCCTTCGCGCTGAGACATGCGGCGGAGAGTTTGTTTTTTTGTTTCAACGCACTCATCTTTTGATTTAAAAATCTTTCTTGCATTTGATAGACTTAAACCGATTCATCAACAGCCCACTGCTGGGCTAAAGGCCTTTCCCAACTGGAGGATTTGCCCATAATCACAATGCTGGACAGACGGGTTGGTGTTCGCAGTAGATGGTTATACTCATAGTAGCACAGAGGACGACGTTCTCCATTATATTAATTAATAAGGGGTGGTGGCGACAGTAATCTGATTTGCCACCACCATACGGCAAATGGACACATGGAAAACGATTAAAGGGTGGAAAAGGCTTTTAGGGGCTTGGTTGCACCAATCAAGCGATTGCGCTGGCTAAGCAACGTTGAGGTGACTGAAGGTATGTACGCCGTTTCCAATATGAATTTTGCCATTCCTCCTTGAGGAAAAAGCCGTCACCAAATTGTAAACTTTTCGTTATTTTTTTTTTCACAAATAAGTGTTTTCATTCATTCATACAAAGAATATTATTTATAAACATAAGAATATAAACTTACGTTTAGGCAATCCGACACTTGTCAGAAGGTTGTGAAATTATTAGCATATTAAAATCGATTATGTAATTTTTTAATCCAATTATTTTCAGTCTCGTTTTAATTTTTCCGCTCAGTTGCACCCACCGTATGCATGCTTTATCACTTTGGTAAATATTAACAGTTCCATTGTTACTTACTCATACCCACCTCTTTGTTTAGCCGTCGCATCGTACAATTCAGCTGGATTTGCAATCTTGCAGTAACTGGCCTCGCAGGCCCATTTTCTTTCATTTGCAGCAAGACAATAGAATTTTCCACATCGTGATATTTTCGATTTTTGTTCAAGGCTGTAATTACAAAATTTCTAACCTACCTATCCTATCAATAAAAGTTATCTCACGGTCTTCGGTAAATTTTATCGCCATTAGTCTACAAAATGTCACCGTTGTTGGAGTAGTTCACATTCTGAGTTTCGAATGTTGTCAGTGATGTGTTCAAAACTTAATGTTCTAGCGTTCCGCCACGTATAAAGGGATAAGGGCCTAAATAAAAATGGCATAACGAGAGCACCCAGACAATTTCTCTGGCGCAATGGAGAGATTTTTTAATTCATAATTACATCATTTTTTCTTGTCTGGTTTAGAAAGAAAAAAAAACACCCAAGTTGACTGTTTTTCATTGGGCTATTTGTATCATGACCTTTAGTTAATCTCTTATCAGTAAGAAGGCCCAGGTAAGGAAACCCTACATCAGTGGCTTGCACTGAGTTATTTACCAGGGTATGCATACAGCTGGAAGATTGCATGAAATGGCAAAAATCCTCCTCCTATTATATACGAGCTATATATCTAATATCTTTATTAGGGTAGGCAGTGCTTTTGTGCATGTATGAAGTGCATGCCACTGCCCTACATCAGCTAATTCTATCTGATTGAGGTTCTGTTAATAACAAGTCAAGATACACGCTAGCGTGTCAGCCAAGTTCCAGGCAAGAATAAGAAATTACAATCTCCATAATCTGCAAGAAAATATTCCTTAGGGAATTGTCTTGTCAGATTGATAACATTATAAGTGAATTCTCAGGCATGCCGGTTTGCTCACGATGTTTTCCTTCACTGTTAAAACAAATGCTATTTTAATTATTGCATAAATTTAAATAGTCTCTTTTAGTTATAAGGCCGCCTTTGCACCCTAGCACTAAGTACTATTCCTGTTTGCCTTGTATTTTTCATATTGTGTTGTGTTGCAATAAAGTTTTTCTATTCTATTCTATAGTGTTCTATTTCAATATTGCTTGTATAGCTACAATTTCCATTGGTTTAAATGTATAGAATTTTTTTTTCAACTTGTTACTTCAGCAAAGTGTCGTTTTTGTGATATAGAATATTATTTGAACGTTCCTAGGAATCCTTCACTTTTACTCGCACTTGACCTCTTTTCAGTTGATTATAAGAAAATTAGTTTCATGTATCATTGTGATGATGATAATAAAAAGAATATCCAAATAAATTTGTTGCGGGCTGCTTTTCAGAGAATGCACTTTTGTTACCTACATTTAGAATTTTAGTTATCACTAATCAAATATCTATAAGCAATTTAAAAGCGCATGTTACTTATTTTATTTGAATAAAGATTACTTTTACTCTGAAAATTATATTTATTTTTAAAATCTCTTTAATATCTATATATACGATCTGAGAACTGTATTTACTTTGAAAGGCCAATAACACCGGTCTAAGATGTTGATAACGTCCTGAGAATCATGGGAGTTAAAAGATTACTCCTTATCATCTTATGTCACCTTAGTATGTATGTTTTGGAGGTCGAATACTTTGATATAATTCACAATAATTTATTGTCATTTTACTCATCCAAACTCTTCACTTAAAGGAAACTGAATATTGAAAAAAAAGCAGGCGTTACTTACGGTATCCCAGAAAATTCGCATTCAAACAAACAAAATAACCTTACCCATTAATAGCTGTCTTATGCCCGTTTTCATTAACCTAAAAAACGCTTAAATAGTATGCCTTTATAATTAGGAAGATACGTAGAGAATAAAACGTTTCACCAACTCACAGATGACGACTAGCGACGTTAGTCGCCATTCACACGAAAAATGGAAAGATATGATAATACAAACACAAAATACCACACCTTGTGGCAAGAATCATAGACAAGTTAGATTATGTGAGATGCCTAGTGAAAATCGATTGGTGAAAAGTAAATTTATACCTAGGAATTTACTTTAATTACGCGTTGCTTGCTTAAACATTGCTTTGTTCGTCGTTAGTCAAAACTGGCATTATTGCTTTATTTAAAAAAAACGTGTATACCTATGTACACGCGTTAGAAGTCATACTTCTTTGGCGTAACAAGATATAAATATTTTCAAAATTTTTATCTTTCGCCTTATTCTACGATTGTAGAAAAAACGACACTAACGATAGAAAAAAGGTATTGTTTGAATTATTGAAAATCAGCTGTCAAAACTTTTTTAGAAAAACTAAAATTTTGACCACAGCTAACTTCATGGTGTCGATTTTTTGTGACGGTGTGCGCGCGTATCGTAAAAATTTACTCTCGCCATTTTTCTCTAACGCACCAAAAGAAGTATAACTTCAAAAATAAAAGAAACAAAGTTTATCAATATATCGCTAAAGTCTTCTTTTAAGAGTAGTATTACCCCTGTGTCAGAAGACTCCGCTCTTCCATTACAATTAAAGTAAACTTAACCAGTTACAATAAAAGGAATAATTATTGATAAGCATTTTCAACTACGAAACCTTTTTTTTTAATTCTTAAATCTTTCAATCTCCTTTGGAACCGCTTTGTGAGTCTTAGCTGAAATTTTCTTTCTCCTATGAAAGAGGAGATGTTTTCCTGGCAGTAGTGAAGTTCCAATAAGTTGAGTATGACAATTTTTATGATGATGATTCCAATTTGACGGCCGATTGGCCCAGTGGGCAGCGACCCTGCTTTCTGAGTCCACGGCCGTGGGTTCGATTCCCACAACTGGAAAATGTTTCTGTGATGAACACGAGTGTTTTTCAGTGTCTGGTTTTTTATATGTATATTATAAGTATTTATGTATATTATTCATAAAAATATTCATCAGTTATCTTAGTACCCATAACACAAGCTACGCTTACTTTGAGACTAGATGGCGGTGTGTGTATTGTCGTAGTATATAAAAAATATATATAAAAAAAAATGTTAATTACAACAAAAATAACTAATCTATCCCTTTATACCCCAAAATGATCATAAATAACAACTTTTATTATCATCTCACTTTATGAATTAAGGTTGACGTCAAAAAGCACCTATCGCGTGTTTAAATTCGAATGGGTAATTTCAGTGGGCAAACTTTCGTCCATTTAGGTTAATGGACATTTGGCTGGGATCATTGTATAAAAAATGATAGCGGATGATCACGTGACCAGCAATTTGGTTCTGACAAGGTTAAAAATTATCGACATCGTTATAAAACATGATTGGGGCCAATTGAAGGTTCGTTTATAGTATTTTCCCTCATTTATCTTAGTCATAATTTTATTCGATCAAAAATGTATTTACGTTACTCTCTTACATAATAGATTATTCAGATTTTCTATTGAATAAGAATATTGTGAAATATTTGGCGTAATGTTTATCTAGTGCCGAGAGCGATCGCACTTTATCTGATCAGACATAGATAATGGTTTTTTTTTTCACTTCAGGGAAAAATTTTAGGTACTTCACTTAAGTGTTTTAACCTTTTTACGAGGCATGATGTTTTAAATATAAACGAAAAAAATCGTATTAAGTAGTAGATTGCATTATAAATTATGAATTATTTATTATTTTTATAATAACTCGACTCGATTAAAATATAATAATTTAAAGTTTGAAATTTTTATTTTTATTCCACTACAAGTAAAGCCTTGATTGCAATTTGTCCCGGTTGTAAGTAATGATGCAGATGGTAGCGAGCTAACCTGCCGTTGCCGCGACCATCTTAGGGATATAGCAGATATTAAACCCATAACGATTGGTTTTGGGCATAAACGACGCGTTTTTGCCAGTAGGATCGTACATAGAATTAAGAACATACAGAACCCTCATTTAGTCATTATTGCGCGCAGTGCACTGTGTCCAAAAACAGTAAAAACGCCGTGCACATCACTTTTCCCATTTTCTCCATTTTATGGTAAACGTTTAGAACTTTAGAGGTAAAATAATTACTAAATGGAATGAAGTGACTAACCGCCTGTTCGAGAAGCCCTTCTAAAGTGGAGTGGTTTTTGATGCTTCAATATTAGTCGTGAACACGGTTTCTGTATGTTCTTGATTCTTTGGGATGGTAACTAGCTACGGCCGCAGTCTCCCACCAGAAAATTTTAAAATACTACATTCCGTTATAACCCCGGGGACATTAGTGATATTGTTTTACTGTGATAGTCATTAGTCATAATCTTATCAATATGAAAATGAATACGGTATCCCAGAAAATAATTCGCATTCAAACCAACATAATAAAGAGTGGTAGAGAAAGAAAAGTCGTTTATGAAGTTATAAACGGTTTCATTGGACGGGCTTCTTTCTTCATTGCTTTTTCATTGGATCATCTGAATTTATGCGCATATAAATAAAAATGAGCTAACTTTGATTTAACTTGGAGATTAAATTTATATCGTATTACATTTAAAACTTTGAATTATGTAGGCATATAATTCTATGAGAAATTACCAATCACAGACTGTGAACTAATATCCTAGAAACTAGACATACGTAAAACCACGCTTATGCATTCCCGTGGTTTCTTTGCTCCTTTTTTCTCGATATTTCACTTATTGAAATATTCTGCGAATATTTCGTTATTTATTCACTTTAAAAATAAATAACGGTACCGTTCGTACGCGGATCCGACGCGCACTTGTACTCTTCATTCCGAAATAATAAATCTTGTTTTTCTCTCAAGATATATGAGCCAATAAAAGAGTTAAAAGTGCTAGCAAGGCGAATTAAATCACTTTGAGAGTTTATTGACGGTAAAAAGTTTCAAGAAACGAAGATAGCAAACACTCGGTTACCGAGAGTCAAAAACAGCGGATTGAACTGCTCGCTTTTTCAATGACCTTAGTTGATTTGGCTTTGCAGTTGCTTTTAAAAAATGAAAGTGAATCGATAAAGGAAATTATCTTTTCTAAAGTGACCCAAATCTTGATTTTTCATGGTTAGGTTCGTTCGTTCGTTTTTCTGTGTTAGGCTCGTTTTAGCTAAGTTTGCAATGTGCCGTAACAGTCGCTACGCCAATTTGAACGTCGAATAGTTTGTTAAAAGTAGGTGTTGGAAAGGTGGATTTGAGAGCTGTACTGTTTTAAAGAAAGTGGACTGTATTGATAGGCGAAAAAGAAAGATGTAGGCTTGAAGATTAGGAAAACACGTGAAGAATAAATCTGGATTAAAAGGAATCGACTCACGGTAGCCCTTTGTGAATCCAGTATGACACTTATTTTCACTTACACACAATAACTTCACGGCCTTATTATATTGTCGTAGCATATTTATTTATTTATCTATATTAACCTCGTATTTTATTAATAATTCGCCAGATTGTCTGCAAAAACTGACAAAACATCAAATTTATGGCTGATGTGTTTTATTTTTGCATAAAATTACTGGAAGCAATTAAATTTTGATCATGATTATCAATGTATGTCCACTGGTGTCCATAAGTATTTTTTAAGGACTACCAAATTACATAGTCTTGTGTTGCTAAATTGTGACAAGCTTCTCACTGCGATTCTTAAGTATGCATTACCTCGTGGCTGTCAACATTACACTTTCCGATGTCCAACATTCCAGGATCTTAGACTCTCAAAGTCTATATTTTCCAAGCTATGTGCCCCACCAAATGCTACTTTGGTTTCACTGAGCTGTCAGTATTTTTTTTTTTTTTTTTTTTTTATATTTATAGACGAGCGCTTGACTGCAATCACACCTGATGGTAAGCGATGATGCAGCCTAAGGTGGAGCGCGCTTGCCTAGAAGATGCCTATTCACTCTTGATTTGAAGGTACTAATGTTGTAAGAACTGGGGAAAATGGAAGCTGGAAGAGCATTCCAGATCCTAGCGGTGCGAATTAGAAACGAAGATGGGAAGCGCTTCGTACGCGTCCGCGGTATATCGACCACGTAGGGATGCAGATCCTTCCGGTGCCTCGCGGTTCGATGGTAAAAAGGCGAGGGGGGAACTAGATCAAATAGTTCTTGAGCACACTCTCCGAAATATATCCTATAGAATACCGAAAGGCAGGCAACCTTGCGACGATGTTCCAAACTCTTAAGTTTTTTATTGGCTAGGTCACCGATGAGCCTTCTAGCACGGCGATCAACCGAATCCAGGGCATCAAGCTGATACTTGGCAGAGCCATCCCATAAATGGGAACAGTACTCCATGCACGATCGAACTTGAGCTTGGTACAAGGTAAGAAGCTGTTCAGGCGTGAAGTACCGCTTGACCTTATTGAGGATGCCAAGTTTCTTGCCAGCTGTTTTTGCCCTGGATTCGATGTATTGTCCAAAGTTGAGGTTGGATGAAATATTGACACCTAGAAGCTCTAAACTGTCGGTAATAGGCAAAGATATACCTCGGAAAGTCGGAGTCAGGGGAAATGGACTCCGTTTGGTAGTAAATAAACACGCTTGCGTTTTGGTAGCATTAAATTTGACCAGTATGTCTGGTTATTATACGCAATCTCATTTCTGATGATCGAATTAAGACTTCTTAGTGAATCCAAGTTTTATTCAAGTTTATATGTACTACTTAGTAACCTTTTACATATTGTCTGATAAAATAAAAGGGTAACATGAAAAAGGTATCGTATATCATAATATTTGGTCATTCTCAAAGGATGTTCTGTCAACAAGGACCATTTTGGACTTAAAAGGGTTCCCAGATATGTTTATTTCTCGAATCGTAAATAAGTACACTTTTGCGAGAACCTTTTAAGACCTTTTGGTTTATCGTTATCCATTACAATATGACATACCAAATCTACATCTTGTATTTCAAAAATGAAATATTAACTTTTTTGGAATTTTATTTAAATATCTTTTAGATATGTATTATTGTAGGGAATTTATTTAGCCCTGTCAGTAGGGCCCACTTCGCTGAGATCATAAGTACCCAGGTTAGTTATGTTATTGTTTGTAAGAATTTATATGGATACATTATTTTATTAATATTATAAATGGGACGAGTTTCTGAATCCGATGTGTATCTTAACTCTAGTGTTCACAACTAGATTTATTATCGATTTTTTAAAATATTAAGAATTACATGTATGATAAACAAGCTTGGGTATGAATTGCTCTAACTTCATAGCAAACTTGACTGTGAGATGGTGATAACAAAAAAAAACCTGGCTTAGTTTGATGTGGGCTCTTTTTAGACCAGTGCGTATTTGGAACCCTCCTAGCACTTTTTTTAAGTTAACGAATGCAGTTACCACCATCTGAATAAATGTATAAGTGCCTGTGAAAAGGTCTACATGAATAAAACATTTTTGAATTTGAATTTGAATTTAAATTTGATATCGTAGTGGCACAACGACATGTTAAAGTAAAATCGAATATGAAAGAGGTGCACTAGAAGCCAAAAAAATAAAAGTAATTGATATTGAAGCCGGGCGGACATATGAACGACGGAACGGTCGATCACGTAACTTTATCAAAAAAAATTTTTGCCTTGCTTTGTAGGTCCTTATTTTGAAAAGTTTGCGACAGTTACTTTTGCGACATTATTTAATTTGACAGGACTTCGAAGCTACGAAGATCAAACAATTCTACCTACAGTTATTTTTTAGAAAACTTACATTTTTACCTCTGTATTGACGCGAGATATCAGACAAAGGTTTTACATTATTTGGAACGCTGTGGAGAAATCTCTCTTTTCCTTCAACTTTAAAGCAAAATTTAATACCTTAAACATAACGTAGGTACATAACTCAGGCATCCCCTGACAACGTATTTTTTAAACATTGGCAAAGAGTGCACCAGATTCCAAGCCTGAAATAATAAAACAATAGTTGAAATTTTAAATTTTAATTTTTGATTTTAATCATTTAATGTTTTTTTTTTAATTTATAATCTGAGTCTTTTATATTCATTTTATGTTAATCTATCAAGTTTGTATATGGGTTCCGACCTGAAATAAAATGATTTGATTTTAATTTTTTATTTTATGACTCCTAAGAATATGCGGTGCTTGACGTTGATCAAACTCGGTCTTGCTCAATGAAGACTTGACTTGAAAATGGGAGGTAAATGCCAATATAATGAGACAGATTGCTATCTTAGCCCTTAGTGTCTAGGTTTTTAAGGTTTTTAAGACGTGAAGGAATCTTGCTGGCTAAATAACCTAGTTCCAAGATAGCAACATAGGAAGCGGTGATATCCCAGTGGGTAGGACTTCGACTTTCCTTTGGGGGGGGCAAGTTCGAATCCCAGCACGCACCCAGGTTTTGTAGGTTATGTGCATTTCAAGCAATTAAAATATCACTTGCTACAACGGTGAAGGAAAACATCGTGAGGAAACCTCAGAGTTCTCCATAACGTTCTCAAAGATGTGTGAAGTCCAAAAATCCGTAGTGGGCGAGCGTGGTGGACTACAGCCTTAACCCCTTCCTATTGTGGGAGGAGACCCGAGACTTGAAGTGGGCTGGTAATGCGTTGGTATGATGATGATGATGAATCTAGGTTTTGAACGCTGAAAAAAGTTATTTGGACACGTATCTGCGTAAGGTACAGGGATCATTTGTGGGATTGAGTATACGCTTTTATAATATGATTCCTAAGGTGATTTTGGACCTGCCAATGCACAAGTTTAAAGAATTTGTTAAAACACATTTATTACAGCGAGGTTACTATACAATTGATGAATTTTTTAATGACAAGGTTGCTTGGAAGCATCCGGCTCCGCTTTCAGCTCTCAGAAGATAGAAAAATGAATGTTAAAATGCAAAATGTAAATTGTTGATGTTGGAAAAGAGCAACTGCTGAGTTTCTTGCCGGCTTCTTCTCGGTAGAATCTGCCTTCCGAACCGGTGGTAGAATCACTACAAACAGACAGACTTGACGTTTCAAAAGTGCTTATATTAGGCCTACTTGAAATAAATGAATTTTGAATTTGAATTTGAACTATTAGAATACATAAGGCTCTATCCATATATTTTTACTATGATCCGAATTTTTAGTGTATGACGTCATCTCACCTGTGTGGTTTACTTAAGATATATTATCAAGAGCCCAAGCGTCGTGAGCGTCAATATTAATCTTTTTTAAAGTGGGGTTTGACGTAGCTCCGTAAATCTTCTGGAAATATGGCTATTTGATATTTACTGATATTTATAATTTACCTTATGCTATTTACCTAGCTTACCTAAAAATTATAAAACAATATTAAAACTCAAGTAATTATACTCATAGAATAAATAATAAATGAAATGAATATACTACAATACACAAATCCATTACAAACGACATACCAAATCTAAATCTTGTATTTCAAAAATGAAATATGAGTCTTTTTTGTAATTTCATGTAAGTATCTTTTTGATATATATTTTTGTAGGGAATTTTATTAGCCTTGTCAGTCTAGGGTCCACTTCGCTGAGTTAAAAGAGTCGTGTTTGACGCGGAAGACACACATTGTGTACACGACTCCGAGATCATAAGTAGGTACCCAGGTTAGTTATGTTTTTGTATGTAAGTATTTATGTGGATAAATATATATATATATTATAAAAAGGACGAGTTTCTGAATCCGATGTGTATTTCAATGTTCATAAATAGATTTATTATAAATTTTTTATAATATTAAGGATAACATGTATGATAAAAAAGATTGGGTATAAATTTCTCTAACACAAACACAATATCACAAGTTTTTATTAATTATACTCGTAGATTAAATAATAAATGAAATGAATATACTACGACAATACATACATCGCCATCCAGCCCCAAATTAAGGTTAGCTTGTGTTGTGGGTAGTCAGCTAGCTGATGAAAACTTTTATGAATATAATACACATAAATACTTATAATATTCAGATAAACACCCAAACACTGAAAAACATTCATGTTCATCACGCAAACATTTTCCAGTTGTGGGAGTTAAATCCACGATCTTGGACTCAGAAAGCAGTATCTCTGCCCACTGCGCCAATCGATGATAAACATGCCTTTGACGGACGGATAGACAGACGTTTGCTTTAAAATGTCGACAAATGGGAATAAACAACATCGGATTAACGTTAGATTCCTTATTGTGTACTTACGTGAAATAATGGCACTTAGTCCAACTGTTTGTTTGTCCGTTTGTCCGTTTATCAGAGCCCTATTACTTCTGAATTAAAGATCGAAAATACTTTTCATTACCATACTTTGGGTGAGTAGAACTTCTAAAGTTTCCACTTTACCAGCTAAGCAGTTAATTATACTAATTAATCAATAGTCTATAATAATAATAATAATACTTATTTATTTCAGTCGTTTCCATCCATTACATATTATGAAAATTAAGCTTAATTTGCTATACTCCGTGAAAAGCAGGAGAATTTGTATGGTGTAATTAATAATTTCTTCAATCCTTATACTCCACGCCAAACAGATCTTCCGCAATGTACCCTCTACGCACGTTTCGCTCCGAAACCGGAGCATCCTCAGTTGTCATTCATTGTAAAGTGTGTTAACGTGCGTAGAGGGTACATAGCCGAAGATCTGTTTCGTGTGGAGTGTAAGGATTGAAGAAATTATAAATTACACCATACAGATTCTCTTGCTTTTCGCGGAGTATAGCAAATTAAGCTTAATTTTCATAAAATATCATTGAGTTAAAGCAAGTGGTATTTTAATAGCTTTAAACACAAATAACTTAGAAAAGTTAGAGTTGCGTGCTGAGAGTTGAACTCAGGCCACCGAAAGTGAAGTCGAAGTCCTACCACTGGGCTATCACCGCTTCCGTGCTTGTCTATTAAAGCGCGTTATTAATATGCGCTAAATGGAAGCACGTGCGTAGTGAGCGTAAATTATGTACGCGTCAATTCACTAAGGAAAACATGGCGGTATATAATCTTCTTATTTAATGAAAAAGGGGGGATTATAGGAAGCCAACCTTGACATTTACACGCAGAAGGGCACGAAGCGGGAACGAGCCCACTCGTTAATAAGCAATTACAAATTGTATTAATAAATGATTTACTTACTGGCAAGCTCGTTATGTCGCCTGATAAACTTCGATCTTGTCAATGTATTTTAATTAGATACATGCAAAGTAAATATAATATTTACTTACGTGAAATCAGAACTGGACTAATTCAATTCGCGACTTTTAATTAGGTATCATCATCGTCATAGTATTCCATTAGTGGCCCACTACTGGGCACGCGTCACCTCTTACAATCGGAAGGGTTTACGGCCGTAGCCCACCACGCTGGCCCAGTGCGGATTGCTGGACTTCACACACCTTTGAGAAAGTTATGGAGAACTTTCAGTTATGCAGGTTCCTCACGACGTTTTCCTTCGCCGTTGAAGCAAGTGATATTTTCATTAGAGATTTTGAAAAGTTAGATGTGCGTGCTGGGATTCGAACTCAGCCCCCCGACAGTGAAGTTGAGGTCCTACCTGGGCTATCACCGCTGGGTATGTATGCTGGGTCCTTAATTAGTCAATAGCCTATTACAGTCCACTGCTGGACTAAAGGTTTCTCCAAACAAAAGATATTTGCCCGTAATCACCACACTGGGGGGTCTATTACCCAATAATCAAAAATATCATTGCATCAATGGGTATTTCCATTAAGGAATAGCTTTTGAATTAAAAATTAAAATTAAAATTCATTTATTTCAGGCTTAGGAATAGAAACAATATATAAAAAATGCCAGATGGTTTATTAAAATTAAAATAAAATAGGCTAATCAAATCAAAATTACAATAAAAAAATTAAAATTATAAAATAAAACAAAAACGAAGTCTAAATTAGTTTTTAAATTTAAATTACCAAATATAAATTCACAACGCTTTCGTACCCTCCGCTTAGGTAAATAAATAAATAAATAAATATACTACGACAATATACTACGACAATATATTATAGTCATATAGCCCCAAAGTAAGCGTTGCTTGTGTTATGGTTACTAAGAAGACTGATAAATAATTTTAAAAATAACATACATAAATACTTATAAAATACAGATAATCATCCAGACACTCAAAAACATTCATGTTCATCACAGAAACATTTTCCAGTAGTGGGAATCGAACCCACGGCCTTGGACTCAGACTTACTGCCCACTGCGCCAATCGGCCGTCAAATGAAAACTTAATACAAAATTTAAAACAAGTGATTGCAGTGCAAGTTAAAAGACTTCCTTCCTTTATTAAATTCATGACAGGACAGCACAGACTCCAAGTACAGCCCTATATTATTGCATTGCAAACTTCTAAAAGTGCCAAGCTAAGTAATTTTGCCGCAGAAAATTAAAATTCACATAGACTAGTGGCGTTTAATTTTATCTCTTATTGAGTTAGATCTCTTCAAAGAGTTCAGCTATTACATTTTACACGTGAAGCTTTGAGGGGAGCCAATGACTTAATAATATTTAGTTTAAAATCTACCGTCACGGCAACGTATACAAGATACTAGCGGTGCCTCGCGACTTCGTCCGTGTATAAGTCAACCTTAAAAGATAGACATATAATCGCGGATTTTTGTTTATAACATTTAAAGGGGAATAACTTTGTGATACATGAACTTATCGAAACTTTAACCGTTTACACAGCGCACGCAGCGTAAATTCCAAAAAGGAAAAAAATGTTTTTTAATATTTTTCTTTGGTGCTATACTCTTTTTCTTAGCGTGATGATTTAGCCTGTAGCCTTATTTTGATGGTCTATCTAATACTGAATGAATTATTTAAATCGGCCCATTAGTTCCTGAGATCAACGCGTTCAAGTAAACAAACACACTATCCAGATACATATATATTAGTATATAAGATATCGTAATTCGTACGAATAAAGGTAAATGTAAGAGTGAACTTAGGGGACTATAAATCGAGGTTGATTGTCATTGTCAGATGATCAGATAATCGCATCTAACGAGTATTTCAGATATTGACAAAACTTCTTAAAAAAAAGCTTCGTATAGTCCAACTAGCTCATTGGTCTAGAGCTACTTAACATGTTAAACTCCAGATCATGATGTCTTAGGTTCAATTCCAAGCAGTGGCGTGCACTTCATACATGCACAAAAGCACTGCCTACCCTAAAATTTATATATAGTTCGTATAAGAGGAGAATTTTTGCCATTTTAATGGGATTTTCCTGCTGTATGCATACCCTGGTAAGAAACCCAGTGCACGCCACTGATTCTAAGATTTCTATTTTATCTGTTATAGCACGAAGTTAGGATTTTGATGTATCGATAACATGTGATAACAATAGCAACTACCCATCCTAATAATATAAATATGAAAGTGTTTTTGTTTGTCCTTACTTTCCTCCCTAACTAAGCAATCAATTGACTTTATTTTTGACAACGAGTTAGTTTAAAGAACCTTTATTATAATAAGCTACTTTATATCCCGAAAACAAAGGATTTGTAAAAACCGCTATTAATGCGGGCAACAGTGATGTTATTTCAACATAGTAGTATTATAATCAGAATGGCAAATGGACGTAGTTTAGCAAAAATTACTCAACCCGCTGAATAGTACTAGTGAGTCATTAATATTTGTGTAATTTTATCTAATAAATAGAAAATACTTGCATTATATTATGTGGCTTTAGTTTCAAGTGATAAGAAGTATTTTTTCTTAGTATATTTATACATTTTTTAAATTGAATTCATACAAATTTAAAGAAGAAGGCAGAAAAACTTCTAGTATCAAGGTGACTTAACAAACACCATGCACGCTTTTCTTAATAGGGAATGGCAGGCATCGAACCAAAGAATTCGTGATTCATAAAAATGTTAACTGTTTAATCTCCATATCAACGAGGCCCATTCATAATTTATCTCATTTCGATAATTCGTACTTAACATAATTGCGCAAACCTGTGGAAATAAACAGTTTGGTCGGTTTTACCTTTAAAATTGCCTGTTAATTATTATAATGTACAAAATTATTATTACAATGTAATTAACCTGCAATATGAACCACACAATAACCGAGCACACGCTGTTTAACATTTAGGAATCTCGC
This sequence comes from Pararge aegeria, assembly GCF_905163445.1. NCBI lineage: Eukaryota > Metazoa > Arthropoda > Insecta > Lepidoptera > Nymphalidae > Pararge > Pararge aegeria. The sequence continues at coordinate 3,645,104 of NC_053195.1, read as the reverse complement.
AGACTACGCGGCCACTATTGTAACCAAAGCATACAGATAAAATAATAATAAAATCATTTATTTACACGATTATTTAATAGTGACAAAAATCATATCTTAATACTATGTTTGGTTAAATAACTGATACCTAAACTGAGTTAAATGCTACAGCATAACGCTGAGGCGATACTCTGTTTGGGAGAAACAACACCACACATATAATTCACTGCCAGCATAGAATAATATTTGTTTTTTTTAGCTTATTTAATTTTTATTCAGTTACCTAATTTTAAGATCCTTTATTTTTATTTTTTGTTATATTTTTATAGTTTAATTCCTCACTGATATTGTTTTTGTGTAGCGTGTACTCTGTATTCCTATGTGTTGTTTTTTTCCCAAATAAAAATAAATAAATAATATTTAAAATAGGTATAATTATTTTTTATACAAAAATATAAGACTACGATGAGTATATTTTATTTTGGATAAACAAAAGGATTTAAACTTAACATGCAACATGCAAAAAACAATTGAAGAAAAACAATGTATATTTTTGGAGAATAGGTAACTTAATTGTGATTTAAATGATGTATCAGGGTAATGCAGAAAATAGATATATGTGCGTAATATGTGAGTGTGTGTTTGTGGGTGTGCGTGTGTTTGTTTGTGTGTGTGTGTGTTTGTGGAATGCATGGATATATGAAGTACAAGGTATACGTGAGATAATGACCATCATTTTTGTATGGATAGGAGATTCTCGGTGCAAGAAACCAGTCATGGACCTACTTTTTACACCTTAAGGATGATACTGAGTGTACAATACGAATTTTATTGGCCTTGTTGTATATGATGCTACCGAGGAAAATACCGTAACATAGTGTTGTATCGCACACGATCATGTTCTTCTCAGAGATCGTTCCCTCACTGCTCGTTAGCAGTGCGAACAAACGAGCTTCATAAATCAAGAGTCGATATTCATTTATTTCAAAAATTTTGTTTATTCTCAATCCGAATCAAAAGGCATGTTCTAATGAAAAAGCCGACCAAGAATACTCTTATTTATGGCCAAGCTTATTTCAGCAAGCAGCATTATTGCAATGTGTTCCGGTTTGAAGGAAGTGGTTATAATAACTGGCTATCCGTTGGTATTGGGTTGGTTGGTTTTACACCAGTTTTTTTCTTGTGACATTCTTCTGGTCTTACTACTATCGTTTAATGCAGTTTCATTTTAATTCTGCTACGATCTTTTCAAGAATTCACTGTAGCTTGTTTATGGGATATCTTTAGTTATAGTTTAACGAATGTAGTTATTACCTACAAAACTGTTTCACAAAAATATTGCAAAGGGACAAAGGGTCTACCAATAACCGCAATTAGACCTTTTCAGCAACTTAATGATTTGTATATTTCAATAAATTTGAAGAATGGCATTTATCACATTAAAAGTTAGCCCTTGACTGCAATCTCACCTAGTGGTAAGCGATGATGCAGTCTAAGGTGGTAGCGGGCTAACCCGTTAAGGGAGTATGGCAATTATATTAAACCCATACACCCATCGGTTTCTACGCGACATCGTACCGGAGCACAAAATCAGCAGAACGTTACGGCTGGTCCCCACCAGACAAGATCGAGGAAAATTCAGAAATAATAAATTCCCAAATGGCCCATGTCGAGAATCGAACCTGGGAGCTCCAACATAAAACCACAGCTCATCGCTGCGCCAGGGAGGTCGTCAAATGACCTCCCATTTGACAACCTCCCTGACTGAGTAATAAAGCGATCTCTTACTCGCGATTATTAGATTGGAAGTCATTTGATCGTCTGTGCTTTATTTTTTGTTTATGTACCTTCATGCCTGACAACTCCCCATAATGTTTCCAAAGGTGTGTGGTATTCATCAATCGGCACTGGGCCAGCGTGGTGGGCTACGGTCTTAACCGTTTCTCATTGTGCGAGGAGACCCGTGCCCTATAGTGGGCCGGCAATGGGTTGATATGATGATGAATGTAGCTATTATCAGATTATAATACAGTTGCGTCCTACGAGAATATAACAGACTAGCTGTTGCCCGCGACTTCGTCTGCGTTTTTTGTCTTTCGAAAGACATGTGGCATTCGATTTAGGTGTAATTCTTCGCACTTTATGTATTTAGGATAGCTAAGCCATAAATGACGGGTTGGCTGACGCCCGCTGAGGAGTGTCCTCTATCTCAAATCACATTCATCAGATCTACAAGAAATTTGGGCGAAATTAAACTGTCATTATAACCTATAAAGTACAAAAGTAATTATTTAAATCGGTTATCATTTGACGGTGTTATGGTTAAAATCGTCAAACACCTTCTACCCCTCTCCCAAAAGAACTGAGCTTAATTTCGGGATAAAAAGCATCCTATATTAATACTAATACCTTCAGAAATATATGTACAAAGTTTCATGACGATCGGTTTAGTAGTTTTTGCGTGAAAGCGTAACAAACAAACTTACATTCACATTTTTAATATTAAGTAGGGATGTTCTCTGCGAGCGACCTCTGAGCTAGTACTACCATCTACTGGGATCACCTAGCCGTCTGCCTATTTGAGCAAATCCTCCCGTCTGTAGATGCCTTAAACCCAGCAATAGAGTTATAAGCTATTGATAAATGCAATGAGAAAATATAAAGGTAAATTTGAATAAAGAAAACACTGAGTTTGCCTTTTATCGACTTCGAATCGACGTCTCAATCTGTCCTTTGTCCAGAGGAAAGCTCCGGGCTTTGTAGAACATGTTAATCCGTCTTCTTGGTAATTACACCAGCTTTTCGTAATTGTTACTTAAGGAACATTGAATGGACTGATACAGAACTATAGTTGTTCTGGTCCCAACTGTGACAAGTTAGAGATAGTAAGAATGGTTGTAAGAGATATATTTGTGACAATTCTGTTTTACCAAAAGCCTTTTTGATATTATAAATGCGAAAGTGCAACTTTTTTTGTCTTTTCTTCAAGCCATTTACCAAGCAACAAATATATTTGATTTTTGAACTATTTAAAAGACGGAGATAAACATAGGCTCTAAAAGGTTTAAGGGACACACCACATTGTTTATACAGGCGTCCTTACATACTGCGCTGTTGCAGGAATAAGACATCGGCCATTAAAACCTAATATGCCGATGTCTTATTCCTCCTGGCAAAGTTTTTCAAATCACCGCGCGAGTGAAGCCGCGGGAATAAGCTATTCTCTAATAAATACTAAACTGAAAAGTCGTAACATAGTGCTTTCCTTTTTCTAGAGCATTGTCAAAAAGACACCGTTAAATTTAGATAACCAATAGGGTCAATTCTTTTGTACACACACCAATACAATATTACCTAAATTGAACAGTAAGAAAAGAAAAGGATATAGAAAAGGATAGACACAATACAATTGGCACCATCATGTAAGTCATCATCATCATGATATCAACCCATTACCGGTCCACTACAGAGCACGTGTCTTCTGCCACAATGAGAAAGGGTTACGGTCGTAGTCCACCACGCTGGCTAAGTGCGGCTTGGTGGACTTAACACACCTTTGAGAATTATGGAGACCCCTCAGGTATGCAGGTTTCCTCACGATGTTTTCCTTCACCGTTGGAGCAAGTGATATTTGAATTGCTTAAAACGTACTAATTTAGAAAAGTTGGTGCGTACTAGGATTTTGTTATTACGGCCAAAGCAAAAAACATAATTATAGTAACTATATCACCGTCTCCAAGTTTATTGATAAGCTAAACAGGTCCAGGTATCTACTGTCTCGGACAGACTTAGGTTATTTATGCCGCCTGGTGCCGCACTGGTATAACAATGGGTTTGCGTAATTGAAGCTTTGTTGTGATCCAGAAATATCCCTGTGTTGTTCTATTTGTCATAGAACGGAAAAGGAATCTTACGCATTACGCTTTTTACGAGTTGTATATCAGACGGAACAAGAGTGCAATTAGTTTGTAAACTAAAGATGGTAATTAATAGCAAAGGACAGTTAATTTTCGTATATTACCATATTATCATTTAGCGCTATTAAATGATTTTTTAATATTGTTTTTTTTTTTTTTTGCTTTGGAGTTCTGTCCTCTTTCTCCAATCTTATTTATCAGATCCACACGAATTTAAGTAAGAAATTAACTGGTACTACAACCTATCCAATCCAATCAAGTTAACTTGCCGGAGTTATGGTGTAAAATCGGCAAATATTTTCAGCCCCTCTTCCAAAGGAGCTGTGCTGTATTTCGGAATAAAAAGTATTCTATGTTCCACGTTATAGCATGAACATAAAATTTTAATACTGATGTGGAAATAAAACATATGATTCGGGTTCATTTCGATTCATAAACTACTGGAGGAAATAATTTATTTTTATGTCAGCTGGTTAAAAAAATAAAACTATTTTATTTTCCACTAAGCATTAATGGAAGCGGTTATAGCGCAATGGGTAGGAGCTCGAATTCACTTTTTGGGAGCTGAGATCAAATCCCAATATGCATTTCTAACTAAGTTATTTGCGCTTTAAGTAATTAAAATATTACTTGCTTCAACAGTGAAGGAAAACATCTCGAGGTAACCTGTATGCCTTAAAGTTGTACATAATATTCTCAAAGGATTGTGGAGTCCACCAATCCGCACTTGGGCCAGCATGGTGGACTACGGCACTAACCCCTTTCCATTGTGGGAAGAGACCCGTGCTCTGTAGTGGACCGTTAAAGGGTTGGTATCATGGTGACGATGACTTACATAATGGTGCCAATTGTATTGTGTCTAAAAGTATATCCTTTTCTGCATGGAGCGATGTGAAAAGTATAGCCCTACTTGTGGGCCGGTAATCCGTTGATGTGATGAAGCCTTTATAGTTTTATTGAAAGTGTGGCCATTTATTTGCCAAACAAACAGCCCGCGAGGTGCCATGAACGCGTACTACCACAGATATCCTCTCAGAGACACTCTTCGCACGTTTCACACCGCGAAAGGGCATAAAAATAAATAACCTACCTTACCTTTTGTAAACAATGACTTAGTTTTCCGATACTCTGTATAATGTTACTAGCTGTTACCTGCAACTTCGCCCGCGGGCCCCTTTCTTTTTTAAGCATCCCGGTTTATTTGATAATGTCGATTGCACTGGGAAAGCAGTGGCAGTTTCTGGCTTCATTAAATGGATCATCATCATAGCAACCTATTACCGGTCCACGACAGAGTACGGGTCTCCTCCCATAATGAGAAGGGGTTACGCCGTAGTCCACCACGCTGGTTCAGTGCGGATTGGTGGTTTTACACACCTTTGAGAATATTATGGAGAACTCCTGAGAGTTCAAGGATGTTTACTTCACCTTTAAGCTAGTGAAATTTTAATTTCTTAAATCGCACATAAGTTAGAAAAGTTACAGTTAAAGTCACAGTCTGGATTCGTACTCGCTCTCCCGAAAGTGAAGTCGAAGTCTTATCTAAGGGCTATCACCAGTGGCGTGCATAGAGGGTATGCACAAGGTATGCAGATGATATAGAAAGAAGAAAATCTCCAGTACGAGTTATAAAAAACTTAAGGAAAGGCATTGTAAGAGTTCTGAAACGCCTACCCTTAAGTATTTGTAACTCGTACTGGATATTTTCATCATTTTGTATCATCTGCATACCACAGGGTATGCAGATGATACCCTCTATGCCAGCTACTGGCTATCACCAACTTTTGTTTCTACCCGCGATCGACTTGAATTTTAAAACACAAAAGCTGCTAATGTGATTTAACTATGATAGTAACAAATATTTTGTCGCCATTTTCTTGTAGATAATAATGAGTTATGTTACCATGTAGAACATATTTTGATGTGTCATCATTTAAATAGTTGTAATAAGTAACGAATTTTAAACGCAAAATTCGGTTTTTCAAACCTTTTGGTGCAAAAAAAAATGCAATAATTTATATTGCATTTTTTTTTTAAATCTCATGTGATACTAATAATAGCCTACGTTACTTCCTGATAATTTAGATTTCTATGATTTTAACAATGCTTGTTTGCGATTTCATTTAAGTGTAGTTATAAAAATAAAATAAGACATAACTATTCAAAATCACCAGTCCCTTAAATTAAATGACTTGAGCTGGTTGCGATGTGCCTGGATATGGTTCTGATAGATCAGTCAATCTGGATACACTGTTATAAAAAGATAATAAAATACGAGAGCGAGGATTCAGCACTTCTAAAACACATTCCGTCCAGTTTTACGGGGCATAAAGCATGACCCTATCACATAATTTTTCGCAAAATGTCTGTTGTATGTGGATTGGGGTGGAATGTCAAGAAAATCGTATATCTAATTTCAAAAAGGGGTACATTTAAAAATGTTTGTTTACTTTTTTAAGGCTGGTCTCTAGTCTATGGTCTATGTATATATCGACCAGAGAGCAGTAGTCAGTAACGCATCCAGAGGTTCTTGTCACCCGGGAACAGTAGTAAAATAATTATAACTAAGCCATCCATCGATCCATTTATGTCCAGTCGAAATATAACGTCACTTGACTTTCGGGGGACCGAGTACATATGCCAGCACGCACCTCTAACTTTTATAAGATATTTTTTTAAGTTATCTACATTTTTAGTAATTAAAAATATCACTTGCTTCAACGGTAAAGAAAAACATCGTGAGGAAACTTGCATGCCTGAGAGTTCTACGTAATATTCTCAAAGGGGTGTGGAGTCCACCAATCCGCACTGGACTAGCGCGGTGGCCTGGCAAAAACCCCTCCTCACTGTGGAAGGAGACTCATGCTCTGTAGTGGACCGGTAATGGGTTGGTATCATGATGACGATGACTTACATAATGGTGCCAATTGTATTGTGTCTAAAAGTATATCCTTTTCTACATGGAGCGATGTGAAAAGTATAGCCCTACTTGTGGGCCGGTAATCCGTTGATGTGTTGAAGCCTTTATAGTTTTATTGAAAGTGTTGCCATTTATTTGCCAAACAAACAGCCCGCGAGGTGCCATCAACGCGCGCTATAACAGAGATCCTCTCAGAGACACTCTTCGCACGTTTCACACCGCGAAAGGTCATAAAAATAAATAACCTACCTTACCTTTTCTAAACAATGACTTAGTTTTCCGATACTCTGTATAATGTTACTAGCTGTTACCTGCACCTTCACCCGCGGGCCCCTTTCTTTTTTAAGCAGTTCTGTAGTGGACCGGTAATGGGTTGATGTAATGATGATGATGATGATGAAATATAAACTAAACAACTCCAAATTTCCACGGTCAATCTTTGCTAGCTAGAAATCGGATAGTAAAATAAAATACATTTTCTGTTAACTGACTCGGTTCTGATTATTAAAATCACCGTCATTGCCATGTCATGGGTGGAATGTCCACTGTTGGACGTAGCTATTTTGTTATTTTTTATAGTTCCCAATTCCTCAGTCTTGTGCCGCTCGCGCGTGACTTCCTCCGACACTTTTATGTCAGTCGACCTAGTCAGGTCAAGATTTCATAACTCACTTATCTATACGTATCACTATATGTAATTAATAATCGTTAAAACCCGCTATTGCAGCAGCGTAAAATGTACATATTTCAAATTCCTCTATCCTATGGGAATGGTTACCATATTTACAAAGAAATGCGTGCAAAAGGTAATAAAGTCATAAAAAAATATTAAAACTAGATATGTCTCGCACGTGGCGACAGGGTGGCGCGCTATTACAATATTCTGGAAAAAAGCAACAGAAAAAATACAGTTTTTTGATATCACGTCTAGCATTAAACACAGTGGAGATCCACTGAGAAAACGAGAATACAATATATGGTGAAATCTAAAATCTGACACAATACTTGATAAATGACCATCATTTATCTTTCGGAGACAACGTTTTTCATCTGAAACGTTAGAGTGGAGCAGTCAAGTCACATTTACTTGTAATATAATTCATCACAGGATAGTATTATGATAATAGGGGACAATTTTGACGTTCGATTGGCGCAGTGGGCATCGACCTTGCTTCCTGTGTCAAATGCCGTGGGTTCTATTCCCACAACTGGAAAATTTTGGTATGATTAACTTGAATGTTTTTCTGTGCCTGGGTGTATAAGTATTGTATGTATATATTATTTATAGAAATATTCATCAGTCATCTTAGTACCCATAACACAAGCTACGCTTACTTTGGGGCTAGGTGGCGATGTGTGTACTGTCGTAGTATATTTATTTATTTTTATTATTACATACAAATTGAATCTTTCCTGAGGGTAAGGAATGTAGAAATTATAATATAATATCAAGCAAGAAAAAATCTTAATCCAAACTAGATATATATTTTTTAATTCCACTACAAGTTAGCCCTTGACTGCAATCTTACCGGCTGGTAAGGCATGATGCAATCTTAAATGGTTGTCGGCTAACATCTTAGGAAGTATGGCAGTTATTTTTAACACGTAACCGGTTCTACGCGACATCGTACTGGAACGCTAAATCGCTTAATGGCACGTCTTTTTCGGTGGTAACTAGCCACGGCCGAAGCCTCCAGACTAGACCAGAGAAAATTCAGAAATAAAAAAAAAACTCCATATTGCTCCTGCCTAAAGCCAAAGCTCTCCACCTCATAATCGTAATAGTTTAGCCCGTCACCATCTTAGACTGCATCATCACCTACCCACTGGTCAGATAGCAAAGAACTAACTAGATGTGAAATAAAAAAAAAAGTCCTAAAAATTCTTTGTTTCTAATATAGTGCGGTTCTAAACTAAGACGTAGACTTGGATATACCCCATTCAGAGAACCGTGCTTTGCGCTATGGTAGGGATACGGTAATTTATTGAGTCTCATACCTCTTATCGGTTTCAACGTATCCAGTTACAGTGTCCTAAGCGAAATGCCCAAGCGCTCAACAGTAGCCTAATCTAATCCTTGTCCTACCTGTATCTTGCGAACTTTAAAAGGTTTAAAATGCCCCACGGCAACTCAGAATGCACTTCAAGTATATTTCAATTTACTAACTCAAAAAGGCTTCAGTGCCATCCAAGACTACTTCCATACCCTTAGTATAAAGTTTCCTCGAAAACGACATTGGTTTTGGAGAATCAAAAACTAGAACGTTGAACGTTGATCGAATGATAATTCAGTTTCTTGCTGGCTTCTCTTCTGTAAAATCTGTCTTTAAAACCGGAACAAAGGTCACTACAGATAGACAGACGTTTCAAACGTTCGTTTCGTTGTAGGGTAAGCCTACTTAAAATAAATGGATTTAGATTTGTTTTTAATTTCTTGACACTCCTCGTTCTTGCGAGGTTCATTAATATAGTATCAATAATTTAATAAATTTAAAATGTATATAAAAAATTTCGGAACTTTGAAAATTTGAACCTGCGACTCTCTGGCTATCGCGGCCTGAGCGCTTTCTCCAATTAAGCTACGGCTCTCCTACCGTCGATGCCGAAATTAGTATATGGCTTTTACATCAGTCTTCATCAGTCATTGTAATTTGGACCTTTGCAAAAGTAGATCGAAACTGCAATGTTTCCTACTAGATGACGCTACAGTCGCTATAAGACTGATGTAAAAGGCATATACATACTACTTTCGGCATCGACGGTAGGAGAGCCGTAGCTTAATTGGAGAAAGCGCTCAGGCCGCGATTGCGTTGGAGGTTCAAATCCAGTCGGTTCCGGAAATTTTTATATGCATTTTAAATTTATAAAATTGATAATTCCTCCAAGTGTAGGTAAAAACACTAATAAAAAATATAATAATATCAATAATATATTAAAATTAATTTATTATGTAAAGAATTGGAGAACTCCCAGGCATGCAGGGGAACCTGTGATAACGATGTTTTTCTTTACCGTTACAGCAAGTGATATTTTAATTGCTTAAATTAATGTCGAGTTTAACTAAAAAACAACATATCATTACCAAAAAAAAAACAACGAATTTTAAAACTCGTACTTAGGGTACTAGTCTAGTGAAGTTTCTTTACACTCGTTCTGTAGTCACTTGTGCAATATAACTCTGTAAGTGCATATCTGGAAGTTAAATCAAATTAAGTAGAAAATGTACATACAATGCCATTTTTCAATGTACAGAAATAACGTACGATAGAAAATATGATTTGAATAAGAATTCACGTTCTATCGATATCCAAATTTTATTATAGTATGCTTTGTTTTCCAGATTTACAGTCCATCTTTTCTTTACTTTGTAGTGTAAAGTTTATTTATCAAATTGTTAAGTAAATAAGAAAAGCACACGTGCATAAAGAAAATCTCTTTTTCTTCCTTGCGTTTGTTTCCTTCTTCCTTCCTTCCTTTTGTGAAATGCAAAAATGTATGTTAGTTCGTTTGTAAAATAGTACTTCACATTACCTTATGTTTACCTAATTATGAATTTGTTTTTAATTTACCTTATAATTGTTAAATGAAATAAATATAATACAATAATAATTTAAAATATTAAAGTCGCGGGCAACAGCTGGTTTATAATAACATAAAAACATACGTGCGTATTTTTCTAAACAAAACAAGCTTTTGCCATCGTGAAGTTCCAATTCAAAGAAAATGAACTTGTTTTTATGTTTCAGATATAAATTGTATTTTTAAGCAAACATCACATAACAATACCATTATAATAAGGACACAACATAATAATAACACACAATCTAATATAATCATAGTATTATGTTCTGTCACAAAAACTTTCTCTATGCCATTTTCCTTCTCTGTAAGTTTTTATGAGAACATTTACGGATATACCTAAGACCTCGGTATTATTTTATTGAAGTTACTGAAACTCTAGAAAGGCCTCGACCTCTATTATTTCGACCAATGTAAAATATGTTATATCTTCTTGTTCTTTCTCTGGGCTTATCTCCGCACTTGGTCGGCCGGAACCTTCCGTTGTACGTAGTGCCACAGGTACAGCTCCCCGCTGGGTCACTCCAGCCAGCCGAGCTCACTCCAGAAGCTTGCTTCAGGGAGTGATGCTGGGGAGCCAAGGTATGCTGCGCGTTGCTCTGCTACTCCTCTAAATCGGAGTAATACGTGAGCCAGTGTTTCATCTGCCTCCATGCATGCTCTGCACAGAAGACTGTCGTTTATACCTAAGATGAAAAGGTGTTTGTTTAGTTGGCAATGCCCTGTTGTGAAGAAGAAGAAGAATATATTCTATTTCATCAGCGTCATTCTCAGCCAAAGTCACATAATATTGCCACAGGCCTCCTCTCTCATAAAAGGGTAAGTATCGGAGCTTAGACCCAAATGATGCTGCATCAATGCGGGCAACGATTATTATTATATGTCACTATTTCTTCAACCTCCCTGATGCATTGGTCAGCGCTGTGGTTTTGTAATTGGGAGGTCCCGAAATAGAAATATTATGTATTCAGATTTTTTTCTGGTCTTGCCTTTGGCCGTGACTAGTTACCGCCCTAGCGACAAAGACTTGCCACCAAGCCATTCAGCCTACAAGTACGATGCCGAATAGAAACGATGAATTTAATATAACAGCCGTACCTCTTACAGAATATCATCTTAGTCCGGATCATCTTTGGAAGCCCGATTGGCACAGTGGGCAGTGAACCTGTTTTCTGAGTCCAGAGTGGATTCTATTGTTAGGTGGGATTTTTTTTTAATGTGTGTTATTTTGATCAACTTTTTACGTTAGTAAATAATATGACATGATACTTGTAAACTGAATGTAATACACAAATGTACAGGTACATGAGGCTTAACACCTCCGCCTCATAGATTATTGACGCCACGTTGCAGGACGTGCACCTATTATGCCCTAAAGACTATAAAAGAAACCATGTCGGTAACACAATTTAAAACGCTTAAGAAAATAGTCGACGTTATCGTTTTCACATACGAAAGATAAAGAATACAAAAAGAGCGTTAGATACGACTGAACAGCAAGTAAGGAAACCGCCGGTCCTCAAAAAACGTGAACAAAAAAAAATATTTGGAGCGTTGGTTAGTTTTAAATTATTATTGTTGAATTTATATTATTATCTTTTGAATTTAGAATGGACGTTCCCGCAACTCTGTTCTCGTTTGTTTCCAGTTATTCTAAAACTTTTGCTTTCCGAAAATAAAGGTACTATTTCCGGTCTAGGAAGCTGTTTATTCAATAAAATAATCCGGAATCCGTGTCTGTGGGTTTTAAAAATAGAATTGGCTATTTAAGCAGCCTAAAATAAAAAACCGATCGTGACTAGCTTGTTAGAAAACGCTTTCTGGATACAGATATACCTAGGATACTGTTAAGCCTCGAAAAATAAACTGTTCACAGACCTAAGTAACGAATAATAGCTAAATTTAAGCTTAACACATTATAACAGTCACATGAAACTTAACACATTATTACAGTCACATGAAGATTAACACATTTTTACAGTCACATGAAGATTAACACATTATTACAGTCACATGAAGATTAACACATTATTACAGTCACATGAAACTTAACACATTATTACAGTCACATGAAGCTTAACACATTATTATAGTCGCATGAAGCTTAACACATTATTACAGTCACATGAAACTTAACACATTATTACAGTCACATGAAGATTAACACATTTTTACAGTCACATGAAGCTTAACACATTATTACAGTCGCATGAAGATTAACACATTATTACAGTCACATGAAACTTAACACATTATTACAGTCACATGAAGATTAACAAATTTTTACAGTCACATGAAACTTAACACATTATTACAGTCACATGAAACTTAACACATTATTACAGTCACATGAAGATTAACACATTTTTACAGTCACATGAATCTTAACACATTATTACAGTCACATGAAGCTTAACACATTATTACAGTCACATGAAACTTAACACATACGCCCAGCTTCATGGACACAGGGTGGCACTTAGTTCCATTTCCTTGCATGCCTTGCGAAATTATACTCTGTTTCTAGGACATTGTTTTCCATTTACAATGAGGTAGGTCATCTGCTTAGTGCTTAATCCGTCAACCATTACTTACTATAAAAAAACATAACGCCGAATAAAACAAACACATTTTAATCGGTCAAGCGTAAAACGAGAGTGTCGCAAACATAAATGTCTCGTAGGATGTGTACAAAAGGCCCCCGTCACACACAAAACCATTGAATAACAGTGTTTTACTTTTATCTTTGCTCAAATTTTAACTGATATAATTTTTCCATCGCTTCAGAGGGTGTGTTACGCCTTATAAATCCCAAAGAATTTTCTAAGAACCTTAATATTTTCCCGTCCGTAACTGCTATATCCGTTATGCTGCATTACACAACTTGAGCAAAATTGCCCCGTAATGTATAGACTAAGAGGTAAAAATTATTTAGAAGTTTAAGTTCTCTCTTGAAAACATAATAAAATATTGACGAACTCCCTGGTGCAACGGTGAGCGCTGTGATTTTAAGTTGGAGGTCCCGGGTTCGATTCCCGGCAGGGGTAATTTGAGATTTTATGATTTCTGAATGTTCTATGGTCTGGTATGGTGGGAGGCTTTGGCCAAGGCTAGTTACCACCCTATTGACAAAGACGTGCCGCTAAGCAATTTAGCGTCCCGGTGCGACGACGTGTAGAAACCGACTACCCGACTACCATACTCCCTAATAGGTTAGCCCGCTACCATCTTAGACTGCATCATCACTTACCACCACGTAAGATTGCAGCCAAGGGCTAACTTGTAGTGGAATAAAAAATATATATATAGAAATGAACGTACGTACAAATAAAACCAAAATCATTTATTTCAAGTGTTTATAGTAATACTACAACTGGATCGAAAGGCTGATTGTCGACCTACCTGGCGCAGCGATTTTAGGTTTTAAGTGGAAGGTCCCTTGTCAATCCCTGACAGGGGCTAATTGGGAATTTATAGTCCTAGTTTTCAGCAGTGGCTAGATATCACCCTACCAAAAAAGACATACCGCACAGCGGTTTATCGTTCCGGTACAATGTCATGTAGAATAAGGTATTAAGATCATAACAGAATATTTACAGCCGTATATTCCTTTTGTAATTATTTCTCGATCAAGTACGAAATCAAATATAGTATATGATATATATATATATATATATAAATATATATATATAAATATATATATATATATATATATAAATATATATAGTAATTCTGTATATATAAATATATATATATATATATTTGTACAACCCGTCTTGCAAGCTGAGCGGTGTTTTACGCCACGTGTTTTACGTTTGGTTGCCTGTAAGAGATCGCTAGATCTAAGGCCGCCAAATTGTATACATAGCGTAAACTTTTTATTTACAATTTTTCTGTATTTTTATGTGGTGTACAATAACGTGTATTCGTTCATTCATTTAAAATCTAAAATATCAGGAACTCGTACCATAAAATTGTGTAGCATAATTAAATGAAAACTCTGTGTACATCGTGATAACAAACGTGTTCACGAGCTTTTAGAAATATACCGTAGCGAGCGGTGCATAGCTTTTAACTTGTTCGCTAACGTGCTAGACAATTTTCAGCCACCTCACGACACTAATTAGGTTTCTGGGTACTAAATGTTACGAGGTGACATATTAAATGTTCACCTTGTCTCCCGGTGTTGCCACACTCAATTCCGCACTGCACCTATGTTGCCCAGTTAGTGTTTACACTTTAACTGTGTTCCACTTCAGTTAAGTGTTCACTTATGCTAAACAAGGAACATAAGATTTTAGTTTATGCTCTACAATATTTGATTGTACAACTAGTGCATAAAACAAGCCTTTCACTTTAACGGTGTTCCATTTCAGTAAACTATTTCGCTTATATTAAGCAAGTTACGGATAATTGTAGTTTATACTGCTACAACTCTAATAGATTGTAGTACAGGTGCGTAAAGCAGCAAGCTTTTTTATGAGCAACAGCACTTCAGATAACTTTTTCAGTGACGACTTTATGCAACAATACTTTATTATGCACTTGTTCCAAAATTTTAGACTTTACAACAAGTGCATAAATAAGCTATTTTATGACCGAGTTTTCCGCACTGGACTTTACTAGACTGTAGTGATGTTTCACTTCAGAAAACTGTTTTGCGTATTCTTGGCAAGCAGGGGCGTAGCTACCGCCGTATAAGCCGGATTAATGATATGGGGGCCCCCGTCTACAAACCCCTAACGTGTGTGAGAGAAAATGAGCAAAATATGACAAAACTTAAAAACATGGGGAAAAAACGGAAAAAATATAAAACAAAATAAAAATTTATAAATCTACATTGTTGTTCAACGAAAAAGAAAGAAATTAATATTTAATACAATATTTTTTATTCGGTTCCAAGTAAATTGTTGAAACTGACTTCAATCAATAAATATTTATTTTAATTAAATACAAGAATTTTTGTATCTTTTGCATATAATTCTTACATTTGGGCCCCCCACTTCAATTTGATATATGGCCCCTCCAAGCCACTCTACGCCACCGTTGGCAAGCGACATATAATTTCAGTTTATGTTACAATAAGTGCATTAAACTATATTACAAAATTTTGTTTACGCCTATGTTACACAATTAGTGTTTCAATTATTCTTGGTAAGCGGCATAATATTTTAGATTAAACTTTCTACACAATTTATATTTCTATATTCACAGTGTGAAAATGTATATCCTTTTTATCTTTAGCTATGATGGTTCTATGACCTTGGCGTAAGATTAAATCTCATTTTATAATTATTGTGATCGCGATCTTACAGTGTCAGCAAACTTAATATTGTTTTTGTCTCCTCGCAAACATTTTTTTTGTATTGAACTGTAAGTAAGGTAGCTTTCAATAAGCGATGTCGGGAGACTATCCCCTACTTGTGCTATTTATGAAACATTTAAACTGTACTCTCAAATCACTAAGATAATAATATACAAAAATATTTTTAAATAATATACATAACATAAATACTTATAATATTCAGCTAAACACCCAAACACTAAATAACATTCATGTTAATTGTCTGTATGAACAAGGGGTTAAAGTTTATTAGAACTTTAGAATAGTCTTGACCATCTTCAAACGTTACAAAGTTACAAAATAAATAAATACACATATTACGACAGTACACAAAACGCCATCTAGCCCCGAAGTAAACGTAGCGTAGCTTGTGTTGTGATAACACAAGCTACGCTAAGAAAACAGATGGATATTTTCATGAATAATATACATAAATACTTATAATATATATGTATATATAAACACTTAGACACAGAATGTTCAATGTTCATTACACAAAACGTGTTCCACTGGTGGGAATCGAACCCACAGCCTTGGAATCAGAAAGCAGGGTCGCTGCCTATTGCACCAATCGGCCATCATTTAAACACTGAAGGGGTTATTCGTTACATGAAATAGGTATTTGATTTTCTTTTGGTTTCTTCTAACGTACTTTCATATCATTCCTCTTTATTTTCATATATTATGTTCGGTAAATCATTTATTGCTTACTCATTTTGCTTTGGTATTACGAATACGATCTAGGAATGTTTTCACGGCTGAATTGTTCTTTACAGCATTTTTGTTTCCAGTAAGATGTTGCGACCTTTAGAATCGAAACTGTCACGCAACGTAAGTAGCTTATTGTTACTTCACTGAGGTTATTTTGTATGCAGGTTTAAATACAATCTTACTAAAAGCACGCACAAAGAATTTACAAATTGTAATAAATTTTAACTACAAGCTGTACGTGGCATGAGACATTTTTCTCCCCGGGGAAAGAACAACTTGTTATCTTGTCTCTCTTTATCAAATCTCCAAGCAACCTAACGGGTGTGGAAATAATATACAAATAATATAAGTTTAAGAAACCGGTTTACCGGTGGTAAACTTCTAATATTCCCTGTTACCGTTCTTTGGCAGGTGGGCAAATACATTTTATCGCTTGTCAAGGGATATAATCGAGGTATATATTTTTTATATCCTGCATCATCTAGCATTGATAAACATCTCTCATCATGTTTATCAATTGACTTTAACGGTCACGTCACCTTGAATCATTCATCATTAATTATGAGCCTGTTAATTCATCACTACACGGCACGGCACAGGTCTCCTTTCTCATAGTGGAGATAAAATTAAAGCACACCACACTGCCCCAATGGGCATAAGAAATATTACATGCAAGAAATCGGAATCGAACCGTAACCAGACTAACGGTACTATACTGCAACAGATAACTATCATTGTACGACGTTAGCGATAGTTTATTTACTATTGTAAATAAAAAAAAATAATAAAAAAACCTTACGTGTTGCTTGAGGCAAAATAAAAGCTATATTTGGTTATCGCTTGATGATTTATATCTCTACAGGTAATAACATCTCACTGACTATTTTCTTGTCGAGAGATATTTAGTACAAGCATCCCGGAGTACAAAATGTCTGCATTCCATGTCCCCTTGCTATCCGGTGACGTTTAAAAGGTTAATTTTTAATTTAATCACAAAATTGTGCTTTATTACGATCTAACGTCGCAGTAAGAATAATAATAGAAATAGATAGGTATTTTATTGTAAAGTTGCAAGTTTAATTTTTTTTTTTGGGTGTATATCTATAAATAACAATTATTTACGTATATTATTCATAAAAATATTAATAGCGTAGCGTAGCTTGTGTTATAGGTACTTAGATAAATTACCTATAACACAAGCTACGCTTACTTTGAGGCTTAATTTTATATTGTAGTACCTACTAACATTATAAATTCAATATTTTTTTTCAAATTCGTAATTTCTTTTTTCATGTCGGCCTATCACAGGCACTTATGAAGCACTTATTAATATATTATACATGTTTACATAATTGTAAGGGGATGGTGATAACTTCGTTCGCTAACTTAAACCTAAAGCTACGAGGGTTCGAAACGCAACCTGGTCCAAGAAGAGCCCACAACAAACTTAGCCAAGGTTTTTTTTTGTTATCACCATCTCACAGTTAATTATTTTTAAACTATGAAGTTAGAATAATCAGTGCAGTAATTTTGCAGGAAAGTAGAAATGTTTTTTTTTACTTTTGGCTTTTATTACCTCCGTCTTTAAAACGCGGTGCAGCGAATTCAAATACAGAAAAGGTTATGACCTGTGCAATGCATTGAATTTAGCTCACGAAATAAAACGCTCACTTCAAAACTACTGCTTGGCTGAGTTTTGTTTGAAGATACTGCACATAGTCGTACTAAGATATGTATGACTTGGTAGAGGTGAGGCCTGTCGCCTTATGCACAAAGCTTGACTGGACAAACTACGATCTATTTGCCTTATTCCAATAGTTAAGGTAGCCTAGAAGAGTCACTATTAGTGATAAGGCCGTCTTTTGCATATAATTTATCTTAATGTAAGTTTTCCTGTGTGTGTTTCCTTTATTATGCGATAAAGTTGTTTAAATAAAATAATAAATCTATTTTGTACACAAACTAATGGTTGCTCGAGACTTCAGAAGGGGTTCTTTCAGTTTTTGAAAATCGATCGACCGTTACTCTTCTCGATAAAACGTATCCTATTCATGGGGTCACACTAAACCGATCAAAAAGGCAACTGAGAATTATTCATAAGTATATTACAACAATACACACATCGCCATCTAGCCCCAGAGTAAGCGTAGCTTGAGTAATTGCTACTAAGATAAGTGATGAATAATACACATATAAACTTATGGTATAAACATCCAGACCCTGAAAAACATTCATGTTTCTCACACA
Source organism: Pararge aegeria (assembly GCF_905163445.1). Lineage (NCBI taxonomy): Eukaryota > Metazoa > Arthropoda > Insecta > Lepidoptera > Nymphalidae > Pararge > Pararge aegeria. The sequence continues at coordinate 3,626,407 of NC_053195.1, read as the reverse complement.
CATTTTCCAGAACTGGAAAATGTGTGTGAGAAACATGAATGTTCTGAATGAAACATGGCTTCGAACCCACGGCCTTGGACTCAGAAAGCAGGATCGCTGCCCACTGCTCCAATCGGCCCTCAAATAATATAGGTAAAAGAGGCTATATTTTAAAATCCTCCGTTAAGGTTAACTTAGAGCTTTTCAGAAATAAAAGTACGTTAGCTCCATTTACAGGATATTGCTTCTTCTTCTTTCATTCTGCAGGGTACTAAATATGTGCCAAATGGCATCAATATCTGTCCATTGGTTGCCGAACATTGCCTACGTTCGTACACAACATATAGATATATATTATATATATATATACGATATTAATGAAATTAAGCAACAGGCACCCTTTTACACTTACAATATTAAAGTAAGTGAAAGAAGCATATCTTAATCTTATGCTTGCTTGGCACTATAGTAGGAGAGAGAGTGGGATAAGAGCAAGAAGAGGGTACGGAAACCGAAAAGAGAATGTTTACTACCGTATTAAGTATTCCTTTTGGTTTTTTATAGCAATAATTGACGGATCAATCAGAAGGCCCACCTGAAGAGAAGTGAAAAAACCATCGCCTATAAACAGAGCAACACTTTGCAGGGTATGCAAGGAGCACGTCCTGCAAGATGCTTTCAATTTGAGGCGTAGGTGTTAAGTCTCATGTGCCCGTAGTTACACGGGCAACCACGCCCTTCGGACCGGAACACAGAATTGAGACAATGTTGATTGGCGACAGTAATAAGCATGGCAATAATACTTCCTCAGAAGAGCTGTCACCAAAAGCTCAACAAGAACTAAAGACAAAAATAATAGAAACTAGCATAGGGGTGTGGGAGCCTGTGGCGTCTCAGATATCTTCCTTTTAATTTATTAGCATCACATAATGCCTAATGGGCAAATAAATTGGTCGTCTACGAACTTCAACCCTGTCGCCAGCTGTTTTAGATTTATAGCCCGCAATAAGAGCCGATTGGGTCCTTGGTGATGAGTATGGCCATAATAATATATTGGGGATTGTGTCCAAATTATTTCAGGCAGCTGTACAACTACACTTGTAAGGAATTATCAATTAAATTTTATATTTGGATACGAATTTTCAGTTAAATTTGGTTGTAGTCTGGCTGAACTCACAAATAAATAAATAAATATACTACAACAATACACACATCGCCATCTAGTCCCAAAGTAAGCGTAGCTTGTGTTATGAGTACTAAGATAACTGATGAATATTTTTTATGAATAATATACGTAAATCCTTATAATATATAGATAAACACCCAGACACTGAAGAACATTCATGTTCATCACACAAATATTGTTCAGTTGTGGGAATCGAACCCACGGCCTTGGACTACCGGACTCAGAAAGCAGGGTCGCTGCCCACTGCGCCAATCGGTCGTCAAAGGTTGTTCATTATGTATGTAGATAGGTGCATCAGAATCTACGCTAGTGCATTAGGAAAAGTCCTGTAATACCAGTAAGTTGGAAAAAAAGTTCAACAATTAATTCAACTTTATCAAATATAACTTAATTCAGCTAGCTAGCTGAACCGCTGAACCGATAGACAGTTGTCCGGTCGAAATTTCAATGGTTAGTAATCGTTTTGTGGAAGCTATGCAAGTTTTCCAATCACTTAAAAAAAATTGCCAAATCAGTCCAGTCCCGATGCGCTTGCAAACAAACAGTAATTTATAGGTTCAGCAGGTTTCTATCAAATATTTTTTTTTACTTATAAATTATATACTTTGTATATAATTATAGAAACTTATAGAAACTCACTTCCTTGTATTTTATGGAACTAGGACTAAAATGATTTGCTGTTGTAACTATTGCAGTGATTTTGAAATTATCCTTTGACGGATTCCCTCCGTTAATACCTCTGAGGACACTCAAAGGGATTAATTAGATACTTCCTTTTTCTTATCATTTCTTCTCGAAAAAAAGTTTTCGTATAATTTTTTGTAATTTCCGGTTTGGTTGATATCGTTTGTCCACCAAGCGGGTAGGATTTACTAACGCGGTGTTTTGGTGGCCATCGCAGAACCAGAAGCAGACGAATTTTGGGATTCATACAGATATAGCTTCCAACCTCTTTGAATTAAGTCGATAACTCTGGCTCGTCTACGCCGTTCTCATTTCTGATTTGATTCCGTAGAGTTCTTCCAGCTTCCACTTACTTCTACTACTTATACTTCCAGCGTAACTCGTTCCATTGAACACTGAATGATCTAAGCTTTCTCATCAGGCCCTTATTTAGCGGCCATCTTGAGAAATGTGTGCTGTAACCAGTCTTAACTGGTAATACATATTTGAAGACTCTGGCCTTCCACATAGCAATTAAAATAACATTAATTTAATCGTCTCCAATTCAATCAGCTGTATTAGAGCACTGTTTATTTATTGATGTGCTCTAGACGTCTATTATGGGCCATAAATACAAAACACGCGGCGCCTAGAGTCGATTTCATAGACCGATTGTCTATTACGAGATACTATTACCTAAACAGTGTCCCTCATTAACACCATTAAGGATATAGGTATCGTTTTAATGCCAATGTGAGATGGTGACAACAAAAAGAACACCCGGCTAAGTTTGTTAGGGTCTTCTAAGATCCTCGCAGCTATAGTTTTACGTTTACGAATATACTCGTAGTTATCGCACTCATCTCACTGCGATGTACACATTTTTGAAGTTGCTTATCATGTAATCGCTATCTATGTGCCGTGCCTATTTGAGTATGGAAATATGTCTTTGACTAACGATTCGAGGTTCGAAGCATTTCTTTAAAGTATACCGTTAGGCTTGAGTTCGGGAAACTAATAATTTCATAATATTTTCTTTAGACGTTAGTCAAGCACCTCTCACACACTGAGCCATCAAATAAGATGAAAAGATATAACAAAACAAAAGCTTCAGAGAACTACTTATTTATAATCATAACGGTAGCATCGTAACTCAATATCCGCCGACTTCAAATGATGTTTGTTTAGACTTGAAATGTTTTTATTACAAAAATACTTTCTGACCTTCGTTCCAGTCCAAAGATCGAATAAATAGTTATTTAAGACGGCGAGGCGGATCAGATTTATTATTATCTTTTTTTTGTAAACAGATGAATATTAAGTTAATAATATTTAACGGCGTGTTAGTATTTAACGGGCGTTCAATAAAATCACAAAGAAATAATATGGTCTTATTAATGAACTCAAGTGATCTCGAGAACTTTCTTCGCCTTTACTATGTTTAACATGTTAGACACCATCGACAAAAAGCAAGCTTTTTAACAATACAATTCGTAAGAATTTTCATTAATTTAATCAAATATCTGTATAACAAGACACAAATTCTAAATTAGTATAAATTGACCGTCCGTTAATTTACGCAGTGAGCTTGCAAATAGAAACATATTAAATCAATATTTCACGTCCGTTTTCAAGTCAATCTATCTGTAATTATTTGTTAAAAATTGTATGGATATATTTGACAATAACAATGTTGCTATGCAATAAATATATAGATTACGGTTAGATTGAATGTAGAAAATGGACATGAATATTTTGTTATAGACACAATTATCATAATACGAAGTTGGCATGCATAGTATTACAGTATTTTTATAAAGTGGGTAAACAATTAAACTTTTGATAACTATAAATTCATATTGGCCAGATATTTTATTAAATTGATTAGGTTTGTAACAAAAACGCTTAATATTAATTAATAAATAGTTTTCAAGAAACAATTTTTATTATATTTGATTAACAATCATTGTTCATGAAATTGAGTTGGTGGATTTTTCGATATAAAAACGACTGCATTGTCAATACAGTCCAGTCCTGCATGGACTCGAACGATGCAAAGATACCACCCGGCGTCTTAGTCGTTATCAATATCAATGCTTTAGGCATGACGTTATGGTAACTACAATTATTTTCAAAATACACAATGGCTAAGTAATACTTAGTGCTTAGTGGATTGATAAGTAAATAATAGCTTCATATTGGAGCTGAACTTGGTGGAAAATGTATTATAAAGAAGATCTGTCTGGTGTGGCATATAAAGAAGGTAGACGTGGTCCCAAATTAGCAAATTTGCATTAGCATGATTTACACTGTGAGATTTTAATTCAATTCTGTTTTTGAAATAATATTAATTTATTTATTAATTACTAGCTGATGCCCGTGACTTCGTCTGCGTTTGATTTTGTTTTTTGACGTGGAATTAAATTTAGTTGTAGTTCTAAAAAAAATTAAAGTACTCAGTATCGCTAAGCCTTGAATGAAGGGTTTGCTGCTGTCCACTAAGGAGTTCTGTCCTCTATCTCCAACTACAGTTTAGAAAAAATTAAACACATATTATAACCTCTATAGTACAAAAATTATTATTTAAATCGGTTATAATTTGTCGGAGTTATGGTATAAATCGTCAAATTCTTTCATCCCCTCCCAAAAGAACCGAGCTTAATGTCGGGATAAAAAGTATCCTATATTAGTTCTTAAACTTTCAAGAATATGTGTACAAAGATTCATGAGGATCGGTTAAGTAGTTTTTGCGTGAAAGCGTAACAAACAAACTTACATTCACATTTATAATATTAGTAGGGATGTACAATAAATTGTGATTCACAATCATATCATCATATTGTGAATTATGTGTGTACGAAGGAAATAATAATTTCTACAATGTGAGGTTAGGTCCCCCTCTGTCGCCCCATAGTACGCACACATGACGCTCTCATTGATAGATTGAGACCAGCTCATGCGGCGCACTACACCACCGGTAACGGGAGCACTCGCGGGAGCCCGTAGCCCCTGTTGCCCCAAGGTGGCCGATGGTAGTCGTCCTTTTTATATTGATGTCGTCGCGTGGTGACGCCCCTGCATGTCCTCCGTCCTGGAGGAGGCGTCACATCCCCCGCAGATGTCGTCGGGGTTTTAAAGTAATCCAACGACGACTGACGACGACTCATGTCTGGATCTCGGTTGTGCCCATCTCGTTCTGCCACCACCGCATCTCATTTTGTTCAATCTTGCATATAATTATTTATTATTTCTATTGTTTACTATTGGATTTCTTGCATTAAAATTGTGTAAAATATTATAATTTTGGTGTGATAAATAACTGGAGAAAACTAAACACTTATAAAGTGGAGTGGTTTTTTGGTGCCTCAATATTACTCGTGTACACGGTTTCTGTATGTTCTTAAGTCTGTGGATAGAAGTAATCCTTGTGTAAGAACTTCTACGTTTTAAATTTTAAAGCGGCAACTAGCCTAACTAACTAGCGGGACTGAAGGAACTATATTTAAAATCTCAAAAGTCGTAGCACAGCGTTCAAAAGACAGCTTTGGTTCCATTTTCGTTAAAAAAATTTTGAAAAGATTTATTATAAACATGCCAGCTCTTGTTAACCGACCTGTATAAGTACTGTATATCGCTATGCTGACATAGTGAACACGAGTCACATATGCAGTAAAAAATTTGCATATTAATGTTTAACTAACTCAGGTGGTGCATAATGTGCCTGCATTAATACCGTGCATTGTTTTCATTACAATATTGTTTCAGCTACAGTCACATATAGACTGAGTTGACGTTTCAAAAGTTCTTATAAACTAAGCCTACTTGGAATAAAAGAATTTTCTACCGCCACCTAATAGCTAAAAACTGGCCAGAAGGTGGAGAATTGTTAGACTAAAACCTTAAGCAACTGAACACATGGAAACCTGTTAATTTTGAACTTCTTTCCTGATTACTACCTTTAAAAGGTCTACCGAACAGTTCATTATACTTGGACTTCAAAGGATTAATGAAAAGGTTTCACTTCACAAGTTCAAAATTGTGAAACAATTCAAAATTGTTCTCTCCCATATTATAAATAGTTAAGTTAGAAGTGTTTAAATCGCTTTCAATTAATTTGTTCACGGTTGCCCTTCATAATATATTATAAACGAAGGATCATGAAGTCTCGTTGGTCTAGTTGCGTGCATGTAAGACTTCAGATCACTAGGTCCTAGGTTCGATCCCAGGGACGCCCAGAACATAGCAATGCACAGCAAGGCACAAATAAACTTGGTGGTAGTACTTTTCCAAAGCTCTACAACGACTAGCTACAGTTGTTATTCTCTACAGTTGTTCATGCGGGCTTCATTAAATAATTCCAAATTATACCCTGCACATTATTCCAGACATAATTATCTACTTCCTAATTTTGATATAATGTGGATGATTGCCGCACAAAACCTTGACAACATAAATGGCTAAGTTAGAAGTGTTTAAATCGCTTTTGAATTGGTTCATTCACGGTTCAAAAAATTCAAAAATTCAACATTCATTTATTTCTAGTAGGCCCAGTTTATAAGCTCTTTTGCGAGAAACTCAGCAGATTGCTCCTTTTCAACATAATTTTACAGTTTACAATCTTTTTTCTCTCACAAGATAGGAAATGTCCTATCTTGTCAGAGATGCCTCGCAGTTCGATGGTAGAAAGCATGGGCGAAGGACTCATTTATAAATTTAATACTTCCTCATCGGACTAGCTTTCAGATAGATCATCAAACAAAATAATGATTGAGCTGACTCTCCCAAACAAGAGAGTTGCCAAGACAGTAGACGTTGTGTTGTTATCGAAGATCAAATGCAAAACTTTGTGTTGTAAATCTAAATGGATCTATGGATCAGATAACAAAGAAAAGTTTGCTCTTTTCATGCCATTGTCTTAAACTTGCTATGTAATCATTCTCAGCTGAATATAACTTCATCACTTTGGTTAAGTTCATAATGGGTGTTTGTATGAACAAGGGGTTGTAGTTTATTAGAACGTCAGAATAGTCTTGGCCATCTTCAAACGTTCCTAAGTTATAAATAAATAAATACATATAATACGACAATACACAAATCGCCATGTAGCCCCAAAGTAAGCGTATCTTGTGATATTAAATACATTTTTTGTGTACAGTGTATTAAATATGGTACTACTTCAATATCTCTTCAACTACAGCTTAATTAAAATTTAATAAATAAATCAACAACCCAGCCCAAAGATAAATGGACAATGTAAAAGCAAGCGAACCAAAAAAACCTGACGTTTTTAATTTCGAAACTAGCTTTTGCTCGCGACTCTGTCCTAATCACAGGGCGACACTTTGTAGGAGGTGTTCAGGCGAAGTGTTGCTCTGTTAGTCAACTTCACGTGAGCAATCTACTTGGTCCATCAATCTTGACTAATATTATAAGCGCAGAAGTGTGTTTGTTTGTCCTTTCGTTACGCCCTAACTAAGCAACCAATCGACTTGATTTTTGGTATAAAGTTAGTTGAAAGGACGGAGAGCTAAGCTAACATAGGATATTTTTTATATCAAGGAAACAAACGGTTGCCATGTTAAACTCGGACGGAGAAAGTCGGCAATAGCTAGTTTTAATTATAAAAAAAAAACACTGACTAAGCCTTTCCAAAGAAGGTTGCCACGCAAAATTTCCAAAGACAGGAGACAGAAGACAGGCTTTGCCAAATCACGCAGCGCAAAGCTAATAAAGAAAGCATTACACCAAAAATATGACGAGTGTTCCACCGGCTCGAATCAAAATTGGGTGCGAAGCTCAAACGCCTCTTACTTTATGTTGAAAGGGATGTAGAACAAAAGGGTTTTCAATAATACAAAATGGATGTTACAAACTGCTGTGTAGCCTTCAAAAGTTTGAAGGCTGTAACATAAGCTTAGGCAATATACAATGACATCATCAAAGAGTCAACGTATCCATACCATGCCATTAGCGGGCAGGCCCAAATGTGGGTTATTTGATCACAATAATTATAGCTTATAGGACGGTTACATATTTAATGCCTCAAAGAATGTACACACTAAAGTCCCCTACCCGACAACACAGTCCGGCGGCTTTGCTGTCAGCGACCTCATATCACGTTACAAGTTAAAAAAGCTTTGCTTGCGGCATGTAATCAGAAATTTCCTCAGTCACTGAGCAACTGTGCACGTATAAGCCGGTGACAAGTGACGGACATGCTGCCGACATATAACCACAGCTCAAGGCTCCGGGAACACGCGCGGATACCAGTCGCCCTCAAAAGCCGCCGGAGTCTTTAGTGTATACATACTCCTTTAGATATCTGCTGGCCTGGTACTACCTTCAGTAGTATCAGATAACAGAATATTAAAAGTTCAAACCTATAGTTAAGCATTATTATTTTGAATGTATAGCATACTCGTATAATGTATTTTTTTAATTATTTACGGATTTTATATCTTTATTCATGTGCTTTTGAAGTAAAACTTCTTTAGGCGCGATTGGGGAGTGACTCATTTTTTTCTCACGGAAGTAACGCTTACGTCAGACGTCTGTGTAGATTCCGCTATTTAAAAATAATAATTTAGATTGGTCGTAGGTATATGTCATATACTCCACTCTTCTTGACTTGTATTATTTATTTCCAATATTTTCAAATGGATCAATTGTGAATAGCAAATTGAATAAAAATTCAAGTTTAAAAAAAAAACTGCAAAAAGTATTTTGAAAATCTCTTAATGTTTATTTATTACTTTTGTAATAAATATTTTCGTAGATACTGAGGACGCCGGTGCTGACAGGAAGCGGGTCAACTCCCCATTCGTATCGTTGTATAAAGCAATCATATGTACCGAACGATATATAGGCATTATGGATTTGAGTTAAATTTTGCATAGTAATAGCTTGCTTCCGTGATAGCATGCGCGCCTCAAGAGAGTTATGCCTTCCCAATATCTCGTCTAGCTCTATAGGAAAAATAGGAGTAACTGGTAGAGATAATTAACTCTTTTAGCGCATACTATCCCTACTAGAGACATATGTTTGAGAACGTGGGGATAGGACTTGGAATAATACTAGTTTTTCACTTATTACATTTAGCATATAATCGAGCTGAGTTTCCCCCTACAATTACTTGATACAGATATTTTTATACTGCTCAGGTACCGTTTACAATGTTGACAACAAAACGAACCAATAATAATATTTTACGATATTAGTTTCCGGCAAGTTATTTCACAAAATGTAAAGTTATTATTCTATTTGGAAAAACATTAAATATTTAGATAAGTATTATTATGAATTATATAAAGCAAAATAGTACCATTAAAGCAATTCTATATTAATGAATCTTTCATGTTTTCATCCAGCCACTGAGTTCAGTGGCTTCTGCATATATTGCTTCAACTGTACCGTGAGCAGTGATGTGCACTTCATACATGCGCAAAAGCATTGCCTACTCTAATTTTTTAAAATAACTCGCTTAGTATTAGGTTTTTTTTTACATTTTACGCCATCTTCCTGCTTTGTGCATACCCTGTTCAAAAGTTTTATGCACGCCACTGACGGCGAGGACTCAAAATCCATAAACTTAAAAAACCTTGTAACCACTGTAAACCTCGTGACTACTGACTAGGTATTATTTTGTACCAATATTTCTTTAACCTTTAGCTCTAATTCCATCAAATAAAATCCGAGAATGGCGTTATAACTACCTACGAAGCCTGCCAAGCAAATATAATAACAAATTCTGACAAATGAGAGTCATTCGTTCCGCGAAAATACAACAATACTCAAGTCTGAAAGCGACACTGATTACATAACTCAATCATCATCATTATAATACAGCCTCTGTCGCTCGCATATCACAATGTCAACTCATCAGGCGGAATTCGCCCCCACATATACATTAATTAGGTACTTTTCATACAGTTGCGTGGCTCTTTCACAAAATCCTACGGAATCATGTATTACGCTAATGAGTAACAATAATAACAAATATTTTTTTTTGAGAAAAAAACCAAACATAGAAAACAACATATAAAGAACACGCTACACAAAAACATATCAATGAGAACATAAAATATATTTATATATATAATAAAACTGTAACTGGAAGATTTCTGTAAATTTAATATAATTTAAAAATTATGACCGGGGGATGCTTTATAATCGATACTGAGTCCAGAACAGATTTTTATTTAATGTTTTGTCTGCCTTTCTGTCTGTCTGTCCGAGCATCACGCGAAAAGTACTGAATAGATTTAAATAAAATTTGGTATAGTGGTAGCTGATATTCCGGATCAACATATAGGATACCTTTTATCCCGATAAACAATAAGTTTCCTCCGGGAAACGGGATGAAAATTTTTATCAATTTTACTTGATAGCTCCGTTACATTTGAACCGATTTTAATAATTAATCATTTATTTTAAAGTGTATACTATAAAACATGTAGTGTCTCATTTTAATGATGATCTGATGAATATTGTCGGAGATAAAGGACATAAGTACAGTTAAATGCACCACCTACCTCTCTTCTTGAGCTGTTTTTAACGCCTTTGGTTGCCTGGAAGAGATCGCTATGTAGCGATAAGGCCGCCAAATTGTATACCTTTTGTTAAATTTTTACTGTTAATTTGTTATGTTTATGTGGTGTACAATAAAAGTGTATTCATTCAATCATTCATTCATAACTCTTCACAAATAACATATGGGACAACGATCGAATACATGCGTACCATACTACTTTATATTATAAATGCGAAAGTTTGTGAGGGTGGATGTATGGATGTATGTATGTATCAACTAAAATAATGACAACTAACTCAGTATACCACGTAAAATAATAGTAGGTACACAGCTAGTCACGATGATCATGATGTTAGCATTACATCTATTCTAGCTTCTCGATTGACTCATACGCGGACGAAGTCGCGAGGGTTGCCTATTGACGGTCCACTACAGGGCTCGGGTCTCCTCCCACAATGAGGAGGATTTAACGCCGCAGTCCACCACGCTGGCTCAGGACGGATTGGTGGACTTCACATATCTTTGAGAACATTATCTATCGTCGGAGCATTTACCAATCAAGTGATTTTTGATGTTCAAAGTTGGCAAGGGCACTTTTACCTAATAGGTAATTTAAAATACTTGGCACTTTTACATGGTTTGCAGAAGTCGAGTAAGATAGGGTGCGAGTTAGGGAGATAAAATGAAGGCAATGCACTTCGGTAGGTAAATACCAAACATATAAGATACGAAACATATAGAATAAGAGGAACTTCTCCGAAACGGTTCTCCGAGAAGGAAGCCTGATTGAAGAACTTTGCGATCAAAATCGTTCAAACCCTAGGTTTTTTTTTTGTATTTACAGTAACAAATGACTTGACAATAAATTATATTGATAACTAGCTGGTAAGCTAAGGGGGATATTAAGGGGGATGAAAAATAGTTGTTGTCCGATTTTCAGACATACCGAATATCAGCAGTGGCGTGCATAGAGGGTATGCACAGGGTATGCAGATGATATAAAATGAAGAAAATCTCCAGTACGAGTTTTTAATACTTAAGGATAGGCTGGATAGGCATTGTAAGAGTAACAAAAAGTCTACCCTAAATTATGCATTCCCTCTATGCACGCCACTGCGAATATGCAACCAAAATTTCATGACAAACGGTCAAGCTGTTTCGGAGGAGTTTAACTACAAACACCGCGGCACGAGAATTTTATATTTATATTATAAAATAATCATTTCATTAAATTGAAATGATTATTTTATTTAATGAAAAATATACATTCTTATGTTAAAATAATAATAACTGTTACGGCGTAACAAAATTCATCGTTTAGCGCTCGGAATTATAAGTAGGTAAAGTATTTTAAAGCTACATACAAAATATGACGACTAGTTCTAAAAAAAAAAAATGATCGCGTTTCAACCAGTTCCACATATCGCATTTTTGTTTTAAATGATATTTTTTTTTTTGTTCATTATTTATTGTTTTTTTTTTTCACTGTGCATTTCTTAGACATGTATATTTTATGGAATAAGTTACTGTCGATATTCATATAGATTAGGTAATTCGTCACGTGAAGACAATCGAAAATAATGAATTTCGAGAAGTTTACATACCTACCCCTCATGAATTTTTACCGTCATTACCGAAGCTTTATTGATTGCGAGTGCATTATTACACAATTAACCCGCCGGCTAGTAATAAGCGAACACCTATTATGAAAACCGAATGAATTACGCAACTTAATCGTTGTAATCAGTCAATGTCGACCGCACATCAAACATACCAATGATTAATTAATGGGGAATAAGATTTCGCTCTCCATTAAACAATACTAAGTGCAAGCCATGTTAGACAAAGGGTGTGTTTGTAACCTTCGACGAAATTACGGGGTGATATAAGTTTGACGTGTTTGAGTGTGTAGGTATGTGTTTTTAAATGTGTTTGATGAAAATCGGTCCAAGGCCGCTACTACAAAATGTCAGATTACATTTTTTTTTTTCAAAACCCCCTCATATGATTATCATATGAAAGGGGTTGACTTAGTGAATTTCTCTGGTCTGGTCTGGCTTAGGTAATGGCTGATTACACACTGTCGAAAAGAAGTGCCACCAACACAGGTTTATGAACATACAGAACCCTCATTCATTTTCTGTCTGATGGGAGGCTTTGGCCGTGGCTAGGTACCACCCTATCTAAAAAGACGTGCCGCTTAGCGATTTAGTGTTAAGTGCGATGCCGTGTAGAAACCGATTAGGGGTATGACTACCATACTCCCTAACAGGTTAGCCCGCTAACATCTCTGACTGCATCATCACTTACCACCAGTTGAGATTGCAGTCAAGGGCTAACTTATAGAGACATAAAAAAAAATCATTGTTGGATGCAGTGCAGTGTCCAAAACAGTGAAAACGCCCCGCGCAAGTCTCACTTCACATCCGCGTAATGTTGCTAGCTCACAAACATTTCCATTTTCCCCATTTTAAGGTAAACGTTTAGAACATTAGAGGTAAAATAATTACCTACCGTCAACGGCTAAATGGAGTAACTGCCTGTTCGAACACTACTAATAAATAAAGACACTACTAAAGTGGAATGGTTTTTGATGCTTCAATATTAGTTCTGTACACGGTTTCTATAAGCTCTTTATTCTATAGCCGCCAAGTCATTAAGCGTTCCGGTACGATGTCGCATAGGAACTGATTAGAGGTATGGTTTTTTTGTAACCGCTGCACACCTTACAGGTTAGCAGTATCATCACTTACCATTCGATGAGTGGTGACGTTGACTTATCGTGGAATAAAAAAAAAATGGTACATGAGATTTCCAATTGGGATAACTTTCAACAGATGGCTTTTCATTGGTGGTACGGAGTTCACCTGATCTACAAGTCTAGTAAAAATAAATTGAAATTTCTAAATCGTGTTATTTGGATTTGACGTCAATTAGGAAAAGTTTATCAACTTGAAACATGACAGAGATATTTCAAATTAAGTGTGCGTCCCACTCCCAAAATTCCGCTAAAATTACTTGCCAAATATTTGAAGGTACTTGCATAATTAATTAATAGTGGTACCCAGTTCCATTTAAATTTAGAAATTCTCTTAATTGAAGGAACTAGAATAGGGAATTAACTGTCACATTTATAATTTCTGGAAAATCTTCAATGAAAATAGTATTACATTACATTGCGAGAAATCTCTCTCTCAATCAAAGGCTAATATTTATTTATGCCAATAGAACTAAAATTAGGTATATTAGACGGCCGACTGGCGCAGTGGGCAGCGACCCTGTTTTCTGAGTCCATGGCCGTGGGTTCGATTCCCACTACTGGTATGTTTGTGTGATGAGCATGAATGTTTTTCAAGCGGAAAGCGGATGCCTTACCCGCTAGGCTTACACGGTTTCTAATATAATACTGATTTCCATGGGAAGATATAAACGAGCATCGTACAAACGCACCGTTGCTTTTCTTGAAGGTGGACCTTCATAATGCGATAAGGGTAACCACAGAGTTGAACGCTTATTTCCAAAACCCACTCGGTTAGGGTACGTACATAAATAATTGTATTCTATAATTTGAACTTGCTCCAATGACCGAATTTAAGCAGAGATCCGGGCCTCTTGGGCCGTTACCTTGACGTTTTCTCTTAGGCTACCTAAACTCATGGTTTCAGTCCTTGCACTCCTTGCGTATACAATCACCTGGTGCCTCAACCTCATGTTAATATGGCGATATCGTCTAAGACACCGGTAGATATCTTTGCACCGTTAGAGTCCTTGTAGGACTGGAGCTTATCTATAATGCAGTCGTATTTATATAAAAATACCCACCAACTCATTGTTAATCAAATTTAATTTCAATTGTTTTTTTGAAAACTATCTATTAACTAAATAATAATTGCGTTGTTGTAAAAATCCTTATCAATTTAATAAAATATATGGCCAATATGAATTTATAGTTATCAAAAGTTTAATTATTTACCACAACCACTTTATAAATTAATAATTGTCAATCCTGAGTCCTAGTCTAAGAGTATGCTACTGTACTGTATGTTTTCGACGTTGCTAGAAGCTTTGTGATGACGTTTTGATGCAAATGCCGTGCTAACATTATTAAAGTTTGTATTTCAAGTTGCTTGTAAATGGCGGCAAGGCACGTGATGTTATAACGTCGGCTATTCAATATTCAGTTTTACGCGAGAGCCTACGGGAGTTAAGAAAATGTTTAACGTCCGGTGTGGCCTTTATTTTCGTGGGGATATCCTCAGAAGGATGCAGAAGCCGTAGGCGATAGGATACCCATATAACCTGCGCTATAAAAGAAAAAGTTTATCATTCGGCAGTCGATGTAATGCTATCTCTTTCGCACAATATACGGGCGTGTGAATATTGTACGAATGAAAGAATGATTTCGGTTCTCTTTTTAAATGTAGTCTTTAATAGCGCGGTCTCAATCGGTTGCTGCATCATACCAAAAACAATCATCACAACGAAAGAATAGTTTACATTAAGAGAGAGGTTAGAAAATAATTACTATAGTCTATCGATACAAATCACGAATTATGGGTACATAGGAGTATATATATTAAATAAATAAATAAATATACCTACTACGACAATTCACACATCGCCCCAAAGTAAGCGTCGCTTGTGTTATGGGTACTGAGATAGTTGATGAATATTTTTATGAATATAATACACTTAAATACTTATAATATACAGATGAAAAACATTCATGTTCATCACACAAACATTTTTCCCGTTGTGGGAATCTGTCCACTGCGCCAACCGGCTGTCTAATATTGTACCAATACAATACAATATAGAGACACTTTTCGAGGTCTGATTCCCTCGGGTATCGTTAACTATACCAAAGCGGAAGCTCAAAATAATTCGTGTTATTCATGTCAAGTAATACTTTAAGCACGATAAGTAATATGGGTTTCCCGATTAGATAAAATTGATGATAAAAATATTTGAGCACCTATATTACATCCGAGTGTTTCACTATCTTTGGAAAAGTGTTCCATGAATAGCTAGATATAGCGAGCTGTGTAAAGCGTACCAACTTATGATATTTGGGAGAGCTGTTAAAATGCTTTCTGCTTCGTTGGTCCGGAAATTCATCATCATCATCTTCATATTAACAGCCCACTACAGTGCACGGGTCTCCTTCCACAATGAGAAGGGGTTAAAGCCGTAGTCCACCACGCTGGCCCAATGCGGAATGGTGGACTCCACACACCTTTGAGAGCAGTATGGAGAATTCTCAGGTATGCAGGTTTCCTCACGAAGTTTTCCTTCACCGTTGAAACAAGTGATTGTTTAAAACGCACATAACAGAAAACTAAGAGGTGCGTGCTGGGATTCGAACTCACCCCCCCATAAGCAAAGTCCGAGTGCTACCCACTGGGCTATCACTAGCTGATAAATTTGTGTGGCTATAAATTTTCAATAAAACAAAAATATAAGTACGTGTAAGTGTGTGCTTGATGACATTAGGCGTCAAAGCAACAACTTTTAATATAATTGAATGTTATGAAGTATTTCTATAAAGCACTTATAACAAAACAATTTAAAAAAGATTTGTCTTTCTGTCGGTATATTCTGGCGTATATCTCAAACAGCTTGAGTTGAGCTTAATTTTAGTAAAAGAACCATTCTACAAAAAAAAAAGCATATGGCAATTATAATATACTACCTTTATTAATTTTATAGGCGTCGAAATAAAAAAATCTATCAAACGGATATAATTTTAATTAGGATAAAATTTACTCCGAATGTAAAGAAGTTATAGTATATACATACTAGCCAAGAGTAAGGATATCACTAAAATAAGAAACACCCAAGTATTTTCATCGTTTCACTAACGACGGGCAAGGCAATGCGTGAGTAACGCCTGGTCAAAGAAGATTCCTAGGCATACCTTTCACCAATCGATGCAGCTAGGCAACTCAAATAATCTAACTTGTCTATGTCTTCTTGCTACAAGGTGTGGTATTTTGTGTTCGTATTATCATATTTTTAATTTTTCGTATGGATTTAAAGTTATTAAAAAAAAAATTATTTTATATTTTTTTCATGTGTCAAGGGTCAGTTTTCGAGTCCCCTTAACTTAACGATTGGCCGAATACGGTGACTATAGTCGTCACACAAGAGCTGGTGAATAGTTTTTTTCCTCGAGATTAGATTTTGTTAAAACGGGCATAAGAAAAGAAGGATAATGGATCATAACTTTTTTTTTTTATAATTAGTTTTCCTTAGCGCTCGAGCCTTTTTTATAAGTCGTGATTCAGTTAGAAGACATTCGACACAATCATAAATTGAATCTGTGACCTTTTGCCTAAGCCTTTTACGGAATTTAAGAGCGTGACATTTATAGCGAGACTAATTTTTTTTACCTTATTAAATTTACCTCAACCTATTAAAGTCCTGCAGTACTGGGCTCAGCACTCTTGTCTCTTGAGAGAGACGATTTTTGAGCTGACCCGCCACGCTGCCCCAATGCGGTTTGAAGGGCTTCCACTATTACTGTCACAATAATATGTTAGTGATAGTAACAAAGACCGGCTGCTTAGCATGCTAATAAAGGTGCGGAGGTGAACGACGCTATTTTTAAAAGCCCTGGCTTTAAATTCTTAACCGAATAAAATCAATAAGGATCAAACAATTATCGTTCAACCCTACCCGGATATCAATCAATCTTGATCTGAATCTAACATGCTAAGCTAGCGAGGTAATTGGCTTTTTTATAATGTGTCTTAATTTATTTTAACCTGAAGTTTTCTTTTAAACTGTTCTAAAAAGGAGTTAATTAACCAACTAGAAACTCGAATAGTACTAACCCTTATATTTTTACAAAGTTCGCAAAATTGTACAGCACAAAATTTAATTCTAAGAAAAATGTTTATTTTTTATTCTACTACACATAAGCGCCTGACCCCATTCTCGCCAAGTGGTAAGAAATGTAGCGGCCAACCTTTAAGGGGCTATAGTCGTTTTATTAGCCCATACCACATTTTTGACGGTAGGATGGTAACAAGTTACGTCGGAAGCCTTATATTTTTACAAAGTTCGCAAAATTGTTCAGCACAAAATTTAATTCTAAGAAAAAAAATTATTTTTTATTCTACTACACATAAGCGCCTGACCCCATTCTCGCCAAGTGGTAAAAAATGTAGCGGCCAACCTTTAAGGGGCTATAGTCGTTTTATTAGCCCATACCACATTTTGACGGTAGGATGGTAACAAGCTATGTCGGAAGCCTTTCACTAGACCAGACCAGAGACAATTCAGTAATAATAAACCCGGATCGCTTATTATGGGCCCCATAAGAAGGCCCAGAGTCACTCAGCGGGCGATGGAGAAAACTATGCTAGGAGTATCTCTACGTAATCCAAACAGATAGAGCAACCGACATAGCTCAGAGAGATGTTTAGCTGAAGGGGCAATTTGCGGGGCACATAGACCGAAAGAAGTTGGGGTCCTAAGGCGCGAGAATGGTGACCCCCGCACCGGTAATCGCACCATAGATTGCTCCAAACGAGGTGGACAGACGACATCCAGCAAGTCGCTGGGAGAGGCTGGAAACAAGAGGTACCGGACCGTGGAACTCTCTAAAAAATACCTTTGCCCAGCAGTGAACGTCAATATAATGAATTGATGATGATAACAAAACCCAGAACAACACATACCAATGACGAAAGATTACAGAATAGTCTCAGTGCTTTTACTTTTTTTTTTTTTTAACGACAATACACACATCGCCATCAAGCCTCAAAGTAGTAAACGTAGCTTGTGAAATGGGTACTAAGATGACTTATGTATATTTTTATGAATAATATACGTAAATACTTATAATATACAGATAAACACCCACGGCCGATGGACTCAGAAATCAGGGTCGCTGCCCACTGCGCCAGTCGATCGTCCAACTTTGCAAAGCTTCATTAAAAATTTTATCCATTTTAACTCGAGCGTCGTATGCGATTTCTCACGTCTCCTTTGTGGGGCATTTCTATTATTTAAATTGTATTTAAATTAAAATAAGTAACAGATAACTTGTGTCTCTTGTACAGTCTCTCTGTTGTGGTTTCTTGAACGCAATTCCCTATTTCAGAAGCTCAGTATGTCAGTGTGGAACTATTCCACTTAGTTCCTAACTAAAGGTGTTCTACGACTGATGCTTATCGAGGTTGATAGAACTTAAACCATTAATAATTTATGTAGTTCTCTCCAATAAAACATATGTTATTGTGTATGTGTATTACCATGTTTCTGACTAAGTGATTATCTGGTTTACACGATTCAGTTACATTTTCTGACGGCCGAGTGGCGCAGTGGGCAGCGACCCTGCTTTCTGAGTCCAAGGCCGTGGGTTCGATTCCCACCACTGGAGAGTGTTTGTGTGATGAACATGAATGTTTTTCAGTGTCTGGGTGTTTATCTGTATATTATAAGTATTTATGTGTATTATATTCATAAAAAAATATTCATCAGCTATCTCAGAACCCATAACACAAGCTACGCTTACTTTGGGGCTAGATGGCGATGTGTGTATTGCCGTAGTATATTTATTATATTTTCTCTTGAGAAAAAAAAATAATTTTCATTGTCATCATCTCCTGATTTCACCATACAGATTCTCCTACTTTTCGCGGAGTATAGCCGATTAAGCTTAATTTACATAATATATTATGGAATTCCGCAAAGTAACCCTGCTTCTATAAATATTGGAAAATCATCAATTATCAACACCCAAGACTAAATAAATGAAATCAAATGGATTTATCTATTACATGTACCTTCATATTTGGAACGTGAAATATCACCGTGAAGATTATTCATAAAGATAAAAAAAATGGAAAAGAACAAAGCCCTCACACCAGGCAAGCTTGCGTAATTTTATGCTACACCTGAACCAAGAAATGATATGAAAATCATGGAAAATCAAACATTGGCAAGCTGGTTATTGAAGCCATGAATCTTATTACAATAACATAAAAGGCAAAATTGCTTGTTTGATTTTGAAATTCGTCACGTATGGTAGTGACTGACGTGCGGTTGTCATGACAACGAGTATGACCCTAATGTTGGGACATATTATACAGAGATACACCGAGAGTCGTAAATTTTTAATGTACTAAAGCAGCAAACACATAGGAGCCGAGATGGAGGAGTATATTCCGATTTGATGAAATTAATTTCACACATAACGTAAACCATTTTGCCCGATTTCGCCGCAGATGACCCCGGTCTGCGTCCTGGTATTTCTCAAATTCAAATTCAATAAATGTTTTATTCATGTAGACCTTGCCATCACCGGCACTTATGAAGCTTTCATACATTTAACATGTTACCACTAACGTTAGGTGATGGTGACAACTTTTTTAATAATTGGGCGTAATTCTCCCAATTTAATAGCTTGAAATAATAATCTCTCATCGTTATTTAACGCATTTCTTAAACGTGACTCTGTGAGTCCGTTCGTTCCGTCCGGTCAGTACAATTTTCAGCTCTATAATTCTTAAGTTCTTATAGTTCAAAGGGGGAAAAGCAATCGGGTATGATTTTAATTGCAGAAAATAATAAATGTTGCGTTGCTGATTTAGTAAATTGTTGAGAACCGACTGATTTCAAACCTTGACAAAAGTAACTAATGAACTTAAATTAATTTTGTTTAAATATTGAACTAATATGTCCTTTGACAATTTGCTACGGTTCGAACCGTTGTATAAGCTATTTATTCTGAAGCCCCTTTAGGCTAAAGAATAAAACGGTTTTATTAACAAAGGCAATATTTTCTTATGGAGTATAGTATACCCACGCAATTTGTTTTTAAACTAAAATAATGCTGATGATAAAAAAGGTTCTGGATTTCTTAGAACGAAAATAACTTGAGTCTATAAGTCCAGCTCACATGGGGTAAATTCGGGTCAGTTTCAACAAGTTTTCCAGTTATTCGAGCCGATGTTTTTTCTTACTTCAAAGAACACACCGGCTCAAATCTAGCTTTGACCTAATGATTTCAACCTTCGCTTCAATTTAAAATCTTAATCACCTCAATAACATTAATAATGAAAGCGCTGAATAAATTTTCAGATGAAATAAAAATGTCCGTCAATAAGTCCACGGGGGAAGGTTCCAAACCTGACAAGCATTTTATTGGTTGAAGCAATTTATTATCGACATAAAACGGTACATTTTCACTAGCAGGTGACTTTTTTGTCCTCTTACTTAAGCGGTAGCGATAAATAATCGATATTTTAATTTACTTGCCATCAAAACTCGACAGAAATGCTATTGGTAAAATTACTTTGCAATTTTCTCATTGAGTCAGTAAATAAAAATAAAGCGCGATTGCTTTATAAAATCATTGATATTAAAAAACATGCGGGGCGGTCTCTGGGATCTGCAGATAAACTGTAAACTAAATCTATGTCATATATTACGTCCATAAAATGTTCGGTGATGATGACGCGAGTTCAATGATTTTTGTTCACCCAAAAAGTGTTAAAAGCGCCTTAAGATGATTTGATTTCAACTTCAACTTAAGAAAAATTACTTTATATTTGAAAAAAAGATGCGAAATTGTATCAAACTGCTCAAAGCTTTCAACTTAAACACGCTACAGTAAATTTTAATGGCAACACGAAAACATTTGGAGTCGTAAAAAGTAAATTAATGTTGTCGCAAATTAATGGAGAGCCTACGGTTCTTACGCACAATTCAATTTACGCGATTACCTCCATTATGAATTCGGTGGACTTAAATTCAACGATAACACTTTGTTTTCCTAATAGAATTACAAATTGTATCCATTTTAACCTTGGTATTCCTCTCGAGACTAACCGTTTTCGTTTTCTTTATTACAGATGGATTGGCGAGTGATTCTGGATCTGAATATGAAACAACTTCACCTCAGCTAAAATGCTGTCCTACGATGATTTCTACGACGATTTTATAACAGCTGGCAAGCATGTTTCTACTATGAATCTAAACGGATCATCCTTTGTCGGAGGCGTTTTAATTTTTACCAAAACACTGACAGGAGAATCAGTTGAATTGCTGGAAGAACCGAAGTCAAACAGGACTACTGATATAATTGATGTGAAGGTCGTTCAAGTAGCATTCTGTATTCTCTACTCAATAATTTTCGTCCTCGGAGTATTTGGCAACGTATTAGTCTGCTATGTGGTCTTCCGGAATCGAGCGATGCAAACCGTCACCAATCTTTTTATAACAAACTTGGCTTTATCAGATATACTGCTATGCGTTTTCGCTGTACCTTTAACACCTATGTACACATTTCTCGGAAGATGGGTATTCGGGAGGCTACTTTGTCACCTCATGCCATATGCGCAGGGAACGAGCGTCTACATATCCACCCTCACTTTAACATCTATAGCCATAGACAGATTCTTCGTCATCATATACCCATTTCATCCACGAATGAAACTCAACACGTGCGTCTTCATCGTAATTTTCATATGGGTGTTCTCTTTAGTAGTCACCTGCCCCTATGGTCTGTTCATGGGTATACAGATAACTAATAACAGAACTTATTGCGAGGAGAGTTGGCCCTCCGATAAGTCAAGGAAGATATTCGGTGTCTTCACAACTGTTTTACAATTTCTTATACCATTTTTAGTGATAGCTATTTGTTATACATGTGTTAGTATAAGATTAAACGACCGCGCTCGATCTAAGCCAGGTGCTAAAAATACTAGGAGAGAAGAAGCAGATAGAGATAGGAAAAAAAGAACTAATAGGATGCTTATATCAATGGTAGCCATATTTGGTATGTCGTGGCTACCTTTGAATCTTATTAATATATTTAACGATTTTTACGCACAAATGACTGAGTGGAATTATTATTACGTTTCATTTTTCCTTGCTCACTCCATGGCGATGGCGTCAACTTGTTACAATCCATTTTTGTATGCGTGGCTAAACGAGAATTTTAGGAAAGAATTTAAACAAGTACTGCCTTTTTTCGAAGCATCTGGAGCTGTTAGAAACAGTTACCATTCAGGACGAATGCCAACTCATAAGGCTGATAAAATATGCAATGGCAATGAAACTATACAAGAAACTTTGTTAGCATCTTCCTTCAACAGAGGCCCCTCAATTAAGCAAAGAATGCTAGAAAATAACGACAAGAAAGACAATGGGGTTGAAATTGAGAACATTTTGTTAGAAGAGAAAACTATATCAGCCACATTTCATACAAAGACTGAGAATATTAACTTGCAATTAATAGACGAGGAATCGCACTTTAGCGACATCAAAGAAGTAAAGCCAGCAATATAAAAGTAAGTAATAATTTAAGCAGCACATACACTTAATCTATATATCTAAAAGAGAAAGTGTGTGGGTATGTTCCGTATAAGCTCCGAAACGGCTGAACCGATTTCAATAAAACTTTCAGGGAATCTCCGGATTGACCTGGCGAGTAATCCTGTAAAGTTTGGGGACGATCGGAGCACTCCTATTTTTGAACTGTCAAATACAGCTTTTATTTACTATGATGATATTCTATTGTTGGGTGTACATGGGTGTAGATAATGATCTTCACCCGCTCTAGAAGAGAATGAATACGGAGAGAAATAAACGAATTAATATACTATGAGACATAAATTAAAAATTTAATGATGTAAGTTTATTGTTTAAATAAAATAAAGCAAAATCTAGCCCGGCGAAGCGGGCTGGGTACGCTAGTATATAATATTTTTTTATTGACGGCCGATTGTCGCAGTGGCTAGTGGCCCTGCTTTCTAAGTCCATGTAGGTGCGATCCCCGCGACTGGAAAAATGTGCGTGTGATGAACATGTATGTTTTTCAGTGTCTGGGTGTTTATGTGTATATAAGATGGTAGCCACAAGTAACCTGTAAGTGATAAGGCAGTTATACTAATACCATAGGTTTTTACACTGCCAAAACGTTAAATCGCTTGGTGCCACGACTTTGTCGGTAGTGTTGTAAGCCACAGGTTCCAAAGTCAAAGTCAAATATTTATTTATTCAAATAGGCACATAGCACTTTTGATGCGTACATTGGATTAAAATATGGCATAGAAGTGAGTTAATAAATAAATTCGTCAACTTAAAACTATAGCAACGAGGGTTCCAAACTCACCCTGGGAAAGTGGTAGAAGTTTGTGTGCTAGCAACATTCCGCAGGTGTGAAGTGAGACGTAGGCGTTTTCACTGTTTTTAGACACAGCGCACTGCATGCAATAATGGCTGAATGAGGGTTCCGTATGTTCTTAATACTAGGGTTTCAAGTTGAAATTGAACTCTTTGACTTCAGGTACTTACCAGACGTTTGTCTCAATATCAAAGTCAGGACAAATGCGACTTAAAGAGAATGCTGAAATTTCGAAGCGTTTGGCAAAAGGCAATAAGTCTTAAAGTTGTTTGCAGCAAGTGTTTATTACCGTTATAATATGGTAAAGCGATGCTATAACTCCGTGAAATCTTTACCGTTTTTCGTTTCAAAGTGTATACCTACTGTCTTATCTCCCTAAAAAAGAACAAGTATTTTCTTCCGCGAGAGAGAAAATTAGAGCTTAGATTCACCACGCTATTCTAATGCGGAATGGCGAGCTTTTAACAATTACTATCTCTTTCTTAATTATGATTGGGAACGATGGCTTAATACGCGCTGTGGCACGAGAGTTAAAAATAAATACTTATGTTACAGTAATTTTGTAAAATGGGTTAATAATTAAACTTTTGAAAACTATTAAAATTCAAAAAATTCTTAATACATATATTTCAAGCACGTCAAATATAGGCACTTTTAAAACGTCAAGTCAGTCTGTTTGTGTGAATCTACCACCGGTTGGGAAGGCAGATTCCACCGAGAAGAGCCGGCAAAAAACTCAGAAGATTGCACTTTTCAAGATCTTTTTCCAGTTACAATGTTTAAAATTTTCTATTTTGCGAAAATTGATAAGTGCCAGATATTTTACTAAATTTACTAGCAGTTTACACGATGTGTAAATAATATTTTTTTTTCAAGAAATAATTAAAATTATATTTGATTCACAGCTGATGTCCATGACATTGTGTCGTGGGTTTTTGGTATAAATGCGGGTGCATTTGCGTTGAACTGGAGTCTTGTGTACTATCACGTATCAATTTTGGATATACCTGAGTATCGTACCTTGTAATCCATAGTTAATACGTTTAATTATTTATGTTTCTTATTTTTTATTATTTTTTATAAAATTGATATTTCCTCCAAGTGTAGATAAAAACACTATTAAAAATTATAAAAACTACTTATTTTGTTATTACTACGTTTTATAACATGTTACTTATAATTTGTATACGCAAATCCAATTAAATGTAAATAAGGCAAGAACATATATTGCTTAGCATGGATAATCGTATGCCAACAAATGCAAATTTATCCGGCCCAATTTAGTAAACAAGTCCTCAAGGTATATTGCTATCAATAACATTAGGTTAAAATAGCTTAAGGGAGTTTCTGAACTCGTATTAAGTCCCTAATATTAATGGTATTAAAGTCAACGCATAATATCTATGTTAGTTTTATGAAAATAGATTGTTTAAGTGATGTTTATCACTTAAACAATCTATTTTCATATTCTATTTTCTTCATTCTTTAAAATAATCTATCTATCTATCTTATATATATAAAATAGAAAGTGTGTGGGTATGTTCCGTATAAGCTCCGAAACGGCTGGACCGATTTCAATGAAACTTTCAGGGAATCTCCGGATTGACCTGGCGAGTAATCCTGTAAAGTTTGGAGACGATCGGAGCACTCCTATTTTTGAACTGTCAAACTGTCAAATACAGCTTTTATTTACTATGATGATAATCTATTGTTGGGTGTACATGGGTGTAGATAATGATCTTCACCCGCTCGAGAAGAGAATAGAAGAAAATGAATACGGAGAGAAATAAATGAATTAATATACTATGAGACTTAAATTAAAAATTTAATGATATAAGTTTATTGTTTAAATAAAATAAAGCAAAATCTAGCCCGGCGAAGCGGGCTGGGTATGCTAGTTTTTATATAAATGTAACCTAAAATAAACTATTTACAACTAAATAAAATCTAAAACGTCTTCGAAACCACCGTTCCTAAGATGCTGGCAGCATTACCCCTTTGGATAGCCAAACTAATTCGTTGGCCAAGATAACTGCCCGCTCTAGGATCACCGGTAGACTCGATAACCCTTTCCGATAATTCTTTGAAAAGAGCTGCCTCCGGACCCCACGATCCCAAAGTCTCTACTCCTACTAGTGATGTTTTGAATATGTTAAAAAGCTTTGCAGAAAATCGGTGCATTAAATCTCATTTAGGTTAAAATCAACTTGATGAATTACAAATATGTTTGCTTTTTCCACAGGGGTCAATAGGTTTCTAAGTTCATAATAATAATATAATGTTGAGTCGACCGTTATTGTTCTGATCGTCGTTTCAGTCAATGGTCTTCTCGCGAAAAGCTTCGACAAACTTCTTAAGAAGCTTTCGCTTGGGTGTTGGATCAAGGTCGGATACAGAAGGCAGTAGTCCTTGAAACGGCGCGTATTGTGAGGAGGTTCCTCACTCTGGAGCCCTGACCGCCGGTTGCTTGGGCATTCAAAAGCCCCGCAAGCGGAGGGTGGATATTTTTTCTAATAAATTTATAATAGTGTTTTATATTTTTTTAAGCATTGTTAAGAATTAACAAAATATACATATAATCAATAAATTATAGAATCATAATAATAGATTTATTGTTCCTTACAACGGTTTACATACAATTTTAAATAAAATAAATAAATAAATATACTAGGACAGTACACACATCGCCATCTAGCCCCAAAGTAAGCGTAGCTTGTGTTATGGGTACTAAGACAACTGATGAATATTTTTATGAATAACATACATAAATACTTAAAATATACATATAAACACCCAGACACTGAAAAATATACATGCTCATCACACAGACATTTTCCAGTAGTGGGAATCGAACCCACGGCCTGGGGCTCAGAAAGCAGGATCGCTGCAAACTGCGCCAATCGGCCGTCAAAATCTAAATTTACATAATTAAATCCTACATACATTTAATGTTTAAGTATTTTACTTAAAACTATGTTAGATTCAATATTTGTTGTAAGCCCCCTCTATGAGTAGCCAGGACTTTCTAATCTAGGTTCATAGCCTGCTTTAAATTATTAGGTACCAAAGGATGCCCGCGACATTTCTCCGTTGGATTTCTGATTTCGAATTTTCGATCGAAAGACCGTCTTAGTATAGTTGTATACTACAACTATACTAAGACGATCTTTCGGTTAGCCCGCTAATATCTTAGACTGCACTTACCGCCAAGTAAGAGCAGTCAAGAAGTCAAGGGTCAACTTTTAGTATAATGACAAGTATTACGTTTGTGTTGTGTTGTATTGACGGCCGATTGGCGCAGCGTGCAGCGAGCTTTCTGAGTCCAAGGCTATGGGTTCGATTCCCACAACTTTAAAATTGTTTTTGTGATGAACATGAATGTCTTTCAGTGTCTGGATGTTTAAATAAATAAATAAATATACAACGACGTCACACACATCGCCATCTAGCCCCAAAGTAAGCATAGCTTGTGTTATGGGTACTTAGATAGCTGATGGATATCTTTATGATTATAATACACTTAAATACTTATAATGTACTGATAAACACCTATGTGAATATTATAAATATTTATGTATATTATTCATAAAAATATTCATAAGTCATCTCAGTACTCGTAACTCAAGCTACGCTTACTATGGGGCTAGATGGCAATATGTGTATTGTCGTAGTATATTTATTAATTATATATTTTAGTATAATTATATGCTGTAAAAAGCAACCGCACTATTAAGATAATGATATCTATCATTTACAAAGGCATGCATATTTGACATGACATATTTAAAATTGTTCTCCACTCTTTTGTTTCAGACGTCAACATCGTCACAGTCACACTCCGCGACAGTAGCGTACAGAAACATACAGTAACAAAAAGATATGATTATATGCAGCGCAAAATCACTCGCAACGAGCATCAACGTTCTTGCTTTACATTTTAATGACATAAATTAATCGAACGGGCAATCGTGATAAAGCCGTTGTTACTTTAAGCTGAAAACAGACAGACAACGCAACAGGCTTTATTTTGCGAAATTCCATGATGTACAATGAACAATGAACTTAATTTGCTATACTCCGCGAAAAGCAGGAGAATCTATACAAATATAAATATTAATACTCAATACCATATCATACGCGACTAAAATATCTGTTTTTAGCTTAACGGTTATTTATTTACGTACAACATAAAGTGTGTATTTTTATATTCACCTCGCTGGATTTTCGCAAAAGAAAGCTGACACAATATTGTTATAATAACAGACAAAAAATTACTCACACCGGGATATTTCATCCCCCAAAAAATTGTCTGACATCGGGTGTAATAAGTTTACGTGCTGACTTTTCTCGTGGAGTAAACCTTTTATAAATAACATTTAATAATAAGGTTACAGCTACTATTTATTACGGAGGTATATTTACTGAATAGAGCAGTTTTTTTAGGCTATTAAATATTTAATAAAAATTAAAAAAAAACTTTTAAGGCTAGTAATTAATTGTGTGTATTTAATACCGTAATTTCGTTAAATTCAACGAAATTATAGATTTATACAGAAAAACTGATTTAAAAAAAATTCAAATTTTTATTTAAGATGTAGTCACTTGCTTTGCTTAGTGTCATATAAGAAAAATTCTTTAATCAATATTTTTAAGTTAAGTACATTTTTGTAAATATAAAATTAGACAGTATATAATTAGAAACAAATTCCTTGTCTGAAGTATAACGATGAGAATTGAAATGCAAGTAGGTATCCAAGAGGCCTATTCGTTAAGGATACTTTGATTTTAAACTTAACTGATGTTATAAACGATATTTAAGGATGTTTCTTTAATAAACTTTGAGCCCAATTTCAAACTTCGTCGTGTATACATTATATTATTATTATATAGAGAATTGAGCAGTGGGGATAACAAAGTTTATCAAAGTTATTTTATATACCATATGTAACAACACTTATGCAATACCCCCAAATCAAAAAAGGTGTTGGATATGTGTTTATTAAATTTTTTTTACAATTCTGAAAAGAATATTTTTTTTTATATTTTTAATATAATACGTTCGAAGTTTGAAATTAAGTGTTTATTAAGAAACAAAAATAAATATAAAAATAATTATAAGTGCTAACTTAGTTTTTGATAGGGTAGGGTAAGTAAATGTACAAATAAACATTAATTATAACATTTACTGCATATTTTATTGTACATAAGTCATATTATTGTTGTTTTCAATTCAATATGTAGAATATGAAAGTAGGAATACTTGATAGAAGTATTTGTTACCGAAATAAAAAATAAATGGCATTGTTTTCTAATATTTTTGTATTATTTTGTGTTTTCCCACGGCGTACGAACTAACTCTACTGCTTCTTCTATACACGATTGCCCAAGAAGGCAGCGTACCTAAACGCACTGAGTTTTTTATGTATGTATGAACGGATAGATGTGTATATGTAGTAGGTATAGCTGTTTACATACCTCGCTAATTGCCTTCTAAATGCTTGAACAGATTTGCATCTTTGAGGTATCGTTAGAAATTTCACTAGCTATTACTTTTTTTATGGTGCCTGTATATTTTCTAATGTGAAAATTCATACAGTATTCTGGACTAATTTAGTTTATCTTGAATGCCGACTAGATTCTCAATAGATGCCCTTTTTAAAATAAATATTTTGAATTTCGTCTGATTGGCGTATTTTTTTTTTAACTAGAAGTGTCCCTTGAATCTGACCTGGTAATGACTAATGGTGCAGTCTGTGATGGTAGCGGGCTAACCTGTTAGGGGTGTGGCAGTTATATAAAATCCGTACCTACCCCTAATCAGTTTCTACGCAGCATCGTAACGGAATGCTAAATTGCTTCGTGGTACGTCTAGGTTGAATTTGTGTGTATTCACAGCTGAAGCCACCAGAGAAGCAAAGCTACTGGAGGCCAATTTTCTCACAAAAGGTTTAAACTTCTTCAAGTTTAATAAAATGGTTTGTAGTGAGGAAAGAATTGCAGAAAATAATCAGTAATTAAACTATAATAAATGAATTCATCATTACTCATTTGAACTGATCCCGTATATGTTTTACTTAAACTAAAAAAAAATTAGAGATGATTTTTTTCTACCCTATTATGAGCGTGACTACACAACGCAAAAGCCGACGGAATAACTGGCTTTCGCCGTCAGCTTATCCCGCAGGATAAATTATGATTTAGATGAGTTACGATGAGCTAATCTGACCAAGCCTTTTTTTAATAGTAATAATTGACGGCACAAGGACATGGCCCACCCGAAAGTAGATACGATGGAATCCATCGCCTATTTGCAATGAACGTGTTCGTTGAATGCCGCGCCATCCACGTCCATCAACCTGAGGGGTAGGCGTTAAGTCTCAGTCCGGAATACAGCAATGCTGCTTGAAGGCAGAAATAGGCACAGAAGTAGTACTTCTCCGGGCGTGTTTTTCCGCAAGAAGTTTTACTACTTTTCAAGCTCTTCTATTACTTAAAGCCTCTACGTGTTGGACCATGTTGCTTAGCAAGTTAAAAGGCTGGGCGTTACGCGTGCTGCCAGTGTTTATGTACAGCGACATAAACTAATTTGGTGTAATTTTGGTACACAAATTAACTACAGATCTAAATGCGAAGCTACTCTTTACTACAAATAATATTGTATAGGAAACCACTACTCTTATATCTGGCCATTAGATAACTTTAATGATACCACCATTATATAGTATTACCAAATAGTCCGCTGTTACCAAGGATCGATGATATCCTATAAATCGAGGTAAAACCCAGATAAAATATCTTAATACAGTTTTCACGTGCATTCTAAGGGAGAAATGGAAAATGTAAGTATTCGATTTCAATTTCAATAGCACCGAATTCATGACGTGAACGCTTCGCGAACATATAAAAGAATGTGTAAGCGAAAACTTTCCAACGGTAAAAGTTAAAGAAAATTCCACAACTGTGCTTCTGAAGTTATAAATCTGATGCAAGTATTTGATACAAGGCGTAAGTCTTCGAAGAATACCTGTTTTCTGAAACTATTTTCCGAGAAACAACATTTTCCGGGATAAAAGTTCTATTCTGCGCTATACCCCGACACCTGTCTCCCGACATCTTTGTCCCGATACCTGTGCCCCGACATCATCGTCATTATTAATTTATCGGACTTTCGTCATCATTGACACAAGCCCTCAAATTGTATACGCTGTTATGTTAGACTTTTCTTTTTTACTTCTTATGTTTTGAATTAGTTTTTATGGAAAAATAAATATGCTTCATTTGATTTAATATTCTAAAAGGGTGATTCCTCATGAAATATACTTATGCACCCTTCAACTGTATATTTTCGTAATTCGGTTACTCGTTGTATATTAGAGATACTGGTAATTCTATTGGTAATCAAAGCAAATCTATAAACCAAACTAAATTGCTATCGAATTGATTGATTTATTATATGGTAATCTTAATATATATAAATCTCCTGTCACGATGTTTGTCCGCGATGGACTCCTAAACTACTTAAGCGATTTTAAATTAAATTGGCACACCGTGAGCAGTCTGGTCCAACTTAAGAGATAGGATAGCTTAGATCTTTAATTGTAGTCGCACTTTTTTTTTATTGCAAATTATTTGTCTATAATTAATTGACAGTCACATGTTATATATAATACTATACTCATTTAAGGCTTAGCTATTCTGAATACTTTAAAAACAAAATCAAACGCAGACGAAGTCGCGGGCAACAGCTAGTAATATATATAAATCTCCTGTCACGATGTTTGTCCGCGATGGACTCCTAAACTACTTAACCGATTTTAAATAAAATTGGCTCACCGTGAGCAGTCTGGTCCAACTTAAGAGATAGGATATCTTAGATCTTTAATTATAGTCGCAATTTTATTTTATTGCAAATTATTTGTCACATGTTATATATATATATGTATATATATATACTACAATACTCACTTAAGGCTAAGCGATACTGAATACTTTAAAAACAAAATCAAACGCAGACGAAGTCGCGGGCAACAGCTATTGGTAATATAAATAGTGTACGTCGCAACGTATTAAATAAACTATTGCAGGTAAGGTAAACTTAATTTTTTAACATATACTGTACGAGTATAGTTTGCTGCATTTTTCATATCTGTGGAAACCTGTTACTGAACTTTTTAGTATTAGAACTAAATTAGTTTTAGAACTATTTAGTAATTACAACTGTTGGTTTTCCAATTAAAGAAAAACAAATAAATTGACCGTTTGCGACACTGAAATATACTTATTCATTTAATTTGTTCATCGTGGAAAAGCACCTGTCAGTTTAGCTTAATTTGGATTTGTTTTTTTTTACTTAAAAAGAAAGCTTATGAATCCTTCCAACGCTTTTTTTAGCTGCCAGTAGTGGTATCTTTCAAAACCAATAATTCAAAATTTAAAATATACGATCGGTATTAATCTAAGGGATAAAATAAAAATCCCTGTTATAAGAAAATCAACCGGACTCGAAGATGCAGCTACAATAGCTAAAATGGTGTTGAGCAGCTGAGCATGACACGTGATGCACCAAACTAATACGCAATGAAGAGAAAAAAATTATAAGCTAGCCACATTCCGCGCGCTTTAAAGTGAGACGTGCGCTAGGCGTTTTCGCTGTTTGGACACAATGCATACAATGTATGTCTGTATATTCTTAATTAAATGGACCGCCTCCATATGATAAAATGATAAAATGGTGAATTAAATGTTTTTTTTGCAACGCCCTCAATTTTCTATTTTTTTATTTATTGAAACCAAAAGTATGAAATATTTTACAGGTTCTTCACACCCTTAAGCCTTGTCGATTGGTCAGGATACTGTACATTCATCTCAAATGACGATAGATTAGATACCTAAATGCTCGCAGTGTAGGTATGCGAGAAAACATATTGTTGTTAGGGTATTTTGCAATTTAAACAGTATCAAAACATTGCGTAGTTAGAAGAAGTAAGCAAATAAAATACCACATACAGGCTGTTCCGTTTATGAGCGTATCACGTTATAAATTTGTAGTTTAAATATTGGTATATTGCATGTATTTGTATAAGTACGCTAAAAATAATCAGTAAATTATCGGGACATAATTATATAATTATCATACCTATAATTTAGTTATGCTTTTTTTAAATTAGTTGGATTTGATTACGGATATCTATCAATGTACTGTATCGGGGGTTATTTAATTACTTGTATATACAAAAGTAACATATAACTCGTAAAGAAGCATTGCTATTTAATTTTAGTCTTATAATTATTATTATACAGATTGATATACTGAACTGGACTACAATACGTGTAGTCCAGTTCAAAGTGAACTAACTATGCGTAAATAAAAGTAACATATAATTGATAGAGAAGCATTGCTATTTAATTTTAAAGTCTTATTATTATTATTATACAGATTGTTGTACTGAACTGGCACACGTGTAGTCCAGTTTAAGGTGAACTTACTATGCGTAAATAACAGTACCATATAATTCATAAAGAAGCATTGCTATTTAATTTTAAAGTCTTATTATTATTATTATACAGATTGTCGTACTGAACTGACATACATGTAGTCCAGTTCAAAGTGAACTGCGTATGCGTAAATAAAAGTTACATATAATTTATAAAGAATTATTGCTATTAAATTTTAAAGTCTTATTTTTATACAGGTGGTTGTAATGAACTGACACACGTGTAGTCTAGTTTAAGGTGAACTAATCGTAAACAATGCACAGTCTTTGGTTAGCTATCACAGTTAGCTTAATTAACAACAGTATCAAAATTAATTGACCGAATGCTACCGAATTATCTTGCGTGAGGTATTTCAATTATTACTGACTGGCGCATACTGTTTGCTGGATTGAATTCAAGCTAATAGCGGAAACAAATTAATCGTCTGTTTACGTCACTAACTGGATGCACAATTTGTAGCTAACAAGGAATTTAAACTATATCAGAACTACGGGATGGTAATGTATTTAGATTTTCGATACAGTCAGAAACATTTTGTGACCCAGTTTAATGATTTGCAGGCTGAGTGATATTTAATCGTTATCTAACAGTTGGAGTCTATTACGAAAGACCGCAAACGGAAATTGAAGCAACGAGATTTCATTTATTTAAACTCTTTATTTGTACACCATTACACAGTAAGGTAAATAAAGGACTAATAGAGAGAAACACAAATACTGGAGTAAAATACAAAAGGCGGACTTATCGCTTAGAAGCGATCTCTGCCAGGACTTTAGGATCAGGATAACAAGAGCGAGAACAAATAGATGTTGCAAAATTATTATAAACCTACATTTAAATATCTACATAAACAAAAATAACACAAATAAAAATAAAATATAAAATAATATATTTTAAGACCAAGCGTGACCGTCTCTTTCTAGAAGGGTATTTTTAGTTTTTTCATCCATCATAATCATTTAAATCAACAAACTAATCAAAAAACTACTGGGTTTTATTTAAGTTTATATTTTATTTTTCGCTTCTATCCATTTATTTATGGGGCAGTCAATCTTATGGGCCCAAGACGCCAAATTTTCAAATACGACACTGGTAGGATCTAAGTTCTATAGTTTAGTAAGTTATAGGAAGGGTGGCAAAAGCAAACCTTTTGAACATTCCTCTCCAAAAATAAGTAATCTAAGCTAAACAACGTGGAATTCATGTGTTAACCAGCGTTATCACACGGAAACTGTCTAGAACCCCCAGATTCCCCCTACGCTCGCTTATCTGATTTCCTGCAACTCACTTGCCAATAATATGTTATTTCCGTTTAAGCAAAATTCCTGTAACTTCTGCTAATAATATTCTATATCCCCTTTAGCGAAATTTATTTATTTTTATTAAGACTACCAACTAAATTACATGTATTATAGTTATGAATAAAGCTAGCCTCAAGTTACTAATGACACATAATTTCACTTATAGGTGAATCATGCACTGGTTAGTATGTACGATAACTCAATTTAATACAAGAATTATTAAAATATATGATAAGATATATAAACAGAAATAGAAACTTACATTTTAATTTTAATATTTAAGGAACTGAGAAAACAAAGTTGGAGTACCTAATCATTAAATTACGAGTCACCTTCTAGCGAAGTGGCAAACGTTTAAATAATTTTAGTTTTAAATTTTCCTAGTGTAAGATACACTTAAATTACTGTAAACACTGTCGTAAATCATCCAAATCCAATTCCATACCGTTTCCAATGGTTTTCGATAGTCTTGGGCATATTATAAGAACAATTAAAAGCGATGTATATTAATTATTTTTTTTAACTATTTATATTTATTTATTCTGTAAGCTATTTTTTTTGACATTCATCATCATCTACAGCCTAATAGAGTCCACTGCTGGACTAAAGGCATCAACAGCCTA
This sequence comes from Pararge aegeria, assembly GCF_905163445.1. Classification (NCBI taxonomy): domain Eukaryota; kingdom Metazoa; phylum Arthropoda; class Insecta; order Lepidoptera; family Nymphalidae; genus Pararge; species Pararge aegeria. The sequence goes on along the minus strand of NC_053195.1, from coordinate 3,591,489 downwards.
TTAAAGTCCACTGCTGGACTAAAGGCATCAACAGCCTATTAAAGTCCACTGCTGGACTAAAACTGTAGGACTTGCCCATAACACCACGCTGGGCAGGTTGGTGATCGCAGTAGGTGGTAGTAGTAGGACAGCACAGAGGACACTTCTGCCCGCTCTCCGTTATGTTCCCCTAGTCGCCTCGTACGACACCCGCGGGAAGAAAAGCGGTGGTGGCAACTGTATTCTGATCTGCCGTCACCACACGACACTAGTTATCAGTAATTTGGCATTATTTATCAATAATTTCATTTATTGGTTTATTAATCAGATCATTCATTAAAAAATGATAATGGTTGCTCTTCTAATAATTTTAAATGACATTGTGATATGGTGATAACAAAAAAAAACACCCCGCTAAGTTTGTTGTGGGCTTCTTCTTACGCGTACCAGGACGCGTTTGGAACCCTCATAGCTTAAGTTTTAAGTTTACGAATGTTATCACCATCATCTCACTACCGTGTAATTCTTATGTACGCATCAAACGTGCCACCTATGGGCCTACTTGAATAAAGATATTTTTTACTTTGACTTTGACTTTTGACTTATATAATATTTCATTATTATTTTTTCCTGACCCTAATCCCTTTGGCAAATGCCTGTTCTAAGCCTTTCCAATATTCTCTATTCATTACTCGCCTCGTCCAAGTTCTTCTTGCTATAGCCGCAATTTCGTCTTCCGATCTTTTGATCATCCTCATCAACCCATCAACGGTTTATGGGGCACGGGTCTCCTCTTAAGATGACAAACGTTTAGGCCGTGGTCCACCACGCTGGCCAAGTGCCGATTGGTGGACTCCACACGCCCTTCATTATGATGAATTCTCAATCATGCAGGTTTCCTAACGATGTTTTCCTCCGCCGTATTTGATTGGTTAAATTAAAACGCATATAACTCCGAAAAGTTACAGGTGCTGGGGTTCGTACTCGGTTCCCAGGAAGAGAAGCCGAAGCATGACTTACTAGACTATCACCGCTTCTTCGTGCCGCTAAGATGTGGAACGCCCACCCGGCAACTGTGTTTCCTGCCATGTACAATTTGAGTACCTTCAAGGCTAGAGTGAATAGGCTTTTTCTAGGCAAGCATGCTCCAACTTAGACCTAATCATTGCTTTCTAACGGGCATGATTGTCGTCAATAGCTGGCCTATCGTTAATATAAAAAAAAAAACCTAGCACTAGCTACTAGTCTCTATTTTAACTCACCCAAAATGGTGTGTAACCATCGTCATTTAAGGAGTTCAGTTTTTAGTGTAACCAGTTTTGCTCTGGTGGGTTTCCTAATATTTGAATGAGGTATTCTGTCTGCTTATGTCCACCAATCCGCTGGGTCAGCGTAGTGAACTACGGCCTTTTTAATTTAGTTATTATGTTATTTTAATTTTTAATTATTGATTTTAATTAATTATTGTTATTTATCTGAGGGTTTTTTATATTTATTTTATTTTCTCAATTTTTATATGAGACCGAGACCTAAAATAAACTCTTTATATTGCTTCTGTCCTATATTTATCTCGTAAATAATATTCTACGCGGCATCGTATCAGAACTCTCAATCGTTTGGCAGCACGTTATTGTGAGTAGATTTGTAACTAGCCACGGCCTCCAGACCAGACCAGCTGAAACTCACACTGATCGGGCCTGCCGTGAATCTATTCCTGAAGCTTTCACTTATAAGCCACAGCTTTCGCCACTGCGCCTCACGACCTCTGATGATCTCAGCGTCAGAGGTGCTTTGTAATATTATAAGTGGAATATTGTCCTTTTTTGAAAAAAGTAAACAGGTACTGCTAATTATTATTCCTAACGTCGGGCATCAAAGGCAAAGTTTTGATTAAACCATGAAAAAGTTTAATTATCAAGGAAATATGTACAGAACCTACGTTCTGACTACTAAGCAGGAATTCAAATGGTTGATCCGTAAGTATTGAAAAATTTAATTAAATTGAAATTACTATTCAAAGGGCAAACCCAAAAGACTTAATTTCCTCTTGATTTTTTTTATAACATCTTTAACTCAAACGTTAAAAAGATTTACTCAACTTTATTTTCTCGTTTATTTTCTTTGTGAAAATGTAGATTAATTAACAAAAGTTATAGGCCTGGAAATTCTTAGTGAATTTCGTATTATGTACCAGCGTCAACTACATTAAAATAACATGTACTATTATAACAACTTTTAAGTTCTTCACGGCGAGCAAAAGATATTATGTTATTCATGACTATATTTCAAACTCAAAATTTCTTTATTCATGTGGGCCTATCACAGGCACTTATGAAGCTTTCTGTTTAAATTTTATTATTATAAATTTACATATCTTTTAATAATGCTTGTATAAAATTGAGTTATCGTACATACTAACCAGTGCATGCTGTGACTACCTATAAGTGAAATTATGTGTCATTTGTAACCTAAGGCTAGCTTTATTCATAACTATAATACATGTAATTTTGTTGGTAGTCCTAATAAAAATAAATAAATAAATAAATAAACTAATTGGCTTACACGTAAGCAATTGAGTAAAGTTTTCGCCGCAGAAAGCAAACGCTGGAGACAATTCTTAATATAGTCTTGTTAGTAATTTATATGTTAAAACTGTAACAAATTAAAGAGTACTATATATTATGTTATTATGTTATGTATGTAAAGCGGTGATAGGGGGTAGGAGCTCGACTTCGCATCCCAGCAAGCACCTCTATCTTTTCTTTGCTATGTGCGTTTAAAGTAATTAAAATACTTGCTTCAACGATGAAGGAAAATATCGTGTGGAAACCGTCATGCCTGAGAGTTCTTGATAATGTTCTCAAAGGTATGTAGGATGAAACAAAGCTTCTAATTCGTCGCAGCAAATATAAATTATTTTGTTCAGTCTAAAAGGAAATATATTTTCTGTATTTGTTGTGGCTCCATTGGTTGCCTGGAAGAAATTGCTATGAGGCCGCAAAATTGTATACCTTGTTTGGTTGCACTTTTCTTTTTTATGTCCTTTTTGTTGTTTGCAATAAAAGTAAATTAATTCATTATTAAAAACACAAACATAAAGTTTCTTCTTATCCAAAAATAATATAATATAAAGGGCGCAACTTAAACTGGCTATGAATGTAAAGCCTTTAAAATCTTCGTTCTTTTTTACGATCTCACAAAAGTCGTTAAACTGCTCTTTGAGAGCATAATTCCTTTGGTCTGCAGAAACTAATCTTAATTCGTCGTTCAGCATAGGTACCTACATTTGAGCTAGTCTTAATATATATAAATCTCCTGTCACGATGTTTGCCCGCGATGGACTCCTAAACTACTTAAACGATTTAAAACAAATTGGCACACCGTGAGCAGTCTGGTCCAACTTAAGAGATAGGATAGCTTAGGTCTTTAATTATAGTCGCAATTTTATTTTATTGCAAATTATTTGTCTATAATAAACAATCGTAGCTTTAGTTTTAAGTTTACGATTGTAGTTATCGCCATCACTACTCACTGCTATGTACACATTTTGTATATCTATGTGCCTATTTGAATAAAGAAATATTTGACTTTGACTTTGACTTTGACTTTAAATTGACAGTCACATGTTATATATATATACTACTATACTCATTTAAGGCTTAGCGATACTGAATACTCTAAAAACATAATCAAACGCAGACTAAGTCGCGGGCAACAGCTAGTATATTATAAAATCAAGATTACAAGCCGTTTTTCAGTGCAAGCAATTTATTGTCCTTTCTTTCAAGCCAATAAAGTGCTAGAATGCAATCACATATGGTACCTGATGATGTAGCTTAAGAGCTAGCCTAAATGGGCCTACAAAGATGGACCCCAAGACAAATAGAGATTGGCCACTTGCTAATTCCCCGATGTTCTCATGATATTTAACTCTTCCCTATTATCCTGCTTATAATAGTAATAATAATAAATAAATTTATTAACCAAAATTCACAAGTAGACTTAAAACTATTACGGTGTAATCATAAATTCTTACGAATTTTACCGTACACCACCGTGTTAATGGTATGGATAATAATCTATGTAGGTTAATAAATTTATGAAATGCTGCAAGTTTATGGCCAAGGATGGCATGTTGATCTTAACAATTATTTATTGTAAAGTCATCATCTCCTGAGGATGCTGCGTGGTCGGAGCGAAACGTGCGTAGTACTAGTAATGTACCCGACATTGCCGAACATCTGTTTGGTTTGGAGTTTAAAGATTGAAGAAATTATAAATTACACCATTACAGATTCTCCTGTTTTTAGTGGAGTATAGCAAATGAAGCTTAATTTTTATAACAAATCATATAATGACGGCCGATTGGCGCAGTGGGTAGTGACCCTGCTTTCTGAGCTGTGGGTACCATTCCCACAACTGGTAAATGTAGTGTAATGAACATTGAACGTTTCTCAGTGGCTGGGTATTTATCTGTATATTATAAGTATTTATGTATATTCATAAAAATATTCATTAGTCATCTTAGTACCCATAACACAAGCTACGCTTACTTTGGGGCTAGATGCCGAAGTGTGTACTTTCGGAAAAAAAATTAAGATCCGCCATTAAATTTGAATCCAAAACATAGTGACCCGTACTCAAATACGTTTCCTACGAACATCAAGAATTTACACATTGGTAATAACACAAACATAGTTCCCATCAAAATATTTTCAGTTTAAGTTTACCAGACCGCAACGGAAAAAAAATCTGGCTCCTTTGATGTCACTTAAAAGCACGAAAGAATAACATTCAGTCTAACCCCTGCTTATTCCATAAGCTTTACGCTCGCTTGGATGGATAAGTGGTAACGTGGAATAGGCACTTAGGGCAGTAATTTTAATTAGCGAGTTTTCAAATTGCGAGGGAAAAATTGTTAAATGTACGAAATGTTTATCACAAATATGAAAGTGTGCTGTTGTTTTGTCCTTTTTCCCCGCAGCGGATTGGAATACGATAATTTCATTCCGGGGAAGTATTACCTACTCATTAAAGGAATTAGGTATATTAGAATTTCATAACTCAAAAAAAAAGAATTTTCCGTTTTGAAGCGGTGATAGCGCATTGTGTAGTAACTCGGCTTCACTTTCGGAGACCGAGTTCGAATCCCAGCACGCACCTCTTTTCTAAGCTATATGCGTTTTAAGTAATTAAAATATCACTTGCTTCAACGGTAAAGGAAAACATCGTGAGGACTACATAATGTTCGTAAAGGTGAATGAATGAATGAATACACTTTTATTGTACACCACATAAACATATAGTAAAATTATAAATAAAATTTTAACAAAAAGTATACAATTTGGCGGCCTTATCGCTACATGGCGAAGGTGTGAGGAAACCACCCATCCGCACTGGGGCAGCGTGGTGGACTACGGCCTAAACCCCTTCTCATTGTGGGAGGAGACCCGTGCTCTGTAGTGGGCCGGTAATGGGTGATGTGATGAGGTAAGCGGTGATAGCCTAGTGGTTGAAGGTCGGTTTCCCTTTCGGGGTTACCGGATTAGATCGGGCCTACCTATCATGATGACGATTAGTAATCTTCCGTTTGTCTGTCTCTTTCTGTATCTTATGAGTTCAGTGTAATTTCATTGCCGCTACAACAACAAATAATAATAAAGGTGGGCATCCTTTCCTGTTCAACCAAAGTCCTTTATTGAATCCTTTTAAACAGGCAACTTTATGCAGCATGAAGCTTTCTCAACTAATAAGCCATGAAGAAGAACATAACAATATATTATTAACTAGCTATTGCCCACGTTTCTGGCGGTTTTAAGCAAATCCCGTTCGAATCTTGTGTGTCCTTAGTCCAGATAAAAAGTAGTGTATGTCACTCTCCGACCTATCGACTTACTCTATGCCAAAAATCAAGTTGATGGATTGCCTATTTAGTGCGCGAGGGAAGAGTTTATATTATTAGTTAGGATTATTTATTGAGAACATAACAATATATTTTTAGTAAAACATAATTCAAACTTACGTACATTTATGCCAAAGGCTAACGATCAGGTTTAGGGGGAGAAATGAACTCTTTAATTGTCACAAAACTCTTAGCGGGCAATATATCTCACGCGGAGTAAAAGGTTTTTTATTGCACATAAAATTATTTTCGTACGTTACGCCGACAATCCTGACCTATGTACTATGTGATAAGCTTAGACTAAATGAAAAATATAGAAAGACTGTCATTACATCGAATATCGCCTTGGTAGGCTTGCTTTATGACATTTGTCTAACTAAAATGGGCTAACCATCGCCGCATTTTACTGTACGTTGTTACTATTTGCGATTGGCGCAGTGGGCAGTGATACCGCTGAGTCCACGGTTTGTTTCCCACAACTGGGAAATGGTTGTCTGATGAACATTATTGGTTTAAAGTGTCTGAGTGTTTATATGAATATTCATAAAATATTCATCAGTTATCTTAGTACCCAAAGCAGAATCTTCGCTGACTTTGGGGCAAGGTGTGTGTCGAAATACATTTATCATTTAATCACCTTTGGCACAGTACATTGCTCAGATTAAAATATAGTAAATTGGCAGATTTCATTCTCCCAATGTTCTATATTGTACTCTAAGCAATGTGCCGCGCCCATAGCTACTGTAGCAATTTTATTATATTAAAGGTTCTTCTAAATATCTCCTTACTTTTTTAACGATCACGCAGAAGTACCGCATGCTCGAATGAATGCATCTTCTGACGAGAGACTTTGGCCATAACTAGTTACCCTACCGGCAAAGACGTAAGAATACGTCATGAGCATATCGAGGCCTAAGTGACACGAACTCAATGAGGCTATAGAAGCTTGAGGCTTTCTCTTGTAGTTTTTTTTATGGAAAAGTTTATCTGGTAGATAGATTATTGATCGAAGGTTTGTTAGGATTTCGTCTGTATATTTTTATTCTCTGTAACGGTGCGACGTTTAGGCTTTATAATTCTGGGTGCCCTGTTGTACGCTCGAGATATTTGTTTTATAGCTCTCATCCCAAATTTACCTTAAACAACAAACATTCTCTCGCTACTGACAAAGCTGTTATTGTTTGCACACTAGAGTCCTAAAAGATTCTATTATGTGATTAAGAATTTCAATCCTGTTTTACCCTTTTAGCTTTACTTAGATAAATATCATAATTTCACGGGGTACTGCGAAAGGTTTATTTCGAAACGAATATGAGGGATCTTTCAAAGGTTCAATCAACGGCCAGTTTATGGACAAAGAGCTATCTTAGAGCACGCCACCACACTCGTTCATTTGTCATCCTCATCTTGCCACTTCCCGCTACCTTCATAGGATTTCAATGGATCTGCAATCTAAAACTGTTGCCCTGCAATTACAAAATCACGAGTACCATGGATTGCGGTAGGAGTTAACTGGTACATTTCCTCACGTAAGAAAAAAGCGTTATGCCCTCTCCATACAAGTAGATTGTTTCCATCTGGAGTAATAACAGCAGCTCAATATATCTTTTGAACTAAGAACAGGACTCTGTCTTTGTGATCCCTCATTGCTGTGGGGCGTATACACGTCCACTTGTGACCTTTAAGCCAATGTCACGCTACGTGTCACGGCACTAAGCGACACGTAAAGCATTGACCATAGAAATTTAATCCGACTAGTGCTTCGAGCTACAGCCACAAGGTGCCTAACCTTACACTTCGCTATTAACTATTCTCTAAAGAGTGTCTCCTTCCCTTGCAATGCACCAAATTAAATAGGTACTCGAGTATTCTCTCAAGATCTCTTCTCGCAATTTTAACGAAGTAAGTATACTCAAGTATTCTCTGAGCACAGTTGATTGTAATTTTAAGCTTTCAGCTATAAGGGCTGTTATTTTGTAGAACTAGTAGTAGTAGAACTTTTCATGACTTCGATTTGGGGAAATACTATATGACGGCGGAGTGGCGCAGTGGGCAGCGTCCCTGCTTTCTGAGTCCGAGGTCGTGGGTTCGATTCCCACAACTGGAAAATGTTTGCGTGATGAACATGATTGTTTTTCAGTGTCTGGGTGTTTATTTTAAGTATTTATGTGTATTATATTCATTAAAATATTCAACAGCTATCTTAGTACCCATAACACAAGCTACGCTCACTTTGGGGCAAGATGGCGATGTGTGTATTGTCGTAGTATATTTATTTATTTATAGCCATGCTTATTTCTATTGCAGAGCAGTACTGCTGTCGCTAAGAGGATAGCTGTGTCGCGGTTCGAAGGACATGGTTGCCGGTGTAATAACAGCCACTTGCGATGGACTGCATCTTTGCATGCCCTGCGTAGTATGACGGTTTTCTTTTTACCATCAGATGGGCTATCTAGTTGGTAATTCAATAACAACTATTAAAAAAATAAAAAAAACACAAATAACAAAGAAAGATATATAATAGTTGGAAAATCCAAAATTGCACGCCTCATAATCTCATAATCTCATTAGTTACAATAAAATTGAGATTATTTGTTAATAATAATTAAACTACATCTAATTATACCGTGAAAACCACCTCAACGCTTCGCTTATGAGGCGTGCAAAATAGATGTATGAAAATATATTTAAAAGAAAACTAGGTGTACCATGGTTATTTATTATAAGGTTAGATTCATAATACGTGTTCCTGCGAAGTACAACGGTTTACCACTTACCATCAGATGGGTGGAAAAAAAATAGAAAAATACGTATTAAAAAAAGCCTTACAGGCTTAAAAAAATTAATAAGGTAAGATTCATTCTCTATTGTTATTGAATCTTCCCTAATTGTATTTATTTGACATTAAAACATAGAATTGTGATTTAATAACTACTAAAATGAAATAATATTACAATACAAATCTCAGAATATTATTTTATGTAATTGATACAAATTAAGATTGAATGGTTAAATTTTACACGTTGATTTACCAGCAGATAATGTTGAACTTTTTTCCAGTGTGTTTAAATACTACCAGTATTTAAACACCCCTGTTTAGCAAAATAAATATTTAATTTTATTTCATTTCATAAATTGTAAGTTAAAGTGAAGAACTTGCGTGTAAGTTTATGCACAAACAGTTAGGTATACGGTATACCTAACTGTTATCTAAGACAAAATGTGTTTACTGTTTGCAAATAGAGTTATAGTTCCTGTTCGTAGGAGCTAAGATAATTGAGTTAGCCCAAATACGTGTCTTCGTATTATGACATTAGGGCTTGTACACACCGTGCATGATTTTGTCTGGTATTGGTATAATTCCTTTCTTCTTCTTCTTCGAACAGTGCGTGTTGCCAGTGATGGCTGACCTATGGCTCCGAAACATGGTCGCTAACTATGGGCCTCATAAGAAGGCTCAGAGTCACTCAGCGGGCGATGGAGAGAGCTATGATTGGAGTATCTCTAATAAAATCAGAAATGTGGAGATCCGTAGAAGAACCAGAGTTACCGAAATAACTCAACCAGTCGCGAAGCTGAAGTGGCAATGGGCGGGCACATAGTTCAGAGGATGGACGTTGGGGTCCCAAGGTGCTGGAATGGCAGCCCCGCTCTGGTAAACGCAGCTAGGTCGACACCCGACGAGGTGTCGGATGACATAAGCGCGTCGCAGGTAGCCGTTGGATTCAAGCGGCACAAAACCGTGGAATTTGGAACTCCCTACAAAAGACCTATGTCCAGCTGTGGACGTCTTTCGGTTGATATGATGATGAAGATTTAGACGGCCGATTGGCGCAGTGGGCAGCGACGCTGCTATCTCTATTGAGTCCAAGGCCGTGGGTTCATGAAAAATGTTTATGTGATGAACATGAATGTTTTTCAGTACCTGGGTGTTTAAAATATTCATCAGCTATCTTAGTACCCATAACACAAGCTACGCTTACTTTGGGGCTAGATGGCGATGTGTGTATTGTCGCAGTATATATATTTATTTTTATATATATATTTAACCATTACCTTGAATCGGTTTATACACGACTTTTAATCACTTAGCGGCACGTCTTCGTCGGTAGGATGCTACCTAGCCACGGCCGAAGCCTCCCACCAGAAAATTGCCCCTGATGGGAAACGAACCTGGGGCCTCCAACATAAAACCACAGCGCTCATCCATGCACCAGGGAGGTCGTCAAAGAAAGCCATTTACTGCAACAAACAACTTAAAAATAAGATGTACTCCCACCGATACAGTCAGCGCCCCGCTAACATTTAATAATTTAATAGTTTTAGGTAAATGACAATGTGAGATGGTGATTAAAAATAACAACCTGCTGAGTTTGTTGTGGGCTTCAACAAGCGCGCGTTTGGAACCCTCCTAGCTTTAGTTTTAAGTTGAAGAAATTAGTTATCGCCATCAACTCACTTCTATGTCATATTTTACATGTAATGTACGCAAAAGTGCCATCTATGTGCCTATTTGAATAAAGAAATATTTGACTTTGACTTTGACATTGCCTCCTCTCTCCTGAAACCTTTATTCATAGCCAATAACGGTCTACTGCTGGACTAAAAGTCTCTCTTAGTAGGATTTAAACCATTTAGAATAATCTGATGACTTATGATCCAACAACAATTGCTGGTATTTTTGTTAACGTGATGTTAACATGTGAAACTTATAATTTTCAAAAGTTCCTTCCGTTCTTCCTGCCTTTATATCACATATACAACATGTGAATGAAAACCGAAATAATACTTCACAGGCTTTAGAGGTACTTTGTTTACTGTCTTAGAGACTTCACTGTGAGACCGAAAACCTTATAGTGTTTGAGTAAACCACTGCCATAGTTTTTACTGTAAGAAATCAGGTGCAGCTCTAACATAACATGCAAAATTTAAATCATGGACTCCAGACACTTTATTAGGTAGGCGTCTTTTAGCGTAAGTACTATGCGCGTGTTGGTCTTTCATCTTCAATAGGGTTGTCATAAGTAAACACTGTTTTGAATTAGTTTTTATGAAAACATAAATATGCTTCTTTTGATTTCATATTTTTACAGTGTGATTCCTTAAATATACTTATGCGTCCTTCAACATTATTTCGTAATTCGGTTACACGTTGTATATGTCTACATATATCTGCCTTTAACATTTAACTTCTTGCATTGCTCTTCTATTATTTTGTATGGTGTTATACAAATAATGACTGTTAAAGCAAATTAGATCTACCTTCGTAGACTGATAAATCCATTACCTTCCACGCTCCACGCAGGTAAAGTTAACCCGCCACCGCCTAATCCAATACCCCCGTACAAATGACAGGAGCAAACTCAATAACATGCAATATAAAACTCACTCGGAGCCCTTAGAAATTGTCCCAAAGTGTATTATAATATCGTAATAGAATCTAATTCTAAGTCATCGCCATTTGACGAACCGTAGGCCGCTCACAAAACTATAATTTTTATATTATCTATGTATCTCTATAATATATCTACTTCGTTAAAATGAAAATGCTGTTAAATTATTATTTTTAATTTTTGAATTGGTAGAAACAATTATGGCTATATAACATCACGTTACGTCATTTTTTTTAAAGTCAACTCATTCGCCTAGTAATAATTAATTAAAATATACTCACTTCATAAACGTACACATCTAATATAAAAAAAATATAGCGATATTTTAGATAGAAATGGAACTATTTTTTTCTATACCTACTTTTACTGACAAAGTATTGCCATGCAAATGCAGCGCCCACAGAATAGGTTTTTTATTCCCTTAGTCTGGCTTTAAAACTAATATAGATCATTTTAGACAAGTATTTAACGATGAGTTTATACGTTTGGTTATCTCAAAAACTCCTCGTATCAAACAATATTTAAGGCTTGTAACATTATTTCCGGTTAGGCTAGATTTAACACCGGTGACACCCACAGAATTAAGATCATATAGAAACCATCGAATACAACTCCACTTTATTAGAGTTTCTCGAACAGGTTTCATACATTTACCGCTAATGTTCTAGACGTTTACCATAAAATAGGAAAAAGTTTGTGAGCTACCAACATACCGCGAGTGTGAAGTGAGAAGTGCGCAGGGAGTTTTTACTGTTTTTGGACACAATGCACTGCATTCAATAATAGCTAAATGAGGGCTCGTATTTTCTTAATTCTGAGATGAAACCGTTAGGAACTTATCATCTAGTTTTATAAAGAGGTTTCACCTGGGAAATGAGCACATGTTTTTTTATACTGGCCAAATTTAAGGTTCTCGGAGGATTTAAGAAAAAAAGCAAACAATAATGCGGGCAGCATCCAGCGCTTTTGTGAGAACGTTATACCATTTCGTCACACCATCTGGGACAGGCGAAATACGAAGAAGTTTAAATTCCTTTCCATATCCTGTAATAACTATTACGGGTATTGGGGTACCCAATAGCGAGCGAGCTCAGCCAAGGGCGAGCTCGTAAACGCACATTTTATTATCAAACTTCCCAGTTATATTATTGCGTCCGCATCATGAATGGCGGACCTTTTCACACTAAAGTATCAATATTTCAGCAAATTAAAAGAAGATACACATTGGCACTTTAATAGGTACGAGGTGTATGACTTGCTTCAACGGTAAAGGAAAACATTGTGATGAAACCTGCATGCCTAAGAGTTCTCCAGAATGTTCTCAAAGGTGTGTGATGTCCACTAATCCGCTCTGGGGCTACGGTCTTAACCTCTTCTCATGGTGGGAAAAGACCCGAGCTACAGAGCTCGGGTCGGGGGGTGGGGGGGAAGGGGGGGCGAGTAGTGGGCCGGTAATGGGTTGATATGATGAAAGTTTGTTTGTTTGCCCATTATTACGCAGCAATAGATCAACTTATTGATGCGAATTTTGGCATAAAGATAGTTTATGGGCCGGAGAGTGACATGTGCTACATTTATCCCGGAAAAAGCAAAGTTCCTATGGGAAAATAAACATACGCTTACCGCTTACGCTCACACTCACAAGCGTCCTGAAATAGTGCACTGTTCTGTATTCATTGTCTTATTCCTCCCGGCAGTTTTTCATATCACCACGCTAGCGAACCCGCGGGATAAAGCTAGTTATAATATAAACAAATCATAAAAACACATGAGACGAATAAAAATGCATACATAGCAAACACTTAGTTGCCATACAAAACTTGTATCAAGTTAAACTTAGCACAAAGTTAGATAATTGACTTTGCCCGGAGGAAGTAGCTGTACTTCCTCCGGACAGCTCCTTGAAGCGCTGATATCGCTATTAACGAGCACAGTTTGAAACTTGTATGAATTCAGTTTTATGAATTAACTAGCGGACCCTCGCGACTTCGTCCGCGTATGAGTCAATCGAGAAGCTAGAATAGATGTAATGCTAACATCATGATCATCGTGGCTAGCTGTGTACCTACTATTATTTTACGTGGTATACTGAGTTAGTTGTCATTATTTTAGTTGATACATACATACATCCATACGACCACCCTCACAAACTTTCGCATTTATAATATTACGTAGTATGGTACGCATGTATTCGATCGTTGTCCCATATGCCTTGCTATTTGCTGTTATTTGTGAAGAGTTATGTCCTTTATCTCCGACAATATAAATCAGTTCTTCATTAAAATTAGACTCTACATGTTGTATTGTATACACTTTAAAATAAAAAAAAAATTCAAATCGGTTCAAATTTAACGGAGCTATGAAGTAAAATTGGTAAAATTTTTCATCCCGTTTCCCGGAGGAAACTTATTGTTTATCGGGATAAAAGGTATCCTATATGTTGACCCGGAATATCAGCTACCACTATACAAAATTTTATTTAAATCCGTTCAGTAGTTTTTGCGTGATGTCCGGACACAATTCAACCGGACAGACAAAAATTAAATAAAAATCTGTTTTGGACTCAGTATCGCTATATAAAGCTATTATAATATAATAAGCTTCCCCCGGTCAAAATTTTCAAAATACGAGTATTTTAAATGTACAGAAATCTTCCAGTTACAGTTTTATTATAAGTATAGATATAGATGTGTGAACTACCATAACGACTTGTAGTTTTAGACTACCCTGGCGCAGCGGTGAACGGTGTGGTTTTAAGTGGAAGGGCTCGGGTTGGATACCTGATAGCGACAATTTAGTTATAATGTTGGAATTTTTTGTAGTCTGGTCTGGGGACAGGCTTTGGCTCTGGCTCGTTACCACCCTTCTTCTTCTGCTTGCGGCTCAGGTTCGTCTGGTTTCTGGTGTCACGTTGACAGTGGCGTGCATAGAGCAAATACCTTCAATCGGTTTCTTCACAACATTTATGTAGATAACTGCAACGAGAAGATGCTAAATCTCTTAAAGTTAAGAAACTGCTGCTGTTTTTGTCGGCAACCATTACTTGCTGGGAGATATAGGCAGCGGCGTCACAATAGATTGTACAGCAAAATCGGTCAACGTGCAGTGGCGTGCATAGAGGGTATGCACAGGGTATGCAGATAATATAAAATGAAAATATCTCCTGTAACAGTTATAAGTACTTAACGGTAGGCTTTTTACAAGAACAAGAATGTTTTTCAGTGCCTTGAGTGTTTATCTGTATATTATAAGTATTTATGTATAATGTATATTATTAAAAAATATTCATCAGTCATCTTAGTATCCATAACACAAGCTACGCTTACTTTGGGGCTAGATGGTGGTGGATAAATAATATATACATAAATACTTATAGTATACATATAAACACCCAGACACTGAAAAACAGTCATGTTCATTACACAAACATTTTCCAGCTGTGGGAATTGAACCCACGGCCTTGGACTCCGAAAGCAGGGTCGCTGCCCACTGCGCCAATCAGCCGTCTAAAGGGGTGTAACATATTAATCAACGTTTTAATATCGATTTTTGACATTCAAATAAACGTTAAGAGCACTGTGTTGTGTGTCAAAGACAAAGTAAAAGTCAAATATTTCTTTATTCAAATAGGCTCATAGATGGCACTTTTGATGCGTACATTACATGTAAAATAATATTATAGGAGTGAGTTGATAGCGATAAATAAATTCGTCAACTTAAAACTAAAGCTACGAGGGTTCCAAACGCGCCCTGGTCTAAGAAGAAGCCCACAACAAACTTAGCCGGTTGTTATATTTTTATCTCACATTGTCATTTAAAAACTATTAAAGAAACCACCTGGTTAGAGCAATAATTTACACCAAAGCTTTTTTATCGTTGACGTAGTCCTTAATACTATAATAGGACTTTTCTATAAGCTTACGTTTAATACAAACTTTGAACTTTTTCAGAGACATTTCCAAGATATCAACTGGTAATTTATTATAAAATTGAATACAATTTCCTTTAAATGACTTACTTGTGTCAAACAAGTATTTTGCTGAGATAGCAAATAAGGTAAATTATGATTTAATAACTTTCATCACCCCACATCGTCATTCTCATCTCATTACCGGTGCACTCCGGAGTACGAGTCTCTTCTCAGAATAAGACTAAGAATATCAGGCATGCAGGAATGTATGCTAGGAAACCTCTCACGATATTTTCCATAGTTTTTTTTCTTTTATGTAACTATCACTGATATTTTCCTTCACCGTTAAACTAATTGATATTTCATCGTTGAGTAAAAATTAATACTACCGATGCTTATGTTATATTAAAATACCTGAAAACAATTCAAATACAATTTTTTTTTATTCATGTAGACCTTATTACAGGCACTTATGAAGCGTTCATACAAATGTTACCACTAATGTTGGTGATAGCGGACATTGGTTAATTAAAAACTAAAGTTATGAGGGTTCCCAACGCGCCCTGGTCAAACAAGCTTAGCCACTCAGTTACACTACAGCACTCAGATAAATATACCAACGAATAATACCGAAAACTGTTATTAAAGATGCGTTATAAGTTATAAGTTTAACATGGCGGTGTGAGTGGTTGTGTGTGTGTTTTTTTAACAGAATTGGTGGAGAATGTTCTTAGTTATGTAAGATGAAAGTCGGTCCAAGCCGCCTACAGCCAGCGGCGGCCGCCATAAAATGGCGTATTACATTTTTTATCCCGTTCCTCTCAATATGGGAATCAAATGCTAGTTAGGTTGACTAGTAGAATACTATACACTGACAAATTTCCAATCCAAGATGGCCGCCACAGAAAAATTACGAATTACATTTTGTTTTTCAAAACTCCCTTGAAATGGGTGCTAAATGAAAGGGCTTGGCTTGAACGATTTCCAGAAAACTGAAAGTCGGGGGCTTTTTTAATCTTTAAATAGAAGTAACTTAAATATGTGTACACCAATCCACACTGGGCCAGCGTGGTGGACTACGGCCTTAACCCCTTCTTCTTGTGGGAGGAGATCCGTGCTCTGTAGTGGTACGGCAAGGGGTTGATGGGATGATGTCGACTAACGGACATAAATTAGTGATATCTGCATATCGTCTGAGAAAAGCACAGAAATCCTTTGTGGGGATGGGTATATGCTTTTATAACATGATACCGAAGGTAATATTAGATCTACCTTTTGCCTAAGTTTAAACAATATATTAAAACACATTTAATAAATCGTGGTTACTACACGATTGATGAATTCCTAAATGACAAGGCTGCTTGAAAGCAGGCCACTCCGCTCTCATCTCTCACAAAACAGAAAAATTCTAAGGATTGTTAAACTTTAAAATGATGTTGAAAAAGAGCAATCTGCTGAGTTTCTTACCGGCTCTTCTCAGTGGAATCTGCCTTCCGAACCGGTAGTAGAGTCAATACAGACAGACTTGACGTTTCCTAAGTGTTTATTAATTAGGCCTACTAGAAATAAATGAATTTTGAATTTTGAAACTAAAATTTAGAAGTAGTTAGGAAATAAGGTAAGCTTATTTTTTTGTTCAGTTCTCTGGAACTACAAGTCGAATTTCAATAATCATTTTTGAAATAATTAATAAACTGTTAATAATAGCTTTATTTTATTTCGGACCCGGTTGAGTACAATAATCTCCTACAGCGCTCGATGAATATAAATTCATCATAATTCACAAGATTGTCCGAAGTTATTACGAGATAGATTGTGGATGTAATCCAATTATATCGTCGTGATTGAGTGAGTTATTGCCACTAAAACAACGCCAGCTTAAATACTCTGTGTTTATTTTATCCACCCAAAGTTAACCCTTATATGGCTATCCTAAAAGGGACACGGGTGTTCTTTCAGAATAAGTAGGGTTTAGGCCGTAGTTCTTACGCTCACTATGAGCGGATTGGTGGACTTCACGCGCCTTTGAACTATTATGGAGAACTTTCTAGCATGCAGTTTCCTCACGATGTTTTCCAACAACGTTGAAGCGTGTAATATTGATTGAGAAGAACATAATAAAATAGGCATGATAAACACGTAAAGTAATAAAGAATCGCTAAAATATTGTATTTATCTAGTGATATATTATTCATGTATGATAAAAAACATATTTTTAGTAATATTAAAACGATTTTTAGCGAAATCTAGCGATCCGCCGTGGCAGGGGAAACGGCTAATTCCAAATTATCAATGCACGACTTTACAAACATATTTTTGTACCGCTAGAATTTCGATAATCTCTGCGTATATCAAGTATTTTGTGATTTCAAACTATTAGTTACTAAATTTTTAGTCAAGTTTTTCATATAAATACTAAAATCAATAATACTTAGCTATGGAACAAGGACTTTAACAATTAGAGCTCTAATTGTTCCATGACGACACGAGTACGGCCGTGACACCCGGCGAGCGTTTTCGTTAAAGATATATTTTTTTAAATTTAATTTGCAATTTGTAACGACATACCCTTTAATTGCTGCAGAAAAAAATTAAATAGCAATACCAATTTAATTTATAACCGTGATATAAAAAGTTATCACGACTGAACTATATATGTGGAAAATTTTACTACATCAGAGGGTAGTTTTTCAAAATAAGTCATCATGCAAATTAAAAAAAACACAAATAACTTCGAAAAATTCGAATTGGATGCCGGGCTCGAACCCGGTCCCTCCAAAATAAAAGCCGAAGCCTTACCGAGTAGGCTATCACCGGTATGTACTGGCATCATAGATTTGAATTATTTATTTCTTCGAAGAATACAAAAAAAAAAGTTTTACATTAAAAAGGTGTAAAACATAAACTCTTAAGAGTTTTACCGTCGACAATCATCGTGAATACAACAAGCTAAATTCTACAATTACATTTATGCTAAACTAAACTAACTAATGATCATTTAATTATGACAAATGGCGATACATAATAAGTACTTAACAAAAATTTACAGCTAAATGTGGGTACTATAAAAATAAGTACTTAGGTAAAAAAATGTATAAGGAGAGTACAAACAATTTGTATACGCATCATTATACAGGTTGTTTCTTTTTTTTAAAAAAATTTGAAGGTAATGAACGGAATGTAATGAACTGCTTTGGTGATCATTTATAATTCTTGTTATTAGTATTTCGTAAGAGTGAGTTGGTGATAATATTCTTTTAGACTTATTTTTATATCTTTCTTTAGATGTCTTAAAGAATTTGGTAGCTGATTAATTAATTATTATATTCTAATATATTTATTTTCACCACAGTAGAGTTTTTTGTGACCGCTCGTCCGGGAAGTACTACTGCCATCATTTCTGCCGCCACTACATGGCGCACTGGCCAGAAGGGCATTGCTGTGTACTGGTCAGAAGGCCGTTGTTGGTAGTGAAATTACGTGCATATTAAGCTTAACACCATCGTCTCAGGTTGATGGACATAGGGTTGCCGTTTGTAACACTTGCTCCTTGCCTGCCCTTGATCTGTATATAGGCAATGTTTTTCCTCTTACCATCAGGTACAAAAAGACACCAACACTTTTTATAGGATTGATGAATATTTAAAATGGCATTCGTAAGTTATTCATATTTTTTTGTATTGTTCAACATGCTTTTGCATGCAAAATTAGCATGATACAGTTAAGATCTTCATATTTCTGTAACACCTGTTTCACCTGTATCAGCAAATAAATAAAATTGAATTTAAAAAAATGACTCTCTAATGTAGTGCTTGTATACTCATTGGTTAGCTTATTGATACGAGTAAAATACAATGATAATACAAACATTCTTATCTTATATATTACTTTATATCGTGCAAAACGCAATTAGGGAATCCAAACAAGCACAGCGGCATGCTTCTAGCTTGTAAAAAACGCTCCATCGCTCAACTTTATTGGCCTGCTGAATAAATTATAGCTTTAATTGAGTTCGGAACTCGAACCAATTTTCAATCTCGCCAGTAACTAGCCCGTGGTTGATAGTATAGGAGCAACAGTTTTGCCACATTGTCCGCCATTCAAAGACGTAATATATATGTAATTTTTATTTTATTTTTCTTAGCGACAAGGTTGCTCGGAAACATGCTCCGCTCTCATCTGTTTCAGGATAGAAATTTAAAAAATTGTAAAATGTAAAATTATTTTGAAAATTAGCAATCTGCTGAGTTTCTTGCCGGCTCTTCACGGTGGAATCTGCCTTCTGAACCGGTGGTAGAGTCACTACAAACAGACCGACTTGACGTTTCAAAAGTGCTGATAAACAGGGCCTACTTAAAATAAATGAATTTTGAATTTTATTTTTTGTGGTATGAAAAAAACCGCATGGTAGTTTCGGCATAGTTGGTAAGAGAACCACAACACAACATCATCCGCCGCGATTGCCGGAGAAATCTGAGTTTAAGAATTTCTATTTAATAACGACTAAACGTACAATTTCAATATTCCATCCATCCGTAATGCATAACTATGCATAAATAAAACTTTATTACTTAGCAACTTTGTTATTGTCAACAAATATCCATAAAGTTTTTAACTAATTTACTATGCTAAGCAACTTTTCAACAGATTAAAAATAGATTGGATATAGTTAACGGACATAAGGCACCTGGAGGTATCTTTGTACCGTATTTGTATGGAAACAACCTGGAGAAACAGTTCTTGTGACTCAAATATAATATTAATTATTTATCGAAAATTATTCAATAAATTAAATAAGAATGATAAGCACATTTGTAAACATTCTAATTAATTTTTATAATTTTTGTTAGTGTTTTTACCTACACTTGGAGGAATTATCAATTTTATAAATTTTAATGCATTTTAAAATTTACTCTCTGGCAGGCCGCGATTGCCAGAGAGTCGCAGGTTCGAATCCTGTTGGTTCCGAAAAATTTTATATGCATTCTAAAATTTATAAAATTCTATTTAATTCAATGAATTATCTTGGACACACTTTAATGCATAATTATTCAACTACTTTACAAAATTACTGTGATCTGTTTGTGATAAGTATAATCCCTAAGTTATTAATATAATCATTGTTAACGTTCTGAATACTGTGGCTCAAATAACATTTCACGTTGATTGGAGTGGGAATTAGTTCAGAGTATTAAACAAAATGTTTGCATATTGTAACGGAAAAATACACTAGGTACACTGCACGTCGCCCGACACGCACTTGGTTAGTAATTCTTACTTTTTTACAGTTCACTTACCTTGTGGGCATTTACTTATCGATGAACAATTAGGAACCTCCACTAGCTCCCGGTTTACATCGCATGTTTCAACGCTTTAAAAATGCAAAGAACTATTTAATTTATAGCCGTGATATTAAAAAGTTTTCACGACTGAACAATGTGGAAAATTTAACCAAATTAAGATAATTCAAAATTCAAATTCCAAATTTATTTATTTCAAGTAGGCCTAATTAATAAGAACTTATGAAACGTCAAGTCTATCTGTATTGACTCTACCACCGGTTCGGAAGGCAGATTCCACTGAGAAGAGCCGGCAAGAAACTCAGCAGATTGCTCTTTTCCAACATCATTTTAAAGTTTAACAATCTTTAGAATTTTTCTTTTTTGTAAGAGATGAGAGCGGAGTGGCCTGCTTCCAAGCAGCCTTGTCGTTTAGGAATTCATCAATCGTGTAGTAACCACGATTTATTAAATGCTTTTTAATATATTGTTTAAACTTAGGTAAAGTTATAAAAGTTTAAGTTTCGGTATCATGTTATAAAAATATATACCCATCCCCACAAAGGATTTCTGTACTTTTCTCAGACGATATGCAGATATAACTAATTAAAGTCCGTTTCTAGTTAGTCGACTGTTTATATCGACTTTTTGTTTATAATTACTTATGTTTTGTTTAATAAAGATATATATTTCGTCATAATCACCATGTCAACCAATGGACGTAGGTCTATTTTACGGAGTTCCACATTCCACGACCTTGCGACCAGCGGTTACTAGCGATTCGTTGATGTGGTCGGTCGAAGAAGTTGGATGTATACCAACTCTGCGTTCGGGATCACCACTCCAGTATCTTGGGTCCCCAGGATACATCGTTTCCCGGATCTATTGGCCTGCTCATTGCCACTTCTTGTTAAGCTAGTCAGTATGTACGAATCCTTTAATTAGATCACGTAGAGATACTCCGAGAATTGTAACTTCTATCGCCCGCTGTGAAGTGACTATGAGCCTTCTTGTCCCTTCCTTAGCATGGTTTCTTACTTAGCAGGATTCTCTGTGCTATACTATCTACTGCGATCACCAACATGTCTGCCCAGCGAATCACCAGATTATGGGCTAACCCACCAGTTTTAGTCGAGCATCGGACTGTTATGGGCTATTGATAGATTTAATTCTATTGATTCAAACCTATTTTTGATTGATTGATTGATGTTTTGCAGCTAATTAAAAAATAAAAAAAAAACGACGGAACACGTAAGCCAAAATATTCTCCCTTTTTTCGTTCTCAGAATAGAACATAATTTCGCGACATAATGACGCCTCTGCTAATATTGCCAGTAAATATTATTAATGTACTAAAGTCCATATTATCCGCTATTCTTCGCCAGGTATGATAGAAAATCTTCAAAGCACGTCCGTTGATCCTATTTTATTAAAACTCGCTTTTACAAGTGTGTACCTAAAGTCCAAGAAGATATTCCTTTTCGAATTCGGCGTTAGTATGACTTATTAAATTTTATGAACGTAAAAAAAAAATCCAAAGGGAAAATTTAACTTTTTTTATTGTACTGATATCGATGCGTTTGTTTTGTTGGCATTTTTTATTCAAATCTTCGTCTCCTCTCAGGGGCTTTACTAAGTTACTACCATCTCTTAAACCAATATTTATATAATATTGTTAAAGTTTTGTTTCAGAATTAGTATCCTTATTTTTATGAGGTCAAGGTTTAGTCAAATAAACTATAATTTAAAGATATTACTGTTTTAAGCTCAGAACAATTAATTAAGAACTAGAATTAAGGTACCCTGAACGATTTTTTTTTGCTTATTAATTGCTGTAATTAAAAACGCACATAACTCCGGAACGGAAACGCACATAAATTGTGTCCCCCGAAAGAGGCCAGAGCCCTAACCACTAAGCTATTACCTTTAGCACTTTATATTTATCATTTAACCTTTATTTTAATTAGACTACAGAGTTGAAATTTAAATTGTTCAAACTTGGTTCGGAACTACAAAATTATACAAGGTATTAGTAGAATAGTGCAAGGGTTAAGTCGAAGCTTCAAGTATTAAAATATAGACAAAAGAACAATGCATGCCGACCTTGATCTAAGTCTAGTGTGAAGAGGTCTTGATGAAAGGTTAAGTGGGCAATATGAAGGAAATTTAATGATATGAAAAAATATAACCGATCAGAAGCCAGCGGGAAATTCTAAAGTGATGCTTGATAGAAACCTGTTAACTGAGAATACGTTATCTAAATTTTAACGAACTGGATGTATGACATTTTAAAACATATTGAAATTTAAACCATGATTGTAGATAGATTAAATGCAAAAAGAATACACCTGTATTCTATCAACAGATAAGAGATAGATTTAATATATAAAACTAACGTTAGAAACGGCGGAAACAAAAATTAAATTCTTTAGAGAAAATGAAAGCTAGTCTGTATATTATTAGTAAGATTTAAAGATATATAAATAAATAAAGAATCGTTATTCAATTGATAGAATTTAAAAAAGACAAACGAATGTTACTTTCTTATAAAACGACATCGCGCACCGGTAGAGAAAAAATAAACCAGCTGTTTCTAGAATAGCAATTCCACCTACCTATTTCTATAAATAGTATCAGTTATTAGAAACAAACGAAACAACCCTTGACTGTGTCAGACAGGCTTACAAAACCACAGCATTAGCTTTTATTTCTCGGGATCTTGTGAGTGACAGTTCAATGACTTTAATTAAAACAAGCATCTATATGAAAAGCTCTATTTATTTTTAAACGATTCACAAATGGTTATTATTTTAATCATCTTTCATTTAAAAGTCTATCTATATGTATTATTTCATGAGTTGTACTTTTTATTATCCTCTCATTTACTGATTTTCATGTTTTTTTAAATTCTTAACAATGCTTAATTAAAAAAAAACACTATTAAAAATTTATAAAAATAAAAAGAACTATAGTAAATAGTAAATATATATAAATATTTGTTATTGTATGTATATTTATCTCTTTTAATAATTTATTATATTAGTTATTAGTAGTATGTACTTAAGTGTGTAAATTTATGTATTGTTTATTTTAATTGCGATTTCCCGTCTCTCATGTTTTGTTGTGTACTATCGGTAAGGTTACCTGGCAGAGATCACTTTTAGTGATAAGGTCGCCTTTTGCTTTTAATTTTTTGTTTAACTATATTTGTAATTTCTCCTTTATTACGCAATAAAGATGTTTAAATAAATAAATAAAATAAGAACATCGCTTGCAGGGCTTTTGAATGCTAAAGCAACCGGCGGTCAGGGCTCCAGAGTGAGGCCTTCTGTATCCGACCCTTGATCCAACAACCAAGCGGAAGCTTCTTAAGATTTTGATCGAAGCTTTTCGCGAGAAGACCATTGACTGGAACAATAATGGTCGATTCAACACACCACATGGCGGTAATCTCGTGAGCAAGGATCAATTATTTAGAATAGAATAGAATAGAAAAACTTTATTGCAACACAACACAATAGGAAAAATACAAGGAAAACAGTAATAGTACTTAGTGCTAGGGTGCAAAGGCGGCCTTATCACTAAAAGTGATCTTTTAAAGGCAACCTGAGCGTACGAAACCGATAAAAAAGTGGAAAGATGATGGTGCATAAAGTATGTTACAAAACAAAAAAAAAAACTTACATACATACTACATATACATATTAACTACCGAAATACCGATATAAATTTATATATACTATAATAGATATATATGATATATATTCATGCTATTATAAACTTACATAATACTCAATTACATAGATAAGTAATATTTTTTTTTTATTTAGATACTTTTTCCTTTTCAACTTTCACCAGATTATTGTCAGGTGGAATGGTAATGTCAAGAATTATTGCACGGCGCACTGATCGGTCGACTAGCACTATATCAGGTCTATTAGCTATTTATTATACAAGTGCTGCATCGTCAAATGGTGCTGTGAATGTTGGCTGCAAGTCAAACAACAAGACTCTAAACAACAAAACCCTAAGTCCAAAAGCCTTGTAAATTATAAGATCAAAACCCGTTCTACAAAAACACATATTCCACGTGTAAGTCAATTTAGCTTTGTTTTTTAAAATGTAAGCGACACTCAACTCGATTGTACTTTGGGCTGAATATAAATCTTTAACCGATAGATAATAATAATTCTTTTATATATAATGGGTCGGGTATATCCCGCGGCCTTGTGAGTAATTACGCAAAAAATCAAATGCCGAAAAAATGAGTCTTGTTATTTTTTTTTTTGACTTGAACATCTCTCATACTATTCTGCCAAGAATAATAAAGCTTTTTATTCTTGTCTCACTCTCTGTCTGTCCGTTTGTATCTTGGTCATATGTCACGCTGAAACTACTGAATTAAAACAATCCCACAAAGTCGGGCACCCATCCATTTACTGACCTGGCCCAACGCTGCTTACACGCTGCTTTATTGGGCCACACCTTATTTAAAGTCATTGGTGATAGGTAATTAGAATAATAATAGGCAAGGTGAAACTGGAGTAGGTCCGCGGGACGGTCCTGTACGATTGGCATTGTTTACATGGCTGAAAGTTTCAAATAGTTCGTAGTTGAAGCTACGAGAGCTAGAATAGATCTGTCATCATCTGTCATTTGTTAGAATATGTTGAATCGCTACTATCTGCACTAGGTATCTGTAACTGTAAAAATTTAAGTTTACTAGCTGTTATCATGTTAATAAATACTTATAAAATACATATAAACACCCAGAAACTGAAAAACATTCATGTTCACCGCATGAAGATTTTCCAGTTGTGGGAATCGAATCCACGGCCTTGGACTCAGAAAGCAGGGGCAACAACAAACAACAAGCAAACAAAAACTGTACGGGAGCTATCGTGATACGCTCGACCGTAACAATAAGAAGATTCTCCTCCGAGCGGGTGATCGTGCTCGGGGACCGAGGTCTGAAAATTCACCTTTGGAAGTTGTGTATGTAGTCAATTTTTGTTAACACTTCGCTAGCGCGATGCAGAATTTTTGTGGCGCCATCTAGTTCGGTAATGTGGAGACCGCAACAAAAACAAAAAGTTGTCACCAGTTCTGTTTCTGCGGGTGTCATACGAGAGGACTGAGGGAATATAACTGAAAACGGGCAGAAGCTTCCGTTGTGGCAACACAACGACCATCTACTGCGATCACCAACCCGTCTGCCCTGGTGGTTATGGGCAAATCGCGCTAGGAGAGGCCTTTAGTCTAGTAGTGGACTGTTATAGACTATTGATGACTCATGTAGATATAGAATTGGTGGAGTCACTACAAACAGACATACTTGACGTTTCAAAAATGCTTAAAAAAGTAGGCCTACTTGAAATGAATTTTGAATTTTACATAAGTTTTGTTTTGTGATTGGATTAGTGTTTATTTACAGTCCTGGT
Organism: Pararge aegeria; assembly: GCF_905163445.1. Taxonomy (NCBI): domain Eukaryota; kingdom Metazoa; phylum Arthropoda; class Insecta; order Lepidoptera; family Nymphalidae; genus Pararge; species Pararge aegeria. Next base: position 3,565,585 of record NC_053195.1, on the reverse strand, counting down.
AGATAAATAAAGAAAATAAAAAAATAGAATAAAATAAATTTACGTACTGCCTACCTCCTAAAGCTAAAGTGTAGTTTACTACAAAAACCAAGTTTCCAGATATGATCGAAAAAGGTAACGCTATTAGGGGTATGACTACATAATCCAGAACAGGTTACCCCCTACCATCTAAACTGCATTGTCAATTACCATCAGGCATCAAGTGAGATTGCAGTCAAGGGCTAACTTGTAGCAGAAAAAATAACTGAAGCTGAAATATAAATAATGCAAGAGAAAATCAAAAACTCCTTAATCAGACTTAATCTTTTATCTATAAAAGGCTTTACTTAAAACCATTTACGTTTTTTTCAAGAGCTCAGTCGTCTTCAGTCGACTTACAATTATAGAGCCAAGTGATTTTCTACTAATTGAAAGAAGCTGTGCGACATAATGTGGTCTAAGTGTCTTTTGAAATACAATAATTTTCAGAGACAGTTCTTCCAACAATAGTCATAGACCGCGCTCTCATTTTAGGTGTCGCCCAAGATGTTGTTTTTTTTTATTCCACTGCAAATAAGACCTGATGGTAGGTGATGGTGCAGTCTCAAATGGCTGCGGGCAACCTGTTAGGGGTAGGGCAGTTATATTAAACTTGTACCCTTAATCAGTATCTACGCGACATCAAACCGGAAAGCTAAATCGTTTAGCGGCACTTATTTGTCGGTAAGGTGGTAACTAGCTACGGCCAAAGCTTGATTCTATAATCTATATTTTTTTATTTAATAATTGCAATAGTATTTTACCCTGTTCCTTTCACTTTATTGAGCGTAATTTTAATCCCGTAAATCGTAGTCAAATGTTCCTCCATGATTCCTCCTTCATTTATGAGTCACCTTCAACGTCCTACTCCAACGTCCTACTCCTATTTCGTTATTATAACGTTCGCTATTCTTTATTTACGTAACGTTTAACCTCAAACCTAAATCTTCAAACCAGTTTTGCGGTTATGCGTGGAAAACAGCGCGTGTCTTCAGCTGCTCAATTCGAGAGCTTGAACTATGACGAAGAAGGTAAGTACTGGCTCACTGCACAGGCCCAAGACAGAATGAAAAAAACAGTAAAAACCAAAAAAGAAATATTAAAAAATAGCGCAGCAGGTAAAAAAAAATAGGCCTCTAGTTTAAGATTATTTCATAATAACTTTGTCGAAATATTCAATAAACGCCGGGCGATAACGTAGTCCTGGGACTCATTGTATATTACATATAGGCCACGATACAATTGATGAATTTCTTAAGGACAACGGAATTTTTATTTCCTACAAGACAAAATAAAATATGATTTTGGAAAGAGCGCTCTTGATCGCTGCTGTCGGTAGAATCTGCCTGCGCAAAATAGTTGAGTCACGACACAGACTATACATTTTAATAGTTCTTACATAATACAAGTACTTCATATGAATGTTTTGGAATTTTGAATTTGTATTTGAATTGGTAAATTTATTGGAAGCAAATTGTAAACTACTGTAATAAACAGAGCACCTGTCATAGTTCAAAACAACACGTAAAACAATTAATTAGAGCTATTTGTTATTCAAATGGAGTAGCTGGGAGTAATCAAAATCCGTGTTGACAAAGGTCCCAAGTTTCGTAAGCGATTTATGATATGGGTTCAACCTTGGCTTTTCATACTAGAAGGTGGTTGGAGGGAACTGTTTAATTTTGTTTCCTCATCAACCTAGAACGATTTTAAATACCTACTTCGCACATATAAAGGATATTTTGAGTATGATGTGGCCTGTATACCACAGGGTCGAATGCGATATGTGTGTGACATGACCGAATTAGAACGTTGCAAGCTAAATCCGGACCTAAAATGAAACGTGGCCACCGAGCACTATTACATTGGCATTTTTTTTTTTGCAATTTTTAGCTGTCTATAATAAATTAAACATACACAAAATAATCAATAGATCCTAGATAAAGCAGTAGTGTATGTTGAAACTGATATCCCTACTAATATTATAAATGTCAATGTAATTTTGTTTGTTACGCTTTCACGCAAAAAATATTTAACCGATCCTCATAAAACTTTGTACACATATTTTTGGAAGTGTTAGAAGCAATATAGGATACTTTTTAACCCGACATTAAGCTCGGTTCCTTTGGGAGAGGGGATGAAAGTGTTTGACGATTTTACACCATAACTCCGACAAATTATAAACGATTCGAATAAATATTTTTATACTATAGAGGTTATAATATGTGTTTAATTTTGTCCAAACTTTGTTGTAGATGTGTGTCTATCTCCAAATAGAGGACAGAACTCCTCAGCGGACAGCAGCAAACCCCTCATTTAAGGCTTAGCGATACTGAATACTTTAATTTTTTTTAGAACTACAACTAAATTGAACGCCACATCAAAAACCAAAATCAAACGCAGACGAAGTCGCGGGCAGCAGCTAGTAAAAAATATATTTTCTTAACGATATTTACTGGTAACGATAAAGTAAATAACGATGAAGTAAATTATTTGACAGGAAAAACAATTAAAGTAAAGGAATGTTATCTTTAACGCCAATTAGCAGAGAAGTTTTCTTAGTTATTTATAAACTTTTTAGGATAAAAATATTTGCATGTATTGTATATATTATATTACTGATTAGGTCGCGTTTTAGATTGCGACGTTCTTAAATCGAATCAGGTCACGTAAACGTCACGCTCTTAAGCTCTCCTTCCTGATTATTGCCACACAAACCTGGTATTATCCACCCCAAGAGTATAAGTCAGTTATTTGATATTAACATTGTCCAAATATTCACAAAATGACCTATACTAATAGAAATAACTTCTGTCTATGTAAATAATTTACTCACTTAAGTAATACTACGACGGTTTCAAAGGGACCAGATATCTTTAGAAAGAAAAACAAATAATAAATATACGTTGCCAAAATGAAAACTTATTATAAAATTAACGATAATGTTTTAGAGAAGCGGTGATTGCGCAGCGAGTAGAAGCTTGACTTCACTTTCGGGTGCACGCACCTCTAACTTTTCTAAGTTATGTGCGTTTTAAGTAATTAAAAATATCACTTGCTTCGACGGTGAAGGAAAACATCGTGAGGAAACCTGCACGCCTCAGAGTTCTACATAATGTTCTCAAAGGTGTATGGAGTCCACCAATCGGCACTGGGCCAGCGTGGTGGACTACGGCCGTATCCCCTTTCTCAATTATGGGAGGAGACCCGTGCCCTGTAGTGAGCCGGTAATAGGTCGATATGATGATACTGTTTTAAGAGACACAACCTAAAAGTAACAACCAATGATTTTCCTATTATAGAGTTACCAAATTACATAATCGGCAACACAAGATTGCGGTTTTGAGGCGACCTTATCCGTCAATCATCGGTTCACCTTTTAATTAAAGCCGCGGAGTTTCATACAAGTTTACTGCTCAAACATAAACAATTATGTGTTAATCACAAATGTTTTTCAAGCGATAACGACGACCTGTGGTGTGAGTTAAGTTGCTTTGAAAAGTGATATTATTAAACTTACCGAGATTTAAAATAGGCATAAATGTGAAACGTTATGAGACCATGATATCGAATGTCAAAATACTACTTAAAATTACCGTTTTAATTTTTACATGTTGATGCAGCGTCCTGCTACATATTATACAACCTTCCGAAAATTAGATACCTACCTAACGTAAAGATTTTCAATCGTACTGGTAATGCCAAAAACACATACCTATGATATTAAGTATAAATATGTATATATAACAGATAGCGATATAACTTCTTTTGATAAAACGATTGATTTGTGGGCTCTTAAAATATCGGTTCTTACTCTATTTAAAACCTTCCATCACGTTAATATTGCCAATCGCAAATGACCTTCCCGGGGACCCAAACCCGTTTCATCTTACTTAGAATACTTATGAATCCCTATAATCAGTCATTTGTTACACACACACAATATACGGTTCAATCGGATCGCCACATATTAGTCTTTAGCGCTAAGTAAACAAGTTGATCCAAGTCAGTAAATAGATGGGACTTTGTAAGTATAAAAGATAATTTTTTTAGGCTACTTAAAAATACTCTTTTAGGAGTGGGTAACCAAACGCGTGAGGAACCATCTGCATCTGCTGCAATAGTTAAAAATAAGCTTGCGGAGTTTTAATTAAATAACATGAAGTTCATCTTCCAAAACCGTATTCCCTCCAACAAAGGAACTCTGCTTGAGAACATTTCAAATTAGGGATTAATAAGTTGGACTTAATGAAGAGCTTAGGATGGTCTGCAGTATAAAAATTAAAATGCCAGTCTTGTTCATAGGATCGCGATATTTAAAGAAACAGTTTTACAGAAGCTTCGCAATATTTTTTATTAAAAAGTCCAATGCCATGTGGTAACGTCAGAATCAGAATACAGTTGTTAACACATCATCTTACAAAGGATATCGTACAAGGCTACTTGGGAAATATAACTGACACGGGGCAGCAGCGTCCTCTGTGCTATGAAAACCTACTGCGATCACCAACTGTCTGCTCAACAGGACTGAGACGGACTGATTTTGGACAAACACTTAAAGCCTTTAGTCCAGCACTGTACAATAAGTTGTCTTGGACGCAGTCAACTTCGTTAGATAGAAAAATGTAGTTAAATATAAATGCTGGAAAAGAGCAATTGCTGAATTTCTTGCTGAGTAAGAAGAAAACAGCAAGAGATTCAGGTAGAATCTGCCTTCCAAACTGGAGGTACTTGACGTTTCAAAAGTGCTTCAAAAATTAGTCTACTTGAAATAAATGTATTTTTGGTGCCTAGTATTTATATGTTTACTTTTATACGTTTTTTTAGATATACTCGTAACTAAGTCGTATTAATTTCATACCCTTTTCATAGCAGTATTCATATTATTATGTCCTTGCATATATTTGTTTTGGCTGTTTAAAATAACAGAACAGCTTTGTCATAAACATCACAAATAAAATCTTATATGTATTGGTGATCAACAAGAGAAAATCAAAATTGAAGTATGGATACATGATTTACGGGAGCCTACTTAATAAAAAGCAGATCTATAGCCAGATAACAGCGTCTCCAAACGCCCACAACCCACATCTCCACCCGGACAACTGCACCTTCCCATCGGAATCTTCGTCTACCCATCGACCGGATATAAGCGTCCCCTCGGTCTACAACCCAAAGTACGACCCGGACAACTACACCCTCCCATCTCACTCTACGTAAACACGTAGATCTAATATAAGCGTCCCCTCGAACTAAATCCTAGAGTACGACCCGACTAGCTGAGACATCCATTTTCTTAGCAGCATGTCTTTGTCAGTAGGTTGGTAACTAGCCACGGCCAAACCCTCCAACCGAACCAGGCGAAAGAAAATAAATAGATTGTCCCTGCCGGTCATCGAACCCGGGACGTCCTACTTAAAATAACAACGGGCCTTATCGCTACAAAGCGATAAGGCCGCCTTTTGTATACTTCTTCTGTCTGTGTTTTCTTTTATTCTTTTTTTGTATTTTTATTTGTGTGCAAATAAAGAGTATAAATAAATAAATAAATAAATAAACTTTCAACGTCCTCAACCAAGTAAAGGCATTGATCCGTCAGAGCTCTAATGAGATATTTCGGAGCGATTTCCCAACAGACTCGGCCCAGCTTATGACCAATATCCAACAACAATGACCGTAAATGAGATCCCAGATTTTTTACGGCAAAGTTTTACGTATTAGAAATAGTCGAATGTTGTCGCGGACTGTTTTTTTTAGAACTTTAAAGAAACAATTCCGACAATTCCGATATTCTTACTACATACTTCGGTCGTTTGGCGTAACATTTACCGTTCATCGAAATTTCTCACAAAGGATATTCTTTGCAGTTTTTCCAACATTTCTAATTAGTGATAGTAGCCATTGTCGTAGCGTGATGTTATATAGCCTTAATTAATACTGCCAATCCAAAAAAAAATTGGATTGGCATAGACAGACAAAAATTAAATATCTGTTTTTGACTCAGTATCGGTTATAAAGCAACCCCCGGTCAAAATTTTCAAATATATTAAATGTACAGAAATCTATATACAAATACATATATATATATATATATATATATTTATTATATTATTACTTGTATATCTATACTTATAATAAAACTGTAACTGGAAGATTTTTGTATTTAATTTTTGTCTGTCTCTGTCCGGGCATCACGTGACCTAATGAACGGATTTAAATTAAAATTTTAAAATTGTATATGCTATATATATTAATATATAGCATTTACTTGTACGTCTTTGGTTGTCTGGCGGTAAGGCCACCAAATTGTACCTTCTACCTTAATACTCTATTGTATTTGTATTTGTATTTTCAGTGTACAATAAAAAAGTATTCATTAATTTATTCAACGATAGTAAGTATCCTGGTTATGGAAACAAATTAAATTAAAGCTATTCCGGGATAAATATCATTCTATGTCTTCCACCAGGATAGCTACGTATGTGCCAAATTTCATCGGTTGAGCCGAACATAGTAGCCGCACATAGGGGGCCGGCTTCAAACTCGACTCCCTCGAAAATGAAGCCGCACTCCTAACCGCTAGGCTATCACTGCTATATCCTGCAGTATTCCAAGGTAAATGCAGGTGCTTTTATCACTGTCATTTACATGGTACTCTCTAGGCGTGATTAATAACAAACACGGTTTAACAAATGGGCTACGTTCTACGTGAGATGATTGTGACGTATAACCAGAACTGACGTTTTCTATTTTCTTGAAATGTGGTTAAATATAATAATTACATAAAAATACTTTGTCGTAGGAGAGACAATTTTAGAGCATAAACCCACCACGCTGCTCAAATGGGATTGGTGGGCTTACGTGAAGATTACCGCAAGTACTTTTTCAATTTTTTTTCATTCAACGACAAGTACGCCCTTGACTGCAATCTCACCTGGTGGTATGTGATGATGCAATTTTAGATGGTAGCGGGCTAAACTACGGTAGTCATACCCCTAATCGGTTTTTACGCGACATCGCACCGGAACACTAAATCGCTTAGCAGCACACCTTTGTCAGTAGGGTGGTATCTAGCCAAGGCCAAAGCCACCCACCAGACAAATCTCTTACCAGACAAGTATTTTAAATTTAATCATTTTTGTTATTCCACTACAATCTCACCTGACGGCAAGTAAGTGATGATTTAGCCTGATTTCTCAGCGACCAGACAAGAGCAAATTCAGAAATTATAAATTCCACTGCCGGGGATCGAATCCGGGACGATCCTCTTAAAACCACAGAGCTCACCACTGCGCCAAGCAGATCGTCAAAATCTATTTTTAAACAAGGTAGGTTTAATGTAAATTCAAATTAGGTTATAGTATGTTTATGCTATGGTCCTATATTGGACGTTCTAGGCGCGATTAATACCTGGCACGGTCGAACAAATAAATGGCCTTAGCGCGTGACAAAATTAAATGAAACATTTTGCTAAATTAGGAAGGTATAATGCAATAGTTAAAGTATTCTAATAACAACAAACAATTCACGTTGGTGGATCTGAAAAGCATATATTAATTTGACGTTAGATAAATCAATAAAGGAGGAAAAGGAGTAATAAATAGGAGATGTTAGTTGTACCTACTTTATTTACACCGAGACAGTTAGAGTTAATGTTGCCATACCCAGAAGGATTTAACGCAAGTGGATTTTCACCATTATTTTTATACTAGAAACCTATTTTGAAAGGTTTTAGGACTACATTTATATAAGACTCTGTAAGTGTAAATAACATCCAACAAGGTCTAAGTAATTGGCTACATCTGCCGCGGTGAATTATTTCAAGTGCAGCACAGCACAGTCTAGCCCGCTTTTATATATTATACCTTAGAGAGTATTCTAATTTTTTTACTGTTTGTTAAAAAAATAATAGGTAAGATTATAAATAAAGAAAATCATAAATATACTACGACAATAAACACATCGCCATCTAGCCCCAAAATAAGCGTAGCTTGTGTTACGAGTACTAAGATGACTGATGAATATTTTTATGAATAACATACATAAATACTTATATTATAAATATAAACACCCAGACACTGAGAAACTTTCCTGTTTATCACACAAACATTTGCCAGTTGTGGGAATCGAACCCACGGCCTTGGACACAGTAAGCAGGGTCGCTGACCACTGCGCCAATTTGCCGTCATATTAAAATTGCAGATTTATTAAGCGTAATTTAGGGATTGTTTTGTGCTTAATAATATAAAACTGCTATTGATATATCCAAACAAGTCTCTAGGTAGGAATCCGAACCAATTCTGGGTAACAAATGAACCACGATGTCTATTTATTTATTTATTTATATCCTTAGTATAATTACAGCTAGCTAAAACGGATACTAAGTCAGTTACAGATGTACATTGCAAAAATTGTATAAATTTAAATTCCTCCAAGTGTAGGTTAAACGCACTGATAAAAATTATAAAAATTGCAAAAATATTAGTAGCTATGTGAGGAGTAACCGAAAGTTACGTTTTCGTTACGGTCTGTAGCCGTATCTAAACCGATTAGGGAATATAAAACTAATTTCTTACGCTTATTTAAATTTTCTCTTGAGGAATCCTCTTCTTAAAGTAGGTATAACGCAAAAATGCAAAGGCTTTTATCACTGTCATTTATATAGTACTCTCTAGGCGTGAATAATGTTCGGCTTTGCTTAACAAACATGCCCCATTTTCCTTGTAGAATTACCGCAAGTGAATTTTTGCACGCTTATTCAAATTGTACCTTAGGGAATTATACCTCTTGTTAAAGGAATTATGCAACAGTGCTGGTGTTTTATTATGTTATACGATTATAAACAGTTTTTTACTTAAAATTATACCAAAAAGGGCCTGAAGAAATGCCCTTTTTAACCCTGGCACTATAAAATTACTAGACCCCTGAGATCAGCTAGCCGAGGTCCACTGGTTTTTGGCAGAGTTCCGATCCTTCATCAAAAAACTCTCCTGGCGTCCAAACTAATTAGGCTTTTAGTATATAGGCATAACGTAGAATAAGTTTTAGCTTGCAGTAATTATCTGTAATTAAATGTTATATAGATAAAGTGTCTCAGTGTGTCATTTTACGTAAACCCGTAACAAATGGCTAGGTGGGACAAACCCTAAAATTAAAGTGTCTCTTTTTAATATGAAAAAGTTTTTTACTGTACTTACCTCAATATTATTTGAAAGCAATATTTAAAAAAAAATGTCTGTCTGTCAATGTTGGTTCCGGTTTATCACCAAATTGGTTTGTTTTCACAAGCAGAGCAAAGATACTCATTTAGTTACATACGCTACATTAAAAAAAATGTTTTATGAAATTTTGGTTTCCCCTGTTCCTGTTCGAATTAATTGTTCAAATTTTCCGTCTGTTATTTAAGCATTTGTTCTATTATTTAGGCATGAAAAGGTCACAGACGAACAGATAGACACTGTTTCAACTCCATTGTTGATCTTCACCCGAAGTTGATAATCAATCTAAACTAAAATCTTCAGATCTAACAGTGAATCATCCTTATCGGTAGGACGGTGGACTCCTTTCTCACTTTTTCCTTCACCTTCAGAGGAAGTGGAGTTTTAATTCCTTAAAACGCACATAACTCAGAAAAGTTAGAGGTGCGTGCTGAGATTCGAACTCGAAGTCCTACCCACTGGGCTATCAACGCTTTGGGAAAACTATGGCATTACTAAAATATTTAATCTTTCATCTGAAGATTTTAGTTAAACCAGATAAACAGAGTTACCGTCATAGCTCAGAGAGCCGCGAAGCTAAAGTGTCAATGGAATGGGGTCCCAAGGTGCTGGAATGGTGACCTTGCTACGGTAAACGCAGCGTTGGTAGACCCCCGACGAGGTGAACGGATGACATCAAACGAGTCGCAGTGAGCTGCTGGACCCAAGTAGCACAAGACTGTTGTATTTAGAACTTCCTACAAAATTGATGTACTGCTGTGGACATCCACTGGTCGACATTAATAATTAATAATAAATAAAACCCGCCAACCCACAATGGAGCACTCTAGAACCCTCACCCATCACACGTGTCCCCAGCAGTGGAGCACTAATAGGCTAATAGGCTCAGGTGATAAATGTGTCAATAGTCAATAATCATCTGGGCAGTAGATAAAGGTTTACACGTGTAGTATAAACAAGCCGGCAGCGGTTTGAATTTGGAGGATATTGCGAGACCGACGCGTGCCTATTGGGAAATCGCTACGAAATACCTCATTAATGTAGCAAATTGCGATGCGCTACGAGTTACATAAAATGTACGCACGCGTATTTGTAACAACATGCTTGAGTTCCTTATGAATAAAGTCGTATTTAAATAACCAAATTAGTGGCTTGACGTTTGTTTCATGCCATTAATTTTATCAGCTATTACACGTGTAAACCTTCTTAGTGTAAACTTCCGATATAACCTTTGATATAATGATAGCCAAGTGTTTATTTTAGTTTAACGTGGGTAATTTTATTACTTATGTAAAATCAAAAGGATCTGCAACTAACCAGTACTATTATTCAAATGGACAGTTAAGAGTTCAGCCTCCCTATCGGGGGGAAGGAGTTCAATCCTTCGCAGCTTTAACATTTCGGATCTTTGCTTTTTAAGCAAATAAACATGACTTATAATTTTTATTAGTGTTTTTACCTACATAAATGAATTATGAATTTTATAGACTTAAAATGCACATAACATTTTTCGGGACCGACAGGATTTAAACCTGTGACCCTCTGGCTATCGTGGCCTGAGCGCTTTAACCAACGTTGCTCTAATGAATTGATAAAATTTACAATTCCTCCAAGTGTAGTTAAAAACACATAGAAATTATAAAATTATAAAAAAAAGCAATGTGTCTGTATCTTGTTTCAAACTTGTAACTTAGTAGTACTTAAAAGTAAATCGAACCAGCAATGTGATCTACTAGATTGAGCTACAGTCTCAGCTATAAGACTTAAAGGCATATACTAATTTCGACATCGGCGGTAGGAGAGCCGTAGCTTAGTTTGTTAAAGCGCTCAGGCCGCGATTGCCAGTCGCAAGTTAACGCTGGCCAAGTTGCTAAGACCATCTCATTCTGAGATGAGACCCGTGCCCTGAAGAGGGCCGGTAATTGATTATGCTGGAACAAACTTCATTAGAGGTTTATAAATCATCATACATGCTATAATTTACAGAGGTATATTATATTATAGATGTTTATATGTCGTGTTTTTCTACTCGTAAGGTTGCCTGGCACAGATCGCTACTAAGCGATAAGGCCGCCTTTTGTATTCTGCTTTTGTTTTTGTTTTTCTAATCTTCTTTTGTTTCTTCAACTTTCGTGAAAATGAAAAGTATAAATAAATAAACAAATATATTTGAATTACAATCTAATCCAAAATGATCCAATTTCAGATTGAATTTATTATTGCTATCCTTTCCTACTCTTTCTTGCAGATAAGGATATCACTACTAAACTAACTACTTCAATCTGGCTTCTAGACTCTGAAGATATTGCATATTATTGATTATTAAGTTCAGGCGTTAATGAGCTTGTGGTACTAGCCACAAGATTCCGATTAACATAGTTTATAAGATGCAAACTTTAAACTCAAAACTTAATTCAAATATTTTACAGGAAACTATAAAGCGTTCAATCATTTTTCTTTCCGTTATTCTTTTACTTACATATATACATATATTCACTACACAACCTCTATATATACACATACACAAACACTATACACATATTTGCATTCTTTTAATATAAACTATTTGCATGATATCAATTAATTTTAAATGTCAGAGATACACGTTTGTTAAGATCTCTCACTAATTGCTCGTTTGTTTAATTAAGGAAGGCTGACTGAAACACTGTTAATACTAGATCAGATGTAATCCAGTGAACAATTGGATTGTTTTTTACTTATAACACATCTTGTGATGTAAAAGATACGTAGTAAATACTACCAATATTATCAGTAATGTATTACATATTTGTAGTAGATATGTGTACAATGTGTTAAATGTAATAATTATAAATAAATAAAAAGATTAAAAAAAACATTGATTTTTAATATAAATAGATAAGGTCTTTACTGCTCAAAATTATTGCTATTAATTACCAAAAAAATCGTTTTGATCCACTACTATTCATAGCTAGCCCTTGACTGACTTGACTTTCTAACTCCATGTATTGAGGAATTCTAAGATGGTAGCGTGCTAATCCGTTAGATGTGTCACACGCACTGTAAACCCACACGCATATGGTTTCTACACGGCTTTATGCCGGAACAATGAATACTTACCTTGACTCCACGTCTTCCTGATAGCCAACGCCAACGCCGACCAGACCGGAGAAAATTCAGAAATTATAAACATACAAATTGCACCCGCTGGAGATCGAGACCGGGACATCTCAATTATGAGACCACAACGCGTACCGCTGCGTCGGGACTAGGGAGGTCGTCAAAAAAGAAATACGAAAGTTGAAATGAATAAAATAACAAGAAAAACAATGCGCAAAGGCATAGCATACTCAGGTTACGCAAAAGAGTTTCAGCATGAATAAACACGCCTTTAAAATGCTAACGCCCGCTCGGTATATTCCTTGTGTCCTCAGTGTATGTGTATATATAGAGGTTGTGTAGTGAATATATGTATATATGTAATATACATATATTCACTACACAACCTCTATATATACACATACACAAACACTATACACATATTTGCATTCTTTTAATATAAACTATTTGCATGATATCAATTAATTTTAAATGTCAGAGATACACGTTTGTTAAGATCTCTCACTAATTGCTCGTTTGTTTAATTAAGGAAGGCTGACTGAAACACTGTTAATACTAGATCAGATGTAATCCAGTGAACAATTGGATTGTTTTTTACTTATAACACATCTTGTGATGTAAAAGATACGTAGTAAATACTACCAATATTATCAGTAATGTATTACATATTTGTAGTAGATATGTGTACAATGTGTTAAACGTAATAATTATAAATAAATAAAAAGATTAAAAAAAACATTGATTTTTAATATAAATAGATAAGGTCTTTACTGCTCAAAATTATTGCTATTAATTACCAAAAAAATCGTTTTGATCCACTACTATTCATAGCTAGCCCTTGACTGACTTGACTTTCTAACTCCATGTATTGAGGAATTCTAAGATGGTAGCGTGCTAATCCGTTAGATGTGTCACACGCACTGTAAACCCACACGCATATGGTTTCTACACGGCTTTATGCCGGAACAATGAATACTTACCTTGACTCCACGTCTTCCTGATAGCCAACGCCAACGCCGACCAGACCGGAGAAAATTCAGAAATAATAAACATACAAATTGCACCCGCTGGAGATCGAGACCGGGACATCTCAATTATGAGACCACAACGCGTACCGCTGCGTCGGGACTAGGGAGGTCGTCAAAAAAGAAATACGAAAGTTGAAATGAATAAAATAACAAGAAAAACAATGCGCAAAGGCATAGCATACTCAGGTTACGCAAAAGAGTTTCAGCATGAATAAACACGCCTTTAAAATGCTAACGCCCGCTCGGTATATTCCTTGTGTCCTCAGTGTATGTGTATATATAGAGGTTGTGTAGTGAATATATGTATATATGTAATATACATATATTCACTACACAACCTCTATATATACACATACACAAACACTATACACATATTTGCATTCTTTTAATATAAACTATTTGCATGATATCAATTAATTTTAAATGTCAGAGATACACGTTTGTTAAGATCTCTCACTAATTGCTCGTTTGTTTAATTAAGGAAGGCTGACTGAAACACTGTTAATACTAGATCAGATGTAATCCAGTGAACAATTGGATTGTTTTTTACTTATAACACATTTTGTGATGTAAAAGATACGTAGTAAATACTACCAATATTATCAGTAATGTATTACATATTTGTAGTAGATATGTGTACAATGTGTTAAATGTAATAATTATAAATAAATAAAAAGATTAAAAAAAACATTGATTTTTAATATAAATAGATAAGGTCTTTACTGCTCAAAATTATTGCTATTAATTACCAAAAAAATCGTTTTGATCCACTACTATTCATAGCTAGCCCTTGACTGACTTGACTTTCTAACTCTATGTATTGAGGAATTCTAAGATGGTAGCGTGCTAATCCGTTAGATGTGTCACACGCACTGTAAACCCACACGCATATGGTTTCTACACGGCTTTATGCCGGAACAATGAATACTTACCTTGACTCCACGTCTTCCTGATAGCCAACGCCAACGCCGACCAGACCGGAGAAAATTCAGAAATTATAAACATACAAATTGCACCCGCTGGAGATCGAGACCGGGACATCTCAATTATGAGACCACAACGCGTACCGCTGCGTCGGGACTAGGGAGGTCGTCAAAAAAGAAATACGAAAGTTGAAATGAATAAAATAACAAGAAAAACAATGCGCAAAGGCATAGCATACTCAGGTTACGCAAAAGAGTTTCAGCATGAATAAACACGCCTTTAAAATGCTAACGCCCGCTCGGTATATTCCTTGTGTCCTCAGTCCGTGTAAAGGGCTACAAAGGGAACAATGGTAGCCCTTTTTTATCCGAAATGCAAACGCATGGTAAGCTTAACGATCGTTTGTGGAAATTGGATTCCCGACTATTGTCACCAACAAGCTTGAGTATTTAAATAGATTGCTCTACGTTAGATCTTCGATCGATGTTTGGGAAGCGATGATAGCATAGTGGAAAGGTCTTCGGCCTTACTTTCGGGGGCCCAGGTTCGACGTGTTATTTTGCTACTCCTCTACATCGAAGCAATACTTGTGTCGGTGTTTTATCTGCCTCCATGCATGCTCTGCATAGAGGACTGTCGGTTACACCTAAAATGAAAAGGTGTTTGTTTAGTTGGCAATGCCCTGTTACCAAGCTTTTTACCGTCCTTAGTTTGTCCCGACTTAGTTTTAGTAGTTTAGTTGTCAGTCGTGTGTTAAGGTCTAGAAAGGCCATTCATTGCCTGGCATTAGGCTCATCCATTGCTTCAACGGTGAAGGTAAACTTCGAGAGCAAACCTGCATGCCTGAGAGTTCTTTCTAATGTTCTCAAATTCGCGTGGTGTACGCCAATCCACACTTGGCCAGTGTGGTGGACTACGGCCCAAACCTTTCTCATTTGTGGGAGACCCGTGCCCTGCAGTGGGCCAGTAATAAAAAGTTAGTGGTGCGATCTGGGATTTCTGCGTCATGGGGAAACCTGCATGCCTGAGAGTTCTCTAATGTTCTTAAAGGCGTATGAAGTCTACATACTACAAGTGCGGGCACTTGGCCAGTGTGCCTCTTCGGCCTAAGCCCTTCTCATTAATAAGAGACCCGTGCATTGTGTAAGGTTACTTGAATTTTCGTCAGAGATAAATGCTAATTAATTTATTATTATTATAATAATTAATAATGCATTCTAAGCTAGATTATCAATACGAGATGATATGCAAACCAATAAAATGAATACCTGAATTATAAAAGAACTTAGTCATCAATCCTCTTGATAAAAACAGTCAGGGATTTGGAGTATTAATATTTGGTGCTGCAACGAGTTGGAAGAACTAAGCGACGCGGGGAAAAAATAAAGAGGAGAGAAGAAAAAAGATGGCGCGGAAAGTGACATCGGGTGTTTGGGATTATTTTTTAAAAGAGAAAAGGAAAAAGGGAAACGAATATATTAGAGTAAAAGAATAATTATTTTAAGAGTTTAAAGTGGAAGTATATTGTTAGCGTAGTCGAAAAATTATATTTTAGTGTATGATACTGAAAATTAGAATTTAGATTTTTGAATTTTTTTGAATTTTTTGAAATTGTTTTTTTTTATTTGGACTGTGTAATGGGTTGATGATGATGATGACAAAGGCTTACGAGTAGGTATTTGCACACCAAAGTATTTGCAAGTCTTGTGAAATCCTATCGCTGAGTAACCCTACTAAGTACTCGAAGCAGATATTCGCACAACTGAAAATGATTGACAGCTAGATATGCTTGCTTTACTTTTCGGGGAACTGAAGCACAAAACAAAAAATAATAACATCGATTGTACGTGCGTAAAATAAAGAATTGCTGATTAAACCTATACTATTTATTTAATAACTATATTGATGAAACCAATGAAAAGAAGACAAAAAGTTTCGGTCACACAGTTCGGGTCAAAGGCGATCTTATTGCGAAAGCAATCTCTTACTGAGAAACTTTGGTGAAAGTCGTTTGTTGACGAAACTAATAATACAACGAGGAAAGATTTATTTGTTTCCTCGTAATTTTGACCGATTTTAATAATTCTTTCAACATTAGAAAGTTATTACGTAACCTTATTTTAACACCTGGCTAAGTTAGTTGTGGGCTTCTTCTTAGACCAGGGCGCGTTTGGAACCCTCGTAGCTTTAGTTTTATGTTTAATAATATGGTTATAACCACTACCGTGTAATTCTCATGTACGCATCAAAAGTGCCACCTATGGGCTCAAGTAGGCCCCATACATAAAGATATTTTTGACAACATAAAGATATTTTTGACTTGACTTTGACTTTGACTTTGAATGTCAGTTCATTTTTGCATTTTAAATGCGCGAGTGACATTTAGTTTAATTAAATTAAACGATGATAAGATCATTTGGATTATGATAATTAAGATGTGGATAATTAAGATGTGACTGAGTGTAGGTAATTCTATTCATCATTTTCTGAATACCTTCAGTTTTATTGTATTGTTTGATAATTGCCAATAAAGGGTGATACAACAAGTTATAAATCGAATATCTCCTTCTTCTGATTTATGTTAACCGTGTAGTGTTTATACTATGGTGGGTATGCTATGCATTTACAAGTATTATATTATAAAAAGTCCGCCAAATTTATAAATACTGTAAACTACAAAAACAAGCGAAACATTGCACGAGCATGTCGAGGTCATTGGTGACGCGATCTTTTTCCCCTACTTAAATTCGCTCAATGTGGCTGAAGAAGCTAGGAAAAATTCATTGTTCTTAGTAAATAAGTATTTACTGCAAAAACTCTATTATAACAGATATGTGTCAATGTACTCTTTGGAAATGCTAAGGATTATCTTCACGCAGAAGATTCAGAAATCCGATAAGTAAGTCTATATCTTATTTTCAGAGTCTTATTTTCAATTTATTCCACCAGAACCTAAATTGATTTTGTCCTTGTTTTCAATCACAAAAACAAACCGCCACTTAATCTTACGCCTACACCGTTAGAACTTCTTCATAATGGAGATTTTAAAAAGTGAGTTTGCTGGGTTGTCCTTCAGTATTGACGACCTCACCGGCGTAGCTATGAATGCTTTTATTTCATGAGTGGAAGTCTCGGGTCGCGCCCCCAGCACGAGAAATTTTGAAATTTTTTATTTTTTATTTTACTTTAGCAGTGCTAGCTAGAATCCTATTGACAAAGTGATTTAGCGTTCCGATACGATGCCGCGTAGAAACCCATTAGAGGTACGGGTTTTAATATAACTGCTATACTTCCCCTATTATCATCTTCATTTACCGCCGTGTGAGATTGCAGTCCAAAGCTAGCTTGTAGTGGAATAAAAAGGAAATTACTTAACATTAATCTACCTTTCTACTACCTTTTTAATTTAATATAACGTATATTCTTTTTTTTTTAAACCAACGTAAAATATATTTTTCTAGGGAAATAATAATTACAAACTAAAATTGATATTTACAATAAATATAAGCCGTCTAACTGTTCACTTATGGGCATGGTACCCAAAATGCTGGCGCTTAGCCGTTGGGCTAATTAAGCGGTCCTTACGTCTGGGACCCAGCTCTTGGGTCACCAGACGTAAGGACCAATTTTTGGGACACGATGTTAATAAAATATCTTCTACCTTACAAAATACTTGTAGTTTTCAAAAAAGCTCGAATGGTGATTAAACGTTAACGCGGATGATAAGACCTCATCTGTCCACTATTTTAGTTTGATAAATACACATTGGTTTTAGGAACAGCTTTTCAGCGAAAAAAATCTAACACGCGTCCACCACAGTCAAACGTAGCTAAACATAAATGTTGCACATAAAGCTGAGCATAGACAGTCGCCTCTTTATATTGTATCAATTATATTTTGCAATACATTATATTATTACTAGCTGTTGCCCGCGACTTCCTCTGCGTTTGTTTTTGTTTTTCAAAAGACATGTGGCATTCAATTTAGGTGTAATTCTACTGAAATTTTTAAGTTGTGTTTTCTTATATAAAAAAAGTAAGTAAGTAATTATTTAAATCCTTTATCATTTGACGGCGTTATGGTGTTAAATGTTCAAACACTTTCGTCCCCTCTCCAAAAAGAACTGATCTTATTTTCGGGATAAAAAGCATCATATATTACTTCTAATACCTTCAGGAATATATGTACAAAGTTTCATGAGGATCGGTTAAGTAGTTTTTTGCATGAAAGCGTAATAAACAAACTTACATTAACATTTATAATATTAGTAGGGATTAGCTTTTGCCCACATTTTTCCCGCATCCGTGTTTTTTATGTTTTTCTTAGTTAACCGATCCGAGGATAAGTATATTGATCTGTTTGTGATCTGATTTTGAACTGACTATTACGCCGGACTCTCGGGACTATAATATTATTCTCGGATAACACAGCAACAGTGCGAGACAAAGTACTTGTGATGCCATCTATCGCAATTGAAACTGTACGAATTAAATTTTAATTCGGAGTAAAATATCCTAGACATTCCAAACTCAAATTTATACTAATTCAAAAATGATTCGTTTCTTAACTGACACAGTATTTCTGTTGTTGAATTATGTTTGATTTCCCCAGAACAGCCAGTACATAATGTCATTATTATTCAACAAATATTTGTACCCATATGTAAATGAGTTATATTAACAGACGTACTAGCACTCCGTATTGTCTTAGGTAGGATATGTGTACACAGATCAAAGGTTAATTAAATGTCAGAACCTCTAGTGTGTATCCAACCCCTTACGTATATCAAACACGAGTGAGTGAACACGGATCTCTGTCAGATATCCGGCTGCGAGCGAACTAAAACAAATAGGAAACTTGATTAGCACTATCAAGTTTTCAAGCGGGAAATTTGATACAATTTTTCTTTTTTAGCTCGTAAAATTTTCCCCTTCACCATATCATTGCCTGATTGCGTAGAATCTTATTTAGTCGCCATTAGCCTAAACCACAGGCCTCGTCGGAAAGAGAGAATCAAAGCTTTGACCCACCATTCCACTCCATAGCAGATTGGTGGGCTTAACGTTTATTACTTGTTAGAAAAATTCTAAATTTTATTTATTTAATCCCAATATTTATCTTATTCATTAAATAAATAAGAAAAAGTCCTTCAAATTTTCATGAAAATGATACTGAACTAGCAGTTGCGCAGTTTTTTAGTCAGCGTTTATCAGTTCTTTAGAAATCCTGTGGAAACCTTTGTTTTCCTCCGATAAAAAGTAGTCTAAGTTACTCTCCGTCTTTTCAACTGACTCATCACCAAACATCAAGTCAATTGGCCGCTTAGTTAGGTCGTCATAAAAAAAAATCATTAATTCAGGTTTAAAATAATGGATACAATATTTACATGAATGCCCAACCCTCTGCAGAAGAAAAACCTGTGTTAGAGGTAAGTCCTTCTAGATGTTACAAAAGCTGTTAGTTCTACTACCCTACTATCCTACTAATATTATAAATATGAAAGTGTGGATATTTCTTACTCAATGACGAAAAAACGGCTTAACGGATTTGGAAGAAATTTGGCATGCAAAATCCTTTAACCTGAAAAAAACATAGGCTATAGACATATATATATAAACATAGATATAAACATAGCCTTTTATCCCGATTCCTTAGGTAGTTCCTTAGGGAAATATGTAAATTGTTTACGAGCTAAGCCGCAGGCAGACAGCTTTTGAATTTTGTATGCATGTCACCTATGCTATGGAAAAGGACATGTACTTTCTATACCGATCTTTCAACTAGTTCGCGTTGTAAGATTTAAAACAGTTATCGAGTGAAGCTTTAGGCATTTCAGAATCGAAGTCCACGCAGACGAAGTCAAAGAAGGGTAGAAGCTAAATATGCAATAGTTTTTATGGATGGATGTTTGTTACTCTTTCACGCAAAAACTACTGAACCAATTTGACTGAATTTTGGAATGGAGATAGATTAAATCTAGGATTAGCACATATGCTGCTTTTCATCCCAGGAAATGTACGCTTCCCGCAGGATTCATGAAAAACCAAAAAACCGCGTACCGCTGCGGGCACCAGCTAGTCTATATATATTATAGAAACCCAAACATTTATAACATTAGTGTGGATTATGTAAACCGGTGAAAGGTCTGGAATGTTGACCTCGCACCGGAACCGGCAGCGTTTGGTAGACCCCCGACGAGGAAGACGGACGACGTCAAGCGAGTCCAGTCCACTTGGCTCCAGCAGGAAGCCGCTGAAGCCAAGTGACACATCACCGTGGTATTTGGATCTTATTACAAAAGACCTATGTCCAGCAGTAGACCTTTGTCCAGCAGTAGACCTATGTCCAGCAATAGTAACCAATGGAGGTTGACATGGTAATAATGATAATGTCAAGTGGACAACCATTTAGTCAGAAATAAGGTCATGAATCATGTAACCTTTTTTCGCTGTGAAGAACTACAAACTACAATATACTTGTTTAGGTTCCATCAACATCATTTAGCAGCACTCAATACCTTAATACAACCTCGTAGCGCATCGTAGCTTGCTACGCTAATGCTATTTCGTAGCGCTTTCGTAAGTTATATTGAAGTAAAACTTCTTTAGGCGCGACTAGGGAGTAACTCAGATTTTTTTCTGACGGAAGTATCGCTTACGTCAGAGGTCTATGTAGTTTCCACTATTTAAAAATAATAATTTGGATTGGTCGTAAGTATATGTCATAAAGGTACTCCCCGCTTCTTGACTTATAGGTACGCCAAGTAGCGGAAAATATCATAATCAATTATGATTATTTATTTCCAATATTTTCAAACGGATCAATTGTGAATAGCAAATTGAATAAAAATTCAACAATTTAACATTGCAAAGTTTTTTGAAAATCCCTAAAAATACTTGTTTATTTATAACTTTTGTATAATAATGTTTATTTATTACTTTTTAATAAATAAATTATTAATACATTTTCTGATGATTGCGACATTCTATAATATTCAATAACAAGCTTATATTGACAGGTGCTGATCTAATCTTCAATTTTCTACTCTCAATTATTCTATTTAATACATGAAAATATTTATAAAATGTGAATTTATTTAAAATATAAATATAACCTAAAATAAAGTAATTTAGATATATTAATATATTTTAAATAAAATATAAAATGAAATAGTGGATAATAATAAAAGTTTAACTTCAATCGCGCTTAAAGGTTACACGAACACACTTTTTTTTTAGTTTTAGAACTTTTAAAGAGGAATAATTTTGTAATACATGATTTTATCAAAAGTTTAACCGTTAACGCAGCGCAAGTCCTCAAAACGAAAAAAAAACTCCGAATTTTCACATTCATTCTTGACCGAACTATTAATGAACATTCTTCATTGATTATTTGCTTCTATTGCACTCAGCGTAATATACGAGAATATCCTATAGCCTTATAAATGGGCTATCCAACACTGAAATTTTTTTTTTAATCGGACTAGTAGTTCCTGAGATCATCACGTACAAGGAAACAAACTCTTCAGCTTCATATATTAGTATAAGATATGTATGCATTTATGTGAGAAAATAAATTATTTCTTTTTTTCTTTCTTATTTATTATCTAATAATTAGAAAAATGTTCGTTGTAACGTCCCCTGCCGGAACAGTTGGTATTTACACCACGCAATACAAAAATATTTTCACCGTAAGATCTAACTGTGTAGTGAAATATTATATAGCTGTATAATGAAGCTTTAACTTCCAAAGTATATGCATAAACTCATATTTACAACAGTTTTAAATTATTCTTGTCATGTGGTAATGGCAGCGAGCGGAGTTTGTTTACTGTTTAAAGTTTTAACTACTAGTATACTGAACTTGATCTCTGCTTTAAATAAGTAAGATAAAAATGTAATATGCTCAAACAATGTTTCTTTTTAAACTCCGAAGCAAATACCACAGGGTGTTATAAGTTTCGCGTGCTAGTGTGTGTGTGTGTGTTCATTTGTAGCATCGTTTTTGCTGAACAGATCCACTGATTTTGATTTTCTTTGTTTGTTTGAAATGTTAATTAGTTGGGAGTGTTCTCGGTCCAAGATGGCCGCCCCCACAAAATACAAGTTTTTCACTACTCCCTAAATATGGACATTAAGTGATAGGGATTGACTTGTAGAATAATTTACTGAACTAAATTGAAAACCTATTATTAAGATTTTTAATTTATTCATTATGTAAAATTAATTGTATTCATAAACAAAAATAACCTATGTACCAAAATATAATCTAAAACGTCTTCGAAACCACCTTTGAATGGCCAAAGTAATTCTTCGGCCAAGGTAACTGCCCGCTCTAGGATCACCGGTAGAGTCGTTAACCCTTTTTGACAATTCTGTAAATGTTGGTACAAGGTGTGGAAAGTTGAATCTTTCGCACAAGTAATTTTTACTTTTCCATTTCTTATGTATCTTTTATATTTACTGGTCTCGTAAATATTGCATATCTGTTAATCAAACATTGCCAAAAAAAATATTATTGTGTGAAATTCTAATGTCCTGCCTGTGTATTTCATACTTTTCGCACTTGCGTCGAAATGTCATCATCTGCAGATCAATGCTTATTAACGTCCCACTGCTGGCTTCCGACAGATTTAGAGAGAGAAAGAAGTAATCTCTCGCAGTATGAAACCAAACAAATCTATCCTACGGGAACCGTAATTTTTTCTGAAATTAAAAGTAACCTTTGTGCCAAATTTCAATCAGATCAGTTCAGCCGTTCTAGCGTGATTCAGTTACAAACATCAAATAAATAAATAAATAAAAATACTATGGCAATACAGACAACGCCATATATAGGGATAAAAGTAAGCGTAGCTGTTATGGGTACTATGATGGCTGAGGAATATTTTTATAAGAATAACATTAAAACTTAAAATATACAAATAAACACCCAGACACTGAAAACATTCATGTTGATGACACAACCATTTTCCCGTTGAAATCTTGGAATCAGAAAGTAGGATCGCTGCCCACTGCGCCAGTCGGCCGTCAACATCCAACCAAACTTTCCCATTTATTATACTAATATTGATTTTATATTTTTTTTATTGTGACGGGCAACTTCGGAACTGTTACTCTGAGCACAGACCGACACGCACTTGACCGCATTCCACCAGAAGCGTTGCCTGGACAAACTGAATCTTTTTAAAAAGGGAAATAAATTCCATTTTACAGTGGCGTTAGTCTTTGGGTACTCGAACAGACTACAATTTTGTGCATGCAAATCTCATTTTAAGGGTACAGATGAGCTCGTAACTTCAAACAGCTTACTCGTCATCGCATAAAAACCCTTTTAAAAAAAGTAATAAACACAGCTACAAACGTTACAATAGATATTAAGGCACCCGCGACTGATCCAAGGCCAACTTCTTTTATACTATCCTCAGGGGATTGACAGTAGAATCACACCACCAATAATATGGCCGCCAACACAGATAGCTGCAAGGCCACCATCTGCAATGATTTATCCGAAACCTAATGCTGTGTTCCAACAGATACTAAAACCCATTAAAAAGACCGAATTAAGAAATATGATAAAAAAAATCAAAAAAAAAAATTATCGATACTGCCTCGTTAGTCTACTGCTTAGTGTGTTCAACTATGGATCATATGGCTCCTGGGTCCGAATCTCGAGACGAGCCATAAATTGATGGGTATTGCGTTTTTTCTGTTACAGAAATAACTGTACCAGCCCGGGGTTCCCCCCAATTATAATCATTAGCTTTGTGATAATAGTCGTTGAACCCCTCCAACCCGTTGGAGCTGGTGTTTCGGTCTGAGGACTTCCCGTATCCCGGGACTTGTCGTAACTTTAGTTGTCTCGAGTCCCGGGACTATCAGGTTGAGACTTGAGACGAGGCAATTGTCGAAATTGTTATGTAATCATTTTTATTTTCAAATAATTGAAGGAGTCTAGCGCCATCTACTAATTTCAAAACATTATATTACATTACGTGGCATTATTACAAAACATCTTTTGTTTTAAAACGTTCTACCAGAAAAGAACTCAATTACATTTTCAAACAACGGCTTACACCTCTTTAAAAAACCGAAAGAAGTCGCGGGAATTTGGGAGTTTGATTGTGGGCTGTCTCGTGACTTTGTAATTGGCGGGAATTGCTTAAACCTAATTGGAGCAATGTGGTCGGTCTATGTGACGTTTGTATCAGTGTATGTGTGCCAGTCGTTACTCCTATGACTATGTGAGACGTAAATAGTCTCCGGATGATGACGAGGATACAAATAAAACTACGATTCGCAGTCATTGTTCTACAAACCTTCCCTCCTATGAGAGAAGATGCCAATATATTAAAAAGTATTTTCTACGACCTTTTCCGGTATACCAGCTATGGTTGAGCCAAATAAGGGGTCATAAACAAACGGACAATTTTTGAATTTTTTTTTTTATTAATGTGTATAAGGTTCCTTCCGTATCGAAAAAGAGAACCCTAGAAACCAGCGAAATAAATATACAAATCACCATAGCTTCCGCGTTTTCTCATAGTTTATGTGCTAGGAAATCGAGCCTTTACGAGAAGTCGAAGCCCATCTTGGTTATTTACATTTTCCTGACAAACAAGTTGTGGTATTTACATATCCCGTAATGATAGGGGGGGAGGGCTTACATTACTATTATCAATACAATCTCAGAAAGGAGGAGGTATTCAGAAAATATTTTTTCTCAAACAACAGCGGAAATATTCAAATTACATTCGTAAAAAGAATACCATTACTGAGAAAGGTGGTATTCCTTCAGACGACTCTTAAAAATAGAAAGGGAATTACTTCTACATATTTCAGCAGGCAGATTGTTCCAGAGCATAATAGCCTTAAAGGTGAAAGAATTGCCGAGGAACTTCTTCACTTTACAAAATGGGAGTACCAGAGGGCTACCAAGGTAGGATCGAAGGTTGAAATGAGAAGTAGAGTCAGAAAAAAAGCGAAAACAATCTCACAAATAAGAGGGAGATAATTGATTACTAAGAATAGAATAAAAGCAGGACAGTAGATGAAGTTCGAGACGTGATCGGGTTGGCACTTTAGTCTAGCTTGTTACTCCGAGATATGATCAAATTAACGCATTCCAAACACAAAACAATAATAAGAGAGACTAATATAGGTATACTTTTTATTCCACGAAGACAAATGGATTCCACGGGATATTTATCCTAATATATATTTCAGAATAACTGAAAATAATTCGAGGTGCACAAACCAGCTTAAAAGAAACAAATATACCTCCCTAATTTATCTTTCGCGGTCTTTGTTACTGAAACTAATGACACGCCCTACTTTACAAAATGAAATATGCCCGCTTTGCATAATCAAAGATGAATAATGTTGACATAATTACTGAGCATCAAATTAATCTGTTCGTCTTACTTAACATAAATTATGATTAAAGAATTAATTACAGTTTCATTAAAGAGCCCTGTAGATTTTCAAGAAGAAGCTTTCTCTGATATTATAAAACTCGAGTCTCTCGCTTAATTCCACTATTTATACTTCCCTATACTTACTTAATATTATAAATGTCAATGTAAGTATGTTTGTTACGCTTTCACGCAAAAACTACTTAACCGATCCTCATGAAACTTTGTACACATATTCTTGGAAGTGTTAAAAATAATATAGCATACTTTATCCCGACATTAAGCTCGGTTCCTTTGAGAGAGGGGATAACTATTTGACGATTTTACATCACAACTCCGACAAATTATAACCGATTTCAATAATTATTTTTTTACTATAGAGGTTATAATATGTGTTTATATATATAATTTGTGTATTTAATTTTCCCAAATAGTGGTTGGTTGGAGATAGAGGACAGAACTCCTCAGCGGACAGCAGCAAACCCCTCATCTAAGGCTTAGCGATACTGAATACTTTATTTTTTTTTAGATCTACAACTAAATTTAATGCCACATAAAGAAACAAAATCAAACGCAGATGAAGTCGCGGGCAACAGCTAGTATATTATAATACGAAAATTTTCAAAAATTTGGATGTATAGATGTTTGTACTAATCATGTTAAAACGGATGAACAGGTGCACATAAGTTACTTTTTATCCCGAAAAAATGTATAGTTCCTGTGGGATAGATTGTTTATGTGTTTTTTTTAAGAACATGGCATCGACATATTATTATGTTCGTTCG
Source organism: Pararge aegeria (assembly GCF_905163445.1). Classification (NCBI taxonomy): domain Eukaryota; kingdom Metazoa; phylum Arthropoda; class Insecta; order Lepidoptera; family Nymphalidae; genus Pararge; species Pararge aegeria. The sequence continues at coordinate 3,539,100 of NC_053195.1, read as the reverse complement.
ATTTTTGCATAGTAGTGGTTCAGGGGTCAGAGAATAATTTAGGCATACACATCAAAATTTCCACGCGGACAACTAGTGCAAAATAAGTAGGCCAACCTACAGTTGCAATATGGTGATTTGCGCTGGTCAATGACCCCAGTTCCACTGGTCAGTTTTTAGTAGGCAGCCATACGCCTCTTATTTTAGATCTCGGAGCTGATTTAATTCACCGTAAAGTTTTGGTTAGTAAACTGGTTAAAATATTACTCTATATTTCACTGATGATTGGGCCATTTTTATTTAATAATCTTCAATCAAAAAGTTAATAACGATGAGATATGACATCGATTCTCCACACCGGTTTATAGTGAAAGAAAGCAAACTGGTTTCGTCCACTAAACCTGGTATCGGTATCATTTAAGATATAGAGACAAAAAAAGGACTTTTTTTATAATAATATCAAAAAAAAGCGTGCAAAAGTAGTTTGTTGAGGTTTTGGTTTCTTTTATTGTAGCGGTTAGATACAAATTAAAATTAAAATTTAACCGGTTACCGAAGAGCTTTTTTTCAAATCGCATTATCAGCCTGATAACTTAATTGAAATTGAAACCGATCCCAAGCCCTGGTTAGAGTGGACTTTTTGTTTTCCGAACACTGTACCACATGTATCATGATTACTTTTTGACATTCATCATTTATATTTATCAATTACCCTCAGCCGACTCATGTTCCTCTGCTGACCACAGTCCCCCCCCACCCCTCCCTTCCTCTACGCTGCTTCAATGTAAGTTAGCAGGCTTTAAGATTATTATCACATGTAAGTAAAATGTGCCCCGCCGTGTGGTGACGGCAGCACATTTGTCACCACCCCCTTCTCTTCTTGCAGGTACGAGGTGAGTTAGGCAATATAACGGAGAACGGGCAGCAGCGTCCTTTGTGCTACTACTACTACTACTACTAATACTACTACTACTGTCTACTGCAATAGCGATGCGACTATGGGCGAACCCACCTTCCGGAGAGGTATTTAGTCCAGCAGTGAACTGTTATAGGCAATTGATGAAGATTATATAAAAACAATAATATAATTAGAAAACAATTGAAGACTTAATCAGTTCATAACTTTCACTTAAATCGAAACAATACGGCTAAATATATCCGGTGGAGTCAGTATGTAGATGTTAGCAGTAAGGCTAGTGACAAATCGGGCTAAAAAATCGCTGCGAATAAAAATTAATAGAAGTTTTTTTAAGTTTTAATTACTATATTGTAAAGAAGTTACAAGTAAAGGCAGTGCAAAATGGTCTATGTTTCTGCCCAACGTGTGACCAATCATAACAAAAAAGTAGCATCAATCTTGTGATTGGATACATGTTGGATGCTAGTTTTGAACGTCGAGCTTGCAGGTTGGATGCGACAGTGTGGCGTTTGCGAAATAGAGAACAATATCGTTAGAACTTAAATGTAACATCTCCAGCTTAGGTCTACTAATTAGAAAAAAATGTTCATTAATAACTCAATAATCGTATAACTTTTTTAAAATTCAACAGAATTTATTTTTCCCACGGGGCTTTACTGCTTGTAGTGTTTTGATGACACCATATTTTTTTCAAACGTTTAAATTATAATTTAATACAATAAAAAATATATTTTGTGTGATATTTGGTTTCTAACGGCGTTGCCCTCATACCGTAACAGCCGCGCGACCTATTTTCGACGTTGAATAATAATTATAAATAATGAAGATAGAATTCCAAGAAGCGGGACCTTTTGACTGGAAAATACTTCCCAGACTGATCTGCCAATGTTTTTTTCAAAATTCTCTTTTTCAACTTAATTCGTTGATACCAATTGCAATCTTTTATGTGCTACTATATTTTCGATAAATTTTTTAGAAAGCATTCAGAATCGAATGAGCCACCGTTTATAATTGACGGCCGATTGGCGCAGTGTGCAACAACCCTGCTTTCTGAGTCCTAGGCTGTGGGTTCGACACCCACAACTGGAAAATGTTTGTGTGATAAATATGAATGTTTTTCAGTGTCTAGGTGTTTATAGTGTTGTCTGAATTGTAAGTTTTTATGTATATTACTGTGGGAGATCCGTGCCCTGTAGTGGACCGGTAAAAGGTTGATATGATGAAGATGATGATGATGAAATTATAAAATACTCATCAGTCAACTTTGTACCCATAACGCAAACTATGTTTACTTTGGGGCTAGATAGCGATGTGTGTATTGTCGTAGCATAAATTTATTTATTTATATTTTTAGAAGCTTAATCAAGAATTTATTTTATCGTATCGGGAGCTCGAGCACGGTGGCGTTATTACAGGCTCGTAACTGCAGTTTTGTAAAAAAATTGTATTTTTACGTGCCTTATGAAGTTATAAGGTGACTCCTAATCACAATAAAACATTGTGTTAAAGCCTGCAAGCTTGAGAGTTCTCCATAATATTCAAGAAGGCCTGCGAAGTCCACCAATCCGCACTAGGCCAGCGTGGCGGACTACGGCCTAAGCCATTCTCTTCATTCTGATATAAAACCCGTGCCCTGTAGTGGATTTATTATGGTTCAATCATGATGGTGAATATTCTCACCGAATATTTAGCTGTCTTGGGATTTTGATATTCATCTCACACACCTTTAATCGCGATGTTTTCCTTCACCGTTAAAGCAAGTGATATTTTAATTACTTACTTAAAAAAAACTTAAATGAATACTTAATTTTTTTTAAAGTATTTTGATATTAATGCGTCGGAATTCCTTACAAGATGTGTACCTACCCTTAACAGGGAGTTGTTTGTCAGCAAACAGCGAAGGGGATGTAAATAATTGACAAGGCATTTGTCTCGCGTCGACAAGTCTCTATTTGCCTGTGAATTGTAATTTAACGTGGCCTGAATAATGTTCCTTACCCTATCTCTTTTATTTTTATTTGACAGCCGGTTGACGCAGTGGGCTGCGACCCTGTTTTCTGAGTCCAAGGCTGTGGGTTCGATTCCCACAACTCGAAAAATTTTTGTGTGATGAGCATGATTGTTTTTCAGTGTCTGGGTTACCTGGATATTATAAATATTTATGTGTATTATATTCATAAAAATATAGATCAGCTATCTTAGTACCCATAACACCAGCTGCGCTTACGTTAGGACTAGATGAGGATGTGTGTATTGTCATAGTATATATTAGTTTATAATATAGTATATAGACCCAATTCTGAAGTCCACATCAAAACTTGGTTTTTTTTCACTCGTACGTAATAATTTCGGATGATATAATCCCAAAGTTTTTTTACGCCCAATTTTATCATTACAGCAGCAACCCAAAGTAGTTGATACAAAAATAAGAAGAAAGATAGTGGCAACAAAAAGCTACCTAATGAGTACGAGGGTAAATAAACAAGCACATACTACGTGAGTGTATCGTGATAATATGCTGGAGCGTTAATATGCGTGAAGGGATTGACTACGGGCAGACATTGACATGGATAGAGCGGCTGTATTTATTCCTTTTTTTCCTTTTTATTACTTACTTTATTTCGCTCGAACTTTCACTTAACCCACTTTTCAATTTAGCTGAAGACTTCGAACTGTGCGTACATAGGGATGACTTACGAGTATGATTCTGAAAGGCTTAGGCTACACAAAATTGCAAATTCATTTAAGGGCAATTGTATATTATTTTATAACAAATTACCAAATGAAATCTTTGAGATGTCTCTCAATAAGTTCAAAGTTTATATAAAACGAAAGCTTACAGAATAATTTTAAGGATTACTTAAACGATAAAAAAGCTTGGGTGTGAATGAATAACTGGAAGATGGTGATAACAAAAAAAAAATTACCTAAGTTTGTTGTGGGCTCTTCTTAGACCAGGGCGCATTTGGAACCCTCGTAGCTTTAGATTTCAGTGGGCGAACGAAGTTATCACCATCCCCTTACAATTATGTAAATAAATATGTATGAACGCTTCATAAGTGCCTGTGACAGACCTACATGAATAAAGAAATTTTGAATTTTGAATTTGAAACATGGTTGCTAACTATGGTACTGATAAGAAAGCCTTCAGGAACTCAGCCGTCGATGGAAAAAACCAGCTCGGAGTGACTCTACGTGATCAGAAATAAATAGGATCCGTATAAGCACCTGATAAAATAGATCATTGAAGCGGTAAAAGGCCTATTGGATAGAACGTTGATTTCCCTCACTCTCAGGCATGCATGTTTCATGATGTTCACCATTTAAAGCAAGTGATATTTAAATTTATCAAAATAAAAACGCACATAAATCCGAAAAGTGCAGTGGTGCGTGCCAGCGTTCGGACTCTGTCTCCGCAAAAGGAAAGCCAAAGCCTTACCCACTGGGCTATCGCCGCTTCAAGAAATTAATGCAATCATTGAAACAAGCGTCGCCTCGGTTGTTTTAATTTTGCGAGACTTAGGTAAAATTAAGTTTCTGAACTTAAGATTAGCAGCATAATGTGATAGCGTAGGTACTTGTACTTTGAAGCTTAAGGTCAAACCTCTAATCACGAAGCTCTTTCTCAGACAAATCGCAGATTAAAAGGCTATTTTCAAAGCTAACGGTGTTATTAAGAATTTTAATTTTCTTATCAACGTTGAATTTATTCAAGATGGCAGAAATTATACAATATTATGATGAGAATAGCGACCAACTTAAGCATTAATTTCAAATTGCGATGATAGATGACATGATCTGTAAGCCACCTCCTAAAGATTCTTCATCGCGTGAACTAACATGTATTTAGAACTTCAGAACTATATATTTGTTGTTATTTTGGATGTCGAGGAGCCGGTTTTTTATCTAATCATCAAACGAGCGCTGAACACAGAACTGGTGCATTACTCCCATTGCACGACTATTTTAATTTTCATCAATTCAACCGATTGACGTCTGGACATAGGTTTTAAGGGACTTTCAAAATCTACGATAGTACTGCGTACTACTTGTTACCAGCGGCTCCCAGCGAATCGCTTGATGTCGTCTGTCCACCTCGTCTGGGGCTGACTTACTACGCCGCGTTTACTGATGCGGGGTCGGCATTCCAGCACCTTAAGTACCCGTCTATCGGTTTTCCGAGCTATGTGCCCCGACCATTGCCACTTCAGCTTCGCCGAACTTTTTCGTTAACTCTAAGCTAACTAACTAACTATAGTAAGTGATGATGCAGTCTAAGATGGTAGCGGCTAACCTGTCGGGAATATGGCAGTTATATAAAACCCGTACTCCTAATCAGTTTCTACGCTACATCGTATCAGAATGCTAAATCGCTTAACAGCACGTCTTTGTCGGTAGGGTGGTAACTAGCCACGTGCGTAGATCAGACCGTACCAGAGAAAATTCAGAAATTAAAAATTCCTTTAGTTCCCCTAAACCTGGGATCTCCACCTTAAAACCACAGCGCTCACCTCTGTACCAGAGAGATTGTCAAAAATTTGTACCCCTGTAAATAACCGTTTACCGCGCAATTTGTGTAACATTAAGATTCCGTCCATGAGCTATAACTATAGCCACATTTTGCCATAGCAAACTTCTTCAAAGTTTGATTTATACTAGATTCACCCCGCAGTGTCCCCCGCGTTTAACAAGTCTGTAACTCCGTTCACGTCATTCTTTTGTACTCCATTCACCGCGGGTAGTATAGAATAAACTAAATTATCATGTTCTTACGACGCGCTTGTTCACAACCCTTCATTATTAATTTTAATTGACATTGCAAAGCAACCACGTACAAACGCACGGTCTCTTTATCAAAGGTATAAACACCTGTAGGTACCTAATTAGTTTACGTCTACAAAGTGCTGTTTACACACCTCCTTTAATTCTGTTATCATACTCGACTGTACTTTTATGAGTTTAACACATTTCTCTTTGCGACTCAGCACGATGGTGAGCATACAAAGTTTGTTCCTATATAAAACAATTAAAATAACAGTCCTTTGTTAAAACAATACCTACTAAAAAATGCTTTAGTTTTTTTTTGTTGGAATGCGCAAGTATCTAAAACTTCTAGACTAATTAAAAAATCGTTTTGCATTTGATAGCCCAAGCCAAGTCAAGAGTAAGAATTATGAAAATTGAGCTTAATTTGCTATACTCCGCGAACAGCAGGAGAATCTGTATGGTGTAATTTATAATTTCTTCAATCCATATACACACCAAACAGATCTTCGGCAGTGTACCCTCTACGCACGTTTCGAAACCGAAGCATCCTCAGGAGATGTTGACTTTACAATGAATAATTGTTAAAGAAAAGAAAATTTAAGTTAAACGTTTATCTCAAATGTTCAACTTTAAGTTGAAAATCTAAGTAATAATTCACTTAAATTTTTAACTTTAGACGAACAAAGCTACGAAGCTGATTATTTTATGCATAAAAGTACAACTCATGAGAATTCAGTTGCAAAAATAAAAATCCTAAATAAAGTATTTTGCTTATATTTAGATTTTTTTAAGATGGTCATGTCGAAATTCCTCAAAAAATCGAAAAAAAAAATCATAACTTCAAAACTATAAAAAATCGCGAAACATACATGGGAGTGTTTCGGGTACCCCACAACATAAACTTAATTTTTTTTATGACGTCTACTGACCGGCCACTCTGTATTATGGATTTCCGCAAAGTAACACCTGCTTCTATTCAATAAGATTAAGAATGGTCGGCATGTAAGTCGACGCGGTAAGTCGTGGTATAATGTGTAGGATAAAGAATTTATCAGAATTTGTACACGGACGAAGTCAAATTCAAATTCAAATTTTCTTTATTCTTGTAGGCCTATCACAGACACTTATGAAGCGTTCATACATATTTGTTTACATAATTGTAAGGGGATGGTGATAACTTCGTTCGCCAACTTAAATCTAAAGCTACGAGGGTTCCAAACGCGCCCTGGTCTAAGAAGAGCCCACAACAAACTTAGCCGGGTAAAAAAGTCACGACCCGCTAGTGAACAATAAGCCCAATGTGCGGTTATTAATCCAGTAAAATCATCAGTACGATGTTATTCATATTTTTTAAATGAAGATCCTTCATTTTAAATATAGCTTGCTGTAGGATCAACTACAACAACAATAGTCACGTAAGGAAAAAGCGTTATGCCCCAAGCCCATGCGACGTGTTCGGATCCATTTGTCGTAGTTCTGATATTATCGTCGAGCGCTTACCGCAATATTTGTTTATATATTGACGTTTTAGTTATATGCAGTATACCGTACAATAGGCATGTGGAATAGGCACCTTCAATGCAGGCTAGTTCTTAGGCCTTATCATAACTTACCACTAGATGAAATAAATCAAAATGATCACTTTTTCAAATGACACAAGAGACTCAAGCCAGAAAAACACACGCATAGTTTATGATCATAGAAAATACTTTAACAGTATGATCTGATATAGATAAGGCAGTTATTTTATAGCAAACATATTAAAGCAGTTTTTTTATAGGAAACATATTTTTGCGTTTGGGATTTATTATAAACGTGAAAGCATGTAGTAAGTATGTAATAATCCTAAACACGCGCACTTTGAAATATTACTCTCACTATAAACTACTGAGCAATATGTAATAAGACGCCTCTTCAAGGCACTCCAAAGCCTGTTCATATTTTTTCATTACAGACATACTCGCTTCTTATTGAAACTTAATATTTATTACCTACTTACTTTTCATGTGGAAAAAATAAAGAGGTACCGGTGTCGTAGCAAACTGATGTCGATATCGGTAGGTATGCGATCTTAATTCTTTCATTCATGTCTTATGTTTTTAAAGTTCCGCACCTCAAAAGGAAAAAAGGAATAACTCTCTAAAACTTTTGACGGCCGATTGGCGCAGTTTGCAGCGACCCTGCTTTCTGAGTCCAAGGCCGTGGGTTCGATTCCCACTACTGGAAAATGTTTGTGTGATGAGCATGAATGTTTTTCAGTGTCTGGGTGTTTATATGTACATTCTAAGTATTTATGTATATTATTTATAAAAAAATATTCATCAGTCACCTTAGTACCCATAACACAAGCTACGCTTAAATTGGGGCTAGATGGCGATGTGTGTATTGTCGTAGTATATTTATTTAAATATACCTATCCTCTGTTCTATCTCTGTGTTAATACTCCGTCTATATAAACTTTCTAAGAGATAAAAATGTCTGTGTAAGACTATTGTGTTCGTCTGTCTATCTATATGTTGTCCCTTTAAGTCATTTGATCATTATTACCGGCCCACTACAGAGCACGGATCCTAACCGAAGAAGGTCGCAGGCCTTTGAGAACGTTATGAAGAACTCTCATGCGTACAGGCAAAAAAAATATCCTTTAAGGTTAAAGCAAGTGATATACAGTTACTCAAACCGCAAATCTTCAAAAAGCTAGAGATGCGTGGATCAAACTCTGTTGACCGAAAGGGAAGTTGAAGTCCTGAGTTGAAGGCTGTCACATTTTTTCTAGGCTTTTTACATTTCGTAACTTTTGCCAAGAAGAAAACAACGTATTTTGTTTAGCACAGAGTAAGGATCGTAAATTGACATGCATTTTGTTACGATTTCAATATCTTAAGCAGTCTTTTTTTTCATTCCACTACAAATTAGCCTTTGACTGCCATCTCACCTGGTGGTAAGTGATGATGCCGCCTATGATGGCTACCATCTTGGGCTTATCTGATAAGCCCACCTGTTAGGAGTATAGTAGTCATAGCCTAATCGGTTTCTACGTGACATCGCACCGGATCACTAAATCGCTTAACGGCACATCTTTGTGTGTAGGGTGGTGACTACCCACGACCGAAACCTCCCACCTGACCAGGCCATGGAAAATTCGGAATTTTAAATTCGCAAATTGCTCCTGTCGGGAATATACCTACTTAAACTCACAGCGCTCATCGTTGCGTCGTCGTCGTCAAAAAGTCATAGCTAGATTTCTTTATAAATTAAATAAAAGACATTTTAGGTGTGAAATTTTAATTTTTATATCAAGGTAATATCCAGGATTTATCTTCACACTACGTAATATTACAACATTAATTAAAATTTATTCCTACAATAAATCTCATAATTTAAAAAGGTAGGAAATCTTTCACATATTGCTATTTTTGATCACATTTCAAGTTATCTTCAGTAAGTTAGCATAAGTTTTCAAGTAGACAAAACTAAACGTCAAAATATTTCCAGTGTATTTAAATTAATTATTTTGATAAATGGTTTTTCATAAGTAACGCCACGTTGCTTCTTCATAAAGCTCTCTCAAACATATATATAAATTAATAAATATGATCATCCAATCAAATACAATTTAACACGAATTCGATCCACCAATGCATCAACGCCATCTCTTAGAATAGTAGTGAACTACAACGGACTGCGAATGAACATCGTTTTTTTTGGTATAACCACAGAAATAAGAACATATAGCATCCTAATTTCGCCATTATGCATACAATAATAGCTAAATGATTGTGTTCAAAAACAGTGAAAACGCCCCGCGCATGTCTCACTTCACACCGACGGAATATTGCTAACACGCAAACTTTTCCAATTTTATCTTAAATGTAGAGGTATAATAATTACTGTCAACTACTAAATTAAATGAAGTAACCGCCTGTTTAAAAACACTACTAAAGTGGAGTGGTTTTGGATGGTTCAATATTAATCGTGTACACGGTTTCTGTTTGTTCTTAATTCTGTGGGTATGACGTTGTTTAGAGCGGTTATTCGCAAATTTTTTTTTGCGTATAACCAAGGTATAATACAAAAGTATTATTAAATCGGGAAACAAAAAAGGTTAGTACCAACGTGAATTTTTGGTTCAATGACCCAGTCCGTACGTTGTATAAATAGGATGAATGCACCCAGTGGCGTGCACTTCATACATGCACAAAAGCACTGCATACCCAAATTATTTTATATAAATCGTATTGGAGGGGAATTTTTCCATTTTATGCCATGTACCTGCTTTATGCATACCCTGGTCGAAAACCCTGCGCACGCCACTGAATGCACCAGCCTCAAACCAATTACTGATAGTTTTTCAATCAAAAATATCGTAATATTAGTTTCGATGTTCACTACTTTATTTTTTTAAAGTTAGGTCGACTTTAAATCACATTGAACAATTCTGCTTTGTATACAAATGCTCAAAACCACAGCCTCACGCAGTTTTAATGAACGTGAAGCTTAATTAATTTAATATTTTGCAGCTTTAAGCAAATTGTATGACACAGAATTCCGCATAATACCAGCTTCTATCCAATATTCTGCAAAGTCATTGTTGTATTCGAATATATTTCTTTACAACGCAGTCTCATATACTTGAACGACCAATGACTTGATCACTTTATACAAAACGAATTCAACATAGAACTGCTGTGACGTTTGTTAACTTGAATACTGATAAGAGGAACTTTCATCTCACGAAGTGCCAGTCGAGTGTACAAATACGCTACGAATGTGTGCGTAGTACCTTCGTAGCGACTACGAAACACGTGTCTCGGACGCGATGGTACGTAGAACCAGGGCTCGGATACTGGTTGGTAAGCCAATCGTCTAAAATAACTTTCTTATTTTACATGATTTGTGATATATTAATTTTTAGGAATGACTTCACAACATTTAATTGTGTTAAGTTTTCTTTAATTTTTTTGTTATTAAATTACAAGTACATCCTAGACTACTATATCAGCTGAGTAGCAACTGATAATGCAGTTTAAAACGGGAAGCCGGCTAACTTTTTACGGTTACGGCAGTTATATTACCACATGAGCAACCACCATTCACATTTTTATTTATGCCACGATTTAAACCAAGTGATACGACACTTCTGCACAGCCATTCATCAGTTGTTATTGGAGTGAAATCTTACTAAAAACGGTATCTATATTTGAATCGCTTAAATATGAATGATTGAGATACTAGGTAAAATGATTGAAAATGGTCTGACACTTTTACCCGTTTTCAAGCCCTGCTGCGCGCTTTTACACCCACATTCTCGTCGCGTCTGGTCACACAGAAGTCTTAAACTCCATACCATGGCAGTGTAGGTTTTTTACATTTTATTCTGTCTATTTCAAATTTGTGAACTTGAAAACTTTCACTAGCTGCTCTGAACAAATTTACAGTATGAAATCTGTGTTTTTTGGTTGTGCGTTTTCATTTTTACTGTGACGAGTGCATATAGCGGAAAAGAATGGCGCTTGAATTTGGTAACAATATAACAAATATTTATTAAGGTGTCGTCATTTTGGTTTTATTCGAGCGATTTAGTTTAGAAACGATACATCAAACCGTTCAACCGTTTTTTTTTGCACGGAAGCATAAATGTTAGAAGTACGCAAACCCACACCCTTTCTTGCTCCCACTTCCAAGTTTGCAGTCGATCAATCAACTTAAGGAAACCGGTTAAAGGGTTTAATTTTCTGATATCATTCTTAAATATCATCCGGTTACAGCAAACGTTTTATGAACGTGACCGTTTATATTTTTTCAAACAGTAACCTAACCAACATAGTAACCGGTTTTCATTGGCGGATTCAATAGCGCATACATTACTGGCTACAATAAAAGGCAATTTTAGTACTCCACAATCACAGCCTGTTAAACTTTGCATACATTCACAGCACGACAAAATAACTCCTTTAAAAAGTTACATGATATGTTCTAGTAAATAGATTTTAGTATGTTAAGATAAAATTATATACTCGTATATTTTTACAACAATACTACATGCTAGTTTAGTAATTTTTTGTATAAATTCTCATAAGGGATTATAGGGTCCATACATAATGTTATATGCGCCTTATATAACCTAAAATGTTAGGTTGAGTACCTTTTCTTTAAAATTCAGTTAAATGTACAACATATATATTACTCATACAATACATATATATTAACATATATATTACATATACAATACAATGTTCATCAAAAATATGATAGTCATGTTCATTAAACAAAATGGTTTACTTATTGAAAAAAACGCATTAATTAAGGTATAAACATTAAGTTAATTATTATGACAATAGAAATCGCTTTGTCAGGGACAGATAATGAACGCCGTCATATGTTTCGAAATAATGTACCAATTCAAAGGAAAGTATTCAAGTACATTCTGAATTATTTATTATTATCACAAAAGAAAAAATAACCGTTTGATATATTAGTTAATTATTTAATACGGCATGCGAGAATTAATACTATAAATTGAAAACGATTTTATCCAAATGATTTAAAAACTACACAGTCATTTTGTGAAAAACCGATCGTTTCAACATTTTGTTTGTTGGTTGTTTTTTTAATTTTATTTTTATACCTATTGATTTTGACAACCAAATTAAGAGTGCTCTTTAAATAGATCAGCCGTTCAAAAACTGGTGGTGAATAAAACGCGATGGAACTCTTAAAGTAGGAAGGTTTAAAAATTATTTTAAAATATTTACATTAATAATACCTTTTTATCTAATCTTAAATCACTACAACTATTAATTCCCTCTGTTCAATCACACAAAACTTCTAATAGATATTCCATGAATAAAAATACAACTACAATTTCCGAAACTAACTTTTCAAACCGTTGCAGATTAAATATAATTACTATTAAATTCAGATATTCTAATACTATACTTGTGCAAATTTGTTTGTGCAAATTTATTTATACAACATTTACTTAATATGACACATATATATGCACAATCGACAAAAAACCAGTGACTACTAAAATCCAAAGTTCATATTACTATTGGGTGTTCAGATATATATATACGTGCGTATCAATTTAGTAATTACCGATACATCGTTAAGTATCTTTTATTCTTCATTGGGTCCTAAATCTGATTAACAGTTACAAATTAGTGTGATTTGTTAGATCGAAATACCTTAGAGGCGCCTTTAGTTACCATAATTACGTCAATTCCGGTTTGATTTTCAATAAGGCAAATATCATTTGAATATATATATTTTTTACAAAATCGTAAATTTAGTTAGTTAGTTTTTTTTTTATTCTACTACAAGTTAGCCCTTCACTGCAGTCACAACTGGTGTTAAGCGAAGATGTAGTCTAAGATGGTAGCGGGCTAACCTGTTAGGGAGTATGGTAGTCATACCCCTAATCGGTTTCTACGGTAAATTTAGAGCTATTGTATTACAGGATACCGATCGTGAATATGGGAGCAACTAAAGCCCTGCTTCCTATGAGTTCGGAAATCTGCGGCCCACTAATGGGACGCTAATATTAAAAATAGCATCATAATATTTGTTAAGTTATCAAAGATATTATTAACATTTTACCGGTGTCCTAAATAATTGACTTAATAATATATTATTTTAGTTAGTATTTGATTATTAAATATTTATTTCCAAATTTTTTTTAATTTAAAAATCTATATAATGCACAGAAACTTATATATGTATTATTAAAGTCCATAGTGTAGGGAATAGTAAAACATTTTTTTATAAAAGGGTAAATAATTACTTTTGCAGTTAATTTTAAATATTTTATTATGAGTAGAAATATTTCTGTATTTTTTATTTTAATATGTAAAAGTCCTGCATTAAGAAAGCAAAAATCTTTATTATAAAAATATTTTACTTAAAACGACCGTCCATTTTAATTAAATGCAGTTTTCCAATGTGTAATTATCTAATTGAACATCGTATGAGGTTAGTACTGGCAGAAGAATAGACAAACATTCACGACTTACGTGCTGTTCATTGTACATACGCACAAATGTTTTGTTACTACCTTAGAGCACTATATACTCGTAAATTACTATTTAACATACATGAAATTCTTTGAATTAAATTTATTGATATTTACATTTCAATTAAATTAATAATTATTAATACTATATATAAGAAAACCCTTAAGCCAGCAACGAGACGCTTATTTATTTCATGACTTTTGCAAATCTACATTTTTTATATATATTTTGTTGCCTGTGCACATAAACACTTTGGCTTTACAGCTAAAACGATCTCTACGATTAATAACATAAAGATTTGAGACTTTTGAGATTTGAGACCTTGCATCCTGATGATATTTTAACCCTGAAAAACTAACAGTTCCCGGAGTTAAAAAAAAAATCGCTAAAAAGTCGACAGTATAGTCATAAATTTGAACGCTGACGCATATTTTACGATTTTCAGTTCGTAAGGACATATAATGATATATTTTATTGCTTATTTCCATTTAACTACAATTTACAAATGTTACAGTGTTTACATGCATTGTGCTTTTGTTAAGACTTCCTTTTCTCTGCCTTATAAATATATAAAACTCTACTATATGAGATAATGACTATGTAGGAGGAGTCAACTTGTTTGTATACTCATTGAGAGTACCAGCACGCAAGCAAAACCGAGCGGGCTAAGCGCAGTCGTAGCGCGTCGCGGGTGGAGGGGCGAGTTCACATTCTCCACACCGCGCCTGTCCTGTCGTGCGGTTTCTCAAGTTAGTAGGCACTTATTACACATATGACTGTAGTCTACCTCTTCCTTCCTTCCTGATAAATAATTATTATTACCTACTACATGATTTGGACAAGATATGGTATAGTGGCAGTGGTGCAAGTTGGGGTACCTACTGATGTGCTTAAGTTACCTACATAATATTTAAAAATGGGTAAAACATCTTCCGTAATAAGAGATCATAAAAATTCATAAGCGTATCATAGTAAGTTACATAGTCATCGAAATCAGCAAACGTCATATACAAAAAATATTTTCCAAAAATATTGGGAACTCTCGAAATCTTCTCCCACATTACACTTGGGTACGTCTAGACGGCCGCACCTGAAAACAAATATGTTATGACAAACTTATACAAAAGGAGGAGGTTTACATCAAGCCGTGGCCTCAATATTCTTATCATTCTCTGGTACAAAAACCTCTCGACTAAACTGAATTGACATGTTTAAAAGTTATCCTACTTTAGACTAAATTTTAGACATGTCAATTAAATTTTGTTTTGGGTTTTTTGTTACAACGGCACACTAGAAATGAAACTATTGTATAACGTTCACGATCTTTTTGAGGCTAGGTTAGCCTCGTTTAAATTCGATGAATAGGGAATAAAAGACGGAATTTCTTAATCAGAAAGAGAGGAAATTCCATTTTCATTTGTTAAAAAACACATAACAATAACGCTAAAGCCGGTTTATCTTTTTTTTTATATAAAACTTACTCAAACTGAACAATGATTACAATTTAATGGGTATTTATGAATTCTTATAAAACTTAACTAATAATATCCGAATTACGGAGTAAGAAATTAGACCTTATTAATCCCAGTGCCTTGAAATAAATCAATGTTATTAAATAAATATGACTTTGATTAAAATTAAAATCACTTAAAAATAGTGAAGGATGACGCCATCTCGTAACATCTGCAACCTAGTCCAATATTAGCCGTAATTAGCCTTCAATCCGACTACACCAAATAACACATTAAAAAACCAAAAACTCATATTTACACTACCAATTAATAACGTGATACGCTCATATACGGAACAGCCTGTACTTAGTATTTCATTGGTATGAACTAGAAAATGTGTTTTGTTACACTGGTATGAACTAGAAAATGTCTAATAACAACATGTTTACTCGCGTACCTGCATTGCGAGCACTATAACTGTAGTTTCGTTTTAATTCAGTATTCAAGTACCTAAGTTATTTTTTTTTTATTTTTTTTAGATCAACTTAGAGTAAAAACAATTAACAACAACTAGGTAACTCACCTCGTCTTAAACCGCAAGGGTTTATGTGTCTAAGGGTGTATGTGTGTAATATAATTAAGATTAATAATATAATTAAGATTAAGTAAATAATAATAATAATATAATTATGCATTGATACATAAACCCTTGCGGTTTAAGACTAGGTGAGTTACCTAGTTGTTGTTAATTGTTTTTACTCTAAGTTGATCTAAAAAAAAAAATATATTATTTACTTAATCTTAATTATATTATATTATTATTATCACACGATTTATTTTTATTTAAGAGGAATAATTAAGGAAGCAAGGAGTACCTTGCTGTGCTGTATCCCGACAAGTTAGCAAGGCTTATGGCAACAGTGCGATGAATCTAAAAATAATGTGATGTTCGTCAATTAATAAATAATTCAATTACTCACCCATGATATCAACTGTTAGAATTGACTCTGTGACGGGCCACTGCTAAACGACTCCTCATTGATCAATCTCAGTTTCACAGACTCCCTTCGCAGGTTATAGCTCGTCGATATATGACAATGTTTCACATCCACAGTCAATAAGTCCTCATTCAATTCCACACCGCTCTTTTCAACGTCGGCTGCAGCGCTCGGCTTCCTTTTATGTCTAAACGAAGGTGCTCTTTGAGAACTGGAACCTAGGCTATCGGTCGCCGTGTTCCCGTTAAAAGTTTTCTCCGACTGCAACATGCCTAATTGCTCTAATGGTATATTGCTTCGGAGCTGTATAGACGTGTCAATGCACGGTATCAATTGCTTGAACTCCTTCCTGAAGTTCTCGTTCATCCAAGCGTAAATGAAAGGGTTGTAGCATGTCGACGACATCGCTATTACGTGACACAAGAAGAATATAAGAAAATAGTATTTAGAGTGAATCGCGTATATGTAGTAGTCGTTGTAGAGATTTGTCACGTTCAAAGGCAGCCACGAGAGACCGAATATCGTCACCATTGTAATCAGCATTTGATTCGTTCGACGCTTTCTATATTTATCAAACTCTTCTTTACGAGTATTTTTACTCGCGGCTTTAGCTTTCGCCCGATCGTTCAATTTGAAGCTGACACAAGTGTAACATATAGCAATTACGCTGAACGGTAAAACAAATTGTAAAATAGAGGTTACTGAACCGAAGATACGTCTCAACTTTTCAGTTGGCCAAGATTCCTCGCAAAACCTACCGATTTGTATATCGTAATAAGACATAAAAACAGCGTACGGTAAAGTGACCGTTATAGAGAATATCCATATCATAATAATCACTATGATACACGTTTCTATCTTCATTCTCGGTCTGAATGGGTATATTATTACAAAAAACCTATCGATCGCGATAGACATAAGTGTTAAAGTTGATATGTATACGCTGCAACCCTGGGCAGAAGGCATCATGTGGCATAAAAGAGTACCCCAACTCCATGTACCACGGAAGGAATATAAAGGTGTGAATGGTACTGCGAATAAACAGAGCAGTATATCCGATAACGCTAAATTGCTTATGAAGAGGTTGGTAACCGTTTGCATTGCTTTATTTCGTACGACAACGAAGCACACTAAAACATTACCGAGCAAACCTAAAACAAAAATGATAGTGTATATCACACAGAAAGCTGACTGGACCCATTTGTTATCTATGATGTTTTCGTAGCCGACTAGATGTGGTGGCGGGGACGCGCCTTGAGTCCCGTTCCTTAACTTCTCAGTAACGTTTAGGGAGTAGGGGTAGCTTAATGTAGCGTTCATTGCTCCGAGTGGTAACTCCGGTTCCAAAAGCAAATATTTCCTTGGCTTGTCAGTTTTACGAGCTTCAGTGAGATTCACGGTGCGACCTGTAACAAAATATAATGCAATTTAACGTTTCCACTACGCTGAGTTTCTGTATAAATCGTCCCTATTTCGATACATAAAAATAGGTCTGAATAATTTTATGAAACTGAGACGAACATTGAATTAATTTATAAGCCTGTTATATTTGCTTAATGTATGAAATGAAAGGAACGACCTTTGTCAACAAAAAAATTACGTTGGGAAGGAAGATAAATCCCTATTTAGCTAGCTATTTATTTTCGAATATGTATGTATATATAAGAGATTACTTGCATCAATAAGGCCGCCTTTGCATGCCTACAATTTTTGTTCTTTATTTTATGTATATTTTGATGTTTGTTTGCAATAAAGTATTTCTTCTTCTTCTTTCAAACCTGAACACAGCCATACTGATTGACAGTACAAGTTATAAAAAATACGGTAGGCAGTGCTTTGGGGCATGTGCTAAGTGCACGCCACTCTGTTCATTAATGCCATAGAAACAACGCTATAGTTAAAAAGATATGAGATCTAAAAATAGCTTGACTTAAATTGTAACACTTTTATCCAGCTAGATGCATAAATATTAATAACCTACGTGCTAAATAACGTTTCCTTGCACACTTTCTCATATATCGCATACTGCTATGAACGTGTTCTTACCAGCAGGTATATTAATATGCCTTCCTGGGAACTCGTGTTTTACAGTACAGTGTCACGGTCCTACCTAGGGGATAATTACGTAACGCAGTCACAATCACCATTGAATATTTTCTTTCTATTCAACTACAAGTTAGTTTTTGATTGTTATCTGATGTAGTGGTAAGCTAGGATACATTCTAATGCATTTCTTCACTAACTAAGGCCATGCTAATCTAATGAGATTTCTAGACATAAATCAACCGTTCACCAATAATTATGACCTAAGATTTGATGAAACATTTTTTTTCTAAAAACACTTTTTTTTTCCTAATGCCTAGGTTTGGTGAAAACGGGCATAAGACGTTGGCGGGCTAAGCTGTTAGAGGCAACCTATAACCTTAATTGGTTTCTATGCGGCATCGTAACGAAACACTGTTCACTTGACGGCAAGTTTTTGTCGTTTAATTCAAGATATCTACTATAAAAACACCCTAAGACTCCCTGCTTTAGAAGTTAAAAACACACAGACTCAGTGGCTGGCTGTCTTACCAGGGTATGATACGACTAAAATCCTCCTCTTATACGAGTTACAAATCAATTTTAGGGTAGGCAGTACTTTTGTGAATGTATGAAGTGCACACCACTACACAGACTATAGTACAATACGATTTTAAGGATTCAAGTCTGAGTTATGCCTATATGAATTAGTAACTGTAGTTTGAGTTGAGTATGCGCTTTTATCACCTTATAAATTAAGAAGGAATATTGAACCTATCAATACTTAAGCACATATATATATTAAGTCAACGTTATTATAAAGATATGATGTTCTTCTTAATGACAAAGAGTCCCTAGCATCAACATACATATGTCGCAGCCGGAAATGAGTACGGACACTAAAATGAAACACAAACGCGCCAACTAGCGGCTAGCACGCATCAACAGTTTTGGCGCGCTTCGACAGAGTCGTGACGGGGTCTACTGAATAGATTGGGATTATTAATTAGTTGGGACTCAAGGCAGAAAGACGTCGTCACGGAACTGTCCGACGTTTCTCTTAGTGGTTATTATTTTAAAAGTTGCTATTACGATATTAGTTAAATTCAGTGTAAGAAGTTAAATTCAGTGTAAGAAGTTAAATTCAGTGTTCGAACAAAGCGAGTCAAATTTAAAGGTGTTCTTATTGCACGATACCTGAAAATTGCCCACACGATGTCGGACGGATCAAGTTAAAATCCGCCAGATCCTACATCAGAAGTGGTATCGCATCGTGCAAATGAGAATCACACCGAAAACAGTGAAACTCAATGGTAGCTCTGTAGTCTGCTATAAGTGCGGAACCCAGGGCCACATCGCCAGCCGCTGCACAGCCAGCGGACCCAGTGTCCGAACCCCGGTGGAGAAACGTGTTGACATTTGCGAGGTCAAGTCCCCATCCGGAGTGCTAAATCACTTTGGTGAGTGTTTTAAATTTGACTTTGACTCAGGAGCTGAGTGCTCATTAGTGACAGACTGTTGGGTGTAAATTAAGAGGCAAACGAATTAATAATTTGATTTCATTAGTTGGTATTGGAAATAAAAATGTACACAGTACTTTGCAAATATTAAGTCAGGTAGAAATTAATAACTTCGCGACTGAAATTTTATGTCACGTTTTGCCAGATGCTAATTTACGTAGTTACATTATGATTGGCCGTGAAATTTAAAAAAATGGGTTTTGCGTTAGCGTGACTGCAACGAAACTTACTTTGGCGAGAGAAAAATGTAAACGCGTGCAACGCAACGGATGTTTGTGTGCCTTACAATAATTTTGACCGTTTTGACACTGATGTTTTAACCGACAGGCTAAGCAAGCTGGTGAATATTTTAGAACTATATTCCGAATATTTCATTAACGGTTTTCCAACTACGCGCGTGAATACTGGAGAGTTAGCGATTAGGCTGATAGACCCCAGTCGAACAGTACAGAGACGACCTTACAGGTTATCTCCGGATGAACGTCAAATTATGCGGGGTAAATGAATGATTGCAAGCCAAAATAATTCAGCCTAGTGATTCGCCTTTTGCTAGCCCTGCCCTTTTAGTGAAAAGTCTGACGGATCTGACCGGATGTGTATAGACTACAGGTAGTTGAAAATGAACACAGTACCAGATCGTTATCCACTCCCATTGATTTCGGATTAGATTTTAAGGCTACATGGTGCCAATTTCTTTACAAAACTAGATTGCGTAAGTGGTTTCCATTTAATTCCTGTTCAGGCTGAATCAATTGAACGCACCACCTTCATCACTCCTGACGGACAGTATGAGTTTTTGACAATGCCCTTTGGTCTCCGTAACGCAATCTCTGTTTTCCAGCGCGCAACCATAAATGCTCACGGTGACATCGCTAATCAATACGTGGTAGTATACGTCGATGATATTTTACTTGTATCAGACTCAATTTCCCAAGGGATAAAGAGGCTGCATGTTGTGCTCGATAAGCTCTCAAAAGCTGGGTTCTCGCTGAACCTTAAAAAATGTTCTTTCCTCAAGACGCGAGTAGAATTCTTAGGGTATGAGGTGTAGAAGCAGGTGAGGTTAAGCCTAATAAGCGTAAAATAGAAGCTCTGTCGTCATTACCTTCGCCCCCAAACTATTACGCAGGTGAGACAATTTGTAGGTTTGGCTTCTTACTTTCGCCAGTTCGTGCCAAACTTTTCTATAAGCTCACTTCAGGTAAGTGTCTATTCGAATGGACGCCCAAATGCGAGGAAGTAATACAAAAGGTAATTAAAATATTGACTAATGAACCAGTGCTTATGATTTTTGACCCGAAGCACCCGACTGAACTTTATACGGACGCCAGTGCAGAAGGATACGGAGTAATATTATTTCAAATTGTAGCAGGCAAGCGTCGGCCAGTGGCTTATTTTAGCAAACTTACGACGCCAGCTGAGTCGAGATACCACTCATATGAATTAGAAGCGCTCGCTGTCGTCAATTCGGTAAGACATTTTAGGCAATACCTACAGGGTAGGAAGTTTACAGTTCTAACAGACTGTAACTCGCTAAAGTTATCACGCAATAAAATCGACTTGACGCCGCGAGTTCATTGGTGGTGGACCTATTTACAGTCGTTCGATTTTGACGTTAAATACAGAATCGGTAAGCAAATGGCGCATGCTGATTTCTTTTCACGGAACTTGCTACCATTAGCTCCTAGAAATTAAAAATTGACAAGGTGGAACAAAAGCGGGTGAATGTAGCTGATTTATCCAGTAATTGGATTCTCGCAGAGCAGCAGCGAGATGAGGAAATTTAAAAAATAATTTCCGATCTCTACCAAGTTCGAGAGCATGAGCCGGTATGTACGTAAGTTCGTGGATAGCTGCGTGACCTGTAAAATAACTAAGCCTCATTCAGGTAAGGTACAGGCCGAACTTTACCCCATTCCTAAAATTGCTATCCCATGGCATACTGTGCATATTGATGCTACCGGTAAGCTGAGTGGAAAGAGTGGTAATAAGGAGTATGTGTTCGTGATGATCGACGCGTTTACCAAGTACGTATTACTCTTTCACACTAAAGATATAGACACCAGGAGCAGTGGAGGATAGTGTGGCATTATTCGGTGCTCCCGTACTCACGGACCAAGGTCGTTGTTTTGCCAGCAAAGAGTTCCGTGACTTTTGTGACAGTAAGAACATCCATCTTCATCTTATTGCTACGGGGTCATGTCGTGCAAATGGGCAAGTAGAGAGGATCATGAGTGTACTTATATCCATGTTAACAGTTGAATCTGACAAGGATAGGTCATGGCAAGATTCTTTAGGGGACTTGCAGCTCGTTTAAACTGTACCGTCAAGCAGTGAGAGTCAAGAGTCAGCGTGAGTACATTTTCAGTCGGTGAATTCGTTTTGATTGAAAATGAAGAACGCAATCAAACAAAACTAGATGCTAAATTTAGAGGTCTGTTTCAAATCTTAGAAGTCTTAGATGGAGACCGATATGTTCTGAAGTCATTGATTAATAAGCGTATTTACAAGTATGCGCATGATCATATTAGGAAGATGCCTGAGGGCCAAGTACCATTGAGATTGTAGATAAAGACGAGATAGATGATTATGAAGAATCTAGTTAATTAAATGCACAGGTTCGCGATTCGTTGGGTCAGAGACTGTACCAGAATGCTGTAGCCGTAGCCTAGTAGAAATCGGTGTCTACTCTTTGAGTAGTCCGTGGGTAAGCGGTAGGCGGTAGTTCTGGGTAGTACAGTCGGATCTTGCCTTGTAGCAAAGATCATAGAGTCGAGGGTAGACTCTGGCTTCCCGTGGGGAAGGGCTTAGCAAATGTGGTTGCTAGAGCTATGTGTGGACCGCGAATGTGTAACCTGGTGCTTGATCAAATTATTTTGATTGGTTTTAAGAGGATTTGTGCTCTTTTTGATTAACAATGCTCTATGGTACATGGACTCAGTAATCTTTGGAGTTTTTGTAATAATTTTGTCTAACTAGTGAAAGAAACATTGTTAACTTAAACTTTGGTTTATATTTGAGGGTTAATTTAGAGGGTAAGCTGTAAAGGTTTTGTTTGGGATGATGGTTAAATTTGTCAACAAATTGTTGTTAGTAAAAATAAGCAAACTAAAGACCATAGTTTTATTTTCTGAAGCGAGGTTGTTAGAAATAGGATGAGCCGAACGATAACAGTGCTGGTGTGTTTTTTTAACACATTATATTTCAGATTAACACACGAGGGCGTGTGTCATGCAGGATGGCAGTGTCGCAGCCGGAAATGAGTACGGACACTAAAATGAAACACAAACGCGCCAACTAGCGGCTAGCACGCATCAACAGTTTTGGCGCGCTTCGACAGAGTCGTGACGGGGTCTACTGAATAGATTGGGATTATTAATTAGTTGGGACTCAAGGCAGAAAGACGTCGTCACGGAACTGTCCGACGTTTCTCTTAGTGGTTATTATTTTAAAAGTTGCTATTACGATATTAGTTAAATTCAGTGTAAGAAGTTAAATTCAGTGTAAGAAGTTAAATTCAGTGTTCGAACAAAGCGAGTCAAATTTAAAGGTGTTCTTATTGCACGATACCTGAAAATTGCCCACACGATGTCGGACGGATCAAGTTAAAATCCGCCAGATCCTACACATAGAATATAGGATAGGATAGAAAGAAAAGCACCGAGAACTCTTCTACACAAATAAAAAGATAAGATAATAAAATAAAAACATAAAATAATAGTTGTACAATTGGCAGCCTAATCGCCAAAAAGCGATCTTTGCCAGACAAAAAAACTGCATGTCCTGACAAAGATGGTTAAAATAAATGAATTTTTAAAGATACAAAGAAAAAACCCACTTATCCTTGTGTAAACATATATTTTAATTCAGTAGTAACGCGATTTTAAATGAGCCTTTATTGCCGTATTTCCTAATACTTCCTTTCTACATTCCTAATAATTCCAATAAAGTTATTACACGACGCTGACTCTATTGGGAATCGAGTGACGTCCAAGCCAAAAATAACTAAGTAGACAAAATACTGTTTTGAGTGCGCTTCCCAATAACCCCTTATTTTTCACTGGGTTGCCCCGGAAGTTTGATAGTGTACGAGTATATAAGGTAAGTAAGTATATTAGGATTTATTTTCTTTATGGCATACTCTTTTAACGAAGCGTTAAGGGTTTGCTAGGAAAAGGCATTAAAAATAGTCGAACGCGTGGGTTTAGTTGACCTTTCAAAAGTAAAGCTATTTTAAAATAGCCTTCAAATACCCTTCAACACCTATGTTATCCTAGTACATCAATGATCACACGACGCTGATTCGGTTGAGACTGTCACGTCGTAGCTAAATTTAACCAAGTAGAATACTATTGGGAATCCATTTCCCAACAACCTTTTATTGTTTACGGGGCTGCACCGGAAGATTGATAATGTTTATTAGGTAAGTAAGTAACTAGACATATTTAAATAAATTTTTATGATGGCATTCTCGTTACCCTTTTATCGCAGCGTTAAGTTAAGGGCATGCTAGGAAAAGGTATAAAAATAGTCCACGAGGGTTTAGTTGACCTTTAAATTACTTACTTTGAAGTAAAACAAAATAAAAAGCTTACAAAAATGCTCTTGTTTGTGCCCGCCCTTATACGAAAATAATAATAATTCCCTTATACATAAACCAGATTAATATGATAGTTTAGGTAATATCCCCCTTTGATCAGATATTGTTTACGTTAGTATTTCAGTCAGGATAATAAAAGGAGCTAAACGGGAGCAATTGATTGTAGTAATATTGCGTTACAAGAATTGCGTCTTGGAGAAATCTGAAGCAAACTCAAGGTTCCTAATCGTAAAACACTAATAAACTTTTGGGATCGGTTCAGTCGGATATTGGACTAAAGGCCTCTCTTAAATAAATAAATTTTAAAAAAAAACCGTTATATTTCCTTAGTCACCTCGTACGATACCCACAAGAAGAAGAACGATGGTGACAACTGTATTCTGATCTGCCGTCACCACACGGCATATACTTAACTTTAAGTTTATTTAGTGACTTTATCCAGACAGCTTATTTCTGATATTCCAATATTCAAACATTTGGTTTATTTTACGTATCTCTATATATATAAAAGGCAAAAGTGACTGACTGACTCACTGACTGATCTATCAACGCACAGCTGTAACCACTCGCCGGATCGGGCTAAAATTTTGCACACAGATAGTTACTACAACGAAAGCATTCACTAAGAAATGATTTTTGAAAATTCCAACCCTAGATGGTAAAATGGGGGATGAAAGTTTGTATAAAATCCTTCGATTATCAATTTATTTTTTAAGTTACATCCATGAATCTTTTGATTGTAGGTTTTCGATTTAAAATAAAGAAATACGTGTTTCACAAATTTAAAAAATTCCAACTCCAAAGGTATTAAATAAGGGATGAAAATTTATATCAACGTTTCTGAGATTTTAAGTAATATCCGTTCATATTTCATATTATTCTATTCTTCTATTTGCAGAAAGACATTTGTTTAAACATTTTTATATAAAATTAACCAAATCAAAAATTTAACTTAACGTGAGCGTAGCCGCTGGCAAAAGGTTGTCTTATAAGAATTGGGTTAAAATTAGTAGCTTGATTTAAAAGCCTCGGTAGTATTACATACAGACATGTGATGTGTTGGGATGCCAAGATGATGATGATGATTGATGCCAAGCTTTTTGGAATAGTCCTTTTAACCTTTGCAGGTAGTATTTAAGTGATATTATCATTTAAATGTTTGAATACTGGGCCTTATGTCGTCAATAAAAACGTATGCTCTAGTTTGTGCCCGTCCTTATACGAAAATTATACTTCTTGGATACGTAGACCACATTTGTATGATAATCTGGTTATTTTACCGCTTTGATTGGGTACATAATATTTTCGTTAGTAATTCAGGCGGAATAATAAGGAGAGTAAACAAGGACTATCCGATATAAATACGGACTATTGCCTTCTAAGAATTGCGTCTTGGAGAATTCGATAGCTAATCAAATTCACGGTGATCGTAACAAACTATCAATCAAAACGGTTCAATCGGCAGTTTACGTAACGATAACTTTATTTAGTGTCTTTATTCCGACTAAGTTAAGGCAATGAATAGAGAAATCTTTGGCCAATTGGCGATATTTCAATATTTAAAGCTCCGGTATATTGCACCCGTTGGTAGCCGTTATTTAGAACTGGGTGTAAACTATTCTCTTAGAGCATTCAGAGCTTATTTTTTTTATCACCATCTCACCGTCAAAATCATGCTTCTTGACTGGTGATAAAAAAAATAACCCAACTAAGTTTCTTGTCGGCTATTTTTAGACCAGGGTGCGTGTTGAACACTCGACGCTGTAGGTTTAAGTTGGCGAACGTAGTTATCACCAGAAATTTACAATTCGGTAACGTATATGTATGAACGCTTCATAAGTAGATACTTGCGATAGGCCGAAATGGAAAAATGGAAAGGAAAAATTTATGAGTTTGAATTAGACTTTGCTATGAAAGGTACAAACAGAAGAGAGAAAACTTTATGTATGTAGTTTAATTTACACTAGCTGACCCGTGCAACTTTGTCTGCACCAAATCAGTTATTACAGGTTTTAATATCTTAAAAAAACCTAGAACCTAATTGCAGCGCCACCTACCAGTCCAGTTTTATTTCCAAACTATATTTTGGCATTGTTCTTGCTTTTTGCATTTCTATGACCGTCGGACGTTCTAAGCGACAGGTTTAATTAGAAAAATTTTAAAAGTAATTTGTAGGTATATAATCAAACGTAATATTTATAAGTTTTATCTTAGTTACGTAATATACACACACACACACACAACCACGCAAACACACACAACGAGCCATATTTATAAGGAGAACACTGTCGCCTATAACACAGGTTTATACCTAGATTAGGGACAGTTGATTTCTGTATATCCGTGTAAATTATAACATTAATATATGTTTAAAAACCGCACCCACCAAAACCTGGTGGCTATCACCCTTTTTTTTGGCGTGGTGCTAAATCGTTATTGCTACCTCCGACCCCTGGGCAGGACGGAGGTTATGTAGGACTTCCCCCTCTAAAGGGGTATAGCTAAAACTAAAAACCACCACGATATGTCCCTCTTGTTGGCTTTGTTAGACGGCCGGGGAACGGTGGCCACCCTACCTACAAAGCCTTAACGCTCAGCAATTTAGCGTTCCTGTACGAGACCACTCTCAAATCGATTAGACAGAATTAAAACGAAATATTATATAGATAATTAGTTTTTAAACTCTGAATTGCTAAAAAATTATTTTAATTTTTTCTTTAATACTCAACTGATAAATGTTAAACATAAGAAAAAAAAGAAAACTATGAAATATGTTGTTATTATTCGAGACGTAATCTCTTAAGACACTAATCCATTGAATGGTGTTCTAAACAACCACTAACACGTTAGTCGATAGATTTAAGGTTAGAATTATTACCACTCACATGTATTTGCGAGGACCGGTTCAACCCAATCAATTACACTGCACATACAACTTATTAATTCATATATAAGACAATAACCTACAAATTACTGTTATAAAACACGAGTTATAATAAAAAATCTGTATTTTTATTTACTGGAGATGGCTCGTCGCCCGGAGCCATGCGCGGTGTAGGGTTGGCACATGCGCAGTTGGGATATCTAATTACCTTTAGATTTCCGCCGACAACGATGGCTCAGCTTTTAGGGCTTGGCTTTAAATGTATCGAATTGTCGTGACTGCGATTTTTGTCCCATTTTCATTAATTGATCGCAAACAACGAATATCGAGGTTCGGTTATTACTTAGGTCACGATGGAATCCGATAGTATCGCTGATACTTAAAATTTTATAACGAGTAATCCTTTATGATAAGTAATATTAAAGTTATAGTTAAATAAATATACTACGACAATACACACATCGCCATCTAGCCCCAAAGTAAGTGTAGCTTGTGTTATGGGTACTAAGATGACTGATGATTATTTTTATGAACAACTAGCTAACCCCAGCGCCACCTGTCGGGCTGATTTGTGAATGTAAACCATCCAGGGTGCCACCCAAACGCATACCGAAAAGTTCATTCAAATCGGTCCAGCCCTCTAGGAGTAGTTCAGTGTCATATACCCTCACACAATAAATACTTATAATATACAGATAAACACCCAGATACTGAAAAGCATTCATCATAACAAATCGACCCACGGCCTTTGATTCAAAAAGTAGGGTTACTGCCCACTGCGCCAGTCGGCCGTGTATATCTTTATGTTTGAACGTTCTTATCCTAAGAACTACTAATATACGACTTTTCTGTTAATAGGCGATGAGTTTCCAGGTGGGACATCTACTTGATTCGACAATTATTACCAGAATATGTTAAAGTCAAAGTCAAATATTTCTTTCTTCAAATAGGCACATAGATGGCACTTTTGATGCGTACATTACATGTAAAATATGATAGGAGTGGGTATAGAAACATAGAGTGTTTTTTAACCTTTATCAATAATTTAATCAAATACAAACAACTGTGTTTAAAATCCATGACATACCGGGAGAATAGCGCTCTTAAACAAAAAAAAAATTGTTGTCTGTAAAGTCGGCTTACTGACGATAGTTGAACGTGACAACGTCGTAAGAAAATACTGATGGAATGGTTGCATTTTTCAAAAGAAAATTTTAATTTTATTTGTTTGATAGATATTATCGTTGCTATAAACAATTGACACCACATTCATTTTTCACTGCACTTCATCCTTTATGAAAACATGTAAATATATTATTTTGTATAGAAGCTGTCCACGCGAACGCATCGCTCACTCAAGTAGGAGAGAGACAGATGTCGAACGCGGCGGGCAACTGTGTTTCTTTGTCGCTCGTTCCGCGCTCTCGCTTGCACTTCAAGCCTTGAATGGAACGCCTCAGAGCGAGGTAACGCCCCATACGTGAGTGCAGCCGGCTCCATCGAATTATAAGACGTTGTCACGCCAATAATCATTATAAAAGATAACTAATCATTATTTAACAAACATCATCATCATCATCAACCAATCACCGACCTACTACAAGGAACGGATCTCCTCTCAGAATGAGAAGGGTTTAGGCCGTTGTCTACTCGCTCACCTAGTGCGGAGGTAGACTTCAAACGCCGTTGCATGTAGGTTTCTTCTCGAAATTTTAATTGCTGAAATTAAAACGCACGTAACTCCGAAAAGTCAGTGGTGCGTGCCGAGGCTCGAACGCCTTACCAACTAGGCTATCATCGCTTCAAACAACATTAGAAAGAGATTTAACATTAATTTAACATAACAAAAATTACAGAGGTTTGGCGTAAATGCCAGTCTGCGCTAACAATTACTACAGTAAATTCATATTATTGGTAAATTATAAGAAAAGATAAATATAACTTTGTTTCTAGGGCATAACTTTACCTAGAATGTTCTGCCAGTTCATGCAAAGAATTCAGCCCACACGCTCGAGTGAGAGTCCTATCAAATGGAAGAATTCATTTCAATACTACGAAAAAAGAAACACGTGTTCTAAATATCTATACATACAAATTCTGTACGCAACTTCGTTTTCCATAGAGATAAATTCCCCACGTTCACTCAGCATTCCAAAAAGCTTTCGAAAATACAAATAAGTCTGTTTGTGAATTGAAAACAAGTCATTAAATTAACTAGCCCTTTATAATAAATAATATTTGTTGCACCAACTTTGTTATCTACTTTGTTGTAATTCGTCACAATAAAGTGTAATTCATCCAAATGTTTCTTTCAATTGAACAATATTTTAAATAAAGAACGTATTAACTATAAGCTAAGCATAAAAAAGGCGTAAACCTCCCTTTGCGTGGGCTAGATGGAAGACAAGGTATTCGGCAAATAACTTTTTATCTCGTGTGTGCAATGCTTTTAACAACAAATATTGTGAGACGGACATTTTTCATGTCAAAATTGGCACTTTTAGGAAATTTATTATGACAAAATAAGTACTATAGCTTTAAAGTTTTTGTTTTCCATTTTTGTTTTCATTTTTGTTTTAATTAAATAATAATTTTTTGTATAATAATTGCTTGCTAGGTACTTATTCCTAAGCAATTGTGGTTGATGTTATCGTGTTATATGTATAACCAAGTTGTATAACTTCATTGGTTTATGTGATACAAAAATAAATAAATAAAGTCCAGTAATTAACAATGGCGCCGTAAAGAAGATATAAAGAAATACTCACGCCACTGTGGTTGACTCTATACCTTCCTATAAATCTAGCCATTATTCTCTAACCAGGTCATTGTTTAGGGCCTATAAAGTTTATATTATATGTCCATCTTCATGAATAACCACATTAAAATGCATCCTACCTTTATCTTTATGGTGCACTTTATGTCACTCCTATACCCAAGTAACGTGTTATATCTTACCGTCCTCGCTGACAAAAGAACCATCAAGATGTCTGTCAAACGCATTAGTTATTAAAACAGATGTACTCGCATTCAGCCCGCATGCTCTATGGAAAAAAATTCTATGGAAAAAAATTCAAGACATACGGCTTAAAAGAGACAGAACAAATGAAACAAGAACAAAATAGCCATTGGTGAAATTCTTAAAGTTACCCTTGCATCTTTGCTTTAACTCTAAGACTTTAAGATTCTTGTGGCCAGATACTGCGGGTAAGAAAGAATACGAAAAACACGGATACAGCGATCGTTACCTCAAAATAACGGCCCGTCATTCCGAATTAAATGCCTCCGAGGCTTAAGGAATCATTAAACAAAATGACATTTAAAGATTTAAAACCGTCTGTTTAAAGCCTTCCTTAAGTATATTCCTTAAGTATAAAATGGCACGTCTATTGTAGGTCGCGCACACACTTTTATTTAGCTTACCCGCACATATTTTGGTTACGTACCGTTACGTACGTACTATACGTCCAACATGTAGTGGTTGAAGTTAGAAAAAGTGGTTGAAGATTCGGTTCGGCATTATAACTAGCATCTCATATTTTTTTTTTTAATTTTTTACAATTATACATAGGTGCCTTGATGTCTTGAAACTCCACTAAGTTTGTATGGACATTGCACGATCATCTAATGTTAAAAAAAAAAAAAATATTATTTCAAATATATGGCTCAGAAGGAATTATATCATTCTTTATTTTTTGAGTTGTAAGTAGCGTTGTTGTTCTACCTATAAAGCGGTTTTAGGAAGCAAAATTGATATGGGAAAATATTACATCTAACAAAATTGCACGCGGCTATCCTGTTGTAATATTATATAGACTGAAATTGTTGAAATTATTTCTTGTTATTGAATAGTTAATTATAAAGTACTACAAAAAAAAGAGTGTGTGTACACGCGTTAGAAGTTATATTTCTTCGGCGTATGGAAAAAATTACTAAAATGCAGTAGTGATTAACGATAAATATTAGAATTAATCAAAAAGATTTTATTTAAATAAAAAAGGTTTTACTAACGTAATCATATTTATTTATTCACACTGTTTGTACTGTTACGAAACACGTGTTCTAAATATAAAAATACTAGAAAATACAACCTGAACATGAACGATGTAGAATTCAGGTGTCGGTGTGCGCGCGCATCGTAAAAATTCCCTTTCATCATTTTTCTCCATCGCGCCAAAAGAAGTAAAACTTCAAAAATCGATTGCCAACAGTTGAGGACGAACGGTTGAGATAAAGATGATGATATAACGTGGTCAAATTAACAGTAGGTACAAAGCATAAACGCCCCTCCCCGTTCACCAATTTGCACAGGTTATATTATGAGATTGAAAAATCTTGTTAGAAGAAATAAGAGGAACCTTATTTGTCTGTAATTAAACTTTGGCCAGGCAATTTTAACACGACCGCATCTAAACCGCGACACCGCAAACTTTGGCAAATTAATTTAACGCCATATCCGAATTCCCACATAAAGGTACCCTTCTACCGAGGATCGGAACGCATGGCTCGACAGACAAACAGACAGAGCAGAGTACTTGAAATAATCAAAATTGTGGTTTTGGAAGTTTATTTTAACGGAACGTATTAACTATAAAAGAAATCTGATAATTGGCTTTTGTCGTGTCTATATCAATGCAAAACTTATAAGTTTCTGGACCAGCAACAGAGCTCTACGACCTCTGGGGTTCTACTCATGGCGAGCTCTCGCGCTGGTCCCCATCTTCCGGTGACCGTGCTGCAACACCGATAAGATAATGTAGGTTGGATTCTTCATACAAATGTATTCACCTACACATTCACCTACTTCTTCTGGGTCTCTAAAGCATTATTTTCTTAAAATCAAATCTGACCCCCTTAATCGAATTTTGTACCGTCATTTAACAAGAGTCAAAGACAAAGATGCGAAAGACAAACATTATAGTAATCTGTTTCAATTTTTTTTAAATAAAACCCACTGTATCGCGTTCTTACGACGAGTATGGCTACAGAATCGATGCTAAAAGGAGGCCCAAGGTAACCTTACATAAAACAAGGAATGAATGAATGAATATACTTTTTATGGTTTTTAGCACACCACAAAAAGTACATAAAAAGAAAAGTATTACAATACAACGTATGCAATTTGGTATAATATTAAGGACAATGTAGAGGTCACAGAACAGGTCTTCATCGCATGGACAGTTTAACACAATACAAATTTTCCTATGACGATCCACGAATAATCTCACACAATCGCTCTTCAGATCTCATCATCCTTTCCTCATGAGTACTATGACAGTACAGACAAACTTCCCCACGTTCACTCAGCTTACTTGCATCTAAAGAAATCATAAAACCATGTGGCCTTAGTCTTGTACACAATAAAATCGACTTTGCAGCTAAATTATCATAAAATATATCGACACTCGTAAGGTCTCATTGTGCAGCAGATATTGTGTAATCTTATCTTATCTGGATATGACGTTCCATGAACAATTCGCTCTTCAAATCTCACCTTCCTTTCCTCATGATTATATACAGATACTTGTAAGTGTGTCTCTAGAAAAAAAACACCTGCTCCGAATACTGCACACAACAAAATCGACTTTGCAGTAAAACTCATAAAATCTATCGACAAGCCTCAACCATCACAATGCCTCAATTGTGTGCCCAGCCATTGTTTAGCAGACATTGTATATTTTAACGTCCATGAAGAACTTCCCCGATCGTCCTAGAGATCTCATCTTCTTTTCCTCATGGTTATGACTACTACACAGAAATCCTGCTGTTGGAAAACACGTGTTCTGAATATTGAACACAATAAATCGACTTTGCAGCAAAACTGTCATAAAATCTATCGACACGTGTCCCCCATCACAATGCCTTAATTGTTTGCCGTCCCATTGTGCAGCGGACGCGGCGCGGAAACTGTGACAAACGGTATTCCGATGCGATAAGCCTTTATGTGTCGTACCGTTTTTATCGATGGGTAATTTTACTGATACTTTATAGAGGTTTTAACAACAATTTTAAACTACATGCGTGAGATAAGAGCACGGATAGCCGAACTAGCTGGTAATTTTAAAATTATATTCTTTATGCAAGAAGCACGGGATATAGACCCATCACGCTGTTCACCAGCTGTCAGCTGTTGAAGCTGAGCGCAGGCCACAGACAAAATGCATTTTGAGTTATATATCGTCGATCTGTTCATAAATAAAGCTGTGAATTTGACTGAATTTAGAACATCATCATCAGGCCAATTGTGACCTCTAATTTTCAGTGTACAAGGAGTCATTTATAGTAATTTAATTAACACTATATTCATTAATATTTTAGATATTGTCAAACGCTGTTTTATAGGGTGGCATAAGAGTCAAGTCACCCAGTTACTGACTAAGATTATTATTGGTTTACCATCGCAATCTATTTATTTGTTTTGTCGCAACTGTTGGGACCAAGGTATTATTGATAAAGCCTAAGTTAATACTAGAAATGTGAAAGTGTCTTTGTTTGTTCTTCCTTCACGCCCCAACTTAGCAACCAATTTACTTTAGGAGAGTAACATAGGCTACTACAGGGTAATGGAAAGACACACACAATTTTACACGAAAGGCTTTCTTAAAATTTTCAAAATAAAAAGCCACTGTATCGCGTTCGTACAAAGATTGTATGGCTACAGAATTGTTTCAAAATAAAGGCCCAAGGTTACCTCCCTTATATACAACATTACGGCGCAAGGTCGGTGTCTTATTTATCTTGTGGCAAAGTTTTTCAAATTACATCGACAAGATACAGTTTTCGTGGGTGTATATATAGATAACAACCAATAACGTTAAGTTGAAGAGCTGAAATTTTCCTTCAGATACAAAGCCGAACGAATTCTAAGCATAAAAAAGGCGTAAACCTCCCTTTGCGTGGGCTAGATGGAAGACAAGGTATTCGGCAAATAACTTTTTATCTCGTGTGTGCAATGCTTTTAACAACAAATATTGTGAGACGGACATTTTTCATGTCAAAATTGGCACTTTTAGGAAATTTATTATGACAAAATAAGTACTATAGCTTTAAAGTTTTTGTTTTCCATTTTTGTTTTCATTTTTGTTTTAATTAAATAATAATTTTTTGTATAATAATTGCTTGCTAGGTACTTATTCCTAAGCAATTGTGGTTGATGTTATCGTGTTATATGTATAACCAAGTTGTATAACTTCATTGGTTTATGTGATACAAAAATACGGCATTACTTTCATGTGTAATAATACTGTTTGTTTCCCTTGAAAAGCTAATAAATAAATAAATAAATAAAGTCCAGTAATTAACAATGGCGCCGTAAAGAAGATATAAAGAAATACTCACGCCACTGTGGTTGACTCTATACCTTCCTATAAATCTAGCCATTATTCTCTAACCAGGTCATTGTTTAGGGCCTATAAAGTTTATATTATATGTCCATCTTCATGAATAACCACATTAAAATGCATCCTACCTTTATCTTTATGGTGCACTTTATGTCACTCCTATACCCAAGTAACGTGTTATATCTTACCGTCCTCGCTGACAAAAGAACCATCAAGATGTCTGTCAAACGCATTAGTTATTAAAACAGATGTACTCGCATTCAGCCCGCATGCTCTATGGAAAAAAATTCTATGGAAAAAAATTCAAGACATACGGCTTAAAAGAGACAGAACAAATGAAACAAGAACAAAATAGCCATTGGTGAAATTCTTAAAGTTACCCTTGCATCTTTGCTTTAACTCTAAGACTTTAAGATTCTTGTGGCCAGATACTGCGGGTAAGAAAGAATACGAAAAACACGGATACAGCGATCGTTACCTCAAAATAACGGCCCGTCATTCCGAATTAAATGCCTCCGAGGCTTAAGGAATCATTAAACAAAATGACATTTAAAGATTTAAAACCGTCTGTTTAAAGCCTTCCTTAAGTATATTCCTTAAGTATAAAATGGCACGTCTATTGTAGGTCGCGCACACACTTTTATTTAGCTTACCCGCACATATTTTGGTTACGTACCGTTACGTACGTACTATACGTCCAACATGTAGTGGTTGAAGTTAGAAAAAGTGGTTGAAGATTCGGTTCGGCATTATAACTAGCATCTCATATTTTTTTTTTTAATTTTTTACAATTATACATAGGTGCCTTGATGTCTTGAAACTCCACTAAGTTTGTATGGACATTGCACGATCATCTAATGTTAAAAAAAAATTAAATATTATTTCAAATATATGGCTCAGAAGGAATTATATCATTCTTTATTTTTTGAGTTGTAAGTAGCGTTGTTGTTCTACCTATAAAGCGGTTTTAGGAAGCAAAATTGATATGGGAAAATATTACATCTAACAAAATTGCACGCGGCTATCCTGTTGTAATATTATATAGACTGAAATTGTTGAAATTATTTCTTGTTATTGAATAGTTAATTATAAAGTACTACAAAAAAAAGAGTGTGTGTACACGCGTTAGAAGTTATATTTCTTCGGCGTATGGAAAAAATTACTAAAATGCAGTAGTGATTAACGATAAATATTAGAATTAATCAAAAAGATTTTATTTAAATAAAAAAGGTTT
The DNA here is from genome assembly GCF_905163445.1 of Pararge aegeria. NCBI lineage: Eukaryota > Metazoa > Arthropoda > Insecta > Lepidoptera > Nymphalidae > Pararge > Pararge aegeria. The sequence goes on along the minus strand of NC_053195.1, from coordinate 3,503,371 downwards.
TACTAACGTAATCATATTTATTTATTCACACTGTTTGTACTGTTACGAAACAAGTGTTCTAAATATAAAAATACTAGAAAATACAACCTGAACATGAACGATGTAGAATTCAGGTGTCGGTGTGCGCGCGCATCGTAAAAATTCCCTTTCATCATTTTTCTCCATCGCGCCAAAAGAAGTAAAACTTCAAAAATCGATTGCCAACAGTTGACGACGAACGGTTGAGATAAAGATGATGATATAACGTGGTCAAATTAACAGTAGGTACAAAGCATAAACGCCCCTCCCCGTTCACCAATTTGCACAGGTTATATTATGAGATTGAAAAATCTTGTTAGAAGAAATAAGAGGAACCTTATTTGTCTGTAATTAAACTTTGGCCAGGCAATTTTAACACGACCGCATCTAAACCGCGACACCGCAAACTTTGGCAAATTAATTTAACGCCATATCCGAATTCCCACATAAAGGTACCCTTCTACCGAGGATCGGAACGCATGGCTCGACAGACAAACAGACAGAGCAGAGTACTTGAAATAATCAAAATTGTGGTTTTGGAAGTTTATTTTCTTAAAATAAATTACAATTTTGCTCTGAGAAAATTTACAGCTTATTTTTACGGTTATATTAAAACTACAAACAACGGCAAGTACAAAAACAATCAGAAATTATATTAAAAAACTTGAGGGTAGATTTATAAAAACTTATATATAGCCAGGACCACACTCAGGTTTCGAAGTTGTTATCCGAGTTCCTATTTAGTTGTACGGTTTAATTGTGAATGAATGTATCTGGATTTTTTTTATGTAAAAATATGTGTTATTTATATAATATAATTTCGTTTCGGTATAGATCCTTTTTGTTGGTGTAAGAAAGTCATAGTTGTAAAGAATTTTGATAATTTCAAGTTAGTTTTTTATTTATAATAGAATTTCAAAAAGTAACACTTAAAACTGCGTACGCTATTTTCAGGAAAACAGATATCAACAACTTTATCCGTGATGCTAAGAACCAGTTCGTACACGAGCGGTCAATCAACCCAGTCAATCCTCGTACAAAAAACCGTTAATGGATTTCCCTCATTGATACCGTTGTCAATTATACCAGTTAAAGCGCACGTACATAAGAGATAAACGGCTACGATTTTTTGAAATCTTAACCGGGTTTTATGCTTTTGAACATCTTGCTAGTAGATCAACTCAAGCGACGAAAAAAAATTAAGTAATTTGTAGTGTTAGTGGGTAAAAATGGATTTATCCTATTGATCGGGTTCATATACACCCTTCTTGGAAAGTCAGCCTTCCATTCCATCAATTAATGCTAAAGCAAATTTAGAGATTATGACGAGTTCTGTTAATGTATGCAATTTATGAAATCTAGTCTAAATTTTTAAAAATACGGAAATAAGTGTATGTGTTTTGATAATTCAGGACTAGAATACATTAGGTTAGATTAGCTTAGGACATTAATACTTATGGGCGCTTTAGTTCTATTGGATTTAGAATATAAAACTAAACATACGGAAATTACGGAAAATATTTTTTTTAAGGGATACATAATGCGTACTAACAATGTATGAGTGAACATACATGTATTTAATATAAAAATACGCAGTCTAACAACATTACAGCGCTGAAACATTCAGAACGCAGAAGCGGCTTTTAAAACATTATTATACTGAAATATTATATGAACTAGAAGCGAAAAGAGTGATCTTATTTTGATCGCTTTATCCCTAATGGATAAAATGATTTAAATAAAAAAATCTTAAGCCAATTCTTCCTTGGTTTTGTCTTGCCAAGTATAAATAGCAATGCTTTTTGTGACTGAGCCTGTCCACCCTCATACTTATTACTGCCGCCACACATCATTGCCATGTCTGAAGGGCAAGGGTGCAGGTGGAATTACATGAGGCTTAACTACTTATGTTGATGGACACTTGGTAGCACTATGCTGAACGTGTTCCTTGCATGCCCTGCGCTATGTTGCTCTGTTTATAGGCGATGATTATTCCATATACCTACTTAAAATCTAGAAATAAAACAACAGTACTTGAATTACAAACGGCCTAAACCATTATCTATGAAGGAGGAAACCGGCAGGGTGATTACGTATCACGCGACAGCAATGCGACAGGCGTAAATCTTGCAATCACTGCTGTCAAACGTCACTTTTGTTTATTTATTGTATGGAAAAGTGACGTTTGACAGCAGTGATTGCAAGATATACGCCTGTCGCAAGCCTGTCACGACTCACGAGATACGTAATCACTCTGCCGTGACCTGTAGTGGGCCGGTAATGAGTTGATATGATCAATTAAGTTATATAAACCTACCTATATCATAAAAAAGTGTTAGAAAGCGTTACGAATAATATGCTAAACAAAGTCCTGTTCATTCCGGTCGAAAAGCGAAGGCAAAATGCCATGTGAGCTACAAATGATTTCCTAACATCATCTCAAAAGATAATATGTGGGCATACATAAAAACAACTCTAGTCCTCTCTGGACGTCCACTTAGCTTGCATGTCGCCGTAACATACGAGTAAGTAAGTTTTCCGTGTAGATAGATGTCTTTTGAATTTTGCCACGGAACAATTTTCAAAAAACCTTACTCTGACTTATAAAAACAGATTATTATGCCCAACCTTTACACGCTTATTTAGTTTCTATAGTATCCGCGTTAACGATTAATATTAATTGGTTTTTTTTTTTATTAAAAATTTAATTAAAATTTCACTACATGTTAGCTATTGGCTCAATTAACTGGTGTTAAGTTTTGATGCAGTTTAAGATGGAAGCGGACTAACCTGTTAGGTATATGGCAGCATTATAAAACCCTTACCCCTATTCTGTTTCTACGCGACGTCGTACCTAATCTACTTGGGCTCATCGAAATATAATGACCTAAAATGCAAATCCGGTAAACTACAAGAAGTATGGATGGTATTTTTAAACTGAAGATTGTGGCGGTCTCCACATTATCCAACTAGATGGCGCCACAAAGATCCTGCATCGCGCCAGCCAAATAATGACCGTATTATATCCAAATTCCAAAGTTGAATCTACCTGCTCAGGGACTAAGGTCCGACACCTCAGTCCCCGAGCAGGTACACCGGCTTGGAGGAAGATCTTCGTATTGTTACAGTCGAGCGTATACCCTTAGATCCCGTACATTGGTAACCCCAGCGTGATTTGAAACACGCCTGCCGCAAAAAATCTTAAAGAATCAAGAGTTTCTCTAAAAATTGTTCCATTATACACTCCTACTAACTTACTTACTACGAATAGCAAAGATATCGATGAATTCTCACTGAACTTTATCTGGTAACTCAAATACGGTTGTGCGGACAGCTAAACCTTACAATTAGTGGTACAAGTTACAAGACTGCACTGTTAGTATAGTGGTTAAGATGTTAAATACGGAAAAATAGCGTAACCAAGAATATTTCCCAGTATAGTCAGTCAGTCGGTATTATATTTAAGTCAGATTGATGGTAAAACGAATCTGAACGGACTAACGAGGCTTTTAATTCCCAGTTGTCAATTCCATTCGATATCGACAATTTAACCGATTTTTTTAAATTTCTATGAGGCTTATGTCAAATCACACATATCTATTCGACTTAAAAATTCCCTATACAATTGACGATAGTCTGATGAAATTATATTAAAAAGCACTAATTAGAAATCCATTTATTTTTTTATTATACTCTTTATTTGTACACCACTCAGAAAAACGAGTATACATATCTTAATATACCATAAATACTTAAATATGAGTTTGAGTAGATAAATAAATAATAATAGTCGTCTTTACTGAGCGAGATAATGAGCCTTAACAGAATTTTTAAATATGCCCAATGACTATTTCTCACAGGCCTATTTAAAAAAAGTTAGTATTACAAGAGCTGTAGCTTTTGGACGGTGCAGTCATTATTTTTTTTATGAACTCGTCTTATACTTGTATACACATGAGTGAGATCAGTAGAAACCTGTAGGATTTTTTTTTCTAATAACGTGGTCAGTCTGTACATTGTACATTATCATTATAACAATAATTGATACTAAACGCCACAGCTTAAGGTTTACGCCAACCGCTACAGTCAACAACTAATACAAAGAAAAAGAAGTTTATCAACTATCTACACATTAACTAATATTTGTCTTACGATTTGGGTACTTTGTTTAAGAGTTTTGTTATTTTGTAAAAAATATATTTTTTTTATTACTGCTTTTTAATTGATCTTTTACAAATGTTATGAATTTATAAGATTAAAATAAAATAATTAAATGCTTAGCACAAAGAAATATAATAAAAAAACGTGTCGTCTGTCCGTCTGTCAGTCTGTCTGTCTGTCTGTCCGGGCATCACGTAAAAACTACTGACCGGATTTATACACAATTTAGTATAGTGGTAGCTGATATTCCGGGTCAACATATAGGCTACTTTTTATCCCGATAAACAATAAGTTTCCTCCGGGAAATGGGATGGAAGTTTTTATCAATTTAAATAAAAAAATCAATAAAATCTTTTATTTGAGAAAAAAACAACACACAGCAATTAACAAAAACAAAAACGAAATTTTACTTCATAGCTCCGTTAAATTTTAACCGATTTTAATAATTCTTTTTTTATTTGAAAGTGTATACTATTAAGCATGTAAATTTACGAAAAATATTATATAATATAATATTATAATGTAAAACTGAATATAGATCACATTACAGAAATAACTAAACTTATGCAACTAATCCAAATTTCTTACTGACAAATTGTGAGCCAAAGCAAACATTTTGCAATAAAAAGATATATATTAATTCTCGTGTATCCTCGCAAATTAAAAACAATCACAGAAGGAAATATACTCCGATCTACTATTAAAATAAGTATTAATATTGTTTACTTGTCAGATCCTATCGCACGGATCGCTACACGTATTATCCGATTTCGCCGTATCCGGTGAAACGGTGTACGGATGAGAAAATATGAAACAAAAGCTTCGATTTTATACGGCCGTGGGACTAACGTGAAACATTAAAAACTTCAGTTGTATGTCTTCTAAATTTTTTTATCATTATACAACTTTTATTTAGACAGGTTTAAGTATTTTAAGAAAGGTTATATTTTGTTTAAGTAATAATTTTAGCAGAACTAATGGCATAGTTTGTAAAGTAAACACAAGACACAAGACACAAGAAAATGCGCTACCGAGCTATTAGAGCACTGAACAGACGGTTTCATACACTGACGTGGCTTAAATTATATTAACTATAATAATATTGGTCTTTAGAAGATATAAAAACAAGTCCTTCGAACCGGATGCCTATCATATATATAAATATTTTGTGTGTTCTTCTACTTTGCCCTAGCCTTATCCCATCATTTGGGGTCGGCTCTCCTCGTCTTCCTGCGCCAGGACTCTATAAAATATTTTAATTATCTCTACTCTCTTACTCTATAAAGTAATTTAAAAATAAAACGTTGTTTTTAAACGTCTTTATTAGGCATAGATTAACTGGTATTGTAATAAAAATAAAATGGTGGACTACGGGCTAAAGCCTTCTCATTTCGACAGGAGACCTGTGTCCTGACGGCCTGTAGTGTGTCTTTGATAATAGTGTAACTATGTAAAAACGCTGTTTCTATAGCCCTTATATCCGGAGCACCCAAATTGAAAGATATCCACTGCAGGGAATCGGTTATAGAAATCAATTTCCGGATATTATTTTACTTTTGTCATGATGGCATAAGAGAGCGTTATTTTTTTCGTAACGGCATACGAGTTGCCTTACTTCTAAAGTAGGCTTATAGATGTTTCACGTATAGAATAGAATAACTTAATATTATACAAACGCAATACGCCTAACACAAATTAAGAAAGTTGGCCTGATGGCATAAAAGATAGTCATGCTGTTTACCGTGACGGCATACGGGTTTATTAAACTGTCACGGCTTGCCAATAGATCTTTAATAATATATTGAGTACACTTCATTCGCTTTAACTTGTCGCCTTTATAATATTTTAGGGGAATAAGACAAATTATTGTGAATGGACTGTAGATATAACCTGTGCAATTATCCGGGGATTTCACTCAATTTGCCTCGTGTCAAAAATCATCATGACATCCATCTCGCGCAGATAGGAATACGTTATGTCACGACTCAAGTTATGTCACTTGACTGGCACAGAGGACAATTCCGTCGACATGCATCGTTGAATTGGTTACCCGCAATTGCGCTACATGCTTAGTTGTGTTTGTTTCATGTTTTAGACAAAAATTTAAGTAAAATTAAGTTTTTCAATGATCATGTAGTTAAAAAAACTTTTTTTTCTTAATTTCGTCACGCCATTGGCGGCCTTAAAGGCGCGGGTCTCCTCTCAAAATATAAATAATAAATAAATTATATGTATACTACGACAATGCACACATCGCCATCTAGCCCCAAAGTAAGCGCAGCTTGTGTTATGCGTACTAAGATGACTGATGAATATTTTTTATGAATAATATACATAAATACTTATAATATATAGATAAACACCCAGACACTGAAAAACATTCATGTTCATCACACAAATATTGTCGAGTTGTGGGAATCGAACCCACGGCCTTGGACTCAGAAAGCAGGCTCGCTGCCCACTGCGCCAATCGGCCGTCAAATGAGAGTATTTAGTCCATAGTCCAATGTCCACCACGCCGCACTGGCCAAGTGCGGGTTGGTAGACTTCACACGCCTTTGATAACATTATGGAGAACTCTTATTCATTCAGGTTTCCTCAAAATGTTTTCCTTCACCGTTATAATAAGTGATAATGAATTCTGTCAGAACTCATCATCAGGCCTGTGTGGGCAGTGGCTTAGTCAAGCAAATTTATCAAGTGGATGCGGTCAGAAGTAGCTTCCTTCCAACTCCGAACTCGCAAAATTCATTTCCCTCTCTTTCCCGTCAATCCACCGTCCAGGTCGTCATGTGCATCTGCGGCCATCTAATTTGTTTTCCATTAGCATTCTGTCGTACCTTCGTTACACATGACCCAGCCATCGCATTTTTAACAGTAAGCTTAAACTAATAAATTATTTATATCTCAAAACATGCACCCTTATTAGTATCTACCACATTTATATTTATTTGAGATATTTTGATGGACTCTATTATGGAATTAGCCTATCTATAATAGGAAGTTTAAAATGAATCGATGACAAAAGGTATCAACATTTGGTCGTTTCCAGTTGTTCGAGTTTGCGCACAAGTTTTTACTGGGAAAAAGTTTAGATTAAACTGGGATTGCATCGTTTTCTCCCACATCTTTAGATAATGTAAACAACAGCTCTCCGATCTCAAATACTCTTGTTTTAAGCAAAAAAAGTCTACCAGAGTTAGAGTTTAAGCGAACCAGGTTATGGACATGTGCCGAATTGAATTTTTACTTTTTGTTAATTAAAATTGTTCGAAGCGTTCGACGCGGTGGTAGCATTTTTAAAATTTCCATGTAATCCTATTGACTAGGAACTGCGTTTGTGGTTGTTGTTTCTGGGTCAGACTGTCGCACAAATAAAATATGTATGTTTTGTTTATTTTACGTAATAGATATTCCAACGTAATGATTTATTTATTCATTCTTACAATAATTGTTTTATAAATATAACCCAAAATAAACTATTTAAAACTAAATAAAATCAAAAACGTCCTCGAAACCACCGCAGCGAGGCTCAGTTCCTAAGATGCTGGCAGCACTGCCCCTTTGGATGGCCAAACTAATTTGATGGCCAAGGTAACTGCCCGCTTTAGGATCACCGGTAGACTCGATAACCCTTTTCGATAATTCTTTGAAAAGGCTCTTGCCTCCGGACCCCACGGTCCCAAAGTCTCTACTCCAAAAGGCACAAAAATGAAACTTCTATCCAGGTTTTCGTACGTTACATTTACGCCTCTTGGCCTGCTCGGCACTGGTAGCAGCCGCACCCACCATTGACGAGGTGGCCTGGATGTGTGATGCAGCTAGGGTATCAACACAAGTTGCATCCCACAGAAGTGACCTTCCAAGCCTCCAAGGTATGAGCGTCATACCATCAAGTCTCTTGCCATCGCTCCGCGCCAAACCAATAGGTTCTAACTGGTACGTGAGCGGTAGCAAGAGATCGTCGGATAATGTCGTTAATGGTGCTATGGCAAGAGAAACAACCAGCGCTTCTTAAACAGGAGAGTTCTTCCAACTATATTTTTAATTATTATAAATTCTACACATTAGCATTATTCATACATAATTATTTATTTTATAGTTTTGTTCCTCTTTCACACCTTAAATACTTAACCGATCATCATCAAGTTTTGCACACACATTGTCAGGGGTGCATAGCCTTTTAACCAGGTGAAATAATTAACAAAACCTTTATTTAATTTAATGAATCTTAGTAATTATCTGGACGAGAATTGAAACTTAAGTCAAGAAATTCTCAGAATCTCTCTAGGATATTTTTTTTGTCCTTCCCCGAGGCTTAGAGAGTACTTATAAGATACCTACTTTTCTAAGCCATAGGTGTCATTTTTGATTATCTCACTACAGATGATGATGAATACGGGCTACATATATTTTTCGGGCTTCTAGAAAGGGGTGAATAAAAACTTTTAATGTAAATAAAGTGTGTCAAGTTTATCCCGCAACTTAGTAGTATGAATACCAATGAACTAGACCAGGGCGATAGCATCTAAACACACGCAGAGTTTAGTATTCTCGCCGCCACTGAGAGCACCTGGGCTTTAATGCATAGCAAAATATATTGAGATTTTAATAATCCTTAAAAAGCATCTGCCCGGAAAGTAAAGTTTCTGGAAACAAGAGAGTACGTTATTACTGTCACACAAATATGCACAATATAATGCATGAAAAGACATTATAAACTATTTTTTTTGATAATTTATATATTTCTAGTGTTGCCCATGACCAAATTTTGAAGCGTGTGCCTATGCTCTATTACTCTCTGTCTAGATGCAAAATCAAGTTTATTGGTTGTTTTGTTAGGGCGTAAAGTAAGGGCAAACAAACAAACACACTTGCGCATTTATAATATAGTATGGATTACTTATATTCTACCCATATATTATCAGTTTTAGATAGGGTTAACGCTCGTTCAGCCTCACTGTTGTTAAGATTAATGACGTTGTCCGAACACATTAATCAATCAACAAATTGTCACGATGAAATTATCCCTAACCTGACAGCTAATTTGTCAGCGCCTCTACTTATTCTTTGTACAAAATATATTCGGTTTTTGCGCGTCAATATCTTTAATTGGTACTTTATCATCGTCCAGATATACTTCAACGGTACTTCATCCTGAGATGTTCTCCCTGAGATGGTATATATATATATATTTTTTATGTATATAATTTTTTCCGGCAACTTGGAATATTTCTGGACATTTTCGTTAGTCTACGAGCATAGGGACAAATTATGGATTTCTTTTGCGTAGATCAAACTTTTAAAAGTAGTGCTGTCCTTTTCAAAATAATTATCTTGGATAGCAACTACTATTTTAGAATTATTTATTTAATATAATAAACAGAATTATATAGCCGCTTCGTTTTTTATAAATCCTGTGGGAACAGATTGTTTTCCTGGGATAAAAAGTAGCCTATGTTACTCTCCCTTCTACTAACTCTCTGCTAAGAATCAAGTCGATTGGTTCGTAAGTTAGGGCGTAAAGTAAAGACCATTGACGCTCGTTCTATATCGGTATTAGACCAGAATTAACTTACCTCACATATTACCTTCAATTCTACTAACTTGTATGTCATATTTTACATGTAATGTACGCATCAAAAGTGAGTGTTTGAATGAAGAAATATTTGACTCTGACTTTGAATTAATCTGTAAATGTTCCATTCGTTACTAAATAATGAGCAAACTTTTTGAAAAAAAATCTGTTCTTTATTTAAAATTGATTTTTTAAACTATAGAAAGTTTGCTAAAAAAAAAATTCTTTTGATTATTTACTGATCGATTGAATTTAGCAAATGGAAGTCAATCATCCATTGAAGGGCGTCGTGGCTAAACGTCATTATATAATGCGGTGAAAATGCTTTTCTTTTTTGTAGACAGTAGATATAATTATACTGCAACATTGACGAAATGAAAAACGTAACATTTAATGTAAATATTATATGTTACTACATAATATATCTATTGAAATTATTTCTCTACAAAAAATATTATTTCAAAGTCCTAGATTAAATAACAGGTAAGACATATACCTACACAGTCACCAAAAAGCATGTAAAATAGACAAAACACCACCAAATTTATGTCTTGTACATTTAGCGATGAAAACCGATCTCTGTGAGGCAGCAATGCTGCAGAGAAAATGATGGGCTATTAATTTTTAGTTCAATTGATAAAAGTTGAGGGATATTGAAACCGTTTGAGAATTCAATACCTTTCAAGCCGCTTAGGTCAAATTGCAAAGTCAATGCTCTACTTTTGTTTAAGCCACTCATATATAAACACATATTGGGTTAGCGAACTGTTTTGGCTACCTTCCAAGCTTTTGTTGAGTATTAAACAAAATTCCAAATTTTAACAGAAAAATGCTTTTAACCTAAGTATATTTACTCTTATATTATTGTTATAAAAATTAAGCAAGCACTTACTTAAAAATACATCCTGCCGCGAACTTTTTGAATACAAGTACTTATTCAACATCTGAAGTTGATACCTTTCTGGTCTAGCGTTTAGCATATTGAACTATTAATATTATTATAACTACATATGTAAATGCCTCGTTGGTCTAGTGGTTATAAGGCTGTAGATCACGAAGTCCTGGGTTCGATCCCGGGCATAACCAATTAATAGTATTGGGTTTCTCAAAAGTCAAATTGGCGGTGATTCACCCCCGTGCCTCGGAAATCAGGTTATGCTGTCGGTCTTGCGCCTGATTTCTTTCCGGTCGTGTCGGATGTGACGTCACATAGGAACTAAATGAACAATTCTAAAAACAGTGGTCGTTATGCAAGGTAAATATTGTGAAAAGGACAGCACTACTTTTAGACCAGTATTAACTACCATTAAAATCTATAAGTACCTACTTCTAAAAGTTTGATCTATGTAAAAGGAATCATAGCATACATAATTTATCCCTATGCTTGTGGACTAACCAAAATGGCCAGAAAATTGTAAGTTGCCGGCCAAAATGATATATCAAAAGAAATATATCATCACAATGATAACTTATAACGATGAAGTTCCTTTGAAGAGGGATGTCTGGACTATGAGAGTGCACCTGTGTTTGCGTACACACATGTTCACTATAATATCTCCCGCACAGTTGAAAGATCTTTCTGGCGACTTGCCTCCGTGTCCGAAATCGGTCAGGTAAACTGTTATATAAAAGGCAACGAGGGCCTTGGTTTAATTCCCGGGTCGGACTCAAAATATCTTTTGCTAACATCCTTGTTCCTCAGAGAACAAGCCATCAGACCCGTAATTTTTTTTTATTTTTTATATATAGACAAGTGCTTGACTGCAATCACACCTAATGGAAAGTGATGATGCAGCCTAAGATGAAGCGCGCTTGCCTAGAAGATGCCTATTCACTCTTGATTTGACGGTACCCAGATTATAGGTATCGGGGAAGACGGAAGATGGGAGGGCATTCCAGGCCTTACAACAATTAACATTTCAACAACCGAATGGCGCAGTTCACTGCGCTTTGAGTCCAAGGCCGAGGTTTCAATTGCCACGGTTGGAAAATGTTTGTGCGATGAACATAAATGTTTTTCAGAGTCTGGGTGTTTATCTGTATATTATAAGTATTTATAAATGAATGAAATAATGAATATACTTTTATTGCACACCACAAAAGTACTTAAAAAAGAAAAGTATAACAAAACAACGTATACAATTTGGCGGCCTTATCGGCGATTTCTTCCAGGCAGCCAGTTAGGTAGTGCATATAAACATATACGCATAAAAAAATTGTGTATATTTATAGAAGTATTCATCAGCTATATAAGTACCTACCCTTATCACAAGCTATGCTTACTTTGGGGCTAGATGGCGATGTGTTTATTTTCGTAGTATATTTAATTATCATTTATTTATCCATATTAATGTTGTAAATGCAAATTTGTTATATATTTAATTTAAAAACGCACATAACTCCAAAAAAGTTGGATCGAACTCGGTCCCCCCGAAAAGCAAGTCGAAGCTCTACCCGCTAGCCTTTCACCGTTCTACGGATGCTTCTTGTTAACTATACCATATTTTTTTTGTAATTTTTTGTTTTTTTTCTATTGATTGGTAGACATTGGGCAGATAAACTGGGTCATTATTGTACGATGAAAAAGTCACCGTGTTTACATGTATATTGATTTACCTTAGAGAATCACCCACCGGTGTAACATAATGGAAAAATTCGGAAGATAAATTGAATACGATATTTCATACGTGTCTAACTAGCTATTTATCATGTGATGAGGCCCGCGGGATACGTGGTTGCACTTTGATCGCTAGCACTCGAAAACCTCCCTGGCGCAACGGTGAGGTGAATTCAAGTTGGAGGTCCCGGACTCGATTCCGGCAGGGGAAAATTGGGAATTTCTAACTTCTGAATTTTCGTTGGTCTGGTCTGGTGGAAGGCTTTGGCTGTGGCTAGTTACCAATCTAAAGGAAAAACGTGCCGCTAAGTGATATATGCCCGTTACACCGGCGAACAAGCAATGCCTAAGAAAGTGACGCCTACTTATAGAGGATTCCTAGGCATGTATTATATTGGTGAAACCAATCGATTTTCACTAGGCAACTCATATAATCTTTATATATATATTTCTTGTGTGCGTGTGTATGTCAATGAACTCATCCTGAACGGCTGCGTTTGGGTATGCGTTTGGGTGGCACCCTGGATTGTTTAGATTCACAAATCCGCCCGACAGATGGCGCTGGGGTCCGCTAGTAATATATAATATTATTTAAATTACCAAATTGCCTTTGCCGGAAATCGAACCCTGGGCCTCCAACTTAAAACTACAGCGCTCACCAACTAACTATATTTATTTGTACAGATATAGTTGAAAAATGCTTTCTGGCGCCGCCACTCCGATGTCATGACCTAGCAAAAGTTTCCCAGTTCTATGTTTGCCCAAGTAAAAGGAAACCTGTGTAACTTTGAAAACTCGACAAATGGATTGAGTTCTGCTTATGAATATAACTGGTATCCATCACAACTTCGCTTCTGATTTACACACAGGCGGCGTGCGTAGCGTTCTCGGTCAGGATATGCATTAAAAAAAATAGGTATTGAACATGCTCTTTTGATGTTACTGTATAATTTTGTTTGTGAGTAGGCACTCGTACCTAACCTGACATTGTTTTGTGATACCCATTTGGTATTATGTAGATCGCATCTCCAGTATAGTAAGCTCTGAGACGAACGACCAGCGAGTTTTTAAAAATGTCTGCCATTGCGGCAATTACATTAAATAATGTTTTTTAGTGTAAACAATAAACTAACATAGGTATTATTAAATAAATAAATAAATAAATATACTACGACACTACACACACCGCCATCTAGCCCCAAAGTAAGCGTAGCTTGTGTTATAGGTACTAAGTGACTGATGAATAATTTTATAAATAGTATACATAAATACTTATAAAATACAGATAATTACCCAGACACTGAAAAACATTCATTTTAATCACACAAATATTAGCCAGTTGTGGGAATCGAACCCACGGCCTTGGACTCAGAAAGCAGGGTCGCTGCCCACTGCGCCAATCGGCTATCAAATAATTATTCATAATTATATTGTAACTGCGACTGCGACTGCGACTGCGACTGCGACTGCGATTACATAGCATAAACGATGATTATGATGTTTTTCTCGCTCACTATTGCTTCTGCGTTGTTTGCTAGTGAAGTCATCGTGCAGACGATGGTCTGCATCGTACTTGTAACCTCTAGACAGGTAGTGGAACAACGCTATCGATGTAAACATGAGACCCGTGTATATGAACGACTGCGTTTTCTTTATGTCAAAATAGCATGATGGTCAGAATAGCATCCTTTATGTCAAAATAGCATGATGGAAAGTAAAAAAAAAAGTTTTGTAATATAAAATTATCGTTTACTTCCTTATAATTAACAAATATCACTTCTCACTGTCAATGTTCTAAGCAGTCTTCTGCCTGCTTCACTTGGTGGCACAACACTTCACTGTTGCTTCTACACTGCTTGCTAGTGACGTCATCGTCTGCATCGTACTTGTAACCTCTAGACAGGTAGTGGAACAACGCTATCGATGTGAACATGAGACCCGTGTATATGAACGACTGCGTTTTCTTTATGTCAAAATAGGATGATGAAAAGTAAAAAAAGTTATGTTACATGAAATTATCGTTTACTTCCTTATAATTAACAAATATCACTTCTCACTGTCAATGTTCTAAGCAGTCTTCTGCCTGCTTCACTTGGTGGCACAACACTTCACTGTTGCTTCTACACTGCTTGCTAGTGACGTCATCGTCTGCATCGTACTTGTAGCCTCGAGACAGGTAGTGGAACAACGCTATCGATGTGAACATGAGACCCGTGTATATGAACGACTGCGTTTTCTTTATGTCAAAATAGGATGATGAAAAGTAAAAAAAGTTATGTTACATGAAATTATCGTTTACTTCCTTATAATTAACAAATATCACTTCTCACTGTCAATGTTCTAAGCAGTCTTCTGCCTGCTTCACTTGGTGGTACAACACTTTACTGTTGCTTCTACACTGCTTGCTAGTGACGTCATCGTCTGCATCGTACTTGTAACCTCTAGACAGGTAGTGGAACAACGCTATCGATGTGAACATGAGACCCGTGTATATGAACGATTGCGTTTCCTGCAAAAAAAATTTTGTATGTAGTTTATTTTTATTTATTTATTTTATTTATACTCTTTATTTGCACACAAATAAAAATACAAAAAAAGAATAAAAGAAAACACAGACAGAAGAAGTATACAAAAGGCGGCCTTATCGCTTTGTAGCGATCTCTTCCAGGCAACCTTAGGATAAGGAAAACAAAAGGATAACATACTGCAGGTTGTGCATATTAAAAAAAAATACATACTAATAACTACATACTAATACTTAAACTAGATTACACAAATAAAATAATACATAATAAATTAAATATTAAAAAATAAAAAATAATAATAAACTAATATATACTATAACATATCATAAATACATTAACAACAGTAAATACTATTACAAGTCGTCTTCAATGCAAACTATAGTGGTTTTTTACAGCTTTCTTAAAAATACAAAGTGTCTTAGACTGCCTTGTCTATTGGGAACGCATTCCATAGCGCTATGGCTTGCACTGTAAACGAGTGCTCATAGAACTTAGTTCTATGAAAAGGCTACTGAAACTAGTTTGTACATAGGCTACTGAAACCTGACGCTGAAACCTGACGGTAAGCGCTGTGAATATAAGTAGAGCGGAACACTAAATCGCTTTCCGCTTCCGCTAGTCTAACCTAACCTATTAGGGCTATGAATACCATACTCCATAAAAGGTTAGACCGCTAGCATCGATTCCACCAGGTGAGATTGCAGTCAAAGGCTAACTTGTAGTGGAATAAAAATCTATTTAAAAAAAACCTGTAAGGTTTCGTTGGCTTTGTCATACCTCTGTATAACTATCCTTACTCAGTGCTTTAACACATCTTAAATTATCAACCTATTACCCACCACGGGGCACGGGCCTCGTCTCAGAATATATCTCGTTTATTATTATTATAGAGCTGGAACATCTGTCACCACCAATTCTCAGCCTGTTGCTGTAGACGAGGCGAATAAGGCAATATAACAGAGAGTGGACAGCAAAGTTCTGAGAGTTCTCCATACTGTTCTCAAAGGCGCGTGAAGTCCACCAATCTGCAATGCCAGTGTGGTGGGCTACCCGGAGGAGACCCGTGCCGTGTAGTGGGTTGATGATTATGAATGAAATTAACACTTGCTTTTAATTGGTTGCTGTTCTTATGTTTATGTTATGTCATGATCTGATTGGGTGTTAAATAAATTAAAAAAAAAGGAGTGTCCTCCGTGCTAATCGTACCATCTACTGAGATCACCAACTCATCTGCCAGTTTGTCTCATCTGTCTGTTTTAAGAAGCCTTTAGTCCAGCAGCGGACAGGCTATTTATTATTAATGATATCTGGAACACTTATTTTTGTAACTATATGAGTAAAGACTAAAGTCTTCGAACAGTGCGTGTTGCCAGTGATGACTTACGGATCCGAAACGTGGTCGCTTACTATGGTCCTCATAAGAAGGCTCAGAGTCACTCAGCGGGCGATGGAGAGAGCTATGAGATCCGTAAAAGAACTAGAGTTACCGGCATAGCTCAGCGAGTCGCAAAGCTAAAGTGGCAATGTGCAGGGCACATAGCTCGGGGAACCGATGGATGGAATGGCGACCTCGCACCTGTAAACGCAACGTAGGTCGCCCCCAAACGAGATGGACAGATGACATCAGGCGAGTCGCTGGGAGCCGCTGGAGACAAGCGGCCTAGGACCGTGGATTGTGGAGCTCCCTACAAAAGACCTATGTCCAGCAGTGGACATCAATTGGTTGAATTGATGATTGAGACTACTAGGACTACATACCTGTTGAAAGCTAACGAAGACTCGCGTCACAATAATGATGATGACATTGCCCGCCGCCTCTGTGAGCAGCCACACGGCAGTCATGACGGCTTTCATGCTGCTTGGTGCCTCCTTGAAGGCAAATTCGTTACCCGTCACCGCGAACAACACCTTGAGAAACAAAAACATGAAGATTTTTGTTTTAACTTAAGCAATTAAGCTAAGCGGCGAAGCTAGTGGTTAAGACATCGGCTTCACTTCGTACACAAAATTCAAAAAATTCAAAATTAAAAATTCATTTATTTCAAGTAGGCCTAATACAAGCACTTTTGAAACGTCAAGTCTGTCCGTGTGTAGTGACTCTACCACCGGTTCGGAAGGCAGATTCTACCGAGAAGAAGCCGGCAAGAAACTCAGCAGTTGCTCTTTTCCAACATCAAAAATTTACATTTTTATATTTTAACATTCATTTTTCTATCTTGTGAGAGATGAAAGCGGAGCCGGATGCTTCCAAGCAACCTTGTCATTAAGAAACTCATCAATTGAATAATAACCTCGCTGTAATAAATGTGTTTTAACACATTCTTTAAACTTATGGATTGGTAGGTCCAAAATTACCTTAGGAATCATATTATAAAAGCGTATACTCAATCCCACAAATGACTTCTGCACCTTTCGCAGACGATATACAGATGTCACTAATTTATGACCATTTCTTGTAAGTCGACTGTTTATATCCACTTTTTGTTTATAAAGACTAATATGTTGTCTTACAAATACTATAATGTTATAAATGTATTGTGAGGCTACCGTAAGTATACCAATTTCTTTAAATTTTTCACGGAGGGATTCACGTGATTTAAGTTTATATATTGACCGTACAGCTCTTTTCTGCAATATGAATATAGTTTCAATATCAGCAGCTTTGCCCTATAATAAGATCCCGTAAGACATCACACTATGAAAGTACGCGAAGTAAACAAGTCTTGCTGTTTCTACGTCAGTAATCTGTCTAATTTTCCTGACGGCGTAGGCAGCCGAGCTTAGTTTGCCTGCTAGTGTATCTATATGGGTACCCCACTGAAGCTTACAATCCAAGGTCATGCCCAGAAAAACTGTGGAATCTTCCATTTTTAGTGATTCTCCATTTATTATTATATTTTTATTAACTTTCTTTACATTTGGTAAAATAAATTCCACACACTTAGTTTTTTTTGCATTTAAAAGTAAATTATTGACAGTAAACCAGTGCGACACATGCGACATAGCACGGCTTACATCGTCAGAGTTGTCTCTACCTCTATCAGTTTTAAAAATTACAGATGTATCATCAGCAAACAGTACAATGTCACAGGTTTCACTGACATGGTGTGGTAGATCATTTATATACACCAAAAATAGAAAGGGACCCAAGATTGAACCCTGTGGGACACCCATTGACGTAGCCGACCCCTGCGACTTAATGTCTTTTATGCAAACCCTTTGGGTTCTGTCACTGAGATAAGAGGCAACCAAATTTAGTGCAACGTTTTTGATACCATAATGGGCTAGTTTAAGAAGCAAGGTTTTATGATCGACACAATCGAATGCTTTGGATAGATCACAAAAAACACCAATGGCATTCTGCGAACGTTCCCAGGCATCGTACACATGTTTTAAAAGTTTAGCGCCTGCATCCGTGGTGCTACGACCTTTAGTAAAACCGTACTGCTCCGGATGTAGTAAGTTATTTACATTGAAGTGATTCAAAAGTTGATTTAATATAATTTTTTCAAAGACCTTACTAAGAGCTGGTAAGATTGAAATGGGTCTGTAATTGTTAATGTCGTTTTTATTGCCAGATTTAAATAGAGGTATAAGTTTACTATGTTTCATTAAATTTGGAAAAGTAGAGGTACTTTTCCAAATCAACACATTCATTAAAAAGTATGGCTAAGTAAGGGGCAATAACGTCTATAATGTTAGATATTACCATTACAGACATACCCCATAAATCACCGGTTTTTTTCTGTTTCAACAACTTAAAATTCTTTATTATATCATATGCAGATATATGTTTAAAATTAAATAAAACGTTGCACTCATTAACGTTGTTCCTCAATAAACTCTGAGCTGCAGTAGGTGAAGAATTAAGTGAATCAGTCAACAAAATAGGAACACTCTGAAAAAAGTTTTCAAAGGTACTTGCAACCTCACTGTCAGCGGTAACTTTATTATCATTAATAATTAATTCAAAGTTTACGTTGCGAGATTTAGCTTTCCCAGTTTCATTATTAACAATTTTCCAGGTTATTTGTACTTTGTTATCCGATTTTATGATTTGATCCTTAATGTATAGCGACTTAGCATGAAAGCAAACGTTCTTAAACGTTTTAGAGTAAATTTTTAGGTGTTGTAATAATGAAAGCTGGAGTATGGTTATATTGTTTTTCACTATAGAGCTCATACAAATTATCTCTACTTTTGTATATCCCAATAGTTGCCCAATCGCTAAACTTTATTTTTTTATTGAAATCTATATGTTTGAAATTGAATATTTTGTTAAATTCATTTTCTATAATATTAAAGAGCGTACCATAAATGCTGTCAGGATGACCGTTCTTAAAGACAAGGGCAGGAATTTTGGATGATATTTCACCTTTGAATCGCGTCAATTTGCTCTTAGTTATCGGCCTACACTTGACGATATGTTTATCTTTGTTTATATTATTCAAAACAGTAATTTGTTGGCCACAATGATCTTAAGTTGGTTATTATCGATTTACCTAAGATATCACAGTTGAGAAAAATATTATCTAAACACGATGCTGAGGTTGCTGTGATTCTAGTAGGTTCACTAAAAGCATAATTTAAATTAAAACATTTAAATAAGTTTAGCAACCTAGTCGTAGTTGCATTACTAAGTAAAATATCAACATTAAAATCCCCGCATACTATTGCTTTTTTTGTGGATACAGACAATCGCTTAAGCACATCTTCCATTACATCCTCAAAAAGGCTAAAATCACCTGAGGGGGGACGATATACACACACTATTATAAATCGCTCCAGCTCCACACAAGATAGTTCTACAGTGCGTTCAACAGAAAGACTAACTATGTCTTGTCTTTCGCTCCTTACAAGTTATATTATTGTGTACAAAAATCAAGGACCCACCGTGAATTGCAGTCCTTCTGAAGAACACACTTGACATTTTTTACTATATATTTTTTACACGCCTCTAACTTCTCTGTGTTATGTGCGTTTTAAATAATTAAAATATCACTTGCTTCAACGGTAAAGGAAAACATCGTAAGGAAACCTACATTCCAGGTTCTCCATAATGTTCTCAAAGGTGCGTGAAGTCCACCAATCTGCACTAGGCCACCGTGATGGACTACGGCCTAAACCCTTCTCATTGTGGGAGGAGACCCGTGCCATGTTGTGGGCCGGTAGTGGGATATGATGATGATGACAAATAAAATTAACACTTGCTTTAACGCTAAGTGTGCTCAAGAACTATTCGATCTTGTTCCCTCTCCACCGTTTTACCATCGCTGTGGTTTACCGCAAGACACCGAGCTGGTTTTTATCCCTAAAATGTCTACATCCCAAAAACTCGCACAAAGAGATTTGTATCTACGGTTTGATTACTTATAGGCATGGCTGCAGATTGGGACGCCTTTCTGCATTTTAAGTTTCCTAATTGGTATTTCTGCAACAAAAGTGAATATTCATCTTCTAGGCAAACGGGTGATCACAAAATCACTTTCTCCCTTTCATTCACTTCCTTTCCTTCACATTTTTCCCTTCTTATTTTGAGAGAAGACCTTTAGCCCTGTATAATGAAGCCGCATTTTATTAATACTTTGTCCCGAAAATTTTCTTCACGCCTGGTGACCCAAGAGCTGGCGCTTATTTAGCCTAATATCAAGTCTAGCAATTCTAAGGGGCAATATCACCAGCATTTTGGGTACCATGACCATAAGTGAACAGTTAGACGGCTTATATTTTTTTTTTAAATATAAATGAAAGTAGTTGTAAAAGTAGGTTAGGTCTGTTTGTAAATATTAAGATTTTTAAACATTGCAATTAATAAAGAGTATATACGAGTAATACATGGATTTATTTTAATTATTAAAGCCTCTTCGGTGATGCTGTATTAATCTATATTACACGTAGAGCTACGAGTTACGTGAAAAAAGATACCCAACGGGAATAAATGTTACCTGTCATTCCAATGAACACCTGCAACGCAATAAATGCAGTCGAACATATTTCAAGAGAATAGCGAGACGGAAAATAGGATTACTGAAACAGCTAGTGAAGGAAATGCAGGGAATAGAGAAATAAAGTAAAATGTAGTTTTAGCATATACGCTTAGATCCAGCCATCTCTCATAAATCAAAAAAGGTTGAATGAACACCTTCCTGTACGGATCGGGATAGAGGGTAAGCACTGGATATGCAGATAAATAAATAAATAAATATACTACGACACTACACACATCGCCCCAAAGTAAGCGTAGCTTGTGTTATGGGTACTAAGATCACTGATGAATATTTTTATGAATTATATATACATAAATACTTAGAAAATACATATAAACACCCAGACACTGAAAAACACTTAATGCTCATCACACAAACATTTTCCAGTTGTGGGAATCGAACTCACGGCCTTGGACTCAGAAAGCAGGGTCGCTGCCCACTGCGCCAGTCGGCCGTCTCCAGATGATATAAAATGAAGAAAATCTCCAGTACGAGTTATAAATACTTAAGGGTAAACTTTTTATAACTCTTATTATGCCTAACCTTAAGTTTTTTTTAGCTCTTACAGTAGATTTTCCTAATTTTATATCATCTGCATACCCTCTATGCACGCCACTGAGCGTAGCTATGTAGATTTGTTTATATTGTCCCTTTACATAACACCTGATATATAAGTGTAAATCCCTCAAATAAGGAACTTCTTATTTAAGTTAAAGTCAGGAGTTTAAGAATTTATTTATTCCTTAGTCGAATCAATATAAAATATTAATAACAAAGCTATCATTGGTTGTATTCCAACTAATAAACGAGCACTTGTTTGAAGAATGTAGACTCTATTTTCTCTATTAGGTGTGGTCCGACCGCCGGCGATGAACGGGAGACGAGTAGAACTAGAAACTATTAACGAGTTAGCGATCAACGGGCCGCGAGTGTGTAGTTTAGATAGTTTTGTCACCGGGCTATAAGCGAGTGTGCAAGTGCGACGAGCGATTACTCGCGCCATTCATACTTTGCTATCCATACGTCTACTTACAATGCCACACTGTAAATAAATGATCATGCGTGCGAGCATCGCTGAACGAGTATTGCTGAGCGAGCTATTGCTGAAAGCTCGTCGCTCAACGACAAAACTAGTAAGGCGAGTCTTTGCAAGCAGTGTAAAAAGTCAAAGAGCAACTTTTAATGTATGCACCTCTTTCACGGAACACGGAATGTACATTTATTGTGCATTTCTTAAGAGAGAAAATCCCGGAAAGTTAATCGTTTTCTCGCCGACGGTTGGACCACTGCCTTACACTGCACTTTAAACTTATGCAGTAGTAAACCTATTTTAGACAACATTTATCTCGGAAATAGCATCTCAACATAACATAACGGCGTGCCGTATGGCAGTGAGAGTCTCGTTTACAATGCTGTATTACATTAAAAGTACATTTTTCCCATACATTCTTTCATCCGTTATTCTGCATAATATACTCAGCGTTCGAGTGATTTTATATATCGCCTATAACCTCAAGAACGCAAAAAAAACATTTTTCGAATTCCACTGGTTGTGAAGAAAGCACGTTCAAACAAACATGAGATCTCCAATCTATACTCTATCTATCAATACTCTGCAGCTTTATCATAACATGATTATAAAATAAAATTTTATAATTAAGTACATGTGGTTCGCTTCCCATTTAAAACATCGGCATACAAAAATCTTGTTACTAACGTTGTACCATGGAACAGTGAGACGCATTGAACGCTTGCATTATGTGGTTGACATCCAATCAACTCGCGCGAAGCGTTTGATATCCACGTTCCTATTACGAACCGCTAAATTATGGAATGGCCTCCCGGCATGTTTCCTGCCACGTGTAAGTTCATTAACGCGGCAAAAGCGAAAAGGCAAGGCAAGCAAATTCAGCTTATAACACAAAACCGATAGAATAATTTAAAATTTTACACAACGATGCATTTGATACAATTCATTCATTTCAAGTAGGTTGGATAAAATTCTGTATGTTGGTAGTGACTCTACCAAAAGTGGAAGGTAGATTTTACCGAGAAGAAGCCAGCAATAAACTACAACATTTTGTTGTCATTTAACAATAATTATTTTATTTTGCTACAGTTTACAAATTCAATAATTGAATAGGTACTAAGTTTACCTTTAAAAAAATTGTTTTCATATTAATAACAGGATTTTTATCCCTGAACTTCCACGAGAATGGAAACCCAGAAGGCGATATTATATTAAGTGGTATAGTTTTAACATTTGGACACTTATTATTTTGTTATTTTAATACTTGAGCAATATATAAACTAGATTGCCCATAGCCACGAAGAGTAGGTAGGTACGTCGTAAAATCATAATTTATCGAAACTATAATTACAAGACTCTGAATTTACTTATAGTTTTATTACCATTTATTTAAAGTAAAATATAAATAAGCGCCAGTGTTCGGTCATTGCTACCCTAAATCACATTTTAAACCGTAGCAATTTTACCGTGCAAAGAAAACAAAAATCGTTACGTTAGGGCCTTTTTCACTCAACTTAAATTTTTTTTCTTTTTTTTATGTTTATAGACGAGCGCTTGACTGCCATCACACCTGATGGTAAGTAAGAAATCGCCTTAATCAGATGCCTAGTGTATAGTTATCTTTATTTTGGTAATATTACTATTCTCTACGAAAGCTTAAAAGCGTTCCTATGTGGCAGAGCACTTTCGCGGACTTACTCGTAAGCCAAAATTGTGTTAGTAGGACTTTTGTTTGTGGAAGCCGAGCCAAATGGGGCATTTATGTAAGAACGTTAAATAAAAAACTTGTGCTATTTGGAAGGAGCTTTTCGTTTGTTTATTTTTTTAATTTTTCTCGCGTTCTAGAGCTATCGGCATTATCGACTCATTACCGGCTCAGTACGGTGCACGGGTATATTCTCTTAATGAGAAGGGATCGGTAGACTTCACACGCATTTGAAAACGTTATGCAGAACTCTCGGTCATGCAGGTTTCGTGACGTCCTCTCTCAACGTTAAAACAAGTGATATTTCAATGCAAATATTAAAAACGCACATAGCTCCGAAAAGTTACAGGTTCGAACTCGGTCCCCTCGAAAAGGAAGCCGAAGCCTTACCCACTAGACTATCATCGTTTTTTAAGATAATCCTATGCGACTACCTAAGTTGCACGTAACTTACAGTGATCTGGACAAAACACAGTATGTAGGGAAGTGTAGGAAAGTGGAAGGTATCTATTATGAAAATTAAGCTTAATTTGCTATACTCCGCGAAAAGTAGGAAAATTAGTATGGTATAATTTATAATTTCTTCAATCCTTATACTCCACACCAAACAGATATTCGTCAATGTAGGGTACATTACCCTACGCACGTTTCGCTCCGAAACAGGAGATGTTGACTTTACAATGAATAATTGTTAAGTATTGTTCGTCTTTCCAATAGAGTAGTGTTTTATTGTAACTCAAATTAATTTCATTAGTGCTGTCCTGATTTATAGGGAAGAGTATGAAAAGGATAGCACTACCAAATTCAATCTGCCATCTAAAAATTTAGGACTTCATTCCTACTAATGTTATAAATGCGAGTGTGTTTGTTTGTTATTTCTTCACTCCCTAACTAAGCAACGAATTAACTTCATTTTTGACAAAAAATCTGCTGGAAGCACTGTGAAAAACAACTAGCTTCTTTTTATCCTAGGAAAACATACGGTTCCCACAGGATTCCTAAAAAAACGCAATGATCGCTGATGAGGAACGCGTTAACAGCTAGTTGATTATAAATCGGGCAGACATTAAAGACGAAGGGACGGAGATCGAAAATATGCAATCAATAATAATAATATAATATTCTTGTGTTTCTTTTAAGCTTTTGGCGTGACATTTAAAAAAGAAAAGACAAATATTTTGCTTCTGGTGGCACATATTTAAATATAGCACATTAATTTTCTTTAATAGACTATCTTTATATGCGCTTGCTTACAAAATAGTTTCGATTTTTCACATCTGCATACGCCTCTGGCCTCCTGCGACGACTTTTCTTTATAAGTTACTCTCAAGTGTTACAATCCGTGTCTAAATAAAAATTAAGCTTTATTTGCTATAATCCGCGAAAAGCAGGAGAATCTGTATGGTGTAATTTATAATTTCTTCAACCCCTATACTCATTTATATCTGAGGTAATATGACTGAAAACTGCAATTTTATTATTATATTCTTCTATTTCAACATTGACAAGTAGGAAGTAAACCATTTATGAGTTACTAGCCGTTTCCAGCCCGCTTCGCTGGGCGAATTGAAAAAGGAAATAAATTACATTTTATGTTTCATTTTTATTTATTTTCTTCATATTTTTATTATTCTCCTTTTTTTTATTTTTGTATGAACATAAATAGGCCCCGCGGATAGAACTGTAAGCATCGATATTGTTTAGACTTACTCAAATTCCAAATTCCATCGATTTAGCCTGTATCTTTCATCCAGGTGATTTTTCTCACTAATATTCATTGTAACTTTCAATGTGCAATCATTATAACATTTCCGTGCCTTTCTTCCAAAAATTAATAATAATTGACATGAAGAAAAAAATTTGAAATGAGCATTGAAAGTTTAAGTTAAAGTCATTGCAAGTCTCATATGTGAAGTTGAAATCTGTCTAGGTTCAAGTGCGACGAATTTTCTGTTAACTAAAATTTTCTCCGTGACATCAATTTTTTATAGAAAATTAATTATGCATGTTTTTTATGAATTCTATTGGAATAAGTAACTAAATTTCTTTTCCACATCTCATGTGCTTGGAAAATGCATTCATTTTAATCTATTACATTTCCGCGATCCCGTAATAAATGAATTCGTCGGTTATGTAGTCTGCAAAAGTAAAATGAATGTAAAATTCTTAGTCCGTTTATTGGATAGCTACATGTAAAGTTAAGTTTTTGAAACCTCTCAATGACTTTTTCTCCGCTGCCAAAAAGACGATTGTTGTAAGGAAATACACGAATATCCCTACATACACGAAGATCCCCACCAAATTTGGAGTCTGTAGAAGTTACAGGTTAGAAATAAAAATTTTAGATTTTAACACCCACCCCCGCAATTCCTGTCGGAAGTAGACTTTATTGAAATCCATTTTGAGATGTTCTTTATGTGAATAATAAAAGATTCCTACCATATTTAGAATTTTTAGAAGCTATATTTCGAAATTGAAATTTTTTATTGTTAACACCCACCCCCGCGAACCTTATTGGAGGTGATCATTGTAAAATCCGCTCGAAGATCATTTTTATATTACATATAGAACACTCTCAATAAATTTGGAGTCTATAGAAGCTATCGCTTGGAAATTGAAAATTTTCATTGTTAACGCCCCCGCAATCTTCTTTGGGGTGGGATATCGTAAAATTTGTTCATAAATCATTTTTACATCACTTATAGAAATTCCTACAAAATTTGGAGCTTGTAGGAGCTTTAGCTGGAAAATTAAAAATATTAATTGTTAATACCCACCCCCGCAACCCCCTGTGGGGTGAGCTATCGTAAAATTCGTTCATAGCCTATTTCTACACCTCTTACAGAAGATTCCTACCAAATTTGAAGTCTATAGGAGCTATAGTTTAAAAACGGGAATTGTTCATTGTTAACGCCCCCGCAATCCCCTTTGGGGAATGAATTTCTTAAAATCTATTCATAGCTGACCTCTACATAGCAAAAGTAATATTCCTACCAAGTTTCACGTTTCTAAGTCTTAGTCTAGGTTCCCGAGATTTCGTGGTGAGTGACTATATAGATGGGAATTCTTCGATTATCATCGAAATTTTTAACTTTTTATCAGGCTTTTTTAAAATTTTCTTACATACAAAACTTTCTCCTGACAATTCTGAAGATAAAAAAAGCCCAATTGGTCCAGCCGTTCTCCACTACCGTGAGTAGATTCTTAGCTGAATGTAAAAAACCATAATCCGTTTAATACACTCTGTTGAAATCCATGAAAACAAAAGAATCAAGAGAAAATGCTTATCTTTTGTTTTTATTAGCGGGATAAATGTTCATAAAAGTAAAACAGCAATAAAAAAATGAAGGAATGTTGGAATTCAAAAAATAGATAGCCATAAACCATCTAGGAAAAATTTCGCATCGAATGGTGGTAGTTTCATGTCGATACGATCAGTGGTTTAGGCGTGATTGAGCCTCAAACGAAGACCATTTTCATTATATATATATAGATTCCGCTTATTCCTAATTCATACAATTTATTAAGAAAACATTTCTGGCACACTTTATCATACGCCTTAGTCATATCAAGTAGCAGCCCTACAGCATATTTTTGTCATTTATATAATTTAATACTTTTTAGGTTAAATTAATGTTAATTTCCTATACTCCGCGAAAATCAGAATCTGTACGGTGTAATTTATAATTTCTTCAATCTCCATACTCAACACCAAACAGATCGTCAGCAATGTACTCTCTACGCACGTTTCGCTCCGACACCGGAGCATCCTTAGTAGGTGTGACTTTTGACTTTACAATGAATAATTGTTAAGTCAAAAGTACAACCTATCGATCCTGGATTAGCTACGTATCAATACATTGCTCTCAACATTATGTTACAACTATATTTTAAGTTACTTTGTTCACATAGCCCGATGCCTGCCACTTGACAGGAACACCTGGATAACTTATAGTGGTAGGTTGGAGGGTAAAAGACCACGTGCGTATCACCTAATCGCTAGTCTGGCAAGGTAAAGTCAGTATTACTGTAGGTATTAAATAGGCCGAGGATAGAACAGAATGGAAGGCTGAAATATACAACGCAATGAAAGTCTTGAATCTGGACACGGCCTTCAGTAATGAAGAAAACGATGAAGAAGGTCGCGCTATAGTTCACCCATTCATGTTTTTATAACACACCCATCCCATCTCAATTCTATCCAGATGCGTTAAGTATGCTCGCTTCATCTCTATTATTCAAAGTTTGTTAATGAATATTTTTAGTTAGTTAAAATAAAATTTAAACTTACCTCAGCTATAGATATGATCAGAAACTGCGGTAGTAGTAACGCCATAGTAATTGAGTTTGGTTCTGTTATAACGATGAGTCTGGCTTGCTATAAATGAACAATAACAAATTACAAAATTAGTAGGTGCGAACTTAATTGGAGTTAAAAACTAAATACAGATGGAAGTTAAGACCCCACAACATCCATCTGTCAGAAAAAGCTCAAAGACGAAGCAGCGTTAGCAGACCCTCCTACTACTCCCAAGCGTGAGCTTTATATATTGGCAGAAGATAGATGGAGATTTTGTTTATATGTTTACTTGAACGCGATGATCTCAGGAACCAAATGGTCCGATTACAAAAAATATTTCAATGTTGGATAGCCCATTTATCAAGGAAGGCTATAAACTATATATCGTCACGCTAAGACTAATGGGGTCATCGCCCTAATGAAGAATGTTTAAAAGTCGGACTTTTTTCTTCTTTTTTAGAGCTTTCGCTGTGAACACTGCGTAAACGGTAAAAGTTTCGATAAAATCAAGTATGAAAAAGTTATTCCCCTTTAAAAGTTCTAAAAAGAGTCCGCGACAGCATATGTCTATCTTTTAGGGTTGACTTATCGCGAGAGACCCCTAGTAAAGTATAATTACTTACGTAGATACCTCCAGAATTATCAATAGCAATTGTATACACTCCTCCTTGGTCTAACTCTATATCCACCATTACGATCTTATCCCCTACTCTTAGAGAGTACCTTGATACAAACACTTCCATTTGTGCGCTTATTCCAGGATAAATATGCGACTCTATTTCATTTCTGTTCTCGTTAAATAGAGTCAGGTTAGATGATCTCACCCGGTTCGTCACAAGAAATCTGCAATAATTTTCTAGGTATTAGAAAATAACTATAATAGGTGATTAAATATCACTTGCTTCAACGGTGAAGGAAAAACATATTGAGGTAACCTGAGAGTTCTCTAATAACTACACAATGTTATCAACGGCATGGTGCATTTTGGCATACGGCCTAACCATTCTGTAAGAGAAGACCTGTGCCCTGTATTGGACCGTTTAAAGGGTTGATCGTGATGAATTAATATTCATGTTATAAAAGACTATTTGGATAAGAGTTTTCTCAAACATGATTTAAGCATTATTTTGACAACCTATTTGAACCTGCGACTCTCTGGCAAGCGCGGCCTGAGTAGATCGAAACTGCAACGTTTCCTACTAGATGGCGCTACAGTCGCTATAAGACTGATGTGAAAGGCATATACTAATTTCGGCATCGACGGTAGGAGAGCCGTAGCTTAATTGGAGAAGCGCTCAGGCCGCGCTTGCCAGAGAGTCGCAGGTTCAAATCCTGTTGGTTCCGAAAATTTTAATATGCCTTATAAATTTATAAAAATTGATAATTCCTCCAAGTGTAGGCAAAAACACTAATAAAAATTATGAAAATGATACTAATCAGAAGAATTACAAAGTAAACTCATCTGTCGCGTAATTTAAAAATGGAACGATCTTTTCGAAAGCATGACAACCAAGGAGGTCACTTAACAAAGGTTTTATTTATATTTCGAAGTGGCTTGCAAATTGAAAGCTGTTCATCGAGAAAAAAAATTGTACACTAACGCGGGATAAAATCGTCATTGATTTTTTGCTGCTGCTTAAAATGTTCATACCCTAAACCAAAGTTTAAACGTTTAAACTGAGTTAAGCTACCTTATCGCATGTGGTGGCAATGAAAATCGGGCCATAGCAGTTAAAAGTTTAACTTACCTCACTAATGGCAGCCCGGATTTACTTTTGTCGACATTTTCCCCAAATCTCATTGTCTCGTTGCCATTTACAAAGAAAGATATTGCTTTATTGTTTTCCAAGGTGAAAACTTCGTCCCTCGCCTCTATACATCTCCCTTCCAAACGCATTGACACATTTTCCGTCTCTTTCACTCGTATGTTTTTATTTGAATAGAATGAGAGGGAGGGAATCGTGTATAGCATGTTGTCCTGTATGGAGATGGAACATGGGTTGCCATTGTATACGCGAAGTTGTGAATATCCTGCTTGAGGAAGGTCTGGATAAGTCGTCTGTAAATGAAAGTAGTGTTAAGATAAGGGTTCCATTATTTATCAATACCCTGAAAGCCTAGATTTACAATTATTAACACGTGCTGAGTCTTTGAAGCAGTCGACGCTGCTTTTCAGCTAAAGTTGGCAGTCGCCAAAGCATGCTTACTGTCTAAACAAACGAACTATAGACAAATGTGATAAAACGAAAACTATTTTATTAAAACATAGGTATCAATAACTTGAAAAATATAAAATTATTCTTCAAACACAAGTTACCTTGATATAAATTTCGACGAGCGCCGAAGCAATAAACGCTATGCCAGCCAGAACGCCCCCAAGAGTCAATTTGTGGAGCGGATTTGTGAGAATATTGCGCTTCTCTAGACAGGGATATAAGTACTGAAACAAATAATAAAGTAAGTATTAATAGATCTATTACATAGCAACTTACCACTGTGGGCGTTCGGATTATGCAAGACCAGTTAGAAAGGTATCATTCAAAAAATATCACTCTTTTCATATAAAGTAACCTAAATAAAATCAACAACTCTGAGTAATTGTATGGCGTGTGAACTTAAACATCTCTAGGACCATAATATATTATGCGGATGCCTTAAAAATCCGTGATCCACCTTATACATATACACAGGTGATTACAGTGGGACTGTTATACAGATATTTCAATTAATGTATTGATCTGAGGAAGTAGTGTAACAAAAAGTGTTCATTATTATGAAAAACAACAGTGTTAATAGATTTATAGAAAAGTAAAAGATCTGACTTCCAAATTTATTATTTTGATTCTATATTTATGAAAATTTCAACCGTCCATCTTGTGGTAACACACGGACAGACAGACAGACGGGCAGACAGACCGCAGGAACCCTGAACACAAAACTTTAATACCACATTTAGCAAATTTAAACTTTTCCACAGTTCACTACGCAGAAGTAAAAGTATCGAAATTCGAACTTGGTCCTCCGAAAGTGAGGGCGAAGTCCAAACCACTAGGCTATCTCCGCTTCTATTATATTATAAGGTTAAAACTATAGCAGTGAAGTTAGGACTTGTAAAACTAAAATCAGTAAATTTTAAATACCTTTGTGAATAACGGAATAAAAATCAGTATACAAATAGGGCCGAATACTTGAAGTTGATCCGGCTTGATCGTTATAAAGCCCAGACGACCGTCCATCTTCGTAGCTTGTAGCGTCCATCTTGAACCCTTAAAAATTTAACACTTTATTCAGGTTTTGACTGAGCGGAAATACGCGGGAACGAGCGAGGAATATCAACCCAGTACCGGCCCACCACAGCGCACGGGTCTCCTCGCGCAATGAGAAGAGTTTAGGCGGTAGTCCACCACGCTGACCCAGTGCAGATTAGTGGACTTAAGACGCCTTTGAGAACATTATGGAGAACTCCGAGGCAAGCAAGTTTCCTCACGATGTTTTCCTTCACCGTTAAAGCAAGTGATTTTTAATAAATATCACTTACTTGAAACGGGATTCGAACTCGGCCCCCGAAAGTGTAGTCGAGGTCCGAACCACAGGGCCATCACCGCTTCATTCGGCTTATTTAGTATAACGTGTCTAAGGTCGTCGTTTTATTTAGTAGGAAATTAGTGGCATAAAATTAGGTTCTACAACAATTTCACACGTAATTTTGTAGCGCATTTATTGTGAAATTCAAAATAATGTTTCACTTACTCCTCTTAAAGTTCGCCCTTGAATGCAATCTCATTTGCTGGTAAGTGATGATGCAGTCGAAGATGGTAGCGGGCTAACCTTTTAGGGAGTATGGTAACCCCTAATTGGTCTGTACGCGACATCGCATCGGAACACTAAATCGCTTAGCGGCACGTCTTTGTCAGTAGGGTGGTAAATACCACGCCAAAGCCTCCCACCAGACCAGACCAGAGAAAATTCAGGAGTAAATTTTTAGGGGTATAGCATTTAAATAAAGTACTTAATAAAATAACCAACTTACCAACTGATCCAGCAATGCCCAGAACACCGGAAGTACGGTGAACAACATGAGTATCGACAGTGTTTTCTTCACGTCCCTTATGAACTTTTTATCGTACTTGTGTTCCGTGCTGTCCAACCAATGAGACTGTTTATCGCCTTTGCCTTTCATTATTGTATTTTTTATTCCCAACTAAAAAATTCAAATGATTGAATGAGAAAAACTCGAAAACTATAACTTTTAACTTAATCACATTATAAAATCGCTACGTATGCTTTTTGATGGCAAAGTATTATACGTTGACTGTCTCTAAAATATCTACTAGCTAATTTATCTAAATTTTATCAATAATAAAACTATAAAATCTCTTCCTGGAACTTGTGAGCATAATTTAACTAACTGGCATTTTAGCTGAGAAGGTTCTGAGAAATAACAAAAAAAAAAGACATTTTAAAGTCCGACTGACTTTAAAATGACTTTATTATTTTTATTTTTTTATTATCTTGTAGCAAATAAAAGAGCAAAAGAAATATTTAACTCAGATAAGAAACAAACAATAAAACTAAATAAAAACAACACAACACATAAACTATAAACGTTAAATCAAAATTTAAATTTAAATTAAATCAATTTCATATTATTTTACGTTCGGTATCTGGTGCACTTTTCGCCAAAGTTTATAAAATACGTTAGCAGGACATATCTGAGTTACAATTCTAATGAGAATTTCGGAAGGTTTCGCAGAAACCCGCAATTCTTTGATTAAAAACGGCGTAGAAGTCGCGGACTCGGGGACCCGACTCTCACCCATACATATCGTTTGACTGGACTTTGAGAGTTATAAAGAATATTTTGGTTTGGATTTAAAGTACCATTCAAGCAATAAACTGGTTCCTTAGAACAGAAACTTCGTAGATATCTCATTCGTCTCGTAGAAAACACGCAACCTAATAAAATCGTACGATAAAGTTGGGAGCAATAATAAATTCTAACATGACTGGCTTGCATAACAAACGAGATAGGGAAAAGTTTGCAAAATGGGATTCGATATTCATCCGACTTCTCTATATTTGTAAAATAGTAGCACTTAAGATGAAGCGCGCGCCCTTAGAAGATGCCTATTCAATCTTGATTAGTTATAATTTTGAATTAAAAATTTAAAAAAAAACCCCCAGACGACAAAAAAATATTAAGCACATTTTGTTTCATCGTTGACAAACTTTCATCATACAGCTAAGAACATTTCTGAATACTATCAAACAAAAAACAAAATCAAAATCGGTTCATGCGTTCGGGAGCTGCGATGCCACAGACACACTGACAGCACGTCAAACTGATAACACCGCTTCATTTTTGCGTCGGGGGCTAAAAGCCCCATATTATAGATATCTGAAGATATTCAATTATAATATTTGAAGAGTTCCCTCAATTTCTCCAGGATCCCTTTAACAGATCTTGTAACGATGAAAATGGGACCGCATGGGAAATAAATCGTCTCAAACAAAAAAAATATTTTTCCAATCGCTTTATAAACGAATGAGTTCTGAGCTATCAAACATAAAAAAAAAATACAACCGAATTGAGAACCTCCTCCTGTTTTGTCTGTAAATAATCACCCCGGACTGCACACAATAATTGCACCTGAGCGAAGCCGGGGCGGGACGCTAGTAATATATATAATTATTACTTACTGAAATGCATTTCACGAAGTCAATCACCATGTTGCCTTCGGGTTTTTTCATAACGTACCTGTTCTTGGCACTGACGAATATTACTGAAAAATAATTGAAGCTATTTTATATTTACTCTGTGGTTTAATTAGTAGTTGGCGTATTCCACTACAGTTTTTTTTAATTCGAAAACCTGTTCTCTGAGTTCAATTCAGACAACTAGAAAATATTTTCGTGATGAACATGAATGTTTTCAGTGTCTGGGTATAAGGTTCTCGTTACGAGCAAGTGTGGTGAAAAGAAAATTATGTAATACCTGTTATATGGATAACAAAAATACATTAAATCGATTCTCAAACATTGTTTAGGAAACGTGTCAGAGTTACGACGTGAGTACACAAGCAAACATATGTTTCCAATGTTTGCACACCGCGGTCTTAGATGCAATTTACCTCATTTCCTTCCTAATATAGCTGACCTTTATGAGATAATAGCTTGAGGTCGCAAGTTAATTATAGGAAATTGTTTGTTGTTTTCGACAAACATTGATAACGTAAATGTAAAAAACGTCGCCATTCATGGATTATTACAATTTATTAGCACAATCGGGGTTTTTTTATGCAATGAAATATCACTTGCTTTAACGGTGTAGGAAACCTGCATGCCTTAGAGATCCCAATTATGTTCTCAAAGGCGTGTGAAGTCCACTAAGTGATAACGATTGGTAAACGGTTTACGTATGCTTTAGGCATTACTTATTTAAGCATTGCCTAGTTCGTCGTTAGTGAAACAGCAGAGTTGTAAACAGTAGGTACAAATAAAGAAACAACCTCACCTATAGACATCAGCACAACGAATCCAGGAGCGCCGAAAGCCAAGGAATAGCAATCCTTATCTCCAAAGCAATGGACTTCAGACCGCAGTATAGGTGACACGGTCTTAGCTATCAGACTACCAATACAGAGGTTAAAGTAGAGAATACTGAAGTATAGCGCGAGCTGCTTCTCTTGCTGCGGGAGTATGAATTGGTCTCCTCCGAATGCGGTCACACACGGTTTGATGCCTCCAGTCCCAACTGTTATCATTAAAAGGCCGATGATGGTGCATAATCTGTAAGATACACAAACTAGGTCATTTAATACATATATAACAAGCAGTTCCCTGACCTTTTCGCTTTTCGCTCGATGTCAAAAAAATATTTTAAAAAAAGCAAACTACGCTGGACATATGATAGCAGTATGGGAGCTATGGTGATGCGTTCGACCGTAACAATATGAAGATCTTCCTCCGAGCGTGTTATCGTGCTAGGGGTCCGAGTTGTAAACATTTAGTTTTTGTTAGTTTCCGGATGGACACTTGCCGACAACTATCTGAGGGGTTGCTACGCCGTCACCGGGGGAGAGGGGTGAGCGCGAGAATTCGCCATGAGAAGAGCCTCAGCGCTCGACGACATCGGGGGGAAGTGGGGGATGTGGACCCGAGGGTGCTTGGTTCGAGGTTAAGCTGTTTGGTGGACTTTTGGACTAATTATTGTTTAGTCCGAACGCCCCCGTGACCGTTGTAAGGGGAGGACCCTTACAACGGTCACGGGGGCGCCGGCGAAGACGCTGTGTTTTTTTGTGTGTGTGTGTGTGTTGTTGGGACACATTGTCGGTAGTTATTTGATCGTCAGTGTCGAAAAGGACATGCTTCGCCACCTGGGCTGGACGTCGGGGCGGGGGTAAAAGTGGATGCGTCGATCACTAGGGGGTTTGCCTAGCCATTTATCTTTGTCAATCTTTGTGAACACTTCGTTAGCGCGATGCAGGATCTTTGTGGCGCCATCTAATTCGGTAATGTGGAGACCACTACATAGCGGAAGATATACTCTCTTCTCCCAAACCATACTACAAGACCGGAAAGAGGTCAGTAGCAGGAACGGAAGCTCTCGGCTCCGAGTTTAATCATCGCCAATTTTCAAACTCCGAGCTAATTCTAAAAATTTATTGCTAAAAAACCCAATCAAATTAATTGACCTGAATCCGAGAATTGTGATCTGCAGTCGAAATTGCTCCCCAAGACCTAGACCAACAAGGCAGCTATTTTATATATGGGCTAGCGTTTTTAATTTCATAGCGGTTAAATCATATTCTTACTAATATATAAAGCTGAAGTATTTGTTAACTTGAAAGCGAAGATCTCAAGAACTACTGGTCCGATTTGAAAAATTCTTTCGGTGTTGGATAGCCCATTCATCGAGGAAGGCTAAGCTATATATTATCAGGCTAATACCAATAGGAGCATAGCACAATCCGGGTTTTTTTTCGCTGCACTGCGTAAACGGTTAAAGTTTCAATAAAACCAACGGTGTTCCCCTTTAAAAGTTCTACAAATAAGGTCGCGTTGCTCGCAGCGAGCTATTCGTAGCGTAGTAAATAATTATACCGCAATTTTAAATAGACTACAAACTTTCTCAAGCATTGGGATGTTATATGAAAATATTTTTTAAATCGAACCGTTTGCACACATTTTTTACCATTTCAATATTAATTTAAACAAATTACGGGCATATATTTTGTACATACTTTCATCCACCTCTTACCTCTTTCACGATCTAATGTTCTGCAATCCTGTTTTGAATTATGCCAAGAACGCTTTCTATAGATCCGTGCCCAATTTAAGCTATAACGCAAGGCGCATAAACTCCATTTTACTCTGACGTTACGAAGTATCGACAGTCGAAACCTACCATCGATTAGGAGCGTACAAATCCTATAGTGCTACCATCACGTGTACATTTACGTACGCTTGTGAACGTTTCGTACCTTTTGGGCAGTTCCAGTTGAGGGATCGCGGTCACAGCAACAAGCATATTCCCAGCTGCGTAAACAAACATCAAGTACAAAATAGTCCTGAAACATAAATAGAATATTACGAATGCATAACATGAAAAATCCATCTCCTTTACGACTAATATGATTTTTAACTATATGCAGTGGATTTGTGCATACATGAAGTGCACGCCACTGCGAATGGGCCAATGAGATACTTGTGAGACGGGAAACCACCCAGACCCAGAAAATATCATCATCATCTATCCTCAACCGATTGACGTCCACTGCTTGACATTATAATATGTCGTTGGGTACCAAAATCCGTCGTCTTTGGCTTGTCTCAGTAACTCCAAGGGTTACAGTTGACATAAACAATTCGCCTCTAACTTTTCGGAGTTATGTGCATTTTTAATTCAATGAATTAAATATCACTTGCTTTAACGGTGAACGAAAACATCGTGAGGAAACCGGCATGCCTGAGAGTTCTCAGTAATGTGCTGTAAGGCTTGTGAAGTCTACCGAACTGCACTTCGCCAGCGTGGTGAACTACGGCCTAAATCCTTCTCATTCTAAGAGGAGATCAGTGTCCTATAGTTAACCGATGATGATATTTCTAACTACTAAAAGTCTTAACGCTTTAAGCCTTTCTTACCAGTAAGGTGTGGTTCAAATAAACATAAAAAATTTCAAATCCGATAAAATTGAGGGATAGCTTAAGAATAGACAGACAGATTACCAGACAGACAGACAAGATTACCAGTACCAAAAGTTTGGTAAAAAACTGGATCGATTCATTGTGGCGAAAATCTTTAATATGAGTTGCCTAGAATAGATAATAAGTAAGTATAGTATAGTAAGTAGTTCTTAAGTAGTTCTTAAGAAGAAGTTGAAGGAACACCTACTTTGCTTACCTTTTAATTTCTTCACTCTTTAATAAGCCTTGAGTAATTGGTTTTATTCAATTTTTTTTTTGTTTTCGCTAAAATACTATTAATTAGCAATAAGATATGCTAGATATAGTTTAATTATCTTCTAGCTTTAGGTGCGTGTTAGATGATTAGCGCTAACTCCCCAACTAACAGGTTAACCAGTTTGGCGGGAAAATATTCCATTTTTACGATAAAAAATAACATATTTTATAACCCGTATTGCAAAATTATTTTTGTAGTTTGCAAGCGGCCTGTGCATACTCTAGTTTTAAACTTCATTCTCGAGAAAATCGAGATTTCGAAAAGTACTAATGGTTTTATAACAATAATAATATCTTTATTTCAGGCATCAGGGATAAAAGAAAAGCTAGCTTATTTCAAAAAATAAAAAGTGAATACCTAAACTTCCCGAGATAGTTGTCAGCAACAATTCCACCCAAAATTGGAAAGAAATACACGAAAGTGCTGAAAACGTGGTAGATTTCCGTGGCTCCCTCGTCTGAGTATCCCAGTTTACTACGTAGGTATAGTGTAAGGAATGCTGAAAACAAAATAAAAAAGTAGATATGAGAACGTTTGCAGGGTTCCGTACCCTGAAAATTGACCCTTTTACTAACCCTCCGCTGAACATATGTTCGCCTGTCCGTCTGTTTTTTTTTATTTTGCGACAATACACACATCGCCATCTAGCCCAAAAGTAAGCGTAGCTTGTGTTATGGGTACTAAGATGACTGCTGAATACTTTTATGAATCATCACATCAATACATTACCGGCCCACTACAGAGCACGGGTCTCCTCCCACAATAAGAAGGGGTCAAGCCGTAGTCAACCACGCTGGCCTAGTGCGGATTGGTGGACTTTTTTTATGAATTATACACATGCATACTTATAATATACAAAAAATGTGTCTTTTTCAGCACACTATCAATTTTCTTGCTGTGGGAATCGAACCCACGGACTTGGACTTATCGCGCGTATCTCATGCACACAGTTGAAATTTTCACAGTTCATTAAATTTGTATCATTTATAAACTGTGAAACCTGTTGTAAACTGTGAATAATTTACTAATGATGGAATTGAAAATAGAATAATTGAAAAACGGATCAAAATGATTTAACGATTATAAAATATTGTTTTCAGTTTTTGAATATGTGTCTATAATTGTGAAGTATTATGTATGTCGTACTCTAAGATACAGAGTTCAATAAAACTTTTAGTTGGAGACCTAGTCTACTTTTATCATTTCATGGGAATGATAATATTCCCATTTTCAAAGTATAAAATTAAGATTGATGAAGCGATTTTTCTACCCTTAATGGAATATTATTCCGAAATTTTTAATTAAATGTCTATAATGTGAAAAAAACGTTTCACTTTTAAAACCACGCAATCCTTTTCTTTATTCCATTACGAGTTAGCCCTTGACTGCAATCTCACAAACAAGTGATAATGCAGTCTAAAATGGAAGCGGCATGACTGGTAAGGGGTATGGCTAGTGGCGTGCACTTCATCAATGCACAAAAGCGCTGCCTACCCCAACATTTTCATGTAACTGGCATCGGAGGAGGATTTGGACATTTTATGCAATTTTAATGCTTTATGCTATATTAACCTGGTCCAAATTAAGCCATACCTAATTCGTTTCTACGCTAAATTGCTTAGCGGCACGTCTTTGTCGGCAGGTTGGTAACTAGCCACGGCCGAAGCCTCCCACCAGACAATACGTACCTCGCATACCCGAAAAGGAGAATCTCTCGCAGAACTCTGCGAGCATTATAATAATCACCATCCTCGGGAAACCCTCTTTCGCCTGGAAACGTTTCATTAATAAGATATTATACAAAATGTAATG
This sequence comes from Pararge aegeria, assembly GCF_905163445.1. Lineage (NCBI taxonomy): Eukaryota > Metazoa > Arthropoda > Insecta > Lepidoptera > Nymphalidae > Pararge > Pararge aegeria. The sequence goes on along the minus strand of NC_053195.1, from coordinate 3,464,175 downwards.
ATAGATAGTTATTATTATTTTTTTTTTAAGTAGTCCTGCAGTGTTGAGTTATGGCATACCACAGGGCTCTATTTTAGGCCCTTTACTGTTTTTAGTTTATATCAATAGCATTAGCAGAATTAACGTATTTGGAAACATCACTCTATATGCAGATGACACTTGTCTATTTTACTTTGGAAACGAAATAACAAACATTATAGAAGACGTTCAAAGAGATTTAAATAAATTAGGCGAATGGTTTCTCTCAAATTTACTTACCATAAATATTAAAAAGACGGCCTACATGATTTTTGCGCCCAGTTGAAAATTTACGGTAATCCTTTACAAAAATCAAATACGGAAAAGTATTTAGGACTTATAATGGACACTAAACTAACGTGGCAAAATCATATAGACAACCTTAAAACAAAAATCTCGCCCTTAATAGGAGCTTTGCGTAGAATATCATCCTGTATACCAAATAAAATAAGATCTAATATATACAACTCCCTAGTTAAACCCCATATTGAATACCTCATCGAAATTTGGGGAACCGCCGCGAAATCACATATTAAAAAATTGCAAATTATCCAAAATAAAATTATTAAAGCTCTTTATAAGTATAACTATCTAACTCCTACAAATAAATTGTATACAGAGACTAAAATTCTTAATATAAATCAATTATACGCATTAAAAACCTGCACCTTAATAAGAAAAATAAGCACCGATAATATACTCTCACAAATACGATTTCAAACAAAAACATACGCAAACTATCTTAGAAAACGTAAAACTAAATTTTTACTATCTAAAACTAGAACCAATTATGGAAAGAAAAGTATACTGTGTGAGGGAGTGCTGTTGTACAATAATTTACCTGAGATAATCATTAACACTAAAAGTTTACCAATGTTTAAAAAACTTGTTATTGAACATGTACAAAATACCGTTCAGTTAAGTTAATGTGACCTCTTTCCTATAAAACGATTTGTATTATCGCTCGCTAACTTTTTCTTTAACCAACCGCAAAAATTTTTACTTTTAAATAATATGGTACATCTGTAAAGCACTTTGAGATTTTGTATCTACTAATTTTAAAATATTATTGTATTCTCGATGTAAGTGAATTATTGTGTTCTTTTTTGAGAAAATAAATGTCTTTAAGCTGAAATGCATTGTTTATTATTATTCCACTACAGGTTAGTAGTGTAAGTTGATAGAAGATGAAGATGCTAAGTTTGTTGTGGGCTCTTCTTAGACCAAGGCGCGTTTGGAACCCTCCTAGCTTTAGTTTTAAGTTAACGAATGCAGTTATCACCATCACTAACTTGGTAACCTGTACCATGGTAACATGGTAACAACAAGTGTAACATGTTAAATGTATGAACGCTTCATAAGTGCCTGTGATAAGGTCTACATGAATAAGACAATTTTTTTGGATTCCCCTATTCGGTTTCTACGCGATATAGTAACGGAACGCTAAATCCAAATGCGCTATCACCGCTACTGAATACATATATAAATTAAATTATACTTCAAATTAACCTATATTGAAGAAGAAAAAAAAGCGTGTGACGAAGAAAAGAAGCTAGATATATATGTGGTATCGGATGTTAGCATACGAATATTATTGAATATGAAAGAAATCACGAAACGGTTAAAATGTAAGTGTATTTATTTTCATACGGAGATAGCAGACAAAAAGACGGAGGTCTGTCCTACATCAAGGTTAGTTCGGGATTGCACGTTCCTCGTTACGGTCGGTCATACTTTTCTTATTCATTCACTTTCGGTACTCGTAACATACCATTTTGCAACGACACAAATCCATACCTACGTTCCCACGCATACAGACATTACTAAATATTTTCGTGTACCATTTGGGATTGTTCTTTTCCTTTGTTTACAACCTCTTTTAAAAGATATTACTTACTACTAAGTACAAAGGTGCAATAAAATGACCGTTGTTACATCTGCTGTTTTATAACTTCCCTCCGTACACAATCAATCCCCAGAGCAGTAAAATGATAAAATAGAAAAACCTAAAAATGACCATTCCACATATATTCGCTTCATCTTGCCTCAAAGACTACACAGGTTATAAGCAAGTAACATAGAATAGTAATTAATAACTTAGTTCCCTACACTAAGTCGTAAGGCACTTTGTCTTTGTTTTGTTCCTAACGTTAATTAACTCTCTCGGTGTTGCAGTACTGCTCTACCTAGAGTCTCCGTTAAACCGTAGCTGCTACGTAGAACTATTGTATACAGCGTGTAAATGAAAACCGAAATATTACTTCACAGTCTTCAGAGGTACATTATTTACTGTCTCCGAGACTTATTTGTGAAACCGAAACGCTAATAGTTTTTGTGTAAACCACTGCCATAATTTTTACTGAAAGAAATCAGATATAGCGCGTACTTCACATACAAAATTGATATCAATTGATTCCTGATCCTGGTCTTATTCATATTTATTATTACGCGTCACGTAGCGTAGGAACTATAGGTACGCGTGTCGTTTTTTGACATACATTTTTTGACTACACATTTGAATGTTTTTTTTCACAAGATTTTCGCATGGTGGTATCAAAGGCTTTTGTTTTGTTTAATTCGGTATTTGGTAAGCAAGGTTACAAATAACAAAAAAAAACAAAGTACATGTTTACATATTCATGCAAAATTGGTTTCCTTGGGTAAACAATGAAAATTGTGTGTTCAAATTAATAATTTTCGCGCCTATCACTTGCGTTTTTGTTTTGTTACCTATAAAATGGGAGCCTCTTTTTTTTTCAGGGAAACTAATATTAGAACCGCGCACGCTTAATTATAACTCAAGCATAATATTTCAATAAATAACATAAATGTCCACTGGATTTTCTAACTAAGTAGTCAATGGACAAATGAATGGTTGCATTCTCTAAGGATGGTTACAAAAATTTCTTTTAGAGGATGCATACTTTAAGTTTTTACTGATTGCACTCATTATCTGTCCTAGTTACGGAACTGAATAAACTACGCGTGACTAAAGTACCGTTGAAAATCACAAAATCACATTCCGATCATACCATGCAGTAATACGGGAAAGACTTCAAGTTTTGCGCAGGGTATCTAAAAATTTAAAAATTAAATTGCTTAGGATTCAACTCTCTGGAGGTCAAGCGGTGACCAACTTAAAATAATGTGCCAAATCTTTCGAGGAGACGTCGATGCTCCAGATCTTCATACCTAACTGTGTTGTATAGGTACGTGTCCCAAAAGATAATAACCTTCCCCACGAAAACACAAATTGTTCGTGGTCCCTTCTTTTAACACTGTTGCAAGAAGCATGGCACCTATACCGCGTTTATTGTTGTCACTCAACGCGTTCTTGGACAGTAATGCTCAATGGGATCTATTCCATGAGTATACAGCATTTTTCCGAGAATTGTTGAGTTACTCTGAGAATATTTAATGACCTTTATTTCATTATTCTCAGAGTAGTTAACACTTTAGTACACAATATTAATACAATGTCTCTTATAATGTTTAAATGTCATCTTTAATTAATTTGTGTTATAATTTTCCATACACTATGTAGTTCCATTTAGTTGGTGTAAGTGGCCCTGCCATTACTGAGGTGTGTCATGAGTGCGGCTTTGCCACAGGTACAGCACAGCATACATTGGCTGAATACGCCAAATGGGCGGAGTCACGCAAGGCAACCGTAGCTACGGTTGGGCAGGAACTCTAGCTACCAGCCGTGGTTAGGGCCATGGTCTCCTTCTATGAGGATGTGATGGTGCAGAAGGAGTTGGCCGAACGGTTAGGTGAGGACGACGTAGACTCTTATCCGCTCCGCCCCGGAAGAGTCGGGCGTAGACAGCTGGCGCACAACCGACTTCTGCCCCCTTGAGAAGGACCTCCGGGCGATAGATACGGGGATTTTGTCGCCCGTCGGAGTTAAGTCCTCGAGTTGAAAGGCATACCCCGGGTTCTTGCTGTGCCTTCGATGGTGATTAGTGGTTAGCGATGTTTTCACAGAGGCTTGCCTGCAGGTAGGCACCGCTGGCTGGGTTGCGGTTGTGCGCGAAAGCGTTCTCATGACCGGTAAGAGACCGGCATTACCACTGCACCTCCCCGTGGTGTAGTGGTATCCATGAGGATTTCCCCACGAGAAAAAAAAAACTATACCCTGCCCTAGGTCCTGTTATACTAACAAGATGAAAAAAGAAACAAAATGTACGAACCGTCGTTTTGTCCCCATGTTTGACGTTCACCTCCCTAGACACTATCATCGTAACCGCGAGTAACTAATGACGAATGATACACACAATGCGTATTTATATCTTTAATATCTTTTACTTGGCAAATAAAACGAGGCGACGTTACCTACAAATCACCTACCATACTAAATGAAATATATTTATTAAATATAGCGCCGATAGCGTGTAGGACTTCAACTTCACTTTTGAGGGGCCGAGTTCGAATCCCAGCACTTTGCATGTTATATGCGTTTTAAGCAATTAAAATATCACTCGCTATTCTTTTATGGCTTCACTATCAACGGTGAAGGCAAACATCGTGAGGAAACCTGCATAGTCTCTATGCCTCCCCCATTCTCCAGAGTGTTCTCAAAGGTGTGAGAAGTCCACTAATTCGCATGGACTCAATCCACCCAATCAATCGGAGACTTCGGGAATAAAAGGGAGAACGGGCCGCACCGCGTTTTAGTTTTTTACAGAAGTAGATAGTTTTATTTAATTTTAAAATTGGTACGCACCACGTTTCTCACACTGGCTATTGGGTGTTTCTTACACCGAATTTTCCCTTAGTCTCCGCCGGAAGGCCAGTGCGAATTAGTGGACTCCTCACACCTTTGAGAACCCTTATTACTATTATCTACAGCGGTTACCAAACCGTCTGCCCACCGTAGGGATCTGAGCAAACCCTACCCTGCCCTACCTAGGTCAGCACACAGTCTAAGATGGTAGCGGGCTAACCTGTTAGCGTTATGGTAGTTATACGATTACCTCGTTGCGTTGGTATCAAAGAATAAATAATAAATAAATAAATATACTACGACAATATACACATCGACATCTAGCCCCAAAATAAGCTCGTGTTATGGGTACCAAGATAGCTGATGGATATTTTTATGAATATGATACACATAAATACTTATAATATACAGATAAACACACAGACACTGAAAAACAATCATGTTCATCACACAAACATTTTCCAGTTTTGGGAATCGAACCCACGGTCTAGGCCACTCAGAAAGCAGGGTCGCTGCCCGCTGCGCCAGTCGGCCGTCACAAAAAAGCAAAGTCGGTCGTCAAAGAAATTAAAACATTTGTAGTTTAATCAAAAGGTATTTTATATTTAAATTTTTACTAGTTTGGAGTAATCATCATCATTATCATTATATCAACCCATTTCCGGCCCACTGCAAGGATCTCATCCCACTATGAGACAGTGACGTGCACTTCATACATGCATAAAAGCACTGCATACCCTAAAATTTTAATATAGCTCGTATAGGAGGAGGATTTTTTCAATTTTATGCAATTTTCCTGCTGTATTCATATCCTGGTAAGAAACCCAGTCCACGCCACTGCTATGAGAGGGCTTCAGGCCGTATTCCACCACGCTGACCCAATGCGGAGTGGACTCCTCACGCCTTTGAGAACATTACGGAGAACTCTCAGGCATGCAGGTTTCTTCGGGATCTTTTCCTTCCCCGTTGAATAAAGTGATGTTTTTAATTATTTAAAACGCACATAACTTAGAAAAGTTAGAGGTGCATGCTAGGACTCGAAACCGGGCCCCCGAAAGTGAAGCCAAAGTCCTAATCCCAGGGCTAAACCACTCATAAAGTAAATCTCTCCAATTTGTATGACGTTTCGACTCCCTTGGATTAAAGATTTATGATTTACAGACGGAAAACCTATTTGTCTATGCAAACGGGGCTAGAGAGGCTATTGTTTAAAATCAGGAACAATTGCAGACAAACTCTAGTCTTTAACAATAGGTTTATTTTACCATGAAGTTCTGATAGAAATAGAAATATAAGAAGTATTTATCTACTTGATATTCGCAAATGACTCTACTAAAATATCAAGAACCAAAGTAGATTAATTTTGAACTAGAATGACCTCTAATAGGTCCACTTTACTCAGACCCTACATTGTTTTGATACTCAAAGACTAATATTTCATACTAGGGGTTCAATCATCTATATATAAAAAAATGTTATGTTGGTTTGTGTACGCTTCAGAAACTCAAAAAGTTCTGCACCGATCGAGCTGAAATTTGAGCATGATATATAATACGCATCAAGGATTGTTTTTATCTATTTTTTGCATCAGTCACATAGCAGACAGTGGAAAAACAAAAAATATTGTGCATCCACAAGTATTGCAAAATTAAACTTATATGAAATGTGTTCTTTATTTTGTTTCTCATTTCAACCATTCAATCACAATGTGCCACAGCGAAGCGTGGCAGGCTACATCTAGTATTATATAAAAAGGGCCTTCCATACTATTATTACACAACAAATTGGTTTTATTGACAAAGTAAATATATATTTACAAATTATGACGACGTGTTTAGTGCGTGTAGAATAACTAAACTACTTATAGACTAATGTTTACATCTTATCAATTCATTTGTTTATTATTAGCGTGGTCTTAAATATTTTATGCAAATAAATGGCTGACGTGGCAGTCAAACATTAGATTTAATACAAGTGTATCTTACAACTTTCCTTCCTTTTAAAGTTTGATATGAAGTTATAAATGATTTTATTTATGCTTGTCTTCAAATCTTATCGTTAACATATAAATCTGGTCTGGAAGAAGCCCACCAACTTAGCCGAGTGTTCTTTTATCTTATCACCATCTTACATTGTCATAAAAAATCGTAAGAAAACCTGGTTAGAGCAATAATTTACAACCAGGCTTTATTATCGGTTACGTGATCCTTTATACCATAATAGGACTATTCTGTAAGATTACGTTTAATGCAATCTTATACTTAACATATAAAGCTGAAGAGTTTTTTTACTTGATGATCTCAGAAACTATATCATTACGCCAAGACCAATAGGATCAAAGCACAAATGTTTCAAAATCGGGGTTTTTTCCTCTTCAGAGCTTCCGCTGCGTGTGCTGCGCTGATTGAAGTTTCGATAAAATAATGTATGACATAGTTGTCCCCCTTTTAAAGTTCTAAAAAAAAGTCCAATTCAGCATATGTCTATCTTTTAAGGTTGACTTATACGCGGAGGAAGTTCTGATCTAAATGGATTAAAAATCTTTCTATTTATCTATCCATATCTAATACAAATTCAAATTCAAAATACATTTATTTCATGTCAGACAGACGGTTTGTAATGACTCTACCACCGGTTTGAACTACAGATTCTACCGAGCAGAAGCCGGAAAGACAGTCGGCACAGTGCTCTCTTTCAACATCATTTTACAGTTTATCTATCTTTTATCTCGCTCTGCAGTCGGTTTTTCATGGCTGAAGATCTACTATAATCTTTAGGAGTAATCGCAAAAATTGCTTGAACTCTGAAATCCCTTTGTCGCACTCCTCCAACAAGATTCCCACAATATTATCATCATCAACACTTCAACCGATTGAAGTCCACTGCTGGACATCGGTCTTTTGTCGGTAGTTCCAAAATCCACTGTCCTGGCTACGCTTGTTTTCAACGGCTCCCAGTGACTCGTTTGACGTTGTCTGTACACCTCGTTGGGGGCAGCCAACGCTGCGTTTACCTGTGCGGGGTCGCCATTCCAGCACCTTGGAACCCCAACGTTCATCCGTTCACTGAGCTATGTGCCCCGCTTCGCCGAGCTATGAGCTATATATCTCATAATATACTCCGTATATGTGTTGAATAGGAGTAGAGACAGTTTACATCCTTGACGAACATCAGTATGTGTCTGGAAGCTTTTCGAATCGACGTCATCTATCCGAATAGATGCAGAACCGTCCTCGTAGAGTCTGCAAATGAGACGAATCAGGTGGTTAGGTACTCCCACTTGAATGAGTACCTCCCATAACTTATGCAACCTCACAGTATCAAAGGCCTTGCAAAAGTCTACAAAGCAGATAAAGAGCGGGATATTGTACTCTCTCTAGCTCTTTAAATTATCTGTCGAAGTATGAAAATCAGCTACTTTGTCCCCATAGCCTTTAATGAATCCTGCTTGCTCCAAAGCTACTTCAGGATTCAGATAAGCTTGCAGTCGGATGTTAAATAAGCGAAGGAGTACCTTGCTGTGCGTGTGCAATGTAGTTAATTCAGTAATATGTTACTGCTAGGAATGTCCAAAAACTTATGTGAGATATTTTCTTGGTCAACCTTCTTTAAACCAGTTAACTAACTATGAGATTTCGCCTCTTCCTTTTTTCCATTATTTGTTAGTGACAGGAGCTAAGACTGATGGATACAAACAAACTTTTACTATCACAACCAATAATCGCAATTAATTAACACGATCCAGATTTAAAAAAGGATTGTGTGGTTTTATGAAACCATGGTAAAACTGAAACTTTTTTTCACATTACAGACATTTAACTAAAAATTTTCGGAATAATATTCTATTAAGGGTAGGTATAAAAAAAGATTCATCAATCTTAATTTTATTCTTGGCAAATGGGAATGTAAAATGATAAAAGTAGTCTTGGTCTCCAACTAATATTTTTATTAAACTCTGTATCTAATACTTAACAATTATTTTATAAACGTTAAGTCATTTTAATCGCTTTTCAATTATTTTCATTCATTCTATTATCAATTCCATCTTCATCATGAGTTTCACAGTTTATTAATGTAACAATATTTTATGAAGCACTGGCACAAATGAGTGATAGTCTATACACTACACGGTCAGCTGATGCGAACTATAGGCGCCGCCATTTTGGCCTCGGCTGCTCTGACGAGCGCCTGTCACTTTTTGCCTACTCCGTGGCCGACCGTCACGCGACATGGAACACACTACACTGGTCCAACCTACTTCATAAATTTAGATAAACTAATGTACCTAAATAATGTACCTACATTTATGACAGACGACATCAAGCGAGTCCCAACGAGCCGATTGATGGATCAAGCAAAATGGCCCACCTGATATCAAGCCTCATATGCTTGTAAGTACAACGGCAACCAGGCCCACAGTCAGGAACCCAGCATTACAACAACGCTGCTTAGCGGCAGAAGTAAGCATGGCGATAGTTCTTTCCCAGACGAACTCTGTCACAAAAGCTCTTCTACTACACAAATTCCTATTAGTTAATGGTATTCAAGTACCTAAGCTATTCCAATACCAACTCATTTGATACTATTATTAAAGCCTCACCTACATCTCGCATTAATTAACGCATCAGGATGCGAAGCGATTCCTTGATCAGAAAACAAACGCACGGAACACTAATCAAAGCTTAAGTAACTGCGAGCGCACGAAGAACTATTTACACGAATGGCTTCAAGGAATTTGAATCCTCCCTATAACTCTGTACAATTACTTAATCGAAATAGACCGACACCTAAATAAATATAGATGTCAATTGTGTTGTATATAAGCTTCGTTGAACATCCAAGCACATAATATTATGTACATGTTATAAAACACAATCGCTTTCCGCGTGTCTTACAACTAAGTGTAAGTGGTAAAAAGAATTATCTTGTTTAGGTGTAGTCCTTGAACAAAACAGTATGCTTTAGAGCCACAAAAAAAATGTTTACATAATTATTGTAAACATTTTTTTTTAATCCGCCTTTTTTTTACTTAGAATAGCTTGAGAACTACAACTTATCTTAATGCTTTTTACAGAATGCGTATGTATCTCATAAAAAAACATAATCAATGGAAAAATTTAGAGCCAAGTTCCGTAAGACGAATATCGTACGCAAAGTAATGGTTTTTGTGGGAAAAATGTTGCTATTTTGGTTTAGGTACATATTTTAATTTTCTTGAGGACCTCCAAATTTTATTTAAATAAGTGCGCAGACTTAGAATATACCTACTTCGTTATAATTTAGCTATATTTTGGTGAAAAAAAATTTATTTCACCACAAGTTAGCCCTTGAGTGCAATCTCACCTCGTGGTAATAACTGTGCTTCTCAGATAAAGCGTATTGGATAAACATTGAAATAATATATCGTTTTATACATTGATTTCATATGTTAATTGGTAAGCTCACTGTTTTTATACTCCTAATAATACATAATCAGAATCCATCAAAAAAATTCTTGTCTGTGTTTTTATTTTTTCTTCGTTTGACATTGACGTTTTACATTTATTTTTCAAGTTTCAACGGTTTTTGTGTAATTGTTTGTTTGGGGTCTTTCGGTTTGCAACTTTACGATTGTATTAAATAATTCGTAAAATATATCTTACAACGTGCTAGTAAGTAGTAGTAGTAATGCAGTTTATGAATTGTGATTGTGGTGAATGAAACAAAAGTAAGTACAACTTGGAATAAAAGTATGCGTCAAAAATGTTACCAAGTTCTTACACCACAAAAAGTTATTTTGTTAGAAAAACAGTTCTAGTCCCTGCAATTTCATTGCTGTCTATTTGTCACTATCTAATTTATCTCATATTGAAGTGGTTTATTAAACTTAAAATAAGTCAAACTCTTTATGTATTACAGATTAAACCATGTCAAGTTTAAGAGTACCTTCGCCCTCTCGTTCTCACGGTGTGGCATCACCGAGGCCTCATAAATCCCGTCGCACAAGGAGTGTATGTTCTGCTACATCCAATACATCATTACGCCTCACCACAGTAATTCAGGACTCATTTAGATTCTCACCGATGTCAAACAGAAGGTCTGTGTTGAATGATGAGAGTGATATCCAAATACCTGGTCGTGAGTATATGTTTTTTTCCGACAAACTAAAGTGTCAAAGCCATATGTAAATTTAGCAGTTTTTCAAATTTCCCATAAAAGTGGACGTCCATTGATTGTGATGATGATGATGATGATGATGATCTTCTACAAGAGGGAAGGCCTGTGTCCAGTAGTTGGCCATTCATGATGATGCTTGTAAATATTAAATGCACAAGTATTTCTATTACATAGTTTGTTCTTCACATGAAGTTACACAAACTGAATATAAGATTGTTTTCAAATCTGACCTCAGCCCAAACATTGTCATTATTGTGTTTATTCTGTTAAAGAATTTCATTACCAGCCCAGTTGTAGCAATTGGAGGTGCCCACATGCCTCAGACTATCACTAACTTGTGACAATAAGTTGTTAGAGCCCACCATCCCTCATTGGAGCAGCTTGTTCGGTCTATTCTCAAAAACCGTCTCTCTTATGAAAGAGGAGGCCTGTGTTCAGCATTGGGAAGCTAACAGGATGCAAATGATGAATTTTGGAATGGGTTTATCATGACTGGTAAAAGTGCTTGATTTGAATCTCTCATTTAATAGAGAGTAAAGAATGATCCCTTCTGTTTTTATAATTTGACGCATAATATAAATGTAGATTACAGGGAGTAGAAGATTTGCTAAGAGATTAAAATTCATGTTTGTTAGACCAAAAATATATAAATAATATAAAATTGCTACTGAACACATTAAACCCAGAACCTTATAAGCCACAGTGCTCACAACTGTGCCAGGAAGGTTGTCTTGGTTGAAAATACATGTCCGTCGTTCAGGCTTGTATTTAAAACTTTCCTGCTTCTTCACTTCTCAATAATCAATGGTACATCAGAAGCTAACACCAGCAAAGAGTACAGTTTTACTTCCTTTTACTATCAAAAATGATACCCCGGTCCATTGAACCCCCCAAATTATAATAGATGTTAGTGTTACTTATAGCCTTAAAAGTCAGTTATGCAATTATCAAATAATAAATAAATATATTTCAACACATGAGACACACATTGCCATCTAGTCTGTGTAGTACACCTAGCTTGTGTTATGGATACTAAGATGAATATTAAGATGAATGACTGATGAATATCTGATGAATATTATACAAAGATCCTTATAAAATAGAGATAAACACCCAGCCACTGAAACCCATTTATGTTTATCACACAAACATTTTCCTGTTGTGGGAATCAAACCAACAGCCCTCACTTGACTCAGAAAGCATGGTCACTGCCCACTGCACCAATTGGCCGTCAAATATTGCATACTCATAATAAAATTTAACAATGATAATGGCTTTTCAAAAGTAGTTTATATTGATTATACTTTTGATGCATGGCTTAACTGATTTAGGAATAATTTCATGATTAATTGTATGTATATGTCAAATACAACTTACTTACAACTCTATCTTTATGCTTCATAATTTTTCTGAAATAAATTGTCTTAAGGGCAAAGTTGGTGGAGAAGAATAGGAGACAACTCCAGAAATGTGACTGAAATAATGGAGAATAGAGACAATGAAGATATTGTGAAACTGACAAATATTGGTGAAGAATTTGATGTTGAAATATTAAGGTAACAGACATATACAATTCTATTTCTATAATCTGATGGGAACCAGACGTAGGGACGTGGGACACACATAGGCTATGCTACTTCTTGTTTTGCGCGTAAATGTAAATTTGAAAGATGAATTCCTACTTATATTCTCCACAAAACATTTACAATAATATTGTATTGTAAAATGAACCATTAGTCTCTAAAAAAAAGTACATATCAACTTAGTAGGAATGGATAAAATTAGTCACATCTTCATATTTTCTGCGAAAGGTAAAAATGTCATTTGTCTTGCACAAATGACATTTTTACATTCTAGTAAAAAAGCTTTTATAATTATAATTCCTAAGGTTACTTTTGAATCTGCCACGGCCATGGCACAACACAAACAAGTCAAATGTATTATATTATTTAAAAATTTGTAAATTGCATTCAAGTAATTTAATAAATAAATAATGTATTAAATGTTCCTTCAAATTATTTCACTTTAAGCAGCGGATGCTACCAGAACCTTATAATTATCTGTCTCTTTTATGTCTTAGTACAGTAAATAAAGGAGATGTAGTTGAAGGCGTCTATTGGCCATGACGTTGACTCGCTTTCAAATATACCATTCATATGACGTTTTGAACGTTCATGACATGAAAGTCATAAAATCGACTTTAACGTGAACGTGCGGAACGGAAAACTGTGCACATCCACGGCCACAATAACATATGTCAAGTTTGTCCTAATGCATAAGTTGAAATAATCTGTCACAACAAAAATACAGAATTGACTATTTAAAAAAGTGCTTATGGAGTAGCCTACTTAAAATTATTACATTTGAATCTTTGCAATGCAATTAATTAAAGTTTTTTTTTTTAAATAGCCAAGAAAATGAAAACTTGAGTGTAGATTTGCCGGAGAGCAGTGACGGTGAATCTATTCACAGCATAGTTATTCCTCAACGTAAAATGTTCACAAAACAAGATAATCGTCCTCAAAAAATATGTAAGAATATCAACAAAGTCAATTTACCAAAAACTAGGAAAAGTTACTTTGACGAGACAAATATAGACCAAGATATCAATGTTATGCCCAAGAAACTTTTCAATCAAGGTAAACCAAGAACAAAACCTGTGTTCACTGCTGCCCTACTCAATGCATCAGCAAATAAAACAGTTAATAAAAGTATAGAAAGGCCCTCACAAGAACCACAAGGGCAAGTTCGTAATCTTTTTGGTAACAGACCTGGTACTAAACGAAAAAACGTTTTTTCTGCATTCCTTTTAAGTGATAGTGAAGATGAAATCCCTGATATACAACCTAAGTTATTCGGATTTTCAAAGAAAATGGAAAACCAACAGACATCCAAACAGAGAAGATCAGCTTCTCAAAGTTCAGTCCACTCAAATATAACTGATGCAGAAATGGACGAATGGGAACATCTTCCTTCATCAACAATGGTTGAACATGACTTTGAAGCTGGTGAGACAACACCTTTAAAAAGAAGAAGATCAAGTCGGTTAACAAAGCCTGAACAATCCGAAATTGCAAGTGAAAATAATATCATAAACAAATCAATGCAGCCAAATCAGTCACCCAAGTCAAATAAATCAAATCATTCAAACAAATCAAATCAGCAAATAAACTCAAATTCTAAAGGAATTTATACAGAAACTGAAGACTTAAATATTATTACAACTCGCTCTCAAAGTTTAAACAAATCGAAAAACAGCAGTATTATTATGACAAACAATAAATCTCTAAGAGAAGTTTCAATAAATAATAGTTCAAAACTTGTGCAGGATATTTCAGTGTGTATAACATTGACTGGAGAAAATATGGAAGTAGAGGATGAAAATGAGAAAACACTTACAGAACAAGAGCATAGTGGTGAAGTTGATAATGAAGATTTTACCTTAGAATATGAAAATGATGATGATAATGAACAAATTTTGGATTTAAATATGAGGGAAGGAAATAATGAACAAGAACTTAAAGCAACCGACGAACAACAACTAGAAACAGCACCAGAAGAAAATAAAAGTGCGCAAGAAGAGGTAGTAGTACAAAGTCCTCATGATGAAGATGCTACTGAACAAGAAAATATGATAAATAAAGAAGAAATAGTACAAAGGTTTCATAAAGGAAATGAAATTGAGAAAGAAAATGTAATCGAAAGTGAACAAGATAGTGAAAACGAACAAGATAATATATTACAAAGTAACAAAGAAGAAATTGAATACGAACAAAAAAATAAAGACGTTCGTGAAATAGAGCACAAGAAAATAGAAGAAAGTAACCACGAATTTATAGAGAATCAAGAAACAGAAGATAGTCGTAATAAAATAATGCAAATGTATAATAAACCAACACAAATCATTGACAACATAGACCCTGAGCGCGTTGAAAATGATGCAGACAATCATCAGTTAAGTGAAAATGGTTATGGGCTAACAAATAAAAGCCATAAAACGAATGATCATTATGATAAACAAGCTGACAGCAAGAATGTCGGTGATAACGAAAACGAACAAGTAAATGCAGATGCAAATGAACAACCGAATAGTACTTACGATACTACAGGAAGATTCAGAAAAGACAAACGCGGAGTACAATCTCCTGAAGCTGTCTTGCATGATAAAACTAATAGGGGAGAGTCGTTTACTACGCATGGCCGTAATACTAGTATTAGTAAATCAAAAACTATGATCAAAGAGCTTAATATACGACCTAGCTTATGTCCAGCAAGAGAAAGCACAGGACTAATAGATTCGACTTTAAGTTCAAGCGCTGAAGGCTCAGGTTGGGACTCACACAGAACAACTCGTAAAACATTACGGCAGACTTTTGGTAAAGATTTTACTCCTAGAAAATCTTTGCGTACTCTGGTTATGGAAAGATCGGCGAAACGACAGGCTAATCAAGATCAAGTATCGAATACGTCTAAACGTCAGTCCAATTTTAATGAAATTGTAGATAAATCTAAACAAGACAACTTAAATGATATTACATCAGGTACTATAAACAAGCCTATGGCCAACTCAACGGAATATCCTGATTTTGAGTCTTGTCGAGAACAAGAGCAACTTACAGAATTTGAATCAGATATAGAGCATGAAAATGTCGAAGAATTTCGAATGGTTAAAGTACAAGAGCAAGTTGAAAAATTAGAATGTGTAATAAATCAAGAGCAAATTGAATCAGGTAAAGAACTGCAGGAAGCTATAGAATTGAAATCCAATGGTCAACAAGAGCAACTAGAAGAATTAGAATCGGATAGAGAACGAGAGCAAGAAGAAGAATTAGAATCTAATGAAGAACAAGAGCAAGAAGAAGTATTAGAATCTGCTAGAGAACTTGACCAAAGTAAAAATTTTGAATCTAGTAATCCACAAGATGAACTATTAGAATCGGACAGAGAACAAGAGAGAGTTAAAGAATTAGAATCGAGTATTGAACAAGATGAAGATTTAGAATCGGATGGGAAACCAGGTAACCTAGAAGAACTAGAGGATAAAGAACAAGATGAGTCTGAAGAATTAGAAATTGATAAAGAGCAAGAATTTGAAGAATCTGAATCAGAGAAAGAACAAGAAGTTGAAGAATCTGAATCAGAGAAAGAACAAGAAGTTGAAGAGTCGGAATCAGATAAAGAACAAGATCAAGTGAATGAACCAGAATCGGATAGAGAACAAGATGAAGAATTAGCATCGGATAGAGAGCAAGAGGAAGTTGAAGAATCTGAATCAGATAGGGAACAAAACAAAGATGATTTTGAATCATTTAGTGAGCCACAGCCGATGGTCGACGAAGAGTCAATGGAGGTATCGAATCACGAGCTGTCGAGGCAGTTGAGACTGAACACTCTAGAAAGGTACTTGCTAAAAGTTAAGCAAGAGAAGGCAGAGTCGCGACGTAAAATGGTAAGCAAAGATCATAATACACAGACAATTCAACTTTTTAATTAGATTTTCTACCCTTTAAAAATTAAATTCTAATTTGTACACAAAACATTACAAAAGATACAACCCGGCATAAATATATTATTGCATATCCCATCATTCCCTATTTAATCCCTTAGAGCAGAACCTGTGCTCCGTAGAAAGTACAGAGCTGGCCTTTTTTTTTATTTAGGTGAGATTGCAGTCAAGGGCTAACTTGTAGAAGTTAGCCATTGACTGCAGTCTTGCGGCACTAAATAAAATAAAAATAAATAAAGTTAAAGGCTAACCTGTAATAGATTAAAAAAAAAAAATTGGTTGAGAATGACAATAATGATGATGTTTATATAAAGTTTTATAATTAACATTTACAGCAGGAGCAGGTCATGAACTCGCTTAAAATGGCCAGAAAACCCTATAACCCGTTCAAAATGCCCGAACTACCAAAACAAAGGCAAGCGACAAAAACTATTAAGAAAGCAGCCAAGCCAAAACCAAAGCCATCTCCGTTCTCCACTGGTTTGTTACCTCCAGAGTTCCTGGAGGATATGAAGTATAAACCTCCAAAGAGGTTCCAAGGGAAGAATGCACCTTGGATCACAAAGAGACTATACAAGTATTTGGAAGATAAATTGGAACCAAAGTAAGTTTTTACTAGCCATGAGTCTATTATGATTGCTACTTTCTTTAGTTCCCGAAGAATATTGGTTGTGATAAATTAGAGTTACATAGACATATTTCATACTAGCGGAGGTAGGTCAGTGGTTAGGACTTCGACTTCACATTCGGTGGGCCGAGTTCGAATCCCAGTACTTCTAACGTTTCTTAGTTATATGCTTTTAAGGCAATTAAAATATCACTTGCTTCAACGGCGAAGGAAAACATCGTGTTTCATAGATAATTATTACATTGTGTAGGTGTAAAATCCATTTGAAACAAAAATTCCAATTGGAGTGGGTCTTCTTCTTCTTTAGGTGCCTCTCCAACTAGTGAAGGTTGGCCGTCAGTTTTCGATACTTTTCCTTTTCTCTCGCGAGGCTAAACAGCTGGGCGGCACTCGCGATCCCAGTCCACTCCCTTATAGTTTTACGCCAGGAGATTCTTCGCACCCCTGTCCCATTTAAGGGACGCCCGGCACTCGGGGCCACTTTCTTTTTCGACTTTTCCATGATATGATAAATGTCAAAAGTGACAGACTAGGGATATATAGTGCAGTGGTTTCCCGTTGCCTTCTGCACCAGACTTTTTGGGTTTATTTGAACCCAAGGTTACTGAGCCCTCCTCTGACCAGTGAACCGATCAGGTATGTATGGTTTAACCGCCATTGTTCGGTCGCCAGAGCCTCGTCCGTTGTCTAGCAGGGGGCACCGCGTGCAGGTGAGGTTGACTTTTGGGGCCGACCAGGTGTTATTGTCGATCTCCCCCTTACCCCCCAGACATCTCCCCCTTACCCCCCCTGTATACTGTCCGTTCAATAGTGGTACACACAGTTTAATACTGTCCGTTCCATAAAGGTACACGCAGTTTAACACTGTCTGTTCAATATTGGTATACACAATTTAATACTGTCTGTTCCATAAAGGTACACACAGTTTAACACTGTCTGTTCCATAAAGGTACACACAGTTTAACACTGTCTGTTCAATAGTGGTATACACAATTTAATACTGTCTGTTCCATAAAGGTACACGCAGTTTAACACTGTCTGTTCAATAGTGGTATACACAATTTAATACTGTCTGTTCCATAAAGGTACACGCAGTTTAACACTGTCTGTTCAATAGTGGTATACACAATTTAATACTGTCTGTTCCATAAAGGTACACGCAGTTTAACACTGTCTGTTCAATAGTGGTATACACAATTTAATACTGTCTGTTCCATAAAGGTACACGCAGTTTAACACTGTCTGTTCAATAGTGGTATACACAATTTAATACTGTCTGTTCCATAAAGGTACACGCAGTTTAACACTGTCTGTTCAATAGTGGTATACACAATTTAATGCTGTCCGTTCAATAGAGTTACACACAGTTTAATACTGTCTGTTCAATAGTGGTACTACCAGTTTAATACTGTCCATACAGTTGGGGGTCCTACTTTATGGACAGCATAAAACTGCCCATTCAGTAGGGCCCCCGCGTGGTACTAATACGATTAGGGTGCGAGTCGCAGGGAGCCACTGGAATCTTAGAGCAAAATATTTTTATGAATGCATAAATACTTATTTTAAACAGATAAACACCCATACACTGAAATAGATTCACGTACATCACACAAACATTTTCCAGTTGTGGGAATCCAACCCACAGCCTTGGACTCAGAAAGCAGGGTCGATGCCAACTGCGCCATCGGCTGTCGTAGTTATACATGAAATTCATTAAAAGATATAACAACCTCAATGACACATAACTTCCTTTGCCAGTTACGACTATCGCGCTCGAGTCCGTGCGGAAAAACTAGTGGAGAAGCTGTACCATTTTGCCAAGGATGTGCGGAAGTGCCGCGTCGCTCCGCCCGAGGCAATTGCGGAACTGAAACACGAGATGGCACGACTCGGTATCGTGAAAACCCACCACGAGTTCTATTGCTTCTTCCACGAGTTCATGCCCAGAGAAATAAGAATCAGGGTAAGTTACTTTTCTCTTCAATATAATACACTAATAATATAATTTTATAAATTTAAAATGCTTATAAAAATTTTCGGAACCGACAGTATTTGAACCTGCGACTCTCTGGCAATCGCGGCCTGAGCGCTTTCTCCAATTAAGCTACGGCTCTCCTACCGTCGATGCCGAAATTAGTATATGCCTTTTACATCAGTCTTATAGCGACTGTAGCGCCATCTAGTAGGAAACGTTGCAGTTTAGGTAAAAACACTAATAAAATAATAAAATTATAAAAACAAGCAATGTGTCATCTCATGTTTCAAACGTGTCTCATTGTAAGATGGACCTTTGAAAAAGTAGATCGAAAGAGACTTTGAAGTGGTACGTAGATTGTGAGAACGAGAAGTAAATATAACGTTTATCCCTACTCCCTACTAATATTATAAATGTCAATGATAGTTTGTTTGTTACGCTTTCACGCAAAAACTACTTAACCGATCCTCATGAAACTTTGTAAACATATTCTTGGAAGTGTTAGAAGTAATATAGGATACTTTTTATCCCGACATTAAGCTCGGTTCCTTTGGGAGAGGGGATGAGTGTTAGACGATTTTACACCATAACTCCGACAAATTATAACCGATTTAAATAATTATTTTAGTACTGTAGAGGTTATACTTTGTGTTTAATTTTGCCCAAACTGTAGTTGGAGATAGAGGACAGAACTCCTCAGCGGACAGCAGCAAACCCCTAATTTAAGGCTTAGCGATACTGAATACTTTAAGCTTTTTTAGATCAACAACTAAATTTAATGCCACATCAAAAAACAAAATCAAACGCAGACGAAGTCGCGAGCAACAGCTAGTACTTAAAAGGAAATGCAGGCAGCATTCTTGGCAGCATTCAACGCATGTTTCGTACAATAATTAGTTTAGCTATAAGTTTTAGTGTAACATTATCAATTAAAAAAAAAGGTACAATCAATTTGAGTGATATACCTACGCGGAGCAATCACTTTTGTCTCAGTGTTCCTCTTAACATTGTTTTATTTATTTAGTTTTCTTTTCCTTTTTTTGTTACACGCCTTTTTTAAAGAAGTTAATTTGAGTAAGTATATATTTCATATACCTACTAGATGTGCCCTGCGGCTTCGCCCGCGTAATTTTGGGAGGCAGCGTACTGCTACATAGTCTACACCTATAGTCATATATTAGATTTTTTCACAAACACTTTTATATCTTCACTTTTTTTTTTTCAATTTAAAAGTATACTATGTTATTTCTAATTCCTCCAAGAATATGTATGAAAGTTTCTTGAAAATCGGTTCAGTAGTTTTCATGTGAAAGCGTAACAAACAAACCTTCATTCACATTTATAATATTAGTAGGATGTTGTATATAAATTATATATACTTATTTATATTTAAAAATATCATCATCATCTAATCAACCCATATAGTTCAATACAGGACACGGGTCTCCTCCCACGAAGAGAAGGGGTTAAGGCCGTAGTCCACCACGCTGGCCTAGTGTGGATTGGTGGACTCTACACACCTTTGCAGTGATAGCCCAGTGGGTTGGAGCTAGACTTCACTTTCGGGGGGACGAGTTCGAATCCCAACAGACACCTCTAACTTTTCTAAGTTATGTGCGTTTTAAGTAATTAAAATTTCACTTGCTTCAACGTGAGGTAACCTGCATGCCTGAGAGTTCTACCATCTCTCATTATCATAAAATTAATTAGTTAATACGCACTTTTTTTTTTTACAGGTAAACCCAGATATTTTGAACAAAATACCAGCACCGAAAAGAGTGTTCGCCAACATCTTAGAGGATGATCATTTATGAGGGCAAATTTTTGAAAAGCATGCCTTGAGGCCCTCGTAATTCAAGCCCACCAACTTGCATTGGAGATGCATGGTGGCTCTATAATCTCTCTGCTATGGGGGAGGCCTGTGCCTAGTGTTTCTTTTATTTCACATAATTTGGTTAAAAAATTATTGAAACATTATTTCTTTAATTCGTCTTTTTTTCCAATGAACAGTAGGCTACCTTAATGGTTTTAGAGTTGCTGGATTCGATTTCCGGGCCGAGATATTGGAGCAGTGTGGTTATTTGTGCTCGCAATCACTGCAGTTTATCATTTGTGGAAACAAGTTCAAAATAACAACAAAATATTTAGCAACACAACCGAACTACACACATTTAATTTATTTAAAAAATTGGCAATATCACTCTGTATAAGTACTGGACCAATACGTTCTATCAATATACCTTATCCAAATCAGTTTCAGGCGTTTGGAAGAAATAAAAACCCACATATGTATGTGGGTTTTTATTTCTTCCTATTTATACATTCGACCCTGAAAACAATGTTTTTTAAAGCAGTCTTGTTAGCTTTGTAATAAACTGTATGGCATGATCCGTCATACGCCGGTCCGCCCAAATTCAGAATGTCATTGTGCTTATTAGTTATTTATTGAATGAACTGTTGTTGGAACATGGTTATTATTCATAGAATTAAGAACATACGGGACCCTCGTTCGCCCATTTTTACATGAAGTGCAATGTGTCCAAAACAGTGAAAACGCACCGCGTTAAACTTTCTCATTTTACCCATTCTATGGTAAATGATTAATTAGAACATTAGAGGTAAAATAATTACTATAAACTGTTAATTGGCTTGTCTAGAAACACTACTAAAGTAGAGTGGTTTTTGATGCTTCAATATTAGTCGTGTGTTCTTGATTCTGTGTTACTATTAAATGTATTAAATAATTATAATTCTTACGTTTGTTTTTTATTAATTACCTACCAAAAAACATCTTCACAATTAGGGGCATCATTAATATGCCAAAACTCTAAAATAAATATATTAACTCTATAAATTTAAAATGCATATAAAAAGCAGTGTATCAACTTTTGTTTCAAATGTGTCTCATTGTAATATGGACCTTTGAAAAAGTAGATCGAAAATGTAATGTTTCCTACTAGATGGCGCTACCGTCGCTATAAGACTGATGTTAAAAGGCATATACTAATTTCAGCATCGCCGGTAGGAAAAAGCACTCAGGCCAATCACAGGTTCGAATCTTGTCGGTTCCGAAAATTTTTATATGAATTTTAAATTTATAACATTGATAATTCCTCGCAGTGTAGGTAAAAACACTTATAAAAATTATCATTGAGTTTTGGCATATTAGAATTTATTTAAGAAATTTTATTAGGTAATTTTGAATAGGTTCTTAATATACGCCTTAAAAGCGATGATATTTTTACATGTTACTACTCTGTTATGCAATATTGAATTTGTGTCTTAATCAACGCACACGACCAGCTTATTTTCCAGTACTAATCCATATTGGTATTAGTATAGTATAGAAATCTTAATAACAAGACACTAGAAATAATATGGTCGCGTACGTATGAACGAGACTGAGCGCTCTAATTTTAATATCATATTTTTAACAGTGAGAGACTTAATTGTACTTTTTAAAGTGCATTGCCTCTTACTCTCTAAAACAACTAGTAAACGCCGTTGTGATAAACAGAAATGTATGTTACTCGCGAGTTCGAAGTGTTGCGGGCGCTGGGAGTCATCGTCGTTTGGCGACAAGGGTTCTACACTTAAAATTCTAGAGGCATTATAATTTTGAGACCTCGACGCCGTAAGCCGGCTGGCATGGCTTCACTTGCGTGACGTTACTGTCAAGGAATATACAAACAAGTTGACTCACCCTACACTCATTAGGACACAATATAATGGTATCAGATTATTTTTTTGATTTGACGCTTCGATACGCTTTTACTTTGCGCTCGCATGTCCTGACCCTTAGAGTAGCTATCTTATTAACAGTGGTAAAAAAGAGTTTTTTAAAGATCACCTTTACAGATTAACCCAACTAGGTTACATAATTTTGCTAGCCCGTACATTGTTCGATAAAATACCTAAATATTTGAAATGGTAAAACAAATCAAACGCATTTTATTCTAAGGCTCGTTTATTCGAAAATAGGATACGAATGTACATCTATGTTACAATACAACGGAGCACCATACACATACATGAACTGTCACAGTATACGTACAATACATACAATATTGGGGCGTTACGTCATTATACATGGATTTTATATTTATACAATTTTTAAAATATGGCTTATAAAAACATAGAAAATAATATACAACATAAAGGTATGATTCAACTGCTCCGCACCGGTCGCAACTTAGCAGCACTTTGTATCGTGCAGTATTGAATTACAAGTTTTGAGTTGAGGACTTCTGAAATGGAAAATGATGAAATATATGGTATCCTCATGTATCAGTTTTTCACTGTAGGGTGGTTCGGCCGACTTTAGTACGCCTTTCAGTCTCTCACACACTAATAAAGCAATGTAGGCTGTTTTGCTGTTGAAATGAAATGAAAATGAAAATGAGACCACGCTACAACGAAAAATCTTTACTGTGCTGCATTGTATGTTATAACTTAAATTTGAATAGTAAAACGCAATGACAGTGCGTAGCAGTGGAACAACAAGTGGAAGTGGAACCTTTACAGATTAAATTTTACAAAATAAGATATGGGTGATGATCTCATATTACGTAACTTACACTTAATCGGGAACCGTTTCAAACAATTCCGCAAAGTGATTATATGAATCAAAAAAATTACAATAACGTAAAAAAAATCATTAATTAAAGTATCGAGTAAGACTTCTCCAAAGTTAATTGGCAGGTCTAAAAATATTGCTACCTTTTCCACACATTTTTAGATATGGCAATGTTCAATCCAGAAATAGCAACATTATTATTTTTTATGAACGTCCTATACAATAATTACGACACCCTTGGAGAAAATATCAAATTGCCCGAGAATCGCATTTTTTTATGCATTTTGAATATTTAATAAGTATACTTAAGCGGCTAAACAATGTTAGTTACGCAATGTGGCCCTATCGAAAACGACACGGGAATAATGGTTAAAGTGGAACCGTATAAAACAAATCAAGTACAAAAAAGTTGGTAAAATTATGCTACTTCGGATGTTAAGAAAGCCTAATGGAATAATGTTATAAGTACTGAAATCATTTTCACAATGTTTCCTAAAGAAAATGATAGCGATACTTATACTCTGAGAGAGCACGGAAAATTTTAACGTTATGTAAGAATAACGTTAAATAATATAAAACCTGGAAATGTACCGTTTTCAAGACTAAGTACTTAAATTTTTTTATGAATCTAGTTAATTGCTGAATGAATTCTGTGTGTGAATTCTTATGAATAAAAAATAAATTGTAGGGAACTAGTTCTAAGCTTTAGGTAGAACTGGCATTTATTGTGGGCCATTATAACAACACATATCTACATGGTATTGTGAGAATTACCTTTTCTAGGTCATTTCCGTAAACTATAAAACGCAACCAATTTGATAATAGCAGAATTGCCTCCCTATTTTTCTTGTATTATTGAAATATAAGTAATATAATATGATAATATAAATACAGCTTTTATAATATAAAATAAAATAAACTTGAAACGTTTTTAACTATCGAACCGAGTACAGGGGTTATTATGGCAGGTCCAGTTTGCCATACTCGGGTAAAAAAACTGTAGCTTTTGCAACAAGCACTTACTTAAAATTTTCCACACCCTCAGTAATTTTAGAACTCTAATTTTAGGATTTATGCACTAAAGATTTGGTATGATTATGTACATTATATTATAAAGCTATTTAAAGTTTAATTTGAATACAATAAATATAAAATAAGCAAGCCATCATTAAATATGATCTACTGTATGTATTGATCTAGCACTATTATAAGTGAAGCTTTGTGATATATATAATTTTCAGTGCATCTTCTTGATAAATATATGATATTTCTGATCAGACAAATCTCAAAAAATATCTTACTATAATAGATACTGTTCTCAAAATAAAATGACAATTATGTTTGTCGTACTCGGGCTAACATATAAACATTATTGCTTTTGTATTGAATTGTATGTAACAACTCCATACAACCGGTTCCTGCAGGCCTATTCTACATATCGGATATGAAATTATGTAACAAACAGGAAAATTGCCATCAAGTTACTGTCAATCCTTTATAGCGCATTCTTTAACCTCAGTTGTCAAACTGGATGGCATCATATAATGCACTTATTTTGATGAGATGATGAGATTGCAAAACTGAGGTTATAGAATGAATTGATACTCTTTTATTATATACCAGTCACCCGTAACCCTGTAATTTAAAATGAAGCACCAAAAGTCAGATAGCTTCACACAAATTTAACAGATTCTCCAAAGTTGAGTTTCTTGATAAGTTAACAGGATTTGGTGTTCTCTTGGTTTCAATCAATAAAGCGATTTGATTCAGATTAACAAGCGTGGCTTGAGGTTAACTATTACAAATAGATATGTATGAATAAAATGAGTTTATGTTAATTACATATATAAATCCTCAACAGTTTACACAAAGTATTGCTTATAAAACAATAATAAATTGCACTAAATATTTCTACCTAATTTTGTGACTATTGTCTTAACGTAACGTCAATATAATTATACAGACAAAAATTATGCTGTACATTATAACTGATAATTAAAACTTAATAATATTATATTATACAGGATGTTTTTGTTAGATCGGCTTATACTTTAAACGTAGAAGGACGGAAAATATTTTGACCTGTCATCATCCGGCCATTTTTATGGCGCATGATCTATAACGTTTTTATTTTACCCACATTAAGGGGACAAATATTTTCACACGTAAGTTTATATCTTAAATGAGTATAGCATCTGTCGTACTCGTATAACGACCGTCTCGAAAAACCACCCTGTATAGTCAACTTAAAGTAATTACAAAGAAATGTATAACAAAATGCACAATTATAATGTAACAATGTAAAGGCATTGGATTACAACTTTCGGATAACTTTAAAATGTCAAGCTGTAAAATTCCAGCGGATATTTAATGAATCCTAATTACAATTGAGTTTGATTAATAATTTAATAATATTAAAGCTTTTAAATTTTTAATGTTTTAATTCAAATATTACATAAGCCTTCTCTCCTTAACAATTAGTATTTTAATTGAATATCTAAGTTTAAATAAATAATAATATGTCGGATATAATCGAAATTAAAATTGTGCCACCTTAATCAGTCTGATTTTGTAACAACAAAAACATAAAAAGCCGAGGGATCATAGGGTATCCCTACAATATACATTACTACCATCGCTTAAAGCAGTTTTAGTTTGAAAATACCAGTTCTGACATACCTTGACATTCCTAAAATAAGAAACAAAATTCTGATACAAGATCGTCAAGATAAATTAATACTGCTATAGGAGTAGGTAGTAAGTCCCTTGTTTCTAAACATAGAATATGATTTATTAGCGCGCAATCCGTAGTCATTTACGAGTACCAAAACACTATAACACCAGAGTGAAACAGAACGTATATACCTTATTATAAGGCTCAAATTCGTCCAAATTACTTTAACCAGCCCTCGTGGCGTAACCTAAAAATCTGCAGTACAGAATTTGCGACTGTGACACAAGCAATATTACGTCCATTTTACATTGACGTTAGTGTTAATGCTCGAAAATGCCATTATACGATTGCCAGCGTGCAAATCGTATACTAAGGCCGCAAGCCAAATAAGTGCCCTGTTTGTTTGCTCGTTTCACTTTTACGAGTTCAATTCCCACCCCAAACCCCCAAAGCATGCTACCAAGCTTCACATCAATTATTAAGTTCAAATTCAGATAAATACAAGAAAAAAATTTTACAACGCATATAGTGCCATAACGCGTAATGGACATAATTTTTATAATTCATATCGGGGGATGAATAATTTATATACCTACTGGGTGAAAGATATTAATCTACAAGACACGCGTCACGAAAGTTGAAACTTTGTATTTTATTAAACTTTGACTAACACACGTGGCGCTATAAAATGAACCGTAGTAAAATCTGAAGAATCTTACACATTATTGCATACTTTAATTTTTTTTATCGTTTCGGTATATCGAAACACAATTTTCTTAAGATCAATTTTTAAAAAAAATCAACTCATGCCATCTCAAGACGCATATATGTAAAGAATAGTAATATACAAATTTGTGCAGTGAGAAATACTAGAAAGAGATGGCAATAGTGCAAGTGGGCTAATACGCCAACACAGAATAAAACTACGTAGGTACATCGTTTAAATATCAAACTATTAATATATAAGAAACATTTATATATAAATAAAACCAAAAAAATCGACTTTCGTGACGCGTACTAAACCTAATTATGGACAATAACTAGGGTTACTTCCGCCAATAATATTTTACTATACATAGGTTTACATTCATTTTCATACAAAAACGGTACAAAATTGGGTAAAAATGATTTTTGGCACTACTAAGACACGATTTCGAGGGTAATAGGTAAGTTACATTATGCCTAAATAACGAGTACAATTTTTTTTTTCATAATTTTATAAAGCCATGCGTCCATTTGGCAATAAGGAAGATGAACAAATAATGTTCAGATTTTCGGGTGACCTTACCAGCCGTTTTCTGCTAGTAGACGTTTGACTTTAAGGGATATTTATTATAAAGTATTTTTTTTTAATGGAATTACGTGCATACAGAATTCACCCACTACTAGAAGCACATACAATGGAGTTAATCCTGTTTGATTAACTTTTATGTCAAAACGTACTAAGACTCACTTAAGGTGGAATATTTTTTTTTTCTTCAATAAAATAGAAAAAAATGTTTTTTTTTTCATATTGTTTTAGTTACTGCCAATTTCGCAAACTAATGAAAGTTATTCAGTTGAACAATTGAGTGTAAATTAAAAATGGAATATGTGTGAGAAATTTCGTTTCTTATATTTCAGATGACGCTTAATTGTCTTTAATAAATTTTAGTTCAAAATAAAATAAAAAGTGACTGTCTAAAAACTCGATATAGGGAGGCAAAGCAGACAAAATTTAATTTTAAATACTGTGATTAGGTGTGAATTTCAAATAATTTCGTTTTTAATATGTTATACTAAGTCCATTTTAAATAAATATCTAATACAAAACTATAACATAACTATAGTCGGAAAAATGTAATAGGCCCGTTTTGACATTTGTGCAAGACCATAGAATGTAACTTGGAACAAAACTGAAAGAAACAAAAAAATAAAAATCAATTACATACAGTGTTTTAAAAAATACGTAAATTTTTTTGGGACGTTAAATAATATGAAAGAATATATCGCGAGTATTCTTTTTGCGCTTACTTCATAGTAGCATGCAATTTATAATTGTTGCGAAACGTTCCGAAAACAGTTACGTTCTCAGTCTTTTTTTTTTTTATACTAGAGCTGTAACCATTTTTTTACTGAATATCGAAATTAAATATTGTGTAGTTATATTTACTGCAAAGAATAAGCTTGGTTCTCAAAATGGGTTCTAAATAATGAGTCTGAGATGATGTATCTGACCAAGCGGCACATGACTGAAGCGTCCCCGCGCGCACTGCGCAGTTTTTCGTTCCTTATCTTGTAAAGTTGACTGTGCGCTCGTTTAAGTTTGATATAAATTGTTTACTATTACGTTAACTTTGGCTCTTCTATTTTGGACATTAAATTAAACATAGTGATTTGACTCGATTTTTGTGTTTGTTGTTATATAGTACTAACTCTGTTTCAACATGTTGAAAAGTGGACGTATAATCAACAGCCAGTCACGCGTATTGGTTGTGAAGTTAAAGGAATACTTTGAACGAACGAACACTTTACAATACATAATAATATCAATCAAGTACTGATACAAACTTGAATTGATTTATCGTGAGTATCGAGTACAGAGTCTTATGGTTCCATAACTAGTTACGTCGCGATGACAAATGTCAAAACGGGCCTATTACATTTTTACGACTATAATACAATCTTAATATAATAGAGCAAAAAAAATAAAGTACAAAACAATATTCACAACTCATTTTTTCTACGCATAACGGCAAAACGTTTCCAAATAATTTTCATGAATATATTCAATAAATCCCTAAATAAATTAAAGTGTAAAAGTTAATAAGCAATATAAATGCATATAGAGTAACTATATTTCGCATAACAGAAAAGCAACTTTTCACATACTACATAATATGTTATTAAG
Source organism: Pararge aegeria (assembly GCF_905163445.1). Classification (NCBI taxonomy): domain Eukaryota; kingdom Metazoa; phylum Arthropoda; class Insecta; order Lepidoptera; family Nymphalidae; genus Pararge; species Pararge aegeria. The sequence goes on along the minus strand of NC_053195.1, from coordinate 3,435,026 downwards.
AACAAGAACTGTTCGGTACATTTAATATTTCAATTCAAAATAATTAGTACCTACCCCAGGAATGAATAATGTACTAAGCGAAAAGCAGAGATCAAAAATTGTGTTAGTTCATATAATTAATATCTTAGCATTCCTTCGATGTAAAATTTACTAGATATTCCATATAAAATCTAAAAGGAAGTGTCCAAACATTAAGCCAGCAGTTCCCCAAAGCAGCATTGATTTTTGGCAAATCCATCACCATCTCGCAACGAATATAGGTTACCAATGGACAGCGCGGAAAACCTATATGTTATATCTAGTATGTTATTGATCGAAGCTGCATTAAAAAAAAAAGCCAATAAATACTCAAGTTCTAATATCATTTTCAAGATTTAATAAAATGCAACGACAAATATCATTTTCAAATCGTATTTGTTATCCTAAAGTGAACTTGAACTACTTTCAAGGTCACATTTTGACTCATACCACACCAACAATGGCGTTCTAATTTCCTCTATTTATGATTTAATGGCTGATGGCTTTTGAAATGTATTTCTGAAATTATTTTCAAGGTCACACATTCATCGATAACTTTAACATTTTGAACTACTTTGAAACCGACCGTAAAACATTCAGTGTGCTTTAAATGACTGTCATTTATCATTTAAGACTTTTCCAATAGTTTTGGAACATCTCGACTCCACTTTGTATGAGCAATAATTTCAAAGTTCGTTTTACGCCATCAACTTGGTTCTCTGCAGTCATAACGTGCATACAACATATCTCGCCTGGTTCAACTAGTTGTTCTAGTATGATCGACGAATTTGAAACCAATACAGCGTCCCTATTCATGAACTTGTTCACGTTTCATCCGACCTAGCCGATGAAAATTTCCCGCGAGTTCAACTATTTATACTCGGTGACTTTTTATGTCCTTACATCGGAAACTTCTTTAATTTACTACTAATAAAAAATTAAATAATTTAATAGCAGTTTTCAAACAAAAATAATGAATTAAGTACCTATGTTTTTCGCTACGGTGCATGACTAAAACTGTGATTGATACGCGCACTCGACATAGGGTATTTCTTAATTATTGCGGGTGTACTTTAGTGTTTAATTTTATGTTAGTAGATGGAAAGTTAAGACTTAGCGGCTAAGAATGCTGCTAAGTCTCTGTGATCTCTATCGGCTTAAGAGCCCATTTGACAAAGCTTTATGTAAGATTATTTTAGTTATAGTGAAAACAAAGTCGCGCGCCTGACTCGTCTTATACCTTACCGTTAATATACATACATAAAGCTTTATTAGACCGGTTTTAACCAATTCCGCGTTGTTAGATACTGGGAGACCCTAAGTCACCGTGCACATTTAACTAAAGGACGGTACTCGGCAACTTTATTTATGCGAACATTCGTTAGATAAGTTCGAAAGAATGCGCGAGCGCAACGCAAACAATGTTGACTGGTAATCGTGTAAATTTCTAACGTTTACTTATTTACAAAACTGGATAACCGTGCTTAGACAACAAGGTTTCCCAGTTTTATAATAGATGGCGCTCCTTCGATTCCATACAAATCTTAGTTAAATTTCACGCGATCGATGAACGTGACTAGAAAATCTTACACTTGCCACTCGCAGTTTGATTCGCAATTGAATGACACTGCGTTACAAAATGCCGCTAAACGAAGCTAGCGAAGCGAATGCACCCGATGTCTACCGTCCTTATGATAAATATCACGCAGTTTTAACGCTGAAATGATGAGGGATGTGTATTAGCGCGGATGGCACGGTAGTAGCTCGACGTAGTTTGCGGGAAAGAGTCCGAAAACACCGTGAGGTCCGAGCCCTTGCCACCAGCCCGCGTCTATTTGCTCGATGTGTGTAATGATGTCGCCCGGGTCGAACGTTATCTCGGATTCGTCCGCTAGAATGAAAAATTTAAATACTTATAGTAACATTCATAACAGGCGTGATGACAGTAACAAGGTATGAAAATATAAGGGCTAAAATATTGTATTTATCTAATGATGCTGGTAGTTGGACACCGACTCTTGTTCGAAATTATGTATATTATAAAAACTGTTTCCAAAATTGTTCTCCTCGATGGCACTAACGCTCGTCGATTACTTAAAGAAAAAAATAATAACGGATTTTCAAACAAAGTAATGATGGTACCTACTAAAATATATTCCTCACTTATACACCACCTAAATAAAGGACCTTTTCCTATAACTGTAACAGAAAAAAAATTACCGGCATCGTACCGGAACGCTAAGTCGCTTGGCGACTCAGATTTCTCGTTAGGGTTGTAATTAACCAAGGTTCGTGTAACCTCCCACCAAGCAAAGATTTAAAGATTTCTGGTTAAAATATACCAAATTAAATACATACCGGCTTGATAATCGTACAACGCTCTCGCAGTGAGGCCCGGGTCATCATCCAGATCCTCATATATCGTGCCCTCTTCATCCATACTCTCTGGTGAAACATCTACAACACACAGATAAAAATAGATTGAGAAATCGTACAGCACACGCAGTAAAGATAAAGCATAAGAAGTACAAGCCGAATCTTTGCTTGCGCGCTGTTACTCTCAATGAGTATACAAACAAGTTGATTCACTAGACACTCAGTACACGTAATTATGATAATACTTTAAAATAAGTCAAGAAAAAAAAACTAACTTCTTTTAGTTATTAACTAGCGGGTCCCTGGGACTTCGACCCCATACAACTTCTGATGAGTAAATTATCTCATAAAGACTGTTATCAGTACATATAAAGACTGTTATGTACAGATTCATATCGCCCGGTTACGTTATTACTACTTATGTAACATATAACTACTTTTATCATATTTAATATTTTCTTATGGCCAACTACACGGCACGGGTCTTCTTTCACAATGAGAATGGGTTACGGCCGTAGCCCACCATGCTGGCCAAGTGTGGGTTGGCGGACTTCACACACCTTTGAGAACATAATGTAGAACTCTCAGATATACAGGTTGTATACGATGTTTTCCTTCACCGTTGAAGCAGGTGATAGTGTAATTGTTTAAAACGCACATAACTGAAGACTATATGTGTATTGTCGTAGTATATTTAATTTTTTTTATTTTAAACTGTGGGAGAAGGCAAATTTTTATGCTTTCCCCGGGTAGAAAAAAGTCTCCTGCCAAAAAATTAATTAAGGAACACGAAAAAAAAATTTTTTTTTTTACTCACCATCGAGTGTTGTAGTGCCGTTCTCTTTCTTAAAGTTAACGTTTTCGATGACAGTATTCTGTCTGCTAAGCTCTCTCTCATCCGTGTTCTTGCTGTACGGAGAACGTTTGATCGTACTGAACTTATTATCGCTGTCATCGTCGTCGTTCTCGTTCGAGCTCGAATACGAAGCGTCGAACATATCGTTTTCCAGAATATTCTGTTTTATCATTGGCTCGCTTTGCTTTAGGTCCAGATCCCGATAGTTTTCGTGGTACACAGGCGCGAACGCCGTCGGTTCGGTTTCGGTGCTGGGACTTAAATCAGCTGGGTCTATGATCGGGTCGTACTGTATCTGCGAGGGTCTTTCGAGGCTCATTTTTATTTTATCTATATTCTTTAGAGGACTTGTTTTGGGCTGTTGCGTTTGTTCTTCTGAGAGTGTTGACTGGCCGGCTGGCTCGTTAGGGGTAGAGTCAGGGGTAGTGGGGGCAGCGATTTGTGTAGGGGTAACGGGCGATTTGATGTGACTAGGCGAGGACGGTTGCGACGTGTTCTGCGAGAACGTGTTTATCCTTTGCGCTATAACCGAACTGCGTACTGGTTTCTCTGGTATGGAGTTTGATCTAAAAACAATGACACAAATAATGAGAATTTAAACGGCTTAACGTGCTCTCTGAGGCACAGGCTTTTCTAAAACCTTGCTCCAAATTGACCAAGCCAATTTTGGCCCAACCGACCCGGGAATTAAACTCAGGCCCTTGTCATATAAATACTGTGACCAACGAAGCAGAAATTCACCCGCTAGTTACGTCGGTCGAGTAGTAGTAGTAGTAGTAGTAGTAGTAGTAAGTAGTAGTAGTAGTAGTAGTAAGTAATAGTAGTAGCAGTAAGTAGTAGTAGTAGCAGTAAGTAGTAGTAGTAGTAGTAAGTACTAGTAGTAGTAGTAGTAGTAGTAAGTAGTAGTAGTAGTAGTAGTAAGTAATAGTAGTAGCAGTAAGTAGTAGTAGTAGCAGTAAGTAGTAGTAGTAAGTACTAGTAGTAGTAGTAAGTAGTAGTAGTAGTAGTAGTAAGTACTAGTAGTAGTAGTAAGTAGTAGTAGTAAGTAGTAGTAGTAAGTAGTAGTAGTAGTAATAAGTAGTAGTAGTAGTAGTAAGTAGTAGTAGTAGTAGTAGTAAGTAGTAGCAACGTAGTCGGCATAAGTACGTCGAAACATCCACCGACGTCGCAGTATGCAACTCTAACCAGTCAATAGGTACCTGTTAGTAATCTGTCCCTGTGCCAGGTTCTGTTGAAACAGGGCTCTGGCGGCGGCCGTGGAGCCCCCGATGAGTTGCCGCGCCTCAGTGGAGCGTTGACGTCGCAGGGCTTCGCTTGTGCTCACCCCCCCTTCCGGACTTGGAGTTCTAAAAATAAGTGAAGATAACCTTAAAAATATATCATATAACATGTACATGTTCAAACAAATAACCGAACTAAATACAAGGTGTAACCGAATTACGAAATATTATTGAAGGATGCATAAGTATATTTCATAAGGAATAACCCTGTAAAATAATTAAATCAAAAGAAGCGTATTATTTTTTCCATAAAAACTTATTTAAAAAACTTTAAGTGTTGAAAACCCTATTCAAGATAAAAGACCTACACGTGCATAGTACCCACGCTACACGACGCGTACCTAGTGACAAGAGTCACTTGATTTCACTTTTGCATTTGATGTTAGGGCTGTATCTGATTTCTTTCGGTAAAAACAAAGCCTATTAGGTTTTCGGTTTCACAGATAAGTCTCGGAGACAGTACATAATGCAAATCTAAAGCCCGTAAAGTATTATTTCGGTTTTAATATACGCGTTGTACAGTATTGACTTACTTCTGCTGTTCAGCGTTCGCTCTCTTTGCCGCCTCGAGCTCGTCTCTTTTTCTCAGGTTTTCTTCTGCCTTCTTCTTCTCCTATGTAATAAATATATCTCAAATAACTGTCCATTAAATATTATTAAGATGGAGTGATTATTTTATTTAATAATCTCGTGTTTATATAACCCATCAAAAAATAAATCTTGTGGAACTTTGGCAACATATCCTGTGTACTGAACTTATACCACAAAACATCATAGCACCAAAGAAAGACTTTGAAAAACAACACAAAAGGTATCTATCTATACTTCAGCTTCCCTTCCGTGGAGACCGAGTTCGAGCCCCGCCACGCACCAGTGACTTTTCGGAGTTATGTGCGTTTCAATTTAAGCTAGCTATTTAAATAGCACTTGCTTTAAACGGTGAAGGAAAACATCGTAAGGAAACCTGCATGCCTGAGAGTTCTCCATAATGTTCTCTCGTGTGAAGTCTACCAATCCGCACTTGGCCAGCGTGGTAGAATACGGCCTGAACCCTTTTATTCTGAGAGGAGACCCGTAACCTGTAGTGGGCCGGTTCACGATGATGAATACATACCTCCTCCCTTCGCTTCCTTTCAGCTTCCACTCTTTTCTTCTCTTCTTGTTCTTCTTTCAACCAAAACTGGTCTCTTTCTTTTGAGTTGATTTCCTGAACTGTAATAAAAAATATCTATTTTTTAATTTTTATCGCAACACTTCACGCTGGTCGTAATATTGTAAGTCGATTACCCAATCACGCTATGAATCGTGAAACGTATTTAATTAATACGTTACACAGGTTCCCTGGCACAGGATAATTAGATTTTTATTAGATTTTATTTATATTAGATTATCATTACCGGCCCACTACGGGTTCCCTCCCACAATGAGAGGGGTTTAGGCCGTTGGCCCAGTGCGGATTGTTCACACGCCTTTGAGAACTCTACGAAGAACTCTCAGGCATGCGGGGTTCCTCACGTTTTCCTTCACCGTTGAAGCAAACTATAATTTAAAAACTTTAAACGGGCATAACTTAGAAAAGTTAAAGGTGCGTGCTGGGATTCCCGAAAGTGAAGTCGAGCTTCTACCCATTGGGCTCCGCCTCATTTACAACAATTAAAACTTAAATATTAAAAATAAATCGCGAAATAAATAAAAATAAACATTTTATTTGAGCACTAGTTATCGGAAATTCACAATAAAGCAACAAGTTCCTACCTCGGCGAAGGCTGTTCTTGCGCTTTTTAATTTCCTCTGCCACTTTCCTCGACAGTACGACCTCGTATCGCTGAGACGTCAAATAGTTGGTCATTTCAGAGAACTACACTGCACAATTAACGCACTGCAATGCCTTAGCACTCCAATCTTTCCTCGTGTCATTCGGTCCGTTGTGGAGAAATGTTTACATTCTCCATTAGCACACAATACCACACTTGCGGTCAGGGCATTGTTGTTCCGCGAATGGTAAACAATAGTGTGCGATAACTAATCATTATTGCCTACGATCAAAAACATACTGGATATGCAGTATGCACTTCCATACAACATCCAGACAGCAATCAGAAAAAGTATGCGGTTCTTTGTACCTATGTCAGTTAACGTGTTTAAAGATCCATCTTTACTAATATTATAAAGAGAAAATATTAAATTTTTAGAATATTTTTATGAAATCTTTATACTGCTTATACATCACATACATACATCATGTTATACATCTGCTTATACTTTATTTCAGTTATAAAAAAAATCACGAACAAAAGGACTTGCTCGAATGCGCTTGCTTCTTGTTGCGCCTTCGACTTCTAGTTATTCCTCATTGACTTTAACTAAAATGAGTTAAATTAGTGCAGTCTTTTTCACAATATTTTTGTCAAAAAAAGGTAGCACTATTTAGAGTTTCGTTTAGAGTTTTGTATACAACAGAACTTATACCATTGTTTTGTTATCAAAACAGTAGCCAAGTTAGCACAAGATTTGCTTCCTCGCAATCAATAATTCTTTTTCGCATATCAAACTCTATAACGTCAACGAAAAATGTTTTTTATTTCCGTTCTCCTACCGTGGCATATCCTGTACCTATCAAAAGCTAAAGAATTGTAGGTAAATTTGAATTTTTAGTTAATAAAAATTAGGTCCATCGATACTCGAAAACGACTCCTCGATCGCGAGCGTGCAAATCTTGTATTAAGGGTACAGTGTAATTTTTTTTAGACTTTTTACCAGAAAAAAAGGCGGGAGGCTTCGCTCATTGCGGACGCGGTTTTTTCAGATTTTTCTTTGATTTTATTGAGAATTCGTTTTGGGGACGATTCGTGGGACAATATAGGAAACATATAGACACCTGACAAAGGCTAAAAAACCTAACAATGGCTGTGTAAAGCCAGAAGAAAAAAACTGTATATCTTTACCTGGATTAACCTTCCTATAAGTAGTGCCTACAGGCCCGCTCTTTGGCAACTCCTCGGACCTGCTCGTCTTGAAGTTGAACGCGGAGCCAGTCTTCGCCAACTGATCCATGATGTTCTTCTCGTCAAGATCGTCCTCGGTCCGAGCGTGCATTGTCAGATGGAAGCCAGTAAACAACTGCGCGACATGCTTTATGTGATTCGCGCATGTGCCTTTGCGGACGGTTTGAGCACCTTCACCCTAAAAATATTTGAACATTTTTCATGCTTATTCCACTACAAGTTAGCCCTTGACTGCAATCTCAACTGGAAACTGATGCTGCGTTCTAAGCTGGTAGCAGTAGGCTGACCTGTTACGGAAATTGCAGGTAGTATCCATAACCAATTTTGGTTTTTATGTGGCATCATACCAAAACATTGAATAGCTTGGCGGGGAAATTACAGTTATGTTAAATGGGTCATATCCCATATTGGTTTCTATATGGCATCATACCAGAACACCAAATGGCTTGGCGGAACGCCTTTGTGGGTGAGGTTAACCAGCCACGGCAAAAGCTACCCAGGCTAGATCTAGACTAGACTAGGAGAAAATTTAGATTGAACCAGGCCCAGTTCCATTTGTAAAACCACACCACTGCAGAGAGGCTGGCTGATAGATAAGTTTTTCTTATTTTTATTCCACTATGTTTTATATAAACTTTGAACTTATACAGAGACGTCTCAAAGATATCATTTGTAATTTGTTATAAAATAATATACAATTGCCCTTGAATGAATTAGCAATTTTATATAGTTTAGTAAACTGCGCAACAAGTTTATTTTTGTTTCTAATATTTATATTGTTACAGTCCATTTTCTTTTAATATTTTGTTATATTCTTATGGACATAAATTAAATTTTCAAATATGTACTGACTATACCTACATTAGTAAATATTGAAATACTTAAATAAACGAAACAATATCTTATCTCAACTCGCTCACCTGCCAGTTGATAAGCACATATTTCGATATGCTACCATTTGGGACATCAACTTTTAGAAAGGCATATTGTATCTTGCCACTGTTAAAGTCGTCTATTAACTCTGTTAGGCCTCCATCACCTTTGCTTATGTATTTAAGATCGTTCGTGAGTCCATCATAGCCAAATAGAGCCCTAAAACAAAAATATTAAGTCAATAAAAACACCAACTGTACAGGGTTTATTATAAAATATTATTTAGAAAAAATTAAAAATCTTTAATTATAGTTTTCTTTTTTTAAATTAAATACAAGTTCATTACAATATGGCACATAGATGGCAATTTTCATGCTTTGATTACATATGAAATGAATATATACATTACTACAAGAACAAAACTACAAGGGTTCCAGATGTGCTCAGGTCTAAGAAGAAGCCCAGAAAAAACTTAGCCAGGTGTTCTTTTTGTTATCATTATCTCACATTGTCATTTGTTAGAGCAACCTAGTTAGAGCAATAGAACACACCCAAACTTTTTTATCATTTACATATGTACATATAATGATTTATCTCTATGTTATAAGGAAATGCAATATTTTTTTTTCATTATAAATATATATATTAATAATCATAAGTCTTATAAATCATAAAGGAAAACATCATTCTATCATTTATTAGTCCAAAGAATTCAAGTATAGCTGTACAGTAACATTGAAAGATGTTTTTTGGAGAATTCTTAGAGAATAGAAATTGGAAATTTGGTCCAAGATATTCCAGGAATGTGTCTCCAACATCACATCTCCATCTTAACATTGCATCTTAAAACAGTCTCTCCAAAGCATGAAGGAAATGTAAAGGCCCTATAAGAAACTACAGAGTCACCGTTCTACATAAATACTTGTCACTTAACCATTTCAACTGCAATGTCACAACTTTGCAATAGTCAGAGGTACCTATTTAAAATTTGACTAACATATTCTTTATTGACTCTTCATGTTGACTTGTATATTCCAGTAAAGTACCATACCACTAAGAGTAAACTATAACTTGGAATGTGCTTGTGCTCATAAGGTTAGTAACTTCAAACCCTTAGATTTGTTTCTTATCCATCACTTGACTATTGAGACTTCAATAGTAAACATGATAGGAATTCACTGAAAGTACACACAGATCAAAACATAATCAGTACATTACCCCTTATTATGATAATATTAACATTACTGTCACAGCTGTGGTAAATTATTGGAAATAACTGCCTGATAACATTCATAATTGTCGGACTATTAATAAGCTTTATTTTATTATTAAATTTTTTTTTTTACATTGCATGCTCTTCAATGTATGGTATTTCAAAAGAATTGAAATCCATGTTATGAAATGTTAAACTGGAAATAAAAGTCATAATTAGAAATTATTTGTTAACAGTTTTTATTATCCATTATAGTGTTAGTATAAAGAACCTTTATTTCAATGTTTAAATTTTCTATTTAACTATCAGCTGATAGTATAGTGATAGATATAGTGCAAAATATTAATTCTAAATCAAATTAAATGAACAATCAATTTAGCCATTTAAACAAACTACCAGTGTTGGTTTGGTTATTTGCATATTCAGCCACCAAATTCACATATCTTATGTTGTGGGTTGGTCAGGTTGGGCCAAAAAATTACCATTATTACCTGGCTACTTCATTGTGTAAAATAGTATTCTAAATAAATTTAAATAAAAATCTATTTAGCCATCCAGGTTGGTATAGTTATTTAGCCACCAGATTCAACTTAGGGCTGTGGGCTGATCAGGTTGGGCCAATAAAGAAATACCAATATTATTATTTTCGATCAAAAATTTCTCAGTTTCTCATTTCAGGTAATTGGAATGTGTGCACTCTGCATTTAATACTGTTGGTCCCAGTTTTCACTAACGCCCACACAAACCCCTAGTAGATGAAAGTGAATGGTCAGAACTTTAAATTCATCTCAATTACAGTTGAATTAATTTAGGCTGATATTGAAGAAAAATGTGAAGGAAAAAGGTAATCGCTGTTATTGCTGCATGGACAACGTTACGGAAGCTTTACATTATCAGTTTAATCACATGAATGTCGTACCTATCGTAAAAAGAACTTGATTTACTAATGCTATGCGTGCCATGGGTAGGCGTAGCGACCGACAATTATAGTTAAGTAAATTACGATGTAAGTGAAAGAAGTAATCATACTGCCACGTAATACAATAACATCTGCAGGTTTAATTAAGGGATGTTTATTTAATTTCGCTAACAAGTAGGTCGTAGGGCCTTACATACCAATTCGTATCAGTTTTCTCGTCCAGAACATCCTTCCACGCAGCGACGAGGGCTTCCTTGTGCTTCTCTAAATTTATAGCCATTATTTCATGCTTTGTGATACTCTCCTAGGGTTTCTCAACAACGGAATTCCCAGGGAAATGTAAAATGCCGATGGGCTGCCTGACTCACAACAATCCTTTTACACAGATAAATACAATTAAAGTTCATTCAACTGTCATCGGAAGAGACAATAGACAACTTTTAATCATAGAATGCAGAATGGTGGATTTAAGGGCAGAACCACGCATGCAACTCTGAGGTGATTGAAATCTTGTGAAATAATGGCTGATGGATAACTGCCTTCTCTTAGTTCACTGCCACTATACATTGCGAAGAAATTGGCGATCGACATGTGACAAGGTACGCAAAGGTTAAAAGATCCCGTTACTAAAATATCACACCATACCAAGTGTACCAGTACCCATGTCTCATGACTATCGTTTAACGTGATTTTCACCTTCTACATAACTTCTTTATTTTATTTGAAACTTTGCACACTTCAATAATTTAAATAGTTTGTCCCATTACGACGGCCCTGGAGGAGGATCTAGCTTCCCGGAAAGAAATTTTGGGAATTTATAATATCTGAATAAAAACATCATAATAAATGGAGAAACAATTAAAATAGAAATAGAAAACTCGACTGTTTTTCTTGGAGTGACCTTAGATTGTAAGCTACAGTGGGGTACCCATATAGAAAGCCTAGCGAGTAAACTCAGCTCAGCTGCATATGCAATCAGGAAAATTAGACAGCTTACCGATGTTGAAACAGCTAGGCTTGTTTATTTCGCATACTTTCACAGTATTATGTCCTATGGGATCTTGTTGTGGGGAAAAGCTGCAGATATTGAAAGTATTTTTATACTACAGAAAACAGCTGTACGATCAATATATAAATCGGTTCACGCGAATCGCTTCGTGAAAAATTTAAACAAATAGGTATACTTACAGTAGCTTCGCAATATTTTTATAATAATATAGTCTTTGTGAGACAAAATATTACTCTCAAAAACAAAAAGCTGATATTAACAATCGACTTACCCGAAACGGACATAAATTAGTGATATCTGCATTTCGTCTGCGAAAGGTGCAGAACTCCTTTGTGGGGTTGAGTATACGCTTTTAAAAATGATTCCTAAGGTAATTCTTGACCTACCAATACATACATTTAAAAAATGTGTAAAAACACATCTAATACAGCGAGGTTACAATACATTTGATGAATTCCTAAATGACAAGGTAGATTGGAAGCAGCCAGCCTCGCTCTCATCTCCCGCAAGATAGAAAAATGATTGTAAATGTTGATGTTGGAAAAGAGCAAGTACTGAGTTCCTTGTCGGCTCTTCTCGGTAGAATCTGCTTTCCGAACCGGTGGTAGAGTCACTACAAACATACATACTTAACGTTACAAAAGTATAGAACTCTCAGGCATGCAGGTTTCCTCACAATGTTTTCCTTCACCGTTGATAGTGATATTTTAATGACATAAAAGACACATAAATTAGAAGAGTTAGAGTTGCTAGCTGGGGTTGTACTCGGCCCCCCGAAAGTGAAGTCGAGCTCCTACGCAATGCTCTATCACCGCTTCTTTTTCTTTAATAAATAAGTAAATATACTACGACATTATACACTTCGCCATCTAGCCCTGAGTAGACGTTAAAGTGTAACGGGTTCTAAAACGACTGATGAATAATTTTATGAATATTATACGAGTACATTAATACTGAGGTAGGTATATTATGCGGATAAAACCCAGACACTAAAAACATTATTTTTATTTATTTGGCGACACGCATTTGTAGGTAACTAGGCACGACCGAAGCCACCAGACAAGACCAAAAAATAATCAGAAATTATAAACTCCCATTTTGCTTATGCTAGGATTCGAACCCAGAACCACGGCGCTCACCAATGCGGAGATCGTCAACGGTGTATATTTATAATGATACTAGCGTACCCAGCCCGCTTCGCCTAGATTTTGCTTTATTTTATTTAAACAATATACTTACATCACTTAATTTTTAATTTAAGTCTCATAATATATTAAATCATTTATTTCTCTCCGTATTCATTCTCTTCTATTCTCTTCTCGAGCGGGTGAAGATCATTATCTACGCCCATGTACACCCAACAATAGAATATCATCATAGTAAATAAAAGCTGTATTTGACAGTTCAAAAATAGGAGTGCTCCGATCGTCACCAAACTTTACCGGGTTACTCGCCAGGTCAATCCGGAGATTCCCTGAAAGTTTCATTGAAATCGGTCCAGCCGTTTCGGAGCCTATATGAACATACCCACACACTTTCTCTATTATATATGTATAGAGATTATAGCATATCTATTTCCCTGGCAAAACAAAAGCTACGCCACCGTGTCGCCACACTAAACCCAAATAATAGGAAAAAGACCCGTAACTTCCATGGCTTGCGTGCGCAAAATTTCCTTAGCGTCTGACGATGGCGGATTGTCCACCGTAGACCGTACTACGTTTAGTAACAAACACATTCTCTTGGCGGGCAAACGTGACCGTAGCCATGCCATGTTTACTAACGTAAAAGTTATGTTTACGATAACATAAAAATAAACAAAGTTATAAAACAATAAACACTAGTTATAGAAAATGTGGGTGGATGTTAGTGGTAGGGAAAGACAGAATTATATGTCGGCCGCTAACGGATCGTTTATTCCTGGGTAAGTAAGTAAATAAATAAATGCTTACTATTATGTAAACCTTGGTCATTTAGAAATGTCCATTTCATGTAGGTCAAGCAGACAGCCTAGTTGTTTTAACGAACTGTGAAAATAAAGCATGTTAACGTTAAATGAGAATGACTATAATTTTCTATAACTTGACCGCGATCAGTCCTGGTCGAAATTGACTGAACTCGAGATATATAAATAGTCACGAAAACTTAAGTCGTTCCTCGTTGACCTAATCAGTTTCTATAAAACCTCGTGACCACTGGGGCCAAAGCTTAATATCGGTAAGTTCTCTAAGAAGTCAAATTTTAATCTTCTACCGATACTACACGCGGCTAAAGCCAAAAGTCAAAGTACTTACTTTAGGAGTTAAAGGCTCCCCGCACACACGTTCATATTATTGGCAATATTCTACATATTGTCTATAACATTGCCTTTGTGATGGGCGTATTGAAGAATTAAAGTATTGGTAATAAATATTATCAAAATTTATATTGTATTAATAATGTTGACTATAAATCATAGCTTCTCTTTAAACCCCACGTAGGTATCCTGCAAAATATTATTAGACGTCTGCATACTTGCTACATAAACACATAAATAAATAAAATAAATATACTACGACAACAAACATCTCCATCTAGCCCCAAAGTAAGCTTTGCTTGTGTTATGGGAACTAAGATGACTGATGAATATTTTTATGAATAATATACATACAAACTTAAAATATACATATAAACACCCAGACACTGAAAAATATTCATGCTCATCACACAAACATTTTCCAGTAGTGGGAATCGAACCCAACATACGAACATCACCATCGAACAATACATACAAAATTAAATATAAATTTAAAAACTGTATGTTAGATACAGTTTTTAAATATTTTACCTTACTCATTGACTGCTTCCGAACCGCCCTTAATATTCATTTGAAATCCCATAAACTCTGCAAAAAAATATCAATCTGTAAAGAGCAAGATATTTAAATAGCAATAGTTTCCAAGTTTTGTCGATTACAAATAAACCAACAAACAAATAAGAAGCAGTGTACTTGCCCGATCCGGGAATCGAATCCTAGATGTGAAAAGCAGAGTATACTTCCACTGGGTCTTATTAGACCTCATTTTCATTGAATAAAAAAATACATAATCCTCATTCAGCTATTATTGTATTTTTCCATTGTTTCTAAAAACAGTGAAAACGCCCCGCGCACGTCTTACTTTACACCCGCGGAATGTTGCTAGGTCATAAAAATTTTCCCATTTTCCCATTTTATGGTGAATGCTTAGAACATTAGAGGTAAAATAATTATTGTCAACTGCTAAATGGTATGAGTGGCTAACTTTGGCTACGTTTGTTTGAGAAACCAATTTAAAGTGGAGTGGTTTTGGATGCTTCAATATTAGTCGTTTACACTGTTTCTGTATGTTCTGAATTCTGTGCCCATTTTATTCTCAACATAAATACCCTCGCATTTGGTTCGGTAGATAAACATTTCTGTTTTAATGGATTGTTTTGGGCACTTGTTGCGCAATCTACTATAAAGTATCGATTTATTCAATCAAAGGAAGACGAACATAAATCGTGTAACTTTTTCAGGGAGTACGTGCTCCCTGAAAACAACTGACGTTCAACTCAGCACCACTACCACGGTAAATTTATAAGCGTCTTAAGGACTGCCTATAATGAGAAAGTATGTACTCCATATATGCGTCGCTTGTCATATGGCGGTGGGATTGCATTATACAGCGTGATAGATACATCACCCAATAATCAATCATCATACAATTAGTATATCATATACTTATTATATACTATAGATTTATTTTTTTAATTTCTTACAATCATAAGTAGCTATACATCGGCGACTTAGTGTCCTGAAACTCCACTCAGTTTGTATGGACATTGCACAATCCTCTAAGCAAAATTTTAAAATTTCAGCGGGTAGGTGAATAATTACGCCGCCAGCAGGTCTCATACATCGTGTCCCATAAAAAATGGATCAAACTTTTGCGGAAGATACATCACCCAATTATCTAAAACAAATTTGATCAGTTTTAAAAAAACCAAGGGTGACCAAGTTTTTCGGTTTTTTACAAGAGATTGTTTTTAATGTGGGTTGTCTTAATCAAAGAAAAAATCTATAGTATATAATAAGTATATCATATACTAATTGTACTATGCTCAAATAAAATCACTTAATTTAATGCGGCGACAAAATTGTTTGTTTACGCAAATGGAAATTTCTATTTGAACAAGGCTGGTTAGTCGTAGTTAGGGAAAATATTCGGAAAACTCGCTCTCAGTGGATAGCGTGCGAGAATTTATTATGCGACATGAACATTGAACAAGACAAATTCTTATGAAACATGCTTTGAATAATCTTTACGGTTGATTTGCTGAAGCCGTAACGGCTCAGTGGTTAAAAGAACTCGTGTAAAAATCACCGTGTTTAAATCCTTTTTTGCAGGTTTGACATCTGCAATAAAGGGTTTTGTAAAAAATGCCAATCAAACCCTTGGAAACCAGTTTGTTTTCCTAGCATAAAAAGTAGCCTACGCTCTCCGTCCTTATACCTAACTAGACTTAGGTAACCAATGAGTGATAGATTAGTTTTAGTTTGTGACGGAAAGACAAACAAAAAAACACACAGACTGTCGCATATAGAACAACGTGTAAACGAAAACCGAAATAGTACTTCACAGACTTTAGAGGTACATTATGTACTGTCTCTGAGACTTATCTGTGAAGCCGTTAAAACTCTATCAGATACAGGTACGCGTCAATTCATCATTTGTGTAGTATCTAGCCATGATTGATTAAATATAAATAAAAAAATATTCTAGGACAATAGACACATCGCCATCTAACCCCAAAGTAAGCGTAGCTTGTGTGGTGCTAAGATAGCTGATGGATATTTTTATAAATATAATACACATAAATACTTACTTATTAAATACAGATAAATATCCAGACACTGAAAAACAATCATGTTTATCACACAAAGATATTTCAGCTGTGGGAATCGAACCCACGGCCTTGGACTCAGAAAGCAGGGTCGCTGCTTACTGCGCCAGTCGGCCGTCAAGTATGTTTTGATACATTGTTTATGTAGTAGTGTCGTGATAGCCCAGAGGGTAGGACTGCGACTTCACTATCGTGGGTCCGAGATCGAATCCCAGCACGCACCTCTAACTTTTCTAAGTTATGTGAGTTTTAAGAAAATAAAACATCACTTGCTTCAATGGTGAAGGAAAACATTGTGAGGAAACCTGCATGCCTGAGAGTTCTAAATAACGTCCTCTAAGCCGTGTGAAGTCCACCAATCAACTGTTCCAGCGTGGTGGACTACGGCCTTAACCCTTTCTTATTGAGGGAGAAGACCCGTGATCTTTAGTTGTCTGGTAATTGTTTACAATGACTAATGGATCGTATATACTCAAAGCCAGATAAAAGTTTTTTATTATGAATATTCCTTTCCCAACGCTTCTTAGACCTTACAAAATATCGTAGCATAACATCGGCATAGTTATACTGCATTAATTTTTGCGTACTGACATTTGAAAGCAAGTCAGTTAAAGTGTGACTGCAGAAGTATTCCAGCGTTATTTCAAGGTCATTTGTAAGGCCATATATTCTCCATGCCTATGACCTTCAAGATTTCGGTCCACCTCCTAAATTTTTAAGCTATTCGGTACCTATTAAACAGGCATTATACGGCCTTCATGACTTCGACGTATAGCGTTAACAATACTTAGCAATGATAAATGGGTATTATGACTATTGTATATTTTTCGGGAAACACCCAAAAAACAAACCGGAAATTAAGCTATTTAGCTTATATATCCGGCGTGCAGATAGTCTCACAAAAGCAACACTGTAATCATGACTATACGATCTAACAGTCATAACAGATTGCTTAGTCAGACGAATAACCGAATTAGGGTAAAATCGCATTTGTGAGCATCGATTCACATATTTTTATCCATTGAAGATTGATGTTTTGTATTATGATACATGATTCTCATATAAACATGGATACATCGACAAACTTTTTTTTTACGCATTGTGCAGCTTACAAATGTCAACGTCTGAGAAAGGATGGTTAGCTTAAATGAAGACTTTTTTTACGACCCCAGAGTTTTCTATTTATTAATTTTATCATAGGTCAAAGTTTAAGTAAATATAATTATTTTACAACGAAATGAGTACATCACATCTTATATTGGTGAGTATGTTATAAAAGTATGTAATGGTGCAATTTGAAATCTACTGTCCCTGATTTAGGTAAAACCCTGTATTATAAGCTCCGGTGTTCTCCTTTATCGGAGATGCTGAGGCATATAGAAGCTGTAGTTATATTCAAGAATACGAAGACTGTCTTGGAGTATTCGTCTTTTATTCATATCTATGTTATTTGTTAATAAGAAAACTATCTATTTTTACTTATAACATGATATTTGTTAATTATGCATTGTAATAGCAGTCGCAAATAAATCGCTAATAAAACTACACGTACAGTGCGGATTGGTGGAATTCACACTCCTTTAAGAATATTATGTAGAACTCTTGGGCATGCAGGTTTCCACACGATGAAGTGATATTTTAATTACATAAATTTAATTTTAATTACGCCAAATTATATACGTTGGTTTGTTATACTTTTCTTTTTTTATGAACTTTTTGTGGTTGATTGATTGATTGATAAAACCACATATCTCAGAAAAGTTATAGGTGCGTGCTGGGCTCGAACTTTGCACTCTGAAAGTGAAGCCGAAGTCCTGGCCACCGGGCTATCACCGCTCGCATTTATTTATGTATTTATCTTATTTATACCAGTCTACTGTTAAACTGAAGGTCTCTCCCAGCGGGAGCAGACGGGTCAATTATAATAGTAGGTATATTATGGTAAGTAATTGTAGTATAGCGTCATATTTGCTTAGTCGCCTCGTAAGACACCCGCGGGAAAAGAAGTGGTGACAACTGTACTCTGATCTGCCTCCACCACACCGATCCGGCGGTTGTAACTACGAATCATGAAAGCCGATTTACTTTTTTAAAATACTATTATCGAAAGGTGAAAGCTGCCGCGGGTGTCTGCACTCGTCTCGGCCAGAACGGCAACGTGAACAAAAGTAATTCTATCAACAGATAGTGAAACCGAATCGCTCATTGTTCCCACGATCTCGATTCGCTTCGATTATTGTCCAGGTGTGGAATTACATAGGCACCAATACTATGGCTTGTCGTTACATAACACACAGCCTTTTATGTTATGAATTACCCTCGTTATACTTAACGACAATTAAGTAAATTGTCGTTGAGTATATCAAATAAGTATCGAACACTTTGATGTAATCATATCATCATTTATTCATCAGCGGACTTGGAATTCTAAGTTCAAATTTTGTAGATACTTTAAGTCATGTGATTCCGTTTTCAAAAAGGTAGGTTACAGTTATCCTAGTTTATTCATTTGTATTTTTTTAATAGATTATGTCATCATATTCGTACCTATAAAAGTCGCATCCTGCTGTCCCCGTAGACGACTGACTGACAGACGACGACTGTCCCCGTGGATGGACAGCGGGGACATAGATTTTTTTTAAATCTAAGTACTGTCCCCGTTAAAGGGCTAAATCGTCAGTAACCTGGTAGAATCCTCACCTATCGTTCTATTTGGTTATCAGCAATTTTTATACCCTCTACATTGGTAACTTGTCAGAATCTTTATAGAGTCTGATTTGAAATACGAACTGTGCGTGCTCGTCACGTGGCAAATGGCAGTTAAGTTAACAAACTGGTTGACCGTGACAGATATAACTGTAACATGACACGATGTAGTGTAAGATTACTCACAGTATGCACGTAGGTACCTAGTATTAAAGCAGCGAGGCAGTGCACCACTATCCATTAAGATTTATTTAAGATGTTGTAAAAAAAAAAATAACAAACAAGAACCGACCTTGTTATACAAGTAAATACTGTCTACAACATTTTAAGTCGGTGCCAAGTAAAATGTAGAAAGTTACTATGTACCTACATACATACTGTCGGACGCATAGCACGGGTTCCGGCCGGCCAGAAGCACGACCAGCAACCTCCTTAGCTATATGACTGACATTGTGGCAGCAGTTGATAAAGGTGGGCAAACTGATACAGCGTATTTTGATTTAAAAAAAGCTTTTGACTTGGTTGACAATGATTTGTTACTGGAAAAGTTTGCAGCGGTCGGATTCACCCCTCAGTTGCTATATTTTTTTGCGAGTTATATAAGAGATAGGCAGCAATATGTTGATAACAGAGGTAATAAGTACGAACCGTATTTAACTAGATCTGGTGTGAGTCAGGGCAGTACCTTGGGACCACTTCAGTTTATAATGATAAACGACCTACCGAAAGTGGTTCAAAATGCTAAGTGCTTGTTGTTTGCAGACGACCTTAAACTATCTTTGACGGTTGGCGATAAGACTGACTGCGCAAGGCTGCAAAAACACGTAGAGAGAGTGTTGAGGTGGAGCAGAGACAACTACCTACAGTTTAACAACTCAAAGTGTGCAGTTATCAGTTTCTCTCGGTCACATACCCCCTTCCTTTTCGATTATAAACTTAACGCAATGCCGATAGCAAGAGTAGTAGAGGTGAGAGACTTGGGCGTTAACTTCAACACTGGGCTAACGTTTCGTAGTCATATCATGAAATGCTGTACAAAGCATATAGAAATCTAGGCTTCATGCTTCGTACGGTTCGTGGTTTCAACAATATGAAGGCTGTTGCCGCTCTGTACAATGCACTAGTTAGGAGTCAATTAGAAGCTAATGCAGTCATTTGGGCCCCAAATGAAACTAAATATAGCCTCATGTTGGAGCGGGTGCAAAATAAATTTATTAGGTACTTATATAGGTATTTATTAGGTACTTACACTCAGAGCAATGTGATTTGTATTGTTGCGCTCTGAGTGAATTCACAAGGATCGCAATGTGGGTTATTTTTAACCCGAATAGGTAATTAAATATTATAATGTTAAGATTATGTAAAAAAACAGTTACAAAGTAGCAAGAAAACCACTGATTTTCTGCATTTTACTCCAGGATCGTCTCAAACAAAAAATAATTCTATATCTTTATAAATGACAGAGTTCTGAGCTAATAAGCATTAAAAAAAAATACAACTGAATTGAGAAACGCCTAATTTTTTGTAAATCAGTTGAAAACAAGCGTGTATCAAATTAAAAAAAAATCATGTCTACCTATTAATAAGGATGTTCTTAAGAACAACGAAGGACTTCCACATTTGAAGATGGCGCCATACAGCCGTCATATTATTTATTGTTGTTTTTTGTAGTCTTGGGGTGAGGTAACTAAGAATTCTACCAATAACTCCATATATATTCTGTTTTTAAAAAGTCGAATGCGAATCACTGATTTCATTTGATTTGAAGGTCAAATCAAATCCATGGAAGGTACCACATAGTTGGTAGGTACTAGGAACCCATAGCTTTTATACGAAAAAAATGCCGACAATTCCATCGATGGTCGTGAAATCCATTACCATGGCAAACCTTTGCGTTAAAATGTATGTAATGTTGATGTCAAGGTTACGGCGGCAATGTTAAAACCCTATTTTAACTGGAATGTCATTAAAAAATAAGTTTTTATACGCAGTCGTATCACTTGGAATATCAGTAAAAATAATAGAGCATGCTTTATTCAAAGCATTGCATGTTCGTAATATGTACTTAGTTGTTTTTTAAAGTTGGTCATAAAATAAATTTTATAACTATATAGGAACTCAAAACAGCTTTCCATGTCTCGAACTGCAAAATTCTACGGGTGCTATAAAAAGTTATGTTAGACGATGAAAGATTCTCAAAGATCCCAAAATCGTATTTCCTTAACGGATGAACCGATTTTGATTTAGTTTTTTTTTTGTTTGAACGGTGATTTATTCGGGAGTGTTCTTACCTGTTTGATGAAAATCGGTCCAAGATGGGGGCCGCCACAAAATGGCAGATAACATATGTTTCTCCTTCCATATGGGTATCAAATAAAAGAGCTTGACTAGTGAATAATGTACACTATATTAAAAGTCGTGTTGAACACCAGCCCACACTAGAGAAAACAGAAATTGGTCATTCGCAAATTTCAAGGAACACTTAACTACACAGCGTTCGCCATTGCGCCAGGGTGGTCAACTGAGTTCAGGTTATGATAATAAAATCCTAATTTTGAATTAAAAAATGAATTCAAGTTGAGATAATGTAATTCGAATTTCGAAAAAAATATTATAATAAAAAAAGAATAATAGATTTAATTCCCATAGACCAAGGTGCTTCGAAATAAAAAAAAAATGCCTTGTTTGTTTCGACGACCTGGATTTGCATCAACTTCTAGTCCTAAAGATAAAAATTGGTTGCCTGTAAAGTCGGTATACGGGCGAAAGTTTTACGTGACAACGACTTTGAGTGGTAAAATAATTTTAATGTGAATATTCATTCGTATAGTAGGAAGAAGGATGAAATAATAGTAACAATTTAAAACATTTATTTATACAAAGAATTATATTTAAAACATTAATTTATACAAAGAATCTCGCACTGAATTTCATATTAAGAAAATTTTATTTTTTCCTTTACACATACATACGTATTTATATACAAAT
This sequence comes from Pararge aegeria, assembly GCF_905163445.1. Lineage (NCBI taxonomy): Eukaryota > Metazoa > Arthropoda > Insecta > Lepidoptera > Nymphalidae > Pararge > Pararge aegeria. Next base: position 3,412,878 of record NC_053195.1, on the reverse strand, counting down.
ATACATACAATAACTTGCAATACATTTGCGTACAATGAAACAGCGTTTACTACAAAGGGACGCGTGCCTTTCACTTTTTATGTCTGTCTCTCTCGCTCTTAGGCGGGCTAACCATGCCCGAGTGGAAGGGACGCGTGCCTCTCACTCGCTCTCATTGTGAGCGCATAACGTGAGCGGGGCGTAACGCAGTTTCTTGAAGTATCACCCGGCAAACCAATTTATAAGACGTTGTCACGTCAAAATGCGAATTTATTTATTCGTAAAATATTTATATACCCAACTCCAACGTTTTATATTACCGAATCACGAAATACCTCTGGAGGTAGCATAAGTATATTTCATAACAAATAATATACTATTTTAATAATCCATATGATGTTAGCTTTATCTGATGTAGTTCAACTACGGCAGTAAGATAAAAACTATGGCAATGTTTTATAAGTCTCAGAGACTAGAATAATGTAAGTACCTCTAAAGCATGTGAAGTAATATTTTGATTTTCATTTACACGTTATATAATATATTTTTAGGTATCTATCACTGTTACGAACTTTCTGAACTGTTGAAACCCATTTACCCTACGGCTATTATCAAGAAGGCAATCTCGCCAATCATTAGGTTATCACACGTTCGACTTAGCAAGGCCGCAAATCGCAATCGTTTCGTTCCTAGCACTGGCAGCGCTATCCAAGACTTCAACTTTAACACATGACTTTGTCCAATGAAATCATGAATCCCTAGATTTATCTATGTGCCTAGAGTGATATTTTCTATCACGTTTACTAATTCGATCACTTGGATAAATAAGTGGGCGGATCACGTAACATGGAGGACCGGTAGACGTTGGGGTCCCAAGGTACTGGCAGTGGGGTCCTCGCACTGGGAACTGTTGGTACACTACTTGACTAGGTGGACAGACGAAATCAATCGAGTCGCAGGGAGTCGAGGCACAAGACCTTGGGGAATGGAAGTCCAATACAAAAGACTTATTATAAATAAATAATAAATCAATATACCTCGTCAATGGTGGGTGCGGCTGCTACCAGTGCCGAGCAGGCTAAGGTGCGTAAATATGAACACCTGGATAGCAGCTTTCTTTTTTGTGACTTTTGGAGTAGACTTTGGGACCGTGGGGTTCAGAGACAAGAGCTCTTTTCAAAGAATTATCGAAAAGGGTTATCGAGTCTACCGGTGATCCTAGAGCGGGCAGTCATCTTGGCCAACGAATTAGTTTGGCCATCCAAAGGGGCAATGCTGCATGCATCTTAGGAACTGTGCCTCGCTGCGGTGGTTTTTTAGGACGTTTTAGATTTTATTTAGTTTGAAATAGTTTATTTCAGGTTATATTTATAAAACAATTATTTTAAAGAATAAATAAATATTAATCCATATACTACGACAATACACACATCGCCACCTAGCCCCAGAATAAGCGTAGCTTGTGTTATGCGTACTAAGATAACCGATGAATATTTTTATGAATAATATACATTCATACTTATAATATACAAATAAACACCAAGACACTGAAAAACATTCCTCACAAAAACATTTTCCATCGAACCCACAGCCTTGTCTCAGAAAACAGGGTCGCTGCCCACTGCGCCAATCGGTCGTCAAAAAATATATATTATTTGACGACCGATTGGCGCAGAGTTTCAATAGTCGCAGAGTTGCCCTGGCGTAATAATAAAAAAAAGCATACTTAAATATGTAGCAGTGAATAGCATCTAGCGGTCGTAGCTATGATTAAAACGATGAAACGTTTCACCATGTTCAACCTATAACTATCGATTGGTTCAAAAACTTGGTAAAAGCGGGAAGTTTTCATGTCTCTAAGGACCATGCAAGACCGAACCTGATACGGGTAAATACTAAATAGTTGGAAATTAAACTACATCTAATTATACCGTGAAAAGAAATAGGCTTCTCGGTATTCCTCATAATACAAAAAAAAAACCAACTCGATAAGTGAAGTATTTCGCTCGTTATCGTGACCACGAGATACGGGATCCGCACAAATAGACACACGTCCACAGAACTTTTTTAAACAGTTTTTTAATTAGTTTAAACAATAAAAAGATTAGTAAATATCATGAGTTTTCAAAATGGTGTTTTTTCTCAACATTTTTCTATTTATATTCACTTATAATAAAAGCAATAAAGAATAAAAGAGTGTCATTTTAAGTTGGAGAATCACTCGGTGTGCGTAAACTGACAGTAATACCCACCTCAACGCGTGCAATAGCAGTCGTAATGCAGAGCTGGTATTACCACATATTAGTCATCATCATCATTATATAAACCCATTACCGACACGACAAGGATCTCCTTCCACAATGAGAAGGGGTTAAGGCTTAGTCCACCGCGCTGGCCATGAAACATTATGAAGACCTCTCAGGCATGCAGGTTTCCTCACGATGTTTTCCTTCACCGTTGAAACAAGCGATATATAAAATACTTAAAACGCACATAACTTCGAAATGTTAAAGGTGCGTGCTGCTCGAAGTCCTATTCACTGGGCTAACACCACTACTATAGGTAGTATGTGGCTCGTAAAGCATTGACAGTAAAGTCATGTCTAAGCGCCAACGCAGTGAATGTTTTATAGTATTAAGGAATACGTCAATGATGCTTGGGTGTAAATTATTGCTCTAACCAGGTTGCTTCTTAAATAGTTTTAAATGACAATGTGAGATTGTGATAGCAAAAAAAAAAACAACCGGCTAATTTTGTTATGCTTAGGCTTCTACTTAAACCAGGGCGCGTTCGGAACCCTCGTTGACGAATTTAGTTATCGCCTATGTCATATTTTACATGTAATGTACGCATCAAATGCGCCGTCTATTTGAATAAAGAAATATTTGACTTTGACTTTGAATGTGTTAACGTGCCATTGCAAGCGCAAGCCTCTTTCTTCTCTCATAGGAAAGATGAATGGATCATTTTGATACAATGCTCCGAGGCACCGGGGTGACAAGGAATTTCTTGACAGGTATAACCAATACTTGACAATTATTTATCAGTCCAACCTTGTATGTGACCTAATGGACAAAGAAAACCTATAGCCCGACATGCGACAGTCCAACACAAATGATTTATAAATTAAAGCCTATTTATTTAAGGTTTCCTTGACCATAAACTAAATAAGAAACAACACTTTGTCATCGTTCGCGGTGACATTCATTCCATTGGATAATTATAGTCTGTAGGCAGACTACATAACTCTGTAATAAAGAAACTCTGAAACTATTATATGATACCTTACCGCGACTTATATTTTAATTCCTGTATAATAAGACTATGCTTATTTCAAATATTTTATAATAAATGTATTAGAAGAATATTTTGGGGGGCCGAGTTCGATTCCCGTCGACACATCTGCTTTTTCTGAGTTATGTGTGCAATTATCTGTGTGTTATAAGTATTTATGTACATTAGTCATAAAAATATTAATCATTAATCTTAGTACACATAAAACCACAAGGAAAAAAGCCTAGGTAATAGAAACCTGAGGAATTAGTTCCCAAAATACATAAACACGAGCACTTAAATTGTCATCAAACAATGAACGCAGTGAATCCGTGGGCATTCGCCGTTCCTGGTACATCCGTCGCCTTACCTTGACTATACTTTACGTCTATCATTTAAAGGTTTCATTCACACGATACGTTTATAAAACTTCTTTAGCACATTGTGCAAATAGCAACTACATGTTCTTCTTCTGCGGCACATAATGGCCATGTTGAGAATAGCAGAGCTTTTCTCGACAGAGCTCGTCCAGGGAATTAAATAAATAAACTAACATAATACACATCGCCATCTAGCCCCAAAGTAAGCGTAGCTTGTGTTATGGGTACTAAGATGACTGATGAATATTTTTATGAAAAATATACATAAAAAACACTCATGTGTACATCACAAAAACATTTTCTTGTTGTGGAAATCCAACCGACAGCCTTGGACTCAGAAAGCAGAGTCGCTGCCCACTGAGCCAATCGGCCATCACGAGAATAGCAGAGCTTTTTGTGATAGAGCTCGTCCGGGAAAGTAAATAAATAATCACGACAAAACTCACGTCACAAATAGCTCCACAGTAGGCGTAGCTTGTGTTATGGGTACTAGGGTGACTGATTAATATTTTAAGAATACACAAATACTTATAATATACTGATAAACACCCAAATACTGGAAAACATGCATGTACATCACACAAACATTTTCCAGTTGTGGGAATCGAACCCACAGCCTTGGACTCAAACGTCAAGCAACTTTACTGTCTTCCGGTCTAAAGTTAGTACCTAGTTGCCGTTGTTAGATGCAGATGAGGCTTAACTGTAAGTTATAGTTGTAGTGCGGTTGTTTCGTCTTACGTGTTCCTTGCATAATCTGCGAATTGTAGCTCTGTTTGGTTTTCTACACATCATGAAAGCTTGGTTAAGCTTTTAACCATAAAAAAATCAAAAAAAAAGTTGCTTGCGAAACTTGTAAGTAACTTGAGCCAGTAACTTGCGCCGGTACTTGCTAGCCACAGGAGTTGGGTAGAATTTTCGGAAATGCGCCAGATTGTTTTTTTTATTTTTTACCAGATAAATTGCTGTAAAATATAAAATAAAAACCGATCCTTCCATTAAAATTTGTTTCTTACACCAGTCGGTGGTAATTTCTCAATATTATTGACACTGGATACAAAATAAAATTTGCTTTGGCCAGTAGCTTGCGTAGGTATTTAGCTCGTTAGAACTTTCGGAAACGCGTCAGCATATTTTTTTTTGATATATTGCCACATAAATTGCTAAAAAATATTTTTAAAAAAACCCTTCAAGCAATTCAGTTATTTTGTTTTTATTTTAACGCTCAATCTGCGCGAATCCTTAACACCTCGTCACCTACATTTTAAATAGGCTAAACACAAAATGGAACGCATATTCGTGGCCTACGCTCGTTTATAAGTTCGCTATCAGAAGTTAGGTATAGTTTATAAAGCCATTATTTGTTAACCTTGAAAAGTAGCTTTTGAGTTTTAAAACAAATGGTAGGTACTTACACATTAATAATTTAGGTCCGTGTCCCGTTTTCAATAAATCTAATTATAGTCTGTCTGTTATTTCAAAATGTTACTAATATTTTTTTAGTACACTCGACGTTAGCCCTTTAGTGCAATCTAACCTGGTGTTAGTGATAATGTGCTTGCTACATGCATGAGGCGTAACACCTAGCCTCAGGTTGATGGACACTTTTCCGGCAGTGTTCCTGCGAAATTTTGCTCTGCCTATAGGCGATGATTTTCCACTTACTATATTCTCGGTCGATCAATTATTACTAAGTAAAAATATATAGTCTCTGACCGCACCTCACGTCGTAGAAATAAATTCCACCCTCATCATCTGGATGCCTGGTATTCTTCTACTGTTCGAAATACCAGATCATTTCTACCGCGCACTTGCAACTAACGGTCTCCCATCTGATGTGTTTCCTCAGGGATACAATCTGGGGTTGTTCAAGGGGCGGATAAACAAATTGCTTAAAAGCCGGCAACGCATCGGTGGCTCCTCTGGTGCTGCAGATGTTTATGGGCGGCGGTGATCACTTACCATCAGGTGACCCACTTGCTCGTTTGCCCGCTATTGATATAAAAAAAAAAAACAAATATAGGTTCTCTAGTCTAAAAATTTTTGTGCGGAGGAAGTCACGGATAAGTACTAGGCATCCATAACATGTTCCACGGGCCTTGGACAAAGCTCGCGTGTTATTCGCCCCTAACAACTACCTGAAATATAAACAATAGTACACGAATCTGACATTGACCCTTTTATTGCCATACAATCATATGCCATGAAATTTTACATTTCCTTGTTCATCTTCATACGCATGGTTGGTTTCGATTCTCAGATTTTGAACCAATTTTTTTTTAATAAAATATCCCAAATAGTCTGCGTTTTGTAAATAATTCTCCTGTTAAAATATAAAACCTTGGCTCCCACTTTCCCGGGTGTATCCGTTCCAATTGGCGACCATATTGAGCTCTTGGGTGTCAACATCTCATCCAATCTCAATTTTTGCAAGTGCATCGAATCTAAAGCCAAAGTGGCTGCTAAAAAACTTGGTATCCTTAATAAGGTTAGCCGGTACTTCACGCCAGGTCAACGCCTGCACTGTACCAGGCTCAAGTGCGAGCAAGCATGGAGTACTGTAGTCACCTGCTCTGCCAAGTACCAGCTTGAAGCTTTAGATTCGGTGCATCGTCGCACCAGGAGAATTATAGGTGACAAATCGTTTGATTTGAGATTTATCGTTACGATAACTTTAATGGTAACACAATGTTAAGATAATATGTAAGAAAACATCATAAGTGTCTGTTATAATGTCTACATGAATAGAACATTTTTGAATTTGAATTTGAATTTGAATTCCAGAGTTCACTTTTGCAACCACAGACGAATTATTAACTTGTTCATCCGCAACTTGTAGCCATTTAAGGAAGCACATAACTATATTTAGTGGTAATCTTAAAAATGCTATTATGTAGTTTGGGCTAGCATGTCTCATGTTACCTAAATAATCGTCATGTTACCTAATATTTCGTTTACGATCAGAGCAATCTGCGGTTTTTTTACCGTAATAGCTAAACAACAATCGCTAAGGATGCCACAGTTCAAATATAATTTTTACACAAACGAGAAAATCGTTGAGTCTCTTAAAATAACTTAAGTTATCATATAATCATCTTCTATAGACTTTAACAGTCCATTGCAGGATTAGAGCAGACGGGTCGGTGAACGCAGTAGATGATAGTAGTAGAACAGAGAAAGCTGCTACCCGTTTTTAGTTATATTCCCCTAGTCGCCTCGTACGACCACATCGGGAATAGTCAGTGACGATTGTATTCTGATCCGCCATCACCACACAGCATGATCGGCATACGCACAATCGAAATCCATTCCAAATCCCAATTCTAATTAAGTGCTCGCCGAGGTAGGGAAGGCATCAATATCCATAGCCTATAGCAATCCACTGCTGGCCTGTCCCAACCCGCAGGGTGATTACGTATCTCGCGACAGCAATGCGACAGGCGTAAATCTTGCAAAAAAAAAAACACCCGGCTAAGTTTGTTGTGGGCTTCTTCTTAGACCAGGACGCGTTTGGAACCCTCGTAGCTTTAGTTTTAAGTTTACGAATGTGTATAACGCCATCATCGCACTACCGTGTAATTCTTATGTACGCATCAAAAGTGCCACCTATGGGCCTACTTGAATAAAGATATTTTTGACTTTGACTTTGCAATCACTGCTGTCAAACGTCACTTTTCCATACAATAAATAAACAAAAGTGGCGTTTTACAGCAATGATTGCAAGATTTACGCCTCTCGCATTGCTGTCGCGAGATACGTAATCACCTGCGGATTTTTTCCCAATAATCACGTTGGGCAGACGCCCTGATGATGGCAGTAGATGTAGCACTGGCAACGCTGCTGCCCGTTTACCCCTATATGCCTGTGGTCACCTCGTACGACACCCGCGGAAAGAGAAGGGACTATTCTAATCTGCTGTCAGCACACCCATGAAAAAGGTAAAGAAGTGGAAAAAGCGAATTTGCTAACCCTGGTCCCGGGCAAGAAATAAGAATAACTAAACGTAGACCCCAAATCCTAGGATTCCTAAAGAAACGTACCCACAATCTCGTGATCTGTAAATGGACATGATACTAATGAGGCAGTGTACACAGCTAAAAAAAATATTTCCTACAATAAGTTTAAGTGCCAACCCTCAAATTACCAGACATTTATACCGTGAGAGTTTAGACTGGTTTGATTTCCGCATTTCGTCTCCGAGAGTGGTAGAACAATGGCCCATTCCGTAATAGCACTCGTACTTTCCTTACTTTCTGTGATAGATGCCAACGTTTATTACAATCGGCACTGTTTGCTGTTGAAAGGAAGATGTAAGTACATTACTTACCTAATAAATGCATTGAGCACGCAAACATTTTTTCAATTTTATATACCTACATGCGATGTACGTAGGTATATGTGTAAAATTGTGAGCTTAGTTAGCACGATTTGCTTAGGCAGAGGACAAATATTTTATCCCTTATATTTTTACAACGGATAAAATTATCTGGTCTACCTGCCAAAGCTCTGCTACAAAGGAAAAGAAAAGTTTACTCCCGTTCGACCATCCATGCTTGGAGAGTAGCAACACTAATCATTTACTATCTTTAAGTTACAAGAACACAGACAAATACTCATAAAGTAAATTACGTGCCATAGATATGACACCTAGCTATCTACTCATAGATCGTGTTTACAGGTGTAGCCGCTTGTCCTCGCACAATGCACCCCTACCACACGCGATGCGACGGGCAGACCTTGTCACAACGAACTTGCGATTCGCCCTTACTTTACGTCATAGGTATAGTAACTAATTGGACATTGATAACTGCCTGACGCCCGAAATCAATAATCAATCCTGATCCAAAAATTCCCTTCTAAGATTTATAGTTCAATCCATTTTTTGAAAGAATCATGCAAATATGTGATCCTGGGATTGAGTTTGTTATTTTAAAAATTGGATTGCTAAACTTTATTATAGGTTAGTAAAAGTTAGGGTTTAAGTCGGGCTCGTACCCAATGCGCTATCGCCGCTTCTTTTCTAAGTTATGTGCGTTTGAAGCAATTAAAATATCACTTGCTTCAACGGTGAAGGTAAACATCGTGAGGAAACCTGCATGCCTGAGAGTTCTACATAATGTGTATGTTCTACACTGAACCAGCGTACTGAAGTACGGCCTCAAACCCTTCTCATTGTGGGAGGAGACCCGTGCTCTGTAGTGGGCCGGTAACGATCGTGATGATTATTGGTACGTGGATTAGAGATCGATCGAGTGACACGTAATAATCCACGGATAGTATTAATCCCTATCAAGGGATCACCATCATCATTACCAACCCGTTAGGTGTAGGGCCTAGTCTACCACGCTGGCCAAGTGCGGATTGGTGGACTCCAAACAATTGCTTAAATGAAAAACGCACGTAGCACCTAAGGTGCGAGTTGGGCTCTGCTCTGACCACTAGGCTAACAAATACATTATTCTGTCAAGAGATATGTACATTATTAATTTCGGGCATAAGTCGCCAAGCTTACATTTATTGCTGAACGTTCTCATGTAGTCGAATCTTAAAAACAGTGACCCACTTCCATGTTTTATATACTCTCTGCTACCTTGAATTTTAAATAGATATATGAAACCGAATACAATTCAACAATCTGATAATCTTGACTGATACTGCTTCCTAAATACTCGCTTGGTTTTCAGATTGTAAACTAAACGAGCCACCAGTGTTGGTGGAAATCTGCCAAGTCCTAATAAAGGCTCGCCAAACTATCTCGTCCAGAAGGCGTACTACCGCTTTTATTAGTACAGATTTATATGGCATACCTTGACCTCCCTTAAATAAGGGTTATATTCTAAACAAGAGGGAAAGCAATATTTAACTGCTTTAAGCGTGTTTTGCGTTTTTCTTGCGACCAATACTAAAGTGACACCTCATACTGTCATGTCTTCTGATTGGTCGTAGCTCGTCACATTAGATACTTACGCCCTTTTTAGTTCACTACCAGTGGACCCAGCAAACGTCGTCGCTAAAGCAGCGCCACCAATCTAATATGTAATTGGTTTTCAACCCATCCAGAAACCCATTGAAATATACGCATAAATAATTTAACTTTTGATAACTATAACTTCATATTTGCCAGATATTTATGTTCATGACATTGAGTTGGTGGGTATTTTGATATAAAACGACTGCATTATCGATGCACCCTTAGTCCTACATGGAATCGAACGATGCAGATATACCTCCCGGTGTCTTAGTAGTTTATCAACTACCATAATATTATGGCATATTAAAAAAACCTATTTTAACATCCGCCAGGCGTTAACCAGGCCCAGAACACATGCACCCAGTGAACAGTGAATGTCGTCCGACACGATCGCAGCGCTCGTGCGTCGAACCTGTCGCGACGTCTATGAGCGTTTTTGCTACTGGTCTCGTTGAGACAGCCACTTCCCGTTTGCTCTACTGTTATTGGAGGCTGATGATAGCCAATCACTAGCATAATATCATCCTATATAGAAAACCGTATTCTAACTTCCACCAGGCGTTTACTACTGCACAGAACATATACACCGAGAGAACAGCGATTGTCGTCCGACGCCCTCGCAGCCAACGGGCATTATGTGCCACTTGTTGCCTTATTTATTTATTTATTTATTTATTTATTAGTAATCCAACAGCGTTACAAACAATTTTTGTTAAGGGTTTATCTTATTAGTAAAATAAGGCCAAATCTAGATTACATTTATATAAAGCAATAGGTACAAGTACAAAATATACAAAATAATCAGTTACGATATTCACAACAGCATGAATGAGTGTGAGTGGGTGTGAGTGTGCGTAAGTGTGTGCGTGTGTTCGTAAGTGTGCAAAAATGAATGATTTCACATCATTTATTATCTCTCGCGATGTAGTTTAGTTATTTCATTCTTCAATTGTGTTTTCGATAAATGAAATATATCAAGTTTTGAATAAAATTTATTATAGTTTCTTGCCAGACGCAATATTATAGATTTCTGAGCATAATTTGTATCTGTATATTTTATCCGATATATCAACCATATTCTAACTTCCACTAAGAGTTGACAATTGCCCGGAACACATGCACCGAGTGAACAGCGAATGTCGTCCGACACCGTCGCAACGCACGTGCGACGAACCTGTCGCGACGTCTATGGGCGTCATTTGCCACTGGTCGCGACTCGCGTTGCGACTGCGATTTCCCATTCGTTCTGCATCAATCATCGGGATATTATTTTGCGTATGAAGACTGCCCGTGATTTTTGTAAACCTTTACTGTAAATAAAGATACTAAAAAAATATATAACTGGTTTGGTTTTTATATTTCCAATATATACGCAATAATAAATTTGAATTTTTTATTTAATATTTATCATTATTTATTGTTTTTTATTTTATATGCCTAAAATAAATAAATTATTATTAATATGAAATGAGATGAGATGAAATTTGTGATGATGAGATTACTCAATTGACAAATCCAATTTTACGGAGGAACATCGTGAACTCTATCAAGCCACATGTGGCCAGCTTGGTTAACCCTGTTATTTGAGAGGAGACTCATGCCCTATAGTAGGTCGGTAATCGTGATGAAGATGATAGCGGAATCATTCACAAAAGTATAAAAATTTCAACGTGTCAGCCATAAATAAAATTGTAAGTAATTTCTTCGAGAACTCTAAACATACGTGTTGTGAGAATAGTAACCAGAGAAGATCTGTAAGTTTAACAATCTTATTTTTTCCATAATTATACAATTTTACAATTCATTATTAAATTTTTCCAGTACCGACGATAGTTGCAAATATAAGTATTACTTCATAATATTTCTATTTCATTACCCCGTTTACGTTAAACTGATATTTTCGCGATCTTGAAATTGCTTTTCGCTTTATCGAATATCATTTCCTCTGACCCGTGATATGAAATGAACGTTATCAAAACGTTACCGATGAAATTGAAAACGTGTTATTATATTTTCTGCTTTGACGGTTTTATACATAATTTTGTTAAAATAAATTCGTTCCCCCATGAAAATAAGACCTTCAACAAATTTAGATAAAACCCCCCTTTTGGCTTCTGACTATTTTCTGGTAACTTTTCTGGGAGGCTTCTGCCGTTTTTTGACGACCATCCTGGCACAACGGTGAGTTCTGTGAATTTAAGTAGTGGGTTCCGTGTTCGACTTCCGGCAGGGGCAATTTAGGAATTTATAATTTATGGATTTTCTCCGGTCTGGTCTGGTGGGAGGCTTTGGCCGTTGCTAGTTACCAAATACCACCCTACCGACAAAGACGTGCTGCTAAGCGATTTAGTGTTCCGGTGCGATGTACGCGTCCGAGGTATATCAACCAAGTAGAGATGCAAACCCTTACGGTGCCTCACGGTTCGATGGTAAAAAGGTGAGGGGGAACTAGATAAAAAAATTCTTGAGCACACTGAATGCTATCAAGGTTTTCATATTTACTCCCCGTGGCCTGCTCGGCACTGGTTATGTTATTTTATATTTAAACTAAATAGTAAATTCTATAAATAGTTAGTTGTTATGTAGTTTGTACCGTTTTTATGGTCCCAGACCGGAGTTAGGAAATTGGTGGTGTCCATCCTCGTGTCTCGGAGCCCATTCGCGTAATTCATTGTTAAAAGACTGATGATAATAATATATAATATAAATAGTAATAAAAAAAGGAAAAAATATCTAAATACTTCGACCTTGCTCACGTGATCACCGCCATGTGGGGTGGTTGACCGTTATTGATCCGATCGTCATTTCAGTCAATGATCCACTAAAAGCTTCGACCAACATCTTAAAAAGCTTTCGCTTGGTTTTTGGATCAATGGTCGGATACAGAAGTCGGATAGAGAAAATATATAGTGAGCTACCGTAAAAAAACGGACTATTTATCAGACACGGTTAAGTTTGTATATATATATATCGTCATCATCATCACATCAGCCCATTACCGGCCCACTACAGAGCACGGATCTCCACCCACAGTAAGAAGGGGTTAAGGCCGTTGTACCTCCTCAATCAGTGCAAATAAATGAATTTGAACTGAGATTGAAAACTGAGACATTATGTTTGGTATAGATATCGCATATTAAGTAGGTCAATACATTACGGACTTGGTTTCAGATATACAGGCCATTGCCCGCTGCTGAAGTTTCGATACGGGAAATGCTATGGTGAAAACACGCGGCATATTCTGAAAGAGATACGCTCTAAAGGACTGTTCAAGTAAGCTTTTTTCGTCTTTCTAGCATACCCATACCATCAATCAATAGCAATTTGGTCTTGACGTCTGGTGACCCTAGTGCTGGCGCTTATCTAGCTCAACGGCTAAGTCTTGCAATTCGAAGAGCAATAGCGTTTTGGGTACCATGCCCGTTAATGTTTTTTAATTCAAATTATTTTAATTATTCAACGAATTAGTTTGTCCATCCAAAGAGGCAATGCTGCCAGCATCTTAGGAACTGTGCCTCGCTGCGGTGGTTACGAGGACGTTTTAGATTTTATTTAGTTTTAAATAGTTTATTTTAGGTTATATTTATATTTTAAAGAAACAATATTACTATAGTCAATTATTTTAAAGAATAAAATATTTAAGATATATAGAATATATTCAAATTATTGAAATAAATTTATTAATAAAATATAAAGACTAAATAAAAAAAGCGTGTGTGCACTTATGTACACGCGTTAGAAGTTATACTTCTTTGGCGTAACAAGATAAAGATCTTTTCAAAAATTTTATCTTTCGCCTTATTCTACGTTTGTAGAAGTTTGAAGACTACTACTAACAAAAGAAAAAAAGGTATTGTTTGAATTATTGAAAGTCAACTGACAAACCATTTTTAGAAAAACTAAAATGTTGACTATAGCTTACTTCATGGTGTCGGTTTTTTGCGACGGTGTCGCAAATCTGAAAAATTTACTCTCACCATTTTACGCTAACGCGCCAAAAGGAGTATAACTTCAAAAATTTTCATACTGTATCAATAGCCGATAACAGTCCACTTCTGGCCTCTCCCAACGGGAGGGTTTGGCAGTTAGGTTGGTAATAATATCACGGAGAACGCTTCTGCCCGTTCTCCGTTATATTCCCTTAGTTGCCACGACAACCGCGGTAAAAGAGGAGCGGCGACAACTGTATTCTAACATGCCCTAATCACACGGCACACTATTTGTATCCCTTTTGTCCTTGCTCACTGCCCTAGTTCGTGAAAAGGACGGAGAGTAAATTTGGGAATATATCATTTCTGAATTGTCTCTGGTCTGCTAGCCTAATGAATATTATGCTAAATATTTGTAAACCAGAGATGTTAGAATATGATTCCCTTATTTTTTATTCCACTAAAAGTACTGTAGACACACAGAAAGTACAAGTAAGTTCAAGCTGTATAACAACACAAATAACAATATTTTAACAAATAAAGAATCATGTTATCTTATAAAAGCCTTACATGGATATTTCTCTAAAGCACAATAAATCCAGAAAAAAGATGTTGAACACAAGTTTTAACAATCATGCAAACTGTACAGCCTTGTATATTTACAACCTTTGAAGTTTTGAAACAAATATGTCAGAATAAACGTTAATCCAAACATAAGTCTATTTTGAGTTCTGATTTCCAACTAAAAGCTAAATTTTACACTTGCTATTAGTATAACCTAATCTAGGTTACAAGGTCTACAGTATTCATATACCTACTACGATTTATGACTTTTTGCTACAAAAGCTTTATGCTACGCTATGTAGCCCCGTAGCTTAGTTGTACTCCGTATCTTGTAGAATCAGTTTTTAACCCACGGGCCCGGGGTTTATTAGTTACAGCGTTTGTGTGTTTGTGTGTATGTGTGTATTTATCTTTCTGTGGCATAGTAGCGCCCGAATCATTTTGTTTTTTTTTTGTATGAAAGGTAAATTAGTCGGGAGTGTTAGATGGCGAATTACATTTTTATTGCACAACTCCCTCAATATCGGTGTCAAATTAAAGAGCTAGAACTAGTAGAATAATGTACACGATATTTCAAATCGGGGTTTTTTTAAATTTGAAATGGCTATATTATTGTTGAACGATAATACTTTCGTCGAAGAATCGATTTATCTGAATAAGTAATGAAACATGCATCTTATATTTTAAAATCAAGTAGAAGCTACAGGTTTTTTTTTATTTGGATATTATATTTTTATTGACTGCAATCTCACCCGCTGGTAGGTGATGATGCAGTATTAGATGGTAACGGGCTAAGTTGCTAACGTGTCAGGGATATGCCCCTAATCGATTTCTACGCGACATCACACCGGAGCGCTAAATCGCTTAGCGGCACGTCTTAGTCGGAAAGATGGTAATTAGCCATGGCCGAAGCCTCCCAAATTGCGTCTACAGCGAACCGAACCCTTAAAACCATAAAACCATAGAACTTTTGATTAATGTATTTCGTTTAATTTCCAGCAAACCACTGAAGTACAGGCCAGGCGATAACTACGAGATCAACAACATGCCGCGGCGTAGTGGCCCAATGCGAGACGTATACGATGGTACAAGGCACAGACAGCCTGCGTACATGACTGGCTATACGGGATACGTGCCTGGCATGAATTTCACGTAAATAGATTATTTTATTTTTAATACTGTTCATTCGCACACGAGTATACTTAAGTTGCGGAAATGCCATGCTTATTTCTGCCGGCACACAGCATTGTTGCAATGCTGTGTGCCGGCAGTTTGTTTACGTATCTTACGACAGGTTTGCGACAGGCGTAAATCTCGCGATCACATCTGTCAAACGTCATTTTTGCATAGAAAAAAATTACGAAGTGTCGTTTGACGTTTCATTTTTATTAGTAGGTATAAAAAGAATTGAATTAGTGCTAACATTGTGCTGTTTTGGCACTAAGAAAAGCCATAAATCAAAAGTAAATCAAAACTGAATTATTATTTAGCAGTCTTGAGAGGTACCGACATTATTTACCGTCTCTGAGACTTATCTGTGTAACCGTAACGCTAATAGTTTTTGTATAAACCACTGCCATAGTTTTAACTGAAAGAATAATAAGATACAGCCTCAAATCAGGCAAAATTAAAATCGAGTGACTCCTGTTAATTAACTAGGTACGTGTTGCGTAGCGTAGGTATGCACGTGTCGATCTTTTATCTTCAATAGGGTTGTCATAAGTAAACGCTTAGAATGTTTTGAATTAGTTTGTATGTAAAAATAAATATGGTCCTTTTGATTTAATATTTTTACTGGGTGATTATTTTCTTCTCCTTATGAAATATATCTACTTATGCATATATCAACAGTATTTCGTAATTCGGTTCCACGTTGTTTAGGTTGCCTCTATAACACGGCCGATTGGTGCAGTGGGCAGCGACCCCGCTTTCGGAGTTATTTATTTATTTAGTACCCATTACACAAGCTACGCTTACTTTGGGTCTAGATGGCGATGTGTGTATTGTGGTAGTATATTTATTTCTTATTTATTTACATTGCTGCAATTGTACTTTGCGCTGTTCAAATAAAAAAATTGGTTGTCTGTAAAGTCGGCTTACTGACGATAGTTGAACGTGACAACGTCGTAAGAAAATACTGATGGAATGGTTGCATTTTTCAAAAAAAAAATAATTTTATTTGTTTGATAGATATTATCGTTGCTATAAACAATTGACACCACATTCACTTTTCACTGCACTTCATCCTTGCCGAAAACATGTAAATGTATTATTGTATAGAAGCTGTCCACGCGGACGCATCGCTCACTCAAGTAGGAGAGAGACAGATGTCGAACGCGGAGGCCGACTGTGCCTCTTTGTCGCTCGTTCCGCGCTCTCGCTTGCACTTCAAGCCTTGAATGGAACGCCTCAGAGCGACGTAACGCCGCATACGTCATGTTTTTTCGTGCGTGCAGCCGGCTCCATCGAATTATAAGACGTTGTCACGTCAAAAGTGTTTTCATTCATTCGATCAATTACTGAAACAATCGTTCAATCTTGTCGTATTGTGCAGTTACGGAAAATCATACGGGCGCGCGGCAGATGACTGCATGGCAGATTTTAGTGCGAACCAAAGAGAGTTGCAACGGAAGACCGATTTCAACCGGAGCTTCGTGAGATCCCGAAGCGCGCCGAAAATGGAAACAGTGCACTCAAGGGACGAGATCCGACGCGATCTGAACAGATTCATCGAGATCAACAAATACAAAGGTGGGAAAATTATGGTAATCTTACGAAGACGGGAATGTATCGTTAAGCGATTTCAAATCTCTTTTGGAATCATTTAGCATCGATGGTGGCTTTGTCAAAAGTTACGGTATGTTAGAATAAAGGAACTTTTAAGTTTCTTGCCGATAGAATTTGCCTTCCGAATCTGGTAGTTAAACTACATAAAGATAGATTGAAATTTACCTACGTTTCAAAATTACCTTCCTAGAAAGTATGGCCAAGTACCTACTTAAAATAAATGATTTTTGAAGTTGAATTTAACATACAAACATTTCATTGGAAGCGGTTTGTCTGTTTGTTTTTTTTTGATTTTTACCCTCTTCAAACGGTCTAATTTCGTTCAAACTTTGTAGATATATTGAAGACCTATGACAGTACACTAATTTGATATCACTATTCCATTTTTTTATTTGTAAAATAAAAATTTTGTTAATTTATATAAAATAGGAATGATGTTAATTTTAATTTCCCACCATTACCTATAGCCGATATCTCTAATATTAACAAATTTTTATTAGAGCAAAAGTGAACGTGAATGGGGTACCCATGCTCTAATAAAAATAATAGTAAAAGGTAAACTTTAAATCCCGCTTTTATAAATAAAAAAGTAGAAATTAGCTTGGTTATTTATTAATAAAGTTGCGAACTATGTTTTGCGGATGTAGTAGGTTTTGCGGATGTTTATTATATCCTGATTTGCTACCTTTTTTAGGGTTTTGAACAATTACTTATCTATACATACAGCTTTGTAAGAGTCGCAATGTTTAAGGGTAAGTATGGGGACATGAAAATGCCATAAACTCGGGACCACTTACATTCGTAACCAATAACTACTGAAATCAATCCATAATCTTTGGTATTTGTATAATACGTCCATTCCGACATACCTATAACGTATTTAGGTAGGTATTCTACCTTCCTGATTGATTTCCTGAAAGAGCTCAGTGTCCAATGAAAAAGCATATTATTATTGTAAACAATCATCTGCTTTTACCGAAACAATTAATTAGTTATCGTTCTGTACTGACTTCCGAAAAAGTTCAAATATTTGCTTCTTTTTCGTAGGGCACCACAAGACAGTTTTCGCGTTTATATTCTCGTCTAATTTCAAAATTGGTAAAAGTCATATGAGTTTATGTTTTACACCTTTTAAATTGAACGTGTAAATCTTTTTGTACTTTTCTATTAAATTCTAATTGGTTGCTTGATTTTAGGTTATATTTATAAAACAATTATTTTAAAGAATAAACATGAAATATGAACTATATGCAAATAAATATCATTAAATTCTATATATATATATAAAAGAAAGTTGTGTTAGTTACACCATTTATAACTCGAGAACGGCTGGACCAATTTTTATGTTATTTAATTTTTTTGATTATTATAAAAATATGATAAAAAGTATAACAATATAGTTTTTACAAAAAAAAATTGTTTGGCGGTACGAAGTTCGCCGGAAGAGCTAGTAATTTAAAAAAAACTAGGACGAGAAATTAATAGACAAAATTCTCATATGGAACAAGCCAATAAACAGTAGGGCTAACTACTGTAACTTAAGAAACAAACAAGTAACGTCTCGAAGGTCAAAGGTTATTCAGGGATTTTGTGAAATCCTTAGAAAATTCAACAAATCACCAACTTTCCTGCATGTATCTTAGAAGCCCTACTTAATACATAATTAATAAATTGAACCGTTCAATCGAATAGGTTCAACACAGACTTATGAACATACATAAACCGTTTACATGACTAAACGTTTTTCAACAGGCAGTAAGTCATCTCATTCCATTTAGCAGTTGACAGTAATTATACCTCTACCTGAGAGTTCTACATAATGTTCTCAAAGGTGTGTGGAGTCCACCAATCCGCACTGGGTCAGCGTGGTGGACTACGGCCTTAACCCCTTCGCATTGTAGGGGGAGACCCGTGCCCTGTAGTGGGCCAGTTATGGGTTGATATGATGATAATAATCCAAATAACCGTAATGCAGCCTAGGTTTCCGCAAATGTAATATGTAATAATAATAAATATTTTTATTTCACGGATGTAGTGTTTGTATACTCTATGGGTAAGTTATTGATAAATAACAAACATATCTAATAAAAACACTACGTCATTGTAACTTAACAATAATTACAAAGCAACAAACAAACATAGGTTAGGTCTAAACTTAGGTTTAAAAATCATCATCATCATCATCATCTCAACCAATGGACGTCCACTGCTGGACATAGGTCTTTTGTAGGGAGTTCCACAATGCACGGTCCTGGGCCGCTTGCCTCCAACGGCTCCCAGCTACTCGCCTGATGTCATCTGTCCACCTCGTTTGGGGCCGACCTACGCTGCGTTTACCGGTGCGGGGTCGCCATTCCAGCACCTTAAGACCCCAACGTCCATCGGTTCTCCGAGCTATGTGCCCCGCCCATTGCCACTTCAGCTTCGCAACTCGCTGAGCTATGTCGGTAACTCTAGTTCTTCGGATCTCCTCATTTCTGATTTGATCACGTAGAGATACTCCTAACATAGCTCTCTCCATCGCCCGCTGAGTGACTCTGAGCCTTCTTATGAGGCCCATAGTTAGCGACCATGTCTCTGATCCGTAAGTCATCACTGGCAACACGCACTGTTCGAAGACTTTAGTCTTCAGGCACTGGGGGATTTTGGACGAGAAGATGTCACGAAGTTTCCCGAACGCTGCCCATCCGAGTTGTATTCGGCGGTTTACCTCTTTCTCGAAATTGGACCTACCTAACTGGATCGTGTGTCCTAGGTATATATACTCGTCTACAATTTCGAGTGCAGAGCTCCCAATAATTATTGGGTGGAGCGGAACATGAGCGTTGGACATAATTTTCGTCTTGCTCATGTTCATACGAAGGCCCACCTGTTGAGAAACTCTGCTGAGGTCATTAAGCATCGCATTAAGGTCTTCCAGAGTCTCTGCCATTATGACTACATCGTCGGCAAACCGAAGTTGAGTGATGTACTCGCCGTTAATGTTGATGCCAAGCCCGTTCCAATCCAGAAGCTTAAAAACGTCCTCCAATGCAGCGGTAAACAGCTTCGGGGAGATAACATCTCCCTGTCGCACTCCTCGCTGCAGTTGGATCGGTTTCGTAGTCTGGTCCTGTATACGGACTGACATAGTGGCGTTTTTGTACAAACACTTCAAAACTTCGATGTACCGGTAGTCAATTCGGAATCTCTGCAGTGACCTTAACACAGCCCAGGTTTCCACCGAATCAAAGGCTTTCTCATAGTCCACAAACGCTAAGCAAAGTGGCCGGTTATACTCTTGAGTCTTCTGTATAACCTGCCGCAGCGTATGTATGTGGTCTATGGTACTAAAGCCCTTTCGGAAACCGGCTTGTTCGGGAGGCTGGAAGTCGTCCAACCTTCGAGAGGCGAGACGATTCGTAATGACTCTCGAGAACAACTTGTAGACATGGCTCAACAACGAGATAGGTCTGTAGTTCTTCAGCAAGGTATTATCACCTTTTTTGAAGAACAGAACCACCACGCTCCTGTGCCATGCATCTGGCGTTGTGCCTTGATGAATGACGGAATTGAACAACCGCTGAAGGACTTTAAGTATCGGTTTTCCACCCGCTTTCAGGAGTTCTGCTGTGATTCCGTCATCACCCGGTGCCTTGTTGTTCTTTAGTTGTTTGAGAGCCATACTAATCTCGTAAAGGCTGACATCCGGGATATCTTCAGTGAAGTGTCGGGTCAATTTGGCTCTAGGGTCTTTAGCCAAACTTTCAACAGGCTTTTGTGTTGAGGTGTATAACTGTCCATAGAATTTCTCAACCTCACTCAGGATCTCTGGTTTAGAAGAAATGAGACTACCATTGTCAGTCTTCAGGCGAGTCAACAGGCTCTGTCCGATAGACAGATCTCTTGCGAACACTTTCGAGCCTTTGTTGCGCTCAATGGCGACTTTAATTTTCTCAGTGTTAAAGTGTCGCAAGTCTTTCGTCTGCAACTTCGAGATCTGTCTATTAATACGCCGATATTCAGACGCATCTATTGAAGACTGTAGTCTCATTTCTTGTCTCTTCTCCATAAGCCCGAGTGTATGGGCCGAGAACTTTTTGGTTCTATGTTTACGGCGGGTCTTAAAGAACTTGGACCCAACCGTATGGACAATTTCCACGAGCCTGTTGTTAAGATCGTCCACAGAATCGCAGTCCAGGCAATCAAACCGGTTTTGCAGTTCCAGTTGAAAGCTCTCGGGGTTTGGGATATGAGCACGAGTAGGCCGGAGCGTAGACTTTACCAGTCTGACCCTTTCCAGCTTTACATTTATATTCAATGTGCCTCTTACCATACGGTGATCGCTCCCGGTTTTTACCCTGTTGATCACAGAGACATCATTGAATATATGCCGTTTGGTCGACATGATAAAGTCGATCTCATTTCTCGTCGAACCATCGGGGCTCAGCCAGGTCCATTTCCTGTGCGGCCGCTTTTCGAAGAAGGAGTTCATCATAAAGAGGCCCTCCTTCTCCATAAAGTCGGCCAGCATTTGGCCCCGTTCGTTCCGTTGCCCATATCCAAATTGCCCCACTCTCAGCTCTGCACCGCTTCGCTTGCCCAGCCTAGCGTTGAAATCCCCCATCACAACACTGTAGTAGGTTTTCGAGGTATGTATGGCTTTCGAAATATCCTCATACAGTGCCTCTACTTCCTCGTCGGAGTGCGCAGTTGTGGGTGCGTAGACCTGTATAACCTTCAGGGAATACCGTTTGGTTATTCTGAGTACAAGGTACGCTACCCTGCTCGACACGCTTTCGACTCGAACAATGTTGTTGACAAGGGATTTGTGGACGATGAATCCGACACCACCTTGGGACTGTTGTTCGCCCTCCCGGTAGCAGAACAAGTTGCCGGATTTTAGGATTATCGTGTCCTCCCCCTCTCTACGGACTTCAGATAAACCCATGATACTCCAGCGCAACTTGCTCACTGCTTCTTCCAGCTCGACTAACTTCTCATCGGTCCTCAACGTGCGTGCGTTATACGTTGCCAGGTCCAGTCGTCGGGTTTGGCAGCGGAATCTCTTCCGGAGATTCTTGACACCCCGCCGTTACCATAACCGCTGCCAGAGCCAGGAATAGCGGGGCTGCCGGGGACTAGGGGCTGTGGCTTTCTTTTCTCCATTCGTACAAAGATTTGCCCGATAATGACCACGCTGGGCAGGCGGGTTGGTCATCGCAGGGCTAGACTGATCGCACCGGCGTCGCTGCTGCCCGACACCGGTCTGTGCCATTTATTCAGTCTAGCCAATTTGAAGTCGTTATACCGCCACTTGTCGGTCGCCAGAGCCTCGTCGGTTAGACGGCAGGGTGCACCACGTGCAGGTGAGGTTGGCATTTTGGGAGGCTGACTGGTACTAGCCTCCCCCTTACACACCGGTTTAAAAATAATAACAACGAACTAATACTACAGATTAAACAACTTTTTATGAATTTAAACCGTAGGGCAAAGAGCACAGACTATACTAATTTAACACTAAGTTAATTTCTATTTTGTTTTCCACGTTTTCGCCACATCTGTCACCAATAATCATTGCCATGATTGCCACGTATTAAGTTTAATATGTCGATTTTTACCTTTCAGAAAACACAATATCACCAGAGTTTCCGCCCATTGCGGGATACACAGGCCACATCCCACGAATTAAGGGCTCCGAGGCCTCGCTCAGCCAACGCTACCACTGCGCCGCGAAGCGAGGCTTGGAACTTATAAAGATGGAGAGGGACAAACGGAAGGAGCTTCAAAACGCGAACGTCAACATAAAAGCCATCCTTAAAGATAACGACAAAAAGTACTCCTATTGGAACTGGGGATAGCACACGGGGAGAAGAATGTTCTTCACTAAATGTCGATGAATATTCTTCTTTAAGTTATAAGGAACAGTATTAAAAAAGTGTGTATTGCATTCTTGTGATTTTCGTACCTTTTTTTGGTACCCGGTTCTTGTGAAAAAGTATGAAAATGCTCTGTTATCGATTATACCAATCGAATCTGCGCTTATGGATACACGTGGTCACTACCATCCGATGCTACCTACCCACCTCGCGTAATTGTCTTGACGGTAGGTATTCACCGTGAGCAAACTGTGGTCACATTTTTTCGCAAACGTTTACGTTTACGATTTAAATGGTAGGTTTTGCCTAGAACAATCGGCAGGTACAGGTCTCGAAGCTACGCCTTCATGCCCATTCCTCACAGCAGACGCTATCCGGACTTTAAAATCCAATAGTAATAAATGTATACCCTGACCAGGAAAATAAATAACTCTGACATATTAATATTGCGGATACACAAGGAATCATTTGTTTCTGTCAACTGTATTGCCATGCAAATTTGGCGTCCCCAGAACAGGTTTATTATTTTCCGGGTCAGGCTTCACAGCTCTAGAATGAGTGACCTAATGCCACTCATTCTAGAGCTGTAGAGTCCGAGATATAACGCCTGTTTATATTTTAAAAGTAGTGAAGTAATTAAAGTAGAAGAAACAATTAACTTATATCTATACCACAGCCATAAGTGTTATAAGCATGTAGTTAGTAAACTATATTTAACTTTTATTATTATGTAAACAATGTATTCATTACTTTTTAGTGTAAAGTACGTTCTAAAAATATATGACAGATAAATATGTTAACATAAATAAAAAAAAGACATATTTTATGAATTTGCGCTTTTATTATTTTTTAATATTCTCAAAACGATTTTTACATTTTAATAGTAATTGGACGATTGTTAATATAATAAGACACGTAAGGAAAAATTGCGTTTACTAACTGCGGTTCTCATTGAGTAGCGGCTCGCAAGCCTAGCCAGCCTCTATTTTTTTGCGTGGTGGAAAAGCTTTATTGCTACCTCCGACCCTTGAGCAGGATGGGGGTTATGTGGGACTTCCGCATCTAAAGGGATACCCCCTTTAGATATCCAAACTAAACACCACCACATCATGACCCTCTTGTTGGCTTAGTTAGATGCCGGGAACCCGTTGTATACCTCCCGGACGTCTACTATCCACCCCAACCGATTGTTGGGCTCACGCGCTAACGAGGAGGGTATCAGGACAGATTGAACCTCCCCTTCAGACTGAGAGAAGCTTGTGTAGTTACGGGTAGCTATAGCCAAGCCGGCCTACCGCAGGAGTTGCGGACAGGGGGGGGAACCGAGTACACTCACTATATACTCTTAACACATACGCTACAACTACGCCTAAAAAAGACCTACCTAAAATATGAAGCTACATTGAAATTAAACCGTCCATAAAAAGTATTATTAAAAATTATCGCCAAACTTCTAGTTCGCTGTGAACCTGAATCAGTCTTCACCAAGTGTTTGTCTGGTTGAAGGCTTCGGTCGTGGTTAGTTAACACTCTTCCGACAATGTCTCTTAGCGATTTAGCGCGGTTTCTACGCGACATCGTACCGGTACGCAGTACGATGTCGCGTAGAAACCGATTAGGGGTATGGATTTTTACTAACTTAGGTCGTGGGGTCTAACTGCTTTGGATTTATAGCGTACTAGATAATCGGCGCGATCTTAGCAATCGTTAGCTTTTAGAACGTCTAAAGAGCATTCAAAGAGTATTTTCCGATACTTCAAATTTGTTAATGCATACCTTTTAAAAATAATATAAATATTATAGTCATAATATTTGCTATATGTAAATAAATATTTTATGCACTACTTTCCAAAACCCTATTTATCAGTCAATTATTATTTTTCAATATATTATTCATCAATTACTGCAGAAACTTGTTTGTTTAAAAGTTTTGTAAGTATAAAGTCTTTGGGAAATTCCATAGCCAAATAAAATTACCAAAATTCCATCGTTCCATGGAAAATTCCATAGCCTTGTGTACCTTGGATTTGAACTTTCGACCTTTTGGGTTAACGCGGTATTACAATGTAGAAATAAAATAAAGCCATAGTAAAAATAGTTTTATTGTAAATACTACAGTCGGAATTATTCCATCTATTTCACGATAGCAAAATAAGAGCACATTTATCAGACGAATAAACTCGACGTATTGACAGGTTTTATCAAAATCTGTCGAAATAATTTCTCAAATTTCTTATATTCCTCATCAACTGAAATATTAAGCCTAAGAGCCTTATTAATAAACGTAACGTAACGTCGAAATAGTAAGTTTCATTGCACGCTGTGTCAGTTGAAGTGTGACAAAACACTGCAATTACTATATCGCTATGCCACGTTTATTAATAAAACATTATATGTTTTAAGACAAGATAGTAATACAAAAATAGAGAAATGTTATTATTTAATAAAGTTAATCATTAAATAGTAATAGTTAACAATAGAAAGTGTGATTTGTCAAAATAAGTTTTCATTCTAACAATATCAAATGTCATTGTCGATACCAGCTTGACATCTTACAACAGATTGACAATCATAAACCATAGACAAAAAAAAGTATTGACTTAGTTTAGACAATCTAACATTTATTGCAATTCGACTTTAATAGTGAATGGATTTAACAGTGAAAAATTAGCTTCCGTGTGTTAGTTTCCGATAGAAGTAAGGTAGTTTTTAGTAACTTTCATCTCGATCATAACATAAATTATATACTGTCTCTAACCTAAAAAATATATTTTCATATAATACCAACACCCATTTTACTCTTTCTTAGCCGTTTTCAAAATCCGAAAATGAATCTACCTTTTATGTTTTCAAGTCTCTAACTTGGGCTAGTTTTATTCTGGAAACCATTTCAAATCACACTTTTTTATCATTTTATCATTTCACTGTTTTCTTATTTTTAAATATATTTTAATGATAATACTTAACAAAATAATTAGTCTTCTATGTCATGTTCAACACGACTATAATAATTATTATAATAATAATATAAATGTAATAATAAAGTTAAAGTTATATTATTAGCAGTATTCGTAAGGTACTTTTGTATATAAGGCACTTAGGAAATTTTAAAATTGCACCATAATGTATTTGGGATAAGTTCTTAAATTCGTTGTTTGGTAAAGTTACCGAATAAAATAAGGTTTTCCACCCACTACTCACCAACCATATTTGATAGTTTTCAATTAAAAGGTTGGTGTGATAATTTGTACAATTTTAGAGCTCTCACACGTGAGTGAAATAAGGAGTTACATGCAGATGTCAGATTGAATTGATTAGTGCTATCCCTTTCTACGCTTCCTGGTAGATAAATATGCTATTCGAAGCCATCTGCCAAATCACTTATTTACAGAATTACGTCTGAACCAGAAGTTAATGAGTCTATGTCGCCGACATTTAGCCAAGACGCCGGATAGCACCTGGTAATCGCTGACTAAAGTACATTAAAATAAAAGCGGTTTTGGTGTATAGACTCCTTAAGATTTCCACGCTCGCAGTCTTGAGTCTAACGATATCGTCAAAGTAAAATGGACCTGAAAGTCATTGATATAGAGTCGCAAATCCTGTACTAATTTTTCATTGCATCAGTAACGATGGTTGTAAGTTGTAAGTGTAATAATAAATATATGAATTTGAAATGTAAAAGAATAGATATGAATTTGAAATTTAAAAGAATAGTGTATATTTTACTTATGGCAGAACAAAAAAATCCTAATAAGAATAAATTCGAACTTTAAAACAAGGTGTATAGGTTTATTTTACTTTGATATGACATTGTTTCGATACCGATTCTTAAGGCCCGTTTTGATAAACCGACATGGAGTTATCAATAGGTTTAAGTTTTTAAGACCGAACCAAACTTGAAAAGATGTTCTTAGCTTGATGTCGGTTTATTAATACTAGTTTTATAACTGTACAAAATGCGGTATATTCATCCAGGCATAATTAAATTTTGAATATGGCATTAAGATTACAAGTGGGTGGGTTAAAAATCAAAACTATACAAATAAATCAGCTATCGGGCGATATTTCAACCATTTTACCCGTCCTCTCATCGACACCATCAATGATAACAGATGACGTATCCGGAATCGGTGTTGCCACATCTAATACTTGGTCTTTTTTATTACTGGCAAGTTCTAACATCAGTGTTTCCAGTTTCTGCGCTTTCCTGGTCTCATTGTGTGTGATCAAGGCACACAGGTGTTCAGTTAGCAACTCTTTTCTTTCTCTCTCTTTTTGTAGGCTTATTTTCGCCTGTAGGAACTCTTTTTCAACTTTAAGATACTGTTTCCTGTAAATTGTAATTTTTTTTAGAAATATATATTTAGCGGAAGTCAGGTAGGCAATTCACAAAAAGTAAACGATTTTGACTGGTTTTTGAATTTAAATATGTCAGAGTTACAAATGTAACGGTATACTGTTCGAAACATCTGGGGATTTATTACTATAAAAACGTAGTTAAAAAAAACAGTTTTATTTATTAGTGTGTTATTTATTAGTGTAGTGACATTCCCTTGACGTCCTTAAAAAAAGGATTATAATTCTAAAACAAAAGCGTCAACAATATTCATTAAGTTTTTTGACCAGATTCGTTTTTTGGAAAAAATATTTTTCTGGCACTCTTGCAAAATAAGGAAAATGTATAGACGCGTTAAAGGAATATAAACAACAATATTATAATTCTTGACAGCTTGTTGGTCATCGTGACTAAATTGTAAAACGTCACAAGGGCCGAAAAATGCTTCAGTAGCATAGTAGCCTGTAGGACTGGACGAAAATTAACGCCTGCTTCTATACATTATGTAAATTTGTTTGTTATATATAATCATGTAATAAATTATTTAAGTGTTTGTCGTTTACTTTTATTAACCCCCATGAATTGGTTTTTAATAAACATTTTAATAGCATTTTCTGACCTCCCTGTCGCATAAGTAGGAGGTCTCAGGATATACAATTTCTGGAATGGTGGCTAGTTACCAACCAAACAGAAAAAGACGTGCCGCACCAAACCGTTTAGGGTTCAGGTATGATGCCGCCAAGACATCGATTAGGGTTTACAATGCCATACCGCTAACCAGTTAGCCCGCTGCCATCTTAGGCTGCATCACCAAATACCACAGTCAGATTGGAGGGCTAACTTGTGACAGAATAAAAAAATCGTCACTGTCAATATTCACTGGTTGAGTTCTTGATGTTGAACAACACAGATTAAAAAAAAAGACAACTTACTCAGCATCAGCATAACTCAGGCAAGCTTGATCTATCTTTTTTCTCAAAACGGCCACGTCTTGAGAGAACTGGCCGTCTAACACTTGCAATTCTTTCTTTATTTTCTCCAGTTTCTGAACCTCTTCCTCGGTTTGTTTCGTCCTAAAACCAACCAATGCTCAGTCTTATTAAATATTACCTCTTACCTAACTGTGATACTAACCTACCTATATATACATGCTATGCAAGGTTTATTTTACCTATAACAGTAACCTTACAAGGTTTGTATAACCTAAAAACTGAATAGCAAGAAACTTAACAATCTCCATACAAAATATTTTTTTGTTTTTTTTTGGCTGTTCCTATGGAATTCCTTGAACTTTCTTTTTTTTTAATGCATGCAGCATTCGCTGACTAAATAGTCCGAGACATAGTATTTACCTATAAACTATAACTTAGAAAAGTGTTGTGTTGAAAGGTAGGCTACCTTTGGCAACAGTAAGGACGACATAGACTAACGTTTTAAGCTCACAAGTATATATAAGCTTAAAACATCATTACACTAGTGATTAAAGCGGAGTCGGCTGCTTCCGAGAAACAATCCATCAATTGTATTATAACTTCCCTGCAATAATGTATCTTAACACATCGTTCAAACTTATGCATTGATAGGTCCAAAATTACCAACAACAAATAATTTTAACCTGTGGTTTTAACATCCTAGTTCACGTTAACGAGACCGTAACACAAAATAAAACTCTATAGTTTATGTTTTTCCATAATAATAAACAACCAGCTTTACCTATAACTCCATGTTCAAAAAATGAATTCAAATTTACAGTCGTGTAAAACTATAGACTTCTTGACATTACTTAATCAAATTTAGCGTAAAACGAGACAGATACCCGTATATCGCCACTCACATAACTCTCACTAAAACGTCTCATTTAAACTGTTGCTTAAATCTCAACTAGGTCAAAGTGCATTTATAGATCTCCGCATAAGATAGTAGGTAAGATAGCCAAAGCAAAAACTTTACATAGAAACCAAATAAAATGGAGAAATAATATTTTATTACCATATTGGTTTCGTTATTAAATAAAGAAATCTTCCCATCGACATCTAACTGACATGACACACAATTCTGAAGACAGTTTTAAGATTAATATTTTTATCCAACTCTTTTTAATAGATAGCATATTGATAACGTAATATCTTGCGTTTGATAAGGTCCGGTTGTAAGCATGTAAAGACGATAAAAATTCTGTGGGAAATCTCAAAGCCATGTCTAACTTAGCCTGTGTTTGGAAGCTCTGCCCGACGTCGGACGTGTTTTAGGTTCCATAACCGAACCTATAATAAATAACCGTCCGACTTTTTGTGAGTTTCAATAATTCGAATTGCAGCCGGCCTTAAAAAAAGCATGTTTTATTTTTTTTTTGACTGCCGACTGCTGCATGGGGCAGCAACCCTATTTTCTGAGTCCGAGGCCATGAGTTCGATTCGCACAGCTGGAAAATGTTTGTGTGAGTGACATGAATAAAAACGGATCGCTATGAAGTTTAAAGGTCTAATATCTACACAATATGGTAGTCTTTGCCACTCGTCAATGCATTAGGTTGTTTTATTTTAGTAGCGATAGGGCCGCCACATTGTACCTTCATTCTTAAAATTGTTTTGTAATTGCATTTTTTTTCTATGTCGCGTACAATAACAGAGAGTTTGAATTCATGAATGTTTTTCAGTGTCTGGGTGTTTATCTGTCCATTATAAGTATTAATGTGTTCACATAAATATTCATCAGTCATCACAAGTATCCATAACACAAGCTACGCTTACTTTGGGGCTAGAAAGGGATGTGTGTATTGCGTGGACTAAAATATTTTAAACTGCCTCGTTGGCTCAGTATTTAACATGCAGATTGCGAAGTCGATTATCGGGCACGTTAAAAATTGTTAGCTACCATCATCATCATCCGCAGCCTAGTAACATCCCACTGCTGGGCCAGGCCTTCTCTTTTATAGGTGAGTTAGCTTTAGACCCCCAGGCTGCTCCCATGTAGGTTGGTGGGCTTTAAAGACTAATATCAGAGTTAGTGATAGGTACCGGAACCGGAAGCTAAACTGACGCACAGTGGTTGACATAACAAATTTCGTAACTCCCCACTTATGTCTACTAATTAACTTTTACGCCCAATCAGCATATAGAACCTGGAACCTAACTCGAACATGCTTTCCACTAAACCATTGAGGGATATGCTATAAACGTATCACTAAACTAAATTAGTGTTGACATAACATCTCCTGACATCATTTTAACAATTATTCAATGTAAAGTCAACATCTGAGGACGCCCCGGTGTCGGAGCGAAACAAGCGTAGAGGGCACTTTGGCACATGGTCGAAGATCTGTTTGGTGTAGAGTATAAATATCGAAGAAATTAAAAATTACACAATACAGATTCTCCTGCTTTTCGCGGAGTATAGCAAATTAAGCTTAATTTTCATTAAATATATCATGGAATTACGCAAAGTAAGACTTGTATTTAGTACAAATGGCACCATCGTTTGTATATCTTTTGAATAATCTATATAAATAAAAGAGAAAGTGTGTGGGTATGTTCCGTATAGGCTCCGAAACGGCAAGACCGATATCAATGAAACTTTCAGGGAATCTCCGGATTGACCTGGCGAGTAATCCTGTAAAGTTTGGTGACGATCGGAGCACTCCCATTTTTGAACTGTCAAACTATTATTCTATTATCAAAATATTCTATTGTTGGTTGTACATGGGTGTAGATAATGATCTTCACCCGCTCGAGAAGAGAATAGAAGAGAATGAATACGGAGAGAAATAAATGATTCAATATATTATGAAACTTAAATTAAAATTTTACTTATGTAAGTTTATTGTTTAAATAAAATAAAGCAAAATCTAGCCCGGCGAAGCGGGCTGGGTACGCTAGTACTATATATAAGTCAAATGTTACATACCTATCGGCCAAAGCCTTTGATAGCATTTCTTTCCTCTTCTTATTCTGTTCCTCCATCAACTTCTGTTTTAACTGCAGCCCCTCTAACTTGACTCTATGTGACGCTAGGTCATCTTCTGTGTAATTCTCTACACATCGCACTACATCAGGTGCTGTAATTGTGCTACTCTTTCTACTGGCATCATCTTCTGATTTATAATCTATATCTGTATCGGTTTTAGACTCCATGATGTTATCTTGTATTATATCTATATTTTCTTCTGGTATACCTATAACATGGTAATTTAAAACTGTTCATGGTTGGTTGGACAACAGAAATGCTGAGGTCCCCAGTCTGCTATTAAAATTGTGACTTTGCTAGGGATCCCAGCTACTTTATACTGTGCAAAACAGAAAAATTGAAATTTTGTGCAGATGAATTCGCATCTATAATTTCTTTGGATCTTCATCATTATCAGCCTTTAAATGAAACTCTGTTTAGAACTAGACTTTGGTTTTTCTGTTTAGAACTAGACTTAGATAGGCAAGATGAGCATAGATTCACCACACTTCTCCAAAATGGGTAGGCAGACCTTAACAATATTAACTTAACAACAAATATTGTGAGACGGTCATTTTTCATGTCAAAATTGGCACGTTTAGAAAATTTATTTTGACAAAATAAGTACTATAGCTTTAAAGTTTTTGTTTTTCATTTTTGTTTTACTTACATTATTATTATTTTTTCTTTTTTTTGTATAATAATTGCTTGCTAGGTACTTACTCCTAAGCAATTGTGGTTAATGTTATCGTGTTATATGTATAACCAAGTTGTGGAAACTTTATTGGTCTATGTGATACAAAAATACGGCATTACTTTTATGTATAATTATACTGTTTGTTTCCCTTGAAAAGCTAATAAATAAATAAATAAATAAATAAATTAACATGTGCAATATGAATAGCAATCGAAAACCAACATAGCAACCAAGCAACATGATTTTTAGCATAGACTTAGTTGATGTGATGAAGGAATCCTTTATTCCAAGAAAACAAATGATAATTATTATTACTACTAATTACTATATGTATGGGTCTTCCCTCGGAACGAGAAGGATTTAAGGCTGTAGTCCTCACACTGATCAAGTATGGATTGGTAGACTTCATACTCCTTAGAGAATATTAAGAAAACTCTCAGGCATGCAGGTTTCCTCACAGTGTTTTCCTTAACCTTTAAAGCAAGTGTTGCCTAATTGCTGAAATTAAAAACGAACTAGTGTTAGTAATTACTATTACTAGTAATGACTATTACTAATAAAATGAATGCGGGCAAAAGCTTTATAAAACCTACGTTTGACTTCAATCACACCTGATTTTAATTGATGGTGCAGACTTCTCTAGAAGATGCTACACATGGTCAACTGGGCACGGTGTTGGATAATGCCAATTTCGTTACTACTACTAAAATAGAGATATAATATTTTTCCATTACCGTTTTCAACTTCTATCCCATTTTGATTCTCATCTGTCTCAATGGAATGCGATGGTTTCAAACTGAGCTTGCATTTGTCAAAAGCTATATCTATTGAATCTTCTGATCCTTGGTTTTGTAATATTGGCAGCTTGTATTGTTGTGGTTGCTTTCTCACTCTTGCACCTATTTTGTCTATCTTGCGAGCATTTAAAAGTCTTTCTGGTGGACCTAGAAAGAGAATTTGTTATAGCAGTTATAATATCTTTTCTAAAACTTTTCATATTTATCGGTAGGGTGATAACCTCCTACCAGACAATGGATTACCATTGTAAAAAATTTGTTAGCATTAGCTAAGCGTTTACAACAGCTGAGTGCATACACTACACCACAGAGTAAGGATACAGTCATACTGAGTTCAGAAAAGGTTGTCTATACATAACTACTGTGTGGTAATTGCAGGATAGAAGGATCCTCACTGACCTTAGTTGCAGGTTCTATATACTGCTGCTGCACAATGCAGTAATTTCACCATGTGCATTTACCACAAGAACAATGGCATAAAACTACAGACTTTATCTCTTCTTTCTAAAGTCTTACTAGTTATTTAAGTGGATCTCAACATAGCCTCCTGTGCTATGCAAAATGTTGTATGTTTTTATATATGAACATGAAATAATTTCATATTCATATTATAAATTAAGTAAATGAAATAACTGACCAAAACTCTAAAATGGAGATGGACAGGGTATATGCTTCGCGAGAAACTCGAGAAATGGACCAAAGCTTTGACTGAATGGGAAGTTAGGGATGGCTCAAAAAGAAAAAAGGGTAGACAAAGAAAGCAGGGGTTGATGATATCAAGCAGACGGCAGGCATACTATGGTCAAGGAATGCTCGGAACCGGCACACATGGAAACACCTGGAATAGGCCTATGCGTCAGGAGATGCGCTGATTACTATTAACTAAAGTGCGAGATATGAGTGTTAATAATTTAAATTTACAGAATGTACATACTGTATATCAGCAATATAGGCTTCATTTATTTATTTAAATGAAATAATGATAAGAACATAAATACAAAACATAAATTACTTTGTCTGTCACAAGGGATGACTAAAAATAGTATTAGGAGAAAAATAGACAAATAACATAGAGAAAATCCAGATGGTTTGTGCCAGGTTTTATAGGGAGTTCAGGAGATGGCAGTGCCAAATGCTTTCACAGCATAGCACATAAATTAAAGAAGGAAAACTAATAATAGATTAACTCCCAATATATGTATTACAAAAGCTTACATTAGTCTGACATAATCAATCAATGAAAAATGTATTTATTTTATATCTTGTTAACATAAATACAACACTGACTAAAAAAATAATGAACTTATTTAAGCAGGATGTGTCATAATTTAACTATGAGTAATCAAAGCAAAGGATGATGCAATAACCTTGACCTATCAGCACAACAGCTAATAACTGACATTATACTTGTATGAGAAAACAATAAAGGAAAGAAACAATAGGAGGGGTTGCAAGCCCTGTCACAGTTCACACTTTTGGAGAAAAAAACATATAATAAAAATAAAACAGATTTCATCAATCTCAAAAGGGCATTACACTCAAATGCAAAAAGCTAAACTTTCAAACCATAATGGGACAGATATTCCTCAGTATCCATGGGATGCCCTCATGAGGTACCGACATGATGACAACAGAAAACCCTTTCAAACAATAGAAGAATTTGCAAAATTGGTCCAAAGCCAACAGAGAAATTTGTGAGCAAACTTTTTTAAGAATGGTAAAAAATTCAAGGTACGCTAAACATATTCTTCTTAAAATTTACAGCTATTAGTTTGATCAAATAGATATCATTTCTTTAATTCCATTAAAACTGACACCCAAATGATTTCTTGCACGGTGACAGAATGCGTTTAAGAATTTAAAGAGTCAAACTAGATTACATAATAATACTGTGCTATTGGGGAGCCACACCAGCAACCTAGTCACCAAGTACAGAGACGGCCCAGAAACAGAAGAAGAATACTGTGCTATCTATCTTTCTCTTTTTTATTCCACTAGAAGTTAACTCTTGACAGCAATATCATCTGATGGCAAGAGATGATAATGAATCTAACATGGGATAGGGCTAAACTGTAAGGAGTACAGAAGTTATATTAAATCCATACCCCTAATCGGTTTCTATGGCATATTGTACCGGTACGATAAATCGCTTAGCGGCACGTTTTTGTCAATAGGATAATAACTAGCACAGCCTTTCACTAGACCAGACACGAGAAAAATCAGTAATTATAAATTCACAAATTGCTGATTGATCTGTTCGATCCTGGGACCTCCCATTTAAATCCATTGCGCCAGGGAGGTCGCCAAAATCTGGTAAAAATATTTAGTTTTAAAGAGTTAACCCAATGGCGCATAATCGCAAAAGTGTGCTTAGAACGGTTACAGATACCTGTCGGTTAACTAGCCATTTTCTATCACTTTTAAGTCAAGTTTTTTAACCATTCAGGAGGAATGAATAACATTCATTTTAAAACCCCAAAATTTAACACACAAACATCTAATTGAAACGCTAGAAACAATAAATTACAGTTTCTTGTTTAAGTACTTCTTTTTTCCTAGTTACGGTGAAACCATGGGAATGTTATGACAATGGTTATGTGTGAATTAAATTACCGCTGTTTGTACCAGATTCTGAAGATTTTATCCGCTTTAGATCTTCCTCACTGAAACCGGTAAACGTGGACATGTTTCTCGAACACTTATAGCTTTCTCTTAACACATAACTTCCTATACCATTCCTATAATGCTCTTATTAACATACGCTAGTCACTGAGAATGTAGGAAACGTAGTTAATTAAAAATATTAAATATGAAATACGAATACGTGTAAAAAAACATTCAGAACAGACAGTGTTTGACAAGAAACTAAAACGACATTTGACAGCGGTGATTGCTTATGGCACTGACAGCAACTAAAATTCGTTTAAAAAAATATCCGAATGCAAAATGAAATCAAGTGTGTGTTTTGTGTGTAGTATCATATTTTTTATGCAACTTGTACGAATATCACATGATAACAACACATGAACAACACAATTACGGTTGTAACATATTAAATCAATGCAATATATTCTTTCATTATTTTGATCCTTGCCTATTTTGCTTTTATAAACTAAAATTACAAATTTCCTGTGCAAATTTCAAGAATTTTTGGCAGATGTCGTTTGTGACATTTGTATTTTCAGATTTGACGTGATAATTTGTTATACCGTAGACTGAACATGTGCGATAAATGATCCCTAAGAATAATATAAAGCCATATAACTTATGAAAAACTTCTAATAATACTATAATAGATTTCTGAATATGCGGAGCTTTTAGTCCATCTTAAATGGGTACCTATCTGAAGAAATTCAGTTTATTACAGAAGTTTTCTATTGGTTGCGTTAACTAATACTAGTGTTATTTTCAGAGCAAATAATAAAAAAGGTCCACAATGTGGACCCGAACAACAGCGAGGAAGTGAAAGAAGCCCTGTCGAGTTTCTTTCAATGTATATCTAAGTACAAAGAATTGCATTCTCATAGATTGCTGCGAGAATTACAACACGTTATTAACCGGTATGTAACCACAGTAAACATGCGTTTTTTTTGCTTATCGCCATTTAACAATAAAAAGAAAAAATGTTATATCTAGACACAAGACAATTCAGTTTTGCCTTAATATGTAGGCATAAAACTTGAAATTATACTGGTGTTTTTGTAGATTAAGTGTAACTTTAAAATATGAACAATGAAGATTATCTACATCTGTTTTACAGGTTTCCAAAGTACTGCTTGACCCACAGGAGTAACATCGAGACATTTTTGATTAGATTCCTAAGCTCTAATAATTACTTCAACGTAATAGAGGCAGCAAAATGTACACATGCACTACAACAAGTCAGTATATGCTTTAATCACATCCAAATAAGTGTAGAATTTGTTAGTGTATACATGACCTTCTTGCCCTTATCCTATATAATGTGGGGTCAGCACGACATCTTCAAACTTGTAGACAGACTTGTTGTTTTGATGTTGATCTATTTTTATGAAAGGCCTCCTTTGTAATAGCAACTGCCCTATTGAATGTGATAGTAAAATAACTGCCGCCAACAGTACAGTAAAGTTCAAAGAGATATAAGATAGCTTTAATTCTAATTGCATTGTCAGTCAGTCTACTTTTGCATATATATAAACCATTCCAGACCTTTTTGATAGCTAAATTGGGCCTTCTAGAGTAGAGAATAGAGCTCAAGGCCTCTTTTTAAAGGACTGTCAAAATGAGTTAACATTGACAGATTGTAGAGCTGGCAGTTGCCAAAGAATTTTTAGCCATTCAGAGGGGAAATGCTGCCAGCATCTTAGCCACTACACCTTCATGTGGGTTTGAAGACCTTTTAGTTTTATTTCAGTACATAGGCTATTACTGTTACTAAATATTTTAAGTTATAAGAGAGTATAAATGTTCATAAATATTAAATACACATGAGCACTACTCTATTTGCTATTTAATGTTGCAAAAATATGTCCAGCTGCTGCAAACATTCACAATCTAAAGTTGCTTGGGGGGAAAAAGTTACTTAGCAATAAGAATGCATTTGTATGAATGCAAATAAACAGTA
Source organism: Pararge aegeria (assembly GCF_905163445.1). NCBI lineage: Eukaryota > Metazoa > Arthropoda > Insecta > Lepidoptera > Nymphalidae > Pararge > Pararge aegeria. Next base: position 3,375,759 of record NC_053195.1, on the reverse strand, counting down.
TAAAAAAAACTAAATTATTATTATTTATTTATTATATTTAATAATGCTGTCTCTAACAAAAACTTTATAAACATTTTTTCTGAAGTTTTTACCTTATTAAAGGATTATAACAAAACCTTAAGTGTTCTCCATATTACATTCAAAATGAACTTGAAGGTACGGCCAAGCCAAGAAAAGTCGGCAACACCTAAAACAAGCTGGAGGGATCAGATGACTGATCTTTGCAATGCAGTACACACTCTTATTGGATCTGTATACTCTGATGCGGTGGAAGTTTACAGGGACAATCCTAAGGTAATTTTTCATTAGATTTTATTATATGAGGTCATTTTGTATACTTGGTGCTCAACTATAGGAATAAGGAATTGTCAGCAGAATTTATGAATTCAGTGAACTATTTTTACTTTCCAGTGCTATAAATGATTTAACAACAGTTTGATTGCCACATTGTTCTAGTGTTGGCAGAAAGTGGTAAATATCACATACTATGACTGTAAAGGAAAATATTGCATCCCTGAGAGTTCTCCAAAAAGTTCTTAAAGACATGTGAAGTAACTGTGCTGTGAGGGGGGGACCCACCATTGGTTTACTGATAGGTTGAAGATAATGTAAATCAGCTTGGTGTATTGAGTGACAAAGCACCTGGTGGTATAACCAACTACAAAAAAAAAATGTAGTTTTGATTACAAAATTGGCAATCAAAGCCTATTTTCTCCAGTTCTTTTCAATCCAAATTACTGAACCGATTATGATATATTTGGGATAGATCTGTTATAATAATCTGGATAGTATATTCTACCAAATAAAAGAAAAACAATATTTTTTTTTTGGTAGGATATTAATGTTTATAAAATTCTGAGGTAACAAAAATAAAAAAATTACAACCCAATAAAGAACTCCTCTTTTTGAAGTAGGTTTATGTTTTTTCCTTAGTCTTTTTTTCTGTTTTCAGCCTGCAAAAAATGCATCTACACCAATGGCAGTGGCATTAGCAGATATAACGAAAAAAATAAAGGATGTTAAAGATAAGCAGTCATTACTGCATTTGAGGCTTAAGAATATTCTAGTTTTCATACAGGCAATGCTAGTGTAAGTTATATTATTTGAAGAACAATTATCAGTAAAGAAAAGACTGGAACAGTTTTTGAACTGTAAAAAAGTTATTTACTTATCACGTAATTCGATAACTAGCCACGGCTAATGCCCACCACACCAGACCAGAGAAAATTCGATAAATATACATTTCCAATTAGCCCCTGCCGGTAATAGAACCTACATCCACTCATAAGACCAACGTGCCAATGAGGTCGTCACTAATTAAATGAAATTCAATTTGTAGGGATGTGTATCCAGTAGCCAAGCCAATACAGCCTCAAACAATATTGGATGTTGTAGTTCGACTTCTAAGCGTAACCAGTGGTACTAAACAGTATGACACGGACATTTGTACTATAAAAATACAGGCATTAAGAACTTTAGATGCCCTTGTAGTATGGTAAGTTAACTTTTATTTATTTATTTGGCATATATATAATAATGTTTATAATACTCCCTTCAATGGGTAGTTGAAATAAAGACGATATTGCGTTTCTGTGAAAATACAAGAAACAACATTTAAAGCCCTTACTTCAGGTCGTTAAAATCAAAATAATTTCTTCTTAAACATCCTTTTCTTTATGTCACTTATCACTGTAAAAACATTGGTGACTTTCAGAAAAGGTTCTATATATGAACTCGAGAAAAGAGTTTTTTTACATATATATAGCACTTTTGAAACGTTAAGCCAGTCTGTTTGTAGTGAATCGACCACTGGTTCGGAACTTCTTCTTCTGCCGAGAAGAGCCAACAAGAAACTCAGCAGATTGCTTTTTCGGTTTACAATCTTTACAGTTTCCTATCTTGTGAGATATGAGAGTGGAGCCTGCTTCCAAGCAGCCTTGTCGTTAAGAAATTCATCAATCGTATAGTAACCAAGATTTATTAAATGTGTTGTTCTAACACATTGTTTAACTTATGCATTGGTAGGTCCAAAATTACCTTGGGATTCCCTACTTAATATTATAAATGTCAATCTAAGTTTGTTTGTTACACTTTCACGCAAAAACTACTTAACTGATGCTCATGAAACTTTGTACACATATTCTTGGAAGTGTTAGAAGTAATATAGGATACTTTTTATCCCGACATTAAGCTCGGTTCCTTTGGGAGAGGGGATGAGTGTTTGACGATTTTACACCATAACTCCGACAAATTATAACAGATTTAAATAAATATTTTTGTACTATAGAGGTTATTATAATAAGTGTTTAATTTTGCCCAAACTGTGGTTGAAGATAGAGGACAGAACTCCTCAGCGGACAGCAGCAATCCCGTCATTTAAGACTTAGCGATATTGAATACTTTAAAATTTTTAGATCTACAACTAAATTTAATGACACATCCAAAAAAATTCAAACGCAGACGAAGTCGCGGGAAACAGCTCGTAATATTATAAAAGCATATACTCAATCCCACAAATGACATCTGCAACTTTCGCAAATAAAGGCAGTTGTTTATATCCACTTTTCGTTTATAAGTTATAAAGTTATACCTACAGCTACTTTACAATACATATTAAAGGAAATGTCAGTATACAAATATATTGTTTCTCATCAGTGTGACCAGCCATTTTTTATTGTAACGTACTACAAAAAAACCTGTAAAATTTATTTCGTTTTTATTGACACCTCTATTAGAAATCAACAAGAAATATTGGATTCCCAATACAAAACAACAGTTTATGCAATTCTGTAATTTCATTTGTTAGTAACTGTGCCCTAAACTGTTAATTAGCTTTCACTCATATATGAATGTTTTTTTTTTATTCCACTACAAGTTAGCCCTTGACTGCAATCTCAACTGGTGGTAAGTGATGATGCAGTTCAAGATGGTAGCGGGCTAACCTTATATCATACTCCCTGTATGGTAGACACACCCCTAATAGGTTTCTACGCGACATCGCACGGGAACACTAAATCGCTTAGCGGCACGTCCTTGTCGTTAGGGTCGTAACTAGCAGCCAAAGCCTCCCACCAGTGCAGACCAGAAAAATTATAAAATCCCAAATTTTCCCTGCCAGGAAACGAACCTGGGACCTACTACTTAAATCCACAGCGCTCACCGTTGCGCTAGCGAGGTCGTCAAAACGAGGTGTCTATTAAAACTAGTCGAAATAAATTTTGGTTCATGGAGCGCTTGTTTCAGAAATAAATAATCAAAAATTAAAAAAAAAAAGAAGGCCTTACACTCTTAAGCAAGAAATGCTTTGACTTACTCTATTATTCATCTTTTTTTATTTTTCAGCCTAGGTTCAAACCTGATACCCTATTCGCACCTAGTATTCAGATTAGTGTTACAGACATTAAAGTGGACTTCAGACCATCCAACTGACCATACAAGGTAACCTGCACTAAAATTTACAACGTAATACGATCATATTGTAATCAGCAATATAATACAACTACAAAAAAAATACACTACAAATTTATATATGCATATTTAATAATTATCTTCTATAAGCAAACATATACGCGAGTACCTACGCGATGCAAACTCAGACAAGAATTTAAGGATAGCCTGTAATACAGGTTTGTACCGAAATCAGGGACAGTAGATTTTAAATTGCACCATATATTATGAAGTACACAATAACAATCGGTATAACTAATTGGAGCGGTGATAGCCGAGTAGTTAAAGCTTGACTTCACATTCGGGAGCGGCGAGTTCGAATCCCAGCTCGCACCTCCAACTTTCAAAGTTATGTGTTTAAAGTAATTAAAATATCACTTGTTTCAACGGTGAAGGAAAACATCATGAGGAAACCAGGATTCCAGGAAATTAAGCTTTATTTTCATAATAAAGCTAAACCGTTTTTTTTTTTGTGTTTCTGTTTATTTGAACAAGCTATTCTTAGGACTACCGGTCCAAAGTGAAATGCAAATTTTTTGTTGGATTTGATACCTTCACCCGTCGCTCCCATTACTTCGTTTGCTGACGCATATAGATCGGGGTGTATTATGTGGAGTAAAGAATGAAATTTGTATGGGAATCTTATCAAATTCAAATTCAAAAATGTTTTATACATGTATCAGGCACTTATCAAGCGTTCTTACATTTAATATGTTAACACTAATTTTAGGTTATGGTGATAAATGCATTCGTTAACTTCAAACTTAAACTAGGAGGGTTCCAAACGCGCCCTGTAGGGTTAGCACGTGCAGGAGACCAAATTATATCCCCCATTCAGTGGCGTGCACAGGGTTTATGACCAGGGTATGCATAAAGAAGAAAGGTGCCATAAAATGGAAAAATCCTTCGCATTTATGAGTCATACAAAAATTTTACGGTATGCAGTGGTTTTGCGCATGTATGAAGTGCACGCAACTGCCCCCGATTAGATACCGTGACAAGGGATATAATGAACGTGTCCACCAGGCAATGTACGGGAACATGGAATAGGAGAAGTTTACCCCCTGGTTATCATTACACATATATTATATTACTTCCACTTGTGCGCCAGTGCTCTGAGAGTTGACAAAGCTGTGGGAGATGATATACTTTTATCCTTTCCCTGGGGATAATAATGTCTCCTGCCCATGCTAGCCGTGCAAGTATAAGAGCCCACAACAAACTTAGCCGTTCGGTTCGTTTTTTTTGTTATCACCATCTCACTGTCGAGTTAATTTCTAGAATATCAGTATTTGTAAGCGGACGCCTTGTTTAAGATGTATTCATTGGAGCTAAAAAAATATTAGAAATAATTATATCTTTTTCCTGTTCCACAGTAAAGTGCGTTGCACTTCGTACAACAGTCTCGGGTACTGGCTAACCACACTGCACTCACATAGGATATCTGACACAAGCAACACTTGGGAAGACAGTTTAGCTGACAATATTATAACAGACATCACACCGGTGAAGAAAGTTGTATTACTCACTGTAAGTACTCAATTTTTTTAACACAGTAAAATTTAGGTTTAATTCGTTATTATTTTGATTGGTTCTTTGATTGACCTGGCGCAGTGGAGAACACTGCTGTCTTAGCAAGGGGTGGTCCGGCATTTGATTCCACGGCAGGGAGAATTTAGGAAATTATAATTGCTGACTTGAGTATGGTGTGGTTGGACGCTTCAGTTGTATCAAATTACTTTTGTTATTTTGATAATCCTTATCAAAAACGTAGCTTTTTGTTTCCTTTGTAAAAAAAAGTATAAAATTATAAAATGTAATAAATTGGTGAAGTCATGTTATTAGTATATGTGTAAACTTTATATCGGAAAGAGCGAGACCTCCAAATACAGGTTTTTTTCCAAACTTAATTGGAGGTCTTAGCCTATTGTTTTGTGACGAAATTTAGATAGCAAATAAATAATTTTTCATTTTGTAATCTTTATTTTGTAAATTTTGAACAAAAGAACTTCCTTTTTTGATTAACGCTTAACGAATATCTTCTAAGTTACGCTTTTCTGGTGGCTGACTGGCGCAGTGGGCAGCGACCTTGTTTTTCTTATGTGCTTTGCGCAGGTTCGATTCCCACAACTGGAAAATGTTTGTGTGATGAACAGGAAGGGTTTTCAGTGCCTGGGTGTTTATTTGTATATTTTAAGTATCTACGTATGTTATTCATAAAAATGTTTCATCAGTTAACTTAGTACCCATAACACAAGGCTTACACTTTGGGGCTAGGTGGCGATGTGTGTATTTTTGTAGTATATTTATTTATTTATTATTTATGATAAGAATGCTTTCGTAAAACTGCTAAGCTATAGAGTTTTAATAGATCATTTGTCCAGATGGGTCCGCAACCGACAAAGAACCTCAGTAAAAAAGCTAAACGGAAGCTAGTAACTACGCAGCTGAAAGAAAGCAACCTCGCTGTGCATGCACCTGGAGAAAACAACAAAACTTCTGTGTGAGTAACTTAATTAAGTGATACAAATATGTGGCTTGAGAAACAATATAACATTGTTTACGCACACCGAGTGATTCTCTAACTTCTTAACTTAAAATGACACTTTTTTTAATTATTTATTGCTTTTATATATTTTAGTGAATATAAATAGACAAATGTTGAGAAAAAACACTATTTTTAACACTCATAATATTTTTAAATCTCTTTTTATTATTTAAACAAATTAAAAAATTGTTTAAAAAAGTTCTCTCTAGGACGTCCGTGTTTCTGTATGTGCGGATCCCGTATCTTGTGGTCACGATAACGAGCGAAATACTTCACTTATCGAGTTGGTTTTTTTTATAGGTTTCAGTATTTTGAGGAATAGAAGCCTATTACTTTTCACGGTATAATAAGATGTAGTTTAATTATTATCGTAATGAATGAGATTATGAGGCGTGCACTTTTGGATTTTCCAACTATTTTATATTTTAAATAAACCTTCAGGTCAGAAGAAGTCAACAATGAGATAGCTATAGCTGCCCTCGAATGTGCCGAAATATTTCTCACTGTATGCGGCCGATTTCTTAAACCGGCTACCTATAAGGTAAGAGATTCCTTTTTTTACTTCACAGTCTTTATCGATGGTATACATAATATAAATATGCATGAATGCTTTAAATAAAGCCGTAATAAGGCCAATTCACAATTACCTGATTTTTTTTTAAATTATAAAATGCAAAATTTTGTTCCTTAAAAGAGATTTCTCATTAGGTTTTTTTTTTTATTTCACTACAAGTTAGCTCTTGACTGCAATCACACCTGCTAGTAAGTGATGATGCAGTCTAAGATGGTAACAGGCTAACCTGTTAGGGAGTATGGTAGTCATACACCTAATAGGTTTCCAAGCAACATCGCACCGGAACACTAAATCGCTTAGAAGCACGTCTTTGACGTTAGGGCGAAAACTAGACACGGCATAAGCCTCCCACCAGATCATTCCAGAGATAAGTCCAGCCGGGGACCGAACCCGGGACCTCCCGCTTAAATCTACAGCGCTCACCACTGTGCCAAAGAGGCCATCAAAAAGTCCCACTTTCAAGTATATGTATTTTTTTAAAAATATACCTCAACCAATCTGCACTGGGCCAGCGTGGTGGTAACAGGCCAAGTCCACCTCTAGATTAGTTAGTCTAGGTTTTTTATTATTTCATTTCAATTGAGGATGGTATATATTGATATAAGTACGTTCACATATTAATTTACGTTATATATTTACATATTTATATATGATGTATATGATTTTTAGTACATTTACATTAATTATGGGTAATGTTATTTCATGTATGTTTATATATTTTTTGTAGTAAATATATATATATATATACTAGCGGACCCCAGCGTCATCTGTGGGGCTAATTTGTGAATCTAAACTATCCAGGGTGCCATCCAAACATATACCAAAATATTCATTCAAATCGGTCCAGCCGTCTAGGAGGAGTTCAGTGACATACACACGCACACAAGAAATATATATATATATATATATATATATATATATATTATAGTTATATGTTTTATTTATATGTTTGTGTAATGTTTATATCTTATTTATTGCCCCCCTTCCTCTTTTCTATGTTTTTTTCCTTTTACACCTTTGGTTGCCTGGAAGAATTAGCTATGTAGCGATAACGCCACCAAATTGTACTCTCTTGCTCTATGTTTATATATCTGTAACTACTTTTTTTCTTTGGTGTACAATAAAAGTGTATTAATTAATTCATTACACCTCATTGTGGGAGGAGATCCGTACCCTGTAGTGGGCCGGTAATGGATTGACATAAAGATAATGATTTTTAATTCATACATTTCTATTGCAGCTATTCCAAGAAAGCTTAGTACGGGAATGTTACAACTATACATTGTACACCAACGATCAATTGGTCCGCTTGCTGCGAGCATTGGAGGCCACTCGGAAAACTGCACCAACCGGTGTACCCCCCACCACACAGTACTGCCTCCACTTGTACAGCTTGTTGCACAACAGTCAACGCGCTGAGGTGAGTTCTGTTCTTAGTTAGTTCTTAATAATAATAATCGTTTATTTCAGGCTTACCCATAAACATTTAACATTGTATATCTAATTGCTATACAGTTTATGAACAGTTTACATAAATGTAATTAAAATACACTACTACAAATACTTCATCAATTTGAAAAGATATATGTCAAAAATTTATTAATTAAAAATTAAATTACATTTAATCAAAATCGAAATCAAAGTCAAGGGATAGACGGCCGACTGGCGCAGTGGGCAGCGACCCTGCTTTCTGAGTCTAAGGCCGTGAGTTCGATTGCCACATCTGGAATATGTTTGTGTGATCAGCAAATGTTTTTCAGTGTCTGGGTGTTTATATGTATATTATATGTATTTATGTATATTATTCATAAAAAATATTCATCAGTCATCTCTGTACCCATAACACAAGCTACGCTTACTTTGGGGCTAGATGAGATATAAATCTATAAAATTTATGTAATCAGAATTACGAACATTCCTCTTTTTCTGCTTTCAGATTTCGCTGTTTTGCAGTCAAGCTTTGCTAGATATACGCTTGCATCTACACTGTTCACCACCGTCGCTGAACTTTGCCCTCGATGCACCGCGGGAGACTGAGAAAGCAACCAACAAGCGAAAGAAAGTTTCCGACCGAAATCGAGCTATGTTGGCATCTTTGCTCGGGACGGACAAGTGAGTTGTCAAAATTTCTTGTTAAGATTACAAACTAATCGCAGAGGCCTAAAGACCGTGTGATTTATGCTTTTATATTTTATGGCTATCTAGTGGAGGTCAACCCTCCATTCTAACATTCATAGGTCAGGTTTAGAAAAAGAAACCAGTGAAATAAAATGGTAACTTCATTTAGGATTAAATTTTGACGGCCGATTGGCGCAGTGGGCAGCGACTCTGCTTTCTGGGTCTTAGGCTGTGAGTTCGATTCCCACAACTGGAAAATGTTTGTGTGATGAACATTAATGGTTTTCAGATCCTGGGTGTTTATATGTATATTTTAAGTATTAAATTATTTATAAAAAAATTCATCAGTCATCTTAGTACCCATAACACAAGCTACGCTTACTTTGGGGCTAGATGGCGATGTGTGTATTATCGTAGTATATTTATTTATTTAAAAAAATATTTCAGGGTACCAACAGCAGACAATGACGATGATATTATTTCAATACCTGATGAACCGACAAGCAAGAAACTGCGACTAGAAAGTAATGAAACTGACAAAATTAGTCTCCTTAGCAGCGATTCCGAAGGCTCAGTAGAGGAAGTATGTGATGATTCAGAAAACGATAACGTTGAAGAGGTAGAGGTTGTTGTTGAAATAAATGAACAGCGCGATGATGATGAACCTTTGATCGTTAATGAAGAACAAACAACTGAAGTAACAAAACAAGGGACTGTTGAACCTGACACAAGTACTGAACTAATTAATCAAGAAATTGAACTACAAGGGACTAATGAACAAGTAAACTTAAACAAAATAGTAGAACCAGATCAAAATAACCAAATAGTAAAACTAAATGGGGGTATAGAGGTACAAGAAGAAGAAGCTTATGTAGAACCCATGATAATAGATGAGACAGATAAAAGCACAGAAAAAGTAAATGTACCTATTCATGAAGCACTAACTCAAACACCTATTAATGTTTCAAATGATACTATTGAGGAAGATAAATCGTTATCATTAGAAGTTGGTTATGACTACCCAAATACGAGTCCTGAGAAAGTGACAGTCTTAGAAAAAGTTGACGATGAAAACCTTCCCAGTACAAATGATACTGACGACATACAAATAACCTGTGGGCAAGCTGTTAGAAGCTCACAGGAAGTTAATGTAGAAAAAAAGCTCACTGAAACAGATGTTAACTCAGACGAAATACCTAAAGTTAATGGGTTAGGGGAATCTATTGTCGAAAATGGTAGTGCCGAAAATCCAATTGAGACTCCGGCAAAACTTAAAGTTGTTGAAGATTCGTCCATAAATGATGGGACTACTGTTGAAGATATGTTAGCCGATTTTGTGGATGAAGTGAATGATGGAGCAATTGAAGCTTAATTATAATTGTTGCTTAAAGCATTTATATTATTTTTCTTTTTATAATGTATAGTGCCAAGAATAACAACTATTGCATTTATTGCGTAAATAAATAATGAATGATTAAATGTGTGTAACTTACTTATCTTCGAAAACCACCCGGTTTAACAATTATGACGGTGCTGTTGTAATTAAGGGAAGACGATAAATAAAGTGGATGATGATGATGATGAGTACTATGCCTGCGTTTGTGGAATAAAACTAAATTAGCTAAAGTACAGTAAAGGCATGTATATCCGTGATATGACATGGTTTCTTCTTGCGTTCTGCAATTGGTATTAAGCTTACGGAATTTGGTATCAATAGCTCTTTTTAACCTGCTCCCATTTAAGGCTCAAGCTATGTTACTCGCGGAGGATTATACGTGTGGGTTTTGACGATGCATGTCCATCATTTTCTTATAACCACCGTGACACCGTACAGCTGTGGACAATAATATAAAACTATTTTAGACCAACGAAGATTAAAACAAAAATGTTGTAACCAACTGAACCAATTCAATTCAATTCAATTCTTGTTTATGGCTTTTGTCTGTGCCAACTGGGCACAAGGTACTTCGCCAATGTCTTGTAGATGAAGAAGGCACGAAGGAGATTGATCGGTGAAACTAATGAAAAGTTAATTTTGAATTTGTACCAAGAAATAGTTGTTATTAGCTAGTTAGCTCTTTAACCTAAGGCAGCACAGACAACACATGCATATATATCTAACACGGATATTTTTTGTACATTACACTTTAATTTTATTACTTACTATATATTTACATAAAAATCTACAATAAGGACTGAAAACAAACATTAAAAAACATTTAACACTCAAAGGACGGGGGACTTTGGGAGGAAGAACGTCATAGAGGGGATAGGTAAGTTTGGGACAGTTAAAAATAATATGAGTTATAGTGCCCTCATCCAAGCCACACTCACAGATGGAGTTGTCCCTTATCCGGAGTTTGGCCAGATGTACAGGTGTGCTAGCATGACCAAGACGCAATCGGGAAATTGTGGATGAAGTCCAGCGATTTGTACTCCGAGAGTGACAAAACCAGGGTTGTCTTGGTATGTTTTGTTGGATGGTAGCGTAAAACTTACCCTTAACCAATTTGGAATCATTCCAAAAAATTTTCCAGGCTGTTTCCATATATGTTTTGGCAAGAGTACATAGGTCATGCGATGAATTTTTAAAATGATCTAGAGAACCTGACTCAACAGCTGTTTTGGCACATGAGTCAGCAGTCTCGTTTCCTGGAATACCTGAGTGGCTTGGAATCCAAACCAGTAAGATGAATAGTCCTTTTTGATTGCAAGAGAGCAGAGCCTTCCGGATTTTTAAGATAATGGGAAATCGTGATTTGCTGCGAAAGGGGTTTTCTTTAATAGACATTAAACAGCTTAAAGAGTCAGTCAGAATAACCGTCTGTTGTACGTTATGGGACAGTGCAAACAGGATTGCTTCCAAAAGAGCAATGGCCTCTCCGGTAAACACAGAAGACTCGGGAGGGCATTTAAATTTTAAAACAATTCTGTAAACAGGAACCCAACATGCAGCACCAACACAACCTTCTGGAGACAGCTTTGAAGCATCAGTATATATAATAAGATGATTTGACCAATTTTGACTAATATGCTTTTGTAGTTTGATATTGGTATCTGGGGATCCTTTACTCAGACCTAGATCTGTGATGATGGAAGGGTTGTATATTAATGCTTTAAATGGGGTTGAATATAGTGGGTTGATTGTGAAAGATGTCAGGGGATTAGGAAGGCTGGTATACTTTAGGAAACTATCTAGCAAGTAGGAAGACGAGTTACGGGAGCAAGGTGCGTGTGATAGTTGGCTTAGTCGGTGCCAAAGAGGATGGGATGACAGCTGTAACATCTTGCTGATAAAGCGGTCACATAGATATTGTCGACGGATGGATAGAGGAGGGTCAACGCATTCTACCTGCAAAGCATTAGTGGGGGAGGATTTCATTGCACCTAGAATAATTCTAAGGCATCTATACTGAATTTTATTTAACTTTTCAGCAGCTGATTTATTAAAAGGCTCTAAAACAAACATACAGTAATCCATGTGGCTACGTACTAAGGCATTATATAATAATTTTAAAGTATAGGGGTGAGCACCCCACCAAACTCCCGCTATTGCTCGTAGTACATTGATGCCTTTTTCACATTTTTTTGATAATGTGTTCAGAATGAGCAATTCCATTCAGTCGTGTGTCTAAATAAACACCTAAAAATTTAGCTTTAACTGCAAGGTTGATTGCTTGACCTTCAAATGAGATGTTGAGGTTCGGGAGGTATCTCTTCCTTGTAAATACCACTGCCTGACATTTGCCCACTGATAGGGACAAGCCATGGTCAGACAGCCACTGGCCTAGATAATACAAAGCAGAATTGATACGACAGGATACTTCCTCTATACTGCCTGAGCTGTGATAGAGGACAATATCATCAGCATATTGTAAAATGGTACAAAAACTAGAAACAGACAATTCGAGGTCGTGGGTATATATGCTATAGAGCAGAGGACTGAGAACAGAGCCTTGAGGGAGGCCTTTCCAGATTAATCTGGGGGGAAGAGAATTATTCTGATGCTTTACCAGAACATATCTGCAAAACAGCAGATTACATATGAAATGAACCATCCTCGAGGGAACACTCAGCTTAAGTAGTTTCTGCCTGAGCACCGGAAGTAGGACATTATCATATGCAGAAGCAATATCAAGAAAAGCACCCACAAGGTACTCTCCTTTTGTAAAGGCTAATCTAATATCTGTTGTTAATACACTGAGACTGTCTGTTGTACTCATACCCTTCCGAAACCCAAATTGGGAGGAGGGGAGAATATTTCTACTTTCCATTAACCATTCCAGTCGGTTTTTAAGGAGATGTTCTGTAACTTTAGCTAAAGTAGATGACAAAGCTATGGGTCTATATGAATTTGAATTAAGGGGATTTTTATAAGGTTTAAGGATAGGAATAACAATTTGAGATTTCCAGGAGTTTGGGATAGAACCAGTTTCCAAACATTTATTGATTATTTTAAGGTAATAAATTTTAGCTTTGTCATTTAAGTTAGCCAGGAAAGAATATGGAACGCCATCTTCCCCTGGAGCTGTATCTTTTAGACCATTGAGAGCAATTTGAAGCTCAGAAAAGGAAAAGGGGGCATCCATTTCATCCGTAGCTGGAGCTGGCGTAGTAGTTAGAAATGAGTCCACATAGGGAACATAAGGTGGAGCTAATTTGTCTGCAAAGTTGTTAAGCCAGTCAGAAGGATTATTTGAGGAAGGATCAACGTGGCTCAGGGAGCGACGGAATCTCCTCATATTTTCCCACACAATGGTGGAGGGTGAACGAGGGCTAAGCGATTCACAGAACTGCGTCCAACTTGCTCTTTTCTTTTTGAAGACTAATCTTTTAATTTTAGCATCTAGTTTTTGGTAACTATTAAAGTTATCCTGAGTCATGCAGGCTGAGTATAATTCTTCTGCAGCAGATCTTTTACCAAATAAATCGCTGCATTCATCATCCCACCAAGGAGAGGAAAGCAGCGGATTTTTCACAGGGTGTTTTTTTGGAATATGGGAATCGGCCGAAGATATAAGAGATTTTAAAAAGAGATCATAGCATACCAGAATGTTTCCATCACTTTCCAAATCGGGCAGAGTGTCTACAATGCAATCAACGGATAGGGCATAATCTTCCCAATTTGCTTTTTTAAGTTTATACTTTAAAAGGGGATCATAGTTAGGGGTAGGTAAGGATTTATTATTTAATGTAACAATTATAGGAAAATGATCACTGCCACAGGTTGACTGTAGCACGTTCCAAGTCAGGCGCGATGCTAGGTTAGCCGAACATAGGGTGAGATCAACCGCTGATTTAGGGTTCTGATTGGGGTATACCCTTCGAGTAGGAGAACCGTCATTGAGGATGCAAAGACTGACATCATCAAGTAAATCAATCAGCAATGGAGAAAACCCGTCACTAGCATGGCACCCCCACATCGTGTGGTGGGTGTTAAAATCACCCATGGCTATGATAGGGCTGGGAAGGGACGACAAGATTGCTTGTAATTCGGGAATAATAGAAGATGAGGGATGAGGAATATACAGAGATACAAAAGATATGTCTAGGGTACGGACAGCAACAGCATTGATCTGTTGACTGTGGGAAGGAAGAGCGATTTGGGTGTAGGGGAGGGAGTGCCGTAGAAATACAGCACTGCCTGCATACCCATCACTCCTGTCATCCCTCAAACAGGAGAAGCCCGGCACCCGTAATCGTGAACCAGGCCTCAACCATGTCTCCGAGATGGCAAGAATGGTGGGATTATGAAGGTTAATCAGAGAGATTAACTCATGTTTCTTGGGACGTAAACTTTTACAGTTCCACTGTAGCAGGGTTATTGGGCCCATTTTGGAGTAGTTTAAAAAGTTGGCTTAAGTTTTTGGCAACGTTGGGCGGTAAGGGAATTTCACTACATGGAGCGACAATACTAAGTAGAAATTCGGAGATAAACTCAAGCATTTTACCTTGGGAGGGAGGGTTCTCAACATTGTTGTTGAGAGCGCATCCATTAGGAAGGGATGAGGAGTAATCACCGACAATAGTCTGAACAGCTTTTTTATCGTAGCCCTTTGCTAGAGGAGCTCGGGGACGAGGAGAGCGGAAAACTGTTTGCCGGTAGGAGGTTTTGGTGGAAGTTACATTAGTAGGAGTAAACATTTCTTTTGTTATCTCAGCATAGGACCTGCGGACAGGAGGAAACTGAGATGATGCTTCAATGTAAGATTTATTATTCTGAGACATGACCATTTTAATAGATTGCTGCCTGGAGAATTCTGGGCAGTCTTTATCAGTAGCAAAATGACTACCAGAGCAGTGTAAACATGTAGATAATTCCTTGATGACCAAACATGAGTCACCTGTATGGGGCTGAGCACATCTGTAGCATCTGGGCTTAGATCTGCAGATTGTTTTAATGTGGCCAAAACGACAGCAGTTCTGGCACTGTATTGTTGGAAGTTTATATGTTTCAACTGGCAGTGAGGTGTGGTATGAATATACCTTAGCAGGAAGCATTTGCCCCCTGAAGGTTAGGACAACAGATTGGGTAGGCACCCAAGTGATGACACCCTCTGTGACAGATTTTCTATTCAGTCGCCTTGATTTCAGAACCTCACCACAGCCAGGCGGGAGCTCTAGCGAATCAACAAGCTCGTCCATCGACCAGTCCACGGGAACTCCTTTCACCAGCCCCATTCTGGTTATGTTGTATGTGGGAATTATAGCTCTATATTTGCATAACTTCAAAACTGGACTAACCAGAAAGTTGTTGGCAGCTTGGGCAGAAGTAAACTCTACAGTAATTTTGTTGCGGCCTATATTTTTGACGCCGTCGTGGATAATTGAACCAATTTTGTGTTTGTGCAAGAATTGACCGAAATTTATAGCCCGTAATGACGCTCCAGAGGATGGGTCCTCCACTTCCCGTGAGACTTGGACAATAAAAGGCCCATTATCATCGTCAGAGTATGACTTGGCGCCTTCGGTGAAGGAAGGATGTATGTAAAGGCTTTGAACGGATGGGTTTACCTGAGTAGGATCAGTTATAGTTTTTTTGGCCGCATATACGTTGGTATCCTCTCCTTGTCGTTTGCGAGACGAGGCTGATGCCCCCGGGTCGGGCGGCTCAGGAGGTGTATCTAGATCCATTTTACTGGAAACACTATAACTACAGACACATAATAAATATTTAACCAACACCAAATACGGTTAGATTTATACGAATATCACCAATGACAACTATTTCTGCTGCTGTGTAAATTCACATAAAACACCGAAATTACACCGGAATCTCACTAACACGTGTGCACTAATTGACAGGCCAAGTTACAGTTCAATATAAACAACACCAAATCCTTTTCAAGACGAGTTTACAATAAAATCAAAGAAAAATTTGAAAAAACCGCGTCCGCCATGTACGAAGTTTCCCGCCGAACCCCCAACTGAACCAAAAGAAAAATATATTTAATGCATTTTGGCTAATGTGTGTATGCACTGACCTATATTATACCACAGAATAGAGGTCAGTGGTGCTATGTTTGAAAAGGTTAATTAAAGTATTGAAAAATCAGAAGAGAAAAAAAAATTGACATTCGGCTGTACAGTGATAAACCTCTGCCTTTTTCCTACGGGAAAGAATAGTGAAAAAAATGAGTTTGACATTGACAGCTAAAAAACGTAAACAAACTTGAGGTTATAGTCGTCATTGTGGTGTTATGCCGAAATCTGTATAATAAATTTCAAAAACATGGTTATAGCGATAGGATTTGAAGGAAGTGCTAATAAACTTGGTATAGGTATTGTTAAAGATGGCGAAATACTCTCGAATTGTAGACGAACCTATATCACACCACCCGGCGAAGGCAAGTTTGTTTATCCTTTCGTTCTCCTTATCAAAATAAACCCAAAAATATTTGTACCTACCTCTGCTACGAATGGGCTTTGCGTTTATTTGATTACA
This sequence comes from Pararge aegeria, assembly GCF_905163445.1. Lineage (NCBI taxonomy): Eukaryota > Metazoa > Arthropoda > Insecta > Lepidoptera > Nymphalidae > Pararge > Pararge aegeria. The sequence continues at coordinate 3,359,127 of NC_053195.1, read as the reverse complement.
CATACAGTTATTACCTAAAAAAATTCCTAAATACATATAACCTTAAAATTTGGCAAATGCATAGATCATATACTTTAATTTTAAAATAAATAATTCAGAATTAAAAAAAAAAAAAGTTATTGTTGTGTGTATGTGTGTGTTAATCACAACTCTTTTAAGGTAATATTTTTATGTCATAACTCAGAATTATAAGTTTATATGTTGTACAATAATGTATTTACATACCTACAATAACACTTTATCTGATGAAAAGAAGATAGGTATATAGGGGCATATAAACAAATATTTTAAAAGCTAACTGATATGGCGATCGTCTTAAATATCAATATGTTAATCTTAAAGTTCAGATGGATGGTCAAAATGGCTGAGTGGAATCTGGATGAAATATTGCAGAGATAGATTTTAGTTTAGGAGGAGGTTAGCACATAGGCTACTTTTGATCCTGGAAAAATGTACTGTTCCCATGAAATAGATTTGCATTTGTTTTTCACAGAACAAGAGATCAATATGTTTATATTCATAGTGGTGGTTCATGAGACAGAAAATTAAATAAGCATACACATTAAAATGTATACATAAAAGAAGTCTACTATTTAGATAATATAAAATTTCAGGTTTTCTACCTAGAGAAACAGCAGAACATCACCAACAGAATATACATGAAGTACTAAAAGAAGCTCTTGACCAGTCAGGCATAAAACCTCAGGATATTGATGTTGTATGTTACACCAAGGGTCCTGGAATGGGCGCTCCACTGGCGGTGTGTGCTATCGTTGCACGGACCTGTGCTTTGCTGTGGAACAAACCTATACTTGGTGTTAATCATTGTATTGGACGTATCCTTTAATTTTCTTGCTATACACATCTTTTTCTTGAGGTTGCAGCTTGCTCGAAGCCCTAGTATCATGCCAACTGTTTATTTTTTCTTCTGGCTTTACACAGATTAGCCAATGTCAGGTGTATATATGTTTAATAAAAGTTAGGAAAACTTAAAATATAAAACATCAGGAGAAATTGACTGGCGAAAAGGGTGGGAATCTGCGCACATCCCCCAAACCCCTTCTCTTCAAATCTACCGCAGTCTCGCCCCAAAAAGGACCATTGCCGTCATACCCACAGCAGCTAGCCGCCTATATAAGCAAGTTTTTCAAAATACTATATTGTAAATTTTAAACTTTTATAATATTTTAAAAGAACTCACCCATAGAAACAGCCAACCACTATGAGAACGACACAGAAACTACAGAATGCTAAAACAATGCAAACAACAACAATCCTCCCCAAAAAATTCCAAAAAAACATTCACAATAAATTTAAAGAAAAATCCAAATAAACCTTGTCGCCATGAACGATCATTGGCTTAATGGCATCTGTCGATTTATGCAGTTTGCAGCAACCCTGCTTTCTGAGCCCGTGAGCCCGTGAGGCCGTGGGTTCGATTCCCACTACTGGAAAATATTGGTGTGTTGAGCTTGAATGTTTTTCAGTGTCTGGGTGTTTATATGTTTATTCTAAGTATTTATGTATATTGTATATAATTCATAAAAAAAATCATCAGTCATCTCGGTACCCATAACACAAGCTACGCTTACATTGGGGCTAGATGGCGATGAGTGTATTGTCGTAGTATATTTATTTATTATTTATTAATTTATAGATACGTAAGGGTAAAATTATTACAAACACTTACTAACAAATAACCATTTATAACAATTTGTATATGGAAACCTATCCGAATTAAATTAATTATATAATTTTTTTTTAATTATACCAACTCTGCACTTAAACTGAAATAATTCCTTTAACAACATAATACAGATATTGAGATGGGAAGGCTAATAACAAAAGCTAACAATCCAACAGTGCTATATGTGAGTGGAGGAAACACACAGATCATTGCATACTCCCGGCAGAGGTATAGGATATTCGGAGAGACCATTGACATTGCGGTCGGCAACTGCTTGGACAGGTAACAATGTAATTTAGTTAATTAAACTTCTGTAAAATAGAGTATGTACATAAGGTAATATAACAGTACGCCTAAATTCACCAGCGAAGACTTCTTAAACAAGTCAATCGTGAGGCCGCAAAGCCACTTGATAACATAAATCTTGTGGAACACTGAAACGACAAAAACCAGAATTTACTGCAGTTCTTGACATTCCACTATCTTTTAGTAGTTATATCATATGAAAAAAAACGCTGAAATCATTGTTTGCTGGTTTATCTAATCAACCGATTGACGTCCACTGCTGGATATTGGGCTCCATCTACTCCAAGATTCTGGGCCTCTTGGATCCAGCGGCTCCCCGCGACTCGCTTGATGTCGTCTGTCCACCTAGTTGGGGGTCGACGCAGCACTTACCGGTGCGGAGTCGCCGCTTGAAAAACCTTGGAACCTCAACGTCCATCGGTTCTCCGAGCTATGCGCACCGCCCATTGCCACTTCAGCTTCGCGACTCGTTTAGATATGTCGGTAACTTTAGTTCTTCTACAGATCACCTCATTTCCGATTTGATCATAGAGATACTCCTAACATAGCTGTTTCCATCGCTCGGTGAGTAACTCTGAGCCTTCTTATGAGGCCCATAGTTAGCGACCACATCTCAGATCCGTAAGTGATCACTGGCAACACGCACTGTTCGAAGACTTTAGTCTTCAGGCACAGATCATAGGGATTTTGGACGAAAAGATGTCACAAAGTTGTTTGCTGGTTATTTTGATTTAATTTGCGTTAAAAATAACTTTATTTTTAGATTTGCGAGAGTTTTAAAGCTATCAAATGCACCCAGTCCAGGATACAATATTGAACAGATGGCGAAGAAAGGAAAAAAATATTTACACCTACCATACTGTGTTAAAGGTAATAGAAGCATGCAATTAAAATTAAAATAATCATATTTTTTTGTCTTGACTTACATTAGCTTTTATGGATATATCTGTATGGATCCATGACATGTCCTGTGGGCAACACACGCTTCGTGAGATAATTGTGTCTACATTTTTCTCGTCCTCTTACGACGAGTAGACGACAAGACAAATGATAATCATCTTAGCCTTATTGGTTTGTTCCCGGTAATGGAAACCAGTGCTAAGATCAAAAATGCGCGCCACGTTGAGTTATGTTCGTCAAAATATTTTCAGTCTGAGTTAGAAATTTAGGTTGTCCACCGTCACGTATAGCAGTAAAAGTAAAAGGAACAGGTGATAATCTTTAAAAGCCTGGCAAGTAAAGCAGAATGGGTGGTTCAAGAACATCTCAATTTCTAATTTTTAAATACTCTAATTAATAGGTACCTAAGTACATATTATGATAGACACTACTTAGTTACAAGTTGGGCTTAAGATAATGAATATTTCTTTTGGGTGTTAATTTTTATCATAAGTATTTATGTTTATTATTCATAAAAAATATTTATCAGTTATCTTACTACCCATAACACAAGCTACGCTTACTTTGAGATTAGATGGTGATGCGTGTATTGTTGTAGGATATATATTTATTCGAAGCGGTTATGCGGTAGGAGCTCGACTTCACTTTCGGGGGGCCGCATTTGAATCCCAGCACGCAGCTCTAGCTTTTCCAAGTTCTTCTTCTTCTTCTTCTTCTTCTGTTCCTGGGCCTTTTCCGCACTTGGTTGGTCTGGGACCGTCCGTTGTACGTATGGCCACTGATGCGGCTCCCCGCTGGATCACTCCAGCCAGCCGAGCTCGCTCCAGAAGCTTAGCAGGCCGCCCAGGTCGCCGAGTGCTGCTTTTCCAAGTTATGTGCGTTTTAAGTAATAAAAATATCACTTGCTTTAACGTGAGGAAACTTGCATGTCTGAGAGTTCTAGAAATTAAATAATAAATAAATAAATAAATATACTACGACAATACACACATCGCAATCTAGTCCCTAAGTAAGCGTAGCTTGTGTTATGGGTACCAAGATAGCTGATGAATATTTTTATGAATATGATACACATAAATACTTATAATATACAGATAAACACCCAGACACTGAAAAACAATTATGTTCATCACACAAACATTTTCCAGTTGTGGGAATCGAACCCACGGCCTAGGACTCAGAAAGCAGGGTCGCTGCCCACTGCGCCAGTCGGCCGTCAACTGTTGTCAATTGTTATCAAAGATGTGTGGAGTCCACCAATCCGCACTGGGCCAGCGTGGTGGACTCATTGTGGACCCGTGCTCTGTAGTGGGCCGGTAACGGGTTGATGTGATGATGATGATTTGTTTATTCTTTGTTCCAGGAATGGATGTCAGTTTATCCGGTATACTTTCATACATGGAAGACAGAATAGAGGAATTACTTAAAGACTACACGCCAGAAGATCTCTGTTATTCTTTGCAAGAAACTGTGTTCGCTATGTTGGTGGAAATCACTGAGAGAGCCATGGCGCATTGTGCATCAGATGAGGTTAGTGTTTCGAGTTAATAGAATAACAAGGACTGATGAAATAAAGATCGTTTTTCTCCTACTTTCAAAACATAAATAAAAATTTCACTAAAATATTTTGTTGTCATAAAATAGCCGACAAATAAATATGTTTTATAAAAATTTTAAGTCAAGTAAAATAATAAATAAATATACTACGACAATGCACACATCGCCATCTAGCCCTAGAGTAAGCGTAGCTTGTTTTATGGGCACTAAGATAGCTGATGACTATTTTTGTGAATATAATACTAATAATAATTTTATTATACAGCTACACACCCAGACACTCAAAAACATCCATGTTCATCACACAAACATTTTCCAGTTGTGGGAATCGAACCCACGGCCTCGAGCTCAGCAAACAGGGTCGATGCCCACTGCGTAAACCTGCTGTTGTCAGTGTTTCGAGTAAATAGAATTACAATGACTGATTAAATAAAGATCGTTTTGTTAATTACTTATATCAAACACATTAGTTTTTCTCCTATTTTCAAAACATAAATAAATAATAATAGCACTAAAATATTTTTTTTGTCATAAAATAACTGACTTTGTTTTACTACTAAAAGCAAGAAATAAATATTTTCTATCACATTTTTTAGTCAAGTATAATGTGGGAAAATTACTACGTACATGCTACTACATAAAAAAGAAATACAAAGTGTATTTATACAGAGTATCTTTTTGGCATACGCCTTTTAAGTTTTAGTTGGTTTGCAATCATGTCTAATTTATAATAGCCGAATGTCATCTGTTCATGAACTTCTGCAAAATATTGCTTTTCCTGAAGCCGCCCCTTAATCGTTGAGGAGTTCTCCCGGAACTTTACCATCGGCTCCGTCACTGTGACAAGCATAAATTGCCTAATATAAAAAAAATACAACTGAATTGAGAACCTCCTAATTTTTTGTAAGGCGGTTAAAAAGTAATGAAAAGACTGTGTACATAATAAGACAAGTTAGAAAAAAAAATTACTAAGGAGAACTGAGTTTCTTACTATACAAAAAAACTGGTCTGTGGTTGTAATCAAACCAAGGGAAACTGTGAAGAAAATGCTTCACATCCTTGTATGCTCACAAACACAGAATCCCTGTAATTTTTTCAAATTTAGATAATTTTAAAGATCTTTATTTTTTAAACTATTATTTATAAATTAAAACACAATTTTATAAATAAAAAATGCGTATAAAAAAATTCGGAATCTCTTGCATTCGCGGCCTGAGCGCTATGGCCGCTACGGCTGGCTTTATTGATCTTATGTTTTCAAATAATTATTTTTAGGTTTTAATAGTTGGTGGCGTAGGTTGCAACGAACGTTTGCAAGAAATGATGGGCGTTATGTGTCAAGAGCGAAACGCGAAGATCTTCGCAACGGACGAGCGTTTCTGCATAGACAACGGAGTCATGATCGCACACGCGGGCGCTCTCGCATATGCGGCCGGCACTCGCATGGAGTTTAAAGATGCTACTATCACGCAGAGATATAGGACTGACGATGTTTTAGTTACGTGGCGTGATGATTAATATATTTATTATACGGTTTTTGTAGTTTCATTTTAATCTCATTTATTTTTCTTTTCTCAAATTTTGTCATTTTTAAATGTATTACTATGGGCTTTAGGCAATAATAAAGAGATTATTATTATTATTATTTAAACATATCATACCATAGAAATCAAATATTTTTTTATTAATTTAGACCTATCATAGGCACTTATGAAGCGTTCATTTAATTATGTTTACATATTATTGTGATGGTGATAACTACGTTCGCCAACATACCTAAACCTAAAGCTACAAATTTCCAAACGCGCCTGGTTTAAGAAGAGTCCCCAATAAGATTTTTTTGTTATCACTGTCTCACAGTCAATTAATATTTAGCTATGAAGTTAGAGCAATTCACATCCAAGCTTTTTTATCGTTTAAGTCATCGTCATATACATCCACTGCTCGACATAGGTCTTTTGAAAGGAGTTCTAAATTCCACGGTTTTGTTCCGCTTGTGTCCAGCGGTTCCCCGCGACGCGCTTGATGTCGTCTGTCCACTTACCAGTACGGGGCCGCCATTCCAGCACCTTGGGACCCCAACGTCCATCCATCCCAATCGTTTAAGCAATCCTTATTATTATAACAGGATTTTTCTACATCTTAATAACAATACATTAGAAATACTCTTTAGTACACACCTATTATAGACAATTGTCGCCGAACGACGGCTCCAAGCGGCCGAACCACTAAGAGTTCGCTCACGAGCTGGGAGAGATACATTTCAACGGCATACACAATAAAGTCGCTAACTGTCACAAGTTTTGTTAAATTTTGAGTGCTCTGAGTGAAAGAACACATCGTGAGGAAATCTGCATGCCTGCAGAGTATTTTTCATAACGTTCATGAAGATGAGTGAAGTCTAACCATCCGCCATTGCCAGCTTGGACTAAATAAAGAACCATGGCCTGTAATGGGCGGATGATATGTTGATTGTGAAGGGGAAAAAGAAATAAGTTTGTCTTTAACTGTACTTTTCTCTTCTTCTTCTTTTGCTTTTTCTGGCTTTTAGGTGTGCCAAATCGGCACGTTGTATTTCACCAACGTCACGTATAGTTGGATGATCCACAAAGGTTTTCAAAAAGTAAACATTATATAGGTATAGGTACTTTTTATGAATCTTAGTTTTCCAAAATAAGCCCTTGGTTAGTGTTATAAATCAAAGATTTTTTTTTACAGCTTAATTTTGTTAGATTGAATATATTTATGAACAAATTTTACATAGCGATTAAAAACTAACATAAGAAAACTTTGGACATTTAATGGACGGGGAATATTAGGAGGAAAGCTTATGAAGGAGTTTCGGGCAGGAAAACAAAATATGAGGACCGATCCTTCGTCGAGACCACATTCACACATGGAGTGGTCCCTTATTCTCAATAATTTTATATAAACCATTAGACCTTATTTGGGTTGGAAAGATATACTTTTCTCTTTCCAACCCAAATAAGGTCTAATGTTTTATATCCTTCAGATGTAAAGGTAAATGAAATAAAACTTCCTAATATACTAAATCAACCATTATAATATTTGTTCAAAACAATAAACTCACTTCAAACGCGGGTTTTCACACATGCAAAAAAACCAACAACTGATAACATTTACAATAATTAAATAAATAATATTTAAAAACATTATTAGGTACATCCATTTTTAAATTGAAATAAATATCTCTACACGTAAAGGGAATTTTATTATTATTCTTCATAAAATCATTTGTTAAAATCTAATTATTCATTGCTTTACTTGTACAAATGCTTTCCCTTTTTTGTTAATTAAAATGTTTAGGTATAATTTACTCATAAAGATTGGCGCACATTTAATTTGGTAGCACTGTCTCATCATATCTAATGAGCAAAAAGCGAGTCAACTTCCGACTACGGTACTCATTTTCCCGACGCGACGCACCGTAAAGCAGAGGCGGTGGGGGGTAGAGGGGGATCTCTTGACCCATTCCCGTTGGCCTGTAGGACGGCTATATAATCCATACTAATCTTAAAAATGCAGTGTTGTGACGGCAGTGGATCGTTATGAAGATTACAAAGGAAGCACAGAATTAAGAATATAAAGAAACCGTGTACACGACAAATATTGAAGCATTAAAAACCACTCCACTTTAGAATGGATTCTCGAAAAAATTGGTAGTCACTTCATATCATTTAGCAGATGGCAGTAATTACTTTACCTCCAGCCTACCTTTGTTCTAAAAAAAGCCAAAGTACGTGGGCCAGAGCTAGTTAACCAAATACTCATCTTCGTTACACTTATGGTCATATATTGCATTGTTCTATCCACTAAATGTGTTCTCTAGTTTCTTTATACATTTGAACATGCTAATAACAAACTTCAAATCTGATCTGCGAAATATTTTTTGTGTTTAATAGCCTGTATAATGAGTACGGTTATTTATAATAGATAATTTTTTTAAGTGATTTTTCTTAAACGTTTATATTATTAAAGGTATTCTATAAAATCTAGTAAATTGAGAATTATATGTCATAACACTTCACAAACCTTATTTTATCATTCCATTATATTTAATTCACATTCTGTACAAGTCGTCGATAAATTGTTAAGTAAAATCAATTATGTTTTTATACTTAACAAATGCAGGTTGATACTAATAGTAAACGAATAATGTGAAAATAATAAAACAACTTAAAAATATAAATTCAATTGGGTTGGGTTAGATATTTCTGAGTGGGTTCTTCTGATTAAATCTAAATAGGTACCATGTTGAACTGAATACGCAAGTTCCCTGGTGGTTTTACAAGTTATGGATGTTTTAAAGCGGAGAGATTAAAATTAACCACACCTTGCACTAACCCTTTAATCTAGGAACCAAACACGGATATATGGTGTGTTTTCCATATTCAGGTCACGCCACCGAACCGAACCGAATCTCAACAAACTTACAAAGTTTCAGCCTTAAAACCCCTAAATATAGACTTTAAATAGACACCCCTCTCAGACATATACTACATTTTTCATAAAGTAAACCATATTTTCAGTATATTTCACCCGACTGCCTGTTAATTGATATAAAGTAAAAAAATGTTAAAATAAATAAAAACAAATACTATAAAAAGTTTTTCCTAATGTAAGTATGTTTTTATTATTTTAAAATCATACTTAAGACTTAAAAGGAGCCAAAAGATTAATTACAATATAAGATAAGTTGAAAATAGACTAGTTCTGTTGCAACATATTATTACTTACCAACTTAAAAAATGCAAATAGCTACATTTGGCACTACTCTTAGCAAAACGTTTCTGATAAAATAAGAAAAGTTTGAAGAAACAAAGGAGAACTGTAGACATAATGAAATAAACTAGAAAAAAAATACGAGTTTTATACAAAACTAAAATTAAGAAAGCATATTACAGGCAATGCTATATATACAATACAAGAACAATATACTTACTATAGTATTTTTTTAAATATTACAATATATATTTTTACATATATGTATTTTTATTTAAGGTTTTGTAAACTAATATATGTTGTATCATGTATGAATTACATACTGGATAAAGATCAAAGTTGAGTAAAATAAAAGTATAGATTTAAATAGGAACAAACTAATATTGATCTATTGCAAATACATAGCCTTGTCATATAATAGATACAAGTGTGTTACAATTTATGAATATGGGCTTGCAAATCCTAGTACAACTTGGGTGAACAGATAGTGTCTCTGGTACGTTTCTGTCTTTCGGGGCCATCCCAACACAGGTTTAGACAAATATCAAGATTTTTAACTATTTTACACAAAATTATAAATATAATATTATTTGATGTATTTAAAATCTTTTTTTAATTAAATCAACAATAAATTAAACTTTTTTGAATCCTACAAAACAACTATTAATAAAGTTGCTGTCTAATGTCTGACATATTTTTCACCCTTTTCTTAAGACTTAATATATAGGTGGCCCCGTGCAGCATAGTTTTTGATATATTAAATAACTTATAAATGCATTAGCGTGTGAAAAATAACTGACATTTAAATAACCACCATACCATAACATACAAAAAACCATTTGTACCACACTTCATTTATAGGTCTTTGTTATAAAACTGGTTCACTTAGTTTTCAGTTTGATCTCATAACTCACTGGTGCTGTGAAGACCTGTGAACATGATTATCCATGTAACCTGGAAAATAATTTTCTTTTTAATAATAATTGACAGACCAAGCAGACAGGCCCACCCTAAAGAAGTAAGTGTAGTAAGTAAGTGGAAAAAACGCCTATAAACCAAGCAAATGTGGTCTTCTTCTTAGACCAGGACGCGTTTGGAACCCCCGTAGCTTTAGTTTTAATGTGAATGTGTTTATCGCCATCATCTCACTTCTGTGTAATTCTTATGTACGCATCAAAAGTGCCACCTGCATGCATCAAATGGGCCTACTTGAATAAAGATTTTGACTTTGACTTTGCAATACTTTGTAGGACATGCAAGATACACATCCTACAAAGTAACACACTAAGTCCACCAAACTAAGGCATGGGAGCTACGTCTCATATGCATGTGATTACACCGGCAACCACACCCTTCAGACTGGAATATGTCAATGCTGCTTGGCAGTAGAGACCAACAAAAGGGTAGTACTCCCCTCCAAAAAACTCAAGCAGTATATACAATGTGTAAATGAAAACCGAAATAATACTACACATGCTTTAAAACTGAAAGTCTAATAGTTTTTGAGTAAATCACTGCCATATTTTTGCTGAAAGAAATCAGATACAGCCCTAACATCAACATGCAAAATTCATCATGTGACTCCTGTCACTTAATTAGGTATGCGTCGTGTAGAGTAGGTACTATGCACGTGTCGGTCTTTTATCTTCAATAGGGTTGTGTTAAGTAAACACTTAGAATGTTTTGGATTCATTTGTATGAAAAAATAAATATGCTTCTTCTGATTTAATTTTTTATATGGACACACAATTTTTTACATTACAGGGTGATTCAATATTATTTTGTATTTCACCATTGTCAAAAAAAACTAAAAAAGAACTGGCTTTGATTTGATTCAATTATGATTCTAACAAGATAGTCATCTACTTCAGAATACAGGCTCATATAAAGATTTGTTACTTGATGATGAAACTTTGTTTCATCCATCTTGATAGATTGAGCCTTAGTACACTTAAAATTTACATGCTAAGTTTGGTATTAGCATAATTTCTTACCAAAAATCCGGCAAATGAAGTCATGAAACCCTCTTTAGTGATTTCCCACATTCCTCCATACTCCTCTTCATCTACATTTTGAAAGCTGCTCACATATACATAAATAACTGCTGCATTCACAATCACGAAACTGAAAGGAATTTGTATCATAATTAATTAATGATAATAATTATTACTTTTATCATGGTAAAAAGTTTTAATGGACAGAACTACATTGACTGAACATGCTACATCATTTTAGATTGTCTTGCCTAACATTTTATTATTGAACTTTAAAGCGGTAAAATTTTGAAATAAAACCACTTCCATTTAATGCTATATCTAAGTAATTTTTAAAATGTAGAGCAGGAATCGGTGGTAGCACAGAGGTAAAAACTTCAGATTTACTTTCTGGGAGCCAAGTTAGAATCCCATTATGCACCTGTAACTTTTCTAAGTTATGTGTGTTTTAAGTAATTAAAATTACTATGAATAAAAAGCTACTAATTGGTAAAATAATAATTATTAATATAGAACGGTAAATAAATTCGCTTGATGTGAAGATATATATAATAATAGTAATAAATGTAAACTTACAGCAATAAACCCAAAAATCCTTTCAAGGGTAACAGTCCCCAACAAAGGCCTAGAATAATGCCTATGGCTTGTCGCATCCAATATATGACGTCAAGGAACTCCTCCTACAAGAAAATACAATGAAAATTAATACATTTTACCAATTTCATTAATAAGTCCCGTGATTTAGCAACCAACCTTGTCGGGCCATTCAGCATTGGGTAACAACGCTCTTTTCCAAATACTGTCGTTTCCATTACTCTTAGTCAAACTATCTGATGATTTACTTTTAGTGGACATGTCTTTTTGTTATATTTTCTCTTTAAAATTCGTAAATTTTCGCTAATAAATGCAATCAATAACAAAATCACGAAAATCTCTAACCTTACACGTCACTGTCATCTGTCAAGCGACGATGACGTTACCATTAACCACAGACATCAATTGTATTTTTTATGGACCAGAGAAATAAAGGCCAAAGAGGATACAAAAACTCCTTTGCTCAGGTGCGTAGGATATTTTTAACAAAACCATTTACATGGTTGTAAACCTGTGGAATGCTGCTTGGAATATTAGAAAATCCAAATCCCGTCATTCGGTTTATTGTATGTATATATACGCGATAATAAACATACTACATATAAACATATATAAGTTTGTTTGTATCTCACAGCCCACCTAATTTATAAGTTTATTGCGTGTGATAAGTTAAGATATTTGTATACCAACAACTATACTTTGTATCTACTGTTCTTAATGGTTGTCTGGAAGAAATCACTATCAATGATAAGGTCGCCATACACCCTCGTTTAGTGTTTAGTATATAAATTGATTTTGTATTGTTTTATCTTTGGGTGGGTAAAGGTAAAGAAAGTTATTATTAAAGCTGAAATGAACACTTCTTTTAAAATTATCTTGATTTCTCTAAATCAAGTAGTAATCATACATAATACTTTTCCAATTTTCCAAAAGTCTTGAATCTACTAAGCAGCATGGAAGGTGTCACAGATCTATAAAAATGGACTGATTGCCCATTTTAGACTTATTCAAGCATTGGCGTTATAACTATTGTATGCACGGGAAACTAGATATTAAATACATAATTATATGTAAATAAAAGGGATTTGTTTTTGTAATTAATATTCCGAAAATAAAAAAACCGATTTTAATTCAAATACTTGCACATGCAAATTACACTTATATATTAAACAATAAATTACAACGTAGGAGCAACTCTATTTTTTAGTCTCTGTAGCCTTTCTTCCTCCATCTTTTTAGTGTGGTCCCAGCACTCTCTTGTTAGTGTGTCATAACCTCTTGAAAGGCTGACCAGACGGGCTAGAACCAATAGTCGATGCAAGTCATCTGCCGTCACTGGGCTATCACTGTCCGAGTTACTGCGCATTTCTATGAAGTCATCTTCCACAAACTGAAATAAAAACAATCGAAATATAGATAACTATTCATACTAACAGTTCAAAAAACCTCATTGCTAAAATTGATTGAGGTAGTCAACTATATAATAAAATATAGGGAATAGGCCTGGTTTACATTACAAGAGGTGTAATGACGGGTCCAGATATGTCAGACTACCATAGCGTCACAAGTCTACAAAAATGTAAAAATGATACTAATCAACTGCATTGCTACCAGTTATAATCTAGTTTTACAGGTTTATTTATGAGTAAATGACTTGAAAACTATTTTTAAATACATGAGAAATGTCCTAAAAATGTTTGAACTCAATTCAGTGAATCTTATTCTTTACTTTATTACACTTAACGGAGAGCACCTCTCAAATGACAGTTGAGTTAGCGAAAATCACTAATTATTCGATGCCTAATATAAAAGAATATATCGCCTAAAATATAAATTAAAATCTTTATTTCCCGAATCACGAGTATCATTGGATATAATCTCACTTCTCTCTATACTCTCGTTTTAGTTTTGTTAAATTGGTAAATGTTTAATTGTTATTAGGTTGGGGAAAAAGTTTCTTCGCATTTTTTTTAAGAAAATTTAAAACATTTTTTAATATATTTTTTTATATTTACATTTAACTAGAGGATGTAGGTATCATTTTGTTCAATATCTTTTTGCTATCTTGTAGGTAGGGACATAGTCGCATTGCTATAGAAATTTTGGGGCTTCTGATCAAAAAACCGTGACAAGTAATTTTGGCAGTCCTCTCGTGATGTTAACCTGACACTGCCTAAAGAATTCTGAAGAGACCAAAACAGGTGGAAATCGGAAGTCAGCGACTAAGTCAGGACTATACGGCGGATGCATTAACACCTCCCAGCCAAACTATCTTAACTTTTGCTGAGTGGCTAAAGATGTGTGAGGTCTAGCGTCAGGTCATGATGAAAAACCACACCCCTTTTGTTGATTAATTCCGGCAGCTTTCTCTCAACTTCTTGCTTTAATCTCATCAGTTGTTTGCAGTAGAGTTCAGAATCGATGGTCCTGTCTGGTGGTAACAACTCATAACGAATCCATTCCAATCCCACCACACACACACAGCATTACCTTGTTGCGAGTTAGCCCGTGTTTCGCCAGTCTGTGAAGCCTGACCGGCCTTTGACCACGACCTTTTTCGCACGTTCTTGTCGTACATGACCCACTTCTCATCACCAGTTATCAGCTTCTTCGGTTTCATTACGTCGTAATAAATAATCACAAATGAGTACATACAAATGGGTTCATTAGGTTTCTTTCAGTGAGCTCGTGAGGTACCCAAATATCCAGCTTTTTTGTGTACCCAGTTTTTTTCAAATGCACCAAAACTGTTTTGTGGTCAATTCCCAGTTCTTCAGCTACGTTATAACTACTGATCTTCTTCTCCTTCTTCTTTTCCTGGGCCTTTTCCGCACTTGGTTGGTCCGGGACCGTCCGTTGTACGTATGGCCACTGAAGCGGCTCCCCGCTGGATCACTACAGCCAGCAGAGCTCGCTCCAGAAGCTTAGCAGACCGCCCAGGTCGCCGAGTGCTTCAAGTGTTGCTGAGAAGCCAAAGTGTGCTGCGCGTTGTTCTGCTACTCCATTGCATTGGAGCATTACGTGTATCGGTGTTTCTTCCGTCTCCATGCATGCTCTGCAGAGAGAGCTGTCAGTTATACCTAAAATGGAGAGGTGTTTTAGGTATAACTGACATGCCGATATGCCGACTCTACTAACTACTGATATGTCGATCTTACTTATTTTACTTATAATCTTTTTCAAAAACCACTAGAACAGACCAGTGCATTTTGGACATAAAAAAAATCCGGATTGAAAACGCTTAAACCAAATTTGTGCTACTCTCACAGACGCTGCCCTAGGTTCATAAACATAGCAAATTTCGGATGGCGTTGCATTTTTAACTTTTGTGTAGTAAAATTTTAAAATGAATCGAATTTCTTCATTAGACTCACTAATCTTCACAGTACGAAAAACAAATAAAAATCACACATTTTCCTAATTTGAATTAGGAATCATCTTCTTTAAAATTTAAATGATACCAAAACCAGCCAGATACAAAGAGATTTTATTACCAGTTCATACATACTATAATGCGAAAAGACTTGTTCACCAACCTATTATGATCGCCTTGTTCAATTTGTCATGACGTCATGGCTAGAACGTGCGATATTTTTTTAATAAACAGCATCATTTATTAGTTGGGCTTACCTGTAAATTTTCACTGATGGAGTATTTGGCAAGTTTCAAGTTAGTTAAATATGTTCTTATTGTATTCATAATCTCTTCCTTCAAGTAGTATGTAGCCGCTTCAACTATGGCATCAAATATTTCCAGTGAGTCCTTCTCTGGCCGTAGAGGTATGTGATAGTCATTCTAAAAAGAAGTTACTTAGGATAAAATTAATAAACCTTTGTCAACAAAATTAAATATAAAAGAATGCCTAAAATTAAAAAAATCCAACTTTCAATATAGTGTACATTATTCAACTAGTCAAGCCCCTTTCATATGATATTGTAGGAGTTGTGAAGAAAAAATTAAATTCGGCATTTTGTGTTGGCGGCGATCTTGGATTTAAATTTTTCATAGTGTACATTATTCTACTAGTCAAGCCCTTTCGTTCGATACCTATATTGAGGGAGTTGTGAAAAAAAATGTTATCTGCTATTTTGTGGTGAGCAAGCATAGCTATATTTTGTCTTCAGTGCCTGAAGACAAAAGTCTTCGAACAGTGCGTGTTGCCAGTGATGACCTATGGCTCTGAAACATGGTCGTTAACTATGGGCCTCATAAGAGTCACTCAGCGGGCGATGGCGAGAGCTATGCTCGGAGTATCTCTACGCGATCAAATCAGAAATGTGGAGATTCGTAGAAGAACCAGAATTACCGACATAGCTCAACGAGTCGCGAAGCTGAAGTGGCAATGGGCCGGGCACATAGTTCGGAGAAAGGATGGACGTTGGGGTCCCAAGGTGCTGGAATGGCAGCCCCGAACTGGTAAGCGCAGCGTTGGTCGGCCCCCAACGAGGTGGACAGACGACATTAAGCGCGTCGCAGGTAGCCGCTGGATCCAAGCGGCACATAACCGTGGAATTTGGAACTCCCTACAAAAGACCTATGTCCAGCTGTGGACGTCTATCGGTTTATGTGATGATGATGATGTTGAAGCATAGCTATGAACGATCCCGACTAATTCACCTTTAAAACAAAATAAACTAAATCAAAATCCGTTTATCCAATTATCGAGCAAGGCGGTAATAAGAGTAAATCATCAATGGAAAATGCATCATGGTGTTAGGTTACAAGTTTTGGCTTACAGGAGAGTTTGTGAGTCAAAAGAGACAGCAAAAACCCACTCCAGCACTACAATGCAAGTTGGTCTTTAATTAGGATTATTATAAATAGTGATACTAATAGTGATAATTTGGATCAAAAATGTTACACAAAATATTAATACAACAGTAGAAAGAAAAAGAAATACAAAACAAAAAGTAAAACAATTTCACATAAATTGGTAAACATATTTGTAAAGCTGAATGCACATTATATTGATATTTGCCTCTTATTATTGATAACCTGTGGACCCCACACGAGGCGACCTGTATTGTGGGGCCCAGTTAATAGATTGCCAAAATTGATTGCTCTGCCAGAAAAGAGAAATTGATGAAGGTGACAGTTTTAAATAAAGGTATTAATGAGGTTAAAAACGAATAAATTAAACAAATAAGCCTGTGTATATAATATAGTAGGTAATAATAAGATATATATTATTTGTACATATATAAAATGGTAAGATAAATAAATATATAAACATTTGACTGTACGAATTATATTATCTTTTCAGTTTCATCATATCCAAGTGTGTTGAGCCGAATTGTTAACTTTTGCTTAGCCTTCTTTACAGTTAGGTCTTAACAAATCATACTACGCAAGTTTTTATTATTATAATAATAAATAAATATACTACGACAATACACACATCCCTTTCTAGCCCCAAAGTAAGCGTAGCTTGTGTTATGGGTACTAAGATGACTGATAAATATTTTTATGAATATTACACATAAATACTTAGAATATACATATAAACACCCAGACACTGAAAAACATTCATGTTCATCACACAAACAATGTCCAGTTGTGGGAATCGAACCCACGGCCTTGGCTCAGAAAGCAGGGTCGCTGCCCACTGCGCCAATCGGCAATTATTCTTCTACAAGTTAGCCCTTGATTGCAGGGTGCAATCAAGGGCTAACTTGCTGGTAAGTGATGATGCCGTCTAAAATGGTAACAGGCTAACCTGTTGTGGGCGTGGTTGCCTGTGCAATTGTAGGCACATGCGGCATAACACGTACAACTCAGTTACATGGACACTTTGTATGATGTGTTCTTGACATGCCCGGTTGCTGTTTATAGGCGATGGTTTTCCTATTACCATCAATCAGGTGGGGCAATTGCTTGGTCCATCAATTATTTTTAAAAAAAATCCCTTCCCCTAAGTAGTTTCTAAGCGACAAAAAAAAAATCCCTTCCCCTAATTAGTTTCTACGCGACATCGTACCGGAACGCTTAATCGCTTAGCGACACGTTTTTGCGGCTAGTGTTAGCTTTTTTTTTGTCGTGGTGGAAAAGCTTTATGGCTACCTCTGTCCTTTTGGGCAGGACAGAGGTTATGTGGGACTCGTTTACCCGAACTAAAAACCACCACAGCATTTCCCTCTGGTTGGCTTTATCCTGTCCTGCGCATCTAACCCCAGACCTTCCACAACAATCACCGCTGCGCAACAAAGGCCAAAATCCTTACCTACCGGTAATAAAGATTTGCCCTCAGACAATACCAGCACATTGATATCAGAGTCAAACTCCATCTTGTAATACTTGAAGTCGTATTCAACTTTCTGTAATTTGATGAGATTACCCAAGGCTGTGATATTGCCGACCCCTGTGGCATGCAACTGCCCCTGTTCCAAGTTAGTTTCGTCCAGAACTAAATGCGTGTGCTTGCTCAGTTGTAAAATGCCACTAGTAAGTCGATTACACTCGTAGTCTTTTCTGAAAAGTCAAAAAATTTACAATAAAAACACACTTTTAACAACAAGTAAATAAAAATCGGTCAAGTACGAATCTGATTTGGGCACGAGGGGTTTCGTACAACTATCTATCAAAACGATAGAAAAATCATGTCTGTTGTTATACCCCCTTAACTATACTCATTAAAAACAGTCTATCAACTTCCATGAGATACTAGGGTCCCATTTTACACTATGGGTACAGAAGTTAAAAAATGATGAATAGTATACAGGATTCTTTAATCAATATGATATGAATTCTGTTACATAATAAAACTGTACAACTGGCAGTTAATCATAACATTGTCCGTGCATAGTTTCTCATTTTCTGCGGTACAAAGTAGCCTAGTCTTCACCTTAACCTACCTTGTGCTAACGGTATCGAAACAGTGCCATCTAGTGACAGTACGGTTTCCCAGTATTGTGAATAGATAGCAGTTCTTCAATATGATATAAATCGTACTTAACATGTTCAAATAAGTAAACGTAGATAAAAAATCTCACACTTGGCACTCAGGTGTGTTTCGATGGTTAAAAGTATGGGTTTATATGTAACTTGACCTGAGTACTCTAGGAATTCTGAAAGGTTAGTAAGATACGCACTTTGGTAACAGCGCCATTGTGTTCATATTGTCAACAGTAAGTGGCAAATAATAGCTCTTAGTGACAAATTGTTTGATGATCTCGTACAGCTGTTTGGCGTAATTGGGATACTTCTTTGTGGGCAAGTTGGATATGTTAAGGCAGAATTGGCCTAATGTGAATGTATCCTGACGGAGGTATCTGAAAACATCATTAATAAATTAAATAAAGACAATTTTAATTACACAGAACTTTACTAGGAAGTTAAAGTTAATAATCGCGCGTGACAATTTAACCTTAATTTATCATAACTAAAATCGATTGAAAATATTTTATAATGAATTAAAAAAAAATAGAATTAGAAAATTGACAATGAAAAATGAAAGTGAAAGTAAAAAATGAAAGTGTAGAAAAACCTACACTCAATTTTTTCTTAAATAAGTACCTTATGATGTGAACAATCTTTCTATTACTTTTTGTAAAGATCATTTAGAACATATTATAATAAATAATAAAAGTATATGTTCATAATGAATATCTTTATTTTTTTTTACTCACTTTTGTTTTTCTTTTTTTTTAAAACATGGTATACACTAAAAGTAATGAAAAGATTTAGAAGAAGAAGTGTACGTAATAAGACAAGTTACTCCATGCTTGGATCAAAATACTATGTGATAAATTAACAATATACTTACACACAAGCTATAAGGTGACATATTAAATACTCTGCAGCCAACTCATCACCAAGTAGGAGTTCCTTCAATGCTTTCAGTAAATGCTCTCGCGCTGTTTTTGCTTCTTTGAGTATAACTTCTAAAAAGAATTGAATATTAAGGTTTATACTTAGGACAACCTGCATTAGTTTTAACCACAAGAAAATAAAAACAACAAAACCATTACAATACAAGCAATTTGAAACTTAACAGATTTTAATAAAACTAACAAAATAAATCAGGGCTGAATTTCACTCTATTACCTGTCACAAATAATATCTAAGCAGTATAAATGTATCAAAACTAACAAAATAACAAAAAAATATTATAGAGCTAAAGAACTTCTTTAACTACCAATACCATTTAGAATGCTTTATGTAGGTTGCCCATTTTTTGAGAAAGGCTTCTATTACTAAATAAGGCTTTAATTATTAATTAGTTGACAAATACAGAAAAACACTTGGATCGATCGCAAGGTAAAAGGGTGTGTGAAAACAGAGCTGATTTTCAGAACAACAGGAAGAGCTTCTCTGAATTGGTGTTGTGCTTGGGACCAAAATCTAAACATTCATCTTTGGAAGTTGTATACAATAGTATGGCACTCATGAATGTTGCCATGTTGATTTATGCCATACTCTTTGCGTTGTGTTGACTTGTTTCAATCAATCAATCAATAGCAATATAACAGTCCACACAGCTGGACTATAGGCCTCTCTAAATGGGAAGTTTGCCCATAAAGACCAAGCTGAGCAGGGAAGGTGATCTCAGATTTGACTTGTTTATAAGCTATATTTTTTTTTGTGGAAAACGCTTTTAATTTATAAAAGAGTTTTCATACATTAATTCTTGTGGCGCACTCTAGTTTGATAATGTGGAAACCGCTACAAGTTCTTGGTATAAGTGGGTATATTATAGGAATTCTTACCTTGATCAATGTCACCTTTCACCAATGGATTGCAATGTTCCAGCTTCTTGATATACACTGCATGTAACCTGGGCACCAGACTTGGCGGTGGATTATGTGTAATGATCTCTGCTTCCGTCTCACATGTGGGCTCTAGTAATGGGTCCTTTTCCACTTGGAATTCTCCAGATAAAGCTGGATCAACGGATAGAAAGCCTACAACTTCTATCATGTCGTTGATTTTTATGTTATCATTATCATCGTATACCTGCAGAGATTCAAGAAGTATAAAGTTAATTATAATGGATAAGTAGCATAATCCACACTAATATTGTAAATGAATGTGTCTGATCAAGAGTGCATAATGTATTTTTTAGTCAAACACTGCACAAATCTTGAATATACTTGGTACAGACTTTGCAAAGATCTTCAGGACATAGGATACTTGTCATATAGTACAGGGATAGAGTTCCTGATTAGTTTAAATCAATTTCAAGCTTAGATCCCTGCAGCCATGCCTCCAATGTATGCACGTTGTTGTAGCACTAATAACACAAAGCATAATATATTTGGACAAGGTGACATTGTGGGTGGTGATGTGACATGGGCAAACAATTCATTCCTTACATCCTGGAGATACACAAAAAAGAATGACGAGATATCTTTATGATGAACAAAATAATCATAAACAACTTGCGGGTATCAACTAGTCATTATTCAAATTAACTTGCCTTAACAATACAAGACTTGCTAGGTACATCGGGAAGTGGAAAATTAAGTAAATGCTCTCTTGACACCACTTTTGAAGCATTGTTCACAACTTCAGCTGTCCTCTGTTCCTTGATACCACCTTCAGTGGACATGAAATGCATAAAACATGGTAAAATATTATGTAGAACTTTACTTACTTTTTGATGTAAACAAAGAAACTTATAAGACTCTCACATACGATTAAGAAGACATATCTTCAAGGTAATAAAAAGTTGTATATATTTATATCATAAAGAAAACATTGCCATTGCTCCTATTACAATTAGGTGTATGAGTACACCTTTGCCCAATGGTGAATAGATACACACCTCCAACATTTTCAACGTCCATAGAATCTGGATCTTCATCACTCTCATCACGAGTCCTCTTTAGCTTCAAGTTATTCAAATTTAACCTTTTTGATGTATTGGGCAATTGGTTGAGGTGTTTCAAGTGGTTGTGTTCATCTTCAATATTCTGCACCCAATCATTTAGTCCTGGCATTGAGACTACCACTATAGTTTGACGTTGGGCACTCTTTAAGTTCTCTGTATAGTTTATCTTTTCATTTTCCTTTAAATAAATGCTACTTTAATCATCCACACTTATATATTTAAAATACAACAGTTTATTTATCAGGTAACAGATAAACCACAAAAGCAATCTTGATAAAATTTGGCATATTTTGGATTTTTTTTTGGTTAAATTAATGAAAATTCAATTTATATCAACCTTGGGTACAGGTTGAGATTCAGCACTAACAATACAAGATAATTAATGTTAAAAACTTCTGTTCAGACTATAGACTAATATATGTCTCATATTAACAGCAGTCTCACTATCAAATTGGTCACATTTGAATGTTGAGTCATTTTTGGTAAAGCATCCTCAACTGGAACTTCAAGACCCATAATAGCTTGTATGATGCAGATTTTGTAAGGGTGTTCTTTAGTATTTATGCTTGAAGAAGTAAAAATAGCGTCCAATACTTTATGCTAAGAGCCATTGTATCTATAGTAAATAAATTTGCTTATGAAAAATGAAGATGGGTTGTCTGTAGAAGATTGTTATCTAGGATAAGACCTTTAGAATAATTCCTTTGCTCATTGTTTATTATCATTTTCAAATGCTAATGCAAGTATATGGGGAAAACATTTGGCAAATGCACTTCACAGAAATCTATAATTTATTTTTTATGAAAATAAAGCTTAATTTGCTATACTCTGCAAACAGCAGGAGAATCTGTTTGGTGTAATTTATAATTTGTTCAATCTGTATACTCCAAACCCAGCAGATCCTCGGTAATGTACCCTCTACGCATGTTTCGCTCCCAAGCCAGAGCATCCTCAGGAGTTGACTTTAATGAATATTGTAATTCATTGTAAAGTCAACATATATTGTACGTTGCCGAGGATCTGTTTGGTGTGGAGTATAAAGATTAAATGAAATAATAAATTACGCCAATCAGATTCTCCTGCTATTCGCGGAGTATAGCAAATTAAGCTTAATTTTATAATATATTATGGATTTTCGCAAAGTAACGCCTGCTTCTATCCAATATAATTTATTTATCAACATAGATGTTTTCGATAAAAATAAAATACATACCAAGATATGTGCTGTATCAGTATACTTTCCCGATTTGTTTTTAATTTCGTTTGTTACTGTGTTAAACACTTCAAATTGTTCGAAGAAGAATTCGGGGTTATGCATATCCTGGACCATTCCGCGAAATCGGACCAAGGAGCCATCGGGTAAGTTGTGTGAAGCGTTCGAGTTTATAAGAGGAATCTAAAAGGTTATACAAAGGTCAAAATAATGATAAACACAGCAGAAAATCGTATGAGAAAATAAATATACCTTCTGCCAGTTTGGTAACTGAGTAAGTCTTTCATTCCATGCGGCTTCATTTAACATCCATATGTCGGGTGTAACACTATCAAAATCATTAGAAAAGTCATGCATTTTTATTTACTTTTTCAAAAGTAGTTTTTGTGAGCAGAGAGAGTAGACACAGTTTATTTTGATGTAAAAACCTTTCCCTTATCATTTAATATGTTAAAAACAATGCTATTAGCTTGTTTATTCAGATAGTACAAAATATACAAATTACGAGTCGCCAGTGTTTACGAGATAGCGTGATAAATAATGAATATTGCGGCTGCGCAAAAGACGCGCGAACTTGTAAGTTGCATTTTGCTTTCGGCCATTTCCAGATCAATCAAGGATAAAGAGTCAATACTACCACAGATGATAAGCTAACATTTAATGAGTTATTCATAACCTGAAGACTAGCAGTTCACCGCGGGTTTACAAATTCACACGCTATAAATACACGTAGTAAAGGTTGACCTCCTGGGACTGCTTTGGAACCATCCAATGCATGTAATATTAATTTTTCATTAACGTCTCGATTTCCTACATTGCGACCAAAGGAAATGTCAAATGCTTACTGCATAAAATTTGGTCGCAACTGACTCTTTTTTGCAAATCACAATTTATATATTTTATTGACCTAAAAAACATTATTGTGGCTTATTTTTATATGAACTAGTAAAGTTTTGAGATTTTTTTAGTTAATTAAAAAGTATTATACTTGTAAAACATAGTATTCTGTATTTGTGACTGTTAAACTGACTGACTGATTAAAATAGCCCATGCTACATTTGGATTAAACAGCTTTTAATTGTCAAAAAATAATAAAATCTGTTCAGAGAACGATTTTTTGAAACCAAAATCAATTTTCTTAAAAAAATTGAGTAAGCAGTCTTAACAACAGCTTCACATTAGCAAATCTGTTAGGATAACCACAGAATCACACTGTTTATTCTGTGGTTAGGCTTGTCTTGACTTGTATTAGCGTCTGTTTTTACGTGCGGCGAAAAACTTTTTTTAAGTTTATTCCTGATCTTCGAAATCTGTTTCTAATTAGTAGCTGTTCATTGATTACGCTTTACAATTATTTTTTGTTGATTTTGGTTACTTAACCGCTATCTGCAGTATAATACTGTGTGTGATCTGGAGTCTGGAATTTATCTTTCAATATGAGTAAGTTGTCTTTAATATTTTTGTATCTCCTCTTTTTCTAATTTATGTTACTATACCTTTATTACCTGAATAGTTCAAAGCATAAAATGAAGAAGAAATCAAAGAAAATGATGTTTTTGAATTGTTCACGATATAACCTCAAAATAAAGTGCCTATGTATCGCATTTACGCTCTTGTATTTGTTCTCAATCATTATATATTATTTCTTTCAGCTATGGACATCCGCCCTAACTATACGATATACATAAACAATCTCAACGAGAAAATAAAAAAGGAGGAGCTGAAGAAATCCTTATATGCAATTTTCTCTCAGTTTGGACAAATTTTAGATATTGTAGCTATGAAAACACTGAAAATGAGAGGGCAAGCTTTTGTTATATTTAAGGAAATATCGAGTGCCACTGTTGCATTGAGAAGTATGCAAGGGTTTCCATTTTATGACAAACCTATGGTAAATATGTTTTGAGTTCTCAAATCAATATTATGTAAAAAACCAAATAAGGTTGTAATAATCTCGTTAACTTTGACCTTTGACATATAAGTGATTATTAGGGTTAAAAAATATATAATCCTTTTCACATCCTCCATGCTGTGTTAGAGCTTTAGTCTCACAGCTGGACACAAACATCCAAACTCTTAAAAGAGAGTCCCTGTTTAAATGTTTGGTGGGCTTTAACAATTATTACAATAATATGCTAGTGACATCACCAGGAATAATAGGCTAACAAACTATAGGAGGCAATTTTTGATTTTTTTTACAAAAATTGGGCTTAATTTTGGCTTAATACAAGAATACAAGAATTAAATCTGTTGTTTAACATATTAACCACTTGACCACTAAGAATGCTTAATCTATAGCTAAGATCTTACTTAACACATTTGTTAAGTAATTTTTTTTTATTAATAATGTTACAATAAAATTAAAAGTAAACTAATGTGGAATGGTGCCAAGAATGCTGCCTGCATTTCCACACTGAAAAGCCAAGTTGATTATATGCGCAAAACAAGTATTTAAGTTATTTGTGAATTATTATTCAATGTTTCAGAGGATCCAGTACTCTAAAACAGACAGTGATGTGATTTCAAAAATAAAAGGCACCTTCCAAGAGAGACCTAAAAGACCTAAACTACCAAAAGTCTCAGATGAAAACAAGAAGAAGAAGAATAAAGATGCTAACCGATCTGTGGTGCCTGGCTTTGGTCAGCCAAGCTTACTCAGCAGTGTCAATGTGGAGCAGCCTCCCAACCAGATCCTGTTCCTCACTAATCTACCTGATGAAACTTCAGAGATGATGTTGTCTATGCTTTTCAATCAGTGAGTTGCCATTTATTTATCTTTATTAAATAAAAAAAACAGCTTTTGTCAAAAATTTTAATAATTAAAGTTCATTCTCTGAACCATAGTAACAATTTCTTATAACTCAGGCTGAGTTACAAGAAATTGTTACTATACTGATATTTTAAACGAAACATCTCTTTTATGAAAAGGCAACACTGGTTGAAGGTTTCAGTCCATAAAATTCTTTTCATGTTTTGGGAAGAGCTGAATTTTTATATAAACACAGGTCATTTATTATATTTAGATACTAAAAAAAATATATTAGAGGATTTATTTAGGTTTTATTTCTTGTGAAAATTAATTTTCCTAAAAATAAAATCATTATGTTCAAACTGCAGCCCTACACCTAGTTTTGACTTGTAAACTGTGTTAAGCTTGCACTTAGTTTCTATTCCAGCTTAGTTACTTATTTATTTTTAATTTATTTTACAGATTCCCTGGCTTCAAAGAAGTGAGATTAGTACCTAACAGACATGACATTGCGTTTGTTGAGTTTGCCAATGAAATGCAATCAGCTGCTGCCAAAGAAGCACTTCAGGGCTTCAAGATAACTCCTACTCATGCAATGAAGATTTCCTTTGCGAAAAAATAATTGTTAAGAAACATACTTATAGTATAAATAAAGTTTTAAGTATTTCAAGAACTGTTTTGAGCATTGCACTAAGCCTAAACAGCTCTTCGGCTGTGACTAGTCATTTAAGTATTTAAATGAGTTTTTTTAATAAAACCTACCTTCTATTCTTAAAATGCAATGTTACAAATACAAATACTCAAATTTTAATTCTTGTCTTATTATGTTAAGATTTATCATTACTTTTTACTGTACTATAAACATACATTCTAAAAAAAATATCTATTATTTTTTTTTTTTAACATACTGGTTTTATTTAAAACAGAATACTGAAAATAAAATGATTGTTTTCATAACAAGACAAGTTTAAGAAAATTATAGACTGATGCATACAGTAGCTAAACATATTCTAAGAGTTCATAACTGATGGTTAAGACAGCTTAACAGAGCCAGCTTTGGAAGCACTGCCACAGAAGTTAGCCTTAGTGCTAAAAGAAGTAAGAGCGTCGGCGTAAACTAAACTAAACTTAAACAAACAATTTGATGAAGCGCAATCTTTTAATTAGGTGGCGCTCTTTTGATTCTATGCAAATAGTTTATTTTTACGTGATCGAATAGATAGAAAATGTCACACTGGTGAGCCCGCGAGTGGATTAAGAAGAAAATGGGGCAGGGACACCAGCCTTCGAAGGCAAGGGTCTCGTGATGGGTGTTGTCATTTATCTTCCAAAACGAAGGAACTGGAAGTGATCGAGTTCAAGGTTTTTTGACCAAATTCAACAAAAAAGGGTTGAGCATAGAGTTTTCTGTACCCAATATCATTATATGGGTGCTGTGTTTTAAAATCAACAATTTCCAAGTGGGATTGTTTTTTAAGAAGCTTGTTTAGAAATCACCACTTAATTCTTAGGTAATCAGCACGAAGGATAGACTCATTCCGATTTAATCAAGTAGCTGTTCAACCTTCTGTTGAAACCTAAAATACGCAAAAATTATTACAAATCACAGTGCACTGCGTTACTGAGTTTAGTGTTTTTGGTGGTGGCTCTGGAACTTGGAAGTGGTTTTTTTTTTCAATAATTATGGCTTGTAATGGCAACATGCTGTTCTATTTTTTCTATGATTAACCCAGCATTATGCTGCCAAATAAGGTGAATCCGACATGTGTTAGGCAAGAAGAATAAACATTATACAATTTCTGTACAACAGAAAAGGATGCATAGACTGAATCTGCATATCTCAAATCACCGGCCTATACTTTATTTTTGGTGATTGCGAAACTGTCAAAGTCATCCGCGAATGAGTCTAAATGATACTTTGTAACTTTTTTATTTTGAGAAAAATATACCTTTTATGCTAGTTAAATAGAGTTTATTATTTATTTCCTTTGTTATTGCTTGCACAATAACTTGTACATTAAACATTAACTATAAAAAAGTGTTGTTTAGAGTGTATAAAGTGTTCAAAACATGGAAGATATTTTCCAATGGTGTCGAGAAGGAAATGCATTGCAGGTGCGCGTTTGGCTCGACGATACGGAGCATGACATGAACCAGGGGTAAGAATACCAGATTATCCAGATTACTTCATTGACAATACACGCCATATGTGAACGCGTTGTCCATAATTGGTAGTTTTAGAACCTTTACCCGCTCGCCCACTTCCAAGGCCTGATAATTATGTCAGAGCAATGTATGAGAAATCAAAACAGTGTTGCGTTAGTCACAGCTTTTAATAAACACATTAGTGAAATAAAACATGTAATATACGTCGAAATATTATTATTTATTATTATTATTTAACTCTTTATTTGTACACCACAATGAAGTTAGGAAAATAAAAAAACAAAAGAAATACAAAGACAGAAGTAGAATACAAAAGGCGGCCTTATCGCTAAGTAGCGATCTCTGCCAGGCAACCTTTGGATTAGGACAAGATGAGAGGGAGCAGACAGGTGGTGTAAAATTTTTATAAACGTACATTCAAATAGCTAAATACAAATACATAAATAAAATATTAATATTATTATTATAATATTATATTATTTTAAACAAAGAAATTTTGTAATGATTAGAAACTTTATGATCAATAACAAATAATAATTCTGTATATTGCGTAAGGTAATAATATAATATCTTAACTATTAAGATACTGTAGATACTCTAGACCGGATTAGAGAAAATACAGAAAAATATAGATTGCCAAATTGAGTGAGAAAAATTAATTTGACTTTTTATTACTATAGTGCTTCTATGGAAACAGTCACATTTTTCTGGGTATTACCTGTATGATTCATCTTACATTACAGTTATTATTTCCTGTTACTACCTATCAGTAGCAGGGATCATAGTTTAATGAATATATTATATTTATGAAAATTATAAAGAAGCCTTGATAGGTTAGAGATGCAGCCTCCATTTCAGGGTAACCAAGTTTGCATATTTGAAGGAATTTGAAATACCACTTTCTTTAATGGCAAATGAAAACTTTTTCAAGAAACCTGCATCCCATAAAATTCTCCATAACATTCTCCAAGGTGTGGGAAGTCTACAAATCTGCATTTGGCCAGTGTAGTGGGCAATAGCTTAAAATCCCCTTATTTCAGAGATGCAGACCCATATGAAATAAGGATTCTCCATGAGAATTGAAAATTATTATAGTATAGTATAGGTAGGAGAGCCGTAGCTTAATTGGAGAAAGCGCTCAGGCCGCGATTGCCAGAGAGTGGCAGGTTCAAATCCTGTTGGTTCGGAAATTTTTTATATGCATTTTAAATTTGTAAAAATTATAGTTCTGGTCCCACACGTTTGGATTGAGCATTTATTTACCATGTTCAACCAGGAATTTTTCTATGGTAAAATAACAATTTTCTTTGCTAAATAATCATTTGGCAAGAGGTATGATGCTCATAAACACAGAATTAAGAGCATAAGAAACCATGTACTATACTAATATTGAAGCATCAAAAACCATTTACCTTAAGTAGTGTTTCTCGAACAGATGGTTAGACACTTCATTCCATTTAGCAGATAAGAGTAAATATTTTAGCTCTAATACTCTAAACGTTTACCATAAAATGGGAAAATGTTTGAATGCTAGTAACATTCCAAGGGTGTGAAGAGAGCCTTCCGCAGGGAGTTTTAACTGTTTTTAGACAATACCATTTCATGTGATAAATACAATAATAGCTGAATGTGGGTTCTGTATGTTCTTAATTCTTTGCTTATAAACATTTCTGACTTTATTGATGTTTTCAGTGACGACCATGGCTTCAGTCCACTTCACTGGGCGTGCAAAGAAGGCCATATCAAGATAGTAGAAATGCTCATCAGGAGAGGTGCCAGGATAAATGTCACAAACATGGGGGACGACACTCCATTACATCTGGCTGCTGCGCATGGGCATCGGCCCATTGTTCAGTTGGTAAGTAAAGGAATGCAACCATAAAGGTGCTGAATCACAGCGCCTTACGTACAACAGATGGTTCAGGCCAACCAAGTGCGAGACGGCCCTGGAACAGAAGAAGAAAGGCGCTGAATTGCATTTAGCTACCTTTGGTGCAAAAAGGCTGTGCATTTTCGTAGAACTGTCTCTTTTATACTGTTTTTAGGCTATTTCTGGACATGTTCACTCATCATACTTTGACTTTGACTCATGATTATTATTATTATTACTATTTAACTCTTTATTTGTACACCACTATGAAATAAGGAAAAAAAAAACTGAAATATAAAGACAGAAGTAGAATACAAAAGGCGGCCTTATCGCTTAGTAGCGATCTCTGCGAGGCAACCTTTGGAGTAGGACAAGATACTTTGTTATCATACTTTGTTTGTTTCATATTATAGTTATTAATGTTACTACATACTATAAAGTGTTGCTATTTATTAAGATTTTATGAAGATAGTTTTTTTTATATTCCTATACAACTCAGCCCTTGACTGAAATCTAACCTAGTGGTAAGTGATGATGCAGTCTAAGATGGTAGTGGGTGAACTTGTTTGTGGTGCACCCTGTACCGTTTCTACCCGGCAACGTACCGATGCATGCGCTAAATTGCTTGGCGGAAAAACTTTGACGGTTATAACTAGCCACGGCCGAAGCCTACAACCAGTCCCAGACCAAGGAAAGTGGAAGTTATGAAATTTAAATAGCATTCGCCGCGGATTGAACCTGGGACCTCTACTTATAAGACCATGGCGCATACCACTGCGACAGGGAGGTCGTCAGATTTGGTGGAAATAGATGCAAAACTTAAATCAACTGAAAGCAATTTTACGCAAAAAAAATTTGGACTTGGTGGACTCCACACACTTATGAGCACATAACAGAGAACTCTTATACCATGCAGTTTTCCTCGCGATGTTATCTTTCTATTCACAGTTGAAGGAAGTGACATTTTAATTGCTTAAAACGTACATAACAGAAAAGTAAGAGGTGAGTGATGGGATTCGAAATTGGCCCCCCGAAAGTTAATTCCAAGGCCCACCCACTGGGTTATCATGACTCGATAAAGACAAAATATTTCTTTTTTCTTTCTTAGCTTCTTCAAAACCGAGTGGACGTAAACTTCACCAACGAACACGGCAACTCTCCGTTGCATTACGCGTGCTTCTGGGGCTACAGTGCGATCGCCGAAGACTTGGTTGTCGCCGGGGCGCTCGTATCGCTGGCCAACAAGGATGGGGACACGCCTTTGGATAAAACCAGGGGTCAACTTGTTCAGAGGTATGGTTACGTTTTTCTTTATCTATAACTTCTTACGCGATGCGGCGGTATACACTCGTTTAAGAGAAATTATTTAATACTGTCACCTAAAATTGATCGGACCCTCGCGACTTAGTCCGCGTTATAGGTCAACCTTAGACATCAGTCTATCAAATATCTATTTTGGTAAGTTACTAAGATAGACATATGCTGTCCCGGACTTTTTTTAGAACTTGTAAAGGGTCTTACATGATTTTATCGAAACTAACCGTTTACGCAGCGCACGCAGGGGAAGATCTCAAAAGGGGGAAAAAACCCCCGATTCTGAAACATTCTTCATTGGTGCTATGCTCCTATCGGTTTTAGCGTGATGATTTTTATAGGCCTATAGCCTTCCTCGATGAATGGGATATCCAACACTGAAATAATTTTTCAAATCTGACCAGTACTTCCTGAGATCATCGCGTTCATGTAAAAAAATGTATACGTTGTTTTGTTATACTTTTCTTTTTTTTCTATTTACTTTTTGTGGTGTGCAATAAAAGTATATTCATTCATTCATTCATTTATTCAAACAAAAAAAACTCTTCAGCTTTATAAATAAATAAATATACTACGACAATACACACATCGCCATCTAGCCCCAAAGTAAGCGTAGCTTGTGTTATGGGTACTGAGATAGCTGATGAATAATTTTACGAATAATATACTCAAATACTTATAATATACATATATAAACACCCAGACACTGAAAAACATTCATGTTCATCACACAAACATTTTCCAGTTGTGGGAATCGAACCCATGGCCTTGGACTCAGAAAGCAGAGTCGCTGACCACTGCGCCAATCGGCCGTCGTCTTTATATATTAGTATAAGATTAGTTTCAGGTTTTATGAGGGATAATTCTTGGACATTGCATTCAATCATGTCTTTAATATTTAAAATCATCATCATCATGGTCATATAAACCCCTTACCGGCCCACTTCAAGGCACGGGTCTCCTCTCACAATAAGACGGAGTTTGGGCCGTAGTCCACCACGCTGGCCCATTGCGGATTGGTGGATTCCAAACCTCTTTGAGAACATTATGTGCAACTCTCAGGCATGCAGGTTTCCTCACGATGTTTTCCTTCACCGTTGGAGCAAGTGATATTTGAATTACTTAAAACGCACATAACTTAGCAAAGTTAGAGGTGCGTGCTGGGATTCGAACTCGGCTCCCCGAAAGTGAAGTCGAGCTCCTACCCACTGGGCTTTCACCGCTTTTTATATTTAAAAGAATCTAATATAATAAAAAAACTATTTTCCTGAAAACTATCAGACGAAAACTAATAAACATATAACTTGTAGATGGATTCTTATATATGTTTTATGTTTTTGAATTTATCTTAAATATTACCTTTTAGTCTTTTGGGTTAATTATCATTTTTAGTAATTACACATGTAGGTATATGTTTTAAGATTACCAAAATCATATGGGGCGCTGCGGCAGTTTGTTTTCACCGTGAATTTTTCTTGCAGACTCCACGAGCTTGCCGTTAATCAAGGTCAGGACTTGAAGAAGATCCAGTTCAAAGACCAGTCGTGGCTGGGCTTGAAGACCAGAAGCCGTGACGCTACACTGTCTCGTCACAAAGGCATCAACATTAATGAACTGGCTCTCCACACGAGGATCGCTGTCACACCTTCTGGTAAGAAGTAGAATAGAGATTGAGTATTTGACATTGGTAGTTGTTCATTCGTTTTATTATTCCCCTACAAGTTAGCAGAGACTGCAATCTCACCTGCTACTAAGTTATACTGCAGTCTGGCATAGTAACGGGCTCACCTGTTGGGCCTTGGCAGCTATATAAAACCGGAACGCTAAATCGCTTAGCGGTACGTCTTTGTCGGTAGGGTGGTAACTAGCCACGGCCGAAGCCAAGACCAGACCAGAGAAAATAGTGAAACTAAAAATTCTCAATTTGTCCCTGTCGGGGATCGTACTCTTTTTAGGAAGTTTTACCTCACGAAGGAGGTCTTCATATCGTGAATCATAAAAAAACCTCCAAGTTCTGTAGTATTTTCAAAATCAGTAATAAATCGCTCTTATATCTAAAAACTAGCTCTTCGGCTTTAGGTTTATCCTTATAGAAGCTTAATCGCCGCAAAAATATAATAATACGGTAAAACTTCCTGAAGCCGTAATGTTAAGGAAACAATACTTCATAATGTAACCTTCCAATCTAATTACGAAATACTGTTGAAGGTTGAATGAATGAATGAATGAATGAATGAATGAATATACTTTTATTGCACACTACTAAAAGTACATAAAAAAGAAAAGTATAACAAGCGGCCTTATTGCTTCATAGAGATTTCTTCCAGGCAACCAATGGCGAAGAAAACAAATACAGAAAATAGTTGCATAAGGAATCAAGCTGTAAATATATTTAATTAAAAGAAGCATATTTATTTATCCATAAAAACTAATTCAAAACATTCTAAGGTTTTATGACAACCCTATTGATCCCTATGCGACACGCGCATACCTACCTAGAGAAAAATAATAATTATTGAATTTTTTTTCCTCAATAGGCATGAATAAGGTTATAATGCAGTTTTATAGATTAAAAAGGCATATAAAATATTTCTGAACCGTCATTAACCGGATTTTAAGACTGACTGACTGATTTAAAAGGCATATACCTACTAATTTTGGCATCAACGGTAGCCGTAGCCTAATTGTTATAATATGTCGTTTATGTTATGCCGTATTTTTAAAATATTGTACTATCCCGTTTCCATGATCATTTTCTTCTTTCATTAAGGGTTATCTGGAGGAGATCGCTTAAAGCAATAAGACCGCCTTAGCGCATTTTTATTTTTATTTTTTTTCTGTTTCCAATATTTATTATCTTTATCCTTTAATTGTGTGAAATAAAGAATTTATTTATCTATCTTAATTGGTTACAGCCAATCGGTTTGTCGGTGGTGTCGGCCTGTCGGTTTCGATTTTTTTATATGCATTTTAAATTTATAAAATTCATAATAATAAAAATTTATTTGCTTAAATTGTGGGTTACGATAATTTTTTTTACAATAATAAAAATGCACTCCTACACAGTCTACTATCAACGAGAGTGTGAAAATCTTTTCCGATTCTACGGAATAAGATTCAAACTCATTCGAAAAAAGAACAATAAAAAATGAAATCAAATAAGGAAATAATAATCGTATTCAAAGATTTCTAGTCAAGAAAATTTTATTCCAATTCCTGCAAGTGTATGTAAAAACACTAATAAAAATTTTAGAATCATAATATAGTTTATTTGTTTAAGGTGAGACATGGCGCGGTAGGTGGCAAAAGAACGACATTGTCGCGAAGATTATAGCAGTACGCGAGTGTACGCCGCGCATACAGCGCGATTTCAACGAAGAGTTCCCGAAGCTGAGGATATTCTCCCACCCGAATATACTGCCTGTGGTAAAGCTTTTACTGTGTTTTGTAAAAGTTTAAAAAAAAATCCCGCTTCTTCGTTAAAGTTTATACTTCTTTTGACGCGTTAGGGAAAAATGGTGAGAATAAATCTTTACGATGTGCACCGTCACAAAAAACCGACACCATGAAGTTGGCTATAGTCAACATTTTAGTTTTTCTAAAAAAGGTTTGATTCTATTGTTAGTGTCGTTTTTTCGGCAAACGTAGAATAAAGCGTAAGTTAAAATTTTTGAAATGATTTTCATCTTCTTAAACCAAAGAGGGTAGGTATAACTTCTAATGCGTGTGCATAAGTGTGTACTTTTTTTTTACGACTTTTATTCCACTGTAAATAGACTGCAATCCGATGAGAATGTATTCAACGGCACCACCCTCACAATGTACAAGACAAAAAGTCAAAAGTTAAAAATATCTTTATTCAAGTAGGCCAAGTGGCGTGCATAGAGGGTATGTAGGTAAACAAATAAATAGAAATAAATATACTACGACAATACACGCATCACCATCCAACCATATTCGTAAACTTAGAACTAAAGTTACGAGGGTTCCAAACGCATCCTGGTCCAACAAAAAGCCCACAACAAACTTAGCCGGGTGTTTTTTTTATCACCATCTCACATTGTCATTCAAAATTATTAGAAGAGCAACCTGATTAGACCAATAATTCACACCCAAGCTTTCCTATCGATTACATAGTACTTTACAAATCTTACTGTCCAATAAACAAGTCCTATCTACAAAGGTTGCCTGTAGTCTAACAGCTATAAGGCCGCCTTTGCATGTCTGCTTTGTGTACTGTTTCATTTCCTGTATGTTATACGTGCAATAAAGGGTTTCTTCCTCCTTTTTTTTACACTATAATAGGACTTCTCCAAGATGTCGTTGGGTAGTTTATTGTAGAATTGTATTGTATCCTTTAAACGAATTATGAATTTTATGTGACCTAGTATATTGACATTGTGCTTGTTCTGCGTGCAGGTGGGGTGTTGCGTATCGCCGCCATCGCTGGTGGTGATCTCGCAGCACATGTCGTGGGGCTCGCTGTACGCACTGCTCCACGGGGGTGCGGGTGGACGCGTGGTGGTGGACGCGGGTGCGGCCGTGCGTCTGGCGCGAGACGTCGCCGCAGGCATGGCGTACCTGCACTCGCTACAGCGCGACCGCGTGCTGCCAGCGTATCATCTCAACAGCAAACACATCATGGTAAGTGACGGAGCTATTCGTTTTAACTGAACACGCATTTTATTTCAACTCCAAACACATAAAAATGCAATTTATTTTACCTCGAAACACATGAACACGCAGAACACATACCACACAATTAATTTGAACTCGAAACACATGAACATTCAATTTATTGAACTCGAAACACATAAATAAGCAATTTATTTTAACTCGAAACACATGAACACGCAATTCATTTTACCTACAAACACATAAACACGCAATTTATTTAAACTCGAAACACATGAACTGAAAATGCAATTTATTTGAACTCCAAACACATAAAAATACAATTTATTTTACCTCGAAACACATGAACACGCAAAACGCATACCACACAATTAATTTGAACTCGAAACACATGAACATTCAATTTATTGAACTCGAAACACATAAATAAGCAATTTATTTGAACTCTAAACACATAAACATGCAATGTATATGATCTCGAAACAATTTATTTTAACTCGAAACACATGAACACGCAATTCATTTTACCTCCAAACATATGAATATGCAATTTATTATAACCCGAAAAACATGAACACGCAATTTATTGTACCTTGAAACACATGAAGACGCAATTTATTTTAACTCAAAATACATGAACATGCAGTTCATTTTAACTGGCAACTCATGAACACGCAATTTATTTTAACCTGAAATACATGAACATGCAATTTATATAAACTCGAAACACAGGAACATGCAATTTATTTTAACTTACCATTCGGTGAGACGTCTGCTTCGTCCGACAATAATAACTATGAAAATAGAGACATCAAATTCTGCTGAATGGGTTTAAATAGATCGACGAGGACCTCACGGCGCGTATAAACATGGCGGACGCCAAGTTCTCCTTCCAAGAGCGAGGGCGTGTGTACGCACCCGCTTGGATGGCTCCCGAGGCACTGCTGAAGCCAAGCGCCAAGAGGAACTGGGAGGCGGCCGACATGTGGAGCTTCGCCGTACTCCTGTGGGAGCTGGCCACTAGGGAGGTCAGTCGCTGGTGTTAATACATCCTCAGTGGCTTGCATAGAGGGTATATATACACAGGGTATGCAGATAATATAAATTGAAAAAAAATCTCCAGTATGAGTTACAACAATACTTAAGGGTAGGCTTTTTATAACTCTTACAATTCCTATCCTTAAGTTTTTTTATATCTCTTACTGAAGATTTTCTTCATTTAATATCATCTGCATACCCTGCGCATACCCTCTATGCACGTCACTGTACATCCTCATACTCAGTCTTATCAGGGTAGGCATAGAGCTAGAAGTGGATGGGGGTTGAAAGCGGCTTCTTCTGTACTAATTATTTAATACATGTGGAGTAGGCAGAGCTTTTGTGCATATATGAAGACACCAATTGGTCTAGCTATTAGCGTGTTCGACTGATAATCTTAAAGTATTGAGCAGTGGCATGCTTTATTACCAGCAGGGTTAAATGTGCGCCACGAGATAATTATCTCTACCCGTTACCCGTTACCCGTTGAAGATGGGTAGACATAACTCTCTCTCTCTCGTGGCGCACATTCGAGCCAATGGAGTTACAAAAATAGTTGGAAAATCCAAAAGTGCACGCCTCATAATCTCATTCATTACAATAAAATTGAGATTATTTGTAAATAATAATTAAACTACATCTAATTATACCGTGGAAATTAATAGGCTTCTATATCAGTAATACCCACCTCAACGCTTCGCTTATGAGGCGTAAAAGGGTAGGCGGTGCTATTTTGTATCTATGAAGAGGCCACACTGTTGGATTTGTGTAAAAGGGTTTGTTTTGGAGGAGATTTCGCCCCACCTCTTTCTTCGAAGTTTTGCTTGCACGCCGGTACGCTCAATGAGTATACAAACCAATATCGTCTGCGTAAGGTACAGGGATCATTTGTGGGATTGAGTATACGCTTTTATAATATGATTCCTAAGGTGATTTTGGACCTGCCAATGCACAAGTTTAAAGAATTTGTTAAAACACATTTATTAGAGCGAGGTTACTATACAATTGATGAATTTTTTAATGACAAGGTTGCTTGGAAGCATCCGGCTCCGCTTTCAGCTCTCACAAGATAGAAAAATGAATGTTAAAATACAAAATGTAAATTGTTGATGTTGGAAAAGAGCAACTGCTGAGTTTCTTGCCGGCTTCTTCTCGGTAGAATCTGCCTTCCGAACCGGTGGTAGAATCACTACAAACAGACAGACTTGACGTTTCAAAAGTGCTTATATTAAGCCTACTTGAAATAAAATATCTTCTCTTGAATTTTGAATATCAATATTACCATATGTTAACATGTACAGGTCCCATTCGCTGACCTCTCACCGATGGAATGTGGAATGAAAATAGCCCTCGAGGGCCTGAGGATCACGATCCCTCCGGGTATATCACCTCACATCTCAAAGCTGGTGAAGATCTGCATGAACGAGGACCCAGGGAAGCGACCTTCTTTCGAAATGATCTTGCCTATACTCGAGAAAATGAAACGTTGACAACTAGAAAGCATACATTGGTAATGTACTACAAGCTTTACAATAGAAATAATAAAATGCTCGTCTTCCGATAAAATCTGTAATGCAGTAAATGTAACGGTACTAATTTGTTTCTACAGAAAACATTATGGCGCAGTGGGCATGACATTGCTTTCTGAATCCGAAGCTGTGGATTCGATTCCCACAACTAGAAACATGTATGTTTTCAGTGTCTAAATGTTTAGCTGTATATTATAAGTATTTATGTACATAAATAATTAAATGTATATAGCACGACAATACACACATCACTATGTAGCCCCAAAGTAAGCGTAGCTTACTACTGAATACTTTTATGAATAATTTACATAAATACTATATATTATTCATAAATTTTAAACACAAGCTACGATTACTTTGGGTCTAGGTGACGATGTGTGTACTGTCGTAATATATTTATTTATTATATTTACATCACGTAATATTTTATTTCTTTTTAGCATAAAAGTTTTTAATTCATCGCAAAATAAACTATTTAAAACTAGATAAAATCTAAAACGTCCTCGAAACCACCGCAGCGAGGCACAGTTCATAAGATGCTGGCAGTATTGCCCCTTTGGATGGCCAAACTAATTCGTTGGCTAAGGTAACTCCGCTCTAGGATCACCGGTAGACACGATAACCCTTTTCGATAATTCTTTGATAAGAGCTCTTGCCTCCGGACCCCACGGTCCCAAAGTCTCTACTCCAAAAGGCACAAACTTTCACATAAATTCTTAATTCCAATGTTTTTTTTTAATCAATTCGGTGTTGAGCATTTTTAATAGATTTAACCTCTAATATTGTTTTACTATTATTAATTCAATATCTCGTTTCCCTAAGTATCATGTATAATTAAAGTTAGCACTACAATGTTCTATTATGAAAAAGTAAACTGGAGTGGGACTTGCTTAATTCAAATAACGTGAATATCAACTATAATATAGTTGTTAGTGTTCATTCCTGAAACAAAATAGAAATAAAAAAATGGAAAACTAAAAAAAGAAAATTAAGTTTCGTGTTTAAACGTTTCAGAATGGAATGCTGTGTTTCTTTCTCACAAAACAGATGGATTCAGTACGAATGGTGTTGTTACTGGTATGTTACGTCATAAACACAGTTTAAAAGCTTATAATGTTATTTCATTTTTTTAGTATTTAATTTTTTGTCACTTTCCGTCTCAATAATAATGATTTAACCAATAATTACGAGTTGTGTTCAAACTTTAACTAAAGTGTAAGTTAAGTTTTAATTAAACTTATTATTGTAATTGTTTATATCTGTCACTCACTCACTAATTTATTGCTGTCTTTCTCACAAACTTGCATATTTTTGCATCAGTGCGAGAGAGACAGCGATAAATTTGTCTATATCAAACTATGCGTAAAAATAGCAAACTAACATAAGTAGCAGATGCTTGCGACTTTGACCGCGCAGACTGTTGTTGGATATTTAATTAAACGACGATGATTATCTCAACATAAGTATATTGATATATGATTATGATTTTACAATTCTTGATAGAAGTTAATTAAAATATAAAAGAAGACGCGAAAATTATTAAAGACGTTACGTCGCATAGCGTCGCGTTCGAATCTTTCCTTTTTCGTAATTAATGTCCGAGTTCCATTCGGTCATCGTCATATCGGTTCCAACAGTAGTAAAACGAACTAACGACGTACAAGTCTTTTTCCTGCATGAGAAACTCCCATTAAATTCAGTTTCGTCATTCCGAAGAAAAGTTAAGATAAAAACATAAAAAATCAATTCACTTTTATATAGATGAATTGAATAGTATATCCTTCTTTCACGTAGCACCAATACCTTGAAAACGGTATGTCCATGTACAAAAGATTGGTATTGCATTATTTTTATATTGGTGAAAAAAAATTCGCAGGCCAAAATCACAACTTATTCATTTATTCTTAAAAATAAAATAGTTAATTATGATTAGAGATCGGATATTCATAAGTATATTTAGCTAAAGCCCTAATACCTAATACCTAAGAAAATAAATAAATAAATTCTACAGCTCCAGGAAGCCAGGAAATTCATAACCTAACATTTAATTCTAGAATGGCATAACTACTCAGGTGCTTATTCAATTAATGTTCATTTTTAATATTCAATATATAATTTTAAGTTGCTTCAATAAATATATGTACTTATAAGAACCCGTTTCCATAACTTCTTAATATAATAACTTTGGGTAAATATGCGAAAAGAATTTTATCGAATATCCGACCTTTAATATGTAATATTTTTGTATAATTGCATTGTAATGTTTTATTAATGTGAATTTATTAAGTTTTTTAGTTTACGTGCTCGATATTAAAATCTCCCACTAGTGCCATTTATATGTGCAAACAGCAAACAAATATTTACAAAATAAGAGTGATAATTTTATTGTACAAAAAATACATTTTGTGAAACATCATACTGCCAGTATTTTGTTGTTGTTAATTTTAGGTTGTATTTTTTAATTTTAGTTTTATTTTATAATATGAGTTTAATTTTATACCTCACTTATATGTTGGCTTTGTATTAAGTAAAGTCGGGTGAACCTCACGCGAAGTCACGCGAGTCACCAAAAACATTAAATTTTACTACTTGTGTGCATCAACTGTGGTGCTAATTCTCTTGTAGCCATATAAATCTTAATAACAAGACACTAGAAATGTTACGTATGCGTCACCTTGTCGCCGCGAACGAGACACAGAGCACTCTAATTTTAACAAACATTTGTAATGATTTTAAATAATAGCAACTATTGTACGCAGTTTTGAAAAACAGAAAGGTATGTCTCCCAGCGTGACATATGATATCTACACTTAAAGTGCAAAAGGGTATGTTATATATGTCTTATACTAAGATTTCTATGGTTGTAGCCAAAACCATTAAAATTGACAGTTCTAAAAATAGCGCTCTTCTTCGTGACGAGAATTTTTTTAAAAAAGACAGCGCTACTTTAAGACCTGTCAACTTAGTGTAGTTTAGAGTTTTATGTACCAGTAGTTGAATTTGTTCACTCTTTCTCTTTGGGGCACTAACGAACGCCCAAAAGAGGATCTACTGTCAACTAAAAACTATTTTGAGCGGCAATGAAATATTTACCTTGTTGCCTTACGTTAAGACATGAAATACAAAGAACAAGGGACTCAAGCCATCTCGCTCATAGCGTTTGGGCGCCTCGATGAAGAGTACGCTACCAATGGCGTACAAAGATATTTCGCGCGTAAACATGGTGTGCTATGATTGGCGATACTTATAATGCCGGCGGAACGTTTGTCAAATAAATAAACAGTAGAACAGAATTTACGCATTTAAAACGATAGTCAATACGTCTTTCGTAATAAAGAATCTCTCCTTTTATTTTATTAGCACATCTGTTTCTTAAAACAGGCTTTATATTAAAACGTGGTTTTTATATTGTATATATTGTACAATGCAGTATACGCTCTGTTAAAAATGGAACACGTTCAAAGTAATCGGCCTCATATTTAAAAGTAAACCGATTACGCTTCTTGTATTCTACAAGAAAAAAAAGTCTATAAATCATTTTGTTTCAGCGTGTTTGTCTAGGTTTTACAATATACAAACATTAAAAAAAATTGGTGCTAAGAAATCAATATGACTTCATAATTTGTAATACATATTTTATAATCAATAAAAATTATATAAAACTAATATAATACTGTCATACTGATATTACTTTTAAAGTGCTTTGGAGTAAGAGTAATAAAACCTTGTAACTAATAAAATATAAAAGTTTAAAGTTGACGAATCTCTTACTTACATTAATATTATATTTTACGACAATCGGCATTTTTATTTAAAAAATAACTTAAGAAAAATTTTGTATCTTTTTAAATGAATTAATATTTCAATAGTAAAATAAGTCAAATTAATCAGCAATGTTAGAGTCACCTTATGTTAGAGAACAGATGCTTATAAGTATTGTATGTGCCTTGAATATATTTAAAAATGTGTAAACTGACTTGAATAATATAGGTGTATTTATGTAGATGTAGGTACTAAAAGTAAAATTACACTAAATTATATTTAGAGATATTTAATAAAATATTTTTGATGTGAAAAAAGTTGTAACACAAATAAACTAACGATTTTTAATAAATATGTTTTTTTTTTTAATACTTGGCTTTATTTCATCAATAGCATAACAGTCCTCTGCTGGACTAAAGGCTTCTTCCAAATTGAGTGTTTGCTAACTTTGCCCATATCAGCAGCACAGAGGTACGTACCCCCTACTCAGTATACTATTGTAATCTTTGGAGGACGCTGCTATATTCCCTTAGAGGCTTTGTCGTCCCTTAAGACACCCGCGGGACGAGGGGGTTTGGAAACAACTTTAATCTCATTTGCTCTCACCACACTGTAATTACTTTACACACATTATTTATCTCTTCATAAATATAATGTTTATAGGAGATTAGAAGTACGTTTGCAATCTCGTGTTTAACCGTGGTGGAGTTTAACGTCACTGCACGCTCATGCAGTAAATAAAGCACCATGGAACAATAAAATTATTAACTAACCAACTAAGGTTAGTAGGTTTTATTAGATACCCAGTAAAAAAAAATGCTAGCAGACCAAGAATCGTTCAGGTGTTCATCATCGTGTTACATACCACGGTTTGTATCCTCTTTGACATAGTTTACAAAGAAAGAAGAGTGCCGCTCAAGATCGTCTTTCTCTTCTGTCAGTGTCAGTAATCGTCACTGTCAATTTCAGCAGCAATTATTTACAAAAAATGAAACGCCCTAAAAGCAAAAAGAAATCGAGAATGCTGATCGTTCAATTTTTAACTTGATGTGCATAAACTTAAATAATTCTATGCCCAGAATATATACAGTGAGAACTTAAACAAACCTTGTGTTAGCAAATATGGAACCTAATAGTGCTGGATCGAACTTCTTACCACGAATTACCAATGTTGAATGGAAATTAGAGGTCCTTACAAATACGCCCGGTGTTGGATCAGACAATTTATTATATACTGTAGTGCTGAAAACAGATGGCGAAGATGTGCGGTTTACTTGCGGCACCCTTCAGTTGCAAGATTTAGTTTACAAATTAAAAGACTTGGTGAGACACTGTGAAAAAGCGAAAAGTGAACTAGGGTAAAAAAAATAATTTTAGAAATATGATAATCTAAGACGTGTATCTAATGTAAATAATTTGCTATGTATATGTATACTACAAAATTAATTGCGTAATATTAAACGTAAATTTTATTTAAATTACCAAGAATCATTTCATTAGTTTCCAAGTAGATATAAGTATAAAATTTAAAAAAAGACCCTCAAGTTTCCTGCAATCTTAATGTAATATAATACTATGGAAAATGTAAAT
This sequence comes from Pararge aegeria, assembly GCF_905163445.1. Lineage (NCBI taxonomy): Eukaryota > Metazoa > Arthropoda > Insecta > Lepidoptera > Nymphalidae > Pararge > Pararge aegeria. Next base: position 3,315,651 of record NC_053195.1, on the reverse strand, counting down.
CAATAACAGCAAGTATATCAATAACTGCTGGTACAGACTCATCAATCCCTTATAATTCAATATTACCTAGTAGAAATAATATCCACCAGGGATAAAAATATTAGTACTAAGTCTGAACAAATTAGTCTTCATACTTCTGCTCATTGAGGTAGAGCCTTAGAACTTTAATTCAGCTAAAATAAACTAGAAACTTGAAGTAAACCAAAAACAGTGTGAATAACAAAATATAAAAAAGGTGAGAAAGGCTGCAGAAAAATCTATAAATTAATATCCCTCCCCTCTCGAGAACATGAATGTTAGCTAGCCAGGTTTTACACCATATTAGCGTGTTTTTGCTAATCAGTAAGGGCCAATCCCCAATGCTTAGAAATTAAGTAAGGACTAACTGACTGCTAAATAAATAATAAATATAAACCCAGGAGAACCCTTCCCGTGTAGTAATTTTTGTTTAAAAACAACATGTATTTGTTAAACCAATTGTAGGTTGCTAAAATTATATTTCAGATACAACCCACTAATGCCCCTCTGTCTCATTTCCTAGTTTGTCATTTTGATATATAAAGTGTGTGAACCAGGGATAACAAAAAAAAACAAAAACAATTTGCATACTCAAAATAACTTTATTTAAAGATCACCATATAGAGAACATAGACACAGAAAAAAAAAACAATTCCTTTGCACAAACACATCACAGATTAACTAAAAATGACTAAATATAATGTATGCTGCATTAATTCTACATTAAAACTTACATCTACCTAATTTTGTCAGCTCTTTTAGTTACACCCTTGAGAATTATTTAGATGAGATCACGTCATAATCAGAAATGAGTTGAAAGTAATTTTTTATTAACATGTACTGTTTTAACTGCTACCACACATTCCTGACATTGTACACAAGTATAGTAGGTATAGTTGCTAATTCTTTTACCATTATTCTTTAGATATGAAAATAAAGTTATGATTGTCCAGAGTCCTGATGTTACGTCATATCTGAGCAACAACTTAACTTAACTTCATAAGTAGATTAGATAACTTAAACATCCTCCATGCTTAATTATGTTATAGTCAGGAATGTGTGGTACACAGCAATAAAGTACTTGCAGAGTGTAACTTCACTTCATTTGCTTTTCAAAAATTATCTTAAAATATCACATTATAGATCAACAACTACATACTACTCTAAAACCTCATTATGAACATTATTTTGACAGTGATGTAATCAGTTCATCACAATCTGCCAAAAGAACTGTAGGTATGCCTTTTTGTAAATTAAACAATCATCCTATAATAATATTATAATAGCATATAATCCACTACTGACCTAAAGACCTTTCCCAAGGGCAGGGTTTGCCCATAATCACCATGCTGGGGAGACAGGTTGGTAATAGGGAATTGAGCAACTGGGCAATGCTGCCCTTTCGCTCTTTTATACACTTGGTAGCCCACGCTGCAAGAGGAGGGGTGATGACAATGTGTGGTCTGCCGTCACCATAAGCCAATAGTTTATGGAGCCTGAAAAGGGTACGGGGCCTACCCAAGCGAAGCATGCACTGACATCTTGAGTGACAGTGCTCAATACCTATTACAACCATGTGCCCCTCCAAGACCATTCCATTACATTAGAGGAGACACTGTACCAAACAATGAGTAACCCTCTGCAATTCATGCAGTTCTTTCGGCAGTCTTTGATAAACTTTAATCAGACTTAGATATTTAACATTACTTTTATTAAAATTAATTTAAAGATCACATTTCTATCAAGCAAGTGCCTCAAATACTTTGAGTGTTGGAAACATAATTCTGCTAGCCTCAAATGCTTTGAGTGTTGGAAACATGATTCTGCTATCTCTGGTGGAAGCACTTGCTTGCAAAATTCGCATGGAACATAAAAGGTCTGGAATTAGGACATATTTTTAAAACGGAACTTGTCTAACAGAAATGCAGACTTTGTTTACAAATTGGATACCCACTATCCTAATTTAGGCCCAATTTTTTTTTAAATCAAGGCCCACAATCCTCTTTTCCATTGAAATCATAACAAAAATCAATCTGCATTTTTTTTGTAAAGTTTATAAATTGCTATTCTCCAGAGTTTGTATGAATTCACCTTCTATGTTTTCTATGAATCAAACATTTCAATGTCAAAATGCTATGATTCTTCGATTCTATCTTCTTTTATCACAAAGATAAATTTGTTTTATGTTAAGAATGTAAAAGAGGATCTGGGCACAGCCTTGTATTAATTTAACCTTATACAAAAATATGTATTTATGGTAATGTGTGATGTGATATTATAGAAATATAGGTTAATATGAATCTATTATTATATTTAATAGTTAGGTTAGCTCATTGTAAGTTTATAAGCTTTTTATACTCATTAAAATTAGAGATTTTCAGTCTAAAATTAAAATAAATTTATTAGCAGTCCCTTCTACCAATGCAGCAGAAATATATACATATAGATATAAATATATCTCAATGTAATAAATAATCACTTGTTATTTTTCTCACAAGTTTAAAACACGAAATTACTTAGCCATATTTTGTGTATATTAACTTAAAACTTAACAATACAAAAACATGAATATGTTAATAGTTAAAACAACAAAAACTCACTGGTATATAATTTGTTAATAATTATAGAAAACACAACAAAGTCAATAATAATTTGGGAATTATATCACGAAGTATTTTGAATACATCTACAATTCAGGTATTAGTCATTTTAGTACACATTTAAAATAATATTGGTTCAAATTGTAGCACAATTATAGTAAAAAACTGGCATAGTTGGGCGGTCAAATTACCTAGCAATAACTAAAAAGTTTAAATTCTCCTGTTATAATCTTATTTAAAGATGTAACATAAAAAAATAGAAAATGTTCAAAACAGATCCTATAAAAAAATTACTTGTTATGATATTATATAATAGTTGTTTAGTTGGTATACAAAATATAATAGCTCATTGCATATATGAGTAGCTACCATATTTTTGTATTTTTTTGTTTATTTTCATTAACGATCAGAAGGAATAAGCTATACAACTTTGTCTAATAGTAATAAAAGGAAAATTAAATACTGAAATGGTACTTTTACTCCTTATTTATATATTTTAATATGATATTTTTGACCAACTATTTTATTGGACGATTTGAAGTCATTGTTGAAAAACGTGGATTTTTATACATCCTGTCACCTTAAGATTACCAAATTTTTTATTTATAGTGATCAAGTTTTTAGTATAATATATAATCTGGCAGATTTCTTCCTTAAAAGGCAAGTAAGATAATGGACTTAAAGACCTCGTCAGGTATAGCTACTAGCAGCTAGATTGTTAGAATTTATTTTTGTCGTGGGTTTATCAGAATTTAATCATGTCTAATTACCCAAAACCTGAGAATGTCGTCGACAGTCACCAAGTTGCCTCGATCAGCTGGTATAAAAGTTCAGTGACCTTAGAGTATGTACTACAAGTGTTTTTTTCAGAAACTAAGGATTAGAAACGCTAAATTAGGAGCTGTTTAATACTGATACTTAAAAATTTGCCGCGTGACACATAAGCTTTGCCCTTAGTATATAAGGTTCTAATTTGCCAATCTTAGTTTGTAGAAGACTTCCGCAATCCTGGAAGCGGTTTTGAGTATCGATACACAATAACGTCAAAGTTGAAATAAACTTAATGGCACTCATTTTAGAGTTGCTAAATCTTAAAATTGTTCATCAAAGAATGCTGGCTGTAGAAGTGTGGACGAATTTGTGCTTTAAATTGGTAAAGATAAGTTCCATTTTACTGCGACGTTATACTATTTCGACACTGAAACAGCGACGATTGCCTGTGCAGGAATCTGCTAAGGGAACTGAGGAACTTTTTAAATTTTAAAATTCGAATCCGTCACTGAAATGTACTTTAAGGATACTGGCAAGCTCGATTGCTTTGTATAGATACGTACCTAACCTGATTTACGTGAATTTCTGCATGGCCACGACCTTGCTCATTAAGCGTATTGCCATCGGAGTTTCTATTGTGGTATTCATTAAAGACTAAAAGTGATAACATCAATTTCGGTTGGTGTATTCCCGACAATTTTTAAGTTGAATCGCCTGATATGATGGATCGCTTATGTAACCAGGCAGTGGCCCAGTGTTTAGTCACTAACATTTTACATATAAAACTAGTAGCGTACACAATGCATGAGTTTTTGGCATGCTGACGATATGAAAAAAAAAGCGTAAAGTTATTTTTTTTGTGTAGGCAGTGTTTTAATGCATGTATGGAGTGCACGCCACTTAACAATATTAATAAAATCATCGTGAATAATATCGCGTAACTAACATTGCTTTATACCGTTAATGCACATGCCGCGTAAGTAAAGTTTGGCATTTTACTAAACTTAAAAAAAATGATCATTTTGTTTTCCCGTTATTATTATTTACTGCCCCTTACATTCAGTAACTTTTGAGTTGTAGTATCCAGCGCTGAAGCATTTTCATTGGATACTTGTGCGAACAGTTTTTGAAGGGAGCAGCCGGTAGCTGTTCCACTTACGCGGTATTGCGTGAACGGTTCTGTATCATTATACCTAAGATATGTTAGTTATACGGTATAGAGGAATCTAATACGATATTGGTGTTAACTCTGTTATACATTTATCTCTCATATAATTTTGCCGGTTTTAAAGTAGTGCAGTCCTTTTCACGTTGATGCTAAAATAGTCCTTGTTCCGACATTAACGAACACAATATTATTAATACACATAATTAAAAAAAATTATAAACCTCCAAATGGTACCCATTTCACGGTACACATTTGGCTGTACGGTATATACCTTTGCCTTTGCCCTATGGGAAAGAATAAAGAAGAAAAAAAATTGAAATATGTCATAGGGTAAAAAAAAAACCAATCTGGTTGTAAAAAAATTAAAATTAATCTCCGAAATTTTTCAGAGATTAATTTTTATTCATAGTTATAGATTAAGAGTTTATGTATAACAGAATTATCACCGTTACGTAATTTATTACGACTCTGTGAACGGCTTAAGGCGAATGCTGCGGTACTCCTTTAAAAAGCGCTTCTTTATATTATTTTGAATCTGTATTTAAAGCGAGAAGAACTTGAGGAAGGCTGCGGGCGGGACGGGGTGCGGTGGTAGGGGGCCACCTGCCTCCTTCAGTCGCTCGCGGTATTCCGGACACTGTGAATATAATACAAATATTAGATATCAGTACACACTCAATTGAAGAGTCGTTTTTGAGTATGGAAATACTAAACGTCAGAGTAAAATGGACCTCATTCATTTCATTAGTTTTTTTTTCAAATTTGCCTACTTTGGGCGAAAAGAAAATGCAAATCAGTGCAGGATTTGCAACTCTAAAACAATAAACATAAGACACGTTTTTTTGACGGTATAGTGTTTGATACGACGGTGTAGTCGTAATTTGAAAAAATAAATGGACCTAATGTCGTTTTACAGTCTCGAATCCTACACTTCTGATTTTTATTGTAATAAAAAGCTTAAAAGCTCATATGCAATCCTAAAAATAAGCTTAAAAGGAATCAAACTCGTAATCTCCCACTTATTAGACCACAGCGTTAGGACTGCGAAAAAGATGATGATTCAGTTACCTGATCGGCTATGCAAGGGTGGCCCAGCGACCGCCAGAAAAGGCACTTGCAGTGTCGGCACAAGGAAAGAGTCTCTGCATACTGAGCGTCTTCCCTTAGCCCGTACAACCTAGAACAATATGAGTTGATTCATTGTAAATTCAAACTCCTCCGGTTTCGGAGCGAAACGTTTGGGTAGAGAAAAAAAAAATTAAGAAATTATAAATTACTGATTCTCTTTGTTTTCGCGGAGTTTGGTGTAGTGACTCTACCACAGGTGCGGTGAATTACCGGGAAGAAGACACATAGAGACAGTGGCGGATTTGCCCTAAGTGTGAGAGATAGTAAGTAGTCCTACAAAGAGTATCCAAACACAATAAGAAATCTAATACTAAGGCCCAGGAATAGGGATGCCAGATATAAATGGCGGCCCAAGAACAAGAAATAACTTCAAGAACGTAATATTCGGGCTTATAAATTATATTGTTATTAGAGCAAAATTAATTAATCACAATCTTTGTTAATATTAGAGAAAACGGCTAATGATAATGGTTGGAAATTAAAATTAACATTAGTCCAGCCTTATCGACTATAGATGAAAATTATATAAATTAACAAAAATCTTATTTCGCAAATTGGCAAATGTATTATGGAATAATCTTAACAAATTAGTGTATTGTCATCGGTCGTCAATATATCAATATATCTACAGAGAACGACATCATACCGTTTGAAAAGGGTTAACATCAAGTCTAAAGGAGTCTGTTACAAACATACAGGGGAAGCTTATAAAAAGGGTGTAATAAAAAACAATTGCTTCATTCGTATATGCGTATGAAGAACTCACTTCCGTAGTTGATGGAAGACTTTCTTCCAGTCAACGTCCTTGCCCTCTCCTTTTGGCAGGGAGTCAACTTGTTGCGGTGTGAAGTGGAAGATGACCAGCTCGCGCCAAACACGCTGCTCCGAGCACACCGACGCCATCACTGGCCACGCTGAGGATGCTGACTGGAAAAATAGTAGATTGTACAACAAGTGTTATATTATAAGTATTTATGTCTATCCATCATCATATCAACCCATTACCGGCCCACGGCACGGCATACAAGGCACGGGTCTCCTCCCACCATGAGATGTTAAGGTCCACCACGCTGGCTCAGTGCGGCTTAGTGGACTTCAGACACCTTTGAGAACATTATGGAGAACTCTCAGGTATGCAGGTTTCTTCACGATGTTTTCCTTCACCATTGAAGCTTACCATTGAATATTTTAATTAAAACGCACATAACTAAGAAAAGTGTTGGGTTGCATGCTGGGATTCGAACTCGCCCGAAAGTGAGTCCTACCCACTGGGCTATCAACGCTTCATAAAAATTATGATAGCTGATGAATATTTTTATTATATTCATAAAAATATTGATCGGCTATCTTAGTATCCATAACACTTGCTACGCTTACTTTGGGGCTAGATGGCGATGAGTGTATATATATATTTTTTATTTATCCCAGATGTCGAAGGTAAAATATTTTTTAAGGATTTTTTTTTTTAAATAGTAGAATGCCTTCAATAAAACACTTACATCTAAATCCCTGTGATCCGATATCCTCAACAATATCTCCCTGATGCACTCCTCAGGCAAATCGTGAAGTTTTGGCATTACTTCTGGGCCCGGCTGGAACAAAACAACGTGAACACATAGCAAATTTCAGCAAAATTATAAAGGCAACGTTTTTATTTAACAAAAAATGATCTATGGCTTTATTGCCAAAAATATTGTTGCTTTAAGTTATTAAAAACTATAGTCTTAAAAACTATATACTAAAAGATTACTGATAGATGGATTGTTATTAAAAACTATAGTCTTAAAAACTATATACTAAAAGATAACTGATAGATGGATTGTTATAAAGGATATGTAGGATATAAGCTTGATATTTATTTTCTAAAAACCGATTTACAATCGACCAAACTTTTTTTTTTTTTATAGTAATAATTGTCTGACAAGAACGTGGCCCACCTGATTAAATTAGAATACCATTGCCAAGAGCACAGAAAAAAAAGTAAGAAATAGCTTAAACATCATGTATGTGCCTGCAAATACACCTGTATAAAAACATTGTGTTGATGATAGTACTTTTTAAAAACCTATTTAGAATGGATCAAGCTTTTAGGGTGGAAATTTGGGTAGGCTGTAATACCTAACTATGCTTTCACGTTCCATCAAACGTCTAGCGTGCGCATTAACAATAGCTCAAGAGGGTTCATGTTTATTTCGACCCGATATTTGCATGACAAGGTGATGAAACGGAATGTTTAATCACCTTGTGAATTCCTTATATTACTTATCTCTTTGGTCCCTGCGCGAATTTATGTCTATGCGAAACTATATCTATACCTTAAAATATGATGTTTGAAGGCGGTCATTTTAATTGTTCGTAGATTTGGGACATAGTCCAATTTGAAAAGTCTGTATTTCATTCGATAGCTCAATTGTTGAGAAAGGTTTATAGGTTATTAAACAATTTAAGGAGGAAAAGATGTTATAGCGCGGGTGATCAATGCGACGCGGTAGGTCGGGGGTAAAAGCTTGTATGGACACGAAAATTACTAATCAAAAGTTGTTCTATAAGAAGTCGCAACTCGCAAGTAGCCGCTATTTAATTGAGAAAGTTATCTTCTCTTAAGTTTTAAAAGAACAAGTAAATCGAAAAATACACAAATTGGCAAAATATACAGTTTTGAGTTAGATACTTATGTGACCCTGGAATACCGTGCTAGAATTTTAGCTAGCCGTTCCTATCACCTGACACTTATGTAAGTACTAGGGCAATAGAAAAAGGTGGAGTTCAACTTACCTCCGTAATGCGTATACTATTAGCGATATGGTTGATTCTGGCGATGGCGTGATCGTGGTGTCCCCACAATGCGCGGGAACCCAACGGCCGACCCCAGCAAGCACGTCGCTCCGCTTCACGTAAAGCTGATAACGCTACTAGCAATGCTCGAAGCGCATTTAGGTTCTGTTTTGATTGTGCGACTGTAAATAAGAAAGGATGTGATATCCCAGTGGTTAACAATCCCATCCCTTTCGGGAGAACAGAGTTTGATCCCCGATACGCCAACTCTCCGGTATTATGGGCCTCTTTTAATTTAGCAAATAAATATCACTTGCTTTAAAGGTATTAAACCTGCATTCCTGAGAGTTACCCATCATGTTCTCAAGGACACCACTTCTTGAGGTGGGGGCCTGTACTGGTTTGATAATGATGACGGCGATAAAAACATCTTTTTTATATATATATATTTTTTTATATAGTACGACAATACACACATTGCCATCTAGCCCCAAAGTAAGCGTAGCTTGTGTTATGGGTACTGAGATAGCTGATGAATATTTTTTTATGAATATAATACACATAAATACTTATAATAGACAGATAAACACCCAGACACTGAAAAACATTCATGTTCATCACACAAACACTCTCCAGTTGTGGGAATCGAACCCACGGCCTTGGACTCAGAAAGCAGGGTCGATGCCCACTGTGCCACTCGGCCGTCATCTTTGCTCTGTAGTTTGCATAAGAAGCCAGTATTAATGGAATAACAAAAGAATTACAATAAAATCGATTATGGAATAAACCGAAGATTTAGATACTAAAAACATTAATAAAAAATATCAATTGCTTGAAAGTTAAAGGAAAATATCATGAAAAATGTGCTGTGTAGTTTATGGGTTCATAATTATGATGGTGCAAACTTCTGGCTGCTGTTTGCTTAAGATGCAAGTACTAGTAGAAAAATAAAAAAAAAACCATTATAAATTGACTATGGACACCTTGATACAAGTACATACATAAAAAAGGGACCATAATTTACATCCTGAGGGCCAAGGATATAAATTATAAAAGATTAAAAAAGATAACTTAAAAAGATGTATTATATACCGTGATCTGCCAACTGTTCAAGCATAGACAACAGTAGCTTCTGAGCTGCTCCTGGCAAATTAGTCAACTTCTGCCCTCCGAGTAGAAGCTCCAACAGCGCACAGATGTAATTGAACCTGCGTACGTCGCGGACTGCGGAGGAGAAATCCAACCGTCGCACCGCCTCGGACAGCCCGTTAAAGCCTGCAATCTGCGGAGATTAGAGAGTTTCACTTAAATTACCCTGTGGTGTTGATTACTACACGTGCTTTATGATTGCCTGGTATTTGTTAATGCGTTTTGACGGCGGTTTCACTTTTTGCCAGACCAAGGAAACTGAAGGAATGATTAGGGCACTTAGTAATATGTACTCCGTTCTCTTAATGTTAAAGTCATTTCACTTTTTTAAAACAGCATTTGAAAAAAATGCGGATTTTGTAGTCTTATACGATTGCTTGGAGAATGCCTATTCAATCCCATATGGTACTAAAGTTATATGAAATATTAAATAATAGCTGACCCGCGCAACTTGTATTAAAAAAACTAAGAACCTAATTGCAGCGCCACCTACGGGGTCCAGTTTTATTTCCAAACTGTTTAATACGCGGCCGGGCGGCCCTCTGCATTTTTCTTGCTTTTAGCATTTCTATACCCGTTGTAACTTCTAAACATAGGTCAAATTTGAATAATTTAAAGAGGAATTTGCAGGTACATAATCAATTTATATTATAAATCTATTTATTTGGATAAGGATTGAATTCATGATAGGAATGCCACCATCTTTAGATTGTACCCGTGTTTTGATTGACAAATTATAACAAAAACCGGTTATTTTGACCTAACAGTTAGACATATAGCCTCCCAGACTTTTTTTGTAGGTAATAATTATGACTTTAAACATCTAGCACATTATTTTTATGTATTATATTATATTAATAATTGACAGCCAAAGCCCACCTGATTGGAATACCATCAAAAAACAGAGCGACACTTTGCAGGGCAAGCAAGGAACTCGTCCTGGAACTTGCCGCCATGTGTCCATCAACCTGAGGCATAGGTTTTAAGCCTCATGCGCCTGTAATTACTTCGGCAATCAGAGTGCCCTTAAGCGAACACAGCGTTGCAACAATTCCGGCCGAAGCAAATTAAAAAAAATTCAATTACTATCAATGCTGTCTAAGAAAATATGCCTTTTGACGTGACAACGTCTTATAATTCGATGGAGCCGGCTGCACGCACGAAAATACATGACGTATGCGGCGTTACCTCGCTCTGAGACGTTCCATTCAAGGCAAGTGCAAGCGAGAGCGCGGAACGAGCGACAAAGAGGCACAGTCGGCCTCCGCGTTCGACATCTGTCTCTCTCCTACTTGAGTGAGCGATGCGTCCGTGTGGACAGCTTCTATACAATAATACATTTACATGTTTTCGGCAAGGATGAAGTGCAGTGAAAAGTGAATGTGGTGTCAATTGTTTATAGCAACGATAATATCTATCAAACAAATAAAATTAAAATTTTCTTTTGAAAAATGCAACCATTGCATCAGTATTTTCTTACGACGTTGTCACGTTCAACTATCGTCAGTAAGCCGACTTTACAGCCTACCAATTTTTTTTAAGTGAGTTTTTTTATCTAATATGCGATTTATAATTTATTCTACTCTCTCCCTAAAATAATAAAAAGTAAAAGCTCATTTATAAATAGGTATGCGAGTAAAAGTAGAATTGAAATATGCCCTTTGCCTTTTAATAAACAAAACAAAGCTGCGTAGATATCGTGAGATTAAAAGGTTCTCGTATCTCTTCAAGGGCAGACACTACTCAAAAGATCACAGATCCCCTATGCACTATGCCCTTCCTTTATTACCTACCCTGTACCATTGTCGCTACTATGCAAGGGCTTTCGTTTGGAATTAGCTGGAAAAGGGAAGCAAGGAACTATCAGTTATTAAAAAATCTTCATGCATAGACTCAAAAAGTATTTTTAACACATTCTGAAATTGCGATCTGCCGAAAAAGGGTTTTCGAAAGTGGAAGAACAAAAAAAGTTTTATGTCTATGATGCCGAGCAAAATTTTCAGCAGTTTCACTTTGCGTTGTTTGTCGGTCAGACAGAAGTGCTAATTCAGCTGAACACAACAGCAACAGGTCTACAGATAATGCTACATATTCCATAGAGAACTTTGTGAAGAATAAAGCAAATAGAAAAAATTTTGACACTGTAAATTTTGTTTATTATATTTATTTATTTCTTCCTTTCACATTTGTTCTATAAATATAACCTAAAGTAAAATATGTAAAACTAAATAAAATCTAAAACGTCTTCGAAACCACCGCAGCGAGGCACAGTTCCTAAGATGCTCGCAGCATTGCCCCTTTGGATGGCCAAACTAATTCGTTGGCCAACGTAACTGCCCGCTCTAGGATCACCGGTAGACTCGACAACCCTTTTCGATAATTTTAATAATTTCATTTCCTTCTTTCTAATTTTGTTTAGATATTTAAAGTTTTCGATGAGTCTATCTTGTAAATATTATTATTATTTGCAGGGTTATTATGTAGATACTACCACGAAAAAGTTACCCATTACACACTTTTAAACATTTTTGGAGAGAGCGGCCTTGAAGCCCTTCAGTTAAGGTTAGTTTTGAGGATGTAAAGATTTATTTGAACTTAATGCAAAGCCTCATTTTTATGTAGGACATCAGATGGATTTATAAGAGACCAGGGAAACAGCACGTGTACAGAACTACTCGTATTTCGAAATAGGTCACGGACGTGCTACACGAGGCTGTACTTCGGTCGAGGTCTGTGGAATGTGCCGCATTGAGTCGGGAGAAATTCAGGGACCGAAGAAGATTATAGGAAATTTTTCGGTGTACTCAAAACATCAGGACGCAGAATACCTATGTTATAATATAGTTGCAAGCTAATTAGAGACAGCTAGAAAGTACCTACTTGGTAATAAATGGGAAGTCTGCCAAGTCATTTTCCTTTGTCTGACGAACTAATTTGATATGCTTTATGGGTCATTTACACATGATGCCACATTATGTGATGCCACTTCTCTAATATATTTTCAGCACGACATTTTTTTTAAACCACGGCCAATTAATATAGACATATTATTTGTACGGCTTATTTTTTATATTATGTATTTAAAGTCAAGTGGGGACGTCCATTGGGAATGTATGTATAATAATAATCTCGTATCTTTTATCTCTTACCTCTCTTGTGCATTTGATCGTGATGTGACAGTGTGGCGGTACTCTGGCGACAACATCTTCTGATCCTTTGTCTCCTTCATCACTGGTTCCGATCCTGCAGAAAAGAAACTTGGTTAATCTAGTTACAATAAATACGTCCATAGCAAATATCAAAGTTGCTTGATTGATTGATCATAATCATGATATAAAACCATTACCAGCTCACTACAGGGCACGTCTCTTTCCAAAATTAGAAGAGTTTAAGACCGTAGTCCACCACACTGGCCCGCAGCGGATCGGTGGACTCCACCTTTGAAAACATTATGTAGAAGTCTAAGGCATGCTGGTTTCCTCACAATGTATTCACCGTTGAAGCAAGTGATATTTACCCACCTGCTGAGTGGCTGGCTGTAAACGTAATTATGAGGCCCGTATAAAGGGATCACGTTTTCACGTTTTTCTTATACAACGTGTAACTGAATTACGAAATACTGTTGAAGGATGCATAAATATATTTCATAAGGAATACACTATAAAAATATTAAATCAAAAGAAGCATATTTATTTTTCCACACTAATTCATAACATTATAAGTTTTTACTTATGACAACCCTATTGAAGATAAAATACCGACACATGCATAGTACCTACCTACCGACAGATGCTAGGGCTGTATCTGATTTCTTTCAGTAAAAACTATGGCGTTGGTTTATTCAAAAACTACTTATTAGCGTTTCGGTTTCACATAAAAGTCTCAGGGACAGTAAATAATGTACCCACCTGTAAAGCCACTGAAGTAATACATATTTCGATTTTAATTTACACGTTGTTTATCCCAAAATATCTAGTGTCTCATTTGTGATATTGTTGATAAAAATAATACAGCGGATTTATAGGCTACAAGTTCGCCACAGAGCTCTATACAAATTGGATTTGTGACCTATACAAATGTCAATAGGCCATGACTGTCAAATTTACAACTCTGATCCGCTGTGACTAAAAAGCTAAATATGCAAAGGCTCGCTATCGTTGGAACACTTGGGCGAAATATTTCGATGCATATTGTGTTTTACCTTTATCTAATATAATATCTTTTGTTGTGACATGTGATAAACGACTAAGACACCGGGAGGTATCTTTACATCGCTAAAGTCCATGTAGGACTGCGGTACATCGATAATGCAGTCGTATTTATATCAAAATACCCACCAACTCAATGGCATGAACATAAATATCTGGCAAATATGCATTTATAGTTATCAAATGTTTAATTACTTAACCACTTTATAAATTTACTGTAACACATGATTCAAATTTCCTTATCGAAAAAGCGTATTACCAATCGCTATTACAATTTGCAGTGTAGTTTTAAGCAGTACCGATGTGTCCGCATTAATACAAATGCGTTCCCCAGCACAGAAAAAACAGTGTAATAGTGATTGAGTTCATAAATCTATGCTTCATCAAAAGCCTATAACAATTCACTACCGGACTGAATGCCTCTCCCAAAAATAGGGAATGCCCACAATCATCACGATGGGGGTTAGAGATCGCAGAAGATGGAAGTAGTAGAGTACAGACACAGAGGACTCTGCTGCCCGTTTTACGTTACATTCCCTTAGTCGTCTCGTACGACACCCGTGACAAGAGGAGGTGTCGTGAGAACTGTATTCTGATCTAACGTCACCACATGGAAAACCCGATCCTTATTTATCTTTTCTGTTATTATTAATAAGAGCTAAAGAATATTTAAAATGCTTTACACTGCTTCTTCAACAACCACTTTATTTGCAACTGCTTGCCACTTGATCATTGTCGGTCATTGTTTTGTTGATCATGACGGCCGATTGGCGCAGTTTGCAGCGACCCTGCTTTCTGAGTCCGAGGCCGTGGGTTCGATTCCCACTACTGGAAAATGTTTGTGTGATGAGCATTAATGTTTTTCAGTGTCTGGGTTTTTGTATGTATACTCTAAGTATTTATGTATATTATTTATAAAAGATATTCTTCAGTTATCTTAGTACCCATAACACAAGCTACGCTTAAATTGGGACTAGATGGCGATGTGTGTATTGTCGTAGTATATTTATTTATTTATTATTATTATTTATTGTTGCATTGCAGAATAGCTAGTTACAAGCCACACAGCTAAGCAAATTACACTGGCCTCCACTGTTACCTGTATACCTAATTTTGCCATGTAAATGATAAGACCACTCTTCATAACTCGTCTATGGAAAATAATGTTTTCCTATCATAAAATCAGCATTATTGTAATTTTTATTTACATTAATAACGATAGAGAAACGACGGAAAATCAAAGTAATAAATATTTAGTCATTTAAATCCTACGAATCGTAACGCACCAATGTAGTACGTGCAGAGTCTTTGATGTAGCCAGGCGACACACGCCTTTCGGTAAGATTGAAATATTTAACTAACACGCCATTTTTGAACTTGTGCAAAGTTCCGACTGTATTGCGTAGGCTTTACTTGCGTCCGACGCGCTTTAAGAGCGCCAAAAGGCAGGACACCTTTTTCCGGAGTTTGCGGCGTTGCAATTTGTAATAGATTTTTGCCATAGAGTTAGTTGAAAGGACGGAGAGTGACGTAAGCTACTTTTTATCTCAGGGATACACAAGGTTCCCACGGGATTTAAAAAAAAAACCGTAATAAACGCATAAAAGCACGCGGGCTACTACATTTCTTATAAGGGCTATATGGCTATAAATAGTTTTTTTTAAATTTATGCACAAAATTTTACTAAATCTTGTAAAACCGATAACAATTGAATCATAAATATGGTCAAGAATAACCATGTTGTTTTCGCTGTGAAGAATATTAATAGTATATAAGTACTTTCAATATCGTTTTGGAGTACTCAGAACCTAACTGTGAAGATGTCGCTGCGTATAAAGGGTCTTTAGTTTCGCTATCGTTGAACACTTGGGGCCAATTATAAAACGGCTCACGTGCCGCAGTTTTCCGTGTAATTGAGGTATAATGGCGCCTTTTGTTGTGGCATGATTCAAATTTCCTTATCTAGAAAGCGTATTAATTGTCACTATTATAAACTATCATTTTGGTTTGTGCAATATTTTCACCTGCCAGCTCTTTCTTTATAGAATCTTGAACATCATCATATCAACCCATTACAGGGCACTGGTCTCGTCCCACAATGGAAGGGGTTAAGGCCGTAGTCCACAACGCTGGCCCTTGCGTTATGGAGAACTCATGCGAGTTCAGCATGCAGGTTTCCCCACGATGTTTTTCCGTTGAAGAAAGTAATATTTTAATTGCATTAAACGCACATAATTTAGAAAAGCTAGAGTCGCGTGCTGTGATTCGAATTCGGCCCCCCCAAAGTGAAGTCGAAGTCCTACGCATTGGGCGGTGGCGTGCACTTCACCCATGCACATAAGCACTGTCCACCCTAAAATTTTTATATAACGTATAATAGAAGATTTTTATCGTTTTATGCCATTTTCCTGCTGTACGCATACCCTGGTAAGAAACCCAGTGCACGCCACTGCTACTGGGCAATCCCCCTGTAGAATGAAGTTAAATAGCTCGGACATCATCACATCAACCCATTAAGGGCCAACTATAGGACACGGGTCTCGTCTCACAATGAGAAAGGGCTAAGGTAGTCCAACACGCTGGCGCATTGCGGATTGGTGGACTCCCACACCTCTGAGAACATTATAGAGAACTCTCAGGCATGCAGGTTTCCCCACGATGTTTTCCTTCACCGTTGAAGTAAGTTATATTTTATTTGCTTGAAACGCACATAATTAAGAAAAGCTAGAGTCGCGTGCTGGGATTCGAACTCGGCCCCCCGAATTTGAAGTCGAAGTCCTACCCACTGGGCTATCACCGACTGTAGAATGAACTTAAATAACTCAGACGTATTAAGAGCGGTATTTACGCACTGCAATTAGATATGAATTATTTATTATGTAGATCCAACAAAATTACGATTGGTAATAATACCTCCCCCACAAAGACTTGCATGTCTGGGGAATTGCAAAACTCTACATAAGCTCCTGATTCCCGAGACTAATGTAGAGTACCTTAGGATAAAAAATTTGCGAGTCTCGGCTTTGCGAGAATAAAGATAAAAAGTTATCTTCGTTCAGACTGGTCACAATTATGCTTAATCTGTGGTCGGTATAAGTTGGAGTAGAAATTCAAAATGACAGGAACCCAGATCAAAAAGGAAGGTCATATAAAATGGCGGGGAAAATAGAGGTACAGAGGAGTACAGACAGAAGTGTCAAGAGAAGCTGGAAGAAGTTATCTCTTTGTAGTTAATTAACAGTGTGCGATAAGTTCAGATAGAATGATGTTTGAGTGTATATGCATAATGTGCTATGCTGTGATTAGTTACTTAGGGGGCGTTCATAAAATACGTGAGATGTATAAGGGGGGGAGGGGGTCGAGACAAATCTCATCTAATCTTACGTTGGAGAGAGGGGGGTCTTGGCAAATATCACGCAATTTTTTTCCCAGATTGAAAATAAAAAAAAAATATACTATTTTGATCCATTGGTCCATTAGTCTTTTTACAATAACAATCCAACGCGTTAACGTAAGAAACCCACATTTTGAAAAATTTCACGTGAGCTTGGGTTATGGGGGAGGGGATTGAATAAAATCTCACGACATCTCACCAGGGGGGGAGAGAGTGACAGAAAATTAAAAAAAACACCTCACGTAATTTATGGACGCTCCCTTAAACGAATAAACGTTGTAAGATATGACTACGGGGTTTCTTTAACAACTAAACTAAAACTCAGATTTTCTACTCACCTAAAATAAATGTAATAAATAAATGTTTAGAGATCTGCTAGTAGTTATATAAGTAAACACAAAGAGATGTCCAATAGTTGAGGAGTCATTGACCGATGCTAAGCTCCGAAGTGAGGCAGTTGCAAGTGATGCATAATATGGTATTATACCTAAGACGGCGTTGGCGGCTCTTTATAAGGCGATACATTTGTTATATATATATATATGTGTTACGACTTTTTAATTGGCTGCTTCGTTGGTTGAACTAAATATAACGCGGGTGAAACAGCAGAGAACTGCTAGTAAGTAAATATACAGTCATAATTATAAACCACACGGTGGAAAGGACCTGATGGTAACAGGGATGTTGGCAGACCAAGCAAACGGTGGGCTGATGACATCAAACGAGCTGCAGGGAACGATTGGATGACGCAAGGCAAGGAAAGAGAAACATGGAAAAAAGGTTGGGGGAGGCATTTACCCGGGAAGGGGCTCATATTACCTAAGATAATCATAATAAAAAATACTGACTAACCAAACTAACAATGTAGATTTTAGGATATAATTGTGTACTAACTTAATAACAACATTTGTAAGTAATTTAAGAGATGTGAGAATAAAAAGGCTTTTTATTTTTTTTATTTTATTTATTTATTTAATTATACATATATCGATAAGACATATCGAGAAGAGAGAAGAGAATAGAAATATGGAAAGAGCTATGTTTGGAGTATCTGTACGTGATCAAATCAGTAATGAGGAGATCCGGAGGAAGAACTAGAGTTACCGACATAGCTCAATGAGTCACGAAGCTGAAGTGGCAATGGGCGCGGCACATAGCTCGGAGAACCGATGGACGTTGAAGTTCCAAGGTGTTGGAATGGCAACCCCGCACCGGGTTTGGGCGGCCCCCAAACAGGTGGACAGACGACATCAAACGAGATAAATATTTATTTTCTGCCACAGCTTTATCAACTCTCAGAGCATTGGCGCACAATTGGAAATAATATCCAAATAATATATGTGTAATAATAATAATAAACGGGGGTAACTTTCTCTAACACACAACACGTTTATTATATCTCTTGTCAGGGGATTTAATCGGGGGATATATTTTTTGTATCCTACCTGTGCTAGCCCTGCAGAAGCCCTTTTAGACTTAAAAACATGGTTAAGCCGTTCCTATCTGAATCACAATATCATGCGACAGCAATAGTATGACTATAGGATGGTGCGATGTGCATTGTCATCCTAAATTATTAACAAACAAATCGAATCAATAAATGGTATGCGGAAAAACTCAAAGGCATTTTAACTCAAACTATAATTTAAGCAAAATATGTATGAAAACTTCCATTTCTGGCGTTGCTCTTACAGATAATATAATATATGTAGAGATGCTATCTATACCCGCACATTTTAAGATGGGTTATTTTTGAACATATTTCTGCCTAAATGGTTATCCACTTTTAACTACAGAGTAACATTTCTCAATGTTACTTTACTTTACCTTCTCTAACGAAATTTTAAAGTATGGTTTTCTTAGTTATTTTCATTACAATTTCGGTTACATCTGTTTAATTTCTAATTTATTCTCGTATTTCCAACAAGTTACTGATCCCATACCGATCATAGAAACGGTTTTCTTATCAAACTTGTGGTGTTGAAATGCCTATACTCTTTGATTTTGGTAATGCACAACTCTAATTGCAATATAATCTGTGAAATAGGATTAAATTCAGAAATAGAACGTGATGTGCGCCAATTTCTAAAGGTCTTCCGTCTTCGCTGGTTACACGATACAATTGGATACAATGCAAAATTTCTATTTAAAGTGCACGCTATATTAGCCCTTCAACAACACAGTTTACGGAATATATTCCTGTGTTTAACATAAAATACAACATGTAATATGTAAACTTCTCAAGAAGCGTGGAAGCTCAAGTTACATTGGTGTTATTTGAAACATAATTTCTACAGCCAACGATTCCGGGTCGACATTCGTTCACTACCGGTTATGAATTAGTAAACTACTAAATTGCTATGAACTGAATATTCGCTGATTCGTTATACAATTTATGTCCTCTAGTTTCAAGTAAAAACAGGAGCACTTAAATGTAATAAACTTGCTAGTTAAATTCTAGATAAGCAAGTTTGCTTTTCAACTAGTCAGCGGAAATCGAGTTTTGGGTTTTATTTTAAGGGTGTAATATGTTTGATAGTGATAAGTTTTTACGACTATGGATCAACCAAAAGTTCAGTAGTTAGTACTGAGGACGCTTCTGCCCGATCTCCGTTATATACATTTCGGAACTCTTCCACCCACGAGCCTCGTAGAGCATGTTCAACCGTCCTTCCCAATTGTTACCTCTAACGTATTAAGCTTAATTTGCTATATATACTCCGCGAAAAGCAAGAAAATCTGTATGGTGTAATTTATAATTTTTTCAATCCAATAATTGTAAAGTCAATACTTTACAATTATTCATTGTGAAGTCAACATCATCTGGGGATGCTTCGGTTTCTGAGCCCAACTTGCTTAGTGGGTACATTGCCGAAGATCTGTTTGGTATGGAGTATAAGGATTGAAGAAATTATAAATTACACCTTACAGTTTCTACTGCTTTTCGCGAAGTATAGCAAATTAATCTTAATTTTCATAATATATCATGGAATTCCGCAAAGTAACGCCTGCTTCTATCCAACCTCTAACGTATCGTAATAAGGTTAAGATTAGTGAAATGTTTATTTAGCTCTACAATAACGACGATCATGTCTACATATTAAATGTTGTATAATGACATAGACACTAGGTGTCTATGTTATTCCGTGCAAATTCCGTAGAATTTTTTTTTTTTAAATTCTTTTGCTTACATCCAGCGATTCTTTTAATCATGAGGAGTGTCTTGTAAAGCTTCGTTATCGGTGCGGGGTTGCCATTCCAGCACATTTGACCCTATAGTCAATTGGCCATTAGCTTCAGCTTCGACACTTTCCTGTTTTTTTAATCCCACTACAAGTTAGCCCTTGACTGCAATGTCACCTGGTGATGATGCAGTCTAAGATGGTTTCGGGCTAACCTGTTAGGGTATGGCAAAATAGGTCAGTCATACCCCTAATCGGTTTCTACGCGACATCGCACCGGAACACTAAATATCTTAGCGTCACGTCTTGGTCGGTAGGGTGGTAACTAGCCACGGCCAAGGCCTCCCACCAGGCCAGACCGAAGAAAATTCAGTCACTTTGGTTACGAGCGCAATCTAGTGGCAATACGGTTTCCCAGTATTGTAAAAAGATGGCTCACGCGATCGAATAAGTTAACTTAAGTAGAATATCTCACACTAGGCACTCTGATGTATGGTAAGTAAATAAACACTGCGCAGTATGTCCTTTAGCCGTGACATTGTCACGGACGGATAGACGTCCATTTTGTCACTGTATTGAATTGAAACGGCCTCGCCACTGCGTCTAGTGCTGACACTATACAATGACTGCAATTTAATACTTACCTAATGTGCAACGTTGATGAATGGTTTGACTAAGGTTAAAGCGGGACCGCATTACTAAGACTCCACTGTTCGTCCGTCTGTCTGTCTGTCCGACTGTTACCAGGCTGCATCTCATGAACTGTGATAGTTAGACGAGTTGAAGGAACCGATAGGTTCCTAGGAGGTCGCGGAGCCGCCCAATATCTGGCCAAAGACTAAGGAGGGATTACTCAGTGGGAGTCACATTGATTACTTAGTATATAATCTATTAAGTTTAGTAATGTTACCAGCACCACATAAACTTCAGTAGATAGTAATTACCGCAGTTTTATGGTATTGAAAAATAGAAAGTAATGGTTTCTACCAGCTAACTTATTCTCGAATAGCTAAAATGTTTATATATATATCATGTGTAAATACCTAACTTTCTTTTTTGCTAAATTAACAAAGATTCCTGTTATACTAAAATATTAATTTAAAAACCCCGACTTGCAATATCATGTACATTATTCTACTAGTGTTGTGAAAAAAATATATAATTCGCCATACTGTGGCGATGGCCACAGCGAGGAACACTCCGGTATATACACCTTTCAAACAGAAAAAAACAAAATTCTTCATGCGGTAAGATGCCAAAGACAGAAACAGACACGTCAACCTTATAGCACCCTCGTCGTTTTTGCGTCAAAGAAAAACAATGAATAGAAGACTATACCAGCCAAGTTACCCATTGAGGATGCAGACTTCTGGAGTTGTGAGCAATGATATGCATGCTATTTGTTTTATTGGAAAAGTAAATTTAACATATATTTCAAGTTAGGTAGGTAGTATGATTACGTAACGATAATATATTGTGCTAATTGACGTTTAGAAAGGCATCAAATTTGGACCGAGTCAATTTATGTAGCCTTGGTCTTTTTGTAGCGCTTATAATTTTTTTGTTGTTTTAATTAATCAGTACATTGAACCCAATACATCAGTATTTAATAATTTGCATACATTGATTAGTCATTGGACCTTGTTGCTTATATCACAACGCATCTTGTTTATTCTCAGCCAAAATGCCAATGTCTGTTGACAGACCTCTTTACTCATATTATAAGAGAGGGACCGCTGCACCAATGCGGTATGGTGGGTTTAAACGATTATTGAATGAATGAATGAATACACTTTTATTGTACACCAAAGAAAAAAAGTAGTTACAGAGATATAAATACATATCAAGAGAGTACAATTTGGTGGTGATTATTGTTACATGTTAGTGATTATAACTGGGACCGACCATTTAACGTGCTCTCCGGGGCACGGCAACTAGTAGTAGCCTCTATTTCTGTAACTTACGGATGGAAATTCTTGACAGTAACACTCAATATCTCTTTATTTAGATACCAGGACAGCAGAGATGTCGAACAGATACATATTGCGCAAGGCAATTTGAAAATGGAACATACTTTGATAACCCAACGGTACCTAATGCCCTGAACGCCCTGAATCATCTGGCACTCTGCCAATGGTCGGACAACGACCAAACGTTAATCACCCACCCTAAGCATACTACAGGAATCATTCCCGTTTTAGAACGAAAAGCATTTAAATGTATAGTCCTTGAGTGCCATCTAAATGTCACTTCCTAATCTTAGCTATGAAAATAGCTGAACTATCTTTTGTTTTGCTCATTTTTGAGTTCTATTAACGAACATGAAGATTCTTACGCAATCCCTATATCTGCAGGTCGGTTTTTTGTGATCCTATCCCACTGTTCAACTTTTAAGTTTCTTGGTTCTCAAACGATTAATGCCCGTTTTCACTAACGACGAACGAGTAAGTAACACCTAATCAAAGAAGATTCTTAGGCATATATTTATCTTCCCAAATCGATTTTCACTAAGCAACTCATATGACCTGACTTGTCTATGATTCTTGCCACAAGGAGTGTTTGTATTATCACAATTTTCATTCTTAAGGTTATTAAACAAAAAAGACTTTTTTTTCATCTGTTACGGTACGAGTTCCCTAAACATTCCGCACCACCAAATCGGTTACGTAAATAAATATTACGCATAACGTCGTTACTTATCACCTAAAAGCTGGTGAAACGTTTTATTTCTCTACGCATCACCCGAATCATTAGGCATCCGATTTAAGCGTTTCCTAGGGTTAGTGAAAACGGGTATAAACCTTTTTCCCGCTACCGTTTAAAAGTTCTCCAACAGTTTTTCTTTATTAACCATTCCCTGCCGTACCAAGAAATTTAACTCCAAAAAGTTAGGTACGGTTTGAGGGGAAGCCTTCTCGGAAAATAATCGTATTAGAATTTTAAGCGGCCGAACGGCTTACAACTGTGGTTTAGTTGATACTTTTACGAAACAAAGAAGCCCTGGGAAGCGGATTGTCGGGATTTAAATACGCCTTAGTAAAGAACGCTTGAGCATTCTATTTCAAATGTAATTATTATATAGTCTGTGATAATGATGATTAAATGAGACTTTCAGTTTTGGCTTTTTTTAGCTACCTAAGACGGGTCAAAGAGGATAGGTACACATTTACCTTTCACCAATCGATTTTCAACAGGTAACTCTTATAACCTAACTTGTTTATGGTTTTTGCCACAAGGTGCGGTATTAAAGGTTATTAAGAAATACCGAATTTATTGTTTTTCATCTGTCAAGTGTCAATTTACGAGTTACCTAAACTTTTCGATCCGCGGAATCGGCGTCGTAGCTTTAGACGGCGCCTAAAATTGTAGACTTCATATAAGAGATCGAGAAACTTTTATTTCTCTAGGAATCTCCTAAATTTCTAGGTATCCGATGAATGCAATTCCTAGGTTTAGTTAATTTCCAACGGCATATTCAATGAAACTTAAATAAACAGCCGAATAGAGATTGAGATTAGACAGCCGATTAGCGCAGTGGACAGCGACCCTGCTTTCTGAATCCAAGGCCGTGGATTCGATTCCCAACACTGGAAAATGTGTTTGTGATGAACTAGAATGTTCTTCAGTGTTTGGTTGTTTATCTGTTTATAATAAAGTAGTGTATATTATATTCATAAAAATATTCATCAGTTATCAAGTACCCATAACACAAGCTACACTTACTCTGGGGCTAGATGGCAATGTGTGTATTGTCGTAGTTCATTATTCATTATTAAAAAAAAAAAAAAACAACTTTATGAGGGGAAAGTTCTTTGAATGTATCATTAATTGAAAATTGCACCCTGGGGCAAAAAATATGAATAGTTCAGGTTTAAATAAAAAGTTAGAAAGCTTTTTATCATAATTTCGCTGAAAAGGTTAACTAAGACTGACCTTAAGTTAATTATAGACTGGTGGGCTTACTTTGTTTTATCTTTCTGCTGCTTAATTACATAAAGAGCTTTGTAATCTCAGAAGAGTTTCTTTGTTAATTAAATACATTTTTTCACAGGATATGTAGGTAAGGATATCAATTTACCTCGTTTTTTATTAATTTTATTTTGTTTTTTATACCTTGAATGAATTAAAGTTGCGGAAGTACAGCATAAGATGCAGGAGAGCCGATTACGCTGGTACGGGCATGTAATGCGTAGAGACAAAAGCCACATGACACAGCGAGTAATGGCTATAGATGAAGGCAAAAGAGGTAGAGGTCGCCCACTTACCACCTGGACTAGAACCGTTTTCAATGACATGAAAACTCTGGGCCTAACACCAGAAATGACACAAGACCGTATTAAATGGCGGACAAGTATCAGGAGGGCCGACCCCAAATAGGGAATGCGCCAGGAGAATGATGATGACCTTGAATGAATTAATGAATGAATGAATGAATGAATTAATCTTTTATTGTGCACCAAAGAAAAGTGTATTTATTCATTCATTCATTCAAGGTATAAAAAACAAAATACCTTAATATGTTATACGTAATATATTCATATAAATATTTTATCGTATACCTCATCGTTGCTTTCTAACGGGCTTTCTAGGATTGTTGTCAAGCGCTGGCTGGTTAGTCAAAATAATACTTATTGCTTAAACGAACATAACTCTGACATATTAGACGTCCGTGCTGGTTATCGAACTCTGCCCACCTGAAGGTCTAAAACTAGACTATTACCACTTAACAAATTTTAATTGCACACGTGCTAACTAGGCAGCCATATCTCTATATCCAATGCTCGTTTATTCAGCTCCCTACGTATCTTTGGGGCCGTGACCCATATAGAACTAGTTTACTGGTACATTTACACAATCATATCGACGTAAAATACTTTTAACCAGTGGCGTGCACTTCATACTTGTACAAAAACACTGCCTACCCTAAAATGTTTGTAAATTCATAAAAACGAAGTATTTACCTTCTTTATGCATACCCTTGTCCAAAACCCTTCACACATATATGTTAACATGATATGTAAAAGTGTATTCATTCATTCATTCATTGTAAGGGGATGGTGATAACTTCGTTCGCTTAATCTAAAGCTACGAGGGTTCCAAACGCGCCCTGGTCTAAGAAGAGCCCACAACAAACTTAGCCGGGCAATTTTTTTTTTTGTTGTCACCATCTCACAGTAAATTAATATTAAGCTATGAAGTTAGAGCAATTTACACCCAAGCTTTTTCATCTTTTAAGTTATCCTTTACATTGTAATAGGATTTTTCTATAAGCTTACGTTTTACATAAACTTTGAACTCATTGACATCTCAAAGATTTCATTCGGTAATTTGTCATAAAATATCCCAAGTGCGCCCCGATAGTGGCGCGCACTTGGTTTATTACCAGGGTATGCATACGAAAAGACAATTGCATAAAACGGCATAAATCCTCCTGCTATAAGAGTTATATATCAATTTTAGGGTAGGCAGTGCCTTTGTGCATGTATGAAGTGCACGCCACTGGGCCCCCAAAACCATCGTAACTGAAAACTCCTCACCTTATACTTAAACAGAGCTTATACTTCGCAGGGTATGCGAATTGCAAAGGGCACGCACTGCAAAGTGGCTAAAGATTAGGCTAAGGTTTTAAGCTTCATGTGCCACTAATTACACCGGGACCCCATAGCCTTCAGACTGGGAAACTGGCGACAGCAATGCTACTTTGCGGCATAAATAAAAATGGCGGAAGCTGTCACTGAAAAAAAATCTATACTGTACTGCTATAGATACTTTTTGACGTATTCGAACGACTCAATACAAACTAAGTACAAAACTTCCAAACCAAGACTATTTTTTTTTTATGTGCGATAGAAGATAATTGACGGAAAGTCCGTGAATAGTTTTATAGTTCCGGCGGCCCAAATCTCAAAAGCCCTGACTCTGCAATACCTCTGTATAGGCCCTAATTAGGCCAACAACAAAATTTTGAAAAGGTTTTCATCACGTTCATGAAATATATCAATCCTCGAGTTTGACCTCGAGAATGAATACGCTTTTCACATTCATAAATTCGTTCATCTCTCACACAGCTAAAAATTATTTTCATTTACATTCTAAAATGGGATATTGCATTTTTGAGATTCGGCACCTAAGGTAGGTAGAAAGGGTAATGCCTATGCCAAATTTGAAACAAATTTTACATTGTTGTAATATGTTTTTGCTGAAATTTTCGTTCAACTTTTTCATGAAAAGGTACTCTGAGAAACATACATTGATTTCGTTCGACACCACTTCTTAAAAAAAAAAAAAAAAAGGAAAAAAGAATTTCTGTACGTACCTGTATTCATTGAAAGGGTAACCTATGCCAAATTTGAAACAATTTTACTTTGATGTTGTTACTACTGAAATTTTAGGTCAATTTTTCTATGAAAAGTCTGAGAAAAAAACTCAGAGGAATATTATTTATTGCATTGATTTCGTTCGACACCACTCCTTTAAAAAAAGAAATAATACTTTCTGCAGTCCAATTCTGTAGACTGAAGATATTTTGTACATATATTTGGAGGCTACTTTTATTACACTTTTATCGATCGATCGATCTGTCGCGGAACAACGAAATGAATGAATTCATGAAAACATGAAACTTTGCATGATTCAAGTTCTTAGTAACACCGGGGCTATTAAAGAATAGATTTATAAATCGATCGATGTCGCACACCCTTATATTGTGTTAAAAGACGGACGACGACGACGGATGGAATGTATGTTGAGAAATACTAAGTCTAAAAATAATCGTCTCTTACTAAGGGTATTTTCTAACCACGGGGCTTCCATACAGTTCAAATATATAATTATTGAAATATGAATACACCAACCAAGACAATTTTTTTTAAGCGTAGAGATTCAAGCTTTTATTAAACAATAATTAATTACCATTTATTAAGTCACGTTAATAATTTATTACTATATATAATAACTTGATGTTCGTTTGTAATTAATTACTGTGTCCATACTAATTTATCAACGCGCATTGAAATGTCAATCGCGTGGGTGTTCACACAAATTGGCTCAATCACTTTCGCATTTCTCGTCTATTCTATGTGATTACTTTTTAATGCAATAAAAAATCTATACTGTCATCATAAGCATCTTATTGCCGGTCTTCTGACCACAACGCTGGGCTATTGAAGATTGATACGACTATGAGAACACTGGAGATCTCTGAGACATGCAGGTTTCCTCACGATCTTTTCACTCTCTCTTAAAGCAAGTGATATTTAATTGCTTAAATTAAAAACGCTCATAACTCCAAAATGTACGAGGAGGCCGGGGATTGAACTCAAGTCCTTGATGGCTGGACCGATTCTCATCAAACATAGCTAAGAACTTTCTCGACTAATTCACCTTTTAAACAAAAAAACACAACATCAAAATCGGTTCATCCGTTCGGAAGCTGCGACAGCTAGACACGCACAGACGTACACACGTATAGACATGTCAAACTATTAATTTTGTCTACCTGCCTTTATTATAGACCTAAGGTAAATTCGTTAACGTAGTTTGTCATTAGAAAAAATTATACGCCTGAATAGACGGTATGGTCAATCATCTTTGCCTGCCCTAAAAGAAACAAATGGAAAAACAACACCATAATAAAAATTTAAAAGTATGATTGGCTGTTCTGACTTCTATTTTTGAATATTTTAGACACCCGCGGTAAAGTAATGGGGTGTTTTCCATTCGCAGTTCAGATAAAGAATGCCAAGTTTCCGTAATGTAACATATCAATTCCATCATCTATTGTAACCAGTGAGAAATGTCGGCTTGCCCTTTCCAAATGCTATCAAGATATAAATGCAATCGTCCAAATTGAGCTAACCTTTTTAGAAGGTGCGGCCACTTTATATGATACGGAATACGGGAGCGGTTATCTACCTACGCAGTATATTTACTCCCTTGTCATATATATGACGTAACCGATGTGTTTACTCCCGCAAAAAGAGCTGTAATTTTAATGCTTTCTGTATGTTTATCACAGCCCTTAAACTAACTGATAGTTCAATAATTGGGTAGGTTCTTACATATGTTTTTTTTGTTTATAGATCATAAACGGAAACCTTTTGGGATGCAAGTAGAAGTTAGTTGTATTGTGAAAAAAAAAACTTAAATACCATTAAAAATAAACAGGTCATTTTAGCCATTATGTAGGTAATCATCATAATATAACGCAGTCAAAGAGCAAAGAAGGTTTTGATAAATTTCATACTAGTGTTAGCAAAACTGCTTTTGTATTTAGGTACACTGAAAAAAAAGGGATATTATTCAAAATCCGATCACAGATTATGCATAATACCCAGGTATTATGCATAATCTGTGATCGGAAAGGAGAAAGGTGTATATTAAAAATTTCAGGAACCCAGATCAAAGGGGAAGGTTATAGAAAATATAGATATGGCGCGAATCGAATGTACCGAAGAGTGCGGAAGTGTCAAGATTAATTAATAGTTATGATGTTTGAGTTTAAGAAGCGTTAGGCTGAGACATAATTAAAACAATTAAACAATGTACAATAAGAGCAAACGATTTTTACTATAAAGCAAATGTACTTACAGATGTTTTATATTGCATAGAGATAACTTTTACCGAACAGAAGGTTACCACGGGTTTTTTGGAAGTGGGCTTTTACTAGCAGAAATGCTTTGCGCTTAATACCTTCTTATCGCGAAAAAACCGTGAAAACTAAAATCGTAGTGCAAGTCGCAAAAGAGCAATTAACAAAAACCGGAAGGTAAATGCGAGTTGCAGACATACAGACCGAATTTCAGAATTTTCCCTTAATGCTATTGTTAAGATAGAGCAAGAAATACTTAAAGAAAGAAGTTTCTTGTATCGGAGCCTCTTTTAATTTTTATTATTAGTTTTTGTCTGGTGGGAGGCTTCGGCCGCGGCTAGTTGCCACCCTACCGACAAAGACGTAGGTACCGCTAAGCGATTTGGCGTTGCGGTACGATCTCGCGTGTATACATATTTATAACTGCCAACTGTATGAGCTTAATATAACAGCCATACGGCATAGCCCTAACAGGTTGATCCGATAACATCTTAGACTGCATCATCACTTACCACCAGGTTAAATTGCAGGCAATTGCTAGCTCGTAGTTTGTAATAGTATCTCGTTGGCACTTAACGGGTACGGAACCATTAGTGGTTTAGAGTTTTACACTTAAAATAACAAACTTTTCACACATGTAGCTGCCGATTGAATAATTCATTACATAATCACTTTGCTACCTATTATGTGTTGATCGCGTGCCGACTATAGAGCAAATTTATGATTTCAACGATTCTGTATAACTAGCGTTCCGCCGGGAGTTCGTCCGCGTACAAATCCGATATGTTCCCCAAACAAACTTTCTTTTGTTATCCTTCGCAATATACCCGACCCACCGCGTTTACTCGCCCGCCTGTCGAACTCAAGAATTATGCTATCAAATGTATAAAAGATTTTTTATTCAGACGTGCCGCCAAGCGATAAACCGAAACCGATTTAGGGTTTAATAGAACTGCTATACCCATAACAGGTTGGCCCGTTACCAACTTGGACTGCATCATCAGCATCATCTGCACTGGACAGCATGCAGGTGAAATGCAGGATAATAGAAAACGGGCAGAAGCGTCCCCTATGCTACTACTACAAACTACTACGATCACCAACCCGTCGGCTCCCGAGTTAAGCGCGTTCCGACGGATAAAATTTCATCCACTTACCTTTGTATTATAAAATGTGATATACAACGTGTAACGGAATAACAAAATACTATATCACCGTGTAAAAATATGAAATCCAAAGAAGCATATTTATTTTTCCATACAAACTAATTCAAAACATTCAAGTGTTTACTTATGATAAATAAGTATACTACGACAATACACACATCGCCATCTAGCCCCAAAGTAAGTGTAGCTTGTGTTATAGGTACTAAGATGACTGATGAATATTTTTGACGTGACAACGTCTTATAAATTGGTTTGCCGGGTGACACTTCAAGAAACTGCGTTACGCTCCGCTCACGTTATGCGCTCACAATGAGAGCGAGTGAGAGGCACGCGTCCCTTCCACTCGGGCATGGTTAGCCCGCCTAAGAGCGAGAGAGACAGACATAAAAAGTGAAAGGCACGCGTCCCTTTGTAGTAAACGCTGTTTCATTGTACGCAAATGTATTGCAAGTTATTGTATGTATATTTGTATATAAATACGTATGTATGTGTAAAGGTAAAAATAAAATTTTGTTAATATGAAATTCAGAGCGAGATTCTTTGTATAAATTAATGTTTTAAATATAATTCTTTGTATAAATAAATGTTTTAAATTGTTACTATTAGTTCATCCTTCTTCTTACTATACGAATGAATATTCACATTAAAATTATTTTACCACTCAAAGTCGTTGTCACGTAAAACTTTCGCCCATATACCGACTTTACAGGCAACCAATTTTTTATAAATAATATACATAAATACTTAGAATATACATATAAACACCCAGACACTGAAAAACATTCGAGCTAATCACACAAACATATTCCAGTAATGGGAATCGAACCCACGGCTTTGGACTCAGAAAGGAGGGTCGCTGCAAACTGCGCCAATCGGCCGTCGAAAAGAAAAGTTATAGATGCGTGCTGGGATTCGAACTCTGCTCCCCAAAATTGTATTAGCCGGAGTCCTAACCACTAGGCTATCACCGCTGTAGTGATGTAGTTAAGCATTAATAATAATAATTCTTTATTGCCATACTCCATTGCAATACAAGTTCTTAAATAAGTAAATACCATGATTGATTATTAACTAATAAGATATATTAACATTATGTGGTAATGAGTATACAAACATTTTCCTTGTAGATCCACATAAATAATCTGTAGTTACTTATTAATATCTTATTAGTTAATAATTAATCATGATAGCTAACAAAATAAAAAATAAAAAGATGTAAAAGTAATTGTAGAAAAAAAAAAAATATAAAAAATAAATTGATAAACTGAATTAATGAATTACTATTTGTTTCAAACATAACTCATTTGGCATAGATACATCTAGCTGCTAAGGTAGAATTTCTTTAATTTGTGTTTTATTACTATTCCGCTAAGAGTATTATCGGACCTTTTTTGTCGACGCGGTTTAAAAATAAGCCCGTTCTCGTCAAGACATGCTTCGAAATTATGTGATTCATCTCTTCCACTTATGGTATAAGGGTCCTTTGGTATATATAATCACCAGTTGCCCAAATTAATATTTAGTCGTATATCATTTAGATTAGGTTCGGGTTATTTTTAATGTCACCTTGTATGGTGTTATTGTTTATTAGGGTATCGCAATACACACATCGCCATCTAGACCCAAAGTAAGCGTGTTATGGGTACTAAGAGGACTGATAAATATTGTTGAGTGGTTAACGTTTCAGTCAATGGTCTTCTCGCTAATAGCTTCGACCAACATCTTAAGAAGCTTTCGCTTTGGCTTTTTGTTTTTTATTTAAATTCCCAGCATGTATAGATGAATGTTATTTGAGGATTTTGATAGGAAACTTGAGATGAAATTATCAACTATTTACTATACAATATACTTAGTTCTTGTACTGCAAGTGTAGTATTTTGAAAGGCAAATTTAAATGGTATTCACTTACTAACTCAGTAGTATGAACTTTATGAGACCACATTATGTCGAACCATGCGAAGAACTATGTCAAGTTATTCGCAAACGGTGCTCTATCTTGAAAAGTGGCACATGGAATCCCTACTTCAGTTAAAAAAGAATATTGCGGAGACCACAGACCTACATACTAAAGAGGAAAGCTTTTAAGTTACATGACTATGTATCTGAGGTAGAACTAAATCACAGTGTTATAAATGCGGGTATAAAATATGCCCCTATATTTTTATGATGGCGTAAAACTATTTAGAGCAAGTTTATAGCATCCCCAGTGAAAATTGTGTCTGCGATTTAGTCGTCCGTAAAACGCTTAGAACTTCATATTGTAACTTTGCAGAGTTTCATTATTCAATGAGAATAATATCAAAATGATCTCTGTACCGGAATGAAATCTCTTACTTCTTTCTGGTACCCTAGTACCTACCGAAACGTTTTTTCGGGATTGTTCTTCTTCTTTTGCTTTTTTTGGCTTTTAGGTGTGCCAAATCAGCACGTTAGATTCAATCAAAAAAGATTCATGTGTCATAAATGCGTAATAAGTAAAACAAAAGAGTAATTAACAAAATAATTATAAAAGTACTTTAATATTATGACCCTAGAACAAAGAAGAGATTTACTGGATCTTATTTTACTACAAACTAGTACGAAATAAAGTAGATTGCCCTAGTTTCCTTGATAAAATGAACTTTAGAGTGCCGTGAATATGCCCCGTAGTGATGTTTCCCCACTTGTGCCATCACGTAGCAGGACAGTTTTTGGCGCCAACACTGCTCTGCTTCGGCTGTGCAAACTTTACATTGAGCGTAGTCAGATCATTGATATTTCACACAACCCCGCATAATATCTTTCGTAAATTAGTGACAGTCTAGTCAATTCTCATACTCAAGATTGAATTTAATTAATGTTGTAAATTTTAAATATTGTTTATTTTAGTGTTATTTTATTCTAAAGACATGATTTTAAATACACTGTGCATGCGCAAAAATTTAATTTATATTACAAAGCTGATGTAAAAATCGCTAGTTAACCAATAAATTGAACTTATAGTAAATTAAAGGTTGCCTTGAGAGATCGCTTCAAGCGATAAGGCCTCCTTTGCGAATATATATTTATTTACCTTTTGTTTTGTTTGCTTTGTTTTTTTCTTTATGTGAAATAAAGTCTATTATTATTTATATCTATCTATCTAAAATCATAATTCATAACTACTTTAGCTATGCAAATTCATGAAACATGTAGTGACGTTACATGTATTCAGGATAATATGACTTGTTTAACATGGTACTTACCTACAGGATATGTCATTATTTATTTCTTTGCTACAGAATCCTCAGATTTGTGATAGCTTGTCTGTGGTAACCCTATACAAATCCTGAATATTTTTCCTGGTGAATAAACTCGCTGTACGGTGAACGTCGCTTGATAGTCTAGCAATTTATTTCCCCGTTTCTCATCAGTTTTGCTCCAAGCCTGTCTGAGTTGACCCAAACGATCGTGATTGTGCATTTAGCGTGACCTACATTTCAGAAACGAATCCCCTCTGTCGGGTTTTAGGTAATCTATTTTTGTGCGTACACCTTTCATCGTTCCGATGTAGCGTAAAATGTACAATATAAAACTAGGTTATGTGAGTTTAATTATGTAAATTGTATACTGTATTATATACATTAACATTTTTTTTTTATTTTAATGAAGGAAAGTGTTATATTGCATAATACCTACCTATTCTGTTGAACACCTGTTGCAAGGCTGTTTAAATCAACTAGCTTTAGATGTCGGTCATCATTATCATCGTCATATCAACCCATTACCAGTCCACTACAGGGCAAGGGTCTCCTCCCACAATGAGAATGGGTTAAGGCTTTGTGCACCACGCTGGCTGGCCCAGTGTTGATTGGTGGACCCCAGTGGGGTGCGGTTAACCCAACGCTACAACTAGTGCACAGATCTTTGCAGGACAACCAGTTAGTAAATCAGGAAAGTTATTAAATAGCGGAGGTGCGGCAATATTTAGTAACCTTTTCTCCATAACAGTCTAAATGGCGTTCGTATACTCATTGCACATTTTGTATGGAGAAGACAGATGGCCAGCGGTTAATAAATGTCGAAAAAGATACCGAGTAATGTAGCGTTGATAGCCCAGTGGGTAGGACTTCGACTTCACTTTCGGGTGAGTTCGAATCCCAGCACGCAACTCTAACTTTTCTTAGTTACGTGCGTTTAGAGCAATTAAAATATCATTAGCTTCAACGGTGAAGGAAAACATCGTGAGGAAACCTGAATGCCTCAGAGTTCTCCATAATAAAGGTGTGCGGAGTCCACCAATCCACACTGGTACAGCGTGGTGGACTACAGCCTTAACCCATTCCCATTGTGGGACCCGTGCCTTGTAGTGGGTCGGTATTGGGTGGATATGATGAAGGGAGCTCGTCTTACCAACACTTATAATACCTACGTACCTACGTGAACTTTTGGAGTCGTATTGGAATACCATGTTAGCAGTGGCGTGCACAGGGATTTGTACCAGGGTAAGGACAAAGAAGTAAAATGGCATAAAATCCTCCTCAATTGCCAGTTTTATGAAAGTTTTAGGGTATGCAGTGCTTTTGTGCATGTATGAAGTGCACGCCACTGCATGTTAGGTAATAAGTATTTATAATGCCATTTTATATTTTATTAATTTATACCAAAATATATTATTTGAAAATCTTTGTGGAACTCCCAACACACGTTGCATTGGCTGAGTAAGAAAAAACGTTTAAACAAAAAGATGAATCAAGGCTGATTTTAAAAAGGGAAGGTTTTTGTGAACACCATAAAGAATACATCGATTTGGGCAAGAGGAAGAAGGATAACTGCTGATGGATACCAATTTTCCGTTGAAAAAGTTCCCACTTCTATATTTTTAGGAGTTACTTTACACACAAGTTTTATATACCTAGTTAAAGTTTTATATTTTTGATATCTATAAATCCTTACTCTAAAAAATAAGGAAAATATGGTTTAAATTCTTATAAGACAGGTAAGGAAAAATTATACTAGGTAAATGTTGGTACGTAAGTAATAGTTAAAAAAACACAATAATTTTCATTTGGTATTGCAAGTGGAGTTTAATTTTATAATAAGTAGGTACCTAGACTGCTTTTGGTATTCAAATTCCAATTGGAATTTATACACCACTCATATTAATTTCATCGTAATTTTAAAACTAAATTACAATGGAAACTTATTTGGCATTGACTGATTTAAGACCAATTACGAGATGCATTTCGATACAAAGCCACTCTGCAATAGGTAACGCAATACAAATCTATCTGCTAAAACTATAGCTATAGATGTTAAAGAGTGAAGGACTTACACACACTCGCGTGAAAATCAATACCTTACAACAACAGTGAACTGAGAAACAGCTGATCTACGATGTTAAGAGATAAATAGGAAACAAACACTTACCACTTCTGCTGATTATCGTCTGGGTTATTAAAGTTAGAGATAGCGGCATATCTGCAATACAAAATACAAACAAGCTAGTAGGTACCACATCAATTTCTCAAAACAAATAAAAAAACAAGCGTTATAAGTTAGTTAAAGTAGTATGGATTAGGGAACAGGGAAATAGACAAATAGTTCGTGCTTAGTTGCGTCGAACGGTGAACGGTTTGCGAACAAAGGATAGTTTTGTTTTGCAATAAAAACTTACCTTTGCGCCGTGCATTCCAATACTTTCTTCTTTTCCCATCCCTCCTGTGTTTTGACCCATTCTTCGCCCGGAGAACGCCAGTCTTTCGAGATAAAAGGCATTATTTTGTAACACACAACACAAAGTTACGCGATCGTAACACTGAATACGAAATACGAACGACCGAACAGCGACTCGAGCGACTCTGTGAGTAGTGTACAGCGATGTCGAACTCGCGAGACGCGACTGAAGTTGGTTTCGCAGTTTGCTTTTGCGGAGCGTGTATGCGAGAAAGAGAGGTTTTGTTTAGAAAAACACAGCTGTGCGCATGCTTCGAACTTCGAATTTCCAACTCGTTCCCAAGATTGAAAACCTGTGCAATGGTGGGAAATTACGAAGTATGAACTATGACCTGTGAGGACGTATACCGCTGTTTTTAATGCTTGTTTATGCGTTGTTGTTTGCACTTCTGCGTTGTATGACAAAGTGGAACTCTTTTAAAGCAAATATATTCCTTAAACAGATAAAAAAAATATTTGTTGGGCATACTAAGTAGGTACGAACCTACTGCAGATCTTTCGGAAACTTAAAAGTTAGGATTTTAATTCATCATCATCATCATATCAACCCATTACCAGCCCACTACAGAGCAGAGCACAATGAAAAGGCGTGGATCTTAATTACATTTTTAAATAATAAATGTTATACTTAGACTTACTAAGTACGCAGATGTATTGCAGATCTTTCTGAAACTTAGAAGTTTGGATTCTAAAAAGTTATAAGAAATATTGGGCACAATATTAAATTGCAACGCCAACGCGCTTTCAGAATACACGCTTACGGAATATAAATAAAAGATATGTTAAATTAAGTCTTTCGTCTTTCGCCTTCTCCTTCTCATAATTTAAAAGGGAAAGTTTCTAAGATGTATGTATAAATAACGTCCTCTATCATTCAAAACTATTGGAAACATAAAAAAAAAACCTGAATTTAACGTCGTTAAGCTGTAACTATAGCTATAGTTTGCCATATAAAACTTTCTCGATATTAGGTTTAGACTAGCTGCGTCAGTACACGAGGAATTTCAAGTCTTTACACGAGATTGCAATTTAAAAAAATTACGTGGAAAGGCTTATTCGCCTAATAAATAAGTGTAAATTTAGTACTCAAGAAATGATTATATTCTCTTTGGTCAGCGTTAGCAATTTATACAAATCTTGTATACACTATATTTTATTCATTCATTATCATTCGTTCTTTTTATGGATGTTTGTATCCTCTTTGATTCAGACCTATATTGTGATATTACTGCTTTCTCTATGGCTGCGCTTGTCGTCTAAAGTCGTGCATTAAACACGATTATGTATGATTGGTAATGTTTATTTTTTGACAATCACCTTTGTGGATCTTCCAAGTATGCGTGACATTGGCGAAATTCAAAGTGCCGATTTGGCACACCTAAAAGCTCAAAAGAGCAAAAGAAGAAGAAGAAGATACATGATTGGTAGTGATCTGTTATCGAGTGCTCTCGAGGTGTTTTCTAAGTTGTGCCGGATATCTGCCTACAAGTGCGCTACCATTATTGTCTTTGTTCATAATCATATTGCTCTGTGGTCTTTGATTCACTTTCTGTGTTGACACTTGACTGTCGATATTGTTTTGGGATTTAGGTTAGAAAATATTTTCCGTTCTCGTGATGGGAGACTCTAATTTGAAGCCCAAGATTAACACTGGAGGACAAGATCCGGTGCTCAAGCAGGCGGAGCTCGATTATATGAAAATTATTGAACAGAAAAATCGCGAACGTGTCCAGAAATTACATCAGATTTCCAGAAGAAATAGAATTACTGGTTTCGCGATCGGCGCTGGTGTACTCAGTATTTATATGTATTCTATTTTCGCTGTGAAGCAGGAGACGTTCCTCGACGATTTCAACGAGCCAGTTAAAGTCCAGCAATAATGGCGACGTCTAGAGCCGTACGAGTTAGATTGCCTCCCTTACCAAGTATTAAAGATATTATCAGACTGTACAAACTACGCGCCCTCAAGGAACTCTCGCAGAATTTTCTCATGGAACCACGTTTAATCGATAAAATTGTGCGTGCCGCTGGCAGTATAGAAAACAATGTTGTTTGTGAAGTAGGGCCCGGTCCAGGTGGCATTACAAGGTCGATCATACAACAAGCACCACGGAAAGTTATTTTAATAGAGAAAGACCCCCGGTTTATACCCACTTTGGAGCTTTTAGCAGATGCTTGTAAAGGCTCAGTCGATGTTGATATCATAACAGGCGATATCCTAAAAACTGATGTATCACACTTCATCCCCAAAGATGTTAAACGCGAATGGACTGATCCCCCGCCTCCAATTAACTTAATTGGAAATTTACCTTTTAGTGTATCAACAATACTGATTATAAGATGGCTTGAGATGATTTCTAAAAAAGAAGGTGCATGGGCTTTTGGACGTACTAGAATGACATTGACTTTCCAAAAAGAAGTAGCAGAGAGAATGGCGGCCAGTATATCAGACAAGCAACGATGCAGACTATCCGTCATGTGTCAGAATTGGTGTAACGTTAACTATAAGTTCAATATACCTGGACATGCCTTTCTTCCAAAACCAGAAGTAGATGTTGGGGTTGTTACACTCACCCCTCTTAAACAGCCTATAATAAATCTGCCTTTTAAAATGGTTGAAAAGGTAGCTCGCCAAATATTTTCTATGAGACAGAAGTATTCTATACGAGGTTGCCAGACTTTATTCCCTGAAGAAGTTAGAGAAGAAATGGCCCTTAGAATGTACAAGATGGCAGAAATAGACCCAGTCACAAGACCTTTCCAAATAGCCAATGGAGAATTCAATCGCTTATGTGAAGCCTATAATGAAATAATAAAAAAATATCCAGAACTAGAAAACTATGATTTTAGAGCACCTAAGAAAAAAATTGATGTCACGGTAGAGGCAAAAGTTTAATTTTATGTTGTATATAGCTTTAGTAGTTGAATAAAACTAATTGTTTATTTTAATAATCTTTTATTCACTCTTAGATAAAAAATCATAGGTAAAACTATATAAAAATCATCAATGAAACTCCTTTTAATTAGTATTTGGTATAAGACTATGAAGAAAATTGTCTATATGGGATTTTTTCCTTTTAATCTCATTTGTCATTATTTCCAGATTGTACAACTTTTTCTTGCGTTCGCTGTAACTGCATAGCTATTTTATTCTTCCTTTTGATTACTCGCATGTGTTTATGTGAGGTAAGATGTACAGAGAATTCTTTGTCACCAATTATAAGCCTTTCACAAATATCACAAAAGTTGCATGAATGCCCATCAATACCTCTTTTATCTTCAGGAATACTTTGCTTTAAAGGCTCGTATTGACATGGAGTATCATTTATGAAACTTTCTATGATGTTAAAAGCTTTATTTTTTACTTCGTCGTCCCATTTAGAAAGATCTGTAGTATCCAATTCATAAATCGGTGGAACCTGAAAAAAATTAGAATGTTAGTTAGTGACATCTGTTGGAAATTTCAAATACTATATATGTATCTGCTTATTATTAAGTAGTATAATAGATGGCGCTGTAGGAAAGGTTGTAACCAAAGTTTAATTATTTTTCCTACTCGATACTAGATGGCGCTGATTTAGTGAAAACATTTTGGTTTTATGATATAATAATATACTGGTTAATTGATGACGTGTCACATTACATTAATGATACTGGATTGTAATTGCGACTTGTTTTTTTTTTAAATAAAATAATGAAAGAAAAAAATCACTAAACAGAGTTCTGCGATGCCATCGATAGTATCTAAAAGTTGTTGTGTGAAACCAGTCGAAAAAAAATAAAGAAACTTATTTGAAAAGCGGTTTATTTACCTTTAAAAATATAACACTCGTAAATAAAATCATCCAGACCTCTTAATTTTCATGATTACGCAAATTCACCAAAGAAAAGCACAAGAATAGAATTATAATTGTACCTATAGGTAGGTACATATAACATTTTATTACTTACCTCTCTGGAAGGGTGTTCCAAAAATCTTCCCCTAACCATTTTGTTTTGACGTCTCGCATACCTTCTTGTACTGAGCTTCATGTTTGCGATACTATCCCGTAGGAGTTTTTGTCCTTCGTCAGAATTTTTCTTATCCGCCGGTAGCATGAGATATTCGTGGAATTCCTTTAGGCCTAGGGTCTGGAACACTCCTTTTGTGTAGTCAGGTGTTCTGAAATCGAATATTGAATGTGTTTTTAACTGATTTAAACATATAAGGCTTTTAGAAATATTCTATGGTACCATCTCGATTGTATGATGATGAATTTTGTCACGCCAAGTTGACCCATCGAGGTTTTTGTAGTTTTCTGACCTTTATTGGTATGCTAGTTTTTGCTAGTTGTCTGAAATATTGCTACCGCTAACCGCAATAATGAATACCTAGTAAGTTATAACTGTTTTATGTAATATGTCCGATTGAGTTGGAATTCAAGCGATTTTGCATGTATTACTCAGTAAGGTCCTAGTTAAGACCAATACCGCGTAATTTACATTATTTATAAATACTTTTCACAGCAATTGGTACCCATTGTTATTGGTTGACGGTCAGTGATACCATTTGGTACCTATTGGTGGTGATTGGCGCAGTGGGCAGCGACCCAACTTTCTGAGTCCAAGGCCGTGGGTTCGATTCCCACAACTGGAAAAATGTTTCTGTGATGAACATGAATGCTTTCCAGTGTCTGGGTGTTTATCTGTATATTATAAGTATTTATGTGTATTATATTCATAAAAAAATATTCATCAGCTATTTCAAGTAGGCCTACTTTATAAGCACTTTTGAAACGTCAAGTATGTATGTTTGTAGTGACTCTACCGCCGGTTCGAAAAGCAGATTCTACAGAGAAGAGCCGGCAAGAAACTCAGTAGTTGCTCTTTTCCAACATCAACATTTACAATATTTTTTCTATCTTGCGGGACATGACAGCGGCTGGCTGCTTCCAATCTACCTTGTCATTGAGGAATTCATCAAATATATAGTAACCACGCTGTACTAGATGCGTTTATGCACATTTTTTAAATGTATGCATTGGTAGGTCAAGAATTTCCTTAGAAATCATGTTGTAAAAGCGTATACTCAACCCCACAAGGGAGTTCTGCACCTTTCGCAGACGATATGCAGA
The DNA here is from genome assembly GCF_905163445.1 of Pararge aegeria. NCBI lineage: Eukaryota > Metazoa > Arthropoda > Insecta > Lepidoptera > Nymphalidae > Pararge > Pararge aegeria. Next base: position 3,274,694 of record NC_053195.1, on the reverse strand, counting down.
TATCACTAATTTATGTCCGTTTCTGGTAAGTCGATTGTTAATTTCAGCTTTTTGTTTATAAATGCCTATAACCTATATATTTTTTATTCTCTTCAGCAACTCGCGAATTTGTTGTTGTTTGCCTATATTTAGATTTTAAAAGAAGGAAAATGCGAATCGATTCCCAGAAAATCGAAATCTATTTTACTTAGTAGGTACTTAGCCGGATTTGTATGTGGTTGAACCGGGTTTACCGGGTTACCGGGTTTTTAGTGCGAAAGGCAAATTATCGTGAGCATCGAAAACAAATGAGGATTGCAACAAAGTCTCATGTTTACCAACAAAGTTAGGCGTATAAAAATTTTATTTAATTTAAGACCTCTTAGTGAAACGGGGTTGGGTTATTGTATGAGAGACCTATAATTTTTAAATTAGGACACTAAAATTTGTATAGTTTTGAATCACATATTTCTATGCTGAGATAGCCCAGTTGTTAGAACTAAGGCTACACTTTCGGGGCCCGAGATCGAATCCTAGCACGCACCTATAAATTTTCTAAATTACGTGCGTTTTAAGTAATTAAAAATATCACGTGCTTCGACGGTGAAGGAAAACATCGTGGGGAAACTTGCATGCCCTAGATTTCTCCATAATGTTCTCAAAGGCGTGTAAAGTCGACCAAACCGCACTGGGCCAGCGTGGTGGACTACGGTCTAAACCCTTATTCTGGGAGTAGACTCGTGCCCTGTAGTGAGCCGGTTATGGGTTGATATGATGATGATGAAAATCTAAAAGAAGTTTCAAAGAAATGTTTTCAAAGAAATCCTCAAGGATGAACACTGTACAATTAGTGTTGCCCAAATGCAAGAACAAGACGAGACTTAGCCAGTCTTGGTCTTGGTCTTGCGCCAATACACCTGGTCTTGGTCTTGGTCTTGGTCTTGCGCTCCCAGTCTTGGTCTTGGTCTTGGTCTTGCAGCAAGAGTCTTGCAAGTCTTGCAATTACCTATTAGTCTATTACTATTTATTAAAGTTTACTTTAAATCTTAGAAAAACGTATTAGAATTGGAACATTGTGAGCTTGAATTAACATAGCCATAGTAAAGATCAAGCAGATTAATAAATAACTGAAGATTTGATAAGAAATTCGAAAAATCAACTGACCTATATGTCGTTTTCCATGGAAGTAACTGTTTCTTAATAAACATTTATGATTTATAAGCTTACATTTGCTAAAACAACTTGTAAAAACTTAAGAAATATAATGACTAAATGTACAATAATAGTACCTAAGTAATTAGTTTAAAACCATATAAGTAATCAATATTATAATTACTTACTAGAATGAATTATTATGACATCTACTACCTATCCTCACCATTTTATCCTAATCATAATACTACTTGCGTGATCAGTATAATGTATTCATTTTCATTCTAAGCACTCTGAAACTTATTTATTCTTTGGAACACCTGTAGGTACTCTTAAAATTCGAAATTATTTTGCATGAATAGTGTCAAATGTTATGATTTCGGCGCGGCGGCAACGATTGTTTTAGATTTCAAAAGAAGCCGCTGGCGCGTGTATCATAACCATGTACTTCCGAAAAGCGGCAAATTTCTTTGAGAAGTAAGTACAAAACCTTTGATGCCGCATTATCAAAGTGCCGATGGTTAAAACATAACTATGCATGCACTCAGTTTGATTTTAATAGATATTTTTTTATTCGCTATGTTTATGGTATTAGTCGTAATGCGCATAGGTCCAGTTTTTCATATTCTTTGATATAGTTTTTTGCGTCTCATAGAATTCCTAAGCGTACCTACCTACCTATACACCGAACTGTTACACCTAACTACTCCGTGAAATAGCGCTAAGTCCTAGCTGCAAGACGCAAGAGTCTTGCAGGCTATGTCTTGTTCTTGCTCAAGTCTTGCACGGTCAGTCTTGGTCTTGGTCTTGCTAAAAATACGCGGTCTTGTTCTTGGTCTTGGTCTTGCAAAAACGCAAGAACAAGACCAAGACTGCAAGACCAAGACTGAATTTGGGCAACACTATGTACAATAAGACAAACAATATGTATATATTGTTTCGCCTTATTGTTCTGAGTGTAAATATGTATATTGAAATGAATAAACCACCAAACTCACTATTTACAAAATAAGTAGGTTTTTAGTGACAAAAGTATATTATATCAGTCATTTTTGTATTACAATTTTCATAATTGAAATAACTTTAGATCTTTCTATCCCATACACGTCAACACGATATCAATATTCTGTATATTGTCAATAATATTGCCGTGTTCGAGGGCGTATTACGGAATTTAAGCCAATCTCCTTCGTGCCTTCTCCATCTACAAGACATTGGCGAAGTACCTTGTGCCCAGTTGGCACAGACCAAGAATTGAAAGAATTTAAGTATTGTAGTAATAAAAATATTGTCAACAATATTGACTGTGTGCAGGCAGCCATAGAACTGTGCATTTTTCCGGAATAAATTATAGTCTGTGCTTGAAGTACCTACTCTCCGGTAGGGCTGGCAACTTTACCGATGGAAAAGAAGTTCACATATATTGAAAAATTTAATGTACCTGATATATCCATGGACAATGATGATCCTTGACGAGCAGATTCCTCGAGGCCGAAATACCATATCGTTCAACAACCTCCGTATTTGCACGCGTATATGTAGATCGTTGTAGGTATGTATGTAAGCGGTATCAAGCAAATATTAACTTAGCGATTAGTGCGATTCTGATTGGTGGAATATATTATGGAGATTTGACGGCATACCAATTTTAATGTACAAAAAAATTGAGTGAAACGAATTTAAGTAGTTCATATATTGCATAACTAGCGTGGGAACTGTCTACTTTTTTGGAATAAAAAGTAGCCTATAATACTCTCCGACCTTTCAGCTATCGCTATGCCAAAAATCACGTTGACTGGTTACTTAGTTTGGGCGTGACGGAAGGACAAATAAATACACTGTCGCATATATAATAAAAAGTAAGGAAGTTAGGATTATAAAGCTGAAGAGCTTGTTTGTTTGAACGCGCTTATCTCGGAAACTACTTGTGAAAATTGTAGCTACTTTCAGTGCTAGATAGTCCATTCATTAAGGAACGCTATAGATTATATAAAATTACGCTACGACTAAAAGGAGCGGAGCATCAATGAAAAATGTTGCAAAAACGGAAATAATTATCCCTTTTCAGAGCTGCCGGTGAGTGCGATGCGTAGTCGGTTAAAGTTACGCCAAAACGATATATTACAGAATTGTTTCTTTTTAAATGTTCTAATAAAAAAAGTCCGGGACACAATGTTTCTATCTTTTAAGGTTGACTTATACGCTGGTGAAGTCGCGGGGGAGCGCTAGTAAGGTTATAAAACTCACGTTTGCAATATAAAAGCGCTGTTCAACGTACTAAAGCACCGCAGACACCTAAATAAGTACTAGGGTCTTTGAAGTTTGAGAAGGTATATGAAAAATTTAGAACTACATTTCTATTATTACTATTTGAAGCAGTGAGCAATGGTACCCTACTAAATCAATGATTTTTTGTAAGATCTAAGGGGTTTTAGTTTCCAATATTCAGTGGCGTGCACTGGGTTTCTTACCAGGGTATGCATACAGCAGGAAAATTGCATAAAATAGAAAAAGTCCTCCTCCTATAGGGGCTTTATTTAAATTTTAGGGTATGCAGTGCTTTTGTGCATGTATGAAGTGCACGCCACTGCCAATATTGTAGCGTTATTCAAAGGTATAAATAGAAGCCACTTAAATAAGTACTAGGACCTTTGAAGTAGATGTATCATGAAAACGATAAAATAATATATAAGTGTTTATGAAGTAGGTAGTAAAATATGTTTAAACTGTAACTCTTCTTAACTCATAGAAAGGTTAAATAGGTACTAGGGTCATATAACTATATAAGCGGTGAAATGCTTTTATTTATAAGATCTTAGGGCTTCAGTTTCCAATTGCAGCGCTATTGAGGTCACCGGGCAGGGAATGGAACGTAAACACTAGGATCTTAGCGGTTTAAGGTGGTGTAATGAACAAATCGCCCTCAGAGAGGGAAGGCGTACATGTACAAATAGATTTATACTGGATGTGACGATTATTTTTTAAAATATCTGTTTGTTTATTCTATTTGTTCGTGTATCGGTAGTGTTTTATCGCTGTTTGTAAAACTCTGCCTTACAGTGGGCCCTTGTAAGGCTTTGAAAACTTAATCTGGTGCTGCGGTAAAACAGCGGTTTCTTACAAAGGGAATGCCAGCTTATATTTTAATTGTAACCAGCGTTTGCCCATTGCTTCGTTGACGTTAAGTTCTACTTTTATACACTTTTCAAACCCTTATTTTGTCCTGTTAAGGGATGAATTTTCAACAATCCTTTCTTAGCGGACGCCTAAGTTATAAATTCGAATTTTTCGAATTTCGATATAATCATTCGCAATTTTTTAAAATATTCAAGTAATTGTAGTATATACACGAAGTATTATCAAAAATCATCAGTTTATTAAAAACAGATGTTCTTATTTATTATTTTGCAATTTCTTTTGAATAAAAATTAAAGACTATTTTATAATTCGCTCTGGCTTTTGGTCACTATTGACACTTGTCAGAAAAGCTGATTGCGGCGTTCTTTTTAACTGAGCGTCGGCTTGGGTTCAGATTCACAAACTGTTTCTGAATAACAGTCCATGTTCGTTGGTGCACGAGTAGCTAAGCCATTGTCACCGTTCATGGCTGCAGCTTGACAAACTTATAATAGTTATTTCAATTCTTCCAGTAGTTTGAGCTGCGCGTTAATAGACCAGTCTGTGAGTCAGTCAGTCTACTTTTATCTTAATGTACCAAGACTAGCTATAATCCGCTAATTCACAGTTCATAGCAAAATCACAAAGGTAGGTTATTTTTTAATTCTGCCGAACCGTTAGATAAAAATACTAAATGATAAAAATCTTCCGAAATTTGGGAAACATATCAACTCGCATCCTGAAGATGGGTGTTTTTATTCCAGATAGATTCTGCCCGATAAATTCTGTGAAGTTAATCATCATCGTCATCTCGTCCACAGAACGCAAATCGCAAGCAATTCTGGATTTAGAGCTTCTATAGGGACTCATCGATTGCAGTGTGAGTAAATCTAGTACTGATGATACTTGGGAGAGATGAAAGCGGAGCAGAATGCTTCCAAGCAACCTTGTCTCAAAGTCAAAGAAGAATATTTCTTTCCGAATTTCTCATTTCAAATAATTCCTTTAGTCATTAAATTTTTTTACAAAGTGAGATGATGGAGATAACAACAGTCGTAACTTAAAACCTAAGCGATGAGGTGAGGTTGTCTGGCAGGTCAACTAGTCAGATAAAGAGTTTTTTCTCGCCATGCCACTTCTAGTGAGTATTACCCATAGCAACTGTGGATCGTTGTCGCGACGTAGCCTGCGGTCGCCACCGCCTCTCGCTGCAGTATAACTTTATAGTACGGGTTACGGAGTGCGTATCACACTATACTATAGCTTGCCCTACTAGCGGTGGATGGCGTCGTCTTGATACTTGGAACAATATAATATCATTACGAAATAATATTACCCACTATACTATTACTTTCCCTGCTAGCGGTGGATAGCATCGTCTTGATACTTGGAACAATATAATATGATTACGAAATAATATTACCCACTATACTATTACTTTCCCTGTTGGTGGTGGATGACATTGTCTTGATACTTGGAACAATATAATATGATTACGAAATAATATTACCCACTATACTATTACTTTCCCTGTTGGTGGTGGATGGCATTGTCTTGATACTTGGAACAATATAATATGATAACGAAATAATATTACCCACTATAATATTACTTTCCCTGTTAGCGGTGGATTGCGTCGTCTTGATACTTGGAACAATATAATATGATTACGAAATAATATTACTTGTCTTGATACTTAGAACAGCATATAAGGATTACGGTGTACGTTTTTCCCACTTTACTATAGTAAAACTTTTCTACAAGCTTTCGTTTTAATATTTAATCTTCTTGACAGATATTTCCAAGATGTTATCAGGTAGTTTATTGCAGATTTTAGTATCGTTTAAACGAAATATTTGATGTAGCCTTGTACCAACACAGTCCCGTGATGAATAACCGGTAGACTTTATATACTCTTGACAAAACTATAAATAAATATACTACGACAATACACACATCGCCATCTAGCCCCAAAGTAAGTGTAGCTTGTGTTTTGGTTATTAAGATGACTGATGAATAATTTTAGATACTAGCTTTGATTTGACAGCACAGTTTTGACGACCGATTGGCACAACCCTGCTTTCTGAGTCGAAGACTTTGGGTTCGATTCCCGCAACTGGAAAATGTTTGTGTGATGAACATGAATGTATTTCAGTTTTAGGTATTTACCTGTATATTATAAGTATTTATGTATATTACTCATAGAAATATGCATCAGTGATCGTATTACCCATAAAACAAGCTACGATTACTGTGGGGCTAGATGGCAATGTGTGTATTGTCGTAGTATCTATATTTATTTATTTTATTTTATTATTTATTAACTTTGTTGCTGTTATAACAGTAAATACTTAAAAACAGAATTAAATTATATTTTAAGGGACAAAGGGGGTTTACATTTTTTCCCATACAACAGACATGATTTTTTTGACGTTTTTATAGATTATGGATCGGAAACCTACGGAGGGAGTACTCGCACTAGCGACTCGCACTTGACCAGATTTTTGTTGTTTAGCCTAACCTAACCTAACCTAACTTTACCTAGGCTATCACCTATTAGTACATAACCTATTATTTTATACCAGCTCAAATTGTCGTTAATAACACAACCTTATATTTTATGCGAGCCCAAATTCCCGTTTAAAATGTTATTCATGAATGTATCACAGAGATGCGTTACGCGGACTGTAGGATCCACTTCAGCGCCTCTGAAGGGCTCCGCTTACAGTCCATAAGCTCCACTCGATATCCTTTCACCAAAGATCAAAGAGAGACGATACTTTGAACACGTCACGCCTCAAAATTCAGTTTTCCTCATCTCGACGAGGCAAGTGCTATAGAAAACGTATCATTTTTTGGATTAAGCGAATAAAACCCTGTTCCTATTTTTATATTACTTGGGCTTTAATAGAAAACGATTAGTCATGTTAAAGCCAATTATTTAAATATATATAATTATGTGTCAAAGGGCGCCAAACTCCAGAGCCATGGAACCTTTAAATAAAAACATCAGCCAGAGCATTGCGATTTAAGAAAGATAGTAATAAGAAAACACTGTATACCTAAGGTTTATGAAATACACAACCAGCCAGCCAAAGAGGATATAATCAATAGGCTTCAAAAATAACTATATATTCCAGTTGCGCGCGAACCGCGTTAGCGAACGCCAGTTTTGTAGTCGACCCGTGCGCCTACGCGATTTTTTATTAATCTACCCGCGTAAATTGATAACAATGAATGACGACGGTTTGAGTGACGATAGTAGTTTAAATGTGATACAAAATGATGATGATATATGTGAAGTATTAAACAGTGAACGTGGTAATTCCGAGTCAATGCCGAAAACAGGTGATAAGAGACCGAGAGAGACGGAAGATAGTAGCGAGGATGGATTTGTCACTGTCTCTAGAAGAAAACCGAAGAAACTCGTCCGAAGTGAATCTCATGAAAGAGAAATGTCAATTAATGGAGATAATGAAAACATTTATTTTGAAGTAAGTTTATTTGGATTACCGAAACAGATGGCTTTTGCGAGGTTATTAAGAGATGAAAATATTAAAAATGTAACAAAAATTAAATATAAAAGTCCATATAAAATATTTATACAGTTTAGCGATAAAAATGAAGCCCAAAAACTTATTAATTGTAAAAAAATAAATGAGATGGATATTAGGGCTCAATTTACGAATCAGGGTAATTTGTCTTACGGAATCATTAAAGGAGTTGACTTAGAGACAAACGAAAAGGAGCTCTTAGATAGTTTAAATTGTGAATATGATATTATTTCAGCTAAACGATTGAAACGTATGAATTATGAAGGTAGGTGGATTGACAGTGAATCGTTCAGACTATGTTTCAGAAACCCGGTTACGCCTTTATACATAAATGCATATGGATATAAATTTGATGTCGTACGTTTCGAGTTTCCTGTGACTCAGTGTTCTGGATGCTGGAAATACGGACACATTAAAAAATTTTGTAAGTTGAATAAAAATGTGTGTCCAAAATGTGCTGAACACCATGATAATTGTGAAGTTAAAGAGTTCAAATGCATAAATTGTAAAGGACCACACATGGCCCTGGATAAGACATGCCCTTTCTTTAAAAAAGAAAAAGGCATACGTTATATAATGAGTCAAGAAAATGTATCATATAAAACCGGCTTAGAGATATATTTGAAAAATCTGAAAGAAAAGGAATTAAGTTGTGTCAGAGAGGAGATCAACACAGAAATGGACTCCAGTTATATAGAAAAAAATACAGTGAATATGAGAGGTAAAACATATAGCAGCGTACTCAAAACGTCGGCGACAATACATAATAACGAAATGAAAGATGAGCATTTGAATGAGAAAGTGATAAATCAAAACAAAAATAAATTTAAGAAAACGAATGTTCATACAAATTATCATAGGGAAAATCAGAACTTGAATATAGATAACGATGAAATTATGGAAAGTGATCAAGATACACAAGAAAATCCAGCAGAAAAAGAAAAAAGGAGACGACAAAGGAGATTTGACTTAAAAAATTTGCTTAAAAGAATAAAGGAAATTATCGTATCTGAAGGAAATATAAGCGATAAAGTGATGTTAGTGGTAAAAGCTATAATTGAAGAGTGTAAGTTGTTTTTAGCTAACTTTTTGAATGAAGGTAAATTATATGACATTTTTTCAAAGATAATATTTAATGGATAAAGCCTTTATTTTAAATATAATTCAGTGGAACGAACAAAGTTTGAAACCAAAATTATTAATGTTAGAGAACTTATTTTATCAAGAAAAAATTCATATAGCTGTTATTTCTGAAACATGGTTGGATGCAGATATTCCTCTTCATATTAGTGGATATAATTTATTTCGAAATGATCGACAGGACTCGTATGGAGGAGTTGCAATTTTTGTCCATAAATCCCTTAGATGTCATGTTTGCCCTATCAACTGCGTCAATCCAGGCATAGAAGTTATTAGTATTAAGTTATTGAATTGTAAAGGTCTGAATAGCATTGTATCTGTTTATTGCCCTTCTTCAGTGCAAACCCACCAATCAGATTGGGACAGTATTTTTTCAACAACAAGAAAAACACTAGCATTAGGTGATTTTAATGGTCATCATACTAACTGGTCATACAAAACAGATCAGAGAGGACAACAAATATTTGACACAACGTTAGACAATGGATTTATTTCACTTAACAATGGAGATGCCACAAGAGTTAAATTAGTAAACGGTGTGATGCAAAATTCATCCCCTGATATAAGTTTTGCATCATCAGATGTAGCAGTTGATTATAAATGGCAGATTCTTAATGAAAATTTAGGAAGTGATCATCTCATAATTAAAATGTCAACTAGTTACTGGGATCGTGTTGAATGTTATAAAAAACTTAATTTTAAAAAAGCTGATTGGAAATCTTATAAGAACGATTTAACAAATGCATTTTTTTCATGTGATAGTTTTAGTTGTACATCTAGTAATGTTCAATTTCAATATGATGATTTTATAGGTAAAATAAACATTTCAGCTAATAAAAATATTCCTGAAATTAGATTTTGCACCAATCCAATGAGCAAATTTAAGCCGAAAGATTATTGGGATCCGTCGTTATCTAAAATTGTGGCAGAACGGAGGTTGGCATTAAGTACCTTTAGAAGGAATCCTATTCCGGATAACCTTGATAAATTGGAATCTAAAATTAAAGAATCTTTTATTGTATTAAAGAAAGCGAGGTCAGTAGATTGGCAAAAATTTTGTACAAACATCAAAGATTCGACATCAACATCAGATATGTGGGATAAAATGCGGTGGTTTAAGGGATACCGAAAAGCTAGGTTTTGTGCGTCCAAAGAGATGGAAAAACAGTTGCTACATTCGCTTACGCCAGATTCAGTAAGTAATTGTCCACCAACATTTAATTCTGATAACGATTTACTACAGAGGTTATTTACAGTTCAAGAGTTAGAATGTTGTCTGAAAAAAAAGGACACTGCTCCTGGCAGTGACACGATAACTTATTCTATGATATTCAATTTGCCCTCGGCTGGGAAAGAGTATCTTTTAAATATTTACAACGCTATATTTAGTTTAGGTGTTTTGCCGGATCAATGGAGGAAAATTCTAATCGTACCTATTCCCAAAGCAAACAAGAGTACAAGCACACACGCAAAACTTAGACCAATAGCACTTATTTCCTGTCTCTGTAAGATATTTCATAACATGTTATGTAAAAGAATTGAATGGTTTGTTGAACACCATACAATATTGTCACCACATACCATAGGCTTTAGAAGGGCACAATCTAGCTTAGATTGCTTATCACGACTTGTTACATATATACAATTAGGGTTTTCTAGAAAAGTATCAACAGCGGCTTGTTTTTTGGATATAGAGAATGCTTATAATAATATTTTAATCGATAAAGTTGTAAATATTTTAGACAAATTAGGCGTAGGAAAAGTTATTTGTAGATATCTGTGGTCATATTTAAGTGATAGGCAATTAATGATTAAAAATGATAATGATATTCAGGTGTCTGAGATTAGACACGCAAGTAGGGGACTCGCTCAGGGAGATCCCATTTCGCCATTACTTTTTAATGTAACAACATATATGATTTGTCAACAAATTAAAGACGTTTTTATCTCGCAATACGCAGATGATTTCGTGATATATCTTGGTCATAAGGACTTAAATATATGTGAATATAAATTACAATTAGCCTTAAATAATATGGTCAAAAGATTAGATGATATAGGACTACAATTATCAACAAATAAAACAAAAATATGTGTTTTTAATAGAGGATATAGAAGGAAACAGATTAATCTCGATATTAAAAATAATCATATAGGTGTAGATGAAAATATTAAATATTTAGGGTTGTGGTTAGATAGAGCGTTGCGATGGAGAAGACATATTAAGGAGACCGTCGAAAAAACATCAAAGTTTTTAAATTTGTTTAAAGTATTAGCTGGCCCTGGTTGGGGTATAGGGCCTAAGCATTTACGTAACCTTTACATATCACTAATTAGAAGCAGATTGGATTATGGATGCTATCTATATGATTTTAGTGCTAAGACACATTTGTTAAAACTAGACCGAGTTCAAAACCAGGCTCTTAGGATAGTTGGTGGTTTTATTAAAAGTACACCTATTCACGTTATGGAGAGCGAGCTGTGCATTCAACCATTGTTTTTAAGGCGCTTATATCTTGCGTATAAATATTCTGTGAAAAGTAAGAGTTGGTCAAATAATGTAATTGTCAATCTTTTAAATGATCTGGGATCGAATACGTACGACAGATATTGGCATTCAAAGAAAAAGCCATTGTTATTAACTGCATACAACGAATGTAAACAATGTAACATTTACTGTACAAATCCTTTACAAATGTACAGTTTAGATATTTGGGTGTCGTCTATTAGCTTAAATTTAGTAATAAAGGAAAATTTGGAATGTTTAATTGTAGCTAAAAAAGAACTTGAACCTGTTTGTTTAAAGTTTTTAGTAATAAAGGAGCTTAACGAAAAATATGACGGCTGGTCACATATTTATACAGACGCATCCAAAGATTGTGTAGGATCAGGTGCAGCCTTTTGGCACCTGAGTCTTAGAAAATCTGCTATGTTTAAAACGAATCAACAAATTTGTATTATGACCATGGAGCTCGTTGCAATCTCAGAAGCTCTTAAATATATAGGTACTATAAGCGGGCGAAATTTTGTTATCTTTTCAGACAGCAAAAGCGCCTTGCAACACTTAGCTCGATGCGCCTCTGGATATAGCAGAGGTATGCCGGTAGCTTACGAAATTTTAAAACAGATATGTGACTTCAGTCATATAAATCTGAGATTGCAATGGGTTCCTGCTCATATAGGCATAAGAGGAAACGAGGAGGCTGATAGACTCGCAAAGTTAGCAATATCAAAAGGCACAGACCTACCTATTTTACCATTCTATACGGAAATATTAAATAATTACAAAATTATATGTTATGATAAATTTAAAGAGTATTTTGACATTAGAAGTAGAGAAAAGGGTATTTGGTATAAAACTATTCAATGTCAGCCTCCTCGTTTTCCTTGGTTTGCTAATATAAGATTAAGTAGAAAATGTATAGTATTAGCTCATAGGTTGCGTTCTGGACATTATCCATCTAATAAGTTCGCATTTCTAATGAAGAAAGCTAGTTCTGCCAACTGCGATATTTGCGGTACGATGGATGATGTCCAGCATGTACTGGTGGAATGTAGCAGATACAATTTGGAGCGACTAGATGTTATGCGGCGGTACAAAATCAACAGATTTGACGTGGGTGCTCTAACGAGCCTTCTCTCTCAACCGACCACAGAAGGTTTCAGGTCTGTTGTTGAGATATTTATGCATAGGCAGCAATAACAGATTTTATCTGTTACATTTCCCTTATATTAATATAGTTATTAGGTTTTTTTATTTACTAGTTACTTAAGGGATGATGGGGCTGGCATATCCGTGTTGGATAAAAGTCCCAAATAAATAAAGATTAAAAAAAAAAAAAAAAAAAAACTATATATTCTAAGTATTTGTATTCTTTGCAAAAAGGTTAATTACACCGTATAAAAAATCATCGTATTTTTTTTAATAGCCTAATTTATCTCTTTGATTTGATCACGGGGGTGATAGACAAATCAAATATTATAAGTGCCACTACCAAAGACAACAAATTGCCACTTTAAAAAATAGAGACGCGTGAAACTTGAGAGCATAGTGAACCGAGAGTGAACCGCAACACTAGCAGAGTAGCAGATGCCACTCGCGCGGCCGTTGCCCGCCTTTTACAACAATTATGTACTAACTAATAGAGTCGTCATATCCAATGACATTCAATCACAAGCCTACGGTGACGTGGGGGACAATGATATCTTCACAAAATAACACTGATTCATCTGTCTCCCATATACTTTTATCCGGTCCGAAAGTAAATCTATATATATAAATAAATATACTATGACAATGCATACATCGCCCCAAAGTAAGTGTAGCTTGTGTTATGGGAACTAAGATGACTGATGAATGTTTTTTATGAATAATATACATAAATACTTATAATATTCAGATAAATACCCAGACACTGAAAAGCAGTCGTGTTCATCACACAAACATGTTCCAGTTGTGGGATTCGAACCCACGGCAATGGGCTCAGAAAGCAGGGTAGCTGCCCACTGCGCCAGTCGGCCGTCTAATATGATATTATATGTAATCCCTTTTAGAATTCGCCGTCCCTCAAATGAAGAGTGTGTTAATGTTAAATATATATCTATATATTTTTAAATATACAAATTAAACAATAATATAATGGTTTTTTTTTGGATTTCCATTTAAATAAATATTTAAAGGCGTTAAATTTTGTATAGGAATACATGGGTAAGTACTTAATCTGCTCAGCACGGCTAGGATGGGCAGGATACATTTATATCCCCGGGGAATGGATATAAATTTATCTTCTCCCACAGCTTCATCAACTCTCAGAGCACTGGCGCATACGTGGAAATAATATCCAAATAATATATGTGTATTAATAAACGGGGGTAAACTTCTCCTATTCCATGTTCCAGTGATTTAGCAGGTTAATTATATCCCTCGTTCTATGTCCTCGGATATAATCGGGGGATATAATTTTTATCTCCCGCCCGTGCTAGTCCTGCTGGGACGTGGTGAAAGTTTATCATATTATATTATTAATTTAGTTTTTGGTACAGATTTTAAGTCCATAGAAAGACATTTTGATATTCATTTAAATTAAGTACCGTTATTGATATACAAGCGTCAGGCTCTGACTGCTAGGCTTGTCAGTGACTTGAGTGGACGATAAAGTGTAGCGCAGCTACTTGCATTATGATGTCGTCTCTAGAATATTAATACTTAATGGCCCACCCTTTGTTTTTGTTTCATTTTTTCGCCCTATTGGTGAGCGGGTGGTAATGTGTTTGTTTTGTTCTCTATATCTCGCGAATTGCAGTTTTCACACGTTTTATTTTAGAAATTGACACCTTATCGGATTAGTAATGGCACTGATCTAGTAGGAAATTGACTATGGCAACCTCTTGATTCGGAGCAGTGGCGTGCGCTTCACACCTGCACAAAAGCGCTGCCTAACGTAACATTTTCATATAAATGGAAACGGAGGAGGATTTGACATTTTATGCCACTTCAGCGCTCTCTGCTTACCCTTGTCCTGTGCACACCACTGATTCGGAGAGCACGTTTAGCCATCGGTTCCGGTTAATCTTCGCATAGAGTCGCTCAGAGCCACTTAGCGGGAGATGAAGATATCTGTGCTCGGTTTATCTCTGCGTGATTAAAACAGGATTGAGAAGATCCGTAGAAGATCCAGAGTGTTTGACATACTCGTAGCATCACGAGCCACTAAGTGGCAATGGGCGGGGACATAGCTCGGACAACCGATATAATTTGGGGCCCCAAGGTGTTGTCGCACCGGTAAACGCAGCGTTGGCAGACCCAGTGACGAGGTGGACAGATGACAACAAACGAGACGTAGGAAGCCGCTGGACCCAAGCGATCGAGGTATATGGAAGTCCTTAAAAAGACTTAAGTCCAACAATGAACGTCCATTGGCTAGATTTTTTTTTTATACTTGATAGAATTGCGCTTGATAACTATCATACCAGACGTAAAGCAATGATTCGGTCTAAGTTGGGGCGCGCTTGCCTTGAAGGCATTCAAGTTTTATGAATAAGGAAACACCGAAGCTGGAAGAGCGTTCCAAACTTTAGCGGTCCGTATCAGAAACGTAGATGAAAAGCGCTTCTATGTCAACCACGCCACGGCGTTTCGCTGTTCCGTGGAAGAATGGTGCCGGAGGAACGATGATTATCGGTAAAGCCAGACTACCGCATTTGAGCAGCGTCAGCTCCAATCTTATGACGACTTACTTGCCATCCATTCTCTGCTTGTTGTGGCGATCGTGGAAGTTGAGCAACTCTTCTATCAGGCCATCTTCCAGCATGGCGTCAACTCTGGCGTTCAAACGCTCGTCGTGGACACTCTGTAACAAAAACAATAAAGCGTGAACCGGCTACTAAGATAATTTGTTGCATGGCGTGGCGGTTTCAGCTGCATGCACGCTCACTCCGGGCAAGTTGGTGCACATCAGCATTGGGTATAAGTGCGCTTCAAACTGGGTCACGGCTGTTCACACAAAACCACGACTTCTTATTGCATTTAAGCTGCACAATGCCGATGTGTACACGCCCTATAATATAGGTCTGATCCCTTTGTTTCGGTACTAGGGTGGCCATGAAATACCTATCAGTTTTTAACTTTTTTTATGTTTTATTTCTAAGTTAGGTGCGTTTTAAACAATTAAAATATCACTTGCTTCAACGATGAAGGAAAAGCTTGTGACGAGCTTCATGCCTGAGAGTTCTCCATAATGTTCTCAAAGGTGTGTGGAGTCCAACAATCTGCAATGGGCCAGCAGTGTGGCGGACTACGGCCTTAACCCCTTGTCATTGTGGAACTTGTGCTCTTTAATAATTGGGTTAATTACAATAGGAGTGGTATCTTTTAAATAATGCATTATTTCTATAAAGTCGAAGTCAAATATTTCTTTATTCAAATAGGCACATAAATGAAACTTTTGATGCGTAGATTATACAAAATGTGTACAATACAGTGAGTAGCGATGGCGATAACTACATTCGTAAACTTAAAACTAAAGCTACGTGGGTCCCAAACGCGCCCTGGCCTAAGAAGAAGCCCACAACAAACTTAGCCGGGTGTTCTTTTTGTTATCACCATCTCACATTGTCATTTGAAAATCTTTAAGAAGCAACCTGGTTAGAGCAATTGTTCACACCCAAGCTTTTTTATCATATATTTATTATATATATATAATTTTGACAAGTCTCTGAATTTTGCAATTAAATAAAAACGCTTTAAAGCCTCCTAGGATCCAAGCTAAGTTAACGGCACTACTTTGCCGGATTCTTGGGACTGTACCGATAATATGTGAAGCCTGGTCACCATTTTCGATATCCTCGTGCCGAATAGCGAGTAATAAGTATTGAAAGCTTTGCATTAGTGCACGACTCTTTGCGAACGTGAAGTTTTGCTGTTCAATGTGCTACTAGAAAATGATTAGGTGATATGAAGATATTTTGAAGACCTCCGGTGGTCGGCGGTTGAAATACCAACGTTCAATTTGAGATATTTTGTCAATGTTTTAATAAAATACTTTATTTTATTACATTACAGTTAAACATTGACAAAATATCTCAAAAAATGAATGAATGAATACACTTTTATTGTACACCACAGAGAAAATTTACAGAGATACAAATACAACAGCACAATAAGGTAGAACGTACAATTTGGCGGCCTTATCGCTAAATAGCGAATGAATGTAAATAAAAGGAAGCGAAAAAAAAATCCCTTTTTGTTTTGTATTTATATGCTTAGTATATATTTTAAGATTGTTGTGTGGTTTTTTGATGTTTTGGTTTTGTACAGTATTTTATGTGTTTTTCATACGCACTGTTTTTGATGTGGTTTTCATAATACCTTCTTAAAAAGAAATTCTGACAAATAATTGAAATATTTTCAGTCGTAGAGCTTTTTATGACACAGCTTTTCCGGGAAAGTATTACCGCCATGTTTATTTCTGCCGCCTAGCAGTATGTTCCAGTCACAGACTAAACACCTACGCCTCAAGTTGTTGGACTTCGGACGGAACTTTGAAGGAAGAGTTTGTTGCATGCACTGGGAAGAGGTAGTGTTTCTATAGTAATTTTTATAGTTTTCCAGTAATAAGTAAGCCACCTCAAGCCAGTAAGATCGTATAAACAGACGTACTGATTGACCAAGATTTGCAATGCCGTCTAAATATAAACTGCAATCGTAGAAAGATCTGCGATAAGCACTGACGCCTGTTATTATAACGTAACAAAGATAATCAGACGCCATGTTTTATTCGATCGTGACTAGTTATATGACTTATGGGTGAGGATGAAACCATATTCTGCTAAGTAAGAACTAATTGCAATCTAACTTAGTTTGTCGGTTTGTTCCACTGGTTCATTAATCACATTTCGGTATCGAATATTCGATTTGGTTAAACCATCTCCTTTCTACCATAGAACTGCGCGGCACCGAAAGAATCCGCACCGTTTCTTTGTTAAAATACCATCAACTCGTACAAAGCGTTTTGCTTCTTCGTTTCTGATCCGCACCGCAAAGACCTGGAATGCCCTCACATCTTCCGTCTTCCCCGATACCTATAATCTGGGTATGAATGAATGAATGTATACACTTTTATTGTACACCAAAGAAAAAATGTAGTTACAGAGATATAAATACATAGCAAGAGAGTACAATTTGGTGGGCTTATCGCTACATAGCGATTTCTTCCAGGCAATCATTGGCGTAAAAGGAAAAAACATAGAAAAGAGGTAGGTGGTGCAATAAATAAGATTTAAATATATATATATATATATATATATATATATAAATATAACTTATAATATATACAGACAAATATATTACATATAAACAAGACAGAAATAGGCATCTCCTAGGCAAACGCGCCCCATCTTAGGCTGCATCATCACCTATAATTGTGTAATTTCAGTCAAGCACTTGTCAATATATTTAAAAAAAAAAATAACTAGTAGTAGGAGAGCTTTTTGTGGCAGAGCTCATTAAGGTAAGTTCTATCGCCATGCTTATTTCTGCTAAGCGGCATTGCTGCAATACTGTATTCCGGTTTAAGGGTGTCGGTGTAATTACAGGCACACCTACACCTCAAATTGATGGAATACTAGCCAGGATATACTAGCCGTGCTGACAAAAGAACCCTTCCTCGATCGGCCTTAATTTGACGGTCGAGTGGCGCAGTGGGCAGCGACCCTGCTTTCTAAATCCAAGGCCGTGGGTTCGATTCCCACAGCTGGGAAATGTTTGTGTGATGAGCATGAATGTTGAATGAATGAATGAATGAATACACTTTTATTGTACACCACATAAACATAACAAATTAAAAGTAAAAATTTAATAAAAGGTATACAATTTGGCGTTAATGTTCTTCAGTGTCTGGCTGTTCATATGTATTTTATAAGTATTTATGTATAATATTCATAAAAATATTCATCAGTCATCTTAGTACTCATAACACAAGCTAAGCTTACTTTGGGGCTAGATGGCGATGTGTGCATTGTCGTAGTATATTTATTTATTTAACTAACGTGAAAATGGTAGAAACGTGTGCTCAGTTGTACAGTGCAAATAATATTTCCCCACATTTTTCTTTCTGATTTATTTTTACACAAAAATCTATAGATAACATAATAATGCGTATTGGCAAGATAAACCATGAGTTTGAACTAGTTTTATTCCAGGAGTTTAATTCTAGGTTTTGAACGTGTTCAGTTCGTGACTTCTGCTATATAACGCCTTCATATCTATACGATGAATTTAATTCAATGAACTGGGTAATGGATATACATACTTATGCAATAACAATCTGTACCAACATATTTGTTTATTTTTTAACATATAAATATATAATATATTTATATAATATAATATATTAAAATATAATATAATATATTTATATGTTGTACCACCGAAGCGGTGATAGCGCAATGGGTAGGAGCTCGACTTCACTTCCGGAGTTCGAATCCCAGCACACCCCTCTAACTGTTCTATGTTATGTGCGTTAAGTAAATTACCTATTACGATTTATTTCATCGAAAAATACAAAAAAAATAGTATTACATTTAAAAGTTGTATAACATAAACTCTTAAGAGGTCAATCATTGGTCCTGAATACAACACGCTAAATTCTAAACTTACATTTTTGCTAAACAAAACTGATCATTAACTTATTATAAATGGCGATTAATAAATTCAAATATCACTTGCTTCGAAGCTAAAGGAAAACATCGTGAGGAAACCTGCATGCCTGAGAGTTCTACTTAATGTTCTCACAGGTGTGTGGAGTCCACCAATCCGCACTGAGCCAGCTTGGTGGACTACAGCCTTAACCCCTTCTTATTGTAGGAGGAGACCCGTGCTGTGTAGTGGGCGGGTAATGAGTTGATACGATGAGGTACCTACGCTAGGTTGATGGACACAGGTCGTCGCGATGCTGGCTGGACGTGTACCTTGCATGCCCTGCGAAGCGATGCTTTGTTTACAGACGAAGGTTTTCCATAAACCATGATGTGGGAAATATGCTTGGTCCGTTAACAATAACTTACGAAGACGAGCCGAGCGACGAACGACGGCCGACTGGCGCAGTGGGCAGCGAGCCTGCTTTCTGAGTCCAAGGTCGTGGGTTCGATTCCCGCAACTGGGAATTTTTTGTGTGATGAACATGAATGTTTCTCAGTATCCGGGAGTTTATTATAAGTATTTATGTGTATTATATTCATAAAAAAATATATATATTCATCAGCTATCTTCGCGCCCATAACACAAGCTACGCTTACTTTGGGGCTATGTGTGTATTTTCGTAGTATATTTATTTTATTTATTATTAACTTAAAAAATAAAACGAACCCGTCAGCATTCACTAGTGCTGTAATATAATACGTTTGCACCAGGCAGGTAAAGAGTTGAATGATCTAATAATTGCTCCTATTCGGCGATCACGTTTGTATGCTATACACTAACTCTAGTTTTTGTTCTCTGGCCCGAGGCTATATTTATTAGTCATGGTAACGACAGCCTAGACTTCAAGTAAAAGTGAGGCGTAGGAAATAAGCTATTGTATTCCAAGCATTTGCTAAGAGAGTTCTTACCAACCGTATATACATATTAGCGTACATATAAAAAAAAAAAAAAATAAGAAATAGACCATTAGATAGGTAATGCCATAGGTGCTAGTTTGTCGACCTCCCCGGTGCGAGCGATGTGGTGTTATTAGTGGGAGGTCTAAGGGAATAAGGTAACCTGGCAATACATAAGTTTAAACCATGGGTCCCTGAACTTTTTCCAGAACGTGCTGTTTTTTTGGTCTGGTCGGTGTTAGGTCGGACCCCCTGCGGATCTAATGTGATTTTATTTTACTTATTTTACAAATTATAAAAACCAGTTTCTGAAAGCTCAGTTACATCATTTAACTAATATACCTACGGTTAGAACGAGCGTCGATCAACAAAACCTAATAAAAACATTGAAAATGACCGCCAATCGTATACCTTACGTTATGCTTGTTTTTTTTATCTGTTATCTTTTATTAAGTGTACTTCACACAGAAAATAGAAATACAAGCAATTAGGTCTAATTGCTTGCTTTAAGGTTATATAGGGTACAATAAAATATTAATTAATTGATACGGATTAATGCAACCTTCTCTGCGACTACCAGGTAATAATTGTTTGTATAATATTTGTAGTACCAGGGCCAGACATAAAAACACACTGGTGTTTTGTAATATTTTTTCTACTTTTTAACTCTTCATTTTAAACTTAATATTACGGGTAATTTGATCGCGCAATAATATTTTAAGGGTCTAAATAGTGCTGCATCACTCGTACTCCTGTTAGTAAAGCGGTATAACTATCAACGATTAATTAATATTACTTTATGGAAATAAATGTAAAGAATTTAAAAAATTAGATAAATATAAACGGCCGATTATCTGATCTTTGAATGGCATTTCAGAAACTGGTGGTTAGTATGTATGTTTGAGGAAATGTACAGCGGAAAATTTTAAGCTAAAAAATATGTTAAGTTTTATAGACATACATATATTACACAAACCGACCGAAAATGCAAATGTAACATTTTAAACATACATATAATCATCGTCCGCATTTCTGTCTATTAATGTCCCATAATGCCATCAACACGGCTAACACCATTCCTGTGAGCTTCTCGTGGATCACCATTTACATCTCATCATATCTACCCATTACCGACAGGGCACGGGTCTCTTCCCACAATGAGAAGGGGTTAAGGTCCACCACGATCGCCCAGTGCGGTTTGGTGGACTCGCAAACACTTTTGAGAACATTATGTAGATTTCTCAGGCATGCAGGTTTCCTCACGATTTTTTCCTTCACGTTGAAGCAAGTGATATTCTAATTTATTAATCGCCTTTTGTCACTAGTTAATGATCATTAGTTAGTTTAGTTTAGCAAAAATTTAATTTTAGAATTTAGCGTGTTGTATTAGGACCTGAGTTTATGTTTTACGCCTTTTAAATGTAATACTTTTTTTTCGTATTTTGCGATAAAAAAAATAAAAAAAAATAACTTAAAACGCACGTAACTTAGACAAGTAGGAGGTGCGTTCTGGGATTCGAACTCGGCCCCCCGAAAGTGAAGTCGAGCTCCTACCCACTGGGCAATCACTGCTTAACCCGTGTTCTAGTAGTTCGGGGAGATCGACGACCTAAACAAGGGTACAAAAAAAGTTAATTTGATCCAAACGACAAAGTTTGCTAATGGACCATGGGAGCAATAATTCGTCAATATATTGGCCGTGAAATAAGTGATCGCCATTCGGTACATTACCTAATGGAAGTAGGAGTAAAGGTTAACGGGCTATGAATGGGGTTGGCTGAACATTTAGCCGGCTAAAATATGGGATAGAAATGACGTAATCAAAAAATAAATAAAATGGTTGAATACAAACTCTTTGGTTGGATATATGGCTTGGAACAACATTACATTGTTGAAGTTATACTTCTTTTGGCGCGTTAGGGAAAAATGGTGAGAGTAATTTTTGAGAACCAGAGTTACCGACATAGCTCAACGAGTCGCGAAGCTGAAGTGGCAATGGGCCGGGCACATAGTTCGGAGAAAGGATGGACGTTGGGGTCCCAAGGTGCTGGAATGACAGCCCCGAACTGGTAAGCGCAGCGTTGGTCGGCCCCCACGACAGGACAGACGATATTAAGCGCGTCGCAGGTAGCCGCTGGATCCAAGCGGCTCAGAACCGTGGAACTTGGAACTCCCTACAAAAGACCTATGTCCAGCAGTGGATGATGATGAAATTTTCACCATGCGCGCGCACACCGTCACAAAAAACCGACACCATGAAGTAAGCTATGGTCAACATTTGCTTTTCTAAAAAAGGTTTGACAGTTTACTTTCAATAATTCAAACAATACCCTTTTTTCTATTGTTAGTGTCGTTTTCTACAAACGTAGAATAAAAAGATAAACTTTTTGAAAAGATTTTTATCTTGTTACGCCAAAGAAGTATAACTTGTGTTACTAACGCGTGTTTTTATTTTTTTATATGGTTCACACAGCTTTACATTTGAAGCTTGCTTGCTTTATTCCTAAGGTATTTCTGGACCTACCAATGCATACATTTCTTAATGACAAGGTAGATTGAAAGCAGCCAGCTTCGCTTTCGTTCGCAAGATGTTAAAATGATTGTAAATGTTGATGTTGGAAAAGAGCAACTACTGAGTTTCTTGCCGGCTCTCTCGGCAGAATCTGCTTTCCGAACCGGTGGTAGAGTCACTACAAACAGACATACTCGACGTTTCAAAAGTGCTTATAAAGTAGGCCTATTTGAAATAAATGAATTTTGAACTTATGAATTTTATAACTACTAATAATTCTTAACAATGCTTACAAAAACAAAAAACACTATTAAAAATTTATAAGAAAATAAAACACCCCCCTCCGCTTGCGGGGCTTTTGAATGCTTTATATCTATTACTAGCTGTTGCCCGCGACTTCGTCTGCGTTTGATTTTGTTTTATGATGTGGCATTCAATTTAGCTGTAGTTCTAAAAATTTTTAAAGTATTTAGTATCGCTAAATTTCGGTAAGCCTTAAATGAGGGGGTTTGCTGCTGTTCGCTGAGGAATTCTGTCCTCTATCTCCAACCACATTCATCAGATCTTCACAAAGTTTGGGTAAAATTAAACACATATTATAACCTCTATAGTACAAAAATTTATTATACTAGGAATTATAGTGTAAAATCGTCAAACACTTCATCATCCCCTCCCCTCTGCCAAAGGAACCGAGCTTAATGTCGGGGTAAAAAGTATCCTATATTACTTCTAACACTTCCAAGAATATGTTTACAAAGTTTCATGAGGATCGTTTAAGTAGTTTTTGCGTGTACGCGTAACAAACAAACTTGCATTTACATTTATAATATTAAGTAGGGATTATTATGAAGATATAGTGAGGAAACCTGCATGCCTGTTGTCTCCATAATTTTCTTATAGGTGTGGTGCCAATCAGATACCAATCAGCATTGGGCAGCGTGGTGGACTAAATCCGAAGCCCTAAGATGAGACTCGTGCTTTGTAGTGGACCAGTTATGATAATGTTGATGATGATGTATCCTTAGTTCTCGTGTCCTTAGACACTCGTACCAAAGATTTGTCAATGAAACTTTCAGGGAATCTCCGGATTGACCTGGCGAGTAATCCTGTAAAGTTTGGTGACGATCGGAGCACTCCTATTTTTGAACTGTCAAATACAGCTTTTATTTACTATGATGATATTCTATTGTTGGGTGTACATGGGCGTAGATAATGATCTTCACCCGCTCGAGAAGAGAATAGAAGAGAATGAATACGGAGAGAAATAAATGATTTAATATATTATGAGAATTAAATTAAAAATTTAATGATGTAAGTTTATTGTTTAAATAAAATAAAGCAAAATATAGCCCGGCGAGGCGGGCTGGGTACGCTAGTATTAATTAAAATCCATACTGCTTATTACAAGGTTATGTTACCTAAACATGAAAGTTAAAAACGCATCCTTTGAAGGGCCGGACTGTAGTTAAAAAATAGAGGCAGTGAATGTTATTTAATAAAGCGAATTGTAAACAATGCTCGCTGAAGCAAGCTAAAAAGTAAGACACGCATTTTATTATGACGCGTCTAAATATATATTTAACATTAAACATTGTTTTTAGCGAAATAACAATAAAATATTATTTTATCTGCATTATTAATATGATCTGTCACGCCTTATAAATCGCGTTGCGTCAAAATTTAAGTACCCGTCATTGATATAGCACAGTAAAGATATACACGTAATTTCCAGCCTAATAGGCATAGATCTCATCGCTTGGATAACCCATTGTTAATTCTTAACCTGCGTTAGATTTATAGGAATCGATGAAAAGCAATTAAAGCCATCGGTGAATAGAAAAGAAATGTAACACGTAACCAAAGAACGGTAAGAAAGGTATCAAACCAAGAGGCTAGAAACGCTATCGAATTGAATTTATAGTTTTAGGATGCATTTTGAGTGCGGTCCTGCCAACGTTTCATTTGAAAATGCCAGTTTTATATTATTAACCCGGTCGTATCTAAAATAGTCAACAATAGTAAACTACTTCATTGTTGTTCAAGCTAGGCAAAATTTAGCCTATATATATATATATATATATATATAGGCTTATATATATATATATACTTTAAAATCTCATACGATTTGGCCGGCCATGACTTTGGTCAGGGATTTTTTCCGAGCTATGTATATATATATATGTTTATTACACTACAACTTAGCCCTTGACTGCACCTGGAGGTACGTGATCATGCAGTCGTCTAAGATGGTAGCGGGCTAACCTGTAAGGGAGTATGGTAGACATACACCGTTTCTACGCGATATCGTAGCGGAACACTAAATCGCTTAGCGGCACGTCTTTGTCGGTAGGATGGTAACTAGCCTCGGCCAAAGCCTCCCACCAGAATATAAACAATGATTGTGACCACCGTTTGTATCTCGCTTATCGTATGTACGTATATCAATGGCGCCTACTTTAAAAGCTCATACGATTTGGCCGGCCATGACTTTGGTCAGGGATTTTTTCCGTACGCTTTCCGAGCTATGTATGTGCTCATTGATTAAAATGCTGCTCGCCTTCGGTAATGTAAGACTCTAAGCGCACCTATGCTAATTATTTCAAACATTCCACACCTGATTTATGTTAGAATGAAAATATTTGGGTTAAAAATGCTTTTTTAATGTGTAAAAAAAATTGAAAAAGCATTATTTGCTAGGGGCAAAGGGCAAAAAGGGCAAAACTAATGGGTACGCGTCACCGACACGCGATTTAACTGAAAGTGTGAAAATACAGAGTATGAATAAATACCATAGGCCGTTGCTTAACCATACAACCATTTGGTAGATTTCAACGTCAACGGAATTTATATTCGAAAAAAAAAAATAAGGAAACGTTTGTTTTATTGGGATATAAAGTAGCCTTAGTTACTCTCCGTTCATTCAATAATAAAGTTAATTGGCTGCTTAGTTCGGGCGTGAAGGGCGTACACACAAACATACTTTTGCATTCATATCATTGGTTAAAATTTCCAATTCAACAAGGTACTACGAGGTTTACTTTAAGAAGTAAAATTTTGTTTACAATAATTATAAATAAATAAATAAATACTAAATATACTACGAAAATACAAACATCGCCATCTAGGCCCAAAGTAAGTGTAGCTTGTGTTATGGATACGATGGATTATATGATTGATGAATATTTTATGAATAACTAGGTATCCCCGCGAATTTTATTTCGCCTTAATATATTTTACATCTCAATGTCTTTATAAAGTACAATACGTAAAACTCACCTTACTCCGGAACCTCTCTATAGGTCACATCAACAGTTTTACGATTAGGTATAGACAACTTGACGTGCGCTGTCAGTTGTGTTTTGTTACTCATGAACGGCTAGATAATTGTTTTAATTTAAATAATAAAAAAAATATGTATTAATACTTATCAAAAATAATGAAAATCGGTCCATCCGTCCGTCAATCGGTCAAGTTATAAATGGTGTAACTAACACGACTTTGTTTTATAGATATAGATATACCTACATAATTATATATATACTAGTGGACCCCAGCGCCATCTGTCGGGCTAATTTGTGAATCTAAACCATCCAGGGTGCCACCCAAACGTATACCAAAAAATTCATTCAAATCGGCCCACCCGCCTAGGAGTTCAATGACATACACACGCACACAAGAAATATATATATATAGGTATATACTCCGCACTGGACCAGCGTAGTGGATAACGGCCATAACCCCTTCTCATTGTGGGAGGAGACCCGTGCCCTGTAGTGGGCCGGTAATGGGTTGATATGATGGCCTACCTATCGGGCTCGTTTGAAAAATAAAGTAGGCATGATTTTTTTAAATAAACTACATGTTAGCTCTTGACTACTATTTCACCTTATGGTAGGTAAGAGATGATGCAGTCTAAGATGCTAAACTTTAAACCCCCTAATCGGTTTCGACATGACACCGTACCGGAACGCTAAATCGCTAGGCAGTATGACCTAGTAAATAG
The DNA here is from genome assembly GCF_905163445.1 of Pararge aegeria. Classification (NCBI taxonomy): domain Eukaryota; kingdom Metazoa; phylum Arthropoda; class Insecta; order Lepidoptera; family Nymphalidae; genus Pararge; species Pararge aegeria. The sequence continues at coordinate 3,248,143 of NC_053195.1, read as the reverse complement.
GATCGTTACTAGCGAGGGCCAAAGCCTTCCAGCAGACCAGCCCAGACAAAATTCATAAATTACAAATTCCCATTTTTTTTCCCGCCTGATATCAAACCCGGAACTCAAAACGGAAATGTGGGAGACATTTAAACCACAGCACTTGCCAGTGCGCCGGGGAGGTTGAGGTTTGTTTGATGTGATTCTACAATTGGTTTTTCAATTTAAATATTGAATGCAGTTTTTTATTGTACATCATATAAAGTACGAAACAACAAACATTTTTGGAGATTATAATAAGGAAAGCCATTTTTTATAAGACGTAGTTTAAAAAAAAACATATAAGAATTTTCATTCTGAGGTGCCATATAATTACAGATTGCATAATATTATTTAACATTATTCTTATTACGAAATGATCTACCATAGAGTCTCAAGAACAAGTTGTTATTAAACAAATCTAGTAGTTTCCACAACAAAAATATCGTCTTCAGTGACACATTTTTCCAATGTTCCCAATCGGGTTCCTGGTTAACCCTAATGACTTCGTCGTAGACGTTCTATTTATAAAAATATTGAATTGCTGTAGAATCGACACTGAGCAAAGATTTAAAATTTCGTTTTAAATCGTTGTTGTTGTTTTTTATTCATTTGTCCGCCAGGCAAAGATCTCTGACCGTACAGCCTAGCCTTAAATCGTCTTTGCGAATTGATATGTTGCTGAAGTTATTTTCTCATTCATCCCATTGACAGAAAATTTTTATAAATTCTGTAAAGATTATTAATTCACCATTCAGGCTGTATAGTAATAGAAAATATCTATTACTATACAGCCTGAATGGTGAATTAATAATCTTTACAGAATTTATAAAAACAGTAAAATATTTTTGTCTATGCTATTCAGTTTTTGATAATATCCCTTACAAGCTGATCAAAGGCTATACAGACTCACCAAATTAAGCTTTATATACAAATTAAAGACTCGCATCGTTTAATAGCGAGACTTTAGAATTTGTATATGGTATTTCGACTACTTCCCACAATTCACGTGAATTTTGGTGTAAATGTGTAAATCGACTTAAATTCAAGCTCAGACATGGCATATGGGGTTGTTACCTCTAAAACTTGATTTACCGGAACTAAGCTTACATTTCATATACCTAATCCACTGGGAATAATAATTAATGCCACACAAAGCCTCTGGCTAGTGCTCTAATATTAATAGATTTGTTTGTTGCTAAATTGTCTGAAATGCATTTGCATTTTTGATTTATTTGGTTTATATTGGACGGCTGATTGGCGCAGTGGGCAGCGACCCTGCTTTCTGAGTCTAAGGCCGTGGGTTTCATTCCCACAACTGGAAAATGTTTGTGTGGTGATCAGGAATTTTGTTCAGTGTCTGGGTGTATATATATATAAATATATATTTTTTTTAATGAATAATATACATAAATACTTATACTATAAGTATTTATGTATATTATTCATTAAAAAAAAAATTCATCAGTCATCTTAGCACCCGCAAGACAAGCTATGCTTACTTTGGGGCTTGATGGCGATGCTTGTATTGTCATAGAATATTTATTTTTCCTTCTCTGGGTCTCTAAGCTTTTTTTGTTTAACTTTTAGCTTTGTAATAATTATCTCCTATACTTTTAAACTGACTTCGTCATGTTCTATTAAAGCTTTTGGTCCTATCTTTTTTTTTAAATTAGGGTACTTTAGATTCTCAGCCTTTGAGCTTCCTACAATGACAGTTAATGTATATACATTATCTTCTTACAATGACAGTTAATGTATGTACATTTTCGAATTGATTTGAGATTGACAGTTAATGCATTAACTGTTAATTGTAAATTAGCATTTTCAGTTCAGGTATAGCAATTTACCTACGTCATAACTACTAACAAATATAATATCCTTATACAGTGCCATCTTTGACGGCAGTCTCACAATCAGTCGAGATTATAATCAAGCGCTAACGAATAGAAAAAAAAAAAGAAAGAAATGTGTTAATATTGAATGAACCGTTTAAAATAGAATGGAAGAAAAACGATGCTCTTCTACATAACATGCATTCGAAATAGCTCTAGAAACTTTCTAAACAAAAATAATTCAGTGTTGCCACATCGAAAGACTTAATAAACATAAATAGGGTGCGATACGTTGAAATGCATATGTCTCGTGTATTTCAAGACGTTCTAGCAATTTAAAGAATGATCTATTGGCTGGGGACAAAATTATTCATTAAAATATTTTGGTAATCAAGCAATGTTGTACTATTAGCCATCTCTGTATACGTCGAATCTTGTGTAGGCAATTATATATTTATCGCGTATAAAAACCGGATTTTATTGATACGAATAGCAAATGTCATAAGATTTTCAAATTTAATGTCTAGACGATAAGCAGAATTTTAGCCAGTCAATGAATTCATAAGACGCAAAAAGAGGTTGTAATATTTCACGTTTTAAAAACGCATCATTGTAAAATCAGCTGTTTTTATTCGTAATTTAAAATCCGCATGCATCTTAAAAAATATATTAAAAACATAGAAAACTCCAAATACATGTTTCCTACCTTTACTTTACGAATTGTATGAATTATAATTCATTTCAGATTGAAGCGCTGACAGCCTAGTAGTGAGGACTTCAGCTTAAATTTTGGGGAGCCGAGTTCGAATTCCAACCTGTAACTGTTGTAAGTAGAAGGTAAGGAAGGAGAAAAAAACCACAATGACACTACGCATTGATTTAATTATTATTCAAATAACATCATGCGTACGATTGAATGAATGAATGAATACATACTCTTATTGTTCACCAGAGAATAAAAAAAACAGATAATAAGAATACATCGGGCAAGTTGGAAGTTGGCAGCGTAGAGCTACCATAGCGATCTCATCCAGGCAAAGTCGAACATTTCTGTAGATGCAAGGTAGGAAATACGCCAAGACTACTTAATGATATAATCAAATTAATATATACATAATATTAACGTATGTATTATTCAAATAAAGAGTAATTCTAAGTATTCTATTTTAATGTTCAAATTTAGCCTGTGAACATCACTCAGCATCTGTTCAGTCACTCAATGAAATACTACGTAAAAACGGGTTGGTAATAATATTTTATTACCTAATAATTTCAAACTATTGCAAAACTGTTCTCGTTCGAAATCCAAATTCTGGCACTCAATGAAAATATAAAAAAAATTGACGAGTTCTCAATAAACTTATATGAATTCGAATTTTAAATTTAGAACGAACGTCTGTCTAGCCGAGGAGCCGCTTCGCTTCCGCCTTTTTATCTCATTTTCGCGCATTCGTGTACCCAGTTGTCGTCCGATTGACCTCGAGCGAGATCGTAAAACTAGTATATACCTACGTCGTAGTTCAGATTCGGCGGGAATTAAAATTCAGAAGGAAGCCAGCTGCTAAGTGACCGCCCTTGACTCCGCACCGGCGTCGGTAAGGCCTGACGCGCACTTCTGAATGGCTTTTTGTCACAGTGGTTTTTCGCACCACGTGAGCGGTCAGGACTATAAAAACTGGTATAAAATAAATAGTACGTGCCAACTACGAGTAGGAATTGAGTTGGCTTTATCAGTCATCTATCTCTAGTCGGTTAATTTTATTATATCTTTACCAAATAAAACTCTAACAGACCTTTAAAAAGAGTTCCTTATTTACGTGGTGTAGTTTTATAGTCGTAATAAATATATCTATACATTAGCCATGATGATAGTAACAAAGAATCTCTCAAATATTTTATTTATAAAATAAATAATAAAATAAATATACTACGACAATACACACATCGCCCTCTAAGCCCAAAGTAAGCGTAGCTTGTGTTATAGGTACTAAGATAAATGATGAATAATTTTTATGAATAATATACATAAATACTTATAATATATAGATAAACACCCAGACACTGAAAAACATTCATGTTCGTCACACAAATATTGTCCAGTTGTGGGAATCGAACCCACGGCCTTGGACTGAGAAAGCAGGGTCGCTGTCCACTGCACCAATCGCTCGTCAAATATATCTCATCGCCATCACCATATCAACAGATTACCGAAGAGGGCATGGATCTCCACCGACGATGGGTAGGTTTTAGGCCGTATTCCACAACGCTGGCCCAGTGCGGATTGGTGGAACCACGCCTTTGAGAACATTGTGGCATGCAGGTTTCCTCACGATGTTATTCTTCACCGTTGAAGCGAGTTATATTCTATTGATTAAAACGCACATAACTTAGAAAAGTAGGTACTTCCAAACACCATATGGAAGTTTTACAAAATTAGTCGTGATGCCCATTGTAGGTATCTCAAGCTTATACAACGTGTAACAGAATTACGAAATACTAGTTTAAATACTGTTAAAATATTAAATCTAAAGAAGCATATTTATTTTTCTATACAAACGAATTCAAAAAACTAAGTGTTTTGACAACCCTATGGAAGATAAAAGACCGACACGTGCATAGTACCTAAGCTGCGCGACACGTACCTAATAAAGTGACAGGAGCCACATGCTTTTAATTTTGCATGTGATTTTAGGGTTGTGTCTGATTTCTTTCAGTAAAAACTACAGCTGTCGTTTACTCCAAAACTATTAGGTTTTCGGTTTTACAGATAAGTCTCAGAGACAGTAAATAATAAACCTCTAAAGCCTTTAAAGTATTCTTTCGGTTTTCATTTACACCTTGTATACAAAATGTGCCAATATAGGCTTTAGTAGTTCCATTTGTCATTCTACGACGTAAATATGTTACGCTGAATGTCGAACGGCAAGTCCCACTTAACCAAAGAAACATGTAAAAATTGAAAGATCAAAGAATATATTTTCCGCAAGCACTAACAACTAATCAGTATATATTCAGGTTAAAGTATGTAGGCAACTTCACTTTTGTAACAACTGATACCTAAATAACAATAATAATTGTTTAATTCGAGTAACAAAGACTCGTAGTTACAAATTTATTTATTTTATTTTATTTTATTTATTCATAAGACACACCAGCAATTAATTGTAACTACATTAGAAACAAATTCTGTCTAGTGCCATTACAATAATCAGTTATAGGTGTATACAATATCGTTGTTATCTCCGGTCACATTATAAAAAAAAGAACTGAAATAAGTATTTAACTAAAACCTATTAAAAATAATAATGTCAATATGAATTAAGCTATTATAACTTTCGGGAGCTACGATGCCACAAATAGACACACAAACACACACGTACGCACACAAAAACACACGCACGCACGCACACACACACACACACACACACACACACACACACACACACACACACACACACACACACACACATACACACACACACCCACGTTAGTAAGTAGAGTAAGATAGGCTACTTTTTATCCCGGGGAAAAAACGGGATTTGTCAAAAACAGTAAGTACTAAATGCGGACAACATGATAATATCTAGTAATATAGATAAAGGCCGTAAAATCGCATGCCTCTGAGTAAACTCACATAAAGGTAGGTCGACAGCGGATCAATCATCTGCCATCCGTCATCGGACAAGCTCAGTGCCAAATGAATGTCGCATTTCGTATTGTAATGTAGAAAAAATATTTGTTTACTTTTTTTTCTTAATCTCATTATACCTGTGATGGCCTCCCGGAAAGGTGTTCGCACCTCGTACTTTTCTAACCTTTTTTTTTAAATTCCACTACTAGTTAACCCTCGAGCTGGTGGTAAGTGAAGATGGTATCGGGCTAACCTATTAGGGATATGGCAGTTTTATTAAAAATATACTTCTAATCGGTTTCAAGCCACAACGTATCGGAACGCTAAATTGCTTACCAGCACGTCTTTGTTGTGGTCGTAGCGTTCGACTAGACAAGACTTAGTCGTTATCAATAGATTAAAATCGAATTGAAGTATAGTTCAATACAATCTGACACATTCATATAAAAATCATCGCGTGTCGTCGTAAACGTGCACTTGACCCACTGAAAATCACACAATGAAACAAAAGAATCCGAAGCCATTGCTAATAACATAACAAAAAACAAACAAACACAACTTTTCGGTCCAAAAGTATGGTGTCTATAGGTCACGTGTTAAAAACATCAATATTCAAATGCCTGGGGTCTCTAGGGCCGCGGCGGCGAGGCGGGTGACTCAAAAATAAACAAATGAACGCTTCTTTAATGGTTATGCAAATGGTGTCATTCAATTTGGCCGGCGCGGGGTAAAGCGAGGAGCGATGCAACGGTGTTACGGTTGGCGGGAGGGTTAAGACATAGGGGAGAGCGGTTTCTTTATGAAAATCTGTTAGTCATACCTCTAATAACCTCTTATAACCGATTCGGTACAGACGAAGTTGCGCGGGTCACCTAGTAATCAATAAAATCCAAGATCAGTTTAATATAGCAGTGCTTTTCTTACCTTCAGAAAAGAGTAGGAAAAGGTAGGTAGACCTGTTCATACTCTTTTCTAAAATAATAAGGTCCTCAATTCAATCTGTCATCTACAAATTATTTTATGAAATTAAAGTTCTGAGAAATAAGCTATCCTCATGATAAATTGTTTTTTATGGATTACCACACAACACCACCATTGTACCACCAGTTTATGTAAACTCCTGACCTAGAGCACTTTAGATGTCAATAGTTAAAATACGTTATAAAAATGCATATATAAAATAGCTAATTTCTGAAGCGACAGCATCTGAACTTGCGACTCTGGCAATCGTGCCCTGAACGCTCTTACTACGGCTCTTACACCGCCGATGCCGAAATTAGTAAGTTACTTGTTATATAAGTCTTATAGCGACTGTAGCGCCATCTAATAGAAAACATTGCAGTTTCGATCTACTTTTCAATATACAATGACACACTTTTGAAACAAGAGATGACACATTGCTGTTTATCATTTTATATTTTTATTGAAGAGCATATAAAACAAAATTATATATATTAAAAAAAAATGTCATCTCTAATCAAGCGCTCCATCTTAGGCAGCATTGTTGGGATTCGAATTGAAAGACTTAGATATTTTAATTAGTTTTATTTTTAACTATTACATACGTACTCGCGTAACACTGTGAACCCCACTAACCCATTGAAATTAGTTTTATTTTTTAATAGACAACTTTTCGAGGATCTGGCACCTAGCTACAATAGACCTATGTAAAGTGAGCATTGACATGCATCACCATTATATGAACTGAGGTAATATAAACAATGTCGTTTCGACATTTTCTTTTCTCGCTTATGCTTCTGATTTATACCATACACGGGACAAAGAACCCGGTGATATTTATACTTGTAAAAAGCGTTTGACAAATAGATAGCGTTTTTTTAAGCTCTGGTATTCCAAGAATGTGGTATTCGAGGATCTACTATCTCTACATATCTAAATGAGGATTAAAGTTTAACGGCAAACTGTAAGCGTAAATGTCTCGCAATACGTATTATATTAATGTTCCAATGCTGGGAGTTATAAACTAGTCACTACGGCCTAGTGGGTAAGACTACGCATTCTTTCGGGGGACTGCGTTCGATCCCAGGCGCGTACCTTACTCGTACCTAATGTAATAATTCCTATCACGGACAGGCGTTGATGTTAAACCTCTTTGGTTTTTTTCAATGCTATTTAGTGTATTTCAGACATTAACTGTTTCTAGATTTAAACTTTTTAACTAGTTATAATTTTATATATATATATATATAAAATTATAACTAGTTAAAAAGTTTTTAGTAAAGGTTTTTGTAATTATAATAAATTACAAAAACCTTTACTTTTTCGGAGTTACGTGCGTTTCAAGCATAAACTTGCTGCATCGGTAAACCTGTATGGATTGATGGACGGATGATTGGGATCATCATCCAATAAAATAAAAAATCAGATGATAAAACTTTAAATCGAAACGGACGAATTAAGCAATCCAGTATCTATTTTACCTAAGAGTTAGTGTAGAATTTATTATCGATAAAGCCCGCCAACCCACTTTGGTGCAGCGTGGTGGGTCTAAGTTCCAAATTTCACTCGAGAGAGAGAAGGACCAGCAGTGGGATATTAAACCTTATTTCTCCCCTGTCACATTAATCCTCTAACAAGCCACCGGCGTTTCCCTTGTAGTCATCGCTCGCCTAATTAGTTATACACTGACACATAATTTATCAAATTAAACTAACAGTTAAAAGAGACACAAGCAGTTAGGGAATTCGTTAATTGTCTGAGAATACCTTCATTATTAACAACCGTGAAGCTAAACTGGTGGCTACAAGCTAGCTATGCATCATATATACTTGCCTAATTTATTAAAGTGTAATTACGCCCAAGGTTGATGGACACAGAGCGACACGTTGTAGGAGGTGTCTTGAATGCCATGCGAAGTGTTTTACAGGCACATAAGGGCTTTACACCTACGTCTCAGGTTGATGGACACAGCGACACGTTGTAGGAGGTGTCTTGAATGCCATGCGAAGTGTTTTACAGGCACATAAGGGCTTTACACCTACGTCTCAGGTTGATGGACACAGAACGACACGTTGTAGGAGGTGTCTTGAATGCCATGCGAGTGTTTTACAGGCATATAAGGGCTTTACACCTACGTCTCAGGTTGATGGACACAGCGACACGTTGTAGGAGGTGTCTTGAATGCCATGCGAAGTGTTTTACAGGCCTATAAGGGCTTTACACCTACGTCTCAGGTTGATGGACACAGAGCGACACGATGTAGGAGGTGTCTCGCATGCCATGCGAAGTGTTTTACAGGCATATAAGGGCTTTTCACCTGCGTCTCATGTTGATGGACACAGAGCGACACGTTGTAGGAGGTGTCTTGAATGCCATGCGAAGTGTTTTACAGGCATATAAGGGCTTTACACCTACGTCTCAGGTTGATGGACACAGGGCGACACGTTGTAGGAGGTGTCTTGAATGCCATGCGAAGTGTTTTACAGGCATATAAGGGCTTTACACCTACGTCTCAGGTTGATGGACACAGAGCGACACGATGTAGGAGGTGTCTCGCATGCCATGCGAAGTGTTTTACAGGCATATAAGGGCTTTACAACTACGTCTTAGGTTGATGGACACAGAGCGACACGTTGTAGAAGGTGTCTTGAATGCCGTGCGAAGTGTTTTACAGGCACATGAGGCTTTAAACCTTCGTCTCAGGTTGATGGACACAGAGCGACACGTTGTAAGAGGTGTCTTGAATCCCATGCGAAGTGTTGCTCTGTTTATAGGCGATGGTTTTCCGATTACCATCAGGTGGACCATATACTTGGTCCGTCAATCCTTACTAATATTATAAATGTGAAAGTGTGTTTGTTTGTCCTTGTTTTACGCCCTAACCAAGCAACCAATCAACTTGATTCTTGACATAGAGTTAGTTGTAAGAATGGAGACTAACATCCGATACTTTTCGTCCCAGAAAAACAATTTGTCCCCGCGGGATTTGTAAAAAACCGTAAACTGCGGACGAAAAAAGCGGGTGATAGCCTAGTTATTGCTATAAAAAAGTTAACTTGAATTGATAAATTTCTAGTCTTTTTTCAGTCGGTTGAAAAGTAAAAGATTATGATTGAAATACGTTGTGTGAAGTAAAACTGTGTTTTCGGAAGAGAAATCAGAACGCAAAGTCTCAGATGCAAGTATCATGTCATAAAAGTTATAATATACAGATAAACACGCAGACACTGAAAAACATTCACGTTAAACACACAATTTTTTGCCAGTTGAGGGGATCGAGCCCACGGCCTTGAACTCAGAAAGCAGGATTGCTGCCCACTGCGCCAGCCAGCCGTCAAATTCTACATTTTATGTGGTTTATGTAACTGCCGTATCAACCATAAAGACACTTACCATCAGGTTAAAGTCAACTTGGAAGTAGTGATAAAAAAAAAGAAAAAGGAAAATACGTTGACAGAAAACCGTCGGGCCACAACTAAACCGTTTAAAAATTCCACACGAACACAAGAAAAAGGTTCTACGTACACCAATGAACTGCCGTAATGCATGTCGGGTTATTATTGCCATGTTGGGTTAAAGGTAGAAACAAAACAAAAACTGCGCGACAGGTGCCGTCATATACAGGTTGTTTCATAAAAGCTCACTCGTATACCGCCAATTATTGTTATAATTGGTTTCATAAATCGAATTTGACATCGAGCGATTAATTGTGCAACGAATATCATTTTCGCTATGACTCCTCCTGGATTGCGATTTAAATCATCTACTATTTCGTTGATTTGAAACTTGGTCGCTGAGTATCTATAGGCGTCATAGGAAAGCTCAGATTTTCTTTGAGATGCCATGTAAAACAAAACCTACTGACCTACCAACGGTTTCGCCTATATGCAGTCCAAAATCATAGTAAAGTTTTCGTTAATTTTTTTTTACAATTCTTCTACACGATTTCGTGGTGTATAATAAAAGTGTATTCATTAATTCATTCATTAATATTATGTTAAAAAGAAAAAACTTGCTCACACAAGTAAAACATAGGTAATATTATGAAGAGAACGAATTTGTTAAAATCCTATTTGACCTATTTACGCAAAATGCTGACTATTATTTAAATTTGTGTTTTTTTAAGTAATTAATACCGAAAGCCGGGGAGAAGGGCGCCACTATCCAGTCCGCAAGGTGATTACGTATTTCACGACAGGCTTGCGAAAGACGTAAATCTTGAAATATTTGCTGACAAACGTCACTTTTGTAATTTTTTTATATGCAAAATTGACGTTTGACAGCAATGCTCGCGAGATTTACGACTGTCGCAACCCTGTTGTTAGATACGTAACCACCCCGGGCGGTTGGAACAAATCGTATATCTAGGGTAAGTATAAAATGAAGATTTTTTTTTATATACCTTTATCTGTAAGTCCTCTACCATACAAAGGCAATAGGTACGCTTTACAAACATATCGACAGCTTATCTTTTTTATAAGTCAACCGCTTTTCTACCTCCGACGTGCGTTGTGTTTTTAAATGCAAAGTCCCGGGATCGATCCCCGGCAAAGGTGATTTTGAAATTTATAATTTCTGAATTTGCTCTCGACTGGTCGGATCGGCTTTGGCCTTGGCTAGTTACCACCCTAACTTGCCGCTAAGCGATTCGCGTTCCGGAACAATGTTGCATAGAATCCGATTATATGGGTTTAATATAACTGTAATATTCTTAACTGTTTAGCCTGCTATCTTAGACTGATTTATAACCTACCGGCAGGTTGTAGTCAAATTGTAGTGGAATGAAAAAAAAGATGTGCAAGGCGAATATTAACATTACAAAGTCCACCGAACATCGGTGGCGGATGAACGTGTGCTTTCACCATAAATTTCCCAATTACCCCGATATAAGATCACTGAGATGACCAGTGCGGGTGGTAGGTCGACAAAACATCACAAAAATAAGACTATCAAAAACCTCTCGCATGGGTGGCGAGCATTGACACTGCAAAGGTCATCGAACATCGTTGGTATGTCGCAAATTGCGCAATGAAAGTTATTTATACAACTAGAACAGCCTGTATATAATAAGGCTCTCACGTAGGGTGCGCAAACAGGTGGTGGTGCCACCACTCGCGTGCCACCAACAAAGGTTCGACCGATTCACTAAATTACTTTAATCATCATGTATTTTCATTTTTGCTATCTGTTGCTTAGTCAATACTACATTGCAGCTGGTATAGTGATCATAGTCAAATATTTATTTATTCATATAGACACGTAGTTGGCACTTTTATACGTACCCACATTACATCAGAAGTCCCTGGATTACAGAGAAAAAAAGAGGGGAAAAAAATAATCATCTCGACTCAAAACTTTTTTTTCATGTAGAAGCGTTCATATATAATATACTAGCTGTTGCCCGCGACTTCGTCTGCGTTTGATTTTGTTTTTTGATGTACTATTAAATTTAGTTGTAGCTCTAAACAAATTTAAAGTATTCAGTATCGCTAAGTCTTGAATGAGGGGTTTGCTGCTGTCCGCTGAGGAGTTCTGTCCTCTATCTCCGATCACAGTTTGGGCAAAATTAAACACATATAACCTCTATAATACAAAAATAATTATTTATATCGGTTATAATTCGTCAGAGTTATGGTGTAAAATCGTAAAACACTCATCCACTCTCCCAAAGGAACCGAGCTTAATGTCGGGATAAAAAGTATCCTATATTACTTCTAACACTTCCAAGAATATGTGTACAAAGTTTCATGAGGATCGGTTAAGTAGTTTTTGCGTGAAAGCGTAACAAACAAACTTACATTGACATTTATAATATTAGTAGGGAAGTAGGGATAGGGATGTTAATGTAGTAGTAGAGTTTTTGTGACAGAGCTCGTCCGGAGAAGTACTATCCGCTGTGCTTTCTTTTGCCGCGTAGCAGCATTGCAATGCTGTTTTCCGGTCTGAAGGAGAACAGAAAAGTATAAAAAAACAAAGTATACAATTTTGGCAGCCTTATCTATTCATAGCGATTACTTCCAGGCAACCAATGGTGAAGAAAACAAATACAGAAAATAGACGTAATAAAGAAACAAAAATAAAATATCAACTGGCAACCCTAATAGGTGCGTAAGCGCATCAAAACACCTGCTAAGGGTGCGGAATGCTTAGTTTTAAAAACTAAACTTTTTTACCTAATTAATTGTTATTAAGGTGTTGCTAGAATTATATGGATAATCGGATGTCACGACAGGTAGACAGGTGATTTAAAAAAAAAACAAAGAGGGTCATTAAAATTTTATCTTATTATTAAGTAATGAGCAGATGCCTCTTTTTATGGATTTAACGAGGCATTTACAAACCTAAAACGTTGTGATCGAATCGCGATAGAGTTATCTCATTGGAAGGTATAATAAAAACAATGGTAACATATTTCGTCCCCTAAAGTTTACCGTTTCCCAGTTAAAAGAACACACGGCTCTCTAATGCGTCGTCAAATTAAAGTTGAATTAAAATTTTGATGACCTCCGTAGCGCAACGGTGAGCGCTATGAATTTACGTAGGAGGTCCAAGGTTCGATTCCCGGCATGGGGCATTTGGGAATTTATAATTTCTGAATTTTCTCTGATCTGGTCTGATTTGATTATTTATTTATTTAAAGACGAGCGATTGCGACTACACTAAGCGATTGAGTGTTCCGGTGCGATGTCGCGTAGAAACCGATTAGGGGTATGACTACTATAGTCTCTAACAGTTTAGCCCGCTACAATCTTAGACTGCATCATCACTTACCACCCGGTGAGACTGCAGTCAAGGGCTAACTTGTGGAGGAATGAAAAAAATTAAATTAATATATTTGATTTTATTTTTCAGTGCGTATTGGTGGCAACTTATTACTGTAAGTTCAAAGGTCAACGGTCAAAGGTCAAAGTTCTGCGTAGACTGGTGCCAATAATGCTGCATTTACTACTACTTTTCTAAAAAAAAAAAGTGTCAGGTCCTTAATTTGATTAACTTAAATGTGAAGGTATAATTTTAATATCAAATGAGGTACAAATTTTGGTGAACATTGTACCCGATTTGTGTTAAATAATATATTTGGTAAACAGTTGAACATAAGTCAATTTCGAAAAGGTCGAACTACAAAATAATTTAACTGCATAATAAATTTAAAAAAAAAATACCTTTTAAATAATAACAAAAGCTTAATTAGAATACTGAAAGCACCTGTAGGTTAGGTACGCTTTAACAAGCAAACGTTATGATAATCCATAATAAAAGTTGCTCAGCTAGCGTGAGGCTACCAAGGTGTTGGCCGAGGAGATATAAGAGTTACGTGCACAGTATTTCCATAAGGTTTGATGCACAATTGCATTTTAAAAGTCGCGTTTACCAGCGATGCTGTATTAGTGCGACCACCGATGTATTGAAAATTAAGAATAGAATAGAATAAAAAGTCTTTAATGCACATAAAAATAGAAAGCTAGTTTAACAGAACGAACGATAATACAAAATATATGCGCAAAGGCGGCCTTATCGCTTAAAACGATCTCCTCCAGACTGCAATTCGCAAATTTGAAAATTATATTCATTACATATTAGTATATGTACATACATATTTATTTAAGGTTAAATAAGCATAATATTACATATATTTATTTGAGGTTATATGTCATTATATAAACTTAAATAAATATTACCATTTAAACATACACACAAAATTATATAGATATTTAATGTACGTTCACAAAATAAACTAGTTAATGCTAAAAGTTAGTAATTCATTTAAAGGAAATTGTAGATATACAATTTTACAATAACCTCCCTTTTGATATCTTAATCTATTATATCTTGGAGACGTCACAAAAAGTTTAAAGTTTGTATTAAACGTAAGCTTATAGAAAAGTCTTATTATAGTATAAATGAAGAGTGCATTATTCCTCTACCCAGGTTGTTTTGGAAGCTTGGAATTTATCAGGTTATTTGGTTGATACAGAATCGGCCTGTTGGTCGTGTTTGCACGCTCGAACTACATTCGCAAACTTGAAACTAAAATTTTAAGTTTGCGAATGTAGTTATTGCTGTCATCTCACTACTATGTACAAATTTTGGTACACATCCAGTGCCATATCTATGTGTCTATAGAACTGGCAGTGGGCTAATTTTCACGTATTATTATCTAGCTCATGTCGGGAGCATTTAAAACTTTTGTTAAACACTACACCTTTGTCGTTCGTACGATTTAAACCTTAATAACAGGAGCCAGGTGCTCTGTTTATGGTTTTGTTTTAATTTTTGCTCATTCGCGGAATAAGTCGCGTGGTGGAGGCTTGTTAATTATATTGCGGTAGGACAGGAAGCGCCCTACAAATGGTACTAAAGTTAAAATGGCGGCGTAGATCAAACGCGCTAAATTGAGTTTTTATTTATATTGTTTGCAGGGCATAAAGGGCAAGGCGACCTATCAGGTGGTAAAGACATAAACTTTAATTTCAGATTATTTATATCCTTGCACAAGTACTTGGATAGTTAGACCTACGGAGTTGAGAAATAGGAAACAAAAAATTAAATACGTCCGTTGCGTATTCAACAGGTTACTACGTATAATATTTGCATTAAAAAAATAGTAGCACTTGCTCAATGAGCCAGTTTTGGGTTAATTTTTGGTCAGAATACCACCATGGTCTAATAAGTTTAACATATTGGATTTTTCTACCAATGAATTTTCATTCCGTTTTGCATTAACGCAGCTTAGCGGTGTGCAAGATGACGCAGTATAGTAGCATATGTGCACGTAGTATTTAGTGAGACAACCTCTTTGTATACTCATTGAGGGTACCGGTGCGCAAGCAAAGTCAAGCAGGGCTGCCGCGGCTAGCTCTCCCCCTGGCGTGATGCTTATGATGAGTTCTGTACTTTTAAAATGTATAATCTTTAACGGTCAAGGAAAACATCGTGAGGAAACCTGCACGCATGAGATACCTCTGTTATGTTCTCAAAGGAGTGTGAAGTCTACCAATCTGCACTAGGCCAGCGTGTTGGACTCTGGGAGCGTAGGTTAACAAGGATCGTGATGATGATGGAAATAGAAAATATTCATCAGAGAAACTCAATACGATAAATTTTTGGAGTTCTGACCCCAAAACTAGGAAATCCCGTATTATAGGGTGATAATGATGATGATGGTACTCATTACAGATATGCTAGTACTGAATAATGAGTAAACCCTGGTTAATTACCAGCGACATACTGCGAGTACCAGAGATATCCAAGACTTCTTGCAATAAAAGTCTGAGGATTGTGCAGATTACATTGTAATAGTAACGATATAAAAGTACTTACGCCAACCATTTGCGGTGCCAAACCTACTTGCACCTGCAGATATAAATTACTCGAATGTAAGAACAAAAGTGATGTGAGTATCCAACGGGAAGGTCAAGGAACTTTGAGTGTTAAGAAACATAATTTCTATACCATACTAAACTTTAAAGGTGATGATCCAAAATCGCAATTGTTTGCGCACCGGTACCTTCAATGAGTATACAAAGAAGACTCACTTTACACTTTTTACACACTTGGTACAAGTGAAATCTTAATAGCTTAAAACGCACATAATTTAGAAATGTTAGAGGTGCTGGGATTCGAACTGGGCCCCTCCAAAGTTAAGTCGAAGTATTAACCACTAGGTTATAACCGCTTCACTACTTTATCATAAATAGATTAATATACTATTATAGTTCGATGCGTTTTTTATCTCGGAGCGGGTTGCGCACATCTGCTAGTGTTTTTTGTGTGCAGATGCACTTTCGTAGCACCTGCCAATCTGTGCGAGCGCAGGTGGATGCAATGTTTACGTTTTTTTACACTGTATGTAAAGGCGCGGCCATCTTTACACGTCTAATGACCTGCGGACTCTAGTGATATTTTTAGCGCGCCTTTACCGTACTGGAATTTTATTGAGCCCATTTTTGATTAGATGGTAATTAGCTAAGTTATATAGCTTTTTTTTTATTTATACACTTTATTTGTACACCACAAATAGGAAAAAAAAACAATGGACACAACAAAAATAAACTTAAAAAGTAGGATACAAAGGGCGGCCTTATCGCTTAGTAGCGATCTCTTCCAGGCAACCTTAGGCCTAGGAAAGAACAGGAATGGCGAACCTTTTTACATGCCAGGAACACGTGGCGCCCTCTGTCCGACAACCTGAGGCGTAGGCTAAGCGCAGTGGGGTGAATAGGGTCTTCGACCAGGTTACGCATGAGACAGGTACATGGAAAAATTCAATGGAAAAAATCCCTTCCAATACGAGTTATATAAAATAATTTAGGTAGGCAGTGCTTTTGTGCATGTATGAAGTGCACGCCACTGGTTAAGCCTCATGTGCCTGAAATTAAACCGGCAACCATGCCCTGCAGATCGGAACACAGCAATGCTGGACTACAGCAATGCTATATTATGAAAATTAAGTTTAATTTGCTATACTCCGCGAAAAGCAGGATAACCTGTATGGTGTAATTTATAATTTCTTCAATCCTTATACTCAACACCAAACAGATCTTCGGCAATGTACCCTCTACGCACGTTTCACTCCGAAACCGGAGCATCCTCAGGAGATGTTGACTTTACAATGAATAACTGTTAAGGAGGAGATGTTGAGTTGTTGAAAAAATATCCCCGATTTTAAAACACTCTTGATTATTTCCATGCTCCTATTTGCCTTAGCGTGCTGATATAAAGCCTATAGCATTCTTAGATAGATGGGCTATCAAACACTGAAATAATTTTTCAAATCGGACCAGTAGTTCCTGAGATCATTGCATTCACGTAAACAAAAAAACAAAACTTATCAGCTTTACATATTAGTATAAAATGTCACCTGTTCGCATTTCAACCACAGTATGATGGTCGCTCCAGGTCTCCTTAGCTGCCCTTCGGTAATCTTCTGCTGGTCAAGAACCTCGCTGTGACGCCGACCCGTTTTGAGCCAGACTTCTATTGCCCTGTAACAAGAACAACCAATAAAGTTCTATTTTTCGTGTGTCTGTCAAAATCACCTAACTAGACAATCTCTTGACAATGACGTAAAGAATCGTCGGTATAAAAATAAAACATAAAAAAAAAACCTAAAACCAGAAATAAAAAGCATAAACCAACTAAAAATATTTTAAGTCGTTGCCAAGTAAAATGTAAAATTTTCTAAGTACCTTCCTGGGCACTATAGAGAACGCTATTCAAAGTGAAGCTCCTGTTTTTTTGACGTCGGTTAAAATAAAAGTTATGATATGAAAATGACCAGTAGCATTATTTTTTCCACATAAAGAAGGAATAAATATTTTTTTTATTATATCCCATAGGGAAAGCGCAAAGGTATATCACCGTACAGCCAAAAACGGATCATTAAATTCGTCTGCTCTATTTTTAAACATTTTATCAACTTGGTACTTTTTTAGCATCTAATTTGCAAGCGCACGATGTGTCAGATGTTCGGCGTACTAACTACTCGTAATGGGTACTTTATAAGTCTTAAAGTGCACTTTATATAAGTCCCTGAACCATAACTTAAAATACTTCTACTAAACTGTTATTTCTCTGATCTCGACGCTTGCTTTATCGTGTTTATAGGTACATAGATATAAATAGATGCGCTATATCAATACTATACTATACTTACTTAATAATATAAATGCGAAAATGCGTTCGTTTGTTTGTCCATTCTTCACGTCCTAACTAAGCAACCAATCAACTTAATTTTTAGCATAGATCTTTTTGAAAGTAGGAGTAATCTAGGCTACTTTTTTTACTTGAAACGACATCAAAACATGGTTCAACATCAACATCAACAACTCCCAAAGATGGTTCTCTGTAAACTGTTTTTTACACCAAATATCGTCCTTTCTTTAAGTCCTAACAAAGTAACCAAATGCCTTATTCGCAGCGGGTAACACCGTGGAGCACCGCTAGTATTTTTTTAAGGTGAAAAAAATATAATATATACCTACGTCCTATTTGAATATAATCACTCACACATCTGTTATTACTTACTAAATAAGTCAATTAACTGCAGTGAAATAACAATAAAATAAACCGCGCCATAAACATTACAAAGGTATATAATTAATCAATCATATAAACTTAAAGAAAGCTTTATTAGTCTATGGCTCTCGTTGGCCGTTACCTCAATCATTATGTTTGTATACTCTTTGACCTCAATATAGAAGCGTCTGAATATTGTGATCTACGCCATAGATTTATTAATCTACAGTCGGTTGTAAGACAGCGAGTTTACTATTTTACGATACCTCAATAATAAATCAATAGTTTTTAAAGAGTCATAAACGAAAAAAAGTTTAAGCAACAAGCTAATCATAAGGAGAAGACATAGCGCATGAGCGCTTTATCACTACTTATAGGATAAGAATGCAATACAAAAAAAATCTGGTAAAATTAAAATTTAATGGAACACATGTGATGTTATAAGTAAAATCAGGTAAATGGATATGATAAACGACATAGTTTTTGTATTTGTGATGAAATATGGTCATAAAAAACAAGTACGATATCCAGGAGTAGAGCATGGTATTTTTTCGGAGCCTATTGCGGCTTTTATTATAGATTTGTAATGGTGCTCAGGTTGACCAACAAGAAAAGGTTCAAAGTACATCAATACAACATAAAACTCATCTAGCTAGTTTTACTTTAGCTGCGAAGCGTTTTGTGTAAAATCCGTTTTGAAGTTCGAAATAGAGTTTGAAAAATAAATTATCCACTTCAAAATAATATAGAGTTATGGTATATCCCGTATTGTTTACGATACGGAGTTATGGAGGAATAAAGCAAGAATAACAAGCCGACGTTACGCCTAGAACCGATGAGTTTCTTTATTTAACTTGGTTAAAATCTGTAACTGTCAAATTGGAATAACTATTATTCAATTACAATTTCAAAGTGACACGCCCAATACCCTAGATATTTGTTCGGACTCAGTGGTCCGGTCATTTGGCAGAGGGGAACATAAAGTACTTTAAGCTTCTCCCCCTATACTGAAAGGGTCGGACGGAGATGCTTTATGTAAAACCGAATGGTTAATAGACGTGTGTCTAGTGCCAGACAGAAAAAAAAACATAAGCAACAGGTGCGGGTCGACGACCTCGCTTACATCATGGCGGGAAAAAAATGGCAGCTCAAAATCTTGTTAGGTTAAAGATTCGGTCGATGAATTCCTACATTATTACGATTCGTTTTTAGTTATGGCCTTGTTAATTTTCTTGAATGGATTGTAAGCATTATTATGGAAGCATATTTCAAGTTATTTAGTATTTCTGGGAATCGAGTTTTTTGCGTTCAAGCATTTAATCTTTTGGTGTTTAATATTCTTGCATACTTTTTTGTTAGCAAAACTAAGCACCTCTTATAATTTTAATATTATCTCATCTATACTCTATACCGAATAATAATATTGGAGTGTCTTGTTGGAATTTTGTAATAGAACTGCTTGACTAAAGCGTAGACAAAATCAAAATTTATTTATTTCTAGTAGGCCTAGTTTATAAGCTCATTTGATAAATCAAGTTAGTGTGTTTGTAGTGAATCTACCATCGGTCAATTCCCGAGCATTACTTCGTGAATAATAAACGACAGTCCAACTAGGAACATGTCACGGTGTTTTACAATTCTTTTTCAAATTACAGAATCTGTCTGTCCGTTTGACAGTCTGATTCTGATGACTCAACTGACAGACAGGCGGCAGGCTGTCTCTATTCATTAGAGACTACCGGTTCTCATGGAATACAGGAGCTCCCATTAATTTGTGTCGTTTGCTTCAAGGGTTCTCACAATTAGAGTCTCGGTAGCCTAACGCTGAGGGCTAGCCTAATCGAAAATTCTTAGATTAACTTTTTTTTGTTTAGTTAGACGGTATAGCTAGATAGCTCTAGACTGTATTCTCACCTGCTGCGTTACGACCATCACTGATTAGACTGTTAAAACACTTAAGATGATAGCGTCCATGATGGTAGCAGGCTAACTTGCTGAGGGTGTAGCAGTTAAATTAAATCCTTCCTATGCGGTATCGTTCAGGATCTTCAGGACTAAATCGCTTGGCCGCACGTCTTTTAGGATGGTATCAAACCTAAATATAGTGGAACCAGACCAGAGGAAATTCAGCAACTAATTTAAATGCCAGGATCGAACATCAGACCTCCCTCTTCTAAGACCACACCACACACCACTGCGCCAGGCAGGTCTACAGGTTAATTACCTAAAATTCGATTAAGGCCTGGGTCGGTCATTCTTTTCGGTAGATTTCTGGGTCACAAAATTATATTTTTGGGTTTTTTTACCTAAGAAAACGTCAGTACCAGTTCTGTGTTAGGAAATTGGAGTGCCATAGAGACAGAGAGAGGGTCTCTCTCCCGATAGATATAGAGATAAAGGGAACCGCAACAATGACTCCACGATACTGTTAATGCAAGATGGACACGATCAACGTTGGTCGAGTTGTGCCCGAATATTGGATGCACCAATAAAGAGCCATAGAGAAAGATATAAAGATAAATTATTTATTGCACACACTTAAAAATCAAAACTACACTAACTATACACATGGGAATTAAGTTTAGCGAGCTTTAAGCGATCTTTGAAGCAAATAATTACGGAAACGGGATAATGCAATTAGCAATTGGTAATTTTATTTATACATAGAGGTGCGTGCCGGTGTTCAAACTCGTGGCCCCCGAAAAAAAGGCCTACGTCCTAACCACTAGGGTATCTTTTTTTTTTTTTTATTCCACTACAAGTAGGCAATTGACTACAATGCACAGCTAGCATGGGCAGTAGACAATTATATCCCCGTGGGAAGGATAAAAAATTATCTTCTCCCACAGCTTTATCAAATCTTAGAGCAATGGTGCACAAGTCGAAATAATATCCAAATAATATATGTGTAATAATAAATGGAGGTTAACTTCTCCTATTCAATATTCCCGGGCTTTAGGAGGTGGACACGTTAATTATATGCCTCGTTAGGGGATATAGTCGGGGGATATAATTTTCATCTCATGCTCCTAGCCCTGCTGGTGGTGATAATGCAGTCTATTATAGCAGTTATAAACCATACCCCTATTGATTACTACGCCATCGTACCGGAGTTAAGTGAATAGGAGGAGGATAAGTAAAACGGAGGAGGATAAGTAAAACGGAGGAGGATAAGTAAAACGGAGGAGGCTTCGCAACGCATCTTTGTCGGTAGTAAGTAATTTCAAGAAGTTGGTAATAAGCAATCTGAAATATAAAAAGTTTAAATAATAAGTCGTATTAAGTAGTTAGTTAGTTAATGCAGTGATGAATTATTTATAATTTTTGTAATAACTGTAATCTCTTTTAAACTTTTTAAGTAGCCCTATTTTTTTATTTTTTTATTTATTATTTATGTACCATAAATTGTGATTGTGAACATAAGATACATGAAGTGTACAAAGGAAAGCTTATGTCTATAAGAGATCTCTTCGAGCTACCCCAGGATGTGAGTAAGATGATTTAATTGTGGTATAGGTCAAATAAAGGTACAATATACTTCATAACTACTAAGTTTTTTAATATAAGTTTAGTAATTCGTGACAATGATGTGGGTCTTGTGCTCATGCTATTTTATTTTTAGATGTAATTTTTGTTATTTTTGTGCATGACTGTCTGTTGTTCCTAATAAATAAATAAATAAATAAATAAACTAGCCACGGCCTTAGAGCCTGCCACCATACCAGATCAGCGAAAATTCAGAAATTAAAAGTTCGCAAATTGGGATCCAACCCGGTACGTGCCTTATATTCAAAAAATTCAAAATTCAAAATTCATTTATTTCAAGTAGGCCTAATATAAGCACTTTTGAAACGTCAAGTCTGTCTGTTTGTAGTGATTCTACCACCGGTTCGGAAGGCAGATTCTACCGAGAAGAAGCCGGCAAGAAACTCAGCAGTTGCTCTTTTCCAACATCAACAATTTACATTTTGCATTTTAACATTCATTTTTCTATCTTGTGAGAGCTGAAAGCGGAGCCGGATGCTTCCAAGCAACCTTGTCATTATGGTGTCATATGACCATAGCACTCACCATTGCGCCAGGAAAGTCGTCAAATCACTACTTTCTACTAGACCGTCGAATATAAGAAAATAATAAATTCGTAACTAACGTATCCCTTATAAACTTTTTGCCATCTCAGCCTTCGGTCGGGCAATTGCCGACAACTGTGCCCATCCGCTCCTTTGTCACGTCACTCGTTCATTATTTCATTATTTGTACGCGCGGAGAAAGGCAAAAGAGGAAATTAATACACTTTGGCCTTCTCTCTTCGTTGGAATCCATTAAGCCGGTCGCGTTTTAAACACCCCTTAAAATATGGTCATGAATAAAAATTTGATAATTAATCTTAATTTATGTTTCGTTTATTAGCGAATCTATATACCTAAAAACATAATAAAACATTTTTTTATAAAAAAATGTGTTGATGTAAATTACTTGCAAATTAAATGTAATGTACGCACCTATTATTTTGTTTTTTTTAATCGCTATTATATTATATTATTATGGATACTTAGAGAAGTTCATAAAGGTTTTAGGATGTTCAAAATAATCATTTCTCAATACAAATATTATAAATGCGAAATAGTGTTTGTTTGTTTGTTTGTCCTTACGCGCTAACTAAGCAAA
Organism: Pararge aegeria; assembly: GCF_905163445.1. NCBI lineage: Eukaryota > Metazoa > Arthropoda > Insecta > Lepidoptera > Nymphalidae > Pararge > Pararge aegeria. The sequence continues at coordinate 3,225,013 of NC_053195.1, read as the reverse complement.
CAAAGGACTTGATTATCGGCATAGAGTTAGATGAAAGGATTGGGTTTTACAGGGAGGTTATAGGTTACTGTTTATCCCCGGAAAACAAACAGTTCCCACGGGATTTGTAAAATGCCGTTATAAATGCGAGGAAAAACGCAGGAAACAGCTAGTATATAACAATTTTCTAACTCCAAGAAATTCTTAGTGCCAGACTAAAAAAATTCTTTAAACATACCCCCATATATTTAACTTGTGATCGTCCTTTATGTATGAGATAAGAAGAGAAAATAGGAAGATTTAATTATCTCGTGACGCGCATTTTTACCCTACTGACCGGAAGTAGAATCCTGAACCGCGTTAACCTTATCCTTAGCCGAACATCCCAATCACTAGGCCAACGAGTACCAAAGCTATTGAATTACTGTAATTAATAAACCGTAAACGCAATAAATTAACGTGTAACTTTTGCGAGCATGACCTGGTGGGACAATTAGTCCGTCCCTTTCGTCCCCGCTCCGGAGATGCGAGCACATGTCTCGTGGACTGATTAAGACAGGAAGCCGTTCATTAAGCAGCCACCGGGTGACTACACGGCCACAGACTAAGTGGAAAGATGGCCGGAGCACCCGCGGACTAATTCGGTTCATTTCAAGCAAAATCATACAAAAAAGAAACAATTAAAAGAAGAAAGAAAAGTATTTTTATTGCTAATTAGGTAAATTATTAAAAGAAACTAAAGGACCACTTCCTATCGCAATGCTGTATTATTGTTTAAACTTAGTATATTTTTTTTCGTTTGCTCTTTTTTATCTAGATTTGTTCTTTAGCATTGTCAGCATTTAATATTATTTTATATATAATTTAAGTATTTGTTTTTTTTTTGTTATTAGTTCTAAAATGTATGTTTTTGTTCGCGGCACTAGATGGATCTTAAAGCTTATACTCTCATGTCTCTCTTCTTAATCGTTTTTTCTCATTCTAACTATACAATCTACTTAAAACCTTATCGAACAACTCAGCTTAACTGGTACTTTCTCACAAATCAACTGGCATGCATCGAACTGCTGAATTGCCCCTTCTATAAATGACCAAAGATGGCATGCAAACCTATCTCCAAATACGGTATCCACTTAAATTTGGTTGCGGATAAATCCGGGGTATGTATTACACAAATCTATCGCACAAGCAATGAATATAAATTACTCATTATTTAAATACATAGTTAATTCATTTCATTTCATGCTCATCTGATTTCCAATCGAAGATATGTGTTTCATACAATGTCTATCTATTTCCTTATAGTCAGTGTAACCGACTAACCAATTGTATAATATACCGCGCGATAACTTCATTTATGAACATTCCCATGCTCAATTAACTTCTAATGTACTTAATACGCGTAAAATAAATTAATATGTTTAATATGAATTTGTTGCCACCTCGACCAAAAGTCGTTAATTGTTGTTGACCTTGGATTTACTTTGCTATACAGCCCCTGTAGACACAAGACATTACTATCCTCAAATGCTCAGTAAGGCTAGGGGCAAAACTATAGCATCATCATCGTCACCATAAACTCATTACATGGCACGGGTCACCCCCCAGAAGGAGAAGGGCTTAGGATGTAGTCCACAACGCTGGTGAAGCGCTATTGGTACTTCACACGTTTATTGAGAACGTTATGGAGAATTCTCAGGCATGCAGGTTTCTTCACGATGTCTTCCTTTACCGTTTAAGCTAGTGATATTTAAATTGCTTAAATTAAAAACGCGCATAACTCCACAAAGTTTGCGTAAGAGGCCGGTGATCGGACTCGGTCCCCCCAAAAGGTAACTGGAGCCTTAACAACTAGGCTATCATAACTAGACTAGGTTGTCACCACTATGTATAGCCGGTCAATTTGACGCTCTCCGACTCCAAGGCTGTGGGTTCGATTCCCACTGGAAAATTTCTGTGTGATGAACAATAATGTTTTCCAGTGTCTGGGTGTTAATATGTATATTATTCATAAAAATATTCACCAGTCCTCTTAGTACCTACAACAAAAGCTACAATTTCTTTGGGGTTAGATGGCAAAATGTGTATTGGTCGTAGCATATTTATTTATATATTTATTTATGGAATAGCGTTGTTTTTATTTTATGCCAAGTCAGAAGTGAAGTTGTAGCTTGCCAAGTTGACATCGTTCTACCTTGATAAGTATGGAGTCGGAATCGGTAAACCTATTCAGTCCACGCAGCATCGCATAGGAACGCGTGAGCGCTAGGGTGTTGACTAGTCATGGCCGAAGCCACTCCAAACAAGCTGGATAACACCTAATGTATAAGAACTTGTCGAGACAAATACAACGGCACTATGTTGTCAAGTTAAAGAGATCCTATGTCCACGTTTTAACTCTATCATCAGATCCTGGACATCACCGTCAATAATCTATTAACACTCTTTTCGGTGCTGTAATGATGAGTACTAAAATGCAAAAAAATAAAAAATGTTCTGCATGCTCTGACGACCTTATAACGCTTGAGCAACTTAAGTGCATTACTTGTGGTCTGCGATATCACTTTGATTGTATTAACTCCTCAAGCAAAAAGTATCAAGAGCTTTCAACAGACTACAAAGGTAACTGGCTATGTCCCTCTTGCCGTTCTAAACAACCAAAAGGAGACAATTCTAACACGCCAGTGCGTGGCTCTGGTAGCACCTCTCACGATATCAGTCCTACGTCCAACGTCACGTATAGACGTGTGCATCCCTCATCCCAAGCGCAATCTCAAGAATCTTTCACCCTAGAAAATGTCAAGCAGTTTATTCAAGAAGAAATGAAAATCCTAGTAAACAAAATGGAAAAGAACATAGCCAAATTAATAGAAAATAAAACAAGAGAAATGTCTAAGGAAATAAACGAGATCAAGGACTCTATTGGCTTCATCAATAATCAATACGAAGACTTAATAAAGGAACTTCAAGGAAAACTTACGCAGGTAAAAGAAATAAAACAAGAAAATGAAACGCTTAAATCAACTGTAAAGGATCTTAACAGTCGACTAAGCATCATGGAGCAGCACTCGAGAATGAGTAACTTGGAGATACAATGCCTGCCCGAGCATAGAGCTGAGAACTTACCCAATATCATCACTCAAATAGGAAAGGTAACTGGCACTTGTATCTCAGATGCAGATATTCACAAATGCACAAGAATTGCGAAGATAAGCCGTGAAAATCCACGACCCCGTTCTGTGATCGTGAAGTTCTCGAGTCCACGAATCCGGGATACATTCTTGGCTGGAGTGATGAAGTTTAATAAGAGAAACAAAGATGAAAAGCTCAACACCAGTCATATCGGAATAGGAGGCGAGAATAAACCAGTTTATGTAGTCGAGCACTTGACCCCAGAATTAAAGAAAATACATGCCTCCGCTAGACTGACAGCTAAAAAACTAAAATACAGATTTGTATGGATAAAAAATGGTCGTGTTTTCTTAAGGAAAACTGATGAATCGGAACATATTGTTATACGGAATATTGAACAGTTGGAACAGTTAAAATCTTAATATTCTATATCTAATGTTTAGTCTTTTATATTATTTCAGTAAAAATACGATTATTTGACAATATACTACCAAAATGTAAGGGGCATCCGTAGTAAAACAAGGGAGGTAAAACTTAATATCTTATCTAACGACTTTGATATCTTGATCTTTACAGAGACATGGCTCAATGACGGGGTTTTCGATAATCGGTACACTGTTTATCGGAGAGATAGAGAGCAAACTGAAACAAATAAGATAAAAAACGGAGGGGGCCTCATGATTGCAATTAAAAATAACTTAAAATCTTGCCGCATACCACAATGGGAGAGTAGTTGCGAGGACCTGTGGGTTAAGGTGGATGCAGTTGTACAAGGTAAACCTAGTCAGATATCTATTTGCGCTGTGTACCTGCCACCACCTATTAAGAGAGATAAACTCAACGAATTTTTGTTGAATACATCTAAAATAATTAATAGAAATGAGCATGTGCTGCTAACAGGTGATTTTAATATGAGCAGTATATCTTGGTCAAAGTTACCAGAGTTTAATTATTTAAATCCATCCAGTAGTTGCTGTTTGGATTCAACTTTTATAGACTTTATTGAAGAACACGATTTAAAACAATTTAGTTCCGTTTTCAATAATAACGAAAAATTACTCGACTTGGTATTATCCAACTTCGCCCAAGTAACTGTAAGTAAAAACTCAACCCCAATAACTATTATTGACAATCATCATCCACCCTTAAACATAAACCTTAAACTAGATAAGTTAACTACCATAAATGAAAAACTCATTGAAAAATATAATTTCTATAAGGCTGACTACAACGCTATTAACAAAGAATTAGACAGTGTACCATGGTTAGACCTGTTTCAGCACCATGACAATGTCAATGTAATGCTCACTATATTTTACGAAAAATTAAACTCAATTATTAAAAAACACACTCCGAAGACTAAACCCAGAAATAAAAATTTTCCCGTTTGGTATAATAATAAATTAATTTTTATGTTAAATATGAAGAACAAATATAGGTTAAAAGCTAAAATATATAAAAATCCTTTATATATACTAAAGTTCGAATCGTTGAGATTTAACAGCAACATTTTAATTCAAGAATGCTATAATAAATATATCGATACAATTGAAGATAACCTCGCTAAAGATCCCAAATACTTTTGGACACATTTAAAGAACGTCAGAAGATCACCAAACACCTACCCGACTAGAATGGTATTCTGCGATAAGGTTGCTACTACAGGGATCCATTTTGGGGCCTCTTTTATTTAATATTTTTATAAACGACATCACTAGCTGTATCCAGAATTCAAAATATTTTATCTTCGCCGACGATCTTAAAATTGCAAAAATGATCTTGAAAGATCAAGATGTTAGATCCCTACAGGAAGATATTGATAGAGTCGTTGATTGGTGTAACATAAATGGCATGGACCTTAATCCTACCAAATGCTCATTCATAAGTTTTACACGCAAACATTCTGTCTTCCAATCTAAGTACACAATCAATAATGGCCCACTCCAGAAACTTGAACTCGTCCGCGATCTGGGAATAACTATTGATGCCAAATTACGATTTAATGTCCACACTGAAAACATCTGTAGATCAGCGCGTAAAATGCTCGGCTTCATGTGTAGAAATGCGAAACCATTTAAAAAACTTAAAACTAAAAGACTTTTATATGCTACGTTGGTTAGAAGCAAACTTGAGTATGCCTCGGTCGTATGGAACCCTAGCTACCAGGTACACATAGACCGCCTGGAAAGTATACAAAGACGATTCACGCAACTTTATTCGATTGGATTAGATAAAAGAAAGCCTTATAAACATCGACTCAAGTCGTTCAAGTTAAATTCATTATCGGAAAGACGTAGGCTACACGATATGGTATTTCTACATAAACTCATAAACGGCACCATTGATAACTCTGAATTGTTGAGCCAAATATACCTTAAGGTTCCCTCTCGTATGCCGCGGTACCCTATTCCACTCTTCACACACAAATTTTATAGAACTAATCTCGGCCACCACTCCTTAATACCTAGGCTAAGTAGATTGTATAATGAATTTAGTGCTAAAAGTGAGTGTATTGATTTGTTAAACGATACATTAGGAAAATTTAAAACCAAAATTATTAAAACGTTTGGCACTTCGCTAGAGGGTGACTCGTAATCTGATAAATAGGTACCTCAACTTTGTTTTCTAAGTTCCTAAAATATTAACATTGGTAATGTAAGTTTCTATTTCAAATTCAAATTCAAAATTTCTTTATTCATGTAGGCCTATCACAGGCACTTATGAAGCTTTCTGTTTAAATTTTATTATTATAAATGTACATATCTTTTAATAATGCTTGTATAAAATTGAGTTATCGTACATACTAACCAGTGCATGCTGTGACTACCTATAAGTGAAATTATGTGTCATTTGTAACCTAAGGCTAGCTTTATTCATAACATAATAATACATGTAATTTTGTTGGTAGTCCTAATAAAAATAAATAAATAAATAAACACTGCAGTTTCCAGTGCGGGGTCGCTACCAGCTCCTAAAGAATCTAACGTCCAAAAAAACAAATAAAACCTCGTAAAAACATAACCGCAGACATTTATTATTACCACGGTGAAATTTCTATTTCAAGGTAAATTAATTGTAGGCAAATAAGAAAGGGCATCCGGCCCTCCTTTTACGCGTCGGTATGCGATCTTACGTCTCTTTTCCACAACCACTTTCATCCTTATTAAGGGCCATACAGACGACGGTCGAAATCCGCGTCGAGTAAGGGGACACTTCTTGGTCGCTGTGATACGCTCTGACAGAGTTAGTGTGGTGAGTGAAAGTAGTGTGGCAATGTTGCGACAACGCTTATCACTTGACTGCGTAGGTAAGAACGTGTTCCCACATGAATGGGTTATGAACTGAATGTCCGAAATTAGCTTTAACCCATCCCCAATGAATTAATGAAAGCCTAGGACTCCATAATGTTCTAAATGGCGTGTGGAGTCTTCTAATCTGGACTACAGCATAAGCCGTTCTCATTTGGAGAGGAGACCAATACTCTGGCGGGTTTTGGGTTAGTAAAAATGAATGTTTTTTTTTTATAGATAGAAGAAAAATAAGGACAGAAGGTATCTTCCGATGGCTAAGTATTTGATTTAGGGGATAAGCGAGAGAACGATACAATTTAGCAATAGAGAAATCGGTCACAAAGTTTAGTAGGCTAGCTTTCACTTCACTTATATCTTACCGGGCAGATTTTTTACTAATGCAGAGCGGAAATTATTCATTAGCAATCCGCAAGGAAAGTCCATACGCAACGTAAATTAAAAATATTTAACCATCTGCCAGATTTTATTAGGAACAATAAAATATTTAAAAAATAAACTTCATAGAGATGCTTTCAATCAGTACATGATTTTTTTGATATTGAGTATCCCCAATAAAATCGGTTTCCTTACCATACAAAGTCTTACTTGTGTTTACGTGAAAATGGCTTCGCCTAAACAATACAGTCCGTATATACGTGACATTATATAATAAAATTTATTAAATACACATTATGTATTGTGCAGAAATAAATTGAAATCTTATCTGACTAGAGCGATGTAATGCTACCTTGTAAATGCGATAAGCGAATAGTTTAGCAAAGGCGGTCAACTGAGCTGCGCGTCGCACACCTAGACACTGTCCTCCAAGCTTACAAGATCTCCACCTTGGTTGTTTATAAAACATCTCCTCCCGTCACTGTTCAGGTTAAAGAATTATTTATTTCTCTTAAAGAATAATTTTACATATTCACTTACAGAGAAATCATATTGATCTAATATTATTTGATTAGCAATCATATTAAACTTATTATTATAAATTATTAAAAATCCACCCTCAGAATCTGGTATAGGTTGCGAAATGCGAAGTCGTTGCCATAGTGTAGTTATAAGCGGTATTACAACTGAGATCCTAGTATGCGACTGCGACTGTTCATCTTCGCTTTAGTGAAAAACGGAGTTGGAATGTCGCGGTCGTCTACAGCGGCCCTAAAGAGTAATTACATTGTCAATGGGTAGTAGTGGACAATGGCCGAACCTGTTGCTGCCCGGAATCCACCTGTTATATACTATTACCGTATTACGACGGGTTATGAGGAAAGGACAAAGTTGCCCTGTCATGCTTATGTTCAAAATCTCTCGAGTGTTGTTGAAGATATCGTTTTACAGAATTTACTGAGTTGTTGTTACGGGTGACTTAAAAAAAAGTGTGTGTCAGCTCCGACGCACGACTAGAGTTTACTCCATAAGTACGATTGTCGAAACATACACAAAAAGAGTTTATTTAGCTGAATAAAGATTAATACCATATGAAAGGGTAAATTAAAAATCCTGTGTAATTTATTCACACACGGCGGAAGTGTAACTTCTTAAAAGTAGCCTACGGGAGATTGAGGTGGATGTAGAGTATCAGAACTATTAGGATAAATGTAATGTTTATTATTTAGTTTCCATGGTAACAAGAATAGGAAAAAAATGTATAAAGTTTTCTATCTCACTCTGTCCCATATATTTATGTGTTTGTTTCTTTACCTAGATAATATTCGGTTTCCTTGGTAACTTAAATAAGAAAAAAAAGTTAATGAAACAAAAGCGACGTTGCATGTTTGCGCATCACAGTTGCCGGGCATGCAACGTCGCAAAGCGAAAACGTAACGAGGTCATTCATCAGTAGATTTTACTCCTCACATTTTTCTCATACCGGGCGCCTTATATATGAAAATCGATTCTTAAGGAGTTAACGCTATCGCTTAGTAATCGCTACTAAGCGACAAGGCCGCCCTTTGTATCCTACTTTTTAAGTTTATTTTTGTTGTGTCCATTGTTTTTTTTTTACTATTTGTGGTTTACAAATAAAGTGTATAAATAAAATAAAAAAAAATTAACTCCAAAAAATGTTGAAGATTTCGATAGAATCACAGAATTTAGAACATACAGAACCCGTGTCCAAAGACAGTAAAAACGCCCCGCGCATATGTCCACACACGAGTACGTACAAGTGGTGACCCCGACGTGATCTGAACATGCAACCTTCTGATATTCTCATAATCAAATCTTCATAAATAAGCAAGCGATTTCCACCCTATATACTTAGAGAACGATAACAAAACGGGGACAACGATTCCCAATCAATTAATTTCAATATTTAGCCATCGTTACGTTTAATACCCCATTAGACATAAGATTACATTTTAATAATGTATAACAAAAACACGTGGTAGAACGCACTTACAATTGCAGACTATTGAAAATTACAGATCATTAAGTAACAAAAAAAAAAGACTTAAAAGCGGTCGTTGACTTCGCGGCCTACCGTGGACAAAAAATAATTATATCATAGGTTAGCACTTACAACATTGTACGACTGAGTTCGAGAAATTGTACATGAATCTTATTAAAATGCAATAAGGTTGGAAGTTGAATGGAATATTTGTATTGCGATACAGTTTAGTTTGGTTTGAATGGTCACATGTGACGAGTTGTCAAGTCGAGGCAGGGGATAATTGATGATCTGTCACCGTCACCTACGGAAGGTACCAGGCGTGGTACCGCGTAATGTATCTATACACCCATACGAAGTAAAATTGATATGTCGTTTTGCGATATTAAAATAACTGCCACTTTTAATGATCTTATTGTAGCATCATTATTTAAATAGCAGGTAACCAGTGGCGTGCATAGAGGGTATGCAGGGGGTATGCAGATAATATAAAATGAAAAAATCTCCAGTACGAGTTATAAAAAACTTAAGGATAGGCATTGTAGGAGTTATAAAAAGCCTATCCTTAAGTATTTATAAGTCATACTGGATATTTTCTTCATTTCATACCATCTGCATACCCTGTGCATATCCCTATGCACGCCACTGCAGGTAACGTAATAAAAACTTTGGGGGGCTAACGAAAGTGTGGAAGGCTAAAGGCAATATGGAGGTTCTCTCTGGAAGCGGAAATTGAAGGCTTCTATCGTCTATTGTATTTGTAGATCGGGATAGGTCTGGTTGGAAAAAAGTAGTCTAGGCTCAACGCACCAACAGGTCTTAAAGGGGTTAAAAGAAGAGAAGAGATTATTTATTTATTTATTTTATTACACACACGTCTACGTGTGAGTAAGGCGGAGGCTAGTACCAGTCATTCTCCTATATATTTTCTATTCTATATTCTCTGTTCCTATATATTCTATTTTCTCTCCATCTTTTATATCCTACTAGCTTTTGCCCGCGACTTCGTCTGCGTATGATTTTTTTTTTGGTGTGGCATTTAATTTAGTTGTAGATCTTAAAAAAAATTAAAGTATTCAGTATCTGGTTTGCTGCTCTCTATCTCTAACCACAGTTTGGGCAAAATTAAACACATTTTATAACCACTATAGTACAAAAATAATTATTTAAATCGGTTATAATTTGTCGGATGTGTAAAATCGGCAAACACTCATCCCCTCTTCCAAAGGAACCGAGCTTAATGTCGGGATACAAGTATCCTATATTACTTGTAACTGTTACTCAATGATTTGAAGCGTACAAATCTTATACTTCAAAAGTCTCGTACTAGGTTTGCTCGCTTTCATTATCGAGTCGCTTTCGCGTATTAAACTCTGTATCATGAAAGTAAAACTGACCTATTAACTCTCGATTTAGAGTCGCAAATCCTGTACTACAATGTTGTCTTACAAACGGTCTGTCAAAAGCCCGCGCTAAAGAATTGCACGCAAATTCGAACTTTAATCCAATGTGCATAAGATCAATTTTACTGTGACATTCAATTACTTCCATATTCGAAAACGACACCTCGATTGCGAGCGAGAAAATCTTGTACTATTTTTTTTTATTCCACTACAAGTTAGCCCTTGACTACAATCTCACCTGGTGGTGATGATGCAGTCTAAGATGGTAGCGGGCTAATATGTCAGGGAGTATGGTATTCATTCCCTTAATAGGTTTCTACGCGACATAGCACCGGAGCATTTAATCACTAAGCGGCACGTCTTTGTCGGTAGGTTGGTATCTAGCCACGGCCAAAGCCTCACACCAGACAAACAAATGCTAAAGGGTACTAAGCAGCGAGCCGTACTAGTTTAGTAAACTTGACCTCGACCCCGCTTCAATATTAATGTACCTATCAACTTAATTAGCCACGAAAAGAATATATTCCGCATTAAAAATACCAGTTAAACTGGTAATTATCACTATATGCTTGGTTATCATTGTGTGTGAACAATTTGTATGCCAGAATTAGTGAATGGAATATTCGCGGTACGTGAATGGCGTATTTCGAGTTTTGCTAAGGGTTCCGTTGATTTTCAGTCTCGTAATTTTTTCTTGCGTCGAGCTTGGTGGGCACGAAGAAGGACTCGAAAGTCCAGGTTCCAGTTTTGTCTTTCTGTGTATAGCGCTGAAAGCGATGGATCGATTTGCATGCAGATTTACTTACTTACTTTAAATAAGATCTTGGAAGATGCCTTATTTGACCGGAGTATGTAGTAATGGCTGAGTTTAATTTAATTTATTTATTTATTTTATGTATATTTATATATAAATAAATAAATATACTACGACAATACACACATCGCAATCTAGCCCCAAAGTAAGCGTAGCTTGTGTTATGGGTACTAAGATAACTGATGAATATATTTATAAATAATATATATAAAATACTTATAATATACAGATAAACACCCAGACACTGAAAAACTTTCATGTTCATCACACAAACACTTTCCAGTCGTGGGAATCGAACCCACGGCCTTTGACTCAGAAAGCAGGGTCGCTGCAAACTGCGCCAATGGGCCGTCAAGTTGTCAACAAGTTGTCTTAATATTATTATGGTGATCATACAATCTTGCGACTGTTAGTTTACCTTATTTTATGGTGGCCACTGCTACATACAGATGTCTGTGAGGCAGCCAAAGGCGCAATTTTTTCATAGTCATCGATTAAAATGATGCATAGCGGATCTCTAGAAATGCGTCCACATTATTAATGGCGGCAATGAGCGACCAATTCAGAGTATTATAATAATGTTCGGTAATTAATAAACCGACCGGCCGTGGGGGCACGTCTATTATTTTAAAAGTTTTGTCACCCAAATACAAGAAGTAGAGTGTTTCCATAATGCCACGTGAAACGAGCTAACTGCCTCGTTCGTCTGCCGCGATGCAGCATTGATTTGTTCCGGTCTGAAGGGCATGGATGCTGGTGTAATCCCAGCCACGAAATTCAAATTTAAAAATTCATTTATTTCAAGTAGGCCTAATATAAGCGCTTTTGAAACGTCAAGTCTGTCTTTTTTAGTGACTCTACCACCGGTTCGGAAGGAAGATTCTACCGAGAAGAAGCCGGCAAGAAACTCGGCAGTTGCTCTTTTCTCACTCACTCACGCTCATTCACTCAGCTCTTTTCTCACTCACTCACGCTCATTCACTCACATGAGTGTTAATACCTACGCCTCAGGTTGATAAAAACAGGGCACTTTTTAGGTCATGTTCCTTGCATGCTATGCGAGTTTTTGTTTATAGGTGGTTTTCTACTTTAAATCAGGTAGACCTGCTTTTCCGACTATCATTACAACAAAATAACCTATGATGACGTTGATTATCTTCATCATCACATTAACGCATTACCGGCCCACTACAGAGCACGGGTCTCCTCCTACAATAAGAAGTGGTTAAGGTCGTAGTCCACAACGCTGGCCCAGTGCGGATTGGTGGACTCCACACACCTTTGAAAACATCATGTAGAACTCTCAGGCATGCAGGTTTCCTCACGATGTTTTCCTTCACCGTTAGAGCAAGTGATATTTTAATAACTTAAAACGCTCAAAAGAGGTGCGAGCTGGGATTCGAACTCGGACCCCCGAAAGTGAAGTCGACCTCTTACCCAATGCGCTATCACCGCTATGACATTGATACACATTTGAAATTGTAGACTAAGGGCCCTGGGGGTTTGCATGTAGGAATAACGAGGCCTTTTGTCGGTTTACGGTTACGAAAAAAAACCGAGGTTTTTTTTCTGCTGAGAACACATCAGTAGGTACAGTTGGTGTTTCCGTGCCTGGGAAAGTAAGTCGCGTCAAAAGCCCTCTATTCAGGTTATTATTACTAACATGTGTTAATATTTAATCGCGATAAATAAGGTTGGTTGTTTGCTAGTTGAAGGCTTTATCGATCGTAAGAGCCTTCGACCACAATGAATATGATTGCCCGCATTGAATAAGCTATACGCTTTTAAATTCAAACTCTTGTGACAGCGAAGGCCTAGACAGTGGGACATTAATATTTGATCGAGAGTCGAGAGAGTCGAGCAGATGGTCCAACAATCTCTTATGAACAACAACATTTCGTACGACATGCGAGGAACTCGTGCCGCAACGTGCCGCAACGTGCCGCAATCTGCGGTATAGTCGATGAGCTGCATGCATTTGTCATTACACCGGCAACCGCGCTTTTCAAACCAGAACACAGCATTCTAATAATTCTGCTTGGCGGAAAAAAAAAGCTTGGCGGTAGTACTTCCCCGACGAGCTCTAATATAAAAAGCTCTATCTATATATATAAAACGGAAATTGTGTGGGTATGTTCCGAATAGGCTCCGAAACGGCTGGACCGATTTCAATGAAACTTTCACGGAATTTCCGGATTGACCTGGCGTGTAATCCTGTACAGTTTGGTGACGATCGGAGCACTTCTATTTTTGAACTGTCAAACTGTCAAATACAGCTTTTATTTACTATGATGATATTCTATTGTTGGGTGTACATGGGTGTAGATAATGATCTTCACCCGCTCGAGAAGAGAATAGAAGAAAATGAATACGGAGAGGAATAAATGATTTAATATATTATGAGACTTAAATTAAAAATTTAATGATGTAAGTTTATTGTTTAAATAAAATAAAGCAAAATCTAGCCCGGCGAAGCGGGCTGGGTACGCTAGTTACTACTAAAAATTATGTTAGCTTAAAAAGTCAAAACGTACGTGATTTTGCCGGCAAAGTAAAACCTCTTGTAACAACGGGCATGCGTCAAACTATCGGAAGCACAGCACATGTGTCGCAGTGTGTGACAATGCGCAGGTGGCGGCCATCTTGTTTTCTATAAATGCCTAATAACTGCTTATTGCTATCATATGATGGGATTAGTCAGTCTGTGGGTCTTTGGTACAGGCATTGTTCTTAGAAAATAAGATGACCCATTTTAAGCAATGCATATGTATTTCTATATACAGAGCACGGGTTCCACAATGAGAAAGGGTTGAGGGCGAAGTCCATCAAGCTAGCCCATTGCGGATAGGTGGACTCCAGACACCTTTGAGAACATTATGTAGGTCTCTCGAACATGCAGGTTTCCTCACGATGTTTTCCTTCGCCGCTAAAGCAAGTGATATTTTAATTACTTGAAACGCACATAACTTAGAAAAGTTAGAGGTGCGAGCTGGGATTCGAACTCAGCTCCTCAAAAGTGATGTCTAGCTCTTACCCAATGCGCTATCACCGCTATGACATTGATAAACATTTGAAATTGTAGACAAAGGGCCCTCGTGGTTTGCATGTAGTGTAGGAATAACGAGGCCTTTTGTCGGTCCCAGGTCGGTTCGTAAAATCGTTTAGTGGGTTATATCCCAGGAAAGGAATTCTAAAAAAACCGTAATATACGCAAATGAAGAACGCATGCAACAGCTAGTAAAAAAGCCGACCACGCAAAGTGAACCGAAAAAAAATCCGTTTCCTTTATTAATAGAAAGACCTTTTCCTGCCCAAGAAGTATAAGCATCCGACTTTATTACCCCCAGACATGAACATAGAAATACGGGCTATCGATAATATCGACATTTGCGAGTACCCCACTTGACTAACATTCATTTTTATCCTGGTGATCAACGAGTAACACGCTCACGAGACCTAACAGGTGGCAGGTAATTTTAGATAAGACATTTAATTTAGAATTGTCTTTAAAAGGAGTAGTTTTTGTTGTTGTTACTCCGTATTGTTTTATAATCAGCCTATTTGTTTTTTGATTATTTGGCAAATGCTTAAAAATACCAGTCCTCATCCTTTTAATAACAAACACATGTTTAAGTATATAATAAGTTTATAGTTTAATTCGTGTGATTTCGTCAACTGAAACAACTTAAATGTGTTGCTCTGTAACAACAAAGATTTATTTCGTTAGTTTTATTACATTACGCTACAATTCAATTTTTAGACAAATATGTTAAAACACTCCTACCTGTAACAACCAAGAAACGACAATTAAAGTTTATTTCTTAAGTTAATTCGCAAATAGTTTTTTGAATTATTCCTTTATGAACAATAAAAATAAAAAAAAAAATCTTTATTTTCAAAAAGATTACAAAAATCAACTGCTAGTGCATTATTATAAGTCACGCACAAAGGCACATAAAATTGTCTTTTTGACTGCCATATTTGTTTTGAACTGCTTTGCCGACGGCTTGGAGCGCGGGAAAATTTAAATTAGAGAATATTGAAACTCTAAAGAAGTATACTTTCTTTACAAGTATATATTTCACAAAACCTATTTCGCGGTAGGTATTGGTCCAATGGTTTCCAATGATTATTATTTGTTCAGTCAAATCAGTAGGAACTTCCATGTACCATATCGGAAATCGGAAATCTAACTGGAAAGTGTATTATTTTGGTGCAGTTTACGCTTATAGGTATGTCAAAGTATGGCAAAACCGACTGTCATTTCATGACAATATTGCTATAAGCAATGGTAGTAAGCCCGTTGGCGGGCAATGTAAATCAACATAGGTTATAATGTATAATCAATTGCGTTGGCATTGAATTCGGGTAAAAGTGCTATTCAATCCTACTAATATTATTAATGCGAAAGTTTGTATGGAAAGATGGATTTTTGTTACTCTTTCACGCAAAACTACAGAACCAATTCGACTGATTTTTGGAATGGAGATAGATTATACCCTGGATTAACACATAGGCTGCTTTTTATCCCGGGAAAATTTACGGTTCCCGCAGGATTCATGAAAAACCAAAAAACCGTGTACGAAGCCACGGGCAACAGCTGGTACACACTATGGGTATTTTTTATGCCCCATTGGTCCAGTACATTGGCAGAGGGATTACATTGCGTCCTTTCGCCCAAGAATGGTCCAGCTTTATACTATCGATAAGCGAGCAAGCAAAATACCCGTAAAACATCAAAATACCTTTCCGGTCATTATCAATGACATGACCGGACAGGCGTAAAATCGATATTGTTGTACACAGTACAACACTACTCAAAATAAATTCAAGCAAATTCAAACTTTACGCTGGATTCATAGAGTACAGATTATTTTAATAAAATTGAATACTTTTATTAGGTCAGCGTGTACACGGGCTGTATCGAAAACAATACTTTTTGCCTTTATGGTGTCGATACAATTTGATTACGTCACAATCGAGACTGCGTATGTAATCGATTTGTCAATCGATTCGTATCACTGAATAGGATTCGGCTCGCATCTCGCCTTCGCTTTTCCAATATGTTGGAGGACATTAATTCATTAATTAAAACTAATTGTTCAATAATAAAAAGTGGAAAAATCGTTAACGAGTTAATTTTGATAGTACGATCAAGTATTTTAGTGTCATATAACTCTTATTAAATATAACTAAGAAAAATCTACTTTGAGGGGATTCCGAGCCTTTCACCAATCGATTTTCACAAGCCGACACATAAGCTACAAGCGTCTTCGTACCTACGACTTCAACTTCTATGACCCACCGCGTTGCATCGCCCACCCTTTGCACGACTATATGTCTCGAGAAGCGTGATGTTAAATACTTTTTTTAATTACAATTTCAGAAGGTTTGTTTTAAATCTGACTGGTAGTTTGACGGCCATTGGCGCAGTTGGCAGCGACCCTGCTTTCTGAGTCCGAGGCCGTGGGTTCGATTCCCACAACTAGAAATGTTTGTGTGCTGAACGGGAATGTTTTTCAGTGGCTGGGTGTTTATATGTATATTAAAAGTATTTATGTATCATCTGTGTAGCGTAGCTTTTATGGGTGCTACCCATAACACAAGCTCCGCTTACTTTGGGGCTATATATCGTACGATGTGTGTATTTTTTTGTTATCACCATCTCACAGTCGAGTTAATGTTGAGCTATGAAGTTAGAGCAATTCATACCCAAGCTGTATTATAAAGCTGGAAAATAATAGCAGTAGTACTTCCCTGTTAGTGGCGTGCACTTCATACATGCACAAATGCACTGCCTACCCCTAAATTTTTGTATAACACACAGATGCGAAGGATTTTTCCATTTTATGCCAGCTTGCTTCTTTATGCATACCCTGGTCAAAAACCCCGTGCACTATCATGAAAAGCCATACACTAAACAATACATTTCAAACGGGCCCGACACTTTAAAGCCTAAGACTATAAACATGTACAATGTATCTAAGTGTAATAAGACGGCGAACTTTGTGGCGATTGTTTCGCGGGATATTACTGTAGCTTCAGTACAAGATTTGCGCGCTCGCAATCGAAAAGTCGTTTCAAGTAAGAAAATACTTGAACACCTGAGTAAAATGGATCTTATTTACATAGCACCATATCTCAAATTTGTCTAAAATAATAATTTATTTGCTAGAATCGTGGGTCATAACAAGTCGCTTTACAATATGTAATTAAAATACATACCTCCACAATCTACTGTCAACGATAATCTTTTCTGATTCGATTATTATTTCAATTCAAGTAATATCCAACCTATATACCTATCACAAATAATATTTAAACTCAAACGAATTACGATTTTAAGCTCGGCTTTTGACATTTGTAAAAAAAATCTGAAGTACCCGATTGAGACTCTAATAAAAGTGAAATTCGGTCAATTTTATTATGAAAATTAAGCTTAATTTCCTATACTCGACGAACAGAAGGAGAATCTGTGTGCTCCGTATACTCCACACCAAACAGATCCTCGGCAATGTACCCTCTACGCACGTTTCGCTCCGAAACCGGAGCATCCTCAGGAGATGTTGACTTTACGATGAATAATTGTTAAGTGAAAAATTAGCCAAATGTCGCCTTTTATACCTTCCCTATTCCTATTATTTTACTTTAATTTATTTATTATTTAATGTTACTTTGACGATAGAGTTTAATGCTCGAAAACAGAGTCGAATACTGTTAATTTAACTTGACGGCGCGAGAACGCCATGGCATTTCACAGATAATGATTGTGAAATTAATTATTATTTATCATCACGACCGCCATCTAGTCTACATTAAATAACTAAGGTAGGCCCTAGGTTTAGTGCGTGTTGCTGTCCCTTGAAGTGTCATAGAACATCAGAAAAAATATTTTTTACAAATTTATACCTAACAGTTCATATCCTCTCAGAGTACAAAACTCTCCTAAGTACAGAACTTAACACTTTATTTTTATAGTAATAAAGAAAATCCAGTTTCCCCGATGTGGTGGACTTACTGCCTAAACCCTAAGTAGTCTGAAATAAATTATTATTTAACACATGTAAGTGGGTAAGATGTGAAAATCTCACCTAATGGTAAGTTATGATGCAGTCTGTTATACTAGCGGGCTAACCTGTTAGGGAGTACGGTAGTCGTACCTCCTAATCGGTTGCTATACGACCCACAATGCCGGGAAGCAGATATTTTGTCGTACTAGGGTATTATATAATAGAAGAGCTATGAAAAATAACGTGCTAGTAAAGATTCGAACAGGATTGTTAGGCAGTCATTAATCAAAGCAACTAGCTACTAGCTTAGGGAGGCAGAAGATGTCACGCGTTCAGATGATTCATAGTTAGTTTTGTTGGGAAAAGTGTCAGATAAAAAGGTTTCTTGGAAAGATAAGATTCTTATAAAAATGTTTGTCTTTAAATCTTAATACAAAAAAGTACATACTGGTCTATATGTGATTTAGAAATGATTACTTCTGCTGTTATAACTATGATAAGCTCATGTTGTAATTTAAACTGCAGATTAACCTTACCAAAGTTGTTTTTTGTGTGTGTGTTTGTCAGGGAAGAAGGGGTTTTGCAAGGAGTGTTCCAGGCTGCTTCAGGTAAATCTTTTTTTTATTACATTACAAGCCAAGTAAT
Organism: Pararge aegeria; assembly: GCF_905163445.1. NCBI lineage: Eukaryota > Metazoa > Arthropoda > Insecta > Lepidoptera > Nymphalidae > Pararge > Pararge aegeria. The sequence goes on along the minus strand of NC_053195.1, from coordinate 3,206,342 downwards.
ATTAACCGTGGGTCTCACCTTTTGTAAGTGATGGTGCAGTCTAAGATGGTATCGGGTTATTCTGCTAGAGGTATGGCAGTTATATTAAACTTATACCCCACTTCTGGCTTATGTGGGTGAAATCTACTGAAAGCGAGATGCCAAAATTCTTCAGGGATCTCCTCTCTAGGGATCTCCTAAGAATGCACCGGAACGTCCGGGAGAAGAGGTTCCCCAATTACTCTATTCTCTTTATGTGAGGCACAACAGCCTGAGCATCAAGACACCGTCTTCCGGAACCATTTGTTTGAGGCCAGATCCCCCACTTCCTGCTGCAGCCTTCATCCTACGCCAGAATTGTCGCTATTATCGCTGGTTGAGAAAGACCTCTCGCGTAACACCCATTAAATCTCGACGCTTGACTTGGGAGTCCAAGTCATCCTCCCAACCGACCAGAACAGAGAGAATTTTAGAAATTATAAATTCCTAGACTGCCGCGGGAACAAGAAAGCATCCATTCTACGCGGACGAAGTCGCAGTTAATTGTGAGTGATATACCTAATAAGTATAAGCTACTTATGGCTTTCGAAAGCGTAATTGTTGATTAGTGTATAAAGGCTTATTACAATAAACCATTTAAGATTATCATTACAAAGCCCTAAAGTACTCGTGAAGACAAACATGACTGTAAAGACTTGTGAATAAAAACATGAAGAAATCAAAACTGTCCATGTTTATATTAGTTTTTCGTTGTTATCTTGATTATACATAACTCTTTTGAACGTGTGTTTGTCCCCGAAATCTTTCTAAATAGCTGGATCGATTTGAACGATCGACGTTTTGAAAACACATTTGAACCAGGTAGTTAACGTTGCGTTATCGGACAGAACTATGCCGAGTCCGCTAGTTTGTTATAGTTTCTTTGTACTATGTTTCATCGTCGTCATTACCAACACATTCCGGTCCACTCCAGGGCACAGTGCTCTTCCCAGAACGCAACGGGCGTACCTGTAGTCCATCACGCTGGCCAAGTAAGTATTGGTAGACTTCACAAGCATTTGAGAACATCTTGGAGAATTCTTAGGCATATCGGTTGTTCCTCGCGATGTTTTCCTTCCCCGTCAAAGCAAGTGATATTTAATTGCCCAAAAAATTAAGCTTTAAGCTAGTGTCTAATGGCACGAGATATAGAATCAAAAAATGTACATTTATGTACCTATATCACTAACATTTCCTAAGAATCGAAATTTGTATTTAAGTCCAAAAACTTGCATAAGAACAACGGGCTTTTTCCCCTGAGAAATGAGATCTGCACACATCAACCGCCTGATCGTATACCGTCACACTGTTCTTATGCAGGATGGCGGGCTTTAACGATTCATTAACGACTACCTACTCGAACTATTTATTTGTACTCTACGAGGCAGAGGTGCGCGGATCTTGCATTTTTTGGTCCCGCTCGGAAATCCAGTATTTGTGAACCATAGTTATTCCAAGAATATCTGGAAACGTTATTGTCTCTTCACAACTAATTAGCATTTTAGGGTTGGTATTTAAAAAAAACATAATAGTCTCCACCGTTAAATGTCACAAAAAAAGTCTTAATCTATGACAAGTGGTGCCTTTCACTTAGCCCGCATGCAGTGTTCAATTTCAATTACAAGCACCTTGAAGGAAAACGGCGAGGGAGAGGGAGGGTGGTATGCGTTGGTATACTTCCAGGGGGTGTGGGAAGGGGACGGCGATATAAACAAATCGCGGGGTCTTAAAAAGCGCCATGTGTCGTAGAACAGATGGTTCCTGGCTGCGGTGGCGCAGGTTGATTTGTGTTGGCGGTTCGTCGTTTTAAGTGTTTTTAGGGTTCCGTGCCCTTTGGGTGCCAACGGGACCCTATAACTAAGCCTTCACTTACCGTCTGACCGCCTGACCGTCTGTCTATCCGTACGTTCGTCTATACCTATTTTTATTAGGTATTAATGAATTAATGAAAAAAAGTAGTTACACAGATATGAACATAGAGCAAGAGGTACAATTTGGTGGCCTTATCGCTACATAGCGATTTCTTCCAGATAAGTATAACCATCATCATCATATCAACCCATTATCGACCCACTACACGGCACGAGTCTCCGCCCACAATGAGAAGAGTTAAATACTGTAGTCCACCACGCTGGCCCAGTGCGGATTGGTGGAATTCACACACCTTTGAGAATATTATGGTATTCTCAGGTATGCAGGTTTCCTCTGGATGTTTTCCTTCACCGTTGAAGCAACTGATATTTTAATTTAAAACGCTTAACTCCTACCCACTGGGCTATCTCCTAATAAGGTATATAAATGTATATTTCTTTCATAGTGATAATTGAGCTCTCTTCTTGAGCGCCTTTAACGCCTTTCGTTGCCTGGAAGAGATCGCTATGTAGCCACATAAACATATAGTCAAAAAATAATTTGACTATATGTTTATGTGGTGTACAATAAAAGTGTATTCATTCATTCATTCATTCATTCATTGACCCACTAAACATCAGGTGGGCCCCTGTTTTATCCGTCAATTATTACTATGAAAAAAATGTTTATGTAACTTATACGACCGAGAGGCCGGTCCCCAACAAGATGGACCAGCTGAAAAAATCAAAGTCGTGCCGCTGCTATCAAATCGCCAAAATGGCCTCCAACAGAAGCCGAAGGAGACAGTTTACCAGCGCGAAGTTAACATCTCACCAACACCTCGATCTTCAGTGATGAAGGAACGATCAGAGAGAAAGAGATAAATAATAAATAAATAAATAAATATACTACGACAATAAACACATCGCCATCTAGCCCCAAAGTAAGCGTAGCTTGTGTTATGGGTACTAAGAGGACTGTTGAATATTTATATGAATTATATACATAAATACTTAGAATATACATATAAACACCCAGACACTGAAAAACATTCATGCTCATCACACAAACATTTTCCAGTTATGGGAATCGAACTCACGGCCTTGGACTCAGAAAGCAGGGTCGCTGCGCCAATCGGCCGTCAAAGAGAGATGTACCTAATAGGCTTAGTTGTAGTCCACCACGTTGAATACGTGGGTATTGTATTTAAACCCACCAACCGGCATCAGAAAAGCGTAGGGTTCTACAACGTTTTGAAGTTTGTGGCAAGTCAATACTAAGCGTAGGCACCGACTAGAATTTTTTTTCTGAAATTTTAATTTAGAAAATATTTATTTTCTATATGAATATTAATAGTATTACTCTATTAAGGAAAGTCGGGTTTTTTTAAATTAAAAAACATTTTATGAAGCAATTTAATTTCCCTTGCTTGAATGGTAAATGAAAACATCGTGAGGAAACCTGCATGGTAATCTTTATGATGTGTATTTCTATTGCTGCCATAATAAAAAAAGTAATATAAATAAAAATACAAAATAAAGGGTGGTGTCTAGACTCGAAAAAAGATCTTAATAATGTTCATATGACGCTATATGCGTTTAATATCGTACCTTGGTACGGAACCTCTTGTGCGCAAAGCCGACTCGCTCAAAGCCGTTTTTTTTTTCGAAAGCGAAAGTCCGGCGAGGCTTTGTGTACCTTCAACCATTGTTGTAGTTTGTAAGTTTAGTAACCCTTTGTTTAGTGTACAGGATCGCCACTGGAAAGTGGCGTGCGTAGGTCATACCACCAGGGTCGTCTGCCCTGGTGGTATGATCTACGCACCACTTACCAGGGTTTGCGCTAAGCAGGCGTTCATGTTGTACTATGAAGGAGTGTAACTACCTCGTTGATCTAGTTGTTAGCATTTTTAACTACGGATCACGAAGTCCTGGATTTGAATCCCGGGTCGGGGTAAAAATTTTTAGGTATTGTGTTTTTTTTGTCTAAAGAATAGTCAGCCCGGAGTTCGGAAATTGGCGGTATCAATGCCCTTGTCTTGTAGAGAAAGTTAAGCTGTCAGTCCCGTTTATTATCACTCACTTGTGACAATAGTTGTTAAAGCCCACCAACCCGCATTGGAACAGTGTCGTGGGTCTATGCTCTACAACCGTCTCTTCTCTTCGTGGGTCTACCAATGCTGCGTTTACCGGTGCAGGGTGGCCATTCCCGTTGGGAACCCAACGCCTATCGGTTCTCCGAATTACCTACCATATGCTACTTTAGCTTCGCGACTTGTTAAGCTATTTCGAATGTAAATTTGGTTCCCATAAATAAAATAATAAATAAATATACTACGACAATACACACACCGCCATCTAGCCCCAAAGTAAGCGTAGCTCGTGTTATGGGTACTAAGACGACTGATGAATATTTTTATGAATAATATACATAAATACTTAGAATATACATATAAATACCCAGACACTGACAAACATTCATGCTCATCACACAAACATTTTCCAGTTGTGGGAATCGAACCCACGGCCCTGGGCTCAGAAAGCAGGGTTGCTGCAAACTGCGCCAATCGGCAGTCAAATAAAATATAAGCGAGCGAAAAAAAGCATAGAAAATAACTGCGTTAAGTAATTTATCGAATAGTGAAAATATAACGAAAGTTTCCATAAATTAAGAACTGTGCCTTGTATTATATTACCGGATTTCAGGTTTTCCCTAATGGTGTAACGTGAAAATATGCGTCGAATTTTCATTTATGAATTCCCGTTAAAATTGATAAAATGCTTATGCTAATGTGCATGGGGGCTTGTGAATTTTGCTTTTCTTTTTATACTAGAGCTTCGCGCGGCTTCATTTATTCCCTACTTATTTTAAGACCTACACTCTAAAAAAAAATTGGTTATTCCTAACAAGATAGTGATTGTTGTGATCAAGCATCTTGATTCCATACGAGCCTAACAAGAACATAGATACATCAAATAAGATGATAATGATTGTTTATCATAATTCAATGGACTGGGCAACTGTATTGCTCTTATTATTGTTACTTAACTAAGGCATATTCTTAACTGATTCAATTTACGTACTTGTTTAAGCTAAATAATTAAAAATGATCTAATCATACAAAGAAGTAAATAATAATAGAAACAACGTATTTATTTGTTAGAATCAATGAACATACCTACATTGTTAGCTCAATCTATAATGAACTTGCTGCTATAACTAATCAGCTTTTGTTGTTATGTTTATTATCATAATTGTTATAATTTATATAACGTCAACTAAGAGAAAATCTCTCTTAGTTGGCTTTCTTTTTTTAGTGTATGAATGAACGAATTAACTAATACACTTTTATTGCACACCACATAAAAATGCAGGAAAAAAATGTAAAAAATTTAATATAGCGGTAGCTGATATTCCGGGTCAATATATAGGATACTTTTACACATACTTTTACACAACATATATGAGCTTTTTATCCCGATAAACAATAAGTTTCCTCTGAGAAACGGGATGAAATTTTTTATCAATTTTACTTAGCTCCGGTAAAACCAATTTTAACAATTATTTTTGACGTGACAACGTCTTATAAATTGGTTTGCCGGGTGACACTTCAAGAAACTGCGTTACGCTCCGCTCACGTTATGCGCTCACAATGAGAGCGAGTGAGAGGCACGCGCCCGCCTAAGAGCGAGAGAGACAGACATAAAAAGTGAAAGGCACGCGTCCCTTTGTAGTAAACGCTGTTTCATTGTACGCAAATGTATTGCAAGTTATTGTATGTATATTTGTATATAAATACGTATGTATGTGTAAAGGTAAAAATAAAATTTTGTTAATATGAAATTCAGTGCGAGATTCTTTGTATAAATTAATGTTTTAAATATAATTCTTTGTATAAATAAATGTTTTAAATTGTTACTATTATTTCATCCTTCTTCCTACTATACTAATGAATATTCACATTAAAATTATTTTACCACTCAAAGTCGTTGTCACGTAAAACTTTCGCCCGTATACCGACTTTACAGGCAACCAATTTTTTTGATTTGAAAGTGTATAGGTACTATCAATCGTGTATTGTCTAATTTTGTTGAAGATCTGATTAATATTGTCGCATATAAAGGACTTAACTCTTCACAGACAACAGCAATTCGCAAGGCATATGGGACAACGATCGAATGCATTCCTACCATCCTACTAATATTATTAATGCGAAAGTTTGACTGGATGCAATTGAATTAACTTATCCAAACAAAGTTTTTTAATTAAAATTCATTATGGAATTTACATATATAAATCCCTATTTAAATTATTCAAATTGGATCCTTTAGAAGTTACCGACGGGTATAGAAATGCTAAAAGCAAGAAAAATGCCGAGGGCCACCCGGCCGCGTATTATATAGTTTGGAAATAAAACTGGACCCGGGAGTAGCGCTGCAATTAGGTTTTGGTTTTTTTAAGATTTTAATACCGATAATAACCGATTTGGTGCAGACGAAGTTGCGCGGGTCAGCTAGTTACTTATAAAAGCTCTACTACTACTAAAATCCTTTTTCCCATCCTTTTCTTAACCTAATATCTAAAATAATAGTTTCGCACTTTCAGTAAGCTCCTCCATTTGTTTGCATGCATCTCTATCACGTCTTTGCCATATCACCCCATTATTTTTTAAGCAATATGAAACGACCCCGTGTTAAACACCGTAGCAAACCCGTATTAGGTATGATTTCGAAGGCACTGGTAAAACAAAAGGGCACGGGTCTCCTCCCACAACGAGAAGGGGTTAAGACCGTAGTCCACCACGCTAGCCCAGTGCTGATTGGTGACTGACCTGTAGTGGTATATAAAAAAAAATTGGTAGTATTTTAGAAAATGTCAAACAAATACAGAAACAAAGCTTCTAAACGCAAAACGTGCTTTCGTTATGTCGTGTGTAATAAAATAATGCTACAAATTGAGTTATAGCTACAAACAAAATTGTGAGTTGTTCGAATAAATATAATCTGTGAATTGATATAAATGTTTGAGGAAAACAATAAAAAAACCGCAGTCGGGCAGTACCCCTAGGGCGATGCTTCATAGTTTTATAAATCGGGACTCGATGTCGAGATCTTCCATACAGCTAAAACAAACAGAACTGAGTACAAAAAATACGGTTATAAATTAGATTCAAAAAACCATCTTACGTTTTATTTCTGCTTGTTTAGCTAGGTGTTATTAGTTGAGAGTAGGTATATTGTTTACTATATTACTTTGCTGATTGGGAGATGATTTTCTGTGGTTTGAATGGACGGTGACTTTTTTTCGTCTAACAACAATGACGTAGCTGATTTTTCCAATTTCTAGTATTCATTGGGAAAATATGAATAGAAGTATCCCATATCAAGAGTAAGCGGGGCGGTGCGGCGGTAGTTTTAATTCAATTAATTGCGGTCGTTTCATATTGCTTAGAGGTACTAAATTGGATATATTTAGGGAAGTTTAACAACTGAAAAGCACTTGTATCTATCTCATAACAGATACTTATAGATATTTTATAAATTGGACCAACGAATAATAAGATGACAATGAATTAGTTCAAATGAAAAAAAAAAATTAAATAGATTAAAATTTGGTAAACAGCGCCAAAAAAAAACAATTTTTTCCTGCAATACAACCGATTTGCATCAATACGATCGCACCACCAACTTTCGGTACTTGATTAAATAAAAGATAGCTCATTATAGATACATAGGTTCATTTTACTAAAACATGTATTTGTATGACCAAACCATGAAAGTTTTTGCGATGTCCAAACTCGTACTAGGAAATGAGACTGGAATCGTGAGTTAATTTGGTCATAGGAATAGTTGAGGCGGTGATACAGCAAAGCATAAGCGATATGAAAGCGATAATTCTATATTTTTTTATGTTTGTTATTTCACTACAAAAATCCCTGGCCGGGAATCGAACGTGCAATTAGAATACCACAGCGCTTACCGCTGCGCCAGGAAGGTGATTAATTAATTATGAATAAAGTAACAAAAAAAGAATTTGTCTAGAACATTTTATAATGAATATTTTCGACTGCACCATCACTTACCACCAGGTGAGATTGCAGTCAAGGGCGATCTTGTATTGGAAAAATAAATAATAATAATAATAGACTAAGATTTGTCTCCCAATTCTATAATTTGTATGACAGTGGCTAACTAGTGACATGTTATTTTCATACAAAGTTTTCGATTAGTATTGTCGAGACAGTAAGATAGTTCATTGCAGAGCATGTATGGAGGCAAGCAGATGAACAATGCACGGGATGCTGGAGTGTATTGGCGTAGCAGAACAACGTGAAGTTGGTATACCTGAGAATCTCAGTTTCCCGGAAATCCGTAGCAACCTTCTGGACATCAACAGCGACGTAAAACGAATGTTACAGTAATTTTATAAACCTTTGATAACTATAAATTCATCTTTGCCAGACATTTTATTAAATTGATTAGGATTTTACAAATACCCAAATAATTATTAATAAAGTCCTATGAATTTATTAATAATTATTTGGGTATTTGTTTTCAAGAAATAGTTAAAATTATATTTGATTAATAACCAATGTTCATGACATTGAGTTGGTTAGTATTTTGATATAAATACGGGTGCGAATTATCTTTGCATGGTTTGAGTCAATGTAGGACTGAAGTGTATCGAAAAAAAATTTCGATACACGTCAGTACAACATGGACTCGAACGATGCAAAGATACCTCCCGGTGTCTTAGTCGTTTATCAGCGAAGAAGAAGTAGATAGCGGTCAGTGGCGTGCAAATAGTATACGTCCAGGCATAAAGCAAAAGAAGATGGCATTAATGCAAAAATCCTTCTACTGTAAGAGATATATTAAAAAAATTAGGGTAGGCACTGCTTTTCCCGAAAGTCTACTAAAGCCGACGAGAGGGACATGCCGTGGTCGTTTTTAGTTTGGGTTAATGTGTCCCACATAACCTCTGTTCTGCCCAAAAGGACAGAGGTAGCCATAAAGCTGTTCCACCACGACAAAAAAAAAGGTAGGCAGTGCTTTTACGCATGTATGAAGCGCACGCAACTGATAACAGTCAAGCGATAACATAACCTTAAAACTTAGTATTTACCAGCTTACGTTAGTATAGCTTCCAGTGTGGACAGTCGCAAAGTGGGTTATGTATGAAAAACAAAAGAAATCGTTTGACCTACATAGAGCGGGCAAGCGACGAGAGACGCGGTTTAAATATAGATGTAACTACGGTGAGAGTACGTCCGTCCGTCTTCTACCGCTAGGGGCACGTAATATTAGCACTACGTATGTATTTAACATAAGCAGTTATAGCCTAGTGATTTGGTCTTCGGAGGTAACAAGTCGATAAAAGCACCTCTAACTTTCATAGTTATGCGCGTTTTTTAATTTATGCAATGAAATATCACTTTAGATTTTTATTTATGCAAAGATTTTAGCACCAAAGCAAGCGGTAGATCACCGATGAGATGGACAAACCAAGTGAAGGCCACAATCGAGCCTCCTCAACATAAATGCGCAAGGAAGGCAACCGTTAGAGAAGATTGGCGACGGATTGTAAACCGAGCTACAATACCCAGATGACGACCATTCTGTTAAGACTGTAACGACTAAGAAGAAGAAAGATTTCAGACTTTATTAGTATCAAATGTTTACATCAGAGTCCCATAAACTGTTATCATACAATACAAATAACATGAACCGGAAACGTACGCACAGTGCGTACCTTACGACATAATCGCGACCCTCGCGGACATTAAAGAGGCCTTTTTTAAATTCCGCTCACACTTAACGCAATATCGGCGGAACCCTCAGCGCTCGCGCCCACGCCGGCCCCTAATCCACGCTGCGTGAACATATTTTAGCGACAACTGGAGCTACGAAACGAGCGATGTACAGCGGACTATTTTATGGAAGGTAGGATGAAATAAAGTGGTACTTTGCCGTCATATTACACTTAAGAAGCTGATGGAGATTGTTAGAGATTGCTTGCAGAAATAAGACCGCCTTTACATGCCTACAATTTACGTTCTTTAATTTTGTTTCTTCTTTATTTTTGTATATTTTGATGTTTGTTTGCAATAAAGCATTATTTCTTCTTCTTCTCCTTTTTCTTATTGTAAGAATCGCCTAGAGCGGATGCCTACTGATTAAGCGATGTAGAGCGATGTGTAGATAAATTATTAGGAATATCCCTGGCTGGATAAGGCGCAACTTATTTATGGGCATGATTGTTGCTAAATAGGGTTAAAGAACTCAATCTGTTAATAATCTATGCAGTTCTTTCATCATCATCATGTCAACCGTTGGACGTCCACTGCTGGACATAGGTCTTTTGTATGGAGTTCCAAATACCACGATCTAGTGCCGCTTGAGTCCAGCGGCTTGCTCGATGTCATCCGCCCACCTTGTCGTGGGATACCATCGCTGCGTTTACCGCGAAAGCAGTTCTTTACAGCAAAATAAAAAGTTGTTCTTGACCATCATATTTCTGACTAAGTGGTTGTCCGTTTTTAATCCCTGACGCAAAAACGACGGGGAGTTATAATTTTGACGTGTCTGTGTGTGTGTATCCGATTACAATTTAGTTTTTTTTTTGTTTGTAAGGTGAGGTGTTCTTAGCTAAGTTTAGTGAAAATCGCCCAAGATGGCCGTTACCACAAAATGGCGGATTACATAGATATTTCATAACTACCTAAATAAGGGTATCTAATTTCAAAACCAAGATGGCCGCCACAACAAAATGGCGAAAAACATTTTGTTTTACGCAACTATTATGCTATCAATTTATTTGTTTTGCGCTTTTTACGTCCTACTTTTTTATAATTTTGTGACGGGGATATTTAAAGAATATTATTTAATAAGGTTTGGTAGGTTCGATAAAAGCAAGTGTTACTTTGCAAACCTAACTTAATAATGTGAGCGCGAAAGTATGTTTATTTGAATGTTCTTGCTTAGCTTCCAAACTAAGCAACCAAACATCATGATTTTTCACATAGACTTAGTTGAAAGGACGGGGAGATTTTTTCACATAGAGATAGGTGGAAAGACGGGGAGTAATTTTCACATAGAGTTAGGTGAAAGGAAGGGGAGTAATTTATCCCAGGAAAACAAATTTTACCCACGGTATTTGTAATAAACCGTAACAAACGCGGACGAAGCACGCTGGCACAAGTTAGCATGCTTTAAGCCATGGTAGTATCCGCCAAAATTAAGTTAATTATCGTAATATATCGCTACTTCAGTGGGCCTACACAGACGAGGAATCGATGTGGCAATAAATCGGCGGCCCTCGGCGACATGACGTGAATATTATTATAACTCGTATTTATTGTGGATCAACCTTCCCGTCGGGAGAGCGAGGCTGAAGGGAATTATCGCCTACTATTAAGACTATGAAACGGTGATAGCTTAGTGGGTAGGGGCTCGACTTTAGTTTCGGAGGGCTGAGTTAGATTCTCAGGACGCACCTAAGTTACCTATGTGCGTTGTAAGAAAATAAAATATCACTTGCTTCAAAGGTGAAGGAAAACATCTTGAGGATACCTACATGCCTGAGAGTTCTCCGTAATGTTCTCAAAGGTGTGTGGAGTCCACCAATCCACACCGGGTGCGTGGTGGACTACGGCCTTATCACTTCTCATTGTGGAAGGAGACTCGTGCCCTGTAGTGGGCCGGTAATCGGTTAATATGAGGCTATACACATCTAGAAGTTAGCTCTTGACTGCAATCAAATATTCAAAAATTCAGAATTGTGGTTTAAGATCTTTATTTCTCAAAAGAATTACAAAAAATTCGCTTAGTTGAGAAAACATTAAAAATAAAACATGTTGTGAGCGTATACTATAGAAGGTACATATAAATCTATAAAGCATAACTTAATGCAGCTAAAAGAAAATGTTTGTACAATCGGGTAGTTTCACAAATATTACCGAGCAAAAACATAAGACTTAAACAAAGATCATCGTTTACTGGAAACGACTTATACTGACATATTATTTATCAAGTAGAATTTTAATTTTTTCTTAAAAATAAACGTAGTTTTAGCTTCTTTTATATCAGATGGCAGTTTATTATAAATCTGCGCTCCTTCAAGATAATATTTTTTGTTGCCATAAGTATTAGTTCGAGGTTTGTGATGTAATAAGAGGTGATTTGCCCGTCGAAAAGCCCGTTTTTGTACTTGAATTTTTTTGTAAACGTTATTTTAGAATGTATGTCTTTATTTAGTAATTTCAGAATGTATAAAGCAGTATTATAGATATAGGTTTGGCCAATATTAAGTAATTTTGTTTCCTTGTATATTATATTTGTTGGTGTTAGAAAATCATACTGGAATAAGACTTTAATTAATTTATTTTGAGCTATTTGTATTCTGTTAAATTTGTTTTTGCTGATGTGCCCCATAAGTAATCGATATGTGGTTTAACAAGAGAGTTAATTCATTAATTTCAAGTAAGCCTAATATAAGCACTTTTGAAACGTCAAGTATGTTTGTTTGTATTGACTCTACCACCGGTTCGGAAGGCAGATTCTACTGAGAAGAAGCTGGAAATCTCCCCTTGTGATAAGTGATAAAAGATTCTAAGATAGTAGCGCGCTAGCTACCATCTTTGACTGCATAATCACTGAAAATAAGGTATTGCAGTCCAGGGCTAATTTAAAAGTTGAATAAAAAAAAGGTCTCTACACTGGATTTTGCGCATTGCAACTTTGTCACGGTCTGGTTCTTCTACAGATTTCCTTCATTCGGTATTGATACATTTACCACAGCTCTCGATATAGCTGATTCAGACCTTTAAGTTTCAGTACCAGAAGGGTGCCAACGGGAGCCTTTTACTAAGCGTCCACTTTCCGCCTGCCTGTCCGTCCTTCCGTCTGTATACCGTATATTGTACTACAATATTGATGAATTCCTTAACGACGAGGCTGCTTGGACGCAGGCCACTCCTCTCTCATCTCTCAAAAAAACAGGAACATTCTAAAGATTGTTAAACTATAAAATGATGTTGGAGAAGAGCAATCTGCTGAGTTTCTTGCCGGCTCTTTACAGTGGAATCTGCCTTCCGAAACGGTGGTTTCTCTAGGAATCTTATAAATAAATAGGCATCCGATTTAGGCGTTTTCTAAGTTTAGTGCGAACGGGCATTAGATTTGTATATTACTGTACAGTTTCGTAGTAATGTAAGCGCTATGCAGACAACAAAGGGCCCGTCGTCTAGTTGTTTCGACTCATTTACGTAGGGCTCTGCCCAGGTGAGGTTCGGTGACCGTCTGATGCAGGCGCTGCACTTATCATTTAGATTTTAAGTGATTAGCATTAGGGTCGAAATTCCACTGCACTTACAGTTGCTAAATTATGTGACAAAATATCATCAAATATTAATCTGTTCTGAATAAACAACAGTTGTTTATTCAGACCGATTCAATGCAGTAGGTACTATTTGGTACACATTGCCCTTAGGATTTGCAATAATTGCTTATCATGTACAAAGTTGAAGGGAAAACGGAGACATATAATATAGTGGGACATATCAAATAGCGGTGATAGCCGAGTGGGTAAAGGTTGCGCTGTACTTTCGGAGGGGACCGAGTTTGATTCCCGGCGCGCACCTCTTACCTGTCGGATGACTACATTCGTACACTTTAAACTAAATCTTTGTTCTTAAAAAGTTGCCAGTGAAAATGTATTAAGAGTAAGTAAATTATTCTAACATTTGTAGGTACTTTTTCTAAGGTCAATGGTAACGACGACGACACGACATTGAACAATGTCGCGATTTCAATTTACGTGTGACAAAAGTACCTCTTGAGATCCAGACGATCTGTGACTTCTGTGAGACTTCTCAGAGGGTAACCGGTGCGTGTGCACGTCAAAGAGTATATAATATGCAAATTCTGTACAAACTGACATAAGCATAAAAGTTTATTCGAATATCGATAAGAGATACAATATGATAAAACAGTGCAATAAAAAATTTAAATGATGGCATTTTATTAAGACCTCTCATTGCCACTTTAATTAAATTCACATTGACAAAACATGCGTATGTCAGTGATATGTGAGGTGATATGCAATGAATTTAGTGTGTCAATTAGATCAAGTATGAAGTAAACGGACGGCCTTTTGGCGTAGTGGGCAGCGACCCTGCTTTCTGAGTCCAAGGCCGTGGGTTCGATTCCCACAACTGCAAAATGTTTGTGTGATGATCATGAATGTTTTTCAGTGTCTAGGTGTTTATCCGTATATTATAAGTATTTATGTATATTATTCATAAAAATATTCATCAGTCATCTTAGTACCCATAACACAAGCTACGCTTACTTTGGGGCTAGATGGCGATGTGTGTACTGTCGTAGTATATATTTATATTTATTTAGTCCAGTACTTAATTTAATTCAGCAAATCAGAACAAGTCAATGGAACTTCCAGTGTTAAGTGTGGTTAAGTTATGAGTTAAGATCGACGCAGTCTAATGTTATATGTTCTTTCAACTTCTCTATTGTCGTGATGTATAACTGGACCAATTAGTACGTCGTCGTGTTAGCTCAGTGGCGTTCTTTATTTTTTTGTCAAAATATCAACAAAATGGGGCTTACCTACGCCGACACATTTGAATGAATAAGTTTCACAAACGTATCTTTCATTCGTTATAACTTTATTTCCTAAGTGTATTCACGTCCCGTGACAGTTCGTTGTGTAGGTTTCTTTATTTTTTTTCTTTTACTACTATTTAGCTTTTGACTGCAATCTCATCTGGTGGTAAGTGATGATGCAGTCTAAGATGGTAGCGGGCTAACCTGTTAGGGAGTATGGTAGTCATACCCTAATCGGTTTCTACGCGACATAAAACCGGATCACTAAATCGCTTAGCGGGACGTCTTTGTCGGTAGAGTGGTAGCTAGCCACGGCCGAAATCCGACCAGACCAGACCAAATACAGAAATTATAAATTCCAAAATCATCCTTGCCGGGAATCGAACACGGGACCTCCAACCTGGTTCACAGCGCTCATTGTTACGCCAGAGAGGTCGCAAAAATAATAATGAGGGAAACCACAAAATACCATCAGTTAATCAATGAAAGCGCTGAAATCAATTTCGTTGATGTTTATAACGGACCGACTCTGAAATATGAAAAAAACAAAAAAAAAACAAACATCAGTACAGCACTGGTTAGCCTATCCAGATATAAAGGCTAAGGTTGCAGGCATAGTATTGTATCAAAAAGCATAAGAGAAATCGCAGCTTCTGTTTATTTTTTTATTCTGTGTCAAAGGGCGTAGGACGAGACGTAGGTTCTCAGCGGAGGGCGACCCGAGGGCACCGCTCGCTCGCTCATTGTTCAACGACAAATTGTATTGGAGGAAGCGATCGGAGAGGCCCTATGAATATATTACGCCGTCATTATGCTAATCGTATTAATGGTTTCGTGGACCGATTTTTAGCGGTATACGCTTCCTTCCTCCTCTATAAGTTATTTTGTAACAATTATAATTCTACTCTAGATACCTATAATAATATATATTTTTTAATGTTTAGAGATGAGCGCTCGACTGCAATCACACCTGATGTTAAGTGATGATGCTGCCTAAGATGGTAGTGGTCTAACCTGTTAGGGGGTATGGTAGTCATACCCCTAATCGGTTTCTACGCGACATCGCACCGGAACACTAAATCGCTTAGCGGCACGTCTTTGTCGGTAGCGTGGCCACGGCCGAAACCAGACCAGACCAGAGAAAATACAGAAATTAAAAACTTTGTACCCCTTTTGACTGTAATTACGCAATCGGAACATTTTTAGAACTTTTAAAGGGGAACAACATTATCATTCACGATATTATCAAATCTTTAACCGTTTACGCAGCGCACATAGCGAACGCTACCAAAAAGAAAAAAACCCCAATTTTGAAACATTATTTCTTGGTGCTATGCTACTTGTACTTAGCGTTAAATATTATATATATATTATAAGCTTTCCTCGATAAATGGGCTACCCAACACGGAAAGAATTTTTCAAATCGGACCAGTAGTTCCTAGATCATTGCGTTCAAGTAAACAAACAAACTCTTCAGCTTCTTACATTAGTGTAAGAGTTATTTTATTTATTTATCTATTAGTAATCCAACTGTTACTTTAGTTAAAACTTAAAGTTTATGTAGAGAAGGAGTGCAGACTTTTATTTTGTGCTCATATTTTTTTTTAATTATGAGTAAAAAATCATTGAATCAATAAAAAATACAAATACTACCATGTATATAAAACACAGGCTTATATTCTCTTCTTCAGTAATGACATAAGACAAATTAACAATGTCTCTCTCTATGGTTGTTCCTTCATCACTGAAGATCGTGGTCCTGGTGAGATCTTAACTTCGCGTTGGTAAACTGTCTCCATCGACTTCTGTTGGAGGCCATTTTTGCGATTTGATAGAAGCGGTCTGAATTTGATTTTTTCAGCTGGTCTGCCCATCTTGTTTGGGACCGGCCTCTAGGACTTTTGCCTTCGGTGTTGCCCGTAACTATAATTTTTTCCAGGCTTTAACAATGAAGACTTAGCGAAATCTACGATATAAGAAGCATAATCTTTAATTATGGTAGAATTTCGACCACTAGGCGACCGCTAGTAGACATAAATCATTATGGAACTGATTATAAATCAGCCAAAACAAAAATAACCCAATACAAGCCTGCTATCGAAAACCAATAAATGAAACTAGAGCGTATTACCAACACAAAATCTTGTCTGCAAACATGAATCTCTCGACAGATTGAGAGCATCGCAAGACGATTCTATGCTAATTTAGATTTTTACGGCGTCATATAAAACTGCTTTACATTTTATCGACACATAAAGTTCACTAACTGACCTATCCACCGAATAGTTTTGACACTAGATTCGTTGCTAACTGCGCATAATTAGCTTCCGTGTTTCTTTTGCATACGTCAGACCTTAGGTGCGACAGTCGTAAGGCAGTATCTCATCCAGTAATAATTCGAAAGCCATTAGAAATTTTTATTCGTAAATCCGAACAAGATAAGGACATATACGTATAGAAAAACAGTATCCAAAAAAAGGTGGGTTACAAAGACAGCATCTATCACATAGTAGCGGTCTTTGCCTGGATATAGGAAATAGCAAAATATTAGGCGGTAAATTAAGCAACCTATATTTTCTCGAATAACTACGTTTTCTTATTCATTTTAAGAAAAAGTAATTATTAGTATAATAAATCATTTAAATCAATTTTTTTTGACTTATTATAGATAAAAATTAACTTGTAAAAGCAATAATCTTTTACTTGGGATCAAAACGTCCGTCGAACGTCTGGACAGCCTATTGCCATTTTAGCTTCGCTACACGCCAAGCTAGTAAAACTCTGTTTCTTCTACGGATTTCTTAATTTTTTTTCCTTATTTTACATATAGAGCGTGTAAGAAGACGGAAACGTCTATAGAGCATGTGCTAAGTAAATACCACGGGTTGCATACGAACGGAGCTTCTACTGCTTCTGGTGTTAATATTAGAAGCTATTTAATAAGATGCTTATAAGATGTCTTGATTATAAAAGATCTTAAGAGGTTTGCAGGTTGGCCCCGCCTTGTGAATAAATACATAGATCATCATTCAATGTTCGATGGCATATGGTAACATAGGTTTGCATAAATTTTACTCGGATTCCAAGAAACGATAAAGTCACTCTTATTTTTGTCAACCCACGTTTTGGGTGAGTTCAGTTATTTAAGACAGTCGCGTCGGAAGTCTACCTTCAAAGGTTATTTCAATTCTGTCGCAGCAGCGGACCGCGCCTACCTGGTACGTATTTCTTACAGCCAAATACGGGGGCATGTATTTGTGGTAAACAATACATTCATTGAGATCTCATTTGCCTTTCTATTTCATTGTCGTTTCAAACTATCGGTGTTTATTCCTGGCCACTTTTGAGATTGTGTAAGAATTTTACACACGATGTGCATGTAACATATGTACCCAGCGGCTTCCTGCAACTCGTTTAATTTCATCTGCCGATCTACAGAGAGATTAACCGATGGTACGTTTTCCGGTGCCGGGTAGTCTTTGGGACTTGGGAACTAACGTCCCAAAGACAACGTCCAAAAGAACCCCTCTGGGGTGTTATGTGTGGAACTTACTACCAGGCGAAGAAAAAAAATCGTCAACCATTGCTGGACATAGGTAGGTATTTTGTAGCGAGTTCCGAATACCACTGTCTTGTGGCATTTTCCTTAGCTTTGATGGAAAGTGTTACATAATCACTTTAAAATTCAGCGTGAATATAAAACAGCGGGCATCATTTATAAACCTAGTTTCGAATTATCACAGATTTATTGAGTGTGAAAACTGGTAAATATTAAGAGAATTCTCTATATTTTTGATATAGCACCGTCTGTCATGCAGTTATTAAAAAGGCACATCAAAGGCAAAACACAACTTGGGCGTGTGGAAATATAAAAACTACTCAAAATTAGGGTAACGATCGAGGTGAAAATGGTTTTTTATAGCTGCTGCATAATGAGTCTTTCATATTTTGATAATTTATGTTTGTGAGAATTTTCTTCCGTGACATAAGCTAAGCTTGGAAATTTTTAACATCAACATGGTTTTGTCATTTTATGATAACGGAATTGAGAGTTTAGATCGTCCACGCTCATTAATGCGGGTTGGCATGTGGTGACGATTATCATGTTAAAGTTAAAATAAACGCGCCCGTTAAACAATTAGACAGCACGGATTTCCTAACTCAACAATTTTCTAACACCATTTGCAATTTTTTGATCTAGCGCACTATTTTAATCTGTGATCTTTCATTGAATATCTAACCAGTATACTCCAACTAGGCTTTCCAAATGCGGTCCTTACAACAAATATTAAATCTAACATAGTTTTAAGAAAAATTACTAACCTAAACATTTGTTGTATTTACAATTTAATTATGTAAATTTAGAATCCATTTAAAATAATATGTAAACCGTTGTAAGGAATAATAAAGCTATTATTATTATTATTATTTTCTATCATTTATTATTTTTCTTTTTATTTTTTTAAATTATTAACAATGCTTAAGAATAAATTAAAAACCACTATTAAAAATTTATAAAAAAAAAACTTCCACCCTCCGCTTGCGGGGCTTTTGAATGCTTATTATTATTATTATTATACTCCAACTATATGAAGCGGTGATAGCGCTCGACTTTACTTTCGGGGGGCCGAGTTCGAATTATTAGCATGCCCCTCTAACTTTTCTAAATTCTGCCGTTTTAAATAAAATATAACCTTCTTCCACGGTGAAGGAAAACAAACTGAGGAAACCTCCATGCTTGAGAGTTCTTCATAATGTTCTCAAAGGCGTGTCGAGTCCACCAATCCGCACTGGACCAGCGTGGTGGACTACGGACTTAACCCCATCTCATTGTTGAAGGAGACCCGTGCTATGTAGTCGGCCCGTAATGGGTTTATGTGATGATGATAATGATACTCCAACTAGACAGTCTAATAAGCAATTGATGCCAAGGAAAGCGATCAGCATATCTAAATAAGGTATAGATTAGATTGATTATTGGATAGAAGCAAGCGTTACTTCGCGGAATTCCATGATATACGAGTATTATGAAAATTAAGCTTCATTTGCTATACTTCGCGAAAAGCAGGAGAATCTGTAAGGTGTAATTTATAATTTCTTCAATCCTTACACTCCGCATCCTCAGGAGATGTTGAATTTACAATGTAATAATAAATAAATGGAATAATTGTTTAACTTAATTAACTGTAAAGTCAACATCTCCTGAGGATGGTCCGGTTTCGGAGCGAAACGTAGAGTAAACGAGTAACATTGCCGAAGATCTGTTTGGTGTGCAGTACAAGGATTGAAGAAATTATAAAATACACTATACAGATTCTCCTGCTTTTCGCGGACGATAGTGAATTAAGCTTAATTCTCATAGTGTGCTGATTGACGACATTTAATTTGTGAGATAACACACTTCGGTGATTTCTCAGATGGTGGGTGAGGCACCTATGAATGACGAGCAGGTCAAGAAGCGCAAATATGAAGACCTAGGTAAAGCTTAATTTTTCAGTCTTCTGGCGTCTCTGCTTTGCGATTTTCTCTAAGGGCAGAGTTTTGTTAAAGATTTTCAAAAAGCGTACTCCTTGACCTGACCTTGGACAAAGAATTAGTTTGGTTCTTAGGGGCATTACCAGCATCTTGGATACTATGCTTATATGAATCCTACTATACAACAGATCGAGTGAAAAACATCAAATTTCCAAGGGTTCCTGTAAAACTTACAGGAACATGCGTACACCTAAACGTCCTAACAAAACACAAAACTAAATCTTCACTTATTCGTGGGTAACAACGTGGGGCGCAGCTAGTTATTTCTTTAATTTATGGGTTTACTGATGGCTAGATATACGACATGATAAAGTCCTGAACAGTTTTAGGGTAGACTGTGCTCTTATCCATATTTGAAGACAACGTCACCGCGAGCGCGCCATGGCGCTATTCTCGTCTGGCGTTGCTTTGGGAAATTCCACACCACCCATTCACCTAGCTTAGGTTGGCCGCCCACCGGTGATAAATTATATCATACTTCATAGCACGTGATCGCAGTTTTAGTTGTTTCACAAGAAACGCTTTGAACCCGTTTTTACTGCGAGCGTTTATCTGTACTAGAATTAGACGAGCGATTAAAAATGTGTTAATGTCTACTTCTAGTAGGTATTTACTGGTGTTGGAGTGGCGATTCTTAAAAAATCCTTGGCTTTAAATATTTGCTTTCCAACTGAATGATTGGAGCGAAACTTTCGCAATTCTTAAGCTTATTGTAACTCCACGCAGACGAATCCTCGGGAAATAGCTAGTGGAATCAGAAGATGTATGCAGTTGGTTATTTAGGGGTAAAATATCGGTGTGAGCAAAGAAGGATTTTAAGTGAAATTCATAACGCATGTCTATGTTTTCGGACTTAAAGCTCAAATATGATTGTTGAATTCAATAAATTAAGCTATTTACTTCTGTTAATTTCCCAGAGATTTTAGCGGAAGGCACAGAGATACTGAGAGCTTGAGACGGATAAAACATAGGTTCTCTTTATATTTTAAACTAGCGGTCCCTAGCGACTTGGTCCGCTTTTAAGTCCACCTTAAAATCTTAACATATGTTGTAGCAGACTTGTTTATATATGTATCAAACAACTATTTTTATACATGATTTTATCGAAACTTTAACCGTTTACGCAGCGCACGCAGCGGAAGCTCTGTAAAGGAGAAAAAAACCCCGATCTTGAAAAAGATTTGATTTAAAAAAAATTGCTAGCCTTGCAGGATTCTTACAAAAATGTCTGTCTACATAATATGTTAATCCCATACTTGCTTAGAGCCTAATGCAAGCTGCGCTCACGGCTAAAGAATTTATAAATTCAAATTCAAATTCATTTATTTCAAGTAGGCCTACTTTATAAGCACTTTTGAAACGTCAAGTATGCATGTTTGTGTGACTCTACCACCGGTTCGGAAAGCAGATTCTACCGAGAAGAGCCGGCAAGAAACTCAGTAGTTGCTCTTTTCTATAAAGCAGCGCAGTTAATTTGAATGCACTCAACTAAGTTAGCAAGAGAATATTTTTTTCGGTTTAGTGCGAACCGTAGTCAAGTCGAATAGAATAAAGAGAATGATGAATATAAAGTGGTCTAAAAGCTAAAGTCGCACTGTTTTCTCGAACTCCGCTAACTTTGCGTCCCATTTTCTTTTCAATCCCTAGCTAGCCGATCATATATTACACTTAAAACTGCTTTTACTTTTTTACCATACCCACCGAGACATTTAGCGTTTCAGTACGAGGCTATGACTTAATGTTGACACAGAAGATTGCATAGATATTTTATCAACGAAATAGTGGAGACGGTATGTCAATGTGTTTGGTTATAACGCTTTTTCTGAATGACGACTAGACTGATTTAAAGCGGATTTCTTTGTAGCCAAAATTAATTAGATATATTTTCATGTTCCTGTCAAGAAATTTTGAGTATCAGCCCGGAGTTTAGAAGGTGGCGTTGTCCATCAAGGCCAGACACACAAACCCGCATTGGAACACCGTGGTGGGCCAATGTTCAAAATCCCTCTCTCCAACCAAGAGAAGGGAGTCCAGTGGAACGTTTTTAGGCTGAGAATGGTGAAAATCAAGATGATGATGTTATATTAGGGCTTTTGTTTTTGCTTTTGCCACGGAAATATCTATTGGTCACTTATTAAAAAAAATACATATTTAAGAAAGTGGGAAAGAGACAGAAATCCTGTATGGCATCCACACTTACAAACTTGGATACGGATAGCATTCCGCAGGCAGGTAAAAAATAAACAACGTGACTCATAACAAAAAAAAAAGCAATAGGCCATGAAACATTTTCATCTTCTCACGTGTTTCAGAAAAAAAATTACAATTGCAATAAATCTTATCGTGGAGACGGAATATCGCAAGATAAGATGTTCACACACTGCTGCTAGGCCGCAAGAGGTGTTATCATCTTCTTAAATCGTAATGCTGGGCACAGGCATTCTGAATCACAGCAAAGACTTTGAGCTTAGACTCTCCTTTTTGCTAAAGCGAGATGGTGGGTTTTACCCATTTTACTCAAGTTAAACGTTGAAATAAACATAGCTGGTGGACGGACGTTGGATGCCTGTCACAGGAGGCAGCTTACGACTTTCCGTTCTGTGCTAAATTGTTGACGAGGGCTCAAACAGTAAAAGATTGCCAGCGGCATTGGTGCTAAGAAAGAAAAGACGGACTAAAGAAAAAAATATGTTTACATTGCGCCACCATTATACTAATGACGAACGTATGTTCTGTGTGGCACAACCTAGAAAAAGGTGCCAGCTCTTTATTTTACTGCATGAGCAATGCAGTGGGATCATGCAGCGCTAATTTTCTTTTGTCACTTTCCACAGGTGATACAGAGGCTTTACCGCTACGCCAGGGAGGTTCTACGGCTCCTAAACATTTTGCGGCTGTTGCGGCAGTGTGCGATCAACACCAATTGTAATTTTCCAACAATAAAACGCTCTTGAATTCGCACGCAGCGTGCTAAATAAAATAGATTTTCGAAAATAGCCGTAGACCCAGTGACCCGGTGCGAAAATTACAACAGAGATTGGACGCGAAAATTGAGAAAAACGCGAATATTTATTGCGGACGAAACGCGCGCCAGAAGCGATGAACACACCCGTGGCGTCGCTTGCGGTAGTGCGGACATGTATATTGGTTGTCTGGGGACATTTCTTTTTAAGACTCGATAATTTTTATTTTAGATTTCGACGGCCTCCGTGACGAAATGGTGATTGCTGTGGTCTTATAAGTGGAGGTCCTCGGTACTATTCTCGGTAGGGAGAAATTTGGGAATTCATAATTTTTGAATTTTCTCTGGAATTGTTCTAGATTAGCTCTATTTAAAAGATCAAAATTTCCTGTCAATTAAGAACCTGTAGCTCGATGTTGATTTATGAATATCAAGTAGTATTCCTCGTAATGAAGGATTTCGATATGAGAGGGAGCAGAAAGATATAACATGAGAAGGAGATATTTGTATATGTAATAAAAATTACACATGAGCGTGTTTAAGTGCAATTTTATATTAGAATCAATAATGTTTAACAAGTTTCTTTGTATTTTAAAATATTAATTGGTCTTAATTTTCTTCAGCTACTTGGTTTTTTTAAGCATTCTGAGGTAACATTGGATAGAAGCAGGCGTTACTTTGCAAAATTCCATGATATACGAAAATTAAGCTTAATTTGCCATAATCCGCGAAAATCAGAAGAATCTGTGTCGTGTTATTTATAATTTTTTCAATCTTTATACCCTCAACAGTTAGAGTACATTGCCGAAAATCTGTTTGGTGTATAAGGATTGAAGACATTATAAATTACACCATACAGATTCTCCTGCTGTTCGCGGAGTATAGCAAATTAAGCTTAATTTTCATTCCTAATACATTCTGAGGTAACGCATGCCTTAATTTTAATCTGAAGAGGTGATTGCCTAATAGTTAGAACTTCGGCTTCACTTTCGAGGGGCGGAGTTCAAAATCCAGCACGCATCTTAACTAAATTTTTTAAGTTATTATGTACGCTTTAAGCAATTAAAATATAACTTGTTTCAACAGTGAAGGAAAACGTCGTAAGGATGCCTGAGAGTTCAACGTAATTTTCTCAAGGGCGTGCGGAGTCCACCAATCCGGACTGGGCCGGCGTTGTCGAGAACGGCCTAAATAATTCTCATTGTGGGAGGAGACCCGAGCCCTGTTGTGGGCCGAACCTTTTGTTGGTTCCCCAATTAAATAAAATTAAGAAAAAAACAAAATTCATTTGTTTCATGTAGGACTTCTTTATAAGCACTTTTTAAACGTCAAGTACGAGTATGTCTGTTCGTAGTGATTCTACCACCGGTTCGGAAAGCAGATTCTACCGAGAAGAGCCGGCAAGAAACTCAGTAGTTGCTGCAAGAAACTCAGCACTAATAAATGAATATAAGTTATTATAAATTGACACTAATTTTAAAATAGATGTATGCCTTGCCTTCAAATAGTTCGGAGGGTAAATAGAGAGTTAATTGTTATTAAAAATGTTGGTCATAGTAGAGCATAAACTGTTGGAGCGTTAGAGTGTTATAAGCTTAGCGGTGCACAAGCAATATGTGCTATGAGACGTTATGAAAATATCAGCGGGTAATGCAGTGCAAACAGCGGCGTGCACTTCATACAAGCACAAAAGCACTGCCTACCCTAAAACTGATATATTACTCGTATAGCAGGAGGATTTGTGCGGTTTTATGCAATTTCCCAGCTGTATGGGTATGTATGCATACCCTGGTAATAAGCCAAGTGCACGCCACTGAGTGCAAACAACACTGATTATATTGAAAAATACATATTTTCCAGTATTTTGTTGTCCAATACTGAGTTACAGAGGCTTCTTATGATTTGCGGTAAACAAGCGGCAACTTTTTAAACATCTCAATAGGCTTCTTTGCTCATTGTCTTTTGTAAAAGTCAAAAGGCATTACGGGGAATTTCAACGAACGTGATCTGAGTGCGGTATTCGACTGTATAAAAACGAGATGTTTACTCAAGTTTCTTAAGCCTCCAAAGATTTTCAGTGAAAGGTCATAACAAAACAGAAACTCGTGAGGATTATGTGTTTTCAGGAACGGAATTTTGATGTGGAACATCTACAGGTGAGGGTAAACCTGATTGTTAACGTGGCGATACTGGCCGTGGCGAGACATCACCAGGATATATGATGGAATATATGTACTATACGTAGTTGGTTTGTCGCGATTTCAAATAAATTTTTAAATTTCGTTATTTTTTATTTAATAAAAATATATACTAATATTATAAATGTCAATGTAAGTATGTTTGTTACGCTTTTACGCAAAAACCACTTGACCGATCCACATTAAACTTTGTTCACATATTCTTGGAAGTGAAATTAAGCTCGGTTCCTTTGGGAGAGGGGATGAGTGTTTGACGATTTTACACCATAACTCCGACAAATTATAACCGATTTAAATAATTATTTTTGTACTATAGAGGATATAATATGTTTTATTTTGCCTTAACTATGGTTGGAGATAGAGGAAGGACAGAACTCCTCAGCGGACAGCAGCAAAACCCTCATTTAAGGCTTAGGGATATTGAATAGGGATATTAAATTTGTTTTAGATCTACAGCAAAATTTAATGCCACATTAAAAAACAAAATCCAACGCAGACGAAATCGCGGTCAACAGCTAGTATGTTATAAATAGCCATCATTTTATGGCACAAATTTGAAATGCTTTATTTTGTCATTATTACGTAACTTCACTTTGAGGGTTCACTGTTCGAATACCAGCACGCATTAATTTTTCCAAGTTATGTGCGATTTAAGCAATTAAAATATCACTTGTGAAATTCAACGGTGAAGGTAAACATCGTGAGGAAACCTGCATACCTGAGAGTTCTCCATAATGTTCTCAAAGGTGTGTGACTACGGCCTTAACTACTTCTCATTGAGGTAGGAGACCCGTGCCCTGTAGTGGGCCGGTGGTGGGATATGATGATGATGAAGGTGAAATTGGCACTTATAGAAGAAAAGTCATCTGGTGTATCCCATCAAAATTGCTTTTTTGTTTTAGATAGATCCAGAGCGCAAAATTTGATGGGAAAAGCTTCGTCACTGCACAGTGTTTACATTGTTCCCCACTTAACGACGGGGAGGATTTTGTTTTTGTCCCATTCAATGTTTTCGAGGGAGCGCGAATAAAACGGCATGATGTTGCATTTTAGCGAAGTGAATGGCGGTGATTAGCGTTTGAACACTTTGATCATCCTTTATTTGGGTATGGTTTTGGAATAATCTATTTCGGCGCTTTGAAATTCTCTAATTGTACATAATGTTCATTCAAAAATTCATTTATTTCAAGTAGGCCTAATATAAGCACTTTTGAAACGTCAAGTCTGTCTGTGTGTAGTGACTCTACCACCGGTTCGGAAGGCAGATTCTACCGAGAAGAAGCCGGCAAGAAACTCAGCAGTTGCTCTTTTCCAACATTAACAATTTACATTTTACATTACAAAATTCATTTTTCTATCTTGTGAGAGATGAAAGCGGAGCCGGATGCTTCCAAGCAACCTTGTCATTGAGAAATTCATCAATTGTATAATAACCTCGCTGTAATAAATGTGTTTTAACACATTCTTTAAACTTAT
The DNA here is from genome assembly GCF_905163445.1 of Pararge aegeria. NCBI lineage: Eukaryota > Metazoa > Arthropoda > Insecta > Lepidoptera > Nymphalidae > Pararge > Pararge aegeria. The sequence continues at coordinate 3,179,679 of NC_053195.1, read as the reverse complement.
GCATTGGTAGGTCCAAAATTACCTTAGGAATCATATTATAAAAGCGTATACTCAGTCCCACAAATGACTTCTGAACCTTTCGCAGACGATATGCAGATGTCACTAATTTATGACCATTTCTTGTAAGTCGACTGTTTATATCCATTTTTTGTTTATAAAGACTAATATGTTGTCTTACAAATACTATATTGAGATTTATATCAGCTGTTATAGGGTTGTTTTATTACCAAAATTTGTTTATCGCAGTACGAATGAATGAATGAAAGATTAAATTTTGATAATTAAGCTTAATTTACTCAGCGAAAAACAGGAGAATCTGTATGGTGTAATTTATAATTTCTTCAATCCTTTTACTCCAAACCAATGCAAAGCAATGTACCATCTACGCACGCTTATCTCTCCTAGGGAGATCGGATTTAAAAATAATATAAGGATTGAAGAAATTATTAATTACACCATACAGATTCTCCTGCTTTTCGCTGAGTAAATAAATAAATAAAATATATATACACGTGAACTTTGAAAGCATTAAACTAATTTGAGCAGCTATGTTTTACATTAAATCTTCGTTTCCCCGAACGTGTGGTGTTACTATAATTTATAATGGCAAATGTGATACAAATGTAGGAAAAGTCTAGTCCTCAAGGTGAGATTTGGTGTGTTTTAAAATACATGCGGAATTATACTCTGTCGAAACTACGCATATCATATATTTTTATCTTTAATGTATCTTAAAGTCGAACGGTATCCTCCTAATAATCTTTATACACGTAATCTTAGTATAATATTATGCACAATAATAAAACGCATAGCGAATAGAGGGCGGTGGTAGTTTAGTGCGTAACGCTTAGATTTCCCTTTCGGGGTGACAGAGTTCGTACCCCAGCACGTACCTATCTTTTCGGATATGTGCGTTTTTAATTGAAGCAATTAAATATCACAGCTTTAAAGGTGGACGAAAACATCGTGGACTAGCCTGCATGCCTGAGAGTTCGTGAACATGTTCTCAAAGGAACCGTAGTGAGTAAGCCGGTATTCGGTCGATATTAATGGTAGAGAATATACAATTTATTTTTTTATATAAATATTGGGCAAATGAGCAAGTAGGATGCCTGATGTAAAAAATGTTTCGAGCGTCAATTGTTTTTCAAACTTAAAGACATTCAACATAAGAAGGCATTATTCGTTCCTTTTAAATTTGTTGCTATCCTCTAAGACAGAGTTTTGAAATTATCCCTAAAGCGGTAAAATTTGCATGATTTAAAAAATACCTCAAAACGTGTCTTTTTAAAACAACCGACAAATGGCGGATAAACCTACGCGTAGGAAGTGGCGGGCAACTTCTAGTTTTAACTATATGAGGAGAAGGAGTAGGAACTCTTCGCGAGGTAGTCTTCCACGTAATATCTTATCATCCGTAGTTGTCGTCTGACAAAATGCTTATCCAATATTAATAAATGAAAGCTAAGTACGTATCAAACTTTTGTATGTGTTACAAAATGTAACTACGTACAGAAAATCGCGGTTAACTGCTAGCTTTTTTTAATTTTATTTTTTTATTGTAATAATCGAAGGTGCAGATTACTCACCTTAGCAGTGACGGGGTATGCAGATGATATAAAATAAAGAAAATCTCTAGTACGAGTAAGAAATACTTAAGGGTAGGCTTTTTGTAACTCTTCAAAGGCCTATCCTTAAGTTTTTCACGCCACTGCCCACCTGATGCTGAGTTGAAAACCATCGCCTATGCAGTGGCGTGCATAGAGGGTATGCACAGGTTATGCAAATGATATAAAATGCAGATAATCTACAGTCAGAGTTTTAAAAAATCCTAAGGATAGGCATTGTAAGAGTTATAAAAAGCCTACCCTTAAGTACTTATAACTCTTACTGGCCATTTTCTTCATTTTATATCATCTGCATACCTTGTGCATACCCTCTGTGCACTCCACTGCGCCTATGAACACACCAACACTTCGCAGGGCATGTAAGGACCATCAACTAAGGCGTAGGTGTTAAGTCGCATATGCCTGTAATTACACCGGCAACAACGCCCTTCAGACCGGAACACAGCATCGCAATAATTCTGCTTAATTAAAAATAAGCATGGTGGTAGTAGGTACTTCCCCGGACGAGCTGTCACAAAAGCTTTACTATAACTCGACAACTAGTTTCAACTGTATGAGGAGTAAAAGTACTAGGAACTCATAGCGAGGTAGCAACCTTCCACATAATATCTTATCATCCGTAGTTGTCGTCCGACAAAACGCTTATACAATATCAATAAATCAAAGCTATTTACATCGAGATCTTAATGTCTTCCTGGTTACGTTTTCGTGAGATTTTTACTGGCCGTTGAATTCTAGTTATGTTAATGACTGTCACATAGAGTGCCCGTCTATTGATTTAGGCGATTTTCATTAACTAGTGAGACAGGGACGGTGAACCGTTGGCACGAAATGACAGCCTAGTAATAAAACAATAAAAAGCTTAACAAAAATGAGCCTCTACGATTAACAAAAATGGCACGCTCATTCAAGGACAGGGCACAATTTCAAGGATAACGCACTACTGTGGGTACACACGCATAGAAGTGCGCGAAATAAATCTTCATCATATCAACCTATTTACCGGACCACTATATGGCACGGGTCTCCTTCCACAATGGGAAGGCCGTAGTCCACCACGCTGGCCCAGTGCTGATTGCTGTACTCCACACACCTTTGAGAACATTACGGAAGAGCAGGTTTCCTCATGATGTTTTCCTGCCACGTTAAACAAGTGATATTTTAATTACTTTAAACGCGGTTAACTTAGAAAAGTTAGAGTTGCGAAAGAAATTATTCTTAACTTTAAGGTACAAATATAAAGATATGTAATCTCTTTATATGGATGGTATTTTTGACCCGGTATTTTTTAATCAAAGTATAACAGTATTTTTTTAAATAAAGAAGTCTAATAAAAATAAACATTTGAGATTTTGCCATAAATATAAGCTAAGTCTTTTTTTTCTTCTATTTAAGGAAAATAATAAATGTTAGGTACGGGTATCTGTTCTAAAATTCTCAGCATCAAATCGGAGATGGGAATTTCAGCTGTCGATTTATCATTAACATAGATAATCTTTAAATTTTATTAAGACACATTTGAGCAGCTTGGAGGGTAACTGGTCTTCAGGGGAAAGACTCCCATGTTGTAAGAGACCAGGCCAGTTTTCAGTGTGACTTTAAAAGGCTGTAAATCATGATGATTCTATCATGGTCATATTAACTGTTCAGATCCAGAAATATAATTTTTCTTTTAATAAGTTCATTGTAAAAAGGTTCGCTAACCCTGAACTATATTTGATCAAACTAGTGCGCCTACGCAGGTCTTTTATAACAATCTTAAAAAAAGTAGGAAACAGAAACTATAATCTGACAAGTACTTGTGTCACTCACACAAGTAAGTCTCACCCTAGTAAAATATTTCACGATTTTTTGATTCGATAAAAATTTCATGTCACTAACGGTTTTTAACGAAAAATGTTCGTGCGATACTCTACCACAGAACAGCTAGAAGCCGTGAGCGTTGACATCCTACTTATATTATAAATGCCAAAGATGTATGTATGGATGGATGGCTGGATGGATGTTTGTTTTCTTTTTGATCTTTCACGCAAAAGCTACTGAACCAATTGGACTGAATCTTGGAATAGAGATAGATTATATCCTGGATAATACGTTGGCTGCTTTCTCCCGGAAAAGTTACGGTTCCCGCAGGATTTATGAAAAACCAAAAAACTGCTAGTCCTTACGGTTATGATTGATCATCAACTCCCATGATACAGTTTTACCTCTACGAAGGAATCTAATAGGAGACGAAAGTAGTTAATGAAATTTTTTTTTACATTAAAACATATGATGTCTCTCATCGCTAGTAAATAAAATATACCGTATAGTTAAAAAGCTTAACAACTGCCTTTGCATTTATACTTTGGCGAGTTCACGCACGAGCGTCCGGCGACCAGTCTACATTTTAGTTGTAGAGAGACTGAGCGGCCTTCCTGCGATTTCGAAAAGTCCCAAACAATGGAAAACGTGTATGCGAATCTAAAGCCTTACTAAGCAAGGAACCGAACCGGCTACCAGTTTGTAATGACAATCGATTGAGGCCTTGCGACATCCTGTCTGTCCTCAGATAATTACCATATTATAATACCTATCAACAGGTATAGGTCGGTTCAAGCCAAAAGAGCGCTTCAGGATCGACCTAAGAAGAAGTTTATATACTCGTAAATATTAACGTACATTGTAAATAATTTTTTTTTCGATGTCAAGCTAACACTTGATTTAGATGTAATCCCTATGGTGATGGACATAGACTTTAAGGTTATTTTACTATATTCCGCGACAGTTTCTTTCACATCTTTGTGGTTTAATATATTTTTACGCAATGCCACAAAAAAATGGTATGAAATAAATTGCGCAAATGGTCGAAGCATACTAATTACGCGTGTTTGCACTAATTTACTTGAGTGCTTTGTTAAGTGATTATCTCGTGTAGATGCTCCGGTATGCGAGTAAAATATATCTAGGAAGTGTGTTTTAGAGGTTCTGTGTTTATATATATATATATATATATATATATATATATATATAATCAAATTTGTTGTAATAAACACAGAACCTCTAAAACAAATTGTATTTTATCTTAATTTAAATAAAAAAATACAATGCACAGATTTTTGTAGTAGTACCAACTTAAGCTTATATGGTCACGCTGATTCCATGTCATAATGCGGTAATGCTGATTCCATGTCATAATGCGTAGTATGTCTATCAGCACCCTTTTTACGGGACGTGAAGTATATACTAGTGTGCCATTCGTAGCGCGTAGAGCGTCTACAATTTGCATTTTCGTCGTTTTTATTATTTATTTATTTATGTACATACAGTTGTGTTTAGTCCGGTTCTCCTTGAACCGTTCAAATTAATTCATCAAAAGATGTTTTAAACATTGACCACTTACCTTAAGACATTTTTGAGCCCGCGACCTCGTCCGCGTAGAATTTCAGTTAAAACGCGGGAAAAAATACTAAATTATTTTTTACCTTGTAAAACCTTGATTTCGTTAAATTTAATTTGAAGATACTTCTGCGCCTTTTTTTTACATTTATTAATTTTGGTAGGAGAAGGAAGCTTCACGGGGGAAAGGTTTTAAAAAAAAACTCACAATTAATTTATTTCAAGTACGTAGTCCAGCAGCACTTCTGTCTCTTTTTAGTGACTTTACCACGGGTCCAGAAGACAGATTCTACTGAGAAGAAGCCGGCAAGTAAACCAGCAGTTGCTCTTTTCCAATAATACGATTATTTTTCGGTTGTGCGATAAACAGCAGAGCGGTATACTTCCAAGTAGCCTATTAATTGAGAAAATTATAAATTGTATAATTCGCCGTAGTACAATTTTTTTTTACACAGTTTAAGAGGAAGAAGGAGTTCGTAGTAATACAACGATGCTAGATTAAAAACAAAAAAATGCATTTAAAAAAAAGAAAAAAAGTGCGTGCGATGTACACGCGTTAGAAGCTATACTTCTTTGGCGTAACAAGATAAAACTCTTTTTAAAATATCTTTCGCCTCATTCCTTTGTAGAAAAAACGACACTAACAATAGAAAAAGGTACTTAATACGTTGACACAAAAAAAAATTCTTCATAATCAAAGAAATGGACATAATAAACATAATTCAATTTGGAATACTAATAGACTCATTATTGGATAACCAAGTTTTACTCAACATTAAAATTTGAGATTTTTGTACATTTAAATCACCGGAAAAAGCCCGCAAACTTTGACAATTTAAAGTGTACACTGTCAAACATTATAGCTAACTTCAGGGTGTCGGTTTTTTTGTGACGGTGTGCGTGCGCATCGTAAAAATCTTTCTCATAATTTTTCCCTAACGCGACAAAAGAAGTATAACTTCAAAAACTGATTGTGAACTCAATAATTTTATTTGAAGAATGACTCCTTGCAAATCTATTGTTGGTTTATTGTTGGTTCTTTAAAACGATTTAAAATGGAATGAGTTGTATTTGATCATTATTGTTCCGACCCCACATAACGTAAGCCATATTATATAGTACTAGCTGTTGCCCGCGACTTCGTCTGCGTTTGATTTTGTTTTTTTGATGTGGCATTCAATTTAGTTGTAGTTCTAAAAAAAATTAAAGTATTCAGTATCGCTAAGCCTTAAATGAGGGATTTGCTGCTGTCCGCTGAGGAGTTCTGTCCTCTATCCCCAACCACATTCAGATCTACACAAAGTTTGGACAAAATTAAACACATATTATAAACTCTATAGTACAAAAATAACTATTTAAATCGGTTATAATTTGTCGGAGTTATGGTGTAAAATCGTCAGAAACTTTTATCCCCTCTCCCAAAGGAACAGAGCTTAATATTGGGATAAAAAGTATCCTATATAACTTCTAACACTTCCAAGAATATGTGTACAAAGTTTCATGAGGGTCAGTTAATTATCTTTTGCGTGAAAGTGTAACAAACAAACTTACATTGACATTTATAATATTAGTACGTAAGGATAGGGATAGGGATTGCCGCCAACTTGTAGTAGAAAAAAGAAACACTGGGTAGTGGGCCCCCACCAGAAGGTCAATTATCTAAGCCATGCTTCACCCTTGTTAATTTTGAGCCCAAGGTTGTAAGGAACGTCGAAATCTCCTTTAAATTCAACGAACAACCATGAACAGTGTTTAAAATTCACCATAAGTTTAATTTGCCTATGATGACCATGGGGGTGACTGACAGCTCTGTGAAACTCAATAAAAATACTAATATATTCTAATGTAGTTCGCTAACAAATGGCGATTTTAAGGTCGTGTCATTGTCCTAAAATATTATAAGGCATGATGTACACCAGGGGTTTATAAGTGGCTAGGCTTTTGCCCGCGAGTTCGTCCGCCGTCTTTAACTATGAGTTTGGAAACCACAAAATAATAAATTCAGTTCCGGGCGTCAATCCTGGTATCGGACTCATTTCGGTTATGGTTTCGGTTTCCTTTATTTAACCAGTTCTAGTTAAACTTTGCTACATTCATCATCATGTCAACCTCTTACAATGATCAGGGTTCAGGACATAGTTTACCACAATGGTCATGTGCAGATTGGTGGACTCTACACGCTTTTGAGAACATTATGAAGAACTCTCAGGCATACCGGCATACAGGCACCGTTGAAGCAAGCAATATTTTAGTTACTTAAAACGCATATAACTTAGAAAAGTTAGAAATGCGTGCTGGGATTCGAACTCGGCCCCCCGAAAGTAAAGCCGAAGTCCTAAACGCTATCACACATCACCGCTTCCCGCTCATTACCGCTTCGCGTACTACACGTAATTTTTTTTATTGCAAAATTACTTTGCTAGTAAGTAACATCATTAATAAGCTCCATCAGTGAGCACCGAGCCTAGTATTGACCTACAATATGATATGAATGGCAAAGTACCGCGGTGACGTCACATCCCATCGGTTGCTATGACGACGCCAGCCGCGGCCTCGAGCCGGCGGAAATTCTTATCATTCCGACGCCAATTGCCAATTTATAGGGATTTGTTAATTGAGATATCCTACTTCGGTATCAATGTACCGACTCTATGCTCGGAAATTGACTTTTAATTAAACCCATTGCTTTGTCTAGTATTATAGGGTTCTGGTCTTATTACTTTTTTGTCGTAGCAAAGCTTTTTGAGACAGAGCTCGTCCGGGGAATTACTATCGCCATGCTAAATTCTGCCGCTAAGCAGCAATGTTGTGTTCTGATCTGAAGTGCGTGGTTGCCGGTGTGATTACGATCACATGAGACTTACTACGCCTTAAATTGATGGCAAAAAAAGGTTTGTTGCAGGACGTGCTCCTTGCATGCATGCATAAATACCTCCATAAATATAATATATAGATAAACACCCAGACAATGAAAATGATTGTTGTTCATCACAAAAAAAAATCCTGGAGTGGGAATCAAAACCACAAGCCTTAGTCTCAGGAAGCAAGGTCACTGCCGCACGGGAACTGTCAGAGTGACGTAGTATGTGAGTTCATATGTTAGTGAAGTTGGCAGCCCTATAAGTTTATCGCTCGCATTCTCGTTTCACTAGTTCGAGGGCACGCGCGCTGAAATTTTCAGGGCCGTTCCGGATTCGCGATAAAATGTGGGCGGACGATCGCGTAATTACAATAAACTAGCTGTGCTGGCAACTTCCTTGTGCGCTATGTAGTGGCGGACTTAGCCCGACAGAGGCCCCTCGCGCGAAACTAAATGAGGCCTTCAGTGTGCTCAGAAATTTATGGTTTTTGTTACATTTTGAAGTTATAGCTTCTTTTAGCGCCTTAGCGAAATATAATGAGAGTAAATTTTTACGATGCTCGAGCTCACCTTTTGACAGAGTACACTTTCAATTGTCAAAGTCTGCGGGCTCATTCCGGTGATTTAATTGATTCAATTGGATAATGAGTCTATTAGTATTTCAAATTTAATTACGTTTATTATATTTATTTCTTAAATTATCTAGAAATATTTTTGAAGTTATACTTCTTTGGGCGCGGAAGGGAAAAAAATTGAGAGTATATTTTACCGATGCGCGCGCACACCGTCACAAAGAAGCGACACCCTGAAGTTAGCTTTAAGGTTTGACAGTGTACACTTTCAATTGTCAAAGTCTGCGGGCTCATTCCGGTGATTTAATTGTACAAAATAATAATTATGTTTTTTATGTCCATTTTTTGAATTTTGTAGCGATATTTTTTTTGTGATATTTAATAACTAGTTGTAAATTGGATTCGATATAACTTCATAACTATTATGTTAATAAAAGTCAAAGTCAAAGTCCAAAATATCTTTGGACTTTGACTTTGACTTGAGGCGTAATAGATAGCATTTTTGATGCGCACTATTACGTTTATTACGCATGTAATGTGTACATTGTAGTACGATGATATCAATAACCATATTTGTAATATTAATACTAAAGTTACGAGGGTTCCAAACGTCCTGTCTTAGAAGAAGAAAAACAGCTTCCAGAGTACCCGTCGCAAATTTTCTCTGGCCTTTCTTGAACACTCATGTAGACAGACAGCTACTGCCAACTTTTTCTGGTCAGCCAATCTCGTGCTCTGGTGCCCTCGAAAACTGATGTTCTATGGAGACTCTTCTTGACCAAAGAAAGTGAGAATATGAGCCTGTACAATGGATAATACCGCAGACCGACCGAGAGAGTATGCAGAGGATATAAAATGAAGAAAATCTCCAGTACAAGCTATAAAAAAACTTAAGGATAGGCATTAATAAGTAATAAGTTTATTTCAATTAACAGTTACACAGCAAACTAAAAATAGTACAAAATAAGGCAAACATAAGGTAATGTGTATCATGAAACCCAAATTCGATAATACTGCTATAGTGCAAGACTGAGTCGCAGTTATTATCGCCCGTCTCTGGAGCGAGAACCATACACTTAAATTAAATCTAGTGAGATTAATAAAAATAAAAACCGAAAAACTTTTTGAATTAAATTCAATTGAAAGCTGCAAAAAACAAAAATTGAGTTTATCAAAACTCAATTTTTGTTTTTTTTTTTTCTACATTTAAATAAATACATCCATAAGAATTTTTTTTTTTATTTTTTTTAAATATAATTAATTGTACTTAAAAAACTAAATATGAGTGTGTGCGTGCGCGTGTGTTTTTGTGTATGTGTATGTGAGTGTGGGTGAGGGTGTGATTGTATGTATTATTGAATAAGGTTGCATTGTAAGAGTTATAAAAATCCTACCCTCAAGTTTTTATAACTCATACTAGAGATTGTATTCAATTTTATATCATCTGCATACGAGGGTATGCACAGGGTTTGCATACCCTGTGCATACCCTCCCTAACTCTATGCACGCCACTGCCTCTTCGTGATGGCGAATTCTTCAAGATTGGACTTCTAGGTCGGGAATGCATTTCAGGATATATCATATCATGGAATTCCGTAAAGTAACGCCTGCTTCTATCCAACACTCAGGACATTCTAATAGATAGGACAGAAATATATGGGACAAAAATCGACCTTGATAACCTACCATCGAAATTGGTACGAAATACTCAAACATTGACCTAGATTCGTTCTTAAAACGATGCGCGGACCATTTGTCTAATCCACTCCGCTCTAGACTTATTACCGCGATGGCCTCATTTTACACCTGGTTACAGAAAAATTGGTCGCGCACGTTTTAAAAGAATGTTACTATAATTATTTTACTTTAAGGAAATGTTCTCACTAGGTGACTTGTTTTTTTTATACTTAATGTGTCGGATTATCTGTCGCTTTGCGTGGCGCAGTCACTGTTTTTCAATAGAACTAACAATTCTTTCAAGCATATTTTGTACACAAAAGTAAAACATATACATCACATAACTTGGAAAAGTTAGTGGTAGGTACGTGATGGGATTCGAACTCGGCTCCCCGTAAGTGAAGCCTAAGTCCTTACCACTAGGTCCTAACCGCTTAGTAAATAACTTTCTTAAAATTTGTTTAATTACCTAAACGGTAGGTAGTCACGTGCTACCATGCCAAGTCATTATTCATTAATGAAAGGTGCACTCAACGGTTAACAGACACTTAAAAGTCTTAGTTTGCTCTCCACGAATTCTGCATTCCTTATAAGTTCATATTATAAATTAAAAATTTATATATACGATTTTCAATAAGTGTTCATTATTCTACTAGTAGCTGTAAGTTAAGGCCTTTCATTTGATGACCATATTGAGGGTGTTGTGAAAAATAAATGCAATTCGCCATTGCGTGGTGGAGGCCATCTTGGATTTGAAATGTGTCATAGTGTATATTATTGTACTAGTCAAGCATTTTATTTTGACACCCATATTGAGGAAGCGGTTAAAAAATATGTAATACACCATTATTTAACGTTTTCATCAAACACCTACGAACACTCCTGACTAGAAATACATACACACACACACACACACCCACACACACACACATGCCACTTATAACGTCCCGTCGTTTATGCATCGGGAGTTAAAAATATAGAAATGGAAACGTTTTTTTACGTAAATTTAGTAACGATGTGGAGTTTCGTGTTCCCGAGTCAAGTCGTTACTAGCGGCGCGTACTTGTCGCTTAACAAGCTCCGAGTCATAAATAACAGCTTGTTGTGCACCAGTTCTGCTTTCGTTGTATTTTACACGAAAATATTCAATCAATGAGATTTTTGTTAAAATAACCATTAAACACTCTTCATAAGTTTTCACTACACATGACCTTGACATAATAGTTAACACTACCTTTGCACCCTCAATAAAGTCATATCAAAATATGGAATGAGATCTTAAATGTAGCAAAAAGATGTTGACTTTCGTGTTCCCGTGCAAAGTCATTAATAGCGAAGCCCACTCGTAGCTTAGTTATAGTCATTAAAATTTTCTCTGCACGAACTCTGCGCTCCTGGTATTTTAAACTAAAATTCAAATTACTTGCTATAGTTAGTTACAAACAAAGCTCTGTGATGTTTGTTTTAAGTCTCAGTTGCAATAATAATGGCGAATATTTACTAACAGAGTGCAGGCTCTTTATATTGTAACGTGCACTAGTACTGCGCAAATTCTGCACCCCGAATAATTTAATACCAAAATACGGACTGAAAAAGATTTTTCGTTAATTTAGTCAAACGACGTGGAGTTTCGTATCCGTGCCAAGTCGTTACGAGCGGCGCGCACTCGTCACTTAACAAGCTCTTAGTCATTACAGTCTGCTCTGCACCAACTCTGCTCTCCTGGTGTTTTTAAACGAATGTATTAAATTAAAAGATTTTTCATAAAATTTTAAGTTGACCTAAGTTTAATGCAATAATGAATGGTTAACAAACACATACAAGAGCAGTAAAAACTTCATATCAATTAGGTTATATACTGTTGCTTCTTCTGACATCCCAGAAGAATATTAACTTTGGAACCGATCAATAACTATGTTATTCAGAAGGCAAGTAAAAGTGAAATATAATTACGTAACCTTCCACTTAATTAGCTTCAAAGCTGTCGGAAGATAATAAAATAGCGAAGTATTCGAATATAATATAATAGAACTTAATAATCGTTACGTTTAAGCGCGAGGTAATAGTTCGGGGCAAACCACTGATCTTACTCCACTGAAAGCAACCACTTTCCTAGCTATATAGAAGCAGTAACACAAACACATAATAAAAAATGCACCGCTTTCGTGGGGGTATGGTTTATTTATAAACAGCATTGTTCGCCTCGTAACGTTATTGGAGTTTTCGTGTACGGAACCCGTTTCCCGTGACGTTTTATTGCCGGCGGTGTTGTAAGCCTTATTTTTTGTTACGCACGATTCGGTATTTTTTTGTGACTGTTACTGGTATTAGCTACTCAATCCTCTGTGGTGTTTGTCAGGTGGCTGGGGCTTTATTACAGAGGCAAACGCTTCTTCATTAGTTGTCCCGAAAAAACCATTGCATCAATACATGCCCGACACTTAACTTTTCTGGCAGCGTTCTGGTATCTCTATGTGATCTAATCGTAACGTAAAGATCTAGAGAAGAACCGGAGTCATCATAATCATCATATCAGCCCATCACCGGCACACTACACGGCACGGGTCTCCTCCCACAATAAGAAGGGGTTAAGGCCTTAGTCCTCCACGCTGGCCCAGTGTGGATTGGAGGACTTCACACACCTTTGAGAACATTATGGAAAAGTCTCAGGCATGCAGGTTTCCTCACGGTGTTTTCCTTCACCGTTGAAGAAGATATATTTACTTGGAAAAGTAAAGTGCGTGCTGGGATTCGAACTCGCCCCTTCGAAGGAAAGTAACCGAAGATAAACTTCAACAAAATTTTTGATTGTAACATAGCATGAGGAAGCTCCGGCGTCTGAGCTAAACATGCGAAGAGAGAGTAAATTTTGTAAGAGTATTCTGCTTTTCGCGGATTAAAGCAAATTAAGCTTAATAATAATTGATATAGGATAAGATACTTTATTATTCCAGAAAAACTATCGGGTATCATTCCAGCGCTATAAAAAATATAAACTTTATTACCTTTACGACTTAACAGCAAAACCTTTGAACATAGTTTTCATGACACTTGATCTAACATCCTAGTCATAGACATTCAAAGGAATAAAGAAATTAAACAGCTTCGGACCTTTTGTTTTAAGTACAATCAGCTAGTTTGTACATAAAACAAACCAAAGGGAAATAACCCTGTAGGTACAAACAGTAACTACGTGGGTATTCATTACTAATGGAGTTAGTTTATGTATAGTTTATGAAACCAACTCAGCTACGGAATAATATCAAAGTTAAACAAGATTAAGTAACAATACGTGAACAATACACAATTTAAAATCCGCAAATAATGGGGGATTTTTACGACATGGCAACACAGTTACAACTTCGTGGGGAGGTAGCGTAATAAATCCATCGTTTATTACCGCGACGATCCACCCAAAATAAATATTACCAAGCAAATTGGTTTTGAAAAGAATTATTATGTACTCTCTCCATTTTATTTGAAAAGTTGCTTTTCTTTTAGTTATATCGCGCCCTTGGCATTGTTTCCCGCTCTAACGCATAATCCTTTTCTGTCAACCTCCCTGGGAAGTGGTGTTGCCTTACGAGATTGAGAGATGGGCACATAAAACAAACTCTGCTATAATTCTTCAAAGTTTTAGTAGGATCTCTGGCTATTGAATAGGTGTTGTTATGAAATGTAGGCTTTGAAGAAAATGAAAGACCGGGGCACATAAACCGAGCTCTACTTTCTACTTTAAAAGTGCTTACGTCATGTGCGTCAAAATATACAAAAAATTGGCTCCAGGTTTGCGTGAATTACTATCGCTACTAAGCGATAAGGTCGCCTTTTGATTTCTACCTCTATCTTTGTATTTCTATTGTTTTTTTTTTTATTTTCCTAACTTCATAGTGGTGTACAAATAAAGAGTAAAAAAAAGAGTTAATTACCACTACAAAGTTTTAGGAGGGGATTCTGGCTTTGGTCATTGAATAGGTGTTATAATTCAGTTAGTGAAATGAAGGCTAATTATGAATAAATAGTTTTTTGCAGTGAATATAAACAGACGACTTACAAGAAATGGTCATAAATTAGTGTCATCTGCATATCGTCTGCGAAAGGTGCAGAAGTTATTTGTGGTATACGCTTTTATAATATGATTCCTAAGGTAATTTTGGACCTACCAATGCATAAGTTTAAAGAATGTGTTAAAACACATTTATTACAGCGAGGTTATTATACAATTGATGAGTTTCTTAATGACAAGGTTGCTTGGAAGCATCCGCCTCCGCTTTCATCTATCACAAGATAGAAAAATGAATGTTAAAATGCAAAATGTAAATTTTTGATGTTGGAAAAGAGCAACTGCTGAGTTTCTTGCCGGCTTCTTCTCGGTAGAATCTGCCTTCCGAACCGGTGGTAGAGTCACTACACACGGACAGACTTGACGTTTCAAAAGTGCTTGTATTAGGCCTACTTGAAATAAATGAATTTTGAATTTGAATTTTTGAATTTCGCATTTTAAAATTGTTTTTTTTAGGAAGAACAATTACTTTCACATCCTAACTAAGCAACAAATTCACTTGATTTGTACTTATATATCAGCATTTAAAAGCTAAGTGCTTTTAACAAGATTGCACGCCTGATCGCAAACTGTAAGATACATTTTTAGCTCATAAGAATTTTATACGTAGTAAATTAGTTATTATGAATAATGAAAATTTTACTTAAAAGAAGTTGTAGATGGACCAAGTCACGGGAAAACGCAAGTTTCATATAAAGAAATAGACAAAACAAACTGTTTGTTTTGACTTAACTGACCTAAAAATGCGCGTGAATTATATATGAATCCTATTCGGACGATTCCATTTTCTTTCACCACAGCGCGGGCGGGCCGATTTGGCGCGGACATATTTATATTGTTTAGACGTCTGTGGCAATGAACGTTGGATTTACAACTGCCGACGTGACCAAACCTGCGGT
This sequence comes from Pararge aegeria, assembly GCF_905163445.1. Lineage (NCBI taxonomy): Eukaryota > Metazoa > Arthropoda > Insecta > Lepidoptera > Nymphalidae > Pararge > Pararge aegeria. The sequence continues at coordinate 3,164,602 of NC_053195.1, read as the reverse complement.
ACGGGCGGTGTTGCTATGCTAAAATAAAGTTATTATTAAAAATAGTTTAGTATATATGAAAATAAGTTATTTTAATATTATTTATTTTTAAGGTAAGAATTATCAGACCAAGCAGATGACCCTTTGATAATTATTGAAAAACTAAAAACAAAGCGTGATTGAGTAACGTAATAATAATAAATCTTTTATTTGGGGGAAAAACAACACATAGGAATTAACATATAGAGTACACGCTACACTAAATAAGCTAAAAACGAACAAATATAATTACATGTTGGCCGTGACATATCTGCGCTGTTGTTTCTTCCAAACAGTATCGCCTCAACGTTATGCTTTAGCAGTGGTTTAGTGATCTATAACTATAGTGCTGATTTTCAGGCGACCTCCCGCATTTATAATAATATTACTAGCTGCCCCCCGCGATTTTGTCCGTAGGTATGATCGAACCTTAAAAGATAGACATTTTTTGGGAATGTTTATAAAAAAACTTTCCCGCCTCAAGTCATATTGGTGTAACTTAAACCTTGTGCGCATCGCACCCAACGGAAGCTCTCAAAAGTTATAATTTTTCCCGATTTTACTTCATTTTTCATCTTGAGATTATCCGATCTTTATGGTTGTAGCGTGATTTTATAATAAAGCCCCCTCGATACATGGGCTATCACAAAAAGGTGATTCGGATTCGAACCAGTAGTTCCTGAGACTAGCGCATTCAACCAAAAAATCTTTTCAGCTTTATAAAACGGTATAGATTTTTTTTACGCCAATACGCACATCGCCATCTAGCCCCAAAGTAAGCGTAGCTTGTGTTAGTAGTACCCATCTAAGATGACTGATGAATATTTTAATGAATAATATACATAAATACATAAAATAAACGGATAAACACCCAGACACTAATATTAATAACGCAAACATTTTCCAGTTGTGGAATCGAATCCACAGCCTTGGACTTAGAAAGCAGGTTCGCTGCCCACTTCGCCAATCGGCTGTTGATGGGAGATATACTTAGATTCCGTTTATAATTAAACGAACGAAGTCCGTTCCCCCTAACTCCGACTTTCCGAAATGTATCTGTGCCAATCACGAATAGTATTGAGCTCCTAGGTATCAGCATTTCGTCCAATCTAAGCTTTGGACAATGCATCGAGTCCAAAGCTAAAACTGCTGGCAAAAAACTTGGCATCCTCAACAAAGTTAAGCGCTACTTCACGCCAGAACAGCTTCTTACCCTGTACCAAGCTCAGGTTCGGTCGTGCATGGAGTACTGCAGCCATTTATGGGATGGCTCTGCCAAGTACCAGCTCGATGCTTTGGATTCGGTGGATCGTCGTGCTAGGAGACTCATTGGCAACGACCTTGTAGTCAGTAGACTTCAAAGCCTTGAACACCGGCGCAAGGTTGCTTGTCTGGCTGTTTTCTACAAGATACATTTCGGAGAGTGTGCTCAGGAGCTATTCGATTTGGTCAAACCATCTCCTTTCTACCATCGAACTGCGAGTCACCGAAAGAATCTGCACTGTTACGTGGTTGAAATACCATCAACACGTACGAAGCGTTTTGCTTCTTCCTTTCTGATCCGCACCGCAAAGGCCTGGAATGCCCTCCCATCTTCCGTCTTCCCTGATACCTATAATCTGGGTACCTTCAAATCAAGAGTGAATAGGCATCTTCTAGGCAAGCGCGCTTCATCTTAGGCTACATCATCATTTACCATCAGGTGTGATTGCAGTCAAGCACTTGTCTATATACTTTAAAAAAAAAAAAAAAAAACAGGCTTTATGGAAATTACGGTGTTAATATTCAAAATGTCGACTATTTAACGTATTCCCGAATACGTTATATTATTATGATAAAACGTCTAAATAATGACAACAGATAATACGCACATTCATGAATATTAAGATAATTAATGCCTTCCTGATAAGTGACGTCTTCAAGTCAAAAACAGTCGATGTAACACGTTCCTTATTAAATTAGGGCATGCCCCCATAATTGGGCGGTTCTCACGTCACCTTCTTTTAGATCAGTTTGTAGGAACCATAGCTTTGGAGTTTCATTGACTGTCCTGAATAGTTTTGGTATTTTTTGTTAAATTTTGCGTTCCTCAGACGTGGTGGTCGGAGTCTTTTCTAAATTTCTAATTTATAATAAATTATTATAAACTAATTTTAAAGTTTTTAATGAATACTTTCAGAATTAAAATATCATTTTAAAATTCTTGAAATACACCAGACCAGATCGTAGAAAAATTATTACACGTGCGGATTGGTAGACTTCATAAGTCGTTGAGAACTATGGAGAACTCTTGGGCAAGCAGGATTCCTCACGATGTTTTCCTTCACCGTTAAAGCAAGTGATATATAAATTGATAAAATTAAAAACGCACATAACTCCGCAAGTAAGTGCGTGCCGGGGATCGAACTCGGTCTACGCGGAGGGAAGCCTTACTGCTAGTGGTTATTAAACTTATTTTATTTCTTACTCGATTGTTTTCTATCCTAGTTCAAAACGATAACAACACCTCTACAAGTAAATAATTCTCGCTCAACGCATTGGGCTCGACAAGGCGGTACTCGTTCCGAGACTCCAAATATTGAAACAACGTCGCAAAGTTGCCTGTGGTACTCGTGGTATGGTATTGGCACTATTAAAATTTGTTCCACCTCACCTTTATACAATTGGACCGCGGGGCATCTTAAGAAACTACACCCATAGATACCGGGACCGCTATTCTTTGGCTAGGTACGAAGCCTTGCCTTCTCGTTTCCATACGCCCTTGGTTTCCGTTTTCTCCGCCAGCTATAATTTTTGTACTTTTAAGCTGAGAGGGCATTTTCAATAGTAATTCTAGATTGGGCTGCAACATTGGGCGGCGTGCACTGGGTTACTTACCAGGTTATGCATACAGCGGGAAAATTTCATAAAACGTCAAAAATTCTCATCCTATACGAGTTATATATCAATTTTATGATAGGCAGTGCTTTCGTACATGTATTAAGTGCACGTCACTTGCAACATATGAAGAAAAATTTGTGTCTGAGATTCAGATTTAATGAGAAACATAGACATATTAGCAAGCTGCATCGCGGCGTAAGTCGCGTGAAATATATGAAGGTTGTCCGACCAACTTTATACTTTTTGTTAAAACTTAGGCATTCAGCAGAAGGTGAAGAGTGTTTTGCTAAGAGCCGTAGTCTTAGTCGAGTTGATTGAACATCGCATGTCTATATCCTGGGAAATTATAAGTATTCGTCATCATCATCATCATAATCATCATCACGTCAACCAATGGACGTCTACTGTTCGACAAGGGTTTATTACAGGAAGTTCCAAATACCAAAGTCTTGTGCTACTTGTTAGGTATTGCTGATAAGTCATTTTCATTGTCATCAGACCAGAGTTTGGAAAGGGGCGATTTCTTAATATCATTTCCAATAAATTTGAATATATTAAAAGCCCGATACAAATGGCAATAGTTAAAGTAATTAACCTAATCCAAAATATGCAAATTTCACATTCAATTTAAAAGTCCTCTATTTATTTTCAAGTACATACATACGTAGTATAGGACAACACAAATCAATCTGTCATCTTTACATTTTGGATTGGATTGATAAATACAAGAGAATATCAGTGAACGAGCAATCGACTGACCAGAAACGGACATACATTAGTGATATCTGCATATCGTCTGCGAAAGGCGCAGAATTCCTTTGTGGGATTGAGTATACGCTTTTACAAAATGATTCCTAAGTTAATTCTTGTCCTACCAATACAGACATTTAAAAAATGTTTATACATTTGATTAATTCCTTAATAACAAGGTAGATTGGAAGCAACCAGCCTCGCTCTCATCTCCCGCAAGACACAATTATGATTGTAAATATTGTCGTTGGAAAAGAGCAACTACTGAGTTCGTTGCCGGCTCTTCTCGGTAGAATCTGCTTTCCGAACCGGTGATAGAGTAACTACAAACATACATACTTGACGATTCAAAAGTGATTATAAAGAAGGCCTACTTAAAATAACGGAATATTGTTTTTTTTTAAATTTTAGCATAATATGATATGAACACGACGAAGCTCATAATGTTGAAGGAAAATCCCGACAATATATTAAACCATGGCAACCCTAGCCCGTAAAGGGAGCTATCGTCACGGTGTAGGTTCCTCATATCTTGAGGAGATATTTAACTGACATTTTACTCATATAAGGTATAACCTGTGGCTTTATTGGTGGTTACCGGTTACGGCGGATAAACACCGTTTATTTGTCAGGTTCACTGGAATTACATATTTTTGGAAGGCGTAATAAATTTGGGAACTCGTTGGTATTGTTAAAGGTATTTGGCGGGAAAGTATGGTATGTTTTTATATGTGTGGTATGTGTAAGATGATCTATTTTTAGTAGTTTTTTGTGCTTTAGCCTATTAGGCTTCTTGGTCTAGTGATCACGAGTTAGAGAAGAATTCTTTGGTATTGCCGTATTGGGTTAATATGTTCGCTCACTACAACATATATATTTTTTATGACATACATGTCACTTTTGATGTTTGCATCTAATGTCATCTACGTGCTTATTTTTATAAAGAAATATTTGTCTTTGAGTTAAATATTCTCAGTACCAAACCCAAGTTATGAATTTTTTGGAGTTCACCCTCGTGCCCCAGAGTGTAATTCAAATTCATCTTTCTTTCTTTCTTTTTTTTGTTTTGCAAAGTGTCGGCCTATCACAGGCACTTATGAAGCGTTCATACATATATGTTTACATCATTGTAAGGGGATGTGTGGAGGCTTTGGCCGTGGCTAGTTACCACCCTAACGGCAAAGACGTCTCGCCATGTGATTAAGCGTTTCGGTACGATGTTGTGTAAAAAGCGATAAGGGATATGGATTAAATATAACTGTCATACATGTAGCAGGTTAGCGTGCTATATTCTAAGACAACATTAAGTCAACTTGCTCTGCTCTGCTGTATCGCTTGATTCTCTTGCGAGCGTCAAAATATGCGGCATAAAAGGCTGTATATTTTGATTGCTTCATCTATATTTTTACCTAGGAATAATAGATTATTGTTGTAGGTAATATTTAATTTAACAGAATTTGTGACTTTAGGACAAGTGACATTAGGTCAATTTTGCTATAACTTTAATTGATTTCCTTACGCAAAAGCAACCTTTCGTTTGCGAGCTGCAGAGATTATACTAAGGGTCCAGAACGTTTAAGGCGTTCTGCGAACGGAAGGACGTTAAATGCCAAGTGCGTACCGCCAATTCGTAGAATTCGCAGCCGTCGCCAACATCTTCCTGGACTGTGTTAATATCACAGGCGATTATCCATCCGAAACAGAAAAAGCGCACCTTGAGTTAGTGAATATAACTAAGGTCTCACATTCACTCAACAATCTACGTCAACAGAACGAAAAAAATTAAATAAACCATAGGCAGTGGGCTCGCCTTTACTTGGCCACCGGTTTGTTTACTTTCCACCGTCATATAACTGTACACTTAACCGGACAAATCGACTTTGACTGATTAAATTAACTATGTGTCATTGCATTCCTGTATTGGGCGTTTGTCCATTGCAAGAGATGCCGCTGTCAAGGCAGGATATGTATTAATCAATAATAAAATTAACATTATTCTACTAGTCAAGCCCTTTCATTTGACACCCATAATTGAAAGTTTACACTGTCAAACCTTGTAGCTAATTTCAGGGTTATTAGAGACAGTGTGCGGGCCCATTCTTAAAAATTTACTCTCACAATTTTTCCCTAACGCGCCAAAAGCAGTATAACTTCAAAAACTAGAAAATGTCTAACAACTAAAACTCTACTACTTACGTATAATTTACTTTATTCTCTAGTTAATAATACATATGTATCACATAAATGCTTAATTTAATCAGGTGCTAAGCCTTATTATTAACTTTTGCAAATAGGGTGAGAGTATAAAACGAACAGAGTGTGGTATTTAAATCATTTGATAAATGCAAAAAAAGCGCTACTTTTCAGTCGTTTGTCACAACTTCTTATTTCAATAACTAGATGGTTTCTTTACATTATGGTTTCAATTTGAAATAGTTATAAATAATGTGTACCAACTTTTCTTGTTTGAAGTTTGCAAAGTAAGAAATCTGAAAGAGATTGAGTTACTAAAGTTCACGTGAATATCATAAAATAAATATAACCGTTTTTGTTGAATGGAAACTCGCTCTTTGTTTATTCACAAGTGATATGCCTTGATAAGACTACTTTTTGCGCTGTATCGCATCAGATCGATGCAAAGTTTCAACTTTCCATATTTTGACTTTATTGGCTTTTTGTATACCCAAAAGAAATAATTAATAATATCTTATTATACTGCTAATTAATCAATTCAGAATATATTTCCTTCTCAATTATTTTATTACGGGAAAAGGATTGTAGGTCTAAACCTACATTTTTTTTAAAATCCATTACTAGTTATCTCTTGACTCTGGTGGTCAGTCTAAGATGGTAGCGGGCTAACCAATTACATAGTTGAGTAGGTATACTTATTAATATATATATATATATATATATATATATATGCACCACCTACCTCTCTTCTTGGCGTTAGCCTTTGCCTGGAAGAGATCGCTATGTAGCGATAAGGCCGCCAAATTTTTCTATTTGTTTATGGGGTGTACAATAAAAGTGTATTCATTAATTCATTCAATAAAGTGGATTATTATATTGAAACGGCTTTACATAAATTTGTAACCATTTGCGATTGATGCTAACGAAAATAGCAAAAATTTAGAAGCTTTATTGGATGTTTTTTTTAAATTTTCCAATCATGTTTATAGTTAACAGCGCGTATAGAATACCCAAACCAAATGTAATTTATTTAAACATCAAAGCCACTTGTACGTACAATCAGCTAGTATTCCGCGTCAATTTGGTTTTACACCTATCTCTCAAATAAAATAAATTGACAGGTAAAAAATTGTGGTATCAATTCACAGAAAACGTTACTAAAATGGCACTACATTTAGTATAGTTTTTTTAATTTTAATCGTTACTTATATTTTAAATGCGTAAGTTTGTTTGTCTTTACTTAACGCTTTAACTAAGCAACCAATCAGCTTGATTTTTGGCATAAAGTTAGTTGAAAAGACGGAGAGTACCAGGCTACTTTTTATCCCGTAAAAAAAAACTATTCCCAAGAGATTTGCGCAAAAACTATAATAAACGCGGACAAAGAACGCGGGCAACAGCTAGTTGTATTTTAAGATACAAACTTTAAGACATACAATATAATTAGTAGTTTTCAGTAGTAGTAGAGATTTCTGTGACGGAGCTCGTCCGCGGAAGTATGTGCTTATTTGCCGCTAAGAAGCATTGTTGTGTTCCGATCAGCAGGGTGTGATTTATTTATTATTACCTATTTATTTACTTTACATAACGTACACGTACACGGTACTTACTAAAAATATATAAAAAATTCACTAATAACGCCTAATTAATAAACACTTTTGAAACGTCAAGTCAGTCTGTTTGTAGTGACTCTACCATCGTTTCGGAAGGCAGATTCCAATGAGAAGAGCCGGCAAGAAACTCAGCAGATTGCTCTTTTCCAACATCATTTTAAATTTTAAAGTCGACCTGCACATAGTACAGAAAAAAACAAACTCTCAAACTTCGTGTCTATATTATGCAGTACATTCTATATCGAACAACGTTTCAACGAGCACATTTTAATATTAATTTGTATTAAGTGACGATTTAATTTTATGGTACACCAAGTGTCAAAGTTTCACTAGCAGAACTGTCACTTGCAGCCCAGTGGATCACACATCGTAACCCAACAATTTGCTTCGAAACCTCGCGACTATATTAAATAGTACACTCGATTTCGATAAACGTTTCATCAAGCGCTCTCGATTGAAACGAACTGTCTCCACTAGACCAAATAACCCTCAAAATTAAAAGAATATAAATTATTCAAAATGTAAAGGTACATGAACAATAGCGGCGGACGATATTATATTAAACAGAATGTTTAATAAGCATACAGTTAATCTGTATAGGAAATCTAAATAGATAGTAAGTCCGGCCCACTGGGTTAAGTTCACTACTACACCTGCAGTTAAGTAAGTCGGCAGGTAAAACACATCCGAGCCCGGCCGAGCGGTAAACGTCAAATTAACATAATCATCTTTTAAATTAAAATAAAAACTAACGAATCGGTCTTACCATTTTAGGGGTTCCGTGAAATTACAAAAATAAATTAAATTAAATTAATAAAAAAAAAATTAAGCTTGCTGTAAACTGTAGCAGGTAGGTACATACATGTAGATTTTATTAGAGGCTGAACTTATTTCTTTATTTAATGTAAATTTTAATGTATATTTTTAAGAACTTTTGTAAATAAATCAAAAATCCGTGCTTCTCGCGTTGTTAATTCTGTTTATAATTATCCTGACATTGATTTATTTTATGGTAATATGAATAGTGTACGTCGCAACCAAATAGATAAACTGTTGCATGTTAGATTAACTTAACTTATGAAAATTAAACTTAACTTGCTATATTCCGCGAACAGCAGGAGAATCTGTATGGTGTTATTTATAATTACTTCAATCCGTATACTCCACACCAAACAGATCCTTGGCAATGTACCCTCTACGCACGTTTCGCTCCGAAACCGGAGCATCCCCAGGAGATGTTGACTTTACAATGAATAATTGTTAAGTACCATACAGATTCTCCTGCTGTTCGCGGAGTATAGCAAGTTAAGCTTAACTTTCATAATATATTATGGATTTCCGCAAAGTAACGCCTGCTTCTATCCAATTTTAACTTAACTTTTTGGTACAGTTTTCTGCACTTTTGCTGGGGTCTGACGGGTACCCTTGTTTACATTTTATCCCCAGATTGACACTTCGTATGTACAAAATTGGTAAGACTAAAATATTAAAACCAAAAATCTATATACAATATCTACTATGAGAGGTCTCCTAAGGTCCTGCAAATTAACGTTGTAAGAATTCTATAAAAGGGCGTTATAGTTTCAACGGCTACATAGCTGTAATATAGTTTTAACTCTTATTATCAGCCTCTTTCTCGTTGTTTGACGCTCTAAATGGCAACAGTGCTTTCGTATAGCTTTAACTCTTTGGCTATTATACAGCCCTAGTAGAGTTGTTATCATTTACAGTTGTGATTATATATCTGGAACCGGCGGCTTAACGTGCTGTGTATAATTATTTTAAGAGGAATTTGAATACCTATCGCTATTGTAATTTTTTGTTTATGTATTCGTTTGTAGTTATTTGAATGTAGGTTTATAATAATTTTACACCACCTATTTGTTATCGCTCTTGTTGTCTTAATCCTAAGGTTGCATGGCAGAGATCGCTTCGAAGCGATCGCTTTTGCATTCTCCAGTCTTTGTGTTTCTCTCCATTTCGTCCTTTATTTTCCTAACTGTGTAGTGGTGTACCAATAGAGAGATTGAATAAAATAAAAATAAATATTGTTGATATTGTGAGTTTAAGTTTTCTTTTAGACCTCATACAATAATCTTTAATATTCTATCACAAAATTTACAATGTACTCACTGTTTACAATGTGTTTTTACTACGGGACCCTAAAAACCACACAGGAAGGAACTTTTCTCATTAGCGGTTAAGAAGTCCGTTTATTGTTTTCAAACACAGCCTTTACCAAGGGTGGATTTGTTTGTAAAATAAGTTTTAATTTTTACGCTTCGTCTTGCGAAAAGATTTGGACGGCCTCATAATTGGTCTGTTCCACAGATAAGTATGATAAAACTTATCAAGTTTTTTTTAAATATAAAAACACGGACAATAAATTTACACATTCCGTCGCTCCTATGTTGTTTCATACGCGATGCGATAAATGTATTCTAGATTCTATGATATTCATCGTTGTATGAAGACAGATAAAATAACTAGTCAACTAAGAGTAATACGTAGGTTTATGGTACGGTTTGCGGGCGTGGTAAAAATAAAAGATAAAACATCCACACTAATGTTATAAAAAGGTAATATTTGTAAGATTGGATGCAGGCGGTAATCCCCGAAACTACTCATCCAAATTTTAAAAATATCACCAATATTAAGTATGGAATAAGCTAATATAGTATATCATGTACCCACCCACCTGTTTCCTTTAATATTATTAGATACGATGGTATTTATTTCGGTTTTTTAAAAATCTCGCGGGCAACATTTTTTCCCCCAAATAAAAAGTTCGATTCCTGGATGCAAACATCGAAATCCAAGTCAATTATTTCTAAACTGTAACTACAAAATGCAAATTAAAAAAATACAAGTATAACTCCGAAAAGTGAATAATATAACTAAAAAAAAAAGAGAGAAAATAAAAAAAATTTGAACAACTCACACGTTGTAGGCCCCGGCGAGATTCGAACTCGCGATCTCCTGTTTACTAGACAGGCGCTTTAACCAACTAAGCCACGGCGCCGATGTCTTCACCGGCGAATTTACCGAGCGCTTCATACAACCAGTTTTATCTTATCACTCATAAATACTTACGTATGTGACCTAGTAATATATTATTTCTACACCGCTCCAAATAGATATTCTTAAATTATTTATTATATGAACACCAGCAATGATTGAACTTTGCTTTGAATGGAGTCATAGTTCTAGCACGACAGACGATTCGACAAACAAATAATAAACCGAAAATGTTAATTGGTTGAAATATCTCCCTTTAGATCAATAGTTTGTACTGAACAACAAAGAAATTGCAAGGAATAGGCTATAGACACATTATTAATTAACAGTAATAACAATAAACGGGTTTTAAATCGCGTTGTGAACTACGGACTAAGCCCTTGTCGTTGTGCGAGAAGACCCGTGCCCGGTAATGGTTTGATAAGATGATGATCGGTTGTAAATATTTATTTTAGGTCCACCTACCAAAGCATTGCAACATTGAATAGTTGAATTTTACCCCTATTTGGATATAAAAATTTGGATTGGATATAAATATATTATGGAGCAAAAAAAAAAAAAATAATACAACGACAATTCACACATCACCATGTAGTCCCAAAGTAAGCGTAACTTGTGTATATACATAAATACTTATAATATACATATAAACACCCAGACACTGAAAAACATTCATGTTCGTCACACAAACATTCACCAGTTGTGGGAATCGAACCCACGGCCTTTGACTCAGCAAGCAGGGTCTCTGCCCACTGCGCCATTCGACCGTCAAATAAAAAATTACAAATTACTTCCATTTGTACGCCAGTTGATAAAGCTGTGGGAGAAGATATTTTTTTACCCCGACCCCGGGGAGAATAATGTCTCCAGCCATGTTTAGCCACATTAGCCTTGTAGCGAAATGGAAAAAAACAATAATGATTTTTAATTTTAATTAAGCGAAGATAATTCTTACCACTCAGTTTAAACATTAGGCTTTTAAGGTTTCGAGCCTACGCTACAATGTATTACTCGTATATTTTGTAAGTTACGAAGTTAAGTAATAAATAGTATGAAAAATTAATGTACTTGAACCTTAACTTGTCTGAGTATAATCGTTTCATATAACATTCATTCTCGATTGTCGATGTAACAAATTGTGTAATACATTATATTACTATGTATGTATATTACAATATTAAAGTTTATAAATCTTAGGACGTAACGTATGATTGGTTGGTGTGATTACTGAATGAAATCGTGATTGGGTAAGGTCAGCAAAATAATATTTGAATATCTATATTAATTCCTTTTGAGAGTAGTTCAATGAGTAATCTTATACTAATAAACAAAGCTGACGAGTTTGTTTGTTTGTTTACTTGAACGCGATGATCTCAAGAACTACTCTTCTGATTTAAAAATTATTTTAGTGTTCTAAGACCAATACCAGCATAGCAACGATGAAGAATGTTTCAAAATCGTGAGTTTTTTTTTTCTTTTGAGAGCTTTCGCTGCGTGCGCTACGTAAGCGTTAAAGTTTCGATAAAATCATGTATTACAAAGTTCTTCCCATTTACTAGTTTCAAAATAAAGTCCGTGACAGCATATTATCAATATTTTAAAGTTTAGGGTGGCGTGCACAGGGTTTTTGACCAGGGTATGCATATAGATGGAAGATGGCATGATATGGAAAAATTCTTCTCCTTTATGAGACAATTAGCCCAATTAAAAATAAATAAATGCGTTTTCTTTAAATTAACCTAAATTATATACCCTTGCCTAGTAAAGCTAAAGGCCGATTTCAGTGGCATACTCAAGCGTCTGTGGCCCTTTGTGACCTGAGCGCTTTTATTCTGCCGAAACCAAGTTAGCCGAAACTAAGCTAGCCAAAGCCAAGCTAGCTGTAACCAAGCTAGCCGAAACCAAGCTAACCGAAGCCAAGCTAGCCGAAGCCAAGCTAGCCGAAAACAAACTAACCGAATCCAAGCTAGCCGACGTCAAGCTAGCTTAAACCAAGCTAGCCGAAACTAAGCTAGCCAAAACCTAACTAGCTGAAACCAAGCTAGCCTTAACCAAGCTAGCCGAAGTCAGGTTGGCGAAACCAAGTTAGCCGAAACTAAGCTAACCGAATCTAAGCAAGCCAAAACCAAGCTAGCCGAAACCAAGCTAGCCAAAACCAAGCTAGCCAATCCAAGCTAGCCGATCCCAAGCTAGTCAAAACCAAGTTAGCCAAAACTAAGCTAGTCGAAACTAATTATGCCAAGCTAACTGAAACCAAGCTAGCAGAAATCACGCTAGCTAAAACCAAACTAGCCAAAACCAAGATAGCCGAAACTAATTTAGCCGAAACTAATTTAGCCGAAACCAAGCTAGCCGAAGCTAAGCTTTTTTCTGCTAGCAGTCCCGATGGACGCGCGTGGAATACGGTCCATTATAAATACGAATACGCGTGGGAACACCTAGCGCGGGCTAATTGTGCACGTCGACGATTTATGACAAACAAACAAACAATAGCTCATTAACATGTTACAGTAATTACGTATGTGTGACGGACGGCGCGTCTCGCATTCTGATGTTGGGCTTTCTTTCTTAAATCCGATAAAAATGGAGTATGCACTCCGAAAGAAAGAGAATATTATGTGTTGATGTTACGTTTAAGTACAGAAACTAACTTTACTTTATAAATCATCAATAAATATTTCATCATCATCATCATATCAACCCATTACCGGCCCACTACAGGGCACGAGTCTTCTCCCACATTGAGGAGGGATTAAGGCCGTGGACTTCACACGCCTTTGAGAACATTATGTAGAACTTGAAGTCTAGCTTTTGGTAAGTTGGCGAACGAAGTTATCACCATCCCCTTACAATGATGTAAACATATATGTATGAACGCTTCATAAGTGCCTGTGATAGGCCTACATGAATAAAGAAATTTTGAATTTGGTTTTAAATTTTAACAGACGACGGTTCGCTGGAAGAAAATGTTTTAGCATTAATGCCGCCTTTTGTTAACTGTGTATTCATCATCACGTCAACCCGTTACCGGGCCACTACAGGGCATGGGTATCCTCCTACAATGAAAAGGCCATTGCGGTTTGGTGGACCTCACACAAACACAACTCTGAGAACATAATGGAGAACTCTCAGGCATGCAGGTTTCCTCACGATGTTTGCCTTCACCGTTGAAGCAAGTGATATTTTAGTTCCTTAAAACGCACATTACTCCGAAAAGTTGTTGGTGCGTGCCGAGGTTCGAACTCGGTCCCTCCGAAACGAGCCGAAGCCTTCCCCCTAGGCTATCACCTCTCATTCTTCGATTCAATTCTTTAAACGTGCTGAACTTTGATGTCAATTAGTAAACCTTATGACAAAACCTAGTAACATTAATGTGTCACCTTTTATACTTGAACTGTAGAAACAATGAATATAACAACGCTTGTGTTTATGATAAAGCTTAAGCAAAAATTATTACATGCCATATTATGACGACCGATTTGCGCCGCGGGTTAGACTCCCGCAACTGGAAAATGTTTGTGCGATGAACGTGAATATTTTTCCGTGTCTGGGTGTTGTTTATCTGTATATTATAAGTATTTATGTATATTAGTGATAGTTAAAATATCACTTGCTTCACTTTGACGGCCGATTGGCGCAGTGGGCAGCGACACTGCTTTCTGAGCCCAAGGCATGAATGTTTTTCGGTGTCTGCGTGGTTATATGTATATATATTGTGAGTATTTATATATGGTATTCATAAAAATATTCATCAGTCATCTTAGTACCCTTAACACAAGCTACGCTTACTTTGGTGCTAGATGGCGATGTGTGTATTGTTGTAGTATATTTATTTATTTATCTCACTCTGTCCTATACATTTATGTGTTTGTTTCTTTATCTAGATATTATTCGGTTTCCTTGGTAACTTCAATGGGAAACAAAATGTGTATTGTATTCTATCTCATTCCCTCGCCGGCTGAATCTTATACGTGTATGTGTTTTTGTCTCTATGGAATTATTTTTTAGTTTTATCGAGTTTGGAATCACAACGATTCTAAAGAAGTTTCACTTAGAAAATAGGTTACTATCATAAAAACTATGCGTAGAACAGAGAGCGTTTATTACGTGACATAGTAGACATAGACGTGTCTACTATGTCACGTAATAAACGCTACCTATATAATATAGCAACATAATAATAGACACACTGTCACAGTGACCCAATGATCTGGTTACGTCACGAATTCCGCGAGATTAAAGCTCCTAGCAACCGGCCGTTGACGGTGCGATATCAGTAATGTCGTACCTATAATTTTTATCATTGCAACAATTCGTGGTAATTTATGAGAGTTTGCTTCATTCATTCATTGGAATGCGAATTCTTGTAATTAGCATAACTATAATAATTATATCTATACTTTACGCTAGTAACGCATTTATAAAGTATTCTCAATATACATCAAATATATCAATTGAATATTAGATAAGAGATTACCTGTCTAGGACAACGACATAATAACGACACATAATTTAATTGATTTTAAAAAAGAGTGTTTTAAATTTTTAGTTAACAATACATTTTATAATATTTATGAATTTTATAATTAGTTCAAATTTAATGTACTAGTTTTAAATAATTAACTTTAAAATATAATACTTTGTAATTGTGGCACGCCCAAAGAGGCAATATACATTGGGACTTCATACATGTAATTCTATCCAACCTGACCTGTAATATGCAATGAATGAATTTGAATTTGAACAGTGTCACAGAGACCCAATGATTGTTACGTCACAAATTCTGGGAGATTAAAGCACGTTCGTAACAAACTGTCAAAAATAATAAGACAGTTTGCTTCATTCATTCATTGGAATGCGAATTTTCGATTAGCATGCTAATAATAATATTAACTTTTAGTTAGTAAGGAATTTTAAAACTTTTCCTATTATTTTATTATTTGGATTAAATTAATCAATGAAATAGAAGATAGGATAGTAGATATATATAGTAGATAGTAGTTCACCTGTTTTAAATTGCAACAAAAAAATTATCGACACACTGTCACAGTGACCCAATGATCTCGTTACGTCACGAATTTCCGGATTATCCCGTCTAGCAAAATGTCGTTGAAGGCACTAATGTTGTATCATTTTATCATTGCAGCTAGTCATAATAATTATTTTATGATAGTCTGCCTCATTTTCTCTGGAATGCAAATCTTTTGTCTTAGAATTCTACTATATACTACTACTGTAGGTGTAATTTGTAGCGCTGTTGTTGATACATTTTATTTTTAACAAATTCACAGCCACATAATTCTTGTAAAGTAAATTCAAAAAAATGTAAATTGTCAAATTCTTTCATAATTCGTACTACAAATTATTCTTAAATAAAAGGAATTTAAAAAGTAAAGTTTGTATTTTATTGAATTTTTTTATTTAAAAGGAAGCCAAAGTTATAAACAATGTATATAATATAGATTATAAAACTTATGTATACCCCTTTGTATAGCCCACTTACAGACTGACTCAGAATGCTACAGCAACAATGAAGATAGAAAAAAATAATACTATGACGTTAATACAATTTCGTAGCTCCATTAGTTGTTAATAGAAACATTATATAACATACGTCATAATCAATATTAGCAGCCTACAAACGTTTGCTGCTTAACGTATGCTTTTCTGAGAGCGCGCTATATACGGCAATATATTAAAAGTTTTAAGATATGTATATATGTACATATTTATTTATGCATATACCTATTTATTTATAGTATTGTGTATTAATTCATCATGTTATATGTACTTACGTAATATGTATATTCATTCAAATTATATAACATAATAGATACAAGAATACCTATCTAAGGTGGCAAAATAATAATAGATGTACTGCCATAGCGATCCCACGAACACGTTACGACACGAATTCCGCGAGATTAAATCGCGCCTAGCAACCGCATTTAACGATGTAGTATCAACATTCGTGTCGTATAATTTTTATCATTGGAACTTAATAGTGTCGGTAATTTGCCTTATTTTCATTGTAATGTGAATTCTAGTATCTTAGCGTGTTAATTGCTATTTATATGCAACTTGCTAATATGGCAGTATAAAGGTATCCTTAACTGCCATTTCACCTACTCGTTGAGAAAGAGAATACGCGACGTTTACTATTTATCTTTACAAATAATATGAATGCGAAAGTGTGTTCGTTTGTTTGTTTGTTCTCTCTTTGCTTCCTAACCAAGCAACCAATCAACGTGAATTTTGGCATAAAGTTAGCTGAAAGGACAGGTGGTAACATAGGCTACTTTTTATCCCAAGGATACAAACGGTTCCCACGGGATTTGTAAATTACCGTAATGAACGTAGACGGAGAACGGGGACAGCTATTACAATAATAAACCATATATTTATACTAATAATACAACAAACATATTTCTTTTTGTCGATTTGAAGTGCACGCGTTGATATCTGGAATTTATCATTTTATAGCCCAATCCTGGAAAAATCCTTAGAACTTGAAAATGTACTCTATACGCACGTTTTGCTCCGACACCGGCAGGCAACGTATCTTACAACAGCCTTCCGACAGGCGTAAATATCGCGACCACTGATGTCAAACGTTATGGATGCAAAAATACAAAAGTGAATTTTGACAGCGAAGATTGCAAGATGTACGTACGCCTGTCGCAAGCCAGTCGTGTAATGCGTAATCACTCTGCCAGTGTTGGAGCCAAACATGCGTATCATCATCATCATCTCAACCAATGGACGTCCACTGCTGGACATAGGTCTTTTGTAGGGAGTTCCACAATACACGGTCCTGGGCTGCTTGCCTCTAGCGGCTCACAGCTACTCGCCTGATGTCATCTGTCCACCTCGTTGGGGGCCGACCTACGCTGCGTTTACCGGTGAGGAGTCGCCATTCAAAGTCCATCGGTTCTCCGAGCTATGTGCCCCGCCCACTGCCACTTCAGCTTCGCGACTCGCTGAGCTATGTCGGTAACTCTAGTTCTTCGACGGATCTCCTCATTTCTGATTTGATCACGTAGAGATACTCCTGACATAGCTCTCTCCATCGCCCGCTGAGTGACTATGAGCCTTCTTATGAGGCCCATAGTTAGGGACCATGTCTCTGATCCGTAAGTCATCACTGGCAACACGCACTGTTCGAAGACTTTAGTCTTCAGGCACTGGGGGATTTTGGACGAGAAGATGTCACGAAGTTTCTCGACCGCTGCCCATTCAAGTTGGATTCGGCCGTTTACCTCTTTCTCGAAACGTAAACGTGCGTATAGAGTACAATTTCTAAGCCTTGTAGCCTTATGTTAAAAAGCTTTTTTCCAGCTATAATTGGGCTATAAAATGCTAGAATCCGAACATATTCAGAAGATTTTGACTCGACAGTGAATTTACGCTTATTCTGAGTAAATCAAACATAATCATACAAGCGTTATCATTGTACTCGTATGTCAACGAATTCAGCCAAGTACCGCCTGATGATAAAGTACCGTCATAATATGATTGGATATAATATCCAATCATATTATGACGTCATACTTATCATCATCATCATCATCCCACTGTTTTATCATTATCTTGTTAGCATTTTCTTCACATCACACATCTACATACATTTTTATGTAATGACGCTAATGAAATCCAACACTAGATTTTTTTTAAGCTGTTTTTTTTTAAGATGCTACATTGTAGCATAATTTTTAAGAAACTGAAAAAAAGGGGAGGTCATTCTTATCAGCGACTCGTCACAGTTTTATTGCCGATGATCTTTAAAAAGAGCAACAGTGCAACGGAACTGGTGGTACAGTTACTACAAACATACAGACCTATTTATTTATTAACTTTATTGCACGCCGAAGCAGTAGTAGCTCAGTGGTAAGGACTTTGGCTTCAGTTTCGGCGGGCCGAGTTCTAACTCGTCGAGTTATGTGCGTTTAAGAATTTAAAATATCACATGCTTGAACGGTAAAGCAAAACATCGTGAGGAAACCTGCATACCTGAGAGTTCTCCATAATGTTCTCAGAGTTGTGTTTGTGTGAGGTCCACCAAACCGCAATGGCCTTTTCATTGTAGGAGGATCCCCATGCCCTGTAGTTGCCCGGTAACGGGTTGACGTGATGATGAATACACAGTTAACAAAAGGCGGCATTAATGCTAAAACATTTTCTTCCAGCGAACCGTCGTCTGTTAAAATTTAAAACCAAATTCAAAATTTCTTTATTCATGTAGGCCTATCACAGACACTTATGAAGCGTTCATACATATATGTTTACATCATTGTAAGGGGATGGTGATAACATCGTTCGCTAACTTAAACCAAAAGCTAGACTTCAATTATCAAAAATGTTTTTTTCAGTCCTACTTAAAATAAATAATGTTCGAGTTTGAATTTTTGATGAGGTTTTTCTGTAACTCTGGTCCACCTCCTCATTCATTCTTCACGTAAATATATCCCAACATAGTTCTCTTAGCCAAAAGTTTGCATGGAACATCCATCACTATAACTTTTATTTCCTTACACCTCCAAACGCGGCTGACAGAATTATAAAACTCGGCAAATATTTGAGTTAAACTTGGCTGGCGCCTATATTGACATAGTCTGTCTTTGAAATAAATTCACAATTCTTAAAAAAAAAACACCTGATTCAATACACTTTACGTACGTTACAAGTTTAATTATTATTTTGTTATTTAAACGTGTACGCTAGCCACATAGCAACAGGTATTCTATTGATATAGTAACATATGTATTTAAACGAGTAAAACGAGGTCAGTGTTACATACATTCATTTTAATAATTGTGTCACTGGTTACATTATGTGCCTATTTGTAAGTATTTAGTCCAGACTTCAGGTATTGTATTTTGACTTTAGTCGGTAACTATTAGTCATCGTCATTATTATCGAACCGTTACCGTACCGCAACAAGGCTCGGGTCTCCTTCCAGCATGAGAAAAGCGACAGTAAACTTCATATTATGCTGACACACATGACTATTTATCAGTAACGGTGATAGCTCAGCGGTTAGGCTACGCTTTGAGAGGACCATGCTCGAATCCCAGCACGCAACTCTATGTTATCTAAGTTATGTGCGTTTTAAACTATTAAAATATCACTGGCTTCAACGGTGAGGGAAAAGATCGTGAGAAAACCTGCACACCCGAGAGTTCTTTATAATGTTCTGAGTGAGTGTTCTGACTCCGTGTGGAGTCCACCACGCGCTAAGCCAGCGCGGTAGACTACGGCCGAGTTGGACTCCCAGCGCCGCACCTCCAACTTGTCTCAGTTATGTGCGTTTAAAGTAATTAAAATATAAAACGGTGAAGGAAAACACCGTGAGGAAACCTGCATAATCAAAATTGTGTTTGTGTGAGGTCCACCAAACCGCAATGGGCCAGGGTGGTGGAGTCCCCTTCCCGTACCCTTCTCATCGTGGGAGGAGACCCGTGGCCGGTAATGGGTTGATATGATGTGGATGATATGATGATAATGATTTTTATTATATTTATTTAGTACAAGTTATCATCAATAACCTAAAACAGTCCCCGCTGGAAGAGGCCATCAGTATAGTGCCCTCCTTTGAGCCTAGCGGGAGGGTTTGGTTAACCACGCTGGGCAGACGGGTTGACGGTCGCAGATGGTAATAGAAGCTGACGCTGCCGCCCGTTCTCCGTTATATTCACTAAGTCGCCTCGTACGACATCCGCGGAAAAAAGGTTGGTGATAACTGTATTCTGTAGCCTCACGACGATGTAATAAAAAGCAACCAATAGGTTTGATTGATGGCATAAAGTTAATTGAAAGAACGGAGAGTAACATAGGCTACTATTCAGTGGCGTTCACTGGTTTTCTTACCAGGGTCTGAATAAAGCAGGAAAATTGCCTAAAATGCCAAACATCCTCCTGTTATACGGACTTTATTAAAATTTTAGTCTAATGCTTTTGTGCATGTATTAAGTGCACGCCACTGCTACTATTGGTCCTCGTAAAATATTAAATTCCTTATGGTGATTTTCAGGAACATTCGTTTTCTGTCAAATTTTACTAAATATATATTATGAATTAGCCTGTAGGTACCATACATATTTTATCAGTGCCTGAAGACAAAATACTTCGATTAGTGCGTGTTGCCAGTGATGACCTACAGATCTGGAACGTGGTCGCTTGCTATGGACCTCATAAGAAGGCTCAGGTTCTGTCAGCGAGCAGTAAAAAGAGCTATGCAAGGAGTATATCTACGTGATCAAATTCAAAACGAGGAGATCTGTAGTAGAATTAGAGTTACCGAAAAAGCTCAGCGAAGTGAAGCATAAGTGGCAATGGGCGGGACATATTGCTCGGAGTACCTATAGACACTTGGGGTCCTAAGGTGCTGAAATAGCGCCGGTAAACGCAGCGTAGGTCGGCCCCCAAATAGGTGGACAGACGACATCAAGCAAATCGCTGGGAGCCGCTGGAAAAAACGGCCCCCATAACAGTGGTTTTGTGAACTCCCTACAAAAGACTTATGTCAAACAGTGGACGTCAATCTGTTGAATTGATGATGGTGATACATATTATTTTAATTACAATTACGTAAACATTTTTCTTATATCTTTAAACGAGCAATTCTTGTATATATATATATATTATTGGAATCACGGAATCGGCTCCAACGATTTTCATGAAATTTAGTATAAAGAGGGTTTCGGGGGCGATAAATCGATCTAGCTATTCGTTTTTAGAAAATGTCATTTTATTCGTGTTTTCCGGTAATAACCGATTTGGTGCAGACGAAGTTGCACGGGTCAGCTAGTTTAGGTATTATTGCAGGAAATATCCAATACAAGTAATAATTTAATATAATTATTGTTTTCGATATAAATATTTGTAATTATTTTTGTGACAGAAAGATCTCTAACCAAGGTTTAACTTTAACAGGCAGGTAGGTTTAAACGTAGCCATATATTGATTTTAGTTATCAGGTGTTAAAGGTGAGGGATATACTCGCTGCTCAAGATTACTGAGAGCAATTCTATGTTAAACGCGAAGCAAGGCTTTGTTCGTAATTCACGGCGTCGAAAGTAAAGTGCGCGCTGCTTTAAACTCGTTCTTTTGTTCGAGCTTTTTAGAGTTACGAACGTAATGTAGATTTTGAGTGTACCAATATTTTTACAAGTAACTCTGTCTGCGTTCCGAAGATACTGCGTTAGAGTGTGTCGTGACTAGATTCGATTTCAGTACATTGACATGACATAAACTAAAACGCGACCTAAAATACAGAGATATAGATTTTATTTTAAGCCGTCTAAGTAAATTTAAACAACTACAAAAATCAGAAATCCTTACATGTGTAACAGTTTATATTATCCAAATAATTTTATAAAGCCAGCCTAACTAATATTATAAATGCGAAAGTATGTTTGTTTGTCCATCCTTCACGCCTTTACTAAGCAACGCATCAACTAAATATTTGGCGTTGAGTTCGTTTAAAAGAATGCTAACATAGGCTATTTTTTATACCAGGAAAAATAACGGTTCCCACGGGATTTTCGAGAAACCGTTAAAAACTATGGCAAAGAACCTAGACTACAGCTAGTATTATTAATATACTAATAAAATTTTACTGCATATTTTTGTTAGAAGTAAACTTAAGATTTTTTTCTGCCGTACAACTTTTACTGTAGGTACACTGAAACCTATGCGCCCGAAATATTGTCAAGACTATGGAATATATACTTTTCTTAGATGCCAAGAACTTCATAGATTTAATTTTAGTATATGTTGTTTGAACACCGTTTTGGAATAAGTATAGATTATTTTATAATATAGATTGCTGCTTCCAAGCAACTTTACCATGCAAAAAGAATAAACACCAACGAAAATGATGCTCGAGTACCTATACGGTCATAGCAGAATCCACCAGCAGGGCTAGCACAGGAGACAAAAATTATATCCCCCGATTATGTCCCCTGACAGGGGATATAATTAACGTGTCCACCTCCTAAAGCACGGGAACATGGAAAAGGAGAAGTTTACACCAGTTTATTATTACACATATATTATTTGAATATTATTTTTACTTGTGCGCCAATGTTCTGAGAATTGTTAAAGCTATGGGAGAAGATATGTAATAATAAACGAGGGTAAACCTCTCCTATTCCCTGTTTCCGTACTTTAGCAGGTGGACGTTAATTAAATCCCATGCGAGTGCATATCATCGGAGGATATATTTTTTGTCTCCTGCCGGTACTAGCCCTGCTGGGATCTCAACCAACTCGCAATCAGTGCAAAACTTAAGTAAACTGTATACTTTTACCTTATATCAGATTTTCTGTAAAAAGAACTCGCGCCAGCTTTGGAAACGAAGCAGTTAAAATAAGTAAATAGAAATAGAGTTATAACGAGACAGAGAACACTTATATTTCGTATATGTAGACACAAGTGGGTCCTGCATAATAGCCATCGGGCCTCTACAGTAGGTTACCTACTTAGTCAGGTTTTAGTTTTGTAAGTTAATCTCGTGTTTTATAGTATATATTATATATATTATTATTCGGCTATCTGTGGCCCAGAGGCGCGGGGTTATCAGCTGGCCAAGCTCGAATATCGGTGAATGGCGGCAAGGTCAATGTGACCACACGACGCTCCGCTCGCAACTATCGGCGAGTTTATTGAATCAAACGACATTTGACTATATCCGGCCCTACAGATATTATTATTGGGACCTGTTTTATTTTGCGCGTGTGTTTATATATATTACCTATCTAATTAATTTGATATCTAATGTAATGTTTTAAATGCGAAAGCGTGCTCGTTTATTTGTCAAACAGAGCGACAGAGTAGCTTGTCGTGATCTGGGGTTTAGATAGTTTCGGGTCATTCTTGTAGCATTTTTTACGTAGCTTCATGTTATCATTTTACCTAAGCTTCTTTTTGTATATATACAGGATATATCTTAAAAGTTATTCAGTTTATCATCAGTGATCAACCCATTACCGGTCCACTACAGAGAACGGGTCTTCTCCCACAACGAGAAGGGGTTGAGGCCGTAGTCCACCACGCTGACCCAGTGCGTATTGGTGGACGCACACACCCTTGAGAACATTGCGTAGATCTCTCAGACGTGCAGGTTTCCTAACGATGTTTTCCTTCACCGTTGAAACGAGTGATATTTTAATTACTTATACGGCCCATAACTTAGAAAAGTTAGAGGTCCGTGCTGGGATTCGAACTCGGCCCCCCGAAAGTTCAGTTACTATTTGTTAATAAATATCCGTGGCGTAGTGGTCCCGTAAATGGATTACCCTTATTTCGATCCCCGGCAGGGTTTATTTGAGATTGTAATTAAGGGCTAACTTGTAGCGGGGGAAAAAAATACAGAGGCATAAGTTTACTAGGTAATTTTTTTAGGTAATAGCAACTTTTGTATGCAGATGACACAACGATAACAGCCCGAAACACTTGAATTGAGAACCTTCATCTTTTTTTTTAATTCGGTTAAAAATACAGTACTTTTGTCAAATAAGTCAGTACCCCTATTGCATTTTTCTAGGTAACAAGCGTAACGCCAATCAAAGTTAGTAGGGAGCTGTCAGAGCATGACTTTAGCCATAAAAAATGACAGATTAACGTTAACGTGGAAGTGACGTTTGTGTCAGTTGAATCTAAGGGTTCAACGGTATAGGGCGCGTTTCGAACCCTCGCTTGACACGACTGGTTTCGATTTCAACATGAGACGTCGCGAATTGCAATTATTCTTTTGCATTTTCTAATTATTTGTAGAAGTACCTACCTTATGGAGCCTGAACTGAAAATCGGCGTTGCAGTATTTCCAAAATACTGCATATCAGAGCTGAGAAGGTGACCGTTGGACTACTATGATTGAAATAGTTAAATAAGTATTAAGTCTAGTTTTTTTTTCATCAAAAAATAAACGTTTTATTTATTTATTATGTGCGTATATCTTTCTTTTTTTCTTAGTTTCAAGGGGAATTAAAACTAAAATGAGCTATAACGAAGCCTGGCCGGGTGAAGTAAGTAGTTTATATTAAGAGTAGGTAGGTACAGATATCAATGAAAGAATTACACTACGATAAGACTCGAGTGTTGTTACCTGCTATCTAATGGCTATTTACGTTAGACGTACGTTTGATGCGAGTACAATCTTATGAATGAAACGTTTGTGAATGGCGTACGGATGTGACGTCACAATGGCGGCAATGCGCACACGCACCCTGGGCGGCGTGCTAACAATTCACTGACTTAGAGGAAGGACTCACCAGCGACATATTGTAAGACAAACTTAGAGTTCTTGGCACGGCTACGGCACGGGCAGGATACATCTCCTCCACGGACAAAGGCACGGTGTTTATGTCTTCAGACAGTTTTATCAACTCTCCCAGCTTAGGTGGAGATCCAAAAATGTATGATTATCCCATAAAAGTCCAATGCTGGACTAAACGCCTCTTAATGAATGAATGAATGAATGAATGAATGAATACACTTTTATTGTACACCGAAAAAAAAAAGGAGTTACAGAGATATAAATACATATCAAGAGAGTACAATTTGGTCGCCTTATCGCTACATAGCGATTTCGAAGTTTGTATCATACGAGTAACTAATGCCACAATATGTCTTAATAATGTTCTAAAATCATGGTGTGGATCTATGATGTGATTCCATAGTTGAATCGATCTTGCCTAAATTTGGCACTTAAAAATCTTCCATCTCTTTCCAGCTATAGAAATGTCGGTAAGATCGGCTTAGCGGCAGAAGTGAGAAAAAATCACACTTTTGCACTTAAAATATTAGTATTATTAAGCGTATACGCGGAAACATCGTGGGGAAACCTGCATTCCTGGGAGTTTTCTATAATGCAAATATACTCAAGGATGTGTGAAGTCTACGGATCCTTATTTGGCAAGCGCATAGCGTAGACTGAAGGCCTAAACCATTCGCATTCTGAGTCCCTTCACATGCGCCCTTTAATGGGTTAATAGTTTTATGATGATGATGATGAATATGATGACATTGCACAGTCCACAGGCAGAGCCAGTTCCTCATACTTCTTAATATTAAAAAACTCCAACTAAAAGGACGCAAGCGACAAAAAGTCGTGAATGTGGCTTGCACCTTACGCTTTATTCTACCATTCATTGTTAACCAAATATGCTATTATTAGGGTTCTGTAGCTATTTTGAAGGCTATACCGCCAACCTGTTAGCGGTGATAGAGCATTGGTTAGAAGCTCGACTTCACATTCGGGTGGCGGGTTCGAATTCCAGCATACACTTTACTAAGTTATGTGCGTTTTAAGTTATTAAAATATCACTTGCTTCAACGGTGAAGGAAAACATCGTGAGGAAACCTGCATGTCTGAGAGATCTACGCATTGTTCGAAAGGGTGTGTGCGTCCACCAATCCACACTGGGCCAGCGTGGTGGTTTATGGCCTTAACCCCTTCTTATTGTGGGAGGAGACCCGTGCTCCTTCCCATAAGTGGGTTACCTTAATTTCGATCCCCGGCAGGGTTTATTTGAGATTGTAATTAAGGGCTAACTTGTAGTGGGGGAAAAAAGTCAGCGTGGTGGACTACGGCCGATTAGTACGACTCCACACCTCTGAGAACATAATCTCTCAGACATGCAGTTTTCCTCACGTTGTTTACCTTCACCGTTGAAGCAAGTGATATTTTAATTACTTAAAACGCACATAACTTAGAAAACTTATAGGTGGGCTGGGATTCGAACTCGGCTTCCAGAAAGTGAAACCAAACCGAACCGTACCGAATATAGTATCGAACGCTAATAGGCCGCGCAATAAAAAGGTCAAAAAGCTACGGAACTCTTGTTAAGCGAGTACGACTCGCACATGGTCGGTGTTTTATAATCATAAATCTCACGATGCATTTGCGTGAACTCAGAGTAGGTAGGCAACTGCATTTATGAATGAATGCTGTAGGTATTTTATAGAGTCAATGCCACTGTACCTGTTATCTAATTAATTATTTTTGCGCGGCGAAGTTGCGTAATATTAACGTACGAAGCGAGCTCTAAAGTTTTATCCTCAGCTGCTGAGACAGTTTTAGAGTATAAACCCACCACGCTGCTCCAGTGTGGGTTGGAGGGTTTCAACTATTATTATCTTATGGTATTGGTCAAAAATCTGTGTTTGGTCTTCTGTTGGTGTGGTTGAAGCCGTAATAACTATGTGGTTAGGATTTCGGCTCCACTTTTGATGGGCCGAGTTTGAATCCCAGCATGCACTGGTAACTTTTCTAAATAGTGTGCGTTTTAAGCTATTAGAACATCACTTGCTTCAACGTTGAAGGAAAACATCGTGAGGAATCCTGCATGCCTGAGAATCTATCATAATGTTCTCAAAGGCGTGTGAAGTCCGCCAATCCGCACAGGGCCAGCGTGGTGGACTACGGCCTTTATCTCTCATTGTGGGAAGACCCGTGCACGTGATAATGGGCCGATATGATGACCAGTCACCACCCAACTAGCCACAGCAAAAGCCTCCTACCAGACTAGACCAGAGAAAATTCAGAAGTAATAAATACCCAAATTGCCCCGGCCGGGAATCGAACCTGGGACCTCCTGCTTAGTACCGCAAAGCTAACCACTGTGCCAGGGAGGTCGTCACAGTGTTAAAAAGCCTGGTATCTGCAGCGCTAGGAGTGAATCACGTAATGCGCCTCTGCAGTGAATTGAACAACTCGCATTGCACTGAAATCTAGACAGTTCGTGCCAAGTGATTTTATTGTATAGTTCATATGGTTAACCCCCGAGGCAAAAACTAAGGCGTGTTATAAGTTTGATGTGTCTGTGTGTGTGTGTGTCTGTGGCATCGTAGCTCGCAATCGGTTGATCCTATTTTAATTTAGTTTTTTTTTGTTCGAAAGGCGAATTGGTCGGGAGTGTTCTTAGCTATTTGATGAAAATCGTCCAAGATCCAAGATGGCCGCCACTACAAAATGGCGATGGGAATTTTTTGACAACTCCCTCAATATGGGTATCAAATGAAATGGCTTCATTAGTTAAATACCATCATGATAAATTTCAAATCCAATACAGCCGCCACCAAAAAATGGCGAATTAATTTTTTGAATTAATTGAAAATAATTGACTTGTAGAATAATATACACTATATTGAAAACCGGGGATTTGAAAATTTTAATATATATTTTATTTTATAAGCTTTTGGCCCTTCCGATCGCGCAATATGCATTTTAAGAACATTTTTTGTTATGTTTGTTGTCTTTTTCTGCAGCGTAGTAACTGGCCACGGCCGAAGCCACCCAGCAGTCATATAATAATATCAACTTGCCGGAAGCGACCGGTCGGCCCCAGCACTTGTAATTTCACGAAATTACCCAGAACTAAGGAAAAATTAATTCACTAATTAGGCCTATTTATATGCAAAGTAGACTTGTTCGACGATGCCCTTCGAGAACTTACTGATTGCGGCATTTATAAGGGCTTCTAGTATCCTTTTTTTTTTTTTGGAGGGGGAAAAACCTCATGGATGCCGCATGCATGCCATGCACGCGGAGTCGAGATCCGCTCGTACGACAACCGCGGATAGAGGTGGTGACAACTGTAGAGATGTGATCACTAAAAGCCACCATGCGTGCACTTTCATGCTGCTTGAAAAAAAACCCAATAACTAACCGATACATTTTCGGCCCGACCCGGGAATCGAATACAGGATCTCGTAATCTGTACTTCGAAAACTTACTGATTGCGGCACTTCAAAGAGCTTCTAGCATCCTTTTTTTTGTTTCTGGAGGGGGAAACATCCTTAGGCATCCATGCACGCGGAGTCGGGCTCCGCTCGTACATCAACCCCGGCAAGAGGATGGAGGGGTGGTAATAAGTGAAAGATCTACCATGCTGTTTGAAAAAAAAACCAAATAACTAACCGAAAAACTTTTTGCCCGACCCGGGAATCGAACCCAGGATCTCATAATCTGTAGTCGAATATCCTACTGCTTCAAGTAACTTCTAGTATCAGTTGTTGAGATATAGGCAAAAGTGATTAAAAAAACTCCGACGTAAATAAATTACTAACTTCCACAGCGCCTATAACCGTAAAAGATACCTAAAAACCTGTCCAGAAGTGATAAATGCGTACAAACTGCAAAAAACCGCATTTAAATCGACTCAGTAGCTTTTCCGGGAAATGGTAACATTATTTAAAAAACGATTAGAGCGATAATGATTATAACTGTACAACAATTATAAAAACCTAAGCAGAGAATAAATATAGGTAATCAATGCCAAAAAAAAAATTGCATTTTATTGTTTTCAAGAATAGTATCAAAAATAACACCCGAGAAAATGTGCTTAGAATGGTGAAGTGTAACTCTCGCGGTTATTCGGAGTCCTTTACAGTAAAAGCGGCAATGCTGTGGAATGAACTCCCTGATGACATTCGACGATCTAAATCCCTTGCGATTTTTAAAAGTCGTGTAAGGAGACACTATTTATCACTATTAACATGTTAATATTATATGTATATGTATGTGTATTTATTAATATATATTATATTTATTTATTTTTATTATTTAATTATTATTTTAATGATTTTTATTTTTTTTTATTTTATTGAATTATGTATGTCTATAATAGTTATATATATATTTTTTTATATATAATTGCGATTTCCCGTCTCTTATTGCCTTATTCCAATAGTTAAGGTAGCCTGGAAGAGATCACTTTTAGTGATAAGGCCGCCTTTTGCATATAATTTATGTTAATGTAAGTGTTCCTGTGTGTGTTTCCTTTATTATGTAATAAAGTTGTTTAAATAAAAATAAAATAAAAAATAAACAACTTACTAAACTAACTACAAACTCATATAAGTTCTCTGCACCTTCCTAGATAACAAGATTTTTTGGAAAAAAAAAATCATGAATATGGCCTAAACCAGTGGCGTGCACTTCATATATGCACTGCCTACCCTAAAATTTTATATGACTTACTTGCGATCTTTCTTCTTTATGCCTACCCTGGTTAAAACCTCTGTGCACGGCACTGGTCTAAATCTTTTTCGCTGTGGGTGGATTTCTTCTGGCTTTACACAGTTTAGCCATTGACAGGTGTATCTTTGTTTAATAAAAGTTAAGGAAAATGAAAAATATAAAACATCAGGAGAAATTGCAGGCGAAAAGGGCGGAAAACATGAAAAAAAAAAACATCCAAATTGATAAACCCCACTTTTTTCAAGGATGACGGTAAGAAACAAGAAAAAAGTTGCCCCTAAAGTTATATTAAAATAATTAATTTAGCAACCAAATGAAATAAAATAAATGTCGACAAACGGCGTAATAATAGTAACTCTACGATCGAACGTATTGTAAACGATTATTTATTAATATATACACAGGCAACTGTGGCGTAACATCGTAGGAAACTTGTTAACTTGTTCGTTTGATTTACATAAACATTAAAATTGAAGGCCGTCTGACATGATGACATAAAGCCGCGACCATTTACACAGGGCCGTTTCTGAGCGCGTCATCTCAACGTATCAAACTCACTTACTGACCGACTAACTGACTAAAATAAACGAAACGAAACTCCATCCAGAAAAGGGGAGAGTTGCAGTAAGCAGTAGAGCTTCGAGCGAGCCTCTTTGGGGGGGGGGACAGCGCGCTCCTTTATCTTTTTGGAGCTACGTGCTTATTTAATTTTATCATACCAACCCACACTGTAGGGCAAAAAGTGAAGTCAAACTCCTACCCACTGGGCTATCACCGCTTGCTTTTTTAATTTCAGCACTTATTATTATATAAATTTAAAATTCAAAACCCCCGTCTCCCGTTATAGAGTGCATTATTCTACTCGTGAAACCCTTTTATTTCATACCCATATTCAGGTAGTTGTTAAATATATATAATCCGCCATTTCTGGCGGCGGACATTTGGACCGATTTTACCAAGCATAGAACTAAGAACACTACCACACTCATTCGCACCTTCGAAACAAAAAAAACAGTGTGAGCCGTCACGGGACGCCTGGCAGATGTGAAACGTCGAAATTGTTTTCTGTAAGTTATTGCAGATATTGCATAATGAAACGATGATGCAGTACATATTTGTTACACAAATAAAAAAAAATACAACCAAATGGATAACTACTCCTTTTTGAAAGTCGGTTAATAATGACTTTTTTACAAAATTAATCTTCATTTTTTTTTGTATACGAAATAAAAAAATTCAATCATATAGAGTGCCAATGCGACCTGTGTCGCCACGCCTGATTCGAGATGTTTCACATCAAAAACAAAATTTTTAAAAGTTACTTGCGTTAAAATAATCATACAATATGAGCCTGTTAGAGGCCAGTTATTCGGAAATCGCACACGGACATATCTGAAGCTTTGATTCTGAAGTAGGTTATGAATAAATCCAGAATTTTGGAAAAAACCTGTAAATTCTACTACGCACTATATAACCAATTTTTTAGATTTCTGACGTAGAAACAGCAAGACTTGTTTACTTTGCGTACTTTCATAGTGTGATGTCTTACGGGATCTTATTATGGGGCAAAGCCGCTAAAACTATATTCATATCACAGAAAAGAGCTGTACGGAAAACTTAAATCACGTGAATCCCTCCGAGAACAATTTAAAGAAATAGGTATACTTACGGTAGCCTCACATTATATTTATAACAATATAGTATATGTAAGACAACATATTATATGTCTATATAAACAAAAAGTGGATATAAACAGTCATCTGCATAGCGTCTGCGAAAGGTAAAGAAGTAATTTGTGTGATTGAGTACACGCTTTTATAATATGATTCCTAAGGTAATTTTGGATCTACCAATGCATAAGTTTAAATATTCTGTTAAAACACATTTATTACAGCAGGGTTACTATACAATTGATGAATTTCTTAATGACAAGGTTGCTTGGAAGCATCCGGCTCCATTTTCATCTCTCACAAGACAGAAAAATGAATTTTAAAATGTAAATTGTAAATTGCTGATATTGAAAAAGAGCAACTGCTGAGTTTCTTGCCGGCTTCTTCGCGGTAGAATCTGCCTTCCTAACCGGTGGTAGAGTCATTACACACAGACAGACTTGACGTTTCAAAAGTGCTTATATAAGCCTACTTGAAATAAATGAATTTTGATTTTTTTTATTTAAATTCCGATGAATTTAAACTACTTTGTATACAAATTGATTCAATTAGCCCTTTTGAATCATTAAAGTTCTGCCCATGGGTAGCTTTAAAAAGCGTTTCGGAAAGTTAATTCTACTGTGAACGAACACAAAACTTACTAGTTACTCTTCACAAAGTAAATATTATAAAATTGAATTATTTTACATAATATAATAACGGCCTCGTTTTCGGTATAAAATTTGCACACTCGAGAAAGCACTATAATGCCATTTAAAAATCAATCTAATGGCACTAGTCTTAAAGTGGACTATCGGGTTTGACTTTTTGATTCTTGTTGTAATGATTTTTATAATAAGAACTTTCCAGTAAGCTATTTAGCGTTCCGGTACGATGTCGCGTAGAAACAGAGTAGGGATTTGGCTTCATATTACTGCTACAACGGGCTACCGTTACCATTTTAGACTACATCATCACTAACCAAAATCGGTTTCTCATAATACAGTTACCGACTTGGCCGACAGGGACAGTATAGGAACTTATGATTTCTTAATTTTTTCAGTCTAGTCTCGTGGGAGGCTTCGGCCGATGCTATTCATCACTCTACAAACAAAGATGCACCGCCGAATTTTTCTCAATTTCTTGGTCCAACCCGGGAATCGAATCCAGGTCGATCATCTCATCATTATTATCAACCCTTTACCAGCCGACTATATAAACCTTTATAAATTTAAAAAGCATATAAAAAACAGTCGCTATAAGACTGATGTAAAAGGCATATACTTATTTCGGCATCGACGGTAGAAGAGCCGTAGCTTAATTAGTAAAAGCGCTCAGGCCGCGATTGCCGGAGAGTAGCAGGTTCAAATCAATAAAAAATTTTATATGCATACACAGGATATATTTCGGAGAGTGTCCTGTTTGATCTAGTTCCACCTTCGCCTTTTTACCAGCCTACCGCGGGGCACCGTAAGGATCTGCATCCCTACGCGTACGAAGCGCTTCGCATCTTCATTTCTGATCCGCACCGCTAGGACCTGGAATGCCCTTCCAGCTTCCATTTTCCCCAGTACCGACAATATGAGTACCTTCAAATCAAGAGTGAATAGGCATCTTCTAGGCAAGCGCGCTCCACCTTAGGCTGCATTTATAAAATTGATAATTCCTTCACGTATAGGGAAAAAACACTAATAAAAATTATAAAATTATAAGCCTATATAACTCTGATCTAATCTCAGAATAAGAAGGGTTGACGCCGTAGTCAACCACACAGGCCATGTGCGGATTGGTAGACTTCACACGCTTTTTAGAAAATTGCGAAGGGCTCTCAGACATGCGGGTTTCCTCACGATGTTTTCCTTCACCGTAAAAGCAAGTGATATTTGATTAGCTTAAATTAGGAAAGCACATAACTCCGAAAAGTCGGATGTGCGAACTGGGAATAGAATTCGGTAACCCTCGAACCCTTGACGGGGCAGCCGAAGTCTTACCCTGGAAATGGAAAGGAAATGAGAATTTATGATCATCACCTCAACCGTTATCGTCCATTGCAGGAGATAGGAATTTTTCAAGGAGTTCTAGAGCATCCTGGGCCGCTTATTTCCGTCGGCTCCCAGCGCGTCGTTTGATCTCCACCAACGCCACGTTTACCGATACGTTTCAGCCATTCCAGCACCTTGAGACCCCATAGGTTCTGAAATCTTTATGCCCCAGCCATTGCTACTTAACTTGAGGCTCGTTAAGCGATATAGCTAACTTCAGTCCTTTAACGGAACTCCTCATTACTGATCACTCTTAGCAGAGCTGTCTCCATTGCCAGGTGAGTATCTTTGATGCTAAGGATTACTTGATATTAGTAACGTTACGCTATTTCCGCATTGTAAAAGCGGTTATAGCCTAGTGGTTAGGACTTCTTCACTATCGGGGGGCCGAGTTCGAATCCCAGCACGCACCACTAACTTTTCTAAGTTATGTACGTTTTATGCTATTATAATGTCACTTGCTTAAACTGACATCGTGAGGAAACCTGCATGCCTAAGAGTTCCCTATAATGTTCTCAAAAGCGTGTGGAGTCCACCAATCCGCACTGGGTCAGCGTGGTGGACTACGGCCCTACAGTGGCCCGGTAATGGGTTGATATGACTATGATAGCGATGATTTCCGCATTGACTTATATGTGTGTGAATGTATGTGTGTATGTGTGTGTGTGTTAATAATGTTACATGACTAGTTCATCGCTTTTAAGGTGAGATCGTAGCGAAACGCAAACTTGTCATTGATGGAAAAAAAAAAACAGGAATCGCACGAGCGGCGGCGCGGCGGCTCTACCTCGCTGGTCGGATCGACTTCCGCAGGTCTTTAACCGCGGCCAAGGATTTCGTAGTTTGCGAGTGTGCGCGGGTCTGACCTTGGCTTTACTATCCGACGCTCGGGTGGCCATGACTTCCTTGTTGCCAATTGCGGCTTCTAATCGCCCGTTTCTTTGTTGCGATTTTAGAAACATTGTAATAAAATTAGCTTTTTTTTCGCTACAAGTTAGCCCTGCAATCTCACCTGGCGGTAATTGATGATGCAGTCTAAGATGGTAGCGTGCTAAATAAAGTTTAAAAAAAAAAAAAAAATTAAATTTAAATCTGTTTATTATAAATAAAAAATACATGGTTGTTTAGATCTCAATTACATTACGCTAATCTTCATTATGGAAGATTTTTGCGCTTGAGAGGGTTGCACATATATATTGATTATTATATATTAATTAATGTATAATGTAAGGAAAAAAAAAACAAAAGAAATATTTCTATAGTGATAATTAATGGTGTGGCAATTAAGAAGTGTGGCAGTTGAATTAAAACCATATCTCTGATACCGGAACGCTAAATCGCTAAGCGGCACGTCTTTGGTAACTAGTTACGGTACCGAAGCCTCCCACCAAACCAGACCAGAGAAAATGCAGTAATTATAAATTCCCAAATTTCCCCCGACCGGACCGTCAAAATCACACAGCGCTAACCACTGCGCTAAATTGCGGCTTTGACATCGTTTACTTTTACCCGATTACGGAGAAGCAAGAGAAGTTAAACATCTCATCATATCAAGATCGGTGTGGTGTTTGAGCCGAACATAGGTAACAAATAAACAGAAAAACAAATAAAAAGATACAATTTTGCTCATAACATAATAAATAACCTTCTTCAGATAAAGAGGTATACATGCCAAATATTACGTATGCTCTTTGAGTCGTAATATTTAAATTTTCTTGCGGTGCTGTTACTTCATAATATATTTATGTATCTCCCTAAAAACTATAGCTTCGGGTTTTGAAAGCTGTCTTAGCAAAGAAATTAATATTCCGCCGGTTATTCTGTTCGTAACTTAATTAGAGCTAATTACCAATTGTTTTTGTTGTTGACACAGGAGTGTGTATATATGTAATATTATACAAACACATATATATATTCAAATGTATATATATATATACTTGTATATATATATGTCTCGATAAGCTTATATCACCACTTAGAACTTATTTTATTCTCCTCACAAGAAGTTAATTGCATCTTAAACAAACTTTATTTGGCAATGCAGTGGACAGGTTTTTTTTTTTTTTTTTTTATTGGAATAGTAGCTGTTTTTTATAGTGTTAATAGGCGGGCCAAGCAGATGGGCCACCTGGTGGTAAGTGGAAAATCATCGCCTATAAAAAGAGCGTGAGTTCGCAGGGCAAGAACATGTCCTGCAAAGTGCCGACCAGTGTCCATCAACCTGAGGCCGTAGGTTTTAAGCCTCATTTGCCTGTCATTCCATTGCAACAATGCTTGTTTGCGACAGAAATAAACATGGCGGCAGTACTCACCCTGTTACAGAAATCTCAGTGACAGACTCCCCCTGTCACAGAAATTTCTGCCTACTGCTCTACTGTTTGCTTTACAATAGCGCATTTTCGTCGACACAAAGTCTCATAGAATCCAATATAAGCGACCTTAAGCCTTGAATTTGATAACGAGAAAATTAGCGTTCCAGTATTCGAATTTCAAAATCCATGGTCACTCCACATGATATCGCGAACGCGGCCCCTTCGATAAACCCCGAATTATTTATCGTATTATTATAACACAAACACACAGATAGAGACACGTGACTGTACATGTGTGCGTGCTGTGTACTATGTGTAAATAGTCGACAAGGTTTTCCGTTCCCACTAGTTCTATAACGTACCTATATCTTTGTACAAAAAGGGTCAACCAGTGTCTAGCGTTTGAATTATAATTTTTCCTCCGAATTCATGCATATTTCGATCGCGAATATGCTAGAATGCCGAACGGTTTAATGAATCTACATATTTCTATTATTTCTATTATAATTAATGTATTTACCTATTATGCTATTAAAGCGGCTAATTGGCGCAGTGGGCAGCGACCGTGCTTTCTGAGTCAAAGACTGTGGGTTTGATTCCTACAACTTGATAACGTGGGATGACCAGGAATGTTTTTCAATGTCTGGGAGTTTATCTGAATATTATTCATAAAAATATTCATTAGTCATCTTAGGACCCATAACAAAAGCTACGCCTACTTGGGGCTAGATGGCGATGTGTGTATATAATATTGTCGTTGTATATTTATTATCTTATATCTCTCAACGAGCAATTCTTGTATATATATTATTTAAATCTCGAAATCGGCTCCAACGATTTTCATGAAATTTAGTATAAAGGGGGTTTCGGGGCGATAAATAGGATAGCGATAGCTAGGATTCATTTTTAGAAAATGTTATTTTATTTGTGTGTTTCCGGTACTAACCGATTTGGTGCAACGAAGTTGCACGGGTCAGCTAGTTTATTATTAACCAAGATCGGTGCAGTGGTCGATCTAAACAATAGGCACAAACACAATTTGGCATTTCTTATATTAGTAAAGATGGATTCTTCTCCGATTTCGCTAACTCACCCATACCAATAAATCGTCAGATAAAAGTGGGAACGTTGCTATGGGGTTAACACGCCATGGCGGCGGCGAGTCTACGCGTTTATCATGGTAATACACTATGTGTAGACTGGCTATAGACTACAGAAGGCTAATCTCTATGGGACTAGAGGATTCAAGGACGCGGAAGTCTTTATTGTTCATTTTTGTACAAAATATCAGCGGTTGCCTGCGAATTTGTTGGCGCAGTGAAGTTTTGTTTTTTAAATAATCTAATACTTATATATGAAGCTGAACAGTTTGCTGGTTTGCTTGAACGCGGTAATGTCAGGAAATACTGGTCCGATTTGTAAAATTCTTTCAGTGTTGGATAGCCGATTTATAGAAGAAGGCTATATATATATATATAGTCGCGCTAAGACTAAAATCATGTACGACAAAATGGTTCTCATTACAATTTTCTAAAAAAAGGTCGCGACAGCATATATCATCTTTTAAGGTTCGCTCACTATAATCCTGCTTTTGCTAACCAATTTTGTTTCAATAATGATTGTGAAAATTATGTATTATTTCGGAAAATAATGTATTGTTTGTATAAACATGATTTTAATCCTCATCCAAATAAATACGTTATTCAAGGATATCTTAATATCATACGATTTCATGAATATCTTAGGGGATATAGCAGTTAAAAAATACAGCTAGTCATTTACAGAGTTGTTATATTTAAAACTAGCAGTCGCCCGCGACTTCGTCTGTCTATCTACAACTTCTGTTAAATTATTTTCTTTACAATATTTCTCACCCACCGCGTTCGTTGCATCGTCCACCCGTTGCCCGACAATAATGACAGATTTCAATGTACTTAACTCGAGTAGTATAGCTAGAATTTTGAAAGGTCACAGACTTCAACTAAACACAACACATTCTTGTGTAGGTAATACAAATAGTAATGAATGGGCCTACAAATCAATAGTCATCATATTTTCCCATCTGCTTGGTCCCATAATAAATTAATTGAAGCGGTGATATCCCAGGAGCTCGACTTCACTTTCGGAAGGCCGAGTTCGAATCCCAGCACACACCTCTAACTTTTCAAAGTTAACAAAAATTAAACCAAAGTTCACGTGCTATCGTCGTTCCAAGTCCAACGTCGTGGCTTAGCTAATAATGCCGCTCAACTGGATTTTGTAAGTTTTCGGGACTTAAAAAAAACACCCTCTCAACATATAATGCAAAAATCAAATAGGTAATAAACCCATCAATATTGCTAAGTTATTAAATATGGGAGCTGTTTATTGTCCACCTACCGCCTAAAAACTTTATACTAATTTGACTTGCGCGGTATTGCACGCCTGAGAGTTCTGGGCCAGCGTGGGGGTCTACGGCTTTAACCCCTTCTCATTGTGGGAGGAGACCCGTTCCCTATAATAGGTTGATATGATGATGATGATGATACCCTGTGTCCAGCTACCCGGTGCATAGGTTTTAAGCCTTATGTGCCTTTACTTACACCGGAAACTCTCTTCAGCATTCTCAACACAGCGATCTAGTAAGTTCTTCCCAGCACGAATTCTGTCTTAAAATCCTCTACTGCTACTAAACTGGGAACCAGTGGCGTGCATAGAGGGTATGCACAAAGCGGGCAGATTATATAAAATGAAAAAAATCTCCAGTACGAGTTATAAAAAATTTAAGGATAGGCATTTTAAGAGTTATAAAAAGCCTACCCTTAAGTTTTTATAACTCGTACTGGAGATTTTCTTCATTTTATATCATATGCATACCCTGTGCATACCCACTATGCACGCCACTGGTGGGAACTCCTGTCAAGCTACGCACCCAGTTGTTATGATCTAGAGTCCGTCATCATCTGAGGAAACATACCTCAGAACCGAAAATGATAGGTAGAAAATGATAGGTACGTACTCGTAGGTACTGCGTTATACAAAAACCTTTATTAAAATGGGTTCAGGAAAATGGTAACAGAATTTTCCTGCAACGTACATTGGTATAAACATTTAACGCCATGTTATAGTAGAAAAGTGCTATATAAGCATCAGTTCTGCGGTCCTAGTAGATACTTTAATTTTTTTTATTACTTAATGTATGTAAAAATATTACTTAATTTGCATTTTTTGTCTTTTTAATTAATAAATGTACAACTATAAAACTGACCTTCTTTTTTAAGTTCTAAATTTTCCGCTCTACAGTTCACCCTACCAAAGTAAGAGCTCTGTATTTATTATATACTACATCGACTTGTGCTTGTCTCCAATCACGCTTCCCTTGATTTGAAGGTTAACTATATTTTAAAGATACCTCTATGTTTAATTTATCGTTTACGTTCAACAAACGATATATTAAAGATAGAGAGGAAAACGGAGACCAGCAAGGTTCCAGATCATCATCAAATTACAACATTATAAACCATTATTACCAGCCAACAAGGTACGGGTCTCCCCTCAGAATGAGAAGGATATAGGCCGTCGTCTTCACACACCAGCACAAGTCTCAGATTGGTAAACTACACACGCCTTTTAAAAACGTTATGGTGAACTATCAGGCATGTAGATTTCGTCAGTCTGTTTTCTTTCACCGTTGAAACAGGTGATATTTTAATTCCTTAGAACGCATATAACTTAGAAAAAATTAGGTTAGGTTAAACTGGGATTCGGGCATACTCTAGTACATCGTTGTAATTCGTAAAAGTGGTAGAACAGCTGCAAAGAAAATAATTAATCCTAAAACATACCTTAAAACTTTCCGCCTGTTATTGGGATGAAGACGTGAAGCCATGACAGGATCAATCGCCTTTAATTTCAAATGTATTTCTTCGTTAGAGAACTTACTTTCATTTCCTACATCTTGTTTCAAACTTTCTACATCTATCTTTTTCTCTTCATTATCTTTCATTTCATGTTCTGATATTAAATCACCTTGGTCTTCGGAACATTCATTTTTCACATTAGTTCCTGGTGTTGAACCTTTTGTGTTTTTTATATTCACATTAGATTCAGCTGTTGAAACGTCCGATACATCTTCACAATTTACAGGATCATCAGATTCCTTCGCTTTTTTACTAGCTACATCACTCAGGTTGTCAGCTTCATAAAAATCTCTCTTCCTGTTACTCTTATCCCAAAGTAATTCATTTGTGTTTTCGGTATGTTCGACTAGTATATGATATACAATTGATTCAATGTAATAGTTGGTACCACCCACTATGACGGGTACTTTTCCTTGTTTGGTTAGGTTGTCTATCTGAGATAAGGTTAAGGATATTATATGAAAAGGAGTTAACAAAAATTAAACCACAGTTCACGTGCTATCGTCGTTCCAATTGCAACGTCGTGGCTTAGCTAATAATGCCGCTCAACTGGAATTTGTAAGTTTTCGGGACTTAAAAAAAACACCCATCAATATTGCTAAGAAATGTTATTAAATATGGGAGCTGTTTTTTGTGTACCTACCGCCTAAAAACTTTATACTAATTTGACTTGCGCGGTATTGTTGGCTAAGCGACGATATTAAATTACTAAGATTGTTAAATACCGTCTACACGTAAGCTCTTTGGCTAATATTGTGTCCCACAAAACTAATTTAACGAAAAACTAAACAGTCGAAATGACATTTTTCAGGCCATTCTGTTCAACTTTAACTTTAACATTTCAAAATAATTATAACTAAAAACAAGAAAAATATATAGTTCGACAGTATACACATCGCCATATAGCCTCAAAGATGACTGATGAATATTTTTGACTCTGAAAAACATTCATGTTTACAAACATCCACTTCTGAAAATCGAACCCACAGCCTTAGACTCAGAACGCAGTGTCGCTGCCCTCTCTGCCAATCGGCCGACATTCTCACCAAAGCACT
Source organism: Pararge aegeria (assembly GCF_905163445.1). Lineage (NCBI taxonomy): Eukaryota > Metazoa > Arthropoda > Insecta > Lepidoptera > Nymphalidae > Pararge > Pararge aegeria. The sequence goes on along the minus strand of NC_053195.1, from coordinate 3,124,188 downwards.
TATTCGGAATCACTTCACAAATATTAGGTAAGGACTATAGAAAAAACAGTAATATAGGTATCGACTTTAAACAAGGATATACGTCACGAACATATACTAATGAATGAATGAATACACCTTTATTGTACACCACAGAGAAAATACACAAAACGCAAGTAGAATAGGGCATTTGGGTAGAAGGAATAATTTGACGGTCTTACCGCTATATAGCAATCTCTTCCAGGAAGGGGTAAAAGAGAATGCTATAGGTGTTGTCGTCATCATCATCTTCACTTCGACCGAGTGACGTCCACTGCTGGACAAAGGTATTTTGAAAGACGTTCCAAAGTCCACGATCCAGGGCCGCTTTTTTCCAGCGGCTCCCAGCGACATCTGTCCACCTCGTTGGGGGTCGACAAACGCTGCGTTTAGAGGTGCGGGGTCGCCAACTTGGGACCCCAACGTCCATCGGTTCTCCGAGATATGTGCCCATTGCCATATAAACTTCGCGACTGGCTGAGCTATGTCGGTAACTCTAGTTCTTCTACGGATCTCCTCATTTCTGATTTGATCACGTAGAGATACGAGTACTTCTAGCATGATTCGAATTCAAAATTCAAATTCAAATATTTCTATGGTAAGAAGGTGGTACATATTATACAATCATCTTTTATGGACATGAAGTATACATACAATTTTCGATGGAATTTCTGTTGTATTGCTAATATTTTGACACTTACTTATGTCATAATACATTTAACATTATTCAGCGTTTTTACATATCTTCATGTCAAATGGCTTTATAAATGGCTCATGGCACTCAGGTATGTTGATACAATAGATGATATTATATCCAATTTATGCAAAGCTAAGCTACTTAAGCTGTCAATGACCGGTTAAGTTGGAAATCCATAACTTGTCACTTTTATGCGTAATTCTGTATGCCTTTGAGTATCAGCAAACGTTATTATGAAATATGAAACAGTGCACGATTATATATTAATTTAAAATTTATAAAACTAACGACTTTCGATATTCTGTACATTTTCTACTAGTCAATCCCTTTCATTGGATACCCATTGTGAAAAGTTTGTAACGGCGGCCATCTTGGATTTTAAATTTGCCTTAGTTTATAGTCGACCCCTTTCATTCAATACTCATACTGAGGGAGTTTTAGAAAAATATGTAAACCGTCATCATGGGCATCTTGCACCGATTTTGGAACAAAAAACAAAATCACACACACACACACACACACACACACACACACACACAAATACATACACATACACACACGTCAAACTAACAATACCCCGTCGTGGAATAAAAAGAGGAACCTTTCTTCGTTACAGTTGAGGAGGTTATTCTTTGTATGGAAGTTGGTTGAATTACGTCGAAAATTTCCACCAACAATCGTGGCAGGCATTTGAGTAAATAATTACAAAGCAAATATTTCATAATTCATACTCGTATGTGCCTTGAACAATATGGCGTTAATTATATTACTGGGAATGTGTTGCATTCCATAGGATACACGAAATTTGTTACTGCTGAGTAAACACTGGTTAAGGAAGGGCTTTCGATTATTATACGACACGACTAGACTGTGCGACGTTAACGACACTACCGTTCTTATTATATCGTAGATGTGACCGACACATGTGTGTCAACGCTTCATAAGTGCCAGTGATAGGTATACATGTATATAACGTTTTGGAATTCGAATTTTGAATTTATTCACGAACAGTTAATAGTAACATAGAAAATCAATTAACACTGTCTGAAGAACTGCCTACAAACTAATCGGTGATCTGCGTTCCTCTCTCACGTTTTGTCATCGAACCGCGAGACAAGTGTCAGCACAGTTAACTAGTCACAAATTCGCATTAAAAATGTTCTATTCATGTACCTTATCACAGGCACTTATGAAGCGTTCATACATTTAACATGTTACACCAATGTTAGTGATGGTGATAACTTTCGTTAACTTAAATCTAAAGCTAGGAGGGTTCCAAACGTGCCCTGGTCTAAGAGCCCACAACAAACTTAGCCAGGTTTTATTTTGTTATCACACAGTCTAGTTAATGTTGAGCTATGAAGTTAGAACAATTCATACCCAAGCTTTTTGATCATACATGTAATCCTTAATTTTATATTATTAATTTTTCTATAACGCTTAAGTTTTATATAAAATTTGAACTTATTGAGAGACATCGCAAGGATTTCATCTGTTAATTTGTTATAAAATGATACACAATTACCGTTAAATTCATTCCTAATTTTATTCAGCCTAGTAAAATGCACTACAAGATTTTTTAGCTGCATGCAAATTTATTTTTAATTCTAATATTAATATTGTTACAGTCCTCTTTCTTTTTAAATTGTGTTAAATTTTTATGAACATAAATTAAATTAAATTTTCAAATATCTTTTAAATGTCTATATCCGATAGTAGACGCGTTGCAAATAGTGTACATCACCACACCAACAAGTGTGATTGCTGCCTAACGCTAGTCTGTTTATTTAAAACATTATATAGGTCCCCATCACAGCCACCGTTCTCTCTACCAACGGCAATGAAAATAACTTATCTTTTGTAACGTTAACGTTGACAGATTAACGACGCTAGCAACTTGACTTTTGCGATTAAATAAGGATTTGAGGATATTTTCAGCTTTATCTGAATGTTTCTTTTACTCGTCTCCGTCTTTGTAACAGCAATGCAGATCAGTGTTGCTTTAAGAGTAGCGAGACCGCTAATGAAGAAGATAACAAAATAACATTTAGAAAAAAAAACCCACTTTGTTATTTAACTAAAAAGCAAGATATAAATATTTTCTACATCATTTTTAATTCGGTTCGAAGTAAAATCATTATCATACTTCGTATTCCCTTTTATATAGTAGCAACGAAAGTATGTACCACAAAAGAAGACTCCATTTGCTCATAGAATCATAGTTATGTGACGGTCTACACATTTTCCAAACTAGATGGCGCCACAAAAATCCTGCATCGCGCTAACGAAGTGTTCACAATAAATAACCATATATACAACTTCCAAAGAAGAATGGTTGGACCTCGGTCACCGAGCGCGATCATCCGCTCGGAGGAAGATTTTCCCGTTGTTACGGTCGAGCACCTTTGGCTCCGCAGCATAACTCCCTGAAGCATTTCGCGGCCTGAGCGGCCTAAGCTTCTACCTTATCTTTTAGCTAAAACCTTATTTTCTTTAGACACTCCCTTGTTTAGATTAAATTAATCTTGGATGCAAAGCGGTGATATCCTAGTGGTTAGGCCTTCTATCTCCCATTCAGAGGGACCGAGTACGATCCCCGGCACACCCCTCTAACTTTTCAAAGTTATTCATGCAACTAAATAACAGTGGACATTTGATTCTTGTTCTAGTGCGATTCTCCTATCGGAGGTTGGTCATCAGTAGAGCCAACTAAACTGTACTCATGTTCCACCATGTACCACCATGTACCACTGGCGTAGATTTTTCAGCCGGGAATTTTTACTTCGACACGGTCTACGATTTTACGGCGGCGGATTTTACGGCCCTCGCCTAGAATAATGCTTTGGCAGCAAGTCGTACTTTGGATTGCGCATGCATGCTTTGTTTATAGCTGATGTTTTCCATCAATCTGCTTGATCAGTCTGTACGGTTAAATTATTAAAGGATACGATTTTAAGGGATCTGGCCCTGAAATCCACAACGGTGAACGCCTGGTGCGGCTCCAGAATATCAAGCAGGTGATGTGGCACCAGCTCACGCTCTTGGCGGGATGCCTTCGCCGTCACTATGTCCAAACCTTTGTAGATCTGGAACAATCGAGAAGAATAACTTTACGATAGGTAACAAAAACAAATTGACATTTGAATGAATGAACGAATAAAAATACAGGCAAATTGTCTTGGTGGCCTTATCGCTACATAGCGATTTCTCTTCCAGGCAACCAATGGCGTAAAACGCAGCTCAAGTAGAGATTTAGGTGGTGCATATAAATATATTTATACATATGTAGGTATGTCTATATTTAAATATATATTTTTATATACAACGCTTTAGAGGTGCATTATGTACTGCATCTGTGAAACCGTTTTCGGTTTTACTGAAAAACTATTAGGTTTGGTAGAAGTAAACACTTTTGTTTAGAAAAAAAAATATGCTTCTTTTTATTTAGTATTTTTACAGGGTTGATTCCTTATGAAATATACTTATGCACCCTTCAATATTATTTTCTAATTCTGTCACATGTTGTATACTATCGATACAAAACTACAGACTACAGTGCATATAATAAACTTATACGCAATTGTACCTATATTACACATTTTATACCATTTATGCGTAAGTACATTAAAGAACCATACAAAACCAACATCTCTATTGCCCCCCCTAACTTATTTAACAAATACGCGCGGAAAACGGCCCAGTGAGAAGAAGGAGAAGAAGTTATCAAGTTAACAAACTTAACTTTGAAGTATAGTTATTATTTTATCAACATATGAGCGGCCCAGTTCACGGCGCAGCCTCCTCTTAGCAATAGAAAGGCTTATGCAGAAGTCCACCACGCTGGTTTAGTGCGAATTGGTGGAGTTAAAACGCTTTTTAGAACATCACTGGAAACTCAGGCGTGCAGGGTCGCTTAATGATGTTTTCTTTTACCCATAAATCAAGTCATATTTAAATGCATTTTAGAAACGCACATAACTCTATAAACTCTATAAAGTCAACCGAAGCCCACTAGGCTAAATCTAAATCTGTAAATTGTCTATGGAGTTATGAACAGTAAGTAGTAACATTAAATCCATGGCTATGAAAATTTTAATTTTGTTTAAATTTACGCTAACGTGGTTGTGACGTTCGTTTACATTATTCTCCTGATTTCTGTCATCATCCGGGCCTGTTTTCTGACGTCACCCGGACGCTTTTTGGTGATTAGTAACCCAGTATAACTTAAGGTGGTTATTAGCTAAGATAATTTCGAAAAACGTTACATTCTAAAATTACTTAAATAAAAATTTCAAAAACCCCAAATTATTATAAATGTGGATGTGGAAAGTGTGGATGTTTGTTATTCAATCGCGAAAAAACGGCAGAACGGATTTGGATGAAATTTGGCATGCATGTAGCCTTTGACATGGAAAAGAACATAAGCTACCATTCATCCCGGGAAATGAGAGTTCTCGAGGGAATAACAAACCTTAATCCTCGCGAAGTCACGGTTATCTGGTAGTAGATAAATAAAATAGTCAAGCCCGTTCTTTGGCTAGATCCGACTCATTCCAGAATCTCGTGATACTACTAATAAACTACACCAACTAAGGAGTTATCATACATTCATACATACTTGTTACATCTCAGTAAAGTTCCACGTACCAGAGCACAAAAAAAGAATTAAATATAATGTCGTCATAACTCATAACATTTGATAATCTCTTGACATTGACCTGCAATCATTCTGAAACTATATAAAACATTTGCCACTTTTATATTACTTTATACTTTATCATGACTTTGCACCTCGATAGATAATTAATAATTAAAATTGCGAAATTGTGTCCGTTTGTTTGCCAACAATGCAGTCAGTAATCCTCTAAATAAATAAATAAATAAATAAATACACTACAACAATAGACACATCGCTTTTTAGCCCCAAAGTAAGCGTAGCTTGTGTTATGTAGTACTACATTTTAGTACTCATAACACAAGCTACGCTGACTGAACTGTACTGATAAATATTTTTATGAATTATATACATAAATACTTATACAAATAAACAATAAATACTTTTATAAAAAAAGTCGAGGACAACTGCTCTTGTTTTAAATCAATAAATAAAACATCTCAAGCGCTCTTAAGGAGTGCGCCCATGTGGGCTAGCCCTTTGTGTCGGGAATATATGTAACAGGGCCGTGAGTGAACGAATTGAGCGGCGTCGCGTAAATATTCATGAGACTATACAAATTATGGATTAAGAGGGAATATTAATTTTGAGAGCGCGTCAAGTGAAAAGGTGTAGGTGCATTCTAAATATAGCGCGTATCTTCCACGTTTAAATGTGACACACATTGCTCTTATCTTTAGAATTGCCAGTCCAGTATTTTAGGAAGGTTGAATAAAGAACATACAGAATCCTCATTAATAAAATAAATATAAATAAATATACTACGACAATACACACATCGCCACCTAGCCCCAATCCTTAATCCCAAGCCTAAATCCTTATCCCTTTTATTGTATGCGGTGCATTGTGTCTAAAAACAGTTTAACCGCCCCGCGCATTTACACTCACGGAATGTTGCTAGGTCACAATTTTTTTCCCCCATTTTCCCATTTCCTCCTTTCGTATAACCATATTCGTATTTCGTTTTATAGTATAATTTCACCCCATGATTTTTTTTCTAACGCCGCTAAAGAAGTATAACTTCAATCATATTAAATATACTACTACAATACACACATCGCCATCTAGCCCCAAGATAAGCCCCAAAGTAAAGACATCTATAAGAGAGGAGGGCTTCGCTAATACTACCACTGCTGGGCAAAATGAATCTTATCACGAATACGCAGAGGATAATATGGGTCAAAAGGCCTGAGCCAAATCACATTGACCTTCTTTCGCTTTGCAGTAATCGGGTAAACTAAGTTAGGTATTTCCATTACAATGTAAGATTAATTATATTTCGAAACTTATTATCTTATTCGTTACCAATCATTTGCGTATATGAACCCAATAATACATCCGAAAAATCTCCAAGATAAACTATCACAGGGTCAAGAGGTCCACCAAAATAGAATCTTCCGTTTGCCGGCAAGATCAAAAGTGTCACCTTGTGAAAGAGCTGACGCCGATTCGACTATTCGATTACAAAATATTATGTAATCGTCCTGGGTTCGATTCCCGGTCAGGCCAAAAATTTATAGGTATTACGGTTTTCTGGTAAGTCTAATCAAAAATGTCTGGAGGTAAATCGCCGAATAATTCAACTCGGGTGGGCAGCGTAAGGGAAGCTTCATGACAGCTTCTCTTCTGTAATTCATCAGTGCCAGAAGACAAAACACTTCGAACAGTGCGTGTAGCTAGTGATAACTTATGGCTCACAGAGTCACTTAGCGGGCGATGGAGAGAGCTATGCTTAGAGTATCGCTTGGTAATAAATGGGTAACGTTCCCAGAGTGGGGCCCCGAGGTGCTAAAATGACGACCCCGCACTGGAAAGCGCACTTTTGGTAGACTTACATCCCCGGGGTGGACAGACGTTTTATGTCGTCTGTCCAGCTCGTGGGGACAGTCGCAGAGAGGCGAGTGGAAATACTTATAAAAGATGTATGTCCAGCAGTGGAATTCTCAGTGGTTGTGGTTGTGTTATATATAATGGAAAAGGATTTTTTTCTTTATTTCACTACAAGTTAGCCCTATTCTGCAACTCACTCACGTGGTAAGTCATGATGCTAAGATGGTAGCGGGCTAACCTGTTAAGGGTACGGCAGTTATATTCAACCCAACCTATTGGGGGAAAAGGTTACACGATATCGACCCGCAAAGCCCGCAATGGTTAGGCACCACGCCTTTCTTGGTATGGTGGCAATTAGGCATGGCCGAAGCCTCCCATATCACAAATTTCAGAAGTTTTAAATTGCCATATTGCCCGAGCCAGGTGCTGAGGATTGTACTAGGGACCGCCCAATAATAGGATTGTACTGTGTTCCTACAACGGGTGCTCTTGGTGTAACATCACCAAAAAAACACTAAAATATTACACATCGAGAAATAATATTAATGAATTAACGTGTTTGAGCAACAATCTAATCTCGACTATTATAATTCATAGTCCCTGGAGGGCCTCGGCCAGACGGAACTATTTAGCGACGATAATAATACTATATTCTAAGACTAAACGAAAAGTATAGACGGTACACACTAAACATAGTTTGACAGTGATAAACGACGCGACGCATCAAGCAAGCGGAGATAGCCTTTGGCTTAAACCCTGCTCATTCTGGGGGGAGACAAGCAGTGGCGGTACTACCATATAAGCCGAAAAGCCAGGCTTTAATTATCAATCAAAATTTCTAATCATAACGCGCGTGTGGACCATAATCGTGCTGTTGATGTAAAGATGAGTTGATGTTTGTTATTTGACACAACAACAACTGAAATGTATAGGCCATATGATGAGTTGAATTATTCCTATATGTAACTGGGCTTGCTCTAATTCAAGACCCTAGGAACGCCACTGGAGACAAGTGCCCTGTAGTGAACCGGTAATGGATTGATATGATGTTGATGAATGCACCGTGAAAAAAAACGGGTTTCAAAAGGCGGCATTAATGCTAAAGCATATTCTATCGGCCGACTGTCGGACGCTTATTTTAGACCTACTTAAATTAAATTATTTTCGAATTTGTATTTTTGTTGAGGTTTTTCTGTAACTCTGGTCCATCTCTTCAGTCATTCATCACGTAAATATATCCCAACATAGTTCTCTTCGCCAATAGTTTGCATGGAACTGACAACCTATCTATTCCTTTTCTTTTATTAGTCTATTTATTTTATTTCCTTACACCTTAAAACGCGGCTGATTTTTTTTTTAAAAACAACATGTATTTGAATTAAGCTTGGCTGGCGCCAATATTGACATAGTCTGTCTTTGATGATGATAATGAAGCGACGCGCCACGCAGCGCCTCGACTTAATTCAAAATCAAAATTCAAAATTCATTTATGCATATGCATTCATTTATATAGTAGGCCTATTTAATAAGCACTTATGAAACGTCAAGTCTGTTTGTAGTGACTCTACCACCGGTTCGAAAGGCAGATTCCACTGAGAAGAGCCGGCAAGAAACTTAGCAGACTGCTCTTTTCCAACATCATTTTAAAGTTTAACAATCTTTAGAATTTTTCTGTTTTGAGAGAGATGAGAGCGGAGTGGCCTGCTTCCAAGCAGCCTTGTCGTTTAGGAATTCATCAATCGTGTAGTAACCACGATTTATTAAATGTGTTTTAATATATTGTTTAAACTTAGGTAAAGGTTGATCGACTTAAATTACAGCATTGAAATAAGAGATTTATTTTATGTAACATAAAGTGTATACGTGGTCCACTAGTTTACTTCTGTCACAAACATTTTAGAGTGTTTAGGTCGTTTACATACTAGTCGCAAAATTCAAGGGCGAATGTCTTATTACACACCAACCGAATACTTAATTGTCACTGACGCGCACGTACCTGTATTCATTTTAATGAGTCCTTTTGTTCTCGAGGGCTCCGTCTAAAGTTTTCGATACGTCCGTGTAAGCGTCACGTGACCGCGATGTTTTAACATTTAAATTAGCGATTTCAAGTCAAAATTAAAACATAATTTAACTTTATAATTGTATATAATTTATTTTTATCGATACGTGTCTGTGTTAGATTGCGATCTCAACTGTATTCCAATACCGTTGCTCATTATCGTAGTCATTTTCGTGTATCAAAACACTGTTGTCACAAGAACTTAATGTTCCTTGTTACCACGAAAAGCTGAGATGGCTTACGATCAACATAAGAAACGCTGGTCTTTGAAGGTAATGGTTTGAAGTCAAAGTCAAAGATAAAGTCAAATATTCCTTTATTCAAATAGGCACATATATGGCACTTTTGATGTGTACATTACATGTAAAATATAACATAGAAGTGAGTTGATGGCGATAACTACATTCGTCAACTTAATACTAAAGCTACGAGGGTTCCAAACGCGCCCTGGTCTAAGAAGAAACCCACAACAAAGTTAGCCGGTTGTTTTTTTTTTTTTGTTATCACCATCTCACATACAAAATTGTGACTAACCGTAGTCGTGTATCAAAATTGTACACCAACTTTAATGTTGTATTTCACTGTGTGTCAAACCGATGCATACTTTTATTCTTAAAAAGGATTTAGGAATAAAAAATATGCAATTAATATATTAATTCTATTATTTGTAATATTTTTCGCATATCATCAAATTTAATCATTCTCTCATTAGTTATATTGTGGGTACATGAAAATCATTTTAGCATCAGTCATATTTCCACCTAAAGGAAGGGTTTCGTCAGGGTCCTGCAGTATGACGACCTTTAAACCAAATTTTAGGGTTCCGTGCTTAAAAAAAAGAAATGCGGATATTTTTGTTATTTCTCTAACTCTATCTATATCATAGCCAATTTATTATGAAATTATAAAAATAGTGAAGTTAAAAAAATATTTTTAAATGTAAAATAGTAAAACACTATTACATATGCTGCGGTATTAATATGAATGTGGCATTAAGAATTCCAATGATGAAAAAAGTTTACATGTAACCTCAAGTTATTAAATGTTATACAAGTTATATGAAAGTTTAGTTTTCGGAAATAATTAGCGGTTACGAAATATGTTTTCAAAAGTTAAAACGAATCAAACTATTGTTTCTTGACTAAACTCCAATCTTTAAAATAAAGAACTACAGAAGCCTCTTGATAAATATAGTAAACTTGAAGTATTCGAAATCACTTTGGAAATGAACCAGGATTCTCCTCGACCTTCTAATATTATTTCGCCGTTAATTACTTTATTTCAGAACTAGAAAGTAATGTCTGTAATTAATTTTGTATAAGCTCCATGTTTGACTACTGAACCGTACCTTACTATTCCGACACGCACTTTACCAGCAACTTCTGATGAGTATTTTGTAATATAACAAAATGTATTGCAATGTTAAAATATTAATGGCAATATATCTTTACTTACCTAATAAGATAGGAGATAACATATTGCGTCTAAAAAACTGTTCACCTTGGCTGGCGCATTATTTTGACCTATTGCGGTAGGACGGAACATATCCACTCAAACTGACCTCTATTTTCATACATTAAACTACCGACCGCGTATCTCCATTAGGCCACAAAAACACCAGTTTATTTAGACCCCCAGTCTTATATTGTTTTTCGGGCGAACGAGACTTTTTTGTTTCGGATAACCTCTCCAAGTGCATCCAATTTGCATGGGCCTCCCGTTGTATTATTTTTGGTGGAGAGTGGCGTTTTCTTTATTTGGTCGGCTCTGTATCACAATGTAAACATCTGATCGTGACGCCACTATATTTTAAAGATAGTAAAATGGGACGACGATAATTTGCTTACCGTACGGGATTTTAATTCATGACTGCGAGATTTACGTCGTTCCATTTCGCGCCTTTTTTACCCTCATTGTGACCCGAGCGCTCACCCTAAACGTATTTAGCGTATATGCATTTGGGGAGGTGCGAGTCTTTGTTACGATCGTTTACTGTAAAACTACTGGACCGATTTTGGTGCGGTTTCTTTCATTAGTAGAACATGCAAAAATTACAAAAACGATCGAATAGAATTTGCAATGTTAAAATCACGTACAAAATTAGCTAATTTCAGTAGGATATATAGATCCCCATATAGGTAAATAACTCAAACTTCGTAAGGATAGGTTAGGTTAGTGAGGTCAATACGCAAATGAATCCCGTACTCTCATTTAGTCTATCGAGGGACACACGCAGTTTTTAGTAGCTGCAAGGCACACATAACTACTCCGTTTTCACGTGGTATGCGTCAGACATTTTCCCTGTATATAAAAAAAGGTTAGGTTAGGTTAGGGTGACGGATTCCCCACCATTGCCCGAAGAGCCTCCAGGCGATGGATGCGGGGAATCCTTCACCCGTGGGAGATAAGTCCTCGGGTTGGAAGGTGCACCCTGTGTTCCCCGCGCACCTTCGGCGATTAATTTTAGGGTCTGCCATGACGGGCGCCGCTAGCTGGGTCGCGGTTGTATCCACGAAAAAAAAAGGTTATTTATTTATTCAGGAAGACATTCGTAACTACCGTGCCTCTCCGTAACGCGGTGTTATCCACGAGGATTTCCCCACAAAGAAAAGAACGGTTATGTAAGCGTGGACGATTACAATCGTTTTTCATCATAGTATTTTGTTTACTTAAGACAAAATTGAACTTAGACTAATATTTAATTATTTTTTTTAATTTTCTCTCTTTATTCTTACTATTTCTGCTTTCAATTTAATTAATTTTTTTTTAACCGAACTAACTTCAATGTTATGTGTATATTTCTAATTGATTGAACTGTATTCGGACTGTAAACTACAATTTAAAATTATTACTGATAATACAGTGTATCGTTGGTAGCTAAAGAAAAAAAAAGAAAGTTGGATGCTACGAGAACTGTTCATTATAAAGTTACCACCAAATAAAAAAAATTAAAATATGAAACAAGTAGTTATGTGAAGGGGGCATGATGCCATAAAAAAGTCATGCCTTTTGCCGTGACGGCATATAAGTTGGTTTTACTTGCTTGTTGGTGCTCTATAGCATGTTGGAAGTAAAACCAACAGAAAAACTCGTGTTTTATATGTGAAGCATCTATATGCTTCACATATAAAACACGAGTTTTTCTGTTGTTCCAAAACAAGTTAGCGCTTGACTAAGATCCCACCTGATGTTAAGTTATCATGCAGTCTAAGACGGTAGCGTGCTAACGTTTTATCGGAGCTGACCCTTCGTACCGGAACGCTAAATCTCTTAGTGTCACTTTTTTGTCGGTAAGGTGGTAACTTATAGCCTCCCGCCAGACCAGACCAGAGACAGTGAATAATTCAAGAAGTTGCATAATTTAAATATGGGGCATAGGTACACTAGTAGACTGTTGATTTTTTTTCCATTGACGGACCGAGCTGATGGCCCACTTGATGGTAAGTGGAAAACTACTGCCTATAAACAAAGCAGCACTTCAGTCCTGCAACATGCCGGCCTGTGTCCAGCAACCTGAGGCGTAGGTGTTAAACCTCATGTGCCTATAATAACACAGCATTGCAGCAAATCTGCTTAGCGGCAGAAATAAACCTAGTATAGTAATTCCCCTTATACCATTTATGGGTGGTTTAATATGTAATACTAGCTGTTGCCCGCGACTAGCCTGCGTTTGATTTTGTTTTTGATGTGCCATTCAATTAAGTTGCAGTTCGCTAAGCCTTAAATGAAGGGTTTGCTGCTGTCCGCTGAGGAGTTTGAGGGTGTTTTCCGAACGTAGTTTTATCTAAAAAGCACACCATGTTCCCGAAACACGATATGATGAAAAAGAAAAAAATACTTAGCGAATAATAGCAATACCTAATAATAGCTAGTCATTTTGAAACCTAAAGGAGTACCTAAATTATAACTGTTCAACTCAAAACAGTCGCGTTGATAACCTTTTGTTTAACGATGCGTCACGTGTCTCATTAAATGTTATTTAATACTTAAAAATTGCACGCATTCGGTTTATTATGTTTATATATATATATATGTCGTCGAATATGTTGCTATGAGCATTGGGGTACGGCCGAGTGCGAGCGAAGATTTCATTTAAAGTCATATGAAAACACATATTTTAATGCATTTACTCAAAAAGTGGTACTATTTTTATATAGGACTAGCTGTTGCCCGCGACTTCGTCTGCGTACGATTTTGTTTTTTGATGTGGCATTAAATTTAGTTGGAGTTCTAAAAAAAAATTAAAGTATTCAGTATCGCTAAGCCTTAAATGAGGAGTTTGCTGCTGTCCGCTATGGAGTTCTGTCCTCTATCTCCATCCACAGTTTGGGCAAAACAAAACACATATTATAACCTCTATAGTACAAAAATAATTATTTAAATCGGTTATACTTTGTCGGAGTTATGGTGTAAAATCGTCAAACACTTTCATCCCCTCTCCCAAAGGAACCGAGCTTAATGTTGGGATAAAAAGTATCCTATATTACTTCTAACACTTCCAAGAATATGTGAACAAAGTTTCATGAGGATCGGTTAACTATTAATTGCGTGAAAGCGTAACAAACAAACTTACATTGACATTTATAATATTAGTAGGGATAGGGATAGGGAAGTAGGGATAGGGATAGGGATTAATATAATACGGTAAGAAATTTAAGGTTTTCATAAGAAAATATTAACTGTCATGAATACTCATAGGCTATTACATAATTAGAGTAGGTTTGATAACATTGTTATTTAGAGTGTGTTTAATAACATAAAATAATTTAATTTCATATGCCAATGGAATATTGGCATATTATACAACGTGTAAATGAAAACCGAAATAATACTTCAGGGTTTACAGGTACATTTTGTACTGTACTGCCTCTAAGACATATCTGTGAAACCGAAAACTTAATAGTTTTTGAGGAAACTACTGCCAAAGTTTTTACTGAAAGAAATCAGATACAGCCCTAACATTAAATGCAAAATTAAAATCACTGACTCCAGTCACTGTATTAGGCGTAGCGTAGGTACTAAGCGCGTGTCGGTATTGTATCTTCAATAGGGTTGTCATAATTTTTTTGAATTTCTTTGTGTAGAAAAATAAATATGCTTCTTTTGATTTAATACTTTTACAGGGTGATTCCTTATGAAAGATACTTATACATCCTTCAATATTATTTCGTCATTCCGTTACACGCGGTATAATAGGCATTGCAGCTATCCGTAAAAAATACTTTAAAATATGAGGGTAGTATTGTATCCATCAACCTGAGACGTAGGTATTCAGCCTCACGTGCAATAGCACCGGCGACCACGCCCTTCAAACTGGAACACAGCTTTGCAACAATGCTGGGTGGCAGCAATGCGGTAGTTCCCCGGACGAATTCAGTCACAAAAAGCTCTACTACTACTACCGATTCTGAATTAAATTGTGAGCTTAAAAGGTATTCGGTGTTTCTATTCTAAGACAAAGTCAAAGTCAAAAATATCTTTATTCAAGTAGGCCCGGCCCATAGGTGGCACTTTTTTGCGCACATTTTTAGTATTACACGGTAGTGAGGTGATAGCGATAACCACATTCGTAAACTTAAAACTAAAGCTACGAGGGTTGTAAACGCGTCCTGGTCTAAGAAGACGCCCACAACAAACTTAGCCGGATGTTTTTTTTGTTATCACCATCTCACATTGTCATTTAAAATTAGAAGAGAAAGAAGAGTAACCTGGTTAGAGCAATAAGATATAACATTTGTATATATGTATGTTAAGATATAACATTTGTAAGTTTGTATTTTACGTACGCATATCAATGCGTGAAGTGACCGTAGAATTCCGCTGGCAGTTCGACAGTTGCTAGCATTTAAAATTTGCAGATAACAGATATCTGCCAAGGCCACCCACTTATCGCGCTACGATTTCGTACTATGACCACGCACATTAAAACTAGAGTTGTACTACATGCAAAGCTATATTACATACCTACAAGTCTTTGCGCGCAATTTTCTGCCTGTGTGGAAATCTATACTACCCTATACTACTTATATTATAAATGCGAAAGTTTTTAAGGATGCATGGATGGATTGATGTTTCACGAGAAAACCACTGTCTCAATTTGACTGAAATATCGAGTGGAGATAGATAATTCTAACGAAAGATACCTTTTACACTGGAAAAATGTACAGTTCCCGCGGAATTTATGAAAAACCAAAAGAAGGGGACGAAACGCGGGCAACGACTACTAATATAAAGTTGAATCCCATTATTTCAAAATTTAAATAGCTATATTATGGCCGTACCAAGAACTTATTAAAATTTTCACTCCCAAGTTTTAAAAACTTCCGTCCGTTAAACAGTCTGTATGTTAGTTATATCGATGTTAATTTGTATTTAGGTTGACTTGAAAATTTAAACTTTCATCCCCTTAAAACTCGTTGGAGGGAAGTTTATACCCTATTTATCTCCAAAGGGGTTAAATAGTGGATGAAGGTTTATTTGGCAGAACGCGCTAAATTAAAGAGATGTAAGACCGATTTAAAAACTGTTTTAAAAGATTGGATAGCCCAATTCATTAGTTGATTCCGGAGTCGTCTACTGGTGGACATACCTTTTCTGTAAGGGCTTTAACACTCCAAGATTTTTTGACGCTTGTGTCCATGCCATTCGCTTCATATAAGGGGATCGCCACTTCCACACGCTTTCCAGGGCGCTCTCGCCATTTAACCATCTTGGAACCTCTATGGTTGTCATTGCCGTAGAGGCTAGTAGTGATACTTCGAGCATAGCTCTCTCCGTAGCCCGTTGAGTGAGTCACGATCACCACATCAACCCTTTACCGGCCCACTGCAGAGCAAGCGGGTTCTCCCACGATGGTAAGGGGTTAACTGATTAAAGTAGAACTATGAGTATTAAATGTTTCACAAATTACATCTTAAAGTGAAAAAAGGCTTCTATCAAGAGATGATGATGATTCTAGTATGGCACACACATTTGCTTTATATCTAAGTGTTTTAAAGAGTTTATCGCACACTTGCGCAATCACTTCATTAAGTATCAATTAAGTATCATTAAGTATTAACCGATGAGTTTAATATTTTCAATTTCGAGATCAACTGCAATCACACTTGATGTTTAGTGTTGATTTCTTAGATAGAATGCTCTTACCTTTATAATGCCTATTAGTTTTTGATTTATAGCACCTTTATTAAAGTGGTGGCGAAAACGGAAATCGAAAGGGCATTCCAGAACTTTAAAGATAGTAATAGAAGGGAGAAAGCAAGGCGATATCAAATTTATTACGTTAACGTTTATATCCTCTTACTCTTAGTTAAACAGCTGTAAAACCAAATTACTACAAGGCATATAGCAGCAATTCAGTCATTATACAGTATAATAAATAATAAATAAATATACTACGACAAAACACACATCGTACTCTAGTCTTATGTACGTATATTATTCATAATAACTTTATGGTCAACACATAAATACTTATAACATATAGATAAACACCTAGACACTGAAAAACATCCATGTTCCTCACACAAACATTGTCCAGTTGTGGGAATCGGCCGTCAAAACTGTCACTGTTAACTGTTCATGTTCGTTGGGTTATGGAACGTAAAACTCGGATTCGTCACCTACTAAAAATCATCATCATCGTACTCATCGGATGTGCCAAGGTTATTCGCAAGATTCTCACGCATCCAGTGCGGTTATGCTGCTGATGTAATTCGCAAAAATAAGTTGCAGCTCTTGTGGTTTGAGGTACACTATAGCGTGCCCGACTCGTGCTGATGACGTCGCGTCCGCAATTTTAGTGTAGAAGAATCGTCAATTGGGCCAATTGAAAACCTTGCCCGATGTCTAAATACTAAATACACGACCATACACACATCGCCATCTTGACCTAAAGTAAGCGTAGCTTGTGTTATGGGTATTTAGATGACCAATTAATATTTTTATGAATAATATACATAAATACCTATAATATACAGATAAACCAGCCCTGCGAACATTAATATTCAACAGATAAAGATTTTCCATGTGTGGGAATCGAACCCACAGCCTTGGATTCAGGAAACAAGGTCGCTGCCCACTGCACCAATAGGCCGTAAAATCTGACGTCTTCCGAACTTGGTTCCCAATCATGGTCATTGGTCCTTCGGACTAAACACCAGTCCAAAAGCCTACTCGGACAGAAATATCAACCTAAGCCAAAGGCACGTTTAGTTCCTCGGATAAGACACGTTTAGTTCGCCGTTCTCCCCTTATCCACAATGTCATCGAAACCTGAGGATCTCCTTATGTCAAGCTTTCACGCTCGCTTCATTCTCCCGATGTCGCTTGCAACCACATTAAGGTGGTTATCGGTTACGAACTTTGCGAAAAATTAAAATTGCTTTGCAAACACTGCGGGGCATGCAGCAGTGTGTGATCAACCGTATGATCGCATACGACAGACATTTCGTTATCGAATGTTAAAGTAAAGTCAAACTGGTTTCTGTATAATTGAGTTTTCGATAGCGCGACATCGTCATTGACAAAAATGCGAATTATTCAAAGGACCCAAGTCAATGGAAAATAACTCTGGCATTAGCATATTAATTCATTATGTCGCGATGAAAAAATATTGATTCATCTGTTGCTATCGGCAGAATTCGACATAGTTTTGTTTCAATATTGCACAATTAACGATTATTAGATTTATTTTTTCACTAGTGCAAAAAAACATGTCCCTGTGCCAAATATAACTGCCATGCCCTCTAACAGCACATACATAAACATATACATAGCAAGATTTATTTTGTAACAAATCTTATTATATATAAATCTCCTGTCACCAGTGGCGTGCACAGGGTTTTTGACCAGGGTATGCAAAAAGAAAGAAAATGGCATAAAATGGAAAAATCCTTCCCCTTTACGAGTTAAACAAAAATTTTAGGGTATGCATTGCTTTTGTGCATGTATGAAGTGCACGCCACTGCCTGTCACGATGTTTGTCCGCGATGGACTCCTAAACTACTTAACCGATTTTAAATTAAATTGGCACACCGTGAGCAGTCTGGTCCAACTTAAGAGATAGAATAGCTTAGATCTTTAATTATAGTCGCAATTTTATTTTATTGCAAATTATTTGTCACATGTTATATATATATATGTATATATATACTACAATACTCACTTAAGGCTAAGCGATACTGAATACTTTAAAAACAAAATCAAACGCAGACGAAGTCGCGGGCAACAGCTAGTGTTATTATAAAGATCGTTTAATCAGTTTGCGAGCTATCTGTGTACCAAATTTCATTAAGATCAGTGAAGCGGCTGATCCGAACATAGGTAACAAACAACCAAACCGACAAACTATCACATTTATTATATTAGTATGGATGTGAGGAAAACAAAAACAAGGTATTTAATGCCACTAGTTTCGATTATTGCCATAGGATACCATAAAAGTCATAATTATAAAAACTCGGACTATTATGAGAAAATTTTATATAAACAAAAATATATAATAAATTATGTTCCAGAGCACTTTGAAGATCACTCTGTAAATGGGAATTTTTGGAAAACTACAAATGGACCTCAAGTAAAATAGAATCATTGGTTTGCTATGAATTGTTCAACCTCATCTCAACTTATTCATCATTATCATCATATCAACCCTTTACCGGGCCACTATAGGGCACTTATCTTCTACCACAATGAGAAGGGGTTAAGGCCGTAGTCCACCACACTGACCTAGTTTAGACACATTGTTAGATTCCACACACCTTTGAGAACATTATGCACTATCAGGCATGCAGGTTTCCTCGCGATTTTTTCCTTCACCGTTGAAACAAGTGGTATTTAATTACACACAAACTCAGAATTTTACGCAACATAACTCAGAAAAAGTACAGGTGCGTGCTGGGATTCGAACTCAACCCCCCGAAAGTGAAGTCGAGCTCCTGCCCACTGGGCTATCACCGCTTCATATTCAGCATTGAAATTAAACAAATACTGTAATTCGTATTTTCAAAAATTGTACTTAAAAAGATTTAAAGTTGTAAAGCGAAACTAACGCTTGACAACTTACTGAAATATGAAAGCATCGGATTTTATATAGGTACAATACATAAAAGGCCGTTTGCCAAATATAACTGCCAACCCTCTAACAGGTTATCCAGCTACCATCTTAGACTGCATCATCACTTACCGCCAGGTGAGATTGCAGTCAAGGGCTAACTTTAATAAGATATGTATAAGATCAAAGGTGAAAAATGTACTAGGACGTTATGAAAAGTAGGTGGCAAAAATGTGAAGTCTGCATACCTTTTTAGCATACACCTGCGGTGCGGTGCGGTGTATATTATTTTTTGGGATTTAAAAGTATTATTTGTCATAAACAAATACTTTCGTATACGTTTCACTTCTGTTGGTTGTCCCGCTACACCTCGCCTTAAGTAGGCGAAGCGTAGGTGCTGTGCCATTAACATATTAAAAGCGTCAGTTATAGAATATGTCAATGGCGTATTATTATCACTTTATCATTCGTAAAAGTGATAGTACAAGGGTTGCACTTGAAGAGAAATGGCGTTTGACACAGTGAGTTATTGTGTATGTGCGTGACGTCATCCAGGAATGAATGAAAGAGCGCCCACGCCACATTCACTCACACCCACAAAAATGCATGTATAATACTATACAACCAAATTATACTCTCTTGCTCTATGTTGATATCTCTGTAACAATTTTTTTTCTTTGGTGTACAATAAAAGTGTATTCATTCATTCATTCATTCATTCATTGATTCATGTATTTTCAACCGACTTCGTTAAAAAAGAGGAGGTTATCGATATCAGATGATTCATTTCTTTTCATGTATTTTCGGGCATAGCTCCGTCATATACCTATTATATAGACCGTTTTGCATAATTATTTCTTTGCTCGAAAGGGGTTTGTTTCGGAATGGTCACCCACGGTACACCCACGTTTTTTTGAAGTTATACTTCCTTTGGCGCGTTAGGGAAAAATGGTGAGAGTAATTTTTTACGAAGCGCGCATACCGTCACAAAAAGCCGACACCACGAAGTTAGCTACAGTCAACATTTTAGTTTTTCTAAAAAAAGTAGACAGTTGACATTCAATAATTAAAACAATACCTTTTTTCTAATGTTAGTGTCGTTTTTTTGGCAAACGTAGAAAAAGGCGAAAGATACAATTTTTGAAAACATTTTTATCTTGTTACGCCAAAGAATTATAACTTCTAACGCGTGTACATAAGTACACACACGTTTTTTTATCAATGTTAGTAGTAGTTGCATAGATTTCCGCGAACTGAAAGATCGTTTTAGCGCATAATAATCAAGCTTCATTTACATTATTAATTATGAAAATTAAGCTTAATTTGCTATACTCCGCGAAAAACAAGAAGAATCTAAATGGTGTAATTTATAATTTTTTTAATCTTTATACTCCACACCAAACAGATCTTCGTCAATGTACCCTACGCACGTTTCGCTTCGAATCCGGAGCATCTTCAGGAGATCCTCCTGAGGAGACAGAAGCGTGCGTAGAGGAGCTCGCGGAGTATAGCAAATTAAGCTTGATTTTCATAATATATCATGGATTTTCGCGAAGTAACGCCTTCTTCTATCCAATATAACATTACAAGTCGGTTATTTTGTTAAAGTTATGTCTTGTTATTCTACAAAAGTTTAAGTTAAACACAAAACAGGAATTTTCGATTACATCTATTTGTCACAGCATATTGAAGCGAGGCCCCATTTTTCCATATGACATTATACGCTACGCCCCGCGACCTTTGTAGTTTTATGCTTTTTGGGGTTCCGTATAGGAGAACGGTAACGAGGGGTGTGCCGAGACGGTAGATCAGAATACAGTTATCACCACCCCTTCTTCTCGCATGTGTCGTACGTGGCGACTAAAGGATTATAACAGAGAACAGCAAGCAAAAAGTATCAGCGTCCTTTGTGCTTCTATTACCATCTACTCCAAAAACCTTAGACCAGCTGGCGATGAATTGAATGGAAATGAAATGAAAATACACTTTATTGTACCACCATACATTGTATACATAATTACAAGCAGAACTTAAAACAAGAAAGATACAATAGGCTTTATCGCTTAAATGTACTCACCCTATTTCTAAGCCATTTTTCAGCATCTGTGCGTGTATCTCAAGCAATATAAAAGGTAAAGAGTTAAAATTTAATAACTCAAGTAATATAAAAAGTAAAGAGTTAAAAATATAAACAAGGGACGTGGGTTGTTTTTATCCTCGATCTTAATCATTTTAATTCTTTATCACTACTAACATATGGCACCTTGGTTCGGAACCCTTCGAGTGCAAATCCGTATCGCACTTAGCCGGTTATTATATCTTGTAGGATTTTCTGGCTAGATAGATATGTCAGTTTATCAGGGCAACATACAAATTAGAACGTATTATTACTTATCTTAATAAAACAGGAAGTCCAATAAAATGGCTTTTTTATGACAAAGTTACACGAGTAGCGAGTTTATCAGTTTGTCAAGTGAGACTATGAGACTATAGTAAATTATCTATGACCGCGGCTTCGATCGCGCGCTGATCTAATCGTATGTAATAAATAAATCAATATGCAAAGAAACGAACATACTTTTAATAGAAGAAGATTGTCGTACGATCGCAGGATTAAGTTTTACCAGGGCATCATATAAGGTAGGTAAACTAGAAGGCAAAACTGTGGTAATAATTATATAACATATTTTTAGCAAGTAGCACGCAATAAGAATAAAACCAGTCCGCTTGTCCCAAGCATTGTATTAGGACACCATTATATGCTACAAAAATTTGGCATGCATGAAACGGCGATAGCGCATTGGGTAGGAGCTCGACTTCACTTTCAGGGGGCCAAGTTCTAATCCCAGCGCACCTCTAACTTTTCTAAGTTATGTGAGTTTTTATAAGTTATTAAAATTCAAAGAAAACATCGTTAGGAAACCTGCATGCCTGAGAGTTCTATATAATGTTCTCAAAGGTGTGTGGAGTCCACCAATCCGCACTGGGTCAGCGTGGTGGACTACGGCCTTACCCCTTTCTCATTGTAGGAGGAGACCCGTGCTCTGTAGTGGGCTGGTAATGGGTTGATGTGATGATGACGATACAAACCAAATATTTAAACATTATAAAAATAAAATTGCAAACTCTACTCTTCTACTCGACAAAAAATGTACCAGGGCACCAGAAAACAAACGGTGCCACACACTGAGAATATAGGAGTTTCATACACCCGAGTAACAGGGCAATAGAAAATATAAGAGGCAGCCATCCGATAAGTGATAGCGAAAATATATAAAGGAGAGTGTATTCGATGACGTCACGCGATGATAATGAATGAATGGCGCCCACACAAGTCGACGATTTATTTATGTACGGTGCGACTTTATTAATAAAGGTATTTTGTGTGTAGTTTTGCGTGCGAGAAATATCGCAGAATACTGTTGTAACAAATCAATGTTCAAGAAAACAAACTTGGAACATGATGCTATATTTTCTTCACCATTCAAATTAAGTGCTATGATCGTTCTACACCATATTTTTAAAACATATTATTTCCTTAATATATAATATCTACAACATATATTTTGACGTCCTTCTTGGTGCAGCGAGCGCTTTGGTCTTATGCGTGGAGGTCCCGGGTTCGAAAACTGGCAAGGGATGTTTGGGAATTTGTAATTTCTGATTTTCACAGATCCAGCGATTCAGCGTTCTGGTACTCGTCAAAACCGATTAGACGCTTTTATATAACTGCCTCACAGGAGATAGGACTGGTATACAACGTGGAACAGAATGTACGTATATTTCATAAGGATAAAAATATTAAATCAAAACCAGCATATTTAATTTTCCAAACAGTGTTTACCTATGATAACCCTATTGAAGATAAAAGAACGAAACGAGCATAGTATCTAATGGCAGGGGTTAACCGAATAAGGTATTCGGTTTCACAGATAAGTCTCAGAGAGGGTACATCAAAAATAAGGCCTGCTACCATCTTAAATGCTATCGTTGAGCTATGTCGGTAATTTTGGTTATTGTAAAGTTTTTTTTTTTTAATTCTTAATGTTATATGGCTTATTTTCATGTTTTAATTTCATTGAATTTGTTGTAATTATTACTCGTTCATACATTCTTTTAATAGCCTCGGGGAGACGAATTGGGCAACTGTAATGTCTTCACGGGGTGTGTTGCTAAATAAATAAATAAACTGCACCATTATCTCTCTTAATCGTTTTTTCTCCTTCTAACTGACAATATAGTATTGTATTTGTAAGTTGTGACAGTCTTTAAGTGGGTCTACAATATTACATTTATATGTTTTTTCATTTTTCGTTTAGTTTTTAAGAGTTGTTATAACCTGTTGATTGTCCCTTAAATAAATAAATCATCATTTACCATCACGTGAAATTGCAGTCAAAGGCTAACTTGTGGTGGAATAAACGAAAACATAGAAAAAAAACTTTTAATTTCCTTTCCCCTCGGTACATATATTTGAACATGATATAAGGACTCGGATTCTAAAATTAAGTTGATGGTGAATTGGTTGACTATTACATAAAATAAATACATATCATGTTCTATACATATATCATCAATCCATTACAGGCCCACTACAGGGCACGGGTCTCCTCCAACAATGAGAAAGGGGTTTATGCCGTTGTCCACCACGCTGGCCCAGTGTGGATTGGTGGTCTCTACACACCTTTGTGAGCATTATGGAGAACGCTCAAGTATGCATTTTTCGTTACGATGTTTACCTTCACCGTTGAAGGAAGTGATATTTTGATTGCCCAAAACGTACATAACTCAGAGAAGTTTGAGTGTGCTGGGTCGGACTCGGACCTCCGAAAGTGAAGCCGAAGTCCTACCCACTGGGCTATCACCGATTTATATTATGTATACTATAATAACCAAATAAAATTTTAGCTTATTAGTTTTAAAATAAACTAAAAATGTAACTACCTTCTTGACAATCTATACTTATAATAAAACTGTAACTGGAAGATTTCTGGACATTTAATATATTTTGAAAACTTTGAGCGGGGGATGCTTTATAATCGATTGATGTATGTGTGGATATTTGTTACGCTTTAACGCCACAACGAATGAACCGATTTGGTAGAAATTTGGCAGGGATACCTACAATATAGTCTCGAACAGCTCATAGGCTTCCATTTATCCCGGAAAAACAGACAGCTTCTACAGAATAGCATCACTATTTTTTCCGCAATTGTCTTTCAAAATCGGCGCAACGGAGTTTTAGATGGACGTGGTTTTTTGGATAGGCAAAGTTGAAATATTATAAAGCTTTAAAATTTTGGAAGTATGTAGTAATTATATTGGAATTGTCGGAATTATTATTTCTTTAAAGTTCTATAAAACAGTCCGCGACAACTATTTTTTGAAGTCGACTCATTCGCGGACGAAGTCGAGCGGGTTCTCTATTTTAGTAATATTATTTAAAATCTTATCTCATCAACATTGCCACATGAACTTCGCTCTGGTTTCTTAACAGAGTTACCGACATAGCTCAACGAGACTTCGGATTTCCTCAACTCTGATTTGATCACGCAGAACTACTCCCAGCATCGTAACGCATTCCAATATTAAAATCTACTAGTCCCTCTTAGTTCTTTATTCAAAATCTGTAGAAGTAGAAACCGAGAAAACACAATGCAACAGTTGGTGTCACGTTACAACTAATTGCAGGCAATCGGTGAAATATGACCCAAATCGCAAAGATTGTATTACATTGCGAATCACTACGTAATCGGTACAAATATTCGCAAAGGAAATGACGTAATGGCATTTCCTTTTATTTCTCAACTGACTTAGAACATGAAGAGGGCATGACTTCCACGTGGTTTTGGAGGCAGTGAACCTTCATTATAAATTCGTAAAGTCAGATTGGATATTGACGAATTTGATTTTAAAATTACGAAGCGTCTATTGTCAGTTTCTCTAACGTCCCGAAATTTATGCAGGCGAACCGGATGCATACTCCACCAACTATCAATATTGTGTACATTATTCTACTAGTAAAGTCTAATTGAGGAAGTCGTTATAAGAATGTAATTTGTAATTGCAACTGTAATCTTATCTACCGTCGGCCGTCGCCACATGGCAAACACGGTATTTTACCATGATTGTGATCATTCGGTTTAAGATCTTAACCGCTCCACTATAAAAGAGAAGAACTTTTGCCCAGCAGTGGGACTTGGACGCTTTTATTAAGCTTGAGCATTTTAAAAACTCCTACAAAGTCGGAGTACTATGAGAGAGAGGAACTTGTGCCCAGCAGTGGAACTGGGACGCTCATATTATGGCTGAGCATTTTAAGATGCTCTTACAAGATCCGGAGTATGTGGTATTACTTTGAACTCAACCTGATCCCCACAACAAAGGGAAATGAAATTCCCCGGCTATGATTGGTAACGCGTGGTACGAAATACTAATCGCGTGTTCCACTCGCCTTTTATTTTCCTCGACATGAGAGGGGTTGGGACGAAGGGTGGCTCTCCACCAAGGGTGTGCGAGAGTGTGCAGCGATAGATGTGCGTAGCGGCGTGCACTTCATACTAGCACAAAAGTACTGCCTACCCTAAAACTTTTATATTACTCGGACAATTTTGACTAAAGTGAAACGAGCGAGCTAGCCAGTAAGGTGTCCAGTTTCTCGCCATGGAATGTAATTTTACGGTGTGTATTGTCTGTCGGGAGTATTCGGCCGTGGCTAGTTACCACCCTACCGAAAAAGACATGCCGCGAAGCGATTTAGCGTCCCGGTATGATTTCGCGTAGAAAGCGATTAAGGTATGGGTTAAATATAGAAGCCATACTCCGTAACAGGTTAGCCCGCTACCATCATCACTTACCACCAGGTGAGATTGCATTAAAAAAAAACTAACCTGACCTCCTAAACAGACAACGTTTGCAACACCACTGAGACCACTTTTTGTGAACTGCGTGTTCAGAACGGTTAACTACATATGTATATAGTAACTAATACTCACAAATCCGTCTGTCTAGCGTAGTGACTATAGGCAAACGCGTTGGGAGAGGCCTTTATTCAAGCATTGGAGGGCTATAGACTATTTATAAATAAATAAATATACTACGACAATACACAGACACACATCGCCATCTAGCCCCAAAGTAAGCGTAGCGTTTGTTATGGGTACTAAGACGAATGGTGAATATTTTTATAAATAATATACACAAATACTTATAATATACAGATAAACTGCCAGACACTGAAAAACATGTTCATCAAACAAACATTCTCCAGTTGAGGAAGCCTTGGACTCAGAAAGCAGGGTCACTGCCCACTGATTAATGAAGCTTAGGCCAATAGTTTGTCGACTAAGGACTCATCAGCTCACAACAAAGCTTCGCTATCGCATCGCTTAGCTACCTTACCCATTTGTAATGGAAAAACAGCTTTACGAGGGGCACGTTCGGCCCTTCTTGGGACATCTGGGTACATAACTTAGATGCTTATAAAGTTTCCTTATTTTCAAATTTTTATGTGGATCTTAGATAGTTTTTTTTACGATGGGTAATAAGAAGCAACTGTCTCGTTGGTTTAGCGATAAACACGTTTGCCTATCGCCCATTTTAATTATTCAATCCATCCGTAATCTTAAGCTGTATTACTTTTTTTACATTACTTTTTCTAACGTTATTATTGTCAAAATATATGCATGCAATTTTTAACAAATAACAACTTTGCTTAGCAACTTATTGTAACAAATCCAACTGGGTCCTAACAAAGATCTCACCGTAAGGTTTCATAATTTCTTAAATTATACTGGCACATGATCATCCAGAGGGTAAGACCCCAACCTTGTTGTCCCATAATAACTCAAGACTTTAAGAGCGTCAGAAGCAACGAGTATACGAGGCTAGATTTCCTTAAAAGGCATAAAAATAGGATCTAGATAACCACTAGATCCCATTATCAATATAATGTCTCCTTCACCTCATCATTCAATACATCATAGCATATTCAACTTCATCTCTCTACTTCAGGCATTCATGTCTCCGTTAAACGGCATAGTGGATTAACTATGCATCACTCCTTCCTCTTAGTACAGGAAGAAGACTTTATGGTACCGTTATCTCTTATTGAAATAATGGTAGTTACGAGCCCCAACACACGCTGCGCAACGGTGGACTCCTACCCGATTGTGAGGTTTTAAGTTATTAAAATATCACTTGTCTTCTCGCGAAAAGCTTCGACCAAAATCTTAAGAAGCTTTCCCTTGGTTGTTGGATCAAGGGCCGGATACAGAAGGCAGTAGTCCTTGAAACGGCGCGTATTGTGAGGAGGTTCCTCACTCTGGAGCCACGACCGCCGGTTGCTTGGGCATTCAAAAGCCACGCAAGCGGAGGGTGGATGTTTTATCTTATAAATGTTCAATAGTGTTTTTTTTTTTAAGTTTTGTTAAGAATTAAAAAAAAAATTAAAATCAATAAGTGATAGAAAAAATTATAATCATAAATGCTTTATATCACAAAATAAAAAAAAAATCTGTAACGATATACTAACTTAGATCAAAATAAAATTGCAAATAATACAAAAAAATAAAAACAATATTAAAATTTAAAATTGAAATAAAACTACAATTACCCGAGGCGACTAAAGGAATATAAATGAGAGCGGGCAGCAGCGTCTGTGCTACTACTAGAATCTACTGTGATCACCAACCCGTCTGCACAACATGGCGATTATCGCCGAACCCTTTAAAAGGGGTCTGTAGTGCGGCAGTGTACCCAGTGGCGTGCACTTCATACATGCCGACGGCTTATTGGCGCAGTTTGCAGCGACCCTGCTTTCTGAGTCCAAGGCCATGGGTTCGATTCCCACAACTGGAAAATGTTTGTGTGATGAGCATGAATGTTTTTCAGTGTCTGGGTGTTTATATGTATATTCTAAGTATTTATGTATATTATATATAAAAAATATTCATCAGTCATCTTAGTACCCATAACACAAGTTACGCTTAAATTGGGGCTAGATGGCGATGTGTGTATTGTCGTAGCATACTTATTTACTTACTTATTATTATGTACAAAAGCACTGCCGACCCTAAAATGTATATATAAATCGTATAAGAGGTGGATTTTTGTCGTTTTATGCAATTTTCCTGCTGTATGCATACACTGGCAAGAAACCCAGTGCACGCCACTGAGTGTACCTTATAACATATTATCAAAATTAAGCTTAATTTGCGAAAATTATGCAAATGAAGCTTAATTTTGATAATATATCATGGATTTCCGCAAAGTAACGCCTGCTTCTATCCAATACCTTATAACAGTCCACTGGTGGACTTAACGCCCCTTCTATTGATGATGCTAATATGTCCTCTGCATACTCTGAGCTAATTACTCGTATATGTGTAATTTTTTTTTTTTTTAATTATGATTGAGTATTTTAATAAGTTTAATTAAGTTTAGTTTACGCTATTGCTGTATTGCTGTTAAAGAAAATAATAAGTTCACTACATTAGTTCGAAAGAAATACAATTTTCTTATTATTTGTTTGTTATTTTAATAATGCAAGCCTTAAATAATGAAACCTATATTTTTAATACGAATTTAATACTTGCCCCACACTAGTTACAACTTACCTCAAAATCGGGGTAAGTTGTCACAAGCGAAACTTTAAACAAAAAGTGCCATAAAACCAGTTGATAATAGATTCAGGAAAAAAAATTGTAGTTATATATTTCCAAATACATCATTACTCATTTAAAACCTCTTTTCAATTAAAATACTCAATAGTTTATTCACCCTATCGAAAAAAAGGAAAAAAATGTTACAACTAGCCCCTCTCTCCCCTACCTGTGACTTAGTTGGATAAGGAATTTATCATTTTGATTTTATTGTTTTATGAGATACGCTTGGCTATCATGCCAGGTGGAAAGCAATTAATGCGACTTACTTCAAGGCAAGAGTACGTGGCAAGAGACACAGATGCCGGAACAGTGCTCCAAACCTCTTATCATACACGTGTCTGATAAACATACGAATTGATTATTTAGTTATCAAGACGGCACCGATCACGGCGTCTGGCTGTTCCGTGGCGACGGAGAAACACGACTGTGAGGTTCCTAATCAAATCATAAGAATAAACTTTTTGAAGTTATACTTCTTTTGGCGCGTTAGGGACACACCGTCACAAAAAATCAACACCCTGAAGTTAGCTACCGTCAACATTTTAGTTTTCAATAATAAGGTTTGACAGTGTACACTTTCAATTGTCAAAGTCTGCGAGCTCATTCCCGTGATTTAATTGATTACATTGTACAAAAAACCCAGTTTTTAATGTTGAGTTAAACTTGGTTGTCTGATAATGAGATAGCTAGATAATGCGTTATAATAAACTTTCAACGTATCAAATACCTTTTTTCTATTGTTAGTGTCATTTTTTCTACAAACGTAGAATAAGGCGAAAGTTAAAATTTTTGAAAAGATGTTTCTGTTATTACGCCAAAGAAGTATAACTTCTAACTCGTGTACATAAGGCGATTTTACGTGGCGTACACTTTTTTTTATCTCTCTATTATGAAAACTAAACTCAATTTGCTATAGTCCGCGAAAAGCAGGAGAATCTGTATGGTGTAATTTATAATTTCTTCAATGATTACACTCCATAACAAACAGATCTTCGACAATGTACCCTCTACGCACGATTCGCTCCAGAACCGGAGCATCCTCAGGAGTTGTGGACTTTACAATGAATATTTGTTGAGTACATTAGCATTGGAATATTTTTCATGGAATTTCGCAAAGTCCTGCTTCATATATTGCAATATTTAATTTCTCTAGTTAGTCTTCAACTGTAATTTCACCTGAAGCTAAATGATGACGTAGCCTAAGATAGCGGAAGAGTAGCGGGCCAACCTGTTCTCTTCTCTAATGCAAGAGCTAGGCTCCATGGATAGACAAGGTTGGAAAAGGCTACAGCGACTCTTAGCTCTTACCCGAGCTTAGATTAAAGCTTACATTAAAGCAGAAATTCCAAAATTGCCCTGCATGGAAATGAACCCGAGACCTCCACTCATAAGACCACAGTTATCATCAGTGCGCCAGGGAAATGGGCAGCATTGCGCTGTCGTATAAAGCAGGCAGTTTTCCGTGTAAGTGTTTGTCATCGATGCTTCTTCCGGCGCAGCGATCTACTGATCGCAATTTGATTTATTAATATGGTTTTTGGGGCGTAACGAGAGTGGTGGGCGGCCCGTGGGCGCCCTTACTTTCTCGCCTGATTGGATTAGAATTAATGCGCACTTGGATAATTCGTATCTTATTAACCGCGATTTCTAACCAACTTTAGAACGAGTAGGTTTATTTCTATTCATCACCGTTATCAACCCATTACCGGCCCACAACAGGGCAGGGTTGTTCCTGTCTCTGTAACTGCCTCGTTGGTCTAGAATAATGTATAACTGTATAATTATTTTATTAAAGTAATTGTTTTCATAGAGACAAAAGAAATCCGTCGTCTGTGAACATTTCAGCTGTCTATCTATCACAGTTCATGAGACAGACGGACGGACAACGGAGTTTTTTTTTCACTACATATTAGCCATTCACGCAATCTCAACTGGTAAATGATGATACAGTGTATGATAGCGGGTTAACCTGTTGTATAGTAATAGGGTCCCGTTTTAAGCCGATTTTTTTGTATGAATGGTGATTTATTCGGGAGTGTTCTTAGCTATGTTTAATGAAAATCGGTCCAAGATGGCCGCCCCAACGAAATTATAGATTAAATATTTTTTTGACATCTTCTGCAATATGGCTAACATATGAAAGGGTACTAAGGGTAATAAGGCTTGACAAGTAGAATACTAGATAGGTACTATTAAGTGTCGGGTTTTTATTTTTTAATTTAGACTTTATATTATTACTTATAGGGTTTAAGAGTGTACGGAACCCTAAAAACTACAAGTAACAATGCAGTGCCTTGTTAAATATCAAGGACATGGTTAAGAGAAGAAGATAATTATTTGCAAACGGAAAAGAAAACTGAAATGCTCGTAACGTGACTGTTTAAAAATTAACTTAACTAACTAACGAGCTGCGAAATTGAAAAGCACAATGCAGCGACGGCGCAATTGTAATAAACTGGAAAGCAATTAGCGGGACAATTAGTTTGACGGCCGATTTGCGCAGTGGGCAGCGACCCTGCTTTCGGAGTCCAAGGTGATAGGTTGATATGATTATGGTTTATGATGATGATTTATTTTACCCGGTCAAGCAAAGTTTACACCTCCCGTCGATTACGTCACACTGACGCTTAGGTACGGTATGCAAAAAAAAATTATGATCCCTCAAAAGAATTGTTGTTGTAATTGAATATTAATTAAAAGAATCATTGTTAAAAAGTGTTGGCTAATTGACTAATATAATGTCAATCATATACCAACGAGGTGCAAATTTAGCCGAGTTATATAACCAACAAAATTTTGAGAAGTGAGCGTGTTATGCCTACGACAGCGTTTGTGAACACTGTAAAGTGTCAACTAAGATCATTCAAAACCATGATAAATTATTCAAATTAAACCTTTTTCCTATCTTTTCAGTTCTTCAATGAATTCAATAAAAATGGCAGATACTGACACAGTTGGATTTATTCCTTTTTTTTTAATAATTTTTTTGTGAAGAACCGAGAGAAAAATGCAGACGACGCCTCGGGCGGTAACTAAGTAATAAAAAAACGTGTGTGTACTTATTTACATGCTTAAGAAGTTATACATTGGCGTAACATGAAACCATCTACTCAAAAAAAATTGCGTTTGAAGAAAAAACGACACTAAAAATAAAATTTTTAGTTTATTATAACGCACTATCTATTTAAATAAAGTTTATTTAAATATCACAAAAATTTACGCACACTTAAAGAAATGGACATAATAACAAAATTAAATTTGGAATTAAAATTGAATCAATTAAATTACCGGAATGAGCCCGCAGACTTTGACACTTCACAGTGTACACTGACTAACCTTATAGCAAACTTCAGGGTGTCGGTTTTTTGTGACGGTGTGCGCGCGCATCGTAAAAATTTACTCTCATAATTTTCCCTAACGCGCCAAAAGAAGCATAACTTCAAAATTGTGAACACTCGTCGAAACGTAATCGTCGGCGTTCACTAGTAATGTTATCGAGCAGTATTATAAAATTTTTAGGTCAACAATATTCGGCATTCCCATGAAATGAGATAAACGTCAAAGTATCGGCAGATAAGGCATCGCAAGCCGATAATGCTGAAGTTCTCATACCCATGCCTGCAGGAAGGCTGCGGTTGTATCGCGGGAGCTAACTTCCGTGATGATAACCTCGTGTTTGTCTATTGACTTAGCGTCTAGCGCACGGGCAACGTGATTGTTCGTAACATTTTGTCGCGGGGTATATCTGACGGCCGACTGGCGCAGCGACCCTGCTTTATGTGTCCATGGCCGTGGGTACTACTCCCACAACAGGAACATCAGGAATTTAGAGCATAACAGTGTTTTGTCGCGCGATGAGACACTCGTGTGATCCTGCGGTAATTAAACAAAGAAATATACTACGACAATACACACATCGCCATCTAACCCAAAAGTAAGCGTATTACTGTGAACTAAGATGACGGTGCATATTTTTATAAATAATATAGCTACGTTAATACTTATAATAAACAGATAAACAGAAAGACATCTGAAAAACATCTTTCCAGTTGAATCGAACCCAGTATGTAACGATATTTGTACACTCAAATATGGAAAGAGGCTTTCACAAGTTAACTCAGAACAACTTAAACTTTTTTGCACAGTCATATCATACGAACAGTTAAAAAAAAATCGGTAAGAAACAAAGTGGTATCAATATACAAGTCTTCTTTTAAGAGTAATATTACCCCTGTGTCAGAATACTCCGCTAGTCCATTACAATTAAAGTAAACTTAATAAATTACAATAAAGGGAAGGTAGGTGTACAAACAAAATAAGATATACGATGATATATAAAAGGATAGATATGTTATACAAAAGTTGGTACTTAGAGTACAGATAGGTGATAAAGGACCGTGTATCTTCACAGGAGGGTATGGCTCAGTGGGCCCCGCAACCCGATGTGGGTCAGGGGCCAGGACTACGCTATACACAAAGGGCGAACCAGTTTTGATGACCTCCAGACAATTCGTCGATTTGATAAGCGTTACCTACCTGGTAAGTAGGTAGTGAGTACGTAGGTTATGTTGGCCCCTTCACGATATTTGAGTATTACATCCGGGATACATTAATTTATGCGCAGATTATAGAAAGCCGGTTTATGTTCTTTATTAACGGAGTTCAAAAAAGGAAGAGGTTGTATGTCCGACCGTATGTATTATTTGTTTGTTTGTTCACCGATTTCTCCGTCAATTATAGACCGAATTAGGAAATTGTTTTATTGTCTGGAGGTGTTCTAATTACCAGGATCTGATATAGGGATCCAGTGGCAATTTCTTTTTTTTATTTCACTACAAGTTAGGCCTTGACTGCAATCTCACCTTGTTAAAGAAGAGTATGGCAATTATATTAATAAAACCTATACCCCTATCCAGTTTCTACGTGACATCGTATCGAAACGCTAAAGACTTAGCGACACCTCTTTGTTTGTAGGGTGGTAACTAGCCACGGCCAAGGCGGTCAATTCCAAAGTGTCCCTGACGGGAATAGAACCCAGAACCTACCAAAACAATATTGCATTAAAAATATTTATAGGATTTTGACAAGAAATTCACAAATTTACCCAACGGGTATCAAACCCGGGTTCTCTCAACAGTACTCCGCTGCGGATGTTTATCATAGATTTCTTCCAATCAACCATCTCAAATTTTCCGTTTAATTGCTGTTGGCAGAATGCCACTGGAGATGAAGTTAATAAAAATATTTTTCAATACAATGGCACAAAAAGGAATGTGCGTCATGTAGCTCGGACACCATAACTACAGAAGGTAGGTCATGGCTTTAGACAAAGGGTGAACCAGTTCCGTTGACCTCCAGACTGGTGAGTTAAAAGCTCGGCGGTGTGGTATTTGACCCCTGCGTGCAACTTACGACTCGTGAAGTATTGCAACATGTAAAAGAATTACATTTGCACGCGTACCCACTTACTTACAAACATTGTTATCTTTAGAAAATAACTCATCATATCGATCTATTACCGGATCTCCTCCCACAGCGAGAAGGGGTCAAAGCCGTAGTCCACCACGCTGGCCCAGTGCGGATTGATGGACTCCACATACCTTTGAGAACATTATGTAGAACTCTCAGGCAAGCAGGTATCCTCACTACGTTTTCCTTCACCATCGAAGCAAGTGATATTTTTAATTACTGAAAACGCACATAACTTAGAAAAGTTAGAGGTGCGTGCTGGGATTCAAACTCGGCTACCGCGAAAGTAAAGACGAGCTCTTACCCATTGCGCTATCTCAAAAACCACCCTAATTCTTTCAACACCAAACTCATTTCTACCTTTTAATTTAGTTTATTTATAGAAACGTGTTTTTTTAGTTTTTCTTTAACTACTATTTTTATTAATCCGTAACCTATTCACCTATATATGAAAATTACATAAAAAAATGTTATTTTGCAAATTGAAAAATGGAATGTTATCCAATAAGTTGACAAATAGTATTACCACATCTTTGAAATTTGAAGGTGGTCAAAATCAAGTCCAAAGGATTCGGTTACAAACATACAAATAACGAAACATACAAGTGAAGCTAATAAAATTCGTTTAAAAATATTAAGCGGTCCCGGGACAATTCGCTCCGCAAATGTAAATCACTAATCAAATTGATTAAATATAAAATAAAAATTTCCGACATTATCAGTGTATTGAATTCTACCCTTTTATTTGATACCCATATTGAGGAAGTTCTGAAAATAATTGTACCCAATCCGCCATTTTGTGACGGCGGCCATCTTGGAACGACAGTCAGAAAACATGTCACAAAAAGTTCTACTGCTACAAAATTTGGTTTAGTTTGAATTGAGCCCTTACGTCCGTCCCGTTAAGCTCTCCATCCGAATTATTGATAGTAATACCTGATCAAAGTATGTCTTTTGTATGTTTTTATATTTATATTATACTAGCTGTTGCCCGCGACTTCGTCCGCTATTGTTTTTGTTTTTCGAAAGACATGTGCCTCATAAATGTGGCAGCACTTTACGTATTTAGGATAGCTAAGCTTGGTGTAAAATCGTCAAACATTTTCGTTCCCTCTCCCGAGAGAACTGAGCTTAATTTCGGGATAAAAAGCATCCTATATTACTTCTAATACCTTCAGGAATATGTGTACAAAGTTTCGTGATGATCGGTTAAGTAGTTTTTGCATGAAAGCATAGCAAAAAACTTACATTCACATTTATAATAGTAGTAGGGATATTTATATGTATGTATATATTTTAATTATATGTATTGAACTTAATTGTATCACCGGTTGCACTTACGTTTTTCCTAACCCAATTCTCTACCATAAACGGTTGTCTGGAGGAGATCGCTTAAAGCGATAAGACCGCCTTTGCGCATCTTATATATCTTTTTTATTGTTTTGTTATTTCTTGTTTTCGCTTTTAACCTTAAAGGGTGAAGTGTCCAACATAAAACCATAATTATAAAACCATTGTTAAATTTGTCCATTTATTAAGTTAGTTCTATGCACGTTGGCAATAGAGAGCGCAACTGCGTTTGCGCAGACACTCCTGTACGGCTAACATTCCGAAAAATCCGTCAATTTCGTTTGGGTTTCTGTTTTTGTATTTTGAATGTTTTTCTCTAACTCATAAATTTTTTCGAATATCGCTTGCTCGACTGTCGCTTATAGAGGTATAGATAAGTAGCAGTCTCACTTACGGAGGTCCATGAGGGAAAAACGACTCTCTCTTACAAAGGTTTCTGTTTCTCGCTAATAGAGGTTTTGGGAGCTTAAAATGACGGGTCCTGGCTATTTCTCTCACTTATAGAGTTTTCTCACAACCCAGGTTTGACTGTATATAATTGGAATCTCGGCATTGGCTCCAACGATTTTTATGAAATTTAGTATACAGAGGGCTTCGGATAAATTTTTAGAAAATGTCATTTTATTTGTGTTCTCCGGTTATAACCGATTTGGTGCAACGAAGTTGCACGGGTACGCTAGTGTGTAATAATAAACGAGGGTAACGAGATTACCGCCAAGTCGACCATTGTTCCGATCGTCGTTTCAGTCAATGGTCTTCTCGCGAAAAGCTTCGACCAACATCTTAAGAAGCTTTCGCATGGTTGTTGGATCAAGGGTCGGATACAGAAGGCAGTAGTCCTTGAAACGACGCGTATTGTGAGGAGGTTTCTCACTCTGGAGCCCTGACCACCGGTTGCTTGGGCATTCAAAAGCCCCGCAAGCGGAGGGTGGAAGTTTTTTTTTTTTAAATTTTTAATAGTGTTTTTTAATTTATTCTTAAGCATTGTTAATAATTTAAAAAAAAAGAAAAATAATAAATGATAGAAAATTAAAAAAAAAACTAAGGTACCGAGATTACCGCCATATGAAATTTTGAGTCGACCGTTATTGTTCCGATCGTCGTTTCAGTCATTGGTCTTCTCGCGAAAAGCTTCGACCAACATCTTAAGAAGCTTTCGCATGGTTGTTGGATCAAGGGTCGGATACAGAAGGCAGTAGTCCTTGAAACGACGCGTATTGTGAGGAGGTTCCTCACTCTGGAGCCCTGACCGCCGGTTGCTTGGGCATTCAAAAGCCCCGCAAGCGGAGGGTGTTTTTTTTTTCCTATAAATTTTAATAGTGTTTTTTTAATTTTTGTAAGCATTGTTAAGAATTATAAAAAAAAAAATGTAAATAAATGATAGAATATAACGTAGGTAAACTTCTACTACTCCATTTATATATCTGATATATCCCTCGTCAGGGGATATAATCGGGGGATATAATTTTTATCTTCTGCCCGTGCTAGCCCTGCTGCACTATAATCTTTCCCGAGTAGTTGGAATATCTCTGGAGATTGACCACATTGGACGAAATCGGTCAGGGAAACTGTTTTTTTGTCAAATAACCATTTGGATAGAAGCAGGCGTTACTTTGCGGAAATCCATGATATATTTTCGAAATTAAGCTTAATTTGCTATACTCCGCAAAAAGCAGGAGAATCTGTGTGGTGTAATTTATAATTTCTTCAATCCTTATACTCCACACCAAACAGATCTTCGGCAATATACCCTCTACGCACGTTTCGCTCCGAAACCGGAGCATCCTCAGGAGATGTTGACTTTACAATGAATAATTGTTAAGTATTAAAATTAATAAAATAACCATTTGTAAAACGAGTTTGGCGTTTCAACTTCCTTCTACACATTTATAATGCTTCAGCACAAATCCTCTGTGGTTTTTAATTAATGATTATTTCAATTAATCACTATTTATGAATGAATAAGTGAGTTTCCTTCTTTCACGCAGCAACGTGGCAACGGATTGACGTGACTTTTCGTACACCATAGGATAGGTTCATGGGATATATCGAAAATGAAGTTCAGTTTTTACGTATATAAGCTAAAACTGTTATTTTTTGTGTTTAAAGCTCTTATGGTATATTATCTCACTAAAAGTTAATTAAAAACGAAAACTTAAAAAAAATAACAGAGCAGAAATTATAATAATTCCGCACTGACATTTGCAAGAAACGTCTACCTGGGTACCGGAATACGGTCCCATAAGTTTTGTAACTCAAAAAGGTAGGTCAGGGTTGAGTGAACCAGCCAACCAGTTCCGATGACCTCCAGACGTATGGAGCGGCCGACGTCGACTCGGTTCCGACATCACGAGAAACTAATTACTATGGGTCTATTTTCATATATACCTTTGTCTATTTCGCAAACTGAATCGGACACATATTAAATTAGACATAGCTAAGCCTTGCTTAATGTACCTATATACCTACATATTGAAAACAAAAATTAGTAATGCCCAAAATTAATACTCTTCTCATCCAGAATCACCAGAATTTATTGAAATATCGTATCGTATATCGTAGCTTCAGTTTTAAGTTTACGAATGTAGTGTTACAGTAATTTTATAAGGTGGGAAAATAACCAAACTTTTGATAACTATAAATTCACATATGCCAGATACTTTATTAAATTGATTAGGATTTTACAAATACCCGAATAATTTATAAATTTTAATATATATAAATCTCCTGTCACGATGTTTGTCCGCGATGGACTCCTAAACTACTTAACCGATTTTTAATTAAATTGGCACACCGTCAGCATTCTGGTCCAAATTAAGAGATAGGATAGCTAAGATCTTTAATTATAGTCGCGATTTTATTTTATTGCAAATTATTTGTCTATAATTAATTGACAGTCACATGTATATACTACTATACTCATTTAAGGCTTAGTGATACTGAATACTTTAAAAACAAAATCAAACGCAGACGAAGTTGCGGGCAATAGCTAGTAATTAATATATAGTTTTCAAGAAATGATTAAAATTATATTTGATTGACAACCAATGTTCGTGACATTGAGTTGGCGGGTATTTTTATATATATGACTGCATTATCGATACACTACAGTCAGTGGCGTGCACCCCATATATGCACAAAAGCACTGCATACCCTAACATTGATATATAACTCGAATAGGAGGAGAATTTATGCAATTTTCCTGGTGTATGCATACCCTGGTAAGAAACCCAATGCACGCCACTGACTACAGTCCTACATGGACTGGATGCAAAGATACCTCCCGGTGTCTTAGTCGTTTATCAGTAGTTACGGCCATCACTACTCACTGCTATGTACACATTTTGTATGTAATCAACGCATCAAAAGCGCCATCTATGTACCTATTTGAATAAAGAAATATTTGACTTAGACTTTAACTATTATTGCTATCCTATTCCTACTCTTCCAATTAGATAAGAACAGCACTAATACTTAATTTAATCCGCTGTCTGAAGATCTCTTTTCGTACTTATCCTACACTATCTGGGGCCCGGTACAACATTGTACATACGATTTTTTTTTATTCCACTACAAGTTAGTAGTAGTTAGTATGCATACAGCAGGAAAATTGCATAAGACGGCAGAAATCCTCCTCTTATATGAGTTATATATAAATTTTAGGGTGGGCAGTGCTTTGGTGCATGTATGAAGTGCACGCCACTGGGTACGGTAATCATACCCCTAACCGGTTTCTACGCGACATCGCACCGGAACACTTAATCGATTAGCGCTACGCTTAACTAGCCTCGGCCAAAGGCTCCCACCAGTCCAGAGCAAATTCAGAAATTATAAATTCCCAAATAGCCCTGCTGGGAATCGAACCCTTCAGTTACCTCAAACTTAAATTCACAGCGCTCACATTTGCGCCAGGGAGGTCGTCAAAACGTGATTTTCGTGATTTCCTTCCTTCTTACATTACGATGGGATACTGAAGGCACACGAGGCTTAGCACCTTCGCCTCAGGTTGATGGACACAGGGCGGCACGTTACAGGACATGTTCCTCGCACGCCCTTCGAAGTGATGCTCTGTTATAGGCAATGGTTATCCACTAACCCATAACACAAGCTACGCTTACTCTGGGACTATTTGACGATGTGTGTATTGTCGTAGTATTATTACTATTATTAAATTCTTTATTTGGAAAATAGCAACTGCTGAGTTTCTTGCCGGCTTCTTCTCGGTAGAATTTTGGCAAAAGTAGTTTTTATAAGAAGTATATTTATTTATTATTTATTTTCTTTAGTTTTTCACATAAAATCTGTATAAGATCCCCGATCTAAAGAAAATTTTATGTGCAAGATAGTAATTTATATAGTGAAATAGTTATATTCTAGCGGTTCCTCGCTACTTCGTCCATAAAGATAGACATATACTGTCGCGGACTTATTTTAGAACTTTTAAATCTGAAAAACTTTGTCATACATGGTTTTATTAAAACTTCGTTTTCGCGTCGCACTCAGCGGAAGCTCTCAAAAGGTAAAATAACCTTATCTCTAAATATATAAACTCTTCATTGGTGCTATTCTTCTATTGGTCTTAGCGTGATGATATATAGCCTATAGCCTTACTCGATTAATAGGCTATCCGACACTAAAAAGGATTTTCCAAATCGGACCAGTAGTTCCTGAGACCATTAAACAAACAAACAAACTCTTCAGCTTTAAATATTAGTAGAAGGTTTTATCTGTTTTTTTTATATACTAGACCCTAGTTGTCTGAATCAAATAAAAAATTTAAATAAAAAAAATTTAAATTGGTCTGGTAACATGATTTTATTCCCTTCCCATTGTATGACGATAGCAGTCCATTACTCCTCATCTTATCTGTCCAAACTTCTCCATAAACCTACTTATAGAACTGCCTTGTCTTATCCATTCTTGGCACGCCACAAATCCTTCTGAACATTCGCATTTTCGAAATGTACTCTTTTGTATTCGGCTTTTTTACCGCCCAACATTCCGATCCATACAACACGGCTGGTCTCAGGATTATTTTTGAGTTACCAAGCCATTTTTTTTTATTTAAGACTAGCGGTTGCCCGCTACTTCGTGCACGTACAAATCTTCCCATACAGAATTCATTTATTTCAAGTAGGCCTAGTTTCTAAGCACATTTGAAAAGTAAAGTCAGTCTGATTGTATTGACTTTACGACTCTACAAACATGTTTCCCCTATTCCATACCTACTACTACTTATATATATATATTAATCTTATT
This sequence comes from Pararge aegeria, assembly GCF_905163445.1. Classification (NCBI taxonomy): domain Eukaryota; kingdom Metazoa; phylum Arthropoda; class Insecta; order Lepidoptera; family Nymphalidae; genus Pararge; species Pararge aegeria. The sequence continues at coordinate 3,083,109 of NC_053195.1, read as the reverse complement.
ATATATATTATGTTTATTATATATATATATATATCTTACGTATATTTTATATTTATATATTACGTATGTTTATTTAAATTATCTATGTATTTGTATCTTTACAATTGAAAATTTTCATACAAGGAAAGGCTAGCATACTTTAAAATGCACTCTTTAGAAAAACGCATGGAACTTCTAGACCTGCAGTTTGTTTATAAGATTCTAAAGTTCTAGATTTAGGGTACCTGTTAATTATCCCCGTAAACCTATAACTCCACTCTGTCCCCCGTTGCGTAGAACTGTTCTTGGTGCCAATTCCCCTGTTCCAAGATTATGTAAGACCCTAAACCACATTAGCACTGAAGTTGATATTTACTCTGACTCGTTGTATAAGTTCAGAGATAAGATATTTTTATCATGGACCAATTGACCATTATTTGCTGTACCTTGATTTATTTTTTAGTGTGTGAGATATGTTGTTATTATATTCTCATTCACGATACCTTTTGTTTTCATGTTATGGTGTTATTGTATATTTTCATATGCTGTGTTTACTTTTAAGAAAACATTACACTTAAATAGAATAGTTAAATTTTAAAAACGGTTGTATTAGTGTAAGTGTTTGTAAGTAAACCTAATAAATAAAATAAAATAAAATAAAATTTACATTTTGGTATTTATGTATATATATCAACACTCTTGGCACTATCCCGTTCTCTTGCTATAAGTCCTGTCTACAAAGGTTGCCTGTAAGAGATCGCTTGCAGCAATAAGGCCGCCTTTGCATGTCTACATTATGTACTGTATACTCCTTACTGTTACTTTTCCTGTATGTTATACGTGCAATAAAGTGTTTCATCTTCTTCTTTTTCCATAACGACATTTTTCCTTAAATGGTTGTTTTAAAAAAAATACCTCTTAGTATTTTTTTACATAAAACAATGCAGATTCTAATGCCATACGACTTTCCGATCTTTCAACCCTCGTTTCACCCCTGTAGGGGTAGATTACAGAGAACTCTTTCTAAGCAAATACCAACATTCAAAAGGCTCTTTTATCCAAGTTAATTTCTAGATTCTAATGCCCTTAACTATGAAAATGGTTTAACTCTCGTAACATTTTAAAAGTAGATTTCCGAATTAAAAAGAAGCCAATGTGTGTCTCTATCTGCATGTGAATGTCCCATTAAAACAGCTTCAGCCGTTTCAAAGATTCGGTGGAAGAAACAGACAGTCCGCTAAAATGACAACATCGGTCGGGGCACATAGCCTATAAAACGTCTATTCCCTCTTCACGAATCATACCTAATACGTTTATAAAGGTAATTGATATAATCACGTAACGAGGATGAACTGTGGATTATTAGGTCTTTGGACCTATTAACCACTAGCGCTAATCCAAAATCCTATTAGCAACTATGTGGTTAGAAGGTACTGAATTTAGGTTTCGCCTAGCTAGGCAGAAACCTGTCGTCCTTGCCAGCTCGCCGTAGTCTAACGTAATTGAGGTTCTAGGAAACTTTGACCGTGACCTTTGGGTTTATTCACAGTATTTGTGTTCGCGTTGTTTTGTGGAAAACGAAGGTTCCACTCTCGGTTTCACTTGAAAGGGGTTACGTGCTTTAAAGATGTATATTTAACGGTCTCATTTTTCAGACACTGTAATTTGGGCTTACGTTACGTACATATGTTTCGTCGATTTAAAAATAGGTATGTATTTTAAAAGGTAACTAAAGAGTTTTAGCTTTTAGTTGCGTTTATGTTTTTTAATTTTATTCCACTACAAGTTAGCCCTTGACTGCAATCTCACAAGTGTGGTAAGTGATGATGCAGTCTAAGTCGGGCTAACCTGTTAGGGAGTATGGCAGTTATATTAAGCCCGTAGCCCTCATCGGTGTCCACGCGTTATCGTAACGGAGCGCTAAGTTTTTGTCAGTAAGGTGAATTATCTGCCCTTTCCAGTTCTACATTTGGAATCAATTTTTAAGCACTAACTGGTATCTAATTAATCACAAATTTGACATACCTATGTAATTTTATAAATGCGTCTTTAGGGTAGCGGCTAGCATATTCAACTACGAGTGACAAGTTCGGTTCGATTCCCGGTTTAGGTCGTTACTCGTTATTGTTCAGCATTAGACTTTCTGTTAAAAGAATCCTCAGTACCAGGCCCGGAGGCAAAAAATTTGAAGTTTCGACCCCTGTGCCCTGTCACTATAAACGCTATTACGTGATAATAATCGTTATAGTCCACAAAACCCGCATTAGAGCTTCGTGGTGGGTCTATGCTCTAAAACCCATTCTCCTATGAAAGATATAGCCTTTGTCCAGCAGTTGGGCTTAGATAGGCTAAGAATGATGAGTTTCTGAAACTCGTCTTATAATTACTTTATATACTAGCGAAGCAATCAATATTTACAAAGTGAAATTATACTTTATTAAATGGAAATATCCGCACTTTGACCTTATTACAGGCACTTATGAAGCTTTCATACATTAAACATTTTACACTAATGTTAGTGATGGTGATAACTGAATTCGTTAACTAAAAACTAAAGCTAGGAGCGTTTCAAACGGGCTCTGGTCTAAGAAGAGCCCACAACAAACTTAGCGAGGTTTTTTTTTGTTATCACCATCTCACAGTCCAGTTAATGTTGAGCTATAAAGTTAGAGCAATCAATACCCAAGCTTTTTTAATCCTTAATATTATAATAGGATTTTTTTATAAGCGTACATTTTATATAAACTTTGAACTTATTGAGAGACATCTCAAGGATTTCATCTGGTAGTTTGTTATAAAAATAAATACAATTACCCTTAAATGAATTACTAATTTTATGCAGGCTAGTAAACTGCACTACAAGTTTATTTTTTGTCATTAAAATAATTACATTAAATAATATATAAATGGCGTATCGAACCTTAATAATTAATCAGAAACAATATTATGATATATATTTTACGACGCCAAAAATCACCTTAAAGAATTTTAAATTATATTATGTTGAGCGCACCCTGCCATCTACACGCGTAATATAAGTAACCGTAAATGCGGTCGAAATCATTCCGTTTTCAATAAAATCTGTTGCTCTTACGTCAATACATTCTATCATAAATATTAAATGTTTTCTCGTAGAAAACCTGAGCAAATTTGATATTCAAGGCAAGATAATTTGAAATTATTAAAAGAGCTTCAAAAAACATTTAATGAGCGCTCCCGTAATTTAATTAAGTAAATAAGTTCATTAATTAAGGCATTCCCGTTGGCATAATATTTTTGTTTACCATTCGACCCCGCATCTGCGATCCGGGGGCGATCAGGAATTAAATAAAATATTGGGCGGGGACCAATGGGACGGGGCCACGACTGCTTGGGGGCAATCGGAATGAATTTTATATGTAGTACCTATTCCTTTCTACACTTTCAAAATTCTTTCGTTTTATGGTTGCTAACTTTAGAACTTAGCTACCTCTGTCCTTTTGGGCAGGACAGACGTTATGTGGGACTCGTTTACCCGGACTAAAAACGAACACAGCATGTCCCTCTCGTGGGCTTTAATAGGCATCTGGGGAAACCGGGGCGGTTGGTAGACGTCTGGGAAGTATACAGCATACTTCCCAGACCAACCGCCCCAACTGAGTGCCAGAGCTACTACGCTAAGGAGGAGGAAACAGGACAGTAGGGAGACTCATATACTTAAAGACGGATAGCTAGCTGCTAACTGTAGGCCTGACAAAAACGCTTAAAATCACTTACAGCGTGCGATGGAGAGAGCTATGTTCGGAGTGTCTCTGCGTAATCAAATAATAAACTAAAATATCTGTAGAAGAATCCGAGCTACCGAGATAGGGATAAGTTTAAAACACCCTTAGAAGAATGATCTTATTTACTGAGTACCAAGGATTTAAACTTCGGCTTCACTTTCGTGGGGCAGAGTTCGAATCCCAGCACACACGCTCCAACTTTTCAAAGTTATGTGCGTTTTGAGCAATTAAAATATCACTTGCTTCAACGGTGAAAACATCGTGAGGAAACCTGCATTTATGAGAGTTGTCCATAATGTTCTCAAAGGTGTGTGGAGTCCACCAATCCGCACTGGGCCAGCGTGGAGGACAACGTCCCTAACCCCTGCTCATTGTGGGAGGAGTCCCGTGCCCTGTAGTGAGCCGGTAATGAGTTGATATTATGATGATGTTGATGACCACGAAAGTCTTTAACTACTGGCATTTTCCGGACCAAAAAAAAGTGGCACAAAACCGTGGAGTTCGTAATACTGTGTCCAACAGTGGGCGGGCATCGATCTAGAAGAACGCTTAAAACTTTCGTTTTCCGCATCGATGTATATCAAATACATATTGCAATTCGAGGAACGTTACAAGTAACTGTACCTATCGGAACGGAATGCGGATTTTGTCGGGCACCGAGATAATAAATCTTTAAATGACCAACATGACTTACTGGTATTTTTTACGCGCGGTCGAAATTATTTAGCTGAACTTCAAATAATTTGACGTTGTAATAGTATTGTTTCTAATTCCAAATCAGCACGAAGTTTTAAGAGCGTGGCTTGACCGGATTCGTTCAAATAAATTTAAACTAAAACGCGACCTTAAATGCTGCGCGGCCATTCATTCATTGCATTCCATGCACTTTTCCGTTAATACCTTCTTTGCAATTATACTGTCTACTAATAACTTCTATGCGCCGTCTGAGTCTCAAAAGAAGACTGAAGTGTCACTCAAAAAAATCAAATCATATAATTGTAAGTATTTCATGAAAACTATTACTAATTTAAATAAGAACAATTACTAACGCATTTTTAAAAATATTAATTAATTCAATAAAATATTGAATTAGCACGTATCGAGTGAAAGTTATATTATATAAGCATTTACGAAATTACTGAAACACAACATATAAATAAAAATATACCAATATATTCAGTGATGTGTTTAAATATGCAATTTTTATTTAAATTACATTTTTAATTAACAACTAAAGAACCCTGCGTAACACCAACGAGGTGGAACGACGACATCAAACGAGTCGCTGGGAGCCGCTGGTAACAAGCGGCCCCCAAGAACTCCCTACAAAAGACCTACGTGGACCTTGGCGTGGGCACTTTGTTTCGCTTAGCGCAGAACCGCGAGAAGTTCGCTGAGCTGATGGCCAACCTCCAGTAGTCGAGAGGCACAAAAAGAATAAGGAGAAGACAAAAGACCCATGTCCAGCAGTGGACGTCAATCGGTTGCAGTTTGGTTGTGATGATGATCAACCAACCCCGAGATACAGGACCCCGGATAAGATCGAGTCGCTGTATACAAGCGGCACAAGACCGGTGGGTCCGAATTTGGAACTCCCTAAACAGACTAAGTATGGCCAACGGGAAGTCTATCGGTTGATGATGATGACGTAAGACGTTCATCATATATTTCCGCCAAGTAACGCCTGCTTTTATTCAATATTTAGGTAATAATTTCAACACAAGGATTAACTCAAGGTAAGGCAAACTAAAACAAAGGTGTAAGGTATACTTACTGGAAATGACGTTAGCATATTTCTACTACAGTTCGGCCGTTAGAAGAATCAGTTTTTGACAGGTCGTTGTCGATTAGACCATGTAACTTTAAAATGGAACTTGCTATTGTTTAAAATATTATTGTTTTTTTGTCTCATTTCCCTGTTACTTATAATGAGTGATAATATTTTTGCGCTAAATTTTATGTTTACTAAACTAGTTTAAACTAGTTAACTTGTAGTTTTTGTTCTTTAAATATCCGGAGCCGTTAGTTTTCCATGATAAAAATACGTATCTTTCATCCATTTCGATAGATCATCATCACTTCAGCTTGATTGAAGTCCACTGCTAGACATAGGTCTTTTGTAGGGAGTCCAAAAATCCACGGTCCTGGGCCGCTTGTTTCCATAGATGCAAGATAGATACAAAAATGTACCAACTTTCATCAACATCCTTGCTATCGTTGCGCCTAACAAATAAATAAACAACCAGACACACTTTCGCATTTATATAATTATACGAGTATATTGACATAAGTGAGAAAATATCTTTTAAATTTAAACTGCGCAGTAACAATAATAATATGGTATTGACATGCATGTCAATACCATATTTTTTATATGACCATCTGACTATAGTCAGGAACGGATTCTTTCAACGGCCGGAGTATACCCATAATATACTATTACTATTTCAACAAATTAACAATGAATTCTTGGTCTTTTTAGCATAACTACAATCGATATCACGAATGATTTGCAACTTAATTTCAAAAACACTTAGAGTTGAGAGTTGATTAGTCCGCGATGTTAGTTAGATCTTTTTGTTGTCAAACGATATTTATTTGGAATAAAAATGTCAGAATAGAGGAATTTCTGCAATGGGAGCGGACGACAATGGCCGGTGTAGGGTTACAAAGAATGCTAGGGTTTAAGTAAGCGGTTGTGAAACACAATAGTTTCACTTACCTACAAAATAATATGAAAAGTAAGGTTTTTTTTAGAGTTCCGTACCCAAAGAGTAAAACTGGAACCTAATACCAATTACTAAGACTCCGCTGTCAGTCCGTCTATCTGTTCGTCTGATACCAGGCTGTATCTTATTAACCGTGATAGCTAGACAGTTGAAATTTTCACAGATGATGTATTTATGTGGCCGCTATAATAAAAATAAATACTAAAATATCTGTTTTAATGAATTAGTTGAATTAGTTTTTTTTTTTAGTTTTTCCTATCGTTTATAAATTATATATTTAAGGATATGGAAGGCCCTTTAAAACAGAGGCGATGTTATTGCCGTTTTTAAAGATACTGGTACGGAACGCTTCTTGCGCGAGTCCGACTCGCACTTTGCCATTTTTTTTCATTATTATAATGGCTCGGTCGTTTTAATTTGCGGGAATTGCTAGAAAGCATTTTTTAAGAGGACAGGTTAGCACTTTTTTCAATGGCATATTTGTATGCTAACCATCAATGGTAATTAAATTAACTTTAAATGACTCGACACGGTCTCGAATTCCTTTTAAGATCGTCAGCCATCTAACTAAAATATAATCAATGAGAGCATATTAATAAGCTATGATAGTGTAGAGGTTAAGGGTAGGTAGTTTTAATAAGAGACGTATTGACGGCCAATTGGCGCAGTTCGCAGCGATCCTGCTTTCTGAGGCCGTGGGTTCGATTCCCACTACTGGAAAATGTTTGTGTGGTGAGCATGAATGTTTTTCAGTGTCTGGGTGTTTATGAATGAATGAATACACTTTAATTGTACACCACATAAACATACATATACAAAGATTATAAATAAAAATTTAACAAAAAGTATACAATTTGGCGGCCTAATCGCTACATAGTGATTTCATCAGTCATCTTAGTACCCATAACACAAGATACGCTTGCTTTGGGGCTAGATAGCGATGTGTCTTTTGTCGTAGTATATTTATTTATTTATATTGGTTTCCACGGGGCAGGTAAGATGCCAACTTGCCCCGGCCGAAGCCTCCCACCAGATAAAAAGTTTATTTCGGTTTACTGTTACTTCGGTGGTATTTCCCAGACACAGTTATCTCCAGCTGACGAAGCAACGTCAAGTAGTGTTATGTAATTTTTTTTTTTTTAAGCTTATAGACGAGCGCTTGACTGCAATCAACACCTGATGGTAAGCGATGATGCAGCCTAAGGTGGAGCGCACTTGTCTAGAAGATGCCTATTCACTTTTGATTTGAAGGTATGTACCTTTAAATCAAGAGTGAATAGGCATCTTCTAGGCAAGTATTATAAACGTACAATCAAATAGCTCAATACAAATACATAAACAAATTTGCACAAATAAGAAAAATATAATAAACTAGCTGTTGCCCGCGACTTCGTCTGCGGTTGATTTTGTTTTTAAATTATTCAGTATCGCTAAGCCTTAAATGATTATAGTAGTATGTGACTGTCAATTAATTATAGACAAATAATTTGCAATAAAATAAAATTGCGACTATAATTAAAGATCTAAGCTATCCTATCTTTTAAGTTGGAGCAGACTGCTCACGGTGTGCCAATTAAATTTAAAATCGGTTAAGTAGTTTAGGAGTCCATCGCGGACAAACATCGTGACAGGAGATTTATATATATTAAGATAAAATAAAGTAATATATATACTCAATCATACATAAATACCCAGTGGCGAGCACAGGGTTTGTGATCAGGGTATGCATAGAGCAGGTACATGGCATAAAATGGAAAAAAGTCCCCTCCAATACGGGTTTTATAAGATAATTTGGGTATGCAGTGCTTTTGTGCATGTATGAAGTGCACGCCACTGTAAATACCTAAGAACATATAGATAGTAAAAATAAACATAAACAAGGTACGCTTCACCGCTTTTTAATCGAGTCTTGGTCTAAAAAAAACACAAAAAGGGATTTGAAGATTCCCATAGCAACCTAGTAACAGTAATAATTCATACCCAAGCTTTTGAAGGACAATAATTTATTTGAAATTGTCCTGTTTATGACCTCCGCAAATTAGGCTGATTATTTTTCCGACCCAAATATCGACCAATAGAATTGCACCATTCGACGTCACGTGGTACAACCTACATGGTATTATACTGATAATTTTTTGAAAATTTTCTCTGGTAGTTGCTATATATATTTTGCTATATTTATTCATTATGAAATTCTTATTTGTTAACTGTACATTTCGTCTCATGGTGCAATTCTATTGGCCGACATTTGGGACGGAAAAATAATCCCCCGAATACCACACGAGCTTCAAAATTATCTGGCATTTCCCTCAAGGTTCCCTGCAAACAAATAAAGTCGTCACTTGTGGTATTATAAGTGATAAAATTATGGCGAATTGATTAACGAACTACATATTTTATATTAATCAACATTTAACCTTTTATGTCTAGTGGATACTACAGTCAACGAAGTCCTCAGTTATACTCGCGGACTAGGTCAAAATTGTCGCGCTGTTGGATATGGATAAATTAAGCTTAATTTTCATAATGTATACTATTGGGTTTTAGGTCCGTATACAAATAATTTATTATGTAAACGCCTCATAAAAGATTCGCACGCTGGCAATAGTGGAGTCGTTATCTTGTGTCAAAACGCTATAGCGACAAAGCAAAATGGATCTAATTTCACTCGTTTTAGAGTTGTAAATTCTGTGATCCTGTTTTTTTTTTATTTTACGAGCAGTACGCAAATAAAGCTTGATGTATACGTTTAGTCCAATTTGAGCTATAAAACTAGATGCATAAATTCTATTTTACTCTGAGGTTACAGATTATTGATAAATAATAGATACCAAATTACTATTAGGGATTCGTCTTTTCCAGGGTTCCGCTAAGGGGAACCTATTACTAAGGCTCAGCTGTCTGCCTGTCCATCTGTCTATCTGACAGCGGACTGTATCTCATGAACCACCAAATCGAACAGAACTAAACAGAATGGCCACAATTAAACTAAAATAATTTCTACCATATTGCTACACCCTGACGGGGCTTCATATTATTCTTCATATATTCATTATATATGCCTATGTACCCCATTATGTGTACAATATTGTGTACTATGCACGAAAGTAATCAATAACTTTAAAAAAAATACTTTAAAAAAAAAATAACAACAGAACTGCCCCAATTATCTAACAAAGCCGAAATGAAAAACAGGATAACCCAATATCCGAATAAAAACGAACAACTCGGATGCCAACGTATATATATAATATTAATTAATCGGATAATTAGGCAATAACAGAACGCTAACGAAGCCTCGTATCGCTTCCTACAGATAAAATATACCGCAGCCTTCCTGCGGCGGACGATAGGAGGTCTAGGTGCATTCGGAAACACCAGCACTCGATAACCTTTGACATGGTTTTTTTCCCGTTCGCTAGTCGCCATTAGTTGGGTTATTTTATCACGCCCAGAATTTTAATTGAGTCAATTAGGTATTAAGGAAGGGAATTAATATCTGAGTAAGTGAATGCCGATACGCGTCATGGAGGGTTCCGTCGACCAATGGTGTGCAGGGCGATATAAATTAAAGATTTTAAACTAACATATTTGTAGTTAATCAACATTTCTTAAATATTTTATAAATTTAAAATGCATATAAAAAATTTCGGAACCGACAGGATTTGAACCTGCTACTCTCGGGCAATCGCGGCCTGAACGCTTTCACCAATTAAGCTACGGCTCTCCTACCGTCGATGCCGAAATTACTATATGCCTTTCACATCAGTGTTATAGCGACTGTATTCTGCTTCTTCTTTTGTAATATAGTTATACAAGTTATTTCTTAAATATAGTTATATTTAATATATATCTTATATATATTGTATTATTTCTTAAATATAGTTCAAAAGGTACATACCACGATAATATTTTTGGATTTGTCGATATTTCGACCCAGTTGCATCACGAGGTCACGACGGGACTGCGTAGGTACTTCGACAATACACACATGGATGGCCATCTAGCCCCAAAGTAAGCGTAGCTTGTGTTATGGGTACTAAGATGACTGAAGAATATTTTTATGAATAATTTACATAAATACTTATAGAATACAGATAAACATCCAGACACAGAAAAACATTCATGTTCCTCACAGAAACATTTTGGGGAAACAGTTGTGGGAATCGAGCCCACGGCCTTGGACTCAGAAAGCAGGGTCGCTGCCAACTGCTCCAATCGGCCGTCTATTTTATAAACACTTAAGGGTAGGCTTTTTATAACTCTTACAATGCCTGCCCTTAAGTTCCTAATAACTCGAACTGGAGATTTTCTTCATTTCACATCATCTGCCGGCTCAGTGCATAAAATACATAAACCGTTTAAACGACTAATATTGTTGCATCAAAACCCATTCCAATATAGTATCTCAAACAAATGGTTAGTCACTTCGCACCATATAGCAGCTGACATTAATTATTTTACCTCTAATGTTCTAAGCGTCTACCATAAAATGGGAAAAGTGGAAAAAAATTGCGACCTAGCAACATTCCGCAGGTGTAATGGGAGACGTGTGCGGGGCGTTTTCACAGTTTTTGGACACAATGCACTGCATACAATAATGGCTGAGTGAGGATTCTGTATGTTCTGAATTCAATGCACGCCATTGCATACAAAGTTTTTATCGTTTTCTTTCGTATATTTATTCTCTCATCAGGACTCACCAACTCGTATTGGAGCAACGTCCTCCACGTTTCCGGGCGTTTCCTCCCTCACAGGAAACAAACCTTTAGAGCAGCTTTGTGGGTCTGGATGAGAGAATTAGTATATGAACGAAAAATTATATTAGTGTTTCGGTTTGGGAAAATGACAAGAGTTCATTTTCAACGGACTTAAAAAAAGGAGGTTCTGAATTTGTTATATTCTCGTTAACTGCGCCAATTATTTTGCCGCATTTTCTTGATTCTTTTTTATTTGGTCATTTCGATTTGGTGAAGATTTATTCGAGAGATCCTGGACAAATCGAGGTAACTGTTCAAATATTATAGGCACACCGACAGCAATTTGAGTATTTTTTAAAAGAATTTGAAATCTTCTTTCAAAAAGCACCATATTGTCAGGTGGAAATGCTGATGATGTCCATTGATGGACACCGGAACAATTCTGAGATTCGAGACTGATGTCACCTAAATAAACTTTAATAAGGGTTCTTTTGTTTTACAAATGATCCCTAAAATATATAAGTAACTTATTTCCGCCCGCATGAAGTATTTGTTTTCCCGTGAGACAGAAATACTGAGCCGGGATTAAAATATCCAAAAGCGATGAAGCGGGAAAAGCCTAGTGGCTGGCTAAGGTTTTAGGGGCTAGGGCTCCGACCTCGGTGTGTTTTTCGAGTTATGTGCGTTCCTAATTAAAGCAATTAAAATGTCACCTGCTTCAATAGCGAAGGGAAACATCCTGGGGGAACCAGCATGTCTGAGAATTCTCTATAACGTTCTCAAATGAATGGTGGTGGACTAAGCCCTAAACTCTTCTCATTCTGGAAGGAGACCCGTGCCCTGTAGTCAGTTGCGTGCATAGAAGGTATGCACAAGGTATGCAGATGATTTAAAATAAAGAAAATCCAGTACGAGTTATAAAAAACTTGATATGCATTGTAAGAGTTATTAAAAACCTACCTACTTTTTATAACTATTACTGGAGATTTCCTACATTTTATATCATCTGCATACCCTCTATGCACGCCACTGCTTGTAGTGGGCCGGTAATGGATGGATATAGATGAGATTATACTATGCCAGGATAAAAGTATCGTGTGCAAAAACCTTAGCAACGTTCGCATTCCTATTAAGTAACAGCAATTTTATACCGGTTATATATATATTATGAAAAATTTTAATTCTGATGAGCTGATGCCCACGACTCCTGGTTCGAGTATTTTTCTGGACTAGTCTGTCGTATATCAACAATCCAAATGTCACTCTTTCGGTTAATTAAGGGTAATCTTAATTAACATTCCATTCGTTTGTCTTCAAAATGAAAAAATGCCTAAAATAGCCAAAAAAGGATTTATCATACTTTAATACGAAAGGTTAATAAAAACAAACTTAAAATAAATTAAGTTACTTTGAACAGCACGGCTATTCTGTATCTCAGTTGAAACCAAATTTAGCTAGCCACTATGGCAAATTGCCATCAAATAACGCCCAAACCGTTATTATACACGTAAGTAATTGTATCTGTAAAACCGAGTTGAACTCAATTGGAAACTTAGGTTGCAGAATGCATAATATGGATTTTACTTTCTATTTGGTGGCATCTATCTTCAGTGGCTAGCTAAATTTGGTGCCAACTGAGATACAGAATCGGCGTGCTGCTGTTTCAAAGCCACCTTTTTTATCATCATGCCACCCATTATGTCTACTTCCGCAATGAGAAGGGGTTAAGGCTGTAGTCCACCACGCTGGCCCAGTGCGGATTGGTGGACCTCACCACCTTCGACACTTAGAGTTCTCAAAGGTATGCAGGTTTCCTCACGATGTTTTCCTTCACCGTTGAAGCAGGCGATATTTTAATTGCTTAACTAAACTAAAACGCACATAACTTTTAAAATTGACGGCCGATTGGCGCAGTGGGCAGCGACCCTGCTTTCTGAGTCATAGGCCGTGGGTTCGATTCCCACAACTGGACAATATTTGTGTTTTGAACATGAAAGTTTTTCAGTGTCTGAGTGGTATTTATGTGTATTATTCATAAAAAATATTCATCAGTTATCTTAGTACCCACAACACAAGCTACGCTTACTTTTGGGACTAGATGGCGATGTGTGTGTTGTTGTAGTATATCTATTTATTATTATTATTAAAATTTAGAGGTGCGTGGGATTCGAACTCGCTATCACCGCACCTCTTTTATCATGACTAGAAAATTGAACATTGTTTAGTTGCTAAAGATTTTAAACTAAGATTTTCGTTTTTAATTTATATTGCTAAAATATTTAATCGGTAACATACAGTCAGACGTCGTCAGCTCCCCGTCACGACCATGATCTATGTAACTTGGTCGAAATATCTCAAGATATTATCGTGGTGTGTACCCGTTTAAATATTTTATTAATTGCTTAATTGGTATCTCACCTTCTTTCGATCGAATAGGTCAAAGCGACTGCCGATGGACTAAGTACCAACCGTGTTGGTACTTAGTCCATCGTATGTTAAAGAATTAAAAAGCAGATGATGAATTATGTAATTTCTGAGGGTAGTTATAACATGGCAGTCACTTTCTGGTTATCGAGGTTTACCTGAAATATAAGAAAACCTTGTAAATTAAACTAATAAAACATCTATTATCTTTTTGGCAACTCTCTGGCACGGTCCGGGCTGTTGTCTTTTTAATAAACACAACGGGGCATGTTTGGAAATTAATAATTTCTGAATTTTGTTTGGTCTGGTCTGGTGGTAAGCTTCGGGCGTCGCTAGTTACCACCTTACTGACAAAGACGTTTCACAAAACGGTTAAGCGTTCTGGTACGATGCCGCGTAGAAGAAGGTTAATATGATGGAAGGTTTAATATGATGCCATAATTCTTTACAGATTAGCCCGCTACCATCTTAGACGGCATCATCACTCATCATCAGGTGAGATTGCAGACAGGTAGTAGAAAAGAAAAAAACCTCTACCCTTCTTCTGACGTTATGCCACGTTTATTAATAGAGTGACATATTTTATCCGAGCTTTTTTTTCCTGGTTAAACTATCCTACTTCCAGTTTGTTGCTTAGTTAGGTGAAAAGTAAGGACAAACAAATTAACATATTTTCACATTTATAACATGGATATGGTTAAAAGCATTATCAGACAGCGTAAATTATGAATGTAACATTACATTGTTATCTTATTTAATAAGTAAATTTAAGCTTCAATTCAATTTTCCAACATTTCCGTGCTAGACTATTCATTCACAATCCGCTATTTATACTACAAGTGGCGACCCTAATTTATTTAATGTCAAGAGCAGGTAACAAACTCTGTGAGTACTTTTTCTCGGACAAAACCATTCACTTTTTACCGGTCACTTTTTTCACGCTTCCTAGCGTCAATTTATACCCACCCATTTAAATTACTTTACCGAATTTAACAATGAGTTTCCTCAAACATAAGATTTAACAAAATACACACTTTTAAAACTAAATTGAGCGCAGTCAATCTAAGAGTAGTATAACTCAAGAAACCCCTTTTTTCTATCGATACCGTATTAAAAAAGGTACAGTAACCTTACAGATGAAATTATGATTGTATTATTATTAAACTCTTTATTTGTATACCACAACATACAAAATATAATAAAAACAGAAAAATATTATGTTTATTTACCTTATTGCTTAATAGCGATCTCTGCCAGGCAACTTTTGAATTAGGAAAAAAAGAAGTGGAGAATAAACTGCTGGTGGAACAAATTTTAAAATACATACATGTAAATAACTACATACTACTTAATACATAAACTAAAGTAAAATTACAGTAGTATTAAAGCTCGTCCGGGGAATTCCATGCTTATTTCTGCCGCTAAGCATTGCTGTGTTCCGGTCTGAAGGGCGTGGTTGCCGGTGTGATTACCATCGGGTGGGTCATATACTAAGTTCAAGTGCTACAACATAGTTCAACTATTACTATAAAAAAAATAAAAATTTGGTACTTTCTATAGAAGACCCTTTGCCCACTAGACGTGCATTGGTTGATATGATGAAGATGATTTTATATATAATTAATTTCTAACAAACGCATCGACGGACAGACGGATAACTTAATCCTAACGTAAATGCGGAAGTGTGTTTGTTTGTTTATTTATCTGTTATTGGGGCTTAGTTAGGTTAAGCAAACAATCAACTAATTTCTTGGCGTAGAGTTAGTTGTAAAAACGGAGAGCAACAAACGGTTCCCACGGGATTTGTAAATAAACCGTACTAAACGCGGACGAAAAACGCGGGCAAAGCTGGTAAAAAATCATTTCAGTCAATTAAAATCAAAAACGCCGCTTCGCTAAAAATGGAGTTAGACCTCTTTCGTGCTAAGACCTTAAATTACAGACTTGTTTTTTCACATGACTGGAGGGCACGCAAAAAATTCGGCTACAACGTGTCACGTGAAATACCTAAAGTGCAGGAATTACACAACTCCATGAGTCGCCGGGGTCGTTGACCCGCGGCACGTTGTTTTGATTGTGTCCGGCGATGCGCTCGCGCCGGTTATTTGGTGTGCAGCGAGCAACTGGGTTACCAATTACGATGCACTTCAAGATTTTCTTATTGCACCATTACGATGTGCACTTTTTTGTGCAGGGTGTTTGCACTGTCAGATTTTTGTAAAATTGATTAGCATTACTAATACTAATATTATAAACAGGAAACGATTTGAGTTTTTGTATGTTTGTATCGTCATCAATCATCATTCGAACACTATATGGCGCGGACCTCTTCTCAGAATGAGAAGGGTATAGACCGAAGTCCACGCAGTGCAGTGCTATCCCAGTGCGGATTGGTTGACTCCACACGCCTATGAGAACTTTATGCAGAACTCTCATGCAGGCATCAGATTTCCTCGCGATGTTTTCCTTCACCGTTGAAATAAGTGGTTAAAAAACACAAATAACTTAGAAAAGTTAGAGGTGCTGAGATTCGCTCTCGGCCCCTCGAAAGTGAAGCCGAAGTCCTAAGCACTGAGCTATCACCGCTACCAAAACGTCAACAATATTACAATCATAGTAAGGGGTGCGATGACTGAAATATAGTGTCCATATATCGGTACTTAACATACTATAAATCCTGTACCTACCTATGGGTCAGATACAATCAAATGTGCATTAACAATCGTGACACAGTTCCATGAGAACAGGTAAACCTTAAGCCTTAACATAACACAAATCTAACTAAGCGATCTGGGTTCCAATGAATTTTAGATCATGCGGGAGAAAGGAGGAAAATGTACGAGAGTTCATTCAAAAACAATTGGCATCTACTTTAGTGCCTATTTGTTTACTTTCGTTTACGTTCGACTTTCGTTATATACAACGTGTAACAGAATTACGAAATAATATTTAAGGATGCATACGTATGTTTCACCCTGTAAGAATATTAAATCAAAAGGAGCATACTTATTTTTAGTCCACCAATCCGCACTGGGCCAGCGTGGTGGACTAGGGCCTTAATCCTTTTCTCACTGTGGCAGGAGATCCCGTACACTGTACCGGGCCGGAAATGAGTTGATATGATGATGATGTGATTATAATCATTTTTCCATACAAACAACTTCGAAACATTCTAAGTGTTTACTTAAGATAACCCTATTGAAGATGAAAGACCGACACGCGCTTATAGTACCAACGCTACACGACGCGTACCTAATAAAATGACAGGAATCACATGATTTTAATTTTGCACGTGATGTTAGGGCTGTATCTGATTTCTTTCAGTAAAAACTATGGCAGTGATTTACTCAAAAACTATTAGATTTTCGGTTTCGAAGATAAGTCTCAGAAGCAGTGCATAATGCACCTCTAAAGCGTATGAAGTATTATTTAGGTATTACATTTACACGTTGTACATGCGGTCAGACCGATTTCACGGTGGCTCTTGCTTTATCCCTATGGATATTATGGATAGATTTTCCAGTTTTGACGGCCGATGGCTGCGGGTTCGATTTCCACAGCTGGAAAATATTTGTGTCATGAACATGAATGTTGTTTGGGGCTAGATGGCGATGTTTGTATTGTCGTGATATATTTAGATTTGTGAAGCATCTGTCGGGCCGATTTAAACAATTTGGGTGCTTTGGCTTTAATAAGGTCATATTGGTCATATGTAAAAGACGGGTCTGTTACCCCGTCTTTCCAGCTCCAGCTCTTCAAGGTGCACATCACCTTTTTTTTTTTCTCGTTGGGAAATCCTCATGGATACCACTACACAACGGGGAGGTGCATTGGTTATGCCGGACTCTTACCGACTAGAACCCCACGGTGTTCCAACTCATCGCCTGGTGACTGGGTCATGGGACCGCTTACTCACACAACCGCAACCCAGCCAGCACGGGATGTACAACACCTAACCTAACCTAACCTGTCTTAACAGAAAAACCCAACTTTTTTTTATCACTCGGGGAAACCAACCAGGCGAATTTTACGAAGTAACTCTAAGAAAGGCTACTTTCTTTTTAACTCAAAAATAAATAACCAACTGATTTATTTAAAGCAAATGACTTATGTCCCGTGAAAGCTGACCGAGAGACAAAGCAACTTCTTAAGAAGCTACATATCACGTCAAGTTACAGAAAGGTAAGAAAGCCTTTAGCCTCTTTGTCTTTAAGCAAATAGATTAAGAAAAATCATTGTGTGATTTTTACAAAACGCCTGAGCCGATTCTGTAAGCGCTGTTTAGCACGGGCACGCTAGCGACTCATCACGTGAAAAAAGTCGCATAGTAACTAACGTAGTTTAAAATCTCTATTAAATAAAACAAGAATGAAAAACCAGGAATGTCTTAAAAACTAAACCGTATAAACAACGTGAGAATTTACCAAAATTAAAAAAATTCGACATTTTTTTTTCATCTTAAATATTTTGTATTTATTTTTTACATGTGTAAAAACATAAACAATAGCCAGTGTCACTTGGGACGATAAAGGATTCTAATGATATCCCACACCTCCAAATCTGTTTTGGCATTTAGAGGTTATGATGAAATAAAGAAACTCATATGAACCCAAAAACATTTTTTTTCAATTAACTACAGTTAGACATTCACTACAATCTCTTCTGGTAGTAAGTGATGATGCAGTCTGAGATGGTAGCGGACTGACTAAGATGTATGTATGATTGTTTGATATATGATAGTAATCCCATATCCCTGATCGATTTCTACGCAGCATAAACCTGAACGCTAAATTACTTTGCGGCACGTCTTTCTCGGTAGGGTTGCAACACGGCCGAAGCCTTCCACTAGACTAGACCAGACCAAAATGCAGAAATTATATATTCCCAAATTGCCTCACTCGGAGATCGAATCCGGGACCTCAACGCTCGCGACAGGGAGTTCGTCGAAATTATTACATTCCCTACTTGGGCAGTTTTTTAAGAAGAGCATAAAAAAGCCAAAATCTTAAAAAAGTCGCCAATGTAATCGCCATATAGCACAGACGTATGCGAGAACGCTCCAAAACCATGTACGTACTAAAGACGAAAGCTTACACAATGAATTGTTTCCAAAATGGCCGACTAATTATTAGCTATTCGTTAGTTTACGACACGCATTAGCGTACAAATGATTAAGAAATGTATGAACTGGTAGTTCTGCAGCGCATTATTGTATCATGTATTATTGTCAATCCGTCCATCATGTAACTTACTTTCTATTGTTGACGTAGACAGTTTGTATTAGAGATCTTTCTTTTGAAAATCTTTATTCTATATATTATATAATGACGGCCGATTGGCGCAGTTTGCAGCGATCCTGCTTTCTGAGTCCATGGCCGTGGGTTCGATTCCCACAACTGGAAAATGTTCGTGTGTTGAGCATGAATGTTTTTCAGTGTCTGGGTGTTTATATCTATATTCTAAGTATTTATGTATATTATTTATAAAAATATTCAACAGTCATCTTAGTACCCATAACACAAGCTACGCTTACTTTGGGGCTAGATGGCGATGTGTGGTATTGTCGTTATATATTTATTTATTTATATTCATTTATTACAAGTTATTTATTTAGCAAATTATTTATTATTTTTTAATTATAATTTTGCTGCTTTTATCACTTTTATTACTTTAATGGGAATACCCTGTGCGTAACTTTATTTAATTTTTTTTTTTTTTTAAGTTTACCGTATCGTCAAATAGGTCTCAGGTGAAAATCAGCGGCATGCATGTACCTAAAATGGATGGCAAATGCCTAGCTTTACACCCTTCCGGTCTTGTGTTACACACAGACATTGTAACTTTATTTTTTATTATTATAAGATTTACTGTTTGTAACACTTAACATAAAAAACAAATTATTTCTTTCTTCCAAATCTGCCTTTGTTACAGACATATTTGTATCTACGTTCATACTGGTCAAAATTATGCATAATCTGCGGTCGGTATAAGTTGAAGTAGGAATTAAATACGACAGGAACCCAGATCAAATAGGAAGGACATATAAAATGGCGGGAAAAATAGAGGTACAGAGGAGTGCAGACAGAAGTGTCAAGAGAAGATTGGAGAAGTTATCTCTTTGTAGTTAATTAACAGTGTGCGATAAGTTCAGATAGATTGATGATTGAGGTTATAATGTGCTATGTTGCAATAAGAGATACTAAAACGATTAAAAGTTGTAAGATATAAATATGGGGTTTCTTTTACAAATAGGGCCACTTTTGAAATGTCAAGTCTGCATATTACTGGTGCCTGTATCACGGGTTCAGAAGAAGACGAACCAGGAAAAACCCAGCAGTTTTACTTAACAGTGAAACCGAATTTGGCACCTAATGTTTCATTAATTTTATAAAGTGGGTGAATAATTAAACTTGCGATAACTATAAATTCATTTTGACCAGATATTTTATTAAATTGATTAGCTTCTTTACAAACACGCTAATAATTATTATTTAATTAATAAATAGTTCTCAAGAAACAATAGAAAATATATTAGATTAACAACCAATGTTCATGACATTGAGTTGGTGGGTATTTCGATATAAATACGACTGCATTATCGATACACTACAGTCCTACGGACTCGAACGATGCAAAGATACCTCCCGGTGTCTTAGTCGTTATCAGTACCTACTTATAGTTTGTACCCTGGGAACAGACATAAAATATTTTTGACCCAGGAAAGTGAATGATTACCGCGAGATAGATCAAACGCGGTTGGTGTAGGGGGGCGACGGTTAGTAGTCGATATCACAACCGCAATCTTAAATTCTTACGAAAACCAATATCAATATATATAATATAGATATTAACGACACACTTTTTCTCAATAATATATCAATATTTCATTAGCGACGTAAAACGGCTTTCCCAGGCTTTGTTACGTAACCATTGTGAAGCGTGTATATCTCAGTAAGTAGTTTTACACCTTGTAAATACCTGGTAAGACAATAAAATGCCTCGTTCTCCACAAATAGAATGCAAATAAGATAACGAGGCCTCCGTATCAACGACTCAAAACAGTACCGTTACCCCGTAGACGTAAAATAACTACAATTTAAATAGGACTCCTGAACGCACGTAAAATTTGAACGGCGTCATTGCATTTCAATTCCACCGGCTGTTCAGAGAATGATTACGCGACAAATTGTAATGGAGGGCGCCCTTTGGAGTATAGGGCGGACGTTGGGTGCGTTTAAATAGGCGGGTTAGTAGTGACGTCAGGTCGCATTCCTACGAAGAGGAAAATGAACGCATAGCAGCCGGTTCGCGGAACGCACTGTTGCACTATTTATATAGTCGACAACTTTAATTTTGCGCCTACAACACAATCAGTTAAAGGACATTGAACTTTATAATTAAGTTGATAAGGTATTTGATTGTTTTGTGGAGTATAAACTAAGTTTGTGTCGGAGGACTTTGCGCGGGAAAACGTAGCGCATTCGATACCGGTGAGTCAACTGCTGTATAGTCCCTATACCCTTATTGCGAGTCTAGCCTAACCTATACCACTTCGAAAACCGATGGTTACGAATATGAAAAAATTATAAAAAAAATATTTTTTTTTAATTGCCTCTTATGCTACTTGTTTAAAACTGTGGACGATCTCGACCTTTTCAAGCAAGCGTTAGAAGGCCTAATTAATTTTTTATTTACAAAATTTTGATATTCGAAAACTAAAGTGCTTACAATCACAAATTAGGACTATACAAAAAACGTGTACACGACTAAAGCATGAAAACCACTCCACTTTAGTAGTGTTTCTCGAACAGGCTACCATAAAATGGGGAATGTGGGAAAAGTTTGTGAGCTAGCCACTTTCCGCGGATGTGAAGGGGGACGTGTGCAGGGCATTTACACTGTTTTGGACACAATGCACTGCATGCAATAATGGTTGAATGAGGGTTCTGTATGTTCTCAATTCTGTGGTCAAGAACTGTTCAGTATTGTGGATTTCTTTTCGTGCTTTTTTATAAAATTAATAGGCCTGGTCATTATAATTATGAATTAGTTTATTTCAGTAACTTATATCGTTAACCGTTAAATTACCGCTACGACTGCGCAAGTAGTAGTAAAGCCAGGTTTTCACAACCTGGACACAATGCATTGCATGCAATAATGGCTGAATGGGGGTTCTGAATGAGCTTTATTTGCTATAAGGGAGAATGCTCTGGTGTCGAAGGGAAATGTGCGTAGAGAGTACATTTTGGAAGATCTGTTTGGTGTTGAGAACAATGATTGAAGGAATTATAAACTGCACCGTACAGATTTTGCGTCCTTGCGGATTATAGCAAATTGGGCTTAGTGTTCATGGTATAGCATAGAATTGCTTTTATAAAATATCTATCCATGCTATTGGATAGAAGCAGGCGTTACTTTGCGGAAATCCATGATATATTATGAAAATTAAGCTTAATTTGCTATAGTCCGCGAAAAGCAGGTCAATCTGTATGGTGTAATTTATAATTTCTTCAATCCTTATACTCCACACCAAACAGATCTTCGGCAATGTACCCTTTACGCACGTTTCGCTCCGAAACCGGAGCATCCTCAGGAGACGTTGACTTTAAAATAAATAATTGTTAAGAGTTAACAATTTTTCGTTGTTGAATTTTAACAATTATTTAGTATATTTTTAGGACGATAGCAAATTAAGCTTAAATTTCATAATATATCTATCGATGCTTCTTGCGAGTTCCGCAACCTCGCACTAAGGGCTACCATCGCGTTGGTTTGAATGCACTCGTGACATCATTTTAAATTCGCAAACGGAATTCAACGTCACAAAGCGGTTGTTTATTGGTGGTAGCTTTCAACGAGCTTTTATCAAATGGCGCTTTGCGTGATTTATTTTATTTTTATTTAGTGTTAATCTACACGTGAGGAAAATTTGCAGTGCGGTATCGATGATAAAATAAATCATTGGACACCTGTACAATCGCGATTCGCAAACATTTTGATTTGAATTTTTTTTAAATCATTATTATCAGAGTGGAGTATGGCTATTTATATTTTTATCATAGTATTCCTATTATATACTCGTATAAGTCTACCACAATGTATGTATTCAGCTTAGAATTTGTCTGTGTAACTTTGAACTAACGATGTGCTACTTTCAATCTTCAAAGGGTAACTTCTAAAGCTCTTTCACCAGTAACGTGGAAGTATTTTCAAAGCCTATTTCAATTATATCTTAGCGCACCTCTTGGGTGGTTTCTTAGCGCTTTCCTTGGGTGACTACCTTGCGCTCCTCTTGGATGGTTACCTAGCACTTCCCTTGGGTGGTCTCCTAGCGCTCGCCTTAGGTGCTTTCCCAGCGAACCTCTTTAGTGGTTTCCTAGCGTTTTCGTTGGATGGTTTTTAGCGCACCCCTTGGGTGCTTATCACCAGTAACGGAGAATTATTATCAACGCATTTTTCTTTATTAAACAAAAGCTGAAATATTGGATAGAAGCAGGCCTTACTTTGCGGAAATCCATGACACATTATTAAAATCAAGCTTAATTTGCTATACTGCGCGAAAAGCAATAGTGCCTATGTTACCCTCTGTCTGTTCTATCAACTAACTTTATGCCCAAAATTAAGTCTACTGGTTGCTTAGTTAGGGTGTAAAGGAAGGACGAACAAACAGACACACTTTCGCATTGATAATATTAGTAAGGATCATCTTAAAGTTAGCCCTTTCGACTACGTACCGCTACGCTGTCGCTATGTTGTTTAGTGGATAACTTATAACTTGGCCCGTTTTCACTAAACGTAGGAAACGTTTTAATCGAATGCCTAATAATTTAGGTGGCGTGTCTATAGAAAAAAAAAGGTTTCATCAACTCTAAGGTAATAACTTTTGATCAAAGGTAGATCCATACCTCAGAATATCCTTAGATAAGCCGTTACTTATTGCCTTGTCCGTCAATAATGTAAACGGCCAGATAAAATTACGGTTAGTTGGCTAAACCAAAGTATCCCCCAACTAGTATTAATTACAATAACAAATCCCGCAGGATCTTCGGGTGAGGTCTAGATTATAAATGGAAATGGCCTGGAGGAAGCATTGCACGTATAAGGCGGAGAATGTACAATGTGTTCAGTACGTCATGGCTGGTGGCGCTTTTAGATTTACGTGCACACTTCTCGTATGTCTATATCAGGGATCGCCAATCAATATTATTGGTGACATGTAAAAAATATATAACATATAACATAGTAGTTATAATGGTAGTTGATGACTGCTGTCAAAAATTAAGATGACATATTTTTATTAAAAATAATGATGATTTGTGTATATTACTAGCTGTTGCCCGCGACTTCGTCTGCGTTTGATTTTGTTTTTTTAATGTGGCCTTAAATTAAGTTGTAGTTCTAAAAAAAATTGAAGTATTCAGTATCGCCTTAAATGAGGAGTTTGCTGCTGTCCGCTGAGGAGTTCTGTCCTCTATCTCCAACCACTGTCTGGGCAAAATGAAACGCATATTATAACCTCTATAGTGCAAAAATATTTATTTAAATCGGTTATAATTTGTCAGAGTTATGGTGTAAAATCGTCAAACACTTTCATCCCCTCTCCCAAAGGAACCGAGCTTAATGTCGGGATAAAAAGTATCCTATATTACTTCTAACACTTCCAAGAATATGTGTACAAAGTTTTATGAGGATCGGTTAAGTAGTTTTTTCGTGAAAGGGTAACAAACAAACTTACATTGACATTTATAATATAAGTAGGGAAATAGGGATAGGGATAAGGATAGGGATAGGGATTTATATTTTTTATTTTTGCTCATGTTTAATTTATTTTTATATTAATTTTTCTAAATGTGTCTGCATTGAATTCTGCGAAGAAACAAACATATCACCGACTCCTGATTAGACCGTTTCGGACCCTTGATACTGGTATACACACTGATGATACAAGACATTTTATAGGACGTGTTCCTTGCATGCCTTGCGAATGGTTGCTCTATTACGGGTCATGGTTTTCCACTTACCATCATGTGGCCTATCTGGTTGGTTACTAATATTGGTTATAATTATTGCTATAAAAAAGGAAAATCGTTCATTAACCGCCAAGATAGTAGATTTCTCTTACTGCTTATTTCATATTCGTCCTGTCCACCATGTTGAATTTTTGATGACGTCACAAACTTCCTATGCTTTCAGCCCGCTAAGACGTATCGGCATTTTTTCACGATTTTTTCGTTGATAGACTAGCGCTTATTTAGCTGATATGCCAGATACCAGGAAATAGATAAAACAAACAAACGTACAAACATAACCCTTGCGTTGTCAGGTAAAAAAAAACAACTACCTAGTAACTAACTGTACTTGTTGGTGAACGTTATCGTTCAGTGAAACTTATACATTTCTAGAGTTCCGTAGGCAAACAGGGAAACCTTAAGCTTTTGTAACTTCTGTTCGAGACGTGTATGAATTTAAAAAAAAAATCGTTGTTTCTGTCTCATTCAAAATGTTTAAATATTTATTAACTAGCTGTTGCCTGCATTCTTCGTCCGCGTTCATTACGTTTTTTTTTAATAATCCCCTGTGGGAGCCCCTCTAATAAATAAACAAATAAATATACCACGACAGTACACACATCGCCACCTAGCCCCAAAGTAAGCGTAGCTTGTGTTATGGGTACTAAGGTGACTCAGACACTGAAAAACATTCATGTTCGTCACAAAAACATTTTCCAGGTGTGGAAATCGAACCCACGGCCTTGGACTCCGAAAGCAGGGTCGCTGCCCACTGCGCCAATCAGCCGTCAAATATATGTTACCCTCCGTACTTTAAACTATCTTAATGCTAAAAGTCGAGCCGATTATTTTTTTTGTTTGGGCGTAAAGTAAGGACAAGCAACACTTAAAAACAAGCGAAAGAGCGGTTTGATATACCGTTCACAAGGCAATATGTTAGTAGGAATCTAAAACTTCGAAACTTTCGAAACTTCCTAACCTACTATATGTATATAACCTATATCGTCACCATTAGGTTTTTTTTTTATTTATCAAATAAAACAATTACAATAAAATGGTTAGTATAAAAGCATCGAAAAAACCGCAGAGTTTTGTCCTCGGTGCCTATCTGCAACGATTACCTACGGTGTTAATTAGAAGAATAAAACCAGCTGTGGGAAATAAATACTGCTACATTGCATTGTAGAACGATAAGAACTAAGTAAGCCTGTAAATTTTAGGTGCCATCTTCAAAATGAAATTCTGAGATCAGCCGGTGGAAAATCGTTCGATGATGTGCCATCTTCTTGATTTCTTACATACCTATTTGGAACTCAAGAAGATAACCTATGTATTATAGGTTTAACCTGTAGTTCGATCTTACCGATCGATTCAATATAATTCGATTGAAATATGAAAAAAAAATGTGGCAGATGTGAAGCTTTGAAATTGTTTTATATATAAGTTATATGCATAAAAGAACAAATTGCGGTAGGTATCAGATATAGCGTACTGAAAAAAATAAAGCAATACAAACTTGTTCCATAAAATAATGACTGTTTATTACATTTTTATTAAAAACAAAATAAAATTTATAAAAAAAATTCAATTTAAAATTTAATTGCAATCGCGACAACTCAACTACGTATAGTACATATATTCCATCAAATAACATGGCGGTGCATCGCCACGGCATGTATCGCCACGACAACAATCACGATACACTTGCCTATATATGTGTCACATCAAAAATATCCTACTACTTCAAATTAACCTTTATTTTGAAATCGGTTACACGCCTTGGTCAACCCTGCGTTATTGTGTCCCGGACTGGACATAACTTTAAAGTACGGAACCCTACCTCACGCCTATTCCGTCACGCTCGACCAGTTTTATTTTACCCATATCCGTTATTCAATTGGCAATATACGCAAATGGTGTTAATATCAGCTCATTAGCATGTCCTTTTTACTCTGATGGGGGGGAACCCCATAAGTCAGCCTTCTAGGAACGTCACGGTGCGCCAAATGCAAATATTCGACATTTGCATAACCAAAGTATTTTATGTCGTGATTGTGATCATTAAATATGGGCGTGATCGAATGTGGTGGTAGGAAAAACTGCATGCGTAAATGTACGATTGAATGAGTTCTTAGGAATTTGTTTAAGGAGCTGAGCGGAGCTAAATGAGGCCGAAAGAACTAAAACCATTAATATTAGTAATAATAATAATCATTTATCAAGTTATAATTAATGAATACAATATAATATAATCCATGAAATGAAATGAAATAAAAATACACTTTATTGTACACCTAACAAAAATGAAATTATAAACAAAAAAAAAAAAAACACTAAATAAAACACAGGTACAATGGGCGGCCTTATCGCTAAAAAGAGATCTCTGCCAGGCAACCCAACAATTGTAGTATTTCAAAGCGAAAATAATATATGTTTTGCTTGATATAGGAAGCGGTGATAGCGCATTTGGTAGGAGTTCGACTTCACTTTCGGGGGGCCGAATCGGAATCCAAGCGAACTAACTTTTCTAAGTTATATGCGTTTTAAGTAATTAAAATATCACTTGCTTGCACGATAAAGGAAAACATCGTGAGGAAACCGGCATGCCTGAGAGTTCTATATAATGTGCTCAAATTTTAAGGACATTTTTCTTAGTAAGACTACTATATTTCACATTAAAAAAAAGCGTTATACGGTATCCTATTTCAGACAAAATAAATTTTTTCTCAAAGATCCATTAAAAAAAACGTTTGTGTACTTATGTACACGCGTTAGAAGTTATATTTCTTTGGCGTAACAAGATAATCGTTATTCTAACAATAGAAAAAAAAACTAAAATATCTTATTTTTTATATTAAAAATTGGAATAATCTTCTCAGATTAGTGTATTGTCATCGGTCCTCGATATGCCTACAAAGTTTGAAAGAAATCTGACCGTTCAAAGTGGGACAAAATCGAGCTCAAAGGGGTCGGTTACATACATACAGGTGAAGCTAATTTAAAGCGTGTAAAAAGGTATTGTTTGAATGATTGAAAGTCAACTGTCAATTATTTTTTAGAAAAACTAAAATGTTGACTATAGCTAACTTCATGGTGTTCGTTTTTGACGTGACAACGTCTTATAATTCGATGGAGCCGGCTGCACGCACGAAAAAACATGACGCATGCGGCGTTACCTCGCTCTGAGGCGTTCCATTCAAGGCTTGAAGTGCAAGCGAGAGCGCGGAACGAGCGACAAAGAGGCACAGTCGGCCTCCGCGTTCGACAACTGTCTCTCTCCTACTTGAGTGAGCGATGCGTCCGCGTGGACAGCTTCTAGACAATAATACATTTACATGTTTTCGGCAAGGATGAAGTGGAGTGAAAAGTGAATGTGGTGTCAATTGTTTATAGCAACGAAAATATCTATCAAACAAATAAAATTAAAATTTTCCAAAAGCAGTAAGGGAGCAGCATATACTTTCAGAGGGGCAAGAGATTACCTGAAAGAAAGAAATTAAAATTAAATTATTAAATTACTTTAAGCCGGTTGCTTCCAGTACCTACATGTGATAACAGTACCTATCCCTATTTACGCGACTGCGCGACACACATGAGGTTTACAGGTTATCAGTCTATGTATGTTTTTTTTTTAGTGCAAGCTACACACAACTTTTGTAACCCCATAAAGTACGAACCCAAAAATATATTTAATTCAATTAAAGAAACAGTATTAAAGTAATCAGGTCCCATCTTCGGAGAGCTGTAATCTTCATCGTATTACATATTACAATACCTAAATACATGCACTAATTCACTTCATTTAAATATCAGTTTACCTCAATCCCCTTATGACCCAAGAGCTTGTGGGAAATTCTGACGTTGTGCTTGATATATTTTGATTTTTCGCAATAGGACATTCACCTACTACTCTATGCTTGTATTTAACGTTTTCAAACTTAAATTTAAACTTAAAACTACAAACATGTATTATTCTTGATACGCCAGCACATGAAAAAATACCACATTAAGCCTTTATTAATTGCCCCGGCTTCGTACGGGTGTAATATAGATATTCTTGTGTAGGGCAGTTTAGTTTGATGAATAATATTATGATTACGATGAGTCTATACTACAGGATATTTTAATGTACTATTATTGTATTTACCCTTACTTAATATAGAATTAAGTCGCTCCCGCTGTTTGTACGCTTAGATCTTTTAAACTACGCAACGGATTTTATTTAAATTTTCAGTAGTTTGTTTTATACTATGTAAGATTGAGGTTTCATTTCTCACTAGCTGTTTAGCGAAAGTTTTTGCATATCCACTCACAATTAGTGCAATCCTTTTGGTTAAAAACTTAAAATCGACAGGGAGGCATCGACTTTGTAAGGAACTATTTATTAACTAATTATATTCCAAATAACCTGGCAATAACTTAAAACAGAACTTCTTATAATGTTTAGCCTTTATAAATTATCCTCTTTTTATCTTGAGCCAAAGTGTGTTGCATATCCATACTCTTATTAAGCACGACCGTTTTGCCAAAACCCTAAACGGATCTGGAGGCATCTACTTTGAAAAGGACTTTATTCATATTTTACTAGCAGTAGCCCGCCTTTATTACGGTTTTCAACAAATCCCTTCGAAACAGTTTATTTTTCTGGGATTAAATAGCCTACATTATTCTCCGTCCAGAAAAGTAACTCTTTGGAAAAAAATAAATTGATTGGTTGCTTAGCAAGGGCGTTAAGGAAACAACAAACACACACTTTCGCATTTATAATATAAGTAAGGATTAAAAATAACAGTCTGGCTTTTATCAATTATCTACGTTTTATTATCCACTAGCTCTTTTGCTAAAATGTGTTGCACCTCCATACTCAAATTAAACGCAATCGTTTTGCCAAAACCCTAAACCGATCCGGAGGCATCTACTTTGTAAGGATCTTTATTTACCACATTTGCGTACAGACTACCTGATTTGCTGTGATTGTCAGGTGATAAGGTTTTCAAATGAGGCATTTTAAGGTTAACGCACATTACGGCTTTAGCATAGATTTATTTAATTTAAATTAAAGTTAAAAAACGATTTCCTGATGGAAAGGCGATGCCGTCTAAAATGATAACGCAAAAAATAACTACATCCCTAATCGGTTTCACGCGGCTAAGTTTGCTGTTGGGTTCTTCCGGAACCCGAATAGCTTAATATTTAAATTTACGTTTGATCTCTTGCTTCTCACTAACATAACGTGAGAAATTGTGAGGCATCAAAAGTATCTTCAAAAGGAATATTGGTACAAATAAGGTTTTATTTAATTTGATAAAAAAAAAACAGCGAGCGTTTCAAAGTACTCTGGTCTAAAAAGCCCACCATAAACTAAGCTGATTATACTTTTTGTTAGAGTCACTTATAACTATATATGTATAAGAGTAACAATTTTTTTGTTCCACTACAAGAGTGACAGAAGACGCAACTCTTGCGCAGACCAGTGCAGTGACCTTATTATCTACTAATACTGTGTATGTAGAAGTGTATCTGTTTGTTTGGTTGTTTTTTGCCTATGTTCGCACAAATGCTGCACCGTATAGTTCAAATCCGGAGATGGACATAGTTCACTGTTTATACATGGAATTATTGTACTCCTAATTTTATTTGTTTTGGATTCATTTATCTCTTCCCAAAGTGAGAAAGGGTTAAGGCCGTCTCCACACATCTTTGAGAACATTATGGAGAACTCTCATGTCGGTTTCTTCACGATGATTTCCTTAAACGTTAAAGCACGTGATTTTTAAGAGTATATTTCATCAATGTTTGCCTTAACCGCTCAACCAATCTCAAAGTAATTACGTACACATATACTCGTAGATTGCATCCTAAGGATAGGTAGTGAAAAATGTGCTACTGAGCGATAAGCCTTTTGTATTCTGCTTTTATTTTTATGTATCTTTTTTCTTGTATAATTCTTTTACTTCATGTAGTTTACAAATAAAAAGTAATAATAATAATGTGAAATCCAAGGATTAAAAAAACTATTGGATATGATGAACTATATATGGAAGCAGGCGTTACTTTGCGGAAATCCATGATATACACACAATTATTCATTGTAAAGTCAACATCTTCTGAGGATGCTCCGGTTTCGGAGCGAAACGTGCGTATAGGGAACATTGCCGAAGATCTGTTTGGTGTGGAGTACAAGGATAAAATATAAATTACACCCTACAGATTCTCCTGCTTTTCGCGGCAAAATATTATAGCAAATTAAGCTTAATTTTCATAATATTAAAAAAATATAATAATGGTGCGGCTAAATATCTGCGGGCTCAGTAACTCATTCCATATTTGTTATTTAAAGCATGGCTTGCGGTATCATAAAGGAATAAAAATATTGTACCTTCCAATAAACTACTACCTAATGTGGTGAATTTGGGAAACTTTATACAGTGAAGACGACAATAATTGCATCGAGGAATGCATGAATTGTTATTTACTTTAACACAGTTCGCCGTAATGCGCGTATGCCTTTAACTAAATGCTGCGCGTGGCGATTATCAGTGTTGTTTATGAGGCAGTGAGGGGATTCTGTTTTTTTTTGTGTATTTCGCATTTTGCCGGGGACAAATTGAATGCGTTCCTTTTTGTTAATCTAATGGCCTTTATGAGCTTGTTTTTTGGTATCACCTATCACGTCGGAGTTCGTTTACGTTTTTTTTTTGTTTTTGCAGAAAAAAAAAATTGCTGAGGTTTTTTTCCCAAAAACCATTTGTAGTTTAAAACATCCAAGGCAAAACTGTGACGTGAACTGTTTTTAAGACTTTTTTTATATGATGAAGACGAAGAATGAGTTAATGTGAAAAAGTTTTATAGCTAGCAACATTTGGCAGGTGTAAATGGAGACGTGCGTGGGGCGTTTTGACTGTTTTTTGACACAATGCACTGCGTACAATAATGATTCTGTATGTGCTTAATTCTAGCCCTCTTCTTACTTTTATACATACCTACGGCTAAGCTATGAATGCAAATATTGTTAAGTGAAATTAATTAACTCACATTTCCATAAAAGTTATAGGAGGTCATAAACAACCTTTTAATGCCCCACTACTGGGGCAGCCTATATGTTAATCCAGGATAAAATCTATCCCCATTCTAAAATTCAATTAAATTGGTTCTATAGTTTTTGCGTGAAAGAGTAACAAACTTCCATCCATCCATACAAGCTTTCGCATTTATAATATTAGTAGAATGTTCTAGTTCCATAGATTAAATAGGACATAAAAAATATATAATTCTCGTTGACTCTAAAACAATGTCAAGTACGCGCCACACTTACTGCATAGGAAGGTATACTAATTACCTTCGTAGAAAAAAAAGAATGTGGCATGTGCCATCGATCCATCATCCCGCGATTAGCGATAAAAACTGGTTGCGGAGGTGGCCGGCACCGGAGCCACGTAGCAAGCGCGCATTCCTGTAACATACCGACCGGGGGCAAGCTGGTGATAGCACCTGACCAGTGCTGAGTCCCTGGTAGGTGTTAACGTTACGCCGGACTTGGGTTAACCTGGACAAAGTTTTGAGTAGAAATGTAATGAGATATATACCACGATTAGCAAACTTGTAACAAAAAAATCTATTGAAAGATATACGGTTGTTGGTAATATTAGTAACGGGGTTAGGGACATACAGCACATCTTAATTAAACCCATCACCGGCCCACTACGGTGGCGGGCAACAAGCGCACATTCCGTAACATTCTGACGGTGGATCAACTGGTGATAAGAGTCCCTGGTAGGTGTAAAAGTTAAATAACTATGCCGAAGTTGCGTTAACCGAAGTTAACATAATATTCTGAAAGGCATATAAAGTCTACCAATCTGAATTTGGCCAGCATGGTTAAACTATTGTCTAAACTCTTTTCATTCTTGGAGGAGACCCGTGCCCTGCAATCGGCCAGTAATGGGTTGGTAATAATAGCAAAACTAATAAAAAACCGTACCGTTATTATTAATGTAATTAACGGGATTGGGGACATACGGAGTAACTCAATAAAATCCATTACAGGTCTCAGGTCTCTTCTCAGAATGAGAAAGGGTTTAGATCGTAGTCCACCAGGCTGGCCTAGCGCAGATTGGTAGACTTCACAGGCCACTGAGAACATTATTTCCGCAATGTACTCTCACAATCATTATATCATTATATCAACCTATTACCGGCCCCCCACTACAGGGCACGGGTCTCCATCCACAATGAGAAGGTATTAAGGCCGTAGTCTATCACGCTGGCCCAGTGCGGTAGACTCCACACACCTTTGAAAACATTATGGAGAACTCCCAGGCAAGCAGGTTTCCTCACCATGTTTTCCTTCACCGTTGAAGCTAAAACGCACATAACGTAGAGAAATTACAGCTGGGATTCCAACCAATACCTCGTCACCTCGCAATAATGGTTACATAATACATGTATGAACGCTTCATAAATGCCTCTGCCTACTTGAATAAAACCTTTTTGATTTGATTTTGATTTGGAGTTACTAATTACACCGTACAGATTCTCTTGCTTTCCGGAATATACAAAATTTTGCTTAATATTCATTGATTTATCATGGAATTTCGCAAAGTAATGCTTGCTTCCAATATTTAGAACACCGCATCATCTCTCGCAAGGCAGAATAATAATTGTTAAATGCTGATGGTGCAAAACAGCGACTGCTTAGTTTTGTGCCCGCTTCGTTCTTCTCAGTGGAATCTGTCGAACCGATGGTAATGTCACTTAACGATTCAAAACTGCTTATATTAGACTTACTTATTTAAAATAAAATAAAAAAAAATTTTGTTTTTTTTTTTTAATGAACGCCGCGGTGCTTAAGCTGTATGGGCATATGAAAGGCTAAAACCCACGTAACTGTAAAACGTCAATGATGTCTAACTTTTAACCAGCTTTTTGGCTCAATTCAGTGTTTAAGAACATTTTTAATGCGCAGTTATTGTTTATCTATGTTTTATATGAATGCATTAAGCATTTAATTCCGAGAGGATGTAGGAAATTTAAAGGGGGTGTTTAATAAAAGTTGAAAGTTTGTGCGCTTTTGCGTTAACTGTAAGCTGGTTTGTTGTTTCACAATCCAAGAGTTTCTGATGTAGCTTCCGATTTAACTTTAACAAAATTGTTGTATTTGTCTGTTTCGATAAACACATCTGCTGTCATTTTGGTTCTAGCAATGTAGCATTTAAATTTGTATTTACGTTCGACAAAATACTTTTTACTTCTTATGTACCATCAAATGGGCCCAGCCAGTGCCGGGTATGTACAGGATAATCGCTAAGCGGGCATATGATTTAAAATGAAAATAATCTCCAATACGAGCTATAAAAAATAAGGTTAGGCTTTACTTAACTCGTACAATGCCTAACCGTGAGTTATGTATGACGCGTACTAAAGATTTTTATAATTTTATATCACCTGACCGCGTATTGCATAACATGTATGCACACCACTGGACTCATCATCATATCAACCGATAGACGTCCACTGCTGTACTGTCTTTTGTAGGGAAATCCAAATTCCACGGTTCTGCGCCGCTTGGATCCAGAGGCTACCTGCGACTTAATGTCGTCTGTCCACCTCGCGGAGGGTCGACCAACGCTGCGCTTACCAGTTCGGGGCTGCCATTCCAGCACCTTGGGACCCCAACGTCCATCCTTTCTCCGAACTATGTGCCCGCCCCATTGCCACTTCAGCTTCGCGACTCGTTGAGCTACGTCGGTAACTCTGATTCTTCTACGACTCTCCACATTTCTGATGCGATCGCGTAGACATACTCCGAGCATAGCTCTCTCCATCGCCCGCTGAGTGACTCTGAGCCTTCTTATGAGGCCAATAGTTAACGACCATGTTTCAGAACCATAGGTCACCACTGGCAACACACACTGTTCGAAGACTGGACTCAGCCCAACTTAAAATCCGCACTGCATGTGTTTTGATAGGACACGTAGCCCAGTCATCATAATCATCATAATATCGACCAATTACCGGCCCACTATAGGGCACGGTCTCCTCCCACAATGAGAAGGGGTTAAGGCCGTAGTCCACCACGCTAGCCCAGTGTGGATTGATGGACTTTACTGAACTAGAATGCTGCTTTAGGTTGTGCCACACATGCTAAGCATTATCTGGAAACTTTCATATTTTTTTTTTTTTAAATAAATATACTACGACAATACACACATCGCCATCTAGCCCCAAAGTAAGCGTAGCTTGTGTTATGGGTACTGAGATAGCTGATAAATATTTTGTTTATGAATATAATACACATAAATACTTATAATATACACCCAGACACTGAAAAACATTCATGTTCATCACACAAACACTCTCCAGTTGTGGGAATCGAACCCACGGCCTTGGACTCAGAAAGCAGGGTCGCTGCCCACTGCGCCACTCGGCCGTCAAATTCATTATATGAGCCTTTGCCTTAAGTGCAGTGAAAGCGTCGGGGGAAACCTAACATTTAAACATCAACTACACTTAAAAGTATTGTGATGTATTTTTTTATTATTTTTGGCGTTTTTTTCCTTCTATTCAGAAAAGACAGAAGGTAAAGTTTGATAGAAGCGGAAACTTGGTAACTTTTTGATTTAATCAAACGCCCCCTCCATTTTGTATACGCTCTCTCGGGACATAAGCTTTTTATCTATCGCGTTAAGCTCACGTGGGCAGGTGTTGCAGCGACGTCCGGCCGCCCACACTAGCTCTGCGATGAGTGCGATCACTCTAGTGTTGTTTTATCGATGAACTGTAGTGTTGTTTCTATCGATGACAGATTTGCGCTTCGATTTGTTCTTACCTAACTTTTTTTACTGTCAAAACACATTTCAATATAGCTATAAGAATTAATTAGAATACAGAGGTCTATGTTATAATATAGAAATATAATTTCAACAATTTTGTTCTTTATAACATTTCCTTACTAATGTTATAAATGCGAATGTGTGTTTGTATTCGTTGTTTTGTTAGACTTTTCTTTTTTTTTATGTAATTTTTGTTGTGCGCAATAAAAGTATACTCATTCATTCCTGTTGAACAGAATCACTGTACGGACATGATTTAAATTTTACGCACATTATTAAGCTTGCATATACTTTTTATCCCGGTAAAACACTAGGTAAATAAAATATATAGCCTTTGTTACCCATGGAAGAAATTTTGTTTAAAGATAGCTTATAACCAGTGGCGTGCACAGGGTTTTTGACCAGGGTATGCATAAGGAAGGAAAATGGCATAAAATGGAAAAATCCTTCCCCTTTATGAGTAATACAAAATTTTTAGGGTATGCATAGCTCGGAGAACCGATGGACGTTGGGGTCTTAAGGTGCTGGAATGGCGACCCCGCACCGGTAAACGCAGCGTAGGTCGGCCCCAAACGAGGTGGACAGATGACATCAGGCGAGTAGCTGGGAGCCGTTGGAGGCAAGCGGCCCAGGACCGTGCATTGTGGAACTTCCTACAAAAGACTTATGTCCAGCAGTGGACGTCAATTGGTTGAGATGATGATGATGATGATTATGAGTGCTTTTGTGCATGTATGAAGTGCACGCCACTGCTTGTAACCTGGGCCTTAACAGCATTGCAATTATAGCATCATATCTATTCTAGCTTCTCGATAGACTCATACTCGGACTAAGTCGCAAGGGTCCGCTAGTTTAAAATAAAAAATCAGGATCTGCCGCTGTAGTCAAACATGTTAAATACTAAACCAACGTTGCAATGTTAAAACAACTTGGCATTAAACTAGCGGTGTGCGTTTGTTTACATCACAATCGTTAACTGTCGAGCCATTCTAAATAAAGCGCTGTAGGCGTGCGTTGTGGGTGTCGGGTCGGATCCGGGGCGGAAAGGCTTGTTAAGCGCAAGAGATTGGGCAACGGAATAATATAATCACTGTCACTGTTACATTGTCTTGTGATAGACCTTTCAATGTGTGTCTTTATTGAAACGAAAAACGAAAAAGTTGCACAAACAAAAATAGTTTTTTGAAATCAACTCTACGTTATCTTTTTTTTTAATTTGCGGTTTATCAACATACTTAATACTAACTGTTCCCCGCGGTTTCACCCGTGTTAACCCTGATGTTGCGAGAGACCTTGAGTCCAGCAGTGGACTGTTTTAGGAAAGTTATAATAAAATTTTATAAATTTAAAATTTGAATAACCCTGACTGTTAATATACTGTACATTATTCTGCTTTTACTGCCTTTCAAAATTCATTGATTTCAAGTAGGCTTAGTTTGTAAGCACTTTTGTAACGCCAGATCAGTCCGTTTGTAGTGACTCTACCACCGGTTCGGAAGGCAGATTCTACCGAGAAGAGTCTGTAAGAAATTCAACAGAATGCTCTTTTTGTCATTACGCAGTTTACAATCTTTAGAATTTTCTATTTTGTGAAAGATGAAAGCGGAGCGGCCTGTTCCCAAGCCGCCTTATGGCTAACAAATTCATCAATTGTATAGTGACCACGATTTATTAAATATATTTTAATACATTGTTTTCATTTGTTACCCAAATTGAAGGAATCGGAAGCAGTGATAGCGCGTTGGGTAGGAGCTCGACTTCACTTTCGGGCGGCCGAGTTCGAATCCCAGCTCGCACCTCTAACTTTTTTAAGTTATGTGCGCAATTAAAATATCACTTGCTTCAACGGTGAAGGAAAACATCGTGAGGAAACCTGCATGCCTGAGAGTTTTACATAATGTTCTCAAAGGTGTGTGAAGTCCACCAATCCGCACTTGCCCAGCGTGGTTGGACTACGACCTTAACCCCTTCTCGTTATAGGAGGAGATGATGATATTAGAAGGAATCTTGGACCGATTTCAGCTAAGAACACTCAAGATCTTTCAAACAGAAAAAAAAAAATCGTTTCATCCGTTCGTGGAACACCGACAGACAGACAACGACAGACACGTCAAACTTATATCACCCCGTCGTTTTATCTTCGGGGGTTAATAAATCACTTTTGGTTTTTAGAATTTTTACACTGTGTCCATAAAATTGAGACCTAAGTGCTGAGCCAGCCGGAACATATAAATGCTGCTTGGCGGCACAAATAAGCATGCCGGTAGTAGTTCCTCGGACGAGAGCTCTGCCACAAAAAGCACTACTACTAAGTTACTAATACGATGATAAAATAAAATAAATAAATATACTACGACAATACACACATCGCCATCTAGCCCCAAATTAAGTGTAGCTTGTGTTATGGGTACTAAGATAGTTGTTGAATGTTTCTAAGAATATAATACACATAAATACTTATTATATACAGATAAACACCCAGACACTGAAAAACAATCATGTTTATCACACAAACATTTTCCAGTTGTGGGAATCGAACCCACCGCCTAGGACTCAGAAAGCAGGGTCGCTGCCCACTGCGCCACTCGGCCGTCTAATGAAAAAATAGTTTTCTAGTCAACCTTGGAACTGAGACAATGGCGGAGTATGCGTACACAATGGTACTTATGTTTTAAAAATACAAATTCGCAATACCAAACACATGTCGAAAATAATACCGGGCGCCATGTCATACATCTTACGTCGGCCAATCCGGAAGTTTGGCTAATCACATACTAAGTATAATGCTCGTATAATATTACTTACTGGTGCTTTACTCCGTTTAGTGTTAGAGGTCACTGAATTAGTTATCGCCACTTTTATGTTATAATTTACATTTAATGTACGCATCAAAAGTCCCATCTATGTGCCTATTTCAATAAATAACTATTTGACTCTGAATACGCTATGAAGTTTGAAATAAACTTATGCCAACTACAACCAAAGTGAAGCATAATTTTGACGGTCGATTGGCGCAGTGAGCAGCGACCCTGCTTGCTGTGTCAAAGGCTGTGGTTTCGATTCCCACAACTGGAAAAGGTTTGTGTGATGAACTTTAATTTTTGTCTGTATATAACAAGTATTTGTGTATATTATCCATAAAAAATTTCATACGTCATTTTAGTATCCATATCACAAGCTACGCTGGTGACAAATATTTAATCGTCGTTTCCTATTCGTAGTGCGGCCATCTTGGATTTGAAATTTATCGTAGTGTATAGTATTTTTCTAGTCAATCCCTTTTATT
The DNA here is from genome assembly GCF_905163445.1 of Pararge aegeria. NCBI lineage: Eukaryota > Metazoa > Arthropoda > Insecta > Lepidoptera > Nymphalidae > Pararge > Pararge aegeria. The sequence continues at coordinate 3,044,386 of NC_053195.1, read as the reverse complement.
AGTTTCCCATACTGAGCGAATTGTGAAATATTTTGAAGCGGCGGCTTTCCTGGACCGATTTTCATGAAACATACCTAAGAACACACCTTTCATGCACAAAAAACAACATCAAAATCAGCTCATCCGCTCGGGAGCTACGATCCCACACACAGACAGAAAGACACACGCGCGCGCACAAACAGTCAAACTTATAACACCGACCCCTTCGATTTTGCGTCAAGGGTTAAATTTTTTTTAATAACAATACACACGTTGAATTACGAGGGGGTGCCGGATTACCATGGGTCCGCTGTACTATAAAAAGACAAACATGTGCATGTAGCTTGCACCGTACAATGCGGTGTCACTGTCACAAACAGAAGGCACGTAGCAATGAACGTGTAAACGGTGGATATCCGAGCGGCCTAGCATAGCGCACTTGTCGAAATAAATACATTCGCCGCGAGACGTTAATCAATCTCAATGGATTCCACGAACGACCGGCCGAGGCATGATTTAGCACTACCTTATTAAAATATATTGCCTATAGGGTTGCCACCTGTGTTTCTTTTGCAAAACTTTATTATTTTTTATTTCACATTAGGTTATCTCTGGACTGCAGTCTTACCAGCTGGTAAGTTACTATGCAGTCTAGGATGGTAACGGGCTAAAATGTTAGGGTATGGCAGTTATATAAAAAATTAAAAAAACAAATAAATTTACTACGACAATACACACTCGCGTCGCTTCAAACTGCGCCAATCGGCCGTCAAAATATTAAGCTCATACTCACAAATCGATTTATAAGCAACATCATACCGGAAGGCTAAAACGCTTAGCAGCACGTCTTTGTCGGTAGCGCTAGAGTCACGGCGACGGCCAAAGCCTCCTACCAGACCAGACCAGAAAAATACCAAAATTAAAAATTCACAAATGGCCGCTGCCGGGCATCGAATTCGGGACCATCCACTTAAAATCACAGTGCTCACCGCTGCGCTAGGGTGGCGCTATATTAAAATACAACTTTATATAATTTCATCGAAGCGGTGATAGCCTAAGAGGTAATACTTCAGCTTGTCTTTGAAGGGGTATTCAGTTCGATGCACAAATATCACTTGCTTTGAAACTCGCATTTCTGTAAGTTCTGCATAATGTTCTCTAAGGCGTGAAAATTACAGGCATCCTTTGAATCTTGGCTCCGTGTAAGATATGGCTTTAAAAGCGATAAGACCACCTATTATACAACTGTTAAGCTGTTGTTTTACCCTTAGGGCAATAATAATATTCATTGCTTAAATCAACTAACCCCGAATAATTTGAGGTGCGTGCTGGAGATCGAATTCGGACCCCCTGCAAGCGAGACCGAGCTGTTAAACACTACGCTAACACCGCACTTCGATTTACTCACTGCCAATTCTTAAGGAAACAAAAAATCGTAGCAATTCTACGATAAAAAAAAACGTAGCAACCCTATTTGCCAGATAGATCGTAGAAAGTGATTGTACTCGTAGAATTCGTGTGAGTGTTGAAAGAAGGCTCGCGAAGTATTTAACTGATAGACTACTTTTTTTTTTTTTGATTTGCCGACAATCGAGCCAGCAGGTCACCGTGCGGTTGATCTAATCACATTTCATGCTTCTTAATTCAATTTTATTACAAAAGGCACTACTTTCTACTACACTGGAGTTGTACTAAAACTTTTGTACTCCAGTATCTCTTATCATCTAGTTATACGCACTCAGCATCAGTCACTTGGTCACCTAGATACACCACGCTGATCCAGTGCGGGTTGGCGAGCTATGACTTAACGTGGCTTATCTACCTGGAAATTTCTTGGCAGGAAATCACAATATAAGTTAATTTTAACTTTTTATTAATATTAAATATTAATATTAATAAAAAGTTAATTTCCGACTTCACTTTCGGGGCTTGTTCAAATCTCTAACGCTCCTATAAATTTCTGAGTTATGTGCATTTAATTAAAATATCACTTGCTTCATCGGCGAAGGAAAACATCGGGAAGAAACCTGCATGCCTGAGAGTTCTCCATAATGTTCTCAAAATTAGCTGTGTGGAGTCCACCAATCCGCACTGGGCCAGCGTGGTGGACTACGGCATTAACCCCGTCTTATTATGGGAGGTGACCCGTGCTCTGTAGTGTCCCGGTAATAGGTGATGATGATGAATGATATATGATGAAGATGATGATATGAAAAATTTTATTTACAAATTTATTAAATTAATTTCGAAAAGGAACACAAATAATCGCAAGAGAGAAAGAACTACATTCCACTAAATAATATATTCTATTTCTTCACGATAGTATCAAACATATCATCAATCAATGTTTTTTTCTACTTCATTCATAAAATTCGTATTTTACGGAAATATGGAATAACGTCTTACAGTTACACCCCTCCTATTTTAGTCGGTTGAAATAAAAAGACGTTTGATTGGTGCGATAGCTTTTAGGCTGTTCACACTTTTATATCCGCTGAAGGGTCGAGTTTCACGAAATCCCCTATTAGTGGTTATGTACACCAATTGAAGTCCTTTCCACTAAAATATCAAGTTTCTAGGTCAAGCGAGGGTACGTTGACACATTAGTGGTGTGTATCATTGATATATGCCTCGCTAGATAGCTTGTTCAACTGCGGATCACGAGGGCACAACTTCGATTCCCAGGTCGGACGAAATAAGAAATTCCCAGTATCTAGCCCGAGTTAGGAAATATTAAACTCGGCGCCTAACAGACTATAACGCGTGTGCATTCCACAAAAATGCATTAGGCAAAAGGCCTTAACCCTTCTCATTCTGAGCGCAGACTTTGTAGTGGGCCTATAATCAGTTTAAAATGATGTTCTCCGCAGAGAGCACTTGAAGCCATCGAGACGGTAGCTAACATTGTTACACGCTTTCTATTAGCTTCACCTGTATGTTTGTAACCGACTCCTTTAAACTTGATTTTGACCCTCTTCAAACGTTCTGATTTCGTTCAAACTTTGAAGAGATATCGAGGACCAATGATAATACACTTATTTGATAAGATTATTCCATTTTTCAATATGCAAAATAACCATTACCTTTAGTCGGTTTTTCTGATATTAATAAATTTGAATGTGGGTTGAAGAAAACGTCGTGAAGACCTGAGAGTTCTCCATAATGTTCTCAAAGGTGTGTGAAGTTCACCAATCCGCACTGGGCCGCACTGAACCGCAGATTTAAACCCTTCTCATTGTGGGAGACCCTTGCCCTGTAGTGGGCCAGAAATAGGTTGATATGATGATGAAACATCTTTTAAAAACAAACTGAACTAAAAGGTAGAATTGGCGTTTTTTTTGTACTATTAGTTTTTATTATAATCGTTAAGTCTGCATTGGAACAGCCTGGAGGGTCTAAGCTACCCATTCATCTCTCCCGTGAGAAAAGTAGCGTTTGCCCAGCAGTGGGACAATGGGAGGCTGAGGATATATTTCAATACAATCAAAGCCCGAAGTCCAATCAGCGTTTCCTAGGACGTCCCGAGTAAGTTTTATTAATAGCACGAAGAAGTCCTTTTCTAGAAGTCCAATGCGGATTATTTTAAGAAAAAAGAATATTAGAAGAATGATAAGAATTATTTTAAGAAGCGGTGATAGCCTAGTGGTTAAGATTTTGGTTACACTTTCAGAGGGCCGAGTTTGAATACCACACGCATCTTTTACTTCTAAGTTATGTGCGTTTCAAATTAAAAATACCACTTGCTTCGACGGTATAGAAAAACATGAGAGAAATGTTTATCTCCAAAAGATAACCCAGAGTAACCATTTTTAACTTTTACATTTTACAATAAATTTTTGAATTAATTACCAAGCTATTTTAAACAAAAAAATCATAAATATTTTATTCATGTAGACCTTATAACAGGCACTAATGAAGCGTTCATACAATTAACATGTTACACTAATGTTAGTGATGGTGATAACTGTATTCGTTAACTTTAAACTAAAGCTAGGAGGGTTCCAAACGCGCCCTGGTCTAAGAAGAGCCCACAACAAACTTAGCCAGGTTTTGTAAATTATTATAGCTTATCCAATTAAGTACATCAGATACGTTGTGCATTTCATGTAGACCAAAATCGTCCGAAACAGCATATCTTCTGGGGCTAGATGGCGATGTGTCGTAGTTTATAAAAAAAAAAAAAATCGTTTTAATTAATCCCTTACAGGATATCAGATCATAAAAAGAGGCTGCAGAACCACTGGCGAGTCGAACGTCCGTCCGAGGCGGTGGTGGGCGGGCGTGGGGTGAGCTTTAAAAATACGCGCGTCTAATCTTTATTATAATAATATTATTAATTACTCCCAACAGCCCCACATGAGTATAACATCCGAGCGAAGCCGGGGCGGATCGATAGTCTTATATAAAGCTAACAGATTTTATAAACTTTATAAAAACTTACCGTGATTAATATGCGACAATACCTACCCGCGTCTATTAAACAAATCACATTGAGGCAGGAACTTGATAGACACGCCGCGGGTTAAAAAAAACATGGCGTAGAACTAGATATAAAAAAGCAATTATTCAAACCAGCTGACCGGTCAGTGCCAAGGTAGTCTGATAAGATACTGATGGCCAGTTTTTCTATCATTTCGCTAACGGTTCACATCTGATACATATCAGTTGGAAGAACAAAGCAATGGGAATATCATGTCCAACTTTGTAGTGTAGATCTGTCGTAGAGACACGCTAGACTAGGGGTTCCTAAACTATTTTATTTCGTGAACCAATTAAAATTTCTTGGTGATCGTGGAAAATCAAGATTAGAAAGGATCCTTTCTAATCTTGATTTTCCACGATTTCCAAAAAATATCACCATAATTTCTAAATGCATTCCAACGTCCTGCCGCGAAATAAAAAACAACATTGTGACTAAACGAACTTGAATGGTTCGATTTAGATTGACCGATACTTATTAACATGTTCTTAGCTCAATATCGGTTTATTAATACGGGCCTACGATCGGCTTATAGGAGATCTAGTTCGTTCGCCTGCTGTTTTAATTATTTTTCTATACTTCGGTTTGGTGTGCAATAAATGTTGATTTTTGACATTGACCCCTCGCTATTGACCCCTGGGGGTCAATATAAACAGCTTCGGTTATCAGTCGGGCTAACTTGCGCACCACGAGATAAGTGTGTCTACCCTTTCTATGAGCAAAAGACTGAAAAGGGGGGACCGTAAACACCACCACCACACATGGTGAGGAGCTAAAATTTTTAATCCCCGATTACTACGTACAAAGGTTAAAATTACAATCTGTTTCTCCCGATTATTTATCGGGAGGAAACAGTGGCTTACTCCCGATTAATGTAACACATTATCTCGTATATTTTATTTCCACTTGTGCTCGGAGACTGGATAAATCTGTGGGGGAAGATGTTCATATTGTCCTTTTCTTGTGAAGCTATGGACCGGAAATACATTGTCAATAATAATTTTTACGTAGCCTCTGTCATTTCACGACCTGTGCTTATCGCACAAGACTAGATCCGGGTGGCGACTTGAAACATACAGATTCGTTTTAGGGATCCATGATATTGGGCCTAGACAGCTCCGTTGCAGATACTTATAGCTTTTTTATGGATCCAAATCAGCCTACATACGCGACTGCTAAAAATGTATATATGTAACGTATTAAGTTATAACTATTGAGCACATTTATATTTTATTTATTTCTTCTACATTTTTAGGTGCCTCTCCAACTAGTGAAGTTGACCATTAGATTTTGGTACTTCGCCTTGTCTCTCGCGAGGCTAAATAGCTGGGAGGCACTTGCGAAACCAGTCTACTTCCTTTTGATGCGCGACCAAGACTGTCTCTTGATACCGATGCGTTAAATCCACTGACCAAATTGAATAGAATACGAAAAAACTAGGTAGTAACGAAATATTGGTTTTAAGTAGATATATCTTCCTACTCTAAATAAACCACAACAACGCATTCTATGTCGAAATATCGATTTTCTTTTCGCGAAGCAAACTTAATTTTCATAATATATATAGTCAAGTCAAGTCAAATATTTCTTTATTCAAATAGGCACATAGATGGAACTTTTGATGCGTTATTATATGCAAAATGTGTACATAGCAGTGAGTAGTGATGGCGATAACTACAATCGTAAACTTAAAACTAAAGCTACGAGGGTTCCGATCGCGCCCTGGTCTAAGAAGAAGTCCACAACAAACTTAGCCGGGTGTTCTTTTTGTTATCACCATCTCACATTGTCATTAGAAAATATTTAAGAAGCAACCTGGTTAGAGCAATTGTTTGCACCCAAGCTTTTTTATCGTTTACGTAATCCTTTATACTATAATATGACTTTTCTATAAGCTTTCGCTTAATACAATCTTTGAACTTCTTTAGTGACATCCCCAAGATATCAACCGGTAATTTATTGTAAAATTGTATACAATTTCCTTTAAATGAATTATTTTGTGTAGTCTAGTGTACTGCACTGCAAGTTTATTTTTGCTTCTAATGTTCAAATTATTGCAGTCCCATTTTCTTTTAAATTTTGATACATTTTTGTGAACATATATAATAGAATTTCGCAAAGTAACGCCTGCTTCTTACTGGCCATGATTATCATCCGTAATTTTCTGGTAAAGAATATTAATACTCACAACAATATCTATTTTTAGACGAAAATCTAGATCAATTTGAGTATTTTCTTTTAATTGCCCAAAGGTAGAATCGCGAAATCGTGCCAATAAAGGCCAACGCACACATGGCACGGCAGAATACAGCATTTAATCTTCACCCAATGTAAATTCACACACTAACTAGTGGTATAGATACAGATTGAATTGTTAAGAGATCGACCTCAAGGCATCAAAGAGGTTTTCCCTGCGGATGCCACGGCGAGATGCGATGGCATGCGACGGGACGCGACGGGAGGTAACGGCACGTTGCAACCGCATGCTTAGCGACGTGAATGCGTGCAACGGCATGCGCTGGATTCCGTTAACAAAAGATTGCGGGGTGAGGCATTGCAAGCCGGGGTGCACGCACACTTTTGAATCTGTGAGACAACCAATTTATTCCTTCCCTAATCCCCTGCCCCGCCGTACCTGGTGTACGCTGGCCCTACCTTTTTAAAATAAAACTGTACTATACATTTTATTACGTAACTTGACAAATAAAAAAGTAGATATATTTCATCAATTTATAACCTGTTAATCAGATCATCTCTGTTTTTTTTTTTAAATTAAACTATAAAAATATAGAAGTTGCTAATATGGTAACCATTTGTTATGTTAAGCAGTGTTTATTTTAATACTCCTATATTATGTGTAATGAGAAGATAGTAAGTCATTTCTTTGTATACTCATTGAGAGTACCGTCGCGCAAGCAATGCCGAACCGTCCTACTGCAGGCGTAGTTTGCAGTAGAGGGGAATAATTCGCACTCCCCACAGTACACCAACCTCAATTACAGAGTATTTTTTTCATACATATAATTTCCGGGCAGTGCAGTTGAAGACCATCGCCTATAAACGAGCAACACTTCGCGTGTGTAGTGTTTTCCACTGAGCATAGTAGCCTGTAAGTCAATAATTTCACTTCAGGGACTTTCTACAATGTAAACTTGTACGAAATATTCGTAACAATTTGCGTTGCGGAGGCATGGCGCAAAATGATAAGCGATAATTGTAAAACATTCAAAGCAAAACGTTTAAACACACAGGCCACCTTGACGCTAGGCGTCACTTAGGGAATACTAGGCCAAAGCCTTTCTATACTTAGGTACATCACAACGATAACGGTCGACTAAACTCGACGTGCAATTGAACTATAAAATAGACAGTGTCTTGTTATTAAGATTTCTACGATTCCAACTAAGTTTAACAACCCTTACTCACTATCTATGCACACTACAGATAACGAAGCCAAGGATTTGCCGATGATCACCATAATATCAAAATAGCACCATCAACATCATACACAAGCCGTGTTCGAGGAGTTCAATATCACACATACGTTTAAATAATGATATATATGTCAAGCATAGTTAAATAAATATAATCAAGTTCATAGCTGAGAGAACGTATCTGTTTTATTGTACTCTGACTGAAATGTGGGTGGCTCTGCGGTCCCACGCGACTTCGTCCGCGAATGGGTCAACCTTAAAAGATAGACATATACTGTCACAGACTTTATTCAGAACTTAAAAAGAGGAAAAACTTTGTCTTACATAATATAATATAAACTTTAACCTTTTACGCAGCGAACGCAGGGAAGCATTGCTAAGGGGAAAAAACCCCGATTTTGTAATATTCTTCATTGTTGTTATGCTTCTATTGGTCTTAGCGTGATTATTATAAAGCCTAAAGCCTTTCACGATAAATGGGCTAATTAAAACTGAAAGACTCAAATCGGACCAGTAGTTCCTGAGATCATAACGTTCAAGTAAACAAAAAACTCTCTTCGTACCTCTTCGTACTCTAAAGTCGTAATTTAAAATAAATATATAAATAAATAATTTGAACAAAAAAAAACTCGTGCTAAGCTCGGTGGCCCAAGTATCCATCATAAAGATAATACGTAGCGTTACCTAAGTAAATATCTACAATTGAAAATAATATATTACAAGTTATTTTATAGTGCAATTTGCTTGCATTGTACACTAACCGCCCTTCTCCTTTTACACGTGTAAAAGGTAGCCCCCTCATTCACACCCGCAGGAGAAACTACCCTTTCCCCCCCTTAACACGTGCAGGAAAAGCTAACAACAGTTAGGTATAACCATCCACTGTTAGGCTAGGTTCAGAAAGTTGAGAAAGTTCGTGCGTTTGACCTAGTGGCTTCCATTAGGGGACCGAGCTCGATTCCCGGCACGCACCCCTAACTTTTCGGACTCACTCACTAACTCGAGTATCACTGGCTTTAAAGACGATGGAAAACATGGTGAGGAAACCTGCATGCCTGAGAGTTCTCCATAATGGTCATAAGGGCGTTTGAAGACTTCCAATCCGCACTTGGCCAGTGCGAGTGAACTACGGCCTAATCATCATCATCATCATCACATCAACCGATAGACGTCCACTGCTGGACATAGGTCTTTTGTAGGGAGTTCCAAGTTCCACGATTCTGAGCCGCTTGGATCCAACGGCTACCTGCGACGCGCTTAATGTCGTCTGTCCACCTCGTTGGGGGTCGACCAACGCTGCGCTTACCAGTACGGGGCTGCCATTCCAGCACCTTGGGACCCCAACGTCCATCCTTTCTCCGAATTATGTGCCCGGCCCATTGCCACTTAAGCTTCGCGACTCGTTGAGCTATGTCGGTAACTTTGGTTCTTCTACGAATCTCCACATTTCTGATTCGATCGCGTAGAGATACTCCGAGCATAGCTCTCTCCATCGCCCGCTGAGTGACTCTAAGCCTTCTTATGAGGCCCATAGTTAACGACCATGTTTCAGAGCCATAGGTCATCACTGGCAACACGCACTGTTCGAAGACTTTCGTCTTCAGGCACTGAGGGATTTTTGACGAAAAGATGGCACGGCCTAATACCCTTTTCATTCTGAGTGCAGACCTATAGAGCTGGTAACAGGTTGGTGATGACAACTATGCTTATGATGATCATCTACCCAGAACATATTATGTCACGTTATGTAATAAAGCGTATATTATCACACATATACTATATGGTAGTAATAAAGCTTGTTGTGATAGATATAGCAGTAAAAAGCACGTCGTCAGAACTTTCCAGAACAAGCTCGGTCGCTCTAAATTACCTTTAGTCCAAGTTTTGATCGTTCGTAATCGAGGATTCGGTTTTGCATATCAAACTCTGTAGTGTCAAAGTAAAATCAATAAAATAAATATACTACAACAATACAAACATCGTCTCTTAGCCCCAAAGTAAGCGAAGCTTGTGTTATGGGTACTAAGATGACTGATGAATATTTTTATGAATAATTTACATAAATAAATAGCAATAAACATATAAACACCCAGACACTGAAAAGCATTCATGCTCATCACACAAACACTTTCCAGTAGTGGGAATCGAGCCCACGGCCATTGATCGGCCGACAACTTTTACATCCCTAAAATGGACCCAATGTGCCTGGCTTAAGAGTAGCGAATCCTATACTTATAATTTTGTTCTTCAAACGTTCTCTCAAAAGTTCGAGCTAAAGAATTTGAGGCGTATTTCAACTTTAATGCAATGCAAGTTATATACATTTTACTTAAAAAATGTCGCTACTTGAGAACAAATCACGATTGCGAGCCAGCCAATCTTGCACTGAGGGTACTGTTAGCGTAACCCCGTGAGCGAACTAAGCCAGCAGTGTGGAAAGTCCATGTTCTACTACCAACCACGTGGCGTGCATAGAGGGTATGCACAGGGTATGCAGATAACGTACAATGAAGAAAATCTCCGGAACGAGTTATAAAAACTTAAGGGTAGGCTTTTTATAACTCTTACTATCCTTAAGTTTTTTTACGTTTATTTTATTTAAGTTATATAGCTCGCTTTATAGGCTCGCTTAGTGCATACCCTCTATGCACGCCACTGCCTGAAACCCACCCCTTCTAGGGTTGAGGAGGATAGTTTCCAGCTATGGGATGTTAATAGGCATCCGCTAACATCAGTTGATAAGAGAAAAGTGCGGGGGCACGCGATCTTCTGGACATAGCCTTATTATATCTAAGACGTAGTGCAACATGATGCAAGAAAACTTCCGACATCACAGTTCAAGGATACCTTTCCACCAGAGATTTGCAACTATGCGTAGCAGAAGATTTCAGAATGCAAGTTTACAAAATATCAAGCACCAGCTGTTACTCAACTATTTTTTGTTATAATCTTACTATTATATATGTAAAAGTTTGTTTGTTTGTGCTTCCTTCAGAACATTAGTAAGCAACAAATCAATTTGTTTTTTTGCATGGTTGAAAGGATTAGGTAGGTTACTTTATTTCAGTAAAAAAAAGGATTTTTAAAAAAAACTTTTTAAACGCGGGCATCACCTAGTTTAAAATAAAAATACAGCATTATTTCAATTGTTATTGTTATATAAAAATATATATATATTAATTCCTTTAGTAAAACAACGAATGTACACTACGTGTGCGCAGCCTTTGAAGTAGCCGACGGCCGCCTTTCATAATGATCAGACGGCCTGAAAGCGCGGTAGCTATTCAAGTAAATGAACTATACATATGACTAACAAACAAAATGTCTTTTGATTTCAACAGCCCAGATATATAAGTAGTTAATGCATTCAACGCTATCGGCGTTTCTCTTTACATTTAAATGTCGACCCGGGCGGGCGGAGAAGTGTTTCTTCAGAGATATAATCGATTGCCGAAATTAATTAGTATGCAAGCTGGACGTTCTTATCAGCAAAAAAATAGTTGATAACCCAACGGTTACCAATGGATGGCATAAACATACAGCGCACACTGCCATTAAATTATGTTTTTTTTAATAATTATAATCTCTTTATAATCTGTTGCCCGCGGCTTCGTACGCGTTTTTTTTTTTTGTTTTTCATAAATCCTGCGGGAACAGTACATTTTCCCGGGATAAAAATCAGCTTATATGTTAATCCGGAGCGGAGTATATATAATCTATCTCCATTCCATAATTCAGTCAAATTGGTCCAGTAGTTTTTGCGTCAAAGTAACAAATATCCATCCACTCATAAATGCGAAAGTTTGTATGGATGGCCATACAATATTTCGCATTTATAATATTACTAGCTGATACCCGCGACTGCGTTCGCGTGGATTAAGGTTTTTTTCCCGCAGAAACTCTCTTATTTCCCGGGATAAAAGGTAGCCTATGTTATTTTCCATGTCAAAGGCTACATGCATGCCAAATTTCACACAAATTCGTTCAGCCGTTTTCGCGTGATTGAGTAACAAACATCCGCACTTTCACATTTATAATATTAGTAGGATAGGGTTATCGGTGGTGGACTCCCCACACCTTTGAGACCAATATGGAGATCGGTTCTGTAAATTTTTGATGTTGGAAAAGAGCAACTGCTGAGTTTCTTGCCGGCTTCTTCTCGGTAGAATCTGCCTTCCGAACCGGTGGTAGAGTCACTACAAACAGACAGACTTGACGTTTCAAAAGTGCTTATATTAGGCCTACTTTAAACAAATGAATTTTGTACTTTGACTTTTGGTCAAGCATGCATTTTTACATGCATTTTAAATTTATACAAAATGCAGGTAATATATTTAAATTCATTAAAACGCACGTAACTCATAAAAGTTAGAGGTGCGTGCGTGCGTCGAAGTCCTACCCACTGGGCTATCACCGCTAAGCGTTATAAATGCTATATAAATGTTTCTGTAGCATTAATTCAGTCGCAAGTGTATGCCGCTCAGGACAATACACGAGTAGATACTATAGTTATAAATATACATTCGCATTATCGTTTTTTGTTCACGTTATAAAATCTAGATTTTAATTTCAAGCCTCAATAGGTGGTAGGCTATATAAAAAAGGGGGTCAAAATATTGTGAAAGTAGTACTAACCGGATATGTTGTCATTCCTATTTATATTAGTAGAGACAGTACTCATGATTTGTCTGTTTTAATCGCTATCTAAAAGCATTGATAGCGCATTGGGATAGCTCGACTTCACATTCGGGAGGCCGAGTTCGAATCCCAGCACGCACCTCTAACTTGTCTAAGTTATGTGCGTTTTAAGTAATTAAAATATCACCTGATTCAACGGTGAAGGAAAACCTCGTGAGGAAACTTGCATAGCTATGAGGGATCTACATAATGTTCTCAAAGGTGTGTGGAGTCCACCAATTCGCACTGCGCCAGCGTGGTGGACTACGGCCTTAACTCCGTCTCATTGTGGGAGGAGACCCGTGCTCTGGAGTGGGCCGGTAATGGGTTATGGTGATGATGATGATGATGAATCGCTATCTAATGGAGCACTGAAAGGATTATTTTACTTAAGTTTTCATCAACACAGGTTGCCTTGTGGAGACTGTTGATTTTGATGATTTAACAAACAAGTTAGTTTTGAGTTTATTTAATTATACGATACTAGCGTTGCCTCGCGACTTCGTCCGCGCATAATTCAACTTTAAAAGATAGACACGCCGTCACGGATTATATACGCTTTTTTATTAGCTTCACTTGTATGTATGTTTGTATGTTTGTAACCGACTTCTTTGAGCTCGATTTTGTCCCACTTTGAGCGGTCAGATTTCTTTCAAACTTTGTAGACATATCGAGGACCGATGACAATACACTAATCTGAGAAGATTATTCCAATTTTCAATAAAAATAAAAAATAAAAATTATTGTAAAAAAAGCGTGGGGTGCATGGTGTCAATAGTTACAAATATTTTATAGACAGATATGAGAAGAGTGATTATTATTTTGATAATATCTTAAAAAGCACCCTACGCTTTTTTTTCAATATTTTTTTTTTTATTCACACTATTATTAATTTATATTTATTGAAATTTTCAACACTATTTATTTTTAGTACTTTTAAAGGGGAACAACTTTGTCAAACATGATTGTTTCGATTCTCTCAAAAGGAAAAAAAAACCCGATTTTGAAACAGTTTTCATTGATGCTATGCTCCTATTGTTTTTAGCGTGTTGATATATAGCCTCTTTCTCGATAAATGGGCTATCCAATTTAATTTTTTTTTTAAATCTGGCCAGTAGTTCCTGAGATTATCGCGTTCAAGTGAACAATCAAACTCTATACGTTGTCAGATTGTCCCTTGCCGAGTACGTCCCAAAAAGCGACAGCAACTGCAAAATCTGCTCAAATGCTAAAGCGCCGTAAATACTCCGTTATTTGTAATGACGTTATGTAATGGCGTTTTTGCGGCGCTTGCGTTTGAGACTCTGGGCCCATGGTCTTCGCACCCGAAAAGATTTTATTTACATCGTCTCCCAAAATAATTATTATTTAAATTTCTTTCTAAAATTTAGTCGGGCGTCGCGGTTGTTTGCTCAGTCTGATACTGGTGCAGACTGAAAATCAGCGCTGAGCATTGTTGCTAATGCACATCATAAGGCTGAGTTTGCGGCCATTTGCCATATTGTTAATATTTATTGATGATTCTTTTAGTTATTAATCTTGTATTAACAGTAGTGTATGGCAATAAAGGATTTTTTTTTATTATTATTATTATTAAACATTGGTCTTGACTTCTGGTGACCCAAGAGCTGGCGCTTATTCAGCCCAACGGCTAAGTCTAGCTATACAAAGGGGCAATAGCGCCAGCATTTTGGGTACCATGACCATAAGTGAACAGTTAGACGGCTTATATTTATTGTAAATATTAATTTTAGTTAGCAATTAATATTACTTATAACTTAAAGTCTAATTTTGAATATAGATCAACAAACCAACTGGCGCAGTTTGCAGCGACCCTGCTTTCTGAGCCCAAGGCCGTGGATTCGATTCCCGCTACTGGAAAATGTTTGTGTTATGAGCATGAATGTTTTTCAGTGTCTGGGTGTTTATATTTATATTCCTAGTATTTATGTATATCATTCATAAATATATTCATCAGTCATCTCAGCACCCATAACACAAGCTACGCTTACTTTGGGGCTGGATGGCGATGCGTGTATTGTCGTAGTACATTTATTTATTTTATTTGATATAAGTATAACATTAGGATACTTTCGGCCGGGAAAACGAAACGGTTAATTCGTTCTTTTAAAACCGAAGCAAAAATTGACGAAGTCGCATATTAAAAACCTAGTTTACAGTAGAATGCATGACTTTTAAGAACTCCTTCGAACAATCACAATTTCAAGTGAACTAGTGTCGTCAAAGAGCACCGCTGGTGTCGCCTTACCGGGGGGAAGGAAACACTAAACCGCGCACTAGAAATATTGTGTACCTATTAAGATATTATTATTATGTCGATTCTCGGTATTTAATGTGAATGTACTCGTACGGGTAGGTACGGATGCACTGTAAGTATCCGGTAAAATCCCTACTAATAGTATAAATGTGAATGTAAGTTTGTTTGTAACGCTTTCACGCAAAAACGACTAAACCGATTATCACGAAACTTTGTACACATATTCCTGAAGGTATTAGAAGTAATATAGGATGCTTTTTATCTCGAAATTAAGGTTAGTTCCCTTGGGAGAGGGAACGAAAATGTTTGACGATTTTACACCAGGCTTAGCTATCCTAAATACATAAAGTGCTGCCACATTTTCGCGGCACATGTCTTTCGAAAAACAAAAACAAAAGCGGACGAAGTCGCGGGCAACATCTAGTTTAATATAAATTTATTTTTTATTCCTCTACAAGTGAGCATTTGAGTACCATCTCACCTGCACCGCTAGCATGGGAGACAATTATCTCCCCGGGTAATGGATAAAAATGTATCTTCTCCCACAGCTTTATCAACCTGCAGACTGGCGTACAAGTGGAAATAATATCCAAATAATACATGTCTAATAATAAAAGGGGGTAAACTTCTATCCCCTGATCCTGTAAAAGAAAAGAAAAAAAAAAAACCCATTACCGACCCACTACAGGGCACGGGTTCTGCTCCAACAATGAGAAGGGGTTAAGGTCGTAGTCCACCACGCTGACCCATTGGTGAACTCCACACACCTTTGAGAACATTGTATAGAACTCTCAGGCATGCAGGTTTCCTCACGATGTTTTCCTTTAAGTGATATTTTGATTACTTAAAACGCACATTACTTAAAGAAGTTAGAGATGCGTGCTAGGCTCCTAACCACTGCGCTATCACCGCATCTAATCTGCGATTGATTCGACCTAAAACTTTTTAATTAACATAAATATGCTGAAATTTATTTATATATATATTTAATTATAATAAATTTTTAATATAATAGATAATACTATCTAAAAATTCCTAACAGTCTTATTTATTTATAAGTATTCTTAAGTATTCTTAAAAATAATCAAAGTCAAAATTTTTCAAAAGGTTCTTAACATCTGCGTGTTGGGTGGTTAACATTCCATATCGAATTTGGCTTATGTATAGTTAAGATATTTCGACTATATCGAACTGTTCCGCGTAAGTGATAACGGGCTAACCTGTTAGGGGCAAGGTAGTCAAATTAAATCAATACCCCCAGTGGCGTGCACTTCATACATGCACAAAAGCACTGCATACCCTAAAACTTTCATATAACTGGCAACGGAGGAGGATTTTGGCATTTTACTTCTTTATGCTTACCCTGGTCCAAATTCCTGTGCACGCCACTGAATACCCCTATTTGGTTTTCTACGCTACATCATACCGGAACGCTAAATCCCTTAGCGGCACGAATTTGTCGGTAGGGTGGTGACTTGCCGAAGCCTCCCACCAGACAAGACGAGACGAAATTCAGAAATTATATTTTCCAATTTCCCCAACCGGGACCTCCCACTTTTAAACCACAGCGCTCACCGCTGAGCCGCTGAGAGTTTTTCGTCTGTAACACGAGTATCTGTTTTCAAAAGTTCTTCCGGAAGATAAAAAGCGGGAAAATTTTAGATGTCACAGAGAATTAAAAATTAAACACGAATGAAGTCGTGGGTACCTTATGATCCAAATGTGTTAAGAAGAATACTAAATATATTCGGAAACTATGTATTATCTGGATTGTACACATGTAAAGCAGTTTTTTGTTGGAAGTCTTTGCATACATAAAATTAATTAACTGGTCAATATACTCGGCATCTAATGTTCAAAGCTTGTCAATGTTTTTCACGTGGTATCTTTCGTTCATACAACGGTTGTACTTGTTTCTTTTTTACCCACGCCGACTAGGTGGGTATATTGTTGCCATAGATTGTCGACCTGGCGTAGTGATGAGCATTGTGGCATTGTAGGTGGGAGTCCTGAGTTCAATCCCCGGTATTTTGGGATTTTGTCATTATTCACTGCAGAGCTTTCCTCTCAGCATGAGAAGGGTTTAAGGCCGCAGACCACCACGCTGGCCAAGTGCGGATTGGTGGTGGCTTCACACGCCTTTGAGAACATTCTGGCATGTGAACTCACAGACATGCAGGCTTCCTCAAGATGTTTCTCGTTACCGCGGTGTCGTTGGAAATGTATAATCTGTAACTTTTCTGGTCAGCACGGCTAGACAATTATCTTCCCGGGGAAAGGATGAAAAAATATTTTTCCCACAGCTTTATCAACTCTCAGAGCATTGGCGCACAAGTGGAAATAATAACCGAATAATATATTTGTAGTAATAAACGGGGGTAAACTTCTCCTATTCCATGTTCCCGCGCTGTAGAAGGTGCACACACTATATCCCCTGTCAGGGGATATAATCGGGGGATATAATTTTTAGCCCCTGCCTGTGCTAGCCCTGCTGGTTTGGTGGGAGACTTCGACCGATTTAGCGTTTCTGTAGAAACCGATTGTGGGTATGAGTTTAATACAGCTGACATAAACCTTACAAGCTAGCCCGACTACTGGGCTTAAAGCAACTATTTGGCACTGAAATCGTCTTCCGTGATCCTACCTGATTCCGCGGTCCGTGATCTTAACTTAGTAAATTAAGAAACGAATATTCCACACGTTGAGCAAACCAGGAAACAAACCAGAGACATCGCGCTGCCAAAGCGTGCACAGGAGACTACGATACATAATATAAAAACAGATTTTTGCCGAGTCAGAGCAGTCGTCAAAACACAACAGTTTTTTATCTATCTAAATCGTTGATAGATTGCTACGCGGAAATCCATGGCATGCAAGAAACAATCGTGTAGATAAAGTCCCTTTTTGCGATCATTCCTCGCAGATATTATTTCCTGAGGATGGGGCCGCCTTCTTTGTGTGGCCTATCGTCTTCATAACGGGGAGTCTAGATTTTTTTATCAGGATATTTCATTCGTATTTACTTGAGATACCGTTTTGCCGTTTACTTTCTCTCCTTACTTCGGAATGGCGGGCGATAGCCAGCGAGATCGCCGCGCACTGCGAAATCACACCGCACGTATTTTATTCCAGCGATATATACTTAAAAAGTTGCGGTTATATGGCCCGAGTTATGAGCGTTTTTAAGTAATTAAAATATCACTTGCTTCAACGGTGAAGGAAAACATCGTGAGGAAACCTGCATCGCGACTCGTATACGAGACGTACTAAAGTTGAATAAAAGACACTTGCGTCCAGTATACGAGACGTACTAAGCTTGCATAAAATACACATGCGGCTTATATACGAGACGTACTAAAGTTGCATAAAAGACATTTGCAACCTATATACGAGACGTACTTAGCTTGCATAAAAGACACTGGCGAACCGCATGCGAGACCTACTGAGCTCGATATGTGATCCAATGTAACAAGTTAGTCGTGCGGTGTTTTCCGCAGTGCAGGGTGGCCCTAAGAAATAGTTGTTTGATTTATTGAGCATTGTAATAAAAAACACAGTATTTAATCTCAATAATTAATTCGACCTTTTTGGCGCAGCGATGAACGCTGTGGTTTTAAGTTGGAGGTCCCAGGTTCGATTCCCGGCAAGGGCAGTTTGGTCTGCTTTGGTGGGAGGCTTCGGCCGTGGCTAGCGATTATTTAGCTAAGCGATTTAGCGTTCCGGTACAATGTAGTGCAGAAACCGATTAGAAGCATGCGTTTATATAGCTGCCATACTCCCTAACATGTTAACCCGCTAGCATCTTAGAGTGCATCATCACTTACCATCAGGTGAGATTGCAGTCAAGAGCTAACTTGTGATGAAATTAAAAAAAAAAACTTTACTGTTACCCCTACTATTATAATATTTTTTCTTCATAAGTAGGTATTCGATATTTAATGACTGAACTGAATAAAAAATGCAAATTGTTCTAAGGCCACAAATGTGGTGAATATTAAATTTCACGCCTAAACTAATGGTTCTGAGATTGATTGAAAGGATTAACTAATCAATCAAATCAATTTAAATAAAAAATGGTTGAAACGTCATAAATGGTGAGACAACACAAAGAATCTTAGTTTTTTTAAGCATCGTATTTAAAAATTTAGTTTAACCACCGTAACGCTAATGTATATACGAGTATATTATGATTTACTAGCTGATGCCCGCGGCTACGTTCGCAGTTTTTGAGTTTTTTTATGAATCCTGCGGGAATCGTACATTTTCCCGGGATAAAAAGCAGCCTATGTATTAAACAAGGATATGATCTATCTACTTTCTAAAATTCAGTCAAATTGGTTCAGTAGTTTTTGCGTGAAAGAGTAATAAAAGTTTTTTTGGATGGATATCCAAAAAAACTTTCGCATTTATAATATTAGTGGGATATGTTAAATGCTATGGGTGTTAATACTGTTAAATATATTTTACTAGTGAGAGCGGTAATAACCTAGTGGTTTAAATTTCAGTTTCACTTTCGGTAGGCCAGAGTTTGATCTCCGACACGCACTATCTTTTTGGAGTGCGTTTTTTTATATTGAACTAAATGATGGCTATACATAGAGGAACGTGCAAGGATCATGTCCAGCCAGGAAGAAGCTTTTAATTCCACTCTGAGGATAATTAAAACATATACTGTATATCAATACAAAGACAGAAAGACGAAATAGGTGTATAACATCCTCCTTTTGCGTGTGGATAAATAATGAAAAGCGAAAACGGACGTTTAACATAATTACCAAAATCACCCATCACTTTGTTAGTGATGGGTGATTTTCGTAATTACATTGTATTGGCCCTCACTAAATAGACATAAACTCATCACACCCATTCATCACCCGTCGGCAAAAACAAACACCAAATACAATCCCACGGCTATAAACCTGACAAATTTAATAACATATTTCCCATGCAATAATTATCCAATTTCATTCCGCTAGGACGTTGTTATGCAAGAAAGAGTTATTTTTATCTAAATTTAATCTTCACGTATCAGAGGCAATATAAAGGACATACTTACTATAAGTCAGATTACGCTACAGATCAGTGGAGATTTGCAAACAAAATTAAACTTTTGGTTTAGTCAGAGATACCCAATAAAATCTGTCCGGTGTAATTTATCCACGATGTTTTACACGCAAGACTACCTGGTTTTCTCAAAACGCTGACTACGTACGTTTCACTGCTATACCGGAGCATACTCAGGATTTTTTTATATTTCACTACAAGTTAGCCCTTGATTCTCACCTGATGGTAAATTTAATATGGTTATGGTTTAATTTAGTAGGGTTAACCAATTGCACCCATAACCCAAATGTATGTACGTGCTATCTTAATGGTACTCTAAATCTTTTAGCGGCACGTTTCTGTCTGCAGGGTGATTTATAGCCGAGGCGAAATCCTCTATGCAAGCCAGACCAGAAAAAATTCAAAAATTCATCATATTAACCCATTACTGGTTCACTACAGCGCACGAGTCTCCTCCCACAAAGAGCAGTCTCTTCAAATTGTGGGAGGAGACCCGTGCCGTAGTCCACTACACTGGCCCAGTGCGGATTGGTTAACTTCACCCACCTTTGAGAACATTATGGAGAACTCTCAGGCATGTAGGTTTCCTCACGGTGTTTTCCTTCACCGTTGAAGCAAGTGGTATTTTAATTGCTAAATACGCGAGCGTGCCAGAATTCGAACTCACCCCCTCGAAAGTGAAGTCGAAGTCCTACCCACTATCACCGCTTCAAAGTTATAAAGTCTAAAATTTCCCCTACGGGGGGTCGTACGCAGGCCCCACCACTTAGTGCTCACCACTGAACTCGGGTGGTCAACATCTTCTATTTTGTGACCTTTTGCGTGGAGTACAATTGAAAAAGAGCAAATATTTATTTATTCATTCACGCAGCTTTCATTCGCCTAATTGAAATGATATATGAAAGTGTTTACAAGATTTCACTTTCACAAAAAAAAAGGTTCAAAATTACATCGGTACAAGATAAGCTGAGCGATAAATTGATCGTTGCGTCAGCCGCTTGTTAGAACGTAATGATTATTTAAATTTCAATGTCACAATACATAAATATACTGCGTTTTAAATGCATAACGTCATCCTCTTGGCAAGTAGCTGTGACATAACCATTCATCACAATGCCAAGGTCCGTGTCAATGACCTAGCTATTTGCAACAATTATCAATTCACCGAGATTTGAATTGAATTACTTAGTTATTTTTTCGGCAAATTCCTTAACATTTGGGTTACACGCCCATAAATTTTAACAAGAACAACCAGTCTTGTTTTTGTGATTGAATACTCTATAAAACTATGTGAAATTAACTTTTTATTGCGGACTTCGAAGTAGCAATAGTAGTGTGGCAATGGGCGGGGTACATAAGCTCGTAGAACCGATGGACGATGCGGCTCCAAAGCGCTGGAAAGGCAGCCCCGCACCGGTAAACGCACGTAGATAGCCGCCCAAGGTGAACGAATGAAGTCAAACGAATCAATTTACTCGTATTTGTTTATTTATTATTTATGTACATTAAATTGTGATTGTGAACATACGAGTATGTTACATGAAGTGTACTAATAAAAGAAGAAATATCTATAAGAGATCTCTTCCAGCTACCCCAGGGTATGTATACTGAATGGTCGGAAGCCGCTGGATCCAAGCTGAACAAAACAGTGCAATTTTATTATTTTTAATAGTGTTTTTACCTACACCTTTGATATTTCCTCCGAGTGTAGGTAAAAACACTATTAAAAATTATAGAAATATCAAAAAGCAATGTGTCAAAGTGTACTCTACTTTCAACGTATCTATATATAATATAGACTTTTAAAATAGAAAATCGAAACAAAAATGTTTCCTACTAGATGGCGCTACAGTCGCTATAAGACTGATATATGTATTTTAAATATATAAAATTCAAAACTGTGTAGTATATAGGGAGTACTCCTATAAGAGAAAATGCCTAGCAGTGGACCCCCATTAACATGATGATCATGATGATGAAGCGATTGCAGTAGGCCTTCTATTCGGTTTTGCTTGTCCTACGTGACATAGTTCAAAGGTCAGCAAATATAGTTTTGTTTTACGCTGCATATCTATTTATCAGACACATAGGAAAAATAAGTATGCTACTTTTGATTTCATATTTTTAAAGAGTGATTCCTTAGTATATATACTTATGCATCCTACAGTATTATTTCGTAATTTTGTTACATGTTGTATATAACAAATACCCGTAATCGGTGTTTTTAATTCATTCATTCATTTGTTTAGGAAAACCAACAGCTAATTCATGTTTCCTTGTCCAAGTTTTTATGTTGTGAGCCGAGTGAATTTTCAGCTAATTACAGGTTTTCACAAAGTTTACAAATACATAATTTCAAAATTAATTATGTCAAAATTACATTTGTTTGCATCAATTTACCTACATACATATATTATTTACAACCGCTTTATAAAATATATATGTCTAAAAATAATATACAAACGAACTAATTAGGTTATAATATTAAAAATTAAAAAAGATTTAAAAATAAATATTTAAACATCGAAGTCCAAGTTTGGTTAAGTATTACCAGTAATTACTTATACGAGACACCCGTAAACTACGGCCGAAGCCTTCCATCAGACACGTGGAACGCCCTCCCGGTAACTGTGTTTCCTGCCACGTATAATTTAAGTACCTTCAATGCTAGAGTGAATAGGCTTTTTCTAGGCAAGCGTGCTCCAACCTAGACCTCATCATTGCTTTCTAACGGGCATGATTGTCGTCAAACGCTGGCCTATCGTTAATAAAAAAAAAAAAAAAAACACAAATAATGCTTCAAGCGCTTTATTTGTTGACCGTTGCGTCACTAGTGCATAATGCGGTTCTATTGGCAGGTTGCGGTGACGTAACCGAGCGTCGCAATGCCAAGGCCCGAGTCGTTGACCGTCGGCATCTCAGTAATTAGTGACCCCGTGTAGGTGCGCGTGTTAGGAAATAGGGAATTACAGCACTTTATCTATGATAAACCCGATGATTATATTAAATATATCAACAAATAATAGTTTGTATACTCACTGATAATGTATTGAAAATAGAATAATGGACTTTAGTAGACTGTCAAATAAAAGTATAGGATCTATGGCGGGAGACGCGAGTTTGACAAGTTAGATTGGCGGCAAAGATAAGTGAGGACGGATTTAAAAATGAATTAATTAAGAAAAGGAGATTAATTAAAGTATTGTGGATAGAACGTTACAAATTGGGTTGAGATGATTTATAATGGAAACGATACACTTAAAGAAATATTGTTGTGGCGAAACAAGTCGTATGTACTGGTGATGGAGTTGTTAAAAGTTGTTGGTACTATGGTTGTACCTGATGTTGCATTAGATAAGTATATCTCATCCTTTGGTTTATTTAGGTATCATATATGGAGCCCTAGCATAACTTTATACCGACAGTTTATGTAGCAGAGGTTGCTCTATACAAACAACTTGTTCCAAAAGTCCTGATGTTATAAGTGATAATAGTAGTTATGTTTTACCTGTCTTAAAATATGTCTTGTATCAAAGGGCGTAGCGTTATTGCATATGACAATGTTGTAATTGTGTTGATAAGTTGTTTTAATTGATTGAATAAAAGAGCAACGGTAGAGTTTCTTGCCAGTGGTCTTCTCTGCCGAAGACAGCATTCCGAACTGGTAGTAGAGTCATTTGAAGGTAACAAGTAATATGAATTATAGAGAAGCTTAATATACAGTATTAGAGTCAGTCCAGTTGTTTTATTTCACTCCTTGGGAAGTCAGGTTTATAGAGTACAGACCCACAACACTGCTCTAAAGCAGGTTGGTGGGCTTTAAAGATTTCTTTTATAAAATGAATACTTTAATAGGAAGGAAGAATAATAGTTATGAGAATAAATGATTACTGATAAGAAACTAGGTATTTAGCTTCAATAATACTGTTAATTAATGAAAGATCTAAGTGCCATCCTGAACATTGTGGGTATTGCAGTGAATATCTGAATACCTGGGCCTTCCATTCTTTATATTTTTTTAGCATCAGAAGTTGGATCCTATTCATGTCCAATTTATGCCTTTCTCTAATGCAGATTTACTTTTTTTAGAACCATCCTGTCAAATGTGGACATAGTAAAGAGTTTGATGTTTTAATGATGCCTCAACTTTTTGCTGCTATGTGCTGAAACAGAAACACTCTGGAGACAAAGCACCATGCTTGTTGAAATTCTATATAAGGATATGTGGTCCGGAGAACCAATTGATGTGATATTTTTATTTTTTATTTTTGTTGATTCTACTTTGCAAAGATAGTACTTATTATTTGAAACTGGTATGGCCTAGTGGCTCTTTTTTACTTGGAGTCAAATAGATTTGATTTATATTCTTTTTGTTTGTTATAAACCAACTAGTCAAGTTAGCCAAACAGAATGTGTGATAAGTTTGATTAATTTGAATTATCAAGTTTTATTTAATTAATCAGGTTAGCCAAGTGGAATTTGTGCTAAGTTTTATTTTATTAGACTGTCCAGGTTAAAATAATTTAACTGGTCAGGTTAGCCGAACGGAATGTGTAATAGATTTTTCTTTTCATTCTTATTTATTACATACAAGATTTCAAGTTTATATTGAGCAACTAGTCAGGTTAGCCGAGCTGTTAACTTTTATTTAGGAACTTTTCTATGTACTTCGAGATCGAAGTACTTGTCAGGAAAGCCGAGATAGGAGAGATTATGTTAATTATTCAGAACATATAAAAGAATACACATAAAACAAAACAAAAAAAAAAACAAAAAAAAAAAAAAAATTTGTTGGTAGAATAGAATAGAATATGATTATGTATCAGAACAATACATATAGGGAAAATTACTACTGAATAGCTAAATGAAATAGTTTAGTGTCTATGTTGGATTGTGCGAAGAAAATAATTGAGAGTCAGCTTAAATGTTATGGGTTAGGTTAGTAATCTTTCAGTATGATGGTTATAGAAGTTCTTAAAATTATCTAAGAATAAATACAAATATAAACTAAATTAATGTTGCTGCTGCAAAGGAAAATATATTAGTTGCATTATAAATAATTATATTATACTTAGGGCTACAGTTGTTTAAATTTTCAATTTCTATTTGAAATTTTAGTAGTCCTTGTATGATAAATGATTCTGTTAAACGGGTGATTTTATTGATGTTTAGATTGAAATAATCTTTGAATAATAGAAATAACAATTAAACATAAACCTTGGCTTTTTTGATGATATGATAAAAAAAAGAGGTAAACCCTCCATAATAGAAATAATTCCATCTTAGCGTTTTTATATTAATTTAATTATATTTATCTTATATATTACTTGACTTGGACAGTGAAAAGAATATGAATATCACCAGTGGGTGATGATTATGTTGATATCATCAGTAGGAGTTGGTGTTTTGGTATTGGCTAAGTAAGTCATGCGTCAGGTTCTTGCCCACAGCTGATTAAGCTTCAGTGTTTGTGAGTAAGGAGCTGTTGAGACTTGTATTGCACATTGTTCGAATTGCCTTGGCATATTTAGACTGTACCTATTGCATCTGTGACTAAATGAGACTAACAATGCAAATAACAGAATTGAGGAGAAATACAATTATGTGTATATTTTGATAAAGTTGGACTGGAGGCAAATGGATAAATTGTTTGAGATTTATATTGAGATGGAAATATTTGGATTATGATTGTACATGTTAAAATGTACAAGATAAATGAAAATGAGTATTTTTGATTTACATTGTTGAAAATTAATCATTTATTTTTTTTACTTTAATAGAAGTATTTCATTGTTATAATATGTTAAATGGTGTGGAATTTTGATGAAAATTTTTTTTTTCGGTCTCTTTCACTTTAATTATAAAATGTTATGATTATGCCTATATTTTGATAAAATATTGTTTACAGTTTATTGATAAAAGTGTATACAGAATGTAACTGATTTGATGATTTTTTAGGCTTATATACCATTTGAACTAATGTTATAGAGGTGTATATAAGATGATGTACTTATAAGGATGTTCTTTGAACCTAAAGACTTATGATACAATACATATACCTAAAAAGAATAACCCTATGTACTTCGAGAACGAAGTACTTGTCAGAATGGCCGTGTTAGGAAATAGGGAATTACAGCACTTTATCTATGATAAACCCGATGATTATATTAAATATATCAACAAATAATAGTTTGTATACTCACTGATAATGTATTGAAAATAGAATAATGGACTTTAGTAGACTGTCAAATAAAAGTATAGGATCTATGGCGGGAGACGCGAGTTTGACAAGTTAGATTGGCGGCAAAGATAAGTGAGGACGGATTTAAAAATGAATTAATTAAGAAAAGGAGATTAATTAAAGTATTGTGGATAGAACGTTACAAATTGGGTTGAGATGATTTATAATGGAAACTGGTTGCGCCAAGTTATAATTAAGTCTTAAATAATAATTTAAAATTTCATTGGTGTTCCTATTCTCCCATATCCAACCTAAAACAGCACTGAACGATTCTCCGTGAAGAGACTGGCGCCCTCATACGCCTCAAAAACACTAGAACGCAGAGCTGTCACTTAAATTAACGGAAGCAAACGATTAAGACGTTTGCGGACGACTTTGCTTTCCGATTGCGAAAAGTAACGGGCAATACGAGTTTACTGGCTGCCTGAAAATAAGCCATAAAATATCATAATATACCTTAGAAGTTTCAATGAGATCCTTTTAAGCATAATTCCTATATTTATGTGTGTGCCGAAATATAACATAAGTGGTGGTGTTCGAGAAGAGAGGACTTCGTGAGGAATATTTGGATCAACGGACGGCGTGCTCCTACCCATGAAAAATAAGGTCAAGTAAGTGCTGTCTTCCTTGTGCTCTGATTCCTTGTATCTTTCTTTTGTACACCAATTTACCGCAAAAAATACAGTCCACTCATTCGAAATAAAAATCTTAAATAACTTAATATAACTTGGCGCATACATATTTATTTGGTTCCGTCGAGACGGATATTTACAGCATTTCCTTCATATTAACGTATTGAAGCATTAGTTTCCTTGTTAGAATACTTCTATAGGCTCTAATAATTGAAATAATATAATTTTAAATAAAATAGGTCATTGCGTCATCTATTTTCTTTGTCTTAATACTGGCATAAGCGGCATTATAGCATTGAGCTAGCTATTTCCCCAGTTAGACATACTAATTATCTACACATATTTATGTATATTTCGATAAATATTAGTGTATTTAAATTGAATTAACAATTAAAACAAATCTTAAAACTTGCAATTATTAATTATCGTAGTACCTTCGGTTGTGAAACATTTACTCAAGAGTCGTAAGACCTAGCATATAAGGTCGAGATTTGTCTATACGAACCTCTGGTCGATCGAACATTCGATATAACCCGACCACGCGTAATATCGAACGAAGCGCGCTTGCGCATATTATCCGCACTCCGCGCGACCTACTTAATTTACCAGTATATGATTGGCTATTAACCTATCATACTCACATAAAAATATAGGTATTTCGTGATTGTTAGATAATTGTCTCACTTACACTTTAGTAAAATGCCTCCTAAAGTAGATTCTAAAACTAGCGAAAGTGATAAGGAGATTCAGGATACTAAACTGTCTATCTTAATTGCTAAACGTGAAGCTATATTCGGTATCATGCAAAATGTCTTTGACTTATCTCGTGAACCCGATGTTCATACGAACGTTGAAAAAAGAGAACATTTTCTAGACGAATCTTCACAAATTGATTCATTGCGTTTAAAGTACGAGTCTATTGTAGACGATTATAATACACGTTTATTAAACTTAAATTCAGATGCAAAACCTGATTACAAAAGTCTGTATGCTTTTGAGACTTTGTATAATAGGGTCAAACGAACTCATACAAAATGCTCAACTTTAAATACGACACCAGAAATACATAATGCGACCTCCGCGCTGCTAAAAGCCAAGCCGAAGCTAGCTCCCATATCGATATTAGAATTCGATGGTGACATTAAATCTTTTCAGATGTTTTATACGACCTTTAAGTCAGTAGTAGATAATAATCCATCACTCACAGATGCAGAAAAGCTATTTTATCTGTTACCGAAGCTGACAGGGAAGGCAAAAAGCGCAATCGCTGGAATTTCTCCGTGTGCTGAGAATTATCAGCTCATTTTACAAACACTCGTCAATAGGTTCGATGATAAACGTATGTTGACTTCCGCGTACCTACATGAATTATTTCGCTATAAGGGTTTTCAGACTCCCTCTGCGACTAACTTTGAAGATTTCATAGACCGGTTCGCTGGCGCAGTAAGCGCTTTAAAAAACCTAAAGTTAGATAACCTAGCTGATCTTATCATACTACATATAGCTACACAAAGGGTCGATACTGAGAGTGTACGCGCGTTTGAAATTAAATGCGGTAAGAATATACCTACTTTCGACGACTTTGTGGAATTTATCACAACACGCGCGAAGGTGTTTGAGCGTACGAATACGAATGTCACAAACCCTTCTAATATACGTCATAATAAAAATATAAAACATTTGAATAACGGGACTTCTGGCAATGCGCCGAAGTATCAGGCCTATATAAGCACGGTTGATAAGCCTACGTCCAAGTGTCTATGTAGAAATATAACACATGCGCATTTATATAAATGTGTTGACTTTAATAAATTATTAACTCCTCAAGAACGTTTTAAGTGCGTCAAGGAGAAGAATGCCTGTGTGAACTGCCTGTCTATAAAACATAAAGTCGGGCAATGTGAAGTCTCCCCGCACTGTTCGTGTGGTCAGAAACATAACAAAAGGCTGCACTTTGACCAGCGCGAGGAACATTCCCGCGCGCCTCAGTTGAATACCGTCATGCCGCCACCGAACGCACCTACCGTTACCGCGTCATCGCCCGTAGCGGATGATCGCGCCGACGTAGCACTGTGCGCTACGCGCGTAAGCCCGTCTACAAGCGCTACGCAGGTGTATAATAGCAATTTAATGAATCGTGTGGAAGACAAGCGAACTACTGTCTTATTGGCTACCGCACAAGTTGCTGTTTACGACTGTAATGGTGAACGGCAAGTTATACGTATATTGTTGGATTCTGCTTCGCAGGCCGATTTCCTCTCAAAAGAATGTTGTGATCGCTTGGGTTTGCAAACTAAATTCACAGAACGTACTATCGTGAAGGGGTTCGGTGGAATTGAGAAGGTTGTACAATCCAGCTCGGTTGACTTGACGTTTTATTCGCGTTTTGATGATAACGTTAGTTTTAATATCTCGCCACTTGTTGTTGATAAAGTGACAGACAAATTACCTACGGCTGTGATAGATACGGCAGTC
This sequence comes from Pararge aegeria, assembly GCF_905163445.1. Taxonomy (NCBI): domain Eukaryota; kingdom Metazoa; phylum Arthropoda; class Insecta; order Lepidoptera; family Nymphalidae; genus Pararge; species Pararge aegeria. The sequence goes on along the minus strand of NC_053195.1, from coordinate 3,015,126 downwards.
CTATCACACCTTAAAGGTATTCCGCTTGCCGATGCGAGTTACGGCGTACCTGATAAAATTGATGCTTTAATAGGAGCTTCCCTATTTCCACATTTGCTTCTCCCCGACGACGTCCATACGTCACGTCGCGACCCGTCGGTGCCCGTTGCATTGCGCACGGTGTTAGGTCTGGTGTTCATGGGCAATGCGCCTACGATACCTACTATAAATACTCATACGGCCTTGACATGTTGTTTCGTTCAAGAGCCTCCTGCTATTGACTCTTTAGTCAAGCGTTTCTGGGAACTTGAAGAACTTCCTTCCGCTTCCATTCAGAATCCTGATGATAATGAATGCGAAGACTTCTACACTTCGACTACTGTCCGAGATCCCGATACGGGCAGATACGTTGTCGGGCTGCCATTTAAAGAGGATCTATATTCCCTAGGGAATTCTTTGGACATAGCTAAGAAACGTTTCATCTGCCTCGAAAGAAAGCTTGAAGCTTCGAATAAATTGAGGTCGGCATATGATGACGTCATAAAAGGTTATCTCGCGAAAGATTATATTTCTCCCGCGCCTTCATATGATTCTAAAGATCCTGTTCCGATTTACGTGATGCCACACACGGGGATTTTACGTGAAGACAAACTCTCGACGAGACTGAGATTAGTCGTCGATGCTTCTTGTCGTTCTAGTTCTGGAAAGGCACTGAACCATCTGCTACATTCCGGTCAAAATTTACAGGGAGATCTTTTTAAAATAATTTTGAATTTTCGTCTGCATGCAGTGGCAATGACAGCCGACTGCCGAGAACAGTTTCTACAAATCGTTATGCGCGAAGCTGATCGTCGCTATCAATGCTTCTTATACCGCTTTAATCCACAAGACCCTCTTGTGCTATACCAGTTCAATCGAGTCTGTTTCGGTCTCACTTCCAGTCCCTTCCATGCACTGCGCACGGTAAGACTGCTGGTGAATGACGACGGCGCAAAATATCCACGAGCGAATAGCATTGTGCTACCCGCGCTTTATATGGATGACGTAGCTTTCTCGCTTCCAAGCGAACTAGAGGCAGTCACTGTGTCGCTGCAGATGATCGATCTTTTTAAGGGTGCACAGTGGGAATTAGTTAAGTGGAACAGCAATTCTCGCGAGGTCTTAGATAACCTTCCTGCGTCCCACAAACTTCCGACTGAAGTGGAGTTTGACAAAACCATGCACCATAAAATACTTGGTCTGCATTGGTATACTGGAAATGACGCTTTCTATTTTAAAATTTCTGTGCCCGACGATGTGACATGCACTAAGCGCTCCATCTTGTCGACTGTTGCCCGTCTGTGGGACATAATGGGCTTCGTTGCTCCCACAGTCGTGTATGCCAAAATATTAATTAAAATGCTTTGGCAATTAAATCTTGATTGGGACACTGTAGCTCCACCACACATCATTAAGATGTGGAGACAGTTTTGCGATGAGTTGCCAGCTCTAAATAAGCTACACATACCGCGTCATGTGGGCGTGACAACAGACTGTGAGGTCACTCTCCTGGGACTATCAGATGCTAGTCTCGCAGCCTATGGTGCTGTCGTTTATTTACACGTTAGCTCCCCTACTGGTAACACTGTGCGTCTTGCTTGTGCGAAAAGTAAAGTTTCGCCGACGAAACCTCATTCAATTGCTCGTCTCGAACTATTAGGTGGCGTCCTACTGTCGAAATTGCTTCGTACAGTACATGACACTTACTCTGAGCGTATCCCAATCAAGGCTACATATGCATTTCTCGATTCCAAAGTCGCCCTATATTGGATAAAAAGTTCACCGCATAGATGGCAGACTTTTGTCGCGAATCGCGTTGTACAGATAACTGAGAATATCTCACCAGACAACTTTTATCATTGCCCTGGCACTGAGAACTCTGCTGATATTCTATCGAGAGGTGTAACTCCTGAGAAGCTTCTCTCACACCCTCTGTGGCTGCATGGTCCACCATGGGCATCAATGCATCCGTCTCAGTGGCCACTCAAGACTCTAGAGGGAGAGTCTATTGAAGACGTACCCGAGAAGAAGGTTCTTATACACACTGTGTGTAAACCTATACTCCCGAACGACTTACACGAGCTTGCTCTCCGTTTTTCTTCGTGGAGCAAACTTCTACGTATAATTGTATACATTTGTAGATTTGCTAAATTACTGCCTCGTCGCGGCACTAGTGCAGTTACCGCTGACGACTTAAATTTCGCAGAGAATAGAATGCTTCGCGCTCTGCAAAATCAGCATTTTGCTGAAGAATATTCTCTTATTAAAAATAATAAAACATGTTCACCGGCATTTAATCGCCTAAGACCATTTATTGATGATGGACTTATCCGCGTTGGTGGTCGTCTCGCCAACTCTGGACTTAGCTTTGAAAAAATACATCCGGTTATATTGCCTCGCAATGGCCACGTGGTAAATATAATCATTGATTATTACCACATTAAACATTTACATGCTGGACCCGAACTCCTAATGGCCCTGCTTCGTCAGAGGTACTGGATTCTGTCGGCACGCCGTATTGTCAGGCAAAGAGTACATATGTGCAATACTTGCTTTAGATTTAAACCGCGTCCAACCATTCCGCTGATGGCGGATCTTCCTGATATACGTACACGTCCAGCGTTGAAAGCCTTTAGTTTCACCGGCTGCGATTATGCAGGTCCTATACCATACGTTCCTGTACGCCGCCGTGGCGTACACAGCGAGAAAGCTTATATTGTGCTGTTCACGTGTCTCACTACGAGATCTACGCACATTGAGGTTGCTACCTCACTCAGCACCCCCAGTTTCCTCGCCGGGTTTAAAAGATTCCTATCACGTCGTGGTCCTGTTCAGGTGCTGCATAGCGACAATGCTAAAAACTTCCAGGGTGCTGCTTCTTACCTTCGGGACCTCTATAAATTTCTAAGAGAAGAATATTACCCGAAGCTAGAGCAGGAATGCGCTGAAAATCGCATAACTTGGAAATTCATCTGTCCCAATTCCCCACACTTTGGAGGTTCATGGGAAAGTATGATCAAGGTGACTAAGACGATCCTGTTCAAGGTCATAGGGCAACAGCTCCTTTCTTATGAGGAACTTTGCACTGTGCTCATTCAGGTCGAATGTCTTCTCAATTCGCGTCCGCTAACAATACTAAGCTCTGACCCTGCCGAACCTTCGGCTCTTACTCCAAGTCACTTCCTACATACTGCGCCTCTATTCTCCTTGCCTGCGCCTGATGTCAATCCAGACAAAATTAACTTGGTTGACAGGTACTCGTTAATAGATAAAATGGTCCAATCGTTTTGGAATCGTTGGAGGATGGAATATTTGCACGGATTGCAAGTTCGTTTGAAATGGAATACGCCTTCCGTACCTATTACGCCGGGAACTGTCGTCGTAGTTATAAATGACAACGTACCGCCTCTGGCTTGGCCTCTAGCAGTAGTAGAGAAAGTGCATCCCTCGAAAGACGGCGTCATACGCGTAGCGACCGTTAAAATTTCCGGGAGAACTTACGTCCGTCCGGTCGTTCGCTTATGCCCTCTTCCGACGCAATAAGCGTAACAATTATAGTTTCATAATTTAGTACTAAGTAGCTCATACGTTAAGACTTTATTCTCTTTTATAATAATTCTACAAATAATTAATATTTTTTAATATACTTTCGTAAATATACACATACTTATATGAAATACGCCCATGCGCAATACGCGTTCTTAAAAGAGGCAATTCTACCTCATACCTTATGAGAGCTTTTCTTAAAGGTGACCCTTTAAGGGCGGGTGGATGGTTGCGCCAAGTTATAATTAAGTCTTAAATAATAATTTAAAATTTCATTGGTGTTCCTATTCTCCCATATCCAACCTAAAACAGCACTGAACGATTCTCCGTGAAGAGACTGGCGCCCTCATACGCCTCAAAAACACTAGAACGCAGAGCTGTCACTTAAATTAACGGAAGCAAACGATTAAGACGTTTGCGGACGACTTTGCTTTCCGATTGCGAAAAGTAACGGGCAATACGAGTTTACTGGCTGCCTGAAAATAAGCCATAAAATATCATAATATACCTTAGAAGTTTCAATGAGATCCTTTTAAGCATAATTCCTATATTTATGTGTGTGCCGAAATATAACATAAGTGGTGGTGTTCGAGAAGAGAGGACTTCGTGAGGAATATTTGGATCAACGGACGGCGTGCTCCTACCCATGAAAAATAAGGTCAAGTAAGTGCTGTCTTCCTTGTGCTCTGATTCCTTGTATCTTTCTTTTGTACACCAATTTACCGCAAAAAATACAGTCCACTCATTCGAAATAAAAATCTTAAATAACTTAATATAACTTGGCGCATACAGAAACGATACACTTAAAGAAATATTGTTGTGGCGAAACAAGTCGTATGTACTGGTGATGGAGTTGTTAAAAGTTGTTGGTACTATGGTTGTACCTGATGTTGCATTAGATAAGTATATCTCATCCTTTGGTTTATTTAGGTATCATATATGGAGCCCTAGCATAACTTTATACCGACAGTTTATGTAGCAGAGGTTGCTCTATACAAACAACTTGTTCCAAAAGTCCTGATGTTATAAGTGATAATAGTAGTTATGTTTTACCTGTCTTAAAATATGTCTTGTATCAAAGGGCGTAGCGTTATTGCATATGACAATGTTGTAATTGTGTTGATAAGTTGTTTTAATTGATTGAATAAAAGAGCAACGGTAGAGTTTCTTGCCAGTGGTCTTCTCTGCCGAAGACAGCATTCCGAACTGGTAGTAGAGTCATTTGAAGGTAACAAGTAATATGAATTATAGAGAAGCTTAATATACAGTATTAGAGTCAGTCCAGTTGTTTTATTTCACTCCTTGGGAAGTCAGGTTTATAGAGTACAGACCCACAACACTGCTCTAAAGCAGGTTGGTGGGCTTTAAAGATTTCTTTTATAAAATGAATACTTTAATAGGAAGGAAGAATAATAGTTATGAGAATAAATGATTACTGATAAGAAACTAGGTATTTAGCTTCAATAATACTGTTAATTAATGAAAGATCTAAGTGCCATCCTGAACATTGTGGGTATTGCAGTGAATATCTGAATACCTGGGCCTTCCATTCTTTATATTTTTTTAGCACGCGCTTAGTGTGGACACGGATTTTAACGGACTGAGATAAACTCGTTGGTCTAGTGGCTAGCATGTTCAAGCATATCGCGAAGTCGCAGGTTCGATTTCCTCTTAATAACTGTAAGGTAATGGATTCTTAAATTCCCAAAAACAGCCCGATGTAAGAAATTTGAGGAGTCTCGTCGATCATGTTAAGCCGTTATCTAAAATGGGATAACAATCTTCAAAGCACACCAACCTGCATTGCAGTACCGTGGTGGGTCTATAATCTAAAACCCAGTAAGATGTTAATAGGTTGTTGATGATATCTTCGTTTGTTGTTTCGTATAAAAATATCAAGCTCATAACCCACACACACACACACACACAAACGCACCTCAAGTAGACACACATGTTGTAATTATCTTTGGTTAACCTTTATAACTTTAAATTATACTTAATTTTGATTTATATAACTTTGATCTACTAACATATTTATTTCAATTTTTATATTATGTTATGGAAGAGCGGGGCCGCCTGCCACAAGTGCTAGTAGTAATACTAGTAACTTACTATGATGACCCCAATTTCAATGTATTATTTTGCTGTACGAAACGAAATAAATATTTTAAATTTAAATTTTTAAACGCGTAAAAGTGAAAGATTTTTCAATTGTATGCCATCTACATGGTGGTGAAAAGGTGAAAAAAATCTGCGCACGCCACTGAACGTAAGATACCAAGGTGCATCACAACATCACATACCAATGTCATCGATAACACAAATCAGTCATGGGCGATTAGATCTGTGTCTTGTCTATAACACATCTATGATCCTAGCCTAGACGCGCCTAATGTTATGATGTCATTCGGTCAGGGTTGGTGAACCTTTTTAAAGCTACGTGCCAATTCAAAAAAACTAATTTATGTTACGTGCCAATAACAATCTTAGATGTGATGACTAGCCGTGCCAGTGGCTTCGCTTGCATGTTAATCATGTAAGTAGGTTCTAAACCTATATCTTAAATAGCCTATAACAGTCTAATGGACTAAATGCCTCCCCCAACGGGAGAGTTTGCCTATAATTACCACTCTGGGCAGACGGGGCTGTAATCGCAATAGATGGTAGTGGTACCACCGATGACGCTGCTGGCCATTCTCCGTTATGTTTCCTTAGTCGCTTCGTACGATACTCGCGGGAAGAGTCAGAACAGAGTGGTGACAACTTCATTTTTATCTGCCATTACCACACGGCACAATGCTAAGCCTTTATATTGTTTTATAATCCCGTAGGAATCGTTTGTTGACTTCTTCATCTGTGTCTTAATTTTGTCAAGATAGTTTTAGCAGTTGAGTATTGGTTACAAATTAAAAACAGACACATTTGTCCAATTATAATAACAGTCTGAATTTAGATTAGACAAACTGATGTGGACAGATTTTCGTCACTCTACCGAACTGATACGCGAAGAAGAACGTTAACAAAGAGCCATAGTAGAAACGTTAATTTTTTTGCTTTTCGTATTAATGAGTGAGGTAAAAATTTTCTTGCAGCTGCCGAAATTTCTCAATCAACACTATATTTTCCATTAGGTGTGATTGTGGTTAAGCGCTAGACTATTATTATCCATAGCACAAAAATCAACCATTTGTGCAAAATATTTGCATTCGCCACCTTCGACGTGCAAATGGTTTACCATCCCTGTCATAGTTTGTTAAAGCAATACTGGTATATGACGTCATGTAACTGAGACTCTGACATTCATAATTAGTGATTACGGTTTCTTAAAGCTGACAAGATTCATCATCATCATAACCAGCCTAATTTATTACCCACGTCGGGTCAGAGCTACTCTGCACTGGGCATTCCAACAAACATAACTTTATGCATTTTTACCACTTCTCTTCTCATCTGTATAATGTCTTTTTTTTAACCCCCGCCGTTAGGGTTATAAGTTTGACATGTATGTGGCATCGTATTTTTCGAAAGTGTACCGATTTTACCTTTTTTTGTTTGAAAAATGTATTATTCGGGAGTGTTCGTAGTTGTGTTATATGAATATCGTTCCAAGATGGCTACCGACACATTGTCGGATTACATTATTGTTTCACAAATTCCTCAATAAGGTAATGGAATGAAAAGGCTTTACTAGTAGGATAATCCATATATATAAAAGAAAGTTGTGTTAGTTACACCATTTATAACTCAAGAACGGCTGGACCAATTTTTATGATATTTGATAATAAGTATTAAAATATAACATTTATAAAAAATAAAAAATCCGCGATACGAAGTTCGCCGGGACAGCTAGTATAAAATATATTGAAAATCGGTGGTTTTTCAAATTTTTAATTATTCTTACACTGTAAACATTTATTTTAGTGTATAGTATGTTTTAACAATATAAATAAAAATTAGATAAAAAATAAAAAAACAACAAAAAGTTAAACATTTTGTTTACGTAACTGCTTTTTTATTATTTTCTTAACAATTTTGTAGAATACATTTTAATTTTGAAATAATACTGTTTTAAACGATGATAAAGGGAATATCAAGAGAAAACGTTAAGGAGAACTATCAGGCATGCCAAAACCAAACCAAACCAAAGGCATGTAAAGTGTACCAATCCGCAGGGTGATTACGTATCTCGCGACAGCAATGCGACAGGCGTAAATCTTGCAATCACTGCTGTCAAACGTCACTTTTCCATACAATAAATAAACAAAGTGAAAATCTTGCAATCACTGCTGTCAAACGTCACTTTGTTGACGTTTGGCTTTTCACCCTGCCGCACTTGGCCAGCGTGCTTAGAAGAGACCCGTGCCTTTAATGGGTCAGTAATGGGTTGATAATGATGATGAGGGAGTATAAAGCGTTGGTAGGCCCCTGTTGTCTCCATACAAATAAAATAGGACAGCGCAACAACAACTAGTTGCAAACCTACTAATCGGTTCGGTTTGCTTCTGACTAGGGATACGGCCCCTCAACTAGGATACTCTGTTTCTTAAGGTTAAGTGCCTTTTTAATGTTATGATTGGTTCAATTAGCAGAAGGAAACATATTATAGTAAACAAAAATACAAAACCTCAAAAACACGGCAAAGTACGAGTTAAATTCACGCAACGAGGATTCCGTTGCTTTCATAAATAATTAAACTGCGGCAATACACATATCGCAATATAGTCCCAAAGTAAGCGTAACTTGTGTTATGGGTTCTAAAATGACCGACTTATATTTTTATGAATAATATAAATATTTATAATGTAAAGATAAACGTCCAGATCATGATCACACAAACTTTACCAGTTAAGGGAATCGAACCCACACTTATCTCAGAAAGCAGGGTCGCTGCCCACTGCGCCGTTCGGCAGTCATAACTTGAGACATTTTTCTAAATAAAAGTTAATAACACTTTTTCCAGAGACCAAAGGTTTCCTGTCAAATTATACCATACAGATTCTCCTGTTGTTTGCAGTATAGCAAATTAAGCTTAATTTGCTATACTCCAAACAACAATTTTTCTAATTAAAAGTGTTATTAAGACCAAAGGTTTCCTGTCAAATTATACCATACAGATTCTCCTGTTGTTTGGAGTATAGCAAATTAAGCTTAATTTTCATTAAATTATTTTGTTTGTGTGCACCCAATAGACTCCGGTCAAGTACTGGACCGATTTTAACCATTTCTACACCAAAAGAAAGCTAAACTATTTTGAAGTAACATAGGCTATCATTTATTTTCGAAAATATAGGAGATACTTAAAAAATTGCAATAATGTAACCAGTATTAAAATTTTACCTATGAAATTCATCACTTGGCGTGCGCTACTGATTGTTAACAATTTGTTAAACTATTTTATGTACATATTATTTTTAATTTTAAAATTCTTAAGCAAAATGTGTTAGAAGCTTTTACAGTATGCTTTGTCGGTATCATGTTAAGTGTACGAGCCAGAGAGATAAGTGTTCATCAATACCATTTTTGTACGTAACCCTAAGAAGGTGATGTAAAATAAACATTTTTTTTTAGATCCAACACACTAACTACAAAGTCTTAGTGTGTGTGTTAAGATGACTTGGCGAATAACCGCGCTAGTAAGCAGGTATAAATTCACAATATTAGTAGTAAGTGGGATGAACGGTAAACTTCGGTTGGCTGATTAAGACGGATTAGTAGCGAGGTGGCCACACGTAGCGAGGCCGACATGTTGTATAATGCACTCACTACAAATCCGGGTGGTCAAACGAGAAATGGTACTTGATAAGAAATCTTTGTTTCCTATGACGTGATAACGTATCTGACCCAACTTCATGGAGGCAGACGACGTCAAAAGTCGCAAGACGTTACTGTCCTATAAATTGACTCGTTGGTCTACGATGTTCAACTAGGGTTCGCATTCCAAAAAAAGGAAGAAAACGCTCGATAAGGCCGCCTTTGCATAGTTTATAATAAGTAATTAAATTTTTTGAGTTTATACATTTTACACCGTTTTTCTTCCTTTATATTGTTAAAAGAAATTGTAAAGAGGTAATGAGATGCATGAGGTTTAATTTCTAGGATAAGAGCGCCAACAAACTGGCTATCCAGTTGGACGGAAAATTAAATATAAGGACACTTGTGCATCAAAATAAATCTATAAATTAAAAAAAAAAATGTGTTTTCAACCGACTTTAAAAAGGAGGAGGTTCGCAATTCGACTGTATGATCATTTTGTATATTTGTTACGCGATTACGCTGCCAATTAAGTATAAACCTATTTTGAAGATCAAAAAAATTATTTTGTTTGGTATGACATACCTCCTGGGTAGTCCCATTTTAATTTGGTGAAGATCTATTATAGACATCCTGGAAAAACTGAGGGAACTCGTAGCAGAATAATTTCAAAAAATACTAGATACTTAGATTCTGAAAGTGGGGTTTTCTGTTAAAAAAATGAGTAGTTACGAGCACGAATGTATGTATGTGCTAAGCACACGCCTCTCTCATTGAATACGAAATCAGAGAAATAACCCACCCACGCATCTAAATTGCATGTAGGTGGTTTTTTTCACATACATTCGTGATAATAAACGGAAACGTCGTCTTAACGTGCCCTCCTAACTTCGCCAATTTCCTTACTCCAAGCTGGTACTGAACTATTTGTTAATATTTGACGTAGCAGAACGTGTAAAAGGTTTTTGACCAGTCTAGGCAGAAGTTAGTATGAAATAGTAAAATCCTTCTTATTTACGCGTAAAACAAAAGTTTGGGTAGACAGTGCTTTTGTGCAAATATATGCGCGCCTCTGCATGGTACACAACCGACACCGAAGCCGCCCATCTCCCGAGTTGACCGTCCCCACTTATAAAATCCTTGCAGAGTGGTCTTCAAAGACTAATACTAACCGGCAGCTTTAACGAGTTTATGGGAAACTTTATTTTCTTGTATGTGTACTTTAGGGTGCGGGAAAAGTTTACCACGATGCACAGATGATACGCAGAATTAATATCCCGCAGTGCCATAGACTACTGACACCATAGACAACCGTGCGATATTATTTAAAGATAAACTTAATAATAAAATAATACGCAACATGTAACCGAATTACGAAATACTGTTGAAGGGTGCATGGAACCACCGTGTAAAAATGTTAAATCAAAAGAAGCATATTTTTGTAACAAACAAACGAATTCAAAACATTCTAAGTGTTTACTTATGACAACCCTATTGAAGATAAAAGACCTACACGCGCACAGTACCCACGCAACGCGACGCATACCTAATTCGCATACTAAATTAAAATCACTTGATTTTAATTTAGTATGCGACGCTAGGGCTGTACCTATATGATTTCTTTCAGTAAAAACTATGGCAGTGGTTTACCCAAAAACTATTAGCGTTTCGGTTTCACAGTCTCAGATACAGTAAATAATGTACCTCGAAAGTCTGTGAAATAATATTTCGGTTTTCATTTGCACGTTGTATAAGGACCGAACGGGTCCCTACTGAAAATCAGCGATGCAGTATTCCTTAGCAGGTACCTACTGCGATGGTGCTGCAGCACAAGGTGACAGCTGAAAAGGTGACCCATAAACCAACAAGGACGCAACGTAGATTTTAATTGTTTATGTGATTCTCTTTTCTTTTTCCTCTTATTTTTTTTTAAATGCTTTGTATGTTTATCCGACCACCACCACCGAAGACAAAATACCTAGAGGCCGGTCCCCAACGAGATGAAAAAGTAAAACTCGTGCCGTTTCTATCAAATAGCCAAAATGGCCTCCAGCTGTTAGCCGAGCCGATGGAGACAGTGTACTCCCTCGAAGTTGAGATCTCACCACGACCACTATCTTCAGTGATGAAGGAAAGACCATAGAAAAAGTATGTTTATAATTGTGTTTGTGATTAATAAAGCATTTTATTATAATTATTATTAATTATTTCGTGTTAGGTGTTTTCAGGAAAAACCCATAGATACCTACCGTTACTTAGGTTAGTTTTGTTGGTTGTTCGTAAATTTGTTACTTATGCTCGGTTCGACCGATGCCCGGATCTTTACGAATTTCGGCACCGAAACGAATTTCTTCATGGAAAACCCACCTATACTGTTCTTCGGCCCTACATCGGATCAAACTCAGCAACACTTCCCAGGGCGTGCAAAAACACATCCCGGAAAGTGTTACCTGTATCCACCTGAGGCGTAGATGTGAAGCCTCACATCTACGCCACATGTGGAACACAGCATTGCGAAAATTCTACTTAGCGACGGAAATAGGCATGGGGTAGTACTTTCCCGGACGAGCTATGTCATAAATAGCTCTACTACTCCTACAAAATAAAACAGAAGCAATATAACTACAGAGTAAGTATGCCTATTAGATCCTGAAATCGGACCGAGCTCCTCGTAAGAAACACATGAGTACAACTCGAAAACAGGTAGAGTACCTACTCTTTTGCATACATTATAAAGTTTTATTTAGAAGGTTTTCCCTTAGGAATAAGAGGAATAAAACCTGCCGTGAACTTTGATAGAAGCTACTCTGTGCGCCAAAGTTTTGCGAAGATACAAAGCCTATATGGTAACTTTAGAGCAAAATAAACTTAATAACTACAGGCTTTAAGGTCTATATTTGAGTACATTGAAGCGATCAAGTAACACGCCTAGGAGTGGCCATAGCACTGCCGTCCGATACAAAAGCTTGCATGTCATGTGAGGGGAACTTGCAATCTAAGTGTCTATATAGACTGTCTCCCTGTGTGCAGTCGATAGAGATGATGCATGCTCTTAGAACTGCATGCTACCTGCATGCACAATCCGGCAATTTATTTGCAGTTTTACCAACTTGCATGAAAAGTACTTTTTTTTCTCTGCATTTAAAATGTTATCAGTATAGAGCAAAACCACAACCAACCAACCAAAAATACCATGCCAAAAAAATATCCGGCAATTAATACTTTTCAATGTATTGAAGAATCATTGCTCTGCGATAACATCTGCATAACTATGCAAGTAGGTAGTTATATTTTGCACCAACTGTACAACTATTTCATGCTCACGCTGTTCACACACACTGTTCTAATACCAAGCAATCACACAGGTTGTGATTGCTGGTATCAAGAACAGTGTCTTTTCGGGCCTTCATATTTTAAACTATTTCTTTTTCTTATAGGGCTTCTTCTATTTCCGGTCCTATTGGTTTTTAATATATTTTTACCATAACTATTAAATTATATTAAATATTATTTCCCCCGGAAGAGGTCATCTCGGTACTTCGTTCAAGCAGTGCGTAACAACCCTGAGACAATAGAGCCCATTTCGATTGCAATTTTTTACACATTTTTTGGCCAACTGGTCCTATAATATGGTCCTCGGACAAATCCGATACAGCAAATATAATCTCCCCCAGCAGAGGTCGCGTTGCTCTTTGTTTTAGACCACCGTTCAAGCAGTGCAGAAAGCCCAACGCTGCCGATTTATTGCTTTTGCCCGACCGGTTTTCGATTCAAGACGTTTCTATCCCCCTCGCGTTTTAATATTCACCATCTGTTTGTGTTTCTTCATGTTATTTTTGAATTTATAGTACGAACTAAAAAATACTCTTCTTTTAAAAATATGGTATCATTAGATTGCGACTGTGGTAAATCGATAAATTGATCTCTAGATTGATTCTAATTGCCTCGTTTATTGAAATATTTGATTATAAATTTAGAATCTCATTCGTTCGTCTATCATGCGAGACTTTATACTTCAACCTCCAATCAGCATTTTTTAAAAGTAATAATTGAAGATGAGGGCTGACAGATCTGTGGGTATGGCTACAACTTTCCGGAGGGACCGATCTCGAGCCCCGGCACGCAACTATAACTTTTCGGAGTAATGTGCGTTTTAAGTAATAAAAATATCACTCGCTTCAACGGTGAAGGAACATCAAAAAATTTGCATGCCTGAGAGTTCTCCATAATGTTTTCAAGGGAATTGAGATATAATACTGTTATTTATTAATTTGTTTAGCAATGCACCCCATGAAGACATTACAGTTGCCCAATTCGTCTCCCCAGTACCACAACAAGTAATAATTACAAAAAATAAAACATAAAAATAAGCTATTTAAATTTAGAATTTAAAAAAAAACAAGTCAGTTACATGCGATGCTAGTAATGCTCCTGAACATCACTAAACAAAGCCTAAAAATAACCGAAAATATCAGAAAACTCGTAATCGTCAGCACCGAATACTTAACACAGGACATTCCAGACAATAGCCAAAGAGCCACATCTGACACACAGAAGTGTCGGGTGACATCACCGGTAGGATGTCGCCCAATTCGGAGCGGCAGGAAACGCTCCCGGCATTCATCATACGAACCGAGTACTGCCCTTCACCTTGCGCAGTGCTACGACCCTGTAATAATGCCCGTGAACCTCACTCATATTGCACTTCTCGTTAAATTTCGCGACTAAAATATTAATCAGTTTTTTACTTCTATGATTTTCTATGATATTTGAAAAATGCACGTTAACTATGAGCCTCAGTAATTTCATTTATTCAGAATATTGGTAAGGGTACAGAATTGACACAATAAACATGGTGCCACGATGACTGTTGCAGTAGTATAAACTGTGTCGCAACAATTAACGCCCACCTCCAACAATAAATGTATAGTAACAATAGAACAAAAGTAGAACATAGTAAATGCCAATAGAATAAAAGTCAATTAAACAAAGATAAATAAAAACAATGATTAAGTTTCAAATACAAGAAAAAAAAAAATAAAAACATGCAGCGACTTATTTAGTGTGGGTGTGTGTGTGTGTGTGTGTGTGTGTGTGCAAGTGTGTGTGAGTGTGTACATGCATGTGTGTTATGTGAATGTCTATAGTTCGGGCCTAGTAATAGGCTAAACGGAGTTATTAGTAGGATATTAATTCGTGATGATGACGAGGTCGTCATCTGCAGCCGTCCCAATGCTCAGGCTTTAAGAGGTAAATTTTTTACTGCCTCAGAGACCTATCTGGGAAACCGAAACGTTAATAATTTTCGAGTAAGCTCCTGCCATGGGTTAATCTGAAAGAAATCAGATACATCCCTAATATCACATGCAAAATCAAAATCTGACAGACTCCTGACACTTTATTACGAACGTGTCGCGTAGTGTAGTTTCTATGCGCGTGTTGGTCTTTTGTCTTCAATAGGGTTGTTGAAAGTAAGCACTTAGAATGTTTTGAATTAGTTTATATGAAAAAAAAATGCTTTTTTTGATTTAATACTTTTAGAGGATGATTACTTATATTGTTAGAGGGGGCATGCTGTGGTGGTTTTTAGTTTGGGTATACCCCTTTAGAGGGGGGAGTCCCACATAACCTCCGTCCTGCCCAAGGGCTGGCGGTAGCAATACAGCTTTTCCACCACGCAAAAAAAAAAAAGGGTGATTCCTTATGAAAAAACTTATGTACTTACCCATTAACAATAATTCGTAATTCGGTTACACGTTGTATACGAATCTTTACACCATTTCCATAATCACTAACCGTATATAACAAATAGAATAAAGCAACTGCAAAGAGTAATAAGTACACTGTGAACAATTTTTTTTCCATCATCATTAGGCCCATATGGTAACTCACTACCATACCAGATTAGGCATTATTTTTTTTCCTCTATACCTTTTTATATCAATAAGATATTGGCTTTGCCCAATAGTTACATCGAAACGTGACTGTACACCACTTTACATGTCGATCAATAAGAGGATACGAGTAAAAAGACGACAAAAAAAAACAACTACGGGCTATGGGTACCATCTGTCAAACCCTAACAACGCTTTTGATGACCACTGATGTTGAGTACCACACCTCGGAGTAGACATAGTTTCGTGTTGTGTCGAGCACCAGAGCCAAATTTCTAGCCACGATTCTACAATTTCTCTATTAGGTAAAAAAAAATAACTAAAAGTTGAAAGATAGAGTAAACAAAGTTTTAAGGACTATTTGTGTTTCTTACTTTACCAATTTTTGAATATTTCTTAAATGAAGTAAAATAAATTCAGTTGTATTAGTATCCTCTTGTAATTGTTGACTTAATTTAGGCTGTTGCCAAAACTTTAAATTTTTACCATGTTGGAAAATTATTATATTATTATTATTATTATTATATAATAGATTAAGTAGCTTTCGCTGATGCGTCTATATCATTTCTTGCGCTCTTTGTCTTTTTGATGTTTATCCAGTCTATTCTTAAACTGATTCAGTGATTCTGCAGTCACTACATCTTCAGGCAAGGATATATAATATCATAGATATTTAAGTTTGGTATAAGTTATTTCGGTACCAAAGCATCACACATAAGTTATGAATAATATAAATCGACAAGGTCGATCTCTATAAAAATCAATCATATAGAAAACAACAAGACCCAATGGTCAAGTACTGTGGCGGAATAGAACGCAGTGTATGACGACTCCACGCCAGGAGGGACATTGGTTGCTTTTTGACCATTGATTATCAAGTAGTGTAGGATTCCGCTGTGTAATCGTGTAAATCGTTGTTTACGTTGCATAGACTGATGAGTTAACGCCATCTGACAATCCGTTTGATTCTAAAAGGTTTCATTAGGGTTAATTTACATGCAGCATTCTGATCATCAAGCGAGTTTGTCAAAAACAGCACTCCACCATCCATGTAACGTGGAAATCCTTAAAAAAACTATTCTAGAACCTGCATCAATTGTGCCACTGGTCAAAAATGGCACAATACCAGGGCATGAGGAAATCTTTTCAAAATACCGGCGTCCAATGCAATGGACGTGAATCATTTAAGAGGGTCATGATGATTTGATTTTAATCGAACAAGTGATAAAGGGATCGAAGGAAAAGTTGTAGCCTGTAACTAAAATATCCCTTTATTTCTTAAGCCTTTAAAAATACTATTTGGGAACTTTTGATTTTTGGTTTTAATAAAGCACATTATTAAATAAGCAATAACTTTTAATCTAATTTACGGCTTTAGGTCATCGTTTTACCTACATATTATGTGTTAATGTAAAGTTATTGAATCCTAATTTTAAAACACAAAGGATCGACAGATCCATATTACAAATTTACCTATGTGAACTCAGAGATCCCTCGTCTCGATCATGTTCCTAAGATGAGAGGGCTTTGACAGCCGAACGGACAAATTCAGCAGACTAAGTAGAAAATTAAAAAGAAAAAAAATTCTGCTTTACGCCGTTTTGACGCTCTATGTACGTCGGCCCTAAAACTATCAATCGAGACACGCACGAATGCAATTTAGGCACTGATTAAGTTCTTTTGTAGGGCCTTTTTTCAAGACATACAATTTTCCTAACCACAAAGATCGGTGTTCCGCTACGTGATAACATTTTAAAGGAGGATGTTCCATAGATGATAAGTCTCAAAAACGAATATTGCTTTTAAATTAACAAGGTGGAATTATAGTTATCATATAAAGAGGCTAACGATGAGCTCAAGCACTCACAGCATTCGCGTGAAAAATCACGTTGAGAATCGCGGAAAGAACTGTCGCTGTTTATTATCATAAAATTCGAGCATGGTTCATACGCACCTTTCAACCCGTGTAAAACCGCCCTTCGAGAACAAAGCGAACGTTGCGCGATTACGCCGCCAAAGGCGAATGCGTGTAACGTTCTGTGCTCATGTTTCACAGCTGATTCGCGGTTTTGCTCGCGAATGTGGAGCGGCCTTTACGCTCATTAAAAAGAGGAATGGCAGAAAGTTTTTTTTCAATAATAATGATTCGCAATCGTTATTACCTGCCCACTACTGGGCACGGTCTCCTCTCAGAATGAGATTGAATTGGTTAAGACCGAAGTGTAGATTGGTAGACAACACTTATGAAGAATGCTTAGGCATGCTGGTTTCCTCACCGAGTTTTCCTTTTTAATTATTGTCCTGCAATCATAGGCATCGTCACCCTTCGCATATTACTGTAGCATATTGCTGGGCACAGACCTCTCTCATAGTAGGAGGGATGGATTTAGACCCACCATGCTTCACCAATGTGATTTGGCGGGCGGGATGCGATCGCTACAAGTACTTTACGCACGACAAGTATATAACTCCGAGTATATGAGAATATCGTGATATAAAATCACGGTTCATAAGGATTGTCGAACAAGTAAGGCTAAAATAAAAAAAAATAAAAAAGCCATTTATTCTTCTACCAATAAATAAAGAAATACATATTACATTCATTCACATAATTAAACTAAATAACACAATTAAATTTATAAATATATTAACAAATTACATATTTTATTTCATTACATTTATTTAATAGCTAGTCTTAAATTCTTATTTGTTGTTACTTGTGGCGTGTGCCTCTCTGGCGAAGGCCTCCCCCAGATATCTGCATTCCATTCTTTCCTTAGCGTTTCTCATCCACAAAGGTCCACATACTCGAGTAATAAAGTCCGCCCAGCGTTTCCTTGGTCTTCCTCTTTTCCTTTTATTATTCCGTGGCAGCCACTTTGTCAATATTCTCGCCCATGAAATGGTATTTGCTCTGCAAACATGACCCGCCCATTTCCATTTTAGCAATATAATAAAAGTAAGGTTATACGACGAATAATTAGGTTATAATATGTTAAGATGCCGCATTGCTGTGCTCTGGTTTGAAGGGCATGGTTGCCGGTGTAGTTGTAGATACGTGACCACCTACGTCTCAGGTTGATGAACCCAGGGTGGAAATTTGTTATCCGTGTTCCTTTTATGCCCTGCGTGTTCGATGGTTTTTGCATTAACTATCAGAAAAAATGTTTCAGAGATAGAAAAGGAGGTAGAGATTTGTATGTATATACTAAATAGTGTACCCCACCTATTCGTTTTTCTTTTTAGTTTTCCTAATCCCAAGGTTGCCTGGCAGAGATCGCTACTAAGCGATAAGGCCGCCTTTTGTATCCTGCTTCATTCTTCATGTGTTTGTTCTTTTTTTTTTTGTCTCGTTTTTGTTTTTCGAGTGGTGTACAAATAAAGAGTATAAGGATGTCGTATTTGACGTCGTAAAATGCATTAATCACGTATTTACTGATATCGAAACCATAGAGAAAAAGGTGGGAAGTTTCCGAACGCACCGCTACGCCGTCAAATAAATCCATACAATTTAACGGCGATTTACCGCAATGAATGAACACACCATTGATTGGAACCTGCTGTTCAATTAACATTGCGCCGACAGGCTTTTAAATAATTAATGCCTCTAACTCTATACTTACTACTACTTTTTCTTTGGGCGGTCATTTTTTTTTTGTTATGAATAAATATACTACGGCAATACACACATCGCCATCTAGCCCCAAAGTAAGCGTAGCTTGTGCCATGGGTGTTAAGATGAATGATAAATTATCAGAATATTTTCTATAAATAATATACATTAATACTTATAATATACAGATAAACAGGCACCAGGCACTGAAAAACATTCTTGTTCATCACACAAACATTTTCCAGTTGTGAAAATCAAACCCACGGCATTGGATTCAGAAAGCAGGGTCGCTGCCCACTGCGCCAAAGGGCAGCTTAATAATAATATTAGTAGGTGTTATTGACGACCTCCCTGGCGCAATGGTGAGCGCTGTGGTGTTACAATGGGAGCTCCCGAGTTCTACCCCTGGCAGGCAAAATTTGGGAATTTTAGTATATTGTAGGGAGGCCACATTCCAGACCATGCATATAAAAAATTTCGGATTTGAAGCTGCGACTCTCTGGCAATCCGTCGCCTACCGTCGATGTCGGAATAAGTATATGCGTTATACATAGGTCTTAAAGCAATAATAAGTGACAATTCCTCTAAGTGTAGGTAAAAACACTAATATATAATTTTTTTATAAGACCAAAGAAAATCGAGAAATTAGGCCTTAGCTACCATCCTAACGACGACGTGCGTCGTTCCGCTACGATGTCGAGTTGAACCTATCAGGGATAACACATTAGGCCGCTACTATTTTAGACTGCAGTGTCACTTACCAACACGTAAGAATGCAGACAAAGGCTGACTTGTAGTGAAATAAAAAAAAAACATACAAAGTGATACGTGAAATACGGGTGTGAGTTTAGTATCTTGGCGCTAACGCCAGTCGTAGGGCTTCCCTTCTTAAGTGGGTAACCGGCTCTGGTTAAGATAATCCAATTTAATTGTTATTTGTAGTTGTAAGACAGTACTATGTTGAATGTACGTTAGGGTAAGAGGCCGGTGGAATTATGAGTAGGAAGACACTTTATACGATGCATGTTAGAACTCGCCCGCAAACAGCTTCTGCTTTTCATACGTTTCTACGACCCACCGCATCATATTGCCCGTCCGTGCATCATATATATCATATCATCAACATCATCATCATATCAACCCCTTGCCGGCCGACTACGGGGCACGAGTCTCCTCCTACAATCAGGAGGGGTTAAGGCCGCAATCCACCATGCTGGCCAAGTGCGGATTGGTGGACTCCACACACCTTTGAGAACATTATGGAGAACTCACAGGCATGCAGGTTTCCTTAATATGTTTTCCTTCCCCGTCGAAGCAAGGGATATTTTAATAGATATTTATATAGATATTTTAATCGCTATAAACGCACATTACTTAGAAAAGTTAGAGGTGCGTGCTGGGATTCGAATTCGGCCCCCGAGTGAAGTCGAAGTCCTAACCACTGGGCTATCGCCGCTTCCAATTCAAATACACAATAATGGCATAAATTATACTTGGTCAGCGTGGTTATATTGTAGTTTTAAGAACATAATGGCATACATTACAAACAGTCAACGACGCTAAACGAACTATTTAAAAACGTGTCAAAGGAGTCGTAATCAAAGAGCCCTGTAAAAGGTGATCACCAAAACCGCACTAATCGGCCAGCCTGTTAGGCAATCATCGTGAAGAGATATAAAATTTAGATCGGCTTCTGAATATTAAAAGACAGTAAGGCAGAAAAAATTAATGATCAATAGATACGTCTCCTATATATTTGACAACTTTGTCTGCCTGTTAAGCCGTGATGGCTCAGTGGGTATAACTTCTGCTTGACTTTCAGTGGGCCAAGTTCGAATCCCAGCACGCACTAAGTTATGCGCGTTTTAAGCAATTAAAATATCACTTGCTTCAACGGTGAAGCACAACATCGTGAGGAATCCTGCATGCTTGAGAGTTCTGCATAATGTTCTCAAAGGTGCGCGGAGTCCACCAATCGTTACTGAGCCAGGGTGGTGAATGGCCTTAACCCCTTTTCATTGTGGGGGGAGACTTGTGCCCTGTCGTGGGCCGGTAATTTTTCAGTCTTATTTTTCTATAGAAAATGTGATCCTATGAAAAACATGTGAAGGGCTAACCTGCTCGTCCACTAGCCCAACCAAGCCCAAAAAAGAAAATGAAGCAAGAATATATCTATATAGAAACCAATCCCAGGACCTCCGCCAGAGATGTTTTCAATAAAATGTTAATAAATGCTAATAACTTTAACTAGTTTTCCTATCTCATCATCATGTTAACCAATGGAGTTAATTTCTGGAAAATAGCTATTCTTTTGTTCCAAAAACTGCTGTGCCATTCACGTCCAACAGATCCCAGTGACTCGTTTGATGTCGTCTGCCCAACGCTGACGGAGCTTTTTTTGGTCTGTTCACCTCTTCCTCGAAAATAGAACTGACTAACTGGATCGTGTATTAGGTTAAATCGTCTACAATTTCGAGTGCAAATCTCTCAACGATTACTCGGTAGAACGGAACATGAGCGTTACACATAATTAAGTTCTTTTTTTTTCCTTTTAAGGATTTAGATCCTGAAAAGGATTACGTCCCTCCGTAAGGGCATCATTTACCATTAATAACTACTACTAATTATATTCATGCTCTTATAAAAAGTGTAAATGAAAACCGAAATATTAGTTCACAGGCTTTAGAGGACTGATGAATATTTTTATGAATAATATACATAAATACTTATAATATACAGATAAACACCCAGACACTGAAAAACATTCATGTTCATCACACAAACATGTTCCAGTTGTGGGAATCGAACCCACGGCCATACTCAGAAAGCAGGGTCGTTAACCACTGCGCTAGTCGGCCGTCATAACATAATTACTGTCATCTGCTAAACAATATGAAGTGACTGACCGTTTGTTCGAGAAACCATTCTAAAGTGTAGTGGTTTTTGATGCTTCAATCGGTCTTGTACACGGTTTCTGTATGTTCTTAATTAAGTGGGTCACGCACTTTACCGTATCTCCCGTACAGTTGTATTTTGAAGGACGTTTTCCTTGAATTAGCTTCAACTTTTCATTGGCTGTCTCTGAGACATATCTGTGAAATCGAAAGCTTATAGTTTTTGAGTAAACCACTGTTATAGTTTTTACCGAAAGAAATTAGATACATCACATGCAAAATTAAAATCAAGTGACTCTTGTCACTTGTACTATGCTCGTGTCGGTCTTTTATCTTCAATAGGGTTGTTATGGGTAAACACTTAGAATGTTTTGAATTCGTTTGTATGGTAAAATAAATATGCATGTTTTGAATTAATATTTTTACAGGGTGATTCCTTATGAAATATATTTATGAATCGTTCAACATTATTTCGTAATTCGGTTACACGTTGTATAGAATCTATCCACAGGGTTTTTTGTACAGCCGCCACAAAGACCTAACCTCCTCTAAAAGAGGATGTGCCAAGAAATTTATTGCGTCTTGCTCACTCGTAGGCTCACCTATCGAGCACGCCTCCTGAGATCATTGAGCGTATTAAGGTCTGCCAGTGTCTTTGCCATAATGACTGCATCGGTAAACCGAAGTTGTGTGATGTACTTACCGTTGATCTTGGCCTGTCTAACTCATCTATAACGTTTGGATATCAGCGGATCATCCTAATAGATAGAAACCGATCGTGATCATGGCAGACGCCTTTTACGACCAGATTTTCCACAAACATCAAGTATCAACACCGCAGATCAAAGATTTGTTGCCCGCAATTACAGCATTCTGGCCACTAATTCTAGTGCAATAAGGGTGATGTCAGCACTTGCGCGATCAGGTGTACAGGATTTTGACCCCGCGCTTAGATTGGTATTCGTTTTAATTTGAACGGTCTCAGCACCTGGCCAAATAGCATGACTATTCCTTTTTATACATGAATCATTAAACCATTAATGTGTTTGACGACGCGTGTTGCAAACTAAGCGTTTAAGATTATTTAGTACAACGCAATAGGTATCCCTGCGATGCGTGATAGCCTGTGGGTAGGACTTCGGCCGAGTTCGAATTTCGAAGTTCGGTACGCAACTCTTCCTTTTTTTTATGACGTCAATACAAACATCGCCATCTCGCTCCAAAGTAAGCGTAGCTTGTCTCATGGGTACTAAGATGACTGATATATTTTTATAACTTATCATCATCATAAACACCGGCCCACTTCAGGGTTCGTCTCCTCTCAGAATGAGAAGGGTTTAGGAAGGGTCTACCGCGCTGGCCAAGTGCGGATCGGTAGACTTCACACGCTGTTGAGAACATTATCAAGATCTCTCGGGCATGCAGGTTTCCTCGCGATGTTTTCCTTCACCGTTTAAAGCAAGTGGCATTTAAATTGCTTAAATTAAAAACGCACATAACTCCCGAAAAGTCCGTGGTGCGTGCCGGGGATAGAACTCGGTCTCCGCGAAAGGAAAAACGAAGCGTTGCCCACTAAGCTTTCGCCGCTTTTATGAATAATATATGTTCAAGGCAATGTTGGTGTGATGAACATGAGCGTTTTCAGTGTCTTAGTTTTTATCTGTAGTATATATTATAAATAGTTATGTATATTATTCAGAAAAATATTCCTCAGTCATCTTAGTACACATAACAAGCAACGCTTACTTTGGGGCTAGATGGCAATGTGTGTATTGTAAAAATATATATTTTTTTATTCCCTGGACGAGCTCTGTCAGAAGAGGCTCTAATACTACTAAAAAACCATATTTACTCGGTATCTACATCTTTTTCTCTCATAATACAAATGCGTAATTATATAATTTTTTTATTGTGGTTTCACCTACACTTGTATGAAATATCCATTTTATAAATTTTAAATGCATATAAAAAAAATCCGGAACCGACAGAATTACAACATGCGATTCTCTGCGAGAGAAAAAAAATTATAGGCATTTTTAAATTCATAAAAACAAATGCGTACTTGCGTGAAAGTCGGAAAAGTCTAAATAAGCAGGTTCTAGGCTATTGAAATATACAGTTTCTGCCCCAGATAGGCTACTTGTTTTGAGGGCAATGAAGTAGTATTTCCTTAGGGAAAAATAACTAATTCAAGAATTGATAGCGAAAGTGGCGTCACTGCATTTAAGTAGAGCAAGCGTGTATACGAAAATATACATTGTATTGATCTATGTACTGTATCACTACTTATGTTATACCTACTAGCGGTCCCTCGCGACTTCGTCCGCGTATAAATCAACCTTAAAAGATATGCATATACTATCAAGGATTAATTTTAGAAATTTTCTAGAGGAACAACTTTGTAATACATGATTTTATTGAAACTTTAACCGGTAACGCATCGCACGCAGCGACAGCTCTCAAAAGCAAAAATAACTCCATTTAGAAATATTTTTCATTGGTGCTATGCTCCTATTGATCTAAGCGTGAAGATATAATATGCCTTCCTCGATAAATGGGCTATCCAACTCTGAAATAATTATTTAAATCGGACTAGTAGTTCCTGAACATACAAACAAACTGTTCAGCTTTATATGTTATATTCCTCACTTTGAAACTAACTATATATTTTGGGTATTCAAAATCCCGTGAGAACCGTTTATTCTCCCGGGATAAAATGTATCCTATTCCATTTTTGAGGATGCTATTTATATGGGAAATTTCATGCATAGGTAATAAATGCATTCATTTTTAATTTAACTTAAGTTTTCCGTTGCAGCCATTTTATTTTAAAACCGAAATAAACGCAGATGAAGTACGCGAACAACAGCTGGTTACAAATAAATAAACAGATTAATTAGTGTTAACATTGTTACACAGTTAAATTGGTGCTAATTAGGATTCGCCGTGTACCTCGTCAACTTTTAATGGAACCGTCTACTCCGTAGGCTTCGCGCATACTAAACGACATTCAAATTCATTCATTCAGTTTCATTCAAGTGAACTCTGATATAAGGAATATACGATCGAAGAATAGTTAAGAGGATTCGTGACAAAAGAAATAATAGGCACGGCAGATATCATGGAATTGATGTCGATGATTTTATGATTTAACGATGTCTGTATAGTTTCCCACATTATTCATTGCAGCGCTAATGTAAGTCCTCGTTATCATGTAGCTTACACAAAGCTGCAATGTAAAGCAATAATAACCAATCGATAAAATCAGTTAGCAGTTAGTTACAGTGATCTGGCAGCAATGTAAGCTCGCTGGGCATATATTGGCGGAAACACGTAAATTTGTGACACTGACTAGCAGCAGTGGCGTGCACAGAGTCTTCGACCAGGGTATGCATAAAGCAAGAACATGGCATAAAATGGAAAAATTCCCCTCCAATACGAGCTGTAAAAAATAATTTGGGTGGGCAGTGCTTCTGTGCATGTATGAAGTGCACGCCACTGACTATCAGTGGGATTAATTTATTTTCTTTTTGACATACCACTTCTTAAGAAAGACCATAGACTATTGACACCATGCTAAGACTCAGACTAATAGGTCTCATGCCGATACCATGTTTGCGCCATCAATCCTGAAACAGATCTTACACGGTGTTAAAACGCTTAATGGTTGTAGGTATCTTGCAATATGCTCATCATCATCACATTAACCCATTACCGGCCCACTACAGAGCACGGGTCTCCTCCCACAATGAGAAGGGGTTAAGGCCGCATCCACCACGCTGGCCCAGTGCGGATTGGTGGACTCCACACACCTTTGAGAACAATATGTAGAACTCTCAGGCATGCAGGTGATATTTTAATTAATAAAAAAAATGTATGATTAATATCAGTGTGTTAGCACCAGTAACAAAGTTAAACAATGCATAACTTTAGCCATCAATTACGTTGTCAACAAACAACCAAACCGCTTTAACGTTAAGCAACCGTTAATATTATGCAGTTATGCAACCGTACTATTATCTCAGGATTCACCCAAACAAATTCGAATCGTGATTCGGCGTTTATTCGCATCGCTTTTTTTAGTAGGTACGTTATAATTACTTTCGTGCCTGCCTGTTTAGAATTTTAAAATACTTTTCTGCATATCTAGATTCCTTTTTCAAAAGATTTAAAAAAAAGGAGGACGTTCATAATACGACTATTTGTTTTTTTTATAAAAATTTCGCTTCATTTGCTATACTCCGCGAAAAGCACGACAGTATGGTGGTATTTATAATTTCTTCAATCTTTGTACTCCACACCAAACAGATATTCGGCAATGTACCCTCCACGCACGTTTCGCTCCGAAATCGAGCATCCTCGGGAGATGTTGACTTAACAATCAATTATTGTTAAGTCGCCGGCTTCTATCCAATATTTGTTTTTTATTTTGTAAATTTGTCACGCGATTACTCCGCCAATTCTAAACCGGTTTTGATGATTCTTTTTTTGTTTGGTAGGTTATACCCCCGTTTCAATTTGATGAAGATCTATTTGAGAGATCTTGGAGAAATCGAGAGTAATCTTCAGATATTATAGGCACACAACAATTTGAGTGTTTTTAAATTATCCTGTGAAGTTATGTGGGTTTTGAATAATTTAAATATCGCTTGCGCTACTTCAATGGTGAAGGAAAATATTTTGACGGCAAATGCATGCCTGATAATCCTCAAAGTTGTGTGAAGTCCATCAATCCGCACTTGACCAGCGTGTAGGTCTACTGTCTAAACCCCCCTCATTCTAAAAGGAGACCAGTTTCCTGTAGTGGGCCGGTAAATAATTGAAAAAACTGTAAAAATCAGTCATGATTACCAATTCATCACAATATTCTATCAATGTCCCCCTCTCTACCTTACCATCTAAATAAAAAAATAAATAAATAAATATACTACGACAATACACACATCGCCATCTAGCCCCAAAGTAAGCGTAGCTTGTGTTATGGGTACTAAGATGCCTGATGAATATTTTTATGAATTATAAACATAAATATAATATACATATAAACACCCAGACACTGAAAAACATTCATGCTCATCTCACAAACATTTTCCAGTAGTGGGAATCGAACCCACAGCCTGGGGCTCAAAAAGCAGGGGCGCTGCAAACTGCGCCAATCGGCCGTCAAATCGCTTTTGTTTACAAAGACTTCCATCGCTTTAAAAATACTAGAGCATTTAAAAGTCAGCTTGGCATTTTTTTCTGACAGGTCGAGAAACTATCTAGGATACGGAGGCCAAACTAGCATTACTAATAATAGCCTTTATAGTAGGTGTCTCAAGAGCGTCTACGGACACTCGTGTCGCCCGTTGTACTTTTAACAAGTGGGCACTAATAAATAAAAACCGAACACTAAAAATGTTTGGCCTTCAACCCAACTAGACCGCTCGATCGTTCACCTGACTATCTCAAATGTATCTAGCCGCATTACTAGATAGATTATCATTACTTAAGTCCGCCTATGCACGATTATATCGGTGTGTGCATTGTCTTAGTATATTTATAATATTTTTTTAATTTTACCAGAATTCCGCTCAAAACTAACTTACCAAGTGAGCAAAGGTATGTGAGAGCACAAGTATGCCACTGAACTGTATTATCAACTGCGAGGATCAGAATGTGGCACATTAGTTATTCGAAGAAAAGCGAATGGCGGGCGCTGGCGACATTTTAATCAGCCGTCGAATCCACGTGGGAACACGCATTGATATACCTCGTGAATTGCGGCTTTTTGAAGTTACACTTCTTTTGGCGCGTTAGGGAAAAATTATGAGAGTAAATTTTAACGATGCGCGCGCACACCGTCACTATAAACCGACACCCTGAAGTTAGCTAAAAAGTTTGGCAGTGTACACTTTCAATTGTCAAAGTCTGCGGGCTCATTCCGGGGATGCAATATGATTGCACAAAAATCTCAAACTTTAATGTTGAGTGAAACTTGGTTGTCCACTAGTATATTAGTATTCCAAATTTAATAATGTTTATTATGTCCATATCTTTAATTATGTAGAAATAATTTCATTGTGATATTGAAATAAACTTTATTTAACTAGATAATGCGTTATAATAAAATTTACAGTGTATTAAATACCTTTTTTACCTTTGTTAGTTTAATTGGTGTAAGCGCTCAGGCCGCGATTGCTCGAAAGTAGCAGGTTCAAATTCTGTCGGTTCCGAAAATTTTTTTATGCATTTTAAATCCAAGTGTAGGTAAAAACACTAATAAAAAATTTTAAAAACACTTCAGAGATCAAAGAAGTATAACTTCTAACGCATGTACATAAGTACACACGTGTTATTTTTTTACACTACGAGCTGGCCTTTGACATCCTTGCAATCTCACCTGCTAGTAAGTGATGATGCAGTTTAAGATGATAACGGGATTATCTGTTAAGGGTTTAGCGTAGTTATAAGTAATAGTAATGCTTTTTGTGACAGAGCTCGTCCGGGAAAGTACTGCCACCATGCTTATTTCTGTCGCTAAGCAGCATTGTATCGTTCCTTATTTTTGTTGTTATTATGTAAATATAGATTGTATGTTGCTATAAACATACATACTTGACGTTTCAAAAGTGCTTAAAAAGTAGCCCACTTGAAATAAATTAATTTTGAAAACTTACGCTAATGGTTTGCGATAAAATTGCCCCTATAATTTTTTCAAACGCTTCAAATGGAGACAGCATGCTAAGAAGAAGAATATATGCCGTGACAGACAGACACGCGGGAGTCCTGTACGGTTTACTTTTTCCGTATGGGATACGAAGTAACAAAAAAAACAAAATTAAACAAAAACATCAGAAACAAAACGCGGCCATTATTCAAACAGGAAGGAGAAAATTTTTCACGGTACGAGTTTAAATTCAGTTTAAAAAGGGAAGGGACATCAAACGATTTACCCGAATGGGGAAAATGCTCGCCGAAAATGGCGTAGAATTTTTTGACAATGGCCACGTAGAGCTTATCTCCCCGTTCCTGTGCCCTTAGTGTGGGCGAGTGCCCACGCAAGCGCTACCGTTTTCGAATATCGAAACACTATTATCACAGATTAAGAAAAGTATTTCAGAAGTTCGAAGAAGTTGGAGTGGACAGAGAAATCGTTCGGTAAGCGCGAAGTGATGCTATGAAAGGACCCAAACTACGGGCGATAGTAAGGATGTCGGTAAGTATCCGGAGTAAGAATCCGGTACAATGTCGGGTCGCTGCTAAAACGATGTCGGCATATACTACAAGATCAAAGGAGTCGAACATTTATATCTCTTCTTTATACTATGATACGAATAATACAATGCGGGTTGCCGGACTTAGGCAACGTATAGCGTATTGTTACCCTATAAAGATTATTATTTTTTATTATATGTAAAGAGTATTAAGTTTCAATGATAAATAACGTAAGTGACACTGAACGTATTTTCTGAAGCACGGAGGTTAACTCCAAACTAAAATCCCTGAATTCGTAAACGTATCAAGTTAATTAATAGTTAGAGGTCCTTAAAACAAGATACATAAAGTCTATTCTATGAATTAATAATGATGCCTACTGAGAACGATGGACGTTAACGAGGCGTATAATCTCGCACTAGGGGGTCGCACTAAGGATCCTAGAATGGGTATTATTGTACAGGATGTTTGGAAATGCACTTTTATGCCATATTTGAATGGGATTTTTGAACCCTTTCATATTTATTTGGTAAATGACCTCCTTTTAGCGGTAGAACGTTCAAAAAATCTATTTTCTACTAGGTCGACGCAGGAAACGATCTTTTTATTTTCGGATGCTAGTTCTTTCGTACGATTGGGAAAAAAACTTCTAAAATACCCGCATTTTGTTATAATCCAAGTCATTGCGTTTGATCTCAATGCACGATATTATAGTAGTTATATTTGACGGCCGAGTGGCGCAGTGGGCACCGACGATGCTTTCTGAGTCCAAGGCCGTGGGTTCGATTCCCACAACTGGAAAATGTTTGTGTGATGAACATGAATGTTTTCCAGTGTCTGGGTGTTTATCTGTATATTATAAGTATTTATGTGTATTATATTCATAAAAAAAATATTCATCAGCTATCTTAGTACCCATAACACAAGCTACGCTTACTTTGGGGCTGGATGGCGATGTGTGTATTGTCCTAGTAGTATATAGTATATAGTATTGATTATAATATGCAATTACTCGGATTCAGTTCGGATGAGTGTTTTTTTTTCCATTACAAGTTAGCCCTTGACTGCAATCTCACCTGCTGCTAGGTGACGGGCTAACCATGCTTATGTTCCATTACAGAGTAGTTACAAATATAGATATGTCAAATATTGAATATCGGATATTTCACCTATCGAGTTTTTTTTTTCAACTGAAAAAAAAAAGTGTGTGTACTTATGTACACGCGTTAAAAGTTATTACTTCTTTGGCGTAACAAGATAAAAGCGTTTTCAAAATTCAGTTGTCAGTTCTCATGCAAACATAAGGAGATGTCCTTACTTTTACTTTGTTGGTAACTTTTTTGGAAAAACTAAAACGTTGACTATAGCTTACTTCAGGGTGTCGGTTTTAATGACGGTGTATGCGCGCGTTGTAAAAAATTACTCTGATATTTTTTTCCTAACGCGCCAAAAGAAGTATAACTTCAATCAGTCTTAGAACAATAGTTCTTAGTTTTAATGCAAACAACTACAGGCCGAGCTTTCTAGTACTTTTTATTTACCCCGTATATGTAAGAAAGTTGGAAGGAAAACTATCACAGATATGTAGGTATATTTTTTTTAAAATAAATAAATACGCAATACACACAATATCATCTAGCCCCTAGTAGCTTGTGTTATGGGTACTAACATAACTGATGAATGTTTTTATGAATAATATACATAAATACTTATAATAAACAGATAAACATCCAGACACTGAAAAGCGTTCATGTCCAGCACACAAACATATTCCAGTTGTTGGGATCGGACCTGGGTTTCTCACCAGGGTATGCATACAGCAGGAAAATTGCATGAAACTGCTAAAATTCTCCTCTTATACGAGTTATATATCAATTTTAGGGTAGGCAGTGCTTTTGTGCATGTATGAAGTGCACGCCACTGATCGGACCTCTGCCCACTGCGCCAATCGACCGTCTAAATACGAGCGAACAAGTAATAGTAGAACAACTTATGAAATGTGCTTAGGGACGTATCAAATTTCATCGAAATTTTTGATTTGATATTCTGTTCGTACACTATTCAATAATAATAAGTGTGTATTGAAATAATTCCTTTTCACGCATTACGCCATCGAATACCGTCAAGTCGTGGTGCGTGGCAAATTAGTGCTTATCGCTAGCGTATTAGATGCGAATTCCTCATCCGCGTGGTCTAGAGTCACGTGGGCACGCACGCTCCACTGTGTAATCGATTTCACTTAGATTCTGATAAAAATGTAATATTTAAACGTTATATTAGTGATGGGGCGGAGCGACAAAACCTATAGCCCCTTATAAATAGGTTAGGTAGCATTTATTTATTTATTTAAACGCTTTATTTGTACACCACTGACGGCCGAGTGGCGCAGTGGGCAGCGACCCCGCTTTCTGAGTCTAAGGTCGTAGGTTCGATTCCCACAACTGGAAAATGTTTGTGTGATGAGCATGAATGTTTTTCAGGGTCTGGGTGTTTATCTGCATATTATAAGTATTTATGTGTATTATATTCATAACAAATATTCATCAGCTATCTCAGTACCCATAACACAAACTACACTTACTTTGGGGCTAGATTGCGGTGTATTTATTGTCGTAGTATATTTATTTATATTTATTTTACCACTACACAGTTAGGCTGTGGCTTTATTTCCTCCATATAACAAAGATTTGCCCGTAGTGACAACGCTGGGCAGGCGGGTTGGTCATTTCAGGGCTAGACTGACTGACGTAGAAGAACTAGAGTTACCGACATAGGTCAGCGAGTCGCGAAGCTGAAGTGGCAATAGGCAGGGCACATAGCTCGGAGAACCGATGGACGTTTGGGTCTTAAGGAATAGCGACCCCGCACCGGTAAACGCAGCGTAGGTCGGCCCCCAACGAGGTGGACAGATGACATCAGGCGAGACGCTGGGAGCCGCTGGAGTCAAGCGGCCCAGGACCGTGTATTGTGGAACTCCCTACAAAAGACCTATGTCCAGCAGTGGACGTCGATTGGTTGACATGATGACGATGATGACACAGTTAGGAAAATAAAGGACTATTAGAGAGAAACAAAGACTGGAGTAGAATAAAAAAGGCGGCCTTATCGCTTAGAAGCGATCTCTGTCATGCAACCTTAGGATTAGGGCAACATTAACCTACATTCAAATAACTACATACGAATACATAAACAAAAATTACACAAATAAAAGAATATAAGGAAAAAACAAAGTAGCATTGAAGTACTTACTTATTTGCCAATTTTATAGGTAGTGTCAGTTGATATGTGGCAAACCTATTCCGACGTTACGCCACGTTTATTAATATGGGGAATAGTTTTAACATGACAGCACTGACGCGCAGTTGACTTGTTCTCGTGTTTTATTTATTCATTCCACTAATAGTTAGCCGCTGACGGAAATCTCACGTGGTGGTAAGTGATCGGATAATAGAGAAATCGGCTACAAATAATGATTGGAAATTAAAATTAACATCATTCCTGCCTTGTCGACTATATATGAATGTTATATAAATTAACAAAAAAAAAAATTTTGCTTATTGAAAAATTGAATATTCTTATCAAATTAGTGTATTTTCATCGGTCCTCGATATATCGACAAAATTTGAACTAAATCTGACCTATTGAAGGGGGTCGACATCAAGTACAGGTGAAGCTAATAAAAAGCGTGTAAAAAGTTTGCGTACCGTTAATAGTGATAAATCAACCAAAACTTATTATACAGTTCTGACTTTCTAAAACACGTCATGACTTCAGTTAGTAATGTTTAAATTAAATAATAATTTTGCATGAATAAAAACTTAAAATTCATTTACAAAAAAGTGTGTCTGTTCACCTATTCACGACGACAACACATGAGCTGCGAGTAAATACTAGACAGTTATTTCTTTAAATACAATTCCACTTTATTTCTTTGTATGTACGGGGTAAGGGAAACAGGTCGTACATGTAGCAAGAGATATAAATTAAGAAACTCCTACTATTATTGGAGTCCGTTAAAAAGAACCCTTTACCCATGTTGTATTGAATTATTGACTCTAACAATTATTGGTAGAATTCACACGCACTTGAGAACATTTTGGAGAACTCTCAGGCATGCAGGTTTCCTTATTATGCTTACATTCACCTTTCATTTAATTATTGCTCCAATTTCGAAAAAGAGGCGAACTGAATCGAACTCGGATGGACAGCGTCCCGCAACTTCGTGACATAGCTCAACGAGTCTCGAAGCTAAAGTGGCAATAGCGAGGCACGTAGCTCAGTATCTAGGTGCTGAAATGAGGACCCCGCAGCGGTAAACGCAGCGTTGTTCGGCCACCAACAAGGTGGACAAGCGACATCAAACGGGCAGCCCAGGGAACAAGGATTTTGGAACTCCCTTCAAAACACCTATGTCCAGCAATGGAACACGTGGACTCTAACACATCCACAAGGTACCACCATTTTAAAGCTGTCATTCTTAACCTGTGCTTTACTTTATTTATTTACTAGCTGACCCGCGCAAATTCGTCTGCACCTAGAAACTAATTGCAGCGCTACCAGATGGACCTGTTTTATTTCTAAACTAAGTTATTCGCGGCCGTACGTGTTATTCTATACCCGTCGCAACTTCTCTTTTATCCTAACGCACAATCCATTTTTCCCTAACGCGCCAAAACAAGTATAACTTCAAAAACTTTTAGTGGGAGAAGACGTTGGCAACAGGTAGTCGTATATGATTAGCGTTAGGTGTCACATTGACCGTGAAGATATCTAGGTACATAGTGTACAATAAAGTAAATTGTATGCAAATGGCCCCAATCCGGGGCTCAAAGACAATGCGACCTACATATGAACTTTGAGTCGGTTCTTCATTCACTGCCGAGAGCTGGTACGATAGGCCCAAGGGTATAATGTCATTGGGACAAGAGTAAATTATTCCGTCACATATAAATAGGAACCTAGTTTTAAATGCCTAGTTGGACTCGATTTTTCTATAACAATAGCTATTGCCAGAGTTCTTTTTGCATGTTTATTATGGTTTATACAAATCGCTAGGTTTGTTTTCCCAGGATATATATTACTCTCCGTACTTTCAACTAACTTCTTACCAAAAAAGTGTGTACGCGTAACCTTTACGTGCGATTGAAGTAAAACTTTTATTATTATTTATTGATAAAAGAGTAAAATGTTCCTGGGACTCCGCCATTTCATTTAATATTCAGTATTCCATTTTATTTTCTATTTAAAATTCAATAATATTATTTTAGCATTTTATAAATATTTTCATATGTTAATTTATAGAATAATTGAGAGTAGAAAATTGAAGATTTGATCTGCACATGTCAATATAACCTTGTCATTGTATATTACAGAATGTCGCAATTGACAGAAAATTTACAAGTATATTTGTATACTAGCGGAACCGCGCGACTTCGTCCGCGAATGAGTAAACTTCAAAAAGTAGTCGTATGTTGTCTGACTGTTTCATAGAACTTTAAAGAAACAATTCCGATATACTTACTACTTATTTCCGTTGTTTAGCGTAACGTTTACCGTTCACGCATCGCACGCATAGGAAAAACAGCCTTAATTGATACTACCAATCCAAAAAAAATCGAAATCGAAACAGCAATTTTTGAGATTAGGGCGTTCAACCAAACAAACTCAAAAGTTTGATAATATATCAACTATGCCTATCTAAAAAAACCACGTCAATCTAAAACTCCGTTGCGCGGATTTTGAAAGACTAATGCGGAAAAAATAGCGATTCTATCCTGTAGGAGCTGTTTGCTTTTCCGGGATAAAAAGAAGCCTATGAGCTATTCCAGGATGGTACGCATGCATTCGATCGTTGTCCCATATGCCTTGCTGTTATCTGTGAAGAGTTATCTCCGACAATATTTATCAGAGCTTCATTATTAGACAGTACATGCTTAATAGTATACACTTTCAAATCAAAAAAGAATTATTAAAATCGGTTCAAATTTAACGGAGTTATGAAGTGAAGTTGATAAAAATTTTCATCCCGTTTCCCGTAGGAAACTTATTGTTTATCGGGGTAAAAAGTATCCTATATGTTGACCCGGAATATCAGCTACAACTATACCAAATTTTATTTGAATCCATTCAGTAGTTTCACGTGATGCCCGGAAAGATAGACAGACAGACGGACGGGCAAAAATTAAATAAAAATCTGTTTTGGACTCGATCGTATCGATAATAAAGCATCCCTCGGTCAAATTTTTCAAAATATATTAAATGTACAGAAATCTTCCAGTTATAGATTTTCAAATAACTTTGCAATTTAAAATATTTTTTTTAAACTGTTGCATTCACATTGACTTTATTCACTTTGCTATTCACAATTGAACCGTTTGAAAATATTGGAAATAAATAATCCTAATTGTTTATGATTTGTGCCATTAGCTGGCGTATAAGTCAAGAAGCGTGGAGTATATGACATAAACTTACGACCAATACAAATTATTTTTAAATAGCGGAAACTACACAGACTTTAGTAAGCGTTCCTTCGGTCAAAAAAAATCTAAGTTACTCCCTAGTCACGCCTAAAGAAGTTTTACTTCACACCTAATCAAAAAAAAAACAAACACACATTCGCAATTATAATATTAGAAGATATTGTCGGACCAACCTAATGGCCAACCTGATGGTAAGTGGAAAACCATCGCCTATAAACAGCGTTACATTTCGCAGGACATGCCGCCCGGCATCTATGAATCGGAAATGCTGTTAAAAAAAATGAAAAATAAACTTATTTTACATTGTACGTAGATTTAAAAATAGGAAACGTATCGATTATGCCTAAAATTTTAAATATGCTGAATAATCGAAACATCCCCTCGTAACTGACTCTCTTTAACATGCACCTTTGCCGTTAACCCGTTACATAACGTGACCCGGGCCGGCATAAAAACAAACACATTTCCAGCCCTAACATCCGGGTTTACGATTGAAAACAGTGCTGTACCATCGCTACGCGGTCGCAATGCAATCACTGATATATAAAACCCAAGATATGGACTAAATGTATACAAACAAATGGCAGGTCGTTCGCTTAGTGGAGAAATAAACAAAATTTTAGTAAATATATTTTTTAAATAACTTTTAATTCTAGTGTTTTGTAAAAATTGACAGAAACTACATTGTTTACGTCTAACACACTTAAGTAACCTGACCTAATTTAAAATGTTTACGACCTGTCATTTGTTTGTTTACATTTGGTCCACTAATACCGGCCGCATTTAAGCTTTAGGTTAAAATAACGAAAGTAGCTATCAACATCACCTCACAATAATGGAAATATTATATGTGTGAATAAAGTATTTTTGAATTTGAATTTAGATTTGATGAAACCTTAATGAAGCGTATATATCTAAGGGAAGTTAATTAGACGCGTTTTAAATATACTTCCTATCCGTACAATCCAACAAAATTATCCACAAATTCAATATAGATGTATGTATTATAAAATATATTAACGAAATAACTACTTTAAAATAATGAGATATATTGCATTTTACTTATTTTCATGATGTAATAGTAGTATATATTACATATAAATTAAATTAATTATATACATAGGATAGAAGCAAGCGTGCCTTTAGACAATAAAAGAAAAAGGTGGACAAAGAGCATTAATGGCTTAATTTTCTATAATCTGTCACAACCAGAAATATCCATATCGAACAATTTAAAATTTATGTTTATGTATTGTTGCAGGGATTAGTATCTTTGGCTTTTTCATGTCAACGGCCGCCAACATTACTTTTTATTTAAGGGGAAAAATTAATGGGGTTGTTTGAGGAGTATTATCATTCGGTACGGGGCCCTTTCTATTACGTGCCGTGAGGGCACTTCACATCCGGGGCATAAAATGGCGAATGTGTGCGTTTGTGTGTGTGTGCGATACACCGTAGTGTAGTTTTTATGCTTCAAATAGATATATAAAAAAGGAAAAAATATTTGAAGTGAATAGTGAAAAATAAAATCATTATGACACATTGCAATTTTTTTTCCTATATTTTCTTATTAGCTTCTGATTTATTAATTTAAGAATTATCTTCTAAGACGCACTGAAAACAAAAGTTAGAATTTATTTTATCAATATACAAACTTCCCGCGGCGTGTTACTAAGAGGAAAGGTTAGGATATTAAGTACTTATCTATTAAAAAAATCGTGATCTCTTATTAGATCTTAGTCGATACAACAATATGACGTCTTCTGACGTCGGTGTTATAAAATAGCTCTTGCCCACCGCTGCACCTGGTCTTTATTGAAGTTTTATTTTATAAATTCCCGCTGGAGCTGTTTCGAGTTTTCATCATATGATGAAATACTCGTAGGAGACTCATAGAAGAATAGGAGCATAGCACCAAGGAAGAATGTTTTAAAATCAAGGTTTTTTTTTTCCTTTTGAGAAATTTCGCTGCGTGCGCTGCGTAAACGGTAAAATTTTCGATCATGTTTCACAAAGATGTTGCTCTTTAAAACTTAAAAAAAAAAGTCCGCGACAGCATATGTCTATCTTTTAAGGTTGACTTATACGCGGATGAAAT
The DNA here is from genome assembly GCF_905163445.1 of Pararge aegeria. NCBI lineage: Eukaryota > Metazoa > Arthropoda > Insecta > Lepidoptera > Nymphalidae > Pararge > Pararge aegeria. The sequence goes on along the minus strand of NC_053195.1, from coordinate 2,977,636 downwards.
CGCTAGTATTAAAAAAATAAATACCGTCTAGTTTAGCATGTCAGGCAACCTTCGAAACCTAGTGACTGTACCGTCACACTGGCGGCTATAAGCTCGTGATGGCGTCGTAAACGTTTTTGGCCTTGCCGGGTCGTTGCCGTAGCCCATACGAGGCACTACGTCACTCCGTGGGCTAGTTTTAGACACTACATACCTAGCGCTATTATATTATATTATGCTACAGATAATAAACTTCAAGATGGCTGGCAGAAACTAGGAACTGTGCCTATCTATGCTGTAACCTACAGTAGTTTGGACGGATACATCTGCTACGATTTGCGACACGCCCCGTTCTATGGCCAGTCGGTTATAGTTGCGTTCAACAAAGGCGATCAGACACAGAACTGGACAATGTGATAATATGATAAGTATCGAAGTTACAGATGTACACTATGGGATACGATACCTTATACTGTACGAATGATACGGTGGTAAGGATACAGGGAATGGATCGGAAAAAAGATTCATAACCGAACACAGTTTATGAACGGATACCTTTTAATGCCTAATTTTTTTTTTTATGTTTATAGACGAGCGCTTGACTGCAATGGTAAGCGATGATGCTGCCTAAGGTGGAGCGCGCTTGCCTAGAAGAAGCCTTTTCACTCTTGATTTGAACGTACTCATATTGTAGGTACTGGGGAAAATGGAAGCTGGAAGGGCATTCCAGATCCTAGCGGTGCGGATCAGAAACGAAGATGCGATGCGCTTCGTACGCGTCCGCGGTATATCGGTCCTTACGGTTCCTCGCGGTTCGATGGTAAAATGGCGAGGGGGAATTAGATCAAACAGTTCTTGAGCACACTCTCCGAAATATATCCTATAGAACACCGTAAATAACTGACAGCCTGTTTAATGGCTAGTCGGTTTTGTCCGATGAACATAAGACACAGAGCTAGACAATTTTATGATATAATACGTATTCAAGTAACAGGCGCACACAGTGAGCTTCGAGACCTTAGACGATACGAATGATACGGAAGAAAGTGACCAGAGTGATTACGTATCTCGCGACAGGCGTTATTCTCGCGATCACTGCTGTCAAACGTCATCTTAGTAGTTTTATTATATGCAAAAGTGACGTTTTATTATATGCAAGCCTGTCGTGAAATACGTAATCAACCCTCCACTATGGACAGATAACTCGCGACTCGGTCCCTGCTACGGAAAGTAGACTTATGTACGATCAGTAAAGTCGAACGGACACGGAACTGGGGCATTTGATGATATGATACGTATTGAAGTTACAGGCGTACACAATGGGATACGATACCCTACACGGCACGAATGATACGACGATACAGATAAAGTGATCGGATCGGACAAATGATACGTATCTGAACCTGGCTTAAAATGAAACACGCCTACTAGAGTTAAACTTTAACAAGAATTAGAATTGTCTATTTTATTGGAAACAATATTAATTTGCTTCGATCGAACTATTTCAATATCCCTATAGTAACTGCCTACTAAACAATTAAAGGTAGAATGGCTTTTTGTCAAGGGGCGGTATAAAAAAGGACTTAGAAATTCATTGTGAGCGGGCATTCTGGCCTCGTCAGGTCATTGCCGCTATTTAGAAGGCTAAAGGCTAAAACACGCACTGGTATACCGGGTCAGTCCTAAACGGGACTCTTTTTCTTTCAATTATCCCATGTGATGTGGGGTCCGCACAAAACGTCTTCTTCAAGCTTGAAGAAAGACTTATCCCTCACATAAGCTGGTTCTCTTTACATCTATACTACGTAGGTTTTGTTAGACGCTGGACACTAAGTCGAATGTCGCTGAGAACGCAGAGCGGTTTGACCTTAACATTAACAGATATATTATGAATATTAGGCTTAATTTTCTATAGTCCTCGAAAAGTAGAAGAATCTGTATGGTGTAATTTATAATTTCTTCAATCCTTATACTCCACACCAAACAGACCTGCGGCAATGTTCACTCTACACATCGATATGTTGACTTTACAATGAATAATTGTTAAGTCCGGCTTCGGAGCGTAACGTGCGTAGAGGGTACATTGCCGAAGATCTGTTAGGTTAGGTTATTACGATTGAAGAAAGTTTAAATTACACCACACAGATTCTCCTGCTTTTCGCAAATTAAACTTATTTCTCACAAAGTAACGCCTGCTTCTATCCAATATTAACAGATAGATAATAAGTTATCAGCGATTTATAATTTTCAGCCCGTTTATTTATTGTTATATATGACTATTATTTTTATGAATTATCTATAGTAAGGTTTTGTGTTGTAGGTATTGTTCAGGGGCCGCGCAAAAAAGGACTTGTAAGTAAATTGTGAACGAATATTTTGGCCTTGTCGGGTCGTTGCCGCAACCTAGGACACGTCACTGCTAGTGAGCTAGCGTGTACCACGTCAGGCTTCGATAGGGCTACCGAGTACCAACTACTATATTATATATTTAAAAATAAAAACGAAAGATTTTTGTTATCTGTGATTTGGAACAAAACTGTAACTTATTTATTTATTTTGTACCAATGGAACTGATATAATCATTTACTATAAAAGATGCAGACAATTAGACACTTATTTTCTAGATTAGATAAATAGATTATATGACTGCTGATTGGCGCGGTGGGCAGCGACCCTGCTTTCACAACTGGAAAGTGTTTGTGTGATAAACAAGAATGTTTTTCGGCGGCGGCGGGTGTTTATATGTATATTATAAGTATTTATGTATATTATTCATAAAAATATTCTGTTATCTCAATACCCATAACACAAGCTACGTTTACTTTGGGACTAGATGGCGATGTGTGTATTTTCACGTAAGTATATTTATTTTTCTTATTTTTTTTAAATGCAAGAGAAATGGAGAGTTAAGAGACATATGAAGCATTTAATTTTTCTCCGCGGACGAGCTCTGTCACAAAAAGCTCCACATCAACACAAGTATGATGTGTCAAAAATAATAAAGTAATACTATAGTTTTTTTTTTGAGGTTGTAGCGGTGATAGCGCAGTGGGTAGGATTTCGACTTCACTTTCGAGAAGGCGAGTTCGAGTCCCAGCACGCACCTCTAACTTTTTTAAGTTATGTGCGTTTTAAACAATTAAAATATCACTTGCTTAATCGGTGAAGGAAAACATCGTGGGGAAACCTGCATGCCGGAGAGTTCTCCATAATTTTTTCAAAGGTACTCGTATGTGGAGTCCACCAACCCGCAACTGGGCCAACGTGGTGGACTACGGCCTCAACCCTTCTTAAGTGTTAAGTGGTTTATATGATGATAGATTTTAAGGTTGGCAACCCTACATTATCAAACAAAGTTCGCATATTGCGTCATGCCGAAGATTAGTTTGGCACGTCAGAAGTGGGATGAGGCCAAATATAGGCAGTTTCGTGACAAAAACTGAAAGTCAGTAGACTGCAAAAGTGAAAGATTTGTTTGTTTATACTTCACTAGATCAGCAATAAAACAAACTTTATGATTACCTAGTCTCGTCTGGTCTAGTGATAAACATGTATATGTAGTAGTATACACTAAGTTCGGAGGATCTTCTGTTATGTTTTTTAAATGAACTAGTTTAAGTTAGCCGTTGACCATAATCCTACCTGGTGAAGATGCGTCTGCAATGTTAGCGGGCTAACATGTTAGGGGTATGGCAGTTAAAGTTAACCTATATACTTGTCGGTAGGGTGGTTGCTAGCCACGGCTAAAACCTCTTATCAGCCCAGACCAGAAAAATTCTGAATTCATTAATACTCAAATTGTCGCTGCCAGTTATCAAACATAGGACCTCCCAGTTATAAGTCCATAGCGCTGTCCACTTAACCAGGGACGTAGAAACCTCTTGTAATTCAAATCAGCTTAAATAAGGCAATAATATGGTATCAAATATAACCCAATAGAGGCAATCTCCAGATGACGGCTAGGTACATCGCATCGAGGCGTATGACAAATATAGTCGCTATACAAACGCTCGTGGAGGATCAGCCTTATATTTTCAACTCTAAATGATAACTTACGATAATGTCACGTACAGACCTCGCTGCGTGTTAAACACTAAATACTATTAAAAACAGATAAAGGTATCCTAAATATTATTAATTAACATACATTACAAAGCATTATAATCAGTATACCAGACAAGGCTTCATTAATAATTAATTTCATCATACATATAAAAATTTGCATAGGATGTATATAGTATACCATTATGTTAGGTATAATGATGTTTTGCAGACGGAATAAATTAAAACTTTTGACTTTTTGTGAGTTCATTAAGGAATTGAGTTTTATTTCACGCGTACGAGTGTTTGGCTACGACTTTTCTTGCGTTTAATGTGGGTCATTTTCTTAGGTTGATAAAAATGTATGCATAATTTGTCGCTTTTTTAGTCATAAGAATCGAAAGAAGAGAATAAAAGCCTTTGACTTTTATTCTCAGAATTTTGATTGATGATTCTTCGATTTTATTTGGTAAATTATACATCTTGTTTTTACATAAAAACCACCAAATGAACAAACCGCTAATCAAGTAAGTCTCTCTCTCTCTCTCTCTAATAAAATAAAGGTTACACCTCGCATATTTAATTTCAAGTGTAATTTTGAAAGGCGGTCAAAAACCATAGTTACTCCATTGTTAAGGCTGCAAGTAAATTATAGGAACCTTGAATAGTTATCTAACAAAGCGTTATGATAAAAACTTCATTGTCAAAGTGTTTTCTTATGGCTAATCAGGAAATAACTCACTTCAGTAATAATTTTGCCTACATCACAATTTCGTGTTATTTTCCAGAGGTGACAGCACTGACGAATCGTCACCATCATATGATATATATTAGCTAATTATTAGTATATAATATATATTTATTAGTTTTTGGAATTTATATTAGTTTATTTTTTATTAATTTATCATATTATGTATAAATTAGTTTATGTATTAGTATGTAGTTATTCGCATGTATGTATTTTAACATTAATGTACCACTTGAGTCTGTTCTCCTCTCTTTTTTCCTATTTCTAAGGTTGCCTGGGAGAGATTATTCATGTTCCTTTTTTTTCTGTTTCTTGTACATATTCTTAATGTGGTGTACAAATAAATAAAGTGTACACAGGCGACTCCTCCCTGGACGAAAATGGTTGAGGCTGTATTCCACCATGCTAATAAAGTGTGGATTGGCAGACACCACACGTCTTTGAATCGTCATCGTTACCTCATTATCAACCCATTACGAGCCCACGACATTGCATGCTTCTCCTCTCGGAACGAGAAGGGTTTAGGCCGTATTCCACCATGCTGGTCGGATGAGGATTGGGAGACACCACACGCCTTTGAGAACGTTATGAAGAACATTCAGGCATGCAGGTTTCCTCCCAATGTTTTTCCTTCACCGTTAAAGCAAGTGATAATTAAATTTCTTTAAATCAAAACGCACAACGGAGTTGTACACCAGAACGCGTTATAAAAACTTAAAGGTTGGCTTTTTATAACTCGTATAATTCCTACCCCTAAGTTTTAAACAACTTGTACTGAAGATACTTTCCACTTTCATCCCGTGTAATATATGTCTGTTATTACGAATATCATCACAAATTATGTTCTTTTTGTGTAACTACCCTCCTGTCAGTGGCGTGCATAGAGGCATACACGAACACGTATAGAATTGTAAATTGTATTGTTTTAGTTGTAATATTTTTATTTTGCTTTGTTTTAGTCTGAGCGTGAGCGTTAATAGGTGTTACACAGTTTTTAACTAACACAGTTGTTACCGTTCCTTAGATTATAAGAATCCGTTGTAAATGAGACACAATAAAGACAATTATTATTATTAATATAAAATAAATTAATATCATCTGCCCGGGTCGTGCATACACGGTGCATAACCTTTATGCACGCCATTGGTAGCAGAAGATAATTTTTTATCTTTTTCCCGCGGAGAAAAGTCTCCTGCGGCTCCGTCGGCAAAAAGCTCTACTATTACTCAAAGAAGCACAAAAGTTGTTTATTTATTTACTAAAAACAAAACGCCGTAAGTTTGAGCCCGCTGAACCGTGCGTCCGGCGCAGTGCGCGGGCGCACGCGAAAGTGAAACCGTTTGACTCCTGACCCGCCATTGTGCCCGCGGCCTTGGGCTTTGTAAACAAATCATGGTGTTCGTACTTTTGTATCATAGGAAATACAGTTTTTCATTCAACATCATCATTAGCCTTTTTTTTATATAGTAAAGTAATAATTGACAGGCCAAGCAGATGGAATACCTTCTTATGGTGCCTCCCACTCTTGGAGATAGGCGACCATTTCGTCATATAATTTTCTCAGTCAGACGTCGGGGACATCGTCTTCGCCGGCGAAGACGCTGAGCAGATATTGATTGTGTTCTGGTTGCATTGTAGGTAGTATCGAATCGTCAGGGTCGTGAACGATATGTTTAGGCCTCCTCATGTTAAGAGTAGCGCTCAGGTTGGGTGAGTAAAAAGAAGCCGCAACTATGAGAGGGTTGTGATGTCGTATAGAATATTAATAAACGTGTCGTTAGTTGATTTTCACACTATTCAGTGTGTTGCGTGTTCTATTTAAAGCCAATCCCTGAACCCTAACTCGTAATAAGAAATATTCGTGGATGAGAAACTATGAGTGTCAGTTTGCCAAATATATAAATAGAGATTTCAAAATACGTCCCATTGAGGTTCGATAATTAACCGTCTGCGACCCTTCCGTAGGTCTGTCATTAGATGCCGCTTTGTTTCTTGGCGGGGTGTCAACTAGAGAAATAGAAAGATACGTTGTACACATTTAAAACGGACGTTTACAAATTAATAAAATTTAAGCGTCGTTTAACGAAATGCGATGCGTTTAAAAAGAGAACAGTTTCTGTTTGGTAAATATACCCATTTCCCAATTTATTGGCTCGCGATCGATTATATATAGTCAAAAGTCAAAGTCAAAGATATCTTTATTCAAGTAGGCCCATAGGTGGCACTTTTGTTGCGTACATAAGAATTACACGGTAGTGCAATTTAATTTTTTGGTTTCAGCGATATACAATTTTACACTAAATTTAACGAACGGAAAAACGTGCGAGGAATAAAGGCTTAGTATTAATTTACAGTGAGATTGAGATGAAAAAAAAATACCCATCTAAATTTACTGTTGGCTCTTCTTAGACCAACACGCGTTTTCAACCCTGGTAGCTTTAGGTTTACGTTGGCGAACGATCACCATCCCCTGACAAGTATGTAAACATATATGTATGAACGCTTCATAAGTGCCCGTGATAGGCCCTACATGAATAAAGAATTTTTAAATTTTAAATTTTAGGTACGTAGGTACGTTCCGGGGTTCAAACTTGGTCGCCTCGAAGAACAAAGCCGACATCCCTATCACTATGCTATCACCGATTGTATTATAATCTTCTCGGTATTGTTTTTATTGTTAGTTGTTAATGTAGGTACATATTAATAACAAATCTTATACTTTTGTGCGCGGGATTCATGAAACTGGAGAATGTGTCGAGTCTTTGAAGTAGCCGACGCCTACCTCTTGGCAAGTGTACGGCTTCTTTAATTCAATACATTTATTTATTAGCCTCATGCACAGCACACAATAGGTAGGTACAACGTATTAAATGACACAGATCCTGTGATTAACGTTTCCGATTTAGATCAAAACTCTTGCGAGTAGACAACATCGTGCAAAAAAGTAAAGAAGTATGTGTGTGTAACGTTTACGCGCGATAGAATTATAACTTTGATTATTATCTATTGTTGAAAGAGTAAAATCCGCCATTTCATTTAATTTCATTTTTTATTGTATTTAATATTTTCATTTGTCAAATAGAATAGTTGAGGGTCGTAAATTAAAGATCAACACATGCCAATATAATTTTGTCATTTATTATAACAGAATGTCGCAACCGTCAGAAAATTCATAAATAATTTATTTATTACAAAAGTTATAAATAAACAAGTATAATTAGAGATTTTCAAAAAACAATTTCAAATATTTTTGTTAAAACTGTTGAATTTATATTCACTTTGCTGTTCACAATTGATCCGTTTGAGAATGTTTGAAATAAATAATCCTAATTGAATATGATATTTGCCAATAGCTGGCGTATAATTCGAGAAGCGTGGAGTATATGACATATACCTACGACCAATCAATCACTATCTTATGAAGAGACGGAAAAACTTTTAATTATTTTGAAATAAGTTCAATTGATTAGATTCTCTCACACACACACACGCTCGCACACACGCGCACATACACACGCGCACACACACACGCACACACACACACACACACACACCACAAAATACATACACTCTTACACACACACTCGAAATCAAGTTTAACATGTTGCATGTATCCCTTTGTTGTATCTTATTTTATTTTAGTTAATATTTTTGAATGTATTTAGATTTTTTTGATAAATATCAAGTGAACAGTGGTAAATTTTAAGTTTTGGAGGTGGGCGTGATCACTGTTACGCAGTTTCATACTTTTACAGTGATCATCGTTTCATTCATTAGTGGTTAAGATATGTTATTGTTCACAAAATAAAATAAATAAATAAATAAATAAATAAATTACCTTAGGAATGTTGTAAAAGCATATATTCAACCTCACAAAGGTATACTGGAGCCGTAGTAGGCTTTTAGTTTTGAACTCTTTCTTGTTAAACTTGTACGTAAGTGTTTTGATTTTTTAATCGCGAAAACAAACATGACTTCTGACGTAAGCGTTACTAATCTAAAAAATCTGAGTTAGTCCCTTGACGCGCCTAAAGAAGTTTTACTTCGAAAATCAGCGTTAGTACTCTTTATGGAAACTAGCGTGACCGATAAGACGTTGGCTTGACTGATAATAACCATCTGTTAATAATTACTATCTGTCTAGGCCCGTCACTAATTAGGTACATTGCCTCGGGTAGAATGAACGGATTTTTGGCGGTATCTCAACACAGGTCACGTCACTACGATAAGTACCTATTTAGAGTCGAGTCATTTCATATCAACCCATTAAACGTTGTCTGGGGTTCAGTTTTAGTGCTTTTTGCAGTAAACCTGGTTGGCCCATGGAAGTACTAGCGTCGATTTGAGGACATGTTCTGAGTTCATGGCTGTGGGTTCGATTCCCAGAACTGGAAAATTTTTGTGTGATGAAAATGAATGCTTTTGAGTGTCTGGGTGTTTATCTGTATATAATGAGTATGTATGTATATTATTCATAAAAAATATTTTGCAGTCACCTTACCCATAACACAAGCTGCGATTACTTATGGGCTAGATGGCGATGTGTGTATTGTAGTAGTACAGTTATATTTATTTATTTACTGACATTTGATTTTAAAGCGGTTATAGCGCATTGGGAAGCGACTTCACTTTCGGGGGCCGAATTTGAATCCCTGCACGCCAATTACTTAATTAAAATATCACTTGCATCAACCGTGAAGGAAAACATCGTGAGAAAACCTGCATGCCTGAGAGATCTACATAATGTTGTCAAAGGTGTGTGGAGTCCACCAATCCGCACAGGGCCAGCGTGGTGGACGGCCTTAACCCCTTCTCATTGTAAGAGAACCCCCGTGCTCTGTAGTGGGCCGGTAATGACGATGATGATGATTTACCGACATACATTGCTGTGTTCCGATGTGCGTGGTTGTCGGTGTAATCACAGGCACATGACACCTGACGTTGAGGTTTTTAGCCGAAGCCGATCATAGTCAACTACTTTAGATAGCCTGAAGTTAAACCATAGTCGAGCAAAAAATCAAAAACTAAAAGAATCGCGCTTATAGACAAAAATAAAACGAGAGTACATTCCGCAATAGTGTAACGCCAAAAACAAGACAAATATTGGCTCATCATTTGTGCAAAGCAAAGCAAACCCAATAAATCCGTATGGCAATATTGTTGCAATCTTCTCCCCTAAGGTTCACTAGGGGCCCCAAAATTGTAGGCTATGCCATAAGTTAGAATATTTTGTTATTCTCATACACCCAGGTGTCCCCTAACTTTAAACATCAAGGGACAAAGTGACTAGTTTCATGTATTTTACTGCATAAAGGGTTTAAGATGTTCGAGGGCGAAAGGGTGACTTTGGAGGTCGAAATTTGGCCTCACCTTTAATCTTAGGCATTTACTGAATTAAGGTAAGCCAAAACTATTAGCACAGCTCTCTAGAAAGAGCTGTGCTAGGAGTATCTCTACGAGATCAAAACAGAAATGAGGAGATCCGTAGAATAGCTAGAGTTACCGACGGAGCTCAACGAGTCGCGAAGCTGAAGTGAATGGGCACGGAACAAAGCACGTAGAACCGGATGGACGTTGGGGTCTTAAGGTGCTGGAATGGCGACCCCGCCCGGTAAACGCGCCGTAGGTCCCCAACGAGGTGGACAGATGACATCAGGAGGGCGCTGGGAGCCGCTGGGGACAAGCGGCCCAGGACCGTGGATTGTGGAACTCCCTACAAAAAACCCATGTCCAGCTTTGGACGTCAATTGGTTGAATTGATGATGACGATGATTATAAAAGCTATTTATTACTTTTTATAAATACGAACTGGCACAAAACTCTTCCTGGTCCCATTAGTGGCCTTCGCGACCAGGGACCAGACCAAGTCAAGTGGTAGTATTTTAAACTTCCCCAACGTCTCTATTAGGAAATCAATTACAATTAGATTGAACCTAACTCGGTTATCAGATCACGTAGCTGTAACCACGAATTTGGTGTGCAATTATGGTAATCCGACCACAACACGGTGACCGGCGTTAGTCGGCTAATTATCCACCGGCCATTGTTAATGGGCCGTGTAATGTGAGTGCGATCTCATTTTATGAGTGCATTTTTAGAATACATGATTTCAAATTAACTTAGTATATTAGGTGTCTTTTCGTTTTGAACAATACGTCCAACTCATCGAAATGTGACTTTTAGCCGTGGGCCATGTAATGCGAGTGCGATCTCATTTTATGGGTGCATTTTTAGAATACGTGGTTGCAAATGGGCGTAGTAGAAATCAGGTGTCTTTTCGTTTGGAACAATATTTCTGACTTATTGAAACTAGGTTCTTAAGCATGGACCTGATAATTTCAATGAGAAGTAAAAAAGACGAGCGGTTATAACCTAGTGCAGGGCTTTTCAACCTGGGCGCAACGGCGCCCCCGTGGGCGCGCCGTAGGAAGTACAGTGTTGCGCCGGTGGGATTTCCATCTGTATTAAAAAAAAATCAACCAGTCAATAAAAACTAGTAATTCAATTCCACTGGGATGATTTGCCAACGCTTTAGAGTATTTTGTGGAGAGAGCTTAACCATTACATTGATGGGATGGTGTTTGTTAATTCTTTGTTAAAATATAATGAAAAATTTATTGTTTTATGTTTTGTGCTTATTTGCGTAAATAGTAGGTACCTATTTATTTCCACGAGCTAGGTTAAGGCGTGGGCGCCGCGCCGTGACAAACTTCTTAAGTTGTTAGTGTGCCGCGAACTTAAAAAGGTTGCGAACCCCTGACCTAGTATTTGTGTCTTGCCTATGATAGCCGAGCAACAGATTCTCACTTCAGGTGCCTACTCCAAATCTTTTAATACGAGAAACCTTTAACGAATATTTTGCTAACAGTCAGCATTGCAATGAAATAAAACATTTATTTATAAACATTACAGAAACGTCATATCTCGAATGCAATCCATTAGCGCTGACAAATGGTCCGTGTAATACGAGCGTTCACTTGTAATAGTTGTAATTACGCTGTAAATGTTAAATGATAAAGGAGGAAGCCTTTTGATTTATACGATCTGTTTGACCTGGAAGTGCCAATATAAACGGCATGGTTCTTCTCTTCATTGTGTTATTTGCTATCTGGGATTTAAAATTGAGAGCTTTTAGGTGAGCTAGTGCTAACTGAGAACCACGAGGACCAGGGTTCGATTTCTGGGTCAACAATCCAGACCTATATTGTTAATGGTGACCGGTGGTAGAGTTACTACAAACAGACAGATTTGACGTATCGAAAATGCTTATACTCGTATGAGGCATACTTGAAATAAATGAATTTTTAATTTTGAAAGTGTCTCTTTGTTTGTTTGTTTGCTAGATAACGAACATAGTGACAGCTATACCGCTGCACCAATCCTGATTAAATATAGTCCAGAGATATTGATTGGCAGGCTTCGCACGCCTTTGAGAACATTATGAGAACTCTCGGGCATGCAGGTTTCATCACGATGTTTTCCGTACCGTTAAAGCAAGTGATATTTTAATTGCTTAGAACATTACGTAGAAAAGTTAGAGGTGCGTGCTGGGATTCGAGCTCGGCCTACCGAAAGTGAAGCCGAAGTCCTAGCCACTAGGCTATCACCGCTTCGTCATTTCAATATTAAGATGTGATAACCGAATTGGCTTTAAGAACCTTGTTTTGGGATAAAAATCCCAGAGCTTTTGCTACTTTTCGGAATACAGAGAAAAATTGAAAAAGATGTTTGGAACATAATCATGACTTATGCCAAACGTCTTAAATTTCATTTTATTTATATGTATAGACGTATATACTGTAATCACGACACTACAGCCTCAAATACACTAGATCACACATCAGACAGTTTACTCTAGTAATACACAGACACACAAATCTAGCGCGTACTGTGTTAAATACCATTTAGCAAGGCGTCATTTCATCAGATGAAAGGAATCCGAAAATCAGGGTTGGCAAAAATGTTCATTCTGCTATTACAATTTCACACTTGGTTTAATTTCTGGTATTTAATAAATAAATATATTCTAGCGGAAGTGTGTTTGTTTGTTTGTATGTTTGTCTTTTCTTCAAGCTTTAACCAAGCAATCAATCAAATAGATTTTTTGGAATAGAGTTTTTTTTAATCTTTATTTATTTGGGACTTTTATCCAACACGGATATGGCAGTCCCGTCATCTTAGTTAGTTGAAAGTAGGAGAGTAACATAGGCAACTTTTTATACCATTAAAACATACGTTTCTCACAGGATTTGTAAGAAAGGCGAGCTACAAATAGTATTAGTATATTATATGGAGGTTTTCTATTGTGGATAACCCTGTACCAATCACCGAGCGGAATATTCGCGCGCAAACGCTAGTGACATCATACTGTGCCAGCGACCTAGCGAGGCCGCCGCTTCTATTAGATTACAACGTTAACATTACGTCGCACTTCGCTGACATCGCTGCAGACGGCTTTCTTGGCTTTACACGGCTTTCTTAGCTTTACTTTTATTTCTTTCAGTATGGTTTTTAAAAAGCCTGCCGGAATTTAACACGCTTTTATTAGCTTCACCTGTATGCTTGTATGTTTGTAACCGACTTCTTTGGACTCTATTTTGACCCACTTTAAACGGTCAGATTTCGTTCAAACTTTTTAATATCGAGGACCCATGACAATACACTAATTTGAGAAGATTATTCCAATTTTCAATATAATTTTTTTCTATAGATACTAGTAGTGTTAGTATTGATCATATTTCTAAACGTTTGTCTGATTCCGTATCTCGACAAAGAAAAATGGACAATGTTATTTCAAACCACAGACGGAAGTAGGTACGTTTTTTTTTGCTTAATTTTTGGGATAAAATAAAAAAAAAGCAATAGATATAGTAATATATATGTATAGATGTAGTCATATATTTTAAATTCTAGCCGTTGTTTTGTAATACTTTTCTTTTTGTATGCACTTTTTGTGGTGTGCAATAAAAGTATATTACTTTTATTCTTCTTCTTTTACTTCTTTTGGCGCGCTAGGGAATAATGGTGAGAGTAAATTTTTAAGATGCGCGCAAACACCGTCACAAAATACCGACACCATGAAGTTAGCTATAGTCAACATTTTAGTTTTTCTAAAAAAGGTTTGACAGTTGACTTGCAATAATTCAAACAATACCTTTTTTCGATTGTTAGTGTCGTTTTTTCTACAAAAGAAGGAAAAGTGAAAAGATAAAATTTTTGAAAAGATTTGTATCTTGTTACGCCAAAGAATTATAACTTCTAACGCGTGTACATAAGTTTTTTTTTTATGATATTTTCTTCAGATGTATATATATGTATCTATCTATACATATATATAAAAGAGAAAGTGTGTGGGTATGTTCCGCAAAGGCTCCGAAACGGCTGGACGGATTTCGATGAAACTTTCAGGGAATCTTCGGATTAACCTGGCGAGTAATCCTGTAAAGTTTGGTGACGATCGGAGCACTCCTATTTTTGAACTATCAAACTGTCAAAAACAGCTTTCATTTACTATGATGATATTCTATTGTTGGGTGTACATGGGCGTAGATAATGATCTTCACCCGCTCGAGAAGAGAATAGAAGAGAATGAATACGGAGAGAAATAAATGATTTAATATATTATGAGACTTAAATTGAAAATTTAATGATATAAGTTTATTGTTTAAATAAAATAAAGGAAAATCTAGCCCGGCGAAGCGGGCTGGGTACGCTAGTATATAATAAAAAAAACCTTAGTAAAATTATAAAATTTAATTTACTACGATCTCGATAACTAAGCAACAGGAGCCAGGGTAGGTACCCTACGTATTTTTTATGACTTCCTACATAACGATCTTGGCCCCTCAAGATTTAAGGACCGACAAGAGAAATACGTGCCGTAATCCAGGCGACATAATATGGGATTCCTAAACACAGTAATCTAGTTGGGTATTTTTTCACGACCTTCCTTGCGCATTGGGGATTTCTGACGCCAAATAACTGGGAGGTTCTGGGTTCAGAGGCAGTTTGAAAATTTATAATTTCTGGATTTTTTGCCGCCAAGCAATCGCTGTTTTCCGGTTCGAATTACAGGCACAATGGAGCGGATACGGATGCACTTTCGCATCTCTGACTTTTTGAAGTTATGGGCGTTTTAAGTAAATAATATATCACTTGCTTCACTTTGACAGCGGATTGGTGCAGTCGGCAGCGACCCTGCTTTCTGAGTGCAAGGGTTCGATTCCCACAGCTGGAAAATATTTGTGTGATGAATATGAATGTTTTTCAGTGTCTGGAAGTGTTATGTATATTATTCATAAAAATATTCATCAGTCATCTTAGTACCCATAACACAAGCTACGCTTACTTCGGGGCTAGATGGCGATGTTTGTATTGTCGAAGTATATTTATTTATTTCAACGATGTAGAAAAACATCGCAAGGAAACCCGCATGCCTGAGAGTTCTCTATAATGTTCTCAACAACGTGTGAAGTCTACACATCAGCACTGTCAGTGGCGTGCACTTCATACATGCACAAAAGCACTGCCTACCTTAAATTTTTTGTAAGTCTCATCAAGGAGAAGAATTTTTCTATTGACATCTTCCTTCTTCATGCATACCCTGGTCAAAAACCCTGTGCACGCCACTGGGCTCTGTGCCAGCATGATGGACTATGGCCTTAACCCTTCTTATATTATGTGAGAGAAAATCCGTGCCCTGTAGTTGTCCGGTATCCGTAATGGGTTGCTATGATGATAATGATATTGATTTGGCTTAATCTTATATCTTTAAACGAGCAATTTTTGTATACATATAATTGGAAACTTAGTATACAGGGGGCGATAAACCGATCTAGCTAGGATTCATTTTTAGAAAATGTCATTATATTTGTGTTATCCGGTAGTAACCGATTTGGTGCAACGAAGTTGCACGGGTCAGCTAGTTATTATTATTGTAACACTTTATTTGTAAACCATAATATATGCTAAATAGCTTTATCTCTGCCAGGTATCCTTAGAATTAGGAAAAAAAGAGGAGAACATACTGAATGTGGTACAAAACCTAAGCTTCAGGTTGATGGACACAGGACCAGACTTTGCAAGAGATTTCCATTCAATGCCCGGCCATCTGTTGGTCGGTTGATCATCAGATGGGACCATTTGCTTGGTACTTCAATTACAAATATAAAAAGGAATTGGCTAAGTCTTGAAGCAGTGCATACTGTGACACAATAGAAGGGTATTTGACCCTTCTGATGCCCCATTTTAATTAATTCCACAGGTTACTAATACGCCTGTAATAATAAGGTGCACGTACACACCAGACAAGTTAATTGAAAATAAACAGCATAAGATTAATTAACTTACATAATAATGATCACTTTCATAATTTATGACTATTAAGTCCTGGGCCATTAATTTTTATTGCCTAGTAAATCTAAAAGCAGGCGATCTTTGTATTGTTTTAGAGAAAAACGCTCTATATTTTCCACGTTTAGATCCTTATCGGGGACAGACTGTATTTTATATTACTATAATTACTAAAATAAAATTTAAGTTCGGCAACTAATTGGTTATGAAGCCTTAGTACCTACATGATTTGCTCGCTCGCCAACTTGAAGATACCGTCAAAGTATTTTTTTTTTATTGTTAGTTAACTTGCGACTCTTGCGTTGTTACATCTGTCCCATACTATACGGATGCAAGGCTTGGACTATTAAAGAAGACCTCAGGAAACGCATAGAAGCATTTGAGATGTGGACATTCTGACGTATGTTAGCCGTTAGTTGGACTCTCAAAGTATCCAATGAGTAAGTTCTGCGACGCGTCAACCAACGGCGTGAACTTTTGCACACCATCAAGATCAGAAAAGTTGCATATCTGGGGCACGTGCTAAGGCACGAGAGATATAAGCTCCTTCTACTTATTATGATGGGAAAAGTTGCAGGAAGAAGAGGCGTTGGTCGCAGAAGAAAGTCCTGGCTTCGTATAATCAGAGAGTGGACTGGACTGGAGTCGCGAGTGCAGCACAAGAATTTACGAAGCTGACTGCCAACCTTCGCTAGTCGGAGAGGCACCGCAAGAAGAAGAATATTAGTTAACTTATTTTCTTATGTCTATAATGGAGAGTGTTCTGAAGAGTTGTTTGCGTTGATACCTCCTTCCCTGTTCTCTGACCGCACCTCACGCCATAGAAATAAATTCCACCCTCATAATCTGGATGCCTGGTATTCTTCTACTGTTCAAAATACCAGATAATTTCTACCGCGCACTTGCAAATTGGGGAACAATCTCTCATCTGATCTGTTTTCTCAAAAATACAATCTAGGGTTATTCAAGGGGCGGATAAACAAATTCCTTAAAAGCCGGCAACGCATCGATGATCCTCTGGTGCTGCAAATGTTTATGGGCGGCGGTGATCACTTTACATCAGGTGACCCACTTGCTAATTTGCCCGCTATTAATATAAAAAAAACGTCTTTTATTTCAAATATCACCATATAATGTGTTTATTTCTTGTTATGAAAGAGCGGTGTCTTCTGACCCAGGGGTAGTAATGCTACCCTTAAAATAAGGCTCCGGCCATAAACGTTAACAGTAATTTAATTTACCCACATAAACTATTTTTGTTTTCATTTTATTTTCATGGCCTGATGCATCTTGCTTTAGAGTCGCAATCCGGTACATCCGATTTGCATTTTACAAAGTTCTGCAAAATCCTTAGTTATTGGACTTTAAATAATTAAACTATAGATAACTATAACTTAATATGTGCAAGATACTTTTTTAACATAAATTTAAACTTTATTTTTTCACAGCTAATGTTCATTACATTGTGTCGAGTGTTGTGGTGGGTCGATATTTTGATATAAACACGGGCGCATTTTCGATACACTTCAGTTTTGTATTGAGACTCAGACAGCGCAAAGGTACCTCCTGGTGTCTAAGTCGCTATCATGAGTCTATACTCTAATTATGACATGTAGGTATCTACTTATTAGTTGATACCTACATGTCATAATTATGTCGATGTCGATGATATGCAATTGAAAAAACATGATTTTTTCATAATAGTATAACTTATAATAATTCATAGAAGTAAAGTACCGCGTCAAATCGTTTAATTTATTCCGAAGGGCGTAAATTCAAGGTAACCATTATAATAGGTAAACGGTATTTTAAGAATTAATTGACTGTGTAGAGATTAGGGTTGTCAACTTACTCCTACATTTTTTGGCCGGGAAATTCAGCCTTTTTTTACCCCCCACATACAAGCTGCAAGAGTGCATCGTGCAATTATTTTATCACCGTAGTATATGTAAATGTTTCAGCCGGTTGGATGAGTATTAAAAAGATCATCATTATTATCAACCGGTTAAAGAGCGCGGGTTAACTATCAGAATCAGTACCACCGTAGTCCACTACGATGGACAAGGTCGGATAAGTAAACTTTAAGCGACTCTGAGAACATTATGGAGAATTCTAAGACATGAACGTTGCCTTACTATCTTTTCCTTCACCGTTAAAGCAAGTGATATTAAATAAAGACGTTAGAAGTGCGTGCCGAGTATGAAACTCGGTCCCCTCGAAATGGAGGCTGCCGCCCTAACCACTACTCAAAAACTTATCTGTCATTATCTATGTTAAATAATAAAATATATCGTGTGGCGCCACCATGGAATATTTTATTTCGCATGCGAATAATATAAGAATGACGTTTAGAAAAATTCAAATGAGACGTAACATCAATATTATAGCACGACAATAAAAGAACATGCACTTTTAATATTGACAAATCACATATTTTTTTTAACAACATGTTGGTTCTGGACTACAATCTCACCTGCTGGTAAGTTCTTATTCAGTCTAAATAAATAAATAAATATACTACGACAATACACACATCGCCATCTAGCCCCAAAATAAGCGTAGCTTTTGTTATGGGTACTAAGATGACTGATGAATATTTCTATAAATAATATACATAAATACATATAATAAACAGATGAACACCCAGACACTGAAAAACATTCATGTTCATCACATAAATATTTTCCAGTTGTGGGAATCGAACCCACGGCCCACTTAGAAAGCAGGGTCGCTGCCCACCGCGCCAGTCGGGCGTCAGCAGTCGGCAGTCTAAGATGGTATCGGGCTAACCTGTTAGGTGTATGGCTGTTATACTAAACGCATAACCCTTAACGGTTTTAAAGCGGCGCTTTCTTATCTTAACTTACTTGGCTTACGGCGATTGGCGGCACGTCTTAGTCAGTACGGCGGCAAAATTCCACTGGTGTAGCATCAGTAAAAATTCAGAAAATTAATTAATACCCAGAAGAAGGAAAAAGAGCAAAAAGGCGGTCACCTACTCGTTGGACGGATACGGTGAAATCGTTGACCCAGACCACTGTGGTGAAATGCTTTCGACACGCTACCAACCGCCAAAAGTAAAGAAGACTCGCGCGGGAAGCCGTGCAATCCAATGATGCCTAACGCCATGAAATTCATCTCAGCAGCCACAGCCACTCTGTCAAAAGTGCATGACTTAGAAGAAGAAGAAGAATAATTTTCAGAAAATTTTCCTTCTGGGTCTCGAACCTAGGAACTTAGCTTATGAGACCTCTGCGCTTAACACTGCGTCTTCAGCAACCTACCCCAAAAATCATCAAACGCAATATTCTGGAAAACAGAAGGTTTGACAACCCTAATAAAGTCTGCTTTTGTTACATATTTTGACAATACGGAAATTTAATGTTTCATACTAATAAATATTGGCATTTTTAATTAACAACTTGTCATAGATATTTCTATTAACGTGAAAATATTACTCAACCACTTTTATAGTTTTCTGTTTTAAATTCCAAACGTCTGATAAAACGGATGCAAATTTGTAAGTTTAGAAGTAACCTCCTGTTTTTCTGTATTGTATCAATCTTTGAAATTTGTTTAACTATGTCCTGATCTCATGTGTTCTCGAATGATAAATAGTGATAAAAAGTGAGATGCTCCGAGCTAAGCTCTCAAGTCACACCAGCGAAGACTTCGATCTTTACTCAGTAGGTGGTATTCCTTACTAATAAATGCATTAGTGTGTTCGTTAGTTTTTTTGTCTGTTTGTTTGTCCTTTGTTTACGCCCTTATTAACTAAACAACTTGATTTTTGGCATAAAGTTAGTTGAAAGGACGGAGAGTAACATAGGCTACTTTATATCCCACAAAAACCAACGTTTCCTACTGTGTTTAAAAAAAACCGTAATAAACTCTGAAGAAAACGCAGGCAGCAGCTAATATAGTATACCTAAAGGAGCACGTAAGCGATAGAAAAGTTTAGGTACGATAATATTTTTTTTTATATTCCACTACAAGTTAGCCCTTGACTGACGTGTCACCTAACGTGATAGTGCAGTCTAAGATGGTAGCGGGACAACCTGTTAGAGACTAGAGAGTCGGTAGTCATACCCCTAATGGGTTTCTACGCGACATCGCACCGGAACACGTCACGTTGGCGGCACTTCTTTGTCGGTAGGCTGGTAACTAGCCACGGCCAAAGCCTTATTACTCTAACTAGGTTGATCTTTAAATAGTTTAAAGTAAAAATTTGAAGTGTGTCATGGTGAAATCAAAAAGCACCCGGCTTAGATGTGGTCTTGTTTGTAGACCAGAGAGTGTTCGGAACCCTAGAAACTCTAGTTTCACGAATATAGTTCAAACTAAAGCTTCTAAGGTTACAAATATTGTATGTAGGCACGCATCAAAAGTGCATTTTACTATGGGCCTATTTGAATAAAATTTAAAAAACTCCGACTTTCAATATCGTGTCCTTTCATTTGATACCCATATTGAAGGAATTAAAAAAAAATTTAAACCGCTATTTTGTAGTGGCGGCCATCTTGAACTGATTTTCAACAAACATTATAACAATGCCGACTACCTACCTATCTTTTAATCAACAAAATCGGTTCATCAATTCTGAAAATACGATGCAGATGTTCATGGGCGACGGTGATCACATAAATCAGGTGACCCACGTGCTCGTTTGCCCGCTATTAATATTTAAAAAAACCCCATCCAGCCCGTTATCTTAGCGACAGGTTGTGAACTTACTGGCACGCGCCGCGTGTCAGTAACCTGGCCAGTCTAGCTTTCCCACGTGCGCGTATAATTAGCACCAGACGTTCACTTATTGTCTACTCTTCAGGGCCTCTTCCATAGAATTAAGAGCATATAGAACCCTCATTTAGCTATTGGATAGATATTGGATAGAAGCAGGCGTTACTTTGCGGAAATCCATGTTATATTATGAAATTTAAGCTTAATTTGGTATACTCCGCGAAAAGCAGGAGTATGGTGTTATTTATAATTTCTTCAATTCTTATACTCCACACTAAACAGATCTTCGGCAATGTATCCTCTATGCAGCATATACAGGTTCTCCTGCTTTTCGCGGAGTATAGCAAATTAAACTTAATTTTCAAAATATAGGATCTTGGTTCCGCCAATGGAGCATATAGGTGAATCCGGATAAAAATGCAGCATTGCTTTTCACCGGACGAGCCCGCCCTGACCTCAAGGACAAAAGGGACCTTAACTTACTGACACCCTTCATCCGTCCTATACCGTGGCAAAAGACAGCCAAGGACTTGGGTGTAACTTTTGACAGTAGCTTTAAATTCGCAGATAGTATGAGTGCAGCCAGTAACACCGCTAAGTTCGTCCTCAATAGACTTGTCACTTCGGCATAAAGTCACACTTTATAAAACCTGTATCCGCCCCATCATGTAAAAAAAATCATCATCAGCCAATGTGCTTCCATTGCTGGACGGCCTCTTTCAAGACAGTTAAAAAAAAATACCGGTACTCATTATAATATAAATACAGATCTTATAACAAAGAACAGATCTTACGTCGACCGCCGTATCCAGATTCTAGATTGTAAGGATATACAAATAAATAAAATTGAAGTATCCTTCTGTGATATCGTAATAATTGCCTCTTATGAAACTCGTTTCGAGTGTTTGAACGTCAGCATAACTTTTTTAGTCTATTTATCCCGGCAGCATGGCTAGCACGGACAGGAGATAAAACAATGGCCATAACAACAATCAGTTAGAGGGATGTACAGCATGATCATTAAAATATTTTAATGATCATGCTGTACATCCCTCTAACTGCCGGCCGATTGGCGCAGTTCGCAGCGACCCTGCTTTCTGAGTCAAAGGCCGTGGGTTCGATTCCCACAGCTGGAAAATGTTTGTGTGATGAGCATGAATGTTTTTCAGTGTCTGGTTGTTTATATGTATATTATAAATATTTATGTATATTATTTATAAAAATATTCATCAGTCATCTAAGTACCTATAACACAAGCTACGCTTACTTTGGGGCTAGATGGCGATGTGTGCGTTGTCGTAGTATATAAATAATTCTTATATCATATTTTTGTTCCAGTGATAATCATGCAGTCGATGATGGTAACGGGCTACTTGTAAGGATTATGGCAGTTATATTTAATCCATACCCCTCATCGGTTTCTTCGCGACATCGTACCGGAACGCTAAATCGTTTAGCGTCTTTGTCGGTAGGGTGGTAACTAGCCACGGTCGAAGCCTCCCACCAGACAAAATCAAACAAACCAGATTTTTCAGCGGATCTTCTCGGTAAACAGGTACCCCTAATCGATTTCTACGCGAAGTCGTACCGAAATGCAAAAATGTTCTGTCGTTTTCGGCAGGGTTTCATCTAGCCACGTCCGAAGCCCACAGTACTTAGACATCAAGCGTCTAGGCGCTTGGTATTGGATAGAAGCAGGCACTACTTTGCGGGAAATTAAGCTTAATTTTTTATACTCCGCGAAAAGCAGGAGAATATTAATTTATTTATTTATTTATCATGGACCACCGATAGTAGATACATTAAAACTTGCTCTTTTTTTTGGAATGAGTCACATAGTAAATGTTCAACTATTTACAGGTTATCACAGCATGCATTAAAATGTAAAAAGTTATTCCTATAAATTATTTACAGTTAATTATTAGTCTGTTAATATAAACCTTTAAAAGCATAAATATTTAAAGCTATGTTACAATGAATAATTTAACTTAATCAATTATAAGGAAACAAAAATAAATATGTATGGTGTACACTGTACAGTCTAAGATGGTAACGGGTTACTTACTTCTAAGGGTTATGGAAGCTATATTAACCCATAGTCCACTAACCGATAATCGGTTTCAAAGCGATATGTCGCAGGGTTCTTTATCGGCATTGGCGTGCACAGGGTCTTTGACCAGGGTATGCATAAATGGAAAAGTCCTTCGCCTTTATGAGTTATAAAAAATGTTAGGGTAGGCAGTGCTTTAGTGCATGTATGAAGTGCACGCCACTGTATGTCGGTAGGGTAAGCCACGGCCGAAGCCTCCTAGATCAGACCAGAGGAAATTCTAAAACTTAAAATCGAATCCGGACCTCACCCTTAAACCCAAAGATCTCAGCACAGCGCAACAGAGATCGTCACCTATCTATACAAAAGTGCACACTTGGTCACCTAACGCCTGTGTATACGGCCGTGTGGACTAGACCGCGACGATATATTACTATCTTTGATATTATACACCTGTCCGAGTGTCTAGACGCTTTTAAAAAAAGCGTACAAAAAACAGAAATCAACGGTTGGCCTGCTCTTTGCTAGCCAACTGCGGTTGAAATACATCAAAATATCCAGTATCCTAAGTAAAACGTTTTTTTTTTAATTATTATTACACTACAAGTTAGCCCTTGACAGCAATCTAGTCCAAGTTATTTATTTATTTATTTTATTTAAGATAATAGCGGGCGAATCGGATTCTACGCGAGATAGTACCGGAAAGCTAAATCGCTTAGCGGCACGTCTTTGTCGGTAGGGTTGTAACTAGCCAAGGCCGCAGCCTCGCACCAGACAAAATAAATACTTGATAAGAACTATTGAAATCTTACTTTACGGATAGCATTGACAGGAGATATACATTGAAGAAATATTTTTCTCTCAGAGGAAAGGACAAAATTTTATATTCTCCCACAGCTTTATCTAATCTCCGAGCAGTAACGCACAAGCGGCAAGCACACTCTACTTATAATATTATAATAATTAGAGGCCATCCCAGGTCCCCCCCCCCCCCCCCCCTTTTCTTACAGGAAATCTATTTTATGACTAGACGTGTCCAAAGTACAGTGTCAGGGGTATACAATGGTGGTACATGTATACCCCTGACACTGTCATTATATTATGGCCTGACAAATATTTTGCCATGCTATTTTAATGCTATCCGTACTGTTTGATTAAGTTCAGAAGTTTTAGGAGGACGATGTCCAGGGGAATCGCTTGTAGTTTAAATATGACTCAAATATGAAAACAGATAGTGAGTGTACATTAGTAATAATATGGTAAAGTTATACTGTTTGTGTTCACAGTGCACTATGAATCATTATCAGAGTCCTCAGTTTTTACACGCCTACAGCGCGGCTGGCATAGGAAATTCAAACTGAAAATTCATTTTTTTCAAGTAGGCCCTGTTTATAAGCACTTTTGAAAAGTCGAGTCAGTCTGTTTGTAATGACTCACCGGTTCAGAAGGCAGATTCTACCGAGAAGAGGCGGCAAGAAACTCAGCAGACTATTTATGAAAATTAAGCTTAATTCGATATACTCCGGGAGAAGCAGGAGAAGAAGGAGGTTTCGGAGCGAACGTGCGTAGAGGGTATATTGCCGAAGATCTGTTTGGTGAGGAATATAAGGATTGAAGAAATTATAAATTACATCATACAGATTCTCCTGCTTTTCGCGGAGTATAACAAATTATGCTTAATTTTCATTATATATCATTTTCAACATCATTTTATAGTTTAACAATCTTTAGAATTTTTCTACCTTGTGAGAGATGAGAGCGGTATTGCCTGCTTCCAAGTAGCCTTGTCGTTAATGTAGTTTTAAAGGAATTAGTCAATAATGTAGTGACCACGATTGATTAAATGTGATTTAATAAACAACACAAGGCAAGGCAGGAGACAAAAATATGAAAATTAAGCTTAATTTGCAATACCCCGCGAAAAAAAGAACTTTTTTCTTTTGTCAAATGAGGAGATGTAGCTCTTGGAGAAAGTTTTGATAATTAAAACTCTCAGTAATATTTTTTTTTAATCGCAGAATTACAAATATACCGATTCTAGCGACTCCTTAGAAAACATTTTACTCTTTTCGCGGAGTATTGCAAATAAATATAGGAATACGACAATTCACACATCGCCATCTAGCCCCAAAGTAAGCGTAACTTGTGTTATGGGTTCTAAGATGACTGATTAGTATTTTATGAATAATATACATAAATACTTATAATACACATAAACAGAAATAATTATAATATACAGATAAACACCCACTCTGAAAAACATTCATGTTCATCACAGAAACATTTCCAGTTGTGGGAATCGAACCCACGGCCACGACTCAGAAAGCAGGGTCGCTGCCCATTGCGCTAGCGCGGCCGTCAATCAATAAATCAATAATATATGAATGTCATTGTTAAAAATTTAAAATTTTATGTATATATTTAGGTACATAAAATCCGCTCTATTATAAATTTATATATTATTATCTGGGATTATGAGCTTTATGTCCATGTGGTAAGGTACAAGAGCAAGTGTGATGAAAAATAGTCATTTTTTCATTATACGGGTATTAAGTATATGTAGATTTTAACTCAAAAAAATATAGGATTTTGACTGTAACACAGGGCGGCATTTTGTAAGACATGTTCTTCGAATGCCCTGCGAAGTGTTTCTCTATTTATCCGCTTGGTGCGCTTATTATTACTACAAAAAAATGTGATATATAATAACAATCAATATAATCAATTTAAAAAAATTGCAATATGTAACACAGAGTAAAAAAAAAATTAAAAAAAATTGCAATATGGAAGTTTGTAACAACAGATTTGTTACAAACTTCCATATTCCAATTTTTTTTAATTTTTTTTTTGACTTTGTGTTAATAGGCTGGTGATGATGACTATATTGTAGCTATCTCACTCTAGCCAAAGAATTTCCGGACCCAATTTGGGTCCAGAGTTAGACAGATGAAGATATGGATCTGAGTAAGTACACTAGATACCTGTAGGCCGTTTATGTGAGCTGGTATCACCACAGCTGTGTTTAGATAACCGTATCAAAATTGCGTCTTAAATATTAATTCCGGTGCCAAAATTTATGCGTAGATCAGAAGTTCCCAACCTTTTCAACTCCGCCACACCAACAACTTCAGAAATTTGTCACGGCGCTACGCGTTAACCTAACTGGTGAAATAGATTGGTACTCACTTGTTAGTTAGGCAGATAGGGAAAAAAAAACATTCACTCTCACACATTCATTAAAAACAAATCGTTTAACAAAGAATTAAGAAAAATTAAACTACCCCATCCCATCAATGTGATGGTTGAGTTCGTTGATCTGCACACAATTATTCATAGCGTGGAATTCACGGCATTAGAATTGAATTATTATCATTGGTTCTTTTTTTTAATTCAGAAAGAGCGCAAAGCTTGTCTTTTTTAAGGCGCCCCTGGTTGGGAAGCCCTGGCGTAGATGAAGATGTCTAGCAATTTAAAAACATTGATAACTAATTTGATAAGCGAGTATAAATAAATAAAACAAGTATTTTGATTAGATAACTCCTCAAGATTTGTTTTTGCTCTTTTTTTCAAGTTAGCCCTTGATTACAAACTCACCAGGTGGTCAGTTGTTAAGGAGTCTAAAATGATAACGGGCTAACCTGTAAGGGTATGTCAGTTATAATAAACGAAATCACCTAATCGGTTTCTACGCGACATCTTACCGGAACGCTACATCGATTTCCGACACGACGGTAGGGCGGTAACTAGCCGCGGCCGTAGCCTTCTACCAGAAAATTCAGTAATTGTAAACTATCCCAAATAACCCTGTCGGGAATCGAACCCGGAGCCCACTGAAACTAGCTAGGCCTCCCACTTTCTATAGACAATGAAGCGGTAGGGCCCAGCGATATCAGCCATACCTTTCACATTCACTTACCATGAAGTGAGAAAGCAGTCAATATGTTACAGAATAAAGACATTGCCGTATCTCTCCCAGGCAAGCACGGTTCGCTCCGAGCCAGCAAAATCACTCACCATCGAGTGATATAGCGGCCAATCGCTAACTTGTCATCGAACAAAAAATCCCCCAACCTTGGCGCAAAAGGCAGTACAGTCAACTCGACTCGCCGGCAGCGGCATATCGAGGCACCGCGGGGAGCGCGTAACCTTGGCCGAGGCGACGAACCCGCGCCGGAATGCAAACAAGACCTGCCGACTGCCGGCCACTTGCCGAAATTGTGCAGCATACGATAAATACGCAGATAACTTCTGAGTAATATGGACTTTGAATGGCGTAGGTTAAATGGTGAACGTAAACCTCCCCTATAATCTAGCCAACACTAAGGGAGGTTTACGTTTAGCATGTAACCTACGAATTCAAAATCTGGCCTTGAATTTGGCGACCAGATGTGGTGGTGGTCTTTACGTGGGCTATTCGGCAAATAACTATAGTGAGACGGTCATTTTTTCAAGTCAAATTGGCGCTTTCAGAAAATGTTTATGGTTCCAATAGTACGATAAGATCTTTTTTCCTTTTGTTTTTTTTGGTTTTAGGCCTTTTGTGATTAATTTTAGCGCTTATTTATAACTATATTGTGGCAACATAATTGGTTTGTGTGATTTAAAAAAAACTATAAATTACTCTCATCTGTAAAAGTACGCACTGGTTTATCTATGGAAAATGTAATAAATAAACTACAGTCAGTATATTTTTTTTAATTCACAAGTTAAACCACGTCTGCAGTGTCACCTGGTGAATGTCGATGCAGTCTAAGATAAGAGCGGGCTAACCTGTAGATGGCATGAAAATTTTAAGCCATACCCCTGATCGGTTTCTACGCGACATCAGGCTGGCGGAACGTTAGGGTTTTAACTAGCGACGGAATAACAATTATAAGGGGTATTTTGATATTGCCCTAAACAAGCCTGCTACCATCCTACACTGCATCATCTCTTACCAACAAGTGAGATTGCAGTCAAGGTTTAACTTGTAGCAGAATAAAAAAATAATAGTCATTCTCGCTTTGAAACCTACTAGGGCCCGATTTCACCGTTTCAGTTTAAACGCGATTTAGTTTAAAGCCATCAAGTAGCCCAAGTCAGTTTACGCATTAAACTGGGTTCACGGCTATTATGGGTAGTTTACGCCAGCGTATAGCTAAACGTATAGCTAGCTATACGAAGTTATTAAACTTGGTTTTCGAAAGCATTTATGACAACAAATATCGTTAACGAGCAATCAAAATGGGTGTTTTCTTAAGTAAAACCTAGGAGCATTTTCATTTGTCTTGGATATTCTTTTATTATCATTAAGGCAATTTTGTTTAGTTTCGTATAAAATACTCAAGTACCAACAGACTGGATGTATGTAGGCGACGAATGCGTCTTGTTATGAATGGTGTTTTTCTTTATTGAGCCCATTTTGGTGATGACGTGATGAAGAGCTTTGGGCCTCGAAAACGAACGAAATACTTAATGGACAATAGACTCAAATCACTGGAAATTTATGTAAAAGTTTAGTTAGTAGTGTAATTTTCGTCCAATAGCTACTTATAACTTCAAAAATTCACATAGAAACAACTAGTTGAATTAATCTTATACCAATTTGGTTGTTACGAGTACTAGTAACAAAAGTAGCACCAACAAGCTAATGAAGGAATTTTGAACGGACGTGTAAATTTGGAAAAGTCAACCGCAGCCTATTTGCATTGTCTCACTAAATTGAACAAAAGCCTACAGCCTCCATAAATCATACTACACGCATGTCTCAAGTTTATTCTAACAAGATCAATTAGTCGTTAACGTCAGGTTGCCAGAATTAATTTTATACTGTCGTCAACTGGCACATAATGTCGCCCATGTGGAATGTTTGATTTCCCGTAGAACTTGTTTTTCCGGCATTTTAGTACTTTAGTCCTTGTTTGAAGTTTTTTCAATAATTTATAATTGATATAAAAAATTTGGCCCCTCAGTTTTCAAAGAGGACTGTAAGGACCGATCCGTTTTATCTCACGTATTTGCCCATACCGTCGCCCCCAACCTTTCCGAAGGCTAAACGATATCGAGTTTCGATGTTTCGAACAGCTATATCAATCAATATCTTGCCCTGGATTACTGAAATAAGTCATTATATTATATTTTTATTTTTAATAGAAATAGGAAATAATACGTATTAATTGTAAGGCAAACCGATTTGGTGACATTGACATGTAACAACAAATACGAGATTTTGCGAGATAGTAGGTTTCTTAGGTATTACGAAAATTAAGCTTAATTTTCTATACTCCGCGAACAGCAGGAGAATCTGTATGGTGTAATTCATAATTTCTTCAATCCTTACACTCCACACCAAACAGATCTTCGGCAATGTACCCTCTACGAACGTTTCGCTCCGAAACCGGAGCATCTTCATGTCGTGCGTAGAGGGTACATTGCCGAAGATCTGTTTGGTGTGGAGTATAAGGATTGAAGAAATTATAAATTAAACCATACAGATTCTCCTGCTGTTTCATAATATATTATGGATTTCCGCAAAGTAACGCCTGCTTCTATCCAATATGGTATCTTAGATATATTTATCAACAGTCCACTGCTAGAGTTAAGTCCTCTGCTAAGGGGAGGGTTTGCCCATAATCACCACGTTGGGCAGATTGGTGATCGCAGTAGATAGTAGTAGGACAGAGGACGCTGCTGCCCATTCTCCATTATATCCCCTTAGTCACCACGTACGACATCCGTTGGAAGAAGAGGGGTGGTGACAACTGTACTCTTATCTACCACGGCGTGTTACTATAGAAAAGCAATTTATGCTCGTCACAATACAGGAGTAGATGGTGAAGTGCCGGTAGAACTCCTCAACCATTAACGCCCCGGCTTCGGGAAAAGTAATATTTTGTAGAAGGTTATGAGGAGTTGAAATATGGCTATCACAGCTGATCAGTTTTATCTTAAGTAATTGCATATATACAGGCACGTGACACTCGTAACCTTTCTAAAGGCTATACGCACGATGCATGTACTTTAAACTTGCCCTAAATTATTAAATAAGGCTTTGGTTTCTCAAGTAATCATTATTAAACTTTGCGTGCATTTTTCAAGACAATATAATAGTTTTATTGTATATAAAAATAAGTAAAAAGGATGCCGCAAAATACTTACAAAGCGACAGCCGCTAGCAGAATTGAAAATTAAATGTTGGTCTTGAACTGGGTCAAAGAATCTTAACGCCCATAATGCACTCAATCTGATTAAAACAGTTGTTTCAAAACTGACATAATTCAAGTAAAATTAACACTACAGTTTTATCTGCAATTTAGCACACACTGCAATGGCAGCGACCTGCGCGAAGGCTAGCCGGCACCGCGTCTCGTTATATAACAAGTAGACAAACTCGGACAATATGCGGCGAAATTTACCAGAGTACCTACTGATTACCTGCATCATAATTTTGTCTGATTGGAAAATGATTTAACAGGGAACTGTTTACCTGCATAATCATTTTGTCTGATTGGAAAATGATTTACCAGGGTACTGTTTCCTTATCTACCTTTACCTACTGGTTGGTCAAACATTACTTATGGAAATTATATCTATTTCTAGTTTTTAATATTAATCTATGTATACATCTATTGCAATAATGTACCCTAC
This sequence comes from Pararge aegeria, assembly GCF_905163445.1. Classification (NCBI taxonomy): domain Eukaryota; kingdom Metazoa; phylum Arthropoda; class Insecta; order Lepidoptera; family Nymphalidae; genus Pararge; species Pararge aegeria. The sequence continues at coordinate 2,947,100 of NC_053195.1, read as the reverse complement.
TATACACTTATACTTATAGAAGCGGTGATAGCCCAGTGGGTAGGACTTCGGCTTCACTTTCCGGGGTTGAGTTCGAATCCCAGCAAGCACCTCCAACTTTTCCATGTTATGTGCGTGAAAATATTACTTGCTTCGACGGTGAGAAACATCGTGAGGAAACCGGCATGCCTGATAGTTCACCATAATCTTCTAAGAGGCGTTTGGAGAGCTTGCTGGACTACGGCCTTAACCCTCCTCATTGTGGGAGGAGACCCGTGCCCGGTAATGGGTTGATAATTGATATGATAATAATGATGAAACGAAAGGGATTCTAACAATTAAAAGGTGTTGCCTGTTTAAATATTGCAGTATTACAACGTTATGCCTCATTTAGTTAAGGCCCTAAGACCAACCTCAATGTATGTTGCCATTGAGGTTGTCGAAATGAGCTCGAAAAACACTGCTTAACTATTCCGACGTTATGACATTTGTAGGCCCTAATGATGGCTTAAAACTAAAAAAACCTAAAAAAAACGTATTTAAAAACCAAACAAATCGGGATGTTAGTAATACGACTATACATAGATTTTATAATTACAATATTGTTTGTTTATCAATACATAATAATTATTATCTATTTCGCTAATCCAAAAATAAAACAATAACAAAGTGTGGCGCAATCGAGATTGCACAATGACTTTTAATACGCCCAGTGCGCTGTTGCACCACTATTTTCCATACATTTTCATAACATTATTTATTATCTATGAAAGTCGTAACATTGTCATGAAGTGTTCATTTCCCAGTTCACTTCGTGCATAATTGAAATAACAAACCTCGGAAACAGGGTTGGCACTTAGCATTAAAAAAAATGGGAAAATATCCTATAAAAAGATGATGTGTATTCTAAATGTTATTCTCTGATCCCTAGAATACTCCTAAACTCCTTACTGTTACTCCTAACTCCTTACTTACTCCTTACTCCTGTACTGTACCACACTTTTCCTGTGTGTTATAAGTGCAATAAAGTGGAAGACTTCTTCTACTACTCAAAACATGTCGATCTCTTGCTCTGTGAAAATCAAATCTATCTGAGAACGGTAAATGTTTCCAGCATAAAAAGTACCTATTTTTTATTTCAGACTGTAATCTATCAGCTCGCTTTATTTCATCTAGATCCGTTCAGCCATTCGTGGTGGAATGATGGACAGTGGCATGCACTTGATACATGCACAAAAGCACTGCCTGCCCTAACATTTTTGTATAACTCATAAAGGAGAGGGATTTTTTAATTTTATGTCATCTTTCTTCTTTATGCATACCCTGGTTTAAAACAAAGTGCAACCCACTTAGTGCACAGGTCATGGAGTAACAAACACCCATCCAAACTTTCTTATTTATAATATAACATGTACACATATAGAAACCTAGCCCACTTCGTGCATAAATAAAAAAAACATAACAAAGAAATATAAAAAAATCTATCCCGGAAATTAAACAGTTTTTTTTAATCTAAGCATCTGGGTGATTTTTGTAATAACTTTTTAGTATCTATGAAAACGTTACATTGTTAGGAAGTGTTAAAGTCCAACTGCTTGATTGTAATAACAAACCACAGAATCCATTTTAGCATTTGGCATACAAAAAAACAATTGAGGATTATTACACAAATTATTTTAAATCAGATTTGTTTAATAATAAGTGTGGCAAAACTAAAAAATGCATTGTTATGAAATAACATTAATAAAACCATAACCAAGTTTTACAACATTTGTTTATAGTATTCTAATAATCTGTTCTCGATAATTATTCATTTTTAATTGTACTTCTTGTACTTCTTTGTACATGTGTATTGTTGTAGTATATTTATTTATTTATTTACTTATCTTATCATGTAAACAACAATCTTTTAAGAGTTATAAATAACCTAAAAATTATAAAAAGTTTTCATTACTTAACAGTAATTTAAAAAAAACAATGAGATTTTCTTTATTCAGAATGTATATTTTTAGAACCCCATTTTTTTTTAATAACTTTACCATACAAAGTCTTGAAAAGATGGTTAAAACAAAATTCATTTATTTCTAGTTCATTAGCACTTTTAAAACATCAAGTCAGTTTGTTTTAAAGTGACTCTTCCACTGGTTCAGCAGGCAGATTCTATTGAGGAGAGCCAGCAAGAACTCAGCAGATTGCTCATTTCAAGATCATTGTACAGTTTACAATCTTTGGAATTTTCTAACTTGCGAGATGAGTGTAGTGGCCTGCTTCTAAGCAGCCTTCTTAAAAAATCATCGATTGTATAGCAACCACAATTTATTTAATGTTTTTTAACTCAACTTATGCCTTAGCAGGTCAAAATTATCATCAAAATCATATTGTAAAAGCATATACTCAATCCCACAAATGACTTCTGTACCTTTTGAAGACAACATCCATTAAAAGTAAGGCAGTTGTTTATATCCACTATTCATTTATAAAGAGCAATGTTTTGACTTACAATTACTAATATTGTGAAGCTACAGTTTATATTTTTTTACAGACTGAATTGTGTGATTTACTTATCATCAAGTTGTGCTAACTTGCCCATATGAAGAGTTTATATCTGCCATTGTTCAGATTAAAGAATTCCCAACAAAATAAATACAGTAATTCATTGTCAGGAAATACCAACCATCAAAGAGGAAGTGAACAAATACTCCAAGAAACAAAAACTCAGACTCGAAAAACATCCCAATATCTTGGCACAGAGACTGCTTACAGACACAAATACTAAACGCCTGAAGAGATGGCATATACTAGACTTGGACGAAAGATAAAGCCACTTACCAGACCATAATTAACTCTATAGGGGAGGATATTCACTGGAATACCCCTCAAAATCAAACAGCATGTAAACATACAATCTGATTATGGCTGGAAAAGCCGATGGCAGATAGATATAATGTAATAAAAAAAAAAAAAATAATAATAATTGTCAAGAATATATATATTTTTTAATAAATTTAAAAAAAGGGTGGGATCCAGTGAGAAGTGTGCGAATATCACATTCTTAGCCAAATTCTCCAACCAGCAAACTTCTGTACATTTATTTTAATCTGACTATACAAATGTACCTACATATAAAAACGCTACATTTTACTCTTACTATTTACATTTTACTCCAAGTGAATTTTGAAAATAAAACATTACTTTACATTTGGATAAATGATTTGGACATAAAAGTGATTATACCAATTAGCGCATAACTATAATAATAATACATTGTTCTATGAGTATTTTACTAAATATAGTATAATTCTAATAACAATAAGAAATATCTTATTTGAATTATACCATATTTAATGAAATACTGATAGAACAAATAAGAGGTATATTATTGACTTACGTGTTGTCTTTTAATGAAATATTGTTTTGTAACTGCCTAGTTTTATTATAATAATAGATCTAAGGACCAACCCGTCACATCACAACCCACCCGCCCAGTCTTACAGAGAAAAACTTCTCGAACATGTAAGAAACACATCCTATGATGTGGCACCCTGTATCCATCAACTGGAACTACGGACTGGAACACAGTAATGCGGCTTGGCGGCAGAAATATGCATGGTGGTAGTACTACCCCAGACAAGCTCTACTACTACCTGCTTCTTCTAATGGCAATGTGAATGTTTAAAAACTATGCATAGCGGCAATCAGCTGTGCACGGGTAGCAAAGATAATTTTTTAAAGCTATTAAAATGCATGTCATACTTTTCCCGCTGAAAAATATCTTATCTAGAGTATTATGGCAGTGCCTAGGATGCAAGCTATCTCTGTGGCAAATTTTATCTAGATTATGTTATAATCTTCTAATCAGGGCTTACACAAACTTGCATTTATCATAATATAAGTATGGATATAGGATTCAAAGGGGCTGAATGGGAATTTTTGTATGTGAGAGTGCTCCACAGTAGGGTTAATGTTGATTAGAACTGTAATATAATTATCAACTGTTTTATTAATTTCACACTCCAGTTCAAAAGTATCCAAGTATCCAAAAGAAGCACAGAATATATTCATATAACAAAGCTAAGAATCACTGTGTTGAAAATACTGAACAGATAAAATAAAAATTACCTTAAAATGGCACTATGCTTCAGTGTTATGATGACAAACAGACAAATCAGGCTCACTGATAATTCCCCTCTTAGCATCAGGATTTTAAAATAAATAAAGTTTAAATTTTAAATTATATCCTTTTTAAGAACTAGCTTCCTATAAAATAAAGTTATGTTGTTGGAGGATTTCATTGCTGTAAGAAAAGCACTGCATTACAACTAAAATAAGTCCTTAAGCTATTATGACTTATAGTGCCAAAACTAAGTTTATTTTCTTATTAATCAAAGCTAGATATGTACTTACAATTCTAATAGGAAAGTAACAGGTGGTAGCAGAGGTTACTTTTGTCTCATGGAAAATTAACAAAGAAATCACAATATTTACTTTAAATCACGACATACGCTACGTCATTAATCATTAAACGATAATTTAAAAGGAGGTTGGATTGTCATAAAACGCTATGAGGCTCACAAAATATCGTAAACAACAACTTTTTTAGGTTAGAACGACATACCTGCATCGAGTCTGCGCTGATGATCTCCGTACCCAGTTTTTGGGCCAATTCCACGCCTAATTTAGTTTTTCCTGTACCCGTTGCACCCAAAATTATCACCATTGGTATTTTAGAGGATATCACAGACCTTAAGGCCATCACGAAACACTTGCACGCACTTCACACACACACACCAACTAACTTCACTATTGTTTTGACAGCTGACAGTTGAAACAGATAGCTTTACGTTCCATTTTTAGCAAAGGTCGTTCGATAATCAAGCCTTGTTTCACGTGGATTCGCATGTCACGTGTACTAACGTTTGTTTATTTAGTAACATGTACTTGTTGTTAAATAGTAGGTACAATCTCTAGCTAACCACGGAAGCTTTATACTATGAACGCTTTGTTTTCCTTTCGGTACATAGTTTTCCCTATCTGTATAAACAATACACTAACGTAGTTTTATTTAATTCCTAGTCGTTGCCCATGAACGCGGTTAAACTTTCAACCCTTAAAATGTGCATTTTTTTAAATTGTATGCTGTAGATTATCAATTAACATCATTCTTAATTATCCTTTCTTAAGTACATAAATGGCCTTCATGACTCAATCCAACCCTCTGTGCCAGATTTCTGGAAAAGTAGCTACCAGCCTTAGTTTTTTGTAAAATAGTAGACAAAATAATGTTAGCTTGGGATAGGTACACCACCGTACAGAAGTTACCACAACCCTCGTATCATCATGCTTGAACGCTCGACGTTTTACGACTTATCTTATTTATAGTAGACGATATTTGCACATGTAAGTATCCAAATAATAAAATTAAAGTATCTGCGAACTCTCAAGCGCTCCACCTCAGGCTGCATTTTCACTTACGATCAGGAGCCATAGCAAAACATGTATTATCATACCTTCGTTTTTTGAATGCTATTTTAAAAAGTACCTAGCATTTTCTAGTGTTGCTCTTGACAACTTATGGAAACTATCGTTAAGTCTTGTCAAATGAACAGTCCTTCTTAAAAATGTTACATGTTTTAATACAATCTTGTTTGTATTTCTAGGAAGGTCCTTGCAGGTATTAAAGTTAAAAATCCCTAAATATTTCGGTGGTAGCAGGTAGCTGCGTATTTTGATAGGTACTTACCTAAATATCCTTTCTAGAACTGCGTAGGTACTGGGGTAACTCCTTACATTGTGGTCTTAATTTTGAAGTAACTCAACCACATTTCACTTATTCATAATTAAAAAGACGCTATGTTGAAAAACTTATCTTAATCGCCAATTCGGTTGTAGACAAATTCCAGCTCTAAGATGTGTCAGGTCCAAAAATATTGTTATCTCGAAGTTTACTGGGCAAGAACTTCGTAGAATTAATTTATTAACCAACTTATGAATACATTTAAGTCTGAGGGAATTTAATAAATAAAAATCAGAATGTATTTTTTTTTTAAGCCGAACTGAGCAGAGTTTGGGAAACAGCTCCCCAACAGTACCACACAGGTACATAAAATCACAGAATCTTAACGTCAATTTACGTCACCCCCCAAATATACACCAAAAAGTATAAAAATCACAATCTAACAGCCAACTGTTTCCTACCTCTGCACACTCCGGCATTTTTATTTCCATATTTAATGATTATCTTATCTTTCGATACACATAATTAAGGAACAAAAACCAAAAAAACTTTTCTCCTCATAATAATAGTATCCGTTAACTCAAGACCGTAGGTAAGTAAGTACACATGTTTTCTTGTTATTTCTAAACGCCGCTTCAAAGATTGCAAAGTGCAACGTTAATGTTAGGCGGAATCTATTTTGCATCCTGCATTCTCTGTAGCGGCGTGCTGGCAACCGTTGTCTGCGCTCGCGTCGCGGGACTTTCGCGCCGACGCTTCCCGCCATCTTCCAACATGGCTGCCAACCGGCCGGCATTCAAAAACGTACATAGATTTCACATCCCTCAACTGTACCCTTAGTAAGAGTTAGCACGCCTCGCAAGCGTTGACGATTTTTCGATTACTGTAACACTATGTCATCAGAGTTAAACGTATATAATGCTCAGTGCTTTCCGTGCTTCAGTGTTCACAAAAATTACAAACGTCCCTCAGTCGAACAGTTAAATTATCGAAATATGAAGGAATCACGTCTTCTTTCAATAATTTAAACACACTTTTTGTGAATACGGATATTAAAATTGTACATTCCGTACTAACGATTTTACTTTCATTAAAGGTTTCGCTAAATGAAATTTTAAACTAGGGGTGTTAAGGTCCTATTTTCTCTGATGTAAGTGTTCGAAACTCGAAAACCATCTACATTTGCGGCGTGATACCTCGTACTAAGATTACTGGCAACCCACAAACAACGGTTAGATGTTACACCTTACATAAAGGATACTATACAAAGAAAAAGTAATAATAATTAAACTATAACATGACTTAATCATCCCAACCTTAATTTTATAAAATATACAAACCAAGTTGCTAATTTTTTTTTTTTTCTCTATTCATATTTTCCATTTGGCAGTGGTGGAAATGTGCCTTGTCACAAATAATGTGCATTGCCTTTGCTTTAATCATCCCGATTAGTCTATCGAATATAAAGCTGTCATTCCTTACTATTAAACCATTAACTTACTGACTTTTCCTTATGTAAATCTATTTTCCATTAAACACTGTATGAAACCAATGTTACTTTCGATATAACAAACTCATTATTATCTTTATTATTTATGTCAAGATTAACAAAAAAAAAATTAAATGCAGGTACAACATTCGAGAATTCCTAACTCTCCAGTTATGAAAAAAAAAAAATAAACAATTACTAGAAAAAAAACCTCGTTTATAAAAAAAGTTGACATACATCTATGATCTAGTCCCTATTATGTACATTTTTTACGCCTAGTGGAAGATAAACTGCGAATCTTTAACACGATAAATACAAGGCGACATTTTTATCGTCTTACATCGACAGCCCTTTTATAAAATCCATTTCTTTTCTCACTCTGCTCAATTTTTAAAACAACGATGAAAAATACAAATAAAGTTTTGAAATCGGTGATACGTAGTAGATTAGTACGTACGTCAGTAGATTTACGACCGGAACAGAAACAGATACCGCCGAGCCGCGCATCTGCAATTTTCTCATGGTGTTTCTTAATACACCTTTTTAAATATTTTAAATATGAGACCATTTAACTGGACCGCTGTTGTAATACGACAATAAAGTCACCATGTATAAAACCTCCTCGTGTACCACTACCTATAAGAACAACGCTATATCCCTACAATAATATTTCTCACAAAAAAATATTTCTTGCAACTAATTCGAGTATAAACCTAATATTATCTATATATTTATATGTACATAGCAAGGCACATTCCGCACACAATTAAAGCCTTCAAAACTTACGATTCTGCTGACCATGTGCTTGATAAAACATCAACCTTTGCAAAGCCTGGTTCGAAAAAACAGCGCAACAGCTATTTTTTATTAATTTTAATTTATGCCAGACCAGTTGCCATATTTGTATTTATTTTGACAGGTTGCCAACTTGCCGTTTTCATACAGACATAATTTGACACCGGTGTTTGTATACTCATCGCAAATTTTGTATTGAGATGACTGTCGCCGTTAGCACATCATTTACCACCTGTCAGAAAAAATACACAATAGAGGGTAGTTTAGCAATTTTTTTTTACATTTCCAACCAGGCTTTCACTTTCGACTTCGTAACTATCGCGAATACATCACTAACTTACTGCAGTAAAATATTAATAATATAATAATAAAGAAAATGCACATTTTCTATTAGTAGGTACTATGAGGAACTATTTCGTGGTTATTTTTATGTTAAATGCCCAAAAAGGGCGAACTGTAATCGTAGGTTTTGATGTTGTTATCAATATACACAGTCTATTTTTTTAAATCAATAAACGGACAGTAGTCACTGAGATTTCACTGGGTGAATGTTAAAATATCAAGAAATGTTTTTATTAAAATCCATTTTATTATTGCGCTCGTCTTAATAATGTAAATGAAATAAAATTTGCATACACTTAATCAAAGTTATAATTAAATTACGATACACATGTAATGAATTTGGAAACTATTACATCACGTGTACAAATTATTTTCGGTTACCTTAAACAAGTTTTCAACTAATATGAATTAGTTTAAAACGTTAACCGGCTTTCTTAAAACCTCATTGATTAACCCTTATTTGCGTAACCGCTTAAACAATAAGGATTTATCGTGTTGTAATTGCTTATTAACCGAATGAAAGAGACAGAGATATGTCATAGTGTCGCGAAATATCTCCAACCCTTTCTTGCATTTTTATATACATAACGAACCTTATATGTGAATCGGTTATTAAAACGCTGATTAACCCAGCAATATAGGTCAATCAGTGGGGGTTTAAACCCAGCTCTATAAAATAACCCAATTAAAACACCTATAACGGGTTGCCTTTTCCCCGCCAGGTCCCAGGCGAAAATAATTCGATACGTGCTATATTTTTTAAACATTAATCGATACTATACATAATATTATACAGTTATGTGTTATAAAATGCATTTTGATGTGGGTGCAAATTTATACTAACGTACAAAAAACAGATGATAGCCAAAAATGGTCCAAATGTTTGAGAAGTTCGCGAATATATTGTATTTTCATATTAAAATAGTCGTACGGAGTTAATTGCGCGATTAAATATTACGAGTAAAAAAAAAAAACATTAAAGGTGTTAAAATTTACAAAATAACAAAAACACTACAAAATCCGTAAGCGAACTAATCTAAAGCTGGGCTACCCTCTATGTTCGCGAACCTGTATCTTTTGCGCGCTCCCTAAGTAGGATCGTGTAACTGATCGGATCGGATCCGAGCAGTCGGTTTTGGCAGGTGCGTAGGTTACGACCGAGTTCGCAGACGTCTCCATTTGAGCAGGATCGCGGAGCACTATAGGTTGGCGAATATAGTGCATACCCAGCTTAAGTGTACACTTACAATAATATCAAGTCAAAACAATATTGTATAAACAATATCACTATCCCGCCCCCGCGTCTACCGTCGTAGAGCGGGACAAAAAGAAAATCCTACGAACCGGGCCGAAAACATATATAGTGGCCTGCGCCTCTAGAACTTTCCGTAAAGCCAACAACAACCTTCTGCCAGCCTAACTAATAAATTCAAGACTATCGTCACTCTATCAATTTTATTTACATCAATAACGCACTGCACTTGTCGATTGCACTTCCAAGAGGGGTCCAGTAAAAATCCTTTTTTTGTCCTATAAATCAAATCCTAAAATAATTGTCATATTCAACACGATCTAATCGGCATTGAGCTACGTCAACTATGAATTACTTTACTGTTATTTTATTTTTAATTTTTCAGAGGTATAACCAGTCTACTAGTTCACGAAGCAGTCCGTAGCTATAAGGTATTTTACTGAAGACCTAGGATTTGTAAACACCAGTTTTATGGCCCACTTTGGCACTGCGAAACGTCGTTTGAGCAAAACAAACCCGCATTAATCGTGGCGCAACTACTCACGCGTATTCCCACAGAAGCAGAGTAAGCCGTAAATTCTGATAATAATAATGGATAATACACCAACAATATTGGATGACATCGATTACGATCGTCACGAAAATATTATCGTTCAGACAAGGATCATCGTCAACGTACTTATTGTATAAAGATGTGAACAAAAGCACACATTCCGACTTACAAAGAATGTTACCAGTCCGTAAGTATAGCGCGGAGAAGGGCCGTGGCTCACAAATTAAACCTTTACCAAAAAGTCAAACACTGAGGCTCAATATGGGCGATAGCGTGACGCAAGCATCGTACGAAGCCTTTTAAGCTTGGTGGTCAATTTGTTCTGCTGCTTTTTGAGGTACTCCCTCTCGAGTTCTTCCTCCCGCAACTTGCGGCAAAGGGCGGCAGCTTCGCGAAGTATCACGACTTTTGGCGCGCGCTCCTTGTCTCTAGTTGCTGGTATTTGTTTTTTGAGTTCGTCGAAGAGATTTTTGAGGCCGATACGCCGTAAGCGCTCCATGTCATTGTGCATTGAACGGCGCTCGATTTCCGGAGAATCTCCCTCCGAATCTGTGTCAGTGTTTGAGCGTCCACGTCTGCCCGGACCTCTCCGGCGAGGTCGTGGAACAGAAGCTGACGGTATACTCGTTGGTGGTATTAAACGCTTTCTGGCCGGCGGTCTCGTCATGACATTCTCTACAGTGCGTTGGATGTATTGCCGTTCCTGAACAGACGGCGTTCTCGGCAAGGAGTCAACACGTACTTGCGACGTTGAAGCCAATGGTTGTTGCGATGTTCCAAGTGAAACCACGTCGATTTCCTCCTCTGTAACAACGGAGAAGATGTTTAGAATACATTGTCTTAATTACTTATTACTGAATAGCAAGAGACTCCAGGATCATAAAAGAAGAAAAAATCATCCGAGGAGGAAGTTTTTTTTTCGTTTCTGGGTTTTAGGCATCCAAGAAACGGTAACCTATATCTTAGCCTAAGTTCAGTATGACCATCTCAATGGGGCCATGCCGTTTGGTGAGCTCGCTGAGGTGGACTCGGTTAAGTTTAAGATTTAGTGAATAAAATTTAAGGTAAACTATAATATTTTAAAGCCGCACTTTCAAATATTCCCTTAACAGCTTTTATGCGGAATTAAAAATACTTCACACATATTTGCGTCTACTATCGCTTTTACAAATAAAACCCGCATATAAACCGTTTCATTCCTAGCATACTTTCATTCATAGAGCGTTCATTACGTTCGCATCACCATAAAAGGCGGGCGATTGTCATAGCGGAGTCTATAGAGATATAGGTACGAGTGCGGGACTAGATGTAGTCGTGCTGGGATGCGATTGCAGTAGTCAGGTGGCAGGGGGGCCGTGGGTGTGAGGCGGGGGCAGGGCGTCGACCCCGCCGTACTACCGCAGCGTCTGTCGCCATCGATCCAGACGCCTGACGTCACGGCCATTCGCGCCAAAACCAGAGCGCGTGCGCGGTTTCTGCCGCAGCGTCCATACTCAATGGACGTTCGGATATCAACCGATGGACACGCTTTCCGGTGACGTTAAACTGTTCCATATATCGGATTCCAACTCGATGTATGGGACTTTTAAATTCTTCACTAAATTTATGCAAAACCAGCTCTGCCCTTGGCTTCAAATCACTTGTAATATCCCGAAATAATATAAACATTATAAATGCGGATGCTGCTGCGTGAAAGAAGCACATTAACACTCACTTTCGCGGTAGTAGGTTTAGAAATAGCCTAAATACTACACTAAAATCGGTCTAACCAATTAAGGGATTATTTTTAAGACAATAACAGAATTGCATAGAAACTGAGTTTTTGCGAGTAACAAGCCCTTATAGTAATATGTATGCTCAAAAATCACATTAATGAATTAAGCTATATGAAAGACAGATAAATCAACAAAAACACTTTCACATTTATAATGTCGGTAGGCAATTGTGAGAGACGTACGGAGTTGCTGGCGTCAATTGTGACTGCCTCAACACGGGACGCCTCCCTAATATTATCTACCTGCTTTTTCTAGAGTAGAAGCCATAGGACTAGAACTCCCAAATGCGCAGGATATTATATTACTATTGATCGTTCTTGGAATGAATCTATGCAATGCAGGAATAATCGATAGGTCCGCAAGGGTAATTCTAGAGAAACGAAAACTCGGCCTGAATTCCTTACAATTTTGCAATGGTCGCATTGCAGCGAAAAGACTGTCGAGGACAGCATAAAAGCGACATTGTATTTCTATGAACGAGTGAGCCGGGCGAAAACAAGTTGGGCGTCGTGTTCGGGATGGTGTTCGACAACGGATGTAGTACTTTACTCACTAGTCAGTTGCTAATGTCGTCGCATGCCGTACATACGCGGAAATCGCCAACGTATGGCACTGCACCGGACCAGTTACGAGAAATAATTATGTCAGCAGTTCGCTGTGATTAGTGAGACTGTGTAGTCGCTCCAAGCAGGCCCCATTAAATGCCGGCTGAAAATTTCAGATTGCTTCTCTCCTGCTCAAACTTACTGAAAATAGAAGCAAGTTACGTGGGCAGCCGTTCGATTACAAAACGGCGCACGATTCAGGGACGCGACGTCCGTGTAATTTGCAACTACGCAACACGAAAAAATCGCATAATCTACCAAAGTGACGATAAATTTACACACCAACGCAATATTTTTATTCGATTTCCGCATAGTTACACGGTTTATTGCCGCGGTGTCGGCGCGTCTAATTTCGTCCAGCCTATCGGCGCCTGTCTTTAAACACTCGCGTGACGTCTAAATGTAGGTGTGGACCGCGGAAGATCTATAGTGCAAGGGTCGATTTTCGTGTCATTTTCTTTCTCTGGCGCCGACGCGATTAACGGTCGGCCGAGAGTATTTGTTTCAGCTCGGCGTGTAAGCGATACGCCCTGTATTGTGCACGTCGCGTCTCCGTCTAGTGCATATCTATTATATCGGCATCGCTCGAGACACGGCTCTCTGATCTCCGTTCCAATTTTAAACCCTAACTGAGATAATCCGCTTTTGTTGTCAGCCAACATTTGGATGCGGCAAAAAGTGCCAACATTTTCAAGTGGCCAGTGGCATCTTATTACGCTTTTAGACGCACGATGTCGTCTAACTTTTGCAAAAAAAAAAAAATACAGATGCATAAAATCTATTATCATTCTCTCTCTCTCAACTAATCTGTGCCGAAACTGTCAATTTCGCCATTGTGAACTAAGTCATCCGAATACTAAAAGCCAGTCGGACAGATAATATGATACGCTATATGCTGCAGAAGTTTATCATCCTGAACCCGCTCTCCCACTCTAGATTGCGATTAGTCACAATTTCTAGGTACCATCTGTTTCACCGTGAGAAACACAATGACTCATAGACTCGCCATTCGCAGTTACCTTTGCAACGAGACACCGTCGACGTGGTTACCCGCCGCGCCGTTTCCAAATGCAAATGTTCCAAACTCTGTGTTGAACAATTAATGAGATGTAACATACAGTTTCCTGAACAAAAGATGTTCGCCGCCAATACAACTTCCTCAATTACGTAACACTCGCACGAGACCAAATGTTTTCAAACAACCCATACTCCAATTACTTCTCGATGAAAAGTTTATAGCAGTTTGATTTGGAACCGAGCGCGCATATTTTTTTATCTTAACAATGCTAAAAGATGTACGACTCGGTTCGTGTGTCCACATCGGTGTGTCGTGTTTTTTGCGGAAATGTTATGTTAGGGAGACTATCATGAGAGTGTGACAATTATGGGACGCTGACGATGAACAACTTAAGATAAAGCAAGACGTAGACCTTAAGCTCGTATGAACTGCAAGTCACAGATTGCAATCGTCCAATTACGATTTAAGTGAACAATTGTGTAAAATCTGTTGAACCAATTTACACTACAACATTAATTATATTTGTGTCGGAAATGTTGGAAGGGAAAGTTCGCGATCTCGGAGTTTAATTAAGCGCGCGAAGCCATTGGCGCTCCGTCCACTTCACCATCACTTTACCGGTATTTAATGGGCGGAATATCCCCTAACAATGTGGCAAATGTCATTATAAGTTTGGAATTATCTCAAGTTTCGACAACGTTTCGAATAGACGACAAAATTCTAATTTATCCTCAAACAATTTTGAGACGCAAAATCATTAAGGAAAAAATTTGTGCCGGTATTTAAATATTAGGCATGTACTTCACATATTGGAATGTTAGTTTAACTTCGTCGTTTGGCTCTAGATTGTCGTGTTAACGGATTGACTTCACTTGCATAAAGTCCCATCAGTCTTTTCTGCAGGGCTTTCTGGAAACCATTTGATACCATCATTTGTAGCTCACGGTCGCCATTCAATACCTAACACTATCCAGCGTCCATCGTTTAGGGGCACATCTCGTGTATATCATTAACTTTAGTTAATCTACAGATATCCTTATTTGCCCATTTGAACACACAGAGATCGCTCTCTTTACCACCTGTTAGTCAGTTCTCCAGTTAGTGATGATGTTATACGAACATCTTTGTTATTATTTATTGATGGTATTCGATTGGAGAATAGTTATCTTAAAACCATTTGGAGATTAGAGAAACAGTTTAGATTTCGACTTAAAGAGGTTTCTTGGGGGGGGATAGCGTCGTTCGTTCTACCCGTAACGTAGCAATGTTGTCGTCAGGTGCGACCTGTTAAGGCGGACGCCACACGCTCCGATGGCCACGATCCGAGAGGCCAAGTTCACTGGCATTTGAGAACGATAATTAAAAATTAACGTGACGCGCTCACGGCTCACGCTATCCTCTACAGGCTGTTTGATAAAGCCGCTCCGCTCCTTTCGAGAGAGAAAAAAAACAACGAATTCAAGAGCTGCATCGGCCATCGAGACTGCTTAATGACTTACGCCGCAGACTGTTACGAGGAAATGACGATGCATTTTTAAACTACCACAAACTTCAAACAGTTTTGGAGAATCAGTCATTGTGCCCAACAATTGTCAACGACCGACATTATATGTTTTGTAACAATTGCGTTAGAAGTTCTTACGATCGATAAAAAGATTATGATAACAGAAATTTGTCCTTGAATTTTTATAACGCTGCATTTAGCTGATAAGCACGCTCGAGTGGTTGGCTTCGTTACCAATTTAGAATCAGCCTGTACATGTATCTTAGAAAGCATATATAGCCGCTGCTAATTAGAATAGGAGGCCGTACCAGTTCTTATAACCAGCTTATATTATAGGAAATGTTGCCAATTATCTTACTATTTTCAAACCTCTCAACGGAACCTTACAGTGGATATTAATATTGTAGCTTACCTAGTTTTAGGTTCTCTTGGCAAACAGTTCTGAAATATGGTGATTAACTATGTGCGCTATGAATAAGATTACTACAAGTAAGTGGCAAAGCTTCTGAGTTTGGAGCTTCCAAAGGCGCTAACGACGTCAGTTTTCATACTTGATGGACAGCTTCTTGTAGCAAGGAGGTCACTACTAGACAGCTATCAGATCATATCTATCAGTTATAAGAACTCATTTTAAAAAGGGTTGATAAATCGATTCTAAATGCTTATTCACGGGTTCCGCCCATAACTATCGGAGGAAATTCGGTCGAATAGTATTTTGGGCGCATTACGCAACCGAGAAAAGTCGGTCATCTCTGTTATACAAACCACTTGAGACCGGGGGCCTGCTATAATAGACAGGCCAGTAATTTATGGGCGTTCGATTGGTTTAGTACGACCTTGGCGAGGTTTGTACGGAAGTTCACGGACGTGCGTGTGCGTAAAAAAATCCATTATTCGTTTCGGGGCTTAAACGGAAGAATCGGCCGTGGGGACTGGTAAAATGCGTTGTATTCTGAAGTGCTCTTTTTATGGTCGTAACGATATTTGGTAGTGACGCAATAGTCAATACTAAGTAGGTACCTAGTTACCAATTGAGGCAGATGCCTACGTAATCTAAATCGGGACCGTTTTAATTTTGTTTGTATTGTCTAAGGTTGAACATGTGTGCGTTTGAACTTTAGCTAATACGTAATTTGGGGCCGAAGAATTTTGTTGCGGATTTTGCGAACAACTTTTGATTTTGATTATTTATTCCAACACCCATTTGTACAAAAGTAACTATGGGTGACAATCCACAAAAAAGATTATTAGAAGAGGGTGTGATATCGTCTTTAAATATTCTTCCCGTCTGGTGGATAACTGCATAATAACTTAAGGGCGGTAAAATTGTGCTTAATGTTGAAAATTGCCCGTACATAAAGTTATCATTAGGTACGTTATTATGTCCTAATTCGAATACAAAAGCTTTGACCTAGACCTATCAACGTATCTAAATGTCACAGAGCATAAGCCAAGACACGGCATACTCATCTCGTAGACATGGACGAGTTTTTAAAATAACTAACCAGTTACATTTGCGTAATTTTTTGTATAATTTTGTGTTAAAACCACACCCATTGAATTAATTTTTTCCTGTATCTATGTCCTATGTTATTTCGGGAGGATTAAAACTGATGACCACATTAATAACCACAGTAACCGGGGGATGTGAGATGAGCACAACGGTAGCCAAGAGTTGAGCCCACGGGATCCAAAGACATCAGGAGGAAATGACGCATCTACGAAAAATACGAGGTTCTAGGACAAGGCTGGACCGCTTTTGGACATAAACTTATGGAAATACATGCTCTTCGAAATCCACAATGTGTCTATGGAGCTCCAAGAAGAGATATATCCTTAAGTTTCTGACAGAGAACTGACCTTTTACGACAAGAACTTGCAGATTCGTTATGATCACGGGATTAACTGGGGTATACAAAAACAATACTAGTGATAGGTAGTTCCCACTTCCACAAGCTAAGTGTCATACCTTATTTCAATAATCTGATTGGGGCAGCTGACGGAAGTTTAACAAACGCGTGGTCTTGGTTCAGAACCAGTTGTTAACTTCAAATTACGTAGTTACATTCGTAACACTACCAAACGCTATCGGAGGCGCCAAGTTCGTCGCATAATGAATGAACAAGTTGCGAAAGACAATCAGCCAAATTATACACGCCAATGGAAAATTAACGAATAAAATAATCATTTTTATCACTTTATTTGAGTATTCACGAATACGGTGAGATCAAGGTGATTTCGGACTTTATCTAGTTGCCGTGCCGTATTATTTATCAAGCGAGTACGTACTTAAGACTTTTTCGTGATAAGACAATTCAAATTTATGTTAGTGTACCACGTCGTAACATTTGTTATCAGCATTGATAGGTGATTCACGAAGGCCACGCGGGGGCCTTTCGATCTTTTCAATAATCTGTAATAGCTTCTGTGGATTGTATTAAAAAAAGTGTCGACGAAGTGGTAAATACAAGCTACACGGTTTTTAATTGGTATTAAAACCGTCGATAGTAGGCGTTTTGAAAGTAGGCTACGTTGCTTATCAAATAGTTGTTAAATTTTAACTTTTATCTCACACTTTGTAAGTTTAAGCTTTCTTTGAACCATACTTCACAATTTATTCATGCCCATCCATGTAAGTTTATGTATGATAAACGAATGAGTAGGTATATTCTTATATGGATCTACTTTATATTATCTTTTGAGATTTTAGGGGTAACGACGAATTCCGACAGGCGAGAGTTTTTATGATAGCATTTGGAAGCGACATGCTCTCTAATTCAGAAGTGAGATTAGCAAGTTGAAGTAGTCACTGAAGGGACAAACGAGTTCTCGAGAAAAGATTATCTCAAATAAGAAGGGTAGTTCGCGTTTGAAAACCGCTGGACTGAATTCTTAGAACTTTAAAATTTTAAGAGCCAGATACGACCTCAAATATTATTTCCTCCAACAAACATTTAAGTTTTAAGTGTAACACTTAGGATTTGTCTATGATTCGTAGACTGGGGATTCAGCTCAAATACTAATGCGTAGCCTAGAAAACTAATATTGTACAGATACTCTACTGTAAGGGTGCAAAGCTGAGCATTTGGTATGATAAAAATTAAACCCAATGATATTAATATCATCAGGCCCAGAGTTTAAGGACTACATTTTATCGTACGGTGAAACTTCTACTATCACCATTTAACCACAGTCATATTTCCTTCTTAAATTTCTAAGTCCACCCTACAGTAATTTTCCCAATATCCTATTATGCAAGAACTATGCAACTGCAAGTATCTAGACCGTTTTCTAATCGATACCAAAGATTTTATCTGTCGATGTAAAACGCCGGTCATACTCTATAAACCAGCGACATGGATTTCTATCTACAATCGCATATTGACCCAGTATTTCAAACATCTCGAACGCGAATATAGTTATCTACAGTGTAATACTTAGTTTTGAATATCTTAGCGATAAAGTACCAAGGTCATTTCTACTCGCTATATTATATTGCGGAATTACATAAGAGTCGTGTATATTCGGGCACATTATTGTATTTTTAATTATTTATTGGGTTCAAACTTTAGAATCCACTAAGTAGAAGCGACTCGCAGGTGGTGGTTTCAATCTTTTGAAGACAACCTTTGAGATATTGAGGATATGTGTGATAGTGGTCCCAATAACAATTTATATGATTACGTGCAAGGTACTAGAATGTGTTGTAATCAGTATATATGATCTTAATAGACTAGTATAAATAGTGTCACGTTAAAAGGATCCTAATGGTCTCTGCGCAGTTGGATGTAAACAATCATTTATTTTATTAATTTATTCTGTATAAATTGTTAATGGACGTGGGCAAGTGCAGAATACATCTATAGATACATCTTCCAAGGGCAACGACATACAAATAAGTGCGTTTACCTTATGACAGTAATAATATTGTATGTAATATATCATGTCAAATGAATTTTTATAAATGAAAAACACTAATACATCGTAAAAAATTTGGATCACATATTTGGATAGCTCAACAAGAGTATGTATACGTTACAACGTTAAAACAATATTTTGCTTTAGATACCCCGTTCATTGAAGAAGATTACGTGCTTTACAAAATGAACTGCGCCTACCGTTAACGCTTGCGAAAAACCCCGGGGTACGGTTAATTAAAGAATAATCTCTATCATTCGCAAGTTTCCCACCTCGCTGTTCAGCTGTCTGCGTACTTTTTGCGTGCCACAGCCTATACACCTATGAATGTGACAGGCATATGGTAACCGAGGTAAGGTTAGGTTAGGTTCGACTGAGTAACACAATATTTAGGTCGCTTGAAATACCTAATGCAACCGTTCAAATTGCTTTAACTATGCGCTTGGGGCCATTTACTACAGCCCGATGTCTGATAAAACACTATTAAATTAAGTATGTACTTAAAACTATTATAAAGCTAAAGAGTTTGTTTGTACGTTTGTTTGAATACTCTAGCCTCAGGAAGTAATCGCGAAATTTTTTGCGAACGTTTATTAGTGAAAGATGACGGGGTTTTTTAATTCTTTTTAATATATTGAACTTAATGCGGCTGAAACAGTGCACAATTAATCTTAAATATTTATAGAATTATGATAGATACGCCTGCCTGTTTGTTCGAGTAGGCAACGTTTTAACTACTGAACCACTCTTGGTAATCCTTTTTCATGGATGGAAAGTGCCAAATCGTAAAAATATATATCGTACTAGCGGACCCCAGCGCCATCTGTCGGGCTAATTTGTGAATCTAAACCATCCAGGGTGCCACCCAAACGTATACCAAAAAATTCATTCAAATCGGTCCAGCCGAGTTCAGTGACATACACACGCACACAAGAAATATTTATATATATTTGATGAGTTTTCGATACTTGATATTTAATCCAACAAAATAATACAGACGAAAAATATCGTCATACCTAATTATGACATGATACAACGATATTTTTCTGCAATCCCAGGGTACACGTAGGCCTACATTTATGTCGCATTGTAAACGATCAGCTGAGAAATAGCCGTTACAAAAACTGACGTTTTTAATTCAATATTGCAATTGGAATGCTTGTAGTCGGCGCTGCCGGTTGAAATCTGTTTGGGGCGGCGAAACCGGATCTTTTGGCCTGAATCGCCTTAAACGAACTTACAATATCCATACAACCAGCCCTACATAAGCCCTCGTTGATCTAGTAACTGCGTCTTTAGCCTAGTGGTATGCATTTATGCTGGTGTTTCGTCGGTACTAATTAAAAAATGAACTAACCCGCCAATCCACATTGGGGCAGCGTGGTAGGTCTAAGCTCTACATCCCTCTCTATTATGAAAGGTCTGCGCTAAGCAGTGGGGCAAAGGTTAAAGGCCAGACACAAACCTAATTATGGGCTAAGATTAAAATAGATTAATTCATTCACATTTGCAAAATGAGTGAGCGCACTCATTTGAAGTTAGTGTTCGTCAATAGTGACCAATATATTTAGACACGCAGCTGAACTAAGAAAGCGTTCTAGTAGGGATCATCTACAATGGCCATTTAACATGCAAATAGTTCCGCGTTTCACGGTGTCAGGGCATATCTAATATCATAAATCATACGCAGTGAGCTGGTGACCAAACTGGCTAGTGTTATATCGATAAATCAAACTATCAAATTAGAATATTAGTATATAAATGTGAAAATGTTTGGACGTCTGAACGTGTGTTACTCAAAAACGCATGAAAGGCTGAAAGTCTTAAAAATCACTCCATATCGTCTATGCCCGTACATAGCACAAACACAAAATTATATTCAAGTTCAGCAGAAATAAATAAATTTCACGCGGAAAAAGTCACAGAAATGTAAATTAGATAATATTAATATAGCAATGTATATTCAATTTCCGAGATAAACAAAAATATGGAAATATAAAATCTTTAGCTTTTGAGACTATTATACTTGTTGTAACATAAATCGGTATTGTAGCGTTACAATAGGATTTCAAAAAAGAATGCAAAGAAACAGCGTGCCTTGTCGAGGTCGCAATATCTAGTTTCTAAGTAACCATAAAGATAATTGAGGGCGACAATGTAAAATATGGTATTACAAACCGTTCACCCACTCTTTGACTATAACGTTTCGCATTCACAATCTACCAAGATAATATGCGGGTCAAAAGCACCTAGCTTTATTCAACTATATCGCTTATCAGGCCCAGAGTTTATTAGGTTACCCGCGTTTATAAACATGCGCCAAACTAAATGCCCGCTTGCGAAAATACCAAGACGTTTTATGACTTAAAATAAAAAAGAGACATAAACACGCGTTCAAAGGTAAACACGAAGCGTATTTCTATTCGTATTTGTTAATAAAAATTGATTTATGAACTGCTCGGTATGCACTACATGGGAACGCAGTTTTAAACGGAACGCGCTTTTGAATATGCGAAGTGTTTTAGGTCGCTTGCTCTTCGGCTATGATTTTATCTAATGGTAACTTATGATGCAGTCTAGAGTGCGCTACTAAGTTACTTTGTCAATTCTGTAACGTTGTTTACTCCTTGACTATGACCTGAATACACAAACAACTTTATTTTTTTCCAAATACAATTCCTATAAGCATTTGTAACATTCTAACTCCAAGTACTGTGGTCTTATTATTGAAAGGCCCCCGGTTCGATCGTTCGACGTGAAATTCTTGTGGGAGGCTTCGGCCATGCCAAGGTACCAGCCTAACGACAAAGATGTGGCACCAACGTAGTAATGTTTAATGCAAGAACCATTTCAGCCCCTGAAAGTCTCAAATTGCATCATCATTTACCACCAGGTGAGATTGCAGTCAAAAGTCAACTTGTAGCACGAAATTAAAAAAAAAAAAACTTTTAACTGCTTAAATTTACTCATTTTGTATATTCAAATATGTTGTTCAATATTATTCTTTAGGTCATACATTCTTCAAAACGTTTCGGTAATCGATATTAAAGAATCGTACAAGTAATTACAGAGTTTAATGGATGTTCCCGAGTCGTAGCCGAGATATAGCCGTCTATCAAATTGTCATCCGGCCGGACTAGACATTGGAGTACCGCGTACCGAAACCGGTCCGGCGAGCTTCGAACCACTTCAATGAGATTCCTTTTCATTCCGTTGCATTGCATTCTTATACGAATAACGGAATAGACGAGGTGAGACATGCCAAGAACGCGATTCTCTCGATTTATTTATAACGTGCAATTAGTTTGGTAATCGATTACTTTTAAGCGCGAAAAAACTATTTCGCATTACCGGTTCAGTATTCAAAAAAGGAAAGGAATCTACATAATTTTTAATAGTCACGATAACTTAAACAAAAATAAAATAATATCGTTGGTTTTTTACGCAGTTTTTTTTAAAGGCAGAGATTGAACACTTTTCAGCCTAATCAGTTACTAATTGATTCCACATGTAGATATGTGATTGATTATAGGCGTTGCTTTCTTAAAAGTATTTAATTAATCTTTTCTTAATGGTCTTTAGGAATGATTTCCGGTAGACATTTTTCTTTTTGCGAAATTATGTCAAGATTTCATGTCATGCAGCTTTTAAGTGATCTACGTATGTATTCAATAATAATAACAAATTACTAAAGTAAACGTGACCTTAGTGTAGTATAGAAGCTATCGGTTAAGTAGATATAGTATTATTTATAGTGGTGTAATGAGCAGAACACAATGTAGTTTTAATGTCGTATGTAATATATGTGCTATTTTATTCGAGGTCGTATAAGTACATGGCTAAGTACATGACAGTAAATTGAAGCTCACACTAAAAGGGGAGACACCTACGTTTTTCATTACGCTAGGTGACTTTTTAAATTTGTTTCCCATGAAACGTTTGAAAGTCCATTTTCCTAATACGAAAACTGTGTACCTATGTACTCACACGGTAAATTCATTTATTTTCTCGTAAAAGTTGGTGTGATGGTGATATTCATTAAACTAAAATTTTAAGAATTTGATCATTGTGCTAAAACTATAGAAATTTTTTGTAGCAAAAAATATACTGTGGGTACTATCAGTGGCGTGCACAGGGTTTTGACCAGGGTATGCCTAAAGAATGAGTTGAGTTATACAAAAATTTTAGGGTAAGCAGAGCTTTTGTGCATGTATGAAGTGCACGCCACTGGGTACTATGGAAGTTTTCCAATGCGAATGCTTTTACGTTAAGAAATAAGCACGATCATATCGGAATCGAAACAACCTGTATAATACAATCAGATTAGATTTTTTGAAGTGGCTAGTCAAGCGTAAATAAATATTATAATTAAGAGATAAAGTAAGACTTTCTAATAGGGGCGTGTCTATACTAAACTATTTAATCTAGGGTTGTCACAAACCGTTAACTAAGCCGCTTTGGCTTGCATGAAAATTTGTATATTTTGAAATTATGAATTTAAAACGAGTCAACTAATCATGTTTAGAAATAACTTAAATGTTTTCCTTATTGTTAAAGTAACAAAAACGTTAGTTGAATCAATGAATACGCCAGCAACTAATTATTTTTAGGAAAAACATCCTTAAATATAATAACCTTTAAATTTTGTATGTGGTTGGCAACCCTATGTGGGCTAACTAACTGAGAAATTGGCAACCCTTGTATGCGTGATTCGATTTCTAATCCCCACTCGAAGACTGAATTAAACTTACAGATATGAACTTCAATCGCGCTTTATCATTTTTATTAGGCGGCCAGACTGCGAGGGTGTTAACCCTAACCCAAGGATCGAGCAATGTCGGGACACTCGGGACGTCCCGGTCGAAGTTCCAGCGACCTCTAAAGTCCCTAGAATCCCTGCTAACGCTGGTTTCGACATTAGGAGTAATTGGATGTGTTCAACTCAAGGCCCGTACCTATATCGTACAAAATTTGCCAAATTCTATAAGACTATCTAAAGACGTAGATTTTATGTATTATTTTGATGACTGTTATTCAACCGATAAGCATCATAACATAGGTCTTTTACAGGTTTTTCCAAATTCCAGGGTCCGAAAAAAAAAAAAAAAAACTAATTGTGACAAAATTGCCTATTTTCCAAAAAAAGATTCATACTTTTAAGATGTGTTTCCATCGTGCACAACCCGCCAAAAAAGTTCACACAACATTATTTCTACTTGGAAATGTCGAATTTCTAGCATTCTCGCAAAATAGTATTTTATTATACCGCTAGATGTCACTAGCAGTCATTTAGATGAGTATAAATAACTATTCGAATGTTTAAAAACGAATCACAATTTAATAGTCTAATTATATAGGTCCACATTTTCTAGTCCTATGAAAAAATTTAAATTCAGATTTAATTGCATTTTAATTTGAACATCGCCGAACTTAAAACTTTAATTTACAAGAGATTCATGATACCCACATATTACGAACTAAACATAACTTTCAAAAGCAATGTTCTATATTAAAATTTATAAGCTTTTTACTAATATTCGTACCTAGACCGCTTAACTCACACAGATAAAGATGTCACTTGTCAGTCATGAATTGGAATAGTTTAAATTCCACGATATGTCATGTCAATTTCAAGAAGAGGCACATTAAGGTTGAGACGTTCAAGGTCGGAGGCGAAGGTTCCGGAAGCCGGTGCGTCTAGACGGAGGGATGGGGGAGGGGGCGCGGTCGATACGCAGTTTCCCGCGCTCTTGCCGCGGCGCCTGCGTCCTGTGACCGGCTCCATCTTGTTCTTCAAATTCCAATTACTACGGGCCCGCGAACTCATCTACTATACATTTGGGGTACCTAGGATGTAACCCTATAATTTGCACGCAACTACTAATAATTGCTAGGAGATCATGTAAACTTGAATCCAAGAATTCAGCAAGTTACGAAAATTTTATGCGCATGAAATTGTAAAAAAGTTTTCGTACCTTATTTAGCAGTAAAGTGTTATAGAATGCTTAAAATTGTATGTACATTATTTAGCCCGATGTCAATAGATTAGGTACCGATCCTCAATAAAACGACGCGCCCGTGAAACGTCCCCTAAATTTGAATTTTAAATCTGACAGACATCGAATCAAAATATTTAAACGATCGATTTATTATATCAATTTGGTGTCACGATCGCGTTTTCGATTATACTATTAACACTATTAAACATTGCATAACCGTATTTCGATAAAAATTAAATCCCTTACGCATTCCATTATCAAATATTTTAATCATTAATTTGCATCAATTAGAGAATATGTAAATATTCTTGCCGAGACCTATTCGTTTAAATTAAAAGATAGCTTTGCCTCAAAAACCAAAATAAGAGCTATACTTAACTGCCAAAGTTTTGTCAGACAGTGGAGCATTGTAGAACTGTCACTGATGATATTCTAAGTAAAGTGAAAGTTGTTTAGTTCTACAGGTTTTTATAGGCCGGTGGAATACGACGCTTAGGCGGAATAAGTTCTGAAATTTCGATCGTCTTAAACTCAACGAATATAATTTTTACACACCAGAAACATATAGAGAGGAAGTAAAAAATTCAAAATATAGCACTAACCTGATTCACAGGAATCCGAAGGTGTCTGAACGCCGAGGTAGTCAATATGTTGTCGGGCGAGCGTGTAGGAATGGTCAGCCGCCACGGCTGCAGAATCCCTCAAGAGTCTTAAAGCCGTACCAGCTACGTCAACAGCATGTCTGAATTGCGGTGGCTCATCACCATCCAGCGAAGGCGGAGTATCAGGCCTAGCCGGCGAAGCGTCCCGCCGTAGCAAACTCTGTCCAGGAGTTGCCGTAATCAAATCCGATGGTACGAATGTATTGGTAGGATGCACTGAGTCTATGCACGATCCAGCCCACATACAATCGTGGTGCACTATGTTTTCCTTGTGCAATTCCTCAGGTGATTCAGTAATCCTCCAATCAACATCGCTGTCTTGCAAAATATTTGTCAAGTTTGATGGTGATAGCAAGTCCAGTCGCTCTGTCTCGTACTGCACTTGAGTCCAGAACTCTGACGTCTGTGTCAATTCCAATGACTCCTCGTCCAACGTGTCCCAACCATCGAACTGGAGTATGTGGGCGTCTATTGGCGAAGACATATTGTAATTTTTTTTCTTTTGTATAAACTAAAGCCTAACTAGTTTTTTAAAGCTAAGACGAAGTCGTCGATATCACAGGGCCCTCTTATCACAGGGACGATGCGCGCGATGGGATTCCACGCACACCGTCTGGAACAAAAGAAACAATTGATCTAGATAAACATATCACTAAATAAACTATATTTTAAATGAGTGAATTCAAAACTAATATGTTACCTAATATTGCACCGAGACAACTAAAGAAACTAATAACTGTTGCATTAATAAATGTTTGATTAAAAAACAATAAGGAATTAAAATGTTTTGCGTAACATATAAACACAAGGGGTGTTGACCCCTTGTATTTACAAACAAATCCCGCGTCTGCACTGCAAGACAGTTAGCTATCAACTGTCCTGCATGAAGCTCGAAAGTAGACTGAAGCCGGGATTCGCATACATACTCTTTTAAAGGGTACACCACGATACATTGGCCTTGGTCATATCCCAGTTCATACAATTAGCCATTGTGAACCGACCCTAAGGGTTTTTTTTTAATTTTCTACCTGTTTAAACCGGTACGAATATTCCACGAATTGGGTAAAATCAGGTAAAAGCGGATTCAGCGAAAATATTAACTTTGTTTACACACCCGCATTGGCGCGAAATGCTGTTTACTAATAAACGTTTACAACTTACGTTTTCCCGCTATTTTCCGTTTTCCTTAGTACTTGTACATACCTACATAATAATTAATTAGTGCTACATGCGTTGTGTTGGATATCAAATTGCTTATGGAACTTTTGCTACTTGGTATAAATACTTATCAAGACTAAAATTTCAAACTAAGACTTATTAACATGTAGGTATTTTAAAGATACACTTATACAACCAAATTATTCACCATTAACATCAGAAAATGATATGCACCATATCAAGAAAACTATAATTATGTACCAATTTTAGTTTTTTATTAATCTTTAATTATTGCCTTTTTTTAAGTTAACGATAATTAATTTAAATATAAATAATTTTAATGTTAACGTAAAATATTAACATCACGAAAAAATATGTGTAGGTAGGTATTACACAAACGTACAATTTGCCTTTTTGAAAAAGATATTACTGAAATTTATATTTAATAATTTTGATTTTCTAATACTAAATCCTAATATTAGGCAAAAAATAGTCTCCAAAAATAACTCTAATTAATTTTGAAGAAAATATTTGTAAATATTATATTTGGTCATTTTTACTTAGTTAAAATTTTGAGCCAATCCACAACGTCTACAATGTAAATTATAAGCGTAGATAATTTAAAAAGATAGTACATAAAAGGTTTATACTGTATTTGCCGCCATTAATACTCATTATTTATTATAATTCATTTTAGACTAAACGATACATAAAAAATAATTTAACACCTTAACAATAATATTGATAATATTGTAACGGTAGAAACAAGAAATATTGGCATTTTATCATCTAAATAAATAAATAAAAATGATTATAAAATAATCTACAATTTTTGTCACAGTAGTGACCACAGTACCACTTTATGTCACCAATAAACTAAAATTGATGCCGTATTGTGAAACCTTATTTCATCGTTATGTGCTATTCAAAAGAATTGTGTTTTGTTTAAAACAATTATTTTTATATTTCATTAACTTTGAATTCAAAACGTTATAATCGAACTTTCAAAGTTTATTCTGATCTTAAAAAGTGCGTTTAGGGTGAAATCTTAATATTAAAACGTGAATTATGTAAATTCTTTGGAATATGAGTTGGTAAATGCATTTTGTTACGTAAAATTTTAATAATTCGACAAATAACGTAAAGAATTTGGTTGCCGGCATTTCGCAGAAACGCCGACGAAACCGCTTCGCGACCGGCAACGCCCCACTACTCATAATTATTGTACCTATCTACCCGTACACATTCAAACAATCTAAGCAAAACATTCAATATAATTATTTCTACTACTTACCTACCCACATCACTAAAGACACTCATAAAAACATATAACTATACACTCACCAAAAAGTTTGTGCAAAGCGATCCGGCTACAGCCGGCGAATTACACAATTTTACACAAGATTCTTCAGAATCTTCGACAAAGTTTTTTTCGTACACACTGCGTAACACTCACTGAGAATATGCGGTTGGTACAGCGTAAATTAAATACGGTACTTCTTCCGAGACCTCCGATTGAGTTTGTCAAACACTGAAACATTATTCGAGTGCCGGCCGGTTCTAAGGAGAGCCGCGCGTGCTTTTCGTGTGGCGCCGTGGACACGACTACTTGGCGAGGCGCGAGGTAGCGAGCGAGTAGCGGTCGCGATCGGCGCTCGAGCGCTGACGCGGCGTCACCCGCACTCCCCGCCCCGCTCCATACCGGCTAATTTGATGTCATTCACGATCATACACTGAAAATACGCTGCGTTCTGTCGTCTACTTCAGTTCTACTATCTCCCACATAGTTCTTTTACACGACATAATGCTAATTTAGAAGGAATCGCGAGTTATTGCGGCATAATAAGCCGTCCGGCGTCTCGCGGGGCGGGGGGGCAGGGGTCGAAGAAGGAAATCAGCGCAGCGGCATTTCGACACAGACGTATGGATGTGTACTGTGTGAAGTTGGTCGTACCGCGTACGGACGCGGGCCTGTGGGTGGAAATCGAGCTAGCTACGTAGCTTTGAGCTTCGGCTTCACTCGGCCAGCGGCCCTCTCGGAGGGAGAGTGTCGTTGCCTTTTTTCCAACTGCCGGCCGATATCGGAGCCAGTCGGTCGACATTCCTAAGTCGGAAGCTTATGGCGCGAAGCGAAAATACCTGAGCGGTTCTGATGAATTGACGTGCATTATTTATTGCAAAGAGTCTTCAAACAATTAACTCTATAATAATAGGTACGCTTACGTCTAAAAGGACTATCTTTTTCTACTCACTATACACATTAAAGTATTTTACAGTTTATATCGAATCCCTGTACATGTAAATTCCGCAATAAAGTAAAAATTCAGCTTCCGTACGTACCTACCCATGTTTGCAAGAACCGAGAAGTATACTAGGGGTACCTAGTCTACTTAAACCGGTAGGTTTGATGGAAAATTTTTACATAACGTTGCATTTCTTTAAAAAAAAATGTTGGCGAAAGTAGGTATACCTGAGAATTATTCATTGTAAAGTCAACATCTACTGAGGATGCTCCGGTTGCGAAGCGCAACGTGCGTAGAGGGTATATTTCCGAGGATCTGTTTGGTGTGGAGTATACGGATTGAAGTACCTAATTATAAATTACACCATACAGATTCTCCTGATGTTCGCGGAGTTTAGCAAATTAAGCTTAATTTTCATAATATATTATGGATTTTCGCAAAGTAATGCCTGCTTCTATCCAATATCCAAGAAAGTATACCTTTTCTCTACTATTGACAATATTCTGCATATTTATATATTTATTTTTCTTTAATTGGAAACCCAACAGTTATTAATACTATTTACTAGTTAACAAATTGATTTGATATAAAACTAATAAAAGGTTTCTACGATTAAGTTTTATATAAACAAGGGTACCTGGTAGAACCCAGCAAAAATGCAGCTATAACAAAAAAATAAGTTTACCTAGCATGCAACAGTTTATCTAATAGGTTGCGACCTATATTGTTCATATTACCATAAAATATATCAATTTCGGGGTCATTGTAAACTGAATTAGGAATGCGAGATACACGGTATACAAAATAATTAAATCTGTATATTGTAAATAGGATTGAAGTATTAGTAAAAAAGATTGTTCCTACCTAAATAATATTGACAGTGTGCGGGCAGCTTAGGTATAATAGCAAAGCGTGGAACATTCACGTACAGTTAGTTATACCTTTTTTTTTTATAATGAGGAGGGGAAAATCCCCTGACATCCCTGTGGATAGTGGACTCCTACCGGCTATACACCCTTCCAGCCTTCTAGTTCTAAGCGTTAGTGTACCTGCCTTTTGGCCTCCCACTAGTTATACCTACCACTGTAAATAAATAATAAGTAATATTAATAATAAAGCTAAGTAGCTATATTACTGTCACTAATGTATTATTTTATACTATAATAGTTTTTTTGTTGAGAGTTTTAAAAATTGCTTGCTTGAATTTTACTAGTGTTAGATTTTTATGACAGTCCGGAAGTTTATTGTACAACTCTGAAGTAAACCTATCTAAAAATGGAGTTGTTAAATTTCGACTTATTTTTATCCATAGTAGTAAAAAATTAAAATGGTTTTTTGAGTAATTGCCAATTCTGATTGGATTGCCAAAATAATGAAAAAGAATAAATGATAGAAATTATTATAATAATAATTGTTTATTATTCAATAAAACATAGGTACAAGTTACATTACATCTGCACAATAGGTATAACTTATATTATTAATATACATTACATGGATATACAGAAATCAACTGTCCCTAAGCTAGGTATAAGCCTGTGTTATAGGCGACAGTGCTCTCCTTATAAATATGGCTCGTTTAAAACGAAAAAAAATGAAAGATATGAATTTACACGTAACGCTGGAAATCGTAATTGGTAATCATAGTAGTACCTACTAGGTTCCATATTTTGAACGTTTTATACATATCAGTGGGTGTGTGTGTGTGTGCGTGCTTGGTTGTGTGTGCATGAGTGTATATATTGCCGAACTAAACTAAAACGTCAAGCAACTTTTCAGTTTCTGCATATGTTTGTGTGAGCAACCACTCTTTGACACGATTTTTACATTTATTTCCATTTAATAATAATAATAATAAAAAAATCCTTTATTGCCATACACTATTGTTAATACAAGATTAATAACTAAAATGAATTTAGTGGATATTAAATATATTAAAGCAATATTTACTGCGGTTATATTAAACTTTTTATTCCATTTTCGATTAGATTCACAGCTTTACCTATACAGGTACCTAATAATATATATTCTGTATTTGGAAGATTTGGAGTTACTTGGTAATTAGCTATGACGAACAGACATGCATGCTGTCTAAGATGATTGCGGGCGAACCTCTTAGGAATATGCCAGGTATCTTAAATCCATACCACAATCGATTTCTATTGGGCATAGTACCGCAACGCTAAATTTCTAAAGATCACTAAAGCTTCTGGGCGAGAAAAAAATCAGCAAGATTTTATATATTCCTAAATTACGAAAAACTATATCAAACCGATAAGCCCAGTGGGACTTCACTTTCGAGTTCGAATCCCAGCACGCACCTTTAACTTTTATAAGTTACTAGCGTACCCAGCCCGCTTCGCCGGGCTATATTTTGCTTTATTTTATTTAAACAATAAACTTACATCATTAAATTTTTAATTTTAGTCTCATAATATATTAAATAATTTATTTCTCTCCGTATTCATTCTCTTCTCGAGCGGGTGAAGATCATTATCTACACCCATGTACACCCAACAATAGAATATCATCATAGTAAATAAAAGCTGTATTTGATAGTTTGACATTTCAAAAATAGGAGTGCTCCGATCATCACCAAACTTTACAGGATTACTCGTCATCAAAGTTTCATTGAAATCGGTCCAGCCGTTTCGGAGCCTATACGGAACATACCCACACACTTTCTCTTTTATATATATAGATAGATGTGCGTTTTTAGCAATTAAAATATCACTTGCTTCAACGGTGCATGCCTCAGAGTTCTCCATAATGTTCTCAAAGGTGTATGGAGTCCACCAAACCGCACTGGGCCAGTGTGGTGGACTACGGCCTCAACCCCTTCTCATTGTGGGAGGAGAGCCGTACCCTGTAGTTGGCCGGTAATGGGTTGATATGATGATGATGATATTAAACCAAGGGTGTAAGGGTAGGCTAGTACCAGCCAGCCTCCCAAAGGTCGACGAGCGGGTAGTTCGTGTTGCACCCTGCCGATCTACCAACGAGGCTCTGACTACCGAGCAATGGCGGTATTAGCTTGCTTATATGATATGCTTCATAGCTTAATATAAATAAACTGTGAGATGGTGATAACAAAAAAAAAATACTCGGCTAAGTTTGTTGTGGGCTCTTAGACCAGGGCGCGTTTGGAACCCTCGTAGCTTTAGGTTTAAGTTGGAGAACGAAGTCACCAACCCCTTGCATTGCCCTTGTATGAACGCTTCATAAGTGCCTGTGATAGACCTACAAGAAATTTTGAATTGAATTTATATCTACTTCACTGTCATATTTTTATGGACTTTCGCAAAAAAAGTCTTCTACTTAACTTCCAACCACTTCTTCTCGGTTGAAAGATTCTGATCCCACTTTCAAGCCAGCGTTAAAAGCTTATTAAAACAAAAGTGTCTATTTAGCCCTCGTGCAAACTCAGCTGGATTAGTGGTGATTCAGCCTAAAATAGCAAAGGGCTAAATTGTTAGTTTATATGGCAGTTATAATAAACCCCTAATCGGTAACTACGCGAAATCGTAGCCTTTTATGTACCTACCTTTTTGGTAGGTACATAAAAGGCCATAATTTTTTTATTGTTTCCTACCTTAAAGTGCTTGCCTACCTTCGTAATAACTAATAGTTAAATAAAAAAATACACACACAAATAATTTAGGTAGTGTTTTTAATGTTTTTTTAATAAAACAATTTAACTATTTATGTTTAATCTATGCGAGCACCCAATCCTACTTTCCCGCCATGAGGGTCAGTGACCCCGCATTCCTCGGTTTGCACTTTGCATTCCCTCGGAAATAATAACTAGCCAAGTGCGTGTCAGAAAATGTATTACGCAGGGTTCCGTAATCAGGAATCATTAGTAACAAAGGTTTCACTCCCTCTCCTTGTATTTATTTATAAAGCGAGTAGAAGTTTGGAACTGATCTGGAAAACTGTGATTACCAATTGGCAAGTGTACTAAATTTTATCAAGTTCAACAAACTTAACTTTGGAGTAAAGTGAACCTGTCAAAAAATGGTGTTGTCAAATTTTGACGTTTTGCAACGTGTAAGTGACGTCAGTTTTCATTAAAATTTTAAGCTAAGGCTTCCGGGTTTTATGTCACAACCCATTTTTATCCATAGTAATAATAAATTAATAAATATTAAGAAATTTGGAAAATCCAATAGTGCACGACTCATAATGCTCATTTAATTATCAAATATTGAAAAAAAAAAAAAATTTTAAAACAGCTGTACTAGGAAAGTGATGCACAGGCGCCCCTGGTGGAATAAAATGTACATAATATCTATAGATATAGATATATCACCATCCATGTTAATTTTACATGGATATATATAGATATACAGTCTTGCAGTTTTCGTTTTTTACTAATTGCAATTAAACTACACTGAATCAATCATTCGCATTCAGTGATCAAAAATCGTCGATTAGAATTAAAAAAAAAAAAATTTAACTCAAATAATGGATTTTTTCACAACTTAGAGTGTTTTCGGGTTTCACACATGACGGACAGGAAATTTTTTTGACCTATTTTGGTGTTTTTTTCCAATTCTATTGCAGTAAATCAATTTTTTAAAAGTATGGAATTAATCTCCATTAAATTATATCGACAATAGTATGCAAAATATCTTGATTCCGTGAACTAACAAGGCTATAATAATAAAAATAGCCGCCGAAATGAGGCGAAAAAAATTTTCGATCGTAAAGCACTCTCTGATGCTTCGCATCATGAGTCGTGCAAAATGATTTTTTGAGTAATTAAAAACACATTTATATTTTCAGTAGGTATTATGTGATGGTTTTAATTGCATTCCCATGACACTTGTGTTGTTTTGTTCTTTTTTTATTTTTTTTTATGCATTTTTTGTGGTATGCAATAAAACTATATTCATTCATTCATTCACTTGTCCAAGGTACAAGACAAGTAATGTACCCGAATATGCTATTTGTTTTCACATTATCTCATGGTCGCTGGAAACTAATTAGGCAGTTTAAATCCAAACCTACTAATTCTCTATGTTATAATAGAATGATTATTTTTACCTGTTGAATATTATGACAATAATTTCCAAGTAAATTAATGTTCGCCGACTGATCCCTAAAACCAAGTAATAGACATTTTTTTTTACTATTTTTTTTTTTTAATTCTTAAAGTAGTAAAAGTTTAAGGTAGTAAAAGTAATTCATTTTTATTACCTGGACAACAAGGCTTTGTTCGGCGCGGCGTCTATCTTTCATTTTTCTATCTATAAACACTTGTACCTTTACCATTGTCTAGGTTAGGTATCCAGGTAAATTAAAAATTCATATCCTTTCTGAAATAAAAAAAAAAATGAATCATAGTTTAAGTACACGATGAAATCCTCTCAGATCCCCTTGAAACAAGTAGGGAAAAATTATCGTGTAAGTAGGTAATGCATATTTCGGGAAAGTTCACTTTTATTTTTAAGAAACATAATATTAATGGTGGTATTGATTGTTCAAGTTTAGCGGACAGGGTAAGATTGGCAGTACCTAAGTATAATGCGAGATCTTATATCAAGAATAAGCAAACTTTTAGGCCTAAATTCACAAAAACTAATAAATCTAGGCAGGACCGCCCCGATAAATAAAATTGTCTCAGCCTACAGTTGTGCATTTAATAAAGCTGATTTAGATATTTTTCATAATTCCGCTCTGTGTTATAAGCGCAAAATTAAAAAAAACTGTTTGTTACGTAATCCTCTTCTATTTTTATTTTTATTTTTATTATAGTTTGTAGTATCTTTTGTAATTTTTTTGTAATTTATCTCTTTTGGTTCTGTATATTGAAGAACGTCTATATTTCATGATGCATGCAGAGTTAGCCTGTAAGTGGGGTACTTATACAATGTAAAATTCAGAATTTTACTGTTATATTTATAATAATTTTAAGGCATTGTATATAACGTTGGCTTCCTAAATAAATAAATAAATAAATAAGAAAAATATCCTTATATCCTTTGGACGGATCTTTTTATCTCGAAAAACAATTGAGAACCATTTCCGCACTTAACTTTCAATGTAGGTGTAAATAATAATAATAATAATTGTTTAATTCGAGTAAAACCCATCTCAATATATACGTAAATATAAGATACTGATAGATAAGTCTGGAAAAATAAACAGCGTTTAAATAATAACCGAAGTAAATGCGGACGAAATCACGGGTAACAGCTAGTATATAATATTACTATGGATAAGAGCAATTTCTGAAATCCTTAACATAATATTTTATTGTGCTCTTATAACCAGCTTATTTATGAGGAACTGGCAACCCTACTACTCACGGACGCTGTTGTGTTACCAAACCCTAGAGAAATTAGATCAAGCTCGCCCCAGTAACCCTAACCCTTTCAGTGAAAGTACCCTTCAATTAATTTCACATTCATTGTACCCCCGTCTTTTCAAAAAATAGATGCCAGGAAGTGGAGTACTCTTGGTGCAACTAGCTGAGTTGGACAGACAATACTATCTTGCCTGGCTCAAAGGGATCTGCCATGCGATTTTAAGCCGTATCGCAACGCAATAAGTAACGCAGATTATACAGAAAAAAAAAACTATTGTTATTCAAAAATAGAGAAGGCATAATCCGTTTTCTATCGATGTTTAATATTTAGGGTTGCCGACTTTGTGATTTAATGAAATATATTAAATATGTATAAATACTTTATGCGGTGGACCATTTTTTAAAGCTTTGATACACATTTATAGCATGGTAAACCATTGATCAGAGTAATTATAAGTAACTAAGGTAAGTATAAAAAAAATTGGCATAATCCGTTGTTATCGATGTTTAATGTTAACAATGGTTTGGCGACTTATTAAATTAATGAATTATTATGTCCAATATAAAATGTATACTTTATTTGACAGATAAATATGACTGCACCAACCAGTTATATTATGGTTATATTAGGTTAAAATTACCTACTTGCATCGTAAATTCAAAATTCATTAGGGTATACCGTCATAAAACGTGTTAAGTATTTTTATTACGCGCTTACCTATAAATCGTTGCTTACAAAACATCGACTTGGTCTTATGATACTCATGATTT
Organism: Pararge aegeria; assembly: GCF_905163445.1. Classification (NCBI taxonomy): domain Eukaryota; kingdom Metazoa; phylum Arthropoda; class Insecta; order Lepidoptera; family Nymphalidae; genus Pararge; species Pararge aegeria. The sequence continues at coordinate 2,910,990 of NC_053195.1, read as the reverse complement.
GGTCGTCATCACTAACCTAATATGAGTACTCATACTCATTAATTGTCTATAAATGAGATTTTAATAAAATATATATACTAGTTGAATGTGACGAATTTACCGAAACTTTGTTAGATTTGGAACACCCTCCCGAGTTCTGTGTTTCCTAATTCTTATAACCTGGGTATCTTTAAAACAATGTTTTAAGTCCCATCTTAGGCCACATCTACACTTTCCATGAGATTGTTGTCAAGCTCTAGTCTTTTATAGTTAAACAAAAAGTAATATAAATATTATTATTATTATTATATATTATTACTTTATTTTATTCTCCGAAATTTTATATGGTGGTGTCATGACTGCGGCTTTCTGTTTTGCTACGATCATTCAATCATGCATTCAAAGAAATAAATAATTTAATTCCATTTCATATGATTCAAATATTTAAAAAAAAAGTTGGTTCTTAACAGATAACACAGATAAGCCTGATAAAACCTGATGTAAAACTACCACCCAAAAACAAAGCAACACTTCGCAGGGCATACAAGGAATAAGTCCTACAAAGTTCCGCCCTGTGTCCATTAGCCCTAGACTATGTATGTGTGTGAGTGTGTGTCTGTGTGTGTTTGAGGTGTTATGAGGTTTACTTTAAAATAACATGTAAATTATATGCCCTATGGAAGCTGCCAACCCTGCATGCTGGGTATAAATTCTTCGGCAAGAGAAAAGGCCTTACTGTTTGACGATTCACAGCGTTGAGTAATGGTGACAGCCCTTCGCTGGCAAAACTTATAGTAAAAAAGATTTGACATTTAAAGTTAAACCTTATCCTGGCAACCTTAAAAAAATATTTAGGTATTGCCTCTTTAAATTCACAACTTCCGCGTTTCACTCTAAATTTCAATGAACAAGAAAAATTTAAATATAAAACACGGTGGATGTTTGTGAGCTTTGCATTGTGGCTTAAAGCGGAACAATAAGCTACTTGGAGTAGGCACGTGATCTTTCATTTAAATTTGATTTTTTATCAACAAATAGTAAATACAGGAGGGAACTCTTACGCGAATCCTGTTTGACTATTTTTTAGGGATCCGTAGTCAAATATATTTAATAGCAAAAACTTGCTAAAAAGTAAGCGCGGTTTTGGGGACTTCACATACATTTGGAAAAATTATGGAGTAACTCTCAGTAATTTTCCTGATGATGGTTCTCTTAAACGTCAATGCTAGTGATATTTTAGATGCTTAAATTAAAAACGCACAAAACTCCGAAATGTTACAGGTGTGTCCTGTGGGTCAAACTCGATCACCGAAAGGATGGCTCTGGCCACTGAGCTATCATCGCAATTATAATTTACCAGTTGTTGCCCGCGACTTTGTTCACATGGAAATTTGGATGACTATGCCTATGTTACCTATGCTATTTTTTTCCCACGGGAACCAAACATTTTTCCGGGAAACCGGCATTCATGCTACTTCACAAAAGTAGCATGAATGCTATTCCAGACTATAATCTATCTCTGTGCTAAATTTCATCCTTATCCGTACAGTCGTTCTTGAGTAATTGAGAAACAAAAACATACTTATAACTATCTGCCCAGAATGGATAAATAATCTATCGCAGCGATTTAACCATAATACATAATCTTCTATGAATAATTTGGTATGGTTTTGGCGCACATTTATCCTCATAAATCACTCTTTGGAACCACCATAACATCGGATTTGTATGAATACCGTTTTAATCCTTTTCGGAAATATAAAAGCATTCATTCACAATTACCTCTTCATATTCACAAGAAATGGAACACGTATCACAAACTCGTAGTGCTAATTTTATTCGCTTATTAATAATAGTGATATTAATAAGGAGCATTAGTGTATAATATATTATTTAATTATATTATAAAAGTATAATCTTTCAATATTTTAAAGAAAAAACTTATAAACTTTGTAATTGTGGAAACCTGAGTTCGAATATTTATAGTAATAATAATATATATATCATTCATTCATTCATTGTTTTGTCACGTGCCGTTCTTTGTAGTTTTAATATTACCTACGTAAATAAGTTGTAAATATTCTCATTGAGTGAAATTGTATTTTCTTTTGCACTAAATTCTTCCAAATACTTACCGACAATAGATGGTGCCCTGGTATTTGCATTTATGATTAAGTAGTAAAGATTCAATTATAAAATAATAACGAACAAGGCAATGCCTAAGTAAGTAACGCCTAATCTTAGGAGATTCCTAGGTATACCTTGCACCAATCGATTTTCGCTACGCAACTCAAACTTATAACTTAACATATCTAAGATTCTTGCCAGAAGGTGTGTTTTGTGTTTATGATATCATCTATTTCATTTTTCTTATGGATTGAAAGTAACTAAAAAAAAAGAATTTATATTATTTTCATCTGTCAAGTGTCAGTTTAAGAGTTCCCTAACTATTACGCACCGTCGCGTCGAATCAGTGTCGTAATTTTAGATAGCGCCGCTAGAGTTGGTGAAACGTTTTTATACTTTACGCATTACCCAATTTATTAGGCATCCGATAAAAGCGTTTCCTAGGTTTGGTGAGAACGGGTATAAGTCTGTGAGGGAACCTTACGCGCGCCCTACCACGCACTTGACCGTTTATTTAAAACGTACTACACACATCACGCCCCTAGCGTAGGGCACATATATAGGGTGTCCACGCCAATTTGTCGTCACACTGTGGGGATTAACCTCGTTATGCGTTAGAAAGTTACTAATCCGCCTTTTTAGCCCCTTCTTTATGCGACAAAAGACGCCAAAGCATGGTATGTTCCAGGGCTTTGCTGTTTACAATGGTTTAAATGGTTATTTAAATTAGCGTTACCCAAGAATGCGTTGGGGATAAGTTTTTATTCCCCTAGTAGCTCTTTAGAAATTATATCTCTTTTTTTGTTGATTTTATGTTTATATTCATTTGATTAATTTAACATAATTTCAGTGTATTATGTAATAGTCCTAAAAATAACTGTTATTCTTTCAATCTTTTAATATTGTGTATTTAATTTCATTTCAGGTCGTGGACCCATACACAAAATTGAAAGATTAAAATAACATGAATATAAAAGACACACTATTTTAAATTAAATTGAAAAATTAAATTAAAAATTAAAATTAGAATAAATTAAATAACAATTAAAATTCAACTATTTTATGTAATTTCAGGATTCTTTGCTATTGTTACTTAACTACGATAGTTCGATATATTGTATAATTACGATAGATTGTAATTAAATTTTCACGACTGAGAGTCCTTCATAATTTTCTCAAAGGTGTTTTAAGTCTACCAATCCCCACTTGGCCAGCTCAGTGAACTACGGCCTCATTCTGAGAGGAATGAAATTCAAAAAAAAAAATTAAAATTCAAAATTCATTTATAGTAGGCCTAATATAAGCACTTTTGAAACGTCAAGTCTGTCTGTTTCTGTGTGTCTGACGATGCTTTTCTACTTGTCTATAACATTTTATTTGCAAAATTAATACTACCATAAGATATTCTATAGTCTGTGGCATCGGAGCCACAGGCAAAAATAACCACTCATAATTTCGTAAATGTATGTATCTCTTAACCTTTTTATACCTCATTTGTTGTTACACCTTGCTACCATTCCCACGCCCACTCTTATTAACTCAATACAGCTCAGTTACGAGTGTATTATGTTTAAAATTACAATTCAATCTTCCTTTCTACCCTGTCACAATTTGATGCTTCGCACCTGCATTTTAAGACCCTCCTGGCGCGGCGGTATACGGTTGCTTCAAGTCAGAAGACTCTTTTTTAAATTCCTCTACAAGTTAGACCTTGATTACAATCTCACCTAGTGGTGAGCGATGATGCCGTCTAAGCTAGAAGTGGGATAGCCCGTTGCAAGATTCTACAAGCCATCATACCGGAAAGCTAAGAAACATGCCATCCCGCCTCACCTACGCCAACGTAACGTCTACGAATAGAGTTAAAAATACTTCAAATTATTGTACAAACAATCTCAATGACAACTAGTAAAAAAAATTATAACTTTTCACACCTTTTTGGTCGTCAATGGTAGGTGCGGCTGCTTCCAGTGCCGAGCAGGCCTAGAGGCGTTAATATGAAAACCTGGATAGCAGCATCATTTTTGTGCCTTTTTGAGTAGAGACTTTGGGACCGTGGGGTCAGGAGGCAAGAGCCCTTTTCAAAGAATTATCGAAAAGGGTTATCGAGTCTACCGGTGATCCTAGAGCGGGCAGTTACCTTGGCCAACGAATTAGTTTGGCCATCCAGAGGGGCAATGCTGCCAGCATCTTAGGAACTGTGCCTCGCTGCGGTGGTTTCGAGGACGTTTTAGATTTTATTTAGTTTTAAATAGTTTATTTTAGGTTATTTTTACATTTTAAAGAAACAATATCACCTTATAGTACTTATTTTTTTTTTTACGTGTACTAAAGATACTCACATTACATTTTATTTGTTTATATTCTTATTATTTTTATATAATAGTAGGCATAATTTTTATAATTTTGATTGTGGCTTTATTTTTATTATTTAATTCTTTCTTAGATTTGTTACATTTTGTTTTTTATGATGTCCTTCATTGGTATTTTAGTTTTGTGTTAATGTAATAAATATCTTTCGTTTGTTTATATTTTATATATATTATATTCTGAGTTATTGTCCCTTTTTATGATTGTTTCGTTATTGTTTGGAGGAGGATTCAGTGAAAACGAAAATAAGAGGGCTGGCTGAAAACCAGTGCTGCGCTTTTTAGTATGCAGCTATACTGAGCCACGTAACATTTTACACAAATGTCTGATAATAAAGACATTTTTTTTTCTTTCTTTATAAATTGTCTGACAGCACGATATCGTCGGTAGGGTAGTAGCTACAATCTAAGCCTCCTATTACACCTCGGAGAGGTTCCAGGTTCGATTACAGGGTCGGTAAATCAAGAAATGTAACTCTTTCAAACAATTGTCTCCTAGGTTATACAACAGGCACTGTTCAAAGACATTAGTCTCCTGGCTTCACGTAAGAAGGGAGATATCATAAATGCAGCTTCATCTGAGTTGAATTCGACTTACCTCTATAGCGAAATGAACCTACTGAACTGGATTGTGTGTCCTCCGGTATAGACTTCGTCTATAATTGACGGCCGACTGGCGCAGTGGGCAGATACCCTGCTTTCTGAGTCCAAGGCTGTGGGTTCGATTCCTACAACACCACAACTGGAAAAAGTTTATGTGATGAACTTGATTGCTTTTTAGTGTCTTTCTGCATATCTTTTTTTTATTGATTTACTTAAGAGTACAAAAACGACAACTAGGTAACTCACCCCATCTCAAACAAACCACACAGGGTTTATGTGACAAGGCATAGTGTTAAATATTTTTTTTAATTTAAGTTGTAATCACATCCATATCAATATTAAGTACACCACATACCAAGTTATTGATTACAACTTGTACATCTGTTTAAGTATTTATGTATATTATTCATAAAAATATTCATCAGTCATCTTAGTACCCATAACACAAGATACGCTAGATGGCGATGTTTGTATATAATTGTCTCCTGCCCATGCTAGCCGTGCTGGGGCTCTACTCATGGCGAGCTCGCCCCTCTCCTTCCGCCGTAGCAAAACTCAGGTGGTTATCAGCAAGTGTACTTCCGATAAAGATACACTTTAGTCCTGTATGGACTCGAACGATGCAAAGATTCCTCCCGGTGTCTTAGCCGTTATTGCAATGTTTACTATAAGAACAACCCTAAACAAAAAGCGTTGGTGATCCGACATCTTGGTCGTACGTTTAAACCGCTCTCCGCAGCTTGCGGTGTAGATCATCGAACCCAGGAAGTGTGGATGACTCATCCTTGTCCCTTGATAAGGTTAAATAATACGCACTCTTGACATTGCGCCTTATCAAACGATTATTTCACTGTGTTATCTTACCTCCAGATGACTGCCTGCACTCGTTACAGTATCGATATACCACTGAGGACAGACTGAGATCCATCGATATAAATGACTGGCAAGAAATGGTCATAAGTAAATAAATAAATAAATATACTACGACAATACACACATCGCCATCTAGCCCCAAAGTAAGCGTAGCCTGTGTAATGGGCGCTAAGATGACTGAAAATGAATATTTTTTTATGAATAATATACATAAATACTTATAAAATACATATAAACACCCAGACACACAAACATTTTCCAGCTGTGGGGATCGAACCCACGGCCCTTGACTCAGAAAGCAGGGTCGCTGCCCACTGCGCCAATTGGCCGACAAAATGATGACATGTGCATATCGTCTGCGAAAGGTACACTCATTTGTTGGATTGAGTATACGCTTTTATAATGTATATGATTCCTAAAGTAATTTTTGACCTACCAATGCATAAGTTTAAAGAATATGTTAAAACACATTTATTACAGTGAGGTTACTATACAATTCATGAATTTCTGAATGACAAGGTTGCTTGCAATGAGAGACGAAAGCGAAGCCGGGTGCTTTCACCCGGCTTCGCTTTCGTCTCTCATAAGATAGAAAAATTAATTTTGAAAAAATAAAATGTAAATGTAAAATGTAAATTGTTGATATTGGAAAAGAGCAACTGCTGAGTTTCTTGCCCGCTTCTTCTTGGTAGAATCTGCTTTCCGAACCGGTGGTAGAGTCACTACACACAGACATACTTGACTTTTCAAAAGTGCTTATATTAGGCCTACTTGAAATAAATGAATTTTGAATTTAGCTGGTTCGCCCGCGCTGTTGTTGGGTGTTGAGTTGTGTGTACTTGTAACGTGTAACATAGTAAACAATACTGTATACACTATAATTACAGTATATAATATAGCCTGTGTTTTACTTAAAAAACTATTTTTAAGATGAAACATGTCTGTCGATAATAAAGGAAGTGAAAGTGTACAGCCTCCTATAAAGAAAGCGAAATCACACTATGATTGTGATGCTTTATCTTTTCAGTATGCCACATCTGATTCCTGTTGTAATTTCTTCTTTTATGCATATAACTTATACAAAACAATTTCGATTGTTTCGATTTCGGCTCACCCGTTTTTCAGGTGGAATTCCAGTCAAAGGTTAACTTTTAGAAAATCGGTCCCCATTAGAACAAATTTGTAGGGTCAAAGTAAATAAGTCGTCGTTTATACTAAAGCTATTCGAAAATATAACTCCGAACTGCAATTTGCAAATCCGAGACGTAAATTAGTTTCCATCGCCACGCTCTCTAGCTGCTAAGAAACTATGACGTTTGCGTCATAGTAGATATTGGGGATTATTCAACAGCTAACGATATCTCATTAATGTCGACCTCTCTGGTACAGCAGTGAGCAAGCTCCATTTGGGAATATATATTAATACTAGCGGACCCCAGCGCCATCTGTCGGGCTGATTTGTGAATCGAAACCATCCAGGGTGCCACCCAAACGCATACTAAAAAAATCATTCAAATCGATCCAGCCGTTTAGGAGGAGTTCAGTGACATACACACGCACACAAGTAATTTATATATATTAATATCTATTGATGTATTTTGGAGAGGTGATAGTCTAGTGGTTTTAGGGCAATACATACCAAGTAAAACGGTGATAGCTCCGTGGGTAGGACTTCACTTTCGGGGGGCCGAGTTCGAATTCCAGCACCTCTAAGTTTTAAGCAATTTAATTATATAGACTATCTTCAACGGTGACGGAAATACAGCGTGAGGGAATTTCTGATAATGTTCTCAAAGGTGTGTGGAGTCCACCAATCTATGGTCTATGGCCTTTACCCCTTCTCATTGTGGTATTATGGGTTGATATGATGATTTTATAAATACAACGAAATTTTACACATTTTATAACGTTATTAATTTGTCTGATTTATTCGTTTATTTTATACCTCCGTAAAAAGTCACCTTTATTTTAAAACTTTATGGTATGCGTTATTATTTAATTACTTAAAGACTTGTTAGGTTAAAACGTGAAGGTTATCCTAAAATTATGCCGCACAAGTGTAGTGGTTAAACCTAGCATTCAAAAGATCGCGGATTTGACGGCCGATTGGCGCAGTGGGCAGCTACCCTGCTTTCTGGGTCTAAAGCCGTGGGTTCGATTCCCACAACTGGAAAATGTTTGTGTGATGAACATTAATGATTTTCAATGTCTGGGTGTTTATATCTGTATTATGAGTATTTACATATATTATTCATTAAAATATTACCCAATCTCAGTACCCATAACACCACCTAAGCTTAATTAGGGACTAGAAGGATGTGTAGTGTCGTAGTATATTTATTTATGTATTTTCCCTGACATCACATGCAAAATTAAAAGAGTGACCTGTGATTCCTGCCATTTTATTAAGGTACGCGTCGCGTAGCGTAGGTACTATGCGTGTGTCGGTCCTTCATGCCCATCATGAAGTTTTTTGTACCTTGAGTATGTAATTCACCCCCATGCGTCGTAGAGCACGTTAAGCTGTCTGCAATGCACCCTGCAAAGAACAACCCTTTGTCCATCAATCTGAGGCGTAGCTGTTAAGCCTCATGGGTCGTTTATTATACCAGCAAACAACTTCAGAAAACCAATAAAAATACTCTTTGGCTGAAACAAGCACGGTACTTCCCCGAACGAGTTCTGTCACAAAAAGCTTTATAACTACCGAACTAGCAGCTAGCATAATATTATAATTTCGTAACGTAGCCACTAGATAATCCGCCGCAATGTTTGTAGGAGCCGGAAATCGAAGGAGTGGCCACCAAGTCGCAGGGCCAGACGCGATAGATTGCCTGAGCAAACGCTACTCGCCGATTAGATGCGATAAAAGGTTCATTCATACCTATTCCACGTACCTACGTTACGTAGTAACTGATCTATTCGTACCACCGTACTTTCATAAATGCTGAAGTGTCTTTTTGTTTATAAAATTCCGACTGAACCAATGAACTGATCGTGATCGTTGAATCCTTTATACAATAGGTCTTTTCTTTAAGCTTTTGCTTAATACAAACTGAACTTTTTAGAGAAATATACAAGATGTAATAAATAAATAAAAAGCCTTGTATTTCCTGTAACTTACATTTACATACCTAAGCTGGTTTAATTTTAGTATTTTAGTTATCGTTTACAAAAATTAAATTTATTGTTACAAATGTCAGCTTATTACAATAAACCCAGATTGAGTAAAGGCCTCCCCCAATTTACAAGATATCAACCGATAATTTATTGTAAAATTGTATACAATTGAAACCTTTAAATGAATTACTTTTAACTGACAAATAAAATAACAGATTGACAACTAAATTTAAGATGTTCATAAAAAAGCACGAATTAAGAAAGTAACGACTTTCTAGCAGTTACTTAAAATTTCCCGGGAATTACGTTTATCAATGTCAACATATAGTTTTACAGTAGTTACTTTGGTTATATCAGTATTTATTTAGCCGTGGCGTTCACCTTAAAGTATGTTCAATACTTCTATATTATTAGCACAGGATACTAAAAAGGTCAAGTGCGAGTCGTATTCGCAGAATAATCGTTCCGTACCATCCTACAACTAATTTACACTGAACCTAGGCATCTCTGACATCGAATGCCTAATGATAAGGCGATGTCTATAAAAATAACGTTTCACCAACTCTTTGTTGATAACTATTAGTGATGGTTGGTGTATGCTTAGGAGACTCCTTAGACTAGGTCTTTTTTATGTAGGCATTGCATTTTTTCTTCGTTGGGGAAAAGTAAGTGAATTATTGTTTTAATATTATCTAAGTTGTAGTAGAGTTACTCGTGACAAAGCTTAACATGGGGAAGTACTACTGTAGGGCTAGCACGGGCAGGAGACAAAAATTATATCCCCGGATTATATCCCCTGACAGGGGGATATAGTTAACGTGTCCACCTCCTGAAGCACGGGAACATGGAATAGGAAAAGTTTACCTCCGTTTATAATTACACATATATTATTTGGATATTATTTCCACTGGTACGCCAATGGCCTGAGAGTTGCTATAGCTGTGGGAGAAGATACATTTTTATCCTTTCCCGGAGAGATAAATGAGGCCCATGCTTGCCGTGCTGCAATGCTTATTTCTGCCACAAAGTGGCATCACCGAGTTTTTTTTTTCATTACAAGTTAGTCCCTGACTTTCCTTAAGTGTAGTTAATCGGGTACATACCACGATGATATTTTGGATTTGTCGATATTTGGACCCAGTTGCATGATTGCAACTTGGGGATTCGTATCTGTACAGTCGACAATAACCTCTCTTTGACTTTTAGTTCCTGCAGGATCGACACGTTAGTCCGAAAAGCTGTCCACGGGATCTGCAACAGTCGTCGCCAGCACCACATTTCTAGTGCATCGATTCTGCGACGGTCTGTTGTTATATATATAGATGTTTTTCAACATACCATCAGGTATGTTGAAAAACATCTATATATATAACAATATATTAAAACAAAAAAAATTTACTTCGTCCTCCTCGGATCCTTAATCGAACATGGGAACCACAGACCTACAAGCAGCAGTGCTGTGTTTCATTCTGAAGAATGCGGCTGCCGGTGTTATTATTGGTATATGAGGCTTTAAACCTATGCCCCAGTTTGATGGACACAGGGTAACACTTTGAAGGAGGTGTTCTTCGCATACCTTGCGAAGTGTTGCTCTGTTTATAAGCGACAGGATTGAACTTCCTTTCGGACTATGTTTCGGGGGGACCAATTTCCCGGCACGTACAGAGTACTTACGTAGTTCCAAATGTAGAAGGCGAACGTCCCCGTGGCAGATCTCCAAACCGGTGGTCAGATCAACTAAGAGAAACTGGTGCCCGTATTTTCTATAACGCAATACAAATGGCCAAAGACGGGACCCGATGGAGAGAGATCTTATATGACAAGATTACTCGCCATAGCAGTGATCACGATCCTCAGTCATGAGGGAGAGACTAAAGAGAGAGAGAGACAGAGCACTTCAGAGATATCCTTGTTTTACGCAGTTAAAAATTATCACTTGCTTAAACCGTTAAAAAAAGTTGGTTGTCTGTAAAGTCGGCTTGCTGACGATTATTGAACGTGACAACGTCGTAAGAAAATACTGATTTGAAAATTTCAATTTTATTTGTTTGATAGATATTATCGTTGCTATAAACAATTGACACCACATTCACTTTTCACTGCACTTCATCCTTGCCGAAAACATGTAAATGTATTATTGTATAGAAGCTGTCCACGCGGACGCATTCACGCTCACTCAAGTAGGAGAGAGACAGATGTCGAACGCGGAGGCCGACTGTGCCTCTTTGTCGCTCGTTCCGCGCTCTCGCTTGCACTTCAAGCCTTGAATGGAACGCCTCAGAGCGAGGTAACGCCGCATACGTCATGTTTTTTCGTACGTGCAGCCGGCTTCATCGAATTATAAGACGTTGTCACGTCAAAAACATCGCGGGGAAACCTGTATGCCTGATAGTTCTCTATAATCTCAAAATCCGCAATTGGTCAACGTGGTGGTGGACTTCGGGCGGAACGCTTCTGATTCTGAGAGGTGACCTTGAACCCTGTAGTGGACTGGTACTGTGTTGATACTGACGATAATGATGATGAATACTCCACCAGCAAAGTCCAACCTTTTCAATTAGGCTCATATGTGTATATGCATAATAAATTCATGTCTGGTGCAGTATACACCATATCTTTAACGAATGTTTAAACAAATAGATAGATAACGTACTTTTTATTTACGTTCGTTGATAATTTTGATAATTTTTCAGGTGCATTATTGTATGTACATACTTTAGAATCTAGCAGATAAGATTCATTCTTGGAAATTCTATTTCCGTAACAGTACGATTGTTTTAAAAATGTTCATGATTTCAAGCGGGTGGTATTTGGGTTTTTCTAAAACGTTTCAGAGATAAGTCATCGTTTTTGGCCTACTTCTATAAACAGGTCTCAGGTCAGGTAGGAGAGATGGAGAGACTCTTCACGCCGGGATGCAGATGCGGATTTGAACGATTATAGTTACATGTGAGCCGCTTTGCACAGTGGGCAGACGCACTGCTGTCTGAGTGTGAGGCTGTGGGTTCGATTCTCGTAACTGGAAAATGTTTATATAGTATTCATATATACTCATCAGTTATCTTAGTCCCATAACACAAACTAACTTTGGGGCTAGATGGCGATGGTGTATACTGTATATTGTCGTTATATATTTTTTTATATATTTATTATTATTACTAAAACATGTTGGCGATAAATCCGTGACCGACGGATTGCTCTCCAAGGCACGCTAATCAGGTAATCCCGGGCTTGTACTGAATTCATGCACAGAAAAATCACAATTTAATAATTTTTTTTATTTTGATCCGGGAACCGAATATGGGACTCTAGGTATATTCATGTAGGTAGTTATCACCACTACAAACAGCAAACCCCGCCACCAATGGCAAAGTTTTACACTATCGTCTTGACCTACGACACCTACCTTGACAGGTTTATGCAGAATGTGGCACACTCGCACAGGCACTTTGTAGAATGGGTTCTTTGCATGTTCTGCAAAGAGTTTCTCTGTTCATAGACGATGCTTTTCCTCTAACCATAAGGACCGTTAATTATAAATATAAAAAAAAAACGTACTTGGTCTTTGGACGTGATCCTTATTTATATATGTTATTTATACTCTTTATTTGTACACAACATCAAGTTCAGAAAACAAAGAAAAAGTACAGACACTTCACGTAGTAGGATACAAAATGCCTCCTAAAACGATTCTTAGTCAGACGACCACTACACATAAAAGCAGGAATATTAGCTGTATTGCACTTATACCCTTTTTAGTTTAACCCCATTAATTTTAATCAAGTAACTCCAACTTTCTTGATGAATGATGACGATATCATAGGGGGCTATTAGTAGACGAGGCAAATAATACAAAAGGCGACACGTCAAAAAATCGATAAGCCGGCCTGATTCGAAATGGACTTAAAACATCGATAACGTATCGGATCACTCGATAAACGCTTACAATTTATTGGGTGACATTTTGAGAACGGCCAGTGAGAAGAAAACTGAAAATATGATATAATGGTCAATTTGCTAACTGTTAACATGATATCCGATGGCAAGTGATAACATTTTAAATAAAGAAGTTTAAAGTAAAAATATAATATAATGCATTTTATTCCTTAAATTATGTATCTATTTCTCAAAAACTATGCAGGATTTATTGTATGAATTTAGTAATCTTTAAATTTCTGGTATCAGAACACTACAATTTTGTATTATGACCTTATTTCAGAAGTTTCCAAAACTTGACATCAAGTTTAGACGGCCGACTGGCGCAGTGGGCAGCGACCCTGCTTTCTGAGTCCAAGGCCGTGGGTTCGATTCCCACAACTGGAAAATGTTTGTGTGATGAGCATTAAGTGTTTTTCAGTGTCTGGGTGTTATGTATATTATATATTATATAAGTATTTATGTATATTATTCATAAAAATATTCATCAGTCATCTTAGTACCCATAACACAAGCTACGCTTACTTTGGGGCTAGGTGGCGATGTGTGTATTGTCGTAGTATATTTATTTATTTATTTATTTATAGTTTTTTTAGTCCATGCCGCCGTATTTCATTGCAATATATTTTGATTTCAGCTCACTGAACGTTCTTAAAATTTCACCCTGTAGTATATTAATATAATTTATAGGTAATTGGGTTAAATGAGATAATAGTATGACAATTTACGTCGGACTTTCGAAAATTATACGATGCGATAAGTATTCCACATACTTTTTGTTGTCATCCGGGGTTAGGACAAAATCTGATTAACAACTTTTTTACAAAAACAATTGATGTACCCTACATACAAAAAACAGTACGTCCGCAGGAGATAGTAAGTTTTTATTGACATCAAAAGTTTATTTGTATACACTCAATAGAGATATATTACAACAAAAGAATGTAAGCAAAGAAGAGAGCGGCATAACGCAAAAGGCCTGAATTAAAAAAATTGTCGGCAATCCTTCTTCAGGCACTTACTTACAGAACATATACAAAAACGTATACGAATAATACATAAAAATTAAAAATAAAATTGGTTGCCTGTAAAGTCGGTATACTGGCGAAAGTTTTACGTGACAACGACTTTGAGTGGTAAAATAATTTTAATGTGAATATTCATCCGTATAGTAGGAAGAAGAATGAAATAATAGTAACAATTTAAAACATTTATTTATACAAAGAATTATATTTAAAACATTAATTTATACAAAGAATCTCGCACTGAATTTCATATTAACAAAATTTTATTTTTACCTTTACACATACATACGTATTTATATACAAATATACATACAATAACTTGCAATACATTTGCGTACAATGAAACAGCGTTTACTACAAAGGGACGCGTGCCTTTCACTTTTTATGTCTGTCTCTCTCGCTCTTAGGCGGGCGCGTGCCTCTCACTCGCTCTCATTGTGAGCGCATAACGTGAGCGGAGCGTAACGCAGTTTCTTGAAGTGTCACCCGGCAAACCAATTTATAAGACGTTGTCACGTCAAAATATAAATGAGAAATTCGTCAACCACAAAAATATTAAAACCGAATATAAAAAGTAATATTTTGTTGACCATGGTATTTTTGACTTAGATTTTGATTTGTATAAAAATTGAATTTCTTCGTAATCGGTTTCAGTTTTAAACTTTATTAATTCAACTGTATTATGGGCACATAGTTCGGAGAAAGGATGGACGTTGGGGTCCCAAGGTGCTGGAATGGCAGCCCCGAACTAGTAAGCGCAGCGTTGGTCGACCCCCAGCGAGGTCGACAGAAGACATTAAGCGCGTCGCAGGTAGCCGCTGGATCCAAGCGGCACAGAACCGTGGAATTTGGAAGTCCCGACAAAAGACCTATGTTGATATGATGATCCATACACAATGTGGTTAGCATAAAACTTTTGTTTGCGCGGAAGTCGCTAGTGTGTTGCCACGCCTAGATTGTTTTACATATTATTATCTCACAGCTATTTTATCTCTTGTTAATCAACAAATATCGTCTTAAAGGGATTTTTAATTGATGATAAAATTAACACGTTACTTTTCATTTAATAATTTTTTTTCGCATATTATCGCCTTCTTATGTTATCAACGTAATTTCCAAACAAAGTTTGATGAGTTCACAACTGTTACCAGTACTTACCATAACTTAGATTATTGTACGCTAATCGAGCTTAAATAGCTGTACAATTGGTTACAATTTTGCAAATACAGTTTACACCAGCGAGTTCTCTAATGGTTCCCATTGATGGGAAAAGACATAGAAAAATACTTTACCTTGGGCTCTGTGGTTAGCGTATTACGACTACTGATCACGAGGTACTGGGTACAATTCCAAAGTCGGGTTTACAATTTTTAGGTAAGTATGTGCTCATTATAAAAGTGACTTTTTGACATTTTGCTAAAACTGACTTTCAAACCTATCTTGTATCTGAAACTCAGTTTTAGTAAAGAACACAAAAAGTCGCCTTTTTCATTCGCACGGCTTTAAGGTTTTATCACTATAATAATCACCAACCCTTTTGGAGCAGTGTGGTGGGTTTATATATATATTTTAGGAGGGGACACCTTTTTTTTTTTCGTGCTGGGAAAGCTTTATGGCTACCTCTGTCCTTTTGGGTAGGACATAGGTTATATGGGACTCGTTTACCCGAACTAAAAACCACCATGGCGTGTCCCTCTCGTAGGCTTTATTAGACGTTCGGGGAACCCAAGGAGGGGAAGCCCGCCATTGCTAGACTGTTGATCAGTCCTCTGTAAGGACCATTCCACCCTATTCCCCATGTTGAGACACTGGTTTACTGGTTTTCCGGCAGAATCTGCACCGTTGTTGAAATACCATCAACACGTACGAAGCGTTTTGCTTCTTCTTTTCTGATCCGCACCGCAAAGGCCTGGAATGCCCTCCCATCTTCTGTCTACCCCGATACCTATAATCTGGGTACCTTCAAATCAAGAGTGAACAGGCATCTTCTAGGCAAGCACGTTTCATCTCAGGCTGCATCTTCACTTACCATCAGGTGTGATTGCAGTCAAGCACTTGTCTATATATTTAAAAAAAAAAAAAATCATCAGAAACCTACCAGTCTCTTTGATCCCCTATACAGAGGTTTGCTAGGTATTCTTCGTTTATTCTATCCTTACCTTGTAGTTCCCATCTTACCAGCGCGTACATGGGGCACTCAGCTATGGTAGGGTCACTAAAAACATAAATACGTGACGTTTCAAAAGTGCTTATAAAGTAGGCCTGCTTTAAATAAATGTTCAAAACATTTATAAAGTGAAAACTGGTTTCCACCTCACCGCACTCTGGACGGGATGGATCTTCTACAATTTTCATTATTGTTAGGAGCGTGGTGGGTTTAGACTCCACCCTTATAAACGCCTCACACTGACAAAAGAGGAAACGTGTGCTTAGTCTCGGTGTATAACAAAGACGAGAGATTGGTGATGGAGATGTCAAAACTGATATACCTACGATTTGAGATAATTTTGGGTACAGTTTGTATTAGCTGACCCATTTTCGAAGGAGTTCATGAAAAATGGGTCAACAATTAAGCCATCATGATTTATGGAACCAACTGTTACAACATAATCCACATTCGGCAATGACTTTTTTTAAATAGACGGGTTATCCCATATATTTTTTAATTGCAACATTATTATCACCATCATCATATCAATCGATTGACGTCTACTTTTAGAAAAAGGTCTTTGGTAGGGGGTCCCAAAATTCACGGTCCATCGGTTCTCCGAGCTTTTTGCCCGCTCATTGCCATATCAGCTTCGCAACTCGTTTAGCTTTGTCGGTAACGCTTGTTCTATTACGGATCTTCATAAAGATATCTAATTAGAGGCATCTATCCATGTGGCTCTGGGCCTTCTTATGAGGCCTTACGTTACTAACCTTTCGTAGCCATAAGTCATCACAGCATCACGCACTGTTCAAAAACTTTGGTCTTCAGTTCTCTACTTCCTTACTACAGATATTTGTATACATGAAAACAGACTCAGTTACAACAAACGGCAGGAGGCAGCCATAGGCATGATGATAGTACCAAATAATCGCAAATATTGCATTTGTCTAATTATATATGATTCAAGTATTATGAAAAAGGTATATTTATTTATATTTGGTCATTCGTAGTGAGAATGGTATTTATTTTCAATAAATAAAACTGCCAAATCTACCGATCCACCACGACAGGGAAACGCCGAATTACTTGTCATTGAGCTCTTTGGATCTAATTCGAACCGGCTACCTTCTTCACGTCGTCCTTCCAGCGGATTTGTGGCCTACCTTCGCTTTTCTTACCATGGCTTTCATTCGAGGAGACGTTTGCACCAAGAGTCCCCCTTCCGAGGTATATGTCCTGCCCACGTTTAAGCAATAATAAATAAGCATTTGTTACACTATAGTATAGTGCTAGAAATGTTTATTTCAGTCTGAATGGCGTGGTTGCCAGTGCAATTACGGACACATGAGGTTTAAACCTCACGCCACTCCTACGCCTCATGTTGATGGAGATAGGGCGGTACTTTGCAAGACGAGTTTACATACATTGCATGCCATACGATGCTCTGGTTTGGTTTTCTACTTCAAATTCAAAATTCAAAATTCATTTATTTCATGTAGGCCTAATATAAGCACTTTTGAAACGTCAAGTCTGCCTGTGTGTAGTGACTCTACCACTTACTCATCATCAGGTGTGACATTTGCGTGGAAAACCATTGCAGGCAATTATGGCCCGCCCGCCAAGCGTAAAACGAGCCAAAGTAAATTCCGGGCAATTACCTTGTTTTAACAACGCCAAACGGGATCGCGGGCAACGCGTCTACGCTTATCAAAAGCATCATAAACATTCACTGTATTTATGGCTGATAAAGTATCAACTATAACCCAACGGAATTTCGAAAATCTAATTATACTGGACCGCTTTTATTATTCAGAGATCTTTTCGCGTCAGTTATAGAAGGACCTGCGGCTCCCAAAGTAGACATTAGGTCTGTTTAGGCATCCTTAAGGCGGCCCTAACTCGCCTTTATATACAAACCAACAAACTTTTTCTTATTTTCTCTTTGATGTACAATTGTATCAGAATTAGTGAAACATTCTATATTTTTTCTTATTCGACAACAAGGTAGCCCTCAATCCTTGAAACTCACCTGGTGGTAAGTGATGATGCAGTCTAAGATGGTAGCGGGCTAACCTGTTATGGAGTATGGTAGTCCTAACCATAATCGGTTGCTACGCGACATCGCACCGGAACACTAAATCGCTTAGCGGCACGTCTTCTTCTCTAAATTCAGAAATTAACACATTAATTTCTCAATTGAGATATTTGGAAGCAGCTACTTAAATTATGTTGCTTTTCGAATATTTTTATTTTGAATGACACTCAATATAGAATGCTGCCAACTACACCAAACTTTGTTTATGAATAGTAGACGTTAGTAACTGGGTTGCTCTTGTACTATGAATAAAGCTTATGTATAAATTCATTGAAGTTTCTTTAGCATTAACTTTGTTTGATTTAAGTTTGAGAATTTGTAAAGATCAATACTAGAGGCATTTTAGATCCCTACCCTACATACTACTAAACCTACCCCATTTTAGACGATAGATTTATTTTAAATTCAGAGTAGGGTTATATTATGGGGTGCCGAGAACTTCAAAGAATTCACGTAATATAATCGAAGGAATACGGAATTATGTGACAAGGGGCCGAAGAATTTGCGAATTCGAAGACAGTGGTACTGATTGTTCTCTTTTATTTTACGTTTTATATGAACTAGAAAAGGGGCCATATAATATTTGAGAGAACTTTTTGTATTATGAAACCTTAATTTGCTAAACTCCGTTAAAAGCAGGAGTATCTTTATGGTGTAATTTATAATTTCTTACTCTACAGCAAACAGATCTTCAGCAATGTACCATCTACGCACGTTTCGCTCCGAAACCGGAGCACATTCATGCATTATGGAAATTATGAATAGGTATATATATCATGGAATTCCACAAAGTAACGCGTGCTTCTTTCCAATATTTGAGAGAACTTCTAGTATAAAAAAAATCTACTTATAGCTAGGGGTAAGTGCTGACCGCTGTCTAAGATGGTAGCAGGGTTACTCGGTACGGCAGTTATATTTAAACCATACCCCAGATCGGTATCTACGCCACATAGTACCATAACGCACTGTCTCTTGACGGCACGTCTTTGTTGATGGTGGTAGCCACGGCAGAAGACTCCCAGACCAGACAAAAACTGAGACAAAAACTGAGAGGGCCCAGGTCTCCTCCCACAATAAGAAGAATTCTTTAATGGTATCAAGTAATAAATACTCTTCAATATGTTATGTTTAATATGTACTATGTTTTATGTTTATTTTATGTTAATTTAGTTTAAAATCCTAATATTTCACTAATGTTTGTTGTACCACCTACTAACTTCGTATAGCATTTTCTTGTATGCCTTATTTAGCGATAAGGCCGCCAAATTGTACGTTCTACCTTATTGTACTGTTGTATTTGTATCTCTGTTAATTTTCTCTGCGGTGTACAATAAAAGTGTATTCATTCATTCATTCATTATTTTTAGAGGGTTTTTCTGATATTAACAAATTTGAATGTGTGTGAATGGGTTAAGGAAGACGTCGTGAGCAAACCTGAATACCTGAGAGTTCTCTACCTGAGACTTTAGTGGTTTAAGGAGAAGTGAGTTCCGGTCTGATCAATTAGGAATTCATTCGTCATTTGTCAACTTTCGACTCCCCAAAGGCCTTTGTAAGTGGAAACCTATCGCCTTTAGACAGAGCAACTCTTCGCAAGGTATGCGGGGGACACGTCCAGGAAAGTGCCCCCCTGTGTCCATCAATCTGAGGCGCAGGTGTTGTTCTCTTTTAACTCGGTCACGAAAACCTTTACTTCTACTACTAAGGCCCTAGGAACATCCCTGGGTACTAGAGTAGACTTAGGAATGGACCTACAACCATCAACATTCCGGGACTGAGAAGAAGAAGACGTAGAAGAAACACCTTATTGCATGTATAACATACAGGAAAAGAACCAGTAAGGATAATAAAGTACAAGATGTAGACATGCAAAGGCGGCCTTATTGCTGCAAGCAATCTCTTACAGGCAACCTTTGTAGACAGGACTTATAGCAAGAGAACAGGATAGTGCCAAGAGTGTTGATACATAAATACCAAAATGTAAAGATACAAATACACATATAATTCAAATAAATTATACCTAAAATATAATTATATAACAAACATAATATGTATATATAAGTAGATTTTAACACACAATTCAGTTACAAGCCATTTAACTATCTCTTTGCCAAACACCATGTTGCTTGGTTGCTTGGACAGGGCGTAAAGGAAGAACAAACAAACAAATAAACAAACACACTTCAACATTTATAATATTACTAGCTTCTGCCCTCGACTTCGTCTGCGTGGACTTCAGAATTGGGTCTAACGCTTCGCTCGTTACCAATTTTTAATCATACCACAGGAACTATTTGAAAGATCGGTATAGAAAGTACATGACCTTTTCCATTGAATTTGTGACATGCATACCAAATTTCAAAGCTCGCGGTTTAGCTCGTAAACAATTTTTTCAATTTTCCTAGAGTTTTTCGGGAGCTTCCTTAGGAAACGGGATATAAGGTAATCTATGTTCTTTTCCATGCCAAATTTTCATTCAAATCCGTTCAGCCGTTTTTGCGTAGCTATTGAGAAAGAAACATCCACACTTTCACATTTCTAATATTAATATATTAATATTTGAATACATATATATATATATATATATATATATATATATATATATATATATATATATATGTATATATATATATATATATATATATATATACAGTTTACAGTTTACAGTTATATACAGGTATTAGCTACCAATCAACTTTGCGTAATTCATTGTCGATGGAAGAATCTAGAGCATAATATCGCATAATATTAGTTTTTATTTATATATATGTATATATATATATATATATATATATATATATATATATATATATATATATATATAAAACTTATTTATATATATGTATATAATGCTCTAGATTCTTCCATCGACAATGAATTACGCAAAGTTGATTGGTAGCTAATACCCGCGACTTCGCGTAGATTAAGGTTTTTTATTCTCGCGGGAACTTTCTTATTTCCCTGGATAAAAGGATAAAAGGCCCATGTTATTTTCCATGTCAAAGGCTATATGCACGCCAAATTTCATCGAAATTTTACTTTTGCCAAATTTCATCGTTACTCAACTTGCGCAAAAACGACTGAACGGTCGTTTTTGCGTGATTGAGTAACAAACATCCACACTTTCACATTTATAATATTAGTAGGATAATTCTTAATAATATTATAAATGCGAAAGTCTTAATTATGTCTATGCTCTAGATTCTTCCATCGACAATGAAAACTGCACTTCATAGATCGTAAACTTCCAGATTCCTGGTTTTAAAGCCCCACTGTCTGGCAACAGTGACTATTTATAAGTGATAGAGAAAACCGGCCAAGTGCGAGTTTGACTCGTGTACGAAGGGTTTCTTATCTGCAAAAACGGCAATAAGTTTATTGTATTCAGTTTTTAGTATTTGTTGTTATAGAGCTAACATAATTATGAGATACATCATTTGTGAATATTTGAACTGTCTAGCTATCACAAGTTCATGAGATACTGGTGTCATATGGACAGTCAGACAGACAGACGGCGAGCTTAGCAAACGGGTTCCATTTTACCCTTTGGGTACGGAACCCTAAAAAACTATGCAACCGTCAGGTTAAGTATAGAAAATATCATATTATGAACCTTAATTCGCTTGGCGTCGGCATTTCGTTGGTTTCCAGTGGGCGCGCCAGCCCTGCCAAGTAGGCCGTCTCAAATACCACGTACTAGTACGCTAAACTAAAATGATTTTATTATACATTGCTCGTTTTGTTGCGACAACGCTACAGTTATTTGGAAGTTAACACGTAATAGATTGGGTACAACTGGATAGGGTTTATGAAATAATATGACTTTGATGTTTTAGTAATAGTCTTCGGCTATTGTTTTGTCTGTGGTTAATAACGCAATACACATGAAATGTTGCTTCCTATATATGAATTGGCCTAATTGTTTCGTTATAGATAAGTTTTCAGGAGTTATCCTGATGCTGTGTTAGCTGTTACTATATTCTTAGAAGCGGTGATAGCCCAGTGGATTATCAAATCAACCGATTGACGTCAACTGCTGGACATCAACTAACGCAGCGTTTACCGGTGCTGTACAAAATTCCAAGCTATTTTCTGCCCCGCCCATTGCCATTTCAGCTTCGCAACTCGTTGAGCTATGTCGGTAACTCTAGTTCTTCTACGGATCTCCTCATTTCTGATTTGATCACGTAGCTCTTTCCATCGCTCGTTGAGTGACTCTGAGCCTTCTTATGAGGCCCATAGATTTACAGTTTCAGAATGCAAGCTAAATAATATGTGCCAAATTCCATCAAGGTCGTTGCTGTTTTGGAGTACGGAGTAATTTAAAATTTTATACTTAATCATTAATAGTTAAGTCTATGATGTGTCGTGCCAATAAAAAGGTTCTGACTCAGCTTAATGTTCCGGATACCAATGTACCCACAACGCTGGTATTCTTTCAGTAACCATTGAGCTGAGGAAAGTCCTGTTATGAAATCACATTAGGAAAAAAACAGGTAAACACTACATTGGCAAATCGAAACTATAATAATAACGACTTTCAGCCACGTAGTTAATAATCTACATAAAGTATATTGGAGTCGGTATCTTTTACTTTTTTGCCGAAGAATTCCACATAAGTATCGCTAAGCATAATCCAGTTTTTCTTCGAAAACCACATAGGTACCTACATATAACTATTAATAAAGCGATATGGAAATGAACGATTTTTATTCAACCGTTGTAAAACTAGCCTTCACTGATATTATGAAGACGAAAGATTTGTTAGTTCGTTTGTCTATTATATGGCTGTTTTATCCAGAAGTAACATACACTATGTTTAGAATTAGATTTCAGTCTGTAGTAGTGGTATTTGTAAAACAAGCCAGAAGTAAAAACCGCGTTGACCGCGAGTGCTGTCTAAATTTTCAGTCATAAGAAAATGCTATGTTCCACAGAAATTCCTCTTTAGTGGATTTAAAAACCACCAAATCCTAGGTATATGATAATAAGCTGCAATAACGAATTTTGTCCAAAAAAAAATGTTACCTTAAATCGTCATTTTTAGGTATAAGATATCTAGAATCCTTACAAAAAGCCTTGAGTCATAAACCTTGCATTTTAAAACATACCTTATGTAGTCGAAAAGATTAGGAAATAATTAAAAATTAATAATATGGGTTGTACGAGAGGGGTCTATGAGTAAACTATCCGTGTGGCCTATGTAAAATTACGTTACGACCTTTAGTAATGCAGCTGAAACCGCGTGGAACAGGTAGCATAAATAAAAGGAAACACTGGCTAATTAATGATTATTGGATACACATTGGATACTGGCAGGAAGTGATTACGTTTTTTTAAATTGAAAATCAAAAGGTTTGCACTTTTTACAGTTTACTTGATACCATAAAATGCATACGTATTGCTTAGTTAAGTACAATGAATCCAAGTAAATCTTGGCTTAGCTTGAAACCGTAACTGCAAATGAAATTTACTCGTATATGTTATGTATGGCATATTTTCATGAAAGTTTATTTTTTATTCCACTACAAGCTAGCCCTTGATTGCAATGTAAACTTTTGGTTTGTGAAGATGCAGTCTAAGATGTTAGCGGGCTTACCTGTTAGGGATACCCCTAACAGGTTAGCCCGCTACCAGCGCTTAGCTGGTGTATTAGATCCATCCGCCTAAGTGGTTTTTAGGATGCACCGTATCCGGAATGCTAACTTGCTTTGCGGCACGTCGTAGTCGGTAGAATGGTAGCTAGCCAAGGCTAAGAGAAACTTCTGGCTTCTGAAACGAGGAGTTCCCAAATTGCCTCTACTACGGACAGAACCCGGGACCTGCAGTTATTGTTATGAACCCATTATTAACGCCCGGTCGTTCAATAATCAACCCACTATAGTGTTTGGTTATCCAATCAGAATTAGAAGTGTTAAACCGTAGTCCGCCACGCTGGCCAAGTGCCGAATGGTGGACTTCATACGCACTCCTCGCGATGTTTCCTTTACCTGTAAAGCCATATTGAATTGCTTGTTTAAATTTGGAATAAATTGGCCGCACTTTAGTTAAGACTATAAGTCTATAAGCCCGCGACTTAAGGCGAGATTGTTTACTCTTTTTTAATTTTCAAAAACTCCACGAGCTATTGCCAGTTGAAAATAACGATGGTGTTTCAAAGGGCACGTCTTGACGTTGCGATATTGCCCTATCGCGTGCGCGCGCGCCTTTAATTTATGTAAAGCAGGTTCTACATCGCGGATTACGCCGCTGCGGATAATGAATGTGTACACACTTAATGATTCTTGCACAATTTAATTGACGTTAACAACACTTTTTGTAAGTCAAAAACTATGTTTTTAATGAGCCCTACTTACTAGCATAACAATATCATAACTATATACAATACAACATAAATAATTAAAAATTATATTACATTTATAATGAAATTTTTTGCTAACTTGTCTTATTATGTAAACAATTTTTTTCATTATTCCGTAATTATCCGCAAAGAGAGAAACGGAATATCCAATTTTTTTAATTAAAATTGCGGTTGTATTATAGAAGCGGGAGTTACTTTGCAGAATTTCATGATATATACAATGAAAATTATATTTCTTCAATCTTTATACACCACACCCAGCGGCATGCACTGGGTTTTTTGCCAGGGTATGCATACAACTGGAAAATTGCATATAACGGCTAAAATTCTCTTGCTATAAGAGTTGTATATACATTTTAGGGTAGGCAGTGCTTTTATGCATGTATGAAGTGCACGCCACTGACCACACAAAATAACAAGATCTTCCAAAATGCACTCTCTACGCTCGTTATCATCATATCGTCATATAAACCCATTATCAGCCCACAACAGGGTACGGGTCTCCTCCCACAATGAGAGGGAGTGGTTGACTCCACACGCCTTTGAGTATCTCCCAGCATTCAGGTCTCCTCACGATGTTTTCCGTCACCATTGAATCAATCAATATTTTAATTGTTTAAACCGCTTTCTTAGAAAAATCAAAAATAGAGACGTGCTGGCATTCTGGATTCTGGGTGGAACGTTGCCCCACGAAAGTAATGTCCATATCCTACCCACTGCGCTCTCACCGATGCAATCGGTTTATATGGAATGGGCATCATATCTCGTACATTGATTTCGGACTACCTGATTCTATTCAATACAATTTTAATTAATGTTGTCTTAATACAGATTTCTTTTGGAATACCAAGTAAAAAGATAGGTAGCTAAACCTTTTTACTATGCACAGTATTAAATTTGCACGGAAAGCTTAACTGGCTTACGAGAAATTGTAGCGAATTAGTTGGCTAGAGTATTTAATTTATGTAAAGCTGTATGTACATGACGGATTATGCTGCGACTCGGATTTACGTGTAACACAATATGCACGTTTGTTTTTATTGTCACGAATGAGGGAAACATTCGTATGACTTTTTTGTTTTAGGGTTCTAGGATTAGCTAAGTTTGTTGCAGGCTTTTTCTTAGACCAGGGCTCGTTTGGAACGCTCGTAGCTTTAATTTTAAATTAACGAATCGCGATCAAATACATTCGTTAACTTACTATAGATACGAGGGTTCCAAAGGCTTTTTTTTCTCTTTGGGAAATCTTATGGGTACCATCACATCGCGTGGTGCAATAGTTACGTCGGAGTTCTACCGACTAAAACTCCATGTTCTTCCAACTTGTCGCCTAGTGACTGGGCAACGATTTCGCGCCCAACCACAATCCAGTCGGCGGCGCCCATCGAGGCAGACCCTCCTCTGAGGCCACATAAATCACCCAAAAAATATTCATCAGTCATGTTAGTACCCATAACACAAGCTAGTATTTGCATATGCATTTATTATTATTACTTGTTTTTAAGACAGTTAAAAGGCAGAATATGTTGTTAGGGCTGCCACCAACCATATTTATTAAAATTCCTGATAGTTAGGTAAAAAGCGCAATATCAAATGCAATAAATACACAGGTCATCGTTCCACTTAGAAATGTAAAAAATACTTCTCAGATTTCGCAGGAAATTATCGGTAATTCACCAACAATACCTTATTCGATGCAAAAATGTATTAAAATCAGCGCATTCCAAACAAAGTATTGTTTTTCGACAAACTGCGCAATAGAATAACATGGAAAAGTGTGGAACAAACAATTTAATATGATATCCACACGATAGTTGTTGCTAGCCATCATTTTTAATTACCTACACAATACATTATCTGATAAATGTTTACTTACTTCTGATTCCAATTCCTAAGGTAATTTTGGACCTACCAATGCATAAGCTTTAAGAATATGTTAAAACACATTTATCACAGCGAGGTTACTTAACAAATGATGAATTTCTTAATGACAAGTTTGCTTGGAAGCATCCGGCTCAGCTTTCATCACTCACAAGATAGAAAAATTAATGGTAAAATGAAAAAAGGTAAATTGTTGATGTTGGAAAAGAGCAACTGAGTTTCTTGCCGGCTTCTTCTCGGTAGAATCTGATGTTTCAAAAGTGCTTATATACTACTTGAAATAAATGAATTTTGATTTTGAATTTTTTGAATTTTCTATTTAGAAGGCTTTGGTTAACTTAATTCATCCGGAGGTCTTTTAGGGTTTGAATTTTTAGTCGTGCATCCGCTCCGGCGTAGACGGGTAGGAAGACGACAGCGGTAATAAGCAGCTCGCCATCTTCTCTTGGGAGGCGGCGGGTAGCTATTGGGCTACCTGTCACTACAGAAGCCTCTCTACGGTCTGAGGGGGGGTTCAAGCTGTCCTGATCCCCTCCTCGTTAACGTGAGATCCCCAGCAATTGGTTGGGGTGGTTGGTAGACCTCCGGGAGGTATACAACGCGTTCCTTGTGTGTCTAACAAAGCGAACAAAAGGGATATGTCGTGGTCATTTTTTGTTTAGGTTTACCCCCTTTACAGAGGGGAGTCCCACATAAACTCCTTCCTGCCCAAGTGTTGGATGTAGCAATAAAGCTTTTCCACCACGCCAAAAAAAAAAGTTTACAGCCTGGCTTATTTTTATTAACCGACTTAAAAACGGATGAGATTCTTAATTCGGTTGGTATTTAACTTAGAACTGTTATAAGAAGAAGAAGAAGAAACACTTTATTGTACATAAAATCACAGGAAAAGAAACAGTAAGGAGTATACATTAAATCAAGGTAGACATGCAAAGACGGCCCTATTGCTGCAAACAATCTCTTACAGGACAGGACTTACAGCAAGAGAACGGGATAGTGCCAAGATTGTTGATATATATACATAAATACCAAAATAAACATTTAAGATACAAATACAGAGATAATTTAAGTAAATATACGTATAAAATATACATAATACATATAAATATATAACATACATAATATAAAAAAACTTATTCAAAGGAAAGACTCTTTTTATCTTTTTAATAGAGTCTACTCTTCGCCATTTTTTCCCCCCAAATTACGGCCTGCTTTAAACCTGTATTATGAATGAGCCCGCTAATCTATAGAGAGAGAGGGAGCTACCGTCACTCATAAGTCTACTCGGAGAACCGATGGACGTTGGGATCCCAAGGTGCTAGAACGGCGATCGCACCTCGGTAAACCCAGCGTTGGTAGACCCCTCACGAGGTGGGCCAGCAAAATAAAACGAGTCCCAGGGAGTCGCTGGATACAAGTGGGACAAAACCACAGTGAGTAGCTACAAAAGTTTTATATTCAGCAGTGTACGTCCTATGTTTGAGATTATTGATTTTTGACGACCTCCTAATCACAGCGGTGAGCGCTGTGAATTTAAGTAGGAGGTCCCGTGTTCGATTCCCGGCAGGGCCAATTTGGAAATTCATAATTTCAGAATTATCGATTTAGTGATTCGGTGCGATGTCGCTTAGAAACCTATTAGGGGTATGACTATCATACTCCCTAACAGGTTAGCCCGCTACCATCTTACTTAACACCTGGTGAGATTGCAGTCAAGGGCTAACTTGTAATGGAATAAAAAAAAAATTAAGAAGATTTTGATTTAAATAATATTAATTTTATATTTGTAGTAGGCAGTGCTTTGATGCAGTTAAAGGGCTACGCCAATAGGTAGATATAGATAGGTCTTACTTTCTAACGTCAAGTAGATTCTTGCAAAATTAACCGAAATCGTGACTTCGAGGCGCCGCGTCGCGTCGGTCGCTACAACAGAGCTATAAATGATATAAAAAGCAGCCAACTCTGGAAAAAAGATAATCCGATGTCGATAATTTTACTAGGCTGGTTATGAGATAATAAATGGGTTATAAAGATTAGTATGTTACTTAACTTTTACTTTTTTGATTACCAAGCGCACGTTATTCTCGGCCGGAAATAGTCTATAATAATATTCACATTAAAATAATAGTTAAACTTTAAACAGTGAAATGTACCAGTTAATTGACAAGAGTCGCTTACTAACGAATACATAAAAAGCACTAAAAACATTGATATACTCGTACAACACAAGCCAAAGATAAACACACAGGTCGAGGGCAAAACAGTGCGGCACGTTGCTTTTATAAGCGTAGGTTTTCCTGTTTCCATCTGTTTATGGCCTAGGGACATCCTTCAATTATTACTATATAAAAGAAAATAAAAAATATTCAAAGCACATTAACTAATGAGCGGTCTTAGAAATAATGCTTTGAAATGGCGTAGAATTCAATAAATATCAATCAAATTCAATTTTAATTGTTTATGTCCCTTCTAAAGATTGATTATAACTAAAAACTAACATCATTATATCAACATAAATTATAATGTCTAATTGCAATGTTATCAGGTTTTATGTATGTTTGTGTACTCATAAAACTTTTTCTGGTTCGCGTGTTGTGTAACAGATTATGGGTTACGCATGAGTTTATTATGGGTTTCATTAAAAAACTTATAGAAAACGAAATGCCGCACTACATCACAGACTCAAGCACTCACTGACTCACTCACTCACCGCTTCAAAGATCCGCGGGAACTCGGTACAAAAATTATTTTATGGCGGTCTCGAGAATGTTAGATATCTCTATAGCTTTAAATAAAGATTGGTGTACCGGTTAAACCGAGAACAGGTAATAAATAAACGAAATAACGAACAAACATATTATGAAAATTAAGCTTAATTTGCAAATATATTATGAATATTAAGCTTAATTTGCTATACTCCGCGAACAGCAGGAGAATCTGTATGGCGTAAATTATAATTTCTTCAATCCTTCACTCCACACAAAACAGATCTTCGGCAATGTACCCTCTACGCACGTTTCGCTCCGAAACCGGAGCATCTTCAGGAGATGTTGACTTTACAATTAATAATTGTTATGGATTTCCGCAAAGTAATGCTCAATCCAATATCCAATACCAGACACACTTACGCGCTTATAAAATCAACAGTTTCTTATGCCTGTCCTTAGAATAGGTATATCAATGCTTCAAAAGCACTTTTTATTATGTAATTGTGTATTCCATACGGGGTAACCTTACCGGGCGCGTCGGCGCCAGCTCTAAAAGTCAACGAGCCACGAAAGAGTCTGTAAAGCCACCCAGCAATAGCAATCAGCGCTGTATTAATACACCGTGACCGCGCCTTCGTTAAGATTATGAATGGAGATACATAATTTAATACACTATAAGACCCTTTAACGTAGGGGAAATCCGCGACTTCTTTGGGAAATTATCGGGTTATCATACCAACAGTGGCGTGCATAGAGGGTTTGCATAGGGTATGCAGATGATATAAAATGAAGAAAACTCAAAAGCGAGTTATAAAAAACTTAAGGATAGGCATTGTAAGAGTTATAAAAAGCCTAACCTTAAGTATTTGTAACTCGTACTGGAGATTTCTTATTTTATATCATCTACATACCCTGTGCTTACACTGCTTGGGCAAACTTTTTCGTTGGGAGAGGCCTTACGTCTGTTATAGGCTTCTGATGACGACGAAGATGATGACATAATGTATAACTAACTACCTCTTCATGAAGTCTTAGTATTTTAGTTAAATTAAATTTAAAACAGTTTACATAAAAATTCAAGGTTGCTGTAAAAACGTTGAAATAACAAAAGAAGTAATGATTTACTTACCTGGTACTACAGTTGGTACAAGTGTTCAGTAAACCATCGTGTTTGTATTAGGACTTAGCCCTTAGCGCGGGATACCACGTCGATTGTATCGAGTATCGTAACATTATTGAGTGTTCGTTGCTATTTATTAATTTTTATTCTAGAAGTTCACATTACAATTCTTTTGTTACAGTAAATTTAAAAAGTGGGTAAATAATTAAACTTTTGATAACTATAAATTCATATTTGCCAGATATTTGCTTAAATAGATAATAGATAGTTTTCATACAACAATTAAAATAATGTTTGATTAACAACCTATGTTCATGACATTGAGTTGGTGGGTATTTTGATATAAATACGATTGCATTATCGATGCACTTCAGTCCAACATGGACTCGAACGATGCAAAGATACCTCCCGGTGTCTTAGTCTTTTATCACTTTACTGTAACTGTGTCTTCAACGTTTTGTAGCGATTGTAACTATGTTAAAAAAGTATAACCTTGCTATGTTTGTCTTTATGATTTCTGCACCTAATATTGCGTAGTAGGTATATAACCAAAATGTATTCATTAATTCAATGTTTTGGTAGGCCACAGAAACTACACTAATAACGAAGTACATAAACAGAGTACATAATAACGAACCCGAGCTAAAAACAAGGCGTATAAAATCCATTTTGAAGGCAATTCTGTTATTCATAAGTCTTTAAACCAAATAAAATTGACAAGCCTAAAAAACTGCTGTACTTTAAAACGTAATAAGGGATATAAGGTCTATTTTCCGGCTTGTAAATTTATTTTAGTAATTTGAACAGAAAAGAATTGGCACTATTATTGCGTCACATTTCGAACTCCATCGACGTTTGTGCAATCACGTACTTAGGGTTCTAATGACTAGGTATCAAACAGTCAATATTAGGATGCCATTGACAGCCATATTGAAGAAACAAGGCCGCCATAAGCAAAGTGACCTAACCTATAATATTTTTCTTACAATGCAGAAAAAAATGCTTCGAGAGATATGGTAAGTGACGTGCATAGAGGGTATGCAGATGATATGAAATTAAGAAAATCTCCAGTACGAGATAAAAAACTTAAGGACCTATCCTTACGTTTTTTATAACTCATATAAAAGGATATGGTAATGTGATTTATCATCATAAGTCCAGGAATTCTTACGGCTTTGAAGATCGGGTATACCTGGGAGAACAGACCAATTTAAAATTTAGTAGTACTATAGGTACTACTACTACTAAATTTTAAATTGGCCTGTTCTCCCGCGGCAGCGGCAGAAATAAGAATGGCGGTAGTACCTACTTCCCCGGACGAGCTCTGCCATAAAAAGCTATATAGTTGCAATGCTGTGTTCCGGTCTGAAGGGCGTAGTTGCCGCTGTAATTACAGGCACACGAGGCTAGGAACCTACGCCTCAAATTTATGGAAGGCGGCATGTTGCAGGACGTGCTCCCGGGGTACCCTGTGAATGTTTGATTGTTTTCCACTTACCATCACGTAGGCAATCTGCTTGGTCCGCAAATTATAACTATAAAAAAAAACCTAACTAGACTGACGCAGCAAGGTAAGTTGTTTTATGGCAGAGTGCACAATCTAAGAAAAAGTAAGTAAAAAAGTAGTAAACGTCAAATATATCTCTGCATTCAAATAGATTTATAGAAGACACTTTTGATTCGTACATACAAATTTTCTTATCTTTATGAGTTATCAACTTCTACGGTGACCGCTTCGAGTGTTCACTAAGGAATACCTCGAGTTGTTGTCTCAAACAATAAGCTTGCCGCTTTAAAAGGGTTCCCGACAAGAACAATTACCCCGTAGGAGCAGCCGCGGGAGGACGTTGCACTCCGCATTCCACCAGCGGGCAGGAGTAGTTTGTTGACATGCGGCGGAAAGGCGGCAGTCGGGATGTGCATCGAATATGAGCTGCGCAGACGCAGGCCAGACGCTAGCGCCATTTTTAAATGATGCGCCTTCCTGTCTAGCAGGGCTGCTAACAAACCCATTCTTATTTATTGTTTTAAACCTGTTTTGCTGATGAAAAATTCCAAATTTAAAATTCATTTCTTTTCATTTATTTTGTGGATTAAAGTTTAGTGTACTAACCAAAGAATTTGACTAAATAAGTAATAATAAACTGTTTCCCGTTCCCCTAACGGTCCCACCCGATGGTTTAAGCACGATGCTATTTTGTCAATTTTAAATGCTCTGGTTGAGCCAGTTAAACAAATAAACACACTAAATTTCTGGATGTAAATGAAGCGATCATAGATAGCCCCGTGGGTAGGAGCTCGACTTGACTTTCGTGGTGCCGAGTTCAAATCCCAGCACGCACCTCTAACTTTTCTAAATATAGCTTGCTTTAGCGGTGAAGAAAAACATCGTGGGGAACCTGCATGCCTGAGAGTCCTACATAATGTTCTCAAAGGTGTGGAGTCCGCCAATCCGATCAGGACCAGCCTGGTGGACGGCCCTAATTATTCGATCTATCTAAGAATGCCAATATCTTGTCTAAATATATGACGACTTATATAATAACTTCCAGCGCCATATCTCGAATCATTTAATTTATTATCACAGCAGTTTGGAAGGTGTGCGAAGTCCAATCCGCCCTTTTTCAGACTTTGCCTTTGGTGGACTACGGCTTTAACCCCTTCTCATCGTGGGAGGAGACCCGTGCCTTGTAGTGTGCCGATGATCGGTTGATCGTATAAAAAGGGTCAGCCTCGGAAATGCAGCCAGCATTCTTGGCACCATTCAACGTGTGCATGAATTGTACTGTTATTATTTTAATTTTACTGATCAAAGTGTCTTTGGACATTCAAGAAGAACAAGCCGTTATAAATGAAATAAAAAACATCGCAGCCCTAAACGAAAACGCGTTATTACACATTGTAGTCATTGCGTCATCTCAATCGCAGGAAGGTAGGAACAATGATAGCGATTCCAGGCACGTAATGACCCTAGAATATATGCTGATAGGTTTCTTCATCTCGATTTGGTTTCATGAACCAACTAACGACATCATTCAGCTGCGTATTGAATGGAATACAAATGTATCAAAATGCAACAGTTTATGATTTTTTATAGAGGTAATTGACAGACGAAGCATTCAATAAGTGAAAAACCTTTCCGCAGGGCATGCAAAGAACACGTCCTGCAAAATAACGCCTTTGTCAATCTATCTTCTTTGTAACACCTACGCCTTTGGATGATGGACAGGATGGACTTTGCAGAATAAATATAAATATACTACGACAATACACACATCGCCATCTAGTCCCAAAGTAAGCTCAGCTTGTGTTATGGGTACTAAGATGCCTGATGAATATTTTTATGAATTATATACATAAATACTTAGGAAATACATATAAACACCCAGACACTGAAAAACATTCATGCTCATCGCACAAACATTTTCCAGTAGCGGGAATCGAACTCACGGCCTTGGGCTCAGAAAGCAGGGTCGCTGCAAACTGCGCCAATCAGACGTCAAATGTATCAGAATGTGTTCCGTTCATGCGAAGTGTTGCTCTGTTTATAGGCGATGGTTTCCCACTTACCATCAGGTGGCTTGGTCCATCATTGGTCGCTATCAAAAAAATATCTTCTTATAAGTCAGTAAGAAAATTAAAAGGCAAAAACACTTTTAACATTTTTTCTCGAACTCGTTCCCGAAAGGCTGAAGGCACGCTTAAACCTCTAATATAAATTCATAGCATCTAGTTTAAATACTACCTGCTTTTATAAAGAACAAGCGTACCCAGCCGGCTTCGCCGGGCTAGATTTTGCTTTATTTTATTTAAACAATGAACTTACATCATTAAGTCTTCTAATAAATTAAATCATTTATTTCTCTCCGTATTCATTCTCTTCTATTCTCTTCTCGAGGGGGTGAAGATCATTATCTACACCCATGTACACCCAACAATAGAATATCATCATAGTAAATATAAGCTGTATTTAACAGTTTGACAGTTCAAAAATAGGAGTGCTCCGATCGTCACCAAACTTTACAGGGTTACTCGCCAGGTCAAACCGGAAATTCCCTGAAAGTTTCATTGAAACCGGTCCAGCCGTTTCGGTGCCTATGCGGAACATACCCACACACTTTCTCTCTTTTATATATATATAAAATGATATAAAAATGATGAATGATGACTCGTAGTTTCGCCACAATCATAATCAAAAGGTCTTGAACCTGATTGGCAATTAGAAAATTATCTCTTCTTAATTGGCGTGGCTAGCACCGAGCGATTTATTGTTCCGGTACAATGCCGTAAAGAGTCCAATTAAGGTTGTAATGTAGAGTAGGTAAGGGTCCGAATGGTTGCCATAACTCTTCCAAGTTCCAGCTTAGCACGCTCCATCTTTGACTGCATGGTCACATACCTGCACGCGAGGTTATGGTGTAGCGTAAATCTGTCGATCCAAGACCTCAGTTGTATAAAGTAAAAAGTGGTGAAAGAATCATCATCGCCATCAAAGTCTATAATTAGTTTCCTTTTTCCTGGAAAGTGGCCCTTTCCAGGAAACTACTATAATTACATATACCTCCTGGTGACCCAAGAGCTGACGCTTATTTAGCCCAACGGCTAAGTCCATTAATTCAAAGGGGCAATAGTGCCAGCATTTTGGATATAATATAAGTGCCAATAAGTGAACAGTTAGACAACTTATAATTATTGTAAATATTATATAATTTCAGTTTGTAATTATCTATACTTATAATAAAACTGTAACTGGAAGATTTCTGTACATTAAATATTTTTAGAAAATTGAGTCCAAAACAGATTTTTATTAAATTTTTGTCTGTCTGTCTAAATAATATAAAATTTCTTATAGTGGTAGCTGATATTCCGGGTCAACATATAGGATACTTTTAATCCCGATAAACTATAAGTTTCCTCCGGGAAATGGGATAAAAGTTTTTATCAATATTACTTCATAGCTCCGATAAATTTGAACCGATTTTAATAATTCTTTTTTTAACTTAAAAGTGTATACTTACAAGCATGTATTGCCTAATTTTAAGGAATATCTGATAACTATTGTCGGAGATAAAGGACATAACTCTTCACAGATAACAGCAAGTCGCAAGGCATATGGGGCGATCGAATGTATGCGTATCATCTTACTAATATTATAAATGCGGAAGTTTGTGAGGATGGATGTATGGATGAATAGAGTTTGGGAATAAAAGTAGACCTGGTAGACGGCGCTGCAATTAATTTCTAGGATATTAAATTAATATAATTTGGTGCAGACGAAGTTGCGCGGGGCAGCTAGTTATTACTTATAACATACAGTCTGATTTTGAATAAAGAAAAGTTTAATTAGGTTCATTGCGCTTATTATAAATTGCAACGTATACGTCAATCTGCTATAATGGATAGTAGTAGGTAGTTTCCGGAATTCCATGATATATTATGAAAATAAAGCTTAATTTGCTATACTCCACGAAAAGCAGGAGAATCTATTTGCCGTAATTTGTAATTTCTTCAATCCGTATACTCCACACCAAACAGATGAAGATCTGTTTGGTTCGGCAATGTACCCTCTACGCATGTTTCGCTCCGAAACCGGAGCATCCTGAGGAGAGGTTGACTTAATAATGAACTAGCTTTTTCCCGCGGCTTCGCTTACGTTAAGTTCAATTTTAGATTTGGTAAATTTTAACTAAAAATATGTCTTGCTGCTAATAGAAAAATATGCCCGAACTGCCCATGTGAGAAACAGTTTTCTTCTTTCTTTCTTTCAAAACATACTTTGAGGGGAAACTGTAATCGTTTTAATTCAAACGGAATATCGTTCGGAATTAAAGAAAGCAGATTCTCTGTGTACTTCAGGATTTTAATCCTGGTAGGTTCCAACAGCTTGCCTGTGAATATCGGGATTTTTGTGCTGATTTTTGATTTGATTTTTGTGATGAAATAAAGATATTAGATTTTTTCTTGTGTAATAAGTATATCCCTACGTTTCTTATCACTTTTTCTATTTATTAATAACGACGCAAATTCATCAGTGCTACCTATCTCAGTCAAGAACTCAGCTAAACATATGTCTTTTTTAGGAATTCTCACTCGCTACGATTATGTGCCACTTGTATCCAGCGACTCGTTTCATGTCGTCTGTCCACTTCGAGGATGTTGACCAACACTGTGCTGCACAGGCCAAGGTCACTATTTCAGCACCTTGGTCAAACATCCATCGGTTCCCCAAGCTATGTGCTTCCCATAGCCTTAGTTCTATCATTTGCTCTGATTCTCCAACGGCTCTTTCCAAATGCCACATTCTTTTGCCGCTTGTGTTCTAAAGAATAAAAAAGAAAACTTCAGCTATTACGAGACATGGGCGAGGTATATTAGGTATAACTCATAGGATAGTTTCAATCACGTAAGGTTACCAATATTTGTTTGTACGTTAACACTGTGTTAAGGGCCTTGGTTCAACGTGACGGTGCGATTTGAACGTTCTGCGAGTTTCCAAACTGCTGTGATAATGAAATAATGGATTCGAGATATGGCGCTGGAAGTTA
Source organism: Pararge aegeria (assembly GCF_905163445.1). Lineage (NCBI taxonomy): Eukaryota > Metazoa > Arthropoda > Insecta > Lepidoptera > Nymphalidae > Pararge > Pararge aegeria. The sequence continues at coordinate 2,874,096 of NC_053195.1, read as the reverse complement.
TATTCAGACAAGATTAGTGGCATTCAGATTTCAAATTTACAACATTTAAATAAAAAAAACCATATTTTTTTATACAAGTACAAGTTATTCTATTTTTTTTACAATACAGACATCGCCATCTAGCCCGAAAGAAAGCTTCGTGTTATGGGTACTAAGATGCCTGATGAATATTTTTTTGAATTATCAACTTCATATAAACAAATTACAGGCCCACTACATGGTCTCCTCCAACAATTAAGGCCGTAGTCCACCACGCTGGCCCAGTGAGGATTTGTGGACTCCACACGCCTTTGCGAACATTATGGAGAACTCTAAAGCATACGAGTTTCCGCACGATGTTTTCCTTCGCCGTTGAAGCTAGTGATATTTTAATTGCTTACATTTTTATGAGAATCACCCAGACACTGAAAAACATTCAAGGTCATCACAAAAACATTTACCAGTTGCGGGAATTGAACTTACAGTCTTTGACTGCAATCTCACCAAACTTAAATCTGTAAGTAATTGTTCGAAGGCCATCTTTTTCGGTAAATTACTTCTTTTTCAGGTGCCTCTGCAGCTAGTGAAGGTTGGACGTCAGTGTTTAATACTTCACCTTTTCTCTCGCGAGGCTAAACAGCTGGGCGGCACTCGCGCTCCCAATCCACTCTCTAATGTTGCGCAATCAAGACTTACTCTTGCAACCGATACGCCTCTATCCAGCATGCCATGATAGGACCATTAACCTTAACACTACAGTTTAAGTCTTCCGATGCTTGAGCCATGACTGCCTCCGAGTATAAATTAAAAAGCGCAGAAGACAAAATACAACCCTGTCGAACTCCTCTGTGTATCTCTAGCACTTTGAACACTTCGCCCTATACCTCGCCCTATACGCACTGTAGCTTTTAGGTAAGTAACCGCGGGCAAAACCTTAAAAAGGTCTTAGCGAAATGGAAGAAGTCCGAATCACTTGGCTAGCACCGCATCAAAAGCTGGTATCGTTAGGAGGCCATGATAAAAAATCGTCAAAAATTTGTGAGCAATACGCTCATCATACTTTCAACTTTTGCAACAATGTCCTCACCTTGTCACCTTTGACCATAACCCATTGAGCAATGGCGAGAGTATGTCACCAATTTACCCGAGGCCGTGGGACCAGCGCATGGGAATCACTGAACTATTGTTTTTGCGCGCATTAACAATATAATGATTTATGTCCATAAGTAAAATCACCGTTTAAGGGTGGTGTAGACATTGTTAGTTTGTATTTTGTTGTTTCATTTGATTTTTGGACGACCTCATTTTTGTGCGAAGTGCTTTTGTAAATTTGGCTATCACTTTGCGAAGTGCGATTCTGTGTTGTAAAGCCAACATTTCCTGAGGTCTGAGTCAAAACTGTCGTGGGCTTTTTTTAAGGATTTGTATGATATTGTGTACATGGACACTATAAATAGGATTTTCAATATTTAAAAAAAACACTTGTTTTAAGTAATTAAAATATTACTTGCTTCAACGGTGAAGGAAAACATCGAGAAGAAACCTGTACGCCTGAGAGTTCTCCATAATGTCCTTAAAGGCGTGTAGAGTCCAACAATCCGTATAAGCGTGGTGGACTGCGGCCTAAACCAGTGCGTGCGTGCTCTGTAGTGGGCCGGTAACGGGAAGATGTGATGATGATGATGATAAAAAAAATGTTGTTCTAGATTCAACACGAAGGATTGATAACGCTAGGAAGTTTTTTAAAACCCAATTTTTAGGGAATTCTGATACAGATAGTTTACTAGGATAGAAATACTAAGATACAAATAGATGTAAGATGTAGAAAAATCCTTGCAGGAATATTTTATTTAGCTTCCAGAGGTAGGTACTTTAAGTATTTCTTATTTATTAATTATTGCGGAATGTTAAAAGTACGCGTTTTGTTCTTATATCTTAGCACATAATGGACTAAGATAAAGCTTTTAATAGTTATATTATTATTTTTTTTCTAAATTTCTTTACGGATTTAGCAGTAAGCCCACCTGATGGTAAGTGGAAAACCTGCAAGCTGCAAGAAACAACCACGATTGAATCAGTACCGCCGCAGTACAGCGCCGCTTTCACTCGATATGATACTCGATACACTCGTTTGGTGCATGCTTCTTATACACCAAACGAGTTTTTTTTTTGAATTTTTTTTTTTACAAATTAACAGTACACATTGTACAGATTCACTGTGAAATATTTATACGTTGATAAACATTTATCGGCAACGATTTCATTCATTAAAAATCTATATATTCGTCACTGAATATGCGCTTGCATTAGGTAGCGAAAATAATGATATCGTCACCAGAATTTTTAGTAAACAATAAAATACAGGCTGCCACTGCTGAAGTCTTATTATCTTACAACATAAAAAAATGGATATGTATCCAATTTACGACCACTTAAAACTAGAACAAAAAATATTCTGTACAAAAAACCGCAATAAAAACGGACTATAGATTTCAGGAAACATTTATAATATACCTATTATGTATTAATTTTAGTATATTGTTGGAACAAGCAGATGTCCCACCTGCACGGCTACCATGGGCAGGAGACAATTCTATCCCCGGGGTAAGGATAAAAATTTATCTTCTCCCACAGCTTTATTAACTCAGAGCATTGACGCACAAGTGGAAATAATATCCAAATAATATATGTGTAATAATATGTGTAATATGTGTAAATACTTGGACCTTGCTCACGAGAGTACCGCCATGTGGAATGTTGAGTCGACATTTTTCGAGTCGAGTTTCAGTCAATGGTCTTCATCAACATCTTAAGAAGCTTTCGCTTGGTTGTTGGATCAAGGGTCGGATACAGAAGGCAGTAGTCCTTGAAACGGCGCGTATTGTGAGGAGGTTCCTCACTCTGGAGCCCTGACCGCCTGTTGCTTGGGCATTCAAAAGCCCCGCAAGCGGAGGGTGGATGTTTTTTTTTATAAATTTTTAATAGTGTTTTTTATTTTATTTTCAAGCATTGTTAAGAATTAAAAAAAAAAATTAAAAAGAATAAATTATAGAAAAATAACGGGGGTAAACTTCTCCTATTCCATATCCCTGTGCTTTAGCTTGTGGACATTTATTGTATCCCTTGTCAAGGGACATAATCGGGGGATATAATTTTTGTGTCCGCCCGTGCTAACTATCGCGCTAACTATAGTGCTAAAACGTGAAAACTATCGCATGTAAACAAAGGATTACTTCGCAGGGCATCCAAGGACGCAGTGGCATGCACTTGGTTTCTCACCAGGGTATGCATACAGCAGGAAAATTGCAAAAAACAGCAAAAATCTCCTACTATACGAGTAATAATATCAATTACGAGTAATAATGGTGTAAGTGGGGGGGGGGGGGACGTGAGAGGGGGGTGTAAGTGGGAAGGGGGGTGTAAGTGGGAGGCTAGTACCAGTCAGCCTCCCAAAACGCCAACCCTGCCGTCGTTACGAGGCTCTGGCGACCGACAAGTGGCGGTATAACCACTTAAAATTGGCTAGACTGAATAAATGGCACAGACCTGTCACAGCTGTCGGGCAGCAGCGATACCGGTGCGATAAGTCTAGCCCTGCGTTGACCAACCCGCCTGCCCAGCGTGGTCATTATCGGGCAAATCTGTGTGAGATGGAGACGTTTCTAATACGGACTGCTAAAGTTTGGAATGCTCTCCGGGCTTCGGTGTTTCCTGATTAATACAACTTCAATGTCATCAAGGCAAGAGTGAATATGCATTTTCTAGGCAAGCGCGCCTCTTAGACCACACCATCTCTTTAGATCAGGCATGATAGTGTCAAGCGCCTGTCTATCTAGTTTTTAAAAAAAAAAAACCTCGCCAGCACCAAACGTAACGTTTATTTAACTAATGATATATTTATTTTATGGGTATACGTATATGTGTTTGCCCGGAAGGAATCGCTATAAAGCGATAAGGCCGCAAAATGGTATACGTTGTTTACTTTTGTTGTTTTTTATATCTACTTTTTGTGGTGTGCAATAAAAGTATACTCATTCATTCATTCATTCAAACTGGCGGGAATAAAAGTAAACAGTACCAGAATAAAATACTAATTATAAGAACTAATTACGAAGCCTTAAGCCTTCTAGACTCTAAAGGGAATAATTAGAAAGAAATAACAATTAATTGTAGAGTCTACAATACTTTTGCAATGTTATTGTTGCTAAGGCTTTATTTGTATGCGCCTTAACAGTTTCTTTGTTTTAGCTATTGGAGGGAAACAATGGAAAACGGAACGAAGACCGCTACAGCGCAGCGGTTTATGATGTCGTGTTATAACCGGGACATGGGTTCGATTTCCGGCGGAGGTAAATTTTGAATCCATGCTATTGTTACAGTGAATTTATAAAGTGGGTAAATAATTGAACTTTTGATAACCATATTTGCTAGATATTTTATTAAATTGATTATGATGTTTACAAATTTGTTTTAATACCAATGTTCATGACATTGAGTTGGTGGGTATTTTTATATAAATACGGGTGCATTTTCGATACACTTCAGTCCAACATGGACTCGGACGATGAAAAAGATACCTCCCGGTGTCTTAGTCGTTTATCACTAGTAATATTATAAATGTTTGTTAAACGAAAGTGTGTTTATTCGTTTGTGCTTCCTTAACGCCCTAACTAAACAAGCTATCGATTTGAATTTGGCATATAGAATTAGATGAAAGGACGGAGAGTAACACAGGCTACTCAAAATTAATAACATAAAGAAACCGTGTACACGACTAATAATGAAGTTTCGAAAACCACTCCACTTTAGTAGTGTTAATCGAACAGGCGATTAGCCGAAAAATTGGGAAAATCGGAAAAGTTTGTTAGCTAGCAAGCCATTCCCCGTAAAAAAGATTCGTTTTTGTTTCTTACGGAACAAGAAAACAACACGGCTTTTTTACATAGTGTTAGTTCAGGGATTAACTTATTTTTTAATTACACTAAAAGTTATCCCGTGCCTGCAATCTCACCTTGGTAAATGATGATGCAGTCTAAGATGGTAGTGGGCTAATCTGTTAGAGAGTATGGCAGTTATATTTAACCCATATGTGGTATGGTTCCTTGCAGCTAATGAGTTTCTACGCGATATCATACCGGAACATTTAATCTTTGTCGGTAGGGTGGTAGCTAGCCACGGCCGAAGCCTCGACCAGACCAGACCAGAGATAATAAATTCCCAAATCCCCAGCCGGGAATCGAACCCGGGATCTCCAACTTAAAACTACGGCGCTCACCGCTGCACCAAGGATGTTAACAAAACACAAAACAAAGGACAAAGTACCTGCGAGCTGTAATTATTAAAATAATGGAGACACCCCTATTGAAAGCATAGTATTTGCATTATGATTCAATATTAAATTATAATCGCAAATACTTAAGCACGACGTTAAGTAAAGTAGGCAAATAATGCCTAAAATACGCTTAAGCGAACACTGTGAGGTCAACATTGACGCACGATCCACATTGTATTTACATTATATAATACGCGAAATGATCAAATTTTTACTGATGTATACAAATTGATTATACATAAACGTTTAGCTACTAGACGACTGGTTAAATAAACGGTCAACTTAAGTAGCCCTTAAGATAACGGGCGATCCATTTTGACCGGTTACCAATGATGACAAATAGTTACTTAAGGTACTTGACTAACACTGACGTATGACTCGCCTTCATCATATCAACATATTAACGGCCCACTTCAGGGCACGGGTCTCCTCCGACAATGAGAATGGGTTAAGGCCGTAGTCCAAGCTGGCCCAGTGCGAATTGGTGGACTCCACATACCTTTGAGAACATTATGTAGAACTCTCTGGCATGCAGATTTCCTCACGATGTTTTCCTTCACCTTTGAAGCAAGTGATAATATCACTTCCTTCAACGGTGAATTTTAAGTAAAACGCACAAAACTTAGAAATGTTAGAGGTGCGTGCTGGGACTCAAACTAGCCCTCCCGAAAGTGAAGTCGAGCTCCTAACCACTGCGCTATCACCGCTTCTATTTACTGATTGTTTAAATACGCGAAAAACAATGCCATCGTAGTACAACAGTTATTTAAACCGTTATAAAATTAGCCTACACCTCTAAGCGTCTAAAAAACACAGGATTTAAAATGTGCAATTTAATTAGTAATCTTACTGTCATCATCTTAAATAGTCAACAAATTGACAGCAATTCACGGACATAGGAGTAGGTCATTTTAGCAACTTGTGAATAGTTTCCAGAATAGAATGGGTATCATTTTATTAATTCGTTCAATGATCAGCGTTTCATAAACTGGGTTGTAAGAATTGCGAAATGATTACTAGTCAAATAGTTAAAAATGTACAGCTAAACGGTTTCCTTAATCAACGTTTAGGTATGTAGAACAATATAATTTACCTATTCTTTTTCTATTTATTAACAAGTTAGGTTTAACTGCGAATCCTCACGACTGCTTCGATTTCTCTTATCTATACTTATAATTACTCTAAAGAGTTTGTTTGTTTGCACGCCCTTTTCACTGGTACCCCTTTTATGGGTCTTTCACCCTAGACTGATTATCTGTTCGTGAGAACCGAAAACCAAAATAAAATGTTATCCATTTGAATCCCCTGATCCACACACTACTATACACTGCGGGTGTACAGTACATGCCGAGTCTTGTAAGTAGCCGACGCCCGACTTCAAGCATGACGCGGATAAAAAATTATACATACACACAGACGTACATTAAACATTCCTTGTGATACGAATTCATTCTAAGAAATCAGGATCAAATGCATATAAAAATAATATGTCGTGAGTCGTAACATAAAATTCATGGGAACATTTTGACAGATGCATCATCTTTATTTTAGTTGCAGATTATTTATTTATCCAGCCCGTTATAAAAAGCCAACGGCTTCGGAGTAATTTATTACCTCCCGCCTTTAATGTGATATTATGCTTAAATAATAACATCATAAATGTTAATTGATAAATACGAGTATATCGCATGCGCGTAATGTATTCTTACTTGTGAAGATGCTTCAACGGTGAAGAAACGGTGAAGGAAGAACGTGGGAGGTTATGACTACCGCCTGGGTAAGACGATGAGCTCTGCGATTTTAATACCCAGCACGGACAAATTGGGAATTTATAATTTCTGAATCTGGTCTAGTGGATGACCTAGGCTTGAAAGAGAAAGATATGCTTCCTAGCAATTTAGTGTTCCGCTACGATGTCCCGTAGAAACCAATGGGTTTAATATAACTGTTATCCCGCTACCATTTAAGACTGCACCATCTCACAACATGAGGAAACTTGCATGCCTGAGAGTTCTTCATAATGTTCTCAAGAAGTTCTTCTCTACTCCGCTTCAGATATCTCCGTAAATCTCCGCTCTGGTGGAGTACGGGTCTAAGACACAGCGCTCGTCGCTGCGCCAAGAAAACAAAAGTAAGCATGTGTACGGGAGCTGGATAACGGTGGTTATACGCTCGACCGTAACAATAGGAAGATCTTCATTAGAGCGGGTGATCGTGCTCGGGGACCGAGGTCCGACCATTCATTTTTGGAAGTTGTATATATAGGCATTCTTCGTGAACACTTCGCCTAGCGCGATGCAGGATTTTTGTAGCGCCATCTAGTTCTGTAATGCGGAGACCGCTACATATGTATATTCAGGTAAATGAGCCTTAATACTGAGAATGTGCAGTTTAAAAGATTAGCAGCAACGACTACAAAGTCCCACGTAGTATACCAGTAGGCCTTAGTACAAGAATTGTACGCTCGCAATCGAGGTATCGTTATCGAGCATGGAATGCCATGAACATCGAAGTAAAATAGATCTTATTTGCTTGTTGATTAAAGCTCAAATTTGCCGACAACATGCATGATGACTACTTTTGAAAAACTGACCTATGATGCTCGGAATTATCTATCATATACAGAAATTAAAGGTTTTGTTGATATAAATTGCAAATTATATTTATAAAAAATATTTCCCTCGTAAACGCTCGCCGAGTGTCAAAGCCGTACCCGTGACGTCATAAGTAAGTTAGAGCTTTAGTAAGTCCTGGTTCGATAGACACACACAGTTCCATACATTTTTGTATTGATAACAAAAAACTTAGCAACTGATAATTCGAAGTTACAAAATACTTGATTTTTTCAAGGTTGAAGATGTATAAAATTATGTTTATATGGACGTGACGTGGATCGCTAGATTTTGCAGTTTTATTTATTGAAAGTAAATACCAATCACACTAAGAATGTAAATAAAAATACGTTTTTCATAATACATGAATCTAGGACTTTTAACAGAACGTTTGTAAATCAGAAATTGCGGCTTTTAAACGAGTAGCATTAAGTCCATTTTGCTTTGACGCTACAGAGTTTGATATTGAGGGTATAAATAAATACTAAAACGAAAAACTACACCTCGATTGCGAGCGTACTGCGAAACCTGTACTGAGGCTACCGATCGAATATTCATCAGATACGTACGGATTTCCTCCGGAGAAGCAACGTGGTCCGCACACGAGATTCTTGCCTTTATTTATTTTATTCCTGCTCATACAGGCATTATATTCAGTAGCTACTACGTTAACTGACCTCTAGCTTAGTGGTTAACACTCTGCCTCTTTTTTGGGGAGACCAAGTTCGATCGCTCGCACTCTTCTTTTTCATTGTAGTAATAAACAGACCAAGCAGCTTGCGCTCCTGATGGTAAGTCAGAGCAACCTTCAAAGGGCATGCAAGGTACACGTCCTGCCATGCCGCCTTGTGCCCGTGTTAAGCTACATGTAACAACACCGGCAACCACGCCCTTCAGACCAGAACACAGCATTGGAACAATGCTGCTTAGCAGAAATAAGCATGGCGATAGTACGTCCCCGACGAGCTCTGACACAAATACCTCAACTACTACTAAAAACTATTGTACTTACCTTTATATTATACTAGCTGTTGCCCGCGACTTCGTCTGCGTTTGATTTTGTTTTTTTATGTGGCATTCAATTTAGTTGTAGTTCTAAAAAAAATTAAAGTATTCAGTGTCGTTAAGCCTTAAATGAGGGGTTTGCTGCTGTCCGCTGAGGAGTTCTGTCCTCTATATCCAATCATATTCATCAGATCTACACAAAGTTTGGGCAAAATTAAACACATATTATAACCTCTATAATATAAAAATATTAAATTATTTAAATCGGTTATAATTTGTCGTAGTTGTGGTGTAAAATCGTCAACACTCATCCCCTCTCCCAAAGGAACCGAGCTTAATGTCGGGATAAAAAGTATCCTATATTACTTCTAACACTTCTAAGAATATTTGTACAAAGTTTCATGAGGATCGGTTTAGTAGTTTTTGCGTGAAAGCGTAACAAACAAACTTACATTGACATTTATAATATTAGTAGGATTGCGGACAGAATACCAGCGTTGTGGGTACATTAGTATCCGGAACATTAAGCTGAGTCAGAACCTTTATATTGGCACGACACATCATAGACTTAAGCTATTAATAATTAAGTACAAAATTTTAAGTTACTCCGTGTGTAAGTCTGTTTGTGTTGCTCTGGTAAATAAACAAATTCTATTCTATTCTACCTCTAACTATTCGTTGGACAGCATCGTAAAAATCTTTGCTAGCACAAGAAAGGCAGGTCTGTTTGAAAACCCGTATGTGAAAAGTTTGATACAAATATAATATACTAGCTGTTTCCCGCGACTTTCTCTGCGTTTGATTTTGTTTTTTGATTAAAATAATTATTTAAATCGGTTATAATTCGTCGGAGTTATGGTGTAAAATCGTCAAACGCTTTCATCCCCTCTCCCAAAGGAACCGAGCTTAATATCGGGATAAAAAGTATCCTATATTACTTCTAACACTTCCAAGAATATGTGTACAAAGTTTCATGAGGATCGGTTAAGTAGTTATTGCGTGAAAGCGTAACAAACAAACTTACATTCACATTTATAATATTAGTAGGGATAGGGATAAATTAAAAAAATATGCCTTAACTTGCCTTACCGTAGGTTCATTCCGTACTCGAAGTATCTCTTTCATCTTTTATCATCTGACTTACGTTAAAATGTTTTAAAGACCGATATCGGTTTACTATTGAATAGGGGGCCACAAACGTGGATTGGTTAAGGCAATTTTTCTTGATTCTTGTAGTGCAGAAGGAGCGTCACACCTTTGTATTTTCTACGGCGTCCAGGTTGGAAAGCCCTGGCTTAGGGCATCGAGTAAAAAGTCTTCACCCGGCGCTTTATACATGAATATCCTGAGTCTAACGCCTAGTGAGGAGTGCTAATCCTTTGTTGTGTATTTATTTATACCCACAATTTTTACACAAGTCGGTTAAAATAATCGCATGGCAAAAACCCACCGGCCAATCGGTCCCCGTTCAACGGATACACGCCGTAAAAGGTTTACTCGCGTTTATTACCATCGCCGCCATCTTGGGGAATTAATTGGCAAGTGGCAACATTGTACGCTGCACTCAATACATTAACAGTGGAGAGATCGTCAAATGTGCGTGAACCTTTGACGACGAGTTTCAAACACTCAACACCATTATCATCATTGTAATGCAACGTATTTCCAAGGTACATACATTCGGGAACATAGCTATAAGAAAAAAAAAACCAATGCCATAGACGTTATAAAACACTCTATGAAGCTAAACTGGAAATAGGCGGACCATGTCACCCGTTATTCGGATAAAAGATGGACAAAGACGGTCACAGAATGGTGCGGTCTACTGGGACAACGAAAGAGCGATCCTTAGAAAGCTGGGACAGCGAAATAAAAACAAAATTCAGGATTGAACTGGAAAACGTAAAGCGGTGATAGAGACCTCCTTCACGACCGACGAACAGATTACTACTGACAATGCTCCCTATCACACCACACAATTAACTTCTACACAGCTTCTTCGCCGGTGAAGACCAGGTCCCCGACTTCTGAAGTCATCCGGACGTGGACTCACAACATGCGGACATGCGGACTTAACCTCGCCTGAGCCGAGGCGCCCTTAGGCCGACGATCCCTTCGCATCTTCGAGCCCTAGGGTTCAAACTCTTTCTGGCAGAGTCCCATTTCGAGGCACCCCAACAAGCCCGTGTTACGCTGTTAAAATCATTAGGGTTAATCAGCTACACACAATCCGAAAAAAAGGTGTTAGCACATTTGGTAGGAACACGACTTCACTCTCGGGGGGCCGAGTTCGAATTTCAGCACGCACCTCTTTTGTACCTCTAAGTTATGTGCGTTTTAAGTAATCAAAATATCACTTGCTTCAACGGTGAAGGAAAACATCGTGCACCACCTGCATGCCTGAGAATTCTACATTATGTTCTCAAAGGTGTGTTGTGACCAATCTGCACTGGGGCAGCGTGTTGGACTACGGAATACCGAAATGAAAAGCACAATATGTTTTAAAAGCTGTAAGCCTCCGGGGTACAAAAATATATAGCAGGCAACCAACAAATAAACAAACAGACACCTTTCGTATTTATAATATTAGTATGGATTAGTATGGAAGTTTGTTTTACCAGCACAACAAAAAAATTGTTATATGACCTTTCTTATTGCATTTTTGGTGCAACGCATATAAAACTTCGTGTAAACAATAATTTTATCATGTTAGTTAAGTACTGAAACGGGCGCATTTAGTTTATTACAGCGGTTTTACTTGTGGAATATTAGCTATAGCAAATGCAATTTTTAACAGGATTTCAGTGTCCTTTTCGGGAGGCCCGCGCCTCAAACTTTTTGAAGCTTTGTGTTTTTAAATAAAGCATATTATTATTAAATATCATTTGCTTTTACAGTAAAGTAAAAACATCGTGAAGAAACAAGCATCCTTAAATGTTTTCAAAAGCGTGTGAAGTCTACCCATCCCCACTTGGCCAGCGAGGTGGAATACGGTCTAAAACCCCGAGCCCTGTCGAGTCCTGTTGGGTCGGTAATGGATAGGTAATGGTGTATCTAAAACGCTAACATAATATCTGGTATATCTTTTCACAAAACAAAGTCGCCCCCGCTGTCTGTGCGCTTAGATCTTTTAGTCTATAGAACGAATTTAAATGCAGTTTTCAACACTAGATAGAGTGATTAAAGAGGAAGGTTTGTATGCAAACATTTACGAGTATGTTATAGAACAGAGAAATTCAAAGATTTGGAAGTAGACATGTGTCGGAACAAACATGTTTTTGTGCACATACATTGCATACGCGAGTTAAACCTAACGTAATATAACTTAAATAATAGCTTATATAAATCCACTACGGAATTGTATTAATACAACTCACATTAAGGGTCGCTAGTTTATTTATTTATTTATTGTGTCTACCAGCGATTTCACATAAATAAAAAAAATATTACTTATTATAAATTACACAGAGTATGCAAAACCATTTAAAGGTAAACACTACATGCTAATTTCGCTTATGAACTAATAATTTTCAAAGAGAATCAATAAAAATAACAACAAAAAAAAACGGAACAGTTGAAGTAGTACTGCTAGTACTACTTCTACTTTCTTCTTTAAATAAATAAACTAAATCATTGATTTTATAATTTTTATTTTTGTGTTTTTTACCTACACTTGGAGGAATTAACAATTTTATAAACTTAATTTGCCTTTTACATCAGTCACTACTTATTAAAAGGCATATACTACCCGGCATCGACGGTAGGAGGGCGGCAGCTTAATTTGATAAAGCGCTCAGGCCGCGATATCCAGAGGGTCCCAGGTACAAATCCTGTCAACAATCCTAATTTTTTTTATATGCATTATAAAGTTATAAAATTAAATCATCGATATTAAAAATAAATATATTATATATTAACATATAAACAAAGTAACCTAAAATAATATATGTACCAAAATAAAACTAAATAAAATCGAAAACGTCTTCAAAACCAGCGCAGCGAGGCATAGTGTCTAAGATGCTGGATGCACTTTGAATTGCCAAACTAATTCTTTGGCCAAGGTGCCAGCTCTAAGATCACTGATAAACTCGTTTACCCTCTTTGGCAATTCTTTAAAACGAGCTCGACCCCTGTTCCCCAAGGTCTCAAATATTAAGTAGACTTTTCCACTTCATTGCATATCGTAGAATATCTGTGAACACAGATACTACTATAACTCAAAAACTTCCTTTACTGTAGTCGGGTACGTACAGACACGTCCAAAGCTCATTCAAAACACGTAGCAGTCGCAAAAATTTGTTTAGCGTCCGGAAACGGCCATTTTTTTCTTTTTTTTTATAACCGCCGCCTTGCAATGCGACGCATTCTGCCTACGTTTTGATTCATGAATTAAAAATATCACACGCGCTATTTATTCTGCATACAACGTCAAACGAATGGCGAAACTTTGTTATTGTGTTTATTAGTTTGTTTTGTTTAACTTTAACTTTTAATAAAGAATAAAGCAATAGGTATCTCTTTTCGCTATAAAACTATTGTCATTCCATTGTCATTGAGATGCTCGAGTTGTTGGGACAAGTATTTAACTTTTTTTTAAAGTCACTACAAAAGCCAGCATAGAAACAGCGCGCACAGACTGCCTAATTAAATATATATTCAAGCAAATAGATGGGAAAATTAGGGATATCTAAAAAAAGGAAATAATATTCTCAATAAGAGTCCAACGCTCATTCAGAACTTTAAAAAAAACAAAAAAAAAAACAATTCTTTTTGAATATATTTATGAGTCCTTAATTAGCGGCAGCCATTTTTTTGTGCTTGAATGAACTGCTATATAGTAACTTTTATCCACGTATTTTGAAGTTGTCAGTTCCGTAGTCTTTTTTTAAATTAGGTTTTTAGTACACAGGTTTGCTTTGTAATATACATCCGCGATACTTTCGTATGAAAATCGTATGACATAAATTGCCACATTAAAAAGTATTCACAATTAATCCCACATCGCATGTCATAAGAAAGAATAAGTATGACGGAACGAGAAAAATTCAATTCGATAATAATTATTACGGACGCTTTTAAATGACGTTCGGACACCCACAACGCTTGTCCTCGGCTTACAATTTATTGACACATAGGGCTGCAATGAGATTTCCACATTATTGACCCACGAAGCTTATAAGGAAATAAATAACGAAATAACGGGAACAATAAATCTTATATACAAATTATATACAAATATATACAGATAGCTGTATCCGCTCCGACTTGAAAAAAAACCAGTGTATAATAAAGTATTAAAATAATGCAGAATAATATTTAATAATAATATCCTTTAATTCAATTAAAATAATCATAATAAAAATTCTCATTGGAGACTAACTTTGTACTCTCTTATTTTCAAATTATTTTTATCCAATTAACATAACGCGCCAAAGACTTAAAAAAACGTTTTTACATATAAAAAACCTAACGCATTTATATAACATCGAAGACATCTCAGAGTAAAAAAAGACGATTCAATTTAATCACATCAATATTTTGCACGTTCGACACAACCCTAATATCGACATTTAGATGCAAAAGATAATCGGATTGACTGGAATTTTATCAATCTTGAAACTTTGCATTAGCTGTGCAATAAAATCAGCCACAATATGTATTCAAACCGTCAAAATTGCGTGGAAATTTGACAGGTCCGACTGTTCCTTAACATTTCATTATTGATAAGCACTTTTTAAACGGCACTACCATCCAAAGTGCTTATTAAATTGCTTTAAACTTGATTGAAGCAGCTAAGATAGCCTTTTTGATAACTGGAGTCTTATTTAGAAACGAAGCTTTTCGTCAACCCATTTGGTTATCTCGATAAAAATATTCGTGGTCGTTAATATTTACATAATAGGAAATATGCAAGAGGTTTAAACATGTTCCATAATCTATATTCACCATTAACTGTATTTTTATTTAAAAAAAAAACGTACACATCCCATATATATAATAATACCAACATTTTCCCGCAGGTTTGGCAGGTAGGTAGGTATTTTCAAGTAGACACGAGGCTCGACTAACGCAGTTACATGCAGTTGCTCGTTTCACATGGGGCATAAAGTCAACAGTTCCGCGTATAGTCTAGATATATATTGGACAAATCACAGTGCTATATTTAACAAACACGCCGCTACGTACTAGTGACTGGCACACTGTTTTCCTATCGATTTTCCTTGAACTTGAATAGATAATCGCTGCAGTTCTGTGAAACACGTGATTCCGTATCAAATGCTTATTTTTTTGCATCGAGTTTGATTCAAATTCAAAATTTATTTATTTCAAGGAGACGTAATAAAAGCACTTTTGAAACGTCAAGTATGTCTGTTTATAGTGACTCTACCACCGGTTCGTAAGGCAGATTCTACAGCCAAGAAGCCGACAAGAAACTCAGCTATTGCACTTTTCCAACATCATTTTACAATTTAACAATCTTGTGTGAGACAAAAGCGGAGCGGCTTGCTTCCAGGCAACCTTGTCATTAAGAAATGTTTCCATAGTATAGTAGCCTCGATGTATTAAATGTGTTTTTATACATTCTTTAAACTTATGTAATTGTAAATATAATATTACCTTCGGTATCATTAGGGGATTTATAAAAAAACCATAATAAACCCTGTCGAAGGTTACTTATAAAACAGAAAATCAGCGTAGCTCCGTCAGGTCGAAAAATTGATTTGCACAATTGCAACTAGGCCAAATTAAAACCCTTAAAACAAAATACATCATTACTTAATCAGGTGCACTTCAAATTGCCACTAATGATAAGATATGGTTTCTTATCAGATGTATACTCAAGTCTTCGGAATTAGTGCATTTAATAAAATAATTAGGCTAGCGATATTTCCGGGACTTAAAATATTATCATTGCTATCATTAATTTTGCACATTTTTGGGAATGCCTGCTATAAAATTAGAGTGCAATTCAAATATAAATGTTAAATCAAACTTTTACACTTTTTAATTTCTGAAGGTTTTCAACAAATAATTCTTGGAGAACGTGGAGATAGGAACAATACTAGTTTTCACTTATTACATTTGACATATCGAGCAGAGTCTCCCCCTACAATTACTTGATACAGAATGAATGCTTGAGAATTTGCTTCTATTTTTATACGGCTCAGGTACCGTACACAATGTTGACAACAAAACGAACCAATAATAATATTTTACGATATTAGTTTAAGGTAAGTTATTTCACAAAATATATTGCTATTATTCTGTTTGGAAAACATTAAATATTTAGATAAGTATTATTACGAATTATATTTAGCAAAATAGTACTATTAAAGCAATTCTATTTTAATGAATCTTTTAGTGACGTCACAATATGTTTATGATGTAGCGTAGGTTACAGCCAACTGGGCAACCGCTAACATTAGTCAAATATTTCATTATTCAAGTAGGCACATAGATGGCACTTTTGATGCGTTCATTAAATACAAAATATGTACATAGTAGTGAGTAGTGATGGCGGTAACTATATTCGTAAACTAAAACTAAAGCTACGAAGGTACCAAACGCGCCCTGGTCTAAGCCCGCAACAAACATAGCCGGGTGTTCTTTTGTTATCACCAGCTCACATTATCATTTGAAAATAATTAAGAAGCAACTAATTTTATGAGACATTTCCAAGATATCAACCGGTAGTTTATTGTTAAATTGTATACAATTTCCTTTAGGTAAATAAATTACTTATTTTATGTAGTATAATCATAACTACACTACATAAAAAAAGCATTCTTAAATAGGTATTCTTTGTACTTGTAGTGTTTGTATACAATGGGGTCCCAAGGTGCTGATATAATCCCATAACAACTGAAAGCCTCTGATGTGGGATAAGAGACCCCTTCATAGATGGATAGACGGAATTATATACTTTTAAGGACCGTTTTAATTTGGATATCTCTACAAGACACGTAGGTCCAGACCTGGATATATATCAGTCTGATATTGACCGTGTGGTGACTGCAGATCAGAATACATGTATCACCACCCATCCTCTTCTTGCGGATGTAGTACAATTTTATTTCCACTACTAGTTAACCCTTGACTGCAATCTCACCTTGTGGTAAATGATGATGTCTAAGATGGTAACGGTCTAACCTGGCTTCGGGGTTTCAAAAAAAGAGGAGAGTAAAAAACAAGGATATATTTTTACTGAAGTGTCTTTCCAGCAAACTTCCCGATTCCTGAAACCCTTCACACATTCCACATCAACGGCAAGACAGATCAAAACAGAGCAATGTCTCCTTACGATAATAGTACAACGTGTGGTGTGTTTGATATCAACGCAATCACGATAGCTGTGGCGCCCGACGCCTGATAACGTGATAACGCAGGTATGCTTCAATGTAAACCCTTAATCTTATAATCTGAGTTGTAAACGTGCCGAAACAGGATATCTGCGGGGATATACAAACTGCCCTTGGGATATTGATATCATTGTGCATGAATTGTTAATCTTGAAAAAGTGAATGTTGAGGAGCAATTTTAAAAATAGTGAGAATCTATGGAAGCACTTTATTTTTTTATTATTTATTTATTACATAAAGTTTCAAAAAAAAATAAAATAAAAAATACTTATAGCTAGCATCAGAAAACCACGCAGGTTTGTAATATATGCTAACAGAGAATTAAATCTAGGTACCTTAACTACAGAACATTATTGCCAGTTTACCATGTTGTGTATAAAAATGATCACAAGTTACTTAAAAAGAAGGACTTCAGTTTTTTCTTAATATTACGAGGATTAATATTGTCTCGTACATCAGTGGGTAATTCATTAATAAGGCGAGGAACTAGGTAAACGTTCGTGCGCTCGCCATACCTATTGAACGAAAAACCTATCTTATAGTTAATCATTATAGGTTTTAGATGTTTCTTATCAGATTTTCCAAGAATATGTTTTTAAATAGTTTACACAAAATCGGAGAGGTTTAATTCATTGCACGCTTCTTTAATAGGATTTAACTGTCTGCTTTCATCAGCAAATAACTCAGTACTGAAGTTTAAGACAAATTTTCTAAATAATTTTTAGAAATTAATCGGTATATAGTTTATAGTTTAGCTAGTCAGTGGCAGTTTATAGTTTTTCAAAGCCGTTCTAAGTTCTGGGGGGAACGAGCTCAATCCCCAGCGCGAGCTTCTTACTTTTCGGAGTGATGTGCATTTCAACAAATTTAATATCTAATCAACCAGCGTGGCAGACAACGGTATAAGCTCTTCTCCACAGATTTAAGGACATACAGAAACCGTGTACACGACTTTTATTAAATCATGAAAAACCACTCTACTTAAGTAGATTTTCTCGAACAGGCGTAAGTCACTTCATACCATTTAGCCGGTGATAGTAATTATTTTATCTCTAATGTTCTAAACGTTTACCATAAAATGGGAAAATGGGAGAAAGTGTGTGAGCTGGCAACATTCCGCGGGTGTGAAGTGAGACGTGCACGGGGTGTTTTCACTGTTTTGGGACACGATGCACTGCATGCAATAATGGTTGAATGAGGGTTCTGTATGTTCTTAGTTCTGTGCTCTTCTTATTCTGAGAGGAGTGGCCTGTAGTGCACTGTAATTAATCGATAATGATGATCAATATTAGAAATCCATGAAATATTTTAAAATTAAGCTTAATTTGCAATACTCCGCGAAAAGCAGGAGAATCTGTATGGTGTAATTTATAATTTCTTCAATCCTTATACTCAACAGACAGACAGATATTCGGCAATGTACCCTCTACGCACGTTTCGCTCCGAAACCGGAGAATCCTCAAGAGATAATGACTTTACAATGAATAAATATCTGTCTGTCTGTTGAGAATAAAGATTGAAGAAATTATAAATTACACCATACAGATTCTCCTGGCTTTCGCGGAGTATAGCAAATTAAGCTTAATTTCCATAATAATGATAATCAAAATAATGAAAGGTGTATTTGAACAAAGAAAGTAAGTTTTAGTAACTTTAACTTGCTTGAAGTATTCTGGATAACATTTACTGTTGGCATGATTTCTATAATAAATAAATAATTAGCGCATGCGAATTTGATAAGTTAATACGTTCAAGATATGAGTAGATACCAATTTTTTTATAGTAGGTACTTAAGTTACTACTTATCATCAGGAAAGATATAGATAGACAACCTTCAAATGACAGATACGAGGGTGACCTAATTCGAGACGTCATCCACAAGAGGTCTTTGAGCCGATTTTGACATTTGGCGGTTCTGATATTTGAAGTATTTGAAGTCAAATTTAATTTCATATTTTTTTATAATTATAACTGGCGGATGGAGCAAACCAAATGGCAAGAGGGAATCTATCCTACTAATATCCTACTAACATTATAAATGCGAAAGTTTGTAAGGATTGATGGATGGATGTTTGTTACTCTTTCACGCAAAAACTACTGAACCAATTTGACTGAATTTTGGAATGGAGATAGATTATACCATGGACTAACACATAGGCTGCTTTTCATCCCGGGAAAATTTACGGTTCCCGCAGGATTCATAAGAAGAAGTCGCGGGCAACAGCTAGTCACCTTTAAACCGAGCACCAACTGACAGGTCATGTAAGGAATACGTCCTACCACGCCCTTCAGATCGGATTGCAGGAATGCTGCTTGGCAGAAATAAGCATTGCAGTAGTACTTAGCCGGACAGGTCATCAACAGATCTACTACAGAGTAATGTTGTATGAAAATATGCCAAGCATGCCACGGGACAGCAGTGACGACGCGACTAAATTTTTTTGCATCGCGCGCAAATTCGACCGCGACCTCCATTGTTCCGTGCCCATCTTGGAACTTTATAGCTAGAGTCTAATTAAATTAAATTAATCTTAAATCTAGCCGACTGTTGCACAACCATTTTGGAATGGATTCCAAAATGGTTGTGCAACAGTCGGCTTCAGGAAATACACGAAGAAAGTCGACAGAGCCAACCGTTGTGAGTGATTCTTTGACAAATAAATATTTCAAAACAAATGTTCTATACACACAGGCAAAGTAGGTTAATCGCGTTGTGATAAGATAGCCTGATAAGAAGCGAGCTATCTGACGACTAGCGTGACGACCTGTATTTCACCGTTATCAATGGTGTATTTATATTTTTTTTTTAAGTAGGTAAGTATCACACGCGACACGAAATTTAAGGGTTGGCGGTTTAATTGCGTTATTAAAATTACAGATTCATTTCAAGAATCGCAATTAATCAAAAAATAACTATATTTTATATAATAAACTAAATAAATCCTGCCGTTCTGTTTAAACCGTCACTATCATCGAACCTTTTAACGAGACGATTCGTAATGACTCTCGAGAACAACTTGTAAACATGGCTCTGAAGCGAGATAGGTCTGTAGTTCTTCAACAAGGTATTGTCACCTTTTTTGAACCACCACGCTCCTACGCCATGTCTCTGGCGTTGTCCTTGATAAATGACGACATTGAACAATCGCTGACGGAAGTTGTTGGTTCTATGTGTACGGTGGTCTTAAAGAATTTGGACTCAACCGTATCGACTGTTTCCACAAGCCTGTTATATCGTCCAGGCAATAAAAACAGTTTGCAGTTCCAGGTGAAAGCTCTCCGGGTTTTGGATATAAGCACGAGTAGGCCGGAGCGTGGACTTTACCAGTCTGACCCTTTCCAGCTTTACGTTGATTCAATTTTCCTCTAACCATACGGGGATCGCTCTCGGTTGTCACCCTGCTGATCACAGAGACACCATTGAATATATACCGCTTGGTCGACATGATAAAGGCAATCTCGTCGTTGAACCATCAGGGTCCATTACCTGACAGGCGACATCTTGGTGAAGGAGTTCATCATACAAATGCCCTTCTTTTTCGTCGGCCGTTCAACATTTGCCCGGTCGCCCACATTGCCCCACTCTTAACTCTGCACCAGTCCGTCACAACATTATAGTTGGAGGCATGCATGGCTTTACAAATATGACCTCTGAGTCCTCGTCAGGGTGCACCAATATCGGCGCGTATACCTGTATGACCTTCAACGATCCGTTTGGTAATTCTGAGTATAAGGTTCGCTACACTACTCGACACACTTCCGACTTGTAAAATACTGTTGATGAGAGATTCGTGGACAATTAATCCAACACCATCTTGGGAGTGTTGGTCGCCCTTCTGGTAGTAAAACAAGTGGCCAGATTTTAAGATTATCGAGTCCTCCCCTCTGTTCAGACTTCAGATAATCTTATGATATCCCAACGCAGCTTGTTCCTGTTCGATCATCTTTTCCTCAGTCTTCAAAGTGCGTGCGTAGTACGTTTCCAGGTCTAGTCGATGGGATTAGCAGCGGAATCTTGTCCGAAGATGGCATCCCCTGCCCCGCCGTTACCATACCGCTGCCAGAGCTAGAAATAGTAGGGCTGCCGGGTACTAGGGGCTGTGGTTGGTCTTTTCTTACGCTTGGAATGTGGGTTTGTGATCGCAGTGCTGGTCTTCTGGCACCGATATAAAGCTGCTACCCAACCGGTAAGTTGATTTTTTACCAGCTGAAAAGGAATACCGACAATGGTCGGTTGTTAGAGCCTCGTTGGTAAGTCGGCTGGGTGCACTATGGGCAGGTGAGGTTGACGGTTGGGGAGACTAACTGATACTAGTCTCCCTCTAACACTCCAATACTGAAGCTAAATAATGTAGTTTAAATATTCCTACTTTAGGTTACATTATTGTATTACTTTAGGTTACAATTGGCTTGAGGATTTTTTATAATAATATTGTATTACTTCGTGAAAATTTAGCTTCCTATTGTAAAAAATTTAAAATTGGACAGGTATTTTCGTAGGTTACAAACGAACAGACAAAAAAAACCTTTCCTGTATAGTATTTGTATAGATGAGCATAATAAAGTGAGTCAACTTTTTAGTAAGGTAGTTCTTGAGTGTAGCGGCGCGGAAGTAAAGCCTATTACTATACCTACTCCGCGAAAAGCAGTAGAATATGTACGGAGCAACTTATAATTCTTCAATCTATATACTCCATACAAAAGAGTTCTTCGGCAATGTACTGTGAGCGTGCCTACTGTGTGTCTATAGTAAATAAATCTTCATTTCCATTGTATATAATCATGGAATGTGTAAAATATGTTTTGAAGGTGGAAGAAAAACATAAAACCAATAAAATTATCAGTGTATACTATTTTTTTTTTTTTAATCTTTATTTATTTGGGACTTTTATCCAACACGGATATGCCAGCCCCATCATCCCTTAAGTAACTAGGAAACAAAAAACTTAATAATTATATTAATATAAGGGAAATGTAACAGATACACTCTGTTATTGCTGCCTACGCAAAATTATCTCAACAACAGACCTGAAACCTTCTGTGGTCGGTTGAGAGAGAAGGCTTGTTAGAGCACCGACGTCAAATCTGTTGATGTTGTACCGCCGCATAACATCTAGTCGCTCCAAATTGTATCTGCTACATTCTACCAGTACATGCTGGACATCATCCATCGTACCGCAAATATCGCAGTTGGCAGAACTAGCTTTCTTCATTAGAAATGCGAACTTATTAGATGGATAACGTCCAGAACGCAACCTATTAGCTAATACTATACATTTTCTACTTAATCTAATATTAGCAAACCAAGGAAAACGAGGAGGCTGACTATTCAATAGTTTTATACCAATTACCCTTTTCTCTAATTCTAATGTCAAAATACTCTTTAAATTTATCATAACATATAATTTTGTAATTATTTAATATAAGAAAATACCCTACATTTTTTTTTACAAATAATTAACTTATCATAATAAATATTTTAATTACCACTGTATCAGAAGGCTACCATTGATATGATCGTTCTGTTCGTAATCATTTTTAGTAAAAAAAAATGCGCAGCTTAACAACGTCGAGATAACACAAAATTTATAGGTTTCCTGTATACGTGACCTCGTCAACTTGGTAAGAAAATGGCGTTTATTTGCAGATGCAGCTTATTCCACTTAAGTAATTGATGCGGTGCCCCATTGGGTAGAAGCTCGACTTCACTTTCGGGGGGACCAGTTCGAATCCCGTCACGCACCTCTAACGTTTCTAAGTTATATGCGTTTTTAGTAATTAAAACCTGCTTCAACGGTGAAGGAAAGCATCGTTAGGAAAGCTGCATGCGTGGCAGTTGTACATAAAGTTCTCCAAGGTGTGTGGAGTCCACCAATCCGCACTGGGCCAGCGTGGTGGACTACGGCCTTAACCCCTCATTGGGGGAGGAGACCCGTGCTCTGTAGTGGGTCGGTAATGGGTTGATGTGGTGATGATGATGATGAATCTCTTTATAGCGTTTACAGCCTAGTGGTTTTGGCTTTAGCCCCACTATAGGGGATCGAAATCAAACACCGGCACGTACCTTAACTTTTCGGAGTTATGTGCATTTTTGTAAGCAAGCAACTAAAATTTCACTGGCGGCAATGGTGTAAGAAAATATCGTGGGGAAACCTTCATGCCTCAGAGTTCTCCATAATGTTCTCAAAGGTATGTGGATTCCACCAATCTCCACTTGGCCAGCGTGGTGGAATCTAGAGTGGATGATAATGATGATGATATATTTTGATATTGTTATGAAGAGCATATATCGTTTTTTTTACTTAATAATCTTTTGGTTTTTTATAGTATTCTATGAATGAATGAATGAATTTTATTGTATTCATTCATTCCACACACAGGAAATTCAAAAAGTACAAATGTAAAGCTTTAAGGTAGAAGGTACAATTTGGCAGCCTATACGCTATATAGCGATCTCTTCCAGGCTAACATAGGCGTAGAAGAAAATACTATGTAAGCTTGGAAGGTGGTACAAATACATATACAGTGGTATTAATACATAACATTAAAAAAAAACTAAAATCATAGTACATATGAAATTACCAAAAATAGATAATAAATATGCAACAATATTATGTACATAAAATTCATATAAACATACTAATACACTAATAAAAATATAAAATAAAATTTAAAGAACAGAGCATAAAGTTTAAATAAAAAAATAAATAAACGAACCCTCAAAATTCTATGCCTGATGCAAATAAATTAATAAAATAAAGAATGCAGACAATTTTTTTTTTGATCAGAAAGTAACATTTAGACATTTCCTTAAAATAGTTTCGTATATACGCAGTCACGTGATTTAACTAATGCGTAATATGTATACCTGATAAGATAATATCAGGTCCATTATCTCTTTGTAATAATAATACATGAGTGATGTGCTGTAAGGAGCATGAGTGTTGACTAATAAAGGTAAAGGAAGTACTCGTTTTTATCTCTCAAAGAATATATTGACGGCCGACTGGCGCAGTGGGCAGCGACCCTGCTTTCTGAGTCCAAGGCCGTGGGTTCGATTCCCACAACTGGAAAATGTTTGTGTGATGAGCAATAAGTGTTTTTCAGTGTCTGGGTGTTTATATGTATTTTCTAAGTATTTATGTATATATAATTCATAAAAATATTCATCAGTCATCTTAGTACCCATAACACAAGCTACGCTTACTTTGGGGCTAGGTGGCGATGTGTGTATTGTCGTAGTATATTTATTTATTTATTTATTTTTTTATATTTGGTGTACGAGACATTAAAATAAAATTAATTAAAAAAAATTGTTTCCTTTACTTGAATGGAAGTGCTCTGTGTCTTTACTATGAGAGGAGCTCTGCTGGCAGCTAAGTCTCCTTTTATAGACTCATGCTCAAAGGCGTGCGTCGGCTACTTCAAAGAAGGCACGAACAGTACATCTGCTGCGCAGTAAATATACATTTTGTTGCATCGCGTGTTAAAGGATTTAGCCGGCTAAAAATGTAAACTGGCTGGTTCTAAGGTTGCCTATAAGAGATCGCTACTAAGCGATAAGGCCGCTTTTAGTATCGTACTTTTTAAGTATCCTCTTGTTTTGTCCATTTTTTTATGAAATATAAAATAATGAAATAAAATGAAAAAAATACATTACGTGACTTCAACCGCATTTGTTTTCTCGGGATAAAAAGTATCCTGTTTATCTTCGGAATGCCCGCTATACAGGCAGGGTTAAATAGAAAATACCAAAAAGCTCTTGGCATCTAGTTATTTACATTAAAACTAACAACTTTTTGTTTTAAGACTTTTTTTAACTCGTTATAAAATATTATGTATTTAACAAAGATACTCTACTTATTATTACTCTGTAATTTAACATCGGCAACAGCGCGCGAATCACGACTCTATCGTGGGGTTACTGACCCCAATAGGCGGCGTTGTCGAATCACATGTATTTCGTTTCACAGTGTAATGTCACTTTACAGAAATAATATGATTTATCAATTGTATCAAATAAATTGATACAGAATTTTGAAAAGATCAAAAGCAACAAATTTTATACTTTTAAGAAAAAAGTTCAAGCTCGCAAACATACCGCAAATATACCTCAATTTGAGGGCATCGAAAGTCTCAATTTCAAAGTAAACTTAACCTTAGCTAAGAATAATTCAAGAAGTTACAAGTCAATACCTCACATAAACAACTTTTCCCTTTAAACCGTATGATGAAGATGTTATTTACACGAATAATTACCATCTTGTTATCTGTGTGCCTCACCTCGGGAGTTCTTATAAGGGTTATGTTTGTTTGTGCTAATAATCTCGCAAATAAGTCTCCCAGTATTATTTCGAAACATTCTTTGGTTTGTATGGCGCAAAGTCCACTACTTCGTTTGATTTATCCATCTGTATGCTAACAAAACAGCTTAAAAGCTTAAAAAAACTGTTTTTATTTTTGTTTTTGAAAGCGCTAATCTCCGGACGTAAAATTTGAAAAAAATCTCTTTTGAATTTAGGAGCCGAGTTATCGAAGTAATGAATAGCGCAGAAGTATGATGCGACGCGGTGGGTGGAGGTACTTTATGGGCCAGATACGAATGTCAAGTTGTACATCAAATAATCCTACTTAATACATACTAAGTAGGATTATTTGTAAAAACTTCGCTGGCGCGATGTATCATCCGCCACAAAACTAAAAAAAATGAAAATCTGATGGTGGCTTAATAAATAAATAAATAATAAAATGTCGTGTACTAAGCCTACATATGGGTCTACTGCTCGGTACGTCAGTACCTACTTTAAAAAAATATAGGTTTAAGCCTTATATTATATTGCTTGCTGAGCGGAAGCTGTGATAATAAAGTCCACGGAGTAGTAACGAATGTGGACAACACTTGCATTACCGAAAACCGATGCGCGGGGCAAAGAGACAAAAAGCGCATGCGTGTGTATGTTTGCGCTAAATTAGCAGTGACGCCCGCGCAGTTTCCCACAGATGCGGTAGAGACAGCAAAAAAAGCAAACAGTCGAATAAAAAAAATTAGAATTCATTATTGCACATTACAGTAAATTATTTTCAATGTTTCAACTTCAGCCAATTAATTAATATGATTTTTAAGTTTTATTCAAAAAATCATTTGATCATCTATCCCTCACCGACCCTAACCTCCTCTCAGGATGAGAAAGATTCAGACGGAAGCCGACCACGCTGGCCGAGTGCGGTTTGGTAGATTTAGCACGCCTTCGAGAACTAAAGGGAACATGCAGGTTTCGTCTCGATGTTTTCCTTTCTGTTAAAGCAAGTGCCAAGCTTACAAAACTTAGAGGTGCGTGCTAGGATTCGACCTCGGCACCCCGAAAGTGAAGCCGAAGTCCGAACCACTAAGCTATCACCGCTACATTACCTAATATATAATAATAAAATCAAATCGTTTGTCTGTCGGTACAACAACAGGATGTTATTTCGTTTCTCATTGAGCACTCAAAAATAAAGTAAGACCGTCTAGCGAATAATGAATGGGAGTTTGCATTTCGCGCAAGTGTGCGCACGACTTTATGTGCCCAGTGCTAATGTGTGCGAGCATTAACGCTGGCAGCTTCACTTATTATAATTAATATTTATTACTAGCTTTTAACGGCTAAGCAATAATGTGGAAACTGATGCAGTTCTGATGAGTTGGTATTAATACAACAGAGATGAGTATGTTTATTACACATGCAAAAGTTATAAAAATAATCAGTAGGCGATGGAGAGAGCTATGTTCGGAGATTCTCTATATTATCAAACCAGTAATAATAAGATTAAAGGTTACAAGGTAAATTATAAGTTCGTTCTTGAAAGAACCAATGTTACCTAAATAGTTTAAGATTTTGTGACTGCTTGCCGCATGGATACCTGTGTGTGTGTGTGTGTGTAAGTAGAATTAGTCGACAATCCTTAGCTATTTTTGATGAAAATCGGTCCACTATGATACAGAATGACTGATTACAAATATTTTACAACTCACTCAATACTACTTGAAATTCGGGTGTTATTAATTTTTGAAGTTATACTTCTTTAGCGGCTTTAGGAAAAAATCATGGGTGTCGAATCGTATACACGTTCGTAACATCGTATATGTAACGAAATGCGCGCGCACTGGTTACACGATTTTAACAGGATGAAGGTAGTTGCGAAACCCAGTGAGAGGGAAATATATAAGGCGTGAGATAAAAATTTTAAATAGGTTGTTATCTTGTTACACCAAAGAAGGATAACTTCTAACTAAAAGTAGACACACGTTTTTTATTCATTTATTTATTATCTACTAGCTGTGGCCCGCGACTTCGTCCGCGTTTGGTTTTACTTTTTGATGTGGCATTCAATTTAGTTGTAGTTCTAAAAAAATTTAAAGTATTCAGTATCGCTAAGCCTTAAATGAGGGGATTGCTGCTGTTCGCTGAGGAGTTCTGTCCTCTATCTCTAACCACATTCATCAGATCTACACAAAGGTTGTCCTAAATTAAACACATATTATAACCTCTATAGTACAAAAATAATTATTTAAATTGGTTATAATTTGTCGGAGTTATGGTGTAAAATCGTCAAACATTTTCATCCCCGCTCCCAAAGGAACCGAGCTTAATGTCGGGATAGAAAGTACCCTATATCACTTCGAACACTTCCAAGAATATGTGTACAAAGTTTCATGAGGATCGGTTAAGTAGTTTTTGCGTGAAAGCGTAACAAACAAACTTACATTTATAATATTAGTAGGGATGCTCTGGTCAGGTCACAGAGTTTGGCCTGACTAGATACCGCTATAAAGACTAAGAAGTGCCGCCAAGCAATTTAGCGTTCCGCGTGTCTGTTATAACAACTACGCTCTTCAGACTGGAACACAGGTACAGTGCAGCAGAAATAAGCATTACGGAAGTACTTCCCCGGACGAGCTCGGTCACAAAAAGCTCCATTACTGATGGCCGATTGGCTAAGTGGGCAGCGACCCTGCTTTCTGAGTCCAAGGCCGTGGGTTCGATTCCCACAACTGGGAAATGTTTGTGTGATGAATATGAATGTTTTTCAGCGTCTGGGTGCTTATATACATCTATATTTGATTATTCTAATGGTAGTGCCATTACAATAGTCGATTTATCGATCGAATCGACAGAGTTTTATGAATGTATTTATAATTAATTGCTGGTGTGTCTTCTGAATATATAAATAAATATGTATATTATAAGTATTTATATATATTATTCATAAAAATATTCACCGTCATCGTAGTACCTAGATGGCGATGTCTGTGTTGTCGTAGTTATATTTATTTATTTATTTAGCTGCTAAAATGATTAGCGGCTTGACTTTCTCCCTTATTGTCATTTTCGTTATATTTTTAAATTATAAATTCTCGAATTGTATATAAGTACCGGCCGGGAATCGAAGCTAAGACTACCAACTTTAAAGGCTAAATCACTCTATTATCAAAACCGAAACCAGTTAGGTTTCGGTACCTTCTTTGACTAGGTGTGTAGACTAAGTCACGGACATGTGATCAAACTACTGCACTCCGTGACTAGCCAACATAATTTTATTATTTACTACATAGCGGGTCGTCTTATTATAGCAGTAATAATAATGTTTAAGTGCCGACAACAAAACTAATAAATTGTAATCTTTAAGAGTCATATACTTCCCCACTACATCATTTACAACTCCGGTTAGCTGCATAACTCACAACTATAAATATTGGATAGAAGCAACGTTACTTTGCGGAAATCCATGATATAATAATAAAATTTAACATAATATGCTATACTCTGCGAAAAGCAGGAGAATCTGCATGGTGTTATATATAATTTCTTCAATCCTTATACTCCACACCAAACAGATCTTCAGCAATGTACCCCTACGCACGTTTCGCTCCAAGATCGGGGCATCCTCAAGAGATGTTGACTTTATAATAAATAATTGTTAGGTACAATTAAATTTTCACTTAACGAAGGATTGAAGAAGTTATAAATGACACCATTATTTATATATAATATGTTTATTTTATATTTATATATTACGTTTATTTATTTAAATTTTTTTATGTATTTGTATACAATATACGTGTTTGGTATTTATGTATACCTATATTAAAAAACTCTTGACACTATCCCGCTCTCTTGCTGTAAGTCCTTTCTACAAAGGTTGCCAGTAAGAGGTTGCTTACAGCAATAAGGCCGCCTTTGCATGTCTACGTTGTATACTGTATACTCCTTAATGTTTCTTTTTCTATGTGTTTACGTGCAATAAAGTGTTTCTTCTTCTTCTTCTTAATTTTCATAATACAACTATAAATCTCGCGATGGACTTCTATGACTTAGTTGCTTCGGCTCATCCTTGAATCATACAATAGTATTTAAGTATTCGTTGTAATATTGGGTTCTTAGTTTGTGTAATCTTAAGGATCTCACTGTGTAGAGTACGATGGGGCTGGCATGTCTTTAAAAGTCCCAAAAAAAAAAAATAAAAAAAAAAAAAACTTTAAATCATTTAGTCGTAGCTTTTTGTGACGGAGCTAGTTGGGGCAGTACTGCTGCCATGCTGATTTCTGCTGCCAAGCAGCGTAGCTGTGTTCCTTGGCGTGGTTGTTGAAGCAATAACTGCGAAGAGTTGTTGTTGAGCGTTAAAAGATCGCGGCGACTAGTGCCCGTTTTCACTAGGAATTGCCTTATTCGGATGCCGAGTGGTTTAGGTGATTTGTAGCGAAAAAAAACGTTTCACGAACCCTTACGTGATGTCTAACGACGTAAGGCGCCGTCTAAAGTTACGACACCGATTTGGCGGATTGTAAAGTTTAGGTAACTCGTAAACTGACACATAATATAAATTCGTTTTTTTCTTAATGATCTTAAATGAAAAATATGATAATAAAAACAGAAATTACCACACATTGTGGCAAGAACCATAGTTAAAATCGATTTTTAAAGGTAAATATGGCTAAGAATCGCCTTCCATTACGCGTTACTTACTTAGGCATTGCATAAAAGTTACATCGAGCGTAGCCCTAAGTGCGTGCGTGCTTTTTGGTATCACTCATCGTCGCTGATGCAACCTCAGATCCATGATTTATTTATTTACTTACTTTTAATCTTGTAAGTACGGCAGGGCCACTTAAACTAACTAGATAGAACTACGTAATTTATGGATAACTATAAGACATATTAATGAAAGATTAAACATTACAAAAGACATGATATTAACATAGTGTACTATGGTGATACTCTGCGAATAATTAAGTAAAGGTCATTTAATATTATTGAGAGTAGCTCAACAATTCACGGAACAATGCTGTCCACCCGTCATTGAATAGATCCCATTCAGCATTGCTTTCTAATAGCGCATTGAATGACGACAATGAACGCGGTACAGGTGCCATGCTTCGTGCAACAGTGTTACAGGAAGGGACCACGAATAATTCGTTTTTTCGTGGACGAAGGTTATTGTCTTTTGGGGCACGTATAACACAGTCGGCTATGAAGATCTGGAGCATCGTAAAGATTTGGCACATAATTTTTAGTTGGTCGCAAGTCCATCTGGCCTCCAGGAATTTGAACCCAAAGCAACCTAAAATAAATTTGGTATTTTTTATTTCTCATTCACTCACAACATCATTGATCAATAGAAGAATTTAATGCTACTCACACTCCAAATAGTACACAATAATTAGCAACGAAAGTGAGTTCACTCTACAAATTGTGCAAATGATACGATCATAGAATGGTATTGTTTATCAAGTAATGCAACCGCACTACATTGGAGCGGTTTAAATAAGAGTAAGAGCAAAAAATAGTGTTTTTAGTATGTTGTACAATGGCTTACTTTATGCACTTGTTTTACAATGTAGGCACGGGCTAAGTTTATTGACTTTATAAGAATAAGCGATAGTAAGTGTTTTAAGTAATGAATTTCAAATCAGTCCCAAATTTTAAATATACTACGACAATACACACATCGCCATCTAACCCCAAAGTAAGCGTAGCTTGTGATATGGGTACTAAGATAACTGATGAATATTTTTATGAATAATATAAATACTTATAATATACAGATAAACACCCAGACACTGAAAAACATTCATGTTCATCACATAAACATTTTCCAGTTGCGGGAATCGAACCCACGGCCTTGGACTCAGAAAGCAGGGCCGCTGCCAACTGCGCCAGTCGGCCGTCAAAAAGTCGGCCCAAATAATAGTTTGTCCGAACAAAAAACAAACGAACGATTAAAAAATTAAGCTCTCAGCTTCATAGTTAATACAGATAAAATTACCAATTTTAAAATTCTTTTACGAAGGAATATAAGCACTTTTGAATCGTCAAGTGTGTCTGTTTGTAGTGAGTCTACCACAAATTTTACCAAGAAAAAGTCAGCAAGAAACTCAGTAGAAGCCGGCAAGAAACTTTATGAGACCCAAAATATACTTTATCTTTATTGATACACGAAAACGTCTAATGTGAAAAAAGTTGTATTGGCGTAAGTATAAATGGCCTTGAATATACACAATGCAAGATAAGCAAGAAAATATGGACAATAAATCTCATTTCAAATATGTACCCTAAAAGTCCCTCTAACGCACCCAACATGACTAAGTTACATAGTACAATGGTCCATCCATTAATATTAGTAAAACATCTATTACTTTCATCAACCATACAACCGAGGGAGAAAAATTACCATGACAATATGTGCCCCTGGTACCAATAAGATTTATGATATGAATTTGGATAATATTGCTTGATAAGTTTGCTTATTGAAGCGGGATCTTCGGGATTCTTAAACTCGCGAAAATTGAAACGAGCAAGCGCTCTACATTACGTACGAGTAAATATATAAATAGTGGTGATAGCCTGATGTTTAGGTCTTTTATTAGGTTGGCCCCCGTTTCGGAGGGATTTAATTCTATCCCTCTTACCTCCAGCTTTTCAAGTATCACTTTTTAAGTACTGCTTATCTGCTATCTCCATAATGCTCTCAACTTCGTGTGAATTCTACCAATCCGCACTTAGCCAGCGTGGTGGACCTCGGCATAAACCCTTCACCTTCTGCCAGAAGACACGTGCCTTGTACTGGGTCGCTAATGAGTTGATAATAGTGAACAGATAACTCGACAGCAATACACCTGAAAGTAAGTTATGATTAGCCTAATACGAAGCGGGCGTGTCAATAAGATGTTAATGCGCTTAATCTTGAAATACCTACATTGCATGAAGCTGAGAAAACGAAGCGGCCATGGTCTAGTCACTCTAGTGGTTAGCTTCGGTCTCCCTTACGGGGGGACCGAGTTTGATTTCCGGAACGCATCTCTTTTCGGAGTTATGCGCGTTCTTAATTTAAGCAATTAAAATTCGCTTTATCGGTGAAGGAAAACACCGTGAAGAACATTAATAGGTTGAGTGTAGGAAATGTCTCCTTCCGAAGTTGGCCGTGATACATAAATATGGTGAGTAGAGAAAATGTCTCCTGACCGTGCTAGCCTTTTTACATTTACATGTTGAGTGGAGAAAATGTCTCCTGCCGAAGTTTGCCGTGATACATTAATATGTTGAGTGGAGAAAATGTCTCCTGAGCGAGAAAGCCATGAAACATTAATATGTTTAGCGGAGAAAAAGTCTCCAGCCCAAGTTAGCCGTGATACATTAATATGTTGAGTAGAGAAAATGTCTCCTGGCCGTGCTAGCCATTTTACATTAATATGTTGAGTGGAGAAAATGTCTCTTGGCTAAGCTAGCCGTGATACATTATTATCTTGAGTGAAGAAAATGTCTTCTGGCAGTACTAGCCTTGATACATTAATATGTTGAGTGGAGAAAATGTCTCCTAGCCGTACTAGCCTTGATATATTAATACGTTGAGTGGAGAAAATGCCTCCTGTCCAAGTTAGCCGTGATACATAAATATGTTGAGTGGAGATAATTTCTCCTGGCCAAGTTAGCCGTTATACATTAATATGTTGAGTGGAGATAATTTCTCCTGGCCAAGTTAGCCGTGATACATTAATAGGTTGAGTGGAAAAAATGTCTCATGGCCATGCTAGCCGTGCTTTAAAAGGCTGGTAGTCTCGAATTGATAATGATAACGTATTCCGCTGTAGCGGTTCTATTTTAATCAATAACCATCCGTGACCCCTCATCTATTTTAATGTATATATTAATTACCTTCGTCTTTATCTCATACATTATGATATGTTAAGTAAAGTATATCGCTCCCCTCGTCTCGAAAGACCTATTACACACATTTAACGGTCCATGACCGTACATAAAACAAAACCAACATGATTAGACGCAACGGCCGATTTAGGGATGGGCAAATTATCACTTATATCTCCAACCAACACAAAATGATCCCCCGCTCCTATAAATCCCACCAGATTTATAGCTCTTTCTTAATCAGTATCGTCGGCGTCTTACAAAGATACCTTTACGCGCTGTTATATCAAAATTAAGTCTTATTCTTTGAGCGATAATGATTTTATTGAATGCATGTTGTTGAATGTATTAGACGTGTAATGTACATGAATCACGCTCGGTTTCAGACTTTAGATAATCCGTCAACGTCACAAGTTCGTAAATATTACGATGACAATCGATAAAACCCTGCCAGGTGTGGGTCATGATCGTTTACTAATGGTTCCGTAACATATTAAAAAAGAGTCCAAACCATATCCATTCTAACATAACAAATTCGTAACTTGTTTGTTTGTCTATATGCATATCCGTAAACACCATTCGCTGTGTAGACAAAGACTTGGGATGCCTTTCCTGCTCTCGTTTTTCCGTCCTTGGAATCAAGGGAATTTTCAAAGAATATTTTCTAAGTAAGCGCGCCGAATTAGGCATTCAGCCATTATTGTTTGCAGTGTATTGTGTCTAAAAACAGTGATAACGCCCAACTTGTAAACACTACAAGACACGGGTCTCCTCCCACATTGAGAAGAGGTTAAGGCCATAGTCCACCGAGCTGGCCCAGTGCGGGTTGGTGGACTTCACATAGCTTTGAGAACATTATATAGAACTGTCAGGCATACAGGTTTTCTCTTTTCTGTGGTTGTAGTTATAGTCATATGCAAGTTTGGGTTATTCTTCAGCAAAAATTAGGAATGGCCCGAAAAATTAGGAATACAAGTTAGCCCTTGGAATGTCCAAATGTACATTAGCAAACGTTCTATCAAATGTCCGAGATGAAAAATTCTAGGCAAATTTCAGCTTTAATACAATCCAAATAAGATCTTTTTACTCCGGTGTTCATGTATTTCCATTATCAAAAACGATTCCTCGATTGCGAGCTAGCAACTCTTGTACTAGAGCTACAGGTTATAGATTCGAATCGTACAAAAACCAAAACTTCTCCCGAGGACCCCTAAAAACGACCTGCTGATGTATGGCAAAAACTGTATCGGTAAACAGTCTATTTAATCTGTCAGAGTCAATTTCTAAACGATAGCTTGACTAGTGGTTGTGCCTGATTTCGCTCGTGACATGTTTGACATCTTAATCATACGAGACGGTTTATTCATGTCCGTTAGTAAGTACAAGTACTTTACAACAGTTGTTTGGACTTTTTACATTTACGTCATATATTTTCGATATTCTCTATTAAAGTTTTTGAAGTTATAGGTTTTTGGTTTGGCGCGATGGAGTAAAATGATGAGAGTGAATTTTTACGATGCGCGCGCACACCGACACTTGAATCCTACACCGTAAAGTTGTATATTCCAGTATTTTTATATTTGGAACACGTGTTTCGTAACAGTATAAACAGTGTGAATAAATAAATATTATAAAGTTAATAAAACCTTTTTTATTTAAATAAAATCTTTTTGATTAATTCTAATATTTATCGTTAAACACTACTGCATTTTAGATATTTTTTTTTATACGCCAAAGAAGTATAACTTCTAACGCGTGTAAATTTGGAAATTGTGTTAACTAATACTAAGTTAGTCTATATTATATTAAAGAAAAGTAGAAGTAATTTTTGAGAAAAAAACTGGAGATTTACGTCATTTTATATAATCTGTATATCCTAAGCATACCCTCTATGCACGCCACTGCAACCACTGATAGGAGATGGCATTAGAAGTAGAAGAAGTTGATATATTAATAGGTGAAACTACTTTTCTCTACTCTTATGCTCCTTATTGAACTAAAAAATTTAATTCTTGACAAGGATGTTAATGATGAACTAGAAAGTTCGATTAGTTTTACAATATCAGTATGAGATTTAGAAAATGAAAGCGAAGAAGCGGTTCCGACGCTCTTTAGCACGCCACCGAATTCGCAACTCAGCTAAATTGGTAATTGAGATTGTAAAATTTTATTACATGTAATTGTCAACGATTACAGAACCGCATGGTAACGTGTAAAGGCATCTTCACACTATACGCGGTACATAGTGGCGTTTTTATACCAATACTTCGATATCGCTGCAGTGACCTTTACGAAGCGCATTTTTTCACCAAATCAAAGGCGTTCATAGGCCATAAACGCTAACCAAAGCGGCCGGATAAAGTTTTCGTTCTTCTGTACATCCTGCTGCAGCATGTATGCAGTCTGTTGTACTAAAAGCTTTTTAGTGAGGCTGGAAATCGTTAAACCTATTAGCGAAACGATTGGTAATGACTACCGAAAACCACTTGTAGATATGGCTAAGCAACGAGGTGGGTCTAATAATATTAGCTTAATTTATATCTTAAATAACCATTAAATATCCGTTTTCGTCCCGCTTTGAATCCGTCATCACCTGTTGCCTTGTTGGCTTGAGAGCCATACTAATCTTGTAAAGTACTAAATGGATTTTAGCACTAGTTAGCAATGATTAAGACGTCCATTATGCAAACACGCAATGTTTCCATCAATAAGTAAATATTTAAGAACAATCGAACCATATAAAAAACCGCTGCAGGCCGCGTCAAGTGTAGCCACGCCTTAACAAAAATAACTGTTTCAGAGCAAAACCTGTGCACCTACTGTTAACCGTTTATGCGATTTTGCACCCAAACAAAAGTTGTCGCACCACCAAGGTGGAAGTAGACTCATTGTTGACAGTACCGAAATTACGTGACACATATAATTTCGGATAAATCGTAGATGATCCACCACCAGCACGGCTAGCTACGACAAACTGTTTATCCTTTCCCTAGGTTGTTTGACGACCTCTCTGGCGCAATGGTCAGCGCTGTAAATTTAAGTAGGAGGTCCCGGGTTCGATCCCCAGTAAGAGCAATTTGGCAATTTATTTCTGAATTTTCTGGTCTGGTTGGAGGCTTTGGCCGCGGCTAGTTACTACCCTACCAACAAAGAAGTGCCGCTATCGAATTAGTTTTCCATTGCGGTGAATCCGATTGGTATGACTACCATATTCAAATTCAAATTCATTTATTTCAAGTAGGCCTACTTTATAAGCACTTTTGAAACGTCAAGTATGTATGTTTGTGTGACTCTACCACCGGTTCGGAAAGCAGATTCTACCGAGAAGAGCCGGCAAGAAACTCAGTAGTTGCTCTTTTCCAACATCAACATTTACAATCATTTTGCTATCTTGCGGGAGATGAGAGCGAGGCTGGCTGCTTCCATTCTACCTTGTCATTGAGGAATTCATCAAATGTATAGTAACCTCGCTGTACTAGATGCTTTTTTACACATTTTTTAAATGTATGCATTGGTAGGTCAAAAATTTCCTCCATACTCCCTAACAGTTTAGCCGGCTAACATCTTTGGGCTGCATTATCTATTAACACCTGGTGAGATTGCAGTCAAAGGCTAACTTGTAGTGGAATATAAAAAATTCCTCTGGAAATTAATGCACAAAAGATATACTTATGTGTAATCAAAAACAAGGGAAAACTTCTCTTATTCCATCTTAATTTCATTTCAGAACGTTATGAAGTAGGTACTCTTAGACGTGAAGGTTTCCTCGGGACGTTTATCTTCGCCGCATCTGATGCTTTGCTTGAATTGCACATAAGTCCAAAATGTTAAAGGTGTGCCGGAAATCGAACTCGGTCCCCTAAAAAGGCAGGTTTGAGTTCTAGGCTAAGCTTTAGTTAATAATAAGTTGGTAATACTCATACTCGTTTTGTACGTTGATATTAACACTGTGTTATAAAATGCTTAAATCGATTTTCTCAATCAATCATACAGTATTTATGTAAATTATTCATAAAAATATTCATCAGTCATCTTAGCACCCATAACTACGCTACATACCGCGTACCATAGCTACGCTTATTTTGGGGCGATGTATGTAATGTCGAAGAATAAAATTTTTTTATTTTTTTTATGTGTAGGAACCACTTCTGTCCACATTTTATAATTGCCTAACAAGAGGTCGCGACTACGTTCGCTATTCAGGAGATTTCTTTTCATATATGCTTTCTTTATAAAATACTAGCTTTTGCCCGCCGGCTTCGCTCACGTTAAGTTCAATTTTTGATTTGGTAAATTTGAACTACAAAAGTTTTAAAAATGTCTTAAAATTTGTGAAACACGTATTTCTTCAATTTCTCTTGGAAGTAGAACTGAAAATGGCGAATGGAAAATTTAGGAGGCCAACTCAGTACATCTGTGTCAATAAATAGTAATCATGCGTCCTATAGTATAACTTGCAAGAATTCGGATATCAAATCGAAATATATGATATGTTATGTTTTATAATATACTAGCTGTTGCCCGCTTTTGATTTTGTTTTTTGACGTGGCATCAAATTTAGTTGTAGATCTAAAAAAATTAAAGTATTCAGTGTCGCTAAGCCTTAAATGAGGGGTTTGCTACTGTCCGCTGAGGAGTTCGGTTCTTAATCTCCAACCACAGTTTGGGCAAAATTAAACACATATTAAAACCTAAAATAATTATTTAAATCGGTTATAATTTGTCGGAGTTATGGTGTAAAATCGTCCAACACTTTCATCTCCTCTCCCAAAGAAACCGAACTTAATATCGGGATAAAAAGTATCCTATATTACTTCTAACACTTCCAAGAATATGTGTACAAAGTTTCATGAGGATCGGTTCAGTGGTTTTTGCGTGAAAGCGTTACCAACAAACTTATATTGACATTTATAATATTAGTAGGGATAGGGATATATAGCTGTGAGCCCAGTGGGTAGGAGCTCGACCTAACTTTCAGGGGGCCGATTTCGAATCCCAGGACACATCTCGTAACTTTCTAAGTTAAGTGTTTAAGTAATTATACTATCACTTGCTCCAACGGTGAAGGAAAACATCGTGAGGAAACCTGCATGCCTGAGAGTTCTACATAATGTTATCAAAGGTATGGGGAGTCCACCAATCCACACTGGGCCAGCGTGGTGGACTACGGCCATAACCCCTTCTCATTGTGAGAGGAGACTCTTGACCTGTAGTGGGCCGGTAATGGGTTGATACGATGATAATAATGATATAATATATAGTTTTAGAAGTTCTACACACGAGAATTTGTAATTTTCACAGAAGGTGCAACTTTATTAAATTTTTACCAATCTTAATTTATCTAAATTGGAAGTGAATATCAATATATTTATGAATAATATAAATTCCGTGTACCCGACTTATATTGAAGCATCAAAAACCAAACCACTTTAGTAGTGTTTCTCGAACAAACGGTTAGTCACAATTAGCGGTTGACAGTAATTATTTTACTTCTAATGTTCTTAACGTTTACTATTAATTGAGATAATGAGAAAAAGTTGGTGAGCTAGCAACCTTTTGCGGGTGTAAAGTGAGATGTGCGCGGGGTGTTTTAACTGTTTTTGGACACAATGCTGTGCATACAATAATGGCTGAAGAGGATTCTGTATGTTTTTAATTATGTGCTATTATAATTAAATTTTCGCTCGTTTAACTTTTTCCAATCATGGCTACGTAGCTTGATCTGTACCTAAGATAATACTGCGTAAATAAATAACTATTTTTAACGTATAAAAAAAACTAAAATGAATATTTTATCGCAAACGCGAGCGGACACTAGCGTTTACGTCAAATTACCTACTCGTGAAAATATTGAATTTACAGCTGTAATTGCTTAATCGGCTTTCGCTTCAAATTGGGCGGGATCACGATAGAATGGCTCAAGAGCGTGTGGGATATCTTGCGCAGGTTTTTGTGAGCCACAGTTTTTTTTTTTTTATCTATTTATTTAAGAGACTTTTACAGGTGAGTCACAGTTGAAAACGCTTTATCTGAGCCTCAAGTTTTCCTTTACCAGTGTGTTTCAGTGGTCGAATATAGACAAACAGTTTCTAAAGATAAAAAAATAAAAATCATTTTTTTATTACCTCATAATCATCATCATCAACAGCCTGTCCTCATCATCATCATCAACTTACCACTGCTGGACTAAAAGCTCTTCCGATGGGAGAGTTTGCCCATATTCACCAAACTGTATGATGATGGTAGTAAAACAAAGGATGCTGCGGCCCGATCTCCGTTATATCCCTTTA
Source organism: Pararge aegeria (assembly GCF_905163445.1). Classification (NCBI taxonomy): domain Eukaryota; kingdom Metazoa; phylum Arthropoda; class Insecta; order Lepidoptera; family Nymphalidae; genus Pararge; species Pararge aegeria. The sequence goes on along the minus strand of NC_053195.1, from coordinate 2,834,337 downwards.
GTCGCCTCGTACGATACCTGTGAGAAGGGGAGATGTGGTGACAACTGTATTCTGATCTGCCGTAAGCAACAAATATTATTCTTAGTAGGTATCAGCCCGGAGACTGAAAGTTGGCTCTATCTAACCATGCCTTAGAGAGCACTTTAAGTTATCGACCTCGGTTGTTTTGATAATTGTTGAAGCCCACTAAGCCGCACTTTATTAGCGTGGTGGGTTGATGCTCGCGAAACCACGTTATATTTGAAAGAGAAGGCCTGAGCCCAGCCGTGATTTGACTTGCCAAGGATAATGATGAACTCACTAGTATCAACTTATTACGCGCCCCTTTGAGTAATTTGCCACTAGCTCTTCAGCTAAAAGAAGCTCAAGTTAATTTTGGCAGTCCTCAATTACGTATCGATTTTCCATAATAATTTTGACCAAAACAGCTTTGGCTGACCTTTTTGTTTTGTATTGGATGATTAAAAATGAGTGTCATAATAAATGAATGTTTGATTGTGTTACGCAAGCTGTAATCATGTAAGAGCTCATTCTCTTAGTAGTTTTATTTTATCAAAAGTAACTAAGTGGTGCCTTTTTGCAGTTCGTAAGGCTATTTGGTTATGATTAAACTAATTTCCTTAGTAGCTTAACACTCCGACTCACACTAAAAATAAATGTTGTGTTATACAGCGTGTAAATGAAAATCGAAATCATACTTCAGAGGCATTGGAGGTACATTATTTACTGTCTCTGAGACTTACCTGTGAAATCGAAACGCTAATAGTTTTTGTGTAAACCATTGCAATAGTTTTTGCTGGAAGAAATCAGATACAGACCCATCACATGCAAAAGTATAATCTAGTTACTCCTGTAAATTTATAGGTACGCGTCGCGTAGCGTAGGTACTATGCACGTGTCGGTATTTTATCTACAATAGGGTTGTCATAAGTAAACACTTGGAATGTTTTGAATTAGTTTGTATGGAAAAGTAATATGCTTCTTTTGTTTTAATATTCTTACAGGGTGATTCCTTATGAAATATGCACCTTTCAATAGTATTTCGTAATTCCGTTACACGTTGTAGAATATATGCAGACTGTCAATAATTGGCACTCATTGTTACGGTTAGTGTCGAATAGATAAAATATTGTCAATTATTTTTGTTAAAAAGAGCAACTGCTGAAAATCTTGCCGGCTTATTCACCGTAGAATCTAACTTTCAAAATTGGTGGTAGAGTCACTGCAAAAATACAAGAGTAGTAGAGCTCGTCCAGGAAAGAACTGCCGCCATGCTTATTCCTGCGGCTAAGCAGCATCGCTGTTTGCGGATTTGAACGGCATAGCTGCCGGTTTAATTACAGGCACATGAGGTTTACTTTTACGCCTAACGTTGATGATTACGTCACAGAGCGGCAATTTACAGGCCGTGCACCTTCCAGGCACAGAATGTGTGGCTCGGTTTAGAGATTGTTTACAACTTTAAACAATTATAAATATAAAAAAAAAGATTCGACTTATTTTATAAGTGAAATTTTAAGGGTGCAGGGTGCATCGTTCCATTTGAAACTCTCATATTCGTATTGTTATTTTAAATGTAAACTAGTTTATGTATTAGTATGTTATTCGTATGTATGTAGTTTAAAATCTTTGTACAACCAGTAGTCTATTTTCCTATTCTTTTTTCCTAATTCGAAGGTTGCCTAGCAGAGATTAAGCGACGAGGCCGTCCTTGTATACTAGTTCTTTATTTATCATTCTATTTTTGTATTTTATTTTTGTATATAATGTTAGTGATGTGGTATAAAAATAGAGAGTTAAATAATAATAATAGATTTAGTTTTAAGTTAACGAACACATTACTTAGATATGGTTATATTACATATAACCATGTGATGTACAAAAAAAGATAAAAATATAAACGGGTTTTAAGTTTTTTATCCGTAAATAGGCTGTTGAATCAAGAAATTTAGACGCGACGTCATTCATACAGTGCGCTCAATAAAATCTTGTTAAATTGAATGCATAAAAAAATATCAATGGCTTATAACATGCCACCTGCAATAACTCGACTTTAGCGCCATTTTATTGCACAAACTCCTTTAAAGTTAAAAATTTATCGAATATCAAAAGAACGAGTGCGTTAACTGTACATTAATACATCAATAAAGCGGTTGGCGGAGCGTATTTAAAATAATATACGGTTGGCATTAAACAAGTGCGTACCGCGAAATATCCGATAAAATCTGATGAGGGAGTCGTACCTACTTATTTGAGAATATCGTACCGGTACGCGAAAATTTCGGTTCGGGCATGCGATGCAATTATGCGCGCACAAAAATCAGAGTGCATTCCACGACATGCGCGTAGAGTTTCTGGATGTGACTTGTTATTATGTTCACTCATTTAAAGATATTTTAAAACTATCTACAATCAGGACACTATATCGCTTAAAACACTGCTATTTCAATATTGTTGACTCCCTTGTTTTAGGTTAGAATACAGTTTGTAGGGACATTTTAGTATGTCCCAGAGGCCTGCAATGACGGGCGCCGCTAGCTGTGTCGCGGATGTGTGCATAAGCGTTCCCGTAGCTCAGCCACCAGGCTACTGGTAGGAACACCGTGGGGTTTTAGTCGGTACGAGTCCGACATAATCACCGGATTTTCGCACGAGAAAAAACAAAAGTATGTTTACAGTTATCACCACCCCTTCTCTTCCGCGGGTGACGTTAAATTTGACTAAGGGAATAGACGGAGAATGGGCAGTAGCGCCCTTTATGTACTAATACCATCTACTGCGTTTACTTACCCATCTGCCCAGCGTGGTGATTATAGGCAAACCCTCCAGTTGAGTCTTTAGACAATCAGTGACGACATCCCTGGCACAACGCTATGAATTTAAGTAAGGGTTCGATTCCCGACAGTGAATTTTCTCTAGATCTGGTGGGAGGCTTTGGCCGTGGCTAGTTATCACCCCACCGTGCTAAGATATTTAGTGTTCCGGTGCGATTCCGCGTGGAAACTAATTAGGGGTATAACTACCATACCCCCTAACAGGTTAGCCCGCTACCATCTTGGTCATCATAACTTACCACCAGGTATGATTGCAGTTAAGGGCTAACTTGAAGTGGCATAAAAAAAAGTGAAATGTTACAGGCGACTGATTGACTGCTTAATCTATCCATCCATCTATATTTGACGGCCGATTGGCGCAGTTCGCAGCGACCCTGCTTTCTGAGACCGTGGGTTCGATTTCCACAACTGGAAAATGATTGTGTGATGAGCATGAATGTTTTTCAGTGTCTTGGTTTTTATATGTATATTCTAATTATTTATGTATATTATTCATATAAATATTCAGCAGTCATCTTAGTACCCATAACATAAGCTACGCTTACTTTGGGGCTAGATGGCGATGTGTACTATATTTATTTATTCTTCAAAAAAAGAAAGAGTAGGTACTAAAATACTGAAATATTTCGCATCCGTTGCCACTTCCATAATAAATATGCATTCGACCAAAACAGAAACTACCCGAGGACCTACCCGCTCGATAAGTGGACGACTGTGTACAAGAAAAAACAAAATATTCGCTCCAGATCAAATGAGACGCTGCGGGGTCCGATGCGATCTCGCGTAATAACGTCATTTTGACGAGCTTTCTGAGAAAAAGCCGCATTAAAATCGAGGCTTTATTTAGACTATGTTCGCCATTGATGTCAAAAATGATGAACCTCGTTGACCCCCCTTGAATTCGGTTGGCACAAACTCGTTTGAATTAAGGTCGGAATGTGATTAGAGGTCACTCGGATGGTATGCAGAGACCACATAACATAAGTACGAATAAGTTAATACTTAGATATATTTAAGGACCTATATACAATATTTTAAGTTTGACATTTTAAGTGCGGAATTCGGCCCAGTAGTCGCATATAGCTTTTGAACAGGGTATGCACAAAGCAGGAAGATGGCATAAAATGGAAAAATACTATAAAAGTTAAATATAAAAAAATAGGGGTAGGCAATGTTTTTGCGCATGTATGAACTGCACGCCAGCTGCAGCCCAGTAGTAGATGACAAGTTTTACATAGGACTACTATCTTAACACGTGCTAGTTCGAGCGATACTCAATGTCGAATATATTAAATGAGTCAAATGGCCATAACATAGCTTCACGTCGTTTCGAGAAACACACGACCCTTTTCCTGTAAAATGTTTTATAGGAGTGTTATAGAATAAATTAAATAAATAAAATAAATATAAAACGACAATACACACATCGTCATCCAGCCCCAAAGTAAGCATAGCTTGTCTTATGGGTACTAAGATAGCTGATGGATATCTTTTTATGAATATAATACACGTAAATACTTATAATATACTGATAAACACTGAAAAACATTCATGTTCATCACACAATCATTTTCCAGTTGTGGGAATCGAACCCACGGCTTTGGACTCAGAAAACAGGGTCGCTGCCCATTGCGCCAGTCGGCCGTCAAATAGAATAAGTAGTTATAAAATAATATATAAATTAATTCTTGTGCTATGGTTGTGATCTTTTTTATCTCAACCTAAGTGCCAGAGTCTAACAGAATGCCCGGGTAGCGTCAAAAATCGGGGCCCTAAAATGAGAATGAATTACTTTGATGGCTGTTCGGCGCAGTGGGCAGCGACCCTGTTTTTCAAAGGCTTTTGGTTCGATTACCACAGCTGGATAGTGCTTGTGTGATGAGCATGAATATTTTTTAGTGTCTGGGTGTTTATCTGTATATTAGTATTTATGTATACTATTTGTAAAAAAACATCAATCATCTTAGTACCCATAATACAAGCTACGCTTACTTTTGTGCTGGATGGCGATATGTGTGTTATCGTAGTACATTTCATCGTCATCATATCAATCTATATCAACTCCTTCCACGGTGAGAAGGGGTTAAAGCCGTAGTCCACCATGGTGGCCCACTGTGGATTGGTGGACTCCACACACCCTGTGTCCTTTGAGAACATTATGAAGAACTGTCGGGCATGCAGGTTTCCTCGCGATGTTTTCCGTCACCGTTGAAGCAAGTTTTTAATAACTTAAAACGCACATAGCTTAGAAATTAAAAGTTAGTTAAGGTGCGTCCTGTGATTCGAACTCGGCCCCCTAAAAGTGAAGTCGAGCTCCTACCCACTGGGCTATCACAGCTTCATCGTGAAGATTTCGCGCAGTTTGGTGACGCTTTTGCAAATACAATGCTGCAGTATATTTATTTATATTAAGATTCGATAATTTATAGATGGCACATTAAACGGCTTTTTAATGCACTCAAGAAAAAACTCAAAAATTGCTTTTTAAAATCCACCTGACCCATTCATGTTAGTAGATACCCGGAGAATGATAATATTACTGAAACCGCGGGTCGTATCGGATTCTGGGAACTGGCGGTATCAATGGCTCAGAAAAGCCGTCATGGTTGCGGTTAACAATAGATTTTGGACATTTGTCATCTCAACGCCAACACCTTGCGTGTCATCTTATCACCCCGGCTAGTTTGGTGCGAGTTTCGAATTACTTTTATGATATAAAATGAAATGAAACTACATCCTATTGTACACCTAATCCATATATATTAATATTTTGAAGCAAGTGTTTGTATATTTGTACTACATTCGTATGTTGTATGCTATTTTCGGAACGAATAGGTCGATTTTAGTGCTTACAACTATAAAAAAAGTGTATAAGAATACTTAATTCAGGTATAAGTCATTACTAAACATTGCAATTTTTATGAAGCAATATGGTCAGACCAGAGAAAATTCAGAAATTACGAATTCCCAAATTGCCCCTGTCGTTAATCGAATCCGGGACCTCCTACTTAAATTCATAGCGCTCAGTGTTGCGCCAGGGAGGTCATCAAACTCATTTGGGATAAAAGACCATCAACCCGCATTGTAACAGCCTGATGAGTCTAAGCTCAGTGATGAATGAATGAAATGATGAATTTGTATTTTTTTTTTTTAATTGTTGTGAATTCATCCAACCATTTCTAGCGAACAACACAATTTTGACGGCCGATTGGCGAAGTGGGCAGCGACCCTGCTTTCTGAGTCTAAGGCCGTGGGTTCGATTCCCACAACTGGACAATATTTGTGTAATGAACATGTATGATTTCAGTGTCTGGGTGTTTATCTATATATTATAAGTATTCATGTATATTATTCATAAAAAATATTCTTCAGTTATCTTAGTACCCATAACACAAGCTACGCTTACTTTGGGACTAGATGGCGATGTGTGTATTGTCGTAGTATATTTATTAATATTATTATTAATGCAAAACTAGCAGATCCTAATGCTTTTGCTTGTTAACAATGCAGCGCTGATTTTCAGCTGGAACCCCAAGCCGAGGTGACGCCACAGAAATAATTATTATTTTATCTATCCTACTGTGAAAGTGTCAATCACGCAAAAACGGCTGAACGGATTTGGATGAAATTTGGGATGCATGTAGCCTTTAACATAGAAACGAACATAGGTTAACTTCAAATTAAATCTTCAAAGGAAAATTGAATTTTTTTTACGAGCTAAGCCGCGGGGAGAGAGCTTTGAAATTTGGTATGCATGTCACCTACGCTTTTCAAAGTCAAAGTCAAAAACATCTTTATTCAAGAAGGCCCATAGGTGGCACTTTTGATGCGTACATTACATGAGAATTACACGGTAGTGAGATGATGGCGATAACAATATTCGTAAACTTAAAACTAAAGCTACGAGGGTTCCAAACGCGTCCTGGTCTAAAAAGTATTTTTTTGTTTTCACCATCTCACATTATCATTTAAAGTTATTAGAAGAGCAACCTGGTTAGTGAAATCATTCACACCCAAGCTTTTTCATCGATTACGTAGCCCTTTATACTATGATAGGACTTTTCTATAAGCTTACGTTTAATACAAACTTTGAACTTTTTAAGACACATCTCCAAGATGTCAATGGGTAGTTTATTGATTTGGAAAAGGATAATAGATAAGGATTGATAGATTGTAGTCCGGAATAGCACATGGCTACTTTTTATCCCGCGAAATAAGAGAGTTCCCGCGGGAATAAAAAACTTGAATCCACTCGAACGAAGTCGCGGGTATCAGTTAGTATTATAATAATAATAATTTGAGAAAAAGCTTTAGTTTTCATAAAAAAAAACGTCCCTTGCTCGTGAGACCGAACGATCGCAAAAGTTGTTACAAAGATTGCAAAAATAATATACACACGCTATATCCAAAAAAGGAACCAATATTATAAGAATGTTACATAACTTCGGCACATAATTACAGTTTGCATACAAAGTTGCTAATGCCCGGCGAAAATCTGAAAGGTAGCTTTTTATAAGACTCGTTCGCACGAGAGATAAGAGCTTTGGTTTCATCTCGTTTTGAAATAGAACTTACCAAATTTAAATATACACATCTATACTTCTATACTAATTTGATACCTTACCTCATTCTACCATAAAGTGTTGTCTGGAGGAAATCGCTTAAAGCGATAAGACCGCCTTTGCGCATTTTATATATATTTTTTGGTTTTGTTGTTTCTTGTTTTGTCTCTTTTAATTTGTGCAATAAAGACTTTATCTATCTATATATCTTAAAGGTTCTGTAAATACTGGACCGATTTTAATTATTTCTTCTCAACAAGAATGCTAAACTATCACGAAGTTGCATAGGCTATAATTTATTTTCAAAAAAAACGGAGATCCTTAAGAAAATTGCAATAGTATAACCCAAAGTAGCAAAAGTTTTCCCATAAAGTTCATTATTAGGCGTGCGCTGAGGTAACTATTGATGATACATACAAATAATGTACTACATAATTAGAAAACTCATTATTACCTTCCAAAAAGTTCCGAAGAGAATATATATAACTATCATAGTTAACTCGCAACAGCAGCTTTTGTGTTTCAAAAAATTTATTATATGGCCAGTAAAAACAAAAGTGTTACGTTAGCATCGCAGTAGCAATTCTTATTCAAATAAATAGTATTATTAAAAGTATTTATAAAGCAGTAAAATACTTTTTAATTTATTCCAATCGGACAATTAAAGAAGTTATCGCGAGTTAAAATAAACAGAGAACACACACCTAACTAAAAAAAACTTAATTGAAATAGTTATTTTTAACCTGATTTTCATACAAGAATACACAAATTAAAAATATGCTTTAAAAACAAAAGCAAACGCGGAAGAAGCGGGCAGTAGGGCTAGTATTCATTCAGTGAAAAAATACAACACCAATACCATAAATTTCTTATCAATAACCAAATTGCTGCAATCTTTTCTCTAAAATTCTTTCTTTGAAATTCGTTGTATCAACAACATTTTAGATTAAGTTAGGTTAGGGTATTTTAGCTTTATCCCGGTTGTGTGCGAAAACGTTCCCCTAGCCCTGAGCGGCCTCGGGCCTGGAGTCCGTGGGGTTTAAGCCGGTACGAGTCCGACATAACCACTTTGCCTCCTGGTACTGGTGCGCCGATTAATTGGCTGCATTATATAAAAGGCGTTGTCCTGACTTACTTGATACCCAGTCGCGTGCTTAGAGGATATGCACAGGGTATGTAGATGATATAAAATGAAGAAATCTCTAGTAAGGGGAATAAAAAACTTATGGATGGGCATTGTAAGAGTTATAAATTGCCTACCCTTGAGTATTTATAACTGGTGCTGGAGATTTCCTTAATTTTGTATCATCTGCATAAGTCAAAGTCAAAAATATCTTTATTCAAGTAGGGCCCATAGGTGGCACTTTTGATGCGTACATAAGAATTACACGGTAGTGAGATGATGGCGATAACCACATTCGTACACTTAAAACTAAAGCTACGAGGGTTCCAAACGCGTTCTGGTCTAAGAAGAAGCCCACAACAAACTTAGCTGGGTGTTTTTTTTTTTGTTATCACCATCTCACAATGTAGCTCACAATTATTAGAAGAGTTTAATTATGGTTAGAGCAATAATTTACACCCAAGCTTTTTTATCGATTACGTAGTCCTTTATATAATAGGACTTTACTATAATAGGACATACCCTATTCATACCCTCTATGCACGCCACTGCTGATATCCTACTAATTTTTAAATTATGCGTGTATATTCTTGGAGCAGCGTGCACAGGTGATAAGAAAGAAATACATGAGAAAGGATTTTATAGAATTCTATTCCGAAGAGAGTTAAACTGGACCTAAGTAGTGTTGCCCAAATTCAGTCTTGGTCTTGCAGTCTTGGTCTTGTTCTTGCGTTTTTGCAAGACCAAGACCAAGAACAAGACCGCGTATTTTTAGCAAGACCAAGACCAAGACTGACCGTGCAAGACTTGAGCAAGAACAAGACATAGCCTGCAAGACTCTTGCGTCTTGCAGCTAGGACTTAGCGCTATTTCACGGAGTAGTTAGGTGTAACAGTTCGGTGTATAGGTAGGTAGGTACGCTTAGGAATTCTATGAGACGCAAAAAACTATATCAAAGAATATGAAAAACTGGACCTATGCGCATTACGACTAATACCATAAACATAGCGAATAAAAAAATATCTATTAAAATCAAACTGAGTGCATGCATAGTTATGTTTTAACCATCGGCACTTTAATAATGCGGCATCAAAGGTTTTGTACTTACTTCTCAAAGAAATTTGCCGCTTTTCGGAAGTACATGGTTATGATACACGCGCCGGCGGCTTCTTTTGAAATCTAAAACAATCGTTGCCGCCGCGCCGAAATCATAACATTTGACACTATTCATGCAAAATAATTTCGAATTTTAAGAGTACCTACAGGTGTTCCAAAGAATAAATAAGTTTCAGATTGGTGATTTTAGATTGGTGGAGGACGCATGAGACAGAGTATCCGATTTTATCGAAAATGGCCCGTGATTTTCTCTCAATACCTGCAACTTCAGTACCTGCTGAGAGGTTATTTTCTAAAGCATCATTAGTAATTAGAAAACATAGAAATAGGTTAAGTGATGAGTCAGCCAGATGGTTACTTTGTATTAATTCTTGGTCAAAAGAATTGATATAAAGTATCATAACCTAATGATAAAGCTGTTGATTTGTGTTGTATTTTATTTTTTATTCAAATAAATGATAAATCGTAAAACTCTTTTATTAAGATTTCTTATAAGTTGAGGGTTCAATCTCTTTCTAGACAGATAAGTATTGTTCTTTAAAATACAGTCAAGTTATTGTAATTAATTTGTTTTTTTACATGTTTTAGCAAATGTAAGCTTATAAATCATAAATGTTTATTAAGAAACAGTTACTTCCATGGAAAACGACATATAGGTCAGTTGATTTTTCGAATTTCTTATCAAATCTTCAGTTATTTATTAATCTGCTTGATCTTTACTATGGCTATGTTAATTCAAGCTCACAATGTTCCAATTCTAATACGTTTTTCTAAGATTTAAAGTAAACTTTAATAAATAGTAATAGACTAATAGGTAATTGCAAGACTTGCAAGACTCTTGCTGCAAGACCAAGACCAAGACCAAGACTGGGAGCGCAAGACCAAGACCAAGACCAGGTGTATTGGCGCAAGACCAAGACCAAGACTGGCTAAGTCTCGTCTTGTTCTTGCATTTGGGCAACACTAGACCTAAGGACTGAAAGTTTGAATGCATATCTGTAATTTTTCAAGTCATGGGTTGTTATTATAATAAATACCCACTCCCCGCTAATGTAAGCAGTACCTGTTTCCCATCACAGTATACTCTTATATCGAGAACGCCGCCTTTTGTATCCTACAACTTGAAGAGTGTACTTTCTTTTATTTTCTTACAACGTACAAATAAAAAGTGTAAATAAATAATATGTATTTATTTGTACAGACGACGCTGCGAGGATGTATTGTTAATTTGTACCGATCTGTAATCGATTCCAGTCTTACCACTTAAAAGGCCACACCGCACACCGCTGCACTAGAGAGATCTCTCCCCCGTGCGAAAAAGCCCTGAGGGCTTTAATTTGAACCAGTTTCAAGGGTCATTGACCGTGCGCCCGCGCCGGAATTTGGGCTGATTTTGGAGCGAAAATCGCACGTAAGTTAACGTTGTTTTTGCCCGCGCGGTATTATTATTAATTGGCCCAGTGCAGTGAACGAAGGTGATCGTTAAAAACCGGCCAAGAGCGCGTCACGTATTGCTGTTCCGTACCTTTATTTATTTATAAAATTACCTAGGTATAAATACGTAGGTATTTGTTTACATGGATTCATTAACATATAAGCTTCATAAGTGCCATTGAAGGCCCTACATGCATAAAGAATTTTTGCATTTGTATTTTTTCTATAGTTTTATGTGTCTGTGATTAACTAAATAGCCATAATAGGTCTCCACTGAGAATGAGAAGGGCATAGGCCGTAGGTCACCACGCTGGCCTAGTTTGAATTGGTGGACTTAACCACGCCTTTCAACGTCATGAAAAACTCTCAGGTTTCCTCACCGTTAAAGCAAGTGATATTTTAAGTGATAAGATTTAAAAAAACGCACCTAACCCAGAAAAGTAAAGAGGTGCGTGCATCAAACTCGGAACCACCGAAAAGGTGACTGGCATTCTAACCACTAGGCTATAACTTCTATGTTTGATTACGAGTATCCGCTTTACTTTCACAGATAAAATATGTGTCAAGTATTCTCGTATCAGACTTCAAATTAAATTTAGTGACGTGACCTTAGCTCGTAAAGTGGACTTTATTGCTTAACGCTTTCGAGAAGTATACATGTATAATAGTGACACCTAGCGACAGTGTATTAAGGCGAAGCTGCCTTTTTTTCTGAATCAACTGTTGATTTTTGTCACTGCAGCGTATCTGAGGCTGAGCTTATTAGGCTCAAAGTGATCGATCTAAGAGCTAAGAGAGTCTTTTTCCTCTTCTTGTGGAAACACCCATGCAAAGCTCGAAGTTCTTGTGCTACGTAATACAAAAAGAGAGAGAGAGAGATCTCGACCAGATAAGAACTACCATGCTTATTTCTGCCGCCAAGCAGTGTTGGCTTGAAGGGTGTAACTACAGACGCATGGGGTTAATTACCTACGCCTAAAGTTGAGATACACTTCACTTTGTATAACGTGTTCCTTGCATGCCCTACAAAATGTATCTCTGTTAAAAAGCTATTGCTTTCGCATAGTTTCGGTAGTACCATCAGGTTTCCCTAGATGGTTTCAGGCTTTATTTGGTCGACGATCCATTTATTTTTTGCTTTTTTCATAGTCTAACTCTAAATCCAAAAGTCGACTATCAATTGATCTAAAATATGAGGATGATAAGTTCTCGTTTTGAGAAAGGCCGAATCGATTTCAATGATATGGTGATTTACTAATTTCACAAACGGGTAGATGGTTGTACAGGAAGTGATCCGACTTTTTTCCTAAGGTTGACCCCGCAGAGATCGCTACTAAGCGATAAGTCCGCCTTTTGTATACCGCTTCTGTTTTTTTTACTAATAGTGGGCAAATAAATAGGAGGATAAATGGTGAGTTGAAAGATTGTATGAAAATCCTATGTTTTTCAAAAGGAAATATATCTTCATCACACTTGCTCGTAACGTGGACCTTATGACTTTGATATAAGGCTCATAATAAAAGATATTAGACACGCGTGTTTTATTTCAAATGACCCAATTGAGTTCAGTATGTACTGCAAGTTATACGAGTATGTATGAAAAATTATTTATTATGTCCAGTTTAAATTGGAAAGTAGAGCAATAGAAGATTTTACTTCGCCGGGAATAATAAACCAATCACGAATCGCGATTGAATAAACTGTTTCACCGAAAATCTAGAGAGCGGCCTACGAAATTTTCAAACAGGGAAAAACAGCAAAAAAGGGTCAGTTATTTTGTAAGATCGTATTTAAAAGTTTATACTGTTTTTTTCCTCGATTGTGTGATAAAAATCGCCTTTTGAAACACGTATGCTACATTACTCGGCTTTCTTAGCGCGTTCGCTTTTAGCTCACGCATAATACCGCCTCGACTGTAAATGCAATGACACATTACTTGATGTATAAACTATTATTCCAGTGGTAGCGCCTTAATTAACTTTGAATTGACTATTTAATCTAGTACTATTAAGAAACTAATAATGAATTCAACGTAATTAAAATACTATTACTAGGTACCTAGGTTTTTGGATTGCCTGGATTGTAATTGTTATGGAATTTTCCCAAGAAATGGAAGGTCTACCAATGCTGCGTATTTTGGCGGGGGGTCCCCTTCCAGCAACCTGGAACTCCTACCTATTATTTTCGGGTTTTTTTGCATATTGTGTTGGAACCGATTTAAACCCCGACTCAAGAACCAGATGATATATGATTATCGAGGTAAGATCGGGACCCTAGAAAAAGTAATGATACGCAAACATTACACAATAACCACTATCGCTATCTTACGGTATTTTGTTTTCTCATAAAATATCACAATCTTGTTCCTCCTTCCCCGTTCTACCACAGAACAGCGAAGCACCGTGCGCGGTGGCATCCTTATGTGGCTGATATTCCATCAACAAGCTCGAAACGTTTTTTATCTACGTTTTTGATACGTACCGCTAAGATATTAACCTAGACCTGTTCATTGCTTTCTGACGGGCACGATTGTAGTCCATCACTGGCCTCTCGTTAATAAAATATTGCAGATTGGTAAACTTGGCACGCCTTTGACAATATTATGAAGAACGCCGGTTTCCTCACGATATTTCTCTTCACCGCCGAATAAAATTTTATTTAATTGAATAAAATGCCACACGAAAAGTTAGGAGGTGCTTGCCGTGGTTCCGACTCAGTCCCCAAAAGTTAAAATGCAGTCCTAACGAAAAGGCTATCACCTTAATACCACCAAGTAACCACGCTGTACGAAAAACGCCTAAAAAGCATTTTAAAGAAGACTAAAATCTCTCGTAAAATGTATCTTTTATCGTTCACAATAAATATTGGTTTAATTATTCCCGTACCGATCACCGAAAACGTCTCATTTATAACCCACACAAATAAAATAGCTCACGAAATATTCGACGTACCACACTACCGATGTCCACGTTGATTTAGTAGTGTAAACATGTCAATTTGTTCGGAGTTCGAACTTCGATCGCAACGACATGTTTCATCGACCAATCAGTGCGAAGTACGCGTGTAGTTTATGAGGTGCTTTTGTATTTTGTCGGGTTATAAATTTGGAATTCAAAAATGGAAGCTGCAATGGAAGGGCCGCTTTCGTGAAACATCAAAGCATCATTGTAAAATATACCTAAGGGTGCTAATTTTAAAGTCTTACACTCTTAAATATAGAATTTAACATTCAATCGTTCCCCTTGGAGTGTTTGCTTGGAGTTCTGAGGACGAACTTAAGCGTTATATTAAAAACAATAAGGTCCGTTTTACACAGACATTAAGAGGTTCAATTCTCGAAAACGACTACAATTGCTCGCAAAAGGGTAATATGGATGTATTACTTATAAACTTTGTAGCAACGACCCACCGCGTCGCATCATCCGCGCGCTTGTTTTTCTTCAACTTATTTCTTTTGCTAGTCTCTTATTCGTAGCGTGACGCTTATTATTAGTGAATGCAAAAAAAAAAACAAATTCGAGTCATAGTCTTCAGCTTAATTTTCAGTAATATAGATTTAATATAGATAACGCACTAAAGAAATTACTAACTAACTATTTAAATCCTATAATTAAAATTCTCTTGTGAAGTGGCGACTATTCGGAAGTTTGTTCGTTTTTATTTCAAGCAATTGAATTGTTTTAACGGTGAATTTAAGCATCGTGAACAAACCTGCATGCCTGAGAGTTCTATTAAATGTTCTCAAAGGCTTGCTACGTCTAGTAGCTCGCTCTCAGCCAGTTTGGTGGACTACGGCCTGAGACCCTTCTTTTTCTCAGAGTTCTGAGAGGAACCCTGTATCCTAAAGTGGGCCGATAATATTGATGACTGAAATTCTGGGAACTTTGTTACATCTTTTCGTCAAAATCCCTTAGTGTGTGAAGATTACAAACAGTTTGACGGCCAATTGGCGCAGTGGGCAGCGACCCTGCTGCCGCCGTGGGTCGATTCTGACAACTGGAGAAATGTTTGTGTGATAAACATGAATGTTTTTCAGTATCTGGGTATTTCATGTAGGCCTATCACAGGCACTTATGAAGCGTTCATACATATTTTACATAATTGTAAGGGGATGGTGATCAGTGGCGTGCATAGAGGGTATGCACAGGGTATGCAGATGATACAAAATGATGAAAATATCCAGTACAAGTTACAAATACTTAAGGGTAGGCGTTTAAGAACTCTTACAATGCCTATCCGTAAGTTTTTTATAACTCGTACTGGAGATTTTCTTCATTCTATCTCATCTGCATACCGTGTGCGTACCCTCTGTGCACGCCATTGATGTTGATAACTTCGTTCGCCAACTTAAATCTAAAGCTACGATTCTGATATCGAATATAATATCTGTATTATTCATAAAAATATTCATCAGTCATCTTAGTAACCATAACACAAGCATTTTTCGAGTTGACAATTAACTTTAGAACAGGGTGTTCTAAAGACGTATGTCCAATTGTGGGCATGAATCGGTTAATACGATGACGTTTAACATCCCTCGCGTGTCCTGCTCCGTATTTATAATTTGAGCGTATATATATAATGTTTCTTTATTGACGCAAATTATACTTTAATTGCGCGGGTGAATTTGAAACTATACGTAAATATACGCGCGATACGAGTGTAGCGTAATTAATTAGAGACATTTTACATACGATATCCATCCAGCCATTTGTTTTTTAATTTTCGATAAAAAACGCGATGTTTTTTTATTATATGCGTCGTTCTATATCTAATACCCGTTTTTACAAGGCAATGCCTTATCTAAGGAGATTCCTAAGAATCAACCGTTCACCAATAGGGAGTAAAGTTTACTCCGTCTAGGAATTGGTGAAACGTTTTATTTCTTAAGACTTTGCCTAAATCATTAGGAATTCGATTAAGGCGATGCTTAGATTTAGTGAAATCGGGCATAATTCCTTTTACTCCCTGCACGGCTTGCAGGTAACAAAAGTTTTATTCCCCGATTATATACACTGACAAGCTGTAGTATTTACTTGTCCACATGAAGCACAGCAAATGGGTAAAGATGAAGTTTATCCCCGTTTAATATTACACGAATCGTTGATAGCCTATAAGGGTCCACTGCTGGCCTCTACCAACGGTAGAAAATGCCATCACCACGGGCAAACGAGTTGATGATCGAAGTAGACGTGACGTGGTAGTAGCACAAGTTCGTCGTTCAAATGATGTATCTACCTTATACACTGCGTATTTTATTTATTAATAGATATATGTAGGTACGTTTTTATACGAAATAATACTTCAGAGGCTTTAGCGGTACATTATTTACTTTCTCTGAGACTTATCTGTGAAACCGAAAAGCTGATAATTTTTTAAATAAACCAATGCCATAGTTGTCACTGAAGGAAATCAGATACAGTTAAACACATTCAAAAGTAAAATCAAATGATTCCTGATTAGATACGCGTCGCGTAGTTACTATGCTGCTATGCGCGTGTCGGTCTTTTATCATCAATAGGGTTGTCATAACTAAACACTTGGAGGTTATGAATTAGTTTGTATGGAAAAATAAAAATGCTTCTTTCGATTTAATATCTTTACAGGGTGACTTCTTACGAAATATAATTATGCACCCTTTAACAGTATTTCGTTATTCTGTTATACGTTGTATAAATACATGTTAGTTATATTGCTGTATATAACTAACACATATTTATTTACTGTATAAATAGTTGCATTAATTTAGTTGCGATTTGAGATCTGGTAGGGCCAAAGCCCACGTCTAGGAACAGTAAAAAAATTCTGTCTCACTTTTGTGTCTATTGGTTTTTCTTATCTTTTTCAACCACGTAACTGATAAAAGTATTATTCAATTGTTACGTAACAGAGTAAATGTCTGTCAAACATATAATAGCCCGGGCGTATATTGATTCAAGATTCGATAACGTTTTTTTGCATAACTGTTACCATTTAGTCTGTGATACAGTTATGCGGTTCCTGGAAGGGCGGTCGACTGGCCGACGCGGCGGCTTTGTATCGGCTTAATGAGCGTACTCCGACAAAAAACTTTTTGAAATCTCGTATGGGGTCACCTAAGAGAATTGAAGTTGCAAATTTCCGAGAACCGTGCAGTCTAGTTCGTAAGTATAGGGTCAAAATATCTGGTTTCCCGACACTGTTGACGGCTGATTAACGCAGTGGGCAGCGACCCTGCTTTCTTAGTCCAAGGCCGGGGGTTCGATTCCCACAACTGGAAAATGTTTGTGTGATCAACATGAATGTCTGAATGTATATTATAGGTATTTTATTCATTAAAATATTCATCAGTCATCTTAGTACCCATAACATAAGCTACGATTACTTTGGGGCTAGATGGCGATGTGTGTATGGTCGTAGTATATGTTTGTATGCAGTGGCGTGCACTGGGTTTCTTACTAGGGTATGCATACAGCATGAGAATTGCATAGAACGGCAAAAATCCTCTTCCTATACGAGTTATATATAAATTTTAGGGTAGGCAGAGCTTTTGTGCATGCCACAGTATGTATGTATGTACTGTTTATTAGTGGTTACAGATATACTGAATTTAAGCTCGCATCACTATTAAAACAATATGTATAGGAGCAAAAGAGCAGATTTATAAGGTACTTTTATTTATTTAGCAATTTTTCAAGCCCATGAAAACCCCGCTAGGGTGAAGTTTTTACAACGTAACGTTTGGGAACCGTTTGTTAAAAAGTATTCTTTCTTACTCTCCGTTCTTTCGTCTAACTCGTTGCAAAAAGTTATAAACTTTTGGCCTATTACGAAACATTTGACCCATTACGGGAATCAAACCAACGACCACGCGTGTCTTAGTCTAGCATTCTAACCAACGAAGCAGTCTAGCTGTTAACCGCTTCTATGTATTACCTACCTCAACAAAAATATGTATACTACTCGTTTCGTAACGAATTTATTGGGAGCAACCTTGGCGTGACATTTAATTAAAATACTTAATAGAATAACTAGTTTTCATTCAACATTGACCATGCAGTCATTCGCACTAAACGCTTAACCAAATAAAGCGTTTACAAATAGAGAAGTTAAAGTCAAAGTCAAAGTCAAATATTTCTTTATTCAAATAGGCACATAGATGGCACTTTTGATGCGTTATCATATACAAAATGTGTACATAGCAGTGATTAGTGATGGCGATAACTAAAATCGTAAACTTAAAACTAAAGCTACGAGGGTTCCCATCGCGCCCTGGTCTAAGAAGAAGCCCACAACAAACTTAGCCGGGTGTTCTTTTTGTTATCACCATCTCACATTGTCATTAGAAAATATTTAAGAAGCAACCTGGTTAGAGCAATTGTTTACGTTAGTTAAGTAGCAACATATAAACGCATGTTACCGAAATGAGAGAGTTACACAAATCTAGGTCACTGACAGAGGACTCTTTATTAGTGTTGCCCAAATGCAAGAACAAGACGAGACTTAGCCAGTCTTGGTCTTGGTCTTGCGCCAATACACCTGGTCTTGGTCTTGGTCTTGGTCTTGCGCTCCCAGTCTTGGTCTTGGTCTTGGTCTTGCAGCAAGAGTCTTGCAAGTCTTGCAATTACCTATTAGTCTATTACTATTTATTAAAGTTTACTTTAAATCTTAGAAAAACGTATTAGAATTGGAACATTGTGAGCTTGAATTAACATAGCCATAGTAAAGATCAAGCAGATTAATAAATAACTGAAGATTTGATAAGAAATTCGAAAAATCAACTGACCTATATGTCGTTTTCCATGGAAGTAACTGTTTCTTAATAAACATTTATGATTTATAAGCTTACATTTGCTAACACATGTAAAAAAACAAATTAATTACAATAACTTGACTGTATTTTAAAGAACAATACTTATCTGTCTAGAAAGAGATTGAATCCTCAACTTATAAGAAATTTAATAAAAGAGTTTTACGATTTATCATTTATTTGAATAAAAAATAAAATACAACACAAATCAACAGCTTTATCATTAGGTTATGATACTTTATATCAATTCTTTTGACCAAGAATTAATACAAAGTAACCATCTGGCTGACTCATCACTTAACCTATTTCTATGTTTTCTAATTACTAATGATGCTTTAGAAAATAACCTCTCAGCAGGTACTGAAGTTGCAGAAATTATTGAGAGAAAATCACGGGCCATTTTCGATAAAATCGGATACTCTGTCTCATGCGTCCTCCACCAATCTAAAATCACCAATCTGAAACTTATTTATTCTTTGGAACACCTGTAGGTACTCTTAAAATTCGAAATTATTTTGCATGAATAGTGTCAAATGTTATGATTTCGGCGCGGCGGCAACGATTGTTTTAGATTTCAAAAGAAGCCGCCGGCGCGTGTATCATAACCATGTACTTCCGAAAAGCGGCAAATTTCTTTGAGAAGTAAGTACAAAACCTTTGATGCCGCATTATCAAAGTGCCGATGGTTAAAACATAACTATGCATGCACTCAGTTTGATTTTAATAGATATTTTTTTATTCGCTATGTTTATGGTATTAGTCGTAATGCGCATAGGTCCAGTTTTTCATATTCTTTGATATAGTTTTTTGCGTCTCATAGAATTCCTAAGCGTACCTACCTACCTATACACCGAACTGTTACACCTAACTACTCCGTGAAATAGCGCTAAGTCCTAGCTGCAAGACGCAAGAGTCTTGCAGGCTATGTCTTGTTCTTGCTCAAGTCTTGCACGGTCAGTCTTGGTCTTGGTCTTGCTAAAAATACGCGGTCTTGTTCTTGGTCTTGGTCTTGCAAAAACGCAAGAACAAGACCAAGACTGCAAGACCAAGACTGAATTTGGGCAACACTACTCTTTATAGCAACGACTCCCGACAGGCATTGCCACATACCAGGTACAATTATGTTTTCAAACGATACCGGAAACTATTAACCGGAAGCAAATATGAGCCTTGAAGCATGAAATAAAAAATATTATTGTTGTTAAAATCCCAGCACGCACCTTGTGTTTTAAGCAATCAAAATTCAAAATTAAAAATTCAAAATCCAAAATTCAAAATTCATGTATAGTAGGCCTAATTTATAAGCACTTTTGAAACGTCAAGTCAGTCTGTTTGTAGTGACTCTATCACAATAAAAATATCACTTGCTTCAACGATAACGGAAAACATCGTGAGGAAACCTGCATACCTGAGAGTTCTCCATAATGTTCTGAGAGTTCTCTATAATGTTCTCAAAGGTGTGTGCAGTCCACCAGTCAGGATGGTGCCACTGCGAAAGATACTACAACTGTACATCAACTTGAAGAGGTATAACGCTTTTTTCTGGGGAGGTATAACGCTATTTCCTTACGTTCCGGAGATAACTTTGAAACAAAATAACCGCTTAGTGTAGTAAAGTGTACTTAATACTTTATATTCATCGATGCAGCCATACGCGCTACATTGTATGCCTAAAGAGGCATTCAGAACCCAGAAGTTTTTTTACTAATTTAAAATTTTAAACACTTTTAATATCATAATGAATAGTGCCGCCAGTTACTAGCGCTTGCGAAATTGAATTCGCGCAACTCGGTATTAGAAATTAGGGTTGTCACAAATCAAATAATATGTTCCGAAAATTAGATATCCAGCTTAATCTTGTAACACCTTTTGGGTAATTACACTGTCCCAACTTTTGCAAAAAAACTATACTATCAGTAGAATATCCATTTATTTACAACAAGTCCTATAAACAAAAATTATTTTGTTTGTTGTTTGTTTTGCCTTACTTCGACACATTTGTTTTATTATATGTTTAAAATATACTTCAGTCTTTACATTAATATGTGAAAACAAAATAATTATTTCGGTTTTTGATTTGCAATAATCTAAAATAAAATCGGGAATTTAGCACGATGATTAAAAAATCTATTACTTTTTTCTAATAACACGGTTTCTAATACTTAAGATTCATCGATACAGAAATACAATTTACTTTGTATGTTTCTAGAGGCGTTAAAAAGCAGACGGCTTTTTTTACTAATTTAAATTTTTAAACATCTATAATGCCTTAATAAATAGTGTTACCAGTAACCAATGCTGCGAAATTGAATTCTTGCAACATGGTGTTAAAAATTAGGGTTGTCACAGTGAAAATAATCTTAAACAAAGTGGTATTGTAACTCAAAATTACTCAAAAATGACAAATTTATCTATGGGTAAATACCTCCTCCACATTGCCCAACTATATCTGCTGTCAGAGAAACGCGAGCCTTGTCCTTTACAACGTCATATCCTCGTTATGTAAGTATAACTTGTAAGCATTTTTATATATTAATTACACGCAATAAATGATTAAAACACATATTACAACAAACACAAATGACAATCATATAGACCGTGAAGTAAAATAAAATTTCAAATTATTAAAATGTCAAATAGTTACCATAATTAATTGCCATAGTACTATTTGAAATGTCAGGGTTAAATGTTTGTTTAAAGTTCATATAATTGCGTAGTAATTATACATAATTTAAATAATAATAATAATGTATATAGACATTAGATACTAATGTGTATAGATAAAAAGTCAACAAATTATAAAATATTTTTTTATCCTGGTTTTAGGTTTCAAGGGACAGCCTGAGCCTTAGTTAAAGCTTTTATTTTTAAAACTAAGTTGCGAATTAAATGTAGTAAGTTTTTGCTTTCTCGTCTTATAAATAATTCTTTTTAATAATTTAATCATTGGATTATTAAAATAAAGAACAATATTTTAGTATTATTTATTTGACAACCCTGTTTAACCTACACGGCTGATTGGTAATTGTAAATACAACCATGTCCATGTCATTGTATTACCATTTTTGTGGAATTTAACATTACTTAACTTTCCTTTACTACTTCCATACGTACAATACATTGTACCCACATTTTTTCCAAAGCTTTTAATTTACCAATTGAATACTCTCAGTATTCAACTGACCAAAAATCTAAACTTAGCGGATTTTATTAAAATTCGTCGCAGTATTAGTGGCCATTGTAATGAAACTTTAAATTTTAAACGTAACATAGTGTGAGTCCATGATGACCTGCATTGTTAGTAATCATTGGTGGACCAAGCGGTTGGTAAGTGGAAAATCATGGCCTATATACAGAGCAACACTTAGCAGGGTTTTTTTTTTCGGATTGTGTATAGCTGATTAACCCTAATGATTTTAACAGCGTAACGCGGGCTTGTTGGCGAGTCTCGGAATGGGGCTCTGCCAGGAAGAGTTTGAACCCTAGGGCTCGAAGAAGCGTAGGGATCGGCCCTGAGGGGGTGGCCCTGATTAGAGTGAAAGGTTTACGGACGGTGATTAGTCCGCACGCTTCCGAGAACGTGGTGCGAGTCCACGTCCGGATGACGTTAGACGTCGGGGACCTCGTCTTCGCCGGCGCTGTGCAGAGGTTGATTGTGTGTTCTGATGCAGGGCATGCAAGTTGTACACCCTGCAACGTGCCGCCCTGTGTCTGAGATATATATTTTAAGCGTCATGTGCCCGTTAAGCCACGGGCAACCGCGCTCTTAAGACCGGACACAGCATTGCAATACAAGAAATAAAATAGTATTTTTAGTTTAGAGTATAATATAGTTATAATATTTTCTATTTTATACCCATATGTTTTACTAACGAATTGTATTTACTTTGTGAAATTGGTAATTTGTGTTAATCACACAAATACAATCTTTTTCTAAATTATTTTTTAGATCAACATATAAACTCATTACCAGCCCACTACAGGGCACGTGTCTCCTCCCACAATGAGAATCTTTTTCTAAATTATTTTTTAGATCATCATATAAACTCATTACCAGCACACTACAGGGCACGTGTCTTCTCCCACACTGAGAATCTTTTTCTAAATTATTTTTTAGATCATCATATAAACTCATTACCAGCCCAGTACAGGGCACGTGTCTCCTCCCACAATGAGAATCTTTTTCTAAATTATTTTTTAGATCATCATATAAACTCATTACCAGCCCACTAAAGGGCACGTGTCTCCTCCGACAATGAGAAGGGGTTAAGGCCACAGTCCACCACGCTGGCCCAGTGAGGATTGGTGGACTCCTCCATGCAGGTTTCCTCACGATGTTTTCCTTCACCGTTGAAGCAAGTGATATTGTAATTACTACTTTTTAGATATATTAATATAAAAAAACCAATCGATCGTAAGATTTTTATCATTGGGATCTATTGCCTGTCAACCCACGTAGGATCATCGTGGTGAGAGTTCTTTATCTTAACTATAAACTTGGATAACAATGTGGATCGTATGAATATGTATGGGTACAGTTACATGCCAATAGATGTTCCGCCAAATATCATAAGACAAGGCGGTTAAGCTTTTAAAATGCAGCTTTAGCTCGCCTTTCATCTATTACGGTAAAAACATAATTACCATAAATAACTTAAGGCGCTGCCCGCGGGAATTAAATACGGGAAAAAAGATTCACTAACTTTAGTGCACAGTAGAACAATGATGACTAGTATATTGTTTACTTTGTTGAATGCTGCGTTCCATAAAACATTATCTCGAACTTATTTTAATAAAGTCCTTACATGATGTATTTAAAACAAAAAGCGTCTTTTCTTAACATTTATTTCTGTTAGAAATATAATGGCTCCACCTAAAAAAAAGTGCCTCGAGAAGCATGTTATGTCGTCGATCCCAATTATTATAAAAATGAAAATACTTTATTTGACATTAGAAAAAAAATCAGCACAATACATGTTTACCGAACTATTCTTGTGAAACTATAAGTATTAGTGAAATATTATCTTTTATCTTTATGGCTGTCTGGTGCAGTGGACAGATATTGCTTTCTTAGTCCAAGGCCATGGGTTCGATTTCCAAAACTGGAAAATTTGATGAACATGAATGTTTTTGAGTGTTTATCAGTAGGTTATAAGTATTTATGTATATTATTCATAAAAATATTAATCAGTCATCATAGTACCCATAACACAAGCGACTCTTATTTTGGGTCTAGATGGCGATGTGTGTATTGTCGTAGTATATATATTATATCATTGTCACCTGTAGGCTGTTATTACAGGTTTAAGCTGTATATTAATTTTACCTAGGATGAATTAATTACCTTGAAATAATTTTACCTTGAAATTATATACTATTATTGAATAGTATGAAATTACCAAAATTTCATACTATTATTGTGCGATTTGAATATGAATAGAATCTTTAGAAAAATTACAGAAACAAGCTGAATTTAGTGAGAGTGCCACCTTAAGGTATTCCATTACTTAGCAAAACGTAATCTGTAAAAAACTTCGATATAACCGCCATGGCTGCGGAAGAGCTTACCGATTTAATTAATATGCTAATACCGGGCAAAAACCGCGAAACACCCGCTAGATTAAAGTATTTATCCAAGCAGAAATTTTTAGAAAGGTTACCCCATAACTTCTATTTAAAAATCTAACGCTTAAGGTATTTTTTTTTAATTTCCATAATCCTTATTTGCATTTCAAAAATTAACAATTGTCTAAAAAAATATGAAAGGTAATAATTTTCGCGGGAGAATGTATAAGTTAGTGTACTACCTGCAATATAAAGTTGTACAATTATTAGTTCTACAACTATTATTGCAGGTAGTACCTATATAAAAAAAAGTACTGGTTAAGACTTCATTGATTAACAGTTTAACATAATAAAATTTTATCTTTAACGATCTATTTTGTAAATCTATTTCTTTAATCTTTTACCCATGCACTAATTGTTGCCCGCGATTCCGTTCGCGCGTATTTTTGATCTGTATGCAGTAGGCCTATGTTATGCTTTGGCGTCTGAATTAAGTACCAGTATGGGGCCATTCAAGTATCTAATAAGTAAGTACTATAGGAGGGGGCTATGTTTTTGCAATTTTTTTATGTCACGAGGGTGGGGGGGGGGGGGGAAGAGGGAGTTAATAATTGTATTAAATCTGCTTACGTCATACCTATTTCAATGGTATCTATGGAAAAAAAATGTCGATCTGTTTGTCAGTGAAAAATAAAAAAATAAATCGTATCTGCGGGGACCGTACCTTTTTTCGGGATAAAAAAAACTGTGATATTCCTGACTTTGGCGTGCACTGGGCTTCATACCAAGGTATGCATACAGCGGGAAGATTGCCAAAAATCACGATACGAAAATGTACGAGTTATATATCAATTTTAGGGTAGGCAGTGCTTTTGTGAATATACGAAGTGCATTCCACTGGCGCTAGTAGGATGTGGATGATGAAGCACTTTTACTCAATCGCTGTACGCTACTTTACTTAGGTAGAAGACGAAAGTACAAAAGAGTGCATTGGAAAGCAAACTTAAAGACACTTAACACAAAACTTTCCGTAGAATCCATACAAAAAAAACCTCATCAAAAGTAGTTATTCATGACATGTAAATATGTTGTATCGAGACACCGGATAATATAATTAATGTAGAGACCACAGAATTGAGAGTATACAGAAACCGTGTACACCACTAAAATTGTAGCATGTAGTATCCCGAACAGGCCGTTAGTCACATCATTCCATTTATCAGTTGACAGTCATTATTTTAACCTCTTATGTTCTAAACGTTTACCATCAAATGGGGAATTGGAAAAGTCTGTGCGCTAGCATAATCGCGCGGGTGTGAAGTAAGACGACCGCAGGGCGTTTTTACTATTTTTGGACACAATGCACTGCATACAATAATGGCTGAATGAGGGTTCTGGATGTTCTTACTTCTTATGAAATTGAAGCTTAATTTGCTATACTCCGCCAAAAGGAGGAGAATCTGTATGGCGTAGTTTTTAATTTCTTCAATCCTTATACTCCACACCAAACAGATCTTTGGCAATGTACCCTCTACGCATGATACGCTCCGAAACCGGAGCATCATCATGAGATGTTGACTTTACAACGAACAATTGTTATACTTGACGGCCGATTGGCGCAGTAGGCAGCAACCCTGCTTTCTGAATCAAGGCTGTGGGTTCGATTCCCACAACTGGCAAAATTTTTGTGTGATGAACTTGAATGTTTTTCAGTGCCTGGGTGTTTATTTGTATATTATAAGTATATATGTATTTTATTCATAAAAATATTCATCAGTCTTCTAAGTACCTATATCACAAGCTACGCTTACTTTGGGACTGGATGGCGATGTGTGTATTGTCGTAGTATATTTATTATTATTAATTACTTACAATGAATAATTGCGCGAGCGCCTGTCACTTTATCCCTACTCCGCTGCCGACCGTCACGCGACATGCAACACACAGATGAAAAAACTTTAAAAACTAAGCTTAAAATTCTATAAGGTATGAACTTAAAATTTTCTAAAAAAAATATTTCCTAAAAACTTCGGAGAGTTTAGTGGAATGGCGCCTTAACAAAATTTTATATTCACTGCAAATATGACTGATGAGGCGGCCACGGGATTCGTACTGCAGATATCATCCATCCCTCTCTGACGCATTGTGTTGGAAGGGGAAAGGAAGAGACGGATTTTGTGAGGTCTTTGAAACTTGGGCACAGGTGAAATGCATTCAAGTGTACCGATTGGGGTTTTAACGCACTGTTGTTTTATTATTTATGAGCTTTTTATCTGGCTACTCAGGTTTAGTCCTTCAAAGCGTGCATTGTTTTTATTTTTTGTAGTCCACCAATCCGCAATGTGTTCCGTGACCTTTCGGCCGGCAATGTTCGATAAGATAAGATGAAAAAGATAACAGGTTAGAACTTGCCTGTAATCTCACCTTCTGGTAAGTTATGATGCAGACTAAGATGATAACCGGCTAACCTGGTTAACCTGATCTATAACCGGTTTGGTAAAATATTTCAACACACCCCTGTCGGTTCTAAGCGATAACATACCAAATTTGTGTAGTAACTAGCCACGGCTGAACCAATCCAAAACCCAGACCAGAAAAAATTATGAACTTATAAATTTCTAAATTGCCCTGCCGGGAATCGAACCCAAGTCCTCGCAATTAAAACCACGGCGTTTACCACTGCGTCGGAGATATCGTCAAACGCGTACATGGGGACATGAGTCAAATATGTAGTCTTCATGAGACAATTAGTCTAAGCTGTAAAATTAGATACGATATCAAACAAGATTGCTTGGAAGCATCCGGCTCCGCTTACATTTCTCACAAGATAGAAAAATGAATGTAATGAAATCGCAAATTGCTTATTACACTATCGCCTTCCTTATCGCCTTATACCTCGACTGGAAAGTACAATGTTCCGTACTTGTTGCATAATGTACTATGAACTGTTTTTACGCGGCATATTACCTAATTCTAATTCCAATTCAAATCGTTTATTTGCAGATTGGTTTTACATTGTTGGTAGTAAAATATAGGGACAAACAATCCGCCTTAGATGGCATGCACAAAATATATATGTTTGTACACTAATTCCTACCTGAGTCATTCCGACGTTATGTCTTGTTTATTAATAGGCCCGTAGTGTCCAAACACCTCAGACGCGGCAGTACCGAGGCCCGGTGAGCCAATTATTTGTTGTGTCCGTTGCCATGGCGATCAGGTTGTCGTCAGTAATTGGAGGTTTTTGCGGCCCTCATTAAAGGCACCGCTCCCAGAATCCCCGAGACATGTGAAATGCACAGTTTTGATACTCGGAAATGTAATTAGCTTACAAAGATAGACATTAAGGGTCCCACGCACTGAGAAAAAACTTCGCGCGATATCACGAATGTATAAGAAGTGCTGAAAGACAAAAGCGGACTTTCGATCTAGTCGTATTTTTGATATCTTTAACCGACTTCCTTCAAATATGAGGAGGTTTTATCTGGTTGGAGTCTACGGCCGTGGCTGGTTACCACTCTACCGACAACGAAGAGCCGCTAATCATTTTTTACACTAACACAAAACTTAATACCTATGAAGGACATCATAAAAAACAAAATGTAACAAATCTAAGAGGTAAATAATATAAATAATAACACAATCTAAAGAATAAATAAAACGCCTACTATTATATAAACAAAATCAAAAATTATGAATCTAATAAACATGAAGGACTAAAAACTAAAAACAAAAATAAAATTTAATGTGAGTGTCTTTAGTGTACTCAAAGGAAAAAGTTTTATAAAAGTACTCAAAGGTGTGAAAAGTAATAAACAAAAAAAAAAAAAAAAGGTATCAATTTTGATATTTTTATGTATGTTCGGACATGACTCCGTCATACATAAACGGATTTGCAAAATTATTTCTTCGCTTAAATTACTGATAAAAGTAAAAACTATCTGGGCTTTTTTGAGCGGTGGTAGGGTTGCCACTGATTAATTTCTAATTTCCAAGTATTTCTAACCCACAAACCCTTGGGTCGTTGCTACCACCGTCACGGTTCACACTCTAATTTTAATTAGAGGAGATTAGTTTTTGTAGAGGCAAAGACGTGATTTCTTACGTCCAAGTTTAGATGTTAAACAAAAAAATTAACATTGAAGGTGTAAAGTATTTAATTATCAAATTAGAATAATCATAATTATATTAGCAGAGACTTTAAGGCGATTTCACATTATCTGATTTTAAATACAATCTGCTTATATATTTATGCTCGGAATAAAATTCTTTTTCAAATTTAGAATATTGGATGAGTTTGCCAATGCTTTTTATATCTATATAATACTATCGTACCCAGCCCGCTTCACCGGGCTAGATTTTGCTTTATTTTATTTAAACAATAAATTTACAACATTAAATTTTGAATTTAAGTCTCATAATATATTAAATCATTTATTTTTCTCCGTATTCATTCTCTTCTATTCTCTTCTCGAGCGGGTGAAGATCATTATCTACACCCATGTACACCAAACAATAGAATTGCTTCAAAAAGAGGAGTGCTCCGATCGTCACCAAACTTAACAGGATTACTCGCCAGGTCAATCCGGAGATTCCCTCAAAGTTTCATTGAAATCGGTCCAGCCGTTTCGGAGCCTATACGGAACATACCCACACATTTTCTATTTTATATATATAGATAATTGGTGGGAAGACGACTTTAGAGCGACAGCAAGAAAACCCATGATCGTGAAGCATGGAAGAACATGTGACTGAGAGCAGTGGCTTGCACTTCATACATGCACAAAGGCACTGCCTACCCAAAAAAAAAGTGGTATAACTCATAAAGGCGAAGGATTTTCCTTTTATTGCCATATTTCTTCTTTATGCATACCCTGGTCAAAACTCTGTGCAATCCACTGCCTGTGAGAGGCCTCTGCTAAAGCAAGACAATCAAGCGAAACCGGTGTCTTGATAAGTAAATACTCAGTAAGAAAAGATTATTGTAAAGGCTAGAAATAAAAAAAAATAAAAAAAAACATTTTTGGTGTCAACGGTAAATTCATTGATGCCGATTTGTTTTGGTCTATTTTGGTTATTATTTTCTATTGACCAATCCAATGGTAGGAAAATTTGTCGCCTTTTTTCATAGAATTGATGTGTGAAATTTGTATTAAGTTTGTGATGCCTTGTAGAAACGAATTAGAGGTATTGATGATCTGCCTGCGTCTGCATCATCATCATCACGTCAACCAATGGACGTTCTCTGTTGAAGATAGGTTTTTGTAAGAAGTTCCGTTCCGTTCCGTTATACCTTAGTCTAGTTCCGCTTGGGTCTGGCAGGTCCTTGCGACTTGTTTTTTTTAAATGTCATATAAAAACTGATATAAATTAAACCGTCGAGTGGCGCAGTGGGCAGCGATCCTGCTTTCTGAGTCCAAGGCCGTGGGTTCGATTCCCACAACTGGAAAATATTTACGTGATGAACATAAATGTTTTTCAGTGTCTAGGTGTTTATCTGTATATTATAAGTATTTATGTATATTATTCATAAAAATATTCAATAGTCAACTAAGTACCCATAACACAAGCTACGCTTACTTTGGGGCTAGATGGCGATGTGTGCATTAACGTGGTATAGTATTCTTTTACCATTCATGTTATCGGCGAACCCCACACCAGGTGACCTGTATCTTCGGCCCCAAATTTAAGATTTTCCCAAAATGGTTAACACAGATGTTGTTCTATTTCATCTGTCCACCCCGCGATGTCGGGCACAATCGACATCTAATCAGATCACGGTGAGATATCATCGGATAGTGTAAAAACGCCTTTATTCTCTCCGTGGGCCAGAGATAAGCGTTCTTTGACACCGTTACCATAATTAGACAGGCAATTTGACGCAACTCTGCAGACGTGACGCTCTGCTCATTTAATCACATAGGCTTGGCGGTAATTTTTAATCACTGCCACAACTATTATTGGAATTTAAACTTTATCTCGTTTAATTAAGGTAGATTTCAGTTTATCGAATGGCAAAGGGCAGAATGCCATACGTAGGTATGACGTATACATTGTTGCATCACAGAATTTTACTGAAGTTCACAGACCGGAGTAACACGCCTGTAAAGTCATTGATGCCGATTTGTTTTGGTATTTTTTTCATTCTATTATTTTCTATTGACCATCCAATGGTTGGATGAATTGTCTTTGTTCATAGAAATGATGTGTGAAAATTGTATTACGTTCACTATGACCTTGTAGAAACGAACTAGAAGTATGGGATTAATATAACAGGGTAACCACTACTATCTTAGATCTTATTATTGTTACTTACCATTAGGTGAGATTGCAGTCAAAGGCTACTAAAATAAATGAATAAAAAAAACTGTGGCTAAAGATAATTAGACAAAATAAAAAAGTTACCAGGAGATAAGAACATTAAACAGGTGCTTTAAGAATTTTCCTTCACGCGTTGAGCCAGAAATGTTGTATCATTGTTGATGGAGATAGCTTAGGTCGGAATATCTCAAATGAGAAATAAGGAGTTCCTTAAAAGAACCAGAACTACATAGATAAACGAGTAGAAGAGCTGAAGTGGTAATGGGTGTGACACATAGCTAAAAAATTGATGGAAGCTGAATGTAGTCTTTACCATCTTAGACCGCACGATCTTACCAGAAGGTGAGATTGCAGTCAAACGCCGATTTGTAGTGGAGTAAAAAACAAAAACTTTAAAGACAAGTCGTTTTTTCAACCACAAATGAATTCTTGTAAGGATGGCATATCATGTCATGGACATGGCAGTCATATTGAATCTCCCAGATGTTTCTCTCGACACTTAGCGGCACGTTTTTGTTGGTAACTAGCAACGGCCGAAGCCTCGCTCCAGCTCAGTACAGAGAAAATTTAGAAATTATAAATTCCCAATTCGTGGTATCTCACCAAGTTTTCCCCCAGTAATTAAAAAAAGGCCTCGAACCCGGGACCTCCCACTTAAACCACTGTGCTGGGGAGGTCTTAAAAGTGTGACAAAATTAAAAAACTACCAGGAGATAAGAACATTAAACAGGTGCCATAAGAATTTTCCGTCACGCATAGAGCCAGAAATAGCAGTCGCCGAGCCGTGAGCGGGAGAGTGATGAGATCAGACCCATGTCGGTGTTAAATGTTAAAATATAACCGTCGAGTTCCTTCACCCGCCCGTGGGTGGCTTCGCCCAAACCGGTGGTGTACAAAAACCGTGCCCCGAACGATAATGGAGTTTTTAGTGGCATTTAAAAGCATTATTTCTATCTTAGAGTCATATTTTTTATATGACAGCCGATTGGCGCAGTGGGCAGCGACCCTGCTTTCTGAGTCCAAGGCTGTGGGTTCGATTCTCACAACTGGAAAACGTTTGTGTGATGTTACTTTGTGCCTAGATGTCGATGTGTGTATTGTCATAATATGTTTAGCTTTGCCTGCGGCTTCGTATGCACTATTTGTGATCAATGTAAGAAATGCGACAGTTGCAAGTGTGAAGGGACAAACATACAAACTCACTTTCGCATTGATGATACTAGTAATAAAAATAATTTCTTTAATATTATAACTTAGTTCTTACTTTTACTTACGAGTAAAAGCTCTTATGCCAAGTTTGAGGGATATAACTCTAAAACGATGGACTTTCATACCAACTTTCAACACCTATTTTAACTACGACGAAGGCCGATTGGCGCAGTGAGCAGCGACCCTGCTTTCCGAGTCCAAGGCTGTGGCTTTGATCCCACAACTGGAAAAAAAATCGTGTAATGAACGTAAATGTTTTTCAGTGTCTGGGCGTTTATCTGTATTTATGTATATTATTTATTGAAATATTCATTAGTCATCTTAGTACCCAGAACACAAGCTACGCTTACTTTGGGGCTAGATGGCGATTTGTGTATTGTCATAGTATATTTTTATTGACGTGACAACGTCTTATAAATTGGTTACTGCGTTACGCTCCGCTCACGTTATGCGCTCACAATGAGAGCGAGTGAGAGGCACGCGTCCCTACCACTCGGGCATGGTTAGCCCGCCTAAGAGCGAGAGAGACAGACATAAAAAGTGAAAGGCACGCGTCCCTTTGTAGTAAACGCTGTTTCATTGTACGCAAATGTATTGCAAGTTATTGTATGTATATTTGTATATAAATACGTATGTATGTGTAAAGGTAAAAATAAAATTTTGTTAATATGAAATTCAGTGCGAGATTCTTTGTATAAATTAATGTTTTAAATATAATTCTTTGTATAAATAAATGTTTTAAATTGTTACTATTATTTCATCCTTCTTCCTACTATACGAATGAATATTCACATTAAAATTATTTTACCACTCAAAGTCGTTGTCACGTAAAACTTTCGCCCGTATACCGACTTTACAGGCAACCAATTTTTATTTTTTATAACTTAACCCTTTGGGGCCGAAATTAAAATGCTATCTGAGTACACCGGAATATATACTCTCAAAATTCAAAAGTCAGAGCAAAGGCTGCCACTAACTTGCTCACTTACTGACTGACTGACTTACTTTAATAGAACAATGCTGTAAAAGAAAAAATACACTAATTTTGGGCGATAGTCAATGCTCTTTTTTTGTGATAACAGTCATAAACTACACACTTGTGGGACAAATGTACGCATCACG
This sequence comes from Pararge aegeria, assembly GCF_905163445.1. Taxonomy (NCBI): domain Eukaryota; kingdom Metazoa; phylum Arthropoda; class Insecta; order Lepidoptera; family Nymphalidae; genus Pararge; species Pararge aegeria. Next base: position 2,801,262 of record NC_053195.1, on the reverse strand, counting down.
CATTTGGCATATAAGACACAGGAAGAAAAGTGCGTTGCCCTTTTCACACCTTTTTAGAGCTAGACTAAAGGCTAGTTCAAACGAAGTTGATATTTAGAGTAGGAACTATTGTGTTTTTTATGTGTCATTTATATTAAACCCATACATCTTAATCGGTTGCTTCATGGTTTTTTTTTTAGTAGCAGTACGACTTCAAACGACTGGAAAAAAATTGATTTTGAATTTGGAATACTTTTCGTGTAAGTACATGTGGTGCCTGAGCAGTTGAATGACAGACTTCAAACGACTGGATATAAATAAATTTTGAATTTGGAATACGTTCGTGTCAGTACAAACGGTGTCTGGGCAGTTAAGTGGCAGACTTCACGCGACTTGAAATAAATAAAATTTGAATTTGGAATACGTTTCGGTTAAGTGCAAACGGTCCCTGGGCAGTATTCAACGCACACCGACAGCTCCTTACGGGCGAGTGGTTTTTTCGGAAAGAATGTCAATTACCAGTGCATCGGGCCCCGCGCGGCCACAAAGAGCGGTCGGAATAATATCGGGCCTCATTAAAATTAGCGCGATGCGATAAATGAAAGCATGACATCGCTGGCTGAGATATTTTCATATGCACTACGTTTAGGTGCGATTTTAATTATTTATTTGCGGTACAATTATAATTTCGCTGATGATTGCGGATCACATTACAGATGTCACCACCTTTCCTCTTACCGCGGCTGTCATACGAGGCTATTGTAGGCATACCCCCACTTTATTTTTTTTATTTGACTACAGATTATTTTTCAATACAAATAAGTACCTAAGTCTGAACTAAGAAGCGGTGATAGCAGAGTGGGCGAGTTTGAATCCCAGCATCCTAACATCCAACACCTGCACACACCTGCTCTGTAGTGATAGCATTAGAAATAAACAGATATATATAATTTGATAGAATACATTACCCACTCTGTTTTAGTTATCATGGAAATTAAAATATATTTAATATCTGAATAGAATAATTTTGTGGAAAAATAAATAAACTTTACATTTGCAATATAAAAAGACGTGCCGCTAAGCGATTTAGCGTTCCGGTGCGATGTCGCGTCATGGTTTTGACGCGACATCGCACCGGAAGGGCCAAGTTTTAATCGAATAAAAAAAACCTCCCTGAAGGTAGGCATTACCTGTGAAACAAGTGTATGTTTGTAGATCTGTATGTGCCATGTAGTGGCGTGCACAGAGTTTTTCACCAGCGTATGCATAAAGAAGGAAGATGCAATAAAATGGAAAAATCCTTCGCACTTGTGAGTTATACAAAAACTTTAGGGTAGGCAGTGCTTTTGCGCATGTATGAAGTGCTCACCCTGGTAACAGGTATCTAGGCACTCAGTTACGGTGACGGTTCTGACGGTTCGGAAGATGCTGATTGAATCAATGACGTAGGTAGTTTATATCATAGGTTTCACTTCTGCCGAGTTTTTTTTTTTATGCTTTATGTTTACAGACGAGCGCTTGACAGCAATCACACCTGATGGTGAGTGATGATTAAGTGTGCGAATTAATTGCACAGGTTTTTTTTTTTAAATATTCGCGCATATGTTTCGCGAACGCGGTCTGTCCGGTCGGCAGGTAGAGTCGCCTACATACGCCGAAATGCCCTGGTTAATGACCCCAACGCAACAGGCTCCTTAACGAGTGTCGTGTGATTGATCCCAGGCATTCGCGGCAAACTTCCCAGCGCCCAACGCTTTTTGCGGGCGAAATTGCAACGTTTTTGGACCGGTCGTGTGGTTATGATGAAGTACCTGCATTTGAATACGGTTATTGCCTTGAGACGCTGAGAGCCCAGTGGTAGGACTTCGACTTTCGGGGGGCCGAGTTCGAATCCCAACACCTCTTACAAGTTATGTGCGTTTTGAGTAATTTAATTTGGAGATAGAGGACAGAACTCCTTAGCGGACAGCAGCAAACCCCTCATTCAAGGTTTAGCGATACTGAATACTGAATACTACAATTTAATTTAATGTCACATCAAAAACAAAATAAAACGCAGACGAAATCGCGGGCAACAGCTAGTAAGGTATATTTTTTTGAGACATACTTATCACGCATTCTTCATTTATCATTCATTCCATAACATTCGTTCCTTCAAAACACACACAAAAATACACTTGCTTCAACGGAAAACGTCGTGAGGAAATGCATGCCTGAGAATTCTACATAATGTTCTGAAAAGTATGTCGAGTCCACCAATCTACACTGGGCCAGCGTGGTGGACTACGGCCTTAACCCCTTCTCATTGTGAGAGAGGGCCGGCAATGGGTCGATATGATGTTGATGGCATTTGAATACGGTTATTGCCTTGAGACGCTGAGAGCCCAGTGGTAGGACTTCGACTTTCGGGGGGCCGAGTTCGATTCACGCACCTCTAACATTTCTAAGTTATGTGCGTTTTAAGCAAATATAGTATCACTTCAACGGTGAAGCTGAACCGGAGCATCCTCAGGAGATGATGACTTTACAATGAATTGAGTTAATTTAAAAACAATTATAATCTTAATATATATAAATCTCCTGTCACGATGTTTGTCCGCGATGGACTCCTAAACTACTTAACCGATTTTAAATTAAATTGGCACACCGTGAGCAGTCTGGTCCAACTTAAGAGATAGGATAGCTTAGATCTTTAATTATAGTCGCACTTTTATTTTATTGCAAATTATTTGTCTATAATTAATTGACAGTCACATGTTATATATAATACTATACTCATTTAAGGCTTAGCGATTCTGAATACTTTAAAAACAAAATCAAACGCAGACGAAGTCGCGGGCAACAGCTAGTTGAGTATAAAGATTGAAGAAATTATAAATTACACCATACAGATTCTTCCACTTTGCGCGGAGTAATTGATAATTAAGCTTAATCAATGAAACCCAATTTATGTTCGAAGAGATTTTTTTTTTTTTGTTATTATTTTTGGCGAGCTCCTTGGCGCATTGGTGGGGTCTTATAAGTGTAGGTCCCGAGTTCGATCCCAGCAAGTGATTATTGCTTAAAACGTACATAACTAATCACTGTGAATTTAAGTAGGAGGGTTCGATTTCTGGCAGGGGCAATTTGGGAATTTATAATTTCTGAAATTTCTCTGGTCTGGTCCGGTGGGAGCCTTTGGCCGTGGCTAGTTACCACCCTACCGACAAAGACGAGCCGCTAAGCGATTTAGTGTTCCGGTGTTCCGCGTAGAAACCGATTAATGGTATGACTACCATAATCCTTAACCGGTTAGCCCGCTACCATCTTAGGTGAGATTGCAGTCAAGGGCTAACTTATTGTGAACTAAAAATAAAATACATATCTTCATATTACACTCTACACCTTTCTTCTAGTGCCTTCGATTATAAATATCAATAATAACTATAAAGTTATTTAAGTACACTTCCGTTCTCGCTTATTTAAAATAATTAAAAAAAAAAACCAATCACACAACAATCACCGAATTTCTTGAAGCACTTATCAAGCTATTAGCTCAAATATATTTCTAAACTCTCCAAAACTAGATCACTTGATAAACTTATTAGTAAGCGATTTTAAACCTAGATGATTTTTAATACGGTTTAAAATTAAATGGACGTTTTTAAACTTTCCATGTACAGTCAGCTTCGGATTATGTGTGAGCTGCCTAAATTCTAATTTACGATGAATAAAGGTGATAGAATTAAGGCTAGAACGTCAACCTTCAATTTTTCGGAGTTATGTGCGTTTTAAGCAGTTTAGCACTTGCTTTAACCTTACCATTATTAATAACTAGCTGTTGGCCACGACTTCGTCTGAGTTTGTTTTTGTTTTTAAAGTATTCAGTTTCGCTAAGCCTTAAATGAGGGGTTTGCTGCTCTCCGCTGATGAGTTCTGTCCTCTATCTCCAACCAAATTCATCAGATCTACACAATTATAACCTCTATAGTACAAAAATAATTATTTAATGGTGTAAAATCGTCAAACACTTTCATCCCCTCTCCCAAAGGAACCGAGCTTAATGTCGGGATAAAAAGTATCCTATATTACTTCTTACACTTCCAAGAATATGTGTAGAAAGTTTCATGAGAATCGATTAAGTAGTTTTTGCGTGAAAGCGTAACAAACAAACTTACATTGGCATTCATAATATTAGTAGGGATAGGGATGTTTTTAAGGCGTGTGATGTATATCAATCCGCTCTTAGCCTTCCTGGTGTAATACTTTCTCACTCAAGAGTCCCTACTGATTTTTATGTTAACTCAAATGTGGCTTATAAAAATTATTAATGTGTAACTTCATAATAACCCATTAATGCCTGTTTAAATAAATAATTGTTTAAATGTTCCCATAACGAACCTGAAGAGTTTACATTTCTTAATGATTACAAATCTTAAAATAACTTTGTTATAAGGTAATTTTATTTAGACATAATTATCACGCATTCTTCATTTATCATTCATTCCATAACATTCGTTCCTTCAAATTTTTCATAAACAGAGACGCACATGTAAAAACACACACAAAAATACACTCACACGCTCACACAATTATATGCACACTAGACACACACCTATATAATAACATTTTGTGTTGCTGTTTGTTAACCTAAAAACTTTACCTAGACCATCTACTACTTAAAATTGTGTATCTATTCTTTAGTGTTGGACTTGGAGAGCACTGTCTCCTAAAATACTGGTTACATATATTATAATATTTTTGTATATATTATAATATATGTTATTGTCCTTTTTTTATGATTATTTTGTTATTGTTTATTTTTCGATGGTACAACCGACGCCGCCCAAATTAAATTCTATATTAATAATACTCGTATTCCCACAGTAAAGCAATTCAAATACCTCGGATCCATAATAAGCAACGATAGTAAAATTGACGATGACGTGACTTATCGTACTACAGCTGGCTGGAATAAGTGGAGACAGCTCACAGGCGTAATGTGTGACAGAAGAATGCCCCTAAAGATCAAAGGGAAACTATACAAAACTGCAATCCGCCCTGCCATACTGTATGGTACGGAATGCTGGGCCGCTACCAAAAAGCACAGCACAAAGTTACACACCACTGAGATGCGCATGTTACGCTGGTCAGCGGGCGTCACCCGCCTCGACAAAATCAAGAACGAGTATGTTAGAGGTAGTTATGGAATCACTCCCATCGTTCATAAATTACAGGAAAAACGATTGCGCTGGTATGGACACGTTGTCAGACGACCCGCAGACCACATGGTACGAGTAGCCCTGGACATACCGACGACGAAGCGTGGGCGCGGAAGACCCCCCGCCACCTGGTTAACGACGGTCCAAAATGACCTGAAGCTAAATGATATCAACGCGGAAACTGCTCAAAACCGTCTTGAATGGAGGAAACGGACAAGGAGAGCCGACCCCAGATGATGGGAAAAGGCGCAGACAGATGATGAATTTTGTTATTGTTTAGTCGCGAGGATTCAGTGACGACGAAGATAATGGGGCCGGCTGAAAACCAGTGCTGCGCGTTTTAGTATGCAGCTATACTGAGCCAGCTCCTTTGTCACACATCTTTTTTTATTTATTTTTTATTCTTTAACAATTTATGACACAAATGTAACATTTTACACAAATGTGTGACAATAAAGACGATTTTTCTTTCTTTCTTTTAAATCCTAGTATAGGGGAAGAAGCTTTTCACCATATAACATATATCGACATATATCGATTAACTATGTTATGTTGTAACAATATAATAAATGTAATGTGTCTTTTTGTACTTGTTCCTTGTGCCCAAAAAAGTATATTATTATTATTACTGCTCCTTCTTTCTAAAAGAAAAGACTGACTAGGAGCTGGACCCGTCACACTGCCCAGACACTGGTTGGCGGGCCTTATCAACCATTTATCAGTACGTGTTATTTTCAATAACCGGAACCGACGAAGGCTTAACGCTATTCGAAGCACAGAGTGGGCAATTCTTCTCCATTTCTCTTCTCACCATTACCCAACGCTATGTGTGACGCCGTGGCCGTGGAGAAGGGCTGGTGACAACTATATTTTGATCTGCCGTCACCGCACAACATTAATAGTCATTAAACATAGGCATGTTTTATATAGGGTTAGACGGCCGATTAGCTAAGGTTAGGTTATTATTAGATTAGGCCGGGTAGTGACCCGGCTTTCTCAGTCCAAGGCTGTGGGTTTGATTCCCAGAACTGGCAAATGTTTGTGACATGAAAGTTTTATAGTGTCTGGGTGTTTATATGTATATTATTCATAAAATATTCATCAGTCATCTTAGTACCTAACACAAGCTACGCTTACTTTGGGGGTAGATTGCGATGTGTGAATTATATAATATTGTCGTATGTATTATTTCCGCGGTGATAGCGCATTGGGTGCTTAACTTCCCTATCGGGGGGCCCAGTTCGAATCCCAGCACGCACCGCTAGCTTTTCTTAGTTATGTGCGTTTTAAGTAATTAAAATAGCACTTGCTTCAACGGTGAAAGCAAACATCGTGAGGAAACCTGCATGCCTGAGAGTTCAACATAATGTTCTCAGAGGTGTTAGAGTCCAAAAACTAGGCCAGCGTGGTGAACTACGACCCCTTTTTATTGTGGGAGGAGACCCCTGTTCTTTAGTGGGCCGGTACTAGGTTGATACAGTGGCGTGCACTTGGTGCAGCAGGAAAATTGCATAAAACAGCAAAAATTCTCCTCCTATACGAGTTATATATAAATTTTAGGGTATGCAGTGCTTTCGTGCATGTATGAAGTGCACGCCACTGGGTTGATGTGATTATCAGATAAAGATATTATTCCACTTGTGCTCTAATGCTCGAAGACTTGATAACGCTGCGGGAGAAGATCAACTGTTATCCTGTCACCGGGAAGAATAATGTCTCCAATGCGAGACTTGCTAGGTGTTGACGCCAGAATGTAATTTTGTTGGCGACTGTACACCTAGTTCATGGAACCTCACCCACACATATAAACGTGTTATAGTTTTCTTTTTTGCTGAACATTTCTTGATAATGATGAATCGCGCATTATTTGAATAGACACCGGTCAGGAGCGATGATCTATATTGTTAATAAAAAATTATAGTGTCGACCGACGATACACCAAAACACCAAAGATGCACGGATGGTCGATCTAAAATTATAGCGTCGACTGGTTTATGTTTGATTTGTATTTTAAATCATTAACGTTGTTAAGTACGTAAAATGAATTTTTCAAAACGTACCTTACTACGAAATGCATTTATTTTGACACCTCTACTTACAAGTGCTGTCAACTTTGAAGTCACATTTTTATAACCAGTTTATTATAATTTTTTTCAAATATAAATGTTAAGTTATTCTTTATATTAAAGTAGAATTAAGATACTACTATAATATATATATATATATATATATATATATATATATAATTACCTATTTAAGCCTTAATAAAATATCTGTATGATGCATGTAGAAATATGTTTTGCCGTATGTACCCAATGACTTGCATAGCCACGTCTGGAACTTATGCTTACGACGAAAAAGGATGAGAAGAAGTAAAAAAAGTAACGCCTAATCTACGGATATTGATTATGCACACATCTACCTCTGTCAATAGTTATCGCCTTAGAGTTGGTGAAACGTTCTTTTTCTATAGACAACGCCTAAATCATTAGGCATGCGAATTAGGCGATTCTAAGTTTAGTGAAAACGGGCATTAGTCGCAAGCATTGCTGAGTGGTGACGGCAGATCAGAACACAGTTGTTACCACACCATCTCTTCCCGTGGGTGTCGTACGAGGCGACTAGGGGAATATAACGGAGAACGGGTAACATTGTTCTCTATACTACTACTACCATAGCTATTGAAGGGTATTTGTCCACCTAAGCGGGGTCCTTTCAAAAATCCCACAACTGTGGATATATTACAAGCGACACTGTATATCTTACAATCTGTGTATCAATGTACCGATCGCTTGTTGGGCCATAAAAAATACAGCGCATAAAGTAATTTACAATAATGTTGTAAGGAATAAATATAGTTCGTTCGATTGTGTAGTTCCATGGTAAAAACTACTATGGCTAATCGCGAAATGAAAATGGTTGACAAGTGGTTGACAGATCTATTTTATGTATATCGCCGCTTCCTTTAATATTTAAATTGTATCTAGACTGTTCGAACAAAGGTATGACGTATGACTCCGAAAGTATATCTAGTCGCTAACTTTAGGTCTCATAGCAAGTCTCAGAGTATTTCAACGGGCGATGGAGAGAGGTTTGCTCGGGGTATTTATCGCTACTGGATCCGTAGAAGAATCTACATAGTTTAAAGATATGCGATGAGACCTATGGACTCAAAAATCCCAAGTTGCGGGTTTGATCTCTCAAAGAATACTAATACGACGGACAAGGTAATGCCTAAATAAGTCATACCTAATCTAAGATGATTCCTAGTTCATACATTTATCTTTCACCAATCGATTTTCACTAGGCAACTCGCATAACCTGACTTGTCTATTGGTCATTGCCATACTGCAACAAACAATTTAAATTTTTTTTGAAAACTAGGAGAAAAATATGTCACGACCATAGACAAGCAACCTTCGTCAGAATTCCAAGAGATTCATGTAGATGTAGTTTGTACCAGTGGCGTGCACTTCATACATGCAGAAAAGCACTGCATACCCAAATTATTGTATATAACTCATATTGGAGGGGATTTATTCCATTTTATGCCATGTACCTGCTTTATGCATACCCTGGTCACGCCACTGGTTTGTACCTAAGCTACGTATTAACTACCAACCTCTCGTTTATTTTCCTAAAATTTCATCGTTTTTAATTACCATAGTTTAAAGGTTCATTTTTAATTACCTTAGGTTTAGAGATATAAATATCAAAAGAAAGAAATTCATATTAAAAGACTTGAAATTAACATGATCAACATGCATAATACTGTCAAAGCTGTACTCTCGGGAGTGAAGCTCCCGACGGGAGGGTTTATGAACGTGGTAATCTGGGAGGAGTTGGTGATCTATATATATGGCCATGGTGTTCCGGCAGATCGGAATATAATTATCACCACAAACGTACACAAGAAGACTACAAAAATTAACATACACAAGAAGTATTATCTAGTTTATATAATACAAAATAAATAAATAAAATAAATAAAGGTACTACGAAAAAAAAAACATCGCCATCTAGCCCCAAAGTAATCGTAGCTTGTGTTATGGGTACTAAGATGACTGATGAATATTTCTATGAAAAATATACATAAGTACATTTAATATACAGATAAACACCCAGACACTGAAAAAGATTCATTTTCATAACAAAAACATTATCCAGCTGTGGAAATCGAACCCACAGCCTTGGACTCAGAAAGCAGGATTACTCCCCACTGCGCCAATGGGCCGTTTCAAAACTACCTGCCTAAACAGCTTATAGTATTAAAGAAGCTTATATTTATACGATATAAATGACTTTTCACAGAAACTCCCTTTAGGTAGTTATAAAGTAGAAAATTACCGGTACAAAAACTATTTTTATCAAAGCTGAATGTCCAATGCACTCACCTGTATTCTTTGACCGATAGTGTACACCTTTATTTTGATAAATCGATTTTAGATTATGCGCAAACCGTCGTATCACGGTGCCATAGAAAAAGCCCTGAAATGAAGAATGGCCGGCAGCCGGGGTCAACGGCAGCGCTCTAATGTAAATAGAGGGAACACGTCAATCACGAATTCGCCCACTCAGAGCGTTTTCAGCGTAAGTACGTATTCATGTCAAACGGCCAAAATAAACGAAGATTGCGTATGTGCTGCGCGGAACTACTCTACTTTAAACTAACTATTAAAGACCTTCCTGGCACAGTGGTGAGTTTTGATGTTCTTTTAAGTGGGTGCCAGGTTCGATCGCCGTCACTGGATTTTTTTTTGAAACTATCTATTTTTAAATTTTCTTTGAAGCGGTGATAGCGTTATGTTTGGTACGATTTCTGGTGGATCAAGTTCGATACTCGGCACGCATCTGAGACTTTTCGGAGTTATGTGGGTTCTAAGCAATTTAAATTTTACTAAACATCGTGAGGAACACTGCAACTCAACGGCATGTGATTTCTACCAATATGAATTTGGCCAGCTTGGTAAACTACAGCCTTAAACTTTTACATTCTGAGAGCCTTTCTCTCATCATCTCTCATCAGCTGGGCCATCTGCTTGATTCGTCAAGTCATTTCTATACAAAAAACCAACTATATAAAGCTTCCAAGAAGATAGAGCACCAATTTCTACATACGTGTCGAAAACGTTTCATGTTTGGCCAAATACGGACTGGCACACTTCACAAGCCGCCGTTGAGAACATTTTGGAGAACTCTGAGGCATGCAGGTTTCCTCACGATGTTTTCCTTCACCGTATAAAGCAATTAATATTTAAATTTATTTAATTAAAAACGCACATAACTCCGAAAAGTTAGAGGTGCGTTCCGGGTATCGAACTTGATCCATACGTAATCGGACCGAATACTAGGCCATCACCGCTTCACTGAAAATTTAGGAAAAAATAATTTGAAAAAATTTCCCTTGACGGCGATCGAACCTGGGACCCATTTAAAAGAACATAAAACTCACCACTGTGCCAGGAAGGTCTTTAATAGTTAGTTTAAAGTAGACAAGCCGCCGTTGAGAACATTATGGAGAACTCTGAGGCATGCAGGTTTCCTCAAGGTATTTACCTTCACCGTATAAAGCAAGTGATATACAAATTTCTTAAAATAAAAATGCACATAACTCCGAAAAGACAGTGGTGCGTGCCGGGGCTCGAACTCGGTATCCAAGCAAAGAAAACCGAAGCCTTTCCCGCTAGGCTATCACCGCTTCATGTATTTTTACTAGAAAGAAAATCGCGGATTACTTTTAACTTGCCAATACATCGATAAAATAAATTAATCGATATCGATACGTTTAAATAACAATAGGGCTAGGAACTTCAAACTTCACTAACGCAAACTACATATTACTTTTGTAGATATTTTTATTTGCAACTATCGTATGACATGCCTTTCTTTTAATATGGGAGCGAGTGGAATGATTTATGATGACGTTCTTCCTTAAGTCCCTCGTCCTTTGAGTTTGACGGCCGATTGGCGCAGTGGGCAGCGACCCTGCTATCTGAGTCCAAGGCCGTGGGTTCGACTCCCACGACTGGAAAATGTTTGTGTGCTGAACATGAATGTTTTCAGTGTCTGGGTGTTTTTATGTATATAATATAAGTATCAATGAAATCAAACATATTTATCAGTCATCTTAGTACACATTAAACAAGCTACGCTTACTTTGGGGCTAGATGGCGATGTGTGTATGGTTGTAGTATATTTATTATTTATTTCAAATGTTTGTTAATATTCGTTTTTAGTCCTTATTGTAGATGTTTATTTACATTTAAAAAGTAAATATATTAATTTTCAATAATATAGCATTAATACATATGTGTTATCTGTGATGTCTTAGGATAAGAACTAAGAATCTAATTACAAGTATTTCTTTCTAGGTACAAAAAAATTACAACGACTGCTAACGTCAAACAGAAATGCAATGGTAACAATTATAAAGTAATTAAAACCTATCACATAGTACTAACGAAGATTCATTAACGAATATTTAAATGAGATTTCGATCTCAAATTTGACTTGAAATCCATTGACTATTAATATTATTTCCATGTTTTTTTTTTTTTGAATGAATTTGAAAATTATTCAGTGGGGGGAGATCCGTGCCCTGCAGTGGGCTGTTAATAGGTTATTCACGGTAAAAGCCACTATCTCTTAAAGCAGTATTATTTATAAATATACATACAAATCTAAGACGTCCTTAAACAAAGATTTTAATACAAGTTGTTCTGAATTAAACGTTAACAATATTAAATTAACACTGATTTAAGGAATGGTAGTAAGCCGTCCCAGTAGTAATCTCGCACTAAATATTGTGTTTTCTGCTTAATAATTATATTAATTTATTATTTATTTAATAGATTATATGCATGGAGTTAGCAAATTGTGTCATTTCCATTCCTCGGAAACTGCAAAGCGCGCTATCGATTCGGTGCTGATTAAGACTAAGAGAAGAGAGAAGGCCAGTCACAAGCAGAGAAATATTAATAAACTGATATGATGATACTTTCCGAAAATCAATAGTATATAGTACAGTAACATAAATAGCATATTAGGGAAAATCACAACTAGCTCTTAGGCTATAAGGTTGTTTGTGTGACTATAAGTCTGTGTGTGTGTGTGACCGCATTGTTGCTGCGGTCACCGATGTCGCCTACGTATCACTGTCAGTATCAATCACTTTCCACGCGGCGACCGGTCTGGGTGCGACGTGGGAGCCTAGCCTATACTTCCTTGGAGTTTCCAAACGAAGCTACTTAAGTTATTAAGTTAATTCACAATTGTGAAACGAGCGAGCGAGTGGCAGAGGTACACGTTACACTGCTTTTTCACCAGAGATGAGCTAAGCTGATGTCATTTACCACATATCTTGTGTTAGGTCCATTCGGAAGATGATGCTGTAGTATACCTACTCATCTGATGTACAGCATGCAAAAAAAGTAGTGCACTTTCAAAAATCTGTTGGCAATTAAAAATTACCAACTATCAGAGATTCAGCTTTATGCGAGTATCTACATAACATTAAGAAGTTAGTTCTAGTTAATAGGTCACTATTAGAATATATCATTCAAGTTGTTTTTCATAACGGGTATTTATATTTACTTACATTCCTGTATTTACAAAAAGTTTTTATTAGCATTATGCAACGGACCTTGCACGGTGGAACATGCTCTGTTTAAAAGCACTATGAGAGTTCACAGTAATGTAAAAAAACGGAGTGTATAGTAAAGACAAAAGCGTCTAAAAATATTTATATACTCAGGTCGTTCACCCAGTTATTAGACAGCTTACCGATGTTGAAACAGCTAGGCTTGTTTATTTCGCATACTTTCACAGTATTATGTCCTATGGGATCTTGCTGTGGGGAAAAGCTGCAGATATTGAAAGTATATTTATACTACAGAAAAGAGCCGTACGATCAATATATAAACTTGGATCACGCGAATCGCTTCGTGAAAAATTTAAACAAATAGGTATTCTTACAGTAGCTTCGCAATACATTTATAATAATATAGTCTTTGTGAGGCAAAATATTACTCTTTATAAATCAAAAGCTGAAATTAACAATCGACTTACCAGAAACGGTCATAAATTAGTGATATCTGCATATCGTCTGCGAAAGGTGCAGAACTCCTTTGTGGGGTTGAGTATACGCTTTTACAACATGATTCCTAAGGAAATTCTTGACCTACCAATGCATACATTTAAAAAATGTGTAAAAACGCATCTAGTACAGCGAGGTTACTATACATTTGATGAATTCCTCAATGACAAGGTAGAATGGAAGCAGCCAGCCTCGCTCTCATCTCCCGCAAGATAGCAAAATGATTGTAAATGTTGATGTTGGAAAAGAGCAACTACTGAGTTTCTTGCCGGCTCTTCTCGGTAGAATCTGCTTTCCGAACCGGTGGTAGAGTCACACAAACATGCATACTTGACGTTTCAAAAGTGCTTATAAAGTAGGCCTACTTGAAATAAATGAATTTGAATTTGAATTTGAATTTGAACTAGAATATCGTTGAACGTACAACATAAGCACTTTCAAATAAATGGTCATAGTACAAAAAACACTATTGAAAAACAAGTAAGTTGATTTGTACCTATTACCGTAACAGCACCGTGTTTGACTTACTGACTACACTCCACTGGTGGATTTTAGGTTTCAATAACGTATTTCCGTCTCCCTCATAGACTCCTCAAAGATTTTCTTAGTATACCCACTTTCCATCTTCACAGCACGTGAGCAGGAGTCAAAAATTTTATCCCCCGATTACTAATTTTATCCCACTCACAGGGGCTATCATTTACTTGTCCACCTGCCAAAACAAGGCAACAGGGGAAAGAAAAAGTTTACAACCGCTTGACATTAAAAGTATAAATTTTCGATATTATTTCTTCCCTTCCTCAGAAAGTAGATAAAACTTTTGTCCACTCTCCGTGGAGAGTCCCTGCCCATTGTAACCGTGCACCAAGGAATTTGACTTATTAATTGAGTGAAACGAAAAAACCCTGTCGGTTAGAATAATCGGTTTTGTGCCAAAACAAATAAATAAATATACTACGACAATACAAACATACCGCCATCTAGCCCCAAAGTAGCGTAGCTGGTGTTTAAGGTACTAAGATGACTGATGAATATTTTTATGAATAATATACATCATTATCATCATATCAACTCATTAACGGGCCACTACAGGCCACGAGTCTCCTCCTACACTGAGGAGGGGTTAAGATCGTACTTCACACGCCTTTGATAACGTAATGGAGAACTCTCAGGCATGCTGGTTTCCTTACGATGTTTTCCTTCATCGTTGAAGCAAGTGATATTTTAATTCCTTAAAACGCACATAACATCGAAAAGTTAGAGGTGCGTGCTGGGATTCGATGTATATCTATAAACACCTATAATATTCAGATAAATACCCAAAGACTGAAAAGCAATAATGTTCATCACACAAACATTTTCCAGTTGTGGAAGTCGAACCCACAGCCTTTGACTCAGAAAGCAGGGTGGGTAAATAATCTGTTACTCTAGGTAGAGCCCAGCAATAAATAATACAAGCATTATTTTAGACATTTTATATACATAACTAATGTACATACAAAACTAATATATTATAAAAGAATAATATTTACAGTACCCAAGTGCCCAACTGTACAAGTATTAATTTTTAATTTATGAATGTGGTATCGAAGATGTTTTAGACATAATTTGGTACACCTAACATGTAGGGTATTTTACAATTTAGACAGTATCAAAACACAATTCGTATTTCGAACAATAGGTAAGTAAACTCATACTTTTTAAAAGACGTACCAATTTAAGTTGACATTTAGTTGTTCATTGTAAAGTATATGATACAATAACCTGTACAGAGCATGTTAAAACCACACGTGTGGCTGAGAACCATTTGTTTTTGTGGATCATTTCGATTCGATCGAGCAACGTTCCGTCGAACGATATAATTGGACAGTACTGATTGATGCGTGGCCAAAACAATTGTCTCACACAATTTACATCTATCTCTACGTGGCGAATGTCCGAGAACTGTGGTTATTGTTCTCTGAGGATGGCATTTTGGATTGCGTATAGATCGATATCAAATGTGTGTAATGGGGTGGCCATACATCATTAGTTACTGAGAACAAAGATGTTAAAACATTTTCTTATTACTCTCTAAAAAGTATTTAAAAAATGGTTTAACTTAAAATACAAGTAAGAAAAAATAGACTGTGTTATTTTCGCCTATACTATATTAAATAGGAAGTTTATTTTCAAATGTTAAGAAGATAATAAAAACGCTTTAATAAATAAAACCTCTTTTGTTTGGTTTGTTTTTATTTATTTTATCGTAGTTCTTTTTTTATATTTGTTAAACATACTTACTTTACACTTAAAAGTGATGAAAATATTGTTTAAATCTTAAGATAATTTGGAAAAAATGGAGTGTAGAAGATAATTGTTCTTCATAGAGACATAAAGTTAATTTTTTTGTAGAAAGTTGAAGGAACTTTATACAAATGTTTTTGTTCAATAGAACACACGTGTATCGATAAACCAATTTAAATTAATAATAAGTTAAATGATTAATTATCAATTATTATTTGTTTACTATGTAAACACTTGTATAAAAGTGTTGTACCTAGTATAAAGTCAAGAAAAAAGCTGAAGCTTCTAGCTACCTACATAAATCTTCATTCTCTATCCCACTACTGGGCTTAGGTCACAGTGGGCAATGGAGAGAGCTATACTCGGAGTATCTCTACGTGATAAAACCATGAGATCCGTTTTAGAACCAGAGTGCGAAGCTGAAGTCGCAATGGGCGGGGAACATAGCTTGGAGAACTGATGGACGTTGGGGTCCCACGGTAAGCCGACGTCGCTGTCGCGATGTAAACGAAGCGTCTGTAGACCACCGGCGAGGTGGACGGATGCTATACAAAAGACCTATGTCCAGCAGTGGACATCCATGGGTTAACAAGATGATGATGAATGTTAGTGTACAACGTGTAAATTAGAACCGATACATTACATCACATGCTTAGATAGTACATTATTTACTGTATCTATCCGAATAGTGGCTATATTGTAGTGGAAAAAAAGCTAAAAATGGTTAGTACAAGCAGGGAATCGAACCCATAGCCCATAACCCATAGTTTCATTACACAACATGCGAAATCTACATATATAAAAGAGAAAGTGTGTGGGTATGGTCCGTATAGGCTCCGAAACGGCTGGACCGATTTCAATGAAACTTTCAGGGAATCTCCGGATTGACCTGGCAAGTAATCCTGTAAAGTTTGGTGACGATCGGAGCTATTTTTGAACTGTCAAACACAGCTTTTATTTACTATGATGATATTCTATTGTTGGGTGTACATGGTGTAGATAATGATCTTCACCCGCTCGAGAAAAGAATAGAAGAGAATGAATACGGAAGAAATAAATGATTTAATATAGTATGAGACTTAAATTCAAAATTTAATAATGTATGTTTGTTGTTGTTGTTTAAATAAACACGCTGGCTGGGTACGCTAGTACACGACAAACGAGATTAAATGAATCACGCGACAGCCGGCTAGAACTGGTTTGTATGGTACCTTTCGACTGTGGGACACACGGACGGTCGCTAATCTATCAATGAGATTAGGAAAGCGGAAGTAGAATGGTGAAATTATTCCGTTATAGTAACTTAAAAGACTCAATTTAACTATAAAATATATAAATAAATATACTACGACGATATACACATCGCCATCTAGGCCCAAACTAAGCGTAGCTTGTGTTATGGATACTAAGTTGACTATTGAATATTTTATGAATAATATACATAAACACTTATAATATACAGATAAACACTCGGAGACTGAAAAACACAAATGTTCATTACAGAAACATTTTCCAGTTGTGGGAATCGAACGCACGGTCTTGGACTCAGACAGTAGGGTCGCATCCACGGTCCTGGGCCGCTTGCCTCCAGCGGCTCCCAGCGACTCGCCTGTTGTCACCGGTCCACCGCGTTGGGGGCCGACCTACGCTGCTTTTACCGGTGAGGGGTCGCCAGCACCTTAAGACCCCAATATCCATTGGTTCTCCGAGCTATGTGCCATGCCCATTGCCACTTCAGCTTCGCAACTCGCTGAGCTATTCGCCGAGCTATCTCCTCATTTGATCTCGTAGAGATACTCCTAGCATAGCTCTCTCCATCGCCCGCTGAGTGACTCTGAGCCTTCTGCTCAGTTCTGTGAGCTCTGTTTATAGGCAATGGTTTTCCACTCACCATCAGGTGGGCCATCTGCATGGTCAATCATTTATTGCTTTAAAAAAAAAACAGACACATTCGCGTATATATTACTAGCTGTTGCCCGCGACTTCGTCTGCGTTTGATTTTGTTTTTAAAGTATTCAGTATCGCTAAGCCTTAAATGATTATAGTAGTATATATATATATATATATAACATGTGACTGTCAATTAATTATAGACAAAAAATTTGCAATAAAATAAAATTGCGACTATAATTAAAGATCTAAGCTATCCTATCTCTTAAGTTGGACCAGACTGCTCACGGTGTGCCCAATTAATTCAAAATCGGTTAAGTAGTTTAGGAGTCCATCGCGGACAAACATCGTGACAGGAGATTTATATATATTAAGATAAGATTATTGCGCAACCTCGTGCTATGGTACTGAATTACCGAAGGCAACATCATGATACGGAGGGCAACGAATTACGCTTTGGCATTATCTTTACACCGACCGACGGTGCTATAAATAAAAAGTGATTTATTACATAATTAAGCCAAGTATGCCTTAACGAAGTTCACCTCTTAAGTCATTATGAATGCCATTCATAATGATATCGAAAAACGGTTTAAATTAGGGCCCCGCCGATGAAATGCCAATACGAAAAAAAACCATCCGAATCTCTCGCGATGCATGTGTGCGTGAGTGTATAAACGATGCCATTTTCGACCTGTGTGACAGTTCTGTAGAAGCGTTCGACTTGTTATCTAGAAAGCTGAGTTATCGAAATGAAATGAAAATATAAATAAATTTTTATAAGTTAGCCCTTTACTACAATTGCACCGGGTTGTAAGACTTGCAGTTTTATATCTTACTAGCTGTTGCCCGCGACTTCGTCCGCTTTTGTTTTTGCTATCCGAAAGACATGTGCCCCATAAATGTGGCTGCACTTTATGCATTTAGGATATCTAAGCTTGGTGTAAAATAATCAAACACTTTCGTCCCCTCTCCCAAGAGAACTTAGATCAATTTCAGGATAAAAAGCATCCTATATTACTTCTAATACCTTCAGGAATATGTGTACAAAGTTTCGTGATGATCGGTTTACTAATTTTTGCGTGCAAGCGTAACAAACAAACTTACATTCACATTTATAATATTAGTAGGGATTTGTATTTATATTTGACATATATATTTAAATATGTCAAATTCATTTATTGCACCACCTGCCTCTTAAAATGTTTTTTCCTTTTGCATCTTTGGTTGCCTGGAATTATTCGCTATGTAGCGATAAGGCCACCCAATTGTACTCTCTTGCTCTATGTGTATATCTATGTAACTCCTTTTTTCTTTGGTGTACAATAAAAGTGTATTAATTAATTAATTCATTTATTTCTAGTATCTTGTCGTTAAGACAAATGCAACAATGTTTTTAGTACAGACAATTAAGATGCACGTTTAATTATTTAAATATTAAATCCTATAATTGCTGTTCTACGGAACCTTCGTTAGGATTCTCCTGCTTGACGGATTTAAATTTTAATATTTCCGGTGAGGGGGCTGGCAGCGTGGAGATGGTTTGCATACCAAATACAAACGCCATGGTTTTCTTATCAACACCTCCGTAGGTACATGTTCATAAAACTTAATTGGTTGACAACAAAGATATATTAAAAGTTTAGAGCGGCTATTAGCACTTCGTAGCTACAACTGTCTCGGTTTTGTGGCCGGCATCGCCTAGGGAACACGCGGTGTGGAGGTTTTTTTTTTATTCTATCACAATTGACTTCTTGACTACAATCCATATAATCTGATACAACATTCAACGTCATCATCTCAGGTGGTAAGTTATGAGGCCGTCGAATGTGGTATCAGACCAACCTGTTAGTAGTAAGGTAGTTATATTAAACTCATACCTTTAATCGGTTTCGACGCGACACCGTACCGGAAAGCTAAATTTTCAGGATGTTAATCTGCCACCCCAAAGCCTCTCAACAAACCAGTGCTGATAAAATATGAAATTATAAATTTCCCAGTTATTAATTCCAATTATAAATTTCAAAAACTGGGTTGGGTCAGTAATTTTTCATGTCAATAAATTTTTATTGTAAATCCGAGTAAGAAAATTGTACTTTTAATTATCATTTACATAAAAGTCTAAGCCCACTAATCGGCATTGTAGCAGTGTGGAGGGTTTATGCTCTAAATTCCCAATGCTCTCATTATATCACGGCTGGACACAGGCCTTCTTTCTAAAAGGCTTTTAGCATTAACCGGCTGAGGATAGCCACACTGTCGCTGATTATAGCGAACTCTTCAATAGCGAATCATCAGTAAGAACTATGCTGACGCAAATATGAAAACTGAGAAAAATAAGTAAATTTATATTGTTTTGCCGGCTATTAAACAGTAGCCACTTGTCCTAATTTCCGTGTGTTATATCTTCTCTTAATGTTACCAATAACATATCTATGGTTAAAAAAAAATTATATCACTGAAACACGAGCTTTTATAGTGCCATAATTAAAATGTTTTTATTATTAATAATATACAGTACTAAAGGGCCATAGTTAATTATTTAAATTGGTTAGAGTTTTTGAATACGGCTTGTTGCTACCCGGATGGTAACGCCGAGTCGTTAGAGATTTGGCGTTCCGGTAAGTTGCCCTGTACAAATTCTAGTAAAATCGATAAGATAAACTATTAATAATCTTGTTTGTTCTGTTCACTCAGTCATCACTATATCCTGGGTTTCGCCCACCAACCCGTATTGGAGCAGCATGGCAGGTCTGCGCTCTAAATGTTTTGTTTTTTACAGAGGGGCACACTACTGGAAGATAAATAATAAATATACTACAACAATGCACTTCTCCATCTTAGCCCCAAAGAAAGCGTAGCTTGTGTTATGGGTGCCAAGATGACTGTTGAATATTTATATAATAATTATACATTAATACTTATAATATACAAATAAACACACCCCGACACTGAAAAACATTCATGCTCATCACACATACGTTTTCGGGTTGTGGGAATTGAACCCACGGCCTTGGAATCAGCAAGGTCGCTGCCCACTGCGCCACTCGGCCGTCAAAAGATACTCGTAGTAGATCCAACATCGTATTTACGTTTGCGAACAACTGCAGTGGAAAGCCGACATTCATACAAGTTTGCAAAATGAATTAAGTGACATCACATCACGGATCTAGGTACGGCCGCTACAATGTAGCCAGGTTTCTCTGATAACATCGATCAACTATCGCCAGCATCTCGCTCGTTATCTGACCGGCACAGACACAGCTAGATACTGGGCTCTCTATGTAAACATAGACGAGTTTATTTTTAACAGACTCCTTTAATTGAGGCGGTTCAATTCGATCGGTATCGATCTAAGTTTTTTAAGTAAATACGCGTAATTCTTAAATATATAATAAATAGATATACTACAAAACATACATCGCCATCCAGGCCCAAAGTAAGCGTAGCTTTTGTTATGGTTACTAAGAAAGCTGACGAATATTTTTATGAATATAATACACATAAATACTTATAATATACAGATCATCAAACAAACATTTTCCAGCTGTGAGACTCGAGCCCACAGCTTTTTAATCAGAAAGCAGGGTCGCTGTCCATTACGCCAATCGGCCGTAATATTGCTTAAGGCATTATTATTTTTATACTAGCTGACACCCACGAATTCGTTTGCGTGGATTAGGGTTTTTTATTCCCGCGGGAATCCCCTTTTTCCTGGGATAAAAGGTAGCCTATGTTCTTATCTTTGTCAAAGGCTACATGCATGCAATTTTTTTTATTGATTTTGTGTGATTTAATAACAAACATCCACACTTTTACATTTATAAAATTTGTAGGATAGTAGGATTCATCACGTTTCGTTCAGTATCCTTGTTATGTCAAGGTTAACGACCTGTTACGCAGTGCTCTTATAAGAGGTCTCGGGTATGACTCCCGCCCAAAGCAATTTTGAAATTCATAATACCTGAATTTACTCTAATATGCTAACAAAGACGTACAAGTCATAAAGTAAGCTTTCCGGGAAAAAGCAGTGTAGAAACAGAGGATATTTTATTGTAACCCAGGTTAGTCCGCTAGCGTCTTGGATTTCATCATTGCGTGCTGGAGATAAAAATTATAACGCCCAATTTTTTTAATTTTTTTTATTAGGAAAACAAACAGCTATAAATTGTTACAATGGATAAACTTAATTATACTCGTAGATCTTACACAAGCCAATAAAGTTTTCACTATTAATTAAAATTATCATAATGATACGGGAGTTTTGTTTAATTATATATAAGTAACTAATACTAGTTACAACAAGTTAATAACTCAAAAAAGATTGCTCATGTTTAAAAAGTTAATCTAAGAAAGAAAAAAAAACACACATTCAATTGCATTTTTTGATAGCAGATACAAACTTTCCATACTTATAAAAAAATTGGTCTATATGTTGATACTTATTATATATCACATGTTCTTATAATAAATCTGTTCCGGCAATAGTTGGTCTTAGCACGTGGGAGAAGGTACGTGTTCATTTACGATTAGTACGTTTATATTTATATCCCCTTACCCCCGTTTACCCCCGTTTAATAATACACATATGTTATTTGGATATTACTTCCATTTGTGCGCCAGTATTCTGAGAGTTGATAAAGCTGTGGGATAAGGTACATTTTTATCTTTTCCCGGGGATATAATTGTCTCCTGCCCATGCTAGCCGTGCTGAGAAAAAGCCATCAAAGTGTATTAAAAAAAAAAAAGTAAAAATAAGATCCTTCTTCGCAGTAAGTCAAAATAAAAACTATGTCAAACAATCTCAAGCATCTCTTCCGTACGATTAATAACCGATACCAATTAGTGAGAGCGTTCGTGTATTGTAATGCTGCTTTCTCCTACAGCAGGCACTAAGCCACAGGCTAACGTAGTCAGTCTACTCAATAGCCATACACCTTATTATAGTCGAGTTTAAAACAGATCAGTCAAAATTTTTTATCTTGCAAGATTTTTTCCTGTTTTTTTGAAACGTAGGTAGGCTTTACACTGACAAGTATTGAAAGACTTCTTAGCTTAAAACAAAATGAAAAAAAAACCGAAGCGTCTTTAATAAAGGTTTCCCATTAGCTTCCGGCATCGATTACGGTAATGACGTATTTTCTGTATTGTTTCGAATAACGAAAAATGGTCCTTTTTGTGCAGGTGTGCTATTAACATATATATTTATTCCAACATATACGTATAATTTTCCTTATTAGGCTCAATGACGATCTTTACCAAATAAAGGTCTCCCGCTGAGGATCAGCTGCAGCGAAAACGTAAAGCACACCATTTAATGCATGACATGCATCTACATAATACTCATTATAGTATTTTTATTACATTGCTTTAAGGTTTACTATTCTCACCTATATATATATAACGCTAAATATATATACATATTGTATTTATATATTTAGCGTTATATATATAGTATAGTAGTAGGCAGCGCCATCCGTCGGGCTGATTTGTGAATATAAACCATCCACGGTGCCACCCAAACGCATACCAAAAGATTCATTCAAATCGGTCCAGCCGTTTAGGAGTTCAGTGACATACACACGCATACAAGAAATAAATATATAAGTTTTGGTGCTAAAAGGTTTTAAAAGAGCACCAGGCACTCGGGATGAATTTGTATTGAAGTAAAAATGTCTTAATAAAATACAAGATTACCACCCACCCACCTGTCGTTATTTTGCTCATAGCAACAGGTGAAATAGTTATATATCTTAATTGCACGTCGCCAATTTTGCATGCAAATTATTATGAAAGTAATTTTTAAATGTATTTGGCGTTATTGTGTGTTACAGGTACAGTTAAAATATTTACAATGACAGTTAGTTTAATTACAAATAATGTATATTAAATAACTTTACAATTATTCGGAGAACATGTCAAAGAATAATAATTAAGAATTAATTAATAATAACCTAAGAATGTGAACATTTTAAATATTATTAATAAATCTTCTAAATAGTGTATTGATTTAAATATAAGAATAACTTATTGTTGAAACATTTTTTATTGTTCATTAGTGACTTCATTTCCTCAGATAAACTGTGAATATTTTAATCGCAACGTTTATAGTTCATATGACCATATCTATTTATTCATATCGATACATTTCCAATGCTATTATATTATTATAAAGCAATTATTATAGCGAGATATAATTAAAACATTTACGAGACACTTTAGGAATTGAAATCGCGTTATAAATTTACAGCACAATAAAAGTTGAATTTAAATGTTCAACGGAGTGATCTTACTGACACTATTTATGTTGTGGCCACATTTACCGGTCTAGATATTGACGTCTAGTGCTAGCCCCAGGCTGTGTCTGCCATTTGGAGCCACGAGCATGCAGCTAATTAAAGCGGTTTAACGACGTAATAAAAACCGTTGCGAACAGTTTTAAAGGTGAAATTGCATTCTTGGGGACAAGTTTTGAAGAATGCATTCACTTAACGTGACTTTGGGCGATGTCAGAACTGAAATTGTAATTGTAATTGTAATAATGGCAGGTTCAGTTTGGTCGTCACCGCCCGCAATATAATCATAATTCTTTACTGATTCAAGGGGTATTTTATATCTGTGACAATCCAGCCAGCCTTATAGCCAGGTGAGATTAAATAAATAAATAATAAATAAATATACTACGACAATACACACATCGCCACCTAGCCCCAAAGTAAGCGTAGCTTGTGTTATGGGTACTAAGATGACTGATGAATATTTTTATGAATTATATATACATAAATACTTAGAAAATACATATAAACACCCAGACACTGAAAAACACTTAATGCTCATCACACAATCATTTTCCAGTTGTGGGAATCGAACCCACGGCCTTGGACTCAGAAAGCAGGGTCGCTGCCCACTGCGCCAGTTGGCCGTCGAGATTGCAGTCAACGAATGAAGTTAGGGTTAATTGTAAGTTAAATCTATGTATTTTCCTTTTTTTTTAATTATTTGTTCCCAAATAAATAGTTTTACTTATTTTCTAGAAGATACTGTTTGAAACGAATTTAGTACAATTTAATTTGGATATTATCATAGCGGTGATAGCCCAGGGTAGGAGCTCGACTTCACTTTCGGGAAGCCGAGTTCGAATCCCAGCACGCACCTCTAACATTTCTAAGTTATGTGCGTTTTTAATTATTAAAATATCACTCGCTTCAACGGAAACTTAAAAATTGCTTGAACGAAGGAAAACATCGTGAGGAAACCTGCATACCGTAGCTTGCATGAGTTCTCCATAATGTTCTGAAAGTTGTATGGAGTCCACCAATCAGCACCTTATGGGAGGAGACTCGTGCTCTGTAGTGGGCCGGTAAGGGGTTTATATAATGATAAAGGCTCGTGAGATCGATAAGTTATTCATATATTTCGCTTCACTGTAAAACTATTTGTAGTGGGTAATTACTGCCCTGGTCAGATAACGTCAAAGTCAAAGGTCGCACTTTTGATACGTACATAAGAATTACACGGTAGTGAGATGATGGCGATAACCACATTCGTAAACTTAAAACTAGAGCTACGAGCTACGTCTAACAAGAAGCCCACAACAAACTTAGCGGGGTGTTTTTTTTTGTTATCACCATTTCACAATGTCATCTAAAATTATTAGAAGAGCAACCTGATTAGAGCAATAATTCACACACAAGCTTTTTTATCGATTACGTAGTCCTTTATACTACGAGTATAATAGGACTTTTCTATAAGCTTACGTTTAATACAAACTTTGAACTTTTTAATTAAGAGACATGTTCAAGATGTCAATGGGTAGTTTATTGTAGAATTGTATGCAATTTCTTTTTAACGAATTATGAATTTTATGTAACCTAGTATATTGCACTGTAAGTTTATTCTTCCTTCTAATGTTTAAATTATTGCTATTACATTTTTTCTTATATTTAGAAATGTTTTTATGATCGTACATTAAATTTTCAAATATGTATTGACTATACACTGTCATTATTTTAAAATCTTTAAATTTATCTCTCTATGACTCTCTCGCACCCATTTTGTAGATCAAACGAACAGCCCTCTTCTGTAACACGAAAATAGTGCTAATATCAGCAGCATTACCCCAAAGTAAATTTCCATATGACATAATGCTGTGAAAGTAACTAAAATATAAAATATGCACATACGCGGTCGCTGTAGGCGAGGCTTACTTGTAATGGAATATAAAAAAAACCCAGTACCGGCCCACTAATGGGCACGAGCTCTCAGAATGAGAAGTCCTAAGGCCTTAGTCTAACACGCTGACCACTGGCTGATTGATATACTCCACAGGCCTTTGTAAACGTTGTGCAGAACTATCACGCATTCAGGTTTTCCCACGATGTTTTCCTTCACAGATAATGCAACTTAACGGTAACGAACTAAGTCCCTCCGGAAGAGAGGTTGAGGTCTTGATCTATCATCGCCCGCAACAGAACATTCAGGTTAAAATTAAAAACAAATGTTAATAACCAAAGTGAAAAATCAGTTATTTAAGTTAAGTTACAAAATAAATTAATAATTATTTCAAGTTAAGAAAAAGGTTTCATTAATTGAGGGCATCAACGTTATCAAAAAAAACATAATTAAATTAATAAGATATAAGTAAATGAAACCGAATCAGAAAATCAATTAATGTCACAGTTACAAGTCAAAAATATAACATTGAAAGTTAATGTAGGACATTCATTTTCGAAAAAAATATAAACTATACCTCCATAATACATACATGTAGATAAATATTTGCAAAATTAAATTAAATCAGTATTATAAATCAATAATTAAAATCAATAAATGATATAAACAAGTGAAATAAAAACTCGGCTGAGCTGGACTTGGACGCAAAGGGTTCCGTGCCGAAGTGAAATGTGAAACACGGGATAGTATCTACATTATAACGATCGACCGAAAAATACAACAAACATCCCGAAGACGCCTCTGCAATTTTAATCTTTTTTATTTTTATTTTATTTTATTTATTATTTATGTACCATAAATTGTGATTGTGTACATAAGATACATGAAGTGTACAAAGGAAAGCTTATCTCTATAAGAGATCTCTTCCAGCTACCCCAGGATGTGAGTAAGATGATTTAATTGTGGTATAGGTCAAATAAAGGTACAATATACTTCATAACTACTAAGTATATTTAATATATCTAAATAATAACAAAATTCTACATACTAATACAATAACATTTGAATATACTATATATACAAAATACATAAAAATAATATAATAAATATTTATACAATATAAATATAAATATATATCTATAATAAGTAAACAGTGATAAATATACTATGACAACGATATTTTACTATATGTTATAGCAGTAATAGATTATTTATTTATTTCATTGGATACACCAACGATATAGATATCGACTATAAAGTATAATCTAAAATAATTAATGTATTATCATTAGATTTAGACTAGCTGAACCGCGCAACTTCGTGTGCACCAAATCGTTTTAATATCTTTAAAAAAAACCTAGAAAATAATTGCAGCGCTACCTACCAGGCCAGTTTTATTTCCAAACTATGTTATTCGCGGCCCGTCGTCGCCGTACGTGTATACTCGTCGCAACTTCTAAGCGATATGTTCAATTTGAATAATTTAAAAATTAATTTGCAGGTATATAATCAAACTTAATATTTATATTATTTATTTCATTCGCATTTATAATATTAGTAGGATGGTACGCATGCATTCGATCGTTGTCCCATATGCCTTGCGATTTCCTGTTATCTGTGAAGAGTTATGTCCTTTGTCTCCGACAATATTTATCAGATCTCCATTAAAATTAGACAATACATGCTTGACAGTATACACTTTGAAATCAAAAAAGAATGTTTAAAATCGGTACAAATTTAACGGAGCTATGAAGTAAAATTTATAAAAAATTTCATCCCGTTTTCCGGAGAAAACTTATTGTATATCGGGATAAAAAGTATCCTATATGATGATCGGAATATCAGCTACCACTGTACCAAATTTTATTTAAATTCGTTCTGTAATTTTTACGTAATGCCCGGACAGACAGACAGGCAGACATACAGACAGACAGACAAAAAATTAATTAAAATCTGTTTTGGTCTCAGTATCGATTATAAAGCATATCCCGGTTAAAATTTTTAAAATACATTAAATGTCATGTCAGAAATCTTCCAGTTACAGTTTTATTATAAGTATACTAGCTGTCCCGGCGAACTTCGTGCCGCGGATATTTTTTTTTATGTATGTAATATTTTAATGCTTATTATATCTATATGGTCTAAGAGGACTCGAAAAAATCAAATATCATAAAAATTGGTCCAGCCGTTCTTGAGTTATAAATGGTGTAACTAACACAACTTTCTTTTATATATATAGATATTATAGTTTATAGTCTCAGTACAATTAACACAACAGTTAGTCAGGTTAAAAATAATTAAATTAAGCAATAATAGTAAAAATAAAAGAAATTAATATCAAACAAATTATACAAATTGATAGAAATTAAAAAAAAAACAATTCAAAAAATATTAGTCTCAGTTTAATTTCGCCTCACAGCTGCGTTATGCACTTAAAGTGAAATTTTAGCTTTTCATAGATCTACATGGTGGTAGCCTATAGTCGATGCATATTAAACGGAGGCTGAAGTGTAGTGTTGTGCGTTTGTCATCGGTTGAACATCGGCCTCACTCTAATGGGGACCGAGTTCGATTCCCGGCACTTTTAACTTATAATTTGAATAAAATAAATATACTACGACAATACACACATCGCCATCTAGCCCCAAAGTAAGCGTAGCTTGTGTTATGGGTACTAAGATGACTGATGAATATTTTTATGAATAATATACGTTAATGCTTATAATATACAGATAAAGAACCAGACACTGAAAAACACTTATGCTCATCACACAAGCATTTTCCAGTTGTGGGAATCGAACCCACGGCGTTGGACTCAGAAAGCACGGTTGCTGACCACTGCGCCAGTCCACCGTCAAACTACTGAACTGTGGAATGCACTTCCAATAAGCATACGACACTATGAATCAAGGTCACTAGACATATTCAAAAATGCTGTTAAAACCCATTATCTTGAGCAATAAAGACGACAGTGATTAACTCTTACTCATATTTAAGCATGTTTTAGTATGTATTAGTTTATATGTATATATTATTGTTAGTATTTTATGTGTGTAATCTTGATAAGTATTAGTGTGTAATTGTTCGTAAGTATGTATATAATAATAATACACCCTAATCGGTTTCCCTTGGTCCTAATCCTAAGGTTGCCTGGAAGAGATCGCTACTAAGCGATAAGGCCGCCCTTTGTATCCTACTTTTTAAGTTTATTTTTGTTGTGTCCATTGTTTTTTTTTTCCTATTTGTGGTGTAAAAATAAATTTAAAAAAAACAATTTGCGTCTTAAGCAATTAAATTCATATTGAAGGAAAACATCGTGAGTAATTAAATGCCTGAGAGTTCTACATAATGTTCTGAAAGTCGTGTAAATTCCACGTATCCGCGCTTGGCCAGCGTGGTGGACTAAACGCAGCTTATTCTGACAGGTGACCATTGCCCGATGGTGGGGTGATAATGGTGAAAAGAGATGATGACGATATTACAACTACATGGACATGCAGCTGACGGACGGACGGATGGACAGATGGATAGACGGACAACGAAGGCTTGGTAATAGGGTCCGCTGGGACTCCTCGGGTACGAAACCCTAAAAAGTATCCACTTAATAATATTGATAATATGTAGGATACATTTTGCAGTAATTTCCGATTTGATTATAGCTGACCAATAAATTATTTCTTTAACACCATGTACGGTTTGCGAAAGTGCACTACTGTATTAATACTAGTATAGTATAACATATAGGGTGTTTTAATTTTGAAGACAGTTTGGAAAAAACTTAAATCAATTTTTGACCTACTGATTTTATTCAAATTAAATGAATAAATAGATATGTAAAAAATAGAAAGATACTACGGGTTAATAAACCAGGGAAACCAGAAAATATTTGCAAGTGCAAAGTTACGTGACGCGTACCTAATAAAGTGACAGGCTGTATCTGATTTCTTTCAGTATAAACTATCGCAATGGTTTACTCAAAAACCATTAGCGTTTCGGTTTCACAGATAAGTCTCAGAGATAGTAAATAATGTACTTCTAAAACCTCTGAAGTATGATTTCGGTTTTCATTTACACGTTGTATATAAGACTGATTGTTGCACGCGACTTCGTTCTACGCGTAGAAATTTGGAACTAGCACTATGCAAAAATTGACATCTTGCTATGTGAAATCCCCTCGGGAACCGTGCATTTTTCTGGGATAAAAAGTAGCCTGTCTGTTAACCCAGGATATAACCGGTCTCCATTATATATTTCAGTCAAATTAATTCAGTACTTTATGCGTGAAAGAGTTACAAACATGGATGTAATATATACATCCTAACAAACTTTCACATTTATAATATTAAGTAGGATTGTGATTAATTTTATGGAGGTTATTAAGTAAATATAAAATACACCATGTACATAATGTTGGCAAGCGACTTTCATATTGCGAAATGGCTTAACGACATGTTACGTCTCTGAGCCGAACCAGCTAGAAGTTCAGACGGTTGCGGATGAAGGTTAAGAAATTACCTGCCGTATAAGTGCCGCTTACATTGTTGCTATGACACCATATGTTAACGTACAAATCTAATCAAATCAAAATACACTTTATTGTACACCATTCTCGAAGCAATAAGAAACAAATTGAAAGAAAACAAAGTACGATATCGCTAAAAGGCATATCTACCAGGAAACCTTTTAAAGCTACAAATTAAAATTCAAAATTCTTTATTGCGGATTTGTTTGCAGATTAATGAAGTTTGTTTATAAATTGATGAAGGAGAAACACTGAGAAGCCAAATTCCGTCTTACAGGAGGCAATATTGTACAAAAAAAATCTTTAAGTTGAAATATTAAAAGTGTAACGATTAAATAATCAATAAATGTCTTCTATTATAATTGTTATCATTAAAATTATTGTACTAATAATAGTTCATATAATTCTATGTCTAATAGAACTCCTGTGAGAAGTGAAGGTGCTAAGGTGTACACAAAATAATATTTAAATAATAAGTAGGTATATGTTAGTAGTGATAGCGGCTTGGTTAGGCCAAGTTCGATTCCCAGTAGTTTGCGTTTTAAGCAATTAAATTCATATTGAAGGAAAACATCGTGAGTAATTAAATGCCTGAGAGTTCTACATAATGTTCTCAAAGTCGTGTAAATTCCACGTATCCGCGCTTGGCCAGCGTGGTGGACTAAACGCAGCTTATTCTGACAGGTGACCATTGCCCGATGGTGGGGTGATAATGGTGAAAAGAGATGACACAAAATAATATTTAAATAATAAGTAGGTATATGTTAGTAGTGATAGCGGCTTGGTTAGGCCAAGTTCGATTCCCAGTAGTTTGCGTTTTAAGCAATTAAATTCATATTGAAGGAAAACATCGTGAGTAATTAAATGCCTGAGAGTTCTACATAATGTTCTCAAAGTCGTGTAAATTCCACGTATCCGCGCTTGGCCAGCGTGGTGGACTAAACGCAGCTTATTCTGACAGGTGACCATTGCCCGATGGTGGGGTGATAATGGTGAAAAGAGATGACACAAAATAATATTTAAATAATAAGTAGGTATATGTTAGTAGTGATAGCGGCTTGGTTAGGCCAAGTTCGATTCCCAGTACGCCCCTCTTAACTTTTCTAAGTTATGTGCGTTTTAAGTATTTAAAACATCTCTTGTTTCAACGGTGAAGGACATTGTAAGGAAACCTGCAAGCCTGCGAGTTGTACATGTTGTTCTCAAAGGTGTGTGGAATACACCAATCCGCACTGGGCCAGAGTGGTGGACTACGGACTTAACCCCTTCTCATTGTGGTAGGTCACCGGCCTCAACCCCCATAGGAGAGACGGTTGTAAACGAGGAGGGGCAACAAAAAAACAAATCCACTTTCACATTTATAATATTTGTTTAATTATTCATTTATTTATACTCTTTCTTTGTACACATCATTCAGAAAAACAAAAAAAACAAACACTGAAAGAATGTAGTAGGATACAAAATGCGACCTTATCGCTAAGTAGCGATCTCTGCCAGGCAACCTTAGGATTAGGAAACTAAAAAAAAAAACGCAAAGTACACTATATAAAACATACATACGAATAACTACATACTAATACAAATACAACAACACTATTAATAAATATAAAAAAAAATATACTAATACATACATTAAATAGTTAATATGAGTTAGACTAGATAAATAAATAATAGTCGTCTTTATTGAGCGAGAAAATGAGCATTAACAGCATTTTTAAATATGCCCAGTGACTTCGACTGTCGATTTGGATTAGTCGCTTATCAAAATAAAGCCTACGATACAAATAGTGCGTAAAATAATAAGACGATTCGTTACACACCTACACGCAGCCTTCACATAGAAGAGTAAGAATACCCCTAGTATGAATTCGTAAACCTCGCAAGCGTCGATCGTTAGGTAAAATTTTCCTGACGATCCTAAAATTCTGTGCACCTTACGTTTTAAAACTTGAAAGTTTATAGAACGCATTCGATATCGATTTCTAATGTCAAAATACAATAACATCAGAGCAAAATGAACCAAACACAACATTTAAAGCTAAAGTTACTTCACACTTCTGCAAATTCTTAACGTTTATGAAATTACAAGCAAGTATAGAAATTGAGACTTTAAAACAAACAAAATAAGATCCATTTTATTTTAAAAGTAAACGGCTAACTCTTCTTCTCTTCTTAAGGTGCCGTCTCCTTACGAAAGTTCGCAATCAGTAATTCGCTTCTTTATATAAAGATTTGTGCGCTCTTCCGAAACCATAGTCGTTTTTTTTTGAGCCATAATACTCTTCTGCGGCTAGGCCTACTTGTACATGGCTTCTTCT
Source organism: Pararge aegeria (assembly GCF_905163445.1). Lineage (NCBI taxonomy): Eukaryota > Metazoa > Arthropoda > Insecta > Lepidoptera > Nymphalidae > Pararge > Pararge aegeria. The sequence continues at coordinate 2,768,799 of NC_053195.1, read as the reverse complement.
GCTTGTTTTAAAAAAAATAACAATAAGCGACTTTATCGCAATTTTTAAACTTCATTAGGTACGTCTTTTACATTCAAACAATTAGCGTACGCCACTTACAGTGTTTAGTTATTAAGATTTCTAAGTATACAATAGTTTCGATCATAAAGTGTATTTTCTATACTTAAAGTGCCAAATGGCATTTCTAGTGTCTTGTTATTAAGATTTCTATGTATTCAATTGGGTCTATGCTCTAAATATGGTCCAATGAGAGACGAGGCCTGTGTTTCAGCAGCGGGTAATTTGTAGGCTGCATGAAACGTATTCAATAGTTTTAGATCATTCGCACTAAAGGTAAAGATAAGCCACGCAGTAACAGCCGCGATCCGGTAATATACATAAACTGAAATCAGCTGCGACCTACTAAAACGGAACTGGCCCATTTTACAACAATCTATAAAAAATATCGGCCAAGCGTGAACTTTCGTTTTCATGTTACGGGCCGACTGTATCTGTTTCGGTTTTGGAAAATCCCGCGGGAACATTATGTTTTCTGGGCTAAACTAATGTGCCATCATCATCATCATATCAACCCATTACCGGCATCTTGCTTCGTGGACTACGGACTTGCTTAGAAAAGTTAGCGGTGCGTGCTGAGAGTCCTCCGTAACGTTCTCAAAAGCGTGCAAAGTCTTACGAATCTGCACTTGGCCAGTATGAGACCACTAAAGAGACCCGTGCCCTATAATGGCTCGGCGTGTCCAAATTAAAAAAATAATAATAAATGCAATTATAAATTTCAGATATTCGTTCCTGGCGGTAATCTCTTTGCAATAGATAACTCGCAATTTATTTAAAAAAGCGTACTTACGCAAATCTTCACTGATGAAATACCTATTACCATTTCAGTAGAAATAAGAGCTTTATAGTAGTAGTAGACCTTTTTGTGGCAGAGCTCGTCCGGAGTACTACCGGCATGCTTATGTCTGCCGCCAAGCAGCGGTGCTCTGTCCCACACCTTTACCTCAGGTTTTGACAGCCGATTATCGCGGTTGGCAGTGGCCACTGCTTCCGGGGCTGTGGGTTTGATTTCCTCAACTCGAAAATGTTTGTGTGATGAACGTGAAAGTTTTTCAGTGTCTGGGTGTTTATCTGTATATTATAAGTATTTATGCAAACTATTCATAAATCATCATCAGTTAACTTAGTTCTCATAACACTAGCTACGCTTACTGTGGGACTAGATGGCGATGTGTGAATCGTCTTGCCATTTTTTTTAAGTTTAAGGTTAATGGCCACAGAGAGACCTTCCTAGCATTTCTTTTCTATGTTTTTTTCTTCTTTTACGCCTTTTGGTTGCCTGGAAGAAATCGCTATGTAGCGATAAGGTCATTAAATTGTACTCTCTTGCTCTGTAACTACTTTTTTCTTTGGTGTACAATAAAAGTGTAATCATTCATTTTTCCATGACACAGGGAATCCTAGTGTGGAAATCAGACTTTATATGTATTCTTTGGCTTACTTTTTATGTGTTTGATCGAAAAAAAAACATTCGATCATTCATCAGCACTTTGCTTGCATGCCCTTAGAAATATATAGGCAATGGTGGGCCTATTGTTTGGTCCGTCTATATTACTACAAAAATTAAAAACTTTGGCGAGTGTGCCCAAGAACTTCACAATCTTGTTCCTCCTACCCCCTTCTACCACAGCACAGCGAGACACCGTGCGCGGTGGCATCCTCGTGGTTGACATTCCATCAACACGCACGAAACGTTTTTTATCCGCGTTTCTGATACGCACCACTAAGATGTGGAACGCCCTCCGGGCAACTGTGTTTCCTGCCACGTATTATTTGGGTACCTTCAAGACTAGAGTGAATAGGCTTCTTCTAGGCAAGCTTGCTCTAACCTAGACCACATCATTGCTTTCTAACGGGCATGATTGTCGTCTTCGACCATCCGCAGTCGAGTAATAATGTAAAACAAAAGATGTATGTACCTTATAAAACGCAGAAATTTTGACTACGGAACTCCGTAAATTATTTCGGAAAGAATTTAGTGTGAAATAAACAACTGCGTAGTTGATATACAACGATTTAGTTTTCCTTCGCCAAATTTATTGAAGCAGCTGTTCAAATTTGTTTCCATGTCTATACTGTTATATTCAGCAAAGAAATATATAGAATTGTATGAAATATTTAAACCTAACGATTTCGTCCACATGGACACAAATGTTTGACCGACTGATTAACTTATCCAAACACGTTTTTAAAGATTTCGTCCGCTAATCTTTGGGATCGCAGAACTAATTTTTACAGCCTGGTAGGGAATATTGCGAGGAGTAATCTAGGCTTATTTTAAAAATGAAATAGAAGAACCGATTTTGATAAGACTTTTAGCGAGGACTATTGTCGACTTGTTCTTACTGCGCCATATAAGGAAATAGGAATTCGGCACCAACTGTTTTTATGGCACCTTTCGATGACACCTTTTGATTTTCTTAGTTAAAAGTTTAAGTACTGAAATGAAAATGAAATTTTGGTCGTGCTTAGTTTCCGGCAAAGACCGCGGTGATAGCCCAGTGGTTAGGACTCCGGCTTCACTGTCGGCGGGCAGAGTTCGCACGCACCTTTAACTTTCTAAGTGCGTTTTAAGTAATAAATATCACTAGCTTCAGCGGTGAAGAAAAAAATCGTCATGTATGAACCTGACGGCCGAGTGGCGCAGTGGGCAGCGACCCTGCATTCTCAGTCCAAGGCCGTGGGTTCGATTCCCACAGCTGAAAAATGTTTGTGTGATGAGCATTAATTTTCTTCAGTGTCTGGGTGTTTATATGTATTTTATAAGTATTTATGTATATTATTCATAAAAATATTCATCAGTCATCTTAGTACTCATCACACAAGCTACGCTTACTTTGGGGCTAGATGGCGATGTGTGCATTGTCGTAGTATATTTATTTATTTATTTATTTATTTATCGTGAGGAATCCTGCATTTCTGAGTTCTCCATAATGTTCTCAAGTGCTTGTGAAGTCCTCACTGGGCCAGCGTAGTGGACTACAGCCTTCTCATCGTGGGAGGACACGCGCCCTGTAGTAGGTAGTGATTTGGCGTTCCGGGACGACGCCCTGTAGAAAAAAACTAGGGCAATGGGTCTAGTTTAGCCTGTTACCATCTTAGTCTGTATCATTTCTTACCACTAGCTGAGATAGCAGTTAAGGGGTAACTTGTGGAAGTAGAATAAGTTATAAGTAGCAGAGTTTTGAGATAGAGCTCGTCCGAGGTAATATGACCACTTTTAAAGTTACTTATTTCTGCCGCTAAGCAGCATTGTTGCAATGCTGTGTACTGGTCTGAAGGGCAGTTATTACAAGCACGTGAGGTTTAACACCTACGCCTCAGGTTAACGGACACAGGGCTGCACGTTGCGTCCTGAAACGTGCTCCTGGCATGCCCAACGAATTGTTACTCTGTGCTGGTAAGTTCAAGACTAGACCTGATAAATCTGGTGGGTCCGTCAATTAATATGCACTATAAAATTATTAATTAACGCAAATTTAATGGTGTAGGAAAATATCGTGAGGAAACCTGTATGTTATTAGCTCTCCTTGAAACTCACAAGGGCGTGTGAAGTCTACCAACCGCACTAGGCCAGCGTGTTGGACTGTTCCCACCCTTCTCATGTTGAGAGGACTGTAGTGGATCGTTAGTAAAATTGGAAATAAATGAGACCAACTGGGCAGTTAACACGGGCCTTAGTGTATATTGATCGTATACGGTTCAGAGCGAAGGTCAACTTGTCCAGATGACATTGTATAATTGGAAAATGACTTTACGAGCGACCTCCGAGCTATCTATTCAATAGTTATGAGCCATGCGAATCCGCTGTGGGAACTGCTTGTGGGAGCTTCATGATAATTAAACAAACCGGACAGATTGAGAGAACGTTTATTGAATACTATAAAATCACATTATTAAAAAAATAGAAATCGAAATTAACAGATTGCATAATCAAAATTTTTCATTAAAAAAAACTAGAATGCAATCCCTCTGGGTATTGCCATGCAAGAACTAAAACTCGAATTTAAGCATTAATTGGTTATAACTTAAAATCAAGTTTTATGACGCAAGGCGTACGACAATTTAAAATTTATCAATCTCAATGACTCGGTTTTGACATATTGTTGAAGTAAACATTTCACAATCATTAACTTTACAACAATTCAATAACATTATATATATATATATATATATATATGTATGTATAATACAATAAACAAATAGGCATGTCAGTGAAGCAGATTGTCTAAATATTTAAGCTTAAAATTATAAAATCAAGAATCAACAATAAAAAAATTCACCGTCATGCACTCGCGAGTTGAACCGTAAAAAATAAAAGTCATGCTTTAGAAATGTTTAGTGTTTGTTAGTCAATATTCAAAAACAAAACAACATCGATAACATAAATACTCCTACTTAACATATTAAACATTAATACTAACTGCGTGATTTGCGGGACTCGAAGGGAAAAGTAAAAATGTTGAGAAGATCAAAGTGACAAGTCAACGAACTTAGAAAATAAAGAGGCATTCTTACTTTTTCCTCCCGAGGCCTTATCATGATTTAAGATATCGTTAACAAAAGATATTAACCTCGTGTACTCAATGCTACAAATACAAAATACTACTCCTAGGAATGCACGAAATTGCAGAGAAACACTATCACGTAGTTTAAGGTAAATAAATAATTGAAATGTCCTAGTGATTAGTCTTTTCTGCAAATTTCATAGTATTCCTCGCGTGATAGGTTGACAACAATAAACAGATATATGAAAATTTAGGTCTAACATTGAGCACAACGGGTTTTATAACACGGTGGAAATAAAGCTAATGGAATACAGGCAAAGTCTGCATCAGACGCATTCGTTATCTGAAACAAACAAAAAAAAATCAAATAATATGTTTAGGCATAAAATCAAAATGTAACAGTAAAAAAAATGTGGATAAATTATGCATATAATAATAGAACGTAGCAGATATAACGTAGAAAAATCTAGTTATGCTAAAATTGAATATTAAGGAAAGTGACGAAACTGATTTTACTTTTGTCAAACGATAACAGGTTTTAAATTCCATAATCAGTCAGATCAAATATGTATGCGCGATATGTGGAATTTAATATAAATTGGGACTGGCTTATGTCTCAGACTAAATTACCACCTTAAAAAAACAATACTAATGTAATGGAAATAAGACCATATAATGAGCAAGAGCTGTCCTCTCATATAATATACCCAAAACCCCATAGTTTTATTGCCCCGTTATAATATATTTAAAACCCAAAACCAAAATTTTAAACATCGACACTCCTGTTCTGCCTGTTTGCAATGAATTAAAATATTTTTGTCGAACTTGAAACGATAACGATTCATCTTTGCTATGTCTTTGTTTGATATCTGCTTTATATAATTCTCACTTTGGCCTTTGCATATTAATATTTAATGTAAGTTTTTTAATTTTTTTATTTAGTTTAGTTTTTAATTATTCTATTAATGTTATAGTGTAGTGTGTAGTGATGGGTCATAGATACCAAATAAATAAATAAATAAAATAAAATTGAAAACTATCTTTAGCTGTTTCAACAATTCCAAAGTCCAAGTCGCTAGTAGTTATGTAACATGAAGTTGTGACGGATATACAAAGTACCATTGCAAGAGTCCCTTTTGAAGACTTTGGTAACAAACCGTAGAAATAAGATCTCAATAGAAAACTATGTAATGTGAAATTTACTGAACTACAAAATAACAAACAATAAAGAAAAATAAATGACGGATCATTCTATTACATGTGCGACATGAAGCTTAAAGTAGATCGCATGTACGGTATTCATCTTATCGTTGCAAAATTTCAAAGGAATTTGGCGATTGAAAAGTTGCGATTGCGAAAGATGACGTTTCAGTTATGACCAATTGTTCCAGACCCATTGTAAACTCTTAACGACTAATGGTTGACTCTCCAAACTCGAAAGCTAAGAATACCCTTAAAATAATCTGATGTCATTATACCATATCAAATTTTACAACAAAGTCGAGGAAAGGGGAGGAATAGAAATTAATATCGGAGCAATGACGTTGCATTATTCTGATGCCCACCGCTCGATACATGAATACCGAAAATGGTTTATTAATGAACATACTCGTATATTGTGTATTACAAACATTATTTTATTTGCAAAAGAGCTCAATGGAATTTAGAGTTGTTCCATCATTACCGTCGCAAACCCACTTCAAATATAATCTTTAACATTAGAGACATGAATGGTGACAATTGTTAAAAAAAAAACGAAACAAAATTGAAAGGAATAAAAACAGTGTCAAACCAAGCAGAAAATTACGCAAAGGGTTCTTTTGGGCCTGATAATCTTTCTCTTTACCGAATTCTGTACAAAAGAATTGGCTGCAATCTTAACTATTAACAAAGGCAGCAGACATAATATGGATAAAATGATTACATAAAAATGCCAAAATTAATATAAAACGTATAATATAAAAACCCTATTAATATGCCCTATGGCTATTAAGGGCTAATAAAACTTTTTAGAAAGGGACATTCTTGGCAACCCTCCTTAAAAATCTAAAACCATAAACCTCATTTCCCAAAATAATATCAAAAAAAAGCTCAATGATATAGCCGTTATCCTTGATACACTGTAGAAGTTTGGCACTTAAGCTAATTGGATATTACCACAAAAAGCCGACGGTACCATCTGCTAAGCATTATAATCTCTATTCACTTTAATTTAAGATATAATTTCCCGTAGCCGAATAACTAACACGGTAGGTCATATAATACCGGTGGGATTAGGAAACGGGGTAAATCGTAGCGATATCTTGAGGCGTGGGCCAAATCGAGGTCGTGACGAAACTGATTGATAACGTCTGGTGTATTTATTTTGATAGCCCGGCCTATCGCTGTTGCTATGCCAACATTTGTCTTTGTTTGATATCTGGTTTATATAATTCTCACTTTGGCCTTTGTCTGTGGATAATTATGATAAGCACGTAAGTTGTCACGCGGCAGTGAAGTTTAGTTACTGACCTCAACTATTACCACTTATGGAGGGTGGAGGAGGTAAGTTAAACCGAATCTATGCAACAAAAAGTGCCAGCTAAAAAGCGTTAATTTATTGTGGCGTCCAAAATTTGTAACACAGTATAATATTAGTTCCAGATAACTCCGTAAGGCACAAGAAATCAGCTGTCATTGGTTTATTGACGGCCAGTATTGTGGTATTAATAGAGGTCAGTGTAGCGCATCTGTCGCGTGCATTCTGACTGTTGCGTCACATATCAATTACAGTTCGCATCGTAACCACCACACGCAGGCCCGTATGAGCAGGCCCCATACTATAAGTGTATAGAGAAATCTTCATTTCATTTCTTTTTTGTGATAATTGACGTGAAGAGCAGATGGTTGGTATACGTGATGGTGATCGGTCATCGCCATCGCCTATAAACAGAGCAACAATTTGCAGGGCATTGGGTTGGCAAGGAATTGGGTCCCACAAAATTCCGCCCTATAATCTGAGGAGTATGTGTTACGCGTCATGCGCCTATCTCTATTTATCTCTAACACTCTCTACGTTAATTTATTGGTACTTTTCACAGTAATTTTATGGCATTTCTACAGTTACAGACCATGAACGTCTGTTTATATACTTCATTTTTGTTATTTTTGTAATTTTATGTGTCTATGCCGAACATGCGACATACGTTTTTAAGTTTCAAATAGTTTTACATGCACGCCCCAAAATATATTGGGTTTTTTTTTTGGCATACATAGTGAATAAAAATCATGCCATTATCAGCAATGGATTGTCGTAGGCTCGACTAGTTTTTGAAGTTGTACTTCTTTTGGCGCGAGAGTAAATTTGTAATATGCGCGCACACACCGTCACCAAAAACCGACACCTTGAAGTTAGCTATAAGGTTTGACAGTGTACACTTTCAATTGTCAAAGTCTGCCGGCTCATTCCGGTGATTTAATTGATTCAATTGTACAAAAATCTCAAATTTTAATGGTGAGTGAAACTTGGTTGTCCGATAGTGAGATAACTAGGTAATGCGTTATAATAAAACTTTCAATGTATTTAATACCTTTTTTTCTATTGTTAGTGTCGTTTTCTCTACAAACGTAAAATTACGCGATTTTAATCTTGTTACGCGAAAGAAGTAAATCTAAATTCTAACGCGTGTACATACACGTAAGTACACACACGTTTTAAAACTGTTTTGACACATTCCTGCTTCTATATCATCAGACTGATCGACCATTGCCTGTATATGCGATTAATACAAAAAAGTTACGTAAAAAGAAACCATTTAGGTTAGCTTTCAGATCCAATCAAAATACTAGAAGAATAAAGACATCGCTAATAAAACTTTCAGAATCATCAAGATTGAAACGAACGTTACATCGATTCCAAAATTCGTAAATCGAATCGATTACACGTCGCGATAAATGAGACTTCTTTGTCGTATTTTCACTAGACTTGCAGACCAGTATTTATTTGAATATTTAGCTGTGTTGTCCGCGCCGTTCGTCGGCGTTTAGTAAGGATTTTACAAAGGCCGTGGGGACCGTTTTCTTTGTATTTAATATGATATTGTATGGATGGAAATTATCAAGTATACATGGAATGGAAAATGTAGAATAGAATAGGAAAACGTTATTGCAACACAACACAATAGGAAAAAATAGGAAAACAGTAATAGTACTTAGTGCTAGAGTGCAAAGTCGGCCTTATGTAATGTACTTATTATTTCAATATATTGTTGAAGCGGTGATAGCGCAGTGGGTGCTCGACTTAACTTTCGGGGGCCGAGTTCGAATCCCAGCACGCACCTCTGACATTTCTAAGTTATGTGCGTTTTAAATAATTAAAAATATCACTTGCTTCGACGACGGTGAAGGAGAACATCGTGAGGAAACCTGCATGCCTGAGAGTTCTACATAATGTTCTCAAAGGTATGCGGAGTCCACCAATCCCCACTGGGCCAGCGTGGTGGACTACGGCCTTAACCCCTACTCATTATGGGAGGAGACCCCTACCCCGTAGTGGGCCGGTAATAGGTCGATATGATGATGATGATATTTGTACGCCAGGAATGGATGCATAATATGATGACGGCCGATTGGCGCAGTGGGCAGCGACCCTGCTTTCTGAGTCAAAGGCCGTGGGTTCGATTCCCACAACTGGAAGATGTTTGTGTGATGAACAGGAATGTTTTTTCAGTGTCTGGGTGTTTATATGTATTTTATCAGTATTTATGTATATTATCCATTGAATAAATATTCATCAGTCATCTTAGTACCCATAACACAAGCTACGCTTACTTTGGGGCTAGATGGCGGTGTGTGTATTGTCGTAGTATATTTATTTATTTATTTATATTTATTTATATCGACAAATACATAAATAAAACCTTTCTGTTAACAAGGCATAGCCTGAAATGTATTTGATTGGTAGCTTAGTTTGGACGTGAAGGACAAACAAACGAACAAACACACTTTTGCATTTTCAATATTTCTTTATGTTAGGATGAGTGCATTTATAATATTAGTTAAAATATTTGTGGTTAAAATGGTGATATTAAAAGAGAATCGATATTTCCGGCGCAGGGAAATTTAATAATTTATAATTTCTGAAATTTATCTGGTTTGGGATGCTTTGCATTCTATTTATCAAACTATCGAGTAAGACGTGCCGGCAAGGAACTTGCCGGCAAGCAACTTGCGTTTAAACGCTAACTAGGTAAGTTAATTTATAGAAGTTAGCCTTTAAACCTCCCAAAAACTTTCTTATTTAGTTACTAGTTATAATCTACTAGGCTGATACACTATAAACTTCTTAACTCACCTGATGGTGACGAAGCGGGCTAACCTGTTCGGGGTATGGCAGTCATATTAAAATTGTTTGTCGGTAGAGTGGTAACTAGCCGCGATCGAATCCTCCTGACCAGACAAAAGAAAATTCTAAATTTATAAATATTCAAATTGCCGCTATCGGGGATCAAACCTGGGACCTCCCACTTAAAAACATAGCGTTCACCGCTCCACCAACCTGGCGTGGTGAGTGCTATAAAGTGGGAGGGGTTAGATCGGCAAACATAATACTGCACGAAATCCGAATACAAAAAAAGAGGTAAGACTATGACGCGGACGTACTCGTAGCTGGCCCACTAGAAACGACCAAAGCAATGCCAATTCGTCGGTTACAAAACCTAAAACTTTACTGAGCAACCTATCCTCAAATCTCCGGTGTAAAGGCGCCTTAACAACAATTGTTAATAGTATTTACGTCATTGCGAAATCGCCTTTTAATTGATCTATAGAAATTCGGCCCGGTGACACAGTTCCCTATAAAGCCTTCAGCTGAGTAAACCTGACGAGTTTACAGTAACGCCTTTCAGACAATGACGCAATCTATATCAATATGTATAGAGACTGTGTATTTAAAATTATCTTATAGCGAGAAAGCTGGTGGAAATTTTGATACAATACTTTATAATTTACAAGTTTTTCCACGTGCAATCGGTGCCAAGCGAGTTCGCCGGATACATATAACCTTTCGCCCTACACGAGTATTATCTTTACATAGCATAAAACAAAGTCCCGCCGCAAAGTCTGCACGCTTAGATCTTTAAAACTACTCAACTTATTTTCATGCAGTTTTCAGTAATAGACAGAGTGATTCAAGAGGAAGGTTTCTATGTAGAAAGCATTATAGCATTCTATATAGTTTTAGAGAAAAGCAAAATAATTCAAAGATTTGTAATGTGATGTTGTACCAAACATACTTTTGTGTCCTTTTTTCCAGCTTAACCTTACGAGATAGATTTAATGAATGTATTACGTAATCGTATGTATTATAATCACTCCAAATATGGTGTAGCCACATTAACCATCTACATTGCACCTGTGAGAAGCCGGGCGTCGCTAGTATCATACAACGTGTAAATGAAAACCGAAATAATACTTCACAGGCTTTTAGAGGTACATTATGTACTGTCTCTGAGACTTATGAAATCATATTATAATAGTTTTTGAGTAAACCACTGCCATAGTTTTTACTGAAGAAGGCAGATCACATGCAAAATTAAAAACATGTGACTCGTGTCACTTTATTAGGTACACGTTGCGTAGCGTAGGTACTATGCGCGTGTCGGTCTTCTATCTTCAATAGGGTTGTCATAAGTAAATACTCAGAATGTTTTGAATTAGTTTGTATGGAAAAATAAACATGCTTTTTTTGATTTAATATTTTTACAGGGTACCTTATATACTTATGCACCCTTCAATATTATTTAGTAATTCTTTTACACGTTGTATTTATTATTGCGTTTTTAAAAACTTATAATTAAATAATATTTGGCACTCGATATACATTTATTTTGTACCCGAGCGTGAGAGCTATATTTATAGTATTAAAAGGATAATTGTAGTCCACCAAATCGCATTGGAGCAGTGTGGTGGGCGTATTCCTCAAAACCAACTTGCCTAGAATAGACCTATATTTCAATGATAAATGATCACAGTATTCAAGGTGGTTGAGGCTGTTCGAAAAGAATAACAATTTTTTGTTTTGTTTAAAGTTTCCACTTTTTTATTTATATCATAAAATGTAATGAAAAAAATAATCCAATAAAACAGTAAAACTTTTTTATGCCAGTTCTGTAGAATTGTAACTTTCTTGAACTTGGCCATTCTATTTAGGAATAATCCCATGCAAAAAGGGTCTCAGCTGGGAATGTCATGTATAAATAAATACGAATTCGGTTTTTTTATTATAAAGATATCAGCAACAGACCAAGCAGATGGCTCACCTGATGGATGGATGAAAACCACCGCCTATAAACACACGTGTACAATATAATAATGGGTTTAGGATACTGTTGGGTTTGCCGAGGTTCGGTTCAGCGTCTGGGATGTTCGCTCGGGAGCGAATCGATCATTTTTACGCCATTATAAGGAAAAAGACGGTATCCCTCCTGACAAGGATGCGGTCGAGCTCGAACAGTATCCTGAATATGGTAGCGGGAAAGTTTGATTCACCTATCTTGCAACACTTCAAGTCGGTGCTTGTACGGTGAAGCAAACTGTCTTGAATTTATCCTATAATATAATATAATTCTATAATATAATTAATTAATACTAACATAGTCGTTTCAGTTGTATTACTTAACAAAGGTGGACCTTAGTTGTCTTAATAAAGAGATTATTATTATAATTCCCACTTTGCCGGGCATACAAGGAAAGTATCCATCGAGTATTCGATCGAGAAAGTACTACCGTCATGCCCATTTCTACCGCTAAGCAGCACAGTTGAAATGATGTGTTCTGGTCTCAGGAGTGGGTGCCGCTGTAATTACAGGCACTTAACTTGTGTTAATGTATAAAATATCTTTTGTTTGTTTATATATTATATTCTATGTTGACATCCGATTGGCATGTATGACAGCCGATTGGCGCAGTTTGCAGCGCTCCTGCTTTCTGAGCCCCAGGCCGTGGGTTCGATTCCCACTACTGGAAAATGTCTGTGTGATGAGCATGTATATTTTTCAGTGTCTGGGTTATATGTATATTTTAAGTATTTATGTATGTTATTCATAAAAAATATTCATCAGTTGTCTTAGTACCCATAACACAAGCTACGCTTACTTTGGGGCTAGATGGCGATGTGTGTATTGTCCTAGTATATTTATTTATTTATTTATTATTTATGTTATTGTCCTTTTCAATGATTATTTTGTTATTGTTTAGTCGCGAGGATTCAGTGACGACGAAGATAATGGGGCCGGCTGAAAACAAGTGCTGCGCGTTTTAGTATGCAGCTATACTGAGCCAGCTCCTTTGTCACACATATTTTTTAATTTTTATACTTCAACAATTTTATGACACAAATGTAACATTTCACACAAATGTGTGACAATAAATAAGATTTTTCTTTCTTTAACACCTACGCCTCAAGTTGATGGACAAGAAAGCACTTTGCAGGATGCGTTCCTTACATGCCCTGCGAAGTGTTGCCCTGTTTAAAGGCGATTGATTTTTTTTCCCCCACTTACTATCAGGTGTGCCATGTGCTGTTTCCGTCAATTAGTAGGTACAAAAAAGTGTGTTTCAGCTCCGACGCACGACTGCAGTTTATTCCTTAAGTACGATTGTCGAAACATACACAAAAAGAGTTTATTTAGCTGAATAAAGATTAATACCATATGAAAGGGTAAATTAAAAATCCTGTGCAATTTATTCACACACGGCGGAAGTGTAACTTCTTAGAAGTAGCCTACGGGAGATTGAGGTGGATGTAGAGTATCAGAACTATTAAGATAAATGTAATGTTTTATTTAGTTTCCATGGTAACAAGAATAGGAAAAAAAAATTATAATGTTTTCTATCTCCCTCTCTCCCATGTATTTATGTGATTGTTTCTTTACGTAGATAATATTCGGTTTCCTTGGTAACTTAAATAGGAAAAATAAGTTCATTAAACGAAAGCGACGTTGTATGTTTGAGCATCACAGTTGGCGGGCATGCAACGTCGCAAAGCGAAAACGTAACGAGGTCATTCATCAGTAGATTTTACTCCTCACATTTTTCACATACCGGGCGCCTTATATAATTATGAAAATCGATCCTTAAGGAGTAAAATCCATAAATATATAATAAACATTTATATAATAAATAGCCTGAATGATTATATTTAGATCTAGATATCAAATTCAACAGTATTTTAATAGCATTTTAATATCGATGCACTTGACGTTTCGGATATCGATGCGGTATTACTTTATTTACACGATAAGTTGCGATTACAAGAAGATTATAATAAATAATGATAACAGATAAATTATTTGTATTCTATCAAAACTTTTTTTTTATTTTATTGGCCGAACTTAAATTAAAGAATATTTTTATTTCAAAGAATAATTTATTTTGATAAATTTATGTAATTTATTGCAATTTATCATAACAACATTGAAGCGGCAATAAAATTTAAATTCATCTTCACAATATGTTGTTCCGTCAAGTTATGTTACACCTGAAAGGCTAGTTTAACTTGTTGAAATAAGAATATAATAATACCATGTGTCACCAGGTGATAAGTGTACATTTTGAGCTGCCTCGAACTTTAACGCTGCTGACACCATTTAAATAACTAATCTCTGCTTGTAAACTTTTTGAAAGATGGAGAGAGAAAAAGACAGCATAATTATTACAATAAAGGCATTCTTACCATTGCTGAAAGTGGTGACTGGTAGCTTACGTAGTATTTACGGTAAAGCCAAACCTGTAACAAGAAAAATTAGGTTAATATAAAATATTGAGAATAACGTAGCTACCTTGCAATCGCAAGTACAACGATCGACGATCACGGTACATCGTATTTAATAAGAAATAAGTGTAGAAAAAAAAGCTGCCCTGATCCCCTCCTCGCGTAGTAGAGGGACATGCCGTGGTGGTTTATAGTTTGGGTAAACGAATCCCACATAACCTCTGTCCTGGCCAAAAGGATAGAGGAAGCCATAAAGCTTTTCCAACGCGACAAAAAAAAATGGCATCCCATTTATAAGACCACTGAGCCAGGCAGTCGAAAAAAACAGTGAATAATCTCTATTAGTAATAAAACTACCACTGGTTCGGAACATTACAATAACTTCAAAGAACCAGCGCACAAATGCACAATTCCTACCGCAAGAATCATTTCCCAACTATCTCTTACAAATTGACGTCAGGGAAAGTGTACGTACGATAAAAATAAAAACATACATATCAAGATAAGAGAAATTGATATCGGGTATCGCGCGAGCTGCAACCAGACCGTCTCACTTAGGTCTAGATCACGTCTAGATCTAAAAATATGCTTAACCTATCTGAGAGAAATCAATAAAACCCGCCGACGTTCGCACACGTACGCAATCCATTCATTAAACATAATGCACTATATAGCACACACGCGCGATAAAACTGCATTGCACTACATTAACCATTGAGGAGGCGAACACACTAAGATAAATGTTATTGATATGAAAAATCTAGATGCACATTAGGAATATGTTACAAAGATTTTCATTAACAGCCTATAATAGTTGTGAAAGATCACTTTTTCTCTCAATCATCTGATGACCAGGGATAGTTCACTGCTCCCTTCTTCCCTTTTTTTTATTTTTTATTATTTATATTTCAGGATAATTATTTATTTTGTTTCATATTTAATTTATTATATTATTTTTAAGTAAGTATAATTTTTATATATTATATTTATAATGGTAGTTATTTAATTATGTAATATGTGTATATATATATATTAAAATAATGAAATATTTAATTTATGGGTATATGTATATGCACCACCTAACTATTTTCTCTATTTTTTATCATCGCCATTGGTTGCCTGGAAGAAATCGCTATGAAGCGATAAGGCCGCTAAATTGTATACGCTGTTTTGTTATACTTTTTTTATGTACTATTTGTGGTGTGCTATAAAAGTATATTTATTTATTAATTCATTCAATAGTTCACTGATGGGCTATAGAGTAACAATCGGGATCCACCCGGGATTTTTCCGAAACTACCACGCTAGGTAAGACGGGTTGGTGATCGCAGTGGATGGTAGTAATAGAACAAATGACGCTGCTTCCCTTTCTCTTATTCGTCTCGTATGACAACCGCGGGAAGAGGAGGGAGGGGGGAGAATTGTATTATATCCTGGGCTTTTTTATCAATGATGTTTTCAAGTAAAGCATCCTGGTCATTTTCTCGCCCATAAAAGCTATGATTTAAGGAAAGGCCCTAATGATGTTTTGGTTTCAATTACCGATTAGTGTGCGATCATTCTTGGCCCAGATCAGAGTCTAAGCTAATGGGTGGAATTCATCGGCTTATCACCATACCGGCAAAGGTAACGATCAAGCGATAAAGCTTCTCAGTACGTTGTTAGTTCAATTTTAATTAGAAAGATAAAAAAATAAACAAATTGCATGTTTCTTCTCGCAGAAACGCGTTTTGCATAACGTTTAAAACTTAACCATCAAAAAACAATTATATATATATATATATATACGGTATACTAGTGAATATTCATGAAAACTTGAAGTGTATATCTAGGGTTAGTAAGATCGTCGACTCTACTACGATAGTACGGGCGGAGTACTATAAATGGCGCTTCATTTTCCGACCTATATCGGACGCGGGTTGCAACTTGCAACCGTTGCATTTACAACCTTATCCCCATTACGTTACAACTATTATGCTGTTTTAAGTTCACAATCAATTGAAATCGAACTCTATTTTCTTGCCCATAAAGTCTATATTTGCTTTTCTTATAACTCTATTGCAAGTTTAAAGGCAATTGAATCTGAACTCTGAACGTATTACATAGAGTTCATATTTGAAGGGTTACAAATGTTTATTTGACGTTAGGAACCCCGTCTAGCAAGAGCTGTGCAGTCTACCGCGTCAGACGTATCTATTTATAGAGTTGGTACATTATAGTGTAAGAGACAGTTTAAAAACTATCGAAACAGGTAATTCTGGCATCATGACACGATACACACAGACTTTATTTTAGCGACACGTTGTGTGTATGTAATTCTTACTAATATTATAAATGCAAATGTGTGTATTTGTTTGTTTGTTTGCACTTCCTTCACGCCCTTACTAAGCAACGATGCCAACTTGATTTTGGTTAAGAGTTAATTGAAAGGAAGTTATTCAAATATCAAATGTGGTTCTTCTTCAAAACATTGCATAATGGAATATTATACTATCAAAGTTATTTTTAAAGGACTTACACAATCCGATTTAATTATTCTTATCATGGAGTTCATACAAAACTTTAGATGTTGTGTCCGTATTATAATAGAATACCTCATCTTATTATGAGGGTGAAAGTTAGTATGTAAGTGCGTGTGTTTGTCACGCCGCAACTAATGAAAGAATTTAAAAGAAATTTTGAATGGACTTAAACCCGGAAAAACCATAGTTCCTGCTCGATTTGTAAAAAACCCGAATTTCACCTCGTCGAGATTTCAGTATGCCTATAGTTTGCCATATCACCATTCCTCAAAACTCCATTTATACTCGCGGTAATTGTAATAAAAATATTACAGACCTATTTTCACTGCGGGGCGCAGCTATTTTCACGCTCTAATTTCTTTGCAAAAATCGCTACTGTCTCTTGGTCTATAGCAACGTTAGCGATTAACTTTGGCTCTGCAGTTAATGCAGTCACGACAGTTGCCGAGTTGTATCGACTGCCTTGTTCCAGCGACACGGTGTTTGTATCAATTGTTCCACAATGGATCGAGTTGCGTAACACCCTGTACAGTCTGCGCCGTTTGATTATAGCGACGATGATAATGGGTTGCGAGGAAATTGTATTCGAATATCGAATACGGTTTTGGAACACCATGTATATAATACTAACTTTGAGAGTTCTACTTTGCTAGAGCAAGTTTGCAAAGTCTAATATAGTCGTGTGTCAACTCGAAAGTTACCCTCCCGGACATGCAGTCAGATTTACCCAAGTTACAATTTGCGTAATTTGAATGGAAAAGTGTCTTCGGTGCTATTTTTACACGCTTTATATTAGCTTCACCTGTATGTATGTTTGTAACCGACTCCTTTGGACTTGATTTTGATCCTCTTCAAACAATCCCATTTCGTTCAAACTTTGTAGATATATTGAGAACCGATGACAATACATTAATTTGATAAGATTATTCCATTTTTTTTTTTTTTAACAGGCTTGTGGAAACTGTCCATACGGTTGGGTCCAAGTTCTTTAAGACCCACCGTAAACATAGAACCAAAAAGTTCTCAGCCCATACACTCGGGCTTATGGAGAAGAGACAAGAAATGAGACTACAGTCTTCAAAAGATGCGTCTGAATATCGGCGTATTAATAGACAGATCTCGAAGTTGCAGACGAAAGACTTGCGACACTTTAACACTGAGAAAATTAAAGTCGCCATTGAGCGCAACAAAGGCTCGAAAGTGTTCGCAAGAGATCTGTCTATCGGACAGAGCCTGTTGACTCGCCTGAAGACTGACAATGGTAGTCTCATATCTTCTAAACCAGAGATCCTGAGTGAGGTTGAGAAATTCTATGGACAGTTATACACCTCAACACAAAAGCCTGTTGAAAGTTTGGCTAAAGACCCTAGAGCCAAATTGACCCGACACTTCACTGAAGATATCCCGGACGTCAGCCTTTACGAGATTAGTATGGCTCTCAAACAACTTAAGAACAACAAGGCACCGGGTGATGACGGAATCACAGCAGAACTCCTGAAAGCGGGTGGAAAACCGATACTTAAAGTCCTTCAGCGGTTGTTCAATTCCGTCATTCATCAAGGCACAACGCCAGAGGCATGGCACAGGAGCGTGGTTGTTCTGTTCTTCAAAAAAGGTGATAATACCTTGCTGAAGAACTACAGACCTATCTCGCTGTTGAGCCATGTCTACAAGTTGTTCTCAAGAGTCATTACGAATCGTCTCGCGAATAGGTTCGACGACTTCCAGCCTCCTGAACAAGCCGGTTTCCGAAAGGGCTTCAGTACCATAGACCACATACATACGCTGCGGCAGGTTATACAGAAGACTCAAGAGTATAACCGGCCACTTTGCTTAGCGTTTGTGGACTATGAGAAAGCCTTTGATTCGGTGGAAACCTGGGCTGTGTTAAGGTCACTGCAGAGATGCCGAATTGACTACCGGTACATCGAAGTTTTGAAGTGTTTGTACAAAAACGCCACTATGTCAGTCCGTATACAGGACCAGACTACGAAACCGATCCAACTGCAGCGAGGAGTGCGACAGGGAGATGTTATCTCCCCGAAGCTGTTTACCGCTGCGTTGGAGGACGTTTTTAAGCTTCTGGATTGGAACGGGCTTGGCATCAACATTAACGGCGAGTACATCACTCAACTTCGGTTTGCCGACGATGTAGTCATAATGGCAGAGACTCTGGAAGACCTTAATGCGATGCTCAATGACCTCAGCAGAGTTTCTCAACAGGTGGGCCTTCGTATGAACATGAGCAAGACGAAAATTATGTCTAACGCTCATGTTGCGCTCCACCCAATAATTGTTGGGAACTCTGCACTCGAAATTGTAGACGAGTATATATACCTAGGACACACGATCCAGTTAGGTAGGTCCAATTTCGAGAAAGAGGTAAACCGCCGAATCCAACTCGGATGGGCAGCGTTCGGGAAACTTCGTGACATCTTCTCGTCCAAAATCCCCCAGTGCCTGAAGACTAAAGTCTTCGAACAGTGCGTGTTGCCAGTGATGACTTACGGATCAGAGACATGGTCGCTAACTATGGGCCTCATAAGAAGGCTCAGAGTCACTCAGCGGGCGATGGAGAGAGCTATGTTAGGAGTATCTCTACGTGATCAAATCAGAAATGAGGAGATCCGTAGAAGAACTAGAGTTACCGACATAGCTCAGCGAGTTGCGAAGCTGAAGTGGCAATGGGCGGGGCACATAGCTCGGAGAACCGATGGACGTTGGGGTCTTAAGGTGCTGGAATGGCGACCCCGCACCGGTAAACGCAGCGTAGGTCGGCCCCAAACGAGGTGGACAGATGACATCAGGCGAGTAGCTGGGAGCCGTTGGAGGCAAGCGGCCCAGGACCGTGCATTGTGGAACTCCCTACAAAAGACCTATGTCCAGCAGTGGACGTCAATTGGTTGAGATGATGATGATGATGATTCCATTTTTCAATTTTCAAAATAACATTTTTGTTAATTAATATAATTTTTATCTATAGTCGATAAGGCAGGAATTATTTAAATTTAATTTCCAACCATTATCTCTAGCCGATTTCTCTATTATTAACAAATTTGATGGTGAATGGTTAACCGATTCATTATGCTATACCTAATAAAGATAGTGGTTTATGAAAAACTAAAAAATCACGCTTTTATAAATAAAGTAAACTAAAAGGTAGAAATTAGTTTGTTTTTAATACCTTTTATTTGAACTATTAATTTATTTACAGTAAAAATTCACATACTAAGCAGAGACAACTTATGTAAGTGGGAAACCGTCGCCTGTGAATAGACAAACAGTTCGCGGGTTTCGTGTTTCGTGGCATGCAAAGAACACGTCCTACAAACTGCCGCTCTGTGTCTATCAAAGACGTAGATGTTAAGCCTCTTGAGCCTGATTTTTTTTATTCCACTACAAGTTAGCCCTTGACTGAAATCTCATCTGGTGGCAAGTGATGATGCAGTCTAAGATGGTAGCGGGCTAACCTTAGGGTTATGGTAGTCACACCCCTAATCGGTTTCAACGCGACATCGCACCGGAACACTAAATCGCTTAGCGGCACGTCTTTGTCGGTAGGTTGGTAACTAGTCACGGCCTTAGCCTTCCACGAGACCAGACCAGATAAAATTCAGAAATTATAATTTTTTCCTGCCGGGAACCGACCTCCTACTTAAATTCACAGCGCTCACCGTTGCTCCACGGAGGTCGTCAAATTTTTATTAACAAACGCCCGGGTGTGTTTGACGGCATGCTGTTTGGCGGCAAAACGGTGGTTTTGGTTTCAATTCTGTAACAAATCTATAAGCTAAACTAAATTGGCAGGCTATTCTATTCTAGTTGAAATTTCATAAAGCGAGCTATTTCAACATAGACCTACATAAATCTAGATGAACAGGTTGCGCAAAAAGTCGCGTGAGGCGCCACGATAACGATAAGGTATCATTCCGATTGGCGCATTCTACATTAAGGTCAACACCCACTGCACAGTGCAGAGTGCCTTCATCATTGTGAACCGATTATTAGCCCTTATTATTATATTATTATTATTACAGAGCTCGAACTGGTTCAAAATTCAAAATAATTCAAAATTCATTTATTTCAAGTAGGCCTACTTTATAAGCACTTTTGAAACGTCTCAAAACTGAACACTACTCGTAAAAAAAATGACATCGTAAACAACTAAACAACAAGTAAAAATTGTATGTTTGTAGTGACCACCGGTTCGGAAAGCAGATTCTACCGAGAAGAGCCGGCAAGAAACTCAGTAGTTGCTCTTTTCTTACAGGTTTTCTCGTACAATTTACTCCAGACTATGTCTGTAGACCAGTACTTTGGACAAGTACGGATTGGCAGACTTCACACGCCATTGAGAACATTATGTAGAACTCTCAGACAATCAGGTTTTCCATACAATACTACTATTGTGTAAATTTAAAGTGTAAATAAATAAAATAAGTACGGCTCTTCAGTTTATTTTAAACAATGAAGCGATTCATTAATTTCTATTTTAACCCCTAAAGTGGTAAAAATGGGGGTTGAAAAAAAAAAACATGATTAAGGACATAAAAATACTCTTAAAATGAAGAGGGCCTAGGGTACATAATTGGTTGGGAAAAACGCTTGTATTTCAAATATGGCAGAGTCGCGGGCAACCGCTAGTTACTACATAGTTTGCTTTCACGTCGCTGACTGCCTTAATCTCACCCTGTTGTAGACTTAGAGATATGATCGTTACATATGCGTCACAGTTCATAGGCCTTCTAGATAAGATATTATCAGGTATTTTTGAGTCTCGCCAATTTTACGACCTACCGTTGTCCCCAATCTGCTTGCACTGGTGATTATAAGGCAATGAATACGTCTATGTGTGAATGTCCATGATTATTCCACAGTAGGGTACCTAATTTCGCGCGATGCCGTTATTAGGCATGGCAAATTCAATATGGCGTATAGATGACACAAAAACACGCCAAGATAATAAATTCCGTTTATTCAGAGTTGTATTTTTAAATTAATGGAACGAGAAGTAAGAGCAAGACGAGCGAAATAAATCAATAATGAATCAAGGAAAGAGAAGATTAAAAAGAATTAAGGTCATTCACCATAATATTTATCAGGAGTGAAATGGGCATAACCTTTACTAACGATGCCACTGATAAAAAACGGAGCAAAATTTTTTTTAATGGATTAGAACTATAAACGATCTCTTCTCCCGTAATTAAAAAAAAAAAAAAAATTTGGCCTTATGACCTTAATCTCAGTTAAGTTATTTATTAGATCAAGATAAGTTATTTATTTACCGCACAAAATTTATAATATTTAACGCTTTTTAGATGCACTTAGTTTGTAATAAATAAAATAAATATTTATTTATTTTATTTATTACACAAACTAAGTGTATCTAAAATGTTTTAAATATAATAAATTTTGTGCGGTAAATAAATAATTTTAGATACACTTAGTTTGTAATACGTAACCCGATACACCAAAACCAAAAATGAAACCGAGAGCATGTCGATATTGCATGTCGAGCAAGTAAGCGCTGTTTAACACGTGACTTGATTCCATGAAGAACTTTCTAAAAAGGACGAGCTGAAGAGAAAGGATGACATAAATGCGCAATAAGATGGGTGGCTTGAACGAAGTCTCAGTAGTCTATCTAAAGACGTTGCAGATAGCATAACATCCGGATTTTGCAATGGATATGTAATTTACAGGGAGGATTTCCTAGTCAGTAAACGTATCTAATAAATAATATTAATAAATATAACAATATTTTAATAATGGTTTGATTTTAAAATAGCAAAAATAAAATTAATAAAATCCTGTAACAAAATTAAATTATTTTCAAAGTCATTTAACTCAAAGTAAATAAACAATTAAACAGAACGTAATCAATATTAATAAGTTCTTGAGCATTATTAACCCGATATAGGATCAAATTGGTTTAATGTAGTGAGGCCCAGAAGCTATAACACAACAAGTAAAAAAATTTACACAAAAACAAACTTTGTTAAACAACTTAACAGCAAGTAATAATTGTTTTCTACAACATTTCTAAGTCGGTGCCGAGTAATATGATAAATAACAAATTATATATATTCTTTGTATACTGTTTCTACTTAACGTAAACAAACTAGTTTTTTTTTTGTCAACAAATCGATTTATTAATCAGCAGCGACATACAGTACAATTGAGAACCTCCTCCTTTTTTAAGTCGGTTGATTACACACCGTCGTCTCAAGTTGGTAACCAGATGGGTGACTGATCTTGGATGTCCAAATTAGGCTTTTTCCATTCCGTGACTCGGTACTAATAAGTAAACACGATAACCAATTACTCAAACTGAGTTACAGACAAAAGAGCAAAAAGTAAAAGCCGTTGCTGAAGTACAGATCTATGGCACACAAGTCTATGTATAGCCTTTAAAGTAACTAGTCCATTTTGTGCAAATACAAAATCAAGTATATATTATGTATTTACTCAGGCGAAAGAGAGTACTCATGTGCATATGTAACCTTTGTTTGGTTATTGCAGACGGGTGCCACAAGGGAGTTCTCTTGCTACACATCATTAGCCACTCTACATTATCAACACAAATCATAGAAAAACAAACAAATAACCAATGTGTCAATACGTTGTACGTAACCAACATACTGTAGTTTTATGACAATCGGATATGTAAAGTGTCCCAGAGGGTTAAAATATTTGACCCTAACCAACAGGAAGTTCAATATGAGCTTGTATAAACATCCACGCTTTTTGACCTTAATTAGAAAAAAGGACGTGTGAACTTGCATTTAATTTCAGCATTTAAAATTAAATTCACACAAATATTTCAACAAACGTTCCCTGATGTACCGTTAACATGTAACTATGTTATTCATATACTAAGGGCGCGTACACACTTAGTGTCACATAAACTAGCACTATGTTTACTTGTTTCTCTAACTATACTTAAATATATAACTTAAACTAAAAACGATTTTATACCGACTTTTTAATAAATAAACAAATTTTTAGGCTAAGATCATATTTTTGTGAAGTAAAGAATTGAAAGTGCGTTTCGGAAGATCTCTCAAATTAAGTGAATCAAATATGAAAACTCTTTTTTTCTGGTTTTAACAGTTAAATATTCCGCTTTATCAGCAAGCCAATTATATTAAAATTTATTTAAATTAGATCAAAATGTTCTAGTGGAAACTTCACATTTGCAGAATAATGCTTTTGAGACTCGACCGTTATAACGAATATTCATATAAACAAACTGTGGAAAACAACATTTCATTTATTTAAGAACTTTTAACAAACATAGCTAACTTTAATGAATATGTGAAGTGTTAGAACTTCGGAAACACGTCCGAGGCCACCGAGTCTTTTTAAAGTCTAAGTTTTCGAATTTAAGTGAGTTATAAAATATTAAATATTTATTTTAACAATAACGATATCTGCATGCCTGAGAGCTCTCCATAATGTTCTCAAAGTCTCGTGGACTATACCAACCCGAACTGGGCCCGCGTGAATAACTACCCTTCTCATGAACGCATCAACAGTGCCAACTTGAAGAAAGAAATATTTTACTTATACTTTTGACATTCTGGGAGGAGGGGCCCGTGGCTCGTAATGACTGGTGATGGTGATGGTGATGATGATGAAGAAAGATACAAATTATATACTATGTTGTTGCGTAAAGACAAACCAACAACACATACTTTCGCATTCATAAGATTAAGTAGCAACGTTTGAGTCTTTCTGCACTTTGTCTGAGTAAACCCTAACAATGAGTCGCTAAGCGCCGGGGCTGTCCACAGAGGATGCTATAACAGCAATTGACACAGAAACCGGTGTTTACGCACTTACCGTCACGGTGCCGCGCGTCATAATGCCCCGTCGAGGACATAATAGTGGTTTACGAAATTATCGAATCACTTCATTCATTGTCATCGACGACCAAAGCGGAGGGACAAACGCACAAATTGTAACAATTTACACAGTTGCTGTATCCGCAAATTGCAGTCTAACAGAATTAAAACGGCAATCTGTTTGCATTTCATCAATTACTTGTCTATTATTGT
Source organism: Pararge aegeria (assembly GCF_905163445.1). NCBI lineage: Eukaryota > Metazoa > Arthropoda > Insecta > Lepidoptera > Nymphalidae > Pararge > Pararge aegeria. The sequence continues at coordinate 2,743,898 of NC_053195.1, read as the reverse complement.
TACCTAGGACATCGGGAATAAATAATAAGTATGTTATTTCTCAAGATAAGTAATTTCGTAAAGATTGTTTAAATGATTAAGTCGTGTATTGTTGACAAATAAACCAACAAAACAGACAAGCATTTGTAATATAATAATGGGTAAATCGATACATATTTACAAAGAAGAATGTTTTTATTAAGCTTGCACTGATCGCATGTTCAGTTAGCTCTTTGCCAGCGTTTAAGTTTTCTAATATTTATAATTCTAATTATGATTCAGTATTTTGATACCACTTCTTTTCATCACGCCATCCGTGAAACATTAAGGCTCATTAATTTCCTACTCCTTTTCCCAAGGTGAGAGAAGAAATGGAACTACGACAGTACTCAATTTTCGAATTGATTATTTATTAACAGATGTAAAGCAAATTAACCGGAACTGACGACTAAACGTAATCTCCGAGGCACGAAAGAAAGGCAAAGGCCGAATTGGTAGCACGCACGTCCCACGCTTCGTTTTCCTTGGATCTGGACCTGTATGATGTAGGACTTAGTAGTTAATAAACCCATACCCCCTAATCGGTTTCTACGCAACACCGTACCGGAACGCTAAATTGCTTAGCGGTACATCTTTGTTGGTAGGGTGGCAACTAGCCACGGCCGAAGCCCACGAGACAAAGAAGAGAGAGTTGTAGTACATTGTATTTTCGTTATCATATTTGTAACTAATTAGGAAGTAGAAGGCTTCCTACTAATTTTATAAACGTGAAAGTGTGGATGTTTGTTACTCAATCACGCTAAAACAGCTAAACGGATTTGGATGAAATTCGGCATGCATGTAGCCTATGGCATAGAAAAGAACATAGGCTACCTTTTATCTCGACTCTTTAAGAAGTTCCAGAGGGAAAATTGAAAATTGTATACGAGCTAAGCCGCAGGCAAACAGCTTCGAAATTTTGTATGCATGTCACCTATGCTATGAAAAAGGACATGTACTTTCTATATCGATCTCTCCAATAGTTTCCGCGGTAGGGTTAAAAATTGTAAACGAGCGAAGCTTTGGACACAATTCTGAAGTCCACGCAGACGAAGTCGCGGGCAGTAGCTAGTATAACATAAATATTTGTTTCGTTTTAACTTTGGCAACCATGATGCCACTAAAGTAAAAGTTAATGCTTTGTCTTAAATAATTTTATGAAGTTTATTTTGGATCTTGATAACTTGTTTAATATTTTGCACAAGTTAATGAAGGACGTTAACGTATGTGCAAGTTTTCACCCGAATGTGTGCATAAAAAATTTGATGTCCAACTTTTAGTTACCCTAATAATCGTTACACGTATATCTCAACTGAAATTGTGTGGCATGAATAAAACTTTATCGAATCGAAAGTTACTTTATTTCCTTGATTTAATTGCACTTCGGTTTTATGGAACTTTTAAACTCCAAACCGCCTTTATTGATGTCCGAATCAAGGATGTTAATGTGTTGAGAAACGTTGAAAACGATCGACTAACATCGCACGTTAACGACTCAAACTTCGCCTTTTTATTTTGTTTTTAATGTTTTATTTGAACGTGAACAAACTGAAATTAATAACAACAAGTTAACGGAACCGAATGAATGAACGCCGAAGCGCCGAGAAGATTTCACGACAAAAACTCACGAGAAAAAACTTTCGGTTGACGCTTTGTTAAATTATGATGCTCGTGTAAACCGTTAGGTCATTTCAACGAAATACGTTGAAAAAATAAACAAAATAAGCAAAGAGTTTCATTCATGAAGACACATGCGTCGAGCTCTCATGCCTTCAATCATCTGTGTCGTCTTGCGGTGGTCTTTGAATAAAAAATGCAATAAATCTTTTCCCTCCGGCTAAATGAAAAAGCAGCCACTTAGCGCTTAAGACATTAATAAAAACATAACCTACCTAATGCTCATGAAGATGGAGATGTCAATGATTGTTAGTTAGAATTTGATGTGCCGTGCTGGTTGCGGACCATTCAATTTGGAAATGAAACATACAATGAAAGAAATGTAAGTTGAAATCTTCGTCGAGTCCAAATAGACACTGAGGAACCCACACTTTTCAAGTGTGGGTTACAAACTTGTAAGAAAAAACGCATCTCACGACTTCTGAGTGGTTGTTGCTAAGAAAAAATAAGTTCAAGCGCAAGTTTATCTAACATTAAATAGGTTCACGATAAAATATCAGCCCAAATTCTATATTATAAATGCTTGTTTGTTTGTCTTTTCGTCCTTATTTTACCTGACTATGTAACCAATCTACTTGGTATTTGATGAAAGGACGGAGAGTAAAGTAGGCTATTTATCTCAGGAAAACATACGATTCCCACGGGATCACACGGTCCGACGAAACTGTAAAAGAACTAAAACGCGAGCATTAGTTATTTGATAAATAAAACTGTTAAAAATACGAGTATGTTTTTTGTACAATTACAGTTATTTTATTGTTAAGGTTAAAAGTTCGTTATGGCATTTTGCCAACAAACTAATCTAACTTATATTGTATATATTATCTACTTTTATCTATACCAATATTAGAGCTGAGAAGTATTTTTTTTTATTTGTTTAAACGGGCTAATCATTGGAAATAGCAGTCGTATATAAAAAATCTTTTTTGCACTTGATAGCCTAGTTCTTGACAAAGGTTAGAGGTAATTTTACAAAAATGGCGCTATGAACCTTTGCAGTAGAGCAAACAAATAACAGCGCGATCAGCCGATGCCACGCGGTGGATCGTAGAATAGCGGATTAAAGTGTGTATGGAAAAGAAAACTTGTCCAAAGTTGTACGCGGAGGAAAATTAGTCTGCCGCGGAGTTAATGGTCTGCCTAAATTTAAAAAGTTGATTCGTTTAAAATACACATTAACAATGGAGTTACATGAGTTTTCTCACAACCTTGAGCTGTATAGCAGAACAAAGATAGCCTGTTGTAGATTTTACTTTTTAATGTAACAGTTAGGTACCAGCCGATAATAAATTACTCGAGATTGTATCCTTTCATGAATCCATATACACTTGTCCGTTTCAATTGGATCAAACTAAAGTATCCTTTTATCATAATATTTTGTATTTTGCGGTCACCCATCCCGGGAGATTCCCACCGGGCCGTGAACGAATAATTTCAATGTAACCGCCTTATCGCCTTCGCTGCAAACACCACGAAGACATACGGTGGGAAAATATGGGAATCAATTTAACAAAGGATAATGACCTCAATGCAAAAAGAAATAAAGTCTGCAGGTGGATATTTTCGTGCGGTAATGTGCGAGTCGATAGCGGCTTCAAAGCACGTCTCGAGGAGCCCTAAATCTATAAAACTAGCAAAAAACCAATGCGCCTTCTAAGAAGCGCCCGCTCGTGATTGAATCTTTCATCTCGGTCCGTCATACAGACAGACGATAGATATGTATAGAGAAAAAAGGTTTTCCCGTTTTTGTGTTAGCTTATTAGTTTTTTATTGCCACGGGATGAAAGCGGCTCCTAGAGACAACTCCGATAGAGGAGTTACAAGCTCATTGGTGATATACACGCATTTAATGGCGCCATTCGATCGAAATCACCAATTAACAGGTTTTATTTTTAAGTGCAATATAATAGGTGATACATATTTTCGTTTCGTCATTAAAATAAAAGCTCCGAAATTAAGGGCCTGTATTTAAAGCGAAAGCTTTGAGTAAGATACGTAGAAAATATTTTATTGCACACAAATGCATGCACGTTGAGAAATAACAAATAATAACGCAACGACACTATTACCTATTCCTGATTCTTGTATTTTTATTTTTTAATTGTAATGGAATTTTTTATTTTTTTTTAAATTTGCACACTGCCTGTGACAGTCGATTGTGAAGGGGCTGTTTAATTAAATGCTAACTTGTTATATACCCACAATTTGGCAGATAAAAAATATAAATATAAATAAATAAATAAACGGGCGCAAGGTCTTCAAACATTCAATTGCGAGCATTCGTTGCGCGAGCTATTCCTGGAACATATTTTGTGCGCAAAACGAACAGTTCAATTAGTATACGTTACTTTGCAAAATTACTTTACATACAATGAATATCCTACAGCGAAACGTAGAGAGTGCATTTTGGAAGATTTGTTTGGAATGTTGAGTTGGTGTCAAGCCGACTTAAAGGCCATAAAATATATAGACTAATGCGGGTATGGATATTTAACGTTACACTGTTAATATTTTGATGTCCGATTCCCGACCTCCATATTATTTCCATGTACCTCTACTTCATAAGCGTAAAAGTTTTAGAGGCTGTAAAATTTGTATTTTCGATATTCTAGCATGTTGCATTTTAACGATTTAGCACGTCGAGTAATAATGTACTTTGCACTAGAGATGAAAATTATGTTTTGGCGCTACGCGTGCAGTCCATTGGGCTGCAAGTGATGGCAACTTTTTTTTTTTAATATTCTTAATTGACGGAGCAAGCAGATGGCCTACCTGATGGTAAGTGGAAAACCATCGTCTATAAATGGAGCCACACTTTGAAGGGCATGCAAGGAACACGTCCTGCAAACTGCCGCACTGTGTCCGTCAACCTGAGGCGTAGATTTAAGCCGGTCATTACACCGGCAACCACACCCTTCAGACTGGAACACAGCAGAACTTGTGGCAGAAATAAGCTTCTCTACTACTATGAATTAATTCATCTTTATAATGTATGTCGTATAAAATAAAAAAAATCTCAAATTGCCTGCTTGTGTACTCGTCTCTAACACGGTGCGAATCAACGCATTATTCAACAGTGTGACATTTAAAAAGTGAATCATATCAATTAAGCGTGGCCATTTTTTTTAATTCATTCGTTATCCTTTAAAAATCTCGTAGGAATCGTTTATTTACGCGAGATTAAACGTATCATTCTTCCGTTTCAAGGATGCAAGCTATCGCTGTACCAACTGTTGTTAAGAAAAGTGCACTGGCAACGCCGAACATAGGTAGCAAATAAACAAATAAATAATTAAACAATGTGACAAACTTTCGTATTCATAATATTATATGAATATATATTTCGTAGGAATTGAGTTCTCTAGAATAGTATCTACTCAATGATTTGACGTCGATACACTTTCTGGATATTTAGTTTGTAATACGTTTGCAACGGTACCTTGCTATTAATAACTACTTAGTATTTAACTTGAAAATGTCGTTAATTTTAAATAGATTTTCTTCATCATCATTCTCATTAGACAACATCGACATAAATAATTGAAGTTCTGAGACCTCCTTTTTCAAAAGAGACAGGGGTTTAGAGGAGTCAGACCTTAAACTATGAGATAGTACTTCCCCGGACGAGCTCTGTCACAAATAGGTCTGCTTCTACAAACTGATTTAGCGTAGATATATTTAGCTGCTTATATTTGTATGTTATGGTAAAATTTCTCATTCTTATTATTATTGCGCTAAAGTTTTAAAAATTACAGTCACCCTTCAGTTAGCACAACCTAAAATAAATAAATAAAAAATACATTACGGACAATGCACGCAGCTCTATCAAGCCCCAGTCATATAGTACCTTCCGCACCATATTATTATGCTAAATTCCAATACCAGTGTCATATTATTTTCACAGAGATAATAACATATACTTCGACACCTCCTTTTATGCCTAGACAAAAGCTAGCACCTCCTTACCCCGTCTCTACATTGAGTCATAAAAGAAAGCTTCCCGGTGTAACTTTCTTATTGAATCAGCCGTCTGACTTTCTGATTCTATAATGTCTGGATCTTTCTGGATTTGTATAAACATATCTTAAAATATATCTTGTATTGTGTGCGCAGGATATAATTTAGCTAGGGAAGGCACAATAGCGGTTTAATTTAAAATGATAATTTTATTTATCTCTTGTGTTGACAACAGACCACCTCTGCCGCGGCTGACGTACGCAAGTCCTTCATCACATAAACATTTTGTGGGAATCAAACCCGCAGCCTTGGACTCAGAAAGCTGGGTCGGTACCCACTGTGCCAATCGGCTTTCAAAAGTCCTCGAAGAAATAGTAAGTATTCAGTATTTGACCCAAAGCACTAAACAAGGTGTTTGACTACGCAACCCTACAAGTATAGCGTGCATGAAAACAAGATTAAACCGTATCTTATAAACTCACCATAGCATGAAAAATATACATAAGGAGCAGAATCAATCCTAGAGCAACCCTATAGAAAGCCTTTTTTAAATCCAAAGTGTTACACTAACCAGTATAAAAAGATATCCGGTATCTGACGCCGGTGTCGATCCCACGCCACCTCACACCAACAAAGGATTCGACGATTTTTTTTTTTTTTTATTTTGTATCATAGACTATATCAAAAAATTAAACACATGTTCTAACCTTTTTAGGAATAAAGGGGACTCGGAAACGGATTTGTCGGATTGTATTGCTTGTGCAATTGGGTTTTTTTTATCGTTTGAACTTAAGGATAAGATTGGATCTTAGATGGAAACTTTGATGTACCCTGTTTTTAAACTAGTATCATCATGATTATCATCGACAGCCAGTGGATCTCCCAAAGGCGTGTGGGATCCATCAATCCGCAGTGGGCCAGCGTGGTGGGTTATGACCTAAACCCTTCTCATGTGTGAGACCCGTGCCACGCAGTAGGCCGGTAATAGGTTGATATGATGATGATTTTTTTTTTTCTAAATAAATAAATATACTACGACAATACACACACCGCCATCTAGTCCCAAAGTAAGCGTAGCTTGTGTTATGGGTACTAAGACGACTGATGAATATTTTTTTTATGAATAATATACATAAATACATAGAATATACATATAAACACCCAGACACTGACAAACATTCATGCTCATCACACAAACATTTTCCAGCTGTGGAAATCGAACCCACGGCCCTGGACTCAGAAAGCAGGGTTGCTGCAAACTGCGCCAATTGGCAGTCATCTATTGCAATAACATAAATACATAATGAAAAAAAAACAACGTAACTTTTAATTAAAGCGCCGCTGCATCAAACAGTTCTCCATATATTTCTATGAGTACGCGGCTCACCGATCACCAATAATTTTTACCTGAGCTGGCGTAAAATCCTACGCTTAACGCTTTCGATAATTTCCAAAGCGACGGTCGACAGCATCATAAATAAACTTCGGGGAAGGGCTATTTATCTATCGGCGCTTGTCAAAACATCCACATAGATCAAATTCGACAGTGACCAAGAGATAGGGGCCCGACAAAAGACTTCCGCCCCGAAAAAATATCACTCCCGGGATATAATCGGTTTACGGAATTCAAATGGCTCAGAAAATGTCCGGACATTCAGTTATGATATTTGCTGTATTAAATTATAGGGTTGGTCGAGCTTCTTGTTTAAATCGGTGATTCGATCAATGACTTTTTGGTTGTGGCCATGAATTATACAACTAACAGGAGAGCAGTGACAGCCTAGTGGTTAAGACTTCAGGCTCCTCTTCGGGAAGACCGAGTTCGATCCCCGGAACGCACCTCTATCTTTTCGGAGTTTTATATGTCGAATGCATTAAATATCACTTGGTCCAACAGTAAAGGAAATCTTTAATCAATCTACACTTGTCGTTCGCGATGGACTACTGCCTAAACGTTTCTCATTTTGAGAGTGCCTTGCAGTGGGACATAAACGTTATATAATACGTTACAGAAATGTGACGGCCGATTGGCGCAGTGGGCAGCGACCCTGCTTTCTGAGTCCAAGGCCGTGGGTTCGATTCCCACAACTGGAAAATGTTCGTGTGAAGAACATGAGTGTTTTTCAGTGTCTCGGTGTTTATATCTATATTATAAGTATTTATATTATTCATAAAAATATTCATCAGTTATCTTAGTACCCATATCACAAGCTACGCTTACTTTGTGACTAGATGGCGGTGTGTGTATTGTCGTAGTATATTTATTTATTTATTTAAAAAAAAAAATAGTTGTAAATGTTAAAAATGTTATAGTTATGACAATTTCCCAGAAATATGATTCCTTATCATTTATCATGGCGAAGAGTTCGTTGAGCTGACTGCCAACCTCCAATAGTGGAGAGGAACAAAAAGAGAGAAAGAGATCATTTATCATCATCATCATCATCATCATCATCATCATCGTCACCATATCAGCCGATTACCGACCCACTACAGATTGATGATCTTCTCCCACGATAAGGAAATTTTTTTTTGTTATCCTTATAATAGACGGACCAAGTTGATGGCCCACCTAAGGGCAAGATGAAAATCATTGCCAACACTTCTTCGCAACCACTGGACGCAAGGAACATGTCGTACAAAGTGCCGCCTCGTGGCGAGGGTGTTCACCCTCAAGTGCTCGCAGTGAGTGAACTTCATACGTGCACAAAAGCACTGCATACCCTAAAAATTTTGTATAACTCATAAAGGGGAAGGATTCTTAAATTTTATGCCGTCTTCCTTCTTTATGCATACCCTGGTCAAAAACTCTGTGCACGCCACTGTGTGCTCGTAATTATTAACGGCAGGCAAATACTTGGCGGCAGCAGACAGTATGGCGATAGCACTTCCCCGAAGTAACTGTTCTAAGAAGCTATTCAATTACAAAGAACAAGATGCGCGAGATGTAATATTATATATTTTAGGTGCACATTTAGAATTTTCAAACGGTACCGAATTCCTACTTCGCTATTTCAAATACAATGCAATCGCTTTGTGTACATATTGATTACATTTCTCGGAGTTTTTGCAGCGTCTACATTTTTCTGCGCGAAGATTTTCGAGGATAGAAATAAAAAATGCCGACACAAAAACTCACGATTCGATGATATAACAATGAACAGTTTCATTGTAAAAATATAACACCAGTCTAGATCATTGGGAACACAGTAATGTTTAGTTCAATGACTAAAATTGTCCGAATGTTTATGCTACGTATTAAAAAATTAATGGTTCCAGGAAGCGATACTGATGCTTATCGCAGATTTGGAATTCTCAGCCGTCAAAGTTGCTACAACATAACACTGCGAGTACGTTTGATGTATGTCAACGGAGAACGAATAAAAATTCCCGAGTCAGTTATTTAAGTATGGGACCGTAAAGAAAGCCGATAATATGTTACGGGCGTAAAGCAAGGTGAATGCATTTTCAACTGTGCCCGGTGTCTTTCAGATAAAAGCTAACAACCATACTCTAAAATGATGCTCGAGCTGGCACCATAGATACCATTGCTGATAAGCGAATACGGCGTATGGGCGTCATCATCAAATTCCCACAGATGGGCATTCTCTTACATAAGATAGATTTTGTTGATTTTAAATAAATAATTAAATACACCACGACTACACACATCGCCAAAGTAAGCGTAGCTTGCGTTATGGGTACTAAGATAGCTGATGAATATAATACCCATGAGTACTTGCATCCCTACTAATATTATAAATGTGAATGTAAGTTTGTTTGTTACGCTCTCACGCAAAAACTACTTAACCGATCCTCATGAAAGTTTGTACACATATTCTTGGAAGTGTCAGAAGTAATATAAGATACTTTTTATCCCGACATTAAGCTCGGTTCTTTTAGGATAGGGGATGAGTGTTTGACGATTTTACACCATACCTCCGACAAATTATAACCGATTTAAATATTTATTTTTATACTATTGAGGTTATAATATGTGTTAAATTTTGCCCAAACTGTGGTTGGATATGGAGGACAGAACTCCTCAGCGGACAGCAGCAAACTCCTCGTTTAAGGCTTAGCGATACTGAATACTTCTACAACTAAAATTAATGCCACATCAAAAAACGAAATCAAACGCAGACGAAGTCGCGGGCAACAGCTAGTAATACCCATAAATACTTGTAATTTACAGATTAACACCCACACAAAAATTTTCCAGTTGTCGGAATCGAACCCACAGACTCTGACTAAGAAAGCAGGGTCTCTTCAATTGCACCAATCGCGCGTCAATAAATTTAATGACAAAAATTACGAATGGAAAAAATATATTTCATCATTAGCAAACGCCCTCTACAGGGCACGGGTTTCCTCTTAGAGTGAGAATGGTGTATGCTGGAGACGTTTATTAACAAATACACAATTCAAAAAAGTTTAACGCCATGCTTATTTCTGCAGCAAAGCAGCAGTGCTGTTATCCCGCCTGAATGTTGTGGTTGCCAGTGTTATTAAATTCAAACGAGGTTTAACATCTACGCCTCATTTTGATGGGCACGGGGCGGCACTTTGGACTCCGCATCTCAGTCCAAAGTCGACAAATTCCGGATAGTGTCGACTTTGCACACCCCGCGAACTTTACCCGTAACGTAATATGTAACTAAAAATGCGCGGAACAGGTTCTGATAAGAGAAGTAGCGCCCGCGCGGCCCTCTCACTACTTTCACACGGACATGTGTACTATACGTCTTGTTCAACGGATGTCGTCGCAATTACGAGCGACCTGCGATTATTATTGCTGTATTGTGCGACCAAATTACACAGCATCTCGGCTTCCCATCCGGTGACGACGGACGCACGAATCCCGACCCTATCGCGACGGGTGAGGTTACATTTTCATCGATGTGAAACGCAACAGGGTCTACTGAACAAAAGGCGATACGGAAAGATAGGACGGCCATTTTTGATAGGTAAGCGGCATCTGGTGAAAAGGATGAGTTTAATATTCACCATCCTTCCTTATAGGTATTATGAATGACAAGGTTGCTTGGAAGCAGTCAGCGGTCCCGGCTTCGATCTTCGGCAATGGCAATTCCGGAATTTATAATTTCTGAATAGTTCTGGTCTGGTCCGGCTTCGGCAGTGACTAGTTACCGGCAAAAACGTTCCGCCAATCGATTGAGCGTTCCTGTACGATGTCGCGTAAGAACAGATTAGAGAACCGAACCCTAACTGGTTACCATCTTAGCATCATGACAGGTGGCAGATGAGATTGTCGTCAAGGGCTAACTTGTAAAATTGTTGAGTTGTAACATTTTTATGTTGGAAAACCGGCTACTTCTCGGTAGTATCTGCCTTTCGAAACGATGGTAGGGTCACAGCAAACAGACTAACTTGAGGTTACAAAAGAGCTTTTAATGAATGTGAAAACGTGTACGTTTGTATCTTAGTTTGTCCTACATTCAAGAAGCAATAGAATAATGTAATTTCGCATATAGTTTTATGGTATGGAATCTATTTGTTTCATAGCTAAGCAGGACGCGTTTGGAACCCTCATAGCTTTAGTTTTAAGTTAACGAATATTGTTATCGCCATAACTAAAGCTACGAGGGTTCCAAACGCGTCCTGGTCTAAGAAGAAGCCTACAACAAACTTAGCCGGGGTTTTTTTTTGTTATCATCATCTCACAATGTCATTTAATATTATTAGAAGAGCAACCTGGTTAGAGCAATAATTTACACCCAAGCTTTTTTATCGATAACGTAGTCCTTTATACTATAATAGGACTTTTCTATATAGAAGCGCCATTTCAAACAGCTACTGCAACTGCGAACAATGTAGTGATGCGTGTTGCAATATATATTATTGTAACTATATGTCTCACACCAAGGAACATCGCAGGTGAAGACTCACAGTGTCTGAATGACAATAGTGTGTCAGAACTGTGGCCACCTGCGGCACAGGGTGGCTCCGTGATTTATGAACCGTACACCGTGCGGCGGAGAAAATCGCGCCTTTCTATAATCACAAAAGCGTCCGGACTAGTTTCGCAAGACGCAAGCGCCCGACTGTGAGTGAGATTCTGTTTTCGCCTGAATAATGTATGGAAGGTAAGATTGCACGGCTCTTTTGAATTATCGCCAGCTCTGTACCCTTAGTACAGACTACAGTAGTAGATTTGGTCGTTTTCGAGTGCTGAAATACTTGAACATCAGAGTGTGATTGATGGATCTTATTTGTATTGTCTCGAAGCTCAAATTAGATTGGGTGGTTTTTAGGGTAAAAAAAAAACTGACCAGATGAACATAAGGATATTTAGTAATTACTTACTTTTAGTAATAAGATTTTTTTAATTTTGAACATTAAAAAGCAAAATTTTATTTATTACTAAGCACTGGAATCTGTAGTGGCATGTAGATATTTCAAGTAAATATTTATTCACGTAACTATTATAATATTATGTGTGTTTCTCTACTGAGTGAGAATGAGGTACGGAAATTAGAAAGGACTATGATTATCACAGTGACTTTTTCAAAATTTACTGACAGCAGCCAATTGAGATGACAGACATGGTATTGACATGTATCAATAAAATATAAATATATGTAAATATGTTCAAAAAATGGCATATTCATTAAGAGCTCACTTTTTGTTTTTATTAAACTATAGTTTTAAAATAAATTAATACCTTTTTTATAGTTATGGTAGTAAAGTACCTACGTTTAAAATTATTCACTTTAAAAATTTACATTTTGCATACAGTACAAAAATTTGCTCAATATTCTCATAAGGTCGTGTTTATTTAATAAATGCTCGCTTTACCCATCTCCTTTGTCTGCAATTCTTTAGGTAGGGCTTTGGCAGTACATTTGTAAAATAAAAATTAGAAGTACGTGTAACACTAAAGGTTGTCAAATAGGACTTTTTACGTTGACGGTACAGAGTTCGATTTGCGAAAACGACTCCTCGATTACGAGCGAGCGAATGTCGTCCTAAGGCTATTGAATGGCGAATGGCTATGAATGCAGTTTTGGCGATTGATGGAATCGAACAAAAGGATTTTGCGATTTGCGTATTCCGAAATGAATAAGTACCTACAATGAGGTTACTTGCTATTCATTGAAAAAGCGAAACAATAACCCATACTGTTTTATCCTGGACGCTTACCACTATCGTTTAAGTAGTATTATTATAATATAGTTGACGTATTGTTACAAGAATTATAATACTTATTTTTAGGATACTATACATAATTGTTTTAAGTGTAGTGTGTAAGACTCCTGCAGGTCGAAAAAGTATTCTATCTTTTTGGAGACATAAAACATTTGGTCTTGATATTAAATTAATGTGTAACATAATCAACGTAACAATACTCTTTATATAATTGGATATGTACCTACATGATTTTTTTCTGTTGTTGTGGATTACAAAAAAATATAATTCCTCAGATTCGAGAAAAACAGCATCTTCTAGCAACTGTGTTAATATGCAACATTGGCACTATTAATTTTGACGTGTGGTCATTACTAAAAGACAAAAAAAAAGCCATCCCAGTTTTCATTGACAGTGAAAATATCATTAAAAAGTTGCCTAACTGCGTTTATTATATTAGTATGTATAAAAATACGAGAAGATAACGCTCCAAAAGCTCGCTTATAAATTAAGTATTATTACTTGAATTATGTCAAATTTATGTTCGTTTTATACAAACTAACTTCTAAATGCAGGAAACGCGGCATCTTGTTGAAATTGATTGAAACAAATGACCCTCGATAAGAAACTTTAATCTTTTCGTCCGCTTATCGTATACAAAATTTTAAAAATGACATACGGTTCGTATAGGTACTAAATTATTTGTGTGGTAAAACCCCACAGTATTTATTATTATGTTTGTATAAATGATTACTTTGTGTATGATTAAATAATTTCCTCATTAAAATTTTAGAAACTTGTTCAATAATTTCTTGAGTTTTATTACTTTTCGCACCACGATTCGTTTGTTTGTTTTTCTTTATTTTACGCCCTAACTCAAAGACCAATAAACTTGCTTTTCTGCTTGTAGTTAGTTGAAAGGACGGAGAGTAACATAGGCTAGGTTATTCCAGAAAAACTAACTGTTCCCGCGGGATTTGTACCGTAATAAACGCGATGGAAGAACGCGGGCATAGACGGCCACTAAGCCACTATTGACTGGTGACCTGTGAACTCCAAACAAAATTTACGATGAGTCTAGAACTATCGCAGTCAAAAACAGAGTACTTTTTATGTACCTACAGACTAGCTGTCCCGGCGAACTTCGTACCGCGGATTTTTTATGAATGCTACATTTTAATACTTATTTTCCTATTCGGCAGGGTAGTTACGTATGTCGCGACAGGCTTGCGACGTGCGTAAATCTTGCAATCACTGCCGTACTCGTACACGTACACGTAATCACCCTGCCGGTCTAAGAGGAATCCAATAAATCTAATATCATTAAAATTGGTCCAGCCGTTCTTGAGTTATAAATGGTGTAACTAACACAACTTTCTATTATATACATATATAGATGTCAAATTTGAGGTTTTGTAAGGAGCCGACTTTGCAGTCTGTTATGTGCAAATTATTAATATAAAATGCCTGATCTTGACTTGACTTGCCACAACCAATACGTGATATACAAACTGTTGGGCTATTGAAAGAAAAACTCAAAGCACGTATGTTAGCGCAACAAAAAATGAATAGTTCTTAAATCTATAATTATGGACTTGTTCATTGAACTATTTATTTTTCCGTGTGTGTTTGAGTGTGTAAAACTCTATAGTAGCAGGACCTTACTATATTTCTAGTGGAATGTACAGAGGGCGTATTTTGACACTTGCTGACATTGTGGTAAGCTTCTTAGTTTAGCTCTGTAAATGTTATATTTCGTACCGTGTTATACTCTTATTTATATTTTTGTTATGTATTTATTTAAAAAGCGAAGCGCTGATAGCCCAGTGGGTAGGACTTCAATTTCACTTTCGGGGGGACGAGTTCGAATCCCAGCACGCGACTCTAACTTTTCTAAGTGACGTGTGTTTTACGCAATTCAAATATATCACCTTGCTTAAACGGTGAAGGAAAGTATCCTGAGGAAACCTGCCTACCTGAAAGTTCTCCATGATGTTCTCAAAGGTGTGAGATTTCTGCCTATCCCCACTGGGCGAGTGTGGACTACGGCCTTATCCCCTTCTCATGCTTCTCATGACCTCGGTAGTTGGCCGGTAATGGATTGATATGATGATGATCGATTTAAGGTTTTGCCATGATGAAGGAGTTGTTAGCACGCCTGTAAGCACGCAGGGTCCCTCTGAAAACCAGCGCTGCAGCTCGCAGAGGTTTTGTGTTAAGGTAGGATACTCTTTGTCAACATGCTTACTGTACGTACTTTTCTATACCTAAGTTAGCAATTATGTGAGCTAATAAACAATTTATTTCTTTCTATCTTTTTAAGAGTCCACCATAGGAAGGTTTTCTTACTTTTTCTTTGTTTAAGACTGAATTAAGTTCGTTGTTACCATCGCTGAAACGACACCTTTGATGCAATGGCGTGCATAGAGGGTATGTACAGGGTATGCAGATGATATAAAATTAAGAAAGTCTTCAGTATAAGTTATAAAAACGTAAGGGTAGGCTTCTTATAACGCTATCCTAAAGTCTTTTATAACTCGTACTGGAGATTTCTCTCTACTTCTATCTGGCAAAAACGCAATAGTACTAGAACTTTCTCAGACAAGGAGTAAAATTACTTTTGCCGCGCGAGCGAAAGACGTAACCAATTGCGACGAAACCACTCCAGTTATAGAAAGGTTACTGTATCACAGCAAACGGGAAAATAAAAAAAATGTGCGGACAAAGACGCGGCAAACTCGTAGTATGACAAACTCTAAAGATTGAGAGGGCATTTTGCAGGCGTGTTGATTGGTCCAGTTGTAAGATTTAGGTAAATGGTTACAAATTTACAACTTACAAATTACTCCTTCAAAACAAACTTGCCTTGTGTTTATATAAAGATGTATTTTAGTACGGTGATAGCATAAAGGATCCCTAACGTTTGTATTTGAATCTACACAGATCCGTACAAGGTACCACTAGCATTAGTGCAAATTAAGCTTGCTCGCTATCGAGGAGACGTTTCCGAGTATAGAAATACATGAACCTCAGGTTAAAATTGATCTTATGAATATTGTATTAAAGCTCAAATTCGCCTTTGTTTATTTAGCTCGGGCTTTTTGACAGAACGTTTGTAAAACAAAAAACAGAAGTTCAGGATTTACTACTCTAGAAAGAGTGACATTTGGACACAGAACTGGTGAGGACGGAATTGTTTTTTACGGCGTCAGGTGTGGTCAGAGAACAGGGAAGGCGGTATCAATGCAAAAAAACTCTTCACTCTTAATTAAAGAGCTTATGTCAAAAATCGTCCCCCGCGGAATCGCCAATATGCGTAAGCTATTCCTCGATTGCGAGCGGGCAAACCTTGTACTAAGGCGACAGGATTGTATGAGTCATTCGGCGGTGACCTGGTTCGCACAAATTAGTATTGAATTACATACAAAAAGCACTGCCGATCCTTTCAATCAAAGATTACATTCAGATGTCTCATTGGTGAATTTGGAGTAGTCCTATTATGCCAATTTGGAATTCGGTAAGGGGGTGAGCGGTGCTATTTTAGTTCACGTTGCTTTAACGAGTAGTTCACTTGATAACCTTGTAAACGTATTACTTTGTTTTTTGACCAATAATTGACGAATCAAGCATGTGGGCCACATGCACGCCTAGCATGACCACGAGACGATTATATCCCCGGGAGGATAAAAATTAATGTTCTCCCACAGCTTTATCAACTCTCGGAGCATTAGCGCACACGTGGAAATAATATCCCAATAATATATTTGTACTTCTAAAGGGGATAAACTTCTTTATCAGGTTAATTATATCCCCTGTGAGGGATTTAATCGCTAGGGCAGGGCTAACACAGGCAGGAGACACAAAAATATATCCCCAGATTATATCCCCTGACAAGGGATATAATTAACGTGGCGTAATTGACGGGTGGGAATGGGAGAAGTTTTACCCCTTTTATTATTACCAATATATTATTTGGATAATACCTCCCACTTGTGCGCCAGTGCTCTGAAGGTAGATAAAGCTGTGGGAGAAGATACATTTTTATCCTTTCCCCGGGGAGAAAATTGTCTCCTGCCCATGCTAGCCGTGCTGATAGTAAGTGGAATATCGATCGCCTATAAACAGAAGAACACTTTTGCAGGGCATGTAATTAACAAGGTTTACAAAGTGTAGTGTAGTTTGGAGAGAACACATAAGATGGGAGACTGTTCCACAATTTGCTAGAGCGCGGTAGAAATGATCTGGTATTGAGAATAGTACAAGAATACGATGCATCCAGATGGTGAGAACGGAATTAAATTCTACGGCGTGATGTGCATGCAAACAACTCTTCAGAACACTCAATCATAGAGTCAATTATAGGTATGACAGTTATATTAAAACCCATATCTCTATATCAGTTTCCACGAGACATCGTACTTGACCAACGAAAATTCAGATCTTATGAATTCCAAAATGGCAATTCCGGGAATCGAACCCGGGAACTCCGGCTTAAAACCACAGCGCTCACCGCTGCGCCAGTATAATCGTTACCAATGATTACCTTCTGAACTGCATGTATTCAGTTTATGCATAACTTAAGTGTAAATAACTGATTCCTATAAGAGCACAGTCATGTCTCAAGTGAGCGAAAGTGTTCTAACAAGTTTGACAAGCTACGTGTTACTGAGTGGATTTGATTATGCTCTTGCGGCTGACCCGATGGGTACATAAAACCGACAACTTTACGTCTGTGGTGGTTTTTATTAAAACCCTTTATTGAACTTGCTTGAATTTCTATTTAATTATAAGCAATTGCTGGCATCTTGTTCATCTTTTGTAATAAATGCTTTGCAAACCTTTAAGTGGTCACACTGATTAGAAATAAAATATTTGTAATTTTCCTTTACTATGTATTGGGAACAAGCTGTTGGTGTTCTTTCAATCTATACTTATAATAAAACTGTAACTGGAAGATTTCTGTACATTTAATATATTTTGAAAATACTGAGTCCAAAACTAATTTTTATTTAATTTTTGTCTGTCTGTCTGTCCGGGCATCCCGTGAAAACTACTCAACGGATTTAAATAAAATTTGGTATAGTGGTAGCTGATATCCCGGGTCAACATATAGGATACTTTTTATCCCGATAAACAATAAGCTTCCGCCGGTAAATGGGATGAAAATTTTTATCAATTTTACTTCATATCTCCGTTAAATTTGCACCGATTTTGATAATTCTTTTTTTATTTGACAGTGTGTACTACCAAGCATGTATTGTCTAATTTGAAATCTTCACAGATAAAAGCGAGTCGAAAGGCATATGGGAAAACGATCGAATGCATGTGTACCATCTTACTTATATTATAAATGCGAAAGTTTGTGAGTATGTATGTATGTATGAATCGATGGAGATGTTTAAAGTAATCATTATTACTTTAAAAAAAGCCCGGGAGGCTATAGGCCCGCTTTTTGTTATAATTTGTCAATCAAAACACAGGTACAATCTTAAGATGGTGACGTTCCTATCAGATCTTTATCCAAATAAATAGTTTTATAGTTAAAATTGATTACGTACCTGCAAATTCCTCTTTAAATTATTCAAATTCGACCTAGCGTTTAAATGTTACGACGGGTATAGAAATGCTTAAAAATAATTTAATTATATTTGATGCAGACGAAGTTGCGCGGGTCAGCTAGTCTCTAAATATACTTGTTTATTTATTACTTTGGTTATTAATAAATTCTATTATATTCAATGACAAGGTTATACTGACCTGTGCTGATCTAACCATCAATTTTCTACTCTCAATTATTCTATTTAACAAATGAAAATATTTATAAAATGTGAAAGTTATATTAAAGAATTTTATATAGAATATAAAATAAAATGGAACCATCCCAGTCAACGTTTTACTCAGAGTCCCAGGAACATTTTAATCTTTTATCAATAAATAATAATAAAAGTTTTACATCAATCGTGCGCAAAGGTTACACACACACAAATATATTCAGCATTTCAACTATAGTGGACTAATAATTGAAGGTACAGCCTTAGGTGGAGCATAGCAGAAAATGGTCCCCAATATTACATCTTGCAACCAATCCGTTTTACCCACCTTTATTATAAGAAGAAGGGACGGGAGAGGAAGTTCCTGACCTTAACGGTGGTTATTAGAAACGAGGAAGGAATGCACATCCATCTGGTATAAACAAATTACAAATTACATGCAGCAAGAATGGTATAAAAAAAGAGAAATAACTAACTTCGGTCAGCGCTTTTTAACCAGTAACCAATCCTATTAAATAAATATAAATATACTACGACAATACACACATCGCCGTCTAGCCCCAAAGTAAGCGTAACTTGTGTTATGGGTACTAAGATGACTGATGAATATTTATATAACTAATTTATATAAACACTTATAATATACCGATAAACACCCAGACACTGAAAATCATTAACGTTCATCACAAAAACATTTTCCAATCCCACAACCTTGGACTCAGAAAGCAGGGTCTCACTGTGCCAATAAGGGTTAATTCATCAAATCGTTCAAGTAATCAAAGTACTAGGAGAACATGAGTCAATAGGAACAAGAATTAGAATTGATTTTGATCCGTATCTACCAGGCGAGCATGACTCACTCGGAGATTTGTATAGTAAATCGAGAATCTGGTACAAACATTCCATTTCTGATTCAGAATAAATAAATTCAAATGAGCTTTTTACGTGTAGATAGATGCTAGCTAACACAAACACACTTTGCATTAGCGTATAATGAAACAGAACTGCTGAACAGCCTGCGATTTCTACAAAGTACCAGGAAGGCATAAATCATTTGGCAGTCGCTCATCCATCGTATTAATCTAGAGTATGCATAGCTTATTGTTAAGAGGAGACAGGATTTTGTCGATCTCAGACTCTTTAGAGTACATAGCAGGCGTTCTGGAGTCTTAAAAAGGTGACAAACGCTATAACCGGCCGAATTCATCAACGGTTGGTATATAAATAGAGTTTGTAAATTCGCACAGCAAATTCCTTGTGTCTACAAAGTTCCCAACCTACCCCACTGTAGCACATGCACCCGGCGTCCGGTCAGGCCGGTTGGCAGATGCGGCCTTGCGCCACAGATAAACGAGCATACAGTTCAGAAACTTATCGACTTCCAACTAGCGCAATTTAAAAACGGTTTTATATTTACATAATGGCATGTGCACCGCAGTCAGTGTGTTATATGGGCATTATTATCTTTAATAGGTGTACACGCATTTTATTGTTAAAAATATAACTTACCTTTCACATAATAGGGGATCCAAAATTACAAAAGTATTTATGAAGAATACACATGTAACAATTTAGTTATTTTTGCAGTAAAGAACAACTTAAAAAATCCTATAAATATTTAGGGTTTATAAGTATAAAATTAATTTATATAATATATTATTTAAATAAATTTTGTACTTATAAACCCATAATTGCCCGCTACAGGGAACAGGTTTTTTCTCAGAATGAGTAGGGTTGAGGCCGTAGTCCACCGCGCTGGCTAAGTGACAATTGGTAGACTTCACGCACCTCACGATGTTTCCTCTACCGGTATAGAAAACGTAGACTGTGGCAATAACACAATCTTTAATGATTAAAACTGACCGACAGATTTATTGACTTATAAGGTGAAACATAGTTTAACCAAATTGCGTAACATATTACATAATCTGTTAAAGTACTTAAGCAAATAAATAATATTGTATTTCTGAAACTGAGTTCAAGTTCACTAAAACTATGTCATTAAAACTACAATTATGAATGAATAATAGAACCAAAAAGACGTTAAAAGCCCGTTCCTTGGAGCTGCACCGTGCCCCCTCGTATGAATTTCCCATTCAGAACTGTATGCTCGCTAAGCTATGTTTTTACCATGGGAGTTAGGACCGACTACGCTTTATCCGTTCATATATCTTTTAGTTGACAATCGCTTGTTTTAATCAACATACTGTATCCACATTGACCTTGCTAAATAATTTATAATATTAATTGGTTTATTTAAACTAGCGTAAGATAATTAGTTGTCTTGCAACACTGTAATTTCCTATCTTTCGTACTAGGATAACATATTCCACATGGAGTAGTTCTTTGGGTCAATCGTTTTTGGCTGTAGAACAAATTATTCTTGCTCTAATGAAATATTTATGTTTAAACGTTAGTTCTAAAAAAAAATGTGAAGTTCGATTGTATTTTCTATTGTAGCCTCGCCCTGTTTTGTTAGTAGAGTTGTCATCGTTTCCTTTTAGCGTTTAGAGTGCTATAGACTTTATGACGTCACAACAAATCAAATATCCGCCATATTGGATTTGTTGTGACGTCATAAAGTCAGACATAAAACACACAAATTAAGACTTGCATTTTCTTTCAAGTCTTTTTTAGCACTTCAGTTTGGTTTTATTGTAAAGTCATTATTTTATATCAGGTGTGATTAATTTATAGGGGTCTGGCCAGGCAGGTGTCGTTTTTGAATTACTCATTGGGAGCTTCAAGCAAAAGCTTTCCCTGAAAAACGTGACGTCACTTCCCGAATATCACGAACTACAAGGTTACAGAAGAATGAGTCATGTCCGACACAACATGGTGATAGTTATAAAAAACCCATTACATTCCTGGTAGTTAATAAGATTGGTAACAACTGTTCACTTTATTGAATTAGTGAGTTTTCAAACTATTTCAACGAGAATACTGAATCTAATAAAATATCTAATCAACTGGGCATTTACCATCTGTTAGGCCTTCAAAAGTCGGTAATGAATCTTCTTACAATCACGACGAAAAGGCAATGCTTAAATAAGTAACGCCTAGGCCAAGGAGATTCCTAGGCACACATCAACCATTCACAATTAGTGAAACGTTTTCTTTCTATAGACATCGTCTAAAACTGGCATGAGTATGTGATGGCGGACATATGCTCTAACCTTATGCCAATCCCGCGGGAAAAAATGTAAAATATTTATATATTATCACCCATGTCCGGATTCACAGCTAAAACGATCATGGTTTAAGACAAATAGGATGCTGATGGAAATAGTATTTATTTTATAACATTTACGGTATTATATTGGTGACAAAATGTCCAAGTATCTAAGAGGTATAGGGTACGTATCAAACTATAAAGTTAGACATAGAATAAATTTCAAATTTCGAATGATCGTTTCGTGTTACCAACCAGATCGTATCAGGTAAAGCCACAGTGTTGCCATCATACGAAAACACAGTCACCTGCCGTCGCTTCCCGATTTCGCCGACCTCCATTAATTGGGTCAAATTAAAGGGGATTATAGATAAGAAGCCTGCCTCATAAAAGTAATACATTATATCGATGTAAGGTCGGCAGTTAAACGTTTTATTACATGAAATAGTGATAATTAGAGAACATAACTATAGTATATTATACTAAGCGGTGTTTATACTTGAATATTGAATTTCGAAAGGTTCCATTCGTTCGTTAAGGTAAATTTACTAAATATGTATCAAATTATATTGAATATTAATTTGAATAAATAAAAATATGGTAGAGACACACATACACCCACACACGCACACACATGCAAGCAAACACAAACAAACATACCCACACACGCATGTTCGCACACACACACATACACACACTCACACATACACTTATACACATAATAAACTGTATGTTGATAATGTAAACATCTAAATATGTATTCTCTGTTTTTTTTCTCTAATCTATCGAGATTAGAGAAAAAAAAGTAAAGAGAGAGAGAGAGAGAGAGAGAGAAAGAGAATGAATACCGCATCGCCACATATGGGAAGACACTGACCCCCAAGACACGGGATATCCTAGTTTGAGGGTCCAGGGTAATTGTAGAAAATACATTTTAGTGTTAAGCAAATAAAACTTCTATTATTACATAAATAGGGGGGTTCGGGATCAAATCAATAGCCTGTCCAATAGGAGGGTTTGTCGATAATCACCACGCAGATGTATTGTCAAACGACTAGATTGTAGTAGAAGCACAGAGAGCGCTGCTGCCCGATCTCCGTTAAATTCCCTAAGTCGCCTAGTACGACATCCCGCTCTTCGTCCCGCGAAGATTAATCTCGTTATCTTTTGTGAAATATCTTACCGTAAAGTTTTGGACAGAAGCAGGCATAATATATTACCGTAAAGTAATATCTTAAAATATTATTGTTGGCTTTGGTTGTAAACATTTTTAACGCTACCTGAGACATATAAAAGTAGCATTGCATTGTCAAACATATATTTTGTAACAAGTGCAATACTGGAAGGCGGAGGAAACTCTGACCGAATATAGAACATATTTCATATGAAAATTCATAAGAATTAGTAATATTATGAAAATGAAGCTTAAATTGGCTAGAATTCGCAAAAAACTTAACACTAATTCATTGTTAAGTAAACATCTCCAGATGATGATCCGGTTTCGGAGCGAAGGATACATTGCTTCGTGTGGAGTATAAGGATTGAAGAAATTATAAATTACACAATTAAAATAAGCTTAATTTTCATAATATATCAAAGAATTCCGCAAAGTAACGCCTGCTTCTATCCAAGAATAAGTATTATTTATGCCCATCGCACGTTCTCCATCAAATATCCAGAGTGAATCTATCCATTCCAGTAAGTAACAAAAAAAAAGAGAGAAAAAATCTCTTTGATGGATTTTTAATTTATTTGGGATGTGAGGTCGGGGCTGCATGACGACCCAAAGTTCAAAGAATGGCGATTAGCCGTGGCAAGAGGATAAAATAAAAACATGACCAGACTTGTTTTTGGGATGGTAAAAAAGCGTTGCTAGGGGACACCTCATTGACTATTATTAGACGATCTCTTCTTTGTAGAAGATCTGTGCTGACTATAAGGTTTTGGTTCATTCAGATTGCTTTGTATACCTGCCTACTTATTAACTAAAACAAAAGGAGTCGCGAGGAGTTCCTGGATACTTGCAAGCAGCACAAAACCGTAGCGAACGGGAATCCCTACAAAAATCATATTTCCACTGGACGTCTAGTGGTAGAGATATCTTAAGCTTGAATGCAGCACTACAGCTTAAAGCGATAAGACCGCCTTTACGGTTTTATATTTTTAATTTTGGCCTTTTCGTATTTTTAATATCTATTGTATTTATCTCTCAATTGTGTGATCATCTACCAAGCGAAAGTTGAATTGGAAAACCGTTGATGGACATTAGTATGCCCTGCGAAGTGTTAATCTGTTGATAAGTAATGACCATCCTCTTAACATAAGATTGGCCATCCGCTTGGTTTATTACAGCGAAGTGTCACATTGTTGAATTTTTTTATGAATGTTGTTACAAATAATTGCTGGTGTGTCTTATGAATAAACAAAGGAATAAATATTATAGGCCGAAATAGGATAAAATCAGCTGTATTCAGATATTACATAATTAAGATTAACAACTATAAAACTACCGTTCTATACACGCTATCAACATTAATAGATACCCGTATCTACAGATAAAGCGAGTAGCACAGTAAAACTGATTACCTAATATTTGGAACCACATCATTTTAATACCATATTTATTTACCTATGCTTATATTAAGTGGACAAAGATGGTGACAGAATGGGTGGGAAAAGAAAAATATGAAGACCAAGGAGACGCTGGGCGGACGTATGAGCAGGTAACGGGCCCACTACGGTTGAGGAAGGCAAAGGAAAGGAATACATGGAGAGACTTCTACCGTAACCGCGCCGAACGGAAAAACTTACATAAATATATTCTACGACTATACACACAACGCCATCTAGACTCAAAGTAGCTTGTGTTATGGGTACTTAGATGACTGATGAATTTCTTTTATAACTAGCATATACATAAATACTTATAGGTAATATACAGATAAACACACAGACACTGAAAAACATTAATGTTCATCACACTACCATTTTGAAGTTGTGGGAATAGAAATGGGATGTTCTTAAATGGCCTTAACCCCATCTCATTGTGAGAGGAGACCCGCCACCTGTATTGCCGGTAATGTGATACGCCAATTTTCTAACTCCGGCCTTGTACTAAAAACATAATAAACGAAATACATAATATTCATTTTAATCCCATACGCAGCCTATTAACATTCTTCTGCTGAGCAAAGTCTTCGTCTGTCATAGGAGATACTTAAGAGCTGCCTCGACCCGGACCCACTCGTAAGTTATGTATGAACGGCGACGCATTATTCATTATCAAACAATGAATTATAAAAATATCACTGAAGCCGTGACCTGTTATACTCGAGTATTAATATTACAAGAAAACATTAAAAGTGCCCCGAAATCTGATTCCATCCTCGTGACGCGTTATCGGGCGACTGTCGACATTCGACTGTTAAGATATCGATAACCTCGCTTCCGCGAAGGGCGACCCTAGATAGCGTAGTCGATGTGAGTAACCACCGGCTAATATACCCCATATGTGAGGGGGCTCGTTCCCAATGTACTGAGGGAGAAAACTAAATAACGTACAGGCACAGAATTGAGGTAGTTGCCAGTGATGACTTATGGCTCCGAAACATGGTCGCTGGCTATGGGCCTCCATAACAAGGCTCAGAGTCACTCAGCGGGCGATGGAGAGAGCAACGCTCGGAGTATCTCTACGTGATCGAATCAGAAATGTAAAGATCCGGCGAAGAACCAGAGTTACCGACATAGCTCAACGAGTCGCGAAGCTCAAGTGGCAGTGGGCGGGGCTCATAGTTCGGAGAAAGCATGGACGTTGGGGGTCCCAAGGTGCTCCTCGAATGACAGCCCCGCACTGGTAAACGCAGCGTTGGTCGACCTCCAACGAGTTGGGCAGACGATATTAAGCGCGTCGCAGGTAGCCGCTGCATCCAAGCGGCACAAAACCGTGGAATATGGAACTCCTTACAAAAGGCCTATGTCCAGCAGTGGACATAGATCAGAATAGTGGATAGAATCCTCATTCAGCCATTGTTGTATGCAATGCATTGTGTCCAAAAACAATGAAAACGCCCTGCACCCACCTCACTTCACACCCGCGGAATGTTACCAGCTCAAAAACTTTTTCCCATTTTCCCATTGTATGGTAAACGTTTAGAACATTAGAGGTAAATTAATTACTGTCAACTGCTAAGTGACTAACCGTTTGTTCGAGAAACACTTCTAAAGTGGAGTGGTTTTTAATGCTTCATAAATAGTCGTGTACACGGTTTCTATATGTTATTAATTATGTGCCTACAGATTTCTAACTCCCACGTTGTCTAGTGGAAAGCATGTTCGACTACGGATTTATTTATTTATTAAAATATCTTTATTAAAAAGTACAGAACAAAATAAACATAATTAGAAGGTGAAAGGCGACCTCATCACTAATAGTGATCTTGAGAGGCGGGAGATAGCAATAATACAAACATATACACACTAACAACTACATGCTAGATAATATATACAGAGTAAAGTAGTAATGAGGGATCACCAGGTACTGAATTTAAATAGGTTATAGATAGATAGATAAAGTCTTTGTTGCACAAATTAAAAGTGAAAACAAGAAATAACAAAAACAATAAAAATCTGCGCAGATGCGCATAGGCGGTCTTATCGCTTTAAGCGATCTCCTCCAGACAACCCTTTATGGTAGAGAATTAGGTTAGGGAAAACGGGATAGTGCAACCGGTGATACAATATAATATATATATATATTTATATACATGTATGTATATATTATAATTATATGTATTTAATTTTATTGTAAATATATATAATAAACATACAAAAGAACATACATACACTGTATCAAATTAAATAAATACAGTTCTTTTAGTTAGTTACAGGTATGTCGTGGGTGGTAAAATTCAATGCGTCTAGAATGTCTAGTCTAGTTAGAAAACTGGCAACATGTAATCTGTAGAGCCCACCATTCCGCATGGGAGCTGTATGGAGACTGAGATCAGGCCCAGTAGTGGGAAGTCAATAGGCTGATAATGACGATGATATAGGATTGTATCTTTCGCAATCTCCGACAAACAAAATAAAACCTAATTCCTCTCGTTTTAAAGTACACATACGTTCCTATAGTTGTACCAGTGAAACGTTTAAAACATAGTCAATAAGGTCTATTTTACTATTTTTTCTAGTTTCGTCGGGCCTGCCAAACTTACAAACAGACACACTAGAATCGCAATATTAGAAAACTAGACCAATGATGTCGATACCTATCGACTAGACTCCATCTGTAGTCGATTAATTTATGCAGTGAGTGCTGATTGCATAGATAGCCATTCTTAGTAAATTATCTGTTAATTAATTATTATTATAGGTAAATGCACTATGACTAAGAAAACACAAATAGCAACTAGGTTGATATTTAAAGTAGGTACTACACTTATATGGCGCTGCAGTCTACATTATAATTTGTTTGAGGAAAATACTAGGTAAAAATTTGCAAAGGCTAAACAGGAAAATTATTTTTAAAGGAGGTAAAAACCGCTCGCTCGCTTGTTTATTAATGAACCACAGACTATAAATTGAACTGTGGCAGTTAATGTATGTATATATAGCTCAACCATCATCAGTTGACGGCCGCGTGGCGCAGTGGGCAGCGACCCTGCTCTCAGAGTCCAAAGCCGTGTGTTCGATTCCCACAATTGGATTTTTTGTTTGTGACGAACGTGAATGTTTTTCAGTGTCTGGGTGTTTATCTATCACACGTGTATTCTGACCTGCCGTCACAACATAGCAACAGCTCAGCCATATAAATAAATAAAACCGTTTTGAGCAAATCTGCATAACCTATAAGATACTTACTGATTAAGCTTACTTTGGAGCTGGGCGATGTGCGTATTGTCTTAGTATATTTATTTATTTAACGATTATATATCCCACGATTATTATAAATGTAAAAGTGTGGATGTTTGTTACTAAATCACGCAAAAACGGCTAAACTGATTTCGATGAAATTTGGCATGCATGTAGCCTTTAACATGGAAAAGATCATCTTTATCCCGAATCCTTAAGTAGTTCCCGACGGAAATTTAAAATTATTTACGAGCTATATATTTAGCACCTATGCTATTGAAAAAGGCATATACTTTCTATACCGATCTCTCAAATAGTTCCCGTGGTAGGATAAAAAATTGTTAACGAACGAAGGTTTAGAAACAATTCAGAAATCCACGCAGACGAAATCGCGGGCAGAAGCTAGTGTTAGAATGAATTCGAGACCTGTCCGAAGCCTACAAATGTGCGTTCACCATAAAGCGATACATTGTGCAATCTGCATACAGCGTATTACAACTCATAAACTCAAGAACTAGTCCCTACATTACATAAGATACAACACCAATAATTTAAACAACAGAACAAGATAAGGCTGATAAGGCGCTTGGTGTTTCGCAAGGGCGTATTTTAGGGCCAGCTGTTTATTGGCTAACCGAGTCTACGCAAAAGGAGAGTTATTGTACCTTGATGTTTGTATGTCAGTTAATTTATTGATTGTGACTCTTAAGAAGCGGTGATAGCCCAGTGGGTAGGACTTTGACTTGCGACACGTAAATTTTCTAAGTTAAGCGCGTTTTTGTAATGATACTTAGAAACTTTCATAAAATTTTCATCACCCATTTGATGCCTAAGGAGTTGGAATCTTTAAAATTTGTGGAACACGTATTACTTTATTCTTCATCGAAAACCTAAAAAAAAGTTAGATTAAAGTTAAAGTTAAAAGTTTCATGGATGTAACTTGAAAATTAAATTGACAAATGAAGGATTTTACACAAACCTTCATATCCCTATTAACCTTCTTAGGGTTGGAATTTTCAAAAATTCTTGTAATAACTATCTGTGTGCAAAATTTCAGCCCGAACCGAGTCAAGTGGTTAGAGCTGTGCGTTGAAAGATCAGTCAGTCAGTCAATCAGTCACCTTTGCCTTTTATATAAATATATAGATAATAGGATTTCGATCAAAATACAAACTGACAATAATTATATTCCACCACCATGAAATTAAATTTCTTATTATAATCAAATTGTTAACACAAAAGTCATTATCATAAAATTATTAATACCGATCGGTCACAGTCTAATTTAATAACTTTAATATCGAGTATCAAAAGCGGTACTAATCATAAATTTTGTTCAGTCACCAATAAAACCATAACGGTTACCGAGCTAACCTTGTATTAATACTTTATAAATACTAATAAGGATATTCAAAAAAAAAAAAACTATATTTATATATAAAGCTTGGAGTTCTTTTTGTACCCATTAAAGGACGGAGAGAGTACCCACACCATTATCATTTGATCTGAAAAGTGATTTATCATCATCATCGTATCAGTAAAAATTTATTTGGATTGACAAATCTGTACGGTGTAGGTATCGTTTAACTTTAAGCACACCAAAACGATAATTTCGAACTCCCCATTTTTTTAAGTTTTTAATTAAACTTAGCTTAATTTAAAAAAAACTAAGTGTGACGAACGGACGGGCGGACCGACAGACAGACAGACGGACAACAAAGTGATCCGAAAAGGGTTCCGTTTTTTCGTTTTGTGGTGCGGAACTCTAAAAAATTAAAACGATATTCTGATGCGTAATAACCTTTAAAATGTATATTGCATTCTGTTAAAAGCAATGAGAACATCATAAGTGATATAAAGACGGTCATCTGAGCGTAGGTATGACAAGCACACAACAATCGGTTGAATATAAAAATATCAATGACGCACCCACCTTGCCTTAATGGGAATTCTCATTGAGGAAACAGAGCATGGCGCCGGTTTTTTTTTTTTAATTTTACGTCTTCTCAGTATCAACATAGACATCCATTCAGACCTTTGTACAATGACTAACATTAGGTAGCTTAATATATACTTAATACTAACATATACTATGAGATGGTTGTACTATGAGTCATACCTACTGGTTATAATAACACGGATGATATAGTGTAAAGGATTTCCTAAAATTGGAAGCTGTAAACATCCTAGAAAATCTGATCCCATTGGTCACCGGTTCGATTCCCGTTTGGGAATTTATAATTTCTGAATTATCTTTGTTCTGGTCTGGTGGGAGGCTTTGGATGTAGCTAGTTACCGACAAAGACGTGCCCCTAAGCGACTTGGCACTGTACGACGTCACGTTGTGAGGTGTGCAGTAGTGAGTATAAGTAACGAATATTAGTTCTTAAATAAGGTAATAATAAATCTTCGTTTAAATAAGGACGTGTCCCCAATGTGGTGTGCCCACGAGGTGGAAAGAGTTAAAAGCGATCTCTACTATCAGTAATGTACCGGTAAGTTAAGTATAATTTAGTGGCTTTAACAGAGCGGCATAGCAATATTGACGACAAAGACCTTGAAATAAAGATTGAAAAAAAAAAAAAAAAACCTTTGTACGAGTATCTCAATTTTCTTACAAAAGTGACCTAAAGACAATCATTGTCAAACCTAAATGATTATAATAACTTGCATTCACATATAGACGTGTATGTGTGTGTAATTTATCGTATCAAACTAATATTATAAATGGGAAAATGTGTCTGTTTTGTTATTTTGTCTCTCCTTTACGCCGTAACTAAGCAACCGATCAGCTTGATATTCGGCATACAGTTAGTTGAAAGGACATACTTTTGTATGTATGTATGGGTTTTAAAATCCCAAAGGGGATTTGTAAAAATGCGTGATAAACGCGGACGAAGACCGCGTGCAACAACTAGTATTAATTATTAAAATTAAATCGTTTTTACTGTTATCATAGTAATTTGTGACCTCAGTTGACCTTAATGTAAACGTAGCTGATGTCATGGTTATCACTGCGTATTTTTATGACCAATTTGTTTTTTATGAAAAAGTTGAAAATCAACATTTTTTTTCAGTGTCGATTTAGAACCCGCTCTCCGGCAAAGGAAAAGGAAAATTAATAAGAACAATTAATTGTACCTCATTAAGCCGCAAAAGATTTAATGACATACAAATAATTAAAAAAAAAAACAGCTTCGCTGGAACGTGCAATAGGTGCTAAGTTTTAAGATGCCGACACTAAAACAATATCTTTAGGGCTAAACTCACTACCGCTACACTGTGTCAAAAGTCGTAAAATTAGGCCTTTACACACACATAGTTGCAAACCACAAACATCTAGAGGTCAAGACTTCCGCAGCCATAAACATGACAATTTCGTCCATGAAACAACAATTGGTGTCAAACAAAGATACTGGACGTACCACCAGCGACAGATGGGACAATGAAAAAGGGGCCAGTTGGCTTATTCTCGCGTCTTCTTAAGGAAGCTCAATTGGCGGCTTATAAAATGATTAGGTCTAGACAAGCGTAAGTTCCATTTACGGCTATATCATCTTAGATTATATAACTCAAATAGTTCATTAGTAAATAGTTTAATAGAAAATAAATCCAACGAGCTACTGCCCGCCACTTCGTCGGCGGTTATTTTGGGGTTATAAAAATCCCTAAGGTACCCTTTATTTTCCTGAGATAAATCCTATGGCCGTTTCCAGGATTCAAACAATATTGCACAATGATAAGTTAAGCGATCAATCTAATCATAGGTTACAATTTATTGCTATTTTTTAAACCACTTTTACGTTAAAAATAATACCTACCCTATACCCATCTCCAGGAAGCAAGCTAGCAAAAACAAATTAAAATTATATGAGAGAGAAGGTGATCTAAGATAATAATTAACATTCAAACATGTTTTGTTTTTATTATTTTTGAATTATTGGTTATTTTTATTATTATTGTTTTTTTAATTCTTAATTTGAATAGCTTATTGTTATGTTTTATTATATTTTTTGTAATTATTACTTGTTGATGTTCATTCTTTTTATAGTCCCGGGACGACAAGTGGGCAACTGTAATGTCTTCACGGAGTGCGTGGCTCAATAAATAAATAAATTTTCATCGTGATCGATTGAACCGCTAAGCCGAAAGGAGGTTACAAACAAACAGACACATTTTTTTATTAATAATATTATTAACAGTATGGATATGGATAGCGCGGTCACTCTACCGTGTAGGTGTTACGTTAAATCTCTTTAACGCCAAATAGATGCTGACCGTGAACTTGGAAATAATGTTAACCGGCGGAATTATGTAAGAGGGTATCTACTAAACAGCCTATTAACTAATGCCGACCTTATAGAGCATTGGCGATCAAATTGTTAGTCATTGGGCCTAATCCGACCTGCTGACTAAGTCGACAAACTCGCGAGGAAGTCATCTGCTACATTAATGAGTTTCAAGAGTAGTCTTCTCACGCGTTCGCAAGGACGCGGGGGGGAGATCCGTTCAGGGGGGAAGTCCCTCTGCGGATGAAGTGCAAGCCGCGTGCCGCGAATACGGCACGGTCACTGGATAGCCCTTTTTATAGGGCAGAATAAGGTGGTCACTTGGGGTTATTCACTGGGCGTGGGGCCGGGAATGTCACCACGATCAGGAGAGAGCAAGTCTTTTGGGAATGCCCTACGGTCGGGGGGGCGGGAGTGCCACGGAGCGATTCTTCGGATGTGGGGGTGCTCGAAGGTGTCGGCACGCGCAAACATGTTCCGGACGAGACGGTAGATGAAGACATCCTCGATACGTAAGTCTCGCTTGATGGTCGAGTTCCTCACGTATCGAGGGGCGTTGGTCAGTCTTTGCAGGGCGAGCGACTGCTGGGCTCTCAGGGTCTTCTTGCTGGACTCGCTTGCCGTTGCTTGAGTTTGTATAGTAGGTGTCACTTAAATAGAGCGCCGACGTTTGACCTGCATGCGCATTGACAATTTGTCTATGAGCTTTACAAACAGACGTTGTCGCCAAACGTCGAAGTTAGGTGCTCTTGCTCTGACATTTGAAAGGTGCTGTCAGTTGTAGTGTGACAGAACACAGCATAAGTACTTGATACCATTGATTATTTTAGTTGTCTTTTCACCTGCACTACTTAAAAATTTAAGTAAGTCTGAAAACAGAAAACATCAAGATATAATATTTATTTACTTTTATTACTTTTTACATTAAATATTAACTTTTTCCTGACATCATCATCATCATATCAACCAATTACTGACCCACTTCAGGGCACGGGTCTCACATTGTCGTTTAAAATGATATAAAAAGGGCTCCTTTTTAAATAATTCTGAACGACGTGGTCAGAGCGATCATTTAAACCTTTCTTATCTTTTAGGTAGCCCTTTATTAGCTTCATTGACAACGCAGCCATATGTCGACATTTTGCGCGTAGCTATACATAAAGGATTATATTTACTGTATAAGCGCTAGTTAGCGGTTAGGCTTAGCTGACGATCGAGGCGCTGCTGACACCATTGAATAAACCGTGCTGATCAATTGGGCAGCAAAAATTTAACTATTTTTGTTGTAGGCAAACCGTATAAGAATACAAAACTAACTCTGTAAATGCAAGTAATCGAAACTCAACTGAATTAGCAGCCGCGTCGGGCTTGAGTCTCAGTTTGATGATTTTAGTGGCAAAGCAAGCCTTCTGACTTAAATGCAAAGCAAAGTTTTACGCATGACGCGTAAAGAGTTATCTGTTTCGCTTTCGCACGAAACCAGATAATTACACAGAAAATGGTAATGTTGGATGCCATTCAGATCCTGTTCCAGAAGCGAGACTATTAACTATTAACTATTTCCCAAGCGCAGATGTTAAAGCATCTGGTCAGACTGGTTGTGCGAGGCTCCACAAGGTTGGTTGCTCCACCAAGTCGGTCAAGGACGCGTCTATGAGAAAATCCCGACGTCCCAGATTAATTAGAACTTGCCTCGACTTGTTATAGTTGATACTTGATGGAATTGGCAAAGTTTAGTTTCGTTGATGCTCATTCGGATTCGGACTAATTAAACTGATGTAAATTTAAAAGCTTATAACTTTTCTAAGTTATGTGCGTTTTAAGTAATTAAAATATCACTTGCTTCCACGGTGAAGGAGAACATCGCGAGGAAACCTGCATACTTGAGAGTTCTACATAATGTTCTCAAAGGTGTGTGGAGTCCACCAATCCGCACTGGGCGGCCAGCCAGCAGTGGTGGACTACGTCTTAAAACCTCCTCATTGTAATCCTCACGGTAATAGGTTATTATTATGATGATGATGATGAATATTTTAATGGCACCTTTTAGTAAAGTCGGCTAACTGCCGACTTTACTTAAAGACTAGCTAGCTATTGCGCAGTTATTTTGTCCCCTTTTTTCAGTTTTTTTTTAAATCTAGCTGTCGCTGTCTTAAATAATAAATAAATATACTACGACAATGCCCACATCGCCATCTACCCCAAAGTAAGCGTAGCTTGTGTTATGGGTACTGAGATGACTGATGAATATTTTTATGAATAATATACATACATACTTATAATATACAGATAAACACTTAGATACTGAAAAACACTTATGTTCATCACACAAACATTTTCCGTTTGTGGGAATCGAACCCACACTCAGAAAGAAGGGTCGCTGCCCACTGTGCCAGTCGGCCGTCTTACCTGGATAAAAATTATCCTGTGTCTCCAGGATGTAAGCTAAAATTGGCAAACCTATGCACAGATCAGTTTAGCTGTGAAACCATGCATTGATACCTTTGAGAACATTATGGAGAACTTCCCGGTTTCCATACGATGTTTGCCTTCACGAACGCCTTAAAACGCACATAACTAAGAAAAGTTGGAGGTGCGTGCTGGGATTCGAACTCGGCCCCACGAAAGTGAAGTCGGGCTCCACGCCCACTGGGCTATCACAGCTTCCTAAATGTTTTTCATGAATAAATAAGAAAAAAAAAATTATCGAAAAACACCGTTTGTACATTTTATCATCATATTGATGCCCAACTTCTAATACGTGCAAAAGTATTTTTTTTTACTCAAAAAGAAGTAGGTCTTTTGTAATTTTTTTGGCTTAGTAGGTACAAAGAAAACATTCTGGTCTTGTTATTACATTTACACTTTCCATCGTTTCCATAACGGACATTATACAACCTTCACTGGAGTCAACCTGCTTGCCGTAACAAGATTCTCCCGGAAGAATGCCGCAGGGATGGTCCGCAGCGATCCAAAATAGGTCCCGTTTTACGAGCAGCCTGTGAACCTTTAGTACATTTTAATAATTCATATGCCGCGGGGTCGGCAGCCTATCGTTTTACGAGACGCCACGCTTGTATGGCTACTGTTACATTTATTTGAAGTGATGTTCAAGAGAAATTGGTGTATTCAGTGGGAACAGGAATACTTTTTTGCTGTTTATTAAGACGGCTGAAATCACGTTAATATTTGTCGAAGATTGCCCGACTAGTTTTCGTCTTTGTCCGATAATAATTTACGTGAGTTCAGCCGTCTATTAAACAGCAATAACATTAACGTTACTCACAGTAGTTTCATCCGGTATTGTATATTAAAAAAATGTCTAGCACTCATGAAAGAAAGAAATAAAAGCATTTTAAAGTTGTATGAAATAGTTTATATATATGGTCGGAGCCATAGTTAAATCTATGGTATGTATTTTGATTTAAATACATGCTTTAGCGATAAGCTAATGGCAAGCTCAGCTTCTAAGCCTCTAATAAACTAAGTTAAGCTTCTGGAGCGAGCTCGGCTGGCTTGCGTGATTCAGCGGAGAGCCGCACCAGCGCCAACACGTACAACGGACGGTTCCGGCCAACTAAGAACGGAGACCGGAACAGAAACAGATGAAGAAAAATCCACAAATCAATCTTCCACCTCATGTCCGTCCAGCTCTTTTCATGGCGAGCTTTCACGCAGCCTCCCCACCCTGTTGCAACCCTTAAGGTTGTTTTCAGCTACTATTCTTCCGAAAAGACACACTTCAGTCATGTTAAGAGACTTGGACGGCGCATAGTTACCTAGTGTCTTAGTCCTTATCTTCTTATATCTGTCTTAGTCTTAGATATTATTTATAGATATACTAGCTGTTGCCCGCGACTTCGTCTGCGTTTGATTATGTTTTTAAAGTATTCAGTATCGCTAAGCCTTAAATGAGTATAGTAGTATAACATATGTATAACATGTGACTGTCAATTAATTATAGACAAATAATTTGCAATAAAATAAAATTGCGGCTATAATTAAAGATTTAAACTATCCTATCTCTTAAGTTGGACCAGACTGCTCACGGTGTGCCAATTTAATTCAAAATCTGTTTAGTAGTTTAGGAGTCTATCGCGGACAAACATCGTGACAGGAGATTTATATATATTAAGATTTTTTTACGCTTGGTGCCAAAAAAAAAACATTTTCTAACCAATCAATATCAGTAATCAATCACTAACATATATCATCATCGAAGAATGGAGGTCAATTTTCGAAAATTGCAACTTGTCTACTACAAAGTGCCGTCTGGTTACACGATCTACGTTATTGACCTTCGACCTCTGACTCAAGTGACTCAAAGCGGCAATACAACTGAACAGATTCCAAGAACAAATGATCGGACCTAACCAGTTGCCCACACGTTCAGCAGTCGCCGCCCGTTTGTAATAATTAGGAAATACCTAATAATATTGCACAATCGATTATTCAGGCGGGCTACAAAATGATTTAAGGTTGCACTAACCGTGATAAAAATTGATTGTTGTTTTATTTTATTTTAGTAGGTATTAGCTGTTGTCCCCGTACTCCTTCCACTTCCCGTGGGAACCGTTTTTAATCCGCGGACAAAAAGTAGCCTACGTTACTCTCAATCTTTTCAACTAGCTCTACGCCGTAAATAAATAGTAAATAATTATACTACGACAAAACACACATCGCCATCTCATCCCATTGTAAGCGTAGCTTAACACTGAAAAAAAATCATGTTTATCACACAAACATTGTCCGGTAGTGGGAATCGAACCCACGGCCTTGGACTCAGGAAGCAGGGTCGCTGCCCACTGCGCCAACCAGCCGCCAAAAATCAAGTTAGTTGGTTGCTTAGTTAGGGCGTGAAGGAAGGACAAACAAACTTATGCATTTATTAAGAAAAGGATTAATGGTATACGCTATAAATATCTTAATATATATAAATCTCCTGTCACGATGTTTGTCCGCGATGGTCTCCTAAACTACTTAAACGATTTTAAATTAAATTGGCACACTGTGAGCAGTCTGGTCCAACTTAAGAGATAGGATAGCGTAGATCTTTAATTATAGTCGCAATTTTATTTTATTGCAAATTATTTGTCTATAATTAATTGACAGTCACTTAATATATATATAAATATATATACTACTATACTCATTTAAGGCTTAGCGATACTGAATACTTTAAATACAAAATCAAACGCAGACAAAGTCGCGGGCAACAGCTAGTATATTTATAAAAATCAATTCAATCTATGTATAGTTATTTGTCAAAAAATTATCATGGCACTTCAAGGCCGAAATTCGATCATGGCGGGTAACAGAGCTCGCACGCTCGAGATTATAGCCGATACAAGAGGAATTCATTGATTCACGTAATTAATCGATTAATCGAACCCTAATCGCTTCCCGCGGCAACTATTGTCGACATGAGGTATAAATTCCTACGTTAATTCGATTAACTTTTTAGGATTCCGTGGTTGAATAGTGCATATACGAGAATGCCAATTTTATTTATACTAAGCCTATTGGAGAAATGTATTTCAATACACGCATTTGCTATTATAACCACTAATCAAAATCATATCGTAATACCAAGTACCAAAAGTAATTATAAAACATCGCTTATCCTGATTATCCTAGTAAGTATAACGGGTCGAACTGCTTAAAATATTGAATTGTCATAGGTCCTTAATAAGTATGCCAAATTTCGAGTTAATCCGACATTTTGAATCCAAATATTATATGTGTAATAATAAACGGGGGTAAACTTCCCCTATTCCGCGTTCCAGTACTTTAGCAGGTTGACACGTTTATTATATCCCCTGTCAGGGGATATAATCGGGGGATATAATTTTTATCTTAAGCCCTGCATGAGGAAAAATATCTTTATCCAAATTTAATCATCGATAAAATAGCTAAAGAGCTGTGCATAGGTCACCAAAATCTGGGCTAGGATTCCGGGAGAATAAACATTAGGGTGAAAGATATAGACGTCTACTTCCTAAACATTAAATGGAACTTTTGCACTCATTCCGGAATTTACAACGCTAAAAGACCTACTGAACCTCTTTATTGAAAACCTATTTATCGCTTTTATCGATGACAGCACGTGCGTTTAAAAGATAACGCATTCAATTATTCTAAAACATTTAATACAAAGATAAACAATGCGATTCCCGATGTTAAATGCCGATAAGTTATTCCGAGAAATCCAATTTGTGGCTAATTTCATTATCTTCAGTACGTATCTATAAAAATTAAACATTTTCTTTCTGTAACTTTGGAGCTATCTTCAATCAGTCGGTCTAGCTATAAACAGTAGATTTTTTTTTCAATGGTTATAGTTAACAGACTCATCTCAGACTCAGAAATCATCGCTTATAAACAGCAATTTATACTTAAATTGCTGCACCAACCCGTTCCTTCGTTTTTTTTTTCCTAACGTCAAAGGTTGTCTGGGAGAGATCGCTTTAGTGATAAGACCGCCTTTGCACGCTCTATTTTATTTTTATTATTTTAAGTTTCTTCTGTATTTGTGTTTAATTTATATAAAATGTGTGTGTGCAATAAAGACTTAAAACAAACAAACAATTTAAGCAGGACGTGCAAGGAACTCGTCCAGCAACATGCCCTGTGTCCATCAGACTGAAGCGTTGTTAAGGGCCCGTAATGAAACCGGCAACCACGCCGTTCAGACCAGAACACAGCACTTCAACAATGTGGCTTAGCGGCAGAAATAAGCAAAGCTCTACAACTGTTGTTAGCTCTACAGCTATTTATTTCAGTTAGCTACATAGATTTGGAGAAGGTACGTTAAGGTACTAAGGTAGTTTCCCCCGGGTTATTATATTGCTGTGTTTTTAAGCGGGACGTCCCGTATTCGATTGTCGGCAGGGACAATTTGGAGATTCATAATATCTGTATATTCCCTGGTCTGCTCTGGCTCGAAGCTTCGGCCGTGGTTAGCTACCACATTTTTCTAATTTTTAGGATGCTATCTTTTAGATAGCTTTAG
Source organism: Pararge aegeria (assembly GCF_905163445.1). Classification (NCBI taxonomy): domain Eukaryota; kingdom Metazoa; phylum Arthropoda; class Insecta; order Lepidoptera; family Nymphalidae; genus Pararge; species Pararge aegeria. Next base: position 2,705,003 of record NC_053195.1, on the reverse strand, counting down.
TTTTAAGTTGACGAAATTTGTTATCGCCATCAACTCACTTCTATGTTATATTTTACATGTAGTGTACGCGTCAAAAGTGCCATAGATGTGCCTGTTTGAATAAAAAGAATATTTGACTTACAATCAGACCATCAGACCATCTTCTTGGTCTGGTAATAATAACTATAAAAAAAAAATACTAACCACCAGGTGAGATTACATTCAAGGGTCAACTTGTAGTAATAATCATTCATTCAGTTTATTAATCAATTTGTTGTTTTGTTTATTTCTGAACTTTTTTATTTTGGTTTTTTTTAAAGAATTATTTTTACCTTTTTTTTAACTTTTTACTGTTAAATTATGAGCTGATTGTGTTTATTTGTTTGTTCTTTTTTACAATTTATTTTGATTTTTTATTAAAATTTCTAAGTCTCAGTTATAATAATAACGCAACGGGCGGCGCGGTTGTTTGCTCAGTTTGATACTGGAGCAGACTTAAAATCAGCGCCGAGCATTGTTGCCAAAGCACAGCACAAAGCTGAGTTTGCGGCCATTTGCCATATTGTTAATTATAAAGCTCAAGATCTTGTATTAACCGTAGAGTATGGCAATAGAGGATTATTATTATTACAATAAAAAAATCGTAACTCCACTTATGTCTCCTCTTTGCGAGTCCATTTACTCTCGCCATTCGTCCTTACCACGCCGTGGGTGAGTGCCCGACGTGACTCAGCTTCCCACGCGAGCCACTCCACCCAACATGTATATTAGTAGATACAATCGTTAGCGTGCATCTGTTAATTTGGATATGACATCCACGATTATAGTAGGTACGTATTTTTTACTTCCATCGTATAACAAATTAAGATAAGTCAACAGTTTCGTAGCACATAGAGATTATGGAGAATTATTAAAGTATTGGCGACCTCCCTGGCGCAACGGTCTGCGCTGTGAATTTAAGTAGATGGTCTTGGGTTATATACCGGGCAGGGGCAGTTTGGGAATTCATAATTTCTGTATTTTCTCTGGTCTACTCTGGTGGCTAGTTACCACTCTACCGACAAAGAGGTGTTAACGTGTTAGACTACCATACTTCTTCAACAGCCAGTCCGCTATTATCTTAATACTGCATCATCACTTACCACCAGGTGAGACTGCAGTCGAGGGCTAACTTGTAGTAGAGTTTAAAAGAAAAAGAATGCTCAACGTTAATGACGAACAATAAAATAAAATAACTTTACTATACTAAGTTTCTTAAGCAAATTAATAATAAATAAATATACTACGACAATACACACATCGCTATCTAGCCCCAAAGTAAGCGTAGCTTGTGTTATGGGTACTAAGATAGCGGATGAATATATATTTTTTTTGAATATAATACACATAAATACTTATAATATACAGATAAACACCCAAACACTGAAAAACATTCATGTTCATCACACAAACATTTTCCAGTTGTGGGAATGGAACGACCTTGGACTCAGAAAGCAGGGGTCGCTGCCCACTGCGCCACTCGGCCGTCAAATCAAACTTTAACAAGGTTTTAAAATACCGATAACAGTCTTTTAGAGGATACGGTGCGCTTGTGACCCTTTGGCTTAATGCCTTAATCATAACGCATTAAGTATTATTCCAGCACTATTCATATTGCATATGTATCTCATTTATTATCCAGGGTTTAAAAAATAAATAAGAGAAAGCTCTCGACGTTGTAGGTCTTCATCATATCAACCAATTACCGGCCCACTACCGGGCATGGGTCTCCTCCCACAATGAGAAGGGGTTAAAAAGCTGTAACCCACCAAGCTGGCCCAGTGCGGATTGCCAGACTTCACTAACCTTTGCGGACATTACGGAGTAATGAGTTCCTTCACGTTTTAACGGCAAGCAATATTTTAATTCATTAAATTAAAAAAAAAAAAAAAAAACTTTACATTTACATTAATTTATTTGTATACATCGTTTTTTCAAGGGTAGCATTACGTGTTCATATGAACATTCATTTACTACCGCAACCCTAACTAATTATAAAATTTAACATAGCGTAGAAAGAAAGCTTAATTTCGCGGTCGGTTATATTATAATTTTCTTTGTAATAAATCCCTTAACAAATTAGATCGGACCGGTTTTACAAACGACGTGTAACATAACACAATACATAGCGTAACTTAACATTTCGATGATTAATCAAATTGCAAAAAAAAAACCGCGTTTAAAAGCAAACAGTACTAAAACTCGCGAGCTAACGTGTTAACAAATAACTCCAACTAATATCCTTCAGGAATGCAAGGAAGCGCAAATGACAAATTGTAGCTTTGAATGAACAAGCGAACACCGTAGGGTTGCCAGCTGCTACAATATTTTATTTCTGCATTTGTTTTTATACGCTTCTGCATGCCTGAAAAAGATAGCTGGGTCGCCAAATTGTATACGCTGTTTTATTTACATGTTCAACTATAAATAGTATTTCTGTTTTATAAACTATTTGTTGTGTAAAATAAAAGTATATTCATGCATTAAAATAAACCGTGTTAAAAAACACGAAGCGAAAACAGTTTCTTTAAATCACGCGAAATGGTTTTATTTATTATTTTTTAATGATGAAGTTGTAAAACCTTCAAATAATATAATGTCTTGGAAAGATTTTCTCTTAATAATAATTAAATTGAAAATATACTGCGAAACAAGTCGTTCTAAAAAATATTCTTAAAGTACTTTCTTAAGTCATAATTATTCTAAGCATATCAAGAATAAAAATTGGCAGAAATTCGAAACAAGTATGCCTTTCCCAATGTGTGCTTTACTCAGTTATATAAATACTAGCTTTTCCCCTCGACGTCATCCGCAATTTATTAAGCTGGTTTTGCCGAGATGAAAACTATCCTTCAGGATACAAGGTATTCCTTTTCACCTTTAACAATTTTCTTTTAATATGTTATAAATAAAAAAAAAAACTTTTTTAAATCGATGGCAACCCTAATCAACAGCTCTGCACATTTGCTAAATCCTCATAATATATTATAGCTCTTACCCCCAAGATAATAAGGCGCATTAGTGGATCCATTAAATGAAATATATAGCAAAAAATAAACAAGAGGATTGCAAGCAACCGACATGTCGCTCAGAGGTGATGAATGATGCTATAAAGATAAATTTTAAATTGCTCTAGTGATCGCATGCACTCGCTTTTTTACTAAGATGAGCTACGGTCGGTAGTTTAAAGTATATTTTAGTTCGATCCCCGAACGACTTACTCTTCAGAATTATGTGCGTTTATAATTAAACCAATAAAAATACACATAAATAAACATACGGAACTAGTGAGAAGACTAGTGCTAGTGCAATTTCAAACACGTAGGCCGTAGTCCACCACGCTGGCCCATTGCGGATTGGTGGACACAACACACCTTTGAGAACATTATGTAGAACTCTCAGGCATGACTTCACGATGTTTTCTTACACCGTGAAGGGATTCGAACTCGCCCCCCCCCCCCCGAAAGTGAAGTTGAACTCCTACCCACTGAGCTATCACCGCTTCATGAATATAATCCATGAGATATAATGGAAATGAAGCTTAATTTGCTATGTTTCGCGAAAATACAACACACTCATAGCGCACACATTCGCGCAACATATCAAAGTAGGCTTACTCTTTAAGCACTTTTGAAACGTCAAGTCTGTCTGTTTGTAGAGACTCTACCACTCAACTCAGCAGTTGCCCTTTTCCAACATCAACAATTTAAATTATAACATTCATTTTCCTATCTTGTGAGACTTGAAAGCGAAGCCGGATGCTTCCAAGCTACCTTGTCATTAAGAAATTCAACAATTGCACTTTAATGTCTACCATTCTTTAGTCGCTATAAATTCGTGCGTAGATTACTTGTTAAAAGTGGTACATTTGAATACAAATATAACTAAGATAAAATTTGAATTTTTGAATTAAAAACAAATTGCCAAAATACGAATTCCAGAGTTACCGTCATAGCTCAACGAGTCGCAAAGCTGAAGTGGAAATCGGCGGGGTTTATAATAATCGGGGGGAGTTGGGGTCCCAAGGTCAAGTCACCCGACGAGATGGACAGATGATATCAAATGAGTCGCAGGCAGTTGCTGGAGGTATTCGGAGCTCCCTACATAACACCTTTGCCCAGCAATGGACGTTGGTTGCCGTAACTAGGCAACGCCTTGCATGCTCTGCGTCCCTGGTCGAAGTAGTAAAAAGTCACGAGCAGAAAATTTTGCAGTCCCACAGGGAGAGTTGAGTAAGAACTCTAGCTCAATAGCGGGGGAAGCAAGGAGCACCGTGTAAAGTGCGCAAGCGTGCAAAAAGCTAGTTCAGCGACCGCGGCCCGCCCTTGAACTGACGAGACACGTGCGGGGGAAACGGACACTCGACCGCTCTACATTTATTATATGATACTAGCTCTTACACGCGACAACGTCCGCGTTTTTTTTAAAGTCACGCGGAAACCGTTATTTAGGCCGGGTAAGTATCCAAGGCCCATCTCCAGGATACAAGCTAACACCAAAATCGATTTAGCGTTAAGCCGCGTATAAAAAACTATATCTTTAAATCCACCAGTTACCCCGGTGCATTTCTGGGATAAAAAGTATCATATGTCCATCTCCAGTGTCCAAGCTTTATATGTGCAAACACATACAATATGAAATAGAGTAAATATTCCTTTTATCAAGAAAACCACTCTTTTCTCCTTATTGCATGTTATTTGGACACCTAGTTTAGTTTATTATGTCAAATTAAATTGCCGCAAGATCGCCTCTATGAGAGGGCAGTTTACGTCTATAAGTACACACGGTGCATAATATTTTAATATAAAATTTCTCTATTACCCGTAGGTGTATCAGCAGGTGAAATCGCGGAAATCAGCTATCCTAACTTATCCTTACTAATATAATAGATGCGGAAGTGTGTTTGTTGGTGCGTTGTTCCTTCAACTAAATAACTAAATTACAAGCAACCAATTAACTAAATTTGTGGCATAGAGTTAGTCGAAAGGACGGAATACTCTCACATAGGCTCCTTCTTCTCCCAGCGAAACAAAGGGATCACACGGTGTTTGCAAAAAAAAAATAAAAAACGAAATGAGAGCAGACGAAGAAGGCTGGCAAAAGCTAGTAACTTAATTTTTAAAAAAAATCAGTTCAGTAGCATTTCAACTGAAAAAGCAAATAGCGAGCAAGGTGTAGCGAATTGTCCCACGTCCTCCTAATTTTTGATAACTCGTCGCGACAAGAGAATCAAAATAAAAAATGCACTGTTCACTTTCTGAATACTTACCACCCGGCGATGCCGGTTCCGGGTTCGATACCCGCTTTGGTCTAGATTATAAATAACTCAAGGTTGAGAATGTTTATACAGTTCCTGATATCGTTTTATATTTAAAAAGATAAATTAACTGTCCTATCTATGGTTAGCTTATGTCTGATGACCCATATAAAGTGTATATATAGTACAAAAGACCAGTACGTCTACATTTTCTTATACTACCCCTTAGTATACCCCTATTGATTTCTTGCAAAAGTATCATCTTTCACATATTGTACACTAACAGATTTATTTGAGTTTAGCAGTCTCTATACTAACTACTATAGATGCGAAAATTTGGCAGGCTAATAAATAAATAAATAAATATACTACGACAATACACACATCGCCATCTAGCCCCAATTTAAGCGTAGCTCGTGTTATGGGTACTAAGATGACTGATGAATATTTTTTATAAATAATATACATAAATACTTAGAATATACATATTAACACCCAGACACTGAAAAAAATTCATGCTCACCACACAAACATTTTCCAGTAGTGGGAATCGAGCCCACAGCCTTGGACTCAGAAAGTCGCTGAAAACTTCGCCAATCGGCGGCGGATGGTTGTTTTTACTCAATCACGCCAGCACTGCTAAACAAATCTGGATGAAGCTTAGCGCTGAGATAGATTATAGTCTGAAATAGCATTTGGTTACTTTTTATCCCGGAAAAATTTAAGGTTCCCTCAGGATATAAAACTAATTTGCTGTTTCACATAGAGCAAGAGATCGACATCGACATTTTTTGCATAGAGTTTACACCGCGACATTAAAAAGAAGGAAAGCAAGAAAATACATTTATTCATTTTAAATGTGATTTAACCTGATTTACCTTGAACTTTCCCGAACAGCACCAGTTGGTAAAAGATTACGTGAATGACGCGCTGTAAAGAAACCTTAACAGTTTTACTTTTCTAGACGATATCTCATTAAAGGGGTTCAACGACCGCGTTGAAAAACCTAGTAAGCGTCTTGAACTAAATTATTCTACCGCGAAATACACAAATTTTTATAAAAAGAGCTCGACTTCGACGTATATTTGAACTTGAGGAAATTCGTACGGAGCGCGCTAAATGAGCATCTACCGGTTGTAATTTGGAAGGAATCATCACCGTCAGTATCAACCCATTGCCATCTCATTCTTAGAGTAGATCCGTGCCTGGTAATGTGTTAAAGGTCTAGTCCGGATTTTTAAACCATATGGACTGTACCATTTTGAGAACTATATGGACAATCCATACAATTCAATCAGGCATGACTTAAAAACACCTGATATAGCATCAGTAGTCTTCTGATAAATTAAGTCTAGATAAGTACAAACTACAGCAAAAAAAAAGTTGCTGTGTTCCAGCTGAAGGGCATGGTCGCCGTTTGAATTACAGGCACATGAATAGTCCACCAATCCGCACTGGGCCAGCGTGGTGGACCGCATCTCCTCCGTGAAAAGTTCTGAAACCTTTTCACTGTGGGAGGAGATCCATGTCCGGCCGGTAAAGGGATGATATGATGAAGTCTATCTTTGTAGGACGTGTTCCTCGCATCCCTTGTGAAGCCTTGCTCTATGTAGCGGTATCTACATTACCAAAACTAGATGGCGCCACAAAGATCCTGCATCGCGCTAACGAAGTGTTCACAATCACCTCGGTCCCCGAGCACGATCACCGGCTCAGAGGCAGATCTTCCTAATGTTACTGGCGAGGACATCACCATAGCTCCCGTACACTTTAAATTGGCAAAGGTTTTACATTAGGTAGACCATCTGGCAGTTACGTATAATTAAAAAAAACCCATTTTTTTTTCTTTTCCTTTACTTGGTTGGTAGAGATCGCTTTTTAGCAATAAGGCCGCCCATTGTTCCTGCGTGTATATTTTGTTATTGATATATTTTCGTTGTTCGGTGTTCAATAAAGTATACTTTCGTTTAATTTTATTACAAGATACAAAGTCTTAGCTAAGCTAATATTTTTGGTAATGATTCAGTGACCCACGCCGCGATTATAATTGGTAAGTGCGGTGTATAAATACACTCCGTTCGATATTTTTAGACAGAAATAAGGCTGGCTTTACACTAGAGCTTGGGGTCGATGGATAAGAACTATTCAATATACGTGTGGCCGAAGCGAGGACATGGCGCTTATTTGAAGCAGTAACATTTAAAAATTACAGTTTATTACCTTGACCTTGTATAAAAAAGGATTACAATTCTGAATCAAAATGACAACTATATCTATAAATTAGTATGTAGAACAATAACTTTATAACTACCCCTTTTTACGAAAATTGCGTGGACGGAGGAGTGTGTAAGTTCCCACACTCAGGTATTGGGTAGAAGCAGGCGTTACTTTGCGGAAATCCATGATATATTATGAAAATTAACTAACTCCGCGAAAAGCAGGAGAATCTGTATGGAGTGATTCATCATTTCTTCAGCATCCTCAGGAGATGATGACTTAACAATGAATAATTGTACCATAATTATAATAATTACACCATACAGATTCTCCTGCTTTTCGCGGAGTATAGCAAATTAAGCTTAATTTTATTAATATAAGTTTAGTTATTACCTAGGTATAGTCTATATAGAGAAGGAGAGCAGAATGTCCATATTTTTTTTTTATTAAGCATAAAACATTCATTAAATGAATGAAATAAACAGTACACACACTACCACGTATTTGACGCATACACACATTTATTATACCCACTTTTAATCAGTTTTGAAAAAAAAAGGCGAATTGACAGTGTAGCCTTGGCGAAATCTGTGATTAAAGAAGTATACTCTTTGACATTAGAACCTCTCAATAATGTCCAAACTTATATTTTAGTTAATTACGTTATAATATCGACTAGTGGGCGACCACTAGTTGAAATAATAACGCATATTTTACGAAGGTTTATTTTTCCACTCTCATCTCTTACAAATCGAAAAAATTCTAAAGATTGTTAAACTATAAAATTATATTGGAAAAGAGCAACCTGCTGAGTTTCTTGCCGGCACTTCTCAGTGGAATCTGCCTTTCGAACCGGTGGTAGAGTCACTACAAACAGACTGACTTGACGTTTCAAAAGTGCTTTACTAGACCTACTTGAAATAAATTAATTTTGGAATATCGCAATAAAACTTGCATGCCTAAGAGTTCTCCAAAATTATCTCAAAGGCGTCTGAAGTCTATCAGTCCAGCGCTTGGCCAGCGTAGTCCACAAATGCCTAAACTCTTCAGAACACCAATGCCCTATATGTAATGTATATAATTCGTTAGTAATCTTGATGATAATGATGTAGTTTTCTAAGAAGGGTATATTTTTTAATCTCTGAAATAATGTGTCTTTGTACATACTTATTATTTCATCCCATACAATGTCACGCAAAGACACACAATCACACTTATACATACATTCATTTACACATACACTCACTTACACACACACGCACGCACGCACACACACACGCACCTCAAGTAGACACATATTGTAATTATCTTTGGTTAACCTTTATAACTTCAAATTATACTTAATTTTGATTTATATTACTTTGATCTACTTACATATTTATTTCAATTTGTATATGATGTTATGGAAGAGCGGGGCCGCCTGCCACAAGTGTTAGTAGTAATACTAGTAACTTACTAGGATGACCCCAATTTCAACATTTTTTTTTTAATGAAAATAAATAAAGCTTACACGCAAGCCGCAGTTCTGGTGGATACACCTTAAGTGACGGTTTGCCAACATTTCCTGTGCTGTAGCCAACAGTTAAAGAAAACTGCGCCCAGGTCAATGACTGTCACATCAGTAGAATGCGAGTCTCCTACCGAAACTACATAATATACCTAAATTCACAAACAATGCAATGTATTAGTAATTAGTATTAACTTGTAGTGGATTAAAAAATATATATATATACTACGACAATACACACATTGCCATCTAGCCCCAAAGTATTTATAGTATTTATACTACGATAGCTGATGAATTTATATGTACTACTACTACTGTACTGTACAACTGTCTGTACTGTAGTACTAGCTGTACCCTGCCACGCTTCGCTGTGGCAGATTGTGATTGAATGGTTGAGAAAAATAGATAAAAACAATCCTTGATGCGTATCATGATGCTAAACATATATGCTAAAATTTCAGCTCGATCGGTGCAGAACTTGAGTTTTTGAAGCGTACACAAACCAACATAACATTTTTACATATATAGATTTATTATTTATATTTATGTGTATTATATTCATAAAACAAGATGAATACAATACACATAAATACTTATAACATGCAAATAGTTGTATTTAAAAATACCTGTATGGTAGTTAACCAGAGTGGTGAGGGGTGAAGGTGGAGGAACTAGCAAGCACTACTGGCAGCTTCTACTCTGAAGCAAGAGATAGGGCTGAACGAAATCCACGAGGAAGTCACTCTTAGGTTGCCTCATGTGAGACTTACGTCACGACATCAGGCTGATTTCGATGTTCGCTTTTGAAATAAAGGTTAATAAAGCTTCGTTTCAAAATGTTATAAGCTTAACGGCTGATTTCAGCTTTCGCGTTGTACAGCAACTTTTATTTTAAATACCCTCGTTCAAAGTTTAATGTTCAACTACAGCGCCGTATGACTAAGATGCAGTGTCTGTCAATTTACTCTTCTTAACCCAAAGAAATAAAAAATACGTCGACAAAGTAGTAGACATATTTATCACGTGACGCGAAAGTAAGGCTTTCCAGTTTTAGGGCGTGTAAGCCGTGATCGATGTATAAGTTAATCAATAACACTTGCCTTAACGGTGAAAGAAACATCGTGAATACACCTGCATGCCTGAGATATCTCCGGACACCTGCATGCCTGAGAGATCTCCATTACGCTCTCAAAGGCGTGTGAAATGTACAAATCCGCACTTGGCGTGGTGGGACAGCCGTGCCCTGTTGTGGGCCGGTAATGGTTTGATGATGATGACGACGACGATGATGATGATGATGATGATGATGATGATGATGATGATGACGATGATAACGATGATGATGAAGTAGATAGATAAAATATCGGGTGCGACGTTTGCTGAAACTGATGGCGGTATAAAATAAATAAGCCAACGTGAACTGTTAATTCCTTACCGAGTAGCCATAAATATCCTTTCACTCGCGAATGAAAAGGAATAAGAGTAAATCGGAAAGGCGTCCGAGATATAGCCATTATGCAAATGAAACTTTATAAGGCGCGGGCCGATGGGATCCCGCCCGGTCATCCTTGAACCCGGAGGAATTAAAACCAAATGCCGATATCGAAACGAAGGCTTTATCCGAAGGATTTATTACTTTCTGGACGGAAACCTGTGTATTTCTTTGTTCACTTATCGACGCCTAGTGATGAATTACGAGTGAAAATATATTGTTAATTCAGACTCGCACGAACACAAAAGTGAACAGAACGACGGAGTGTTTAATTGCAGTTATTCTTATAGGATCTTTATCTTCTTTTTTATGCCGCAACGATTGCAATTTCTGCTGGTAAGGCAGCTATGATGCATTCTAAGATTGTAGCGAGCTAACACCATTATATATACCTATAAATGGTCCTGTACAGGGCGCGGGTTACACAACGAAAAGGGCTAAGGCCGTCGCCCACCACGCTGGCCCAGTTCGGATTGGTGGACTCCACACACCTTTGAGAACAATATGGAGAACTCACAGGCATGCAGGTTTCCTCACGATAACTATTTTTTTTTTTTTTTGGCTTTTACGTGCTTATCTTGCAAACATACCTATGTACGATTTGATAAATCATTTTGCCGCCTATAGCAAATTTTTTGAGGAAAGTTATTAAGTTTAAGTTACGCTAGCACATTATAGGAGCGTCGAGTCGAGTCAACAGGCAGATGATGCGACGCGGAGGGTCGCAGAATGAAAGTTTACCGATCAGGGGTTAGATGGAGACAAAATGGCAGGGAACCACGAAAATAAATAGGTTAGTTCCCCTTTTTAAGCTAATTGTGCGCAAGAGTATGAGATTTGGCATTGTTAAAGTTGCAGACCGCTAAAATGTATATAAAAAATCGGTCGATTTTCTACACTGATGATGGGCACCGACCAGATCGGTTAAAACTGTGGCAATATAAAGCTTGCCAAGTTTCTAACTAGTTAGGTTCTAGCTTTATACAAAAACCTAAGGTGCCTAAGAAAGAAATATAAATACTTCTTATAAAACAGTTCTAGATCAAGACACGTCGAGATTTCAAAGTCGTCTATTTATAGCTTGATCTCGACACTAAGAAAGTCAAGTAAGGTTACCCCAAACCGCAAAACGCAAGGAAAGCTGTGGGCAAGAAGCAGTAATGTAATATTACTCCATCAATTAGCGAAGTGGTCTAACCCACATATTACATAAAACACTACTTCAGTTTTAGCCGGCTAACGTGATTTCTTAAATGAGAAAACTATGAATTTATATTAAGTCAAAGCTGGCATATCAAATAAGTATTATGTTATATATTTAACAAGTCGAATATTTTTTTATTGTACGCCAGAAAAAAAAAAACGCAAAACGCAAAAAAGTTATATCTAATAATTGTAATATAAAATGCCACCAAGTCTTTGAAATTCATCGTCAATATTTTTCATCGTTCCGTTTAATCGACTGAAATATAAATTTAGTATCTAAATGGGATAAATGTGACGCGATTAAAAGCGAGGACGGGCAGCAGTGTCGTCTGTGCTATTACTACCATCTTCTGTGAACACTACCCCGTCTGAACAGCGTGCTGAGTATGACCAAACCGCCTTTAGTCTAACAGTAGAATGTTATAGGCATAACAATGTATCGTTATTAAATTACCATAACATCACTTACTCATAATATATCATAACTCTTTCTTTTCTCTATCTTGACGTTTTCGGAGTTGAGCCACTGTACCATTCACGGCGTCATAATACAAGGGACGCTGCGAGATAAATACATTCACTGCCAAGGCTGCGGTGAAAATAAAATGATCAACTTGTTTATTTTCTTTTACTCGACGAGTCTTACGTGTCGTATTTCTTGATAAAACCGCACAAGTTTTTTTTTGTATTCATTTGAAAATAACTCTTATTCTGTTTGCATTAGAGCTCATTCAAAGCTTGATGGCTTCAAATAAAGTTCGTCCTTTAATTTTATTAGCTACTGAGAGATTCTGGCGAGTTCACGTGAAATAAACGTCATTTTGATTCACTTTAGGTGCGAGTGCTAAAACAATATTGCGTATAAAGTTTCATTCGCACACCATCATTTCAACAGATTAATGATGATTCGTGCATCATCATCGCGTAATTGTTGTCCACAAGTATCTCATTGGATCCCTCCTATTAAGGAGAAATAATGAAATGAGCTTTATTTGCTAACTCCTTTTATTTGTTCCACTGCAAGTCAGCTCTTGAATGCAATCTTACCTATCATAGTGGTGATACAGTCCAAGAGGGTAGAGGGTTAAGGGGTATTTTTACTTGTAGTTTATTTAAATGTGACACTCCTAGTTTATTTAAATGATTTTGCACGCCAATATTGGCAGGGTATGTTATTAGAAAAATCCTATTATCATATTAAGGATTACATGTATGATAAAAAGGCTTGGGTATGAATTGCTCTAACTTCGTAGCTAAACATGAACTAGACCGTGAGATGGTGATAACAAAAAAAACCTGGCTAAGTTTGTTGCGGGCCCTTCTTAGACCAGGGCACGTTTGGAAACCAACTAGCTTTAGTTTTAAGTTAACAAATTAAGTTATCACCATCACTGACATTAGAGTAACATGTTAAATGTATGAACGCTTCATAAGTGCCTGTAATAAGGTCTACATGAATAAAACATTTTTGAATTTGTATTTGAAATATCAATTGTAGCAATGTGACACTATCAAATATAATTATTTACACCTATGTTAATAATTGCATTGGGTAGGAGTTATGTGCGTTTTAGGTAATTAAAATGTCACTTGCTTCAACGGTAAAGGAAAACATCGTGAGGAAACCTGCATGCCTAGAGATCTACATAACGTTTACAAAGGTGTGTGGACTCCACCAATCTGCACTGGGCCAGCGTGGTGGACTACGGCCTCAACCATTTCTCATTGTGGGAGGAGTCTCGTACTCTGTAGTGGGCCGGTAATTGGTTGATGTGATGACGATGATGCTAATAATTATATTAGTACTAGCTGTTGCGTTTGATTTCGTTTTTTGGTGTGGCATTCAATTGGCATTCAAGTATTCAGTGTCGCTAAGCCTTAAATGAAGGGTTTGCTGCTGTCCGCTGAGGAGTTCTGTCCTATATCTCCAACTACATTCATCAGATCTGCACAAAGTTTTGGCAAAATTAAACATATAATATAACCTCTATAGTACAAACATAATTATTTAAAACGGTTATAATTTGTCGGGGTTACGGTGTAAAATCGTCAAACACTTTCATCCCCTTTCCCAAAGGAACCGAGCTTAATGTCGGGATAAAAAGTATCCTATATTACTTCTAACACTTCCGAGAATATGTGTACAAAGTTCCATGGGGATCGGTTAGGTAGTTTTTGCGTGAAAGCGTAACAAACAAACTTACATTGACATTTATAATATTAAGTAGGGAAGTAGGGATAGGGATATTGTATGTACCATACTCCAGCAAAATAAAATTGATTGATTGACCGCAGTGCGTGCATAGAGGGTATGCACGGTACGAGTTAGAATTACTTAAGGGTAGGCTTTTTGTAACTCTTACAATGCATATCCTTGAGTTTGTTATAACTGGTATTGGAGATTTTCTTCATTTTATATCATCCGCATACCCTGTGCATACCCTCTATGCACGCCACTGATTGACTGTTATGGTAGTTAAATGGAAACCTAGAACGGGCCGCAGCGTCCTTCTGTTCATTCACTACCATCTACTGCGATCCAAACCCGTCTGCCCAGAAGCCTTTAGTCCAGCAATGGACTGTTATTTTTTTTTTTTTTTTAAATACATATAATAGACAAGTGCTTGACTGCAATCACACCTGATGGTAAGTGATAATGCAGTCTAAGATGGAGCGCGCTTGCCTGGAAGATGCCTATTCACTCTTGATTTGAAGGTACCCAGATTATGGGTATCGGGGAAGGCGGAAGATGGGAGGGCATTCCAACCATTTGCGGTGCGGATCAGTAAGGAAGAAGCAAAACGCTTCGTACGTGTTGATGGTATTTCAACAACGTAAAGTTGCAGATTCTTTCGGTACCTCGCAGTTCGATGCTGTAATAGACTATTGATGATGATTTCTCCACTAAAGGTATAATATAATACATAAAATGAGGTAGGTAAAAAAGGTGACAAAGAGTTGTTTGGTCATCCGCCAAATAATTCTCACAAAATAGAAGTATCCTTTTGACTTTCCTGTCATGATTGCACAAATTTATACTGATGTCTTAGACAAAAATATAGTGCAAGGAAAATTATTTAGAGGTGGTATATTTTCAGAATATTTTCGATTTTTCGAATCGAATCTTCTTAGAATTAATTTAAATTTATGCAGATTTATTTCACGTGTTAAATGTGGGATGGATGTAACATAGCTTTTTACTAAGACTAGTGGTCGCCCACTGGTCGAAGTTCGACTACAATTAATTTAAATTGGTCTGAACATTATTGTTTCTATTATCAAAGGCTATACTTCTTTAACCACTGATTTGGCTAAGGCTACACTGTAAATTCACCTGTTTTTTTTTCAAACAAATTATAATCCAAAAATTATTAAAAAAGAGTATATATGCGCTTATTTGATAAATACATCGTTACGATAGAAACATCTCTTCATCAGATCTAGGTATATGAAATTTATGGGACCATTTCGGAATAAGACCCTTTGAAACGAAAAGTAATTTTGCTCCTCGTTTTTTTTAAGCCAAGTATTTTACCTACATATAAGGGCAAAACTCTCGAGTCATTATGTTCTTCCTCTTACCCATTACATGAGATATATATCGCGTGTCCGACCACGACAGGTTCGCGGAGATTTCGATCTTACATCGTCAACATTGTCGCGAGCAATTAGATGCGTATGTGAAATTAAAATCGGTCTTTGACGTAATGATGTATTGCCTTCCTCGGAGCACTTACAATTATGTGGTAAAAACCGGACAAGTGCGAATGCAACTTAAACTGAGGGTTCCATACCTTGGAAGGAAATATTCCACACTAGTTGTTGTCCGCGTTCTTCGTTCTCATTTATCACGATTTTTTACAAATCCCGTGGGAACTGTTTGATTTTCTGGAATAAAAAGCAGCTTATATCAGTCTCCGTCATTTTAAATGACTCTATGCTAAACATCAAGTCGATTTGTTGCTTAGTTAGGGAGTAAAGTGCAGACAAACAAACAAACAATCTAATTTAATTAACCGAGGCAATCTAAATAATAATCAATTTACCTGTTATATCTGGGTGCATACCTCCTCCTATACACAGTTTTTTAGAGTATATACCCACCACGCTGCTCCAATGAAGCTTAGTAGCTAGGCTCTAACGATTATAATTACATGTTACTGATAAAATAGCAAGACCAATAAAAGCTTGTAAATAGTATAAACTTTTCTACCTCATAAATTATACCAAAAATATATATTTTGATTGACCTGTTATTTTGAGTGGAAATCATCTGAACGAATGAGTTAAGCTTCTTATAAAAATTGCATTTTTAAAATATAGGCAGATAAATTCGGAACGGGCGATAGTATTAATTTGAATGAAAATGAGATAATAAATAAATAAACAATTCAATTTAAATTCTTCTAACAAACGCAGTAACTTCGTTAACTTAGAGATAAGATTCTAGAAGACTTTGCCAATTAACTTTCGCTGAGGGAATGAAACTTTTAATTTAAGGCTGGGTTTAGGCGTTCGTTGAACACAGCGCGGCTTGCAAACCGCGCGTTTTCAGTTTTTAAAACTCAAAAGCTTCTTACAATACATTAACAACACACGTGAGTCGTCAAGGTATTATGATTTCATTCACAAATTGGCTACCTATCTTTTTGAATATTGTATATATTTGATAATATACCTATCTTTTTCAGTTTGCTAGTGCAAAAACCAGTTTTTTCGAAATTAACTTCCAAAAATACTCGGCAGCTTCTCTTATCGGTGAAAAAACACTAACGTATCATTCATACCGCACATTATCGATCGGAGGTCAACAGCTGCGAGGTTTAGGAGGTCAACTGAAATCCCAAAGGTCACATAGTAAAATTCAACAAGGCAACTAAGAAGAAAAAGAGGAATTTTAATTTTGGTTGAACATGGTTGATGCTCATTGTTAATTGTACGCAAATCAACCAAGACCATACAGACTCCCTGGGCGTACAACAGTCATATAGACTACCGTATAAACATTAATTGTATGAATATTAGCAGTAACATTAACAAATCTCCTATAATAACCTAACCTTATTTCTACCGCAAAGCAGCATTGTTACAATGCTGTGTTTCGGTCTGAAGTGCGTATATGCCGCCGTAATAATTACGGGCACATGAGTGTTAAAACCTACGCCTCAAATTGATGGACACAGGGCGGCATGTTGCAGGACGTGCTGCTTGCATGCCCTGTGAAGTCTTGCTCTGTTTATATGCGATGGATTTCCACTAACCATCAGGTGGGCCATCTGCTTGGTCCGTCATGTTACAACCTACGTTACAGCCTTATACCGTTTAAAGACTTCGTTATAGACATTTAAATTCTAGGCTCTGCGTTGTCTGTGAATAATTATATCACTGAGGTAATGTTTCATCCAATCCGTACTTTGCCAGCCTTAACCCCTTGTCATTGTGGGAGAAGTCCCGTGCCCTGTAGTGGGCCGGTAATGGGTTGTTAATATGATGATGAGGCATGAGAAGTTTCGAACCCATTCGCACCGTGCGGCCCGAAGACGCGCTATTTGGATACCGCGCGACTTTAGGCGACAACGTAAACCTACCCTAATCGAATTTAATTAAACAATAAGGATCTGGTAGAAAATGGAAATTAATTATTCAAAAACACACGAGAATTATAAGGTTTTAATTCCAGATTGTGTGTGAATGTGTTCTAGTGAGCTAGAACTACAATGTTGGTTAATGGGTCGCATGTTCGACAAAGCGCCATGAAGTTCTGGGTTCGACTTACGTGTTGGGCCAAAAACAACAAACCGGAAATTGGTGCCATAAACCGCCTAGAACTTAACTGGTGTCAGTTTTGTGCCACGGCAAAGGCAATTTGAGAAATAATAATTTTCGATTTTTGTGGTCAGGAATTACTTTACATTAGCTGTACGGTCTGTTGCGATGATCCGGCCGCGGCTAGTTGCCACCCTACCAACAAAGCCAAGCAATTAAGTGTTCCGATACGATGAACCCTAGAAACCAATATAACCTATATATATAAATTTAATAAATATAGGTTATTTATTTAATATATATATAAATGTATGCCTTACACCAAAGAAGCAATGATGAATAAATACACTTTTATTGTACGCCAAAGAAAAAAGTAGTTACAGAGTATAAGCAGTGGCGTGCACTCCATACATGCACAAAAGCACTGCATACCCTGAAATTTTTGTATGACTCATAAATGCGAAGGATTTTTCCATTTTAAGGCACCTTTCTTCTTTATGCATACCTTGGTCAAAAACACAGTGCACGCCACTGAGTATAAGCATACAAAACATAGAGCAAGAGGGTTTTTGCGTTATGATGTTGGAAACTATATGAATATGTATTAATATTGTTTTCTGTTTCTTCGCAGTTATATATTATAACATATAAAGATTTCTTAAACACTTTGTACACTTTTCTGTATAAACATCTGTACACAAACGAATGCCCTACTGCTGGGCATAAATAAACACAAAACACTTTCACGCATTTAAATTATTAACAGGTAAATAATGATTAAGCGGTTAGGTGGGCTAGGTATTTAAATGACCTCAGCGCATTTCGTAGAATTCGCAAAGCGCAGAGGAAAATCTTTGAAGTATCTCAGTATATAGAGGCTGATCGCACAATCAAATTTAAAAAATAATTAATAATAATAACATTTATTTAAAAAAAAAAAATTTAGTCTAAACAATATAGTAAAAGGTTTTCTTATTTTATAGGATGGGGCATCCATGAAATCTTAAATAATTACTTCACTACAAGCTTCTGAAGCTAAACTAAGAAACCTTGTATTTCAGCTTGCGTGCAATTGGGGTCTCGAGAAAATTTGAAAATGGCTGCACCTTTTTTTTTTGTTTTGTTTTTGTCAATGCATAAAGTAAAACACAGCAAAACCAATAAACAGAACTTAACAACTTTCCATAGATTTTCCACAGGTGGAATAGCGTTTTGCAGTTGGTACGAAGCTCACCTGGTCATCTAGTTGTAAATATGTTTGAGATCTTATGATTTACAATGAATTAGACATGTATCATTTCTACATGGAAGAACTTAACCAGCAAGTGATGAGGATGAAATTGATAGGACAAAGAGAATATTACGAAGAACTGGCAGCTGCGTCATCTGTGCTACTACTACCATCTACTCCGCAACAGCAACTCGTCTACCCCGCTCGGTGATTATGGGCGAACGCTATCCTTGTTAAAGGCCTTTAGTCTAACAGTGGACTGTTATAGGCTATATATGATGCTGGTGATGAATGATTAAAGAATTTAGGTTAGCTGGTTATTTTAAACATCACCACAGTAAAATTGCTTTTAAAAGATACTAAAAAATACACAAAGGTAACCGTAGAGCGACGGCAATGTATCTACGGTGCTCTAGTAATTAGCTCATAATATGCGGCCACCCATATTTCCATATAGCTTTAAAAATTGCACAACATTTTAAATACCACCAAATATTACGTAACAACCTTAATATTATTCGAAACAAGTATTCTACTAGATTCTTAAGTATTTAAAGAATTTGGCATTTAATAGTACAACGACATTTCTTAAGACATTTACAAAACTGAGGAAATAATTAATACAAAAATCTACAATGTCCAGATTCAAATTCCATTAAATATACGATATACGAGTACAACTGAATGTGGCCAGCTACTTCGTCGGTTTGGACTGTGAGTTCGCAGAAATTGGTAGCCCAGATCACTCCGTGCGATCTCATACCATCATATCAACCGATTGTCGTCTACTACTAGACATACGACTCTCCAATTTACAAGTTGTATATTAAACTCCACGTAGGGCTACCTGGACGCAGAAATTTCAATTTGTAATTTTTTTTATATTGCATATTAATATTTAATGTAAGTTTTTTTTTATTTAGTTTAGTTTTTAATTATTCTATTTATGTTATAGTGTAGTGTGTAGTGATGTGTCATAGATACCAAATAAATAAATAATACAAACAAATAAATAGGTGTTTTAGGGAGACACTTCTGGGGACATAGGACGGTCCTGGGCCGCTTTGTTTCCAGCGGTTCCCAACGATTAGCTTGATTTAGTCTGTCCACCTTCTTAGGGGTTGACCAACGTTGCACTATCCAGTGCGGGGTTACCATCCAGCACCTTGACACCCAAACCTACATCGATTCTCCGAGCAAAGTGCCCTTTACCAGTTTAGCTTCGCAACTCGTTGAGTTATGTCGGTAACTCTAGTTCTTTAACGTCACCTAGATATACATTCTCTCCATGGCCCGCTGAGTGACTGTGAGCATCCTTATAAGGCAAATAGTTAGCGGGATTTACACGTGTTGTAAAAATCCCATCAGAATGGGTACAGCCGTTTCAAAGATACAGTTTAGTAAAAAAAATCGGTTTCATCCAAAAAAATACACTAGTTATATCGAAATCGCAGACGCACTTCAATGTTATTTATGAGTACATGGAATATTCATATGTATGGGTATGTAGCTATAGAGATAAGTACTAAAAACAAAAAGTACCTCAAATGGCAATGTCCCCGACGAAGGCTTAGCATTCTTAAGTAGGGCCCAAAGATATTTACAGGTTAGAGCGGCTACTGAGAACATTTGAATACTAAAACTCAACCTAACCATTCTGTTATAAGTGCCTGTTAACGCCAGAAATTAATAAAATCAATCTAATTAAAAATCTTCAGATGGCAGATTGAATTTAGTAATGCTGTCCTTCTCCTACACCTCCCTATAGATAGCACTTAATAGTGCTACTGTCAACTGAACATTATGGTTTTTTACTATTAACTTTGTCATATGCATACAATAACGTGTTTAAGAAACAGTTAAACTAGACAAAGCTATAGTGTTTGACGTAATTTCATCTACTTTTAACAATATTGACTTTTTATTCACAGCCTTAAACTATCGCCAAAATTGTTGACGTGTATTCCCGTCTTACTGTGGACGGGCCGGGTTTAAGACGCCGTCATCATCATCTTTGAAACTGGAATAGAACTACAGATATCACTCTGTTTTAATGAAGGTTGTTGTTAAAAATAATTAACATGGATTGTGATAATTGAAGGAAGGTAAAGAGAGACTTTGTCGTATAAATTATCAATACTATAGTTTTCATTCTAATTTATGAAAAACCAGGCGATGCGTACACTGTCCGGTCTGTGCGCGGTGTAGCGGGAGTCCACCTTCATTTGGCTTTATCTTTAGTTGTCAGTAAAAGCAGCGTTTAATAACTTCTATCTTATTACGTTGGACAGTTCCCAGAGCGTGTATTGAACATAGCTTAAAGCACGTACTAAGGCTGTGCATCAAACAGTTGTTTTGTCCCATCTGTACCAAATAAACCTTTTAAACATCCCAGGTAGTATCTAATACAGAGAGCACTTTCGAAACGTCTCAAGTCCAAATAAGCTTCCAACGAAACTGGGTCTTTCTACAATAGGCTAAGAGTTAAATGCGCAATGCTCGTCGTAATCAAGTTTGAGTACGTTTTAGAGTAAATATTTTCGCGAAATTCGGGGCTCGGTGGAAGGCGCGACCTTGGGGACGGGCGGACGCTTCGCCCTTGACCGCCACAGTGTCAAGCCCACGTACACGCGCCATAAACTATGGTGCGAAGTACGCACATCGCATACCGCCTAACATCGGTCGTTTACCGTAGGAGCACACTAGCGAAGTGCCGCTGGGCAAAAAGTTTTTACGCGTCCCAGACACACTCTCGACCTGACCGTTTACGGCTACGGTGGTCAATCTCCAGAGAGATTTTCCAACTATGCGGGAGATATTATAGTGCACAAGTGTTTTTTATTTTTTTTGGATTGTGTGTAACTGATTAACCCTAATGATTTTAACATCGCCTCGGAATGGGGCTCTGCCAGGAAGAGTTTTAACCCTAAACAAGTGTATGAGCAAACATAGGCGGGAACTCTATTATCTCACTCTCAAAGTCCGATGGGCCGGCACATACGAAACGAAATGAAAGAGATCAGGCGCAAGACCGAGAGTTCAAGTGCTCTCGGAAGGCCGTGTTGCCGTGTCAACTTTTTTTTTTTAAATAAAATTACTGACCGACCAAGATGATGGTACGGTAATTGGAAAACCATCGCCTATAAATAAAGTAACACTTCACACGTCCTGCAACATGGCGCCTTATGTCCATCACATTTTAAGCCTTGTGCGCCTGTAATTACACCGGTAACCACCTTCAAACCGGAACAAATCAACGAACTTAACCGGAACAATTCAAATCTTAACTACCTTAGACCTAATAACCAGGTGAATAAATAAATAAATAAATATACTAAGACAATTCACACATCGCCACCTAGCCCCAAAGTAAGCGTTGCTTGTGTTATGGGTACTAAGATGACTGATGAATATTTTGTTTATGAATACATACACATCAATACTTAGAATATACGTATAAACACCCAGACACTGTAAAACATTCATGCTCATCACACAAACATTTACCAGTAGTGGGAATCGAACCCACGGCCTTGGGCTCAGGAAGCAGAGTCGCTGCAAACTGCGCCAATCGGCCGTAAACCAAAAGGTGAGATTGCAGCCAAGGGCTAATTTATAACAGAACTAGCGACCCGCCCCGGCTTCGGACGGGTGCAATGTATCCAAGTGTGTATGTAATTTGTATTTCTTTTTCTTCAGTTGGAATGTTGCGTCTGCCACCACACTTTTAAAATATCAGATATACTCTAAGATATTCAATTTTATGATATCCTGTAGGTGTAGGTCAATTTTGTCATCGTGAAATGCACAACGTATCTAGAGTATTTAATTAGACAAGGAATAATACTGTATTGTTTAAAATAGTTTCGTAAATAAACGATATTTTTTTTTGTAAAATGTAAAAGGCAAAAATGGTACACTTTTGGAGATTAAACTTTACCATTGCGGACTTTTTCGTAGACCCATTTAAGGTGTACAATATTGTTGTACATTATTTAGAACCATCTCGTTCAGCCAGCGGAACAAAATGTGTTTATTTACGACATTACCTCCAAAATTATCAGTTTTTATATATATATTTCTTGTGTGCGTGTGTATGTCACTGAACTCCTCCTAGACGGCTGGACCGATTTGAATGAATTTTTTGGTATACCTTTGGATGGTTTAGATTCACAAATTAGCCCGACAGATGGCACTGGGCCCGCTAGTGTTATATATATTAATTGCATATAAGCCCTAATCGTGAATCACTCTATCTTTTAAAAAAATTGTTGCGTAGCTTTAAAGATCTAAGAATGTATAGGGACAAACAGACAGACGGAAGCGACTTCGTTTTATACAATGAAGTGATAAAGCAAATGTGTGGTCTCAGCCTAAAGGGCCAACGTTTGCGTGATTATGCCGCATATCTTATATCTATTACTATTTAGGTATTTCATTCCGTCAGGAAGTGTAGCTCCCTACGTAGGTAGAGTAGGAGAATGATCGATGCCCGTGAATATTTTAAGTAAACAGGTAGTTAAGGATGTTATTGTATTTAAAGTTAAATGCGACTGTTTTGGAATAATAATAGGGTTGTGAAGTAAAATACTTCCATAATGGCGTTCTGAAAAACAAATGAGACTAATTTTATTATGATTATTTTATTGAAATAAATAGTTATTCATCAAACAACTAGCGACTTCGTTCGCGTGGATTTTATTCCCGCGAGAATTCTCTCATTTCCCTGGATAAAAGGCCTATGTTCTCTTCTATGTCAAAGGCTACGTGCATGCCAAATTTCATCCAAATCCGTTCAGCCGTTTTTGCGTGATTGAGTAACAAACATCCACACTTTTACATTTACAATATGTTTTAGCTGGATAGCGTATGTTAGCATTTTAGTCTGCGTAGAATTTCTGATAACCTAATTAAAATAAGCTAATTTTTCTAGCTAAACCCGAAAAAGCATGCAACAAAGCTTAAGCAAAAAAAACTCCCATACGCCCAACTGGTTAACCGTTAGCTCATCACTTACCACCAGGTGAGATTGCAGCTAAGGTCTGACCTGTAGAAACAAAAAGAAATTATTACTAAGACGACACGATAATCTTTCAAACTTGATGGCCGATTGGCGCAGGGGACAGCGACCCTTCTTTCTAAGTCCAAGGCTGTAGATTCGATTTCCACAACCGAAAAATGATTGTGTGATGAACGTGATTGTTTTTCAGTGTCTGGGTGTTTATCTGTATGTTATAAATATTTCTGTATAATTAAAAATATTCATCAGTCATAATTAGTACCCATAACAGCTACGCTTACTGTTAGGCTAGATGGCGACGTGTGTATGGGATAGAAGCAGGCGTTACTTTGCGGAAATCCATAATATATTATGAAAATTAAGCTTAATTTGCTATACTCCGCGAACAGCAGGATGTATTTTGTATGGTATAATTTATAATTACTTCAATCCATGAATAAATACAATGAATAATTGTTAAGTGCATTGTAAAGTCAACATCTCCTGAGGATGCTCCGGTTTCGGAGCGAAACGTGCGTAGAGTGTACATTGCCGAGGATCTGTTTGGTGAGGATTATACGGATTGAAGTAATTATAAATTACACCATACAGATTCTCCTGCTGTTGGCGAAGTATAGTAAATCAAGCTTAATTTTCATAATATGACGTGTGTATTGTCGTAGAAAAAAAAACTGCAACTTTTGATTTCATCTCCTTGTCTCCTAGTAGAGAGGAGGGCCCGAGCCCAAGAGTAATAATAAGCCGAGAATGAGGATGAATGTCTACGGTGAGTCAAATGCATTCTCCGAAGAGAAGACATGATTCATAAATGTATTCTTAATGAAGTTTTCACCAATGCAAACTCACTACGAATATCAATTAACTATAAAGCCGAGTCAAAACCAGTACTAAATCACTAACGAGCTATAACATCCGGTATCCGGCTCAGCGACGAATTATTTTGCATAACAAACTTCAAGAGGTATCATTGCAATCGGAGATCTAGTAAAGCAAAAAAAAAAAAAAGAAAAAAGTCGAGTAATTAAAACGTAAAACTTCGATATTAATTACGCCCGCTGGCTGTCAGACCCGATCGCAATACGCATACCTTACATTGTTTCATTGATCTCTAAGTGGCATTTTAATAGTTGACAGTGCCATTTTTGGGGTTCCGTACCTCGTTATAGTGTAATGGAATCCTTGAACTTGCGTGTCTGTGTGTTCGGAATGCCATAGCCTGCAGTTTTCGAATGCACTGGATGGAAAAGTTAAATTTCAAACATCTATTAAGATGTATATATGCATTTACATGTCTATAGTAAGTGTATATAAATCTATGTACATATATAAAAATGTTATGTTGGTTTGTGTACGCTTCAAAAACTCAAAAAGTTCTGCACCGATCGAGCTGAAATTTTAGCATGATATATAATACGCATCAAGGATTGTTTTGATCTATTTTTCTCAACCATTCAATCACAATGTGCTACAGCGAAGCGTGGCAGGGTACAGCTAGAATATTATAATTTGATATACGTATATTTTAATTATTTTTTCTCTCTTAATCTTTATAATATTAGTATGTTCTTTAGTGTGTAAATTTATGTATTGTTTTTTTGTAATTGCGATTTCCCGTCTTTCATGTATATGATCGTTTAGGCAACCTGAAAGAGATCACTTTAAGTGATAAGGTCGCCTTTTGCCTCTAATTCTTTTCATGTATATGTATATATTTATGAACATATTTTTTATTTATCCTCATCTACGCAATTAAGATGAAAATATACTTATTAATTAATACAAACACAATAAATATTTGTCTAATTATAAACAATGAGTTTTAAAATATATGAATCAAATAACAGGGCCCGGCTGAAACAATCACCTTGGGCGCTAATAGGCCGACTATAAAATTTTGCAAAAGTATAAGAACTTGATACATAAATAGATATAGAGTCTAATGTTATGGAGAGAATAATCTTACTGTAGCCAGATGGCTCTGCCAAGTATCAGCTTGATGCCTTGGATCCAGTGGATCGCCGTGCTAGACGGGTCATCGGTGACCTAGCCAATAACAACTTTTTGTTTGGAGTTTGAGCATCGTCGCAAGGTTGCCTGCTTTTCGGTATTCTATAAGATATATTTCGGAGAGTGCGCTGAAGAACTGTTTGATCTAGTTCCCCCCTCACCTTTAGACTACCGAACCGCGAGGCACCGTAAGGATCTGCATCCCTACGTTGTTGATATACCCCGGACGCGTACAAAGCGCTTTGCATCTTCATTTCTGATTCGCACCGCAAGGTTCTGGAATAGTTCCAGCTTCCAATATCCCTACAATATGAGTACCTTCAAATCAAGAGTGAATAGGCATCTTCTAGGCAAGCGCGCTCCACCTTAGGTTGCATCATCGCTTAGTCTACTAATCATCACTCGTTTATAAAAATTCAAAAAAAATATGTTATTTCTAAATTAATCTGTTTCATTTACGCTAGATATGTCCTTTGTACCTAGCCCTATTATCATTATCACCATAACAAACCATAATCGGCCCACGACCTAGCACGGGTTGCCCCTCCCACAATGAGAAGTGGTTAAGGCTGTAGTCCACCACGCTGGCTCAGTGCGGATTAGTGGACTCAGCACGCCTATGAGAACATTATGGGGAACTCTCAATAGGTATTATAAAGTATACTGGCGTGCAACAAAGTATTTACATGCTTTCTTAGGCATGCGGGTTTCCTCACGATGTTTTCCTTCACCGCTGGGGCAAGTGTTATTAGAATTGCTAAAAACGCACACAGCTTAGAATATTCCGAGGTGCTTGATGGGATTCGAACTCGTCCCCTCACTAGTGATTCGAAGCCCGCTGGATTATCACCGCTGCCAAGAAGGAGAGTATAGCTAAGCAGAACTTGAGATTACGAAACCCGAAAGCTTCTCAACCTTCACACACCTTCACCGATTCACAATCAACAGACGGCGAATGGTGGGAAAGAGTAAAAAATCGCCTTTGACTCGAGCGCGCGGTCAACGTACCCGGCGGAATGTGCCCGCGACCGACTTGGTCAATTTTTAATCGGCAGACATTTGATCGGTCGCTCTTTTTTATCAGACCATTTTATCTATAGCAACTACAAACAGAAATATTGATTGGAGCAGGCGTTAAAAATTCACCACAAAGAGGTATTGAGTAATACCTAGAACCTACGTACTGCTCAGTCATGACCAGCGAAATGGTAACGCTGAAGGTCACGAAGTTGACAATAAATAATAAATGCGTTTCTTTTATTTTCTTGAGTGTTCAGTCTTAGGCGGTGATTGCCCAATGGTTAGGACTTTTGGGGGGAGCTTGATTCTTTAACGGTATCACAATATCACTCGCTTCAACGGTGAAGGAAAGAATCGTGAAGAAACATGCATGCCTCTATAGTATTCTCGAAAGCGTGTGCAGTCCACCAATCCACACTGGGCCAGCGTGGTGGCCTACGGCCGGAACCCTTCTCATTGTGGGAGGAGATTCGTGCCCTGTAGTGGGCCGGTAAAGGGATGATATGAAATATAGACTCTTTTCTATGTTTTTCCTTTTACGCCATTGGTTGTCTGGAAGAAATCGCTATGTAGCGATAAGGCCACCAAATTGTACTCTCTTGATATGTATTTATATCTCTGTAACTACTTTTTTTCTTTGGTGTACAATAAAAGTGTATTCATAGACTGTAAGTTCAAAGGAAAATTTAACATTTGCTTATTTTATGTAATACATAGGTCACTTAAAAGTAATTATTATATCATGGTCGCTAGACAACGGTTAAAAAGCACTTAGTACTTTAGGTTGACTAGCGACTACGCAAGCGACTATGGTCACATTACTGGGTCTCGTAACAAATAAGAGAGACGGTTTTAGAGCAAACACCCACCGCGCTCCAATGCGGGTTGGTGGGCTTCTACTGCTTTACCACGATTAAGTTATAAAAACCAGGGCCGCCGGCTTTAAGTGCTCTCCGGGCCATGGGGGCTGACATTGCCAACTTCCCAACTCCGGGCTGGAACTGAAAATTCTTATATAATATGGCCCGAGCCGGGATTAGAAGGCAGGACCTTGTGATCCGTAGTTGAACATGCTAACCACTGGATCAAAGACGCATTTGCAGTTAGTCCAATCAATTAGAAGTTTTCTCAACTTAATTTAAATGTTTATGAATTTCTTAAGTTACTTTAACTTTAAATTATTATAACTTAACTGCACATTTATGATAATATGTAAATTATGGCTCAATATGAATATTCTCTGCTTATTTAAATAAACACTCCATATACATATGCGATAACCGTGAATATAACGATATTAATAATTTAAATTATTATAATAAGCTATTAAGATACTTCATATTTAAGTGTAACGATAAAAATCGATTTAATTTTATAGGAAATTATAAAATTCCTTTTAAAAGATAAAACTTAATATGTCGATTAAAATCTTTATCGTACGATTCATATTCAAAACCGCGAGGGCCATTTCCTGGAAAGATTAGGATTGTTTAAAAAAAAAGCAGGCCTAAACTTGGCAGATCTTAGTCTGAATCGTTTAAAGCTAAAAATAAAAAAATCAAAATTCTAAATTCTTCAAGATAAAGAGCGAACCTAAAACTCTAAACGCGACTCTAACTTAATTATATAATGCTTAATCATATATTCTTCATTTATGAGTATTAATCATTTTATATTAAAGGTAACTTTAAAGTTGTATAAATATAACGCCACTTTCTCTTCAATTAGGTAATCATGAATGTGCGAAATCTACAGGTTATTGAGATAAAAATTTAATTTGTAATATAAACTACGCAACTTAAATAAAACCGGTTTCAGATTTCAATAATTACTTGCAATAAATTGCATATTATTAATTATAATACATTTGGATCATTAGCCACACATATTATTATTATTATTATAAAGTCTGATTGTTTTCGGTCTGTTTGCAATCGCTATTATAACAAGAGAAGTTTTTTATCTAAACAAAAACCCGACTTCGATGTCCTTTATGATAAAAGTAATATTTAGCAAATCCGTCTTTAAATAAAAATTTAAATAAACTGAATTGATTCCAGCTACTTTTTGAAGGAGGAATATATCGAAACGATTTCGTTGAATGATTGTGAACATTTTTTTTTCCCTAACAGATGGGGTGCTTTTCGGTGTAGCCCTACGTCGATGGAACTGTATTTCAATAACATCTAGACCAAAAAAACTACGACGAATTCGTCGTTAGAAATTCGCTGGGGACATCTAACTGATGGAACTGATTTTCCCAAACAAAAAACGATGCAGTGATTATGCTGAACAACCAACCAACTAACAAACACATTTTTATAATATTAGTGAGAATACTAACAATATTTTAGAATTTAAACTGACTTAAGTAAAGTTCTGTTTATTTAGTATATTCGTCGGTAAACTCGGGCAATCTACAACGAAAATTCACGCGAGATGAACTTTAATGAAATTGTAAAATAGTCTAATCAGATATTTTTGTATCCATGTCACACTATAGGCCAATTAGACGTGTTAGATCAATATATCTGGAAAACATTAAAAGCCGGACTTTCCAGTAAAAACACTGGCCGATACAAACAGTAGACAGTGCAAACAAACTAACAAAAACTCCACACAAAACCGTTCAATCTAGATCTAGTTTTCAAGTTCAGTATATCAAGATTCATCCACCAGACATACAGTCAGACGTTGCGTTATAATGAACACGGAGAAGAAATTATCAGGTGCAGCGAAGTCGCGTGCAAACCGCTAGCAAAACTATACCAATCCGAGTGTGACTTTATTGTAAGCTAAAAAACTATGAACATCACAAAAACGCGTCTGCGCTCTGCGCTAGTGTCTGATCACGGGAGAGACTTTTTGTTTCACGGCTTTTGTCTTTTCAGAACGCTGTCGCAACAATATGGCAAGACAAAGTCTTGAATAACGTTTATCTATCATCCTCAGTCTCGGGTAACGAAAGAAAAATCTCGAGAATTAGACGAGAAAGGCTTCTTAAACAAATGCTCCTGATCGTCATCTTTATCGTGCAATAATACTAATATCATAAAATTTCACCTCTATAGTATTAATAGTATTATAAAAATAAAAGTGTATCTGTTCGTTTACTTGTTGAAATTTGAGATTTATCAAATTATAAAAGCTAAAAAATTCCCGATTTATTATTTTCCGAGAAAGCTAAAAATTTCCCGCAGGATTAAAAAACAATGTAGCGAGTAACAGCTAGTTTTTTTTTTTTGTAAAGGATGGGATTATCATTTCTAAAAAGGTTGTTAATTTGACAGCTGTAGCAGAAATGCCATAGAATCATAAGCAATAATATGGGTAATAGTAATATTTTGTCGTCCGACATATCGCAAGTGTGAACATTACCAAAGCTGTAAGGGCATGTATTAATTAATTGGCGCTCAGCGGCGCGTGCGCATCCAATATGGCGGATAGCTGGAATAGATGCGACACGGTTCGGAAGGTACCGCGGCAAAAACTAGAAAACCTTTACCTTTGCGAAATGTTTTTTGTAACTATGAATACCTTTGTTACAGTTTCTGTAACCGGATACACACTCCCGGGAGCACAGTTCGCGTGAGCCTTAGCCGATCTATCATCCTCAGCCTAATTAATGGCCCAAAGCTGGATACAGTCATCATATATTATTTTTAATACTAATTATTGACGGACGAAGCAAACCATCGCCTATAAACAGTACAACACTACGCATGGTATTCAAGGAACACATCCTACAAAGTGCCACCCAGTGCCAATTGACCTGATGCGTAGGTTTTAAGCCTTATGTGTTTGTAATAACACGGGCAACTAAGTCCTTCAGACTAGACCACAGCATTCTCATAAAAAGCTTAGCGACATAAAAAAGCATTGCGTTAGGACCTCACCGGACGAGCTGTGTCACAAAAATCATAACGATAGAAATAAGCATGGCGTTAGACCATCCCCGGACGAACTCTGACACAAAAAGCTCTACTACTACTATCTATCTATAAAATAAAAGCGAGAAATATGTATAAGACGTTGGTTATAAACCAGTACTCTGCCTTTCATGTGGGTAGAATGCCTATTTAACTTTAACGCATCGTTATATGGATAACGATGCGTTAAAGTTAAAGCGCGTTTGGGAAGTCTAGTCTCATTACTGATAACCATGCGGATGGCCATATGGTTGTTACATATGTTCGACTTAACCTCAGCGCTCGATTTTGATGCAATTTGGCACTTGTAAAACTTGCATTGTGGAGATGGACCAATTATACTTTTCGTCTCGGAAACACAACCGTTGGCTTGAAACTAAAAAAAAGTCTTTGTTACCTATGTAACGTTTATTAGTTAACAGTTAGATTACTTATGGACAATTACTATCATCAGTATGCAGTTACTGAAGATAGTAATAGGATACTTTTTAGGCCGGGCTAGCGAGCAGTTCCTATGGGATTTTAAAATACTTTTAAAAAATGTTTAAAAAAAACCCAGCAATGTGATGACATCTCCATATCCAATAACACTACAACTAAATCGACTGCGCTCTCAGAATTAAAAAAAAAAGTAAGAAATTTCTCAGATTTCTTCCGCGTTTGTCACCACTGTATTTATTTTTTCCGTAAATATAAAAAATGGATTTTACTCGGATTTCATCGCAACCGGTGGCTATTTCCACATCGTATTAGTCGAGCGTTTGTAACACAGTGTTGGATGTCGTGTGGCCAGGAATAGCTGATGATATATAAATCACCGTCTGTCACACCGTAGATCCAATATTTTGACGTGACAACGTCTTATAAATTGGTTTGCCGGGTGACACTTCAAGAAACTGCGTTACGCTCCGCTCACGTTATGCGCTCACAATGAGAGCGAGTGAGAGGCACGCGTCCCTTCCACTCGGGCATGGTTAGCCCGCCTAAGAGCGAGAGAGACAGACATAAAAAGTGAAAGGCACGCGTCCCTTTGTAGTAAACGCTGTTTCATTGTACGCAAATGTATTGCAAGTTATTGTATGTATATTTGTATATAAATACGTATGTATGTGTAAAGGTAAAAATAAAATTTTGTTAATATGAAATTCAGTGCGAGATTCTTTGTATAAATTAATGTTTTAAATATAATTCTTTGTATAAATAAATGTTTTAAATTGTTACTATTATTTCATCCTTCTTCCTACTATACGAATGAATATTCACATTAAAATTATTTTACCACTCAAAGTCGTTGTCACGTAAAACTTTCGCCCGTATACCGACTTTACAGGCAACCAATTTTTTGCTATCTTTTATGATATTATCTCGTAGAGCTGTAGTAGGAATATCTGTACGTTACATTAAGTGGAGTAACCGATATGTTAAGTTGAGTGAACGAGCCGCAAAAACTAGTGTTCCAGCAAATTTTCTACAAACTCAAAAAAAAACCATTTGGTACAGTTGAAAAATAATACATCGAAATTGGGGTCATCCCAGTGAGTTACTAATATTACTACTAGCACTTGGAGCAGGCGGCCTCGATATTCCATAAAATAAATAAAAGTTATACCTAAGGGTTTCCCAAATACAATCTCACCAAGAGATACGTGTTATGATGCAGTCACTTACCACGTGAAAATGTAAACCGAAAAACTTATTCACAGTTTAAGAGGTACATTATTTCCTGTGTCTGAGGCTTATCTGTGAAACCGAAACGCTAAAATACCATTTTAGCGTTTCTTTCGCATGTCTTTGTATGGAAAAATAGATATGATTCTTTCGATTTAATATTTTTACAAGGTGTTTCTGTATGAAATACTCGTATATGAAAGCACCCTTAATCAGTATTTTGTAATTCGATTACACGTTGTATAAGATGGTATCAGGCCTACATGTTAGTTAGTTTACACACACACACACACACACACACACAGACAGACACACACACACGCATACACATGCGCGTGCTAAAAAAATATAAAGAATGGAAGGCCCAGGTATTCAGATATTCACTTCAATACCCACAATGTTCAGGATGGCACTTAGATCTTTCATTAATTAACAGTATTATTGAAGCTAAATACCTAGTTTCTTAGCAGTACTTATTTATTCTCATGACTATTATTCTTCCTTCCTATTAAAGTATTAAATTTATAAAAGACATCATTAAATCCCACCAACCTGCTTTAGAGCAGTGTTGTGGGTCTGTACTCTATAAACCTGACTTCCCAAGGAGTGAAATAAAACAACTGGACTGACTCTAATACTGTATATTAGGCTTCTCTATAATTCATATTACTTGTTACCTTCAAATGACTCTACTACCAGTTCGGAATGCTGTCTTCGGCAGAGAAGACCACTGGCAAGAAACTCTACCGTTGCTCTTTTATTCAATCAATTAAAACAAGACTTATAAACACAATTACAACATTATCATATGTTATAACGCTAGGCCCTTTGATACAAGACATATAAGACAGGTCAAACATAACTACTATGATCACTTATAACATCAGGACTTTTGAAACAAATTGTTTGTATAGAGCAACCTCTGCTACATAAGCTTATCTGTATGAAATAATGCTAGGGCTCCATATATGATACCTGAATAACCCAAAGGATATAAGAGATATACTTATCTAATGCAAGATCAGGTACAACCATAGTACCAACAACTTTTAACGACTCCATCACCAGTACATACGACTTGTTTCGCCACAACAATATTTCGTTAAGTGTATCGTTTCCATTATAAATCATCTCAACCCAATTTGTAACGTTCTATCCACAATACTTTACTTAATCTCCTTTTCTTAATTCATTACTTTAAATCCGTCCTCACTTTTCTTTCCCGCCAATCTAACTTGTCAAACTCGCGTCTCCCGCCATAGATCCTATACTTTTATTTGACAGTCTACTAAAGTCCATTATTCTATTTTCAATACATTATCAATGAGTATACAAACTATGATTTGTTGATATATTTAATATAATCATCGGGTTTATCATAGATAAAGTGCTGTAATTCCCTATTTCCTAACACGCACGACAAATAGCACCCCAACGTTGCTGCGTCGAGTCGAAGTTTAAATAATATCGAATAAAATCAAATGTCGGTGTGACAGAGTCCCCAGTGAGTAGCATCAGTAAGGCGCGTTCCACAGGCCATTTCTTTTTGTCCCGGCCACAATTCTAAATCGGGCCACGGCAGGCTAAATCCGGCGTGCGCGACTATCGGCCACTTCCTCTTACGTAACGCTGAGACAATCGGTGATACACGATATAACGATATATCGCTGTCTAATTTAATTTGGTTCCAGTTGAATGATTTGATGTTTTTTTATTATTAATTTATATAGGTGCTACTCACCTTATAAGAACCGAATATATCGGGATCCTTTGAACACAACAGGAACTAAATTAAATTAGACGTGGACCCCAAGTCCACCATTGAAATTCTGTTTCTGTGGTCGTATTTATTTATTTTAAATACTTTTGATCAATGATCATAAGTATTTGCTAATTGAAAATAAATAAATACGAAAAACGTTTATTATTATTAAAAAAATCTATGCAATAAATAGTCATTGTTCTCAAAGGTGTGTAGACTCCACCAGGCTTCACTAGGCCAGGCTGGTGGACTATGGCTTAAACCCACCTCATTGTGGGGTTGCTTCTATGACTTTAGTGGAAATTTGACGGCCGATTGGCGCAGTTTGCAGCGACCCTGCTTTCTGAGTCCAAGGCCGTGGGTTCGATTCCCACAACTGGAAAATGTTTGTGTGATGAGCATGAATGTTTTTCAGTGTCTGGGTGTTTATATAATTATTTTAAAGTATTTATGTATATTATTCATAAAAATATTCATCAGTCATCTTAGTACCCATAACACAAGCTACGCTTACTTTGGGGCTAGGTGGCGATATGTGTATTGTCGTAGTATATTTATTTATAAAAAAAAAAAAAAAAAAATTAAGTGCTTTACTTTTTTTTTTACTATTTCATTTGCTGCAACGTTACTCGGGTCTCAGCTGAAAATCAGCGTCATGCAAGTACTTATAATGCGTAGAAAATTCTTTCTGGTGTTACAGACAGACATTCTGTTTGTATATTAATATGTACTATTTGTAATATTAATACATTTATTTGCTTTCTTTCTTTCTGTCTTTCAAGTAGCATCCGATCCGTGTACACATAAAAACAAAGTACACCAACTATTATCTACAGTTATGACTCCATAACAAACCCTTGCCGACACTTTCCATGGCGGTTTAAATAACTCCGTCTGACAGATACGATCTACAAAACGCGCGGCAATTAAGATGATCAAATCGAATAAAAACAACAAACATAATAAGGGTGTCGACCCGGGAAACAACCCGGGACTTCACGCTTGGAGCTTCCCCCGCACGTGCTATAAATGCCATGCTCCATACCATAGACATACTGCTAATGCCAAAGATACACTGGCACTTAGACTGAAAGGAGATGTCAAAAATTATTTTTAATTTGAATATTATTAAAGTTTTCTATAGTTATAATTACCACATTTTTAAAGACCCCACTCAACATAGAGAAAACCTTTTTTGCTTTCTCTAATATAGTCATTTTTACGGTGTTAAATTTTACATACTTTTTTAATTGTTATGGTATATTGATACTCAGAATAAAAAAAGACATTTGCAATACTGATATAAGACAATATATCCTTTCTAATATTTTCGCTTTTTAATATGACTTATTTACTTGATTGCAGGTTACCAACTAAGATCTTACGGTAATATAACCACCACCTCAGTATCTGCTAATGTATAGCTAACAATATATAATAATAGTATTTAAGTAATAATAGAGCTTTCCACCTCATGGGGGGTCGACCAACGATGCGTTTACATGTGCAGGGTTGCCATTCCAACACCTTGGGACCTCAACGTCCATCGGTTCGCCGAGCTATTTGCCCCGCCCATTGCCACTTTAGCTTCGCGACTCGTTGAGCTTCGTCGGTAACGCTAGTTCTTCTACGGATCTCCTCATTTCTGATTTCATCACTTAGAGATAGACCCTAACATAGCTCTTCTTATCGCCCGCTGGAGCCTCAATTATTACTATTAAAAAACTAAAACTAAAAGCAGTGGTGCGCACTGCATACATGCATACAGGCATTGCATACCCTACCCTAAGACCCTATCAGGGTTTTGGAAACAATAGTATAAAACACTATGATACCGATTCTTAACTAACCAGCAGCGGTGTGTGTGTGTCTATTTCATAAGTGTAAGAAAACATTGCTTTACCTATAGATTTTGTAAAATCCGTTAGGTTATTCTATGTTGTTTTATATTGTTGCTTTTTTTAATGCATACCCTGGTCAAAAACCCTTTGCTCGCCCCTGACTAAAAGTATATTTTAATCAATTAAGCGGATAAATTTAAAAAAAGAAAACTTTATGTTTTTAATAATACGCCGCCGGGACTGTGTGTATACCTATTTCAGTTATGTGTTGTATATCAACAACGCTCATACATACTTTATTTTCTCGGTGTGTGACTCCGTTAGGGCAATTCCATACTGGGACGAGACGCCACCGGCGCCAGTGTGGGTAAACTCTTTTTGCTCACAATCGGATGCAAATTAATAACACATGAATAATTGTCGTTTTTGTGAGAAAGTAATCTTTTGTTGAGTCTGGGCATGTGTAACGAGCTTTAACGGTTACGCTTATGTTATAAACAAATGAAAAATAGTAAACAATATAATTGCTCCGCGTATTAAAGTGATGCGTGGGCGCCGTTAATTTGGTATCATCTTTTATACAATGGTTTTCCTATAAACTGACTTGACGACCTCCTTGGCGCAGCGGTGTGTTTTTAAGTGGGAAGTCCGGGATTCGATCCCAGGTAGGGGCAATTAATAATTTCTGAATTTTCTCTGGTCTGAGTCTGGAGGACGAGTCTCAAAGACGTGCCGCTAAGCTATTTGGTATTCCGGTTTAATTTCGCGTAGAAACCTATGAGGCAGTGGCGTGCACTTCATATATACACAAAAGCACTGCCTACCCTAAAATTTAGGAGCTAAACTTTTCCTGCTGTATGCATACACTGGTAAGAAACCCAGTACACGCCACTGCTATTAGGGGTATTATATAACTGCCATACCTCTAACAGGTTAGCCCGCAGTGGCGCGTATTTCATACATGCACAAAAGCACTGCATACCCAAATTATTTTATATAACTCGTATTGGAGGGGAAATTTTCCATTTTATGCCATGTTCCTGCTTTATGCATACCCTGGTCGAAAATCCTGTGCACGCCACTGTTAGCCCGTTACCATCTTAGACTGAAGTTTAACACATTTTTATTTCCGGTACGATGTCGCGTAGAAATCTGTGGTTTTAATATAACTGCCATACCCCTGCCTGTTACAATCTAAGGCTGCTTCATCACTAAACCAGCAGGTGAGATTGCTTTCAAATGGTAACTTGTAGTGGCATAAAAAAAATAAAAAAGTGTGTGCGTGTAACCTTTACGCGCGATTGAAGTAAAACTTTTATTATTATTTATTGATAAAAGAGTAAAATGTTCCTCTCCGCCATTTCATTTAATATTCACTATTTCATTTTATATTCTATTTAAAATTCATTAATATCACTTTCACATTTTATAAATATTTTCATTTGTTAAATAGAATAATTGAGAGTAGAAAATTGAAGGTTAGATCAGCACATGTCAATATAACCTTGTCATTGAATATTATAGAATGTCGCAATCGTCAGAAAATTCATTAATAATTTATTTATTACAAAAGTAATAAATAAACAAGTATATTTAGAGATTTTCAAAAAACTGCAATTTAAAATATTTCTGTAAACTGTGAATTTTTATTCACTTTGCTATTCACAATTGATCCGTTTGAAAAAATTGGAAATAAATAATCCTAATTGATTATGATATTTGCCACTAGCTGGCGTATAAGTCAGGAAGCTCGGAGTATATGAGTATACGACCAATCCAAATTTTTATTTTTAAATACCGGAAACTACAGTAACAAAATTAAAAGTTACTCCCTAGTCGCGCTTAAAGAAGTTTTACTTCAATAAAAAATTTTTAAAACACTATGGAAAATGGGGCGTCGCAAAAGTAGCGAATTGAAACCGATTTCAATATAAATGACATTCAATGTTAAGGCCGGTCGTTCGCCGTCTGATCTCGGGCAGGTCAAGGTGACTGGGGTCTGCGCTAGGGTTGTCACAGTGCCGGATACCTTGTCCCAATTTCCCTTAAAAGCGTCCATATTTGTTACGGTCGTTTGCGATAAATATATCTCATTACCATCATCGATAAAGCGTTCCGGTGCCATGTCGCGTAGATGTAAGAAGAAAAACTTTTATTTAGGTATACACACTATTTGACGGCCGTTTGGCGCAGTGGGCAGCGACCCTGCTTTCTGAGTCCAAGGCTGTGGGTTCGGTTCCCACAACTGGAAAATGTTGTTTGATGAACACGACTGTTTTTCAGTGTCTGGGTGGTTTATCTGCATATTATAAGTATTTATGTATATTAATCATAAAAAAATATTCATTAGTCAATATTCATTAGTCATTTTAGTACCTATAACAGAAGCTACTCTTACTTTTAGGCTAGATGGTGATGTGTGTATTTATTTATTTGTCGTAGTATATTTATTTATGTATTTAAAATTAAAATACAACTTATAGTCTACACAACAATTATAGGTACGGTGTGATCCCAAAAAGGTTCACTTAACATGCTAGCTGTGTGGACGTGGACGTGACATTGAATATAATACCGACAGGGTGATTACGTATCTTACAACAGGCTTGCGAAAGGCGTAAATCTCGCGATCTTTTGTCTTTTTATTCCACTACAAGTTAGCCCTTGACTGCAATCTCATCTCGTAGTAAGTGATGATGCAGTCTAAGATAGTAGCGGGCTAACCCGTTTGGGAGTATGGCAGTCATAATTGTTTTCCAAGCGACATCGCACCGGAACACTAAATCGCGGCACTAAACGCGGCACGTCTTTGTCGGTACAGTGGTAACTTGCCTCGGCCAGAGCCTCCCACAAGACCAGACTAGAGAAAATTCAGCAATTATAAATTCCTAAATTGCCCCTGCCCGAACCCGGTACCTCCTGCTTATATGCACAGCGTTCACCGTTGCGCCAGAGAGTTCGTCTTTACTGTCAAAAGTCACTTTTGCATTCAATGAAAATACAAAGGTGACGTTTGACAGCAAAGATCGCAAGATTTACGCCTTGCCAGTCGCCAAAGACGAAGAAAGAAGAGAAAGAAAGGTATAAACTTCTTTAGCTAAATACTACTTCGTCCATTTCTTAAACCGATGCCGATAGAGCACCTCCTTTTTCACAAGGCGGTAAAAAACCGTGGAGGCAGCTCATTAAAATTAAATTCAAACAAACCTGCTATACTTTGTACACAGAGTTTTTACAAATTCACCAATTTCACGCGCAGATGGCGAGATAGGCGATAAATCACTTCAAAAGATGTACGACGAAGAAATATAACGAATATAATCACGCAAAATGAACATGACATCCCGGTTACTGTTGGGAACGTGTTTATTACTGACTGATATATTATTATACGCTTCAAATTCAAGTTCTGTAATATATTGTTGGTAGTTTATTGTACTACGAGTATTATTATCATCTACGGAGATGAAATAGTTATTAGTATTTTCAGGGTTTTCCATCAGAGTATGTACTATATTATACCGATTACCGTTATAGTCTAAATTCAAATTCATTTATTGCATATTACATGTCAGGTAGTATATAATTACCTGTTATGAAGTCCCAATGTATATTGCCTCTTTGGGCGTGTAACAGTTACAAGCTATTATATTTTAAAGACTAAAGTTAATTATTTTAAAGTAGTATTTTGACGGCCGACTGGCACAGTGGGCACCGACCCTGCTTTCTGAGTCCAAGGCCGTGGGTTCGATTCCCACAACTGGAAAATATTAATGTCATGAACATGAATGTTTTTCAGTGCTGGGTGGTTTATCTGTATATTATAAGTATTCATGTATATTATTCATAGAAATATTCATCAGTCATCTTAGTACTCATAAAAAAAGCGATGCTTACTTTGGGGCTAGATGGCGATGTGTGTTTTGTCGTACTATATTTATTAATATTAATTGCCAATAGAACAAACTAGCTATGAACACTAATGGATACAAATCATCATCATCACATTACCAGTCTACTACAGAGCACGGGGCTCCTCCCACAATGAGAAGGGGTTAAGGCCGTAGTCCACCACGCTGGCCCAGAGCGGATTGGTGACTCCACACATTGAGAACATTAAGTAGAACTCTAAGGCATGGCGGTTTCCTCACAATGTTCTCTTTCACCGTGGAAGCAAGTGATATTTTAATTACTAAAAACGCACATAACTTGCTTGGTGCGTGCGTGGTATTCGAACTCGGCTCCCCGCAAGTGAAATCGAGCTCTCACCAATTCGCTATCACCGCTTCACATAAGAGATACGAAAAAAAGGTTTTAGTTAACCGTGTTCGAAGCCGTGCATGTGAAAGATAATATAACCACTTCTTTTTAAGTGCAACAAGGCTCGCGTATCGAAAATCTAACCGAAATTCTGTCGGCAAAATATAAAAACAACAGAGCAAATAAATTAAAAAAGCCACCGACACTTCAATACGGTTCCTTGAACCGGCCGCGCAACTTTTATTCGCACACCATAATTACCCTGAGCCATCGAGTAACAACCGTAGGAGTAAACATAGTTCCGGGTGGGAAGTGTCAGATTTTACGCCAACGTTTACTTATACGATCGCGTTGAAGTTAACTACTATATTTATGGAATCGATAAAGCGCCATCTTAATATTAACAATAATTCGACTAGGAGAGTACATATTTTATACTGAAGGTTCCAGCAATTCGTGCATTAGGTCGATACGTTAGCAAATCTCAAAAGCCATATTAAGTGCATTTTAGCGTATCCAGATAATTTGTGCACCTACATATAAAATGGAATTGCCGTGCGTGTATCACAAAAAGTCTAAATGTTTAGACCGTTTTTTTTGCCTCAAAACAGGAGTAGTTGAAAGACAAAGATAGTCTTAAAAGGAAAGCGAAGAAAAATCACATGATATTTGAACGTTCAATGAATAGATAGCGTTCAACGCCATAATGAATATCAGTATTCAAATTGATAAATCCTGAAATAGATTAGCGAGATTTACTGACTGCAGTCATTGTATTTCGTAGACTACATTATGTGTTCTCTAAGCCGCTGAGATAATTCCAGAAGCTGGTTGCGGCGTCGGATATTAGCAAAAGTCACAACCATATAGGACCGCACCTTCACTTATCACCAGGCACGAATGCAGTCAAGGGCCAACTGACTACTTGGTCCTGTATTTTTCCAGATCATAGCCCAGTGCTACGCGAGGGGCGCGTTGCTCGTTGCGCTGTAGCGGTCACTTTCGGCCACTTTCGGCAATTTCACGATTTCTCCCCGCATTCCGGCCCTTCGGCCGATGACGATGATTGACTTAAATAAATGGTGCGCAGAGCAAGGGCTGGGAGGCGTCGTTAGCACGTGACGTGCTTAATTAACCGACGCCGCTTAAACAGCTATATCTTACGTATCTTTATTTGTGCCGCGAATAATGATTTATACTTTTCGGATATCCCATCATTAAGATGGTCTTTACTTTTTATGTAGACTTATTTTTCCATTCCTTATTTTAAAGAAGTAATTGACGGTAGAAGCATCTGATGGTTTAAAACCATAAACAGAGCAACATTTCACAGGGCATACTAGGAGTAGCATCATGTCCTTAAGCACACGGTGGTCAGGGCAGCCTGCTAAGCTTCTGGAGTGAGCTCGGCTGGCTGGAGTGATCCAGCGAGGAGGCCCACCAGTGGCCACACGAACAACGGACAGTTCGGGCCAACCAAGAACGGAGACGGGCCCAGGGACAGAAGAAGAAGAAAAAGGTCGTGGGAAAGACGGAAGCTGAAAGGGCATTCCAGATCTTTGCGGTGCGCATCAGAAACGAGGAAGCTAAACCGATTAATACGGGTCATAATTATTCAACCAAAGATCAGATCTTTCCAGTCCCACGCGGTTCGATGAAAAAAGGTTAGGGGAGAAATACTTAGATTAAATAGTTCTTGAGCACCAAATAATATCTTGTAGAATATCCATTTTATAAGTTAAATTGGCACATTAAAGTTGCTCAAAGCTATGTAGAACGACTACTTCTCTGGCTAAGCGATGATTGCTGTTTTTTTAAGTGGGAAGTCCCGGGTTCGATTCCTGGCAGGGGCATTTTAGGACTTTATAATTTACGAATTTTCCCTGGTCCGGTCTGGTGGGAGGGTTGGCTCGTTACGGAAAGCGATGATGCGTTTCGGTACGATGACGCGTAGAATCGGATTAAGGCCTCCTCTTGTATTCTACTTCTTTCTTTATGTTTCTGTTTTTATTATATTTTAATGTTGTGGTATACAAATAAAGAATTTTAGAATAACAATAAATTTTACTAAATGTACATATAAACGAATCTATATCCAAAAATCAAACTTTAAGCTTTTGAAAATGGCATAAACATGGCAATATTCACCCCCTTAAATTCCATAACCAATGAAAAAATCCAATAAGGAAAAATCTTCTGAAAATCATTATTTCCAATTATAGGTCTACAAAACAAAACAGAGTCCAATACGGTACACGCTAAATTCTTCCGCGAGCGGGCAACAAAAAAAAACCCAAAAAAGGGATTTTGTAGGCGCCAAACAGCCGCCGCCATTCTTAGAACGGGAATGAATGAAAAAAGCCATAAAACCTAAGTCTCCGAACGGTTTCACGAGCCGACGGACCCGAACTGTTGGAGATTTTAACAATTTACAGATAACAGAGCTTTTTTTAGGGTTCCCTGCCGTAGGGACGCTGTTTTTATACCGGTGACAGGATTGCGACTGACTGCGTTTTCACTTTGTATTTTAGTGATGAATCGATGATACAGTAAAATAAAAAGCGTTAATTGGGAAGATCTATATCTATCTATTTATCTAGCGGTGGGAGCCTAATATATATATATTGCCACTAACTATGGGGACCTGCCAAGACAGCTAATTCAGCGGACAAATAAAATAGCTGTGGCGTTTAGAATGAAAATAATATACTATGACAATACACACATCGCCATCTAGCCCAAAGGTAAGCGTAGCTTGTGTTATGAATAATATTCATAAATACTTACAATATACATAGTATATTATGATATATAAATTATATTATATGATACATTTATACAAAAACATTCATGTTCATCACACAAACATTTTCCAGTTGTGGGAAACGATCCCTCGGCCTTGGACTCAGAATGCAGGGTCGCTGCCCACTACACCAATCGGCCGTCGAACTAACAAAATGAAACAATCTTTCTACTTTCTTAAATAAATATTCATATACTCGGGGTTCTTTTAAATTTTTATTTATACAGACAAATAAACTTCTTATAAATAGGCACGTTTTAATGTCTTCTACTTGACAACATTTTGGATGCAGTGATAGTGGTTTGAACTTTGGCTTCATTTTTGGCCGAGTTCCAATTCCTGAGAGTTCTCAGGGCTTGTGGAGTCCACCAATCCGCACTGTGCCAGCGTGGTGGACTTCAGCCTGACCCTTCTCACTGTGGAAGGAGACCCGGGTTCTATAGTGGACCGATAATGCACTGATATGATACTTGAACACATTTTGCATAGACAAACCTTCGAACCTAAAGGGGTACTTTTAAGACCAAGAGAAAAAAAATTATGTTGAGGTATAAAGAGAAATCCGGAAAAGAGATATACTTGCTTATTTTATAATTACAATAATAATGGCTGAACAAAAATATACAATAAAAGATACGGAACCCACAGTTCACTATTATATTATAGTTTGTCAACTCTTGCGCCTAACTGGCATTTAATAAAGATTTAAAAGCAATACTTATCTGGTCCCAATGCGATCGATAACTCGATACTCATTTGCTTTGCGATAAGAGCTTTCTTATCTCCCTTGCGATGATATACCCAGATTAACATTCCTAGAAATGGGCCCTTGTGCCTACATCAGAAGTTGAAGCTTTCCGTTAGACAAATAGCTACCAATATAATAAAATTCAATTTCAAAAAACTTATAACTACATATCTACTTACAAATGAAGCTAAAATTAATAAAATAAAAAGTTTCGAATCGAGAGATAGGTGCAAAAATGTTTGTGCTTACTTTTTTTTTGCACTAAGTAAGCACTTTTCAAAGCACGGCAACGATGAAAAGTTCACCCCCTTAAGATATTGTACAAATTAATCGCATCATTTGGATATTATTACCAACCGTGAAACCGGAGCAAAAAAACATTTTATCCTTTCCCCGATGATTGTCTCCTGCCCCATGGTTTTTCTTCTTGTTTATGT
This sequence comes from Pararge aegeria, assembly GCF_905163445.1. NCBI lineage: Eukaryota > Metazoa > Arthropoda > Insecta > Lepidoptera > Nymphalidae > Pararge > Pararge aegeria. Next base: position 2,660,814 of record NC_053195.1, on the reverse strand, counting down.
ACATACGCATATCAAAAAAAAAATCGAGTTAGTTAGTATAGAACCTTGCCTTATTCTTGCGATACATCTGCTCAGTAGAATCTGCCTTTCAAACCTATGTTTTAAGCCTGTAAAGTATGTTTAACAAACTAAGTTGTACCTTCTCTATATATTTTTTTTAACTAATAGTGGTAATTCTGTTTTAAAGAATCCTACACTAGCTGTTGGCTTGTTCCATACTCATCGTCATAACATAACCATCGTCATCATAGCGTCAAAGGGCACGGGACTCCTCGCACATAAAGCCAAGGCAAAGGCCGTAGTCCACCACGTTGGTCCAGTGTAGATTGGTGGACTTAAGACACCTTTGAGAACATTAAGGACAAGTCTTAGGCATGCAGGTTTCCTGACGATGTTTTCCTTCATCATTGAAGTGATATTTGAATTACTTAAATCGCACATAACCTAGAAAGGTTAGAGGTGCGTGCTGAATGCCCCCCAGCCACTATGAGTATAGGGCTATCACCGCTTATATACTCATAGTGGCGGGTCTTATTTAATGAACCCTGTTGCCTGATTCGGTTTTTCGTTAGCTGTATACTTCCCGTGTGGTCCCATTTTCATCAATTCAAGATCTATTGAAGGGATTTTGATGATGATCTGTTGATGGTGTATGCAATAAAGCTTCTAATGGTGAAGTGCCGAGAGAACACCTCAACCATTAACGCCCCAGATTCGGGAAAAGAAATATTCTGTAAAAGGTAGATAGGTATTATTCTGTAAAAGGTAGATTTGCAATTATCTATGTTAGGTATTAAAACATAGATAATTGCAAATCTAGCCACGAAAAAGAGTGAACAAAAACCCGACTATAATTATGTAAGTTAAAAATTACTGGGTATAGAAACTATTATACTTCGTAATTTGACGGCCGACTGGCGCAGTGGGCAGCGACCCTGCTCTCTGAGTCTTAGACCGTCTATTCCCACAACTGGAAAATGTTTGTGTGATGAACATGATTGTTTTTCAGTGTCTGGGTGTTTATCTGTATATAATTAGTATTTATGTATATTATATTCATAAAAATATTTAACAGCTTTCTTAGTACCCATAATACTACGCTAACTTTGTATTTCTTCATTTGAAACCCCCTTTATATAGTAGCAAGGAAAGTATCAGTAATTTCCTTCATTTGACTTGGCACCGACTTAAAAATGGTGAAGAAAAATTTTTTTTTTGCATTTTTTATTTTGTTTTCCTATAGGTTTCCTTTAGATTTCCCGGATGCGTAACATCTAAAACTGGACGCACCTGTGCATTTAGAATTTGCTTACCTAGATAAATGTATCTAGGTAAGCAAATTCTAACATTTGTGTAACGACAACTTTGGACATTTTGCAAATATTCAATGGATATGTAATGAATGAAGTAAATAAAAGACTAGCTAAAACTGAATGAACCGGTACTATTAAACACTTGCGAGTTAATGTTTCGCAGAATCCTCAGATCATTTGCAAATTTTATGAACTAAATCGTAAAATCAAAAACAAACGACCCTTAAAAAAACAATTAAAGGAACAAAACCATTATCCCGGACACACATTTTTCCATCCCTTATTCTTTTGTCGGTACAGAACAATGTTCTTTAGATAACAAAAATTTATTCATCAGTACACACAAAAACGATATCTACCTCCTTACTAAGAAGCGTCCAGGACTAACCCTCGTTGCTTCCCAAACTTTTTTTTTATTATAGTAATATTTGAAGGTCCAAGCAGATTGCTCACCAAATTTCATAGAATAGAAGCAGTCATTACTTTACGGAATTCCATGATATATTATGAGAATTAAACTTAATTTGCTATATTCCGCGAAAAGTTGTAAAGTTAAATCTTTTTAGTATAGCAAATTTAGCTTAATTTTCATAATACAAAGGATTGGAGGCAGAAAACCACCAACAACCGAGTAACACTTCGCAGGGCTTGTAAGGACCACGTCCTCCAATTTGCGGATGTATCTGTAGGTGTTAAGCATCATGAACTTGTAACTACAGCGGCAATCACGCCCTTAAGACAACAAAGCAATGTATCTAGGCGGCAGAAATATGCATATGCATTATTGTTAAGAAATTAACTTAAAAAATTAAGAACTTTCATACAGATTCATTCATGCCGCTGCAATCATCCTTGACCGTGGCATCAAGCTGAGGCAGCTCCCTGTTCATAGGGTAAGTTAAAGTTTTTTTTTTTTGAGTCCCTTATTCCATGGCGCCATGTAGGTATTTGTGTTTCTTTATTTTGGCCGAATAAATAATTCTTTTATTAATTTTTTTCTGTATTATATCCGTTTGGAAGTTTTCACAAAAACTGTGAATGAAATTTTATTCATTATTTTCCAAAACTATTTGCAATATATATATGCGACATCAAGGGATTTTCTTAACTTAGTTGGCTGTCAGTATCTTCCATTTGGGAAACACTGCCTCACAGCAATGGGAGAACAATGCAGCTTTTGTGTCCTCCATCCTTTTTGCGTTGTTGAATTGAAATCTATGGGTGGTGTGTGGCTTTATGTTTATCCGTAAGAAGATAGGCCGAGAGCTGACAATCAGTAGTTCCAGATGTTATTTAAAGGAACCACTAATAGGTAGAATTTTTTGTAGCACCGGTAGCTAAAATCCATAAATCTGCAATTTATACTCGTATTATTTAAAAATGTTTTTGTAATTTTTTTCTTTTTTGGCAGTACTTCTACGAATGGGCTTTGTCACAGAAAGCTCTGCTACTACTAAACATGCATTTAATATGCATTGTTCAAAAATCCTAAACTAAGCTAAAACAAAACGGGATAGACGTCTGATGTGAAATTCCCTGTTCCCTGTTAAAAATATAATTTAAGTGTGACAAATAAGTGTTTGTGTATAACCGAATGCGTACTACTGTCCAGCGGCTCCTGTACCAAAATATTTAAGAGCTCATTGTCTATTAAAACAAACATCTGAAGGCTTCATTTGTGACGCGTCCTATAATAAGGCGAAGGCAGCTGCTTTCAAAAGGTGGCCCCCAGTCAGGTGTGGCCGGAGTTCCTATATTGTTTCATATAGTAATTGGCGTCACCTGCCCCAACGTTTCCTTGTAACAAATCATTCTTTGTAAAGTCCAAAGACTAAAGAAAAAAGATTGAAGTAAAGTGCTCAAGACCTTTAATATTCATCTCAAACATTTAAATAAAGAAAACATGAACTCTAACATACGATATTTTTCATTCCTCTACAAGATGGCCCTTGACTGCAATCAAAGCTGATATAGTTAATGATGATTTTGTCCATGGTGGTAAAGGGCTCACTAGTATAGTATATTAAAGCCATATCAGACATCGTAACCGAATGCTAAATAAAAATTTGCTACGACAATACAAACATCGCCATGTAGCCCCAAAGCAAGCGCTGTTAAGGATACAAAGATGACTGATGAAATTTTTATGAATAATATAGTAAAAAACGGGAAAACACCCAGCCACTGAAACATTCATGTTCATCACACAAGCATTTTCAAGTTGTGGATACACTTTGGAGAGCAGGGTCGCTGGCCACCGTGCCAATCGGCCGACAAATCACTCATCGACGCGTCCTTGTCGGTAGGGTGTTAACTAGCAACGGCCGAAGCATCCTATCAGACCACCAAGAGTTACCTACTAGCTTTTATGTATGTACATGTACACAAATTATGTACATACGACGATTGGCGCAGTGGGCAGCGACCCTGCTTCCTGAGTCCAAGGCTTGGGTTCGATTCCCACAACAGGAAAATGTTTGTGTGATGAACAGGAATGTTTTTCAGTGTCTGGTTGTTTATATGTATTTTATCAGTATTTATGTATATTATTCCTTGACAAAATATTCATCATTTATCTAAGTACCCATAACACAAGCTACGCTGCCTTTGGGGCTAGATGGCGGTGTGTGTATTGTCGTAGTATATTTATATTATATGTCGTAGTATAGATTTGACTTGCTGGAATAAATTCACTCACATATGAACTTTAAGAGCTTTATCTATGTAAAAATTAAGGTTGATCTGTTTCTCAGTAATCGAAGGACAAATTAATATAGCACTAGGTACACACTTTTGCATTCATATTATAAGTAAATCATAGTAGAAGTAAGTATTCAAATGAGCGGTGGCGTAGAATAATTAATCTATTATGTATGAAATACAAATCGAAAATGGCATTACATCTATCATATCTGTGAAAGATGAGTGCCTACTGATAAAGGAACTTATAAATAAGCGGGGCATGATGTCGGAATAGTTACACAGTGCTTTGACACACTTCAACTGGCAACACCTGCAATACACCAAATGCGTTAAAAATACTGCATAGCTATTCCGACATTATAATACGCTACGTTTGTAATAAGCTACAGGTTTAATTGCTGTATTTAAAAATATGAGTAGGTATGTATTCAAGCAATATTGTATTACAAACAGACAAAACTTGAATGTAGGCATGCCTCACATCACGTGACAATTCTAAGCAGGCTACTTAAGTGAGTTTTTTTATAGATATAAAAATAGAGATTTCAATAATGGGGTGACAACAACAGATCCAAAGAGGTCAAATAACATCGCCATTACATACGATTAATACGCTATACAACAAGATCTGAGTGGCACGTGCAGAACTCACTTCACTTTTAAAAACACGTTTCTCTTCTAACTCCGTCTATCTTCAGTTTGTCTTTGCTTTTGATGTCCTTGTGACCATTAGACAAGGATCAAAAGGAACAAAAAATATCTTACGTATTGTTTTGTTTTTTTTTATTTAAATCTTTTGACAGGTTTCCACTTGACAACGATCTCTGCTGATGGCAAATGATAAATCTAATTTGGTTTATCGTTATAAGTACCGAGTTTAGATCTACATGTGCTTAAAAGAGCATCGACTTTTAGATCAAATTGAAGAATCAAACAAAGTTAATCTTCAGTCGAGATAGCAATTTTTCAATATTAAAAATTATTTATACGTATAATAGAAATGCGAAACAGTGTATGTCTGTTTGGTTTTTTTTTTGTTTTTTTTTTTTTTTAATGTTCGGCATAAGCGCTGCATCGATCTTGACCAAATTCGGGATAAGTTGCATCCTGAAGACCCAGGATTTTTTTAATCACTTGTGGACAACATTAAACCTATGTAGATTGCTTGCATTCTATAGAAACAAAAAAAACTGCTTAAGGTATATAGTTCAATTAGGCGTTACTTGAAATAAATGGATTTTGAGTTTTTAATATTGAATTTTAGCAGATATTGTGTCGAATTTAATTAACATTGATCGGTCTCCACCAGTGGCGTGCAGTGTTTTTGACCAGGGCATGCATACACAAGGAAAGTAGAATTATTTCTTTATTCCGGACACTGCGGAGTCCCTGAATCGACAGTCATTCGAGATTTATTGGAGGCCCCCAACCGAAATACCGTATTAAGATGGTGGCATTAAATTTCAATTAGATCTAAATTAATCCTTAAATTGGTAAGTCGATTTTATAACGTACCAAATTAAACGAATCGTAATTTTTTAATTAAATTTTCAACGGTAATAATAATCATTAAGATTGACGCTAATGGATACTGAATAAAACATAATTATTGTCTCGTAAGTCGTAATTACTTATTTGTAGCAGTGAAATGTTGCCATACTACACTGCTACAAAATAAATTGCAAGTTAAACTTTAATTATTGAAAAAAATGTTTTGTTAAAAAAACCGACTTTGTCATACAACTAAAAAGCAAGAAATAAATATTTTCTACAATATTTTTAGGTCGAGTGAAATGTAGAAACATACTCGGAATAGATCATTTACTTCGTAATCTCTTTTATATTGTAGCAAGGAAAGTCCAGTAATTTTCTACATTTGACTTGGCACCGACTACAAAATTTAGTACAAAATATTTATTTCTTGCTCCTTAGTTTTATAAAACTTGCTAAAAAACCAAGTTAGCAAGTTATTTCAATAAGCCATGTTTAACTTACAATTTATTTTGTAGCAGTGTAGAATGTCATTTATTTCTTGCTCTTCAGTTGTATACCAAAGTCAGTTTGTTTTATAGAAAAAAAAAAAAAACACGCTTTTTACTGGTTCTCATTTAGGCAAAAGTCAATTGCTCATAATCTTTTACAATGGCGGGACTAGTAGAATAGATGCCACTGCGGTGACAGCGTTGACACCTACGGTCACCATGGACTCTCCTGTTCAAGAAGCGCTGGTCGCTTCTCTCGCCATAGCACCATCAACGACATCATCCGACGATCTCTTGCTACCGCTCACGTACCAGCTGTACTAGAACCTATTGGTTTTAAACCTGGATAGCAGCTTCATTTTTGTGCCTTTTGGAGTAGAGACTTTGGGACCGTGGGGTCCGGAGGCAAGAGCCCTTTTCAAAGAATTATCGAAAAGGGTTATCGAGTGATCCTAGAGCGGGCAGTTACCTTGGCCAAAAAATTAAAATCGGTCCAGCCGTTTAGGAGGAGTTCAGTGACATACACACGCACACAAGAAATATATATATATAAAGATTATCCACTGTTTCTCACTGAAAACAGGACAAACAAGTGAACTCCAATTCGGTTTCATTTTAGTAAAGCTGAATAGGCGACACCTTTGTCTCGGCGACATTTTTTATAGCTCCATAGTCAATTTGATACTTCGGTGATAAAAAAAACCTTTCCTGTATCAAGTGACTCCCATATCTACTTTCCATCACTTTGGTGGATTTCTTGTCGAAACTTTTTGTCGAAACTTTTTTAAAAATATAACTGGACTGTAGCCTTAGTACAATATTGGCTCGCTCGCAATCGAAAAGTCGTTTTCGAATACTAAAACTCTGTATTGTCATATTAAAATGAAACTAATATTTCAAGTTTGGAACGTTTTAGAGTCGCAAATCCTGCCTCTTTGTCAATCAAACGTTCTGTCAAAACTCAAAAGCCCCAGCGGAAGAATTGTAGACAAATTTTAGCTGTAACTCAATACAAATATCATCTTTTTTTCTTTCTGCCACTAAAAGTTAGCCTGTAATCTCACCTGCTGGTAAATGATGATGCAGTCTAAGATGGTAACGGGCTTACCTGTTAGGGGTGCAGTTTTATTAAGCCCATATCGGGTTCTACGCGACATCACACCGGCACGATGTCGGTAGGATGGTAACTGCCCACGGCCGAAGCCTGCCACCAAATAAGACCGGAGAAAATTCAGAAATTATTAATCCACAAATGGCCTCCCTTTAAAACCACAGCGGCCAACGCTGCGCTAGGAAGGTCGCCAAAACTACGAAAATTTGACTACGATGTTCATGTATATCCATACTCGAAAAGGACTCCTCGATTTCGAGCGAGCGAATTTTGTGCTAAGGCCACTGGTGACAGGTGATCGGCAATCTGACCTCTTTTGTGTCGCCAACCGCTTAGTGATGAGCTCCTAAGTATTTGTTAATATACACCCCGATGTCTTTTTAATGTCTGTACCTTTTTCGGTGTAAAGTTTTTTGTCGGATTCCAAATGCTTTATATAATGGCCCTGTTGTAATGAGCATTGATAATGAAAGCCGTAAATTACATTAGTAAAAACAGCAGGTGTGAGGAAGTTAGTTTAGAAGTTAAAACTTTTTTTGTTGTACAGTTGCTAAATGACAAAAACGGAACCCTGCCCGGAGATCCTTATCTACGGGGGCAGAAATCTTCGTTATAAATCAATTAGTAAGTCCATTTTACGTTATCGGGTTTTAAGTAAGGTGACTTACTGATAAAAGCACTAATTTAATAAGTAGTAGGTATACTATCCAGTGTCGCTTAGACAGTGTTTACACTCATGAAAATTAAGCTTAATTTGCTATAAGTACTCCGGAAAAGACAGATTAGACAATAAACAGAGATCAGGGGTATATAAACTCCAATTTCACAATTGGCAAATTTTTCACTTAACAATTATTCATTGTAAAGTAAACATCTCCTGAGGATGCTCCGGTTTCGGAGCGAAACGTGCGTACATTGCCGAGGGTCTGTTTGGTGTGGAGTATACGGTTTGAAGTAATTATAAATTACACCATACAGATTCTCCTGCTATTCGCGGAGTATAGCAAATGAAGCTTCATTTTGATAATATATTATGGATTTCCGCAAAGTAACGCCTGCTTCTATCCAGTGTTTAAACTGTCTCTCAAGACGTACAGGCCAATGTGTGTGTGTGTGTGTATACTATCCAATATTAGTAGTGCTTCGTCCGAGGTAGTACTGTTGATATGTTTATCTCTGGCCCCAGCATTGCTGACCTCCGGGCTTAAGGGCGCGGTTGCCGACGTAATTTACTAGCACATTAGGTAGGCGCCTACACCTTAGGTTTATTGGCACAGGGTGGAGATGTTCCTAGAATGCCGTTCGAAGTGTTGCTCTGTTTTTGAAAGACGGTTATCCATTCACCATCAGCCGGGCAATTATTACTATAGAAAAAAGAAACTTTTATTTTCAAATGAATAATTTAGAACATTTATAACACGCCATATCAAAAGAGAGAGCCAAGCTTAAATCAATTTCTTAAACCAATTTGTCCGCCCCATAGTAGGCCTATACTTAAAGTGTCCAGTAACCTAAATATTATTAGCTCTGTGCACTTGTTGTACACGCGCCCTTATAATCAAATCGGTATCAGATGTCAATCTAAAATGAATTGAATTACTTAAAACGTAAAACTGAAAGTCAAATAAAGGGGGAGCGAATCGGATGGCCTCATAAAAAAAACACATTCGTATTACCCTGACTCTTAGGCGAGAGGGGTAGAGTTCAAATTTGTGTGATATATTTTCTTAAATTAGGGTGCAGTTTTACAGCTAGTAATTTCAAATAATTCCTTGTTCGTTACATAACATAACATTTGAAGTGACGCCTTTTAATTATAGACAATTGTTGTTATTTGAAAGATTAGATATTCCCTTCCTGTAACAGGAGTCCCCAGGAAATTATAATAAGCTCGTAATAGTACCTTACCTTTCTTTAACTGTGATGGAAAAGGGTGCAATACATATCGATATTCGTACCTACGAGTGGACAACGGTTCGTATTATTTTGGGTTTGATTCCCGACTCCGGCCAACTCTCTCGGGTATGTCATTAAATTCTCCATGAATGGTTTTTTTTTCACGTAAGTATTACGAATTTCTATACCAACAGCAAAATTGTTGCCCGACGCATTTTTTACTTATTTGGCTCTAAGACTCAATTGAAAATGTTTGCCGATGTTAACATAAGATCGCGAATAGCAACATTTTGGAGTCGTTTGCGAGCCTCCGATAATGAAATCCTAAGCACGTTGGCAGAGGGTCTGGACTGCTCGATTTTCAAGCACTGGCTTTCGGTGCACCGTGAGGCAAATAGAAAATAAACTGTAGTGATTTTTGTAAAGGTTAGGTATAAGAAAACCCATAAAATATGACAAACTATGTAATTAATGATTATTATTATGACGGACGTGAGTTTGCAATATTTTTATATTGCAATACTGTTACTTATTATTATTATTTTGTTATTTAATTTATCTTTTTATATTCTTATAACTGGGTTTATACCTTTCAATAAAGATTATTATTATTATTATTATTATAAGTTTGTAAAACCCCTATTCTGAGGCTGAGGTAGAATAATTAAAAAAAAAAATAAAAGCTTTTTTTTTTTTAGTTTTTCTTGAACTATTATTTTTATAAGAGCAAGCGAAGGGTTGCTTTGTTTCAAAAAAATTCAAAATTCAAAATTCATTCATTTCAAGTAGGCCTAATCAATTAGGCCTACTTGAAATAAACGTTTGATAAGTGACGTTTTATAAGTGCTTATTAATAAGCACTTTTGAAACGTCAAGTCGGTCTGTTTGTAGTGACCACTGAGAAGAGCCGGCAAGAAACTCAGCAGATTGCTCTTTTCCAACATCATTTTAAAGTTTAACAATCTTTACAATTTTTCTGTTTTGTGAGAGATGAGAGCGGAGTGGCCGGCTTCCAAGCAGCCTTGTCGTTAAGGAATTCATCAATCGTGTAGTAACTACGATTTGTTAAATGTGTTTTAATATTGTTTAAACTTAGGTAAAGGTAAGAGATAGTTTATAGGCTTTGTCTATGTTCTAAGTTGATGTGCCTAAAGAAAGTAGGTATAATCCTCAAAAGTCCCAAGCATCAGCTTCTGTGTGTTTAGCACTTAAAAGTTAAGTTTTTATGACATTACATTAACCCACATCTCAACTTAGCTAGCTTTTACACGCAGCTTCGCTCGCCTTTGCCGGGAGACGTGATGTTTGACACAGATATAGTTTATGAGCTACTTTTTATCCCGGAAAAATGCAAGCAAGCGAACAAGCGATCAAGTAAGCAAGCAATAAAGAAAGCAAGAAAGCAACCGCGAGCGCGAGTGTAAGCGTATCTTCCCACAGGAACTGGGCATTTGTCCCTGATAAGAATAGCCTATGTCACTCTCCGGCACATAAACTATCTCTATGCAAAATTCACATCAATCCGTTGCTCTGTTGTTGCATTATTGATGGACAAACAAACACACTTTTGCATTTATAATATAAATATGGATGAGATAAGAAATGTAGTGAAACTCGACTGATTGGCGTACACCTTGTTAGCGAATGTTAAGCCCGTCGAACTCGGAAATTTATAACAAGCGAAACGGTTGGCTCTTAGAAATCTAATTAGGCTTATAATATAATTAAAAATATTTCGTTTGTACTACATTTTCGAGCGCTATTTTGTCATTTAATATTTGTCTTTGAACTTCCTTCTTGCAACTTTCCAAACAACATTTTGATGGAGGCTATTTCTATTTTTAGAAATGTTATTCGATTTCAACATCTAGTCTCAACCAAAGTTTATGTTTTTTTTACGCTAGACGATTCTAGCTAAGTTTTACCTCCTAAACACGTAGACTCTGGGAAAGCTGAATCACGAATGGTGGCTTAAGGTTAATCGCCGAGAACCCGAGCGCGGATAACCGACTTCAATATCCTAAAATTACACTTTGCCATTTTCAAAAACTGCTCCAAAATCAGACAAATCAAGACATGACCAAAATGTTTCTTCTATTGATAGCTATCTAACTTACTATTTTTATCCTGATTACCTTCATTTTTGTAATATTGGGCAGAAATACTCCTAAGTTGACCTAACACGGAACTTAAAACCAGCGAACCCACTGTATTAAACTGGTTCGTAGACCGCTTGCATTATCGAGAATGGATCACATCCATAATAATATTATAAATGCGAAAGTGTCTGTTTGTTTGTTACCTATGTTCGACTCGAGCGTTTAACCGATATCGATGAAATTTGGCACACATAGCTTCCTGGAGATAGACATAAATGTATTCACGAAAAGCTGCTGTTAAAAGTTATCATCAGGATTTAAAAAAAAGCATTTGTTACTTATATATAGCTTGACAACTTAGCACAATTTGGTGGAATTTCGCATGGAAATAGTTTGCTTCCTGGAGACGGATTTTATTGGCATCTTATAAAGAGATCGTTTGGTAGATAGTCATCTTTATCATCAAAGCTCTACAGCCCTGGCTGACCCAGGGCTTGGCCTTGGCTTGGTCAAGCATATTTCTCCATTTGAGGCGCTCAGAAGCTGCTTGTTTCCAGCTCCGAACTCCCAGAACCCTCATATCCCTCTCAACTCCATCACTCCACCGACCCCTAGGTCGTCCTCGGCCTCTACGTCCCTCCAAAGTGCCCTCCATCAACCTCTTTGGGGCTCTCGTGCCTTCCATGCGTTGCACATGCCCTGCCCATTGTATATTGTAGATAGAGTAACAACATATTAAATTTGCTTTTTACAAATACTGCTACATTTGATTTACTTATGAAGTAATTTACAATAATTTTTTGCTATATCGCTTTTGTCACTTTAGTTTATGTAATACACTTGATTTTCTCTTTTAGTTTTATTTTCTGTGACGTCACTCGGATCTCAGCTGAAAATCAGCGTCATTCGTGTTCTTGTAATGCATGGCATATTGCTGACCTGTACACGCTTTCTGTTTATTAACATAGAAATATACTGTTTGTTTGTCAAACCATTACAAACAAACATTATATTTCTATGTTAATATTAGGTGTACTGTTTGTAGCACTTAACACATGTCTGCTTTCGTTCCTCTTTTTTCAAAAAACAGACAGCCGACTCTTCAAAATAGATTGTAAGATGGTGTATGTTTATTTATTTTATTTGGCTACAGGCTCTAGCTTGGCCAAAATCTCACTTGATACCATTCGCCAAAAGGTTAATCGCTGTGGGTCTGCAATGCTACCATACCATCTGAGACATTAAAATAATAAATAAAAAAATAAATATACTACGACATTGTCGTCTAGCCCCAAAGTAAGCGTAGCTTATGTTATGGGTAGTCAGATAGCTGATGATTTATTATTTATTTATTTAAAAACCCAGACACTGAAAAACATTCAAGTTCATCACAAAAACATTTCCAGTAGAACCCACGGCCTTGGACTGAGAAGGGTCGGTGCAAACTGCGCCAATCGGCGGTCCAGCCGGGACCATTAGGTGAGATTGCAAGTTAGAAAAAAAAATAGTAAGAAAGGAGACCTCTGACCACTAGTAGGGCGTTAATTAGGCTAAAAATGATCGCAATACAATGAAAATACACACTAAAGTGTGGCCTTCACCACTTCACAAAGACTTCCAAATTTTTAACTGCAACAGCAAACCAGCAATATTTTCATATAAATATTAAACGTGATACTAGAGACATAAATTTTAATTATCTTTACGAGGGAAGTTGCAAGTTATGGGGGTGCGGGTGCAATATCTGGGCTGCCTGATTATTAATAATGTAAACTACAATATAAACTGTTTGACTCCTGAGGGGCCCGTTACACTCGTAAACTATAAAGTGCAATGAGCAGTGTTGTAATTCGAATATTACATTCACATTAACATATTTTTTATTGCAAAGATACCAAAGCCACTAGTGTTTTTTATATTTTTTCTATATTAATTACTGATGGACCATACATACGGCCTACGTGATTGTAAGTCAAAAACCATATACCTATATTATATTATATAATATTATAAATGCCAAAGTGTGATTGTTTGTTACTCAATCACGCAAAAACGGCTGAACGGATTTGGATGAAATTTGGCATGCATGTAGCCTTTTACATGGAAAAGAACATAGGCTTTTATCCCGATTGCTTTAGTGATTCCCGAGGAAAAATTATTTTCGATCTAAACCGCGGGCAGACAGCTTTGAAAAATTGGAATGTCACCTATGCTATGGAAAACGACATGTACTTTCTATAACGATCTCTCAAATAGTTCCCGTGGTAGGATTAAAAATTATTAACGAAGCTTTAGACCTAATTATGAAGTCTACGCAGTAGTAAGTCGCGGGCAATTACACCGGCAAAAACGGAATACAGCATGGATTCAATGCTGCTTGGCAGCAAAAATAAGCATGGCGGTTCCTCGGACGAGCTGAGTCACAAAAAGAGGATTTTTTTCTTTCTTTATACATAACGGGCTCACTTTTTTTTTTACAATAGGAAAGCTAAAGTTTCACGATGTATTAAGTCTATAATTAAAAAAAAAAAAAAAAAAAAAAAAAAAAAAAAAAAAAAAAAAAAAAAAAAAAAAAAAATACGATAATGTGCCCTGGGTTAGCTAAATTCTGCCAATAAAATCAATAAATTAGCGTGAGCTGAGAAAACTATTGATAATACATAAAAGTTATGTACTACATGATTGCGGTACAATATACTGGGCTCCATAAAATTATTAGTTTGTTTAAAAGAAATTGCATATAATTTTACAATAAACTGCCGGTTGCCGCCTTGGAGATGTCTCGTAAAAGTTCAGTTTGTATTAAATGTCAGCTTTTAGAGTCCTATTATAGTATCAAGGATTACATAACTGATAAAAAACCTTGGGTGTGAATTATTGCTCTAAACAGGCTCGCTGTTCTAATTATTTTTAAAAGCAATGAGAGATGGTGATAACAGAAAAGGACACCCGGCTAAGTTTGTTGCGGGCTTCTTCTTAGACCAGGGCACGAACCCCCGTAGCTTTAGTTTTAAGTTTACGAATATGGTTATCGCCATCATCTCACTACCGTGTCTCACATTTCTCATGTAAAGTACGCATCATAAGTGTCATCTATGGGCCTACTTGAATAAAGATCTTTTTGACTTTGATTTTAGTTAAAGCACTTATATTACCTACAAAAACTGAACCGTAATTAACGCGGACGAAGTCGCGGGCAACATCTAGCTAGCAATAATCGTTTAGCATTGCGTTATAGAGAATTTCAAAACGAAGCCAATAACGTTATCCCATGTGCAAGAGAAGCCGCAGGGGGCCGCAAGTTTATCACACTACCCCAGCTCTTGGCTCAAAATAAATGCAGAGCCGCCCCAAGTCACGCGATGCCCGTGGAAACGATATCTAATCGCAATCGATCATGGCAGACAATCGGCCACATTTTACGTCCCAATTTTGCACCCACTTTGATTTTGTTAGGCAGAATACACACTCGTCATAAATTACTAACACAACATTTTCGTTATCTGTTTCGTAATTTTTTTTTTATAGTAATAAACAAAGCAACAAGCAGATGGCCGACCTGATGATTAGTAAAAACCGATCGCCTATAAACAGTGCAACATTTCGTAGGAACACGCCTAGCATGCCAATTCATAGACCTGAGGCTTTTTCTTTTTTTTTTTTTTGTGTTTTTTTTTTATAGTAATAACTGACTGACAAAGCAAATGGCCGACCAGATGGTTTGTAAAAACCGATCGCCTATAAACAGTGTAACATTTCGTAGGACAAACATCGTAGGAACACGCCTAGCATGCCAATTCATAGACCTGAGGCTTTTTTTTTTTTTTTTTTTTTTTTTTTTTTTATAGTAATAACTGACTGACAAAGCAAATGGCCGACCAGATGGTTTGTAAAAACCGATCGCCTATAAACAGTGTAACATTTCGTAGGACAAACATCGTAGGAACACGTCTAGCATGCCAATTCATAGACCTGAGGCTTTTTCTTTTTTTTTTTTTTGTGTTTTTTTTTTATAGTAATAACTGACTGACAAAGCAAATGGCCGACCAGATGGTTTGTAAAAACCGATCGCCTATAAACAGTGTAACATTTCGTAGGACAAACATCGTAGGAACACGTCTAGCATGCCAATTCATAGACCTGAGGATTTTTCTTTTTTTTTTTTTTGTGTTTTTTTTTTATAGTAATAACTGACTGACAAAGCAAATGGCCGACCAGATGGTTTGTAAAAACCGATCGCCTATAAACAGTGTAACATTTCGTAGGACAAACATCGTAGGAACACGTCTAGCATGCCAATTCATAGACCTGAGGCTTTTTCTTTTTTTTTTTTTTTGTGTTTTTTTTTATAGTAATAACTGACTGACAAAGCAAATGGACCAGATGGTTTGTAAAAACCGATCGCCTATAAACAGTGTAACATTTCGTAGGACAAACATCGTAGGAACACGTCTAGCATGCCAATTCATAGACCTGAGGCTTTTTCTTTTTTTTTTTTTGTGTTTTTTTTTTATAGTAATAACTGACTGACAAAGCAAATGGCCGACCAGATGGTTTGTAAAAACCGATCGCCTATAAACAGTGTAACATTTCGTAGGACAAACATCGTAGGAACACGTCTAGCACGCCAATTCATAGACCTGAGTCTTTTTCTTTTTTTTTTGTGTTTCTTTTTTTTTCATAGTAATAACTGACTGACAAAGCAGATAGCTCACTTGATGGTTAGTGGAAACCGATCGCCTATAAACATTGCAACATTTCGTAGGGCAAACATCATAGGACAACGTCTAGCATGCCAATTCATAGAGTGAAGGCTTTTTCTTTTTTTTTCTTTTTTTTTTATAGTAATAACTGTCTGACAAAGCAGATGGCCGACCTGATGGTTAGTGGAAACCGATCGCCTATAAACAATGCAACATTTCGTAGGGCAAACATGATGTTTGCCCTACGAAATGTCGCGTAAAAACCGATAAGGGGTATGACTACCGGGTTAGCCCGACACCTTCTTAGACTGCATAATTTTTGAAAAAATGAGTAGTTAGTCGAATCTTGAGGGAACAGCGGAAACAATTTATATTTACACTGATGAGCCTGTAATTACACCGACAACCACGCCCTTCATACCAAAACACGGCGGAAGAAATAAGCATGGCGTTATGACTACCCCGGACGAGCTATGTCACAAAAAGCTCTACAACCCTTTGGCAGGTTTTCAAGTTAAATGTACACGGAGCTTTACAACGATTTTATCATTATGCATTATTGCAACGTATAAACAGCCCCTGCGCTGAAAACAAAATATGCATGCCGATATTTCACGTTTATTTAGGAACGCTAAATCGACTGCCGACTGGTGATTAAACTTTTCCTGTACTACGGATAACGAGGTCCACGATTCGATTACCGTCCCGTTTAATGCTGATTGGCGTTGTGGGACCCTGCTTTCTGAGCCAAGGCAGTGGGTTGGATTCCCACAACTGGACAATGTTTGTGTGATGAACATTAATGTTTTTCAGTGTCTTGGTGTTTATCTATATATTATAAGTATTTATGTATATATCTATATCTATATATATATTATCATATAATTATTCATCATTTGGGGATAAATGGCGCTGTGTGTATTGTCGTAGTATATTTATTTATTTATTCTTACACAAATAATTTATGCTAAAATCGTTGGAGCCCACCAAACCGCATTGGAAAAGCGTAGTGGGTCTCTGAAACTCTATCTCCGGTTTGAGAGAAGGCCTCTGTGATAAATCAATCGATAGCTTTTAGCAGTCCACTCCAACGGAAAGGTTTGCCTGTAATCACCATGTTTGGCAAAAAGGTTGGTGATGATACCTCTGTCTTCACCACCACTACGCTAGTCTAATGCGATTTGGTGGGCTCCAACGATTTTAGCATCAATTATCTATATTAAAGAAAGTTGTGTTAGTTACACCATTTATAACTCAAGAAAGACTGGACAAATTTTTATGATATTTGATTTTTTGGATTTCTCTTAGACCGAAATAGGATAATAAGTATTAAAATATAGGATTCATCAAAAAAAAAAAAAAAAAGTCCGCAGTACTAGGTTCGCTGGTACAGCTGGTTTGTAATAAAAACGGTACGGTAATCGAATCGTGAATCTCGTGATCTGTTGTTGAACATTTTAATCACCTGTAGTAGCATATGGTAGTAGCACAGAGGAAGCTGCTACCCGTTCTCCTTTATATTCCCTCAGTCGCCTCGCACGAAAGCCGCTTGAAGAGGAAAGGTGGTGACAACTGTATTCTGCTCTGCCGTCACCACACGCCATATAAAGATAAATATAAAATTAAAATAAAAAATATATAGGTACATTTTATGTATAACTAAATTGTGAAAACTTCATTGGTTTATGTCTAGTGGCGTGCATAGAGGGTATGCACAGGGTATGCAGATGATATATAATTAAGAAAATCTCCAGTACGAGTTATAAATAATTAAAGGGAAGGCTTTTTATAACTCTGACAATGCCTATTCTTAAGTTTTTTATAAATATTACTGGAGATTTTCTTCATTTTATATCATCTGCATACCCTGTGCATACCCTCTATGCGCGCCACTGTTTATGTGATATATAAATACGGCATTACTCATATGTGTAATAGTACTATTTATTTCCCCTGACTAATAAAAAAAATAAAAAAACGAAAAATATAAACATGCTCGTAAATGACTTATAATAATTGGTAAATGATACGACTTGGTAACGGTGCCAATCCTATTACATCATTATTCCCATTTCATATGGATCAGTTGAAGATATTTATTATTTTACTAGTTGTCTCCCGCGTTCTTCGTCCGCGTTTATTTCGGCTTTTACAAATCTCGTGTGAACGGTTTGTTTTCTGAGATAAAAAGTAGCCTTTGTTACTCTCCGTGGTTTCAACTATCTTTTGATGACCTCCTTGGCGCAACGGAGAGCGCTATTAATTTCAGAAGGATTTCCGGGTTCGATTACCCGCAGGGGCCATTTGGAAATTTCTGAACTTTCTCTGGTCTGGTCTGGTGGTACTTTGGTCGTGGATGGTTACCACCCTACCGAAAAAGACGTCGCGTAAAAACCGATTCGAAAAACTACATACATTATTATTTATTAATAATAGCTTCAGTTCTTTCAACCTCATTTAGCAGCACTCAGCAGCTCATTACTTTTTTTTATTTGGAAAACAAACAGCTATAAATGAAGTTTTCACTGTTAATAATTAAACATAACGCCCGTGTTTTTTTTGACGGGCGTTATGTTTCGCCTCATGGATAAGTAAGAAGATAAAATACTCATTTTTGAAAAAAATTGTAGTTAGTCCAATGTTAAGAGAACAACGGACACAATTTAAGTGCATGTTTTGATTTATTTCAAAATATTACCAGGAACCAAACCCGAGACAACCAGCTGAGGTACAAGACCACAGCACACACCGCAGTGCCAGCGGGGTGTCGTCACAACATTACTGGGTTACAAGTAATGCAATGAATGCACTTCTACGGTTTGCTGTAAAGTGAACAAACCTCTACATCGTTGTTTACAGTCGTATTAAATTGCCTGTAGCCGCATACGACTGGAAGCAGCTTTGTGAAGTATTTCGCTTTATCCAATAAGTACTTTAAGCTGATCGCACACTATAGTGCGACTGCACTTGTCGATTATTGGTGATTCATCGTATCAACCCATTACCGTCCCACTACAGAGCACGTGTCTCAAGCTACAATGAGAAAGGGTTAAGGCCGTGGTCCACCATGCTGGCCCAGTGCGGATTGGAGGACTCCACACATCTTTGAGAACATCATCGAGAACTCTCAGGCATGCAGAAAGTGTAATCGAGCTACCACAGCTTTTGTTAGTGATTAGCTTGTTTTTTTTAAAGCGTCAGTATTTCTAAGGGCGAGTGCTGTCACAAAAATGTCTACATTTACTGTATTCGGGTACAGGAGCTGTTAAGTCGAGGCCATACAAAATACATGATTGAAATCTTCACCATCAGCTAGATCCAACCGACGTACAAAATCTTGTCCCTCTCCGGCTTTTTATTTGTTTACACCTTATAGATACTATAATATTTACAAACTGTTAGAAGAGATCCGGAAGAACGGAAAAAAACTACTGAATTGAGAACATCTTTACTACTTTTTTTGAAGTCGTAAAAGAGTCAATTACCCAGATTATTTTAGTTGCTACAATGCTGGACAGTTATTTTGTAATCACAGGACACTTCCATTGTATATTTTTTTAGTAGATAAGGTATGGACTTGTGATGGACAACAATGTTATTTTCCGAATCACAGACACTTTTTTTCACGTGTGCATAATAATTTATCGTTCGAACCGCACAAAGACTTCGGAAGTTGCTAGGACGTGGCAACACGGGCGAAAATCGAAATAAATTTAATACTCACGTTATCAATTATATTATCGGCTGCTGAACCCGCTGGACCTGTAACAAACCAGACGGAATTTTACCAATAAATCACGTGGCATTATCTCTTGCAAATGACACATATATAATATATATTTGATAATGATTGCATATCTACACTCTTAAGCAGGGGTTTGTGACGTCAAACGCGACATTACCTGACAGCACAAAGTACATTTCAGACTAATACAGAGTTCGATTGTCCTACATATTGTTGATGTTGGAAAAGAGCAACTGCTGAGTTACTTGCCGGAGTCTGTTTATCGAACCGGTGGCAGACTTACAACACACAGGCAGACTTGACGTTTCAAAAGTAGATACTATACCTGCTAATAATTATAAATGTCAATGTGAGTTTGTTTGTTACGCTTTGACGCAATAACTACTTAACCGATCCTCATGAAACTTCGTACACATTTTTTTGGAAATGTTAGAAGTAATATGGGATACTTTTTATCCCGACATGTGTTTAATTTTGCCTAAACTGTGGTTGGAAATAGAGGACAGAACTCCTCAGCAGACATCAGCAAACCCCTCATTTAAGGCTTAGCGGTACTGAATACTTTTATTTTTTATTTTTTTAGAACTACGATACTTAATGCCACATCAGAACACAAAATCAAACGCAGACGAAGTCGCGGGCAACAGCTAGTAGAGTAATAAAACAATTTGAAATGTTGGTTTATTTATTTACCAATTGAGACTGATTAAAGAATTATTTATTTACAATTAAATATGGATAGATACAAAATGTTATTTTTTTTAATATTCCTCTTACCAACCCACTATTGGGCACGGGAAACCCACAATGTGAAGGGATTAAAGCCGTAGTCCACCACTTTGGTGTATTTCAGTGCGGATTGGTGGACTTCACACACCTTTGAGAACATTATGGGGAACACTCAGGTATGATAGTTTCCTCACGATGTTTTCCTTAACCGTTGAAGTAAGTGATATTTTAATTGCTTAAAACGCACATAACTTAGAATGCTGGGATTCAAACTCACCTCCCCGAAAGTGAAGTCGAAGTCCTACCCACTAGGCTAATACCGCTTCAGCACATTATATACGCACAATCAATTATAAACAGATATACTGGTACAATTAATAATAGTATAGACAGAAATAAATAGTGTCTCAAGCAATCCATTAACGTCGACTCTATATCACAGTTTATGCCACACATATAAAATGCACAATTCAATATTTATTTTCCACTAAATTTGCATTTGGAATTCAAATAAAAAAGTTGGACCACTTATAGAAATATAATAAGTAGCCATTAAACCTTCTACAGATATCCCAACAAGTAGGCAGCCGATGCAATCCGACCAGTAAAAAATCTATCTCCAAAATTCAATAAACCAGATACTTCCCTGCCTGCTGGACAAGTACTTTTATGGAAGTTTTAAACTGCTGTGATTTGCCTTTGTTTCCCACTGATGCAGATTTATTATATTATCATTTGTGCGACTGGGATGGTTAGACTGATAAGACAATTGATAACAAAAGTATTAAAAAACAGTAGCTGACACTTTCCGAGCAATAAATACTGACCAATAAAATATGTATGGCAACAAGACCTGACAAAAAGTCGTCTGCTGGCTTAAAGTTAGAAATGCCAGCCCAGTTAGGATGCTTCCATCTTTAACTGAATTATCTCTACCATCCAGTGAGATTACAATCACGTGCTGATCGTCATTATCATTATCCACCCATTACCTGCCCACTACGGGCACGGGTCTCTCCGAATGAGAGGGTTTAGGGGAGAAGTCGTAGATTTCAACGCTGGCCAAGTGCGGATTGGTATAATACACACGCCTTTGAGAACGTCATGCGAAATTCTCAACTTTCGTAGCTCTGAAAAGTTAGAGCTACCGGTGATAGAACTCGGTCCCCTCGAAAGCAAGGTCCTGCCCAGTGAGCTAAACATAAGCAAATGGCATCCAGGAAGGTTGGAAGCTCTCTGCAGTTTGAACATCTATAGTTGGCTCCAGAAATACAACGTGTAGCCATTAGCCAAACAAAAAGTTTATCTTTTATCAAAGCTGAGTGCATCGACCCGACCGCCGCGCAGACTCGATGTTGCGTGTCTTTAATTAGATTCAAAATATTCTATACTCTGTACCTATACACCTATAGTGCTTTAGCCTTTTAGGGGACACGCCAATCTGATTTAGCGGGCGTAAATACTTGAAAGAACCTGAGAGTTCTCAACAATGTTCTCAAGGGCGTGCGATGTCTAACATTGCCCTTCAATGCCCGCACTTTAATTCCAAGAGGAGCCCTGTAATGGCTTGATGATAATCGTGATGACGATGACTCTCAAATTCCTGTATTTAAAAATACCATGACCAATGGCTTAACTTGGTACAGCAAGGTACAAGTCAACCGGTAAATACAGGGATTCTTATTGAAAAATCCCAATCCCTCGGTTAGTGATTCGTTTACAGCACCTTGTAATACGTAGTCGATAATGTTTACTACTAGACCATTGAGGCAAATTCTTAAAACACAATAGAATTTTGAGATTTAGGTACTACTAATACTGAAGTCCAAGGTATAAATCAAAATCAAATCAAATCAAAAGCGGTAACATCATAATAACTAAATGAGAATAATATTATAAATTCATTTGACCCGGGGATCTAGGAAGGGTTGTCAGACACATTGTTATAATTTCCTGGATGTTTCGGTGAGACATGGTGAGTATTTTGCACATTGCATTAATTTATTATTAGCATGTAATGGCAAGATTAGTTTCTAACTAGCCATGGATAACTCAACGATTATTGACAAATCGCGGATATATAATGAAATATACCTTGAAAAAGATGTCTTGAATTTTCATAGAAAATGAAAAGAAATATTTTTCAGGGCTATATATATTTAAGGATGAACTTTTAAATTTCTTTCACTTTTTGGGATGTCATAATTTATTAACAGCATAAAAGTTAGTAAATTTTCAACATAGTAAGATTTCCTCTGTTCGCCTATCAACAAATACTCATCGAGACCAATCTAATGAACTGCTGCCTATATCGGAAACCTATGGCTACAGGCGAATTTTATTCTTAGTTTATGGAACTAGTGAAAATATCATGTGTTTGTTTCACGGATTAAACATTTGTACTTCCATAACTTGTCCAAATCAATTGATAATTTTAAATGCGCATTAGTAAAATTAAGTATATATTTCCCACATATAAATTTACTATCGTAAAGTATATAAGTTTTTGCACATAATACAGCATTACGTCCGATGCCGTATTACGTCCTTTTTAAAGACTTGTATAAAAAGACTGGTGCAAGCGCACCATGGCTTAGCTAACATTGTGAAATGATTTGTACCCGGGATATTTTCAAATATCCTGGCTTTTTGGCAACCCTAGGTATATTGCAGGGGGTAAGTTGAAGCAAAAATTGCCAGTCGGTTTCCACCTGCATTGCGGACTGCAGGCTTTGCAGGAAGCTCGCTGCGGCGCTCATCCTAGACGTAAAAATAACTGACTCTTTCAGATTAATTTCTTGCTGGAAAAATTGCTGAATCACAGGTTTCTATAGTGAAACATCAATTCATGAAAATATTGTTCATCTTTCCGAAATAATTTAATTTTTTTAGTTTTTTTTTTTTTTTTGGAATTGTAATCAAACTTACTTCTGTTTTTTACAGATGTAGCTGACCATCCATCAAAATCCAAACCATCGCCTATTAGCAGAGCCACGCCACGCAGAGCGTACAATATACCTACTTCCTTTTGCTTCAAATTTTTTTAAAGTTTATTTTTAATTTCTCCTTTACTACGCAATAAAGATGTTTAAATAAATAAATAAAGCAAATCACTGTTGCCCGCATTTTTTCTCCGCGTTTATAAGGGCTTCTTTTACAAATCCCTCGAGAACCGTTTTCTTCCTTGTGATGAAATGTATTTATTTATTTAAACTCTTTATTTGTACACATCTACACAATTAGGAAAATAAAGGACGAATAGAGAGAAACACAAAAACTGGAGTAGAATACAAAAGGCGGCCTTATCGCTTAAAAGCGATGCCTATTTCACTCACCGTCCTTTCAACTAACTCTATGCTAAAGAAGCAAGTCTATTGGATGCTTCGTTAGGGCTTAAAGGAAAACAGATAGACAAACACACTTTCGCATTTTAAATATTAGTAGTAATACATATTATTTTTTTTTCTCTTAAAGTTTAGCTAAATTCCTTATCAGGCATCAGAAGCAGGGACAGTGGAGGGGGCAAGCTGAAGCAACAATTTTCAGGAGGTCCCCCCCCACCTGCATTGCGGACTGCGGGCCTTGCAGGAATTCGCTGCGGCATCGCTCCTATTAGGGAGGTTTCGTGATACAAATCGTTGAACTGGCTCTTTCCTATTCCTTTTTGCACGGAAACACCGTTTAATACGCAATCACAGGGTTTCGATAATGAAACTTCAATTCTGACTATAAATTGCTAAACCTTTTTAAAATAGTCTACTGAACTTTTGCCGAAATGTATTCCAACATTGAACTTAAGCTTTTGGGAAAATATATATTCATTTATGCCTTTAGGAAAACATACCGGAGACCTTCCAGTTATCCAATACATCTTCCCAGGTGTACAAAGACTTTGGCGAATTAAAAATGATTGTATAATTAACCATAACCATAAAAAACATAGCACATATAGCACATATACAGATAACATACTCTCTTCTATAATTTTAGTTCTCTTTTGGAGCTGAAGCGACGGAATATATAGATGATCTACTAATAGGATTGAGATAGAGGTGGCGACGAATAGTTAAGCGTGCCCCAACCCTGAAATGACGACCACGACCGCTCTGACTAGAGCGAACCGACTGAGAAGACTAATAGGATATCGGAACCGGGATTTCGGAAGTAACAATGCGTTTTTCTGGTTTAGGAACACTGGTTACTAACCCCATAGTTCGGTAATTTAATTGATACTCCAGCTTAGCCTTTTTGTCTGAAGACCTCTCTCCTATGGGACCAGCAGTGATGTTATAACGACCTAGCCACCTTGAGTTATCATTTTACGCGTCTAGAGTCTCATACAAGGTGTATGAGACTGCCCTCTAATAAACACACACTCTCGTCTGGGTGTTTATCTGTATACTATTTAAAAAAATAGTCATCAGTCATCTTAGTACCCATAATGCAAGCTTTGGGGCTAGATGGCGATGTGTGTATTGTCGTAGTCAGTGGCGTGCATAGAGGGTATGCACAGGGTATGCAGATGATATAAAATGAAGAAAATCTGCAGTACGAGTTATAAAAAACTTAAGGATAGGCATTGTAAGAGTTATAAAAAGCCTACCCTAAAGTATTTAAAACTCGTAGTGGAGATTTTCTTCATTACACCCTCTATGCACGCCACTGGTCGTAGTATATTTATCTATCTAAATGATTCAATAATTAAAAGAACTGACTGCAAAGTAACATATCAGTAAGTAAAACTAGATTGTTATTAGCAGAGGCATCCGTGAATATATTTCCATTTGGTTTAGTCCACAACTGCAATGCGTCTGGCAGGACTTTCCCGTGCTGCATCGGTCGGTTAGTTAAGTTTTTAGAGGTTCGTGACATAAATGGGTAGAGGACCACTTAGGGGCTCGACAATTCTTTTTGCACGTAAAACTTTAATAACAGACTTTTACTTATTTCGTTAGTTAAATTTTCCATTTCGTGTTGCGCCTAGCTAATTTACGACAACCAATTTCATTAAATAAATACTTAATCAAATCCAAAATCCATAGATTAAATAATAAAGTTAGTAGAGCGACTCCTATTGGCAGGGAGAGGTTTGACAAGGATAGAAACTACAAAATTCTATCTGCGATCTAAAGATTTTGGTTACATTTATTAGTTCTCGGGGCTACCTTAGTAAACGTGGCATAACGTCGGAATATTTATGCAGAGATTGGTCACACTCCCATAGACAGCACCTCTCAGATGAGAGAAGGGGTTAATGCCGTGGTCCACCACGCTGGCCCAGTAGGTACGGATTGGTAAACTCCACACAGTTTTGAGAACTCATTATGGAGAACTCTCAGGCATGCAGGTTTCCTCACGATTTTTTCCTTCACAAGCAAGAAGCAAGTGATATTTTGATGGCTTAAAACGCAGAAAAAGTTAAGAGGTGCGCGCTGGGATCCGAACTCGTAACTCGTAAGTGAAGTCGAAGTCCTACCCACTGGGCTATCACCGCATATCCGCAGCTACCTTTTAATTTTAAATACAAAACAGCCAAGAAGGTAGGTACTAATAGGTATCAGGTATTTTAAAAAGACTTTCCAATGTTAATTTCGAAACTAGAGCTCAAACGAAAGGCAAACAAGTGGTATTTAGTATTAAATACCGAACCATGAATTAAGGTCATAATCAAAATAATTGATACCGATTTAAATATGCACTAAGAGCAAGCGACCATTTTTGTTCTATGAATTTCAACCGATTTTAAAGAGGACGAATATTGATTTCCATTATGGCCCATTTCCACGAGTAAGAATAGACATACACGAGTAAATAGTTAAATAAGTAAGTAAACGGAAATATATTACACAAGTACTAGATAGTTAATAAATACCTAATATTGGATTGTAGGTTTTGGTTATCGATAGAACTTATTATGTAATACCATGTTAAAACCGCATTCTACTTTACAGAATGCTTTTTCGTATTCTGCCTTACAGAAGTTAGTTCCACATTTGGCCTCGACTATTTCGTTTCTAAATTAAAAGTGATGAAAAATATGATGTCGGAAGTAGGTCTTAAATAAGTCACCAGCTCTCGGTCTTATAATGTACCTCTATTTCGGCGAACACAAAAGGCGTGTTCTATGCCTAGACATTAAATTGGAGTCTATACAGCAGAGGGCGAAAACAAGGTGAGTACGTTGAACCCGTGTTTCGAAGAAAATCTAGCAAAAAAAAAAAACGAATTGGCAAGCCCTCGCGTCTGGAATTGGCATGAAAAAAATTGCGCACAGGATTAGAAAATGGGTAGGACGAGTCTAATTTCTGTCTGGTGAACTTTTGGTAAGACAATCTGTGATTCCGTTTAAACAATTTCGACGAAATACCGCTTCAAAGTAAACCCTTTGTTTGGTTTGACATAGAAATTCTGAATTTATTTTATAATACTAATTGAAAATGTTTTTGTAATTTCGCTTTATGTCATTACTAGCTTAATCCTGGAGCTTCTGTTATATATTATGTAATAGAAGCGTCTGGTAGCACTAAAATTACGAACCGAAGTGGTAATAGGCTGGTTTATCTTTCGAGGGACCGAGTTCGAACCCCGGCATTCACCTCTGAGTTATAAGTGTTATAAGTTTTTAAGCAATTAAATAACACTTGCTTTCACGGTGAAGGAAAGCATTGTGAGGAGGCGTGTGAAGTCCACCAATCCGCACTAGGCCAGCGTGGTGGACTATGGCCTAACCCAAAATGGGGTTGTTAATGATGACAATTACCATCATTATCATCATGCTATCACCAGCCTGTTATGTTCCCATTTTTTGAGAACAGTGCTGCCGTGTGAAGAAAAACATCTTTATGTCTCGAATAACAAGATGCTGATTTTGTACTAGTACGTTTTAATTAAGTAACGATAGTTATACCAAATTGTAGGTCATCAAAAGGCGTCCCTGCCTTCTCATATTTTAGAGAGTAGACTTGTTTAGGATGCCTAAGACTTATGTTGAAACTATTATAATAATTAAAGATGAACAATAATTATACTACGTCAATGCACACATCGCTATCTAGTCCCAAAGTAAGAGTAGCTCGTGTTATGGGTACTAAGGAGATTGTTGAATATTTTGATGAATAATATACATTTAAAATACTTATAATATACAGATAAAAACCCAGACACTGAACCAAATTCATGTTTATCGTGGGAATCGAACAGCCTAGGACTCTGAAAGCAGTGCCCACTGCGCCAATCGACCGTCTAAATACCTACCTATTGAAAGTGGAACTTATTATATACATAAAGCTTGAATGTTACTAGTGTTTAAGCTGGACGCGAACTAATTTATACAAATCATGTCAACGTGGAATCATGTAGGAATGCTCGTTGCTGGTTGCATTCTCGCACAAAAAAAACGAACCGGTTCACCTGACACCTGATGAGATAATTAGATAATCAAGCGAGGTGCTAGATGTCACTTGAAAATGTATCGCCTTAAGATTCTGCATTCCTGGTGGTCTCGTGAAGTCGGAGTGTAGTTTCGACAAGTTTACCTTATATTTTATGACTGATGTTAAGCAACACATAAAGCTGATAGATACGGTGCAGTTACGCATATTCAAGTTTTTTGGCCACATCTCAAGGAATGAGGGGTCGATTGAACGATTGGTGGTGCAAGGACAGGTTGAAGGAAAAAGGGACCCAGTTGACCCAGACAACTGTGGTAGAATGTTTTCGACATGCTACCAACCGCCAAAAGTGGAGAAGACTCGCGCGTGAAGCCGTGCAATCCAGTGATGTCTAGCGCCATGAAATTCATCTCAGCAGCCACGACCACTCTGCCAAGAGTGCACGACTAAGAAGAAGAAGAAAGCTGATATAGCCCAGTGGGTAGTAGCTAGACCTCACTTACGGGGGCCGAGTTCCAATCCAAGCACGCAGCGCTTACTTTTCCAAGTTATGTGCGTTTTAGGTAATTAAAATATCACTTTTTCGACGGTGAAGGAAAACATATTGAGGAAACCTGCATGCCTGAGAGTTCTCCATAATGTTCTCAGAGGTGTGCGGAGTCCACCAATCCGCACTGGGCCAGCGTGGTAGAAAAAATCTTAACCTTATAATGATAATAAAACAACACAGAATGACAGGCAGGAGCTATTCGAATAAATATTTTACTCAAAAGTGTATATTCGATGGCTAAAAATGATGGATGGATTAAAAAAAATCTGAAATAGAAAGTTTCCAGATTATAAAACTACATCACGAATCTGCAATGAATAATCAAAATAATCTATAACTTCAAATTTAGCTAAACTACTCGCGCAAACTTATAGTTAAATCAAAACTGAGTTTAACATCAAACGGATTGCTATTGGCACCAATATTCAAAATGGCGGATAGCCGCCATAGCAAATAATATTTACAGCACCAACAATTTAGTTTATTAACTGTCAGTTTAGTAACTGTTAAAACTTTTTCGTTGTTCTTTTCAAAACTCGACGGATGTCACGTCAATATTTCTTAAAACCATTTTATTTTAGCACTTTCGATTTTCTAAAATTGAAATATACTACGAAATCGTCAGTCGAAAACCAGTGCTGTATTAATAATGAATGAATCAAATGAATAATATATTTTCGCGAAAACAAAACAAAAAATTTGAAAACAAACGTGAGCGTAGTACATAAGATGTTTTTTTCATAAGAATTCACCAACTGTCTTTGCATACATATCTTTCGCATGCAAAACCGAGTCAGTCACGGCCAAAATATTCACCCGATGACGCACTGAATAAAGCGCGACGCAGTAGTAGGTGGATATTGGTAGAGTCACTACAAACAGACATACTTGATGTTCCAAAAGTGCTTATAAACCAGGCCTACTGGAAATATATGAATTTTGAATTTTATTAGCAAAGAAAACTAAGTAGGTGTTTAGCATTAGATACATGCCTAATGTTGTATAAAGTATGTATTTCATACCTAACACTAGGCACAAGCACTTCGTGAAGTCTCTCTGTTTGTATCACTCTAGCACCGGTTCGGAAGTCAGATTTTACGGAATAGAAGCAGGCAAGAACGTTAGCATTTGCTCTTTTCCAAGATAAAATTTTACAATAATTATTCTGTCTTGTGAAAGTTCAAATCTATATATATAAAAGAGAAAGTGTGTGGGTATATTCCGTATAGGCTCCGAAACTGCTGAACCAATTTCAATGAAACTTTCAGGGAATCTCCGGATTGACCTGGCGAGTAATCCTGTAAAGTTTGGTGACGATCGGAGCACTCCTATTTTTGAACTGTCAAACTGTCAAATACAGCTTTTATTTACTACGATGATATTCTTTTGTAGGGTGTACATGGGTTTAGATAATGATCTTCACCCGCTCGAGAAGGGAATAGAAGAGAATGAATAGGGAGAGAAATAAATGATTTAATATATTAGGAGACTATTTAGGAATTTTATGATGTAAGTTTATTGTTTAAATAAAATAAAGCAAAATATAGCCCGGCGAGCGGGCTGGGTACGCATATATATAAATATCAATTCTATAGTAACCTCGCTGTAATACATCAAGAACATTAGAAAAATCGTGTAATAATTATAGTCATGATGGTTTGGGTCCCAGGACGTCTCGTGTCACAAAGTACCGGGACTTTTCGTAATTTAAATTGTCTCGTATCCCGGTACTTGGCTATTGTCAGTAATTCCCAAACCGTTAAAGGCATCTACAATGCTTGCACTAATTTAATACGGATGCATCAGGTTTGCATCCTGGATAAGGACATAGAACACTCTTTGGTAGTAGTTTAAAGAACGCGTACGATGTCGCAGGCACATACATTTAACAAATCACAATAAACGCGTGATTTATTGTGCACTACATGTAAATAACATAAAGAGTTTTTACACGGTCCCCTCTACATCCTCTTTACGAGAACAAGATTTCAAACGTCAAAAGAACTGTCATAACAGAGAAAAACACGTGTAAGTATAATAATTTATTGTCTGTTTAAAAAGCTTACTGGACAATAACTTGTCAAATTAACTGATGACGCGCATTCAGGTAGATAAAGGATCATTCAAACGAGATAATGAATGATGAAAAATCTAACTTCCTTTAGGGCACTCGGCCTTCAATCCATGAAAACCTTCGCCTATAAAAAGAGGAACCCTTTTTAGGGCACGCAAGAACACGTCGTAAAACCTGCCGCCCCTTATCCTCATGTCATAATTAAACAATCTTCTCGCAGAATTCCGCTATACATTGGTGAAAAACGCGCATATACGGAGAAATTGGAGTAGCAGGGTGAATCTATGTTCTAAAATCCTCTTTGTTTGTTATTCCACAACAAGTTAGCCCTTAACTGCAATCTACCTCACCTATAATGGTGGTACGTGATGATAAAGTCTAGACCATGCGGACTAACCTGTTAAGAATATGGCAGTTATAAAATTTTATTTTGGGTTCTACGCGAAATCGTATCGGAACGCAGAATTCTTTGGCGGCACAAGCTACGGCCGAAGTCCCCGACTAGAGTAGATCCACCACTGCCGGGTATAGAAACCAAGACCTCCCACTTGGCCACTGCGACAGTGAGGTCGACTGAGGCACCTCTCTTGTATGAGCAGTGGGATATTACAGGCTAAGAATCAACTAGAGAAGATCAAACAAAATTCATTAAAAGAAGGTAAATAGCCGGATGGTAATTATTTAATGCGGCTTGATATAAAAGATAATTTAACGTATATTATTTTCTCTTTAAAATACCTTTATTTAGATTTGCCTGTCATCATGTCAGCGACAGAGATCCAGCAATGTACGCTAATTTACGTGATTCCAGAACAAATTCATTTTGTTCGTAATAATTAACAAGTTGGTAGGTAAAAAAGCGTCTACTCATTATTTAATTAAATTGGAAAGCTAAGTTAACTGCCTCGTTGGTCCAGTGGTTCGCGTGTTTAACTATGAATCCCGAGGGTTCAAATCCCGGGTCAGGCCAAAACCTGTCATGAATTGCGTTTATATCATTTGTTAGAAAATTGGCGGTGTTAACCCTCGTGCCTTGAAAAACACGTTAACCTGTCGTTCTCTGTTATCATCACTAACTTGTGATAACAGTCGTTAGAGCCCACCAACCCAAATTGGGGCAGCGTGGTGGGTCAGTGCTCTAGATTCCTCTCTTCTATGAGAGGATACCTGAGCCCATCAGTGGGACGTTAATGTCGCGTTTAACCGCGATTATTCATTATTCGACATTGTTTAGATATTCGTCGAATAATTACGTATATTATTGATTTATTTTCAAATCCTCCAAATCATCAAAACAATTAATCGATTTATATAATGTACCGGTAAGTTAAGTATTATTTAGTTAATTTAACAAACCATTAATTACACCGTACTGATTCTTCTGCTTTTCGCGCAGTAGGTTAGGTATATAGCAAATAAAGCTTAATTTTCAAAATAGTCGTTATCAGTTCTTATACGCTCAAGAGCATTATCCGACAGGCGTTACAGTACGAATACTTAATTGCCAGGACCGTTAACGACTGCACATTATGTGGTAAAATTAAAGGCAATAGTTTTTATCTTCCGATGTTAGATTGCGATACTATAAACCGGCCATTTTATGTCACATTCAGAAATACAAAGAAACAATGTGTACGGAGCGCGAAACGTGGAACCCCGCGAGAGGAGAAGTTGTAAGCTATATCAGACCAGTAGGTCCAAGACATATTATTTTGGGTAGATGAAAATTTTGTTGGTTGCTCTCTTGTTGCTGTTTTGTTTTGTGTTATTTTGTGCTCGAATACGGCTGGCATTACAATTTCTACAAGTACTATTCGATGCGAGCAATTTGCTGGCTGAAGCACCTACCTACTTTTCGATTCACTACCTCCTACACCTTTCTATAACAATGAGGTAAAGTAAAGATTTGCACCTTAACATAGTTAATAGCCCATGGATATATATACAAAGAGCTTTACTTCCTCGCTTTTATTACGCACCGCAAGCTGGTATGGTACAGTTTTCTCCCATCTTTAATTTTGACTTAATTAGTTAATGTATCTTTAAGGCAAGCGAACTTTACTTTAGGCTGCAGTGTTACTAGATATGATTACAATTTACAGCCAAGAATTATTGACATGTAATAAGACTCCTACCAAAGGTCTTTGGCACACATAACTTTGGCAACGTGGGTGAAATTTCCTGTGAGGTATCCGACTTCTTGGAGTACAAATCAGGTTCGATGGCCGCCCTAAGCACATGTTTATCCACCGGATTCAGTAACTTTTCCAATAAATTTACAATTCGTCTTCATACAAAACGCATAATTTCATCGCGGTAGTCACCACATTATATTTTTAGTATGGGGAAAACAGGTGGCCACCCGCGTAGCAAAAAATCAGTTAGCAAATTTAGTGAACTGGGCAGCAGAACGCATGTCTACTTGTAGGCGCATCGCTCGAAGTCAGAGCGTTATATTAGTTTGTTTACCCACCTCAAAGGCGAATGGAAGTCACTTTGTCTATGCCCCTTGCCCTCGAGCACAGAGCACTTTGGGTGTAGAGGCTTAGCGTATTACTTAGCGGCGCGCGCTGATGAGATGTCTTTGAGTGCCGGGAGTCCGCCTTTTTTTTTCTTTTTATTAAATTACATTAGGAATGCTTTTAAGGTAGTGGGTTAATATTTTTCTTTCCCCTTCAACTAAGTACTATGTAAAGCTTAGAAGTTGGGTATGCAATAAATTTTTTTATAAACTTTTAAAGTATTTCTACTTAATTGTCCTTTAGTGTAAGGACAATTAAGTAGAAAATAATAACAAAATACAAAAATACATCATACATAAACGTATCATTTTTAATTTTTCTTTTATTTTATATGTAATATTGAGAAACTTTTATCGTTATTTCAATGCTTTTGGTGATAGGAAGGTTAAGCTGCGGCCGAAGACCCTACGACACCAGAACCTCAGTAACACTAGGAAAAGAAACCAGGATATCCTCAATGTTTTATAATACCACGGTCTAAGATGAATTAGGGCTAACCTTTAGGGGTGTGGCAGTTATATTATAACCATACCCCTGAACGGTTTCCATTCAACTTATCGAAACGCAAAATCGGTTCGTAGCGCAACGTTGACGAAGTAGTTAATTAGAAAAGACCAGAAATCATACATTCCTAGATTGACCCGCCGGAGATCGAACCCTTTAACTCCCACTTATAAGACAACAGCTCTCACCACTGCACCGGAGGTCGTTAAATTCGTATTGACGTTCGCTACCAAAATAACCCAATTCTATAATTACACTGTAAACATAGTTTCCTAGTACTCCACTAGTACGTACGTCGTGTATACACGTGTCGGCTAAGTCATTAAAGATATAATCAGTATTTCGAAGGTTGCCGACTTCTTCTTTCTTCTAGAGTTCTAGAGAATCTAGAGTTAATAAGTCAAAGTCAAAAATATCTTTATTCAAGTAGGCCCATAGGTGGCACTTTTGATGCGTACATCACATGAGAAGTACACGGTAGTGAGATGATGGCGATAACCACATTCTTAAACTTAAAATTAAAGCGACGAGGGTTCCAAACGCGTCCTGGTCTAAGAAGAAGCCCACGACAAACTTAGCCGGGTGTTATATTTTATGACCATCTCACATTGTCTTTGTTTATTACTTGAAGCCCGGCTAAGCTTGTTGTGGGCTCTTCTGAGACCAGGCGTCGTTTGGTTTAGTTTTAAGTTATGGAATGCATTTATTAACCTCACAATGATGGAAACATATATGTATGAACTCTTCATAAGTGCCTGTGATAGTCTTCTTTTGTTTTTTTTTTATTCCACTACAAGTTAGCCCTTGACAGCAATCTCACCTGGTGGTAAGTGATGATGTAGTCTAAGATGGTAGCGGGCTGTTAGGGAGTATGGTAGTCATACCCCTAATCGGTTTGTACGCGACATCGCGCCGGAACACTAAATCGCTTAGCAGCGCGTCGGTAGGGTAACTAGCCACGGCCAAAGCCTCCCACCAGACCAGACCAGAGAATATTCACTTATATAATTATGCTCAAAAAAACAGTGCTTTGAGCAGGAGATTTTTTTTTAAAGTGCGTATTCGTGATAATAGGAAGTGGGCTAGATAAGTTGGTATGACCTCGCCTTGATTTCGAAAAATACAGCAGACAGTAACGCGAGTAGCTATTAGTGAGGTAATATGACATCCAGGGACCAACTTTCATACAAACCACATGTTCACTTGTAACTAGTTATTAAAAACTTGTTTCGGCGACGGCGAAGTTGTAAAAGTAACTAATAAATTTTCCTGCGAGACTTTCCCGCACGTTATTAGATCGCATCAAAGTAACAGATTTTAAATTAAAAAAGTCTAGGGTAAGCATTAAGTTGAGGTAAAAGTTCGATTACTAATCTAGTGAAATTACAGCTGGCGATAAAACTGATCATAAGATAATTTCGACCAAAAGAAAGAAGTTATAATTGAGATGAGTATTTCTGAGACGATGTAACTCAAAACCTTCGATTTAGTTAGGGTTTATCTTCTAAAGATCTGTTGTAAATCCTAGATATAAAATTTAAAAATGTAGAATGTTTTCATAAATATTAGAGCGAAATGAGTGTAGAGTAATGGCTGAAGATCTGTTTGGTGTGGAGTATAAAGATTTAAGAAAATACAATTATGGCAAGATAAGTATTATAAGCTTATTACAGTTTTTGTTTTTTTTTCGGTTAATTTTCGCTTGGTACTCAATCCCTAAGCAATTGTGGTTAATGTTATCGTTTATGTAAGTATAACTAAGTTGTGGAAACTTCATTGGTTTATGTGATAACGAAATACGGGATTACTCTAATCAGTGGCGTGCACAGGGTTTTTGACCAGGGTATGCATATAGCAGGTGCTTGGCATATAAAGGAAAAATTCCCCTCCAGTAAGAGTTATATTAAATAATTTAGATATGCAGTGCTTTTGTGCATGTATGAAGTGCACGCCACTGACTAATGTGTAATAAATAGTATTGTTTGTTTCCATTGATAAGCTAATAAATAAATGAATAAATACACTGTACCTGAAGATGTATTTATTTAAGTTTCGAAACGTGCGTTGTGGAGTAGAGCAAATTAAGTTTAATATTACATAGGTATAACATTAGAGTCGGTTTTGTTTAGTCTTATCTTTAGATATTAATAAAATTTTATTTAATTAAACTGATACAATAAACTTTTTGCGACGTTATAAATCTTTCGCGAAATCTTTTACGATTTTAATCTTCACGTATGACCCGGGTCAATGAACTACAAAACCATGAAACGGAGTAATAAAACGTTTGTTCATGATGTTGGTACGGTTTCTTATCAGTCGTCGTTATGAAGTACTGGCTTATCGGTACAGATAGTTCGAAGGGAGGTCGCGACATCTTTATATTATATACTAGTAGTGTGAGAGCTTTTTGTGACAGAGCTCGTCCGGGGAAGTACCATCGCCATGCTTATTTTTGCCGCTAAACAGCATTGTCCTTGCAAGCCCAGTTGCTGTTCATAGGCGATGGTTTTCTACGTACCATCAAGCAGTATTGCAATAATGACCTGGTTAGCCAGGTTTGTTGTGGGCTCTTCTAGACCATGGCGCGTTTGCAACCCGCCTAGCTTTAGTTTACCGAATGCAGTTATCACCATCGCTAACATTAGTGTTAACGTGTTAAATGTATGAACGATTCATAAGTGCCTGTGATAAGGTCTACATGAATGAATCATTTTAGAATTTTGAATTTTTAATGCTGCTTTGCGGCAGAAAGAAGCATTGCGTTAGTACTTCCCCGGACGAGCTATCTCACAAAAAGCTCCCCTACAACTAAAAATTATATAGCAATAGTTCGTTTAACTACAATATAAAATTGCTCATTGAAAATCCAAAAACACAGTAGGCAGTGCTTTTTGATACGTATGGAATGCATGCCATTGGATCGTGTAATCAATCCTGTTAACCGGATATAAGGATTAGTTCTGTAGTCAATATCAGATTAGGGTTGCCAATGTCGTAATATTTACATTGGAATTTGGAACCTTGTATATATTTTGTAAGGGCAACAAAGTTCCCTTACAAATATCCCATTTCGCAGAAGGCCCTGTTTACACAGTTTGGTTTCCGGTTGATCCTTTTTTTTTTGTAATCCCTATTTGACTAATTCATTAGGAGCAAATGTTTATGTACGATTATAAACGAAGATTAAGTTTACAGTTAACGGCAAAAAGTTAAGTTGGAACATTGAATACATTATCGTGTAGCGTTAAACGAAAAAAAGGATAACCGATTTTTGTTCCCACAATCATCTTTTTCCATATAACAAACCTATACGACGTGTAGCAAGTTACAAGGTATTCGAATTGTTAATTAAAATCCACAAATAAACAATTTAAACTATTGCATCCCGAAAATAGTATTAAAAAGGTAGATTATACAAGCTAGCGATGGAAAAAAATCATATCACAGTATTATTTAAAAATTGATGTTCTAAAGAAGGGTTTTTTGCGATTGAGTGGATTTTTTTAGAGGATAGAGGTAAAATCCGTTGTATAGCTGCAACTTTTACATAAATCTAAATTTACTACTATCCGTAATTTATCATTGTTTTCTCGTACAAAATGTTGGGGTAAATTTGGTAGTGTTTTTTTTTTGTATTATTATTTAACAACCAAGCATATGGCCTACCTGTTTGTTTGTGCTAAGTGTATGCAACGTTCTGCTGAGGAAGGGAAGGCGAATAAAGCTACCGCGTTCTCTAGGTATCTAGGTATAGAACCGTATAATGTATCTTCGGAATCGCGTGATTCATATATTCAATTAGCCAAAAAGAAAATCTGCCGGGAGCGCGCGGTCCGCACGAAATGCACCGCTTATTCAAAAATTCACAGAAACTATTGAGTCACGCAGCAA
The DNA here is from genome assembly GCF_905163445.1 of Pararge aegeria. Classification (NCBI taxonomy): domain Eukaryota; kingdom Metazoa; phylum Arthropoda; class Insecta; order Lepidoptera; family Nymphalidae; genus Pararge; species Pararge aegeria. The sequence goes on along the minus strand of NC_053195.1, from coordinate 2,623,598 downwards.
CTCACCCCAAAGTGGTCTTAATGACATGGCAAATGCAATTCCATACATAAACGCTACTTTAAATGCATAAATAAGTCCAAGAAGGCATTATAAATTAATTTATACCGCTGGCATCCCTTGACTACATTTGTTGTACAGGTGGTGGGCGCAGTTCTTTTATCTGGTGGTCCCGGGTTCATTATCCGTCGGGAAATTTGGGAATTCATAACAGTAAATTAAAAAAAAACAAAATTCATTTATTTCAATTAGACCAAGCCCTTTTGAAACGTCAAGTCTGTCTGTTTGTAGTGACTCTACCGCCGGTTCGGAAGGCAGATTCTACCGAGAACAAGCCGGCAAGAAACTCAGCACTATGATGTAGTCTTGTTTTTTTAATAGATACTAATTGATGGCCCAAGCATCTGCTTGGTGCCCCACCAAATGCAAATCCCACCTAATGGAAAGTGGTCCCACCTTGTGCAGTGCATTGTGTCACAAAACGCCCGCGCACGTCTCACTTCACAACCGCAGAATGTTGCTAGCTCACATACTTTTCCCATTTTTCCGACTTTATGATAAACGTTTAGAAATAATTACTGTACTGTTTAGAAGAGGTGAAATAAATAATAATTACTGTCAACTGCTAAATGGAATGAAGTGACGAACCACCCCCGTTCGAGAAACACTAAGTCAAGTCAAAGTCAAATATTTCTTTATTCAAATAGGCACATAGATGGCACTTTTGATGCGTTGATTATATACAAAATGTGTACATACCAGTGAGTAGTGATGGCGATAACTACAATCGTATACTTAAAACTAAAGCTACGAGGGTTCCAAACGCGCCCTGGTCTAAGAAGAAGCCCACAACAAACTTAGCCGGGTGTTCTTCTTGTTATCACCATCTGACATTGTCATTAGATAATATTTACTACTAATGTGGAGTGGTTTTTGACGCTTCAATATTAGTCTTGTACACGGGTTGTTCTTGTTGTTACATTATTATATCGTACCCATAACAGGTTAAGCCGCTACCATCTTAAATACTGCATCATTTACCATCAGTTGATAATGAAGCCAAGGGATAGCTTGTAGAGGAGTAGTAGCAAAAGAGATGATCGCATTTTTTTTTCAGTTTCCAAGTTATCCTATGTCTTCTTTAGTATGCAAGATGTTTGAACGTGGAATTTCGGCAAAATTTGTTTCTGTGAAATCGTGCATATGTGAAGCAAGGTAGTATATGTGTGTGTTTTTATAACCCTCGATGACGTTGCCCTATTGCTTTTTTCGAATAAAAAGGATATTATGCTCATCTCCAGGATGCAAGCTGAATTTTTGGCAAATTTCATCAAGATCGGTCCGGAGGTTAAATAAATAAATAAATAAATAAATGGGGCGATTGTATGGCTAACAAAAATAAAATGACAATATAAGGATGGATAAATAAATAAACAAATATTAAAATATACTATGACAATACATACATCGCCATCTAGCCCCAAAGTGAGCGTAGCGTTATAGGTGCTAAGATGACTGATGAATATCTTTATGAATAATTTACATAAATACTTATAAAATACAGATAAACGCCCAGACACTGAAAAACATTCATGTTCATCACACAAACATTTTCCAGTTGTGGGAATCGAACCAACGAAGCCTTGGACGAAAAAGCAGGGTCGCTGTCTACTCTGCCAATCGGCCGTCAATCTGATTTATATAGATTATGAAATCTTCGAAAAGTTAAAGCATTATTATGCTGTAATATTCCAATATTGTTATATTGATTCTTAAATCGATATGGAACAATATATTCCACATAAAATTTACCAATCTCATTGCATTAGTTGGTAATGGACGACCGACCCAAAAGGGTCCAACCGTAACCAAATATTGTTTAATAGGTTAAAAAGGAAAAAAAAAAAAAAATTATATGGGACCCCATGTTAGTTGCAGGCGCGTGCGGACCATGCGGGTCGTCACCAGCTATTGTACATAATGACTTCATCATAATTGGCCCAGTGGTACTCGGAATAGTCCCGTATGTTACCACAAACTCGGGGGTGAGAAAAATTGTTGCTTCATTGAGAATAATTGCTCTATACTCTTCTAATTTTAATAGTGGAGTTATTTTTTGCGTTTGCAATATTTGGCGACCTCTCTGGCACAACGGTGAGCGGTCCCGTGTTCGATTCCCGGTCGGGGCAATTCGGGAATTTATAATATTTGAATTTTCTCTGGTCTGGTCTGGTGGGAGGCTTTTGCCGTGGCTAGTTACAACCCGACCGACCAAGACGTGTCACAAAGCGATTTAGTATTCCGGCGCAATGTCGCGTAGAAACCTTTTAGGGGTATGACTACCATACTCCCTAACAGGTTAGCCCGCAACCATCTTAGACTGTACCATCAATTACCACTAGGTGAGATTGCAGTCAAGGGCTACCTTTTCATCATATCAACCCATTACCGGCCCACTACAGATTACGGGTCTCCTCCCACAATGAAAAGGTCTTAAGGCCGTAGTCCACCACGCTGGCCCAGTGCGGATTCGTGGACTCCACACACCTTTGGGAACATTATATAGAACTCTCAGGTATGCAGGTTTCCACGCACAAACGCACATAACTTAGAAAAGTTACAGATGCGTGCTGGGATACGAACTCGGCCACCCGAAAGTAAAGTCGAGCTCCTACCCACTGTGCTACCACCACCACTTCTAACTAACTGAGTAACTGGCTAAATTGTAGTAGAATTAATAAACCCAAAGATGCCCGTTTAATCCTAACTAATATTATAAACCCTCAATTGATGAACGCGCGAAGTTTCTTTTCGCGAATTTCAGTACAATTTAGCGCTTGACTGACAAACTATCCCGGAAAAACACACATTCCCAGAGTAACAAGCGCAATATGCGCTTGTTATCTACTCTGGGAATGTGAATGAATTGTCAACTTTTCATTAAACCAAAATGGCTGAACGGATATAGACGTGGCATTCAGGTAACAATGGGGTCTTCACGCGGTTTCGTATCTCACTAGTTACATCTTGTTTTTTGTAACAATGTTTGGCCAATAAATAAACGGTCGCGTCTCGATAGCTATCAGTCATTGATTGTGTATTTTCGTTGTTACATTGTAAAGTTCTTGGAATAATCAATAGTTTGTTTAACCGTAAACGAACTCGATCCTACGCGATATCGAAAATAGACTTTTTGCTATCTCACAATAAATCAACATTATTTTATAGGTCGCGTCCGCAATGAGCAATTTTTTGAGATGAAGCTACTTAAAGTACGACTATGGGACTGAATTCAATTGCTAATGTACACCTTCGATATATTTTACTAGATGGTATTCCGATGAGGCATCGCTCATATTTTTAGAAGCTTGATCACGAGTTAACACGTTTCCCAACTTGTAGAAAGGATTCATTATCATCGTATCAACCCATAACCCACTACTGGGCATGGGTCTCCTCCCACAATGAGTAGGGGTAAAGGCATAGTCCACCACGCTGGCTCAGTGCGGATTGGTGGACTCCACACACCCTTGAGAACATTGTAGAGAGCTCTCAAATGCAGGTTTCCTCACGATGGTTACCTCCGCCTCCAAAGCAAGTGTTATTTTAATTGCTTAAACGAACATAACTTAGAGGTGCGTGCTGGGATTCGAACTCGCCCCTCGAAATTGAAGTCGAAGTCTTACCCATTAGGCTATCGCCGCTTTCCCTTAAAGTTGTTCTCACTTAATTAATAAGTGCATGACAATTATCACGATGACTTTCCTCAGTCAAAGTCATCGTTTAACTAACCGCGATGAATCGTTAACTCCAACTTTTTGAATTCGTGAACAAGTCATTTAAGGAACGTCAAACATAAGCGAAAATAATGTTTAAGTCAATTTTAATTCACCGAAATCCCTCTATTAGATTAGAGCCCGCATTACGGGGTGATTAAAAACCCGCGCGCCCGATTGATCGGACGACGGTTAATTATTTAGGACGCATCTGCCCCAACGACTGGGGCAGATTGGTTTTAACGGAATCGATAATCAGTTCAACCTTTGTTTTGGTTTGGTATTTCGAGGGTTACGAGATTTGTGGTTAATGTTTAATTGCCTTTCAGTTTTAATAAGTCGGAACTAGCAGATGTAGTAGTAAGTAATTTAGGATACGTATACCATCTCATCACCTCATCTGGTGGGACGTGATGATGAAGTCAAAGATAGCAGGCTAAACTTTTTCTACGCGACATCGCACCGGAACACTAAATAGCTTTGTCTTTGTCGGTAGGGTGGTAACTAGCCAAAACCTCTCACCAGACCAGACCAGAGAAAATTCAGAAGGTTTCACGGAGGTTGTATGAGTTGACAACGCCAAAATATCGACTCCATTCGGAGAATAATTTTCAATCTCATCGTAAGTAATACATACTGATTTGTTAGGGGTACAACAGCCATACAAAAATCCATACTCCCAGTATATTTCGCAAGATAAGTGAAATTCAAAGATCATCAATTCCCAAACTGCCAATGTGCCAGGGGAAGGGAATATGTCACCATCTACTGCGATCACCAATCTGTCTGCACAGTGGTGATCATGGAAAACGTTGCTCTTAAGAAAGGCCTTTAGTCCAGCAGTGTACCGTTATAGGCTATTGAAGGATCCTTCTTCTAAAGCTTCTTAACGCAGGATTGGATGAAAACTCACAAAAATTTAACTTTATTGACTTCACAACCAAACAAAACGACTTACAAAAGGCAGACCTAATGCTAAAGCATTTCCTCCAGCCAACTTTCGGACATGCGAGAAAAACGAGTGAGGGAGTGGCCAAAAACTTTAGGAAGACAAAAAAAAATAAAAAAATATGTATATACGTATATCCTTCCTAATTTTAGCAATCCTCATATAATAAATGTGAATGTTAGTTTGTTTGTTACGCTTTCGAGCGAAAACTACTAAACCGATCATCATGAAACTTTGTACACGTATTCTTAGAGGTATCAGTAGTAATGTAGGATACTTTTTATTAAATATATATATATATTTAAAAATGTTTGTCGAAAATCTCATGTATGACTTATAGGTGTAGACTATGTACGCTGTGTCACGAAATTTACGCGGGCGAAGCCGCAGGGCATATCTAGTATATATATATTCCACTCACTTGCACTAAATTTCAGAAATGGTAAGCATTAAGACGGACCGATATAAACAAATCAAAACTGCTGTCGCTTGCACGAGGGTACCAGGGTGTCAGCAAATACGAAGGGGCAACTAACGTCTCCATATCAACTGTCAGATGATGAATGAAATGAGGAGAGTCTTAGGTAAAGAAAAAGAAGACTATCTACCTTGTTGTCTCGCTCGCTAGGAACTTTAATAACGCCAGAAGCAGTGCTAAGTTCTATATCTCTTGGCGCAATTTATCTGTAAATATTATTACTGCGAAAGTTTGTACGTTGTTTCGTTTGTTTATTATTCTATGTTCGGTTAAACCATTGCATCGATCTAAATGTTTGTCGCCTCCCACCGTTTTATCTTCTCTTTGGACATGGGCCGAACGGTTGAAAATAATCTACAAATGTCATACGTGTAATATTAAACGGGAGTAAACTTCTCCTTTTCCCTGTTCACTGTGCTTCGGCAGGTGGAGAAGTAAATTGTATCCCTTGTAGTCGTCATAACATTTCTCCTGCGTATACCTAAGCTAGCCGTGCAGGAAACGCCACACAACCCAGGACCTCCCACACATAAGACCACAGTGCTCACGCCTTCGCCAGAGAGGTCAACAAACGCATACACGTCCCAAAAGATAAACAAAATTAAGTATCGATTGGGACCCTCCGCCTTTTGGTAGCCGGCAAAACATTCGCCACTATCTGCAAGACAATCCAACCCTAAACAAAACTTAATAGCCGACATCCTGTTGAACCCAATAATATCGCCGGCGATACAATCTACGCGGCCGCTCATTAAAACATAATTAAAGCTATTAAACTACCGAACGCAGGCCAAGCTGTAACCCCATACACAATTGCGAGACCACAATATGGCCATTTTGTAATTTGCAACAGCCCACGATGGCATTGCATGCATGCCCACCTCTCTGTCGCAGTGGTCTTATAAATGGGAGGTCTTGAGTTCGATCCCCGGCGAGCGCAATTTGGGATTACATAATTAGTGAATTTTTTCTGGTGCATTCGGAGTATGAGTTTAATATGACTTCCTAACCCAAACACGTTAGCCCGCTACCATATCAAACTGGTCTACAATTCATCACTTAAAAACTGATAAACTCTAGTAAATTGTACAGGAATAGAAGAATCCCCATAGTGCTTTCTCTTCAAAATCAGATCAAAATTATTCTTTTTCTATCTCCAGGATTAATAATCTATACTTATAATAAAACTGTAACGGGTCATATTGTACCCATTGAAGATATTATAAAAATTTTTTTGGCGGGCACTCTACAACCGATACTGAACCCAAAACTGTCATTTTTTTCATTTGTGTCTGTCTGTCTGTATCTGGGCCGCGCAACACGCAGAAACCAGAAACTACCGCATGAATTATAACGATACTTTGCACAATTTGAGTCTATACTACGAGACCATACCATAAATGACGCGGGCGAAGCCGCAGGGCACACCTAGTCAGAAATATTTTTGCAGATTATAGTATATATATATAAATACAGTATATACAATAAACTTAAGCAAAATACACCAAACATTATTATTAATGGCAGTGCCGAAAAGTTCGTTAAACTATTAGCTATTAGCTACAGCTCCGAGCGGGGCTGCGGTGTAGCATAACAATACACACGCGTTTTTTACCAATACCGCACATCATTTGTCATTTGGGCTTTGGGAAGGGCGACGCGCAAATTGGAAATGACGTTGTAGGGCTTAAGGTATGAGCTAAAGCGAAATGCTTCACCTAGGATGTGCGAGGTGAATCACGATCTCCCAGTTTAGAAGTTAATATCATTTCGTTTAAAAAAAAAAAGTGTGTGTAACTTATGTACCTATACGCGTTAGAAGTTATACTTCTTAGGAGTAACAAGTCTTGTTACTCCTAAGAAGTATAACTTCAAATCTTTTTCAAGAATCTTTTCATAAATTTAATCTTTCGCCTTATTCTACGTTTGTAGAAAACCTAACAATAGGAAAAAAAAAAAGTTGAAAGTTTTATTATAACGCATTATCTAGTAATGTCATCATGAATTTGAGATTTTCGTACCATTGAATCAATTAAATTACCGGAATGAGGCCGCAGCCACTGTTTTGTGGAATATAAAGTTGCCTGTTTTGCTCTCAGTCCTTTTAACTAACTGTATACCAAATATCAAGTTGATTGGTTGCTTAGTTAGGGCCTTAAGGAAAAGCAAACAAACAATCACACTTTCGCATTTATAATATTAGTAAGTATTATAAAGAGTTAGCTAAACGAGTCGCGAAGCAGAAGTTGCAATGGGCGGGACGCATAGCTCGGTGAACGTTGGGGTCCCAAGGTGCCGGAATGGAGACCTCGCATCGGTAAACGCAACGTTGGTAGACCGCCATGGTGGACAGATAACATCAAGCGCTTCGCAGGGAGCCGCTGGACACAATAGGCACTAAACCGAGGAATCTGGAACCCCCTAAAAAAGACCTATGTCCAGCAGTGGACGTCTATCGGTTGCTATGCTGAATGATGATGATGAGTTTATGACATGGACCACAGGCCACTTTGTGGAGCAACGACGGTCGATAAGTAGCTAGGGATTTAATCACCATTAGCCTGAGTTTGCCAACAGTGCAAAGATTAACGACACCGGTTATGAACATCGTCGGATTTAGTGCATAATATAATATGAGCTTGCGCTATGCACCTACGTATTGGATCAGTACCTATTGTGCTGATCGAAAATCATTGGAATATTATTAATGCGAAAGATTATTTTACGGTTTTTCTGTGTCGTTCTTACACACACAAAACACAGCTGTAGGTCTGTAGGAGATGATTATGTACTCGATTTCAATTTACGTGTTTTAGCTCTTAGAAAAAGAAGTAGAAAATGACGCTGAATTATTTTTTATTTAGTACCAAAAAGTATTATTAACATAAAAAGAACTTATCTCTTAAGAGATTTCTCCCAGAAGTGAGAGAATTGAACGGGTAAATACTGAGAAGGTACTTACAAAAATAACTGATAATTATAAGAATAGACATAGATAGACATGCACAGATATATTAAAAATACCAAATTTGTGTATACTATATCTGCATGTGCACGTCTTATCTAATATTATCTATACCACATATTACAATATTAATACATATTATATGGAATTCAGAATGAAAGATATACTTATACATATATACTAGCGGACCTCAGCGCCATCTGTCGGGCTAATTTGTGAATCTAAACCATCCAGGGTGCCACCCAAAAGCATACCAAAAAATTCATTCAAATCTGTCCAGCCGTTTAGGAGGAGTTCAGTGACATACACACGCACATAAGAAATATATATATAAAGATATACTGATTATCGCCGAGTAGCCAGATATAATGTTTTTTGTCAAAGCTTATCCCTACTTCCCTCCTTAATATTATAAATGTGAATGTAAGTTTGTTTGTTACGCTTTCACGCAAAAACTACTTAACCGATCCTCATGAAACTTTGTAAACATGAACTTTAGAATTTCTGGGTAGACAGTAGACACGTGTGCCTATATAGACACTCGATATCGCGGTTCTAAAAAAATATAAAAACAGTTCTTAAACTCATTATTAAATGTTGATAATTGTTACACTCTAGCTTTATCTGCGAGTTGAAGTTTTACGTGAAACATAAAATAGAAAATCCTAACTAATATTAAATATGCGAATGTTTGTTTGTTTGTTTTTTTGTCCATCCTTAAAGCCCTAACTAAGCAACTTGGATTTTGACATGTTACTTGAAAGGACGGAGAGTAACATTGGCTACTTTCTGGCGCTGGAAAAGGAACGGTTCCCACGGGATTCGAAAAAACCAGTGAAAAACGCGGACGAAGAAAGCGAGCGATAGCTAGTGTAAATATAAATTATAAAAGTTTCGACATATTTCATGAATGATTTGCACTTGGACTACAAGTACAATACCGCTGCAACAACCGCCCTAAATTCCCTCGCAATACAATAAAGCTGAACGTACACTAGTCAGCACTGTACCGAAGGTTTAGATTCGTGAACTCGGCTACAAGCGTTCATAGACACCCTGATTATTATTATAAAATTAGATAACGAAAAGGGTGGTTCTTGGTGCAATTATAGGCACATGAGGCTTAACACCAACGCGCAAAGGTCTAAGAATGGACACAAAGCGGCATTTTTTAGAACGTGTTCCAAATTCAAATTTCAAATTCGAAATTCATTTAAAAAATGTTCTATTCATGTAGACCTTATTACAGGCACTTATGAACCGTTCATACACTAATGTTAGTGATGGTGATAACTGCATTCGTTAACTTAAAACTAAAGCTAGGAGGGTTCAATACGCGCCCTGGGCTAAGAAGAACCGACAACAAACTTAGCCAGTTTTTTTTTTGTTATCACCATCTCACAGTCTAGTTAATGTTGAAATTCCTTGCATACTTTGCGAAGTATTGCTGACTTTTGGGCGATATATTTTGGCTAGCCATCAGATGGGTTTTAATGATAACTTAATATTATAAATGCGAAAGTGTGTTTGTTTGTCCGTCCTTCACTAAGCAAACAGCATATAATACTTTTTGGCATAGAGGTAATCGAAAAGACTCGCGCGCATAGATCGCGGCCAGTTACTAAAGTAAGCCCATAACCAGTTAATAATAGTAGCACTCAAGGGTTTCATTAGCTTAACCAGGTAGGGTTGCGACTTGGCGAGCTTCAGAATGAAGTACTTTCAGGAGTGAGTTTGAGCCCTAAGGTTCGAAGAAACTAGGATCGTGGCCAAGCTGAAGTGGCACACGGCTCACATAGCTCGGAAAACCGATGGATGTCGGGCTCCCAAGGTGCTGGAATGGCGTCCTCGTACCGGTAAACGCAGCGTTGTCGTGGACAGATGATATGGAGTGGAGTGGAATTCCCAACAAAAGACTATGTCCAGCAATGGACGTCCATCAGTTGACCTGATGATCATAAAAATGAATCGATCGTCTGCCTTAGGTCACCTAATAAATGAAAGAATGAGAAAAATGTTCATCAGATATGTAACTCCCAATAACACAAGCTCCGCTTACTTTGTGGCTAGATGGCGATAAGTGTATTGTCGTAGTATATTTAGTATTTAATTGTGAAATTCTATTCAGACAACAACGGGAGTGGACAAGAATTCGGCGATGACTAATGAGCGATCACCTTAACCGCTCTAAATTCTCTACGGAACAATAAATCGTGGCCGGGCCACACAAAATTGACCCTTCGAACGTAAATAACAGGAATGTAGCAAAATGCATGATTTAAATTTGTAGTAACGTGCAATTGCATGTCAAGGCTTGTATGCTAGTCGCTAACGTTGGTAGGTTTTAAGATATAAAATACAAGCGTATGCTTTTTTTAACCTGTAATCTAAAGCTTGAATAGCACAGTGATTTATGTACTGACAAACAAGGACAGCCCTTTAAATCTATATGATCATCAGTAAAACAATATCATAACTAATATTTAACCCCACCAGCCCCTCGTTATTGAATAGATTAGACCATACAGCCAATAAAATATATTACCAAAAAAAAATGGCATCACGATCATCTTAATAGCAACCCATTGCCGGCCACGGGGCACGAGTGTCTTCCCACTTTAACACAGGGTTTACGCCGAAGTCCACCACGCTGACCCAGTGCGGACTGGTGGACTCCCCACGCCTCTGAGAATATTATGGAAAACTCTCAGGCATGAAGGTTTCCTTGCGACGTTTTCCTTCACCTTAGATGCAAGAGGCGCGTGCGTTCGAACTCGGTCTGCGAAAGTGTAGCTTAAAAAAAAATTGTGATAATCTAAAATTGCAGTTACGTTCCACAGGCTATGCCTTGGACCGGCAACTAAAAATAGGGATTGTGCTTGTAAATCATACGAAGCTGTCGTTACCACTAGTTTTGATGCCGACCAAGATAGCAACGTCGCTCGTGTTATATTTAGCGGTCTTCTTTGAGCCGAACCTCTGCAGTGCACCGCAGCGTCACTCTGCCTCGTTGCTACCATCGCTTAAAGTAATATAATATAATATAGGTACTACTGTTATAGTAAGAGGTCTAAATCAAACCATTATTGGAAGATGACTGAATCATTTATTGAATAACCTTAAGGCCTACCCTCATAAGTATATTATTGTAATAATACCCACAACATCTCCCCCCTTATAATAAGTCTAATATATTTAATTACATATCACCTTAAGATCAAAATATTTAAATAGGTAAGTAACATTATTATCGTTATTACATCTTCTTCCTTTTTTCTATAACATTATATATTTTGTCATGCACTCATAGTAGGTTATGAAAATCTATATGTACCAATTATTATTATTATTATTATTGTATTAACATATCTCAACTTAGCTTAATTTTAAGACAAAGCTAGACTTACTTATTTTAAAATAATATTTTAGATTATTACACTTAGACTAAGATTATTACATTGGATTTATAGTATAAAGCATTAAAACGTGTTCAAAGATAGATACCTAATAGTTATATTCGCTGGCAAAACGAATGGGCGATCGTACAACTCGACCACTGCTTGTTACCCGATGGGCAGGCGGTGGTCGCGGTGAACGCGCCACGTTCGGCTCCGTGGTCGGAGTGGTATTACCCGTTGGCGCGAAGTTAAAACTATCCCAATCCAAGCCAGGGGAATTGCTAATTCGATCGGCATCGTTTCCTCGACTTGGTATTTTCATCAAATGTTGCCTATTACGTCTATAAACGCCACCGTTTTCAGTTTGTACCCAATACGATCGTTTTTCTTGTGCTGGACGCAAAATACGAGACTTGACCCATATTTTATTTTGTTTCATTCGAACGGGATCGTTTTGAGATAATGGTATTAAACTTTTAGTTCCTCGGTCATAGTATGACTTATATTGTTTTATTCGTTCAGCACGATTGTCTAACATTAACTGCGGATTAACAGTTTTAGGTTTTAACTGAGTATTTCCAGAGGGCAAACGAGTATTTAACCGACGACTCATTAAAAGCTGTGCCGGTGACCACTTTTCTCCAGAAAGTGGTGTATTTCGAAAATTTAATAGCGATAGTTTCCAGTCTTCGCCACTTTCGTATGACTTACACATCATAGCTTTTATAGTCCGAACGTTCCGTTCGGCGAGCCCGTTGGACCGGGGATACAACGGAGAACTCGTTACATGTGTGAAACCCCAATTATTAGTAAATAATTTAAATTGTTCCGAACAGAATTGGCCAGCATTGTCAGTCACGAGCCTTTTTGGAATACCAAATCTACTGAAAATATCTCTGAATACATTTATAACCGACGCACTAGTTAAATTGGAAAGATTAACAACTTCGACAAATTTAGAATAATAATCTACTACGAGTAAATAGTATTTATTTTGCAACTCAAATATGTCTGCCGCTAAGACTTCCCACGGCAGCGCCGGCACGGGGTGCGGCGCCAGCGGCTCCCGAGGGCTGGCCGCGCGGTGCCGCTGACACGTGTCGCAGTCCTGCACCGCGTGCTGGATGTCAGTGCTCATCCCGGGCCACCACATGACGTCACGGGCACGACGTCGACATTTTTCCACACCTATATGGCCTTCGTGAATACGCTTCAGCATTTCCTTTCGAAGTGCTGACGGCATGACGACTCGATTGTTTCTGAACAAAATTCCTTTTACCACGTGAAGCTCACTTCGAACGGCCCAATATTGCCTCACAGCCATATCTGTTTCTCTTTTATTATCCGGCCAACCATTTTTGTAATATTCACCGACCGCTCTCAATGTTTCATCTTTTCCTGTTTCTTCTCGTATTTTATGTATCATTTCGGGGTTAGCTTCCACATTCTCATAAAGGGTGTTCACGTGCACCATCACATCTTTACAAATGTCTTCATCGGACCCCTGCTCTGTCGCAGCTCGGGATAAAGTGTCCGCTATAAATAACATTTTTCCCGGTTTATACTGTAACTTAATGCAATAATGTTGCAATTTTAACAACATTCGTTGAAGTCGAGCTGGTGCCTCATTTAAAGATTTTTTAAAAATTGACTCAAGCGGTTTATGATCACTTTCCACTGTAACTTTGTTATGCCCGTAAATATATTGATGAAACCGCGTACACCCAAAGACGACCGCGAGCAATTCCTTCTCGATCTGCGCCCAGCGCTGCTCCGTGGCGGTGAGCGTGCGCGCCGCGTACGCCACGGGCCGGCCGCCCTGCAGCAGGCACGCGCCAAGCCCGCGCGCGCTCGCGTCCACGGACACTGTCACCGCCTCTTCGGGGTTGTAATATTTCAATACTGGAGCCGTGCTGATTTTAGATTTTAATAAGTTAAAAGCCTTATCATAATAGTCTGACCAATCAAAATTAATATTTTTACCCAATAATTCACGCAACGGTGCCGAAAGTACCGAGTACCGGGGTATGAATCTAGACAAATAATTTGTAACTCCTAGAAATCGCTCTAATCCTTTTTTATCCGTCGGTTTCTGCATATTTTCGATGGCACTTATTCTGTTTTTATCAGGCGATATACCCGTCGAGTTAAATATATGGCCCAAAAAAGTTACCTGACTAACCCCAAAGACACATTTATTTTTATTGAATTTGACACCACTATCGACTGCTCTTCTCATTACTTCTATCAGCCGGCTATCATGCTCTTCTTTCGTCCGACCCCAAATCAAAATGTCATCTATGAACACTTCCACACCTTCCATTTTAAATATTTTAACCATTTCATTGTGAAATATCTCAGGAGCACAGTTAATTCCAAAAGGCATCCGTAAAAATCTATATCTTCCATACGGCGTTGAAAAAGTACACAACTTAGAACTAGATTCCTCTAACTTAATCATCCAAAACCCATTCTTTGCGTCACATTTCGAAAAATATTTCGCTCCTGAAAGATTGCTCGCCATTTCGTCTAACGTGGGCAACTGAAAATGGCTCCGTTTAATGGCCTGATTTAAATTGCGAGGATCTAAACAAACGCGAAGTTTTTTATCCGGTTTTTCGACAATGACAATGTTCGACACCCAATCTGTAGGCCCATCTTCTTTTTTAATAATATTTAATTTTACCATGTTGTCCAATTCTTCTTTTAAACGAGGCCGCAATTTCATTGGTATTTTTCGCGAGGCGCTCACAACGGGTAATATCGCTTTATCAACAACTATTTTACAAATAGTAGGCAGGCAACCTATACCTTCAAATACCGATTCATATTTTTCAAGTTCAAGAGACACTTGGTGCACTCTTGCAATTAATTTCAAAGTTACACATGCCCTTAAGCCCAGTAAATTATTACAATTATTATCTAGAACGTAAATTTTTTCACAGCATTTCTGTTTATTATAATTTAATAACCCATTAAAATATCCAATCACAGGTAGCTTATTTTTACTAATTTCTCTTAATACGGTATTGCACTTAATTAGCTTAGACTTATCAAAACCGGCTTTTTCATATGAGCCTAAGGACATGACGGATGCTTCTGCCCCACTATCTAATTTAAATCGTACAAAGATGCCGTTTACTTCTATAGTCTCACACCATGAACCATACATTTCATTTGAAGCTTCGATCGAAATATTGTGCATGAGAAGCTCACCATTCTCGTCGTACTCATCCTGACACTCATCCAGCATCGCTGGGTCCTCTACTACCTCGCGCGCAACCCGCACGCGACAAAATTTGGCAAAGTGACCCCATCTATCGCACCGAAAACACTTCACCGAATACGCCCGGCAACGCATACTTTCACTATGCCGTAACCCACACTTTCCGCAAGCACTATCACTGACACGCCGATATGAAGACTCCGCCGGGCCCCGCCGGCCCTGCCAGCCGGCACGAGCAGCGACCGCAGGCGCCGGGGCGGCAGCCGGAGGCCGGGCACGCTGCTGCACGTGCTCGAGCGCCGCGGCCGGACCCGCAGGGGCGCGCGAGGCGCACGCCGCCGCTTGCTTGCCCGCTCGCTCGGCCGCTCGACACCAGGCACTGGCCTCCTCCAATGTTATTGACGATCTCGCTAATAGCTTCTCCCTCATGTGGACATCTTTTAGTCCACGTATCAACTGCGTCAATACGAGACTATTTTTCAAAGATCCAAATTCACAACTTTTACTCATTTTTTTCAATAATCCTAAATATTTTTCAAAATTATTTTCATTCTGATAGGTTTCAAAAAACGTATGTCTCTCGTAGTTGACGTTTTTCTTAGGATCGCAATACTCACTATACTTTTCACATATCTTTTTATAATCATCTTTATCATGTTCGGTGAAATCGAGTTCTTCTAAAATTTCCCGCCCGTACTGGCCTAAGCAGTGCATAAACAAACCATATTTTTCTTTATTAGTCGCTTTATCCTTGCCCGTGGCAATCAAAAAGTATTCAAATGCATTTTTCCATTCTTTCCAATTCGTAGCTAAGTTGCCATCTTGTTGCAACGGGGCCGGCTGTTGAATCGCCGCGTAAACGCCATCTCCTCGACTTTCATACGCCATTGCGTAGGTTAAGATATTTTGCAATCCTTCCGAGTATTAATTATCATAAACTCAATATTTTATCACTATCACTAATGTATATTTCCACACCTGACACCATGTTATAGTAAGAGGTCTAAATCAAACCATTATTGGAAGATGACTGAATCATTTATTGAATAACCTTAAGGCCTACCCTCATAAGTATATTATTGTAATAATACCCACAACAACTACTACAATACACACATCGCCATCTAGTCCCAAAGTAAGCCTAGCTTGTGTTATGGGTACTAAGATAACCGATGAATATTTTTTATGAATAATATACGTAAATACTTATAATATATAGATAAACACCCAGGCACTGAAAAACATTCATGTTCATCACACAAATATTTTCCAGTTGTGGGAATCGAACCCACGGCCTTGGACTCAGAAAGCAGGGTCGCTGCCCACTGCGCCAATCGGCCTTCAAAGTAATCAAGTAGTGATAATTTAATATTTTTGACGTTTTGTTTCAGAATTATTTTTTGGACAGGTCGAAGTATTTCAAATTAATTGTCATTTTAAAACAATAATGCTGAAAACATTGGTAGTAAACCCCCTGATTCAGAAACAGTTTCACACGTTTACCCAATAACTACAATTTTTTAGGAGTTCTCTATCTCTAGGATCCCACTATTAGATTGTTACCTGATGGTAAAGGAACTAAATTATACATAAAAGAAGATTTTTTCAAATCATGATTGAAATAAATGACTCAGTTTCGAGTTGTTGAGTATTCAACGTTTTTATTCTTATTCTACACCAAGTTAGCCTGGTGTTCGAACTCGGGACCTGCGCTAATGAGACCAAGCGCTCACCACTTCGCGTCAAGAAGCGTGGAATATATGACATATACTCACGACCAATCAAAATTATTATTTTTAAATAGCGGAAACTACACAGTTTTCTGACGTAAGCGTTACTTCCGTCAGAAAAAAATCCGAGTTACTCCCTAGTCGCGCCTAAAGAAGTTTTAATTCAAAATAGAACCGAATTGACACGCTCTATCTTATTTTGAAGTCAATGTAATAGATGACGATGAATAAAAACGATCTCCAAACAACAAAACCCTCGCAGTACGGTCAAAGATTAATATAGTGATTACAATCAACGCGCCGATACAATAACGCTATAACGCTATTTATGTTTACATTGTTTGCGTTAGTTTATTACTATAACCCGACGCTGTGTGCTATGCGCCAACGATGACTACGTATAAACAGTACCGCCTGTTTGATGTTTCCGATTCCGATCTACTCGTATGTGTGATGTATGTGCTAAATACTGCGCGGATGCCCTTGAAATTATTTTAAATTACGTTAGAACCGTAACAGATTTTTGAGCTCCGTAATCACCTATTTGAAGCGGTGATAGCCCAGTGGCGTGCACTTCATACATGCACAAAAGCACTGCCTCCCTAATTTTTTTCTATAACTCATAAATGCGAAGGATATATCCATTTTATGGCATCTTCCTCCTTAATGCATACCTTGGTCTAAAACCCTTTGCACTGACCACTAGACACCGTTATTGTGGTTTTAATTTTAAACTTTGTCTTGTCAGATGCCAGTTTAGTAATATTGTATTACAAGATATTGAGATAGCTAGATGCCTGTAGATAAAATACAAAGCACCAAATGTAGAGGTCATTTGATTTCAACACAAAGTTGTTCAACTCCTAATGTCAGCGTGAAAGTCTAGACCGGATACCGGACAATTACTTGTACGACAAACTTTACTTATCAACCCTGACAAACGAAAAGGTTCGCCAGTCCAGATGTTGCTTTCAATATTAAATAATACAACTTGGGTTCTCTTGTAGACTTGTACTGAGTTGAAGACCTCTCATTAAATTTAATTATTATCATATTGAATAAATTTCCAAGGGATTATCATAAGTTCTGCATTCTTAATAAATATATTTTTAGTAAAGGTTATAATTTTTTTTGCTCCTCTACAAGATAGCCGTTGGGTGCTTCCTCAGATGGTGAGGTACCTTATTGGGTTTTACGCGGCACCGTACCGGAACGCTAGGACGCTTAGCGGCAGGTCACACTCAACGGTGAACACCCATGAGCATCTAGGTGTTCACCTAAACAATACTACACTCGCTGGGGTTGAGTGGGTATTATAACTCGCCATCGAGTCCCACATAGGGTATGGAACCCTCGGAAGGTATGCTTAAATTCATTACCCAGCGAAAACTAGCCACTACTTAAACATCCCATCAGACCAGACGTAACACCACCACGCACTGTTGTGGGTATTATTACAATAATATACTTATGAGGGTAGGCCTTAAGGTTATTCAATAAATGATCCAGTCATCTTCCAATAATGGTTTGATTTAGACCTCTTACTATAACACGCACCACACATAAAATGAGGACAAATATACAAAAACTGCGACGCGCTTAATGTCGTCCGTCCACCTCGTTGGGGGTCGACCAGCGCTGCGCTTCCCAGTTCGGGGCTGCCATTCTTACCTACTTATATATATACCTTGGGACCCCACCGTCTATACTTGCTCCGAACTATGTGCCCAGCCCATTGCAACTTCAGCTTCGCGACTCGTTGAGCTATGTCGGTAACTCTGGTTCTTCTACGAATTTCCACATTTCTGATTCGATCGCTTAGAGGTACTTCGAGCATAGCTCTCTTCATCGCCCGCTGAGTGACTCTGAGCCTTCTTATGAGGCCCATAGTTAACGACCACGTTTCAGAACCATCGGTCCGCTGGATCCAAGTGGCACAGAACCGTGGAATTTGTGGACGTCTATCGGTTGATACGATGATGATGATGATGATACAAAACTTACACATTTACTACGACAATACACACATCGCCATCTAACCCCAAAGTAAGAGTAAGTTGTTTTATTGGTACATACTAAGATGACAGATGAATATTTCTATCAATAATATACATAATTACTTATAATATACATAGCAACACCCAGCCACCGAAAAATATTCATGTTCATCACACAAACATTTTCTAGTTGTGGGAATCGAACCCACGGCCTTGGACTCAGAAAGCAGGGCAAATCCGTATATAACGGACTGCAGTTACATCTGATCAGTTTCTACGCGTAGTAAGGAAACGGCGAAACAACGTAAGAACATAATAAAAGAGACATAGTTTATAATTTTCCATACAAAAGCTAAACTGTCAACGTCACGAAGTAAACTCACTTTCACGCTCCGATATGCCCGTGACCTTTGATAATCTGATCCTAATATCCAAGCAGACCATTAGCGAATGATCTCGAAACGTTGATAAACCCTTTGAAATTGCCTCGTGCCGCCGATAACATGCTCCGCCGGATAAATGGTCAACAAACATGCCGAAAACGTATGCCACCGCAAAATTCAATTTGGAAGTTGCTTATTTCATATGCCACGTCATTTAAAGCTTTATTTAATTTGATATATATTGTATTTTAGGGTTTCGTACAAGTAGGGTGCGTAAGGGAATACTTACTTATATTATATAAATGCGAAAGATAATTAAATAAAGCTAATAGAAGTAGGTAAAGAATTAAGAATAATCTTTATTTTAAAATCGGTTAAAACATATAAAAACAAAAACCTTTTCGATTCTTATCTCTTTTTGTGCACCCAAAAATAACAAAAACTTGCTGGTACGAACGGTGTCTGCGTAAAAATGTCAACATAATATGTCAAGCGGCGACGCGGACGTGTCAAAAATATAAAAATCACAGCCACACCAGTGTCACATATTTCGCGACAAACATTAACTAGCACTGCACGCAGCTTTGCACTCATGTACATAAACTGTTTGTCTACATGCCCGCTAAAGTTTTTAATGCGATTGCAATTTGATTGAGATTGCGATTAAAGATGCTCAGAGAAAGAATTTATCATCAACTCACTCCCACATTCTTACTAATATATACTAAAATATGAGAAGGGTTGTCTGGTGGTTTATTTGTTTGTTGCCTATGACCGGCTCGGAACATCTAAGTGCCATGTGGTGACGGCAGATGAGAATGCAGTTATCACAATCCCTGCTTTTCCCGCGGGTGTCGAGGCGGCTAATGGAATATAACGGAGAGCGGGCAGAAGCACGCTCTGTGCTACTACTACCATCTACTGCCCAGCGTGGTGATTATATATTATATACTGCGGCGTGCATAGAGGGTATGCACATGGTATGCAGATGATATAAAATGAAGAAAATCTTCAGTACGAGTTATAAATACTTAAAGGTATGCTTTTTATAACTCTTACAATGCCTATCGTGACTGCCACTGACTATATATGTATATATATATATCTCCCTTTGGGAGAGGCCTTAGTCCAGCAGTGGACTGTTACATGCTCGGATTCGATTGCTTGGTTGCAGTGGCGTGCAATTCATATAAGCGTAAACGCACTGCCTACCCTAAAAATTTCAAAAAACCTGTTATAGGAGAATTTTTCAATTTTATGCGATCTTCTTGCTTTATGGGGGTACAAACCCCTATGCACGCCACTGCTTGGATGCTTTTTATTCTGATTAAGCACCATTTAAGGAAAAAATGGCAAACACACAAACACTTTCGCATTCATAATATTAGTAGGAGTATACTTTATTCCCAACACGTCACGTCACGGGGTGGCTATCCCCCGCCCATGTGTGGGTGAAGATAATTTCGGTACTACAGATATTAGATCTGCAAATTGGTCTTGTTATCCAACGCCCTCAGACTTGGGGTGACCAAATCCATACTAATATTATAAATAAGAGCGTGTTTGTTTGTTTATTTATCCCTAATCCAGTCAACGTTAAAGCTAGTCAAATAAACAAAGTTAAATGGGGAAATCAGAATTTGACGGCCGATTGGCACAGTGGACAGCGACCCTGCTTTCCGAGTCCAAGGCCGTGGGTTCGATTCCCACGACTGGAAAGTGTTTGTGTGATGAACATGAATGTTTATCAGTGTCTGGTTGTTTATATGTATATTATAAGTATTTATGTATAATATTCATAAAAATATCAGTCATCTTAGTACTCATAACATAAGCTACGCTTACTTTGGGGCTAGATGGCGCTCTGGGTATTTATATAAAAAAAAAATTACACGTATACTTTTGTAAGGGCCTTCTTGAAGTGCCTAGGACTACGTCCCGAGGTGATTGAAAATCATGGCTACCATACCCACTCTCCCTCCTTCCGCGTTATCGGTAATGGGCATCGCAGCGCCCGCTAATAGCTATATTGGCCCTCCTTTCCTCAGCAGAAGGTTGCATGCAATACCTATTTCAACACAACATTTTTTTTTACAGCAATAATTCAAGGACCAAGCTCACCCCAAGTGGAAAACCTTCGCCTATAAACGTAGCTGAACGAAGCTCGCAAGTCGCAATGGCCGGGGCACATAGGTCGGAGTACCGATGGACGTTAGGGTCTCAAAATAATATACTGGAATGGCGACACCGCATCGGTAAACGCAGCGTTGGCAGACAACCAACGAAGTTGACAGACGACGTCAAACGAGCCGCTGGTAACAGGCGGCCCAGTAACGTCGGTTTCGGTTCGGTTGAACTGTAGATGATAAACGTAGCAAGACATCGCAGGGCATGCAAGAAACACGTCCTACAATGTGTACTGTGTACAGAAACCTGATGCTTATGCGTTAAGCCTTATGTCCATATACACACTCTTCAAATTCTTTATCTTGGTCTAGTTACGAGTGTAAGGGATAGGTTTACTAAACACCATGAAGTAAAGTCAGCTTCCGTAAGTAGTACAGTATCCACCGCAGACAGATATAATAACCGCATTTTTATCTTTATTATATCCAAAATGGAGACATTTCCGTGGGGTCACCTGGTACAAGAGGCCAACTTAAAATCAGCGCCGTATGCTCCCACTGGAAGCATGCAGCACAAAGCTGAGCTGGCACCTTTTTCTAGGTTGTGCCACACATAACATACGTGGTATCGTTAATATTGTGTGGCGCAATAAAAAAAAATGTATTTTCTTTCTTTCGTTCTTACATAGGTCTCGTATTCAGTCCAGTAGGTATTTGTTTAGCACCCGCCATAGTAAATGGTAAGGGCAGGGGAAATCTATTAAATCGCTTATAGAGAGAGGAACACGTCCCAAAAATGGCGTCCTGCCCTCAACCTGTTACAGGTGATTTTTGGCCTAACTTTGTCTATGGAAAGTACAGACGTACACAGTAAATGGTTAGGGCTAAGGAAAACTATTAAAGTGCATCGCCAAGTGCTAGCAGTAATAGGTGTATTAGTGACGCGAGAGTCACGAGCTTGTTGCGAAATGCGCGGGCGCCACGCCTGGCACCGGCGCCGGTAGCTACCACAGAGTATATCGGTCAGTGGGCCGCGCACGCGTCTACTCACGTTCTGAATAGGATAGGTAACATTACGTTCTCTTACGGGCGGGAAATTAATAACTATTTAATAAATAGTAGTATTCCTTAAACTTTATGTTAATTTCAAAAAACACTCTTTGACAAAAATAATATTATTTACAAACTAACGTTACAAAAAAAAAACCGTTTAAGTGTTCCCAGCTTAATTTGATTAAAGCAATGGGCAAGTTTGCGACGCGGTGGGTCGTAATATAAATGTTTTTTAGTAATTTTTACTTATCAGGATTGTGCACGGATGCTGTTACTGGGAACTAGTTTAATGTATTGGATAATTGCAGGTGTTAATACATTAGAATATATCGACAACGTCATTATCGTATCAACTCATTACCGGCCTACTGCAGGACACCGCGGGTCTCTCTTAAGGCCCAGTGCGGACTTCACTCACCAATGAGAACATTATGGAGAACACTCAGGCATGCAGGTTTCCTCACGATGTTTTCCTTCACCGTTGTCGCAAACTATATTTAATTGCTTAAAACGCACATAACTTAGAAATATATTAGAGGAAATCGTGCCCCACGAAAGTGAAGTCGAAGTCCTACACACTGGCTGGCACTATTATTATATAAACTAACATATAACTAAGCAGATCTTTTAAAGATTAGGAGGATGTGGAATTCAACGAATAAAATATACAGTTATTTATTTAACTTATTAATGGGCTTTAACGGTTTTTTCACCACTAAGCCACTAATAGCCACTTGCAAATTTATGACATGTGCTAATCTGGCACGTCAATTTCGTATAAGAAAATTATTATTATCTATTACCTATCCTTGTCATAAAAGCGGGATGACATATCAACGACTAAAATCTTACCCGAAATAATCATCGAACTGTCCAGACGAGGTTTCCGTGATTTAACTGTACTATGCCGAGCCTCCCAGAATTCAGCTTGTTACTGGAGTGGGATGACATGCCAACGACTTTTCAAAGTCGAAATGATTATCAAATTGTCCAGAAGAGGTTTCCGTTATTACCGTGTATACGTATATTCTAAGTATTTATGTATATTATTCGTAAAAAAAATATTCATCAGTCATCTTAGTACCCATAACACAAGCTACGCTTACTTTGGGGTTAGGTGGCGATGTGTGTATTGTCTTAGTATATTTATTTATTATTTATTTAACTGTACTATGACGAGCCTCCCAGAAGCAAGCTTGATTGCTCAAGTGGAATGTCATTTAAAAGACTAAAATCAAAGTCGTAATGATAATGGAATTGTACAGAAGAGGTTTCCGTGATCTTAGTGTACTATGCCGAGCTTGATGCTCAAGTGAAATGCCATTTCAACGACTAAAATCAATGACGAAATAAAATTATCGTAAGGTCAGGAAGAGTTTTCCGTGATTTAACCGAGCCTCCCAGAAGCTAGCTTGAGGCTCACCGATCCTGCTAATGCTGTTGTTGATATTCCAGCACTTTCAGACACCAATACCCATCCGTGCTGTGGCCAGTTCGGCATTGCAACTTCAAACTACGACTTTGGGTCATTGAACCAACCAATTAGATAATGCGTTCTAATAAATTTAACGTAAAAAGACAACTATGAAAGGAATACGTAATAGACGCAACAACATTATCATCATTATATTTTCCCACTATAAGTAGGGTTAAGACCATAGTCCACCACGCTGGCCCACTGCGTGTTGCTGGATTCTACAAGCCTTTGTGAAACATTATGGAGAACTCTCAGGCATGCAGGTTTCCTCACGGTGTTTCCCTTCATCGTGATGTTTCAATTGCTTGAAACGCACATAACTTAGGAAAGTGAGAGGTGCGTGCTGTTATTCGAACCAGGTCCCCGAAAATTAATTCGAAGTCCTACCCACTGGGCTATCACCGCTTCGGGACCCAGTTCCGGGAAATGATTATTATCGGATATTCATCTGATATTTGGCTAGTTAAGCTGTAAATTCTGTGCTAATTGTGTTAATTGCAACTCATGGATCTGTTTGGCATATGAAAGCAATGCGTACGTTATTGATGCAGAGAAAGTGGCATAGTGGATTACTTTGTTGCAACGCGTTAAAATGGCATTTGCTCTAGACGCCGCCGAAAATAGACACGGCATTCTGGCAAGTGTGTGAAACGGTTTGTCTGCGGCGACGGCGGCGCCGAGAGACATCGTCATTTGAAACTGCGATTGCAAAATTTTTAATGACGTTTGGTTTTAACTGTTAAAAAATATTTCCGGACTCTAGCCATTTCCCAATGTTGAGTAAGAGGGAAGCGGTGATAGCCCAGTGGGTAGGACTTCGACTTCACTGTCGGGGGGCCAAGTTCAAACCCCAGCACGCACCTCAAACTTTTATAAGTTACTAGCTGACCCCAGCGCCATCTGTCTGGCTGATTTGTGAACCTAAACCATCCAGGGTGCCACCCAAACGCATACCGAAAAATTCATTCAAATCGGTCCAGCCGTCTAGGAGGAGTTCAGTGACATACACACGCACACAAGAAATATATATATAAAGATTTGCGTTTTAAGCAATTAAAATATCACCTGCTTCAACGGTAAAGGAAAACATCGTGAGGAAACGTGCATGCCTGGGAGTTTACCATAATGTTCTCCAAGCCGTGTGGAGTCTACCAGTCCGCACTGGGTCAGTGTGGTGGACTACGGCCTACACTCTTCTCTTTGCGGGACGAGACCCGTGCCCGGTAGTGTAGGTTATGAGGATGAGTAAAAGTGTCCACTAACTGGTATTGGAACTGCTTGGTTAGCTTGTGCTCTAGAACCCTCTCTTCTATGAGAAATGAGGCCTTTGCTTTTTTTATAGATTGGTGATGTTGATGATGATGGTAAAAGAGTGTTGCAACACTTGCCAGGACTTGGCAAGCCCACAAATCTGGTGCTGGCATTTGAGACCAACTGCCAGCTAGCCAACTTAGGCCTATTAAAATTAACCAATATTAATTATAAAGTAGGTACATCTTAAATTTAAGGCTGTACTACAGAACTTGTTAGCTCCATTTCGTTTAACGAATACGAAAATACAGATAATCTTAGACAGCATCATCACTTACCAACAGGTGAGACTGCAGTCAAGGGATAACTTTTTGTGGTATAAAAAAAAAAGACAATGCATTTAAATCCATGGCAAAATACCTCGGCTTCTATACAAATAAATAAAATTTCAGTCTGTGATTTTGAAATAACTTCTTTTAATATTTGTCTACCTGTTTTCTGCGAGTGACCTAGGCTATTTTTCTTAAATGGAAACCGCTAAAGTGTGTTAAATATAATTTACCTATTTAAAAAGCTGAATTGAAAACCAATATCCTAATTTCAATGGAACAAGGAAATTGAACGCGGACGTACACGCGGTTAGCAGCTAGAAACAAAATAACTAAATGCCGTATATATTTTCCCCTAAACAAATGTAACGGGAGCTTATGGCTGATAATTATGGAGCAAGAGCGCGGTAATTATACGGTGCGGGTAATTAAAATCGGTATTTCCGCCTGTCATACGGGCTCCAAACGCTGTCTTTCTACACTTACGCCCGGAATTAACGATCAATCTAATCCCAAATCTTTAGATGCCAGATTGAACTTAGTAGTGTTGATCTTTTCTTTGTGTGGCGTGTGGTTACGGCAGATCAGATCACAGCTGGTGGTTGTCACCACCCTTCAGGAATATATTTTATATTTTTGTACATATCTTTAATATGTACTATGTTTTATGTTAATTTAGTTTAAAATTTTAATATTTCACTAATGTTTGTTGTACCACCTACTAATTTCGTATAGCATTTTCTTGTATGCCTTTGGTTGCCTGGAAGAGATCGCTATTTAGCGATAAGGCCGCCAAATTGTACGTTCTACCTTATTGTGCTGTTGTATTTGTATCTCTGTAAATTTTCTCTGTGGTGTACAATAAAAGTGTATTCATTCATTCATTCATTCATTCATTCATTCATTCATTCATTCATTTATTCATTCATTCATTCATTCATTCACCCTTCATCTTCCCAAGGGTGTCGTAAGAGGCGACTGTGGGTGTTATATACCCCCAGTCGACTCGGCAGCAGGCAGCAGCTTCCTCTGTGCTACTAGTACAAACTACTGCGATCACCAACCCGTCTTCCCAGCATGGTAATTATGGGAGGGTAGCCTCTTAAGAGACGCCTGTTCACAGTGGCTCGCATAGAGGGTATGCACAGGGTATGCAGATGATATAAAATGAAGAAAATCTCAAGTACGATGCACGTACTGGAGATTTTCTTCATTTTCAGATGTACGGGCATCACGTGAAAACTACTGAACGGATTTAATTAAAATTTGGTAAAGTGTAGCTGAAATCCCGGGTCAACATATAGAATACTTTCTATCCCGACAAACAATAAGTTTCCTCCGGGAAATGGGATTTTTATCAAATTTACTTCATATCCCGGTTAAATTTGCACCGATTTTAAAACGTTAAGGATAGGCAGTGTAAGAGTTTTAAAAAAGCCCAACCTTAAGTATTTATAACTCGTACTGGAGATTTTCTTCATTTTATATCAAATGCATACCCTGTACATACCTTCTATGCACGCCACTGGCTGTTCAGGCCGTAGACCACCACGCCGGCCAAGTGCGGATAGGTGTAATAATCTGTTAATATACAGTTTCCCTGACTGGTTGTCAGTCTCCAGAGAGATTTTCCTAGTGTGTGCGACTGGTGCACTCTCTATTCCCTCACTCCGGTCGTCCGATGGGAGGGCCAACCGACACGAAGGAGTTTTTCCAAACATCCGGGCTGGTACTTAGAATTTCTTGACAGAAAATCCCAATAGGTACTACCTGTTGGCGATTGTATTACGAGTACGAGTTTGGTGGCATTGTACTGTGGCATCGATCCAAGGAACTCGGGATCAGCAGTCTGTCACGCTAGCCACTAGACTAACGAAGCGGTTCTATTATTATAGGTGCGTTCTAACATACCGGATTTGAATTTTGAACGCACTTATTACGAGAAAGAAGATAAATTTCGAAAAACTGGCACGATTCCTACAACGCGGCATTGAGGTAGGATAATTTCTGGGTCCATTCATTTTGATGCGAATAAAAACGATACAAGCCATCGTAAGTCTGTCAGCGTTGCGCCTCGAAACATAATATATTTTATAAAACGTTTACGTTTATAATCTACACGACGCTGGGGTAATTTACAGCGGAATTTTAAAACAGTATAAAATATATAACATCGTATAATTCAAAAATGTATGTATTCTTATGAATAATTATCACGAATATGTCGTAAATTTAAATGCTTTTTATATATAAGATAATACAAGGTATGCAGGTCTTTTATTTCTTTTTTTTCAATTACGAGTAAGACCTTGATTACAATCTTACCATATACGTGATGAACCTGTTAGGGGTATGGCAGTTTCATAAAGCGCTCATAATCCCCTAAGCAGTTTCTACGCGACATCGTACCGAAAAGTTGAATCGCATATTAGTTCGGTCCTCTGAGCCAAAGCTCTATACCTATATACCTCTCTCTCATAAGCTCATTCCTGGTGCAGAACCAGTAAAATTAAACGGAGTTTCCAGAACAGCTGACCAAATTGAATAAATAAATTAAATAAATAAATATACTACGACAATACACACATCGCCATCTAGCCCCAAAGTAAGCGTAGCTTGTGTTATGGGTACTGAGATAGCTGATGAATATTTTTTTATGAATATAATACACATAAATACTTATAATAAACAGATAAGCATCCAGACACGGAAAACATGCATGCTCATCACACAAATATTTTCCATTTGTGGGAATCGAACCCTCGGCCTTTGACTCACAAAAGCAGGGTCGCTGCCCACTGCGCCACTCGGCCGTCATAACGAATTGTTATATACCGAACCTGCGCCGTGTTGCTCGCACTTTACATGGGGTATTTCTTACTGCACCAAGTTATTTTCTCTAATAGTTTATAATTAAAATTTTAAATAAAAAAAAATGCATAAATAGAAGTCATAATACATTGGGTGGCCGCTGTAAAACAAAATCATCCTTATCATCATTGTCAACCCATAACCGAACTAATACAGTGGACGAGTCTTTTCCAAGAATTAGAAGAATTAAGATCGCAGTGCACTACGCTGGCCAAGAGCGAACTATGGACTTTGAACGCCTTTGACAATATTGAGAACTTTCGGGCATGCAGGTTTTTTTGCCGTTAAAGGTTAAAGCAAGATATATTTATTCACTTTTAAATGATACTGTTACAACTGTTGTAACAAAGTCTGAAACTTTTTGTACTTCAAGTAATACTATTTTTACTACTTGTATTAATGCCACTTAGTACTTGTGCTAGTAGTATTAGGAATTCTCACAATGATTTAAACTAGCACCAAAATATACAGATATTTTGACGGTCCACACACATCGAAAGCTGAAGTCCATGCTACTAGGCTGTCTCTGCGAAAAATTTGCTTTACAAAGGCGATATATATATGTTTATTGAGCTCTTCTTGAGCTGTGTTTTACGCCATTGGTTGCCTGGAAGAGATCGCTACACATATATACAATAGTACCCATTATACAAAATAGTATTTATGTATATATAGGTATATATGCAAATATATATGTTTATTTAGCTCTTCTTGAGCTGTGTTTTACGCCTTTGGTTGCCTGGACTGGAAGAGATCGCTATGTAGCGATAACGCCGCCAAATTGTATACTTTCCTTAAATTTATATTTACAATTATTATATAAATTCATTCATTCATTCATCCCACCGCTGGACACCGGCCTCTTATGTCGAAATAGAGATAATGTCCACCACGCAAGTTGCAGGCTATAAAATATGAAAATAGTCATAGCACATACTGATTCATAGATTGTAGTATAGTAAAATGTGTATGTCGGTGGGCGTCTGTGTGGTCGTGAGTCACCCGGTTATTCCCGACATCCTGGCCCAATTACTCGTACGCGGGTAAAGGCGACGCCACCGTAGCCCGTAGCCTAGCCCCTTTTATTATCATCCGTTTATTTTTATAGTAGTAATGGACAGACCCAGCAGATGGATCGTCATCATCATCATATCAACCCATTAGCGGCCCGCTACAGGGCACGGGTCTCCTCCCACAATGAGCAGGGGTTAAGGCTGTAGTCCACCACGCTGGCCTAGTGCGGATTGGTGGACATAACACACTCTAGAAAAACGGTAGAATTCTCAGGCATGCAGGTTTCCTCACGATGGTGAGGATTCTCCTTCATGGTGAAGCAAGTGATATTTTAATAGCTTAAAACGCACATAAATTTGTAAAGTTTGAGGTGCGTGCTCGGATTCGAACTCGGCCCCCCGACAGTGAAGACGAGCTCCTACCCACTGGGCTATCACCCTTTCAGCAGATGGATGGTTAGCGGAAAACCATTGTAATATGAACAGATCAGTAAAATAGAAAAAGATGCTTATCGAAGGCATGTGCTTACGCATGACTGATACGGGCTACTGTGAACTAATAATTAACCAAGTTGCTGGAGATAGGCGCATAGGCGCATCGGAAGTCTTATAAACGCGCAACATCAGAGAGTGGACTGGAATCGCGAGTGCCGCCCAGCTGTGTAGCCTAGCGAGAGAAAAGGCGTAGTATTAAAACCTGGCGGCCAACTTTCTCTAGTTGAGGAGGCACCTAAAGAAGAAGAAAAAGATGAACCGATCAATATTTCGTAGGGTATGCAAGGAACACGAACTACAATGCCGCCCTGTGTCCATAAACCGGAAGCGTATGCGTTGTCATGTTGCTGTCACAAGAGAGCACAGATACGCGATTTGTCCAAAGAGTATAAAAGAAAAAAGTTGACAGAGAGAATCAGTGAGTATAGCAACACTCTGCGAACAAGTACTTAATGAAACTTTTTTGCGTCGGAAAATGGAACCGGCGGCGGCGTCACCAAAAATATATTTCGTGTTATAAAAAGCGGCTTCCCCTTAACGCCGCATCACGTGGGACGAAACGGACACGATTTACGGACTCTTTTATTTGGAGCAAAACCAGTGGAATGCGGAATAAAAAGATAAGTTGGGAAATTCGCCTTCGCGATAACCGAATCTCTAAATAGAATACACAACGCTTTATTACAACGAGATATATACAATTGCTTGTTACTATGGCGCATTTTTTGTTGCTATATTTCCTTTTTTTACTCTACAATTCTTCTTAAAAGTAGTGCTGTGTGGTGAGGCCAGATCAGAATACAGTTGTCACCACAACTTCTCTTCCCGCGTGTGTCGTACGTTGCGACTAAGGCAATATAACGGTGAGCGGTTACCAACCTGTTTGCACAGATCGGTGATTATGGGCAAACCCTCCCAGTTAGGAGGTTGGCCTTGAGTGCAGCAGTGGACTGTTATAAGCTACTGATGATTCTACAAATGAGTCCTTGACTGCAATCTCACGGTTAGTAATGATGCATTCTAATGATCGAGCTAACCTGTTAGGTATATATCGCAGTTATATTGAATAAATACCCTGATTTGGTTCCTACGCGAAATCATACTGGAACGCTTAATCGCCTGGCTGCACATCTTTGTCAGTGCTGACATGAGGGGCACGTTACCCTAACGCTGCTATTAGTAGGAATACCCATGCATTCGGAAGTACTTAATATTTATTACCACATTTTTTACCCACAGTTGGGGCTTATTCATCATCATCATATCAACCCGTTACCGGCCCACTACACGGCACAGGTCTCCTCCCGCAATCAGAAGGGTTTAGGCCGAAGTCCACCACACTAGCCCAGTGCGGATTCGTGGGCTTCACACGCATTTGAGTTCCCCATTAATAGGCATGCCGGTTTACAGGCCTCACGATGTTTTCCTTCACCGTTAAAGCAAGTGATATTACTGAGCCTTAATTAAAAATAAAACTGCAGTGTTACAACAAAGGTGCAATTAAAGTTACGTTAATGAAGTCACCTTCTAAGATAGGGGACTTTATTGAAGCTTGTTTTTTTATAAGTATTTTCTCGAAGAGTCCACGTTAATAAGGCATAGCATACATAGCGTATATTAGGTTGCATCTCCACGAGCAAGGACATCGCAGCAACAGAATCGACATGTCATTAAACTGAAACTGAAGTAAAGCCTTCACACGGCGTGTCTTCTAATATTCACAATGATTACGCTAAGCTAGTACAAATATTATATAATAATTAGTATTTAAAAATCAGCTGTCATTTCCATCCGTTCTGTCACGGCTCAGGGTTTTCGGAAACAATCATTTGTGCCCAGTTTGAAGTGGTAGGTATAACAAAAGCCGACATCGTGTGAACCGTTTAAAACGTCCAAAAATTAAAACAATATTTGTATATTGTTTTGAAGTGTTGCTTTAATTTTTTTTTATTCCACTACAAATTCGCCCTGCACTGCAATCTCACATGCAGGTAAGTGATGAAGCAGTTTAAGATACTAAGATGTGCCATAGATATGCCATACCCCTAAAAGATTAGCTCCTTGGATTTAATTGTTAGTCGTATGGTAGTAATTTTAAACACATACCCCTAATTGGTTTCTACGCGACATCGTACCGGAACGCTAAATCGCTTAGCGCTAAGCCTTCCCTAAGGCGGAAAAGATAGCTTACTGTTTATAACTTTGGCCTCCCTTAAGGGGACTTCAAAACTATACCTACACTTTCCAACCCCTTAGGTTTCACACTATTAGGGGTAGATTTTCTTAATATCCCTTCTTAGCTAACTGTCTAGTTTAAAACCCTATCCCACCAGCGTTACGCGAGCGTCAGCGTTTCTTCAAAGTCTACACAGCGACAACGTCGCGTTATCGCGACATCAACGTCACGAGTCTCGAGTGGCAAACGTTCGCAACGTAAACGATGCGTCAACGCAACGCTAACGTTGCGCACATGCTGCGAATTCAGCAGGGCTAGCACGGGCGGGAGATAAAATTATATCCCCTGACAAGGGATATAATTAACGTGCCCACCTGCTAAATCACTGGAACATGGAATAGGAGAAGTTTACCCCCCCTTATTTAAACATGTATATTATTTGGATATCACTTCCACTTGTGCCAGTGCTCTGAGAGTTGATAAAGCTGATAACTCCATTTATATATATCCCGGGGATATAATTTTTTCCTGCCCATGCTAGCCGTGCAGGCGTACAATGAGAATGTTGTGCTATGTCATCGTGGCAACAACGCTGCTACGATGACGATTTAAAGAAAGACAAAGCTCGCATTGGCCGCTATTAAATAGCAAAATTAAAAAAAAAAAAGTGTGTGTCAGCTCCGACGCACGACTGGAGTTTACTCCTTAAGTACGATTGTTGAAACATACACAAAAATAGTTTATTTAACTGAATAAAGATTAATACCATATGAAAGGGTAAATTAAAAATCCTGTGTAATTTATTCACACACGGCGGAAGTGTAACTTCTTAGAAGTAGCCTACGGGAGATTGAGGTGGATGTAGAGTATCTGAACTCTTAGGATGAATGTAATGTTTATTATTTAGTTTCCATGGTAACTAGAATAGGTAAAAAAAAATATTATGTTTTCTATCTCACTCTGTCCTATACATTTATGTGTTAGTTTCTTTATCTAGATATTATTCGGTTTCCTTGTTAACTTAAATAGTAAAAATAAGTCAAATTAAACGAAAGCGACGTTGCATGTTTGCGCATCACGGTTGCCGGGCATGCAACGTCGCAAAGCGAAAACGTAACGAGGTCATCCATTAGTAGATTTTACTCGTCACATTTTTCTCATACCTTATATATGAACATCGATTCTTAAGGAGTAAACTCCAAAATTTCGCTTTATATAAATTTTAAATTGCCTTAATAACCAGTGAATCAGTCAGTGAGTGGTATATATCGCGTTTAAATATAAAAATACATTAATCCGTGTCAATAAAAATGTTCGGTATAATAATGAAGGCAGTCTGTTTCCAATACAAACTAAGTAGCCGGTTTAGACTGATAAGGCGGTAAGTGAG
Source organism: Pararge aegeria (assembly GCF_905163445.1). Lineage (NCBI taxonomy): Eukaryota > Metazoa > Arthropoda > Insecta > Lepidoptera > Nymphalidae > Pararge > Pararge aegeria. The sequence goes on along the minus strand of NC_053195.1, from coordinate 2,590,518 downwards.
GAGGGATTATTTATTGATATTATCAATTAAGCACACTGGACGGTCCGCTGCGCTGAGGGTCTGAGACGACTTTGTTAAATCTCATTTGCATAAACTGAGCCCAGGCTTCCACTGCGAAAATAAATGCTTTTAGGGTTGCCAAGACACCCATCCCTAATCAATATCCTTACTAATAATACCTATTATAAATGCGAAATTGTTTGCATTATTTAATTTTAAGTTGACATTGTAATTTAATTTCACAATTTTTGATGCCTTAATTTTCTGACATTTTGTATAAATTGGAAAAATAATTTTATAATTAAGGTGTTATTATATATAATTTGCATGCCATAGAATGGCAGATTGTAGCACGTAACTTGTTATGTTTTATTATAAGATCAAATTTGTTAACCTGCAATCACGCAAATAAAGATTTGAATTTGAAAGTGTTTGTTTGTTAATTTGTTTGTGTTTGCTCCAACTAAAACAACCAATCAACTTTACTTTTGGCATAGAATTAGTTGCCGTAGCATATTTTTAGTGATACTAAAGCTTTTTGTGACAGAGCTAGACCGGGAAAGTACTGCCAACATGCTTATGTCTGCCACTATGGTTGTCGTGGTCGCTGGTGTAATTACAGACACATGAGGCTTAACACCTACGCCTCATATTGATGGACACAGGGCAACACATTGCAGGATGTTTTCCTTGCACGCATTGCATTTATAGGCGATAGTTTCCAACTTACCATCAGGAAGGCTATCTGCTAGGTATATTATTAAAAAAAATATATATATATAATTATATTGTTAAAAGTAGCCTATGTTACACTTAATTCTTTCAACTAATTATATGCCAAAAATCAAGTTGATTGGTTGCTAAGTTAGGGCGTGAAGAAAGGACAAACAAACCAACACACTTTGGCATTTTTAATATTGGCAAGGATGTCAATATGTGTTTGTACGTCTGTCCTTCTTCCAGAAATAGCTTACCGCGGGAAGAGCTAGTTAATAAGTTAGTAGTTTTGAGAAAAATAATAAATAATAATATATGTAAAGAAGAAATAAAACAAAAAATAAGTGTAATGCGAAGTGAAAAGCAAAAAATATTTTTACCTACAACATTTCTTAAGTCGTTGCCGAATAAAACGTAAAAAATATTAATAATAACATTTCTAGCTAGTTTTACTTTACAACAACTTAAAAGTGTTGTAGAAATTATTTATTTTCAGTACCAATACTGGAAAACCGAAAACAAAAAAAAATATTTAAATCGGTCCAATTGTTTTTGAGTTTTTGCGAGAAACACAAAAGGCAGTTATAGTTATTTTTACAATCTCTTATGACAATAAATATCCGACCATATGTACATTTCACACCTAAACTTAGCATACACATATAAAGTGCGCAAAGAAATGCAATGCAAGTCGGGATAATAATAAGGCCGCGGGGCAAATGTGGCCCTAGGAATGTTGCGAAGTCTAGCATTAAAGTTAATGCATTTACCGAGTTGAGATAACAATCAGAACCTGCAATTTAACGTGTTAGGTGCCAGCCCTAGACGTATTAATCACTTCACGCTCCAGGTGTCTGACAAGCAGCACACGCTTAATATTTTCTGGCTTATCTTCCATCTCTGTCCCACTAATTAAGGGTATATATGTCTGTCCCTCCTGCCTTTCTCGCTCGGCGCAAGGCCCAGCAATTGTTGTAAAATTGTCTGAAGACCAATTAATATATATCAACAGTAGGTGGTGGGAACGCGTGTGGGCCACTGTTTTGTTTTTTTTTGATGACACGTCCGCAGTCCTACCTGATGGTATGTGACAATTAGATAGCACTAAGGTTAGCGGTGATAGTGGTTCGATGTCCGGCACGTACCTGTACCTTTATCTTTTCGGAGTTATATGCGTTTTTAGTCTTAATATTACTCGCTTTAAGTGTGAAACTTGGCCAGCTTGGTAGAGCGTACCCACAGCTTACACCTATCTTTTTTTTTTTGTAGGTTTGTCTTTGACTGGAATCACCTACTGGCAGGTGATGATACAGTCTTAAATGGTAGCGTGCTAACTTGTTAGGGGTATGGCAATAATAGGCGATATCGTATTAAAGCAATAAATCGCTTTGCGGCACGTTTTTGTAGGTAGGTTTTTTTTATACTCAATCAATGATGGATAAAGCGGATAGCCTACTTGATGGAAAGTGGAACTCTGTCTAAAAGGTTAGTAACTAGCCAAGGCGGAAGCCTCCCACCAGACAAGACCAGAAAAGAAAGAAATTCCCAAAACTACCTAATTGCACTGCCGGGACCCACACATTCACATTTATACAGCACAAACTTCTGCAGTGAGTCCATAATTTCTATGTAAAGCAGTGTTCGTTTATTACCATCTGCGTTTTACACTTCATGCGATAAATTATCGAGCGTGTGACACTTTTGATGTTAGAATCCCATGATTCAAAGTCAAAGTCAAAGTCAAAAATATCTTTATTCAAGTAGGCCCACAGGTGGCACTTTTGATGCGTACATAAGAACCACACGGTAGTGAGATGATGGCGAAAACCACATTCGTAAACTTAAAATTAAAGCTACGAGCTAAGCTAAGCTAAAGCTACGCGTCCTGGTCTAAGAAGAAGCCCACAACAAACTTAGCCGGGTTTATATTTTTGCACGTAAAAACATCTATGGATATAGGCAGCCGTTAATAAAAATATTCTGATAAATATCGATAAATGTATATGAAAGAAAATTAATGTTAAATAAGTATATAAATAAAAATAAATAAATATAACTACGACATTACACAAATCGCCATCTAGCCCCCAGAGTAAGCGTAGCTTGTGTAATGAGAACTAAGATGACTGATGAATATCTATCTATATGAATAATATACATAAATACCTATAATATACATATAAACATCCAGACATTCATGTTGATCACACAAACATTTTCCAGTTGTGGGAATTGAACCGCCGGACTAAGAAAGCAGGGTCGCTGCTTGGTCACTGCGCCAATCGGCCGTCAAACTAAATATAAAAAAAATTGGATGGAAATATGGAAGGTAAAAGGAGTATAGGATAACCAAAGAAGAGATGTGTGTGAAAAGGGCTCATAAAAGTAAATGTACGAAAAAGACATGAATGAATGGATGAATGAATGAATGAATGAATATACTTTTATTGTACACCACACGCAGAAAATTCACAAAATACAAATAAAACGTTAAGGTAGAAGGTAACACTTGGCAGCCTCATCGCTATATAAGCGATCTCTTCCAGGCAACCAAAGGCGTAGAAGAAAATACTTTAGAAGCTAGACAGGTTGCGCCGATCCCACCAAGCGTGGTACAAGGATAAAAAGATGTCTATGAAAAAAACTTAGTTATTAATAACGGAGTAATAAAAACTTAGTTAAATTAAATAAGAGGGTTGTTTTTATGTGTGTTACTGGATGATTGATGTACCCTTCTTTATCTTAATAATCTCTATAACACTAAGATAACGTTAATAGCAATTAGACATTTTATTCGCTCATTAATTAAGGTAACTTGCCAAAAGTGTTTCGCTTTTAGCAAGTTACTTATTTTTTATTAATGAACGAATAACGATTGATCATATCATAAAAAGTTTGGTGTATTTTTATCATATCACCGATGAATATTATAAAATGTATTTCTGGTTCAATAAAACTTTTATAATGGTTTTGGATACCAAAATAGCACCGTGATAAAGGTACAGAAATTATTCGTTAAACATTTTTTTAAACTATTACATAGTTACTATAACATCGGCGCGCCACGTAAAATACTAGTGGTTCTCCACGACTTGTCTGTCTGTTAAGTAACATTTTCCAAAAACAAAACATTTATTTTACGATCCACCGCAAACATATCGCCCGCCAACGCTATGGCTTCGTTTCCTCGCCCCTTATGAGTCTTACCGCGATGGTATAGCCTAGCCTATAGTGGTAGTAGAACTTTCCGCCACTCTTATTTCTGCCGCTAAGCAGCATTGCTGACGCCAAGCAATCTGCCTGCCGGTGTAATTACAGGCGCATGAGGCTTAAGCTTTTCTGTCTGGTGGGAGGCTTCGGCCGTGGCTGATTACCAACAAACAAGAGATTTAGCGTTCAGGTAAGATGTCGTGTAGAAACCGATTTGGGGTATAGGTGTAAGATAATCCTTATCACGGCTAGCAAGGGCAGGAGACAATTATCTTCCCGGAGAAAGGATAACAATTTACTTTTCTCACAGCTTGATCAACTCTCAGAGCATTGGCGCACAAGTGGAAATAATATCCAAATAACATCTTATCTATACTTATAATAAAACTGTAACTGGAAGATTTCTGTACATATAATATATTTTGAAAATTTGACCGGGGGATGCTTTATAATCGATACTGAGTCCAAAACAGATTTTTATTTAATTTTTGTCTGTCTGTCAGTCTGTCTGTCCGGGCATCACGTAAAATCCTACTGAACGGATTTAAATAAAATTTGGTATAGTGGTAGCTGATATCCCGGGTCAACATAAAGGATACTTTTTATCTGTGAAAACTATGAAAACTTTTATCAATTTTACTTCACCGATTAAATTTGCACCGATTTTGATAATTCTTTTTTTATTTGACAGTGTGTACTACCAAACATGTATTGTCTAATTTTAAATCTTCACAGATAACAGCGAGTCGCAAAGCATATGGGAAAACGATCGAATGCATGCGTACCATCTTACTTATATTATAAATGCGAAAGTTTGTGAGTATGTATGTGTGAATCGATGGAGATGTTTAAAGTAATCATTATTACTTTAAAAAAAGCCCGGGAGGCTATAGGCCCGCTTTTTGTTATAATTTGTCAATCAAAACACTGGTACAATCTTAAGATGGTGACGTTCCTATCAGATCTTTATCCAAATAAATAGTTTTATAGTTAAAATTGATTACGTACCTGCAAATTCCTCTTTAAATTATTCAAATTGGACCTAGCGTTTAGACGTTACGACGGGTATAGAAATGCTTAAAAATATTTTAATTATATTTGATGCAGACGAAGTTGCGCGGGTCAGCTAGTATATTATATATTTCTTGTGTGCGTGTGTATGTCACTGAACTCCTCCTAAACGGCTGGACCGATTTGAATGAATTTTTTGGTATGCGTTTTAGTGGCACCCTGGATCGTTTAGATTGACAAATCAGCCCGACAGATGGCGCTGGGGTCCGCTTTGGGGTACAGTATGTGTATATAAACGGGGGTAAACTTCTCCTATTCCATGTTCCAGTGATTTAGCAGGTGGGCACGTTAATTATATCCCTTGTCAGGGGATACAATCTGGGGATATATTTTCATTGGGTCCGTGCTAGCCCTGCACGTTAGCCCGTTACCATCTTAGATTTCATCATCTCTTACCAGCAGGTAAGATTGCAGTCAAGGGCTAACTTATACTGGAAGAATAAAAACCTCATTCTCAGCTGGCCTACTACAGAGCACGCACGACTCGCTTACTCGTGCCTTGTAGACAAGCAATGAGTTAGTACCTAATGATAGGATACATTATTCCGTCGGCATTGGTATAATAATAATAAGATTTCAACTTCGGGTCAGTGGCGTGCATAGACTCTTACAATGCCTATCCTTAAGTCTTTTATAACTCGTAAATAACTTAAGGATAGGCATTGCAAGGGCTGTATAAAGTCTACCCTTAAGTATTTATAACTCGTACTGAAGATTTTCTTCATTTTATATCATCTGCATACCCTGTGCATACCCTCTATGCACGCCACTGCTTGGGGTAAGGGGATATATTGTTATTATCAATCAGACAACCCCAAACCTTTAATTGCAAGTGAGTTTCGCAATATTTTGGAGTTGTATTTAGTATGCAGTCGTAAAACAAACGACTCCTTAATAAACAATGTAAGTGCGAGGGGTTTACGATGCCGTTTTATGGTGCAATTCGAACGGTTATCAAATCTGGTAGATGGATTGCATTCCCGTTTTGTTTTGATGAGGGGCTCGTATACAGGATGGCCGGTCAGTTGACTTCATAAAAAATATTTTGGTCGGTATGTTGTGGAGTATTCGTATGTTCAGAGATTTTTTTTTTTTCTATAATTTTAATTGGTACCCCACAACATACCGGACCCCCCGAAAGAGACGTAGTCCTAACAATAAGCGTATAAATCAAGCGTCAATAATTCGTCTTTCCTAACGTCAAAAGTTGTCTGGAAGAGATCGCTTTAGCGATAAGACCGCCTTTGCACGCTCAATTTGTAAAAATTTCAATTGGGGTACAAAATTTGGGGTAAAAATTTAAGTTAAAAGTTTAACTTAAATTATCAACTTTAAAATAAAAAATTCAAGTAATAATTCACGAAACTAATTTAAATTTTTAACTTTAGACTAACATTTTCATAACTTACATTACTTACGAAGCTGATTATTTTATGTATAAAAGCACAACTCATGAGAATTCAGTTGCAAAAAAATAAAATACTAAAAAAAAAATATTTTGCCTTTTTTAGAAATTTTTTAAGATGTTCATGTCGAAATTCCTCAAAAAATCCAAAACTATAATAAAACGCTGACCATACATGGGGGGGGCATTCGGATACTTCACAACATACCGGACCAAATTTTTTTGTGACGTCAATTGACCGGCCAGCCTGTATACTATAGCCTCCTATAGATGGACAAACTCATCTTCCCCTATTAAGGAGATTTAATGCGTTGATGCCATAACGATGTAAGTAGAAGTGGATAGCGAAGAAACACCGTTAACAACCCATTACAGATCCACTACATGACATGAGTCTCCTCTTAGAATGAAAAGGTTTAGGCCTTAGTCCACCACGCTGGCCAATTGCGGACTGGTAGAGTTCACTTCACTTTGAAGACATTATGGAGAATTCTCGGGTACTTCGTAGGAAATTTCAAGAGTTTCTCCTACTTCATGAAAACAAGCGATATTTAATTGCTAAAAACGCACATAACTCTGTTTGTGCCAAATATATCTGTTTTGTGCCAAGTATCGATCACCCGAGAGAGACGTAGTCCTAACAATAAGCGTAGAAATCAAGCGTCAATAATTAGTTTTTCCTAACGTCAAAGGTTGTCTGGAAGAGATCGCTTTAGTGATAAGACCGCCTTTGCACGCTCTATTTTCTATTCTAAGTTTCATCTGTATATGTGTTTACTTTATATAAAACTAGCTGTTGCCCGCGACTTCGTCTGCGTTTGATTTTGTTTTTTGATGTGGCATTAAATTTAAATAAAATCTAAAAAAACTTAAAGTATTCAGTATCGCTAAGCCTTAAAAGAGAGGTTTGCTGCTGTCTGCTGAGGAGTTCTGCCCTCTATCTCCAACCACAGTTTGGGCAAAATTAAACACGTATTATAAGCTCTATAGTACAAAAATAATTATTTAAATCGGTTATAATTTGTCGGAGTTATGGAGTAAAATCGTCAAACACTCATCCCCTCTCCCATAGAAACCGAGCTTAATGTCGGGATAAAACGTATCCTATATTACTTGTAACACTTCCAAGAACATGGGTACAAAGTTTCATGGGTATAGTTTTTGCGTGAAAGCGTAACAAACAAACTTACTTATTGACATTTATAATATTAGTAGGGAAGTAGGGATTACCCACCAAAATCAATTTCATAAACATTGGTTGTTAATCACATAGAATTGAAATTGTTTCGTGAGACTATTTATTAATTAAATAATAATTATAAGAGTATTTGTAAAAAAATCCTAATCAATTTAGTAAAATATCTGGCCAATATGAATTTATAGTTACCAAAAGTTTAATTATTTATCCACTTTATAAAATTACTGTAACAGTTAGTTGAAACGACGGATAGACACGTAGGGTCCTTTTTATCCCTGTAAACAAACTGGAAACGGTGATAGCGCAGTTTGGGGGGGGGGGGGGGGGCCGAGTTCGAATCCCAGCACGTACCTCTAACTTTTCCAAGTTATGTGCGTTTTAAGTAATTAAAATATCACTTGCTGCACCGGTGAAGGAAAACATCGTGAGGAAACCTGCATGAATGAGAGTACTCGATTATGTTCTCAAAGGTGTGTGGAGTCCACCAATCCGCACCGCAGCGTGGTGGACTAGGGCCTTAACCGCTTCGCATTGTGGAAGGAGACCCGTGCCCTGTAATGGACCCATAATGGGTTGATATGATAATAATAACAATCATTTATTTAGGCTAAAAATAATGGATACAATAATTTCATGAATGCCCTAACCTCTGCGGAAGGAAAACCTGTGTTACAGAGGGTAGCTCCTACCAGTTGTTACAAAGGGTGCTTATTTATTTTAAACCTATGCTTTATGAAAATGATGATGATGATGATGAAACAAACTGCTCCCACGTGATTTGTATAAAAACTTAGTAAACGCGGTCAAAGATACAAGCGGGCAACAGTGCTAGTATTTAAATGTTATTAAAACGTTTTTGTTTTTTTTACATTTTCATTATTTTTTTTCATCATAACTATGATGTCATTGTTTTATTTTATAACAAATTACCAAATGAAATCTTTGAGTTGTCTCTCAATAAGTTCAAAGTTTATATAAAACGTAAGCTTACAGAAAAATCCTATTATAATATTAAGGAAACTTAAACGATAAAAAAGCTTGGGTGTGAATTGCTCTAGCTTCATAGCTTAATTTAAATTTACTGGAAGATGGTGATAACAAAAAAATAAATTTACCCGGCTAAAGTTTGTTGTGGGCTCTTCTTAGACCAGGGCGCGTTTGGAACCCTCGTAGCTTTAGATTTAAGTTTGCGAACGAAGTTATCACCATCCCGTTACAATTATGTAAACAATTATGTATGAACGCTTCATAAGTGCCTGTGATAGGCCTAAATGAATAAAGAAATTTTGAATTTGTTTTTGAATTTGATCAAATACTGAGACACAATAGCAATGGCCGACTTGGGGCCCAGAGGAGCCAAAAGCCGCTTACACGTGTAACTCACATATTAACGTTTAATACGACGTAATATATATACTACGCGTGATATGTTACTGATAAATTAGCGGAAGTACAACAAACTTCCATCAATGATATTATATTCATATAACAAGGCCATCACGTGTTTTTAACCGTCTTAAAAAAAGACGAGGTTTATGTTTTCGGAGTATTTAGATAGACGCATAAATTTGCATTGTTTACACAATCACATAACATAACATAACGCCTGCACACTCGAAAGGGTGACGCAGAAGTATTCATTACATTAAAGTAGGTCCCTTTTTATAAAAGTCAGTAGAAGTTGTTTATTTTTCAGCACTGGAGGCTAGTTGTAGCACACAGTACTTATTCAAGCTTGATTTTAAGTTCAAAAATTTATTTACTTTCGGTTCGGCTTTCGTAACATTTTTTTGTAAAGATGTTTCCTACACATATAAAAAACTACAAATGATTAGAACATTTCTTTAGAAGTAACAAATTACTAATTAAGAGTTAAAAGGTTTTTAAAATAAATGACAACTATAAATCACCATCATATGAAATCGAGCTTTTACCGCCGAAGACATCTACATGTCATCTGTCATGTGAAAGATTACATCTACTTCTGAAAAAAAAAAATGTTTGGTTACGCTGATTTGGTGGTAAAGGCTCGATATATATGTGTATAAGACCGGATAGCTATCTTAAATAAGTTAATTTTGTAATTAATGGAGAAAGTTTACGTTACTGGAATCTCTCCCAAGGGTCTCAATTCGGCCCTCAGCTGTTTAACGTTTATAACACTAATAACTGAACTTTTTTAACAGTTTTCATAATTCACCTTATGCTATTAGTTTCACAATCGATAACTGTGACAAAGCAAGGTGCTGTTTGTGCATAAAGAACACCTGGCTGTTATAATGAAGAACAAGACTATAAAAAAACAAAAGTTACTATACAAATGTAGACCGGAGTACAACAATACCTATAGAAACTGGGCATAATGTACCAAGCTGCAGGCTAGTGAAATAATTTCCAAATATGCAAAGGCAGGTAGACGGACGGGGTGCTCAGGTAGTCGCCAAAATACTCGTATTATCAGACGCAAACAAAACATCCGGCGCCACGTCCGAGGTGATAATTGCTTCCACGAACAGAGATACATCAAGGTTTTTTTAAATTATACTTAGTAGATATCCATATCTTTAGTTTAAGATAGCAGAGCATTTAACTAATTAATAAATGTAGCACAATATGGGATAGAAGGTGGCATTACTTCGCGGACAAAGTATGAAAATTAAGCTTAATTTGCTATACCAAACATATCTTCGCATTGTACTCTTACGTAGTCTTAAAGTTTCGCTCGGAAACCGGAGCTTCCTCAGGAGATGTTGATTTTACAACAGCCTTAAGAAGTTACACTCCGTGTCCTTACAACATTACTTACTCTATGCCACAAATTAAATCGATTGGATGCTCAATGAAGGATAAACCGACAAATACACTATTGCATTTAAAATATCAAGAGGATTCCATCATACTGTTACATTACCCATCCAATGGAATGAGATTTCACTGCATTTCACTAATGTTTCTTACAATTAATTACGATTTTACTATTTATCAAAAATAAAATATCTGCTCTTTTAAAAAACAGTGCAAGTGTTTCATTATCAATTCCATTTCTTTTTTGATAATTTATCTAAACTTTGACTTTCGACAGCATTATTTACTTCAGTGCCTACAGCACCTTAGTAATGAAGTGAGTCCATTCGTCGTCTAATTATTGCACTATTAATTACTATAGTACTATTTCCATAGATGCATCTGCTCTTTTGAAAGAAAAATGCAGACGTCACGTGTACCGTTACAGTTAAAGCAACGGCTATAGCTTTCAAAAGCGTAAATTTCTATATGAATTAAAAATGTGCAAGCTCGAAAAACCTGTATTAACAAAGGATTAGGACCAATTCAACGTGAGCAAACTTCCTGTTACAATATGTAAAGATATGCGTCCGATCAATATTTGGTCTCGGAATTAGATAAAATATCGACCGCCCTACTCGCTCACGATCTTAGAATCAAAAATAGGGTTGTCACTTATAATAGTCTATTCATAATATTGTATGCTTTAATTATTTAAGGACAGTTTTATTAATGGTACAATTGGTAGACCAAGAAGTTTATCTCGAGAAAATATATCTTTTTATATTTTGTAAGTGAGGTAACAGTAATAACATCCACCATCATCATTTCCAATTTTCGTTACTAGTCTACTACAGGGCAAAAGTATCTTCTCAAAATAAGATGGGTTTAGGACAACGCAACGCAAACACAACGCTAGCCAAGTGCGTATTGATAGACTTCACACGCCACGCCGTTGATAAAATTATGGAGTATAAACGTAACTCCCAGGCATGCAATTTTCCTCATGATATTTGTCTTCACCGTTAAAACAAGTGATATTAAATGCTTATATTAAAAACATTTAATTAACCTATAGTTAAAGTATTTTCATCAAATGTCAACAAGTGTGCAAGTCTGTTATTTAAACGCTTTTTGAGCGGTTTCAAAAAAGAAACAGGTTCTAAGTTCGACTGTTTGTATTTTGGTTTTATTACATTTTATGTTTGTTCCTCGATAATTTTGGACCGTTTATAGAAATTATTTTATTGTTTGAAGTATTCTCATCGTCACGTCGAATGTGTTAGGGTAACATCATCCCATGGAAATACAGGGAAATACAGGGAAATCTTGGAATTTCCAGAGTTTGTTTAACTGTTTGAAATCAAATTAAATCTATTAATGATTAAAATTTTTTGTATCTGGTTCATTAAAGTCAGTTGATAATTTTTCGAAAAAGTGAGCTACATTTAGATCTAACTAGGTTCATTACAAAATTTTGTATATTAATCCTTACTATAATATTATGAATGCGATGTTTGTTTGTTTGTCTCTCTTTCACGCCCTAAATAAGCAACCCATCTACTTGATTTTTGGCAAAGAGTTAGTTAAAAGGACGGTGAGTAGCAGAGGCTACTTTTTTCTCGGGAATATAAACGGTTCCCACGAAATTAGTAAAAACCTGTAATAAGCTCGGACGAAGAACGCGAGCAACAACTAGTTAGTTATACTTCCTTAATTTATATGTTTCATGGTCACAGAGTACCAGAAATTCATGCGTATTATTTTATTGGCCTCTTACATTCGAGTTAACAGGTTGTTCTAATGTTTTCTTGTTTATAGCAACGTTGGATAATTTCATCAGTTTTTATGGGACACTTAGGTCTAGTGTATCGTCATAAGTCTTCCTTTATGGGGAGAATAAATCCCATAAGTCCTAGTTATAATTCCATAAAATAGTTGCCAGACAGTACCGATTTCAGGAGATATGACAGTAGTTAATCATCCCAATTGGTTATTTGTTCACCATAAATATACCGAGCTTATAACTTACATCGAATAAACAACAACATTTGACCATAAAGGGGATACGAAAAATAATTTTATTATTACTTACCATATCGCTCAGAGGAGACAATTCGACTGAATGTTAATTTGTCTAGCCTTGTTTATGGTGGGTAGTTATAAAAAAGATTTAGGGACCCTCGTGGAAAGGTGAAAAGTACGGCAATATGTCTCCATACCGCTCCAGTTAATTGCAAGGTCTGGGGGAGAATGACAAACGAGGTTATTTTTATGTCTAAGCACCCCCATCGTCGGGATACAGGGGATTTTAGGTCGTTTTTCAGTCTTTATACCCATTTTCCTGTCTGTTACTTATTAGATTCACAGTAGGCACCTACTTACGTAAGAGGCCCCTTGAATAATGAGTAAATCCTACGTTAAAAAAAAGAATGCTACAACTATACGAGTACAGTTTTTAGTGGTTAAAATAGAGAGATTTTACAGCTACGCAGTAAATATTATGGTGCAGAAGTTTACTATGATATTTACATCGTAATAGTACCTATAATATCTACAATACATATACAATACTAAATCACATCTGAATACACGAACACGAAACAGGTATAAATTAAGATTACCCAAGACTAGAACTAAGTATGGCAGTAAAACTATACAGGTTGAGGGAGCATTACTATACAATAGTCATGCAAAAAAATTTTTTTTATGAGAAATCGTTCAAATCATTTAAAAATAAGCTAAAGCATTGTTTAAATTTCTTATAAACGCGCCACCTTATATTTTATTTTACTACTAAATGCTGTTATTAGTTTAAGCTGCTAGTTGTGTATCGCACTACTATATAATATATTACCAATTCTTTATGTAAATTTTGATTTCGCATTAAGTGAAACTGTTTTTTTTGAGAATAACTGTCTTTTTACCTAAGTGTGCGCACTTTGGCGTTTTGCGATATAAACCTGTGACTTGTCAGTCCATTTATCGAGCTAATGAGAAATATACTAAACAATAATCATGCCTGCAGATTACGAGTTGAGGAAATGCCATAGATTAATACTCAGGAAAAATATGCCAAAACTTGTCAATATTTTTATCGAACTAATAAAAAAAAAGGAAAGAGTAGCGGCGGACTATCGAGAGAGCTATGCTACGTGATCAAATCAGAAATGAGGAGATCCGCAGAAGAACTATTGTTACGACATAGCTAAACGAGCTCGGGAGGATCGATGTACATTGTGGTCCCAAGGTCCTGTAATGGCGACCCCGCACTGGAAAATACAGTGTTGATCGATCCCAACGAAATGGACGGACGAAATTAAGCGAGTCACTGGGATCCGCTGGAAACGGCCACGTCCGTAGTTATTGGAACTCTGTACAAAAAACCTATGTCCAGCAGTGAACGTCACTACGTTGAAAAATAAACTTCACAACAATCACGTCTGCAGATTTCGTGTACAATATTAAAATGCTATAGCAGTAATCCTCTTGAGGAAAATACCGCAACTGCATACTCAGGCACGTTCGAAACGTCAAAAATAAAAGTTATGTGCTTAGATATTGCTCTATTTAAATTCATTGCGAGCGGCGCATGGCAATTTGCAATTGTTCGAAAGACATAAGTCGTTATAAGCACTATTAGAGGGGGATTAAGGCCATAAAAGCTATTGAAGGGCGAGCAGACCCAGACATTAGGTAGAAGGGTTCAGAAGGGACTGTGCAGACAATAGGTTTGTTTGACTCAATTTTGAGTCTATGTGTGTAAGTTTATTAAATAGCGGTTGTCCACTACATATACCAATAATACAAACCGAAGGTTTTTATTTTTTTACGAAGCTAACCGCAGAGTTTAATGTTTTTTACTGTGAAAAACGTAGAACTTTTACATAATCTTTTAACCCGTAATGAGGAATTCCGAAAAAGAGTAGAGCTATCATACGCACTACGATAAAGTTATGTCTACAGAAACAATACGAGACAATCAAGCTCTACTGGGAGTAGTTATCTTTGCGCAGTCTGAGTCTCACTCAGTGCAAGACTACCCACCGAAACAATGTCATTAACTGCTGTGATGAAATATTATTTTAATAATTTTTTTAAATCTAATCATTAATTAAATGTGAATTCTTCCAAAAACTTTAACTAGTTATAACTCCGTGTATCATAATATCCGAATAACATAATATCTCAAAGTGAAAGATATCGCGGTAAATTTTACCCAAAGTTTAAGTCTAGACAAACCTTTTGTCAGAAAAACAACAACAAAAAGATTTAGTACTTTTATCTCCTTGTTGGGGGGAAAATGTGATGCGTAAAATATTTAAGCAATTTATTGTACTTGAAGGTTGGACTGTATCTTAGAACTGATTTACTAAAGTAGGGTACTTTAGTAAATCAAATCGAAGATGTGTTTCAATTGGCCAGTAGTACGTGTATTCAACTGCGGATCACGATGTCTTGGGTTCGATTTTGGGATCGAAAAGTGAAAAGTGGGAAAAGTGAAAGGTGGGTTTTTTTTTTTTTTTACTACCAGCCGGACTTGAGAATTTAGCGGTGTCCACTTCAGAGAGCACTTTAAAACTTCGGACCCGGTTATAATCAACACCATGTAAATAATTGTACAAACCCGCCAAATTGCACTAGATTAACGCCACGGGTTTATGCATGAAACCATGTATACTATAGGTGAAGAGGCGTATACCCAGCGGTAGAAAATATGTAGTACACGTGATCATTTAATGTAACTAAACGATTCTGTGATAAGATTTATCTTACAACATTCGAGATCAATGTTACAATCTAACTTTTGTCATTCTGTTCATGTGGTAACAAACTTATACCTATGGCACCTCCTTAAGAGGAAAATTTTGGAATAGGGCAAAAACTTCTTAACTGTTTACATGTCCAAAACATTTAGCTGGAGGATTCAAGAAAATAATTAAACATTTTAATGAGCGTAATTTTTTTAAAACATACAAAGAGCTCGACCGATCTGCATATATAATCTTCACTAAATGTTTGCAGAACCAAATATACAGTAGCTACACAAAATATTATAGATAAAATCTTAAAAATTATAAAAAAAAAATACTCAAAATTTGAATTAAAATTTTTCGTATGCATGTTAAGTAACAATGTATACATATATAATATTTTAGCAAATCTGCCTTTATGTGTCCGTTCGGTTAAAGAAAAAAGGTATCGTCGTTCAGACTGGTTATAATCTATGGACGACATAAGTTTGAGTAGGAATTCAAAATGACAGGAACACAGGTAAAAAAGGAAGGTCATAAAAATGGCTGTAGAATGCGATTGAAGAAGTTATGTGCTATAAGTTCAGATAGATTGATGTTTGAGTTTATTATGAGTTATGCTGCAATTAGTGATACTTAACCGATTAAACGCTATAAGATATGAATATGGGGTTTCTTATATATGTACGTATTAACATCACTTAAACAAAAACATCGATGGATTTATACAATCTATATAAGGAAGTCGGTTATATAAACGAGAAATTAAAAAAAAAAAAAAAAAACACAGCATTATGAAATTGATTCTATAAAGTTATTCTTAAGAGTTATAATGAGGTACTCGTCGATTACGCAGCAATTTTAAATTTCTAACACCGCAATTAGCAACAGGGAATCAATAATTCAACCGGCTTAACTCCAATAAAGACCGTGCAAACCTTTTTTCTAGCACCTGAACATATTAACCTTATCCAACATTGCGAAAAAAAAGTCAATAGAACGGTTATTTTCTTCCAATAGTCAGTAATTCAACACGCTTCGACAGTTATGAGCTGGGTTATACAGGGTGAGATTTTAAAAGAGATCATTGAGTCGCAAATCATTAATTCTTGTAATTTATATTTGTTTCATTGCTACTTACTTAGTTATCATTATTTTTCTTTTCTTTTATTTATTGCAGTTTTTTTTTTGTGTACTTTGATTTCACTTTTAAGCTTGCTGTAATAATTTAAAGGTTTAATTGTCATTTCTTATTTTTCTCCATAAATAAGATTATTGATTGTAACCAATTTAATCACACAGTGGGGGAAAAAAACGGATATATCCATATTCCACACCTAATGAGAATGCGAAATTGTTAATCGAAAGCATTATTTGTATTATACGATACCGAAACTTTTTGTTTAAAATATAATTTACTTAATGATATGATATTCTATGACTGGTATTTATTTATTATTTATTTATATTTATTATTTTAGGCTGGACTATTATTTCAGTAAGAAGAGTTGTCTGTGAGTAGATAGGTAATTGTCATCCAAGAACACGATGACATAAACAAGTCTTGCAGAGAGACTCGCAACTGAAAATTACTGACATAATACCTAGAGTGTGATTTTATTTGAATTTTTAAAACTAAAATTCAAATAAAATCACGTTCTTAATCCGAATAACCCACTGTTAAGGCTTAAGTTTCAGACTGACAATCCCTTTCCAAAATTTTACCCTATATTAAGGATCCTCTAGCGATTCTTTAGTCTTTTTCTCTGAAGCGGTACCCTTTGCCAACAAAGAGATGTGATAGTCGCCGTCTGGTCGCGTTATATTCAAATCCGTCGTGTTTATTGGTCCATAACTCAAAATGGCGGCGTTATGGGCTTCCGACATTCCGCTAAGATTAAAACCTCCAGCTATTCGATTCGCACCTATTGTCTATACGTGACTTGAATTTCGAGTACAGAATGAGTGAGTTTCTGTAAAAATACTGAACTAAAGAATAATGTAGTATTTACACTTATTATATTATTGCATAAAGACGTTGGGTGATTGAACAAATATAAGAGCACCAAATTATTGGTGCTAAGAAGTTAAAAGAACACCCGGCTGGTGCTCCTTTTTAAAGTCAGTTACAAAATATAGTAGGTACATTGATTGTACGAACTTGAATGAACTGTATAGAAAATCCGCATGAAAACGAGAATAACGTATTACCCGTAAAATTGAACGTAATCTTCTATTTGAAGTCCAACATAGGGATCGTTAGGACACGTGTCACGTAGCGGCGACAATGTTATGAGCCCGGCCGAAGCATTTGTGACCCTTGCCTGGACCCTATTTACGCGTTTATATACGATTTACTAAACGTTATTACTGCAAACTAGTTGACTAGATTCGGGGCTCGTGTAAACAATAAATGTATACGTACAAATAAGCCAAATATTACGTATCTATGTGTGATTTCAAATTTCCTAGATAAGCTCATATTTATGGACGATTGGTGCAGTGGGCAGCGACCCTACTTTCTGAGCACAAGGACAGCCTTGTACGATTGAGTTGAGTGGGGTTTGATTCCTACACCTGAAATCCTCCTTTGTTTGATGAACATGAATGTTTTTTAGTGTCTGGGTGTTTATTTGTATGTAGTAAGTATTTATGTATATTATTCAGATAAATAGTCATCAGTCAGCTTAATATCCATAACACAAGCTACGCTTACTTTTGTGCTAGGTGCCGATGTGTGTATTGTAGTACTATAATAATTTTACTTATTATTTGTGAGATTGACATGTTTTTGAAATTGAGTTCAGATGTGATCAAACATTTATTTCAACGAGGGTACAATATTAATGAATTTCTTAATAAAATTGTTGTTACGTACAAAAGTAAAGACACAGTTAATATTCCTTACGGTTCTCTCTGGTATTACGCAGCGCATACCATTTTAGTGATTTTTTTCTGCCGCCATATTTGTGAAATCACCCACCCGATACCACACCCACCAGTAAGACAAATGGCTAACGTCACCCATTTATCAAAATCTATCAACCCGTTACGGCATCTGGCCGTGCTTAAAGAATAGCAAATCATTATTGGCTTACTTCGGCCATATTACTTTTTTAAAGAGAGTCAGACCTCATTTATTCAAAGCCATTAATCATAGGGTTTAGCCATTGTATAGTCGTCATCATCAATAGCCTATGGAGTCCATTGCTGGAATTAAGGCCTCTACCAACGGTGGGTTTGGCCCCTTAATAACCACACTGGTCAGAGGGGTAGGTGATCACAGTATACTGCCCATTCTCCGATATATTCCATAAGCGCTGCATAAAAGACCTGACTGAAGAGGGATGGTGACAACTGCATCTGCCGTCTCCAGTCACTGGATTACAATATCACTCAATAAAAACAAAAAAAATATATAGTTTTTGTTCCATAACCGACTAATATTAACAAGAAAGTAAAGAATAATTAAGAAGCGGTGATTGCTCAGTGATTAGGAGTTCGGCTGCACTTACGGGTGACAACAAGCTCGATTCACAGCACCTCTAACTTTTCTGAGTTATGTGTGTTTTAACTTTTAACAGTGAAGCAAAACATCGCGAGGAAACCTGCATGCCAGAGAGTTCTCCATAATGTTCTCAAAAAGGCGTGTGAAGTTCACCAATCCGCACTGAACCAGCGTGGTGGACTACGGCCTAAGCCCTTCTATTATTATTATTGAATTATTAATTAGTCTGATGAATAACTAAGATAAGAAATTAATTGAGCATGCCTGAAACAGGTGTCATGTTGAAAAAAAGGTATATATAAAAAAAAATACTGAAGTACTAACTTTATAAATAAATCCAACATCCAAACATGGTGTAACACTAATTGCCACAAGGCATGGACTACCAGGTGGAAGGGAAATAATTGACCTTTCTTTTAAAGTAAGTACAGGTGATCCTTGTATATGGCGTCGACGTTACGTCAGAAGCGTTTATAGCCTATTGGTTAATACTTCAGCCTTCCTTTCGGGAGACCGAGTTTTATTTGATCAGCACGCGGCCCCTACTATTCGGAGTTATGTGCGTTTTTAATTTAAGGAATTCGAATAATACTTGCCGTAGCTTGTGGAATTCCTATAAAACATCGTTTTTCAGCAGTGTAGGTCATGTGGTTGAGTTGACGCTACGGTGCTATGTGCCCCACCCTCGTTGAAACTTTAGTTGTCAACTCGTTGGCGTTTAATGATTAAAAACAATAAGGAGAGTTAAAACGGTGGTGGCGCAGTGGGCAGGAGCTCGACTTCACTTTCGGGGGTCCGAGTTCGAATCCCAGCAAAAACCTCTAACTTTTCTAACTTATGTGCGTTTACATATCACTAGCTACGACGGTTAACGAAATCATCGTGAGGTAACCGACATTTCTGAGAAAATTTACTACGTATACATATATATATGTCAAGTACTAATGTATGTATGTAACTGAGTTTATTAGCCTGACTTAACAGATTTGCATGTCTGATAAGTGTCGTTAGAATCCTTAGGTTAATTTAATGACACTGATTCTAGGTTTTTGAAAAAAAATCATTAGGGTGGCTCTATGGCACCATTTTGAAATATGAAAACGAGTTCAGAGTTTTGCAGTCGAATATACTCTTTTTAAATTTCCAGTTCCAATTAAAAAAACTGCCGCAAAACCGACACAAATTAAAAATTAAAAGAATAGCCGGAATAAAATGGGGTTTTCACTTTTGTTTTTTATCTTTAGCCGGCTGGAAATAAATGTCAGTGGATTACACGGCTAAGATTGCGGAGCCCACAGTATTTTAGGCTAGATATTGTCTTCCGGTGCTCGTTAATATGCTAAATTAATTGTCGCCATGCTCGTCGGCCGAATACTAGGGCTGTCGATGTTATTGAGGACTACAAAACTGTGAGATAACTGTGATTTTTACTATGTATTTACAGCTACATTGCATTTATAACTGTACATGTGAAATATTTTAAACCGATTTTTACGTTCCTTTTGTAACAAATATTAACACAGGTTTTAATTTTTAATACAAATATTAGCAGAGGAAATTGGACTTTGTTTTTGTAGTTATAATTGACACACCAAGCACAAGGCGCGTTTAGAACCCCTCGTAGCTTTAGGTTTAAGTTGGTGTTACAGTAAATTTATAAAGTGGGTAAATAATTAAACTTTTGATAACTATAACTTCATATTTGCCAGATATTTATGATCATGACATTGAGTTGGTGGGTATTTTGATATAAATACGACTGCATTATCGATGCACCTCAGTCCTACATGGACTCGAACGATGCAAAGATACCTCCCGGTGTCTTAGTCGTTTATCATTGGCGAACGAAGTTATCACCATCCCCATACAATTATGTAAAAATATGTGTATGAAATCTTCACAAGTGCCTGTAATAGGCCTACATGAATAAAGAATTTTTGAATTTGAATTTTAAGGGCCCCGTGATGGTATGATGGTAAGAGGAAAACCATAGCCTATAATCAGGACAATACTAAGCAGGGCATGCAAGTAATACGTTCTGCAACGTACCGCCCAACCGGAGGCGTAGGTGTTTTATAGGTATACGCCTCCCTGAGTACCAGATGCCATTCCAGTACCTCGGGTACCGGTTAAACAAAATATAGTAAAAAGTATATGCCTGACAACCCTATCGCTGGCGCGTCCTTGTCGCCTCGCTTTACATTACTAATCAGTTTTATATATTCAAACGTGGGAAAATTGCCGATTATTTATTAGTCGAATATAGTATTATAGATAAAATATGTTAAAATTTCCCGAAGGTCACGTCTGAATGGACCGATATGTTTTATCTACCGTTTTAATGTGTTGCCACATACCAGAGCTATATTATAATGCCCCTTATTATAATGCTAGTCGCCAGAACAGACGCCTGATCCTATGTTTGGAGCACATCATACGGCGGAATAACGATACCTTGGCTTCCTGGGGAGCTTTTAGTAACAGGCAACATCGATAGCAAAAGATGCACAAGAATTAACTAGTAGAAGCGCTTTTTGTGACAGAGTCGTCCGGAGAAGTACTACTAAAGGTCGGTTTTCACTATAGATACTCTTTAACGGTATTTCTATTTAATCCGCCGTTGAATTTAAATTTGAAAAATTAAGTACTGAAACAATTTTAAGTAAAAAAAAAACATCTAGGTTATCAAGTAGTAGTGCTAGGACTATTAAGTACGCCAGTGAAATTATGTTTCAAAAAGAAATAAGTCATTACTTGTCGTAAATAACAGTCATTAGTTGTCGACTGCATTTTATTTAAAATACTCCAAAAAAAAACATAAGAACGTTCAAAAGACTAAAGCATTCCGTGAACTGTTCATTTCTGAACGAAATTCGAGATGGCCGCGGGCGCTTTCTCACGCGTTCTTTTTTCGAATTTCGGCGCGAAACCGACTTTATCGGGCGCCGCTAACGCAGAATGCACGCACTGTCACTGAATGACAGGCGACAAGAGTGACATGAGTGACAGCTTCACTTTAATACGAAGACCTTAATGTTAAGGCCTTTTTTTCAAGGGAATAACTACCTACAATCAAAATGCAAATATAAAATTCGATTCACCCTCTGATTGTTTCCACGGTACACCAAGGTACGATTTCTTCCAATTTCATTCGATTCATAACGTCCATTTCTGTATCCTCATTTGCTTACTTACGTCCCACAGTTGGGCTAAACTTGGCTTCTCGCAAGGCAGTGGGATTAAGGGTTCAACTAGCCCTGGTCGGAATTAGGGCTAGCCGTGTTCTATTATTATTGTCATAGATCAACGCTATGATAAGCTGTCAGGCATGTGCCAACGTTAATGTAGCACTGCGAATGTCTTGATAAAAAGCAGCACAAGGGTATGGGTTCGATTCCCGATTCCCTTATCATCCGTAGCCCTAACCGCTAAATCAATGAGGCCCTTTTACCACAAGTGCAAGACGGCTCTACATATACAACAATATGCTTTTGTTTCGAAAACCCGACTGCATAAAAAATAATCAACTTGTTAGTTGATAAAATATTTTCAAGTCTGGCTTTCGTAACTTGCTTCGTTTCTTCTCAGAAATATTCATACAAAAATGTTTTTATTATACTTTGTAGTGGATTTTGAAATACATTAACAATGGTGCAGTTAATTATTTATTATCCCCGTGCTCAAAAAGAGAGTAACGTACCGAAGATCTCTTTGTGAAATATTATTTTCCTCGCAGGCTTGCCGGGAAAATTCTATAAACGTCGAACGCAATTTATTCAGCAAACACCTCGTGCCTCTCGTAATATTTAGAAGGCTGTATCAACTTTGAACAGTTGCGTCCGCCATCTTGGATACACGAGGCTGTATGTGTTGCATAATGATCGTTACAAATTGAGTATGCTTCGTTGATGTTCACGCACAGTTTTTCATTGGGTGATCCGATTTTTAATTATTTTTTTTATTACCGGATAGATTATGTTGATATTATACACCGTGACTTTTTATTGCTCTGCAGCGGCGGCCCCCTTTAATCTATGCGATTATAGTACCTCAAGGCAATTATATTTAAATTGTGTTCAGTTTACTGCACTAGGGTTAAATAATGCAATTCTGAGGAGATAACACGATCTGCAGGACTAGCACGGGCGGGAGATAAAAATTATATCCCCTGTTAATTGTATCCCCTGTTACTAACAGGGGATACAATTAACGTGCCCACCTGCTAAATCACTGGAACATGGCATAGGAGAAGTTTACCGCCGTTTATTAATATATATTATTTGAATATTGTTTCCACTTGTGCTCTGAAAGTTGATAAAGCTGTGGGAAAAGATAAATTTAAATAGGATATAATTGTCTCCTGCCCATACTAGCCGTGCTGCGTTATGGTGACCATAGTTGTTACCCGCGTTCTTCGTCAGAGTTTATTACGGATTGTTTTAATGGGATAACCTTTAATACTCTCTGTCAACGAACTCTTTGCCTAGAATCAAGTTGAATGGTTGCTTATTACGGTCGTGAAAGAAGGACAATGAATACTATGAAAATTAAGCTCAATTTGCTATATATATACCCCGCGAAAAGCAGGGGAATCTGTATGGTGTAATTTATAATTTATTAAATCCTTATACTTCACACCAAACTGATCTTCGGCAATGCATGTTTCGCTCTGAAACCGGAGTATCCTCAGGGGATGTACACTTTCTCATTTTATAATATTAGTTAAAATTTGAAAAAAATTATCGCTAGGTTGTGTGAACAGATTATAAGGCCAATGATCGATGCCACCGCTGCGCCGTAACACTCGCATTTGCTTTATGGTATTTCGTATTGCACCGCAATATTTCCTTTTTAATTACGTATCATGACATATATTATCACATTTCAATAACAACGCATATCCTTAGTCCGGTTAGTACCAGACTAAGAATTTAATATATAGAATGCGGATCAAGTGCGCTTTAGGTTTAAGTTGAGATGTGGTGCTGGAGGAGAATGTTGCGAGTCCCGTGGACGGCACGCAGGACCAACGCATCGATTTTGAGACAGCTTAAAATTACAAGAAGGCTATCAACCACCTGTCTTAAGAGGATTCTCGAGTACTTCGGTCACATTGCCAGAAGAGATGGAGACAATCTTGAAAAGATAGTGGTCACTGGCAAAGTGGAAGGAAAGAGACCTCGAGGACGTAGCCCGATTCGTTGGTCGGATCAAATCCGCACTGTTCTCGACACCAAAGTGCATACGGCTTTAAACGTTGCTCAAAGCCGAGTCAAATGGCACAAAATCGTCCAAAAAGTTGTTAGTGGAAGGGGTCACGACCCTCAGCAATGAGGAACACGACGTAGAGAGAGAGAGAGGTTTAAGTTGGCGAACGAAGTTATCACCATCCCCTTACAATTATGTAAACATATATATGTATAAACGCCTAATAAGTGCCTGTGATAGGCCTACATGAATAAATAAATTTTGAATTTGAAGAAGAAGAAACACTTTATTGTACGTAAACATACATATAGAAAAAGAAACATTATACAGTAAACAATGTAGACATGCAAACGCGGCCTTATTGCTGCAAGCAATCTCTTGAAGTACAATTTGAATTTGTACCTTGTTCAATAACAGAGTTGGGCCAAAAATTGTCTTGTTTCACTTCCAGGCTACCCGTAAGTAAAGAACAAGCACTGGGAGATGGAAAATCGCTATAAATAGCTTAGCCGTACTAGAACTTTTTGTGACAGAGCTTGTCCGGGGAAGTACCTACTACATCCATGCTTATTTCTGTCGCCAAGCAACGTTGCTGTGTTCGGATCTAAAGGACGAAACCTTTGCCTCCAGTTGATGGACGCAGCGCGGCACGTAGCAAGACGTGTATTTTGCATACCCTGCGAAGTGTAGCTCTGTTTACAGGCGATCGTTTTCCACTTTTGACGGCCGATTGGCGCAGTGGGCTGAGTCCAAGACCGTGTGTTCGATTCCCACAACTAGAATATATTTGTGTGATGAACATGAATGTTTTTTAGTGTCTCGGTGTTTATCTATATATTATAAGTATTTATATACCCATGACACAAGCTACACTTACTTTGGGACTAGATGGCGATGTGTGTATTGTCGTAGTATATTTATTATTATATTTATTTTTTATTATATCATCATCAGGTGGACAGGAGTAGCAGATGCTAGGTCCATCGATTATTACTATAAAAAAAAAAAGTTATACATGTAGGTTCTGCTATTTTGACGTAACGTCAAAGCCACTTTTTATCTGATTGTTGTCTATATCGTCTTGGGTCAGATTAGGCTTGGAATACTCTTCGATGCCATACAATGCATCGGAATAAATGCGTTTGTACAAGCTAATCCCAGTTTTGTCCCCTAGACAAAGGGTGTTGTTGTTTTTTTTTCGCCCATCAAATTGCACCAAGGAAAACACGTGCTGCCGAAGGAATTACGGCCAGGCTGTTTCGATATAGTTTAGATTTGGCGTAACGTGCAAACTTACGTAGGGTGACTATGCGTCGTGTTTAGTTTGAAACTGTCCTCTTCCTTACTATTTTACGACGGCCGACTAGCGCAGTGGGCAGCGACCCTGCTTTCTGAGTCAAAGGCCGTGGTTTCGATTCCCACAAAATATCACTTTCTTCAACGCTAAAAGAAAACATCGTAGGGAAACCTGCATGCCTGAGAGTTCTACATAATGTTCTCAAAGGTGTGTGGAGTCCAAAAATCCGAACTGGACCAGTTTGTTGGATTACGGCCTTAGCCCCTTCTCATTGTGGGAAGAGACCCGTGTCTTGTAGTGGACCGGTAATGGGTTGATATGATGATGATGATCAATCAACACAAAAATTGACTTTTTTAAATTTTTATTATTATTAAAACTACAGCACACAACATATCGCTTATATGATGAATTCGGCGGCTTGGCGGCATAAATAAGCATGACGATTGTAATGAAAATTATGCTCAAATAAAGCAGGAGAATCTTTACGGTGTAATTTTTAATATCTTCGATCTTTAAACTCCACACCAAACAAATATTCTCTACGCAATTTCGCTTCAACCTGAAGCATCTTCAGAAGATGTGGACTTTATAATGAATAATTGTTAAGTACGACGTTAGTACTTCTTAGGACGAGCTCTGTCACAAAAAACTTTGTCTACTTTCTTTTTTGTTGTTTTCTTTCTTTTTTTTACAGTCTCATAGAGTCCGAGCAATGTTGTCACATTAGCCATAAATAAGCAGTACCCGCGCCGTATGCGGCAGATGTCCAAGGCTCCCTTCTTTCAATTGCCCCGATCTTACCATTTTTTGCACACAACCGATAGCGATCGGGCCATTGTGATGCATTGTAGATATTGCATTGTACTATGCATTGTCGGAAATTCTGAGATTTCTTACATTCCCAATAGCAATTTTCTGTTATGTTTTTCTAGAGATTATCAAACTGTGGGAATGATTTTGGATTATGAGGGGCAATTGTGTTCCTAGTTTACGAGAATTTGAATCACTAACGAGGTGTTTGTGAGGACAGTTACTGTATTCATGGCGTCATTAGTTTATTAAGAGACCGCTCTCTCCAAAAGCGTTCCAAAATATTTGTAACCGGAGCAACTTCTTCCCGTTACTAATGAAATACATAAGTATTATTTATATATGGTAACATTGCGCAAAACTTATTATAACGTACATTTATAAAAAGATTATATTAGGGCTTTGCCGGCATGAATTAAGGGACGCAGTCCCTTTTATCCCCAGACAGACGCAGTCCCTGCAGACGCAGTTAGACGAGTAAGGTTGTAGAGTCTGTACTGCTACAGAGTCTACAACCTTACTCAAAAAATCCGATACCTATACATTTTTGTTATGGTAACAATCTTAACACCAAGCAGATGACCCACCCAGTGGCGTGCACTTCATACATGCGCAAAAGCACTGCCTACCCTAAAATAGATATATATCACTCGTATAGGAGGAGATGGTTTCTAGTTTTATGCAATTTTCCTGCTGTATGCATACCCTGGTAAGATGAAACCTAGTACACGTCACCCGCCTAATGGTAAGTGAAACCCCATCGCTTATAAACAGACCACCACTTTTGCAGGTTTATAAACTTATCGCCTTGTACCCATCAATCTGAGAGGTACTTACATGTTATGCCTCATGTGCCTGCAATTACACCGGCAACCACACCTTTAACTTTCTGGCTCTCGGTATATATCGTTGATCATATTAAAGTCAAAAAGTCAAAAAGATCTTTATTCAAGTAGGCCCCATAGGTGGCACTTTTGATGCGTACATAATAATTACACGGTAGTGAGATGATGGCGATAACCACATTCGTAAACTTAAAACTAAAGCTACGCGTGCCAAACGCGTCCTACCTAACCTGCAGGTGAAGATCGTTTTTTTTTGTTTGGTGCAAAGATTATATCATATGAGTTTATATTTAAGTCGAGGATTGTTTTATGTCCTTGAAGCACAATCTACTATTTCAATTGTCATTGTAGTGATGCAACTTCTTGGCTACTGTACAATGACTACTTACTCATTTCATCAATTCAGTTAATTGTTACAATAATACATCCGAAGTGGTTACCTAAATGCGAATTTGAGTACTCTTATTGCGGAAATCACTTAAAAATACAACAACCAGGATATACCATTCACGCCACATTTTCCCTGTAAAAAAATATTCGAAATTCAGCACGAATCCATCGATATCTTCGGAGCCTCCGGCCATCCGTGGGGAGAGATATTAAGCATGAAAACCGCCTCGTTTCCGGTCTAGACGCTCGCGTGTACTAACGATGTGCATTACGTAACTCTAATATGTTATTTAATGTTCGATTTTTACATAGGAAACCCCTTTGTCGGCTCCGCGGAGGTGCTGCGTCACGCGAAATTAATGTGCGGAAACGAAGGCCTTTTTGATGTTTTTGCAGTAGTTGTATAGCGCATTTTCGAAATCGCATATAAGGCTTGCTGGAAACGTAGAAACTTTCAGTAGCCGTTCTTGCACATAAAACTCTGTATCGTCAAAGTAAAATCCGTATTTATTAACGACGAACAAGGCAATGATTATGAAAAGTGACGCCTAATCAAAGAAGGTTCCTAGGCATACATTTACCTTTGACCAATCTAAACATTACACACCGCCGAATCGGTTTCGCATCTTAGACTGCATCATCACTTACTTAAAGGCTAAATTGCAGTGAAATAAAAAACAGTAATAAAAAACTTCAGAGTTTGGAACATCGTCGCAAGGTTGCCTGCCTTTCGGTATTCTATAGGATACGGATTACGGAGAGTGTGCTCAAGAGCTGTTTGATCTAGTTCCCCCCTCGCCTTCTTACCATCAAACCGCGAGGCACCCTAAGGATCTGCATCCCTACGTGGTCGATATACCGCAAACGCGTACGAAGCGCTACGCATCCTCGTTTCTGATAAGCACCGCTAGGATCTGGAATGCCCTTCCAGCTTCCATTTTCCCCAGTACCTACAATATGAGTACCTGCAAATCAAGAGTGAATAGGCATCTTCTAGGCAAGCGCGCTCCACCTTAGGCTGCATCATCGCTTACCATAAGGTGTGATCGAAGTCAAGCGCTCGTCTATGGATATAAAAAAAAAAAAAAAAGATAAGCGGTTGACACCGATTGGAGTATGGGTTGAATATGCAGCAGGCAGCAGGTTAGCCCGCTACCATCTTAGCCTGCCGTTGCCGTAAGCGGATCCATTGATGGTAACCCATGTGGGGTAAGAAAGTGTCTACGTTTGTGAAGTGCTTAAAGAGTAAGTTAAAACAGAACATTGACCTCTGTCGAGCGGTTCTTAACTTTAAGTTTTTTATTAATTTAACATATACTAGCGGACCCGCGCGACTTCGTCCTCGAATGAGTAGACTTAAAAAATAGTCGTGTGTCCAATATTAATGATTCCGAGATTCCAATATATGAATGATAGCTAGATGGATTTATTTTTTACATACATTTATCGATAAAACACGAATGAAATGACATTTTTTAAAAATGAATCATAGCTAGATGGATTTATCGCCCCCGAAACCCCCTGTATACCAAATTTCATGAAAATCGTTGGAGCCGATTTCGAGATTTAAATTATATATATAAGAAAAAGACAGATAAGATAAGATAACAAAGCAGTACTACTTAACCAGCCTTAATTATATTTACAAGCTGTACTACCTGTAATACCTATAATAAGATTAACGTTGCCTAACCAACGGAGCCTGCATCATTTAGGCAACCCTTATAAATATTATAATCTATATTCTATACTACAGCAAAGCTGAAGAGTGTCTTTTTGTTTCAACGCGATTATCTCTGGACTCATATTTGAAAAATCTTTCATGCATTCGATAGCTTATCAGATGGGAAACTTACTAGGTATTGTACGAAGCAGAAGTCGCGGAGAACTGCTAGTAAATGGTAAAAAAGAGAAAAGAAGTAAAATAATAATAGTTACGCCTCTTTTGTCCATTCTGTTTTAAATATTTAAAAATACTTGTTCCAATCAAACCCACTTTACGTAACGAGGTTACAGAACAAAAAATAAATACAGTTATCATTAAAACGTCATGTAAAACAATTGACACTTTAAAATTATTACCGCTCCATCGTTTCCAAATAATTGAAAAAGAAAAACGAGGAAAGAAAAAAAAAAACAAGTGCTATTAAACAACTCCACGCATTCCTTATTCGGCTTTAGCTTGACCGGCAGAAATTGCAATGAGCGTTTAAGTTTCTTCAGGCGTATATTGTACCGTAAATATGTTTTTTTATAGGCGGACATAAAATTATATTTATTAGTGGCGCGCGCGGATGCAGTGTTGCCAGATCGGTGAGTCTGAAATCTGCATTCTGACAGTTTCAAATCTGTTAAACAAAAATGACTCAAATAAAATAAATATTAATTTCAATAAGACAGACAGGTGTCCATATAAGAACAAATGTATATAAAAGGTTATTCTATTATGATTCGCATACAGATATTCCACAATGAAATACATAAGCATAATACCATATATAAAATGTATGATATATATACGCATAAAAACGTATAAAGTTTATGTTATAGGTATGTTTGAAAAATAGTAAATTAGACCACAAATGTATTTAAAACAAGGCATTTTATCAAAGACGTTTTTCCATCCAAGCCGAAAGCGAGGTAGGCTAAGAAGCTATTTACCTCGAAGTTAAAATGTGTATTTGAATATTTATATGTGTGCTTCTTAATATAGAGATAACGTTGCTATAATAAAAAATATAACTTTCGGGTAAATTATAAGGATACATCTGGCCACACTGAAAGCCCGGTGGTATTTTAGGATCGCGGCCGGCGTTGTGTGTTAACGGGTATCAGTTGTGCCGACAATGGTGTAATTGCATTTATACCTAATGTATAAAACATCGCGAATTTATATTAAATTATATCCATTAAAACCATTAATCTACGCTTCGTTATGATCCAATGATTTGTTATACATTTAGTCAGCTATGCAGGTAGCATAACGTAGAAACAAACGAGCGTATAAAATGAAATCTTAGTATTATTTACTTACTTAATTAAAGAAGGCCTCCTCTCTCTTGGGACAGAGGGCTTTAGAGGAAAGTTCTTTCTAATATTATAAATGCGAAAGTGTGTTTATTTGTCCGGACTGTCACAAAAATCTAACACTAGTAAAATTCAAGCGAGCAATTTTTTAAACTCTCAACAAAAAAAACTATTTTAGTATAAAAGAATACCTTAGTGACAGTAATATAGCTACTTAGTTAACTTTTATAACTGTACAACAACGTTTGTAATTGTAATTTATATTTATTTTTTTATTTGTAAAAACTGTCTGTGACAGTCGATTGTGAAGGTTTAGCGAAATGTGTATGAGTATACCCACAATTTGGCAAATAAATAAAATATTATTATTATTATTGTCTTAGTATAACGCCCAAAGTAACTAAAACAAATTAACTTGTTCTTTAGTTAGTTTAAAAGATAGAGTAACATAGGCTACTTTCTATCCCGGAAAAACAAACTGTTGCCACAGGATTGGTAAATAAACTGTTATAAACGCGGTCGTTGCGCGGGCAACATCTAATTTTAAATTGCACACCTGATGGTTAGTGGAGAACCATCGTTAGGTACTGCCGAGGACGAGCTCTGTAACAACTGCTATGTTATTACTATGACTACTTGCAAAATGAGGTATTACGTACACACAGAATCATATACCAGGTAACAGTTATTGAACGGGCTCGAAAACCTGTCATATTGGCTATTTTCCAACTTAAAAGTGCATCAACTATTACGAAATAAGCCAAGATCACGCCTTACTAATTAAAATACAACAAAGAACAATTATATAGAATACGACCCGTATTTAGTTAAGACTGAAATTTCAGACGCTAAAAAAACAATAGAAATCAAAACCACGGCACGCGTCCACAGTCAAACAGTCTAAGAATGGCAGCAGACCGTTAACCATAGATTAAAAAATAAAAAAAAAACATGACGCAATTTCTTATTTCATTCACCCGCTGTAGGCTGTATGCATTGTAGTATAGAAACGAAAATGCAATTTCGGGTCCCGCCAAGAAATATAGGTACCTACTCGATATAGCGTGCATGATATTGCAGACTGGAGACTTCAACCGCAGATGTCAGCGAGATTGCATTTATCCGCCGTCGGACTTGCTTTCACTGTTAAACGCATGTAGGTGCCACTGACAGCCTTCTTGTTCTGAGTGAAGACCCGTGTTGTGCAGTGGGACGGTAATCTTGTACTAAAGCTGAAGTTTGTTTTTTTACTTGAACGATATGATCTCAGGAACTACTCGTCCGATTTGAAGAATTGTTTCAGTGTTGGATAGCCCATTTATCGAGAAAGGCTATAGGCTACATATCATCACGCTAAGACCAATAGAAGCATAACACCAATGGAGAATGATTCAATCGGGGTTTATTTTCCATTTGAGAAATTCCGCTACGTGCGCTGCATAAACGTTCAATGTTTCGATAAAAAATGTACGACAAAGTTATTCCCCTTTAAAAGTTAAAAAAAAATCCGCGACAGCATATGTCTTTTTTTTAAGGTTGGCTTAAAAGCGCGCGAATCGCGAATACGCGCGCGAGGTACCGCTAGTGAATTGATATTGTTATGTAATAAAAAGGTGTCACTAAACTACACTTTACTTACCTTTAATAACAATACGTGAACGAACGAAGGAATAAAGTTTAATTTTCAGACTTTAAGGCAAAGCCTTACTTTGCTGAATTCCGTGATGTACAGCCTTATTTGCTTTTAAAATAGACTATCGCAGCAATTATTCATTGTAAAGTCAACACAACCTGAGGATGCTCCCATCACATTGCGGAAGATCTGTTCAGTGTGGAGTATAAAGATTGCAGAAATTAGAAACTACACCGTACAAATTATCCTGCTTTTCGCTGAGTATAGCAAATTTAGCTAATATTCATTGCCTATATATTTATTTATTACCCAAAAACAAATGGTTAAAAATTAATGAGATTCTTTTGAATTTTTAATCACTTCTTTCACACTTACATAACAGTTAGAGCGAAACTAAATATAGCATACACTTGTACACATGTATCTAGAATACCGGTAGGAATGGAAACGCCAATTTTCTAACTACATTCTGCTTCCGCAAATAACAATATTTGCGCCGACCCGTGATTCGAATCCATGATCGCGTTATTCGTAGTTGAACATGCTAACGACTAGATCAATTGGGTAGTTACACCGGTAAAATATTGGTTCACAAAAACCTCAATCTGCTATTGGAAACCTTTATTAACATCAAAATAAAATTTGCAACAAACATTAATTGATGCTTGTTTGCAAACAGTGCAGTGTATGTTTTTTTTTAATAATCATTATTTATTGAAGCTCGCTGATTGTGAAAAAACTGACTGTATAAAGTAGCATATATAAAAGTAAACTCAAATTAAATAGCCACCCACGAGTGAGTTCTTAGCCAAAAAAACGTTTATTTTACATTTTAATTAATTGTAAAATAAACATTTTTTCCCTTTTTTTCCATAAGTACTATTATGTCATCGATCGCCCTCTAATACACGACTATTGTAATAGCAGACGTGGGACGCAGAGATGTCGTTTGCTGCGGTTTAGTCTGCAGTCTGCAACCATCAGAATCATACCTTCAAGGTGCACTTTTTTCAAAGCCCCGTTTCTGCGAGACGGTTTTTGTGCAAAAATCTTACATCTATTGTACAATGGAACCAAACCTGGGTATGCGGACAAAGCTTTCGAGAAAAAAAATCAGAGCGTCGCACCTGGCTGAATGGGAACTATCCTAAAGGTCGTAACCGCCGTAATGGTTTCGATCGTAAATCTTTACTGTCCCCCAATAAATAGGGGCCTAATTGCTTAATACGGGGTCGGCGGCGAATACACTATCTATATAAATATAAGTATCTCAAGATGGTATGTTCAATATAACAAGAAAAGACATTTGAGTTACGATATGTCAAATAGAGCTTGGGGATCCGATCTCATTTTTAGGGTTCTACACATCCTAATGGAAATGTTTTTTGTATCAGTTAGTTGTCTATTACAAACACGTATGTCTTGGCCTTTTTTATCTTAAGAAAATGTTCGAGCTATTGAAATTTAAAATATATAGGTAAATAAGTACTACTTCGGTATGAAGTTAAAGATATTAATTATATATAAGTTCTGTTTACTAACTTATGTTCAGACGTTATACCTGATTAGTTCTGTTCAGACGTTGTACCTAATTAGTTCTCTATTATGGAAAACATTAAACTTTGTTATGAAAGTAGGCTTGTCATGTTAATTGTTACGTTATAGGATGTGAACAAAATAAATTGATAAACTGACGAATGATGTTATGAACATAAATGTTTTTCGTTGTCTGGGTGTTTACCTGTATATTATAAGTATTCAAAAAAATATTCATCACTCGTCTGAGTACCCATAACACAAGCTACGCTAATATAGGGAATGTGTGTATTTTCGTAGGATTACCTTTATTATCATCAATAGGCTATAACAGTCCACTGCTGGACTAAAAAAACTTAACTTAGTCATAGTATAGATAAGGATTTTGATTATCAGATCCCGTTAGGTTACCAAAAATATACGGAACCCACTAGGGCGCGAATCTCACTCGCGCTTGACAGTTTTTTTATTTCATTTTAAAAGCAGGTGATGTTACAGTTATAGAAAACGAAGAATTCAATTATTCGCCTATTGACAGTGAGAATATGGGCAGTCTTTGAGCTTGTCGCTAAGGGGGCCGCTCTGCTACATTTTGGCGCCTGGTTCGCATTACGCACTTCTACAAATTGATCGTAAATTACTTGAATAACTGAATAATATGAATTTGAAGTGGTAACGCCCATTTATAGCTGTTCTTAGGAAGTCGTAAACGTATTTTATAGCCCCTCTAGGTCTAGGATGTGCTTTTATCATTTTGGCATTTTAATCCATTCCGTTGAAATGCAATGTGTTTCTTACGACATTTATGGTTTAAAAAATTGAGCTATTTTTAGGCTAACATCAAACGGAGCGAAATGTGCGTAGGAAGCGTATTTTTGAGGGTGAGTCTAGTCGTTGTCACGATAGGTACAGATTGCTACATCATACCTTATCTTTGCATCGTTCGAGTCCATGTATGACTGAAGTGTATTGATAATGCAGTGGTATTTATATCAAAATACCCACCAACTCAACGACATGAAAATCGGTTGTTAATCAAATATAATTAAAATTGTTTCTTGATTTATATTACTACTAAATAAATAATAATTATTAGGTTATTTGTAAAAAACCTAATTAATTTAATAAACCAACACGAATTTTTAGTTATCAAAAGTTTAATTGTTCACCCATTTTATAAATTTACTGTAACACAACCGATGGAGATCCACTGCTGGACTATAGGTCTAGTGCAGTGAGTTCCAATTACCACGGTCTTCTGCCGCTTGGTACCAGCAGCTCCCTGCGTCTATTAAGGGTTTTTTTGACGGCCGATTGGCGCAGTGTGCAACGACCCTGCTTTCTGAGTCCAAGGCCGTGGGTTCGATTCCCACGACTGGAAAATATTTGTTTGATGAACATGAATGTTTTTCAGTGTCTGGGTGTTTATCTATATATTATAAGTATTTATTCATAAAAAATATTCATCAGTTATCTTAGTATACATAACACAAGCTACGCTTACTTTGGGACTAGATGGCGATGTGTTTAGTGTCGTAGAATATATATTTTTTGCACGTGTGCGTTCTAGGAGATCCCGGAGCCTCCCAATATGTACTGAGGCTGGCCCAAATCCCACATAACGTATCGTTATCGTATCGTATTAACGTATCTTTTAAGAAGATTTCCCCCCGTCAACAAACAAAGAAAAAAAAGAGCTAAGGGTTTTTTATAGGCTAGTTTTTGGATCAGATGGTCCACTTGATGGTAAATGGAAAACCATCGCCTATGAACAAGTTAAGGTAACATTAAGCAGTTGCAGCTCCTCGGTACATCAACCTGAGGCGTAGTAGTTCAGCCTCATGTGCCTGTAATCCTGATGATGCCTGGTGGAAGACTTTAGCCGTGGCTAGTTACCACCCTACCGACAAAGACGTGCCGCTAAGCGATTCAGTGTTCCGGTGCGATGTCACGTAGAAACTGATTAGGGGTATGACTACCATACTCCCTAACAGGTTAGCTCGCTACCATCTTAGACTGCATCATCAACTTACCACCAGGTGAGATTACAGTCAAGGGCTATCTTGTATTGGAAAAAACAAAAAAAATCGCACCGGCAACTACGCTCTTCAGACATAGTCGCTTTGGACGGGTTGCTAGGCAACGGATTGCTTCGTGTATGAGGCCCCTTAATATGTAAGTGTGTTGATGAATCATCAATAACATTTTCCATATATCTGGTAATCGCACCGCCTTGCGATTGTCTTTGTTCATTTGTTTTCAATACAAGCGCACCGAACATCGGCCTTCGGGATTGAATACTAAATCTTAATATTTCATATAAATCACATGAATTTATGTCTGTCTATATGAACACCATTTTGTTTTTTGTGCTTACCATCAAATTCTAATTCAAAATTTCTTTATTCATGTAGGCCTACACTAACAGGCGTTTATGAACCGTCCATACATATATGTTTACATAATTGTAAGGGGATTGTGACAACTTCGTTCGCCAACTTAAACCTAAAGCTACGAGGGTTCCATCGCGCCCTGGTCTAAGAAGAGCCCGCAACAAACTTAGCCGGCTATTTTTTTTGTTGTTATAAGCTACATCTCACAGTTATTTAATATTAAGCTATGAAGTTGGAAAATCATGGAATCATCAGATCATCATCATCAGCGTATTAACGTGGTACAACTGGGAACAGGCCTTCTCTCTAGATTTAAATTCGGTTTAAGAGCATAGAGTCACGACACTGCTCCAATGCGGACTCTACGAAGCACGCGATGCACAACGCCAATCGATTTCCTAACGATGTTTTCCTTCACCGTTTAAAGCAAATAATATTGAATATAATCCCGTCGATCTCTATAGAAAGAATACGAGTAATGGATAGAGATAACTATCTTGCGGTGCGCATGCTAGCCCTACAGGTTGCATTACAGGCAAGGACTAACCCATAGTGCCCAAGGCTTTTTATTATTCCAAAACCTGTTATTAGCTAAGTTAACCAATTTATAAACTGCTGTATTTATGGGCCTCAAAAGAAGGCTCAGAGACACTCAGCGAGCGATGGAAAGAGCTATGTTGGGAGTATCTACGTGATCGTGACATAGCTCAACGAGTCGCGAAGCTGAAGTGGCAATGGGCGGGACACAAAGCTCGGAGGACCGATGGACGTTGGGATTCCACGGTGTTGGAGTGGCAACCCCGCACCGGTAAACGCAGCGTTGGTCGATCCCCAACCAGGTATCAAGCGAGTCACGGGGAGCCGCTGGAGGCAAGCGGCCCGGGACCGTGGATTGTGGAACTCCCTACAAAAGACCTATGTCCAGCAGTGGACGTCAATTGGTTGATTTGATGATGATGATGATGTATTTACAGCTGATAGTTTTCCAAATGTAGAAATTTTTTTATTTTGTTAATTCCATATGTAAGTTTTATACAATATATAGATACGTGTTATTAAATTAAGGCCGAATAAATTATATTATATATATTTTATTTTTTACTAGATGTCCCGGCGAACTTCGTACCGCGGATCATTTTTTTTTGATGAATGTTATATTTTAATACTTATTATCCTATTCCGGTCTAAGAGAAATCCAAAAAAAATCAAATATCATAAAAATTGGTCCAGCCGTTCTTGAGTTATAAATGGTGTAACTAACACAACTTTATTTTATATATATAGATATAGATTTAGGTAATATTGATTGACGCGAGCGTCGCCGCCGGCAGTCCTTAGTCTAAGCCCTTATCGTAACTATATCAGTCGCATATCAAAATGCCTCTATATACCCAACTTCCTCTACTTAGTATCCATTTCTGGAAACGTCCGGTGCTGTTACCCTCCGGCTCTTTGTTTGTAAATATAAAAACATTTTAATATGTAAAACGGTACGTGAGTCACACGGCTTATGGGGTTAAGGCGGGGGACACAGCTGCGCTATGCTATTCCTGTGATTCAGTAGCTTCGGTGGATATGAGTTTTGTTATTTGCGTCGTGTAGCTTTCGCACGCTCGCTGTTTTAAAAAATCTAGCGAGAGACGCTTAGACAGCGGGTTGGCTATTACTAAGACACCGCTGCCCGTCCGTCTATATATCACGAACCGTGATACAGTTGAATGTTTCACAAATTATGCCGCTATAACAACAAATATTAAAAATCAGAATGAAATTAATATATGGACGGCCGATTGGCGCCATGGGCAGCGTATCTGCTTTCTGCGTCCAAAGCCGTGGGATCGATTCCCACAACTGGAAAAAGGTTTGTGTGACGAACATTAATGTTTTTCAGGGTCTGGGTGTTTATTTGTTTATTTTAAGTATTTATGTGTATTATATTCATAAAAATATTTATCAGCTATCTTAGTACCCTTAACACAAGCTACGCTTACTTTAGGGCTAGATGGCGATGTGTTTATTGTCGCAGTATATTTATTTATTTATTATTATTTATTGTTGCTATAGATATCGTCCGCGTTTTTTTTCAGTTTATTTTTAAATCCCACCGCTTATTATCCCGGGATAAAAAGTCATTAGTCTTCAGGAGATCAAATTTACTTGTCTTAATGCCAAAGAACGGCACCAGGGTAATATAAAATTTTACCGCCATTTGACAGACATCCAGTAGTTAGTAATATTATTTGAATTTATTTCCACCCGCGAGCCCATTCTCGGAGAGTGGGGAAAACCATGGGACGGGATATGGTTTTGTCCTTTCCCCGTGGAGAAAATGTAGCCATGTAGCAGGAAACAATAAAAATCCTCATCTTAACTACCCAGTAACAGGAATTAGGGGGACGTTATAAGGAATCAGTTAAAACTAGAATTAGATGCGACATACACATAACACACCAATTTCACACGCTTTTACGGCGATAACCATCTTTACGACCAACAGTTTACGCGCTTTGGGTCAAAACATGTGAAATGTGATCATTGAAATTAATAAATATTGTTCAAGTTAGTATGTCGACTTTTATGATGTGTTCCGTATACTGTGAAAATAGATTTATGCCCGTTTTCACTAAACTTAGGAATCTTTGGATGCCTAGTGGTTTAGGTGATTAGAGAAAAAAAGTTTCAAGTTCGAACTCTTATGTGATGTCTAAGGACGTTAGGCGCCCTCTGAAGCTAGGACACCTATTCCGAGGAGCGTAAAGTTGAGGGTACTCTTAAACTGACACTTGACATACGAAAAAAATATATATATTTTTTTTAATATATGAAAATTATTTTTATTTATTTATTAGCTTTTCAAGGGAAACAAACAGTACTATTACACATAAAAGTAATGCCGTATTTTTGTATCACATAAACCAATGAAGTTTCCACATCTTGGTTATACATATAATACGATAACATTAACCACAATTGCTTAGGAATAAGTACCTAGCAAGCAATTATTATACAAATAAAGAAAAAAAAAATTTAATTAAAACAAAAAAGAAAAATAAAAAATTTAAAGCTTATAATACTTATTTTGCCATAATAAATTTCCTAAAAGTATATGATAATACAAACACAAAATACCACACCTTGTGGCAAGAACCATAGACAAATTAGTTTATATGAGTTGCCTAGTGAAAATCGATTGGTGGAATGGGCATTAGATTTGTATGACGGACTACGTAGGTATATCTTGAGTGCAACGAGAGTTATTTGAACGGGAATAGGAAATACGTAATAGCAAAGGATATACAACAATAATTAGTAGATTTAGATTATAACAAGCTTCAGTATCGCAGTAGATTTAATTTTTCAGTAATGTTATATGTGCTGGAAATGGAATACAAATAAATAAATCTTACTTACTCTAAGTCCAACAATCTGTCAATCTAAGCCTCAGATTTCTGTGTGCTTTTTTTAAATTAAAAATAAGGGGAAAACAGAATGATCAAAATTTTAAAATGGAGCAACTAGATTAAGTAAGTTTCATATAGTAGTAAGGCTTAAGTTTTATTACAGAACAGAAGACTGTACTGTACTGTACTGTTTATTGTTTTCAGTTTCTTTAGTATATATACCTATACAGTTAACTTGATTAATTAATTAACTGACATATTATATCAACCACAATACGTACTGTTCTAAGACATAATTGGTCTTTTGTTTTATAGGTAAACTGTAGTCCTTTTTCATCATCGGAGTTTTTTTGCGGTTCTTATGAAAAATTTAGTAGCAATAGTTTACTTTTCCGTCCTTTTAACTACGTAATTATAAGCCAAACATCACGTTTCAATTGGTTGCTAAGTTAAGGCGTAAAGAAAGGACAAACAAGAACATTTATAATATTAGTAGGGATAGTTAAAAAACGTATGTCTTGCCTGGTTGCGAATACTAATCCACTCCGCTTCGTTGAGCGTTCGGAATAAATGCAATCACATTGCACTAGGCATAATAGCACACGTCATTGGGCACTCAGCCCAGTTACGAAATAAGTTAATAAATAAAAAAGTTCTAATAAGCGTAATTTGATACGATATTGCGCCATCTTTTCATAAATTATCTAGCGGAACCCTCACAGTGGAAGCAGTTGCACAGTGAGACTACAGAGTCTTCATATTATCATTACCGGCCCACAGCAGGGCACGAGCCTCATCGCAGAATGAGAGGAGACTCGTGCCTCTGGTTCAGGCCCTAGTCCATGACGGTAGCAAAGTGGGGACTAAACTTCACGCGCCTTTGATAACATTAAAAAGAACTCTCAGGCATGCAGGTTTTCTCACGATTTCTTATTAAAGGCGAAAAAAAAATCGTGAGAAATCCTGTATTAGGTACGCGTCGCGTAGCGTAGTTACTGTGCGCGTGTCGGTCTTTTATCTTCAATAGGGTTGTCATAAGTAAACACTTAAAATATTTTGAATTCGTTTGTATGTAAAAATAATGCTTCTTCTAATTTAATATTCTTACAGGGTGATTCCTTATAAAATATACTAATGCATCCTTCAATATTATTTCATCATTCTTTTACACGTTGTATGGGTCTCAACTTCTATTGGTTGTGCCAGGCAAAGCAGTTTAGTTACTTCGGAGAGCGGTTTAGCTACTTCGGGGTATAGAATGTGTTTCTTAACTTTATTGTACACGTAAACATGATAAAGAGATAGATTGTTGCAACAGAGTGTTAACATCTTTGAGGTAGCCAACTGGGTTGCAGAATTTAGAAATGTTTTAAAATCATCATAATAAAAACTATTCTTATAATTTTATTATACTAGATGTTATAATGATAATAATATTTAATTGCTAAAACACACAAAACTTCGAAACGTTCGAAGCTACTAAGCTCGAACTGCAGTCTATGTGTGTGTGTCTCGAAATTAATAATTTCTAAACCCTCCCGATGGGAGAGGCATTGCCTCGTTTATTCCAGCACTCGACTTTTATAGGCTAATGATTGTTCGACACTCCGAGCATAGCTCCATCGCCCGCTGAATGAATCAGGAAGAAAGCTTAGTTACGTCATCATTGTCATCAGTGGCGTGCATACAGGGTATGCACTAAGCAGGGCATATGATATAAAATGAAAAAATCTCCAGTTATAAAATACTTAACGGCAGGCCTTGTAAGAGTCATAGAAA
Source organism: Pararge aegeria (assembly GCF_905163445.1). Lineage (NCBI taxonomy): Eukaryota > Metazoa > Arthropoda > Insecta > Lepidoptera > Nymphalidae > Pararge > Pararge aegeria. The sequence continues at coordinate 2,549,549 of NC_053195.1, read as the reverse complement.
AGCCTACACTTAAGTTTTTATAACTCGCACCGGAGATTTTCTTCATTTTATATCATCCGCATACCCTGTGTATACCCGCTATGCACGCCACTGATCATCATGTCTCGTTTAATGCCATCTGTCCACCTTGTCGTGGGTCTACCAACGCTGCGTTTAACTGTACGAGGTCGCCATTGCTTGGTGAAAGTATATCAATCGTATCGTTAGTTTTCCGCGCTAAGCATAATATCACACGTCATTGGCCACCCATCCTCCTGTTACGGAACACTAAAATAAATAAAAACTCCTAATAAGCGCAGTTTGTATGCCGCCGCGTTCCTACATACACCATTATAGCTGGCACCTTCCAGGAATATGGCAGTATTATTGTAGTGAAACGTGTTATTTGTCTTACAAGAAGGTAGTCTACCAACGAGAACTATCAAAGCAAAGTTAATTTCGTAGGCACCTGCCTGGATAATAGGTCAAAAGTGACAGCTATTACACAGTAAAAGGATTCCAGATTCCAGGAACGTGGTGGTATTATTGTAATAAAACGTTCTGTTTGTGTAATAATCATAGCAGTTAAAACTTTATGGGTGCCTACATGGTAACTAGTGTTACAGTAAATTTATAAAGTGGGTAAATAATTAAACTTTTGATAGCTATAAATTCATATTTGCCAGATATTTATGTTCATGACATTGAGTTGGTGGGTTATTTGATATAAATACGAATGCATTATCAATGCACCGCAGTCCTACACGGACTCGAACGATGCAAAGATACCTCCCGGTGTCTTAGTCGTTTATCACTAGGTAAGTTGGTAGCTAATCTAATTATAGGTACATATACAAGTAGCTTAGGTATACAGGTGTAAATGCCTATATATGTTGGGCTGACGAAGTAAACCGTGTTATGTCGCATGTGTCGCACTGGTTTACAGTTAACAACTTACTTTTAAATGCAAAAAAAACAAAGTTTGTCGAATTTATCTTACCAAATGTAAAGAAAATTGATAAAAATATAATGATAAATGGTGAATCACTAAGAATAGAGACTTCCACAGTTTTTCTGGGCGTGACCTTGGATAATAAGCTACAGTGGGGTGCCCATATAGATTCACTAGCGGGTAAACTAAGCTCGGCTGCCTACGCAGTCAGAAAAATTAGACAGATTACTGACGTTGAAATAGCTAGGCTAGTTTATTTTGCGTACTTTCATAGTGTTATGTCCTATGGAATCTTGTTATGGGGTAAAGCAGCTGATATCGAAACTATATTTATATTGCAGAAAAGAGCTGTACGGTCAATATATAAACTTAAATCACGCGAATCCCTCCGTGAGAAGTTTAAAGAAATAGGCATACTTACTGTAGCTTCACAATATATTTATAACAATATAGTATTTGTAAGACAACATATTAGTACTTATAAACAAAAAGTGGACATAAACAGTCGACCTACAAGAAATGGTCATAAATTAGTGTCATCTGCATATCGTCTGCGTAAGGTACAGGGATCATTTGTGGGATTGAGTATACGCTTTTATAATATGATTCCTAAGGTGATTTTGGACCTGCCAATGCACAAGTTATGAATTTTTTAATGACAAGGTTGCTTGGAAGCTTCCGACTCCGCTTTCAGCTCACACAAGATAGAAAAATGAATGTTAAAATGCAAAATGTAAATTGTTGATGTTGGAAAAGAGCAACTGCTGAGTTTCTTGCCGGCTTCTTCTCGGTAGAATCTGCCTTCCGAACCGGTGGTAGAATCACTACAAACAGACAGACTTGACGTTTCAAAAGTGCTTACATTAGGCCTACTTGAAATAAATAAATTTTGAATTTTGAATTTTGGGCAGCAAATCACGAGGCCCTGGGTTCGATCCCCGGGTCGGGGCAATCAATAGTATTGGGTTTCTTTATCAAGAAATTCTTACTACCAGCCCGAAGTTTGGAAATTAGCGATGGGTTAACCCCGAGCCTCGAAGAGCACGTTAATAGGCTTTCGTGGCTAGTTACCATCCAGGCGGGTCTACTTCCACAATGAGAAAGGATTAAGGTCGTAATCCACAACGCTAGCCCAGTGCGGATTGGTGGACTCCAAACACCTTTGAGAACAAGTTTCTGATTTTTTTTATATTTTCGAATATAGCTCTCTTTATTGCCCACTGAGTGACTTAGCTTTCTTTTGAATGTCAAAGTTAGCTACCATGTTCCGGAGTTAGAAAGTCTGAAATTTATTATACTGAATATTATCTCTTATCGAAAATCATTTAATTGACATTGAAAACTTATTCCAGATAGATTATCTTGTCGCAAACCAATGTGGCTAAATACATGCCCTACCTTATTATTCGGTCTCAATGTCGACATTATAGTGAGATACATGTTCCCGTTATTAGATTTATAATTAACCACGAAAATGTATATTAAACACGAAAATGTGTATTTAAATACAATTTAAAATTAGAAATATACAAATCTTGAAACGAGACAGCATCTAAAAGAATATACTCAAGTAATTCTATCTATGTACCTGCAGTCTAAGCAGTATCATCAATTCAAGAGTTTAATTAATTTTACGTCGGACAAGGCAAGTAAGTAACACCTAATGAAAGAAGATTCCTATACATATACATATATATATATATATATATATATATACCTTTCACCAATGGATTTTTACTACGCAACTCATATAACCTAACTTATCTATGGTCCTTGCCAGTTGTGTTAATTTGTGGTTGTAATCTCATTCTATTTTGATATAATAGTAGGGATTTAGGATTATTAAAAAAAAAAAAAAACGAATTTTCTAGAAAAGATTTACGTACGATCCGCCGTATCGGTGTCGTAACTTTAGACGGCACCTAACGTCGTTAGTAATCAAATAAGAGTTCGTGAAACGTTTTTTTTCTGTAGGAATAACCTAAATCACTAGGCATCTGACTCGGGCAATTCCTAGGTTTAGTAAATACGTGAATAAGTTTCTTAGAAGATCAATAAAAACGTCGATCTATCAATATAATAATCATCATAAACCAGTATATTAAAAGGCCTAATGTCACGGTGTACAGGTCTCGTCTTTACTACGCGAAACAACTACGACCCACCATGCTGCTCCAATACAGGCGAGCGGGTTTTCACAATAAATATGTACAGTTAGTCCCACAATAAAGTCTGAGGATATGAAAAACTTGGCACTGATCGTTGTTGACGACATAATTGCGAATTGCTGTAGTTATCAGAAAAATAAAACTACGCACCTAACATTGTTAATACATTTTTTTGGCATAAGAAACGAAAATACAAATATTGGATTACTTTGCGGAAATCCATAATACCCATATTATGGAAAATAAAGCTTAATTTGCTTTACTCCGCGAACAGCAGGAGAATCTGTATCTTGTCATTTATAATTTCTTCAATTCGTATACTCCTCACCAAACAGATCCTCGGCAGTGTACCCTAATAACAAATGTATAGTTAGGTACATAGAAAGATCACCCTGACCCAGCTATGGAATCGGTAGGTCAGCCGAATTTTAGGTAAATCTATTAAATTAATATTGTATTTAAGAATTACGATTCAAAATAATACTAGAGTAGGTTTTACAAATCTCAGAATCAGACTAGATAAAGGAGCTTCTCAGTCGCCTACAAAAAACTTTAAAAGTCTCGGACTAATAAAAAACAAACCACAGTGCGCCATCTATCGCACAAGTTAAAACTTAAAATAACACTGTTCAACGCTAGATGGTATGCTGTGTTATAAATTAAAAATAATTTTAAAATATCAATTACTTAAATCAGGTTCGTAATTTACTGTTATTTAATAAAAGAGCAAAGTCTTTAAAAAAGAAATATTAGGGACAAAGTGTCAGGTCAAATCTAGACAACACCATCTATCGCCAAAGTTAAAACTTAAAACATCACTACTCATCGCTAGATGGCAGTATAATTACAAAGTTTGCCACAATAATCACTTACCAGCGCCATCTAGTAGCGAGTAGCAGAACAGCTTCCTCACTAGCTCAGCAATGATAACAACGCCATCTATGAACAAACACTGCATCCAAAAAGCGCACTATTTTCAAAACACAATTTTTTCAGCAAAATAATATGCCAGCAACTTCACACACTGAATGTACTTGTTTCACGTTTTAAAATTGTCGTTTTTGTGTATTTTATGTAGATGCACACAATGAGAATTGCTTGCACTGAAACACTTGCACATGTGGTGTTGCATCATTGGTGCATTTAACTGAAACAAAGAAAGAGGTTATTAAAATATGACTGGACAAATAAGTACTTCCTAAATAGCTCATTAAACTTTGAAGTTACAATGTAATGCATATTTCACTGTTATTTATGAGAAATATTATTTGACGACCAATATTCTGCAAAAGTTATAGCATTTTATAAATTTACTAATGGTAATGTAAAAATATCCAAATTTTCTAAATAATGTAGGAGATTTTAATTTTCTACTCAATATACATATGAAATTTTCATAATTAAAAAATTGAATTACTCTCGTTGATTGCAACATCAAATCATAAATCACATCATCCTATATAATGTCCCATAGCTTGGCAAAGACCTCTGATAGGTCAGAGGAATTTGTAGCATGGAACGCTACCTTTTCACATTTATTTAGCACACATTTCTACAGGTTTAGACTAAGAAATATTAATGTTACGTAAAGCAAAGCAAATTTTATATTTTAAATAAGTACTTTGGTAGATTTTATTTCAAGAGCAGATATATAATTCGCCAGTATAGTACACTTACTTCAATGAACATTTGACAAAATCAGTTTTTTTTTACCACAAACCTATAATAACCACATGTGTTATTAATAATTTAGAGTGTTAATAAGAGATTGAAATATGAGTTATCGAAAATATGTATTCTAATATATACAGTATATACAGTAATTTACTTGCAAAGGAAAACATGTACCTACATAAGTTTTTTTAATGTATAAAAAGGTTTGCAAAAAGCATTTATATTACCAGTTATATGATTACTTGTTTGTATAATTTAACTACAGTAATAATGTAGCCAATTATTGACAAATTTAGCATAATCAGTCTTCGCAGCAAATTATTGGCAAAAAAACAACATGTTCATTATAGTGACTTTCATATCATACGAAAATGTGCTGTTTTATCAAAACTTATGGCATATGAGGGGGTAAATGCGTTTCATACATACCATTTTCACTTTATCCTAGTAAATTCTGGTCCAGGATTACGATTTCGCCTTGAAACTTTTAAATAGAAAATAACCAAAGTGAGTGAGCAAAATGAACCTAACACTCATTTTAAAACCACGTTTTCACGCAAAATATTCTAAATAGAGACTTGAAAGGCCGTATAATGGGAGCGGCATCATTCCTAACGCTAAAGTAAAAGTTTCAGCTGCACTTTACTGACTGAAATTTCAGAAAATGACTGTAAAAAGCAAACACGTGCACTTCCGACTGCACCTATAAGAACTTGAAAAAAATATATCTTTTCACTAGTCTACACGCATAAACAGATTAATCAACACTCTTCAAACACTCCTACGACTTTCTAGCATAACCATTTATTATAAACTTAATAACCAATTCGAATATCAGCGGCTGAAAAAACTACACAAAGAAAACATATGATCGATCGAAATTGAAGTGCACATGGAATTGTCTATGGTTCTGTCAAATGTCAGTCATCTGTCAACCAAAGAACAACAGTCATTCAGGTCCTTGGTTGAAAATGAGAGAGATGAAGATGAACGATTAATTAAAAATGCAAAGAAATTCTGCACTTGTTGCTGATTTCCAACTTACATTATAATTTTTGTTACTTACCGTAAAATATAACTGTGAAACTTAATTTTTATACTTGTCTACTTCGAGTTGTCTCAATATTATTTGTCATAGCGTTGAGAGAAAAGCCTGAAAGAAAATTAATTTATATTTTAGCCTATTTAATTCATAAACTTATTTATATTTTTATTAAATAGTTATTATATGCAAAGGGAATATAATCCCTATGTATAAGAATAATATTTATTATTATATTATAAATGTTAAAGAGTAGATATATTGTAATAGTTTAAAGTAATAGTTTTCTACTATTTCACGGTATAAATGCTGCATCGATCTTGATGGAAATAACTAGTACAGAAATACAAAGTAATTCACATAAGTAGGTTAGGTTTAAAAATTAAAAAAAATCTTTATTCAAAGGCCCATAGGTGGAACTTTAGAGTTCATAGTTCCATAATACGTTCTGGTTACTTACTGGTTCGTCCTCCACCCATAAGCTTTCGAACTCTTTTTCAAATTTGTTAACGATGTTGGGATGTGAAGTTACAATAACGCTCTCGTGGTTCGAAACCATTGCTTGGGTAGACCAGTTTAATGATCCAGACATAACAAAACCTTTATATGGTCTTATTTTCGTTTGCTGTGCAATATGCTTTGTAAACTGTGCATGAATATTCAATTTTTCCGCGTAAGCTTTTAGTATGTTTTTCCGCTTGACAGCTTTCGGACCATCTACTATACAGAATTTATGATGCATCAGGATTGATTTTTTATTGGTCTGCACCTGAATAAAACCTGTAAAAGTAAACGTTTGTTTTATAAATTCTATATTTTCTCTATATTATACATTTATATTATTAAAAAACTTACTGTATTCCTTTAGCTTCTTAATTTGAGATGGTGCAGTGAAAGCCATATCACTATCAACAACAATTCGTATCAAAACTTGTCTTTGTCCCAACCTTATCAATTGTTCAGCAATTTCAGAACTGGTTATCAGATACATACACACATCCAATGTTTCACGCGCTGATTTGATGTACTTTATTAATTTGAAGCAATTTAACTCTCTACTTTCACATATAGTAACGTCTTTATTAGGCTGGACTTTTATAGTGTGACGAATTACATCGTCCGAAAATAATATCACGTCATTTATTTCACGATTTCTTATGTTCACCATATCACTACATGCTTCGTCGCTAGCAACCTCTGGTTGTGAACTTTTTTTAAAATTAAATAAGTATTTACACAACTTTTTTGCCACTTGCGAAGCAATAACAACCGTAGCTGTGGACGCTAAAAGAAATTTTGCACTTTTCCAGTCCATTTTAACTTTTTATACAGACTTTCTTATAAATACTTTCACTGCTAATGTTCCACCATGATATTCACGCAATAATTGATAAGTATTTTTTTTAAACTACCCACAAAATGTTGATTAAGACTGTAGTCTTATCTGTTTTCAGGTTCATAATTAATAAAGCGATAAGCTTTACATTTTTTGACGGTTCAATTAATTTCAATTAAATAAAATTTATTTTCAATATCGTTTTAATAAATTGTTAAATAGTTCGGATGATAATTGTAAGAGGATACAAAAGTTGATATCAACTTTGGTTATAATCTAGTGGTATAATTTCTCTTTATGATTGATGTAAAGCTACAAAGGCATATCTTTGTCTGTGTTAGAGAACGTAAAATTTCCGTTTCACTCTCATTCATTCAACATCAAAAATAAAATTGACAATATTATTGACAAATGACAATTGACATTTGTTTTTGTACCTAATTTGAAGAGTGATTTTATTGACGAAAACTCTAAACTTTGGGTGAAAATCTGAGAATGACAATGGATTTAAAATGTTTGTGATTTTTAACTGTATGCTTCAATTATAAAAGCAAAGACTATGTTATTTCCATAAATGTTTCAAAGAACCGCAAAGGGAATCTAGATTCGAAACATTTTCCTAAATATAGCTTCGACTGCGCGTCGCAGTTGACAAAAATATGCCGAAGATACCGTATAAAGCTGAAAAATGCCAAGATGATGAAGACTATGAAATTGTCTCCTTTGAAGACTTCTGTGATAAGTCGCCAGGCTCTAAAACGGATTTATTAACCCTCAATGACAACATTAATTACAGACTTCATTATGAGAGCGATAAAAACTCTAATAGCGCTGAAACTGGTGAGCCCTCGACTCGCAATGTTGGTATGCATACAGAGACTTCGCTCAGTGGCCCAAAGAATGCATCTTATAAGAGAAAATTGTCTTTTGCTCCATTTGGAAAATCTGACAAGACAAATCGTGGACCCCTTTTTGGTGGAGTCGTACCAAGGCCTCGGAATGATGAGGAGACTTCAAGGGATCACAGGTGACCAACTTTTTTTTTATATAATTCCCCTAAAAAAATCCAAATTTTTATGTTTCCTATCCACTGCAAGTGATTTTTATAGATGTCAGATACATCTGTAAAAGAAGTAAATAAAAACAAAACAATATCAAACTATAATATTAAAAGAATGATTCATCAACAATCAGTCTAAATATGATGATTAATTATTTGATGCACTTTAAAGGTCAATAATGAGTACTTAGTACACTAATATTAACTTTCAGTACATTGAACTTTGATATAAATAATGATTCTTTGTTGTACAACAGAGGTACAACATTAGATTACGCATTTAGTTGCTGTAAATGATTGAGGGTAAAATATTGTGTAGGGAGTTTATTATAATTCAGATTTAAATATCAAAAGAACCTTGCTATTAATTTTGTTGTGTTTTTGTTTAAGTGTGAGAATATTAAAGTATGAAAGGGTTTGTTTTTTTTATTACTATTGCTTACATTGGTATTATAATTAAAAGCCATGAGTCATTCACAAATCAATATACTTACAAGATAGGGTTGATAAGTGTAAATGACAATATTCAAATTGCAAACAAAGAATTGTTATTTTTATTGTACAAATTATGTTACCTATAATGTTACTCATTGCCTCATTAGCAAGCTGCCTCATTAGTCTAGTGGTTGGCAATTTCAATTATACTCTATCAAAGTCCTGGGCTTAATTCTTAGATTGTACTAAGAATCATGTTGTTGAAGAATTTTGTGATATCAGCGCTTTATTTAAATATTGATTGTGTCCACCCTGCTTTGGAGAGAGCATTCACTTGTTACAATGGTCATTAAAGCCCACCAAACCACATTTGCAGCATGGTGGATCCATGTTCAAAAACCATCCATAAAAATGAAGTCATGTGTGTTGTTAGTGAGACATTAATAATGTTGGGTATTTTGATTACAAAAACATTTCCTCAATTTATTTATTTTTCATTGTAGTGCAGCTCCAAAGTATAAAAATAAATCAGTTTATCCTCAAGATTCTGTAATCAAGCAAAGAATGCCTATGTGTTAAAGTTACTATAATAATTCTACATAAATATAGATAATATGAATGACCCTTGATAATCTTTTATTATTATGCATATGAACCATAGATACCTAAGTACTTCTTAGTTTTCGGTTCGGTTTATTCATATCTAGACTGCTTTATAGTCAACACAAACTCTTGTATGTAAGTTTTTTTTTATTAACTAGTGATCAATTGTGATTTGTCTGTGCTCATTAGTGGTTTTCGGGTGCATGCTGAAAACGCACCCTTAGTCAAGCTGAAAAATATTCATGTTCATCAGACAACAGACAAACATAGGCTCCAGTTGTAACTGGATCCAGTTGTGGGAATCGAACCCACTGCCTTGAACTCAGAAAGCAGGGTCGCTGGCCACTACGCCAAGCGGCCGCCAAGCAAGGGTGCGTTTTAAACCTTCAAAGTTTTAGTTATAAGCATTAGTATTGATGGATAGTTTTCGCTTGTCTTTTGATAAAAGAAAGAAAACAACTGCATGCTAAAATACTGAAAGCTCATCATCATCACCTTATACTCACTGTTGACCACAGCCATGTCTGTGTTTTATTTGTTTTTTTCTAAAGTAATGGAGTTGTTATTGACTGTGATAAATAGTACCTGCCAGGATGCAAACTACATATACATAAAGAAATAAATATACAACAACAATTCACGCATCTAGTCCCAAAGTAAGCGTAGCTAGTGTTATGGGTGCTTAGATGACTGATGAATATTTTTATAAATAATATACAAAAATACTTATAATATACATATAAACACCCAGATGCTAAACATTCATGTTCAGCTGAAAACTATTCTGTGATGTTTTTCAGTGTCTGGGTGTTTGTCTGTATTTTATGAGTATTTATGTATATTATTCATAAAAATGTTCAACAGTTATCTTAGTAGCATAAAACAAGCTGAACTTACTTTGGGCTAGATAGTTATGTGTGTATTGTTGTAGTATATTTATCTATTTTATCTATTTATATAAATAGATAGATAAATATTATTTAATACTATAAAAAATACATAAATCATTAATTATCTTTTAACGTTTCAGATACGAAAGATTTTCGCCCAGGCGCAGTTGGCTTGTTTGTTGTTGGGAAACGGCGACGAACCTGTTCCCCGGTATGGTTGCGACCGCTTTACTCATCGCCTTGGGTGTTGCAGCATGGTGGGCGGTGGGCGGCGTTTTGGGCGGGAGCTGGGGCGATGATCATTACAGGTAAGATTGATGGGTTGTGGACTTGGGTGGGTACTATTAACAGTAAAAGGATTTCATTGGATTCATTGCACAACTAGTCATGCATAACATTTGTGTTAAATTTATTATAGCTTTCCAATAATGCACCAAATTAAGAAAGAATAGAAACTCAAAGATTGAGATAGTTCAATAGAATGGGTGGCCACCAACTATGTCTATTTTTTAAATGTAAGTTCTGGCATGTTCAATTAGACAGGCATAACATTATATCAAATTAATAGATTTATTGAAAAAAAATTGTCATTTATAGAAAACTGTGGGAGCGTGCTCACCCGGAAGATGTGAAAATACCATTATCACCAATCATTGAAAAGGTAAATTATGTTTTTCATTATTCATAATTCTAAATCGACGGATGCAAAGTGAAATGTCTTATATAATGATAAGGCTGCCTTTGCATGCCTACATTGTTAATTTATTTCTTATTCTTTTTTGTATTATTTTAAGTCTTCTTTTTTTTACGTCACTAGAGTACAAAAAACCCCTTCCTTTTTTTTTGACATTTTGTAGATCATGATATTTTTAATTAGTGCACTAGCTAATTAAAAATCAAAAAATAATAAAAAAATCACAAATTTTTTTGAATGTATAACAACACTTTTTGTTGTACAGGTAATACCAACCGAAAATCGATACCACGACCACAACAACTTGTCTACGAAGAACAAGATCAACATGTCCGAAGACAGCAAAAGGAAGGATTATAATAAGAAGAGCGCGTACACCGAGCGGCCGATAGAAGTGTTGCGGGAAATGTGCGCGCAAGTCACGGACAATATGCGCTTTGACTGCCATCCGCAGGACGGCGCTAGTGAGGAGGGGTGCACTCAAAGAGGTTTGCTTGGTTCCGAGAATACGTTTTTTATAGCCCCACTCTACGCTGTCGTGCACGATTATGATCTTTAAGTCTCTAGTGATAAAGGTCTTTCTAACAATAGTACCACATTGTATGCAGTGATGTTACGTCACAAGACAGTAAGCAGAGAGTCGACCAATCAAAAGGCGTTTGTGATCACGTGAACTTGGCTCAGAAAAATATAATTTTAGGTTATGATTTATAGATCTTCTCTTCTTCTCTCTTATTTTGTTCATAGTTTTGCGGAGTGAGTTAATGTTGGAAAATATTTAAGGATTGCACAAGAAGATGTGATATTTTTAATTCAGTCAAATACCGTATTACGTCTTGTCATATTCATCGAGGATTGCACTGTACACATAGCGGGGCGCAGCTAATATAATTTAAATTTTAAAAATGTTTGCTATGGCAAACTATAGTTATAGTTATTAGTCTAAGTAAGGCAAGGGAGGGCCCTGATTAAGGATTTTATTAAAAAAAGGCATTCTAAATTGCACAATCTGTTATTTTTTTAGGAAAATAATAATTAGTCTTCTCTATTTTAAAATTCATTTCTTGGCTTTAATTCATTATTTGGCGGGCGCTGAGAAAATTATTGATGATAGTTATGTACTACATGATTAAGGTTATTATTACCCAGTAAAACCCCGCGAAATACTGGTAGAATACCGTACTTGTTAGCACACAAACTCGCGATAGCTAGTAAATATACAACGTGTAGCGGAATTACGAAATAATGTTTGAGGGTTCATAAGTACATTTCCTAAGGAATCACCTGTAAGAATATTAAAGGTCACCGCCGACCGCACGCACAAAATAATACCTTCGCCTTACAGGTTTTCGTTTACACGTTGTGTATAAGATGAGTAACGTTTTTAGGCTGTTGCTGGAAGTCCACTGCTGTAGCGGGCGCGCCGTACTGCTTCTACCCGCCGCAGTACGACACGTACCACTTCGTCAACAGCACGGAGACCAAGCACGGCATGGGCGTGTACTACGGTCGGGCGCGCGACGCCGGCTACCCGGGCCAGTTCAACACTATCAAACTGGACTTCTACTACGTTTCTGATGATGTACTGGAGATTAAGGTGTGTGATCACTGTCAGACTATTCTTCTATTTTCGATATAGTGTTGCAAATAACTTTTTATAATTAACTGAGAGTTTATAAAACGAAACCAAGAGTTCTTTTTAAAAGACATTGTTCCAGGATATTCGGAGCATCCGCTTGTACACCCACATCTCGAAAGCTTCCATTATTCCATATTCCTCATTCCAGCCTTATTTTTTATATCCAGCTTATTGCTCATTGCTTAAGTGAGAAAAAAAAAATTACGACCACAGAGAACTCTTTAATTTTTAAAAGGCATTCCTGTGCAATTCGGCACCGTTTGTCCCCGAATTCGTCAATCATTGTACCCAAGTATCTGTATCGTTGGACCCTTTCCAAGATGTATTGGTTGAGACACAAAGAAGTTATATGTACAGATGTTTTGCTTCTAATTAAATATTTGGCCTTTTTGCAGTCTCGTCCTTATTCTGCACGTTTCATCATTTTCTCCAACAGATTTTCGACGCGGATAACAAGAGATTCGAATCCCCATACCCCGAAGTGCCAATGGTGTCCAGCCCCATATCGCAGCTGAAGTACCGCGTGCAGGTCGACAGCTCGGCCGTGGGGTTCAAGGTCATACGGAATTCGGACAACGTTACACTGTAAGTTAATATGATGACTATTTTCTAACTTTTAAAATTTTAAATTCAAAATTCCGTTCGTCCATTCAGACCTAGAATATAAGCACTTTTGAAACGTCAAGTCAGTCTGTTTGCAGTGTCTCTACCACCATTTCGGAAGGCAAATTCTACCGAGAAGAGCCGGCAAGAAACTCAGCAGATTGCTCTTTTCCAACATCATTTCATAGTTTGACAATCTTAAGAAATTTTCTATCTTGTGAGAGATGAGAGCGGAGTGGCCTGCTTCCAAGCAGCCTTGTGGTTAAGGAAATCTGATTTCTTAACTTCGGTAAGGGTAGATCTAATATTACTTTCGGTATAATGTTATAAAAGCACATGCATGTTCTTTAAGGCTAGAATCTAATGCGCATAGTGAAGATTTGGAATGCCTTTCGGGATTCCGGTTTTCCTATAATAAAGTATCATATAAATCTATACTAGCTATTGCCCGCGTCAGTCACTAGCGTTTATTACGGTTTTTTTTACAAATCCCGTAGGAACCGTTTGTTTCCTGGGATAAAAAGTAGCCAATGTTACTCTGTATCCATTCAAACTAACTCTATGCTAAAAATCAATTCGATTAGTTGATTATTCAGGGAACAAATAAACACGTTCGTATTTATAATATATATTTTCCGAATAGGCACTGAAACTACTGGACCGATTCTAACCATTATTTTTATAACCAATACAAAATAGAATAATAAGGAATATTTCAGGCTACAATTCTTTTCAAAAAAAGATAGAATAAAATAGTAATAATGTAACCGAAAGTGGCAATATGCATTATTTGACTTGCGCTGAGAAAACCTACAAAGAATCCGCAAGGAATTATATATTTTTAACTATCATAGTCAAGCCACAATTTTAGCTTTAAATGGTGGCCAAAATTCCTCAAGAATTGGGCTATCGAATGCAAAAGGAATGTCCAAATCCAAACACATAAAAACTAAACACTTTTAATTCCTGAGATTTCGTGATTAGTTAGTGAGTCAGTGTCTTTTATATATTTAGATTATGAGTATACGTACAGATCTTTCAGTTACTGAGCTTGCTCAATCACGATAAATTAAATCAATCATGTTTCTTTAATTCCAGAATGGACACTCAAAATGTGGGAGGGCTTATTCTATCAGATAAGTTCTTGCAGATGTCTTCTTTACTACCGTCGGAACATTTGTACGGTTTGGGGGAGAAGCAAGCCGCGTTCTTGAATGACTTGAATTGGAAGACGTTTACATTATTCAACAGGGATATAGCTCCAACTGAAAACGTGAGTGTCTATATTAATAGGAGTTTAATTACCTCCTTTTATTTATTTATTGCTAGGTACATATCTTAAACTAATATACAACGTGTAAATGAAAACCGAAATAATACTTCACAGGATTTAGACGAACATTATGTACTGTCTCTGAAACTTATTTGTGTAACCGGAAACCTACCTAGTTTTTGAGTATGCCACATATATTCCATAGTTTTTAACCTTTATTCCTATCGCTTTATTACTTACTACGTAGTAGGTACTTTGCATGTGTCGGCCTTTTATCTTAAACAGGGTTTTCATAAGTAAACATTACTAATATTTTAAATTTGTTTGTATGGAAAAATAAATATTCTTCTTTTGATTTAAGGTTTTTACAGGGTGATTCCTTATGAAATATACGTATGCATCCTTCAACATTATTTCGCAATAAGGTTACATATTGTATAAGGCTGAAGATATTTAATTACGCTAAGACCAATAGGAGCACAGCACCAATGAAGAATGTTGCAAAATCAGGGTTTTTTTTCCTTTTGAGAGCTTCCGCTGTGTGCGCTACGTAAATGGTTAAAGTTTCGATAAAATCATGTATGATCAAGTTGTTCCCCTTTAAAAGTTCTGAGGAAACCGGGACAGCATATGACTATCTCTTAAGGTGGACTTATACGCGGACGAAGTCGCGAGGGACCGCTAGGCGCAGATAAAAACTATTTATAATAACAAGTTTTTGGAGCAGGACTATATTTTGTAGCTGTAAGCCTTTGTAATCGCTTTGCGACACGTCTTTGTCGGTAGGGTAACTAGCCAGGGTCGAAACCTCCCACCAGAGCTAATTAATACAACGTGTAACGAAATTACGAAATACTGTTGAAGGGTGCATAATTATATTTCATAAGGAGTCACCCTGTAAAGATATGAAATCAAAACAGACATATTTATTTTTACGTACAAACTAATTTAAAAAATTCTGTGTGTACTTATGACAACCCTATTGACGATAAAATACCGATACGTGCACAGTGCCTAGTCTACGCGACGCGTACCAAATAATTTTACTTTTGCATGTGATGTTAGGACTGTAACTGGTTTCTTTCAATAAAAACTATTAGCATTTTGCCTGCCTGTGAAGTATTACTTCGTTTTTCATTTACACGCTGTATATCGGCGACGTCCACAGCTTATTGTATTCTACTTGTGAAATTTCCTTTTTATGCCAATAGAAGTTGGCCCTAGACTGCAATCTCACCTGTGATGATGCAGTCTGAGATAGAGTTATGAAACCCATGCCCTTATCGCTTTCTACGCAACACCTTAACGGAACGCTAGATCGCTTAGCGGCACGTCTTTAATATGACACGACTGTTTACATTTGAAGGTAAACCTATACGGCTCGCAGCCGTTCTACTTGGCGCTGGAAACCAGCGGTCGCAGCCACGGCGTTCTGCTTCTTAACACCAACGCGATGGGTGAGTATTATTGCTATTATGCTAAACGTGGCATGACGTCGGAATTCAGTGTTTTGTCTCACTTTAACTGACAGCACCTTGCAAATGTCGTTATTAGTAGTGAACTTTTAACCGACCTAAAAATGAGGATTTTTATATATGTTTTTTAATGTGGTTACTACACCAATTATACTCCAATTTTGATGATTCTTTTTTGTTTTGTATGTCATATCTCAGAGGTGGTCCCATTTTAATTTGGTGCAGATCTATTAGAGGTATCATGGAAAAATCGAGGCATATCTTCAAATATTATAGGCCTACATATAGCGATTTGAGTGTTTTTTAATACTCAAATCGCTATATGCTAATCGGCGGTACTTTGTAGGACGTGCTTTTGGATGCCCTTCGAAGTGTTGCATCTTTTTATAAGTGTTGGCTCTTCACTTACCCTCAGGTGAACCATCTGCATTGTAATTCAAGTAACTATAGGAAAAAATCCATCTTTTGTATGATTTAAGCGGCGCAAAAAGCTTCCAAGGAACCTTGTTGCTTTGCGCATATGCAACATGTAACAGAATTTCGAAATAATATTGAAGGATGCATAAGTGTATTCCATAAGGAATCTCCCTGAAAATATATAAAATCAAAAGAATCATATTTATTTTTCCATACAAACGAATTCAAGACATTTTAAGTGTGTTAAAATTGGAGATCAAAACCGACATGCGCATAGTACCTACGCTACGCACGCGTACATAATAAAGTGACAGGAATCACATTTTTCTAATTTTGCATGTTATGTTAGGGCTGTATCTGATTTCTTTCATTAAAAACTATGGCAGTGGTTTACTCAAAAGCTATTAGTTTTTTGATTTCATAAGTCTCAGAGACAGTACATAATGTACCTCAAAAGCCTGTGAAGTATTATTTCTGTTTTTTTTTAATGTGTGTTGTTTTGTTTAATTTGTGTTTTTTTTCTGCATGTGCAATAAAGGCTTTCAATCTAATCTTATTGGTAAGTAATTTATTACCTTGAATATTATTTTCAGACATAGTACTACAACCGACTCCGGCAATAACCTACAGAGCACTGGGCGGTATGCTAGACTTCTATGTGTTCCTCGGCCCAACCTCCCAAGACGTGGTCTCGCAATACACTGCGATGATTGGTCGACCGTTCATGCCTCCCTATTGGTCCCTCGGCTTCCATTTGTGCAAGTGAGTCTTATACGCTCACTATAATTATATTAGATGATTATCATTAGATGATTTTACTATCGATATTATCTTAATATATATAAATCTCCTGTCCCGATGTTTGTCCGCGATGGACTCCTAAACTACTTAACCGATTTTAAATTAAATTGGCACACCGTGAGCAGTCTGGTCCAACTTAAGAGATAGGATAGCTTAGATCTTTAATTATAGTCGCAATTTTATTTTATTGCAAATTATTTGTCTTTAATTAATTGACAGTCACATGTTATATATATATATATATATATATATATATATATATATATATATACTACTATACTCATTTAAGGCTTAGCGATACTGAATACTTTAAAAACAAAATCAAACGCAGACGAAGTCGCGGGCAACAGCTAGTAATTTATATATTTTTGCGTTCAAATTGTAGTTGTAATTTCTTTTTTAATGTTTTTCTTTCATATAATATGATTGCAAGTTGCACACCAAATTAATGGTAATACACTGTTTCAACAACAAAAGCTAAATATGTAACATCTGATTATCTACGTGTATTTATGCAATAAATCTAATTATTATTATTGAAACATTTAAAGTAGTAGAGCTTATTATGACAGAGTTCGTCAGGGGTAGTACTATCGCCATGCTTATTTCTGCCGCTAAGCAGCATTGTTGCAATGCTGTGTTCCGGTTGAAGGGCGTGGTTGCCGGTGCAGTTACACACACATGGGGCTTAACACCTACGCCTTCAATTGATAGACAGAGGGTGGTACGTTGCAGGCCGTGCTCCTTGCATGCCCTGTAAAGTGTTGCTATGTTTATAGGTTTTCCACTTACCATCAGGTGTACCATCTGCTTGGTCCGACAATAATTGCTATAAAAAAAATGAAAATAAACTTTTTTTTCCTTTCCTGAAGTTAGCGGAAGACTAAAAAATAGAACCCATTTTTTTCTATAACGCACATATAAGTAACTCGGAAAAACTAGAGATATGTACCGAGGATCAAACTCGGACCCCGCAAAAGAGAGGCCGTAGCTTTAACGGTGTTGAAAAACATCGTGAAGAGACCTGCATGTCTGAGAGTTAGCCAAAACGTTCTGCAAAACGTGTGAAATCTACCAATCCGAATTTAGCCAGCGTGGTAGACGGCGAGGGCACGGCTCTCCTCTCAGAATCAGGAGGGTTAGGGCCATAGTCCACCACGCTGGCCAGGTGCGCATTGGTTGCCTTCACACACCTTTGAAAACGTTATGGAGAACGTTAAGGCATGCTGGTTTCCTCACGATGTTTTCCATCACCGTTAAATCGTGTGATATTTAAATTTTCTTAAAAATAAAAACGGTATCGACTATGTCACCCCAAAGAGGTGTCAGAAGTTCTAACGACTAGGCTTTCAGCATTAAAGAAAATAAGAAATAATATTAAAGGAATTTTAAATTTCGTTTTGTAGGTTCAATTACGGCAGCCTCAATGTGACCAGAGATGTTATGGAGAAGAACAGAGAAGTAATACCTCTTGTAAGTCCATTTAGAATAATTCCATAATTGGTTTTTTCAGCTCCACTTAAAAAAATGGGGTATTATATATTTACTCGCTCGATAACGCCTAGATAATACCAACTAATACTAGGTCAAATACGTAAATAAACTTTTCGGTAAAAAGTATTCAAAATGCCTTGGAGGAGGCTTTTACCCGAAGGGGGTCCATACAAAAAAAAACAATTCAACATTATAACACATTTATTTCTTAATCATAATTATTTTATAGATTCTCATTTCTTTAATTTTTTCATTTTAATTTTATTTTTAAATTCTTAACAATGCTTAAAAATGAAATATAAAACACTATTAAAAATTTATAAAAAACCTCCGCTTGCGGAACTTTTAAATGCCCAAGCAACCGGCGGTCAGGGCTCCAGGGTGAGGAACCTCCTCACAATACGCGCCGTTTCTAGGACTACTGCCTTCTGTATCCGACTCTTGATCCAACAACCAAGCGAAAGCTTCTTAAGATGTTGGTCGAAGCTTTTCGCGAGAAGACCATTGGCTGAAACGACGATCGGAACAATAACGGTCGACTCAACATTCCACATGGCGGTAATCTCGTGAGCAAGGTCTAAGTATTTAGATACTTTTTCCTTTTCAGCTTTCACCAGATTATCGTCATGTGGAATAGTAATGTCAACAATTATTGCACGGCGCACTGAACGATCGACTAGCACTATATAAGGTCTATTAGCTGTAATATACCCGTCAGTGATAATCGTTAGATCCCAGTAGAGCAATGCACTGCTATTTTCAAGAACTGACGCCGGGTCGTACCTATAGTTAGGCATCTCAAAATCGATAAAGCCAAACCGAAGAGCAAGTTGTTGATAAACTATCCTGGCTACTTGATTATGTCTGTGCAAGTATTCGCCGTTAGGAAGATGAGAACACCCGGAAACAATATGCCTGAGGGACTCCCCAGGACGATGACACGCTCGACATATGTCTAGATTCTCATTATTATTAGTGTAAATGATCTGTATAATTTTGTATGGATTTAAATAAAGTGTCTAGACACGTTACATTATATAATTAATTTTATTTTAAATATTGTATTATAAATAAATTATTATGTATTGTGCTGAATAAATTGAAATTGATCCTGGAAAACTTAGCAAGATTAAAGTTTCCTGCAATATTCGATTCTTAAGTATTTATTTGGGTTTTAGACCATCAGCACGGCTAGCATTGGCAGGAGACAATTATATCACCGGGGAAAGGATAAAAATGTAACTCCTCCCACAGCTTTATCAACTCTCAGAGCACTGGCGCACAAGTGGAAATAACATCCAAATAATACATGTGTAATAATAAACGGGGGCTAACTACTCCTATTCCATGTTCCCGTACTCCAGCAGTTGGACATTTTCATTATATCCCTTGTCAGCGGATATAATTTTAAAAAGCCGTGCAGAGGAAGTTGCAGTGTTTATGTTACAGTTTTTTTTTTATTATTATTTTTGATTGTAACAGGATGTGCAATGGAACGACCTTGACTACATGAGCACTGGCAACGATTTCACATATGACACCGACAAATTCGCCGGCTTGCCGCAATTCGTTGAGCAGTTACACGATAAAGGAATGCATTATGTTATACTAATTGGTGAGTTTTATTAGGATTAGCATCTTCAGGAGACGTTGATTTTACAATGAACTTTATTCTATCATTTATTGAAAAAACATCCACCCTCCGCTTGCGGGGCTGTTGAATGCCCAAGCAACCGGCGGTCAGGGCTCCAGAGTGAGGAACCTCCTCACAATACGCGCCGTTTCAAGGACTACTGCCTTCTGTATCCGACCCTTGATCCAACAATTGTAGTATGATATATTTCGTGTTACAATGAATTATTGTTAACCTTATTTTATTTTATTTATTTATTAAAGGTACTCCAACAGCTTGGTCACAATACATAGTAAAGGAAAATTACAAATATTTTGTTTCTAATCAGTGTGACTAGACACTTAAAGGTGTGCACAGCATTTACTACAAAATGACCGATATTAACACTACAAACTATAGTAAAAACACAAAAAGTTAAACAAAAGGAATATTACAATAAGAAAAACTTAAAAGTAACAAAAGAAAACCAAAAATTACAATCCAAAAGTGCAGTCCGAATTGCTTGACAAAGCAGAAATAATAAAACGTTTAAAGTCATTTGGCCTTTGACAAAATAGATCAATATTATTATTTGCGCGAGTAAGATCATTATAGACCCGACCTTACGACTAACCTCAGATTATTAGCCTCAAATGGGTTTTTGTAAAGTGATTGTATGTTCGATGTATTTGTTAAAATATTTTATCTACGACCTACCTACACTCCACTTTTTCTAAAGTGTTTTATAATGTAAACGATCATTCCTTTGCTTTTTATGTTTTTAGTGTTTTTTTCTTTTTGACGGAGGATGGGCGCAGTGGGCAGCGACCCTTCTTTCTGAGTCACAGGCCGTGGGTTTGATTCCCACTACTGGAAAATGTTATAAGATATTTTTGACTTTGACTTTGACTTTATTATTCATAAAATATTCATCAGTCATCTTAGTACTCATAACACAAGCTACGCTTCATTTGGGGCTAGATGGCGATGTGCGTATTGTCGTAGTATATTTATTTATTTAAATTATTTCTTTTAAATATAAAAAAAAACAAGTGCGATAAAATTGAAACTTGAAGTAGTTTTTCTAACTTCCAATAATTATAAGTTGTAATTATGACTTTAAAATGAATGGTTCATTTCAGATCCTGGCGTGAGTGCGTCGGAGAAGCCTGGCGAATATCCACCTTTTGACCGCGGCTTAGAAATGGATATATTTATCAAGAATTCCTCAAATCAGCCTTTTGTCGGAAAGGTATAACATAATTATTTTAACGTATAACTCTAGGCGTCCAATAGACTCAATTAATCAATCCAATGTCTACCATTCATTGGTTAAAAAAAATAAATAAAACAAAAATGAAATTAGTTAAGAAGCTTCTTGTACAGAGCGTTAGCGGCGCGGAGCTTCGGCGTTATCAATACTGTATCAATATCACTTGCGGTCGTTTCATGCAGCAGAAAAAACTATTGTAATAGGTGATAAAATTGATCAGCTGCTTTCCAATCTTTACGTTTTGATTTTCTTTATGGAATTTGTTTAACTTATATTTTGAATATTGTTTAGAGTGACTGTATGCCAAGATAACTACAACATCTGGGCATAGGTATCACACTCAAAATCCTTCAAGGTCATACATACCTACAGTGGCGTGCACAGGGTTCTGGACCAGGGTATGCATAAAGAAAAAAGATGGATGGATACAATTTTTTTTGGGTAGGCAGTGCTTTTGTGCATGTATGAAGTGCACGCCACTGCATACCTACATACATAGGTGTGTTTCCGGTGCGGATTTTTCCATTCTCCTCGGAAGGGTTCAGTTTAAATTTTATAATTGTTTACAGTCTTACCGTATCTGCAGGGCTAGCACGGGCAGGAGATATAAATTATATCCCCCGATTATATCCTCTATCAAGGGATATAATTATCTTTTCCCCTTGCCAGAGCACGGCAACAGGGGAGAGGATAAATTTATCCCCGTTTGACATTTCTCGTGGATATATATCCCCCGCCCATAGCATGGGAAGAAATGAAAGGGGAAAGACTATCCTTTTTTGACATTTGAAAGAGACAATTTTATCCCCGTCCTTAGACGTGGGTTTAAAATTCTGTTAACGAATTAAAGTCGAAAAAAACATGTCTCGTGCTTTCTGGGGCTCTTATTATTCAAGTGAAATGGAGAAATCTGAACGAAAATTACACCGGCGATCTATACGTGACGCCAGTAATCCGTTCGAATTTCCCGATGCAGAGTTCCAACACTTGTTTCGGATGGGTAAAAATTGTGTGCTGTACTCGTGCGAGGACCTTAAAGAGGCACTAACCACTAAATGCTGTCGATGGACTACCAGTGCACATAAAAGTAAGTTGTTATTAAGTACCTAAAATCACCTTGTGCAAAGACATCATCTATATATGAACGTAGGTTTAAAAAAAAGCATGGCTAATCACTTTTTGTCTAGGTTCTCACATCTTTAAGGCTATTAGCGGACGGTAGTTATCAGCGGGGACAGGTCAAGACCATGGCTGTTGCTCAAACAACAGTCAGCAAATAACTGACCCAAATTACTGGAGCTATTGTCAGTATGTGAGTATATATAGGTACTTACTTCCTAATAATTCTCATTAGTAAATATAAATCCCATCCTGTTCAAAGTGCAGTGATGTGATAACTAGTTTTCACTTTATAGCCGAGTGCCCTTTGTACGTGTTGGTAAGATGGGAACTACAAGGTAAGGATAGAATAAGTGAAGAAGACCTAGCAAACCTCACCTTAGGGGATATTGTTAGGTTCACCACAGAGACTGGTAGGTTTCAGGGGGGACCCTGCCGGGACACCAGTAAAACCTGTGTCTCAAACATGGGGAATAGGGTGGAATGGTCCTTACATAGGCTGATCACCCGTCTGGCAATGGCAGACATCCCCTCATCAAATATAGATATACTTACTTTAATAATAAAATTATTAGTCAGTACTTAGTACTTCAGTATAAGTACATAGCAAAGATATTCAATGCTAGGTACTTTAATTATTTTTCATTTCATTTTAGACTAATGCAAAAGTAGATATTATTCCCGGGAACAGACTCTGGAGATCCACGATAGATGTTCAACTGGTAAAGACAAATTATTTAGATCTAGAGTTTAACAAAAACTTAAACAATCAAGTAAGTTAATAATTTTAAAATATATTTTACAGATTGTGGTGTGTGTCCATGACCAATTCATATTTATTAACTCTAAAGTAAAATATGAAAAGATACAGCTGTATGAAAGTAGAATCGGACAGTACTACATCTTATGTATGTTTTAAATAAAATGTGCAAACTTTCAAAACTTTACTTATTGTTGCCATTTACTAGTATAAAAGGGAAACAATGCAAATCAAAAAAGTTACACACCTACCTATATCATTATATTATACTCCTCATAATTACCTAGAAATTACATGCCTAGGATTCTGCTGCATATGTTGTATACAACTAGTCTGGTAAATTATTTATATGAATATACAAAAAACAATGTCTCATTATAATAAAATTGTTTATTTGAGGAATTAGTACAAAAACTTGGCAGTAGATACTGTATTTAGTAATGAAATATAAGAAAATACAAAAAAAAATGTCTGATAAATTATTTAACATGGGCATGGGTTAATCATCACGTCCAAATTACAATGTAGGATTGTGCATATATTTCTATTCAACATTTTATTAAAATCTTGGAGAAAATCTGAAAAAGCAAAACAAGTAGGAATTAATTTACATGTTTAAATAACAAAGTAGAATTTTATTGGGGACTCGGGCTATGCTCTAGAGCCTTGGATGATGACTCCGGATTTAGAAGCTGCACCAAATAGTTCTGCAGAGAAGTACACAAACTGGCACTGCCAAGTAAGAAACTGTGTGGAAAGGGCCAATAGGTACCTCAAAGACACATTTCGCAGCTTGGGGATTGACTGGGTGCTTCATTACAGTCCTGAAAAAGCATCTCCACTTATATATGCCTGCATAACACTTTATAATATTATGCATCATTATAGGCGTGTATTGTAAATATATACTTTAAATAATATTTAAGTTCCCATAACTTATTATTATTGGGCACATTAATGTTTGGTAATATTATAAAATTATATCTTATAATAATGGTTCCTTATAAATCATTGATCCTGCATTTTCACATACAATTTGCCCTACTAATTTGGGTCAACAGTATTGAGCATAATATAATTTGTATATTTCAGAACTCTAATGGTGCTCCATTAGAGTTCTGAAATATACAGTAATGACAGTAAATTTTGTAAATACGAGCGAAGAACGACATCAGACATCAAATATGGATCAAACAAGATTGTTAACAGTTGCTCGACAAAAAAGAGAAAGATTTATAAATACATATTTTAATTAATAAAATTTCTAAATTAACCTTTTCATCCTTTTTAATTTATTTTTGTGTGATAAATGAGCATGCTGCATTCTTCCATCTATACCTACTCTGGAAAATAAATAAATTCTTCACTTGGTTGACTTTACCGCAACATGTATACTATGTATATGTTGCCTGTGGTGCTGCGTCCCCGTGCTGTTGCAGCTTTTTTAATGTCCTGCCACGTCTGCAAATAAAAGAAAAATTATGCAAGATGTTGTTGTTGGCATCAAACAAGATGCCAACAACACTAATAAATAATTTAAATTTTTTGCACTTGCTTACTTTACCGCAAAATTGACTTAACTGTTTCCACTGATTGACCGTCCCGTCTGGCCCATGCTCCTTCAGTAATGACTAAGATTTGCCACTGGGAGTCTGCCCTTTTGGCTCCTAAGAGTTCCTGTGAATTCCCCAGTGGCAAGGTGGTTGTGGGTTGGCATGAAATCTACCAACATTTGCAATTGTATTTTATTACTTCTTGATCTGAATAAACACAAATTTGTCAACTAATGGGCCATAGAAAAATGCAAGCACAACTTTAAATAAAATAGTACAAGATCAATAATTTGATATGTAAACAGGATTGGATCTTGATGATTAACGTCTCTGTTTACTTTCACTGTAAAACATTCATTCATTAGGTACGCTTCTAAATCAATAGGTAGTCACTTTTTCAAACATTTTATAATAGAAGACTTACTTTTTAGCACTCATTTTATTTTCTCTAAAGGTAGGTTTTATACCACTTTGAAAAATCCAGAATAAATAATATAAACAAACAGCCGCAGACGAGGAACATTTATAGATAAAAAAAACAATAAAAAACTTAGACAACTAAAACAAAACAGAAAACGAAAAATTTATTTGTCAAAACCATGAGCACAGATTAGAATAATTAATTTGTGACATTTACCGGGGGTTCGTCTTTCCCCTATTATATCCACCGTGGATATATTGTCCACCCGTGTGCCCATGCTCGGGGGGTGGATATAAATGCGTGAGGGGATAAACGTTATATCCTTTCCCCGTGGAGAAGTGTCCCCCGCCCATGCTAGCCCTGCTGGGGTTCTGTTTTCGTGAATATTGCTCAACCTTGGCAGAATAGTACATTAAAACAGAGTGATAGACGTAACCTTGTTTTTGTTCATGGCTTTCTTTTTTTTAAGGTATGGAACCGGGAGTCTACTGTATGGCCGGATTTCACTCACCCCAAAGCCTTTGACTACTGGCACGAGATGATGGCGGACTTCCATCACAAGGTCAAATACGACGGTGCTTGGATCGTAAGTCCTAAAACATACAAATTGTTGATTTTCAATACGAAAAAATGCGGTGTGGCTGAGTGCGAGTTCACCTTTCGCCCGCGAAGTCTGCAGTAGACCGCTTCAGCTTTGCTTGCGCGCCGGTATTCCCAATGAGTATACAAAGTCAACTCACTACTCAATTTTTGATTTTTATCTTACCATTTTTTTAGTATGACCTATAATCGAATATCATCATCATCATAATCATAATCATTATCAACCCATAACCGGCCCACTATTCGCCTTGGGCCTCCAGTGAGAAGCGTTAAGGCCGTAGTCAATCACGCTGGCCAAGTGCGTATAGATATACTTCACACGCCTTTGAGAAAGTTATGGAGAACTTAGGCACGCAGGTTTCCTCACGATGTTTTTATATTTAAATTGCATAGAAAACGCACGAAGGAGATTTAAAGGTGCGTGCCGGGAATCGAATTCGATAACTTAAAAAGTGGGGCCGAAGCTACCACCACTATCGTCGCTCAAAAAAAACCACCGCCAAAAACATAAGTACAAAAAATGTTTAGGTACAAATATATGTTGAAGCTGTGATAGCCCAGTGGGTAGGACTTCGACTTCACTTTCGAGTTCGAATCCCAGCACGCACCTTTAACTTTCCTAAGTTGTGCTATTCAAGCAATTTAAATATCACTTGCTTCAACCGTGAAGGATAACATCGTGCGGAAACTTGCATAACTGGGAAATCTTCATTATGTTCTCATAAAGATGTGTTAAGTCCACCAATACGCACTGGGACAGCGTGGTGATTGCGGCCTTAACGCCTTCTCATTGTGGGAGCGGACCCGGCCCGGTAGTGAGCCGGTAATTGTTTGATATTATTTTATTTATTTATTTTTCAACTTATGACTAGTATTACAGAAATTTTCTAATGCACTAGCGTAGATACTGATGCCCCTATCAACATACATTATAACTAAACATATAATTACCCACAATTGTAAGTGCGACATTTTTGCCGAGTCGCGCAGTGGGCAGCGACCCTGCTTTCTGAGTCCAAGGTCGTGGGTTCGATTCCCACAACTGGAAAATGTTTGTGTGATGAACATGAACGTTTTTCAGCGTCTGGGTGTTTATCTGTATATTATAAGTATTTATGTGTATTATATATTCATAAAAAAAAATATTCATCAGCTATCTCAGTACCCATAACACAAGCTACGCTTACTTTGGGGCTAGGTGGCGATGTGTATATTGTCGTAGTATATTTATTTATTATTTAAAAAAAACTATATTTTACGTACTAAAATTGAAATTATGATGATGTATGTATGGATGTTATTAGAGTGAGGATAACGATTCCATTTCAGGATATGAACGAACCGTCAAACTTCCTCTCCGGCTCGATGTACGGGGATTGCGCGCCCGAGGACCTACCGTACAAGCCCATAGCCGTTCCCGATGAAGGACTCAAGTACAAGACGCTATGCATGGACGCTAAACACTTTATAAGCAGGCACTTCGACGTACACAACGCTTACGCGCTCATTGAGGCTATCACGACCTACAGGTGAGTATTTACGATATAATTTCGACGACAAAAATAAATAAATAAAATAAATTAATACGACAATACACACATCGCAATCTAGCCCCAAAGTAAGCGTAGCTTGTGAGGTTGTGTTATGGGTACTAAGATTACTGATGAATATTTTTATGTATAATATGCATAAATACTTATAATATACAAATAAACACCCAGACACTGTAAAACATTCATGTTCATAACACATACATTTTAAATTTTGGGAATCGAACCCACAGCCTTGACTCAGAAAGCAGGGTCGCTGCCCACTGCGCCAATCGGGCGTCAAAAAAAAAACAACTTCTGTAATAGATGATAAACCAACTAAAAAGTAATTAATTCTTAGTATAAATCAAGCTTAATAAACTATATTCATTTTGCAAAAAAGAGCTGTACAGTCAATATATAAACTTAACTTACGTGAATCCCTCCGTGAAAAATTTAAATAAATAAGTATCCTTACGGTAGCCTCACAATATATTTATAACAATATAGTATTTGTAAGAAATCATATTAGGTTTTATAAACAAAAAGTGGATATAAACAGTCGACTTACAAGAAATGGTCATAAATTAGTGACATCTGCATATCGTCTGCGAAAGGTGCAGTAGTCATTTGTGGGACTGAGTATACGCTTTTATAATATGATTCCTAAGGTAATTTTGGACCTATCAATGCATAAGTTTAAAGAATGTGTTAAAACACATTTATTACAGCGAGGTTATTGTACAATTGATGAATTTCTTAATGACAAGGTTGCTTGGAAGCATCCGGCTCCGCTTTTCATCTCTCACAAGATAGAAAAATGAATTTTAAAATGTAAAATGTAAATTGTTGATATTGGAAAAGAGTAACTACTGAATTCCTTGCCGGCTTCTTCTCGATAGAATCTGCCTTCCGAACCGGTGGTAGAGTCACACAGACAGATTTGACATTTCAAAAGTGCTTATATTAGGCCTACTTGAAATAATTTTTTTTATTTTTTTTATTAATACTTATTTACTAAAACTAGCTTCCAGTCGGAAAAAATATACAAGTACTACCTTGATCGAAAATGTGGGTGTTCCCAAATATACTGCATACACCTTTTCATGCGTTAATATGTTATGTTGTGTGATAGAGTCTGCCTCTGAAAAATCTTCATCAGATCTATATGAAATTTAAACCTGTCCATGGAGTATTATGAAAATCAAGCTTAATTTGCTATACTCAGCGAAAAGCAGGAGAATCTGTATGGTGTATTGTATAATTTCTTCAATCCTTATTCTCCACACCAAACATATCTTCGGCAATGTACCATCTACGCACGCTTCGCTCCGAAACCGGAGCCTCCTCAGGAGATGTTGACTTTACAATGAATAATTGTTAAGTCATCTGTTTGTGTAATGTTTTGTTATGCTGGGAACCTTGAGAATCAAACAAAGAAAATCTTTGCGAATCTGTCCATAAATCATTGAGTTATAAACATAAAAAAACAACATCCGATAATAATAATCTGACGGCCGAGTGTCGCAGTGGGCAGCGACCCTGCTTTCTGAGTTTGTGCGATTAACAAGAATGTTTTTCAGTGTCTGGGTGTTTATCTGTATATTATAAGTATTTATGTGTATTATATGTATTCATAGAAAAATATTCATCAGCTATCTCAGTACCCATAACACAAGCTACGCTTACTTTGGGGCTAGGTGGCGATGTGTGTATTGTCGTAGTATATTTATTTTATTTATTTATTTATAACCTTATGCTTTTTGAAGGAAGTCGGTTAGTATATGGCTAATTTACGAAAGTTGCACCTTTTCCCCACAGGTCGCTAGCTGAGGTGCGCGGCAAGCGGCCATTTGTAATTTCTCGCGGATCTTTCTCGGGTATCGGACGCTGGTCTGGACATTGGAGCGGTGATGTTTTCAGTAGATGGCACGATCTACGCATGTCTATACCAGGTAAATGAATAAAAAATATATTAAATATATACATAAAAGAGAAAGTATGTGGGTATGTTCCGTATAGGCTCCGAAACGGCTGGACCGATTTCAATGAATCTTTCAGGGAATCTCCGGATTGATCTGGCGAGTAATCCTGTAAAGTTTAGTGACGATCGGAGCACTCCTATTTTTGAACTGTCAAACTGTCAAATACAGCTTTTATTTACTATGATATTCTATTGTTGGGTGTACATGGGTGTAGATAATGATCTTCACCCGCTCGAGAAGAGAATAGAAGAGAATAGAAGAGAATGAATACGGAGAAAAATAAATGATTTAATATATTATGAGACAAAAATTTAACGATGTAAGTTCATTGTTTAAATAAAATAAAGCAAAATCTAACCCGGCGAAGCGGGCTGGGTACGCTAGTTAAATATAAATCTGGTCTTGTGGGAGGGTCCTAACCAAATGTTGCACGTGTACAAGAAAAAATTATGTATGAAAAATACTCCCATAAACTGCCACTTTTTTTTTTGTAGATTTTAAACTGTTGTAAGGAAAATTGATTTTATACAAAAGTAACTGTTACACGGATTGGTCATCATCTTCATCATTCTAAACTCACTACCGGCCCACTACAGATCACGGGTCGCCTCTCAGAATGAGATGGGTTAAGAGCGTAGTACACCACGCTGGTCAAGTGCGGATTGGTAGACTTCAAACACCTTCGAGAACATTTTGGGAAACTCTCAGGCATGCAGGTTTTCTAACGATATTTCCCATAACCTTCATGAGATGGGGAAGGCCCAGTGCGGATTTTTGGACTCCACACGCCTTTAAGAAC
The DNA here is from genome assembly GCF_905163445.1 of Pararge aegeria. Classification (NCBI taxonomy): domain Eukaryota; kingdom Metazoa; phylum Arthropoda; class Insecta; order Lepidoptera; family Nymphalidae; genus Pararge; species Pararge aegeria. The sequence continues at coordinate 2,519,360 of NC_053195.1, read as the reverse complement.
ATCATGAAGAAGTCTCAAACATGCCGGTTTCCTAAAGATATTTAACTTCTACTTGTTCTTCTTCTTTCTTCTTCACCATTAAAGCAGTGATATTTTATTTACCTTTTTTAAAGAACTTACAAAACTCCCGTAAAGTTAGTGGAGAATAGCTAATATATAATTAGTCTAGTGTATCACCGCTTTTGGGGGCATCACTTATTTTGAAGTCCGGCAGTAAATGAAGTCTGGTGTAAGGCTTTGGCAGAGCCTAGTTACCACCCCACAAAGACGTGCTGCTAAGTGATTCAGCGTTCCGGTACGATTTCGCCTAGTAACCGAATAGGGGCATGGTGTAATTATAACTGGCATACTCCCTAACATGTTAGCCCGCTATTATCTTAGACTGCATCATCAGGTGAGATTGCAGTCAAGGGCTAACTTGTAGTGGAATAAAAAAAAATAAAAAAAATAAAGCCTATATAGATATTGGATAGAAGCAGGCGTTACTTTCGAAAATAAAGCTGAATTTTGGTTACTCCGCGAAAAGCAGGAGAATCTGTGTGGTGTAATTTATAATTCCTTCAATCCTTGAAGTATAAGGATTGAAGCAATTATAAATTACACCATACAGATTCTCCCGCTGAGCCTAAACCTACTTAGATGTCAAATTTTAATTCGAAATTAATTTATTTAAAGTAGGCCTAATAGAAGCACTTTTGGAACTTCAAGTCTGTCAGTTTGTAGTGACTCTACCACCGGTTCGGAAGGCAGATTCTACCAAAAAAAGCCGGCAAGAAACTCAGCAGTTGCTCTTTTCCATCATCAACAATTTACATTTTACATTTTAACATACATTTTTCTATCTTATGAGAGATGAAAGCGGAGCCAAATGCTTTCAAGTAACCTCGTCATTAAGAAATTCATACTAGGATGCCTGGAACATGATAGCTGTAGCTTCGTGCTTCCCAATTTCAGATTTGCTAAGCTTCAGCATATTCGGTGTGCCAATGATGGGCACAGACATCTGCGGGTTCAATGAAAACACCACCGTTGAATTATGCAAACGCTGGATGCAGTTGGGGGCCTTCTACCCGTTCTCCAGAAACCACAACACTAACGACGCTAAGGTAAGGCAATCAGGAGACATTTTCTCCATGGGTAAAAGGACAAAATGTATGAATAAATATAATTTTATTGTACACCAAATAAAAATACAGAAAAATTGTAAATAAAAATTTTCCACAAAGTATGCAATTTGGCGGCCTCATCGCCTTTATATTATTACATAGCGGTCTGTTCCAGGTAACCAATGGCGTAAAACACAGCTGAAGAATAGTTAAGTTGGTACATATAAATAAATAAATAATAAGTAAATATACTACGACAATACACACATCGCCATCTAGCCCCAAATTAACATGTATCTTGTGTTATGGCTACTAAGATGACTGATGAATATTTTTATGAATAATATACATAAATACTTAGAATATACATTTTAACACCCAGACAATGAAAAACATTTATGCTCATCACACAAACATTTTCCAGTAGTGGGAATCGAACCCACGGCCTTGGGCTCAGAAAGCAGGGTCGCTGCCCACTGCGCCAGTCAGCCGTCAAATATGTATATTCTAGATTTTACACACAGCTTCGCTCGCGTGGTAATTTGAAAAACTTTGCCAGGAGTAATAGGACATTGATTATGAATACAGATCAGTACATTATTTAAAGACGCTTCTTTCTCATTTATGAGGCATCCTTCTAACTATTTCTTTGCAAAAAATAAAGTCATTTGATTACTATGTTCGGACGTGAATGAAGGAATTTTGGAATTTCACGTTTTTTTATGTTCCCGTTAACCACCCTTATGGGATTTAGATCTTTTTCTAAAGTAGCTCATGTTACTCTCCATCCTCTCAACTACTCAACTGTGTGTTTGTTTGTCCTTCAATAGCGCAGCAACAGAGAAAGAGATTGATGTGATTTTTTGCATAGAGATTGTTTATGGGCTGGAGAGTGACATAAGTAATTTTTTAAAACGGAAAATGCACAGTTACCGTAGTAAGATACGCTTACGCTTACGTTTTGTCCTTCATCACGCATCAACAGAGCACTGGAGTGACGTGATTTTTGGCATCCCAGCACCTTTAACTTTTCTAAGTTATGTGCGTTTTAAGTAATTAAAATATCACTAGCTTTAACGGTGAAGGAAAACTTTGTGAGAAAACCTGCATGCCTGAGAGTTCTCCATAATGTTCTCTTAGGTGTGCGGAGTCCACCAATCCGCTCTGTGCGAGCGTGGCGGACTACGGCCCAAGCCCTTCTCATGGCCGGTATAGGGTTGATATGATGAGGTTTAACACGGACGCCTGAGGTTGACGGACACTGGGAGGCATTTTGTGAGACGTTTATTTGTACATATTATTTATTTGTTTATTTGTACTTATATAATGTAAAGCGACATGACTTTTATAATGTAAAGTAATTAATATAATAATTATACAATCAAATGCGTACCTCGCAACTTATATTGGTGTGTATGTAATAAACGTATGTAATGGTGCAATTTAAAATCGACTGTCCCTAATTAAGATAAAAACCTTTATTACAGGCGACAGTGCTCTCCTTAAATTGTTGTCTCGATGATTGAGTGTATATGATTGTGCGTGTGTGAGTTTGCGTCGCGTAGGTACTTTTACTCGCGTATATGTTTGCTTATACAAGATAATTTTTATATTCAATTATATATACATATATAAAATTGTTTTGCACTTGTGTGTGTGTGTGTTTGTTTGTATGTATGTATGTAATTAAAAAAAATGAATCGCTGAATGTTTTGCTAAGCGCAAATCTCGAGAGTTACGACGGGTAAAGAAGTATAATATAGTTTGGAAATAAAACTGGAGCCGGTAGGTGGCGCTGATATTAGGTTTTTTTAACATATTAAAACCGGTAGTAACCTGTGTGGTGCAGACAAAGTTGCGCAGGTCAGCTAGTTAGTTTAAAGAATGGAGAAAAATTGAGAAAATCTGTCCTTTTTCCAGCCCCAAGACCCGGTAAGTTTGGGACCGGAAGTGGTAAAGGCCAGTCGCATCGCCTTAATGATGCGGTATCGCCTTCTTCCTTACTACTACACGCTGTTCTGGAGGGCGCATCTGTATGGGGAGACGGTTGCAAGGCCGCTGTTCTTTGAGTGAGTATTATCAGGTCCTTAAATAAACTGCTTGCGTATTAACAAACAGAGAGTCGATTGAATCTGTTTGTTGAAGTTCTTTAAAGATTTGCGGTAGGAGTACACGGGTAGAAATACCTTGATGTAATTAATTATCAACCTTTAAACTTTATTCCAATGTTCCCTAATAGTTATAATTGCAAATGTTGGATAGTAAGGGGAAGGGCTTTTATTCAAGTTTAGTACGTCTTGTATACAGGTCGCAAGTGTTTTTTTATGCAAGTTTAGTACGTGTCGTATACAGGAAGCAAGTGACTTCATGCAACTTTAGTTTGTCTCGTATACAGGTTGCAATTGCCTTTTATGCAAGTTTAGTACATCTAATATACAGGTGGCAAGTGTCCTCTATGCGAGTTAAGTACGTCTCGTATACATGACGCAGGTGTATTTTATGCAAGTTTAGTACGTTTCGTATATAAATGCAAGTGCCTTTTATGCAAGTTTAGAACGTCTCGTATACAGGACGCAAGTGTCTTTTATGCGAGTTAAGTACGTCTCGTATACAGGACGCAAGTGTCTTTTATGCAAGTTTAATACGTCTCGTATACAAGAAGTATGTCTTTGCAAGTTGAGAACGCCTTGTGTACAAGTCGCAAGTGTCTTGAATGCAAGTTAAGTTAAGTTAAGCCCGGCCGGTGGCCGACGCGCGCTTGTGTGCGTATGTGAAACGAGTTTAAGGAAGCGATCGCGCGTGTTTCCATTGCACGATTTGAATGCCGTGTATAATATAGTGTTTAATATGTTGTGTAAATAGATACTAATATTGTAAATAATATAATATATATATAAGTGCTGTGTGTATGTGTGTAAGTGTGAATGTAAGGAAGTAGGCTACATCACTCCCCTCCAGAGACCGTCACTACGGGCGAAAGTAATCCGGGAAGCGAATTATGCGACCTGATCGTGACTTTTTGACGTCATCCTGAACTGGAGTGTTCCGTGCTAAAGGAACAGGGTCAGACGGAGAAGAGAGATTAGGATTACCGGGGGTAATTGGGGTAGTGGCAGGGTTGGGAGATGGGTCAGTCTGCATATAGGCCGGTTTGAGTCGATCTATGGATACAGTGACACTCTTACCCTTTACTAAAATTTTAAAAGTTTTGTCGCCACGTTCTAGTACTTCGTAGGGGCCGGTGTAAGGAGGCTGCAAAGAACCACGCAATGCATCGTCCCTTAAAAATACGTGACTAGACGAAGTTAAGTCTTTATATATGAAGATTTTGTGTTTGTTATGACGAGAAGCAGGTGTGGGTTGTAGCTTTGATGTTAGTTGGCGCAACCGAGTGGTAAAGTCCGATATATCGGTGGAGTGAGGGACTGTTGCCTGGAAAAATTCTCCGGGTAAACGTAAGGGCTCACCGTAGACCAACTCGGCTGATGACGTTTGTAGGTCATCTTTAAATGCGCTTCTAATTCCTAACAGCACCAAAGGTAACGTATCCACCCAATTCCCGTCGGCATGGCACATTATTGCCGCTTTTAACTGCCTGTGGAATCGTTCGACAAGGCCGTTACACGCAGGATGATATGCTGTTGTTCGGCGGTGTTTGAATCCAATTGCTTTGCCAAGGTATTGGAAAAGTGAAGATTCAAACTGTCGCCCTCTGTCGGTGATAATATCTGTTGGACATCCAAATCTCGATATCCACGATATCAGTGCTCTTCCGACAGTTTCCGCTGTCATATCCACCATAGGTACGACTTCGGGCCAACGTGTGAAACGATCCACAGCGGTAAAGCAGTAGCGGTAGCCTTGTGAAATAGGCATGGGGCCAATAATGTCGACGTGAATGAAGGCAAATCGGGCGCGGGGAAGATCGAACGTGCCCAATGGAGATGACACGTGACGATTAACCTTGGCGCGTTGACAGGCCAAGCATTGCTGAGACCAAGCTCGGCAGTCTTTGCGCACACCAGGCCAGACGAATCTCTCAGCAACCAGCTTGGCTGAGGCGTTAGCGCCTGGGTGGCTGAGACTATGAAAGCTGTCGAATATTTGTCTCCTCAAAAGTTTGGGGACAAAGGGCCTGGGTGAGGGAGTGCTGACGTCACAATAAAGTTCGGTACGAGAGCCATGGATTTTTAATTTTTCCAGACGGAGTGATGATTCCCCTTCAAGAATTTGGGTCAACTCTCGATCAGTAGCTTGCGACGAAGCCAACACGTCTAAGTCGATTGGCATCTGCAGTTCTTCGATACGTGACAGTGGGTCGGCGACGACATTGTCCTTACCCGAAATGTGTCTTATATCGGTGGTGAACTGCGAGATGTAATCGAGATGACGATATTGTCGAGGCGAACAGTTAGCTTTCCTTTCGTTAAAAGCACAACTGAGCGGCTTATGGTCGGTGTATACTACGAAATGCCTTGCCTCCAGCATATGACGAAAATGTTTGATGCTTTCGTATATAGCTAGGAGTTCGCGGTCATAAGGTGAGTATTTTTGTTGGGAGGGGCTCAACTTTCGTGAGAAAAATGCCAATGGTTGCCAGATTTGGTCTTTTAGTTGCTGCAGTACCGCACCCATTGCCAGGTCAGAAGCATCTGTTACCAGAGCGAGTTCGGCCTGACTATCTGGGTGTGCGAGTAATGCTGCATTAGCGAGACTCTTCTTGCACTGGTCAAACGCTAGCAGGGTATCACCAGTCAGGTTGACTGATTGAGATGCCTTAACATTGCCAGTCAATAAGGCGTTCAAGGGTGCTTGGATGGAGGCAGAGTGAGGTAAAAATCGCCTGTAAAAGTTAAGCATTCCAAGAAATCGCCTGAGCTCTTTGACTGTCTTGGGTGCAGGAAAGTCGTTAATAGCCTGCACCTTGGCTTCCAGAGGCTTGGTGCCGGATGCTGATATACGATAACCAAGAAAAGTTACTTCGGATGCTCCGAAGACGCACTTTGAGGTGTTGACCAAGACGCCATATTCCTTCATGCGAGTGAAAAGTATCTGAAGGTGGGCTTCGTGCTCGGTCTCGTCCTTGGAGAACACCAAGAAGTCATCCAAGTAAGCGTAACAAAATTCTAGGCCTCGCGTCATCTCATCAACAAACCTTTGGAATGTTTGACCTGCGTTTCTCAAACCGAAAGTCATGAAGGGAAACTCGTACAAGCCAAATGGAGTGGTAATTGCGGTTTTTTGAATATCGGCCTCGAAAACAGGGATTTGGTTATAGGCCTTCATCAGATCTATTGTTGAGAAGACAGTGCAACCAGCAATATTGTGGGAAAAATCGTGGATATGCTTAATAGGATAACGGTCTGGGATAGTCCGTGCGTTAAGCATACGATAGTCCCCGCAAGGTCTCCAGCCGTTGTCCTTCTTAGGTGCAAGATGCAAGGGTGAAGCCCAAGGGCTCTCAGAAGGACGAGCTGTGCCATTACTAAGCATAAGCTCGAATTCCTGTTTGGCAATTTTGAGTTTATCAGGTGCGAGTCTCCGAGGGGTACCTGAGATAGGAGGTCCTGGCGTGGTTCTGATGTGGTGTACTGTGTTGTGCTTTGGAATCACGGGCGTGCCTGAAGGTCGAGTGATTTCTGGAAACTTACTCAGTACATCATGAAAACGTGTGTCACCTGTCGAAACCTTAACAGAAAAAAGATCAGATTGAGCAAAAGAAGCATTACAAGACAAAGAAGTGGTATTATCAATTAGGCGTTGATTGCGGCAATCTACAATTAAATTATAAAAGCTAAGAAAATCAACGCCAATTATTGGTTTTGTTACATTAGCCACAATGAATTGCCAAGGAAAGTCGCGCCTTAAGCCTAAGTTTAAATTAAGGTTTATAAAGCCGAAAGTGTCAATAACAGTTCCATTCGCTGCACAAAGCTCAAAGTTTGTTTTGGCTCGACGGTCCCGAAGCGCAGAACGAGGGTAGACGCAAAGGTCACTGCCAGTATCCACCAGGAACTGGGTATTCGTGCTGCGGTCCATGACGAAGAGGCGACCTGATGATGAGGGACAATCGTCTGTCGCCATTAGCGACTGCCCTTGGAGTTTTCCGCATTCTTGAAGTCGCAGGGCTTTACGCATCTGCGGGCCTCTGCCCCGAACCTGTTGTGGTAATAGCATACGGGGTACCTCTTGTAGCTCGAGTTTGAACGGCTTCTCTGTCGTGGTGGTATACGACGTCGTTCGTGCGATCTAGAACGACCGGCGGAACAACATGATGCTCGGGTATGCTCGTCCAATTTCAACGTGAGCTGCTGCACCATCTTCTTAAGCTCTGCAATCTCGTCCGACTGATGGGACGCATGTGGGCTGCAAGACGCTGCGGCGATAGTACCCGATGACGTCAGGTCCTGTATACGGTCTGCCAGGTCTGCCAGCTGTTCGAGGGAATGAGTCGTTTGGGATGCCAGTACAGTCTGAATGTTGTGCGGCAGGCGATTGCTCCATATTGACTGTATGAAATCCTCAGGAACGGATGGGCCAGCAAGGTCTTGGAGATGCCTTAAAAATTGTGAAGGCTTTCTATCCCCAAGTTCTTCATGCGTGAGTAATTGCTTCACCTTTTTCTCGTGAGAAGCCGAAAGTCGCTTGATTAATTCGGTTTTAATTTTATTGTAGCGGTTATTCACCGGGGGGTTGACAATAATATCCTTCACGGTCTTCGCGTACTGCAAATCCAAATTATTTGTGACGTGAGTAAATTTTAAATAGTCGTCAGTGACGTCACAACTTCCAAATTGTCCTTCCAGTAAGGCAAACCAAAGTTCAGGATCCTCGGCTGAGAATGGAGGAACTTTAATTTTTAAATGACGGACGTCTTTTTTCTCGCGTTCAGTGGAAACGCGCGCTCGCTGCATACGTCGCGTAGTAACATGCCCGGTATCTTTTCGCGATCCTACCGTCTTTACGGAATCACTGCTATCACTCATCTTTGTGTTTGATCGGGGTCACCAGTTATGGCGGTTGTTGTCTTCTTCTATAGTTAGTTATATATAATTATTCTAATAAATACCTTCTATGGGATTCACGAAAACAAGTAGTCCAGAGATAAATCCGTTTAATGTTCACACGGTGATAGGTACACAGTAAACACAAGCACAGAAGTTAGAAATAGGCAGAAGAAGATAAACACCATAGAAAATAAGCAGAAGGAGTATAGAGTGACAGTTGTAAGCAAAGATTAGCGGTAATAGACGAAAATATGGCAGAGCAATGACGATAAGCGACAAGCGACACAGGTGTTGCGTAAAGTATCGAGATCATACTAAAAGTTCCACAGAAACGGCGCGCGCGCCCGGCCGGTGGCCGACGCGCGCTTGTGTGCGTATGTGAAACGAGTTTAAGGAAGCGATCGCGCGTGTTTCCATTGCACGATTTGAATGCCGTGTATAATATAGTGTTTAATATGTTGTGTAAATAGATACTAATATTGTAAATAATATAATATATATATAAGTGCTGTGTGTATGTGTGTAAGTGTGAATGTAAGGAAGTAGGCTACAAGTACGTCTCGTAAACAGGACGCAAGTGTCTATTATGCAAGTTTAGTACATCTCATATACAGGTGGCAAGTGTCCTCTATGCGAGTTAAGTACGTCACGTATACAGGACGCAAGTGTATTTTATGCAAGTTTAGAACGTCTGGTATACAGGAAGCATGTGTCTTTTATGCAAGTTAAGAACGTCTCCTTTACAGGACGCAACTTTCTTTTATGCAAGTTCAGTACGTCTCGTAAACAGGACGCAAGTGTCTATTATGCAAGTTTAGTACATCTCATATACAGGTGGCAAGTGTCCTCTATGCGAGTTAAGTACGGCACGTATACAGGACGCAAGTGTATTTTATGCAAGTTTAGAACGTCTCGTATACAGGAAGCATGTGTCTTTTATGCAAGTTAAGAACGTCTCCTACACAGGACGCAACTTTCTTTTATGCAAGTTCAGTACGTCTCGTAAACAGGACGCAAGTGTCTATTATGCAAGTTTAGTACATCTCATATACAGGTGGCAAGTGTCCTCAATGCGAGTTAAGTACGTCACGTATACAGGACGCAAGTGTATTTTATGCAAGTTCAGAACGTCTTGCCGATGGGAATTAGGATTTTACTGTCTGTGACGCTTTCAGATTCCCGCACAACAAAACAGTGTATCCAATAGACGAGCAATTTTTAATAGGGCCAAACGTCCTTATATCGGCCATCCTCACCGAAGGCGCTAACACCACTAAAGCTTTGTTCCCGGGGAGCAACCCTTGGTTCAGTTTCGCGGACGGACGGGAACTGGCCACGGACGAAGCGATAGACATCAGTGACACAGACATCGTGTCTATTAGGGTAAGTTAACTCTTTTTTAAAATCGCCTTAAACTTAATAGATACGCCATATTGCAGAATGGCCGCGATCATATTAGAGCATATCTGTTCTGACAGCGATTTCGTCTGCGAGTTTTCGGTTTCTAAAAAATTACTCGGGAACCTGGAAAAAATTGTCCTACGTGCGTCTCCAGTAGAGCTAGCTTGGGCACTGCGAGAAAATTGTCGCTACCATCGTCTCGTCTATCGCTATAGAAAAAATACGAGTAAGGGGTAGAGATAATTATCTCGTGGCAGGCGTGTTAGGCCCTACTAGATGCAAGCTGTCTCTATTTTCCAGAAAGATCGAAGCCGAACATAGGTAACAAACCAATAGACAAACAGACACACTCTCGCATTTATAATATAAGTGTATGTTTGTTTGTATCTTTGGCTCTTCGTATCTTGATGAAATTTGGCATGTTTATAGCTTGCATCCTGGAAATGTATATACTTTCTATTCCGAAACAACACCAGAATAATGTTTCCAGGGTATTAAAAGGGTGTGAAATTGGGGTTGGATTTTTTTATAAAATATAAAAATATATAGAAATGATAGAGGCACTAAACTTTGATATTACGAAAAAAAGATTGCTCCAAAGTTTATGAGGTTTCCAAACTTATGCGTTGCTGTTGGAAATATGTTTTTTTCATTGATTGATACCATTGGTCGCTTCTAGTAAAAACCAGTATTCGAGTTACACAAATTTAAAAAAAAAATGCCAGCATGTATTATGTTTTTTTAATTGTTTATAGTTTAAAATCAACCTTACTAACCTAAAGTAATTAAACTAAACAATATTTTATGCCAAAAGTGTTAAAGTTAATATTAGGCATACAACGTATGGTATAACTGTCAACCTTATTCCCAGGGTGGTGCCATCATACCACTACAAGAGCCGCCATCCAAGGGTCCCGTCAACACGGCGATAACTAGAAGCGCTCCCATGCAATTATTGGTGGTACCAGACGTCAACGGACAAGCCAAAGGAGAACTTTACTGGGACGATGGCGACAGTATAAGTAAGCATTTCAACATTTTTAACTGAACTCAGAAACAAAACTCAGCTCGATACTCAAATCAAAACTCATCATTATCACTTAAACCAGTTAAAGTATAAAAATATAATACTCATAGGTTTCGGTGTCGTCTGTCCATCCAATGGAAAGGGAGGATCTACCCATTTAAATCACAGTATTATTAAAAGCATTTCATCATAACATTAACTCAACTCGAAACTCAAATTCAAGTTTTATTGGCGCGTGCGTCCCAATGTACATTGGTTATCTTTTTTTTTTAATTTAAAGTTAAACTATAATATTAAAAACAACACTATTAAAAAATTATAAAAAAAATGGGCTTTTGAATGCCCAAGCAACCGGCGGTCAGGGCTCCAGGGTGAGGAACCTCCTCACAATACGCGCCGTTTCTAGGACTACTGCCTTCTGTATCCGACTCTTGATCCAACAACCAAGCGAAAGCTTCTTAAGATGTTGGTCGAAGCTTTTCGCGAGAAGACCATTGGCTGAAACGACGATCGGAACAATAACGGTCGACTCAACGATGTGGAATAAATGGTGGTAATCTCTTGAGCAAGGTCCAAGTATTTTAATACTTTCTCCTTTTCCGCTTTCACCAGATTATCGTCATGTGGAATAGTAATGTCAACAATAATTACACGGTGCACTGAATGTCTCGTACTATATGTGGTCTTTTAAATTTAATATACCTGTCAGTGATGCACTGCTATTTTAAATGACGGCCGATTGGCGCAGTGGGCAGCGACCCTGCTTTCTGAGTCCAAGGCTGTGTTCGATTTCCACAACTGGAAAATGTTTGTGTGATGAACAGGAATGTTTTTCAATATCTGGGTGTTTATATGTATTTTATAAGTATAATGTGTATTACATTTATAAAAATATTCATCAGCTATTCATAGTACCCATAACACAAGCACTTACTTTGGGGCTAGATGGCGATGTGCGTATTGTCGTAGTATATTTATTTATTATCCTGGCTAATTGATTATTATTACGACTGTTTCACAGATACGTACGAAGAAAAGAAATACAGCCATATCGAGTTCGCGGTTAAAGACAATCAGCTAACCAGTTCAATCCAGTGGTGGGGCTACGGGGTCCCCTCCATCAACGCCATCAGGGTGCTCGGTCAGAACCCCATCAAAACGGTCACAGTAAATGACGTCATTGCAAACTTCACCGTCAACGATAACAAAGTTCTGACCATCGCCAGTGTCAACTTGGCACTGAATAAGCCTTTCACTATAAAATGGACAGCCAAGAACTAAAGATAAAAATAATAATTAATATTTGAATGTTTTTGAATATGTGGAAGTTTATTTTCGTTAATTAATTTTTCACTAAGGTGTCTTTGTTAGAGCCAAAACCCGCCACGCCACTCATCTCACGCCGTAGAAATAAATTCCAGCCTCATCATCAGGATGCCTGGTATTCTTCTACTATTCGAAATACCAGATCATTTCTACCGCGCACTTCTGATGTCAGTGATACTGACGTCACTAACTTTAATACGTCCGTCGCAATTAAAATCTTAATTATCTTGACGCCGCTAAATGAGGTTTAAAACGCCTTCACGCCGACATATATGTTTATTATAAAGCAGTGCAAAGCGCTACACTAACATGTTTACTAAAAGTAACCTGCTTTATGTTTATCTAGCTAGTAACATAAAATAGTCGATATGTAATTAACGTTATTGTGCGTTTAAATGAAGCGAAGGCCTGTTCAAAGCGTCCAAATTGTACCGTTTAGAACTTTTAGTGACGGAGCACGTAAGGGATAGTACCGCCTTGCTTATTTCTGCCGCTAAGCAGAATTGTTTGCGGGCTTAACATCCACGCCTCGGGATGGTCACAGGGCTGCAAGTTGCAGGACGTGTTCCTTGCATGCCTTGCGAAATTTAGCTTTGTTTACAAGCCATAGTTTTCCATTAGGCAGGTGGACCATCTGTTTACTCCGCCAATTATTATTATAAAAACTTCGACGCAAGTTCGAGGCCTCGTTCGGTATAACTTTTAACCACAGTTTGAGTCGTAAAAATTAACAGTACCATAACAGTGAAAAGGTGTTCAAATTTACGTCACAATAGTGAATTTCGTAAGCCATCAGATAAGATTAAATCATCATTCCTCATCATGTCAACTACACGGCACGAGTTGACCCACAATGAGGAGGAGTTTAAGGCTGATTGGTGGACTCCACACACCTTTGAGAACTTTATGGGTAACTCTCAGGCATCCAGGTTTCCTCACGATGTTTTCACCATTGAATCAAGTGATATTTTAATTGCCTAAAACGCATATAAAGTAGAAAAGTTAGAGCTGCCCGCTGGAAAGTGAATTCGAAGTCCCACCCACTGGGCTGTCAACGCTAACATTAAATGCTTATATATATATTAAGGTTCTGGACGGAAATTTTACGCCACCGCGTACGCAGTTTGGACGCCTTGATCGCATCTTATAATAACACTTGATAAAATAAGATATATGTTAAGGTAACTGCCATAATCAACCGGAAACTTATTGTTCAAAGTATATGAATGTTAGTAAAATACAAAGAAACTATTATTAAATATTTTATAATTAATAAATAATATTAGGTATCAAACATAGACAAGTGACATTTATTAATGAAGTGCAAAGATTTCGTATGGGAATTGTTAGCAATATGTTAAATAGATTAAATAAGTTACGTATCAAATAAAAATGGTATAATATTGTAAAGATAAGTAAAGTTATCGGATACTTTGTTTACGTTTTAGAAGACTATTTACCTAGATACCTACCTACCTAGATACCTACATATAAAGAATATTTAAACTATTATTACACAGAAACCTTTTACTGAAAAAAAGATATTATTAAAGAAAAATCTTTATTAATTTAACAAAAGGAATATTTAAGGATTATGTGCCTTATTTTGTTTGATTTTATTTCTTAAAAAGTATTAGGAGGGGATACAACTCCGTTATTGATTTAAATATTATTGTATCTGGAGATGTAACTGTCAAAGGAAGGTAAAGATTATAAACTAGAATAATAAGTTATAGATCTTATTCAATTGAAATCCCATTTTTATGTGTCTATATGTATAGTGAGAAATAATGCCAATTATAATAAATAGTATATGATATTATGATAGCAATTTTATATTAAGAGTTAAAAATATATAGTCGTAAAATTTTTACCTTAATCTATTTTGATCTCTGTGACATTTTTTTTTTGTACATAATTATTTTCGCGGTATACTTTAGGGTGCTTATGAAACGTCCAAAAAATAAACATCTTAACCTGTACCTCAAATTCCTTAATACATATAGCTGCTATCAAATCGCTTGAACTTTATTGACGAAGCACTCCTGTAAACAGAAGTTTGGGATTCGAATCCTGAAATTTCGCTTTGCAAAGAATCCCCAAATTTATAATCTACAAAAAAAACCCAATCGGGTTTTTGTTACGCCATAATAGATATACGATTATATTAATATAAAAATGTATATTTTCCTTTAAATTAATAACAACTTTTAAATAATTATATTTGCAATGTTTTCAGTGCACACAAAGGAAATACTGTACGTATAAAAAAAGTTTAGTTCTACATATTAGATCTACATATTTATGAACATAATAAAAATAGCTTCGACGTGCGTTAATACATACTAATATAGAATCTAAATGCAGAAATAGAATTATTAATTTCATGAGAAGAAAAGCTTTTTAAGTATGAAATACAATGAGAATTTATACTACTTTTTAGTACTACTAAAATCTTCTTACTGTTATTAAAATCTATGATAAATCTAGCTAATTAGATCACAGAGATTTTTTTTTAAATATTCAATAAGTATTTATGAATCTGACGCTTTAACACATAATTAATTAAATGTATTGCAATTTATCGCGAATAGTAGTTCATTTAATTCCGAGCAGTGTTAAGTTATGAACTCCAGATTTTGTACAAGAGGGCTGCAAAAATGACGATATAGTACTAAATTACTCAATATTAGTTAGTGCAGCAAGGATGAAGGAGTAATATAACGCTAGTAATGTCCATTTTTAATTTAGCCATAATCTATAGATTTATAATTTAGCAATTAGCAACGTTGTTATTGTCAAAAAATGTCCATACAATTTTTAACAATAAAAACTTTGCTTAGAACTTATCAACAGATTACAGATAGATAATATAGAAAGCGGACGTAAACAACAAGGTATTACGGACATTTTCGCTTTACGTTTATATGAATACAATACTTAAGCTGTCTCGCTCATAATATTTGTAAACTGTATACAATAACCAATGGCGAATGAATATATATCGCAGGTAAAAATGGTGTCTTGCGACTGGCTTAAATCGCAGGTACCGCATAATTGTAACTTATAAAAGTAACTACAGGTTTACTGTTATACATACGGTATTGTAACCGACAAGTCATATTAATAAGAAGTTTAAAGTTAAAAAGTATAGGTATTAAACAGATATGAGTTATCTAAAGATAAGAAATTTACAAAACATAAACCATTCACGTTTCGTTAAAATATGACTGACTGATTGATAAAGTATAAATATTTTTCAGAGAATCACAATCAGGGATGTACAAATACTCGAAAAATTTTAATATTTTAGTAAAATATGATAACGAGAGATCTACATAAGGCTCCTACTTGAAAATTTTAGGTATACATATTAACTTCAATATCATAAATATGTACATAATTTCATTAAATTTTATAATCTTTCCGACGGCTGGTTGGCGTAGTCGGCAGCAACTCTGCTTTCTTGCCTGTCCTAGGCCGTGGGTTCGGTTCCAAAAACTGGAAAATGTTTGTGTGATGAACATGAATATTTTTCAGTGTCTGGGTGTTTTTCTGTATGTTATAAGTATATTATTCATAAAAATATTCATCAGTCATCGTAGTACCCATAACACAAACTAAGCATAATTTGGGGCTAAATGGCAATGTGTGTATTGTAGTAGTATATTAATTTATGAAAATATAAACGCCAAAAAAATACTTGCCCGCTTCGTTGCCTAATGAAGATTTGAACAAGAGTTTGACTGTTATGTCTTCAATTGTAGTCATATTAATGTGATAGCTAACATATTTTTGATCTGTCAAATAATTATCTTGTTGTTAGAATTGTAACTAGCTTAATTTATGATCCGTTTAAAAACTGAGAATGTTTATCTGTTTTGTAATCGTGCATTTTATACCCGAATCCAGATCGTGTTGTGATATAAATTAGTTTGTAATGCACTAAATAAACATTATACTGCACAATTGGTGTTTTCATTTCAACTGTGCCCCTAAGAACTTGTGGTTCAAGTGTACGAACGAAGTGTGTGCTTTAACCAGGCAGGGTTCCAATGCTGGGTAGTTAACTCTAATATTGCTTATATACCTTATAATTATATTATATACTTATTTATTTTATATGAAGTCGGTGATAGACTAGTAAATAAAACTTTACTTCCTTTCGGTGGCGGGACCAAGTTCAATTCCCAACACCCACATCTAACTTTTCGGAGTAATGTGTTCTTAGTGGCTAGAACTTCTGCTTCACTTTCGGGGGACCGAGTTCGAACCCTGGCGTGCGTGCACCCTCTAACTTTTCTAAGTTATGTGCGTTTTAAGTTAAATATCACTTGATTTAACGGTGAAGGAAAACATCTGGAGGAAACCTGCAATTCTGGGAGCTCTCCATAATGTTCTCTAAGGCGAGTAAAGTCCACCATTCCGCACTTAGCCAGTGTGGTGGACTACAGCCTAAACCCACCTTTCTATTTTGGGAGGAAACCAGTGCCTTATAGTGGGCCGGTAGTGGGTTGATATGATGATGATCATGATGCTAATGGTGAAGAAATCTGTTCAACAGGAGTAACACAGCTATAAAGGCAACCTACCTGGTGATAAACTTTTCTTTTTTCTAATATTCTTCTCAGTTATAAATAAAATCCATCATCTCTTTAATAGCTTATATTCATTACATGACTAAACAACAACATAATCATAAATTAGTAAACAACAATAAAATCAATGATCTTTGTCAACATCCGTTTTCAAAAACTTTTCATAATCCACCTCCGTCATTAGCTCCTTTAACTCATCAGGCTGAGTCAGCTTCAGTTTAAACAGCCATCCCTTGTCGTAACATGATGTGTTAATTAGAGCGGGCTTCTTCTCCACATCAATATTTTTCTCTGTAACAGTCCCACTGACTGGTGAGTATATTTCGCTAGCTGCCTTCACACTTTCCAGGGCCCCACACTCATCGCCTTCTTTCACTACTGTACCTGGAAGGAAATCTTGAATTCTTAAAAGGCATATGTCCAGAACACTGCCCTTGCAAGAATTTCTCTCAAATGATAGTGGGCTAACCTGTTAGAGGCATTGTTATATAATACCCATACCATTAATCAATGTCTTGTGTGACATAGTCCTAGAACGCTAAATTGCTTGGCAGCTGGTCTTAGGTGGTTGAAGCCTCCCGCCTGACCAGGCCGGGGAAAATTCAAAAATTATAAATTCCCCATATAACCTCTGACCTACAAGACCCCTTCAATAATGACATTCTCTTTTTTCTCTATTGATAGAAGTTCTGGCATTTAATTCTAAAAAGTTTAGGAAATGACCTTTGATAATGAAAGAAAAGAAGAACTACATATTTTCTTTATTGGCCCTGTACACATAAACAAAATCTATTTTGTCACCTAGGAACTCAACTACACTTATTGCCCAAATGAAAGTTCAGTTTTGGTTGTTGATTTTTCTATGGGTGACTAAAGTAGCCTTCCAAAAACCAAAACCCAAGATCCATACATGTCAATGTAGATTTATACATGTCTGCTAAGTTGCCAGTTCTATTTAACCCCAAAAAAAACGAAAACTCCTTACCTGGGTCAGGAAGCTGGGCAAAGACCACATCTCCCAGAGATTCTTGAGCATAACTACTTATTCCTACAGTGCCAATGTCATTTTCTACTATGACCCATTCATGTCTATCCGTATATTTTCTCTCTTTGGTCTTCGTACTGTATCTATGTCTTAGTTCACAGTATGATTGTTTTATGTTTGACTGAAGAATGTAGTGTTTTGTAAAACATTGTTTAGTTGCTTGCAGTAGGTACCTTTGCAGCATCATATTTCTCTTAAAATAAAGGATGATTTTATTAATTTTAATGATTAAATGTTTACAAATTAATATAGTAGTTTGAATATTTTTGTTTTAAGCCTTGCATACTTATTGTCTGATTTTTTTAAATAAAGAGAGCATAACATTAGCTTCTTTACAAGAAATATTAATTGGTAAGACAGGTGTAATTTATCAAGCATATGAAATCAAGACACTGAATAGTGTTTGAAGATCCCAAAACTCCTTAAGTTTACATCCTGTTTCACTGCACAATCTAACAATCACAATCCAAGCAATTATCTTGAAATATCATCAAAATGCAAATAATTATTATATACAGCGGTAGTATGTAACATACCTGATAAATATTACTTGAATTATATCTTTAAAACACAAAAATGTAAGTTATAAATCATTAATTCAATCAACCTCTGAAATCTTTAAAACTTTTTACACAACACATTTGGTTTAAATGTGAACAAAATACATAAAAGACTATTTTAATGAGGATAAGTTGATAACTTGTGTAAATATGATATCAGTCTATGAGATATGAAGATGACCTCTGAACTATGTAAACACATTAAAGATTAAGTTGGCAACGACAATGCACTCTTAACATACTGTTATTTGATAATGTTATAACCATGCCCCGTATGGGGCATATTAATCAAAATTAATATTTAAAAGCTAAAATACTATATAAATTATTGTAAGCTAATGCAATTATTGAATCCATCGTTTTTTTAGTACCTACGTATATTGCATTTATCTATGCTAATGCAAGAAACAAGAACAATAAAGTTTTAATTACTGGATTTATTTAAAAATTAGGTATTTTAAAGATTTCTTTAGGAATTCACATTTATCTGTATGACTTTTAATTTTTATTAAAGTACGAACCTTTCCAGTCCTATGTAACTTTCAGATCTTATTTGTCTTTTAAGTCTATTATGCTAATATCGCTGAATTTTAGTACAGTTTTGTAAATAAATTGGATCAAAATTCAAAATTTTGAATTGAGATTTTAACATTGAAGGTTAACAGTTGCGGTGTGCGTCTATTAATTGACATTAAAAACATAAAACCGTAGTAATGTAAAATCATTGATAAAATTTATATTATCGTACGAATAGCTTAGTGATCCAAAATTATAATTATGAAAACTAAAACTAAATAATAAGATTATAAATTAAATCATCAGATTTAAGAAATTTAAATTAATACCCAAAAACTTACTGAATAACTTATGGCAACTTTATTTATTAATGTCAAATAAAAAACAGTGTGACCATAGGTTAGCTGTATTCTACTTTCTAGTTGGGAGTAGTACATTGATCAAAAAGTTTAATTTATAACATTTTATTGATGGTACCAGATTTAGTATTTTTAAATATTTTTGCGAGACTATTTGAGGATTTTTATATAACATCATTATCATCACCACGTTAACCGGAGCATCCTCAGGAGATGTTGACTTTACGGTTTCGGAGCGAAACGTGCGTAGACGGTACATTGCCGAGGATCTGTTTGGTGTGGAGTGTACGGATTGAAGTCATTATAAATTGCACCATACAGATTCTTCTGCTGTTCGTGGAGTATAGCAAATTAAACTTAATTTCATTACATATTATGGATTTTTCGCAAAGTTACGTCTGCTTCTATCCAATGTCTGTCTGTCTGTCTATCTGAGCATTACGCGAAAACTACTTAATGGATTTAAATAAAATTTGGTATAGTGGAAGCTGATATCCCGGGTCAACATATACGATACCTTTTATACCGATAAACAATAAGTTTCCTCCGGGAAACGGGATGAAATTTTTTTAAATTTTACTCCATAAATCCGTTAAATTTGAACCGATTTTAATAATTATTTTAATGTGTATACTATAAAACATGTAGTGTCTACTTTGAATCAAGATCTGATAAATATTGTCGGAGATAAAGGACATAACTCGTCACAAATGACAGTAAGTAGCAAGGCATATGGGACAACGATCGAATACATGCGTACTATACTACTTAATATTATAAATGCGAAAATTTGTGAGCGTGGATGAATGGATGTATGTATGTATCAACTAAAATAATGACAACGTACTACACAGTTTACCACGTAAAATAATAGTAATTGGTACATACTCGTAGTTAGCTACGATGATTATATGACGTTAGCATTACATCTATTCTAGCTCCTCGATTGACTCATACGCGGACGAAGTCGCAAGGGTCCGCTAGTATATTAATAAAGGTGTTTCAACTCTTCACCTATTACTAGTATGAGACGGACGGACAGAGGAGTCTTAGTGAACGGGTTACATTGGCAACCTTCAGTTTTTGGATTTAGTTCTTTTTGGTTACTTTCTAGCAGGGATTGGTAGAATTTTCGCGATGAAATACGTCATTAAACGTCTGTGTTAAACGTCATTGTTCGCCTAACCATGACTGAAAGATGTCAAACGAAGTTTAAAGAAAAAATTGATAATAGAAATTATATTATTTGCGCAGGAATTCTAATTGGTTTTTTCGCCGTTTTATACGTTTACAGGTGTGATAATTATTCTTGGTGACCGTTGTACAGCGAGCTTTTAATGCTGTTAAGTAATTGAGAAAGTTCGATGTTGTTTTGTTGTTTCAGGTTTCACTTGGTCACAATAATAGTTAGTTATGTTTTTGGCTGTGTGGCCTGCTATTATGCGTTGAGTTTGAATATCCTGCAGAGGTTTGTGGAACAAGTAGCATGCCGTTTCATGAAAAAGTTACCACAGGACGACGCTGGCGATACAGCTGTCAAAGTAAGTGCACTTTAGTGATAAGTTTTTATAAACACTTTATACTGCCCTAGTTTCATTCAAGTAATTGACCGTTGTAGAGGATCTTGCCCCTAGTAACGACTTATAATTGCACATAGTGTATCAACATATATAGGTGACAGTATGTGTAATAATGAATTTGATATTGTTAAATTAGTTTTATTATATTTAAAAACTTTTATTTATCTCTAACTGCTGCCTGCGTTCTTCTTCCACATCAATTATAGTTTTTTTACAAATCCTTTGGGAATTTTTTAATGTCTTTGGATAAATAGCCTTCATACTAGAGTTACTCTCCTCCTAGTTTCTCTCTTTCAACTAACTCTATGATAAAAATCAACTTGAGTGGTTGCATAGTAAGTGTGGGAGAAAAGACAAACAAATAAACAGTTAAGTTTAAGTTAAGTTTTCACCAGTGACTTCTTCTGTGTTTGTTTCGGTTTAATAAATATCCTGAGATTGGGGATGAACAAGGGATACTTTATCTCAAACTATTATAATATATTTCAAGGGATATATATGTTTTCAAAGTAACATCAAGGTCAATATAGCCGTTTATACACCGGCTGTTAAGAAACAATAGCTCTGAATGCTAATTGAGTGTGATATAAGACTAATATCTGCACTAATGACTTCATTATTAGTAATTTGTTATAATTATCACTCTCTGAAACTAGTTTGGTTTGTTAATTGCTTATTCAAATTGTAGAATTATAGAATTTATCTTGCTAGTTATAAATAGTTATAGATTTGTTGTGATGTAGTTTATAAAAAGAAAAAAACTAAAAGTTTTGCAAACAGTAGACATAAATACAAACTTTTTGGAACAGTTCCTATTATTCCATTTGTGGAAATCTAAAAGTGGCATTCTAAACCCCAACCACCAACTAGAGCTTACTATTTTTCAAGTATTAAAAGAGCCACCAACATCAAATATCTTTAGATGTATATAGTTGCCCCCTTTTACTTTTCTTGGAGGAAGTACCCATCCAATCTAAAATCCACAGTTATGAGAAAATTCTATGAAGTCATCAAATATGTCAATTATTATCTTCCATTTACCCACAACCCTGAAAATTAAAATCAATATTTTTTTGTGCTAAAACTCATTTCGTAATATGATGATTTAATTAAAGTCAATATAGAAAGCAAAAAGATTTTGAGAGTTTTAAGAGTTTTTACTTCCAAGGATTTTTTTCTTATGCTGCACATTAACAACATGTCAATTTCAATGTTGGGTAAAATAACTTGTCTTAAACTGAAAATGAGCAACCACTATAATTTGATTCGTTCTGATATTGCAGGGTTGCCACACTTGTGGCTCGAAGGGATGCAACCGTCATGATCCAGAAATATCTGCAGAGCCATGGACAGGTCTGCATATACACAAACAATTGGACCAGGCTATAGAAGATGTAAGTTGGAATATCTTCAGGGCCATTCATTGTCACTATCGTTAACATATTATATATTGGATAAAAGCAGGCATTACTTTGCGGAAATCCATGATATATTATAAAAATTAAGCTTAATTTGCTATACTCTGCAGGAGAATCTTAACAATTATTCACTATAAAGTCAACATATCCTGAGGATGCTGCGATTTTGGAGCGAAACGTGTGTAGAGAGTACATTGACGAAGATCTGTTTGGTGTGAAGAAATCATAAATTACACCATTCAGATTCTCCAGCTTTGCGCGGCGTATAGCAGAGTAAGCTTAATTTTCGTAATAAACTTATTATATTTTAACTTCTAAAGGCCTTTCAAATATACATGGAATAAAAATCGGTATTTAATTTTTTTTTTTTAGCGGCACTCTAATATTTGAAACATAAGTACTTATAGTTAAAGTGAGAGAAAACACTGAATAAATGTTTTGACATTTTTCCACATCTAGAACGAGTGAGAGATTTAGAGTTAAGACCCTCCACAGTAATCCAATGCAGATTGCTGGACATTGATATATATTATTATAACATTTTATTGATGATAAACTTAGGACTGGGTCTTCATTTAATAAAGAGATATGGAACATTTCTTTTTTTCCAGTTTTATAATACAATTTTAGAACAATTTGTGAACACATGGTACAGCAAGATCACTCAACAGCCATTTTTTGTGGACGAGTTACGACACCAACTTAGATATGCTTCTGCCTCACTACTCAAGAGAGCTGTGAAGGTAATTAAACTTAATAATAGCTCACTCTGTAATGTTCTAATTCTGTAGTAATATCAAAAATATTCTTTAGCTCAAAATAGAGCTTTGCAACCGTGTTTTAAGTGTCAATTTTAATCCAGGATGGGTTAAAATTCCTGAATTTTCTCTAGTCTGGTCTGGTGGGAGGCTAAGGCCATGGCTGGTCACCAACCAACCGACAAAGACGTGCCGCTAAGCGATTTAGCGTGAATAAAACTAAGATTCACAGGCTTTAGAGGTACATTATTTACTGCCTCTGAGACTTATCTGTGAAACAGAAAACCTAATAGTTTTTGAGTAAACCACTGCCATAATTTTTACTAAAAGAAATCAGATACAGCCCTAACATAACATGCAAAATTAAAATCATGTGACTCCTCTCACTTTATTAGGTACACGTCGCGTAGCCGGGGTACTATGCGCGTGTCAGTATTTTATCTTCAATAGGGTTGTCATAAATAAACACTTAAAATGTTTTGTTATGTTTGAAAAATAAGTATATGCTTCTTTTGATTTAATATTTTTACAGGGTGATTCCTTATAAAAAAAACTTATGCATCCTTCAACATTATTTTGTAATTCGGTTACACGTTGTATATGTACATATGTATTAAACGTAAGCTTATAGAAAGTACAGTATAAAGGACTATGTAATTGATAAAAAAGCTTGGGTGTGAATTTTTGTTCTAACCAGGTTGCTCTTCTAATAATTTTAAATGACATTGTGAGATGGTGATAACAAAAAAGAAAACACCCGGCTATGTTAGTGGTGGGCTTCTTCTTGGATCGAGACGCGTTTGGAACCCTCGTAGCTTTAGTTTTAAGTTTACGAATGTGGTTATCGCCATCATCTCACTACCGTGTAATTCTTATGTACACATCAAAAGTGCCACCCATGGGCCTACTCGAATAAAGATATTTTTGACTTTGACTATATATAAATATCATATCAAATATACTTCTAATTTCGAAAGCCTCTTGAGTGATGTAGAATTCTACTAAAAGCCTTATTTATTGCCTTCACAGATAAACTACGCGCGCTTTATCTGCTCGCGCCTAGTACCGTGTGCTTTACGTCATTACTCAGTGTGGTCGGCGGGCAGTCGGCCGACAGTGCACGTGGCGGCTAGCAACCGAACCGCTGAGTTGCGTTACCTGCGATGTGTCACTGAGGCACTTTTGCCGCATCTCTTGAAGACTGTCGAGTGCCAGAATACGTTAGTATAAACATTGATTATATTTGAAGTAAAACTTCTCTAGGCGCGACTAGGGATTAACTCAGATTTATTTCTGACGGAAGTAACGCTTACGTCAGACGTCTGTGTAGTTTCCGCTATTTAAAAATAATAATTTGGATTGGTCGTAAGTATATGTCATATACTCCACGCTTCTTGACTTATACGCCAGCTAGTGGCAAATATCATAATCAATTAGGATTATTTATTTCCAAAATTTTCAAACCAATAAATTGTGAATAGCAAAGTGAAGAAAAATTCAACAGTTTAAAGAAAAAAAATTAAATTGCAAAGTTTTTAAAAGTCTCTAAGTATACCTGTTTATTTATTACTTTTATAATAAATAAATTATTAGTAAATTTTCTGACGATTGCGACATTCTACAATATTCAATAACAAGGTTATGTTATATGTGCTGATCTCACCTTCGATTTTCTACTCTCAATTATTATATCCACAAATGAAAATATTTATAAAATGTTAAAGTGAATTACTTATGAATTGTAAATAGAATATAAAATTAAAATAGTGAATATTACATGAAATGGCGGCGTCCGCGGTACATTTCACTCTTTCATCAATAAATAATACTAAAAGTTTTACTTCAATCGCGCGTAAAGGTTACACGCACACACTTTTTTGTTTTAATTTCACTTCACTATATTACCACTTAATTATCCGGAACCGTTTGTTTTCCAGAGATGTAAAGTAGCCTATGTTACTCTCAGTGGCGTGCACTTCATACATTCACAAAAGCACTGCTTACCCTAATTCTTTGATATTAATCGAAGTTAGCTATAAGGTTTGACAGTGTACACTTTCAATTGTCAAAGTCTCGTTCCGGTGATTTAATTGATTCAATTGTACAAAAATCTCAAATTTTAACGTTCAGTGATACTTGGTGGTCCTATAATGAGATAACTAGATAATGCGGGGTAATAAAACTTTCAATGTATTAATTAAAAATTTTCTATTGTTAGTGCCGTTTTCTCTACAAACGTAGAATAAGGCGTAAGATTTTGTTACGCCAAAGAAGTATAACTTTTGACGCGTGTACATAAGTACACACATTTTTTTTTTTCAGTGCATTCCGTGTTCTAATAAGAGAGATTTTCGCTGGCTGGGTTCTGTTATCACTGACTGATGTGTTGGCCGACCCGTATATACTGAACACACTGATAGTGCTGGCCACTGGAGATGAGACCATGGCTATTCTTCCCGCCACACCAAATTATAAGGTAAATTTTATAAGTATGTATTTATGACGACCTTCCTAACCCAGCGGTGAGCGCTGTGAATTTAAGTAGGAGGTCTCGGATTCGATTTCCGGCTGGGGCAATTTGGGAATTTATGATTTGTGAATTTTCTCTGGTCTGGTCCGATTTTTGGCCGTGGCTAGTTACCACCCTACCGACAAAGACGTGCCGCTAAGCGATTCAGTGTTCCGGTGCGATGTCGCGTAGAAACCAATATGACTAGGTTTAAAGGAAATTGCATACAATTCTACAATAAACTACCAATTGTCATCTTGGAGATGTCTCTTAAAAAGTTCAAAGTTTGTATTAAACGTAAGCTTATAGAAAAGTCCTATTATAGTATAAAGGACTACGTACGATAAAAAAGCTTGGGTGTAAATTATTACTCTAACCAGATTGCTCTTCTAATAATTTAAAATGACATTGTGAGATGGTGAAAAAAAAAACACCCGGCTAAGTTTGTTGTGGGCTTCTTCTTAGACCAGGACGCGTTTGGAACCCTCGTAGCTTTAGTTTTAAGTTTACGAATGTGGTTATCGCCATCAACTCACTACCGTGTGGTTCTTATGTACGCATCAAAAGTGCCACCTGTGGGCCTACTTGAATAAAGATATTTTTGACTTTGACTTTGACTTTACTCCCTAACAGGTTAGCCCGCTACCCTCTTAGACTGCATCATCACTTACCACCAGGTGAGATTGCAGTCAAGGGCTTACTTGTAGTGGAAGAAAAAAAAAATCTTTGATTGTGCAGAAATTTTCGGTCTTTTTTTTTTAATAGGATAGGTGGTAGGTGGATAACTATCCAATTGAAACAGAGCAACACATTTTCGTGTAAAACGGGACCCTATTATATTATGACATGACCTATACTAAGACACCGCTGTCCGTCTGTCTGTCCGTCAGTCTGTATCTCATGAACCGTGATAGATAGTTTGAAATTTTCACTGAATATATTTCTGTTGCCGCTATAACAACAAATACTAAAAACATAATGAAATAAATATTAGGACGGCCTATTGACGCAGTCGTAGTATATTTTTTTATTTAAGGGGGGCTCCCATAAAACAGACATGTTTTTTTTTTTATGTGTGTTATTCATAAAAATACTCATCAGTCATCTTGGTATTTGTAACACAAGCTACGGTTACTCTGGGACGAGATGGCGATGTGGGGATTGTAGTATTTTTATTTTATTTAAGGGGGCTCATATAAAACAGATATGATTTTTTTGCCGTTTTAATGGACAATGGTACGGACACGTTCGTGCGCGAGTCCGACTAGCACTTAGCCGGTTTTTGGTATCGAAACTTTACTCCACAGGTAGAATTTCTGGAGAACTTCGTCCGACAAACGGAATCAGCGTACGGCGCCCGAGCAAAACTACTCCGTATTGACTTGGAGCTGCTCCTCAATAATCAGGACCACTTCTACGCCCTACTCCATCACCTGAAGACCACCACAGACATATACCTGCTACAGTTCTATAAGGATATAAGTGAGTTGAGTTTGCCATATCTGTAACGAACTAGAGGATATTATTTTTTATAATTTTTATTAGTGTTTTTACCTACACTCGGAGGAATTATCAATTTTATAATACACTAATAAAAATTATAAAAGAGCAATGTGTCATCTCTTGTTTCAAACGTGTCTCATTGTAATATGGACCTTTGAAAAAGTAGATCGAAACTGCAACGTTTCCTACTAGATGACGCTACAGTCGCTATACGACTGATGTGAACGGCACTAATTTCGGCATCGACGGTAGGAGAGCCGTAGCTTAATGAGAGAAAGCGCTCAGGCCGCGATTGCCCGAGAGTCGCAGGTTCAAATCCTGTCAGTTCCGAGAAGTTTTATATGCATTTTAAATTTGTAAAATAGAGGATATTAGCCATTGGATAGAAGCAGGCGTTACTTTGCGGAAATCCATGATATATTATGAAAATTAAGCTGAATTTTCTTTACTTCGCGAAAAGCAGTAGGATCTGTATGGTGTAATTTATAATTTCTTCAATCCTTGTACTCCACACCAAACAGATCTTCGGCAATGTACCCTTTACGCACGCTTCGCTCCGCCGAAACCGGAGCATCCTCAGGAGAGGTTGACTTTACGATGAATAATTAGAATAATAAGAAGAAGAAAAAATAAGTAGAATAATTGTTATTGATCCGAATAATGTAGCCGTTAAAATTTATGTGCCTTTTGTTATATTATTCTAAAACTGAACACACTTTTCAAAGAAACCAAAAGAATTGCAGTCTAACGTAATTATTTTGGACATCTCTTTGTGTGCGATATACATTTTTTCAAATATTTCTTTATTCAAGTAGACATAGATGACACTTTTGATGCGTTGATTAGAAAATGTGTACACAATGGCGATTAGTGATGGCGAATACTACATTCATAAACTTAAAGCTACGAGGGTCCCAAACGCGCCCTCGTCTAAGAAGAAGCCCACAACGAACTTAGCCGGGATTACTAATATTGTAAATGCGAAAGTGAGTTTGTTTGTCCTTACTTTACGCCCTAACTCAGCAATCAATGGACGCTTTGGCACAGAGTTAGTTCAAAGCACGGAAAGTACTTATGGGCTACTTTTTATCACAGAAAAACAAAATGTTCCCGCGGGATTCATAAATACCCGCAATAAACTCTGACGACGAATTCGGGCTACAGTTAGCGCTTGAATGAATACGTTCTTTTCAGAATCATTCCAGACGCGTATCTTGAATCCGGAACTTACTTCGGAGGAAAAGGCGTCCTTACACCAAGAGGCTCGTGAATTGTTCTCGCGGTATATGTCTTCGGAAGTGCCGAGAGTGGAACTGCCGGATGCTTTACTTGCGGAACTGGAACAATTGCTTGCGGCCGGGCCTGAAGATGTTACAAGGTACAAGATATTTATGGTATATAACCATGAATATCTCCGCGTTTTTTCGGATATATTCTAGCTACTAACGCGGGCTTGGAATGAAGCTCTGCCAGGAAGAGTTTGAATCCTACGGCGCGAAGAAGCGACGTATGGTCCACCGGTATGGCGATGTAGTCCGTATCGGGTAATAAAAATGCATCCTGCTGATCGGATCCTTATAATCATTGAACTATCCTTATTTAAAATATTTATAAGGTGAGATAGAGCGTGAAGCACATTATAAGAAAGTTGATAGTCTTAAGAACAAGAGTTAAGCAGAAACAAGAAATAACCAAAGCACTGTAGGGTCTGATAACAATATGTAAACGAAATACTTATATCGTAATAATTAATATGAATACTTTACATACATATATAACTTAACACCTTATTCTAATTTACCAAAAACAATTTGAACATACAAACATTAACACAAACATACATATCAACAATCACAAACTTACATTTACGATCGTAATCGTGTAATTCAACAATAGTCCATACTGATCTCGCAGTTGAAACGCACAAACTGCCGACTGGTATTATGACGTCGTCGTTCGCATGTAGGTAGTCGGTACACTAACCGCGTGCCGGCAGTTCGCTATTGGATTCGTGCACCAGTCGTGTCGCTCAATGTAAAACGAATGTTATTGTGTTTATTATCGGCTCTAAACAATATTGTAAATTTCGTAAAGTGTGTTTAACATTTAATGCAAACCTAAACATCATAACTCACAACGCATTGCCCCCCTAAAGCACTACAACTTAAGGTAATAGATTCGCGGTAACACACTGCGGTAGGCAGATGCGTGCGGATCGCGTCGCACTTGGGTTGCAACTAGTTTGACCGTGTGGACGGCCGACGGCGCTGCGCGGGCGCATCTCTATATAATGAACGTTAAGCTTAATTTGCTATACTCCGCGATAATAATGATTTCAGTGGGCAGCGCATTCTTAGTTTCTGTAAACTGTTTGTGTGATGAACATGAATGTTTTTCAGTGTTTATTTGTATTATTCATAAAAATATTCATCAGTCATTCAATACCTGTACCGCAAGCTACGCTTACTTAGATGGGTTTACGGGTTAGATGGCGACGTGTGTATTGTCGTAAAAAAATTAAAAGTGTAGCAGATTAGTATACATAGAATTTTAAACCATTGTCGATGGAACATATTCAGTTAAAGACAAATACCAGGTGTGTTTTCTTTTGTCTTCTGGGGAAAAAGACAAAAAATGTTACTCGATGAAGTCTTGAGAAACTGCTTGTTTATATATTATGGATTTTCAGATTGCAGACCAGTCGAGCATTGTACCAGGCGGCGAGACAGTCGCACTCGGCCTTGGAAAAAATAATGTTGCCCAAGTTCTTACACAGTGAAGAGGTGAGTGAATACCTACCATGGTAACAAGGTTCAGAGTAGAGTAATATGCAGTCATCATCATCACGAATCCATCACCGGCCCACTACAGGACACGGGCATAATGGGCAGTGGCGTGCACAGGGTTTTCGACCAGGGTATGCATAAAGCAGGTACATGGCATAAAATGGCAAAATTCTCCTCCAATATGAGTGATATAAAATAATTTGGGTATGCAGTGCTTTTGTGCATGTATGAAGTGCAGGCCACCGACAATGGGCAGGGTTTAGGCCGTATTTCACCACGCTGGCCAAGTACGGATTGGTGGACTCAACACACGTTTGAGAACATTATTGAAAGCTCTCAGGTATGCAGGATGTTTACCTCACGATGTTTACCTTCACCGTTGAAGCAAGTTATATTAAAACGCACATAAATCCGGGTTCGAACTCTACCCCCGCAACGGAAGCCGAGGTCCTTACCACTAGGCTGTGGTCGCTATATTATAAAATAAATTGAAATAGAATAAATATTCTGAATTTCAACCATTTCTGCAGTTCTATAAAAAATATTGAAAAGACAATAATATTTTGCTTACAGTTCTACAAATTGTACATCGGACCCAGAATACCTATCGGATACCAGAAGCAAATGACCAAAAGGTAATCATAGTTTTAACAATTCATTAGTCAATAGTCGAATGAAATAAATAAATACAGGAAATACCCTTTGGCGTGATCTGCGTTGGAGAAAAGGTCAGTTAATATCTGTGTCCCATTCTTTCGCACGCACATAAGGATAAGGACACAGATATTTAAAATCAAATTCATTTATTTAAAGTAGGCCTACTTTATAAGCACCTTTGAAACGTCAAGTACGTATGTTTGTAGTGACTCTACCACCGGTTCGGAAAGCAGATTCCACCAGAAAGAGCCGGCAAGAAACTCAGTAGTTGCTCTTTTCCATTTATTTATTGACTGTCCTTTTATGTCACTGAAATGAAATCAATATCGTACGCAAGTTTTTAACAATAACTATAAATGAAAGTATAGAGAAGAAACTCCCGCGCATGACGCTTTTTAAAGTCACCATAATCGCGTTTTTTTAACAAATAATTATTCTTTTTGTGACAGAGTTCGTCCGGGGAAGTACTGGCGCCATGCTTATTTCTGCCGCTAAGCAGCATTGTTGCAATGCTGTGTTCCGGTTGAAGGGCGTGGTTGCCGGTGTAATTACAGACACATGAAGCTTAACACCTACGCCTCAAGTTTATTTATTGCTGTTTCTAGGCGATGAATTTCCAATAACAACTCGCTGGGGAATATACTTGGTCCTTCAACTATTAAAAAAAAAGCACAAAATGTCGCCCATCAATGGCGCAAAGGCATCGGTCATAATCATCGTCATAACAACCCATTACCGGCCCACTACAGGGCACGGGTCTCCCCCACAATGAGAAGGGCTAAGGCCGTAATCCGCCACGTTGCCCCAGTGCGGATTGGTGGGCTCCACAGGGCTTTGAAAAAATTACTGAGTACTCTAAATAATGCAGGTTAATAATTCTTACTAAAGAAAATGCGTTTGCAGAAAAGCATAAATAGCTTTTCTATAAACAAATCTTTCTGGAAGGACATACCCTGACATACATCTTCTTTATGGTTTCCCCACAAATTTATTCATTATTTAGTCTTGTGCAGTACATCAAACTGGAAATGTATGGTGTGTACTTTTTTATATAGTTAGATTTGTGTATCGAGTAAAGGTCAGGTTAAATAAAAATTTCAAAAAAAAAAAATATAGGTTCCCTCACTGTTTCTTGTTTTTTTACACGCTTTATATTAGCTTCACTTGTATGTTTGTTTGATGCTTCAACGCTGAAGGAAACATAGTGAGGTAACCTGAATTTTTTGTTATATTTTAATTGAAATAAAACGCACATAACTAAGAAAAGTGAGATGTGTTACTGGGATTCGAACTGGGCCCCCAGAGAGTGTAGCCGAGGTAGTAACCACTACACTATCACTGCTTTAGGCATCCTTACTTAACCTTAATGTTTTGGGTAATTTTCTTTATAGACCGCAAGAAAAATTAAACATGCTAAAGCTGGGTATTAAACTCAAGAATGTTCTGAGACCGCAAGTGATAGACGGACAGATCCTTGAATCTATTAGTGCGGAGTTAGAAGACGATGAGAGTCTGGATAATGTGGACATACTGAAGTATCTGGACTCGTTGGCTTCGGATGACTCGATGGATCAGAACCTGAGCACTTACAAAGTTGTTTTGACGAATGTGGAAACGAGATTGGTGAGTTTTTTTTTTATTCCTCTATTAGGTTTAAACCTTTAAATTTAAATTTAAATTACATTTGACGGCCGACTGGCGCAGTGGGCAG
Organism: Pararge aegeria; assembly: GCF_905163445.1. Lineage (NCBI taxonomy): Eukaryota > Metazoa > Arthropoda > Insecta > Lepidoptera > Nymphalidae > Pararge > Pararge aegeria. The sequence continues at coordinate 2,487,493 of NC_053195.1, read as the reverse complement.
CGGTCATGCTATATGAGTCCAGGGCCGTGGGTTCGATTCCCAAAACTGGAAAGTTAAGTCCTTGGGTAAAGAACATGAATGATTTTCAGTGTCTGGGTTTTTATCTGTATATTATAAGTATTGCGGTTATTTTATGGCGGTTATATTAAATCCGTGCAGGCTTGACATTTCAGTACATAATGGATATATCATGGAGCTTTAGAAGCAAAAATAAACTCATTGTTCACTACATAAAATTACTAATTCATTCAAAGACAATTGTATATCATATTATAACAAATTGGCGAATGAAAAGAGAAAGAAAGAAATCTTTGAGATCTCTCTCAATAACTTCAAAATGTATATAATAAAAATAATAATAAATATACTACGACAATACACACACCGTCATCTAGCCCCAAAGTAAGCGTAGCTTGTGTTATGCGTACTAAGATCACTGATGAATATTTTATGAATAATATACAAAAATACTTACAATATACATATAAATAATAATAATATACATATAAACACAATTGAAAACATTCATGTTCATCACAGACACATTTTCCAGTTGTGAGAATCGGGTCCAATTGGGTCACTGCGCCAATCGGCCGTCAAATATAAAACGTAAGATTACAGAAAAATTTTAGCTCCTAAAGCATTATGATTACATAATTGTCAGGTGATGGAACTAAGTTCGTTAAATCAAACCTCAAGCTAGGAGGATTCCAAACGCCATTTTTTTTTGACAATTACAGCAGCCACCTCCACGCCGCGGTTCCGTGCGGGTGTTCACCCTGGCAGTACACAAAGTGAGGGAGGGATTTCCGCCCACGTTTTTCAGTTTGGAGAGAAGTGAGCACGACTTCCATTTACTGAGGAGTAAGCTTCTCGAGTTTCACGGAGACACGCTGCTGGCGGACCTTCCATTGCCTTCCAGAAGGTGAGTGAACGATATCCAATTTTAAAAACTTCCAAAAAAAGGGTGATCGAAAACGTTCTTCCGCTTTTTTGGAAGTCGTTTAAAACTGTGAGGTTTCCATTCCCGACGGGCAATTTGGTAATTTATAATTTCTGAAATTCGAAAAATTCAAACTTCAAAATTCATTTATTTCAAGTAGGCCTAATATAAGCACTTTTGAAACGTCAATTCTGTCTATGTGTAGTGACTCTACCATGTATTCCATGAATTCAGTCTGGTCTGGTGGGAGGCATTGGCCGTGGCTAGTTACCACCCAACCGGCAAAGACGTGCCGCTGAGCGATTTAATGTACCGGTGCGATGTCACGTAGAAACTGATTAGGGGGGATTATGACTACCATACTCCAAAAAAGGTTAGCCCGCTACAATCTTAGGCTGCATCATCACTTACCGCCGAAAATCTTTTTCTTTTTTTGTATGTAGATGGATTTTTATAGAGTTTTCTTTTATCTTATTAATTTCCATTCCATTCGTAACGATTCTGCATGTTTAAAGAGTAATATTGTTCTTAAATTCTTGTTATATTAATTGAAACCGACCAACTGCGAGTCTGACTCGCGCATACAGCGTTCCGTACCATTATCTATAAAAACGATAAAAAATATTTATTACTATCACGGTTCATCAGATACAGTCTAGTTACAGACGGACAGCAGATTTTTAGTAATATGGTCCCGTTTTATACCCTCTGTGTGCAAAACCCTAAATAATCTTCCCATTTTAAAGTCAATTAAAAAACGCAATAACGCTGCGTTAAGTTTATGAAGGGTAGAGGTAAGGAGAGTCATCTGTGTATATGAAAGAGTGTCGTCAAAATGTATTAAATTAGGATGGCGCCACATTTGCATCAGGGTAACTCTTAAAAGAAGCGCCAAATATAAATATTGTTAGAGTAGGCTTGAAAAATAAACAAGGAAGTATGGAGATACAAGGAAGTAAGGTTATATTTACCACAATATTTTGTACAACGTAAGTTGTTGAAATTCTCAATAATTAACTACTTTAATCGATAATGATATTAAATTTTTTAACTCGGCATACTTCAATTCATCTACGATTGCTACATTCATACCATACCCTGTGCATCCACCAGCGCCATTGTGGAGGATTTTTGAACTGTTATTTAGCGCAACAACTGGACACTTTTTCAACTTTTCTCCCATATAAGATGACTCTCCTTACCTCTACCCTCCATAGTTAAGTTATCACTTTGAAATCTCAACGCAAGAGTTTCAAATGTTTTTGTTTTTGACTTCCAGAGACAACAGCCCCCTAGAGACGTTGAGGTATAAATACGAGGACTTTCTCCAGCGGCTCATACAGATAAACCTACTCCAGACCAGCGAGCTTCTCCATTTATTCCTTACGGTAGACGGTGACTTTTCTATGGTAAGTTCTCGACCTATACTTCTTTGTCCTTTAACACTCACAAGCATTGGTTCGAGACCTTATTTTTCCAACTGTCATTTGCTTAGCACGCCAATTAATAGTATAAAAAAAACAATGTGAAAGATCATTTTTTGTCCGAATCTTCGGAACCATAGTAATTGCCTATTCCCTTCTGTTTCGTTTGAGGTATCGAGGGTAGAGGTAAGGAGAGTCATCTTATATGGGAGAAAAGTTGAAAAAGTGTCCAGTGTATGCGCTAAATAACAGTTCAAAAATCCTCCACAATGGCGCTGGTGGATGCACAGGGTATGGTATGAATGTAGCAATCGTAGATGAATTGAAGTATGCCGAGTTAAAAAATTTAATGTCATTATCGACTAAAGTAGTTAATTATTGAGAATTTCAACAACTTACGTTGTACAAAATATTGTGGTAAATATAACCTTACTTCCTTGTATCTCCATACTTCCTTGTTTATTTTTCAAGCCTACTCTAACAATATTTATATTTGGCGCTTCTTTTAAGAGTTACCCCGATGCAAATGTGGCGCCATCCTAATTTAATACATTTTGACGACACTTTTTCATATACACAGATGACTCTCCTTACCTCTACCCTCAATAGTTTGAGGTTTGACAATATTGTATATATTTATATATTATTGATATCTATTGTATATGTATATATTATTTAACAGTATCTTTATATAATACTAGCGTACCCAGCCCGCTTCGCCGGGCTAGATTTTGCTTTATTTTATTTAAACAATAAACTTACATCATTAAGTTTTTAATTTAAGTCTCATTATATATAAAATTATTTATTTCTCTCCGTTTTCATTCTCTTCTATTCTTTTCTCGAGCGGGTGAAGATCATTATCTACACCCATGTACACCCAACAATAGAATATCATTATAGTAAATAAAAGCTGTATTAGACAGTTAGACAGTTCAAAAATAGGAGTGCTCCGATCGTCACCAAACTTTACAGGATTACTCGGCAGGTCAATCCGGAGATTCCCTGAAAGTTTCATTGAAATCGGTCCAGCCGTTTCGGAGCCTATACGGAACATACCCACACACTTTCTCTTTTATATATATAGATTGTGTTTAAGTTGTGATTATATATAATATATATGCATACATATTACAAATATATAATTTATGTTTATATAGGTATATATGCAAATATGTATGTATAGTTATATGCACGATCTACCTCTCTTCTTTAGCTGTGTTTTTCACCATATGACCTTTGTCAGGTTGCCTGGAAGAGATTGCTATGAAGCGATAAGGCCGCCAAATTGTTAACTTTGGTTACAATTTGGCGGCGGGGAATTTGGCGAATTGTATATAAAAATAAAAGTTTTATTTACAATTTTCTGTAATATAAATTCAATAAAATATTAAATGAATGAATGAAGGAATGAAAACATCATTCCTCCATTCATTCATTCAATATTTTCTGTATGTTTTCCTTTCCGCAGTTAGTCCAAGCTTCAACATTGAGCGCATCAGCGTCGGACCTGGGCAATATCTACCAGTCGGTGGCTCACAAGCTAAGGAAAGAGAAGGGACAGCATTTGGAAAGTTTCCTGAGGAACTTCCTCATCTCTTCCGATAAGGAGCGATATCAGGCTCTGTGAGTACATATTCTAAATATCCTATTCTATTATACAATTGATGATTTTTTTAATGACAAGGTTGCTTGGAAGCATCCGGCTCCGCTTTCACCAGATAGAAAAAATAATTTTAAAATGTAAAATGTAAATAGTTGATATTGGAAAAGAGCAACTGCTGAGTTTCTTGCCGGCTTCTTCTCGGTAGAATCTGCCTTTCGAACCGGTGGTAGAGTCACTACACACAGACAGACACACCAAAATTCATTTATTTCAAGTAGGCCTAATATAAGCACTTTTTAAACGTCAATTCTGTCTATGTGTAGTGACTCTACCATGTATTCCATGAATTCAGTCTGGTCTGGTGGGAGGCTTTGGCCGTGGCTAGTTACCACCCTACCGACAAAGACGTGCCGCTAAGCGATTTAGTGTTCCGGTGCGATGTCGCGTAGAAACCTAGAGATATGATTACACCGCCGTGTGCCGCCTTTATAATGATTTAGTATCAAGTAATCGTAATATTGACATTTTTAAAGAAAGGATAAATATTTTTAAAAATCAAATTATTAAGCACTATTCCACATAATCATATATATATATTATTTTTTTAAGTGTTTCTTTTTTGTTTCAACTTTAATTTTATCTTTACTTTTTGTTTAATTCAATTCCAAGTTGTGTACACATACTTTGGGTTGTAGCTTAGAACAATACTTGTTATTACTTATATTTAGATCTACTTTTAGTTATTACCTGTTTTGTGTACCTAATAACAATAAACAATAAACACCCTAACAGGTTAGCCCGCTACCATCTTAGACTCCATCATCACTTACCACCAAAGTGAAATTTAAAAAAAAATCGGTTGAGTTTCCGGCCGGCTCTTCTCGATGGAATCTGCCTTCCGAACCGATGGTAGAGTCACTACAAACAGACTGACTTGACGTTGCAAAAGTGCTTTTAAACTGAGCCTACTTGGCATAAATGAATTTTGAATTTTTTTTCATAACTGCCACTTGAGGTTTATACCCTGCTTCTCAGATTTACAGACTCAGGGCGTCACTTTGTTGGTCGTACGACGTCCTAGCATGCTCTGAGAAGTGTTTCTCTGTATATTTACAATCTTTTTGGTTTACATGAGTTTGGTCCTCATTATCATCATCATCATCATCATATCAACCCATTAGCGGCCCACCAAAGGGCACGGGTCTTCTCCCACAATGAGATGGGGTTAAGGCCATGGTCCACCACGTAGTGCGGATTGGTGGACTCCACACACCTTTGAGAACACTCAGGCATGCAGGTTTCCTCACGATGTTTACCTTCACCTTTGAAGCAATTGATATTTTTTTTTAAGTCATACTTCTTTTTGCGCGTTAAGGAAAAATGATGAGAGTAAATTACGATGCGCGCGCACACCGTCACGATAAACCGACACCCTGAAGTTAGCTATAGTCAACAATTTTGTTTGTTGACATTGTACACTTTGTCAGTCTGCGGGCTCATGCCGGTGATTTAATTGACTCAATTGTACAAACAAAAATCTCAAATTTTAATGATGAAACTTGGTTTTCCGATTATGAGATAACTAGATAATGCGTTATAATAAATCTTTCAATGTATTAAATACCTTTTTCCAGTGTTAGAGTAGTTTTTTCTACAAACGCAGAATAATTTTTTGAAAAGATTTTTGTCCTGTAAAAACGCGATAGAAGTTACACGTTTTTTTTTTAAGTTAAGTATGTAGTGTTAAAATATTATTTAAAAACACTAACAAATATGAGACAATTTGTTATTTTTTATTCCTATTATTTCGTCGACAGAAAACAAGGCACTGCACGCGACATAGAAGAGGCCCATGAAGTGGATGTAGAAGAACTCGAGCAGAAACTCACAAGACGTCCGAACAATGTGCGCAATATCCACACTAGTGTTTTCCAAAACAACTTCGACGTCGATCCCGTGGTGACAAAACGCGACGTGCATTATCAGGACGCCGTTGTAGGATTTTCGCAGTGCTTCATGTATTTGCGTAAGTATATATCACTATTTAATATATAATAATGTCATTAATAAATGTATATAATAGCAACACTAGGCATATAATAGTTATTTATGCCACTGTTGCATAAATAACTATTGTATTAAAACACTTTGCGGAATAATAGTGTAAATGAGTGTTTCAATACCTAATTATAAAGTTATAAGACTTTATCTACAACCATAATATGAATCCTCTATAAAAGATTCTGAAACAGTTAGCTTGGTAACATTAAAACAGCCAGAGTACCTAATAACATCCATCACCTGGTAAATACAAATAAACTAAGTATTATTGAAAGCATAATTTATTGTAGTAATAATAAACATTTTGTATATTGCAATTATTCTTTCTTTAAATTTTGATTTTTATACCAATAACCTACTGTTTTTTCGCGCGGCGTTTTTATGCTTTAACGTATTATTACAATATTTATTTATTTTTTTAAAGTTTTCTAGCGATTTTGACATAAGATTTGTAATATATATATATAAAATTTTCGAGCATGCAGTGTATGTAAAATCATTTAAAAGTAAACACAACATGCATTTTCCGCAGAGATACTTTATTACTAAAATAACAATTCCATTACAAATGGATTTTTGAAATTCAAACATAATAAAAAAAAATTAATTTGAATACAGCAAAAATTACAATGGGATGAATTAATTTTAAGAGATGTTTATAACATAAGTATAGATAATATTTTGCTAAAGATAAAATATGAAAATTCCTTAATTAATGTTCGTATCTAATAATACATTACACCTTAATTCTTCTTAGTCGTTTCAGTCTTGACAGACTGGTCGTGGTCGTCATCTGGGTCATCACACCTTAATAGAATAGTTAAAATTTAAAAAAACTGTTGTAGTGTAAGTGTTTGTAAGTAAATCTAATAAATAAAATAAAATAAATACTGGATAGAAGCGGGCGTTACTTTGTTATTATAAATATTAAGTTTTGACGATTTTTTTTTTATTCCAAGTGTCAAAAGTGATAAAAGGCCGGAGCTTCGTGACTGGCATTGTCGGCAACTTCGTCGGCATGTCTCGGCATTTGGCGGACAACGTGTTCAACGTGCTTCTGAACCAGTGTCTGTACTCACTGCTCAGTGAGAGGCGGCTGGCTCATTTGATACGACTGGGCCACGGTGAGAACTACATTCATATGGACTGCCGATTGGCGCAGTTTGCAGCGACCCTGCTTTCTGAGTCCAAGGCCGTGGGTTCGATTCCCACAACTGGAAAATGTTTTTGTGATGAGCATGAATATTTTTCAGTGTCTGGGTGTTTATATGTATACTATAAGTATTTATGTATATCATTCATAAAAATGTTCATCAGTCAACTCAGTACCCATAACACAAGCTACGCTTACTTTGGGGCTAGATGGCGATGTGTGCGTTGTATATAAATAAAATTTAGCAATATTAATACAACTAGCTTTTAGCCGCGAAAAAAATTTCACTTACCTTCTAACTTTGATAGAAAGTGTGGGTGTATCCCGATAAACAAAATACGTGTGTGTAACCCGCTCGCTTAATCAATGAATCGGATTCGGGTCGAGGAATAGATCGTCTGCCAGCTCACTTTTTACGATGCGCGCTCACACCGTCACAAAAACCCGACACCCTGAAGTTAGCTATAAGGTTTGACAGTGTACACTTTCATTGGATTTGTCGATATTTCGACCCAGTTGAAACCCGAATTAGTTACCGTAACAACTGGACACTCGCCATACGTAAAATTTGCAGAGCAAATTAAATTAAAGAAATTAATTTTAATTAGGAATATCTTTACGCGGCGCGATTCTCACACAAGTCGGTATAACATTAAAGTCCCGGCACTTTGTTAAAAGTATTTTAGTAATTAAAGATTTTAGTAATTAAAGATTTTAAACTAAGATTTTCATGGTTAATCAACATTTCTTAAATATAGTTCAACGGGTACGATAATATTTTGGATTTGGACGGGAGTCGTGACCACGATCCATGCAACTGGGTATTACTATATTACGATATCGACAAATCCAAAATATTATCGTGTATGTATGTACCCGTTGAACTATATTTAGCTTTGAGGTTAGAGCAATTCATACCCAAGCCTTTTTTTATCATTCAACTAAAGCATCCCTTACAGGTATTCTCTTCGGCAAGAAGTCGTCCCCCCGAACGGACCCCGACCAGCTGCGTCAGTTAGCGCGGTACCAGCTATTGAGGGCGATACCACCGGCGGCCTCGCTAGCGCTGGGCCCGGGTCTGCCCGCCGCCACACTCAAAGCCTTCGAGCTCGTACAAAACCCTCAGCTCAATAAACAGGTATGGGGTTTTTCGGGTTTCGTACCCAAAGGGTAAAACGGGACCCTATCACTAAGACTCTTCTGTATGTCTGTCTGTCACCAGGCTGTATCTTATGAACCGTGGTAGTCAGACAGTTCACAGATTATGTATTCCAGTAGCCGCTATAACAAACTATTTAAAATTTTAAAATAACTGAATAATATAAATATTTGAGTTTTTATTGATAATGACATGACCGCCTCGCACTTGGCTGGTTTTGTTTTTACAACTTCTACGGTCACTTATAGACAATTGTTTCTTTTGTTACAAATTTAAATAAAGAAACTATGAAGAAATTGATTACTCATGGAATGCTTACAGAATTGCAAAAAAATAATAATTCAAAATTTCAATATTGCATACTGAAATCGAATCTGATCTTAACAAAAAGTCTTTTGTACGCATATATGTAGCGGAGGTACACATATCGCCCCTGCTTATCGTACATCATTGATGGAAATGCAATCATCATCGTCAACATGTATTTTTACTGAGAGGACTATAGGCTATAACAGTCCACTAATGGACAAAAGTCCTCTCCTAACGTGAGGATTTGCCTGTAATCAACACGCTGCACAGATAGACTGGTGTACTCAGTAGCTAGTAGTTGCACAGAGGATGCTGCGGGCCGTTCTCGGATATATTAGAGGAGGGGCGGTGACACTAGAATTTGTATAAGCAAAAGTGTTTAACTGTCGCTTATAATAACGACTTTACAGCCTTTTTAATAAGAACTGTTTTTGTTTCTAGTTGGTGTACAACTTACTGGACCTATGCATAATGGAACTGTTTCCCGAACTACTTAACACAGAATCAAATGTGAAGAACAGTTGAAACAGTGTTATTCTATTAGTTTCTAATATTTATTAATACTATTGTTTAAATTCCAAGTAAGAGATTGACTGCTGTTTCACCTGATGGTATGTGACGATGCAGTTTCTTATTACTCGGTAGTTCCTTGAACTCCAGACCCTTTAGAGTGTATAGTTCGGACAGAACCAAAATAGCAAAACGTGTTTTGCTTTAATCACTTGGTACTAAAATATTTTACATATTGGCTTAATATATTACCTTGTTGGTTCAGTGTTCAGCATGTTCCGATTAAGATCATATGGTCCTGTGTTTGATTCCCGGGTATGGCCAAAAAATTATTGGCGTCTTTCTGCAAAGAAATTCTCAATGCCTGACCAGACCTCGGAAATTGGTATTTTCCACCCATGTGCTTCGGAGAGCACGTAATGCCGTCGGCCGTCGGTCCCGGTTGTCGTCCCTAAAATGTCGTTAAAGCCCACTGACTTGTATTTGAGCAACATGGTGAGTCCACGTATCCAAACACTCTAGCCTATACTCAGCAATGGGACATAAGGCGGCTGTGGGCGATGAGTATAATATTAAAATACAGCTATACAAGGTCTGAGCAACTCAGCGGGCGATGGAGAGAGCTATGCTCGGAGTATCTCTACATGATCCAATCAGGAATGCGGAGATACGCAGGAGAACCAGAGTTACCAACGATTCGCGATGCTGAAGTTGCAATGGGCGGAGTACACGCGGAGAATCGATGGACGTTGGGGTCCTAAGGTGCTGGAATGGCCACCTCACACCTGTAAACGCAGTATTATTGGAACCCGCAAAGCAGACGGATGACTTTGAGCTAGTCGCAGGTAGTGTAATATATGGAACTGCCTACAAAAGACCTGTGTCCAGCAGTGGACTTCCATTGGTTGACGTGATGATGATACAAAGTTGACCCAAAAAATATTTTGTGTAAGACACTCCATTTTCATTCACTGCATTTATGTTGGTTAATGTGATTTAGTAACCACTTTTATTGCGAAAATACGTATTTGTTAAAAATTTAATCTTTAACCTTCGACTACTATAATATAGTCAGCGGCGTGCATAAAGAAGGAAAATTCCATAAAATGGAAAAATCCTTCGCATTTATGAGTTATACAAAAATGCTAGGGTAGGCAGAGCTTTTGTGTATATATGAAGTGCACGCCACTGAATATAGTGTGTTCCTCGTGAGGCAAGCTTCGTAGCATTGAAATCAACTTGCAAACCTCTAAAACCTCTTTAATAATGGTATTAACCATCATGGAGGCGAGACGTCGTGCGAAATTCAGAAGCCAAAATCGCTCTTATCATATAAACATGGCTCGCTCGCTCGTTGCACTTTTTACGTTCTAGTTTCCCAACGATAAGAATATTCTATTCATTTAACCGAGGCGCGAAGATACCATATTTCTGTTAATTTTGTGCGTATTTTGTATTTAATTGTAAATAATTATATAAAACTATTTTTGTAATAGTTTAGTTATTGGCTCGCGGCCTCGATCTGTGATAAAATCGAGACCGCGGTATTGTACGAATATTTGTAACAGGAATGTGACACCAAATAAATTATTTTCATATTTTGCGTGCCGTTTTTTATGATCCACCCCCCACAATTTGTTTTTCTTTGTCTGCAGTCTTATAAATAGAGGTTCCATATAATGGAGGTTCAATTGTGTAGGTTTCGGCCATAGTTAGTTACCACCCTACCACCAAAGTAGTGTAGCCGAACGATTTAGTTATCTGGAAACGATGCCGCCTAGAATCCTATTGGAGGTATAGGTTTATTATAGCATAAATTTTAATTTTAATTGATATTTAATTTATTTTTTAATTGAAATTTAATTTATTCTAATTTTTAATTCTAGATTTTAATTAATTACTTTATTTATTTATTTTTAAAATCTGTCTTTTATATTTATTTTGTGTTAACCTCTAAATTTTGTATATGGGTCCCCAACCTGAAATAAAATGGTTTTATTATTTTATTTATTTATTATAGCTACAGCCCTGACATACCTGTCAGCTCTTAGATTGCATCACCTCTGACCGAGTTGCGATTGAAGTCAAGAACTAGCATGTAGTGAAACAAAATAATATTTTATTATCTTTCAGTCCGTCAATAGGTAACTACCACTGCCTCTATACATAGCTAATAGTTACTTCGGCGTTACTTTTTTTTAAGTTAATGCCCGGCGCCTGCTATTTTTTACTTACGTTTATTTATTGTTGTTTGATTGCGTAGAATTTAACTAAGATTTATATGGTATCTCGTATCGCCATTTAGTTTAAATTTTACAAAACTGGGAAACAATATTGTCAATAGATGGCGCTCTTTCGGATTCAGATGCGATTTTACGCAACTATCGCGCAGGTATAAAATTAGCAATATTCCGAATATCGCATAATCGCGCGATTGTCTACTCATTTACGCCAAAGTGTTACGGCACTCTGCAAATAGCCGTGCTGACCATAGTCTTACCCAACACTACGTGAAGATTGACCTGGGTCCCATTCGATACATTGGACTCGATCTGTAAACTTTGGAATCTATGTCTTATTATCACTGGTACTCTACTACGCATAAGATAAATGCCCTACTCTGCCGTGTCTAGTGTGCGCCATAAGCCGCGATGTTGCATGAAAATTTGCGAGCTCAGAGCTAGTTGCCAGTGAATATGGTTCTTGAACATCGTTCCCAACTCCTCATTTTAAAAATTAGAAAGCTAAGAAGAGTCACTTCGCAGAGATAGAAAAAGTTAGAAAGAATATGTTAAATGAATATTGAGATGCACCAGTTTGAGTTTATTTATGTCGTTTTAATAGGACCACAAAACGATGTGTTTGAATCCAAATTGAATACGCTATTCCTCAAAAAATTGAAAGCCTTTAAATAACAACTATTTTTTACTTTACAAACGTCTCTGTTGTACACCAATGTCTACACTAAACACTAAATACATAATTAAATAATATTTTTAAGTAGTGTTTTCATCATCACAATATATCTCCTCGAAAAGGACAGCACTTCTTTTAGGCATGCCGCAGAGATTCATGTGCAAAATATAAGCAGAAATAGCCACCATTATCTTTTAATATATATATAAAAAAAATACTATTTTTGGTATAATCATATTTACTACAATTTTACAAAATATAATATGCGTCTATTTTTAATAGTGGCTGTTTCCGTTGAATGATCCTAACTTTTGCTTTGCAAAAATTAAACGCAACAGATTGACATTGACAGATTTAAATTCGTTCAGAAATTGAACGTCAATGAGCGGTATAAGCTAGGTAAAATAAGATGCATGCTATTATCAAGGTCCACACTGAGGTCTTAGGACTTTCTACTGGGTCGCATTATATTTATTCTTGCAAACAAAATGTAAAAGAAATGTCAATTTATTTACAGTAGAAAGGAAAACGTAGTGGGTGTGTTGCTTTGCTTTATGTTTTTAGTTCCGTAAAATTTTGTGTAACAAAAACATAGTGTTAGATCTTATTCCTATTATTAGTTTGAAAACTTTAATTTTAATAGGATAGTAGTGTAAACAAATTAGTAATTCGTCTTTTGTGTGACTGCAATCCAAAAAAAATTCTTTGATTTGTGATGAGTTATTTACACGGATTGTTTTCGTTTGTGATACTTATGGACATAGTAAATATCAAATTAAGTTAACGAGTTGTAGAGTTAAACGTTTGCGAATCATTATCATTATGTTAAACGAAGGCATTAATCAAATTAACGTGAAAATTGTGTGCGTTTACTTGGAAAATGGAAGTGGTTTGTGAACGCAGTTCGTTATTTGAAATTGAACTTTGCTATGTCGTCTCCGTGCCAAAAAGGCGGGATGCGCCTGAGCGAAGCCTTAGACAACATACAGCTTGCTTATAATCCTATTACAAAACAGTTGCATTTTGTGAGCCCTAAGGTCGAAAAAGCTACTGAAGATGATATCGACAAGCTGTCCAAGAAGAGTAGTTTCAGTGATGAAGGTAACTTTTCTATATCAACTTGTGAGAAAAGTGATACTAGTGATTCACCAAAGAGTACTCTTCAATGGGGCAGTGTGAGTGGACACCACCGTGGCAAAGATGGTGGATCATTTTCCAGTACCGTGTCAAGTTTGTCCGAGTGTTCTTTGGGGTCTAGTGAGTCAAAGGATGACCTTCCGGAAGTAGGTGTTCAAGAACATGGAAAGTTGAAGAAGAAAGGACTGTCGGGATTTTTTAGCAGGTTAGTTGATTTTTGAGATAAATATCTCATCTTCACCTTAGTATCTTCTATCCATAGTTTGTAATCTAAAATCGATTTTAAAAATATTGCTCTATGTTTTGTACACTTTACTACACAGTTTTGCCAAGCCTTTAAAACTTGTGTTTGAACATACCAGAGAATTAAGCTAAACTGTGAGATGAGTAAATTAAATATTACCAAAAACTTTTTTAATAACTTTTTATTATGATATCTTCCAAAAAAAAAAAAAAAAAACTTTATGAATAACTATTTTTAAACTTTTCTAAAAATAATTTATATTAAATGTACCTTGAAAATACAAAATGGTTAAGGTTCAATGTTCAGATAGATGTAGTAAAAAAATTATAATTAAAACCTAAAAACAGAAACAAAATTTACAAGTGTATAATCATTATTTAATAAATGAAATTTAAACTTTAAAAAATACACATTTATAAAAATAAGTAATATAATTTGATGCAAAAATATAAAATAAGTTAATTATTTGAGCTTAAAATTGCATTATTGGTGCTGACAGTAGATATTTGGTGAAAAACCCATCCATCAAGGAAAGAGCAAAATGAACACCCAATAATTTAGAACACAGTCTTGGATTTAATTCTTGTCATGCAAAATTTCTATTTCACCGCTTAACATTGTGACCCTAGCACATCCCAAATTTCTCTGCATCAATCCCGACCAATTCACAGGATAACTTGAACAACTTTTCTTGATGTTTTTCATTTTTTGAAAATCTATTACTGAAACCTGCTTTACAATTTGCAATGTACAGCCCTCCTTGCTTTAATATCTCATTGTTAAAGCAGGCGTATAGCACTGTAACTGCTCCTTTTTCAGGTGTTTTAAAAAGAAGTTTCTTTATAAAAGGGAATTTTGCAAAGTTGGATTTTTCAAATAGATCTGTATCAACAATGCCTGGATGGACAGAGTAACATTTCACTGGATAGTTGTTTTGTTGAAAGAGCCTGTTGAGGTACCTTGCTGTCATTATCTGAAACAATAAATAGTTTTTTTTAAATGTAAATAATGCTCAAATGAGCAAACGGGTCACTTGCTGCTTATTTGTCACCTAATATCTGCACAATCAGAGGAACAACCATAATTTATTATTACATAACTGTTCAACACCCAATTCAGTTCAACAAACAACACCCAAGTCAGTGCAGAAACTGCCTGGTGCAGGGATAGCACTCACAGTTCCAATGCAGGTTGCAGGGCTTTGACAATTATTTATTTTTATAAATTATTGATAAGAACATAATATAATCAATAGTTTGATAAGGTGCACCATTATGAAACTTTTGATTCTTGTTTTTAGTGTGTATGCGTAGGTCCTGCAAGAATCGCTGAACTGAAAAAAATAGGTCCACTAGAACCCTTAGTATGAGATTTCACACCTCACAAGTATCAATGGATTTAGAGTATTGAAACATTATAATGTTATAGTAAATTAAATCCATTGAAGCGTGACCCTGAAATAGTCTGTTGGCACTACCAATTTTACTTTTTGAATATTGCTTGCACTGATAAGTGACTTACTCATACAATTTATCTTAAGCAGAACTTTCAGCTAGTTTAGGATATAGTCAAATATACACAAGCAGTTTCTCTTGTTATAATATGTACTTGTTTAATATTACCTGTGCCAATTTAGATTGTGCATATGCAGCGGTGGTATTGTAGTGCTCCTTCATATTAATATCATCAAAATATATCTTCCCAGGATAATGGCCGCAAGACGATACACTCACAACCCTTGCTGGATCAACTTTACCACCCTTTTTTAATGCTGGCAACAATAAATGCGTTAGATAAAAGTGACTCAAGTGGTTGACGGCTAACTGTGTTTCAAACCCATCTTCCGTGAGTTTGTAATCACCAAACATTATTCCTGCATTGTTTACCAATAGATCTATTTCTGGAAACCTCTCCAGTACATTATCAGCAAAATCTTTAACAGATTTCAGGGATTGCAAGTCTAGTTTATATGCGTGTATTTTGTCACCATTTTCCATTGATTTGGCCATTGATTTCACTGAATCCGGGTTTCTTACTCCCATTATAACAGTCACGTTTGACTTTAGAAGGCCTCTTACAACTTCGGTGCCAATACCTCTAGCGCCTCCAGTTATTACGGCAATTTTATTTTTCGCGTCTGGCAACTCTATTTTGTTCCACCGTACGCTGATCCAATCGTCGATTAGTCCGCCTGCACCAGCTCCTTGCATATCTAGGAAGTATCTTGCTTCGCTCAGTAGGTGCTTGACAGGTTTATGTCTATTTACGTACCAGTATATAGCCGTGGCTACAGTTATTGTTATCGCAACGGATGATATCACGAACATTTTTAACTTTTAAGGTTATAACTGCGATACGAGGCGACTCGCACACTGACTGGCTTTCACTTGAATGGAATCCTATACGCTTTCTCTCCGCGCTTCGCGTATACCGTTAGTCCTGACGTATACAGCCGCGTTAAATAACTGTTTATTATTTATGTTAGAAACAAAAAAAAAAACACACTAGGTACTAGTTAACTAGAGATTTTATAAGGTGTGTTAAGTAAAGGAAGTAAGAATAGCTGTTGATTACAAACCAGTTTTTTTATTTTTTTTATTCCTGTATTCTATAATAGTTGTTGTATCATCAAATACTGATTAGTAAAGAGGTCGGAATGTTACTGGGCACCTATTATGTGTCTGCGAGCGCGATATCGCATGCGCGTTACGTCATCGCTTTGCTAAATAACTTCGGCGCTGATTCGCAAGGACCAACCAACCGGACGTTTAAATTGTGCGTCAACCGTGTACAATTTAAAATAATTTACGAACGTTTTATCGACCGATTTCTTGAGGAGGGTTAATTATATATATATATACATTTTTCCATCAAATCTGAACCGATGATGATGGTCTGATTGTTTTTTTAACTTTGAAGGGGTTTACCATCCGAATAAGTATTTTGGTGACGTTATTTATTCACATCATTGTGACTATAATTTAACTTGAAGCTTATATTTAACAATTTTACATACCTCGTAATATTACATATGGATATTTTTTTAAATCGACTAAAGACCAAAATTGTTTTCTGGTGGAAGGCTTCGGCCGTGCCTAATACTAACTTACTCACCCTACCGACAAAGACGTGCTGCCAAGCGATTTAGCGTTCCGGTACGATGTATTAGACTGCATCAGCACTTATGTAGTGGAATAAAATAAAATATAAAATAACACTTTTTAGTGACTGACATTACAGACCTATTAAACATATTGTTATTGATCTAGACCATAATACATGGAATACGGTCTTTCAAAATCTATTAAACTGGCATGTTCCTACGTAAACGTTAACCTATCGATTCGGTATCTAGGTTATCGGTAGGCAGGCATACCTATTATTTGTTTACCAACGATACGATTTGCTCTACTAAATGCTGTTTGTTTTATGTCTCAGGCCTAGTTTCAAAGTGCAACCACAGAATTAAGAACGTACAGAAACCGTGTACACGACTGACGGGTACATGAATTTGAAGCGTCAAAAACCACTTTACTTACACTTACTTACTTACAGAGTTGTTTCGTTAGGCACTATATACCATTTAGCAGTTTATCATCCTCATCACATAAATTACCGGCACACTACAGAGCACGGGTCTCCTTCCAAAAAGAGAAGGGTTTAAGGCCGTAGTCCACCACGCTAGCCCCGTGTTGATTGTTTGACTCCACACACCTTTGAGAACATTATGTACAACTCTCAGGCATGCAGGTCACGTTGTTTTCCTTCACCGTTGAATCAAGTGATATTTTAGTTACTTAAAACGCACATAACTTACGGAAGTTAGAGGTGTGTGCTGGGACTCGAACTTGGCCCCCCGAAAGTGAAGTCGAGCTCCTATCCAATGCGCACACAATTTTGGACACTACATACAATAATGGCTGAATAAAGAATATGTATGTTCTTAATACTGTGGTTTAGCAGTTAAAATTTTTTAGTGACTGACAGTACGACGGGCCTGCTTTTTTTGTTATCACCATCTCACATTCTAGTTAATGTTGTGCTATGAAGTAAAAGCAATTCATACCCAAGCTTTTTTTTTATCATACATACACATTCGCATTTCTTATAATAGTGTTATAAACGATCCAACGTCACAATTAATTCTCACATACACACAGTTCGGTATAAAAATGTAAGTACGGTTTTTCCGTTACGTATTTTATTACGTAACACTCTTCGACGTTTTAACGCTATAACTCGTATTATAACGTGACTGTCTCGACCATCGTTGGTAGATATCTAATCTTAAAGGCTTACGAATAATCAATCGCATAGCGCATTCCCAATCGAACTTGATTATCGTTTATTTATCATTCCGTCCCACTCTCTCGTGTATAACATTGCATAAGGTGAAAACGAAATAGAGATATCATATCTCCATGCAACGGTGTGAGCATTTCGTAGAGTTCACTCCACCGAGCATTAATTAAGCAAGAAGTAAAGACGCGTCCCTTGGTTTGATATTTAGTGATGCTTTTAAAATGCAACGGCCGCTTTTCAAAGTATCGGACCACTGGGTCTTAGTAATCAAATCGTCTGAAGGTGCTCGGATAATCTGGATAGAATTTTACTTTCATAAATAACCTATTTTATGTAAGGCATTTTTTATTACTTCAGGGTTTACGAACGTAATTATCCCCAAAGCAATTTAAAGAATGATTCTCAGTTATGCCCGTTTTTATGTATGTTTTGATCGATACCGTTTATTTCCATCCGAATTTACGGTTCCTTGTATTCTTAAAGAAACTTGAATAATACTAACATGCTGTATGTTGGTATTATTCAACATGGGATAATATGTTGGTATTATTCAACATGGGATAATATGTTGGTATTATTCAACGTGGGGTATGTTAGGATTATTCAAGTCTGGTAATAATCTAATAAGTATTAGACCAAGTCTGTAGAACTCCTCAACGAGAAAAACTCATCTGACAATTGACGAACTATCACTATCAGTGCAATGGTTTATTAGTTTTAGTAAACAGCATACTCTCCAGTAGTACTTTCTAGTAGTCAGTAAACGAATTAAAAATATTAAGAGAGTTTGGTTTAAAAAAAAACTTGTAAAAAAAACGGTATGTTGTATAAATGGATACGTTCATAATATATTTACATGTTTATAAATTTTAGAGTGCTAAAGAATATGTATATTTGACCCGTTTATCTCAGGAGCTACCAGCCCGATTGGAAAAAAATATTTCTGCGTTGGAAAACTGATTTATTTAAAAGGATTTTATTTAAGCTTATAAATATATCATTACTTTACAACCTGTAAACGACCTGTAAGCAGGTCAAATCGGGCGGCGCACAACTATATCTGATACCCACTGTCGCAGTTCTTAGGCGTGTAGCTTGTAGAATAAAAATGATGGGTCTTTGATCTGTTGGCTCACAAGTGGTGCGTGACGATATGCAAGATTAGATTTTCTGCAGCTTGGCCTAATAGAGGAGATTGGAATGTGAAATATTAACAGATAGACAGATAAATACTATTAGCTGTACTTAATATAAACTCAAGTTACATACACATAACACACGGTAATATTTTATTATTTTTATTATTAAACCCGTATACGTATAAAAATAAATGGCGACCTCCCTGGCGCAACGGTTAGCGCTCTGGTTTCAAGTTGCAGGTTCGATTTGAGAATTTATATTTTCTGATCTTTCTCCGGTCTGGTCTGGTGGGAGGCTTAGACGGTGGCTGGGTTACCAATGACGTGACTTCAAACGATTTGCGCAGTGGTCAGCGACCCGGCTATCTGAGTCCATGGCCGTGGGTTCGATTCCAACAACTGGAACATGTTTGTTTGATGAACATGACTGGGTGTTTATGTGTATATTATAAGTATTTATGTATTATTCAAAAAAATATTCATCATATCTTATTAGGTACCCATAACGCAAGCTACTTAGGGGCTAGATGGCGATGTGTGTATTGTCGTAGTATTTCTATTCATTTATTTACTTAGTGTTCTTGTACAATGTCGCGTAGAAACCGATTAGAAGTATGAATTTTTATAACTGCAACACCCAAACTGGTTAGCCTTAGCTCATTTGTGTTAGGAGAAAAAAAACACATCAGAACACCAATTTGGGTCCGCACTAATTTTTTTCCAATTCATATATTTTTTAGTTCTTTTAAAAAAATTAAATACTTAACAGCTGTTTAAATTTTAATCGTGTTTTGTAGTTATGTTAGTTTTATCGGAACATCAGATAACACTGTTGTCAAGAGTAGACCAATAGATAAAAAAAACACATTTTATTGCATTTATAAATATGACGTGCTTAGTGATATCAAAGTTCCGTTTAGGAAGGACTCAAATTAGATAAGAATACCATTTGAATTATTTACGATTGTTTTTGTTTGAAGAGACGCGTCGCTCACTTTAACCATTTGCAATATTTCAATTTAACCGTTCAATGGCTCGTTCCCTTAGTGCATACTTTATTAGCAACATTAGTGTGGCCAAGATGGCTACGAGTAGGTAACCATCTATGCAGCGATAAAGCCGCCTTTTCTCCATAAAAAAAGAATAATATCACTAAATAGTAGAATCCAAAGTCGCTTCCCTCTGTATGCCTGTCCCTATAAATGCTTAGATCTTTAAAAGTACGCAACGGATTTTAATACAGTTTCTTTTAATAGAAGAAGAACGTTTATATGTGAGGAAACCTGCATGCCTAAAAGTACATAATGTTCTCAAAGTTGTGTGTTGTTGTCCACCAATCCGCACTGGGCCAGCGTGCTGGACTACGGCTTAACCACTTCTCATTGTGGAAGGAGAACTCGTGCCCTGTAGTGGGCCGGTAATGTAGATAGTAGGGGGTCTTATATCGCTACATTCTGTAGCACGACATCCCCCAATTGATCGCCCGAGCTATTCGATCAGTCTGTGTAAGTCTTCATATTCTGTATGTAAAAATCTCCACCCACAAACAAAACAATAACAAACCACTCAAAATATGCGTGACTATCTTAAGTAATGTTATCTTTTAAGTATTACTTTAATGTATTAAAGGAGATTAAGTAATCACAAAACGTTAAATATTCATAATGACGTATTAACAATATTGACATAATCTCTAAGTGATATGGTGATAATAGGATTAAGGTAGTTGATAAGCTATCAGTTATCATTTATCAGTCATATCGAATGATAAGTCAATATATCAAGTTAAGATGAATTTAATTGTTTTGAACTGGGACATTCAATACATTTGAATAGTAGGTGTATAATACACCTGCTAATAAAATCAATTATCATATTTAGTTTAGTGTCGCGAAGATCTATATCAGCTTTAGCAATCAGCACGGCTGGCATGGGCAGGAGACAATTATCTCCCCAGGGAAAGAATAAAAAATTATCTTCTCCGACAGCTTTATCAACTGTCAAAGCTCCAAAGATCTGTTTAGTGAGGAGTATAAGGATTGAAGAAATTATAAATAACACCATACAGATTCTCCTGCTTTTCGCGGAGTATAGCAAATTAAGCTTAATTTCGATAATATATCATGGATTTCCGCAAAGTAACGCCTGCTTCTATCCAATAACTCTCAAAGCATTGGCGCACAAGTGAAAATAATATCCAAATAATGCATATATGTGAACGGGGGTGAACTTCTCCTATTTCGCTTTAGCTGGTGGACATGTTAATTATGTCCATCGTCAGGGGATATAATCGGGGGATATAATTTTTGTTTCCTGCCTGAGGGAAAATGCCACTTTGTTCCTAGTTTGGAATTGATTTGTAATATTATGGTCAGAAAACCCTGAGGTGGACAAATTCCAACAAAAAATTAGCTAATATGCGATAAGAATCCCGAAGAAGAAGAGGTTTCTATTAGGCTACTTATGACACTTTGTCCAATTAAACCCTTTTCACCTTCAAGTCGTCAAGTTGGATAGTATTTAGGAGAACCTAAATCGAGGCATTCGTTCCATTCAGTGATCCCAACGTTCACAGAATTGAACGAATGCCTAAAAACTGCTGAATTCTCAAAGTTGTGTGGCCCACGCAAGCCCGGCGACATGATTCTAGGGTTATTCTTAGGGTCCATTATTGCGCTTTCACTACTAGAATGATCACTTCGCTGGCGCAGCGGTAAGCGCTGTGATTTTAAGTAGAAAGTCCCGGCTTCCATCAATCTGGGGTAATTTGGGATTTTATCATTTCAGAATTTTCTCTGGTATGGTCTATTAAAGACGTGCTGCTAAGCGATTTAGCGTTCTAGTACGATGTCGCGTAGAAAACGATTAGGGTTCAATTTAACTGCCATGCCCCTAACAGGTGGCCGATACCACCTTTAACTGCACCATCACTTGGTAGC
Source organism: Pararge aegeria (assembly GCF_905163445.1). NCBI lineage: Eukaryota > Metazoa > Arthropoda > Insecta > Lepidoptera > Nymphalidae > Pararge > Pararge aegeria. Next base: position 2,465,651 of record NC_053195.1, on the reverse strand, counting down.
AGGTGAGATTGCAGTCAAGACTACATACTTGCATATTAACAAATCATTGTCACCCGATCAGACATGGAGTCACATCGCAAGAAACGACAAACTCGTTGGAAAAAGCAGACGTACTTTCTCGGAAGTCCATTATGTACCATGTATTCCAGGCTTTTTTTTTTTTACTATAATCGGCGACGACGAGACAAATTTATACCGTGTATAACGTTTAATTTTATACCTACGCTACACTTACACAAGCTTATTTCTGCCGGCATTGATGTGTTCCGGTCTGAAGGGCGTGGTTGCCGGTGTTATTACAGGCACATGAGACTTCATCAACATCTTCGCCTTAGGTTGATGAAGTTTTACTTGCATGCGCTGCGAAGTGTTGCTTTGTTTATCGGCCATGGTTTTCTTACCATAAGGGGGTACCGTCGATTATAACCATAAAAAAACACCACACCGATCTTTCAAAAAAAAATACGCCTTAAATACATGTTTTACCGCGACACCAGTCGCCTTAAGGAGATGTTGACTTCATAGCTCTCTTTCAAAAATCTTTAATTTGTGAAGTAAACATATCCCGAGGAGATTAACGAGAAATCTTTAGCTCAAGCTTAAAATTGTAAACATAAAACTTGTTGAACTGATAACCTAGTTTATCTACATCTCTTTTTAGTTCCATAATAATATCTTCAAACTACAAGTTTATTGAAAGCACAATAAAACATGTTAAAAGCAAGAACTTGCGACGCGCATTTCATTGAAGGCTATAACTTTAAAAGCTTCGAAAGCAAAAGAAAAGTAAATAAACGCAGCGTCAGTACCAGTTCGTGGAACAATGCGCTATAAAATTAAGCGGACACGATGCATACGTAACGTGGAACGTCTGGTTTCCGAAACCTGATACTGGAGTAACCTGTTCACTGTTAGGGTGACCATTCAGACCTAAAGCTGCGGACAAAGTAGCTTTGTGTGGACACAACAATCCACTAAAAGTCACGTTTCTGTTTATCGTGGCCTTTTCCGTTGACTACGCATTTATGGATTTAGAACTAAGAAATTGCATAGCAAATTTGCTAATTTTTGTTGCGTGATGCGTTATTTTTTTTAAATATAAATAAATATTTCATTTATTTATATTTAAAAAAATAAAATATATTTTGTGTATTGACACACACCGCCAAATTAGCGTAGCTTGTGTTATGAATATATAACTATTGAATTATGTATTAATAACAGACATTAATACTTAAAATACTTATACAGATAAACACCTAGAGACTGAAAAACATTATTGTTCATCACGCAAGCATTTTTCAGTTGTCTTGGACTTAGAAAGCAAGTTCACTGTCCACTGTGCCAATCGGCCATCAAAAAAAGATTCAACCGTTGTTTTGCTCATTTGATTCAGTATGATTAATTCTTGCCAAATCTGTCAAAATCATTGCAAATGTTTCTTAATTTCGCTATTTAAAGAAACAAAAAAAAAAAGAAACAACGAATTGAATTTAACGAATATCGATGACAAAATACATTTGTGGCGATCTGTGACGAAAATGGACTCATTATACCTACTCATATTTATGAGTGTCGTTAAAATTACTACTTTATTATTTACTTGGTTCGATACCTAATATTTATTTGTTGTTAGTTTTTAATGCAATAGCCGATTTAATAATTACACCTTTTCACCATATGTTATATATATTTTGATAAAAAACTCCGTAGCACTTCGTTATAACGTACATTCACTGAATAAAATCAACAAACACTGACGTTGTCTCGCCTGTAACCTCTTATTTTGTCTAGGACATTACCAAGTTGTGATATCAAAGATGTTAATTGGTTTGGCTCTACTGGTGAATATTTTACTATTAATAATGGTTATTCATTCGATAATAATAGAAACAAATATGCTTAATATTTAAAGTCCGCGTTAATAATTAGCGCCTGGTCGCTCTATCCACTAAGGCAACGCTGACCAACTGATATTCGTGTAGCGTCGAAAGATGAGATGCTGCGCATATGTAGACAATCCATTGCTGTTAAAAAACAAGGCTCATAAAAAAACAAGGCTCATAAAAATTGGGTTACATTTATTCAGGGCGGTCTCCTTTTTTTTGAAATATTTTTTTGGAAATATCTCTCCCAAAAAGCAACTTATATGATTTAGGTACACACTTATTGTTGTGTATAAATAAGTACAACAAAGAAGAGTGAAAACAAGTCAAACAAACAAACACGCTAGTTTGTTTGTTTGACCTTTCTTCACGCCCTAACAAAGCAACCCATGTACTTATTTTCTGCAAAGAGTTTTGAAAGGACGGAGAGTAACATACTCTACTTTTTATATTAGGAAAAGATTTCCACGGAATTTTTAAAAAAACTGAAATAAACGCGGGCTCGAGCAAAAGCTGGTAGTTAGGTTAAAAAACATTTATTCTCAAAAGAAGCAGTTTCACTTTATGAGAAATAAAAAATAACATAAAGAAGTGGTAATATATTATGTAGTTAGTGCGATACAAAACTAGCAGCTTAAACTAATAACAGCTTTTAGTAGTAAAATAAAATTAAAGGTTTATAAAAAATTTAATCAATGCTTTTTAGCATTTTAAATTATTTAAAAATATTTCTCGCAAAAAACCTCTTTGCGTAGACTATTGTATAGTAGTGCTCCCTCAACCTGTATAGTTTTACTGCCATACCTCGTTCTAGTCTTGGGTAATTTTAATTTATGCCTAGTAGTTTATAATAATAACGTTAATATTAATTAAACATTACACATATTGTCGGTTTGGTATTTTTTTAAACCGTGCCACTACCATTCCATTCGATAAAGAACGTTAAACATCTAGCAATGGATACGAAACGTTGTGTTTAATTCGCGTAACCTAGAAATTCGTGGTTATAGTTGTCAATAAAGTAATTTTGTTTGGCTGCACCCTAAAGGAATGTTGGTGGTCATTTTTTCCCGAGTGCGTAAATATGGAACAGGATGCTGGTTTTTAGGCGCTGTATCGATTTACAGATGCTTCATTCACGTTCAAGGTTACATCGTTCTTTGTTTTTGTTTGCTTTAATGCTATATTGCACGGAAATTAATAACCGTAAGTATATTCCCTTGTAAATGTCAAAATCTTTCACTGTTTAAACATCGAACGTTTCTATTTGAACTGACTCTACATCTCGCCCGACTCTTGTATATGAAAGCAGAGCCGATTGTTTATGTATACATATAGTCATCTTCATAAATGTTTTTAAAATCTTAGGAATAGCGGCGCTCAAATTACTTCCTGAATCATATTACAAAAGAGTTTAATCAACTTCTTAAACGATTTCAGTATTTTTCGAAGAAGATTTGATGATGGCTCATAATTTGGAACTTTCCGCTTGTTAATATCCCACTTCTGATTATAGGTTTCTTTCGCAATATTGTAATGCCTTTAAAGTGAACTGCATCATTACTGCTCCTTACCTCCGGTGGATAACGGCCAAATTCTCGATACTTTAAGGATAATAATAATAATACACCACAATGTTTTTAATTTCAAGCCAGCTGAACGTATAGTAAAATATTATTTCGTACGTAAATCGTTATACAGTTCTCTGCCTCCACCGGTCGAATAAATCTGCGTTAGAAGTCACGTATTCCATTTCAGTTAGGTTAAAAGCTTTCAGGGAACCAACATCAAATAAACCACTTTGAATTTTATTTCCTCTCCTACAAATACTAATATGTGGTTGAAAAAATATTTACCTATTACCCGATTCTATTTCGAAGCCTGAAAGTGTGAAATTTGAATGTGGATAAGTACTACGGTAATCTTTATATCTTTTTCACAGAATTCTGGAAGAGATTTTTATGAAATCGCTTGCATTCAAGGAACTTCTGTAAATTTCCAAAATCAAAAGCTGTCCAAACTTCTGTTTTTATTATTATATTGCGTTTTGTTTATAACGGACAGGCATAATGAGTTATATTCACAACATTCCTTGAAACATTTGGCAAGAATATCGGAGAGTTGTTTTAACAATCGTCATTAAAACGAGAATAGCAAACCGCAAACATTTAAATATCGTTGTTTTCATTATGCTACTACATTCGGTGTGAGGTAATTAGTGCCTTTGTTTCTGGTAATGAGTAATACACGATTGCTTAGCGACTCGTTCGTATTTCATTATTCTTGTAGTATACATCGCAGTCATCGATCCTGAACTGAGTATTACGTCAAAGTTCTACATAGTGAGACGTATGCGGAAATCGTAACTAAAGTAGCTTCGAGTAGATTAGTTTATAAGTTATAGTTTATAAAGTAATTGAGGAGCCTATAACTTTTGATTAGGAAGTACTATATCACCTTATTATCGGTCGTTAACCGGTAAGGGCGATTGAAGCTGAGAGGATGTTCCAGCTCTTTGCGTTGTCTTTGTTAGACTACAAGCTAGCTTTGTTCTTGGTGCTATCTCTATAAGTTTCAAGACAACACCAAACTTCGTCTTGACTTTCTCTGCAAATTTTTAGACTAAGTTAAACTAGTCTTTGTATATTCCCTAAGTTAAAAGAATTCTGGTATTTACTGTTTATAAAGACACTAAATGGATTTAAATTAAAAAAGAAACTTCAATTACTTCGGAATGTCATTATAGTAATGTTACGATCGTTCTTAAATTACATAACGCTTCAACCGCAGCAGGTATTAAAGTAGTTCCATGATCAAGGTAGTAAAAGAAAAAAAACGAATGTAACAAATTAAATGGGCGATGATAAGCTGAAAGCTTTTTACTCACGACGCTATTAACTGTGACTGAAGGTCTAATAACTCTAGATGGATCGGGGATCCCATTATGTGCGATATAAATGGATCTTTGAAAGAAAATAATGAACATATCCACCAAATTATATCTATTCATGCTGATAGAGTTTATTAACCTATAACTGTGTTTTCAGTCGAAATAAGTAGGTAGAATTAATAGTTCCTTTAATATTTAGGTAGTTCAATAAAGCGTAATATTATGATAATACATACTTAATTACATAAAAGATGAGCCATGATGCCACACTATGACTAGTGTGGCATGGTCATGTAATGCAGAGGAAAGGAAATCATGTTACCAGAAGAATGTTAAATGTTTATGTGAAAGGGAAAAAAAGAGAGAAAGGCCAGAGGATGCATTGTGTGGAAGAAAATATGCTTGTACAAATAAGGCATAGTGATATGAAGGCTAATAGTTCCCAGATAATAATCCCATTAAGCATGGGCCAACAGCAGGAAGAAGAAGGAAACTTCAATGAAATGTCGTCTTTATTTTGAAAAAACAAGATACATTCTTGTAGAGCTCGTCCGGGGAAATATTGTCGCCATGCTTCTTTCTTCTGGAAGCCGGTGTAATGTCGATGACAGACGTCACTTCGCAAGACGTGTTTCTTGCATGCCCTGCGAAATGTTGCTCTGTTTATAGCCAGGTCTTTCTACATACCATCAGATTGGTCATCTGTTTGCTCGGAAAATCTCCTTTTCATGACTAAGATTAGCACAATCTGTACTGTCATTTAAAAGGCAAACGTTTTGTTCATAGATCAAAGTAGCAGCCAATTTGTGCTTCATGTTTGTCCTCAACCTGCACACCACAAAAAAATAATATAATAAAATAAAACAAACTGGACCCTACAAATATAACATAAAGCTAGATAATCTTCAAGTTACGAAATCATTTTAGCGTTTGTATTGAAGCCCCGATTCTATTGTTGCGAGTTGACAACGCTGACAAAAGGCGTGTGCATTCTTTTGGATATAAACATCACAACAATAGAATTCCTCTCATAAAATAGAACTGTACGTGTACCTGCCAGTGGTTTATGTGTCTTTTGACTCGCAATCCGTAGTCAAACATACTAGCTGGTAGAGTTACTTCTGAAGCTAATAATCAATTTGATCCAAATCGGCAGGTTGAATTTGAATTGAGGAGGAGGTTTAAAGATTTTGTATAAGATTGATTACTAACCCCAGGTGTTAGACGATAACTAGTCATTGACGTCATCAATTAATCACGTGATATTTCTTAGCAACATTTCTACCCCCAAAATAATCGTAAAATCCAATAATTTTGAGAAACTTGCAAAATTACAAAGTCTAATACCCAACAATTCTTAGCTCGACTCTATAGTCTAACGAAACACATCCGGATCGGTAGTCGAACATTTGAAGTACTAAACCAATGCGAAAGCTATAATATTATATAAGGACGAGATATTTACTTTGTGCAGTGTTGTGACGACACATCAGAATACAGTTGTCACCACCCCTCCTTCTTGCGGGTGTCGTACGAGGCGACTAAGGGATTATAATGGAAAAGGTGTAGTAGCATCCTCTGATCGCAAACCAGCCAGTCTGGACAGCGTGGTGATTACGGGAAAACTTCCGTTGAAAGAGGCCTTTAGTCCAACAGTGGACTGTTATAGGCTATTGATGATGATGAGGATGAGATACTTTAATGCGAGAATTATTAGCAGTAGCAGTACAGCCAAATGTCATAAGAGGAAAATATCTGAAAAAACGTTACTGCAAAATAAGTTATATAAATTCTTTTGGGTATTTATGCTCCCCACTGGTTATTAAATACTTGCTACTCATCGACGTGGGTTCAATTTACAACTAACCGTAATCACCAAGTTAATATTAATTGCGGTCACTCATCGGGGGATCGTATTACTACACAGCCGTACTCTGTAGCATGAACGATGAATAATGTCTTGACTCATAAGGTACAGAATTCATAACAAAGGTGTGTTGATAAGGCAATTATAATTAAATATCCTGCCACCGTACCGGCCCTTACACGAGTACTTCCGATGACTATATTGGTGACTGTTTTAAGAAAGATAAAAATAACTTGTCTATGACACGTTTTCCGGCTTATAATATTATAGCCTTGTACCTACTTTTTTATGCACTGCCCAGAAATACTCGTCTTATCAGAAATATAGACTGAAACCTATAAAGCGTCTTTAGACTTAAGAAACAGTTTAAACGGGCAAACTTGTTTGTTCTAGATAAATCCATATCGTTTTAATATTAACTTTGGCAAAGTCAATATACGCTCTACAAATCTTCAATCTGAGATTTGTTGGTTCGCAATCTTATACCTGTTTTTGAGTATTGATTGTTTGAGTAATGTCAGATTAAAATTAGTTTAATATACCTGCCGCCCTAAATTTATGTGGACATGGAACTTGGCAATGTAAGTTCTGCTTCTATAAAATTTTCACGAATATATATTATGAATGCATAAAATCATTATACTTATATCATTATATTATATTTTTCCACAATTACAAATATGTAATGGCAAGTTCGCCAAGAACCCTCATAACATAATATTTTATTTTTCAAGAATTCATTATAACTGTAGAAAACCTTCTTGACAAGCCATGTCTTCAGTATTTTCTTAATTATCTGGGATCCCATTAAAAACTTCCGGACCCATTCGTGTTACAGTCGTTGATGCCTTTTTCAGGCTATGATATTTAGATAGAAGTTTTTTTCGGCATACCGGTTTTTGTGCTGCGCTACGTATATTGCTATATTACTGTTATAGATACACATTTATCCAAGTGGCTTACGCTACATATCCTCCCAAGTGGCTAACGTAATCACGTTATACTTTAAAAGTACTACCTCGCTGACTTGGTCACTTCGGTACCCCTCCAATAACGCTGTAATACAGGGCCAGTGATGGTCTGGCCTTGAACTCGTCACGCTTAGTCGATTTGTACACGTTGTATATCTATATTCCCATTATTTTTATAAACAGCGGGTCTACAAGTGAGTTATTTTGCTTGGTATGAAGAGCTTACCATCAATCATAAACATCTGTAACACTAGACGCCCACCAATCCGTTTGCCTAATAAGGAATCTGTTAATTCGCCCCTTGAATAACACCTGAACGTATTTTTGAGGGAACACAATATATGGGAGATTTATCCAGAATTTGAAAGTTGTAGTAATGAGCTGATATTACCGGCGGTAGAGTAATGCCAGACATACGGATGATGGGGATTTATTTTCATAGTGCGTTAAGTACATATGAGAACAAGGATGATGTTTATTATTGAAAACAAGTCTTTAAAAGACTCCTCGTTGTAAATTCCATCTATTGTAGCAGATCAAGATCACATATTATCACAGATTCTAGCCGACACGGTGGGTGATTGTTGAATATCATAAAGTTCAAATAAAAAAGCCAAAACTTTCTGCTTGCTACAACACAGTCTATGTTTTGTTTTCACTTAATCTTTCAAAGGTAAATTGTGAAAATACAGTTACTATGATTTAACAGAAGGAAAGTTCCGCGAAGTCGTATAAATTACGAAATCGCTGTATAACAACCATGAAACTCACGATTTTCGAATTCGGTTGTAACAATGCTGAATGTGAAATTAAAAATTTCGTCCAGTGAAAGTTTCGCATTCGATGGTGAATGTGCAGTTTCCCCACGGAAGTTACGTACAATATCGTATACAGTAAGACTATGGAAAGCTAATTAAATACTTGTGTAACTTTAAATGTAGGTACGTAGTTATCGGTTTCTACTCATTATTGGAAAGGTGTATTTACGCCTTTCCAAGTCAGTTGATTTTAACTGAGTAGAACAGTGCTCGTAAAGAAGTCGTTTTCGAGTATAAAACTCTGTATCATTAAAGTAAAATGGGCCTAGTCTCACTCGTTTCAGATTGCTTGGTCGATTACGATCGAGAAAATCTTATACTTAGGCTACAGAATCAGAATTATGAGTCGTTTGCTATGAAATCTGGAGACACTGTTGGTTTCGAAAAGATGGTATTGTTTTAAAGCAAACACATAGCACACTACACACGCTTTAAAACAGTATTATAATTTAAGATATAAAAGCAACAAACGCTCAATGTTATATAGCAATGGTATACAGAAAAGACATATGAAATCATAACAAGTATTATTTAGATATACTTGCTGAAAACCTTTGTTTGTAGGTTTTGACTCACAGGAAGTGTTTAATTAATAATTACAACTCAGAGAAAGTTGTTTCGGTTATATATGCAACCATTGCCTGATGTACCTACTCTAGAGTAGTGTCAACGTTTCCGTCCTCAGCCTTTCGGTACGCTTCGCGGTAACTTATATTTTTAAGTCCGTCAGCGTTTACTTTTGGACTTGTGTAAGGTTGCATGACCAGTTCCCTTCGTGTTGATTGAAGCATGACCTGGTATTACTGGGAACAGGTGACGAGGTGGCTGGCTCGATTGTTCTCGGGTATTCACACGGAAAATTTATAGGATGTAGGGATCGTTTGCCTCCGTCGAATGTCGGTGTTGTTGAGAAATCCGAGTAGCGATTTAACGGATGTTTGATAAGGTTTGGAGTTTTTATCAATCAGTAGATAGCATACATCTCTGCACATTTGTCTATTCCTAAACGTTAATATTAAAACACTTAACTGCTTTGCGGGCAAAGTGGTAAGCATATTCGACTATATATTACGATATTATGAGGTAAGGTCCGCAAAGTAACGCCTGCTTCTATCCAATAATCTATCCAAGATTTTGAGGTTTGATTTGCTGGTTTGCCATTAATTGTTTTGTATCTGATTTTTCTGACAGTAAACTCTCATTAACAGTCTTGAGCTAGGAAATTGGCTTCATCCACCCCCGACCCTAGGAGAGCACGGTAAGCCATCAGCGCTAACTACTTCCACCAAGATTTGTTAAGCAAGCCTGCTTTTGAGTAGCATCATAGGTGTAAGCTATAATTTCCGCTCCTATAACTTAGGACAATAGGCCTGAGATGATTATCATGATGAATATAAGAACATATTAAATAGATTCATTTTTTAAAACAAATTATAGATTTGATTCCTTAGAGATAAAAAATCGTACACTAAAACTAAAATATCTCGAAATCTGTCCAAAGCGCTGAAAAAAGTAGTTCTAAAGTTTTCTTATTCTTTCCCTGAATCTCACAGATCTTCAGATGAAGATAAGATTGAATATTAACTTCGTGCGTAAGACACGGTTCACCTATCGGCCGATCCTAAAATGATGTTTAATTTTTACTAGTCTATAGCGACTGTTAGCGTCGTCTCATACTCATAGACAAAAAATCTAGAGACGAAAATGTTGCGTTAAAGTGTGTTAACAGTCAAGTGTTTTGTTATGATCTCTTTTTGATGTGGCCGAACATTATGTCAGTTGTGCAATGTGAAACTTTTAAATACTTTTGTTGTCTGTATGTCGTTGTATATATATCTTAATATATATAAATCTCCTGTCACGATGTTTGTCCGCGATGGACTCCTAAACTACTTAACCGATTTTAAATTTAATTGGCACACCGTGAGCAGTCTGCTCCAACTTAAGAGATAGGATAGCTTAGATCTTTAATTATAGTCGCAATTTCATTTTATTGCAAATTTTTTGTCTATAATTAATTGACAGTCACATGTTATACATATATATAACTACTATACTCATTTAAGGCTTAGCGATACTGAATAATTTTAAAACAAAATCAACCGCAGACGAAGTTGCGGGCAACAGCTAGTATATATATATATATATATATAAGCACAGCTCTAACCGCTTGACGGTTCGGGCTGAAATTTTGCACACAGATAGTTGTTACAACGTAGGCTAACGCTAAGAAAGGATTTTTGAAAATTCTAACCCTAAGAGGGTTTAATTGGGGATGAAATTTGTATAAAATCCTTCATTTATCAAATTTTTTTTCAAGATACTTCCGTGAAACTTTGATTTTAGTTTTAATCATTCAAACGATTACAATTTCCCCTCTTAGTATGTTTTGCAATTACTATAAACAAGTCTCAAGGATAGACTTTCAAAATTGCGGGAAAAGACTTGAGAGACAACTGCTTCTCACATGGGCAGTTTTACGTAGCTTGCTCACGCGTAAACTTACCCAATATTTTTCTAATAGCAGTAAGACATTTTTTAAGCCTTTGTAGTTAAAATTTACCAAATTTAAAATTGAATTTAACGTGAGCGAAGCCGCGGGCAAAAGCCCGTGTTACATAAAATTACAGCATCGTATGTAGAAAAAGCGTTTCAAGCAATTTCATATCACTTGATTTAACGGTGAAGAAAAACATCTCGAGGAAATCTGCAATCCTGAGAGTTCTTTATAAAGTTCTCAAAGGCGTGTGAAGTCTACACAACTGCACTTGGCCAGCGTGATGTACTACGGCCCTTCTCTTCTGGTAATGAGTTGATCATAATGATTTCCATAGTTAACAACTTTCTACACTGTAGTCCCGTAAGTTCCGTTGGATCATCATTATTATCAGCGTTAAAGTATTAATGTATCACTGCTGGGCTTAAGTCTTCTTACGCGGTATTGGGATACCCAACACACTGCTTCAATGCATGTTGGAGAGAGCTATATTAGGAGTATCTCTACGTGATCAAATCATCTACGTGATCAGGAATGAGGGATCTGTAGAAGAACCAGAGTTACGGATATAGCTCAACGAATCGCGAAGGTGAAGTGGCAACGGGCGGAGCACAGAGCTCGGAGAACCGATGGATGTTGGGGTCCCGAGGTGCTGGAATGGCGCCCTCGATGGGGTCTAGCAAACTGAGGGCTGGACTCGAGCGGCACAAGATTTGGAACTCCCTACGAAAGACCTATGCCCAGCAGTGGACGTCAATCGTCAAACAATCATCATAGAATCTATTCTATGATGATTGTTATCCTCGTAAAGTTCGTAACACAGCGCCTCACAGAGTTTTTTGTATCCGTTGCGAAGTCTGTCGTAAATAAGGGTGACGAAAAGCAGCTCACTGTATGACGTAATACATACACCCTGTATCGATTTCAATGCGATATATCATTAAACATGATACCTTGTTAGAACACGAAACGATGAAAGTTATACGGCAAGGTCGTTTATTCATATTTCATTAATGTCAACATTATTATTGGTTTCAAATAGTGTGATTTATCTAAATCCAAAATTTTCATATGGCAGATTGGATGCAGTAGGCTATGCTTCGTCGGCACTACAGGGCACTGGTCTCCTCACAAAATGGGAAGGGTTCAGACCGTAGACAACCACACTGGTACAGTGCGGAATTCACACGTCTTTAAGAACATCATTGAGAAATCTCTGGCATTCAGGTTTCCTCAGGATGTTTCCTCTCATAACTTCGGAATGCTGGAGGTTAGTACCGGTGGTCAAACTTTTTCCCCGGAGGCTGAAGTCTTACCCACTGGGCCACCGCATATGCTATCCTTAGTGCTATTCTTATCTATATGTAAAAGCTGGAATAGAAAATCCCTGCTAAATACAATTGTACTTGTACGTGGTATTATTTAAAAACGTTTCTGGATGATTATATTAATCATGTTAGTTACGCGGTCTCGGAATTATTTTTTGTAATCAGATTTAACACAGGTACAGTTTTGTAAAAAGAGATAAGTTATATATCGTTTTTGGAATTATTTGTGGACGACATAAATAAAAAATGTACACGAATTTTCGTAATTCTTCCCATAATTTTCTAGTGAAGGATGGGTTGTTGAAAAACAAAAGTTAAAAGGTTCCAATTTATATTGTATGCGAAACCGTTTTCTTTGCTGTGTTAGACACGCGGTTCTGCACTGAATTATTTACGATCTCACTACGGCTTTTCTCCATTAAAGAACTACTATGTATTTCAAATTAAATGTTTCTCTTGCTCTTGCATATTTATTTTACGTAGAGATAACTTCAACATCTAGTACCTACTGGTCGTTTGAAATACTTATTTTGTGCTACATAATAAAGTGAATAACCTCAACATAATAAGCACGATGACTAAATTTTAAAAATTGGCCTATGATATTCGGTAGTATCTAGGAAATATCTTGTTTTGTTAAATTAAAGGTTTTGTTGATAGATTGGAATTATATTTTAAAAAAATCCTTGATTTTTGAACTTGTTGTTGTTTGTGTAAAAAAAAAAACTTAGCTACTGATAGTTGCAGTACGGAGTTCAAGCGGTACCAAATTTTGTTTATACAGACGTGACGTCATAATTTTGATTTCGGCGTTTCACCTGGCGCATCATGGCGGATTCCTTTCATCTAGCAATTTTATTTATTGAAATAAAGACCAATCTCACTTAAAATAAAAATAAAAATACGTTTTTCATAAGATAATTACAAATTTTTAGCGATTATGCAGACTTTTAATGTCCGATTTCTCGTCCTTGTATTTCTGGGGACATGCCTCGCAGGACATACTGGTTAAAAGCTTCACCTCCGACCTGCTCAAACCTGCTGAAAAACAATGTGATTCGATTAAGAAGGTTCCATTATTATTAAATGCGCCTTTTTGAGTAATAATATATTTGACTAAGTGAGAGAGTTAGATTTAGGTCTTCAACAAAGTGGACCGGCTGTATCCGTGTTTTGTTTTATTTCGATTTAGACCGTGTTTTATTTTTCATCCGTAAACTAATTATTTCGTCTACATTAGTCCAGTGGTCTTAACAATTTTTTTTATTTATACCAAGCCTTCTTTTCATAATGCAGATACAGTGCGTTTAGTTGGCCTCTATTCCTTAGTATTGTAGCATTCCGAGTAGACTCTTTAGTTTGTAGTGTCTGCGGAGAGAAATTAAATGCAATTTTTCGCCATATTTTTTTGCAAATTTTGAACCCAAATTTTTGTTTTGGTATGGATTGAAAACCACATTTTTTTGATCAGAATTTATGAGATTCTAGCGATACTAAAAGGATAAGTTCGCACTTGAAAGAGTGCGAGAAAATAAAATAAGGGTTACTGTGAATACGAAATATTTGTAATCAAAGCCATCGGTATAGAGGTGAATATGTCTTGGTGAATATTGGATATGGAATTCCATGATATAATATGAAAATGAAGCTGAATTTGCCATACTCCACGAAAAGCAGGAGAATCTGAATGGTGTAATCTGTAATTTCTTCAATGGTTACACACCACATCCAACAGATCTTCGGATAATTGTTAAGTCAACAACTATTCATTGTAAAGTCAACATCTTCTGAGGATGCTCCGGTTTCGCAGCGAAACGTGCGTCTAGGATACATTGCCGAAGATCAAAAGTTATATTAGGCCTACTTGAAATAAATGAATTTTGAATTTTTTATCTGTCAAAAAACCCTGCTTCGTTCTCTTGCCTATGAAATATATTTCTTTGCATTCATCCTTGCTCATATTCCGAGTGAAAGAAGGACAAACTGACAAACGCACTTCCACGTTTTATTACGTAGTAAATAGTCAAAAATATCATTGATTATTTAGTTATTTGATTTGATAAACTGGTAACGGCAATGTTACATGTTTCAAGTGGCTTGGGAAAATTTCAAGGTAGTTCGTTATCTGTTTATTGTCACCGAATAGGTACTTAAGTGCTATATTTGTATGCTACTTGATTTTTTGTTGTATTCGTTAGGTTGTTATGAGCAATGCGTTTCTAGACTTATTTTTAGCCCAGTGGTTAAAGCATCGGAGTCACCGAGTTCAACCCCCAAAACCTCTTCTTTAGATATATTGTCCTGTTCTTTATCCCAGTCAGGCATTTTACTTAATTCGACGGCCGATTGGCGCAGTGGGCAGCGACCAGCGAGTGGGTGCTTTCTGAGTACAAGGCCGTAGGTTCGATTCCCACAACTGGAAAATGTTTGTGTGATAAACATGAATGTTTTTCAGTGTCTGGGTGTTTATTTGGTACACTAAGTATATAATAAGTGTTTAATTATATTATTCATTAAAATATTCATCAGTCATCTTAGTACAAGAAGCTACTTTGGGGATTGACGGCGATGTGTGTGTTGACTTAGTATATTTATTTATTTAATCGTTACGCGTTTTCACTTATGAATAATTATCACCGATTGGAAATCTTGTAAGAAATATAATAAAATAATAATTACGAGCGGCATACTCCGTTTGCAATTCTTATTAGGCTTACATAAACTACTCCACATACCTTGAGAACTTTCTTATTTGTTATTAGCAAAACGCTTCAGCTTTGCACGAGACCAATGTTGATACTAATGGGGGCAGTTTAGAGTGTTTAACAGACAGCCGGAGAGAATTTGTTTTATACTACGTCCGGGTCTTTTATTCTGCTTAAAAAAGTCCAATCAGGTTAAGCTTTACGAAAATTAGTGCGGAGAACGGTCCATTTCTGTATTTCTGTATTTCTGTATGTCCGTTGGTCTGTCTGTTTGTCTGTCTATCTATGTGTGTACATTAACAGCAATAAAGTTGGCATAGTTTTTGACGTGACAACGTCTTATAATTCCATGGAGCCGGCTGCAGGCACAAAAAAAAAATGACGTATGCGGCGTTACCTCGCTCTGAGGCGTTCCATTCAAGGCTTGAAGTGCAAGCGAGAGCGCGGAACGAGCGACAAAGAGGCACAGTCGGCCTCCGCGTTCGACATCTGTCTCTCTCCTATTTGAGTGAGCGATGTGTCCGCGTGGACAGCTTCTATACAATACTACATTTACATGTTTTCAGCAAGGATGAAGTGCAGTGAAAAGTGAATGTGGTGTCAATTGTTTATAGCAACGATAATATCTATCAAACAAATAAAATTAAAATTTAGAATAGAATATATAGTAGAAATCTTAGAATAGAATATATAATAAACACACAACTGCTGCTGCGGCTGGTATAATAAATTAATAACCCAGTTCGCGTTTGGTATGAGGCTTACATAAACCACTCCACATTCTTTAAGAACTTTCTTAATTCCTATTATAAATTTACTCGTGCTTGCATTATGTAAACAAGCACACACATAGAGCAGTAAGTGTGTGTGATTGTTTTTAAGAGGTTTAGGTTTGTTAAGAGTTTCTGACTTGGGTTTCAGCTTTACACGATCTAGTAGATTTAGTAAAAATAATTCGATTAAAAAAATTTCATAATTTTCAAATTGGTTCGGTTCTGTCATTCACAGGTTGCCTGCATGAGATTTCTTGCAGTAACAAGGCCGGCAAGGTTTGCATGCCTACATTTTTAATTAATTTGTTACTTTTTTTTCCATAGTTTAAATATAATTCGAATTAGTAAACACAATAATAATTAAAAACAACTACCCTTCTCATTGTGGGAGGAGACCCGTGCCTTGTAAGAGTTGATATGATGAAGATGACCAGATTCGATTTAAGTATACAACGTTGGAACTTGCTTTTATTTTTTTATGCTGTTTTTAATGCATTGTAACAGTCTACTGTATTTTTATCAATGTGTTTTGCAAATATTGCATAGAAGTAGACGTTACTTTGCGGAATTCTATTACATATACTCGTCTTTACTCTTAACAATAATTATTAATTATACAGTCAACACCTCCTGAGAATGCTCTGGTATTGCAGCGAAACCTACTTAGAGAGTACATTGGCGAAGATCTGTTTAGTTTGTTGTGTAAAGATTGAGGAAATTATAATTACACCGTATAAATTCTTTGCTTTTCGCGCAGTATAGCAAATTAAAAAAAAAAGTTATACCTAGATGATGAAGAAGAATAAACACTTTATTGCACGCAAAACCTAAAAATAACAAAATTTAAATATTTTAATGCAAGGTTCTAAGGTTGCGGCTTCATAAAGCACACCTAGTTACAATCTCACCTTTTACAAGACTTCATGTGGTTTTGTAATCGACTGTTCAGTGCGTTAGAGGGGTATTATCGTTAGGAAACATTTCTACTTAGAGTTATTAAGGTCGCGGTATAAAGTGTATTAAAGGATAACGTGCCTTCAAAAAGTAGTTTTTAAAATTATAATTATTTACACATTTCTCTTTGAGTACACGTTTTTATATGACATATTTGTGTACCAGAAGATAAGATCTATTAATGTAAGACAAGAACCATAAAATATGTCTACATTGGTGCTGAGCTTGGAGATTAATAGAAAGGGTTCTATTAATCTCCAAGCTCATTGACAGGTCTAATATAAATATAGTTCTGTCTTTTTCAGCAGGGAGCATTGTGAGAAGGATAGCATTTCCTATAGACCTGTTAACATTTTCTACCTAACATATACTTTTGCCTGGCCTGGCAGGACTTCTACTTCACTTTCGGGTGGCCGAGTTCGATTCCCAGCACGCAGCTTTAACTTTTCAAAGTTATGTGCGTTTTAAGCAATTGAAATATCACTTGCCTCAACGGTGAAGGAAAACATCGTGAGGAGACCTGCATGCCTAAGAGTTCCCCATAATGTTCTCAAAAGGTGTGTGGAGTCCACCAATCCGCACAGGGCCAGCGTGGTGGGCTACGGCCTTAACCCTTTTTCACTGAGGAAACACGTGGCCTGTCGTGGGCCGGTAATCGGTCGATATGATGGTGATGAGAAAATATTCATAAGACAATATGCTTTGAATGAAAAAAAAACTCTTCAACCTTGAGTCCACCAATCCGCACTGGGCCAGCGGGGTGGATTACGGCCTTCACCCCTACTCATTGTGGGAGGAAAGTCATGCCTTGCAGTGGGCCGGTAATTGGTTGATATGAAGATGATGATGATTCACTTTTCAACACTCTCACATTGTATCATATGAGGTTGTTTCATACTTCAAGTTGCTCTATTTCCATTATGTCGGTAGGAACATTTCTTTGAACTATGAAATGTGGATTTCTCTGAACGATTGAGACTTTTATAGTTAGGTATAAATTCTCGTAAACTTTTACGATATTGCGTTTACGAACAACCCAGGTTTTTGTTAATTGATTTCTTCCTCCTCTTTAATCTTCGAAAAAGTATCAGGTGTTTATAAAAAAATGTATACAAATTATAAAGCTGAGAAGTTTGTTTGGTTGAACAAACTAATCTTAGAAAGTACGGTTTTGAATTGGAAAATCTTTTTGTATCGGATAGTCTATTTTACAAAGAAGGCTCTAGGCTATATAACATCACGCTACATCCAATAGGTGCGGATCATTAAAAAGAAATGTTACGAAAACGGGAATCATTATTCCTTTTGGGGGCTTCCGTTGCGCGCAACGTCAAAAAGTTACGTCTAAATAATTGAAGACGGAATTGTTCCTCATTAAAAGTCCGTGATTATTACTGTCATAATATAAGGTATTGACTCGTACGCGAAAAAATCGCGGGGGACAGGTAACATATTGCATTTTTGAAATTTGAGAAAGCTCTTAGAATTGCGTTGTGGGTGTCAAGTAAAAGAATGACGGCAGGTATTTGCGTATTACACGATTACATTGTGGTGAACTGTCCGTTTTACCAATGAAATTAAAAAGTGCTCCCTGCTTACTTATTAAATATTAATAATAAAACTATCACGTCTTCACTCGATATGATATGATATGATTTGTCTATTCCCTGACGTCATCGACCCGTTCGTGTCCGCATCATTAGAAACGCACCTATAATCTGTTAAACTTGTATGGTTTTCAATTCACGGCATTTAATCGTCCTTGCACTACTTTTCATGTGGAACTTCTATTGGCGCGCCTAAGCAGTAAAATCTACCCGTGTCACGCCGTCACGGAAAAAGGAATGACGTTCTCTAATGCCGTTATGTCATCTCTACGCCATGCGTGTTTGTACTTTGGAGCTAGGTTGCGATGTGTGTGTTGTCGAAATATATCTGGGAGAGACCTTTAGTCCAGCATTGGATTGTTATTGATGAACTAAGAGGACTGTGAATTTTCCATACAAATCTATAGAACGAAGCCAGTGTGAGTTGTATTTTTAATTGAATTGAAGACTATCGTCACGTAACATTGTTAGTGGATCTGACCTCATTTTTTTACGGGATCGAGTTTATCAGCTTTTGACAGTACAGAATATAATATTTACATTGAATATTTGAGATAGCTGCAAATTGTAACTATAAATGTTATATTATCACCACCTGTGAACCAGTCATACTCTCGCCTTGTACAAACATTGTGTTTCGAAGTTAACAATACTATAGTTATTAATTGTTATTTTATAATGCTACAGTGTACAGTGCTCACGTACTAGCATCTAGTTTCTTGGACGAGAATGTTTGGGGACACAATGTGAGTTTGGTGCTTTGTACATTATAATTTCTAGCTTTTAATTTCGTCATATCAAACTATGACTTCGTTTAAATGTTTATTTATGAAATTATTCACTTATTTTTGCCCGAGTTCTTCGTCCGCATTTAGTACGGTTTTCTTATATAGTTTTCTTTCGGTATACGAATGTATACAAAATATCTTCCAGCCACACCAAGATGTGATTAAGAAGACTTTTCTATTTGTATGCCAATTTCGTTTTAGTGTTTTAACTTGCTACTTTCATCGGTACATTATTATCTAATATTTGATAATAACAGATTGAATATATTGTTCTCTCAAAGAAAGAAAAAAATTGTTTATTTATCAACATAATTGCTTAAAAAATATATCTAACCTGGGCCCTGATTAATTAAGATAACGAAGTCGTAGACACTGTGCACTCCGTCTCAACTACGACTCCAATATTCAAACCAAGCTGCAAAGCTACTAAAAGGCATTTCTTGAACAGTCACTTTTCTTAGTATTCCATCTACAGAGAGAGTTTATTGCCCATAACATCTGGTTTAGTTTACACAGTTATGTCAGTTACGTATATCGATCGTGATTATCGGCTACTGTGAGTTGTGACGTATAAGAATCAGAATGCATGACGTCATCACACATCTGCTAATACCATAACAGTCATCATCATCCATATTCACCCATTACCTGCCCACTAGAGGGCACGGGTCTCCTCACAGAATGAGATGGGGTTAATGCCGTGGTCACCCAAGCTGGCACAGAGCAGATTGGTCGACTCCAAACACCTTTGAAAACATTATGGAGAACTCTCAGGCATGCAGATTTCCTCACGTGTTTTCCTTCACCGTTGAAGCAAGTGATGTTTTAATTGCTTAAAACACAAACTCAGAACAGTTAGAGGTGCGTGCTGGTATTTAAACTCGGGCCCCCGAAAGGGAACTCGAAGTCCCACTGGGCTATCACCGCTTCACCATAACAGTCAGAAATAATTATTCGTTGTGTCCGTTAGTTAGATAGTTCATCGTTATCAATTAATCACCGGCCAACTTATAGGGAACATGTCTCAGAATGAGAAGGGTTTTGGTAATAGTCGTATCATGCAAGGGATTGCTTAAAACGCACATAACTCCGAAAACTTAGATAGATGTGTCAGGTGGGGTCGAACTCGGTACCCCCGAAAGGGATACCGAAGTATTACCCACTAGGCTGCCACCGATTATGTATAAATAAATATTTGAATGCGATCTTGTATTACAACTGGTTCCGAAGGTTGTTCTTTGAAATAAATGTTCCGTTTTCCTTCTTGAAGTCATCATGGGACTTTAAAACATCAAATCTTTACCAAACGTACTCGTTCATTAGGACATTTATTTCATGTTCCTACCTATACGTGTAAGTGAATTTACTTTGAATAACTTTTGCCTTGATAAATGAAAAGAGTTTTTCTAAATGTTTTATTGAATTTCTTTCGACCTGATTCCATCAAGGAGATCCAATGAGGCAAATGTTGTTGACGTGTAGCAATTTGCGAAATGGGACGCCCTGGGAGGTGGGATCGAGTCGTAAATAGGTCTCGAATACGTGCTAGTAAGACGAGCTGTGTAAATACAACGTGGAAAGACGTATTAAGATTGGATAGTTCGGTGCTTTTGAATGTCAAAAGGTTGAGTGAAGGTTAATGAATCCAAATTACCGAGTAGTTTTTCTGAATTCAAAGCTTATTGTATTGAAAATATTTTCTACTAGCTTCTGCCCGCGACTTCGTCTGCTTGGACTTCAGAATTGGGTCTAAAGCTTCGCTATTTAACAATTTTTAACCCTACCACGAAAAGTATTTGAGATATCGGTGTGGAAAGTACATGTCCTTTTCCATAGCATAGGTGACATGCATACAAAATTTCAAAGCTGTCTGCCTGCGGCTTAGCTCGTAAACAATTTTCAATTTTTCCTCGGGAACTACTTAGGAATCGGGATAAAAAGTAGCCTTTATAATATTAATAATATAGTAGGATTCAATGCAAAATATATTTTGCTGAGGTCTTCCTGATTTTAGTTGAACTCCTCACAGATGAATAATTCCAGATTATTACCGGCTATAATCCTTACTCTCAAACATCATCATCATCATCAACATCACTACAAACTACTGACCTCTACTATTGGACATAGGTCTT
This sequence comes from Pararge aegeria, assembly GCF_905163445.1. Classification (NCBI taxonomy): domain Eukaryota; kingdom Metazoa; phylum Arthropoda; class Insecta; order Lepidoptera; family Nymphalidae; genus Pararge; species Pararge aegeria. The sequence continues at coordinate 2,444,432 of NC_053195.1, read as the reverse complement.
GTATAGGTAGTTCCAACATCCACAATCCATGGCCTCTCATCTGGTTCAGCGTTAGTAAGTGTGACGTTCTAGAGGCAATCGATTCTGAGTTCTCGGATGCATATCCTTTCTAAATAAGTATATCGGATGTCTGAATGTTTTATCAGCGACACTGTATCTACTGTCTGTTTCCTGCAGTTATGAAAATTGATATAGAAATGAGACGACTTTCATTCATCAGTTTAGGTTTCATAATTTTGCATAAAATTATATTTTATTTGTATTTTGTGTCCTTTCCAGTTTATGAAAAAATTTAAAAATATTCTCTGTATCTCACTTCATTCTGTGTTTCAGAAAGCTTTCAAATTACAGCTCTATTAATTACGTCGCCGTCTTTTTACGACTTCCTCGAAAAGACACGAAATATTCGATAGCAAAAAAAACACCCAGCTAAGTTTGTTGTGAGCTTCTTCTTAGACCAGGACGCGTTTGGAACCCTCGTAGCTTTAGTTTTAAGTTTACGAATATGGTTATCGCCATCATCTCACTAACGTGTAATTCTCATGTAATCTACGCAACAAAAGTGCCACCTATGGGCCTACTTGAATAAAGATATTTTTGACTTTGACTTTGAAATTATCTAAATTATCTGAAATAATCCAATTATCATGTTATGAGTTAAGCTTAATTTATTGAACAGTGTGATAAGTCAGTCAGTCATTCCATGAGTTAAATTGTAAATAGTAATACATACTGCACTTACCGGGTTTCCATCAACGTCGTTCACGTTTTTTTGCGACAGACCTTGCTACTGCACGGTTCTCACGCTTTAAAGTGTCGTCCCGACTTCATGATTGGCACCGGAGGTTGGTAATCCATTGCAAAACTGTTAATTCTACCATAACTATTGCGACATTGCAACTAACCATTCCTTTTGATCTAGCTTAACCAAAAACGGCCATCCGCTTGAGTATGAAGGATATCAAGGCATACCTTGAATTATTACGAGCTACGTTCGTGTGTTTGAGTATTTATGAAGTACGTAGTGCACTGGAACTCCTTAATGCTATATATTTGTTTGAACTCCTTTGTTTTCTATATAGACATGATAATTTTTCTTTTCGTAAAGCTGAAAAGGGACTAAGTATTGACCTCAATAATCAGACCCTTTTCAAACACTAATGACGTATGGCAGACAGCCCAGTTTAGACTAATTAATTTTGATGTTGTAAACTTTTTAATATACACAATATGTGAATTAAAAGATGTGAAGTTTCTTTTAAAAAAATATCTATATCTAACTATATACTCGTATATATGTAATTTCATTAGAACAAATAAATATATAACTATTTATTAACCGACAAACTTATACTTGCCTGTTGTGTACAAACAGTGAGGATACGTGTTTAAGGTTTCTTTGTTTGTTAAATAAATTCGTATTGCGTAAATTGTTGAAAAAATATATATGTAATCAAATGTAGGCGCCGCATGTAAAATTTTTATATTTCTTTTCTCCATTTGGTGTTATTACGATTATTAGATATATTACACTCGTTTTACTGCCAATTTTATAATAAATCGAATCTAATGAAACTACCAATATTACAATAGCAATTTGCCAATTCGCTATACAGTCTAATCTCTCCGTCTGCCTTCACGCTTCATAAAATATTTCAAATACCTAACTTATCCGAGTGATCACGATTTCAACCTTTGTTTCAATATTGTGATGTTTCGACTATTTCGTTTTTACTATTGCTTTGTCTTCCGGTAAAAGTTTCGGGGTCTATTCATTTACCTTTGTCCTTAATATTTGAAATCTCCCAAATTAAAAGTTCTGGATTTAGTATTTGTTATTTCAAATTTAAAGTTTTCGAGGTTGAAGTACAGGTAATCCTTCAAAACAGAAGACGAAGAAAATATGTTTTGGAGAAATGGAATAGAGTAGGTTAAATTGAATTAAGTCATTGGAATTGAAGTAAAGGAAACGATAAAGCCTGTTCTTTTTTATTCAATGATGAGCTCCAGTGTCATTAGTATTGATATTGACGTCACTTCGTTTCGTGGACTTTAGTTAAACCGACAATGTACGTCTTCTGACAATCAATAAAGATAACTCCATTAGTCTTAAAATAATCATTCATTATTTTTAACTTCTTTCTATGACGCGTAAATTTTATCTTCTCATTTCATTGAAGTTAATTTGAAACTGGCATGGAATTGAATATTTTTTGTTACATATTATGCAATATAAATGTATTTAAATCTACATTTCCCGTTTCTCTGTTAATCGTCATTGTAATCCTATAGTTGTTTTATCGACATAAAGTTAGCTTCCTAATATCGCCACCTAGCTGAATGTCCGGGTAAGAGCCAGCTGCACACGACACCGTTTGCATCCCACACAGCTGATAAACATATTACATAGTATCTTTTGCCTACCTACGCGTTAAATGTTTAAAAATCCCTTGAAGTCATTTTGAAGGCATTATAATATGTATTACGTTAGGAGTATTTAGGAGTTTTATGACTAGCGAAGTTTCATCCCAATGAAATGTCCTCCGATTCATCCGTTTGTTAAGGATTAAATCAATTTAATTCTTTCGTGGACTTTTACGCATTCGCGAAATGATATTAGGAAAGGTATGTCAAATATTGATTTCTTTGGCTCTCAGGTGTACCAAACCAGCACTTTACAGTTCATCAATGTCATATCAAAACTTTTTTAATCCATTCAAGTCCAAATGTTCACAATTTGAAGAACCATTTGTGTATTGATGCCAAGATGGGTACATTTTGACACAGCTCTTTGATAATTTATTATTAACAGAAGGTCACGTACGTTAGGAATGTGATACCAACAATAAGTGTTCAGTACAATCGTGTTCTGAATACATTGTGTTCAGTACCAATCGATACGAACAGTTGTCTGGAATATACAAATAAAAGCCGCGACTTTATTAAAGAATTATTCAAGGGATTTAGATTATCTTACAATGTTTTTTGAGTCTATGAGTAACCTATACAATTGATACATCCTTTACATAAAGAAGAAGATTCCTTTAATTTTATATTAACTGGCTACTGAAATAATAATCTGGTAAAAAATTGTACGGCTATATGTGCCAGGTATTAAAGTGGGGAAGCCTCTAACGCCGAAAAGAACGTCAGAAAATTACCAGGCGAGAATAGCATAGGACCAAATTCTTTAAATACCTTTGTCTACAAGTGGATCTATCAGATTAATCGTTCTTGATTGTCTGAAGGATTTAATTTTTAATTACGGACCAAAATATCCGAAATTATAATCTATCTGTTTGGAAAAATCAGCTGTCTTTTTGTAAACAGTAATCGTGTTCTTATTGAAGAACAAACAGACAGAGTGTCTTCTCCTGCGACAAAATTTTGTATGATGCGTACGTTTTAACGCGCGAGAAACGAGCTTTGTGATACGAATGTTAAGTAACTAAACAAACCTTAGGTTAGCTTTTGTTTATGGTATGCAAAAGGCAATGTGTGTTCCGCAAATATTTATAATATCATCATTGCTAAAATTAATGTCTTTGTTCGTATCTTTTATCTTCTTCTTCTTCTTTGTTTTTCCGAAGAGGGTTGTTTCTGCTTGTTTCGCTTTTGTTTTCTCTATCTGATCAGTTTTGTCTATGGATCATCTATTAAGAATATTATTTATCCTATATGCCGCCCACTAGTTTCATTTTGAATAATTTTTAGGAAATCTTTTGGACATCTGACGCTCATATAATTTTAATTCCGTGCCGTTTAGGCATTTATTTGTCATATCAAATCTATCTTTACTAACTAGCAGGCTGCATAATATTAATGTGACAGTTATCAGTTTGATGCCATTCTCAAATCACTGACAGCACCATAATTTCTCGAAACTAAATGAATATACAATAATACAAATTAAAATTAAGAATAATAAAAGAATTTGTATTCATATTATGGAAGCGTTTTCAAGTTGCAATATTTTCGTATGACTTTTTGTCGTTCTATTCCGCCATCTTAATTAAGACCATGACTAACGGAAAGTAGGTGGTTAATATAAAGCAATTAAAACTAAAGTCGCCTCCAAGCTCCGGGGTCATTTAACTAAGTTGCTCCGTGACCTCACAATATGCATGCCGCGCGAGGCCAGCTTCATGCCTTTAACATGCACAGTGCAATCAACTTAAAACGGATATTGCATTTCTCTTTTATAAAGAATATGTAGGTTAGTTTTCCTATACCCTCCTCGGCCTATTAAAGCCCGTCTGTGAATGGCCTCTTTACTCATTGAAGAGAGGGTTTTACAGCAAAGAGACATCAAGAGTTACTATACCTTCTTCTTCCTAGATATATCCCACTTTAGGTGGGGCGGCTCTCCCAATTTGCTGGCACCGAGATAATCTGTCCTGGGTTGTCGGGTCGGGCAGTTCCTCTTCCAATTGGACTTTCGTCATGCTGGACCACCACGAAGTCGGAGGTCATTCTCTACCTCTCTTATGTTCGTAGTTGCAATGCTTTCTTTACAACATATTTCTCGTCTCTTCGCATCATGTGACCATACTATTTGATCTCTTATTAGTGTATAATGATAAAAAATCGGTATCGGTGCGCGACTACTTAACTTTCTGTCCAAGTTCCTAGTTGGGAATGACTGAAAATACCTTAACAGAAAAACTTACTTCAGTCCGACCCGGTAATCGAACTCAGGCCCTCCTGATCCATAGTCGAACATGATTCCACTAGACTGATGAGATATACTGACCAGGGATTTATGTTTTCTTATGAAGGTAAATTGGAATATATTTCCGGACTTTACATAAATAACAATTCCTGTCTTAAATATGTGTGTTGAAATCCCACTTCTGATATCGAAGAGGGCTCTTTACCAATCATCAAGCACATGTATTTATAACTAGATGTTACTCGTTTTTCTGTATTCTTTATCTGTATAATATTTCCGATAACTATTAGCCGATTCTGACTTTTTTTTCTTTGTTTTTATATTTACATTATTTCTTTGTAGTTTGTAGTATAAGGCTCAAAAGAACCGCATTCACGGATATTTTAGTAAATTTTATGATATTCGACATAGCCCAGCGAGTCGCGTAGCTAAAATGGTAGTGGGCGGAGTAAATGGCGACCTCGCACTGGTAAACTTAGAGTTGGGAGACCCCAAACTATGTGGACGGACGACATCAAACGAGTCGCTGGGTATCTTTGGACGCAATCGGCACAGGACCGTGGAGTTTAATACTCCCTATAAAAAGACCTATGCCCAGCAGTGGACGTCCAATAGTTAACATGATTGTGATATCAATGAAAGCGCAGTACGTTTTAGTAGTATAAGAGTTTAACACCTACAAGATGCGATCTAGGTCGATGGACACAAGGTGGAACATTACATGTTCCTTGCAGGCACTGCGAAGTTTTGCTTTTTATGGGCGATGGGTTCCCACTTGCCATCGCGTGGGCCATCTGCTTGAACAGTCCATTAATACACAACATACATATGAAAATCGTTTTGGTTCCAATTTCCTTTTTAGATTGGTGTGGTGATTTCGTTGAATGGAATTTCACTTTAGTTTCCATCTGGCAAAGTGCCTACCGTTTTTACTAGCACCTCCCTACTTCTATTGCGCACGCACCTTTCATAAACTTTCGCAAGTGCGGCCCCATTGTAGAAATGATCGAATTAAACGATTTCAAAGACTTTTTTTAGACTGTAAATAGGCTATTCTTTTTTGCTTTCGTAAAGCCACAGTTTTATTATTACTTTACATCATAATATCGTACATATGTATGAGAGTGTTTGCCGCATCTTCCTTTTTTACGCAGCAACGTGTAATGTTTGCAGGCTGCTTTTCATTTATTTAGCTCACATAAATAGAACATACAGAAACCGTGTACACGACTAAAATTGAAGCATCTAAAACCACTCTAATTAGATGATTGGTTGTCAATTATTACCTATCACATAAAAAAGAAAAAACTATATTGAGTTCGTTAGTTCCTACCATAGAAAAGTAAAAAATATCAGTTAGCACATACTCACTAACAAATACATAGAATAAAAAACAAAGTCAAAGTCAAATATTTCCTTATTCAAATAGGCACACAGATGGCACTTTTGATGCGTTGAATATATACAAAATGTGAACATAGCAGTGAGTAGTGATGGCGATAACTTCATTCGTAAAATTGAAACTAAAGCTACGAGGGCTCCAAACGCGCCCTGGTATAAGAAGAAGCTCACAACAAAATAAACCAGGTGTACCTTTTTGTTATCACAATCTCACATTGTCATTTGAAAATATTTAAGAAGCAACCTGGTTACAGCGATTGTTCACACCCAAGCTTTTTTATTTATTTATTTATTAGCTTTTCGAGGGAAACAAACAGTATAATTATACATAAAAGTAATGCCGTATTTTTGTATCACATAGACCAATGAAGTTTCCACAACTTGGTTATACATATAACACGATAACATTAACCACCATTGCTTAGGAGTAAGTACCATCCATACTATCCATAATATCCATATCATACTATCGTTTTTATAATACTTATATATACATACCACTTATATATATATATATAGTATATTCAATTTTTATTGTATTAGTATGTAGAATATTGTTATTATTTAGATATATTAAATATACTTAGTAGTTATGAAGTATATTGTACCTTTATTTGACCTATACCACAACTAAATCTTCTTACTCACATCCTGGGGTAGCTGGAAGAGATCTCTTATAGAGATAAGCTTTCCTTTGTACATTTCATGTATCTTATGTTCACAATCACAATTTATGGTACATAAATAATAAATAAATATTTTATACTATAATAGGACTTTTCTATAAGCTTTCGCTTAATACAAACTTTGAACTTTTTTAGAGACTTCCTCTATATATCGTCCGGTAACTTATTGTATATTTCTATACAATTTCCTTTAAATGAATTGCTTATTTTGTGTAGCCTAGTGTACTGCACTGCAAGATTAGTTTTGCTTCTAACGTTCAAATTATTGCAGTCACATTTTCTCAATAATCTTGAAGATTCCATTCATGCTCTGTATAGTCATAACTTCGTCTGATTTGAACGGAATACACAAGTAGTACAAATCGATTACCTAAATACATATAGTTTAACAAATTATTTTTACGCCTAGTTATTATTTCATTCATATTACGTGTGAATAATCTAGTGCCACTTGGTATTCAAGGTTCTGCAATTAAATTTTCTGGTACCTATTTTTTTATTATAATACCATGTAATAAGTCATAATTTTCATTAAAAGAATTCTATAGAGAATTTTAAATAATATGAATTGTACAGGCATTTACGTGAGCAGTTTTTTTAATCTGATAAAATTAAAGTGTAGGTATATTTTACTAAAAATTGATTAATTGAAGAACAAAACCCCTTTCTGAGTATAACCTCCATTTGAATAATGAGAATGCGTTTTCCGAAAACACCTATAGAATAGAATAAAATTGAAAAACTTTATTGCAACACAACACAATAGGAAAAACATAAAGAAAACAGTAATAATACTTAGTGCTAGGGTGCAAAGGCGGCCTTATCACTGAAAGTGATCTTTTAAAGGCAACCTGAGCTTGCGTAACCGATAAAAAGGTGGGAAGTGGATGGTGCATAAAGCATATTACCAAAAATAAAATATTACATGAACATACATATTACATTTATATAACTACAAAAATATCGATAAAAAATTTAAATATACTAGAATAGATATTTATGGTATATATTTATGCTATTATAAACTTACATAATACTCAATTACATAGATATATGAAGGTTTATTAAAAAAAAAAAAATAAGAAAACGAAAGTCAAATAAAAAGGAAGTAACACAACAACCGGCTGTATTGAAAACAATCTGTTAAGTAATTCAACCTTTTCCAAGTGTCAAAATTCATACCTATTAAGGTTTTTATTACGCTTCAGGTGCGGTGTATATTGCAGTATCGAAATAATACCTGGAGACGTAATTTTTGAATGCCGTAAATCACAGAATTAAGATCATACAGAAACCGTGCACACGACTAATATTGAAGCATCAAAACCACTCCACTTTAGTAATATTTCTCGAACTGGCACGGTTATTTACTTTATACCATTTAGCAGCTGACAGTAATTATTTAAGAAAGAAAGAAGATAGAAATTACATTTATTCATATTAAGCGTTATAAAAAGTTCATCTTATATTTATATAGTAACAGAAGATCTGTCTGTTACACGACATAGAAAGGGTTTACAGCCCAGCATTTGCCCTGCATTTTACATCTAATGTTCAAATTCAAATTAGAAAATTATCTATGTATAGGTATAGGCCTATTGAACTACAGGCACTTATGAAGCGTTTCTTCACATATGTTCACGTAATTGTAAGGGGATGGTGATAACTTCGTTCACCAACTCTTCACCCGCTCCGGGGCACAGGCCTTCTCTCTCAGAACAAAGAGAGATTCTCTTTAGACCCTTCACGCTAATATATTTTGAAAATTAAGCTTGATTTGCTATGCTCCGCGAAAAGCAGGAGAAACTGTATGATATCTTTTAAAATTTCTTCGATCTTTTTACTATTGTGAAAAGTGCCATTCGTCAATAATTTTGAACGCTCCAATGGCGCAGTGGGCAGCGACCCTGCTTTCTGAATCCAAGGCCATGGGTTCGATTCCCGCAACTGGAAAATGTTTGTGTGATGAAATGTTCAAGTTGAATGTTTTTCAGTGTCCGGGTGTTTATATGTATATATGTTATATTATTCATAAAATTATTCATCAGTTATCTTAGTACCTATAACACAAGCTACGCTTACTTTGGGGACAAGATGGCTGTGTGTATTGTCGTAGTATATATTTATTTTTATTTATTTATTTATTAATCCTTACATCAGTGCACTGGGTTTCTCACTAGGGTATGCATAAAACGGATGTGCATAAAACATGAAACGGAACGGACGGGTACGTATGCACCAGGAAAATTGCATAAAACGGCACGATTTCTCCTCCTTTACGAGTTTTATATCAATGGTAGGGTAGGTAGTGCTTTTGTGCATGTATGGAGTGCACGCCACTGTCCTTACATCTATGTGAACTGACGTTCACGTCAATGGAGGATACTAAAATGAGAAATAATACTAAAACTAAAAATACTTGCCCATGTTTTTTTCCGTATGTATTTTATTCTTCAGTGGTATTACATTATCAAAATCACATCATAACACATTGTTATTATCTAACGCTGTATTTTTTACTGCTCGGTTGAACGATCTCGACATTCATTGTACCTCAATTGAACGTGTGATAATATTGTAGAAGTCGTAAGTCAACTATGCGCAAGCGCGTACCATGCGCCGCCCGGCACCGTGCGCGCTGTTTTTGTTACGTTACGTAGGACCTCGAATTAACATAAGCGCACAACTGAAAGGATCACATTAGCTATACAGCTTAAGATCGCTTTTATGACGTTCCTTTTGACGACTTCGATGGCGCAGTGGAGAACGAAAGCGAGCGAGAGTGAAAATCAAACGTCCCGGGTTTTGATCAAACAAATCTGTTCATCCGTTCAGGACACACACACAAACAAACACACACGCACACGCTCACACATACACACACACACACACACACACACACACACGCACACGCTCACTCCGTCATTTTTCTCTGGTCTGGTATGGTGGGAGGATTCGGCTGTGGCAGTCACTGATTAGGTGACTCACGTTTCACTCCGACTCCGGAGATGTGAGTTTACAAAGAATAATTGCTAAGAACTATTCATACTGATAAGAATGCTAAGAATAATTAATTGTTCTTAATAATAATTAATAACAATAAATATTTGTTAACAAACAACACGAAAGTTTCCAATTGAACCGTGCATAGACAGTACATTGCTAAAGATCTATTTAGTGTGGAGTATAAAGATTGAAGAAATCACAAATAACACCTTACAGATTCTGTTGCTTTTGGCGGAGTAAGTAGGTAGAGCAAATTAAGCTTAATTTTCATATCATTTGGAAGTTATATGTGAAGCGCATGTGCAGAGTCTTTGAAGTAGCCGATGCTGCTTTTCGGCAAGAGTTTACATGTGTCTTTTGCTTGCAAAGCTTCCAAATTATATAACACTACAGGTCAAAGGACACAAAATCTTTTTCTGGCCTTCGCATATCGGTAAAACTTCTTTATAAATTTAACTATTAACTATCTGTGTTTTCTCCACAGATTTAAAAAGAATGCCCCTGCCCTAGGAATGGACGGATAGACTAACAACTTATTGATAGTATACCTAAACAAAAAAAAAGCACATTTCATTCTCACAAGCAAAACTTGTCTTACTAGGTATTATGTAAACTTTAGTAGTTGTGAACTCTCACAGATGAGTCCCACAGCATCCGTGCCACGTGTACTTAATTACCGACTGCCGACGGATGTATTAAAAATACCTGGTAAACGTCTGCTAGCCATAAATCATCACCCATAGTGTTCCTTTTTTTGTAACTAAGTATGATGAGCGAGGGAAACCGGCAGATCACCCAGTTTAATTTTAGACGTGATATAAACTTACAATTTCTAGAATTAGTAGTGCTTTTTGTGACAGAGCTACTCCGGAGATGTAGGTACTGCCGCCAAGCAGAATTGTTGGGATACGCAGGGTGGATTCCCAACCGTTGATAGGCTTGCAAGGGGCGTAAAACTTGCAATCCTTGCTGTCAAACGTCACATTTCTATTTTTTGTATGCTAAAGTGGGATTTGACAGCAATTATCGCGAGTTTTACGCCCGTCGCAAGACTGTCGTGAGATACGTAATTACCCTGCGTAGCGTATATAAATTAAATTAATTAATTGGCTTTCCATTTATCATTAGGAAGACCATTTGCTTAATTTGTCAATTATTATTATTAGGTATATAAAATACTTTGACTCAGGAAATAAATACACGGTTATTTTCTTCGCGCTTTACCGGCGCTTTATCGGCGTTCTATGTTTTCGTACGTCATTTATTAAGTGGAATTTAATTTAAAAAAAAAAGTTGGTCATCACGGAACGCCCGCATATTTAAAACATTTATGAACTGAAATAAATAAAACCAAATAAAGAAAAGGTGGAGTAACATCCATACTTATAACAAAACTGTAACGGGTCGAATTCTAGACATTACATTGAAAATATTTGAAATTTTTTTTTGGAGGGAACTCTACAACCGCTTCTGAACCCAAAACTGATAATAAATAAAAAAAAAATGATGTGGTGTCGTGGGACACCAGGTAGGAACGAAGTTCCTTCGGCTAATGTAGAATCGACACAAATTGCAAAAAAAATCTCGCTCAATTTTATGTAGGTTTTCTTGATTTTTCTCTTAAATTTTGCTGATTAGTTTTTATTTAAGTACAAGAAAGTTTTTAGAAAATTCAGTATTTTAGGAAATAATAAATTACTTAAAATAAAAAAACATCGTAATTCAAATTATCAACTAAAATAACAAAATATGTCTCTTTATTTTTGTTTGACAACATAAAATTACATAGAAATAGAACGCTTGTGTATGCGACTGTCTAGAATTAGTCTCATTTAACGGTTTTATTCCACGCACTTTTTTCCACGGATTTTTTCTTACGGTTTTACTGTCACATTTTTTTCAGTTCGGTCGCGCAGCAAAATCCCTATCCCCTCCAAGCCTGCCGTAAGGAACTTCGTTCCAAAAACGAATTTTGCCAATAAATCGAGTGTACACTGGTTCTAGGGTCAGATGATTTAGTGGGTAAACTATTTATAGAATAAATACTTAATATGCATATAGAATTTCAACTTTCGGACATTAAATGATTTAATATGCTTTCTAGTTTAAGCTCTCTAAATTTTTTTTTTTGCAACTGGATTCTGTGGAATTCCATGTGGTAAAATTTATAATATATGAATTAAATAATAAAACTACGCTACAATCCGCCTACCTTGAGTAAAAACTAAGCACGCCATTGAAAACCACAATAGTGATTGGTGGGGAAAAAGAGGACACAATACAAATGAAGTTTGTAGGAATACTTGCAGCATCGTCGTTAAAATACCAACAGTCGTGTTTGATGATACCATCTGTGGCTAGGGTTGTCAACTCTTACATAATTATTAAACTGATCAGTGATCAGCTCAACTAGATATAATATCTAGTTATATAATATAACATAGATTTTAAGATAGTTCATATTAGTTTAAAAAAAAAACAAATGTTTTGCAAGTTTTCTTCGAAGGAAATTCAGATTGATTTTCTCCCTACCTAGATAATAAAGCTACGAAAACTTAAGATTATGTGTTTAAAGTCAAAAGTGAAATATTTCTTTATTCAAATAGGCACATATATGGCACTTTAGATGCGTAAATTAAATGTAAAATATAGAAGTGAGTTGATGGCGTTAACTAAATTCGTCAACTTAAAACTAAAGCTTTAGGGTTCCAAACGCGCCCTGGTCTAAGAAGAAGCTAGAAAGTTAACTCTCCTCTGTTTCATATTCTATCCTATATTAATCTTCTTCTTATTTATTTCCCTTCTTTATTCTCTCCTATGAGAGGTAATTTATTTTTATTCAGTTTTTAGTTTGTTAAGGTTGACAACCCTAAATCTCCCCTTGTTATTGTCTGATTCGTACAGCAGTCCAAATATAACTCTAAACGCAATGGTAATACAATTTATATTGCAGCATTCCACTTCTTAATAAGTCAATATTATATTACGTTCAACGTAAATTGTACGAAGGACATACATTGACGTATGATATTATATTTCTCGATTAATCTAAATATATACGCTTCTAAAATTATAAAATAAGGCTGTCTGTATGTACATAGGACACTTTATAACTTGATCTGTATCTATGCTAATATCATAAAGATAAAATATTTGTGTTTGTTGTAATCGATAAACTTTGAAAGTACCAAACCAATTTTAATATTTCTTTCGCCGTGTGAAAGCTATTTTATACAGAAGGCTTAATATTACAGTAACAATACGATTTCTGCACGAAATAATGGTATTTATAAAGCAAGCTCAACGTATAAGCGCCCCCGAGCTGTTTTTTTCCGTAATACGTAAATACGCAACAAAAAAATATCATACACCTATCTATTGCTATTAAGCAATAAGGCCGCCCTTTGAAGTAGAATAACTTCTTTCTTTATGTCTTTGTTTTTATTTTATGTTGGTATATGTTAATGTTGTGGTATACAAATGAAGAGTTAAGTAATAAATAACTACTGTGTATCCTTACCAAATAAGACATTTCAGTTTTCTTACACGGTAAGTTTATGAATATGAGTACGCGGTTCATATGCTATGATATTAAAACATAACTTTCCTACCTTAAGATATCTAGCCTAGGAATGCAAGTAGTTATTTTTTACTGGGTGAAAACACGGGGAACGGCTAGTTATAAATCTAGAGCTTAGACCGACCACGTCGTCCCAATGCGGGCTGGTGGGGTAAATAATAGCTTGCTTAGTAAAGTTCCATAGACCTGTTGTGCTATGGAAGCCGTATCAGAATTAAGTATCAAAACATTATTTTTTATCGCGAGCAATAAACAATTAGTTCTGACCAAGTCACGAACCCGAAAGGTCTAGTCAAGTTTGAATCTTCGTTTTATATTAATGTTTAAAGAAGACGGGAACCTCTTGCTTTTAATGTGAGTAAAGTAAAAATATATAGGTTATATAAAATATATATCTTTGTCGTTAGAGTCAAATCAGTAGGTATAGATCGCTACCCCAATCTGTTTTATACGAAAAATATTTATTTCTTTGCAGTTGAGGTTAAAAGCATAGGTACCTAGTAAATGACAATGTGAGATGGTGATAGCAAAAAAATACACCTGGCTAAGTTTGTTGTGGGCTTTTTCTTAGACCAGGACTTGTTTGGAACCCTCGTAGCTTATAGTTTTAAGTTTAAGAATATGGTTACTTGAATAAAGATATTTTAGACTTTGCCTTTGTATAATGCGGTCTTGATATCTGTGTTTAATTTATATTTATTACCATTTTTTATTTCGCGACTTAGTCAGTTTCTCATAGTACAAACTTTCATGCCCTGCTCTACGCAATATACCGCGACCCACCTAGTCACATCGCTCGCCAAATTTTTATTTCGTTTGCACGACTCCCTAAATGTGCGACTAATTATTTATTCATGTAGGCCTTATGCCTGTTACAAGCAATGATGAAGCGTTCAAACATATGTGTTTACATTATTTTGAAGAGATTGTAGTCGATTGGACTATCTTGCATGACGCTAAGTCCATTCAAAATCAAGTTAAAGTAACAGCTTTTTCTAGAAAAAAGAAAAAATAAGTCTTAAACTAAAAAATCACTACGGCTTTGCTTATATATTTTTTTTAAACCATATGAGAACATGAAAAATATCCAACATAAACTGTACAATTATTAACCACCAACCGTATACCTATGGAATTGAGTATTGTGTAAGTCTAGTATATATATACGTTTATACCGGTATTTTTGTAGTTATTATGTAAATATAGTATATAATAAAATAAAATTACATGTAAGTTTATTTTATTTGTATTTTATTTTTACACACTTCATGTACCATCCACTTTCCACCTTTTTATCGGCTTCGTACGCTTAGGTTGCCTTTAAAAGATCACTTATATAAGGCCGCCTTTGTACTAAGTACTATTACTGTATTCCGTGTGCTTTTCCTTTTGTGTTTTGTTGCAATAAAGTTTTTCTATTCTATTCTATTCTATTCTACAAATAAGAAGAAAGTAAGACTTTAATTTTATAATGTCATTTATTACCATTTCAAATTAAACAAACAATCTACTCATTAATGCAATCATATTCCTAGCCGATGGTAATCAGCGAAAGTGTTGTTATTTAATGTTAACATTATACAGTAGCACTTCGATCGACATCAACCGTGGACGGTATTATAAATTATCATCATGTTTTCGATTGTGAACTAAATTCGACCAATTGTGTCTCAAAAGTAATGAAAGTCATTTCAATCCAAATTTTCTGGTATTATCGGGTGGGTAGCCTTTAGGAAACTCTCAGACGTCCTTAAGGGAGACATTCCTTTATGCTTAAAGCGCAAAGTATTCGACCAATGTGTCCTACCCTACACTATGACATATGGAGCAGAGACATGGACCCTTACAAAGAAGGA
The DNA here is from genome assembly GCF_905163445.1 of Pararge aegeria. Taxonomy (NCBI): domain Eukaryota; kingdom Metazoa; phylum Arthropoda; class Insecta; order Lepidoptera; family Nymphalidae; genus Pararge; species Pararge aegeria. The sequence continues at coordinate 2,429,231 of NC_053195.1, read as the reverse complement.
GTGCGTCGGCTCAAAGTGGCTCAACGGGCAACGAAGAGACGAAGAGATCAGAAACCGAACTGGAATCACTGACATCGTTCAAAGAGCAGCGGCCCTGAAATGTAACTGGGCGGGTCACATATGTCGAAGGTAGGACGGGCGGTGGAGTCGAGTGATTCTGGATTGGCAACCGCGCACTGGACACAGAAGCATCGGCCGACCACCAGCTCGATGGAGAGATGATATTGTAAAGGCAGTAGGGAAGAACTGGATGCAGCTAACCAGCAATAGACCGAGATGGCGTGCAAATGAACAGGCCTTAGTCCAGCAGTGGACTTAGATAGGCTGATGATGATGATGATGTATACAAATTAATATTATAATGCGAATGGGAAATTAGGGCTTTCAATATATAATCTTTGTTTCCGATTGTTGTATCGTCTCTAGCCACTGCGCGACACTGTCTAGACGATGTCGGCATTTACTACGAGATTAAAGGCTTCGAACTACTGCATCACTTATTTATATCCTGCCCCAAACTGTTTTAACACATTGTCTGTGTCTCGGGAACTTTTTCACGCATACGCGACCTAGCCTCTTTACTTTACCCACCATAACGGTTCGTCTTCTTCTGTTCGCGTCTCAGGTTCCTTTGGTCCCTGCAGTGGCGTGAATAGAGGGTATGCACAGGGTATGCATATGATATAAAATGAAGAAAATCTCCTGTACGAGTTATAAATATATGTTTTTTATAAGTCGTACTGGAGCTTTTCTTCATTTTATATCATCTGCATACCCTGTGCATACCATCTATGCTTGCCACTGGGTCCCTGGTGTCATATTGAACAGTAACGATCTATTGTAACGCCGCTGTCTACATATCTCAGCAAATGTCGGTTGCCTCCAGAAAGAGCCTGATTGCCCCTTTTGTAATTCGTACGAAATTATATTTTAAATTAAAAAAAAAACTGCCGCATGTCTACGAGGACTATTCGCTTGCCCCTTTATTGAATTCAAAATTCATTTATTTTAAGTAGCCCTAGTTTATAAGCACTTTTGAAACGTCAAGTCAGTCTGTTTGTAGGTGACTCTACCTACGGTTCGGAAGGCAGATTCCACTGAGAAGATCCGGCAAGAAACTCAGCAGATTGCTCTTTTCCAACATAAAGTATATATCGGGATAGAAAGTATGCTGCTTATGATTTCAGTACCTATCTATGTTACCTGTCCAAAAATATCAAATTTTATTGCATTTTTTAGCTATTATAGCATGTGCTTTTGTTAATCAAATAAAACCGTATTGGAATGGAATTTCCAAGGCGCGTTCAAAGATAGGGGCATACAAACTCTTCCGGTGTATGAAGTTTATATATTTTAATTATAGCTGTAGACTACTCTCTATCTTTAGATCTCACCTTGCGATAGAGCCCTGAGGTGGATGCACGTCTATCCTCTTAGATATGTTGTATAAGCCCTCTTTCCTTTGTTTCTCTAACTAGATTGCGTTCAAGGCCCACTCGAGTACCTAGTTGGGTGATGGCTGATGACCCTTAGCTGGGATACCTATCTTTATTATTCGTAGCCTCTACATAAGCTACGATGACCCTTGCGAACTTATTCATAAACTTTACTATGAAGTTTCACAGTGCATCCGTACATTTTTTTTTCTTCCACTACAAGTCAGCCGTCGACTGAATCTCGTCTGTACCTGGAGCATTGTGATGGGTCTATGTTTTAAAGTGGTCTCTCCTATGAGAGACGACCCTGTGCTCAGAAGTGGGATAACTACGTTATCGATAAAAACGCTTCTGTTTCAATTATGCTCTAACCAGGTAGCTCTTCTAACAATTTTAAATGACAATGTGAGATGGTGATAACAAAAAACACCCGGTTAAGTTTGTTGTGGGCTTCTTATTACACCAGAGGGCGCGTTTGGAATCCTCGAAGCTTTAGTTTTAAGTGTACGAATGTGGTTTTCGCCATAATCTCACTACCATGTACACAATTCTCGGATTATTTACGGATCTTAAGTGCCATCTATGGGCCGGTCGTAATTGAATAAATAAATTTTTGACTTTGACTTAAGAGGTTAATAGATTCCGGGCGATATATGCATAAACACTCTTGCATTAATAATCCTTTCAAACATCCACATTGTTGTGTGCGCTTTTTAGATCAGGGCGCTTTTGGAACCCTCGTAGCTTCAGGTTTAAGTTGGTGAACGAAGTTATCACATCGCCTCGCGATTATGTAAACATATATGTATGAAAGCTTCATAAGTGCCTGTGATAGGCCTAAATGAATAAAGAATATTTGATTTTTAATTTAAATATTGCACGGCGCCCTGATAGATCATTATTACTATGGATCCTAACAACAATTATCAATTTAAATATTGCACGGCGCCCTGATAGATCATTATTACTATGGATCCTAACAACAATTATCAATTTAAATATTGCACGGCGCCCTGATAGATCATTATTACTATGGATCCTAACAACAATTATCAATTTAAATATTGCACGGCGCCCTGATAGATCATTATTACTATGGATCCTAACAACAATTATCAATTTAAATGTTTACAAGTAGTTGTAGTATATCAAAGTATTTGCGAGGAAGCACTTTATCGTGAACTCCGCCCACGATCTCGACGAGATTAAATTATCACACAATGACATTCCGGACGAACGTCTGAGCACCGCCATATAGAGCTACATTATTTACTTAACGTACTCGTAGTTGCTTATGTACATATTTTCGTGTAGAGCTCTGTAACTATGTACGGAACTGTGGCAAAACGATAACATAAACGAACTAAAAAAAACCACTTATATGTCTCTCAGACTCAAACACCTGAACGATTAATAGATTTCATTTGAATTGAGATAGTTCAACAAACATACTGTACAATATTTGCAAATTTCCCCCGACTTCTATTGGATCCCCTCATCAGATCCTTCTATACTTGGTCACAATGGAACCCCCTCCGTAATAGACACTAAGGGGGTTCCATTCTACAAACAATTTTTTCAAACAACAAATTTTCAAAATATATTATGTACAGTCGAACATTTTCGGACCTCCTTCGTTTTTGAAGTTTCCGGTTAATCATATTGGAAGTTAAGGTTCTTAGCAAGGAAAACAAATTTATCTTCCGAAATTTTCGAGACGCAAAAGTTTTGTTGTTATGTTATTGTCGTCGAAGTCAGTTCGGTGCTACTATAAATAGAAAGGTACTTACTTAAAAGATATCTTAGTAATCATAATATCATGACTGCTAAAAGGGCATCAAGTCCAATTAATAAATACATGCATTTTCTCGCATACGAGAAAGGGATTTAGAGCATATAACTTTCACTGAATAGACTACGATGAGATGGCGTGCTTTCATGATTATTTCACATGTTATCGATAATAGCCGGCACGGAAGCCTTAACGTGCTCTTCCAGGCTCGGGGGCTGACAGCGCAAATTTCCTAGCTCCGGGTAGTGGGAATTCCTTGCCAGAAAACCCCAATACCTTTGAATCGAACCCATGTTCAATCATAAATAAGGTATAATAAGTATTTATGTATATAGTTCATAAAAATATTCATCCGATATCTTAGTGCCCATAACACAAGTTACGCTTACTTTGGGGACTAGATGGCGATGTGTGTATTGTCGTAGTATTTTAAAAAAAACTTTCAATCCTCTTTAGTCGGATGCCATTCACCAAAACATTGACCCTACTCGTAGACTTAATATTTATTGTTATTTTTTTCTTTGTTACAGAGGTGTTTTCCCATGGAAAAGCAGTTCATCAACCAAAAGCCAAGACTCCAGCGTTGGCTCATCTTGGCGTTTGTTCAGCAGTAAATCCACCTGCAACCTCGATAAGAACCACACCACCGAAGTTCAGAAGTCGCTGACGCCTGCATCATCAGCCGCTAACACTCCTCATCACCACAAGAGGCAGGGCAGCTCGGCCAGCGAGAAGCAGTTTGATGATCTGGTCGCCAGTTCTATAGCTCTCATACAACATGATAGGTGAGATACTTAAAAGCTTCTATTTTTTAATGAAAATTCGTCCGCGCATTTTGCTCGCGCCCCAAAGTACAAACATCAGACATTTATTTAGATTCATCTTGTGAAATCTTCTTTTGGGGTTAATTAAAAAGTGATTTAAAAGTAGTTATTTAAATTGATGTAAATTACAAATTTGTTTATGTCAAGAAGCACTTCTTTACAGGCACTTTTGAAATGTAGTCTTACAGAAACGTCATCATTCATTATTCTACCATTAGTGTACTACTTCTGGCAAGAAATTTTGTTCAAACAAACTTTTATCCCAGGACCCACCGCGACGCATCGCTAGTGCATTGCTCCATTCCATATCGTTTACATAGTCCATAACCATCTTTAAAAAATGGTGTCAAATGAAGGTTTTTTGAGATACGTATGGTGGCGCGTTCAATCGACGTCCTCTTTGGTGCAGCGGTGAGCTTTGTGGTATTATGAGTGCTGTCCCGCGTTCGATCCCCAACGGGTGCAGTCTGTTAATTTATAATTTCTGAATTTCCTCTGGTCTGGTCTGATGGGATTCAAGTTACCACCCTAACGACAAAGATGTGCTGTTAAGCGATTTAGCGTTCCGGTACGATGTCGCTGTTATTTAAATGGTTGATAAGCAGGGATATGGGTATAATATAATAGCCATACCATTAACAGGTTAGCCAGTTAACATCTTAAGACTGCATCATCGCTTACCAGCTGGTGAGATTAAAAAGGGCGAACTTGTAGTGAAATAAAAAAAAAACAAATACCCATTTAGCTTTATTTTAAGAATAGATTCGCCAGACAATTGGCGATATATTAGCCAGGATAAGTCAGAATCAATAAAATATAGTACCAAAAACTTGTACCAGAGCTCCTCAAATAAGACTTGAGTACCTAGAACTTACTTACGCCCTCCGTACGTATGGATAATGCGTTCATCACACATCAAGTAGGCACAATAACAAAGACCAGTGTTTGTTTCATTATGGGGAACTGGCTGGCAGTTCTTAGAATGCAATCTTAGATCGTGGGATTGAAATGATCTCTGACATTTCAATTTAATACCGTACGAGATTATCGCAATCACGAAAGCTTTATCGAGGATACCTATTACCTATCGACTCGTATTTATCGGCCAGTAGGTACATTGAGTTCTTAAAAGATTCTAATAACATCATATGTACTGAGAACCTCCAACATAAAAGTCCCAAAATCTGTACTAGTTTTACATATTTTACATACCACAAGGTATGTAAAATAGCCGACTGCTTTAGTTACGCTGGCTTAAGAAGTGTAGCCGAATTTGAGCGTTAAGACTAATGACTAAGTATAATTTTACTCTGTCGTTACAGTATTACGATACTATTGGGGATAGTTGCGTGTATGAAATAAAGTGGAAAAATCATCATTCTATCCGAGTTATAAAAAAAATGAGTAGCCAGTGCCTTTGTGCATGTATGAAGTGCATGCCACTGGGTACAAAGTCTAGCGCGAACCTTTCTGTAATCGATGACAAAGGAGATTTCCTCACGATTTCACCTTAATCGGCATCATTACTAAACTGAACATCAGAAGTGGGATCGCAGCGATCTGTTGTCATAAAAAAAGCTTTTAACATTCAAAAAAACTGTTACAAATCTATTAACACAAAAAAGTGGAGTGCCTATTTACTTCTATCCAAGTGTTATTGATCGTATCGAGTTATGAGCTTAATGTACCTATTATCAGTATAAAAGTTAATGCCGATGTCGGTCAATCACACCCACCGTAACCTCACGCTCACGCTGGAACACATAACATGGCCCCGATCTGTGGGGCTATTGAACTACCTACGATGACGTGCACGTGAATATCCTTATTTGAATTTAATAGTTTAAAAGCTTAACGTGATAATAGGTAAAATTCAAATGAAGTCGTCTAAGTGATAAACGTGAAATAAAACTGTACTTATGTATTAAATTATAGTAGCGTAAGCCGCTGTTTCACCTCTTGCTAAAAGCTACGGACCACAAGTGTATCTGAGTCCATTCCCGAAGGGTAGGTAAAATGTCGTTTTACAAATATACAAGAATGTATTTATTGCGATTGGGTCTATCAAATGTGAATCATAAACCAGCGAAGATTTCTGTACATTTAATATATTTTGCAAATTTTGACCGGGGGATGCTTTATAATCGACACTGAGTCCAAAACAGATTTTTATTGAATTTTTGTGTGTCTGTCTGTCTGTCCGGGCATCACGTGAAAACTACTGAATGAATTTAAATAAAATTTGATATAGTGGTAGCTGATATACCGGGTCAACATATAGGATACTTTTTATCCCGATAAACAATAAGTTTCCTCCGGGAAATGGGATGATTTTTTTTATCAATTTTACTTCATAGCTTCCGTTAAATTTCGACCGATTTTGTATAATTCTTTTTTTATTTTAAAGTGTATACCAACAAGCATTTACTGTCCAATTCTGATTACTATTGTTGGAGATAAAGGACATAACTCTTCACAGATAACAGCAAGTCGCGAGGCATAAGGGACAACGATCGAATGCATGCGTATCTTCCTACTAAATACTAATATTATAAATGTGAAAGAAATAAAATAATATAAATATAAAGTTTGATTATATACCTGCAAATTCATTTTTAAAATATTGAAATTGAACCCATCGCTTAGAAGTTGCGACGGGTATAGAATAACGTACGGCCGCGAATAACATAGTTTGGAAATAAAACCAGGTGTTCCTGGTAGGTAGCGCTGCACTGAGTTTCTAGGTTTTTTTTAAGATATTAAAACAATTTGGTGCAGACGAAGTTGCGCGGGTCAGCTAGTATTATAAATGCAAAAGTAGGTCTGCCCTAATTGTTTTGTTACCTTGATTATGGACGTACGCATAATACACAGCTTCCTTATTTTGAAATAAACCGAAACAAACGTCACATCGCCTTAAATAATAGTATATGTAAAGTATGAAACTCCAATCAAGTGGAGACTGCTCCGTTTATGAAAGACGAAGAAAGTTTATTCAATTTTTATTCGTTACGATCACATTGATGCATTTTTGGGCGGTGCCCCTCTGTGCTAATGTCGCATGTAATTTCCCAAACCCCATAATGCACTGTCCGTAAACTAGGCAATTAAATCGACCGCAAACCTCAACGGAAGATGAAATATTTTTGAAACTGTGATAATAATTAGCAGAGCGTGTCATTAGTGAAATTGTGGTAACCGCAGATTTATTGAGCCGCGGATCTCGGTCAAACGCATTGCTGTAGATGTAAAAAATAGTTGTATTAAAGCGACATAGAGTGGTCACTGCAATAAACAGAAATGTAAGTACATGTTAAAATGTCCTCTAGGATAGAGAGGAAAAGAGAGAGCTAGCTAACAAAGACAGAAATAAGGCTTAGTAAAATGGTAGCTGACTTCCTTCCTATCTATATATATAAAAGAGAAAGTGTGTGGGTATGTTCCGTATAGGCTCCGAAACGGCTGGACCGATTTCAATGAAACTTTCAGGGAATCTCCGGATTGACCTGGCGTTACTCCTGTAAAGTTTGGTGACGATCGGAGCACTCCTATTTTTGAACTGTCAAACTATCAAATACAGCTTTTATTTACTATGATTCTATTGTTGGTTGTACATGGGTGTAGATAATGATCTTCACTCGCTCAAGAAGAGGATAGAAGAGAATGAATACGGAGATAAATAAATGATTCATTATATTATGAGACTTAAATTAAAAATTTAATGATGTAAGTTTATTGTTTAAATAAAATAAAGCAAAATCTAGCCCGGCAAAGCGGGCTGGGTACGCTAGTAGAAAATAAATAAAAGATGATAAACTACTTCAGTTATTGTCTACCAACTGAAAAGATAAAGTACAAGCTCAGACACATTTGTACGATAGTTAAAATACATTCTTTTTCCAAACAGTTACAAATTACCATAGATAAAATCATCCAATATAAAGTTGTCCAATCCTACGTATACCTTGGCGCTTTAATAACTAACAATGGTGGTTGCGTAGAAGAGGTAAAGCGACGTATGGCAATTACGAGAACTACTATGGAAAAGCTGAAAAAAATATGGAGGAACCGTAACATTACTAAGGCCACTAAGATCCGGCTTGTACAAACACTTGTTTTCCCCATATTTTTAGACACCGCGGAGACGTGGACTTTGCGAGAGGTCGAGAAGAGGAAAATTGATGCTTTAGAGATGTGGTGTTGGAGAGAGTATGCTTGGAGTGTCATGGAATGAATTTCGCACCAATATTTCCATTATCCGAGAACTGGACATCAAGCAACGTCTCTCAACATTAGTACATAGCCGCATATTAAAATTCTTCGGTCACGTCTCCCGGAAAGACAGCAACTCCATAGAACGCCTTATTGTGCAGGGCAAGGTAGAAGGCACTAGAGCACGCGGTAGGTCACCCATGCGATGGACCGATCAAAACAAAACTTCAGTGGGAGGTCCCTTGCATGAGTGTACCAGACTATCTGCAAACAGGGAGAAGTGGCGAATGATCGTGAGGCGAGTAACAACTGCCACAAACAATGTCCCACCGTGATGACCACGACCACTCTGGCAAGAGTGTTACGACAAAGAAGAAGAAGAAGAATTAAGAAAGGTTTTACTTTGGCCTTGACAATTGAATGTAATTACACTTGATGAGTGAATGCATGTGATAATACAGCCCGAAGGTACAATGTGTTTATCTAGAAGATATCTATTCATTGTTTACTTGGAAGTATCCACATTATAGTAGGCGGGGAAAACGGAAACCGGAAGAGCATTTCAGAGCTGCTTCTCACAGAAATGAGGAAGCAAAGCTATTCATACGTGTCCATGAGATATCGACAGCATAACAGTCAGTCAGTAACATACAGAGTGCAGATAAACCTTAAGATACCTCGGGCCTTCTTGTTGAAAGGATGAGTAAGGAACTAAATCGACTCGTCTTCACTCTTTGTTCTTGAGCTCTGCACAGATATTTATTCAATTCTCAATCCTATGAAAGTGTTCTGCCCGTATGTGCCCAAAGGATACCTTCAGCTGCGCGTTGTCACTTGACTCTCGTAATTGGTTGGCCTATGTCGTGATCTTGATATTACTGATTTGATACTTTGAGACTTTTCATGTCTACTGAATGACTTCTGCTTTCATATTAGGACCATAGTTAGCAACATTGTTTTGGAGGCATAAACCATGATCTACAGCCATGTCTTATAGCATAAATATCTTAATGATTTTTAGGTTATATCCGTAGGGATCCGGAGGTTTCCTTCGGCTGCACTTAGCCACTTTACTCTCGCAACTCTTTGGGCTGTGTCGCTAACTCTGGTACTTTTGCGGATCTCCTTATTTCCGAACTGATACTCTGAGACTTTCCTTTGCCCACTGAATGACTTCTGCTTTCTTAAGAGGCCCATAGTTAGCAACAAGATTTTTGAGCCATAAGTCATGGTCAGTCATATAAGATAACATAAATATATTTATGATTTTTAAGTTTGCCACTTTCCTCTCACAACTCGTTGGTCGATACCGGTATCTTTGGTCGTTTGATACTCTGAGCATTGATATTTCCTTTGTCGCCTGAGTGCTGCTGCTTTCATAACAGGTCAATAGTTATGTAACCATAAGTCATGATCAGCCTTATCGGATAAAAAAGATATCTTTATGTTAAAAATTGGTCTCCTTTTAAGTTTCGTAGCCTAGCAAGAATGTAGGAAACCTTACGTTGTTAGGTCACATATACAACCTTGCAAATATATCGTTGAATAGCAATCAATAAAGTTTCGTCATGTCTAGACAGACAGTTTGCCTTTAGCACTTTTAGGGTAGGGCTAAAAGTTCACAATAATCACACGAACAGTATTATGAGTAAACATTTCAAAACTCTTCATTTCAAGTTAAACTTAATTAGATGAATAGCTTTATGTCTTAATCTTATGAAAAGTAAAATACCTTCATCAACATCATCATATCAACCCATTACCGGCCCACCACAGGGCACGTGTCTGCTCTCACAATGAGAATGAAGAATGAAAAGGGTTTAGGCCGTAGTCCACCACGCTGGCCCAGTGCGGATTGGTGAACTTCCACACATTTGAGAACATTCTGGAGAACTCTCAGGTATGCAGGTTTCCTCACGATGTTCTCCTTCACCGTTGAAGCAAGTGATATTTAAATTTATTAAACGCACATAACTTAAGAAATTTAGAGGTGCGTGCTGGGATTCGAACTCGCTACCCCGAAAGTGAAGTCGAAGTACTACTCACTCGGCTATCACTATCATTTATAGTAGATAAAGCAAGAAATAAATATTATCTTAAAATTTCGATTTCGATTTTATCGAAAACTGTACGTATTAATGACAGTAACAGATACATGGGTTTGTACGAGTATAAAATGCTAGTCGTGCCAACATGAATGCAAATATAGTAATTTTCGTGTTGTTCTTATAAAATGTAAAAACCTTAGCCTGAATCGATATCGCGTGAGCTTCCTTGTTTAGGTATGCATGAATTAATTTGTTTATTTATTTCAATACTACTTAGTTTATGTAACACGATCGGTAACACCACTGTTATAATACCAATTATAAAAAGATTAATTTAAAACCGATCCAACCGGGATCTTGCTTTCGAGGCGATAATCAAAAATACAATAAACGATACTGGCTTGTTATAAAGTGGAACTAGATAATTTTGATTCTATTAGAACTTCTTGTCATTGATCGCCACTGAGATACAATAATTATTGAAATAGCAAACAAAGCACTCGGGGTTAACAAAATACGTGCTCGCGTAATGGAAAGTTCTTTACTATTTATTTATATATGTAAATATTAAAACCTCGAACATTATCGATTTCAATATGTCTTCAATTAATTTTTCTTCCTCTTAGGATGCTTCAGTCTTCAATAAATAAAATTAGTTTAAATAGCAATAAAAGATATTTATTATTGACTAGCATTAAGAGGTATTTAATTATGTTCATTGTAGATCACAATCTGTGGTTGACAATGTAAATGGCAGGTAAATTAACTATCGGAATGTCATTTTGTTTTGTCAAGAAAAAAATATATATTTAAGTCGGAAAAAACGTTAAAAGGTTGTACAAATTCCGTTTAAGCAAATGAAAATCAGAATTTCAGACATTTGAAATAGTAAAGTTTAATTTCCATAACCAAGCTATCGAAGTTAAACATTTATGTTTTACTTTTAAGAAGGTATTACTCAATTACGAAAAACAAACTTAATATCTTGGTTCACTTTTGTTACGGTAATTTTATAAAGGGGGTAAATTATTTAACTTTTGATAACTATAAAATCATTTTGGCCAGATGTTTTATTAAATTGATTAGGATTTTTACAAAAACGCTTATAATTATTATTCAATTAATAAATAGTTTCCAAGAAACAATTCAAAGTCAAAGTCAAAGTCAAAAATATCTTTATTCAAGTAGGCCCATAGGTGGCACTTTTGATGCGTACATAAGAATTACACGGTAGTGAGATGATGGCGATAACCACATTCGTAAACTTAAAACTAAAGCTACGAGGGTACCAAACGCGTCCTGGTCTAAGAAGAAGCCCACAACAAATTTAGCCGGGTGTTTTTTTTTTGTTATCACCATCTCACAATGTCATTTTAAATTATTAGAAGAGCAACCTGGTTAGAGCAATAATTTACACCCAAGCTTTTTTATCGTTTACGTAGTCCTTTATACTATAATAGGACTTTTCTATAAGCTTACGTTTAATACAAACTTTGAACTTTTTAAGAGACATCTCCAAGATCAGTCAATTGGTAGTTTATTGTAGAATTGTATGCAATTTCCTTTAAACGAATTATGAATTTTATGTAACCTAGTATATTGCACTGTAAGTTTATTCTTACTTCTAATGTTTAAATTATTGCAGTCACATTTTTTCTTAAATTTAGAAATGTTTTTATGAACGTACATTAAATTTTCAAATATGTACTGACTATACACTGTCATTATTTTAAAATCTTTAAATTTATCTCTCAATGACTCTCTCGAATTAATTAAAATTATATTTGATTAACAACAACAACAATGTTCATGACATTGAGTTGGTGTATATTTTGATATTAATACGGGTGCATTTTCGATACAATACAGTCCAACATGGACTCGATCGATGCAAATATACCTCACGGTGTCTTAGTCGTTTATTACTTTTCTCAGTCACTTTACAATAGGAACCATGTGTAGACCGTAGAGTAACCAGTCATATATATATAGACATAAGTCACCTTGGTCAGGTCTGTATTCACGTGAGTAGTGATATTATAATTGTTTAATAAAAGCATAAGGAATATCTATAAAATTACCGAATAGTTATTCTCTTATTCATACTGTCTTATTCACTTATTCTAGCGTAGGTAATTGTACAAAATTACATCCTTTGTAGCTGAAGACGCGAAGTAATCTTTTAACCAGACGTAGAAGGAATAAGCCAATAAATACAGGTGGGGCTTAAAACACGGTCGGGCAAATTGCATACCGCCTAGACACTGCTTGCCCACTTCCGCTCCAGACGCCATTGTAAGGAATTGCAGTCTCGCCTTGTCTTGGCTAACTACATAATCAATAAAGAACAGATTAAAATCCTAAGAGACTTTACTTCTACTACAATTTCCTAGGGTTTGGCGCTCTCCTTGGTATTGGTTAGAAGCAGGAAGGAAGCTTAAATTCCTACACTCCGTGAAACGCATGAGTATCTGTATGGTGTAATTTATAATTTCTTCAATCTCTATACTCCACAACAAACAGATCTCCGGCAGTGTACCTTCTAGGTGCGTTTCCCTGACCAAGATGATGTATTGCTCCGACACCGGAGTATCGTCAGGAGATTTTGATTTCACAATGAAAAATTGTTAAGTGAGGAATTCTTCTTCTTCGAGAAGCACTCTCCATGAGAAGATTCCTGGGGCTCGATGACATCGGTGGGGTGAAAAATTCTCCAAATGTGTCGATTATAGCAAGTTATTGCAAAAATCACTAAGTGCCAGCAAAAAAGAACAAAGGAATAGAAAATGAATTAATTGATATAAAAGAAAAAATTAAATTAAAGATACATTTAACTTGGGAGACTAAATTACTAATCAGAGCAAATAATAATAATGAATAAATACTCGGCAATAATACGAATATATTAGGGGTATAAGCGGTGAAAGCGCATGTGGTAGGAGCTCGACTTCGCTATCCGGGGGCAGAGTTCGAATCCCAGGACTCACCTTCAACTTTTCTAAGTTATGTGCGTTTTAAGTAATTAAAATATCGCTTGCTTCAACGGTGAACATCTACATAATGTTCTCAAAGGTATGTGGAGTCCACCAAACTGCACTGGGCCAGCGTGGTGGCCTCAACCCTTTCTCGTTGTGGGAGGAGACCCATGCTCTGTAGTGGCCCGGTAATGGGTTGATGTGATGATGATGATGATGATTAGGGTTTTGTAACTGCCATACCCCTAACAGTTCAGCCAGCGACGATCTTAGACTGCATCATAACTTAATGACTGACCCCGCTTAAATAATTAATATCAGATATTCATCACTCAATAGAGTTTATCTTTCACTCTATATTTATAAGTAGAGCTCTCAAGTGGGGTACTGGTGCGGTGCCAATTCTCCTTTGCACCTAATGGAGGCCAATGACATACCACCGAAGGTTAAGTCTCGTTTATTTATAAACCATTAGCAATGTCAATTGTATTGTATTAGAACATCCATGTCAAATAAAATATTCATTCTACCTCCGCATAAAGGGAATGTTTTAACTTTTACCGCTGTCTGCGCTTCTTAGTCATTCTTGCACTTCATTGCCACTCATCAGGTTTTTAATATCTTACTTATAGAGTATCATCATATCGACCCATTACCGGCCCACTACAGAGCACGGGTCTCCTCCCACAATGAGAAGGGGTTAAGGAAGTCTACCACGTTGGCCCAGTATGGATTTGTGGACTCTACATACCTTTAAGAACATTATGTAGAATTCTCAGGCATGCAGGTTTGCTCACGATGTTTCTCTTCACCGTTGAAGCAAGTGATATTTTAATATGAATGATAGAACGTGATATTTTAATATGCTGGGATTCGAACTCGGCCCGCCGGAAGTGAAGCTGTCCTAACCACTGGGCTATCGCAGTTTTTAAATTAACTTAAATGCAATAAATATGACCTCCTTCAGCTCATTATTCAGGGGTAAATAGCCGGCAAAAGACCAACTGGCCGGAGAAGAACATCATGGCTAAAAATTTACGCCAATGGTTCGGGGAAAGTACCCGATCGTTGTTCCGTGCAGCTGCGTCCAAAGTCCAGATATCCGTAATGGTTGCCAACCTCCGATAAGAGCCGCCACTTCAAGAATTCATCTATAGGTCTAATGATATTGATGAGGATGATAACTAAAACAAATACTGGTCTGGCTAAAGCATTCAAATATCGAAACGAACCCACAGGAATACGAATTAGTTATTTTTATTAATGTTCTCAGGCTTCAAATTGCCTACCTATTCCCATCTCTCATCAAACTCGAAACGATTGCAGTAGGGTCTTAAACATACCTTGATGCATTTTGTGCCCTACTGCCTTTGGATTAAGAATACAAATCCAATTTGCCTGAATAAACACCTCACGTTTATGGCAAGTCACGAACTGTAAAGGGTTCGGTAGTTAGTTGGGAATTTCCTACGATTAACCATCGCCGCGTGTGTTTACGAGTGTGCAGTAACGACTGGCATACTCTTATTAAAGTCTCAAGTTTTATGTGCAGATAGAACTATATAACTAGCTGTTGCCCGCGACTTCGTCCGCTTTTGTTTGTGTTTTTGTTTTTAAAGCATCCCGTAGGAACAGTTTATTTGAGGGACGCGTGGCATTCAATTTAGTTGTACTTCTACTTATATTTTTAAGTTTTGTATTCTTGTAAAAAAAGGCTTGTCCTACAGATATTTTTAAGTTGTGTAAAAAATAGGGTGTGGTTTTAAAACAGGATTCATTAAAAAAATAATTATAACCGACCTATTTCGTTTAGGTTCGTAAATAATTCAGACCTTTAATTTTTTAGACTACCGGCGATCTAATAAAAATCCGCGAGAATCGAGAGTTCTCCTGAGATATGATTTCAAAAAGTTTTGAGAGTTATTGAATTCTATACAAAGAAGTCTATAGTTTCCTTTTAAGTTTAACTAACGAACGCTAAATAACTGAACTACTCCTTTTAATAGCTAACACAGAAAATTTAACGATAAACAATAACTATTATTAGCAAATGTTTTGTTAATTGTTTATTTACACATTGTGCTCATTTAATAACGGTTCAATGGCAACATATTATTTGCTAATCGTTTTACCGATTACGAAGCGATCAGCTTTGAGTTACTGGTTATTGTTTAAATTATTAAAAAACGATAGGTTGATATTAGCGCGTGAATACGATGCTTAATTGGTCGTTACGTTCTATTATTTTAGTAGCTGTTGCCCGCGACTTCGTCTACATTTTTTCGGTGCTAAAAATCGGGCTAGGTCAGTGCGGATTGGTGGACTCCAAACACCTTTGAGAACATTATGGCGAACTCTCAGGTATGCAGGTTTCCTCACGATGTTTTCCTTCACCGCTGAAGAAAGTGATATTTTAATTCTTACGAGTAAAACGCATTTATTACCTTAACTTTATCGATTGCATCCCTTTAAAGTGTTTAGGACTTCGGTGTGTGAGATAAGGGTTAAGGGTTTTACGAGAAAACATCAGATCAGAATGCAGATGTCACCAACCCTCCTTTTCCCGCGGATGTCGTACAATTCGACTAAGGGAGTGCAACGGAGAACGGACAGCGTCCTCTGTGACTACATCTTCTGCGATTAGCAACTCTTCTTTCCGGACCCATTATGGGCAAACCCTACCACTTGGAAAGACCTGCAGTCCAGCAGCTATTGATGATTGTTGAAATGGAATTCGTGTTAATTTTTTTTATTTTTTTATTTATTCTTTTATATCAGGCAAACTGTGTTTTTTATAGGCCCATATAACAAAACCTATTAAACACTATAAAATAATAAATGTAAATAACTATAAATACGGGAGTTTTTTTAAAACCAATATCTTATTTTTTTTCAGACCTTCGAATCTCCCAGCGAAATGCACAGAAGAGGCGCTCAGGCACAAGGCGGAACACGCACGTATGGTAGAGGCGGCGAGGCGTAGGGTCGAGCGCGAGGCGGCCGCGAGGCATGCGCGACTGCAAGAGTCGCTACGTATGGAGGAACGCCTCGCGAGGCACGCGCGAGAATGGACACAGAACATATTACCTGATTGGTCTAACATGTAAGTATGTAACAAGCATCTTACCGCGACCGCCCAGTAAACTGGTGAAGTTTCTCTGGTCTGATCTGGTGGGACGCTTTGGCCTTGTCTAATTACCACTCTACCGACAAAGACTTATCGCTCGCTTGATTTAGCGTTCCGGTACGATGTCATTGTTGATGTGATGATAAAACTGCTATATCCCTAACAGGTTACCCCGTTACCATCTTAGACTGTATTATCCCTTACCAAGAGGTAATTTTGCAGTCAACTTGTAGTGAAATAAAGATAAACTGGTCTGGACATTTTCCTGGACTGTCTCAAGAGAAAGAAAAACTATTTTTATTACAAAATGTCAGGAGTATTTTTGTTGACCTTCCTGGCGCGGTGGTGAGCGCTAAGTTCTTGTAAGTAGGAGGTTCCGAATACCAGTGGCGTGCACTTTGTACATTCACAAAAGCACTGCCTACCCTAAAATTGATATATAACTCGTATAAAAGTGTTGCACTCTTCCCCGTGCGTGCATATCCAGGTAAGGAGCCCAGTGCACACCACTGCCGGTTTATATCCCCGGCACCTCCCAAATAATATAAGTGTGAACACAGAAATAAGAACGTACAGACACCGTGTACACATGTTGAAGCATAAAAAACCACTCCACTTTATAAGTGTTTCTCGAACAGCAGGGCTTGCACGGGCAGGAGTTAAACATGATATCCCCCGATTATATCCCCTGAAAAGCGATATAATTAACGCGTCCATCTGCAAAATCACTGGAACATGGAATAGGAGAAGTTTACCCCTGTTTATTAATACATATATATTATTTGGATATTATTTCCACTTCTGCGCCAGTGCTCGAGAGATAGTTGCGAGAAGGTAAACTTTTATCCTTTCCCCGGGGATATAATTGTGTCCTGCCCATGCTAGCCGTGCAGGAGGTATCTTCAACAGTTGACAGTAATTATTTTGTCTCTACTAACTAGCAAGATTCCGCGGATGTAAAGTGAGACGTGCGCGGGGCGTTTTCTCTGTGATGGACACAATGCTTGCAATAATGGCTGAATAAGGATTCTGTATGTTCTTAATTCTGTGTGTGTAATAAAAAACGACGTAGACTTCTCCCGCTGGCGTGCTATGGCAGGTGGACAAGTTAATATTTACCCCTGTCAGGAGATATAATCGGGGATTATACTCTTTGCTATGCTAGCCATGCAGTGGTCAGAATTTTCTTTAATATGGGCCTCATAAGAAGGCTCAGAATCACTCAGCGGGCGGTGGAGAGAGCTATGCTCGGAGTATCTCTACGCGATCAGAAATGTGGAGATTCGTGGAAGAACCAGAGTTACCGACATAGCTCAACGAGTCGCGAAGCTGAAGTGGCAATGGACGTGGCACATTGTTCGGACAAAGGATGGACGTTGGGGTCCCAAGGTGCTGGAATAGCAGCTCCGAACTGGTAAGCGCAGCGTCGGTCGACCCCAACAAGGTAGACACACCATTAAGCGCGTCACAGGCGCGTACAAAAGACCAATGTTCAACAGCTGATGTCTATCGGTTGATATGACGATGGTAATAATGATACGCCAACCTCTCTCATATCCCTGAGATTCCCACGATAGTAAAGCACGACCGGTCAAAAGTGCTTCCGCGTATCATTATGGTTTATCGAAGCAGCAAGGCGAAAGTTATAAAAGCCTACAGTCAATTTAACCTTCCAGTTATGCGAACAGTGAAAGTGGCTATAAGTAGTACACCGTTGTAATAATAATCGGTAAAAATCATCGGTAAAAAATAGAAAATCGGAATAACGTTACCGCAAAAATTAGCTTAGTGCGCAGTGCAAAGCTAAAACAGGAAAACATAATTAGATTTTACCCACTGACATGTCTAGCAATAAACCGGTTTTCTTGTTATTCTGCTCTTTAAATACTTCGACCTTGAACCTCGGGAATTTGGCATTAAACCAATTTAATTGGATAGTAAATAAAAAGATTGTTAAAAAACTCTGTTCATCTCTTCTTCTTTAGGTTTTTCTGATATAAATGTGATCATGAAGTGGTCGTCGTTTACGTCCAAACTAACCTGTTTTTAATAACATCAGCTTGACGGCTGATGGCGTATTAGGCAGTAACCCCCAACCCAGACTGGGTGTTTATTTGTATATTATAAGTATTTACGTACCTATATTATTCATAAAAAAATTATAAGTTAGCAGTCACATTAGTATCCATTAAAGAAGCTACGCTTACTTTCGGGCTAGATGGGGATGTGTGAATTGCCGTAGTATAGCCGTATTTAATAAATAATGACGGCCGATTGGCGCAGTTTGCAGCGACCCTGCTTTCTGAGCCGAAGGCCGTGGGTTCGATTCCCACAACTGGAAAATGTTTGTGTGATGAGCATGAATGTTTTTCAGTGTCTGGGTGTTTATATATATATATTCTAAGTATTTATGTATATTATTCATAAAAATAGTCATCTTAGTACCCATAACACAAGCTATGCTTACTTCGGGGCTAGGTGGTGATGTGTGTATTGTCGTAGTATATTTATTTATATAAAAAAAAAAAAAAATTCTATTGGTACAGAAATTGTTAAAATCGGCCTAGTAGTTTCTGAGCCTAAATGGTACAAACCAACAAACAAAAAACCATTTCCTCTTTATAACATTAGTAAAGTATAGTACGGAAGTTTCAGTTGGTACCTCCGTCATATACCTAAGAAACGAATGCATCATTCTATAGAAGCAGGTTATATGTATTGGAAATGTAACAATGGTGAAGTTTTACGCCGGCACTATTGTTATTTTACTGTTTTCTTCACACCTGCCTATTGTAATGATTGTTTCAACTGTGCCCATTTCTAATACGATCATACAATATACGAGTACATACGTATTTTTTTTTTTTGGTATAATATTTCCGTTGTTTATTGTGAACGGCTATGTTTACAATGATCCATAGCCAGTTAAACAATTATAATCATATGTCAAAGCCAAAGTCAATGTCAAAAATATCTTTATTCAAGTAGGCCCATAGATGGCACTTTTGATGCGTACATAAGAATTACACTTACACATTTCTCTCAATTTACAAATACGACAATAGAAAATAAACAAATAATTTAGCCACCTCAGGTGGATGAATTTTCGAAAATCCTTGCTAAGCGGACGGCTGTGTTATAATATCTATCTGTTTTGCCCAGCTCAAGAAAAATAACGACTTCGTTATACAACTAAAAAACAAGAAATAAATAATTTTTATGACCTGCCATTTCTTTGTTTACAGGAAGAACAGCAAACGCACCCTCGAACTGTGGTGGAGTGGGCTTCCCCCGGCCATCAGGGGCCGAGTCTGGCAACTGGCCATCGAGAACAAACTCAAAATATCCCATGACAATTACCAGGATTACGTTACCAAAGCGAAACAGAAACTACACGAGGCACAGTTAAGGAGAAAAAGATTAAAAATCAACTCAAAAAACACGTGTAACTGCAAGAAGGAAGATAAAATCGAAGATCAGAAAGTAGACGACAGATTGTCCGCCGACGAATTCGCCAGGACCGACGAAAGGTCCTCGAAAAGATCGTCGAAAACTGACGATAGTAACGAGAAATCTGACAAAAGGTTGGGTTTGCCCAGGAACTTTAGCGAGCAGAATCTAAAGACATTAACAGTCGATCCGCCAAAGAAGTGTTGCTCGAAATCCAATCCGAATCTACTGGATTACAGTGACGAGTGTTCAATGGAGCTGATACAGCTGGATATAGCTAGGACTTTCCCACACCTGTGTATATTTCAGCCAGGCGGGCCGTATTTTGATGTGTTACACGAGTTGCTGGCGGCTTATGTGTGCTACAGGCCAGACGTTGGGTATATCCAGGTATGTGTTGTTTCCATATTTATTCTTCTGGCTCTTTTTTTGTGTGTGGTCGGTCAACATGTCTTGTTCCACACATTACTACGAGTTGCTGGCGGCTTATGTGTGCTACAGGCCAGACGTTGGGTATATCCAGGTATGTGTTGTTTCCATATTTATTCTTCTGGCCATTATTTTATATGTGGTCGATCACACATAACTGTTAGCGGTCAACTCACTATCTTACCTCTTACGCTACACTTTGCACATCCAGAGCTTCAAAACTCGTTGAGGTTAGTCCGTTCGTTCTATTGTCAGGAGAACATGAAATTATTTTGTCCGTCGAATAGAATATAATAAACCCAACATTCTCGAGTACTGGGCCCTTACTACTGTCACTTGAAACAGTATTATTTTAAAAGGCATGTTTATTAAAACGCCTAGATGCCTAAAATAAGGAAAAAACACTACATTCTAACTATTTACTTGTGTTTTTACTTTTTACCTGTGTTTTGAATTTACTCACTTTTAAATGCTTACAGAAACAACTGTGACATTTATAGTAGTTCTTTGACCTCATTAAAAAAACATGTCAAACATTTACTTACATAGCTTAAATTAATTTATTTTCCGTTTTAATTTTATACCATTACTTTTCTTTGTATAGTTTTGCAGAAATTCAGTTTTAAATTTTGCTTTGTTGGTTGATTAGCTTTTAAATTATTTTAATTAAGCACGCTGTGGTCATTTATAGAAGGTTTCAATCTCCTGTCTTTCTATCCAAATTGTTACCAGTTTAATGAACCAATTAAAAAAAAAATCTATAACTTATATTCTTTTGTTTGAAATTTCTGTCTATAGTGAACAGGACTCATACATCGTTTTATGGAATCGCATGCTCAAGGTCAGTTTACGGCACGATCATAGGTCGGACTGCACTCCCAAGGAATTTAAACTTTCCTTAAGATAAGAAGGAGTTTCTCTTCTCATCATGAGGGGAGAATCGAGGTTGGTGATGGCTTAACCCTGATGATCTAGTTCCCAAATTCCGCATGGTTCAGAACAGTATTTATGTTTCAGGGAATGTCGTTCATAGCGGCTGTGCTGATACTCAACATGGAGGCGCCGCAAGCGTTCGTCTGCTTCGCGAACTTGCTGGACGGGCCGGTACTCCGAGCCGCCTTTACTAGGGACGGTGATACTATGCAGGTAAACACCTTTGGAACTCTCGAAACGCGATGCGTCGTACCACACCTTACTTAGTTGATAAGTTTGGATAGAAGCAGGCGTTACTTTGCGGAATTCCATGATATGCAATGAAAATTAAGCTTATGTTTTTGTTTATATTTAAATTAAGTTTTCTTATATTGTAATATTTTATATGCTTATAATTTTTAATTTCGTAACATAGAATTTTTAGCTTCTGTGGTTTAATACATCGACCAGACTGTTTTTCGCAGTTAGTGGGCAGCGACTCTGCTTAATACTCATAACACAAGCTACGCTTACTTTGGGGCTAGATGGCGATGTGTTTACTGTCATAAAGAAATATATATATTTCATTTCATTTATTCAGAATATTGGTAAGGATACAGAATTGACACAATAAACATGGTGCCACGATAACTGTTGCAGTTGTATAAACTGTGTCGCAACAATTAATGCCCACCTCCAACAATAAATGTATAGCACCAATAAGACAAAAGTAGAACACAGTAAATGCCAATAAAAAAAAAGAGAATAAGAGTCAATTAAAATAATAAAAACATGCAGCGACTTATTTAGTGCGGGTGTGTGTGTGTGAGTGTGTGTCGTTATGTGTATGTCTATAGTTTGGGCCTTTTTTTTTAAATCTGTTGAAGTAGGAAGAATCATTTTATTATCTTTTCTACATCACTGTAGGATAGATTCCTAAGCCAATGTATAATAGCACTTCTACATTTATGGACATTTAAAGGATATATATTTAATGTAAAATTAATTTTGTTATAAAGGGTACAGCTAGCATTGTGAAATTGTCTTTTAGCAAGCATAGTGCGGCATGGTTTAATCTGACAAACGCGATCAGATCTTCTCTTTTCCGTATAGACACTTGGATTAAAATGCAATTCACGGTGTTTCCTTAAAATGACATGAAGGATATATATTTTCCTGACTGAAAGTACTTCAGTAATATTGTATAGTTCGACCGATGGGAACCTAACCGGCTTACCTAACATAACTTTTAGAACAGCTTTCTGTGTTCTTTCTAGTCTCAGCAGTAAGGTTTTGCTACAATTACCCCACGAAGTGATACAGTAAGATAAGATTGTATATACCTATTATCAATTTCAGATCCATAATTAATAAACCTTTATAAACTATTTTTCGTCTGATAGGAGACTTTCTAGGGAGATTTAGGAAAACAAACGGTTCCCACGGGCTTTGAAAAAACTTTGGCTACGAACTTTTTTTTATTTTTATGCCACAGGTTAGCCCTTGACTCACTAGGGTAAATGATGATGTAGTCTTAAGATGGTAGCGGGCTAACCTGTTAGGGAGTATGGTAGTCATACCCCCTAATCGGTTTCTACACGACATCGCACCGGAACACTAAATCACTTAGCGTCTTTGTCGGTAGGGTATCTAGCCACGGCCAAAGCCTCCCACCAAACAAAGAACAACAGCCAGTTATTCATATATCCTTTGCAGCGTCTCTGGAAAGCCTACGGAACCCTCCTGCATCACAACCTACCGTCCCTGGCGGATGTGCTGGCTCCAGAGCTGTACTTACTCGAGTGGTTGTACACCGCGTTCGCGAAAGCCATGCCTTTGGACGCAGCTTGCAGAGTGTGGGACGTGTTCCTACGAGATGGCGATACCTTCCTGTTTAATACGGCATTGGGTAAGGAATATTATATTTATAGGGTTCTGTTAATTCATAGATTAACGTTGTTTAACATTTAACGCATACAGTAATACCCCGCTTTACGCGACCCCGTTATGCGCGGTTTCAATTTAACAAATTTCGCACTAAAATGCCTAAAAGAGTACGTATAAACATAATGCAGTCATCAACTTTCCTTAAGTGTCTTGACCGTGTGTCAAACAATTAAAAACAGTGTTGGGTGTTATGAACGTACTTTACAAGAACGTAAAAAAAAAACGCTACCCAAAAGACAACAGACAATATGTATTTTTCAGTAAATTATAATTAATAGTATGTATTGCATAAAGTGTTCTTAGAATTAAAGTGATGGATTAAAATGATTCGTAATTTTTGTATCAAACTTTGACTATGTTTCATCATAAACCTCGCGATATACGCGAATTTCAGTTAACGCGAACTTCAGTTAACGCGATTTTTTCCGGAATGTATCCCTCGCGAAAAGCGTAGCGGGGTATTTAAAGTTTTTTTTTTTTTTATCTTCTTTACATGGTATAAAACCAAAGTCGCTCCCGCCGTCTGTACGCGTGTTTATTCGTAGTTAAAATCCATATAATAGCAGAGAAAGCAATGAAATTAAACAAAATTGTAATGTTATGGCGTAACAAACATATTTTTGTGCGCTTACATTGAAAACGCGGGTTAAACCTTATTAGCCCGGTGGGTAGGATTTCGATTTCACTTTCGGGGAGCCGAGTTCATATCCCAGCGCACACCTCTAAATTTTCTAAGTTATGTGCGTTTTAAGAAATGAAAATATCACTTGCTAAAATGAAGGAAAAAATCGATACATAACAAATCTGCATGCCTGGGAGTTCTCCATAATGTTCTCGAAAGGGATATGGAGTCCACCAATCCACACTGGGCCAGCGTGGTGGACTATGGCCTTAACCCCTTCTCATTGTGGGAGGAGACCCGGAACCTGTAGTGGGCCGGTAATGGGTTGATATGACGACGATGTCATTATCAAACACTCCAAACTGCAACACATAAGTATTAAACCGTGCGAAGCCGGGGACGGTCGCTAGTTATTAATAAATTTTGAAACAGTTCTAGATGGCGCTCTTTTATTTCTATATAAATCGTAGATAACTTTAACGCCATGGAATAAGTAAACTTAGGTATTAAATATATTATTTATTATTAACGGCCGATTGGCGCAGTGGGCAGCGACCCTGCTTTCTGTTTCCAAGGCCGTGGGTTCGATTCCCACAACTGGAAAATGTTTGTGTGATGAACATGAATGTTTTTCATTGTCTGGGTGTTTATATATATATTTTAAATATTTATGTATATTACTCATTAAAATATTCATCAGTCATCTTAGCACCCATAACACACCCATACTTTGGGGCTAGATGGCGATGTGTGTATGGTCGTAGTGTATTTATTTATTTATTTATTACGTTGTTATTGTTGTTTGTGCCGAAATTCTTGGCGCAGTATTGTTGTCTGTTGTTTATAGTGCGAGGAATTTAACATTTCTGTACTTTTTTCTGGTGTAGTCTGCGTTTCGGTAACGTGCCGTGTTAACTATAGTGTTAACTAGTTATAAAATTGCCAAAGGTGAGATTGCTGTCAATGGCAAAAAGATATAAATGTCCCAACTGACAGAAGTAAGTCACGCATTCTTTCCGCGGCCGAATGTTAACGTATCGTTATCCATCCACAGGCATCCTCCACCTATACCAGGATGAGCTCAAAGACATGGACTTCATAGCCGCAGCGCAGTTCCTCACCAAACTCCCCGAGGACCTGGACCCCGAGGCGCTGTTCAGAAGCATATCCTCTGTAAGCATGACCCTAGACGGCATGTCCTTCGAGGAGCTGGTCTCCTGTTCCAGTCTGGACGAAGACGTCAGTGCAAGGTTATGATACTATGCCGGCGAGTTTTGGACGGACATACTCCAACTTAAATTCATCTGGAGGTGATAAGTTTAGTAATAATCCGATTTATAACGTGTGGGTTTTTGTCGGTGTATACCCGACTATTTGGGAACCCGGCTGAATTTTTGCTTTTTTCTAAGTTCGCTGTATTATTTTGGGAACATTCTACTTTTATATTCGATCAAGTTATACTTTACTAAGATCGATTCGTATAGGATCGACACACCGCCATCTAGTGATAATACTGTTTCCCAGTATTATAACTAGAATGCCACATTCGAGTCTTCTCCGTTTTGCCATGACCAATGGGGGTCCTCGAAGCTACGTCTCCTTGTCCAAAGTTTTGCTCACTGGCAGACTCTGCTTCCTGGACTTTGTTTTCAGCCTAACTAGGGGGCCATCTTGTGGTAATACTGCTTCCCAGTATTGTGGCAGTACTGCTTCCCATTTTTGTGGCAATACTGCATCCCAGTATTGTGGCAATACTGCTTCCCAGTATTGTGGCAATACTGCTTCCCAGTATTGTGGCAATACTGCTTCCCAGTATTGTGGCAATACTGCTTCCCAGTTATGTGGCAATACTGCTTCCCAGTTTTGTGGCAATACTGTTTCTCAGTAATGTGGCAATACTGCTTCCCATTAATGTGGCAATACTGCTTCCCAGTATTGTATTTAAAGGGCCCTCTTTCAATTCCATACAAATCATTGTTAACTATGACGCGATCGAAGAGTTAGAAAATCCCACACTGGGCACTCTGGACTTTTGTTGTCTTCACAAATAATTAGATTTAGGTCAAGTGGGTTTTTATTGGAGCACACTTTACTAGCTGCAACATGGGTCTTTAGGTATCAAAGATTACATCATTTCACTATCTATAATCTATCTCGATTCACCTTGAGTTAATCGTCATTATGTCAACCGATGGACGTCTAATGCTGGACATAGCTCTTTTGTAGGGATTCGAGCACAACGGTTTTGTACTGATTCTGTTCTGGGACTGTTTTGTCGTCTTTACGTTTTCCTTTGTAATGTCACTATTCCAGCTCCTTTGAACTCCAACCAGTGGCATGCAATACGTACATACACAAATGCACTGCTTACCCTAAAATACATAAGTCAAGTTTTTTTACTAGCCATATTTCTTCTTTATGCCTACCCTGGTCAGAGAACTCGTGCACGCCAATGACTCGTACCATCATTCATCCGATCTAATTGCCACATTAGCGTCACAACTTTCTATATCCAGTTCCTTCTAAAGATCTTTTGGTTTGATCATTTAGATATACTCCGAGCATGACTCTGTATTGTGCACAGAGTGACTCTGAGTGCCTAGTCTGACTTTTTTTACCTACATCAACCAATACGTTCGCGTGAAAGCTAATGTTAAGAACGCCATCTAGTGACAATTCTGTTTCCCAGTATTGTTCTTAGATGGCGCTTTTCGATTCAATACAAAACTTAGTTTACTTTCACGCGATCGAATACGTACAAAACTTCTACTAGGCACCCAGAACTTTCTTATGTGGCTTACAAGTTAGCGATCACTTTTCGGAGCTATAAGTCATTATTGCCAACATGTATCTAGAACTTTTTAAATAAAGATAAATTTTCTCCTCTATCTCAAATTATATTAAATTTCATGTCTATATATTATAACTAATAATAAACTGTGTGTAAATATTCTATCAATAAAATTATGACGATCTATCACAAGCCTATAATAATAATGTTATAATGAATCTTAGTTAGATATATTGAAATAGATAGATATTCAAAATAATAAATTTTAGCTACTAATTTTTTATAGGTAGCCCTCGCAAACATATCATATTGTTCTATTAGTTGGGTACCATAAGGGCGTTCTTGTACAATCCACCGCACTGCATGATATGTGTTAACATCACACCACGTTTAATAGCGTTTTGTGTCATCCGGGGAAGTACTGCCGCCATGCTTATTTCTGCCGCTAAGCAGCATTTGCAATGATGAGTTCCGGCCGGTGTAATTTGCTTTATGCGGTTACACCGAAATGCTGCTTAGCGGCAAAAAAAACATTGCGGCAGAATTGCTTCGGACGAGCTCAGCCACAGAAAGCTCCACTGGTCGTGCCGTACGGTAGCTCGTGTTAAATACCTTTAGAGCCTTGCAAATAAACTTGAAATAACATCCAAATAGTTATTGAGTGGTTTTTCATGCTCTGCCATTTAAAAGGTGCTGTCAGTTGTAGTGAGACAGAACTCTGGATAACTATTACTTCACGTTAATTTGTAAAGCTTAGTGTTAGATTTGAACTCGTAATCTTACAGTCGTTTTTGAGTAGCGAAACACTATTAACTACAAAGAAAATTGGACCTAATAAACCTTCTATACAACTAAATTCTTTGCATCTAATTTTCGCTTGAAGTAGCTATGGTAGCTCTGCATATGTATACGAAATTCAGCCCTAGAGCAAATATAATTAGGTCCAGTTTACTCTGGCATTACAATTTTTTGATACTTAAAAATGACTGCGAGCATGCACATCTCTTAAGTACAGAAATATAAGAGATTATCTTTCGATAATCGATTTGAGAAAATCAAAAATTTAAATTGTTTGGTATTTCCTCGCCTTAATTTTACATCAGCAATATATTTGAACCAACCTCGACTCAATAGCCTGTAACGTGGTAGTAGGACATAGAACACTGCTGCCCGCTTTCTGTTACATTCCTTTAGTCGCCTCGTACGAAAACCGCGGGAAGAGAAGGGGTGGTGACATCTGTATCCTATATGGGGTATACCACATCAATCTAAATAAAAATAAATTGTAAATAATATTATAGGAAATCGTCAATTAAAAATATAATATTAATGTATGATAATTATTATAGTAATTCGTAATGTAACAAAACCAACGAGTAGTGACCGGCCTAATAGTTAATGAATCGAATGATCTTTCGACGCATAATCTTAACTCTAGTTTATATCTATTGTAATTTAAAAAAAAAACTATTTATTGCTCGATTGATGTAAAATAAAAGTTTTATTTCAAAAATGCTTTTAAAATACTTATAGAGGTGTTTTTGGTAAAATACCGCATTTCATAAAGTTGGAATCCTTACGATAAATGCAATAACTAGTTAGTTTCGATTAATTCTGTTTCAAATGGTATATAAAATAATGACTAACCTTTCTACTCTAAAGTTATGTCTATCGTGAGCCCTATATCACAGACCCAATAATTCAAATTCAAAAATTCTTTATTCTTGTAGGCCTATCACAGGCACTTATGAAGCGTTCATACAATTATTTTAGAGATGATAACTTCGTTCGCCAACTTAAATCTAAAGCTACGAGAGTTCCAAACGCACCCTAGTCTAAGAGCCTACAACAAACTTAGTCGGGTAGTTTGTTATTATCACCATCTCTTATCTTAAACCAAATGGAATATTTAAAAAAATAAAACCGTCTGTTGAAATAAATGAATGGGACCATTTCGGAATAAACCCCTGTTAAAACAAAATAAAAGTATTTTGTGTTTTGAAGGTCTGTAAAAAACTAGATTCGTCATAGATTTCTTAAAGACGTCTAAGAAGACAATCAAGAACATATCAAAATGGTTCGGATTTTGGAATATATTACAGGCACACCGACTTGTAACTGGAGTTATTGCACTTTTCGTAAGGACACCAGAATGACGTGTTTTTTTGTCTATATTTCGGTATGTGTCGGTAAATGTCTGTTTTATTCTACATCAGTATTCGTTGTGCACTGTTTTTTCAATTTGTTGCTGCAAAATTTATATAATAATGTTAAATTTTATGAAATAATTATCGTTACAATCTTTTTAATTTAAAATTCTGTAGTGTGTACATTTAAGAGTTCTTTTGATCCGGCTACGGTTTTACTGATTTTATTTCAAATCATGTCTTTTGTATGAAGATGATCTGTGAGCAACCTTCCAGAAACCGTAGAAATTACATGTACCTTATCATTGCATTAGGAACATATAAATTTTGCGTCAACATAACTATGTCTCTTCGTCGTTTATATTTGTATATAAAATCATTTCATATATTTTAAATTGATCAGCTTTAAAACAATGTCTTAATGTACGCATCTTGCCATTCGATTTAAAAATATTATAATCAAATGTAAAATTAAAAAATATACCACTTCTGCTTCGCGCCCTCTTGTTCTTACATGTGCGGTACGAAATAATTATTATGTCTACTTTTTTCTCGACTTATTTCTGTAAGATATGAAATAGAAATACGCGTAGACTTACCCTACTGGGCAGGAGACATGATCTCAACGGATTTTTTGTCTTTTATAAAAATTGTACAAGGAAAAAGTTGTGAAGCAAAAATTTTTCAGTACTCTCTTTGACTTTATCGAAATAGTACTCCTTTCCAACTACGCTTGTATAACAACCACATCAGAATAGGTCCAGTCTGTTACCTCAAAGGCCTTCATCTCCATTATATTATTGTGGGTAAAATTAAAATTTTATCAATACCATAATAACACCAATTTTGTTGTAGACAAAACTTTAGCTTTTAAATGTTATAAGAAAAAAATAAATAGTGAAATAGTTCGTAAAGATCATAAA
Source organism: Pararge aegeria (assembly GCF_905163445.1). Lineage (NCBI taxonomy): Eukaryota > Metazoa > Arthropoda > Insecta > Lepidoptera > Nymphalidae > Pararge > Pararge aegeria. The sequence goes on along the minus strand of NC_053195.1, from coordinate 2,399,596 downwards.
TTAAATTGTTTGTAACGCCCTTACCGAATCCACGACACGAGCAGCGTGTTGATTCAAATTGTATAGGACAAGAATTGCTACAAATATAAAAGACACCGCGTTAACTGTAGGTACTGGGTTTCTGGCCATATAATTTTTTTTTTTTTCTTATTAACGATATGGGTCCGGCCTGCTTGTCGCTTTGACCAAAACCAATTTGAGGTATGGTTTTATATATTGTACTTTTTATCTTTATTCAACTTCTATATTATTATTATAATTTATAATCACATATTATTTTTAGCATTTCAAATAAAATATTATGGAGTTTTAATTCTGTTTTTTAGAGAAAAAAAAAAGAAGGTTATATTTGGATTTTGAGTTTTTACACTGAAATATATTTTATGGAAATTATAACAACAGTGTTTGTTGCATTCAGATTTTTGGTTTTTATTTTAGATAGTGAATTTTTATCGGTTTTGGAAAAGTTTATATATATTTCTTTTTTCCTTACGTCGTTTTAACGCCTTATGCAGTCCCATAGTTTCCACACTCCACCATTATGGGAGAATTTATTAGTATTGTATTGCAGAGAACGAGGGCCTGTGTTCGATACCGGGGTCTGGACAATATACAGTATTGTATTTACGAAACTAACGCATCAGGGGTTATTCAAACAGGGCTGTGAGTTTGAGAACCGAGCCTTAGGATTTAAATTGTATCTAATAATGTAAATACGTGCAGATATGTGCAGTTTCGTGTAACACTTTATCTAAACTCATTTCTTAAGATCAGAAATATTCAAACAGTATAATAATCTATAGGATAATGTAAAGGCTTAAAGCTTAACATTTAGTATATTTGAACGTTTTCGAAATAAATTAAAGACCTTTTAGTATGGGCAGCGTTTTCAATTGCCAATTCCCGAGTATTTAATCAGCCCTTAAAAAACAAAGCTTTACTAAATTTGATGATGGTTGCAATTAAATTTTTTTTTCATTTTTTTTTTTGAATTTTTTAAATGCTCCGGATTTTAAGAAATGAGTTTTAATAAACATAATTAAAAATATTGGTGTGTTTGAAATACTATTGTAATGAAATAGAATATTATTGTTTAATTCTTTAAATTTAAAATGCATATAAACATTGAAATTGCGTCTCTCAAGCAATCGCGGCTTGGGTGCTTTGCCAATTATTTTTTTATATGCATTTTAAATATATTATATTTGATTTATCCTCAAAGTGTAGGTAAACACTTTGAGGGCCTGTTTCACCACCTTAGAAACATTTCGGATAGTATAACGTAAGTTTTGTCACTTTCTAACACCATGCGTAGGAGATGCGGCATGTGAAAAAGACAATTGTGAATAAGCTATCGGACGCTTATTAAAAAAAAAAAAACTATCGAAAAAAATATCTTATCAAAAAGGTGGGTGAAAAGGGCTCTAATTAAAAAAAAAATATTTTTATTGATCTATCCCCTTACAAATAAGCGTTGCATAATGTTATCGTAATACAATGTTTTGTCTTCTTCTTACGAATGCAAAATGGCTGGTAAAACGTTTGACGGCCGTTTGGCGCAGTGGGCAGCGACCCTGCTTTATGAGTCCAGGGCCGTGGGTTCGATTCCCACAACTGGAAAGTGTTTGTGTGATGAACATGAATGTTTTTCAGTGTCTGGGTGTTTATATGTATATTATAAGTATTTATGTATGTTATTCATAAAAATATTCATCAGTCGCCTTGGTACCCATAACACAAGCTACGCTTACTTTGGGGCTAGGTGGCGATGTGTGTATTGTCGTAGTATATAAAAAAAAAAAGATATAGAGTAAACATTGTGTAACCATTTTTGTGTTCCTGTCTGAACGGCGTAGTTGCCGGTGTTATTACAGGCAAATGAGGTTTAAACCTACGCCTTAGGTTGATGGACTCTGAGAAGGAAACCATCAGGTGGATTTTTTAATATTAAATAATTGACGGATTAAGCAAACGGCTCCGCCAATATTACCATAAAAAAAAAGTAAACATCTATACAACGATTATAAGTAAGGTATTAAATATATATTTTAGTGATAGCTGAATAAATTGCAGTTGTGATGTTGACTGATATTATAACAATGCCATCTCGATTAATTAGCATAGTAAGATATGTAATTGTCTATAATTATAATGCAACTCGGCCCCAGATCTATGTTTGATTGTAAAATAAAATTATTAATGACGAATTTTGACTTTTGTGTTGTACCTTCCCACGTTTGAAAGCAATTGCTAGCTAGCAAGGATTTGTTTTTCTTGTACTTATCAGTAATCCCTACTAATATTATAAATGTCAATGTAAATTTTTTCACGGAAAAACTACTTAACCGATCCTCATGAAATTTAGTATACATATTCTTGGAAGTGTTAGAAGTAATATAGGATACTTTTTATACCGACATTTATCGCGTTTCCTTTGGGAGAGGGGATGAAAGTGTTTGATGATTTTGCACCATAACTCCGACAAATTATAACAAATTTAAATAATTCTTTTTGTACTTTAGAGGTTATAATATGTGTTTAATTTTGCCCAAACTGTAGTTGGAGATAGAGGACAGAAATCCTCAGCGGACAGCAGCAAACCCCTCATTTAAGGCTTAGCTATTACTGAATACTTTAATTTTTTTTAGAACTACAATAAATTTAATGTCACATCAAAAAACAAAATCAAACGCAGACGAAGTCGCGGGCAACAGCTAGTAACTATTTTAATTAAAAACATAAAACAGCCCCGCTACTTAATAGTATCTAGTATTCTATTAGTCAAGCCTAATATATACCTATAATACTTATATTCGCCAAATTGTCGTGGCGGCCATCTTGGATTTGAAATCAATCGTAGTGTACAGTATTCTTCTATCCAAGCCGATTTTCGTCTGGCTGAACACTACTGAGTGGCACCTTTTAAACCAAAATCGGTTCATCCATTCGGGAGCCACGATACCACAGACTGTGTGTCTGTGGCATCACACACACACACCTACTCATACACACGCACACACACATAAATTTTATTTTATTATCGACCTATGAACGGTCCACTATAGGGTACTAAAGGTCTCCGCTCAGACTGAGAAGTGTTTAGGCCGTAGTCCACCACGCTGGACAAATGCTGATAGGTAGACTACGCACGCAAAGTCAAAGTCAAAGTCAAATATTTCTTTATTCAAATAGGCACATAGATGGCACTTTTGATGCGTTATTATATACAAAATGTGTACACGCCTTGGAGAACATGTAGGATTCTCAGGCATATAGTTTTCCTCACGACTTTTTCCTTAACCGTTAAAGCAAAAGATATTTTTAAATTTGGACGACCGATTGGCGCAGTGGGCAGCGACCCTTTTTTCTGAGTCAAGGACGTGGGTTCGATTCCCACAACTGTTTGTGTGATGAACATGAATGTTTTTCAGTGTCTGGCTGTTTATATGTATATTATAAGTATTTATGCATATGTATTATTCATAAAAATATTCATTAGTCATCTCCAGTACCCATTACATAAGCTACGCTTACTTTGGGGCTAGATGGCGATGTGTGCGTTGTCGTAGTATATAAATAAAATTACTACTACCACTGCCACTAGTTTATCACCGCCACCGGTACATACTAACAAGACAATGCCGGTAGAATATGCTCTAAACTTGCAATTTATTGTTATCAATATCAACGCCAGGTTACGTCTATTTTGACCCTGTGGCGTCAGAAGCAATGATAATAGAGGCCCAAACGTGCCCCGTAGACTCCTAAGTTCTATCAATTCATCTGTTCTATACGCTGCTGACTATATGTAAGTATATACTGGGTGACATTCTCGGATAGGTCAGTTAAGTGAAATCTGTATGGAGGAATTTGTTCTAACTATTTTGGGCGAAAAACCAACCGTACCTACCGTTACCTATACATATTTTACAATGCAAATTTTTTAAATACGTGTTTTTCTAAAGAACCTTGCAAATCGACCAAGTACATGTTTATCTTAAATAAACTAAATATTTTCTTAATAATAATGATTAACGGAAATAATTGGTTCAGCTTTACATTTGCTTACAAGATAGAATAAATGTTGTCAAACGTTGAGTAAAGAATACACCATCAAATCAAGAGATAGAAGTTATCAATATCTTGATTGCTTCTTCGCAATCAAATTTGCATTCTGAACAGAACTACTCGATGTCTCAGATGAAAGTGTTGCCTGTGACTTAGTCCGCATTTTTTATGGGATTTTCTGAAATCCCGTGGGAATCGCTATTGTCTCCGGAATTCAAAGTATCCTATCCATCTTCAGGGTGAAAGCTATCCTTTGCAACACTTCAATAAGCTCGGTTAAGCCATGCAAAGATAACAAAAAATATTTGTTTTAATCCTCCGGAAATTTTGGCTCGGTGCTTTTTCGGGATAAAAGTATACTGTATTCATCTACATACAGGTTGCAAGATATCTTTCATCGTAATGTGAACGTACGTAACTAACAAATAAATAAACAGAGACATTTTCACGTTTATACTATTACTTAAGTATCCAAGATGGTTCGTTTGTCTTACTTCACGCAGCAACGGAAGAACAGATTGGCATTGCATACAGAAATTTAAAGAGGCTTAGGTTATTTTTTTATCTCGTAAAACAAATTCATGTATGCAATGTATCCGGGGAAAAAATCTAAAGAATAAGTAGACTGTAGCAAGATATTCATCTTTACATAGAACTTAGAAAACAAGTTATTTTCACGTCAGAGCGTAAAAAATTGCGATGTTATTACTCAAAACTATCTCATATTTATTAAATTATTACCTGAGTTAACTTAGTCCTAATTATATTTGTAGTTACGATTTTCGCATAACTGACTACTGCTAAAATCTCACCCCGTAATATAGGGGTCCATAATACAGACGCTGTACGCATGCGTCGCTTTGGGGTGACTGACAGTCGTAGATACGAATAACATCGCGTCGGAACCACTTGGTCTATTTATTCCTTTATTTTAAATAGAACTTTTTAAGTGATCATTTAAGTTAAGTGCAAAAATGACAGAGAAGCAGCCTCCAAGTGCAGAGACGATCGGACTTCTCGAGAAAAAGGTATGCTGTGATTTAATGATGTAATGTCATGTAAAGGTCACTTTGTGGGGATTTGTGTGAAGGTCATCAGATCCTATTAAAGTTAGGTCTTTCCTAGTCGTATATAAAGCACTTGCTGGTATCCGATTTGGCATTTCTATTTAAATATTATAAAAATTAAACTTAATTTTCTATACTCCGCGAACAGCAGGAGAATCTGTATGGTAAACACATGGTAACAATTATTCATTGTAAAGTCAACATCTCCTGAGGATGCTTCGGTTTCGGAACTAAACGTGCGTAGAGGTTACATTGCCAAGATCTGTTTGGTGTGGAGTATACGGATCGAAGTAATTATAAATAACACCATACAGATTCTCCTGCTGTTCGCAAATTAAGCTTAAAATATTCATAATATATTATGGATTTCCGCAAAGTACCGCCTGCTTCTATCCAATATTTAATTTCATGTTATTTATTTCATATTTGTCTTTTAGTCATGGCGGTGAAAAAGGTGAGTTATTGTTCAATTCAATAAGGACTGATTTTCTAAACGTAGCTTTCAAAAAAAGAATTGATAGCAATGTCCACACTACACTTTGATTTTACGAGTAAAAAAGGGTAATACATTCGTATATAAAATCCCATATACATAAAAAATAAATGATAATGCGTAAATCTTACTTGAGGGTCTAGTTAGTTAGTTTTAGTTAGTCTAGTTTCTGATATTAAGGCATTCAAACATACAAACTCTTCAGATGTATATATGTACAGGTAATTTATATAGAGTAGTTTATAAGAGTACCTATAGATTCATGTTTTATCATAATAAAACTTTAAATTACGAAATTTCAATGCAAATGATAGATGGACTGTTTTAGACAGTTAGTTCGTGTAAATAACGTGGCCAGCCAAGGTTCTGAAAGATTTATTACAGGAAAATAAAGTTATACAACTTAAGTGCCTACTTAAGCATAAAGAAAAAACACATAAAAATATTAAATAAAAAAAGGGTTGAGGAAGTTGTTAACTTTGAGATCATTTCGCTAAAAACCCGATGTAGAGGAAATTACACATACATTAAAAAAAAACAAAAATTGAATTTGCATCACCCGCTTTAGAACCCACCAACCCTTTGGAGCCTCTAGGTGGGTACTCTAAAATTATCAAAGTACAAAACTCAAAATTCATTTATTACAAGTAGGCTATATAAGCACGTCCAGTATGTCTGTTTGTAGTGACTCCATCACCGGTTCTGAAGGCATATTCTATAAAGATCGTGCGGGAATGCTAAATCGTCTTAGTCGTTAGCTTGGTTACTGGACCCGGATGCAACTTCCCACCAGGCGAGCCCAGAGAAAGTTCAGAAATTATAAATCTCTTAATGGCTCATACCAGGGATCGAACCGGGACACCCAGACTCCAGTCATAAGACCATTGCGCTCACCATTGCGCCAGGCAGGTCTTCAAAATGATGAAGTAGAAATCTATGTATCTAACTGTATTGTTTACAGATTTCAAATATGGTAAAGCTAGTAACAATATCCAGAAATGATTTCGTAGCAACAAAAGCTATTTGTAGCGCAATGACGTCATAGCATCCCTACGTATTTTGGGCTTCGATTGTTTGTACTACAAGGCCATGACGCAAGTGTCCAAATCCCTTACAGAGACCGCGGTTCGACTTGCATTCATGTTTCGTCATATTTTGGAGAATTGCCCTGATCAAAATTTAAATTCAAAATTAATTTCTTTCAAGAAAGCTTACTCAACACTTTTGAAACATCAAGTAGCCAGTAGGTATGTGTGTTTGTAGTGACTATATAACCGGTTCGAAAGATAGATTCTACCAAGAATAAGCCCGCAAGAAAGTCAGCAGTTTCTTTTTTTCAACATTAACAATCTATTTCATTTACCACTATCAGTCTAGGATCTTTCGGCTCCAACGCCCATCGCTCCTCAGACAGATCGCTGACTGGCGCAGTGAGCAGTGACCCTGCCTTATGAGTCAAAGGTCGTGGGTTCGATTCCCACAACTGGGAAATGTTGTGTGATGAACATCATTGTTTTTCAGTGTCTGTGTGTTTATCTGTATATTATAAGTTTTTATGTATATTATATATTAAAAAATATATCAGTCATCATAGCACCCATAACACAAGCTATGCCTACTTTTGGGCTATATGGCGTAGTATATTTATTATTATTTATTTATTATTAAATAAATGCAATACATTAAGTCTAATGCATTGGACTTATTGTATTGCATTCATTTAAAGCTAGACCCGTCAAGATGAAAGTTATATACCTATGCAAGGAGTTGAATGGAATGAATGCATTTAAAGCTGTCATTGTGCGTAGGATAATATCGTCTGTGCCGACCGGATGCGGGTAATCTCATCGAATTAACTATACCTACCCACTATCTATTACATTGGATTATTGTTTGGATATATGTTTATATATGTATATTTTACCTAAATGTTTCGTACAAACAACATATGTTTTTCTGAACACGGCGCGGCGTCCCATAGCGAATATCGTATACAACGTGTAAATGAACCGAAATAATACTTTAGAGGCTTCACAGGTACATTTACTGTCTCTGAGAGTTATCTGTGAAACCGAAACGCTAATAGTTTTTAAGTAAACCATTGCCATAGTTGTAACTGAAAGAAATCAGATACATCATATGTCAAAAACACTATCCTATCACTTTATTAGGTACGCGTCGCGTAGCGTAGGTACTATGCGCGTGTTGGTCTTTTATCTTGAAAATGGTTGTCATAAGTAAACACTTGGAATATTTGAATTAGTTTGTATGGAATAATAAATATGCTTCTTATGCTTCTAATATTTTTCTAGCGAGATTCCTTATGAAATATACTTATGCACCTGTCAACTGTATTTCAAAATTCCGTTACACGTTGTATATATTCTGTGTCATTACATTAACTCTTTACGCTTTTTCCGTACCAGAGAAAACTTGGAATACATCTATGTATAAACTATTAGAAGAGAAGGATAAATGCGATATTGTGTTTGTTTGTTTGTCCCTCCTTCACGCCCTAACTTAGCAACCAATACACTTGATTTTATAATTTTAGTATAGACTTAGTTGAAAGGGTAAAGAGTAATATAGGCTTCTAATGCCAGGAAAACAAACGTACTCTATGAGATTCGTAAAAAACAGCTACAGCTATTTATGTTATATAACAAGCGTTTGACAGCAATCGTACCTGATTTTAATTCATAGCACAGGCATGAAAGAAAAGAGCTGTATTAAGATGAGTTTAAGATCAATATGTTAACTTAATCGCACGCTCCCTTCCGCACGCACGATCCCTTCCGTGAGAAATTATAATAAATACGTATACTAACTTTAGCTTTACAGTATATTAATCATTATATGGTATTTTTAAGACAAAATATTAATCTTTATAAACGAAAACTGGATATAAACAATCGACTTACTATAAGGGGTCATAAATTATTGTCATCTGCTTGACTAGACGATGCCTATTCTGAACTGTTGATTTGAAGCCAGATACTTAACTCATACTTATATTAAGTATCGGGGAAAACGGAAGCCGGAAGTGCATTTAAAATATTTGCGGTCCGAATCAGTAATGAGGATGCCATACGCTTCGTACGTGTGCACGGTATATCTACCATACATGATGCAGTGGGTGATTGTATATTATACTATATATACAGTATTACTTTATACATGTATGTATATATTCTATGTATATATATATTCTTTTATTCCCCTACAAGTTAGCCCTGGTGGTAAGTGATGATGCAGTCTAAGATGGTAGGCTGGCTAACTTGTTAGGGAGTAGGATAGTCATACCCTAATCGGTTTCTACGCCAGATCGCACCGGAGCACTGGTCCCAGACTTCTAACGTCAACCGGACGTGGGCTCGCACCACATTCTCGGAAGCGTGCGGATTAATCACCGTCCGTAACCCTTTCACTCCAATCGTCGTCTGAGCCGAGGTTCGGCCTCACATGAGAAGCCCTCAGGCCGACGATCCCTTCGCTTCTTCGAGCCCTAGGGTTCAAACTCTTCCTGGCAGAGCCCCATTCCGAGGCTCGCCAACAAGCCCGCGTTACGCTGTTGAAATCATTAGGGTTAATTAGCTACACACAATCCGAAAAAAAAAAACCGGAGCACTAAATCGCTTAGCGGCAAGTCCTTGTCGGCAGGGTGGTAACTAGTCACGGCCGAAGCCTAGACTAGACCAGACCATAGAAAATTCAGAAATTATAAATATCCAAATTGACTGCCCCAGCCGGGAATCGAACCCGGGACCTCCCACTAACATTCACAGTGCTCACCACTGCGCCATGGAGGTTGTCAAAATATACATGTAGTAGAGCTTTTCGTTACAGAGCTCGTCCAGGGAAGTATATCTATATTGCCATGCTATTGGTCTAAATAGCGTGGTATCGGTGTAATTGCAGACAAGTGAAGCTTAACACCCACATCTCAGATTGATGGACACAAGGCGGCAGGACCACAGAACTAAGAACATACAGAAACCGTGTACACGATTAATATTGAAGCATAAAAAACCACTCCACTTTAGTAGTGTTTCTTGAACAGGCTAGGTGGTAGTCACACCATACCATTAAGTAGTTGACAGTAATTATTTGACTTCTAATGTTCTAAACGTTTGCCATAAATTGGGGAAAATGGGAAAAAGTTTGTGAGCTGGCAACACTGAGCTGGGTATAAAGCGAGACGTGCGCGGGACGTTTTTGGATACGATGCATTGCAAGCAATAATGGCTGAATGAGGGTTCTGACTTAATTCTGTAGGCAGGTACCTCGCATATTCTGCGAAGTGTTGCTCTGTTATGGGCGATGGGTGTCCAATTATTAGGTGGGAAATCTGCTTGGTATGTCAGTTATTACTATAAAAAGAGGCTTATATTTTACTAGTACAATTACTTATTCCAAATCGCGCAGGAATTTTCCGCAGCCAGACCGTTTGGGTAATGTAGGCCTTACGTTAATACCGGTGATTTCTGTCATAAATTAAAATAAATCGAGCCCTTTAGAATGTGATAAAAGACTGGGTTATTTCCTTATTCCTATGTTAATAAAACAAGCACGCTTTTCTTGGCCTAGAAATCGAGTCTAGACAGGATTATAAACCGACCTAAGCTACGCATTTAAGCTAGCAGCGCACAGAAAAGGTTGCACGTTGAAACAGTCAAATGTTACACTTCGCCTTAACCTAGAACTCGTCTTAAATACCCGTACCGGTTTTAAGTATTGGGATGCTATCAGAGCATCCCGGATTCTTCTTCTTCTTCTTCGGCCTTTTTCGACCAAATTCGTGTTGGCCTCCTTCAACATCTTCCACTTCTCGCGACATTGAGCTGTGTGGATCCGATTTGAATCGGGGACTTCACGTCGTCAGAAATGCGCATTTGTGGCCGTCCTTGAGAGCGCTTTTCTTCCCATGACTTCCATTCGTGGAGACGTGAGCACCAAGAGTTCTCCTTTCGAGCTATACGTCCGGCCCACGTCCATTTAAGATGCGTTACTTTGATCTCGAAATAAACACCCCAGATTAAAAAGGGGTAAAACCAGATTACGTGGCTCTGGCGGTACTATTTGACAGCATCTAATTTATATATGTTCATATTTTGACGGCCGCAGTGGGCAGCTACCCTTTTTTTTTGTCGTGTTGGAAAAGCTTTATGGCTACCTCTGTCCTTTTCGGCAGGATAGAGGTTATGTGGGACTCGTTTACCCAAACTAAAAACCACCACGGCATGTCCCTCTCGTTTACTTAGCAGACGTCCGGGGAACCCGTTGTATACTTTCCAGACGCTAAGAGGATCAGGACAGCTTGACCCCCCCTCAGACAGTAGGGACACTCATATAGTAACGGGTAGCTAGTGTGGGCCAACTGGAAAATGTTTGTGTAAACTAAGTATTTTTATACCTACCCATAACACGAGCTATGCTTACTTTGGGGCTTTGTGGTGATGACGGCGCCATCTAGCCCCAAAGTAAGCGTAGCTTCTGTAATGGGTACTAAGATGACTGATGAATATTTTGAAGAACAATACACATACCAACTTATAATATACAAATAAACACCCAGACACTGAAAAACATTCATGTTTATCACACAAATATTTTCCGGTTGCGGGAATCGTACCCACAGCCTTGACTCAGAAGGCACGGTCGCTGCCCACTGCGCCAATCGGCCGTCGTGAGCGAGTCAGACTCACACTTGGCCGGTTTCTTGGTTTAGTTACTTTGTGGCTATTATCGTGGGTTATATTATATTTTTTTTCGGTCAAGCACCTATTTTCATATCCATACTGGTAAACTCGATTGTTCGTTTGAATTTGGAACTCAGGTCCTACTTCCGTCTTCCGTCCGTTTACATCGTTTTGCGCGCATGTGCAGTTTGTGGCTAGTCTCTGTCATAATTCAGGGGAGATCCCATTTTCGTAAAAAAAAAAACAGCTGCTTGGCGGCAAATAAGTATAAGGTTTTTAGTAAGAAAAAAGGCATACACGCCGGTGCTACAGAATAACAACGCCAAGATGAAAAAATCTTCGAATTAAAGAATTTGTCTTTTTGGAAGTCGGTTTATTAATTTCCTTTGTTTTCATTTGATTACATGGCGTGTATACAATCTCGCCTCGTTACCTTTATTTCTCACAAGACCTAGAAAGAAACGTTTCTAACCGTAACACTAAAAATATTTTTATTTCTTTTATAGGAAATTATTTGAATCGCGCGTGAAATACTGGGACAATAATTAGTTGACGACCTCTCTGTGAATTTAAGTAGAAGGGTTCCGGGTTTGATTCCCGGCAGGGGATTTATATTTTCTTAATTTTCTCCGGTCTGGTCTTGTGGGAGGCTTTGGCCGTGGCTAGTTACCACCCTACCGACAGAGACGTGCCGCTAATTTGGTTTTCCGGTGCGATGTCGCGTAGAAACAGATTAGGGATATGTCTACCATACTCCCTAGCAAGTCAGCCCGCTACCATCTTAGAAAGCATAATCACTTACCACCAGGTGAGTAAGATTGCAGTGAAGGGCTAACTTGTAGTGGAATAAAAAAAAAACCACGAAATTTTAAACATGGTTTTTTTTTCACAAATGACAAAGCTAACCATAGCTTATTTTTACTAATTTAATATTAATAATTACCAAGCTAGCAAGGAATCTAATCTAATGAATATAGGCTGCATTTTCAAAGACACCAGCAATGAAATAGCTACTGCTGTAGCCCTACTTGAATGGTGTAAAGTGGTCTTATGATAATCAATAAAAAAAAACATTCGAACATTTATCAGAAACGTATGGAAACTTTTAAAATTTTTTTAAAAGAAGAACCCCAAACATCCTGTTTGAATTATTTTGTTTTCCTTCTGTACTTACATCTCCCAAATACTGTAGGTACTTTATATTAGTCAATGCCAATACCGGACGTTGACCATAACAACTTGTTATAGGTCTACCTACCAATTTACAGAGCATTGCACCCTGAGGTATAATTTGTATGAGACTTTATCGCTTACCATAAATCACAAAGTCATTGCAAGCTACGATACGATCGTATTAACATGACCAAAATCTTTTTCCTTAAACAATTTAAAATTGTATAGCCGGTTCACATAGTCCCATGTAACGATTCTATTTAATTTAGCGCTGGATAACATCCAAGGTTTTATCACATTCCCTGCAGGGCTGGAGATAAAAATTATATCCCCCGATTAAAGGGATATACAAGGGATATAATTAATTCAGTATCCACCTGCTAAATTACTGAAACATGGAATAGGAGAAGTTTACCCCCGTTTATTATTACACATATGTTAATTGGATATTATTTCGACTTGTGCACAAGTGCTCTAAGATTTGATAAAACTGTGGGAGAAGAAAAAATTGTATCCTTTCCCCGGGGATATTATTGTCTCCTGCCATGCTACAGCAGCCTATGTGTACGCAAGTTCAGCAGAGATATTTTGTTTTTATTGGAATAATTGACAGACCAAGCAGATGACCTATTTAGAGCAGTGGCGTGCATAGAGGGTATGCACAGGGTATGTAGATGATACAAAGAAAATATCCAGTACGAGTTATAAAAACTTTAGGGGCGGTTTTACAACTTTTACAAAACCTATCCTTAAGTTTTTTATAACACATACACACACACACACCCGCAAAACAAATTTATATATCTTAATATATATAAATCTCCTGTCACGATGTTTGTCCGCGATGGACTCCTAAACTACTTAACCGATTTTAAATTAAATTGGCACACCGTGAGCAGTATGGTCCAACTTAAGAGATAGGATAGCATAGATCTTTAATTATAGTCGCAATTTTATTTTATTGCAAATTATTTGTCTATAATTTACAGTCACATGTTTTATATATATACTACTATACTCATTTAAGGCTTAGCGATACTGAATACTTTAAAAACAAAATCAAACGCAGACGAAGTCGCGGGTAAGAGCTAGTGTATATATAATTTAATATAATAATTATCTTGTAAGAGCAAACATATACGCGAGTAAAAGTACCTACGCGACGCAAACTCACACACGCACAATCATACACTCAATCATCGAGACAACAATTTAAGGAGAGCACTGTCGCCTGTAATAAAGGTTTTTACCTTAATCAGGGACAGTAGATTTTAAATTGCACCATTACATACGTTTATTACATACACACCAATATAAGATGTGATACGCATTTGTTTGTATAATTACTTTACGTTACTTTACTTGTAAAATAAATATACTGGAGATTTTTTTTATTTTATAACATCTGCCCGCTTAGTGCATACAATGTGCATACCCTCTATGCACGCCTCTGAATTTTAAAGGTTACTGGACCGGCTCGGGGACCGAACTCAGGACCCAGTGATATTAAGTCGTACATACTTACCACAAGACCTCCACGGCGACTGAGAAAGTAAATGCAGTGTTTGCGATTGCAATTTTCCCGAGCAGTAAATAATTTATCGAGTGTCGACACGACGTAATTCATCTCGCAAGTGGAAACTAGAAAGTATACATCAACGTTTGCAATGAAAACTTCAACATCGAAGTGAAAATTGTGTCAGTACAGAAAGTAGTCTTTATAAAATACCTAGTCAATGCAAGTACTTACCTAGTTAGGAACTCGTTTAGAAATTAGTGTAGAGTTAGGAACATAATAAATATATTACGACAATACACACACCGCCATCTAGCCTCAAAGTAAGCGTAGCTTGTGTTATGGGTACTAATATGACTGATGAATATTTTTATGAATAATATACATATAAACACCCAGACACTGAAAAACATTCATGCTCAATACACAAACATTTTCCAGTTGTGGGAATCGAACCCACGACCTAGGACTCAGAAAGCGGTGTCGCTGCTCACTGCGCCAATCGGCCGTCGAAGGTAAAGGACGAAGGTTAGGTATATATATTTCAGATATATTTCGGAGAGTATGCTAAAGAACTGTTTGATATAGTTCCCCCGTCACCTTTTTAGTATTGAACCGCGAGGCACCGTAAGGATCTGCATCCCTACGTGGTTGATATACCGCGGACGCGTACGAAGCGCTTTGATTCGCACCGCAAGGATCTGGATCCCTTCCAGCTTCCACCTTACCTTAGTACCTACAATATGAGTACCTTCAAATCAAGAGTAAATAGGCATTTTCTAGGCAAGCGCGTTCCACCTTAGGCTGCAACACTATCAGGTGTCAAGCGCTCGTCTAAAAACAAAAAAAAAGGTTAAGTTAATTATTGATACCACTAGCTAGACAATACCTTATTTGATTTTATATTATCTATGGGCAAAATGCGATCATTATATTCTCAAGGGTTTCATAACAGCTCATGTAAAACAATTCATTGCTGGACTAAAGGCCTCACCCAAAGGGAGGGTTAGCAAATAAACACTACGTTGGGCAAACGGGTTGGGGATCGATGACAGCACGTTACTGTCCGTTCTCCCCTAGTCACCTTGCCATCCGCGGGAAGAGAAGGTGTAGTTACGACTGTATTCTGATCTGACGCCACCACTCGGCTTCAATCCATTAGCTCTACAGGTTGTAATGGGATATGATTTAAGAAAAATCCCATTCTGAAGAAAGCAGCTGCCTGTACCGCTTGGAAGAATAGCTTTATTAGACAGAAATAAGCAAGGCGGTAGCACTTACTCATACGAGCTCTGTCATAAAAAGCTCTACGACTTTAAATATTGAAGTCTCCATAAACTCTTACAGCAAACAAGTCGATAACTAGGCATAACTTTGGAGTAGTTATACCTACAGTGTTTTTTCACGCTCTAACATATGGAAAATACTGCCAGCTGAAGTGCGACAAAACTTATTTTTAACGTGCACATAATGTTACTTCAATTTTCGGGCAAGTAACCTTTTTAAGAGGTAAGTTAGTGAAATGTCCACCACACCACACTTCCACTTTGAGCATTACAGCAGTTTGGTGGGTCAATGCTGTAAAACTATTTCTCTTATGAGACAGGAGACCTGTGTGCAGAAGTGGGACGTTGAAAGGTTGATGAACTTACTCAACGTATTTACGAGTCGAACTCAGAACACGTGGTTTTAAAGTCGGTTAAAAAGTAACCTACTGCTATGAAACTACAATTTGAAATGTACAGCAAGCTTGACAAGCTACAATTTTCTCAGCGTCAATGACCTTTCGAAGGAGTAACGGCATGCGATTTACAACATGCGTGGTTCTACTGAAGTTATCGATTTCTGCAAACAGTCGGTAAAGTGGTTAGTTTATCAAATTAATAGGTATTATAGTCAGATTCGACGCTAGACTCATCGGCGACCTAGTTCGAAAAAAGTACAGAGTTTGGAGTATCGTCGCAACATCTATCGATATTCTTCAAGATATATTTCGGAGAGTCTGCTCAGAACTATTTGATCGGATTCTATAGATACTTTTTTACCAACGAACTGCGACCACAAGCTATGATAGTAAAACCGAAATATCTTAGACTCAAACTACATAAACAATCCTTGTTAGTTAATCGTTATTTGTATACTTAAGGCCTTAGACCTTATAAGCCAAGACTCTGTAGTGTCGCGTTCCTCTTTTCAAGCCAGGATGTTGTGATAAAATGACGCGACTTTTGTGTTAATTACGTTATACACGCGTTAAGGGCCCGGCTGAAAACCAGTGCTGCGCCTTTTATGTGCAGTTATACCTAACCAGTTCCTGCGTTATTATTTTATTTAGTGATGTTAAAAAGTGTCATGTTGTGACGGCAGACTAAGTAAACAGATGTCACCACCCCTCCTCTTCCCGGATAAGTTTGCGAATGGCGATCATCATCTCACTACCGTGTAATTCTTATGTACGCATCAAAAGTGCCACCTATACCGGCCTACTTGAATATTAAATAAATAATATATTGTTAACTTTTCGATAATTCTTTGAAAAGGGCTCTTGCCTCCGGACCCCACGGTCCCAAAGTCTCTACTCCAAAAGGCACAAAAATGAAGCTGCTATCCAGGTTTTCATATTTACGCCTCTTGGCCTGCTCGGCACTGGAAGCAGCCGCACCTACCATTGACGAAGTGGCCTGGATGTGTGATGCAGCTAGGGTATCAACACAAGTTGCATCCCACAGAAGTGACCTTCCAAGCCTCCAAGGTATGAGCGTCATACCATCAGGTCTCATTTATTATATGTTCAAGTATTTAAATATGTAAGTGTTGTTATTATATATATTAGTTTATTTTTATATTTATTTATTAATTATATTATTTACTTTTTATCTATTTGTGTACACTAGTTTATGTATTAGCATGTAGTTATTCGCATGTATGTATTTTAATATTTGTACCACCAGCAGTCTATTCTCCTCTTCTTTATTTTTCCTAATTCAAAGGTTGCCTGGCAGAGATCGCTATTAAGCGATAAGGCCGCTTTTTGTATTACTACTTCTTTCGATATGTTTCTGTTTTTGTTATATTTTAAATATGTTAATGTTGTGGTATACAAATAAAGAGTTTAATAATAATAATAATAATAATAAATATACTACGACAATACACACATCGCCATCTAGCCCCAAAGTAAGCGTAGCTTGTGTTATGGGTACTGAGATAGCTGATGAATATTTTTTTATGAATAAAGATATTTTTGACTTTGACTTTGATAGCAGTGCTCTCTGCGCTAATAGCGATCAACAATACGTCTGCGTGGAGATTATCTCCCAGGGCAAACCCTTGGAAGAGGCCATTAGTCCAGCTGTGAACTGTAATAGCCGTTTAATATAAAAAAAAAACTTAAATAATTTTAGTTGCGTCTTTGTTATGAGGTCGTCTATTTTTGACGCCTAATGAATTGATTAGAGCCCTTATGGGTCGATATCGTCTCTCAGTCTCTAAGTTCTCTACATTTTTAAATTATTTTTATAAAAACATGGAGGAGAATTCGGTCATAATGAATCAAACAAAAAAATACTAACAGAATCCAGAAAATCGAGTCTCCGATTCGAAAAATGTACGAAATTGACTTTAATTAAGCAAACCTCGCGAAAAATGGTTCCGGTTACTGGCAAGTGCGGCTCAATGTTGTATTTATTTGGGTAAAGACTCACAACCAACGCCAGTTCACTTCGGTGTTACTTACGGAACGGTTTTCCCGCGCTATAGACTGTCACCTGGTAACTTTACGCGCGAAAGTTACCATAAACTAAAAACTTTTTATGAGCCTCATTTATTTAATTATTTTTAATAATTAGATAGATGTAA
Source organism: Pararge aegeria (assembly GCF_905163445.1). Classification (NCBI taxonomy): domain Eukaryota; kingdom Metazoa; phylum Arthropoda; class Insecta; order Lepidoptera; family Nymphalidae; genus Pararge; species Pararge aegeria. The sequence continues at coordinate 2,381,722 of NC_053195.1, read as the reverse complement.
AGAAATACTTATTTCTTAACATTTGTTTAATAATCTCAAGGTTTTTTTTATATTGTAAAGTGTGTGATAACGATAAGTGAGAGAAGGTGTTTTATGATAGAAAGGAAAACAAAAAAAAAAAAACTTAGTGATTCGTAAGGAAAATGAACGACAAAAAACGTTGCTATGACAACGGAGGCTTTGTTCTCTCTGAGAAAAATGTTTGGATGCCCAAAAAGGTATGAGATAGGTAACTTTATTATTCTTCTTCTTCTTTGGATGTATGGCTTTTCGTAGTGCCAAAAACTTTATTGTTTTAATCTGTGCATGATTTATAATGTCTATTGTTAATGCGCGGAGGAAATAATATACCCTGATTATTCGTGTGAATGCTAGAAAACATAAAATTACAATTTCTCATTACTTTACCATAGGGAAAAATATCGCGAAGAAACGTGTACAACGTACATATTATATGATTATCTACCTAGGTATATCCGGTGGATGTACCCACTGAGATAGTATTCTGTTTCCTTGAGATCGTCTACTGCTATAGACTCTCTAGGTTTCTTGTAAGAATTTACACAGACACATTTTTATACTGCTTGTAACTGTGAACGAAAGCATCGTGAGGAAACCTGGACCCTTGAGAGTTCTCCCTAATGTTCTCAAGGCGTGTGAAGTCTACCAATGCGGGCATGGCAAGCGTGATAGACTACGGCCTAAACTCTTACCATTCCGATAGGAGACCTCTGTCCTGTAGCGGGTAAGTGGATCTTGTAAGTTTCCAGGTATTTCACGCAACTCGCTAGATGATGAATTAGTTTCACCTAGAGTGGGATGGACCGATGACCGATGGGTCTTAAGGTGCTGGAATGGCGACCCCGCACCGGTAAATGCAGCGTAGGTCGGCCCCCAACGAGGTGGACAGATGACATCAGGCGAGTCGCTGGGAGCCACTGCGGCCCAGGACCGTGTATTGTGGAACTCCGTACAAAAGACCTATGTCCAGCAGTGGACGTCGATTGGTTGAAATGATGTTGATGGTGATGAGAGTGGGATGTATAAACACAGCGTCTTCTGCTAGGGTCTAGCTATTTCAGCACTTTGAGGCTCCAAACCTATCACCTTCACTTCGTATTTTCCATTACCACTTCACAGAAGTGCTGCTAAACGATTTAGCGTTCAGATACGATGTCGCATAGAAATCGATCAGGGTTATAGGTTTAAAATAACAGCTATACTCTAACACCCTAACAGGTTAGCCCGCTACACTAACAGCAGGTGCGGTTGTCAAGGGCTAACTCTCGGTGGTATAAAATAAATAACTTCAGCTGTACGCTAGTTGCATCTTCGAAGGATCTCTTTATTACAGATTTGGGGATGCTCCCAGCAATACTTTAAAGGATCCATGCTTTGCTTTCATATAGCGATTACTTTTCGTATAAAAGCCATGAACCTTGAGATATAAACAGGCTCTATATTAAAGTATTTTTTTTGCATGTGTTTAAATTTTTGGCAATAAAATATTAAAGTATTGAAAGCATATTACGCTAGTTTAAACCTTGTTGTTTTGCCGTGGCTTCCCATGCATGACGGATTGTATCAATACGTTAGGTAATTAACATCATTAGGTCGGTTCTTGAGCTATTTATACATACAAATAATATACATGATAGACTTTTCAATCTTCTTTGATTGAAAGTAAAATGTTGTTGATTTTATTTTAACCTGAAAAATAAACTTGCCTAAAAGAAAGACATGCCTATTTAAATAAAAGACTGTACAGGTCTGGTATAATTACCTTTGTTTTATCCATTTCGCGATCGTCTTTGGTAAAGAGTATATATACAAACACTAGGTAATATTAGGTATTGTTATTATACTTAGCACGCATCGGTGGCTCCCCTGGTGCTGCAGATGTTTAAAAAAAAAGCTACACTATCGCATTAGGTTTTGATAGTGTTACAATGAGAATATAAATAAATAAATAAATAAACATCAGGTGGCCCATCTGCTTGGTCTGTCAATTTTACCTTTTTTTTTGTAATAAGGAGAAGAGAATCCTAAAGGACATCCCTATGGATATTGTCGGACTTCTACCGACTAAAAACCCCTCCTTCCTTCTACACGTTAGTTTGCCTGCCTTTCGGCCTACCACAAACGTCGTTGTGGTAGGCCGAACCTTCACTCTCTTTTGTCACTTTCCTTTACTTTTAAATAAATAAATAAAAAAAAGATATAATGCATACATACATACAAAAATAAAATATATTATATACATAAATAATTAGAAAATACATATAAAAACCCGGTCCCTTAAAAAACATTCATGCTCATCACACAAACATTTTCCAGTAGTGGGATTCGAACCCACGGCCTTGGGCTCAGAAAGCAGGGTCTGCAAACTGCGCCAATCGGCCGTCAAAATCCCTGTTTATTTTATTATCTCTTCCATGTATTTTTTTATACATTCCCATTTCTCTGATGTCTCTAGCATTATGGAGGTTAGGTTTTCTCTCTTTATTTCACTTCCTATTTTCTTTTACACAAGAGAAGAAGGAAATAGGAAGTGTAATGAAGAAAGTGACAATTTTACCTACTATAAACATTAGAACCAATGGGTGAAGAGGTTGCCGTTAGGTTACACACATAGATACAGGTTTTGGATAAAGAGATCATAGGAAACAAAAAAAAGAGAAAGGCACCGTTATTTGTATTGATGGCTTGACACGCTAACGACAGCGTGAAAGCCTTAAGTTATACTTAGTGGTTTGCTTAGAAATCCATCCTGCTATTGTATTGTATAATAAAGACTAAAGTTCCAAGTGGAAGTCATCGGTTTGAGCAGTCCGATTCTGTATCTCAGTTGGTACCTCATTTAGCTAGCCACTGTAGAAAGTTATAAAAATTGAGCTTAATTTGGTATACTCCGCGAAAAGCAGGAGATCTGTATGGCAGTGGCGTGCATAGAAGGTATGCACAGGGTATGCAAATGATATAAAATGAAGAAAATCTGCAGTACTAGTTTAAAAATCTTAAGGATAGACATTGTAAGAATAAAGAAAAGCCTACTTTTAAGTATTTATAACTCGTACTGGAGAATTTCTACATTTTATATTGATTATATATAACCCTGTGCATACCCTCTATGCACGCCACTGCTGTATGGTGTAATTTATAATTTCTTCCATCTTTATACTCTACACCAAATTACACCAGACAAATTCTACTGCTTTTCACGAAGTATAGCATATTAAGCTTCATTTTCATGGAATTCCGCAAAGTAACGCCTGCTTCTATACAATACTGTGAAAAGTTTGTTTTTATTTGGTACAACACAAGTTAGTCCTTCACTGCAATCTCATCTGGTGATAGACTTCATCAACATGAAGTCTAAGATAGTTGTCTACGCGACATTTTACCAGAACGTTAAATCGCTTAGAGGCACATGTTTGCCTGTAGGGTGGTAACTAGCAAAATTCAAAATACAAAAAATTCAAAATTCAAAAATGTAAATTCATTTATTTCAAGTAGGCCTAATACAAGTACTTTTGTAACGTCAAGTTTGTCCGTGTACCACCGGTTTGGAAGGAAGATTCTACCGAAAAGAAGCCGGCAAGAAACTCAGCAGTTGCTCTTTTCCAACATCAAAAATTTACATTCTAACATTTTCGGCACGACCGAAGCCCACAAGATCAGACAAGAGATAAATAAATAATAGTAAATTCCTAAATTGCTCCTGCCGGGAACCGAACCCGGGACCTTCAGTTTAAAACCACAGCGCTCACTGCTACGCCAGGGAGCTGTCGTCGTCAAAATAACCTGTTAAATCCATATTCATGAAACCTAAGTTTCCAACTGACAGTGGCTAAATTTGATGACAACTGAGAAATAGTTGGTGTAAATAGGTAGTGATCATGACCACGTGAATATTCACCAACATACACGCATTTACTAAAAGGAACCGTTGAAATGGGCTATAATTTTTCTTCATATCGAATAACGGCGTAAAAGAAACCTGCTTGCGGAGAAGCCTGCAACTAGTATAATAAATAAATAATAAATTTACTACGACCATACACACATCGCCATCTAGCCCCAAAGTAAGCTTAGCTTGTGTTATGGGTACAAAGATAGCTGTTGAATATTTAAAAAAATATATAATACACATAAATACATATAGTATAACGATAAACACCCAGACACTGAAAAACAATCATGTTTATCACACAACCTATTTTCAGTTTTGGGAATCGAACCCACGGCCTAGAACTCAGAAAGCAGGGTCGCTGCCCACTGCGCCAGTCGGCCGTCGAGATATCTATACAAATTAACAAAATGGAAGTGTCTGTCTGTAATCTCGAAATAACTACATTCATCAACATAGGCCTTTTAACGTCCCAATGGTGGGCAGGACCTTTCCTCTCGTAGGAGAGGGGCTAACTGTTTAGACACGCATCATTTTTTTCCACTACAAGTTACTGCAATCTGCTGCTAAGTGATGATGCAGTCTGAGATGGTTACGGGCTAACCAGCTACGTGTATAGCAGTTATATTTAACTCATACCCCTTAACGGTCTCTAAGTGACATCGTACCGGAACGCTAAATCGTTTACCGGCACGTCTTTGTCGCTAAGGCAGCCGCGGCGGAAGCCTGCCACCAGACCAGACCAGAGAAAATTCATGACAGGCCATGGTTGTGTCAGGCAATAATATATTTGATAATATAAAATAATATTTTAAATACAGTTTGGGAATACAAAAAAAGCGCTTCCTATCCCGAATTATTTTTTTATTTTAAAACTTTTTTATATCATTTTAATAATAACTAGCTGACCCGTGCAACTTCGTCTGCATCAAATCGGTTTTTACCGGAAAACACGAATAAAATGAAATTTTCTAAAAATGAATCCTAGCTAGATTGATATATCGCCCCCGAAACCCCATGTATACTAAATTTCATGAAAATCGTTGGAGCCGATTCCGGGATTCCAATTGATGATACAAGAATTGCTCGTTTAAATATATAAGATAAATCGGATGTAATCGAAATATAATCGTTTTTATGATCTGTCACTTTCGTAAATTGAAAGCGAATCTAATATTTTTTTCGGAAAACTTCTCGTCATTCTCTTATAATCGAAATCAAACACTTGTGGTGGGTCTGTGGCCTATGGTTTAAATGTAGACCAGAATAAAAAAAAATACAGTTTTGGCTTCAGTATCCATTACAGAGGCCGACTGGCGCAGTGGGCAGCTACCCTGCTTTCTGAGTCCTAGGCCGTGGGTTCGATTCCCACAACTGGAAAATGTTTGTGTGATGAACATGATTGTTTTTCAGTGTCTGGGTGTTTATCTGTATATTATAAGTATTTATATGTATTATATTCATAAAAATATTCAACAGCTATCTTAGTACCCATAACACAAGCTACGCTTACTTTGGGGCTAGATGGCGATGTGTGTATTGTCGTAGTATATTTATTTATTCATTTATTTATTTAAACGCCACTCTAAATCTAAAAATCTCACTGACCAGAAGCTGGGTACGCCCATGATTTTACCTTTGATGTAATCGTTTACCATAAAATGGGAAAATTGGAAAATGTTTGTGAGATAGCGACATTCCGCGGGTGTAAAGTGGCCCGTGAGCGGGGCGTTTACACTCTTTTTATACACAGTGCGCATACAATAATGCCTGAATAAGGATTCTGTGTGTTCTTAATTCTGTGACTCCACACTTAAAGTTACTTCAATTCAAAACGCACATAACTCCGAAAACTTAGAGGTTTTGGGGATCGAACACGTACCCCGAAGGGGATTCCAAAGCTCTAAACATTGGGTTATCACCGCTACATTGATGACAAAATAACTTATAACAATCTACCATTATAAAAATGTTGTCGTTAATACTTTTTCTTATTATTTATTGCTATTGCGTATTCGATTTACAATTTATTATAAAAACCACTTCCCTACATGGGACTATTTTATAAGTAAATTATTTCTTCCTATTCATTTTTTATGGCACTTTGTTTAGATTTCTCACTTCCTTATTATTAACAGTTCGAGATTCTAGACCTGTACGGAACTGCGTGCGTAATCGCTAGGAAGTTCTAGTATTCAGATGTAATGCAATGTTATGAAAGCAATACTGTTTTCTAAATCTTACATCTTTAAACGAGCAATTCTTGTATATATGTATATATATACTTATTTGGGATCTCGGAATCGGCTCCAATGATTTTCATGAAATTTAGTATACGGGGGGTTTCGGGGGCGATAAATCGATCTATTTAGGATTCATTTTTAGAAAATGTCATTTTATTAGTGTTTTCCGGTAATAACCGATTTGGTGCAGACGAAGTTGCACGGGTCAGCTAGTGACTAATTAAGTACACAAGTATTGGTAGATCTCAGGCTGCCTCGTTGTTTTTGTAGTTAGAATGATCGGTTGCGGATCACGAGGCCCTAGTTTCGAATCCCGAGTCGGTAATAGTTGTAAAATGATTTTTGTTGTCTAGAAATTTTTATATCAACTCATAACACGTTACAGGTCTCCTCCCAGAATGAAAAGGGTTTAGGCCGTAGTCCACCACGCTGGCCCAGTGCGGATTGGTGGACTTCACTCGCCTGTGAGAGCATTATGGAGAACTCTCTCATGCAGGTTTCCTCACGTGCTTTCCTTCACCGTTGAAGCAAGTGATATTTTAATTGCTTAAAACGTACATCCCTACTAATATTATAAATGTCAATGTAAGTTTGTTTGTTACGCTTTCACGCAAAAACTACTTAACCGATCCTCATGAAGTGTAGTAATATAGGATACTTGATATCCTGACATTATGCTCGGTTCCTTTGGGAGAGTGGATAAAGGTGTTTGACGATTTCACACCATAACTCCGCCAAAGTAGAGGTTATAATATGTGTTTAATTTTGCCCAAACTGTGTAAATCTGATGAATGTGGTTGGAGATAGAGGACAGAACTGCTCAGCGGACAGTAGCAAACCCCTTATTTAAAGCTTAGCGATACTGAATACTTTAAATTATTTAGAACTAAAACTAAATTGAATCCCACATCAAAAAACAAAATCAAACGCAGACGAAGTCGCGGGCAAAAGCTAGTAACTTATAAAAGTTAGAGACGCGTGCGGGGCTGGCCAAGTGCGAATTGGTAGACTTTTTTTTTTTTATTTTAATATTAGAAGAATCTTTATCAAAGAAACGTAGACTAACGGGCCGCCAAACGATTTTATATTCTGATTTCATACATCTAACTACCATACCCCTAACAGGTTAGCCCATTACTAACTTAAACTGCATCATTACCACCAGGTGAGATTTTAGACACGACACGTATGGTTGGGGTATATTGAGTAGAACAGCAGATAAAAGAACCGCCAAGTTAATTTTCGCGGGCGAAGCCGCAGGCACAGCTAGTTCTATACATAATACCATATAGTACATCATAAAACCACAAAGTGTTTAAACAGCCCACTTTATCGAAGCTCGGATTTTATTACTTTTCAAGTTTGTAAACACCGGGACCAAGTAGATTGCAGCTTGCAATTACAAATGCATTAAACTGATTAAAGTAGGTACATCGCGAATCAGATCTTTTTACGGTCGATTGGTGCAGTGAGAAGCGACCCTGCATTCTGAGTCCTAGGCCGTGGGTTTGATTCTCACAACTGGAAAATTTTTGTGTGACAAACATGAATGTCTTTCAGTGTCTGGGTGTTTATCTGTATATTATAAGTATTTATCTATATTATTCAGAAAAATATTCATCAGACATCTTAGTATCCATAACACAAGCAATGTTTACTTTGGGGCTGGCAGGCGATGTGTTTGTCGTAGTATATTCATTAATTTATCTAAAAAAACCAGTTGCTTTAGTAGTTAATAGCAAGAGAGAATGTTATGAATTTTGCTGTCATAAACAGACAAAAGTGTGTTTAGATGAAAAAATGATTGGTTATTGGGAATACATATAAAGTATTCTATTATTATATTTTTCTTATTTCATTTACTATCTTATTTTAACAACCTTCCTTAAAAAAACCTGACTTTCAATATAGCATGGGTAAATTATTATAATAGTCAGGCACTTTCTTTTGATGTAATTGTGAAAAAATATATAATTTATGCCTATTTGTGGTAGCGGCCATCTCGGACTTATTTTTATCAAACATAGCTAAGAACTCTCAACGAATTCAACTTTCAAACAAAAAAAAAACAATTTCACAATCGGTTAATTCTTTCAGGAAATACGATGCCACAGACGAACATACACACACAGGCAACTCAAACTTATAACACCCAGGAGCATTACCTTGATTTGGCGGTTTTTGACAGACACTTTTTATTTACAGAGATAGTACTCCTTACTTCTATCCTGTATACCTGCACGGCTAGCATGGGAGGAGACAAAAAAAAGAGTGGAAGAAAAGATAAAAAATTATCTTCTCCCACAGCTTCATCAACTCTCAGAGCGCTGGAGCACAAGTGAAAATATATCTGTAATAATAAACGAGGGTAAACTTCTCCTTTTCCATGTTCCCGTGCTTTTACAGGCGGACATCAGGGGATATAATATTCAAATTCAAATTCAAAATTCATTTATTTCAAGTAGGCCTAATATAAGCACTTTTGAAACGTCAAGTCTGTCTGTTTGTAGTGATTCTACCACCGGTTCGGAAGGCAGATTCTACCGAGAAGAAGCCGGCAAGAAACTCAGCAGTTGCTCTTTTCCAACATCAACAATTTACATTTTGCATTTTAACATTCATTTTTCTATCTTGTGAGAGCTGAAAGCGGAGCCGGATGCTTCTAAGCAACCTTGTCATTAAAAAATTCATCAATTGTATAGTAACCTCGCTCTAATAAATGTGTTTTAACAAATTCTTTAAACTTGTGCATTGGCAGGTCCAAAATCACCTTAGGAATCATATTATAAAAGCGTATACTCAATCCCACAAATGATCCCTGTACCTTACGCAGACGATATGCAGATGACACTAATTTATGACCATTTCTTGTAAGTCGACTGTTTATGTCCACTTTTTGTTTATAAAGACTAATATGTTGTCTTAAAAATACTATATTGTTATAAATATATTGTGAAGCTACAGTAAGTATGCCTATTTCTTTAAACTTCTCACGGAGGGATTCGCGTGATTTAAGTTTATATATTGACCGTACAGCTCTTTTCTGCAATATAAATATAGTTTCGATATCAGCTGCTTTACCCCATAACAAGATTCCATAGGACATAACACTATGAAAGTACGCAAAATAAACTAGCCTAGCTATTTCAACGTCAGTAATCTGTCTAATTTTTCTGACTGCGTAGGCAGCCGAGCTTAGTTTACCCGCTAGTGAATCTATATGGGCACCCCACTGTAGCTTATTATCCAAGGTCACGCCCAGAAAAACTGTGGAAGTCTCTATTTTTAGTGATTCACCATTTATCATTATATTTTTATCAATTTTCTTTACATTTGGTAAGATAAATTCGACACACTTTGTTTTTTTTGCATTTAAAAGTAAGTTGTTAACTGTAAACCAGTGCGACACATGCGACATAACACGGTTTACTTCGTCAGAGTTATCTTTACTCCTATCAGTCTTAAAAATTAGAGATGTATCATCTGCAAACAATACAATGTCGCATGTTCCACTGACATGGTACGGTAGATCATTTATATACACTAAAAATAGAAAAGGACCCAAAATCGAGCCTTGTGGGACACCCATTGAGGTATTTGAACCCTGAGACTTTGCATCATTTATGCAAACTCTTTGGGTTCTATTGCTGAGATAAGAGGCAACCAAATTTAGTGCAACGTTTTGGATACCATAGTGGCTTAGCTTAAGAAGCAAGGTTTTATGATCAACACAATCAAAAGCTTTAGATAGATCACAAAAAACACCCATGGCGTTCTGTGAACATTCCCAGGCATCATAAACATGTTTTATAAGTTTAGCGCCTGCGTCCGTTGTGCTACGACCTTTAGTGAAGCCATACTGCTCAGGGTGTAGTAAGTTATTTACATTAAAATGATATAAGAGTTGATTTAATATAATTTTTTCAAATATCTTACTAAGAGCTGGTAAGATTGAGATAGGTCTGTAATTGTTTATATCATTTTTATAACCAGATTTAAATAGAGGAATGAGTTTACTATGTTTCATTAGGTTCGGGAAAGTACCTAAATCAACACATTCATTGAAAATTATGGCTAAAAGAGGAGCAATGACGTCAATAATTTGAGATATTACCTTTACCGACATATATCACCTGTTTTCTTTAATTTTAACAACTTGAAGTTTTTACTGATATCCGATGCATCTATATGTTTGAAATGAAATAAAACTTTGCACTCATTAATGTTGCCTCTTAATAAATTCTGAGCTGCAGTAGGTGAGGAATTTAGTGAATCTGTTAACAAAATAGGAACATTCTGAAAAAAGTTTTCAAAAGTACTAGCAACTTCTGTATCAGTAGTTACCATATTATTATTAATAATTAATTCAAAATTTCCGTCTCGAGATTTAGTTTTCCCAGATTCATTATTAACAATTTTCCAGGTTGTTTGTATTTTGTTTTCAGATTTTACTATCCGATCTTTAATGTATAGCGACTTAGCTTGTCTACAAACATTTTTAAATGTTTTGGAGTAACTTTTAACATATTCAAGGAAAGTTGGAGTCTGATTGTATTGTTTTTCATCATATAGCTCATACAACTTATCCCTGCTTTTGTAAATGCCTATAGTCGCCCAATCACTAAACCTCATTTTTTTATTAGAATCTATGTATTTAATATTAAATACTTTATTAAATGCACTTTCTATTTCATTGAAAAGCGTACGATAAAGATTGTCGGGATGACAGTTTTCAAAAAAGAGAGCAGGAATTTTGGCTGATATTTCACCTTCAAATCGCGTCAGTTTACTCTGAGTTATCGGCCTGTACTTAACAATATGTTTATTTCTATTTGTACCAACAACAGTAATTTGTTGGCCACAATGATCTGACCTTAAATTGTTTAATATCGATTTACCTAAGATATCACAGTTAAAAAAAATATTATCTAAACAAGATGCTGAAGTTGCTGTGATTCTAGTAGGTTCATCGAAAGCATTATTCAAATTAAAGCATTTAAATAAGTTTAACAACCTAGTCGTAGTAGTATTATGTAATAAGATATCAACATTGAAATCCCCGCACACTATTACATTTTTAGTAGACAAACACAATCGCTTAAGGACATCTTCCATTACATCCTCAAATTGGTTGAAATCACCTGAGGGGGGATGGTACACACACACTATTATAAAACGCTCCAGCTCCACACAAGACAGTTCAATTATGCGCTCCACAGAAAGACTAACTATATCTTTTCGCTCCTTACATGTTATATTATTGCGTACAAAAATTAAGGATCCACCATGAATAGCAGTCTTTCTAAAGAACACACTTGACATTTTGAAGTTATTGATGTTAACTGCTATTTGTGCTCCAGTGAGCCAATGCTCAGTTATACACAATATGTGTATATTGAATTTTTCAACAAACAGTTCTATTTCTAATTCTTTGCCGGTGAAGCTCTGTATGTTTTGATGTACAATGTTCATATTACAGAGCTTCCCCGTTGTCTCACTGTCTAGTTTAAATAACTATTTATTATAGTACTAGAACAAGTACTAGGGTCAATATTAGAAATATTGGTGGTACTTGAAGTACAATATGTAGAGGTGTCAATAGACTTAGTTACAATACTTGTAACAGTATCATTTAAGTTGTAAGCTAGTAAAGATGCCAAGTGATGCTTACTTTTCTTAGATAAAATTAAACTATCTCTAGACAATAGGGATGACATGGATTTATTGATGTCAAAATAAAAAACTGCGTCACTATGACGGCATGTCAGGTTATAAATTAATAATTTTAAATTATAAATATGTTCATTCTGCTTTGAACTAAATGTGCCACAGTAAGGAAAGGCACACATAACGAATTTACATTGAGTTTTACTATGTAAAGCTAGTAATTTATCAATGCATCTTATAATTTGATGCTTTTTGACATTCAAACTGTCTTCTGTTAAGAGAACAACATTTTTATTTACATCTAAATAGTCACTATTCAAACTATTAATAAGATAATCGAAACTAGCCCCCGGTGAACATCTATTAGTCACTGAGTGATCAAGGTAATGGTTCATAATAGGTCCAAAACCTTTACCTAACATGTCGGAAAATATAATTGTCTGTTTTTTAGGCATACTTTTTAATAAAGGTGAAGGGTCTGGTATGACAGTTGTGCACTGCTCCAGGCATGTTTCTAATTGGTTGGAAGATACTGTATCACATAATTTTAGGTTAGTCATAGGTATCTCATGAGTACAGTTACATTTATTTGCTAAAGACTCAAAGCGAGCCATATTGTAGGTACCTAGGGCTAACAACTCATCAGCTGCCAGAATTTGTTCATCAATCTGCCTTTGTGATAGCTCATATTTAATGGTTACAGTTTTAAGTGAGTCCTCCAATTGTTTAATTACATCATTGAGGCTTTGAATTTCACTTTCATAGTTTTCTCTACTTCTCTGAGAGGATAATGAAAGGGTGTTTAATTTATTTACTAAAACTGAGCGTTCCTTTCTTAATACCAGGTTTTTTGTGCCAGCCCTTTGTTTCTTTATTAAAGTTTGAGTTTTTTTAATTATTTTACTTATTTTAATGTATTTTTTTATTTTGTTATGGCTATTTAAATAGGAACAGGAATGTTGCTGAGGCTTGGGGTTTTTAATACAAGGACTATCACAAGTCAGATCGATACAGATTGGCATTGTTGAGGATGAAGCAACAAGTTCATCGTACAGATTATTTGTTGATATAGGGGGATATAATACTTGTCTTTTGCCTGTGCTAGCCCTGAGGCGAAGTCTGCTATTACAATAGTGGCTCAGTGGTCGATCAGTGACTTCATAACTGGCAGTTTTGACAAGTTTGTTATTCTACTAATTCAATGGCGCCATAATGCTTTTCCAATGGCGAACCACTGACATCCATTTTGGCTCTGCGGTGAGCGTTGAGGTCTTATAAATAGTAGGTGCCGCGTTCGTTTCTCAGCAGGGAAATTTGTTATTTTCTCTGGTCTGGCCCAGTGAGGCCACTAAGTGATGTTGCATTCCGATTCGATGTTACGTGAAAACCGATTAGGGGTTGATATAACTGCCATACCCCTAACAGGTTAGCTCGTTAGTATTTCGTCACTTCTTACTCTTCTTCTTTTTTTTTGCTAATAGCTTTTCGTATCCTATTATGAGATTGGAGTCAAGACAAAACTTGCAATGAAATTAAAAAACATTTAAAAGGGCAAATACTCCGTAGGTACGCATGTTTAAAGTGGAACCTACTTTAAAATAATATATTCTGAGGTAATGTCAAGTCCTGATTAGGTAAGGAAACAGACGAAATCGCAATCAAAGGTATACGAAGTATACCTAAGAATATAGCTTAAAACCTGTTAAAGCTGACGAAACTCAGCAGTTTAACGACTTTTTAATGAATACGTCCGAATTCCCACTAACGGTTCGCATCTTTAAAGGCCAGGAGCTAATTTTATATTTCTTGTCTATCGTGAGTTTTGCGGTGCTACATCTGGGCCCCAAGTCTGCTATTACAATTGTGTGTCAGTGATCGATCAGCTTTATGAAAAAAGCTTTATGATAGATATGTTAGGTTACTTGAATATTTGTCTTTAAAATGCCATTCTAAGCTAGATTATCTATACGAGATCAGACTTAAGTTATAAGTAATAATAATTACAAACTAAAATTAATATTTACAATAAAAAAAAACGTCATCATTATAAACTTATTACCCGACTACTACAGAGCGCGGGTCTCAAAGATTGTTGGACTTTACAAACCTTTAAAAACATTATGGAAAACTCCCAGACATGCAGGTCAATCACGGCGTTTTCCTTCAACGTTAAAGCAAGCGATTATTTAATTGCTTATAACGCATATCGTGCTGTGGAATTGACCCCCGAATTGGAGGTCAAAGTCTATAAGGCTTCAAATACGTATATAAACAGAAACATAAAACATTAACATTCAGGCTAGCCAGTCGCAATAAAAACAAAATTTTCCATGCAATCCTTGGAAAGCATTAAATAGGTATCAACTTTATTAAACAAATACTTCATCATCATCATCATATCAACCGATAGACGTCCACTGCTGGACATAGGTCTTTTGTAGGGAGTTCCAAGTTCCACGGTTCTGAGCCGCTTGGATCCAGCGGCTACCTGCGACGCGCTTAATGTCGTCTGTCCACCTCGTTGGGGGCCGAGCAACGCTGCGCTTACCAGTTCGGGGCTGCCATTCCAGCACCTTGGGACCCCAACGTCCATCTTTTCTCCGAACTATGTGCCCGGCCCATTGCCACTTCAGCTTCGCGACTCGTTGAGCTATGTCGGTAACTCTGGTTCTTCTACGAATCTTCACATTTCTGATTTGATCGCGTAGAGATACTCCGAGCATAGCTCTTTCCATCGCCCGCTGAGTGACTCTGAGCTTTCTTATGAGGCCCATAACAAATACAAATACTTAGGATTTAGAAACTTGACGTTGCAATCCATGCAAAATAAGTGGATATATTAAAGTAATGACATGTTGCAAAGGGAGAAAGATGTTTATGTAGCAAATGCTTACGTTAACGCGCATGTGTTGTACGAAGGCGTCTCGTGTTCGTTTTTTTATGTATCTGTCATTTGTAGACGGATTTGCAAAATACTTCGAGAGGGGTTTATTCCGAAATTATCCCATTTTAATTTCATAACAAAGATAACTATCGGAGACGGAAAACTGAACTATTCAAATAGTAATATAATAATATAAATATTCTACGACAATATACACATTGCCATCTAGCCCCAAAGTAAGCGCAGCTTATGTTATTTGCACTACGGTGACTGATGAATATTTTTAAGAATTATAATTATACATAAATGCTTATAAAATACATATGAAATAGTGACAGCAAATAACACAACATAACATCACGCCTGCACACTCGGAGAGGTTACGAAGTCGTATTCAGTTTCAATCAATCTATCAATTTCAATCAACTTTTTATTTTGCTTGAATATGGTACATGTAACATGTTTACATAGGTGTTAATTAAATTTTATAAGTGTCACATATCCTGCCATGATTGGCGTGCAAAAATTATTCGTTAATGATTATATCAATTTTCTACATTAAATATCAAGTCACATTTACATAAATTAATTTAAAGTAAAAACACAAAAAAAAAGGAAATGAAAATAACAGATTAAATAAAAAATTAATACCAAATAAATAAAATGAATTCATGAATGTCTATAATTATAATAATTTTCCATTTAGGTAGTCATTGATATATAATAAAGTCTATCCAAAAGTTTATCAAATAAAACTGATTTGAAACGTGCAACAGGTAGAAGTTTCAGCGCATCTGGCAAGTGGTTGTAAATAAGTGCAGCCATACAGTGTGCACTTTTACTGGTCACGGTGAGCTTTTGCATCGGTACACATAACTTAAGTTTATTCCTGTTATTCGGATTTCGGAGTTGTTCAAAGCTAGTTGTAGCACACAGATTCTACCTTCATTTATACAAAAACTAGCTTCTAGTTCATTAGTATTTAAATTCTAAAGTCATTTATTTTAAACTAAGCGTTGCCCGCTTACGCGTCCGCGTTTATTACGATTTTGTTTGACAGCCGATTGGCGCATTGGGCAGCGACCCTTTTTTTTGGCGTGTTGGAAAAGCTGTATTGCTACCTCTTACCCTTGGGCAGGACAGAGGTTAAGTGGGACCCCCCCCCCTCCCTCTTGTTGGCTTTGTTAGACGCCCGAGGAACCCGTTGAAGATGACTGCGTTTGATTTTGTTTTTTGATGTGGCATTCAATTTAGTTGTAGTTCTAAAAAAATCGTAAAAGTATTCAGTATCGCTAAGCCTTAAATGAGGGGTTTGCTGCTGTCCGCCGAGGAGTTCTGTCCTCTATCTGCAACCACATTCAGATCTACACAAAGTTTGGGCAAAATTAAACCTCTATAGTACAAAAATAATTATTTAAATCGGTTATAATTTGTCGATTTTGTTTGTTTTGGTATGGTGTAAAATCGTCAAACTCCTACACCCCCATCCCCCAAAGGAACCGAGCTTAATGTCGTGATATATTTACTTTTCACTTGGTATAAAATTATCGAAGTAAACTTTTTCGAACGGCGTTTGCTCATGTGCGCTTGTTTGGTAATCTTGATCAAACAAATCATCGAATTTGGCAAACATGTTGATCGTTAACAGGGCGGGGCTATCGACGTGAGCTACTGACCTAAGTTACAATCACTTTGATGATAGGGAACCAATGCTACTTAATTCTGACCAGGAATATAAAACCTTGTTCTGGCGACGCCACATTTGCAATGACAGAGTAAGTTTATAGAAAAAAATTGTATAACAAAGCCAACAAGAGGGGGGGGGTCCCCCCAAATAACCTCTGTCCTGCCCAAGGGTAAGAGGTAGCAATACAGCTTTTCCACACGCCAAAAAAAAAGGGTCGCTGCCCAATGCGCCAATCGGCTGTCAAACAAAACCGTAATAAACGCGGACGCGTAAGCGGGCAACGCTTAGTTTAAAATAAATGACTTTAGAATTTAAATACGTCAATGCGTCAGTGCTGCCCCGGTAAATCACTACAGTACATAACTTCTGATGTAGAAAACATAACTGAACACAACTTCTATCATAACAAGGTAATTGTTAACAGCGCATCGTTATTTTTCACATGTTCATACCTGTTAAGAAAATAACTTTAGGTTAGCGCAATTTGAATTGAATGCTGTCAGTGTCATTATCATCATGTCAACCAATAGACGTCCGCTGCTGGACATAGGTCTTTGGCCACCAAATACCACGGTCTTGAGCCACTTGGATCCAGCGGTGCTCTGCAACTCGCTTGATGGCATCCGTTCCAACGCTGCGTTTACCGGTGCGAGGTCGCCATTCCAACACCTTGGGACCCCAACGTCTATCGGTTCCCCGCCCATTGCCACTTTAGCTTCGCGACTCTTTCAGCTATGTCAGTAACTCCGGTTCTAATACGGATCTATCATTTCTGATTTATTCAGGTAGCTGGAGTATTTCCAATCATAGCTCTCTCCATCGCCGGTGAGTGGCCCTGAAACTTCTTATGAGGCCTATAGCGACAACATTTCAGAGCCATAGGTCATCACTGGAAATACACACTGTTTAAAGTAAATATTCCAGGCTTATAGTTAAAATGTAGAAGTTTTATTATGATCAAATTTTTTGAACCTCCAAGGAACAGTGGTTAGTGATGTGGTAATAATAAGTGGGAGGGTCCGGGTTCGATCACCGACTGAGGCAATTTAGGAATTTGTAATTTCTGAACTATCTTAACGTTATGGTACGATGCATCGTAAAACCCGATTAGAGGTGTACTTCCGAATTATCTTAACGTTCCGGTACGAAGTCGCTTAAAAACCGATCAGAGATGTACTTTTAAAATAACTGTCATGCCCCTACCAGGTCAGTCGATCATCGTAACTTCAATATCACTTACCTACCACCAGAAGTAAATTTTTTTTATTGTAAATAATTATCAAGCAGGTATATCTACAAAATTTCCTTAAAATAAATTCGCCGACCTCAAGCCGTCGCCGGCCCGTTGAAGCCACCGTCGACTTTGGTATGTTGCATCCTTTAGAGAAGTCATGAGTGTAAAATGCATCATTCACGACGATCAGCTAAAAAATACTGATAATTTTCCACAAGGAGGCACTAAATAACTAAATTAGTGTATTTCGTCAAACCGTGGTAATCATTAACACAAATATAACACGTCTACGCGTATTATATGCTTGTTGCTTTAGCTTATTTGATGAACCGAAGATGACAGTAAATAAAAGAACGGAAAATAAATATTGGTACTAAGACAAATTTAAAAGTTAGTTATCACCATTTCACAATAATGGAAAAAATTATATGAAATAGGTATTTATGAACGCTGTGATAGGCCTATTTTAAGGTTTACATAGTGTTACAGTAATTTTATAAAGTGGGTATATAATTAAACTTTGGTAACTATAAATTCATTTTATTATATTGATTAGGATTTATACAAAAACGCTTATAGTTAAGGTAAGTTATTAAAATTATATTTGATTAACAACCAATGTTCATTGAGAACATTGAGTTGGTGGGTATCTTTATATATATATTTCTTGTGTGCGTGTGTATGTCACTGAACTCCTCCTAAACGGCTGGATCGATTTGAATGAATTTTTTGGTATGCGTTTGGGTGGCACCCTGGATGGTTTAGATTCACAAATTAGCCCGACAGATGGCGCTGGTGTCCGCTAGTTTTATATAAAGATGATATTATTTGATTTTTATACATTTTCGATACAATTCAGTCGTACATGGACTCGAACGATGCAAAGATACCTTCCGGTGTCTTAGTCGTTTATCAATAGTATAAAACAGAGTCGCTCCCGCTGTCTGTAAGCTTAGATCTTTCAAACTAAGCAACGGATTCTAATACAGATTTCAGAACTAAATAGAGAGCGGAAGGTTCAGTGTATAACGTGCATATTATAGAAGAGCAAAGAAATTCAAAGATTCTATAATTAGCGCTTCCTTTGATAAACCTACATGAATAAAGAATTGTATCTATGTGGTGAAACGGTGATAGCCCATTAGCTAGGACGATTTAACTTTCGGAGGGGGGGGGGGGAGTTCGAATCGTAGTGAGATGATGGCGATAACCACATTCGCAAACTTAAAACTAAAGCTACGAGGGTTCCAAACGCGTCCTGGTCTAGGAAGAAGCCCACAACAAACTTAGCCGGGTGGTTTTTATATAAATACTGCATTATCGATGCACCGCGGTCCCACATGGACTCGAACGATACAAAGATGCCTCCCAGTGTCGTTTATCAGGTCTAGACTAACTCGTGTAAAATCAGTAATATAATTACGTACACGGACATTTAAGCTTGTTGAACGTGAACAAGCAACTGACTGTCAGGATACTCCGGTCACGTAAGGACAGCACGACCGATGCATTGCCAATGGCCGGCGGAAGGCCAATGCCAAGGTCCAAGAGCATTGTTATATTGTTTCGCGAGTTTTGACATGTGCATTGTAGATTACGGTTTGCATACAAACTTTCCGCTGACCTACTATACCCCGACCTACCGCGTCGCCTTACCCCCTGACCTAACAAATACAAAATCATTTTTTTAATTAGGCTGATATTTCCTGTGTTTAGCGCTTTCTGACAAATTACCATTATTTATCGATGTATACTTTATTAATTATCTTTATTTTACACTATAACGTTTAATTTATGTTTATCACTATTAGTTATCAGATATAAATACAGTATTTTGTACCGAGATTTGACAGTTAAGTTTTAACAAAGAATTATTTACATCTCTAATGGTGAATTTGCGCTATCGAACGCAATAAAGATTTCTCAAATCCGACTGGTAGTTCCTGAGATTAGCTCGTTCAGACCAATAAACAAAAAAAACATTTCAGCTTTTTAAGCAAGAGTAGTATAGGTTTCTATAGCCAGCATTCTTCGTCCGTTTTTACATATCCCCTAGGAACGGTTTGTTTTCCTGGAATAGATAGAAGCCTACGTTACTCTCCGTCCTTTCAACTAAGTGTATGCAAAAAATCAAGTTTATTGGTTGCTTCGTTAGAACAAACAAACACCCAATCGCATTTATATTAGTTAGGTTTGTTTATTTCATAGTTATCATGTTGGGGTAATTTCTAAAACATATCCATATTGGATGACGTTGGAAAATGAATGGTTGACTTATCTAGTATCAAAGTCAAAACATGCCAGATAAATATGTCGCTTAGTTTAAACCGAACGTTCGACTTTAATCCATTATGTTTCCCCTAACACAGCGCTATTTTGACGATATCGCATCAACTAAACCGATTATGTTTGAACCTTGAAAAAATAAACATTTGTCATTCCACTGAAATCACAAACAATAACTAACGACAAATATACGAATTTATTTATATGCTTTACAAAATATAATACCACGTAAGCATCACGTAGTAGGTAAGTATATTATAAACCAATCTCTCAATGATAATGGTTTATAACATTTTTGATTATTACAGCGGTGTGGTAGCTTAGTGGTTAGGACACCGGCCACCCTTTCGAGGGGCACGCACCTCTGTCTTTCTAAGTTATGTGCATTCTAAGTAACTACAATATCATGCTTCAACGGTGAAGAAAAACATCGTGAGCAAACCTGCATGCCTGAGAGTTCTCCATAATATTCTCAAAGGTGTGTGGACTCCGCACTGGGCCAGCGTATTGGACTACGGCCCAAAACCTTCTCATAGTGATAGGAGACCCGCACATTTTTTTTTTATTGGATCATTAAACTGGTAACAATCAATGACCTTATCATGAGAATAACATAAATAAAAGAGAAAGACAGGAGATTGAAACCTTCTAGAAATGACCACAGCATGCTTAATTAAAATAATCTACGTCTATGTAATATCCACTTCATGACGCCTAGCGATAGTGGGATTTTGTTACAATGGTACCCTCATATTTTTGTATACTTTTAACGGATAGCTGCATGTGAATTAATTATTTTGGCATATTTGAATTAAGTCCTTTCTTTTGTGTAGCACTCTCTGACTTGCAATGTCAGCAAACCTTATAATGTAATAGCTTAAGTTTTCATGGACCTTCAAAAAAACATTTACTTAGTACTATTCTAAAACAGCGGCTGCTGGCGTATCTACCTTTTAAAATAAATATCTAAATGCTTTTTCAGTCATAGCACTAATCAGCAAAATTAAAATACTTAAGTATACTCAAGTATTATCTACTGCGTCTTAAAATGTAATCTTCATTGTCAGATTTTTATTGTTCATCATAATTTATAATACAATATTCATATTTTGATGAGTGTCAACCTTGAATTTTGATCATATGTCAAATCCCTTTCTAGGGATTTAAAACAATTGCGTGGCCCGGTGCTCTATATATTACTAGGTGTTGCCCGCGACTTTGTCCGCTTTTGTTTTTGTTTTTCGAAAGACATGTGCCTCATAAATGTGGCAGCACTTTATGTATTTAGGATAGCTAAGCCTGGTGTAAAATCGTCAAACACTTTCGTCCCCTCTCCCGAGAGAACTGAGCTTAATTTCGGGATAAAAAGCATCCTATATTACTTCTAATACTTTCAGGAACATGTGTACAAAGTTTCGTGATGATCGGTTTTTGTAGTTTATGCGTGAAAGCGTAACAAACAAACTTACATTCACATTTATAATATTAGTAGGGATAGGGATAGTAGGGATAGGGATAGTAGGGATAGGGATAGTAGGGATAGGGATATATCTTGCTTTGAAGCGGTGTTTGATTGCGCATTGGCTAGTAGCTCGATTTCACTGTCGGGTGTCCGAATTCGAATCCCAGCTCGCATCTCTAACTTTTCAAAGTTATGTGCGTTTAAAGTAATTAAAATATCACTTGCTTCAACGGTTAAGGAAAACACCGTAGGGAAACCTGCATGCCTGAGAGTTCTACACAATGTTCTCAAAGGTGTGTGGAGTCTACCAATCCGCTCTGGGCCCGTGTTGGACTACGGCCTTCTCATTGTAGGAGGAGAAGATCCGTGCTTTATAGCGGGCCGGTTATGGTTTGATGTGATGATGATGATAATGACATCTGGCTTAGTGGTTTACTTACTGGGAAGATGGGTATTATTTTATTATTAGGAGTACTTAGTACAGATTTTTGTGACAAAGCTTCCGTGATGCTTATCGAGTGATGCTTATGTCAAGCAGCACTTCTGTGTTCTGGTCTAGACGTTGTGGTTGCTGTTGTAATTTCTGGAACACGAGGATGTACCAGCAAAATACAATTTTTTTCTGCGTTTACCTACATGTGCGGTTGATGGACACAAGGTGGCACTGTGAATGGGCCACCTCATGGTATGGTTTTTAACATACCATGACAGATTATATACGTCCAGAAATTTGATGAACACCCTATACATTCCTTGAAAGCAGAACGATAACGCCATTTACTCTACCACTAACGCCATCTATTACAATATTTATCTTTTGGTTAGCTCCTAAACTAAATAATGTCTTGTAAATCACAACACATACCGATGCCAGTAAAAGTTGATTATGCAAAACGAAAAACCCCAATTCGGCATTGACCACAAAATTGTCTTTTTTTTTTGTCTATATACACAGGCATTATCATTGTGGCTCTTTTAAAGTGTCTCAAATTCTTTAATCTTTCTCAACAATACAGGGCCTTGAAATACGAAAGCAGACGTTGACAATGTATATTCAAGGCTTCGTTGACATTAATTTCATTTTGATAAAAAAAAATCCAAGCGTTTTCGCTCATAACGTGACATCATCAATGGGCATAGTGACAGTAAGAAAGAACCGTTAAAATATTTAATTTAAGATATCAATGGTATCATATTGGATAGAAGAAGACGTTACTTTGTGGAATTTCATTATATGTTGAGAAAATTAAACTTAATTTGCTATAGGTACTCCGCGAAAAGCAGGAGGATCTGTTTGGTTTAATTTCTAATTTCTTCAATCCTTATAGTCCACACCAAACAGATCTTCGGCAATGTACCCTCTGTGCACGTTTCGCTCCGAAACCGGAGCATCCTCAGGATATGTTGTGGGGAGTCCCACATAACCTCCGTCCTGCCCAAGGGTCGGCAGCAATAAAGATTTTCCACCACGCAAAAAAGGGCAGTTTTTCAAAATAAGTCCATGCCCATTATGGCTCTACCAACATAATATAAACATATATTCATTCAACTACGAGACTAAACTAAAAAAAAATATGGATAAATAAAAATTAACTACTGCAAACACCGAGGGGGACCGAGTTCAATGCTCTAACTGTTAAGGAAACCTGCATGCTTCAGACATATCCATAAAGTTCTCAAGGGTTAGTGTGATGTCTGCCAATCCTCACTTGGCGAGCGTGGTGGGCTACGGCCCAAACCCTTATTCTGAGAGCCCGTGCTCCGTACTGGTCCGTAATGGGCTGTTGATGATGACAACTAACAATCGTATTAAAAATATATATAAGCCGTCTAACTGTTTACATATTTTTTTAACACTTCACAGCAACATGCCGCCATGTGTTAAGCCTCGTGTGCCTATTATTACACCACATATTACATGTTTACATTGTGATTACATGTTTTTGTCTGATGGGTGGCTTCGGCCATGGCTAGTTACCACCCTACCGACAAAGACGTGACGCTAAGCGATTTAGCTTTTCGGTATGATGTCGCGTAGAAACCGATTTGGACTATGGGTTTAATATGACTGCCTTGCCCCTAACACGTAAGCGTTATCATCTTTGTCATCATCACTTATCAAAAAAAAAACTTCAAACTTAATAATTGTATTGAAGCAAAAACTCCCAGTTTGAAAAGATTACGTTTCATATCACACGTAGCCAGCCGTAGACGTGACGTAACCGCACAACTTTCCTGTTTCCTCCATTACAATCTTGATTTCGGGAAACTTGCTCGTAATTGCGTGATATGAATGACTGAGCGAAGCGTGATCGTCGAGATTTTTCGCCAAAGCAGTGTGTCCATTTGTATACATATATAGCGTGTTGTGTTTGTGTGGCTAGTTACCACCCTACCGAAAGATACGTGCCGCTAAGCGATTTAGTGTTCCGGTACGATGTCGTGTCGAAATTGATACAGGTAAGCCAATTACAGTAAAATTGCAGTCAAGGGCTTACCTGTAGTGGATACAAAAAAAGTTATTTATCTGCATTAAAACAGTAGGTAAATGTTAATTGTAATTAAAATTGATTTTATATGTTACTATCGTGTATTAAGACGTTAATAAATCAAATAAAATAATCAAAATACCGTAAATCCCAACATACGAGTAGGTACTTTAATTATTGGAAATACGAAAATATCGTAAAAAAAATTAATTAGGCTCATACCTACCTCTAAATTAATTCATTGATCAACCCGCAAAACTCGTTGCCAGATAACAGCAAGTTTTCGATATCAAGTAGGTATTTTTCTTATAACAACGTTTAACAACAGTGA
Source organism: Pararge aegeria (assembly GCF_905163445.1). NCBI lineage: Eukaryota > Metazoa > Arthropoda > Insecta > Lepidoptera > Nymphalidae > Pararge > Pararge aegeria. The sequence continues at coordinate 2,357,529 of NC_053195.1, read as the reverse complement.
AACTGGAAATGCAAATATAAGAGTATTTTTTTACTAATATTGTGTGTCTGGAATATTAATTAGGCTGCCCGTATTGTGCCTAGGTGGACATTAGCAACAAATAACTCCTTAATACTGTCAAAGTGTGTCAGAAGTCGGAACATGCACAATGTAGCGTTAGAAAGCACGCAAGAAAGGAAATAGTATTAAGTAATGAAAGTAGGTCATGGACTCTACTGTAAAAATAATCTTTTTGAAGAACCCTCCGTAATAATACGTTTCTTATTAATTCTTTAACACCACCGAATCAAGAAATTCCACTTTTCAGATTTTACGTTTCCATTTGGACTGACGTAACAACCTGTTAACTTGTATCCTATCCTAGGAGCTGAGTAGGCATGTCTCTACTCTGTACTCTTCTGCTGCGAGTATTTAGTTTCAATACCAGCAGCATTAAAGATAAATTATTCATATATTCCACATCAGTTGAACAATGAGGCGTTCTTCTAACAGCGCAATCTCTTCCCATTTCTGCACTCCTGGTATAACGATTCGCAAAAAGTTATGAAAATCGCATTTCCGCGTTTGTTCAAGGGGGGGACCCTTGCTAAAATAAAAAGCTGTAACCATCAGGGGTTATTGTAACGGCAAGCCAAAGAGTGCTGCTTTCAATTAGACTGCACGATTTCACGCCAGCCTGCAGAAATTTTCAAAAACACAAGCTCGAAATTCAAACTCCAACATTTTCTGCCAAGTTTCCTATCAAAAAAGCTGAGTAGGCATGTCTCTACTCTCTACTCTTCTGCTGCGAGTATTTAGTTTCAATATCAGCAGCATTTAAGATAAATTATTTATATATTCAACATCAATTAAAGAATGCCGCGTTCTTCTAACAGCGCAATCTCTTCCCAACTAATTTATTCCGTAATTACAAAATGATACTGAAGAGATTCAGAATTCTGGAATTTTCACCGAACCAGAAATTCGGAGTTCAAGCCCTTTATATAAAATATATTAAGTAGTAGAGAGCAATCGAATTTTAGTTTTTTATCTTTAACTAGTTTATCTCTTGCTTTGAAGCTAATTATTGATTTGAAATGTAATGTGAATTATAAAAATGATTAGATGAAATGAATGGTAGATTCACTACAAACATACATACTTGACGTTTCAAAAGTGCTTATAATGCAGGCCTACTTGAAATAAATGAATTTGAATTTGAATTTTGAATTTGATTAGATCTACCCATATGCGTTGATTAAATTGATTTCATTACGATAGTATTGGTTTAGGTGCGCATTATTTAAGATTACGTGCCTACCTACTTCCTGAACGGGGGATTTTATTGTCGCACTTACGTCTTGAATATGCGCATTCAACTACATCTGTTTGATTGTTTGTACCGAATAGGCTCTGGAACTACTGGATCGTTTTTTTACAATTTCTTTACCAATGGCGAATAAAATTATCAGGGAGTAAAAAAGGCTATACTCATCTATTTTCAAATAAAAAAAGCCTTCAGAAAATATCTATAATGTCACCCACAGTGATAATATTTTGCCTACCCATAAAATTTTACATCCAGCGTGCACTGTGAAAAATATTGATGATACATAATAATATGTTAATTTAAAACTTATTATTAACTAAAAAAAATACGTGAGGATATTTATCTAACTGGACAATAGCAGATTCAAGAGGTTGCCATTATATCATTACGTTTAGTTCTCGCGGGTGAAACCGCAGGTATATACGAGTAAGTATATTACTTGGAAAATAATATACGGAAAACGTTCAAAACACTCCCTGTTACATATAAACAGCTAGATCGTTGAGAGCTTGCTATTTTGTCGTGGTCCGTGCGCATGGACCTATCGATCCTCCCCGTTGCCAAATGACTCGGCATAAATACATTACGCAAAAGTTGAAATTTCTTAATTTTCTCGTATGGTTTCTTATTAAAGGTTATCAATTTTACGAAAAGTGTTAAATGCTGAATGAGTTAAAAGTGTACTTTATTTAGAAAGTGTGTCAATGAAAACCTATTTTATTTAAACTTCATAGTTATCTCTTCTTTGAACTGTTTTTCATGTAAACTTAGTGTGAAAATCCTTACTGTTTGATAAAGTTAAAATGTTGAAGGACTACGAAGTTGTGACGCTGTCGCTGAAATATTATAAGGACTTGGATGCTAAGGTTTGTGATTTTCTTTATCTTTCGGCCCACTTCATAGACAAGGCTAGATGATATCAGTTCTAGGGATTTCGTGGCGATGACTCCTTAGGTAGGTATATTAGAGATACCGTCCGCGTTCACAACGGTTTTTTACAAATCGCACGGGAACTGTAAGGATGCCAAGGATTTTTGTGATAGTGGATAGATAGATAGATAGATAAATTCTTAATACTTAGATAGAGAAGAAGATTACTTAATACTTATATTTATTATTTATTATTTAATTTTTAATCAAAAACCTTTTATAGTTTTCTCAGCGCTCACAAATTACTAACTAATTGTAAAGGCAAAATTTTGCTACTTTTGGTCATAATATTACAATTTTCTCCAGCTTATGTTACTTCGTAAAAATTAAGCTTTCTGTTGGTAAAAAAAATAAATAAATAGAACCTATTTGGTACATCAACAATCGATGGCCGATTGGCGCATAGGGTAGCGACCCTGCTTTCTGAGTCCAAGGCCGTGGGTTCGATTCCCACTACTGGAAAATGTTTGTATGAAGAACATGAGTGTGTGGGTGTTTATATGTATATTATAAGTATTTATTTTATTTATTTATTTATTTATGTATATTATTCATAAAAATATTCATCAGTTATCTTAGTACCCAAAAAACAAGCTACGCTTACTTTGGGACTAGATGGCGGTGTGTGTATTGTCGTAGTATATTTATTTATAAAAAAAAAACTAGAAATCTTTCCTCTATTGGTTTATATATTGGTGGCTATTGCAAGATATTTTTCAATTTTTAATGAATTTACCGTAACTTCTTTAAGTAACTTTGAAGAGGAAGGTGGAACCATACAAAAAACAAAGGGATTAGATGCGGATTTTACACATATATATCTACACGTAAAAACTGACATGAACCTTTGGCTGCGTGAATAGAATGAGAAGGTATTAGGCCTCTATCCGTAACTTTCTAGATAGGTAGATTTTTCAAGCCTTTAAATGCGAAATATGAATGTGCATGTTTCCTAAAGATGTTTTTCCTAATTATTAAAGAGTGTAAGCCTAGTGATACAATTTTTAATATTATCAAAGCTTATTGTGACAGAGCTCGTCTGGAAGAGCTACCGGCCTATCGCCATGCTTATATCCCTAACAGCAGCATTGTTACAATGCTGTGTTCCATTCTGAAAGGCGTAGTTGCCCGTGTAATTATAGGCATAGGCTCGGGTTTTCAAGCATGTGGTGTCTCGGTATGGCGTAGAGGTTCAGCTGGGTTTTAGTGGCTGACGGACAGACGATGGCACGTTGGAGGACGTGTTCCTTGGATGCCCTGCGAAGTGTTGATCTGTGTGAGAGGCGATTATTTTTTACTTACTATCAGTTGGGCCCTGTCCATAGTAATAATTATTAGGTACTAAAAATTTGCTTGTATCACAAGTGTGATACAAGGATCTTTACCGTAAATTTTAGTCAGTCGAAGTTGTCTTTTCCTTATAATTATTTTGTGAAAACTGAAGTTTTCCTCATAGCTTAAGTTATATTATGTGATAGGTATCATTGGGTATATCTACCTTTTAAACTGGGGTTTACCATTTACAAGTATGCATGGTACTTACGTAGAAAAGGATAACAAGGAAAACCTTATGCGATAAACCTATAGATTAAGAAGTACTTTTTGTTTTTTTAGGGTTCCTTAGACCTAAAGTCCATCTGTTCTGTTTATTATTCATATGGGGAATCCTCATGGATATTGCAAGGGAAGCGAAATGGTTTTCTGAGTTCTTAATAATACAACTATCTCAGGTTCAGAAATTACCGGTGATTAAATAGCAATGAGATATTTATCTATCTGATTAGAATTTGTTGTTTTATTATAATCCTCACTTCTTTCGCTCAAGATCCAAGAGGTAGGCATTAATTCCGACCTTGACTTTTTATGGAATAAAATTACGATAATTTACATGTTATAAATGTGAAAATTTTATTAATATATTTCAGCTTGTTTAAATTAGATTAGCTTAGATGCACGCGACTAAGTCCACGTTTTCATTTTTTTATCCTTAGTTAATTCATGTCCAGGATAGAAGTTGCAAGTTATGTTTAAGTAAAATTTCAAAATAGATTTAAGTATGCCCGTTTTCGTCGCCTATATCGAATGCCTAATAATTTAGGCGAAGTCTCATTGATCACTATTTATTAGTGATCGGTGTGATGTCTATAGAAAAAAATCGTTTCACCAACTCTTAATTGGTAACTATTGGTGATGGTAGGTTCCTAGGAGTCTCCTTAGATTAGTTACTTACCGTTAGTGAAAACGGGCATTATCGTAGTTTAGGCAGAATTGTCCATACTAATGTATTCTTCTATTTACTACCTTGATAATTCATCTAAAGCAATATTCTTTGTCTTTTATTTTTCTTGAAAAGCTTAACTTTAGAAAGATTGACTATCTAAATTGACCAAAAATCTCATTATAGTCCTCAATAATGACCATAAATATAATTATATAGTCTTATGCCCTAAAAATATATGACCTTTCAAAGTCAAATATGTACTCAGATAGACCTATAGCAGACATTTGATGCGTAGGTAAGTACCTACATTTTTTTTACATGGAGCGATAAAGGAAATATATTTTTCCTAAATCACTTGAGAACTGTTCCCGAAGGCTTTCCGGGGATAAAATAAATATTGAATAAATATATAATATTTAATATTTTTATTAATAATATACATAAATACAAAGTATCCTATGTACGACTAACTAAGTTATGTGTGAAATTTCGTCAAGATGTGCTATTACGCCAAACAAAGGTAACAAATAAACAAACAAATATTTTATATTATTAGTACCTATACACACTTTCGCATTTTGAATATTGATGACCAAGAACTACTTAATGATTTTATTATACCACTTTAAATGATAAATGTATGCGATAATATTTATTCTCAAAAGAGGCGTAAATTTATAGGTGCAATGCACTAAAAATTACTCTTAAAAAAACCGAACGTTCACTTGTAGGTATACCTACGAAAAAATCAACGTTTTAATTACCTACCTCATACGGTTTGCTTTATGAATAAAAATAAATAAATGTTATTTCTTCACATAATACAATAGTTCAAAAATAATTAAACCGGAATGGAGCTTAACTGCCATGGCTTAAATAAACCCATTACCAGCCCACTAAAGGGCACGCATCACCAACCCGCATGAGAGCAGTATGGTGGGTCTGTTCTCCAAAATCTTCTCAACTATGAGAGACGAGGCCTGCACCCAGCCGTGGGACTTTAATAGGCGGCGGGTGATGATGATTACAGGGCACGGTTTCTTCTCGGAAGAAGATGGGTTTACGCTGTAGCACCACGCTGGCCAAGTTCGGATTGGTAGACTTTGAGAACGTTATAGAGAACTCTCAGGCATGCAGGTTTCCTAACAATTTTTCCCTTCACCGTTATAATTGAGATTCAAGTGAAATTTGAATTTCTTGAATTTAAAAAACGTACATAACTTGTTCAGTATAATGATGGTTTCAAAATGCTGTTGGGCTTACAACGTTATTGTAGTGCATCTGAAATGTTCGCGAGGGCTCATACTGATAACTTTTTTGCCATCAGAAGAACACGAATAGCATACTTGATATAAAGAACGTGGGTAAGCAGTAACAGCTCTCTAATCTATACTTATAATAAAACTGTAACTGGAAGATTTCTGTACATTTAATATATTTTGAAAATTTTGATCGGGGGATGCTTTATAATCGATACTGAACCAAAACAGATTTTTATTTAATTTTTGTCTGTCTGTCTGTCTGTCCGGGCATCACGTGAAAAATACTGAACGGATTTAAATACAATTTGGTATAGTGGTAGCTAATATTCCGGGTCAACGTATAGGCTACTTTTTATTCCCATAAACAAAAAGTTTCCTCCGGGAAATGGGATGAAAGTTTTTACAAATTTTACTTCATATCTCCGTTAAATTTGCACCGATTTTAAACATTCTTTTATTATTTGACAGTGTGTACTACCTAACATGTATTGTCTAATTTTAATGAAGATCTGATAAATACTGTCGGTGATCAAGGACATAATTCTTTACAGATAACAGCAAGGTGCAAGGTATATGGGACAACGATCGATTGCTTGCGTACCATCCTATTAATATTATAAATGCGAAAGTTTGTGAGAACAGATGTATGGATCGATGGATGTATGTATGGATAGATGTTTGTTACGCTTTAACGCCACAACGAATGAACCGATTTGGCTAAAATTTGGCAGAGATAAATATAATATAGTCTGGCATAGCTCACAGGCTTCTTTTTATCCCGGAAAAGCAAACAGCTTCTACAGGATAGCATCGCTATTTTTGCCCCATTTGTCGTTCAAAATCCGCGCAACGGAGTTTTCGATTGATTGAGATTTTTATTTGGATAGGCATAATTGACGTGTTTTTTTTAAGTCGACTTATTCGCGGACGAAGTCGCGCGGGTCCGCTAGTACATATATACGACTCTCCAATTTACAAGCGATATATTAAAATCCACGTAGGGCTGCAAATTCTAATTTGTAACTATATTGTATATTTAATATTATTCGGTTATATAATAATGTAAATGGGTCATAGTTACCAAATAAACAATTAATATAATTATAACTTTTAAAAGTTGTTTGATGGAGCGTGCCGCGTTTATAACCGTTTTTTACAAATACCGTTTTTACCTAACAAATTCCACAGAAAACATTAAGCTACTAGATGGTAGAGGGCGTTAGCTATTACTTTTTAATGGCCTGTTTTAAATAATAATTAGAACTTGCATTTCGAGAGACGGGCACACTGAATAAAAAAAAAAATTATCTCTTTAATGGTGGATGGGTTACCGATTAATTTTGCTCTAATAAAAATAATAGATCAAGAAAAACTAAAAAAAATCGCTATTATGAATAAACTAAAAGAAAGAAAATAGTTTTGTTTTTTATACCAAGCGTGTTTTTTTAGTTTGTTTGAACTATTTAATTATTGAGATTCCGTTGCGTGCGATACGTGAACGGAAAACGTTACGCCAAAACGACGGATGTATGTAGTAATTATGGCGGAATTGTTCCTCTTTAAAAGTTCTAAAAAACAGCCGGAGACGTCGTACGATTCTTAAGAAGTCAAGGTAAGTATGTCCAAACAGATTTTAAGATAATACTGTCTAAACTTTTTAAAGCTGTGGTATGGCCTCTGATAATAAACCCCTGTGTATCTACATTTGTAAGATAATTTGGTAAACCATCGAATTTAATCTTTATTGACATCACTAAAGATAGCAGCTAGGTAATTATGGAATAAATATTTGCCCGAGCGCATAGGCCATAACAATAAACCTTATTATCTAAACCACGAGGATATATAAATATTTTTGTACGAACTTGTTATTAACAACAATACTCCGACTTTTCTTTTTTCTTTTCTTTTATGTGAAATTATTAATAACGAATAAGAAACAGGCATGTATCTTTGCATCGTTCGAGTCCATACAGGACAGCAGTGTATCGATAATGCAGTCGTATTTATTTCAAAATATCCACCAACTCAATGCCATGAACATTGGTTGTTAATCAAACATGATAAAAGACTAACTAGGACACTGGGAGGTATCTTAGCATCGTTTGAATCCATGTAGAACTTAGGTGCATCGATATAGCAGTCGTATTTATATCAAAATACCCACCACCTCAATGTCATGAACATAAATATCTGGCAAATATGAATTTATAGTTATCAAAAGTTTAATTATATACCCACTTTTTAATTTACTGTAACACATAATTTAAATTGTTTCTTGAAAACTATTCATTAATTAAATAATTGTTATTAGCGTAATTGTAAAAAAACTAATTAATAAAAATATAAAATTATGTAACACTATATATGTTTTTATTCCAATACAAGTTAGCTCTTGACTGCAATTTCACCTGAGGGTAACCTATTTAGAGGCATGGCAGTCTTATTAAACCGTGACAGTTTAAGCGCGGCATCGTACCTAACATGACCTGGATCGAACCTTCGACCTTTCACTTTCGAGTGCAATCCCCAGAGTGAGCATAATTTTCAAAATTTTCTCTAATTTGAAAATTCCTGACATGTTTGCTCGGTTCCAACTTAGACTGAAACATCACTTATCGCCATGTGAGATTGCAGTTATTTATAATATAACTATTAGTGGAATAAAAAAAACACTGGTCTGTTACTGAGATTTTTTTTCAGAAAACTTTAGATCCGTACTTAAACATGTTAAGCACTAATTTAAAAAGACAAAATAATAAATACATTCATTATTAAAAAATCAATCATCATCAAAAATGGCGGGTGTAAGATGCATATTTAGCTCGTATGTTTTGCACTTTCAAAACACGCGACTCCATGTCATTAAGGCTAGGACGCAAAAACTACATGGGAAACCGGTGACAGATCACTGCACAGCTTGGTATGTGCTGAGTGCACACTGGAGCCTGAAATGAAAACTTAACCAAGAATGATAAAATAATCACATATATGCATATTTAATTTTTATTGGTAGTTGACGTCTGTAGTTGAAGCATTTTATGGTTAATGTCATCTTCATCAACAAAATGTAATAAGCATAATTAAATTGTGAGAACCTTGTTGGTTTGTGAGATAAAAAAAAACTATATGCCTCTTATGTGTAAAAGTACAGTAGTAAATAAAAATTAGCTATAAAACATTAAATCAAGAGGTCTGAAAGTAATGGTATCTTTTTCATAGTGTTTGCCGGGAAAAAAAGCAATATTTTTAGACTTGTCATTTTATAGGAGATTTTTGAAACACCGAATTGGTACTAACCGAATTTAACTAATATCGTTATATCCCGCAATGACTTAATATGAAATTTTCACAAAAAATTAAATAAATGTCAAAATCACCATCGACAAAGAGATTGGTAAACAAACGTAAAAAATATAGCAAGAATAGGCTTTTTTCACGTTTCTTATAACAATTTTAAAGGGCCCAACAAAGAAATACAACGGCTGAATACACTGTCTGGGTGTACACACTACACACTAGCCTTACAAACTGCAAATTTACGTGACATAACGCATGCGTCTTATGTCAACTACGCTATTTCCTGTATGCAGCTTTATATCTCGTTATCGATACCGAAGAACCGAGTCCCGCACTAGCGGCCAGTGTAGATGCGTTGTCGAGAAATATAGGCCGTTCCCTTAACGCGAGCGCGAAAAAAAAAAGAAAATCGGAAATTATCTGTGTCTCGGTTCGATTTTCAAAACATCACGGGGGTGTAAAATAGAATGAACAGTAAATGAATTACAAATATATACATGCTTTGCATATCTGTGCTGCATAATCGTGCTGCCAAATTAAATTTTGAAGATTGCGAATTTTTAGGTAAGTTTGATATTTTTTAATTTTTGTTTTTCGAACGCATGCAATGGAGTAGAATATATATTTTTCTGTATTTCATCGGGAATATCATGTAGGTAGGTACCTTATCACAGAGCCAGAAAAAGCTAATTTGCAAATAAGATATTTGTAAACTCTTTTGTAATTCACATGAATACTACCCTATTTTTTTTTTGTTACGCAAATTTGATTCTAGGCAAGAGTTTGAAAATTATCGGATGGATTAAGGAAATTAATTAAGTTTTTCTTAAAAAATTACGGAATGGCGTAGCTCTCATAGCACATTTAGGCGATGGTCCTGGTACCACTAAAATCTAATAGATTCAGTAAAGCCTGCAAACGTCAAACAGCGTGAAGATCTAACAAAAATCTAAATAAAAGGCACGTGCCCAACAGTTCAAATTAAAAGGCTCTAGAGTCTAGATGATGATGACGATGATCAATCGGCCAAGTCTAACATACCTTGAACGGTTCATCTTCATTGTTTCACCACGTTCTTGCTGCAGTGGTGAAACAATTTAAGAATTTTGAATTTCCTCGTTATATCCGATCGGCGGGTCGTCTTTTGCCTCGACTAGTTACCACCCTTACGACAAAGACGTGCCTCTAAGCGATTTAAAATTCCGGAACGATGTCGTGTTCTGACTGCCATACTCCTAACAGGTTGACCCAATACCATCTTAGACTGCATCACCACTTATCACAGGTCAGATTTAAGTCGAGGGCTAAGTTGCAATAGAATAAAAAAATCCCTAAAATGTCATGACCGATTACTAAATGATTTATTTTAAAAATACACCAAATTATGAAAAACAGAAAGAATCTTTTATATAAGGGTATAAACAAAAAAAAAGGTATAAACTAGTCTTCTATTTCTTGTTCTTGATACGATGCGATATATATACGATGTGAATTGTGATCCTTATGGGTCTTTACTCAGCATGTTCGCTGTAGCTCTTAGGACCTAGTGCTAATCTTCTGTGAAGCCAGACGTGAAGTTTTAAAGTCAGGCACAGTCAGACCAACGAAGAAATACCGAAATTAACATCGCCGGTTTAGGAAGTCTGTTATAATAATAACATTTCTAATATCACAGTAAATTACACAAAATGCCTATTTGCATATAATGGCTACGCAATACGCAATGCAATTACTTTTTTATTCTTACAGATTGATTGTCCTTAATATAAACCGCGTTTGTCATATTTTTCCATTAATCTTAGGTAATTATAATCGCATTATACTTCCTTATTTGCGAAATTAAAGGTGCTTTTTATTATTCGAAATTTACTATTATCTACTTACTAGAAATTTAAGGCATATGTTTAAGAAATCACTATGCCAACTTTTAGTGTCATGAAAATGCTATAGGTTAGTTATTGAAATTTTTTAATGACAAGGTTGCTTGGAAGCATCCGGCTCCGCTTTCAGCTCTCACAAGATAGAAAAATGAATGTTAAAATGCAAAATGTAAATTGTTGATGTTGGAAAAGAGCAACTGCTGAGTTTCTTGCCGGCTTCTTCTCGGTAGAATCTGCCTTCCGAACCGGTGGTAGAATCACTACAAACAGACAGACTTGACGTTTCAAAAGTGCTTATATTAAGCCTACTTGAAATAAATGAATTTTGAATTTTGAATTTTGAATTTTGAATTTTGAATTTTGAAATGAAAATAGAAGCCGATTTTGATGAGCTATTGGCGTTACACTCGCTTGAATTTCGAACTGATATGTTTTAAGATTATAAGGAAGTTATCAACGTGGTCTTTTTACTTTTATAATTTGTTTAGTATTACTAATTCTCTAAATACGCGAAAGTAGGTCATTACTACCTCCATTCTAAAAAACAATGTATGAATGTGCTCAATATTATTTTTTATGACCAACATAAAAAAAGGTGAAATATATATTGGTGAGACAACAAAATATAAAAACATATAATAATAACTCTTGACAAGTCTTAATATAATGTAGGCACTTAGATCACGCAATCTTGTGTCTGAAAAACATTGATTTAATATGTTACTATCGTCATTGCTGTAAAATCCCTAAATTTCATATCAATCAATGATAATAATTATCTGTATAATTAATAAAAGATATATAAGTAAACTTTTCTTTAGTAGGTAGGTACTAACCTATCGTGGGTCAGTTTCGTAAAAAGTGGGCGTCAAATCGATCTCGTTTTTTTTTTTTTGCGTGGTGGAAAAGCTTTTTTGTTACCTCCGACCCTTGGACAAGACGGGGGCTAGGTGCGACTCACCCCTCTAAAGGTGGTAATACCCAAACTAAAAACCACCAAGCCATGTCCCTGCTGTTGGCTTTGTTAGACGCCCGGGGAACAAATCTATCTTCCCTAAAAAAAATACATCAATATGAAAAAAAAACCTGTAACTTAATCAAACCATCCTATCGTGTTTGTTTTTTTAAAGAAAACAAAAGAAACGCAGAGCTTCAAACAGCTTAAGCTAGTTATTTAATAAGTTCGTACTCCGTGACAAATCAATCATTTTATCGCCAAAAAATGTTCGACGTTGCATACATACAGCTATACCTAATTGAATATGAAATCCACTGTATACGTGCGACTCACACTTTACCAGTTTTGACTTGATAAAAATATAATTATGTTAGAGTTTTTAAGTATATTCAATATAATCAACTTTGTATGTGTTATTGAAAACAAAATAATTATATCGATATATTATTTTGCATGTAGGAACATCACGTACATTCTCACTATCTGCGCGCCAAAAAACGTAAAAGCAATTTCATCGATTACCTGCTTACAAAGATCTTAAACGAACATTACTGATGGAATTCATGATATTTTATGAAAATTAAGCTCAATTTGCAATTTGTACAACTAGCTGTCCCGGGGAACTTCGTACCGCGGATCATTTTTTTTTTCATGAATGTTATATTTTAATACTTATTATCCTATTCCGGTCTTAGAGGAATCCAAAAAATCAAATAATATTAAAATTGGCCCAACCTTTCTTGAGTTATAAATGGTGTAACTAACACAACTTTCTTTTATATATATAGATTATTCATTGTAAAGTCAATATCTCCTGAGGATGACTCCGTTTTCAGAGCGAAACGTGCGTAGAGGGTACATTGCCGAAGATCTGTTTGGTGTGGAGACTAAAGATTGAAGTTGAAATCTGTTTGGTGTTATTTATAATTTCACCAAAATCATTCTCCTGCTTTTAGCGGAGTATAGCAAATGAAGCTTAATTTTCATAATCTTACTATTACACCTGTCGCCAAGCGATTCAGATTTCCGGTATGATGTCATAATATAACTGCCACACTCATCTTAGACTGCTTTATTAACATTAACTTACCGCCAGGTGAGACTGCCGTCAAGTGCTAACTTGTAAAGTTGTAATATATAAACAACAATGTTTTAGACTCGCTTCAGGATTCAATGATACGACAGCGTACCAAGAAACCAGTCTGTCCTGAAATTAGATTCCTTGTCTTGTATAATAAAAACTGTAATTTTGATAACAAAGTGCGATTGAAATCATATTTTCCTCACACACACATATTTATTCATTGTCCAAGACTGTTCGCTTGAATCGTAATAATAAATTACGCGATTGGACTTTACCTTCGATGTTATGACAGAAAACATTAATTCTACAATGTAAAGTTACGACTTTTCTAGTTATATCTTTAGCGTCTTACTTACGACGGAATTTTTTACATATTCTTATTTACCTTATCTACTGTTTAATGTGTTACTGTAGCATTTTTTTTTATTTTATCTATTTTAATTAGTGTATTTGGCTTTTGGCCATTATAATTAATAATAATAAATAAATGCTAATATTTCCGGTTTTTTCTAATCCATATTACAAACACATTTATCTTTTGATGATATTCGTAGATTGAGGAAAGATGTGCTCGCAATTCATAGATATTCCTTATTTGTTAAAAGTTTACAAACCAGGGTTTGTTTTATAATGACCTAGCTGTTGCCCACATTCTTCGTCCGTGTCTATTACGGTTTTTTAACAAAAACCGTGGGAACCGTTTGTTTTACTGGGATAAAAAGTACCTACCTATGTTACTCTCTGTTCTTGTAATATATCCCTTTGCCAAAAATCAAGTAGAATGGTTGCTTAACTAGGGCGTAAAATAAGGAAAAATAAACAAATAACACTATTTCGAATTTATAATATGTGTATGTGTATGGATATTCATTAACTTTTCTACAGTTTCATTTGATTGCAGTAAGGTTGGCTTAAACATTATTTTTCCTACAACATCCTGCCACTTTGTGGGATAAAAAATCAACAAGTGAGATAAAAAACCAAGCCCTTTTATTTGATATATTATGTTGGATCGATTTTCATTAAATATAGCAAAGAACATTCTCGACTTATTCACCTATTTTGCGGCCGATTGGCCGTGGGTTCTATTCCCACAACTCGAAAATGTTACTGTGGTGAACATGAATGTTTTTCAGTGTCTGGATGTTTATCTGTATTTTATAAGTATTTATGTTTATTCATTCTTAAAAATATTCATCAGTCATCTTACAAGCAACGCTTACTTTGGGGCTAGATGGCGATGTGTGATATTGTCGTAGTATATTTATTATTATTTACCTTTCAAATAAAACGAACAAAATCAAAATCGGTTCATCCGTTCGGATAATATGATGCCACAGACAGACGCACGGACACACGCATACATACACATCATACTTTAACACCCCGTCGTTTTTGCATCGGAGGTTAAAAATGGACTATAGGTCCTTTTCATCCAGTGACGTGCACAGGATTTCTGACCAGGGTATGCATAAATAAGGAAGATCGCATAAAATGGAAAAGTCCTTCGACAGTCCTACAAAAAATTAAGGGTAGGTAGGCAGTGCTTTAGTGCATGTACAAAGTGTTGTTGTTGTCATACTAGAGCATAAGTAACAAAATGAAGTTCAGCATAGGTATAATATTATTTGAAATACGATTATGTAGTTATAACAGATTGTATGATACTTAAAACTTGAGGTATCCTTTATATCACTTCGGCTTATCAAACAGTCGTATTACATAACAAGTGCTCAACTAATCTTAATCTAATGCTTAAAATGATAAATATTACGAGTGTTTAGTTACTTCATTTATCACTAAGTCATTATTGAGTGAACAATGGGCGTAGAAAATAACAACGTGTGAAAACAAATACCACACATATCTGGTACTTAGGCCAGGGTTGACGGACTGCAACTTCGGGCAATATCACTAGGCTTTATGAATGAATGAATGAATGAATTTCATTGTACACCACATAAACTGTATATAGAAAAGTTGTAAATAAAAATTTAACGAAAAGTATACAATTTGGCGGTTTACAAAAGTTAAATAATACAATCTCTTCCAGCAGGGCTAGCACCAGCCGGAGACAAAAATTATATCCCCCGAATATATCCCCTGACAGGGGATATAATTAACGTGTCCTTACCTTAAGCACAGGAAAATAGAATAGGAGAAGTTCATCCCTGTTTATTATTACACATTACATTATTTGGTTATTATTTCCGTTCGTGCGCCAATGCTCTGAGAATTGATAAAGCTATGGGAGAAGACAATTTTTTATCCTTTTTCCGAGGAGATAATTGTCTGGCTGGCCATGCAGGCAACAAACAGGTGCATATAAACAAACATAAATAGGTATCCCAAGCGAATTTTTGTTCTGGTACGATGACGCTTAGAAACCGATTAGGAATACCTTTAGGTTAAATATATCGAGCCATTACTATTGACTTAGCGTAATTCAGCAGTTTACCTATCTTTTAAAGATCAACATTTCATAAACGCAATAATTATTCTGGTTTGCGATAGGTGAAACCGGACGGGTGGGCTTCCAAGCAACCTTATATCGAGGAATTCAACCACCATTTTTGAAAGTTGTACCAAGTCCAAGAAATAAAGTCCTTACAATACATATGACCCTGGCATCATGTTGGAATACTTAGTTATGCAGCATTTTTTCACGCTAGCTAGTTGCTAGGCTAGCAAAGGCAGGATATACTTTTGAGGGCTAGGATGCGCACTACGCGATAATTATCTTCTCAGCCCTTTACCCGTATTTTTTCTACCGTGATTGACGAGATAATAACTCTCGTGGCGCGCATCCAGCCCTACAGCAGGGCTAGCAGAGGCAGGAGAATTATATCCTCCGATTATATCCCCTGACAAGGTATATAATTAACGTGTCCACCTGCTAAAGCACGGGAACATGGAATAGGAGAAGTTTACCCCGGCTTATTATTTGGACATTATTTTCACCTGTGCCAATGCTCGGCCCACATCCAGGGACCCTAGCGTATTCACGCTAGGCGGCTAGCATCCACGAACGGGACAGCTCTGCCCCGATCAAGTTTACCTACACCCCAAGGGTCGTGTGAGTGAAGAAATGGTATAAAATATGACAGCTATTCCGACGTCATGGCTTGTTTACTTGTAAAGCCCGCGGTGTTTACGTAGAACAATAAACAATGAAGTGTTTATTCCACAAGTGTATAGTGGAGGGATTAGGGTTCTAATGAGGTTTGCATCAGCATTATTAAAATAGATAAAATAGATTGCGATCGACATAAAAACGGTGCACCGCCTGTTTACTACAATATGAAGTATAGTAACTTGATAAATATTTATACTGAGAAAGGCAATAAAACAAATTACGGAATGTAAATAAAACCCATTTGGTACACAGTAAGATGTTAAAAATAAATAGGTTAAAGCATAGGTTGTTTGTTCACCGATAAGTTTGATTTAAATCTCATCCACGTAATGGTAAATCTGACATTTTATAAAGAGGATTAAACGTCAAACCTTCCAAACGTAAATCTGTCAAAGGGATTACAAAATTTAATGAATTAATATACTTTTATTGCACACAACAAATAGTACATAAAAAAAGTAGGTAGGTTTAACATAACAACGTATACAATTTGTGGGCCTTATTGCTTCATAGCGATTTCTTCCAGGCAAATAAAGGCGAAGAAAACGAAAATAATATAATATAATATATAAAATAATATGGTGCTATATGCACCACCTAAATATTTTCAGTATTTGTTTTTTTTAGAAAAAATATATATATAAAACAATACTTGTAACTAAATACAAACAAATAAATAATTAACTACCAATATAAATATAATATAAAAAAGGATATTTACAATTGTCTGTCCGCCATTTTTTTTTCCAAAATAGCGACCACGCTTAAAAACCTGTTAATAAATAGATAAAAAATATTTTATCTACTAGATATAGCTTCGGCTCCCATCCCGGGGGACGAAGTACGACGCCCGGTGCCGGGCCATTTTTAAAAACATCGCGAAGAAACCTGCATGCCTGAGAGTTCTCCATAACGTTCTCAAAGGCGTGTGAAGTCTACTAATCCGCACTTGGCCAGCTTGGTGGACTACGGCCTAAACCCTTCTTATTCTGACTTGTACTTTGTAGTATATAATAGGTTGATAATAACGATGATGACATTATGCAGTCTTCAAAAAGTTTCAGCTTTACCAGATTAAATCTATTAAAGTTGGCATGAAATATTGAATTTAGTTGTCATCGTGATGTAAAGATGTACCTATTTTAATGTTTTTTAATCCGCATTTTTGGTATTTCTATTTTATATCTCCCTACCAAATTCCAAGGTCATCCCTTTTTATCTACATACGACATTTTAATTTGAAATGAGTCAAAAAGCAAAATTGGTAAACAGGACTGTTTCTATGGGTGCTGTTTAAATTTATCTGAAACTTATCTCGGAATTTAGTGACGAAAACAATAAAGTAGGTACAGGTTAAGTAAATACATCTGAAACTTTATCGGAAAAGATTAATCTGACTGGATATCTTGACTTGCAGTTGATAAAACGTGACATTTGTCCAAAGATTTCGCAATTCTTTGGACAGAATCAAGTGTCTATCTACTCGAAAATATCGTGTGTTACAATCGAATCTAGGTTCAGTGTTTTTTTTTTACAGTTTAAGAAATTACCACATTGTTCATATAAATGTAAAATGCCTAACCTTTCGAAGCATCGCTATTTAG
Source organism: Pararge aegeria (assembly GCF_905163445.1). Classification (NCBI taxonomy): domain Eukaryota; kingdom Metazoa; phylum Arthropoda; class Insecta; order Lepidoptera; family Nymphalidae; genus Pararge; species Pararge aegeria. The sequence goes on along the minus strand of NC_053195.1, from coordinate 2,339,845 downwards.
ATCGTGTGGTTACTGGTGAATCACAGCGACCCAAGTGTGTGATTTTCTACCTACGTTTACTTATTCGATACCGTGATAGTTAACTACGATTTGTATGTTTTCGAAAGAGCGCCATCTAGTGACAGTAAGGTTTCCCAGTAACTAGATGGCGCGCCTCGATGTCATACAAGTCGCAGTCCAATTTCCCGCGATCTAATAAGTAAAAGTAGGTAAAAGCTGTCACACTAGGCACCCGTCCGCGGTATACAGCCTACTCTTCCACTACTAAATTCAATCTAGGTTCTGAAATTTTTGGGTAAAATTGATTATGAATTTCAGACGAGGTCTTTCATATATAACGTGATCGTTAAGGTCAAGTAAAAACTCAAAAATACAAGCAAATCACCCTAACGTTTATTGGTTTAACCGTTGACTTAATAAGTTACTATTAAACTATATATAGGAACATGCTCTGAGATTATTCTTAATATAATGCACCGTAAAACCGTGTTAAAATCAGTCTAGTGTTTTTTGAGGAAAATGGTACCACAAAAAATTTTTTACTACGTTTAGTAAAAAACGCATCCAAAGTATTCAATCATTTCGAGCGTTGCGGTCATATTATAGATTCACATTCGAGCAAAAAAGCGAAGCGGTAATAGTGCAGTGAGACTCGACTCGACTTAACTTTCGGGGACCGAGTTCAAATCCCAGCAAGCAACTCCCACTTAAAAGTTATGTGCGTTTTAAGTAATAAAAAATATATCTTGCTTCGAAGTTGAAGGAAAACATCGTGAGGAAACCTGCATGCCTAAGAGTTCTACATAATGTGCTCATCGGTACGTGGAGTCCACCAATCCGCACTGGGCCAGCGTGGTGGACTACGGCCCCTTCTCATTTTGGGAGGAGACCCGTGCCCTGTAGTGGGCCGGTAATTGGTTCATATGATGATGTTACGAATAAACATTGCCATCATTATATATCGGTGTTTCCTGCCATGTACAACCTGAATGCCTTCAAGACAAGAGTGAATAGGCGTTTTGTAGGCAAGCGTGCCCCAACTTAGACCTCACCATTGCTTTCATTAAGGACGATAATCTTTAAAATTAAAAAAAAACGGATAATTATAAAGACCCCAAACATTACGGCATTTCTATGAATAATGGAGGTAAGATAAGTGTTTTAATTTTCGGTATACTGAATTCCCTTTTAGAGTTAAATTATTTAGACGGCATGAACCATGTTTCCCTCGCGTATGAACACCGGTATAGCGATCGGAGTGTTTCCGGTAAGCCCATCGTTAGCAGCTGGTATGTTGACTGCTAATTTGTTCATGAGCATACCGAACTCGATGGCCACATCCTCTTCATTTCGCCCACCACCTTCGAGTCTCCGTGGCTATGCTATGGTAGGTATATAAAATAAATTCTTAGGTAGAAATTCTTCATTTACTAGTAGATTCGCAAGCAAATAAATACCCTTACAGCTCGTCTGAGGGAATACTAGTGCCATGCTTATTTGACTGGTTCCTGCCGGCTTGATGTGTTCCAGTCTGAAGGCCGTGGTTTCCGGTGTAATTACAGACAAGAGCCTCAGGTTCTTCTTTTCTACATGGTCAAGGATTAAAAAAACTAAACTGGATGGAAGACTTCGAAAGTCATATTTCCTTTCTTTGTCGAGTAGGTGGTTTGTGAGTGGCCACCACAAAAACCTGAGTTGTTTTTGTGGTGCTTAAAATTGTTATAAGATGATGTTCAAAAAGAGCAATCTACTGAGTTTCTGGTCGGCTCTTCTCGGTAGAATCTACAAACAAACTGACTCGACGTTTCAAAAGTGCTCATAAACTAGGTCTACTTGAAATAAATGAAGTTTGAAAATGTGACGTTTTGTATTAAAACAATTAAGTACAATTGAAAATTTTGAAAAAAACGTTTATCTTAAAATACTTGTTTTTGAGATATGTATGGTAGTTATAAGCTACGTTTCTATGCTTTTTTGATTAGCGACCGCGTGATAAACTTTGTTTTTCAGTCACTTATAGAGATACAGGTTACTTCCATGATACAAAACCTTTAGTGCACAACTGTTACTCTGTTGTTGTGTTATTGATGGGACAAACAAAACACTTTCGCATTTATAATATTAGTTTGGATGTGTGCGTGTACTGTATTCTCGGAAGTGGTGATAACCTAGTAGTTAGGACTTCGGCTTTACTTACCGAGGAGGGGTCGAGTTCGAAACCCAGCACGCACCTCTAACCTTTCTAAGTTATGGGCGTTTGAAAATATTACTTTAACGGTGAAGGAAAAACATCGTGAAGAAACCTACATGCCTTAGCGTTCTCCATAATGTTTTTAGAGGCGTGTGGAGTCCACCAATCCGCACTGAGCCTGCGTGGTGTACTAAGGCTTAAACCCTTCACATTGAGACCCGTGCCCAGCAGTGCCAGAACAGGCAGGAGATAAAAATTATATACCCCGAGGAAAGGATATAAATTTATCTTCTCCCACAGCTTTATCAACTCTCAGAGCACTGGCGCACAAACTGAAATAATATCCGAATATGTGTAATAAACGGCGGTAAACTTCTCTTAATCCATGTTCTCTTGCTTTAGCAGGTGGACACTTTAATTATATCCCCTGTCAGGAGATACAACCGGGAGATATAATTTTTTGTCCCCTGCCTGTGCTAGCCCTGCTGAAACACATAGAATAGGAGGATTTTATCCCTACAATGACGGCCGATTGGCGCAGTGGGCAGCGACCCTGCTTTCTGAGTCCAAGGCCGGTGGGTTCGATTCCCACAACTGGACAATATTTGTGTGATGAACATGAGTGTTTTTCAGTGTCTGGGTGTTTATCTATATATTATAAGTATTTATGTATATTATTCATAAAAATTATTCATCAGTTATCTTAGTACGCATAACACAAGCTACGCTTACTTTGGGACTAGATGGCGATGTGTGTATTATCGTAGTATATTTATTCATTTATACCTATATTTTATACACATAATTATTTGGAAATTATTTCCACTTGTACTCTGAGAGTTGATAAAGCTGTGGGATAAGATACACTTTTATCCTTTCCCCGGGGCGATAATAGCCACCATGCTAGCCGTGCTGTAGTGGGCCGGTAATGGGTAGATATGATGATGTCGATGATGGTACCGTATTCTTACCGTTACCGTTTTTCGTTATTCCCAAACTACATAGAATCACATAGGTCACCATCGCAGTCTGGATTAGGAGTAGACGAACTAGAATAAACTTGTCATCATTATTAATCATGATCTCACCTGATGAAAACAATACCTAATTAATATTTACCTTGTTTAGAGTGAGCCGTTAACTTCAAGGTAGCAAAGAGCATTGTAATTTTGATCCAGTACGATGTTATATTATCAAAATTAAGCTTAATTTGCTATACTCCGCGAAAAGCAGGAGAATCTGTGTGGTGGTATAAGGATTGAAGAAATTATAAATTACACCACACAGATTCTCCTGCTTTTCGCGGAGTATAGCAAATTAAGCTTAATTTTGATAATATATCATGGATTTCCGCAAAGTAACGCCTGCTTCTATCCAGTACAATGTTGTTTTTTTAACGACTTATTATTTTTTTTGGTGCTTTTGTTTGCAAATTATTAGCATTTTCTTAATACGCCTTTGGTTGCCTGGAAGAGATCAATATGTAGCTGTAAAGCCGCCAAATAGTTTCTTTTGTATTTGTCTTTTTTTTTGCTGTGTGTTTGGTTGTCTTTTAAGTCCTAGCTGAGCAATCAATCCACTTGATTTTTGGCTTTGAGTTAGTTGAAAGGACGGAGAGTTACATATTATTATGCTACTTTTTGTCTCAGAAACTGTTCCCACGGGAGTTGTAAAACAATCTTTATAAACGTGGGCTAAAATCGCGGGTAACAACTATTATTTACTACATTCAAGAGCTTATATTAAGACTCTTTGGGGAAAATATGTTTAATATTAGATAAACGAACTTTATATTAAAAAGTTTATAAGGTTTTTATACTTATATTTTAAAAACAACAACTCAGCCAATAACAAAATTGCAATAGTCGCAATGACATTATGGCATGTGTTGCACTGAAAATCTTTTCTTATTTGAAGTATAAGATATTCCTAGTATATCCACAGTAATTCTCTTTGAGCGTTAAGAGCCGAATATTAATTTATTATAATCTCTAATACGTACCTAATACCTGCCTACGTATCATAAATTATTTATTATCTTTTTAAACGTACTTGTAGATTTATTACAACAATATGCTGATTTTTTATTTATTTTTTATGCTAGTCATACCCCCTAATCGGTTACTACACGACATCGCACCGGAACACTAAATCGCTTAGCGGCACGTCTTTGTCGTTAGGGTGGTAACTAGCCACGGCCAAAGTCTCCCACCAGACAAGACCAGGGAAAATTCAGAAACAATAAATTCCCAAACTGCCTCATAATTATCATCAGTCATCTTAGTACCCGTAACACAAGCTACGCTTACTTTGCGAACTAGATGGCGATGTGTGCATTGTCGTAGTATATTTATTTATTTATTTTACAAAACTATGTTTATTTCTGCCGCTAAGCAGCATTGTTGCAATGCTGTGTTCCGGTCTGAAGGGCGTGGTTGCCGGTGTAGCTACAAGCACACGAGCCTTAACCCCTTAATCTCATGTTTAAGTTCACAGGGCGGCACGTTGCTGGACATGTTCCTTGCATGCCCTGTTTATAGGCGATGGTTTTCCTTACAATGGGCCCAGTGCCAGATTAACCACGTAGCGAGAGTAGCCATTGCTACGAGCCCCGCGCGTTAGTGGGCCCCGTATATTTAATACCGCTCATCTCTGCCTGACTGACTGACGGACTGACTGACAGTCACATACACGCACACACACACGCATAGACGTCGCCTATTGTAATTTACCACACTATTAATTACCCACAAAATTGTAACCTATAGATAGCAAAAACGTATTGTGTTTAAGATACATTTACACGAATTTAAGATACCTACGTATTGAGTATTGAATTCACTTGGCGACCTGGGCGGCCTGCGAAGCTTCTGGAAAGAGCTCGGCTGGCTGGAGTGACCCAGCGGGGAGCTGTGCCAGTGGCACTACGTACAACGGAAGGTTCCGGCCGACCAAGTGCGGAGACAAGCCTAGAGAAAGAAGAAAAGAAGAAGAAGAGTATTGAATTGTATATTTACTACTTTATACTTAAGAACCCATAGCAGATCATAGACTCTTTTAAGAATTTGCAACGGGCCCAGCGCTTGCTTAATCAGGCACTGCATGGCCCAGGTCTGCTAGGTCCCTCAGTTATTACTGTAAAAAAAACAAAGCATTTTGAACATTCAAACTTGACAACTCCAGTATTCTGAGGAAACCTAAGGACCTAAAACGAAGTCGTGAGGCAGTTAGGTACAAATATTCATGAAGCTACAAGTTTAATTTGTACAACAGATTACAGTAGATAAGTAGATAGGAATTACGTAGGTATGTGGTTTTTCTATTCAGTTTACAGCAATCATGTTAAATTGCTCTCGTGGCTACTTTTCCAAGACAATACAGTTCTTTATGCGTGGGAACAGGGTTCAAAATCGAACATACTTAAATAACTTGAATGAGTATTTTGATGCGGTGTGGCTAAGTCAAAGTCAAGGTCGAAAACACGTCATAAATACTCCATAGAAATGTTAAATGTCGACTTTACATGGATATTATCTTTATACCATACAGTAATTTACAGTGATTAGTGTCCAACTCAAACATACCTATAGTCGGAAAAATGTAATAGGCCCGTTTTGACATTTGTGCAAGACCATAGAAAGTAACTTGGAACAAAAATGAAAGATACAAAAAAATAAAAATCAATTACATACAGTGTTTTAAAAAATACGTAAATTTTTTTGGGACGTTAAATAATATGAAAGAATATATCGCGAGTATTCTTTTTGCGCTTACTTCATAGTATCATGCAATTTATAATTGTTGCGAAACGTTCCAAAAACAGTTACGTTCTCAGTCTTTTTTTTTTTTATAATAGAGCTGTAACCATTTTTTTACTGAATATCGAAATTAAATATTGTGTAGTTATCTTTACTGCAAAGAATGAGCTTGGTTCTCAAAATGGGTTCTAAATAATGAGTCTGAGATGATGTATCTGACCAAGCGGCACATGACAAAAAAGTCAGTCATTTAACACACACATTTATTATTTTATTTATTATTAAAAAACAGACTGGTAACAATATAATAGTTGTTTTGCTTCTTATTATATTTTTAATATTTAAAAGAATACAGAGGCTATGTTATACGGACGGCGCCCTTTTGATTTATATCATATTCCATTGCCAATCTAGTTTGCCTTCTTCGCTCACAAAGTAATTAGCAAATTCTTCACGGATTGTTGTTAACATAGGTCCACCTGGACGAACTTGCTGGGTTGAATGTATTATAGAATAAGGAAGACCCTCAAACGTATCCTCAAATTTATTTCCATCTCGTTGTTTTACGTAGTTGTGAAGAACACACGATGATTTTACTATATCCACTGCGAAATCAACGTTGACGTTGAGTGGTCTATGAAAGATCCGCCATTTATTAGCTAATATGCCAAACGTGCATTCAATATATCGCCTCGCACGTGATAACCGATAGTTAAAAATTTTTTTTTTCTCTGGTAAATTCTTGCCACCATATGGACGCATTAAATTTTCCTGCAAGCTAAACGCTTCATCCCCAATAAACACATTCGGTAATAACGGTCCATTTTGTGATATTGCAGAAGGTGGAGGTATATTTAACTTTTTTTCTTGTAACATTTTATATAGACAACTCTCTTCGAAAATAGTCGAGTCAGCGTGCCTTCCATATGAGCCTATATCCACGAAAGTGAACATATGATTACTATCACATACTGCTAGAAGTATTATCGAAAAATAATTTTTATAGTTATAATATGACGATCCACTTTGCGCGGGTTGTATTATTCTAATATGTTTGCCATCAACGGCACCGAGGCAGTTCGGAAACTGAGCATTTTTTTTGAAACCATTTATTATGTCTTTCCATTTATCTTTAGTTAGTTGTTCCATACACATATCCTTCATATGTATCCATATATTTCTGCAAACATCCCTCACTATCTTACCTATTGTTGTTGATGCTATTCTAAAACTATATTGCAAATCCATAAATGTACATCCAGTTGCCAAATACCTGTAAAACATATTTATAAATCAATCAATTATACTAACTTATATTTTTTTGTTGTTACAGCCATGTTAATACAGAAAAAATGGAAAACATTAAGAGATGGATACACCAGATATGCTAAAAAAATTAAACCAAAGAGTGGTTCAGCAGCCCTCAACATTCGGCCATATGCATATTATCAGCAGATGTCTTTTTTAAAGGCAATAATAGAAGATAGACCCGACAAAACAAATAGTTTACAAGAGAGTGAGCACACTGAAATTACGTCCGGAGAAACCGAAAATGGTCAAAATAAAATACCCAGAGAAAGAAACAAAAGAAAATTAACTACTAAAATCACAGATGAGAACGTCTTAATTGAAAAATTATCCAAACGTTTAGATGAAAAAACGCAGAATTCGCGCATTGATAATGAAGATGAAGATAAATTGTTTTTACTATCATTAGTTGGCGAATTCAAAAAAATTAATGAGCATTATAAATTAGATGCTAAGACCGAAATACTTAACGTAGTGAAATACTTTAAAGGGATGACAAATCACACATATCCTTCGAGTTATGGTGACAGGGGATATTCATCGTTTAATGATTATCGTGGACCATGGGGTTATAATACTGGCCCCTCTACCTCTACATCAGTGCCTGGTCCCTCTAGATCAGCAACCGGCCCCTCTACATCAATGGCTGATGACCAAAATTCTCAATTTGAAGACCTTTCATCATGTTCTGTAATGTCCGATGATGTAATTTCCAATATTTTTAATGAATAAAAATTTTAATAATTACTATATATTTTTCTTACCTCAATGTTACTGCTAGTCTTTCTTCAGGTTCGATACTTCTCCTCATAATTGTGTCTTCCCGTTTAATGTGAGACTTTAGTATATTATACAATTCATCAAACGAAGACTTTGACATTCTAAAATAGTTGAAAAATTTTTCTTCATCACTTCTAAGTTCCATAAACAAATGATGGAATTGTCCACGTTGTTCTCTTAATTGCAAAATTGGATGAACCCAAAATTTTCTCTTTTGACGTCGCCGCCGTCGTCTCCGCCTGAGCAGGAGCAGCAAAAGCAGTGCTTCCTCGTCAGAATCCATGACTCGACTGTGGTAGAAAATCAACTGCTCGAGCAGTTGAGTCGTAGCTCGAGCAGTCAACAACCGACAGCTCAAGCAGTCGACGCCGACCGCTCGAGCGGTCCGTGTATTTCACTCAGCCGCTAACTGCTCGAGCAGTCCGTGTACGGCGGCCCTTAGACAGTTCGTTAAATGGTGTCACATTTAACGAACTGTCTAATGCTCTCTCGGGCAGGCAACGAACACAAGAGCAAAAATTTTACTAGCAAAGCGTATACAAACCACTGAAATAGAAATTCTTAAATCAACAATTACGTACCTAATAAACCCATACTATTACGATATATTATAAGTAGTTTTTTTTTTAAACTAGTTGCAGTAAACATCAAAGAAAGTACAACTAAAAGAAAAGTGTAACTAGGTACCACATGAAGGAAACATAAGGTAGTTTATTTATTTAGACTTTCTGTGGTGCCTTTAGCTAGTTATTTGTAAACAAGACACGTGCGTTGTACACGTTATCATTAAATTGTACAGAGACATGTAATTATGGTAACATGCTTCGTCGCACAGAACTCGCTTGATTACCTACACGACAAATTAAACATTGTAACTACAATTCGGTTGGTATTTCGTTATGTTAATTTTCGGTAGGTAATAAACTGTGGTAATAATGAATCTGTGGTCTACCTACTTACTTGTTTTACTTACCCCGATTTCTTACGACACTCAATTCCCGAATATGTCATTTTTTACGACTAGTTGCCAACCGGTCTTCCTCGTACAAAATGCATACCTCGACAGCGTCATATTCATCACAAACACTTTCCAGTTGTGGGAATCGAACCCACGGCCTTGGAAACAGCAAGCGACCCGCTGCCCACTGCGCCAATCGGCCGTCAAATGTATGGAGCTGACCGGATATCTATCACTGATTAGCAACTGCCGATGTCGGTAGAGTTGAGCGCGAAAACTGAGCGTGGAAACGGTTTCCATCAACGGACAAGGCGCGTCCGAAGTTCTGAACTATCTATATTCACGATGGATTTAACTTAGATCTCTCAGAACAATTTTAAATGTTTTGTGTTTGATCCTCCGAGCAAAATTATAGAAATCGAAGTTCCGTTAGGTAATTATATTATTCGAGAAAAATGTACATTCTATGGTCCGATGATTGGTCGGAAGTCTTCATTGCGCTGGTATAGATATTTTTGTTCAAACAAGAACTCCTTATGATATTCCTAACATAGGAATGCATCGTGTAATCTATCTAAAAAATCATGAAGGGTTTTTTCATCTTTGGACCTTTGTTTATAAAATTGGCCTCAAAAGTGTGTTTCCTTCTGTTTGTAATCTAACGATAAATTATGAAAACAACAGATTTGAACATTTTTTTTTGTTGCTTTTTTTCTTCGATCTACAAAAATCATAAATATTACTTAAAGTCACGGGCATCAGGTAGTTATGTTATAATTATATAAATATCTCGAATTGATTTTGTGTGCCAAGGTACATTTAAAATTCATAAATATAGTCCACGCGCAAGTCGATTTTAGAAAAAACGGATCGATCCTCTTTTTAAGAACACAAGTGTATGGCGGCAAGCTTCTATGTTTTGAAGTTTTGCTATTAAAAAATTAAAAGGCGTTACAACGTTTAACAATCTGTGCGAAAGGAACGAAAAAAAAATCAGTAATTTTTTGGATTTTATGATCCGTTTATCTCAGAATTGCTTTTATATATTGTGATATCATTAATATAAAAAGATAAGATTATACATAGCATTTTACAGCTACAAAAATTGATAATTTCATGTTTCAGATGTTGAACTGACTTAAACCTGTCAATGTCACTGTTACACTGACAAAGTGACACTTGACACTGACAGTTAATGTAAGGAAGACGTGTTTTTATTGCGTTTTCTAATAAGTTTCGCATTCAAACAATGCCAATGTTATGATCCTTAGTTATTTTTTAGCCAAGGCTTTTTAATTACTGGATGTGAATTAAGTCCTCCATAATGCGCTCTTCTTTATATCGTCGTAATAGACATGACAGTTCCGAAACCGATCCATTGCTTCCGGCGATACCTGGTCCGAGTCAAAATGAAGAGGTTTGTGTGTTGTGTTTTTATAATGTTGAACAATGGTTTCCTTTTTAATTACATTCTGATTTACCTACACTGTACGTCGTATTATGCGATACGAATGATCTTGAGATAAAAAGTCCATAAAAAAAATTGTACCTACTGCTTTTATCATTCCTTGATAAAAAGCCAAGCAAATGATGTTCCAAGCTACAGATCTTTCTTCGCTAACAACAGTTACTTTCATAATTAAACATTATTATTCCTCAAATGCCATTGGTCTCAATGTGAGCATTGGATGTTTTTAATTTTAAAGCTATGCTTAGCTATGAAATAAAATATTTTTTTTTTCGAAATATATGTTGCGTTATGCTTATTAGTAGTATTAAAATTATGAAATGTAGCATGGCCGCAAAACCCCTTCTGATTAACACTGACCCCTCCCTATTAGATCGGGCACACTGGTTTTCGAGATAATTTGAGTATTTAGGCTTTGGGAATATTAAAGTACAGCAGTGATAGCATAGTGGTTAGGAACTTTTTTAAGTTATGTGTGTTTTAAGCAATTAACATATCACTTATTTCAATGATAAAGGAAAACATTGTGAGGAAACATGCATGCCTGAGAGTTCCCCATAGTGATCTCAAAGATGTGTGGAGTATACCAATCTGCACTACGCCAGTGTAGTGGGCAACAGCCTAAACCCTTCTCATTGTGATAAGAGACTTGTTCCCTGTAGTGGGCCACATTGCATTTATAAATAGAGATATGAATCTACAGGATCTGGGAATACATAACTAATCAAATGTTGAAGTGTGTGAAGTGTGAAGTGAAATGTTTGAAGTGACACTCTTAACAAGCAACAGTATGTTTTTAATAAAATGCAACTCATTATCATTTATTTTATTTAATAAGTAATTTAGTTCTGGTCTGGTTGTCCCTGGAACTTGTTTGCGTGTAAATATTGATTTGTATGCTTATGTTATTTTCTGACCTACTTTCCCATGAAGCAAAAAACATGTCTTGCTTTGAAAAACAAAAACAAATCTATCCTGCAGGAACTGTATGTATTTACTGTACTAAGAGGCGCATCTCAAACTTGGATTTCCGTAGGCATCATCTATTCCCTCCAAGCACTTAATTAGCAATAGCGTTATAATACCCGAATGCCTTGCCTGAGGATGAAGGTTTACTGGATTGGTACAAGAATAGTCTGGATCGCTCAGTTCTTGTGATCGTAGGATCACTAGAGATGACTATAGAACTGAGCGTCACTCGAGCATCAGCAAAAGCTGCTTTATCTACCATAAAAAATAGTAACAATAATGAATTGCTACTTGAAACAATAGTCTATATAATATATCTGTGCTAAATTTCATCCAGATCCATTTAGCCTTTTCAGTGTGATTGCGTATCTATTACTGAAGTCTTGACTTTGAGATTATTTACTCCTGGGACAATATTTCCACTTAAATAAAGAAATTAGATCACGCTAATGATATCCCTGTAGATCACCTTATATTTACATTATTTTTTCTTTATTTCCAGCAAGCAGGAGGCAATAACGGTGCGATGGCGGAGGTGGGAGTGTCGCAGTCGCAATTGGTGGAGCCTAGAGATGACTCAGGGAGGAAGCTACCACAGTACATTGCAGCATTATCAGGTATTTACATAAAACATATTGGTAATATTTTTTGCCACTAATTTTAAACAATCAAGGTTTTATGGTTTTTTTATAATACCCCAGGAACCATTTGCTGTGTCATACTTATAAGTATTTTCTCTGTAAGCTATTGCTTCAATATTGTTGTAACTTTGTAGCACCACACTGAGTATGGTGGAGGAGCTAAAAGTTTAGTTTTCTAAAACACTCTAGATTGGTTCCACAGATAAGATCCTATTCCTATGTTCATCAGCTTGTTCAGCATCTTTTATTAATGTATAAATAGACAGACACACCTTCACATATATAATAGATATGAACAATTGAAAGGTAAAATAAACAGTAATAAACTTATTTTACTGAAGTCACTAACCAATTGGGGTTTAACTTACCAGCTGGTGAGATTGTAGTTAAGGCTAACTTGTAGTGGAAAAAAAGTGTTGTAGACAAAACATCCAGTTTTATATAGAACCTCGTAAAATTTGACTAACTCAAACGCTATAATGAAAAAGTGATCCTAGACATTGCACTCCGTTAGGCATGATCATGAAAAAAAAAAAAAGATACATTGTTGTAACTTAAAAATACCTTTTTAACCATCCTACCAAAGTGACCCAAAGCCCTCGAACCATGGGTATCATCTCCTGGTAGGTTTCGCAATCGCTCCATCCCCCGGTGACGGTGTTAGAAACCTTCAGGAGGTTATCTACTTTGGTATATCCGAAATTATGAAAAAGCATAGCGCCTAGATTGATGGCTTTTCTGCAGTAAAATATAGCTTCAATTACTGCATTAAAGGTTACCTTAAGAAAGTCATGCCTTAATTGGGCTATCATACAGACAGTTATAGTACGTCTGGTTGGGTTACGCTATCATTTAAGTTATCATAAGCTGAACTTAGTAGAGGCAAATTACAGATTTATTAAAATGGAGTGGGTTTAGGGCATAGGCAAACCATTATTTTCCAATGTGAGTAAGCGGGCTTTAACGATCGTATCAAATCTCATATTAGTGACAATAAGAAGGATGGGCGCGTTAACGGTAAATCCAGCTCTTGCTCGTCTCTGTAACCACATACCTACATAAAATTTTAATTTTAATCTAAGTCTTTCTATATAAAGATATTAACCAGATTTTTAATTTTGCTTTTAATTTTTCCAGCTACCCTCGGCGCATTAGCAGCCGGTGCCATGCTGGGATGGTCTTCGCCAGTTATCTTCAAAATAACCCAGAACAACACCAGCGAGTACGATTTCGAAGTCTCACAAGCCCAGGGCGACTGGATATCCTCCCTCATAAATTTGGGAGCCGCTGCCGTTTGCTTCCCCATAGGCCTTGTCATGGACGCCATAGGCCGGAAGAAAACCATGCTGTTACTTGTCATACCGTTCACTTTAGGCTGGTTACTTATAACTTTCGCGACGAGTGTCGGTATGCTGATGGCTGGGAGGTTTATTACTGGTATAGCGGGAGGTGCCTTTTGCGTCACCGCGCCAGCTTATAACAGTGAAATCGCTCAAGACTCAATACGAGGGACCTTGGGAAGTTTCTTCCAATTGATGATAACTGTTGGTATACTCTTTGCCTACGCTGTGGGTAGTTACACAAGCGTTTTTGTATTCAACATCCTATGTACATTGATCCCGATTATATTTGGTTTAGTGTTCTTCTTCATGCCCGAAAGTCCAAGCTTTTTAGTCGTTAAAGGTAGATCGGACGAGGCAAAAGACGCTCTAATCAGGTTGCGTGGAAGGAACTACGATGTTGATAGCGAATTGAATAATCTACAACTTAAAGCTGATTTAGCCAAAAGTCAGCCCATTTCCTTTGCATCCGCGATAACAAAGAAGACTGCTCTAAAAGCGCTCTTGATTTGCTACGCCTTGATGTTGTTCCAACAGCTGTCTGGGATTAACGCTGTAATCTTCAATACTTCCTCGATCTTCGACAGTGCAGGGGCAACGATACCAGCTGCAATTGCTACCATAATTATTGGAGTAATTCAAGTAATAGCAACTTTTACTTCAAGTTTGGTAGTCGACAAACTGGGTAGACGTATTCTTTTATTGTTCTCAGCATTGGTCATGTGCTTATGTTCAACTGCTTTAGGAGTTTTCTTCTTCTTGAAGGACACTCATGGTGAAAATTCGTCAATAGTAGCTGCTATTTCGTGGCTTCCGTTGCTGTCATTGTCTCTGTTTATTATTGCGTTTTCTATCGGTTTCGGTCCCATTCCTTGGATGATGGCTGGGGAGCTATGTCTTATCGACATCAAGGCGTTTGTTGGATCGACCGCTGGTACCTTCAACTGGTTGCTCAGCTTCACTGTTACCAGCACATTCAACTCTTTGAATACCCTTATAGGATCCGGCCAAGTGTTCTGGATATTCGCGGGAATAATGCTTATAGGTTTCGTGTTTATATTCTTCGTTGTACCTGAGACGAAGGGAAAGAGCGCCGACGAAATTCAATTGATGCTGGGCGCAGAGCCACAGACAATCACAAACGTTGATGCAAAGATGTAAATCATAGAGACTGATAAAGAATTTTTTATAAAGACACTGTCTCAGGGAACTGTTCGCTATGTGTCGCTGCAGACTGCGTCATAAAGTGTTGGAACAGTGCAGCAAATGTTTCGCACTCTCCCACCCACGCATACAAGTGACGTAGAATTGTCGATAAAGTTTTATAGTCTACAAGTGAATTACACATAATAAAGTGATATAAAAAACGTAATGATAACAAATTTATTAGCTACAAACAGTTTATATGCATAAAGTTTGCGCTGGATCGTGTGTACCTTTCTTAACCTACACGCTAAACTGAAATTTATTTAGTTAATATCGATATGCCAGTATACTGGACAGTTTGGGTCAGCTTTATCAGGTCTGGTCTAGTGTGGTCAGTAGAGTGACCTAAAGTTAAACGCTCAAGAGTTTTACGCTCCTATTTTCCCAACCACGCTACAAGAATTGTCCTTTTAATTAATTAATGGCTACCCAGTACCTTGATAGATTTATCACATTAATAATATGAACAGATTGATTATTTTAATTGAAAAATAAAATCTCAGTATTTTTTGTCGATTGTGTCCAATTGGTTTATGGCTTTGTCTACAGCGCAACTTGGTGATCAGTATTGATAGTCTATGGTTGGCTGTATCTAGTTATCTTTGGTGTCACATAATGCTTCTTAAGCAAATAGTTACTGCTCCTTTACCAAAGATTTTATCGGATTTATTGGTACGTCAATGTTTTAGTAGTAGTGTAAAATAATGCATTACACGTCACGAAAGTTTGAATTACCAAGTAGAACTATTGTCAAAAATACTCCATAGTATCGCACGTGCTTTATGCCATGTGCATAGCACTTCATAACTATTCTACCAATTCATAAACATGACTTAAAAAGGAAGGTACGACCAACAACTCCGGTCCAACTTTCGTGACGCGTAAATTGTAGTCTAAGGAAGGCCAACGAGACAAGATAATAAATGTAGACAAATTGTGTCAAAATTATATGCGCAATAGATAGTCAGAGATACCAACTAACTATCATCATGTCGGTCTGTTTGTTTACATTTTTCATCTAATTTCACTGGCGTGACTTTTTAGACAAATTTTATTTATTCATAAAATACAATGAAGTGCTCATGGCAGCTATTTGTTTTAAAAGTTTGACATGTCCAATCGATATATTGATATTACTAGATATTAAGTCTTTTAATAATATTATTTATAATCTATCTAATAAATGAATGTAATTTTAATAAATACTTTATATTTATATATATTTAAATAAACAATTTTACCTATTTCGATGTACAAAGTTGTCACATAGTAAGATTTCTATGACAGATAAAATATTGCCATATTTATTAAACATGTAGATAAAGTAAGGCTGTTGTCGTTTGTAGTGAATGTTTTAATAAATAAGTGTTTATTCCAAGCAAATGTTAATTTTGTATGTAGCAAAAATAGTTTTATTTATTAGTAGGTATTGTTTTTATAACAGGATTTAGTTTGCCATGCATTTAAAGAAAAATAAATGGTCTGTGAAAAACCCCCTGCACCCTTGTTTTACATTTATTGGCGTAATATAATTGATTTACACATAAAAAAATATCTTTTTTCATGGATTAGTTGACAACACTTGTCGTTCAGAAATTATACAATCATATCACTCAGAATTTGATTATCCATAGAGAAAGTAAATATTGTAACACTATAACTTATATATTTTTTATATTGGTGCAATATATGGTAAATTTATTTGTCATATAATATAGTAGAATTCATTGTAAATAATGTTGTTATAAGTATAACTTTGATAGAGTGATAAATGTAATTTTATAATTTCATATGTTGTTTTTTTCCACAACAATTCCACTAAGATCGGTTTGCCCAGGAATTCTTACCTTAGCCCTTTTCAGAGTTTGACGAAATTGCTTATTGCTTGTTACACCTATGTTTTCAATTGAAAGGTCTTACTTATTCAATTATCGCAATTAATATAATATTTAACCTAATGACAGAGTAAAATATTACCTGTCTCCATTCTTTAAAGCTCTGATTCGTGGAGAATTTAAAACACTACCTACAATTGACTGACTAACCTTGGTAGTTTGACTTTAAAAGGAAACACACAAAGATTTAGTTGTATAAACTATTTTTTTAAAGTTTATTCAAATCAAGTGTTTCAACGAGATATAGGTAGATAATATTACCAATGTCTACAAGTAATATCATAAGGCAGTTAAATTATAAGAGATATGGAATTAATACCATAAACACAAACAATGACCTACGAATTTATCTGATAAAACTTTGAATTGCAAATAAATCACTGATAAAAGCATTGACACTACAAACTTGTAATCCACCCATAACCTTGGAAGTATACACACCGGTATATTTAGCGGAACATAAAAAAGGTCCATAATTAAAAAAATATGGTTTTATTTTAAAATCTACTCGATTTTGCGAGTAAAGGCTTCTTGTGAAAAATGGTACATTATGGAACTTTCATGTAACCGGGAAAAGTGAATATTAAAATAACAATTAATTAAATTAGAAAAATAGTGATTAATATCGCGTATTTCATCCACGTGCTCTTATTAAAGTTTCTACCCGTCTAGTCATACTGAGAATGATGTTATCCTGGGATAGTCTCCGCCATTCCTCAACTACGGCGATTCGCAGTTGACCCACGTTGGCAGGAGCTGGAATTTTGGACTTAACTTTTCTTTTCAGCAAGTCCTAAACGTGCTCTATTGAGTTCATATCCGGTGATCTCGCCGGCCACTCCATAACAGTGATATTCATATCATTAAGATAAGCTTCAGTTACTCGAGCGGTATGCGGCCGAGCATTATTCTGCATAAAAACAAAATCGTCACCGATATGGGCAAACGGTACGACAATTTCTTCTAAAACTTCTCTGATATAGCGGTCTGCAGTCAGACTCCCTCTGACAATAACTACGAAGTCTGTGCGAGCTCCCAAACAAATTCCCGCCCAAACCATTATTGATCCACCCTGCAACTGTAGTTTCAATATTTGTCTGAATGTATCATTCTCCTTTGCGTCTGTACATTCTTTGCTTGCCGTCAATTTAATTTAAGAGAATTCTGCACTCATCACTAAACAATACCTTGGTCTTACTCCATTGGTCCGCGTTCCAAAGTCGATGTTCCTGAGCAAAAGTTGACCTGTTTCTACGATGATTTACCTCGAGCCTTGGAGCCTAAGCGGGCACAAATGAACCCAAACCAGCTTCTTCAAACCATCTTCGTACTGTACGCTCACTTACGGTTACACCCCGCACTACTTCTAACTCATGTCGGGCTTCGACGGCCATCAAACGGGGGTACCTACGTACACGAAGACGAATGAAACGATCATCCCTACTTGAAGTGCGTCTTTTTCTGCCTTGTCCTGCTCTTCACATATGTACCGGTCTCCCTGAACCGTTGGATACTGCGATGGATCGTTGAAACTGGTCGACGAAGATCTCTGGATATCACTCTGTAGGTTTGACCATTTCTTCGCATTTCGAGTGCCCTGGCAATCTCTGTTGGGGTTAAGTCAGGCATAATTCAGTCCTCAACTCCAGAGAGATGCGCAATTAACAAAAACGAACAAAAAACAGTATTTCAATGAAATTTTAAATCAAAATCGAGTATTTACTTACTCCAAGTTCGCTCCAGATAAGGTGTATTTGAATAAAATTAAAACAATTGCATAAAATGTGATGTTATTTGAAAATATTTCTTTTTAAATTAAATGACGTACAAACCAGCCAGCAACCTTATATGATACTCATATCAAACCTTTTTTGTGTTTGCTAAATATGCCGGTGTTTGTATTATTTACGTAATCTAAACATATCTGCAGTGATAAAAGATACATGATCCAATTTTCCATATCAAATTCCATTATAATTCAACAATTTATAGATAGGTATATTTTATGGGTAACAAATAGGTATGTAGGTATGTTTTTAGCTTAGCATAGGTGGCAAATGACAAAAGATAAAAACAGGTACTTTAATCATCAACATTTTATTGTAAACACATGCATTGTATCTAAATTATTTTTAGTGATAAATTATCAGTAGAAATAAAACTAAATAAAAAAATAATACTTATGTATCATTCCCAAATGGAACAATAATAAATATTCATAATATGTAATATATCACATGCCAAATTTACATAAATATCAAATAAGTAGGTTCAGAAACTAGCTGAATGGCTACATTTTGATTTCTCTTTGGTGCTTAAATTTATTAAAACTTAATATTATTACGTAATATTGCTTTGCGACCTTTACAACTATTATCTAATACAAAATATAATCTTCCACTATTAGCTACAACCATGATTTATATTTACATGGGTTTTATTGGCTACCAAATAAAATACATACTTTTAGTGCCTGCAATAGCTTCAAGCAAGTAGTACAAAATTTTCAATTTTACTTGCTGGGTACAAAGGGTGTACAATATATTCCACCTAATAGTCACTGAAATAAAGCTGCTTTTGGCACAGCTTACTTTTTGTTTAATTGAACTAAACAGATTTTATTACAAGTTAACGTTTGACTGTCTACCACCAATTTTGGAGTAAGCTCTTCTATAAAAATTACAACAAAAAAGAGAATTCATATTTAGCGACGATGAACTTTGTGTTCTGTACAAGCCAGAAGAAACCTCCTCAATACTAGTTTCTCCAATGAATTGTTGCAAATCGTTTTTGGGAAAACCCTCTTTATAATATTGCTTGATAGTATCATAAGCATCCATAATAACTGAGATGAAAAGACTTAGAACTACGTAAATATATAAACTTATGAAAGAGTAGAGATATACTCTACTAAACCACCACAGCATTGGTGATTTCTTGGACATAATGGAAAAGGTAGCAAACATGTCGTCACCGTTTATAAGAGAAAATAGACATTCGGAAGTTGTTGCTAAAGATCTAAACTTCATATGGTATGGCCCAAGCACAAGCCACCCACAGAAAGTGAAACCAGCATACAGTAATAAAGCACAGCAAGAGAACCTAAATATTTTTGGTGCAGCCTTTTTCAGTGTCAATATAACAACATTGTAAGTTTTGAAGAAGCCAAGGTAACGCAAAACACCAAACCAGACTAAGAGGTTCCCGACCCCCAAAAATAGAGAACAAACATTCCACTCGTCATATGTAAACTGGTTCCTTTCAATTTGCTCTTTCATGGCAGAGCCCATTATGATCAAAATGTCATTGACAATAATCATAATGTACCAAACATTTAGAAATTCCAACTGACCATCTAAACTAAGCTCAGTATTGTAAGCTCTTCTGAAGAATGAGCATGTGAGCCCTTTTAACAACTGCGCTCTATAAATAGCCCTACTGCATAGCAGCAGTGATGCACTACATATCGAAATGACCAATATATTAAGAATGCTTCTAAGAATCTGGTCAATTTTATTATCTGTGATATAAGTCTTGTCACCTTTACAAGTTAACTTGTGTGGTTCAGCCTCTAAAGTTAATGACATTTGTCCATCATGATCTTCATTATCAAATACAATTCGTAATTCAAATCTAAAGCAATCAGGTGGTGTTATAGGTCCAGCTGCTCTAAAATTTATAGTTTTTAGGGAAAACTGTAACTCTGCTCTTACCAGAGCAGCAAAATCAACTTTTAGTCCGGCATCCTGTAAATATTGTCGTGATTTAAATAGTTTTGCTTCAACATTTGTAAAATTAACACATTTACTCTCAATTTCAGCATTAAACTCGTAGCTCTCATTAAAGCCATTGATAATACCTTTTTTGTAGTAATATTGACAGAACTCTGGTTCAGGTTTTATATTGTTTTCATCATTGTAGGAATATGGTCCAATGGCATTAGTCAAGTTTGAATAGCCAGCATAAGCATAATCCAAGCTATTGTAGAACTCGTCAACTTTGTACACAGCCAAGGGTCCAGCTCCTGGTGGATAGGCATTAATTTCCCGAGTGGAATCCCAGCCCAATAAGAATAAGTGTGAGAAAGTAATCCGGTTATCCCAAGTATAGTTAACATGGTTATATCTATTGTGTGCAAACAAACATAGCTGTAGAGTCACCAGCACTATTTTAATCACCTGAACGACAAATTTATAAGGAAACTTACGTTTCGCTCGCCACTTTTCAATGGGGTTCATAAAGAAGAACTTTAGTTTACGACGCATTTTTTCTTCCACTTGGGCAAGTGATCTCGTAGTTGTGTCCGACCAAGGTGACTGATTTCTAGAACTTTCGTGGTTGGATACATTGTTTCCTTCCTCTTTAGGCCCATCTTCTAAATCCAGGTGTCCTTCGGGAGACGTCATGTCTTCTAATTTCACGTATTCATTCGCTGTTTGATCAGAATCACTAGTTTAATAAACTCAAATAAGGAACAGGAAGGAAATTATTGGACTGGAATAATTGTAGAAAGAAAAACAAAACCAATTACATTTTTTCCCTTTTTTCCTTTGTTGTTTTCGACAAGTTTTTCATGTTTCAACTATCATTTCTTCAAAAAATGACATTGACACAAGAAGATGCAGGAAAGTAAATGACACACTGCCAGCTTGACAACTGACGCAAAGACGGACAAGACCTCAGAATAATCTAGGAATAATATATGTATCTTTTTAACATTAATTATTCTGGTAGCTGATCAACTTCGGTCTTTTGAATTTCATGAAATCAATGGGCTCTTAAAGAAGTCAAAGCCGCTATCTCACTCAAGGCGACGACCCCTCTTTCTCTCGTAGACAATAGTGCTGCAGCACCGAAACGAATCTACCAGTATAAAAAAAGCTCCATATCTTAATAATAATTATCAATATGTACATACTACCTGATTCATGCGTTTAGATGAAAAATTATTTTTAGGATGTGAATAGTGTTTAATAATTCGCTATTTAAAATAATTATCGTATTTTACCTACCTGGGAAACTTTACTCGAAAAATACTTGGTGAATAGTTTTGCAGTAAAAAAAAAATATATTTATTGCGACCATATGATCATGGACTTTGATAGTAAGAAACACACGAATGTTAGCTGTTATTAATCCCTAAACATACTAAATCTAAACATATCATAATATTATAATTAAACAGTGCTGTGGCACAATCGAAATCCACATTTTAGTTCGTAGACAAAACATATCCCTACTTAAAGTAACATAAGTTTTTATAGATACGTGTGCTAATAACTATAAAAACTCAAGTTACTTTCAGTATTTAAATAATCTCACTACTGAAAGTTGATAAATATAAATAACAGCTAATTACATATTGACTGGGGCTTTAGTTGAAAACTAACGAATTGGATTAGTTGTAACAACATAATATAACTCTTAATTTATTATGCATCAGGCTTGGTTATTAATAATTATTATGTCGGACATTCAGTAGTAAAAAAACCGAGAAAAAACTTCAAGTAAGTCATAAAAAACTGTTTGGATATCTAAAATATTACAATTGAATATCAGGATATGCGCCGTGCGTAGCGTCGCGTCATGACAACTTTTATCATAAAATGCTAGAAACATTAAGAAAAAGATGATATGTAGACGTCTAGGCAGAGAAATTGTGCGGTAAGTGCGAGGTAAGGATCCTTACTATTCTACTGAATAAACGAAATATGTATGAATTACTACTATATATAGCTCCCAATCAATATAATAATGAAATATAGCTCCCAAATTCAAATTCAAATCCCAAATCAAAAGACAACTCCGCAGTACGTTAGTGACACAACGCTGCTAACAAAATAGCAAGGAATAGATAGGTTCAATTGTTTATGGAAATGGAAATGCAATCTATGGAGAAGTGCCACGGAAACGTCAAAACTCAAAAGCAGTCAAATGTCTCAAATAAATTTGTTAATCTGTGATTGGTGTCGTATTCGTAAATTTTTATGATTATCCCTTAGAAATATTCCCTAAAACCAAATAATCTTGGAACAAAATTTATTCATGAACAAATAGCCAACTCGTGTTGCTAATATATAAATGACGCCATGGCTCTGACATTGGATAAACTCACAAACGAGGAGAGGTAAGTACAAGTAAAGACAGCTGTTATTTTTGTATGTTGTGCCAAGAGAAAGTTTGCTTACATTGTTGCAAAATTCTGGCTAGACTAAAGACTGGTTACTATTATCAATGTAAACAGATTTATGCCTTGTTCTTTACAGATTTAGTGGCGACAATATACTCCAGTTTTTGTTATATCTCCCTCTGGGCCTTATTTTGACGGCCTTAAGAGTAGCCCTGGCGCTTGTACTCTGGATTGCCTCGATTGTACTGCCAAATAAATCGGCTGTGAGACAGCTGTTGTCTACCCTTGCTTGTTGGACGTTTGGTAATATGAGTTTTTAAACAAGAATAAATAAATTAAGGAGTTTGTAATACAACATACATTCATTTGCAGTGGCAAATAACTAAATAATTTATGGTTTAGCCATAAATAAAGTTTTTTTTGAACCAACATCATCATATCACCTAAAGAAAAGTTGTTTAAGAGAGTTAGTTACTGTTCAGAATCTTTTGAACCATTAAAAATATTTAAGAATGCTTTAATTTTTACATAAACAGATAACCTAAAGTAGTAAAGCTGAAATTTTGTGATAGGAAATGTATTTATAACATTATCTTTGTTAATCATTGGATTGGCAAATTGTATGCAAAAACATATTCAAAACAATAATTATTCTATCAATTTATAATATACTTTATTCAAATACATATTTGCAAGGTAACTGATTTATAAAAGGTTAGTCATTTGGCAATGAATCTAAACATTGAAATCCCATTGTATTACTACAAGAGACCAATAATTCTGTGAACTTATTATTATATTTGGTATTTTAGAAATGTGTTTGCTTCACTCAAAACTAGTTTCTAAATCGGTATTGGTATTTACTGTATGGAAATTATCTGGTACCAGCTGGAGTTAGGAAATCAGTGTTGTCTGACCTTGTGCATCAAATACCATGTTAAACCTTAGTCCTGGATATTGCAATAAATTATAATAATTGTGAACCATCAAACTCACATTGGAGCAGCATGGTGGGTCCAAACCCTATATCTTGTTGTATGTTGGAAGAGGTTTGTGCCATTAATGCTGAGGATAAGGAACTAGACTTGTTAAAAAACCAGAGTTTATATTCAAAGACTCAGTGTCCACTTTGGGTTGATTCCCTAAAGGGGCCCTTTTTGTAATGTTTGGTAAACAAGTGGTTTGTTAGGCCACAATATTTTACTTGACCTCTACAAATAATTTGTTTTTCATTTGACCTCAACAGTTTTTATCAGAATCTATAATAAGATTATTTGCATGAAAAATAAAGTGTGTTTTTGTTGAATGATCTGTGTCATTAACACATTTATTATAAGCAAGTGATTAAAGAGGCAATCCTACAACCTGCATTGCAGCAGCATGGGATAGGACTTAATTAAAGTGGATAATATGGAAGGGAAATTATGATAATTTACTTCGGAGAAAAGAAATCTCAACACTGCTGATTGGACTAACAATAATAATTGATAAAATAAGTTCTCCATCATCATTCTCAGCTTCCTAACATCCTAATAACAACCCACTGGTGGGTAGAGGCATCCTCTCTGATAGTGTTCCAATGAAGGTTGGGTCTACATGGTTTAAGATCTTTATTGGTCAAACGAATAACAAAAATTTTCTTAGTAGAGAAAACATTTAACCTGAAACTATTACAACATGTGTTACTTTAACAACTATACAAGTTAAGTGATAAGATCCAGAACCAAAGTCTCAACATGCATTCTGAGGCATGGAGGCTTAAGCCAACAATTAGATATATAGAATAATATTATTGCAACCAAACCCAAAGAAACTCTACAAAGAAAAACAAAGACAAAAGTATGTAGTGTTAGGGTGCAAAGGAGGCCTTATCACTACAAGTGAGATAAGAAGCTACCAGTAAAATGGACAAAGTAAAGGATGTATGGTGCACATAGTAAAGATATAAAATAAACCTACATGAATAAAACTACTATGTAATACCTACAAATATTAAAATCTTTGTATATATATTTCTTGTGTGCTGGTGTATGTCATTGAACTCCTCCGTAACAGCTGGACCGATTTGAATGAATTTTTTTAGTATGTATTTAGATGGCTTAGATTCACAAATCAGCCTGACAGATGGCGCTGGGGTCCGCTAGTATAGATATAAAATAAACATATGCTATAATAAACTTACACATCACTTAATTAAGTAAAAAAATAATAATTTTTCAGACAGTGTTTGAAAATATTGAAGACAATTACTCGGCTCTAAATTACAAAATTTTAACAGTGACTCCATTTACCTTTGTCTATCTATACACCATGTCAGGGCATGGTCATAGGCAGACCTACTTGATAAACCAAAACTGTTTATGCTTTGTATTTACTGAACTATGGTGAACTCTGTTATTCAGAAAGCTTATAAATGATAATGAAATAATTGTGACATACTAGGAAGTGAAAAGTAATACTTTGAAGTCATTGTATTGTAATTACAACGTATTTAAAACTAGTTGTATCCCGTTTCTATGTGGACATTTTGATGTGTATGTCTTGTGCTATTATTTGACCCCTACCATTATGCAAAGAAAAAACATGTAGTTCTCATGCTCTGTAAATTAAAAAAACAAATCTATCCCACGGGAAACATAAATGGTCTGGGATAAAAAGAAGCCTATGTTCTTACATAATATTATTGACAGCCGGTTAGCGCAGTAGACAGCGACCCTGCTTACTGAGTCCAAGGCCGTTGGTTCGATTCTCACAACTGGAAAATGTTTGTGTGATGGACATGGAAATTTTTCAGTGTCTGGGTGTGTTTATGTATATATTATAAGTATTTATGTGTATTATATTCATAAAAATATTCATCAGCTATCTTAGTATAACACAAGCTTCACTTACTTCGGCGCTACGTGGCAATGTGTGTATTGTCCCAGTACATTTATTTATTTATTTGTCGCAAACTTAAAAATCTTGCAGAAAATACTTTTTTGTTGTTTTTTTTTATTACAAAAGACTTTGTTTGTTTTTTTTTGACGTTTGTGTTGTTGCTAAGTTTTAATTTATTTCAGGTGTGTATGTAAAAGTGAAAGGCAGTAGAGATCCACGCTGCAGTGTGCTGATCGCCAACTATGTGTCGTGTCTAGACTCGCTCGCAGCCGCCCACACGCTCGGAACTATAAGCGTAAGTGTTTGAAAGTGAAGGGTAGCAGAAAGCACGAAAAGTGAAACGAGCGAGCAGGCAATCTGTTAATCTTACTTACATTAATAGTTTATTATATACATATAAGTATTATATGTATTGTAAACATACATATTTTCTTAAGATGTCTGAATAATGAAAGTCTATAATGGTTTAGTTTGTCTTTACAGTTAAGAAAATGGAAGGTTCCACCATTTTTTGCATCAACACTTGGAATTAAGAACGCTGCTCAATTTGTTAGAAAGTAAGTATCAGCATAAGTATTGTAATTTTATTACACTTCTATAGATTCTATGGGTTAACCCCACAGGGTTGGATATTGCATAGAAACAGGCGTTACTTTACAGAATTCCATATTATGAATATATATCCATAATATATTATGAAAATTAAGCTTAATTTGCTATACAACACGAAAATTAGGGGAATCTTTATCGTGTAATTTATAATTTCTTCAATTATTATACTCCAAACCAAACAGATCTTCGACAATGTACCCTCTACACACGTTAAGCTCCGAAATCGGAGCATCCTCAGATGTTGACTTTACATAAAATAATTGTTTGAACAATTACACCATGCATATTCTCCTGCTTTTCGCGGATTATAGCAAATTACGCTAAATTTTCATAACATATTATGGTTGTTTGTTTATCTGTATGTACCTATATTAGAAGAAAACGTCTTTTTTACTATTGTATATTAGTAAAAACGTTGTAATAGCTAGATTTGAATAATTAAAATATCCCTTGGTAAAGCTAGGGATATTTTTAGCTAAGGTTCGAAAAGTAAAAAAAAAAAAAAAGTATACGAAACACATTTACAGTTAACTAGCTGTTGCCCGCGACTTTGTCTGCGTTTGATTTTGTTTTTTGAAGTGGCAATCAATTTGGTTGTAGATCTAAGAAATTTAAAGTATTCAGTATCGCTAAGCCTTAAATGAGGGGTTTGCTGCTGTCCGCTGAGGAGTTCTGTCGTCTATCTCCAACCACATTAATCAGATCTACACAAAGTTTGGGCAAAATTAAACACATATTATAACCTCTATAGTATTTGTCAGTTATGGTGTAAAATCGTCAAACATTTTCATCCCCTCTCCCAAAGGAAGCGAGCTTATTATCGGGATAAAAAGTATCCTATATTACTTCTAACAATTCCAAGAATATGTGTACAAAGTTTCATGAGGATCGGTTAAGTAGTTTTTGCGTGAAAGCGTAACAAACAAACTTACATTGACATTTATAATATTAGTAGGGAAGTAGGGATTCATATATAAAGTTTTGTTTCAGAGAGCACTTCACAGAGAATCCAAGTAAACCGGTGTTACTTCAGCCGGAAGGTGGTCCCACCAATGGAAAGGGACTCCTCAAGTTCACCGACTGGTCCTTCCCTATCGGCAACCGAGTGCAGCCCGTCGCTATCAGTGAGTTTTATCTTCTCTCTATTTTAAGTAACGTATGCCCGTTTTCCGTTTTGAGTTATGGGCTTCATAAGAAGGCTCAGAATCACTCAGCGGGCGATGGAGAGAGCTATGCTCGGAGTATCTCTACGTGATCACATCAGAAATGTGGAGATCCGTAGAAGAACCAGAGTTACCGACATAGCTCAACGAGTCGCGAAGCTGAAGTGGCAATGGGCCGAGCAGATAGATCGGAGGAGGGATGGACGTTGGGGTCCCAAGTTGCTGAAATGGTCCGCACTGGTAAGCGCAGCGTTGGTCGACCCTCATCGAGGTCGACAGACGACATTAAGCGCGTCGCAGGTAGCCGCTGGATCCAAGCGGTACAAAACCGAAGAATTAGGAACTCCCTACAAAATACTTATGTCCAGCAGTGGACGTCTATCGGTAGATATGATGCCCGTTTCCACTAAACCTAGGCAACGCCTAAATTCAAATTCAAATTCAAATTCATTTATTTCAAGTAGGCCTACTTAATAAGCACTTTTGAAACGACAAGTATGTATGTTTGTGTGACTCTACCACCGGTTCGGAAAGCAGATTCTACCGAGAAGAGCCGGCAAGAAACTCAGTAGTTGCTCTTTTCCAACATCAACATTTACAATCATTTTGCTATCTTGCGGGAGATGAGAGCGAGGCTGGCTGCTTCCATTCTACCTTGTCATGAGGAATTCATCAAATGTTTAGTAACCTCGCTGTACTAGATGCGTTTTTACACATTTTTTAAATGTATGCATTGGAAGGTCAAGAATTTCCTTAGGAATCATGTTGTAAAAGCGTATACTCAACCCCACAAAGGAGTTCTGCACCTTTCGCAGACGATATGCAGATATCACTAATTTATGACCGTTTCTGGTAAGTCGATTGTTAATTTCAGCTTTTGATTTATAAAGAGTAATATTTTGTCTCACAAAGACTATATTATTATAAATGTATTGCGAAGCTACTGTAAGAATACCTATTTGTTTAAATTTTTCACGAAGCGAAGCGCGTGATCCAAGTTTATATATTGATCGTACGGCTCTTTTCTGTAGTATAAATATACTTTCAATATCTGCAGCTTTTCCCCACAGCAAGATCCCATAGGACATAATACTGTGAAAGTATGCGAAATAAACAAGCCTAGCTGTTTCAACATCGGTAAGCTGTCTAATTTTCCTGATTGCATATGCAGCTGAGCTGAGTTTACTCGCTAGGCTTTCTATATGGGTACCCCACTGTAGCTTACAATCTAAGGTCACTCCTAGAAAAACAGTGGAGTTTTCTATTTTAAGTGTTTCTCCATTTATTATGATGTTTTTATCAATTTTTTTTACGTTAGGCAAAACAAATTCCAAACACTTGGTTTTTTTGCATTTAAAAGTAAGTTATTAACAGTAAACCAGTCTGACACATGTGACAAAGCACGGTTTACGTCGAAATTATCTTTGTTTCTATCAGTCTTAAAAATGAGAGATGTATCATCTGCGAACAGTACAATCTCATAAGTGCCCCTGACATGGTGTGGCAGATCATTTATATACACCAGAAACAATAAGGGACCCAAAATTGAGCCTTGTGGGACACCCATTAAGGTAGACGATCCCTTAGACTTTATGTCTTTTACGCATACCCTTTGAATTCTATCACTTAGATAAGAGGCAATTAAATTGAGTGCAACGTTTTTGATGCCATAGTGGCTTAGTTTTAATAACAACGTTTTGTGTTCAACGCAATCGAATGCTTTGGACAGATCACAGAAAATACCAAAGGCATTCTGCGAACGTTCCCAGGTATTGTAAATATGCTTTATAAGTCTTGCGCCTGCATCCGTTGTACTACGACCTTTAGTGAAGCCGTACTGCTCCGGATGAAGTAAGTTATTTACATTCAAATGATTTAAAAGTTGATAAAGTATAATTTTTTTAAAGACCTTACTAAGAGTTGGCAAGATTGAAATAGGCCTGTAATTGTTAAGGTCATTTTTATGACCGGATTCAAAAAGGGGTATTAATTTACTACATTTCATTAGGTTCGGAAAAATACCTATATCAACACATTCATTAAAAATTACGGCTAGATAAGGGGCAATAACGTCAATAATGTTAGAAATTACCATCACCGACATACCCCACAGATCACCGGTTTTTTTCAACTTTAATAACCTGAAATTCTTTACAATATCTATTGCAGATATATGTTTAAAATTAAATAAAACATTAAGCCTATTAAGCCTAAATTGAATGCCTAATGATTTACTCCATGTCTTTAGAGAAAAAAGTTTCACCAACTCTTAGATGATAACTATTCGTGAATTGTTGATCAATACTTTAGGTTGATCTTCTTAGATTCATCATATCAGCCCATTACCGGTCCACTACAGAGCATGGGTCTCCACCCACAATGAGAAGGGGTTAAGGCCGTAGTCCACCACTCTGGGCCGTAGTCCACCACGTTGTTCCTGCTTTATGGATAGTTAAATAAATAAAAGTAAATTTGCCCGCCGTCGTCGCCGCGGTGGCGGCTGCAGGATACTTGCTCACTGCTCGGTTTTCCTATGGCAAATGCACCGTGCATTTTGCCAGTGTTTACTGCGCGGTTTATTTAAAAGTTAGTGTATAGCCCCGTTTACAATTTGATTAGTGATTAAGCGAGTTCATACTATTTCCGCGAGATTTCCAGGGAGGGGTAGCTGCCCTACCCTGCCTTCCCTTCTTCCCTATGACCATATACAGTGTGCGTGCATAGAGGGTATGCACAGGGTACGCGTATGATATAAAATTAAGTAAATCTCCAGTACGAGCTATAAATACTTAAGGCTAGGTTTTTTATAACTCCTACAATGTCTATACTTAAGTTTTTTATAACTCGTACTGGAGATTTTCTTCATTTTATATCACCCTGTGCATACCCGCTATGCACGCCACTGACCATATATATATATATATATATATATATATGTGTGTATCGTCGTAGTATATTTATTTATTTATTTATATTGTTGTAGCTGTGGAACGCCCCTTCACCAACGTGTCGGTGCACCGTCCGAACGACAAGGCGGACGTTTTCCCCTGGTGGGACGCCCTGTGGTTCCTGTGGACGCCGTGCTCCGTGTTCACGCTGCGTGCTCTACCTGCGTTGGACAGGAAGGAAGACAGTGATCAGGTGTTCGCCGAACGAGTGAGGCAGGCCGTCGCTGATGCTTTACAGGTTCGCGCCATTTCAAAACACGAGTAAATACACACACAGTAAATTTAAAATTTCTGTCTATTTGCCAGCTGTATATTCTGCATGCGGTTCTGTGCTATCATATTTCCCCCATTTTACCGGATAGGGACTCAAGAAGTCGAACATACATTGCCTTGAACAAAAACTACCTTTCCTAAAAGAAAGTTCTATTTCTCAGCCCCGTTTCTGTACAGATGCTTGAAAAAAAAAACTAAAATTTCTCATTTTACTAGGCATAGACTTAAAAAGTGTTTAAAAAAATGTCCTCATAGCATATAACTGCGAGGGAACAGAAAAAAATCATTAATACATATTTACACGCACACATGCACATACACACACATACACATATACACACACACTCATGCACATTCACACACATGTACATATACACACTCGCATACACATATACACACTCGTTTTAGTCAGCATGCTATTCACTTAAACATCACTTAACCATTAGAGAACTTAAAACACCATTGTAAAGTTACCTTTGTTAAAGTGCACTTGATATTATCTCAATGTTTGGGAAGGCTCTTTCCCCTAAGATACGGGATTTCTTAGTTTAGGGGTCAGGATTCCGAAGATTTTCTATTTCTAATCGACACTTAAAAAGCCCTAAAACATTCATAAACCACGATGCTGCTCGTCCGGGGAAGTATTACTGACTTGCTTAATTTTGCCCCGAAGCAGCATTGCTGTGTTCCGGTCTAAGGGCGTGGTTGCTGGTGTAATTACATGCACATGAGTGGTGGGCACAGGGCAGCATATAGTGAGACGAGTTCCTTGCATGCCCTGTGTTGCTATATACAGTCAATATATTCTTAATATAATAATATTAATTATACGATTAAAAATATGCATCTATTATTCTCCGCTCCCCAGGTAGAACTGACGGAGTACACATGGGAAGAGGTAAACCGCGGTCCGCGCCTGCGCCGTCGCGCCGCGGCTCAGAGCGAGATGATGCGACGTGCGCGTCACGTCAAGGAAGTGTTGCCGCTCGTGCCGCTCAAGGACATCGTGAAGGAGCTCGGTGAGTGTCGTAGCTGTAACACTCATGTGTTAGATTGTATTGGGGGATGATATGTCACGCCAAGGAAGTGTTGCCGCTCGCGCCGCTCAGGGACATTGTGAGTGACGCAGCAGGAACACTCATGTGTCCGGTGGTACCACGTGTGCCACGTCAAGGAAGTGTTGGCGCTTGTGCCGCTCAAGAACATCCTGAAGACCTTGTTGAGTGACGTAGCTGAAACACTCATGTGTCAGATTGTGTTGGGAGATAATGCGTCACGTCAAGGTAGTGTTGACGCTTGTGCCGCTCAAGGACATAGCGAAGGAGCTCGTTGAGTGACGTAGCTGTAACACTCATGTGTCAGATTGTGTTGGGAGATAATGCGTCAGGTCAAGGAAGTGATGACGCTTGTGCCGCTCAAGGACATAGTGAAAGAGCTCGTTGAGTGACGTAGCTGTAACACTCATGTGTCAGATTGTGTTGGGAGATAATGCGTCACGTCAAGGAAGTGTTGACGCTTGTGCCGCTCAAGGACATAGTGAAGGAGCTCGGTGAGTGATGTAGCTGTACCACTTATGTATCTCCTTTTTATCGAGTCGTTTCACGTGTGTACACCATCAAAGAAGTGTTGCCGCTTATCCCGCTAAAGGAAATTGTGAAGGAGCTCGGTGAGTTACGTAGCTGTAACACTCATGTCACTTTAAATAGCGATATGACAAAGCGCGCCACGGCAAGGAAGTCTTTGCATTCGCGCCGCTTAAGGAAAACGTGAAGTAAATAAACCTATAAATTCAACGTATATTTCTCTACTTGTTTCAGAAAAAACACGCAGCGTAGACGTAACGATAACGAATTTCCTCGAGGGCCTCGTCACTTACACTCCGGAAGTCGAGACGGTAATTGAACCCCAACCTAGCACTTCCCAAGCGCCCCCCAAGTACGTAACCCCGACACCCACGGGTACTTTTCCCAAATCAGCAAAGGAGAGACAAATGAGCTTCCAGGAGCGGAAAGCCCAGATGATAGCGGAAGCGAGGAAGAGGTATATAGAAAAACATGGATTGAAAATAGATTGTTGATAGTGATTAAATTTTGAGTTTTGTTTTTCGAGGGTAGTCTGATAATTTGTGCACTGACGTCTATTGTAATACCTGAACAACGAAACTTTTGTCATGATTTGCCTTAAGCGAAACTTTTGTCATGAATTGCCTTAATAATACCAGATAGTTAATCGATTTAACTAAAATAGGAATGAATTTACTTAATTAAGTTGACTCTTGTGAATTTACTAGTTCCACAGCTTACTCCGATTATTGGAAAAAGCATGTCTTATTAAACCTCAAATATGACGCTATTTAGATTGGCGTGTACCAATAGAATATCAGCAGTAATGTTAGAAATAAAATGGATACAGAACGGTTTTTTTACCGTTAAATGAAATAGTAACATTTAAAATATTTTAACGTCTGTTGAATTTTATTGGAGTATTTTTGGCCTCTAGGCAAACTATGAATTATGATCGATAGTATATTTACCATACGCTCAAAGTTATATTAAGTAACTTGGCTAAAATTTCGCCTTGGAAGTTAATTTTGCGGTAGCAGAGTTTTACTTACGTTTTGGTTAAAAAATAAATAAAAATTTTAAAAGTCTCGTGTTGTGACATTAGATTTAAATAAATAAGGATTAGTTCGTTTGCGTCCTCTTACTAAAATAGTTTCTTTTCATACCTCTGGAACTTGAATACTAAATCCATATAGAAAAAATTAAGATTTTAGGAGTAACATACAAATTAAAAATAAAATTTAAAAATTTCTAAAATCCCTAATTTGAAGTAATTTACATTTAAATGACGTGAATTTGGCGTGAAGACGCAAAAATGCACTCAATATTTTTCAAATCACTCTGTATAATAGACGTCAGTGTATGAAAATACATGTATACTCTATTTTTTCAAACTTATTATGCAAACAATCTTTTCTTTTTAGTGTAAAATATGTTTTGAAATTAGACGAATAACAAATATGTTCCAATCAATAAAATCAAATAAAATAAAAGAGATATTATTTGCGAAAGTATGCTTTTATTATATACACAACGATCTTTACACTAAAAAGTAACTGAAATATTGTTTACATAATAATGTGTTAGTGTGAAGAAATGTAGTGTACATGTAAAATCAATGCACGCGGATATTTGATGTAAGAGATTCTTGACTGCGCGATGCTACCCTCAGTGTGAACTAGCCCTAAGGTTAATTTTGGTGCCACAGTGTAGCCATTTCAGTAAGCCACTTTTGTCAGCCGTTTCTATTTAACCAACTTTTAAAAAGGAAGAAGTTCGACTGTACTTTTTTTGTGCGTGCGATTTTTACGTAATTTGTAGAGCGATATTGAAATAATGGTATACTCATTGTCGCCAAGTCAGTATGTGATGATGGGATCACATGGAAATCGAGAGAAGTTTTCAAATTTTAAAACCAAGTACAGGATGTGACTTAAATTCATACAAATCAAATGATATCTTTAATTGAGTTTAACTGAGTCTTAAGTATCATGAATTTCAGTGTTTTTTATAGTTCGTTTTCATAGTTATTAAACGCAATCCGACGTATGAAATTTGCGCGATCGAAATCCTAGCATCTTTTTTATTATAACGTCCAATTGGACTTCGTTTTATAGATCATATTAAATTGTATATAGAATGAATGAGCGAATGATAGTTTTATTTACGTAAATAGATCATATGCCTCGATGGTATAGTAGTTATTATGATTACTGATCGTAAGGGATACCCGGGGAGGACCATAAAACCGTAGATGACGGTGCTAATTCTGATATTCTCTCTTTTTCATGTTAAATATTGTTAAAAGGGCGGCATTGTTTTTAGATTTGTATAACAATAACATACAACGTGTAACCGAATTACGAAATACTGTTGAAAGATGCGTTAGTATATTTCATAAGGGTGATTACCCTGTGACATTATTTTTCCATACAAACTAATTTAAGTGTTTATTTATGACAAACCTATTGAAGATAAAATACCGACACGCGCATAGTACCTACGCTACGCGACGCGTAATTTTATATTAGATTAAATAAATATATAAAACATAGCATCTCATGATCAGCAGTCCAACTTGCTAACGACCAGCGTGAAGCGGTGATAGCACATTGGGTAGCAGCTCGACTTCACTTTCAGGGGGCATAGTTCGAATCCCAGCACACACCTTTAACTTTTCTAAGTTATTTGCGTTTGAAATCTGCATGCCTGAGAGTTCTACATAATGTTCTCAAAGGTGTGTGGAATCCACCAATCCGCACTGGGCCAGCGTGGTGTACTACGGCCTTAAACCCTTCTCATTGTGGGAGGGGACCCATGCTCTGTAGTGGGCCGGTTAATGTGATGATGAGACGAACGAGGCGTACATGCCATTTAAATTCTGATGTTTGGGCTACTTCACCAGTACTTACGTGTAATGTCAAAAGTGGCCTACCCAAATGGCTGGACTTAGAATTTATGGCTGTCATAAAAATTATAAATACCGTATCGAATGTCAATACTAGCCGAGCCTAGCTGTAAAGTTCAATGTCACGGTACTTATCTACAAACGTATACTAATTCGTTCGTGTGAAAGTTAAGTACGATTTGTATGACATCGATAGAGCGACATCTAGTGATAATACTGTATCCCGCTACTGTAACAAGATTGCGTTCTTTGCCATAGGAATTGTAGTTAACTTTCATGCGAGCGAATAAGTTCGTTTAAACGTAGGTAGTAAATCTCACTTAGGCCCCTGCAGCATCTATGATCTTATTTACCTGATGTCACTTATCTTATTATTGCTAATAGATTATTTATTTTTAACCATTATTAACCGGGTTCGATTCCCGGCAGGGGAGATTCGGGTATTTATTATTTCCGAATTTTCTCTGGTCTGGTTAAAACCCTACCGACAAAGACGTGACGTTAAGCGATTTAGCGTTCCGGTATGATGTCGCGTAGAAACCGATTAGGGGTATGAGATAAATACAACTGCTAACACTGACTCCCTAACATGTTAGCCCGCTACCAACTTAGACCCTTACTTACCAACATTATCACTTCCCACTACGTGACATTGCAGCCATGGGCTAACTTGTAGTGTAATAAAAAAAAAACATTCTAAACTCTCGTTCGGCCGTGGTCAGTTACCATCCATCCACAAAGACATGCCACCAAGGATTTAAGCGTTCCGTTACGAAACCGTTTAGGGGTATTAGTTTGTTTCAACGTTTATACCCCTAACAGGTTATCCCGCTACCATCTTAGACGGCAGTATCACTTACCACTGTAGTAGATAAAAAATATATAATAGAAGATAAAAATGGTGGCGTGGTTAATGGTCGCAATTTTTTTGTATACTAATCTCGAAACTGAATTGGCAAATCAAAGTTTTATTTAGTCCATTAAGGATAAAGCAATTTATTAGTCAATTTAGTTCGGTTTAGATATCTATGTAATATCTATATCTATGTGATTCGCTTATTTCACGTAGAAACGCGTTCGCTTAGTACGGTGTTTGAGACGTTGTTGCCACGTGCGGACAAAGAAATCGTGGTGCTTGTGATCGTAAAAAAACATATACAAAACTATACAGCTAGGCTGCTATTATACCGTTATTGTTTTCCCTTTTTCCGAATAAGAGATGCGTCCAAATGTGTTTTTTAGAAAAAAGAGTACATCATATTAAGCAATAAAAATTGTTATGCAATTTTACTATAGGATAATACTTTTAGATCCCAATGGTCTACTCAGATGTATCAAGGTCAGGGACCGTTTGTTCCGTCAGGGTGAATTATATTATATTACCTGCTTTAAATAAACGATGCATTAAGCTTAATTTGCTGAGCTCCGCGAAAATCAAGAGATATACGGTGTAATTTATGATTTCTTCAATCTTTATACCAAACGGATCTTCGGCAATGTACTCGCTACACAAGTTTCTCTCCGACACCGCAGCATCTTCAGTATCTGTTGACTTTACAATAAACAATCGCCAAGTTCAAACGCAGAAGCATTGTCGAAGATCTGTTTGGTGTGGAGTATAAAGATTGTAGAAATTATAAATTACACCGTCCAGATTCTCCGGACTTTCGCGGAGTATAGCAAATTAAGTTTAATGTTTATTGTATATCATGGAATGCCGCAAAGTAACGCCTGCTTTTACTTTGCGGCATTCCATGATATATTAAATATTTTGTTTTAATTAAGATCACAATTGTCTGCACATGTGGCACTTCAGTGTCCGGAGCATATCTCTTGTGTCTGACGCTCTATCAGTGCTATCTTGTTTTTAAACGTCACTCGGATTACACTGTGTACAACTTTTTATAGCCTTTATTTGCATACCACGAGTAATGCAAATAAATAAGAAAAACAGACAAAAATAGGATGCAAAAGACAGTCTTAAACTGTAAAACCTATAAACCTAACCACAATAGACTGATGTCGCTTTCCCTGGTACACAAATAACTGACGTCCCTGACCTGATATGTCTGGGTATACCCTTAAGGTAAATCATAGAGTATAGAACGTACTATTATAGACTGTAAAATACTTTTAGAGAAAAACTGTTCATTTTTATAAGTATGGAAATAATTTAAATTATAGTAGTTTCATTGGCGCTTAGAAATTCTTATAATAATATAAAAATAAAAAGATATATTTTTATAGTTTATTATTAAGAAGATGTGACAGTTTGGGTTATGTAGTATTGCGGTAGATATAGGCCCCTATTGCAATATAATTATATTTTATCCATGGCGCTGATGATATATTCCGAGCTCTCTAAGCTCAGATAAGCTCCGGCCGCGCAAGTCGCGAAACCCTAAGTGGCAAAGGGAAAAAAGCAGACATAGCAGTGGAATGGTTAACTTAGCAGTGGAATGGTCAACATAACATTGGAAACTCAGAACCTCCCCCAGTTGATGACAGCCCACGTTAAGCCAATAACAATGGGACTGTTAATACAGATAAAATTACTACTAGCGGTCCCTCGTGTCTTCAAAGAAGCGTCCGCGTGTAAGTCAAGCTTAAAAGATGTGTCTTTTTTTAGAACTTTTCACGAAAGTTGTTAACTTTGTAATACATACATGATTTTATCGCAACTTTAGACGTTTTCGAAACGCACGCAGCGGAAGCTCTCAAAAGGGGTAAACACCAGATTTTGAATCATTCTACAGCGTAGTAATCTCCTTTTGGTTTTAGCGTAATAATATATATTACTCGATAAATTGGCTATCCAATACTGAAAGGATTTTTCTAATCGGACCAGTAGTTCCTGATATGGCCGCGTTCAAGTAAACAAACAAACTCTTTATCTTTATATATCAGTAATATAAGATGACGCAGGATATTAGGTAGACATCGTTATTAATTTACTACATATTTAAATGGGTAGAAATATATGAATCAACTTCTTATAACTTATTTAGAGGCTACACGTTCATAATATAAGCTATTAATTTGATTATTTAGTGTAGTGGAACTGTGGGGTTAAGGGATACACATATTTTTTTAAAGCCAGTAATAATGGCTTCTCTGGTGCTACAAATGTTTATATGAGAGCGGTACTAAGTTATTTCAAGAAGGTCTTTACTACAGGAACACGAGGTTTAACACGAGATTCCCGCCCTGGGCGTTTATAGGACGTGTTCCTTACATGCCCTGCGAAATGTTGCTCATGAATGCAATCGGCTTGGTCCGTCAATTATAATTATAAAAAAGGAAAATGGTGGCCCACTTATAAAAAAGTATGCCATGATATTGTGATCGAAATGCAAAAGGGGCCATAGACACTATACACATGTTTATTTTTGTCAACTCGAGACTCGCATGAATGGTGTGTCAAAAAGTCATAGTACAGAAAACATATATTTGCATGTACCTTAATGTGTGTTATCAGACTTTTTTAAAATAAAGCCAACGCAAAAATTAAACTGCTGTTAGAAATTTATAATAGCTCTTCAAACTATGCTATTATATAGCTTCAATAGGGCTTCACTACTATTGCTCACTCTTTTTAAAAAGCCAATTTTGTACAAAAGTTTTACGCAGATGAAAACGAGTAAACATTTAAACTCAGAGAAGCTCATATAATATTAGGGTTGGCTATTTTGCTTATGTATTTTCAATAAACACGTATTTAGCAATGATTCAACTTTTAAACATCTTATTTGATCTAGATTAAAAGCCGGTTTACATTATACCAGTCGGTATATCCAGTTAACGCAACAGTTCTATTTAGCACTGGACTAGAACGGTGTTCTGTTTTGTTGTAATTTACCTGATTTCAGTGCTAACGCCATTGTTTTGTTTTGAACTAAATAGTTAGTCTTGGCTGCTTCAGTTATGCGAATTAGAGGCACTGATTTTAAAAGCTACTACTGGTTTGCTCGCTGGATTCATAGTTTTGTATTACATGGGAATTATGTTACAATTTTAGATTGCAATACAGCGTACTGAATTCAGGTGTAGATCAATGGATCGCAGTTAAAGACTGATTTTTAGGGCAGTTGTTTTATCTACTGTCCCTTGGAATATGGCTGGAATGATATGAACCGGCTTTAAAAAGTTTATACAGGTAATTCTATCGATATTTTTGAAATGTTTTATTTTTAGTCTATGCCCAGTAAGTCGTTCTTTTTTAAGGTAGTTTCCAATTAGAGTTTGCATACCATTCTATCATACCTATCTTTCTATGTTTCTTGTATCGAAGTGAAAAATTATGCGAATATTGCCTTGTCTCAAAGTTTTTTTTTCCCATAGAAGCAATAGTTGGTTCTTAAATAGATAAACGCTACGTAAAATTCACACAAATCGACCCAAATAAATATGAATTGGAATACTACCTTAAAACTGCTGGGGGTTTAAGTTTTTGAGTCGAGATTTTTGTTTATTTTAGTGCTAATTATATATATTTAATCAATTAATTTATCTTATAATTTTAGTCATTAGATCTCATTGGTATTTCATTCATTTCATTTCTTGTTTCTAGGGCAGTTTTTTAAATGAAAATCTTTATCATCTATTTAGTTACATTATAATATTTTAGCATGTTGTTGAAAGTTTTTTTTGTGTTATTTTATCGCGAGAAACATCGCGTCAACACGCTACTTTTGTCACACAACACATGTTAAACTAGAATAAGGGCACATTTTCATTGATCGACTGGGAAAAGGCATTCGATTGGGATAATTATACATTTCATTAGTCGTCATACGGAATTACGACTTTACATTAGGTAAATTATATACTGCCGTTATAGACTTTACTTTTTTGGCACTATGGACGATTGTGAGGTACCTTAAGTACTAGATAAAAATAAAATGTTTAAGATACAATTCAATCGTAGTATATAAAATCTTTTTTTGGGATGACATGGTTAACATATTGGATTTCACGCATTGTCGTCCCTGATTTGTTGATAAAAAGGAAAAAACGCTTGTTATAAATAAAATATAATGAGATATATTTAGTTGTTCTTTGGTTTGTAACACTAAAAATTCTTTAGATTTTTGCATGTTCCCATCACGTTCGAAAGAGTTGAGATTAAAATATTGTACATAATGAAATAATGTTACAAACTAAGTCCGAAAGTGTGTGAAATCGACTTTAACTAGGCAGTTTTGGCTTTGCATGGGTCTTATGGTCAGATGACAACTAGCTGTTCAGCTTTTTACTTGAGAAAAAAAAACCGTTTAAATAAAATATGCACTAAGTAAACATGAACTAAAAACTGCTAAAGTGAGTAAGAACATAAAAGGAAAAACTCAATAAAATAAAGAAGTTAAGACAAACAGAGCAGAGAAAAGGGAGGGGGGGGGGGGGAAGGGATTGTAACAATGAAACTATTATATTATGTGCTTCAAGTGTACCCAATAAGATAGGCTAGGTCAACTTAATAGTTTTTTTAAGCTAGTAAAATAATTTGAGTCTACACAACTATTACGCTAGATAAATCTGTAAAGAGATCAATGCAAGCTTAACTGTCCGGGTACAGTCAATTTTGCAGAGTGAGATTTTCTTCTATACGATCCCATTGAAGTGAACGATTTGTATGGAACCTAAAGAGCCCCATCTAGTTTCAATATTGGGAAATGGCGCTCTTTCGATTTCTAGCTAGGCACTCTGCCCGCCGATTTCGCTTGTGACATATTTTTTTTCTATCATCTCTCGTAGAAAAGATTACGTAATGTACGTAATAAAATGTTATATTTTTACACAAATACATATAAATATGTTATATTCTAAATAGTTATGTAAAAATTAGTAAAAAGTACTAGTAAAATAATTATAATAAATCATCATATTTCTTCGATTAAATTTTTGTTAATTGTTAGTCTACGCCGATACTATTTAGATGCAAAATACTGCCCTACGGCTTCCATTATATCTACTATGCAGGAAAGTGCATACAGGGTATGCACGGGCTATGCTGATGATATAAAAATGAAGAAATTCTCGAGTAAGAGTTATAAATACTTAAGGGTAGGGTTTTTATAACTCTTACAAAGCCTATCATTAATTTCTTTATAACTCGTACTGGAGATATTCTTCATTTTATATCTGCATACCCTCTATGCACGCCACTGCTACTATGTGATGAAGTTAATTTAGCAATCTCGGAATAAGAGTTTTCTATACTATCTTAGCCTCAAGACGTCGGCAAGGTGACGAGCAACTACTTTTATAAGTTAGAATTAGTCGCGTAAATAATTATAAACCAATCATAGCGAAAGTTATGAGCACGAGGCTTTTGTTGTTGGATTTCAAATCTACACGTGAAGTAATAAGACTGATAATGATTATAAGTCGCGTTAGATTATTCGTTTTTGCGCTAACGATAATGTCGATGTAATTTATAAAAGTGGTTTCTTTTTACACGACCGGAGTGCCAATTGTAAGATTTTCTGTCTACGTTTATTTATAATGTGGGGCTAGCATGTGCACCGAGGGAAATTTATGCCTTCCCTTATCCTATCACTATGGATAAAGACGAGATAATGTTCTCGTGGCGCGCATGCTAGCATTACAGCTCTTTCTATGAGCATAAAGTCATAATAACACTCAGGGTGGCTTGCACCAGCAATCTCAGTTATATTTAACAATTACTTAAATACGTTTAAACACTTTAATCAAATATTCGTTGTTTAATGACCTGTCAAAGTTAAATGGCCATTACGGGCTATTTAACCGTGCTTAATATGTTTATATGTTACATCTCAAGACATCGGTCAAAGAAACAAACATTTTTCAACATGTTATTGTGAACTTTCGTCTCTGAGTGTTGTTTTAAGATTCTTTTTATATCCGAAAATTGTTTTTCTGAAAATACCGGGGAATTAGGTACCTTTACCTCATGAGGTAAATTTGTTGCCATGACAACGAAATATTTTATATGGAAAATAAATAAATATGGCCGCAGACTAAAATAAAAGCAAATGTTAATGACTGATCAAGTTAATTTTAGTACGTATCTTGGGATTGCAACTTCTAAAATGTATAAGAATAATACAAACTCTTACATCATGGCCATGAATTAAACCAATATAGTTGAATAAAATTAAGAATTTTTTAAATAAGTTTTGGTGCCAATCGCCCTCGCCAAAATGAATTTTGAGATTTGTATTAATTTAACTTCATCGCACAGGAATCGTGTATATAGAATAAAGTTTGGACTTATTATGATTATTAAATAAAAGTAAATTGTTTCGAAAGAGTTGATTTATTTTTCTCAAAAAAATACCCTTATCTAGTACATTTATTGTAAAATTTGAATTAAATTTAATAACATTATTTTTGTCAACTGACATTAATTCTACATCTACAGTCTAATTTTAAAACTTATATAAGTGAAACTTCTTTGAGTTTAAACTTCTTAAGGCGCATAGAAACCTTTGCCACAAAGTAACAAACGAAATCAAGAAACGTAGATAAATACATTGGGCAAAAGTAACAAAAGTTTACAAGCGGAGATAAATGCGTGCAGAGATAATTAATTTTGTCTTCTGTTTTCTCGTCATTCATTCATGAGAAGAGATGGGTTCCTATCAAAAATAGGAAATTAATGGGACAAAACTCTGTGCCTTTCTACGGCGTGTTAACATTTTCAAGCTCGGTGACACTGCTAAAATACCAGATTCATATAATCAGACCACTTTTTGCGTTTATACATTAGTCTGTCCTTAGTGGGCAGAAGACATTAAGGCCGTGTCATTGGCAAATACCTCCAAAACCCTTTGTCGATTAATTGCAAGCACGATCCCCTAACAAACTGACTTTATCTGGGCTTTTAGGAACAAAAAGTTAACATAAAATCAAAAGATTTTTTTCCGTCAAGAGAAAATTTTGAAACGTAAACGTGAAACACAACTCCGTGTCAGGTTGGAAGATATTCAAGTTTAATATACCTACAGACATACTGATGTCCCTACTAATGTTAAAATAATCCTTACTAATGTTACTTAATCCGAATTCTTAAAACGAAATGTGGCTACGCTGGTAATATCCGGGCACACTCCAGATGATTAAGCCAAGGTGTCGCCGTTGACAGATATGTCATTGAGGACACCATCATCAATATTATAAATGCCAAAATGTGTTTGTTTGTTTGTCCTTCCTTTACGCACCAACTCAACTTGACTTTTGGCACAGCTAGTTGAAAAGACGAAGCGTGTTGGGCTCCTTTTTGTCCCAAGCAAACAAAAGGTTCCCACGTTAATAAACGCGGTATGTAAATAAAATAAAGAAGTTTCACTTTATATTTGTGCTAACACTTACGAAAACACAATTTATTAATTATTTTTCTGGGTTTGATATCCGGCTAGGTAAGTCTGACACAGTGAGGACTATCGCATGAACATCCTTGAGCCGATTTCACCGTTAGGAAGTTAATTAGAAACCAAGTTTTGCTATATGTTCAAATGTTCAAACTGTAGCCCTGATCTTTGTAGTACGAGGCGTAAACTGAGTTTAGCTTGATCGAGTTTGCTCCCAACAGTGAAATCGGCGTATAAACTAACTGTCAAACAACTTTACATATTGTATCAAGAAGTTAATTACTAAGTACAATATGTATTGGCAGTTATTTGATGGCCATCATAGTTTGTTGACACTTTAGTTTCCTAAAAAGTTCATATTGTTTAACATTTATATACAACACATTTTTAAATAACAATATAATATAACAATGTTTTGTTATTATGTAATACAACAACAAGTAACTCTCTATCGATTCACAATAGTTCTGACATGTTACATAACATTATAACATGTTTTATAGTAACACGCTTGTTATATAATTATGTTTTATTGATATGTTATACAGTGTGAAACCCACCTTTACCGGTAAAACCGTACAACCACGTGAGTTAAGACCATGCCGTGTAAAAATCAACGATAAAGAACTAAACACACAGAAGCGATGTAAAGACATGCCTGATGCCTCTATCTGTTTCATACTTTATGATCACAAGTCAAAATTTGTCATTGTTTTCTCACACTATTTTGAACTAACCTTACCTTAGTATTGTTTGAAAGGCAAGTTAAAATAAAATCGAGATACTCGCGTCACAATTTTTAAGCGCACCTTAAATAGTAAATGACGTGTTTTAGGGTACCGTAGTTACCTTATGCTGTCAAAACGAAAGCTATATTTGATAAATTTCTTGTCCACCTGCCTTTTTTTTAAACGGTAAGTTGAATAATTGACCGAGACGAACGTCAATGGTCGTTTTTAGGCACGTTACGTTACGGTAAGATACCACGTAGAAACCGAGCATGTATGTA
The DNA here is from genome assembly GCF_905163445.1 of Pararge aegeria. Taxonomy (NCBI): domain Eukaryota; kingdom Metazoa; phylum Arthropoda; class Insecta; order Lepidoptera; family Nymphalidae; genus Pararge; species Pararge aegeria. Next base: position 2,295,492 of record NC_053195.1, on the reverse strand, counting down.
TGGGGTGCGGGTTAAATATAGCTGCAGTACCCCTATAAGTTTGGTCAAATTGGTTTAAGGATACTATAAGACTGCACCGACACTTTCCCCTAGTGAGGAAAGGGCAGTTAAGGGCTAACGAAGTACGAGGTCGCCATATCGGCCACCTTGCGTCCCCAACGACCATCGGATCTCCTAATTCCTGATTTGATCACGTAGAGATACTCCTAACATACTAAGACATTTACATTATGTCGGCGATTATATAAGTACGAAACAAAACTTTGTTATGTTAACACCAGTTTGTGATTCCAATTAAAACATTACTTTTAACTTTAGTGGTATGGATGCGCCTGACCATCGCATTAGCAGATAATATGCCATAAACATGGCGATGGAGAGAGCTATGCTTGGAGTATCTCAGAGTTACCGACATAGCTCGACGAGTCGCGAAGCTGAAGTGGAAATGGGCCGGGCACATAGTTCGGAGAAAGGATGGATGTTGGGGTCCCAAGGTGCTGTTAAGCGCAGCGTTGGTCGACCTCCAACGAGGATGTCAGACCACATCAAGCGCGTCGCAGGTAGCCGCTGGATCCAAGCGGTACAAAACCATGGAATTTGGAACTCCCTACAAAAGACCTATGTCCAGTGGACGTCTACCGACTGATATGATGATGATGATGCCATAAAGACTCAATTAAAATTTAAGGTGTGATTAAGTATTTTCGTAGAGTTTCGGCTCACTGCTCAAAAATGTAAAGATTGATTGAGCATCTGCAGAAATCGGTTAAAACACTAAAATCTATGACTATTATAGTATTATTAGTAAAATGTACTCTTAAAACTCTTTTCTATAAGCTTAATTAATGCGGATTGCGGTTTGGCGTTCTCACAGATGCCCAGATTTTATGTTATGTTCTTCAACACACAATTTGACCACATTCCGTGACGTACAAAGGGGTATGAATAATTTGGCCTATATACCACCATATTTTTCAATTATCAAAACGGTGGCCCGAATTATTATGATTTATTAATTATATTAATAAATATAATTTATAAATCATAATAATTAATATAATTAATAATTCATTGCCGGTCCACACAAGAAATGGGTCTCATCTCAGAATGAGAAGGGTTTAGGCCGTAGTCCATCACGCTGGCCAAGTACGGTTTGGTGGACTTCACACGCCTTTGAAAACATTATGGAGAACTCTCAGGCATACAGGTTTCCTCACGATGTTTCCTTTCACCGTTCAATCCGGTGAAATAAAATTGTTAGAGGCCGAAAAGTTAGAGGCGTAGTTACCTCAAATGGTTTATACGTTTACCATAAAAAATATGAACAAAGGAAAAGTTTGTAAGCTAGCAACATTCCGGGGGTGTTAAGTAAGACGTGCGCGGCGCGTATTCACTGTTTTCGGTCATAATGCACTACATACAAAAATGAGGATTCCGTATGTTTTTAATTATATGGATTCAATGCGTGGCCGCAATTATAAAAAAGAAAAAATGGCGGTCAGTAGGTAGCCCAGTCCACTAAAATATTCAAGCCCCTTTAGTTTTGGCGTTTTGGCGTCAAAGTTTACGTCACATTTTGTGATTACATGAGCAGCAGTGGCGTGATAGAGGGAATGCACAGGGTATGCAGATGATCTAAAATGAAGAACATCTTTAGTAAGAGATATTAAAGGTAGACTTTTTATAACTCTTTCAATGCCTATTCTTAAGTTTTTATAACTAGTACTTGAGATTTTTTTCATTTTATATCACCTTCCCGCTTAGTGCATACCCTGTATGCACGCCACTGATGAGCAGTAATGATGTCAATACTATTAATAATGTTTATTCGTTTTTCTGCCACATCCTGCAGCAACTGTATTTTGTAATTCCTTTGACAGTAAGGTTAGGTTTGACAGCTTAACAATGGCGTCAGAATTTGTCGCAACCGTAGGACTGTCAATATAAAATACGTCGGCTATTGGTTGGAAAGGGGATGCAAAATTTGTGGTGAGTATCCGTTGTCCAAATATGCGATTTGAAGAGTAAATATTTACGATATTGTGTAAACTAATATAAGACAAGAAATTCACTATGTAATGAATCTTTTCAAAATGTTTTAGTAAGTGTGCTTCAAAATGATTAAAAAATATTCATTTATAAAAAAAAAAATGGTTTTATTTGTTCTATTTATTTTAAAGCACTTGTTTTTATTCTTTTATTTTTAAACCATCCTTTATATTAGAGAGTAATAAAAATATTGTTTGTATAGTGACACAAGTTACAAAAAATTAAGTATACATTTAAAGGCGACCGGTTGGCAAACTGTCAAAAAAGTTACAGAATACAGCAGCTGTACCGCTTTTTCCATATTTCTAGATGTTTTATCCTTAATCGGTTTCAAAAGTTCATGCCCGTGGTATAAAACTTGCACGCTGATCGTAGTCGTTTTTGAGAATCGAAACGCTGAAAATGTCATAGTAAAATGTACTTTATCTTTCTTTAATTAAAGCTTAAGTTCGTCTAAAAAGGCGGCGCCCCTAGTGCTAGTCCTTACTTAACATTACTTAATATTTTCAAAAACTGTAATAAACGTGCCATAGCTAGTTGTAAAATAGAAAAAGTATATAGTACAGAAACAACGGCTTTATATTGATATCTTTTAGGTTCATTTTAGTTTGACGTCATAGTGTTTCAATACGATATTCGATAACGAGAAACGTTTACGAGCGTAAAAATTTCATACTAAGGGCAAAAATGTCGATTGCTCCGTGTTACTTAAGCTTTTCAAAGAGGGATTATAATTTATTTTGTCACATATAGCTAGGACCAAAAAGACTATTAGGGCTTATTCGCACGGGAGGAAATCGCCGCAGTTTTAGGGGCGTATTTTTTATATTAAAGTCCATTTCTTCTAACTTGTCTGATAATATAAACATTGCATGTTTGAGTAATAAAAAAAGAACTTAACATTTATAACGAAAATCTTTTTCAATTTATTCGGTTTTTATCTGTTTTACCATACTTTTTTTTAGATTACAAAAAACAAGTCTTGTTATTTTGACACTCGCTATTTTTAAATTAAAAAAACTAACAAGTAAGTCAAAATTCAAAATCCAATTATTTCAAGAAGGCTTACTTTATGCACTTTTGAAAGTTTCGGAATCGGAAAGACCGGTAGATGAGAGGGAAAATGCTTTAAATACTAAGACAAGTTAGAAAAACAGAGTATAAGTACATTTATGTATGTTTAAGTAATATTTGACTTTTGCTAATAAATGTTGTATGAACCTTGTTCGAATCGAATAGAATAGAATACCTAGGCTTCGTTGGATATTACAGTCCATATCGAATCGACGGATACCGTCTGCGAAAAAGTTACCAGGGCGCACCAAAATGGCGGCATTCAAATTGTCAAAATCGGATTGCATTTTTTTTAATAATAAATGTAATTTCTACAATTTCATGTATCTCTTACAAACAATTAATAAAAATTTATAAAAAAATAAACATCCGTTTATCCTACTGCCAGTTCCTCTATGCCGTAGAGGTGTCAAATTTGACAGTTCGCAGATAGTTAAATATTTAACTGTCAAAAATAATTAATGAGTACCCTGCACGAATAAGCCTTTTACTATTATTTAATACTCAAACACTTTTGCCTACAAGCCTAATTTATGCGGAGTGCGTTTCGGCGTGCTTAAGCCAGGCGTAGCGATCTCCTGTTTAACCGGCACTTCTTGTTCCTTTATCTTCTTCTCTTCCGCCATCTTCTGTTCTGCTTGCTTCATCTCTTCTTCCATGCGCTGAAGGTGCACTGCCGCTTCTTTGCGCTTGTCGCGATTTGATCTGAAAAATATTTTTGGATTCGTCATTCATTCATTTTCTATTTTTTTTTTTGTAAAAATTTGATTTATTTATAACAAGCTGCTGCCAGCGAATCCGTTCGCTTTAATAATTTACGGACCAAGGAGAATCTCTCAAGATACTTACTTGCCAGTCTCCTTGACAGAGAAGAACATAGGCCCAAGCTCGGCCAACCATCTTCCGTCCACCGCTGTGACGCAATGCATGTACTCTTTCGTCGTCATCATCAGCTCATGGTAGACCACGTAATCCGGGGAATTCCCCAGACCGAACAGCGCAGAAGTGGGATGGAGGTGGCACGGCATCCCTGTTCTGCAGTTGACGTATTCGCCAATGCCCTTGAGGCGGGCCGCTTGTTGGAAGTAGGCTGGGAAATGTTTATCGGTTAATTTAATGAACGGGTAACTTAAGGAAAAAACAGTAGGGAGTGTATATTGTATAGAAGCAGGCGTTATTTTGCGGAAATCCATTATATATTGTGTAAATTAAGCTTAATTTGCTATGCCTAGCATCTGTATGGGGTAATTTATAATTTCTTTAATCCTTATACTCCACAGCAAACAGATCTTCGGCAATGTATCTCCGCACGAGTTCCGAGCCAAACGGCTCGGAAACCGGACCATCGTCCTGACGATGCTCCGGTTGACTTTACAATTTATTCATTATAAAGTCAATAAATTACACCATACAGATTCTCCTGCTTATCGAGGACTATAGAAAATTAAGTTTAATTTTCATAAATGTGGAGTAAAAAAAGAGAAATCATCAGAAAGTTGAATCTGCGTCGACGCAAGTCACCGCCAGTCAATGCGGCCACACACACACACACACACACACACACACACACACACACACACACACACACACACACACACACACACACACACAAATCGTCTTACCGGAGCAGATACATTTCCGTACGGTGTCCCAATCGGTACCGCAAGATACCAAAGGCAGTCGTTGCGCAGTCAGAATATCCCGCAATTGTTGCCGCACCTCCCGCACTTTCCGCATCGCCTTCCCGTGGACGAAGTGCTCCGTACACCAAGCGCTTGAGTAGCTGTAACCAAAAATGTTGAAACGTCCAAAACCTACCGAAACCGAGTTCGATACCCGGCACACACCTCAAAATTTTCACAGTTGGAGGAGTCCAAGCGTGACCTCGACATATGTTTCAGTTTTGGAGAAATTTTGGAGATACAAATTCAAGAAGCCGTGATATTAGGGCTTCGGCCACTCTCGAGTGAGTTACGTGCGTTCTTAATTTAAGCAATTACATATCATTTGCTTTAACAGTGAAGAAAAACTTCGTGAGGAAACCCGCATGCCTGAGAGTTCTCCATAATGTTCTCAAGGGTGTGCGAAGTCCGCCAATCCACACTTGGCCAGCGTGGTGAACAACGGACCTAACTAAACCCTTCTCATTCTGAGAGGAGACCCGTTTCCTGTCTGGACCGGCAATGGGTTGGTTATTGTGATTTAATAATAAAGACTTGCACACCTGGGCCTCAGCACCCTCAAAAGTAGGCGAAACTTATAAAATATTAAATAAGTATTACAACATTCCAAATTTTGAGGAAATATTTTCAAAAAAGAATAACACCAGATTAAGGGGCTATGGTCTCAAATTTGAATATCAGCATGCATCGTCTAATCCTTCCAAGCACTTTATCAGCAATAGAGTTATACAAATGTGGAATGCCTTGCCTGAAGATGTAGTGACCTCAGAATCACTGAATCAGTTTAAGAATAGACTGGATAAACATCAAAAAGACAAACTGCACAAGAAATGATATAGACGCATAAGCGAAAGCTGCTTAGTCTATTATATAATTATAATAATAATAATTATAATAAAGGATTGATGTGTGCCCGCAGTTTTGGAGATTGAAGAAAATGGCGGTAGGTAGGCGTCACGGATTGTGGTCAAATTGTGTGTTAAAGAACATAACATAAAATCTGGGCATCTGTGAGAACGCCAGTGGGCCAGTTATACGTTGATGATTATGTTCAGAACGCGCAACGAAATGTGAGTCCGACTAAAATGAACTCAAGACATTTTTTAGTTGTACACATAATAAACGGTATACGTTTATTCAGAAGCGACCCTAAACAGAGCAAAACTTCCGAGGGCATGCAAAGAACACGTCCTTAATAGTGCCAACCTGTGCCCATAATCACGTGATGACGTGCCTGTATCTACACCGGCAACCACGCCCTTCAGATCGGAACACAGCAAAACTGCTTAGCGGCAGAAATAAGCATGGCGACAGTACTTTCCCGGACGAGCTCTGTCAGAAAAGGCTTTAATACTAAATGAAATGAAATGAAAAATGAAAATACACTTTATTGTACACCTAACGGAAATTAAATTATATTTAAAAACAACACAATAAAACATAGGTAAAATGGGCGGCCTTATCGCTAAAAAGCCATCTCTGCCAGGCAACCCAACAAAGGAAAGGAAAAAAAACACAGACTTAAGGGTTAGGTTGTACACAAGGGCAGAGCAGTTACCAAATTAAAATATACATATAAAATAAAGTATAATACTACTGTACTTATGTAACGTCATCATTATCCTATTCCTAATACTAATCCTGTTGGGCACAGGGCCCCCTCTCTCATAGGTGAGACGGTTTTAGAGCATAGGCCCACCACGCTGCACAAATATGGGTTGGTGGGCTATTGTCACAAGTTAGTGATTATAACCGGGATCGACGGCTTATCGCCAATTTCCTAAATCCAGGCTGGCACTGAAATTTTTTTAACAGAAAAAACACAATATCTAACAATATTTGGCCCTACCCGTGATGTGATGTGGCCCTACCCAGGTTCTCGTGATACCTAGCTGAACATGCGAACCACTAGACCACCGAGGCAGTAATATGAATGTAACGTAATAAAAGCGAAAGTGAGTTTTTTGGTTCACAACACAACACAGATCCAGTGTGTTATAAAATGATACTTACTTGTTAGACTTCCACTGATTGTACAAATGCAGAAGCGTGAGGTGATCCGACTCGGGCACTTGGAACTTTTCCTTGACCGAGTCGGCCTCCTCCTCGCGACCTTGAGGCCGGTAGAACACCGAGGGCACAGATAACATTGACACTGCGAAATAAATTATAATACACAACGTATAACATAATTACGAAATACTGTTCAAGGTGAATGTATTTGTCTGGTGGGAGGCTACGGCCGTGGATAGGTTACCCTACGGACAAAGGCGTGCCGCTAAGCGATTTAGTGTTCCGGTGCGGTTACGCGTAGAAACACTACCATCCCACTACCATCTTAGACTGCATCATCACTTACCACCAGGTGAGATTGCAGTCAAGGACTAACTTGTAGTGGAATATTAAAAAGGGTGCATAAGTATATTTCATAAGGAATCGTCCTGTAAAATAATAAAGCAAAAAATAATCATATTTATTTTTCCATACAAGCTAAATTCATAACATTCTAAGTATTCACTTATGATAACCCTATTAAAGATAAAAGACCGACACACGCATAGTACCTACGCTACGTGACGCGTACCTAATAAAGTGACCGGAGTGCCTTGATTTCACTTTTGCATGTAATGTTAGGGCTGTATATGATTTCTTTCTGAAAAACTATATATATATAGCTCAAAAAATATTAGGGTTTCGGTTTCACAGATAACTCTTAGAGACAGTAAACAATGTACCACTAAAGTCTCCGAAGTATTATATCGGTTACCGTTTACAGATCACAAAACCTTTTTCTCCTTAAGGCATATGACAAAGAAATATTGTGTGATGTATTAGAAAAACGCATTTTTATTTGTAAGTGGGTACGAAGTGAGATTGGTATTTATTTCCAATTAATGATACTGCAAAATTTAACGATTCGTCACGTCTATATAAACATAATTTTGTACCACTTGAACTTGTATGTGGCGCCAGCCATCTTGGACCATCTCTTAGTCAAATATATCCAACCAGCCCTTTATTAAAAATTATTTGGTACCCATATTGAGAAAAATGTGAATAAAAAAATGTAATACGCCATTTTGTGGCGGCGGCCCTCTTGGACCGATTTTCATCAAATATAGCTAAGAACACTCCCAAATAATTCACCTTTCAAACAAAAAAAACAAAATCAAAAAGAACACACACACACGCAAGATATCTCATAGTTGAGAGTTAAAATGATAGAGTTCGAGGAGGGAACCTGTTGATGTTTTCAACTATAAACAACTTACCAATAATAAGTACTTCAGCACTACATCCCATTTCGGCGGAGACTATGAGCATGTGACATTGTGGAGGGTCGAGAGGAAACTCTGCCATCTGCCTTCCGAGGGGGGTTAAAGCCCCCGTGCCGTCCAATGCGCCCAAAATCCAAAGCTGGTACATCGAGTTCAGGATGGTGTCCTAGACAAAAAGAATAACAAATTTCGTTCGCCACGAATAATTTTTGTAAAGTTTTAAAAATAATTGACAGCCTAACAGATTAAAGCGACAATACCTACTAATATTATAAATGTCAATGTAAGTTCGTTTGTTACGCTTTCACACAAAAACTACTTCACCGATCCTCATGAAACTTTGTATACATATTCTTGGAAGTGTTAGAAGTAATATAGGATAATTTCTATCTCGACATTAAGCTCGGTTCCTTTGAGAGAGGGGATGAAAGTGTTTGACGATTTTACACCATAACTCCGACAAATTATAACCGATTTAAATATGTAATTTTGTATTATATAGGTTATAATGTGTGTTTAATTTTGCCCAAACTGTGGTAGATAGAAGACAGAACGCCTGAGTGGACAGCAGCAAACCCCTCATTTAAGGCTTAGCGATACTGAATACTTACTTTAAGTTTTTTTAGAACTACAACTAAATTTAATGCCACATCAAAAAACAAAATCAAACGCAGACGAAGTCGCGGGCAAAAGCTAGTAAGTTAATAAAATCTTGGACGGGGACTTGAACAGTTGGATGTAAGATCTTATTGCTTCCTGCGAGTGTCGTACGAGGTGACTATTGGAATATTAAGGAGAACGGGCAGCAGAGTCTTCTATAATACTACCACCATCTACTGCGATCACCATACCGTGCGTCTACGCAGCGTGCTCATTATGGGCAAACCCTACCGTTGGCCTTTAGGCTACTACCCTTAGTAGCAAGATTTGTTCGCTCGCAATCAAGGATTCGTTTACACATATCAAACTCTATACCTTCAAAGTAAAATGTGCCTTATAATAACTCAATTAAGAGTTGTATAATGCCTATTTCTGATTTATATTTTACAAATGTTATGCAGAGTGCTAGCATAAGAACTGCAGGCAAATTTGAGCTTTAAAACATGATGGTATATGAAATATTATGAAAATTACTCTTAATTTGCTATACGCCGCGAATAGCAGGAGAATCTGCATGGTGTAATTTATATAAGTCCTTCAATCTATATAGTCTCTACGCTCGTGCTCCGACCGAGTGGACCATCCTCAGGAGATTTTCACTTTCCAATGAATAATTGTTAAGTGAAAACCTTCGTCAAATGTGTCGCGTTTTATACCTTTTTTACCCCCACATTATCAATTTAAGCTCCTACCCCCTCTTTAGTACCTCTGAATATGTTTGACATGGAACAAGAACTATTTTAATTTGATGTCAAAGTATTTCGATAACTCCTCGCTGATTGCGTGCGAGCAAAACTTCTGCTAAGGGTTTAGCAGTGGACTATTGATTAATTGATATAGTTTTACCTGTGGAGGTGGGTCCATGAAGTGGAAAGCTAGAAGGTCCTCCACGCCGAGAGATTTGAGAAGCAACACCGTATTGGCTAGATTTGTTCTCTGTATTTCTGGAACGGTGGCAGCCAACAACTCCTGCTGGAACTGTCTCTGCGTGTATAGACAGAATGCCTTGCCGGGGCCTGTTCTGCCCGCACGACCGGCTCTTTGTCTTGCGTTGGCTTGACTCACAGGATATATCTTGAAGCAAAGAAACATCCTTAGATCATATGCAGTTTATAAATATACCTCTTAGAATTTTTATTTTTTTATACTCTTTATTTGCACACCACTCAGAAAAACGAAAAAAAAAGAACAAACACAATAAAGCAGGATACAAAAGGAGGCGGATTAGGAAAACTAAAAAGAAAAACGAAAAGGTGGGGCATACTGTTTAGAACAAACATACGAATAACTACATACTAATGCATAAATCAGACTACACAAATACAACAATACAATTGATAAATATAAAAAAAAAATATAAGTTAGGGTAGTTAAATAAATAATAATTTTTGTTCGGTATACCAATATAATATATTGACCGTAAACCGTTCAAAAGAAAGCGGTGAAAGACCAGTGGGTAGGACTTCGACTACACTTTTGGGGGGCGGTACGAATCCCAGCACGCACCTCTAACTTTTCTGTTTTATGTGCGTTTTAAGCAATTAAAACATCACTTGCTTCAACGGTGAAGAAAAACAGGAAACCTGCATATCTGAGAGTTCCTCCATAAAGTTCCTAAAGGTAAATAAATAAATATACTACGACAATACACACATCGCCATCTAGCCCCAAAGTAAGCGTAGCTTGTGTTATGGGTACTAAGATAGCTGATGAATATTTTTATATGAATATAATACACATAAATACTTATAATATACAGATAAAAACCCAGACACAGAAACACATTGATGTTCATCACACAAACATTTTCCAGTGGTGGGAATTGAACCCACGACCTTGGACTCAGAAAGCAGGGTCGCTGCCCACTGCGCCACTCGGCCGTCAAATTGAAGTCCACCAATGCGCACTTTGCCAGTGCGGTGGACTTCGGACTTAACCCCTTCTCACTGTGGGAGGAGACGCGTGCTCTGTAGTGGGCCAGTAATGGTTTGATGTGACGACGATGAAATCGTTCAAATGTAATTTCCGGATAATTATATTTATAAAATTTAATTTCTTATCTCATTTTGAATGCATCTGCATTGCACAACTGAACTGATTATAAAATAAAGTTCCACAGACAGATTTCGACCACGTTGAATCTCGGTAGAGATTACGTAGCGAAAGATATTATAGTGCACAATTTGTGTGTGCGCAAACACAGGTGCACTCACTTCCCCCCACTACCATAGCCATCACGATTAGCATGGGCAGGAGACAATTATATCCACGGGGAAATGATATAAATTTATCTTCTCCCACAGCTTTATCAACTCTCAGAGCACATATGTGTATTAATAAACGGGGGTAAACTTCTCCTATTCCATGTTCCAGTGATTTAGCAGGTGGGCACGTTAATTGTGTTCCTTGTCAGGGGATATAATCGGGGGATATCATATTTTATCTTCCGCCCGTGTCAGCCCTGCTGATATCACGCGCCGATTTCCAAACTTTGGGCTGGTACTAAGACTTCATTTTTAGGAAAACTCAATGCTATTCATCGCCCCAACCTGGGGATCGAACCCAGGACCGAGGCAGCTAAACAGCATAACGGATATTGTAACGGTGAACGCTTACCTGCAAAGCGTCCATACCAATCCGCGGGTTGTAGACCTTCAGCTTACAGTAGCCGCAGTCGATCACGTACATTATACCGTCAACGGTGAGGGAGGTTTCTGTAAATGAAAGGTTTTATTTTGAAGTATCTATATATCAGTAGAAATAGAAAGTACAGTAGAAAAATTTCTTTTCCTGGGTTGGGGTTCGTTAGGGTAAAAAAAAATCTAAAATGTTTTATTCATGTAGACCTTATCACAAGTACTTATAAAGCGTACCTATAGCGTAACCTATGCTATTCTCGGTCCTTCCAACAAACTTTATGCCAGAAATCAAATCGATTGGTTGCTTATTTATGGCGTAAGGACAAACGAACACACTTTCGCATTTAAAATATACTAGCTGTTGCCCGCGGCTTCGTCCGCGTTTGGTTTTGTTTTAAATGGGTATTTGAAGTTGTGTACTCTTTAAAAAAATAATCGTGTGTAGTTTTTTATAAAGAATTAAGTGTATCTTCTAAAAATAGCTGTTTGTTTACACCTAAACAAACAGCTATTTTTAGTCCTTACATATTTGAAGTTATACTTCTTTTGTCACGTTATGGAAAAATTATGAGAGTAAATTTTTACGATTCGCGCGCACACCGTCTAAAAAAAACCGACACCCTGAAGTTAGCTATAAGGTTTGACATAGAGCTAACTTCAGGTGTACACTTGCAGTACACTTGAAATTGTTAAAGTGTTTCAGTCTCTGTATATATTGCAAGTATTTATTTATATTATTCATTAAAAATATTCATCAGTCATCTTGGTAACCAAAACACAAGCTACGCTTAACTTCAAGCTTAACTTTGGGGCTAGATGGCGATGTGTGTATTGTACTAGTATATTTATTTAGTATAGGAATATTGATTAAACTCCTTCCCTTAATCGGTTTATACGCTACATCGTATTTGAACGCTAAATATTTTGGCGGCGGACCGTGTCGGTAAGGAGGTTAACTAGCCACAGCCGAAGCCTCCAAGAAAAGGCTTCAAAATCTCACCAGCAATATTGGTAGCCACGATGCACTTCCTCTGCCCGGGCGGCGCACGCTGGAATATCTTCGCCTGCAGGTCAGCTGGAAGCTGCGAGTAGATCGGCAGCACAGTCAGTGGCGGAGCCGTGTCCAGGTCTCCAAGACGTTCTGTTAGTACCTGGGGGTATAATATCGAGTTTATGATAATCTTTATAGTACTTACTAGCGGTCCCTCGCGACTTCGTCCGCGTAAAAGCCAACCATTTAGTACCTTGTTTATGTTTATTTTTATCATCTATATGTTCATAAGTATTTATGTATGATTGAGTATATATTAGTTTATTTTTTTATATTTATTCACTATGTTTTTCTTATTTGTGAAATTTTGTTTATGTATTTGTATTTAGCTATTTAAATGTAGGTTTATAATAATTTTACACCACCTTTCCGCTCTCGCTCATCTTGTCCTAATCCAAAGGTTGTTTGGCAGAGATCGCTACTAAGCGATAAGGCCGCCTTTTGTATTCTACTTCTGTCTTTCTATTTCTATTGTTTTTTTTTATTTTTCTAACTTCATAGTGGTGTACAAATAAAGAATTAAATAATAATAACCTTCCTAATCCTAATGTTGCCTGGCAGTTACTTTACAAATTTATATTTATTTACAAATTAAACAAAACGAAAGTGTTTTTTTTTTTTTTTTGTTTTTTTTTCTGTATTTGCAAAAAAGACTGTCTATCTATCTATCTATCTATGCAATGTTGCTTACTTCACAGGTGACTTCGATATCTTCCTGACCCGGCATGAATATAAGTATATCACCGTCATCTGGCTGAAGATGGATTTGCAGAGCCTGCGGATAGAAAATATACATAGTTAATTTTTTTGTTATTTACTATAATTATTTCAGGGGTGGTCAAGATTTTCGACGTAGTAGAGCATTTTGTGACAGAGCTCATCTGGGGGAGTAATACCGCCTTGCTTATTTCTGCCGCAAAGCAACATTCCGTCTGAAGGTCCGCAGGGTGATTACGTATCTCGCGACAGGCGTAAATCTTGCAATCACTGCTGCCAAACGTCACTATTGTTTATTTATTGTATGGAAAAGTGACGTTTGGCAGCAGTGATTGCAAGATTTCCTCCTGTCGCGAGATACGTAATCACCCTGCCGATCCGCACATGGGGCTTAACAGCCTCAGGTTGGTGGACACATGGCGGCACGTAGCAGGACGTGTTCCTGGCATGCCCTACAAAGTGTTGCTCTGTTGATAGGCAATGGTTTTCCAATAAATACTATAAAAAAACGAATCTAAAGCATAAAATACATTTAAAAGAAATGCATATTTCGTATGTCCATTTTGCTACAAAAAAAACTCCATGCGTGGTAACAATTGGTAGAACGTACACTGTGCCTTCAGCTACTCTGTGAGAGCTCATAGTCCCGGTTGGAAAAACTGATGTAAGTATATTGAGAACAACCACGTGCACCTGTCCTGTATTATGGCATTAAACATTACGGTTACCGTCAGTATTATTTAAGCATTTAGCATTTATTTTAATATTTTGTGAAGCTTTCCTTGATTGTTATTGGTCATCGTTTTAATTGCAAATTTACCAGTGACATAATGTCAAACACTTCACAATGTGATAAACTTTCTTTACGCAGAATAAAAATTATGTATATAAATAAATAAGTAATACACAAATTAACCACAGCGTCAAAATTTGTCGTCAATTGGATAGCCTATTTTAAGCTACGGGATAAGTAAGGGCTTAGCCGTTGGCCACATTCTACTAAACTCAAACGACGCAACATTTGTAAAAATGGAAAGCCACATTATGATAAACATCAGTATGGTGGCCACCGGCTAAACTTTTTTGCTAAACCATGTAACTAAAATAAAATAAAAATAGCCTTTATTACTAGAAACATTTAACTATTCTTATTGTTTTCTTTAGCGGTTTTGGATTTATCCTACCAAAAACATTTTCGTGTTAAATATTGCCAAGACGAATAATATACTTAATGTTTGGAATACCTTGCCTTTAACTATCAGGGAGGCAAAATCCATTAACATTTTTGGAAGGCTAATAATATTTTTTTATGTAATTAGGTTTTGAAACTTTATACATATAGGTAGTTACTCATTTTTAGTTTTTATGTAGCACAATTTTCATCATTTACCACTTGTTTATGTATAATAAGTTTACAATTGACGTTAAATGTATTTTCTAAACACATGGCGATTTTTCAAAAGTCTGTATAAAGTATTTCCACTTACTACATTGCCCATATTTAATATAAAGACCCAAATAATGTTATAACTTTTATTATCTAGTACAGACGGCTTTTATGATGCTGAACTAAAATAATAAACAAATGTTTATTATAAGTTCGTGATACAGAAAATATTCCGTTTTATATAAACCATCATAAGTCTAAGCAAATATTATATCAAGGATTGCTCCATCTACAACACCCTTAGTACTTTATACCCTAGCAAGCTTTGATGGTTTTCGGAAGACGTCCGAGAAGAAAAATGAGGTCAGAGTAAAATTGACTTAATGCTTTAAAGTCGTACAAAAATACACTATATACTGCTGTTTTTTTTGACCCAGGGCCGTTAATCACAACAAATACATATTGTAACAGCGAGTACTTACTTCCTTACTAATATTATAAATGTGAAAGTGTGTTTGTTTGTTTGTTTGTCCTTCTTTCACGCCCTTTTGGCATAGAGATAGTGGAAAGTACGGAGAGGAACATAGGCTACTTTTACACCAAAAAAACTATTCCCCGACGGGGTTTCTGTAAAGCCGTAAACCCGGATGAATAGCGCGGATGGCAGTAAGATTATTTTTTAGAAAAAGTTGTAGGTAGGTCAATAAATATAAAGCGGCACCACCATAAACTACAGCTTTTTTAATTTATAGGGCTACGTGTTTGCATTAAATAAACTATAATTGTTAATATTGTATTTTTGTTATTGAATATTCTCAGATACATGTCAGAAAAGCATAGTTAGTCAGTATTTCTATCAAATTCAAATTCAAAAATGTTTTGTTCATGAAGACCTTATCACAGTCACTTATGAAGCGTTCATACATTTAACATGTTACACTAATGTTAGTGATGGTGATAAATGCATTCGTTAACTTAAAATTAAAGCTAGGAGGGTTCCATACGCGCCCTGGTCTAAGAAGAGCCCACAACAAACTCAGCCAGGGTTTTTTGTTATCGCCATCACACAGTCGAATGTTGAGCTATGAAGTTAGAGCAATAAGATAATGGTCTTGATTTATATAAAGACAACCTTAATATTAATCTATGCTACGAGTACATAAAAACATAGCTATTTAACTTATTTCATTGTATTTTAAAACACGATAGAAAACTATCGTTGCTGATGAGTTGTAAAATATCATACTAAGGGTTCAGATTCCAGTCAGATGTGACGTTCTTTTTGACGTCATAAAGATAAAATAAGAGACAATCGTTGCGTGTATTGAATGACTAAATTACTTAGGACATCAATTATTATCTTGAGTAAATTATTGGTGGCTTCGATTTTTTTGCGTTTTTGTCCGATGGTTTTGGTTACCAAAGACCAAGACCTCGTGATCCGTAGTCTACACGAGTTTCTGGGTTCGATCCTCGGGTCAGGTAAAAAAATAATAAGTATTGGAGTTTTCGGTTACAGAATTCCCAGTAGCAGCCCGCTGTTAGTTTAGTTCTCCGTGCTTTGAAGAGCATGTAGGTAATTATCACCAACATTACACTATAGGCATTAAAGTTAACGCACATTGTGCGTTTAAAACCTGTACCCAGCGTTAGGGCATTAATTGGCTGATGGTTATATCAGATACATATATGATATATGAAGCGGTGATAGCTCAGTGGGTAGACTCAACTTCACTTTCGGGGAGGCGAGTTCGAATTCCAGCTGTAACTTTTTAGTTATGTGCGTTTTAAGTAATTAAAATATCAATTGCTTCAACGGTGGAGGAGAACATCGTGAGGAAACCTGCATACCTGAGAGTTCTCCAAAATGTTCTCAAAGGTGTGTGGAGTCCACCAATCAGCACTCGGCAAGCGTGGTGGTCTACGGCCTTAACCCCTTCTCATTGTGGGAGGTGACCCGTCCACTGTAGTGGGCCGGAAATGGGTTTATATGATGATGATGATATGGAAATTTACATTCACTCCTTAACGCTCATGTTTTGAGGGAATTAACAAAAACCCGGGTAAATCTACAAACTAGCTGTACCCTGCCACAATTCGCCGTGACACATTGTGATTGAACCAGTGGCGTGCATTCCATACATGCACAAAAGCGCTGCATACCCAAATTATTTTATATAAGTCGTATTGGCGGGGAATTTTTCCATTTTATGCCATGCACCGGTTTTATGCATACCCTGGTCAAAAAACCTGTGCACGCCACTGGATTGAATGGTTGAGAAAAATAGATAAAAACAATCCTTGATGCGTATTTTAGCATGTTATATAATCATGCTAAAATTTCAGCTAGATCTGTGCAGAACTTTTTGAGTTTTTAAAGCGTACACAAACCAACATAACATTTATATATATATAGATGGCAACACTAGGTACTACTAGTATACTACTGCTGATACATTAAAGTAAAATGAAAAAGACATACAGGTGGCGTAGCAAACAACACACAAAGGCACCCAGCTAGCAATCAATTAAATGAATTAGTTTCAACATTGCATCCATTAGTAAATTGGACGTTTCAATGTTTTAGCCGATCGTACATTCTCAGTTTATTTGCTTAATGAAAATAATCCAACTGGGCCTTTTACAGTATCGAATTTTATGTATGAAAAAAAAAAATTACAGTTGCATGGCACGTGAAATCGCAGTGTCCTTGGGCCCTGACTTCTGAGTAGGCAGTAGTATTTCTGCTGCCAAGATCTATATAGCATTCTATATTACAGTCTGTATATACTATCACTAATAAGGGGTATGGACTTCCACTCCATCATTACTTACCACCGGCTGTAATTGCAGCCAAGGGCTAACTTGTAGTCTTCTTCTTAGGGTGCCGTCCTACGAGGGTTGGCAATCATTAGGGCTATCTCTACCTTGGACACCGCTGCTCTAAATAATGATTTGGTGCTCTTTCCAAATCATTGTCGTAGGTTTTTGAGCCATGATATTCCACTTCGGCCAGGCCTTCTTCTGCCTGCCACTTTACCTTGTACGATAAGCTGAAGAAGATCATACTTTTTGGTGTTCCGCATCACATGACCAAAATATTCTAATTTTCTTTTTTTAATTGTTAAGAGTACCTCTGGAACCTTACCCATTCTCTGCAATACAGTGCTATTCCGTACACGATCTGTCCAAGATATTCTTAACATACGTCTGTACACCCACATCTCGAACGCTTCGAGTTTCCTGGACATGGTCTCTGTTAGGGTCCAAGCTTCTACGCCATATAAGAGTACAGAGGACAGAGAACTCTTTTCAGTCTAGAAAAGGCGTTGCGTGCTTGCTCTATTCTGCAGCGTACTTCAAGACCCCTTTGTCGTCAACCATTGTGCCTAGATATCTGAACTTGGATACCCGTTCAAGAACCTGACCATTAAGGTACAAAGAATTGATTAGCTCAGGTGTTCGGCTAATTTGCATGAACTTTGTCTTTTTGGTATTGATGTTAATACAATACTCAGCACTAACGGAAGCTACAGAATTGGCTATGTTTTGAAGCCCTTTAAGACTATCCGCGATTAATATGGTATCATCTGCGTCTCTGATGTTATTTAACGTCTTACCATTAACTGATAACTTGTAGTGGAATAAAAAAAAAGGAAACTTAAAAGTGGGTTGTTAGCCCGCTACCCTCTTAGACTGCATCACCACTTACACCAGCTGAGATTGCAGCCAATGGCTAACTTGTAGTGGAATAAAAAAAGGATACTTAAAAGTGGGTTGTTAGCCCGCTACCCTCTTAGACTGCATCACCACTTACACCAGCTGAGATTGCAGCCAATGGCTAACTTGTAGTGGAATAAAAAAAAAGGAAACCTAAAAGTGAGTTGTAAAGCATTTTGAAAGTGCGACCCGTGCCGACAAAGCCGTCTCACAGCAGTTCATTGACACCGGCCAGTGCTAGACTTGCAAAATGCACTGTCTACATTCCTGATAGTCCAAGAGAGTGTGGCCGATAATATATACAAAAAAAAAGTATTGGAAAACTACGCCTTTGTTGTTGTTGTATGTGGATATCGTTGCTTCATATTGCGTTGCGTTGCCTACGGTCTTTTATACGGTATTTTTATAATAATAATAATAATAATAATAACATTAATACATATTGAAAACTAATTATCTATTATCTATATATATATGGAACTTGGAACTCCCTACAAAAGACCTATGTCCAGCGGTGGACGTCTATCGGTTGATGTGTTGATGATGATGATATATATATATATATATATATATAAGAGAAAGTGTTGGGTGTGTTCCGTATAGGCTCCGAAACGGCTGGACCGATTTCAATGAAACTTTCAGGGAATTTCCGGATTGACCTGGCGAGTAATCCTGCAAAGTTTAGTGACGATCGGAGCACTCCTATTTTTGTACTGTCAAATACAGCTTTTATTTACTATGATGGTATAGAATAGAATGAATACGGAGAGATATAAATGATTTAATATATTATGAGACTTAAATTAAAAATGTAATGATGTAAGTTTATTGTTTAAATAAAATAAAGCAAAATCTAGCCCGGCAAAGCGGCCTGGGTACGCTAGTATACTATATAACAAACTAAATGCCAGCGGTTTTAAATGAACGGTGATAGCCAAGAGTTCTTAGGCTTTCTTATTTGCCAGCGTGCTAGACTACGGCCCATTCTGGGAGGAGACTCTCGCCCTATATAGTGGGGTCGATAACGATGAGGATTATTAAAGTATCCTTTTAGAAAATATATCAGACTAAGAAAAGAACGCCAACACGAAAGGTACATTTTACATATTATTTTTTATTTCCGAGAAATATTCGGGGTCTATTATCTTCTAATAGAATTGAGATACGTTAGATATTATCACGATTTTTATGTTAAAGAAGATTTAGTTTAGCTAGGTTGTTGTTAAAAATTTAAGGTTATTTAAGTAAAAAATAGTCTTCACAGGTTCCAAGCTCACGATAGGAACTTCAACTTTGAAAGTCCTAATAATTAACTGAATATAGTCCATACATGGACCAAATTATATTCAGATTGTTGCAGTGTTTGATTCGAACATATATTTTAGACAAATAAATAATAAGTATGGTTTATATAACCTCTTTACGCATAAATATACGAGCGCTTTTCTCAAGTTCGTAAATCGCACCTACTTTAAAGTCACCAGTAATATTTCCAGACATAAGTGACATTTAAAACGTATATTATATGAGAGTTTGTTTTAACAATAAATTATTTTAATTAAGGACCTGATGTAAAGGCTTTAAGTGTTGTTTCTTGTATTTTCACAGATTAATGAAATTTCGTCTTTATTTCAACTATGTTAAGGGAATATTACAATCATTATTAAATATATAGTATAACTAATGCAATATAAGAGAGTACAGGCAACAGCATTCTCCGTGCTACTACGGAAGTAGTATCAACTACGATCACCGACCCGTCTGCCCAGCGTGTTCATTATGGGTTTAACCTTTCCACTGGGAGAGGCCTTTAGTTCAGCAGTGGACCATTAAAGGGTAGGTATTGATGTCCAATAAAAGTAAGACGCAGAGTTTCTAACAAGCGTTTGTCACTTAAAATAGGAATTAATTGACAGGTTGTGTTGTCGTTCAGAAAAAACGAGCGGTTCCTTGAAATCTAGAACTATACTAGATACCTACTACGCAGTAACAAATCGTCTATTGGTTCTTATACTACATTACATATCTACGATATGCAATTATCGATCTTATTCATACTGAGTTAAGGGCAAAAGACTTCAAAGTAAGTTTACGTGGGACTTGTTTACGTTGCATTTAATTGCGGTTATATTTAGAGGCGTTAGATCTCGTAGAATAGACGTTGTAATGCAACGTGACTAACGTTATTGATATTCTATTTATTTTCATTAAATTCATGCGACATTTATAAATAGTGAGTTAAACACATTGGCAAAGCACGCATTTTAAATCAAATAAATTCTATATATGTTTTATTATGTCCATCAATGGTGCCAGCAGCGTTTCACGAGAGAAGCGTTCACACGCGTTGCCAGTGAAAGCGTAATTCGAAAAGTCTAGTGTGTGAACTATATTAGGCGTTTAGATTTAATTTTGCTCGTAGTATTCTAGACCACGTTGTTGCGTTAGTTAGCTAAAAATAGTTAGTGCAAGGGATTTTATGTTAAGAGATTGGCATTGTCCACTCGGTGCGTTCCGGTGAATGGACGACGTGCACATCAGTCCAAGTTATTATCAAAACATTTCAAATTGATCGTTAAAGTCCGCCCATTACCTATCTTACCCGATGCGCGTGGGCCTATACTCTAAAATCTTTATTCCTATGAGAGAGCTAAGGATGATGGTCACAGCCAAGGTATATATGAAAAAATCTGGTCGCAGCAATATCATTTTAACACGCCGCTCCTTTAGAGCTAGGTAGTTCATTATCAGTGTTGTTAACCTGGTCCCGGTTACTATAACTAACTTGTGACAATAGTCGTTAAAGCCCACCAACCCGTATTGAAGCAGCGTGGTAGGTACATGCTCTAACACCGTCTCTCTTGTGAGAGGCTTATGCCTAACAGGGGGACGTTAATTGGTTGTGAATGATGATGATGTTGACGAAGATAATCTTCTGGACTGTCATTCTGTTACACGATCAGGGTCGCCCCCATCTTCTCCAAATCTTCTCCTTAACTGAAAAAACTTACTTGTTTGACAGCGCCATCGACGTAGTCCTCACACACGTTCTTAGCGAAGAAGTTCTCAACGGGGAAGGTTCGTCCGGGAATCGTGAATGTTGGTACGTTGCCGAAGAATGTGGAGAACTTCGTCGAGTCCATTGTCGCGGATGTGACGATAAGCTTCAGGTCTGAACGACGGGCGACTACCTGGACGACAAAAATATCACAAATTTATACGTATTTTTTAGTAAACCTATAGGTTCTTATATTATAAAAAGGTAAAGTTTGTGAGTGTGTGAAATTAAAATCGTCAGGACGAATCACAGTTTGATTTGTCTGATACTTACGGAAAGTCCCTTAGCAAAAGAGGGACAGACCAGAACAGATACATAACAACGTGGTAGCGGATCTACACCTATGTCGTATTGTTTCTATAACTAAACGTCCAAATAATATGCATTAAAAGGACAAGTCTTTTGTTTTAGATACTTGAGACGATTAATTTACCTTTTACAACCAATATAAATGGAATATTCCTATCTGTCACTGGAGAATCACTAAAAATGGAAGATTCCACAGTTTTTCTGGGCATGACCTTGGATTGTCAGCTTCAGTGGGGTACCCATATAGATACACTAGCAAGTAAACTAAGCTCGGCTGCCTACGCCATCAGGAAAATTAGACAGATTAATGACGTAGAAACAGCAAGACTGTTTACTTCGCGTACTTTCATAGTGTGATGTCTTACGGGATCTTATTATGGGGCAAAGTTGCTGATATTGAAACTATATTCATATTGCAGAAAAGAGCTGTACGGTCAATATATAAACTTAAATTACGTGAATCCCTCCGTGAAAAATTTAAAGAAATAGGTATACTTACGGTAGCCTCACAATATATTTATAACAATATAGTATTTGTAAGACAACATAAACAAAAAGTGTCTTAGTCTTTATAAACAAAAAGTGGATATAAACAGTCGACTTACAAGAAATGGTCATAAATTAGTGACATCTGCATATCGTCTGCGAAAGGTGCAGAAGTCATTTGTGGGATTGAGTATACGCTTTTATAATATGATTCCTAAGGTAATTTTGGACCTACCAATGCATAAGTTTAAAGAATGCGTTAAAACACATTTATTACAGCGAGGTTATTATACAATTGATGACTTTCTTAATGACAAGGTTGCTTGGAAGCATCCGGCTCCGCTTTTATTTCTCACAAGATAGAAAAATGAATGTTAAAATGTAAAATGTAAATTTTTGATGTTGGAAAAGAGCAACTGCTAAGTTTCTTGTCGGCTTCTTCTCGGTAGAATCTGCCGAACCGGTGGTAGAGTCACTACACACGGACAGACTTGACGTTTCAAAAGTTGTATTAGGCCTACTTGAAATAAAGGAATTTTGAATTATTTTTTGAATTTTTTGTCCCCTGCTTTATCTTCTCAGGGGGACGAATAGGAAAAAAAAGTGCAACCTGGCCCCCTGCGCCCGACGAAGGGACAGATCAAAGTATTAATTCCCCTCTGTCCCCCCCCTTATTTTCTTACGGTACAAACAGGAATAAGAAGTTTGATCTGTCCCCCTGCTCCCGGCGAGCACTTGCTTTTTTTCTAGTATTATATATATATTTATTTCTAGTATTAAGAAACACAAAATTATAAATTCCTTTTTTAAAATTTTACAAGCGCGCGCTAGAGCCAGTCTTGTGATTGGTCGATTTATACGAAAGAATTATTGTCACTGGATAAGTTAATTTTTCGCATAATCATCGCCAGGCTCAGTACAGGGCACGGATCTCCCACCTTTGAGAACATTATGGAGAACACTTAGGCATGCGGGTTTCCTCATTATGTTTTTGTTTACTGCTGAAGCGATAATTGCTAAACAGGCAATGCTTCCGCATAAATAATATTTTATAATTCCAGGTTGTTTGGTTAAATATTAACTAGGTGACCCGTGCAACTTCGTCCGCACCAAATCGGTTATTACCGGAAAACACGAATAAAATTCTTCGATTTGATCGATCGAATTCGATTCTTAGAATACGCAACATGGATGATTGTCATAAGTTGCAACAAGATCTTAATGCTTTAAATAAATATTACGCACAAAATAGAATTAAAGTAAATGTTAATAAATGCCATCATATCACTTTAAGTCGTAAAATAAAGTCAATAGCATTCGATTACAAGATTAACGGCCTAGATATAGTAAAGGTAAATGCCGTGAGAGACTTGGGTATCAAAATTGACACTAAGCTTTCATTGAATGACCATATAGGTGTAGTAGCGGACAAGGCATTTAAACAACTCGGCTTTATCAAGCGAGTAACACGTAACTTTAGGAATATTGAATGCATAAAAAAACTTATTGCACGTACGTTCGTAGCGCCCTAGAGTACGCCTGCAACATTTGGTCTCCCCACTATATTATATACATACAGAGGCTAGAATCCATACAAAGACAGTTCCTTAAATACTTAGCTTTTAAAGATTTAAAGAAATTTAATAGTTATGAGGAAGCTTGCGTATATTATAAAATAGACACTCTAGAAATGCGCAGAAATTTGAGTGATATGTTATTACTGCAGGCAATCTTAACCGGTAAACTAGGCTGTCCTTCCCAGCGAACCTTCCTTATTGTCAAGCTATTCGATCAACGCTTCTTCCTTTAGAGCTCGGAATAGACGGCTATTGATTGTTCCCAAATCAAACACAAATTATGCACAAAATTCTGTTGTACTACGAACATATAACAAAGTTTATTATAATTTAGATATTTTTCAGTTATACAAAACACAATTAAAAAAAGAAATAATACGTTTACATAGAACGTCATGACTCAGGCGCTTACATGGAGCACCGCACTATAAATTATGCAACACACACCCAGGCATGCATGCATACACGCACGCGCGCGCCCACACCCACACACACAGACACACATTCACACACACGCTCGCACGCACGCAAGCACGCACGCACACACAAATATGTGCTTTTTCACTTGCTGCTGAATTTTTATTAGTTTATTATTAGATTAGTCTTAATAGTTTTCTTTGTTTCTTCACGTCTTGTTCACACTTTTATGTTATTAATTCCTTTAAATATTTATTAATTCAAAATACTTAATTATTTTAATGTTAAATCCGAGACTATTTCAAAATGCTATGTTTATGTAATCTTTGTGGCCTTAGATTCAAGTGAAAGTATTTATAAATATATTTTTATTGTAACGCTGTTGATTACGAATAAATAAATAAATAAAATGACATTTTCTAAGAATTAATCCTAGCTAGATAGATTTTTCGCCCCCGAAACCACCTGTATACTAAATTTCATGAAAATCGTTGGAGCCGATTCCGAGATTCCAATATATATATATATATATATATATACAAGAATTGCTCGTTTAAAGATATAAGATACAGTATCCCATTAGCGGTCAATATAATAATGTTTTTTTGCTCCTTTTATATTATAGCCAAGTTCCAAGTTATAAACGAGTAGGCACCTACGTAGATTACGCTAAAACGCTTTTGTGGTGCTCTCATGCGTATAAATGTCCCAGCTGTGCGTAAATTGCATTGTTTACCGCTCCAATACATTTCCAATATCACCCACGCAACCTTAAAATGTACCCTTTGGATGGAATTTCATAAAACTGGAAAAACATAATCTCTACTTATTTTATAAATTATTATACCTAAGTATAGATACGAAAATACAAAGAGCAACGGGTAGGCGTATTTTTTATAAACATAATATATAGATGTTCAAAGTATTATATGTAGCTATAGGGTCGCAAAATGTTACCCTCTATCTTATCCTTCTACCCTACTTGCAGTTTTTTCTAATG
Source organism: Pararge aegeria (assembly GCF_905163445.1). Classification (NCBI taxonomy): domain Eukaryota; kingdom Metazoa; phylum Arthropoda; class Insecta; order Lepidoptera; family Nymphalidae; genus Pararge; species Pararge aegeria. The sequence continues at coordinate 2,270,388 of NC_053195.1, read as the reverse complement.
TTTTTTTTGTTTTGTACAATAAATGCCTATTCATTAATTCATTCAGCCATTCATATTTATTATAAATGTTATAATCGTAAATAATAATTTTCTTAACACATATAGCCACATATAGGACATAGGCTTTTAATTGTTGAAAATGCACGGTCCTATAGGCATGTTTCTTAAAGCAATTATGTTTTCACCTTTTCAGGATTTAATAGTTGTATACAAAAAACCTGCTAATAGTATAAGCTCTAGTGTTTTATAATCTTTCACATAAATATACTATACTTGCGTTTAAACTCTTTTCAAATTAAAACAAAACCGAGTTAGGGTCAAACATCGCATATTAAAAATATAAATCCTTGAGTGACTCACAAGATATTTTTTCTTTTGTAAAAAAAAAAACAAAATACTTGTGCAAAAAATGTTTATAAGAGAACAATGGTACAGGTAGTTCTTGTGCATATTTCTCTATTGTTAAGTATAAAATATTTTAAGTCACCCAGTTGTTATTTTGTTTTAAACTAAGAGCTTTGTTTACTTCCTCAGGTGGTAAATGATAATGCAGTATAAGTTGGTAACAGGTTATGTTAGGAGTTTGGCAGTTATATTAGTTCCGTACCCCTTAAAAACTAATGGTTTTTATGAGACATCGTGCCAGAACGCCTAATCATGAAAATTCAGAAATTATAAAAGTTTAAAATTGCCGGGAATCTAAAGTTGGACCTCCGCTTATATCACAGCGCTTTCAACGCTATGGCCAAACCCTCGCGTTGGTCAAGTCTTTAGTCCAGACTGTTATAGGCTATCGATGTACTAAGTACTACGTTCTAGTAACAGAGAGCACAGTTATATCACCTACAAATGCGTTGTTAACACCAATATCACGGTAAAAGCTAAAGCTCTGATTAATAATAGATGACGCAGCATCATTTCGGTGCCACGCCGTATCTGCGAGACGCACGCGACGCTCTCCCCACACCAATAGATACCCAATGGTCCAAATGATTGGATCGCTTTTTCAATAGCAATAAAGTTTCGCGTCGCGTGCAATATGCGAGATGAAAGTTATTAACGATCTGTGGATATGGGATTTGATGACTTGGTTATTTTTTTAAAACATTTTGTCTTTAACTGTGTGCATACATTACAGTACATTGGTACATACATATATATACCAATGGAGATTGTACTATATATTTCCATGCATTTTTTAAAACTGAGGCAAAAAAAATAAAGCTAAACCAACCACTGGAAAATATAGTCATTAACTTTCTGAAGTGGTATTATTTATATTTTTGTATCTTCAGCATGGACACCTAACTATGAGAAGACTCTTCTCAAGAGAAAACTCTTTCACTACAAACATAACATACAGACTAGTCTTACTTAGTCTTATTACTTTAGTCTTATTACAAGTTTTGCGGGTTTCTCCGATTAAACATTAAAGTTTAAAACACGAGTGTGGTAATGTAAATTAAAAAAACACGCATATTGGAGTATATATCTTGGAACGATGTAATAAGATTGATGTTACTAGCCAGTGCGACGAAAAATATAAAGCCAAACGTTTTATACATAATCTGTTTTAAAATTAATACAATTTTCTGGTGTCATCGGTTGAAAATGTGGTCGAGACGCATTACTCTAGAAAAGGTCTCGAATATAAAACATCTATAGCAATTTGTGTTAAATCTGTGGAAAGATAGTATGCTATTTCGTTACTCTCCTCGGTCAGGCGATATCACTGTCTAGACTGTCAAAGTAGTCGCGACATTGTAAAGATATGGGAGGGGGGCGTCTGGTTTAACTATCACTACAGAAATTAATATTTTTATAAGATGTACGTAGTCTCCTACACATTATAAATGACAATGACTTAAATGATACGTACTGACAGTTCATTGCAAGTGAAATACTCAAGTAATATGAATACGAGGTTTTGATAGTTTTTACGAGTATATTGATAGCTAGAATAGTACGGGGAACCCGTTGTTATGGGAAGAAGGGGATAAATTTAATATAACTGCCAATATGAGCTGTTAAAATAATGACAGTGTATAATAGTCAATACAAATAAAAAAAAAAAACATAAGGCTTAGTTTGTTGTAGGCTTCTTCTTAGACCACGGCGCGTTTGGAATCTTCGTAGCTTTAGTTTTAAGTTTTATACGAATATGGTGATCGCCATCATCTCAATATTGTGTGCATTTTTCATGTAATGTACGCATCATAAGTGCCAACTATCGGCCTAATTGAATAAATATATTTTTGACTTCCTTTCCACCAGTTAAGATTGCAGTCAAGTGCTAACTTGGGGTTAAATAAAAAAAGCGGTCAATCTAATAATTTGGGTTTACATAGGAGAAAACATAAATATCTACTAGTAATTAACAATACCACTTTATTTTTTTAGACGAAATTATATTTTGCATTTCAGAATCGTGTCGTATAAAAATAAATGTACCGACCAAGGATTCTATGCCGATTTATCTTTCCCTTTGTGATAGGAGAACGACGCGCCGCCAAAATTTATTGAACTTTCGCGGCCAAAAGGCAATCTGAAATATGTTAATCTTTTACTTAGGTATATATAAATCTGAAGACTTTGTTTGTTTGAACGCACTAATCTCAGAAACTACTGGTGTAATTTAATTTTACTGGTCAATGTTGGGTAGCCTATTTATCGAGGAAGGCTTTAGGCCTTATATATTTATTAGGCTTTATTTATTTCAAAATTATTTAATTTATTTTCATGCTTTAAAGAAATCACAAACGCGGACGAAGTCGCGGGCAACAGCTAGTTATTGCTTATATATTTGATTAAATATATATTACTATAATATCTCGTAGGAATAGTTCATTTGAGAGAAGAGTGGCAGTAGCAGCGGCAAATAGTCTTCTTTTCCTTTCTGGCTTCTTTGTGACATATAGGTATATATTTTACTTGTATTTTACACATATAATATACTATATATTATATGTATACGTACGTATATGAAGTAAGTATATTTTATTGAATTTATTATTATTATTTATTTATTTTTGTAATTTATGTTTATTATTTTAATAATCGTGTGAATAAATGATTTTATTATTATTATTATTATTATTTAAGTATTATTTTGTGTAATAACCTAACCCTTCTTTTAAACTTCATGTACCTTTATTTGATTTGGCAGGTTGCCTGGTAGAGATCGCTGTTTTAAGCGATAAGGCCGCCTATTGTATCTTTTCTTTTTTAATTTTACTGCGTATTTTCTTATTCTAAATTATTTATTATGATGACCATCCGTTGAATGTTTACTTAGTCTAATAATGTGTTCTGTATGTCTGTGATATCTGAAAGAAGTCAGTAATGCTTTCTTTCTGCGGCCGGATTATACCCAACTACCCAATAAACAAAAGAAAGAGGGCGGGGTTGCAAAAAAAAAAAAACTAGTGACGTAAACTATTTATAATCGCAGCTGTTGGCGACATTGATTAGGTGGGTACTTATCGTTGAATGTTTACTTAGTCTAATAATGTGTTCTGTATGTCTGTGATATCTGAAAGAAGTCAGTAATGCTTTCTTTCTGCGGCCGAATTATACCCAATTACCCAATAAACAAAAGAAAGAGGGCGGGGTTGTAAAAAAAAAAACTAGTGACGTAAACTATTTATAATCGCAGCTGTTGGCGACATTGATTAGGTGGGTACTTATCGTTGAATGTTTACTTAGTCTAATAATGTGCTCTGTATGTCTGTGATATTAATAAAGGAGCTGAATAAATAGTTCAGTATTTTCTTATATCGATAGCCCCTGATGATGATGTACCTTGCGGTCATTAAAAAAAAAAATCGGTTGTCTGTAAAGTCAGCTTATAGACGATAGTTGAACGTGACAACGTCGTAAGAAAATACTGATGGAATGGTTGCATTTTTCAAAAGAAAATTTTAATTTTATTTGTTTGATAGATATTATCGTTGCTATAAACAATTGACACCACAATCAATTTTCACTGAACTTCATCCTTGCCGAAAACATGAAAAATGTATTATTGAATAGAAGCTGTCCACGCGGACGCATCGCTAACTCAAGTAGGAGAGAGACAGATGTCGAACGCGGAGGCCGACTGTGCCTCTTTGTCGCTCGTTCCCCGCTCTTGCTTGCACTTCAAGCCTTGAATGGAACGCCTCAGAGCGAGGTAACGCCGCATGCGTCATGTTTGATCGTGCGTGCAGCCGTCTCCATCGAATTATAAGACGTTGTCACGTCAAAAATAATCTAATGTATTGTAACTTCACTGTATTAGATGATGACAGCCGATTGGCGCATTAGGCAGCGACCTTCCTTTCTGAGTCCAAGGCCTAGGGTTCGATCCCCACTGCTGGAAAATGTTTGTGTTATGAACATTAATGTTCAGTGTCAGGGTTTGTCAGTTTTCTTTTATGCATATTATTCATTAAAATAGTAATCAGTCATCTTAGTACCTTAAACACAAGCTACTCTTACTTTATAATTATTTTATTTTTCATATATTTTTCATGTCATATTTATAACATAATTGCTTTACAACGAAAAGCCATAGTTGGTCTATCTGTTGAACGTATTGCAGAACTGTCTTGTGTGGAGCTAAAGCACCCTACGCATTGAACAAAATTCAAAATTCATTTATTTCAAGGCCTAATATAAGCACTTTTGAAACGTTAAGACTGTCAGTTTGTAGTGACTCTACCATCAGTTCGGAAAGCAGATTCTACCGAGAAGAAGCCGGCAAAAAACTCAACAGTTGCTGTTTTCCAAAATAACTCTTTAAATTTTACATTTTAACATTAATTTTTCTATCTAGTGAGAGATGAAAGCGGAGGCACATGCTTACATGCAACCTCGTCATTAGAACATGACTTATGTCCGCTCAATAAAGACGAACAACCAATACCTAAATAAGTTACGCATTATTTAAGGAGATTCCTAGGCATATATCAAGCGTTCACCAATAGTTATCACCTATGAGTTGGCGAAAGTTTTTTTCTATGGACTTCGCCTACATCATTAGGCATTCTTTTTTTTATTCCAATACAGGTTGGCCCTTGACTTGAATCTCAACTGGTGGTAAGTGGTGATGCAGTCTAAGATGGTAGCGGGCTAACCTGTTAGTGAGTATGGTAGCCATCCCCCTAATCGGTTTCTAGACATCGCACCGGAACACTAAATCGCTTAGCGGCACTTCTTTGCCTGTAGGGTGGTAACTAGCCACGGCCAAAGCCTTCCACCAGACGATGAGTATTATTACTAATCAATTTAATACTAATGTTTTTAATGCCGAAGTTGTTTGAACCTGAGGCGTAGGTGTTAAGCCTCATGTGTCTGTAACTACACCGGCAACCACGACCGTTGGAACGGAACACAGCATTGCAACCATGCTGCTTAGCGTTAGAAATTCGACGACCGTCTTGGCGCAGCGATGAGCATTGTGGTTTGGAAGTCGGAGGTCCCGGGCTAGACCCTGGCAGGCGCAATTAGAGAATTTATAATTTCTGAATTTTCTCTGTTCTGGTCTGGTGGGAGGCTTCGGCGTGTTCTACTTACCACCCTAACGACAAAGAGGTATTGACGCGTTAAGCTATTTAGCGTTCCAGTACGATGTCGCGTAGAATCTTTTAAATATAACTGGCATACTCCCTAACAGGTTACCCCCTACCGCCTTAAGCTTAGTTTGCTCACGTTGATACAAATCAGAATATTTATCAAAGCAATACAATTCGATAACATGAAAAAAAAATTTTGATGTCAAAGAAATGAACAGTGTTTTATCGAACACACGGCATCTCCATAATGTTTAAGTGCCTGATAAGATACATATCCTGCAAATTGTCCAGCAAGGAATCAATTTGAGAAAAATACCACTGTAAGACACTTAAAACTAGAGTGATACCAAGTTATTCGTCCTGTAGTTACAAATCAGAATTGTTATCAAAGCAAAGTTAGAGTGCAGGAAAAAACAAATTTAGGACGTCAACGAAATAAACAGTGTGGTTAGCTTTGATACGGCAGTGGAAAAAAACCTCAGCCTCTGAAACGAGTTGAATTGGATAAGAGCTGCTCAGAATCAGATAGCCATTTTACTATTTAGGTCCGCAATGCGCTTCGACTGAACGATTACGCTAAACGTTGATAAGGTCAGCCAGGGGGCAACGACAGAGGGGCAATACATACAAATAAAATAAATTTATTACGACAATACACACATCGCCTCGAATAAGTGTATTCATTCATTCATTCATCGCCATTTAGCCAAAGTAAGCATAGCATCGTACAGCTTCTCAATTTAAAAGTGTCGTTTTCAGTGTAGTGTGTCGAACAGTTCGTGAAATACCGACAAAAAGAACTTGAAAGCGGGTAGTCAGATTCTACCCGTGACATCCAACTTGACATCTCGTACCTACGCAGTACCGTCGTGACCCAAACCATGCAACTGGGTCGAAATATCGACAAATCCAAAAATACTATCGTGGTATGTACCCGTTGAACTATTGTTACAGTAAATGAAGTGGGTAAATAATTAATCTTTTGATAACTATAAAATCATATTTGCCAGATACTTTATTAAATCCCTACTAATATTATAAATATCAATGTTACTTTGTTACGCTTTCACGCAAAAACTACTTAACCGATCCTCATGAAACTTTGAACACATATTCTTGGAAGTGTTAGAAGTAATATAGAATACTTTTTATCCCGACATTAAGCTCGGTTCCTTTGGGAGAGAGGAGTGTTTGACGATTTTACACACTAACTCCGACATATTATAACCGATTTAAATAATTATTTTTGTACTATAGAGGTTATAATATGTGATTAATTTTTCCCAAACTGTAGTTGGAGACAGAGGACAGAACTCCTCAGTGGACAGCAGCAAACCTCTCATTTATTAAGGCTTAGCGATACTGAATACTTTAATTTTTTTTTAGATCAATAACTAAATTTAATGCCACATCAAAAAACAAAATCGGACGCAGACGAAGTCGCGGGCAACAGCTTGTAGTTAATAAATAGTTTTCAAGAAACATTTAAAATTATATTTGATTAACAACCAATGTTCATGACATTGAGTTGGTGGGTATTTTGATATAAATACGACTGCATTATCGATGCACCTCGGTCCTACATGGACTCGAACGATGTAAATATACCTCACGGTGTCTTAGTCGTTTATCATATATTTAAAAAATGTTGATTAACCACGAAAATCTTTGTTTAAAATCTTAAATGCTTAAACCGATTACGATAGAACTCGAGAAAAAATAATTAAATACTAGTATTGGGTAATTCTAAGAGTATACTATTACGCATATTACTGGATGCCCTACAGCACCCTTGAGAGCTATTTAAAGAGCGTCGTTAATGAAGCCCACAATCCGCTACGATTGAACGGCTATCAGCTATTTGTGTTTAAGGTCAGCCATATCACTTTGCCCGTGACTTCCTCCGGGCGGCACTTTTATTTACCCGTTAGTTGCGGTATACATTTTATTAAAGGATAACACTTTCGCTCCGAAACCGGAGCATCTTCAGAAGATGTTATAATAAAAAAATATATATACTACGACAATACACACATCGCCATCTAGTCCCAAAGTAAGCGTAACTTTTGTTATGGGTACTAAGATAACTGATGAATAGTTTTATAATTAATATACATATAAACACCCAGACACTGAAACACATTCATGTTCAGCACACAAACATTTTACAGTTGTGGGAATCGAACCCACGGCCTTGGACTCAAAAAGCTGCCCACTGCGCCAATCGGCCGTACATGTTGACTTGACAATGAATAAATAATATGACTTAACAATTAGTCATTGTAAACTCAACATCTCCTGAGGATGCTCCGGTTTCGGAGCGAAACGTGCTCAGAGGGTACATTGCCGAATATCTGTTTGGTGTGGATTATAAGGATTGAAGAAATTATAAATTACACCATACAGATTCTCCTGCTTATCGCGGAGTATAGCAAATTAAGCTTAATTACACGCTTTTTATTAGCTTCACTTGTATGTATGTTTGTATGTTTGTAACCGACTTCTTTGGGCGCGATTTTGACCCACTTTAAACGGTCAGATTTCTTTCAAACTTTGTAGACATATCGAGGACCGATGACAATACACTAATCTGAGAAGAATATTCTAATTTTCAATAAAAAAAATAAGATTTTTCACTAATTACTACAGCGCCATCTAGACCTAAATGTAAAAAACCTATGGCGTTACCAACAATGTAAAAAACCTATGGCGTTACCAACAGATGGCGTTCGCGTACCTAACAAATTCCACAGAAAACATTAAGCTACTAGATGGTAGAGGGCGTTAGCTGTTTCTTTTTAATGGCCTGTTTAAAATAATAATTAATGACAGCTTAGAGTTATCACGGAATTGATAGTAGATTAGATCAAAAAAATAGTTAAAAATAAACAAAACTAAAAAGTAGATAATAAATAATAGTTTAAAAAAAACTAAAAAAACACGCTTTTTATAGAAAACCAAACTAAAAAATAGAAAATAAATTTTAATAAATTTAAATGAAAAAGTATTTTATTTAAAAAAAAGCGTGGGGTGCATGATATCAATAGTTATAAATATTTATTATTAATTTATATTTATTGAAATTTCTAACACTATTCATTTAAATTTATTAAAATTTATTTTCTATTTTTTAGTTCGGTTTTCTATAAAAAACGTGTTTTTTAGTTTTTTTTAAACTATTATAACAGATATATTATTATTTTTTATAACAGATTCAAATGAGGGATATAGCGTGTGATTTTTTTTTGTAATTTTTGATGTATGCTATTCTAGTTTTGTCGTAATTCTTCTAGCACTAACTAACTTGCAGTGCAATATACGAGACTACATAAATTAAATATTTTATTAAAAGGAAATTTTATACAATTTTACTATTGATTACCGGTTGATATCTTGGAGATGTCTCTTAAAAAAGGTTGCTTCATAAAAAAATACTACGTGAAATGGTTATGACAAGAAGAACACCCGGCTAAGTTTTTTGTGGGCTTCTTCTTAGACCAGGGTGCGTTTGGAACCAATTTTTTTGTAGCAAATAAAAGTTTGGTTGGTCAAAGGTTGTCTGGAAGAGATCGCTTTAGTGATAAGACCGCCTTCGCACGCTCTATTTTATTTTTATTTTTTTAAGATTTTTCTGTATTTGTGTTTGATTTATATAAAATGTGTGTTTGCAATAAAGACTTAAAACAAAACAAACAAACAAATAACTAAAAAAAAAGGTAATAAATAATAAGACGTAAGAGGTAAACGTATGGTACGTTAAATAGGTAAATTCGTCATTTTTAAATAAAACATTTTTTCTTATTAACACTATTATTCATTTATATTTTATAGAATTTGTTAAACTATTCTTAATTGAAATAAATTAAAAATTATTTTGTACTTTTTAGTTTTTCTATTGAGAAACCGTCGTGAGAAGCAGAGAGCAATTTGTCAACAAGTTTTTTTAAAGTGTGAAGAACTATTTAGGTTATATAATAACTAAAGTTCTTTGAACCTCATTTAGCGGTAGTCAGCGCCAAAGCACATTCTAGGAGCGAGGTGGGTCGGAATGCTCTAAAACTCTCTCTCCTATGAGAAAGGTGCCCGGGATGCTTGAGGAGGTTGAGGACCATGATGAATAAAATGATAACCCTCCTGAAGTCGGTTTATTTATAAGCAAGATCATCATCATTATCATCAACATTTCAACCAATTGACGTCCACTGCTGGACATAGGTCTTTTGTAGGGAGTTCCACAATCGCTTGCTTACAGCGGCTCCCAGCGACTCGCCTGATGTTCACCAATGCGGGATCGCCAGTCCAGCACCTTAAGACCCCAACGTCTATCGGTTCTCCGAGCTATGTACCCCGCCCATTGCCACTTCAGCTTCACGTAGAGATACTCCTGAATGTTTTTCAGTGTCTGAGTGTTTATCTGTATATTATAAGTATTTATGTGTATTATATTCATAAAAGTATTCATCAGCTATCTTAGTACCCATAACACAAGCTACGCTTACTTTGGGGCTAGATAGCGATGTGTGTATTATATTAGTATATTTATTTATTTATATTTCTTAACATAGCTCTTTCCATCGCTCGCTGTGTGACTCTGAGCCATCTTAATAAAGAGCTGCATAGTGCACAACAAATAGCTGCGACAGTTCTCAACTGCAGCGAGTTCATTGAAGCCCATGTAGGTCAATGACGAACGCTGGGCGAGGCGACAACATACTATGACGTTGTTTAAGAGTATGAGTCGTGCAAAACAATATATAGAGACAGGTGTATTTTTGTATCAGAAATGTGAGTCATCATCTCATTATTGTATGCTCCTTAACAAACCATTGCAGGGCACGGGTCTCAACTCAGAATGAGAAGGCCATAGTCCACAACGCTGGCCAAGTGTGTAGACTTCATTGTTATGGACTATGGAGAGGCTCTTAGGTATACCTACTGGTTTTACATAATTTCCTCACCTTTAAAGCAAGTTACATTTTAATTGCTTAAATTACAAACGCAGATAACTCCGGAAAGAAATACGTGCACGCCGGGGATCGAAATCAAATTCTATCGATTTGAGAAATACGTATAAATTATTCAAGCATATATAGTTTGTTTATTAGCAGTTGACATCGAGAATCATGGCCAAAGAAAGAAAACATAGCATTCCATGGATAGTCTGTTCACTGTCGCACCAACCCGTTTCTTAAAAATTCCTGTGTCCACAGTTTGTTTCGGCTTTGGCAATAAGCTATAAGACTGCCTTTGTTACTACACACCTACCTGCCTACATTATTTTTAAATTTCCGTGTTATTCCTTTTTTTCTCTTAGTATTTTGTTGTTTGTGTGCAATAAAAAATTCAAACAAACAAACATGCAAACATCTAATTATATTTTGTGAAAGCCGATACACTTTCCTCCATAAATTTCATCAGGCCATAAGTCTACGCTGAATAACGGTAATAAATCGTTATTTATAGTCTATTACTATTGTCAAAGGACTATACTGCGCTATTAGGTACGGGAGTTAGTAGTGAGCCAACTTTCTCCGGGACACTGGAACTGGTGCTAATCGATAAACACAAATTAATGCCTAGAGCGAGACCAACGCTTCCTTGAAGACAGCGATTGATTTACATAACAATCGGTATTATCTTATTTATTAACGCTAGAGCGAGACCGCTGTTACCCGATTTAATGGAAATGCAGGAGAATTATGCTATTAAAGCGGTGATAGCGCAGTGGTTAGTTATTGGTTTGTTGCTGTCCACTGAGGAGTTCTGTCGTCTCCAACCACATTCATCAGATCTACACAAAGTTGGGGCAAAATTAAACACACATTATAAGCTCTATAGTACAAAAATAATTATTTAAATCGGTTATAATTTGTTTTGGAGTTATGATGTTAAATCGTCAAACACTTTCATCCCCACCCCAAAGGAACCGAGCTTAATGTCGTGATAAAAAAGTATCCTATATTACTTCTAACACTTCCAAGAATATGTGTACAGAGTTTTACGAAGATCGGTTAAGTAGTTTTTGCGTGAAGGCGTAACATACAAACTTACGTTGACATTTATAATATTAATAGGGATAGGGATTATCTGTTCTAGTATATATATATCTATCTATATATACCTGCCACATTATTCGGTACGCGTCGCGTAGCGTAGGCACTATGCGTGTGTCGGTCTCTTATCTTCAATAGGGTTGTCATAAGCAAACTCTTAGAATGTTTTGAATTCGTTTGTATGGAAAAATAAATATTCTTCTTTTCTTTTCATATGTTTACAGGGTCTTTGCTTATGAAATATAGTAATGCATCGTTCAACATTATTACGTTATTCTGTTACACGTTGAATAAATCATTTGTTTTCTCTAGATTGCATTTCCTTACCAAAAAATACGTTACCTCAACTATTTTCGTATCTTTAACACATAGCTACCTTTAACCTACTCACCAAAATTTAATATGGATTATTATAGTATGTATATTAAAAAAATTAACTTAGATTAATATAAATATAATATGTATATTAATCTAAGTTAATTTTTTTATTGTAACATACACCATGCACTTTCCACCTCATTATCGGCTTTGCACGTACAGGTTGCCAATAGGTTGAAGATCACTTTTGGTGATAAGGTCGCCTTTGCACCCTAACTACTATTAATGTTTTCTTTGTGTTTTTCCTATTGTGGCAATAAAGTTCTTCTATTCTATTCTATTCCTTTGATAAATTATGCATTAGTTAATAGGGTTCTTACTTTGAAGAACAAGATCGGATTGCTGCATATTTAATACGGACTGGAACTAAAATTAAGTTACAAAATGAAAACTCAAGGCGACGTAGAGTCGCGTCGAGACGCCAGATGGCATGAGTACGTACATCGACGCCGGCGCCTTAACTGTAGCCTCAGTACAAAGTTTGGTCGCTCGGAATCGAGAAGACTTTTGCACCGAATTTTACTCGTTTTTTAAAGTTGCAAATCCTTTACTACCTGATTTTTGTTTTACAAACGTTCTGTCAAAAGCCAAAACTAAAGAATTGTAAGCAAATTTTAGCTTTAACACAATAAAAGTAAGATCAATTTTACTCCGTTGTTCATTTATTTCCTTACTCGAAAACGACTCCTCATTGCGAGCGAGCAAATCTCGTACTAAGGTCATTTATAATTTTCTTTGTTCGTTGTTTGTCCGTTGGTCGTTGTTTTTAGTATTTATTTAAACCAGGACCATCAGCCCATTAATGTAATATTTTGACGACTTCCGTCGCGCAGTGGTGAGCGTTGCGGTTTTTAAGTTGGGGGCTCGGGTTCAATCCCTAGCAAGGGAGTTTATTATTCCTGAATCAACTCTGTTCTGGTCTGGTAGGAGGCTTCACCCGTGGCTAGTTATAGCCCAGCTAAGCGATTTGGCACGATGTCGCGACGAAACTTCAGGAAATAGGGGTTTAATTAAATATAGCTGTCAATACCTCTAACAGGTTAGCCCGCTACCATTTTAGACTGCATCATCGATGGTAGAGTCATTATAAACAGACATACTTGACGTTTCAAAAGTGCTTATAAAGCAGGTAGAGCTTGTAATAAATGATTGTAGGAGGAAACTGTGCCTGTAGTGGGCCGGTAAAGGGTTGATATGACGATGATGAAGCGACTTGAAGTTACCCTGAAGGTGCTCGCTACCCCACTCTCCCCTACGTAACCGATATCCTCGCGTACTTTAATACCCAACCGCAGTTCTTCCGTTTCAGTGCACCGTTTGTAATCGATACAAATGCGTCGCGCAGATAATGAATAAAGTAAACAAAAGGCTATTGGAATGTTTGTTTGTTGATATTGTTGCCCGCATTCTTCGTTCGCCTTTAGTACGGTTTTATACAAATCCTGTTGATACGGTTTGTTGTCCTGGGATATAAAGTATCCAATGTTACTCTACGTTCTTTCAACTAACTGCATGCTAAAATTCGAGTCGATTGGTTGGTTAGATAGGGCGTAAAGTGAGGACAAACAAACACACTTTCGCATTTATAATATAACTAAGGACTAAGGATAAGGATAACTAAGGATTAGCTTTAGCACGTGATCTTACCAGCATTTTTTATCAGTTTTATTAAAAGCCGTTAGTTTTCCAGATATAAATTCCTAAGCTTCCTTAATTTAAAAAGCGGTAATAGCTCAGTGGTATGCTTTTTCCTCCAGCACACCACTAAGCTATTACCGCTTTCCCGTGAGGCACAAAGAACCAAGGGACTTCATATAAAAACAAAATACAAAAATAAAAATTTTGCTAATTGAAACCGCTTATCTCAGAGTAAGAATTATATCTTTGTTTTTACATATTGCAAATTGAATTTGCATTAAAAGTTGAATGCACATTCAATTTTTGAATGCGTATTCAATTTGCAATATGCAAAAACAAAGACATAATTCTTACTCTCAGATAAGCGGTTATTTTTTTTTTTTTTTTATTAAATAACTTAGTGGTTAGAGCTTCGGCAACCGAACACGCACCTACACTTTTCTTTTGAGTTTGTAATATATCAAAATATTCGTGAAGTAAAATATCGGGAGGATACCTGCATGGCTGAGAGTTCTCCATAACGGTCTCAAAGGCGTTAAGACTTCCGTGCTTGTTAGGCGTGGTGAACTACGGCCTACACCCTCCTCATTCTGAGAGGAGAATTGAAATTTCTAAGTTTCAAGGTATATCTAACAATCAACTTATTACTGGCCCCAGATAAGGTAGAGATCTCCTCTCAGAACGAGAACCAGTCCACCACCCTGGCGAAATGCTAATTTGTAGATTTCAATTGAGAACGTTATGTGAAACCATCAGGCAAACAATTTATGCAAAATGTAGATAACTGTAGCTCTCGACCACCTAATCATCATCATACCAACCCGGCCCACACATAGGGCACGTGTCTCCTTCCACAATGAGAATTAAGGCCGTAGTCCACCACGCTGGCCCAGTGCGGATTGGTGGACTCCAAGGCTGTTTGTTACTATGTCATGTATGTTCGGCTCAACCAATGCAATTATATTTGCCCGCTTGCTTTGGTTCGTGGTAACTACCACCATTCATGTTAACGTAAACGCAAATGCATTTAGAACGTCTTTGCAACAACTCTATATTTTTATTGAAAAAATAAAACCACATATCCGTCACGGCAGAAATCTCACTACATACAATTATAAACTGTCATTTAAAATAACACTGCTTGCCCCAGGTCTTGTTAATTTAGAAAAAAAACAACAACAATGGTAAAAATGTGTGCATAACAGCATAATACGAATTGCAGGGTCTACGAGTATTGTGTATCTATAAATAGCTTGCTAACTATTCAGACATGTACTCGTCTTTATTAATATTCTATCGACGTGAACACTGCTCTGTTATAATTCTTTGAACGGAGGTCAGATGTGATTAATTATATAACACTTTAGTTATGTGGCGGTCTCCACATTACATAACTAGATGGCGCTACTAAAAATCCTACATCGCGCTAGCGAAGTGTTTACTAAGAATGCCTATTTATACAACTTCCAAAAATGAATGTTCGGACCTCGGTCCCCGAGCACGTTTTATAAGATTAATTCATCATATCACCCCATTACCGGCCCACTATAGGGCACGGGTTACCTCCCACAATGGGCAGGGCCGTAGGCCACCACGCTGGCCCGACGCGCCCGATGTTGGAAGTTTAGTTATACTGATGCAACGAACTGTCTCGTTGGTCTAGTCTAGTGGTTATCATATTCGACAGCAGATCAACGAGGATTTGTGTTCAAGCCCCGGGTCGCGCCAATGTATTGGGGTATTATATTATAGTATTGGGGTTTTCTATCAAGAAATTCTTAGTACTAGGTCGGGGTTGGGAAATAAGCGGTGATTCATCCCCGTGCCTCGGAGAGCACGTTAAGCTTTCGGTCCGATCTCTTTTCGGTTTTGTCAGTTTTGCTATCCCATCCGACGATGTGTAGTCGAATGGTACAGTGTTTGTAAACGGTTTTCCTGGGATAAAAAGTAGCCTATATTACTCTCCGCCCTTTCAAATAACTCAAGTTAATTATATACTAAGTTAGGGCGAGACGGAAGGACAAACAAACAACACACACTGTCCCATTTACAAAATTATATACTAAGAATAAGTTGGATTACGATTATAGTTTTTAACCACTAATATTTTTTTATTCAAACTCTAAAATCTCTCGGAAAAGTCCGCAACTCAAGAAAGCAAGTCAGGATTCTTTTTAAATCGCTAAATAGCGATAAGGCTGAATTATCAAAAAAAATTATCTTCAATAAAAACCTAAAAATCATCCAAAGCAAGAATGATTGGTTTAAATTGTACACAGGGCTACATAAAAGCTTAACTACAAAATCCATCCATCGAGCTTTTGATAATAAATAAAAAGATTCAGAGTCATATTTAATGAAGTATTGTTTATAAAAATGGGTACCTCAACGAAATATACCAACAACGTAAAATTTTCCTGATAGTTTGGCATCTCAAATGGAGATACGTTCCAATAAACAGATTAATTAATTATGTTTACATAAAACAATGTAATCACAAGTTTTGTCAAACTTTCTTATTGGAAAACAAACAAACAACATGTTAATAAATAATGTACGAGTACATGCCGCGGCCGTCGCGTCGTTAACAGTTAATGACAGTGTGACGTCTTCAAAATCGAATACATGTTAAGGCGCGGCAAGAATATTCTAGAACGTCAGATATATTACGTCATATTATTATCATCCTTAAGCTATGAATGACGCCCTTTTTAACACAGAGGCCTGTTTCTAATGAACTAAGAGCTCAAAACCACCATTCTGCTAAAATGCAGGTAGGCGGGCTTTAAACGTATACTATCACAAGAACATTTGGGTTTCCGTTACGATGTCGTGTAGAAACCGATTCGCTGTAAATATCTTAATATATATAAATCTCCTGTCACGATGTTTGTCCGCGATGGACTCCTAAACGACTGAACCGATTTTAAATAAAATTGGCTCACCGTGAGCAGCATAACTTCGTGAAACGATTTTTTCTCTAGGAATCACCTAAATCACTAACCACCCGATTAGGGTAATTCCTAGGTTTAGTCAAAACGGGCATATGTCTCAGATTGGTAGCTTGCAAAGCGTAAAAGAATCTGCTCTAAAGGCAATGGTTTTGCATTTAACGTCGATTACTATAAACTACTATAAAATAACCATTTGACAATATGAGTTTTGTCTGGTGGGAGGTTTTGGCCGTGGCTAGTTACCACCCTACCAACAAAGACGTACCGCTAAGTGACTTAGTGTTCCGATGCGATGTCGCGTAGAAACCTACTAGGGGTTTGACTACCATACCCTCTAACAGGTTAGCCCGCTACCATCGTAGGTGCGATAGCAGTCAAGGGCTAACTTGTAGATTGATAAAAAAAAGGATTAGGTATATGACGATTTTAAAAGTATTACCTGATAAGGCCCAGCCCTTTGTTATAACCAACAAAAATATTATGTAACACAACGTCCTGATTAAGTACTTCATTATTTGGATGTCGGAGTCGCACGTTTCCGCTGTCCTATAAAATTCGGTCGTAAACATAACGTACTGCTCTGTTATTGTTCGTGGTATTTATACTATGCTATATAAAGATAAGTTAAGTATAGCAAGGCGGACGGATGTTTCTTAAGAGATATACGGCATGTGTATGTCAGACTGGAATATATATACAGTCAAACCTGGATAAGCGAGAGTTCAAGGGAGCACAATCTCATTCTCGCTTATAGAGGTTTCTCACTAACCCGAGTTTCTCGCTAATGCAGGTACATGGGTAGCGTTTCTCTCTTATAGAGGTACGCAGCAATAACAAGACATATATTCATGCACGATGTAATTTTATTTTATTTAGAACTTATTTACATTTAAAAAAAACCGTGAATTTCGTTTGGGTTTCTGTTTTTGTATTTTGAATGTTTTTCTCTAACTCATAAATTTTGTCGAATATTGCTTGCTCGAGTGTCGCTTATAGAGGTATAGATACTCGTAAATAGCAGTCTCACGGAGGTTCGTGAGGGAAAAACGACTCTCTCGCTAATAGAGGTTTTGGGAGCTTAAAATGACGGGTCCTGGCTATTACTCTCACTAATAGAGTTTTCTCACTTATCCAGTTCTCACTTACCCAGGTTTGACTGTATATAACAAATGCTAATGTTATAACAGCAAAGTGTGTCCGTTTGTTAATATATAACTTTAAAAAGCTTTGTCGTGACTGACTGACATCAAAAAGCTCAAACGCCTTCTAAGTTTTGACAGAATATTCTTTTTGTGCCTTTCTTTTTTAGGAGCTCGACTTCTCTTTTGGGGGGGCCGAGTTCGAATCCCAGCACGCACTTAACTTATCTAAGTTATGTGCGTTTATAGCAATTAAAATATCACTTGCTTTAACATCTTGAGGAAACGTACATGCCGGAGAGTCTTACATTATATTCTCAATGGTGTGTGGGGTCCACCAATCCGCACTGGGCCAGCGTGGTGGACTATCATTGTTGGTACCCTAGCTCTGTAGTGGGCCGGTAATGAGTTTATGTGGTAATGATAATGATGACCTATCTTTTTGTTGATTGACCTATATAAACAGAGCGAGGTACATGTCCTACAAAGTGTCGCCCTGTGCCCATCAACCTGAGACGTAGGTGTTACGCCTTTGGTCCCTGTAACATGCTACCACGCTCTTCAGACCGGAACACAGCACTACTGCTTGGCGGTACTTCCCCGGATGAACATTGCTACAAAAAGCTTTACTAATAGACCTTTTTTTTGACCTTGGGTAGGACAGAGGTTATGTGGGACTCCCCCCTCTTAAGGGGATATACCCAAACTAAAAACCACCACGCCACCGTCCCTCTTGTTGGCTTTGTTAGACGCCCGGGTAACCCGTTGCATACTTCCCGGAAGACTACTAGTAGACCTAAACTATTTGGGGCATGGCAAGTTAAAGTTAACTATTAGCCATAATCTGTTTTTAGGACGGGAAAAGATATATTCTTGATGAACAGGAATTACAAAAAGTAGGCGAAAAACCTTGAAATACGAGACAAGAAACTTGAAGTACGAGATAAGAAAGGTGCCTTCAACTCTATCTAGTTCACGGCTACCGGCCTACGTGATGATTTGAGAAAAGACTGCGCGTACAAAATATTGTCACCTTGGTTTGCTTTAGGACATAGGTTGTAATGATTATTGTGTTATATGGAAACTATAGCGATAGTGGACAAATACCACCTATGCTACACTTCTCATTTTATTTTCCCTAACTTATACAACGTCTGAATTAAACAGCTGTATCAGAAAGGATAGAAAACTTAGTGTAATATCGGAAAGTAAAGTGGAGGATGGATGAGGATTTTAGTCCGCCGGTCACTTCATGATTAATATATTGGTGAAGTCGGCCTTGCCAGTTAATGGTATCCATGAGGATTCTCCTCCTCTATATATATATAAAAAAAAACTTATAAAACGTGTTAATGAAAACTGAAATAATACTTTACAGGCTTTAGATGTACATTATGTACTGTCTCTGAGACTTTTTGTATAACCGAAAACCTAATAGTTTTCGAGCAAACCAGTGTCATACTTTTTACAGAAAGAAATCAGATACAATATTAAAATCAAGTCTCATTTCGTACTCTTGTCTTGTTTAATCTCTTGAAGGTGGACTGGCGCAGACAGCTACCCTGCTTTCTGAGTTTAAGGCTTTCAATTCCCACAGCTGGAAAATGTTTGTGTGATGAACATGAATGTATCTTCTTATAAGTATTTATGCTTATTATTCATAAATAATATTACCTTTACCCACTAAGCTACCACCTCTTCATATGTGTACCTTTATTCACATATATATATGTGATAAATATAGCCGGTGAAAGTAAAAAAAAAATGCTAGAAATCGCAAGAAAACAAAATCGCAGGCGCGTCATATTACGAACTCTGCTTGGATGACAGGGGAAAAGAATTAGAATTTTCTTGTAACTTCACATATATGGTAATGAGTGACGCAAATATGTCAAACGTTGCCAATTTTTTCTCGTATTTAGTATTCACTTAGAGTACTATTACTCTCTCTTGGCAATTTTCCGAAATACTTAAGAATTGGCAACTATATAACAACTGCGTCTAATTATAACTACGAATCATTTAGGCATTTAAATTAAATTTAAAAAAAATCTTTTCCACCAAATATGCGGGTAAGAACGCTTTGTTTTTTTCTGATAGGTTTAGATACATTTACGAAAAGTTCCTATGTATTTCAACAATTTCCTAAAGCAGCTTTCCGCAAAACCAGTTGCGTATTCTTGGAGAAAAACGATTAGAGCAGAGTGTTTGACATAACCTGGAATTTTTCAACGAACATCGGCTATTATATGTATATTGAGGGTACCATTTGTAGACGCGTCGGGGATTCCCCCATTCGCAAACAATCACAAAGACAGCGTTTGAAAATCAGCCGTAGCAGCACGTAAACAAAAAATGGGGTAAGCAAAAGATAGAGTAGTTAGACACCTTCGATCATGCTGTAAAAGCCGAGAAGAGCCGAGACAGTGTTAAGGACCCGTATTACAGAGGCCAGAAAGGGACCTAACTCGCCCCGCACTTATAGTACGATTGCTCCGTGTAGACGGCTTCGTCGGTCTTCTGTATGACTATTCTTAATCTGTGGTTGTGGGACTATTTATAATCTTTTCTGTGAATGAACTATGGATCCATTCCAAAATCAAATAACAAATCCAAGCAATAGTAGGGACACGACCTAGACTCTAGATAAGAATATTTTTAAACACATATTTGGCGTCATTCAAATTGCTTCCCCTGGTCAAATTGCCAGGTAAGGCAATTACTTACTGGAACAAACAGTAAAATAAATGTGCCTTAGATCGTTTGGTTTTTTAAACCAAAACAAAAATATCAATGCCATGAATGTTCACGGTTGGCACTGAGCTAGCTCATTTCATCAGCATTTCTTTTTCATAATCAAAATTAAAAAAGTTTAGAAAAAATTAAAACCATTTTAATGTACGCGAGCCTTAATGGCCTCACAAGGCGGAAATGTGTCTACATGTCAAATATGTCTTCCCGCTTGATGGTGTGAAGTGAAGAGTACGAACATGTTAATCGACTAAAGATTAATTTGTCATCACTTACAACCAGACATAATGCATTTGCCAAATACTCATCTTACGTAAACATCCAATATTGGTCTTAACTCCTAGTACTCGTGAAGTCTTAGTTCGTAAACACTCGACTAGATTGCACCCTACGACTCTTTCAACTGCAGGCGAAGATACGCGTCAGACGCAACTAAAGCCAGCTGCAAACTAGACTGCAGGAGAATCTTGTGTTTCCTCACATTTCGACAGTTAAATATAACCCACGAGAACCATTTAATAAGTAGAATCAGTTAACGTTAGAGTAGGCCTTTTCTACTACTTTTATTTCATATAGTTTTCGTTAAAAACATAAAAATTACCAAATTATTAAATTTAGTGGAATTCAACGTTATATGAAACAATAGCGTTAGGTCGATATTACTCTGAAAAAGTAATAAAGATATTTCAGAGTTTAACTACGGATCACAAGATCCCGAGTTTGAATCCCGGGTCAGGGATGAATACGGTTGCTGCGCGACAAATGTCACAGTCGAACGTCGTCAAGTGCGAAGGCAAGACCAGACATTTTAGGAGGTCCAAAAGATTTTAGACTTTGCATATTTGGAATAAGACATGTTATTGAAGTTCCTGTTGATCCGAGTGCACGATGTCAACAGATTTCCTGGACCCGAGTCAAGGATTAGCAGTCTGGTACATTAAACTATTATTGTGTGGAAACCTTTCCCAATATCAATCAACGATACTGCGTTCTATTGTGGCTAAATATGATTAGACATACATTGTTTAAAACTTTGATATCTTCTTCAGAGCGTATTAAGTGTATAAAAGTCTTATTTTTTATACAAATGTAGATTCTGGTGAAGCAAAATCTTGAAATGTGAACCTTACGTTCTATATATCCTATCTCAACAACAGGGGTACATAGTCATCATCAACATCAACAACAACATCAACCCAATAATCGACCCACTACAGGGCACGGGCCTCCGTTCAGAATGAAAAGGTCCGTAGTCCATCATGCTGGTGAAGTAGGGATCGTTAGACATCACACGCCTTCGCGAACGTCATGGAGAACTCCCAGGTATGGAGGATTCCTCACGCTTAAAGCAGGTAATATTGTGTTTACGTAAACAAAATACATTATTATGTACTTTTTTGAATTAAGAATTATAATTTCATGATACAAATATCAGTAAGTTTTTAAATAACGCCATACAAGTGAATTCCCTAACAATAGCATTTAATAAAGCACGTATATAGGTACGCAATCACGTGCGATCCGAGGCAGCTTGGCGAGGTGCCACGTCGCCGGGGACTCTAAACCGCTGCCGGCAAAAATACACACAATACCTGATCCTACGAGTACAATGCTCGAGGAATTCGGAAACCCATTCCGGACACGTAGTCTTTTTTTATCTGGATTTAAGATCTGATGCAGTCAAAGATGGTAGCGGGCTAACCTATTTGGGATATGGCACTTATATTAAACCCTCTCAATGGTTAAGTTTAGCACGTCTTTGCCAACCACCAGACCGGACCTGAGAAAATAAAGAAATAAAAATTCCCTGGTGGATATCGATCCCGGGGCCTCCGAAGCCGAAGACTTACTAAGACTACAACGTTCATCACTGCGAAAAGACGCTCGTCAGAATGCAAAATGAGTTTAGTCGCAATACAATCTAAGAAGGTGGCTTTTATAGGGGTTATTAATATCGTAGGACATAGGTCTGTGCTTTGCACTCATGTACGAGGAAAATGTCATCGATAATATGCAGATCATCATCGTTATTAATCCATTACCGCCCCACTACAGGGTACAGAGGTCTTCTCTCAAAATATTGGATGGAATCTTCGCTCAAAATTAGAAGGGTTTAGGCCGTAGTCCAACACGCTGGCCAAGTGCGGATTGGTAGGATGCACATGCGTTTGAGAGCATTATGGGGAGCTCAGGCATGCCGGTTTCCTCACGATGTTTTCCGTCACCGTTAAAGCAAGATATTTAATTGTTTCAAACGCACATAACTCCAAAGCTGAAGAGCTGCGTGCTGAATATAGTTCCCCCGAAATGGAAATTGACATTATCTCATCGTCATCGGCAGTGGCGTGCATGGAGAATGGCTTACGGCAGTGGCGTGGCTTATGCACATGGTATGCAGATGATATAACATGAAGTTATAAAAGACTTAAGGATAGGCATTGTAAGAGTTATAAAAAGCCTATCCTTAATTATTTATAACTCGTACTGGACACTTTCTTCATTTTATATCATCTGCATATCCTGTGCATAATCCACGCCACTGCCACAAGGCAATATACGATTTATGCAGATTCTACATATAAATCCATTATCGGCCCCCACCAGGGCACGGGTCTCCCATAATGAGATGGGGTTAAGGCCTCGTCCACCACGCTGGCCAAGTCGTGGATAATGCAGATTTCGCACATATATTTATACGAACAGTTTGTTAATAAGGTAAAAAGGTATGAACTATACCAATTCGAATACAAAATAGGTCTAACTTTACATGTTATGTAGATTTTCGCAGAGATCTCTTATTGTGATTCAACTTGAATAACAAACTGCAATGTTGGTAACATCATCTCACCGTTATCTCTAGAGCGCGGCGCCAGTTCTGACATTAAAAATAAAATTATGACAAATGTCGATTTCGATAAAATAACTATGATTCAGTTGAGATAAATTAATATACAAAGTTTTCCAGAGAGTAAAAATAAAGTCTTTGTTTTCATTATTTATCAACCAACTTCCCAAAGGAGGTTATCAATTCGACACACTTTTATATTTGCGAGAGTTTACGGTCTAGTTTTGCATTTTTAAATTTTTATGTTACGGAATCGGCAAATCCCTCGCAATCAGAGTTATAGTTCAAGCGTGCTATAACATAACACACGAAAATAGGTTTAACTAAAAAAAAATCTAGTGTTTAGAAGCGGTGATAGCCCAGTGGGTAGGACTTCGAATTAACATTCGGGGGGCGCGTTCGAATCCCAGCACGCACCTCTGACTTTTCTAAGTTATGTGCTTATCAAGCAAGTAAAATAATACTTGCTTCAACGGTGAAGGCAAACATTGCGATTAAGCCTGCATACCTGAGAGTTCTCCATGATGTTCCCAAAGGTGTGTGAAGTCCACCACTGGGCCAGCGTGGTCTTAACCTTGTCTCATTGTGGGAGGAGACCCGTGCCCTGTAGTGGGCCGGTAATCGGTTGATATGAAGATGATGATAATCTAGTTTTTGTCACGAGTTAGACGGACGAAACGAATGCAATGATTAAATGCCCTTCAGTGAGTATTTTCCTTAATATTATGTAAACTATAGTATACTTTCTACTAAAATGTACACCTAGTAATGCAGACGAAAGGAAGCGAAGTAAAGCTTGTTGAAACCAATAAGCGTGACTTATGCCCGTTCGACGGCCAGTTGGCGCAGTAAGCAGCGACCCTGCTTTCTGAGTCCAAGGCTTTCGATTCCTACAACTGGATTTTTTTTTGTGATGAACATGAATGTTTTTCAGTGTCTGGGTGTTTATCTGTATATAATAAGTATTTATGTGTATTATATTCATAAAAAAATATTCATCAGCTATCTCAGTCCCCATAACACAAGGCTTACTTTAGGGCTAGATGGCGATGTGTGTTTTGTCGTAGTATATTTATTTATTTATTTTATTTTTATTCCGAATAAGGCGTTACTTACTTACAATGTCTGAGTAAGTAACGCCTAATTCAAGGATATTCTAGGTCTAATCGTTTTTCACTAGGCAACTTATAATATAACCTAACTTGTGTATGATTCTACTGCTACAAGGTGTGGTGTTTTGTGTTTTTTTTATAAAACCCAATTTATATTTTTTGACATCTGTCAGATTCTGTCAGTGTCAGTTTACGATTCCCTAAAATTTTCGACCCGCCGGTTTGATCTTGGACGGCGCCTAACGTCGTTAGTCATCACATAAGAGTTGGTGAAACCTTTTTTTCTCTCTAGGAATCACCTACTCGTAAATCACTAGGCCTCTGATTTTGGCTTTCCATAGGTTTGGTCAAATAAGGCACTGAGAAAATTATTAATTTTTCCCGAAGGTATATGGTGTCTATGATATGGACATGGTAATTTACCAAGCTGTGCCAATGCTTTAAATATCAATAAATCAATAACAGGTAAAGGTCAATGGGAAAGGAGGTCGTAAGTTTCTAACTACATTCTTTTAAATATAGGTTATAATCGCCAGATTGATACAAAAGATTATTTCTGTTTGAATGAATGAATTTATGAATACAATATTATTGTACACTACATAAAGATGAATACAATTAGGTGGCCTTATAGCTACTAATCCAGGCAACCGATGGCGTAAAACATAGCTCAAGACGAGACGGTGGTGCATAAATATGTTGATTAATATATACACATATATACCTTTATATTTAAACATAAACTAGAGGTCCCTCGCGACTTCATCCGCTTAAAAGTCAGGAGCCGCGAGTCCGCCGTTAAATCCAGCCGTTTAGGAGGAGTTCAGTGACACACACGTACAGTAGAATTATATATATAAAAATATTTTATGTATAATAAATATATGCATAATATTATATATATATATAAGGTAGCCGGTGTAAAGAGATTGACATTTTCAATACATTTACTTTTGTAATAATTACTAAGAATACCTGCTGGCCTTAAGCGGGAGGTTAGAACCTTTTGGCTTGTAATGGGAGCTGGGATTAAATCGACTGTCCTGTAAAGAACAGTTGTTGCAGTTGTTTCGGATGGACTGTAAAAAGATGACCACGATAAGGGGTTTTAACAGCGTCGTAATTGGGTGACGTAATTGCGAAATTCTTCAGTCGTGTCGTCAACAGTCGTGACGTCGTCGTAGAGGTTCGTCAACTAAGGAGCTTCTTATGAGGCTCTGAGCCCGATTAAGGCATCGGGTAGTTTGGGCTCGATGGACTAGAGTTTAGTCTTTCACCCTCTATCACAGTGGAGTCACCCACGTCCAGATGACGTTAGAAATCGGGGAATAAGCCTGCCAAGTGGTGTGATAACTGGCTGTTGTGACGGCATCCTTGGGTGGGTGACGGGCAAGGGTAATTTGGAGGTTTATAATTCCTGATTTATCTGACTTTGAAGCATCATCCATATCAACAAAACACATAATTATTGTAGTGAATTAAATAAACACTTCAAAAAGGCAAAGAAACGCAACACAAGGACTAAGATATTTAGTGAATCGCAAGAAGCAAATGAACTCCGGAGGATTCAGAAATCTCTACAATTACTGGCTATCCATAGCTCGACATAGGTCATGACGTAAGAGCGTCACTTTCTTTGTTGGTTACGAATATAAAAAGACCTACCTTAAGCTTCGCCGAAATACGGTCAAAACCTAGAAACGATAGGAATGCTAATGAAACTAAAAATAGCAACCGCTCGCAAACAAGTTGCCCGTAAGGCCGTAGAAGGCCGGGTGCAAGACAACACTTTAAACTACTTAACTATAAATGACTACTTGTATAAGGTACTAATGTAATTCAATAACCGAAAGTAGACAAGCGACTAGACAGTATATTTACGAGATTACAGATTACGAGTATGTAACAATAATATAAAACTTGGCCGATTTTTTTTAAGTCATACAATATCATCATATCAACCCATTACCGGCCAGATATAGGGCATTGGCTCCTCCCACAATGTATCTGCTCTACCTACTCGTACTTATCTTACCCTTTTCTCTGTCTTTCAGTTTTCGGTTTGATACGTACGTAAAAGCTCTCAATTTTGAAACTCAGATTTAGCAAACGGGCATAAAAGTAGTCTTATTCATTCATCATAATCATCATACCAACACATTACCGGCCCACCACAGGGCACAGTCTCCTCCTGCAATGAGAAGGGGTTAAGGCGTAGTCCACCACGCTGGCTCTGTTCAGATTGGTGGACTTCACACACCATTGAGAGCATTATGGAGAAATCTCACGTATGCAGGTTTCCTCGCGATGTTTTCCTTCACCGTTGAAGCAAGTGATATTTTATTCGCTATAACGCACATAACTTAGAAAAGTTAGAGGTGCGGGATTCGAATTCGCCCCTGAAAGTAAATTCGAATTTCTACCCGCTGGGCTATTAACGTTAACCTTATTCAATAGCGCGAAAGAACTTATCAGTCTATAAAGCAGATTTTTTTTTGAATATTTAGAAAAAACCAGCAAAACCTAATCTTAATACAAAGTTTTATCCAAATCGTTATACTATACCGTTTCTGAGATACACGAAATACATTTATATAATTAATACACAACAATTGCTCGTTTAAACATATTAGATGGATCTAATTGCGATTAATAGGTACACAAAAAAAGGATACAAATAATAATTTTATACTTTCATCCTTTCAACTAAAAGTGCATTCATCCAATAAAATAAATCGATTAGATTGGAAATAAGGATAGGTTACTCGGAACTGGAATACATATAATCGAAAACTAAACAAGGAAATATATAGACACCAGTTATCGCAAACGGCTAATGATAGATAGAGCTAATCGTCGAGTAAATGTAAATAAAATATAATAAATAATGAACTGTTAATTGAGTAATTATCAAGGATGAGTTATTTTTAGTTAATGATAGTAGATAAGAGCGGTGACGCGCGACATTTTAAAATTGTTTTACTTATGTCGTTGAAATATTACGCAGCTTTGAAATAAACGTTACAAATGTATTTTTATGTAACAGTGATATTTTGTCAGTTAATTAATTTCAAATAACATTTCTTGTTATATTTCACAAAGTATGCCAACCTTATTGTATCCAACAGTCTCTTACGTTTGTGATTAGGAAACTTGTACAGCAGTCAAATCTGTCAGAGTCAAACAAACGGTATATCTCCCTGGAATGTAATACGCGTGTTTGGCCGTGCATAAGTAGTAGGTATATACATTATTTTTTTGTTTTGCGTGGTGGAAAAGCTAGCTTTATTGCTACCTCCGACCCTTGGGCAGGACGGAGTTATGTGGGACTCTAAAGAGGGTATACGCAAACTACACTAAACCTAACATTTGAATCTTTAAGAATAGAATAGAATAGAATAGAATTTTATTGTTCACTGTTTACACATAGAAAGGCAGTTGACAAGGCCTAGAAAAGTATTCAAAACAGTATACCCACAGCCGGGCGTACAATTATATTATTAAATAAGTATCAATGTCAAAATATATGTAAGTATAAGATTATTAATAATTAAACAAAAGTGAAACAATCAAAAAAAAGAAAAAAATCATTAGAGTCAAATAAATTAAAACTAAACAAATTCTTATTTCTTCAAGGATGAATTCTGTGGCGGTCGCACGCATTATCTAACTAGATGGCGCCACAAAGATCCTGCATCAGTTGTGTGCACAAATAATGAAAATATATACAACTTTTAAAGATGAATGGTCGGACTACGGTCCCCGACCTCACAACTCCCGCTCGTAGGAAGACCTTCCTTTTTTACGGTCGAGCATATCACCAAAAAATTTCAATTAGATAAGCTCCGAACTTGATTTGTTTTAAAATCCATACTAGTATTATAAACGCGAAAGTGTGTTTGTTTGTCCTTACTTGGCGCCCAAACTGAGCAGCCAATCGACTTGATTTTTGGCATAGATTAGATGAAGGGACGAAGAGAAACATAGGAGAACATTTTTATTCCAACAATACCAACAGTTCCCAAGGGAATTGTAAACGACCGTATACTTAAACGCGGACGAAGAATGTGGGCAACAGCTGGTTTGAAATAAGATTATTGGTTCTACGACAACGGTTCACCGTGTTTGGACACCTAGTCTTATGTCTATGCTAACCTGGTAATATTTAACACGATCCTTATTTGTTTTCTTTAATTCTGAGATCTAAATTTTCTTAGCTGCATTCTTTTTAATATACATACGCGAATTTGGGCTCTGAAGTAGATGAAGGATAATTACATAATAACGTACATTTTGTGAAAAAATATGTCATCTGCTATTTTGTAGCGGCGGCCATCTTGGATCGATTTTCGTCGGACATAAGTAGCTAAGAGCGCTCCGGACTAATTCGCCTTTCAAACAAAATCCTATGAAATGACACCCTTCGGACTGGAACAGCTTAGCAGCTTAAATAGGCATGGGGGTAGTAATAGTAGGGACATCCCTGGACAAGCTTGGCCACAAAATGCTTTAATAGGTACTACTACTAAAACTTTAAGTGCGGAAGAGTCGATTTGCAGTAAATGATTGCAACTACCTTTAATTTCCAAATAATACTGGTTGCCTCTGGAAGTAGAAGGGAAATCTTTAGTGCTAAAACACATATCTATATATATAAAAATGTTATGTTGGTTTGTGTACGCTTCAAAAACTCAAAAGGTTCTGCAATGATCGGGCTGAAATTTTAGCACGATAATGCGTATCGTGCTAAAATTTCAAGGATTGTTTTTATCTATTTTTCTCAACCATTCAATCACAATGTGCCACAGCGAAGCGTGGCAGGGTACAACTAGTCTAGTATATTATATTCATATAAAGAGATCGATACAGGCTCATGATGATGATTGAAAACTTAATCACTTTAAATTAAGACATATTAGTCTTACAAAATAATACGGATTTCAACGACCTCACGAGTAGATCTTAAATACCGATATCCGAATACCGAAACGTAAACAAGTTAGAAAGTTACGCATCGTTTAAGCGCATTTTAAGGTCGCACGCGCT
Source organism: Pararge aegeria (assembly GCF_905163445.1). Classification (NCBI taxonomy): domain Eukaryota; kingdom Metazoa; phylum Arthropoda; class Insecta; order Lepidoptera; family Nymphalidae; genus Pararge; species Pararge aegeria. Next base: position 2,240,917 of record NC_053195.1, on the reverse strand, counting down.
TTTATACTGTGATACAAGTTAACATGTCATAATATAATGTAAAATTAGTTTTATATGTCTTAATTATGAATGTTTGAGTCATTCATTAATTTCGTGATCAAATCAGGAATGAGGAGATCCGTAGGAGAACCAGAGTTAAAGACATAGCTCAAAGCGTCGCGAAGCTATAGTGGCAATGAGCGGGGAACCGATAGACGTTGGGGTCTTAAGGTTCTGGACTGGCCCCGCACCAGTCAACGCAGCGTCGGTAAACCCCCGACGAGGTGGAAGACCTATGTCGAACAGTGGACACCCATTGGTTGAAACGACGATGATGATGATTCATTAATCATGATTCTAAATGGAGATTCGATGTTCATATTAAACGATGTTTACGATTTCTAGGCTTGTAAGTCTATTTATATTAATAGGTTTTAGCCAAATTCTTAGTCTTTTTCTTTGACATCAGAAATCACGGAGGTAGTACTTCCCCGGACAAGGGGAATCAACAATCACTTACATCCAGTGATATTAAAGTCAAGGACTAACTTGTAGACGAACAAAAAAAATGTAGTTCGGTGGGCTGCATGGATGATTATCACATGTATATGGCTATTAACCGGGAACAATGGCTTATCGCGGCTTATGAGACACGGGTCCTGGAAAATAGGGTTGCTCCTTTTTATATTATACTAGCGTACCCAGCCCGCGATTTTGCTTTAATTTATTGAAACAATAAACTTTCATCATTAAATTTTTAATAAAAGCTGTACTTGACAGTTCAAAAATAGGAGTGCTCCGATCGTCGAAAACTTTACAGGATTACTCGCCAGGTCAATCCGGAGATTCCCTGAAAGTTTCATTGAAATCGGTCTAGCCGTTTCGGAGCCTATACGGAACATACCCACACACTTTTTTTATATATATATAGATAGATTCAGTACAACCAGATCAAATTATATGATTTTTGTATGTTGGGAGGCTTCGCCCGTAGCTAGTAACCACCTTACCGACAAAGACGAGCCGCTAAGCAATTTAGCGAAACCGATTAGGGGTACGGGTTAAACATAAGTTCCATCATCACCCTCTTCATCTGCATCATCTCTTACAACCCGGTGAGATTGCAGTCGAGGGTTAATTGTATAAAATGTATCGAGGTTAAGACGCAATACCCTCTTGGTTGTTAAAATGTAGTGGACTTTAGTAAAAAACATAATTAATAGAAACGTGTTAGTTATATCACCTTTATAAACATTACATTTTTTATCCATAGTACATTAACGCGTCTAACATACTTCACGCTACGTCTGATACCCTTTATAGTGTCAGGTTATTTTTAGCCTGTTTGAGAATTTTGTTTTAGATAATACTGGATCATCGGAGTAATACAGGTCACTTGTTACTTGTGTGTTTTTCCACTTTATAAGTGTTGTTCAGAAAATACGTGCTTAATGATCCATCTGCCTCCAACCGATCATCCAATTTATTTCTTGGACTTATAAAGTATATTAACTTTATAAGCCCAAGAAATAAATTGGATGATCGGTTTTTGCAAATGAATATAAATAGTAGATATTTAAATTTAAACCGGAAGTCTCACCGAGCGCTTCACAAATTTTATTAAAAATATGAATTAGTAGTAGTAAGTAATCAACAATAAACGTTATACTTATTATTGTAAGGACATATCTGGAAAATGTATTTCTTTAACACTTACGCCAAGTCAGCGATAAGATTAAATTGTATAATAACTTAATAAATTAAATATTCTCTCGATGTAGTGTGTATTATTCTACTGTTCAATTCATTTAATTTAATACGTACACATAATGAGGAAAAAACTTTATAATAAACTTTAAATATTATATTATGTGTACATATGTTTATGTATTAATTATATAATATTCATGTAATTCGCTAATTTGTGGTCGAGGCCACCTTTGAAATTTTCATTGTGCATAGTATTCTACTAGTCAAGCACATAAAAGCCCCTTAAATATGTAACCCGCCACCGTTTTGTCACGGCAGCCATTTTGGATTCTGGAAACTCTCCGGTGTAATTAACCTTTTAACCAACAAAAAACAAAATTAAAATTAGGTCATTCGTTCGTGAAATACGATGCCACAGACATACTCACACAGACACACACGCACACACATCAAACTTATAACATGTCGTCGTTTTCGCGTCGGGGTTTAAAAATGACGTCGGAACCAAGACAAAAACATTTTCCGCTTACGCTAATCAAGCGTTATGATCAAATTATGCAGTTATCACTTCTTCAAGGTCATCCTGAACTGCTAACGTCACTTTACCGTTTTGTCCTGTATCGGAGCAGGTTTTCGTAAATGAACAGTCGGCACCGTCCATTGAACGCAAATCTAACAAACTTCACGATTCTGTGCCACTAACGCCCAGCTTGCTGCGATTTGTTTGATGTCATCTAATCTGAAACTCAGTTAATCTAATTTCCCGTAATGGCTGAGCACGTGATAAATACCACGTGACCAATTTACTGATTGATGAATGCATTATAGGTGATGTCATCATTTCATTAACGACATGTGACGAGTATAATGTGACACATCATGTATAAAGAATGCAATAAAAAGATAAGTTAAATCACTATAAGATGGCAATGATTCGGTTTCGGACAAATCTCTGAAGCATACTAAATTGGGAGGTCTCAATAAAGTTGTAATAATAATGTGACCGATGGACGTTGGGGTTCCAAGGTGCTGGAAAGGCGACCCCGTTCAGGTAAACGCAGCCGCAAACGTAGTTCGGCCCCTAACGAAGTGGATAGACAACATCAAACGAGTCGCTGGTCGCCGCTGGAAACAAGCGGCCCAGGACCGTGGATTTTGTATCTCCTTACAAAAGACCTATGTCGAGCAGTGGACTTCAGATGTAATCTATAAAAGAACCATAGGCATAGAACGAGAGAGAGAGAGAGAGTTATAGACAAAAATGAGAAACTGAAGTGGCAGTGGCCGGCGTACGTAGTTTCGAGGACTGATAGATGTGTTTAGGTTCTGCTGAGTACCAGCTTGAAGCTTTGGATTCAGATGAAGCCCTGCTGAGGGACTCATCGGTGACGTGTGATGGTTAGTTGACTCAAACGTTTGTATCACCGTCGCAAGGTCACCAGTCTAGCGGTATTCTATAAGATATAATTCGAAGAGAATGCCCAGAAACTAATCAATTTTATTCTATCGAACTGCGAGGCATTGTAAGTATCTGCAACTCAGTTGATATCCCATGGAGTTGCACGAAGCGCTTCACTACCTCGTTTCTAATTAGCAATGCAAAGATCTGGAATGCCCTTCCGGCTTCCGTCTTCCCCGATACCTTTTATATGGGTCCCATCAAATATAAGAGTGAACAGGCATTTTCTAGGCGCGATTTATCTTCGCATCATCAAGTACCGGCAGCACTGCTACTGGCAAGCATAGGCAGGATACTAAAATTATATCAGGATACAAATATTAAGGGATGAAGTAATTTTACATGTCCACCTGCCAAAGCACGGCAACAGGGAATAGGAGAAGTTTACCCCCGTGTTTTAGTACACTAGCTGTTGTCCGCGTTTTTAACAGTATTTTTTCGAACACTGTGAGAACCGCTGGGTTTCCTGACATAAAAAGTAGCGTATGTTACTCAACCTCCTTCCAACTAAGTCTTATACCCATATTCACTAAACACGAGCAAGGCAATGCCTAAATAAGTAACGTCTAATCTAAGGAGATTCCTAGGCGTTCACTAATAGTTGGTGAAACGTTCTTATAAAGACATCCCCTAAATCATAAGGTATTCGATTTAGGATCCTTTAGTTAATTGAAGATAAAGAAGATTTTTTTGGTTTGTTTTGGCCTTTACGCTCTAACTAAGCAACCGGATCGGCGGCGGCTTTGAAAAGGGCGAAGAGTAACTTAAGCTTCTTTTTATTCCTGGAAAACAAACTCTTCCCACGGGATTTTGTAAAATACCTTCATAAATGCGGACGAAAATGTAGACAACAGCTGGAAGGTCATAAAATTTCGTTAACAAAAGCCCAATTTTGGCTTCAACAAATGAATTTTTTGTTAACAAAAGCCTAATTAGTCACGAAAGTAATAGCTAATTTTGATTTATAGCCGTCTATATGCAATCGCCTTTGTTATTGTGTGTTAACATGCAAAATAATTAGCAATTCATAGTTATGCAAATGTAACTCTATAGTTGTGTAAGGCTAGAGTTCAGAGCAGATCGTATTGCGAATAATTATTGGCGGCATTGATGGTGACAATATTAACTAAGATTTATACATTATTTCAATCTTGGTATATATTGTTATTTATCTATATTACAGAAGATAGCTCTTGTTGTCCAAATCCTAAGGTTGCCTGGCAGAGATCGCTACATAGCGATAAGGCCGCCTTTTGTATCCTACTACATTTTAGAAGTGTTTATACTTTTTATTTTTGTTTTTCTGAACTTGATGTGGTGTATAAATAAAGTGTATACATAATTTAAATAAATAAATAAGGAAAAAGACCTAAAAGTGCCACCCTATCAAATCATAGTAGGTAGGCGTAGGTGTTAAACCTCATGTGCCTATAACTCCACCGGCAACCACCGGCCGATTGGCGCAGTGGGCAGCGACCCTGCTGTCTGAGCCAAGGCCGTGGGTTCGATTCCCACAACTGGAAAATGTTTGTGTGATGAACATGAATGTTTTTCAGTGTCTTTCACCCAGTACTAGCGGACCTTAGCGCCATCTGTCGGGCTAATTTGTGAATCTAAACCATCCAGTGTACCACCCAAACGTATACCAAAAGGAGCCGTCTAGGAGGAGTTCAGTGAGATACACACGCACACAAGAAATATATATATTACAGATTATACACCAGTCATCTTAGTACCCATAACACATGCTACGCTTACTTTGGGGCTAGATGGCGATGTGTCTATTGTCGTAGTATATTTATATTTTATATTTATATTATGATAATTCTTATTATGATTGTACCTTACCATAGTTATGCAAGAAGCGCTGTTTGAAAGAGCTTTAAAACTTGGGTGTCATTTGAGTTTCGATACTCAATTGCGAGCGTAAGAATCTCACACTAGAGATGTAACACAGTTTTGTAATTTATTAGACAACCGTTGCCAAGAATCATGATTTAATAGCTTTCGTATCTTTTATAAGTCACAACGTGATATTATTTACAAACACTACTGAATCACTAAACTAAAGGTACGTGAGGCTAGTGTGATGAGATAAAATATTTAAATAAACACGCCATTTAATCCCAAGTAATTATTTTTTTCTTGTACATCGTATTTTATAACGGCTATGGCACCATGCATCTTTGCATCGTCCGATTCTCTTACAAGTATATAAGAATATCAAAATACCCAAGCCACGAACATGTATATTAATATATATACAGCACAATGTCATGAACATTTAAATCAAATATCATTTTAGTAACTTCTTGAGAAGTACTTATTAATAAAATAAGAATTATTAGCACATTTTTTAAAATGCTAATTAATTACGAGTAAGTTAAATCATCATCATCATCATAATTTCAAGTAATGGACGTCCACTGCTGGACATAGGTCTATGATAGCGAGTTCCATAATCCACGGTCCTGGGCCGCTTGCCTCCAGCGGCTCCCAGCGACTCGCCTGACGTCATCTGCCCACCTCGTTGGGGGCCGACCTACGCTGCGTTTACCGGTGCGGGTTCGCTATTTCAGCACCTTAAGACCCCAACGTCCATCGGTTCTCCGAACTATGTAAACGCGAGAGAAAAAGTAAAGTTTTCGCCCGGTGGAAAGCTTTAGCCGATCTATTTTGCGTTCCGGTAAGATGTTGTGAACAGTGCACAGGGTTTTCGACCAGGGTATGCATAAAGAAGGAAAATGCCAATAAAATGGAACAATCCTTCGCGTTAATGAGTTATACAAAAATTTTAGGGTAAGCAGTGCTTTTGTGCATGTATGAAGTGCACGCCACTGTGCTTGGGCTAGTACGACCTGGCTGCCGACGACAATGGGAGTTGCCATACTTTGGGGTGTCAAAACCTTGGCGTGAGTGCGTTGAATATGCAAGTGAACTCCGCACTCTCACTCATAGGTCCGTCCAGGGAAACAGTTTTTAGTGGGTGCAAGTCCCACATAATCTTCGTACGTTTCCTTTGACGGAATTGAATGCGTCAGTCATTTTCTGTGAATAAAAAGGGGGTATCAATTTAATATATCTGCTATAGCCCACAGCATTATCACCTTTATTAATCGCGAGTGTAAATAAATAGCACAAGAACGCCCGTATCTCAAGATGTCTTATCAGTGTGCAGATTAGATCGAAAGATAACGTACGGTTGATCTAAATTCCTAACTGTAGTTTTTATACATAGCTTTATGAACTGTTTGATAAACTGACTTCTTCTTCTTGGTCGTTTACTTCATTACTGAAGGTTGTGTCCAGATTCAAGTAGCTTCGTAGCGATTTTTATTGCAGCCTTCCATCCTGTTCTATCCTCGGCCTTTTTTATAGCTTCTGTGATTGGGAGGCCTGTTAGCGACTTTACCTGGTCCGACCAGCGACGAGGTGATCGGCAACGTGGTCTTTTACCCTCCACTTTACCTACCAGTTTTAGCTTATCAATATTACTGGGCAGGCGACGAGCAATATGACCAAAGTAGCTAAGAATATTCTTCTAGCACAATGTGTTTATAACACATTGTGCTAGAAGCGTAGCTGCTCCAGGACGTAACGTAGCTGTTGAAATAGTGAACAAATATATCGATAAGCTCAACAAGAGGGGTGATAGCCTAGCTGTTGTGGCTTCAGCTTCCCTTACTATTATCGAGTTCGATCCCCGGAACAAAACTATAACTTATTTTATATATTATGTATATTTACTTAAATTATGTATGTATTTGTATCTACACATTTTGGTAATTATGTATATTGTATGTATTACAACACTGTTGGCACTATCCCGTTCACCTGCTGTAAGTTCTGTCTACAAAAGTTGCCTGTAAGAGATTGCTTGCAGCAATAAGGCAGCCTTTGCATGTCTACATTGTTTACTAGCTGCCTATGCAGTAAAGAAGATACGCCACCTGACAGACATAGAAACTGCTAGGCTAGTCTATTTTAGTTACTTTCACAGCATTATGTCATATGGAATTTTACTATGGGGTAATGCTGCTGATATTGGCACTATTTTCGTGCTGCAGAAGAAGGCTGTTCGTGCGATCTATAAAATGGGTCCGAGAGAGTCATTGAAAGATAAATTTAAAGATGTTAAAATAATGACACTCTATAGCCAATACATATTTGAAAATTTAATGTGTATGTTCACAAAAATATATCAAAATTTAAAAGAAATATTAATAATTAAACGTTAGAAGCAAAAATAAACTTGCAGTGCAGTACACTAGACTACACAAAATAAGCAATTCATTTAAAGGAAATTATATACAATTTTACAATAAATTACCGGTTGATATCTTGGGGATGTCACTAAAGAAGTTCAAAGTTTGTATTAAGCGAAAGCTTATAGAAAAGTCCTATTATAGTATAAAGGATTATGTAAACGATAAAAAAGCTTGGGTGTAAACAATTGCTCTAACCAGGTTGCTTCTTAAATTTTTTCTAATGACAATGTGAGATGGTGATAACAAAAAGAACACCCGGCTAAGTTTGTTGTGGGCTTCTTCTTAGACCAGGGCGCGATTGGAACCCTCGTAGCTTTAGTTTTAAGTTTACGATTGTAGTTGTCGCCATCACTACTCACTGCTATGTACACATTTTGTATACAATAACGCATCAAAAGTGCCATCTATGTGCCTATTTGAATAAAGGAATATTTGACTTTGACTTTGACTTTACTGTAAGCTGCTTACTGTTTCTTTTCCTGTATGTTTTTCTTCTTCTTCTTCTTCTCCACCTTATCTATATAAGCTCCTACCATTTCATTAGAAATTTGAAGCCTCCTTTAACGGCGTCAGGGGTAGTTGCCGTTTGACGCCAAAATCTCAACCTGTATATTGTACAAAGCCAATGAATAGGCATTCCGTATTTACTGTTTTGGCCGATTGGAAAATTACGCCGTAATATTTATTTAAGTGCGTCTATTCACGAGTGCATTCGATAAGATTGTATTGCGTCGGTTCTATTGTTTAATCTATTGACTTTGTAAATAGATCATTTGTATCAGCGGGAAAAAATGTTTGGTTAAAATTTTGTATAAATAAATATAAATGTACTACGACAATACACACATCGCCATCTAGCCCCAAAGTAAGCTTTGCTTGTGTTATGGGTACCTACAATAATATACACTTTATTTATTAAGTACTATAGTATATTATATATTTTTCACGCGCTTTTTCCCTCTTCCACGAATATTTTTAACATGAATGTTAGAAAATTCTTAGCATTAAGTTCCCCGTTTGTAAATTGTTTAATTATTGTGCAACGAAAAAAAACTTTCATAAACTTTGTAAATTTTTTATCTAGACATTTTGAAATTTTTATCGATGAATATTTACAAATATACGTTTTTAACGTTATAAAGGTCTAGTATATCGACATGAATTTGAATTGTAATTGATTAATGCTTTTTTTGTGATTATTATTGCAACGAATTGTTATTACTTAATCTTTGCACTCCATATAAAGGCGCCAACTGAAAATATTACTTTTTTAAACATGTTTAATCATGCACATACTTACTAATATTATAAATACGAAAGTTCGTTTGTTTGTTTGTCCTTCTTCCAATCAACTTTTTTTTGGCATAGAGTTAGATGAAAGGAGATAGTTTTTTATCCCATGAATAGAAACACTCACGTAATAAACGCACACGAAGAACGCGGCCAACAGCTAGTAAAAATATAATTAATTCTTGCCTAGGAATCCTAAATAACCCAACCTATCACCTAGGAAATCGGGACCACTAGAAGTTTTACCGCCATAAGAAAGCCAAGAGGGGTCACGGGTTTAGTGTTATCGACCTCAACTGAATCAGCGCCATCTCTTAGAATGCTAATTAACTACCACCACATCGATAGAAATGCGTTAGAATATTATAATTTATATTATGTGCTTGGCCTAACCTTTTTATGACTACAGGCAGGCGAGGATAATCTTTTGTCAAGTCGGCAGTACAATGCTAACCCGAGCGCCCGCTTGGTGCCCATTTTTACATTTAGCACCATGGAATCATAGCAATTTCTTTTGTTCAATGACTTTGTCCACACGCAGTTATATAATCAGGCTATGGGTTCAATATATTTGTTAGATATGTAAACAACGAGTTCAATAAGTATATAATTAGATATGTAAAGTCAATAAACATTTTATTACAGCGATAACCTCAATGATAACGCTCTAACGTCCGCGCCGGTCCATACGTAAATATCAATACGGGGGCGTCTTACATAACGTTACAGTTCTGGACGTCACATATAATATTATATTATACGCAGAGTTCACACCTTCTTGTTATGAAATATACGTGAGAGTTATGACCTCTCGTTACGAATAATTGATACATACGACTGCGGTTCTACGGCTGTCATTAATGTTCATCACATACACTGAATAACATTCATGTTCATCATGGTAACATTTTCCAGTTGTGGGAATTGAACCCACGGCCTTGGTCTCAGAAAGCAGGGTTACTTCCCGCTGCGCCATTCGGCCGTGAAATAAAAGGGGTAAAGATTGCGTCGTGGCTTGTAACACATCCCTAGTATTTATTGGCGTTTATTAAGACTCCGACACAGCACATTGTATGATTTAAAATATAATAAGAACGTTTACTAGATTAATAAATAGATGGATTAATAATGAGTTGCTTAGGGTCTGCCAACTACTCGTAAGGAGCGCAAATTAGTACTAGGCCATTTTTAATTTGATATAAAAATACCTACTAATCAACCGACTCTAACTCGACTACGTGTATGTGTAACAACGTAAATCAATTGATGTAATCAAGGTTTGTTTATAAAAGTTTGCCAAATAAATATTATTTTTACAACATCAGATAATGTTTTTAGATTGGAATCAACAACAGGTATCTATACTGACAAGACTTACTTATTCGTACACATTTGTTATCGAATAAAAAAAAACTTATACAGGATAAGATAGGCGATGTAGTTTCGGATAAATACACTTGGGGGTATTACGTGAGTCTGCTTTAAGGAATTTCTCCGACAGGATTAGTATTAGAACCCACTCTTCAATTAACCATGTTCATCAAAGCCAGAAGTAACTGGTGGACTAAAGGTCTCTTCATACTTCATGGGGTTTGCCCACCACGCTGGGCAGACGGATGCCCAGTCTCCATTATTTTCCCTTAGGCGCCTCGTACGATAGCCGCGGGAAGAGCAGGGGTGGTGACAACTGTATTCTGATCTGCCGTCACCACGCGGCATAATAAAATAAACATAAAGATCTAGAAAAAACAGCTTAATGCAATTTTTTGTTACGCTCTGACATTTCAAAGATGCTCTTTGTTGGAGTGTGACAAAACACTAAATAACTATTGAGAAGTTCACCGTCATCATCAACATCATCCCAATTGCAAGAAGTCCATGCTGGTCATATGGCTTTTGAAAGGATTTCCACACGCTGCTGTTTTGTGCGACTCGATTCATGTTTCCGACGTTATTCCACGTTTATTTGTAGCGTCTTAAGAGATACGTTATTAGAAAGGCGAACAAACAAATCATGATATGTTAAAAGATACATAATTGTGCCAATCCAAGTAATTTAAACTAAACTAGCTGCTGCCCGCGGTTTCTGAAGCAGTTTTTCTGTTTTTCATTAATCCTGCGGGAGCCGAACATTTCCCGGGATAAAACGCACCCTATGTGTTAATCCAGGGTATTATCTATCTCCTTCCAAAATTCAGTCTTATTGTTTCAGTAGTTTTTGCGTGAAAGAGTAACAAACATCCATCCATCCATCCATACAAACTTTCGCATTTATAACATTAGTAGGATTAAACTGAGTAATATCAGTAATACTGAAACGCACTTCACACGTTTCTTTTAAAGAGGATAGCGCTGATTTCAGACGGGTAAAATTAATTATATACAGAAAGCGCCCGTTCGCTTCTTCTCGAAAATAAGTGTCTGTCTCAAAGATCGTTGCAAGTTTGATTTATGATTAATCAGTTAACTGTATCGTTGATTGGAATATAGACCTTACTTGTACGTGATAGTGACCATAATGATGTAACGTGTGCGAGAATCCGCAGTGGATCTACGGCAACCCATTCCCACGCTACTGGTGGGAAAGGCATTTGAAGACTTGCTTCATCGGTCTTGTGCCATTATATAGCCTTTACTGGTGTGGTTAACATTGGGTGGTTAAAAATTCATAATTTACAATACAGCGATTTCAAATTATTGATAAATAAATATAATACGACAATACACACATCGCCATCTTGCATCAAATACATCATACATCTAGCTTTTTATGAATAAATACTTATAATACACGAGCTGTTGCCCGCGACTTCGTCTGCGTTTGATTTTGTTTTTAAAGTATTCAGTATCGCTAAGCCTTAAATGAGTATAGTAGTATATATATATAACATGTGACTGTCAATTAATTATAGACAAAAAATTTGCAATAAAATAAAATTGCGACTTTACTTAAAGATCTAAGCTATCCTATCTCTTAAGTTGGACCAGACTGCTCACGGTGTGCCAATTTAATTTAAAATCGGTTCAGTAGTTTAGGAGTCCATCGCGGACAAACATCGTGACAGGAGATTTATATATATTAAGACTAGCTTCTACCCGCCACTTCGTCTGCGTGGACTTGAGAATTGAGTCAAAAGCTTCGCACGTTAACAATTTTAATCTTACCGCGCGAACTATTTGAGAGATCTATATAGAAAGTACATGTCCTTTTCATAGCATAGGTGACATGCATACCAAAGCAGTCTGCCCGCGGTTTAGTTTGTAAACAATTTTTAATTTTTCATCGGGAACTGCATAAGGAAACGGGATAAAAGGTACCCTATGATCTTTTCCATGTCAAATGCTACACGCATGCAAAATTTCGTCGAAATCAGTTCAGCCGTTTTTGGATGACTTAGTAACAAGCATCTACACTTTCCCGTTTATAATATTAGTAGGAAAGATAAACACCCAGACACTGGAAAACATTCATATTCATCGAACCCACGGCCTGGGACTCAGAAAGCAGGGTCACTATTAGGCATATTGCGCTAAGCAGCCTTAGAATTGATGTTCTTCGAATTGATTCTTTTCATTACGAGTAAGCCCTTGACTACAATCTCGTCTGGTGGTACGTGATGATATATGGTGGTCTGAGATGGTAGGTTAGGTACCATTAGGGTTTTGGCAGTTATATAAAACCATACTTACCCCTAATCGGTATCTACGCGACATCTGAAGCTACATCGCTTCGCGGTAGGAACGCCTTTTTCGGTAGGATGGTAACCACGCTTGAAACCTTCCACAAGTCCAGAGCAGAGAAAACTCGGAAAATTTATTTTCCAACCATAAATAACACCAGAGCTCTCACCACTGCGCCATTAATGGTCGTGGATTTCGCCTGTGACACAGATCTTCTTTTGTGCAAAATATCAGGATTGTAGTATTGTATTCATGTATAATTTTTTTTTCATTCAAGTCTTCTTCATTTTGCTTAGCCCAATTAGAGGATACGTGGGTGCGCCTCTATGCCCGTTTCCTTATAGATAGCCTCTGCTACTTTATAATGGAAACACCGTCTAATGAAAGTTCTAAAAAAACTTTATGTTAGGCAGTGGTTTAGCGCATGTGTAAAGTGCACACTACTGTTCTGGCCCCCGTTTTTACCTCAACGGAACTCTTTATAGATAAAAAAATAGAACAAAAGATACCTGGAGATATAGATTAATACCCCACTGTGTAGTTATTGAAGTTTATCTTAAAAACAAACGTAGTTCCCAGAACCATTGATGTTACAAGTGGTTTTGACTTGTTCTCGTAAACAATTCAATAAAGATACCGCAACTGCTTTGATAAAATAATATCACGAGATACAAATGGAGGGTTTACTTCCATCGCTTAAAGCATAGAACCATTAAAATATAGTTGAAGTTTTGTTATATAATTATGATTACATCATTAATACGAGTAGAGTAAACTTGTATCGGCGTTTAGTACCTACGGTTTTTTAAAAATTCCGTGGAAATCGTGGTTTAGGGATAAAACGACGTTTTACTAACCAACACATGATTGGTTTGGTTTGTTGTCAACATTGTAAACGGTATTTAGGCCCTATAAAAGTACGACGTTGGGATTGTCAAACGGTCTTTTCCTAACAAGAATTAAGAGAAGGTCAGAAGACTCGACTTGAATATAGAACAATTGCAATGAGTAAAAATGAGTATTATTGAAGTCCATTCCCACGTTCGCTAACAATTCAGAATTTCAGAAGTGGGATGAAAAACAGAAGTTTTTATTTTACTTATAATTTAATACCAAAGATTAAGTTAGTTGCTTGCTTAGTAAAGGCGTGTCGGAAGGACTAATAAACAAACATCACACACGTTCGCGTTTATAAATTTAGTAAGGATAAATATTTTAGGAGGACAAGTATGACCAATAAACTGGCATTTAAAGTATTAAATACATAAGCGACGGTGGTAAGCTCCGGTAAGACGGTGGTGCTAAAGTATCCTTTTAGACTCTAAGTAATGCGCTTACTTTCCAGTTCAAATTCCTTGTAGTTTGTTCACAGAAGCACTTACGCGGTACTGTTTTTAAAGGTTCTCGTGTCACCTATGTGATTAATAACCGTTTTCACTGACGACTAACAAGGCAAAGCTTACAAAGTAAAGCCTAGTCTAAGGAGATTCCAATGCATACATAAACAGTAGTTATAACCTAAGAGTTGGTGAAACGTATTTTCTATAGACATCGTCTAAACCATCAGGCATTCGATTTAGGCGATGCCTATGTTTATGTAAAACCATAATCTTGCCACAGATTCGCCACGTAGGTGTAATACCGCTCTTAAAGCCAAATAAGGTTGTATTTCAGCCGACTTTTTTTCTAGACGTCCCAGAAAATATTAAATCTAATTATTTCAGAAGAAAACAAAATGTTTACGCCAATAACGCCTTTATTACGTGGGTGTAAATACGAAATTTCAATGCTGGTTTTACTTATAATAGAGGACTATCCTTGACCCGCCTCCAGCCACGATTCCCTTGAGGAAAGCCATAGATATTTCTAATAATAAGTATAGAATATATAAAAGGCCAACGACCGCAAAATAAGACAATGAATAAGGTCTCATAAAGGAAAATGGTTGCAAAAAAGAAAGGGCGGATAACAAAGGGATGGTTCAGACAGGTCGATGCTCTCCGAAAATCCTTTTATTAGATTCGCCGATGCCTTGTGGTTTATAGCACGGTTTTCTATAAGATTTCCATTGTTTTATTCCGAATTTTGGACGTATTTAATTGGATTATATGGATCTTATTTATTTATGATAGTGCAATCATAAATAAATAAGAGCCATCAGCCATTGCATTCGATTTCATCAGCAAGGATTTTTTTGACGGCCGATTGGCGCAGTTTGCAGCGTCCCTGCTTTCTGAGTCCAAGGCCGTGGGTTCGATTCCCACAACTGGAAAATGTTTGTGTGATGAGCATGAATGTTTTTCAGTGTCTGGGTGTTGTTTATATGTATATTTATCGTAAAAATATTCATCTGTCATCTTAGTACCCATAACACAAGCTTCGCTTACTTTAGGGCTAGATGGCGATGTGTGTATTGTCGTGGTCTATTTATTTATTTATTTTCGATTGTGACAATTAAACTGCTGCATTTCTTAGGTAACTTTTTCGCATATAATATTAAGGAATAAGTAATAATGTTTTATGAATGCAGAATCTGAGCTATAATCTAATCTATCCTTTAGCCATTTAAGTTACGCAATAAATACTGAAAAAAAAACCCATAATCTTCGCACGTGTCTTATATCGCATCTATGATCATTAATAAAGCTTTATCATGGAATTAGTAGGTACCTTTTGACGGCCAATTGGCGCAGTGGGCAGCGACCCTGCTTTCTGAGTCAAAGGCCGTGGGTTCGATTCCCACTACTGGAAAATGTTTGTGTGATGAGCATGAATGTTTTTCAGTGTCTGGGTGTTTATATGTATATTATAAGTATTTATTTATATTATTAGATAATAAAAATATTAATCAGTCATCTCAGTACCCATAACTCAAGCTAACGCTTACTTTGGGGCTAGATGGCGATGTGTGTATTGTCGTAGTATATTTATTTATTTATTTATTATTACCTTAGTAGCTATATCAGCCATTGTACATAAAGATGTTACATTCTTGGAGCTTGGTCGTTTTTATTATAATTCGGAAATTTCCTTATAGAATAAGGTATTTTTTTATCCTACTAATATTATAAATGCGGAAGTTTGTACGGATAAGCAATCCCGTCACGCACCTCCAACGTTTCTAAGATAGGTGCGTTTCAAGCAATGCAATTATCACTTGCTTGAACGGTAAAGGAAAACACCGTGAGGAAACCTGCATGCCTGAGAGTTCTTCATAATGTTCTCAAAGGTGCGCGCAGGTGCGCGTCCATAAATCCGCACTGGGCCCGCGTGGTGGACTACGCCCTTAACCCCTTCTCATTGTCGGAGGTGCTCTGTAGTGGGCCGGTAATGGGTTGATATGATGATAATGATGACAGCCTTTTAAGCGGGGTAACTGAGTTCAATCCCCGGCACGCACCACTAAATTTACGGAGTTATGCGCGTTTTTAATTGAATAAATTTAAAATATCAACTGACAGTCAGCCCAAACAGCCAAACGTAGAAAGAAGAAGATTTTATTTGAAATTGCAACAACTCACCAACGTAAAGTACATACATTCATTCATATAGGGTGGCGATGCGTCACCATAACCTGTATCGCCACGCCAATAATCAAGTTTACCCTCTCCTATGGATGTTTACATCATAAATCCTGTGAGACACGGAATCTCATTACATCAAGCAATTCCCTCATTTCTGTTTCAGAAAAGGTGGTATTGTGAAAATGCCCCCACTTACAAATCCTTCTATTAGCCGACTACTGGCGCCAATCAGATGCCCGGTGTTATTATCCTAACCTATAAACGTGTGACTCTGAATGGAAAATAATCTAAATAAAATATTATATATATACTACGACGATATACACATCGCTACCTAGTCCCAAAGTAAGCGTAGCTGTGTTATGGGTACTAAGATGACTGATGAATATTTTTATGAATAATATACATTATTAAATAGCAATATACATATAAACACCCAGGCACTGAAAAACATTCATGCTCATCACACAAACATTTTCCAGTTGTGGGAATTGAACCAACGGCCATGGACTGCGAAAGCAGGGTCGCTGCCCCTTCTTTTACTTATAAACTATTGTATATATATATATATTAGCAGCACCGCATTGATCTATACACAATTCGATCCAATACCCGAGCAACAGAGAGCTCTGCAACGCAAAATCGCAAAGTACCTACTTCATAACTGACCCGGGTAACAGAAAATGGGTCGAGTCTCCAGCGACGGATACCTCAACGGCCACTCAAAATAGGTTGCTGACACGCGTCCCGTCACGTAGCTACGTGGCCACGAACTACAAATACGTAAACGACACGTAAATAGAACTAAGGTCACTAAAAACAAATATAAGGGTTTATTTAGCAACGTGGGACACGATTGACTGATCGCATTTTACACCGATATTTGATATAATCAGAACAACTGAGGTTGTTGACTATATTAGAAATTAAATGTTTTCTCCGACTTCGCCCGACTGTGTTAAGGTTTTATGTGAAACATATATTGGCAGTAAAATCGAGCTGTAATCTCTTACGAAAAACGGCAGGCGGCACATAACGTCTCGCTATGGTATCGACGCTACGATTCGTAATTCAAATTGGTAAGTAGCACTGTTTTCAAAATGGCGCGACGGAACGTGAGATGTTTAAAGATGACACATTTGAAATTCGGCACTGTTAATGATAAGAAGAGATTTTCAGTCTTATAACTACTCAATCTAAGAGTAAAAGTGCCCGAAGTTTCTTTTTATTTATAGTTATCTGTTTTGCGTTTAAATATATTGATTAAGTATAACCTACACTCGTAAACGGCGGGTCTTACGTGATTTAATATATTCGGTCAACTTTATGGTTTTCAATACAGAATTAAGAACATACAGAACTCACATTCAGCCATTATTGCATGCAGTGCATTGTGTTCAAAAACAGGCAAAACGCACGCCCCGCGCACGTCTTATTTACACCCGCGGAATTTTGCTAGCTCACAAACTTTTTTCTGTATGATATTAATTCTGAGGTTTACATACTACCAATCTAACCAAATCATAAGTATGATATTAAAAAAATGCTTAAGAACTTATTACAAACACTTTAAATAGAAAGTTCTAAGTTAGGTTAAGGCATTATATTTTAGGCCTAAAATTTTAATGATGTATGCTTTAAGTCTTAAAGCTGACTCATCATTAGAACTCAAAACTATAGTTAAACAAAATAGATACCGTTTATTTGTTTGCTTATTTGTAACTCAAATGCTATTTCTTCACAATCAATATTTGATACACTTATCAGTTAAATAACTCTAATTGCATTGCAGTTAAGGTTGCTTTTTGCTATGTATCTGATGAAGGGATAGAGCTGGTAAAGCTTACGTGACCGATAGCACGAAATAATCCCCGCGGTAGGAATTTGGAGTAGATAGTTAGTATTAGTTTAAACCTAAAGGTTAATTTTCTTTAACTTATAGTCAAATCGTGAGTGACATACGGAAGTAGAAGCTGTCTAAAGTGCTCGTGCGGACTTTGGGATTAGGCACAAGGTTCTTTTTCGAGTATGTAATGACTAATGACGAAAACGTAAACAACATTATTTTGCGATGGTTACATTTAGACAAATTGTTCCATAGATGTTATGTACTCCTGGTAGATACGCGCTGTGTTGTGGTAAGTGAGAGATCTTAGGTTGTTCCCATATTGTTCATGCGGTTTGATGGTTTTATGAGTTTGTGATTTTTTTTATAGTAAAAATTGAGGGAATGTTTGCAGATGTTTAAGCCCGCGACCTCGTCTTCGTTTGACTTTGTTTTTTGATGTGGTATTCAATTTAGTTGTAGTTCTAAAAAATTTAAAGTATTCAGTATCGCTAAGACTTAAATGAGGGGTTTGCTGATGTCCGCTGAGGAGTTCTGTCCTCTATCTCCAACCACATTCATCAGATCTACACAAAGTTTGGGCATTAAACACATATTATAACCTCTATAGTACAAAAATAATTATTTAAGTCGGTTATAATTACAAACACTTTCATCCCTTTTCCCAAAGGAACCGAGCTTTATGTCGGGATAAAAACTATCCTATATTACTTCTAACACTTCCAAGAATATGTGTACAAAGTTTCATGAGGATCGGTTAAGTAGTTTTTGCGTGAAAACAAACAAACTTACATTTATAATATTAGTAGGGATAGGGATTGCTTTGTAGTGCACTTTCGAAGTTGTTTTATTATATGTAAAATTTTGTTACTATCGTTTTAAGTTAGGTTATTATATAAATGTACAGACAAGTTTTAAATATTAAAACAACATTTCAGCCTTAAGCGTTTGAAACGTGTTATAGACCTACTAATACTATTCGTTTATAACAAGGAGGCAGTGCCATATGCCTCGAGATACACGATTAAATACGAAGGTTGTAATTACAAAGGGACCTAGCAGTATAAAAGGCATTGGAGTGAGCTACAAGAGGTTATAAGTTATGTAATAGGTTTAAGGTAAGACATTATCGGCGTCGTGTACTGGCTCGTTAGTCTAGAGGTTAACATGTTCGACTATGGAACACGAGGTCTCAGATTCGGATCTTGGGTCGTGTTAAAAATGGGTATTTTGACAAAAATTTCAGTATCCGCCCGAAGCTAGTATTTGGTGCTCAATTAATATATTATTTAATTTTTGTCTGTCTGTCTGTCTGTCGGGGCTTCAGGTAAAAACTACTGAACGGATTGAAATAAAATTTGGTACAGTGGTAGCTGATATCCCGGGTCAACATATAGGATACTTTTTATCCCGATAAACAATAAGATTCCTCCAGGAAATGGGATGATTTTTTTATAAATTTTACTTCATATCTCCGTTAAATTTGCACCGATTTTATTAATTCTGTTTTTATTTGACAGTATATAATACCAAGCATGTATTGTCTAATTTTAACGAATATTGTCGGAGATCAAGGACATAATTCTTCACAGATAACAGCAAGTCGCAAGGCATATGGGACAACGATCGAATGCATGCGTACCATCCTACTAATATTATAAATGCGAAAGTTTGTGAGGATAGATTCATGGATGGTTGGATGTATGTATGGATATTTGTTACGCTTTAACGCCACAACGAATGAACCGATTTGGCTGAAATCTGGCAGAGATACCTACAATATAGTCTGGAATAGCTCATAGGCTTCTATTTATCCCGGAAAAGCAAACAGCTTCTACAGGATAGCATTACTATTTTTTCCGCATTTGTCTTTAAAAATTGGTGCAACGGAGTTTTAGATGGACGTGGTTTTTTGGCTAATCTCAGAAAATGCTGTTTCGTTTTTTTTTCAATTTGTAGTAACAATTATGGCTATATAACATCACGCTACTATCATTAATGAGAAATGTTGCAAAAACTGCAAAAAAAAATTCTTTTTTAAGAGATTCTGATCCGTGCGATGCGTGAACGGTAAACGTTACGCCAAACGACGGAAGTATGTAGTAAGTATATCGGAATAGTCGGAATTGTTGTTTCTTTAAAGTTCTATAAAACAGTCCGCGGCAACATACGACTATTTTTTGAAGTCGACTCATTCGCGGACGAAGAAGCGCGGGTCCGCTAGTCTTAAATAATCTCGTTATAATTTTTTTTGGATATAAGTTTAGTGGCATAGGCGTGACAAGATTACAGACAAACAGAGTTACTTTCGATTTAATAATAATATTAATACAAATAAATATTAACTTGTTATGTTACTGAAAAAAAAGGAGTTACGGACAAAGAAGCAAAAGTACTAATGCATATTATTCATAAAAATATTCATCAGTCATCTTAGTACCCATAACACAAGCTACGCTTACTTTGGGGCTAGGTGGCGATGTGTGTATTGTCGTAGTATATTTATTTATTTGTTTATTATTTATAGGCCGCAATAAGGTTTTTCCCCTATGAGTTCGAAACCCCAAGAAGATCAGAAGTCATCAGAATAATGCCTTATTTTATTCCAGAATTTATAGGCCTCCGACAGACATACAAAGTGCAAATTCATCCAAGCATACTCGGCGACCTCGCTTTGCTCGGTCAACGATTGTACAGAAATGCATAATAAGTGTATTATGTGGTGCTCCTTGATCTAAATTCTGACATTAACTCGAGAAGATAATGAGAAATTAGCCTACCGGTTGAGTCTTCGGCCTCCACCTTAGGGGGATTGAGTTAGATCCACGGCACGTAGCTCTTGAGTTTCGGAGTTATGTGCGTTCTATGCAATTAAATATCCCTTGCGATATCGGTGGAGAAAACATCCTAATGTAAGTTGCAGAGTTCTACATAACGTCTCGTCTTAAAGGCGTTTGTAGCCCACTAATCTGCAATGGGCCAGCGTGGTGGCCTACGCCCTTAAACTTTATTATTTTTAGACGAGATCTGTGGACCGGTGATGGGCTATTTATGACGATGATCACGATGATGACTATGAAAAAATCTGTTTGTCCTTAATTCACGCCCTTAATTAGCAACCAATCAATTTGATGATTTTTGGCAAAGATTAAGTTGAAACGACGGGAAGTCATCATCATCATCATCATATTGACCTATTAACGGACCACTACAGGGCACGGGTCTCATAATGAGAAGGTGTTAAGACCACGCTGGCCCAGTGCGGATTGGAGGAGTCCACACGCCTTTGGAAACATTATGGAGTACTCTCTGGCATGCAGGTTTCCTCAAGACGTTATCCTTCACCGTTGAAGCAAGTGATATTTTAATTGCTTAAAACTCACATATCTTAGAAATGTTACACATGCGTGCTTGGATTCGAACTCGTCCCCCCGAAAGTGAAGTCGAAGTCCTATACACATTGCTATCACCGCTTCCAATAAAACAGGAGAGTAACATAGACTTTTATAACTTTTTATCTCAGGGAAAAAAAACGGTGTCCAAGGATATTGTTGAGTACGTAATAAACGCTAATACCCCGTAATGCCAATAAAAATGGTACAAGAGAAAGTCAAGTGAATATGAATATCAAAAGAGATAAGATAAACGAAATTTAAAGAACGACCGACGCGGTGCCAGGGAATTAATTGACGTCATTCAGAACAACTGCTTATCTGGAGTAGTATAAAGATAGTGCGTGATAAAATTTGAAATATCACTTTGCATGTATCAATTGCAAATTGGAAACTGTCTCGTTTATCTAGAAGTCAGAATGTTGGACTACAGATCAAGAGGGCACGCACTCAAATGAAAGTAAGTGTAGAAAAGCATTGTGTATATGCTTTTGTCATAAGAGTTGATTTTGGTCCTACCAATGCATAAGTTTAGGCAATGTGTTAAAACTTATTTATAACGTACAAGTAAATGTTACAATGCGATTGATGATTTTTTTTATAAAATAAGAAGCCAGCAGCTTTGCTTTCGTATTTCATAAGATAAAATAATGGTTGTTAAATTGTTAAGTGTTGAGGTTGGCAAAGAGCTGAGGTTCTTGCTGGCATCTTCACCGCCTTCCTTTCAAAACTCACGTAGTCTTTACAAACAGACATGCTTAAAGTTTCAAAGGTACATATACTCGGCGTATCTTCTTGGAATTAATGAATTTTGTTTTCTTTTGTAAAAACAAGTAAGTGGTTGGCTAAGCTCTTTAGAGCGCTCGGGTTAACATTTTGGCATTTAGTAACTTTTAACATTAAGTACTATGGGTAACTACATAAGGGAAGGACCAGTTGCGTGCACTTCATTTTTTTTTTTTTTTTTTTTATTTGTTACCTAAATTTCATTACAAAACAATAGGCTAAGACCTCCATTTAAGTTTGGAAAAAACCTGTATTTGGAGGTCTCGCTCTTTCCGATATAAAGTTTACACATATACTAATAACATGACTTAACCAATTTAATACATTTTATAATTTTATACTTTTTTTTTGTTTAGAATTTTTCAAAATCAATCATGCAAGCATGCAAATTTGTGAGTGTGTGTGTAAGTGTTTGAGTGTGTGTGTGTGTGTGTGTTTATGTGTGTGCTTTTACTTTAGAATCAGGAAGAGAGATTCTGTCTCATCGTACGTTAATGACTTTATCCAATTTGTTACTGTTTTTTTACAGTCATGCAGTTTCAGTGGATAAATATTCAAAACTCTATTTATTCTATTATACAGCAGACAAGATTGTTTCTTTAGTTGCCTAGAGGCAAAGGCTGTTTTTGTGTTAACTGTAGAGACAATGCGACTATTTGTTCTTTTATTTAAAGTGATTGGATCAAAGTGTAGTGTTTTATGAATTTTTAAGATTACTAGGAGTATATATAATTGTCTGACTGTTAGGACGTTGCTAAGGGCATATAATGAGTTAGTGGGATACCGAAAACACTTAAAATGCATGACCTTTAACAAATATCGCTGAGCCCTTTCAACGTCAATAAATCTGGTCTTGGCAGCACCTCCCCATACAGGTATACAGTAGGTTGTTATGGATTGAGCCAGAGCTAAATAATTTTTTTTGAGTAAGTCTATTGGAGCAATAGCTCGCAACTTTTTAAAAATCCATGTTAGCTTTCTGACTCTATTTGCTACTAATTCTATCTGAGGGTACCAAGATAATTTTTGATCGAGGATAACACCAAGGTATTTCGTGGAGGATACCCTTTCAATGGTAGGGCAGGAGCAATTTTGAAAAGAAAGATCACCACACTTGTGAATCTTGATACTGAAATCATTTTTTGGTTGAGAACTATTTTTGATTGAAAAACATATATAATTGGTTTTGTTTGTGTTAAGTGTAAGTAAATTCGCGCTAAGCCAATTAGCTATCATGGTCAGTCCATTTTCAGTCGTCTCTTGGACTTCCTTCCAAGTATGCCCAGAAAAAACTATGGCGGTGTCATCAGCGTAACAGAAAACCTGACCATTCTTGAGCTTGATTTCGCACAGTTCATTTATGTAGACCAAAAACAAGGTTGGCCCCAGGACACTTCCTTGTGGGACTCCATAAGTGATGTCAGCCATATCACTAACGTATTCACCTATTTTGACCCTTTGCTTTCGGTTACATAAATAATCCTTAAATAATGTAAAAAATAAATGTAAATAATGTAATGTAAATAATAATAAAAATATAATCCTTAAATAACTTCATACATCCACAAAAGCACGACCTACCCTAAAATTGATTTATAGGTCGTATAGGAGAGGATTTTTTGCAGTTTTATGCAATGTTCCTGCTGTATAAAACCCAGTGGACGCCACTGGGAAGGGTTAATTACAAATATTGTTTTTTATATATTATATGTACATATTCAAGTAATGAAATATGTATATATGCACCACCTAACTTAACTGTTCTTCTTTTCTACTGTAACTGTTCTATCTTCGCCATTGGTTGCCTGGATAGTTTTCTTTTTGTTCTATGTACTTTTTGTGGTGTGCAATAAAAGTATATTCATTCTTTCATTCATTCATTCAAGGATAAGTTTTAACCAGACCAAAGGAAATTGTTTACCAGTTGTACCAATGTCTGGCATTGGTCGCGCTGTTCGGAATTAAGATGGCACATTTTTTGCAATATTTTATTATAGACTGACGTCTGTAATCACTCTGATGATGACGACGTCTAAAGGTTGTCAACAGAATAAATTTTTACCGAAGATAAAGATGTAGGAAGCAAGAATTGAACTCACACTAACTAAATCTGTTAACGCCTATGATCTTTGCGATGTTCTAATTTTGTCGTTATGATCTGTTAGAATCTGTCAATCCCCGATCCAATTGCATTTAAATAAGATCTGATTTGATTTGCATTCCTGCATTCACAGCCATAGTAATATTATAAATGCGAACGTGTTTCGGTTTGTTTTTTGGTTACTGAACTGCTGCTATTTTAATGTTATTTTGATTAAATATGCACATGTACGGCTTGCATTCTTGAGAAGGTGTAGAAAACATTTCGAATTTATATTCTGTCAGAATAATGGCAAGCGTTCAAGAAAGATAATTATTTAATTATAAAAATTTGGTAACAAAATAAAATGACGCAAGATATTAAAAAAAAAAAATGCAGAATTTTGTCTAGTTTGAGGCTTAAATTGCAGAAATTCATCAATTGAATAATATCCATTGCTCATTAGCAACTTTTTCATAAATTATTGATACGGTTGTACCGCTATAATTATGGGATTGCACTACAGTTTTTCAAATAGATACAGCAACTTAGAACTAGTTGAGCTTTTAGTCATAGAGCTCGTCCCGGGAAGTATTACCTACTACCTTCCTTATTTCTGCCGCTAAGCTGCTTTGGGTGCAATGACGGCCGACCCTGCTTTCTGAGTCCTAGGCCGTGGGTTCGATTCCCACAACTGGAAAATGTTTGTGTGATGAGCATGAATGTTTTTCAGTGTCTGGGTGTTTATATGTATATTCTAAGTATTTATGTACATTATTCATAAAAATATTCATCAGTCATCTTAGTACCCATAACACAAGCTACGCTTACTTTGGGGCTAGATGGCGGTGTGTGTATTGCCGTAATATATTTATTTATTTATAATGCTGTGCTCTAGTCAGAAGGGCGTGGGTGCCGGTGTAGTTACAGGCACATTTCGTTTGCGTCAACACCTACGCCTACGGAAGATACAGGGCGACATGTTCAAGAACTTGCAGGCCCTACAAGTTTTTGCTCTGTTTATAGGCGATGGTTTTTTCAATTACCATCACGTAGGCTATTTGCTCGGTCCATCAATTATAACTTAAAAAAAAAAAGTATTTTACCACACCGACCGATTGCTGAATGGTGACATCACACGCCTTTGAAGATAATTACGTTGCGCGAAGTAAATTTCATTATACATTCATAAGAATGAAGTGCTTGTATCAAATGTAGGTAGGTTTGAATGTCATTGTTTGAGAAAAAGGATAGTGTTTAACAAAAATTATGATTAATTTTCTTGACAAATGCATCGGAATCGAGTCGTAAACAGGAAACATTTTAATAATAAGAAATTATATTATACCGAAAACTATTAACATTGCATTCTTTAAGTCACGTATCATTGCCATCGTATTCACCGGTCACGTCATTAGCAAACCAATTGCTGGTACAGTACAAGGCACGGGTGTCATTTAAGACAGAGAAATGAAAAGAATGACTAAGGTCGTAGTCAGTGGCGTGCACTTCACATATTCCTAAAAGCACTACCGTACCCTAATTTATTGATATAACTCTTACAATAGGACGACTTTTCCATCTTCCTGCTTCATGCCTACCCTGGTCATAAACTATATGCACTGCCACTGGCCGTAGTCTACCAAACTGGCCAAGTGCCAAGTCGCACTAAGTCAGCGTTGACTTCACACATCTTTGAGAGCTTAATGCAAATACAGCCAGCTATATATTAAAATTGCTTCAATTAAAAAAAACACAACTCCGATGGCCGAAGCTTTAACTACTACAACATCTCCGCTTACAACTTTGTATAATCTTATATTTTTAGTAGGATTTCCGTTATCAAAATTTCGCCTGCTCCTTAAAAAATCCGTTTTAGTAAAACTTGTGCCTTCTGAGTTTGCAGTACTGACATATTGAGGAAAATATCGAGATGATCACTTTACCAACGTTTCACATTGCAGTTAAATTTTGTACTTAACATTGTTATGAAAATTAAGCTTATTTTGCTATACTCCGCGAAAAGCAGGAGAATCTGTATTTCTCTTATTTGTCTTAACTGTTAATTGTTTAACTTAATAATTATTCCTTGTAATGTCAACATCTCCTGAGGATTCTCTGGTTTCGGAGCGAACCGTGCGTCGAGTTTACGTGGGCGAAGATCAGTTTAGTGTGGAGTATAAAGATTGAAGAAATTATAAATTACACCATACACATTCTCCCGCTTTTCGCGGAGTATAGCAAATTAAGCTTAATTTTCATAATATATCATGGAATTCCGCAAAGTAACGCCTTATTCTATCCAAAACTTAGCTTTGTTTCAATGAAAACTGAGGTCACACCGTCACCAATCTTCATGTTTTTCGAAAGTCGACGTTTTTTAACCTCGTATAGGCATAAGTGGTTATGGTTTATACATTATTTCTATTTCGATATTCGAACATGTTATGTTTGTGTATCTTGTTAAGTCAGTAAGTGTTTTGTGTTTTGAGATATGCATCGTATTTTAGCTATTCACTGACTCTTTTACTTCGACCTTCGAAAATCCGACCCTCTAAAATGACAATAGTACACCTTTTTACCGCCATGTTCTGGGGGTTCAAAGTTTGTGAAAAGGGGGAAAATGTTTGTGAGATGGACATGAATGTTTTTCAATGCCTGGGCATTTATCTGTATTTTATTATTATTTATGTAAATTACCTACTCATAAAAATATTCATCAGTCTTCTTAGTACCCATAACACAAGCTACGCTTACTTTCGGGCTATCTGCTTGTTCCATGGATTATCACAATAAAAAAAAAATAGGAAAAAAGTAACATGAAAGAAGGAAGGATCCCAGATGTGATATTATAAATTACTTCCATTTTTTTTAAGCTTAGCGATAATACTACATAATTTTTTTTTTTTTAGATCTACAGCTAAATTTAATGTCACATCAAAAAACAACGCAGACGAAGTCGCGGGCAACAGCTAGTCATTTATAACTTAATCAGTTCAGGTTTGGATGAGAAAACAGAGGATTACAAAACGACGATATCGACAATTTTTCTAGGCGCTACAGCTCTATAGCCCCTATCGTATTTAAGCACTCTCGAAGCACCATCTATTTATCACATTTGTTCCAGCTATACCATCGTCTTAAAACAGCTTCGAATACGATCTAAATTCAATAACTAGTCGATAATAATGCAACCTAGAAGATTCGTGTTCACTCACGATAACAGGACTTTAAAGTCACCTACAAAAATACCCACGTATTCTAATAAGACGTACTCGTTGCACTGGTTTTCGGCCGTTATTTTGACATTTTTATCACTCTTGATGGATGCTATTGACGTATTATTTGAAGATAGACACTGTGCTGTAATTTTCCGATACTTAAAATATTTCAAAATTATCAGAAGATTCTCTAAGCGTTCACATTATAATACTATCTTAATCTTTATGGCATGTCGTGGAGATATGATGATGGATCACCTAAATTAAACTTCAATTATTACAAGATATTGTATACAGGGCCCTCATAAGAAGTCTCAGAGTCACTCAGCGGGCGATGGAGAGAGCTAGTATCTCTACGTGATTAAATCAGAAATGAGGATATCCGTAGGAGAACTAGAGTTACCGACATAGCTCAGCGAGTCGCGAAGCTGAAATGGCAATGGGCAATGCACATAGCTCGGAGAACCGATGTACGTTGGGTTAAGGTGCTGGAATGGCGACCCCGCACCGGTAAACGCAGCGTAGGTCGGCCCCCAACTCGGTGGACAGATGACGTCAGGCGAGTCGCTGGGAGCCGCTGGAGGCAAGCGGCTCGAGACCGTGGATTGTGGAACTCCCTACAAAAGACCTATGTCCAGCAGATGACGTCAATTGGTTGAATGATGATGATGATGATGATTCTATACAGTAGTTTCTACACTCTTAATATTCTTATTAAAAAATCCAAAATTAGGTTTAAATCACATATATAACTCACAAATCACTAACATAAAATCTTTTTAGGGCCGATTGGCGCAGTGGGCAGCGACCCTGCTTTCTGAGTCCAAGATCGTGGGTTCGATTCCCACAACTCGAAAATGTTTGTGTGATGAACATGAATGTTTTTTAGTGTCTGGGTGTTTATCTGTATATTATAAGTATTTTATGTATATTATTTATAAAAATATTCATCAGTCATCGTTGTACCCATAACACAAACTTCGCTTACTTTGGGGCTAGATGGCGATGTGTGTATTGTCGTAGTATATTTATTTATTTATTTAAATTGTATTAAACGTGGTGTGGAAATAGAGCTGACAGTTTATTTGTGTTTATGGTCTGCTAGTACATTGGTTTTGCCTTCACTTATATGCTATGCGAACACTTGCTTATAAATTAATGGCCGCCAACCTCTCCTTGTAAGTTTATACACGTTGTTTTGCGAAAGCTTTGTTTATATTAATGGTCTTGGAAGGAATACTAAAAATAAACCTTTATTCAACCAGGTTTTTAATTTTTTTTTGTTATTGAAAGGTCAGCACCGTCGTTGATATTGCTTGCTAGATGACTTGAAATATGTATAGGTATTAAAATGTAACGCCACGTTAATACTGCGATATACAACGTGTAAAAGAAAACCGAAATATTACTTCACATGCTTTTAAGGTACAGATTTACTGTCTCTGAGTCTTATCTGTGAAACCGAAACACTTATAGTTTTTTGAGTAACACTACCATAGTTTTTACTGAAAGAAATCAGATACAAAATTAAAATCATGAGACTTCTGTTACTTTGTTAGGTACGCGTAGCGTAGCGTAGGCACTATGCGCGTGTCGGTATTTAATCTTCAATCAATCAAGGTTGTTAAAGGTAAAAACTTAAGAATGTCTTAAATTCGTTTGTATCGAAAAATAATAGTATGCAGTCTAATACGGTAACGGGCTCAAAATGTAGGTGGTAAAGCACTTCTGTTAAACCCATACCCCTAATCGCTTTTCACGCGACTTCGTACCGGAAAACTAGTACTAGTACTAGTAGTATCGTTTGGGGTTAAGGTAGCTTTCGGTAGGGGGAACAAATCGATTTGCTTTTTGGAATAGAGATAGTTAAAAGTACGGAGAATGATATAGGGTACTTTGGTCCTGGGAAAACATCAAATCCCTAAGTATTAGGGTCTGCTGGCTGGCTTTAGGGTCTTACATAGGCAGCCCGCATGTACGCGTGTGGCTGTGTCTGTGTGTGGCTGCGGAGTCTGCGATTTTAACGAAAAGACACATCATTGTTTAAAAAATCGTCCTTCAGTAGTTGTACAGTCTTGTAATTCTGTATTTATGGTCGGTCTTATTAATATATCTGGCAAAGATTTTCAATTTACCAGACCAGCGAAGCCGCGGGTCAAAGCAAGTATTTAATATACTTTCATAATAACAGGAAGATTTAGCAAGAACAACAATAATATCAGTTAGATTTTGCATATAATAAATGGATTTCATTTGAAGACAGAAGATTCATGAATAGCAGACATCTTTGATTAATGAGACCTTTATGATAAGATAGTAACTAATTCACGCTTCGTAGGTAGGTATATAATGAATCTTTATCTTTTAGTCGTATTTTTATTAATTTAAAAATTCAATATAAGACTGTCCTTTTAAAATAAACCGTTTTTATTCAATTAGTATGTTATCATATTATGCTATTTCAGGTGCACCTTAAACTTGCTATAAGTTCTCTATTTTTGTACAAATTCTGGTGTGTCCGCAATAAATTACTTAACTTAAGAAGAGAGGAAAAGAGCAACTGCTGAGTTTCTTACCGGCTTCTTCTCGGTAGAATCTACCTTCCGAACCGGTGGTAGAATCACTACAAACAGACAGACTTGACGTTTCAAAAGTGCTTATATTAGGCCTACTTGAAATAAATAAATTTTGAATTTTTTGAATAAGCTTAATAATTGTGAACTTTATAGTGACAAGTGAATGTGATTCACGTAATCAAGTGGCACGTGTTATCGCGAGAATCTAAGCGCATTAGATCGTTGCAAGATAAAGTATAATACCAAAAAAAGTGAAACTGCAATAGATTAAACCACGATTACAAACTTTCCTGTTGCCGTCAATCATTAATCATTACAGACTAATGCCCGTTTTCACGTAACCTAGGAATCGCCTAAATCGAATGCCTAATGATTAAGGCTATGTGTCCAGAAAAAAAACGTTTCACCAACTCTTAGGTGATAACTATTGGTTGATGTAGGTATGCCAAGGAATCTCCTTAGATTAGGCATTACTTACCAAGGTATTGTCTAGTTCGTCGTTAGTGAAAGCATTAAGATCTGTAATAAAGTTAAAAAGTCTATTACAACCAGTGGCGTGCACATGGTTTTTGACCAAGGTATGTATAAAGAAAGGAATATGGCATAAAATGGAAAAATCCTTCGTATTTATGAGTTATACAAAAATTAAGGGTAGGCAGTGCTTTTGTGCATGTATGAAGTGCACGTCACTAATTACAACTACATAAAGTTATAGAACAAAGACGTTTCTTGATTTTGTTTTCTTTTTTTTTTTTAATTATTATTATGTAATCTTTATTTGTACACTACATGTGGTTCAGAATATATGTATGTAAGCAGAAAAACAGCCTTAACATAAAGGCGGCCTTATCGCTTATTACCAATCTCTGCCAGGCAACCTTAGGATTAGGAGAAAATTAAAAGACATACAAACGAATGAATACATAAACTATTTTTGTCAGCTATTTGTAAGAAGTTAGTAATAAAATAAAAAGCTTTAGTTCTTACGTAAAGTTATGAAATAAACACCTTTCGTGATGTTGTTGTTTATTTTATCAGCTCTATGTAAGATATTACAACTTCATGGCCGGAACAATATCTCTCTATAAAATCTGGCTGATAAAAATCTTCTATTAATAGACTGAATAATATAGTTAATAATACAAGTTTAAAAATATGTTAGACGCCTAAGTGCCTACTTCCTACCGGATTCCGGACGTTTATATAACTTTACAGTAATTTTAAACTGCCTCGATGATCTAATGGTTAGAAGGTTCAACAATGGATGGACAAGGATGCATAATTATATTTCATAACGAATCTATCTGTAAAATATTAAATCAAAAGAAGCTAATTTATTTTTTCATACAAACTAATTCAGAACATTACTTATGACAACCCTATTGAAGATAAAGAACCGACACGCGCATAGTACCTACGCTAATAAAGTGACAGGAGTCACATGATTTTAATTTTGCTTGTGACGTTAGAGGGCTGTAACTGAGTTCTTTCAGTAAAAACTATGGCAAAAGTCACAGATAAGTCACAAAGACAGCACATCATGATCCTTTAAAGCCTGTGAAGTATTATTTCGGTTTTCATTCACACGTTGTATAAAAGAAGATAGTTTTTTTTTTTTAAATCCTGAAGCTGATGACGTGATCACTTCGTCAGTTCCATTCGTATCGGTTAAGCAGTAATTTAAGACTCTCGAATGCGTTAGCACATGTGCCGCATCACGTGCATAAACACGTGCTTTAAAACACACACATGCACATTATAACACAACTGTACGTTTAATAGGCATGGTATCGTTTGTCTGAGGTTAACTCAGACACGTACAATGCAATATGACGGCCGACTGGCGTAGTGGGCAGCGACCCTGCTTTCTGAGTCGTGGGCCGTGGGTTCGATTCCCACAACTGGAAAAAGTTGGTGTGATGAACATGATTGTTTTTCAGTGTCTGGGTTTTTATCTGTATATTATAACTATTTATTATTATTATTAAATTCTTTATTGCACACACAAAAACAAAATACAAAGAAACGAATTTACAAATAAAAACTAATAAAACACTAGTTTAGGTGTGCAAAGGCAGTCTTATCGCTAAAGCGATCTCTCCCAAACAACCTTTGGCGATAGTAGTTTATGTAAGGAACGGGTTGGTGCAGCAATAAAAATTTCTACCTACATAAAAATATTGCAAACTAAACTACATACATGGTATAAATTCTAAAACTACACATATAATTATTATATAAAATATATATTGTTTATACATATAATTATAATAAACGACATACTATAACGCTACATACATAAAAAATAGTTTTTCAAACGACTTTTAAAAAGAGGCAAGGATTTTGCCTGACGTATGTCATCAGGCTGGAAATTCTAGAGTCTGACACAATGAAATGTAAAAGAATTACTATAATATTTCGTGCGACTGTACGGAACCTGTAGTTTGCTGTGCGGTGCAGGAACGTAGCCTGTTATTATCAAAAAAGATAAAACGTTCTTATTTTTGTGCATTTTATTCATAAAAATATTCAACAGCTATCTTAGTACTCATAACACAAGCTACGCTTACTTTGGGGCTAGATGGCGATGTATGTATTGTCTTAGTATATACACCTATTTGTAGAAATATTTTTGAAAGGGTTAATATGCATAATCTGTGGTCGGTATAAGTTGGAGTTTTAGACTGTGAGATGGGTGATAGCAAAGAAAACCTGGCTATGTTTGTGGTGGACTTTTCTTAGACCAGGGCTGGAACCCTCCTAGCTTTAGTTTTAAGTTAACGAATGCAGTTAACACCATCACTAACATTAGTGTAACATGTTAAATGTATGTACGCTTCATAAGTGCCTGTAATAAGGTCTACATGAATAAAATATCGTTGCATTTGAATTTGGAGTAGGAATTCAAAATGACAGGAACCCAGATCAAAACGGAAGGTCATATAAAATGGCGGGAAAAATAGAGGTAGTAGGAGTACAGACAGAAGTGTCAAGGGAAGATTGATGAAGTTATATCTTTGTAGTTAACTAACAGTGTAATAATATAAGTTCAGGTAGATTGATATTTGAGTTTATAAATGTACCATGTTGTAATTTGAGATACTAAAATGATTAACCGTTGTAAGATAGCAATATGGGGTTCTTTTATAGTTTAGTTTATAAAATGACAGATACCCTTTTTGTGTCATTCCAATCGTAAACATATTTAATTTATGACGTCAAACTTCAAAGCTCTTGTATGAAGAGGTGTCAATTATGATTTAAAAGTGAGATAGAATCACAGTCGAGTTGACACCGACCTGATAAAAACGCTAAATGAAAAAAACTCGTGTCTCGTACCATGACGGTTATGTATATGCACTTCACGACACGCCTGATATAACTTGATTATTAAGAAGGATGGACCAGACTAACAACGTCATTGATAATGCATTATCATTTATCTAAACAAAGGCGGTGATAGTCCAGCGAGTAGGACTTCGACTTCACTTTCGGGGGTTCGACTCCGAAACCCCGCACCTTAAATTTACTAAGTTATGTGCGTTTTAAGCAATTTAAATATCACTTGCCTCAACGGTGAAGGAAAGATCGTTAGGAAACCTGCATGCCTGAGAGTTCTCCATAATGTTCTCAAAGGTGTGTGGAGTCCACCAATTCGCACAGGGTCAGCGTGGTGGACTACGGCCTTAACCCTTTCCCACTGTGGTTTAATTATGATAATGACTGCAAACTAGCCTGGTGGTAAGTGATGATGCAGTCTAAGATGGTAGCGGGCTAACCTGTTAGGGAGTATGGTAGTCATACCCCTATTCGGTTGCTACGCGACACCACACCGGAATACTAGATCGCTGAGCGACAAGTCTTTGTCGGTAGGGTTGTGAGCCACGGCGTCCCATCAGACCAGACCTGAGGAAATTCAGAAATTATAAATTCCCAAATTGTGACAACCCCTACCCGGACTCGAACCAGCGAACTCAACTAATATGACCACAGCATTCACTACTGCGGCAGAAAGGTTCGTCAAAACAAATAAGTAATACGAATGAAAAAGAAATATTTCTCTCGTACAAATTTCATTAAGGGTAGACGTGCCTAGGCCATTACGTTATCAAACGGAACTATCGTTACAGACTCATAGTCTTTCCTTAAGTCCAGAACTAGACGTTTATGTATGAATAAGTACATAACGACTGTATGTACATAATTTTCCATATACATGTATATGGAAAAAAATAACAAGTACTTCCCAGAGGCTTATTTTATTTACATCACACAAAAAAATGTCATATACATTCACGCTATAGAACATCGTAGAACGACGCCGAAGGTCACATCGGTAGCTTACTTCCGTGGAAATCGGAAGTTAAAACGAACAGCTATCGATTAAAAAAAGCTACTTTAGTAGATTGACGCTATATTTACCACCAGTGAGTACATAACTGGTTGTAAATATTGCCTTTTCTATCTATAGTCTTGTATTGTGTTGATGCGATAAAAATGTTTCATCTTCAAATGGTCTTTATGGCTTAGGCCAAAAGCATGCTAATACACATTATACCTATGAATTCCTAAATTGTAATACAATAGATAAGAGAAAGCATTAG
This sequence comes from Pararge aegeria, assembly GCF_905163445.1. NCBI lineage: Eukaryota > Metazoa > Arthropoda > Insecta > Lepidoptera > Nymphalidae > Pararge > Pararge aegeria. Next base: position 2,206,501 of record NC_053195.1, on the reverse strand, counting down.
TCGAGCATAATTAGTGGAGTGCATAGGGGTTTTAACCAGAGTAGGCATAAAGCAGCAGATCGCATATAATTGATTTTTTTTAGGCTAGGCAGTGTATTCGTGCGTATATGAAGTGAGCACTTGGTGTATGAGTTGCTCCATAAAGGGATTTTCCCATTTATTGCTTAATATTTTCAAAATACTGTTGGAGCTTCCGCGCATCCAGCTCATCATTGATGCGAACCTTTTTGACTCAGACAGTACGTAAAGCCGTCGATCCCGATTTGTCTTATCCCGAAAATGTGAGAATAATCGTTAAAGCCCGCCTACACGCACTGTAGCAGCTTGGTGGGTGAATCCTCTAGATTTTTTCTACGAGAGCCTAACCCAGCAGTGACACATTCATCACCATCACATCAACCCATTACCGGACCACTTAGGGGCACGGATCTCCTCCCACAAAGAGAAGGGGTTGGGGCCGTAGTCCACCACGCTGGTCCAGTGCGTATTGGTGGACTCCACACACCTTTGAGTACATTATGGAGAACTCTAGGGCATGCAGGTTTCCTCACGACGTTTTCCTTCACAGTTGAAGCAAGTAATATTTTCATTACTTAAAACGCACATAACTCAGAAAAGGGGATTCGAATTTAGCCCCCGAAAGTGAATTCGAGCTCCTACCCACTGAACCATCACCGCTTCTAGTGAGAAATTAATAGTCAGCTAATGATGTTTTTTTGCATAATATTGCGTATGTTTGATGTAACATAATAAAAGTTGGTTTAAGTAAACTAAAGAAACATCTGGAACCATAAGTACACGTAGACACCTAACCAGTTTGACTTGTATGGAAGTTTCAGAGATAACATACCTACCGAGAAATTCTTACTAGTCTGTCGTACCAGTATCGATTAATAGCGCAAATGTATAGCTACCGGTGATATAACACCATGGGTGAATAGTTTTGAGGCATGAGAATAAAATTTTAATGGTTACACGTTTGTTTTGTCGTTGCGTTTATTTTATAGCGATAGCGAGTTGCTAGAGGTGGTAGAGTCACTACAAACAGACAGACTTAACGTTTCAAAAGTACTTGTAAAGTAGGTCTACTCGAAAGAACCGAGTATATTATCGGTAACCGAGTTCGAGGCACTCTAACTTTCCGAGTTTTTTTTTATTATTCCAATACAACTTAGCCCTAGTGTGTAATCTCACCTGGTGGTAAGTGATGATGCAGTATAAGATGGTAGCGGGCTAACCTGCAATTCGGAAAGTATAAATTCCCAAATTGCCACTACCGGACATCGAATCCGAGACCTTCTTCTTAAATTCACGGCGCTGAACATTGCGTCAGGGTACCAATGCGACCTTTTACATATATAATCTAATGCAGTATATATAAGAAGTTTATGTTATAAAAAACCGCACCATCCCGTTCGCCAAAGGTTGTCTGGAAGAGATCGCTTTAGCGATAAGATCGCCTTTGCACACAAATTGTTTATTTGAAGTTTTTTTTACTGTTATTTTGTTTCTTTTCTATTTTAATAAATGTGTATGCAGTAAACAAACAAACAGACGGATTGCGAAAGTAGCTCAATAAGAGTTCCATTTTAACTATTTTTGTGCGGAACCCTAATGATTATGAAATGCTTTCACATATAATAAGCCAGTCCAAAGTCCATTTCACGTGACGAAAGATCACGTTCCGTAAATACGTGTGGGTATCAAAGTTGCTGCGTCAGAGCATTCATAAACGCTGAATCTGCTGAAAACGCCGACAATGCTTCTTGCATTTGACCTGTCGGGCTATCAAATACCTGACTAGTGCGAAAACATGGAGTTAACTTTTTACTTGCTACCTGCGTTTATTGTTTGTTTGTTTTATTGTTTAGGAGTCTTGGTTCAATATACTACAGCAATACACACATCGCTATCTAGCCCCAAAGTAAGCGTAGCTTGTGTTATGGCTACTAAGATGACTGATGAATATTTTTACTAATAATATACATAAATACTTATATTATACAGATAAACACCAAGACACTGAAAAAAAAACATTTTCCAGTTCTGGGAATCGAATCCACGGCCTAGGACTCAGAAAGCAGGGTCGCTGCCCACTGCGCCAGTCGGCCGTCAAATATGTAAATTATAGTACGTTGTTCTTAGTTATTTAATACAATTATGAGATAATATTTAAAATACTATAGATTTAGACATTACTGAGTTTTTTTAATAAGGTAAATTTTATAGATATTTTTTTATTTGTAGTTATGAACAAGTAAGCAATATATAAAGAAACGAACCGAGAACAATCCGTATATTATAAGTATTTATGTGTATTATATTCATAGAAATATTCAACAGCTATCTTAGTCCCCTTAACACAAGCCACGCTTACTTTGAGGCTAGATGGCGATGTGTGTATTGTCGTAGTATATTTATATTATTTAAGTACCTAATTTTCAATAGCTTTCTAATAATAATGAAAGCAAAATAATACTTTGGGATGCATTATTGCGACTTTCTTAAGAAACAATTTATTTTTAAATAAACTATAGCAGCCTGTGTTACTTCCTGATAATTATTCCGCCTATTGGTAAAAAAATAATTTAAATCGGTAAAGTGTAGACAGTGGCGTGCATAGAGGGTATGCATAGGGTATGTAGATGATATAAAATGAAGAAAATCTCCAGTACGAGTTATAAATACTTAAGGGTAGGCTTTTTATAACTCTTACAATGCCTATCCTTAAGGTTTTTATAACTCGTACTGGAGATTTTATTCATTTCATATCATCTGCATACCCTGTGCATACCCTCTATGCACGCCACTGAGTGTAGATAAATAATGTTCAATTACAAGTTACGGTTTTTTGCTGTGAGGCCCACATACCTGCCGGTTGGCGCCGGCTCGAGGGACGGGGCGCTGTGACGAGTGAGGTCACTCAGTGCTTTGTTGCGGGCGCTCGATAACGTTACTGTCGATATCGATATCGATGTTTATGTTAGAAACTCGAAAACTAGGTTGATAGCGAAGTAGTACTAATATTATAAATTGGAAGCTGTAATAGCTTGTTGGTTAGGGCTTCGGCTACCTTGGCAGGCACCTCTGACTTTTCGAAGTTATGTGCGTTTCAAGTAATTCAACGTCCCTTGCTTTAACGGTAAAGCATAACGTCGTGAAGATACATGCATGTCTGAGAGATCCCCATAATGTCCTCGAACATAATCATTTTTTGTTATATGTATAATGATAAGAGATCTGTTTATCGCACGTGCTAAAACACGTGCTAAAAAATATGCTAATTCCACTTGCAAAATGTTGTTAGCTAAGTAGCAATATGCGAAAGTTTATCTGTTTTTTATTTGTTTGCTTGTTACCTATGATCGGCTGAAGTGCATCGATTTTGACAAAATTTAAAATATACCCTTTGTTACGTACACACGGCTCCACAGGCCATGTTGGCGAAATTTTGCATTGAGCTACGAAAAATGGGAAGACAAACCCATAACATAATACAATTTGACGGCCTTATAATAATAATAATAATAAAATAAATATACTACGACAATACACACATCACCATCTAACCCCAAAGTAAGCGTTAGCTTGTGTTATGGGTACTAAGATGACTGATGAATATTTTTATGAATAATATACATAAATACTTAGAATATAGGGCCTTGGACTCAGAAAGCAGGGTCGCTGCCCACTGCGCCAGTCGGCCGACGAATAATATGGTGATAAGGAATAGCGATCTCTTCCAGACAACCATTGGGGTATATAACACAGGAGATAAGATATAGTTCATGCATACAAATACATACGATTTAAAGTATAACCATAACAGCAACCAGCAAGTTATTTATTATATACAAATGGGCTTCCACTTAGCAGTGGCGTGCATACAGGGTATACACAGGGCATGCGAAGGGTATGTATAAATATATAGCAGATGATATAAAATAAAAAAAAATCTCTAGTAAGTATGACTTATAAAAACTTAAGGTTGGTAAATACCGATACGAGGTATAAAAACTTAAGCGTAGGCTTTTAATAACACGCACGCACGCCCATGCCTTAAATAACACGCATGCACGCCCATGCCTTAAATAACACGCATGCACGCCCATGCCTTTTGGGATGAAAGGTACTAAGCAATTATTGAGGTAAACTTTTCAAAATCTAGGACAATTCAATTTCGATTTATAGTTAAGAACATTTCGTACACACTAAACGTTATAAAAAATAAGCAGTCGTAATTTCCGAAACGGCTATTGTTCATACGTTATCGATAAAATTAAATACTATCGTACGTGACTCCTCACTGGATGCGCAGCGTCAGAGCGGCGGGGGACCGGTACCCCGCGACCCCGCCGCCCCCCGCAGTTGTATAAAGCATCGTACAACACGCGCGCCGCGTCTTACGCTCCGAAGCCGCCGTGTAGCTCCGTGCTCGGTCGTACGCCAAGCCACGCGGACCCACGGACCTATTTGTGAAAGTGCGATCGCTACGATTTCTCGGTAGTGAGAGTAAACCGAGCCCGTACCAGCGGAACCTAAACTTAATTCAACAGTGGTGTGAATTGTCTCGCGAATACAAGACAGAGTTCAATGGAAGCCAGGTTTGTGAATTGCCGGAGCTTCCAGCAGATCAAGCCGCCCGAGAAGAGTTTAGCACCGCCGCCGACGGTGAAAGGGCTGCTGTCTCGCTTCGGAAGCCAGGCTCAAGCTTTGTTCGCGCCGAAGAAACCACGATTCGGCTCCACTGTAGCTATACATAAGTTGAGGGAGTCTAAGTGGTTCAAACACGATGAGCAAAATATTTTGTGTGCGGTGCTCGAGTCTGGATTCGTTTTGGAGGTTAGGGCAGAGGACCCTTTGCCACCGGACTCTACGTTGTCCCAAGACTACCATATGTACGCCATTGCCATGTGGAAGAAGGGTAAAGGTATGCTCATCTTGAAAACTAGTATTTCAATTCAATAAAACCTTGAGTTGTCGTATTTAATGCATTAAGAAATAGGCGTTGATCGATGACGTTAGTACGCACGGAGGCGTGGTGCAGAACTAAACCGAATGTGAATAACTTTGGTAGCGGTCGTGCGGCGTCGTAATGAGCTCACGATGAGATTCGATTTGTAAATAATTCATAAATCGTACCGCAAAGCATGCTCGTTCGTTGTATGACGTATATTGCGGGGGCGGGGTAGTAAATTAATTGTAATGGACAATCTATGCAAATTCTACACGTAAAATTTTTAAAGAAATCGATGAGAAATTAACAATATGAGACAATTGAATGTAACTACTGAAGTGTTACGATTTACAAAGCATCGCAGTTAATTGTCATTGAGCTATAAATAGGTTGCACTTTGCGTTCTTTCTTATCTGCAAATTAAATATAAATATCTGAAGTAGCCTTGCCGAGTCTTAAACAAGGCAACTTTCTTCTTCGCATAAATAATCCTTGGTAAACACAATTCTCATGCTGACATCTCAATAGGTTTTCTACTGATTAGGTATGTATGAACGCTATGGAATTTGTACAAACGGTTTCCTGCATACTCGCGCATGGTTCATTTGGCTTGCTAATAGGTTTTGCATTCGTGTTTACAACGAACATATGTTTCGCGTTGCAGAAAAAACAAAAAACCCGGAACAGATAGAGGTGTACACCGTTCAGCAAAAGGGTGTGCGCAAACGTATAATCAAGACAACCTTGAGTGCCTTCTGGAAGAAAGACTCCGTCATACGAATCAACAACGTAGACGACAAGCAAGAGACCCCCAACACTGAGAAGGACATCAGAGCAAAGGTACAAACAAAAACCAAAGCACGAGGCACAAGTTTCCAATTCGCACTTTTCCTTGATTAAGCGTTATCGGATAAATCATTACCTTATCTAACTCTTGTTCCGGAAGTAATGTAGAGACTTTAACTAGAGATTACGAGCGTAGTAAGACAAGATTGTGTTGTAAGTAAAGCGTACATATAATTTGTAGAAGTCAAATGTTTCAATACCGATTGCATAACACGGCCTTCTTACAATGTTTTGACACGCTACATGCATTATAAATTTGCGAAAGATTGCCAATAGCCAATCTTAACCCAGATAGATTTAGTTTTATGAACATTATAAAACCCTCTTATTGAAAAGGTCTCTATTCCGTTTAAAGTAAATCGCTTTTTTTCTGTAACCACACCAGTTTTGATTATTTTATCTATTTCAAAATAAATTTGCCCTTATTCGGGCATACTTTCAATTAAATTACGTTATGGTTGACCTTAAAAGGTTTTTGCTCCATTTAGAAACAAATCTTACCTCTGTAGGATAGACGTCAGAATTGGAAACCTCTTATTTCAGATAGCCTCATCGGGGCTTTCGTTTTTCGGAAAGTGAACAGTGGGACCTACTAAGGAGCTTCTACTGATTCCAGCTCGAGATGGCAACAAAATCCAGATTCGAAAGAAACTGGCATAATACACTGCATTTCGTCCATTGGTGCCGATATGGGGAGACTCCGCAAGAAGCTCGCATGAGACAGGTAAATTAACAGCAAAAATAGTATCTGCGTGTAGCAGAACTTGGAAAACTTAGGGACAAGAACTTTTTGGACGTAATTAGACAGTTCACACGGACAAACTATTATACGAGCAAAACCAGAGATCTAAGATGAATTATATTAAGATGTTTATTCATGAGGCTTAGTTAATCTATAACAAAAATTATACCAATGATGAACGCTCTAATTTCGCCTAAACGTAAAGTTAAATGTAAACAAACTAGTAGAACACGTGTAAGAATTTTCTAGAACTCAAGTACGCGAATTAGAATATCTTTTTTTATTTGTTTTGCAAATACCGTTATCGTTAGATCAGTTGTCTTTTTCCGCTCTTCATTTTGTTATTCGAGGTTCTAGAATTACTGTATGTTATTTTTTGTTTTATGCATGTTACGAGTCTGTCTTTACAATGTTTTTATCTATTTTATACTACACTATCAGCTTTAAGGTGAACGTTATTTCAATATTATAATTCTTAATCATCGTCCACCATTTTTCCAAAGCAGTACAGTTTTGTTTTTCAAACTATCGATTACAGTCGTGTCTTAAAGAAAGAGTCTTTAAATATATGGCTGCAAATACAGTTGAACGTATATTCTCCAAACGAAATTCAGAGGAGTGAGGAGTGTTTTTTTTTTTTTTTTAAAGGTAACACTTGTATTAGATTTGCCAGTTGAGTTTAGTTCGGAGATTTCTGTAAAACCGACCTTGCACTAACGGCACTTTAAAATTAATTGCCACTAATTTAAATCTGAACTAATTTGACAAAAGTATTGCTATTCTATCAATCATGGAACAATATGATCAGGATGGTAAGAAACTTTAAGAAAAAGGTTAGTTTAATTAAAAATTTGTTTGCTTAGCGCAAATATTGAAAGCACATTTTTAAGCAGTAAAATAAATTGTAAAGGCAGTTTCTGTACCCTAGTTTGAATTACTATCATTCCATCATCAGACACAAACTCATTTAATAGCTTATATTCATCGCTTGTGTGATTGTCTGGACGCCGTATCGAAACTTCGATGAGGACTTCGATATCGCATTACTGCTTTCATCAAATCCATTGCGAGGACATTGAAAACTGGGCACATCAGATACCACGGAAAAGCATGGGCTTCATCGATGGGAAACGAATTAAAAAAAAAGAGAAACGCACAAAGTAGCAATTTTGTTACAGATCAGCTTAACGACGTCGAAAACACCTATGATTATCATCTTTTGATGGTATTCGTTGAGGCGCTTTGGACATACTGCTGGCAACATAACCATACCGGTGAGGTCCTTTATATTAAAGAAAAAAAATGTGGATTCGGTAATGTACCGGAATTCAATGTGCCCTGTGTGTTAACTGTGTTATCGTGTGATACATCCTTAGTCTGTGTTACTTTTTCTTTCCTATGATAACGCTTTTAGAATATCTAGATTTTTTTACAGAGGTGCCTATACTATAGCTCTTCAAGGTTATTGCGTTTATACCTTAAATTGACTTCTTTCCTACGGGTAATTCTTTAAGGAAAATAATATTAACATCGGTTGCGCCATCTAATATTTCTTTAGCAGCATCAAAAGTTATAGGAATATGTGATGTAGGAACTGATCCGCAAATATATTATTTTTATAAAGTCCAAAAATTAAATTAAGATTGAATTGAATTTTTTTTTATGTTTGAATGATACGACCTTCAGATGGCGAAATTTTTCAGTTGACAGGTGTATATCACTCGGCATCGGTTTAATAGCTATTTTTAAACAGTATAGGTACTTTCCTAATCCGCAAATGCATACAAAATTGAAGGTGGTTTAGTTTCTTGTAAATCTATTATTCTTAGAGAACACTAGTGTAATAACGAAGGAAAACGAAGTCATAAATTTTATCGGAACCGTTTCACTATCAATTTGACGGCATCAAGTTAACTTGGTAATTTAGAAAGTCAGTCACCAGTTTCGTTTTTATTTTATTCAATCCTTGGAATGCTTTCATTAAGGATCTTATAGTATTTGTACTGAAATCATTTTTTAAAACTTATTTGTCTTTTGATAACTAGTATTACTATCACAAAAGAAAAGCCTCATATTGTTTTAACGGCCAAAGTGTTATTCGAAAAGCAAAGTTACCAAACCGTATACCGCGTCGTTATAGTATTTTGTGTGGGATGACCAGTTAGACTGGTTCGAACACATAACTGCTTTGTGTTCAGTAAAAAAAAAAAAAACAATCCAATGTGGGTAACCTTGTATGGTATGTATGACTCGTGTGTAAAATATTCGTAAACATAAATTTTTAACTTGATTAATTGACTTGGTGAATGGCGCTTTGTTATAATATAAATCTCTAACAGAACAGAGGTCTGTGTGAAGTTTTTTTTTTTTTTTATAATAGCTACATGAATAATATTCACTTCAACTGCAAGATAAATGGAGATACGATCTTTAATTATTATTATTTCGGAATAATTTGAATTTTTTTTAAAGGAACAATAGTACGTAAGTGCGACTATCTTTGTGATTATATTTTTGCATTCGGTTATGTTTCACCGTCAAAAATAGTTTCTTAAAATCAATTATTTTTTAATATAAAACAATATGTGCTTCTAAAACATAAGCATGTTAATGAGAAAACATGGAATTAAGAACGTACAGAAACTTTGTACACGACTAATATTGTAGCATCAATCTACTTAAGAATGGTTTCTCGAACAAACTGTCAGTCACTTGATACTATTTAGCAGTTGACAGTAATTATTTTACCTCTAATGTTTTAAATGTTCACTATAAAATGGAAAAATGGAACTTAGAACTTGGAACTATTTGAAATGTTTGTAATAAGTTCTTAAGCATTTTTTTAATATCATACTTATGATTTGGTTAGATTGGTAGTATGTAAACCTCAGAATTAATAACACACATAGCTTTGTGAGCTAGCAACATTCCGCCGGAAAAAAGGGAGACGTTCGCGGGGCGTTTTCACTGTTTTTGGGACACAATTAACTGTACCTATATAATAATGGCTAAATGAGGATTACATATGTTCTTAATTCAATCCAAGACCAATAAGTTAATAGCATTACTTGTCTGTTACACCTTCATTATAAAGAATATTTAAATGCGCGAATCGAGGGCAATATGAATATTTAAATAAATGTAAATATGTTTGTAAAGTATTCATTCAAACTAGCTACAGGTAGTGGTTATTTAAAAAAACCTTCTGTAATGTTACTTGGCAGTTGGCACCGTTCTCAACTGCATAATAATATACTATTGACAGAGGTCATTGACACAAATAATATCACTAACTAGCTTTCACACTTTAGGTTTCGATATGTCTACATAGTATTACATAAATTTAATGTTTTTTTTTTTATGTTGATAGTTAAATACGAAACAAAATCAAATTATTTAGTGAAAAGCCTATTTTGTATATTCCCATATTGTTCAAAGGATGACATGTATATAAATAACAAACACTTTGATATTTAGCGGAATAATTATTTCTTTGTCTATTGTTTGCATTTGCCTTCGAGTATACACATTATCAGTACTATACCGCAAAAAGTAGCCTAATTGCTAGAGAGTGACTTGCGTAATGTTTAGGATACATTTTTGTATTTATTTGCTGTTAGCTTTTTTTCGGCGTTCTGGCTTTTTGTTGTTTCCTAAGGTTATTGTAACCTTTAATACTCTGCAGTTTTTAAACTATCTCTATGCAGGACAAATAAAAGAAACATCGCTTTTGTAATAATAAGTTTATACAAAGAAGCATTCGATCGCTTTAAATAAATATTTGTCAAACCAAATTTGAAGTAGCATAGGTAGAAGACCGTTATCACAAACGACAGCGGAATGTTTTAGCAATGAGTTCATATACCGAATTACATTTTAAACATAATTAACGACTGTTTCCATCAGCGATAGCCGGCGATACATTAAAAGTTTATTCAGTTGCATTTGACATTGTTTATATACTTGCAACTGTACGTACATTACATGTAAATGTATTCAATAAGGAAGTTAAACGCTATTTTACCAAGATAAAAGATGCCTTTGCCACTCTCCGAATGTTGACCTACCTCTTTACAACACATCACATGTAATAATTTTAGATATACCAAAATTAAGTGTGTTGCTGATAGCAAACCAAAAGGTAAAGTTTATCTCTGAATAAATAAAAAAAAATTATATAAATGAAAGTCACATAAGACCTTTTGCTAGATAGGTTCTTCGCTTTCGCTTAATTCAGTTGAAGATGTTATTTAATTTTTATAATTTGGGTGTTTTTACCGCGAAACTTAGTCATTAAAAACATATTTGGAAAATTTATTTGAACTAAATTAGTTTATACGAAATTGCATATTTTTATTTGAATCAAATAACTAACAATGAAATAAAATTTAATAGTTTTTTAAATTCTTGTATTTAATAATACCATAGATAGCGTATATCACTCGTGACAATTTATGAGTAGCAAATTAATACCAATTAAATTTTATCTATGGCAAGGTTGGCCGCGAATGTCACTGTAACTCGAGTGACATTACCAATTATTAATTTGGGTTAACTGTGCTTCGGATCACGCTTCGGGTCAACTGTTTTAATTTTATCAATACAAGTATGCTAAAGACACCCTTCTGTGGCTTTATTGGAGTAACACTTATAGATATTTTTTTGCTGTAGGTTACACATCTATATAAATTGCACAGTTTTACTTCAATACGAAAAAATAATAGGATTAATTTAAGATTTTCCCATTTAATTGGTCTTTTTTTGTATCAATTTCTAAGTAACATATGAACTTATTTATTTATTATTTGTACTGCTCTAACTTTTGACCTTATTTAAGTTTTATTTAAAAAAAATCTTGTATATTGGTAAGCAAGTTTGACTATAGTCAAAAGTCAAAATTATCTTATTTGATGCGTACATTAAATGTGTACATGGTAGTGAGATGACTACATATCACAAGTTTCTGGGTTCGATTCCCCGATAGGATTAAAATAATTTTAGGTAGGTCTGATTGAATGATGAATGTAAAACAAAGTACCCTTAATAATCTTCAATATTTTCCCTTGTTACAGATAAGCGAGTCGCTTAAGTGGGGCAACATTGGCATGAATATGGGCGTGATGCTCGTAAGCCAAAGCAACGCTCGTGCTAAGGCGAAATCCGTCTGAGTGTTGCAGGCCGGCGATAGTGCCGGCACATGCTACGCTTGCTTCTGGCAACCCACGCCCGGGAACATAGACTTCGTTTGAATTTCGAACCTGATATTAGGTTCTTTATCATTCCATTGCCGTAAATTAAAACAAAAAAATATTTAGATTAGCAACACAGACTAAAGAAAAATTTCTAATGGCTCCCTAAATGTACTTCGATGTGCATGACACTTAACCTTGATGAACTTGTTTGTATTGAGTTGAGATCTTCTTTAGTCTGTGATTAGAAAGATTCCAAATTTGAAAATGTTAGATTATTTAAATGTTTTGTCTATGGTGGCTCGGGTTACGGATATTAAAATTTTAAAAATAAATAACGGAATCTCTCGCATTATATTTAAGAATGAGGTCCGTCTAATATAAATTATTTATGAATGGTTGATAGAATTCGAAAATAGTATTGCGTTGTGAATATTTAAGAGGTACTTTATAATCGGAATCTCTTGTGACATCAGGGGTCCGAATTTCTTCTTATTCTGTTTTAAATACGTTCAGTTTTCCTACGTTCCATTTTATTAAAAATTAAATTTTCCTTCAGTCTTACTTTTTTTTATTTCATGTTCAGGAAGTATAAATAATGTGAGGGATTTAAGAAGCTTTAATTTTATTTAGAATTTGGTTTAATCAACGTAAATTAACATTCCTTTCATAAGAAAAGACGCGCCCCGCGGCTTCAAATATAAATAAATAATTAATTATTGTACATGTTTAATTAAATCGTATTATCTGACGTATTGTTTTACACCTATGAGAATAATGATTGTGCGAAAAGTTATTTTGTCTTTGCGACAAAAGATTTTCGATTTAATAAGACTGTTTTGATTTTTGAAAGTGTTATTTAACAAAACTACGAAAAACGCGTGTATCTTACCAAATATGATATGAAGTTTCCGTTATAAAAAAAAATCTTCTGTACAATACAGAAATGTATTCATAAATTCTAGTATCTTGTCTATAAGTCAGTTTCTTGATAACTATAATTATTACAAAATTTAAAAGGTATCATCAATTAATAAAATTACTTTAAAATTTTCTTCGGCCCTTTGTACTTAAACATTTAATCAATTTTGATCCAATTTTGGCCCATTATGAGTTTGGGTTTGTTAAAGTGCATGCCAGAAATCATTAGTTATTGGTTCCTTCTAAATAAAATATTAATATTTAAAGTTTTAAGTTAAAACTCATTTCAGATCTCAGTCCTGCTTCTACGTTATGGCATCAAATTTACTTCTGCAGTAGTTTTTTAGATTTATTTTTAATTTTAAACAATTGGCATAACCTTTAATTAAGACATAAGTACCTACAGCATTATCTACGTATATTTACAAACGGGCATAACTTGAAATAACTATCTATCGAGCGAGAAATATATCTACGGCGTTTTTGACGCCGAACTGATGAACCTACGTTAAGTATATCTATCCACAGACTGATTTGTCTTTATAGAGGTTTTCATTCGTAAACTTCGTTCAATCCGATATTTTACGAATATTATAATCACATAGTTTTTCGTAGTTGGTGCGTTAATGAGTATTTGTTAAGTATTCATATTTATAAAGTGAAATAACGACCTAATGTGAACGTGTTTATGTGACACACGTTCGACTGTTTGAAAGTCACTGATACAAGTTGATGTTATATTTATGAGGCATTTTTTTTTTAAATAAACGTTTTAAATGAAAGCTGAGTTTATATTTCATTATTATACAACGTGTAACGGAATTACGAAATCCTGTTGAAGGGTGCATAAGTATTTTTCATAAGGAATCGAAATGTAAAAATATTCAATCAAATTTTTCCATACAAACTAATTAAAAACATTTTAAGTGTTTACTTTTGACAACCCTATTGAAGGTAAAAACCCGACACGTGCATAGCACCTACGCTACGCTACGCGACGCGTACCTAATAAAGTAATAGGAATCACTTGATTTCACTTTAGCATGAGTTATTAGGGTTGTATCTGATTGCTTTTAGTAAAAACTATGGCAGTGGTTTACTCAAAAACTATTAGCGTTTCAGTTTTACAGATAAGTCTCGGAGACAGTAAATAATGTTCCTCTAAAGCCTCTGACGTATTATTTCGGTTTTCAATTACACGTTGTATATTTCCTGTGTGTTTTCCTTTTTTCTGAGGGTTTACAGTCCATCATCAATAACAGCCTATAACAGTGCACTGCTGGACTACATGCCTGTCCGAACGATGGTTGCCATTCCAGCACCTTGGAACCCCAACGTTCATCGGTTCTCCGAGCTATGTGCCCCGCCCATTACAACTTCTTGCTGTAGGTAACTGTAGTTCTTCGACGGATCTTCTCATTTGATCACGTATAGATACTCCCAACATAGCTCTCTCCATCGCCCGCTGAGTGACTCTGAGCATTCTTATAAGCGACCACGCTTCAGATACGTGAGTTATCAATTTTATAAATTTAAAATGCATATAAGAATTTTCCGAACCGGCAGAATTTGAACCTGCCACTCTCTGGCAATCGCGGCCTGAGCGCTTTTTCCATATAAGCGACGGCTCTCCTACCCGCGTCGATGCCGAAATTAGTATATCCCTTTCACATCAGTCTTATAGCGACTGTAGCGTCATCTAGTAGGAAACGTTGCAGTTTCGATCTACTTTTTCAAAGGTCCATATTACAATGAGACACGTTTGAAACAAGAGATGACACATTGCTTTTTTATAATTTTTATTAGAGTTTCTACCTACACTTGGAGGAGTTATCAATTTTATTATTACACTCTATATACATTTAAAATGCATGCATAAAAATTTTCGGGACCGACAGTATTTGAGCGCTTTCTCCAATTCGTGTTTTTACCATCGACGGAGCCGTAGCTTGGCTCCGTCGATGGTAAAAACACTGATAAAAAAACTAAAAAAATCTTATTTTCTATATTGAAAATTGGAATAATCTTCTCAAATTAGTGTATTGTCATCGGTCCTCGATATGTCTACAAAGTTTGAACGAAATCTGACCGTTCAAAGTAGGACAAAATCTAACCTCAAAGGGTTCGGTTACATACATACAGGTGAAGCTAATATAAAGCGTGTAAAAATTATGTGAGTTATCACCGGCGCAACGCACTGTTCGAAGACATCGGCGTCCATGTTCACTGTGAGAGACTGAAACCGGTGTCGCTGTAAGTTGCCACTTACCTCTCTCAGCAGCCCGAACAGCATATCGGTGGAAAGGGACCGCTCGTGGGCTTCGTCCATGATCACTGCGCAGTACTGGTCGAGGTCTGGTTCGCGCAGCCCCTCGCGGAGTAGGATGCCGTCCGTCATGTACTTGATCACCGTCCGCGGCGACGTGCAGTCCTCGAAACGGATCGCGTAGCCCACATCGTCACCTGGATTGAGGGAAACATTGCGTTCAAGTGAATTCAAAATTCTAAATTCAAATTCAAAATTTCTTTAATCATGTAGACCTAACACAGGCACTTATGAAGCGTTCGTACGTTCATTTGACGGCCGATTGGCGCAGTTTGCAGCGACCGTGCTTTCTGAGTCCAAGGCCGTGGGTCGATTCCCACTACTGGAAAATGTTGGTGTGATGAGCATGAATGTTTTTCAGTGGCTGGGTGTTTATATGTGTATTGCTATTTAGTACCCATAACAGAAGCTCCAATTACTTTGGGGCTAAGTGGCGATGTGTGTATTGTCGTAGTATATTTATTTATTTAAACATATATGTTAACATAATTGTAAGGGGATGGTGATAACTTCGTTCGCCAAAAAAGCTACGAGGGTTCCAAACGCGCCCTTGTCTAAGAAGAGCCCACAACAAACTTATTCAAGTAAATTTTTTTTTGCCATCACCATCTCACAAAGAGGTAGAGGTTTTAACGACCTCCCAAACGGAACGCTGAGGGCTTCGAATTTAAGTGCCTCCCAAGTGCCGTCATAGGGCTAACCTGCAGACGAATAAAAAAAAGGTATTGAAGCGGACCGTAAGCGACGTCGCAGCAGTGGCGTGTATACAGGGTATGCATTCAGACTTAACTCGTACTAAATCAACGATCGTTAGGGGCCTAATTAATATCCCACTTCTGCAAATTAACCTCATCCCACTCACTGGCGTGCACACAGAGTAAGTACTGAGCGAGCAGATGATATAAAATGGAGGAAATCTGCAGTATGAGTTATAAAAAACTCAAGGGTTAACTCATAACTCATACAATTCCCTACCCGCTAACCGCCCAGCTGGTATATATGCCGACTCTTACCCAATTTCACTCCCATCTCGTCGGAGACACGCTTGGCCACAGACATGGCGGCCACGCGACGCGGCTGGGTGCAACCGATCATGCCCATACGACTGTAGCCCTCTTCGTGCAAATACTGAGTCAGTTGGGTTGTTTTGCCGCTGCCCGTTTCACCTAGAACAGAAAAAGAAAACTCATTTCGGTTTTTTACACACTAGCTTTTTAAGCCTACGTTGTTTTCAGCGTGGATTTAATTTACCGGGAAATGTAGCTTAAATAAATAAATAAATATACTACGACAATACAGCCTGCGTTTATTGTTTGTTTGTTTTATTGCTTAGAATTCTTGGTTCAATTCACGTATGTCAATAAATTTAAATAAATTAAAAATATATATATATACAACAACAATACACACATAGCCATCCAGTCCCAAAGTAAGCGTAGCTTGTGTTATGTGTACTAAGATAACTGATGAATATTTTTTATGAATAATATACATAAATACTTATAATATATAGATAAACACCCAGTGTAAAACATTCATGTTCATCACACAAATATTGTCCAGTTGCGGGAATCGAACCCACGGCCTTGGACTCAGAGAGCAGGGTCGGTCAAGTCTGTTGCGCCAATCGGCCGTCAAAAGCTTAGGTCAATATCTGACACTTTAAATTATTGCGGATAAGGAACTCTAGGATAAAGAAGAATCTAGAGTAATATTATTGTGGTTTTCATAATGAATTTTATGAAATTCAACAGATTATATATAAATAAAATAGTAGATACCATCAACAACCCATCAACTGCTTTCCTACAAAATTACTATTAGGGGTTTGGATAAAAACAATCATTGAAAGTCTTAGTAGGTAAAAGGTGTAGAGGTCTGGATTACTTGATGCGAATTGAGAATTAGTTCGCATCAAGTGATATAATATTTTAATAGTTGCTGTGTGTGCCTGATCGTGTATCTGCGTGTTTTTGTTCACACACACACAGCGCTCGTGATTGTGTCTATGTGTATTTGTTTGTGTGTGTGTCAGATTGTGTTTATGTGTGTTAGTGTGCGTGATCATGTTTCCCGAACCCCGATTTTGATTTTTATATTTATTTATAATGGACAACCAACAGTAGATGCATTAAAACTTACTCTTTTTTTGGAATGAGTCACATAGTAAATGTTCAACTATTTACAGGTTATCACAGCATGCATTAAAATGTAAAAAGCCATTCTTATAAATTATTTACAATTAACTATTAGTCTGTTAATAAAAACCTTTAAAAGTATATATAATATTTATTTATTGTGTGTGTGTGTGTGTGTCAGTTTGTGTTTATGTGTGTTAGTGTGCGTGATCGTGTATCTATAATATAATATTTCAAGCTAAGTTACAATGAAAAATTTTGTTTCTAAACGAATTATTTAGTAAGGGTAGAAGAGAGTAGAGGAGTGTTATTAGCTGTGGTATTAGCACTTAGCATCAAGTGACCTGCTAACTTGAAGAAAAAAAACTCGTTATGATAATAGAATAACACAATACGTACCAACTATAATAATCACGTTATTCTCCCGGATAACTTGCATCAACTCCTCCCGCACCGCGAAAACCGGTAAGAATTGCCTTTGCTCCGATAAAGTCTTCTTTTTCACGAAATCCGACTTCGACTCTGGTTCTTGGCCCTCTGAAACGTTATTATGTTATGACAGATGCAGAAACTGCTAAAGTCTATGATTTTTTACTTGTCTTATAATATAAACAACGTTTTCATAACTTTTTAGTTTGAAAATATAAAAAAAATACGTGCCATAAAGAAAATAAACGAACACAATAAAAAAGGTGTTTCTTTTTGTCAGTGTTTTTTTTTATAATTGTCTAAAATTAAAAATTATAATTAAAATTCTTATTAATTTGAAAATAAACTGGACACTAGAACCCAAGGAATTGTTAACGTAAGACAAGGGAGACATGTATACTGCTTATATATCCAAATGGGATAAAATTAAATTGTTTACCTGTAAAAGCACGACAACAGAAGAAATAAGTTTTTCTTCACTGACATTGCATTTATATTTTTTGGATATTATTTCTACCCTGGACGCATTTTAATCTGGAGTGGATAAAATTGCGTGAGAAGATAAAAACTTTGTCCTTTCCCCGTGAATAAAATATCACCTTCCCCTGCTCCATAAAACCTCACTTTAATATATAAAAATTGACATTCAAGAATCAAAAGTTCCAGGCCTATTTAAAGAAATTTGTTTTTATTTGATCGCTATTTGGAAAATGTGTCATTGCATATGTACAAGTTTTTACTTATGTACAAGTAGGCCTTTGACTGCAATCTCACCTGATGGTTACTGATCATACAGTCCAAGATGGTGTAACGGGCTAACCTATTAGGAGTATTGCAGTCATGGAATATAACCCATATCAGTTTGTAATTATGTTATAATTTACCTTTATCCAAGTGTTCTGCATATTTGTACGCTTCTTTTGTTGGACCTTCTTCAGTTTCTTCTTCTTGCTTCTGGATGCCCATTATGTTACCTTAAACAAATATAAAATTAAACAGATAAATCATATAGCCAATGTAAACACGACATGAAACGTAAATACGAAAAAAATTACATCTCTCCTATATATATGTTAAGGATAACTAAAAAAAAAACTTTAACAATAAAAAAGCTTCGGTGTGAATTGCTCTAAATTCAAAGCTTGATATAAATTTAAGGTGAGATGTTGATAACAAAAAAAAAAAAAAATACCCGGCTAAGAATGTTGTGGGCTCTTCTTAGACCAGGGCGCGTTTGGAACCCTCGTAGCTTTAGGATTAAGTTGCCGAACGAAGTTATCACCATCCCCTTACAATTATGTAAACATATATGTATGAAGGCTTCATAAGTGCCTGTGATGGGCCTACATGAATAAAGACACGTGGAATTTGAATTTTTGAATTCATGCCTCTCTCTTTCTTTCTCTCTCTACTTTTTTTTATTCCACAAAAAGTTAGCGCTTCTGCAATCACACTTGGTGGTGGGTGATGATGCAGTCTAAGATGGTAGCGGGCTAACCTGTTAGGGAGTAGGGTAGTCCATAATTATTTGCTTCTTTCATTCGAGTTGTCTGGAGGAGAAGCGCACTTTTACGTATTTTCAATTTTGTTTTTTTTGTAGGTATTTACAGTGATACAAATACTTACAAGTTACCTACTACCTTCAAAACTTATACTTTCTACCTACGATTGGCGCAGTGGTTTCTGAGTCAAGACTGTGGGTTCGATTCCCACAACAGGAAAATGTTCGTGTGATGATGAATGTTTTTAGTGTCTGCGTGCGTATTTGTATATTATAAATATTTATGTATATTATTCATACAAATATTCAACAGTTATGTTAGTACCCATAACACAAGCTAAGCTTACTTTGGGGCTAGATGGCGATTTGTGTTTTATCTTAGTATATTTAATTATTTATTTAGTTACGTTTGCACGCGCGATTGTGAAATTTACGACCCTAGTTATAAGGTTTTTGTAACAATATATAAAAATTGTTAAGTTTCTGACTTTAATGTTGTTCTAGTTGCGAGACGTCCAAACGATCATTTATTGGCGATTATCGCTGTAAAATACAACCAAATTACCTATTTTAGTGCCTTCCAACTTCCAATGTTTCTTTTGGGCCTTCCTTCGTTCCTTCTGCTCTCGAAACGCTTTGACAAGGGCAGAACCTTTTCGCGCGTTCATAGCCATGTCCGACGTTGGGTCTTTTACCTACAAGGTAAAAAAAAAAAAAACACATAAACAAGTATATGAAACTAAATGGCTATGCTAAAGTGCGGTGTAAATAAGGAATTCTTCTGATCTTATTGTTATATAAAATACCAGCTGACCCCAGCGCCATCTGTCGGGCTGATTTGTGAATCTAAACCATCCAGGGTGCCACCCAAACGCATACCGAAAAATTCATTCATATCGGTCCAGCCGTTTAGGAGGAGTTCAGTGACATACACACGCACACAAGAAATATATATATATATACAATGTGAAAACCGAAATCATATTTCACACGCTTTAGAGGTACATTATTTACGGTCGCTGAGACTTATCTGTGAAACCGAAAGCCAAGTTTTTGAGTAAACCACTCCCATAGTTTTTACTGAAAGAGATCAGATAGAGCCCCAACATCAAATGCAAAATTAAAATCAAGTGACTCCTGTCACTTTATGACGTACGCGTCGCGTAGCGTAGGTATACTAGGTTATCACCGCTTCTCTGAAAACAATCATAAAAAACAAAGCTAGACCGCACGCTTAGGGCAACAATGTAGATTTTACTTTTTTTAAATCCTGTTTTTAAAAAAAACATACCGGTATAACAGGCTCGGGTTGCTTGGTGAAAACTATTCTCCCATCAAGGAAGGGGGGTACGATGTTGTGAACTAGAAGATGTACTCGATCTACGCTTTCCTGAAAAAAAAAAAAAGAGTTGTATTTGTTGGATAGAAGCAGTTGTTGAGTCTTAACAATTATTCATTGTAAAGTCAACATCTCCTGAACATGCTCCGATTTCGGAGCGAAACGTGCGTAGAGGGTGAAGTGGACGCCGCTGCTTCCGAGATACTTTGACATTTAGAAATTTATCAATTTTAGATAAACGTCGCTGTAATAAATGTTTTTTAACACATTTTTTTTTTTTTTTCTTAATTTTTTTTTATGGAGGGTTTGTTCAATTCTGATTGCTTAGTCAAGAATTTTGGATAGAAGCAGGCGTTACTTTGCGGAGATCCATGATATTTTATGAAAATTAATCTTAATTTCCTATACTCCGCGAAAAGCAGAATCTGTATGGTGTAATTTATAATTTCTTCAATCCCCCACAAAAGACATTTGCACCTTTCACAGATATGAGGATATTCCTAATTTATGCCCCTGCAGATTAAGAAAAAGAAGAAGAAACACTTGATAAAACAGGAACACGAAACATCAAGGAGTATACAGTAAACAATGTAGGCATGCAAAGGCGGCGTTATTGCTGCAAGAAAACGGAAATTAAGTTATAAATCGTGTACCTTTTCCTTTAGCACCATAGACCTACCTCGTCTAAATCGTTGTTGATGTTGATAGCGTGCACCACGCCACTGGTTAGCATTCTGTTTCGCTCCCACAGCTCGTTGTCCTTGTCTATCTGCTGGCGCGCCGCCGACACTTTGCGGTTGCGTCTCTTCTCTATCTGTTCCTCTTTCTTCGCCACGTACTCCGCGCTGGTGCCGGCGAAGGGATCCGATTCATCTGTCTCACCTAGCGAACATCAACAGTTCAAGGGCCTTACAAATATTGTATAGAAAGCAGGCTTTAGATATTTTGCGGAGTTTCGTTATCTTTACGTATTATAGTCAATACAAAGTCTCTCGCCGCGTCTATCTGTCTGGGCGCGAAGAACTTAAAAACTACCCAAATAATTTTCATGCGGCTTTCACTAATGAACAGAGTGACTATATTATGAAAATTCAGCTTAATTTGCTTTAGTCCGCGAAAAGCAGGAGAATCTGTATGGTGTCATTTATGATTTCTTTTAACCTTATACTCGTATGACTTAACAATTATTCATTGTAAAGTCAACATCTCCTGAGTATGCTCCGGTTTCGGAGCGAAACGTGCGTAAAGGGTACATTGCCGAAGATCTGTTTGGTGTGGAGTATAAGGATTGAAAAATTATAAATTACACCATACAGATTTTCCTGCTTTTCGCGGAGTATAGCAAATTAAGCTTAATTTTCATAATATTATGGTTTTCCGCAAAGTACCGCCTGCTTCTATCCAAACGGCTTGACTCTTGCGGAGGGTTTTAGTGTATATTTACTACGGTTTTCTGTAAATTAACTGATATAAATAAATATACTACAACAATACACATATCGCCATCTAACCCCAAAGTAAGCGTAGCTTGTGTTATGGGTACTAAGACGACCTTTGAATATTTGAATAAATAAAAAACTTAGATTATACAGATAAACATAAAACATAAGATACTGAAAAATATTCACACGAATATTTTCCAGTAGTGGGAATCGAACCCAATCGGCTGTATCTCTAACTGTTATAGTTAAGTCGAATTAAATGCTTTTTCTTATAAACGTATGTATTGCGTTCCATATGTCATTAACCATTCATACTTTGAAGTGAGAACTAAAACATCAGTTCATTGTCTTAAACATACGTGACTTTTATAGGCTTAACAATTACTTGGTTTCTTATAAACCCCGATTGATGCCTATCTCTTATGGGAACAGTTGGACATTTAAAGGCTGGTGACAAATATCGTATATTTACCTTCACCCATATTGTACCAGGCTCTGTCCAACTTCTTCTCAGCTTCTTGCCAGTCCGGGTCATCAATGTCCACACCTCTTCGGGAGCTTACCCATCTGTAAAATGTTTACTATATAGCTACTGTTTATGCAAGATACAGCTCATGTTTTGTCTGCAACAGTTTCCAAGTTATCCCGGCAACTGTGTTTCCTGCCACGTATAATTTGAGTACCTTCAAGGCTAGAGTGAATAGGCTTTTTCTAGGCAGGCGTGCTCCAACCTAGACCTCATCATTGCTTTCTAACGGACATGATTGTCGTCAAGCAAAAGAAAAAATAAAAATACTTTTAAGAGAGACAACTCATCATCCAAACAAAAGCAGTAGTCTTACAACCTATTTTTACCAACTTTTATTTAGCTTTCTCGCTCAGCATGGATAGCATGGGCAGGAGACAATTATCTCCCCGGGGAAAGGATAAAAATGTATCTTCTCCCACAACTTTATCAACTCTCAGAGCATTGGCGCACTAATGTGTTGTGTTATAATATCCAAACTATATATGGGTAACTAGCTGTTGCCCGCGACTTCGTCTGCGTTTGATTTTGTTTTTGATGTGGCATTAAATTTAGTTGTAGATCTAAAAAAGTTTAAAGTATTCAGTATCGCCAAGCCTTAAATGAGGGGTTTGCTGCTGTCCGCTGAGGAGTTTTGTCCTCTATCTCCAACCACAGTTTGGGCAAAATGAAACACATATTATAACCTCTATAGTACAAAAATAATTATTTAAATCGGTTATAATTTGTCGGAAATTTTGGTGTAAAATCGTCAAAAACTCATCCCCTCTCCCAAAGGAACCGAGCTTAATGTCGGGATAAAAATTATCCTATATTACTTCTAACACTACCAAGAATATGTGTATAAAGTTTAATGAGGATTGGTTAAGTAGTTTTTGCGTGAAAGCGTAACAAACAAACTTACATTGACATTTATAATATTAGTAGGGAAGTAGGGATAATAAACAGGGGTAAACTTCTCATATTCCATGTTCCCGTGTTTTAGCAGGATGTCACAGTAATTATATCCCCTGTCATGGTATATAATGGGGGGTTATAATTTTTGTCACTTGCCTGTGCTAGCCCTGCTGGTGGGGTGAACAAAGATGTGCCACCGATGATTTAGCATTCCTATATGATGCTACATAGAAGACAATAATAAGGTGAATGGGTACAATATAACAACTGTGCTAAAATTTACGTTACACGTCAGATTCCATGGTAGCAAAACATAATTTTACAACCAATACAATTTTTAAGCATCCCAATGATATTGGTTACAAATAAAAGCTTTTTCTTAGAATGCATTAAATATTATAAACACAATGGGGTGTTTATTTGTTTGTGTTTGTCCTTCTATCCTATTAACTAAGCAACCAATAATCTTAATTTTTGGCATAAATATGGTAGAATGTACAAGGTAACATATGCTACAACAAGTCTGGTGTTATACTTACTTATGAGGTGTAGCTCTTGGTGTGTCGTCATACGGCCTTCCCTTGTAATCCCTTGTAGGTCGTCGTTCACTTCGACTTGACCTATCAGGTCTGTCGTCCTTCGGTAATGGTGTAGGGAAATCCCAACTTGACTTCCTTATAGCTTTTGGATCATCATCATCATCGTCCCAAGCGGTCTTGTCAGTTGGTTTGAGAGCTTTAATGCTGTAAAAAACCATGGTATTTCTGTTTCTACACTGTGGCCCTTTCTTCTCCAATAGTATCATTATCAGTCAAAGTAAAATGCTTTTGTAAGACAGATTTGCCACACAGATTCTATTAATACTTGCTCCACTTAATATGTTTTGCTTTGATACCAAGCACTCCAAATAGGTCCTTAGCTGATTTTAGACCATAAAATACCAATATTGCAAGGCAACAACACATCCTGGGGCAGCTTCAGTAACCATAAAATACACTATACAATTCTATGTGGACAGATTTTTTATATTTTTTGTATGGCTGCAACTATTTTCAGTAAGAACATCTTAAAGTTAATTTTGGTAATAAGAAACAGTTCTAGGCTGTTTTATTCGTGGCAAAGTACAAGGAAAGAAATAGAAACGTAAAAAGCTGCTAGCACAAAATAATATTAAAAAACATTTACATATACTATACCTTGGTGTTCTTGGTTCATCTTTAAACCTGGGTTCATAATAACTCCTCCTGGAACCGTCCCTATCTGTATCACGATCCCTTTTATCCTTATCCCTTTTTCTATCCCTGTCACTCCTGTCTCTGTCTCTACTATCCCTATCCCTACGAGAATCTCTATCCTTCCTGTCATCACGTCTCTTGTCCTTGCTGCGATCTCGCCTTTCATATGGGTGACGATAAAATAGATCATCACTGTCATTTTTGCGAGTTTCTTTTTCCTCTTGAGTTGAGTAGTGTACACCTTTCTCTCGTGATTCTTTGTCTTTTCTGTAAATTCATTTTTAAAAATATGATCATCACCAGCTTCAGCCTATAAATTTACCACTGCTGGACACCTCCCACTACACTTTTATGTCCTGACCCAGGATTCAATCTCAGTACCTTGCTGTCTTACCTTGTTGTGAACTTGAACATGCTTATTCAAAGTCAGATATTTCTTTATTCAAATAGGCAAATTGGTTTGATGCGTACATTACATGTAAAATATGACCTAATTCATCAACTTAAAACTAAAGCTATCCGAAATTTGAAACGCACCCTGGTCTAAGTAGAAGTCCACAACAAACTTAGCCAGTTGGTTTTTTTTTTGTTATCAACATCTCACATTTAAAACTAGTAAAGAAGCAACCTGGTTAGAGCAATAGTTTACACCCAAGCATTTTTATCGTTGACATAGTCCATAATACTATAATAGGACTTTTCTATAAGCTTACGTTTAATACAAACTATTTCAGAGACATCTCCAAGATATCAACTGGTAGTTTATTGTAAAATTGTATACAATTTCCTTTAAATGAATTACTTTTTATATGCAGTCTAGTATGTTGCACTGCAAGTTTATTTTTGCTTCTAATGTTCAAATTATTGCAGTCACTTTTTCTCTAATTACTGGACCAACAAGTTGATGTATAAATTACAAAAATCATGAAACATTTTAAAACCCAACTCTGTAAAGGATAACCTACAAAGCTGTATTTACAAAAAAAAAAAACTTAAAGGCACAATCTATAAGAAAGTTGTAATAGCAAAAAGTAGATTTAGTGAAGATTATATCAGTATCTAATAAAATATCGAAATAGAATTTATCTATTGATAGCTATGCTAGGTATTCTATGACTGCTTATTATTCCATTCCCATATTTATCAGGAAGCCTAATCCCATATTTGACTGAACATAACATGAAAAAACTTACTTTTGTAATCGTTCTAACATTCTTTCCCGCGCTTGTTCTGACAAACCACCGGTATAAGTTGGCGTTTCTTCATTATGCTTCCTGTATTTCCTGTCCTTTTCCCCCGAAGGTGTTTCGGTTTCATCCGAATCTTCTCCATCATTTTCCTCGTTTTGAAAGGAAATAAGACGATTCTGCCTCCTTTTAGAAGCAGCCAATTTGTCCAGACCAAGTAAAGAAGGCCGGGCGAACTGAAAATCAGGTGGCCTGTCCTTCTTTTTGATGATTAAGCCGCACGGAGCGTCGGAAGAACTGCCTTCTAATCGGTGCAAATTTTCGTCATTATCTTCCATTATAACCACAGAAAACTTTCACTGATGGGAGTTTAGCAATCCTGGATACTACTTTATGCTAAGTAATTGAAGTTCTACACAATTTTGGAAAACTCACAAATAAACATAAAACAACTTTAATTGCATTGTGTATTTGTTTGATGTTTGACAGCTTGACAGCGACAGTTGAAACTGACGCGCTGACAGCGCCAACCATGGCATTGCAGTGTCGTTTAGAAATAGACGTTTTTACAAGCTTTAAAAATATTTGGAATGACTTTACAATTTACTTTAGTACCAAGCTATTACACGCGTTTTCCACCACGTCTCTTACGGTATTTTACAAATCCCGCTTGCTCTATGCCAAAAATCAGGTCGATTAGTTAATTATGAAGTAAGCACAAACGTTCGCATTTAAAATTAAATATAGTATAGATTACCTACGCAAATTAAAGCACCCGTTTGCTATTTATTGGCCTTAATTGTATAAAATCTTTACGGACACGCGAGTCCAAATTGCTACTTAACGTATATTTAGTAAGTGCCGGAATAAAAATATTATTATTGGTCAAAACCCTAAAAGTAACTCTAAGAACAATTAATTAAGCTACTGCACAGACATTGTTCTAGTTAATTTACTGTAACCCGATTTCTTATAACACTGCGTACTGATTGCGAATACACTGCAAAGCTATCTAGACCTCAGATGAAGGAGCTCCTATGGCTTAATCCTATATCTATGACCTAGACGATGTTTTACCACGAGTACAAATGCGTGGTCAGTAGTGAAGTACCTACTGTATTTTTTTTTATTCTGTGGCGACCCCGTAGAGAAAAATGCAGCGTTGGTAGAAGGCCAGATGATGTTGATTATGAAGGATAATAGGTAGTCAGTTGAACCTTTAATATATCTTCATATCGATCGATGGTATTTAAAAAATAATGTAATAAGAGTAAGTTGTAGGCACAGTAATTTTTGTCGCGCTCGCAGGCGTGAGCCCGGCATAGGGCTGGCCGGTCCAGACGATTATAAAATGGATATTCATTGAGATAGAGTTTACTTTTGTTTGGCCAACTTATGACCATAGAGAGATAAAATAATAAGTATTCCTTTCAAATGTTATAATACACTTACACCTTGTTATATGAAGTTCGACTCTTTCGATAGAACTTAATAGAACTTCATATTGTCATTAATGTTATTATCTGCTGATGTCTTGTTGCGGCAAAGCTATTTAGCGTTTTTTTGGGGAGCCATTTACGAGAGATTCCTGTTCCCCTACCGCCCGTTTCACTCATTACCAGGCCTGCGAAATTATTGCGAAGTATTGAAACTTATCATTCCTGATAAGTTTTAATACTTTTTATCTAATTTAGTTTAGGTAAGTGAAGAATATACATACTACAAGGGTGCATTTCTCAACAGATCAAGGTTATATCGGTCGCCACCATCTCGGCCGAGTTAGCGATCGCGATCACCTCTGAACGCGACGCTACCGTAAGAGATACTTTAAACTTAATCAAATTGAAATTGATGAATTGTAATTGAATTAGATGAACAACGATGTATTTGTTTCAGACTCAGTGTCGTGCTGGCTATTTACGAGGAGTAGGGTGACTAGAATGAGAGTGCTGAGTGTGAGAGTATTGAGCGTGAGGAAGGAGTTTGAGAGGTAGAGTGCGGGGCCGATGAGGAGGGTGTGTAAAAAAACCATGTGCAGGGTCTAGGTCGCGGTGGGCAGAGTCGAAGTCCCGGGGGTAAAGGTCTTCATGGATGGCAGCCGGGACAACCTCCAAAAGTCTAGATGGCAGACGACGTCTGCCATCTAGACCTCCTCAATGTCCCCTCGAGCTACTTCAATTGGTGAAGGATGTAAGTAGAGAGTGGAGGGAACAGAAGCAAGGAGAAGAGTAAGAGTCCATGTAGAAGAATAGAATGTAAAGTAAAATAGCGGGAGAGAAAACGATGACGGGAGAGAAAACGATGACGTATTAGAGGACGCCGTTGATGGAAGGGGTGATTCGCTCTTGGACGGTGTAGATGTACTAGATTATTACTGTAATATAATAAATATATAATAAATCTTTATGCATTTCTAAAAAAAATTAATGAAAATGGTAAAAATTTGATTGTGTATATATAAATATGCTTTAAAAAAAAATCGCGATTGTTTTCGTTCTTTCTGATTTTCATATAGTTCCACAGAATTGAGAACATACAGAACTCTCATTCAGTCATTATTGCATGGAGTGCATTGTGTCTAAATACAGTGAAAACACCCCGCGCATATCTCATTTCACACTCGCGGAATGATGCTAGCTCACAAACTTTTCCCATTTCATTTTCATGGTAAACTTCTAGAACGTTAACAGGTAAAATAATCCTTATCCCTATCCCTACATCCCTACTAATATTATAAATGTCAATGTAGGTTTGTTTGTTACGCTTTCACGCAAAAACTACTTAACCGATCCTCATGAAACTTTGTACATAATATATTCCTGCAAGTGTTAGAAGTAATATAGGATACTTTTTATCCCGACATTAAGCTCGGTTCCTTTGGGAGAGGGAATGAGTGTTTGACGATTTTACACCATAACTCCGAAAAATTATAACCCATTTAAATAATTATTTTTGTACTCTATTATGTGTTTAATTTTGCCCAAACTTTGTGTGGATCTGAATGTGGTTGGAGATAGAGCACAGAACTCCTCAGCGGACAGCAGCAATCCCCTCATTTAAGGCTTAGCTATACTGAATACTACTAATTTAGATCTACAACTAAATTTAATGCCACATCAACAAAGAAATTCAAACGGAACCGAAGTCGCGGGCACCAGCTAGTTATACTATATTGTTACGCTGCTTTCCGTAGTTTACTCGGGTGAAATGGCAAGGCACAGTTAATCCAAATATATAAATATATTTTGTAACAATAAAAATGTCAGGAAATAAATGTTTTTAAGCACTGTTTTATTTGTATACTTTTCTTTTTTGTGTTTAAATAAGAAGCATTGATTTTACATGGTCTATATCTATTGATAAGATGCCCTTGTGTCTGACCTCCATGAAATGAATAGTTAACCATTGAGTACAGTTTTTTGACAGTAGAAGTGGACAGACGGCATCAAGCGAGTCGCTTTGAGCTTCTAGAATACAATCGACTCGGGATCGTGGATTTTGGAACTCCCTACAAAAGACCTATCCAGTCCAACAGTGGACCTCGATTGGTTGGAATGACGCTGATAACGTTAGATTTCTGTTGTCTGGTTGGAGGCTTTGGCCTTGGCTAGTTACCAACCTACCGACACCCCTGAGACACAGGTTTTATTTTAAAACTTACTTCAGGATTCCCAACACTATTGTAAAATGACTAATATTTTAACAATAAATTTCATTTCATTTTCATTTCATTTCATTTGATTTCATTTCATTACCGACAAAGACGTGCCGCTAAGCGATTTAGTGTTCCGGTGCGATGTCGCTTAGAAACCGATTAGGGGTATGACTACCATACTCCCTAACAGGTTAGCCCGCTACCGGTTAGACTGCATCAACACTTACCACCAGGTGAGATTGCAGTAACAGTCTAACTTGTAGTGGAATAAAAAAAAAGTCTAATAAAGAGATAATTTACAAAAGTTAAAAAAAATTTACGAATTTAAACTTCAAAATGATGGCTCGCTGACGGAAGTTTTACAACCTAACCTAAGCTTTCATTGCTACTAACCCAAATGGAATTTTTGTTGTCTTTTAGTAAATATATTTGTATTTGAATTTGAATACCTGAAACCTACTTTGAGAATAAGGCTACTAATGCTAACATTTTATTGAATTCGGCCATTCAAGAGAATAGCTTGTTCAAACAAACAAAAGAACAAATCTCCAGCTTTATTATTTGTAATTAGATATAGATCTTTAGATGGATTTTGATCAATAGGCTTTCACCGCTTACAGTAAGTAGATCAATTAGTTTCATATAACTACCTACCTTAATCTAACGGTTTCGGTTTTTTGTTAGTAAACCTTAGACAAGTGGCAGTGGTAGATTTGCGATAATCTTAGACAAGTGGCAATCGAGAACAGCTAAGTTAGTCCAGCAGGAGATGTTTGAAATATGCTGCTTTTTTCTTTAGACAATTAAACAAGGGTCGTGATAAAAGTTACTAAAATATCATATAAACCCATTACCGGCTCACGGCAGGGTGATTAGGTACGTATCTCGCGACAGGCTAGCGACAGGCGTAAATCTTGCAATCACTGCTGTCAAACGTCACTTTTCTATACAATAAACAAACAAAAGTGACGTTTGACAGCAGTGATTGCAAGATTTACGCCTGTCGCAAGCCTGTCGCGAGATACGTAATCACCCTGCGGGTCTCCTCCTACAATGAGAAGGGTTTAGGCCGTAGTCCATCACACTGGTCCATTGCGGATTGGTGGTCTGCACACGCCTTGGAGAATATTGTGGAGAACTCTCAGGCATGCAGCTGGTTTCCTCACTTGTTTTAGTTACGATGAAGCAAGTGATATGTTCATTGCTTAAAATGCACATAAATTGGAAAAGTTAGAGGGGCGTGCCGGCCCATCGAGTCAAAAGTGTAGCCGAAGTCCTAATACACTGGCCTAGTGGCTATCACCGCTGTACTAATATATTATATGTAATTATGTTTTATAGTTACTATATTATTTGTTACATAAAAAACAGTAGGATTGACCGAATCGTTAGAATTCGATTAAAGTGTTTCAGCTACGTTTGCTCCAGCTGCCTATAGTTAGAATTAACAAACAATACTATGAATTCCCACCATAGATACCTAGGTACATCTCAACGCACAGAGTTAATCAATTATTATAGATATACAACGACATCACCTTATAACGTACACTGTAAGACACCAAAGTACCTACCTACTGTGTTGCAATGTGCTGGAATGTTTGTAAATACAGGATTTATAAAAGAATACCTAGGTACCTACAGCTTGAAATTTATTCTTGAGGTGTGTTATTAATCTCACAACATATCTAAACAATAAATAACCACGAAATAAAAGACCCATGCATATTAAATGTTTTTAATTTTACTGAACATAAATAGAACAGTTTGTGACTATCGCCGCCGGCATAAAGACGTGTGCCAACGTCAAGAAAAAAATCTCGCGTGTTGGCGCGAAAGTTTACACAGATTATAATAAAAGTTTATTTTTTTTTTTAATTATAAGTGTAGTTATTTTTAAAGGTTCCTATTAGTGTTGATTACGTGTGTTTTTTACATTAGTGTAACTATTGAATTGTTTAACACACATTTTGTGAGTTAATATGCATGTTAGTGGGAAGTTATGCGTGACAAGGTCAATTTAGGGGCAATTTATATCGGGTGACATAAAAAGTGCCGCTATTTTTTAATAGTTTTAATAGTAATATAGTTTTTATTAGTGATTATTTAGTGCGAGTTGTCATGAAAATGGTTGACACCGAAAACAATGCCGGGAAGGAATTGCCAGGTATGTGTATATGATTTAGTATCAAGTAATGTCAAAGTCATTTTTAACAAAAGGATAAATATTTTTAAAAATCAAATTATTAAGCACTATTTCACATAACTTTAGGGATATAAACTATATCTATTTATATTTTATTTTTTAAGTTTTTATTTTCTGTGTAAACTTTAATTAGGCATTTATTTACTTTTTGTTTAATTTAATTCCAAGTTGTGCACACATACTTTGGGTTATAGCTTAGAACATAACTTGTTATTAGTTATATTTAGATCTATCTTTCGTTATTACCTGATTTGTGTACCTAATAACAATAAACAATAAAACCATTTTTCTAAGTAAAAGCATTTACTTTTGGACTTATTTATTTATTTATTTAAACATCTTTATTGCGTAGTAAAGGAGAAAATACAAATATACTTAAAAAAAATTAAAAGCAAAAGGCGACCTTATCACTAAAAGTTAGTATACGCGGCAAAAGAAGAAATATAGAAAAAACTCATATTCTGAACTTCCACGACAAAACTTCTTTAATCAGATAACAATATCATATGGTTTACGCTTTATAGCAATTTGTATTCTACTTATTTCTACATGTTGAGCAATGTCAATAATATGATTCCTTCAAACTATTTTTTTAAAATTATTGTGACTGTTTCAATTTGGGTTGGTGGGCTTACCAAATGTTAGGAATAATAACCAAGGCCGTTGGCTTAACGTGCACTCTGAGGATGGTCGTAATTTTTGAGCAGGTTAGGCTTAAAGTAGGAAGATGGCGTAAAATTAAATAAAAAACTCCTTTAAAAGTTATTGGGTAGGCAGTTCTCGCCTGTATGTAGTTCACGCCACTGTATACCAGTCATTAGCGATAATGACACGGAGGACAACTATAGGCCAAATTGGAACTCAAAAGGCAATGATCCACCCAGTCAAAGAACTACTTGATTTTTTTTTCTTTGAGCAATAGATTTACCTACATATATATGTAAATTTAAAGTTAGTCCTTTAATTTAGAATTGAAGTTAATGCTCTGTCAGATAATAAATAAATAAATAATAAATAAATATACTACGACAATACACACATCGCCACCTAGCCCCAAAGTAAGCGTAGCTTGTGTGGGTATGGGTACTAAGATGACTGATGAATATTTTTATGAATTATATATACATAAATACAGTCAAACCTGGGTTAGTGAGAACTGGATAAGTGAGAAAACTCTATAAGTGAGAGAAATAGCCAGGATCTGTAATTTTAAGCTCCCAAAACCTCTATAAGCGAGAAACAGAAACCTTTGTAAGAGAGAGTCGTTTTTCCCTCATGGCCCTCCGTAAGTGAGACTGCTACTTATCCATACCTCTATAAGCGACAGTCGAGCAAGCAATATTCGACAAAATTTATGAGTTAGAGAAAAACATTCAAAATACAAAAACAGAAACCCAAACGAAATTGACGGATTTTTTTAAATGTAAATAAGTTCTAAATAAAATAAAATTACATAGTGCATGAATATATGTCTTGTTATTGCTGCGTACCTCTATAAGAAACGCTACCCATGTACCTGAATTAGCGAGAAACTCGGGTTAGTGAGAAACCTCTATAAGCGAGGATGAGATTGTGCTCCCTTGAACTCTCGCTTATCCAGGTTTGACTGTACTTAGAAAATACATATAAACACCCAGACACTGAAAAATACTTATGCTCATCACACAAACATTTTCCAGTTGTGGGAATCGAACCCACGGCCTTGGACTCAGAAAGCAGGGTCGCTGCCCACTGCGCCAGTCGGCCGTCGAATAGAACGACGCGCGACGGGCAGACACTATACGGGCGGAAAAAGTTAAATTTTCCCACAAAGTCGTAAACTTATTCAACTTGTTGACCGCCCGTGACGCAAGGCGTTCGTACAATGACCGTTCATAATTAATCAATTAGGTATGTATTTACGAGGACAAAAAATGTGTCAAGTATGCGAACGTTTTCATGAAAATACTGGCTCTGCCTTCGGTTTTTCTCGCAATCTTCATTTTTTTACCGATAAAAGCCCACTGCTGCATGCCTACATAAATATTTTAGGGGGGCTTGTACTTCAAGCATAAAAGTCAGTCTGCCGGCTAGCATGGGCAGGAGCAGTGGCGTGCACTTCATACATGCGCAAAAGCACTGCATACCCAAAAATTTTTGTATAACTCACAAGTGCGAAGGATTTCTCCATTTTATGGCGTCTTTCTTCTTTATGCATACCCTGGTCAAAAACCTTGTGCACGCCACTGGGCAGGAAACAATTATATCACCGGGGGATGATAATTAATCTGTTCCCACAGTTTTATCAACACTCAGAGCATTGGTGCAAAAGTGGAAATAATATCCAAATAATATATGTGTAATAATAAATGGGGGTAAACTTCTCCTATACCCTGTTCCGTGCTTTAGCCGGTGGACCTATTAATTATATAGTATGACTAACTGTTGCCCGCGACGTCGTCTGCGTTTGATTTTGTTTTTAAAGTATTCAGTATCGCTAAGCCTTAAATGAGTATAGTAGTATATATATGTATATATATAACATGTGACTGTCAATTAATTATAGACAAATAATTTGCAATAAAATAAAATTGCGACTATAATTAAAGCTCTAAGCTATCCTATCTGTTAAGTTGCATTGATGCGTGAATGAAACACAAACTCAACAACTGAAATAACAAACACACATTCAAATGATTTTAAGCTATCCTATCTGTTAAGTTGCATTGATGCGTGAATGAAACTCAAACTCAACAACTGAAATAACAAACACACATTCAAATGATTTTGTAGAAGCGGTGATAGCGCATTCGGTAGAAGCTCGATTTCACATTTGGGGGGCGTTTTTAGTAACCACTGCTTAAACGATGAAGGAAAACGTCGCGTGGAAACCTGCATGCCACAGAGTTCCTATATAATGTTCTCAAAGGTGTGTGGAGTTCACCAATCCGCACTGGGCCAGCATCGTGGACTACGGCCTTAACCCCTTCTTATTGTGGGAGGAGACCCGTGCTAATGGTATGCTGGTGGTATGATATGATGGATTGCTATGTGCCGATTGTTAGACTCCACACGCACTTTAAAAGATTATAGTGAACTCTCAGTTGTGCAAAATTCCTCACGAAGTTTCCGTTTGCCTTCGAAGGAACGCTCATATTTCTGAAAAATTTGTTTCTTGGCGGGGATAGAATACTGTAACGTTTTTTTAGCATTGTGGTGACGCTTTTACGCTACCTCTGACAGTTGGGCAGGACGGAGGTTATGTGGGACTCCCCTCCTCTAAAGGGGGATACCCAAACTAAAAATTATCAAGGCATGTCCCTCTTTATTATGCTTTGTTAGACGCCCAGGAAACCCGCTGTATTCTTCCGATTGCTGGGGCTCCCGCGCTAACGAGGAGGGTTTCGGACAGCTTGGAAACCCTTGTAAAGTGAGGGTAGCTAGATCTAATTCTGGAGGCTGAAACCGTAACTACTAGGCTTTTAAAACAGTAGTCGAATGATTTTAATATTTGAACATCAAACAATATGAAAAAGCAGCAGAATTAAATTGAATCTCGGACAATGTGAACAATAGACACACAGACAAACGATAAAAAACAGACAGTTCTTAGAAATATGTGTGTATTCATTTTCCTTAGTCCACGTAATAGGTCAATCACAACTACCCATTTGCAACCAACCATTGTATATTTCTAGGTAATTACCATTAATCAATCTAGATTTGTACCTATAGTACTTGCATCGAGTACGTTTTAAAAATAGAAAAGAAACAACAACAGACATAGGGCATTCAAAATCATTTTATTTAAATAAATATTTTCTGCAACATTTTTAAGTCGGTGCCATATTAAATGTAGAAAGTCACAAATATAAATACTTCGTATACCTTTTTATATAGTAGTCAAGGAAAGTAGTTTTCTACATTTTACTTGGCGCCGACTTAGAAATGTTGTAGATAATATTGTTTGTCAAATTTTATTTTTCACTCCTTTTAGTGGATAGGTTTGCAATCATATCCAAGTTATAATAGCTTAATGTCAACTGCTCATAACCTTCTACAAAATATTGCTTTTCCCGAAGCCTGGGCTAAGCCTGCTTGGGGAGTTCTCCCAGCACTTTATCATCAGCTACTTTATTGCTACGAGCATAAATTGCTTACCATAATCGAAACGCAACAAGTGTTATACTTATTATGGCTATCCGTGGTCCTCATCATCAGTTTTACTTGACCAAATGGTGCTTTTCGATAGCAAATGCTCAAGTGACTTTAAAACATACTCGCTATAGATGTTCCTATATTATTTGAAAAGTTCCCTCAATTTCCCAGGATCCCTTTAACAGATCTTGACCTGATCAAAATGGGACCACACGGGAAGTAAGTATACCATCTCAAACAGTAATTTTATTTTTTCAAATCGGCTTATAAATTACAGAGTTCTGAGCAAGCAGACATAAAAAAAAATACAACCGAATTGAGAACCTCCTCCTTTTTTGTAAGTCGGTAACACAATATTTTATAGTCGCGGCGACTTGTAATATCTTTGACATTATTTATCTAAAGTGTGTTAAGGTATACATGTTTTTTTTAATTAATTATTTATCTAAATATCTATCTATCTTTTTTTAAATTTTTTTAATAATTTATCACATTATGTATTATTTTATATGTCCAATTTTAAGTTATGTTTTCTTCGCATCTTCCTAATCTGAAGCAGAGATCGCTGGTGGGTAAGTGATAAGGCATTTTGTATTAACTTACTTCTTTTTTTTGTGTTTACAATTGTATTTCATTTCCTAAACTTTTAACCGGTGTGTAAATAAATAAAGTGTATGAATAAAGAAAATAAAATAACAAGAGATTACGTACTCGTATATATGTTATTATTTTTTTTAATTTTAAAAACATAATAACGTTAGTGATAATAACGTGCTCTAAGGGGTTGGCAACGTAGGGGTAGATAACTACGTAGCTCCAGGCTAGTTCTTGACCAGCCCGGGAATCGAACCTAGGACACTCTTTTATTAACGATATATTAAGCCCACGATGATTCTCCAATGCGGATTGCCTATAATAATTATAATCACATCAAGGCTGTATCACATTTGCCTGATTTTCAAGTGTCGTTCTTAGGTATTAAATGGTAATCCTTACAAAAAAGACAGTTGATAATCAATGCAGTCATATATAGATAAAACCTTTTACAGCATTTTATTTGGTCTCGGAGTGAAAAAGCAAGATCTTAAAATATAATTCAAATTCAAATTTTCTTTATTCACGTAGGCCTATCACAGGCATTATGAAGCGTTCATACATACATGTTTACATAATTGTAAGGGGATGGTGATAACTTCGTTCGCCAACTTAAACCTAAAGCTACGCTAAAGCTACCTAAAGCTAAAACTTAACAATGAATAATTGTCAAACAATTATTCATTGTTACTGCACACACTTTTATCAGGAACATGATCTTTAGTGATGAAAGAATGACCAGAGAGAGAGAGAGAGAGACTTGCGGACCAAGTAGATGGCCCGCCTAATAAAGGGATGGTAAGAAAAAAACCCATCACCTATAAACAGAGCAAAACTTCGCATAAGGCTTGTGAGAAGGCGCTTAGTCCAATGATTAGTTATATACAGTGGCGTGCATAGAGGGTATGCACAGGGTATGTAGATGATATAAAATGAAGACAATCTCCAGTTCGAGTTATAAAAAACTTAAGGATAGGCATTGTAAGAGTTTTTAAAAGCCTAACCTTAAGTATTTATAAGTCGTACTGCAGATTTTCTTAATTTTATATCATCTGCATACCCTGTGCAAACCCTCTATGCACGCCACTGGGTATATACCCTACCCTTCATGTCATGATTCTTTACAATGATCTTAAACGATCAAGACTTAGTTATTCAAGCGCTAATCATTGAAGATAAATCACACATGACGGTGTCGTATAAAACAGTCTCGTTTGTTTACAAGTCGACAAACTCTGTAAGTAATTACGTAAATTTCTGCAAAGTATTTGAACCAGTTGACGACAGATTTTGTGTATATTCGCGGCGGATATTGGCGAATCTGGCGAACTGCCCGCGCGTGTGTACTTTCTGACTCGGGAAATGGTACCTCATTGTTAATGACAAAGATGCGTGGAAGCAATAAGCTTAGCTTTTATCTGCACACAGGTTATATCTAAGTACCAAGAGCAACTGCCGAGTTTCTTGTCAGCTTCTTCTCGGTAGAATTTGCCTTCCGAAACGGTTGTAGAGACACTACAAACAAACATACTTGACGCATTTTAAGGGCATAATATAGTGAAGAATTCAAATTCTACAGAGAAGCCGGCAAGAAACTAAGCAGTTACCTTTTTTAACATCGCATTTTCGCGTTCCTGCGAAAAACTCTAAATAAAAGCCGTCTAAGTCGCGGGCAAAATCTATAGTAGCCCATATTGATTATTTTTATGATGTTATCCATCGGTTTATTGTTATACTTACTAGTGTTTCCAAACGCCGATATCGGGCCGTCTGCCAATATTTTGAATCTACGATAATGTCTGTGAGTATGCTAAATCTATCGACAATTGTTTTCAATCAGGCATTTTCAATTTAACGAAATTCCTTTAAATCGGTATGCGTTAGGGAACGTTATGGGTTTTCTGTATACGTGAAGAAAGGAATGATTAGGACATAGCGACTAACTATTTATTACGAGGTGAAAACGGTATTTATTTTTGAAGTCATAATGTTAAGTTCAGTGTATTGTAGTGCAGTATCAACACCCTTCTCAGTACATTCGCATGCAGGCTGTATAGATCACTCTGGAGGTGCTGGGAGAGGGTCATGGGGGATCAAGTATGTTTAAAGTTATTTAAAAACTTTGTGATTTAGTTGCTAAACTCTAACTCTAAGATGTATTACTTATATGCTATGGAACACGTCAGAAACAAAGATTTTTGTTATTATTGTATAATTATTACCAAATAGTTTCGAAACCGTCCCGAGTCACCAGTTATGTACTCGCTCGCGTGATGGATTGAGTTTTTGTTTTTCTCTCCTTTTACAAGTAATTGACTGCTATCTCACCCGATGCTAAGAGATGGTTAGGAACCATGGCGGAAGTAAAATATAAATTCCCAAGTTGTCCTTTCGGGGAGCGAACCCTGGATTCATGTCCTACATAGAACCCCAAAGTCTTTTTCGCTAATGCAAGGTGATGTGTATCAGATTCTATCAGTTTCATTCAATTTCATAGTGTCTGTACACCGGCAGGAGAATTTGGCACTTTATATTTAATTTATGCTTTTATTATTTTTTCTGGGTCTGGGTGTTTATCTGTATATTATAAGTGTTTATTTATTTTTATTTTATTCATAAATTTGTACACCAGAAAAAAAAGAAAAAAATGGACAGAACAAGAGAAAACTTAAAAAGTAAGAAAAAAGGCGGCCTTATCGCTTAGTAGCGATCTCTCCCAGGCAACCTTAGGATAAGAAAAACCGATTGATTTATGTGTATTATATTCATACAAATATTCATCAGCCATCTTAGTACCCATAACATAAGCTACGCTTACTTTGGGGCAAGATGGTGATGTACGTATTTTCGTAGCATATTTATTTAAAAAACCCCAGGAATCGGAAACAATAATAGTTGAATACGCTAACCACTTTACCATCGAGGCAGTTAAATATTATTTACATATTTATTATCCTTATACAGTACGTTTATTTCCTGGTTAACCGATCAGATAATCTATAACAATAGACAACGACTTTACTTGATGATTCTAACCTTGATCTTCAATGATGTAACATCGGATTGCAAGTTGCATTGAATTCTCACGTGGCTACCAAGCGATAAATATTGTTCCCCTTAGAAATTGCCGGTCGTTAGTACGTTGGGAGCAGAATGCTGATCTGAATGTCGTAGCAATTGTGTTTAACAAGCGTAGGAGTTATCGATTTAATGCGCTGTTTTGTAGCGGAATAAGGAAGGAAAGATCATGTAACTGAGCATATATTCTGGGCTGAATTTCAAGTAGGTATAACATGTACTGTAGCCTAAGTACGATTTTTTACGAAATGGATCTTATTTGAAACGATTAATTTTGTTTCCTTTAGAAATTGCCGGTCGTTAGTACGTTGGCAGCAAAATGCTGATCTGAATGTCAGATGTCAGTTATCGATTTCATACGTTGTTTTAGAGAGGTAGGAGGGAAGAAGAATGTATAATTTAGTGAGTAAAACGATGTTTTTAAATATAATTGGGTAGATTTATAGACTTTGGAAGCGAAGATAGCGCGATTATGAGATAGTGGTATTGCTTTTGTCTCCCTTTCGGGGAGACCGAGTTTGATTATCGTCACGAACTACTGACTTTTCAGTTTTCAGTCGTATGTTTCATTTTTTTAAATACACGCAATCACGTGATTTTTTTAGGTCAGATCGTCCGCGGCTTTTTTTTTCATGTACAACGAATATACCTACATGAAACTTTAAGTATTTGTAGCGTAGTTTGTGGTGTCATTCGGCTTTATAGGTAGTTTATCAACACTTAACTGTAACCAGTTGAATTCTGTACATTGAAAATTGTTTGAAAATTTTTTTAGAGGACCCTCCATAACCGATACCGAAGCCTTTTTAAGAGAGCCTTTTCATAACTTTTCTGCGAGATTTCCATGGGTATCTAGTTGGCTAACTATATTATATACAATCTCTTGAATCCTCTAGGAAAAAAGTACCCTGATCTGAGAGATTAGAAGGAAAGATAATAAGAATCAAGAAATCACTAGGGGGGTAAAATACTCTTGGTGTGTGAATATATTCACCCCCCCTGTAAGAGGCACGTTAATAGGCACATATATTATATCCAAAAAATATCTTATTTTTCCAGAAACTAAAGGTTAGGTTGATATAAATTAAAAATTATATTTAAAAACAATATTTCCCACATTGTGATGTCAGAGGCAAATCACAGCTAGTAGTTCTCGTTCCATAGCTAAAGATTATTAATTTTGGTATTTACAACAAAAAATTAGCAACTGATAAATTAAAATCACAAGATACTTGATAAACGTAGCGATTCAAGCGGTACAAAATTTTGTTTATATAGACGTGACGTCATAATTTTGAATTTGACGTTTAACCTGACATGGTGGATCGCTAGATTTAGTAGTTTTTTGATTGAAAATAAATTCACATATAAAAGCGCAGAAGGGCCTTCTTCTAAACTCATTTCTGAACTCATTGTAAATTAACAACTCTTCTTTTAAAATAACAACACAAGTCAGTACATACAACAAAATTATTATATTCCTCTAGTATGTATTATATCACAATAATAATTATTCCAATCTATATTACTAATTATCAGTATTTCAATAAAGACTATCATAATGTAATTTGTTTAAGTTAACAAACAGCGATTCGTCGCAAAAAAGGCGCGCTGGTTCTTCCCGCCTCTCGCGAAAAACAAGATGGCGATCCTTTTCCGCGCTACCATAAACGCGACGCTCCGCTAGAGTGACTTTGACAGGCCGTATTCACTCTAAACTTTGACGCACCGTCACATAAATAAATTCCAATCTAGTGTGTTTGTTTTGTATTTGTACTCAACTAATTTCGCACTTCTACTCAAATTAAAATCTTTGTAGTCGGATAAAGACAGCAGGCTACAAATAAATTTACTCTGAGTTA
Source organism: Pararge aegeria (assembly GCF_905163445.1). Lineage (NCBI taxonomy): Eukaryota > Metazoa > Arthropoda > Insecta > Lepidoptera > Nymphalidae > Pararge > Pararge aegeria. Next base: position 2,165,294 of record NC_053195.1, on the reverse strand, counting down.
CGTTGGCAGACTAAAAAATCGGACAGGAAAGCTTTGAAGCGCGTTTACAAACTCTTCGGAACATCAAAGAGCCACGTTGACACGTTCAGTGCATACGGCGTGTTTACACGTCAACGTACGGACGTTGGATTATACACAAATGTCCGGATCTGACAGAATTAGTCTGCGAAGGTACAGTACGTTCATTTAGAAATTTTCAAATACTAGTTACAAATAAGAAAAAGTTAACTAATATTTATAAATGGGGACCGTGTTCTGTCCCCGGCACGCACCTTTAACTTATCGGAATTAAAATCTGCGTTTTTAATTTTAAGCAATTAAAATATCACTTGATTTACCGCTCCACAACGTTACCCTAAGGCATGTGAAGTCTACCAATTCGCATGTGCGTGGTGGCCTAAACCCTTGTCGTTTCGGTGCGATGTAGCGTAGAAACGTACAACGTAAACGCATGACTACCATACTCCCTAACAGGTTAGCCCGCTACCATCTTAGACTGTATCATTATTTATCACCAGGTGTGATTGCTGAGTCAAGGACTAATTTGTAGTGGAATAAAAAAAAGAGCAACATAGCAAAATTGTAAAACGAATTCTCATAATTAAAATTCCCTCAACTAAAAAACAAATTTTTAGAACTCTTTTATCAAGAAAATAACAATAAAAATGAGTGCAATTTTTTAAATTGATGGTATCGTACCGTGAGACTAAATACAGTAAAGCCAGAATTCCCAAAAGCCAGATTGGTGAAGAAACTGGTGGTTAGGACCTTTTTATTCAGCTTTAAATATTGTACAAACTTGACTCTTAATATTCCCAGTACACTACTGGGAATATTGAGAAACTAAAGGTTATTTCCCGAGGCATAACTGTGGATTCAATCTGCGGCAGTAAACTTGACTTTGGACGTGTGGAAATCTGCCAGTTACCAGATTTATGGGCCTTCATTCACAAGCAACGGCAATACCCTTCTCGTTTTATAATGGCGAGAACTTGTATTATTGCAGGCGTTTTGTGTATCTATATCTAGATGGAAAATTGTGTTACCCAGACATAACTAGTGAATCCACTAATTATAAGTAAAATGCATGCATTCGAGCCCATTATGTTGTATAAAACTCAGTACTACACTATATCTGCAGGTCCGAAAGAGGGTTATATTTTTTTTAAAGAACAGTTAAAATGATGGCGCTAGGATAAGCCGATTTAATTTAATTTGGCATTTGTGTACCACTGAATCGGCACCATTATCAGCAGCTATATAACAGTTAGTAACGTAGTATGGTCCTATTAAGGTTCTTCAAAATTAAAAAAATTAAAAAATTCAAAATTCATTTATTTCAAGTAGGCCTAATACAAGCACTTTTGAAACGTCAAGTCTGTCCGTGTGTAGTGACTCTACCACCGGTTCGGAAGGCAGATTCTACCGAGAAGAAGCCGGCAAGAAACTCCGCAGTCTCTTTTCCAACATCAAAAATTTACATTTTACATTTTAACATTCATTTTTCTATCTTGTGAGAGATGAAAGCGGAGCCGGATGCTTCCAGCTTCATAAGGATAAAGGTTTGTGTCGCTGTTGTTCTCGCATTCTTTTTATTTATAATTTATGGTACGACTTCAGCTTCTGTGAATTACACTATTATATAGATAAATTATTTAGGAAGTCATTACCGCTTACAGAACCATGGTAGGTATTTTTGGTACGCATTTCTCTGAATAGTGACGCAACAAAATAAAGAAGAAAGCAGCCAAATTTTGCAATTCTGAACCTTATGAATAAAAACATGAAATGATTTGGCCGATCAATAGGTTAACAAGGACATTAACATTTATAAAATCCATTATAATAATTATCAGTTTCTAAAGCATCAGACTGTATGTACAGATGCTTTGGTAACACACACAATCGTCTGGATAGGATAGATTTAGTCCGCGGCCGTAAACTTGACATTGGACGGGAGGAAATCGGTCAATTACCAGATTTATGGGCCTTCATTCACGAGCGACGGCAATCAGCATTGAGTTTTATATTGGCTTGGTTTGTGTTTTATTGTTGAAGTTTTGCGTTGCTATACCAACTTGTTGCCAAGAGACAAACAGTGGTTAGCTTTGAACTAATACCCGAATTATAAGGTACTAGCTGTTGCCCGCGACTTCGTCTGCGTTTGATTTTGTTTTTTGATGTGGCATTAAATTTAGTTGTAGATCTAAAAAAAATTAAAGTATGTAGTATCGCTAAGCCTTAAATGGGGGGTTTGCTGCTTTCTGCTGAGGAGTTCTGTCATCTATCTCCAACCACAGTTTGGGCAAAATTAAACACATATTTATTATTTTTGTACTATAACCTCTATAGTACAAAAATTATAATTTAAATCGGTTATAATTTGTCGGAGTTAGGATGTAAAATCATCAAACACTAACCGAGGTTAATGTCGGGATAAAAAAATATTCTATATTACTTCTAACACTTCCAAGAATATGTGTACAAAGTTTCATGCGGATCGGTTAAGTAGTTTTTGCGTGAAAGCGCAACAAACATACTTACATTGACATTTATAATATTAGTAGGGAAGTAGGGATATTGTTTTACTATGCTTAACGCCATTCAATTCACGCTAGACACGGGGCTCCTCTCTCATCTGAGAACTCTAAACTGGTTTAAGGTTGTTAATTCTTTCATCATCATCATCATCATCATCACTACTCTATAACAGAACACTGCTGAACTTAAGGCCTCTCCCACCCAAAACAAAGGTTTCTTCATAATCAACAAGCTGGCCAGACGTGATGAACGCAGCAGATGGTACGAGTAGTTGTAGCACAGAGGACGCTACCCGTTCCCCGTTATGATCTCCTAGTCGCCTCGCTCGGCACCCGCGGTAAGATGTGGGGTGTCAATTCTATTCTGATTATTTATTCTTTACTAATGTTTATTATTATACAAGCACCCCAATTATAGCATTAGCTGTGAAAGTTTAGACAAACTTAACTATGGCTAAATAATAATGTTTTAAACCGTAACGCAAAAATGTTATAAGACTGACTGCTTTATCAAACGGCAGTGCCTTAATGACACAATTGAATCTTCAATGTCTATCTGTTTTTCTGTTTTCTGTATTTGATAAGTATTTTATTTATTTATTTATTTTAACAACTTTATTGCATAATAAAGGAAACACACACAGGAACACTTACATTAACATAAAATATATGCAAAAGGCGGCCTTATCACTAACAGTGATCTCTTCCAGGCTACCTTAACTATTGGAATAAGGCAATGAGAGACGGGAAATCGCAATTATATATATAAAAAAATAAAAAATATATATATATATTATGTACATAAATAATTAAATAAATATAATAATATAATATATATTAATAAGTATTTATGTGTATTATATTCATAAAAATATTCATCAGGTATCTTAGTACCCATAACACAAGCTGAGTTTACTCTGAGGCTAGATGGCGATGTGTGTATTGCCGTAGTATTTTACATTTATATAATTAAATTTAAAAATCTTCTTTCTTTTTTTTCTTTTTGTAATAATTGACTGACCAAGATGATTAGTTGAAAACCAACGCCACAGAGCACAAATCCACCAATCCGCACTGGACCAGCGTGGTGGACTACGGCCTCAACCCCTTCTCATTGTGGAAGGAGACCCGTGCTCTGTAGTGGACCGGTAATGGGTTGATAAATAAATAATAAATAAATAAATAAACTACGACAATACACACATCGCCATCTAGCCCCAAAGTAGCGTAGCTTGTGTTATGGGTACTAAGATGGCTGATGAATATTTTAATGAATTATATACATAAATACTTAGAAAATACGTATAAAAACCCAGACACTGAAAAACATTCATTGTGCATTAATGTTTTTCACACAAAAAATTTCCAGCAGTGGGAATCGAACCCACGGCCTTGGACTCAGAAAGCAGGGTCGCTGCAAACTGCGCCAATCGGCCGTTAATGTGATGACGATGATGATAAACAGAGCAACACTTCACATAGCATGCCAGGATAAAGTCCTGCAACATGCCGCCTCGTGTCCATAAATTTGAGGAATAGATGTTAAACCTCATGTGTTACTGACACATGAGGAATATTATGTTACACCGGCAACCACGCCTTAGCGGCAGACAGAAGCATTGCGATAGTACTTCCCTGGAAGAGCTCTATAACAAAAAGCTTTACTACTTCTTATATATTTTCTTTTGCATTATGCACGTGTCGTGTGCTGGAATGGCAGCTTCGCACTGGTAAGCGTAGAGTTGGTCGACCCCCAATGAGGTGGACGATATTAAGCACGTCACAGGTAGCCGCTGGATCCAAGCGGCACAAAACCGTGGAATTTGGAACTCCTTACAAAAGACCTATGTCCAGCATTGGACGTCTATCGGTTGATATGATGATGCACTTGTCCTGGCAAGTTCTTAGATATGATTTCCACTGTAACTAAACGCCGTCAGAGGAAGATTGATGTCTTTAAGGATAGATCATTGGTTCAGTTGGCAGTAATAAACTAACTACCGATCGATACGTTGTTTTATTCGCACTGGCATCGTTTCTCGAAAACAACTCTACGTTTGCGAGAGTTCAAAACTTATACTCTCAATTTCTTAATACTCCACCGATCGTACGAACGTAATCGAATAGAACCAATAAACCCGATACTAACCAAGTCAATGGCGATCTGTTACCATGGCGGACGTGGCCGCCTGCCAAATGTCATATCCCGATTAAATTCGAGATGTTATTTCTGTAACACACACTGCGTTGTAGCGTGTGTAATGTCACCGTGGAATGATACACTTTTCGTCTTCTTAAGTGTTCTTTGCCACTCCGCTACACCATAATAAGTCTTTGACCATACTAAACTTTTGGTCTACCGTCTCTTTAGGGAAGCGAGACCAAAATATAATAAATAGATATTGTATCCTATTTTGTGTTTTATATATTAGCTTCCCTGATTCAAATAAATAGATACTGAAACGTGTATAACCAAAAATAGCTATTCAAACTTTTGAATAAGAATTAAGAATTTGAATAAAAATTTCCACAGGTTTAAAAAAATCTAAACAAACGCATACGAAGTCGCAGGCAGTTTGCACACTAAAACTGACTCGTGTTTCACTGAATTAATTTGACGTATCTAAAAGGTTTCTTTCATCATTATAAATCAATGTTTTTAAATTAAGGGCTCGAATTTTCAATCGTCCAGTTTTCTAAAACGGACAGCTGGCGTTTTGACATTTTTAATTAAAAATAACACTCGGTATTAGTGCTCGGTATTGAAAAATTATTGTTGCGTTAATACTTTTTCGTCACAATTCTCGTAACGTGGACCTTATTCCATCGTTATATGGCTCATAAAGCAAGATCCATTATGATACATGAACGTTTAATTTCATCAAATTATTCACAACCCATATCTAATGAGTTATGTTTTAAAGACGATAATAGTTATTTTATACAATTTTTAATATAGCTTGCCTTGGCGCGCGAAAAATACACGATTGTGGTCCAATTTAGGTTGGAAAGCAGTCCAATAGTAGATCTGACTCCGCCTCAATTAATAGTCGAGTCACGAAACGCATGTGAGTTGCCTGTTGCCACTAAAATCTAGAGAGCTTCCTACAAAACCTCTATACATTGGAAAAACAGCAAAAATGCTTAGTAATTATTGAGAATGTATTTTAAAACTTAGCCTGTTTTTTTCCTCGAAAGTGTGAATAAATTTGCATATACCGAGTACCAGTTGATCATTACGGAGCTATTTCAGCCGAGAGTAAATTCAATACCATACTTCTTGCATAATGTACTTTAATGTGTAACACAATTGACGTTTTGTAAGTTATTTTTCTTTCCTAAGCTGTAATGTAACGATTTTAAAAGCAGTAAAATATAATCTAAATAATGGATAGAATCACTTAACAATTATTCATTGTAAAGTCAACATCTCCTGAGGATGTTCCTGTTTCGGAGCAAAACGTGCGTAGAGGGTACATTGCCGAAGATCAGTTTGGTGTGGATTATCAGGATTGAAGAAATTATAAATTACACCAAGAATAGCTAATTAAGCTTAATTTCATAATAATTCAAATAAATAAACATCAATCTACAAGATGATATAAAGCCACATTCTCACATTGCGTTAATTATTCATTACCTATAGTTGGGTGCTATGCTATTGCGCAGGCAAATTAAACGGTAATTGGACCGCTGCAGTGGCAATTTAAACAGATCTAAATCATATCACACGTTCCCCATTAGCGTTGCTCATGCGGGAAATATTATATTTACGAGGTAATATAATAAATGACGCGATCATGCATAACCTGCTGATGATTTTGCCGCTGAAATAGACATTTTAAAGGCCCGATACACGAGGCATTACGCCGCTTGCGGTGCGGTCGCGTCGCGAGCATTGAGTATATATAAAATTGTGTTATGATAACGTTAATTACGGTTTTGGTGTGAAACATCTATAGGCGGTGGGTAAACCTGATTGTTTGCGTGACGATACAGATTATATCCTTTTTTTTGTCTCGTCCCAAATGAGAAGGGGTTAAGGCCGTTGTCCGCCACGCTGGCCCAGTGCAGATTGATGGACTCAACATCCCTTGAGAACATTATGTAGAACTCGCATGCAGTTTTCCTCACGATGTTTTCCTTCACCGTCGAAGCAAGTGATATTTTTAATTACTTAAAACGCACATAACTTAGAACTGAAAGCTTCCTTTCCTACTCCAGCTTTTTATTGGTAAAATAGTAAAAATCTTTCCGAGTAGTTTCGGAGCCGGAAAGTTTTAGTTTTTCTCAGGCATGCAGGTTTTTTGTTCTTGTTTGACGTCTGGGAGGTATACAACGGGTTCCCCGTGCTTCTTACAAAGCCAACAAGAGGGACATGCCGTGGTGGTTCTATAGTTTGGCTATACCCCCTTTAGAGGGGGGAGTCCCACATAACTTAAGCTCAAGGGTCGGAGGTAGCAATAAATCTTTTCCACCACGCCAAGGTATACAGGTTTTTCCTCACTACGTATTCCTTCACTGTCAATTATGTATTAATGCTTATTTGTATATTATGGACTTAAAGAAAGTATCGTAAAGCTTCTATCCGAAATACAGATAGGTCCTTCTTTAAAACCGCGTGGGAACATTATTATGATGTCCATTTTTAAATATCCGAATACTCAACCATCTGAGAATAGAACAACAACTGCACTTTTTTGTTTTTTTTGTACCTAAGGTTAAGGTTGTTGGTTCTCTTTTATAGGTATACATTTATTCTAATAAATACCTTCTGCGGGATCCAAGAAAACAAGTTGTTCAGAGATAATCTATATATATAAAAGAGGATGTTTGTATATATGTCATCGATAAACTCAGAAACTATTTGACCGATCATTATGAAAATTGGTATGCTTATGTATTTTTTCACGGAGAAGGTATATATGCTATGCCCATTGATGTAACTCCCCACCAGGCGGCGCTGTCAAGTATCGACTTCCGCCCCGTTCAACCGATTGTCATAAAAATTGGTATGACCATGTATTTTTCCACGGAGAAAACGAACATGCTATGTCCATTGATGTAACTCCCCACCAGGTGGCGCTGTCAAGTATCGACTTCCGCCCCGTTCAACCGATTGTCATAAAAATTGGTATGACCATGTATTTTTCCACGGAGAAAACGAACATGCTATGTCCATTGATGTAACTCCCCACCAGGCGGCGCTGTCAAGTATCGACTTCCGCCCCGTTCAACCGATTGTCATAAAAATTGGTATGACCATGTATTTTTCCTCGGAGAAAAAGAAAATGCTATGTCCATTGATGTAACTCCCCACCAGGCGGCGCTGTCAAGTATCGACTTCCGCCCCGTTCAACCGATTGTCATAAAAATTGGTATGACCATGTATTTTTCCACGGAGAATGTAAATATGATGTCCATGTTATTAAATATCACCATCATATAGCGCTTCAATGCATTAAGTTCTATAGCGATCAACTGATTCAAAATTTTATATGCGGCAATGAATGCAATAAAATGTTTTCTCATTAAATTCAATGAGTTATTTTACAACTTATATTAAATAAGAAAATAAAAGAAATAACTAACCTTCTTTTGTAAACAAAAAAATATAATTTATTTAAAAAGCAAATCAGCTAACTTCAAATATATCATTTGTTATTGAAAATAAAAATAAAGCAATAAAATAAAAATAACTTATAATTATTATTTTAAAATAACATGATCATGTACTAAAAAAATTGATTTGTAATTTTAATTGTAAGTGTAATTTAATGAAAGTCAATAATACTCTTAATTAGTAAGTATACTCAAGACTTTAATAATAATAAATAGTTAATTTAAATTGTAAATAGAAAAGAATTAACTAATTAATTATTTATGTAAATAGATAAAACAGGTGCTACACAAATAATATTATTTAAATTGTAATAATTTCGATAAACAATACAAATTTAAGTAAGATTAATTATAAGTTACAGTGTAAATAGTTTTATAAAGTAATAATGACATAATAGGTTTTGAGTAAACAACTTCACACTTCTATTAAATATAGAGTATGAAACTGAAATAGATTTTTTTTTATCAATATAACCTGTTTTTGTCTTTATTATTTATAAATAAAAATAACATAAATTAAGCTGTCATTTCAAGCTGAGAAATTATTTTAATCGATTTTTAATTAAATATAGCTACAATTTTAATCTACATTTAATCATTTATTATTCACATTTCTTATTTACTATCGTTTTATTTTAATTCATTTTTTTTAAATATAAATTTTTATTTTATCTTATATTTTTAGAAAGAAGTTTATTTTATGAAAAATCCCTAATTTTTTTTTTAAATTAAATTTTATCTTTTAAAACATTAATTACATCTAAACGCGAGTGATAATATCATTAATAATTACCATGTCCAAGCTATTGGTTGTACAGGATATTGCAATAGTTGTCTCTGTTTCGTCAACGTAATCTTAGAAAATATTTTTTTTTATTTCAAACGCACTTCATCGATTAAAAAACTAAAAGTTATCATTTTTGCTTTAGTACTCACCGATTACTTGATTGGTAATTGTATATGACCAATTATTTTCACCAAACGCATTATCAGCATAACTGCACAAATTTTCGAAAGTATACCTAACCTACCCTTTTTGCGTAAAATATTTATTGAGCAGCTGATAACTTGTATATTATCAAAATATATAAAAGGCAAAGGTCACTGACTGACTGACTGATTGACTGATCTATCAACACACAGCTCGAACCACTTGACGGATTGGGCTGAAATTTTGCACACAGATAGTTATTACAACGTAGGCGTCCGCTAGGAAAGGATTTTTTTAAATTCAATCAGGGTTAAATATGGGATGAAAGTTTGTAAAAAATTCTTCATTTTTCAATTTATTTTTCAAGCTACATCAATTAAACTTTGATTTTAGGTTTTCGATTTATAATAAAGAATATATTATTTTTTGATCCCGTATTTCATAGGGGATCAAAATTTATATGAAAGTTTCTGATTTTCTAAGTAATTTCCGTTCATATTTTTCTATAAGCAGCAAGACCTTTTTTTAACCCTTTGTAGTAAATTTAACAAATCAAAAATAAAACTTAACGTGAGCGAAGCCGCGGGCAAAAGCTAGTATGATATAAATATAATTTCTGTGTGTATGTGTGTAAGTTTGTGTGCAAGGAAGTAGGCTACAAGTTGGATAATAAGAAACCCCCGCCTTGGCGGGTCTACACCTCAAAGTCTGCACCGTAGCACGGATCAGATAAGTTCTGAAGTTGTATGGTTTTTACCATTACTTACAAAAGATGCGCTGGTCGAGTTTTTCTCTTGTTTATGTTGAAATGTGCAGTATCGAAGTGTAGGATCTATTCACGGATGAACATTAAACGAAATGTTTGTTGCCTATAATATCTTCTTATTGCCTTTGGACATTGTTATCTGGAGTCAGCACTGTCTTCTTTAAATTTAAAGACAGACAACTTTTGGTCTGGTCATATTTTGTAAGGCTTACAGTGATTTCTGCGAATCTAACTATCATAGTAAGTTTTAACAGTCATAACCAGCTACCGTTCAGAAGTTAACACGCCGTGACATTGTCTCATAACGCGTTTTGATGTTTGAACATGAATGTCGAGTCAATTGCCGGGGAAAGGGGTTACAGTTGTTCGTCCAACGGGTTGTACCTACACTTATGAGTTAAGATTGCTGAGATTTTAATCTTCACATCAAACCAGTTATGAAACAAAAACGGGTATAATGTTTTCGTAACAAATGTAAAACACAAGTTACATCCCTAGTAATATTATAAATGTGAATGTAAGTTTGTTTGTTACGCTTTTACGCAAAAACTTCTAAACCGATCATCATGAAACTCTGTACACATATTCCCGAAGGTATTAGAAGTAACAAAGGATGCTTTTTATCCCGAAATTAAGCTCAGTTTTTTTTGGGAGAATGGAAGAAAGTGTTTGACGATTTTACACCATAGCGCCGTCAAATGATAACCGATTTAAATATATACTTCTGTACTTTAGAAGGGCTTGACAACTGTACTAAACATGCTGCAAATCTTCATTAACACTATTAATATCGATACACGTGACAACCCTAACATAAACAACAGTACGTACATCACGTATCACTTCACAACAATAGCCCCATGCATTGTATATTATGTTGATTGTGACGTCACAGCCGCTGGAGGCGATAACTCCATCCATTCGCCGCATGACCTGTTTTCAGTCAAACAAACGTCTGAATAAATCATAAACAGGCACGGGTTGATGAAACAGACTGGTGTTTGAGTGACACAGTCGTATAAGGGCATTCCCATACAAAGTCAAGATAGATTTCCGGGCTCTACAATTGAGATGGTCACTGTAATGCAACGGTGTGCATGTGGTTGTTTTGTCGAACGTCTCGGGTAGTGTCAAAATTGTTTGGAAGCAATCAGACCCGTTTTCATCTCTAAGAAGATAGAATAATGATTGTTAAACTGTAAATGATTCAATTTCACCGATAAAGAAACTTAGTTTTAAGTTCGCCTTCAGTAAATTAAATTTTTTCTTATAAAGTTTTAAAAACAATTTGATGCTGGAAGATAATAACACTACTGTTAACTTTAGGATCTTATAGTATTTGCTTTTTGATCGGTTCTAGAGTCAAGGTCGTGGGTTCGATTCCCACAACTGGAAAATGTTTGTGTGATGAACATGAATGTTTTTCAGTGTCTGGGTGTTTATCTGTTTATTATAAGTATTTATGTGTATTATATTCATAACAATATATTCATCAGCCATAGATATCATTTTTTGACGACGATTTTTTGAAACCCAGATGACGACCACGACCAGTCTGTCAAGACTGAAACGACTAAGAAGAAGAGATATCATTACCCATAACACAAGCTACGCTTACTTTGGGGCTAGATGGCGATGTGTGTATTGTCGTAGTATATTTATTTTTTTTATTTAAAGAGGGACTTCCTGGCTCTACAATTGTGTGTCAATCAATTGTAAAGCCCGAAATTTTTGGCTACGTTTGGAAATATTCTGATGTAGTAGTGAACACTACAGTCTTAAATAGTGGCTTAAGTGGCTAAAGCTCTAAGTAGTTTTATTTTCTTTTGAATTTTATTTCTAACTGAATGTTAGGGTAGGTCACTTACTGAACTTTAAAGTCACAATTTTAATCATGAACACACAAGATCACACAAGGCGTAAATACATTCTAAAATAACAATAAATTTCAAGCTCCTAAACATTAGATAGTTTTATGAAACTTTTTAGTATAATTCTATCAGCAGTTAATAAGAGCTTTATAAGATGAAATTGTGATACTGAGACAGTTGTACATTATATTTTAACGCAATCGCTTCTATAAAAGAGTAGAAACAATAACAAAACTTACAACCCCTGTTTGTATAAAACGTCATATTTCAGTCTTTAATGCATTCGTAGTGACGTCACGACACCATTCAATTTCATTTGTCGCTTGACCTGTTTCCCAGTTATAGAGGGATAAAACTGAACGAATCACATGTTGCATGAGTGAACGAAGATTTTCGAATCATAATGTCAGAAATAGAATAAAGTACGAATCTGAGACGAAAACGCGTAGTAACTTTTTGCATGCAATTATATTTACATGCATCTACAGCATTTTCTAAATACACCTTTGGATCGCTATCTAATTTTCTTACACCTTTGGTTGCCTGGAAGTGATCGCTATATAATTTTTATCTTATATTTGTTTTGTATTTGCATCTTTTTTGATGGCCGATTGGCGCAGTGGGCACTGACCGTGCTTTCTCAGTCCAAGGCTGTGGGTTCGATTCCCAAAACTAGAAAATGTTTGTGTGATAAAAATTCATATTTTTCAGTGTCTCGGTGTTTATATGTATATTTTTCATAAAAATATCCCTCAGTCATCTTTCTACCCATAACACAAGCTACGCTTACTTTGGGGCTAGATGGCGATGTGTGTATTGTCAGTAATATATTTATGTATTATATTTATACGTCTTCGACAGCATCTAAACTTACCACCGGCTCTGCAGCCAAGAGACAACTTTTTTTGAGGGAATCGAACCCACGGCCTTGGACTCAGAAAGCAGGGTCGCTGCCCACTGCGCCATTCGGCCGTCAAGCTTGTTACAAGTGTAGCGGTCTCCACATTACATAACTAGATGGCGCCACAAAAATCCTGCATCGCGGTAGCGAAGTGTTTACAAAGAATGCCTATATATATAACTTCCAGAGATGAATATTCCCCCCCCCGATGTCGTCGAGCCCTGGGGCTCTTCTCATGGCGAGCTTTCGCGCTCGCCCCACTCCCCCGGTGACGCCGTAGCAACCCCTCAGGTGGTTATAGGCAAGTGTCCTTCCGAAAAATGAAAAATGAATATTCGGACCTCGGTCCCCACGCACGATCACCCGCTCGGAGAAAGATCTTCCTATTGTTACGGTCGAGCGTATCACCATAGCTCCCGTACTCAAGGATAAAAACTTTTTCGCATTTATAAAATTAGATTGGATTCGTTTTTTTTAATTAATTTAAAAATACTAATCCAACCTAATGATAAAAAAGCCTGGGTGTGAATTGCTCTAACTTCATAGCTTAATATGAATTTCCTGTGAGATGGTGATAACAAAAAAAAAATTACCCGGCAAAGTTTGTTGTGGGCTCTTCTTAGACCAGAACGCATTTGGAACCCTCGTAGCTTTAGTATCTAGAGAACCCTCGTATGTTAATATATTATATTAATGAACGCTTCATAAGTGCCTGTGATAGGCCTACATGAATAAAAAAAATTTGAATTTGAATGAAAAAAAATTGCGAAGTGATGGTTAAAATTACATTCGGTAACATAAAACTAAAACTTCACACACAAATCGCGCCTGGTCGATGAAGAAGCCCGTTATAAACTTAGTACTAATAAGAGTTGTCGTCATTCAATGTAAAGTCAGCATCGCCTGAGGATACTCCTGTGTTGGGGCGAAAAAGCCGTAGAGGGTACATTGCCGAAGATCTGTTTGGTGTGGAATATAAAGATTTTGAACTTATAAATGTGGAATTTTTAGGCTTCAGGATTTCTATTTTATCGTTTTATTGCCGTAGGGTTTGTGTTCGGAAGAAAGTTATACAACAGCAGATGTAACAACGGTAATTTTATTGCACCTTTGTACTTAGCCGTAAGTAATATCTTTTAAAAGAGGTTGTAAACCAAGTGATCAAAGAAGAGTCCCAAATGGTAAGCGGAACATATTTGGTAATGTCTGTATGCGTGGGAACGTAGGTATGGATTTGTGTCGTGGCAAATGACCCATGCGGGTTGAGGGAACCCAGGTAGAGATGGGAAAAAACCATGTAACGACGAACGGGGAGTCCCTAACTAACCTTGATGTAGGACAGACCTCTGTCTTTTTATCTGCTATCTTCGTATGAAAATAAATACACTTATATTTTAACCGTCTCGTGATTACTTTAATATTCAATAATATTCGTATCATAACATCCGATACCACATAAATAACACAGGGAAACGATATACCTTAACTACTGTTGAAGAAGATGGGGACTTGAATAACACTATCCTACGCAGGTTATGATCACTTACACGTAATAAAATTATCACATCGTATTTAAAAATAGTTACCCAGACCAGAGCGTGCATATAAATAGACAAACTCTTCGGCTTTTAAAAATTACTATCAGCGCGTTAAAACATACAAACAAACTTTTAAACTTTATAATATTAGTAAAGATAAGTCAAATTGATTGATTTTAACGAGAACGGCCCTTAAAGATTTACCGCAAACAGGTGGTTCTCTGAAAAACCAATGATATGTTTATTTTTTTTTGTACACAGCCGGTAACATCGCAGACAAAATCTTTTTTTTTTTACATGCTATTTTATGTTTGTATTTTTGTAACCGACTCCTTTGAATTTGAGTTTGACCCTTTTCAAACTTTCTGATTTCATTCAAACTTTGCAGATATATCGAGGACCAGTGACAATACACTAATTTGATGAATTTATTCCATTTTTCAATTTTCAAAACAAGTTTTTGTTTATTTATATTATTTTCATCTATCGTCGATAAGGCAGGGATGATGTTAATTTTAATTTACAACAACTATATATTCAAAAATTTGATGGTGAATGGGATACCGATTAATTTTGCTGTTGAAAAAATTATGTGAACTTTCATAAATAATTTTAACTAAAAGGTAGAAATTTGTTCAAATTCAAATTCAAAATTCATTTATTTCAAGTAGGCCTACTTTATAAGCACTTTTGAAACATCAAGTATGTATGTTTGTAGTGACTACCACCGGTTCGGAAAGCAGATTCTACCGAGAAGAGCCGGCAAGAAACTCAGTAGTTGCTCTTTTCCAACATCAACATTTACAATCATTATTCTATCTTGCGGGAGATGAGAGCGAGGCTGGCTGGCAATCTACCTTGTCATTGAGGAATTTTTCAAATGTATAGTAACCTCGGTGTACTAGATGCGTTTTTACACATTAATTAAATGTATGAATTGGTAGGTCAAGTTTTTTCCTTAGGAATCATGTTGTAAAAGCGTTCAGTTTTTTGGTACCAAGCGTTTTATTAAGTTTTTTTGAACTATTAATTTCCATCTAAAATCCATAAATCTGAGGTGCAGATGTTGACCTCATGTGCCTGTAATAACACCGGGAACCACGCCCTTCAGTCCGGAACACAGTATTGTAACGATGCTGCTAATTGGCAGAGCTCATCGGGGGGTGTCTTACACCATGGCGGAAGTACACCCGCTCTGACACGAAAATCTCTACGACACTACGACTACTACGATTACTACGACATCTAATAGCAAATGTTAAATCATTATTTTCTTTTATCATAATTTTTTGGAAGTTTGCAAGAAAACGTTGCAATTTGGGGACGGGTATTAATGATACTGCGAGAAAAGGGTTTTATTATTTTGGTTATGAACGTGGACTTTTATTGCTTATTTATAGGAAACA
The DNA here is from genome assembly GCF_905163445.1 of Pararge aegeria. Lineage (NCBI taxonomy): Eukaryota > Metazoa > Arthropoda > Insecta > Lepidoptera > Nymphalidae > Pararge > Pararge aegeria. The sequence continues at coordinate 2,149,719 of NC_053195.1, read as the reverse complement.
GAACGCTTTTGACGACCTTGCTTAGTTTTGTGTGCTGTGGTATAACAGTAAGGTCCCTGGTTCATAATTTCTCAATTTCGTCTAGGTGGAGGTTAAGGAGGCTGTGACAATGGCTAGTTACCGCCTTACCGACGAAGGCGTACCGCTAAGCGATTTAGTGTTCTGGTACGATGTCGCGTAGAAACCGAATAGGGGTATGACTTATATAACTGCCACACCCACAGGTTAGCCCGCTATCATTTTAGACTACATCGCAATTCTTTGTCATGTGTTTTTTACATGGGCCTAGTAGCCTGAACCAAAAAAAAAAATACTTACCGTCACATTATACTGCAGTCAAGGTCTTACTTAAAAAACAAGTAATTCTTGCATTATACTTATTTTAAAACGTATTAATAAGAAGTTTTATCCAACGTTGTTTTGAAATAAAATACATATGCCACTGAGGGAATCTGAAGATTTACGCAGATGAAGTCGAGGTCGCCGCAACTACTAAGATAAACAGCCATGACATTGACCAGATGAAATAGGTATGCCCGAAAAGAACGTGCAGCGAAATTTATTCTAAGATCAAAACCATTATAAAAATGCAGTGCAACGATTAACTCGTTTATAGCTAACAAACGTAAATATTAAAAACATTTTTGATGTTTCAGGCATCTGATCTGATTCTCGGAAGTTGAACGTAGCTGTGCAGTATACTTAGACTAAATAAATAAATAAAATAAATAAATATACTACGTCAATACACACATCGCCATCTAGCCCCGAAGTAAGCGTAGCTTGTGTTATGGGTACTAAGATGACTGACGAATATTTTTATGAATAATATTCATAAATACTTATAATATACAGATCAACACCCTGACACTGAAAATCATTCATGTTCATCACATAATCATTTTCCAGTTGTGGGAATAGAGCCCACGGCCTTGGACTCAGAAAGCAGGGTCGGCCGACTGCGCCAGTCGGCCGTCTACGGGACTAAGGGAATTTAACATAGAGCGAGCAGCAGCGATACCACCGACCCGTGGTGATTATAACATACCCTACCGTTGTTAGAGGCCTTTACTCTAAGATTTTGTTAGGTTGTGGATATATTGAATCAACTTATAGAGCCAAGTTCACAATTCACAACCGTTTATTTTTAATTGTAACAACAAACATTATTTTTCTGCATTACTTTTACATTGCCGTAGACCAAGAGAGCAAAACCACAGATAAAACAAAACAAGTAAAACTAATAAAACGACATAGATCTATATACAAACTGGAATGACTATGAACAAAGATGTAATAAGTAACTGGATCGATACTTAAATGTTTTATAGTTCAAGTATTGAACAGATTTGACTTAGTGGAATAAAATAAAAATAAGTGTCTGTCTGTGATTACGAAAAAACTAATGATGATGATCATAAAAATATATTTTGGAGATTGGTTTTAAAAAACATTTTAATGTAGTAAAGACAAAAATTACATTTTAATAGAGTAGAGACAAAAAAAATACATTTTTATATAGTAGAGACAAAAAATTACATTTTAATAAAGTAGAGACAGCACGCTTAAGCTTTTAACTCCGAGTATAAATAAAGTATTATAAACTACAGTTAAATAAGTCAATAAAACTTTTTTACTATTAGAATTATTCTTCAAACGAGATATTTAGCTAGTTATTTATCATAACAATAATGTCAAAAGGAATGGAAAACAAAAGTTCGCGGTCCACTTACCGCGGGCGATATCTCGTTGGTATTATTAACATCTTTAACAATATTTAGAACAATCTTGACTTCAAAGTAAATAAAAAGTTTTTTTTTAAAAGATGGCATGGATGGATGGTTTAACGAAATGATTATTAAATTGTAAATATTATTGACGTTATAGTAATACAAGTAAAAACTTAACCTTTTTCACAACAACAGAGTTATTATAGAGCTCGCTCTTTCAAAAAAAGAAAAAGCAAAGTTGAGGAATGAATTGCTCGAACTTCAAAGCAAATTATTGATTAACTGTGAGATGATGATAAAAAAAAAAATGTGGGCTTTTCTTAGACCAGGGCTCTAAACAGCTTATGGCTTGGAACCGTCTCAGCTTTAGGTTTAAGTTGGTGGATTATTTAAAAATATTATACGTATGAACGCTTCATAAGTGCCTGTGATAGGCCTACATGAAGAGCTGGTAGGCTTATTCTCGGTAAAATCTGCCTTCCGAACAGGTGATAGAGTCACTGCATACAGGCTGACGTAATAAGGCACGTCTGTCTGTACGCAGTGACTTAGGCCTACTAGAAACAAATGAATTTTGAATTAATTAGAGTGGTTCCTATATCATCAAGATCCTTAAACTGATACTATCGCTCATTCGCTATCGCTTATCGTCTTGAATAGTATCGCTTATTTAGTGGGATTTCTACCTAACTCGTGACTTTACCCTAATGCAACGATATTTCTGCTCGCGATTGTACTTTAATTTCTCCACAGCTGTGTTTCAGACAGTTTTATTGGCTTCACACTAGTAATAAAGATGTACTTGGGAGAAAAGGTGGGATTTTGCTAATGTTATAGCGAAAAATTATAGTTTAGGAATGTTATATCTGAGCACGTAGCGCTCGGACGCAAACTTTTAAACTCGAAGTCAAAACTTTGTTTATTCACATACTAGCTTTGCCCCGGCTTCGTTGACGACCTAGTGGCGCGGAGGTAAGCGTTGTGGTGTTATATGTGTGGGAATTTACATTTTCAGAATTTTTACTGGTATTGGTAGCAATTAAATATACTTCAATAACACCCGAATCATCACCTACCCCCAAAGTATACGTAGCTTGTGTTAGGGGTTTAAAGATGATTGATGTATCTTCGCCTAGACAGCCGGTTGGCGCAGTGACCCTGCTTTTGCGACCAATGCCGTGGGTTCGATTAAGACAACTGGAAAAATGTTTGTGTGATCAACATGTATGTTTTGCAGTCTCTGGGTGTTTATCTGTATATTATAAGTATTTATGTATATTATTCATAAAAAATATTCATCAGTTATTTTAGTACCCATAACACAAGCTACGCTTGTTTGAGCTAGATGGCGCTGTGTGTATTGTAGTAGTTTATTTATTTATTTTATTATTTACATTATATATAATATACAGATAATTAACACTCAGACACTGAAAAACATTCATTTTCATAACACAATAATTTACCTGGGAAATCGAAACTACTGCACCGATCGAATAACCAAATAGGTATAATTGGGGTAATGGGGTAAATAATAAAAAAAAACCATGAGCATCAAGTGAAGTCATGCACTATGTATAGTGTAGAAAAGATCTCAGATGTCTGTCAGAAGGCACTCCACGGAAAGCGGTTCTCATTATGTCGGTGAGAGTTATCAACAAGTGGCCAATAAAACTAAACGACTAATAAAAGCGACTAGAGTTTCAAGCTCGTTAGATACTGAGTGAACCATCAACTTTTGTACTATTTTATTATAGTAGATTTTCTTCTTGTAACATTACAAAAAAACGCAATACTGACCCGCTAACACTAGATGGCGTTAGTTGTAGTTGCGTGAAATGTAAATCGCGCTAAAGAGATTTTTTCCCACTAGTACAAGACGGTGCCGCGGCCAACCATTGTCTATCACAAACGCAGCAAACGCTTTCCTCTCGAAGACACTTGCCGGACGCTGTAGTTAGGAACCTTGCTAGTGAAACCTACAGGACGTGCTTCCAGCTTTTGCTTCCACTGCGTGGGACTTTAGCCAGGGACACTGTCAAGTAATTCTAAGTGAATTCTTCACACGTGTCTTATAATTCCGTCGCCCCTTTTGCCCCGTCACGTAGTATTGGTTACATTCTTAGTTTTCTTAATCCTTGGGTTGCCTTGCATAGATCGCTACTTAGCGGTAAGGCCGCCTTTTGTGCTACGTACTTGAAGTGTCAGTTATTTTTTTATCCTGAACTTGATGTGGTGTACAAATCATCATCATCATCGTATAGATGATATAGACCCACTACGGGTGTCCTCCCACAGTGAGAAGGGGTTAAAGGCTGTAGTCCATTACGCCGGCCCAGTGCGGATTGGTGGACTCCACCAATTCACACTGGGCTTTGAGAACATTATGAGGAACTCTCAGACAAGCAGGTTTTTAGTGTTGCCCAAATTCAGTCTTGGTCTTGTTCTTGCGTTTTTGCAAGACCAAGACCAAGAACAAGACCGCGTATTTTTAGCAAGACCAAGACCAAGACTGACCGTGCAAGACATGAGCAAGAACAAGACATAGCCTGCAAGACTCTTGCGTCTTGCAGCTAGGACTTAGCGCTATTTCACGGAGTAGTTAGGTGTAACAGTTCGGTGTATAGGTAGGTAGGTACGCTTAGGAATTCTATGAGACGCAAAAAACTATATCAAAGAATATGAAAAACTGGACCTATGCGCATTACGACTAATACTATAAACATAGCGAATAAAAAAATATCTATTAAAATCAAACTGAGTGCATGCATAGTTATGTTTTAACCATCGGCACTTTGATAATGCGGCATCAAAGGTTTTGTACTTACTTCTCAAAGAAATTTGCCGCTTTTCGGAAGTACATGGTTATGATACACGCGCCGGCGGCTTCTTTTGAAATCTAAAACAATCGTTGCCGCCGCGCCGAAATCATAACATTTGACACTATTCATGCAAAATAATTTCGAATTTTAAGAGTACCTACAGGTGTTCCAAAGAATAAATAAGTTTCAGATTGGTGATTTTAGATTGGTGGAGGACGCATGAGACAGAGTATCCGATTTTATCGAAAATGGCCCGTGATTTTCTCTCAATACCTGCAACTTCAGTACCTGCTGAGAGGTTATTTTCTAAAGCATCATTAGTAATTAGAAAACATAGAAATAGGTTAAGTGATGAGTCAGCCAGATGGTTACTTTGTATTAATTCTTGGTCAAAAGAATTGATATAAAGTATCATAACCTAATGATAAAGCTGTTGATTTGTGTTGTATTTTATTTTTTATTCAAATAAATGATAAATCGTAAAACTCTTTTATTAAGATTTCTTATAAGTTGAGGGTTCAATCTCTTTCTAGACAGATAAGTATTGTTCTTTAAAATACAGTCAAGTTATTGTAATTAATTTGTTTTTTTACATGTTTTAGCAAATGTAAGCTTATAAATCATAAATGTTTATTAAGAAACAGTTACTTCCATGGAAAACGACATATAGGTCAGTTGATTTTTCGAATTTCTTATCAAATCTTCAGTTATTTATTAATCTGCTTGATCTTTACAATGGCTATGTTAATTCAAGCTCACAATGTTCCAATTCTAATACGTTTTTCTAAGATTGAAAGTAAACTTTAATAAATAGTAATAGACTAATAGGTAATTGCAAGACTTGCAAGACTCTTGCTGCAAGACCAAGACCAAGACCAAGACTGGGAGCGCAAGACCAAGACCAAGACCAAGACCAGGTGTATTGGCGCAAGACCAAGACCAAGACTGGCTAAGTCTCGTCTTGTTCTTGCATTTGGGCAACACTACAGGTTTTCCTTCACCGTGCAAAGTACGTTCGAAGCAAGTGATATTTTTAATTACTTAAAACGCACGTAAAAGTTAGAGGTGCGTGCTGGGGTTTGAACTCGGCCCCCGAAAGTGAAGTCGAGCTCCTACCCACTACGCTATCACCGCTTCATGCGCTTCATTCGCTATCAGTTCATGAAAAAAAATGATCCGCGGTACGAAGTTCGCTGGGGCAGCTAGTATCTATATAAAAAAAAATGATTTATCAGAATTTTCCATTTGCTAGATTTAAATATTTACACGAAGACATCGAAATCAAATGATTTATAACACACTCACCGCATACATAAACAAGCAGCAGTATTGAAACCAAACTATTTGAGAACTAAATGGTGGAAATTTCGTTGTACCAGAATGGTACTGGCTGTTCCATCAAAATTTTTTTCGTTTTAGTGATAGAGACTTTATGAACCAAAGTATTTGGGAAAAAAACGGTGGAAATTTCATTGTATCATTCTCTGTTCCATCTCTATTTTTTTCGTTTTAGAGACAGAGATAGCAGATCATTATAGGCACATAGGTTAAGACCTACGCCTTATGTTGATGGACACAGAACGGCAAGTTGCGTACCCTGCATATAATAGCCTTGGTTATAGGCGCTGTTGATAAAAGTAGTGGAGCTTTTTATGTAGTAGTAGGCAGTGGCGTGCATTTCATACATGCACAAAAGCACTGCCTACCCAAATCTTTTCATACAACTCTTATAGAATGAGGATTTTTCTATTTAACGCTAAGCTTGTATGCACGCCACTTGCAGTAGAGCTATTTTTAGTAGTAGTAGTAGAGCTTTTTGTGTACTAGTACACAGTGGCGTGCATTTCATACTTGCACAAAAGCAATGCCTACCCAAATTTTTATAGAATGAAGATTTTTCTGTTTAACGCTAAGCCTGTATGCACGCCACTGGTAGAAGAGCTTTTTGTGACAGAGCTTGTCCGGGGAATATCGCCATGCTTATTTCTGCCGCTAAGCAGAATTGTTGCAATGCTGTGTTCCGGTCAGAAGGGCGTGGTCGCTGGTGTAATTACAGACACATGAGGCTTAACGCCTACGCCTCATATTCATGGACACCGGGCGGCATGTCGCAGGACCGGCTCTGTGAAGTATTGCTTTGTTTATAAAATTACTAGGTGTTGCTCGCGACTTCGTCTGCGTTTGATTTTATATTAGGATGTAGCATTCAATTTAATTGTAGTTCTAAAAAAAAATTAAAGTATTCAGTATCTCTAATCCATAAATGAGAGGTTTGCTGTTATCCGCTGTGGAGTTCTGTCCTCTATCTCCAACCACATTCAACAGATCTACAGTTTGGGCAAAATTAAAAACATACTATAACCTCTATAATTTGTCGGAGTTACGGTGTAAAATCGTCAAACACTTTTATCCCCTCTCCCAAAGGAACCGAGCTTAATGTCGGGATAAAAAGTATCCTATATTACTTCTTACACTTTCAAAAATATGTGTACAAAGTTTTATGAGGATCGGTTAAGTACTTTTTGCGTGAAAGCGTAACAAACAAACTTACATTGACATTTATAATATTAGTAGGGATAGGGATAAGAAAAAGCGAGAATTGATTTTTACGCTATTATTTAAACTCTCCAACAGTACAGAGAGAACTCTGTTATAAGTTCAAATAGAAATATTGTCATCACCTTAATTGTATCATAAAAAAGTATGTAAGCCGCACGCCGATTGGCGCAGTGGGCAGCGACCTTGCTTTCTAAGTCCAAGTTTCTAAGTCGATTCCCACAACTGGACAATATTTGTGTGATGAACATGTATGTTTTTCAGTGTCTGAATGTTTATCTATATAATATAAGTATTTATGTATATTATTCATAAAAATTATTCATCAGTTATCTTAGTACCCATAACACAAGCTACGCTTACTTTGGGACTAGATGGCGATGTGTGAATTGTCGTAGTATATTTATTATTATTATTATTTATTATGTGTTGTGTTGCAGCACAGATAGCAGTATACTCACCAGGATATCTAAAGCTGGCAAGGCGGTATACCTGGTCAGGAGGACGAGGAAAGATGTCACACTCACTCTTATATCTTTACTTTACCTCTGAGATAGAAAAGTGTCGTGCGGACAGCGTGATATACGCGGCATACTTTATCGATCTATCAGCCAAGTAGAACGATTTCTGCAAGTGTCCCGATCGCACTACCACCGGGCTTGATCAGCGGTTGTAGCTTTTATTCCACTACAAGTTAGCCCTTGACTGCAAACTTGACTTGGCGGTAACTGGTGGTTAACCTAACAGGGAGTATGGTAGTCGTACTAATCGGATTAGCGATGCGTCTTTAACGGTAGGGGGGTAACTAGCTACGACCAAAGCCTTCCACCAGACCAGACTAGAAAAAAATCAGAAATTTTAATACCGAAATTGCCCCTACCGAAATTCACAGCTCAAACCGTTGCCCCAGGCAGGCCGTATAATCTTTACATATCACATATCCATATTAACTCCATATTACATATCCAAATTTACCTCTCGTTACTTCTACGTTTAGATCTTTTAAAATAAACAACGGATTTTTTGACAAGATTAAAATGCAGTTTTCGGCAATAGATACAGTGATGTGACAAAGGTTTAGTAGTAAACATATCATCGTTATCATCACGGTATCAACCTATCACCGACCCACTATAGGGCACGAGTCTCCTCCCACTATGAGAAGGGTTCAGGCCGTAGTCCATCATTCTGGCCCTGTGTGGATTGGTGGACTCCACACGCCTTGAAGAAAAACATTATGAAAAACTTTTATGCGTGCAGGTTTCCACGATATTTTAACTACTTTAAACGCACATAACTTAGAAAAGTTTGAGGTGCGTTCTTCTCAGGCATGTTAGTTTTCTCACAATGTTTTCCTTCATAGGTAAAGCAAGTGATATTTTTATTTTTTTTATACAAAAATGGCACACAACTCAAAAAGTTAGCGTAGCGTGCCGGGTATCGAACTGGGTCACCCTGAAAATGTGGTCGAAGCTCTAACCACTAGGCTATCAACACTTTTCTATCTTAAACGTTTAATAGCCGGAAACTTCACCATATTGGCTTATGAATCCAGGAATAGTGGGGCAAATCATGACGTACCTACTTAATAAAATAAATATGATATCAACTTCAAATCTAATAGTAGATATCCGGGATGCTCATCTGGTATTTTGGCATTGATCTTTCGATGCGGTTTAGAAGTTGAAAGACTGTGAAAGATGTGTATATGTATGTATGTATGTATGTATGTATGTATGTATGTATGTATGTATGAATGTAATAACGTTGGTTTCAGGAGAACTAAATAAAATGTAAACAAATAAAAGGTTATATTTTGCTAAACCGGGTATTGTTTATATACTTCGTTTAAGACGTTATTACATACCTCGCACGAACAATAAAAACGATTTATTTAGTTATTTATACTCTTTATTTTTACACCACACAAATAAACGAACATACACTTCAAGTTCGTAGTAGTATACAGAAGGTGGCCTTATCGCTAAGTACGGATCTCTGCCAGGCAACCTAGGATATAAGGTATAAACACGGTACGAAGGATAAAATTTACGAAGCTAAACTAAGAAGCCAACTACAAAGTCAGCCAGTATCCATGGCAACGTTACATACGCCCTCTGTTCAGTAACAGATGGTGTGTCTTCTATATACGAATGAATGAATTAATACACTTTTTTTTTACACCACCTTTTTAGGTGGAAAAAGGAAACTTTACAGGAAAAATAAATAAAAAAATAGTACACTAGTAAAATAGTATCACATCATCATCATCATCATCATATCAACCAATAGACGTCCATTGCTGGACATAGGTCTTTTGTGGGAAGTTCCAACTTCCACGGTTTTGTGCTTGGATCCAGCGCGACGCGCTTAATGACGTCTGTCCACCTCGTTGGGGGTCGACCAACGCTGCGCTTACCAGTTCGGGGCTGCCGTTCCAGCACCTTGGGACCCCAACGTCTAGTCTTTCTCCGAACTATGTGCCCGGCCCATTGCCACTTCAGCTTCGCGACTCGTTGAGCTATGTCGGTAACTCTGGTTCTTCTACGTATCTCCACATTTCTGATTTGTTCGCGTAGAGATACTCCGAGCATAGCTCTCGCCATCGCCCGCTGAGTGACTTTGAGCCTTCTTATGAGGCCCATTAACGACCATGCTTCAGAACCATGTGGTTAGTAAATAGTACCACAAAGGCTACAATATTTTCTTAATTTTTGTTCCGGGAAAAGATAAAAATCTAATCATACACGGGACAATTCTGGCGGATCGAGTGTTACTTTATCTAGTACTCAAAGTTCTATGAATTGTATCAAAAAAGGAGTTCAGAATTTCTGAATGTCAACGTTACATAAACATAGTCTTTAATCTCTGTGATCATCGGTTGACTTACGGAACCCGGCTGTTGTTGAAAACCTTGCCCTTGAATGCGAGCGCCAGATGTCAGTTCATAGTCAAAGAGACAGCCGCAAGAAATATTGAGATGCTAATAGTTTGAAAATATATAATACTGACTACGATTAAAATGCAATTAGTTCATCATTAACTACAAACTGAAAATACGCAATTTTCATGGTATATTTTTTCCAATTATTTTGACTTAAGCTCAAACCTACTAAACCGCATTTAATGAAACATCTATGACCAATCTAAACGTTCTTTCAAATAAAGCTGAATTTAGAAATCAGTTTACAAATAAACTGGTTATATTATTTGACGGCCGTCTGGCGTAGTGGGGTTTTCGTGGGCGACCCTGCTTTCTGAGTCCAAGGCCGTTAGTTTGATTCCCACATCTAGAAAATGTGTGTGTGATGAACAAGAATGGTTTTCAGTGTCTGGTTGCTAATTTGTATATTATGAGTTTTTATTTATATTATTCATAAAAATATTCATCAGTCATCTTAGTATACATAAGCTATACTGACTTTGGGGCTAGATACGATGTGGGTATTGTCGTAGTATATTTATTTATTTAAATGACGGAGTTCTGACAAAAAAAAACATTAACAGACGAATTAAGAACTTCCTTTTATTAAAAGATGGGTAAAAATATATTAAAAGACACGAATCTCCTGACTCGCTGTTAGTACTGAAAATTTCGTGATAATCTTTCAAAATTCAAAAAAATTCAAAATTCATTTATTTCAAGTAGGCCTAAGCACTTTTGAAACGTCAAGTCTATCTGTTTGTAGTGATTCTACCACCGGTTCGGAAGGCAGATTCTACCGAGAAGAAGCCGGCAAGAAACTCAGCAGTTGCTCTTTTCCAACATCAACAATTTACATTTTGCATTTTAACATTCATTTTTCTATCTTGTGAGAGCTGAAAGCGGAGCCGGATGCTTCCAAGAAACCTTGTCATTAAAATTTCACTTATAGACTCCTAACTAGATGAATTCTAGACCGCCCTAAAAGATTGAAGCCATTATCATTCCTTGTATCCTTTCCTTTACCATGTACTGCGATCGATATGTCTGCCCAGTGCGGCGTGTTGATTAAGGGCAAACCTTCCTGTTGGGTGAGGTTTCAGCAGCAGGAGAAGTTCAGCAGTGGACTGTTATAGGCTATTAATGATCTTCCCGTATGTATCGTGGACTTATAATTGTCTCTATGTGTCGTCATCATATATATCCATTAGCGGCACAATATAGCGCACGGGTTTCCTCCCACAATGACAAGCGGTTAAGGCCGTAGTCCACCACGCTGGCCCTGTGTGGATTGGTGGACTATTTTGTTTCTATTACCTGAACACAATGACTACGTAAATAAAACTAAGTTTACCCAATTGCCAATTTCTAGGTCTATGTTGGAGCCAGAAGATGCCTACTCACTCTAGCCCTGAAAGAAACAAAGATGGCAGGAGGGTGTTCCACGCGGTTTGTATCAGAAAATTGGATTAAAACTTGACTAAGTATCAATCAAGTAAGGATGCCAACGCTATTTGCCTGGAATGTAACAGCACTGAACCAATCAGCCGTGACCCAAGAGCTAAGTTTAGCCCAACGGCTAGGGCTAGCAATCCAAAGGGGCAATAGCGCCAGCATTTCGGGAGCCATGCCCATAACTAAACAGTTAGACGGCTTATATTTTTTGTAAATATATGTGTTTTCTAATTTGTTATAATGGTAAATTATAGTTATAATGGTATACTTATGGATTATTTTTCATGAAAAGCGTTCGGTAACAAATACCGGAATTCCATGATTTTTGATCAAAAAGTCTGCGACAGCATATGTCTATCTTTTAACGTTGAATCATATGCGGCGTCGCGGGATTCCGCTATTGTGTAAATAATAAGTAGGCAGTTATTGAATTAAAACGCCCGTTTGATAGGGCAATGAATGGGTGCAGTGTGTGGGAGAGTACGTAGTCCCCGAGGCCACTGCCCGCGAACCCTGCGTTAGGCCAGCACGGCTTTGCTTGCGCGTTGGTTCTCTCAATGAGTATACAAAGCAGTGACTCACTACAATCGTTGACAACAAATTTTACACATCTAAATAATTAATATAAGGCTTTGTCCTGATTGACTGACGGACGAGCTACAGCCCAATTAGCTGAACTTAGAAATTATAGAACTGCTTCGAAAATATATATTAAAATGTAATTTCCCAATGAGTTTAATGAAAGTTGGAAGTTTGTATAAAAGTCCGTTATTCTTCTAGTTAAGCATATATTAGTATCTATATATTATATTCGGTATATGGGCTTCTGATAAAAAATAAGTAATACGAAGAAAGTTTGTATGAGAGTCCTAAATTTTTCAAAAAATGGTATTTCGACTTTTGCTTCCTTGCTTTAAGCTTTGCTTGTAGCTTGCTTACAGGAGACGTTCTAATGGGCGCCGCGAGAAAATTTCTTAATCTCACGAGGTATCAGATAGCATACGCAGATGAAATTGCATAACCACTCGTATGGTAAACACATAGAATTAATAATGAATTACATAGAATAGAGATTGCATCTATTTATTTATTTATTTATTTATTTAAGAGCACTAACAACATGCATATTACATGTTTTTTAAACATAGGACACACACGAACACATGGACTGATATGCACGTCAATGACAAGTGCACATAGTATTGACAAAGCGTCATATAAACTTAATTTGCAAAAAATAAAAAAAAATTTAACACAAAATTTAACTCACCGATAAATTCGGAATGTTCAGAGTTAAGAGATTTGTAGCAAACCATTTGGAAACAACTGCTAGAAGGGCCTGGGCAGTATTCCTCACAGAATCCCAGTCACTGCCCTCAACAAGCAAGACAGTGTCATCAGCGTAAGACAGTACTTTACAGTTAGTCATATTAATGTGACAAAGTTCATTTATATAAATGAGGAATAGTGTTGGGCCAAGAATACTACCCTGTGGAACACCAAAAGTAATGTGATTATCTTCGCTAGTAAAGTTATCAATTTTAACACACTGAGTGCGCCCCATCAAATAGCTTTGAAAGATGGCAAGAGCTGGACCACGAATTCCCAAATGCTCCATTTTACTTAGCAGATGAGGGATTGACACGCTATCAAAAGCTTTGCATAAGTCCAAAAAAATACCAAGAACCTTTCTCTTGGAATCAAGTGCTCTGACTATAGGTTCAGTTAACTTAAGTATTGCATCCTCAGTGGATACTCCCTTTCTAAAGCCTGACTGATGATTATGGATAATTTGATTATTTTCAAGGTAGTTATTTAGCCTAATATTTAAGATCTTTTCTATAATTTTTGAGAACGTTGGAAGGATAGAAATTGGTCGATAATTGGTGACGTTTTTTTTATCACCACTTTTGTGGATTGGTTTAACAAGAGCTTTTTTAAATACTGTGGGAAAAACACCGGTCCTCAAACAAAGGTTACATAAGAAAGTAAGTGGCTTTACTAGAACGTTTCGAGCAGCTTTAATTACGGATGCAGGAATATCATCCCAGCCTACAGCACAGTTCGATCGCAAGGCAACAATGATAGTGTCTACCTCTTTTTCCTCAACATCCAGAAGAACCATTGAGCTTAAAACACGGAGCTTATTTGGGGAAGGAAGATAAGAAATCAAAGAGTTTTCCAGAGTAACACTACATTTATCAATATTTTCAGCCAGATTGGCACCTACAGCAGAAAAAAACGAGTTTACTTCATTAACCGATTTAATGGGGTCTTGTGTTAAGTTAAGCAGGTCAGTAGCACATTGGGGGTTTTGATTCAAATTCGCAATTTTCTTAATAATATTCCAAGTCGATCTTGAATCATTCGCGGCTTTCTCGAGTTCAGTTTTTTCATAACTAATTTTAATTTTTCTTAGCAGATTATTACAAAAGTTTCTGTACCTCTTATATGTGATTTGTATTTTAGGGTTTTCCAGAGAGGTTTTAGCTCTTTTATGTAGGCTATCCCGATTTCGAATACACCTGAGAAGGCCAGGAGTGATCCATGGCTTGATGAGCCGTTTACTGCTTGAAACTCTTTTAACTGTTGTATACTTCTTAACTAGGGTGGAAATGGTATTAACCAATAACTCCGCTACCTCATTGGCATTCACCAATGAAAAAATATGCGAAAAATCAAAATTGTTTAGTTCATTCGTAATGGATGGTATATCGATGTGTGTGCGCTTACTAACTGATCGTTTAATCATCGATTTTCTATTTCCTAAGCATAGCAGAATCGGGGCATGGTCAGTTATGTAAGAACTAATCACAAATACAGATGCTTCGCTTTTAGTCCTAAGTAAAACATGATCCAGACAACTGTTCTCCCTGGTTGACAGAAAATGGGCTGGGTATAATCCATGAGAAGTAATTATATCCAAATAGATATCAGAATGTGGGTCTTTGTTGCCTGGAGATATATTTATATTTATATCACCAATTAAGACTATTGTTTTATAGGCTTTTAAATCTGTTAGAATATCGTTTAGACTTTTTACAAAATTATCAATAACGGAAAATGATGGGGAACGATAAATAGCCACTATTGCAGTGTTACTTGACTGTTTAATAACAAGGCAATTGGCATCCATAAAATAGGGCTCATTTACAATTAAATTAAGATTATTGCGAGTAAATATCACGACACCATCATTCTGATTATTAAATTTGGACATGTAAGATATATACCCCGTTATTGATGGAATTAAAGGTAACTTGGAAAGCCAGCATTCTGTTAAGATCAAAATGTCACATTCAAAGGCCATCCTATTCAATAAAATTTGAAATTCTGAGAAATTACAGTTAAGACTACGTATATTGATATGTAATATCTTAGTAGATTTTAACATAAAGCCTTCATGGTGTAAACATTCTTCAGGGCTGCAGTTATAAGAATTAGAAACCTCTAAAGATTCAATATCATTTGCTATTAAGAGCTCATCATCCATTATTGAATTTAAAAGGAAATATTAGTGATCTAAAGAAAGGTACAATCAGAATATCTCTAATGCTTATAAATATTTTAGAAAGTAAATTAATATCTTTTAATAATATTTTAAATGAAATTGTGTAAACTCGAGTAAATTTAAATTGTGTGATGTGTGTCGTATAAAATACGTGTATAAGGTACAAGTATGAATTATATCGGTTGTTAATATAAAGTAAAATTATTGTAAAAAGAAGATGAAGTCTAATGTTCTTCATCTTCTTTCATTTATGACCGCTTAGAAATGCCATGGTATATTAATTTGTTCGTTAACTTCAGGGCAAGTTTGATTTGCATTTGAATTTCGTATGCCGTATCCAAGTTACGCTTAGAACTAGTTATTCTATCTTCCTTGAATAGAAGTGCATCTTTTAAGGCCTAGTTTACAAATGCTCTGATATTGGATAGAAGCAGGCGTTACTTTGCGGATATCCATAATATGTTATGAAAATTAAGATTAATTTGCTATACTCCGCGAAAAGCTGGAGAATATGTATGGCGTAATTTATAATTTCTACAATCCTTATACTCAACACCAAACAGATCTTCGGCAATGTAGGGTACATTGCCGAAGATACATTGCGTAGAGGGTTTTCGAGTAGTATAGCAAATTCAGCTTAATTTTCATAATAAATGCTCCGATTTAAAAAGTTCTAATAGTTATCGAAAGAATAAATATCATGTAAACTCACGCAATGACCTAATATTGCGTCAGTGTGTAAACCTGAACTAATAAAGTGAACTGAACTATTAAACGCAAGTTTAGTTAAGTTTAATAGAAGCTTGTAAAGAGAGCACTTTTCAAGTAATTACTCGGCTTTTAAGCAGTTTAATACTCAAGCGAGGCATTATCTGAGTTAGATACTTAATGCCTCGTTGGCCGTTTATTTACTGTTCCTTTAGACTACAGTAACGGGGAAATTTTATCTTGAGCTTATGCATTCCTGGTATTTAAAATCTTTGAGGTTTAAAATTCAAAACATTATTATTACCCGACTGTGAAAGAAGTAGGGTTATGTTTTTCGAGTTTATGTGTTATTTTTATGTGAGTGGTTTTAATATATTCGTATTATCCATGAGGGTGACAATGGGTACATCAAAATTATAATAAAAAATAAAACAAAAACTTATATCTCCAAAGAAAATATGAAAGGTGAGCGTTTTATGACTCCTACTATTTTTTTGAACACTGTCAAGTGTCAACTTAGATTAATCAAAATAAAAATATTAACATAGCCCGTAGTGAAACTACGGCCTTAGGCCCTTCTTCCTGTGGGAGGGTTTAAAATTACTCTATGTTCCAAGATATGGAAAAACATGTTTATTTCTGTAATTAATACTACGTCTGTTATCCTGTACCCCGATTAAAAGGCAAATAAGCGTTATTTAAAAAAAAAACAAAGTAAAGCTAAAGGGCAATGTTAGACATCTCTCGGGAAACTTGCGAACATATCTTTGACTTAATTCAGTTACCCCGAGGAAACTATGCGTCAAATTTCAAAATTTTATTATGCCATTTATTTATTTATTTATAATGGACAAACAACAGTAGATACATTAAAACGAAAACGAAAAATTTTGGAATGAGTCACATAGTAATTGTTCAACATAGTATTTACAGGTTATCACAGCATGCATTAAAATGTAAAAAAGTCAATCTTATAAATTATTTACAATTAATTATTAATCAGTTAATATAAACCTTTAAAAGTTTAAATATTTAAAGCTAAATTACAATAAAAAATTTAACCTAATCAATTATTAGGAGACAAAACACAACAAAAATGAATTAAATCGGATTAAAATAATTAATATTGATGTCTTAAAAATAATAAATAAAATTCAACTTAAATATAGTTCAACGGGTACATACTACGATAATAATTTTGAATTTGTCGATATTTCGACCAAGAAGCATGGAATAAGTCCCGTCGTGACCACGATCTACTTACTACCTGTCTACCTTCAATAATATGTCTTATCGATTCAAAATTTGGTACCGTGTTACTTCAATAACATTAAAAGTACATATATGGTAAGTATTTAAATATGATTTCGAAGGTGTATACTTAAATGGGATCAATTTTCGTTTTTAAAATGTAAATTTTTTAAAATTTTACTTTTTTATCATTATATATTTGTTTAATTGTTCATTGTTCTCGTAGAAGCGTGTATTATAAAGTTATAATTATTCTCGCACAAGCGTGTATTTTAAAATTAAAAATATTTTAGAAATACGTAAATCTAAAACCCTGCCACTAATCTTATTTTCTTACCTTACTTAAACATTATCGACCCGAGCCAGGGATCGCTTACTTCCAGGATTCGTACTCATTTCCTCGCAATCGAAGTTAAAAACAATGTGTCAATATCGATCCTAAAACCAGCTTTTGCACGTGTTGCACAATTTACTAATATTGGCACACGAAGAGGTAAATGTACTATTTCTATATACTATTTTTTTCAGGGTAATAAAGCTTAGGGTAACTTAAGGGTTATGTTAGACAATTTAAGGCAAACTTGAAAACACCGAATACCATATCCCGGTATGCCTTTGACTTAATCCGGTTACTCCGGGGAAACTATGCGCATACATCAAAGCCATGACAGAGATGTAAGCAAAAAATTTGTATTGTGTGTTTTAATATGTTTTTTATTTTCATTAATGAAGAATTTACTTGGTAAACAGGAATGATTGTTACTTTAACTTTTGACTAGGGCTTTTAAAGCATATCTTTTAACTAAACACTTTGCATATTTTTTTATATTAGTGATCGTGAACATATGTAGCACCACTAGGGCTAGTCACAGGCAGGCGACAAAAATTATATCAGGGACAGGGGATATAATCGGGGGATTATATCCCCTGACAGGGATATAATTAACGTGTCCACCTGCTAAAGGACGGGAACATGGAATAGGAGAAGTTTACCCCCGTTTATAATTACACATATATATTATTTGGATATGTTTTCCACATGTGCGCAAATGCTCTGAGAGTTAATAAACTCGTGGGAGAAGATACATTTTTGTCCTTTTCCCGGGGATTGTCTCCTGCCGGTGCTAGCCGGCTTTTAAGGAATTTGTTTATCCGCACCTTGAATAAACCCTAGATTGTAGTTTGGAGGGAACACATCAGATGGGAGATTGTTCCACAATTTGTAAGTACGCGGTAGAAATAATCTGGTAATGCGAATAGTAGAAGAATACCAGGTATCCAGATAAGAGACTTATAAGCGGTGATAGTGTAGTGGTTAACACTTCGGCTTCCCCTTGGGACCGAGTTCAACTTAACTTTATACTTTACGTGCGTTTTAAGCAAAAATATCACTTGCTTTAAAGGTTAAGGAAAAAATCGTGAGGATGCCAGCATGCCCGAGAGTTCTTAATAATATTTTTCAACGTGTGTGAAGTCTGCCAATCCACATTTGGTCTATCATCATAGTGGACTATCATCCATCCATGTCATCGCTGTAAAGCTATCAAATAACGTTTATGATCATGTGGTTGCAGACGTTTATTTTTCTCGAAAAAATTAGTTAATTTTATGTAGGTTATATTAAAACTACAAACAAGGGCACGTTCAAAACAATCAGAAATTATATGAAGACGGGGTAAAGGTAAATTTGTAAATACTTCATACTGTCATACAGACCGCACTCAGATTTTGTCAATTGCAATGGTTTTAAGTTTTTTCTTAAAAATATAACTGCCTTTTGGAGTAGAATATTTGGGACCGTGGGGCCCGGAGGCAAGAGCCCTTTTCAAAGAATTATCGAAAAGGGTTATCTAGTCTACCGGTGATCCTAGAGCGGGCAGTTACCTTGGCCAACGAATTAGTTTTGCCATCCAAAGGGGCAATGCTGCCAGCATCTTAGGAACTGTGCCTCGCTGCGTTGGTTTCGAGGACGTTTTAGATTTTATTTAGTTTTAAATAGTTTATTTTATTTTATATTTTAAAGAAACAATATTACTATAAAAAAAAACAATTAAAAATATTGAAATTTTGTTCTATTTTAATATCTTTAGGTAATTTTAATAAATTAATTCTCCTTCAAAGCTTATGTTTTTCTTACCGTAATTTGTTAGTGGTTTGTATAAGAAAATGTTAGCACTACGAAGTGAAGAAGATACGCGACATAACGGACATAGAAACTGCTAGGCCAGTCTATTTTAGCTACTTTCACAGCATTATGTCATATGGAACTTTACTTTGGGGTAATGCTGCTGATATTGGCACTATTTTCGTGCCGCAAACGAGGGCTGTTCGTGCGATCTATAAAATGGGTCCGAGAGAGTCATTGAGATATAAATTTAAAGATGTTAAGATAATGACAGTTTTTAGCCAATACATATTTGAAAATTTTATGTATGTTCACAAAAATATATCTAAATTTAAGTGACTTAGTGACTGCAATAATTTGAACATTAGAAGCAAAAATAAACTTGCAGTGCAATATACTAGACTACATAGAATAAGTAAGTCATTTAAAGGAAACTGTATACAATTTTCCAACTGTATACAGTTGCTATCTTACCATATTACCAGTTGATATCTTGGAGATGTCTCTGAAAAAGTTCAAAGTTTGTATTTAACGTAAGCTTATAGAAAGGTCCTATTATAGTATTACGGACTAATCAACGATAAAAATGCTTGGGTGTAAACTATTGCTCTAACCAGGTTGCTTCTTTAATAGTTTTTAAATGAATATGTGAGATGGTGACAACGAAAAAAAAAATAACAACCGGCTAAGTGGCAATCGTTATTTTTCTGGGATAAAGATAGGACCTGTGTTACTCTCCGTCCTTCCACTGACTCTATGCTTAAAATTAGTATACTAGTATAGTATGATAATAGTAGCAGCATTTACAAGCTTAGTTATGGATTTGTTGATAATAGACGTAATTTTTTTTTCTCAGTTAGAATTAAAGGCGTAATAATCTTAAACCTTTCATGGCCATTTAATAATATCCCACGGTACCTACTGAATACTTAAGTCGCTTAACTCTTGAAAGGTCATTAGCCTTATCCGAATAATCCCTGCGATGGAGCTTTTCTTCAAAATGTATATAACTCGTACACAGAGTTAAGAACATACAGAAACCGTGTCTAATATTGAAGCATCAAAAACCACTCCACTTTAGTTGTGTTTCTCGAATAGGCGGTGAGTCACTTATTTCCATTTAGCAGTTGACAGTAATTATTTTATTTCTAATGTTCTCAACGTTTACCATAAATACGGGAAATTGGAAAAGTTTGTGTGCTAGCAACTTTCTGCGGGTCTGAAGTGAGACGTGCGCAGGGCGTTTTCACTATTTTTGGACAAACAGTGCATGCAATAATAGCTGAATGAGGTTTCTATATTACGAGTATGTTCTTAATTCTATGTACTTGTATATAATATAACCTCTTTATAATATTACTTTAAATAATAAATGCCCTCTTTAAGATATAGATAAAGAAAAGAAAAACGGTCAAGCTTATAACACCTTTTTTTTTTACCGATTTATCTTCATCATTATCATCCGCATCCTAAAAATGTCCCACTGTTGGGCACAGGTCTCGTCTGTCATAGAAGAGACGGTTTTAGAGCATAGACCCATCATGCTGCTCCAATGCGGGTTGGTGTGTTTTAGCGACTATTACCGACGGCTTTACGTGCTCTCCGACGGGGGCTGACACCGGCAACTTCAGAACTCCAGGCTGGTAGCGAAAATTCTTTAATTGAAAATACACAACATCTACATAATCTGTCCCGACCCGGAATTCGAACCCAGGGCCTCGTGATCCGTAGTTGAACATGCTAACCACTACACCAACGAGGCAGTTACACCAATTAAAAATAAGTTACACTGCTGGGCGTACAAATGAGTAAAAGTTTAAAGACCCACGACGCTGCTCTAATAAGTATGGTCGGGATTTATCCAATATTATTACATGTAAGTTATGATTACCGGAGCAGATGCGGGCGAGTCACTACAAACAGACGGACTTGACATTTCAAAAGTGCTTATATTAGGCCTACTTGAAATAAATGAATTTTTTAATTTTTTGGATTTTGATGGTGAAGGCGTTCTTCGAGTCATGGGCGTCGCCAATACCAATATGTCAAGAAGAAGAGAACAGAGAAATTATCGACAAATATACCTTAAAAAAAAATCGAATCCAGGATCTAGTGATCCGTTGTAGAACATGCTAACCACTACACCAACGGCTGCGAAATATAAAGTAGAATATATTTTGTTTAGCTTCCTAAAATATTAAACCTGCAAGCAGGAGATATAGAAAGCCGACTTGTGCCGCGAAAATGTTTTTCAATTTTCCCAAAACGTGTGTATTGGATACTCGTATCGTAACGTAGAAAGGGCAACGTTAAGTAATCTCTGCTTAAGGTTAGGACAAAATGTGGCATCTAAACTACGTCGGTATGCCGTTACAGATTGCGCTCAGCTTTAATTTTTTACTCCGCCTCAAGGTGATAGATTTAAATAAATAAAATAAATAAATTAATACTACGGCAATACACACATCGCCATCCAGCCCCAAAGTAAGCGTAGCTTGTGTTATGGGTACTAAGATAGCTGTTGAATATTTTTATGAACATAATACACATAAATACTTATAATATACAGATAAATGGACCTGAAAAACAATCATGTTCATCACACAAAATTTTTCCAGTTGTGGGAATCGAACCCACGGCCTAGGACTCCGAAAGCAGGGTCGCTGCCCACTGCGCCAGTCGGCCGTCAAATATATAAACTGTGAGTTTACTGAGAGACATCTCAAAGATTTCATTTGGTAATTTGTTATAAAATATATTGACATGATCTCCAGATGAAAAAAAACGTTAACCACTCTTCGAGCATGGGCACACGGGTGTAAACTTTGTTTTCTACCTGTTTCGTGTTTTAGCAGGTATATAAATAAAATAAGCAGGTATGTAAGTAAATTTTATCTCTTGTCAGTGGATAAAACGTGGGACTTGGCTTGCCTATGCTGTTGACAAATTATGACTCAATCCAAGATGGTTAACCTGTCATTATCAACCCATTACCGGCCCATTCGCGGATCTCCTCTCAGAATGAGAAGGGTTAAGGCCTAAGGTGGTGGACTACACCACGCTGGCCCAGTGCGAGCCGCTGAACTTCACACACCTTTCAGAACATTACGGAGAACTCTCAGGCATGCAGGTTTCCTCACGACGTTTTCCTTCACCGGTGAAGCAAGTCATCGCCCGAACTCGGCCTCACGAAAGTGAAGCCGAAGTTCTACCCAATGGGCTATCACCGCTTCGGTTTCTACACGACATCGTAGCGGAACGCTGAATCGCTTAGCGGCACGTCCTTGCCGGTTGGTAACTAGTGAGACCCTAAGCCGAGAAAATTCAGAAATTATAAATTTCCAAAGTGCTTCTGCCGGGAATCAATCACGGGACGGGAAGGGCGCAAAAACAAAACTAAGATGCGACGTGGCATCATAGAAACCTACGAGTTCGTACGATGTATTTGCAGTTTTTTTTTAATTCCACAACGAGTTAGCCCTTGGCAGCAATGTTTTATTTATAACCACTAGGAGTGTTAAGCTTATATTAAAAACTTATATTTAAGTTTTTTTTTTTTTTTAAATGTGTTCCTTCCTTTTTTCCTTCAACATTAGGATCGAAGACTGTTCGGGTCGGTACTCAAATATGCTACGTGATAGCATTCTGGTTTTTTTTTTTTTTTATGCAACTTCTACATTGTGCAGTCTACAACCGGGTACCTACAATATCTTAAATATTAAGACCTTACATACATATTTTTATATTTTATTAAATACGTTAACTTTTTTTTTTTTTTTTTAAGTTGTTGTAACTGTCCTGTTAGTCTAGTACTTAAAATGTTCAACTATGGATCACAAGGTCCTACGCTCGAATTATATCAGGTACAACACTTCTGTGAAAGAATTTTCAGTATCAGCCTGGAGTTAGAAAATTGGCGGTGACAATCCCGTGCCTTGGAGAGCACGGTGAGCCGTCAGTATCGGTTATTATCCCTTACTTGTGGTAATACTTAGTCGTTAAAGCCCACCAACCCGCATTGGAGCAGCTTGTTGGGTCTATGCTATAAAACCGTTTCTTCTGTGCGAGACGAGACCTGTGCCCTACGGTTATGATATTAGTTCTTACTCCTAACGACTGAACTGTTGGTGCTTAGATATTGAGGTGGAGCCTGAGGGGGAGAGTTAGAAGATAATAATCTTTTATTTAAATACTAAAACAATAGGTTATTATGTCCTAACGCTCAAATACCTACACAGCGCCTTTTCAAAGGGGTAAAAAAAAACAAGTCTTTTAAGTTAGTCGTTGATAGAATTCTTTTAATGGAAGCTTTCCGGAGGAAGTCTATAACGCTGGGATGCTGTTTAATTAGCTCTGTAAACAATTGTTTTATGCGCATAAATCCTTAACGGTATTTATGGCAGGTGGATGAAAAACAAATGTGTGTATTTTTATATTTTCTAAGCCAAGAATATATTATGTGATGAAAATATTTTTTATTTTTTAAGCAATACAAAACATACGGCTGAATTAAATATAAAGTTCATCATCATCACCCCAATATAACCCATTACCGGCCCTTTCACTGGTCTCCTCTCTCCAGAACGAGAGAACTCTAAAACATGCTGGCTTTAGGGTAAAAGCATGATATATAAATGTTTAAAGCGCATTCAACTCCGAAAAGTGAGAGGTAGGAAATAGAACTCGGCTTCGAAGCACTAGGCTATGGAAATAAGAAGTTCATCACTAAAAGTGAAACCTACGCCTAACAATACTTTTGGTTTTAAAAATATAACCTAAGATAAACTATGTAAAACTAAATAAAATCTAAAACGTCATCGAAACCACCTCAGCGAGGCACAGTTCCTTAGATGCTGGCAGCATTGCCCCTTTAGATGGCCAAACTAATTCGTTGGCCAAGGTAACTGCCCGCTCTAGGATCACCGGACAATAGACTCGATAACCCTTTTCGATAATTCATTGAAAAGCGCTCGTGCCTCCGGACCCCACGGTCCCAAAATCTCTACTCCAAAAGGCATAAAAATGAAGCTACTATCCAGGTTTTCATATTTACGTCTCTTGGCCTGCTCGGCACTGGTAGCAGCCGCACCCACCATTGACGAGGTGGCTTGGATGTGTGATGCAGCTAGGGTATCAACACAAGTAGTATCCCGCACAAGTGACCTTCCCAGCCTTCAAGAAATGAGCGTCATAACATGAGGTCTCTTGCCATCGCTCCGCGCCAAACTAATAGGTTCTAATACAGCGTATTTAATAAAGTTATTAATTCGTACTTATTTGAATAAAGTAATAACTGACTTTGATTTTGAACCCAGGGATTTGTGATCCGTAGTTACCACTAGACCAACGAGGCATTGATAACAAATGCGGCAAAGAAGTAGTTCTCCAAGATAATTTTATTCGAAGGATTTATCCGCACGTATTTTTCTAACGTCTGCAGCTGACAATCAAACAAAAATAGCTGTCGGTAGAGATTTCACTCGAGACTGGGCGCAAGTGATTTATGTGCTAATTTGATTTTATATCGTTCGTTTTAATTTCCATTCGACTCAATGCTTCCATCTGAATTAATGTGAGATAGTGATAACAAAAAAAAAACAACCGGCTAAGTTTGTTGTGGGCTTCTTTTACAATCGAATACTAATTTAGCTATCGCCATCAAATCACTCCTATGTCATATTTTACATTTTTATATTAGAATAAAGAAATATCTGACTTTAACTTTGAATTTGAACATTCCTATTAAGTAAATAAAAAGTAAAATAATACAAATAAGTTAGATAGCCGAATGGCGCACAGGGCAGTGGGTTCGATTCCTACAACAGGAAAAATTATTGTGTGATGAATATGAATGTTTTTCAGTGTCTTGGTGTTTATCTGTATATTATTCATAAAAACTATTCATCAGTTATCTTACCCATAATTTACGGCTAAATGGCGGTGTGTGTATTGTAGTAATATATTTAAAAAAAAAGTGAGGATTTGCGACAACGTGGATCATTATAATATGGTGTAGACGAAAGCCGCACTGTTCTAGTGACGACTTAAGAGGACTGATTGATTACTACCATCGCTTAAAACAGCATTATTGTCATTATATTATGAGTAAGTGATTATACAGACTAAAATGGTAGCGGGCTAATTTATTGGGAATTTCTACCCTAATTTAGGAGGATTCGCATTTCAAAACCGAGCCTTAATTGCCTATAACAGCTTAACCGATTTTGGTAAAAATTTTACATGAAAATAGCTTGAAGACAGATAAATATTAAATAGATCGCGTTTGTTTTCCCGGAATATTTTCATTCTGGGTCACGGTTAATAGCTAAATTTTACATACCACCGTTTTCTCTTGTTTTCTCGTCATATCAATAATATATATATATATATATATATATACATATATGTCACAACATAAGACAACTCGTTTACGAAATCTCTCGTAACCATATAAACATTGTTTAAAGTTCTGTCCCGTATTAAAAGAACAAACGTGAGGATTCCGTAAATGTTCAATTCTCTTTTTATAAAATTCTTTGAATATATTCACGCGCTTTGTAAAATTTCAGTTTATGTGCTTAGATTCTAAGCATGCCTGCTTCAAATTCTCGTGAGAATAAATTCCATTTTACAGCAGTATTGAATTCTTTAAAAGTCTATTTACAAAGCTCCAAGGGCAATGCACAATGCAAAAACGATCCGATATTGAAATCTTGAGCTAGAACCCTTTATCTTTGATTCTTTATCATGTCTAAAAATTCATAATTCAATTTTTTTTTGAGAAGGCTAGTTTATAAGTACTTAAACGTCAAGTCTGTCTGTTTGTAGTGACTCTACCGGTTCGGAAGGCAGATTCTAACGAAGAGCTGGCAAGAAACTCAGCAGATTGCTCTTTCCCCACATCATTTTACAATTTACAATCTTTAGAATCTCCACCAACCTATGTTGGAGTAGCGTGGTGAGTTTTCGCTCTAAAACCCTACCTCCTGCGGCAGAGGAGGCCTGTGCTTAGCAGTAAGATGTTAGCAGCCTGTAATATTGATCATGTCTATGAAATTATTTAATTTTAGATAAATTTAATTCAATTGGCCTGATGCAAGTTTTGTAGTAAGCACACCGCCGGTTCGCAAAGCTAATTCTATTGAGACGAAATATGTCTTTAAATTGTATAAATAAAAATATACATATATTTTTCATATTTTGCATTTGTATATATATATTTTTTTATTTCCTAAAATTTTTGGACACACAACCACACTCTTTTTTCTAGCACGTCCGAAGGTTGGCTGGTAGGAAATGCTTTAGCATTCGGTCCGCCTTTTATGACGACCTCCCTGGGGTAACGGTGAGCGCTGTGAATTTTAGTTGGAGGTCCCGGGTTTGATTACCGGCAGGGGCAATTTGGGAATTTATAATTTCTGAATTATCTCTGGTCTGGTGTTTGGCCGTGGATTGGTTACCACCCTACCGACAAAGACGTACCGCTAGGCGATTTAGTGTTCCGGTGCGATGTCGCGTTCAAACCGATTTGGGGTATGACTACCATGCTTCGTAACAGGTCCCGATACCATCTTAGTCTGCGTTATCAAGGTGAGATTGTAGTCAAGGTCTAACTTGTAGCAGAATAAGAAAAAAAAGGTTTTTTTGGTAATTCAACAAAGTGAATAAATAAACAAATAAGAAGACGGCAAGAAACATAGAAGTTGCTCATTTCCAACATCAACATTTTACAATTATTATTGTGAGAGTTGAAAGCGGAGCTGACTGCCTCGAGCAACCTTGTCATTAAGAAATTCATAAATGGTCGTTTAGTGAACTTTATGTTATAATATGTCGTGGATAACAAGTTCATCAGAATAAAAATGTTGCTTTTTCGTGATATACTAGCTGAGCCGCAGAAAATTCCTTGGTTTGCAGAACTGCCCATATCTGAGTTTTAACATCTTCTATCCATTGGTAAGACCTTTAATATGAGATGGTGATAACAAAAAAAAACACCCGGCTTGTTTGTTGCGGGCTTCTTAGACCAGGACGCGTTTGGAAACCTCATAGCTTTAATTGTAAGTTTACGAATATGGTTATCGCCGTCATCTAACTACCATGTAGTTATCATGTAATGTACGCATCAAAAGTGCCTCCTTGACTTGACCATATTTACCCATGGATTTTAGAATCATATTATAAAAGCATAATCAATAAATAATAAATAAATATACTACAACAGTACATACATCGCCATCTAGTCTCACAGTAAGCGTAGCTTATGTTAAGGGTATTAAGACACTGAAAAACATTCATATTCTTCCCAAACATTTTCCAGTTGTAGGAATCGAACCCACAGCCTTGGATTAAGAAGGCTGGGATGTCGCCCACTGCATCAAAGCAAGTTGCATCTATAGGCAACAATAATTAACCACTACCAGTAGACAAATTATTTTCCACTAAAGAAAAGCGATCGAAACTTGTTAAATTAGTGGCAGTTTTACTTAAACCTCAGAACAAACATTAAAACGCTTATCTGTTTCTACGTGTTATCATATCGGAACACGATATCGCTGGTCGGCATATCTTTATCGGCAGGGTAGTCAACAGTCACGGCCGAAGCCTCATGCCAGACCAGAGCAAAGAAAATTCAGAAATTATGAACTCCAGAATTGAATCCAGTATCCGTTTGTAATATCACGGCGTTCTCCAATTTACCAGGGACTCATAAGCTTGCAGTCATAATTTTTTCCGTTACCAATGTGTTCTATATAACTCAGTGCCAGAGTAGGTATGTTGTGTGATCGTTTTCCCAGTAGCGTTTCCCATTGTATTAGTTTTTCCCATGAGCAACCAGTTTGCTTCTGACTCTTGAAGGGGACGGTTGTGTCGGCGGATGCAACTTCCCTCAAAAACTTCGCGAGTATAAAGTTTCGTTGAACTAAAAGTGAACACTATTTATTTGGTTTAAAAATGCCTGTGAATAGAAGTTAAGTTGAGTTTATTTAATTTCTTAAAGACCTTATTTAAAAAATGGCCGTAATGGAAAACGAAGAAAGCATCGAAGGTAAATTTACGTACCTAATTAAAATCTACGATTTCGCTTAACATTGGGTTGGCTTTAATGAATCTTTGGCTTGTGGATTCTTAATCAAGATAATTATTTATAAGATGTAGTAATAAAACGGTTTAATTTAGAGTAAGAATGATTTATAGTTTAATTTAAGGATGATCATTATAAATTTCTTACAAACTTCAAATAATAAAGGTAAAAGTAATCAAAAAAAAAATAGGTAGATAGGTAATAAAAAATAAAAAAACACTGATACTCTTTGTTGTATAATAGATTTTATTATCATTAACTCATATTGCAATTGCATTCAGGTTTATACTTAGCTACCAGATTTTCGTAGAGAAAGTGCTACACCGTAGCAACACCGTAGAGGTTAAAGTTTAATATGTCGCCTAGACCCATAACTATTAATGGAGTAATTAAGCTACATCAACATTGATTAACGTTTTTACAACAAAACTAATTAGTAACTTGGATAATACTTGACCTTAACTAATAATCAATATATAAAAGCCTTTGTTCAGACTGAGCGACTGACAAACAAGTTACAGCCTAAACCGTTGAACAAGTCAATGTTCATTTAACTTTTAGAGTTGTAGTAAGAAAGAGTTACCCATAGGGGTCTATACAGAAGTAGGAGGTTTTTACGAAAGTGTAACATTTTATAAGTTATATCCATACAACTTGCTATTTAACTTGACGGCCGACTAGCGCAGTGGGCAGCGACCCTGCTTTCTGAGTCCAAGGCCGTGGGTTCGATTCTCACAACTGGAAAATGTTTGTGTGATGAGCATAAGTATTTTTCAGTGTCTGGGTGTTTATATGTATTTTCTTAGTATTTATGTATATATAATTCATAAAAATATTCATCAGTCATCTTAGTACCCATAACACAAGCTACGCTTACTTTGGGGCTAGGTGGCGATGTGTGTATTGTCATAGTATATTTATTTATTTATTTATTATTTATTTATTTAGGCCTTCGGTCAAAAATAAACGAAGACTGTTTCACAGTTTAAGAAAAATTAAATTTTTTGTATTATGATTTTAATTTGTAGCATTTGGTTTTAATCCACCAAAAGTTAGCCCTTGAGTGGAATCTCTCTAGGCGGTAAGTGATGATACTTTCTAAGATGGTAGCGGGGTAGCCTGTTAGGTAGTATGGCAGTTAAATTTAACCCATACTACTCGTTAAATCGGTAGGGTCTACTAGCCTCGGCCGAAGCCTCCAGAAGAAACCAGATCCGAGAAATTTCTAAAATTATTTATTCCCAAAATGCCCCTACCAGGTATTGAATCCCGGACCTCTAATTTAAACCACAGCGCTCATTTCAACGGCAGGGAGGTAGTCAATATTTCATTTCTTAAAGTTATATCCATAAAGGTATTTTGAGCTTCGCTTGTAACTTAGGTACGTGAGAGACACAACTACCTGATAGAAAAGTTCGCAGTTTATTGTCAAGTTAAAGATTTCAGAAATATAATATACAACTAAATGAAAGAAAAATTAAACCATGCGTCTGTAGTGAACCTTGAAATGCAGTAATTTAGTTTGTGAGTTCGTTTTTTTCACGTTTTTGAGTCAATATTTATGAATGGAGTATTGTTGGCTACTTCTGAGAGCCTCGAACCGCCTATGTAGCGGGTATGACATACACACGGTATATAAATTTGGTTATCAAATAAAATACCTCAATGTGTACTTAACATATTGCAGAAGTTTATAATATAAATAGTTCATAATTGATGTAGTAACTATACTCAATAACAGGCACTTGCACGTCTCAACTCACTTTAAATTTAAAGCAGCATGGAAACATTATCTTCTAAGCAAGCGCGCACTAACTAAGTGTCTTAAACTTTCCGTGAGACATGATGATATAGTTCTAAAACTGAAATCCAACTACAGAGAAAGATATATAGATAGATAGACAGATAAAGTCTTTATTGCACAAATTAAAAGTGAAAACCAGAAATAACAAAACAATAAAAATATATATATATGTATATAAAAGATGCGCAAAGGCGGTCTTATCGCTTGAAGCGATCTCCTCCAGACAACCCTTTATGGTAGAGAATTAGG
Organism: Pararge aegeria; assembly: GCF_905163445.1. Taxonomy (NCBI): domain Eukaryota; kingdom Metazoa; phylum Arthropoda; class Insecta; order Lepidoptera; family Nymphalidae; genus Pararge; species Pararge aegeria. Next base: position 2,119,500 of record NC_053195.1, on the reverse strand, counting down.
TTAGGGAAAGCGGGATAGTGACACCAGTGATACAATTAAGTTAAATACATATAATTATAATATATACATACATAAAAATATATAATATACAAAAGAACGTACATACACTATATCATATTAGATAAATTAAATTCTTTTAGTCGATTCTTAAATACCTATGTTTACTGCATGTGACTGTCTTACGAGTATATCTCTCGGCAATTCATTCCACAGATTTACCACTTTTACAGTAAATGAGTTACCATACGCCATCGAACGACTGGCAGGAACGTGCAACCTGTTATCATCTTTAGCCCGTAAAAAGCTCTGAACTTTGCTACCAAGAAACAAACCGAAACAGTTAGCAGTGTTAAAAAACCATCGTATAAAAACACCACTACGGTGGTCACCAACTAGGCCTGTTTGTTATAAATAATATCTTTATTTATAACAAACTGGATTAATACTTTTTCTGCAATCTGCTGAGTTTCTTGCCGGCTCTTCTCGGTGGAATCTGCCTTCTGAACCGATGGTAGAGTCACTACAAACAGACTGACTTAACATAAATGAATTTTGAATTTTTTAATTTGGAATTTAGAATTTCCTAGGTAACTACTTGTTTTCAGCTTTTTGTAATCCTTCTTGGTGGTAAGTGATAATGCAATCTAAAATGGTAGCGGGCTAACCTGTAAGAGGTATGATAGTTATTTTAATCTATATCTCCACCCGGTTTCTATGCGGTGTAACGGAACTGTTAAATTGGCTGTCTTTGTCGATAGGGTGGTAATTAGCCATGGCCAAAGCCTCCACAAACCACCAGATAAAGTTCAGAAGTTATCTCCGCGACCTCCCGATTATAACAATACAACGCTATTGCAACGCTCACTGTTGCAAGACTGAGGTTTCCATGTTCCGCCTGACAACAAGCTTGTTCGCTGCATGAACACTGTGATTAATTAATTTTCTAATTAAGGCTGATAATACAGTTTCGCATATGTTAAGTCCCTAGACGCCTAAATGTCTGTATATATCCAGGCTTCATAAATTCATAGTTATAGCATACACCTGCTTTCTGAGTCAAGGTTGTGGGGTCCATTTCTATAACTGGGAATTTAAACGAACTCCATGGACCACAATTTAGGAAGTCCCGGGTTCTATTCCCGGCAGGGACAGTTTGAAAATTTCTAATTTTAGAATTTTCTTTGATCTGGTCTGGTGGGAGGCGTTGGCCTTGGCTAGTTACCATCATACCGACAAAGACGTGTCGCTAAGCGATTTAGTGTTCCGGGGCGATGTCGCGTAGAAACTGATTAGGGACATAACTGCTATACTCCCGAACAGGTTAGCCCGCTACAATCTTAAATCTGCACTGCATAGACTTACCACCAGGTGAGATTGCAGTCAAGGGCTAACTTGCAGTGGATTAAAAAAATAAAAAACACTGGAAATTGCTTTTGTAATGAACATGATTCTTGTTCTTTTATATAGGATACTTTTCATCCCGATAAACAATAAGTTTTCTCTGGGAAATGGGATGAATTTTTTTATCAATTTTACTTTAAAGCTCCGTTAAATTTGAACCGATTTTAATAATCCTTTTATTATTTGAAAGTGTATACTATCAAGCATGTATTGTCCTATTTTAATAAGGCTCTGATAAATATTGTCGGAGATAAAAGACATAACTATTCACAAATAACAGCAAGTCGCAAGGCATATGTGACAACGATCGAATGCATGCGTACCATCCTACAAATATTGCGGATAAATGCGAAAGTTTGTGATGAACGTATGTATGTCTCAACTAAAATAATGACAACTTACTAACTCAGTATACCACGTAAAATAATAGTAGCTTCTAGATTAACTCCTACTCGGACGAAGTCGCGAGGATCCACTAGTAAGTTATTAACAATATTACTTTTATAAAGCGAAATACATAATAACAAGCTATTATATGGACTAAATAAACCGTTATCTAGTATGTACAGATAAATAACTCATTAACATGGGATATCTTTGCATGTAAATAGTAGCGGTATGATCAAACGTACGGTGCATTGCATCAGGTGTGATCAGGTTCCCAATGCAAAGCGTACCTTTCTATTCCCGAAATTCTCCGATTTCTCCTTACTGAACATTAATGGTGAAACTAACAACACAAAAAAGTTGATTTTGAACAAAAAAATTTAAAAAATTAAATATCAACTTCAACAATCCATTACTAAATAGGTGTTCTTTAACTGCATAGCTTTGACTCATTATAAATAAGGAAAATTTAATATTATTATACAAGAAATGTACATTATCTTTAATAGCCATAAGCCTTTCAAACTGATAAGGGCTTGATTCCAAAAAAAAGTTAATGTTCAACCCTTTAAAAAAACTTAATTATGTGATAAAGTGCTTTTCGAAGCGGTCGAAGAACTATTCATCAAATTAAAAAAAACAAAAATTTTTGTTTATAAGCAATTTTTTTACGCCATTGGTTGCCTGGAAGAAATCGCTATGTAGCGATAAGGCCACCAAATTGTACTCTCTTGATTTGTATATCTTTGTAACTACTTTTTGTTTCTTTGGTGTACAATAAAAGTGTATTCATTCATTCATTCATTCACTAAACGTCGAGTCTGTCTGTCAGGCATCGACAGACAGATTGATATTCAATCAGTGCCCTAGGACAGCCATGTATTTGAAAAACTGTCGTGCCATGTGTGTAAAAATTGTGTAAAAATATTTAATGCAATTCCAAAATCTATAGCCGTATTACCGCATCAAAAATTTAAGAATACATTGAATAAGCGGCTATTGAGCAATGTATTTTATTCAATTAATGTATTTCTACGATTTAAGCCTCAGGACTAGATTGTTTATAATTGATAATGACCGGATATGTTGCGGCTTTTATTTTATTAGGAACATCTTATCACATATTCATACAAATAAATACATTTCATTAATTTCATTTAATTCATGTCACCTTCTGCCTGAAGCCGGCAAGAAACTCACTCTTTTTCAACAGCAATAATTTACATTTTAACATTTTAAAATAAATTAAAATAACTATTACATGTTCATAATCTGCGATCAATGCTGCCCAGGAGGCTGAAGCTAAAATCGATGTGTTTGCTGATAAATGGATAAAGATCATGCATGTGGATCTAGAGCTTCGTGGAAAGTCGATGTCAGAATAATAATAAATGCCTGGTAATGACTTACGGCGGAACAAAAAGCAGTGGTAGCGCAGTGGGTGTAGGCTTCACTTTCGGGGCGACCGAGTTCGAATCCAAGCACGCACCTCTAACTTTTTTTAAGTTATGTGCATTTTATGCAATAAATAAATAATAAATAAATAAATATACTACGACAATACACACATCGCCATCTAGCCCCAAAGTAAGCGTAGCTTGTGTTATGGGTACTGAGATAGCTGATAATTATTTTTTTATGAATATAATACACATAAATACTTGTAATATACAGATAAACACCCAGACACTGAAAAACATTCATGTTCATCACACAAACACTCTCCAGTTGTGGGAATCGAACCCACAGCCTTGGACTCAGAAAGCAGGGTCGCTGCCCACTGCGCCACTCGGCCGTCAAAATATCACTTGGTTCAACTGTATGGGAAAGTATCGTGAGGAAACCTGCATACCTGAGAGTTCTCCATAATATTCCCAAAGGTGTGTGAAGTAAACCAAGCCGCACTGGGCCATCAAGGTGGACTACGGCCTTTACCTCTTCTCATTGTGGGAGGAGACCCGTGCCGTGGTCGGTAATGGGTTGATATGGTAATGATGATAGAGAGAACCTTGGTAGGAGTATATCTACGTGATCAAATCAGAAATGAGAAGATCCGTAGAAGAAGTTACATAGCTCAACGAGTAGCGATGCTAAAGGGGTAATTGTTGGGGCATATAGCTCGGAGAACCGATGGACGTTGGGGTTCCAAAGTGCTGGAATGGCGACCGCGACCACGCCACTTGGTCGGCCCCCAAAAAGGTATAAAGACGACATTAAAAATACGCGGGTCCGAGCGACCGCTACAAAAGATCCACTTTATTCATTTATACTCTTTATTTGCACACTACAATTCGATCGGAAATGGGATCGAATCCGGGACCTCCCACTTAGGACCCAAGCGCACTCCGTTGCTCTAGGAAGTTCATCAGAAGTGACTTAACGAGGTCAATCGGTTGAAGTGACGATGACGATGATGACCTAAAAAGGATGGGTGTGAGACTCGTATTTACTGTTTTTTTATGTTATTTTCACCTTGTCCCATAAAATCCATACACTAGAAGATTAAATAAAGATATATTCATGACCAAACCCCCCATATAAGGTACGAGGAAATAAACGTGATCATATCAAAAACAATTAATCGCAGCCAACCGAGCCAAACAGTACAGCGATTAGCTCCACAAAAACATAATCCCAAAACATAAATACAAGCAAATTACCACTTTAAAGTCATACACGCAAAGTCCATCGTTAAAAATTAATAACGGCAATTATGTTGGTACTCTGCCAAAGTCGTTTGTTACGTTCATTAACTATTTTCACCTTGGGAGACAATTGCAGTGTCAAAGTAAAGAGTCAATGTATCACATGTGTTGAGTCTAGAGACTATGAGAAATGTCTTTAGTTGAGTCATGTTCAGACTATCATAGACGCAATTAAAAGGCGAGAAGGCCGAATAAACTTCTCGATCATCATCCATCATCACAGCAACCCATTAGCGGCCCACTACAGTGTACGGGCCTCCTCTCACAAAAATAACGGGTAAAAGCCGTTGTCATTGTCGTTGAATTTTAAATTTTTATTTTTATTTAAAAATATATATATATATATATATACATAATATATCCTATAGTAGTTCCAGTAGTAGGATTAAAAATGTTTAACGAACGAAGCTTAAGATCCAATTCTGAAGTCAACGCTGACGAAGTTGTGGACAGAAGCTAGTATCAAAATAAGATCAAAATTATATTTATTAAAATTTTGTTACTAGATGTAACAAAAAAAACATTGTTTTTTTTTTCAAATCTAACGAGGGTTCAAATTAGTTAATTAGTACAAAAGCAGTATTTGGCGGCTCGTAAAAGGTTAAATTCATTTCAAATTCAAAATTCATTCATTTCAAGTAGGCCTAGTTCTAGCACTTCCAAAACGTCAAGTCAGTCTGTGCTTAGTAACTCTACAACCGGTTCGGCAGGCAGATTTTACTGAGAAGATCCGCCAAGAAACTCAGCAGATGTTTGTCTGGGGGGAGGCTTTGGCCATGGCTAGTTACCACCCAACCGACAAAGACGTGCCGCTAAACGATTTAGTGTAAACAGATCAGGGGTATGAGAACCACTCTCCCTTACAGTTTACCGCTACCATCTTAGACTGCATCATAAGTCAAGGGCTAACTTTGTAGAGGAATAAAAAAAAAAAAAAAATTGCTCTTTTCCAACATCATGTCAATAGTTCAACAATTCATTCAAAGCACCCGATAGCTACATATAAATATGTTTATACTCATAGCTAGCCCTTCCTATGGTGTATGTACACTCTTTAACGTTGTTAAATTGACACTCGCGAGCAATTAAAACGGACGAATGAAAAAGTCAACGTTGGCTAACGAACTATAAAGCTAAATGGATCGAGTAATAGGTATAGAGTGCTGGATAATGTAATGTAACGTGATAAAACTCAAAACTAAAACACAATTCAGTGCATGTCAGAAAAAGAGTATCATAGTTAAGCGAATAAAGTTTTTTTTAGAGTAGAATGTAAATCGTTTTCCACGTGGCATCGTACTGGAACCGGGCGATTTCGGCCGACCGCCTTTTTAACCGACTTACAAGGAGGAGTTTCTCAACTCAGTTGTATTTTTTTTGTTCGTTAGCTCAATCATTCAACTTTCAACTCATTTATAAACCGATTTGAAAAACCATTTTTTTATTTTATAATTTTTATTAGTGCTTTTACATTTGGAGGAATTATGAATTTTATATATTAAAACGGAACTGACAAGATTTGAACCTGCGACTCTATGGCAATCGCGGCCTGAGCGCATATATATAGTAGGAAACATTGCAGTTTCGATCTACTTTGTCAAAGGTCCATGTTACAAGGAGGCGTTTAAAACACATATACATGTATACAACGTGTGACAGAAATAAAAAATAATAATGACGGATGCATAAGTATATTTCATAAGGAATCACACTGTAAAAATATTAAATCAAAGAAGTATATTAGCATGTTATCAGTGTTTAAGGATGAAAATATGTGGCCAGAAGGAATAGCGTTTAGGCGATACATCTTTTTTAAGCACAAAGGCAAGCACAGCGGCAACGTTGTGTAACTAAATAACTCTTAATGGAAAAAAAATATGGGAAAATCCCTTTATGGAGCACCGGGTTGGTACACACTCACACACCAAGTGCTCAAGAGGGTACTTAACTTAGGAGATTCCTAATTTTTTATTAATTATATGTTTGACCAATTTTAGTTTAGAATATAATAAATAAGATAATTGTTACTGTTGAAGCTATGGATTTTTATCTGAATTAAACGTTATTATTATAATTATATTTATTTTTCCATACAAACGAATTCAAAACATTCTAAGTGTTTATTTATGACAACCCTATTGAAGCTAAAAGATCGACACGCGCATAGTACAAACGTCACGCGACACGTACCTAATAAAATGACAGACGTTACATGATTTTAATTTTGCATGTGATGTTAGGGCTGTTTCTTATTTCTTTCAGTAAAAACTATGGCTGTGGTTTACTCAAAGCTATTATGTTTTCGATCTCACAGATAAGTCTCAGAGATAGTACATAATGTACCTCCAAAGCCTATGAAGTATTATTTTTACACGTTGTATATTTTGTTACAATCGACAAATATTGAAATAGTCACATATTTTCACTTCTACAGACTTAGCGTGGCCCGTCTAAAGGTCAGTTTATTTTCATTATTGTTATTAAAGTGGGTCGCAGCCATTTTTAGCGATCAACATTTTCAGCTTACCTGTAGGTATGTGCCCGTCTTAGATACTCGATGAACGACTAAGACACCGGGAGGTATCTTTGCATCGTTCCAGTCCATGTAGGACTGCGGTGCATTGATAATGCAGTCGTATTTATATCAAAATACCCACCAACCCAATGTCCTGAACATAAATATCTGGCAAATATGTATTTATAGTTACCTAAAGTTTTATTATTTAACCACTTTATAAGTTTACTGTAACATATTCTTAAATCCAACTAATATTATAAATGCGAAAGTTTTTAAGGATGGATGGATGTTTGTTACTCTTTCACGCTCTACAAACTACTGAACCAATTTGACTGAATTTTGGAATGGAGATAGAAACTAGGTACAAACATAGGCTCCCTTTGACCCGGGAAAATTTACGGTTCCCGCAGGATTCACGAAAAACCAAAAAACCGCGTACGAGCCACGGGCAACAGCTGGTACTACTTAATTCTGCTTTGATTGTTATGTCTATTTTCTTTCTAGAGTTTTAACCTATACCCATAATTGTACAAAATACAAAATTCAAAATTCATTTATTTCAAGTAGGCCTAATACAAGCACTTTTGAAACGTCAAGTCTGTCCGTGTGTAGTGACTCTACCACCGGTTCGGAAGGCAGATTCTACCGAGAAGAAGCCGGCAAGAAACTCAGCAGTTGCTCTTTTCCAACATCAAAAATTTACATTTTATATTTTAACATTCATTTTTCTATCTTGTGAGAGATGAAAGCGGAGCCGGATGCTTCCAAGCAACCTTGTCATTAAGAAACATCAATTGTATAATAACCTCGCTGTAATAAATGTGTTTTAACACATTCTTTAAACTTATGGATTGGTAGGTCCAAAATTACCTTAGGAATCATATTATAAAAGCGTATACTCAATCCCACAAATGACTTCTGCACCTTTCGCAGACGATATGCAGATGTCACTTATTTATGACCATTTCTTGTAAGTCGACTGTTTATATCCAATTTTTGTTTATAAAGACTAATATGTTGTCGTACAAATACTATATTGTTATAAATGTATTGTGAGGCTACCGTAAGTATACCAATTCACGGAGGGATTCACTTATATACTATATTATATTGATTTAAGTTTATATATTGACCGTACAGCTCTTTTCTGCAATATGAATATAGTTTCAATATCAGCAGCTTTGCCCCATAATAAGATCCCGTAAGACATCACACTATGAAAGTACGCGAAGTAAACAAGTCTTGCTGTTTCTACGTCAGTAATCTGTCTAATTTTCCTGACGGCGTAGCCGGCGTAGCCGAGCTTAGTTTACCTGCTAGTGTATCTATATGGGTACCCCACTGAAGCTTACAATCCAAGGTCATGCCCAGAAAAACTGTGGAATGTTCCATTTTTAGTGATTCTCCATTTATTATTATTACACAGTGGCGTGCACTTTATACATGCACAAAAGACCTGCCTACCCAAATAATTTTATATAGCTCGTATTGGAGGGTAATTTTTCCATTTTATGCCATGTATCTGCTTTATGCATACCCTGGCCGAAGACCCTATGCACGCCACTGATTGTACAACTGCGTTTTAATAATAATGCATTTGTACATTGCCCGGAAGTTCGATGGTGATTTTTTTGGTTTTTTACCAATCATACGGTAACCGCATTGAATTAAGAAAATACAGAATCCTCATTCAGCCGTTATTGTATGCAGTGCATTGTGTTAAAACAGTGAAAACGCCCCGCGGTCTCACTTTACACACGCGGAATGTTGCTAGATTTCAATTTTTCTCGCATTTTCCCATTTTCTGGTAAGAACTTAGAGCATTAGAGGTAAAATAATTACTGTTAACTGCTAAATGGTATGAAGAGTCTAAGCGTTTGTTCGAGAAACAAATCTAAAGTGGAGTGGTTTTTGATGCTTCAATATTAGTCGTGTACACGGTTTCTGTATATTCTGAATTCTGTGGGTATCCGTTACATATCCCACGCTAAAAAGTATCCTAAGCCGTTTCCAGGATGCGCGGCAAATCTCAATGCAAAATTTCACGAAAACTCGTTTAGTTGTGCAAATGCTTTTATATTAAATTCCCCCGGGCACCTAATATTATATAATCTACCCTGGTGCTTTTTTGGGATAAAAATCACATGGATCATCTTCAGGAAGGGAGCTATATGCGTGCCAAATATCATCGAGATTGGTGCAGTAGCTGAGCCGTATACAACGTGTAACCGTATTAAGAATTACTGTTGAATGGTGCATAAGGAAATAAAATAATTAAACAATAAAAGAATATTTATTTTTCGATACTAACTAATTCAAAAAATTCTAAGTTTTTGCTTTTAACAAACATATTGAAGATAAAAGACCGATACGCGCATAGTATCTACGCTACGTCACACGTACCTAATTAAGTGACAGGTGGCACTTGATTTTAACTGAACTATGGTAGTGGTTCACACAAAAACTATTAACGTTTCGGTTTCACAGATAACTCTCAGAGACAGTAAATAATATAACTCTAAAGCCCGTAATGTAATATTTCAGTTGACATTTACACGTTGTTAATGCAAACCGAAATACAACTACAAACAATCAAGAAAATAAACATACATATAAACTTTCGCAGTTTCATTATTACTAGTTTTTGCCCACGTCTTCTTATTCTTCGTCTATTCATCGTTCGAGTTTATTACGGTTTTTTACAAATCCTCACGGAGTAATTTGTTTCCTGGTATAAAGTCTATGTTACTCTCCATCTTTGAACTATCTCTATGCTAAAAGTCAAGTTGATTGATTATTTAGTAAGAATGTAAAGTAAGAAGTAAGCCTTAAAATTGTTTGGTAAATAATATAATTTTTTAAATTTAAAAAAAATCTGTGTAGAGAGGTTAGATGCTAAAAAGTTAAACAAACAGAATCGTGCCCCGGACAACGATTTCCATCGCCTTAATGTGTTTCTGTGTCGTAAATGGCGACAACAGTCATAAAGGAGTGGTGGTTTCGTCGCCACTCCTTTGATCCCAATGAAATATTATGTACCAATGTAGGTAAATATTATGTTCACAGAACTAAGAACATACAGACCCCTTATTCAGCCATTATTGCATACAGTGCATTGTGTCTAAAACCAATGATAACGCTTCGTGCACATTTCACTTCACACCCGCGGAATATTGGTAGCTTACAAACTTTTCCCAATTTCCCCATTTTATGGTAAACGTTTAGAACATTACAGATAAAATAATTACTGTCAACTGCTAAATGGAATGTAGTGACAACCGTCTGTTCGACAAACATAACTGAAGTGGAGTCGTATTTTTATGCTCGAATAACGACTAGTGTACACGGTTTCTGTGTGACCTTGATTCTGTGATAATGTTATATTACTTCTAAACTTCGTGTGTAATTTATTGACATTGCACCAAAATTGAAAACGCTACAGTTAGTAGATTAGTTTAGTGTAAAAAATTTCACAGTACTCATCATCAATTCATCAATTCAACTGCTGGATGTCAATCGGTCTTAAAGAGTAAATTCCACCAATCCGAGCTAGGTCTGCGTGGTGGGCAACGGTCTAAGCCCTTTTCATTCTGGGAAATCCGTCCACTTTAGTGTTCCAGTAATGGGCTATGATAATCAGACAAACGCGATTGATAAATTTATAAAAAATATAAACAGAATTATTAATAGAATAAACAAACTCATTAGCGAGCAACGGTGGCACCGGCTTAAAGTTCTCAAAATATTAAACTATTCACCCACAGAATTAAGAACATACAAAATCCTCATTCAGCCGTTATTGTATGCACTGCATTGTGTCCAAAACAGTGAAAAAAACTCCGCGCACGTCTCACTTTACACCCGCGGAATGTTGCTAGGTCACAACATTTTTCCCATTTTCCCATTTTCTTTAAGTAAAAACTGTGGTAGTGGTTTACACAATAACTTGCAGCGTTTCGGTTTCACAGATAAGTCTTAGAGACAGTATAATGTACCTCTAAAGCCTGTAATGTAATATTTCGGTTTACATTGACACATTGTATAGGTAACAAACAAACAAGCAAATTAACAAACAGATACACTCAGATTTTCCCATTTTAAGGTAAATGTTTAGAACATTAGAGGTAAAACAACTACTTTCAACTGCTAAATGGTATGAAGTTACTAACCGTTCGTTTGAGAAACAACTATAAACTGGAGTTTTTGATGCTTCAATATTAGTCGTGTACACGGTTTCTGAATGTTCTTACTTCTGCGTTTTCACCGTTCTCTTTGGCTAGGGATCAAATATTTGGGGACAAAATGTAATCCTAATGTAAAGAATATGTTATGCACCCACCTCAATGTCAATGGCGATTAGCAAGGATTTATTTTGTGTAAAGAACGAGCTTATTAGCGCGAGTACGACGCGTTTGCGTTTACTGTAAATATTTTTAATGTCGTTTGACGGGTTTAAATTCGATTATCAACTTATCTGAAATGTTTCAGATAAGTCGAGCTTATGAAAATTAAACTTTATTTGCTATACTCCGCGAAAAGCAGGAGAATCTGTAAGGTGTATTTTATAATTTGTTTTATCCTTATACTCCACACCAAACAGATCTTCGGCAATGTACCCTCTACGCACGTTTAGCTCCGAAACGAAGCAAACGATGAAACGAACGGAGCATCAACGAAACGAAACGGGGCATCAATTGTTAAGTCAACTTGCAATTAAATTAAAGAAATTATAAATTACACCATACAGATTCTCCTGCTTTTCGCTGAGTATAGCAAATTAAGCTTAATTTTCATAATACATCGTGGAACTCCGCAAAGTAACGCCTGCTTCTATGCAATAGTAGCTAAGCTTTTTGCGACAGAGCTCGCTTTCTGCCTCCATGAAGCATTCTTTCTTGGCGTGGTTGCTGGTGTAATTACAGGCACATGAGGTTTAACAATTACGCCTCAAGTTGATGATCACCTTGTATATATATCCATATCCCTATCCCTACTAATATTATAAATGACAATGTAAGTTTGTTTGTTACGCTTTCACGCAAAAACTACATAACCGATCCTCATGAAACTTTGTACACATATTCTTGGAAGTGTTAGAAGTAATATAGGATACTTTTTATCAAGACATTAAGCTCGGTTACTTTGGGAGAGGGGATGAGTGTTTGACGATTTTACACCATAACTCTGTCAAATTATAACCGATTTAAATAATTATTTTTGTACTATAGAGGTTATATTAAGTGTTTAATTTTGTCCAAACTGTAGTTGGAGATAGAGGACAGCGGACTGAATACTTTAATTTTTTTTTAGATCTACAACTAAATTTAATGCCACATAAAAAATCAAAATCAAACGCAGACGAAGTCGCGGGCAACAGCTAGTATACATATACATATTAAAAGTATTTCTGTGTATTTCATTCATTAAAAATATTCTTCAGCTATCTTAGTACCCATAACAAAAGATATGCTTACTTTGGGGCTTAGATGGCGATGTGTGTATTGTCGTAATATTTATTTATTTATTATTTATATTTGCCGTGGAGGAGGAATTTCTAAAATAAACTAAGCCCTTAAAACTAGCTCGGTAAGTGTATTATGCGGGTTCACTAATCCAATTTGCGTATAAACGAAAACGTTTTATTTATATCAAAGCGCGCTTGTCCAAGGACGGAGGTATTTGTCGGCAAAGTTTACCTTTTTCCATGTCACCGAAAAATATTTTGCTATCCTGTATAAAGAGGCCTGGGTATGATTCAGTGATTTAGCTATAATTTAGCTCTGCCTTCGGTCTCTCTCTGTGGCGTGTATATTAGGTATCCTGAATCCTTGCTGTATAATAGTTAAGAATTTAAGAATCTATGTATGTATTTTTACGTGCTGGTATTCGAGGTTGTAAGGTTATTTGTAACAGTATAATATATATTTTTGACGGCCGATTGGCGCAGTGGGCAACGACCCTGCTTTATGAGTCCAAGGCCGGGGGTTCGATTCCCACAACTGAAAAATATTTGTGTGAAGAACATTAAAGTTTTTCAGTGGCTGGGTGTTTATTTGTATATTATATGTATTTATATATAAAATTATTCATAAAATATTCATCAGTCATCTTAGTACCCAAGCTACGCTTATTTATGGCGATGTGTGTATTGTCGTAGTTTATTTATTTATTAATAAAATGCATAAACTAACGACATTTCATTTACAGAGAGTCTTTCAATTGATATCCATATTGAAGGAATTGTGAAAAAAAGTAATCTACCCATTTTAAAGGGGACATGTGTAATTTTTAATAAACTAGTTATTCGCGTGCCTGTCCCTATGTTAAGCTAGTTTTTTTATGCAAATTTCAAACCCATTTATTGTTCTTTATAACTTTCGAAATCATCTCTTTGCAAAAATAGCCTACGTTTTATTATCAATCTTTGTGATACTTTCCAGCCCAAACTATGCTGTTTGAGTGCTGCGTTGGTAGATCAGTCAGTCAGTCAGATCAGTCAATCACCTTGTTTTATTTATTTATTATTGAGGTACCGTAAATTGTGATTGTGAACATATGATACATGAAGTGTACAACAGAAAGCTAATATATCTAAAAAAGATCTCTTCCAGTTACCCCAGGATGTGAGTAAGATGATTTAATTGTGGATTAGGTCAAATAAAGGTATAATGTACGAATTACTAAAAAACTAATAATTTTCTTTATGGCCATTGTACCAATTTTTATTTCTACCCACAGCAATTCTATAAATTTTAAAATGCACTTGATTTCAATATGATTTAATAATAAATTTATAGAACTGCAATATATTTAATATTCAATAGTCTTCAATAGTTTTTAAAGGACAATGTGAGATGGTGATAACAAAAAAAAATAACAACCGGGCGCGTTTGGAACCCTCGTAGCTTTAGTTTTAAGTTGACGAATTTATTTATCGCCATCAACTCACTTCTATGTCATATTTTACATGTAATGTACGCATCAAAAGTGCCTATCCATCTATGTGCCTATTTGAATAAAGAAATATTTGACTTTGACTTTGACTTATTTAAATATTAACAATTATATATACCCATAAAACATGCGATATGCGTATATGCAGACGTTTAACCCAACATACCACACTCGGTGATATGAAACACAAAACTGTGGTTAACAAAACGAACTTTGGCGTAACAAGGTACCCTTTGTGAGTTTTGGCTTGCTGTCCCTAACTAACTCCGGCGTCAAAACTTGGTTCGCGGTGATTGCACATTGGCGCAAGAGTCGCGAGAACTACAACTACCGTGTTGTAATGTTGTGTTCCAAAATTAAAAAAAACAAAATTCAAAATACGTTTATTTCATCATCATCATCGGGTGCCATGTTCTTTAAATTGAAATTTGGCGGTCAACAATCGAAAAGCCTCCTACTTTAAGTAGGCCTAATATAAGCACTTTTGAAACGTCAAGTCTGTCTGTTTGTAGGGACCGGTGGTAGAGTCCCTACAAACAGACAGACTCGGAAGGTTTCTACCGAGAAGCAGCTCAGCAGTGGCTCTTTTCCAACTATTTACATTTTACTTTTTAACATTCATTTGACGGCCGTTTGGCGCAGTTTGCAGCGACCCTGCGTTCTGAGCCCAAGGCCGTGGGTTCGATTCCCCATTTTATGGTAAACGTTTAGAACATTACAGATAAAATAATTACTGTCAACTGCTAAATGGAATGTAGTGACAACCGTCTGTTCGACAAACATAACTGAAGTGGAGTCGTATTTTTATGCTCGAATAACGACTAGTGTACACGGTTTCTGTGTGACCTTGATTCTGTGATAATGTTATATTACTTCTAAACTTCGTGTGTAATTTATTGACATTGCACCAAAATTGAAAACGCTACAGTTAGTAGATTAGTTTAGTGTAAAAAATTTCACAGTACTCATCATCAATTCATCAATTCAACTGCTGGATGTCAATCGGTCTTAAAGAGTAAATTCCACCAATCCGAGCTAGGTCTGCGTGGTGGGCAACGGTCTAAGCCCTTTTCATTCTGGGAAATCCGTCCACTTTAGTGTTCCAGTAATGGGCTATGATAATCAGACAAACGCGATTGATAAATTTATAAAAAATATAAACAGAATTATTAATAGAATAAACAAACTCATTAGCGAGCAACGGTGGCACCGGCTTAAAGTTCTCAAAATATTAAACTATTCACCCACAGAATTAAGAACATACAAAATCCTCATTCAGCCGTTATTGTATGCACTGCATTGTGTCCAAAACAGTGAAAAAAACTCCGCGCACGTCTCACTTTACACCCGCGGAATGTTGCTAGGTCACAACATTTTTCCCATTTTCCCATTTTCTTTAAGTAAAAACTGTGGTAGTGGTTTACACAATAACTTGCAGCGTTTCGGTTTCACAGATAAGTCTTAGAGACAGTATAATGTACCTCTAAAGCCTGTAATGTAATATTTCGGTTTACATTGACACATTGTATAGGTAACAAACAAACAAGCAAATTAACAAACAGATACACTCAGATTTTCCCATTTTAAGGTAAATGTTTAGAACATTAGAGGTAAAACAACTACTTTCAACTGCTAAATGGTATGAAGTTACTAACCGTTCGTTTGAGAAACAACTATAAACTGGAGTTTTTGATGCTTCAATATTAGTCGTGTACACGGTTTCTGAATGTTCTTACTTCTGCGTTTTCACCGTTCTCTTTGGCTAGGGATCAAATATTTGGGGACAAAATGTAATCCTAATGTAAAGAATATGTTATGCACCCACCTCAATGTCAATGGCGATTAGCAAGGATTTATTTTGTGTAAAGAACGAGCTTATTAGCGCGAGTACGACGCGTTTGCGTTTACTGTAAATATTTTTAATGTCGTTTGACGGGTTTAAATTCGATTATCAACTTATCTGAAATGTTTCAGATAAGTCGAGCTTATGAAAATTAAACTTTATTTGCTATACTCCGCGAAAAGCAGGAGAATCTGTAAGGTGTATTTTATAATTTGTTTTATCCTTATACTCCACACCAAACAGATCTTCGGCAATGTACCCTCTACGCACGTTTAGCTCCGAAACGAAGCAAACGATGAAACGAACGGAGCATCAACGAAACGAAACGGGGCATCAATTGTTAAGTCAACTTGCAATTAAATTAAAGAAATTATAAATTACACCATACAGATTCTCCTGCTTTTCGCTGAGTATAGCAAATTAAGCTTAATTTTCATAATACATCGTGGAACTCCGCAAAGTAACGCCTGCTTCTATGCAATAGTAGCTAAGCTTTTTGCGACAGAGCTCGCTTTCTGCCTCCATGAAGCATTCTTTCTTGGCGTGGTTGCTGGTGTAATTACAGGCACATGAGGTTTAACAATTACGCCTCAAGTTGATGATCACCTTGTATATATATCCATATCCCTATCCCTACTAATATTATAAATGACAATGTAAGTTTGTTTGTTACGCTTTCACGCAAAAACTACATAACCGATCCTCATGAAACTTTGTACACATATTCTTGGAAGTGTTAGAAGTAATATAGGATACTTTTTATCAAGACATTAAGCTCGGTTACTTTGGGAGAGGGGATGAGTGTTTGACGATTTTACACCATAACTCTGTCAAATTATAACCGATTTAAATAATTATTTTTGTACTATAGAGGTTATATTAAGTGTTTAATTTTGTCCAAACTGTAGTTGGAGATAGAGGACAGCGGACTGAATACTTTAATTTTTTTTTAGATCTACAACTAAATTTAATGCCACATAAAAAATCAAAATCAAACGCAGACGAAGTCGCGGGCAACAGCTAGTATACATATACATATTAAAAGTATTTCTGTGTATTTCATTCATTAAAAATATTCTTCAGCTATCTTAGTACCCATAACAAAAGATATGCTTACTTTGGGGCTTAGATGGCGATGTGTGTATTGTCGTAATATTTATTTATTTATTATTTATATTTGCCGTGGAGGAGGAATTTCTAAAATAAACTAAGCCCTTAAAACTAGCTCGGTAAGTGTATTATGCGGGTTCACTAATCCAATTTGCGTATAAACGAAAACGTTTTATTTATATCAAAGCGCGCTTGTCCAAGGACGGAGGTATTTGTCGGCAAAGTTTACCTTTTTCCATGTCACCGAAAAATATTTTGCTATCCTGTATAAAGAGGCCTGGGTATGATTCAGTGATTTAGCTATAATTTAGCTCTGCCTTCGGTCTCTCTCTGTGGCGTGTATATTAGGTATCCTGAATCCTTGCTGTATAATAGTTAAGAATTTAAGAATCTATGTATGTATTTTTACGTGCTGGTATTCGAGGTTGTAAGGTTATTTGTAACAGTATAATATATATTTTTGACGGCCGATTGGCGCAGTGGGCAACGACCCTGCTTTATGAGTCCAAGGCCGGGGGTTCGATTCCCACAACTGAAAAATATTTGTGTGAAGAACATTAAAGTTTTTCAGTGGCTGGGTGTTTATTTGTATATTATATGTATTTATATATAAAATTATTCATAAAATATTCATCAGTCATCTTAGTACCCAAGCTACGCTTATTTATGGCGATGTGTGTATTGTCGTAGTTTATTTATTTATTAATAAAATGCATAAACTAACGACATTTCATTTACAGAGAGTCTTTCAATTGATATCCATATTGAAGGAATTGTGAAAAAAAGTAATCTACCCATTTTAAAGGGGACATGTGTAATTTTTAATAAACTAGTTATTCGCGTGCCTGTCCCTATGTTAAGCTAGTTTTTTTATGCAAATTTCAAACCCATTTATTGTTCTTTATAACTTTCGAAATCATCTCTTTGCAAAAATAGCCTACGTTTTATTATCAATCTTTGTGATACTTTCCAGCCCAAACTATGCTGTTTGAGTGCTGCGTTGGTAGATCAGTCAGTCAGTCAGATCAGTCAATCACCTTGTTTTATTTATTTATTATTGAGGTACCGTAAATTGTGATTGTGAACATATGATACATGAAGTGTACAACAGAAAGCTAATATATCTAAAAAAGATCTCTTCCAGTTACCCCAGGATGTGAGTAAGATGATTTAATTGTGGATTAGGTCAAATAAAGGTATAATGTACGAATTACTAAAAAACTAATAATTTTCTTTATGGCCATTGTACCAATTTTTATTTCTACCCACAGCAATTCTATAAATTTTAAAATGCACTTGATTTCAATATGATTTAATAATAAATTTATAGAACTGCAATATATTTAATATTCAATAGTCTTCAATAGTTTTTAAAGGACAATGTGAGATGGTGATAACAAAAAAAAATAACAACCGGGCGCGTTTGGAACCCTCGTAGCTTTAGTTTTAAGTTGACGAATTTATTTATCGCCATCAACTCACTTCTATGTCATATTTTACATGTAATGTACGCATCAAAAGTGCCTATCCATCTATGTGCCTATTTGAATAAAGAAATATTTGACTTTGACTTTGACTTATTTAAATATTAACAATTATATATACCCATAAAACATGCGATATGCGTATATGCAGACGTTTAACCCAACATACCACACTCGGTGATATGAAACACAAAACTGTGGTTAACAAAACGAACTTTGGCGTAACAAGGTACCCTTTGTGAGTTTTGGCTTGCTGTCCCTAACTAACTCCGGCGTCAAAACTTGGTTCGCGGTGATTGCACATTGGCGCAAGAGTCGCGAGAACTACAACTACCGTGTTGTAATGTTGTGTTCCAAAATTAAAAAAAACAAAATTCAAAATACGTTTATTTCATCATCATCATCGGGTGCCATGTTCTTTAAATTGAAATTTGGCGGTCAACAATCGAAAAGCCTCCTACTTTAAGTAGGCCTAATATAAGCACTTTTGAAACGTCAAGTCTGTCTGTTTGTAGGGACCGGTGGTAGAGTCCCTACAAACAGACAGACTCGGAAGGTTTCTACCGAGAAGCAGCTCAGCAGTGGCTCTTTTCCAACTATTTACATTTTACTTTTTAACATTCATTTGACGGCCGTTTGGCGCAGTTTGCAGCGACCCTGCGTTCTGAGCCCAAGGCCGTGGGTTCGATTCCCCATTTTATGGTAAACGTTTAGAACATTACAGATAAAATAATTACTGTCAACTGCTAAATGGAATGTAGTGACAACCGTCTGTTCGACAAACATAACTGAAGTGGAGTCGTATTTTTATGCTCGAATAACGACTAGTGTACACGGTTTCTGTGTGACCTTGATTCTGTGATAATGTTATATTACTTCTAAACTTCGTGTGTAATTTATTGACATTGCACCAAAATTGAAAACGCTACAGTTAGTAGATTAGTTTAGTGTAAAAAATTTCACAGTACTCATCATCAATTCATCAATTCAACTGCTGGATGTCAATCGGTCTTAAAGAGTAAATTCCACCAATCCGAGCTAGGTCTGCGTGGTGGGCAACGGTCTAAGCCCTTTTCATTCTGGGAAATCCGTCCACTTTAGTGTTCCAGTAATGGGCTATGATAATCAGACAAACGCGATTGATAAATTTATAAAAAATATAAACAGAATTATTAATAGAATAAACAAACTCATTAGCGAGCAACGGTGGCACCGGCTTAAAGTTCTCAAAATATTAAACTATTCACCCACAGAATTAAGAACATACAAAATCCTCATTCAGCCGTTATTGTATGCACTGCATTGTGTCCAAAACAGTGAAAAAAACTCCGCGCACGTCTCACTTTACACCCGCGGAATGTTGCTAGGTCACAACATTTTTCCCATTTTCCCATTTTCTTTAAGTAAAAACTGTGGTAGTGGTTTACACAATAACTTGCAGCGTTTCGGTTTCACAGATAAGTCTTAGAGACAGTATAATGTACCTCTAAAGCCTGTAATGTAATATTTCGGTTTACATTGACACATTGTATAGGTAACAAACAAACAAGCAAATTAACAAACAGATACACTCAGATTTTCCCATTTTAAGGTAAATGTTTAGAACATTAGAGGTAAAACAACTACTTTCAACTGCTAAATGGTATGAAGTTACTAACCGTTCGTTTGAGAAACAACTATAAACTGGAGTTTTTGATGCTTCAATATTAGTCGTGTACACGGTTTCTGAATGTTCTTACTTCTGCGTTTTCACCGTTCTCTTTGGCTAGGGATCAAATATTTGGGGACAAAATGTAATCCTAATGTAAAGAATATGTTATGCACCCACCTCAATGTCAATGGCGATTAGCAAGGATTTATTTTGTGTAAAGAACGAGCTTATTAGCGCGAGTACGACGCGTTTGCGTTTACTGTAAATATTTTTAATGTCGTTTGACGGGTTTAAATTCGATTATCAACTTATCTGAAATGTTTCAGATAAGTCGAGCTTATGAAAATTAAACTTTATTTGCTATACTCCGCGAAAAGCAGGAGAATCTGTAAGGTGTATTTTATAATTTGTTTTATCCTTATACTCCACACCAAACAGATCTTCGGCAATGTACCCTCTACGCACGTTTAGCTCCGAAACGAAGCAAACGATGAAACGAACGGAGCATCAACGAAACGAAACGGGGCATCAATTGTTAAGTCAACTTGCAATTAAATTAAAGAAATTATAAATTACACCATACAGATTCTCCTGCTTTTCGCTGAGTATAGCAAATTAAGCTTAATTTTCATAATACATCGTGGAACTCCGCAAAGTAACGCCTGCTTCTATGCAATAGTAGCTAAGCTTTTTGCGACAGAGCTCGCTTTCTGCCTCCATGAAGCATTCTTTCTTGGCGTGGTTGCTGGTGTAATTACAGGCACATGAGGTTTAACAATTACGCCTCAAGTTGATGATCACCTTGTATATATATCCATATCCCTATCCCTACTAATATTATAAATGACAATGTAAGTTTGTTTGTTACGCTTTCACGCAAAAACTACATAACCGATCCTCATGAAACTTTGTACACATATTCTTGGAAGTGTTAGAAGTAATATAGGATACTTTTTATCAAGACATTAAGCTCGGTTACTTTGGGAGAGGGGATGAGTGTTTGACGATTTTACACCATAACTCTGTCAAATTATAACCGATTTAAATAATTATTTTTGTACTATAGAGGTTATATTAAGTGTTTAATTTTGTCCAAACTGTAGTTGGAGATAGAGGACAGCGGACTGAATACTTTAATTTTTTTTTAGATCTACAACTAAATTTAATGCCACATAAAAAATCAAAATCAAACGCAGACGAAGTCGCGGGCAACAGCTAGTATACATATACATATTAAAAGTATTTCTGTGTATTTCATTCATTAAAAATATTCTTCAGCTATCTTAGTACCCATAACAAAAGATATGCTTACTTTGGGGCTTAGATGGCGATGTGTGTATTGTCGTAATATTTATTTATTTATTATTTATATTTGCCGTGGAGGAGGAATTTCTAAAATAAACTAAGCCCTTAAAACTAGCTCGGTAAGTGTATTATGCGGGTTCACTAATCCAATTTGCGTATAAACGAAAACGTTTTATTTATATCAAAGCGCGCTTGTCCAAGGACGGAGGTATTTGTCGGCAAAGTTTACCTTTTTCCATGTCACCGAAAAATATTTTGCTATCCTGTATAAAGAGGCCTGGGTATGATTCAGTGATTTAGCTATAATTTAGCTCTGCCTTCGGTCTCTCTCTGTGGCGTGTATATTAGGTATCCTGAATCCTTGCTGTATAATAGTTAAGAATTTAAGAATCTATGTATGTATTTTTACGTGCTGGTATTCGAGGTTGTAAGGTTATTTGTAACAGTATAATATATATTTTTGACGGCCGATTGGCGCAGTGGGCAACGACCCTGCTTTATGAGTCCAAGGCCGGGGGTTCGATTCCCACAACTGAAAAATATTTGTGTGAAGAACATTAAAGTTTTTCAGTGGCTGGGTGTTTATTTGTATATTATATGTATTTATATATAAAATTATTCATAAAATATTCATCAGTCATCTTAGTACCCAAGCTACGCTTATTTATGGCGATGTGTGTATTGTCGTAGTTTATTTATTTATTAATAAAATGCATAAACTAACGACATTTCATTTACAGAGAGTCTTTCAATTGATATCCATATTGAAGGAATTGTGAAAAAAAGTAATCTACCCATTTTAAAGGGGACATGTGTAATTTTTAATAAACTAGTTATTCGCGTGCCTGTCCCTATGTTAAGCTAGTTTTTTTATGCAAATTTCAAACCCATTTATTGTTCTTTATAACTTTCGAAATCATCTCTTTGCAAAAATAGCCTACGTTTTATTATCAATCTTTGTGATACTTTCCAGCCCAAACTATGCTGTTTGAGTGCTGCGTTGGTAGATCAGTCAGTCAGTCAGATCAGTCAATCACCTTGTTTTATTTATTTATTATTGAGGTACCGTAAATTGTGATTGTGAACATATGATACATGAAGTGTACAACAGAAAGCTAATATATCTAAAAAAGATCTCTTCCAGTTACCCCAGGATGTGAGTAAGATGATTTAATTGTGGATTAGGTCAAATAAAGGTATAATGTACGAATTACTAAAAAACTAATAATTTTCTTTATGGCCATTGTACCAATTTTTATTTCTACCCACAGCAATTCTATAAATTTTAAAATGCACTTGATTTCAATATGATTTAATAATAAATTTATAGAACTGCAATATATTTAATATTCAATAGTCTTCAATAGTTTTTAAAGGACAATGTGAGATGGTGATAACAAAAAAAAATAACAACCGGGCGCGTTTGGAACCCTCGTAGCTTTAGTTTTAAGTTGACGAATTTATTTATCGCCATCAACTCACTTCTATGTCATATTTTACATGTAATGTACGCATCAAAAGTGCCTATCCATCTATGTGCCTATTTGAATAAAGAAATATTTGACTTTGACTTTGACTTATTTAAATATTAACAATTATATATACCCATAAAACATGCGATATGCGTATATGCAGACGTTTAACCCAACATACCACACTCGGTGATATGAAACACAAAACTGTGGTTAACAAAACGAACTTTGGCGTAACAAGGTACCCTTTGTGAGTTTTGGCTTGCTGTCCCTAACTAACTCCGGCGTCAAAACTTGGTTCGCGGTGATTGCACATTGGCGCAAGAGTCGCGAGAACTACAACTACCGTGTTGTAATGTTGTGTTCCAAAATTAAAAAAAACAAAATTCAAAATACGTTTATTTCATCATCATCATCGGGTGCCATGTTCTTTAAATTGAAATTTGGCGGTCAACAATCGAAAAGCCTCCTACTTTAAGTAGGCCTAATATAAGCACTTTTGAAACGTCAAGTCTGTCTGTTTGTAGGGACCGGTGGTAGAGTCCCTACAAACAGACAGACTCGGAAGGTTTCTACCGAGAAGCAGCTCAGCAGTGGCTCTTTTCCAACTATTTACATTTTACTTTTTAACATTCATTTGACGGCCGTTTGGCGCAGTTTGCAGCGACCCTGCGTTCTGAGCCCAAGGCCGTGGGTTCGATTCCCACTACTGGAAAATGTTTGTGTGATGAGCTATAATGTTTTTCAGTGTCTGGGTGTTTATACGTATATTCTTAGTATTTATGTATATTATTCATAAAAAAATATTCATCAGTCATCTTAGTAACCATAACACAAGCTACGCTTACTTTGGGGCTAGGTTGCTATGTATGAATTGTCTTTGTATATTTATTTATTATTTATTTTTCTATCTTGTGAGAGATGAAAGCGGAGCCGGATACTTGAAATTCCGTTCTAAATGGCGTTGTTATAGGTGTAATTACTGGTACATGAGGCGTAATACCTACTCCTCAGGTTTATGTACACTGGGCGTAACTACGTTACGTTACAGAACGTATTCCTTGCATGCGCGTGTTGCCGTTAGGCGATGGTTTTCCACACTCTAATCGATCGATCGAAGAATTGATCTTACATTCAGATGGGCCGTCTACTTGATCCGTCGAATTTTGCTATAAATTTTTTATTTAGCTATTTTGAATTTTTAATACAAAAAAATATAAAAAGTAATAATATATAATAAATTTAATTTAATTTAATGTAATTTACATTTCCTCAAATTCAGAAAATTTATGCATGGGCATTTAGAACGTATCAGGCGATACAAAGAGCGTTATGACCGATACCATCAGAATCGTATTTTTCAAAGAGACCAACGGAAAGTGTATAGGAACTGGGAACGATCTGGTGCTAGTGTGTCAGATGGGAAACCACCGACTTCCGATGCTATGTCAGACTTCTGGCGTAGTATCTGGTCGGCCCCTGTATGTCACACTAATGGTATTTGGATGAACGTTGTCAGGGAAAAGTGTGCAGCGGTGGAACCAATGATTCCAATTACTATTACGGCGGATAACGTAAGTTGTGCAATTCGACTGGCATCAAACTGGAACTGTCCAGGTCCGGACGGATTGCACAACTTCTGGCTAAAATGGTTCCGTAGTGCGCATTTTGTCTTGGCAGCGCAATTTCAAAATGCCATTGACACTAAGTCGTTACCGACATTTATGACAACTGGTGTCACGTTCCTACTACACAAATCCGGAAATACCACGGACCCTAAAAACTTCCGACCGATTACATGCTTACCCACCATCTATAAGCTACTTACATCCATTTTGACATCAAAAATAACGACGCATATCAATGCAAATAATATTTTGGCCAATACTCAGAATGGATGTAAGTCCCGGTCTCGTGGTACAAAGGAACTCCTCATCATTGATACTGCTATTTGCCAGCAGGTTCGGCGAAACAGAAAAAACCTCACGGCTGCTTGGATTGATTACAAGAAGGCCTATGATTCGGTGCCTCATTCGTGGTTCATGGAAGTCATTCGGTTGTATAAAGTCGATGCAACTCTATGCTCTTTTCTTGAGTCATGCATGAGGCAGTGGATGACAGTCCTTCGTCACCCAGGAGCTGTTGAGAACTCTGAATCGACTGAACCGATAGGAATTAGGCGGGGTATTTTCCAGGGCGATAGTTTGAGTCCTCTATGGTTTTGCCTAGCCCTTAATCCTCTCAGTAACTTACTGATGGACTCAGGACTAGGATTTCGCCTTCGCAAGGGTGGTGAGCTCATATCTCACTTACTGTATATGGATGACCTCAAGCTGTATGCATCAAAACGATAAGACCTTATGGCATTGTTAAAGATAACTCAGACCTTTAGCAATGACATAGGGATGGAATTTGGTGTAGACAAGTGTGCGGTAATCAATGTAGAGCGAGGTAGGGTTGTGACCTCTGAGAATATAGTTCTTTCACAAACTATTATTCTCAAATCACTTCGTGAAGGGGAGACCTATAAATATCTTGGAATGTCAGAAGCACTTGGTATTGAGGTAGGGCACATGAAACAGGTAGTGCAGGAACGCTTCTTTAGCCGCCTGAAAAAAGTACTAAAGAGTCTTTTATCAGGTGGTAATAAGGTACGTGCCTTTAATAGCTGGGTCATGCCCTTACTCATATACACTTTTGGCATTCTAAAGTGGACTCAAACTGAACTGGACACCCTGGACTGTAAAGTTCGCAAACTGTTGACGGCTTACCGTATGCATCACCCACGTTCCTCTGTAATGAGGTTGTACATCCCACGCAAGTGTGGAGGACGTGGTCTTCTGAATGCCAATAACCTTCATAATCGTGAGGTGTGCAATCTTAGAGATCATTTTCTTAGAATGAATATGGGTATGTGTAAGGATGTCGTTGCAGTAGATAAGGGTCTTACTCCACTATTCCTTGGCAAAGAGAACTGGCGCAAGCCAAAAGTACTTAGCAACTCAGATCGTGTGGCGGTATGGAAGAGTAAGGAGTTGCATGGCAGATTCTACAAGGCCCTGTCGGGACCAGATGTAGATCAAATCGCATCTGTATCCTGGTTACAGTTCGGTGACCTATTTGGGGAAACCGAGGGTTTTGTCTGTGCAATTATGGACGAAGTCATCAAGACGAGAAACTACCGGAAACACATTATGAAAGATGGCACTCTAGACATATGTCGAGCGTGTCATCGTCCTGGGGAGTCCCTCAGGCATATAGTTTCCGGGTGTTCTCATCTTGCTAACGGCGATACTTGCACAGACATAATCAAGTAGCCAGGATAGTTCATCAACAACTTGCTCTTCGGTTTGGCCTTATCGATTTTGAGATGCCTTACTATAGGTACGACCCAGCGTCAGTTCTTGAAAATAGCAGTGCATTGCTCTACTGGGATCGAACGATTATCACTGACAGGTATATTACAGCTAATAGACCTGATATAGTGCTAGTCGATCGATCAGTGCGCCGTGCAATAATTGTTGACATAACTATTCCACATGACGTAAATCTGGTGAAAGCTGAAAAGGAAAAAGTATCTAAATACTTGGACCTTGCTCACGAGATTACCGCCATGTGGAATGTTGAGTCGACCGTTGTTGTTCTGATAGTCGTTTCAGTCAATGGTCTTCTCGCGAAAAGCTTCGACCAACATCTCAAGAAGCTTTCGCTTGGTTGTTGGATCAAGGGTCGGATACAGAAGACAGTAGTCCTTGAAACGGCGCGTATTGTGAGGAGGTTTCTCACTCTGGAGCCCTGACCACCGGTTGCTTGGGCATTCTAAAGCCCCGCAAGCGGAGAGTGGAAGTTTTTTTTTTTTATAAATTTTTAATAGTGTTTTTTAATTTATTCTTAAGCATTGTTAATATATAAAAAAAAAAAAGAAAAATAATAAATGATAGAAATATAATAATAATTCTTTATTTGGTAACTATATTAATAATTAAAAACAGTAATAATCATAAGCTGAATGAAAAAATAAAAAAATACACGAGATATTAAATATACTAAATAGTTTATTATTGATAGTTTATTACAAATTAGAATTTCTGTCTACATGGTGTTTAATATATAGCTTTTAAATTGGAATGCCAAATGAACAGGAGATATTTTTACATCCCTTTTTCACTATTTTGTGGTAAATAGTTGAAACTTGAACTCTTGAGGTCTTGCATTTCTTGCGGCTATTTGGCTTTGTGGTACTGTGCGATGAACTTCTACCGCGTTAGCATTCATTTTAACAACTTAATAGTACGTTTTGACAATGGTTCTCATGCTGTTTGGTGGGCAATCAATTTGCATTAATAAAATATTGATAGCAAAATATTGATTAATACACATGCGTTTCATAAAACATTTTTCATCACTCTGGCGTGGAAAGACAGACTTGTATGTATTGTCACTAACAATTGATATTTACAATTTTATTAAACTAACATTTTTGATTTGTTACTAAGTTTGGTTGTATTAACTTGCTCTAACTGCATAATCTATATTTTTGGCGGGTAAATTATAAATGTATTCAATCATTCGAATATCAAAGTACATTCGTAGTTGAATATTCATCGTTATCATCATCGTCGTCAACTCATTATCAGCCTTCTACACGGTACAAGCCTCCTCTCAGAATGAGAAGGGTTTAGTGCGTCGTATTTACACGCCTTTAAGTACATTATGGAGGACTCTCTGATCCACAGGTTTCATGTATTTTACTGAATAAAGTCAAAGTCAAAAATATCTTTATTCAAGTAGGTGGCACTTTTGATGCGTACATTACATGAGTTTTATACGGTAGTGAGATGATGGCGATAACCATATTTGTAAACTTAAAACTAAAGCTCGGAGGGTTCCAAACGCGTTCTGGTCTAAAAAGAAGCCCACAACAAACTTAGCCGGTTTTTTTTGTTATCACCATCTCACATTGTCATTTAAAATTATTAGAAGAGCAGCCTGGTTAGAGCAATCATTCACACCCAAGCTTTTTTATCGATTACCGATAGTCCTTTATACTATAATAAAACTTTTCTATAAGCTTACGTTTAATACAGACTTTGACTTTACTTTACTTCCATTTTATTAATTCATAGTATTCGTTTGTCCACAGAGGAGGAAGGCACAGAGCTCGAGCTGGAGGCTCTGTACAGGAGATACTGTGTGCGGTTGAAACACGCCCTCTTCATGTCGGCGCTCTGCGTTACATTGATCTGTAGCGTGGTGCTTCTGTGTGCGGTCTGTGTGCTACACGCTAGTGTAAGTTATTCCTTTATTATTCAAGATGCTCGCGTCTCTTTTGTTTATTTGTCCGTCCGTATATCTATCGGTACCTATCTCATGAATCGTAATAGGTAAAAAGTTAATTTAATAAAATATTTTTCAGTATATCCTCGTCGCTAAAATAAGAAAATAAAAAATCCAAATTTTTAGGGCCACCCCCTAACTCAAGAATTTGTGTTTTGGCTGGATTTGGATCTTAATAATGAATAAGTATATTGCCTTTGGTCTGAACCCTTTGTTTGCAAGTCCAACCCGCACCTAGTAGGTTTTTAAAAGAATAAATATTCCTATGTCTACAAAATGCAAGCTATTTAATGTGCCATTTTTCATTAAGATCGGTGCAGTGTTTATGCTGACAATTCAAACTATTATCATACATGTGAAAGTTCCTCTGTTTATTTGTTACCTATGGACGCCGCCACAACTGCTGCAATGTTTTTAATGAAATTTACACAGAGCTAGCATCCCGGAGTCGAATATAGGATACATTTTATCTCGGGACAGTAAGGTATTTACTTTGTAGTACCTAGGTACCTAAACGTTAATATGTTTGGAACCAATAATAAGATAATTTAGTTAGGAGATAGATTGCATTTTTGAGACGGACTAAGAATTCTATTTATTTATAATTTATACTAGCAGACCCGGCCACGCGATGCTGGGTAGTATTTGTATTATTGAGCGTTCATAAAATTGGAATTATAAGTTGAGATATAAATTATCCTATCTCTTAGGTAGGAAAAATCACACATTTAAATAACAAAAAGTTAAAATCGGTTCATTAGTGTCCGAGTTAACTCGGACAAACATCGTGATACTAGATTTATATATCATGATCATCATCATCATCATATCAACCCATTACCGGCCCACTACAGAGCACGGGTCTCCTCCCACAATGAGAAGGGGTTAAGGCCATAGTCCGCCATGCTGGCCCAGTGCGGATTGTTGGACTCCACACACGTTTGAGAACATTATGTAGAAAAGACATGCAGGTTTCCTCGCGTTGTTTCCTTTACCGTTGAAGCAAGTGGCATTTTAATTCCTTAAACCGCACATAATTTAGAAAAGTTAGAGTACGTGCTGGGATTCGAACTCGGCCCCCTGAAAGTAAACTCGAGCTTCTACCCTCTGCGCTATCACCGCTTCGCGCTATTCGCGTAACAAAGTACACTAGTAGGTAATAAACAAACGGACATAATTTATAATAATAATAAAAGAGACAGTAGTTTGACGCCGTCAGTCTTGTGATAAAAGCCTAGACAACAGCATTGTACCAATGAGGGTCCTTTCCCCCTCTTGCATAGCTTAGCTTAGTCGGCAGTCTAGACCTCTGTATAACTATCTTTAGTCTGTGATATTAGTTCGGATACATTTCCTCGTAAAATGGCTTTTATTACACTGCTGGCAAAACTTTAAAGTAGACCTATTCAGTGAGTTTGTAGGTTAGAAAGGCGGCCGGTAAGCGAGACTTTTTTGCATAGAGAACTCTACTTATTCATGTGACCTTAGTACTTTTTTTTATCTTACCTTATTAAAGTGACTTTGGGTGATATGCTTTTCATATTAAGATACTCCACGTTTTGACAAAGTTACCATACTTATCTTTGGTTAATGATGGCTTTAGTTTTTCTACACTTGATCAAAAATACCTACCAACTTTTGAGCTTATAGGTCACCGGAAAGAAGTCTAGAGGTTTTGATAGCAGCCATTGGGCATTAAGTCGAGTCGATCGAGAACAAAAATATACCACAGACTCTATAAAGCAAAAACCCCTGAATCCCAAACCTTCGTTATTTTATATATAGCAAGCAATGTAAATATCGATGTTAGGCAACTTGGAATGATTAGTAATACAATTCCGTATTACATTAATTAAATCAATCTCGTGAGGTTTAGCCAGCGTTTGTTACGACATCACATTACAAATTATTGAATATCTATGCGTTTCTCTGTTTATAATGGTTTAAGTTACAAATAAATACAAAAACTAATCTTCATTTATAATTATATTTGAGCAGGTACTTTGAATGTTACATGTTATAAAAGTAATGCGCTATCTCATTCGCTCTCGTTCCAGTTCGCTAGGTGACAGACGTATTACATAACTAGCTAATAAAATAATAATAATACTTTGGATAATATAAAATTCAGTAATAAATAAATGTTCTACGACAATACACACATAGCTATCTAGCCTCGAATAAAGCGTAGCTTGTGTTATGGGTACTAAGATAACTGTTGAATATTTTTATGAATAATATACATAAATACTTATAAATACTTATAATACCCAGACACTGAAAAACATTCATGTTCATCACACAAACATTTTCCAGATGAAATCGAACCCACGGCCTTGGACTCATAAAGCATATTCCGACTTTATGCCACGTTTATTTCTAAGGCCATTAGACTAGAAGCCTATGTGTTATAATTAGACGCCTATGTGGTTCACAACAATCCTACTAATATTATAAATGTGAATGTAAGTTTGTTTGTTACGCTTTATACATATTCTTGGAGGTATTAGAAATAATATAGTATACTTTTCTTTGAAAAACACAAATACGTAAGATAAAAAAATGTTTGTGAAAAAATCTAAAAATCTCATATATGACTATATGTGTATACTATGTAGCAGTACGCTGCCTCTCAAAATTACGCGGGCGAAGCCGCAGGGCACATCTAGTACATTATATATATTTGCACTTAATGATTATAGCTCTCAGGCTAAATCCGATAATACTTAGTAGCAAATATAGGAGTATAGAGTAGGCGCGCCTTACCCAGTCCTGTGACGCTAATCTTATGAGCGGGATTGAGTTAGCCTCGCGTCTAATGCGATCTCGCATGCGTCAGGTATACGCTATCGCTAGTTTAGGCTTTGTAGCTACCTGGGCAATAAGCTTTTAACCAACTTACTATCAAAGTGTTTTTTTGGCAATGTTACTTTTTTTGAAGTTATACTTCTTTTGGCGCGTTAGGGAAAAATTATGGGAGTAAATTTTACGGATGCGCGCGCACACCGTCACAAAAAACCGACACTCTGAAGCTGGCGTGCATTGAGGGTATGCACAGGGTATGCAGATGATATAAAATGAAAAAAAATCTCCAGTACGAGTTATAAATACTTGAGGGTAGGCTTTGTATAACTCTTACAATGCCTATCGTTAAGTTTTTTGTAACTGGTACTGGAGATTTTCTTCAATTTGAATCGTCGGCATACCCTGTGCATACCCTCTATGCAAGCCACTGGCTATAAGGTTTGACAGTGTACACTTTGAATTGTCAAAGTCTGCGGGCTCATTCCGGTGATTTAATTGATTCTGTTGTGAGACTTAGTTGTCCGATTATGAGTTTTATTAATATTCCTTGAATTATGTTTATTAATGATATTTCTTTAATTATTTAGAAATAGTTTTTTGGTAATATTTAAATAAATTTTATTTGACTTTATAATGGGTCATAATAAAATATTTTTTAGAAGTATAACTTCTAACGCGTGTACACAAGTGCACACAATTTTTTGATTTAATATTAACCAGCTTTTGCCCGCGGCTTCGCTAAATTTAAACTACAAAAGTTTAAAAAAATATCTAATATATAGATAACGGGCACGTTGCCTGCATTAAAGGAATTTGTTCATCAGCCCCTTGACTAACGTTACATTGTAGTTTGGAGGGAAAATATCCGATGGGAGATTGTGGGCATTTAGGCATTTTATGTCAAAAACATCTTCTCGTCCAAAATCCCTCAGTGCCTGAAGACTAAAGTCTTCGAACAGTGCGTGTTGCCAGTTATGAGGAACTGAGACATGGCCGCTAACTATGGGCCTCATAAGAAAGCAGCGGGCGATGGAGAGAGCTATGCTAGGAGTATCTCTACGTGCTCAAATCAAAAATGAGATCCGTAGAAGAACTAGAGTTACCAACATAGCTCAGCGAGTCGCGAAGCTGAAGTGGCAATGGGCAGGGCACATAGCTTGGAGAACCGGTGGACGTTGGGGTCTTAAGGTGCTGGAATGGCAACCCCGCATAGGTACACGCAGCGTATGTCGGCCCCCAACGAGGTGGACGGATGACATCAGGCGAGTCGCTGGGAGCCGCTGGTGGCAAGCGGCCTAGGACCGTGTATTGTGGAACTCCCTACAAAAGACCTATGTCCAGCAGTGGACGTCAATTGGTTGAGTTGATGATGATGATGATTAATCTTTAAAAGACGATGAGTTTTGAATCAAATCTGAAAATGAATAATTTTAATACGCGGTAAACCCGAGTGAAACCAAAGGAAACAGCTAGTGTACGATATAAGCATAAAGTAGTTAATCCACAAACTCTTACGGTATTTATAGTGTGTATAGTGGGAACTCGAACTCAGGTTAAGCCGAAGTTATTAACATAATAATTGAACATTTAGTATCGTACAATGAAAATCTGAAACAATGAAAATCACGAACAAAGCCAATTTTCGCTTGTAGATAATGAGAGAATAATAAGTGGCCGAGCGAGATATGTCGAAAGTCTTTTTTAAGTTATGTGCGTAAGTAATTAAAATATAACTTGCTTCAACGGTGAAGGAAAACATCGTGAAAAAACCCGGATGCCTGAGAGTTCTCCATAATGTTCTCAAAGGTGTGTATTGTCCACCATTGGGCCAGCGTGGTTCCAAACGCGCCCTTTGTTTGGGTGTTCTTTTTATTATCACCATCTTGTATTATCATTTGGAAATATTAAAGAACCATTCTAGAGCAATAATTTACTCCCAAGGTTTTTTATCGTTTACGTAATCCCTAAGGATTTAAAGTATAGAAAAGCTTGTGTTTACAAGCGAAAACTTATAGAAAAGTCAATACTATAATAGGACTTTTCTATAAGCTTTCGCTTGAAACAACCTTTGAACTTTTTAAGAGACATCTTAAAGATATCAACCGGAAATTATATACAATTACCTTTAAATAAAATAAATAATTTATTTTTTGTAGTCTAGTAAGCAAGTGTTATTCTCCGAACTCTATTATATTATAAGTTTTTATAACATAATAGAGTTCGGTCTATCAGACATAATATGACAAATATGCCACCAATAGGAAAGTATTGACCTCACGCCAAAGAGATTTATAGCGGAGAGCAGATATTGAAAGCATTTCATACAAAAGAATGAATACTTCGATAGTGCCCCAGAACCACTTGCATATATACAAATGTATTTTAAAATAATTTAATAGAAATTTTAAATAATGTAAGAACAATAATACAAGGTATATTATCCATGTGCCCGTCATGTAGACTCACGTAATGCTGAATCTCAAAAGATAGTTCTCGCTTATTATTATATAATCTTAATCTCCGCGAAAAGCAGGAGAATCTGTATGGTGTAATTTATAATTTCTTCAATCCTTATACTCCATACCAAACAGATCTTCGGCAATGTACCCTCTACGCACGTTTACAGGATAGCATTACTATTTTTTTAAAGTTCTATAAAACAGTCCGCGGCAACATACGACTATTTTTTGAAGTCGACTCATTCGCAGACGAAGTCGCGCGGTTCCGCTAGTATATACATTAATATTAAAATGTACAGATACAAATACATAGATAATTTAAATAAAGATACGTAATGTATAAATATAAAATAAACATAATATATATAAGTATATAACATACTTAATATATAAAAGTATATTTTGATAAATAATTTACAAGCAATAATAAAGCAACAACTTCAAATGCCATCACTCAAAGAGAGGTAGAGAGTAGTCCTTCAGACGACGAGTAAATATAGGAAGGGAATTACTTACACGGATTTCAGCAGGCAGATCGTTCCAGAGTATAATTCAGATAGAGAATCAGGTAGGAAACACTGGTCGTTCCTCAACAAAATTGAGCAACGGTGCGAATCATTTGGTTTCTCCAATTCGCCGTGCAATTTGACGGCCGATTGGCGCAGTTTGCAGCGACCCTGCTTTCTGAGCCCAAGGCCGTGGGTTCGATTCCCACTACTGAAAAATGTTTGTGTGATGAGCATAAATGTTTTTCAGTGTCTGGGTGTTTATACGTATATTCTAAGTATTTATGTATATTATTCATAAAACTATTCATCAGTCGTCTTGGTACCCATAACACAAGCTACGCTTACTTTGGGGCTAGAAGGCGATTTGTGTATTGTCGTAGTATATTTATTTATTTATTTATTATTTATTTAATAAAATCCGATGGAGACAGGTCGTAAACCATAAACCACGACCATTCTGCCAAGAGTGAACGACTGGGGAAAAAACGACCTAGATTTTGACCCGCAACAACTTTGTGAACATGAACATCTACCTTTGGCGTGCACTTCATACATATACAAAAGCACTGCCTACCCAAAAATTTTATATAGCTCGGTCATGACGAGGATTTTACCATTTTATGCTGTCTTCGTGCTTTATGCCTACCCCAGTTGCAAACCCTTTGCACGGCGTTGGTATGTACCCATTTACATTGTCACGTTATCCTGTCTGTCATTAAGATAATGCTTAAAAGTCTTTGCCTGCCCCACAATTTCCCCGGATGCCGACATTCTATTATATTCAAGGTACAATACGAAATTGTGGTGAGCAATTCTTACAGTTGACTTATTCGACTTTTTTATGGGGCTTTTTGGCCTCAAATCGGCTAAGCAAATTCAACATTGTTTGAGATTAAGTTATAAACCCGAGAAAAAGGGGTGCCAAAATATGATTGACCCCTTTATCTGTCTGAGAATTGGACGCTTATAAATCTTCAGCGGATTTCATCTACTCAAAGAAAGGTTGAACTACTACGGTTCTGGGCTATGTTTAATTAATTCAACTTTATAAATAATCGGCTAAGCCGTTTTAAGATTGCTAACAGTTTGTGTACGGGTTTCAGTCACACGATTGATATTAACAAATTTATTGTTAAACTACCTTTTGCCAGCGACCGTTTTGGTTTTTAAAACATCACGTTGGAACAGTTTACTTGGAAAAAGTGTAGCATTCAATTTAGATGCAGTTTTACAGATTTTATAAAAGACTAACTTAATAAACTATTCTTATATATACTATACTTTACTTAATAAACTATTCTTGTAAAAAAATTGCACTTTTTCGATTAAGTAAATAAATAAATAAATATACTAAGACAATACACACATCGCCATCTAGCCCCAAAGTAAGCGTAGCTTGTGTTATGGGTACTAAGATGACTGATGAATTTTTTTTTTATGAATAATATACATAAATACTTAGAATATACGTATAAACACCCAGACACTGAAAAACATTCATGCTCATCACACAAACATTTTCCAGTAGTGGGAATCGAACCCACGGCCTTGGTTTCAGAAAGCAGGGCAAACTGCGCCAATCGGCCATCAAATCAAAGTGTATCTTCAAATATAACTGTTTTGTTAGGTGTACCTTAATTTAATTTAAATGACCGATTTGAATGAATTAAAAAGTATTTAAATATTATATAAATACCCTTGATGATAAAT
Organism: Pararge aegeria; assembly: GCF_905163445.1. Lineage (NCBI taxonomy): Eukaryota > Metazoa > Arthropoda > Insecta > Lepidoptera > Nymphalidae > Pararge > Pararge aegeria. The sequence goes on along the minus strand of NC_053195.1, from coordinate 2,083,850 downwards.
TTCTTTTAACTTTCATTTAAATAAGAAGTAATACTGCGATACTTATATAAGAAATGTTTGTATATACCGACGATCTCTTAAAATTTTAGAATACAAAAGCTGTTTTTGCGACTTAACTATAATAGATAAATATCCTCGCAGACTATACGATGATATTTTTAGATTCTTATTTTCTGTAGATTCATATTTTTGTATCATAAAAAGTTTTCTCAGCGCAAGCTAAGTAATGAATTTTATAGGCAAAATGTAACATTAAATACTCTTGTTTTTGCGGTAATTTGGTCTCCCTCTTTGTAGTTTGTTATAATTGGACGCTCAGACTTTATCTTGATAGAAAACCGAATGTTGATGGGTGAAACAGGGCTTTACAGTCTTAACTCATTAATTCAGTGGGCATGCTAAAATAATAACCTCAAATTACATAATAAAACAATCCCTATCCCTATCCCTATCGCTTTCACACAAAAACTACTTAACCGATCCTCATGAAACTTTGTACACATATTCTTGAAAGTGTTAGAAGTAATATAGGATACGGATTTTTATTACGACATTAAGCTCGGTTCCTTTTGGAGAGGGGATCAACACTTTCAAGTGTTTGACGATTTTACACCGTAACTCCGACAAATTATAATATAAATAATTATTTATGTACTACAGAGGTTACAATAATATGTTTAATTTTGCCTAAACTTCGTGTAGATCTGATGAATGTGGTTGGAGATAGTGGACAGAACTCCTCAGCGGACAGCAGCAAACTCCTCATTTAAGGCTTAGCGATACTGAATACTTAATTTTTTTTAAACTACAACTAAATTGAATGCCACATCAAAAAACAAAATTAAACGCAGACGAAGTCGCCGGCAACAGCTAGTACAATTATATCTTAGCTACGGAAGCTGTTAAAAATAGTTTTTTTATTTACTTGTTTTAATAATAATTATTGAATCATGAAGGTACCTGATAAGAGGAAAACCATCACCATATTATAACTCGTACTGGAGAGTTTCTTCAGTTTGTATCATCTGCATATCCTGTGCATACCCTCTATGAGAGCCTCTCTTCTTTCAGACCGGAGTACAGCAATGCTGGATGAGCCGTCTCAAAAAGCGCTACTATTTCAAATAAGAAGAAAAGAGAGCTAAGAAGGAAATATAATACCAATGTTTTCCCTTTGTTTCAGGATCTATCATCACAAGTGACCGCAGTCTCCGTATTGTCAGTGATGATATTCATACTGTCAGTGGTGCTGGCGATGGCGCTGTTGCCAGCGGCCGCTGAGTGGGAGGCGCTGGCGTTGACTGGCTCAGTGCTGGTCACCATCAGTCTCGGGGCCGGCACACTGATGGCGACTCATCACGCGCCTTTGCCACTATTTGCTTTAATACTGGTCAGTATATTATTTGTCATACTTATATTACTAGTTGCCCACGTTCTTCGTGTCAATACCCACGGGATGTTTTTCTTTTTTCGGTTACCACGCGACATCGCACCGGAACACTAAATCGCTAAGCGGCACGTTTTTGTCGGTGGGGCTATGCATTTGTAGGTCCAAAAATACCTTAGGAATCATATTATAAAAGCGTATACTGAATCCCACAAATGACTTCTGTACCTTTCACAGATGATATGCAGATGTCACTAATTTATGCCCAGATTAGTTAAGTACACTATATTTTTGAAGCAAAGCTTCTTAGCATATTATCGGGACCTAGATAGCTCATTCTGTTTTATAAATAGTAAAAATAGTATGAATAAATTAGTTTAAGCATAAAGATCTGGGTACATGCCTTTTTTTATTTTATTATTAAACTCTTTATTTGTATGCCACAACATTAACATAGCCTTTAGGCAAGTTCCGGGGCTGACATATATTAATTTATTTTTTAAATCCCTTTATTTGTACACCACTACGAAAGTAAGTGAATTAAAAAATATATATTAATACAAAGATGGAAGTAGAATACAAAATGCGGCCTTATCACTGAGTAGAGATCTCTGCCAGGCAACCTATAAAACACATACCAGGTTACCTTTATGACAATTATTTTCTAACGCAAAATATCTGCGAGATACATATTATTTATAATTTTGTGTTCTGTTTGCCTCGGGGAACACTCAAACTAATGCAAGAGTTTCAACCCGATTCCCGCGATGACACAAACAGCCAGATTAAGACAGCTGAAGAAGATAAATGATCATAAAGATCGGCCATGTCATTTATAACGTCGTGAGGATAATTCCAAGCTTATCGAGTTTCGATAAGCTTGGAAGTCGATTTTCGATATTAGCACCTGATCACCATGAGTGAAATTGCATTTTTATTACTGACTTGTAGTCAGTAGCACAATATTAATGATAATTTATTAATTTTGGTGATGATTTGTCACTATAAAATATGTAGTTATGAAAACGAAGCTTAATTTGCTATACTCCGCGAAAAGCAGGAGAATTCCCCACCAAACAGATCTTCGCCCCAAAACCGGAGCATCCTCACGAGATGTTGACTTCAAAAAAATTCAAAATCCAAAATTCATTTTTTGAAGCAGGCCTAATTAATAAGCACTTTTGAAACGTCAAGTCAGTCTGTTTGTAGTGACTCTACCACCGGTTCGGAAGGCAGATTCCACTGAGAAGAGGCGGCAAGAAACTCAGCAGATTGCTCTTTTCCAACAGTTTATGAATAAACAAATGGATTTCCGCAAAGTAACGCCTGCTTCTAGCCAATATGTATTAACAAGGGTGTGGAGAAAATTTCGATTTGCTGAGGAGTAGGTGGATGTAAACTTTTCTACTTAACACGGGAAAGACTAAGCTTAATTTACTTAAATGTTTCGGTAAGGTAGGGAAATTACTTCAAAAGGAATGTTCTAGAGGTCTACAGGAAACGGAAATTCAGATTTATTCAATTCTACTACTACATGAAACGAACAACATTTTGATTAAATAAATATATAAAATAAATAAATATACTATGATAATACACACACCGCCATCTAGCCCCAATGTAAGCGTACCTTGTGTTATGGTAATGAGATAGCTGATGAATATTTTCATGAATATAAAACACATAAATACATTTAATATACAGACACTGAAAAACATTCATGTTCATCACACAAGCATTTTCCAGTTGTGGGAATCGAACCCACGGCCCTGGCCTCAGAAAGCAGGGTCGCTGCCCACTGCGCCAGTCGGCCGTCAAATCATTTAGTATTTAAAATTTGGTAGTATTTAAGATTTTCCTTTTTTCAATTTCGCAACTTCTACAATATCCATCCTTATCCATACACATAAATATAATAGAACTATTTATCTGTGATTTAGTAATACCTGCTTTTGTGATGCACGAAACTTATGATAAAAAGGTAAAAGTTCATGTAAACCGTATATGAATACAGGTATAATAGACAGAAGATTAGGTAGGGTTAGCATTTAGCGTTGGGTATGTAACCTTGAAAAGTCTTTTCAGAAAAAAAAACCTATTTCGTGCATTAATTGTTCCACGGTCTTCTATCACGACACCGGACAGACACGACAATTTTGAACTAAAGTAAAAGTTAATCCTACACTACGCCTTTCTTGGTTAAAAATTGGTTAGAAGTAATTTGCGTTCCGCGCAAACTCTTTATTAATGTGCTGCTGTTGACAGGCGATGTCATCACTGAAAAATGGATGTGGTTACAAGTTTTAAACTAAACCAAGCGTCAATGTTTTATTTACATAATTAAAAGGAAATTTTGCTCTTTCACTGCAAAAAAGCTAAGAGGCGCAAATATAAAAACCTGGATATCAGTTTTATTTTTGTGTGTGTGTAAAGTCTCTACTCCAAAAGGAGTAGAGACTTTGGGATGGCGGGGTCCGGGGGTTCGAGATCTTTTTAAAGATTTATCAAAAAGGGTTAACGAGTCTACCGGTGACCTTAAAGCGGGTAGTTACTTTGGACAAAGAATTGGTTTGGCCATCCAAACGGGCAATGCCGCCAGCATCTTAAGAACTGTGCCACGCTGCGGTGGTTTCGAAGACGTTTTAGATTTTATTTAGTTTTACATAGGTAATTTTTGTTCATAAATAAAATAAATTACAATAAGAAATAAGCTTTTGTGATAAATATAATTTTTGCCATTTTAATAGTAACTACAATCAACATTAAGCTTAGTGAAAATTTACTTAAACTGCCGAGTATCGGTGATAGCCTAGTGGTTTGGACTTCGGAATCACTTTCGGGGGGCCGAGTTCGAATTCTAGCACTAACATTTAATTTTTCTAAGTGCGTTTCTTCGTTTTGTGCATTTCAACACGAAGAAACGCACTTAGAAAATTAACTTAAATAACACTCACTTCAACGTTGAAGGAAATCATCCTGAGAAAACCGGCAAGCCTTAGAGTTCTCCATAATATTCTCAAAGGCGTGTTGAGTCCACCAGTCCACGACCCTTCTCATTGTGGGAGGAGACCCGTGCCCTGATTTTGGCCGGTAATTTGTATATAATGAAACTGCTGAGTGATGTGTTCAACGGGTCGTGAAGTTTTGTGTTTGGTAAAAATTGGTTGTCTGTTAATACGGCTTACTGACGATAGTTGAACGTGACAACGTCGTAAGAAAATACTGATAGAATGGTTGCATTTTTCAAAAGAAATTTTTAATTTAATTTGTTTGATAGATATTATCGTTGCTATAAACAATTGACACCACATTCACTTTTCACTGCACTTCATCCTTGCCGAAAACATGTAAATGTATTATTGTATAGAAGCTGTCCACGCGGACGCATCGCTCACTCAAGTAGGAGAGAGACAGATCTCGAACGCGGAGGCCGACGCTCGTTCCGCGCTCTCGCTTGCACTTCAAGCCTTGAATGGAACGCCTCAGAGCGAGGTAACGCCGCATACGTCATGTTTTTTCGTGCGTGCAGCCGGCTCCATCGAATAAGTCGTTGTCACGTCAACAATTTAGTACGGAGTTGGAGTAGCCAGTGTCCATCCCCATGCCTCGGAAAACACGTCGCTACTTCTCGGTATTTATTATTATTAAAAAAATATATATAATAATTGTTACAACCCACCAATCTGCATGAGAGCAGCATGGTAAGTCTGAAACCCTCTCTACTAAGAAACAGACTTAGAGGAATGACAAGTAAAAGTTAGGAATGCATAATCACCTCCTTATCACTGATCTCTAGATAGCAACATATTAATGCCTCTAGCAGAAGTCAGTATTATTCTAAGTAATATCAATAATAATACAGAGAGATATGCGTAGAGAGTACATTGCCGAAGATCTGTTTTGTGTGAAGTATGAGGATTGAAGAAATGATAAATTACACCATACAGATTCTCCTGCTTTTCGCGGAGTATAGCAAATTAAGCTTAATTTTCATAATATATCATGGATTTTCGCAAAGTAGCGCCTGCTTCTATCCAATATCCAATAATAATAATGTTTATTTCCAAAAATCTTATCTTCTTAAGTGTAAACAATACAGTAAAAGGTTTACTTATTTTCTAGGATGGGACATCCATGACACTTTAATTAATTATTTTACTACAAGCTTCTGTAGCTAAACTAAGAAACCTTGTATTTCAGCTTCAGTGCCTTCACCCCCTAGGGCTTTTGATTGTTTTGAGCTTAAATATTATACATGGAGTTTTAATTACTTAATAATTATAGGATACTAACGGGGTAATTGATTAATGATTTTTTTACATACTGATTGTTCCTCTCTGTCTCTCAAAAGTAAGTATAAATAAAGGTGTATGGGTAGTTGTTGTATGTGTGAGGTACATCACTCACACATACAACAGAGGGAGAGAAAGTGTTTATCACTGTATTCACTTATGTGAATGAAGGTGTGTAAAGGGTTCTTTGAAAATTAAATAAAATGGGTGGTCAGTAAATAAATAAAATTTTGCTTGCTTTTTATATTAATATAATAAGTAGGTTTCAGTATCGCCATATGATAAACTATTAAAATCAGTAGTTATGTCTTTTTTACAATTTATTTTGTAGAGAGAGTAAATGTTTGTTAACTTATTTATTATGTTAGACAAATGAGGTCCCAGGAAACAAAAGATTTTTTTAATAAATTATGTGTTTGATAATTTTGATCTTTTAACTACGGTGTGTTTTTTGCATTTTATAAAGATGGGCACAGTTCTCTCTCAGTAAGGAAACCATTTCCTGACCGAGAGAACTCCACAGCTTTGATAATGTTCTTGGCATTTAGCTAGAAACAATGAATAAGACAGTTAGGCATAAAAAGACCTTTTCTAATAAAAGCTAGCCGAGGCAGTTGATGTCAATGAAGATATAAACGCTAAGGCTATAAACATAATTTTTAATTGTATCTTTTTAGCGCATGCAAAGTTCTGAGGTCTAGTGCGCGTTGTGTCTATATAATTAGTTAACAGAACTTCAGAACTTACAAAGGTTTAACCCTCCGAACTCAGAATAGTTTAAACCAAACAACAAATTATTTTCAAATGCGATGACAAATACACAATGGAAGTCTTTAAACTCTCTTTGTGTGTAGAAATAAATGTAGATTCGCTTGAACGATTTTAAAATTGCTTTTCACTTGTGTCCAATTCCCAGTTACTTTTATTCTGAACATTGGGAACGGTAGAAGCGAAAACCAATTCTACAACGGAGGTGTAAATTTTCTCTTTTCTATTACAGTGGCCAGATATATATTTTTACTAGATGTTTGTTACGACCTCCCAAATGCAGCAGTAACCTTGTGGTTTTTTGAATAAGGTCCCGGATTCAAACGCCGGCTGGGGCTAAGGGGCCAATACGTTCTAAATTTTATCTGCTTCGGCCGTGACTAGTTACCATGCTAACGGCAAATACGTGTTGCTAAGCGATTTAGCATTCAGGAACGATGTTGCGTAGAAAAAGATTATGAGTTTAATACAACTGCCGTATCTCTTACAGGCCAAACCTTTAATCATCATCATTATATCAACCCGTTACCGGCCCACTACAGGGCACATGTCGCCTCCCACAATGAGGATGGGTTAAGGCCACCACGCTGCCCACTACGGATTGGTGGTCAAAACCCGGTACCCGGTCAATCAGTTTGCTAGTGGCTACAAAGCGAGACGCGATGACTGCCTAATAGTTACTACACTCTTGAAACCCTTAATATAAGAGACTAAATCATTTAACTTACCAGCTGGTGAGTCGTTGCAGTCATGGGCTAACTTGTAATAAAAAAAAAAAAAAAGGAATCCACACCAGTTTAGGTTTTCGTAATCGTCTTGCGTTTTCAACAGTCTATATAATTCAAACTCTAAATAACAACATTCCATTTCAAGATGCATGAACATATTATGGACACAAAAAAAAATTCAAAATGTGTTTATTTAATATTATTTCTTTCAAAGAACCCTAATAGCAACTTTCATTATATTTTGTGAAGATTCAATAAAATGTGTATAAACAACCTTCCTGCAAAACACCAAAAGGCACCTTCTAAACGCACAGGTTAATTTCGTATTGAAGTAAGAATATCAAAGATAACCCGTAATAAAACAGGCTGTTTAGTCCAGGCCTGACCGAGCATAAATTAGCCCTCTCATATTCAAGAGTAACGGTAAAGTTTTTGAACGGGCTTCCCCTTTGCTGGGTACAGGTGGGAGGGAGCAAATAAAGTTTAGCTATATTGCCTTTATTGCAAAATGTTTGCTGCGTTAAAAACAGTAAAAAGGCTTACTCTTATATCTACCGTACTTCGTTAAGTTACGATATATTTTTTTACATAAAGACCGACTTTGGAATAAATAACTAAAAAGTATAAAGTATAAACCTTTTGCTTTTAAATAATGTATATTTTTTCATGAACCTTTTATCCGTTTTTATGCAATAAAATTTAAAGTAAATACATTTTTGTATAAATCAAGCTTGTATACTATGCCCTATAATTAACTACTAGTCGCGAAAAAATATGCATAGGTATAGGCTAATAACTTCGATGAAAAATGTGGGTGTACCCTTATATTCCAAATATATCTGCGTAACCTTGTTTACAGACTTGATGTAATGTTATGTGATTTCCAAAACAATGTTTGGTTGTTGGTTGGAATTGCGGTTGTTTTGCTGTAATTTTTTTAAAGAGTTCATAAGTCGGTCTCCGAAACTCTACATAAGATATATCATCATCACATCAGCCCATTACTGGCCCACTACAGAGCACGGCAGGGTGATTACGTATCTCGCGACAGGCGTAAATCTTGCAATCACTGCTGTCAAACGTCACTTTTCCATGCAATAAATAAACAAAAGTGACGTTTGACAGCAGTGATTGCAAGATTTACGCCTGTCGCAAACCTGTCGCGAGATACGTAATTACTCTGCCGGTCTCCCTTTCACATTGAGAAAGGATTAAGGCCAAAGTCCACCACGTTGGACCAAAGCGGATTGGTGGACTCCACACACTTTTGAGAACATTATGTAGATCTCTCAGGTATGCAGATTTCCTGACGATGTTTTCTTTCACCGTTGAAGCAAGCAATATTTTACTTACTTAAAACGCACATAACTTAAAAATGTTAGAGGGATTTTAACTCTGCGCCCGGAAAGTGAACTCGAGTTAAAATCCGCTATCACCGCTTCCGAATTGTTTTAATTTAATAGAAAATTATCTGTATGAAACATTATCTAGACAACAACAATAGGTTAACATTAGATCTTTGTAAAACTTTAATATCACCGTTTCGCAATAAAGTCCTTTCAAACAAAAAATAATTATGCAAATCCGTTTATAAATGACGGAGTTGTGTGTGTTGTGGTTCAGCCACAGAATTAACAACATACAGAACCCTCATTCAGCTACTATTCCATGCAGTGCATTGTGTCCAAGAATAGTCAAAATGACCCACACACGTCTTACTGCACACCAGCAAAAAGTTGCTATCTCTCAAACTTTTCCTTATTTTACCATTTTATGGTAAACGTTTAGAGCAAAAGAGGTAAAATAATTACTGCCAACTGCTAAATGGTATGAAGTGACTAACTGCCTGTTCGAGAAACAATACTAAAGTGGAGTGGTTTTTGATGCTTCAAAATTAGTCGTGTACAAGGTTTCTGTATGTTTTTAATTCTGTGGTCTGAACATACATAAAAAACATCCGAATAGATAACCTCGGCCTTTTTGAAGGGAGTCGGTTAAAAGGGCTATTTACGTAACTTTTCTTTTCAACTTGTGTTTGACATTTACCAAGAAAAGGCATATTATGCTGGAATACTTTAACCTCAGGCGTTAACAAACAAAGTTTTAATCTAATTTTAAAATCAACCGCAGCTACTGAAAACATTTACCAGATGGAAAAAAGAATAATAAAATTATATTACAATTACCGTAGACTTTGAAAGTTCGATTCATGTAATGGCTTCTGTTATGAGTTTCTTTTTTTATGGAACGCCGCGTTTTAACATTTATAAGAAAAATATAATTTTTCATTTTTAGGATACCGTACCCAAAGGATAAAACGGGACCCGATTACTAAGACTCCGCTGTCAAATAATTCTAAATTCATTTATTTCAAGTAGGCCCAGTTTATAAGCACTTTTGAAACAAAAAGTCAGTCTGTTTGTAGTGACTCTACCACCGGTTTGGAACACAGATTCACCGAGAGGAGCCGGCAAGAAACTCAGCAGAATGCTCTTTGTTTTCCGTCCGTCTGTCTGTCTGTATGACTGTCTCTCCATCTGTCATCATGAGTTATCATAAAACGTGATAGAACACTTGAAACTACACTTCAGAGATGATATATTTCACTATCCATAGGGATGTCCATGATGATTTTCCCCTCCTAATATATAAAAAAAAGATGATGTATTTCAATGGCCGGTATAACAACAAATACTAAAAAATAAAAGAGGCTCCAATACTACAAATAAGATTTTTTTGCTCGGTTTGGTTCGGCAACAACGGCAACAGGTATACGCTTGGAATATTCACTGAATGTCGACTTATATATTCATTTTAAAAATTAATAATTAAAATGATATAAGGGGGCTCCCATACGACAATCTTTTTTTTTTTTTTGCCGTTTTAGTAGATAATGTGCCAAGTGCAAGTCCGACTCGTGCACGGAACTCTTCGTGCACGAGTCGGACTAGCACATGGGCGGTTTTAATTTTTTAATTTTAGTTTGTCGGTGACCATAATTAAAATATATCCTTTTGGATGTGACTAGCGCTATTTTATGTTTTTTCTGTGCGATTATATGAATAAGAAATATGGATACTTAATCAAGCGATTAGTTGGAAGCGTCTGATATGTGGCTGCATTTAATATGTTACGTTCGTAATTAAATAATAAATAAATATACTACGACAATACACACATCGCCATCTAGCTCCAAAGTAAGCGTAGCTTGTGTTATGGGTACTAAGATGACTGGTATTTTTTTAAATAATATACATAAATTCTTATAATATACAGGTCACCACACAAACATTTTCCAGCTGTGGGAATCGAACCCACGGCCTTGGACTCAAAAAGCAGGGTCGCTGCCCACTGCACCAATCGGCCGTCAAAATTGTGGCTGTACAGCTACGAATATCTCAGTATTTGCAGTAACACCCTGCTACAGAGTATGAGCAAGTCCACAGAGTTAGTTGCCATTCACTGATAGGCATTTATAAGTGTTTATTTTATATTCAAGTGTATTTTTCACAACGTCCAACAATTAAAGTTTTCAGTGCAATTCTAAACCACTTTAATCAGTTTAATCCCATCCCATTCGCAGCACTCCGGAGTTATGACACTTTAATGCAATTCCGTGATAATTCTTCAGTGCGGAATTCCCGTTGGAAATCTCGGAAATCTTCTCACTAATGCATTTAGTTTGAATTTCATAAGTTTTAGCGGAACACTCCATTATCTTTTATGGCACTTTGTTGGGCCGATTGAAGAATTATTATAAAAGTGCTAGTATTCAATTCAGCTCTTAACTTAGATTTCTATTATTTAGACCCAGTTACAGAAAATTAAATATAAATAGATATCTATATGTATATAAAAATGTTATGTTGGTTTGTGTACGCTTCAAAAACTCAAAAATTTTTGCACCGATCGAGCTGAAATTTTAGCATGATATATATATAATACGCATCAAGGATCGTTTTTATCTATATTTCTCAACCATTCTATCACAATGTGCCACAGCGAAGCGTGGCAGGGTACAGCTAGTTTATTATTTAAGTACTAGCCATTGCCCGCGACTTCGGCTGCGTTTGCTTTTGTTTTTCGAAAGAGATGTGGCATTCAATTTAGGTGTAATTCGACAGAAATGTAAATGTTGTGTAATATAAAAAAAGAAAAGTTCTTAAAAACAAGTTTTTCAATTCCCATAATAAACAATATCTAAAAAGAGCTGTCTAATCAGTCTCAGCTCCCCCTATCACTTACGAAGAATAGTACCTAAGCGTGAAATGAAGAATCGAAATCGCATTATTAGTTAATTCAATTGCTAAAGGTAACGAAGAACATTTCTGACAACTTTTATTTAGTCCTAGTACTGAGGGCCTCATTTGGACGTTGGCCTTTGGACGTTGGGGTCCCAAGGTGCTGGAATGGCAGCCCCGTACTGGTAAGCGCAGCGTTGGTCGACCCCCAACGAGGTGGACAGACGACATTAAGCGCGTCGCAGGTAGCCGTTGGATCCAAGCGGCTCAGAATCGTGGAACTTGGAACTCCCTACAAAAGACCTATGTCCAGCTGTGGACGTCTATCGGTTGATGTGATGATGATGATGACTGAGGGCCTCATAAATGTGGCAGCACTTTTTGTATTAAGGAGAGCTAAGCCTTAAATGACGGGTTTGCTGCCGTCCGCTAAGGAGTCCTGTCCTCTATCTTTAATCACATTCATCAGATCTACACGAAATTTGTGCGAAATTAAACAGAATTTTAAACTCTAAAGTAATTATTTAAATCGCTTATCATTTGACGGCGTTTTGATGTGAGATCGTCAAAACTTTCGCCCCCTCTCCCAAAAGAACTGAGCTTAATTTCGGAATAAAAAGTATCCTATGTTCCTCCTAATACCTTCAGGAATATGTGTACAAAGTTTCATGATGATAGGTTTAGTAGTTTTTGCGTGAAAGCGTAACAAACAAACTTACATTCACATTTATAATATTAATAGGGATAGGGATAGGGATAGGGATTTATGTTATTCGTTTAATTATTCTTTTTGTTTTTTTCTAGTCTAAATATAATCATCCGCAATAAGAACCCATTACCAGCCCACTACAGGCAACGAAATATGTACGATACACCGCTAACTTCTAGTGATATAATATTCCAAATGTCTAAGCGCATTTTACAGCTTCTCAGAATTCCCATGAGGAATGGCGCGAAGATTTTTTTTTCTGGAATTGACATGATATGAGCAGGTGTCGGAAAATATCGTGTCTTACGAATATGTTAACGGTAATTTCTACCTGCGTTGCGCTTGTTTAAGGTTGTTTGTTGATCGTATAAATACTTACAGATATAGACATATTTTAATGCTTATCAGCTGATCCGCTGTTTAGTCGATACGGTATGCAAAGGCTATTTATGTTTGCGACATGATCGGATTCGTTTTCTATTTACAATTTCTTTTTATTGCTTTTTGTGATGAATGTTTGGAGTCGTCGATTTCATCATACATTAATAAATAAAATAAATAAATACACTACGACAATACACACACCGCCACCTAGCCCCAAAGTAAGCGTAGCTTGTGTTATGGATACTAAGATGACTGATGAATTTTTTTTATGAATAATTTTATAAATTTTAAATGCATATAAAAATTTTCGGAACCGACATTATTTGATCATGAAATAAATAGCAATATACATATAAACACCCAGACACTGAAAAACATTTATGCTCATCACACAAACACCTTCCAGTTCTGGGAATCGTACCCGCGGCATTTGACTCAGAAAGCAGGGTCGCTGCAAACTGCACCAATCGGCCATTAAATATAATATTCTTATTAACGTGTTCTTAACTACATATGGGTGAAATATTAGTTTAACTTGGCTATAAAAAAAAAAAACTACCAAAATATTCAGGAATGCATGTGTAGAGTTTGAATGAATTTTATCCCAAAGTTTTAATTAATGAGAAAAACGTACTTACATATTTTCGTTGGAGGTAACTATGATATTTTATTCTAACGAGAAAATTTACTGAATTGTGTAAAGCCACTGACCTCTATTACACTACGTATGTAAAGCCTTCCCTATCCCTATCCCTACTAATATCATAAATGACTTGTTTGTTTGTTACGCTTTCACGCAAAAACTTATTAACCGATCCTCATGAAACTTTGTACACATATTATTGGAAGTGTTGGAAGTAATGAGATACTTTTTATCACGACATTAAGCTCGGTTCCTTTGGGAGAGGGGATGAAAGTTTTTGACGATTTTACACCATAGCTCCGACAAATTATAACCGATTTAAATAATTATTTTTGTACTATAGAGGTAATATATAATGTATAATATGCGTTTAATTTTGCCCAAACTTTGTGTAGATCAGATGAATGTGGTTAGAGATAGAGGACAGTACTCCTCACCGGACAGCAGCAAATCCCTCATTTAAGGCTTAGCTTGAATGAATTGAATACTTTAAATTTTTTTAGAACTACAACTAAATTGAATGCCACATCAAAAAACAAAATCAAACGCAGACAAAGTCGCGGGCAACCGCTAGTAATAACATATTTTTTGCTACACACATTATCAGATTAGCAGCACGTAGCACCTGGGGATCTAAAATCAGTGCAATTTTATTTTTAATTATTTTAGTCATAATTATAAAGATTGTGATGACGATTTCAGGACTTTCTTTGTATATTTGTTACGCAATACTCCGCCAATTATGAACCGATTTTGATGATCCTTTTTTTGTTTGGTATTTTACACCTGAGAGGTATAAAGTACCTCTTTTACCCCAATTTTGGTAAAGATCAATACGAGGAATCTTAGAGAAATCGAGGAAACTTTTCAATTATAGGGACACTCAAATCGCTATGATTTGAGTATTTTTTAAAGTAACTTGAGAATTTGCTTCCGAAAAGCACCATTTGGTCCAGTGAAACTATGGATGGGTTCCGGAACTACACAATAATAATTATAGCAATTTCGGGAATTCAAAATTTCTGAATTTGCTCAGATCTGGTCTGGTGGGAGGCTTTGGCCGTGGCTAGTCAAAACCCTACCGACATAGACGTGCCGCTAAGCGATTTAGTGTTTCGGTGCAATGTCGCGTAGAAACTAATCAGGGGTACGACTACCATACTCCCTAACAGGTTAGCCCGCTACCCTCTTAGACTGCATCATCATTGACCACCAGGTGAGATTGCAGTCAAGGGCTAACTTGTAGTGGAATAAAAAATAAAGAAGAAATGTCTTTAAAACTAACAACGTTGGTTTTGTTTTGGCCAAAAATGTTTTTTCGAATCGACGGTCGGTTAAATGGATGGCGCTGTAGGAAAAACTTTGTATACATTTTAATCGGATCGCTCGGAACTCGAAAGCAAACACGGGAATGTTGATAAAAAGTTAGTACGAACTAAATAATGACAGTTTAAGCTGCACCAGCCGGCTTTGTCAGCGAGCTGGGTTGGCTTCGTTAAAACTTGTTTTAAATTATATTTACTAGCGTTATTCCGCGACTTTATCTGCGTAATATATCTATTTTCCTAGGATTAGAGGTTTGCTCGTGCAAAATAAGTAAACCAAAACGGTATTGGGGACCGTAAACTATTTTCATGTCGATCCATTGTTCTGTTTTTGGACGGGCAAACAAACACAATATCGCATTTTATAATACAAGTAGGTAAGAATTAAGAATTAAGGTTTACATAGTTCGGAGAAAGGATGGACGTTGGGATCCCAAGCAGTGGCGTGCATAGAGGGTATGCACAGGGTATGCAGATGATATAAAATTGAATAAAATGTCTAGTATGAGTTATAAATACTTGAGTATAATACTATCCTTAAGTTTTTTATAGTTTTTCTTAATTTTATATCATCTCCATACCCTGTGCATACCCTTAATGCACGCCACTGGTCCCAAGGTGCTGGAATGGCAGCCCCACACTGGTAAGCGCAGCGTTGGTCGACCCCCAACGAGGTGGACAGACACATTAAGCGCTTCGCATTTCAGCTGCGTGGTCGGACTTGTCGGTCTTGCTTCCTCCCTTTTGAGAAAAGCGAAAATACTATGATAGCTGACATAGCGAGAGAAATAGTTTTACTCGTACAAAATTTTCGAAATAAGAACTCAGTAAGAGGCCTTTGGAGTGTTCTGAGCTCCTGGTAAATAACAGTTAGACTGTCTATTGTTTTTACGAAAAGAAACAAACTCGAAGCAGTACGTAGGACGTAGGCACATATCTATTCTGCTTAGCCATATTTAATGAGTTTCTTGTATGAAATTCTCAAGTACTCCACAATAGCCAAATATTACCGTCTTTTAATGTCACCTGCCCACTAAGTAAGAGGTTTAGGGACTCTGCATTTTCTGGTTTTCTCAGCATTTTGAGTCCTAAGTGTAAACACTACACGGTTAACATAAATCACAAGAAGCAGATATTCGGTATTATTCGGATTTTCTTTAAGCTGAAGGTATTAAGATTATTATTAATTGAGTCACCTACTCTCAAAATCACATCTTAAATATTGCCTGTTGTGTATTTAATATATAATGGATACAATATAAATATGCATAATGAAAACATCATTTAATTTAACTAAACCAAATTTTACTCGCGCATCGTAGCTTTAGTTTTAAGTTGACGAATTTAGTTTGCGCCATCAATTCACCTCTATGTCATATTTTACATGCAATGTACGCATCCAAAGTGCCATCTATGTGCCTATTGGAATAAAGAAATATTTGATTTAAATATTAGACTTTGAATATTTAAAATGCAAGCGAATCATTTAATCAAAACTTACTTAATGGGAGATCGAATTGCTATTCGATACTAATATTTGGAAGCGGTGCTGTGGTAAGAGCTCGAGTTCACTTTTGGGGGGCCTAATTCGAACCCCGTCGGCACCTCTAAATTTCGTGCGTTTTAAGTAATTAAAATATCACTTGCTTTACGGCGATCGAAAACATTGTGAGGAAACCTGCATGCCTAAGAGCCCTAAATAATGTACTCAAAGGTGTGTGGACTCCACCAATCCGCACTGGGCCAGTATTGTAGACTACGGCCTTAACCCCTTCTCATTATGGGAGCAGACCCGTGCTCTGTAGTGGTTGTAATAGGTTGATGTGAATGAATGAATTAACTAATATCCATATAGTTCATTCATTCATTAACACCGGGCTAGCATACTTTAAAATGCACTCTTTAGAAAAACGCATGGAACTTCTAGACCTGCAGTTTGTTTATAAGATTCTAAACCCTAAAATTGACTGTCCTCATTTACTATAATACAGTTTTAGATTTCGGGTACCTGTTAATTATCCCCGTGAACCTATAACTCCACTCTGTCCCCCGATGCGTAGAACTGTTCTTGGTGCCTATTCCCCTTTTCCAAGATTATGTAAGACCCTAAACCACATTAGCACTGAAGTTGATATTTACTCTGACTCGTTGTATAAGTTTAGAGATAAGATATTTTTATCATGGACCAATCGACCCTTATTTGCTGTTTCCTTGATTTATTTTTTTAGTGTGTGAGATATTTTGTTATATTATTCTCATTCACCATACCTTTTCTTTTCATGATATGGTGTTATTATAAATTTTCATAGGCTGTGTTTACTTTTAAGAAAACATTACACTTAAATAGAATAGTTAAAATTTTTAAAACGGTTGTATTAGTGCAAGAGTTTGTAAGTAAACCTAATAAATAAAATAAATAAATAAATAAACACCTTAAAGGTGTCGGGAATCAGCCATAACAATAAACATTTAACGAACTTTATTCATCCAAAGATCTTCTAAGGGTGATATCTTTTTGATTGGGCGAGATTGCTAACGCGCCGCTTATCAAACTCACAACCTGAATACCAGAGGTTGTTAATGGACTGGTTGCTGAAGATATGTTTTGAAAAGTGTTTTTTTTCCAGATGGTGCACACAATGATGCCCATAGCTCGGCCGATAGCCTTAGGAATGTCTGCGGCGCTCACACTCGCGTACATGGGCCTGGCGATAGGCATCGGACCAAAAGGTCAGGAGGGACAGTTCTATCAGCAGGTTAGCTACCACTCTTCGTATATATGCACCACCTAATTTTTTTCCGTACTACGGTTTTCTATGCTATTGGCTGCCTGGATAGATAGGAAGAGATCGCTGTGTAGCGATAGGGCAGCCAAATTGTACCTATACGCTGTGTTGTGTTGATATATTTTTTTTTTGTTTGGTGTGCAATAACAGTGTATTCTTTTTAAGAAATGTGTTTATCCGCCCCTTGAATAACCCAAGATGTGGAATTTATTTCTACGGCGTGAGGTGCGGTCAGAGAACAGGGAAGGAGGTATCAATGCAAACAACTCTTCAGAACACTCTCCATTATAGAGCCGATAGAACACACAAATGGGGCTAACATCTCTTCGGTGCCCCAGGGACTCCAAACTGCAAGTCAATTTGGGATTGTCAACAAGTTAAACAGCCCGCTTTTGTATCTGATCAAATGGAAGGAGTTGGAAAAAAAGAGGTGCCCCAGCCCAAAGATGTGAAAAGTACTCCATGTGAGGTCTTACTTGCGCTTTATAGAGCTGGAGTCTATGCTTTGACGCAAAGTAACGTTTTGCTCTGTCGAGCACACTAAGCTTTTTGGAAGCTAGTTTACCTTTACCTTCCAAGCGCGGAATTGGACTTCGTTCGAGATGTTGACACCGAGGATCCCAGTACTATTGGAAATAGTGAGGAGAGTGTTCTGGAACTGAGGTTCTGCGGTGAACGCGGTTTTTTTACCTGTAAACGCGCAGACTTGGGTTTCGTGGGGTTAAACTGAACAATGTTTTGTGCACCCCATTCGGACGCTTTGTCCAAGAGACCCTCAATTTCAGACACAAGCTTACTTCTGCACTCCACCAGCTGAGGAGGAGAATCGGTTCAGAATTATTAAATAATACCTACATGGTGAGATTGAGGTTTTGGTTATGTGCTATTTCTATCTTCAATAAATTCAATAGCTTTGAAAGAAAGCTGCAAAAGATATTGATGCCTTCAAATAAGTATCCGACTCGATGCCTTTTATATGTATAAAAAAATACAAATGTACGTTGTTAATTACTTTCATTAACCCTGCCTTAAGACGATAATATTACAAGATGTTACATTAGCCGTAGCAGAAGGGTTTACTTACCCAACCTTCCTACCGCATCGTAGTAAATGACACCTGCTAGTAGTTGGATAAAGTAACCATTTTGCTCCTAAGCAAACACGTTTCAGACAAGTGTCATTATAGATCAAGGACTTTGTCTCGAGTTTATAACAATCTTAGGGTTCCCTCACCTTTGTGACTTCTGACATTTTCTTATTTCACTTGCTTTAGTTTAACTATTTTTGTTAGAAGTTAGTCATGTGTGAGTCAAATCTTGCAACTGAAAATTTATAAATAAATATTCTACGACAATACACACATAGCTACCTAGCCCCAAAGTAGAGTCATGTCTTAATAGGTGGCCAATAAATTTTCCCTCTTCTGATTTCTATAATTCTAATCATCCTCTTTTCAGCGACTCTAGTTAGTACCTACTTGTTTATTTCCAATTTTCTCAGTCAAATTTATCGGTTGGGTTCCTATTTAATCATCTGTCATCTTAGTACCCATAACACAAGCTACGCTTAATTTCGGGCTGGATGGCGATGTGTGTATTTTTGTAATAGTATATGTATATTTAAGTAACTGGCTACAGAAGCCAGCCTCCACCAGATCAAAAATAATCAATATTCATATAAATAAATATACTACGACAATACACCCATCGCCATCTAGCCCCAAAGTAAGCGTAGCTTGTGTTATGGTTACTAAGATGACGGATGAATATTTTATGAATGATATACGTAAATACTTATAATATACAGATCAGAAACACCCAGACACTGAAAAACATTCATGTTATTCACACGAACATGTTCCAGTTGCGGGAATCGAACCCACGGCCATGGACTCAGAGAACGGGGTCGCTGCCTACTGCGTCAGTCGGTCGTCAATATGTTTTAACTTACTGTCCACAGTTGATATGCGAGCTGTCCTTGCTCCTGTCGGCAAGTGGAATCGGCCTCTACTACCGTGCTCTGACGGAACGTGCCCATCGGAACACGTTCGCAGGCACCAGGACTTGCCTGGAACAGCGCGTTAAACTCGAGTGCGAGAGAGAGCAACAGGAGAGCTTGCTCCTCTCTGTCATACCCGCTTACATTGCTGCTGAGGTGAGTCTTTGGATTAACACGTACCCAATTTTAATACTTTAAGCGGATTCTTATTTCAACTAAAAACACATTAATTGCAAAAGTAAAGATTTGTTTGAATAAATGATTCAAATAATTAACCTCATAAAAAAAAACTCAATTAATCAATCATTAAAACGAATATAAATCGAAGCACTAGTAGTTATAAAGAAGACTCACCAACGCTTTTTTGACGATCTTCCTGGCGCGGGCGCAGCATCAGCTGTGGTTTTAAGCTGCAGGTGCCGGCAGTTTGAGAATGTATAATTTCAGAATTTTCTCTAGTCTGGTCTTTTGGAAGGCGTCGGCTGTGGCTAGTTAACACCCGATTTAAAGAAACCGATAAGGGGTACGGTTTATAAAAAACTGGCATACTTCCTAACAGGTTATCCTCACTTACTATGAGTTGATATTGCAGTCAAGGGCTAAGTTGTAATAGAATGGAAGTAGAATGATCCTGGCACCGGTCGGTGACTTTATAGCGGTGCATAATAAAAATAACTAATCACCGTATAGGTATTGATATCGATGATCTATGAAAGTGACAGTCCGATTGGTTGTCCAGGCAGTTTTTCGGTTGAAGGGACTTTTTGGACAACCGGAACGGATCCGGAAGAATTGACGGTGAACATCATCAGTGCTTAACTTAACGACAAGGCTGCTTGGAAGCAGGTTGATCTCTCACAATGTGGAAAATTCTATAGATTGTAAACCGTAAAATGATGTTGAAAAAGAGCAATCTGCTGAGTTTCTTGCCGGCCCCTCTCGGTACAAATTGCCTTCCGAACCGGTGGTAGAGTCACTACAAACAGACGGACTCAACGTTTCAAAATTGCCTATAAACTGTGCCTAAGCACTTAAAATAAATGAACTTATATTTTTTTTAATTTTAAACTGATCTAAATACTTTTTACTTTGGTAATTGGGAAACAGAAATTTACTGCTGATATAGACAAGGTTAGAGTAGACATAGACATACTTTTAAATAGGTATATATGTTTAATTACTAACGTTTATGACGTACAACGTTGGTAGAAGCTGAACATGTATTAATACTGTTTGAACGGTTTAAACTTCATTGCTAAGATTGCTCGCCTAGTGCACTCCTTTACAGGCAAAAGGCATGAGCTGTAGTTCTAAACAAGTAGAATTTTACTATGAATTTCAATTAAACCTCTAAGTTAGATGTAATGTGGAACTTTAGCTCGTAGATAGCAAAACTTTTCAAATCAAGAAAAGCTTAGCAGTGAAGTAGATAAGGATTAATAAGATGCATTCACTGTAACTTTACTAAAGCTGTAAATAAAACTTTTTTGCAAGAAAACTAGTATAAAACTGGCAAACGATAGTATGTGTGCAACCTATTTTAATTAAAATTATTATACAGTTACACGTACATAACTTTTATACATTGCCTTTTGAAAAAATCTAAATAACAATTATTTTAACCAACAAATTGCTATTCATTAATTATCAGGCGCTCGAGAAATAAGCAAACAGGTGTTTTGTTTGCAGTAATGAAATTTTACGCTTTTTATTGTTGAGTTTTAATGACTCTTAATATTTTTTGGCGTGAAATATTGCTCGATATTTTAGTGTTAAGCCTCTGATATTTATAGATGTTAAGTTATTAAATAAAGTTTTTATTTCAATAAAAACTAAGCAACTTGGATTAAATCAGTAATTTCTTTTTTTTAATTTTTAAAATTTGTGACTTTCCTTGAAATTTGACTTAGATGTAAGGTATTCTTTTAATAAATAATGACAACAATCATAATATCATGAAGAACTCTCATAGTCCTCCAAATCGTCTATTAATTATTGAGGTTAAGTAAGCCTGAATATACTATTAGAACCACTTGAATTTTGGCTTTGTTATTATTTTATTGCAACTGTACTTTCTATCCCATAATCAGATGATAAGTGACTCTAGCAGATAGACATACAGAGGGATAGACAAAGCTGTGGACGGTATTTTTATTAAATATTTATCACGCAGTATATGGCAATTCCAACTTTATATCCAGGGAAAAATTGTGGCCATAGGTTAATCACCTAACCGAATTGGAACAGCGACAAATTAAATTCGATCCGACTCGATTAGTCTAGACTTCAGAGTAGAGGACGTCTCAAACCTCAAACATAGTATAGAATGCTTTCGTACATTGCGTTACGGTGTGGTTCAGGACAAACAATCAACATCTGCACAGGTCCCGACTTCTGACGTCATCAGGACGTAGGCTCACACCACGGCCTTCGAGGCGTGCGGACTAATCCCTGTCCGTAACCCTTTCACTCCAATCGTTGCCTGAGCCGAGGGTAGGCCTCACATGAGGCGCCCTAAGGCCGATGATCCCTTCGCTTTCTCGAGCCCTAGGGTTCAAGCACTTCCGCCCCATTTTGAGGCACAATCGTTCTTTGTCCGAGAATTACCGTTTTATACAAATCCCTCGGGAACCGTTTGTATTCCTGGGATAAATAGTACCTAGTTTATGTTACTCTCCGGCCTTCCAACAAACTTTATGTCAAAAACCGTAAAAAGAGTAGGTTGGTTTCTTAGTTACGGCGTGAAGGAAGGATACGATACAGAGTTTGGATAATCGAAATGACTCATCGATTGCGAACGAGCATATCTTTTGCCAAGGCTACAGATAACAAGGTCCTGGGTTAAATCCCCGTATTGGGTCAGTGAATAAGTATTGGGTTTTCTATCAAGAAATTCTAAGTACATGTCCGAAGTTTGGAAATTGGTGATTTACACACGGTGAATGAGGGGATAAAGACTTCACCCACACGTGTGCACTAAGTATAGTAAATATATATATATATACTACGACAATACACACCTCGCCATCTAGCCCCAAAGTAAGCGTAGCTTGTGTTATGGGTACTAAGATGACTGATGAATATTTTTATAAATAATATACATAAATACTTATAATATACAGCTAAACACCCAGCCACTGAAAAACACTTATGTTCATCACACAAACATTTTCCAGTTGTTGGAATCGAACCTACGGCCTTGTACTCGGAAAGCAGGGTCGCTGCGCCAGTCGGCCGTCATAATATCCTCCGCGTAGCTGTTAAATCTCTGGAACTTCACCTGCCATCATATTGACAATATCTTCTTATCAAGGTCACTTATATCACTATAAGTTATAACGTTTCGACAAAGGAAAACTCGAAGTGAAAATTAGATTTTGAGGTGAGTATACATAAATCCGTTGTACTCAACTACAAAGCTACTTAGGATTGACGAATCAACGATTTGCAAAGATAAGGAAAGATGATAAATTATTAACCAGGCCATGTAAAGTAAACAAACCATACCATCGCAGATAAATAGCCTCTTCTCATTGTCCGATCAGATATCGCTAGGATATCGTGACAATTAGTAGGTATAATAATTATTATACTTAATCATAGTTAATAGATCATGCCGTGATGTTGTGCATAATATTATCTTTCTCAATAATAGGGTCGGAGACCGCAAAATGAAAAATCCAAATCAGAGAATCACTTTATTGCATACACCAAACAAAGGTACAGAAAAATAAGAAAAAAACACAAAACAGCTTATACAATTTGGCGGCCTTATCGCTACGTCGCGATCTCTTCCAGGCGTCAATTGGAGTAATGCATCAAAAACATACAAACACTCTTTAGATAGGTGTCTAATATTAATATAAATTCTTGTAGGTTAGGGAAAAACTTACAAAAGTTTATTCGTTATTGGTGGTGTCGATGCCAACCTTGCACGACGAACATTTAGATCGTCCTAGAAGGAACAATGCCTAAGCACTCATATCTCTCTCTATAAGGCAGCAGCATATCCTTCATCAAGCTACCGTGCACGCATGTGAAAGGTCAAACT
Organism: Pararge aegeria; assembly: GCF_905163445.1. Lineage (NCBI taxonomy): Eukaryota > Metazoa > Arthropoda > Insecta > Lepidoptera > Nymphalidae > Pararge > Pararge aegeria. The sequence continues at coordinate 2,060,538 of NC_053195.1, read as the reverse complement.
CAACTCTCTGGTCATTTCTAGACCATAAATCCCTCTTAAGATAAAAGAGGAGACCTGTGCTGTAAGACTGTACGCTGGGAATTAGGATCCGATCGTTGCGGGAATCGGAGAGTGTAAAAGCACACTCTGGAATATAACTCAGTGTTACGGGACGTGAGTGTCAAATTATCGCGTACTCGGCTGTTTACTCCGCAAAGTGGGTGACCAGGACTGATAACGTTGAATGTTTTTCTCATAACGGGCCTTTTGTTTACCTTTACTCTACTTGCTTTTACAGCGAGTGAGCCGTGAGAGATAATGGGCATGATTCATGATACTATGTTGGTTTCGATTTTCATTAGACTCTTTTTAACCTCCGTCGCAAAAAACGACGGGGTGTTTTAAGTTTCACTGGTCTGTGTGTGGCATGTGGCATCGTAGCACCCAAACTGATGGACCTATTTTGATTATGTCTTTTGTTTGAAAGGTAGATTGGTCGGGAGTGTTTTTAGCTATGTTTGATGAAAATCGGTCCGTGTTGGTTGCCGCCACAAAATGGCGGATTACATATTTTTTCACACCTCCCTTTATATGGTTATTAAACGTAAGTGTCTTACTAGTAGAATAATGCACACAATGATAAATCTCAAATCCAAGATGAACGTAAACACAAAATGGCGAATAATTTTTTTTTTTCACAATTACCTCTTCTTCTTTTTCTCCCTCATTAAAGGCGTTAAATAAAAAGGCTTGAATAAGTAGGTACACTATTACAAACTTCAAATCCAAGATGGCAGCCACTACAAAATGGCTAATTACATTTTATATATAAATATATACGAATGGGAATGAGGAGTATTAATTTGTGTCGGAGGTTTTTTGTTATTATTTTTTTATTTATTTATATTTTTTCATCTACGTAGGCCTATAGATGGTAGAGCGGTCATACATTCTTGTTGTCAGTATTGTGAGGTGATAGTGATTTAAATAATACATTCTTTGACTTGAAACTAAAACTAGGAGGTTTTTAATTTTAACTTGCCAGAAGTTAGACGCACACAACGTCGCGGGGTGCCGCGTGTTTATACCGGGGTTTTATGTTAACGTTTAACTTATATTTTAAAGCAAATGAGATAATGGGCATGATTCATGATGCTTTTGTTTACACGAAATTTTGTTTTATTGTTTTTCAGCTGATCACTTATTTGGTTTTGCAACAAAATTATAATCCTCTTACCCTGAACGCTTTAATGCCGTCTTTAGTATCTTTATAAAAATTTCTGCTTTTCTTTTTGTTTTCCGTAAGTTTTATTCAATTTTATGCTTTACTTTTTTATTTACTTAACTTTTTGTTGAGTATAAATTTATCTTCATAATCAATTCTTCTTCTTCTTCGTCTCCTGGGCTTGTCTCGGTACTTGATCGGCCGGAACCTTCCGTTGTATGTAGTGCAAGTTGTTCTGTATGTTTTTGTAGTCGCTCCCCGCTCCAGACTCCAGACAGCCGAGCTTACTCCAGGTAAGCAGGCCGCTCAGGTCGCCGTGTGCTTTAGGGTTGATGCTGGGGAGCCAAGGTATGCTGCGCGTTGCTCTGCTATTCCCTTGCAGCGGAGTATTGTGTAGGTCGGTGTTTCATCTGCACCCATGCGTGCTCTGAACAGTGGACTGTCCGTTAGACCTACCTTAAATGAAAAGGGGTTTGTTTAATGGGCAATGCCCTGTTTTCTTACATACTCACAAGTTGACAACCTAGTTAACCTAGAGTTCGATTCCTGCCAGTGGCAATTTGGGCATTTTCAATTTCTGAATTACCTCTGGTCTGGTATGGTGTGAGGCGTTGGCTGTGGCTAGTTACCACCCTATCGACAAAGCCGTGCCGTTTAGTAATTTAGTGTCCCGATGCGGTGTCGCATAGAAACCTATTAGGGTATTACTACCATACTGCCTCACTGGTTAGCACGCTACCATATTAGAGCGCATCATGACTTACCACCAGGTGAGATTGCAGTCAATGCCCTACTTGCAATGGAATAAAAAAATACTGTCCTTAGAACGACCCGGTTTGCTTGCAGTAGTTAGGTTGCCAGTTGTGTACCGGTAATGAGTTGGGTTAAGGCATGGCATTAAGCATGGCTCTCAGAATGAGATGGGTTGAGGCCGTAGTCCTTCAGTCGCCCAGTGCGAATTGATAGACATCATAAACCTTTAACATTATGGAGAACTTGATAGACATCCCAAACCTTTAACATTATGGAGAACTTGATAGACATCACAAACCTTGAACATTATGGAGAACTTGATAGACATCATAAACCTTTAACATCAAGAACATTATGGAGAACTCTCAGGATGGTTTTCGCACAATGTCTTCACCGTTAAGCAAGTGAGATTGAGCCATATAACACCGAAAAGCTAGAGAAAATAGAATTCAGTCCCTCCGAAAAGGAAGCTGAAGCCTGGGATATTAATAAAGAGTACTTATAAATAAATAAGTAAGACTAAAGTCTTCTAACAGTGATAATGTACGACGAATTTAAAATACTCAGAGCTGACCTTAATTTTCGTCTCATTTTCCCATGAAAAGCGTCCTTGTTAAATGAAAAGTGCTTATCCGGTCGTGGAATGAAATATAATGGCAACTGATTACTTTTGTGAATACTAAACTTGGTATGGTTTCCATTGTCTCACACGAGAAATACACGCTCAATTAAGCTACGTTAAGTTAAAGTTAAAGAATTAAATTACTTAGTTGTTATATTTGTTTATCACCTAATTCCTCCAAAACGGCTGAACCGATTTGGATGACTATTGGTCTGTTCTTTTCAATGGATGCTTGATTAGGCGATCTCCCTGACGCATTCTGAATTTCCTCTGATCTGATCACGTGTTGAAATTGATTAGGATTATGGATTTAATATCATTGTCTTAATCCCTAACAGGTTGGCCCGCTACCATCTTTGACTGCATTATTACTTACCATCAGGGCCACTAGGTCAAATTGCAATCGAGAACTTGTAGTGGTATAAAAAAATTCAATTGCACGACACGTTATGGGGCATTGCTGTCGGTAAATTTGATTAAATATATTTGTTGTGATAAGGTCTGCGGGGTTGTTTTATAGTTTAAATATACTGTTCTGTTCTGATGTAAAGTTTTACTAGACAAAACTGTTCTCCAGTTGCAGTTTAAACGGTATAAACTTTTTGAGTAAACCATTGCATTAGTCTTTTCTCAAAGAAATCAGATACAGCCTTAACATCACATGTAAAAGTAAAATCAAATGACTCCTGTCACTTTATTAGGGAAACGTCGCGTAGCGTAGGTACTATGCACGTGTCGGTCTTTATCTTCAATAGGGTTGTCATAAGTAAACACTTAGAATGTTTTTAATTTGTTTGTATGGAAAAATAAATATGCGTCTTTTGATTTAATATTTTTAAAGGGTTTACGAGGGATTTATTCTCTATGAAATATAATTATGCATCCCTTAACAGTATTTCGTAATTCCGGTACACGTTGTATATTATTTCGCCTGAGGTTGTTATTTTTTTTAAATAGCACTTTATGCCACTAGTAAAGTAATTAGCTCGTTGGTCGATTGTAATGAGCTATATTGAAATCGGCGATGCAGTTTTCCAGTAAAATTATAAATTCGAAAAAAACGCGCAAGCGCATTGGACCACTGACACCAAATGCTTATTATCGTGAGTAAATTAAATGTCGTATAACATAAATAAAAACTCGTTTGACAATGGGAACGGGTTCAAGGCTCACCGCAAAGAATACTAATCAGATGCCCGTTATTGGTAAGTTATTTCTGAGTTTCTGACCATCTTTAGTTTACTGGCCTACTCTAGATATACTATTTAGTAAATCTATTAGTCTAGAATAAAAAAGTTACAGAAATACAAAAATAGTCCGTATAACTCATAAGAATAGGGTTAAAAATTCCACGGCAACCGCATTGTTGTATTTGGAAGGCAGCGGATGTAAGGATGAACTGATGATGCATATTTGAAAGTTGTGTCTTTAGTTATTCCGATGACGTCATTCGGTGACTAAAATATAAACTCAATTACACTATGAAATGGAACTATCGCAGAATATAAATCGTCAGTATTATCATCATCATCATCATCAACATCATCATATCAACCCATCACCGATCATCATCAGGGCATTGGTCTCCCCCCACAATGAGAAGGGGTTAAGGCATTAGTCCACCACGCTGGCCCAGTGCGGATTGGTAGACTCCACATACCTTTACACATCAGTATTATCATCTCAATATCGCAATATAGCAATGTGAAGGTGTTAAGCTTTCAATCAATCCCTTCATCTTTCTTTCTCTTCTTTTATTCCAGGGTACTTACTTTGGTGAAACAGTCCCTCTTTCCTGTGAACCAGTGGGTTATAAATAAGGTTGCAGAAAGCTTAGTTTGAGATTTTCTCTCTAATTGATCGAGTGAAAGTCTGTTCTACCATTTATATGAGATCAAAAAAGCGCCATCTAGTTCCAATACTGAGTAACAGTATTGTCACAAGATGGCGTCGAATGAAGTTCTCCCTATTAGCTTCAACCTACCTTCAGCATCACTAGTTTCAGAAGTTAGCATCTTATCTCCTAAAATGATCCCAGTTTCTATATTACCTGTGTTAGAGATAGTAATGATGTAATAATTTATTCCTGCTAATTGAACGTTGAATAAATAATTACACTCGTATGTACAACTTCGTTATAGAACGGAATAGACTAGACAATGTTTAATTAATATTTAATTACCTAAGAGGCCCGTTGAATAATTTTTAGGAATCACACGAACGTATGTTAAAGTAAGTAAATAGAATGTCAGCCCGAAATGAATACACTTAATCCAAACTATACAGCGAAAGTGTATTCGTTTATTTGTCCTTCCTTCACCATACATCGACTTGATTTTTGGTATAAAGTAAGTTTAAAGGGCGGAGAATAAAATATTTTTGGTTCAGGAAAAACGTCGAGTTCCCAAGGGTGGTTTACTTTCGCTTATTTTATTACTTTGGCTTATTTTTACACCCAATATCGTTCTTTTTTCACGTCCTAACAAAGCTACCAAATGATTTATTCAAAATCAGATGACACCGCAGGGCGCAGCTAGTTAATAATAACTGTAATCCAAAGTATTCAAATCGAAGATTTAATTACTTTTTCCTGTTGATAAAAATAGAAGCTAATAGCTTTACTTTTATTGATGTTATGATTTTGGTTCCATTGATTACTTATTACAAGCGAATAACTAATCGAATAAATTGTATTGATCTATGGCATCCAAAAGACCCCGAGAAATCGACCATGATCTGCATTTGACTTATTAGGGTATCCATCCGATGTAACTAGGGGTCAACGATAGTGTATTTTATTGAAGTAGATCATAGATCTTAAGGAGTCTACACAAGTTGTTGGTGCGTTAGCCGCCGGCATCACATCTCGCTATGAGTTTCGAAACTTTGTCGGTGGTACGAAAACAGAAATTTTAGAAATCGGCGAGCAACAGTGGTCTAGCCACTGACATTTACCACAAGTCGCCGGAAAACAAGCGAGGGTGTTAGTGCTAGGCTATTATTATCATCATCGAGACTTATATTATCTGTGCTTAAGTTCCGCTCCACCCAGTAATGGTTTAGAACTCTGCACTTGAAATTATAGACGCGTATATTTATGTCCAGCAGTAGGCGTCCTATTACTGAAATGATGATGATGAAGATGATAAATCTTGATATTTGAAGAAACATGCTTATAAAATAAAACAAAATTAATTGAATTCAAACTTTTTATTTTAAAACTTACATTGAAATACAATCGCAAAATCTAAGTACGTACCTATCTAATAGTTATGTCTATATCAGTCATTGTATAACTAACCTGATAACTTTGACTATCCTCCTACTTAGTTAATATCTTACAGTAAAATCACAAAAAATATGATGCAAATCCATTGGAATGTATATTCTAATCATTTGACATTATCTTTAATTTTAAGGAACCCTCTTAAAATATCAACTTTGCATAAGCATCGTGCTAAAAAGGACTGAAATAAAAACTCCTTTTTACCAACTCATGATTTAAAACAAATTTAGACTTGTTCATCCGTTGATTTCATAAGAGAAAAAATATAATATAACGTCGGGTTGTTGTCAACTCTAACTTAAGTTCTTTTGGCCTCTAATAACTCTTCGAAGATAGCTTTAAATCTGTTTCGTTTAAAACATCTTCGAGTGCAAGCGTCGTGTTTAATCACATGTCTTGTTTATTTATCATGTATTTACACCAGTTTAATTTCTCCACTTTATCATGAATCGGGTAGTTCTTTCCGTATAGGGTCAGCATCAGCTTTTCCAATATTAACATGAATGGTAATAGCTTCGTCGTTTTCTGACTTGAGTATCACATCGTTCCATTGTACTTCAGCTTTCTTACTATATGCTTCATTCTCAATAAGTATTGCTGATTTGGTACACAACGCTTTACTTTGGAATTCAATCAGTGCACAGTATTCACTCTTTCTTGATTCTGATTTAACATCAGCGATATATCCGAGCTTCCGTCTCATAACTTCAACTTTTACGTGGTAATTGTATATACATACTTTAATAATGAAAGCACTTTTTTGATAGAGCAGTACGATCTTGTATTTGGTTCTACAGCATGCAGTTTTCTTAAGTTTGGTTTGGAAGTTTTCTATTAATATCTTGATCTTCTGAGAGTAAACGGCAATGATGTTATGGTTTGATTGGAGGTGAGCTGATAGTTCTTCAAAGGGGACCGAACAACAATTAGGCGTGATGGGGCAAATCATTGTATCGTATTTGCATTCCTCTTCATGCTTTGCCCTTATATTTGCTGTCAAAAGTTCTGTGCAACCCCGTCTGTGGACAATTAAGAGTTCAAATTATCCTTGACACATATTATTATACAAAATCAACACGTTTCTTATTGAATTTTCTATAATGAAATTATTTCATTCGTTCACTAATATTATTACGAAATCTCACAGTGTAATCTATAAGTTTTCATGTAAAATAAACTAAGGACCAAATTTGGATTTATTACCGAAACCCACTAGGGGTTCAATGTTCTTCGCAGAAATATTAAGTATGAATGGTTAGTGAACGTTGGTTTAAGAAGCTTCTGATGTTTCAACCCAAAAATTATAAAATTCCAACGTTAAAACACCATTCAAAAATTTACCTTTATCTTACTAATTTATTTCTTACTCGAAGTATAATTAATAAGCTACTAAAATAACTGTGATAAAGTATGATATGGGACTACTCGGATAGATTTATTTATTCAATACGAAATGTGGAAACAGTTGGTGTGCATCAATGGGGTCAGCAACAGTAAATAATTAATATAACTTAAAATCGTGACTGCCTAGATATTCCAGAACAGCAGTTCCAAGTCTCCAGGGCACGAAAGTCACGCCGTTATACCAATTGCAGCCATCACGTTGCGTCCATTCACTTTGAAACGGTCGACATGCTTGCTATTCTCTGGGGTTCGCTCGATAGAGTAACTTATAATGTAAGTAGTGACCTCGGCTTTAGCACAGTTAATACGCAGTTGTTTCTATTCACGTATCGTTTATAAAGCAATCACTATCTTAACAAAGTGGTCATAGTTAATTTTCCTATTATTTATGCACAAGTATATAATGCTATTTTGGAATGTTTCTGAGTCCAGCCATAAATTAGAAGACATAACTACTGTTATGAATTAGATCAACTATTTGATTGTAACAGTTCACATCAATCACATCGGATAATTAATATCAAAATTTGCAAATGATATATCCTTTCAATTCGAAATAAGAACTGACCTAATTATATGAGAGCGTTCAAGTTTGAATTACGTTTTATTTCATCGCCGTATAAAATAGTTGGGAACTATGAAATAAATTTATTTGAGGAGTTACTTGTTAATTAATTAACCTCTTACGTACCAACGCGCTTGAGTTCTTGATAAAATGGATTAATGCTATAAAGATTTGTAAGCAGTTGTAAAATGCAGTGCGTATTTTAATGTTTGAATGAAAATACAGATTATCTATGTATAATAAATATGTTGTTATTAAAATGTCTGTTGTTAAAAAGTCTTTTTTTCATCGCCAGCGAAAGTAAACTTGCTAGATTAAAGACATTGGAATCAAAGATAATAACCCTATATAATGTTCTTCTTCACTCCTATTTATTATCTTCTTACTCCTATACTCGCATACACTTTTTCACACAATCTATCCATCTCTTTTTTGGTCATCCTTCTTTTTCCTTCTACATAAATATAAATATTTATATTCTTCTGGTAACAGGGTTTTCTTATCTTTACATAACATGGCCATACCATGCCTTACTACCTATAGTTTTGGCACTGGCACCACTTTTATTCAGCCCTTAATATATTCATTCCCTAACTTAATCTTTGTCACATCACACATTTATCTCAAAATTCGCATTTCGATAGCGTGCACTCTTTATCCATTCTTCCCTTTTACTACGCTTACTAGTAAAGATAAACACAAGATGTATTTTGGAGAGTATGCTCGGGAACTGTTTTATTTGGTTCCTTCTTCGCCTTTCTACCATCGAACTGCAAGGCATCTGCACCGCTACGTAATTGACATCAACCTTGGATTCGTACAAAGCGTTTTGCTTATGGAAAGATCTGGAATGCCCTTACGGATTCCGTCTTCCCCCATACCTATATGGGTTCCTTCAATTCATGAGTGAATAGATATCTAGGCAAGCGCACTTCATCTTAGGCCGCATCGTAACTTATTTTCGGGTGTAGTGTATTTACTAGTCTATAGATTTAAAAAAATATCAGAGCCTATAGATCCAAAATATAATTGACAATATCTATCACAAGGGTCAAATAATATTACCGATTTTAATTAAGCCCTCGGTCATCCCGACAAATCAAACTGAAAGCGTAAAACAGTTTAACAAGAGCTTTATTGCCCCTTTACGATTTATTTACTCGAAACCAATAGAAATAAAGTAAAAATTTTATCGGTCACAACTAAAACCGTGACCTTGAATTAATTTTCTACGACGAGATTCGGCTATCACATAGTAAAACTTTATCGTTGCCATGGAGAAATGAAATTGGGACATTTTATGTAGGGTTTATTGCTATTGATTGTAACAGATGTTAAAGATTAAAACTAGAAGGGGATTTATCTTGGGCTCTTATGTATATTTCAAAGCGTAAAATGGTTTCTACAAATTTTGATGATGTGTTATAATATGATTGAGTCCGGAACAATTTGATATTGAAAAGTGACATTTAACTGCTCGTTATTTTCTAAACTTCATTAAATAATTGTCGCACCATCAAAATATGTATCATCCAAAGAATTTCTGTAGGAATTTCTAACTTCCACGGTCCGTTTGTGACCAGTGACTGTCTCTATTTTTATGATGATATCTGGCCATTTAGTGGAACGTTGCTACGAGTATCTGCCTTCCGAACCGGTGGTAGAGTCACTACAGACTGATTTGTAAACTGGGCCTACTTGAAATAAATGAATTTTGTTTTTTTTTAATTTTGCTCTGGAGCACGGCCGCTTTTTAATACCACGGACCTCAACGTCGTGTAAATTGCTTTTTCAACTTCGAAACTCGCTGAGCTATGTCGATAGCTCTGGTGCTCTGGGTGTTCTGCAAGTATCTCCGAGCATAGCCCGAGCATAGTTCTGATCTTTTCCTCAGTTTCAGTTCAGTTCCTCAGTTTTGGAGTATTATTAATCATCACTGCCTTCGCGCACTGTTTGAAGACTTTAGTTGTCAATATTCTACCATATGAATATAATATTATCATTTTGCTTTGAATATGACACACGAATATTTGATTTATGTGTTGTGTCGTTATACTTAAAATAATGTATAGCAATAAAATAGCTTTGTCAGTAATATATTGCAGTTTCATGTAGAGATTAAATCAGCTTGTTTGTTTATTTTGGTTTTGTATTCTTGATGAATTCTTAAAATCAGATAAAATTGATATGTTGTACCTACTATGCTAAGAGGCGCTGTTATCAGTATTAAGTCATCGTACACACGTTGATCTTTACGATGTAAATCTAAAAATAACATTTATCAGAAACCATTATCTTAGTTGATACTATTATTGGTTGCCTAAGCTGCATGGGACATTTAAATGCCTATTTTGCTAACTTTTGCCTATTTGCTAATTGTACACCAAACAAGTTATTTTAAAAAGTTGTATTTGCACTGTTTGTATTTTTTCTGGACTTAGTTGATCATTTTGAAAACGTATCTGGTACAAAAAGCGGCTAAATTTTTTTTTATATTTAGGTATAATGTTTTTGACATTTTGGGTAAATCAATAAATAAATATACATGACAATACACACATCGCCATCTAGCCCAAAAGTAAGCGTAGCTTGTGTTCTGGGTACTAAGATAGCTGATGAATATTTTTTTATGGATATAATACACATAAATACTTATAATATACATATACCCAGACACTGAAAAACATTCATTTCACACAAACATTTTTTTCCAATTATGGAAATCGAACCCACAGCCTTGTACGCATGAGCAGGGTCGCTACTGCGCCAACCGGCTGTCTAAAATAATAATTAATGAGGTAATTGTGGTTAATATGTTCTAAATTACGTGCATTCTGGCATTGCAGCTATTCTTTACTGAACCCGAGTCGATACTAAGCCGTGAGTTTTGACTTAACAGTTTTGATAATTAAGTAATTAAATAAATAAATGATTATATTACGGTAATACACATCGCCATCAAGCCCCGTAGCTTGTGTTAATATGGTGCATAAATATTTGTAATGAATAATATACCAAAATACTTATACAGATAAACACCCAAACACTGAAAAACATCAATGTTCAACACAAAAACATTTTTCCAGTTGTGGGGATCACAGCCATGGATAAAGAAAGCATTGCCCACTACGCTACTTGGCCGATAGTTAAAATTTGCTGTACCTAGTATTTTCTAATAACAATAATCACATTCAGCGTTATCATACACAAAATGATGTTTCCGATCTTAATACTTAATCCTGTCTGACCTTCACCGCCTAATGCTGATCGATAGCCTTATCTACAAGACATTAAATATGAATGACCCTCTTATTAAGGGATTCTATTAAATATTTTAGTTCATTCATTATTTTGTGACGCAGTGTTGATTAATTGCATTTCTTTGATTAATTATAAAGGAGTAAACATGCCTCTCGGATAAAAGTATTGGTGAATAAAATTAAAAAAAAAACCACCAAAGTCAAAGTCAAAGTCAAAAATATCTTTATTCAAGTAGGCCCACAGGTGGCACTTTTGATGCGTACATAAGAACCACACGGTAGTGAGATGATGGCGATAACCACATTCGTAAACTTAAAACTAAAGCTACGAGGGTTCCAAACGCGTCCTGGTCTAAGAAGAAGCCCACAACAAACTTAGCCTTTGTTACTTTGTTAACTACTTAGAAAAGCTTAGTGTTTTTTTTTTTTTTGTTATCACCATCTCACAATGTCATTTTAAATTATTAGAAGAGCAACCTGGTTAGAGCAATAATTTACACCCAAGCTTTTTTATCGTTTACGTAGTCCTTTATACTATAATAGGACTTATACTATAATACACCGACTTTTAATGTAGCGTACACTATTCACGCCCTTTCATTTGATACCGATATTGATGGGGTTTGGAAAAGAAAGTGTAACTTGGGGTGGCGGCCATCTTAGATTTGAAATAGTCATAGTTTTTTTATTTTTTTTATAAACGAGGGCTTGACTGCAACTACACCTGATGGTAAGTGATGATCCTAAGGTGGAGCGCGCTTGCCTAGAAGATGCCTTTCCACTCTTAATCGAAGGGGAAAATGGAATAGGCATAGTGCATAGTAGAAGCCTTTTTATTTTATATCTGTACTGTAAAAAAAAAATCTAATCCGCTATGTTGTGGCGGCGGCCATCTTGGAAAAATTTTCATCATAAATAAAAAATATAAATAGTAAGGATTTTTTGGATCCTAATCGAAGATCGGTTTCGAGTATCAATGTATTATGTAGTATCAGGGTTCGAAAATGAATAAAATTGCCAGGGTACAAATTTAGTACTTCGCTTACTGCGAATCTTATCTGTTACAGCTTAGCATCGAATAATAAAATAAAAGAGATATCTTTATAAATATTATTAGTTGTTTTTAATATTATTATATCACTAAACTATTATCACTAGGTTACAAAAATCATCAGACGCTTCTTTTGCTAGATTTTGTATGAATGCATATGTTGGAGATTATTGATCGATGCTGGGGGATCGATTAGGGAAACGAACCTACCAGCTACAAATTTAGAAAATATATAGGGAAATAATTTCTAATTTTTTTTTCATGAACTGTCTCCATAGTAGGTTTCGTGTTAAGTGTGTATCTGAACTGTTTCCATTGTAGGTTTTGCCTGTAAGTCGGTAACTATTTTTTTTTCATTTCATTTTTTATTTTCCTACCACCGAGCTATTTAGTGTTAAGATACCTAAGCGTCGCGGCACACAACAAAAATATTGCGTAATAAAAACTGCACATGTTGCTCCGTGTATAACCGATTTTGTTCCACTTACTATCAGGCTATAAGCTTGGTCGTTCGCTTGTTTAAGTCAGTTAGTCAGTTTCAGTTTTCTTATCTTAAGCACGGCGGCGTAAGGTCGTTCATGAATCTCAGGAGCGCGAGGCAAAACTCCAAAAAACTTGCTCGCTCGCTCGTTGCAGTTCTTTTTTAGTTTAGAATGCACTGATGAGAGATATCCAGCTTTCTTTTATACTCGGCATCATGAAGTCGTTGATGAGTATCTGCAGCGCGAGGCAGGATTTCAAAAAAAATAAGCTCGCTCGCTCGTTTCAGTTATTTTATTCAGCCTATAGTTCCTACACGGCAGCGTGAGCTTGTTGATGAGTTTTTGCAACGCGAGGCGGGAACCAAAAAAACTCGCTCGCTCGTTTCAGTTTTTATGGAGTCCTCATATTGCACACACCGATGTAAGATATTCACCTATAGTTCCTACACGGCAGCGTCAGGTCGTTGATGAGTCTCTGGAGCGCGAGGCAGGGCACGGCGGGTGCGCGCAGACTGCCTCGGCACCATGCACAGCGGGACATGCGTCGCGAGCACCGCGCGCACCACACCCCCCCACACCACGGGCAGACACAGGGGCCGCAACACTGCCGATAAACAAATCATATTATTAAGCTAGCTAGTTAAAACAGTTATTAATGAAGGGGTCATACATTAATGGTTGCTGAAAACCATTAATGGAAAGAATCACTCTAAGTGATAAGGCCGCCATTCTTACACAAATTTAAATGACTTGTACCTTTGTTCTCTTTTATTTATTTCTTGTGTGCAATAAAGTATTTTTGATTGATTGATTGATTGGAAATTAAGCTTAGTTTGCTATACTCCGCGAAAAGCAGAAGAAACTGTATGGTATCATTTATCATTTTTTCAATCTTTATACTCCACACCAAACAGATCTTCGGCAATGAAAAAAATCGCCTTCTTGATTAAGAAACGTTTAAAAGGCAACATATTTGGCTTATTTTTCATTTAAAAATTATTCATTGTAAAGTCAACATCTCCTGAGGATGCTCCGGTTTCAAAGCGAAACGTACGTTGGTACATTGGCTAAGATCAGTTGGGTGTGGAGTATAAGGATTGAAGAAATTATAAATTACAGATTCTTCTGCTTTTCGCGGAGTATAGCAAATTAAGCTTAATTTTCATAGTATATCATGGAATTCCGCAAAGTAACGGCTGCTTCTATCCATATTGAAGGGGTGAAAGCCGAATGAATGGTTAGGACTTCGGCTTCACTTTCGGGGGACTGAGTTCGAATCCTAGCACGAATTTTTAGTTACCCAAATATAAATGCAATTTTTTTTAGTTCCCACAGGAACGAAAATTAATATCAGACTGTCCCGGTACACATAGAATAAATAAAACTTACTCGCAACTTTTTTTATTCCAGACTCTATATACAGTTTAATATAACTAAACTATCAGAGCTCGTTTTATAATGCACAAAGGATTTAGCTTCGCTCCGCGTGCGCCACGCTATTTGCATAAAACCTTTGAATTAGATATTTTAGAACTGTTTCATTATGCGAAAACAAACATTTAAACTGTATAATTACTATAGTACAACGTTATCAGCGGTGATAGCTCAGTGGGTGGCACTTCGTCTTCACTTTCGGGGGGGCTAGTTCGAATCCCAGCACGCACCTCTAACATTTCTAAGTTATGTGCGTTTTAATCAATTAAAATATCACTTGTTGAAGGTGAAGGAAAACATCGTTAGGTAACCTGCATAACTGTGAGTTCTCCATAATGTTCTCAAAGGTATGTGAAGTCCACCAATCCGCACTGGGCCAGCGTGGTGGACTACAGCCTTAACCCCTTCTCTTTGTGGGAGGAGACCCGTGCCCTGTAGTGGGCCGGTAATGGGTTTGTATGATGATGATGATGTACGTTTATTCGTAGGTGTTTCTACTAATTACTTTAGACTTCTAAATGAAAAAGGATCAATTAATTATCGCCGTCGAAAAAAATCTCTATCTTTATCTATTTTTAAATTCCACTACAAGTTAGCCCTTGAATAACCTGTTAGGGGTATGTCAGTTATATTAAACCCAAAACCTGATCGGGTTCTAGAAGTCGTCGTCCCGGAACGCTTCAATCAAACTCGTCGTCATCGAAACCGGAAACAGATAAAAAAATATCGAAATTCCTAAAGTGCTCAGCCGGGGATCGAACCCAGACCATCCCACTTATAAGATCACAGCGCAAATAACGTTACTTCGATAACAATCACCCGATTTTAACGACTTCCCTGGCTCGGCAGCGAGCGCTCCGGTTTTGAGTCCCGAGTTCAATCCCCGGCAGAGAAATATTGGAATTTATTATTTCTGAATTTTCTCTGGCTTTGGCCGTGGCTACCCTACTGAGAAAGATGTGCCACCAAGAGTTTGAGCGTACCAGTACGATGTCACGTAGACACTGATCAGGGGGATCTGTGTCTACGTGACATCGTACAGGTTTAATGTCTCATCGTATAGGTTTAATATCCCTGGCACACCCCCTTGTAGGTTAGACCGTTACCATCTTTGACTCCAACACCAGTTAACACTAGTTGAGATTGCAGTCAGGGGCTAACATGTATTGGAAAAAACAGCCGCTCACCTGTAAAGGCTCCAAGCATATACTGCATTCTGAGAATCTTGAGAGGACCTCATCGCAGTTGGGACAGGCGCACTGAGCGGCGTGGCCCTCGGTTGACTCTAAAGCTGGCTCTACTATTGGTAGAGATTTATCTGCGAACAAAACAAAAATCTCTTACAATTATTCATTGTAAAGTCAACATCTCCTGAGTATGCTCCGGTTTCGGAGCGAAACGTACGTAGAGGTTACATTGCCGAGGATCTGTTTGGTGTGGAGTATACGGATTGAAGAAATTATAAATTACAACATACAGATTCTTCTGCTGTTCGCGGAGTATAGCAAATTAAGCTTAATTTTCATAATATATTATGGATTTCCGCAAAGTAACGCCTGCTTCTATCCAATACTCTCTGTCACGCAAGAATTAGGTACTAACAGGATTTTCATAAAACTTGACAGGAATATACTGTGTAAATTAGATTAACGCATATTATGCACATCTTTCTTCTCCTACATGTCACGGAATTTGCCCTTTTTATACGCTTTATATTAGCTTCACCTGTATGTATGTAACCGGTCAGATTTCTTTCAAACTTTGTTGACATATCGAGAACCGATGACAATACACTAATCTGAGAAGATTATTCCAATTTTCAATATAAAAATTAAGATTTTTTAGTTTTTTCGAACGATTAATTACCCCCCCCCCCCACGCTTTTTTTACAATAAAATATTTTTTTTTATTCTCATTTTTAACACTATTCTTAATTTAAATTTATTATTATTTATTTTCTATTTTTTAGTTCGGTTTTCTATAAAAAGCGTGCTTTTTAGTCTTTTAAACTATTATTTATTTATCTATTCACAATTAAAAACAAATATTAAGTTCATTAATAGGTTATATATATGTTATAAGCAAGTTATAGGAATTAATTGCAAGCATGAATATTTTAACCACTTTATGAATTATAGCTAGGTACACAGTTTAATAAATAAAATGTTTCCATCACAAACCGCATCTATTATGCTATGAGTCTGCTTCTAGTCACGTTCGCATTAAGTCCGTTAAAGTTATTGCAGCAACGCTCCTAACCAAACAGACACCAAACAAGCCACGTAGTCAAAGTCGAGGGCAAAAACTAGTTGTATAAGCCTTACTTCATCGCTACATATTTCACTACATACTCGTAGTATAAAACTAAACAGCTTCCCGCTTTCTGTGCCTTTCTATGCTTAGACCTTCAAAACTTCGCAATGGACTTTGATGAAGTTTTTTTTAATAGATAGAATGATTCAAGAGGAAGTTATGTATCTATAACGCATACCTAATTTAGTAGAGAAATACTGAGAATTCTTTCTAATGTGATTTAAATAAAAACATTTTGTGCGCTTACATTGCAAACTGTTGGCTGAACCCTACGAGATAGACCAAAATAATGTTGTACAGTATTGTATACCTTAAAAGGTTCGACAAAAAAGTCCGCAATAGTATAAGTTTATCTCCAAGGGATAACCAAGAGGTAACATTTTTTTTTACAGGTAACTAAAAAATTATGGGTTATTTACAAAACTATTACAAACAATACAGTATAATTTCTTATCCAATTAAATAAATAAGATACGTTGTGCATTTCATGTGGTACAAAATTGTCCCTTACAACGTATCACAAAAATTAATATCTTAGCGGATATCAGAAATTTAAAAGCGCAGGCAGGGTACATTGCACCCTTGCGAAGCCGGGGCTAGAAGCTAGTATATTATAAAAACGAACGTGTGCTTGTTTGTTGGTTTGTCCTGCCTTCACGCCCTAACTAAGCTACAAATCTACATGTACATATTTTACAAAGATAAAGTTGAAAGCAAGCTTCTTGTAGACCTGGAAAACATCTTATTCCCAAAGGTGATTTACAAGAATATTAGTATTTTTAAACCAAATTTAAGATTACAATTAAGTCACTACACTATTTTTTTTATTGCAATTACGTGTACTTACGAATTTGTTCACTTATTAATACTTATGAATTGTATAAGCTACAAGACTGTTAAGATTTCCAACTGTTACGTAAGTAACAGTTTATTTAACAAATAATTGCGTGATAAATAATTGCAAGTAACTTTAATATTTACAAAATATTTTCTTATAACGTCAGTCTGTGGTTATCATAGTTTGTTAATTGTGTTATTTGAATGCTCCATATATATTATTTTTAAACTGATTAATGAAGTACGACATTGTCTGTACTATATTTTACAGGAAAAAATATGAAACATTACGGGCGTGCAATTATTAGTGAATTATCATTAAAAATTATCATCCTAAATTAGACAAAGCGTAATATAGTAATTATTTGTACTCAGGCCAAAAGTTTTAGCTTAGAAGCACGTATTCGAGCCGCAAGATTATGGAACCGTAAAATGGTGTGCATTAATAAAGAAGGATATGGTTTATTAATATTTAAACCTCACATCTCAAAACGATATCACAACCAAAAAAAACATTTATGTTTGGCCCACTGTACCAATAACAAATACCTACTTACAAAGTTCAATGTCGCAACCAGTATCGTAAGTATTACATAAGAACTGTGCCGAGAGAAAGGTTTCGAGGTTGCACACAACCTGTTCCCCTCGCGCGGGTTAAAGGCCTTCGCTTATTTATCGACTCAACACCATTCCAATACCTTTAAACTTAGGTTCAACTTACGATTACCGTCAAAGAGATGTCCACCAGACGGATGGCCCAGTGTCGACCAGTCCACAACGAGTAGACCACACATCTTCAACCAGTCTACGTTGTTGCTTGCGACGCGACTTTTGAAGTTATACTTCTTTAGCGGCGTTAGGGAAAAAACATGGGAGTTAAATTATACGATTTTAACAGGATGCAGGTAGTTGCGAAAACGAGTGAGAGGGGAATATATCGTCCGCCAGCGGCACCTGAAGTTAGCTTTAAGGTTTGACAGTGTACAATTTCATTTGTCAAAGTTTGCGCGCTCATTCCGGTGATTTAATTGATTAATTGTACGAAAATCTCAAATTTGAATATTCAGCGGAACTTAGTGGCGATAATGTAGGCTTAGTGAGATAACTAGATAATGCGTTATAATAAAACTTTCAATGTATTAAATACCATTTTTCTATTGTTAGTGTCGTTTTCAATGATTCCTAAATAGTTTTAATGTTAAAGATTAAATAAATAAATGAATCTATTTATAAGTCGGAATCATAGAATTACGTTGCATCCTTGTGGTCTTTGGGCCCCTTCTCAGGTCTATCTTGCAGCGCCATGGCACGGCAGTTGGTACCTGCCAAGAATGGCTGCAAAGCTGATTCTCAATAGATAGTATTTTAAAGGTTGTATTAACTTAAATGGTAAAATTACACTTAAATGATAAATGTCATCGTGGGAGCATCGGGTTATTTAATTAATTTCTCATCGTATTAAAGTTACATCCTCCTCAATTAGCTGTAAATAACTTTTTGCGTGCTTATATCAATAAATATGTAAGTGCAATTAAATTAAACACATGTTTTTATTTATATGTCCCCGAGTGCGTGTTAAACGCGCATAAATTAAGAAACAATATTGATTTGAAGTAAGCAGTCTAGGGTTTTTCCATGCCATTTGTTAGAGTAATGTTTTAACTTTACACAGGACGTACCGACGCAAGTTATAGTTACAATATTCTAGAAGTTATAGTTATAGCAAAGTTTTGCGTTAAGTTTCAGTAATTTTAAACCCCTTCAAAGCTTTGACAATTTTTTTTTATGTGTGTTATCGCTACTCGTATGTATGAATCGAATTGGATGCGGTTTTTTTCTTAATTCAAAAAAGAGTTTAATCGCGATGGGTATAAGCTGTTTCACGAATTTGTTTAGCTGTATCAGGTTGGTCCGCTTGTTATCAGCCTAGCTATGCCTTTTTTTAGAAAATTACAGACTCCAAAACTGTAGCTTCTTTTCCCTAGCCTTATCCTATCATTTGAGGTCGGATCTCCTCGTCTTTCTGGACCAGGACTCTCTGTCTTGGATTGTCACGTCAATCAGGCTTGCGTTTTTATTATCTTTGGCTACCGTCATCAACTACGTGGAAGCAGGGCGTCCTTCCACTTTCAGGAAGTGCCAAGGCTCTTCGCACGGCGTGATCGTCTCCGCGGCGCATAACATGACCGTACCACCGTAATCTGGTACGGTGGGAGCTTATAACTCCCTCATTGCACACTTTATCGAGCTTTGTTACACCTGCTGCCCATCTTAACGTCTTCATCTCTTTAACATGCAATTTTCATTTTATAAAGACGGCCGATTGGCGCAGTGGGCTGCGACCCTGCTTTCTGAGCCAAGGCCGTGGGTTCGATTCCCACAACTGGACAATGTTTGTGTGATGAACATGAATGTTTTTCAGTGTCTGGGTGTTTATCTGTTTATTATAAGTATTTATGTATATTATTCATATAGTAATTATTCATCAGTCATCTTAGTACCCATAACACAAGCTATGCTTTGGGGCTAGATGGCGATGTGTGTATTGTCGTAGTATATTTATAATTAAGAGACTGTAACGGTGAAGGTAAACATCGCGAGGAAGCCTCCATGTTATAAAGACCTCCATGGTCTTCTCAAAGGCGTATGTGCTCTACCAGTCCGTACTTGGCTAGCGTGGTTTAAACCCTTCTCATACCGAGAGGAGGTACGGTTTTACTCTCAGTATTCGCTCTGGGTCAGTATTCGCTACGGCCTAAACCGTTCCCATTGTGAGATTGACCCGTGCCTTGTAGTGCCGGTAATCACACAAGATTATTGACCGGGTAAGCATATAGCTGGAAAATGGCATAAAATGGAAAAATCTTCTATTCGAGTTATATAAAATACTAGCTGTTACCCGCGACTTCGTCTGCGTTTGATTTTGTTTTTATCGTATTCAGTATCGCTAAGCCTTAAATGAGTACATGTGACTGCCAATTAATTATAGACAAATAATTTGCAATAAAATAAAATTGTGACTATAATTAAAGATCTAAGCTATCCTATCTCTTAAGTTGGACCAGACCGCTCACGGTGAGCCAATTTTATTTTAAATCGGTTAAGTAGTTTAGGAGTCCATCGCGGACAAACATCGTGGCAGGAGATTTATATATATTAAGATTAAGGGCAGGCATGGCATTCGTGCCTATATGAAATGCTCGCCACTGCAGGTAATGGGTTGATATGACGATGATGATGTTTACAGTTACCACAACTGTAACTACTTTAATGCGCTATAACTAAGGTAACCAAAAATGTTATGTTAACTAAAAAGCTTATAATCAATTGAATTGAATGAACTACTTTTTTGACTTTCCAGCAAAAAATAAACTGTGCCAATGAACTAGATAAAAAATAACAAGGCCAATTGGCGCCACAATGAAATATTAATTACACAAAGATAAGAAAAAGATAACAAAGAATAATGAGTTCAGTGACTCTGCCCTTTGTAAGATGTTTACTTTTGAGTGAACGTGTAAACACACAGGAAATTAGGTACCTGTCTTATAATAGGCTTGAGGTTTTAAGACTACTACCTACCTTCTTACACTTCTAATGCCCTGGTAATGTAGAGAGTTGAGGTGGGGAGGCTTCGACGGTCGCTAGTTACCATCCTAGTGACTAAGGCAAGCCTCCAAGCGATTTAGCATTCCTTAGGGGTATGAGCTATAACTGCCATAAGAAATCTTCTCTTATTCTTAATCTGAAGATTAAGGATAAGATGGATTTTATAATATTAACTTGAATCCTCATAGCTTTAGTTTTAAGTTGATGAATATGGTTACTTCAAGTAATGTACGCATGATAAGTACCAACTATGGGCCTATTTGAAAAAAGATATTATTATAACAAAAACTTAATATGCTTCTGAGACTAGTGCTGATCGTTCTTAGACTTCTCAGTTGTTAAATTTAGCTAGTATAACTTCTTAAATTAGTAGTTGGACTCCTAATCAAGACTATGCCATGCCATGTGTAGACTCCGACTCGGTGTAGCTAAGTGCTGAAAACTGAAAGCCTAAAATAAAGTTAGACTAGCCTACCAAATCGCATTAGACCAGTGCAGTGGATCGAGGTTCTATACTCCTCTCATAAAATGTGATAGACGCAGCAAATATCAAACAATTACCGGCCCATTTTAGAGCACGGGTTAACTCTCAGAATTAAAGGAGTTTAGGACTTAGTCGACCACGCTGATCAAGTGCAGATTGGCAAGCCTTTGAGAACATTACAAAAATTAAAAAAAAAACGAATCGCCATATGTTTGTTTGTAGTGACTCTACCACCGGTTCAATCGGTAGGCGGTGTACCGAGAACAGCCGGCAAAATACTCAACAGATTGCTCTTGTTCAACATCGTTTTACAGTTCACAATCTAAAATATATTTCTGTCTAGTGAGAGATGAAAGCGAAACCTGCTTCCAAGCAGCCTCGTTAGTAAACATATCAATGGTATAGGAACCACGATTTATTAAATGTGGTTTACCACATTATCTAGAGTTATGCATTGGTAGGTCCCTAATTGCATTGGGAATAATTCTGCAACTTTCGCGAACGAGATGCAGATGTCACAAACGTATGTCCATTTTGAGTAAGGCGGTTGTTTATATCTACTTTTCGTTAAGGTATAAACAGTAATGTTTGTCATACAACTACTATATTTTGAGTTTATGGAGAACTATCTGATAAGTTCCTTCCCAGTGTTTAAGATATATTAAATAGCTTGAAACGCATAAATTAAAGATAGAGCCGAGAGTCAAACCCAGTCCCTCAGAAAGTGAGGTTATCTATCTATCTTTCACCGCTCCTGGTTAGCTCCTTATTAGCTTACCGGTTTTTGTGTTTGGAAAATTGACCTTTTAAGGTCATTCTGAGAAAGTTCGTTTTCCTGCCCGAGGGCGTTTTTAATGAGTTCTTTTCCCATCCTCCATATTTAATGATTTTGTTTTGTTTTCGTAGCATGTCCGTCACTCGGGCACGCTATTTAACTTGAACCTTATTATTATTTCAGGCGGTAATTACAGGCTTTCACTTATTAAACAGTCTTTTATTATATCAGGTGGAAGAGTCCCGAAATATATTACGCAGAAACCACTTGGAACACTAAATTACTTGTTAAAAGGAATGACAATAGCAGTGGTTATAGCTTAAGCTTCACTTTCTGGGGGACCGAGTTCGATACCCGGCACGGATATCCAGTCGCACTTCATACATGCACAAAAGCACTGCCTACCCTAAAATTTATATATAGCTCCTATGGGAGGAGGATTTTTGCCATTTTATGCAATTTTTCTGCTCTATGCATAACCTGGTAAGAAACCCAATGGACGCCACTGCGGATCACTCAGTTTTTGGAATAATAATAATATCATTATTTCAGACATCAAGTCATATTTTTTTTAGTAAAAATCACTTTAATACTATGTTAGTGGAAGGAAATCATTTTAATTATAGCTGTAACGGTGAAGAACCGAAAGGTTTTGAACCTGCGGCTTTCTGGCAATCATTCAAAGTGCATATTAAAAAATTGCAATTTATTAAATTTATTTTTATTGCTATTTTCTAGACTTGGCCCGAACTTCACACACAGACACACATACGAACACGCGCACACACACACATACACACACACACACACACACACACACACACACACACGCCCATAATAATATTTATAATAATTATATTAATTACTACATATGAGTACCAATAAACTAAAATAATTACGTTTCAATTTCTTTGTCCCGGTAATTGAATGTCAGCATTAATATAAATAAGAACCATTCATATTGATGACAATATTGCCAATAATAATCCATCAT
Source organism: Pararge aegeria (assembly GCF_905163445.1). NCBI lineage: Eukaryota > Metazoa > Arthropoda > Insecta > Lepidoptera > Nymphalidae > Pararge > Pararge aegeria. The sequence continues at coordinate 2,037,465 of NC_053195.1, read as the reverse complement.
GTCCTTATCTAATTAATTATTCGTTCGTCGTTAATATCACACAGTTAAACATCGACGAAAGAGGAAAATAGTTTGGAAAATCTAAAAGTGCACGCCTCATAATCTCATTTTTCACTAAAAAAAATACCTTAAACTTTTCTCTCCATGTGGGTGCTCAAAGTCATTTTTTTTATATTATTATTATCATTTACTATTACTTAATAACGTAACTGGAATAACAAGAAAATATATAAGTGCAATGTGAGAAAATTACAGTCATTTTTAGTTTCGAAATTCCTTGACTTTCATATATCGGGAATAGATCAGGTGCAACTCAACGCTTCGCCTATGAGGCGTGCAAATCAACGCTTCGCTTATGAGGCGTGCAACTCAACGCTTCGCTTATGAGGCGTGCAACTCAACGCTTCGCTTATGAGGCGTGCAACTCAACGCTTTGCTTATGAGGCGTGCAATGGTAATAAACGGTGTTTAAGACTGGTACATAATATGCTTAAGTTGAATTTTTCAGACTACTACTAATACTTCTTAAATTAGTAGCTAGACTTCAAATCAAGACTTACGCGTGTTATGTGCAGACTGCGAAAGAGTTTATTTTTTATTCCACTACAAGTTAGCCCTTGACTGCAATCTCACCTAGAGGTAAGGGACGATTGGGAAGTGTACAACGGGTTCCCCGGACGTCCAATAAAGCCAACGAGAGGGACATGCCGTGGTGGTTTTTAGTTCGGTAAACGAGTCCCACATAACCTCTGTCCTGCCCAAAAGGACAGAGGTAGCCATAAAGCTTTTCCACCAGGCCAAAAAAAAAAAAAAAAAAAGAGGTAAGGGACGATGGAGTTAAAGATGGTAACTGGCTTACCTGTTAGAGAGAATGGCAGTTATATTTAACTCATACCCTTATCGGTTTCTACGCGACATCGTACCGTAACGCTAAATCGCTCAGCAGTACGTCTTTGTCGGTAGGATAATCACGGCCGAAGACCAGACCCGATCCTATTTATAATTTCTTCAAACTTTTTATTCCACTCTTATTTTATTGTTATATCCGTTTGATATGGAGTACTTATATAGATTTAAAAAAAAAAAAATTTACTTAACACCGCACCAGGTTTGTCTGGTTTCGAATGTATTAGCATTCGCAAATAATGCTTTATATTCATTGGTATGATAAATCACTCAAAACAATTTTCAGTTCAAAATGTTAAATGCTGATTTGGTTCCACCCATACTGCATTTCTATTTGTGGTGTTAAAATAAAGAGTAAAATAAAACGCGATCACAAAACCAAATAGCATTAAATAATAATAATAAATAATAAATAAATATACTACGACATTACACACATCGCCACCTAGCCCCAAAGTAAGCATAGCTTGTGTTATGGGTACTAAGATGACTAATGAATATTTCTATGAATATAATACACAGAATTACTTATAATATACAGATAAACACCCAGACACTGAAAAACATTCATGTTCATCACACAAACATTTTCCAGTTGTGGGAATCGAACCCACGGCCACGACTCAGAAAGCAGGTTCGCTGCCCACTGCGCCAGTCGGCTGTCGGCATTAAGTTCGATGTAACGAATGGTCTACGTCTTGTAAAATAAATTAAATCCGATTTTATCGTAGCTATGAAACTGCGTTCCAATTTCAAAAACTGATATTTGCAGTTCGGAAATTACTGTTGGTCGCAAAAAAGAGAAACTGTTGCAAATCGTCGAAAACTGCTTTTGACATTGTGTGACGTAATGTTTATTCGCGGAAAACTTGACTTGAAAAAATAATTCCATTGCTTTTCAACTGACTTTAAAGTAATTGAGGAAAAATTATGAGAGTAAATTTTTAGGATGCTCACTGTCACAAAAAACCGACACCCTGAAGTTAGCTTTAAGGTTTGACAGTGTACACTTTTAAATGTCAAAGCCTGCGGGCTCAGTCCGGTGATTTAATTGATTAAAATGTACAAAAATCTCAAATTTTAATGTTAAGTGAAACTTGGTTGCTCGATAATGAGTTAATTAGTAGATATTCCAAATATAATATGTAGAAATATTTTGATATTTGATATTTAAATAAACTTAATTTAACTAGATAAAATATTAAAACATTCAATATATTAAAAAACTTTTTTCTATGGTGTCGTTTTTTCTAAAACCGTAAAAAGTAGAAAGATAAAATTTTTGAAAAGATTTTTATCTCGTAAGTTTAACTTCTAACGCGTATACATAAGTGCACAAAGTTTTTTTTTTGGTTATAATGTAAGTCATTATGATAGAGACAATTTTATTTCGATCTTATTAATTACATGGTAAAAAAAGTTAAGTATCTACAGATAATTAATAAATTTTTATGTAAAAAAAAATACTAAATGACATTGACAGAAGCAAGGTCTTTTAGCGTGCACCTGCGTGATATCGGAACTCGGAATAGCCTTGGTAATATATTGTTTCCTTTTAGCTAGAGATTCCCCCTTCGTGTATAAAACATATTATGTTAGTGCAAACTGGTAGTTTTAGCAATTCGTACTTGAATAGTTTTTAGCTCTACTGCATCACATTGTAAGAAAGTAAAATTTATGCTTATTCCCGTCAGTAAGATGTTTTTACTCTAGATGGACCCCAAACATGACACATTAAAATCGGAGAGATAAGTTTAATAAAAAGAAAGATGAAATGTGTAAGTTATTTCTAAATTGCATCATTGCATTTCTATTTTATTATATTGTCGTGAATTGTTTTTATTTTTTTTATTCGTTTACCGAAATTTTCAATTATATAATTTTGTTATGGTGCAATCGTAATCTTGATGCACCGGAAGATTTTAAGAAAATAACGTCACAAATCGTGATGCCTAGATGACGAGTACGCCTCCATATAAAATGAATGACTCCGACCACTGAGTAATAACGTACACAAAAAGGCATTCAGCGATTATTTAAATCAAGTGACGTGTCTTCCAACAGCAAATAACGCTTAAGCAGTTAGCAGATACATTGGGCACTCAAGTAGTATATTCCTTACGCAAAATATAAATGCAAACGTTAGTTTGTTTGTTACGCTTTGCGCCTTAAGTACTTATCCAACCTTCATGAAATTTGGCATAAATATTGTCAGAGTAAACGAAAGAGAAATATGTTTTATTAAGGAAAACAATTATGTTCCTTGAAGATGGAAATGAAACGGACAGATATTATAATGTATAAGTGTACGCGCAAACACCGATAATCTTTCTATTCCCTCATTCTCATAGTCCGTTGTGGTGGCAGCTTCAACACGACCTGAACAGATCAGGCGCACGACCGACAGCTTAACGTGCTCTCTAAGGCACGGGGGTGAATATCCGCAAGTTTCTAAAACGTGGGCTGGTATTTAGAATTTCTAGATAGAAGAACGCAATACTATTTATAAGGACTGCGTCATCTGCAGTTGAACATGAAAATAACTATACCAACGAGGCAGTTAGCCTAGTTATACGACGGTTTGTAATATATCTATTACAAAATATAAACTAATATTGATTGACGAAATCGATATTATCGCGATTGTAGCCGCCGGCAAAGTCTACTGGTTACAAGACATTGAGCGATTTACTTTACCATATTGTCGTCTCTAATTCATAGTACATTATCCATACTTACTAACATTTTAAATGCGAAAATGTTTTGTTTGTTTGTTCTTTCTTTACGCCCTAACTAAGCAACTGATCGACTTCATTTTTGGCATGGGGTTAAAAGAGCAGAGATAGGACCGAGAAAAGTCATAGAATTGAGAAAGGCCGGCAAGTAAAATAGACTTATTTTTATCCAAGTAAAACGAACGGTTCCCACGGGATTCGTAAAAAATCATACTAAACGCGGAGAGCGCGAGCAAATTTAATATTTAATAAAAGGTCTGAATCGACCTTCCGATGCATCACGTCACTCTAATAGGAATCCAACCTTACTCATTTTGCAACACTGCTACGAATTCGTCATCAATAGATATGGATAAAATTAACTGCATGTCTGTAATTGCAAAATAATTGTTCTACGAGCTCTAATAAGCGCATACAATTATATGAAAGTAAGCAAAAAGACACGCAATTAAAATTTTTTGTCTTTCTTTTAATTTTTTCTAATTTTTATTATTACCTTGATTGAACCTTGATCTCAAAAAGCAGTTTGAAGATTATAGAGGGAGCTATGTAGGCTCTCAATACCGGTAGGTAACATACGCAAGTTGATGGCATTGCGCTAGGAAGTTTGTGTGTTAGTTTTCGAAGATATATTGGCAATTGTAGCAGTGTACAGTTTTAAACAAATTTACGTGTGAAAGTTAAGGATGCGTACCCGATATTGAACTCGGCCCTCCCGAAAGGAATCCCGATGTGTAAACCATCGATTTTTATTATAAGTATCACGAGCTGTCCGTTTTAGTAAGCGGTCACTTACAACAATCTACTAAAAATGTTGGAAACATTACATTCTGGCATCACTGACCTACAATATCTCACTGTATGACCTAGCCGGACGTGACTTTACTACTCAGAAGTCTTTCACCAATGTGACTCATTGGCCAGGCCCGTAATATGACGTCGTCCTGACTCCTGACGTCATATTGTAACGGAACTAAGCTTTTGTGACGAAGAGTCACTATAGACGCATACGCCTAAGAGTGCGCGTATATGTTTTTCTATAGCTATAATTTACGAACCAATCACCTTATTGTAAAGGGAAAAACCATTTCACGTCCTAAAAGTGTCGCCCTGTGTCCAACAACCTGGGTCTTATGTGCCTTTAATAACACCGGCTTTCATTGCGGACCACATCAATGCTTATTAACATAAATAAGATAGACATATAGATATATAGATAAAGTCTTAATTGTACAAATTACAGAGAAAACAAATTAAGAAAGAAGATAAATTAACGGAATAGCTGACTGATAAAAATCTAGTCAAGTTAAAACAAACAAAAACAATATCTTATCGAAAAACATTATTATTCTGAGTACTTTGCTGATATTTAAGGCCTAAATTAAATTAATTATAATTATATAGCATCGGAGTAATTTAATTAATTTATATAATCGACGTACTCGAAACCTCAATGTATTTAATTTTTTTAAGTTATTTTTTTGCTAAAAAACGATTCACATATATATGTAAGAGAAAACAGTGTCAAGTAAAATTATGAAAAACTAATTTCTCATTTGTCAAGTAGAATGCCACAACTATGCAGAGATTAAATTAATTATTAGATTAAATAATAAGTAAGTTTATAGATAAAAAAATTATGAAGAAATAAGTGTTGTTTTTATATTATACGTTAACACTAAAAGTTTTTGCAATCACGTGGGCCATCTGCTATTTAAATAAAATGTTTTTAGAAGTTGCCATATTGGTCGGACGGTTTGTTGAATGTTGACACATTATGAATGCCTACGTAACAAAACAAACTAAATTATTGCATAAACAAATATCATTGACCTTCTTTGATTCAATATTGGTTACATTATAATATACTCGCGCTTCCTGTATCGATACGGTAGTGTTTAACAGGTCTATCAAGTAATTTGTTTATGAATCAGCAGCTATGCTACGAGTATATCAAACTAAATATTTGTTAGTACTTTTTAAGTGAAGACTTCTTTAGCCGCGTTGATTGTTTTGGTAATGCAAAACTTTATGGGTTCGAGTCACTGATGACCTTGACTTATATTATCAAAATCAAATTTTGACACTGTATCAAAATTTGATCCGCCATTTTGAGAGAGATTAAGATATATTTTATTTAGCGAAACACCTCTGAAAAATGTATTATTAGTGATTTCGATTATATATATATATATATACATATTTTTATAATACACACATCGCCATCTAGTCCCAAAGTAAGCGTAGCTTGTGTTATGGGTACTAAAATGAAGGACGAATATTTGTATGAATATTGTACAGAAATACTTATAATATACATATACACATCCAGACACTGAAAAACATTCAAGTTCATCACACAAATATTTTCCAGTTGTGGGAATCGAACCCACAGCTTTGATTCAGAAAGCAGGGTCGCTGCCCACTGCGCCAATCGGCCTTAATATATATCACTACATTTTATTTTTCTCTATAACTGAACAATATATTCAGGAATCTCGAATAGTGATTAAACGTTATCGTAAAATTAACTAACTCCGGTTTGGGGTTTTTTTAATTCCACAGGCACAGTCCCGGGATATAAATCCAATATATGGATATAAATACAACCCATCTCCCTGCAAAATTCCGTCAGCATCTATTTAGCTTTTAAACTGTGCATGGCTAACGTGGATAATATATTTTTTCCCTGGTTCTAGTGGAGTTTTGTAGGATAAAAACTATTTTATCCCGTAAAAGAAAACCAAACCGAAACAGTAAGTAAATAACAAATGTAGTAAGTAAATGACAAAGCATAACAAAATACGTGGTTCGCATCGCAATCTAAAAGATTGACAGGATAACTGACAGTGTGACAGACTCGACGTTTTGTTCTGAAACCTATTAGCCGTAATGCTAAGGGAAACTGTAACTACTTTACCATTCTGGGTATTAGTATGTCACACGCATAAATAAACATTTAACGTACTCATAACGGAACACCGTTTATGTATTATCGTTTATTAGCAGAATATTTGATAAACATGGTGCGCGATAAACGCGGTATTTAAATTCTTTTTAACCGACTGAAAAAGGAGGAGGTTCTCAATTCGTCGGAATCTTTTTTTTTTATGCATGTTACCCGATTACTCGAAGTTGCCTGAACCGCTTTCAAAAATTCTTTTTTTTGTTTTAAAGGGCTCTACAGATGGTTAAAATTTTATCGAAATCGGTCGAGCTGTAATTAAAAAATCATCGGTAATGTAACCCAAAGTAGCAAATGTTTGCTTATAAAGTTTATTATATGGCGTGCGCTGAGAAAAGTATTGATGATACATAAAAAGTAAGCAAAAGAGTTTTTGGCTTTTTAGTTCGTGGGCGTATGTTGAAGTTTTTCTTTTTTTAATTTAAAAATAATTATATTAAATTAAGTTCTAAGCGATAAGGCCGCCTTTTGTATTCTAACCAAGTCTTCGTGTTCCATTCGTCCTTTATATTCCTAACTGTGTAGTGGTGTACGAATAAAGAGTTTAAATAAAATAAATAAGTTATCGTACATTCTGACAAGTGCATGCTGAGACTGCACAAAAGTTAAATGATGTGTCATTATTAACTTAAGGCTTAAATTTTATCCATAACTTATAATACATGTAATTTTGTTGGTGGTCCTAATAAAAATAAATAAATAAGGCAAGTGTATTAATCTGTTTAGAACATCCCTACTATGTTTGGAAAATATAATACGAATGTTCCTGTGTCGACTAATTGAGTTCAACCTTTTTTAACTGTCTCAAAAAAGAGGAGCTTTTTGAGTCGTGGCCGTGGGTTCGATTCCCACAACTGGAAAATGTTTGTGTGATGAACATGAATGTTTTTCAGTGTCTGGGTGTTTATCTGTTTATTATAAGTAATTCTGTGTGTTATATTCATAGAAATATTCAACGGCTATCTTAGTACCCATAACACAAGCTATTCCTAGGTCCTATATAAATTTTGAACAACGGACTTAAAAAAATACAGGAAATCAACCGCGATTGCTGCTTTCGCATAAAATTGCGTTTTTCAACGGAAATATTTACGTGTATGATAATTAGATTTTATTACACATTATTTTTTTTGTTATTAAATAGTCGCGAGGTTTCGGCGACGACAAAGATAAGGGGGCTGTCTGAAAACCAGTAGTGCGCCTTTAAGTGTGCAGCTATATTGAGCCAGCTCCATTGTCACATATTTTTATTTTATTTGAAACTTATTAATGATACAAATGTTACATTTTACAACAAATGTGTGACAATTATGACGAATTATCTTTCTTTCTTTCAAATAATTCAAGAATGTAGATGTAAAATTCAATAAAATATTATAAGCGCCATTCCGAAATATTTCCTTGCATGAAAGAAAGTATAGCATTTTTAGCTGTATATTCTCTAATTTTGTAATTTGAAGTAGTTAATAATGCTGCTTAGACTTAAAAGGGTTCTGGAGTCATTAAAAACGGACTAAATGCAAGTTCATCCAAGTAATCGTTGAAACTTAATTTCGCTTAGCCTATAGTATTAAAATTAAGATCTTACCTTCTATATCCACATTCTCTCCACTAGAAGACTCTGAAGCGTCATCTTCTAACTTCTTCTCTGTTACTATAGTCATGCTGTTCTGTCCACAGTCGTTCTGAGATCTCTTATCCGTAACGGAGTGAAACTGTGGACAATGAGAGAAAAACTTAAAAATATATAAACTTTTTATCATTTACCACAGATAAACATCATTGTCATGGGTACAGGCCATTAATCTTACATGAGAGAGAGATGAGGAGCAGTGGGCAGCGACCCTGTTTTCTGAGTCCAAGGCTGTGGGTTCGATTCCCACAACTAGAAAATGGTGTCTGGGAGTTTTATCTGTATTTTATATGTATTTACGTATATTATTCATAAACATATTTATCAGTCATCTTAGTAGCTGGTACTCATAACACGTATGTACGGAGTGTAAATATTTAAAAAAAAAAACAAATTGTTATCATGTGCCACGAACCCAAAGAACCCCAAGAGTCCCAAGGACTTTTGGGCATTCAGGTTTCCTCACGATGCTTTCATTCGCCGTTAAAGAAATTGATGTTTAATTGCTTAAAACGCTCATAACTCTAAAAAGGTATGGATTTGCTGGGGATCGAACTTGGTCTTCTCCAAAGGGCAGCCGAAGATTTACCCACTGTCACGCCTTTCATCGCGAACCCTTGTGTTCCTTAAACTATCTTCAACTAAGCAACATTGTTGCAATGCTGTGTTCCAGTCTAAGGAGCGTGGTTGCTGGTGTAATAAAGGCACATGAGACACAACACCTAAGCCTCAAATTGTTAGCCCCATAGCGGACGTTGCAGGACGTGCTCCTTGCATCCTGTGAAGTGCTGCTATATTCATAGGCGTTGGTTTCTAAAACTTTTTTACTCTATCATTTATTATTTTTCTTTTTAATTATTAACAATAAATTAAAAAACACTATTAAAAATTTATAAAATAAAACTTCCACCCTCCGCTTGCGGGGCTTTTGAATGCCCAAGCAACCGGTGGTCAGGGCTCCAGAGTGAGGAACCTCCTCACAATACGCGCCGTTTCAAGGACTACTGCTTTATGTATCCGACTCTTGATCCAACAAACAAGCGAAAGCTTCTTAAGATGTTGGTCGAAGCTTTTCGCGAGAAGACCACTGACTGAAACGACGATCGGAACAACAACGGTCGACTCAACATTCCACATGGCGGTAATCTCGTGAGCAAGGTCCAAGTAGATACTTTTTCCTTTTCAGTTTTCACCAGATTATCGTCATGTGAAATAGTAATGTCAATGACGTTGTATGTTCATAGGCGTTGGTGTCTATATTATTAGTATACAAAAAAACAACTTTCAAAGCTAATAACGTTAATCAAAATCACTCAAACGTACAGTGAAACTTGACCGTGAACGTATCACGGCCATCGTCCAGTTAAATGCGGAAAAAACATCATTGAATTCTAGTTCTATATTTGATTTTGTGTTAACACAGCCTAATATGTTTTCGCAAATTGTTATGTGATCTAGTGAAATTTTTTAAACAAATATGCGATATAACTTGTGGTAGGTTTGGGAGTTACATTTTACCAAGTATTTTAAATCAGATCATATAGGAGAGTGGCAGTGGCGTGCACAGGGTTTTTGGCAAGGGTATGCATAAAGCAGGTCATCATCATCATCTCAACCAATTGACGTCCACTGCTGGACATAGGTCTTTTGTAGGGAGTTCCACAATGCACGGTCCTGGGCCGCTTGCCTCCAGCGGCTCCCAGCTACTCGCCTGATGTCATCTGTCCACCTCGTTGGGGGCCGACCTACGCTGCGTTTACCGGTGCGGGGTCGCCATTCCAGCACCTTAAGACCCCAACGTCCATCGGTTCTTCGAGCTATGTGCCCCGCCCATTGCCACTTCAGCTTCGCGACTCGCTGAGCTATGTAAAGCAGGTACAGGGCATAAAATGGAAATGTTCACCTTTTGTGCATGTATGAAGTGCACGCCACTGGAGAGATCAGAGTCGTAGCAGTAGGTAGTAGGTAACCTTAGTGAGGCAATCCGTAGAAGAACCAAAGTTACCTATATATTTGAAAGCGAATTGGCAAAGCAAACTCGGAAGACTCTAGTCTAAAAGTTGCAGTAGGTGGGTTTAAGACTAAAAGAGAAGGATTCGTTTGTCCAGCGGATAAAGTCAATTTGCACAAATTAATATTCCACTGTATTTTTCTCGCCAAGTTTCCAGAATATATTTTTATTTTTTGCAAGGCATTATCTTTTAGAGTGCCTCTGACAAGGTTTTGATCAAAGAAACGTCATCTTTAAACATCCGTTGTTCCTTTATAATTAATTGAATATAATTTTTATGTGTTTACATGTATTATCTCGATTTTCATAACGTTAGGACGTATTCGGCTGCTATTTCAAGCTATTTTTATTGATTTGGAGGGCAGCGAAGTTTCTATCGCGCTATTCAAAATCACATTTAAACACCATTAGCATTTATACGGTGTACCAAATCCATGTTTATGATAAAATACCATTGGAAAGGACTACACTTTCGGGGGGCAGTTTGAATCCCAGCACGCACCTATAACTTTTCTAAGTTATGTGCTTATAAGGCAATTAAAATATCACTTGCTTGAACGTTGAACGAAAACATCGTGAGGATACCTGCATACCTGAGAGTTCTCCATAATGTTCTCAAAGGTGTGTGGGGTCCACCAATCCGCACTGGGCCAGCGTGGTGAAATACGGCCTTAACCCCTTCTCAGTATATGCCCAGCACTGGGCCGATAATTATTAATTAATTAATTATTTTCTACGATAAGATAATTAATAATTAAGTATTATATAGATTAAATAAAATTATCCTATTCATAATAAAGATTGACATATATTCTATAAAATTCCTGACTACTTTATTCCCGGCACGATGTAGCATTGTTGCCATTTTGAACATTATTATTCCTATCCCATTTAAATTCTGAGCGCTTGCAAAACTATTTACTTTCGCGTTAAATTAATATAACCGCAAAATAAACTGTCATTCGGTGCAATATTTATTGGTGGTATTGTAAACTCTATGCAGCGTTCATAACCGAGTGGTTAGTACTTCGAATCCCAGCAAGTACCTCTAACTTTTCTAAGTTATTGTGCTTTAAGCGATAAGAATATCACTTGCTTCAACGGTGAAGGAACACATCGTGAGGAAAGCTGCATGCCAGAGAGTTCTCCATAATGTTCTTAAAGTATAGTAAGTTCTTAAGCTCTGTATACTACGGCCTAATCCCTTCTCATTATGGGTGGAGACACGTGCCCAGTAGTAGGTTGGTAATGGGTTGATATGATGATAATCTGCACCACTAACAACAATATCGAAATATATTTGTAGCAATAAGTTTTTTATAACAATAACTATCCGTAATTTATAACTTGACGGCCGACTGGCGCAGTGGGCAGCAACCCTGCTTTCTGAGTCCTATATTATACTACTAGCTGTGGCCCGCGACTTCGTCTGCGTTTGATTTTGTTTTTAAATTATTCAGTATCGCTAAGCCTTAAATGCGTATAGTAGTGTATATATATATATGTAACATGTGACTGTCAATTAATTATAGACAAATAATTTGCAATAAAATAAAATTGCAACTATAATTAAAGATCTAAGCTAATCTCTCTTAAGTTGGACCAGACTGCTCACGGTGTGCCAATTTAATTTAAAATCGGTTAAGTAGTTTAGGAGTCCATCGCGGACAAACATCGTGACAGGAGATTTATATATATTAAGATATTATGGGTACTACGCTTACTTTGGGGCTAGATGGCGATGTGTCTATTGTCGTAGTATATTTATTTTTTATTTACTTATCTAATTTATAGCTCAAATTAACACTATCAACAAAAAATACTTTCTCATTTTTGTATCAATTTATTTAATTCATTGTCTTAATTTTACTCACCGTATTAAACACTAAAGTTTTGAAGTATTTTCTTTAATTAAACAAAGTGTAAAAAATCACAAATCAAAACATCAGAACTGTTTTTTAAACCTTTGTCCTTTCGGTATTTTTTTCACCACTGTAACCGTTGAGTTATTAAAGCTGTAATTTATAGCTTGAATAAAATAAAGATTTAATTCACATTTTTAAATAAAAAATAATTCGAACATCAGTTGAAATGATATTGGCCTCGCTATTCAGTAGACACTGATCGAATGATCGTGACAAACTGCGATAAACTGGCGTAGGTAACAATTTTCCTTCTTAGCGTTAACTTATTTACTTTATTACTTTGGAATAATCCACCATGTTACAAAGCAATATACTGATTCTCACCGGTTTTGGTGTTAAATTTCGGAACATCGTGAAGATCTGAATTGTGTTGAACTTTTGTATTAACTCATAAAAGTTTACTTTGTATTTAGATCGTACGAAAGCGGTTTTGAGTTTCGTGATAACAAATAAGGCATTTTATTTGTCTCCAAGTTTCGAAGTGAATGTCGAAATTTTGGTACACCTTACCTACAACAACCTTAGACCTATAAATTCAGTTGTTCTAATTACAAGACTAACAAATATGAAAAAGGCGTTTGTGCGTCTGTTTGTTTCTTTAAACCCTAACTAAGCGTTCAATCCACTTGATTTTTTGCGTTGATTTAGTTGAAAGGGCGGATATTACCTAATAATACTTGCTACTTGTTTTACAGGAAAACAAATAGTTCTCTCTCTCTCTCTCTCTTTCTCTTATAAATAACAAATAACAGTAATAAACGCGGATGAGGAACTCGGGTAACATCTAGTCACATCATAAAACTTTTTTTCTTCTTTTCGACTGATATAGCTGACTCGTTAGCTCGTAGTAGTTGGCATGTTGGTACTACAGATTGCGAGGACGAAGCTTTCTTTCACCGTTGTAGCAAGTGATATTTTAATCACTTAAAACGCACTTAACTCATAGTAGTTGGCAAGTTAGAGGTGCTGGAATTTGAAATCGACCACCGGAAAATGCAAGCCCAAGTGCACTATTGCAACAACGCTTCAAAGATCAAGTCGAACTTGAATATAAAACTTTATTTTCTCGACTACGACTAAAAACGACAACAATTATAAATACATCCACACAACATTATTAATTAATTCAAGAACTATAAATTTCTGTATAGTTACATAAGTTTTTCATTTCCTCTAACCAGGAATCAAACGGCTTGCGATACGATGTCGAGTCGTATTTACATTGTTATGAAATTTAAGAAACATTCCCAGCACAAGATATGCTTGAAGTAATAAAAGCAAGCGGCTTTTTCAATAGCAATGTCATTTTTGAACGAGTTTTACTCGGTCTCATGTCTGGATGTAGTTAGTGGATTCTTCGTTTACCAAAGTAATAATTTACGGACAAAGTAGATGTCCCATCTGATGGGAAATGTTGAAGAACGTGGGGATAAGACTTGGAATAATACTATTTTTTACTTTTTACATTTGACATATCGTAGAGTTTCCCCCTACAACTACTTGATACAGAATGAATGCTTGAGAAGGTAATGCTTCTACTTTTATACGGCTCAGATACCGTTTGCAATGTTGACAACAAAACGAACCAATAATAATATTTTACGATATTACTTTCCGGTAAGTTATTTCACAAAATATATCGTTATTATTCTATTTGGAATACATTAAATATTTACACAAGCATTATTAGGAATTATATAAAGCAAAATAGAACTATTAAAGCAATTCTATATTAATTAATCTTGTAGTGACGTCACAACATGTTTATGGCGTAGCTTAGGTATCAGCCAGGGGAAAAAAACAAAAACTTTCGCCTACAGAACAACACCTCGCAGGGCATGCAAGGAACACATTCTAAAAAGTGCCTAAATCTGGTGTTAAGCCTCATATGCCTGTTTAATTTACTCAATTAGGTTTAAAGACATTTATTCCCATAAAAAGACCTTAGTCACTTACATAGGAAACTTAATTTTCTATAATAAATCTGTAATGTAGGTAGTTTAATAATTAGCCCGCACTTCATTATGTTGTTCTACCAATAAACCATTCTGCGATAGTCCGTCGTTTTATTAAGTACATTACATTTTGGCGCAGTCGGTTATTTTAATTAAAATCATGCCTTTTGGTAAAATCGAGCCTTTTGACGTTAGTTCCCACAACTGGGATGCATATTGTCGTCGGGTGAAGCAATTTATTGCGTTAAATAACATCAGTGAAGATTTACACGTGGCCACGTTGGTAACACATGTCGGCATTGCATGTTACGAATTGATGTGCGACTTGTGTTCCCCGGATTTACCGGAAGACAAGAAGTTTGAACAATTAGTGAAGATTGTCAAAGACCACTTGGAGCCACAAAGGTCGGAGATCGCAGAGAGACATATGTTCCGGCAAAGGAAGCAAAGGCAAGGGGAGATAGTGAGTGATTATTTGAAAAGTCTAAAACATCTCGCCAAACATTGCAATTTTCGGGATTCTTTGGAGGTAAATTTGAGAGACCAGTTTGTTTCTGGCCTTCAAAGTGAAGATATGAGGTCACGATTGTTTGCCGAGCGGAACATCGATTATAAGCGAGCAATAGAACTCGCATTGGCGCTCGAGGCAGCGGAGAGACATGCAGCGGAGGCAGCGTCCGGGGCGAGCTCCAGCGCCATCTCGGAAGGGCTGCATCGCATCAGATCCTCACCAGCGCGCGCAGAGCGCGGGCGCATGGAACGGCGCGAGGGAGCGGATGGCTTGCAGGCAGACGCGGCGGCCAGGGCCGGTGCGCTGAGCCTCGAGGGCTCACGGTGCGGCTGCTGGCGTTGCGGGCGCAGCGGGCATCCGCCGTCCCGGTGCCGCTACAAGTTCTACAGCTGTGATTCGTGTGGGCAGAGGGGCCACCTGAAGGTCGTGTGCGGTAATGTTGATAAGTGTAGTGATGCGGTTATACAGAAAAACACAAAAGGTCAGTTGTTTTTTAATGATTCCGATGACAGTGTTTTAGATTTTTATAATATAATTTGCGAGGGTAATGACGGCCAGTATTATATCAAATTAAACGTAGAAAAGTCTGTAGTTAAATTTGAAATAGATACTGGTAGTAAGATCTCTGTAATTTCAAAGCATTTTTATGATAATCATTTTTCTAGCGTTTGTTTACAACATAAAAATTTAAGGTTAAGATCTTACACAGGTAGTGTTATTGAACCTCTCGGATATATGATGGTAAATGTACAATGTAAAAATCGTTTGTATAAATTACCGTTGTATGTTGTTGAAAACGGCGGCCCTCCTTTACTAGGCCGTGCCTGGATAAGAATTTTACAAATCGATATCACAAATTGCCATAATTTATCCGAAAGATGCGAAAATGATAATACTATAGAATTATTAAGGAAAGAATTTCCCGAGGTTTTCGCTGATGGGCTTGGGACTTTTAAAACTCGAATGCAGTTGCATTTAGCTGACAAGACTCCAATTTTCGTTAAATCGCGCCCGCTTCCCCTCGCACTTCGCGCGCCGTTCGAGCGCGAGTTGGAGCGGTTGCAGCGAGATGACGTCATTTATAAGGTAGACCGTTCTGATTACGGTACGCCTATTGTTCCTATAATAAAAAAAAATGGAGACATTCGTATTTGTGGAGACTTTAAGGTCACTATTAATCCGCTATTAAAAGATTTTCATTATCCTCTTCCACAAATTGAAGATATATTTGCTACCCTTGGGGGAGGCGAACAGTTTTCTAAATTAGACTTGTCCCACGCCTATCAGCAAGTGTTATTAACGGAGGACTCGCAACCCATGACCGCTATAACTACACACATAGGCACCTTCGTTTACAAGCGAGTACCTTTTGGAATAAAATGTGTTCCTGAGTATTTTGAAAAGTTGATCGAAGAAACTCTGTGTGGCTTATCCTCTACTGTAGCTTTTCAGGACGATATTTGTGTGACTGGCAAAGACAGAGAGACTCATTGTAAAAATTTACGTGCCGTTTTAGCCCGATTAAAAGAGGCCGGGTTGCGAGTAAATTGGTCTAAATGTGAATTCTTTAAGGACAGTGTAACATACTTAGGATACAAAATTGATAAAAAGGGTCTACACACTGATGCAAATAAGATAAAAGCTATTGTTTCGGCGCCATCACCGAAAGACGTAACGCAATTAAAAAGTTTTATTGGTCTCGTTAACTTTTACAATAAATTTTGTGTTAACATGAGTTCTGTATTAAAACCTTTATACGATTTACTAAAGAAAAATGTAAAATGGTATTGGAGTTGCGAATGTGAAAGTGCCTTCAAAAGAGTTAAAAACATTCTCAGTAGTTCGCCTGTGCTAGCACACTACGATCCCAAGTTGCCGTTGCTGTTGTCGGTGGACAGTAGCGCGTATGGACTCGGCGCGGTTCTCACGCACCGCTACTCCGACGGATCGGAACGTCTTATCAGTTGCGCCTCGCGTACTCTTAATGAGGCCGAGCGTAATTATTCGCAGCTAGATAAAGAAGCCTTAGCCATAATGTTTGGAGTCAGCAGGCATGATAAGTATCTGTTTGGTCGGCATTTCATTTTGCGCAGCGATCATAAGGCTTTAAGCTATATCTTCGGTAAAAACAAAGGTATTCCGCAAACGGCGGCTAGCCGTTTACAGAGATATGCAGTTCGCTTAGCTGCGTACAACTTTGACATCGAATTTATTTCTTCGGCTAGAAACTGTTTCGCAGATGCGTTGTCTCGTTTGCCTTTAGAAGAAAACGTTAATCGTCAAAGTATCGTTTCAAGTAATAATAACGGAAATAATAGTTATTTATTTTTTATAGAGGACAAATTGCCTATAACGTTTCACGAAATTAAATATCAAACTGCTAAAGACACTACTTTAAACAAAATTGTAGGGTATGTTAAGTTCGGATGGCCCGAACAAATTGAATCGGATCGTTACAAACAATATCATTTAAGGCGGGAAAATATTTTTTTAGAACAGGGATGCTTGGTTTGGGGATATAGAGTAATTATCCCTGCCAGTTTGCACTCCGCTGTGTTAGACGAATTACATTCCGGGCATATAGGCGTTGTTAAAATGAAACAGCTGGCTCGGAACTATCTGTGGTGGAGCGGCTTGGACGCCGATATTGAGCGCGTGTGTCGCGAGTGCACCGCATGCGCCGCGCTGCGCGCACAGCCGCCGCCCGCGCCGCTGCACTCGTGGGAGTGGCCGGTGGAGCCTTGGTCGCGGTTGAATGTTGACTTTTTAGGTCCGTTTCGTAATAAATATTATTTAGTTATTTTAGATGCTCATTCCAAATGGTTGGAAGTGGAACCAGTGCCAAATACTTCGGCAGTTACCGTTATATCTTGCCTGCGCAAAATATTTGCCCGGTTCGGTCTATGCAAGGTCATTGTGAGCGACAATGGTCCACCATTTTCTTCATCCGAATACTTACATTATTTGAATAAGAATGGAATCAAGCGAATATTAGTCGCCCCATATCATCCATCGAGTAACGGTGCAGCTGAAAACGTTGTTAAAACTGTAAAGCTAGTATTAAAGAAGGCTATAATCGAAAACGTGAATTTAGAAAAAGCGTTATGTACATTTTTATTTACATACAGAAATACAGAACATTGTACCACTCAAAAAGAACCCTCCGTGGCACTTTTGGGACACAGGTTACGCGGCAGGTTAGATCTTTTACGACCGAATACCAGAGATGTCATTCGCGATAAACAATCAAGTCAAGAAGAACGTCGCGGTGGCTCATTGCGAGAAATGAGCACTGGAGACCGGGTTCTGGTCCGGAACTATAATAATAATTTAGTAAAATGGAAGGAAGGTGTAGTGTTGGATAGAACCGGTCCCGTCTCCTATGTTGTCAAAACAGACGATGACAATCGTACTAGTAGAAGACACGTTGATCAAATACTTGACAAAAATTATAAAAAATCTAGGTATACTTTAACAGGCATGGTGGATAATGAAAACTCGGGAGAAAGAGAGATGAATGATGAAGCGTTCAAAAGTTTCGATAATTCTGTTGTCGGCTCGTCTCCTGTAACAGATACAGAAAATCAGCTAGTAAAGGCACCTTCACCTTCTCAAGCGATTCCCAATACGAATAGTCCTCTTCGTATGGCATTAAGACCGCGGGTCAAAAAGATGATGAAATTGTAATTAATTAAGTGATGTAAATATTTAGTTTTTTTTTATTGGCTTTTATGTAAATCCAATAGTTAAATTTGGAGAAGAGCAGTGTAATGTAGGTAGTTTAATAATTAGCCCGCACTTCATTATGTTGTTCTACCAATAAACCATTCTGCGATAGTCCGTCGTTTTATTAAGTACATTACAAAATCAATAAATTAGACTAAACTAAATTCAATTTTACTATTATCTACTCATTCAATGTATTCATCTTTAAATTTATTGGTATTACTTAATATATAAGAAGCTAATTTAGTTTTGAATACATTGAATGAGTATACATTTTTTATAGGTATAGGTGTAGGTTTATTTTAAAATTTGGCGCCTTCAAAGGTAAGGGATTTTTTACAATAATTTGTTCTAGTTCTAGATAACTGACTCAACGAGTTTTATTTTTCTTTTTTGTGAAAGTGATATTAGTGTGGATTGTTTTCTTTATTGATTTTCTAATAAAGATGCACGTACTATATACTCGTATATATATAATTGATAAATGTATTAATCGCCAATTAAACCGGCAACCACGCCCTAAATACCGTTGCACATATTTATTGTTTCGATTGATGAATTCCTTAATGACAAGGCTGCTTGGAAGCAGGCAACTCCGCTCTCATCTCTTACAAAACAGAAAATTTCTATAGATTGTTAAACTATAAAATGATGTTGGACAAGAGCATTCTGCTGAGTTTCTTGCCGGCTCTTCTCAGTGAAATCTGCCTTCCAAACCGGCTTAGAGTCACTTCAAACAGACTGACTTGACGTTTCAAAAGTGCTTATAAATTTAGGCCTACTTGAAATAAATGCATTTTGATTTAGATTTTTTTGATTTTGTTTGGTGGCAGATATAAGCAGTAGTATCTACTTCCCCGGATGTGAAAAAAAAGCTCTAATAATACTAAAAAGCATAAAAGCTGTACCTACTACTAAAAAGCATTGGAGACAATTTTGTTAAATATAAATCTCTAAAGAAAACTAAATTTATGTGTCTAAAAATAGTGCTATCCCTTACCAAAAGGTATAATGTAAAAACCACTAGAGCACTACCTTTAAACACGGCATTAATTAAGTTTTGTTTAGTTAATCAGTACCATTAGAATGTCTGATTTGACGTGAGCTTAGACCTTCAAATTTTTAAACGACTTCGTAGGACACTTACTTATAAAACGAGATTATAGTGACCTTCTGCTTAAATAACTCAAATCACGTACACACGACCCTATTAAAATTATTTTGATATTTTGAATAACATAACAAAGGTCTAATGCTAAAGTACAGCTTCATATTTTTCAGCCCCAACAATAAAACGACGAGGTGTTTTAAGTCCCATTTTGATTTTATGAAAATGTTGATATTTATGTAATATGAATAACTATGTCTTTACAATTATTCATTGTAAAGTCAACATCTCTTGAGGATGCTTCGGTTTCGGAGCGAAACGTGCGTAGAGGTTACATTGCCGGAGATCTGTTTGTTGTGGATTATAAGGATTAAAAAAATTATAAATTACACCATACAGATTCTTCTGCTTTTCGCAGAGTATAGCGAATTAAGCTTAATTTTCATAATTAATCATAGATTTCTACAAAGTAACGCCTGCTTCTATCCGATTTTGATTTTGTTTTTCGTTTGAAGGGCGAATTAGTCTGAGAGTGTTCTTAGCTATGTTTGATGAAAATCGGTCAAAAATCTTCGCCGCAGCTAAATGGCGGATTACTTATTTTTTCACAGCGCCCTCCATATGGATATTAAATAAGAAAACTTAAATTTGTATGTGTTGATACCAAGATAAGCCAAACTAAATTAATAGATTAAAAACCAAGATGGCCGCCACCCAAAATGGCGAATTTCATTTTTCTCACATCTGCAATATGGGTTAGTGAAAGGACTTGACTAGTGGACTACTCTTCACTATATTAAATGGCATTGAGGAATTTTAACTAGCTAATGGTAAACTAAAAAAAAAGTGTTATTGTGATAAAAATAATAATTAATGCCGTGACCGTTCCAATGATCTAAATCTACCACTGAACTAACTAAAGTTATTATACAATTCATACAAACCCTTGTTAATTCTTCGATCTAGTTAAAAAAGCTTTATAAAGTTAGTATGGCTTTCGTTACGTAGCAATCATTAGCAGTTTTGCAAGATCTGAAGAAATGGCAGCCATTGAACACGACGGCTAGGCTAGATTGGCGCTCGCAAGGATTTGTATAGCTCTTTTGAAATCGACGTTTCAACGGGCAAGAAAACGGCCGGAATGCAATTCAAATTCGAAATATCAAGTTTTTGGATGCTAAACCTATTCTATTTACATTTTTGCTTGGCGATAAATATTATTTAACAGGTAATTGAAATAACTTCCACAGACTATCTTTATACATATATATTTCTTGTGTGCGTGTGTATGTCACTGAACTCCTCCGAAACGACTGGACCGATTTGAATGAATTTTTTTGGTATGCGTTTGGGTGGCACCCTGGATGGTTTAGAATCACAAATCAGCCCGACAGATTGCGCTGGGGTCCGCTAGTAATGTATAAAATATATAGTGGCCTTTTTTCCACTACAGATTAGCCTTTAACAGCAATCTCAACTTGTGGTCACTGGTGCTAAATGATAACCTGTTAGGAGTATGGCAGTTTTATTAAACCCCTATTAATGTGTTTCTACGCCGCATCGTACGTGGTAGTAACTAGCCCAAAACTCCCCCTGATAAAGATCGAACCCTATCCCCCCATTTATAAGATCATAGACCTCACCACTGCGCCAAGTAGTTCGGCAGTAAGTTAATCGAAATACTTAGGCATTTTTAACTAATTTGTGCAATCCATATGTTTGACGTAAGCTTACAGAAAAATCCTATTATAATATTAAGGATTACTTAAACGATAAAAAAGCTTGGGTGTCAATTTGGGTGATAACAAAAAAAATACCCGGCTAAGTTTGTTGTGGGCTCTTCTTAGACCATGGCGCGTTTGGAACCCTCGAAGCTTTAGGTTTAAGTTTGCGAACGAAGTTATCACCATCCCCTTACAATTATGTAAACATATATGTATGAACGTTTAATAAGTGCCTGTGATAGGCCTACATGAATAAATAAATTTTGAATTAGATTTTGATTTTGATTGAAAGACATCACAGTTTAAAGTATTCAAATTCAAATCTCTTTTAATCACAGCCTCCAACGGAAAGTATTTGATAACACACCATTTAATTAAGGCGAACAGCGAATAGTATCCATTTTGACGCGTTGATGCGTTGATGGATTATTAGCTAATTGCTAGAGCATCGCGTGGTCTTCATTACTTAGCGTATTTAGCGCCTAATAACTGTTATAATCATCACAAATTAAAGGCAATTTATTAATAGCTCTTGTAACATAAATAGGATACGAACTTTTTAGGAACGATTACCTTGCAACAATATGACGTTTGTTTTTTTTGCTCATATTTTATCAAATGTTTTATCTTTACCTTTGACTTTTTTTTTAATTTAGAGTAACTAGTGGTTTCCCGTTGCTATAGTGACGATTAAAAAACACCTTTTAATGTTTAATTATCATCTTAGTAGCCATAACACAAGCTATGCTAACTTTGGGGCTAGATGGTGATGTGTGTATTGTCGTAGTTTATTTATTTATTATGTTATTCGAAATTCATACCAATACGACCGTCTTTCTATTTGTTTAAAAGCGTTTATTTGTTAGTTTGTTACCTATTTTCCCATCTGTCATGATAAATTTAGCACATTCCCGGAACATAAACTAAAATTCTGGCCAGTTGGACATGGATACTTTTTACTTTGGAAAATAACTAAGATAGCGTTCTGAGGATTAAAAAAATATGCTTTGGAACTTCCAACAAAATTTGTATCTTGCATTCTGGGTAACTGAGGTCGCAATGCCGTGCTGGCATTGGGACCCCAAAATTTATCGGTTAATGACTGTGGCGTGCACTGGAATTTGGACAAAGGTAAAATGTGCAGTTTTATGAAAATGGGTAGGCAGCGCTTTTGTGCATATATGAAGTCCATGCCACTGGTTGATGTTTATTTCAATACGGACCTTGTACATTTTCATACCAAAAACCTCGGAAGAAGTTGCAGCCTAGGTAAGTAAGTGCGTTTTTTGTTTTTTGAAAGTGAATCTTAGCTTTCTTTTATTCATCTTTTGTAACATTTAAATGTTTTGTATCGAGCGGTGTAGATTTTGGTCATTCGTGCATAAACTTCCATAAAAAGTATTTCGTAATCTCAGATTACAAGCTAAGTTAAACAAAAACCTCTGAATACTGTTTAATAATTATATTGTCGGCCACTACGTTTGAAAGCTATTCAAAATTCACATCTCGTTCAGTCAGTCGGTCAGTAGCTATTTATTATGGTAATTTTTATATTTGGCGACAATTATGACTCTGTGCAACTTTTTTACCATAATCCGTGTTTGAAGTTAGTAGTAGGAACGTAAGCTATGGATAGAAGAAATCCTACGATTAATTTTTATTTATTATTTTAATTTTTCTTCAATTCTGCAAAGAAATAAATCAGCGCCATCTCTTAAAATAGCCAGGAACTACCATGGATCAAGAATTAATGTAGGTTTAATTTTCTCATCCATGTTATACCTACTGTCATGTGAGGGATCGCTGTTGTATTCAGTTAATTCCTATTTCCTACTGTCAACTGTCAACTTGACTATACCTACGATATAATCTTTTATATTCTACGTGCGCCGGGAGCTCTTAACTTTTTGGTATCAATAAGTGGTTGTTTGTATGTTAATTTTTGCTTCCGCATTCCGCTTGATATAAACATTATAATCTCACACGCTCACATAGTTTGTGCGCTTATTATCCCTTTAAAACTAGGTTTAACAAACTTTATTTATACACGTTAAAGTATAATAAAGATTCTTACCGCTCTTCCGAACAATAGCATTTTGGATTCCCGCCTCAAGCTTTGGTAGTCTCTCGCATTGTGACAGCATTCTTCCTCGTCCGAGCCGTGCATGTGTTTATAAATAGCGTGCCTACGCATAGTAATTAACCGACAGGACATACAATACTTTAAACGAAAACCAACTGGTTAGAACTCTGAAACTTGACTCGAATCAAAGACAGCAGATTATCAACGGTGTCACACAAAACATTACTTTTTTTTAACACTTGCTGTCGTTCACACACGTTAAATAAAAATTATAACCTAATGATATGTTTGGTCAAGAAAATTCCTTACCGTACAGGTAAACGTGTAACCGAATTATAAAATAATGTTGCAGGTACGCGTCGCGTACTTAGGTACTATGCACGTGTCAGTCTTTTATCTTCAATAGGGTTGTCATAAATGAACATATAGATTGTTTTGAATTCGTTTGTATGTAAAAGTAAACACGCTTCTTTTGATTTAATATTTCTACAGGGTGATTCCTTATGAAATAAACTTATGCATCCTTCGATATTATTTTGTAATTCTGTTACGCGTTGTATAGCTCTATACAATCTCAGAATAGAATACAAACAGAAAATTGATTTAAACTTTTTTGCACTCAAACACAGAGTTCACAAGTGAAAACAAGAGTCAGCAAAAACAGTACTATAATCGACTTGAAGCGGTTTCGAAAACGCACAAAAAAGCTTTTTCGCCAATTTGACTTTTTACGACCTCTAAGCACGACCAAACGATATCTGTCACCAAAGTAGACTAATAGGAAATTGAAATGAATCAAAGATTTTACAATAGTTACTATAAAAACCTTAAGGTGAGTTTACACCATGGTAACAATGTTACGAAAACCGTTTTGTTTGTCAATAACACCATTTATTGCATAAAGAGTTGCTTTATTGGTCTAGTGGTGAGAATGTTTGACTTTAGATCATGAGTTCCTAGCTTCAATCCCTGGAACCCTCCAGTGAAAAGATTTTTTTTAGTCCGGTGTTTGGTAATTAGCGTTGCAAAGTCAAAAATATCTTTATTCAAGTATATAGGGGGCACTTTTGATTCCTAGATTACATGAGAATTAAACGGTAGTGAGATGATGGCGATAACCATATTCGTAAACTTAAAACTGAGAGTTCCAAACACGTCCTGGTCTAAGATGAAGCCCACAACAAACTTAGCCGGGTTTTTTTTTGTTATCACCATCTCACGTTGTAATTTAAAATTATTAGAAGAGCAACCTGGTTACAGCAAAAATTCAGAATACTATAATAGGACTTTTCTATAAGCTTACGTTTTTTAAATTCTGGGAGACATCTAAATTTTGAGAGACATCTCCAAGATGTCAATGGGTAGTTTATTTTAGAATTGTATATAATTTCCTTGATTCACCCCTAGAGGTCGTTAACCTGTCGGACCTGCACCTCTTTTTAATCGTTTTGGAGCTGCCGTCCCATGAGAGAGGGAATAGAGAGTGCATCTGCGTTTGCACACACACACATATGCGATCCAACGTAGTTGGAAAATTCCTCTGGATATTCGACACTGTGACTAAATTCTGTCGCGGATAAACTGTACTTATACATACAGAGTTTAAGAAAAAAAAAATTTAGTTTGAAACGTAATCTTAACTATTAAAAGAAGTGTGTAATAAAACAAAAATAATAGGATAATAAAGTAATTTTTTTGTCAAATCCACTTTTAGTGTGTTCTTATAATTTAAAATATACTTCCAAATGCTGATACTTTTCCATTGTTGTCCATACCTGTGGAAAAGAAATGAACAAAAAAACAATACAAAATATAAAATCATTATTTAAATACTTTGCTGTGTGGGAAAACGTAAGCAGCATGCATTTAGATTATGTCCATTAAGATTCGTTGAAGTTTTTTTTTATTCCGCTACAAGTTATCTCATTCGCTGGTAACTGATGATGCAGTTTAAGATGGTAACGGACTGACCTGTTAGGGGTATGGCAGTTATATTAAACCAATACCCCTAATCGGTTTCTACACGAAATCGCACCGGATTGCTAAATTGCTTAGCGGTACGTCTTTGTGGCTAGGGTGGTAACTAGCCACGGCGGGAGCCTCCCACCAGAATTAAGAATACTCCCAAAAATAGACCCTCATAAGAGAGAAGGTTTTATAGCACAGATCCACAACACTGCTCCAGTGCGGGTTGGTGGGCCCAATGAAACCATACCATACCCATATTTCTTTATTTATTTAACATCGAATTAGTACGGCAGGGCCATTAAAACTTATGATAAACGACTAAGACACCGGGAGGTATCTTTGCATCGTTCAAGTCCCATGTATGACTGCGGTGCATCGATAATGCAGTAGTGATTATATCAATATACTCACCAACTCAATGTCATGAACATAAATCTGGCAAATATGATTAAATAAATAAATAAACTACGACAATACACACATCGCTATATAGCCCCAAAGTAAGCGTGGCTTGTGTTATGGGTACTAAGATGACTGTTGAATAATTATATGAATAATATACGTAAACACTTATAATATATAGATAAACACCCAGACACTGAAAAACATTAATGTTCATCACACAAACATTGTCCAGTTGTGGGAATCGAACCCACGGCCTTGGCTCAGAAAGCAGGGTCGCTGCCCACTGCGCCAATCGGCCGTCTAAATTTATGACCACAGTTTTTACCACTGCATCAGTATGTTCGAAAATAGTCATTCCGGTTACTACCTATGTTCATTTTCTTGTACTTAAATGTATGTACATAGCTTTACGACGATTGTGTTGCGGACGCTTTGTTTGTACGTACTTGAGATGTCAATGGGTTATTAGTACCTACCTACTTCTTTGTTATATTTCCCAAAGCATTCGAACGTACGTACACAAGAGTGGGAGAAAATGAATTCTGAAAATATATTCAGGGGATTTCTTTTTTGATTTGAAAATTATCCGTAAATTCAGGTAGTTAATTTATTTTACAAACTACAGTCCTGTTTGATAATAACTAACGACTATTATTGTAGGTTAACTCCATCATAAGGCTTTTTTTCCACCGACTTAAAAAAGTACTCATTACGACTGTGTGTGTTTTTATGAATAATAAATAAATAAATATACTACGACAATACACACACCACCATCTAGTCCCAAAGCAAGCGTAGCTTGTGTTATGGGTACTAAGATAACTGATGAATATTTTTATGAATAATATACATAAATACTTATGATATACATATAAACACCCAGACACTGAAAAACGTTCATGTTCTTCACACAAATATTTTCCAGTTGTGGGAATCGAACCTTCGGCCTCACTCAGAAAGCAGGGTCGCTGCCCACTGTGCCAATCAGTCGTGAATTATGTTTATTTGTTATGCGATTCATCATCATCATCACATCAACCCGGCCCACTACAGAGCTTAGGTCTCCTCCCACAATGAGAAGGGGTTAAGGCTGTAGTCCACCATGCAGGCCCAATGCGGATTGGTGTTATGCGATTATTCCGCCAATTATTCACCGATTACGATGATTTCTTTTGAAATCATTATGACGATATTACGTTTCGGGAAAAGCAATCTTTTGTAGAAGGTTATGAGTATATTATACATAAATAAGATATTATTGGCGTACCAACTAACAAATCCGAAAAAAAATTTGGTCGGTTCTTTTTTCCATAAGGTTTAGATAAATAAAAATTATCATAACTAGTGCGTAATTGATAAACTCTGGGTCACCGTTACATGATAATATTATATAATATATATTTTAATCACTTGGTAGTGCAGTTTTATTACGATATCGGAATCATATATGTATATATTTTTAATTTGGTTTTTGATTATTATTGCATTTTAATTATTCTGTTCTTTATTGAGACGTCCTGATTGGTTCAAAGTTAATAATATTTTTTTTTTTTTTAATTTAAAAAAAACCGACTTCTAAATACGCCCAGGAACTAAAAATTTGCTACTTTGGGTTACATTATTGTTGATTTTTTTAATAACAACTCGACCGATTACGACAAAATTTTAATGGGACCACCTTTAAAACAAAAAAAGAATTATTGAAATCGGTTCAGGCGTCTTCGAATAATCGGGTAACATACATAAAAATAAAAAAAAGATTCCGACGAATTGAGAACCTCATCCTTATTGAAGTCCGTTATAAAAAAAAGTGTGTGTCAGCTCCGACGCACGACTGGAGTTTACTCCTTAAGTACGATTGTCGAAACATACACAAAAAGAGTTTATTTAGCTGAATAAAGATTAATACCATATGAAAGGGTAAATTAAAAATCCTGTGCAATTTATTCACTATTAAAGATTATAAATGCGAAAGAGTGTTTGGTTGTCAGTAAAAACGAATTAACTTGATTTTTTGGCATAGTAGTAAGCTGAAAGGGCAGAGAGTTACGCGGGCTATTTTTTATTTCAGTAAAACGAACGATTCCTACGAGATTTTTGGAAAGATCTGTAATAAACGCGTACGAAGACCGCGGGCAACACTTGAAATTTAACTACTGTATGATCACAAGATACTAGATTCAATTCTCGGGCATTAAATGTTTATATAGATGGAAGCATATTTGACGCGTGTCAAAGCTTCACCTGTGTGAAAATATATATGTATGTATATGGATTGATCATAATTTTATCTAAGTTCAATATTTAGGTCGAGTCTATTTGTCTGCGCGTCACATGTTATAGCTATTATGATGGCGGAAAAATAAACATTATTTATCGTAATAAAATATAATATTACATTTTCTTATTGCCTAGTTTAATATGAGATTTATTTTTGTATCCAATGATTCGGGATTAATATTATTTACGTATTTGCTTCAGTACCTTTGGGGGCTTAGCCTTCGAAATATAGGTAAATATAGTGACAAAATACAACTTGTGAAGATGTATTATTTTCATACTTATTTTTGTTAACGATGGTAAGTAAATCAGTAAGTTACGTGATTTTTAGAAAAATATTTCATTTAATTTAAATTAAAATAGTTTAAATTAGAGTCAGAATCAGATCAGAGTTACACTTTGACAAATTTCTATATAAACGGTTTTGTGTATCTTGTGGATGTGCATAGGAAAAGTTTAATTACTAAGAGTAATTTAATAGAAATTTTAAACAAGTGACATCTTGACATAGTATAAACAGAGTCACTCCCGCTGTTTGTACGCTTAGATTTTTACCCCGCAATGGATTGCAATATATTTTTTTAGAAAGGAGGAAGAGGAAGGTTAATGTGTCGTAAACATGCATATCATAGTGTAGAAAATAAAAAAATTACCATGACAATACCCACATCGCCGTCTAGCCCTAAAGTAAGCGTTGCTTGTGTTATGGATACTAAGATAGCTGATGATTTTTTAAATTAAAATCACGCACAAAAATACTTTTAATAGACATATAAACACCCAGAAACTAAAAACATTCATGTTCGTCACAGAACATTTTCCTGTGGTGGGAAGCGAACCCACGGCCTTGAACTCAGTAGTATATTTATTTATTTAAGATTTGTGCTGTAATTTCGTAACAAAGCAATTTTTGTGCGCTTACATTGCAAAAATTGCGGGCTAAACCTTGCGTTATCCCAACTCGTTAGTATCTGCTTGCACACGTGCGAAGCCGCGGCGTATTACTAGTAAAACTTAAAACAGTAACATTACCAGTATAAGGGCATATCTGAGACCGAAATCTCTGCAATGTTGTAAAGTTAACCATTACATTACAGTAACGTTAAAATAGATTCACCCATTCGCCAGACGACTGATAAGGGGTTATGGGAGTTTGTGGACAATTTCCTAACTGATAAAACGTTCCGAGCCGTCCTGATAAGTATCGGTTTTATTCCATGTAGACTGCGTTTCTGTTCAATCAATATTTGTAGAAGAGAAGGCATGACAAGTTTACTAGTATATTACTCTGTGTTTTATAGGGCTCTTTACTGGCGTACATGAAGGGTAATTGCCCCTTTGGTCTAGTTCAGGACAGGAACGCCGTAGAAAGAACAGAGGTGCCTTCTGTACAAAAAAATCAAGATTTTTTTTTTTTAATAGCTTTTGTGCAGCGGCGTAACGGCTTGTCCCACAATTTAAAAAAAATTACTAAAATTGAGACCAACTTCAGCCATCCCATTATTGGGGTAGTTTTATTTGTTTGTTAAATTGTTGTTGTTGTGTAAAATGTTAAAATGTATTATTTATTATGGTTTTATTAGTTTCATGATGATCTAACAAGCACCCATCTATATTAACTAAGTAGCTAGGTTAGGGCGCGGGCGCTATGACTAATTTCTTAACTGGTAAGTGCACCAAGTTGGGAACCCCCGGTTTATTGGTCGGGTCAAAAAGTTTTCTATTGTGTATTTTCCATTGAAGACTTTTCAGTACTTTTAAAATTAAACACGGGCCCTCTTCTTATATGCCCAAAACACTCGTAACTACACTGGAGAGTTATGAAAACAAACAAATTATATATGATATATGGCATACAACGTATAACCGTGTTAGGACATACCGTCGAAAGGTACATAAGGATATTTCATAATTTTTCCATACAAACTAATTTAAAACATTCCAACTGTTTACTTATGACAACCGTATTGAAGATAAAAGACCGACACGCGCATAGTACCTTTGCTACGCAACGCGTACCTTGTAAGTGACGGGATTAACTTGATTTTCATTTTGCATGTGATGTTATTTATTTATTTATTAATTTATTTATTCAATTGCAAGTCCATTACAATGTCATATTAAATGTCAATATTAAATATTCTCATTTAGAAAGTCGTTTATTTTATAATAAGCTTTCTCCAGCGAGTAATGTTTTAAGGATTTTGCAAATAAGTTTATGCTTTCTTTTTTTTATATGTTCCGGGATTTTGTTGTAAATTTTGGTGCACATGGGGGTTTGGGCCGGTGCTGTGGATTTTTAATTTAGATGGCGGTAGGACCAAGTTGTGTTTGCGCATGCGCCGCAATGTATCCAAACGGGGCATGTCGTGGAGTTTTTTAATTTTAAAAATTCGGGATGTTTTCTTACAAATTTGCATGTTTCTAGTATGTATATACAAGGCACGGTCAAAATTTTTAACGATTTAATATGATAAAAAAAATTTAACAATGTTAGGGCTGTATCTGATTTCTTTCAAAACTATGGCGGTGGTTTTATCAAAACTTATAAGCGCTTATAAACCTCCAAAGCATGTGAAATAATATTTCGGATTCCATTTACACGTTGTAGTTTAAGTTATAATAAGTTGATTATCTTAAACTCTCACGAGAAACGAAGAAACCATTTATTTTACGGAACCCTATACATAAGTGGACAACGCGCACTTTAGCGGCGTTTTAAAGTCGATGAGCTAGATATGGAAATTATTAAAAACAGACGTGTTTATACAACGAAAAATCGATTTTTTTAAGCAATTCTAATTCGTTTTGCTAAATGTTTAAATAATAGCTTTATGATTATGCAGGTTTTTAATTACACACCGCTACTTAGCCGATCCGGTCTAATTGATTCAAACGTTGTATCCTAATGATGTGGATCACCGAGCGAATTGATAATAAGTTAATTGTTATGTGAGAGAACGACATAGCTACATAAGTACAAATATTAAGCTTCTTACTATTTAATGGACCGCTGAACTCACGTGAATTTTTATCTGAGATTTACACGTGTATGTCGTGCCACGTCGCGCAAACAAGCTACTGACTAAGAGCTTGAAAATAATTCGAAATTTAGTCGGGCAATCTCTCTCGTGACATTTAGCCGTCTATTAAACGGTAAAAGCGTCCTATACTCACGATAATTAAAATTCTAAAAAGTTTAGCTCCCATAAGTTTTATAATTAAATAAATAAAATAATATCAGCGAATGGTAAAAAAAACATTACGAAATTAATTTTTATTGGACTTTAAATGCATAACACGCCTCATGTTGTTGGACATAGGACGGCACCTTGTTGGACGTATTCCTCGCATGCCCTGTGATGTTTTGCTCTGTATATAGGCGATGCTTTCCACCATCAGGTCCACCTTCTGGGCCCCTTCTGCATTATAACTATAAGAAATGGAAAACACCGCCCAAAAAACAGAGCTAAATTTCACAGGGCATGCAAGGAGCAAGTCCTGCAACATGCCATCCTGTGTCCATCAATTTGAGGCGTAGGTGTTAAGCCTTATTTGCCTGTAATTACACCGGCTACTACGCCCTCCAGACCGGCACTGATCACAGCATTGCAAAAATGCTGCTTAGCGGCAGAAATAAGCAAGGCGATAGTACTTCCCCGTGATAGATAAGTATTAGCAGGTTTTAGCAGGTTCAATGGTTTATATTACCTTTTTTTTCACGTGGGGAAATCCTCATACGGATTATGTCGGACTTGTACCGACTAAAACCCTACGGTGTCCCACTAAAACCCTACCAGTCGC
Source organism: Pararge aegeria (assembly GCF_905163445.1). Taxonomy (NCBI): domain Eukaryota; kingdom Metazoa; phylum Arthropoda; class Insecta; order Lepidoptera; family Nymphalidae; genus Pararge; species Pararge aegeria. The sequence continues at coordinate 2,005,726 of NC_053195.1, read as the reverse complement.
CTTGTGGCTGGGCCACGGGAACGCTTTCGCACACATCCGTGACCCAGCTAGCGCATTGCAGGCTCTCCTCTGGGACATACTAAAATGTCCCTACAATCGCCGAAGGCGCACCGGGAACACAAGGTGCGTCATGGTTTATATTACCTACTGCAACACAGATCTGAGGAGGTGACCACAATGACGTAACGTAACTATTTAACCTTTACTAATTTAAAGTATTATTCTTATTTTTTATTTTTTCCCCTCAATAGACGGAGGAAAATATCAAACAGAAGACGTATTATTATATTCTCTTGTTGTTTTGGTATGAATTAATGTGGTCAGTAAAAAAATAGTTTATTTGGGTAAATAAAATTACTGTAAACGTTAATGGCTGGAGCCTTTTTTTAAGGGTAGTAGTAAACACAAAAACGAGGCTAGGTATACAAACAAAAAATTATTCGTGTTGATATTAGAAATAATGGACAGAACAAGATAGATAGATAGATAGATAAATTCTTTATTGCACACAATTATAATATAAATTGAAAACATAAATATAAGAAGAATAACAATGCGCAAAGGCGGTCTTATCGCTTTAAGCGAACAAGATAAGTTAACTAAAAAATAAATAGTAAAAATATTAATATTATCCAACGGTCAATATTTCTTAACCGGCGCAATTGACATTCACGCATTAATTATTGCAAGTCTGTTATTGAAGAGATCCTTTATAGATATTATTACTGTTGGAATAATAAAATAATATATTTGATAAATGACTATTGTGGTTCTTGCGGTTTCAAGATCATGTATTCTCGAAGGTTAAATATAATTTTATGTGCGTATTTATCTATTATTTAACGAGTAACTATAATATAAAACGATACATCCATACATTGTTTACCGATTTATCTAACACTTATTGGATTTAAAAAAAAGCTGTGATAGCCTAGTGGGTGGTACTTCACTTTCGGGGGGACGAGTTCGAATCCCAGCATGCACCTCTAACTTTTCTAAGTTTTGTCCGTTTTAATCAATTAAAATATTACTTGCTTCAACGGTGAAGGCAAACAGCGTGAGGAAACCTGCATACAGTTCTCCATAATGTTCTCAAAGGTGTGTGAAGTCCACCAATCCGCTGAGGGTCAGTATGGACTTACGGCCTTACCTCTTCTCATTGTGGGAGGCTCTGTAGTGGGCCGATGTGATGATGATGATGATGAAAATTGCATAAAAACGGCTAAAAAAGTGCAGTTCAAAATAAACATTATTAAAAAGAAAAAGGCAATCTAATCACTAATAGTTAAGCTTAATTTGCTATACTCCGCGAAAAGCAGGACAATTTGTATGGTGTAACTTATAATTTCTACAATCCTTATACTCCACACCAAACAGATCTTCGGCAATATACCCTGTACGCTCCGAAACCGGAGCATCCTCAGGAGATGTTGACTTTACAATTATTAAATAAGCTTAATTTTGATAATATATCATGGATTTCCGCAAAGTAACGCCTGCTTCTATCCAATATTGTCATCATTAAGTAAAAAATATATATTATCATCTGACTTTTGATCTTTGATCACTATTTTCTAGAGTAAAAGAACAGAATTGATAATTTATTTAATTGATAAAGAAACTCATTAATTTGAGAGCGTGATTTCGGATTTGATTTCAGTTGCAATTTGCAATTTGTGAAGTTGCAATTTGCATTTTTTCTTGTCATTTTCGATGATTTCTAGAAGCCTTGAGTCATCAACAGTTAAGGGCTAACTGGCAGTGGAATAAAAAAAAAAAGTAAACACGAAACGCGACTGGAATGCGCACTCTAAACCGCGGGGAAGCTGTAAACATATGAGACACATATGAGTCAGCCGCTCCCGAAATATCCCCTGGTCTGTCTGTTACCGTTTAGGACGAATATACTTTTATCTATATACAGTTTCCATCAGCTTCCGTCTGCTTGTAAGCTTCTAAATTAGTGGTGTTTACACAATGAGTCATCTAACCCTATGATGTGTACAGAATTATATTTTGTCCGCAGTTAGCAGTACAACCGCAGGTTATTTGGGAAATAAAGATATACACCATTATTTAATCATTTAGTATTTCTTTTATTTTATTTTTTTACATTGATTACAGTAATGAAACACTAACGGTTTTGAGTATAAGTCATTTAAATCGTTTAAGTCGTGACGCAAAAATGTACACTAAGATTGTACAGACTTTGAAGTAGCCGACGCCAATCTTTCAGCATGAATCAGCGGGGCGAAAATATTTCATTTTGTGATGAACTATACCCTATACATTGGTTATAATTTATTATGATATAAAAATCAATAGGTATTGCTTCATTTATTCGAATGAGGAAAGAATGTAGCGTAATGTGGGTACAAACTCAATTTTGCCCCTTAATTATGAAAATTTGTAAATAAAATAGGTGTAGAATGAAAAAACATCAAATTTTATTTGGTGTTGAAGGAAATGCGTAAGGAAATTCTTTTCTAACAGGGTTGTGAGGCCGTAAAGCCTAAGTATAAAATAAAATTGATTTAATGAATCATCCTTAATTCCTCTGACCTAAGTACCTATTTCTAACGATTTAAAAATAGGAGCTGCTTTTTTTCAATGTGGGACATAGTTAATTATTCGCTTTTTTTGAATGAATTACATTCTTAATTTGAAATTAGGTTGAGGTGACTCAACAGCAAAGGGTCTTAGCGGCAAAAACACTGATGGCAGCCGATACAAAAAATGTCTACGCAGCGTTACGTGTCTTACGACATTCCTTTCGAAAATCTATTGTCTCTCGACCTTTTTTTCTTAACCATTTAACGAGTAAAAAAATCTGGGTGAATGGTCAGGTTTTTAAATATAAGTTAATTTGTCAACCTTCATGGCGTAGTGGTGATGTGGACTTATAAAGAGGGGTCCCGTGTTCGATTCCCGGCAGAAGTAGGTAATTTTATAACAAAATCCCTGGTATAGTTTAAGGCCTCGGATGCGGCTAGTTACCACTCACCGACACTTACAAAGATACGATACCGATACGATATTTAATCAACGGGTATATTATCAAAATTAAGCTTAATTTGCTATACTCCGCGAAAAGCAGGAGAATCTGTGTGGTGTAATTTATAACTTCTTCAATCCTCATTTGTTTAATTGTATTAACAATTATTCATTGTAAAGTCAACATCTCCTGAGGATGCTCCGGTTTCGGAGCGTACAGGGTATATTGCCGAAGATCTGTTTGGTGTGGAGTATAAGGATTGAAGAAGTTATAAATGACACCACACAGATTCTCCTGCTTTTCGCGGAGTATAGCAAATTAAGCTTAATTTTGATAATATATCATGGATTTCCGCAAAGTAACGCCTGCTTCTATCCAATATCCAATATCCAATAATCAACGGGTAGTTGAAATCTTGGAGATGTCTCTTAATAAGTTCGAAGTTTGTATTAAACGTAAGCGTATAGAATTGTCCTATTATAGAATAAAGGACTACGTAATCGATAAAAAACGCTACGGTGTAAATTTTTGCTCTAACCAGGTTGCTCTTCTGCCCAATTTTAAATGACAATGTGATATGGTGATAGCAAAAAAGAACACCCGGCTGCGTTTGTTTTGTACTTCTTCTTAGATCAGGGCGCGATTGGAACCCTCTTAGCTCTTGTTTTAAGTATACGAATATGGTTATCGCCATCATCTCACTACCATGTACACATTTCAGGTTTATCATGTAATGTACGCATCATAAGTGCCATCTATGGGCCTACTTGAACAAAAAAATATTTTAGACTTTAACTTTGACTTTGATACCACGATGAAACCGATTTTAATATAACTGTCATAATATTGTCTCTAACAAGTTAACCCGCTGCCATCTTAGACTTCTTGAAATGAGCGAAAGAGATATATGGATACCGAATTGTATGTCAGTTACTAACTTAGTGGTTCAGAAAATTGTTATTAATATCACATACAATATATGGATGGAAACGTCTGAAATAAATGATTAATATTATAATAATATCATAAGTAGTTTTGACCAAAGATATTGTTGTAGTTTCATGTTTTTGCTCATTACTAATACAGAGCGGTGTAATACCACCTGGTCACTCCCACAGGATGTACGTAATAGCCTTCCACCCGGCCGCGTTCGTCTCACATATGCCTTGCCAGACTAAAAAAAAAACTGCATTTGTACGGGTGCAGTAGAGTTGTTTATTTTTGTGGATCGGGAGATGAAAATATTAAACTATAGTTCATTATATCAACACATTATCGGCCCACAGAGCACGGCTCTCCTCCCACAATGTGAAGGCCGTAATCCACAGATAGGCTAGTGGTATGCGCTTCGGTTTCACTTTTTGGGTGCCGAGTTTTAATCCCAGCTCTCCTTTAACTCTTCTAAGTTATGTGCGTTTTAAGCAATTAAAATATCAATTGCTTACTATGGGCCTCATAATAAGGCTCAGAATCACTCAGCGGGCGATGGAAAGAGCAATGTTGGGAGTATCTCTACGTGATAAAATCAGAAATGAGGAGATCCGTAGAAGAACCAGAGTTACCGACATAGCTCAGCCAGTTGCTAAGCTGAAGTGGAAACGAGCGGGGCAGATAGGGTTCCAAGATGTTAGAATGGTGACCCCGCACAGGTAAACGCAGTGTTGGTCGGCCCCCAACGAGGTGGACAGACGACATCAAACGAGTCGCTGGGAGCCGCTGAAAACATGCGGCCCAGGACCGTGGATTTTGGAACTCTCTACAAAAGACCTATGTCCAGCAGTGGACTTCAATCGGTCGAAGCAATGATGATGATGAAATGGTAAGGCGACCTGCATGCCTGAGAGTTCTACATAATGTTCTCAAAGGTGTGTGGAGTCCACCAATCCGCACTGGGCCAGCGTGGTGGACTACGGCCTTACTCCTTCTCATTGTGGGAGGAGACCCGTGCTCTGTAGTAGGCCGGTAATTGTGATGATGATGGTGAATATCAAAATCAAGGTTAAAGACCCCCAAAAAAAAGGGATTGTTATAAAGTATTTTAGATAATATGGATAACAAAAAGAACCCAATACCAAAATAAACCTTAACCTTGGAAAACTCGCCGCAATATACACATTCCTCCATCTTTTTCATAGTTATTAAATTCATTGGTTTCCCATATTGGACATCTGCCGCGCTGGCAATCTTGTAAGTAATTTATTGAACCCCTATTTCGAGAATAAAAACTTTATAAGGAGGTATTACAACAGTAAGTAAAGAAGTACAAGAACGACATACTTTGAAAGCAATTTTATTTTATGTGAAGATAAAACTCGTCTGGATATTTACGGATGATGGAATCGATTTTGTTGTTTAACTTTTTATCAATAGCTCAATTGTTTGCATTCCAATGGTCCATACACTATGTAGGACCCACAATATTTCAAGATGGACTCAAAAGACAAAAATTATTTTATTATCCTGACAAAATGCAAGGTTCCCATGGTAACTTGTAGTGGAATCAAAAAAAAGGTTTTAGATAGATATCTAAAACCTTTTTTTTATTCCACTACAAGTTAGCCCTCGACGCAACCTCACCTAGAAGTAAGTGATGATGGAGTCTAAGATGGTAGCGGGCTAACCTGTTAGGGAGAGTTAACCACCTTAGAGGTGGATTTTCAAAAATCCTTTCTTAGTGTGTTTTCTTAGCGGTTATGTCTTAAAGAAACCTACTGTCAAATTTAAAGTTTCAACAGTTTGTTGGAGCTGGCAGCCTATAGGCTGTCAGCTCCAACAAACTGTTTAGGCTGTGCCTTGAAATCTCAGTCAGACAGCACTTGTGACTTTTTACAACGTGTAACGGAATTACGAAATACTGTTAAAGGTTGCATAAGTATATTTTATAACGAATCACCCTGTAAAAATATTAAATCAATAGAAGAATATTTATTTTTTCATAAAAACTAATTCAAAACATTCTAAGTGTTCACTTATGGCAACCCTATTGAAGATAAAATGCCGACACACGCATTGTACCTACGCTACACTTACTTAATAAAATGTAAGGAGTCACATGATTTTGCATGTGATGCTAGGACTATTTGATTTTTTCAGTAAAAACTATCGCAGTGGTTTACTCAAAAACTATTAGTTTTTCGTTTCCACAGAAAGAAGTCTCAGAGACACTACATAATGTACCTCTATAGCATATGAAGTATTATTTCGGTTTTAATTTACACGTTGTATATACATAACGGTGAGGAAGTTCTAGTCAGCTAATGAATGATGGAAGCGTGACTTTCTTTAATTTGTGTCAATAAAATAATACGGAAACGCGGCCTTAAATAAAACCAGGCGAAGGCCGAGGCGAGAAAGTTATTGAAGGTCTACGTTTACCTTTAAAGCCAAACAATGATTGGCTTGGACCAGTGAGATGTTACATCCTCTAGAGTCCGCGCTGCTTTGCGTTTTATTAAAATACAACTGTGGAAAGTGATGATGCAGTGTAAAATGTAAACCGGCTCTCATGTTAGTGGTATATTAGACCCATGCACCTAATCGACTTTTACCCGTAATCGTACCGTACCGTGAAATGTATATTTTTCGTGACTGTTAAGAGTTTGACAGTTCTTTTTATCAAACTATAATCGATAAAGTTTTATCAAGACCATTAAGTGTAGGATTTGCACAATCTCAATGATTGTAGACAACTACGCGTTAAAATAAAACGATCGTACCGAATACAACACTACACTCCAGTTTTCTAAATAATTCTTCTTCTAGTAAATTCTGTTGGAATACACACAAATCTTTAAACTAAGCTAATGTGATCCCTCCTCTTCCTCAAATTAAGGGAATATAACATAGAACGGGCAGCACTGCGATCGCCAACCCTTCTGCTTAGCGTGGTGATCCCCCTCCCTTGAAAATATGCCTTTAGTTTAGCAGTGGACTGTTACCTATAACAGTCCACTGCTGAACTAAATGGCTTAACCTTTTCAATGATGAATAAGAACCTATTCAGTGATGATGAAATTGGCAAGTCTAAAAGTTGTGCTACTCATTTCATTGTAGAAGAAGCAGTAGGATATACTTTTTTTTTAAAAGGAAATATGTGCACTAATCTATTTTTGAAAAGAAATAAATAAAGCAAAAACCTTTTCTGTCCGCCTGTTTTATTATAAATAATATTAATTATTTTAACATGCTTTACTGTAATAGTAAAATATTGCTTACATTATAAGTTAAGTTAGAAAAAATGGACCATATATACAGTGATTTGTTTTTTAAAGTAATACACGGTAATTATACACATTTTCAATGTCATTTAATAGTTAACTTTATAAATACAAATGTGTGCCCGCAATCATCGAGTCGCTATTGAGTATCGAAACACTGTAGAAATAATCGTATAATGTAACTTATTTCCTTTTAATAAAGCTCTAGTTCATATAGAGATCTACGACCACCGCTCTTGAAGGAACGTTCGTGAAATAAAAAACAAAATAGTACAGAATTTGCTACTTAAAAAAGCCAAACATAAAGTCTCTCTTACTTTGCAGTTAAGTATACTGTTTCAATATTAAGAATCTCACACCGAGGGTGCAGGTATCGGAAGTAGAATATGATATTTCTCATGGGAAACATTAAACGTGTGTGAACATGCCAGAACAAGTTTAATAGGAAAGTATTCAGAGGAAGCGGTTTCACACGTCCCGTCACTGTCAGAGAATCGGGATGGTACTATTTTTATCGTTCAATATCGGCAAAGCCAATCTGTATCTGTAGGTACTAAAATTATGAAGAGGAAAGATTGATTTGTGTAATTGTAATTGTAAGTAGCTATTTCCCGCGTTCTTCGTTCGCGTTAAACACGGTTTTTTACAAATCCCGTGGGAACCGTTTCTTTTCCTAAGCCAAATATAACCTATGTTATGTTCTGTCTCTGTGCTTTCAAGTAACTCAATGCAAAAATCAAGTTTATTGGTTGCTTAGGTAGGGCGTAAAGGAAAGACAAACAATAAAACAAACACATTTTCATGTTTAAATAAGTATGGATATATGAACTCTGAAACAACTAAACCGATTTGAATCATTCTTGAACCATATGAATGGCCTTTTTTCCAGAAGCTGAAGAAACTCAGTAGTTGCTCTTTTACAAAATCAACAGTTTTTCGAGTGTCCAATCTTCGACTGGGAGATGAAAGCGTAACCTGATGATAATAATCGTTTTAAGCCCTCCATCCTGCCTTGGAGCATGTAGTGGGTAAATGATTTGTGAGAGGAGGCATATGCCCAGCAGTGGGACATTAATTACTATAGAATTATAATATAAATAGGGATGACATTTTGTACAAATACTTCTATCGTATGCAACGTGTAACCGAATCACGAAATAATGTTAAAGTGTACAAAATATTAAATAAAAAAAGGACATTTATTTAAATTTAAAAAAATATTTTATCACACAAATTAATTCAAAACATTCTTGATTTAACTTCTGACAACCCTATTTAAAATAAAAGACCAACCCGCGCATAGTAACTACGCTACGCGACGCGTACCTAATAAAGCGATAGGTTATTTTATTATTGCATGTGATGTTAGGGCTGTCTGTATCTGATTACTTTAAATAAAAACTATGGCAGTGGTGTAGTCAAAAACTATTAACTTTTCAGTTTCATAGATAATTCACAGATACAGTGAATAATATAGCTCTAAAGCATGTGAAGTAATACTTCGGTTTTCATATACAAGTTGTATACACAACTTTGTCTGAAATCGGATAAACTATATAGTCAACTAATAGTAAAACTTAGTTATATTATTGTTACATAAGCCCTGGTGATTCAATTACGCCACAGTAAATCACATTCTCATACCCAGTCCAAGTTTGTTGGCATCATAATTTGTTTACGGTAAAAACAGTTTTGACTTTCCGGTACGGTCAATATCAAAGATAGTCTGTACGAGTAGGTATATCGGAGCGGAAATAAATTAGATTGCTTTTGTAGACGGAGAGTCCGTGAGATTTCAAGTAAATGTCAGTCTTCTCTCGTTACATCGAGTTCAACAAATGCTAAGTTTCATTTTCAAAGTCAAAGTCAAAGTCAAATATTATTTTGAATAAAGTCAAATAGGAACATAGATGGCACTTTTGATGCGTACATTACATGTAAAATATGACATAGGAGTGTGTTGATGGCGATAAATAAATTCGTCAACTTAAAACTAAAGCTACGAGGGTTCCAAACGCGCCCTGGTCTAAGAAGAAGCCCACAACAAACTTAGCCGGTTGTTATTTTTTTTTTTGTTATCGCCATCTCACATTGTCCTTTAAAACTATTAAAGAAGCAACCTGGTTATCTATCAGAATATAACCAATGTTACCGTTGACGTAGTCCTTAATACTATAATAGGACTTTTCTATAAGCTTACGTTTAATACAAATTTTGAACATTTACAATGAACAAAGCGGTTAGAACTGAGTGGTGAGGGCTTCGGAGGCATCTAGTTTAAGCCATATTTTTCAGGCTCATGGCTGTTTTTAATTTAGACAGTTAAATATCACTTGCGTTATCGATAAAGTAAAACATCGTTACCTGCACGCCTGAGAGTTCTCCATAATGTTCTCAAGAGGGTGTGAAATCTGCCGACTTGGTCAGTAGCATTCGTACCAGGTTTGCTGGCTTGTTCACAATCTGAGTGTCGTGTTCGAGTATGGAAATACTTCCATACTTGAAATTTGGTGTAAAATGTATCTTATTGGCATCTTGATTTGAATGTCATAGATTTTAACTAAACGTATACGTACAATGTTTTAAGCAAATAAAAAAAACTGAATTAAATTAGACAGAACGCTTGTAAAACAAAATCAGAAGTAGTAGATTCGTTTTAGAAACTAGTGAGGTACATTTTACCTTGATTTCACAGAGTTCATCAATCGAAAACGACTCGATTGCGAGTGAGCAAATCTTGTAAAGGCTACCGTGATCCAGAGTTACTGATATAGCTAAGCGAGTTGCAAAGCTAAAGTACTGACTCTACTATTTCGGAAGGCAGATGAAACCGGTAACTTAGTAGTTGCACTTTTTCAACATCAGCACTTAACAATTAATTTTCTTATCTTACGGGAGATGAAAGCGGAGCTGTCGCGGAACTGTTTTCATGCAACTTGTCATTAAGAAATTCATTATTATATAATATGTAATAACTGTTGTATTGGTTGGTCCAGAATTACCTTCGGACTTTATTTAAGTGACCCGTTCGCTACGTTTTTATTCTTGACATCTTTTCGTCCAGAAATTTTTAATGCCTGAAGTGCTAAGAAGTCATCAAATAGTGTGTTTACAAAACACCGATTAGCGCAGCGACCCAGCATTCTAAGTCCAAGGCTGAGGGTTTGATTCCCATAACTGGAAAACATTTGTGTTATGAATATGATCGGGTGTTAATCTGTATATTAATATTAATTTTGGTATATTATTTATAAAAAATATTTATTAGTTTTCTTAGTACCTATAACACAAGCTGCGCTTTCTTTGGGGCTAGATAGCGCTGTGTGTGTTGTAATATATTAATTTTTTTAATATAACATAGGAACTCTTGCTTTTGAAGTCGGTTGAAAAGGGGAATACATGATTTGGCAATGGAGTAAATCGTATTGTCGTAGGCACTTAAATTGCTTAGCGACATCTTCAAATAACTTATCTTCCACAAAGTTATCCACTAACAATAATTGGATATAAAATGTCAGGCACGTACACAATATTCCGAACTCGTGGGCGAAATAAATGAAAAAAAAATAATCTAATATCTTCGGCTTTTGTAACTTCTCTGTACAAACACATTGGAACTTTTTAGAGATCCTTACTTAGTTTTAGCTATAAACAGTATTACTCTGTGAAAAGACTTCGTAGTATTTTTTTTTTATTTTTTTTTTTCAGACATAATTATTATTATTATATCGGTGTATCTTATTTAATAGGTACTCTAGACGCAATTTAGTCGTTTGGGTAGTTAGGTAAATAATTAATGTTAAAACATTTTGCATCATTCTTATAAAGAACATTTTCTTTTTAGCTACATTTAGTATATTATAATAGATAATATAGTTTAAAGACTTATATTTACATATTATACGCTCACTCCACCACCACCACTAACAACCGTCAAAAAGTGGCTACACTTTATCACTTTGATATTCCACTGCCTCGCTAGTCCAGTGCTATGTGCTACCAGAATTTTAGACTGACTGGTTTTCATTCTGATTTTAGATTTTGAAGTCCTAAGTTCGATCAAGAGCCAAAAATTGCTAAGAAATTCTCAGTTAGCAGCATGCATACAGAAATAACTAACATGTGCTAATACTCATGAAGCTATACTCGCTGAAGCCAGCCAATCCACTTGGAACAGCGTAGTGTTGACGGCCGACAGGCGCAGTGGGCAGCGACCCTGCTTTCTGAGTCCAAGGCCGTGGTTTTGATTCCCACAACTGGAAAATGTTTGTGTGATGAACATCAATGCTTTTAAGTGTCCGGGTGTTGCTCAGTATCTCATAAGTATGTATGTATATTGTTCATAAAAATATTCATCAGTCATCTTACGAGATCGTTTTACCCAAAACTCAAGCTACGCTAACTTTGGGGCTAGTTGGCGATGTTTGTATCGTCGCAGTATATTTATTTATTTGAAGGCAGTTTTTCTAACACATGAATAGTTGTCTAAACTGACGTCATAAAATATATTCGTGCGTAAACTATGTTTTTTAAATGCCACTAAGAACCAGGCCTCCGTAGCTTGTCTGACAACGGCTGTTATCGTGAGACATATCGCAAATTATGCTAGAAGTGACGTCATTGGCCATGAGACACTTAATGAGTGCCATTTATTTTGATCATTTCCGAGTTCCGGTCACGGAAAAAATATGCGTAAAAAATGCAACAGAAATTAATAACGAGTTTTTATGGTCGCAATAAAAGTATTCACAAGCTATGCCCGCGGCTGCGGTCGCGTAGGTTAGTGTGATCATCGTAGTAAAACGCGAAACTTCTTGGTGGCATGGTTCTCTATGGTGTTAACTAGCCACGGCAACAGCCAGACCAGCCCCGGGAAAATTCATCATCATCATCATCATATCAACCAATGAGACGGGGTTAAGGCTATAGTCCACCATGCTGGCCCAATGCGGATTGGTGGACTCCACACACCTTTGAGAACATTATGGAGAACTCTCAAGCATGCAGGTTTCCTCACGATTTTTTCCTTAACCGGTGAAGCAAGTGATAAAATTATGATTTTTGAATTTTAAGGTGTGAAGAGTAAATTAAGATTTTAAAATCCCAAATTTTTAACCGTTAATTAAATACCGGTAACCGAGCCCGGGAACTCCTACTTTAAATCACAGAGCTCTTCGCTGCGCCAGGAAGGTCTTCGAAAATATTCTGTACGTTAGGTCACTGTAATACTTGACGGCCGATTGGGGCAGTTTGCAGCGACCCTGCTTTCTGAGTCCAAAGCCGTGGGTTCGATTCCCACAACTGGAAAATGTTTGTGTGATGAGCATGAATGTTTTTCAGTGTCTGGGTGTTTATATGTATATTCTAAGTTTTTATGTATATCATTCATAAAAATATTCATTAGTCATCTTAGTACCCATAACATAAGCTACCCTTACATCGGGGCTAGGTGGCGATGTGTGTATTGTCGTAGTATATTTATTTATTTATCTCTATCCCTATCCCTACTAATATTATAAATGTCAATGTAAATTTGTTTGTTACGCTTTCACGCAAAAACTACTTAACCGATCCTCATGAAACTTTGTTGGAAGTGTTAGAAGTAATATAGGATACTTTTTATCCCGACATTAAGCTCGGTACCTTTGGGAGAGGGGATGAGTGTTTGACGGTTTTACACCATAACTTCGACAAATTATAACCGGTTTAAATAATTATTTTTGTACTATAGAGGTGTGTGTTTAATTTTGCCCAAACTGAGGTTGAAGATAGAGGACAGAACTCCTCAGCGGACCACAGCAAACCCCTCAATTAAGGCTTAGCGATACTGAATACTTTAAATTATTTTAGTTCTAGAACTAAACTTAATTCCATATCAAAAAACAAAATCAAACGCAGACGAAGTCGCGGGCAACAGCTAGTTTATAATAATATAGAGCATCTATTGGAGGAGGATTTCCTCTTTAATAGTCAGCTTATCTTTCTTCACAAAGCAGACAACCCCTTTATTGTCTGACGCGACGTCTAATTACTTTAATATTCTACGGGGAGACTGAGGCCTTTTGATTTTGTTTATGTATTTAATCCAAGCAGAAGAGGTTATAGCAAAATAGTAGTTTTAGGACTCCGGCTTTACTTTAGAGGAGGCCGTGTTCTAGCTTCGGAACGCACCTCTAAATTTTCTAAGTGCGTTCTAAACAAAATTTTATTTCTCTTAACGGTGAAGTATTACATCGTGGGTAATGTGCCCATTGCCATTACTAAACATAGGAATCGCCTAAATCGAATGCCTAATGATCAAGGCGATGTATATAGAAAAAAAGGTGATGATTATTGGTGAAAGGTAGATGTATTCTTAGATCAGGTGTTACTTATTAAGACATTACCTTGTTCGTCGTTGTGTGAAAACAGGCATAAGAGTTATTCGTAATGTTCTCAAAAGCTTGTAAAGTCAACCAATCCTTATTTGACCAGATGGATGGACTGCAGCCTAAACTTCTTCTTGCCACAATAAATCTGTGCCTTTAGTGGGCCAATAAGGTATTGATATGATGATGATGCTTCTTTAATCCAAATTGCCTAGCTCGTCCAGTGGGCATATTCAACTACGAATCATGAGAGCCTGAGTTCGAATCCCTGGCCAAAAACTGTTACGTATATTCTGTTAAAGAATTTTCCGTAGCATCCTCGAGTAGGATAATGTGCGGTGTGAACACCGTGTGTGTGCCGGTTATTACCACTTGTGATAAAAGTCGTTAAAGCCCACCTACCCGCGTTGGAGCAGCGTGGTGGGTTTATGCTCTAAAACCGTGAGAAGTGAGAGATGAGGCCAGTGTCCAGCAGTGAGAAGTAAAAAGGCTGCGGATGATGACGATGATGATTTACAAATTTTTAAATATACCTTTTTTCCGAACTTTATTGCACAAGGAAAAGACAATGTACCAAAGGCTAATTTGTTTAATGTTAAGCATTCACAACCAGACAACCTTGGATCATACAAAAACACTTATATATTATTTAAAATGTTATATCTGAGGCTTCAGCTTCGATAATAGTTATCACGTAACCAAAAAGACGTAGGTACTGGCAAGCGATTTAGCTTTCCGATACGATGTCGCGTGAAAACTGATTAAGGGGTTTAATTTAACTGCCATACTTGATAAATAAATAAATAAATTTATTAGGACAATCCAAACACCGACATCTAGCCCCAAAAGTAAGCGTAGCTATGGGAACTAAGATGACTGATGAATTTTTTTATAAATAACTAGCGTGCCCAGCCCGCTTCGCCGGGCTAGATTTTGCTTTATTTTATTTAAACAATAAACTTACATCATTAAATTTTTAATTTAAGTCTCATAATATATAAAATCATTTATTTCTCTCCGTATTCATTCTCTTCTATTCTCTTCTCGAGCGGGTGAAGATCATTATCTACACCCATGAACACCCAACAATAAAATATCATCTCATAGCAAATAAAAGCTGTATTTGACAGTTTGACAGTTCAAAAAAAGGAGTGCTCCGATCGTCACCAATCTTTACAGGATTACTCACCAGGTCAAACCGGAGATTCCCTGAAAGTTTCATTGAAATCGGTCCAGCCTTTTACGAGCCTATACGGAACATACCCACACACTTTCTCTTTTATATATATAGAAAGATATACATCAACACTTATAATATACAAATAAAAATCCGGACACTGAAAAACATTCATGTTTATCACACAAACATTGGACTCAGAAAGAAGGTCCATCAAAAATACTCCTAAGTTCTTACGGCTAACTTGTAGAGGATAAAAAAAAGCGTCGCACCCATACTAGGCTATGCGTTTAAAATTTGCGTGCATTCGCACCGGGTAAACAATAGAATAAAGCACGTGCGTTTCAAATATATGCATATTTTTTGTATACTAAATTGCTTTATCCTGATTGTTCTTTTGTGTACAAGAACTGAGTGTAGGCAATACCTATATTATATGTTCACCTTGTAACATAAAGTTCAATGACGGATTCAAAAGGCTAGTATAAAAAACCATTCGAGATCTGCTTTTTTGGTTTTTGACGACCTGCCTGGTGCAGTGTTTAGCGTCGTGGTCTCAAAGTGGGTTACAACCCGGCAAGGCAATTTATAATTTCAGTATTTTCTCCGGTCTGGTCTGGCTTCGGCCGTGGCTAGAAGAAGAAGAAGAAGAAGAAAAAGTCTTTATTGCACATACAAATATAAAACCAGGTTAACAAAAAAAAAACGATAATATACATAGCTCTATCACTCTACCGACAAAGCCATGTTGTTGCGTTCCAAACCGGGTTTAAAGTTGGAGTTCCCGGGTTCGATTCCCAGCAGGGGCAATTGGGAATTAATAATTTCTGAATGTCCTCTGGTCTCTAGGCTTCAGCCGTGGCCAGTTACCACCCTACCGACGAAGACGTGCCGCCAAGATGTTGCGTTCCAAAACCGATTAGATCTGAGGGTTTACTGTATCTACTTAGGGCTTAAAGTTGGAGGTCCCTAATTCGATTCCCAGCTGGGGCAATTTGGAATTAACGATTGTCGAATTTCCTCTGGTTTGAAGGCTTCGGTCTTGGCTAGTTACCATCCTACCGACAATGATGTACCGCCAAGATGTTGCGTTCCAAAACAGATTAGGTTTGTGGGTATACAATAGATTCAGTATACCCAGTTTCGATTTAAAGTCGGAGGATCTGTCGATTCTAGACTTCCTCTGGTCTGGAGGCGTCGGCCGTGGCTAGCTACCATCCTACCGACAAAGACGTGCCGTTAAGCAATTTAGCGTTAAGTATGATGTCGCGTAGAAACTGATCAATTGAATGAGTTAAATATAAATGCCGTATCTTCTTAGACTGTATCATTACCATGTGAAATGGCAGTCAAGGGATAACTTTTGAGAGCCCATTGGCGCAGTGGGCAGCGACCCTGCTTTCTGAGTCGAGGCCGTGGGTTCGGTTCCCACAGCTGGAAAATGTTTGAGTGATGAACATGAATGTTTTTCAGTGTCTGGGTTTTTAATAGTATTAATTATATTATATATCGAAAATATTCTTTAGACATCTTATTTTATTTATTTATTTATTTATTTAGATTTACTTTACTTTATTTATTTATTTTATTTTATTTATTTATTTATTTATTTATACTTTATTGCACAAACTTGGAAACAATACAAGAAACACACAAGAAAATAAATAAATAAGTAAAATTAAAAACAATTAAAAAAATAAAAAAAAAGTTAAATACAGTTGTGTGCAAAAGCAATCTCTGACATACAACCCTTGATGAAATTAATAATAGAAAACATGAAGGAGGGACAGTGCAAACAATGAAATATACACAGGCGAGAAAAAAAAAGAATCTTTGTACCCATAACACAAGCTACGCTTACTTTGGGGCTAGATGGCGATGCTTGTAATGTCGAAATATGTTTATTTTATTTATTTAACTTGTGGAATAAAAAAAATACTCGGAAACTACTTGAATTTGTAGCCAGAATTAATATAAAGAATATATCCTTCGAATAGGATTAGGTACAGACATCGATTTATAGTTTTTAACACAGTCATTTAGTTTTTATTTTCCTGTTTTTGATTGCAATGTTATTAATAACATTAATTAATAAAGATATTAAACATACAATGTTTTTATGGCATATTTTTAGTATAAATTAAAAATGTATTTTTTTAAAACATTAATCATCTATCCGTAAGGAACGCTTTGACGTAACAGAGTAGTTAATGCTTGACGCAAAAACAATGTGTACGGATGCTAAAACCAGTACGTCAAGTTTTAAGATAACCTATTACGAACTATATAAAGTTTATCTATTACGCATTCGTACTTGATGACCACACCTACTTTTTTATCGAATGTATCTTAAACAGATCAAATCAAGTTAGCGTTCGTATTACGTCACTTAGATGCAATGACGGCCGATTGGCGCAGTTTGCAGCGACCCTGCTTTCTGAGCCCAAGGCCGTGGGTTCGATTCCCACAACTGGAAAATGTTTGTGTGATGAACATTAATGTTTTTCAGTGTCTGGGTGTTTATATGTATATGCTAAGTATTTATGTATATTATTCATAAAAATATTCATCAGACGCCTTAGTACCCATAAAACAAGCTACGCTTACTTTGGGGCTAGATGGCGCTGTATGTATTGTCGTAGTATATTTATTTATTTAAACAATGCGTGAAATCCTGTCAATCTCCTTAGTTATTGCTCTGCCTTCCACACCGGTGGTGGAATCACTACTAACAGACATAACTACTTGATGTTTCAAAAATTCTAATATAAATGGTCCACTTGAAATAAATTAATTTTGACTTATTACTCATATAAGACTCCCACTGCAGTAGGAATCATACATACATACCAGAACATTGTGACATTTTAGACTTGTTTTATCTAAGTTTTATATTATGGACTAGCTGACCTGTGCAACTTTGTCTGTACCAAATCAAGACGATTTCAAATCTAGTATCTTAAGAAAAATAGAACCTAATTTCAGCGCCACCTATCGGGTCCAGTTTTATTTCCAAACTATATTATATTTCTTTAGCCGTCGTCGTAACTTTTAGTCTTTCCGGAACCTCTCCACTAACACTAAAACTTTACGGTATAGTATTAATATTCAAATTGACTTTTTAGTATTATTACGAATCGTTTGTTTGGGAGTATAGAAAAGTGTTGTTTTTTAGGACTTTTTCAGACAAATTTATCTCTCCGTAAGAACCATCTTCGTTCTTCAAGGAATATTCTAAAAGAGAGACTGACCGAAATCGGTTCAGCTGCTCTCGAGATTTGTGCATATCAACACATTCAGCAATTTATATTTTAGAGACCGCTGATCGGGTTGTTTGAGAGCCATATATATCTCGTAACGGCTGACGTACGGGGTATCTCTGCTGAAGGCTTGGGTCTACAGTATCACCACTATTCATTTTAGCGCCAATGAACCACTGTGACCGAGAAAGATAATTCTTCCTATTCTGTTTAGGTGGGAGCTATGAGGCAAGCGATTTAGCATTCCGGTACGATGCCACGTAACTGCCATACCCTAACTGGTCAGCCCGCTACCAACTTAGGCTGCATCATCACCCACCAGGTGTGAATGAAGTAAAGGGCTAACATGTCGTAGAATAAATATAGTAGAACCTAACCAGTCAATAACATCGTAATCTTATCGTATTAACGTAATACCGTGGAATAAGTGCTCGGTACACAGCACCAGTGAAGTGATGTAAGTGTAAAAGGCCGTGAGAGTGCAATGCCTTGTGAAGTTTTTCTACATTTGTTTACGCTTGACTAACGTTTCAATAAGAACTCTCGAGTAAAAACATAGCTGCTACCAAAATAAATTTGGAAGTTTTATTTCTGAATTTAATAATTAATGTTCTTTTTATTACAATTTAGATAAATTCTATAAACTTATATTTCCAATAATAATAATGTCAATGTCAAATGGTGTATTTACGATACCCTAATATGCCGTATAAAACATATATTAAATCAATAAATAAAATACTACACGCACTACCATGTATTTCACGACACGCACATATTATACACGCACGTGCTAAAAAAATATAAAGAAGGGGAGACCATGGTATTCAGATATTCACTGCAATACCCACAATGTTCAGGATGGCACTTAGATCTTTCATTAATTAACAGTATTATTGAAGCTAAATACCTAGTTTCTTAGCAGTAATCATTTATTCTCATGACTATTATTCTTCCTTCCTATTAAAGTATTCATTTTATAAAATAAATCTTTTAAGCCCACCAACCTGCTTTAGAGCAGTGTTGTGGGTCTGTACTCTATAAACCTGACTTTCCAAGGAGTGAAATAAAACAACTGGACTGACTCTAATACTGTATATTAAGCTTCTCTATAATTCATATTACTTGTTACCTTCAAATGACTCTACTACCAGTTCGGAATGCTGTCTTCGGCAGAGAAGACCACTGGCAAGAAACTCTACCGTTGCTCTTTTATTCAATCAATTAAAACAAGACTTATAAACACAATTACAACATTATCATATGTTATAACGCTAGGCCCTTTGATATAAGACAGGTCAAACATAACTACTAGGATCACTTATAACATCAGGACTTTTGAAACAAATTGTTTGTATAGAGCAACCTATGCTACATAAGCTATCTGTATGAAATAATGCTAGGGCTCCATATATGATACCTGAATAACCCAAAGGATATAAGAGATATACTTATCTGATGCTACATCAGGTACAACCATAGTACCAACAACTTTTAACAACTTATCTCAACTCCATCACCAGTATATACGACTCTTGTTTTGCCACAACAATATTTCGTTAAGTATGTCGTTTCCATTATAAATCATCTATTCCCAATTTGTAACGTTCTATCCACAATACTTTAATTAATCTTCTATTCTCAATTCATTAATTTAAATCCGTCCTCACTTTTCTTTGTCGCCAATCTAACTTGTCAAACTCGCGTCTCCCGCCATAGATCGTATATTTTTCTTTGACAGTCTACTAAAGGCCATTATTTTATTTTATTTCATATATATATAATATAATCATCGGGTTTATCATAGATAAAGTGCTATAATTCCCTATTTCCTAACACACGCAATTTATATTTTTAATCATTCTTTGGATTATAATTTGTTTGACAGTAGCCTAGACGAAATCTGTGAACCTTAATAATGTTCAAACTTATAATTTAAATTAATTATGGTCGATTTTCGACCAATGGGCGACGTGCCATGGGACTGGCATCGTTGCCGCGTTAAGGCGATGGTCAAGCGAGGGTTATTATTTTTTTAAGGTTATTTTAATATGCAAATTGAAATATACGTCTCAAATGATAATAATTCCTCTGAATCGATTGTTAGTCACTTTTTTGTTTATATTATGTGCTGTAGTGTAATATGTGGTGGCAGGCTTCCGTTGTGGCCATAACATACTTACCATCCTACCGACAAATACTTTGCGCTAAGCGATTTAGCGTTTCGGTACGATATTGCTTAGAAACCGATGAGGCGTATGGGCTTAATATAATTGCCTAACTACTAACCCAACAGGTTAGCCCGCTACAATCTTAGACTGCATCGTCACTTACCAACCTCACCTTACTGTCAAAGGCTAACTTATTGTGAAATAAAAAAAAATGCTAAAAATTGCTAAATGTCATCTCTTAAATTGTTAAAGGCGTCATAAATTGTAATGGCGATTGACGTTCAAGGAAATTCAAAATCCACAATACGGAAGGATTTTTTAGACAGGCTTAATGGTGTGTGTATTTAAATAAAGCTTGTCAGGACTGAATAAACATATTTTAATTATATAATTAACCTTTACAAGTGGGATGATGATAAATAATTAAGATGTCGTGATAAGTAAAATTAAAAATACGTCATCAATTTCAACCCATCGCTTCCCTACACGGCAAGGGTTTCCACCCTCAGAAATTTTAGGCTTTAGTACATCATGCTGATCAAAAGTACGACTTCACACACTTTAAATAACGTTTTGGTGAACTCCCAGATATGCAAGTTTCCTGAAGCTGTTTTCTTTATGTTTCAATTTTCTGAGTAAGAAATAGAAGTATAGTCCCCGCCACGGTTAGCTATAAATTTAAATAAAGAACTCCTTATAAGTCACGTTCACAATACAATACAAACACATACAAACTAACAAGCAATTTTATTTTGTCGAGTTTTATTAGTTTGTGTACATCTCGCGACTATAGTTGAATTGCTGGAAAACTATATATTCATCATCAATTTCATCCTGAATTTAAACCCCACACAGGACCCGATGGTTTACAGCATAGACCTACGCTTAAGCTGTATTTTTTTTTCCACTACAAGTTTTCCGTTAACTGCAATCTCACCTGATGGTAAGTCATGATGCCGTCAAAGATGTTAAGTTAGGTTAACCTATTAGGGGTATAGCAGTTACTATTGTAACTGCTATACCCCTAATAGGTTAACCCATCAATTATAGCCCTTATATGTTTCTACGCGCATTCTGGTACGTAGACAAGAACGCTAAATCGCTTTACAGCGCTACTTTGTCGGTAGGATGGTAACTAGCCACGGCCGAAACTTTCCACCAGACAAAATTGTATACTATGGGTCGGGAGTATTTTTCTTTTTAAATCTTCTGCGGCCTGTTACTCAGATATCATTAACCAAAAATCTCAACATTTTAATCCTTGACCCGAATCTAGGACTTCATGATACGTAGTTGAACATGCTAACGAAAGACGCAGCTTTCTAATATAGAATTATCATAACCTTTATATATATAATTCTTGTGTGCGTGTGTATGTCACTGAACTCCTCCTAAACGGCTGGACCGATTTAAATGAACTTTTTGATATGCCTTTGGGTGGCACCCTGGATGGTTTAGATTCACATATCAGCCCGACAGATGGCGCTGGGGTCCGCTTGTATTATATAATATAGAACTCATTTGCATAGCATAATTAGTAATTTAGTTTAGGTTTAAAATCATATTAGGGAATACGTGACACAAGTAGGTATTAAACTTAAATAAATAAATATACTACGACAATACACATCACATTCTAGCCAAAAAGTAAGCGTAGCTTTAGCATTGATTAATAATATACATAAATACTCATAATATACAGATTTTTCAGTATCTAGGTGACACTGAAAAATATTCATGTTCACCACAAAAAAAAAATCCAGTTGTGGGAATCGAACGCACAGCCACACACACTCACACACACAAAAATGTGGACACACACTCAAAAAGCAGGGTCGCTGCCCACTGCGCCAATCGGACGTCAAAACCGGTTTAATAAACCCGTTCATAAAATTTCTTGTAAATGATAACAAGCCAGTGTCAACAAATTACCTATGTTCTGAAATCTGTGTGCAGTTACTTTCCCATTCACATCCATATGAAAAGATAACAATAACTATATGAGTCACATATTACTTTACTTTTCGGAGTTCTCAGTAATCATACTTCGCCGAAAAATTACCTAATTATTTTTTTATCATTACTCACTATGCTTACTACTAACGGTGACTGTGATAGCGCAGTGGGCTTCTCGGCTTCCCTTTCGGGAGACCGAGTTCGATTCCCGGCACGCACCCCTATTTTTCTGAGCTATGTGTTTAATGTCACAGAGCATGCCCGAGAGTTCTACATAATGTTCCCAAAGGTGTGCGGAGTCCACCAATCCGCACTGGGCCAGCGTGGTGGACTACGGCCTTACAACTTCTCGTTGTGCAAGGAGACCCGTGCTCTGTAGTGGGCCGGTAATGGTTTGATAAGATGATGATGATAACATCGGTTGTTATTGACTTGTAGTGGCCAGGCTATTTAAACAAAGTATAAGATATGAGAAACTTTGTCAGGCTATAACGCGCTAATATGACGTTAAAGTGCGTTAAAATCAGATATTCTTTCATAAACGAGCGCAAAATTACATACCTAAGCGAGTTAAGCAAGTTATTACGTCAAATAAGACTTCTACTGTATCGTTTATTGCAATACAGCCTTTGTATCTAACACATTAGAAGGCTATTCGTGTTTTATATTCTCCTGGTAGGTCGTTATACATTATGAGAAAATTGTACGTTACGTTTTAATAATTGTAGCGACATAATAAAGGCTTTCAATGAGTTTAGTTTTGCAACAACCTATACAACGTGTAATTGAAAACCGAAATAATACTTCACAGGCTTGTCTCTGAGACTTATCTGTGAAACCGAAAACCTAATATTTTTTTAGTTAACCACTGTTAGAATAGTTTTTATTGGAAGAAATCAGATATAGCCCATGCAAAATTAAAATCATGTTTCTCTGTCACTTTATTAGGTACGCGTCGCGTAGCGAATCTTTTATCTTCAAAATCGTTGTCATCAGTTAACACTTGAATGTTTTGAATTCGTTTGTATGGAAAAATAAATATGCTTATTTTTTATTTAATATTTTTACAGGGTGATTGATGATATGAAATATACTTATGCATCCTTCAATATTATTTCGTGATACTGTTACACGTTGTTATATATCTTAGCTCGAATTATCAAAAAAATTATATATCGATATAAATAACGTGTCTGTGTGTGTGTCTGTCTGTCTGGCATCGTAACTCCTCCTCGATAGAGACTATTATACACTATGATAAATTTAAAATCCAAGATGGCTGCCACCGCAAAATGTCGAATTTTCATCACAACTGCCTAGAATAATGTACACTATAATTTAATATAGAGTTCTGCGCGGTGGGGTACCGGGTAGGGTTTTAACCTCCCACTGAATTCAGAAAGGACATTGCCCATTTTCTTAGGAGCTTTGGGCCCCTAATGACTATGTAATGACACGGTGGTTTTAATTTTATTACGTAGAAAAACACTTATCTTCCAAAATTCTGCAAACTATTTTGATTTATTCACCCATGTTTAAGAGAAATCTTTGTTTTAGTTGCTGAAATTGAGGTTATATCTTATTATTATCTATAATGTAAACAAAAATAACTTGCTGCAACCAGCCGAATGTTTATATATGGTGTTGCTAGATATAACTATTTTGACACTCGGTTTTTTAAATTAAAATTAAATCGATTTTTGAGGCCTTTTTTATTATTAAATAATATCGTATTTTATATTGCATTATTTTGTAAAGAAAAATAATATTTTAATCATTGTAGCTTTTTTTGATAAGAAAAAGGTTAGTTTCGATTTTTCGTTTTTGAATCAAACCTGGGATATCCCACTTAGGTATAAGTCCAACACTACGCCAAAGTTCGACAAAGTTCTACAACACAATACAAATTATCCACGAGCCATGATTCATTGTCAACCTTAACCAATTAAGAAGGATAAACAAATAACAAGAATATAATAGGGACAACAGAGAGAAAGAAAAATCCAGCAAACAATGCAATTGATTAGTTAACGTCATCATAAGAATCTTTTTGGCCTCTCTTTGTTATCAAAGTTTCCTCATACAACTTATGGTTTTGCAAAGGTTATTCATAAATTCTAGTGAATCCTGAATAACAAAATTACTCACACTATTTCTACTTGACCGAATATAGAGATTCGGGACTGCAGTTTGAGTCAGAAGTATTTTTAGGTTTAAATTTATAATTCATCCAAGTGTAGGTAAAAACAGTAATAAAAATTTGTCATCTCATGTTTCAAGCGTGTCTCATTGTGTTATGAACATTTGAAAGAGTAGATCGGGATTGCAATGTTTCTTACTAAATGGCGCTGCGGTCGCTATAGGACTGACGTAGGAGGCATATACTAGTTTCGCGAACGACGGTAGGAGAGCCGCGGCTTGTTTGGTTGAGGCGCTTAAGCAGCGACTGCCGGGGAATCGCGGGTTCGTGTCCTGTCGGTATCAAAAATGTATTTATGTATTTTAATTATATTTAAATGTATTATATTTTAATTATATAACTAGGTTAAATAAGAAATACGGTATTTTAATTTTCCTTGTATTATGTCGGTATACCTATATAATAAATTGAGTTTTTTCACTGCTCTATTTACATTGGTTTTTACATAACATGTTATATAAATCATGTTGCAGAAATATCAATATCAATGATATTGTTTATTTTTTTTAGGTTTCCGCGTTCAAAACAATCGTATAAAAGTGAAACAATATTGTATAATATAGGAACACTTTAATTCACTGAAGACTTAAACCCAAATCAGAATGAATATTATTAGAATAAAAAAAAATTCAAGCGTTTTTTTACTGACTACCAAGAAATACGAGTAACGGGTACCAGATAAATATATCGTGGCGTACACGCTAGCTCTAGTTAGATAGATAGATAGATCTTTATTTTCATAATACACACGTTTACATAGATGCCATTTAAATATCAATTACGAAGTCACAGTGTTTTGCCATTAGCTGGCGTGCGTTAATTGCAATCAATGGTTTGTAATATTTTACAAACCATTGATTGCAATTAACACATTGAATTAATTTAAAAACATGCAACTACAATACAATAATAAAATAGTGGTAATAATAATTAGACTAAAAAAAATTAATAAATCAGACACATTAATTGAAAATTCGTGTTCAATTTCAAAATAAAATACAAACGTCACAGTTGTTTTTTGTCAGCTTTTTGAATTAATATTGTTTTCAATTTTTATATTATCAGTGCCTCTATATCCCGTAAGGAGTTCTACGTGAATCCTTCAACAGCAACGTGGGATATTAATAAGACTTTTTAAAACGACACAATTTTGTATAGCCGGGTGGCGCAGTGGGCAGTGACCCTTCATTCCGCGTCCAGCGCCGTGGGTTCGATTCCCACCACTGGAAAAATGTTTGTGTGTTGAACAAGAATGATTTTCAGTGTCTGGGTGTTTATCTGTATATTATAATTATTTATGTGTATTATATTCATAAAAATATTCATCAGCTATCTTAGTAACCATAACACAAGCTACGCTTACTTTGGGGCTAGATCGTTATGTGTGTATTGTCATAGTATAAACGACGATATTTGCAGGAGTTAATAATAAAATTACTTACCTTAGTACTCCGGTAAAACAACCGTTTTACTCAAGGTATTGAATGAGGCCATTCATTCTCGGGTTATTCACTCATGCTAAATTAATTTCGAAGTTTGCGAATTATGAATGTGATTTATAATTTCATAAATGTGTGTTGAAATATTTTAATAACTTCTTACGCGATCTTAAACTTCACGTACACAACTCTATTAACCTAATTTCGTATAAATAACATAATAAATCAAAATAAATTTGCCATTCGTTTCCTTGGATGGTTAATAATAAATCCCTCCATAAAAATGGGAAATTGAGAAGGAGAGAATATACATATATGATAAAAAACATACATTACAATACATTTTCGATTGTTCAATAGTTCATACGTTCGGATCAACCAACTTATGGATTATGACGGAATTCTAGATAGCTTACTTCCTGTAGAGCTAGCATGTGCGCTAGAAGAAATACGAGAAACGAGTGTAGATAATTATCTCGTGGCATGCATGCTAGCCCTACTAGAGATGGATATATTATAATACTTTTTATCCCGGGAAATCGTACGAAGGTAATTTTCATAGTTTTTTTTTTTAATGTTTATAGCGCGAGCGCTTGATTGCCATCACACCTGATGGTAAGCAATGATGCAGCCTCAGGGCTTGCCTAGAAGATTCCTATTCACTCTTGATTTGAAGGTACTTATATTGTAGGTACTTGGGAAAATGGAAGCTAGAAGGGAATTTCAGATCCTTGCGGTGCGAATCAGAAACGAAGATGCAAAGCACTTAGAACGCCAAACTCCGCACGCGAACACTAGATCGCGAGCGGTTTTTGTATTTTTTCGGTAACTAGCCGCAGCCAAAGTCTCGAGACCAGACCAGACCAGAGAAAATTCAGAAATTGTAAATTCCCAAATTGCCCCTGCTGAGCATCGAACCCGGACCTCCTGCTTAAATTCACAGCGTACACGGTTGCGCCAGGCGTCGTCAGAAGAAATGATGCTGTTAATTTCCATTTTATTGTACTTAAGGATAAGATGCTTCTATTATGTTTAACATGTTACAGTTAACATAAATTTTCTTACAAAGTCTTTACTTGGACCTTTATCCTGACGGAAGTTCCTTAGCCGGCCTTTACGTTTGTCGCCAGAGAGGAAAACGATATTTTAATCATAATATTCGTGTGAAATTAATACAGGTAAGTTACTTTCGAAACTTCGACAACAAGGCAAACGACTCGAATCGATTAATGCAACAAATGTGTTAAGCGGTGCGGTAATTTCGCATTTCGCATTATATAAAACGTTATTTCACCTCACCTAATGTGAAAACGCGAAATAAATTTATAATAACGCTTACTAAATTGTTGGACTGATTTTGATGAAGCCCAGGATTTTCTTCGAGCTCAACTTCACTTTCAACATCGTGAGGAAACATGCATGCCTCAGAGTTCTCGATAATATTCTCAAAGGTGTGTGGAGTCCACCAATACGCATTGGGCCAGCATGGTGGACTACGGCCTTAGCCCCTTCTTACTGTGGGAAGGAGACCCGTGCCCTGTAGTGCACCGGTAAAGGGTTGATACGACTAACAGTATTACTCCTAATGCCCTCTGAATTCCTAGTACCAGTTGACGGTTGACTATGTTCTGAAAGCGGTCGGTTGGTAGTTTCTAATCTTTCAAAGCGACTAGATATTGATCTATTCGCTTCTATCTATTTTCAATCTATTCGATGATTCGATGATTTCGTAAAATTTAATATAAGACAGGAAGTGTATTTAAAACCAAAACACTGCAAATGGCAAAATAGTACTTAGTATACATTTTTGTGGCAGAGCTCTACCGGGGAAGTACATAGTTGCAATGCTGTGTTGCGTCTTGTCTATTTGAAATAAATGAATTTTGAATTTTAAATTTATTTGAATTATGATCTGAAGGGCGTGGTTGCCGGTTTAGGTTACCTTCGTCTCAAATTGATGGACTTCATAGTTTTTCACTATAGAAATTAGTTCTTAAGAGTTATGTATGAAAAACCAGACGTTCCAGACATATGAATATAGATAATACACCACCTAGTACGTAAATAGTTTTATAAGTTTTTATTTTCTTTCATTGGTACCGGTGTTTCTCTGTCTGCAATCAAATCTTGCAAGTCAAGTCCTGAGTTTGACCTACTTCCCGGTGTCCGACTGAGCTGAAATTCTGCATGAATATGTTAATCGGATGCCAATGGAATATTATTATGACATGAAACTAATCTGATGATGGTATCGGAAGGTGGCTATAGAAACTCTGTTTTTTTAAGACGCAATCATATCAAGTTGGGCCTAGGATTAGTTCTTAGTTATTTTATTAGCAACTTGAAATAAAAAAAAAACACTTTTTGCACTCATCCGCATGTTGTATTTTCCCTCTACGCAGGTACTATTTGGCCAGCTGTTTTTCTACATATTTATTTGGTTTTATTTTTTGTGTTATAGGAAAACATATTTGTAAATAAGAGTACCTATTGTTGGTAGGTAGGTAAAGCGGTGATAGCCCGTAGTCGGTAGGACCTCGACTTCAATTTCGGGGGGTCCGAGATCGAATCGCACGCACCTCTAACTTTTCTATGTCATGTGCGCTTTAAACTATTGAAATATAACTTGCTTCAACGTTGAAGGAAAACATCGTGAGGAAAACTGCATACCTGAGAGTTCTCCATAATGTTCTCAAAGGTGTGTGAAGTCCACCAGTCCACCAAACTGAGCCTTTGTTGTGAGCTACGGTCTTAACTTGTTCTCATTGTGAGAGGAGACCCGAGCCCGGTAGTGGGCCAGTAATGGGTTGATATGATGATTGTAGGTACGGTACGTAAAAGCCCACCAGCCCACATTGGAGCAGCGTGGTGGGCTCGTGCTTTAAACCATCTCTCCTATAAGACACGAGGTCTATGGCCAGCAGTGGGACGCCAATAGACTGCGGATAACTATAGGTACGTAGCTATACTATAACTAGGTCATTGTATTCTTTAGGGCATTGTTCTCTAAGAGGCTTTTGTTTAATAAACACCACAGAGATTTAAACCTGTTTAACACACGTATAAATACATTTAAAAAGTCATTTACCTAAGTTGTTGATTTAGTGAAGGCGAGTTATGTATCCTAACTAATACCTATTGATCTCTGACGATTTTTTATATCAGTTTCCATGAGGTACATAATTAGAAAATTTGGCTTAATTTTTTTTCCATTTACGTCACTTTTCAGGGAAACACCTATAAAAAAATATCCAGACCACAGGCTTTCTAAATAATTTATCTTTATGAAAGTGTAATTTACAGTAGCTGAAGTCTTAAAGAAAGGTTTTTTTTTTTAATTTTTGTGGAAGGTTTTATTCTTTTTCTCAATTCTTCTAGGATAATCATTTCACCTTTGTAGTTTGTACTGACTGAATTCATTAGATAAAATAAATAGTGAACTCACCAATCCTTGTATACGTGGAAACATGGTGTTCTCTGTCTCGAATACTCACAAACAACAGTAGCACATATATCAAACAGTACACCAAGTAAACTATTGCAACTTTACAATGTAGCACAATGAACTCTTATCACTCGGAACACTCACTGATGAAACGTAAAATGTCATAATAAAGAGAGAAAGAAAAAGTATTGCGGTATGCCGCGAACAACTTTGGCTCTATGGAACCGGT
Source organism: Pararge aegeria (assembly GCF_905163445.1). Taxonomy (NCBI): domain Eukaryota; kingdom Metazoa; phylum Arthropoda; class Insecta; order Lepidoptera; family Nymphalidae; genus Pararge; species Pararge aegeria. The sequence continues at coordinate 1,976,269 of NC_053195.1, read as the reverse complement.
TTTGTTTATGTTACACTCGTACGTGCGCGCGCGACGAAGCGTAGTTTCGTTATGGTTGCAGTTTACTGTACACACTGCGACCGATTGCCGGAGTATAGATGAATCACATGTGAACTGAAGTGGGGACTTTTGTCCCTTTATCTACACATTTCAGTATACAGCCTACTTCACTTACCTAAAATTTTTTTGACGTGGGGACATACTCTTTGATAGCACTTGACTGTGCAATTTTTTTTTAATTCTTCTATGAGTTCACCCTTGGCTGTAATACCACTGGATGATATATGCAGCCTGAGTTGGTAACGGGCTAATCTGTTACTTGTTAGGTTAGGTTAGGTTAGTTACGTTACCCATGACCCAGTCACCAGGCGATGAATTGGAACACCGTGGGGTTTTAGTCGGTAAGAGTCCAGCATAACCACTGCACCTTCCCGTGGTGTATCAACGACGAAAAAAAAAAGGTTAGGTTAGTTAGTTAGTATTGTGGTTACATTAATGTCATACTCCTAATCCGTGTATACACGACCTCGTACTGGAAGCCTAAATCGTTTGGCGGCACGTCGTTGACGGTAGAGCGGTAACTAGCCACGAAAGAACAAGTTCTAAAAAAACAAAATCCAAATACATTTATTTCAAGTTAGTAGGCTTACTTTTCAAGCAAGTTTGAAGCTTCTAAGTTCTAATCTATCTGTTTTGGTTGCGACTCTACCACCGTTTGAGAAGGCAGTTCAAGAAGAAGGTGGCAAAAAGCTCAGCAGTAGCTCTTTCCCAGGTGTTACGGTTATGAGGTACTAATGCCTGTCACTTAGGGTCATGAAAATGCTTTCGACACAACCAACGCCTGCCTTGGCAGGCGTTGCTTGTGTCATTGCTTGTGTCGTTGCTTGCATTCCCTCTATCTATTAGAGAGTCCCAACAAACCGTAGCTACATCGGGAAAACTGGGTATGCTTTATATGCCAATGAATTATTTATTTATTGCACTCTTTAATTGTACACCACTAAGAAGATAGGAAAATAAAAGAACAATAGAAATACAAAGACAGAAGTAGAATACAAAAGGCGGATTTACCGCTTAGTAGCGATCTCTGCCAGGCGACCTTTGGATTAGGACAAGCTGAGCGAGCGCGGACAGGTGGTGTAAAATTATTATAAACCTACATTCAAATAGCTAAATACAAATACATAAGCAAAATTGCACACATACAAAAAAAATATATAAAATAGTAAACTAATATATACTCAATCATACATAAATACTTAAGAACATATAGATAATAAAAATAAACAAAAACAAGGTACTAAAATTCGTCATGAATGAGAAAGATAATATGCTTTCACTGTGTTTTTAAATGTTACAAGCGATTTTGCCTCACGTACGAGTATATGTAGTGGGATTATCTCCAACGGGTGACGAATTCCCTGCATCCATTGCCTGGTGGTCCACATTAAAGGACGTTCTCTCACAACTACTTTTGTCGTCTTTTTCTGTAAAAAACTGATGTCTCAGAAGGAGACGGCAAAGCCATTTAGCACCGTTTCTAAAAACATAAGCCAATGGTATTTATAAACATTAAAATAGTGTCAATATTCTATATTTATAAATAATAAGTCTTATTATTTATAAATATAGAATAAAATATAGTATTTAGTAGAAGTCAGCTACTAACTACAACCCATTAAACTGAATATGCTACTTCTACTCTCGTTATGACTCTACTGCTAAAAACTACTTAAACAAACATAATACATTACTGAAAACTTTTGCTATTGTGTTGGCATCTAAATAACTTCATATACTAATCATTATATCATATTAGACGGTCGACTTTATTACGTCAACTACTGCACTCAAAATAATAAAATTTCCAAAGCAAATACGCAAAAATATTCAACTTTACGAAAACAAAGTTAATCACACTACATGCGTACATTATATATTATGTTAATTTAAAAACATAATAAGGTGGTATTAAAAATTAACATATTTTAAAAATAACAAACTATAAGTCTATTTTTAGTTTCCTTAAACATTAAACTATAATAATTTTATGTAAATAGAATTTCAGTTATGATTTATGCAAATTGTAAGAGGACTATTACATGAATTTGTAACTATAACATAAGCTGAATCTCCCTGGGTTTTCTTTTATGGATATTTGAGTTTATCTGTATGTGTTTGTTGTGTATGTGTGTATGTATATGAATGGGTGTATATGTGTGTGTATGTGTGTCACAAATCCCTCAATACTTATAATAAATATTTGAAAAAAATTTAATACGCTATGATAAACCCTAGATACGCCATCTTATAACAAGGATTATGAGGTACGATAAGGTAGTGCCCTTAGTAAGATTATAAAACACGTTACATAAAGTATTATTTAAATCATTACATAGGTACCTAACTCATTAACAGAGTAGAGTAGGTTTCTATGAAATATTTTCTTCCTACTTGCGATTCGCAAGCGATTAGCGTATCTACGCCACTATATTACTGAATTGCATTATTGTATTGTAAAACTCAGTACCTATCTGCCTTTGTAGTTTAATTACACTTTATCGTTTGTCTAAGTGCCCTATAAGTTTAATCGGTATCTATGTTTTATGATAAAGTAATAGGTGTATGTAAAGGGTGATAATCATTTCATACAGTTGACATATTTTTTTTTTTATGATAAGGTCGCTTGGAAACATTTAGCTTCGCTCGCATCTCTAGCAAGATAGAAAAATGATTGCTAAATTGTAAAGATATCAGCAACCGCTAAAATTCTTGCCGGCTTCTTCTCAGTCGAATCTGCTTTCCGAACAGTATCTGTAACTTCTAAGGATTTCAATATCAACAAATTGAACGGTGAAGGAAAACTGAGAGTTCTCCATAATGTTCTAAAGGGAGTGTGGATTCCACCAATCCGCACTTTGCCAGCGTGGTGGACTATGGCAACTTTTCTCATTCTGTCTGGGTATACGTCCCCTGTAGTGGGCCGGTAATGGGTTAATTACGATTAAGGTAAGCAATGTGCTAAGGGTGGCCACCGAAGGTGTAAGGGAGGTCGTCAAAGGGAGAGACCTTGGACGACCTCCCTGGCGCAATGGTGAGCACCGTGAATTTAAACAGGAGGTCCCGGGATCGAATCGGCAGGGGCAATTTGGGAAATTCACAATTTCTGAATTTTCTCTTATCTGGGCCTTCAGCCGTCTAATATCGGTATGAATTTGATGTGATGATGATGACTTGTGCTTTAAAATGTTAAAATAGTTGCTGATTCCCGCTTTTTCTTCCGCGTACGGGCGGTTATCTTACAAACGGTTTCTTACAAATAACTTGGGAACCAGTTGTTTTCCTGGGACAAAAAGAAGCGTATGTAAAAAAGGTCGATTAGAAGCTTAGTTCGGATGTAAAGGAAGGATAAACAAACAAATTGACGTAAAATACTCTTCCGCATTTAAAATATTAGTAGGTATAGATTTTATTACAAACTAGCAGTTCTTCGCGACTTCGTCCGCTTATAAGTAAACCTTAATGGATAGACAAGTTGAACAACTTTGTAATACATGGTTTTATCGAAACTTTAACCGTTTACGCAGCGCACGCAGCGAAAGCTCTCGTAAAAAAAGCCCCGATTTTGAAACTTTATTCATTGATGCTATGTTACTATTAGTTTTATCATGACGATATATAGTCTTCTTCGATAAATGGGCACTCAAAAACTTTTCAAATCAGACCAGTAGTTCTTGCGATCATCGCGTTCCAATCATTGTGCGTTCGAAGATACCATTTTATTAAAGGGAAAATTCCTCAGAGACAATAAATATCTTAAACTATTAGAATCCCATATAACCCAAGCTACCTCTAGGAATCCGGGTATCTCATAAGAAAATTTCTCGCTCGAAAACAAAAAAAAGGGTATCGATAAATAACCATGTTGGAATGTTGGAAACAAACAATAACGGCGCATCACTGTTTATTTTATGTCATAATATAATAATACAGTGACTTTTATCGTGTATATTCTGATAGTAATCTACATAAGTATCTATTGGGGGCACCGATACGTTCGCACTTATTAACATAAACTAGATAACATAAAAAAAAATCTATAATGTCCAAAAGGTATCTCTTTGTCACATTATCTTTCGTCTAGACCAGTGCACCGTAAACTTTTTGTAATGAAGGTATATCTAGAAAATTGTGATATTTCTGAGTTACACCATGAGGAGGTTGATAATTCGAATGGTTTTTTTTAATTATAGACGGATATGCAACATTCATTTTTGGTTCGAAAGGGTTTTACTTAAAAATCCACACATAAACCCTTTACCGGCCCACTACTGAGCACGGGTTTCCTCTCCAATGAGAAGGGGCTAAGGCCGTTGGTGGTTTCCACACACCTTTGAGAACATTAAAAAACAAATTAAAATGTTATCACAGAGTAGGTGATCTAAGATAATAATTATATAATAAATAAATAAATATACTAGGACAATACACACATCGCCATCTAGCCACAAAGTAAGCGTTGCTTGTGTTATGGGTACTAAGATGACTGATGAATATTTTTATGAATATACTACATAGCGATTTCTTCCAGGCAACGAATGGCGTAAAAGGAAAAAACATAGAAAAGAGGTAGGTGGTGCAATAAATAATATTTAAAATTATACAAATATATAAATAAAAAATATATATTATATATATATATAAATAAGAAGTTCTACATTACACTATACAGATTCTCCTGCTTTTTGCGAAGTATAGCAAATTAAGCTTAATCTTCATAATATTTTACGGATTTCCGCAAAGGAACGCCTGCTTCTATCCAATATGCCATCTCATTTGATAACGCAGTCTTAGATAGCGAGATAACCTGCTAGGAGTCTGGCAGCTATATTAAACAGATACCCTCATAATCGATGTACATCCATCAATCAATCAAAGAACAAAAAAGAATACATAGGTACAAGTCATTTTACATTTGTGTAACCAAGGCGGCCTGGCTTTATCACTTATTTTGATTTCTTGGTACACCGTATCAAGCCCTCAGTAGCTTGGCTGCACTTGGCTCTTTGTTTATAGGGTGGTGACTACATGCGACCAAAACCCACCAGACCAGACCATACCACACTACATACCACTTCTATTCCGAAATTATAAATACCCTGTACTGTACAATACAGCCACTTAGAATACCACAGCACTGCACCACGAAGGTCGTTGATTTATGTCTGTACCGTGTCTTCATAAAAACGATCGTGATCGCCGTAATTAGAGTATTCTTTGTGAGTATTATTTGTTACTTTGTACATGGCAATTGTTAAACAGTTGAGCCAGGATGTAACAGATCAATTTCGCTAAAATTTAGTTAAACAGACTGTACAATGTGTCTTGGCGCAAGCGTCGACCACGCGGCCCGACCGTGCATATTCAGGTCATTGTCAACACACCGGTTTGAACGAACTGACGATCACGACTCCATTAAGTTAACACATCTAAAACATATTAGCAGGTTAGAACTGAAAATAAACTTGAAGCTATTTCTCCTCACTGGTTGTATCTTCTAACATCATGTTAGGCGATAAGCTAAACTTCAGCATTGTTTTAAGGGGGACCGAGTCCGATTTCCGGCACGTATTTGTAGCCGGTCCCCGATGTCATACGTACGGTGGTGGTGTCCACAGTCATATTCCGACGGCCGATTGGCGCAGTGGGTTTAATGGCGTGTTCCCACGACTGGAAAATGTTAGTGTGATGAACATGAATTTTTTTCAATGTCTGGGTGTTTATATGTATATTATAAGGATTAATGTATATTTTTCATAAAAATATTCATCAGTCATCTTAGAGTCCATAACACCAAGCTACGCTTACTTGGGGCTAGATGGCGATGTGTGTATTTTCGTAGTATTTATATTTATATGGTTTCATCGTCATCATCATCTTGGACGTCAACGGCTGGACATAAGTCATTTTTAGGGAGTTCCAAATACCACAGTCTTCTGCGGTTCCGAGCGACTCGCTTGATGACGTCCGTTCACCACATTGGGGGTCAACCAATATAAGTTCACTGTGCAATAATCTCAACTGTCCTCCAGCATAGTCTGGGAACAATCTTCACGTGAAAAGACCATCATCAATAGACTATAACAGTCCACTGTTAGACTAAAGGCCTCTCTCAGCAGGAGGACTTGGTTAATGATCGCAATGGTAGTAGTAGCACAGAGGACGCTTTCGCCCGCTCTAATTTTCTAACCAGAGATCACATCAACAAAAGAAATGTTTGTGTAGGCTTTGGTCGTGGCTAGTTACCACCCTACCGACAAAGACATGCAGCTAAACGATTCAGTTTTCTGGTGCGATGTCGCATACTGCATCATCACTTACGTGGTGAGATTACAGTCAAGGGCTAACTTATAGTGAAATGAAAAAAAACAAAAAATTTTAAAACTATGTATTAATATTGTTTTCAATGGAGTCGCAAAATATTACTGCCTATGAGGAAGTAATTCAGAGTTCGCGTCACGAATCCTCGATACTGTCAGCGTATACAATTATAAGATTATTAACCTTAAATTATCTTGATTCATGACAAAGATTCTCCGCAGTTCTTGAATCATGTTTATTGCATCACGATTTACCTAGTTCGTTGTAGCAACGTTTATTTACGTAATGATGCATGGTGTAAAACTCTGAGATACCTATCTCACGTCAAAACGATTCTATGTCAGAAGTGGGATGTGCCAGTACAGGCTTCGTATACAGGGGATTATAAAAACTAATAGTTTTATTATATTTAACATTCAAATCACGTACATAACTATGAAGATCATCCCACTATATCTAGAAGTTTGTATAAAAAACTCTAGAATTTAAAAACAAAGTCGTTAGCTAGTTTTTATTTTATGTCTTTTACATTTTAATCTTCATTAAGATATACTTGTTTATTATAGCGATGATAGCCTATTGGATAACGCTTCGGTTTTCCTTTCGTGGAGACCGAGTTCGAAACCCGTCACGTACCACTGACTTTTCGGAGTTATGTGCGTTTTTAATTTAAGCAAGTTACATATCACTTTTTTTTTCTTTTCTTTTTTTTAATATATAGACAAGTGCTTGACTGCAATCACACCTGAAGGAAAGTGATGATGCAGCCTAAGATGAAGCGCGCATGCCTACAAGATGCCTATTCGCTCTTGATTTGAAGGAACCCAGATTATAGGTATCGGGGAAGACGGAAGATGGGAGGGCATTCCAGGCCTTTGCGGTGCGGATCATAAAGGAAGATGCAAACCGCTTCGTACGTGTTGATGGTATTTCAACAACGTAACGGTGCAGATTCTTTCGGTACCTCGCAGTTCGATGGTAGAAAGGAGATGGTTTGACCAAATCGGATAGCTCCTGAGCACACTTGCTTTACACGATAAAGGAAAACATCGTAAGGAAACCTGCATGCCTGAGAATTCTCCATAATGTTCTGATATTGACTTGTTTATTGGCAGGGCACCAGAATATTCACCTCATTTCTTCAATAGCATACAAGTATATGTAATTAAATCCTTTTTGACTAAGAAAAGCTAAAAACGGGCTATTGGGCTACTTCCGGTTGTGATTTATATTATAACATATGTTGAATATCGGTTTGCAAATTCGACTACAACGAAAAAGTTTTGTAATTTTTCGCCGATTATGTAATTTTCCATCGGCAAAAGAATTTTCAAAATCGGACCTCTTTGTAGTCACAAACTTGGCTTTCGTAAAAAACCAAACATACTTATCTTAAACTAAGAATTCGTGGTTAATCAACATTTCTTTAATATAGTTCAACGGGTACACACCACGATAATATTTTGGATTTGTCGATATTTCGACCCAGTTGCATGGATCGTGGTCCCGTCATGACCTGCAACTGGGTCGAAATATCGACAAATCTAAAATATTATCGTGGTATGTACCCTAACCCTAACTAAGAACGTTAAATAAATGAAGTATAGGAAATAGTAAGGAGGAATAAAGTCTATTTAACATTCAAAACTTGACCTAGGTATGAAAAATTATTTAACACTGATGATTTTGAACAAGAGTTGGATGAAATTTCGAAGATGTCGGCGGCCTTTTGTCAGTTAACTTTGCCACTGATTTTGATAGTAGTTTTCTTTCCCCCAAAATAAATATGCTCTGGCCAATAGCAGTTAACCCTCTTAACTAATTAATTAATTAATACTAAACTTGGAGCTCAAGAATCTAAAATTAAAATCCCGAAAATAAATAAGCATTCCTCTGATTTTTGTTAAAATACATCATTACGTAATTTTATTTAGGTAAACTACATATAGTGATAGTATACTAATAATTCAACTAAGCAAAGTTTATTAGCAATTTCACAAACTAGAGTATTGCTATGAGCATAAGACTAGGCGTTAAAAGAAATCCTTAAATGACATTGGTATAAAATAAAACATCTGAAGACAAACCCCGGTAAATACCCAAACAGACGAACAATCTTTCTGCATATTATATATATGTTTTTTTGGGGTTTGGAGTTTTAGTGAAATCCTTTCTTAGAGGAAGGAAATTGTAAACCTGCGACCAATTTGAAGGTAATCGATAAATACCTTATAACGTTATCAAACTTTTTGTTATGTGCGTTGATTAACTAGTCAAACCTCCATACTTTACAATTTTTTGGATAATATTGTGTCTTCGAAATGATTGCCACGATACACCACGTCTGAGCTTAGTAAGACTAAGCTCAGACGTGGTGTAGTACGTGGTGTTTATATAGTTTTTTAATGAATCCCGGGTATCTGGTTTCGACAACACGAAAAATTGACGACCCCCTTGGCGCAACGGTAAACGCCGTGTGTTTAAGCAGGACGTCCCGGGTTCGATCCCGGCAGGGGATATTTGGGAACTTTTAATTTCTGAATTTTCTCTGGTCTGATCTGGTGGGAGGCTTTGGCCGTGGCTAGTTAGCACCCTACCGACAAGGACGTACCGCTTAGCGATTTAGTGTTCCGGTGCGATGTCGCGTAGAAACCGATTAGGCGTATGACTATCATAATCTCTAACAGGTTAGCCCGCTACCATCTCAGACTGCACCATCACTTACCACCAGGTGAGATTGCAGTCAAGGGCTAACTTGTAATGGAATACAAAAAAAAACGGGAATCCCATAATTGCGCGGTTGATTGGATTATGTTTTAATAATTTTAGGGGAAACTTTCGTACTGTTCTATGAAAAAGACCTTCTTTTGTATTAACAAGACTTGGTTTAACCCAAGTTTAAATTGAATTTAATAAATGAAAAGAACCTTTAAGAAAGAAAGAGCTGTTTTGATTTCGATTTGGATAAAAGAATGCTTTATTTCTCGACTTCTTCTTTCACGATAATGTGATCGTTCTCAACTTTTTAATATCCCAGCTTTGGGCAATCATAACTGAGACGGAACAAGAGCGCAAAGTGTCCGGCTGTAAATCGTAAATATCTTAATGATTATTATTAGAAGGATAGAATTCCCAAAATAAAGTTTCAATTTTTAAAAAGGGTCATTAAAATATCGAAAAAAATTAAGACGAAACAATTAAGTCTTTATAGTTACTATTATATACTAAAAACAATATATTATTTGTAACGTGTAAAGTGGGTATAATCAACCGCCTCTCTCGAAATCTGCATATTGTTTGCGAAAGATGCAGAAGTCATTTGTGGGAATGAGTATATGCTTTTATAATGTTTCCCAAGGTATTTTGGACCTACCAATGCATAAGTTTAAACAATGTGTTAAAACACATTTAATAAATCGTGGTTTCTTTACGATTGATGAATTTCTTAACTATAAGACTGCTTGGAAGCAGGCTCCGCCCACACACATTTTTGACCGTCATATGTATGTCATAAAACGTAAATTGTGTTTAATTTACGTTTTATGACACACATTTGACAGACCATTAATAAATCAATCATCAGGCGACATACTCTTACTCTCTGTGGTTTAAAACTACCAAAAAGAAATGTCTGTTTTTTATACATTGGTCCTTTAGAAGCCTATAATACTATTTTATTTAGTCGGATATAATACTTTTTTATTTAGTCGGATAACATGCTAGACAAAATGCTCATACACGCTCAAGATCAAAAAAAATGATAAAGTACGCCATACAAAAATAAGAGCTTCTGTTCCAAGCTATAACAGAAGCAGATTTTTTGTTTTTATGTTGACAAAGTAATGAAGTTGATGTTCTCGGTGGAATCTGCCTTCCGAACCGGTGGTAGAGTCACTATAAAAAGACTGACTTGACGTTTCAAAAGTGCTTATATTACTACCTACGAGTACCTACTTGACCTACTTGAAATAAATGAATTTAGATTTTTGAATGAACACATTTTGGTTATTAACTGGTATACATTTCATTCTTTGGTTCAGCGGTTTATTTATTTAAAGATTACTTAGGACCCCAAATAATTAATCGAATTGAACCGTTTACGCTGTGTGTTTAAAAAAAACCGTTTAATATCTGTTAAGGGGGCGAAATCAAATTAGAAACTGTATTTCCCCTTAACCAGTTAAATAAAAGAAACGAGAACCTAAACCGAGATGATACCGATTGTTATGTTTCCGGTTTTAATTTTAGAGATTCATTCATTCACACTGACTATAAAGCTTAATTTGCTATACTCCGCGAAAAGAAAATCGGAGTATAGCCAATTAAGCTTAACTTTCATGGTACCTTTATCATGGAATTCCGCAACGTAACGCCTGCTTTTATCCAATAGATGCGTTCATAGAAATCGTCTCCATTGTTGCAGGTGAAACGCTCGATTATGATCAAGATGGCGTCGGCTTGCGCTGACAGCTCAAAGCAAACCCGCTTCCACGAGATGCACGTCCAGAGACACAACAATGTCAGCATCCTGTACGCTGACATAGTCAACTTCACGCCCTTGTCGGAGCGACTTAGCGCATCTGATCTTGTGAAGACTCTGAACGAGCTGTTTGGAAGATTCGATCAGATTGCTCAGGTATGATAAAATTAAGTGCAATCAGTGGCGTGAACTTTATATAAGCACGAAATGCCTAGCCTACAATTTTTATAGAGGATTTTAGAGGGAGTAGGATTTAACCATTTTATGCCATGTTCTTGTTTTATGCCTATCTTGGGCAAAAACCCTGTTCACGCCACTGAGTGCAATATAACGTATGCTATTTTCAAAATTGAATGTGGCACTATACCGTTTTCGTGTCGGAGCTCGTCCGGGGAAGTACTTTCGCCATGCTTATTTCTGCCGCTAAGCAGAATTGTTGCAATGCTGTGTTCCGGTCTGAAGGGCGTGGTTGCTGGTGTCATTACAGACACATGAGGTTTAACACCTACGACTGAAATGTATGGACACAGGGCGGCATGTTGCAGGCCGTGCTCCTAGCAAGCTCTATAAAACCATTGCATATAAACATATAGACAATGGTTTTCCGCTAACCATCAGGTGAAGCGTCTTCTTGGTCTGTCAATTATTAGTATAAAGAAAGATCGCTTTAAGAGATAAGGCTGCCTTTGCGTAGAAATCGATTAGGGGTATAACTGCCATACTCCCTAACATATTTGCCCGCATCTTAGACTGCATCATCACTAGTATGAAATATAATGAAAATTAAGCTTAATTTGCTATACTCAACTTTTATAGTAAACATCTCCTGAGGATGCTCCGGTTTCAGAGCAAACGTGCGTAAAGGGGAACATTGCCGGAGATCTGTTTGGTGTGGAGTATGTAAATTATAAATCACACCATACAGATTCTCCTGCTTTTCGCGGAGTATAGCAAATTAAGCTTAATTTTCATAATATATCATGGATTCTGTCCAATGCATCATCACTTACTAACTGGTAAGATTACAGTAGTAGATAACTAGTAGAAGAATTAAAAAAAAAATGTACGCCATGCGTGTCTAGTGACATTAAACCTCCTTGATGATAAATGATAAATGATAAATGTCTCTGTTCGTGAAATAGCCGTCACCTTTTTGTTGTAAGGTTGAAACTCCCTGAGCATTCGCATGAAATTATTCCTCACCTTTTGTAGAAGTTCCTCATCGCATCAGGCTCACTGGTAATTTGTTACCAATACATTATCAAGCTACTTTTCTTCATCATGTCAACCAATCTACGTCCACTACTGGACATAGGTCTTTTGTAGGGAGTTCCATAATACACGGTCCTGGGCCGCTTGCCTCCAGCGGCTCCCAGCGACTTGCTTGATGTCATCTGTCCACCTCGTTGGGGGCCGACCTACGCTGCGTTTACCGGTGCGGGGTCGCCAATCCAGCACCTTAAGACCCCAACGTCCGTTGGTTCTCCGAGCTATGTGCCCTGCCCATTGCCACTTCATCTTCGCGACTCGCTGAGCTATGTCGGTAACTCTAGTTCTTCTACGTATCTCCTCATTTCTGATCACGTAGAGATACTCCTAGCATAGCTCTCTCTATCGCCTGCTGAGTGACTCTGAGCCTTCTTATGAGGCCCATAGTTAGCGGCCATGTCTCAGTTCCGTAAGTCATCACTGGCAAGACGCACTGTTCGAAGACTTTAGTCTTGAGGCACTGGGGCTACTTTTCTTGGGCATCCGATAATTATAGTCAATTGGTTTTCAATCGGCCGTATTCGTAAGTAGATTTGAATATTTTCCTGCTTTAAAAAAGCTTGATTTGATTTTGATTGCTTCCAATCTTCTGCGACTAAAATCAATTTCAATTTTCTTGATTAAAACCAATAAGTAGAATTTGTCATAATAAACTAAATTGCTATCCTGTCCGAAATCCCACAATACTTTTTTATGTTGGAATGAGTTAAATTAAGAGTATTTTATAAATTAAATAAACTTGGGTTTATTGAACTGCGGATCGATAGATAAAATCTTATACGATGAGTTAAATGTATGTTACATTTGAGTCACATAGTTTTTCAATGTATATGGAATAATAGAATTTGCACGTTAAATATTAGGAATAACAAGACTCTCAAGTGAATATTATCTATCACAGAATTAAGAACATACACAATCCTCATTCAGTATTTATTGCATGCAGTGCATTGTGGCCAAAAAACAATGAAGACGCCCAAGCCTCACTTGACACGCGCGGAATCAAGCTAGCTCACAAACTTTTTCCATTTTCCTCATTCTATGGTAAACGCTTAGAACCTTAGAGGTAAAATAATAACTGTCTAAATTAATGAAGTGACTAACCAGAAACGAAAAAGAGAAACACTACTACAGTGGAATGGTTTTTGATGCTCTACTATTAGTCGTGTACACGTATTCTGTATGTTCTTAGTTCTGTGCTATTTATAGGCATAATTGGTGTTAATTAAAATAATATAGCGCGGATATAAATAGCGCGAAGCGGTGATATCCCAGTGGGTTCGTCCGGGAGGTATACAACGGGTTCCCCGGGCAAAGCGAACAAGAGGGATATACCGTAGTGGTTTTTAGTTTGGCAATACCCACTTTAGAGGGGCCGTGCAACCCAGCAATAAAGCTTTTCCACCACACGTGAGCGGTGGCATCCTTATATGGTTGATATTCCATCAAAACGCACGAAACGTATTTTATCCACGTTTCTGATACGTATCGCTAAGATGCGGAACGCTCTCCCGGCAACTAGGTGTTTCCTGCCACGTATTATTTAGGTACCTCTTTTTTTTTTATTTACGATAGGCCAGCACTTGACGACAATCATATCCGTTAGAACGCAATGATGAGGTCTAGGTTGGAGCACGCTTGCCTAGAAAAAGCCTATTCACTCTAGCCTTGAAGCTTTACATTCGGTGGATCGTCGCGCCACGAGGATTATAGGTGACAAATCGTTAACACAGGCGAAACTACATAGTCTCCAGCACCTGGCTTGACATGTCGTCAAGCGCTGGCCTATCGTTACTATAAAAAAAAAAAAAAAAAAAAAAAAAAAAAAAAGGAATTCGACTTCACTTTCGGGGAGAAGATTTCGTATGGGAGGTGAAGGAAAACATCGTGAGGAAACCTGAAAATGTCAATGGATTAATAGCTTTGGTGCAGTAGTAATAAATAAAAAATACAAAATTGTTTGACCGAAGTAAATGTTTTGGGTGCAAAAACAAAAACATTGAATGTAAAACAAAATGTTAGCACAGTGTCACCGCAAACTATGTAGTAGGATATTTATATAAACTATTTGTTTAAACGCGAATATATTGATACAGCAGACGTGTATACAACCGCAAAAATTGTAGTTTAAAAACTGGTCTGTATTTTACGCCCGGAAATATCATGACTAGCTTTTAAAATTCAACTAGTAGACTAAAGACCTCTCATCGCGAGAGTTAGCCCATAATCACCAAGCTGATCAGATGGTGATTGCAATTTGCAGTAGGTGCAAGTATTAGTACAGAAAAAAAAGTTGAAGACGGAAAAAACTGGGCGACTGTCGCAAAGTATTAAGAGACTATTAGGGAAAGGAGAAAGAAGAAAAGAGAAGAAAAACCAGTCCAAGAAACATTTTAAAAATCGTTGTCGTGTTTTAGGCCGAAAGACAGGGAGGGTTTTAGCCGGTAAAGGTCGGGCACTACCTAGCGCTGCGGGTGTCCATGAGGATTTCCCCTCCTGTGTGGGAAAAAAAAAGTATTAGTACAGAGGACGCTGCCGCCAGTATTTTACGCCATATCATACATAGGCTACTCGTATATTAGTGGCTTATCCATTTTGGGATGCAAAGCTTGCAATTTCATCGAAAATACTCTAATTTGATCTTCTTATTTAAGCTCATTAATTCCCAAATAGAAACTTCCGTCTTACTCTCGCTCATTACTATAAATACTCGCGTTAACACCAGATTAAAATATTTTAAACAGTTTGTCTTAAGTGTCTGCAAAAACAAGAAGGAAGTATTCCTTTTACAATCCCATCGTTCGCATGTGCCGCCTTTATAATGATAAATGATAAATGAAAGGATAAATATTTTTAAAAATCAAATTATTAAGTACTGTTCCACATAATCTTTAGGGAAATTATATACATATAATTTTTTAAGTGTTTCTTTTTTGTTTCAACTTTAATTTTATTTATACTTTTAGTTTAATTAAATTCCAAGTTGTGTACACATACCTTGGGTTGTAGCTTAGAACAAAACTTGTAATTACTTATATTTGGATCTATTTTTAACACGCTTTTATTTATTACCTGTTTTGTGTACCTAATAACAATAAACAATAAACAACTCGTATAACAAACGACCTTTTCGACGACCCTGGCGCAACGGTGAACGCTGTGAGTTTCAGCAGGAGGTCCGGGATCGATTCCCGGCAGGGGAAGTTCGGGAATTTATAATTTCTGAACTTTCTCTGGTCCGGTATGGTGGGAGGCTTTGGCCGTGGCTAGTTACCACCCTACGGTGCAGTTACGCATTTTCAAGTGTTTTGGCCTCATCTCAAGGAATGAGGGGTCGATTGAACGTTTGGTGGTGCAAGGACAGGTTGAAGGAAAAAGGGCAAGAGGGCGGTCACCTACTCGTTGGATAGATACGGTGAAATCGCTGACCCAGACAACTGTGATAGAATGTTTTCGACACGCTACCAACCGCCGAAAGTGGAGAAGACTCGCGCGGGAAGCCGTGCATTCCAATGATGCCTAGCGCCATGAAATTCATCTCAGCAGCCACGACCACTCTGCCAAGAGTGCACGACTAAGAAGAGAGAAGAGAGTTACCACCCTACCGATAAAGACAGTATAATTATTTTTGTATATTATAAGTATTTGCGTATATTATTCATAAAAATATTCATCATTTATATTATATTAGTACCCATAACATAAGTTACGCTTACCTTGGAGCTAGATGGCGATGTGTGACAAAAAAAAAATATTATACATATTTCTTGTTTATCCTTCTTTATATAAAACTTATCTAATTTCAAGTCAAGTAATTTATTAACTATTTAGTATTTACAACTGTTGGATTTCCAATTAAAGAAAAAAAAAAATGGAACTGGTCAAAACAATGGTTGCCTATCTACGTCCTTTATTTCGGGATCGGTACCCTACTAAAAGGCAATTAGTCCACGACTGATAGAAATTTGGTCTCAATTAAACGCAGTGCCTAATGAAACGCGTATCGGCCATCAATTACCATTTCCCACACAATAGCCTTTTGATCATCTATCCTTATCACAGAGCACTTTGCCGCTAGAAGCTTTTACATTTTTTATCAGATCGGATTCTTTTATCGTGCTAAAACATTGCAGTGAACCGTATCGATTCTTGACTGTTGTGGGAGTCCTGTTTGTTATAAGCACATCACTGAGCCACTAAAGGACACAGTTATCCTGCCAGAATAAGAAGGATTTATGCCGTAGCCTACCAGTCTGGCCAAGTTTTTTTTTTTAGTAACGGATAAAGCTTACGTGATGGTATTAACCTATAAACAGAGCAACACTCCGCAGGGCATGCAAGGAGCACGTCATGCAACATGCCATCCAAATTGATGGACATACCATCAATTTTTGACCTACCAATGACTAAGTTTAAAGAATGTGTTAAAACACATTTATTACAGCGAGGTTATTATACAATTGATAAATTTCTTAATGACAAGGTTGCTTGGAAGCATCCTGCTCCGCTTTCATCTCTCACAAGATAGAAAAATGAATTTTAAAATGTAAAATGTAAATTGTTGATATTGGAAAAGAGCAACTACTGAGTTTCTTGCCGGCTTCTTCTCGGTAGAATCTGCCTTCCGAACCGGTGGTAGAGTCACTACACACAGACAGACTTGATGATTCAAAAGTGCTTATATTAGGCCTGCTTGAAAGAAATGAATTTTGAATTTTAATGTACGCATCGTAAGTGCCATCTACGGGTCTACTTAAATAAAGATATTTTTGACTTTAACTTTGGCAAAACCTCTCTGCTAATAAGCTACTTTCATAGTCGTACCTATACTCTACGCAATCAGCTAAGTGACGGGACTCCAAATTGCCACTCGAATGTATGGAAAAATACTACAAATTTATATTTATTGTACCCATGTCAAGCTTACGTGCTTAATTACATACGTATTTGTACTGAAAAAAAAGAAGGAAACCGTCTACCTTTATTTACAGGGTTGATTGTGTACGTGTTTCAAGTTCTCGGAGTTCCAAATTGCGTATCAGAGGTTTCTTAAAATGTCATATATGAAGTAAGTACTAGCGGTCCCTCGTGACTTCTTCCGCGTATGAGTCCACCTTAAACCATAGAAACATGTCGTCGCGGATTTTTTTTAGAACTCATAAAGGGGAACAACTATCGAAACTAACCGTTTTTAAAAGGTAAAAAACACCCGATTCTGAAACATTCTTCACTGGTGCTATGCTTGTATTGATCTTGGCTCTACCCTTTCTCGATAAATGGGCTATCCAACACTGAAAGAATTTTTCAAATCCGACCAGTAGTTCCTGAGATCATCGCGTTCAAGTAAACAAATAAACAAAGTGAGTGGTAAGCACTGTGGTCTAATAAGGGAGGTCTGCGGTTCGATCAAAGAAAAGAGCAACTGCTGAGTTTCTTGCCGGCTTCTTGTCGGTAGAATCTGCTTTCCGAACCGGTGGTAGAGTCACTACAAACAGACAGACTTGACGTTTCAAAACTGCGTATATTAGGCCTACTTGAAACAAATGAATTTTTTGAATTTGAATTTTGAGTTATGAATTTTGAATTTTTTGAATTTGAATTTTGATCCCCGTGGGGGCAATTTGAGAATTTGTTTTTTCTTAGTTTTCTCTTGTCTAATCTTAAGCCGTGGCTAGCTACCACCCTAACGATAAAGACGAGCTGTCAAACGATTTGAAGTTCCGATACGATGTCACATAAAAACCGATTACGGGTATGGCTCATAACTTCTTAACCCCTAATAATTTTGCCCGCTATCATCTTAGACTGTATTCACTTACCATCAGGTAAGACTGCAGTCGTGGGCTTAACTGTAGTGAAATAAAAAAAAAAATATACTACGACAATACACACATCGCCATCTAGCCCCAAAGAAAAGCGTAGCTTGTGTGTTGGGTAATAAGATACTGATGAAAATTTTTATGAATAACATACATAAACACTCATAATATACAGATAAACACAATATATTCCAACAAATATTTTCCAGGTGTAAGAATCGACCATGGAATCAGAAAGTAGGGTCGCTGCCACCTGCGCCAGTCGGCCGTCCGAAATTGTCTTTTAACATGTGATACTTAATTACCAATATTTGATTTGATGTGACTACGGACTCAAACTCATAAGGAGAGAAACGTTCCATAAACAAATTAAATAAGTTCTATTGGATTGAAGCACGCGTTTGCGGAAATCCATAATATATTACGAAAATTAAGCTTAATTTGCTATACTCCGCGAACAGCAGGAGAATCTGTATGTAAATATATACGCACGTTTCGCTCCGAAACCGGAGCATCCTCAGGAGTAGCGTAGAGGGTACATTGCCAATTATCTATTTGGTGTGGAGAAATTATAAATTACACCATACAGATTCTCCTGCTGTTCGCGGAGTATAGCAAATTAAGCTTAATTTTCATGAATAGGTTCTGTTTATTTTGAAGTCAGAATCGTGATTAGAAAATATCTAGTCAGTAGAAAAAGACTTTCTTGAATAAAATAAGATTATCGTTAAAGAACATCTAAAATGGCCAGCTATTTTTAACGAATCATTGATAACAATTAATGTGGACAATTTAACTCGCCCATTTGCTCACTTTGTGTAAAGATGTGGATTCATTTCCACTTGCCTTAATAACCATAAATACGTTTTACGGACCGCTTACCTTTTCTTCTATATTTCACGTGCACAACGGTTGCCTTTAAATTCAATTCATTTATCTTTCAATTCTTTCGTGGTGTTTTCATGTGAAAATACATAAAAAAATAAGACTAGGCAGAGTTGTAATTTAATAAACGTAAATAGCTACATATATATTATAAAATATAATCTATAAAATATATATATGACAATATTATACATATTTTATTTTTATAGATATTATATTTATATTTTTTATATCCTACTAATATTATAAACGTTGACGTTTGGTACACAATCACGCAAAAACGGCTAAACGGATTTGGATGAAATTTTGTATGCATGTCACTGTCTCTTGAATTGTTCTCGTGGGAAAAGCGTGAATAATTGCAGCACAACAATTCTAGCTTTCCGCCTGCAACTTCATCCGCGTGTAAAAGATAAGATGTAAATTTTATTCAATTTTTTTATTACTTTCACATTTTTCATTTAGTTTTCGGCCCAATTCTGAAGTCCAAGCAGAGGAAATCGCGGGCAGAAGCTAGCTATTTATATATTTGATATTAAATAAACTACCGTTATTCTGACTTTATTTGTGAGGCTTCTAGATTCTACTTTAGCTTTTTTTATTACATATTTTAATGTATGTTCACAAAAATATATCAAAATTTAAGAGAAATGTGACTGCAATGGTTTGAACAGTACAAGCAAAAATAAACTTGCAGTGCAGTATACTAGACTACATAAAATAAGTAATTCGTTTAAAGGAAATTGTATACTTTTTTACAATAAATTACCAGTTGATATCTTGGAGATGTCTCTAAAAAAGTTCAAAGTTTGTATTAAACGTAAGCTTATAGAAAAGTCCTATCATAGTATTAAGGACTACGTTAACGATAAAAATGCTTGGGTGTAAATTATTGCTCTAACCAGGTTGCTTCTTTAATAGTTTTTAAAGGTCAATGTGAGATGGTGATAACGAAAAAAAAAAAATAACAATCGCCTAAGTTTGTTCTTCCTGTTTCTTCTTAGACCAGGGCGCGTTTGGAACCCTCGTAGCTTTAGTTCTAAGTTGACGAATTTATTTATCGCCATCAACTCACTCCTATGTCATATTTTACATGTAATGTACGCATCAAAAGTGCCATCTATGTGCCTATTTGAATAAAGAAATATTTGACTTTGACTTTGACTTTATTGTATACAACAGAGCACATCCTGCAACGTGCCATCCTGTGTCCATGGGCATGGTGCTAAGCCTCAATTGCCTGTTACTACACCAGCACTCACGACCTTCAGACCGTAACACAGCATTGCAACAGTGCTGCTTAGCGGCAGAAATAAACATGGTGGTAGTACTTCCCCGGATGAGCTCTGTCACAAACCTCTACTACCTGTTGTTTACAAATACCTATTTCGTCTCTTAAAAATGATTTTTCCATACTAATATACTGCATATTTGTATAACACAGGAAAACCAGTGTATGCGGATCAAAATACTCGGCGACTGCTATTACTGTGTGTCCGGCCTCCCAGTCTCTAGGCCCAACCATGCCTACAACTGCGTCAACATGGGTTTGCAGATGATTGATGCGATACGGTGGGTCTATTTGCACAATATCCACTATGGACACGCTCTCTATCCAGTAAGGCTAGCATGCGCACCACGACAAAAATATGTCTACGCATTATCTCGTACAGTCCAGTAGAATGGGTGATTCCGGACCCACTCCGACTACCGGACTTCGACCTTACTTTAAGGTGGGCCAAGATTATGATCTGGGATTCGCCCAGCGTGCACCTCTAACTTTTGTAAGTTACGTGCGTTTTAGGCAATTTAAATATCACTTGCTTGTGAAGGAAAACACCGTGAGAAAATCTAAATGCCTGAGAGTTCGCCATAATGTTTTTAAAGAACATTATGGCGAATACCACCAATCTGGGCCAGCAGGGTGGACTACAGCCTTAACCCCTTCTCATTGTGGGAGGCGATGATGATGAATATGGTGATTATTTCGCACAACTCTATCTATCTAATACCTTTAAACGTGCAATTCTTGTATAACAGATGTATGTGTATAAACTGAATGTCGGAAAAGCAACGGTTTTCATGAAATTTAGTATGCAGTGGGAAAAATCGATCTAGCTAGGTTTCATTTTAAGTAAACGTTATTTGGCACTGAAAAAACTGCTGCAAAATTATTAGAATACGAAGACAAATTTCACCGTCACCTAAAAGGTTAAAATAACAGGTTCGCAATCTGGCTTTGCAAACCAGACCCGAACGGAGTAAATACGAGTAACGGATAGAGTAAATTATGTCGCGACACGCATGCTAGCCAGGGCTGAATTTCAGCGTATAAGTTTGGAGATCTCACTACATATACATGCACATACATACTAAAACACACACACACGCGGTAATATAGTCTTCCCCCTTTTCACGGTATTTTTACGGCTTCCAAATGAATTAACCGATTTTTGTTCAGTTTATTATTTTTACTTTATCTATGTCCTGTTGACAAAAAATCCAGTGACTTTTGACTGATTCTGACGACTTCCATGGCGCAGTGATTTAAGTGGGTCTCGTATTCGATGGCGGCAGTTGCAATTTGGGACTTTATAATTTCTGAATTTTCTCTGCTCTCATCTGGTAGGAGGTTTCAGCCGTGGCTAGCTAGTTCGTTACCCATCTTTGGCTCAACCACTTGCCTAATCTGGGCAAAATTTGGCACCGAGACAACTAGTATCTTGGGTATAAGATACATTTTTAATTAAATCAGTCAAATAATTCCTAGTGCACTTTAACAAAGGACGCACGTGTGTATTTGTCTGTGTATGTTTTGTGTGTATGTGACTTCAAAATTGGAAAGGCCTATTAAATTACTTAACTTAAACAAAATTAAGATCTATGCAACCGAGACATCCTTTTTATTTCTATAATGCTTTATACCGTTGCCAATTCATTTTGTAATTTAAATTCTATTATTCATAGGTTCGTCCGGGAGGCGACCGGATTCAATGTGGACATGCGGATTGGGATTCACACGGGAAATGTACTATGCGGTGTGCTCGGTTTGCGTAAATGGCAATTCGATGTCTGGAGTGATGACGTCACGCTGGCCAACCACATGGAGTCCGGGGGAATAGCGGGGTAAGTAATCGTGGCATTGAATATAACATTTACCTAGCCCTAATTATATTATCAAAATTAAGCTTAATTTGCTATACTCCGCGAAAAGAAGGAGAATCTGTGTGGTGTAATTTATAATTTCAACAATCCATATACTCCACACCAAACAGATCTTCGGCAATATACCCTCTACGCACGTTTCAATAACAATAACAATTATTCAATAACAATTATTCATTGTAAAGTCAACATCTCCTGAGGATGCTCCGGTTTCGGACGAAACGTGCGTAGAATATACCCATATTGCCGAAGATCTGTTTGGTTAGGAGTATAAGGATTGATGAAATTATAAATTACACCACACAGATTCTCCTGCTTTTCGCGGAGTATAGCAAATTAAGCTTAATTTTGATAATATATCATGGATTTCCGCAAAGTAACGCCTGCTTCTATCCAATAGCCCTAATTAGAAGAACCG
Source organism: Pararge aegeria (assembly GCF_905163445.1). Classification (NCBI taxonomy): domain Eukaryota; kingdom Metazoa; phylum Arthropoda; class Insecta; order Lepidoptera; family Nymphalidae; genus Pararge; species Pararge aegeria. The sequence continues at coordinate 1,953,852 of NC_053195.1, read as the reverse complement.
GCTTTTTTGGTAAATCAAAAAATAATCATCGCGACTCAAACCGGGGTCTTCTGATTTCGGGACCGCCCAATTTTCTCCTGGGCGTATAATAACATCGTAGATAGTGGCGAAACTTCCCTTATTTATATCATTTATTTATAGATTTTAACTATTAGATAATATTTTTTTTATGGGGTAGAAATCTTCTTCAAAGATCCCACATAACCCGACCTCACATAACATAGAATAGGAGAAGTTTACCTTCGTTTATTTTTACACGCATATTATTTGGATATTATTTCCACATGGGCGCCAATGCTCTAAGATTTGATAAAGCTGTGGGAGAAGATACATTTTTATCCTTTCCTCAGGGATATAATTGTCTCCTGCCCATGCTAGTCGTCTGTCGCGTGCATAGAAGATATGCACAGGGTATACAGATGATATAAAGTAAACTTTGTCTTTGACTTTGAGTGGCTTTTGGTGACTCTTAAAATGCCCATCTTAAAATTTTTTATAACTTTTACTGGAGGTTTTCTTCATTTTATATCATCTGCATATCCTGTGTATACCCTCTATGCACGCCAATGCTAGCCATGCAGATACAGAAACACTGCTAAAGTGGAGTGGTTTTGACGCTTCAATATTACTCGTGTACACGGTTTCTATAATTTCTTTATTCTGTGGGTACCATTATGAAAAGTTTTATGAAGAACAAATATTTTTCCAGTCGCGTCCACATCACAAAAGCAACCATGCTGCAACTGGGAGGCAAGTTCGAGGTTGAACCTGGAGATGGTGCATCCAGAGAGGGGTACCTCGCTGACCATAAGGTTGAGACTTACTTGATTGTACCACCAAAGGTTAGTAAAATATTAATTTAGTCTAATGAATAATAATTTGACGGCCGATTGGCGCAGTGGGCAGCGACCCTGCTTTCTAAGTCCAAGGCCGTGGGTTCGATTCCCACAACTGGAAAATGTTTGTGTGATGAACACGATTGTTTTTCAGTGTCTTGGTGTTTATATGTATTTATGTATACCATCATAAAAAAAATATTCATCAAAATTCAAAATTCATTTATTTCAAGTAGGCCTAATATAAGCACTTTTGAAACGTCAAGTCTGTCTGTTTGTAGTGATTCTACCACCGGTTCGGAAGGCAGATTCTACCGAGAAGAAGCCGGCAAGAAACTCAGCAGTTGCTCTTTTCCAACATCAACAATTTACATTTTGTATTTTAACATTCATTTTTCTATCTTGTGAGAGCTGAAAGCGGAGCCGGATGCTTCCAAGCAACCTTATCATTAAAAAATTCATCAATTGTATAGTAACCTCGCTCTAATAAATGTGTTTTAACAAATTCTTTAAACTTGTGCATTGGCAGGTCCAAAATCACCTTAGGAATCATATTATAAAAGCGTATACTCAATCCCACAAATGATCCCTGTACCTTACGCAGACGATATGCAGATGACACTAATTTATGACCATTTCTTGTAAGTCGACTGTTTATGTCCACTTTTTGTTTATAAAGACTAATATGTTGTCTTACAAATACTATATTGTTATAAATATATTGTGAAGCTACAGTAAGTATGCCTATTTCTTTAAACTTCTCACGGAGGGATTCGCGTGATTTAAGTTTATATATTGACCGTACAGCTCTTTTCTGCAATATAAATATAGTTTCGATATCAGCTGCTTTACCCCATAACAAGATTCCATAGGACATAACACTATGAAAGTACGCAAAATAAACTAGCCTAGCTATTTCAACGTCAGTAATCTGTCTAATTTTTCTGACTGCGTAGGCAGCCGAGCTTAGTTTACCCGCTAGCTTATTATCCAAGGTCACGCCCAGAAAAACTGTGGAAGTCTCTATTTTTAGTGATTCACCATTTATCATTATATTTTTATCAATTTTCTTTACATTTGGTAAGATAAATTCGACACACTTTGTTTTTTTTTTGCATTTAAAAGTAAGTTGTTAACTGTAAACCAGTGCGACACATGCGACATAACACGGTTTACTTCGTCAGAGTTACCTTTACTCCTATCAGTCTTAAAAATTAGAGATGTATCATCTGCAAACAATACAATGTCGCATGTTCCACTGACATGGTACGGTAGATCATTTATATACACTAAAAATAGAAAAGGACCCAAAATCGAGCCTTGTGGGACACCCATTGAGGTATTTGAACCCTGAGACTTTGCATCATTTATGCAAACTCTTTGGGTTCTATTGCTGAGATAAGAGGCAACCAAATTTAGTGCAACGTTTTGGATACCATAGTGGCTTAGCTTAAGAAGCAAGGTTTTATGATCAACACAATCGAAAGCTTTAGATAGATCACAAAAAACACCCATGGCGTTCTGTGAACATTCCCAGGCATCATAAACATGTTTTATAAGTTTAGCGCCTGCGTCCGTTGTGCTACGACCTTTAGTGAAGCCATACTGCTCAGGGTGTAGTAAGTTATTTACATTAAAATGATATAAGAGTTGATTTAATATAATTTTTTCAAATATCTTACTAAGAGCTGGTAAGATTGAGATAGGTCTGTAATTGTTTATATCATTTTTATTACCAGATTTAAATAGAGGAATGAGTTTACTATGTTTCATTAGGTTCGGGAAAGTACCTAAATCAACACATTCATTGAAAATTATGGCTAAAAGAGGAGCAATGACGTCAATAATTTGAGATATTACCTTTACCGACATTCCCCATATATCACCTGTTTTCTTTAATTTTAACAACTTGAAGTTTTTACTGATATCCGATGCATCTATATGTTTGAAATGAAATAAAACTTTGCACTCATTAATGTTGCCTCTTAATAAATTCTGAGCTGCAGTAGGTGAGGAATTTAGTGAATCTGTTAACAAAATAGGAACATTCTGAAAAAAGTTTTCAAAAGTACTAGCAACTTCTGTATCAGTAGTTACCATATTATTATTAATAATTAATTCAAAATTTCCGTCTCGAGATTTAGTTTTCCCAGATTCATTATTAACAATTTTCCAGGTTGTTTGTATTTTGTTTTCAGATTTTACTATCCGATCTTTAATGTATAGCGACTTAGCTTGTCTACAAACATTTTTAAATGTTTTGGAGTAACTTTTTACATATTCAAGGAAAGTTGGAGTCTGATTGTATTGTTTTTCATCATATAGCTCATACAACTTATCCCTGCTTTTGTAAATGCCTATTGTCGCCCAATCACTAAACCTCATTTTTTTATTAGAATCTATGTATTTAAAAGTAAATACTTTATTAAATGCACTTTCTATTTCATTGAAAAGCGTACGATAAAGATTGTCGGGATGACAGTTTTCAAAAAAGAGAGCAGGAATTTTGGCTGATATTTCACCTTCAAATCGCGTCAGTTTACTCTGAGTTATCGGCCTGTACTTAACAATATGTTTATTTCTATTTGTACCAACAACAGTAATTTGTTGGCCACAATGATCTGAGCTTAAATTGTTTAATATCGATTTACCTAAGATATCACAGTTAAAAAAAATATTATCTAAACAAGATGCTGAAGTTGCTGTGATTCTAGTAGGTTCATCGAAAGCATTATTCAAATTAAAGCATTTAAATAAGTTTAACAACCTAGTCGTAGTAGTATTATGTAATAAGATATCAACATTGAAATCCCCGCATACTATTACATTTTTAGTAGACATACACAATCGCTTAAGGACATCTTCCATTACATCCTCGAATTGGTTGAAATCACCTGAGGGGGGATGGTACACACACACTATTATAAAACGCTCCAGCTCCACACAAGACAGTTCAATTATGCGCTCCACAGAAAGACTAACTATATCTTTTCGCTCCTTACATGTTATATTATTGCGTACAAAAATTAAGGATCCACCATGAATAGCAGTCTTTCTAAAGAACACACTTGACATTTTGAAGTTATTGATGTTAACTGCTATTTGTGCTCCAGTGAGCCAATGCTCAGTTATACACAATATGTGTTGTGTGTATTTCTAATTCTTTGCCGGTGAAGCTCTGTATGTTTTGATGTACAATGTTCATATTACAGAGCTTCCCCGTTGTCTCACTGTCTAGTTTAAATAACTATTTATTATAGTACTAGAACAAGTACTAGGGTCAATATTAGAAATATTGGTGGTACTTGAAGTACAATATGTAGAGGTGTCAATAGACTTAATTACAATACTTGTAACAGTATCATTTAAGTTGTAAGCTAGTAAAGATGCCAAGTGATGCTTACTTTTCTTAGATAAAATTAAACTATCTCTAGACAATAGAGATGACATGGATTTATTGATGTCAAAATAAAAAACTGCGTCACTATGACGGCATGTCAGGTTATAAATTAATAAATTTAAATTATAAATATGTTCATTCTGCTTTGAACTAAATGTGCCACAGTAAGGAAAGGCACACATAACGAATTTACATTGAGTTTTACTATGTAAAGCTAGTAATTTATCAATGCATCTTATAATTTGATGCTTTTTGACATTCAAACTGTCTCCTATCAAGAGAACAACATTTTTATTTACATCTAAATAGTCACTATTCAAACTATTAATAAGATAATCGAAACTAGCCCCCGGTGAACATCTATTAGTCACTGAGTGATCAAGGTAATGGTTCATAATAGGTCCAAAACCTTTACCTAACATGTCGGAAAATATAATTGTCTGTTTTTCAGGCATACTTTTTAATAAAGGTGAAGGGTCTGGTATGACAGTTGTGCACTGCTCCAGGCATGTTTCTAATTGGTTGGAAGATACTGTATCACATAATTTTAGGTTAGTCATAGGTATCTCATGAGTACAGTTACATTTATTTGCTAAAGACTCAAAGCGAGCCATGTTGTAAGTACCTAGGGCTAACAACTCATCAGCTGCCAGAATTTGTTCATCAATCTGCCTTTGTGATAGCTCATATTTAATGGTTACAGTTTTAAGTGAGTCCTCCAATTGTTTAATTACATCATTGAGGCTTTGAATTTCACTTTCATAGTTTTCTCTACTTCTCTGAGAGGGTAATGAAAGGGTGTTTAATTTATTTACTAAAACTGAGCGTTCCTTTCTTAATACCAGGTTTTTTGTGCCAGCCCTTTGTTTTTTTATTAAAGTTTGAGTTTTTTCAATTATTTTACTTATTTTAATGTATTTTTTTATTTTGTTATGGCTATTTAAATAGGAACAGGAATGTTGCTGAGGCTTGGGGTTTTTAATACAAGGACTATCACAAGTCAGATCGATACACATTGGCATTGTTGAGGATGAAGCAACAAGTTCATCGTACAGATTATTTGTTGATAGTATTTCAGCACTGTGTAATTGTGACTGAAGGGCATTGATTGTTGAAAATGCCCTACTTAATTCTCCCTCCAACATTGAAATTTTCCCTAGAGCTTCTTCATAGGTTGATATGCATTGTTCAAATGAGCTGACTGCCTTCTGGAGTTGGTCGCGCTCCTCTATGACCAGATTGTGTGCACTGTTTAACTCTGCTAGTTCACCTTTCAGTTGGGAGTTCTTGGCTATAATTGCTCTCAGTTCAACTTCACTGTCATCTTGTTCCCTCAGTCAATCATTTGTTTATTTGTAAACACATTTTTATAAACAGAATATACTAATGCTGATTTGAGATTAGACACAGTTCAACTCACCTTATTACAGCAGCTCAAATATTCAATTTATGAAAAAAAAATTAGGTCACCTCCCGAGCGAGAATGAAGAGAATCCCTAGGTTCGGAAAAGTATTCACATATTCCCTCGACTGGGACATTGTTGTATTTTAAAATCGTAAAAGGTTTTTTCAGCCCTTTTAAGAGAGCAATTATTAACTGGATAAACAGTATCCTATATACATTATACACTTACAGGATACAAACCCTGGTTGAGCCAAACATACATAAATAAATACACTACGACAACGCACACATCGCCATCTAGCCCCAAAGTAAGCGTAGCTTGTGTTATGGGTACTAAGATGAGTTGACTGATGAGTGACTTTCTCAGAAGAAATTACAATATCACTAAATGAGAATATTTACAACTTTTTTATGTAGGTTATATTAAAACTACAAACAAGGGCACGTACAAAACAATCAGTAATTATATGAAGAAAACGTGGTACAGGTAAACTTATAAATACTTCATACTGTCATACATAGCCAGGACCGCACTCAGATTTTGTCAATTACAAAGGTTTTAAGTTTTTTCTTACAAATATTGAAATTTAGTTTAGATTTTTTATTAAAAAAACATGTGTGTACTTACTTATGTACACGCGCTAAAAGTTATACTTTTTTCGCGTAACAAGATGAAAATCTTTTTAATAATTTTATTTTTCGCCTTATTCTACATTTGAAAAAAAACTACACTAACGCTAGAAAAAAGGTATTTAATACATTGGATAGTTTTATTATAACGCATTATCTAGTTATCTCATTATCAGACCACCAAGTACCACTGGACATTAAAATTTAAGATCGAATCACCGGAGCCCGCAGACTTTGAAAATTTAAAGTGTACACTAACAAACCTTGTAGCTAACTTCAGGGTGTCGGTTTTTCGTGACGGCGTGCGTGCGCATCGCGAAAATTCACTCTCATAACTTTTCCTATACATGAATACTTGTAATATAGATAAACAGCCAGACCTTGAACAACATTCATGTTCATCATCCTCATTTTCCAGTTGTGGGAATCGAACCCAAGGCCTCAGAAAGCAGGGTCACTGCCCAATTCACCAATCAGCCGTCAAATACATAGGCAACAAAGCAACAAACAACAACAACAAGCGCAATTTCAAAACCACAATGCTTGCTCAACGAATGCTAATTCAAGGAGATTTTTCGATTCCTGCGTTATTGAACGACACACTATACGTCTACATCATATGTCACAACATGCATCATTGTTGTCGGGCTATCAATCATTCGACAACACTGAATTGTAAAGGGTGGTTAGAATTTGACGATCTCCCTGCTGCAGAGGTGCTGTGGTTTAATAAGCGGGAGGTTCGGGTTCGATCCTGGCAGGAGCAATAATTTTTAAATTTAATTTTTTAACTTTACAAAGCTACCCTTGACTGCAATACGGTTGTAACTAGCGGCTGAAGCCTCCTATCAGACCAGACAAGAGAAAATTCTGGACCTATAAATTCCCAAATTTTCCCGTGCGGGGATCGACTCCGGGACCCTCCCCCCACTTAAAACAACAGCACTCACCCCCGCGCCTGGGAGGTCAAAAAGGTATCGAATGTATAATTTCTGAATTTGTAAGATTCAAGGTAATCATATTTTAGCCTGTAAATATGGTATTTGTAATGGTCAAATGGTCCGTCCTACGTTTAAACTATGTACTACAAAATTATTATTGATCTTAGAACTTTAATAAGCTATGAGTATTTAATAAACAGTAAGTATTACCGGAAAAATAGCACCAGCAGGGCTAGCACAGGCGGGAGACAAATTATATCCCCAAATTATATCCCCCGATTATATCCCCAGCACGGCTAGCCCATTATCTCCCCAGAGAAAGGATAAAAATTTCTCTTTTCCGACAGCTTTATCAACTCTCAGAGCATTGTCTCACAAGTGGAAAGTAATAGGTATATGTTCCCATGTTCCCTTGCTTTAGCAGATGGAAGCGTTAATTATATCCCCTGTATTAGAAAAAAAAACGGTAGAACAAGAGAATGAAGACGATCATAATAGACGTTTATTTCACTTAAAAATTCAAAACACAAATGATCCCCTTACATTCGAGCTCCGCCTTTTTATATCGTTGAATGAGTAAGATTATTGACAGTTGTCAATAATCTTACTATTTCATTACAAATCATCAAAATTATGTTGTTATTGTGTAAATAATATTTTTATAAATCACATTATTATTTTCATCAATAAAATATCACTTTTACATAGCCATTAAAATATATCTATAATATTTAAAAATAGAACACGTGTTTGATACTATAACCTGTATTCAAATTAATACAATATTATTATAATTTAGGGAATAATAAGGTTATTTATTATAACCAAAGTCAAAGTCAAATATTTCACTTTTATTCACTTTTGATGCGTTATTATATACAAAATGTGTACATAGCAGTGAGTAGTGATGGCGATAACTACAATAGTATACTTAAAACGAATGCTACGAGGGTTCCAATCGCGCCCTGGTCTAAGAAGAAGCCCACAACAAACTTAGCCGGGTGTTCTTTTTGTTATCACCATAAAATTATATACCATATAATTTAATCACCATATAACTTACATAGTTTCTTGTCAGGAAATACTAGCCCTGCTGACAAGGTATATAATTAACGTTTTTAAATAAACCTACGAGTTTATATAATCGCCTTTTCGTATCACGGAAAAATAACAGACTTAATATCCAGTATCACAAAGGATTTTTATTAAAAAAAAGAACAAAATATCAAAGGATGGTCCCAGATGGGATTAATAAAAGAGGTGTTAATTAAAGCGCCTCGAATGCCTACCAAGTCCAAACTGTAATAATCCTTTTGAACTCTTAGAATAAGATTTATTTTACTCGTCTTGTTAATCTTATATCATCAAAAGTTGTAGCGTACGGTTCACCGTCTCTGAAATTATGTTGTAGACTTTGCTATTTTGTTTATTTTCACTTTATTCGTCGCTTTTTATTAAGATCATATCTTATACCAGATTTTCTTCCGATACTTTCTCCGTGTATACGTTTGGATAACTGTACCATACAAACTTTAATTCGTTATTCCACACAATAGGTACCCATCCGGCGTCACGTCGCGTCTTATCGCCCACACACGCTTGACTTGTAAGGGTTTGAGCGTGTAACCTTTTTCAAGAATTGGGCTATAAAAAGCAAAAGAACTTCTTGTTTAATTTACGGATAGTTCCGAATAGCGTTTGGATTCGATTCCTGGCATGGGGCAATTTGGGAATTTATCATTTCTGAATTTTCCTTCTGAAATTTCTCTCGGTGGCCGTCGCTTGTTATCACCCTACTGACAAAGACGTGCCGCTAAGCGATTTGGTGTTCCGTTCCGATGTAGCGTAGAAACCGATTAGGGGTATGACTGCTATACTCCCTAACAGGTTAGCCCGCTACCATCTTAGACTGCATCATTACTTACTACCAGGTGAGATTGCAGTAAAGGGCTTACTTGTAGTAAAATAAAAAGTTCGAATCTCAGTACGCAACGGTGATGGAAAACATCGTGAGGAAACTCGCATGCCTGAGAGTTCTACATAATGTTCTCAAAGGTGTGTGGAGTCCACCAATCTGCACTGGGCCAGCGTGGTGGACGGCCTTACCCCTTCTCATTGTGGGAGGAGACCCGTGCTCTGTAGTGGGCCGGTAATAGGTTGATAAGATGATGATGATGACTGCATAGAAACGGATAAAAAAGTGCAGTACAAAATAAACGAAATTAATAAGCAACTTATTACTAACTAGCGGACCCTCGCGACTACGTCCACGTATGAGTTAATCGAAAAGCTAGAATATATCTGATGCCAACATTTTACGTGGTACACTGAGTTAGTAAGTTGTCATTATTTTAGTTGATACATTCATACTCGTACATCCATCCATACATCCATACTCACAAACTATCGCATTTACAATATTAATAGTATGATACGCATGCATTCGATCGTTGTCCCATATGCCTTGCGACTTGCTGTTATTTGTAAAGAGTTATGTCCTTTATCTCCGTAAATATTTATTAGATCCTTATTAAAATAAGACAATACATGCTTGGTAGTATACACTTTCAAATAAAAAAATAATTATTAAAATCGGTTCAAATTTAACGGAGCTATGAAATAAAATTGAAAAAATTGTCATCCCATTTCCCAGAGGAAACTTATTGTTTATCGGGATAAAACGTATTCTATATGTTGACCCGGAATATCAGCTACCACTACACCAAATTTCATTTAAATCCGTTCAGTAGTTTTCACGTGATGCCCGGACAGACAGACAGACAGACAGACAAACAGACAGACAGACAGATAGACAAAAATTAAATAAAAATCCGTTTTGGACTCAGTATCGATTATAAAACATCTCCCAGTAAAAATTTTCAAAATATATGAAATGTACAGAAATCTTCCAGTTACAGTTTTATTATAAGTATAGATAGATATAAATAGTGATCTCTTCCAGGCTAACTTTTCGAACAAAGACACTGATATTTTTTATTTATTTAAGGCTACCCCTAAATCTATCTAGTAGTTAGCCTATTTACATATGTGTTCATATTTTTTATATGTATATATAATTTTTTGAGTAATCATTAATTTTTTACTGCTTTTCCTTTTTGGTTTGTTTCTATTTTTTTTAACTTTATCCTACTCATAATAATATAATATTGACAGATCATGTTAGATGCGGTCAAAGGCCTCCCCCTTTTCTTCCAATGTCCAAAGTACCTCATCACTACCACCGGTTCCCCGTATACTGTGTGACTTCACGTAATACTATTTGAAGTATAACATTTGTTTCAGAAACCAGGCGTATCTGAGAACGGTCGCCTATCAGTGTGCACCGTGGACCGCAAGGCCAGCATCGTATCCTCCATGTACCAGGACGTGTCACCCACAAAGAAGGAGATCAGTCCAGCGCCGTCGCAGCACAGTTTCGTTGAGCAGGAAATGCCCAAGATATCTCGAGTTGAGTCTATGCGACATGCTGGAGGTAGGTTTTTAAACTATTGCCTTATTAAGTCAAAGTCAAAAATATCTTTATTCAAGTCAGCCCATAGGTGGCACTTTTGATGCGTACATGAGAATTACACGGTAGTGAGATGATGGCGATAACTATATTCGTAAACTTAAAACGAAAGCTACGAGGGTTCCAAACGCGTCCTGGTCTAAGAAGAAGTCAACAACAAACTTAGCCGGGTGTTTTTTTTTGTTAGCACCATCTCATATAGTCATTTAAAATTATTAGAAGAGCGACCTGGTTAGAGCAATAATTCACACCCAAGCTTTTTTATCGATTACGTAGTCCTTTATACTATAATGGGACTTTTCAATAAGATTACGTTTAATACAAACTTTGAACTTTTTAAGAGACATCTCCGAGATGTCGTGCGAAGTGAGAGGTGCGGTTCTACAATAAACTACCCATAGGTAGTTTATTGTAGAACCGCACCTCTCACTTTTCTGAGCAACCTGTACTTTTTTAAGAAATTAAAATATTACTTGCTTGAGGAATCCTGCAGGCATGAGAGGTTTCCATAATGTTCTCACAGGTCTGTCGAGTCCACCAATCCGCACAGGGCCAGCGTAATGGCCTAACCCCCTTCTCTTTGTGCGAGAAGACCCGTGCCCTTTAGTGGCCCGGTAATGGGTTGAATTCCAAATATAGGATAGAAAAAAGCGCAAAGCGCTACTTTGTGAAATTCCATGATATATTATAAAAAATCAGCTTTTTTTGCTATACTCCGCGAAAAGCAGGAGAAATTAAGTTTAATTTTCATAATTACGTTCCTGCAGGGATTTAAGTCTTAATAAAACTTAGTTAAGGTTCGTATGAAGCTTTCAAACTCCACAAACACCTAACATCTTTACATCAAATTTTCTCTATAATCCACAAATGAATCCAATTAATTTAAACGTGATAATAGATTATCATGTTACCTTATTCCAAGTATAACCTGTATGCACGCCACGCCACTTCTAAGCGGGTAGATAATATAAAATGAAAAATCTCCAGTACGAGTTATAAAAAACTTAAGGATAGGCTTTGTAAGAGTTATAAAAAGCCTACACTTAAGTATTTATAATTCGTACTGGAGAATCTCTTCATTTTATATCATCTGCATACCCTGTGCACAACTACCCTCTATGCACGCCTGAGTATAGAATAGTAGTATTCGGACGTTGGTTCACTCATTGTACGTCTTATATCGACTGATCAATATTAATAAATTAATATTAATCAATATTAATATAATAATATTTATTTAATAGCCAAATTGTGGGTACATAACAAGGAAACATTTCATTAAACATACCCTTCACAATCGACTGTCACAGACAGTGTGCCAATGTTTATAAAAAAAAAAGAATATATAAATTACATTACAATTTAATTTATTTTAATTATACTTGATTTCATTAATAAATTCTACATAAACAATAATTCTTGTTTAAAGTCTTATTTGCTATCGCTAGGAAACATCTTGGACCTGACTCAGCACAGCGGACCACTGCCAGTGGGAAATTTAATTTTAATTTAAAATAGTCTTTACTACTCTTGTATTTGCTACGCGCTAAACTAAGTTATAAAGGAAGTGTGTATTTGTTTCTACTTTCATTCCGTTCATAGGAGAGGCATATTATCTCCTAAACATCTACTTATGTCTTTCATAAGATGGCCGATTGGCGCAATGGGCAGCTATCCTACTTTCTGAGTCAAAGGCCGTGGGTTCGATTCCCACAACTGGAAAATGTTTGTGTGATGAACATTACTGTTTTTCAGTGTCTGGGTGTTTATATGTATATTATAAGTATTTAGGGAACAAGATGACAGTGAAGTGGAACTGAGATCAATTATTGCCAAGAACTCCCAGCTAAAGGGTGAACTAGCTGAGCTACATAGCGCTCACACTCTGGTCTTAGAGGAGCGCAACCAACTCCAGGAGGCAGTGCATTCTTTTAACCAATGCATATCTACTTATGATGAAGCTTTAGGAAGAATTACTATGTTGGAGGGTGAATTATGTAGCGCACATAAAACTATTGATGACCTTCAGTCACAATTACAAAATGTTGAAATGCAATCAACAAATAACTTGTATGATGAACTACTTACTTCATCCTCAACAATGCCAGTGTGCATCGATCTGACTTGTGATAGCCCTTGTGTTAAAAAAACCAAGCCTCAAATAGATCTCCCCTTTTTAAATAGCCACAATAAAATAAAAAAATACATTAGAATTAGTAAAATAATAAAAAAAACTCAAAAATTAGTAAAAAACCAGAAGAAAAGCAGTGAAAACCTGATACTAAGAAAAGAACGTTCAGTTTTGTTAAATAAGTTAAATACCTTTTCTCTTTCTTTTCAAAGTAGCAGGGAAAAATATGAGAGTGAAATCCAAACCTTAAATGATGTTATTCAACAGCTGGAAGACTCACTTAAAACTATGACTATTAAATATGAGCTGTCAAAAAAGCAGATAGATGAACAAATTCTGGCAGCTGATGAGTTGTTAGCTCTAGGTACCTACAATATGGCTCGTTTTGAGTCATTGGCAAATAAATGTCAATGTTCTCAAGATATACCTACGGCTAACCTAGACTTAAGTAGTAGTATTTTGTCCTCTAATAAGCTAGAGACCTGCCAAGAGCAGTGTGAAAGTATTATTCCTGTCACTACATCCTTAGATTATAATTTATCAAGTAAGCATAAAAAACACACTTTAGTAATTTGAGACAAGCTAGGTAAAGGTTTTGGTCCTATTATGAACTGTTACCTAGATCACTCAGTGACTAATAGATGTTCACCGGGGGCTAATTTAGACTATCTTATTGATAGTTTGAACATAGACAGTTTAGATGTAAATAAAAATGTTATATTTTTGTTAGGAGACAGCTTAAATGTAAAAAAGACACAAATTATAAGATGTGTAGAAAAATTGCTGGCTTTGCATGAAAAATCTAAATGTAGATTTGTTATGTGTGCCTTTCCGTACTGTGGCACACTTAGTTCTAAGCGAAATAAGCAAATTTATAATTTAAATTTATTAATTTATAACTTGACATGCCGTCATAGTGAGGCAGTTTTTTATTTTGATGTGAATAAATTTATTTCACCATTGTTATTGACTAGGGATACTTTTTATCTGTCAAAAAAATGTAAGCAACATATAGCCTCATTATTAGCTTACAATTTAAATTATACAGTTACAAGTGTTGTAACTAAGTCTATTGACAACTTTACAAATTGTACTTTAGGTACCAATATTTCTGAAAATGACCCAAGTACTTGTTCAAGTACTAAGAAAATTTCTTATAATTATTTAAACTAGATAGCCAGACAACGGAGAAGCTCTCCAATATGAACATTGTACATCAAAATATACAGAGCTTAACCGGCAAAGAAATTGAAATAGAACTGTTTGTGGAAAAACTCAATATACACATTCTGTGTATTACTGAGCATTGGCTCACTGGTGCACATCCAGCAGTTATCTTAAGGAATTTCAAAATGTCAAGTGTGTTCTTCAGAAGGACTGCAATTCATGGTGGGTCCTTAATTTTTGTACACAATAATATAACTTGTAAGGAGCGAAAAGACATAGTTAGTCTTTCTGTTGAACGCACTGTAGAACTATCTTGTGTGGAGCTGGATTTATAATAGTGTGTGTATATCGTCCCCCCTCAGGTGATTTTAGCCTTTTTGAGGATATAATGGAAGATGTGCTTAAGCGATTGTCTGTATCCACAAAAAAAGCAATAGTATGCGGGGATTTTAATGTTGATATTTTACTTAGTAATGCAACTACGACTAGGTTGCTAAACTTATTTAAATGTTTTAATTTAAATTATGCTTTTAGTGAACCTACTAGAATCACAGCAACCTCAACATCGTGTTTAGATAATATTTTTCTCAACTGTGATATCTTAGGTAAATCGATAATAACCAACTTAAGATCAGATCATTGTGGCCAACAAATTACTGTTTTGAATAATATAAACAAAGATAAACATATCGTCAAGTGTAGGCCGATAACTAAGAGCAAATTGACGTGATTCAAAGGTGAAATATCATCCAAAATTCCTGCCCTTGTCTTTAAGAACGGTCATCCTGACAGCATTTATGGTACGCTCTTTAATATTATAGAAAATGAATTTAACAAAATATTCAATTTCAAACATATAGATTTCAATAAAAAAATAAAGTTTAGCGATTGGGCAACTATTGGCATATACAAAAGTAGAGATAATTTGTATGAGCTCTATGGTGAAAAACAATATAACCATACTCCAGCTTTCCTACAACACGTAAAAATGTACTCTAAAACGTTTAAGAACGTTTGCTTTCATGCTAAGTCGCTATACTTTAAGGATCAAATCATAAAATCGGATAACAAAGTACAAACAACCTGGAAAATTGTTAATAATGAAACTGGGAAAGCTAAATCTCGCAACGTAAACTTTGAATTAATTATTAATGATAATAAAGTTACCGCTGACAGTGAGGTTGCAAGTACCTTTGAAAACTTTTTTCAGAGTGTTCCTATTTTGTTGACTGATTCACTTAATTCTTCACCTACTGCAGCTCAGAGTTTATTGAGGAACAACGTTAATGAGTGCAACGTTTTATTTAATTTTAAACATATATCTGCATAATATGATATAATAAAGAATTTTAAGTTGTTGAAACAGAAAAAAACCGGTGATTTATGGGGTATGTCTGTAATGGTAATATCTAACATTATAGACGTTATTGCCCCTTACTTAGCCATACTTTTTTATGAATGTGTTGATAGAGGTACTTTTCCAAATTTAATGAAACATAGTAAACTTATACCTCTATTTAAATCTGGCAATAAAAACGACATTAACAATTACAGACCCATTTCAATCTTACCAGCTCTTAGTAAGGTTTTTGAAAAAATTATATCAAATCAACTTTTGAATCACTTCAATGTAAATAAATTACTACATCCGGAGCAGTACGGTTTTACTAAAGGTGTGGAATTTATTTTACCAAATGTAAAGAAAGTTAATAAAAATATAATAATAAATGGAGAATCACTAAAAATGGAAGATTCCACAGTTTTTCTGGGCATGACCTTGGATTGTAAGCTTCAGTGGGGTACCCATATAGATACACTAGCAGGTAAACTAAGCTCGGCTGCCTACGCCGTCAGGAAAATTAGACAGATTACTGACGTAGAAACAGCAAGACTTGTTTACTTCGCGTACTTTCATAGTGTGATGTCTTACGGGATCTTATTATGGGGCAAAGCTGCTGATATTGAAACTATATTCATATTGCAGAAAAGAGCTGTACGGTCAATATATAAACTTAAATCACGTGAATCCCTCCGTGAAAAATTTAAAGAAATTGGTATACTTACGGTAGCCTCACAATATATTTATAACAATATAGTATTTGTAAGACAACATATTAGTCTTTATAAACAAAAAGTGGATATAAACAGTCGACTTACAAGAAATGGTCATAAATTAGTGACATCTGCATATCGTCTGCGAAAGGTGCAGAAGTCATTTGTGGGATTGAGTATACGCTTTTATAATATGATTCCTAAGGTAATTTTGGACCTACCAATCCATAAGTTTAAAGAATGTGTTAAAACACATTTATTACAGCGAGGTTATTATACAATTGATGAGTTTCTTAATGACAAGGTTGCTTGGAAGCATCCGGCTCCGCTTTCATCTCTCACAAGATAGAAAAATGAATTTTGAAATGTAAAATGTAAATTGTTAATGTTGGAAAGGAGCAACTGCTGCGTTTCTTGCCGGCTTCTTCTCGGTAGAATCTGCCTTCCAAACCGGTGGTAGAGTCACTACACACGGACAGACTTGACGTTTCAAAAGAGCTTGTATTAGGCCTACTTGAAATAAATGAATTTTGAATTTTTTTTTTTTTTTAATGTATATTATGCATTAAAAAGATATTCATCAGTCAACTTAGTACCCATAACACAAGCTGCGCTTACTTTGTGGCTAGATGGCGATGTGTGTATTGTCGTAGTATATATTTTTATTTATAACTAATTCATGGTTTCCAGATCTCAGTAGACGAGCATCAGTTAAAGTGGTAGCGTTTGAGAACAACAACGCGAGCAGTACTGGTGAAGCTTTGGGCAATGGGACTGTTGTTACCAAGCCTAAAAGTCGAAGCGGATCCATTATAGGAGCCATAAGTCCCATAATGGGGACAGGTAAGACCATTAATTTAATATCAATAATCAATATCATATGGCAGAAGATTTAATAAATTATTTGAATGAGCTAATAAAATAATATACTTTTCTTAAACACTAACTACGACATTTGTGGCGTCTACATGGTAGACAGTGATGACTTACGGATCAGAGACATGGTCGCTAAATTTGGGTCTCATAAGAAGGCTCAGAGTCACTCAGCGTGCGATGGAGAGAGCTATGTCAGGAGTATCTACGTGATCAAATCAGAAATGAGGAGATCCGTAGAAGAACTAGAGTTACCGACATAGCTCAGCGAGTCGCGAAGCTGAAGTGGCAATGGGCGGGGCATATAGCTCGGAGAACCCATGGACTTTGGGGTCTTAAGGTGCTGGAATGGCGACCCCGCACCGGTAAACGCAGCGTAGGTCGGCCCCCAACGAGGTGGACAGATGACGTCAGGCGAGTAGCTGGGAGCCGCTGGAGGCAAGCGGCCCAGGACCGTGTGTTGTGGAACTCCCTACAAAAGACCTATGTCCAGCAGTGGACGTCAATTTGTTGAGATGATGATGATGATGATGATGATGATGATGATGATGATGATGATGACATGACATACAATAAATGATTATCTAGAAGGAAATAATAAAATGCTGCCAATTCTGGAAAACACAAAATTCTAACCTAAATTAATTGACAGGTTTAATTTTTTGTTTTTAATCCACTACTCGTTAGTCCTTGACTGCAATCTCACCTGGTGGTAAGTGATGATGCAGTCTAAGATGGTTGTGGGCTGACCTGTTAGGGAGTATACCCCTAATCGGTTACTACGTGACATCGCACCGGAACACTAAATCGCTTAGCGGCACGTCTCTGTCGGTAGGATGGTAACTAACCTAACAGAGAAAATTTAGAAATTATAAATTCCCAAATGGCCCTCGTTGGGAATCAAACCCGTGACCTATTACTTAAATTCACAGCGCCCACCGTTGCGCCCGGAAGTTCGTGGTAAAAGTTGGTGTTGTCCTTATATGACTATGAAATTTCCTATACAAAAGGATAGCACCATTTTCAGACCTTTCAGTTAAGTTAATATAAGAGATTTTTATGCAACAGAATTGGAATCAATATCTTCAGATCTAAAGATGAATATTATATAGTAAAACAAGTCAAGAAATGTTACAAAACAAACTATAAGGTATCACTGAAAGTGTTAATAAAACATGTTGGCTATTTAGTTGTTCAGAAAGCGAATGTAATACTTTAACGTTTTGGATAGAAGCAGGCGTTACTTTGCGAAAATCCATGATATATCATGAAAAATAAAGCCTAATTTGCTATACTCCGCGAAAAGCAGGAGAATCTGTATGGTGTAATTTATAATTTCTTCAAATGTTTACTTTCCTCTTATTCATTGTAAAGTCAACATCTCCTGAGGATACACCGGTTTCGGAGCGAAACGTGCGTAGAGGATACATTGCCAAAGTCTGTTTGGTGTGGAGTATAAGGTTTGAAGAAATTATAAATCCACCATACAGATTCTCCTGCTTTCCGCGGAGTATACCAAATTAGGCTTAATTTTCATGCTTTAACGTTTTATCAATTACATTATTAACAAGAAATTTCAGTGTCTGAATAAAATGTTATTTCTTCAGAAAGCGACACGGAATCGCCACCCGTGGTACGGGATGCTCAGCCAACATTCTTTCTACGAATGTTAAGTACAATGTCTGTGGAGTCCCTAAGTTAGTTTCGATTCAGTCCTCTCATACCAGCATGTCCACCTGGCATACAATACGTGATAGTTTAGACTTTTCCACTGGCACAGGTTATTTTTTTAACTTTACTATTATCTCAATGCTAACCAAAGTTGAATGCTATATTGTGGTAAAACCCTTAATGTGAGCATCAAGTGTCCTTATTTATGTTATAACCCGTCCATAGATTTAGCGTGAACCCTCAGTATTATAGATCTGGCGCTAAAGACCAAGTTGAATTTTCTACAATAACATGATATAGAACTAGAACTAAAAATTGTTGAACTGGAAGCGGTGATAGCCCAGTGGGTAGAAGCTCGACTTCACTTTCGGGGGCGCCGAGTTCGAATCCCAAGCGCGCACGCACCTCTAACTTTTCTAAGTTATGAGAAATCAGAGTTTAAGTTATAGTTATGAGCGTTTTAAGTAATTAAAATATCACTTGCTTGAACGTTGAGGAAACCTGCATGCCTGAGAGTTCGCGATAATGTTCTCAAAGGTGTCCGGAGTCCACCAAAACCGCGGTGGACTACGGCTTTAACCCCTTCTCCCTGTAGAAGGATATTCTGGAGAATCAAATCGTACTAAGGGGGCTAAAAAAGTATGACAGTTTCTATAGAAGTCATATGTGACACATATCAAGTTATATTCATGTAAATAATTGGACTGTTTTTTTTAAAATACGTAACAAATAGAATATTGTAGTGCGGACTGGGGATTTTAAATAAAACGTTGTATGAAAATTCCTCAATTCTTAAGATATTTCATAATTCATATCCACGAAACATGGTATTCTGATCTTCGTTTAAGAATAAAGAAGTAGGACGTGTTACACATTTCCCTAAAAGTAAATAAGTAGAGCATAATGATGTGTGGATAAATAAATAATACAATTTCCGAGCTATATCCACAAATTTGGTATTTTGACTCTTGTTCTCTCGATTCGGGTATAGGCACCGCATCAAACATTTTTATCAGTGGATTTACAAAATTCTACGCAGACCAAGTATCTGCGAAAAAATCACGACGTAGCGTAACATTTATCCTATGAAACACAATATCCGTAGTCCGTACCAATGTTTCTCTCCGGCACACACCGTAGTACAAACACAATATCGAAACAATGCAATTCTGTGTTGTGCAGTTGTCTCCTGGGAATACTCCGGTATCGGATTAAAACATGTGTGTATTACTTGATAAGGTGGACATTGTGTAGTGGCTATTTACGTCCCACCCATAATATAATACGCTAAACCCCCTTCGTTTTAGTCTAACGGGCGAGCTTTGACAATTATTTATATCTTAGTGTCTCACAAATAAACGTTGTATAACGCGAGAATAGTTATGCAATGTTTTGTCACCCTTCAGCTGAGAGCTCCTTTCATATATCAGATAAAACACTTAATAACTATTTCAACGGTATTACATGTTTATTTGTAAGGCCCGTGACTTTCCCAGGCAGGGGTGAACAACGCGAATTTCTGATTTTTTTTCTCTTTCTACTACAATTTAGATCTTGACTGCAATCTCACGTATTATTCTAGGTGCGATGCAGTTCAAGGTCGCAGTGGGCTAAGCTGGTTTAGCAGTTATATTCAAAAATTCAAAATTCATTTATTTCAAGTAGGCCTAATATAAGCACTTTTGAAACGTCAAGTCTGTCTGTTTGTAGTGATTCTACCACTGGTTCGGAAGGCAGATTCTACCGAGAAGAAGCCGGCAAGAAACTCAGCAGTTGCTCTTTTCCAACATCAACATTTTACATTTTGCATTTTAACATTCATTTTTCTATCTTGTGAGAGCTGAAAGCGGAGCCGGATGCTTTCAAGCAACCTTGTCATTAAAAAAAACATCAATTGTATACTAACCTCGCTGTAATAAATGTGTTTTAACAAATTCTTTAAACTTGTGCATTGGCAGGTCCAAAATCACTTTAGGAATCATATTATAAAAGCGAATACTCAACAACTTTGTGGGAACAAATGATCCCTGTACCTTACGCAGACGATATGCAGATGAACTGATACCCGTAATTGGTTTCTAGGCGACATCCTATTTATATATTTATTTGTTACATAAAAAGGACGCACAAGGACAACATATCTCTAAAGAGATTTTTTCCGGAAGCCCTCGAATGTGACAAAAACTGAAGAGTAGAGCTGAGTAGGTGCTTAAAAAAATAACTGATACAAAAAGATACGATACATAGATGCACAGACTACGTTTACACTATATATAAATTCCAAATTCATGCTATAGATGAAGTACGGGATGAAATATGTATACTAATAAACAAATTATATAGAGAAGCTAGTGTTGCTTCAATCTTGACTTGAACACACTCGGGGAAGGGTTATACACAGAATATTGTGTGGAAGAAGCGACTTTGCTTAAAAGTGATGCAAGTGAGAACTTCCAACGCCTTCACATTAACACACGGACGCATTGAGCTAACTTTAGGTAGAGGCTAGAGATAGACCAATGCGTCCGTGTCCGTGCGCAATCTTACCGTAACTTAATCGCTTGGAAGAACATCTTGTTTGATAAAGTTTAAGTTGGAAGAGTTTTCCACATGAAAACTTCGAGTTGGTATCGAGGTTATAATTCAACAATTTTGGTCCCAAAACCCAGGATATTGGTAACTGTAGTTAAGCATTTTAAGCTCTACCAATAAACCAAATAGATGACCAATAGGATCATGGGCAGTTTGTAAACTAATCTTGGCGTTACTTACGAGCAGAATTAAAGGAGCGGATCTAAAATCAACATCATCTTCATCGCACGATCTTACTTTGCTGACCTGAAGTCAGTATTCCGAAAGTTTTTCATCTTTCTAACATTCAACGTGACTTACTTCTGTACAGTCAACGAATTAAATTGCGCGTGCAGTTCACCATTATGGCGTTGCGCATGATGGCATAATAGCGTTAGCACCCAATATCCGGTCCTTAAACATTACTTTGGCGCATGCCTGATGGACGCAAGCTCTGTGAGTGCTTTCAGATTTTTGTACATCACTGAAAATCTCCGAACCGACATGGAAGCGCATTAGTGTTGAATTTTCCTGAACTTCTCAATTCTAAATGAATTTTGAATTTTTAAATTTTCCAGCTATGTCCTATACATTTTTACGAATGTAATATGTCTGAATGGTGAGTTCAATTCACTCAAAAATGTGTACTCCGTTAACAATATTTAGTGGTCTAATAAGTTAGAATAAGAGTCTAAGAGTTTAGAATTTAGAATAGCAAAAAATTTTGTGGCAACTTTTGTGCGTTTGGAGGAAGATCTCGGTGGAAGATCCTCCTATGGGATATATATACGGGAGCTATGGTGATACGCTTGAACATAACGTTTTAGCGTATCACCATAGCTCCCGTACAATGGGAATGATTACATTAATACACATTTATTGTTCTTTAAATATAAAACGACTAGATTCTGCCCGTAACCTCGTCTGCGTGGACTTTAGAATTGGGTCTAAAACTGCGCTCGTTAACAATTTTTAAGCCCACCACGGGAACTATTTCAGAGATAGAAAGTGCATGTCTGACTTGCATACTAAATTTAAAAGCGGTCTGTCTGCGGCTTAGCTCGTAAACAATTTTCAATTTTCCCTAGGGAATTACTTAAGGAATCAGGATAAAAGGTAGCCTTTGTTCTTTTCCATGTCAAAGGCTACAAGCATGCCATATTTCATCCGAATCCGTTCAGTCGTTTTTGTTGATTGAGTAACAAACATCCATACTTTCACATTTATAATATTAGTAAGATAAAAATACAAATGCAAAAGAGAATGTAAAATTTTGCGTAGTAAGTAAAATACAACTACGGAACACATAAGGATTGTTTCCGTAAAAGAAAATGAATAAAAGAAATACTTTAGACGCATGGGTTTGACAAAATTCACTACATTCCCTCCAAATATTTGACCTTTGATTTTTATATTCTCATGATTCATTTGGCTTCCTTTAACTATTTCTTTTATATTTTTAGCGACTCCTGGAGTACCTTCAAGATCGCGTCCTTCTAGTAAGATGACAAAATATGTGGAGTGCTGGGGCGCGGATAAGCCCTTCGCAAATATTACCGATTCGACCCTTGCTAAGAATATCGGTATCTCTGTAAGTAATACATACCTCTCATTTAATCAAATAATTTGGTATTAGGAGAAGTTGTGTCAATTATGTTTATAAATCTCTATTCATAACTTAATTCACAGGCCTTATACTAGTGCTGTCCTATTTCACAGGAAACATTGTGAAAAGGACGGCAATACAACTAGACCTGCTAGTTTACCTACCTAGTTTGTACCTACCTTTAACAGTCTAGGGGATAATAAATTAGTTTTTTTTAATTTATTTTAGTACCCCAAGAAATGAGGTGTGCAAAACGAATAGGTTCAACGGCTCCTCCAATACGAGAGACGTTTTTCGAGATTAGACCCACGACGCTACTCTAATGTGGGTTGCTGGGTTAGAACGACTATTATCATAAGTCAGTGATATTAACCGGGGCCGACGACCATTATCATAAATCAGTGATCAAACTGCTCTCCGAGACTCCACATACCTAACTCCGGGCTGGTACTGAAGTTCTTAAACAGAGAAAAGATAATACCTAACAATTTACCCGATCTGGGATTCGAGCCCAAAAATTCGTGATCAGTAGATAGCTAGATCAGGTAGATCAGGTAGCTAACCACTAGATCGACGGGGCAGTTGAAACTACTAGTAAAGCTTTGCAAATTATTCAATTTTCAAAAAGTCATCATATCTTATTCTTCTAATAAACTAATAAGGTTATTTAAATCTAGTCAACTAACTAGACATTTTTGAAAAATGCTGGTTGTTAAATGTATTTACATAGTATGTTTGATAGTGCATATGGCTGTTTATTTGAGCTGGATTCATTTGTAGCTGAGTTCTAGCAGGAATTTCGCAGGCGGATAGAAGATTCCGAAAGGTTTACAGAGAGAAACAGAAAAACATTAGTTCCTCGTAAAAAAAGTTTAGATTATCTTTGGGTTTATTAATCGGTTATGGTAATGTCAAGGTTGCCCGCTCCGCTTTCAGCTCACACAAGGTAGAACAATGATTGTTATATTGTAAAATTACGTTTCTTACTACTCCCGGTAGAATCTGCCTTCCGAACCGGTGGTAGAGTAACTACAAACTATAGTGCTTATATTAGGCCTACTTGAAAAAATAAATTTCGAATTTTGAATTTTTCGAATTTTGAAATAAATTATGAATTTTGAATTTTAGTTTATCTGTATCTCAACTAATATCTTCTTTCTTCTTTTTTCTTTTAGAGCTTAGCAATGATAGAACAACATCTTCTGCCACAGAGAACATGCTGCGATTGCAGGTAATTAACAAGATTGCTTATCTTTTAATTTTTTTTTAATATATATATAATATTGCCCTGGCAGTGGAAACGTCATGTTTGGCTTCACGGAAGGTCAGGAAGGTCTTAACAGGCAAAGCAAAAATGCTGAGTGAACCCTTTTTGGGATCACGCCGTACCTAGTAGACTATAAGTTTTAATTTTTTTTTTGTGTGCATATACCCAAATAAAAGATTTTCCTCCTTTTTTTCTTTGTAAGATACGAAACAGTTTCTTTGGTAAGGATTCCGCTTAATATTTTCTTTTTGTTTCTTTCGTCTGGTTTTAAAATGCCTAATTCCACAAGTAACTATTAATATATTTGATAAAATAATACCTCTTTTGCGACAATGTAACTTTGTCATCTCTGTAACGACAATTATTTCTGCATTCTCTAAAAGTTCTTGATGAACTTTCTCTACAAAACTTTTAACCGATAATACTCAAACTCCTTAAATGCCTGAATGTTGTTGCATAGTTTTTATCATTACACGTTTTATATTAGCTAGCTAGCTTCACCTGTATGTATTTTTGTACTCGACTTCTTTAGACTTGATTTTGACCCTCTTCAAACGGTCTGATTTCGTTCGTATTTGCAGATATATCGAGAACCGATGAACATACACTAATTTGATTAATTATTTAATTTTTCCGTTTGCAATATAAGATATTTGCTAATTTATATAATTTTCATCCATAGTCGATAAGGTGGGAATAATTTGTTGGTGATGTAAATTTTAATTTCCAACCATTATCTTTAGCCGACTTTTCTAATATTAACAAATTTCATGGTGAACTGTTAACCGATTAATTTTGCTATGAGAAAAATAGTAGTTTAAGAAAAGCTAATCTTTGAGTCTCCCAATAAGTTCAAAGTTTATATAAAACGTAAGCTTACAGAAAAATCCTATTATAATCCTTAACGATTACTAAAACGATAAAAAAGCTTTGAATTGCTCTAACTTCATAGCTTAATATCAATGTACTGTGAGATGGTGATAACAAAAAAAATTACCCGACTAAGTTTGTTGTGGGCTCTTCTTAGACCAGGGTGCGTTTGGAACCCTCGTAGCTTTAGATTTAAGTTGGCGAACGAAGTTACTTACAATTATGTAAACATATATGAACGCTTCATAAGTGCCTGTGAATAAAGAAATGTTGAATTTTAATTGGGGTCTTAAGGTGTCGTTGGGGTCTCAAGGTACTGGAATGGCGACCCCGCATTGGTAAGCGCAGCGTAGGTCGGCCCCCAACGAGGTGGACAGATGACATCAGGCCAGTCGCTGGGAGCCGCTGGAGGCAAGCGGCCCAGGACCATGTATCTGCTCATAGGTCTTTTGTAACTCTTTACAAAAGACCTATAGCAGCAGTGGACGTCGATTGGTTGACATGATGAATTTGAATTTGAATATAAAGAGCAGGAAGCCTTCCTTGAAATAAATGAATTAACACTGTATTCTTTGATATAACAGCAGTAACTCAGAGGGTCTTCATCGCATCACGCTAGTGTTCAAGAACGGCACTCAAGAGAAGCAGTACCGCAATCAGCCGGACGTTCAGTTCAAGTACTATGTGGCTTGTGCTGCGGCTCTGTTCATGCTTCTAGCGGCTATACAACTGTTAACAGTTCCTAAGTGAGTTACACAATGTTTACCACATAAGTAAATTTTATTCTGTACTAGCTGTTGCCCGCGACTTCGTCTGCGTTTGATTTTGTTTTTTGATGTGGCATTAAATTTAGTTGTAGATCTAAAAAAAATTAAAATATGTAGTATCGCTAAGCCTTAAATGAGGGGTTCGCTGCTGTCCGCTGGGGAGTGCTGCCCTCTATCACCAACCACAGTTTGGGCAAAATTAAATACATATAACCTCTATAGTTAAAAAAATATTTAAACCGGTTATAATTTGTCGGAGTTATGGTGTAAAATCGTCAAACACCCCCCTCCCAAAGGAACCGAGCTTAATGTCAGAATAAAAATATCCTATATTACTTCTAACACTTCCAAGAATATGTGTACAAAGTTTCATGAGGATCGGTTAAGTAGTTTTTGCGTGAAAGCGTAACAAACAAACTTACATTGACATTTATAATATTAGTAGGGATTAGTATGCAGAATTTTGTATATTGCATATTTTTAGTAGTTATCATTCAATATATTGCACCTTTATTTGACCTATACCACAATTAAATTATCTTACTCACATCCTGGGATAGCTGGAAGTGATCTCTTATAGAGATAAGCTTTCCTTTGTACACTTCATGTATCATATGTTCACAATCACAAATTATGGTACAAAATAATAAATAAATAAATAAGTAATTTGACGACCTCCCTGGCGTAACGGTGAGCGCTAGGAATTTAAACAGGAGGGTTCGATTCCCAGCAGGGGAAAATTGGGTATTTATTATGTTTGAATTTACTCTGGTCTGCTCCGGTGGTAGGCTTTGGCCGTGGCTAGTTACCACCCTACCGACAGAGACGTGCCGCTAAGCGATGTAGTGTTCCGGTGCGATTTCGCTTAGAAACCAGTTACGATTACCATACTCTCTAACAAGTAAATCCGGTACCATTTTAGACCACTTACCACCAGGTAATTGCAGTCAAGGGTTAACTTGCTGTGAAAATAAATAAAAAACCCGTTCTATTAAACCACTATCTCTGTGCATAGTCTCCTGACTAGACCTCCATGCTCCAATACGGTTTACGGGCTTTAATACTTATTATTATTACATTGTAGTGAAAACAAACAGAGCCGACGGCTTGACGTGTTCTTTGGGACACGGGGCTCGGGAGTCGTCATCATCATAATAATCATCCCAGTACCAGAGTGATGGTTTAGAATACACACGCCTCTGAGAACATTATAGAGTACTCTCAGGTGTGCAAGTTACCTCACCATGTTAATCTTTAGATGTAAGAATTATAGAATGAGAAATTTTATTGCTTTGCGATGGTGCCTATATTCCAGGGATGGAACTTAGTCCTGTCGAAAGAAAAGCAGAAGTCCCAACAACTAGTTCATCACCGCTTTAGACTCTGCGAATAGAAGAGAAAGCACGAAGTTCTAACCACTAATTCATCATCGCTTTAGGCTCTGCCAGAGCTTACTACAGTCAAAGAAACAAATAAAATTATAAAATAAATAAATACACTACGACAATACACACATCGCCATTTAGCCCTAAAGTAAGCGAGGCTGGTGTTATGGGTATTAAGATGCCTGCTAAATATTTTTATGAATGATATACATAAATACTTATTATATACAGATATAATACACCCAGACACTGAAAACATTCATTTTGTAAAAAAAAACATTTTTCCAGTTGTAGGAATCGAACCCACGTCCTTGGACGCAGAAAACGAGGTTTCTGCCCACTGCGCTAATGGGCCGTCAGATAGAGTTATTAGTAGTAATAGTTAATGAAAATGTAGTAAACATTTGTTCTTGTTCTTTAATTTCAGAGGCCTCGTCATCTACGCGTCGTTTGGTCCAACATTAGTGACATTACTCGTGTTTGTGTACCTGTCATGGTCGGATGGACAGTCCGGTGTGATGCTTTCAGATGTACCCGAATTTTATGCTGACAACTGCACGAAGCCTGGACAGGTTCGTTAAACGTTATGAAAATTATGTATGCGAATTTTTTTAGGAAATAAAATATCACCTTGATATTTATTGAAAGCAATTTATATTTGCGGTACATCGCTATTAACTTTTGTCAGGCATTCAAAATAAAACGTTACGTATGATAACTCGCTTTCGCTCTGGACAACTTTTTCAAAGAGTCATTTCTGCCATAAGAGTGCAATACAACGATGCTTTCCGAATACTCGTGGGCCTGCCGTAGTATTGCAGCGATTCGACAATGTTCGCCGAATCGGGAGTGCCTGACTTTTATTGTATTGTTAGACCTCGTGTAGCATCCTTTTGGGAAAGGATTAGGAACTCTAACAATAGAATACCTAGGATTGTTAGGCTGTCTGTTCATCGAGACTAGAACAGAAAATAAACTAAGAACCTATGCCATCTGAAATAAGTTTATTATCTATTTCAGTTAGATGTAAGTTAAAATGTATACATTTATTTATAGATTTCTTTGTATATAAAAGCTGATATATGGGTTAATATGTCTCTAACGGAATATTATTTTTCATTTTTACAGGTAGTTGCAAGCAATTGCTACATCAGGTTAACAATGTTCGTGATCTCAGCCATTTTGATAAGTGCTTGTGCTATTATTAATTTGGTAAGTTTAAGAAACAATGTCTCAATACCCACTCCTTTAGGTGAACCATAATTTTCCATCTATTGCGTTCTCTCGAATATAAGATTTGAGGTAGTTCAAGGTGTAATTAAACAAATTCCTTAAAAACGGCAATTGGTAGCCCATTTGGTGTTGCAAACGTTCAACTTAGCATCACTTGCTTACTATTTGTCTTCGTCTCGTGGTTGGTATAAAGTCACTCTGCGCACATAATCTTTAAATTTGATGGCGGAGCTAATCCTAACACCTTAGGACGGGCTGTCGGTCGTCCATGTACCACGTGTAAGATTTATTGGCGCTCCACCTTTTTTTTCTACAGAGAAAATTCCTGACGTATACCACTCCGTTGGGGGAAACGGAGTAGTTATGTGGTACTTGCACCCACTAAAAACTCGGCCTCGATAGACCTATAAGTGAGAGCACAGGATTCACTTGCGTATTCACTGCACTCTCACCAAGGTCTGACGCTCCATCAGAAACTTCGCCTGCTAGATAGTGTTTACCAGTAGTGTAACTAGACGGTGTTCCTTTCATCCCATGTCGAAGTTAAATTTCACGCGATCAAAAAAGTGAACGTGGGTAGAAAAAGCCAGGTCAAAAAACTGCGTTGCGATTCGACTTTGAATATTATATTGATTTGGTAAAAATGTTTTTTCAGTTTCAAACTTACCTGATCCAGGATCTGTCAGACAATTCGAGTGTGAACAGCAGTTGGAATGTGACTAACATCACTGAGTTGCTAGCTCATGACGACGGAGTTGACTTTGCTCCGGTAAGTACTTTTGATTTTGTTTTATTAACCGCGTTTAGAACTCAATTATTTATATACAGTTCTATTTTCTGCAAGGATATTCTTTTAGAAATAATGAATGGTTCGCCGTTGTTTGTCGAAAAAAAGCCACACCAATCAGATCTTCGGCAATGTACCCTCTACGCACGTAATCAGAGCATCCTCAGGAGACGTTGACTTTACAATGAATAATTGTTAAGATTATTCATACGGATCGAAACTTACGTAGAGGGTACATTGTCGAAGATCTGTTTGGTGCCGAGTATAAGTATTGAAGGAATTATAAATTATACCATAAGCTTTTAATATACCTGTTATAATTTGCCTGCACCCACGAATTTCGAAAAATATAATATCAATATTATTTTATTGAAATAATGTCAACTCTTTCGTGATTTCAGAGCTACCTCTACAGTTCCGTGCTGACTCTGGCTTCAATATCCGTGTTCCTACGCGTGAGCTTCGTCCTTAAACTTATTATGATGTTATTGACACTGATACTTCATATAACACTCTTCGCAACTGCCGATCTGTTCAGCCAGTTTCAGAAGCTAGACGTTGATACCGAGTAAGTTACATCATTCATCGTTCTAAGCCTATCAATGCGTAAACGTAAGCTTATAGAAAAGTCCTATTATAGTATAAAGGACTACGTAAGCGATAAAAAAGCTTCGGTGTGATTTGTGAATTATTGCTCTAACCAGGTTGCTCTTCTAATAATTTTAAATGACATTGTGAGATGGTGATAACAGAAAAAAACACCCGGCTAAGTTTGTTGTGGGCTTCTCCTTAGACCAGGACGCGTTTGGAACCCTCGTAGCTTTAGTTTTAAGTTTACGAATGTGGTTATCGCCATCATCTCACTACCGTGTAATTCTTATGTAGTACGCGCATCAAAAGTGCCACCTATGGGCCTACTTGAATAAAGATATTTTTGACTTTGACTTTGACTTTTAATGCCTAATTGTTGGGAAAAAGGCCTCTCATAGAGGAGAGATAGCTTTAGAGATCAAAGAGACATAGTTTTATAATTTTTATTAGTGTTTTACCTACGCTTGGAGGTAATGATATAAATTTAAAATGCATATTAAAATTTAAGGAACCGACAGGATTTGAACTTGCGATTCTCTGGCAATGCGGTCTGAGCGCTTTAAACAATTAAGCTACGGCTCTCCTACCGTCGATGTTCAAATTAGTATATGCCTTTTACATCAGTCTTATAGCGACTGATGCGCCATTTAGTATGAAACATTGCAATGTTTCATCTCTTGTTTGAATCGTGTCTCATTGTAATATGGACTTTGAAAAAGTTGATATGTATATGAGAAAATAAATACATAAAATATAATATATCACTTACCACCAGGTTAGATTGCAGTCAAGGGCTAACTTCTCCACTACAAATAAATAAATAAGTACCCTTTCCTTACTCTAAGCTGGTACCCCAACTCCAGAAATATCCGTACCCCAAGTATAAAAACCAATATAACCCGACGCTTTATACTAGAGAGAATCAATACATTGGTTAGAAACTGTCTCACACCTTTATTTAATTAAAGTCTCAGCTCAAGATAGCTCTTTTAGATCTGTGCTTGTATTTTCAGTTTCTTCAGTTTATTTCTATTTAAAATGTAATGGATATAGACGCACTTAATAAAATGTACAAACACACACAAACACACACACACGCGCGCACACACACAAACAAAAACACACACCAAGACACACTACTCAATCGTTTTATTTTTATTTTATCTTTTTTTTGCTATGAAAGAGTAAGGCTCCTGACACAGGTATTTTGATGCTTACTAGGTTACTTCACAACATGTATCATTTACAATGTAAGAAACAAAATAAACTATTTTTATTATTTTTTTTTATTTTGGACAGGTGATTATGAAGTCTGTGCCGTTAAGCGGCATTGAGGATTAGATGTTTATTTCACTGACTGCCTCTTACAGGTTCTCGATGCTACCATACGCGGCTAAAGCTGGGCTGGTGCTGGTATTTCTGGCTGCTTTATTGCACATCCTGGACAGACAGATCGAGTTCACATCCAGAACGGACTTCTTGTGGAAAGACAAACTGAAGTTCGAACAAGAGGAGGTCGAGACCATGAGGGGAATAAATAAGGTGAGAACAACCAAACCAAATATAAAAAAATACTAGCGGACCCCAGCGCCATCTGTCGGGCTAATTTGTGAATCTAAACCATCCAGGTGCCACACAAACGTATACCAAAAAATTCATTCAAAGCGTTCCAGCCACTTATGGGGGTTCCTGGTATAAAAATGAAACCCACATATATGAAATATCGTTTATATTAGATCTTACACAAATCAACAATTTAAACAAAACCACGCGGCGTGGTGTGCGAGTTACCGCGATGCGTACGCGCGTGGTGCCTACGACAGGGTCCCGAACGCTAGGAGAATTCATTGACATACACACGCACACAAGAAATATATATATAAAGATATATATATAAGATGGTTGATGAATATTTTTAAACACATAAATACTTATAATATACAGATAATATAATGTTGGAAATGAGCAACTGCTTAGTTTCTTGCCGGCTTCTTCTCGGTAGAATCTGCCTTCCGAACCGGTGGTAGAGTCACTACACACAGACAGACTGGACGTTTCAAAAGTGCTTATATTAGGCCTACTTGAAATAAATTAATTTTGAATTGGAATTTTGAACTTGAGATAAACACCCAGACACTGAAAAAGTTCATGTTCATCACACAAACATTTTTCCAGTTGTGGGAACCGAACGCACGACCATTGACGCAGAAAGCAGGGTCGCTGCCCTCTGCGTCAACCGGCTGTCATTCCACCAAGGCGTCCAATCTACGTCCGTCGTGTGACCAATCACAGGATTTAGTTAAACAAAATCCAATCCAACAATGTGTGTTGTGATTGGCCGCACGTTGGACGCTAGCTCTAGCGTCATCGCGGACGCATTTTGAATCATGCAGTTTGGCCTTGCTTAAGGCAACTTTGTTAGTTTTTTTATATTATCATTTCACTCACAATATAAACAAAAACACAAACACTTGTTAGGCTCCCAACGACTCATTTTATTTCTCTGTACAACTAAATGAGGGTCAATTTTATTATTTGCCAGATGGTCGCAGGATCAAATCCTGTCGGTTATAAAACCTGTGTGTGTGATTTAATCATATATAGCTAAACATTTCTGAGAATTGAACTGTTGAAAATAAAAATAAAACACGGATAAATTCTTCGTTTTAGTTACAGTTTCTCGTGGTTGAAAAAGTAAGAGATACATTTTAAACATTTCGTCATATATTTAATTTTTTATTCCAGATTCTTCTTGAAAATATCCTTCCAGCTCACGTGGCCCAACATTTTTTGACCTTAGTCGCATCAAAGGTATGTAATTCAGTGATTTTAGCATAATGTATTAGAGCAAATTTTATCGGCATTATTCAAGAATGACACAACGTGCCAAGCTTATAAGTAATATAACCATTCAATTTATATTCTTAATATCAATCCATAAACTTCTTAATGACTATATTACTATTCTTCTTTACGCTTGGAAGCATCCCGCTCCGCTTACATCTCTCACAAGATAGAAAAATGAATGTTTAAATGTAAAATGTAAATAGTTGATGTTGGAAAAGAGCAGTTTCTTCTCGGTAGAATCTGCCTTCCGAACCGGTGGTAGAGTTACTACAAGCAGACAGACTTGCCGTTTCAAAAGTTCTTTTCGAACGGCCTACTTGAAATAAATGAATTTTGAGTTTTGTACGTTTTTCAGGATGAG
Source organism: Pararge aegeria (assembly GCF_905163445.1). Classification (NCBI taxonomy): domain Eukaryota; kingdom Metazoa; phylum Arthropoda; class Insecta; order Lepidoptera; family Nymphalidae; genus Pararge; species Pararge aegeria. The sequence continues at coordinate 1,920,932 of NC_053195.1, read as the reverse complement.
TTATACCACGAGAGATATTCGAGCATCGCCGTTATGTTTGCTTCTATTCCCAACTATAAGGAGTTCTATGACGAAACTGACGTCAACAAGCAAGGCCTAGAGTGCCTTCGGTTGCTCAATGAGATAATTTGCGACTTTGATAAGGTACCTTCCTCTATTTTCTTTATTTTAATGTGAATTGGCTTACACGTGTGTGACGCCTCGCGCGAACCAGCTTATGACTAAGAACCCCGAAAGGTTTTGAAACTTGTTGGGCAATCTCTGACGGATTTCAGTCTTCGATTACACATTTTAAACGATTTATTTTCTCTGTTATTTTTAAAGAAGTCAGTTTTGAATTTCTCAGGATGTTTTCCTTTACCGTTGATGCAAGTGATATCTAAATTGCTTAAAACCCACCTTTGAAAAGTTGGAGGTACGTGCCGGGATTCTAACTCAGCCCCCGACAGTGAAGTCGAAGTCCTACCCACTGGTCTATCACCGCTTCCAGTTCAACAATTTTTAGTTCTAGTTCTATATCATGTTATTGTAGCAAATTAAACTTGGTCTTTAGCGCCAGATCTATAATACTGAGGTTTCAGGCTAATTCTATGGACGGGTTATAACATAAATTAGGATGCCCACATTTAGTGTTTTGCATTTTGGGCTTGAGTTTATGTATAGCAAATTAAGCTTAACTTTCATAATATATTATGGAATTCCGCAAAGTACCGCCTGCTTCTATCCAATAATTAACTGTAACAATTTTTTGAACCAACAAGCATGGTTACTTTATTAAGGTTAACTTGCCGAGCAGTGTGCGGAGTGCGAGATTTTCCATCTATTCGATCGCGTAAAAGTTAACTATGATTTGTATGGCGTCGAAAGAGGTCTGGTCCCTAGATGGCGTTCTTTTAACGCCATACAAATCATAGATAACTTTTACGCGATCGAATTGATAAAAAACCTCGCACGCAGCACACAGTTTATAGTGTTGATTTATAGTTAGAATATTAAAAAAACTATAACTAGTTTTTTTAATTCTTCCACAGCTTTTATTAAAACCTAAGTTCAGTGGCATCGAGAAAATCAAAACTATTGGCAGCACTTATATGATCGCTTCTGGTTTGAGACCTGGGAAGGAGGAACAAATTGTAAGTAATAATATTTTATATTAGTAGGAGTATAGGCGAGGTTAAACGACTTCCCTGGCGAAACAGGGAGCGCTGTGCATTTAAGCAAAAGGTCTCGGGTTCGATTCCTGGCAGGGGAATTTGTGAATTTATGAATTTTCCCTGGTCTGGCCTGGTGGGAGGCTTTGGCCGTGGCTAGATACCATCCTACCGACAAAGTCGTGCCGCTAAGCGATTCGGTATTCCGGTATCGTATAAAAACCGATTAGGGGTATGACTACTATACTCCCTAACAGGTTAGCACGCTACCATCTTAGACCGCATCATCATCATTGTAAAGGAATAAAAAAAACACCTCTTTTGGCTAAATTCCAAAGTTTTTATCATCGTCGTAAGGAAGCCAGGTTGTCGGGGTTTTATTGTATGTACCTACTTCGGGGAGTGTGCTCAGAAACTGTTCCATTTCGTTCCCTCTTCACCATTCTACCATCTTGGGTAGTAAGAAACCACTACCAAGTGTCCAACCAGATCAGAGAAAACTCATAAATGTTTGATTCCCAAACTGGGTTTCTAAGGTGATTGGTAAAAGAATCGTCCCTCTAACTCTTTCCAAAAGCGATTACCCAAAATCGAAAGATTTTAGCTTCGTTTTTGGTTCAACCATTTTAAATTAATTTATTATATTGTGCATCAATGATATTGGATAAAGAAAACTGTATTTTGAGATAAACTACATAAAATTGGTATTTGTAATGGTTTTTTACACAATTATGGATTAAATAAATTTATTATTATTATATACAGCAAACTCTCACACCCGTGCACAAGATAAATAAATACAAAGATTTAGATTACTTTAAAATTAATTTTTGACGGCTGATTGTAGCAGTTGGCAGCGAGCCTGCTTCTAGAGTCGAAGGCTGTGGATTCGATTCCCACCACTGAAAAAAATATTTGTGTGATAAACATTCAATTTTTTTCCAGTATCGGGGTGTTTATTTGTATGTTTTAGTATTTATGAATATTATTCATAAAAGTATTCGCCAGTCATCTTAGTACCCATAACACAAGCTACGCTTATTTTGTGGCTAGGTGGCGATGTGTGTATTGTCATATAACGGATAAACATATTTAAAACAGATCGGTGTTTAATGATCTTTCATTAAACACCGATCTGTATTAAATAAGTTTATCCGTTACATTTCAGAATGGTAACAGCAAAGAAGAGCATACAGTCGCAATACTGGTAGAATTCGCAATTGCACTCATGACCATATTGGATCAGATCAACAGGGAGTCCTTCCAGAGGTTTAAGCTGAGAATAGGTAAGACTTTTCTTTTTTGTAAACTATTTAAAAACCCTTAATTTTTTTAATTAATTCAACAAAATAATGGGGTTGTCCTAAATAAACCTCTGAAGTACCTAAACTAAATCAACAGGTCTCAAAACAAAGGATTAGCTATTCTTTTTATTACGGCGCAAAACATTCTAGAAATACCTATTTTTACTTTACTCGAAATAGCATTGCGTTTCTGTAAGGCGTTAAATAACTTTTTTGTACGGTTGATTTGATAGAATTGATTTGATACTTCACGTATAAAATTATATTAAATACAGTAGAAAAGAGTAGTTAGTAAAAAAGGTGGAGAGTAACATGGGCTTTTACCCCAGCAAAAAAACGGATCCCACGGGATTTGTGATTTGAACCATAATAAACGCGGACGAAGAATGCGGGCAACCGTATGTGATTCAATATACCTATGCAAATGTTTGCAGGTTTGAGCCATGGTCCTGTCATAGCAGGAGTGGTTGGCGCCCAGAAACCCCAGTACGATATTTGGGGTAACACCGTGAACGTGGCCTCACGCATGGACTCCACCGGCCTCATGGGAAGGATCCACGTCACAGAAGACACTGCTAAGTAGGTTTTTTTTCCTCTCTAATTATTGTTTCAATTAAATCTGTTATTGTAATATGCGATTACGAACGCCTGGCAAATTTTAATAGCAAAACGCTTTCGAAGAGTTTTTGCCGCAAGATAAACAATCTTCTGCAAATTGTCTAAAGACGAAAGTCTTCGAACAGTGTGTGCTGATGACTTATAGACCTCTAAAAAGCTCAGCGTCGATCAGCGGACGACGGAGGGAGTCCTGCTCTGTAAAACCAGTGGCGTGCCCAGGGTTTTGAGCAGGGAAAGAATAACGTACAGTACGAATAATACGAGTTGAATGATTGTTTTAGGGTAGGCAGTGTTTTTGTGCATGTACGAAGTGCACACCACTATCTAAAACCTTCTAACAAGCTTTCTATCGGAACGGAAACGTTTGCTGATGATGATGAATGAATGAGTGAATGAACTTTTATTGTATACCACACACAGAAAATTCACAAAATATTAAATAGAGATAATAGAGCGTTAAAGTAGAATGTACAATTTGGCGGCCTTATCGATATATAGAAATCTCTTCCAGGCAACGCAAGGATGATGCTGAAAAAGATGGTTCAAATCTTTAAAAAACTTGTGAAATATCACTTTTTTCTCAATCATCTAATGACCCGTGATAGTTTACTGCTCGCTTCTTCTTTTTCATTTTTATTATTTATGTTTGGGGATGATTATTTTTTGTTTCATATTTAATTTATTGTGTTATTTTTAAGTAAATATAATTTTTATATATTATATTTGTATTTAGTTACAAGTATTGTTTTATATATACTATACATTATACAAATTTTATATATTTATTTAAGTAATGAAATATTTTTTTATCGGTATATGTATCTGTGCACCACCTAACTATTTGTTTTCTTCGCCATTGGTTGCCTGTAAGAAATCGCTATGAAGCGATTACACCGTCAAATTGCATACGTTGTTTTGTTATACATTCTTTTTTATGTACTTTTTGAGGTTCATATTTTAATAACTGTTCCTGATTTTGTGGTGTGCAAAAAAAGTATATCCATTCATTCATGATTTTCCAGAAGTCACAGTGCATTTTCTAATGAACAATTTTATTGTATTTCAGAGTACTCATGAACGCCGGGTACATGTGCGAATGTAGAGGACCTACGTATGTCAAAGGCAAAGGAACCCTCATCACGTACTTCGTCAAAACGCCTAACTGTAATTAATACCTTAGAACTGTATTAAGTACCTTCAAGGCAAGATTTAATAGGCATTTTCTAGGCACGCTTAAATCGTGATTGCCGTTAGCCGGTAAAAACAAGTTTAAGACTAGCAAACCTTCGGATTTATTTTCAGATAAATCATAAATCAAAATAAATGTTCTAATCAAACCACTTTTCAGAATATTTACGATTATTGTCTGCATTATTGTATTTTAGAAATTTTACATCTCTATGTATAATTTATATTTATGTAATACTTTTTTGATCGTAATAATAGTAATGATAAATCTTGAAATAAAATTTATATAAATGACATCCTACTTATATAGGTTTTTGAAAATTTTACATGACTAAATACTCTTAGGATTGCTACACACATGCCGGTCAACATAATGTTCAAATCGAATGATGTGTTATGACGCAATTTAATTGGATTTGGGACAATATGTTGAACGGAAAAGCCGGTAAAACTACTGAGTTAGTTTGAAATTTGCTTAGGCGTATTTTTCAAAGTCAGATGCATGTTTAAAGTATTCAAATTTAAAATTTATTTCAAGTAGGCCTAATTTATAAGCACTTTTGAAACGTCAAGTCAGTCTGTTTGTAGTAACTCTACCACCGGTTCGGAAGGCAGATTCCACTGAGAATAGCCGGCAAGAAACTCAGCAGATTGCTCTTTCCAATTCCAAGCAGCATTGTCGTTAAGTAAGTAACGGTAGACGTTTTCTGTATCCTATTGATTCTTAAATACATTAATATGTAATTCGAGGTGCATCATTAAAAATAGACTTAAATAAGTGGGGTGATGGTTATAATTTTCTATAATTGCTAATTATAACGAAATCTAAAAAAAGAGGTTCTTTATGCATTCTTGTCAAGAAAAACTACAGTAAAATAGACCTCGTGTTTTTTTGCTTAGATTTGTTATCTTACAGTAACACCTAGATCGGGTTTTCTCGCCAACAATCCGCATTCATAGGCCTATTTCTCAAATATTCACCTACTCATAGATTCTCATTAACTATTCGTATCTATTCCGATTAACGCCAATCTGCGTATATGTATATATGTAACACGCCTTACTGTGAACATGATAATATTATATTTTTTTATGTAAGAATTTTATTTAACCATTGTATCAACTGCTTGTATATTTTTTTTAATATATTTATACTTAAGTACCTAATAAAAATTGTAAATATTTTTAGAATATCATTATTCTTATAAGATTAATTTAATATAATATATTGATGTTATAATATCGCATGGCGATTTTTCTTATAATCATTTGCATTTAATAACAATTATCAAAATAATTTGTAGTTTAATTAATAGAAGATAAAAGGCCTATTAAATATCTTAGGTAAACTATCAATGTAATATAATTTGTTAAAAAAATTGCCTATTAAGTTTTTTAATTTTATTAATTGCCAGAGTTAGTATTATTTTTATTTTACTAAATTAATTAATTTAATAAAAATTTGCTCATTAAGATTAATTATGAAAACACATGAATTATCATAATACCTAATTATTGAATCCATAATAGTTAAAAATTATCTTGATCGCAGACTGTATAATAAACCGCAAAACGTAACGCATTTTTCAGCATATTAAAAAATATAGTATTTTAGCTACAGCAATGCATATATTGTGGTTGATTACGGATTCCTAAGAATTGTTCATGCACATGTTTTTGCATTACTGTGTGGTAATGGTGATATTTAATACGTTAAATTTAAACTAAAGCTTCGAGGGTTCTAATAACACTGGTTGGCTGCATGGTGCTCTCAGGTGCACATACATTTTTAAGGATCACTATCTCACAGTCTCACTTAAAACTTACCAATAGTTTATTTAGATAAATATAACAGGTTATAATCATTTATTTTTAAGTGTTATTTTTTATATATTTTAAGTATGCATGTATCCATATAGACTACGAAAATTTTTGGAGTTTACTCCTTAAGAATCGATTTTCATATATAAGGCGCCCGGTATGAGAAAAATGTGAGGAGTAAAATCTACTGATGAATGACCTCGTTACGTTTTCGCTTTGCGACGTTGCATGCGCAAACATACAACGTCGCTTTCGTTTAATTAATTTTTTTTGCCTATTTAAGTTACCAAGGAAACCGAATATTATCTAGGTAAAGAAACAAACACATAAATATATGGGACAGAGTGAGATAGAAAACAATATACATTTTTTTCCTATTCTTGTTACCATGGAAACAAAATAATAAACATTAAACATTACATTTATCCTAATAGTTCAGATACTCTACATCCACCTCAATCTCCCGTAGGCTACTTCTAAGAAGTTACACTTCCGCCGTGTGTGAATAAATTGCACAGGATTTTTAATTTACCCTTTCATATGGTATTAATCTTTATTCAACTAAATAAACTCTTTTAGTGTATGCTTCGACAATCGTACTTAAGGAGTAAACTCCAGTCGTGCGTCGGAGCTGACACACTTTTTTTTTGCTTAGTTAGGTTTACCACGTGCGCGGCGGTGGGACTTCTGTGGCTATCAAATACCTTAAATGTCAAACTGCTTAGCTACATACTACAGCTACACACATTTGCAAAATTTTCTCTGATTACTTACACAGCGTAGCTTCGCACACTTGCACTGGGTCCTTGCGGTGCGTGCGGCTGTTGCACCGCCTGCGATTTCTGCGGTAGTCTGCGACCGACTAAAATGAATCTCATAGTTATTAATTATTATATTACCTATGTGTAAAGTAAAATTTACCTTAAATAATTGCAAAATCTAAAATATATGTCGAAACTTACCAAAGTAAATTAGCGGATAGAATAAGATTTATTTTTAATTAATTAAAATTCTAATAAAATTGTCTAAACGATTAAGTGGTTTGTTTTATTTATTGGTTTAAACTAATCCTATAAGCAGTATACATAGCTTTGATGCTATATTACGTATGTCGATGGTTTTTAAAACGATTACCCAGAAGGAGTTTTATGTTTTCAGAATATATGTTTGTATTTAAGTTTCTTTATTCCGCCATAAATAAATGCTGGAACAGGTATCTACTGGAAATAGGTTTTGTTAGAATCTATATATAATTCAAAATTACGACTGGCATTAGTTTATATAAAAAAAATTTTTTACACATTTAAATTTTTTTTTTTATATAGTTCATTGCAATAATTAACGGATTGAGCAGGTGGCACACCTGATAGTAAGTGCAAAACCATAGCCTATAAACGGAGCAACACGTCGCAGGGCATGCAAAAAACACCTCTTACAAATTGCTGTCCTATGTAAGCAAACCTGAGGTGTATGTGTTAAGTCTCATTTGTCTGTAATTACTGCAATGCTGGAACAAAATTGTCCTGCTTAGCGGCAGAAATATGCATGGCTAAATGGGTACTAAGATGACTGATGAATATTTTTATGAATAATATACATAAACACTTATAATATACAGATAAACACCCAGACACTGAAACACACTTACGTTCAACACACAAACATTTTCCAGTTGTGGGAATTGAACCCACGGCCTTGGACTCAGAAAGCAGGGTCGCTGCCCACTGCGTTAGTCAACCGTCGCTCTATTTTTACTGGCAAAGGTGACAATTAGGGGAGTGTTTGTCAGTCTTGTTTTTAAACACTTACATTCTTCTTGAATATCGAAACCGAAATACAGTCTTACGAAATGGCTTAGTTTCTTAAAGTCGCCTGTGTATATTGCCTTAGGTCCGTTCTTAGATACGCCTAGATCTTTAGTATTCTTGGAACTCAATATAACTCTGAATTCCTTCCAAGGTCATCATCATATCAACCCATTATCTGCCCACAACAAAGCACGGGTCTCCTCCCACAATTTGAAGGGGTTAAGGCCGTAGTCCATCACGTTGGCCCATTGCGGGTTGATGGACTCCACAAACCATTGAGAACATTATGTAGAACTAAAGTAGGCAGGTTTCCTCACGATGTTTTCCTTCACGGTTGAAGCAAGTGATATTTGAATTGCTTAAAATGCACATAACTTAGACAAATTTATAGGTTTGGGAGTCGAACTCGGCACCCCGAAAGTGAAGTCTAGCTCCTACCCAATCCGCTATCGCCGCTTCTAACCTTCCAAGGTATGCAAACTTTATTAAATAACATTTTCGAAAGTGATATTATCAATTTAATTCAATTACAAATTCATCGCCAATTTCACGCTACCATTTTGGACGTGCATCTCATTTGGCGGGCGGCGGCGAAATGAATTTGAATTTTGAATTTCGAATGCGGATACGAGGCGTTTAATTGGTAATTGCGCCCGACCACCTACGCTCCACCATTGATTTATAATCTTAGTACCGCCTCGGAATATAGAGTATTGTTTATCTATACTTTATTTGGTATTGTGACCTCTAGGTATGCAAAATTCATTCGCTTAATAAAATTGCACCCATATGTCTTCGATAAATGTTAAAATATGCTTGTTACGGTCGAAGTTTGGAATGTTTACGGCTATAGGAATGACCGGGCTTACGTGTACATACATTTTAATAATTAAACTGATATGAAATGTCTGGTAATGCCAGGTAGTGTTTCTTCCTAAAGTCGAATGGGTAAGACGAATTCCGAGAAAAGTTTTCGTGCTCACTTCGCTCGTGCAACGTAAAGTGGAGTTGCAGATTAATTTTACGGCCAGATACGCCCCTCTCCTAAGCGCAATGGGTAGGAGCACGACTTCACTTTCGGGGGGCTGAGTTCGAATCCCAGCCCATTTTAATTAAATAAAGCTATGTACATTTATTTAATTAAAATGTTAATTGCTTTATCGGGGAAGGATAAAATATCGTAAGGAAACCTGCATGCAAACAAAAGTTCGCAAAGGTGTGTGGAGTCCACCAATCCGCACTGGGCCAGCGTGGTGGAATACGGCTTCAACATCTTCTCACTGTAGGAGGAGACCCGTGCTCTGTAGTGGGCTGGCAATCGGTTGATAAGATGTTGATGATGACGCCCCTCTCCAATAAATATCTAATCACGATTTTTCTTAATCTTTAAATATATATTTCTTGTGTGCGTGTGTATGTCACTGAACTCCTCCTAAACGGCTGGACCGATTTGAATGAATTTTTGGGTATACGTTGGGGTTACACACTGGATGGTTTAGATTCACAAATCAGCCCGACAGATGGCGCTGGGGTCCGCTAGTTATCATATAATTTTATTCATACACAATAAAATTAAATAAAAATTACTCGACAATTTAAAAGCAGATTTTATAATGTTTATGTCTAATAGGTACTATGAGATATTAGGTCACTTTTTTTCAACTTCCCTTTCCAGGGGGCCGAGTTCAACCCTACTTTTAAACTTTTCAGAAATATGTTCGTTATAAGCAAATAATTACCAGTTAATTTAACGGCGAGGGAAACCATCGTGAAATTGTTCGCAGAAGAGAAAACAACATACATGCCTGGAAGCTCTTAGGAGCATGCGAAATCTACCAATCGACAATGGGCCAGCATTGTGATTGGTAGATTTCGCATGCTCCTAAGAAATTAGTGATATCTGCATATCGTCTGCGAAAGGTGCAGAACTCCTTTGTGGGGTTGAGTATACGGTTTTACAACATGATTCCTAAAGAAATTCTTGACCTACCAATGCATACATTTAAAAAATGTGTAAAAACGCATCTAGTACAGCGAGGTTACTATACATTTGATGAATTCCTCAATGACAAGGTAGAATGGAAGCAGCCAGCCTCGCTCTCATCTCCCGCAAGATAGCAAAATGATTGTAAATGTTGATATTGGAAAAGAGCAACTACTGAGTTTCTTGCCGGCTCTTCTCGGTAGAATCTGCTTTCCGAACCGGTGGTAGAGTCACACAAACATACATACTTGACGTTTCAAAAGTGCTTATAAAGTAGGCCTACTTGATAAATGAATTTGATTTAGAATTTGTGGAATACGGCGAAACCCCTTTTCATTCGAAGAGAAAATCCGTGCCCTATAGTGGGCCATACCGGTCGATAATGATAATGTTGCCTAAACCAAAGTAGTAACGGCCTAGGCAGTTTAACCTCTGCACACACCGCGAAGTTTACAAGTAACATATACAAAGGGTATGGTCTTAAAAATTACCAATTTGTCATCAATATGACGACCCCTAATTGAAAATAGTCTCTGATGAAAGGGCTTATCGCCATTTTAATCACTTTCCAATAAACATTGTCTTGACATTTAACGACGTAAATTACGATAATAAATTTGTTTTCATAAGTGATAATTTTTCATATATTACGTTTTACATAATATTGTTATGTATAGGTCTTGTCTGCATTTTATTTAAAATAATTTGTGCGAAAAGGGATTAAAATATCGTTAAGTTCAAAAATAGCCTTCCTAGTACTCACTAATGGATTTTTCTTTTCTTGTGGATTATCCTTTCAGAGGTAAACAACCTTTTTGGACACTGAATAATATAACATATTATTAGTTTCCATTGTAACTAAAATAGGAAACAAAATGTGAAATATATCCTATCTCGTTCTGTCCCATAGATTTATGTGTTTGTTCCTTTATCTACATAGTACCTACTCAGTTTCCATGGTAACTAAAATACTTCTATTTCATTCTCTCTCATACATTTATGTGTTTCATTCTTTGACGTGACATTTCGTTACATAAAGTTCAAAATCACAACGATTATAATGGAGTTTAACTTCAAATCTTTTTTTCTGTATATAAGGGAGAAGTCACGCTTTTCTTGTTTTGGGATTGTTTACAGAAATTTTCGTTTAGCAAATTGTGGAAGCATTTCTTATTCAATTAACAATTAATTAATTTAATCATAACTCATGACGTTGCACTTTATTTGGTTGAACGCACTATTGTAATATTGTAACAAACATGTCAAAATATAGATTAATTACCATAGTAGTTAACGTGAGAACATTCCCATTGATTTTAATTATACAACTGTTATTATTATAGCCTGAGAGCCAGTGACCCGTCTGTTCAACAGGCTCTTAGAATCGCTCATTAGTGTTCAGAGAAGTGTGTTATTTTCACTTAAACTTTTCATTTTTATACCTGCACGGCATGGGCAGAAGATATTTTTATCCCTAGAAAAGGATAACATTTAATTTTCTCTCACAGCTTTATCAACCCTCTGAGAATTGACGCACAAGTGGAAATAATATCCAAATAAGAAACGTGTAATAATATATTTGAAAATAAACAGGGGTAAACTTGTCCTATTGCCTGTTGCCGTGCTTTGGAAGGTGGAAATGTTAATTTTGTAACTTGTCACGGTTTATACCTAATCAGGGGATATTATTCAGCCTGTTTTATTGTTTCGCCAATTATAAATTAATCATTATTATCATCATCAGTAACCCAATAGCGTCCATTACAGTGTTTGAGTCTCTTACTATGTTTAGGCCGTAATTCACCACGCCGCTCTGGCCAAATGCTGATTGGTAGACTTAGCACGCCTTTGAGAATAATAAGGAAAACGCTCAGGCATTTTCTTATAATGTTTACTTTTTTCGCAATAACGAGTTATGTTTTAATACTTACCCACTAAGTTATTATAAATTGGCATTTTTAAAATATTTATTATAGAGTTGATATATAATATGCTGTATTAAATGCTTTGAAAAATTAGGTCCCTTGCTCTTACAATATTGATTTTAATTATATAGCTGTTAATATTAATTATGTTTGAACTAATTAACGGTTTGGTTGAATCAATTATAGATTTCAACGTGAATCGTGAAGTGTGTGGAATTTATTAAATTAGATTTGATCCAAATTGTGTGTGTGATATCCGTATGGGAAAGTTGAGGTCATTTATTTAGTTTATGATAAAAATTTGGTATTAACTTTTGTTTATAATCTTGTTAATTCTCATTTGGTATATCAAAGTAAAAGTCAAATATTTCTTTATCCAAATAGGCCCATAGATGGATGCGTAAGTCAGATACAAAATGTGTACATGGTTGTGAGATAATGGTCTTCAATTTGACATCAGACATCAGACACTGTGTTGAGAGAAATATTATTGTATTTTATGTTTTTTGTGAGGGTGCTATTCTGCTTGCAGTATTTTAGCTAAAAATCCATTTAACAAGCCAATATATTCCAAAATGTTGTCAACATAAAGGTTTGGTTATTTACCCTTATTCTACTAGTGAGCAAGGCGCAAATAGTCGAACGGGAGAGACTGAAACTTCTACAGGCGCATTGATTATACATAATACAAAAAAATATCGTCATTGCTTCAGAGAAGCTAATTCCCAAACTAGATCAGTATAAAAAGTGTCCTCGTTGTAAATACATCCTTGAACATGCAGAAAAAAAGGTTAATGCTTAATGTCCCTACAATTCATATGCTCGGTATTACCATTATCTCACAACTACATTCGTAAACTTAAAACTAAAGCTACGAGGGTTCCAAACGCGCCGAGCATGGCTACTCTTACTTCTCAGCTGACATAAATACTGCCACTTTTGATAGTTGCCATCAAAAAAGCCCAAACTATTATTAAACATTGCGTAATTGTATCGGCCAACAGAGTTGAAATTAATTTAGTTGGAAACTGAGGTTTCTGATTGCAAATATGGATTTAACAGTTTATTTTGCTGCAGGTTATTTAATTGTTACATCATAATCGTCACTACTCAATAAGTACATTGTTTTACTGATAGATAAAGCTAAAATTAAATCAAAAATTCTTTATTCATGTAAGCCTATCACACTTTCGTTCGTAAATAATATTATTTCTCATTATTGGTAAAGGATGGTTTTAACTAAATCCATATTATTTGCTGACTTAAAATTAAAGCTAAGATGGTTTCAAAAGCACCCTTTTATTTTTCGTGGGGAATCCCTATAGACACCACTGCACCACGGGGAGGTGCAGAGGTTATGTCAGTCTCTTACCGACTAAAACCCCACGGTGTTCCACCTCGTTGGCTTTCACATAACCGCAACACCCAAACCCACCCTGGTTTAACCTTGTGTATTTCATAACCATCTCATAGCAATAAGCTTTTTTCTAGAAGTAATCCTATGTAGCAACTCGCACCTGGTGGCCTGTGCTACAGTGGGAATTCAGACCCCTAATTTTGAATCTGACGATGACGATGTTAGACGATTCGAATAGGCAACAACAATACAATGCACGTACGTACCTTGGACTGCTGCTTGCACTCGCTGATCTTCCACCAGATACAGGGACCTTTCGATAGATGCGATGATTTTTGTGTTTCGTTCACGCGCGACGTGTTCGTTTCAACGGTAGGTTATTTTGAAGTTACCAAATGACAGCTGGTGTCACTTTTTGAGTCGCACAGCTCCAACTTCCCACGAGAACGACGTGCATGACAGCTGTTTGAAGCTGTGTTGCTATTGCATATTAAAACTGTCTAACATCGATAATTTCGTGGTGCAAGATATTTAGATTGTTATTAATATGGTAACGAAACATCCCGCCCACCAAAATGCCTATGGTATTTTCTGGTTATAAAAGGAAATAAAAATAAACAGACATAGAACTGAAGAAAGAAAACTATTAATTGATTTACTTATACTTTAAACTTAAAAACTAGTGTAGAAGTTAAACGAATTAAGTTATTGTTCAATGGGTAGAGGACATAATTTGACTAAAGGTCGTTGAATCTGTTGGCTCGTTGCGGTTTTTAGAATTGCAATACGAGCTACTCCATCAGCACCGGAAATAAGATTTGTAACTCGGCCGAGAGGCCAGTGCAATGGCGACCTGTTTTCGTCTTTGATAATCACCATCGACCCTATATTTAATGGTTTAGAATCCTTGGTCCACTTTGCGCGTTGTGTAAGTGAATTTAGATATTCATGTTTCCATCTGGACCAGAAATTTTGATGAAACGATTGTAACAGCTGCCAACGATTAAGCCGATTTATATTAACGTTTGTAAGATCCTGATCGGGGACAGCAGTCAGAGGCTCCAATGTTAGAAAATGGCCGGGAGTTAACGCCGAAAGATCGTTGGGATCAGAGCTGATCGAGCATAACGGCCTTGAATTTAAAACGGCTTCGATTTGAGTGAATAGTGTTGTGAGCTCCTCAAATGTCAAGACCTGATCACCGATGACGCGGTATAAGTGAGACTTAGCAGCCTTTATTTGAATCTCCCATACTCCTCCAAAATGAGGTGCGGAAGGTGGATTAAACTTGAATTCAATTTTTTCCGCATTTGACGCCTGCTCCATAAGGGATGAGAGCTGGTTACGAGTGCCAATAAAATTAGTTCCGCAGTCAGCGTGAATGACATTACATCGACCTCGGCGTGCCACAAAACGCCTTAGAGTAGCAATAAATCCATTGGTCGATAATGTTGAAACTACCTCCAAATGGACTGCCTTAGTTGCTAAGCAGATAAACAGACATAAATATGCTTTGTCAATTTTAGCACCGCGGTGAGGACCGAGTTTGATGCGAAACGGTCCTCCGAAGTCAACACCCACAATCGAGAATGCTTTCACTTGATTAACGCGAAAAGACGGAAGATCGCTCATAGGCGGTTGAACGGGCTTTGGGTTTGTCCGATAGCAATGCACGCATTTGGATAAACAGTTACGGATTGCTCGTTTAGCAGAAATAATCCAAAACTGCTGTAGGAGAAGAAAATGAGTAGTGTTTATGCCGGGATGACAATAATTACGGTGAATAAATTCGATAATCAAAAATGTTAGTTGGTGATTTGTGGGTAAAAAGGCTGGGTGTTTCTTTTCGTATTCCAACCCTGACCGTGAAATCCTGCCGCCCACCCTGAGAACGCCTTGTTCATCAAGAAAGGGGTTGAGTTTCCGAAATGGTTTAAGAAGCGGTTTATTAGACTTTATGTTTAAAATTTCTGTTTTAAATTCATGGTTCTGTACATACTTGACAATTTGCATCAATGCTGTATGTCGTTCCACGTTATTAAGAAATTTATTACGATTTGCATGAAGTGGGCTGTGCGAATTATTGATAAAACGGTTTATATAGCTTAGAACGTTAATGAGTTTTGGCAAAGTAGAGTGACGACTAATCAAGTCGTCAAACACGGTAGGTTCATCGATCCTTTCGCTGTTGTGTAATTCAGTAACTAAAGCAACCAATTTCCGTGCTTCCATGTTAACAATCACTCCTTCATCGGGGGATGTTGTTCCTAAACTGGATGGCCAGGAGTCGCGATCTTGTGATAACCACTGCGGCCCCGTCCACCATAACGAATTATGTAAAATTTCATTAGGAAATTGACCCCTTGAACAAATGTCTGCAGGATTGTCACCTGACAATATGTGATGCCAACATTCTATAGTAGTGATACTCTGTATGTGACTGACGCGATTTGCAACAAATGTAGCCCACCGGGTGGCAGGAGAACGCAACCACGACAAGACTACAGTTGAGTCTGACCAGAAATAAGTCGCATCAAATGAAATACGAGAAAGGTAAGAATCGCGAACGAATAGGTATAGATCCGATAAAAGCACGGCTGCGCAAAGCTCCAATCGAGGTAGTGATATACGTTTCAAAGGGACTACCCTCGCCTTTGAGCACACTAGAAACACGCGAACCTGACCTTTCGCATCTGTTACTCTTAAGAAGATCACGGCACCGTATGCTGTCTCGGAACTATCGGCAAAACCATGTAATTCGTATGATCGGACGTTTTCACAAGTTATCTTGCGTGGGATTCTAAGTTGAGATAATTGTAATAGTTGAGTTTGATATGTATTCCAAGCTCGAATTACCTCGTCGGGTGGGGTTTGATCCCAACCAATGCCCAGGATCCACAGTTTTTGTATAAGAGATTTAGCATGTATAGTTACCGGGGATAGGAAACCGAGGGGATCGAATATTCTAGCCAATTCACTTAAGATTGATCGTTTTGTGCAAATCCGGTCTATCGCTTTAATTTCAAAGAGAAAGGAATCTGATGTCGGGTCCCATTTCAAACCTAGAACCTTTAAGGTTTTTGAATCGGATTCGTCAAGTGAGACGGTGCCGGTTAAACAGACTTCTGCTGGAAGGTCGGACAAAAGTTCTGACTTATTACTGACCCATTTTCTTAGTTGGAAACATCCTCGATTGAAGAGGGCAATAATTTGTGATTTTGCTTGTTGCGCGTCCTGCAGCGAGGCGCACCCTGTAACCACGTCATCAACATAAACGTCCGATAATAGTATCCGTTTTGCGATTGGATAGGACTCTCCCTCGTCTTCGGCAAGTCGTTGCAACGACCGACATGCGAGAAAAGGAGAAGAAGCTACACCATATGTCACGGTATTTAGGCGATACTCTTTGAGAGGTTCATGAGGTGAAGCTCGCCAGAATATGCGTTGATAGTCGCGATGATTCGGAGCAATTAAAATTTGTCGGTACATCTGACGGACGTCAGCCATGAACACGATGTTATGTTCGCGGAAGCGCAAAAGTATTTCGAGAATATTAGGTTGCAGTTTTGGGCCAATAAGTTGCGTATCGTTTAGCGAGCGCGAATTAAAATCCTTGGCCGACGCATCAAAAACGACACGGAGTCGCGTGGTCGCAGAATCAGGGCGTAATACACTATGGTGGGGGATATAGTATTTTCCCTTTTCCATTTCGTCAGCAGGAACTAGCGACATATGTCCGGTTTTGATATAATCAGACATAAAGTCTAAATATTGGCTATGTAAATCTGAATCTCGCGATAGTCTACGTTCTATAGCATGGAATCTTCTTAGTGCCACGTCACGGGATCCAATAAAACTTGGTTCAGAGTCGTCTTTAAACGGTAAGCATAATATGTACCGTCCACTGTCATCACGCGTGTGATCCGATATAAATTTTTGCTCACAAAGCGATTCCTCTGGAGTCCAGATTGGCGTTTTGGGCAAAGAATCCAATTCCCAAAAACGCTGTACTAATGAATTTAATTCACAGTCTGTTTCTAGCGTTTGTAGCATCGTCGTTGTAGCTATGCGTGTTTTGCCCAAAAGTAGCCAACCGAAAATTGAATTGAACGCAGTAGGTTGACTCGGACCTCCTTTAATTTGTTGATTAAGTAACGAGTCAGCGAATACATCTGCAGCAAACAGAAGATCGATGGATCCCGGAATATCAAAACCAGGATCAGCTAAAGGCAATGCTTTAATATGAGACCAACCAGATGTATTTAGATTTGCGATAGGTTGATCGCCACATATCTTCGATAATACGTGTAGGTCTAAAATGAATACTGGTTTATCATTAGTACCGATATGACAAGTTACGTCTCCCAAAATTGAGGCGGCAGCTTCACCAAGCCCGCTTACACACCCAGTAGTCTTAGAGCATTTTAAGTTTAAACGCGATACTGCAGACTCAGTTATAAAATTGCTTTGGCTACCTGTATCAAACAACGCACGAAAAGACTGCATTTCACCGTTAGCATCCTGTACTTGAACGATAGCAGTCGCTAATAACACGGTTGTATTAGATTGGGATCTAGACACCAAAGACGATGCAGTTTTCTGACTTGATTCGGTAGGCACCTCACGGTGAAGCAAGGAATGGTGCTTTCGCTTGCAGGTGCGACAGGAGAAAATGCTAGTACATGATTTTAATTGGTGAGAGCTCTTTAAGCAATTGTAACACCAGTTTCTGTCAGTTGCAATTTTCATACGCTCATCGATGGTTTTTTGCAGGAATTTCGGACACGACGAAATGCTGTGTGAATCGTTACAAAATGAACAGGTTGCAGAACGCGAAATAATAAGTCTAGCTTCCGGTTTCCCTACATCCGCGGCGACAAGTGTATTCGACGTTCTCAAAAATTTAGGTTGAGCCGGCGAAAAGGAAACCTTGTGCGTAGGCCTTTGCAGTTGAGTTTGCTCAGAAAAGTGTGTGTCACGCAGTAAGGCCTCGCATTTCGAGTGTAAGAATTGTTTAAGTTGAACATATGAGGGTAGTTCGGTACTGGAATGCTTTTCTTCAAAATCCCGACGCGTATTCATGTCCAATTTCGATAAAATATGATAAACCAATACAAAATCCCACTGACTAACCGGTAAGTTAACCGATTTTAAAATACATAAATTCTCTTCGAATAAATCGAGTGATTTTCGAAACTCGTTTGGATTTTTAAAATTAAAGTTAATATTTAAAATATCTTTCCAACATGTGAAGGCTAACTCGCGTTTACATTTATATCGTGCGACAAGAGCATCGTATGCATCGCAGTAATATTCACTACTAAGCGGGAACGTTTTTACTACTGTCATAGCATCACCGCTAAGCGAAGATACTAAATAATGGAACTTTTCAGAGTTGCTGAGCGACGTGGAGTTATGTATCAACGCGTTAAAAGTATCGAAATATTCAGGAAAACGTTTAACGTCTCCATCGAAAGTAGGAAGCTGTATTTTCGGTAACCGCACATTCGAAAACGAGCTACGTCGCGACGGAGAAGTTGGTTCATTATTGTTTAAGCCACGGTAAATCGATATAACCTTGTAGTACATTTCATCAAAACGTTCTTGAAGCTCAGATTCATCGTTTTCCGTGTCATCCAGAATTTCCAAAATAGTGTAATGCGCGTTTTCGAAACTAGAAGCGACTCTTTTAATTTCTTGATGGTGTGAATAAAACATTTCTCGCTGGGAGACATCGTTGACCGCTAAAAGACCGATTTCTAATGCCTTACTCAACCGCTTATAAGCGATCGTACGTTGCCTACGTAAGGATGATAAGTCTTGTGCCGTATATTCAATATCGACGGATTTCGATCGCGATTTCTTAGAAAGGCTAGGTTTGCGAGTTGAATGCTTTCTTAAAAGAGACATTATTTGCAAATAATTACGTGTTAATTATGTGTGATGATATTAAAGCATTCAATTCAATTCGTAGTATGAGTACGAAATAGTAAAGTAAGCTATTACTCCATCGAAGGTACAGTATACCACGCAAGTTTTACAACAATTCGTATACAATCGTACGTACGTTACGTCTGAACCTTGTGGTGAACTGTACCTACTCGCGAAGTGGTCGCGAGAATGAGCACGGAAGTATGAACTTTATTTACTAAGCAATAAGGCCGATAGTACGATGAATGTTAAGCGTTAACACGTTGTGCAAGGCGATTCAACTCGTTCGACCTACCCGACACTTTTGATAAAGTAAGCGATGTACTTACTAATTCTTATTTAAAAGGTTTAGGTTTTTTATAAGTACTAGTAGTAAGTAACTTAACCCAAATAGAAATGATGACGGTGGAATGATGTGAAATAAACGGTGGAATGATGTGAAATAAACGTTAAAAGAGTGAATTGTTGTAAGCCGCCTAGAAAATAAACACCGATGATTTGAAGTGATTGCTTATTTGATCTTACAAGAATTCACTATTATACATTAGATACGATAAAGTCCCGTTTCGATATGTTTCAGTCTATGTAGGTATTATCGGTATGTAAGTTATTGAAGTTGAGAGGAGATAATTATCGCCACAATGAGTTGTTTTGAATGACCTAATTTACGATACGATTGACCAGAAATACCATACACAAATTGATCGTTAAATAAAAGTAGAAATCCCTGGTTTCGGCACCAAATAATGTAGCAACTCGCACCTGGTGGCCTGTGCTACAGTGGGAATTCAGACCCCTAATTTTGAATCTGACGATGACGATGTTAGACGATTCGAATAGGCAACAACAATACAATGCACGTACGTACCTTGGACTGCTGCTTGCACTCGCTGATCTTCCACCAGATACAGGGACCTTTCGATAGATGCGATGATTTTTGTGTTTCGTTCACGCGCGACGTGTTCGTTTCAACGGTAGGTTATTTTGAAGTTACCAAATGACAGCTGGTGTCACTTTTTGAGTCGCACAGCTCCAACTTCCCACGAGAACGACGTGCATGACAGCTGTTTGAAGCTGTGTTGCTATTGCATATTAAAACTGTCTAACATCGATAATTTCGTGGTGCAAGATATTTAGATTGTTATTAATATGGTAACGAAACATCCTAAGATATGAAATTGTTTAGATTGCTTAGATTGTAGTCTACTTGAAGTCCATGAAAACCGCCATCAAAGTGAATACAAATCAAAGACAACTTCGAATGAAAACTAGTACGATGTGACTAAGGTTTAGGGTTTTAAACTCAGCTGCCAAAACTCTGACAAGTTGGCCCATTTCCAGCCATTAAGATACCTCAGACCGAATGAATAAATAGTTTTCCGAATCCGACAAGTTGTAGGCTATACTAATTCTCACGTCGCGTTACACTGTGAGAAGGTCAAATATATTCCAAAAATAACTTCCTCCTCCCAAGTAAATTATTGAATGCCAACCATAAAGAGGCCCATAAGTCAACGGCAATATATCTCAGTCCGGCGGTAAAGTATAACGCGCATTATGACCGGAAGTGAGTCCAGGCTCCCAGTGTAAGGCACAAAGCGGCTGACTTATTGCACGCCAGTTATTCGGTTATGACGAATCGTCTCATATATTATTAGTATTATAATGGTCAAAGAGTATTCTGTCCTAGAGCAAATGTACAGATGCAGCAATGTAATTAAATAAATATATATACTACTGATCTATAATTTTATGAATAATATACATAAATACTTATAAAATACAAATAATGGATTTTTTCACAAGTTAGAGTGTTTTCGGGTTTCACACATGACGGACAGGAAAATTTTTTGACCTATTTTGGTGTTTTTTTCCAATTCTATTGCAGTAAATCAATTTTTTAAAAGTATGGAATTAATCTCCATTAAATTATCTCGACAATAGTATGCAAAATATCTTGATTCCGTGAACTAACAAGGCTATAATAATAAAAATAGCCGCCGAAATGAGGCGAAAAAAATGTTTTGATCGTAAAGCACTCTCTGATGCTTCGCATCATGAGTCGTGCAATAAACACCCAGACACTGAAAAACATTCATGTTCATCACACAAAAATTTTCCGGTTGTGGGAATTGAACCCACGGCCTTGGACTCAGAAAGAAGGTTTGCTGCGCCCATTGCGCTAATCGACCTTCAAATTTTTAAAATAAAATTTAATATAAATATTAATTTTTAAATTTTTTTAGGAAATTTAAATCGCTGATCGTTAGTGATTTTAGTTAAAAAAATTCAAAATTTAGTTTTTTCTAGGAGACCTACTTTAGCACTTTTTACTTTTGTAACATCACGTACCTATGTCTGTTTGTAGTGACTATACGGTTAGGATAGCAGATTTAATTGAGAAGAGCCGACAAAAAACTCAGTAGTTGAGAGGGGAGCTGACTGCTTACCTACCAACCTACCTTGTCATTAAGAAATCAATTGTACAGTAATTTTTTTGTAATAAGAACTTTTATATGTTTGTATTTGTGCCCTCACTCATAGAAACTTTTTATAACAGTTTTCCTAAAAAAATTATCATATAAAAGCGCTTCGGTTGGATTTATAAAGTTTATTGTATAAAGATATGTACTTTATCGGGAACTACAGACTTGGAGGGGAGTCCTGTGGTGGTCTCCAAATCAACTAAATAGATGGCGCCACAAAGATCCTGCATCTGAGTTATCGCAAAAAATGACCATAATAAACACAACTTCCAAAGAATAATAGTTGGACCTCAGTCCCCGAGCACGAACACCCGCTCGGAGGAAGATCTTCCTATTGTTACGGTCGAGCGCATATAGCTCCCGTATAAAGGTCTAAACTTCCGAAAGTTATTGTCAACTAGCTCCTTCAAAATAGCTGGACCGATTTAAAAAAAAGGTGTATGTATTTCAACGGGTTCCTGGTTGGTTTAAAAATTCAATTGAACCCAGTAGGTAGTGTTACTTTACCCGGCAAGACAACGTCTGCCGGGTAAAGCTTTACCCGGCAAGACAACGTCTGCCGGGTAAAGTAGTATTGCAGCTAGAATAGGATAAAACATAATTGTAAATGCCATCTAAACACGTGCACGTATGCTTAAGATATAGAAAAAAACTATGATACTATTATACGAACCTAATCCGACTTCTTGTAGTGAAATTATGACCTAAGACTCAGAGAGTCAACTACAGTGAAGGCACTAATGTCTACCTGTTGACGTTCTTATATTAACACCTTCACTTAATCTATGATTTGTAGTGGAGGTCCAGTACAATGCCGCCAGGCGCTACTAGTAATCCAAGATTAACGTACCTCCTGCAGCTACCGGTGTTAGTTGTTACAGACGGCTTTATTGTGTTATTTATATATTCATCTTTCCCAGGATAAGTGTTTAGGGTTACCATGTTTTTAGCGGTGTGCGTAGAGTATTAAAATAGGGAATATTTATATAAGCCTGTGAAGTACGCGTTGTTTTAATAATTATTTACGACAATACAGACATCGCCATCTAGCCCCGAAGTAAGCTAGCGTAGCTTGTGTTATGGGTACTAAGACAGCTGTTGAATATTTTTATGAATATAATACTAATAAATACTTATAATATACAAATAAACACCCCGACATTGGAAAACAATTATGTTCATCACACAAACATTTTCCAGTTGTGGGAATCGAACCCACGGTCTAGAACTCAGTAGGGTCGCTGCCCACTGCGCCATTCGACCGTCAAATGCTAAGTCTGTGAATTACGCGTTGTTTTAATAATAATAAATAAATATACTACGACAATACACATATCGCCATCTAGCCCCAAAGTAAGCTTAGCTTGTGTTATGGGTACTAAGATGACTGATGAATATTTTTAAGAACCCACGGTCTTGGACGCAGAAAGCAGGGTCGCAAACTGCACCAATCGGCCGTCTAAAATACTTTAATAAATTTGTTGTACAATAAAGGAGTTTGGTTAAGAATCTACTTACAGATCATGTGATGGGCCTTTGCAGTAAATTCCTCTCTTCCCAAGATAAATGCCGCATATAAACCCAAGAAGGTCACTGTTAAAATCATTAGGGTTAATCAGCAACACACGATCCGAAAAAAAGAAAACTTTAAAAGTCTAATGATGATGTTTAAAGTTCACCGCTTAAAAGTTAAACGTTCAACATGTTAATTTTACCTTTGAATTTACGTTATCAAAATGTTTTTTAAACTCGCAATTTAAAAGATTCCAAAGTAACTGACGATTATAACATCAGTTAATCAAACCATTCAGTGCAACAGGTATTACAGTTTTGAACTTCAACTGTCTGCGCCATCTTACGACCTAATTTTCTTTTTTCCACTACAAGTTAGCCCTTGACTAGCGCAGTCTAAGATTGGTAGCGGGCTAGCCTGTTAGGGAGTATGGCAATTATATTTAACCCTAATCTGTTTCTTCGCGATAACGTACCGGAACGCTTAATCGCTTAGCGGCACCTCTTTCTCTGTAAGGTGTTAAGTAGCCAGACCAGAGAAAATTGGGAAATAATAAATTCCCACACTACCTCTACCGGAAATCAAACCCGTGACCTCCAACTTAAAACCACGGTTCTTACGGCTGCGTCAGGGAGATCGTCAAAACTAGAACTAGAACTGAAGGAGTTGTTGCGTTAGTTAGATATGTAATTCCTAATTTCCTCTCTAATTTAAAGTGATATTCGATCTAAGTTTACAATTTTTACTAGTGTTTTTAAATTAAAATCAGGCCGCGATTGCATAAGATTCGCTGGTTCAATTCCGTTTGGTTCCGAATTTTTTTATATGCTTTTAAAATCTATAGAAATCTCTCTTATAGAATCTATTTCTGAGCCAATCTATGGCACATAATTCTCCATCAGTCGCTGACTCAAGTACACTAATTTGAACTATCGATCATAAATACATCAGAAACCTATGGTAACTCTAGTCTACTATAACGTCATGACTAATTGGAAGATCTGAGATCGGTTGCGCAGGGCCTAATCGTTTTACTGCGCAGAAAAGATGCGCAATAAATAATTTTCTAAGCAAAATTAATTTCGTTTGTGGCATAAATTATTTAGCCTAATGGTCTTACGGATGACTTTGGTAAAGGGAAATAAATGTCAAAGTTATATATAAGTATTAATATACCACACATATATTACGTATTCCTGCTAATTAGATTTCTACATAGAATAGATTCATGTGTACCTACTGTGATAGCGCGAAGCGGTGATAGCGCATTGGGCAGAAGTCCAACTTCCCTTTCGGCTGGCCGAGTTTGAATCCCAGCAGGCACCTCAAACTTTTCAAGTTATGTGTGCTTTAAGTAATTAAAACATCACTTGCTTCAACATTGAAGGAAAACATCGTGACGAAACCTCCATGCCTGAGAGTTCTACATAATGTTCTCAAAGTTGTGTGAAGTTCACCAATCCGCACTGGGCCAGCGTGGTGGACTACAGCCTTAACCCCTTCTCATTGTGGGTACCCGAACTCGGTAGTGCGCCGATGATGATAATTTACTGTAATTATGTACCTATGAATATTTTTCAGAGAAGATGGATTTATCATTAGGAATATTGGTATTGGTATAAGAGCAGGTGATACTTTGCGGAATCCCATGATATAGAATGGACATTAAGCTTAATTTGCGAAGAACCAGTAAAATGTGAACTTTGAAAGATTCATTCTGACATCGGAGAGTACTTAGGTGATATTGACTTTACAGTGGATAATTCCTAGTTATCATAAGGATATTAACGTCAAAATGAAAGGCCTTATCTCAAATTAGTTCAGATGTTAAGATGTATATATAGCATATACCAAAAAATATTAATTAAAATAATTTTTGTTCAAACATGTCTCATTGTAATATGGAACTTTGAAAAAGTAGATCGAAACTGCAACGTTTCCTACTAGATGACGTCGATGACTACAGTCGCTATAAGACTGATGTGAAAGGCATATACTAATTTTCGGCAGCGACGGTAGGAGAGCCGTAGCTTAATTGGTGAAAGCGCTCAGGCCGCGATTGCCCGAGAGTCGCAGGTTCAAATCCTGTCGGTTCCGAAAATTTTTATATGCATTTTTAATTTATAAAATTAATTAAAATATTGTAAAACTTAGATTACTTAGTACGCAGTAGTAGAGAGTTTAGTGACAGCGGTTACCCTGGAAAGTACTACCGCCATGCTGGTTTTTGTCTGAAGGTCGTGGTTGCCAGAGTTATTACAGGCATATGAGGCTTATGAGTCTTAACACTAACTCCTAAATTTCGGTGTACACAGGGCGGCGATTCAGGACGCGTTGGACGAAGGCAATAGTATTCCATTAACCGTTAATTATTAGAATAAAAAAAAGATAATGGATGAGATACAACATGAACTAATAGACAAACTTTCTTGCAAAGGAAAAAGTAAAATAAGAAATTTTAAAAACCCTCCAATATATTATCAAAATTAAGCTTAATTTGCTATACTCCGCGAAAAGCAGGAGAATCTGTGTGGTGTAATTTATAATTTCTTCAATCCTTATACCCCACACCAAACAGATCTTCGGCAATATACCTTGACTTTACAATGAATAATTGTAAAGTCAACATCTCCTGATGATGCTCCGGTTTCGGAGCGAAACGTGCGTAGAGGGTATATTGCCGAAGATCTGTTTGGCGTGGGGTATAAGGATTGAAGAAATTATAAATTACACCACACAGATTCTCCTGCTTTTCGCGGAGTATAGCAAATTAAGCTTAATTTTGATAATATATCATGGATTTCCGCAAAGTAACGCCTGCTTCTATCCAATATATAAAACCCTCCAATACAAAAAGTAAACTTTAAGAACTATCAAATATTCAATATCATTGAAGTAACTCGGCACCAAATTTTTAATCTATATGTCATATTCAAATTCAAATTCAAATTCATTTATTTCAAATAGGCCTACTTTATAAGCACTTTTGAAACGTCAAGTATGTATATTTGTAGTGACTCTACCACCGGTTCGGAAAGCAGATTCTACCGAGAAGAGCCGGCAAGAAACTCAGTAGTTGCTCTTTTCCATAATCAACAATTACAATCATTTTTCTATCTTGCGGGAGATGAGAGCGAGGCTGGCTGCTTCCAATCTACCTTGTCATTGAGGAATTCATCAAATGTATAGTAACTTCGCTGTAATAGATGCGTTTTTACACATTTTTTAAATGTATGCATTGGTAGGTCAAGAATTTCCTTAGGAATCATGTTGTAAAAGCGTACCCCACAAAGGAGTTCTGCACCTTCCGCAGACGATATGCAGATATCACTAATTTATGTACGTTTCTGGTAAGTCGATTGTTAATTTCATCTTTTTGATTATAAAGAGTAATATTTTGTCTCACAAAGACTATTATGGACTATTATGGATCATATAGTCAGATCCCATCATCAAGTAAAAAATTGCTAATGATCTTCAAACGGCTGAACAGATTTTTAATGGCAATAATACTCTAAAAATTATCCATGACATTAAAAAAAAACTAAACGAAAATCGGTTCATCCATTTGAGAGCTACGATACCAAAGACAAATACACAGATATAAAGACAGTCAAGTTAAACTTCCAACCCCCGACGGTAGAAAGAAGAAGTTTTTCTAAGAAGAGAGTTTTTCCGTCGGGGATTAAAAACACTTCGCTATTAGCAAGGTTGAAGGCGAAAGCGCATCTGCGATTGAAATCTACTAAACTGAACCAGATTGTAAACAAGACGGAAATCAAAATTCAAATCTATGTGGGAGCCAAAGATAACCAATATGTTTTAGTGGGACTCACGAGATGTCTAACATCTGAATTGATAAAGATCAGATCCATATCAGATCGGCGAAGTGACGGGCTCAATCATTTGTCGACGCTCGTCAAAAGCCGGGCTACAGATGCTGACAGAATTGAGGTATCGTGGAGGAAAACTAGAACTTTCATTATATGTTTGTATGCGGTTGTCTGTGATTTCGCGCAGATTTTTGTTTAACCCAGAGGTAAAGACTATGTCCATCTCAAGGAAGAAATCCACAGCCAATAGAAGTTCTTAGAGATTGAGATCAAAGATTTTCCAAAATACTTCCTCTGGCAAGAAACAAAACACAGATAATAGAATAGACATGTCACATGATAGATTATTTTTGCAAAACTGCCCTACGGTGTTCGGACGTATCATAAATTCATCCGACTGACGTCCACGGTTTGACATAGGTCTTTTGTAGGGCGTTCCTTACTCCAGGATTCTGGGCCGCTTGTATCCAGCGGCTCCCCGCGACTCGTTGGATATCGTCTGTCCAATAGGTTGGGGGTCAACCAACGCTGCGCTTACCACTCCAACACCTCGGAACCCCAAAATCCGAGCTATGTGCCCCGCCCATTGCCACTTCAGCTTCGCGACTCACGATGTCGGTAACTAGTTCTTCTTCGGATCTCCTCATTTCTTATTTGGTTACGTGACCAAAGCTGCGTTTATCTTTGCAAGGTCGCCATTCCAGCACCTTGGAACCCCAACGTCGATCGTCATCCTCAATAAACGACAATTTAATGCAAGGTTTTTTTTTTAAACAGACTTAAACGTAGATTCAAATGCGTGTAATATCAGTTTTTATATAAACCCCCTTGACTAGCCCTAATTCAAAGTAGACTTGCATAGTCTATGACTTGCATAGACTTCCCTACTCTGTTTTATTTTGTGCCAAACCCAACTTACAAAGAATAAGGCTGGAAGTTTCCCAGATCGCACTTACTTAAAAAATAACCTTTACCTTAATATACAAACTTAACCTATTTCATAATTTTGTATAGTAGATAGAGATTATTAGCAAATAATATTTTCATGTCTACATTAGCATACAGTTCATCATAACAGTACCGCACCGCCCGGCACTTACCTTAACAATAGCTAAACGATTGCAACGTGGTAGTTGTTCCAGAATCGATTCTAAAATCGTTTCTCACGGTCGCTCTGCCACAGGTAATGTTGTTTATGTCACACGTAGAATCGATTCGTTCGTTCGAATACATCGACTTTGTTACCGTTCGCATTATACCAATTTCCTTACCTTACCTTCCCGCTTTTAATTCATAACGATATGTAGCACCTATAATTTAAATCTATTAAACCTATATACCTACCCGGATACGTAAATTTTATTGTTATTTAATCGTACTCTTTATTTGTTTATCTTTTTTTAAATTTTTTGTCATTATGTAAGTACATGGCAAGAAACAAATAAAAAATTATATTATTTTAATAATCATCAATTCACATCTGCTGTATTCTGTGACTTATTACCGTGATTACGTGATAAGTACTTGATAGTACTTGATAGAAAGTGTTTTTTTTGCTTTGCAACGAAAAATAAGCTTAATTTGCAATAATCAAATTAATAATTTCTCCAGTCAGATACACAACACCACACATATCTTCTAAAATGCAATTATCGCTCTGACACCGCAACATCCTCAGGCTTTACAATGCGAAATTGCAATTCTTACTATTTGTTGCGTTACTGGAAAATAAAAATAAGTATATAAAATTTGTAATTTATTGTGAAAAACACACAATTGAAAAGATACATAACTTACAGACACAGAATCGAGAACATATAAATAAATAAATAAATATAACTTCACGCACGCAGAATGTTTCTGGTTCGAAAACTACCTATTTACTAATTTACCATTTCCCCCATTTTATGGTAAACGTTTAGAACATTATTGTTAGATATTAAATAACTGCTAACTGCTAAATGGAATCAAGTGACTAACTGCCTGTTCGAGAAACACTACTAAAGTAACGTGGTTTTTGAAGCTTCAATTTATTACTCGTGTACACGGTTTCTGTATATTCATAATTCTGTGCCTACAGATTCCTTTGTGGCGAATGACAGCAAACTAAGGTCAACATTCTGATGATCATGATTTATCCTGGACTTCCTCAAAGTAAGACCTGCTTCTATGAAAGAGTGTCCCATTGCTTTTATTTTCAATAAAAAAATAACGTGTGCAAGTAGAGCGGTAAAATGGAAACGAACGCATAATCCATTGCGGCTTCCATTTTGTAAATTCCGAGTCATTGGCGTCAAACCGGGAGGTCAAAGCAAATTGCCGACTGGAGCTCGTCAATGGAGACGTTTTGTGTAAGAATCTAGTTCTACGACCGTTCTTAGTGTATTTTACGATTATTCGACTCTCAGAGATGGAAAACTGTGTTTAGTTTGGAGAAAATAAGGTGAACCAAGTCATTGTTAGTACAAACAGTTTAAGGTATGTATACCTTTGGAAACTATGTTGAAGATACGGTAAATGTTAGACTTACTAACATACTCTGAAAACTATTACAGAGATTACTTTTGTTACAGTAATTTTATAAAGTGGGTAAATAATGAAACTTTTGATAACTCCAACTTGATATGTGCCAGATATTTTATTAAATTCATTAGTAATTTAGCAAATGTGATCATAATTATTATTTAATTAATAAATATTTTATAAGAAATAATTCAAATTATAATATGTTTTAGAGCAGTTTTTTGTTTTTTTTTTTATATTCATGACCTTTACCGGTCAGTATTTTGATATAAATACGAGTGCATTTTTATACACTTCTTCGTTTTGTATGAGACGATGACGATGCAAAGATACCTCACTGTATCTCAGTCGTTATCACTTCCTTCGTTGTGAATACATTCGAAATTCAAAAGCTATTATTTATTGTAACTAATTCAATTCCTCCACTAAAATCTACGCATGTACTTTGAAACGTGAAATTAAACTATTCATGATAAATGATAATGTACCACTATACCAACAGCAATACCAATATTACGTAGATTTATTCGCAAATCCCGTAAAACTAATAGATTACTGTTTACTTCAACGTTGATTAATGTTGAGGACTATACACGTCGCCCTTTTCACGTCTGTATAAAGTTCATTATGGCATGTTTATTCGTTGGATTAAGTCATGCCCACGATAGTATCTTATATTTTATTTGACTACAATCGCTTCAGACCTCGTTTAAAATATTGCTACTTTAAATCCAATTTAAGAGACTGATTTATATGTTAATGCTTCTTAGATTTCGATCTCGTTTATAACCGACACGATAGGAGGTGATAATATTTTCTGGACTCAATTTTACACAGCCGCAATATCTTGGGCATATAAAAGGCCATTAAGCCAAAATTTTAAAATGGCGAGAATGTCAAAGTCAAAGTCAAAGTCAAAAATATCTTTATTCAAGTAGGCCCATAGGTGGCACTTTTGATGCGTACATAAGAATTACACGGTAGTGAGATGGTGGCGATAACCACATTCGTAAACTTAAAACTAAAGCTACGAGGGTTCCAAACGCGTCCTGGTCTAAGAAGAAGCCCACAACAAACTTAGCCGGGTGTTTTTTTTTTGTTATCACCATCTCACAATGTCATTTTAAATTATTAGAAGAGCAACCTGGTTAGAGCAATAATTTACACCCAAGCTTTTTTATCGTTTACGTAGTCCTTTATACTATAATAGGACTTTTCTATAAGCTTACGTTTAATACAAACTTTGAACTTTTTAAGAGACATCTCCAAGATGTCAATTGGTAGTTTATTGTAGAATTGTATGCAATTTCCTTTAAACGAATTTTGAATCTTATGTAACCTAGTATATTGTAAGTTTATTCTTACTTCTAATGTTTAAATTTTTGCTGTCACATTTTTTCTTCAATTTAGAATTTTTTTTATGAACGTACATTAAATTTTCAAATATGTAATGACTAAACACTGTCATTATTTTAAAATCTTTAAATTTATCAAACTTTTCAAGCTTATCAAGCTTTTTGTGACAGTGCTTGGGGAAGTATGCTATGGACATTTTTGCCAAGCAGCATTGCTGTGTTCGGGTCTAAAATGCGTAGATGCCGGTGCAATTACAGGCACATGAGGTTTAACGCCTACGCCTTGGGTTGATGGTCATAAGGTGGCACTTTGGAGGACGTGATTCTTGCATGCCCTGCAAAGTTTTGCTCCTTTCACGTTTTTTACCAACAACCTTCAGGTTAGCCACGTGCTTGTTTGTCAATTACTACTACAAAAAAGCTGTAGTAGATACACCGGCAAAATTATAAAATGGTCGTAAGACATTTTGTGTTTCAAGGATCAGAATGTTGGGCTGGTCTGATGAAGAATTACACGCGACTGAAATATGAATGTTTGGGTGGATATAAGGAATAAACACATTGTGGATGAGGTAAGAATTTAATATACAAGGTTCATTTTAATCAGCGCTAGTGACAGAAGTGATGAAGAGTTAATGACTGGCAGGGAAAACGTAGGGAAGAAAGATGGCCATCTTAGATGGTCTTACAGTAATTTTATAAAGTAGGTAAATAATTCAACTTTTAATAACTGTATATTCAAATAGGCTAGATATTTAATTAAATTGATTAGGATTTTACAAATACGCTAATAGTTTTCAAGAAACAATTTATATTATATTTGATTAACAACCAATTTTCATGACCTTGAGTTGGTGGGTATTTTGATATAAATACGACTTCATTATCGGATACACTTCAGTCATATATGGAATCGAGATGCAAAGATACGTGGCGGTGTCTTATTCGTTATCAATTGCTTCATCACAGATGAGATTGCAGGTTAAAAAATTAGAACGAGCAATACTCATAGAGTTGGTTATGGTTAAATAAATAGAAGTCTTAACAAGATTCAATTATTCGCAGAAGCGAGTCGGTTGGCCCTCGCGGCGCGTCGTAAATATGATCGAGATACGTTGCATAATACTGAGGATCGAACCAGATTACCACGGACATAGAATGCAGCTTTACTGGAATATTCATCATCTTTATTAACTTAAAATCTTGATGTTTCTTTCCTCTGATAGAGGACTTCCACGATGCAAGAACTTATGTTGTAGGTGTCCATCGATTTCTGAGAGCATGTTTGAAGTCATTTGTTGCCCGCATTAATTGAGCTAATAATAATAGTAATTCTTTATTGCCTTACACTATTGTTAATACAAGATTATTAACTAAAAGATTATCAATTAATATTAACAATATGGCAAATGGCCGCAAACTCAGCTTTATTCTGTGCATTAGCAACAATGCTCAGCGCTGATTTTCAGTCTGCACCAGTATCAGACTGAACAAATATTTAACAGTTTAAATTAAACAAGTAGGTAAATAAAAGTAATTAAAGAAAATAAAATTAAATTGTAGAAATAACAAAAAATAAAAAAATAAATACATAAAAAAAAACAAAACAAATATATCTAACTGATTAAATGACTTCCTGTTTATTAAATTATTCCAAACAGAACTCATTTTGCATAGACAAATCTCGCTGCTTCAATTTGTAAGCTAAGGTAAAAATTTTTTAGCTTGTGTGTTTAAATACTATTTCGCCAAGAATATTATCACATGTACGGAACGCTACAACAGTATCCTGACTGATAAGTCTATGTCTGACTACGTTTGCGAGCAAGATGGACTCACCAATCCTAGAATGTATGTGTATATACGTACGATATTCCGGTAGTGATGAGGCCATTAAATTAGGAGTGGCATAGACTGTATTAACGTTTCTTTCGTCTTCTCCATGAGCCCGAGTGTAAGGGCTGAGAACTTTTTAGTTCATTATTGATCATTTTTGAGAAGTGTTCCAATAAAGTGTACTATCATTTTCTTTGCATAGATCCCCCCTATCATAATTTACATAATAATAAAGCCAGAAATAATACAAATCTTCTGTTGGATGTTTTTAAAACAACAGAATTAATTCGATGATGGACGCTTCCAATTTCCCGCAAATCTTTGTCGATACACTTACAAACCGACGTACGATATTTTAGCGGACGAAATAAGAAAAAACTCAAGTTACTTTATTATTGAATGACCAAATAAATTCACTTAAGCCGGGTCCCATGTGAGATAATAACCTTATTTCAATGCTGAAAAATGCGTTCAGCCAAACGATATATATCGCAAGAACAATTGGAAACGGTCGGTCCCTTTAAAAGTACGTTTTATATGGAGCGATGCTAGTGACCTTTCCATTATTAATACTGTATAATAATTTATGTCCCCGGCGGTCGATAATTATTATTCTGGGCACTTTTCACGTATGTTATTATAAATTGGTTATTAGCATTTATTTTTATCTTTTATTTTTATAATTTTTTTTTTATATTTTCAACAGTGTGAATTATAAAAGAAAAAGAAAAAACACAATATTAAAATTGAAAAAAAAAGACCCTCTTCCGCTTGCGGGGGGGTTTTGAGTACACATTAGCAACCGGCGGTCAGGGCTCCGGAGTGAGGAACCGGCTCACAATACGTGCCGTTTCAAGAATTAACTTATGATTACGACTCTTGATTCAACGACCTAGCTTCTTAAGATATTGGTCGAAGCTTTTCGCGGGAACACCATTGGCTGTAATAACTATCGGAACTATGACTGTTGTCTCAATACTCCACATGGCGGTCTCGTGGTCTCAAGCTCCAAGTATTTTGAG
This sequence comes from Pararge aegeria, assembly GCF_905163445.1. Lineage (NCBI taxonomy): Eukaryota > Metazoa > Arthropoda > Insecta > Lepidoptera > Nymphalidae > Pararge > Pararge aegeria. The sequence goes on along the minus strand of NC_053195.1, from coordinate 1,887,277 downwards.
ACTTTTTCCTTTTCATTAGCATTTATTATTATTGTTTTTAAAAAACAACCTATTTTTATTATCAGTGAAGTAGCCAACATGTTTTAGGCAATCCTATTACAAAAGCTAGTAATAAGTTGGCTAATAAGTATATCAAATATATATTATGCTCATAAACTTCGCGTTGGTATAGAGTAACTGAACAGACACTTTTTTTATGCCCTTTCGCATAAAAGTTCTCATGATTAGAGCTGAATCAGGTGTTAAAAGAAATAGAAAAATTTAAAAATTAAGCATTTAATATCAAACAAAAAGATTTGTCGGAATTAAAAATGATAAAAAATTTGGTTTCTAAATTAATTCTAATATCTACTGACGCCGTCGATTCTGGTGTATGCAATGCCTTGCTTTATGCACTTGTTGTACAATCTATTAGTAACTTAGCTTATTTTAACTACCTCATGGTCTAGTGGTGAACACGTTTGACTGCAGTTAACGAGGTCCTGGGTCAGATCCTCCAGACTGTATACTTATTTGGTTTTTTTAACAAGAAATTCTTATTACCCGCCCGGAGTTAGGAAATTGACCTTGATTCATATCCGTTTCCCGCAGAGTATGGCAAGCTGTCGGTTTGCGCCCGGTCTATTTCCGATCGCTTCGAAACTGCTGTCCCTTCGGACTATGAGACCACCTGAGTGATGAGTGAACTTGACCACCTTATGAGTGCAGTTGTGTTTGCGTACACACTTTCTCTGGAAATCGACTACCGTTGCTGACGACGTCAAGGAAACTGTATTCTTTGATCAATGCTCGCTACTCTATCTGAATTTCACGTGTCTGTACGATTTTAATATAACGAATTGACGTGCCGCTAAGCGATTTAGTGTTTCGGTGCGATGTCGCGTAGAAACCGTTTAGGGGTACTGCCATACTCCCTTACAGGTTAGCCCGCTACTATCTTAGACTGAATCATCACTTACGACTAGGTGAGGTTGCAGTTAAGAGCTAACTTGAAGTGGAATAAAAAAAATATTGTACCCGTTGATCGTACCACATTACGAAAAGTCATTCAGTGTTTTCGGGTATTATAGCAGCGATGCAAGTAACCTTTCGATGAATAATACATCCGGGAGAGCAGTTCTCGTAAAACTTACTTTACAAATGGACTTTTTAATAAGGAGATGTGGTAAACGACTGCAGACGTGGCACGCGATCGGTTTCTTTTGATAATCATATTTTACTGGAATTACGACGAAATGTGGTCATTTTTGAAATATATTGCGTGGGTATTTATATCCAATGATAATTCTAAATAGACGGATTATCCCATTATCATATTGACCCATTACCAGCCCTCTACGGGCATGGGTCTCCTCCCACAATGAGATGGACTTGGCCCGGGCAAATTAATATTTTTTTCCATCTTTATTAATTTTATAAATTTAAAATGCATATAATTTTTTTTCGGAACCCACCTGCAACTCTCTGGCAATCGCGGCCTGAGAATCTTATCCATATTAATGTTCCAATGTTGTACATGCCTTCTCTGTCATAGTACAGAGGGCTATTTTGTCCACTATCAAATAACCTTCTGTCCTAGAAGAGAGAAGGTGGGCTAAAAGTCATTCTTGGAGATAAGAGCTCCGTTACTATAAAGTGTTACCTATCGAAATCGGCTTGATACTGTTTCCTTATATAAAGTTTCTCTTTACTGCCTTGAAGAAAACACTTGCTTGACCAATAATGTAATAAATAAAGTAGAAAATCTGATTAGCTGCAGAGATACTGAACAAAAGTAAAACATGTTGATTCTCAACGTGCCCCTTTAGTAATTGTCAACTGGAAGAATAAAATATGATGTTAAAATTCTAATTAAAATTCTAAAATACATACTGCTATTTTCCTACTGCTTTATTTTTTACGGGCCTCTAAAGAACGCTCAGAGTCACTCAGCGGGCGATGGATAGAGCTATGCTAGGAGTATCTCTAGGTGATCCAATGAGGAGATCCGTAGAAGAACTAGAGTTACAAACATAGCTCAACGAGCCAGGAAGCTGAAGTGGCAATGGGCAGTGCACATAGCTCGGAGAACCGATGGACGTTTGGGTCTTAAGGTGCTGGAATGGCAACCCCGCACCGGTAGACGCAGCGTAGGTCGGCCCCCAACGAGGTGGACGGATGACATCAGGCGAGTCGCTGGGAGCCGCTGGAGGCAAGCGGCCCAGGACCGTGGATTGTGGACCCTGCACAATACCTAGTCCAGCAGTGGACGGACAATTGGTTGAAATGATGATTTTTCTTTACAACAAATTACTACCCGTAAATCATTTAATAGTGACGTATAGCACAGATAGATGCCTTATTGCAAGCCAGGCAATTGCCTTCCTTTCATATTACTGGACGCTAATTTAGTCGCGGCAACGCATCTACACTATATAAACATCTTAGCTTATACCCGTCCTGAACTTTTTGCATTAAGATTATTGAGTTGGAAGAAAATGAGCATGGGAAAGAATGATTTAAATAAATGTTTTGATATTAACAATAAGTCCGTATTGGTACTTTACAATATTATCATACTTTTAGTATTAAGTCCAACAAACTACGGCTTTTCAAACATGATTTTTTTGTCTGGTCGGAGGCTTCAGCCGTGGCTAGTTACCACACTACCGACAAAGACATACCGCTAAGTAATTTAGCGTTGCGGTACGATGTCGCCTTAAAATCAATTAGGGGTATGAGTTTAATATAACAACCATACCCCTTACAGTTAAGCCCGATATCATTTTGGTGGACCACCACTTACCAGGAGGTTTGATTGCAGTCAAGGGCTAACTTGTAGTAGATAAAAAAAAGAATTGACTACGATAATATCCGGGGAATGTAATTACCATTATGAAAATTAAGCTTAATTAGCTATACTACGTGAAAAGCAGGAGAATCTGTATGGTGTAAATTATAATTGCTTCAATCTTTATACTCCACATCAAACATATCTCCGGTAATGTACTCTCTGCGCACTTTTTAATCCGACATTGGAGGATCCTCGAGAGATGTTGACTTTACAATATATAATTGTTAAATTTAAGAATGATCATGGAATATGTCATAGAATGATTCTAACCAATATGTAAATACCATTGATAAAAGCATCACATCGATCATCCAGTTTTTCTTTAAGAAGAAAACAAAGAAGCACGCAGAACCTAAAACAATACCGATAGCACATAAAAAAACAAACATTGGCATGCAAAGTCTGCCTTACTTCTGCAAGCAATTCCTTTTGAAACCCACGTTTTTTAAGTGTATTTTTAAAAAAAATCACAGGTAAGTATATTTAAACTGTTATTTCTCCGGTGTAAACTATAACTGATGCAATAAATTTCGAGACGTTACGAACGCAAAATCAGTAATCTGAAATTGTATGCCTTCTCGCAACCACCGATAGGAATCACGGCCGGGCGACATTAGGCCGCGAGCAGACTTGAGACACAATAAAATACAAACTTGGAATTCAAAATATTTTATTTTGAATTTCTGTCGTTGGCGGGTATAAAACGGACGGCCGACTGGCGCAGTGGGCAGCTAACCTGCTTTCTGAGTCCAAGGCCGTGGGTTCGATTCCCACAACTGGAAAATGTTTGTGTGATGAGCATTAAGTGTTTTTCAGTGTCTGGGTGTTTATATGTATTTTCTAAGTATTTATGTATATATAATTCATAAAAATATTCATCAGTCATCTTAGTACCCATAACACAAGCTACGCTTACTTTCGGGCTAGGTGGCGATGTGTGTATTGTCGTAGTATATTTATTTATTTATTTATTTTATAAAAAGTGCTTTCCAGAATAGGAATAAAAATATCGCAAAAAATATCCAACACCACTATATACGTAGGTAGTATTTGAACTGAATTTCTTTGATCGAATAAAGTTACTAAACAACTCAAAGTTATGTAGAAACTACAAAAGGGCCAAAATTAAAGGAATATATATATATATATATTTATTTTTAATTAATTTTGGCTCTCTCTCTCTCTCTATAGGACTTAAATACAATCTAAGTTTAAAAGCTGTTATAAATGTACTAAATTTGTATAAAACATAAATTTGTTTTACGTTATGTTGCTATGATCTTAATACCATTCCCATATATGTATTTTATGTTATAAGTTATCAGAGGGTGCCACAAAGTTTTATTTCATTGTAGGATTTCCATTCCTTTCACAAGCTTTCAAGTTTCGTTCACAGGTCTTACACATTTAATTGTAATACATACATAATTCAAGCATGTCCTAGAATTCGATTGGGCTGAAATTTTACATTCTTATAGTGACTTCTACGGTATGCTATAATACGGTCTGATATGAAAGTAGCATCTTCAAAATAAAATTATCAAAGTATAACTATAAGTATAACACTATAAGTATAACTATTTAACTCCTACAAACAAACATATACAAAGACGAAAATTCTTAATATTATTCAATTATTATACGCAATAACACCACCCTTAGCAACCTTAATAACAAAAATAAACATAGATAATATACTCTCACAATGACGATTTCAAACAAAACTCTATTTTTACTATCTAAAACTAGAATCAATGATGGAAAAAAAAGCATACTGTATAATTTACCTGAGATAATAGTTAACACCAATATTTAAAAAATGTGTTATGTAACCGTTTTACCATTAAGTTAAGTTAATACGACCTCTTCCTTATAAAACGATTTGTATTATCGCTCGCTAACTTTTTCTTTAACCACCTGCAACAATTTTTACTTTTAAATAATTTGGTACATTTGTAAGGCACTTTGAGATTTTGTATTTACTAATTTAAAAATATTATTGCATTCGCTATGTAAGTGAACTATTGTGTTATTTTTGAGGAATAAATGTCTTTACACCGAGTTAGTGCCAACTACACGTTTGTTTAGACAAAATGATTCATTTTTGTTTTACTTATACTTTTCAAGTCGCATCGCAGATCGCGGACTTACGTAGCCCCAGCTCGGTCGTGAAGGTTCTCCACACCGCTTTACATAAAATAAAATGGGCTATATAGGTCATCTAGATGAAAGTACTAATAATTTATTTCTCAAAATAATATTTAAAGTCCAAAATTATCACACAATACGTTGTCGATGAACGGGATGATGTTAAGGTGTGGCTTCACTTACTGTTCCTATAATCGGATTAGTTAATGAAGTTATCGTGCCTCGAAGAGCACGTTAAGCTCTTGCCGGTTCCGGCCATTTTAACTTATTCATATTTAGGTTAATTTTAGACTAGTTTTATTATTGTAATTGAGGTTAGGACATCAGCTTCAATTTCGGGGGGTCGAGTTCGAATCCCAGCACTTTTGTTTGACTCTTTGTTATAAATGCGTTTTAAGTAATTAAAATATCACTTGCTTAAACGGTAAAGTCAAAGTCAAAGTCAAATATTTCTTTATTCAAATAGGCACATAGATGACACTTTTGATGCGTACATTACATGTAAAATATGACATAGGAGTGTGTTGATTGCGATAAATAAATTCGTCAACTTAAAACTAAAGCTACGAGGGTTCCAAACGCGCCCTGGTCTAAGAAGAAGCCCACAACAAACTTAGCCGGTTGTTATTTTTTTTTGTCATCACCATCTCACATTGTCCTTTAAAAACGATTAAAGGAAAACATCGCGAGGAAACTTGCATTCCTACTCCCTCTTTTCTATGTTTTTTTTCCTTTTACCACTTTGGTTGCCTAGAAGAAATCGCTACGTAGCGATAAGGCCACCAAATTGTACTCTCTTGCTTTGTATTTGCATCTCTATAACTACCTTTTTTTTTGGTGCTCAATAAAAGTGTATTCATTCATTCATTCATGAGGGTTCCATAATGTTTTCAAAAGCCTGTGAAGTCCACCACTCGCAATGGGCCAGTGTAGCGTGGTGGACAACGGCCTAAACCCATATCATTGAGTCCCGTGGCTTGTAATAAGTTGAAATGATGACTTGAGGTTTGTTTAAAGCAAATATAGCCTATTTTAAATAAGTTTCTAACAGTTATATATAATATCTTTATTATTTGGTAGAATATTCATCATTTTAGAAATGTTTTTTTTTTCTTTTTTCGTTTATTAGTGTGTAAATACATCCATTACATTTGTTTCTAGTAGGCCTCTCTATGAAAAATATAGAATAGAATAGAAGAATAGAAGAAGTCTTTATTGCTCATACAAATAATTGTATACGTTGTTTTGTTTCCCCCCGATGTCGTCGAGCTCTGGGGCTCTTCTCATGGCGAGCTTTCGCGCTCGCCCCACTCTCCCGGTGACGCCGTAGGAACCCCTCAGGTGGTTATCGGCAAGTGTCCATCCGAAAATCGAAATCGTTGTTTTGTTATACCTACTTTTCTTTTTTTTTCTATGTACTTTTTGTGGTGTGCAAAAAAATCATTCATTCATTCATTAAAATATAATGCTAGGTTACAAAACAAACCATAATAAAAAATATATGCGCAAAGGCGGCCTTATAGCTTGAAGCGATCTCCTCCAGACAACGTTTGGTTGAAACATATTACATAAAACGGATGACAATGCCCACATTTATTAATTTTATACAGTTCATACATGATACACACTAATACTACATATATAAAAATAAAACATATATATTTATATAAATATCTTTATATATATAAATTTATAAACTTAACTTAACGTTTAAACATACACACAAAATATCATAGGTAATATAAAATATATTCATCCATTAAAATATATAAAATACCTAACAAAAATAATTACAAAGTAACATTATTTAACACGGGAAATTGGTTCCATCCACAGACTTACAAATATCATTGGGAATCTGATTTCGCTTCTGAATTTGCTCCTTCCATAAGGTCGAATAAAAATCGGTGCAAGTTCGTTGCACCGATTTTTATTCGACCGCTCGCAACCGCCGCTCAATTGATTCCTTCGAAACAGAAACAGATTACTCTGAATGATTGGGCTTAAATTGATGATACTTAATTTTATGTTTTACTGCGGCAGAGCGTCGTATTTCATTTCGTATACAGGTTCAAAATCAGAACAGGGCTTTCTCCGGCGTGCATACATACGGAATTATTGTTACATCTCTATAATGTTATATTTCACTGGTAATTTATATAATTCAAGTGGTGGACTGCGATTTTTTCATATGCATTTTTTATTTAATTATGTTTATTAACACAACCGTGCTTGCAAATCTTTGAAATGCGTTGTGTTTCGTTAGAATGACGATGTCGAATTTGACAGATGAAAACTTGCTAAAAAAAAAACTTCACAAACTATTAGAGGTATCAGTCAGTCCTCAGGTAAGTTGTAATTTTAAATAAAAAATTGTATCAAATTTTACATACACAAATTAACATGTGAACTGAAATTATTGTTTACCGGATGTTTCATCATCAGGAAGTACTATTTATATTTTGGTACTAATAAAATAGCACGTTAGTTTTATTACGAAATAAGTTATAAAAAACTTTTTATATTACTCTACATTTTGTTGCAAACCAAGAAAATATAACATTATTATTCGAATAATGAATATATATAAAAATAAGAATACAAAAATGTAGGAAAAAGGGCATGAACTAGCGGACAAACATACCGACAATGGTTTGAGGGTTCGAGTTTTTAGGGATTCTTACTCTAAAAAGTAATAATCATAAAATTAGCAAGAAATAACATCACTTGGGTTACAAAATAAAAACAAGAAAGTGAAGTTTGTCACCTGCTTATATAACGCAAGGAACAAAAATCTGAAGAGTGTATTTTAAAGATTGCAAAAAAAGAAGATTATAAATTATTTAAACGGTCCGACTGAACAACTCAGTCATAAGCCTTCAACTAGCTAGAAATGCTGTTTTATCAAGAGCCAACAAGAATCTAGATGTTAACATTTTTCAAAAATATTTCTTTTAATTATATTCCGTAATGAAGTCGCGTGCCTCAACTTAATATAAGATAAAAATAACTAAAATTTTCTTGACGCACTTTCGCTTAAGAAAAAGCCTTAAGGATTTCCACTAGGGATGTGCGAGCTGGCTAGATGGTACGACTAAAAATTAAACGAGTCACTTCTAGCATTAACTTCCATGAAAGCGACTATGTGTGTTTTTTAATTCGAATACATAAATAAATAAATAAATATACTACGACAATACACACATCGTCAACTAACCCCAAAGTAAGCGTAGCTTGTGTTTTGGGTACTAAGATGACTGATGAATATTTTTATGAGTAATATACATTAATACTTATAATATACATATAAACACGCAGACACTGAGAAACGTTCATGTTCATCTCAAAAACATTTTCTAGTTGTGGGAATCGAAGCCACGACCTTGGACGTCGGAAATAACTACATGTTAGCCCTTCAATGCAATGACAGCTGGCAAGTGAAGATGTAATAAATCCCAAATTCCCCATGCAAATCATCGAATCCAGGACGTTCCACGTATAAGACCCCAGCGATCTAATATTTAAAAAGCGATGTCAGTGGGAGTGTGACTAAGCACAATGCATATACAATGCACGCGTATCACCACGTTTATCAAATATTTATTGCCGTAACAACCCGTTAATTCACCAAAGTTTCACCAAAGGTTGTCTGTAAGAGATCGATTTAGCGATAAGACCGCCTTTGCACACCCAAAACGGCTTTTAAGTTTCTCAATTGTTATTAATTCTTTTTTGTTTTCGCGGGTGAAATAAAGAATTAAAACAAACGAACAAAGCCACGCGACTACTATAACTACCCAAACCGTACCGTAGATTTACTAATATAACTTTTCCTTAAAACTATATAAAAATAATAATAATAATTGTTTAATTCAGGTAAAACCCATCTCAATATACACGTAAAACTATACTTAGTATATACTTAGTAGTTATGAAGTATATTGTACCTTTATTTGACCTATACCACAATTAAATCATCTTACTCACATCCTGGGGTAGCTGGAAGAGGTCTCTTATAGAGATAAGCTTTTCTTTGTACACTTCTTGTATCTTATGTTCACAATCACAATTTATGGTACATAAATAATAAATAAATAAATAAAAATAGCACATATACACGTAAAAAAAAAAAAGTATTTTAAAAGATCTAAAAAATAATCAGTGATGTGAGCATTGGTTATACTAACCAATGCTCACATCACTGATTGACAGACAGGCCAAGTATGTCCGCAGAATGCAACCTACAATTAACGCTTCAAGACTCGACAATGCTAGTTAGAAACACAGACTGGCTTTCTAAGGGTTCTAAGAAGAAGTTTAATTGAAAAAAATATCTGTATCGATTGCAATTAGTTTGAAACGGCGTTGCGAGTCATTTTCATGCCTCCCTACGATGAAGACTGTTTCACACGACTTGCGTTTTGGCTGCGTGAGAAATTATTTTTACGTGTAACATAACGTCGATTATGGTTGTTTGGTGATATAAGTTGCATCATTATTATTTAACAATAGCCTATAACAGTCCCCTGCTGGACTAAGGCCTCTCCCAATGGAAGGGTTTCCCAACAAAATTAAGAGAATCTTGTTTTCTTGACGACCGATTGGCGCAGTTTGCAGCGAATCTGCTTTCTGAGCCCAAAACCGTGGGTTCGATTCTTACCACTGGAAAATGTGTTGAGCATGAATGTTTTTCAGTGTCTGGGTGTTTATATGTATATTTTAAGTATTTATTCATTCTATTGATTCATTATTCATTCATTAAAATATTCATCAGGCATCTTAGTACCCATAACACAAGCTACGCTTACTTTGGGGCTAGATAGCGATGTGTGTATTGTCGTAGTATATTTATTTATTTATTCTTTAGTACTTGTAGAATTTGCACTGATAGTCCAGAGGATTTGTATCCGTGGATCCATATAGCAATATATGGTAATTTACCTTGAGCTATCTACTATTTTTTATTTTATAACAAATGTGTTTTGCAAGGGTAAGCTTTTAGAATTTAAAAGCCTTTTATTACACAGGTTTTTTTGCAATATTCATGTAGTAGTATAGCCATGTAGTAAACAGGGCTATGTTGTAACAGCACTTGTTTGACTAGCTTCCATCAGCAACTCGGGCATCAAACGCTTCTCGTCTGATATGACTTTACAGCAACAGACTTTATTTCCCTCTCTACCCACAAGTCCTTGATTAGACACAGAAAGGGACAAAACATTCTCTAAATACACGCTCGTGATCTGCTACGTGAAAACTCGCTGAACAGAACTAATGAACCGCAAGGAATGGTACGGCATTCGACTAATAACTTTTCATAACGAAGACTATTTCATATATTTTCTATGATTAGAACGTTTGCTTTAATCCCCTTAATTGTATTAAACGTAGGAAGTTGGCGGTTAGCATATTAAAGAATCCTTGTTAAGAGACCAGAAGCGGTTTTAAATGTGTCTTACTTGCTGTATTCATTAAGTTAGTGTAAAAGACGTAAGTGATCTAAATATCACAGTAATTATGTTGTTTGTAATTGCATTTTTTTGTATTCCACTACAAGTTAGCTCTTGACTGCAATCTCACCAGCTGGTAAGTGAAGTTGCAGTCTAAGATGGTAGCGGGCTAACCTGTTAGGGGTATGGCAGTTTTAAGTCAAAGTCAAAGTTAAAAATATCTATATTGAAGTAAGCCCATAGGCAATTATAATGCGTACATTTTTTTTTTATAAATAAATAAATATAGTACGACAATACACACATCGCCATCTAGCCCCAAAGTAAGCGTAGCTTGTGTTATGGGTACTAAGATGACTGATGAATATTATAATGAATAATATACATAAATACTTAGAATATACATATAAACACCCAGACACTGAAAAACGTTCATGCTCATCAGACAAACATTTTCCAAAAGTGGGAATTGAACCCACAGTCTCGGGCTCAGAAAGCAGGGTCGCTGCAAACTGCGCCAATCGGCTGTCATTACATGAAACGATAGCGAGATGATCGCAAAAACCATATTCGTAAATTTAAAACTAAAGTTACGAGGGTTCCAAACGCGGAATGGTCTAAGAAGAAGCCCACAACAAACTTAACCGGGTGTTCTTTTCTGTTATCACCATCTCACATTGTCATTTAAAATTATAAGCAGAGCAATTATAGTAAGCGAAGAGTAATTGAAGTAACCCCCAAACTGAAGTAGTGTGAAGGGTCTGAACTCTAAATACGTCTTTATTATAATATTAAAGCTGAAGATAGTAGACCAATAAATGCCCTAAAGAAAAACTACTAAAATAAATACAGGCACAAAATTCTCATTTTCAAATATGTTTTTTACATATTGTGGCAAAACTTTAGACAGTCTGTCGTGGGTATGTATATTTAACATTCAGAGAAATACGTATTTTCAACACAAAAGTGTTACACAAAATTCTATCATAAAGGCAGTGCAACATTAGGATAATTTATTGAATGAATACACTGTTATTGTATCTAACACAAAAGCACAGAAAAGATTAACTAAACGGTAAAATAATGTCACCTAAACCAAACCTAATTAATAACTTTAAATATTTTTTTTTTTGCACAAGTGAAATAGTTCTAATTTCAACAGTTCGAAATTCGATCAGAACTCATATAACTAGCAATTAACACCGAAAGAGAAAATGAGTATGGGTATTATTTGTAAAACCAAATTTTTCTGTAATACTAATATTACAATGCAAAAGTTTGGGTGGATTTGTTGCTAAAACACGCCAGAATGGCTGAACAAGTGAATTGTTAAAGCAAGTTTTTTTATTGCTAAATCGCCAGAAAGTAAGGCCTTAAGACTCACCGCAAGGCTTTGACAGCGATAGGAACAAATATTATGCGAATAATTTAAAACAAGCTAAGTTCGATTCCCGATAGTGAAGTAGAAAAGTAAAATCCCCAGAAAAGTGTCAAATCTCAATTTGCCCCATTTTTCTATTCGTTCTCTTTTGAAGCCTTACAGCCGTGGGAGGCTTTGGTTGTGGCTTCTTACCACCCTACCAACAAAGACATGCCGCTGGTGCAATGCCGCGTGGAAACCGATTAGGAGTTTGACACACACTAGATACAGTGGTTTAGATACCTAGTGTTACTTCGATGGTATTGCTAAGACATTGCCAAAGTCAAAGTCAAAGTCAAATATTGCCGACCTTATTTCCTTTATTCTGTATCCGACCCTTGATCCAGTGGCGTGCATAAAGGGTATGCAAAGGGTATGCAGATGTTATAAAATGAAGAAAATCTCCAGTACGAGTTATGAAAAACTTAAGGATAGGCAGTGTAAGAGTTGTTAAAATTATACCCTTAAGTATTTATAACTCGTACTGGAGATTTTCTTCATTTTATAACATCTACATACCCTCTATGCACGCCACTGCCTTGATCCAACAACCAAGCGAACTTGTCTATGAGGACCATTGACCGAAACGACTATCGGAACAATAACGGTCGACTCAATACTATTATTAAGGTACAGTGTGGCAGTGTTATGAAGCCACAAGTGCATCGGTCACGGGGTCAACACCATAACTCTCGGCACCTCCTCTCCAGCATGTAAATAAGGGTATATTTCAAACTGCTCCTTCGTACTGTTTAGCTGCCGCAGCGAGCAGCTAAAGGAAATACGATTATTTCATTTTGTACCTATTTTGTATCGGGATTGTTGCCATAAATCCATTTTGAAAACGCAAAAGTAATGTTTCCTAGCTTTAATCCGGGATTTCGTTCGCAAAAAACTTCTGGCATAAGGTACTACCTCATGTAGCGTACAGTATTTTATTTATATGCAACTAGTTATTCATTGTAACCGGTACTTTTTAAGAAAGAAAGAAAATATTTTTATTACTAAAATAAGCCATTCACGACTTCCTTGGCGCAACGGTGGTCGCTGTGAATTTAAGTAGGAGGTCCCGAGTTCGATTCCCGGAAGGAGCAATTTGGGAATTTATAATTTCTGATTTTTTTCTGGTCTGGTCTGGTGGAAGGCTTTGACCGTGGCTAGTTACCACCCTACCGACAAAGACGTGCCGGTTAGCTATTTAGTGTTCCGGTGCGATGTCGTTTACAAACCGATTAGGAGTATGACTAGCATACTCCCTAACAGGATAGCCCGCTACCATCTTAGACTGCATCATCACTTACCACCAGATGAGATTGCAGTCAAGGTCTAACTAGTAGTTTTATAAAAAAAAAAACACTACAATATTTTAAATTGTTGTGTGTGCTAATTGAGCACAACTCAATACTCAACTATCACAAACGCCAGGATAACGTTTGTGAGCTGGAACCTCAAGCCAGGTGACGTCACTTAAATAATTATTATTCTATGTATATTGTATAGAAGATGCCTAGATGAGTTTAGCTGTGATGTCTAATCCTGACATTTAGGGTTTACAAATAATTCTTTGTGCGCTATGTACTTCTTATTTTTTTTATCAGTGTTTTTTCCTACGATTGGAGGATTAAAATGCATATAAAAAATTTCAGAACCAACAGGATTTGAACCTGCGACTATGGCAATCGCGGCCTGAGCGCTTAAACCAATTAAGCTACGGCTCTCGTAACGTCGATACCGAAATTAGTATATGCTTTTTATATCAGTCTTATAGCCACTGTAGCGCTTTCCCCCGATCGGCGATCGCCTTCAAAACTAGTGGTATCTGAAAATAGACCTATATTATCATTATTATTATAACAAGCAAACATGCAAACTGACGCACTTTAGTGTTAAACTTACCTATTCTAGTATGAGTAAGCAGGAATTTTGACGATAGAATGCTAATAAAAAAAAATTGTAGATATTATAAAGAGGCAGGTGTAAAGATAGAAAGATGTGATCTCTCCATCAAAGAGTGTCAAAGTTTAAAATTAACCCAGAACACCAAAAATAGCAAGAAAACCCTTAAAAAGAATCGAAAAACGTTAAACATGTCTTTATTGGAAAACAAAAATGGCATTTTGAAATTTCCCCGAACTTCCGAATCCTCGTGTAAAAATTACTTTAACATAATTGAACATACGTTACCACCCGACAGCGGCTCCGTTTTTGTATGGGTAATTCGATTTAAGAGCGCGATTGTGACCCCTTTTTCTGTAAGTTATCTTACTGCCTCATCTCGTCCAAAAAACAATTTAAGTTTATCTATAGCAGGTCTTTTTACATTGGTCACTGAGATGGCTGTTTTTTAATAGTTACAAATAAATGATCAAGCTTGTTAATCCAATATTATTGATCTAGAATTTGACCGTTCCAAATTCTGATGTTTACGAATACTTTCATTCAATTAACATAAAAATACTGTCAGCTTTTTGTAATATAAGTAGTAGTTAACTAACGGTAAGTTAGGTCAGTAACGTTCCGTTAGTTATTTTAGTATCTAGTAGTAGAGCTTTTTGTGACAGAGCTCGTCTAAGTACTATCACCATGCTTATTCCTGCAGCTAAGCAGCATTGTTGCAGTGCTGTGTTCTGGTCTGAAGAGCGTGGTTGCTGGTGTAATTACAGGCACATGAGGCTTACACCTGAGTCAAGTTGATGAATACAGGGCAACACGAGACCGGTTGATTCTTACAAGCAGTATTTGTAGGCAACGGTTTTCCACAGGTGGGCCATCTACTTGGTTCATTAATTTTGGAAGCCTTTGTCTCCATATGGTGGTTTGTATAATGTGTTTGATATGTGGATATAAGTTTTTAATCAAAAGTATCTTTTCGAAAATATTTGACAACTAAATAGTTCTGAAGATTTTAAACTAAGATTTTCGTGGCTAATCAACATTTCTTAAATATAGTTCAACGGGTACATACCACAATAATATTTTTGGATTTGTCGATATTTCGACACTACACGATTTAAGTTTTTGTAGAACACTTTGTGTGCAATTCAAACGTGAGGACGGTTTTAGATTACTTAGCAAGTGTGTGGAATCCAGTGGTAGAATAATGCAAAACAAGAAAGCATCGTACAGCTTCTCAATTTAAAAGTGACGCTGTCAGTGTAGAGAGAGTCTTGAAAGCGGGTAGTCAGATTCTGCCAGTGACATCCCACTTGACATCTCGTACCTACGCAGTCCCGTCGTGACCACGATCCATGCAACTGGGTCGAAATATCGACAAATCCAAAAATATTATCGTGGTATGTTGGACTATATTTAAGAAATAAATTGTTCTAATATCTAGTACGTGTTCTAAGTTAGTGTTACTAGATTTGGCGTCAAATTACCCGAAATGGCCTTGTAGGTCTCCTAAATTGGGTGATATTTTAATTGCTTCAAACGCACATAACTTGGATAAGTTGGAGGTGCGTGCTAGGATTTGCAAAAGTGAAGCCGAAGTCCGAACCACTAGGCTATCAGAGCTTCGCAATCGTTATAACTTAGCAGAAATTATTAAGTTTATTTGTTTGAAACGCAACGTGTATTACTTACAGATTCTTAGAAGAAATTTTGACATTTTACATTAAAAAAATGTGACCAGCATAAGTTGGTCTGTCATAACTTTTAACTGCTCCTCAACACCGAATTAACGTAACAGTTGGAAACGAATAATGCAGAAGTTATGGGACGACACGCTTGTGAGATTAAACTTAATTTTATTTTAACTCGTGTTTCGTGTTGGCGCGTCATCGCACAACTGTCATCCGCGTGTTTATGACGGTATTGTATATTATTATTATATAAGCATTAACTTTCATAAAAATGACAGAAATAAATGTTTGCTTTTTATTTTTAATTCACACCACAAGTTTACTTTCGACTGCAGTTGGTGATGTGAAGTGATGATGCAGCCTCAGATGGTGGCAGGCTAACCTGTTATTCAGTTATTCACGGCAGTTTCATCAAACCTATATCGGTTTCTACTTAATATCGTACCGAAACGGACGTCTTTCTTGGTAGGGTGGCCACTAGCCACGGCCGAAGCCTCCCACCAGACGGGAAACGAACCTCAAACTTATAAGACTTGAGAGATCAACAATAACTTTTGCTCTCCCTACGCTGTATAGAGCTTTTCAGTTTTGTTTTAGACGCGTCATTTAGAGGTTTTATGGAGGTTTGTGGGTATTTCGTTCGACTAAAAACGCGTGGCTTTGCACAATACGGACTGTTTCTATGTTTCAATAAACTGTACGTATTTTCAAGTCTACAATTTTCTTATGATCGACAGAAATAACTTATATTTTTTTGCCTTTTTACGAACAACATTTTTTAACGAATATTAAAACACTACAAGAAAATTTAAGAAAATATTCTTCGAAGGGAAAGTCAAAAGTCAAAGTCACATTTATATTTATTCAAGTAGGCACATAGATGACACCTTTAATGCATGGGTAGTGATGGCGGTAACTACATTTGTAAACCTTAAACTAAAACAACGAGCGTTCCAAACGCACCCTGGGCCAACAAACTTTGGTGTGTTTTTGTTATCACTATCTCAAAGTACTACTAGTAACTAGGATAAAAGTTTGTGCCGTGATTGTTGACGTATTCCTTTTAGTCTTCAGCTTCTGTAAATCATACTTTCATAAAGATTATTTAGAAAGTCAATGCCGTTTACAGAACCACGATAGGTGGTCAAATTTTTATTTAAACGCTAAATGCGTTTAAATAAAAATTTGCCCTAAAATTTGACCTGAACGAGAATGTAAATGAATAATAATAATAAATGTAGGTAGAATACAATTGACCTTTCGTAAAAAATTACGTAAACGATTGAGCGATTGCTGATAGCTTTTTTTTTATTCTAATTTAATTATGAAATAGTTTTCAAGAAATAATTTAAATTATATTTAAGTCACATTCACATTATTGGTGGGTATTTTGATATAAATACGAGTGCATTATCGATACAGTTCAGTCTTTTATGAGACTGTGTAATTTATAATTTCTTCAATCCTTATACTCCACACCGAACAGATTCTCAGATTCTCCTGCTTTTCGCAGAGTATTGAAAATTAAGCTTAATTTCATAATATATTATGGATTTCCGCAAAGTAACGCCTGCTCTTTTATTCTATTCAAACGAATTGATGTTATAACTGTTTTTAGTAAAAGTAAGCCAAACCCAGTCCCTAGGATATCAGCGTTTATTCATGGTACAAAATAATCATACATAAGAAGACAAAAAAAATGTGGTTTCCATTTTGCATGAAAGTCGGTTAATCGCGCATAAAAATCTGTCTTCAGTTAATTTCATAACATATTCCAAAATTACGACCGCACCATCTCGTAAAAGCACTAGCCGATCAAAATTACCATCTTAAATACCAGTCCATAACATTAAATAAGATTTACGACCTCACCAGCTAGTTTATGGCGGGGCAGGCAAACCCGGGAGAACCTATTAGCCTTGATTAACGTCATCAGCGAATTTTGCCTCTTTAGAGTTCCGTAAGGTACCTTTTCATAACCGTACTTTTAAGTGCACCTACAAAGTCTAGGTTGTCCAACAACCGACTCGGGTAGACCAACGTAGCTTTCAGCCCAGTCGACATATTTACGCGATTATGACTAGGCCACGCCATAATGTCAATACCTACTCAATACAGAATCCTAAAAAAAATTGCACTTAAAAAGGTTATTGTACCAGATAATGTACCTAACGAGCAGTTTAAACGTTTGTAACAGTAATTTTATAAAGTGGGTAAATAATTAAACATTTGATTAATAACCAATGTTCATGACATGGAATTTGTGGGTATTTTGATATAAATACGACTGCATTATCGTCGCAGCCGTATTTATTTACACTCCAGTCCTACATGGAGTCGAACGATGTAAAGATACCTTCCGGTGTCTTAGTCGTTTATCACGTTGCTTCATCATCATCATCGTCATTATCATCATATCAACCACCTATTACACCTCCCCTTCAGGGTCACGGGTGGTGTCAGAATAAGAAGGGTGTAGGCCATAGTCTACCACGCTGGCCAAGTGCAGATTGGTGGACTTCACACGCTGTTGATAACATCATGGGGAACTCTCAGGCATGCAGGTATCCTCACGTTGTTTCCATTCACCGTTAAAAGAAAGTGATATTTAAGTTGCTTAAATTAAAAAAAAAAATATAGGTATATTAAAACGCACATAACCCCGAAACGTCAATTGTGTGGCCTGGGCTCGAACTCAATCTCTGAGAGAAGAAAGCCACATCCTTACCTACTAAGCTATCCCTGTATATATACCATACAGAATTCATACATTAAAAAATCGCTCTTGACCGTAATTTTAGCTTAATTTCCAACCATAAATGTACCAGAAAATTTACCTAACGAGCGGGTTAAATGTTGCATGACCAACGTAAAATGTTAAGCAGTTAATAAGGAATCATACTAACCGATGGAAGCCCACCGTTGGTCATAAGTGTCATGCAGGGCGCACTCCAAGGTCTCCAACTCTACATCTTCTGTTGGTCTCGCGAACCGTGCCTAGGCTATTATTAAACATGACTACTATACTATAACCGTTACTCTGGTTCTTCTATGAATCTTCTCTTTTGACAACGACTAACCGGGAATCTTTGCATAATTCGTGGCCAAATAGTACTGAAGTGTTTCCAAAATGTTGCAGTATTTATATCAAAATACCTAACACCGCAATTCATGAATATTGGTTGTAAATCAAATATCATTTTAATTGTTGCTTTAAAACCATTTATAGTTGAATAAAACTAAACTCATAACGTTCTAAAAGGTGTGTGAAGTTTAACAATCCGCACTAGGCCAGAGTAGACTACGGCCTAACTCCTAATTCTGAGAGGAGATCCGTACCCTGTAGTGGGCCCAGAATGAGCTGATAATGTTGAAGATAGGCTTAGACATAATACAGTAGCCTTAGTACAAGATTTGCTCCCAATCGAAGAATCGTTTTCGAGTAATAAACTCTGTATAGTCAATGTAAAATGGACCTAATGCCACTCGTGTCAGATTCGCTAATCCTGTAGTTTTTATATTTGTTTTAAAAAAGTTGCGTCAAAATTATTATTCTTTAGAATATTCTTTAGAATATTTTAAGCTCTTTGAACTTTAAAAAAATAAGATCCAACTTACTCTGCTGTTCAAGTATTCCATGAAATTCAAAATTCAAAATTTTATTCCGAGTTTTTTCATGTACACTTTATTACAGGCACTTATGAAACGTTCATACATTAAACACGTTAACACTAATGTGATGAAACTAAGGTGATGGTGATAACTGCATTCGTTGTAAAACGAAAGCTAGGAGGGTTCCTAACGCGCCCTGGTCTAAGAAGAGCCCGAAAGAAACTTAGCCAGGTTACAAGAAACTCAGCCAGGTTAATGCTCCCATGCTCGAAAACTACTCCTAGATTGCGAGTGAGCAAATCTAAGGCTAGTAATATCTAAAGTAGGAATTCTGAAATGAAGTTGGAGTCGAGTATTCTTATTAAAGACAAGGGGCGGCTTCAGATTCTTTTAGTGCAAAGATCCACTTCACTGTGTGAAACTGGTATTATAATTAGTTTTTTTCAAAATATGAGCATCATTGCTGATGCCTCATTCAATTTGCGCTCCTTGCGTTAATGCTTTCATTGATTAAACTTCCCGTGCGAGTAACTCTTTCTTTTTTTGTTCCACTTTATTGAAATACAAGTTTCGATGCCGGTTCCCTTGCATTTTTTCTGAAATGTAATTTGTGGGAAATCAGAAAATATTTTTTAAATCGGTTTTGATCTTAACGTAGTCTCGATTATTATATTTTATTTGGTTCATCATCATTAAAGAATTACCGGCCCACAACAGGGCACGGGTTCTCTCAGAATGAGAAGAGCTTAGGCCGTAGTCTATCACGCTGGCCAAATATTATATCCTTAAATCTACATTGTTAGTTTGGTTACTCAGTAATTATTGTTTTGATTATCTTAGGAAATATGAGCCCCTTCTCGGGTAAAGTCCTCCCCCGACCTGTTTCTCTTCCCTTGCCTTGGTTCATCCAATCGTTCCCAGCAGCTCGTTTGATGTTGACATTAAACCAGTGCCTGTAATTGGAGCCTTAGTTAAGGCGTAAAGAAAAGGCGTGATTAAGGCGTAAAAAACAATGTTTGTTTGTTTGAATATAAGTAAAATTAAAAAAAAAAATTGGTTGCCTGTAAAGTCGGTATACGGGCGAAAGTTTTATGTAACAACGACTTTGAGTGGTAAAATAATTTTAATGTGAATATTCATTCGTATAGTAGGAAGAAGGATGAAATAATAGTAACAATTTAAAACATTTATTTATACAAAGAATTATATTTAAAACATTAATTTATACAAAGAATCTCGCACTGAATTTCATATTAACAAAATTTTATTTTTACCTTTACACATACATACGTATTTATATACAAATATACATACAATAACTTGCAATACGTTTGCGTACAATGAAACAGCGTTTACTACAAAGGGACGCGTGCCTTTCACTTTTTATGTCTGTCTCTCTCGCTCTTAGGCGGGCTAACCATGCCCGAGTGGAAGGGACGCGTGCCTCTCACTCGCTCTCATTGTGAGCGCATAACGTGAGCGGAGCGTAACGCAGTTTCTTGAAGTGTCACCCGGCAAACCAATTTATAAGACGTTGTCACGTCAAAATATTAGTTTCACTTGCTAAGGCAAGTCAAATATTCTAAAGAAAGTATGTAATAAAGTGACAAAACATACGATAAGGCTACCCGACGCTTGTCGGAAGGTGGTGAAACAGAACATTAAATAGCAGAATCTTATACTAATATGAAGCGGAAGAGTTTGTTTGTTTACTTGAACGCGATAATCTCTGGAACTACTAGTCTGATTAGATAAATTATTACTATGTTGCATTTATTATCCTTATTATTAGCGTTTAGCTATACAGTTACATTTTTTTATGACGTGCTACGACGCTGCTGCGACGGTGCTGTGACGTAATAGTCGCAGGGCATTTAAACTTCGATGTAGCATCAAGAACCTTGTTAAGGTACTGACATTTGAACGGTAAAAAAAATATCTAGAGCTCAAATGAACAAGAGTTAGATAGCACTTGTCATACTTTGGAACAAAACGCTCTAAACGAGCCTATGCGTATGGTTATTTCTCACTGGTCTAGAAAGCACGAGCGATTTTTAGTTTTAATTCATTATATTTATTCGATAAAATCATATTGACGGCTGGTTGGCGCTGTTTGTAGCGATCCTGCTTTCTGACTCCAAGGCCGTGGGTCCCAAGGTGGTGGTTTCCCACAACTGGAAAATGTGTGTGTGATGAACATGAAAGTTTTTCAGGTGTTTATCTGTATATTGTAAATATTTATTTATATTATTCATAAAAAAAAAATATATATATTCATAAGTCATCTTAGTACCTATAACACAAGCTATGCTTACTCTGGGGCTATATGGCGATATTTATTATTTATATTTATGTATTTTTCATAGTGGCTCGAGAAAATATAGCTCAAATGTAGTGCTAGTGTCGCCCTGCGGTGCTACCAGCGGTGAATAAGTCATATGGTTGCTATTTTAGAATGTAAAGGAAAAACAATATTTAGTAAAAAAACTAACTTTCCTGTTCTCTTGAGAATTGGATTTTCGAGGACCAAAAGTAGCTTACATTCCTCTCCGTACTTTCAACTAACCGTATGCCAATTATCTAGTTCATTGGTTATTTAGTTCGGGCGTAAAGAAAGGACAAACAGACTTACAATATTAGTAAAGTAGTATCTGTGCAAATAAAAATATTATTTTCATTTACACAGGTAAGTCAATTATTGTAAAGAAGTGTGTAATAAAGTGACAAAACTAAGATTAGGCTACCCAAAGCTTGTTGGAAGGTGGTGAAAAAGACCGTCAAATTATTAGCAGAATCTTATACTAATATGAAGCGGAAGAGTTTATTTGTTTGTTTACTTGAACGCGATGATCTCAGGAAATACTGGTCCGATTTGAAAAATTATTTCTATGTTTCATAACCTATTTATCGAGGAAGGCTATAGAATATATATTAGCACGCTAAGATTAATAGGAGCAAACCAACCATTAAGAATGTTTCAAAATCGGGGTTTTTTTCCTGTTGGAGCTTCCGATGCTTGCGCTGCGTAAATAGTTAAAGTTTTGATAAATTAATATATGACAAAGTTGTTCACCTTTAGAAGTTCTAAACAAAACTACGCTACAGCATTTATATCTATCTTAAAAGGTTGACTTATATGCGGACGAAGTAGCGAGAGACCGCTAGTATCAAATAAAATTAATAGGTACTTTTAATGCTGGTATGTTGCGAACAAGTAACCCGTAAAAATTGGAAAGTGCTCGTTTTATCATATTTCATGGGAACACACCTTTACAGATGTAGCTATGTCATGGTTTTTAACTGATACACTCATAATTGGCGCAACAAAGATTTTTTGTATACCTACTACAGCGAGTGAACAAAACGGACGGAGTACTCTACGTTTAATTGAATGGATTCTTGTTTACTGTTACCAGGTATAGGATCTATAAAGAGCGATAATCTGTCCTTAGGCTGTGGAATATTCCGTGTTGTTTTATGAAACAACATCGTCTTGCAGTGGCGTGCACTTTATACATGCACTGAAGCATCTAAAAAAGTTATATCACTCGTGAAGAAGGAGCCAAGTTTCTGCCAAGTTTTCAAATTATGTCTACCCTGGTCTAAACCTTGTGCACGCCACTGGGTATAGGTATTTTACTGTTTCCTTCCTAATAGAGTTAAAGGGCTTGTCTTAGATTTAAACAATGATAATAGGGGCTAGTGGAAGCCGCGATAGTCTAGGGCTTCGGCCTACCTGTTGGGGCGACCGAGTTTGAAATCCTAGAAAAATCATATCAACTCGACTGTGAGATGGTAATAACAAAAAAAAAACTGGCTAAGTTTATTCTCTTTTTAGACCAAGGCGCGTTTGGAACCCTCCTAGCTTTAGTTTTAAGTTAACGAATGCAGTTATCACCATCACCTAACAATAGTGGTAACATGTTAGGTATACGTATGAACGCTTCATAAGTGCCTGTGATAACGTCAACTGTTTTTATTAATATAAGCGAGGGTTTATTAGAGTGAGATAAGTTTTGGCGGGCGTGTCAATAAGTTATGACACGCTATCATTCGTCGTCGTCAGATAGCAATATTAGAAATAGTATTTAATTGCTTGACATATTCAAGTATATAATAGTATATATAATGTAACTCACAATAACTTTTTTGTTTAACTTTAGATAATACGTCAAGCAAGTGGTGTGTAGTCATCTACAGTATTTCTAAAGAGAGAGCAAACCTAAGTATTTTGAGTAAGTATATACGCAAACGAAAACAAAAATGAAATAAAAAAAAATATTCTCTGTGTTTTCAATCTGGCATATGGTCATAGTCTGGGTGTAAACAAGAATATTTTCAGTATGCAGAATCAATTATTTTTTTTAATTGAAATAAAATATATATTTCACCGAGAGCGGTGTTTCTGATGTCACTTGAAAAGGGCCGAGCGAAATATTATTTTGCAAAACATAAATAAGAAATCACCTCGATATACTCAATAAATTGTATTGACAGACCATTGGCGTCGGGTTTAAGAATTAATTACAATTATTTGCGAAATCAATTTAAATCGATTACCGCCATTGCATCTTTATGAGTTTTAATCAAAAATAAATAAAAATTATTGTTATAGCCGATTTTCGGGAGTTATGCCAGGTATAACATTTCACAATCGAGGTATCATTCGATACTCTTACGTTTCTCTTTTGGTGTCGATTCGTTACGGGTGGATTTATGAACTGAAATCACATAATTAAAAAGTCGAGTAATAAAAATGTTTTTTTGTTACCAAGCGAACTTTTTATCGATGACAGACTGAGATTTACTGCGATAATATTGTATTGATATTGCAATTAAAAAAGCAGTATAAGAGCATTTTGTGACAACGGCAACGACGTCCTTCAAACTGAAGCACAAAAATGCTGCTATATTCCTTGAATAGGCGATACTTCCCCGGGGAAGTATCTGCCGTCAAGCAGGATTCTTGTGCTTGAAATCTCTTTGAAGTTAACAGGCGATGGTATTCCACGTACTATCTGGGTCATGGGCCTCCTTTTTAGTCCGTCAATTATTATTTATTATTATTAAAAAGCGGTGATAGCCCAGTGGGTAAGACTTCGACTTCACTTTCGGAGGGGCGATTTCGACTAACTTTCTAAGTTATGTGCGTTTTAACCAATTAAATATCACTCGCTTTAACGGTGAAGGAAAACATCGTGAGGAAACCTGCATGCCAAAAGTTTTTCATTTGTTTGTTCTCAAAGGTGTGTTGAGTCCACCAATCCGCATTGAGCCAGCGTGTTGGACTACGGTCTTAACATAAATATAAGGCCCAGAATATCATTAAGTATACTGTAGTTTTATTTGAGCTATTGTCTGGTAATCTAGTACTGTCGCAATGTATTGCTTCTTCAGGACTGAAATTCTAGATAGACCACAGTGGCGTGCATAGAGGGTATGCACAGGGTATGTAGATGATATAAAATAAAGAAAATCTCCAGTACGCGTTATAAATACTTAAGGGTAGGCTTTGCATAACTCTTACAATGCATATCCTTAAGTTTTTTATGCCTTGTACTGGAGATTTTCTTCATTTTATACCACCTGCATACCCTATGCATACCCTCTATGCACGCCACTGATAGATCAGAACTCTTTATCTTGGAATAAAAAGCTCTAGGACATCGCAAATAAAGAAAAGGCAGCATATTCACATGGTAATAATAATTACTTTAATATGTAAGATCCTCATAAGAAGCCCAAATTGGGAAACCACTACTGCACACTTGACATCGTTAAATTCATTGCCTTTAAACACACGTATTTCTGAGTGTCGGATAAAATCACAAACTGATACGGTTATGCTCAAATTAAGCAATAACACTTACTTTTACTGAGACGGTCAATTCGATGTTCTCGTGTACTGGACATAAAATTTTATATTTTGTAGCCAGTATGGTGTAAGATATAAACGAGCTGCGGTAACGTTACGCGGGAACAATACTGATCGGTTTTGTGTATTTCGTTTTACAAGCGAGTTTAAGAACAGCGAGGAATTAAATCGCCACGATTTTATATGGTTCCGAATTTTTCCAAAAACCGGTACTCTTTAAATTTTGCGAATTTTAAACTCTATTAATAAATTTGGTACGAAGGTATTAAAATGTCAAAGTCAAAGTCAAAAATATCTTTATTCAAGTAGGCCCACAGGTGGCACTTTTGATGCGTACATAAGAACCACACGGTAGTGAGATGATGGCGATAACCACATTCGTAAACTTAAAACTAAAGCTACGAGGGTTCCAAACGCGTCCTGGTCTAAGAAGAAGCCCACAACAAACTTAGCCGGGTGTTTTTTTTTTTTTTTTTGTTATCACCATCTCACAATGTCATTTTAAATTATTAGAAGAGCAACCTGGTTAGAGCAATAATTTACACCCAAGCTTTTTTATCGTTTACGTAGTCCTTTATACTATAATAGGACTTTTCTATAAGCTTACGTTTAATACAAACTTTTAACTTTTTAAGAGACATCTCAAAGATGACAATTGGTAGTTTATTGTAGAATTGTATGCAATTTCCTTTAAACGAATTATGAATTTTAAAACTTGTACGAATTGTCTTTTGGCACTAGAAAATGTGAATCTCAATATAAATTCGATTTGAATTCCCGCATTGAATTATTAAATGGAAGTCAAAATTGGAGAGTTATGTAGTTGGCTACAAGTGAATCAGAATTTTTTTTTAAAATTTTATTTTTACTCTTTTTATGTACTCCACAAAAAAAAATTTAAAGAATGTTGTATATACACCAACGATTTGATCAAGTTACTTCTAATCAACTTTCGTGTTATTATTTGGCTTTTCGAATTATTCTCACTAGATAGTTAACTTTAATTGAGTATTTCTTAAATATAGTTCAACGAGTACCACGATAATATTTTTGGATTTGTCTATATTTCAACCTAGTTGCATGGATCGACGGGACCTTAGTTTAAAATCTTTGATTTAGTAGTTTGTTCCAATCATCAATTAGGTACTTCCATTTTGTAATTGGTGCACCATAGGGCTTGGATCTGTAGGAGTAGAGAACTCAGGAGACAAAGGTTTAGGCCGTAGTCCACCGCAATGTCCAAGTGCGGTGGACTACGGCCTAAAGTGGTAAGTGGTAGACATCATACGCCTTGAAAAACATCTCTCTCAACTCTCAGGCATGCAGGTGTCTTTTTGATTTTCTTCACAGTTATTATCTAAATATAATGTTAATTATTAATGTTAATTATCTAAAAATCGACTATACGAATTACAATCATGTAATAATAATCATCTCACGATAATTCAATAAATTTAAAACTCAAACAAAACCGTTTGATCCATAATGGAATTAAGTAAGTTTTACTTTTTGTGAAGCCGCTTTTTACATTACACTTAGACCATACGCCATACAGCCCAAAGCGCGCGTCGTTACTCGCTATTAATATGCTACCGAAGGATCGCATATGCGTAATCAAATTAACTGCCATAAAGTTAACTCGTCTCGCATCGTTTAAAGTAGACATTACAATATTGTGAAATAACCATCTCAGTCTTGATAAAGCTATTGGTATGAATTTTCCTTTTTTTTTGCCAACCAAAAGTCGTTTATACTCTTGCGTGTATTTAACTTGGTTTGGTAAAATACTCTCGTCATCGTCATCATAATCAACTCATTCTCGGTTCACTACTGGGCATAATGCTCTCTCGAATGAGGAAAGTGAAAGCCGTAGTCCACCACGCTGGCCCGCAAGGATTGGTAGACTTCACACACCTTTCAGAACGTTACGGATAACTCTCAGGCATGCAGGTTATCTCACGATTTGTTGAATTTTTAATTTTAATTATTGGGGTTTTAATTGGGGTAGCTTTTTTTGTATTATTAGAACGAAAAGTTTTAGGTTGTATTCACATTCGAAAAGGTCCTAATAAAGCAGGCGTTACTTTGCGAAAATCCATAATATACTATGAAAATTAAGCTTAATTTGCTATAATCCGCGAACAGAAGCAGAATCTGTATGGTATAATTTATAATTACTTCAATCCGTATACTCCAAACCAAACAGATCCTTGGCAATGTGGGTACTGCTGCTGTTCGCGGAGTATAGCAAATTAAGCTTAATTTTCATAATACTCACGATTTGTTCCTTAACCGTTGAAGCAAGTAATATTTAAAATTTCTGAAATTTAAAATGCACGTCACTCCGAAAGGGTACAGGAGCGTAACGCAGATAGAACTGGGTCTCTCTGAAAAAGAGTCCGAAATTAGTCAAGACCTACCTTCACCGAATACTTTTGAGTACGTTTAATTTGGAATTTTAGCCTAGATCTTTTTAAAGGATTTTAGGGCTCATGAGTGACAGCGGCTAAGTATAAAAAATTCGAATTCAACAATGTTTTGTTCATATTAGTAGACCTTATTACAAGCACTTATAAAGCGTTCATACATTTAACATGTTAAAACTAATGTTAGGTGCTGCTGCATTCGTTAACTTAAAACTAAAGCTAGGAGGATTCCAAACGCGCCTTGGTCTAAGAAGAGCTAACTACAAACTTAGCCAGGTTTTTTCTGTTATCACCATCTCACAGTCTACAATGAAAATAAAAAATTCAAATTCAAAATGAAATAGTATTCCATAGACGTAATTTTTTTTTACTACTAAGTTCATTATAAGATTCTTATATTAAAAACTCGGTATGTCGTGTTATCGCTGGCTCTGGGATATAGGTCATACTGTAAGCGGACAATAAATAGAGCTTTTGACTTTAACCTTACAGCGATTTAAAATGTATATTCCAGCGGTCACGATTGGAGTAGCGAAAAACAATCTAATTTTGGATGCGCTGTTTTACAATAACTGTTCTCATACGGGGTATTTCTCCTTAACTGTCTTTGTAACCACGATTTGTGACGTAATATATTTAGGATTTATTGTCAAAGATACCTCAGAGCCCGATGACCAAATTCTTCGAACATTCTTTGACGGCCGATTGGCGCAGTGGGCAGCGACCCTGCTTTCTGAGTCCAAGACCGTGGCTTCGATACCCACATCTGGAAAAAAATTGTGTGATGAACATGTGTGCTTTCAGTGTCAGGGTGTTTATCTGTATATTATAAGTATTTATGTATTTATGTATATTATTTCTAAAAATATTCATTCGTCTTAGTACCCATAACAAAAGCTACGCTTACTTTGGGGCTAGATGGCGATATGTGTATTGTCGTAGTATATTTCTTTAAAGAATAAATAAAAGCGTCATATTGATTTTGTCGAACATCGTTGTTTCCGTGGGAACAAACAACTGGCGCATCTAGTTTAGGAAGATCACGCCGCCCTATCGCTCCCCGCTTATGATCATCATCTGATACTTTGGACATCCAACCGCTGATTTATTTACGTAAACCTCGCCCAAACAGCGAGCGGGTAAAATAAAATATCTAAATTTTATAAGAACACACACATGGCGTTTAACGGCCGATTGGCGCAGTGGGCAGCGACCCTGCTTTCTGAATCCAAGGCCGATTCCCACAACTGGAAAATGTTTGTGCGATGAACAGGATTGTTTTTCAGTATCTGGGTGTTTATATGTATTTTATAAGTATTTATGTATATTATTCATAAAAAAAAATATTCAACAGTCATCTTAGCACCCATAACACAAGCTATGTTTACTTTGGGGCTAGATGGCGATGTGTGTATTGTCGTAGTATATTTATTTATTTTATTTACATGTGATTTCTTAATTGCAATTGCGTGAAAAATCTAATTTAAAAGTTTAATTTGAAACCAAAGATACATTATTCCAAGTTTCATCTAAATTCGTCTATCTTATGAAGAGGAAAGTAGAGAAATAGGCTGTTTTTAAATCCATAATATAGAAATCATGTATTTTTCTAGAATCAAAAGTGTAGCTCCTTGCCAACTACCCCTACTTACCTTTACCAGATTACCTTTATCAGAATACCTTTGTCAGATTACCGTACCGGAAATTACCAGGAGTTACCAGGATACTTCGCCGCACCGAGGGAAAAGGGGTAGGTATTCTAATAAATTCTTTTTATGAGACCGCTGTGTTTTATTTATCTCTGTATTATGACGTTCCCTGTTTTCCCATTATCCTGGCCTGGCTCGAAAGTGATACAAAAATAGCATCTTTTAGGACAATAATGAATGAATGAATACACTTTTATTGTACACCAAAGAAAAAAGTAGTTACAGATATATAAATACATATCAAGAGAGTACAATTTATTATCGGTACATAGCGATTTCTTCCAGGCAACCAATGGCGTAAAAGGAAAAAACATAGAAAAGAGGTAGGTGGTGCAATAAATAATATTTAAAATTATACAAATATATAAATAATATATATATATTAGAATGAATAGACGGCCGAGTGGCGCAGTGGGCAGCGACCCTGCTTTCTGAGTCCAAGGTCGTGGGTTCGATTCCCACAACTGGAAAATGTTTGTGTGATGAACATGAATGTTTTTCAGTGTCTGGGTGTTTATCTGTATATTATAAGTATTTATGTGTATTATATTCATAAAAAAGTATTCATCAGCTATCACAGTACCCATAACACAAGCTAAGCTTACTTTGGAGCTAGATGGCGATGTGTGTATTGTCGTAGTATATTTATTTATTTAATAGAATAAATTAATTATTAAGGAAAAATTGTGTTATAATAATTGCAATTGTACCCACGGCGTACATTTTGTGTAAATATTAATGTTACTTTGTAATTTTTATTATTTATTCTTTTTATATTCTTAAAAATGCTTAAAAAAAATAAAGACCACTATTAAAAATTTATAAAAAAAACATCCACCCTCCGTCTGCGGCTTTTGAATGCCCAAGCAACCGGCGGTCAGGGCTCCAGAGTGAGGAACCTCGTCACAATACGCGCCGTTTCAAGAACTACTGCCTTCTGTATCCGACCCTTGATCCAACACCTAAGCGAAAGCTTCTTAAAATGTTGGTCGAAGCTTTTCGCGAGAAGACCATTGACTGAAACGACGATCGGAACAATAACGGTCGACTCAACATTCCACATGGCGGTAATCTCGTGAGCATGGTCCAAGCACAGTCAAACCTGGATAAGCGAGAGTTCAAGGGAGCACAATCTCATTTTCGCTTATAGAGGTTTCTTACTAACCCGAGTTTCTCGCTAATGTAGGTACATGGGTAGCGTTTCTCTCTTATAGAGGTCAACGCAGCAATAACAAGACATATATTCATGCACTATGTAATTTTATTTTATTTAGAACTTATTTACATTTAAAAAAATCCGTCAATTTCGTTTGGGTTTCTGTTTTTGTATTTAGAATGTTTTTCTCTAACTCATAAATTTTGTCGAATATTGCTTGCTCGACTGTCGCTTATAGAGGTATAGATAAGTAGCAGTCTCACTTACAGAGGTCCATGAGGGAAAAACGACTCTCTCTTACAAAGGTTTCTGTTTCTCGCTAATAGAGGTTTTGTGAGCTGAAAATGACAGGTCCTGGCTATTACTCTCACTTATAGAGTTTTCTCACTTATCCAGTTCTCACTTACCCAGTTTTGACTGTATTTAGATACTTTTTCCTTTTCAGCTTTCACCGGATTATCGTCTTCGTAATTATTATTATGTGTTTACTAATTGGTATTATATTAAAATTACAGGGAAAATTGTGTTAATGAATGAATGAATGCATACACTTTTATTGTACACCACATAAACATATAGGAAAATTGTAAATAAAAATTTAACAGAAAGAATATAATTTGCGGAAGATCGGTGGAAGTAAGATGAATTATTAGTTAATGTCCGTTTTACGCGTAATTCTAAAAAACATATTAGCATTCTGCACCCCTTATCTACACAAACTATAAGCGTGATAAATTTCATATTCCTCCGTACGCGCAATTTTCTTAAAATATTGGTACTAGTTTTTGCTTCGCGCATTAATTTATGGATCAGAAGTGATAGATTATTTTATATGAAATAATTTTCCGCTAATACTTCGAGCATGCCCTAACTGTAACGGCCGCATCACGAACTACCCAGGTCGACTTTACAGGCACGATATTAGTTTTAGTTAAATTGACGTCTTTTTCAACAAACTTAATAAAATATTACGTTCAGTGCTTAGGATCATCATTATCGGGTCATCATTATCTGGTCAGGAGTTAGTTGGTTTAAATCTAAGTCGAGCATGATTGATGTCCGCGTAACTTGTCTATGCTCATTTTGTTAGCACTCAAGGCAAATCCTACTTATATTTATAGAAGTGATTTTTTTTATGTTTGTTACTCTTTCACGCGAAACTACTGAACCAATTTGAAATGCAATCTAAAATGGTAGCGGGCTAACCTGTTAGGGAGTAAGGCAGTTATATTAAACCCATATCCCATATCGGTTTCTGCGGGACATCGCAGCGGACGTGGACCCTTACCACGGCCACGAGGGCGCTCGGACTAAATAATGAATTAGTCATTAAGTCCACAAATAGTCAGATTAACGTCGAACCGAGCCGAGGTCCGAGTCTTCGCAGAAAGCACCCTTTGTTCGACGTCTCCCACCTTCCCCCCGATGTCGTCGAGCCCTGGGGCTCTTCTCATGGCGAGCTCTCGCGCTCGCCCCACTCCCACGGTGACGCCGTCAGGTGGTTATCGGTAAGTGTCAATCCGAAAAAGGAAAAAAAAATACACTTCAGGACATGGACTCGAACGATACTTTCATATTTTGATCTTCTTATTTAAGCTCATTAACTCCCAAATTGATTCTTCCGTCTTGCTCTCGCTCATTACTATAAATACTCGCGTTAATCCAAGATCCAAGAAAATATTTCAAACCACTTTCCCTAAGAGTCTACAAGAACAATAACTCCTTTTACAATCCCATCGTTCGCATGTGCCGCCTTTATAATGTTTTAGTATCAAGTAATCATAATATTGTCATTTTTAACAAAAGGATAAATATTTTTAAAAATCAAATTATTAAGCACTATTCCACATAATCTTTAGAGAAATAATATAAATATTATTATTTAAGTGTTTCTTTTTTGTTTCAACTTTAATTTTATCTTTACTTTCTGTTTAATTTAAATCCAAGTTGTGTACACATACTTTGGGTTGTAGCTTAGAACAAAACTTGTTATTACTTATATTTAGATCTACTTTTAGTTATTACCTGTTTTGTGTACCTAATAACAATAAACAATAATAAACAATAAACGATACATACCTCCCGGTGCCTTAGTCTTTATCACCAAGGCTGCGGTTTCGATTCTCACAACTGGATTTTCGGATATTTATTTCTGACGAACGAAATAAATGCGAAGATTCGCAGAGCAATGTTATGTCCCGGTTTAAAGAGATCTGCATTCGAACATAATAACCACTATACCAACGAGGCTCTATAGGCTAACCATTGAAAAGAAGAAGGCACTAAACACTTTCGAATGATGAAAAAACATTAATATTAATTTAGATGCGACGGAGATGTGGTGTCGAAGAATTAAATATAATTTCTCCCTGCTTATAGAAGGTTGAAAAGAAATGGGATACGTGCCACCACTTAATTGCTTTCAGCCGCCATTAATTTATCATCAATTCGGGTACAGCAATCAATCATTATGTGGAGCGTTACGGAAGCCTCTCGTACTTACCGTTGGTTATCCATCACCTTTGTTTTAATTGAATTCTGTATCATTTAGTGAGTGGAAGCCGATTTCTTTAAGAGCAGACGCATTAGTCACACTTGTTAATATAAAATTATGTTATGACATCCGTTCTCTAGAGTTACTTTGGAAACCTTATAGTTATGTAAAGATTTTAAACTAAGGTTCTCATTTTAATCAACATTTCTTAAATCAAGTTCAACGGGTACATACTCCGATAATATTTTGGGATTTGTCGATATTTCGACCCAGTTGCGTGGATCACGACGGGACTTTTAGTCAGTTACTTTTACATAAATAATTTAGGTTCGTTTATCTTGGTGAATTCTTAAATGGTTCGAACGTTAAAAAATATTTGTAGTTATGTAGTTATTTAAATGTAGGTTTATAATAACTTTGCACCACCTTTTTGTTCTCGCTTAGGATGCCTGGAATGGAAGGAGGCAGAGATCGCTTCTAAGCGATGAGGCCGACTTTTGCACTCCAGTCTTTGTGTTTCTCTCTATTCGTCCCTTATTTTCCTTACTGTATGGTCATATAAACCCACTACCAGCCCACTACAGAGCACGTGTCCACACATTCGCACAGGGCCAGCATGGTGGCGTGGTGGACTACGGCCTTAACCCGTATCTACATCTGCATGCCGAAAATTCTCGATAATGTTCTCAAAGGTGTGTGTAGTCCACACATTCGCTCTGGCCAGCATGGTGGACTACGGCCTTAACCCCTTCTCACTGTGGGAGGGAGACCCCTTATTCTATCAAAATTCCAACATTTAGTAATTTTTTGTTAGTTACTGTAGAACCTTTAATTGCTACAGAAGATTTATGGGTGCATAAATAGGTTTTATATTTGGCAAAAGCGACAGTTTTTGCTTGTGAAATTTAAACTGATCGGTTTGCCTTTGGTACCGATAGTGAAGAAAGTATATTTCTTTAGAGTTTCATTATTCTCAAATTAAAATTTTTCGCGCCCCAACCCTAGTAGGTACTAAGTAAATAAAAAGGTTTTAAGTTATATTTTATACAAAATATGCAAGTCTATACAAGTCTTCTTGGTCAGAAATAATTTTCTTAGAATAAGTTTAATGTCACTTTTTTTTTTACTTAAAATCTTCATATTGGCACAATTATGTATATCTTAATATATATAAATCTCCTGTCACGATGTTTGTCCGCGATGGACTCCTAAACTATTTAACCGATTTTAAATTAAATTGGCACACCGTGAGCAGTCTGGTCTAACTTAAGAGATAGGATAGCTAAGATCTTTAATTATAGTCGCAATTTTATTTCATTGCAAATTATCAATAATTAATTGACAGTCACATGTTATATATATACATACTACTATAATCATTTAAGGCTTAGCGATACTGAATACTTTAAAAACAAAATCAAACGCAGACGAAGTCGCGGGCAACAGCTAGTATACATATATAATATTGTCATAATATTTTCTTATTAGTTTGGTCATTCGATTTTTTTTATAATGTAATTTAGGTATTTTTACTGTAATTATTATTATTACTTATTATTGATATTATTATGATTTTTTTTCATTTATTGTATTATTTGTCATGTGTAGATGACACATATGACCCCTTACGGGTATAGGCCTCCCCAAAGCTTTCCAGTACCCTCGTTGCGAGGCTTTCTTTACCCAATCTGTCCCCGCCATTCTGCAGATGTCGTCTGCCAAGTTGGATTTGGGTCTTCCTTTTTTCCCTTTAGGGCCAGTCCATGTTGTTACTTTGTTACACCTGTCGTCAGACAGCCATGCTATGTGTCCGGCCTATTGCCATTTTAGTTTCAGCGCGTGTAACAAAAATTCTATGACTTTCGTTTCTGCTCTGATATCTAATGAGTTAAATTTTAGAATTAGTTCAACAAGCTACGCTACATCGCCCTTTGGCAGATTGTCAACTAACTGTTACTAAGTACTAAGTAAATAATCTCAAGTGATGTAAATACACAGTTGCTTCAATTTGCATCTCATTATTAAAGAGTTACTATATCCATTAAGCTAGCTGGTTGATCTGGAGCTAATGTGTAATATTAATTAGTTTAAAAGCATTAATAAATTACCAATCCACGGGGAATTATGCGAGACCGATAATTAAAATTTAATTAAACGTTTCTAATGGTCAGATGAAGTCGATTGGCGATATTAATTATGTAAGCTTATATGCTGAGGCTTGTACGTGAATAATTAATAGTTAAAAAAAAAAATTAAAAAACACGCTTGTTATAAAAAACCTAACTAATTTCTACCTGTTAGTTTAGTTTACTTACTTAATTTAAAATTAACATCATTCCTGCCTTATCGGCTATAGATGAAAATCATATAAATTAACAAATTTTGTGTTAGTTTTAGTTTTATTGGCTTTCTTTTAAAGTTTATTTGGATTTTTTTTCTTAAATTTACTCGGGCGTCGCGGTTGTTTACTCAGTCTGATACTGGTGCAGACAGAAAATCAGCGCTGAGCATTGTTGCTAATGCACAGCATAAGGCTGAGTTTGCGGCCATTTGCCATATTGTTAATATTAATGAATGATTCTTTTAGTTATTAATCTTGTATTAGCAATAGTGTATGGCAATAAAGGATTTTTATTATTATTATTATTATTATAAAATATTTATCAAATTGAAAATTGGAATAATGTTATCAAATAAGTGAATTGTCATCGGTCCTCGATACGTCTACAGTTTGAACGAAATCAGACCGTTGGAAGAGGGTCAAAATCAAGTTTAAAGGAGTCGGTTACAAACATACATACAGGTGAAAAAAGTATAATTCAAGCATTGTGTAGACGAAGAACAGTAGCGGCAAAATGAAATATGTGACATTGGCTACTTTTTGTGCCTTAGAAATGCATTACAATAATATCCTTAATGATTCCTAGGAACAGTCGCGAACGCTGCAGTCTTATAAGTGGAGGTCCTAGGTTCAATCTCTTGCATGAAATTTGGGGAATATGCAATTTCTGAATTTTCCCGCGAGTGATTTAGAGTTCCGTTACGATGCTGCGTTTAAACCGATAAATCGTATAGGCTTAATTTAACTGCGTTAATCCACCGTCCTAAACCGTTCTATTCTGGTTGATAGTGATTATGTGGTGATGATAGTGTGATGATAACCCGCAGATATTTTAAATCTTAGACTGGTACAGTCTAAGATTTAAAAGATCAGAATGTACTCAAAGTGGTAACTAGGATCTAAAAAAAATAAAAAAAAACCTGTCTTTCAATATAGTGTACATTATTCTACTACTCAAGCCCTTTAATTTGATACTCACACTGTGGGGCTGTGAATAAATATGTACCTATCCGTCATTTTTTGTCATCCAATCCATCTTGGGCCAGATTTTATCAAACTTAGCTAAGAACGATCATGACTTACTAAACATGAAAAATAGATATAATCTGCTAGTAGGCACTCTTCTTTTTGGTGTTGTTAAAACAAAAGAACCACCATACCTGTATAGGAAATTAGTTTGGCGCGACCCTAGCTACGGTAAAAGAACTACAGCGCCACCACTATCGATGCCACGCCACAGGTCTGCAGCATTTCGTGGCAGTTTTAAATATCTTGCCACCAAATGCTGGAACGACATCCCACCGCCTTTTAGAAATGCCAAATCAAAGTTTTGCTTTAAGAAATTATATCGCTATTATCTACTGAACATTCAAAAATCTAATGTGGCACTATCTTACAATAGTAACTACTAAAAAAACTAAAAATTATTATCTGACTAACATACTTTTCCATTACTACTTAAACAAAAATGAATTTTCATCTCCTTTCCATAATGAAGTTTACTTTCTTTTATCAAGTTTATATATTTTTTATTTATTTATTTATTTTTTTTATTTTTTTTTATATGTGATTTCATAACCGGACTTCCCTCAACTAAATAGGTACTGACAGAATACCAGCGTTGTGGGTACATTAGTATCCGGAACATTAAGCTGAGTCAGAACCTTTTTATTGGCACGACACAAATCTTAGACTTAAGCTATTATTAAATAAGTACTACCTAAATGTTTAAGTTACTCCGTATGTAAGTCTGTTTGTGTTGTTCTGATAAATAAACAAATTCTATTCTATTCTATTCTATTCATTTTTGATGTACTATAGAGGTTATAATATCTGTTTAATTTTGCCCAAACTGTGGTTGGAGATAGAGGACAGAGCTCCTCAGCGGGCAGCAGCAAACCCCTCATTTAAGGCTTAGCGATACTACATACTTAAATTTTTTTTTAGATCTACAACTAAATTTAATGCCACATCAAAAAACAAAAACAAACGCAGGCGAAGTCGCGGGCAACAGCTAGTATTTATATATTTGTGTAATTTCTCATTTATTACACCACCACCTCTTCTCTATCTCTTTTCCTTTTACGCATTTGGTTGGCAGAAGAATTCGCTATGTAGCGATAAGGCTACCAACTTGTACTCACTTGGCCTATGTTTATATCTCTGTTGTTTCTCTCTCTCAAAATCTCCAAAACTTACGGGCGAGGCCATAAAGCTTCTAGTTCTGCTATTACTTTGAGATCAGATCGCATATTGCACTGCTCCATCAAGTAAGTATACTCGTATTATCGCAGGATTTATTTAACGCAAAACGGAAGGCATCAGCATGTTGTTCGCCATTAAAATAACCGCTACATCCATTCCAGATGATATCTACCGGATACCATCGGACGTGAATGGTATATATGATTTGTTTGCGATATATGCTTAAGCGCTCGTGTTACAATAACTTGTAACTATTAATGCGTGAAATGGTAGCAGTGATAGTACAGTGGGTAGAAGCTCGACTTCACTTTCGGGGACCGAGTTCGAAACCCAGCACGCACCTCTAACTTTTCTAAGTTATGTGCGTTTTAAGTAATAGAATAGAATAGAAAAACTTTATTGCAACACAACAAAAAAAGGAAAATACAAGGAAAACAGTAATAGTACTTAGTGCTAGGGTGCAAAGGCGGCCTTATCACTAAAAGTGATCTTTTAAAGGCAACCTGAGCGTACGAAGCCGATAAAAGAGTGGAAAATGGATGGTGCATAAAGTAAGTTACAAAAAAAACAAAAAAAAAGAAATGTAATATAAACTTACATGAACATACATACTACATTTA
The DNA here is from genome assembly GCF_905163445.1 of Pararge aegeria. Taxonomy (NCBI): domain Eukaryota; kingdom Metazoa; phylum Arthropoda; class Insecta; order Lepidoptera; family Nymphalidae; genus Pararge; species Pararge aegeria. The sequence continues at coordinate 1,849,404 of NC_053195.1, read as the reverse complement.
CATATTAACTACACAAATACCAACATAAATTTATATATACTATGATAGATATATGTGATATATATTTATAGTAAGTACAATATAGTAATTACAATATCACTTGCTTCAACGGTGTAGGATAACAACCTGCATGCCTTAATGTTCTAAAATGTGTGTGGAATCCACCGATCTTAACTGGGTCAGCGTGGTGGACTGCGGCCTGAAACACTTCTCATTGTGAGATGAGACCCGTGCCCTATAGTGGGCCGGTAATTAAAGAAAAAAAAAAAAAACTTTCTCAAACAACTTTTTTCATTTATTAAGTACTTCGCCTATCGTCGCTGACAATACCTTGCATGACACACAGTCTTCAGGTCGCACAAAACACAAATAACTGTTTGTCCGAATTTGTATACAATGTTTTTCACCGGACCGTACCTATTTATTTATTTAGAAAGATCTGTAGTGTGAGTAAATAAAATTAGCGCTCACTTGTCCAATACAGAGCACAGGTCTCTTGAAATGAAATGAAATGAAAATACACTTTATTTTATAAATATAAACTAAAATAAACTATTTAAAACTAAATAAAATCTAAAACGTCCTCGAAACCACCGCAGCGAGGCACAGTTCCTAAGATGCTGGCAGCATTGCCCCTTTGCATGGCCAAACTAATTCGTTGGCCAAGGTAACTGCCCGCTCTAGGATCACCGGTAGACTCGATAACCCTTTTCGATAATTCTTTGAAAAGGGCTCTTACCTCCGGAACCCACGGTCCCAAAGTCTCTACTACATAAGGCACAAAAATAAAGCTGCTATCCAGGTTTTCATATTTACGCCTCTTGGCCTGCACGGCACTGGTAGCAGCCGCACCTACCATTGACGAGGTGGCCTGGATGTATGATGCAGCTAGGGTATCAACACAAGTTGCATCCCACAGGAGTGACCTTTCTACACTTTATTGTACACCAAATAAAAAAATTAAAAAAAAACAATCATTAGAAAAAAAAGGAGAAAAGGTACAATAGGCGGCCTTATCGCTTAAAAGCGATCTCCACCAGGCAACCTACGTAATCAAATTGTATACATGAAGTTGTGAAGAAGGATTAGGGTCTCTTCCCACAATGAGAAGGTTTTAAGGCCATAGTCCACCACGCTGGCCCAGTGCGGATTGTAGGACTCCACAGACCTTTGAGAACATTATGCATGCATGCAGGCATGCAGGTTTCCTCACGAGGTTTTCCTTCACCGTTGAAGTAAGTGATATTTTAATTACTTAAAATACACTGAACTTAGAAAAGTTAGAGGTGCGGTGCGGATTATCTACTAGGTAGGTATTTTTTTAATTTCCAAGCATTACAAGCAACACCTTGCAACGTTACATTGCCCTTTCATCCAAAGCAACGTGCAATTAGAGCAGCGCGAATCGTTTTTTAAAAACTTATAAGCCATAAATTAAATGTCCATAAATATAGCCCGCGGAGTGCGATGTAATGTATCGTAATCGGAACTTCGCCGATACATTTAAATCGATTTTCGCTCAAAACTCGATATTAACCTTAATGAGTCTCGATGACCGTTCCGTTGAGACGTCAATTTGCTATTTTCCGCTTGCGCTTTGTAGGTTTCCACCATACTTACTTCCTTACTAATATTATTTATTCACAAATATTTTATGTAAAAAAATGAATAGCCACCCTCCTTCTCGTATTTTTTATTTTTTTTTAGAATGCAGAAAAAATTGTTTTCTAGCCATTTTTCATATTATTCATATTGAATATACATTTCTGAAGATAATCTCTTTCATTTGGAAAATATGAATATATAGTTATAAAAAATAATAATTACAAACTAAAATTAATATTTGCTATAAATATAAGCCGTCTAACGGTTCACTTATGTGCATGGTACCCAAAATTATAAGTCACATAGTAAATGTTCAAAGCAGCTAAATTTATGACGGTGCATAATAAATACATAATTGAAAACTTAATTTATGGACATAAAAATATAACAAATTTTAAAAAGAAAGTGGACTGTAACATTATTAATATTAGAAGTAAAAATAAATTCTTAGTGCAGTTTATTAGGCTACATAAAATTTGTAATTCATTTAAGGGTAATTGTACATATTTTTATAACAAATTACCAGATGAAATCCTTGAGATGTCACTCAATAAGTTCAAAAGTTTATATAAAACGTAAGCTTATAGAAAAATCCTAATATAATAATAAGGATTACACATGTATCATAAAAAGCTTGGGTATGAATTGCTCTAACTTCATAGCTCAACATTAACTAGACTGTGAGATGGTGATAACAAAAAAAACCTGGCTTAGTTTGTTGTGGGCATTTCTTAGACCAGGGTGCGTTTGGTACCTTCCTAGCTTAAGTTTTAAGTTAACGAATGCAGTTATCGTTACGAATGTAATAAGGTCTACATGAATAAAACATTTTAGAATTAGAATTTGTTTATCTATTTACATGTTATCACAGAAGGAGAAGAAGAAGAAGAAGAAGAAATACTTTATTGCACACAAACATCGAAATATACATAAAATATAGAATAAACAACAGAACAAAAATTGTAGGCAAGCAAAGGCGGCCTTATTGCTACAAGCAATAGCAGGCAAGTTATTCCAAAGCACAACAGCCTTAAAAGTGGAAGAGTACACATGCAGCATGCATTAAAATGTAAAAAGTCATTCCTATTAATTAATTACTTACAGTTATTTATTATCCTGATAATATAAATCCAATAAGAAACAAATCAAAATGATTTTTGGCATAGCGCTAGTAATATCAGAGGACACCAGGTTATTATTATTAACCCACCTACCCATCGCATTGGTGTTAAGTAGAAAGTGCCATTCACCTTTTTACCACGCACCGACATTTCGCCACAGGAATCTGTATCGATCGTATAATTCATAAAATTATGACGCGCTTTTACAAAAGGTCCAGCGATTTTGCATTGCTCATTACATATCAGGGCGCTTTTTAATTTCAATTAGGTTCGGTATATACAGGATGTTACATCTCTATGATTCTGGTGCTTATTCTGCTGCACACGAACCTCTAAATTAAATTAAAAAGAATGATTAACTACGAGTAAGTAACTAAACAAAATTTTTAAAATTGTGGTTGCGGAATTAATAGGCTTTGTTACGTCGACACTACGTTATGGTTACATGTCGTTACGTTACGTCTAGTCCGCATTGTAGGAGCGTGAAATTCTATTGTAATCTCCCTCTCCCCTGAAAGCCTTTAACCAACAGTGTGACATAAATAGATTGAGGAAAAATAAAGCGGATAGTAAGGTTTCTCAAAAACACCTAACTTAATTTTTATGTGCATAAATGAATATAAGTAAGTTCTACTTCTCCTATTTTCCAGCCATTTTTCATATTATAAATTGATAAAATCCTCAAAAATTAAAATTATTGGGTGAAAAAAACAAATGTCACAAGCTACACGACACAGCTTTTTATTTGTCTTGTTGAAAGTGGCTTCAGATTTTCAGAGGCCAAGAAAAAGAGCAGCCTGTATAGCCACCCGCAACCACGTACATGGTAGGTGTTGCGCTCACGTTCCGAAATCGCATCAAAATTATAAAGAAGTTAAGTGAAATTCGTAAACCGTAATGGCGGCCTAAGATGGCGGCGGTCTTAATGACAGCTGTCAGCGACAAGTGAGGAATTTCGGCGAATTATATCGGGACTTGATAACTACATATTATGCGCCGGCGCAACATAGTTGATATAGGCCGGCGAAATAACAGCTTCAGAAATGGGTGCGCGGCCGTGTCATATCATAATACGTTATAAAGATTGTATTGTTAAGAAAATTGTTATATTAAAACGAAGCGATAGACGAAAAACGACGGGAAGGTAAAAGTGTCAATATGACAACAAGAAATATTAGGCTGCTTAATAAAAAACTTTTGTTGTCATAATTGATAGAAGCAGGCGAAATTTTGCCAAACCCCATGATATATAAGGAATCTCTTATATCTTTAAACGAGCAATAAATATAAATTCTTGTAATTTAAATCTCGGAATCGGCTACAACGATTTTCATGAAATTTAGTATACAGGGGGTTTCGGGGGCGATAAATCCATCTAGCTAGGATTCATTTATATTGGAATCTCGGAATCATTTATATTGGACATACGACTATTTTTTAAGTCACACAGACATTTTCCAGTAGTGGGAATCGAACCCACGGCCTTGGGCTCAGAAAGCAGGATCGCTGCAATCGGCCGTCAAAATGAGCATGAATGTTTTTCAGTGTCTGGGTGTGTTTATATTACATATATGTATATTTTAAGGATTTATGTATGTTGTTCATAAAAAAATTTAGTATCAGTTATTTTAGTACCCATAACACAAGCTACGCTTACCTTGGGGCTAGATGGCGATGTGTGTATTGTCGTAGTATAAATAAATATACTACGATATTTATTTATTTATTTTAAGTCGACTTATTCGGGGACGAAGTTTAGCTTAATTTGTTATAATTCATGAAACCAGATAAATCTGGACGGTGCGATTTATTATTTCTTTAATAATTACACACCACACGCACGTTTCGCTCTATTACCGGAGTATGGATCTTCAAAAGATGTTGACTTTACAACGCACAATTGCTAAGCAAGAGTCGCCAACAATGGATTGGAAGCACGTTGGCTCCTGGCATCCAACTTTGCTCCTTTGGAGCAAATAATAATAATAATAATAATAATAAGTCTATTTCAATTAGTAGTTACACAGTAAATTAAAAATAGTACAAAATAAGGCGAACACAAGGTAATGTGTATCATGAAACCCATATTCGATAATACTATAGTGCAAGACTGAGTCGCAGTTATTATCGCCCATCTCCGGAGCGAGAACCATACACTTAAATTAAATCTTAAAATAATACGTTGTCTAGCACAGTTCCTCGGAGTTTTCTTTGGTATAGTCCTGGTGAGCTTTAGCTGTGAAAGCTAAAGCTCACCAGACAAGAAAAAGCACAATTATAGGATCATACTTTGCGGAATTCCATAATAATAGTGGAGTATGAAAATTATAAAATTATAAATAACACTGTACAGATTCTCCTGCTTTCTTAGAATAGCAAATTAAGCTTATAAAAACATGTTCATTGTGTACCAGTTTATATTCAACTGCTATACCTCGAACAGGTCAGCCCGCTACCATTTTAGCATCATCGCTTCCCACCTGGTTAGATTTCAGTCAAGGGTTAACTTGTAGTGGAATGAAAAACAAAACAAGTGATAGAATAGAATAGAATAGAAAAAACTTTATTGGAACAAAACACAATATGAAAAACACAAGAAATACAGTAATATAACTTAGTTCCAAGGTACAAAGGCGGCCTTAACATAAAGTCATGTCGTTAGTCTCGGTTTATATCACTCATATATAATGATAGTTATCATAAAAGTCTGTCAATCTGCATTAGAGCACCGTAATGGTACTAATTTCTTATCCCTCTCTCTCTTTCTATTACAAGAGAGGGGAAATTTGCCAAGCAGTAGACATTTAAGCCATTAATGATGACGACGCGGAATTAAAATAAAGAAAAAATATATTTAATTGATACAATTAGTTTTTTAAATTAAAAAAGTTCTATAGCAAAAAATAATACAAATAAACATAGAATTATTCGAATTAAATGTAATTATCATAACAATTATTTGTACTTGTAATAAGAAAACTGGTTGAAATTTACAAGGGCGAAAATTCTTAATTATGATAAATGTACAATTTCTAGAGTACCGCTATAAAGTGAACAAAACCTTTTAGTTTAACACTGTTTGTTTATGAGCAGATTTTCTTTAAAGTAACCACATCCCTCCACTACATTCTAGATTATCGATTTAATTTATCTAAAGTTATAGTTTGTGATGCAAAAAATTAGAGACAACTCTTGTTTTCATTTTATTTACAAATGCCATAGTTACAAATACAATAGAGTAAAACCAACCAATCTTTTCCTTGTAGGGTACCCGTGCCCTGTACTGGTCCGATAAAGGGACGATATGATTATGAATAGCAAGAAATGTTACATACTTAGGTTGCTGTTGACAGTAATTGTTGTATTTAGGTATATATATATATTTAAAATATGCTGTAGGAATTGAATACGGAACTTTGCAGAAAGCATATATTGGGAAATCAAATTAAGTACCCCTTATTACATAAGAAGGCTCATTCAGCGAGCGATGGAAAGATCTATTGTTAGGAGTATCTCTCGATCAAATCAGAAATGAGGAGATCCGTAGAACAACTAGAGTTACCGACATACGCGTAGGTCAACGAGTCGCGAAACTTAAGTGGCAATGGGCGGGCCACATAGCTCGGAGATTCGATGGATGATGGGGTGCCATGGTGTTAGAGTGGCATCCCCGCACCGGTAAAGGCACCGTTGGTAGACCACCAACCAGGTGGAAAGACGACATAAAACGAGTAGCGGGGAGCCGCTAGATACAAGCGGCCCAGAATCGTGAAGTTTAGAATGCCCTACAAAAGACCTATGTCCAGCAGTGGACGTCAGTCGGTTAATTTTGTGATGATGATGATGACTGAAAGTTTGATAATTTTGTTGTCATAAATTAGTTTAAATTTTGCATATTCGTGTTAGCCAATCTGACATTTATGTACATTTGGTTAAAGATAAAAAGGTATCATCGTTCACACTGGTTAAAATTAAGCATAATCTGTGATCGGTATAAGTTGAAGTAGGAATTCAAAACGACAGGAACCCAGATCATAAAGGAGTATAAATTGGCGGGAAAAATAGAGCTACAGAGGAGTACAGACAGAAGTATCAGATGAAGATTAAAGAAGACATCTCTTTGTAGTTACTTTAAAGGGTGCTGTAAGTTTAGATAGATTGATATTTGAGTATATAAAGTGCCATGTTGTAATTAAAGATGGGAGAACGACATCGTGAAAGTTGTAGGTTTAAAATCGAGTACTCTTGCAAGGGACAGATGCAAATTGAAAAATATGGAGGCTTTTACCTTGGCTGGTCCTTATATAAATGTTGTAAATTAGATAGTAAAAGTACAATAAGGGCAATATATTACTTAGTTAAGAAAATATTACAAATAGAAAATAAGAAATTCGGATTAAGAAAAATTATATTTGGCCAGTAACTTAAATTATATTTAGTTTATTTAATTGTTAGGAATTTAAATAAAGCTTTATTATTGGAGTTTACTCCTTAAGAATCGATTTTCATATATAAGGCGCCCGGTATGAGAAAAATGTGAGGAGTAAAATCTACTGATGAATGCCCTCGTTACGTTTTCGCTTTGCGACGTTGCATGCCCGGCAACTGTGTTGCGCAAATATGCAACGTCGCTTTCGTTTAATTACCAAGTACCAAGGAAACCGTATATTATCTAGGTAAAGAAACAAACACATAAATGTATGGGACAGAGTGAGATAGAAAACATTATACATTTTTTTCCTATTCTAGTTACCATGGAAACTAAATAATAAACATTACATTTATCCTAATAGTTCTGATACTCTGATAATTGCACAGGATTTTTAATTTATCTTTTCATATGGTATTCTTTATTCAGCTAAGTAAACTATTTTTGTGTATGTTTCGACAATCGTACTTAAGGAGTAAACTCCAGTCGTGCGTCGGAGCTGACACACACTTTTTTTTATTATATTATTATTATTATGTTGTAATTAGAGATACTAACTAAAACGATTAAAAGTTGTAAGATATTAATATGGGGTTTCTTTTATTCGTAGAAAATCGAGCCAAAGTTCATCAAATACGTGCGGAACCTCTTATAGAAATAAGACTTTAGCTTGACCAATTTTTTACATAACATAGAGATGGTGTAGGTAAACATGACGACTTCTCAATATCTGAATTAGCTACGGCACGCATAAGTTGTACTATAAAGGCTTTAAACGAGTTACGACCGAGTAAATCAACCTCACCTTTTACGGTTAATGAAACAAAAGCGTCATACAAGCGTCATGATCCTTTTTTATCTGAAACAAAATAACTTATACTCATTGAGTATTTTCGAGCACTCGATATGGGCATAAAGACCTATAAATATAGGGGCACAAATAAAACGATGCATCCAAATATTTAATAAAAAGTACATTTTGAACTTTAGCTTCTTAAAAATAAAGGTCTAGGTATTAAGAGTTTAAAGAAATATGACGGTTGCTCAGAAAGTAGTCAATGTCGTTTCTTTTGTTGTATACTAAATATATGTCCATCGATCCGTTACGTTTGTCCGAATTTATTTGGAGAATCGGAATCATAAGTTTTTAAGGGCATTGTTGCAAATCGGTGCTTCAATATCTTTTCTTATCCGATTTCTGAGTGTTGTATATAATAATGTATTTGACTAATATTGCGGGCTTTGAATTTGAGCACCACACCCATAGCGGTTTTGTGTCATATATGTTTTTAAAACAATTGCATATCATTGATATTCTTATACAATATTCTTGAAATTTTAATATATTAAACAATTTTTGACGACCTCACTGGCGTAGAGGTGAGCGCTGTGAATTTAAGTAGAAGGTCTCGGGTTCGATTCTCGGCAGGGGTAATTTGGGAATTTAAAATTTCTGAATTTTCTCTGGACTGGTCTGGTGGGAGGCTTTGGTCGGGGCTAGTTACAACCCTACCGACAAAGACGTGCCGCTAAGCGATTTAGTATCCTAGTGCGATGTTATGTGAGTATGGTAGTAATAGCATACTCCCTAAAAAATTAGCCCGCTACCATCTTAGACTTCATCAACACTTATCACCAGGTGAGATTGCAGTCAAGGGCTAACTTGTAGTGCAATGAAAAAAAAAATAGCAAATTAAATTTTTACGAGTATTTTTTTACTTCACTTTGCAAAATTTATGCATTTTTTAAGCTAGGTATTGCTAACATACGATTAAGGTAATGCCTTACATTTTTACATGTGTACACGTACTGAAGTTTAACTAAACGAGACGTGCGTATAGGGCTGTCAAGGTATAGTAAAATGTTGCTTAATCCATTTCGATAAAACTACCGCGATTTTGTAGTACATCAAAAGTGCTCTGCATGACTGCCAGACTCCTTTGCTGTAACTCGTTTGAGAAGCGTTTCTTTCTGGGAACTATTACGTCATTCTAATGTTCAATACGCCGTGCAATTTGGGAGAACGTCCGATATAAAATTTCAGAAGAACTACAATTCTCTACTACATTATTCTTAAATACCTCTTTTGGCTACGTAACCCAAATTGTTATTTTATACAGCGAATTGTTTGTAAAATATTATTTATCTTTCTTCCGAAAATCAGAAAATCAAATTCAAATTCAAATTCAAAATTTCTTTATTCATGTAGGCCTGGCACAGGCACTTAAGAAGCGTTTATACATACAATATGAATATACAATATCAATAACTTCGTTCGCCAACTTAAACCTAAAGCTACGCGGGTTCCAAAGGCGCCCTGGTCTAATCTTAATTAGGCATTATTTAATAAACAAACTATCGGTTATTTTTTTTTTTAAATAATGGTGAAAACCCCATCAAATCTATTGCGTGCTCTAGGAGCAGTTAGCAGATACACTAATTAATTTTGCTCAAAAGCTAATTTATTTTGTACTAATTATACAACATGTCAATCAAAACCAATATAATACTTCACAAGCTTGAGGTACATTAAGTCTCTTAGACTCTGTGAAACCAAATTGTTTTTTTGTAAACCACTGCCATAGTTTTTACTGAAATAAATCAAATACAGCCCTAACATGACATGCTTAAATCATGTGATTCCAGTGACTTTATTAGGCACGCGTCGCGTAGCGTAGGTACTATGCGCGTGTCGGTCTTTTAACTTCAATAGAGTTGTCATAAGTAACTTAAGTAAACAATCTTTTGAATTCGTTTGGATAGAAAAATAAATATGGTTCTATTGATTTAATATTTTTACAGGGCGATTCCCAATGAAATACACTTATCACCCATGAACAAGGAAATGCGACCCCGCACCGCTAAACGCAGCGTAGGTCGGCCCCCAACGAGGTGGACAGATGACGTCAGGCGAATCGCTGGGAGCCGCTGGAGGCAAGCGGCCCAGGACCGTGGATTGTGGAACTCCCTACAAAAGACCTATGTCCAGCAGTGGACGTCCATTGGTTGAGATGATTATGATGATGCTGACCCTTGAATATTATTTACAAAAAAAAAAAAAAATAATTAAATAATTCGGTTACACATTGTATAGAAAATAATGATGGCACACGAATCTCTTATTAAACTAGGTACAGCGACGTGTTAACCATGTGCTATTTTTGCCTACTCCAGGAGATACAGAATGTAAGAAAAGCACTACTTTTAGACCACCCAATTTAGTTTAGCTAAGAGATTCGGTACAACAGAATCCGCATCTATCTAGGCTTTTGAGAACTAGTTCTACCATGACAACAACTTCGTTCGGATGATACCATAGCGAGGTTATATAAATGACAATACCAAACGTTGCTCTCTTAGTTGAGAAGAGCATGAACAACTAAGGGCGCGGAATCCTATTGAAGCCACGATACAATCTAAGATGCAGTGCACTTAGTTTGCGATAGCATCGCGTGGAGATTGACATAAAAGTAGGCGAAGCCGGGCACTTGGCCTATGTGATTGACGTACTACGTGTTAATGGTGCGCGGGAGTTAAAACGTTTTGTTATTGATTTAAGTGTTCAAATATAATAGGGTGATGATTTTTATATTGAAAATATTATTTGCAGTGTACAAGTGGCAGTGTAGAAGCAATGATATCCTAGTGGGTAGGACCTCGACTTTACTTTCGGCAGGCCGAGTTCGAAACCCAGCCTACAACTTTTTTAAGCAATTGCCACTAAATCACTGGCTTCAATGGTGAAGGAAAACATCGTGAGGAAACCTGCATGCCTGAGAGTACTGTACAAAATGCTCAAAAGTGTATGGAGTCCACTTCACATTTCTGCACAGCTTTATCAACTATCATATGACGGTCGATTGGCGCAGTGGGCAGCGGCCTTGCTTTCTGAGTCCAAGGCCGTGGGTTCGATCCCCACAACTGGAAAATGTTTGTGTGCTAAACATTAATGTTTTTCAGTGTCTGGGTGTTTATTTGTATATTATGTATTGTATATTATTCATATAAATATTCATCAGTTATCTTAGTACCTATAACACAAGCTACGCTTAATTTAGGTCTAGATGGCGATGTGTGTATTGTCGCAGTATATATATATATATATATATATATATATATATATATATTTGTCACATCAACATAGGCGCACAAGTGTAAATAGGTAATATCCAAATAATATATGTGTAATAATTATAAATGAGGGAAAACTAAAACTAACGGGGGTAAGATAAAAGTTAAATCCAAGGGATATAACTTTTGTCCCTTTTGTCAGAATCTAATTCCATAAAGCACTCATCTGCCCACGCATAGCATATAAGTACTTATTTTACTTATAGAGCTATATTAGAAAATTATATTGAAATATCTTCAAACTGTATGAAGTAATTAACTGGAAGACGCGAAGTTAAGTTCCTGTATTTAATATTCAACCTCATTTATCTAGCGAAACAAATTCTAGACACTAATAAGGTACTCTTTATGGCCCGATTATAGCTTCATAAGGCTTTTATTGCCTAAGGAACAATTAGCTACAACTCTTTACTGACGTGTAACTAAATGTTGTCTGTAACTTTACAGTTCGCAATAAACAATCAATTAACTTGAATGTTCGATAGAAATTAGTTTTAAAATTGTGTTTACTGATCACGTAAATGTTTTGCGTCTTCTGTCGGCAGATCAGAATACAGCGGTCACCACCTTTCCACTCCTCGCAGGTGTCGTACGAGGCGGCTAAGGAAATATAACAGAGAACGGCCAGTAGCGTCCACTGTGCTCCTACGGAGATCACCAACCCGGCCCGGCCCGGTCCAGCAGTGGACTTCTCTCTCTCTCTCTTCTTCAGTTTTCTGTTTACATTTCTATCTGTTGGGTGGCTTCAGCCATGGCTAGATACCATCAAAGTCAAAGTCAAAAATACCTTTATTCAAGTAGGCCCATAGTTGGCACTATTGATGTGTACATAAGAATTACACGGTAGTGAGATGATGGCGATAACTACCTTCGTTAACTTAAAACTAAAGCTACGAGGGTTCCAAATGCGTCCTGGTCTAAGAAGAAGCCAACAAAATTAGATTAAAACAGAATTAATTTAAAATTATTTGAAGAGCAACCTGTTTAGAGCAATAATTCACAACCCAAGCTTTTTTATCGATTACGTAGTCCTTTATTCTATAATAGGACTTTTCCATCGATTTTCATCCTACCGACAAACCCTTCCGCCGAGTGAATTAGAGTTTTTTTTAAATATATATATACGACTATATATGTACATTTATATGCACCACCTACCACAGCCTGTATACATTACACACTGTACTACTGTATACATTGTACAGCGATAAGGCCGCCAAATTGTATACATTGCGTTAAATTTGTATTTACAATTTTTCTGTATGTTTGTGTGGTGTACAATAAATGTGTATTCATTCATTCTTTTTTTTTTAGTCTTCTTATATTTCATCACCCTATGTCCATCTATCTGAAACGTAGGTACAGCCTCATGTGAACTTAGCAACCACGGCCTTTAGACCGGAACACAACAAAGCTTTGCGGCAATAATAAACATGGCGGTAGAAAGAATACTTCCCAAAACAAAAAGCTATATACTACTAAAGGAAGCTAGTGAATAATTTCAATTACAAATACAGATATCAAAGTGATGGAAGAAGACGATATATTTTGTGCGCCACCAGTGCCCATCATTTTCGTAGGTAACATAAAAGGAACATCTCATTATTTAAAATAATACCAAAATAAATCGCGGTGATAATCACCGTTATGGTAGTGCGCATAATAAAAACAAATTATACAACGCGAGTGGCACCGAAAGTCGAACAAGTAAACAAGACAAGAGCATAACTCTCTGAAAGGGCCCATCATCTTGTTGGTCCCATTTCAAGTCGCGCTTAGTTTGGTCGCAAACGTTCCGGCCGTAGCAACCGGAGATAATACTTAATGAAAAAAATTCAAAATTCATTTATTTCAAGTACGCCTATACCAGTCTGTGTACATTAACTCTACCATCATCTATTATTGTTATTAGCAATTTTTGGTATTTTATTCCATCAAACAGCCTGTTGGCGCAGTGGGCAGCGACCCTGCTTTCTGCATCCAAGGCCGTGTGTTCAAAAAAATGGAAAAAAATGTTTGTGTGATGAACATGAATGTTTTTCAGTATCTGGGTGTTTATCTGTAAATTATATGTAATTATGTGTATTACATTCATAAAAAAATATTCATCAGCTATCTTAGTACCCATAACACAAGCTACGCTTACTTTGGTCGTAATATATTTATTTATTTATCATGTGCCGTGTGGTGATGATGCAGTTTACGGTAGCGGGCTAACGTACTAAAGATAATACACTTATATTAAAACCATACGCCTACGTTTTCAATACGGCAGCGTACCGGAACGTCTAAGTCTTATCAAAATAAAAACACACAACCATTAATACGTGTGATTGCATTGCCTGACCTGGGAAGACCTGCGAAGACCTCTGTAAAGAACGAAAAAAAAAATTTTATAAGTATGATATTTGCCGATTCCTATCATACACTTAACCATTTATTTAATAAGTTACTCTATAGGGTAGCCCGTTACCATGTTTGGCTGTATCCCCACTTTACCAACAGGTAAGATTGAACTCAAGGATTTGTACTGGAATAAAAATAATCAAAAAATTTGCTTAATTACATCATCTTCATCATCAGGTCAACCAAAAGACGTCTATTTCTGGACATAGGTCTTATGTTTAGAATTCCAAACGCCACGGTCTTGTGCCGCTTGGGTCCAGCGGCACCCTGCGACTCGTTTGGTGTCATCCATCCATCTCGGCGGGTGTCCACCAACGCTGTGTTTATCGGTCGACATTCCAGCACCTTTAGATCCCAACGTCTATCTTCTGATCGGTTCTCCGAGCTTTGCTCGGTTACGTACTTAAACGTCAATGTATTGAAAAGCGGTTATGTAAAAAATTTAAAATAATTTTATAAAAATGTTTGCATATTAATTTTGTTGAATGTATAGCGGCACAGATAATTCTAAGAGCGAAATAACTAGTTATATACTCACTGTTCTGGTTTAATACCGTATCTCAGTGGAGTGTTTTCGCGTGTGCGGCCAACTTTACATATATTTATGCATAATTCTCAAGTTGATCACAGATAGCCTGTCTCTTAAGGTCGAAAGTCCATAATTTGATCGTTACGAATCGAAATATGATCCTATAGCCTTTTCAATAGTCTCTTAAATAACGTAAGACTTCTTTAAAACGTGTTCATTTTAAGATTCGGAAATAATTAATTGTACTCGCTTCTGTGCTTGTTTCCGAAATGAAGCTATAACATTTTATTTAAACCGGTACTTTATTGGACGTTTTCTTAATCCTTCCTGGGTTTTAAGCGATATCGTTACCCGTTTAGTAATCCCCTACTAATATTGCAAATGCGAGGTATGTTTGTTGGTTTGCACGCCGCAACGGATCAATAAGTTTACGTGGTTTTATAACCGACTACAAGAAAAAAAGCTGTTTCTCAATTCAGTTGTGTTTTTATATATTTTTTTTTAGGTTTGTCACCTCAGAACTAAGTCTTTTACTATCGAAATTGGAAAATACTTTTTTTATTGAATGACTTAACGAAATGGCATAAATTTGAATATTTTTAATTTAGATGAAACTTTAAAGTAAGATATCTTATATTTTGGAATGATGTACATAATACATATCAACTCATTACCGGCCATTACTACAGGGCACGGGTCTCCTCCGACAATGAGAAGGGATTAAGGCTGTAGTCTACCACGCTGGCACAGTGTGGATTTGTGGGCACAGAATACATTACAATCTAACCTGGTGGTAGTGAAGATGCAGTCTTCGATAGTTAAATAAATAAATATACTCCGACAATAGATACATCGCCATCTAGCCTCAAAGTAAGTGTAGCTTGTGTTTTGGGTACTAAGATGACGGATGAATATTTTTATGAAAAATATTCATAAATACTTTTAATATGCTGATAAACACCCAGACACTGAAAAACATTAATGTTAGTCACAAAAACACTTCCCAGTTGTGGAAATCTAATCAAATCCGCAAACGTCGAGATGATAGCGGGCTAGCCTTTCAGGCGTATGGCAGTTATTATATGAAACCTTAACCCCTTATTAGCTTCTAAGCGGAATCATACCGGAACCGGAGCTTGGCGGTCGGTCCATCTGTGGTATACTATTTTCTGGCAAACAAAGGAATTTCTTTGTCTCCGTGTCATGAAACTTCCGCATTTCAACAAGGAAGCATGGATACAGTAAATGCAAGCAAAGACGCAGGCATAACTAGTATTATTGATAATTTCTTTCGTTTTTTATCGTTTATTAGCTTATAAAAATAATGTTATGATCAATGAACGAGGAATTTTTCTCTGAGACATGCTTGTTGTGTTTGTAAATATAGTCATTTGTAGAAATTAAAAGTGCAGATTTTTTAATTTTATTATTCCTCTACAAGTTAGCCCTTGCCTGTAATCTCACCTGGTGGTAAGTAATGATGCAGTCTAAGATGGTAGCGGGCTAACCTGTTAGGGAGTATGTAATTCATACCCCATCGGTTTCTAGGCGACATCGCACCGGAACACTAAATCGCTGAGCGGCACGTCTTTGTCGGTAGGTTGGTAACTAGCCACGGCCAAAATATAGAAAATACAAATTCCCGTATTACCCCTGCCGGGAATCGAACCCGGGACCTCCTGCTTAAATTCACAGCGCTCACCGTTGCGCCAGGGAAGTTGTCAAAACCGATAAAAAGTCATATTAAACAAATAGCTTTGCGAACTTGTCCACCATCATCAGCATCATATCAACCCAGTACCAGCCCACTACAGGGCACGGGTCGTCCCCCACAATGAGAAGGGGTTAAGGCCGTAGTCCACCACGCCGGCCCAGTGCGGATTGGTGGACTCCACACACCTTTGAGAACATTATGTAGAACTCTCAGGCATGCTCACGATGTTGAACCAAGTGTTGTTTTATTTACCTCAAACGCACATAACGGGGCGCTGGTATTCGAACTCGGCCCCCCGAAAGGGAAGTCAAGCTCCTACCTACTAGGCTATCATACTTATATATAATTATATTATTTTGAATGCGGGTTGGTGGAATTATATCCAATAATACGCTTGGGCTAAGATTCCCGTAGATGTCTGTTTACCTAAATTAATTCAACTCGTGCTGTGACTTTGTTTATAATAGCAATATTTATCACTTGTCGAAACATCGTCTTATTTGGCCCGTGAGAAAAATCAAATCGTGAATTTGTGAACTTCTCGATAGTTGAATCGAATTGAGTCCCGTTTTATGACGATCAGGTTGCGCTCTTTTACCGTCGAATTATTCATAAATCCGGCGAGAATTCGAGATCTCGATTGGTCACGATCGATTTTCTAAATCGAAAAATGCCCCACGGGCTAATGGTATGTGAAAATAAAGATATCGGACCGAGTTGATTAATTTAATCGAGTTATTAAAAATTATAATTCTCTGATCAACAGAAGCTAATCGTTTTTGTTTGATCATCTTTTTTATTTATTTGTGATTTCACTATGATTGCTTTTAAAAAGGTTGCTATGAACATAATTGCTACTCAAATGTAGGATTTACAACATTGTTAAATCGATCCTAGCAGATACCAGAGTAATCAAGAAAACGCTAATTTACAAAAAAAAATAATAATAATGATTCCAAGACGGTTTTTCTGCCATAGCAGAGAGAAGACCTGTTCTGATCAGCAAGATTGAAGGTAGAATAATAATGATATTTATTTTGTACCTGCACAAATCTCTGAACTAACAGACACGCAATATTTTCCATTATGTTCTCGCTAAAACATGCCAAATTATTTTAGTTTTGAAGTCTGTGTCTGTTTTATTCACACCATTAATAAGTTAAAAACTAAAATTTAATTTAGTAAAACTGTAAATGTAACAACTGAGAATATCAAAAATTTCCAGTAAAATCTTCCACACAAATCATAGAGTCAATAAAGCCAGAAAGACTTGACAGTGACAAAGGCCTACTTGAAATAAACAAATTTTAATTTTAATTGCTCTTTGTCTTGCTCTAGTTAGAGATAAATAAAAAAACTAGCACCTACAGCTGAACTGACGTTTTTTTAATTTAGTTTCCAATGTGAATAAACTCATAAATTTCGAGTCGACCACCGCAGTAGTTTAAATAAAATCGAATGTAATTGCAAAGTAATTTCTTGTTGCAAGGCTGTATTATTTTTGAATGCAATTAAGGTGCACACACACTACAGTGGTTTGTTATTTTGTTTAATCTGTTATGAGAAACTGGTTTCATATCTGATGTTGCAAGATACTTTCTACTAATTTCCGTAATTAAAAGATTATTTTACAAAAAATATATTTGTCTGCGATGTCATTGCATATATTGTTGTGCTAGACAATTATTTTTTTTAAGACCAAATATTATTTTAAGAATTTCAATTTTGAACGAAAGCTTAATATTCGTTCAAAATCTGATATACTTATAGCAAATACCACCAGTAAGCTTCAAGACGTCAATTCCTATGAAATAAATTTTAATATCCCTGTTATATAAATCATAGTCTAGACTTTTCGTCTCTGATAAAAAACAATACACATTCAAAATTTAATGCTTAACAACTATGATAACTAAAAAACAACACTCAGATAATACAATTTATAAGTATTTACATATTAAAATTGATAACTCAAAAAGTTAAATGGAATACACATATTTTAAGCAAAAATAATTCTGCATCGCGCTAACGAAATTTTCTAACTTTTGAAGTTAACGGTCTCGCGTAGAGGAAAGATATGAAGTTTTTTAGTAACAGTTATATGTCTGATCAACTATTTCGCATATAAACAAAGCGAGCCTTCGGAGGGCATGTAAGGAATAAGTCCAACAAAGACCACAAACCTAAGACGTAGGTGCTAAACCTCATGCGTCTGTAATAACCTGGAAACCCCGCTCTTCCAAACGGAACAAAGCAATGCCGCTTTTCTGCAGACAGAAGCATCGAAGTACTTGCCTCAGGCGAGCTCTGTCATAAAAGTTCTACAACTGCTACAGTGAGAAGCCTTACTATGATCTTCTACCCAAAAATCCAGCTTTTTTGTGCACCCAGTTTTTTTCAAATGCGCCAAAACTGTTTTGTGGTTAATTCCCAGTTCTTCAGCCACGTTGTAACTACTGATATGCCAATCTTGCTCCACTTTTTTAAAATGGCATCCATTTTATCCGTAACGCACTATTACGGAGCGAGGTCCAGCTTTGACATCAAAATTTCCGGATTGAAATGCTTAAACCAAATTTGTGCTACTCTCACAGACGCTGCACTAGGTCCATAAACATCGCAAACTGTTTTCGCGTCTTGCGTTGCATTTTTACCTATTTTGTAAAAAAAATTAAAATGTATCGAATTTCTTCATTAGATTCACTCATCTTAAGTATGAAAAACAAATAAAAATCACACATTTTCATAATTTGAATTTGGAATTATCTTCTTTAAAATTATATATACCAAACCAGCCAGATACAAATAGTATAGCCAAAGAGATTTTATTACAAGTTCTTACATACTATAATGCGAAAAGACTTTTTCCCCAAACTATTATTCAGGTGGGTATAAACAGTTGACCCGCAGATCCTGTATAATATATTCGAAATAATTGCCTCTCATCTCATTTTGACAGCCGGCTGGCGCATTAGGCAGCGACCCTGATTTCTGAGTCCAAAGCCGTGGGTTCGATTCGCACAACTCGAGAATGTTTATGTGACGGACATGAATGTTTTCAAGTGTCTGTATGTTTATCTGTATATTATAAGTATTTGTGTGCATTAAATTAATTGAAAAATATTAATCAGCCGCCTTAGTGCCCATAACACAAGCTACGCTTACTTTGGGCCTAGGTGGCGATGCGTGTATTGTCGCGGTATATTTATTTATTATTTTATTAATTTCGTAGTAATAGTTACAATGATTTCTTCGTAAACAACGGCCATAATGTATCTCAAGCCTAAAATCGGCGGCATCCATTTTGTGATATTTAATCTGGAGCAGCATGATCTTGTGTACGAATTTCGTATGCCAATGAATTACCGATAATTATTACATGATTTCGTTCGCATCGACACGGTGGACCTCCATTATTGTCGTTTTTTTAATTTTCTTATTTCCGAACCGTATTATGTCTCAAATTATTCAGACTACACCACTGATATTATAAACACAGATGCAATACATCAACGTCAATATCAACAGTATATAATATCCTACTGCAGAGAACAGGTATACTTTATTTTAGGAGATATTAACTATACTGGGGAGCACGAGAACTTAGCCTTAGTTACTCGTATTATATTAAGACAGCCGGTTGGTGCAGTGGGCAGCGATCCTGCTTTCTGCGTCGAAGGCCGTGAGTTGGATTCCCACAACTTTATAAATGTTTGTGTGATGGAACATGAACGTTTTTCAGTGTCTGGGTGTTTATCTGTATATTATTAGTATTTATTTATTTATTTATGCTCTTTATTTGCACACAAATAAAAATACAGAAGAAGAATATAAAAAAGACAAAGACAAAAGAAGTATACAAAAGGCGGCCTTATCGCTTTGTAGCGATCTCTTCCAGGCAACCTTAGGATAAGGATAACATACTGCCGGTTTATTTTTGTATATTATATTCATAAAAATATTTATCAGCTATCTTTAGTACCCATAACACAAACTACGCTTACTTTAGGTCTGGATGGCGATGTGTGTATTGTCGAGTATATTTATTTATTTATGTATCATACATAGATTTCAGGAGCTTGTAAACTTCTATATTTACACAGTTAAGTTTAACATAAAAGATGTAAAGTTAACTCAAATTTAGTATCTTATGTTAGCGGATACCCACCTGACAGTTACTACTGTTCGTCACTAGAACATTGGTTAATATAAAACTGCTTGAATACATATAATTTGCTTTATATAATTCGTAGTAATTCTCAATTAAATATTTAATTATTTTCTGTATCAAGCAATTGTAAGGGGAAACTGCCTGACTATAGTTCAAAATGTAATAAGTGAAAACTAGTATTATTCAAGTCCCATCCTTACGTTCTCCAACACTTATCTCAAAGCGGCCTTTTTATTTTCAAAAAACAAGAAAATAGTTTTGTACAGCGTGATTGTCTTACACATTTGATATATCTACGTTCCAGTAAATATTTCCTTGAACTCATAAAACCGAAACTTTGCCTCTTGAAGGGCTCTTTCAAAATCAATTTTCTTATTTATTCTGGATGTTAAAAGCAGGTATTGACTACCCATAACTTAGATGAAGGAATGTAGAATAGGGTTGTCACTTGAAATTCTTGTCTCTAAATTGTATATGTAAAAACACATCATAAAGTTCCCGGAGGATTTATAAAATACTTGCGGACCCACGCTACTTCGTCCGCGTATGAGTCAATCGAGAAGCAAGAATCTGATGCATAATAATCATCGCGTCCTAGCTTTGTACCTACTATTATTTTACGATGTATACTGAGTTAGTAAGTTGTCATTATTATAGTTGATACATACATACATACATACATCCATCCTCACAAACTTTCGCATTTTTAAGTAGGATGCATGGATGGAGGATGGATGATGACGATCGCATGCATTCGATCATGTCCCAAATGCCTTGCGTTCAACTTCATTTCGCGCTTCTCGTTGCTCGTCAGTTTAACTTGTTCTTGTATATCTTTGACTTGCAGCATTACGAGTTCTGCGACTTAAGTTTGTACGTCTAATTTTCATAAACGAAAATTCAACTGTAAATCATAGAAAACTATTGTATTCTTCTTTATAACCTGGTATATCACTTGTTACGTTATAAACGTTCATGTGATTCTATCCAAACTTACCAAAACTCCATATTAAATTGAACTTTTAATATTAGGCGTGATGGCTCTAAACTAACCGTGATTCACACTAAGAGATTCAGTTTTTTTACATCCTTTTTTTGGGAAATAATAAGTTAATTATTTTACATGTATTTTCTATGAATAAAATAACTTCGATCGAAGCATGTGTTTTAAACGATATTCAGTTTTTTACATCCCCTTCAAGTCATTTCTCGTTTATGGCTTTTGTCTGTGCCAACTGGGCACTACATCCTCTTATGATATTTGCAGCACGCATTCTGTCAATTCTATGTCAAATGTCATAATGTTACATTAAAAAAAGTTTATTTTGTCCAAAGGTTAGATTAAAAATAATATTATACGGTTGTTAAGTTTTCTTAAATAAGTATTCTTAAATTTTCCAATTTTCCTGACAATAACAAACACAACAAAAAACAAAAGTGAAATCGGTCCAGCCGTTCACGCGTGATGGCGTGACCTAGTGATATAGGGATTCATTTTTATATATATAGATAATAAACGGGGGTAAACTTCTTCTATTCTATGTTCCCGTGCTTTAGCAGGTGGACACGTTAATTATATCCCCTGTCAGGGGATATAATCGGGGGATATAATTTATATCTCCTGCCTGTGCTAGCCCTGCAGGTGGGTCATATTATGCTTGTTTGTTAAATACGACGTCTGGGTGTTTATATGTATATTATAAGTATTTATGTATATTACCCATTCATAAAAATATTCATCAGTCATCTTGGTACCCATAACACAAGCTTACTTTAGGGCTAAATGGCGATTTGTGTATTGTCCTAACATGTTTATTTATTAAACACCCAGGTCCTTAAAAACAGTCAACATTTTCCAGTTGTGGGAATCGAACCAACGGCCTTACACTCAGAAAGCAGGGCCACTGCCCACTGCGCCAATCGGCCGTCGTATGCTGCGCGTACTGCGTACAATACTTGAACTATGGACAAAACTATATATTTTTTTTTTTTTATTCCAATTCAAGTTAGCCCTTGATTGCAATCTCGCCTGATGGTAAATGATGATGCTGTCTAAGATGGTAGCGTGCTAACTGCTAACCCGTTAGGGAGTATAGCTGCAGTCATACCCCTTATCGGTTTCTACTCGGCTCTTATCAGTGGAATCTGCCTTCCAAACCGGTGGTAGAGTCACTACAAACAGACTGACTTGACGTTTCAATAGTGCTTATTAATTAGGCCTACTTGAAATAAATGTATTTTGAATTTAGAATTTACTCGACATCGCACTGGAACACTAAATCATTAGCGGCACGTCTTTGTCAGTAGGGTGGTAACTAGCCGCGGCCGCAGCCTCCCACCAGACCAGATTAGAGAACATTAAGAAATTATAAATAACCAAATTACCCCGCTGGGAATAGAATCCGGGACCTTCTCAGCGCTCTCCGTTGCGCCACGAAGATCGTATTCCTACTCAATGCTTTGGCATTTGTTAGTGACAACCCTAAATTTAAAAAAAAAACAGTTTTTCTACGAAAATACTTACATGAGATCTCGATAACCGAATTTTCAATTAAGTGTCATAATGATTCTGAGGAAATTTATTATTTCACCCCACAATTTGGGTACGTGCAGTCGTTAATTACGCTAAGTGGGGCTCGACGGGAATAATGAGTGGTGCGTGGTGTAATAATGATATGGTGGTGTATTGCAATCTGATGTTTGGAACTCATGTAGAAGTTAAGCATAGAATATTGGACGGCCGATTGGCGCTGTGGGCAGCGGCCCTGCTTTCTGAGTCCAAGGCCGTGAGTTCGATTCCCTCAAGTGGAAAATGTAAGTGAACATGAATATTTTTCAGTGTCTGGGTATTTATATGTATTTTACAAGTACCTATTTATGTCAATCTATATATATAAAAGAAAGTTAGTTACACCATTTATAACTCTAGAACGGTTGGAACAATTATTATGGCTTTTGATTTTTTGGACTCCTCTTAGACTGGAAAAAAACAAGTTCGCCGGGACAGCTTAACTAGCTGTTAAGCTGTCCCTGCGAACATTTTCATAAAAATGTTCATCAGACATCTTACCACCCATGACACCAGCTATACTTACTTTGGGGCTAGATGGCGATGTGTGTATTGTCGCAGTAGATTTTTTTTTAATATATTTCCATTTTATACCATTGCAAGTTAGCCCTTGACGGTTTGGCGGTCTCTGTGTTGCCAACTAGATGGCGCCACGACAACCTACATCGCGCAATCAAAGTTTTCATAAATGAGAGCAATATATTATGTTACTAGCCCCCACGACTTTGTCTGAGAATGAGTCAATTTCAAAGATAGACTTATGCTGTTGTGGACTTTTTTCTCATACTCATAAACCGAAAACAAAGGACGTTATTAAGTTTTTTTGAAGTTATATTTCTTTTGGGAAAAATGATCAGAGTAAATTTTTACGACGCGCGAGCACACCGTCACGAAAAACCGACACCCTGAAGTTAGCTATAGTCAACCATTTTGTTTTTCAATAAAAGATTTGACACTGTTTGCTTTCAGTTGTCAAAGTATGCGAGCTCATTCCGGTGATTTAATTGATTCAACTGTACAAACAAAAATCTAAAATTTTAATGATGAAACTTGGTTTTCCGACAGTGAGATAGTGAGATAACTAGATAATGCGTTTTAATAAATCTTTCAATGTACTAAATACCTTTTGCTATTGTTAGAGTAGTTTTTTCTACAAACTCAGAACAAGGCAAAAGATAACATTTTTGAAAAGATTTTTTTCTTGAATTCACCAAAGAAGTACAACTTCTAACACGTGTACACACACACGCGTTATTTTTTTTTTTTAATATTTAGTATATCATTAAATTTGTGCAAAAATTATCTTTTTTAGACACTTTTGAACTTTATATCAAAGAAATGACGAATGACTAGCAGTCACCATTTTCCCTAATATACAGTCACAAGATTTTACCCTAAACAGGGTAAAATCATTAGAAGATCTCCCAATTGAAGAGCTAGACTGTTTGAAACTAACTGGCAAATTTGTCAAAACTATTCATCATTTTGCCGTAACTATATCCGTTTATTCAGCGCGCCCAACGGAAACTCTCGTAGCGTGATTTTTTAGATTTTTTATAGATAAATGAACGATATAACACAAAAAGTCTTTTCCAATTCGATAAAGGGATTTCTGAGATTAGAGCTTTCAACCAAACCAACTCTTTAATAATTATTAAGGCAGTTAGCGACCATATTATTAGTAAGGTGATAGCGCAATGGCTAGGAGCTCGACTTCACTTTCGGGGGGCCAAGTTCGAATCCCAGCTGGCACCTATAACATTTCTAAGTAATGTGCGTTTTAAGTAATTAAAATTATCATTTGCTTCCATGGTGAAGAAAAAAATCGTGTTAACTGAGAGTTCTACATAATGTTCTCAAAGTTATGTGGAGTCTAGAACATATGCACAATAAGAGAAATTATAGTGCATATGTTTTTTTTTATTCCACTATAAGTAAGCCCTTGACTGCCATCTCACCTAGTCGTAAGTGAGTGAAGTCTAAGATGCTAGCGGGCTAACCTGTTAGGGAGTATGGTAGCCATATCCCTAATCGGTTTCTACGCGACATCGCACCGGAACGCTAAATAATAATAATAATACGCTAATTAAATATTTTTTTTGCAACAAATTCCGGTTTTCTGTATAACTTATAGTGATTATTAACAAAACTCGCAGTCTTCGTATAACTTTTTCTTTCTAAGGCTGACTCTCTTTATTTTTTATATGAAACTTTTTTGAACAAAAAAGAAAGCAAAAAATAATAGTGATCAAACACACGTTTTGTGCACTGAACATAACCTGCATCGATCTCTGCG
Source organism: Pararge aegeria (assembly GCF_905163445.1). Taxonomy (NCBI): domain Eukaryota; kingdom Metazoa; phylum Arthropoda; class Insecta; order Lepidoptera; family Nymphalidae; genus Pararge; species Pararge aegeria. The sequence continues at coordinate 1,824,433 of NC_053195.1, read as the reverse complement.
AATCGAAATTACAAAGTCAAACTCAATAAGATAATTTGGATGATACCAATGCTTGTGACTAGCAAATCCGATTAATCCGTTGCAGCAGTGGGTGCGTTGCGGTCAGAGCGAGTCAGTGGACGCGAACCTTTAATAACCAATTTTTTTTTTTTTTTTTTTGATTTAGGCAATAACGATTATTGTTTCAATTCGAGTAGAATTTAATAGGCACGTCTTTGTCGGTAGGTTGGTAACAAGCCACGGCCAAAGCCACCCACCAGACAAAAATGTGGCTTTCAAAGTAAACCTTTAGAAGTATTGTAAACTCAGTAAGTAAAAAGAAACAATTTCTTTGTTTACATTCACCAAAAAATTCAAACTCATTCTTATTAATTGACGTAGTTAAGTATCAGCCAATTGTTAATGCATGTTTATTAACGATGAAAATATCATTAAATTTTGCATATTATCTTATCGACAATTCGGCATATCTTAAGAGGTTTAGCACCTAGTGGAATTTTAAGGGTCAAATTTGTCTGGACGTGTCTCACACAGTAATGTAATTGACGGCCGAGTGGCTCAGTGGGCAGCGACCCTGCTTTCTGAGTCCAAGGCCGTGGGTTCGATTCCCACAACTGGAGAGTGTTTGTGTGATGAATGTTTTTCAGTGTCTGGGTGTTTATCTGTATATTATAAGTATTTATGTGTATTATATTCATAAAAAAATATTCATCAGCTTTCTCAGTACCCATAACATAAGCTACGCTTACTTTGGGGCTAGATGGCGATGTGTGTATTGTCGTAGTATATTTATTTATTTATTATTATATTATTTAATTTCTAGTAAAGCTTATTGTCATACATGCTTGAAATTTAATAGGCCAATAATTATTTAATACACAAACACGCCTAGTGGGTAACATTTCGGCTTTCCGTTTGGGGGTACCGAGTTTGACCCTTATCACCTGTAACTTTTCGGAAAACCGCCCTTGCTTTGACGCTGCAAAAAATTGGTTGTCTGTAAAGTCGGCTTACTGACGATAGTTGAACGTGACAACGTCGTAAGAAAATACTGATGCAATGGTTGCATTTTTCAAAAGAAAATTTTAATTTTATTTCTCTGATAGATATTATCGTTGCTATAAACAATCGACACCACATTTACTTTTCACTGCACTTCATCCTTGCGGAAAACATGTACATGTAAATTATTGTATAGAAGCTGTCCACGCGGACGCATCGCTCACTCAAGTAGGAGAGAGAAAGATGTCGAACGCGGAGGCCGACTGTGCCTCATTGTGTCGCTAGTTACGCGCTCTCGCTTGCACTTCAAGCCTTGAATGGAACGCCTTAGATCGGGGTAACGCCGCATACGTCATGCTTTTTCGTGCGTGCAGCCGGCTCCATCGAATTATAAGACGTTGTCACGTCAAAAGCATAGCGCAAAGAGTTCTATAAAATATCCTCATAAGCGTGTGATGTCTACCAAGCCGCACTTAGCCAGCGTGGTGGACAGCGGCCAACTCCTTCTCATACTGAGAGAAGACTCGTATCATGTAGAGCCTGTAAGGGTTGATGATGATGGAAATAGACTTTTTTAGAGCGAGAACAACAAGTGAAACGAGCGAGCAAGCGAACGTGTCTCCTCATAGTCTATAGATTGTTCGGCATGTTATGCTTGCAGCTATCCCGAATTAAGTTACGACCTTGATCACGTGACATTCAAGTCAAGTATCTGTCTGCTTGCAGATGAAATATTAAAGGTTTCAAATATGTTACGAACCGTACTACAAGCATATTACACATCGGTGTGAGAGACGGCCGTTAAAGGATTTTAATTCAAAATAATAATATGTCCTCATACCTTGTTAACGCATCTTCACCAATTTGCCTATAATTATCTCAATAAGGTACCGCCTCAAAACATTTTGATTAAAGCCCCGTTTCAGTGTTAAAAACTGTGAGAAATTCACGATTCTCCTTCCTCACTGCAATTATAATTTATGAATTATTTATTAAGTTAGCAACATTTTTAGTTGATAGCTATAAGGCTGGCCACAGAGCTTCAGTTACGTACCTACTATAAAAACGATCGCAATTATTACATAGTAAAGAAACACTAATGACGACCTTCCTGGTGCAACGGAGAGCACTGTAAATTTAAGTAGGAGGTCCCGGATTTGATTCCCCGTGCCGTGCCTGATTACCAGCCTACCGACAAAGAGGTGTTGCAAAGCGATTTAGTGTTCCGGTGCTATGTCGTGTAGAAACCGATTAGGGGTAGGTATAACAACCATACTCCCTAACAGGTTAGGCGGCTACCACCTTAGACTGCATCGACTTACCACCAGGTGAGATTGCAGTCAAGGGCTAACTTGTAGTAGAATAAAAAAAAGCTGTCGTATGTACAATAAACTCAAATAGTAGGTAGTCGATGGATTCATTTCAAGATTTTACACAGCGTTTGAAGTTTATACAATAATGTTTGCGCGTACTTTTTGTGTCCAAGCTCTCAGAGCAACGGGAATTAAAATTAAATTGCGCAAAAACCATATAATGACTGCCCTATTGGAACTGGAAGGGCTTATAATGTTTGCCTACGAATCAAGAAGTTCTGAGTTCAATTCCCGAGTTGGTTAAAAATAGTTAATATTAATTTTATATGACGCGAGCGACTGGTAAGTGTGCAAGTGAATTATCGAAATTACTTTGTATAAAAAATATGCATGAAATATAAGTTCTTTAAATAAAATAAATATTGCATGATTTAAAGCAAAATCATGAGGTAATTAGATATTAAACCTAGAAAACATATCAATTTGCAACTAAAACCAAAATTGAATGGCTTAATTCATTCAATCAATTCAATATGTAATAAAGGAATTAACTGCATGGTCTAACCCGCCGCATAAGATTGTGTAAATGAATAAAAATCTTCTATCAAAAAAATCATAATATAATAATACAAATTTAATATAAAACTAGCTGTCCCGGTGAACTTCGTCTAAAAGGAATCCAAAAAATCTAATATCATAAAAATTGGTCGTGCCCTTCTTGAGTTATGAATGGTGTAACTAACACAACTTTCTTTAATATATGTAGATATATACTACGATAATACATACATCGCCATCTAGTCCCGAAGTAAGCGTAACTGTGTTATGGGTACTAAGTAGGATGATGAATAGTATTATGAATAATATAGATAAATACTTATATACAAATTAACAACCAGACGGTGAAAAAAATTCATGTTCATCACACAAACGTTTTCCAGTTGACGGAATCGAAGCCACAGCCTCCGGACTCCGGACTCCGGACTTGGACTCCGAAAGCACTGCTCACTGCGCCTATCGGCCGAAAATATATAAATCAGTTAAAGAAAACCACAATATTGTGATCCATTTGCAATGAACTATAACTGAACTATAATATCAATTTAACTGTCACACTGCCTCAGTATTGCAGTGTATTGTTATAACAATTGCAGCGTTACACTTGGATAACGGGCAATTGCATATACACGTATGTGTTTTTTATGCGCTAAATAGTTGTGTCAAAGCCAATACAACTACTAGCACTCTTTAAAAACACCAAAACAGAAGTTTAAAATTCAAGTTTTACTAACCTAACTGTCACTTGGTTTACATCGACGAACACTTTTCTTACGCACTTTTAACACTTAAACTATTAATATATACTACTATTTATTATATAAATTAGGCGATTAAATTGGATTTGGGCACTAAAAACACACAAAATAAATTAAAATAACAAAATAAAGTACAGAGATCTTTGAACAGCTGTTATAGGCGGTGTTGAAACACCAAGAGATTAAACTTTTCTAAATAAAATAAGGTTATAATATGTGTTTAATTTTGCCCAAACTGTGGTTAGAGATAGGGGATAGAACTCCATTTAAGGCTTAGCGATACTGAATACTTTAATTTTTTTTAGATCTACAACTAAATTTAATGCCACATCAAAAAACAAAATCAAACGCAGATATAGTCGCGGGCAACAGCTATTAAATGAGTCCATCATCCATCCATAGATTGATAGTACATTAGTAACAATTTTTCCTTAACCACTAAGTAAGTGTATTGATTAGTTTAAATAATAAAAAAAAAGTAAAAAACAATACACACTCGATTGTTCCGCTCACACAGTGGCACAGTATAGAGCAGTCGAATCTGGCAGCAATACCTTAAGAATGCCGTTATCGCTAGTACGTAAACGCTGTAGAAGAGAGCTATTTTATTTGACTATTCAGTTGATCTTTACAGTATAATACTGTAAAGATCAACTAAATCATCATTGTAGACCCTTTACCGGGTCACTACAGGGCACGGGTCCGCTCTCAAAATGAAAAGGTTTCAAGCCATAGCCCACATCGCTGGCCCAGTCCGAATTGAATCATTTACACGCCCTTGAAAGCATTATGAAGATCTCTCAGGTATACAGGTTTCCTTCGCTGTTAAAGAAGTATTTTTTTTTTTAAAACGCACGTAACTCCGACGAGTTAGTTTAGTTATCATCGTCTTAGGAATCAGTTCCAACCTAGCAACAAAGCGGTTGGATTTGCCTATAAAAGGCATCTGAAACTCTTGTTGGGAGTCATTTGGTTGTCTCCCGTCAAATAGTGGCGTTGCGCCACCATCTTGTGATAAGAATGTAAATTATTTGTTTTGTGTATTTCTTTGTTTTCAAGTAAACTTAAACGTATCTGTTTGAAGTTATGTTTAAACACCTTTTATTTTAATCATTTTCCCTTCTGATAGCTAAAAATATTATATCTAAACTTACTATAACATTATTATTATAATTATTCTTGCTAGTGTAGCTAATGTGCGGACAGCCTTTAAGACATCTTGATAACGCGATTTTTCACTTTTAAAATGTTGTTGTGCGGCATTGTAATTTTTGCTTTCGGAAATTGACAAGTCAAAGGAATTCTTCATAATTAATCTTGCACCTCCTTATGCGGAAGCCAAGATGGCATGATGATTAAAACGCATGCCTTAGTACAACTTTATTTATACGAATGACAAATTCTAGCAAAACAATACTGCTTAAAACATAGCAAAATAGGGCGCTAGGCGCGCATGCATTACTTGCGTTGCCTCTTAATATATAATATACGTCAATTAGAATTTATATAAATATAATAGCGGACCCCAGCGCCATCTGTCGGGCTGATTTGTGAATCTAAACCATCCAGGATGCCAGCCAAACGCATACTAAAAAATTCATTCAAATCGGTCCAGCCGTTTAGGAGGAGTTCAGTGACATACACACGCACACAAGAAATATATATATAAAGATATTTTTAGACCACTACAAATTAGCCCTGGACTGCAATCTCACCTGGTGGTAAGATTATGCAGTCTAAGATGGTAGCCGCCTAACCTCATGATGATGGTAGCAGTCAAACCCCTAATCAGTTATTACCTAAATTGGCGCTGAGGCGATCGCAATATTGGTATATAAATATAATGGTTACATTGCCTCGCATATTTTTTTTATTTAAATGTATGAGCCGTTTCGTAACGGTATAAGTAAAGATACACAGAAAATAATCACATTTTATATGCAAAAACGGTATCAGGGTAAGAACTAATTTAACGTTTAATGAGTGGTTTCCTTTTGTGAGCGTTGATCGGGTTGATTGACCGCTGATGTTCAATCTCGCACAAGAAATACGTTTACTTCCATTTCTTTTTGCGTTTTTTAAAAACGTCTGCATTGGAGCAGCGTAGTGGGCTTGTTGTCAAAAACCATCTCTCCTATGAGAGAGGAGGTCTGTGTCCAACAATGGGAATTTAATAGGCTGATAATGGTCCTTGACTAACATAAGGATCATATTCGCCTGGTATAGTGCCCTACAATGTATCTTCATTTTCGATTTACTTATTGTTTAAGAATTTAAAGCATGTTTCATGAAATTGGATTTTTTTCACTTTACTTATCACGTTTATAAGTGTGGCGCAGTCTTCAACAGATTTATCTTTTTAAAACGCAATCGCAGATAGATATCTCCGTTACCTGATCGTGTTCAGCCACTGTTCAACATTCGCTCACTAATTAAAACAGCTATAAGTAATACCTACCGTGTAAAACCGGGCGCATGTCGTCACGTAGGGTCGCACATATTTATAACAATATCGGATTTCAATTTACTGCTGTCTTCCATCGTGTTACAGTGGATTCTGTTTCCATTTTTGCGAAACCTACGTCGTATAAGTCGCTTATAACTACGATACGGATGCATTAATCATAAATTATTTAATATACATTTTGATCCACTTTGGCATGTGATACACTCCGTAAGCTTGATAAATCGTTTTTGATGCGCGTGAGACATACTTTAAATTAATTTTAAAGAACTGGGCCTTGATTTTCTTTAATAATTCTAAAGTGTAAGATGATATCAAACGTGTAATATACACGTTTGATATCATCTTATTTTATCAAAATCAAAGACGATCAAAATCACAGATACATTCAGAGGCTTTACACTTTATGTAAGTTTAAAAGGGTTATTCGATACTTACTACTACTCCAATACTTTATATCAGTGTTGTGGATCATAAATTTGCGCGTTCAAACATAGGAGTCTTCAGGCTAAAATAAAAATTAAAGCTGTGCTCAAAGAACGATAATACTTCTATTTTAAATGTATGCAGCGCACTACGGTCCTCTGGGACGGCTGATCCACTTAACAGCTTAACTTCAACGACAACCAGACAAAATATTAACGACGGGACAGATAAATTTATATGTACATTTTTACATGGCTGCAGCACTGCAAATGCTTATCCAGATACCAGCGCACTCGTCCGACTTTATTGCCGTACGCATACAAAGTAAACGTACACTTACTATCTTTGAAAATTATTGTACTAACCGTGTTGGCCGGGTCTTATATAAATAAATTGGAAGATAAATCGTGACAGGACTAATTTCAATACAGTTTGTTTTATTGCTACAGATAATTTTTATCCTTTTATTTGAGTGCATTAACACCTTGTTACACATAAATACATTTCGTGGAACATTTTTAGAATTCGAATAATTTATATTTAATTTAAGGCAGCACAGCTTCGAATCACCGAATCCAGCATTTGGCAATACGAGGGCAGCATTGGCTAAACACGTCAATTTAGGAATGTTAAATTTCATAATTTTGTCTGATCTGATATAGTCGAAAGCTTTGGCCGTAAATATCTACCACCCTACCGACAAAGACGTGCGCCGTTAAGTGTTTTAGGATTCTGGAACGATGCCGTGTAATAAACGTCTGGTGGGAATTAGCTACCGCCCTACCGAGGTTGAACCGATTATGGGATTGGGTTTAATACATATAATATGACATACCCCTAACAGGCTAGCCCGCTACGATCTTAGACTGCAATATCATTTACCAACAGATAGGATTGCCATAGGCGTTGGAGAACAAAATGCTCGTAGTGTCTCGACTTCATACTATGTTAAATGACGAAATCTGTAAAAGATTCAGATACAATTACAAACAGTTTATGAAGTATGAATTTAAAGTAGGTACTTTTCAAAAATGCTTCAACTTTAAAATTAGAAAATACATGCCTTGCGAAAATAATATTTTAATATCTCTAAATACGCTTTGATCATCATCATAATTTCCAATATAATCATCATTTTCAAACAATTACCCACTACAAGAGAAGACTCTCAGGGTTTACTGTAGTCCATCACACTGGCCACTATTTATGGATTGGTAGACTTTACACGCCTTTATAAATATAACGGAGAACTCGCAGGCAAGCCGTGATAATATACTGTTTATCACCATCACCATAATCATCATCATATCAAACCATCAAAGGCCTACTATAAGGCACGGGGCTCCTCCCACTAGGAGAAGGGGTTAAGGCCGTAGTCCAACACACGGGAACAATGCAGATTGGTGGACTCCAGAACTCTCACGCATGCAGGTTTCCTCACGTTGTTTTCCTTCGCCGTTGAAGCAAGTGATATTTTAATTGCTTGATACGCACATATCTTATAAAAGTTAGAGGTGCGTGCTGGGATTCGACCTCGGCCCCCCGAAAGTGAAGTCGAAGTCCTACCCACTCGGCTATCACCGCTTCTTACCATTTATATATATTTACCATTTATATCAAGTGGTTTTTAATCATTAAAAATGCACATAAATACGTGAGTGTTGTACTCACAATATTATCACCACTTCCGATCACAAAGAAACCTATAACCTAATAAGACCACATTGCATTCACGTTTAAGCTCTTTCATCATCATCTTCATTATTGATGCTCTGTAAAATGTATTAGGCAAAGTTAATGAAGGATACCGTATAATTACATAGCTATGATTGTATTTTACAAAGTACATGGTACAAGTAAAACAAGTACGACAAAAAGAGGCGCAAATATCCGGGGGCGTGCAGGATCATAATGCGTGCGGTGTCGCGGGAAGCACCTAGTGTTATTAGCGCGCGGCCTGTGTAATAACAGAAGCTATTTCTTAGCTCATAAATTATTTGCGTCAATGACCAGGGTGAGAACAGATATGCTGTTAGGTAAACTTTAACTTATTAAAATTTTTACTCGCAGTAAAAGAACGTTTGTCGACCTCCCTGGTGCAGTCATTGCTGTGGTTTTATGAGTGGGAGGTTCCTGGGAATTAAGGAATTAACAATTTCTGAACTTTCTCTGGTCTGGTCTGGTGGGAGGCTTTGGTCGTAGCTAGTTACCACCATACTGACAAAGACGTGCTGCCAAGCGATTTAGCGATCCGGTACAATGTCCGGAACCGATAGCGACTAAGTTATCCATAATGTTCTTAAAGGCGTGTGAAGTCTACAAATCCGCTGCACTTGACCAGCGCACAGTGGACTGCACCGTTCTCCTTCTCATTTTGATAGGAGAACTGTGCTCTGTTGAATAGAATAGAAAAGAATACAATTTGTTTATTTACAGAACAACACAAACACACTTACATACGGAGTAACTTAAAATTTTGTACTTAATTATTAATAGCTTAAGTCTATGATGTGTTGTGCCAATAAAAAGGTTTATTTTATTTATTTAGAATACTTTATTGCACAAACTTAGAAACAATACAAGGAAACAAAAAAAAAAATAAGTAAAATTACAAACAATTAAAAAAAAAAAAAAAAAAATAATAAAAAAAAGTTAAATACAGTTGTGTGCAAAGGCGGCCTTATTGCAAAAGCAATCTCTTACAGACAACCCTTGGTGAAAGTAATAATAGAAAACAAGAGGGACAGTGCAAACAATGAAACATACACAAGCAAGAGAAAAAAAAAAATTAAAAATATATATATATATACTACATACTATATAACATACACATATAAGAATTAATAAAATAAATATATAATAAAATAAACATATATACATATATATATATATATATATATATACATACATATACATATAATAAACAAATGTATGTACCTCATAGTAATACAATCTTTTGTACTAATACTATCTATTCATAAACACAATCTGCTAGGTAATACTTAGACAATCTGGTTTTGAAGATGGGTAGGGATTTGGAATTGCGAATTTCAGAGGAAAGGCTATTCCACAATTTGGCGGACTTACAGGTAAATGAATTACTATAGGTTATATAAGGTTCTGACTCAGCTTAATGTTCCGGATACTAATGTACCCACAACGCTGGTATTCTGTCAGTACCTTTTGAGTTGAGGGAAGTCCAGTTATGAAATCACATATAAAAACAAAAAGTATGAACTTTATAAAAGAAAGTAAACTTCATAATGGAAAGGAGATGAAAATTCATTTTTATTTAACTAGGAATGGAAAAGTATGTTAGTCAGGTAATAATTTATAGTTTTTAGTAGTTATTATTGTAATATAGTGCCACATTCGATTTTTGAATGTTCAGTAGATAATAGCGATATAATTTTTTTAAAGCAAAGTTTTGATTTGGCCTCTGATAGATTTGCTAATGATGAGAATGCCGTTAGTCGAATGTGCTGGAGGGCAACCCACCTGGATGGCGAAAACTGTATTTGTAAACTTATAACTAAAGCTACAAGGGGTAGGGTAACATAAAAGGTAGTCTATTTTCTTATCCATGTCAAAGGCTACATGCATGCCAAATTTCATTCAAATACGTTCAGCCTGTTTGCGTGATTGAGTAACAAACATCCACACTTTCACATATTAATAATATACAATGATATTAGTTAGATTAATTTCTACCTATTTTAGCGTCCCTGCGGTTTTCCTCATATTCTTTGTCCCAACCCTGATTGTACGCACAAATTGATCTTACGGGCGCTGTATTATTGATATCCACATGGGAGGTGCCAATTTATTCGCCTTTAATTGGACGCAAATGGCCCCTCGCGACGCAGTCTGACCTATCTCACGGTGGATTATATTCAAGTAGATCTAATGGATTCTACAAACAACAGTTTTTGTACCTACTGAGTTAGGTATACATTACTTCGATATATATTATAAAATACATTTTAATTTCCCATATTCGAAAAAATATAATATAGATGCTTTGGTTTCTTCAAACAGAAAAAATCGTGCAAGTGCGAGTCTGGCTCGAGCACAAAGGGTTTACCATTATCTTTAAAAACGTAATCATGCCTGTTGCATAGGAGCCGGTTAATTTATTTTTTTCTAGCGGTAAAAGAAATACCTCCTCCCATATACCGTGCACATGAGCTATGGAGGAAAGGGATCCCCTGTTACTGTACGCAGACAATCTTGAATCTCCGTCTGTTATTTGGGTAGTGTAGTTACGCCTATGCTGCGCAGGCGCATTCGCAATGCTGCGCACAGTCTGGCGATCTAAGGTGCTTTTTTAAAACATCTATATTTCATGGTACAGCTCAGTGTTCTACTATATGGCTGCGAAACTTGGAAGCACTCTGCCAAACTAGTCAATAAACTGCAAGTCTTAATTTACAAGTTCCTGCGTAACTTTTTTGGTATCTTTTGGCCTTGGCCTGAAACAATTTCCAAGTCAGATCTGTGGGACCTGGCTAAAAGTACCCTATCCTTGACCAAATACGGCGTAGAAAAATGTATAGCACTTTTAAGACTATCGAGTCCAAACATAGCTAGCCCACACTATCAACATATACGTAGATTTGTCATTGGCGTTAACACGTATTAAAGCCTATATGTAGATATGTAATTCATGTGTAAATGGAATTTAAACATTAGAAGTAAGAATAAACTTACAGTGCAAAATACTAGGTTACATAAAATTCATAATTCGTTTAGAGGAAATTGCGTACAATTCTACAATAAACTACCGATTGACATCTTGGAGATGTCTCTTAAAAAGTTCAAAGTTTGTATTAAACGTAAGCTTATTGAAAAGTCCTATTATAGTATAAAGGATTACGTAATCGATGAAAAAGCTTGGGTGTAAATTATTGCTCTAACCAGGTTGCTCTTCTAATAATTTAAAATGACATTGTGAGATGGTGATAACAAAAAAATAAAACACCCGGCTAAGTTTGTTGTGGGCTTCTTCTTAGACCAGGACGCGTTTGGAACCCTCGTAGCTTTAGTTTTAAGTTTACGAATGTGGTTATTGCCATCATCTCACTACCGTGTAATTCTTATGTACGCATCAAAAGTGCCACCTATGGGCCTACTTGAATAAAGATATTTTTGACTTTGACTTTGTAGATACCTATAGGCTTTAATTACTTATACCTCCTAAACTATTTCAGTACCGTTTGCAGACGATGTGCTTCTAATTTATATCCGTTTCCAGAAAGTTGATCGCTTACAACGTTTTGCTAGAGAGGTTTTGTCAAACAAATATTGTAACCGATAAAAATATTGTTTCATTATCAACAGCTTTGCCCCACAAGAACTTACTATGAATAAATTACTGTAATATAACCGTAGGCTTATTAATTAATTTAACTACATCTATATAGATTAATTAATTTTGTTGTTGTGAATAGGTATACGTTATAATGCCTGCTGAATGATTACTTCGTGATAGCTTGGAGGTGTGATTAATAATTTCCATAAAATATTTTTAGGCCGTACTTGAAAGACACATTGGACACCAGCAGGCCGATTCTGTGTACCACAGAGTGAGATTGCTGTCAAAGGCTAACACACATAAACAGAATAGTGACCTTAACAGCAGCGCAATTCTGTATCTCAGTTGACACCAGAGTTAGGTAACCACTGTGAAGAGTGGCCACCAAACACATTTTGCATTCTGAAATCTACTCGTATGTTTCCAACTGAATTCATTTCAACTCAGTTGGCTGATACAACTGCGTAATGTATATATATAATGTTTAAATACACATGACCACATATGCACATGTATATATATACATATAAATGACCAACTAAAAATTAGGTGCCAAGTCTTACGATGAAATGTTGATGCTCCAGATCTTCATAACCGACTGTGTTGTTTGTATACGTGCCCCAAAAGACAACCTTAGTTCACAAAAAAAAAAGTTATTCGTGGTGCCTTCCTGTAACATTGTTGCACAAGCATGGCACCTATACCGCGATCGTTTTAGTTATTCAATGCACTCTTGGACAGCAATGCTCAATGGGATTTATTCCATTACGGGTGGACAGCATTGTTCCGGGACTTGTTGAGATACTCTGAGAATGTTGAATGACCTTTGCTTCAATATTCGCAGATAATCACTATAGTACACTATAGTAATATCATGTCTTATTTTAGTGTCATCTTTCGTTCATTTGTCTTATAGTTATCCATAAACTATGTTGCTCTATTAAGAAAGTGTAACTACTGCCGTGAAGTTACACTTTCTAAAGTGCAGAAAACCTTTGTGGGGCTGAGTATATGCTTTTATAACATGATACCGAAGGTAATATTAGATTTACCGTAACATAAGTTTAAATAATGCATAAAAACACATTTAATACATCGAGGTTACTATACTATTGATGGAGTTCTTAATTACAAGGTTGACTAGAAGTTGCTCCGATTTCAACTCACACAAGATAGAACAATGTTTGTTAAATTGTAAACTGATATTGGAAAAGCGCAACTGCTGAGTTTCTTGCCGGCTTCTTCACGGTAGAATCTGTCTTCCGAACCGGTGCGAGAGACTCCACACAGACATACTTGACAAATGGATTTTGAATTATTTTAATAATTGGGAAATTATTTTGTTAAAATTTTACTTTAAGGTCTTTTGATTTAAGGTCATTCTTAAATTCATAACTATATATTAATATACATGAAAGCAAGTAGGTACATATATGAATACTGAATACTGAACTATAGGATCCGTAGTTGTACATGCTAACCCGTAGACCAGCTATACAATATATTGTGTGAATTACACAAATAACATTGAAACTCGATTCAATAAAAAAAAAACGATATCATAAAGATACAAGAGAAAAGCATTCCACCACCATCACTTTAATAACAGACTTATCAACTACATAGTTGTTGTCAAACAGTCGTTTATAATCCTCAAGCGACAGACAACAAATCGACAGACAGACTGACATTATCACGGTGCAATTTTATGTGAATGAACATATTTCACACCACTTTGTTCTGTTACGGGGACAATTTACACTAGCGACGTGTCAGTGTATAATATTGAATTTATGGTTTGGATCAAGTTACAGACGGTTGACAATGTTATATATCTTAATATATATAAATCTCCTGTCACGATGTTTGTCCGCGATGGACTCCTAAACTACTTAACCGATTTTAAATTAAATTGACACACCGTGAGCAGTCTGGTCCAACTTAAGAGATAGCTTAGATCTTTAATTATAGTCGCAATTTGATTTTATTGCAAATTATTTGTCTATAATTAATTGACAGTCACATTTTATATATATATATATATATACTACTATACTCATTTAAGGCTTAGCGATACTGAATACTTTAAAAACAATATCAAACGCAGACGAAGTCGCGGGCAACAGCTAGTATATATATATATATTTTAATTTTACAACAATTAGCCAAATTAATTTAGCCTCCACCTGATGCTAAGTGGTGATGCAGTCTAAGATGGAAGCCTAACCTGTTAAAGGTATACTAAGCCCCTAAAGTTTTTACACAGCATCGTTCCGGAACGCGTTATCGCTTTGCAGCACGTCTTTGCCGTTAGTGTTGTAACTAACAACGCCGAAGACTCAGACCCAGACCAGAAATTTAGAAATTATCATTGTCTTCGTCAATCTAAATAATACAAAAAAATAATAATAATTTATTAATAAGTCCCATACTATTTATTATCTTTCACCATTTATTTGTTTTTACTGTACCAGAATAAGCGATAAAGATGTAACAAGTATCATAATAACCAAAACTTAAGACTAAGCAGAAGTCGTAAGGTAATATTTTATCCTTTTAACTACTTCCAGATCTAGAACAACAACTCGATAAAGTAAAACCTTTTTTAATATAAAATAAAATATAGTTAAAGTAAACTTATGCTTATTTTTATATGCATCTAAATAACACAGTTATGAATTCATTCTCTCACGAGTTGGACCCATGTACACAGTCCAGTATAAGTAAATATCGGGTGGTATTTGTATTTAGTGCAACAGTGCAATAAGACTAATAATTAGTTTTATATATTAGCTATTATATATTAGTTATTATATAGCAGCTATTCCTCTTTCGAATGGATTTTTTAAATTTCGAAAGTAAATTTTTTAAACGTGTTTCAATCTAAGAAACAACACACAATTAATCGCTAATAGCTCACAACTTGCAACTTGACCTCACAATGCTCAATGGCATACCAGGCAAGAAACTTTTTCCTCTACTAGTTGAAGACTTGTACAAGTAAAAAATCCTCATTAAAAAGACGCACTGTGCGTTTACAAGATCTTGTACAGATATGCGCTCATTTAATTTGCGCCCCACGTAGAAATGACGTTAATGGAAAATTCAGAGCATAGTTCCTATAAAAGTTAATTCGCGCTCATGGTTTCATAATAAAAAGGTGTTTTGAGCATGCAGTGTCATTTGTATTTGATTGTTCATAAGTGTCTGGTGGTATGCGATACCATCGCAATCTTTTTCACGATCTATCTGGAATATAAACACTTTATTGATCAGAATAATAAATACTTTTATGATGCGAGACGTTTAAAGTAAAACTAATATTTATTAAACTTGATAACCAATGAGCATGTTGAAAATAACCTGGACTATCACCAGCTAGGAGTTAGTGCTTGACTTTCCTCTATAATTTACCAACGTTTGCCTTCGTATTTCGGCCACATAATGCAACGGGGTAATGAGAGCCTGGAGAAATTATAGTTACAGGCAACACAGAAGGCAAAAGACCGACAGGCCGGTCCCCAACAAGATGGGCAGGCAAAAAAACAAATTGGTGCTGCTTCTATCAAATCGCCAAAATAGCCTCCAACAGAAGCCGATGGAGACAGATTATAAATAAACTTTATTTAATTAGATATTGCATTATAATAATTTTTTAAGGTATGAAATATTTTTTTTTTATTGTTACTGTCGTTTTTTCTACAAACGCAGACTAAGGCGTTTTTTGGAAAGATTTTTATCTTGTTACGCCAAAGTATAACTTCTTACGCGTGTACATAAGTACACACACGTTTTTTTATGTATTTATACCCATTATTTGAACACCACATAAAGTTTAGAAAAACAAAAAAGAGAACAGACACTTCAACTACGTAGTAGGATAAAACAAAAGGCGGCCTTATCGCTAAGTAGCGATCTCTGCCAAGCAACCTTAGGATTAGGAAAACGAAAAAGAAAAACGAAAAGGTGGGGTTCACTATGTGAAACATACATACGAATAACAACATACTAATACCTAAACCAGACTACACACATTAATAAAAAAATTGGTTGCCTGTAAAGTCGGTATACGGGCGAAAGTTTTACGTGACAACGACTTTGAGTGGTAAAATAATTTTAATGTGAATATTCATTCGTATAGTAGGAAGAAGGATGAAATAATAGTAACAATTTAAAACATTTATTTATACAAAGAATTATATTTAAAACATTAATTTATACAAAGAATCTCGCACTGAATTTCATATTAACAAAATTTTATTTTTACCTTTACACATACATACGTATTTATATACAAATATACATACAATAACTTGCAATACATTTGCGTACAATGAAACAGCGTTTACTACAAAGGGACGCGTGCCTTTCACTTTTTATGTCTGTCTCTCTCGCTCTTAGGCGGGCTAACCATGCCCGAGTGGAAGGGACGCGTGCCTCTCACTCGCTCTCATTGTGAGCGCATAACGTGAGCGGAGCGTAACGCAGTTTCTTGAAGTGTCACCCGGCAAACCAATTTATAAGACGTTGTCACGTCAAAAAAATAATCTTTAACATATCATAAATACTTAAAAATTTTAACGTTATAGTTTTTTTTTCGGTCAAAGTTACTTTTTATATTCATACAATGCCATGCAAATTTTACATACATGAAAGATTTATTATCTCATAAGTAACTTTAACGATTGAAAAGGGATAATAAAAGTCTATTTAAATGCATTTTATTGTGATTTTAAGATATACCGTGGAGACAATACAAGAGTATTAACATAAACATTAACACTTTAACAAAAGTCGTTTCAAATTAAAAAGTAGATAACGTTTAAGTATTCAATGAAGGGCCATGTTTTCCCGTTGAAAGAATAATGTGCTGGAAAGTAATAAATAACGTGGCTCACTTAGAAAGTATTTTATAGAAAATTACAGATGTATTTTTACGGTTATTTAATTGGTAGCATTAACGTCGTGGATATTGATAACGATTTATTGCTCTTTTAAAGCTGGCCTGAAATAAATTAAAATAGGTACTCAATTATATAGCTGTACTTTTAGATACCTAATGATAACGACTATGACACCGTAAGGTAAGGACAAATGTCTAGAGTCTCATACAAGACTTAAGTATATCGAAAATGCACCCGTATTTAAATCAAAATACAAACCACTTTAAATAATAAATAAATAAATATACTACGACAATACACACATCGCCATCTAGCCCCGAAGTAAGCGTAGCTTGTGTTATGGGTACTAAGATAGAAGTTGAATATTTTTAAAGATATAATACGCATAAATACTTATAATATACAGATAAACACCGAGACACTGAAAAACAATCATGTTTATCAAACAAACATTTTCCAGCTGTGGGAATCGAACTTGCCTAGGACTCAGAAAGCAGGGTCGCTGCCCACTGCGCCAGTCATCCGTCTGTGTCATTAACATTGGCTATCTATATAATTAAATAATCAAATATAATTTGAACTTTTTCTTGAAAACCATTAATTTATTAAATAAGAATTACTAGCACATTTGTTAAAAAGCTAATAAGTTTAAAATATCGGGCATAAATCAAATTATAGTTATCCAAAGTTTAATTATTTAACCACGAAAACCTAACCTGAGAGTCGAACCCTGGACCCAGTTATCCAAACGCAATCTATCAAATATCAAGACTAAAGATGCAGTATTGCTACATACATTGTCTTTCTTATTATCGTTATACATTTATCATGTTCATCTAATTTGGTTACAGGTAGCTTCTTTTTAGTAACAATCGACATGAATGCGCTTTACACCGAAACCCAGCAGTGATACTTGGCGGAGAACTTAGCGTGGTATTAGTATCTACTTCCCCGGATGGGTTCTGTCCCAAAAGGCTATACTACTAGGTGGAACGTGACCCACGAAGAAAATGGGTGTAATATTTGCTTGAGTGCCTAAGAACGGCAACCGTCGTCGAGGGGAGGAGACAAAGTGTTCGCCCCTAAACCCAAAAGCCCTTACCAATAAACTTGGCATAACGTCGGATTAGCAGTGTTTCATCAAAATAAAACAAACAGAAGCATTCAAATGCCAGATCGTAGAAAAACTGCTTAACTATTCCAAGCTTATACCAAATTTATTATTAAAGCCAAATAAATAACAAAAGAAGAAAAAGCGGTGATAGCCCAGTGGGTAGGAGCTCGACTTCAATTTGAAGTAATTCAAATATCACTTGCTTCAACGGTGAAGGAAAACATCGTGGGTAACCTACATGCCTGAGAGATCTACATAATGTTCTCAAAGGCGTGTGGAGTCCACCAATCCGCACTGGGCCAGCGTGGTGGACCACGGCCTTAACCCCTTCTGATTTTGGGAAGAGACCCGTGCACTGTAGTGGGCCGCCAATGGGTTGATATGATGAAATTACAAAGCCTTTAAGCCAGTCCAAATATAAAGTGTCCAAGAAGGAAAACTTTGTTACATAAAATATGTAAGTCATATTAAATTAACTATACTTCCAAAAATTATGTCAATATTTTTTTTTTGGACTCCACACAAGTTTAACAGTAGTATGAAGAACTCTCAGGCATGGTTTCCTCGCGATGTTTTTCTTCACCGTTGAAGCAAATGATATTTTTTATTGCTCAAAACGCACATAACTTAGACAAGTTACAGTGCGTGCTGGGATTCGAACTCGGTCCCGTTAAAGTTTAGTCGTAGTTCTACTCGGCTATTCGCTTAAATTGGTTAAGACGTAAAAATTACTATCTCAACCTCAACTCAAAAATAAAACCAAGTAATTTATACCGTCACATTTGTTTGTACATATATCACTTCTATACCGATAAATAAAGATTGCGGACAGCTAAATTGCTCTGCTTCTGTGCCACGCGGCATATTAAAAACTTCTCTTTCCAACCTTCCATTATCATTAACAACCTTAAATACATCTGATTCAGATTGAAAATCGATTAACACAAATGCTCATTCTAAAAAAAAATATCTCCAGTTTCATATCAGATTCTATTACCTTTGAATACGTCTGCAATTCAAACGGCAACAATTTATAGATATGTTTAATGAAAATTAACTTTATTGTGTCAGTTCTAGAGTTTGTTTTATTATGTAATGCGTTCTGCTACAATTATTTAGAGGCGAGGTAAGATAACTAACGAGGTATCAGAGCATTCTATGCGGGCCCTTGGAAACGTCTCTTACACGCAACTCCTAAAGGGTGCACCGACAAATTGTTCCATTCAATGGTTTATGCTACGTCTAAATGGAGGTAAGCAATTATTGCTCGGAGTCTTACTTTGGTATTCGTTTAATGAACATTGTTTTCTATAAGTTTCCTTAAGAGAAACTGAATGGGAGTCAGATAAAAGCAATGATTTGTTTCTTATTCAGATCGTTTTGATTACTTAAACAACTTTCCGTATTTGATTGTATATCTGTTATTATACTTCCGCAATCATTATACCAAACGCACTGTGAATTCTAAATACTGACGCGCGTATCCATATAAATATCATCATAACATCAAACCTACCAGCCATCTACAGAGCTCGGGTCTCTTCCACAATGAGAAGGGATTAAGGCCGTAGTCCACCATGATGGCCCAGTGGATTGGCTGACTCCACACACCTTTGAGAACAAAGTCAAAATTCAAAGTCAAATATTTCTTTATTCAAATAGGCACATAGATGGCACTTTTGATGCGATGATTATATACAAAATGTGTACATAGCAGTGAGTAGTGATGGCGATTCGTAAACTTTAAACTAAAGCTACGAGGGTTCCAAACGCGCCCTGGTCTAAGAAGAAGCCCACAATAAACTTAGCCTGCTGTTCTTTTTGTTATTACCATCTCACATTGTCATTTGAAAATATTTAAGAAGCATCGTGGTTAGAGAAATTGGGTGTGACACCCAAGCTTTTTTATCGTGTACGTAATTTTATGTAGAACTGTCAGGCATGCAGGTTTCCTCACGATGTTTTCCTTCACCGTTGAATTAAGTGATATTTTAATTGCTGAAAGCGCACATTACTTAGAAAAGTTGGAGGTGCGTGCTGGGAGTCGAACACGGCCCCCCGAAAGTAAAGTTGAGCTCCTACCCATTGCTCTATCACCGCTATTACCATATACGTACTATAAAGTATCACAGGGTTTTCGAATGCAATGCAATGTAAGTTTCTCTAATCGGAATATTGACAGATGACGTCAAATAGACATCGGTGACGTATTTCTGTTAAATATTCTCAGGGCCCGGAGTTAGGAAATGATCGCTGTTCATCCTATGGCTCGAGAGCACGTAAACCGTAGGTCTCAGTCGTTGTCACTAACATGTTGTGATAACGCCCACCAATCCGCTTTAAAGCAGTGTGGTGGGTCTATGCCCTTAAGTCCTCCGTTCTATGCAAGGCCAGAAGTGGGACTCTTGCTGATTATACTGATAATGCATGATGATCATTCAGGCCAAGAGTACCAACGTAAGCCACTCGCATGTAGGCATTCATAGCTTAGACCCTCTACGCTATTACAATAAGGGATGGTGGGTTTTTCCGGTTATTCATTGTCATCAAACCATTACCAGGCACGGGTATCCTTTTATAATAATGAGATGGGTTTAGGCCGTAGTCTACCACGCTGGCCGAGTAGACTTCCCGCTTACCAGTTATTTATTTTATTTTTTCTTTAATTGTAAAACCAACAGTTGTAGATACTAAATAGTTAACAAATTGGTTGACTTAAAACTAATAACAGGTTTCCACAGATAAGTCTTATATAAACAAGGGTACCTGATAGTACCCAGCAAAAACGCAGCAAACTATAAATAAGTGTTAAGTTTACCTAGCATGCAACAGTTTATCTACTAACACGTTACACATGGTATAACAATAACGTGTTAGTAATATTAACCGAGGTCTAGGGCTTGAAGTTCATCGATACATTTATTGGAAATTACGAAAATTTCCAAACTCCAGTACCAGCACTGGTATCTAAGAATTTCTGCACAGAGAAAGCTAATCTAACAACTTTTGAGCCAACCCAGGAATCGATGCCAGGAACTAGAGATCCGAGCTCAGACAAACCAACTACTAAACCAATGAGGTTATGTTGCAACAATACATACGCAGTGTGTAGGGTAGTCACTGTCTAGTTACCTACTACGACGACGGCCGATTGGCGCAGTGGACAGCGACCCTGCTTTCTGAGTCAAAGGCCGTGGGTTTGATTCCCACAACTGGAAAATATTTGTGTGATGAGCATGAATGTTTTCCAGTGTCTGAGTGTTTATATGTATTTTCTAAGTATTCATGTATATTATTCATAAAAATATTCATCAGTCCTCTTAGTACCCATAACACAAGCTACGCTTACTTCGGGGCTAGATGGCGATGTGTGTAATGTCACAGTATATTTATATTTATTATTATTTATTCACTATCCCAGAAAAAGAAGTGTTTTTAGTAAATTTTGTTACTTTAAGTTAGTTTCAGTAATTAAAGGTTAGTCTATACAGTAAAAGTATTGAGTAGGAATCGATACTCACATAATGCATATCGATTTACTCGATTACTGACAGCCGCAAAATAAATTGCTCTCGAAACGGGAATTCCCGCTGAGGTTCTCGCGTCAAGACGCAAATAATTAAAATCGTGAGATAATGTAAATTGAAAAACATTTAAAAATGATTTTATTAACCCTGTTGTATTGACATTTGCCAAATTGAGTTTCACACCAAATTGAGACTATCATTGAAGCAGGAAGATTGGATCGTCGAACTGAATAAAAAATTGACTTAATGTCCGTTATTGACGACTTTTTGCATGTAAAACATAATTATCATATTTGCAAGCTTTTATTCAATTTGCGGTGGCATCGAAGTTAGGGTACAGCCTCCTTATCGGGGAGACGGAGTTTGGTCCTTGGAACCTCTAACCTTTATTAACAGTAATGCGCGTTATTAATTTATCCATTTAAATATCACTTGCTTTAGCGGTGAAGGAAAACATCGTGAGGAAACCCGCACACCTTAGAGTTTTCCTAGCCGGAATGCCAGATGTGCTTTTTGAATAAAGCGTGGCAAAACATGGCTATTTAAAAAAATATTTAATATTTCACCCAATTAAAGGTAGTGTAGATAAAATCACTGAAACAAAAGCCGCTTCCTTATATTGCATTAACAGGCAGCATTGTATCTATATAAGTTAGTATCTAGTATCTGAGACGGAATGATTTGGAAATAGAACTTGGCGTTAATGTTGAAACTGAAACATTAAAGAAAGTAATATAGAAATGAGACCCAAATTTTTTAAATTTTGTACTCGTATAGCCAAAATCCTATCTTATATCTTTAAACGAGCAATTCTTGTATATATGTAATTGGAATCTCGGAATCGGCTCCAACGATTTTCATGTTTGGGGGCGTTTCGGGGGCGATAAATCGATCTAGCTTGGATTCATTTTTAGAAAATGTCATTTTATTTGTGTTTTTTGGTAATAACCGATTTGGTGCAACGGGTCAGCTAGTAATAATAACAGAGAACAAATAGCATTAATATAAACACAAAAATTTACTAATTAACTAGAAATAAAAGTATGATAAGTACTAGTAAAAGCTCTAATATTTATGTGGAAAACACATAAATATAAAAGACCTAGAATAAAAAGAGTTATGGAGTCTGATAGCAAGTGTTTATTATGTTATAAACATCTGCTAATCTAAACAATAAATAAAATAAAAAAATTGTAATTTAGATAAAAAAATAAGTAAAAGAATTGAAAATCAAATAGCTTCAGCACTACTTCATAGTTCTTTTGAGTATAAGATAGTAAATATCGTATCACAATTATACATCCCTCATTTGTAAAATAAGCGCGTAAGCGAAGATAGATAAATTTATACTCTATATAAAATTTGTCTATCAACATAACGTTTTGTATGAAGCTAAATCAAAAAAAAAAAATAGAAAAGAAAAGAGAACAGGGGCAGAAAAAAGAAAGAGAAATTATTGTCATTTACGCACTGCACTCATAATAAGTAGTACGTAGTCCAAAAGATTTAGAATAAACAGGAAAAAAAAGCCATCTATAGTACCGACTTAAAACAGACTCCGATCACCATGTCGGTGTAAACTTTTAGGCCTAATTCACAAAAACTAATCTAGGCAGGCCGGCCCGATAAATAAAATTGTCTCAGCCTACAATTGTGCATATAAAAAAGCTGATTTAGATATTTTTCACAATTCCGCTCTGAGTTATAAGCGCAAAATTAATAAACTGTATGTTACGTAATGCTCTTTTATTTTATTTTTGTTTTTGTTTTAGTTTGTAGTATCTTTTGTATTTTTTTTTTAATGTATCTCTTAAGTTGTAGGTTCTGTATATTGAAGAACGTCTATATTTCATGATGCATGCAGATTTAGCCTGTAAGTCGGGTATACAATGTAAAATTCAGAATATTACTGTTATGTTTATAATAATTTTAAAGCATTGTATATAACGTTGGCTTCCTAAATAAATAAATAAATATTATTGTATGAAGTGCATTGTGTCCAAAAACAGTGAAAACGCCCCGTGCACATCTAACTTTACAACCGCAGAAGTTTGCTAGTTGCTAAAATTATTACTGTCAACTGCTAAATCGAATGAATTTTTTTGTTACAATGGTACCATACTACCCTCATATTTTTGTATACTTTTAACGGATAGCTGCATATGAATTAATTATTTTGGCATATTGAATTAAGTCTTTTCTTTTGTGTAGCACGCTCTGACTTGCAATGTCAGCAAACCTTATCATGTAATAGCTTAAGTTTTCATGTAAGTTCTTATGAAAACAATATATTTCTTAAACCGCAAGTGACTTACCGTCTGTTGGAAAAACACTATTGAAGTGGAGTTGTTTTTGATGCATTAATAATAGTCGTGAACACGCTTTCTGTATGTTTTTGATTCTTGGACTAACCTTCTGTACTAGCGAAGCATGAGAGTTGCAACGTCAAAAATACTAGGATAATATAATCAATAGGTTTTATAATCGACACCTGGTTGGCGCAGTGGCCAGCGACCCTGCTTTCTGCATCTAGGGCCGTGGGTTCGATCCCATAACTGGACATTTTTTTAATGATGAACATGAATGTTCAATCAATCCTTCTTCTTTAGGTGCCTCTCCAACTAGTGAAGGTTGGCCCTCAGTTTTCGATAATTTTCCTTTTCTCTCGCGAGGCTAAACAATCAATCAAATACACTTTATTGTACACCAAATTAAAAAAAAAAAGCATTAAAAAAAATCACAATCAAAATAAAGGAGAAAAGGTACAATAGGCGGCCTTATAGCTTAAAGCGACCTCTACCGCGTTTTTCAGTGTCTGGGTTCAGATAAACTGAATATTATAATTATTTATGTATATTATATTCATAAAAATATTCATCAGCTTACATTGGAGCTAGAAGGCGATGTGTATATTGTCGTAATATATATATTTATTTATTTATGATGCGTTTCAACCACTCATCGAACTGTGCACTTATTTGAACGGGTAAATGTTTTATTCGATATTTTATCAACATGGTACCAATAAATATTACATGCCAAATTACATACAATGGTGTTGATTTTACAACTTAGCATTATTCGACTTTAATTGAGCTTGAGTTTACGCGCGGTTTTACGACGTGCTTATCAAAATCATAAAATGTTTAAGGTTATTTAAATTCAACAGCTCAAATAATGTAATGACGATATTTTTTATTGTTTTATTTTATTCTCGTTCACTGATCTTATTTCGTCCCCTCAACACATACTAGATTTTGCCAGTGACTTCGTATGCATTTTCATTAAAATTAGAATTATTTATTTATTTATATTCTTATTCTAGCACTATCATTACAGAATACTTAAACCTAAGAAAATCTCCAGTAGGTACGAGTTACAAATACTTAAGGGTACGCTTTTTATAACTCAAATTAAGTTTTAAATTCAAATTCAAAATTCATTTATTTCAAGTAGGCCTAATATAAGCACTTTTGAAACGTCAAGTATGCATGTTTGTGTGACTCTACCACCGGTTCGGAAAGCAGATTCTACCGAGAAGAGCCGGCAAGAAACTCAGTAGTTGCTCTTTTCCAACATCAACATTTACAATCATTTTGCTATCTTGCGGGAGATGAGAGCGAGGCTGGCTGCTTCCATTCTACCTTGTCATTGAGGAATTCATCAAATGTATAGTAACCTCGCTGTACTAGATGCGTTTTTACACATTTTTTAAATGTATGCATTGGTAGGTCAAGAATTTCCTTAGGAATCATGTTGTAAAAGCGTATACTCAACCCCACAAAGGAGTTCTGCACCTTTCGCAGACGATATGCAGATATCACTAATTTATGACCGTTTCTTCCGAACATGAACGTTTTACTGGGGATATATATTTTATATCATCTGCATACCCTGTGCATACCGTCCATGCACGCCACTGCTATCAATGCCAGTTTTGCCAAAAAGAAAATTTCTCGATCCAGGTCGTTAGAAGCATATTACTTCTATCTTCGAACTCCCAAAATTCTTTCTACTGCATCACTCTATCGACCACTGGGTCGTTCCCAGCCTCACCTCTAATTTGCTCTTCATTAACTTCTTGGGGACTCTGGTACCGTCTATTAGAAATATATTGACGGCCGTCTGGAGTAGTGGGCAGCGACCCTGCTTTCTGAGTTCAAGGCCGCGGGTTCGATTCCTACAACTAGAAAATGTTTGTGAACATGAACGTTTGAATATGAACGTTTCAGTCTCTGGGTATTTATCTGTATATTATAAGTATTTCTTTAAATGAATGATTTAAAGAAATACTATCTATATATATAAAAATATTTATCAGTTATCTTAGTACCCATAACACAAGCTACGCTTACTTTGGGGCTAGATGGCTATTTGTGTGTATTGTCGTAGTATATTTATTTATTTATTTATTATATATGTCCCTTCCATCGCATTCTTAAATGTTTATAATAGTTTTTACTACATTCGGATTATAAACATTCGTATAGTTTGTGATTGTAGTGAATCCGCCAAAAATCATAATCCTAAACAGCACCAAACAACACCCTTCGTTCAAAACTGGGAACGTTACCTTAGTGCTTTTCCGGGATAAAGTCCTATATCCAGTTTTAGGGTACAGACTTCACATCGATTAATTCTGTCAATAAATAATCTACATGTACCTACCAGTCTGGAGAGCCAATCTTCAATTTGGTTCATTAATACTAAAATTAAGTAATATTTTGGAGATAAACACTTACGGAAAAATGCAAAATGTTTATGTTAAGTTTTCTTATTGTTATTTTGTTTTTCTGTACCGTTAAATGTGTGTGCAATAAAGCTTACAAACAAACTAACAAAACAAACAACATTTTATGTACCTATTACTACCTAATAGTACCTATTCTACAGAGTTTTTATAGAAACGTTGATAGGTAATGATGCGATTTACTAAATGGCAACACTATTTATAAATAACTCGCATCGCAAATACATTGGGACTTCTAAAGTCCAACTCAAACATTCTAGTATTTACGCGAATAAAGCTACCTACAGACAAACCGTAAAAATGTATTATGTGTGAACTTTATTAATTATTCATCACCATCATCATTATTATTATCGTAACAACCCTTTCTGGGCCCAGGGTTACTCAAAAAGGTTAATCTGTTTATTTCTATCTTACTTATTGCAATTTTAGTAATGTTAGCAAATCTGCCTTTGTATGTGCATTTGTTTAAAGATAAAAAAGAAGAAGCAAGAAGAATCTTCGTTCAGACTAGTCAAAATTGTGCATAATCTGTGGTCGGTGTAAGTTGGAGTAGAAATTAAAAATGTTAGGAACCCAGATCAAAAAGGAAGGTCATATAAACAAACTTTTCTGCTTTAAACAAATTTTTGATGGAGTCTCCTAACTGTGACATATTTGCAGATGACTGGAATAAATTACTACGCTAGTTACTTCACTTTTCTGAAATAATTTAACTGACTACCTACTTGGTTTTTACTTAATTTATTTATGTTTTTTTTATACTATTTTATTTTTATTATTTTTTTTGTTTGTTTTTCTTTTTATTGTGTTAGCATTATTATTAGTGTTTATCACTTTACAATTTTTGTACCCTAATAAAAAAAAATACATATTGTTCGTGTAGTTCATTAATATAATAAGAATAATAAAGTAATTGTAATAGTAAGTGGATTTGTCCGTACTAATGAATTGATAATAATAATAATAATAAATAAATAAATAAAATGGCGGGAAAAATAAAGGTACAGAGAAGTGTCAAGGGAAGATTGAAGAAGTTATCTCTTTGTAGTTAATTAACAGTGGGATATAAATCGGTTTGACGGCCGACTGGCGCGGTGGGCAGCGAACCTGCTTTCTGAGTCGTGGCCGTGGGTTCGATTCTCACAACTGGAAAATGTTTGTGTGATGAACATGAACAATTTTCAGTGTCTGGGTGTTTATCTATATATTATGTTTAAAGTATATTATTCATAAATATATTCATCAGTCATCTTAGTACTCATTACATAAGCTGTGCTTACTTCGGGGCTAGATGGCGAAGTGTGTATTGTCGTAGTTGTTTTTTTTATATAAAACTAGTATGAATAATATAACTTTTATTTTAAGGACAGGCTAAAGAAAGTCACCATCATCATAACAACCCATTACCGACCCACTACAGGGCACGGGTCTCCTCCCACAATAAGAAGGGGTTAAGGATATAGTCCACCACGCAGCGTAATGGTGGAAAGAAAGTAATTTTAATTATAATGATTAGTTTAGTACTGCGGTAGATATGCATCGTGGCTACGATTTTAATAAGGTTCTAGTTTATGAGAGGCTTTAGGGCCGCATTTTCTGCACGTCTGAATCGGTCCCGAGTCGGCGATGCTTATCGTCAATGGGCGATGTCGCAGCATCCATGGGTAAAGATCGGAATGCCATTGGGATACGGAAGACAGTCTGTGATAGCTTTATGTTCGGGCGCGCGTAGGATCTTATCTTTTCATGATGAATACAGTCCTTGTTGGGAATGTAGCATTTTTGTCACGTCTATTAAAATTCGATTTTTAACCCTTTCAGGAACTAATGTTTGATTTTATATCATTCCCGATTGTTTTCTAGTAGGTTAGGCCTGATGTTTCTTTAACTGACTTACATTTTTCTACGTCCCTGGTGCAGTGTTGAGTTCTGTGGTCTTATTGGAGGAAAGTCCCAGGTTCGATTCCTGAGAAGGCAATAAGGGAATTAATACTTTCTAAATTTTCTCTTGTAAGGTCCGGTCTGGTAGTTAGTTACCACCCAACAGATATAGAAGTACCGCTAATCATTTGAGGGTTACGGTAGGATGCGACTAGGAAATTCACTTATGGGCAGTGGCGTGCATAGAGGTTATGCACAGGGTATGCAGATACCCCAGTACGAGTTATAAACACCAAAGAGTAGGCTTTTTATAACTCTTACAATGCCTATCCTTAATTTTTTTATAACAAATACTGAAGATTTTCTTCATTTGATATCATCTGCATACCCTGTGCATGTACCCTCTATGCACGCCACTGCTTATGGGTATAGTTTAAAATACCTAATAAGTTAATATACCTATGCCTTTATCATCTGAGACCTCATCACCACCAAGCGAGATGTCGGTAAAGATCTAAATTATAGTGATAACATTAAAAGTTCCAAAAAATTAAACTTTGCTATGTAATAATATTTTTTTTTATATAAATCTAAAGTTGGACTACATAAAACCTAAAAACAAGTACTTAGTTTCATATTAATTTCATTCGCTGCCCAGTACATCTACAATTATCTACAGCGAGACAGTAAGAAATGAATGCAAAATATCACCATACCAAGACCATAGCAGTATAATTTCTGGTTACCGATTTAAATGGTATTGAATACTTGCATTGCTAATAAAGGTAAACGATGAGTGACCGCTGAATGGACACAGCAAGTGATGTTACGAACATGTTGTACGTTTTATTTGTATATTTATGTGACATTCTGATGTGTATTTGGGTCCTGGGATAAGACTGGCGCTTGTACGCTGCTTGCCCTGCATTTTATTCAAAAATTATAACAAAAAAATAAATATCCCACTTCTGATATTTGCAAGAAAAATGGGTTGCTATTTGAATCATCATTTTAAACCGACTTTCTTCAAATAGGTTATCTATTTGGTTGTTTTATATGTCAATTCAATTTCTATTATCGAAAAAAAATTAAAATGTTTCCATTTAAAGGTTATGTAGATCTGATGAACGAGTTTCGGAGCCAGACCACAGAAATCTTCACAAAATTACAGCAAATTAACCGCGATTGCTGCTATTGCAGAAATATGAATTGTTTTATGCCACAAAATGACGCTTGTACACTTGATAGGGTTTCGCAGATTTCCTGAATATTGGATACAAGCAGGTGTTACTTTGCGGAAATCCATGATATATTATGAAAATTAAGCTTAATAACGCTCTGATACAGATCCGAAGTATGTCAGACTAGTCTTATACCAATTCAGTTTGTCCATTGTTTCGGCGTATAAATCCTTAGCAATCAGCCTCTGTTGTTTCTTTTTAATTATGTTATCAACCAAACCTGAATTGTAACCATTTCCATGTGCACTTTGATAAATGATATTTAACTCTTTCCTATAATCCTCCTTAGTGTGGAGTATAAGGATTGAAGAAATTATAAATTACACCATACAGATCTACATTTTATATCGAAGTAAGTAGTAAATGCAATTTTTTCTCGACTGAAAGATAGATATAGCACTTAGTATTCGAGCATGTTGTATACATGCATTTACTCTTTAGTTTGTATACTCTTTGGTTGGTGGGTATGGTTAATTTTTTTAACTAAGATCGTTTTTTTTTATATAAAAATTTGTATGGAAATGGATCACGAAGTCCTGTCCATTTATTTATGAAACACATATTATGTTATATTTATTTTTCATACGAATATACGTTTGACGGCCGAGTGGCGCAGTGGGCAGCGACCCTGCTTTCTGAGTCCAAGGCCGTGGGTTCGATTCCCACAACTGGAGAGTGTTTGTGTGATGAACATGAATGTTTTTCAGTGTCTGGGTGTTTATCTGTATATTATAATTATTTATTTGTATTATATTCATCAGCTATCTCAGTACCCATAACACAAGCTACGCTACCTTTGGGGCTACATGGCGATGTGTGTATTGTCGTAGTAAAAAAAAAAAAATACGTACGCATATAGCATAACTTTCGTACGGTTAATTTTAGCAACATGCAAACCAAACAAAGTGCACAACCCAGGACTACGAACATATAAGATCAAAACGTCATAAGTCACACCATTGAGCCAGCAGGGCAGTAGCGGCGGATCACAGGCAGGCGACAAAAATTATATCCCCCGATTATATTCCCTGACAGGGGATATAATTAACGTGCCACCTGCTATAGCACGGGAACATGGAATAGGAGTAGTTTACCCCCGTTTATAATTACACATATATTATTTGGATATTATTTCCACATGTGCGTCTGAGAGTTGATAAAGCTGTGGGAGAAGATAATTTTTTATTCTTCCCCCGTGGACATAATGGTCTCCTGCCTTAGCCGTGCTTATGATTTTCATTGAAAAAAAAAATCATCACTTAATATTCAAATTACCTTTAATTACTAAGTGGCTTTAAAGTACTTGACCGTAATAGTCAAAACCGACAAAGCCAGCAAAAACGATTAGTCAGTAAAAACGGTCACGACGACGAGAGTAATAAAAATGTCCTTAGATCCAAATAAATAGCTTAGTTTAGAAATTTGCTTCCCATATCAGGCTATCTATTGGATGTGCAAGATTTCCATGTCAGAAATCTTTATAAGCAGATCTCATAAACCCATACTGGGATCACACCGGAGACGAAAAGGCGTTAAATTTCCTTTTCGGAACTGGTGCTTAGAACAATAACGAGAATAGAGGGAGGGGTCAGAAAACTTTTGCAAAAAAAAAAGAAACACAAACATTTTAATTACATTGTTTTGTTAAACGGATATTATCGTCTATTCATAAACAAAAATAAACTTTGTAAATACAATTTTTCTTAAAGATATTTTTTTTTAATATTGAATAGAAGCAGGTAATATTAAATGTGCATAGAAGGTTAAATTGCTTAAGATCTTTTTGGTTTGTAGTATAAGGATAGAAGAAATTATAAATTACACTATACAGTTTCTTCTGCTTTTCGCGGAGTACCTATAGCGAATTAAGCTGTAATTTACATAAGTTATTTTTTTTGTTATTGCATTGGCACCAAAATTTATGATTTTCGAAAAACTTTACTTGCACCATCGAGTAATGAAAATAAAACATCTATTTTTTATTATATTACCCGTCTTTTGAAATGTAAGGAAAACAAATTTATTTTTGTAAGTCTGCTTATGTACGAGTACCTGTGTTCAAGCGGACGGAACAATTTTAATGTTTATCTATACACATGAGCATTTATCTCTAAGCGGGTAATTTGTTACCCAGTATTAAAGTAAATTATTAATTTAATGTTGTTTCAGAGTTAGTTGAAAGCAAAAATTTTACCAGTATAAGCTCGTCTCGAGCAGGATTGTTTGAAGGTAAAAGGCAAGTTAGTTAAAAGTAACAAGAGAATAATTTATTTTAACATTAATATTGCAAAAGTTGGTTTTTGTCATAGGTTTTTTTAACCTTGTTATATTTCTAGGCAAACATGTTTCCTCCTTCTATAATTTATCAATGGTCTAAGCTTTAGAATTAATTTCTTCCACTCATTGGAATTGAATTGGCACTTATTACAAAAAAAGTGCTATTTACGAGCTGTGAAAAGAAGCTTTAAGCTGAAGAGTGAAGCTTACTTTTTTTAGCCTGTTTTTGCCGTGTAATGTCCGATACGTCTATTTGTTACATTGAATTATTCATGGCTATTCGGACGCAGGGCTATTCTAAACTCACTGTTTATATTTTTACGTTTAAGATGGTGTCATGGTTGCTCCGTACATTTTTCTACTTTGTTTTGCAATTGCCAGCGTTTTTCGACCGCGTTTATTACGGTTTTTATACAAATCCCGTGAGAACCGTTTTATTGGTATAAAAAGTAGCCTATGTTACTCTCCTTCCTTGAACTAAGTACTATATTGCCAAAAATTAAGTTAACTGATTGCTTAGTTAGGGTGTGAGTTAATGACAAACAAACATACAAACTTTTGCAACTTTTTACAATATTAGTTAGGATGTTTAGTTGCCAAATTTACCAAACTTTGATAATTCCAAGGTTACCGTGAACAACTTGTTCTTCATGATTAAAAATTGATTAAATTATAAGCTGAATTAAAAAAAAAACTAAAAGTGACTAAATAATAAAAAGTTAGTTGCACTGCCCGGGAATCGAACCCGGGTCGCAAGAATGGGAATCTTGCATGATACCACTACACCAGCAGTGCGGTGGTTAGTTTAATCGAATAGTTGTACCTACTTACTGATACTGACTGCGTCATACAAGCCCCATTGTGTATTTTGATGCCCATTTTTGTTAGTTTCGCTCTAAATTAGCTCCAAATTTAGTTAACAGAAGGGACAATGACCGTGTTTTTGATATTTATGAGGCTCGGGTGTTAAAGAATAAAGAAAATAGCATTGTGTGCATTATAAACCAATCGAGATTTTATATCTTATATTTTTAAACGAGCAATTCTTGTATATATATAATTGGAATCTCGGAATCGGCTCCAACGATTTTCATGAAATTTAGTATACAGGGGGTTTCGGGGGCGATAAATCGATCTAGCTAGGATTCATTTTTAGAAAATGTCATGTCATTTGTGTTTTCCGGTAATAACCGATTTGGTGCAACGAAGTTGCACGGGTCAGCTAGATTTTATTATATTTGTATGTTTTACTGAACCCCGACGCAAAAAGCGGGATATGAAAACGATCAAAGTTTAAATATATAAACATACTAAGACAGAATCAAAGTCTATTCAAGCCAACTTCTAAATTTAAGAAAATGCAATATTTTGAAGTAAGATAGTAAGAATAAACTTGCAGTGCAATTTACTTGGTTACATAAAGTTAATAATTCGTTCAAACTAAATTGCATACAATTTTACAATAAACTAACCGTTGACATCTTGGAGATGTCTTTTAAAAAAGTTGAAAAGTCAAAGTGCATATAACGTAAGCTTAAAGAAAAGTCATATTATACAGATAAACACCCAAATACTGAAAAAACTTCATGTTCATCACACATAATTTTTCTAGTTGTGGGTATCGAGCCCACTACAGCCTTTGACTCCGAAAGCAGGGTCGCCGTCAAATATGGGCAAACCCTCCCTTTAGGCCTTCAGTCCTGTGGACTGTTGTTATATGGCTGACTACAGGGCACGGGTCTCCCCCCACAATGAGAAGGGTTTGGGCCGTAGTCCACGCTGGCGCAGTGCGGATTGGTGAACTTCATACGCCTTTGAAACCATTATGGAGAGCTTTTAGGCATGCAGGTTTCCTCACGATGTTTTTCCTTCATTCTAAAAGCAAGTGATATTTTAATTTCTTAAAACGCACATAACTTAGAAAAGTTAGAAGTGCGTGCTGGGAATTGAGCTCGTCCCCCTGATATTGAAGCCGAAATCCTTACCACTTGGCTATCACCGCTTATTATTGATGATAAATAAATAAATATACTTCGACAATACACACATCGCCATCTAGCACCAAAGTAAGCGTAACTTGTGTTATGGATACTAAAAAGACTGATAAATACTTTTTATGAATATACAGATGAACATCTAACACTGAACAACATCCATGTACATCACACAAACATTTTCCCGTTGTAGGAATCAATCCCGCGGCCTTGGACTTAGAAAGCAGGGTCGCTGCGCACTGCGCCAATCGGCCGACAAACTAAGGTACTATTATTTAATTTATCAGATCAATGGAATGATTCGCATTTAACTCCTACCTGAACAGGCTCTAGTATTCGTAAGGAAATACAACGAATAACAAACATTGGGAATAAATCAACACCCAACAACCGTTTCATGTTGGCCTGTAAAATACCAATAATTCTGCTACGCTTTGATTGTATAGATGTGGCCAACTATGCCCCACTGACTCTCTCAAGCAGGCGTTTACTTGCGTTGCGCTCGAATATCGATGAGGTATGAAACATTATTTTGACACTTGTGCCCGCGTTAGGTTTGAGTTTTTTTTTATATAGACGAGCGCTTGACTGCTATCACACCTTGCCACGTTTGCCTAGAAGATGCCTATTCACTCTTGATTTGAAGGTTGGGTACCTTATTTATAAAAAGAAGATTTCTTGTATGTTCACAGAAACGCAATTTCATCTTTATTTCAACTATCCATTGAAGGGAGTATTATAAACATTATTATCTATATATATAAAAGAGAAAGTGTGTGGGTATGTTCCGTATAGGCTCCGAAACGGCTGGACCGATTTCAATGAAACTTTCAGGGAATCTCCGGATTGACCTGGCGAGTAATCCTATTAAGTTTGGTGACGATCGGAGCACTCCTATTTTTGAACTGTCAAATACAGCTTTTAATAAAATAAAGCAAAATCTAGCCCGGCGAAGCGGGCTGGGTACGCTATTATATAATATATATAATAATGTTCCGTCTTCCCCGATACATATATATTATATAGGTATCGGGGAAGACGGAAGCCGGAAGGGAATTTAGGAACGAGAAAGCAAAACTCTTTGTACGGGTCCGAGGGATTTACACAACTACGTAACGCTGCAGATCCTTACGTTGCCTTGCTGTTCGGTGGTAGAAAAGTTGAGATAGAACCAAATGAGCACACTCTTCGAAATATATCTTGTAGAATACCGAAAGACAGGCAAATTTGCGTCCACTAACTATTGCCTTGTCACCGATGAGTCTCCTAGCTCGGCGATCCAACGAATCCAAAGCATCAAGCTGGTACTTAGCAGAGCCATCCCATAAATGGCTGCAGTACATGCACGACCGTACTTGAGCTTAGTACAAGTCTACTGACTCTCACAAGCAAGCGTTTACTTTCGTTCAAATATCGATAAGGTATGCATCTTTATTTTGCTACTTGTGCCCGCGTTAAATATGGGTGTTATCATATTGATAAGAAATATTAGTCGTTGCCCACGACATAGATATTTGAATGCTTGGATATTTTGATGTGTATGTCTATGCTATTACCTTACCTCGGAACTACCACAACGCAAAAAAACATGCCGATCTTTTGCTCAGTGAAAAATAAAAAAAAAACAAATCTAATAAGGGAACAGACCGTATACTTTTTTAATATTAAAATAGGCTATGTACTATCTCAGACTAAGTATCTATATCTGTGCTAAATTTTATCCAGATCTTGGCATATCAGATACAAACTTTTGTAATTATACTACCTATTAGCATTATGAATTTCCTTATAAACGCGCTAATTATATTGCACTAAAATATGTTTTAAAATTTCAAAGGCATTGCATGAGATTTGTGATTCAATAATACATATTCAACTGTTTCAGCTTCACTAAATATAAAAAAATAGCAACAAAAAACCCAACTTCTAATATAAATGTTATAACAACAAAGTATTTATTTATTTCATTGAGAATTTGGGTTACAGGTCTTGAATGTTATAGTTAGCTCTTAACTAAGTTCCGCTAAACTAATTAAAAAGGGCAAGCCATTAAAAAAATTACCGTTTAATTAAATGTTAACTTGTTGTATACCAACAATTTGGCAAATTAAAATAATAAATATTATTATTTGTGTTTATTGGAAAAACTTGGTAATATCTATTGAACTGAGCATTATGAATATTCACAAGTATGTTATTGACCATTCTTTAATCCTTTGAATGCAAAATATTGCCATTAAGTATCCTTTAATGAGAGCCTAGCCCTTCTGTTTGTGCAAGACTGGACTGAACTGTCTGGATAAATGGGTCTTTTTGCACTATTTTAATTACTAAGTACCCTCTATAGAAATTGCCTTATGATTGTGTGTCCTAGACGATGAGCGGCAGTGATTTAACTTTTTTTTTTTACCATATCAATATTATATAAAAACGGATCCGAAAAAATAATAATAATGATATTATTATTATTTAACGGATCTTTTTTTATATAATATTGATTTAGTACACGTTATAATTATAATTTTTATTTCTGTATACTTATTGCATGTAAAATTATGCCTTTTCCTTATCGGTATATCCAACATGTAACGGAATAAGGAGAAAATATTGAACATCGAATTTTTATTTATTTTTATTTGTTTCTTCATTTAGGTATAGTAAATAATGAAGTTCGTTTTTAATTTCATAAATTCCCATACAAACACAAGATCCTGAGTTTAATTCCCGCAAATTTAGAAAGTTATTTGATCAGATCGTGTAATGGTTAGTGGAATATATGAGCAATACTTCTTATTTCAGTCTTTAAGACACTTTACAGTTTTGTACTGTTACTATGCCTATTGTACTGTACAGCACCAATTTTTTTTTGGATAACACAATGTATTTGACCAATTTTCCATATTTCCTGTGTCTGTGCATCGAGGCATTATCTGTAGGTAAAATCGCTTAAGCTTGTAACTCAAATAACATGATCTAATAAAAAGTTGATAAGTAAATTACAAAATTGTAAGTGACAAGGTGCATGATTTATGCCTCAATTCCGTGATTTATATCATATCGTATTTTAGGTTATTTCAACCACAGGTTATTCAGTCACAGTCACAAAGCATGCGTAAATGCAGTGTGCTGCAAGACATTGGTGAGAGACAATTTTTTCTAAACAAGCTCGTAATAACATATGGGATGAACTCCTCATAAAAAGAGTTCTAAGTTTTAATAAAAATCTAGCTATTCGACAATCGATCTTCTGATTTACGACCATGGAGAAATATAATTTAGGATGGATCGAAACATTTTTATAATCGTTTTGTCTGTTTGCATGCATTCCGGCCAAAATTTAAAAGCGCTGAATTGTGAGGCATGTGATGCGAGGCATGCGTTGCGAGGCAAACGCTGCGTGGTAAAATACGTAAGAGGAATTAATGAAACAAATGGCAATACGCTTAAGCTTATATCTCGGACACCTAAATCCAATAATGGGTCTAGATCATGTTGACAAGTAAATTGCTAAATTGTAACTGTCGCGGTCCAAGTCTTGATTTATCCCCCGATCCCCTGATTTACGACCGTGAACCGTATCTTTTGGATCATTAAAACATTTTTAGCATAACACCCCCGAGTTAATTTGAATGAAAATCGTAATAGTTTCAGAGACGGTAACAGAATTAACTACGTTACAGATCAATTAAAAAAACTTTGTTTTTTTTTTTCGTTTAACCAGAAAATGCGGTGTTGGTAATTCAATTTACTTTCCATTATCGTTTTCGCGAACGAGTCGCAGGGAGCCGTTGGGCACACGATTATATTTGGAAATCCCTACAAAAGACCTATGACCAGCAGTGAACGTCCATTGGTCATAATGATGATTAAATAGGTTATTTTCGTTTATAAATATTTTGATTACTTTTTTTATTTCACTACTAGTTAGCCCTTGGCTGCATTCTCACCTGGTGATAGGTGTTCATGTAGACTAAGATGGTAGTGGGCTAACCTGTTTGGTTTACCAGACCAGACCGGAGAAAATTCAGAAATTATAATTTCCAAAGTGGTCTTAAATTCATTGCACTCACCGTCAGGCAGGTCGTCAAAACAACAACTTTACCGTACGTATCTACCTATTAAAATCGTTAATTAATTAATCAATTAATTTTACAATATGTTTTATAGCACCGCATCCTATAGCGAGTCGAGTAGACATCTCCTAGTCTAGAAATGTTGATAAATTTATGCAATTCAATAGAATTCAGATGCGCTTGAACTTCAACTTGGTCTTTTTTTACATAATTTATGCGAATTTACTGTAGAAGTTATTCTTGTGTGCGAAGAGTTTTATTTGTAATGTATATTGTTCGCGTATTAAATACTAGGATTTACGGTACTCTGCTTGGTTTTCCTTTCATGTCATTAAATGGAATTGTCTAGATCATCGGGCCCTACAAGTAGTTTCCGTTGTAATAGTAACTTTCATAAATTCAAATTCTAAATTCTAAATTCATTTATTTCAAGTAGGCCTAATATAAGCACTTTTGAAACGTCTAGTCAATTCAAAATTCATTTATTTCAAGTAGGCCTAATATAAGCACTTTTGAAACGTCTAGTCTGTCTGTGTGTAGTGACTCTACCAACTGAACGAGTCGCGACGCTGAAGTGGCAATAGGCGGGGCACTTAGCTTGGAGAACCGATGGGCATTGGGTTCCCAAGGTGCTGGAATGGCATGCGTCTAGTCGCAGTTGGACATCAAACGAGTCGCTGGTAGCGTGAGCCAAGCGGCACAATACCTCGGTATTTGGAACTCCTATAAAAGACTACAAATTAACGACTATGTGCAGCTGTGGACGTAAATTTGGTTGCTTCAATAATGTAAAGGAAGGTCAGGTAGATAGGGTCCGTTAGATGAAGTGTCGGGGATATTGGTACCGGAGATTTCCAAGTGTTTTAAAATGCTTCCCGAAAGTAACGTTTTCACATTTCAAAAGGAAATGTAAGGTGACTTTATCGTCTTATTACAAAATAATAATCGGTACACTGGAACATCATAAAGTACGGATAAGATTGCCACATTTATACTTCTCTTGATACAACACTTGCAGGCATGAAAATAAGGTTGAAAGTTGAGCGATTTCATGATTGTGTTTAAGGTTGTGATTAAAGAGGACCGAGAGGTGAAAGTAGGCGCATCCGAGGATAACCTTTGACTTTACCTGTCGTTGCTTTGGTATTGTGAGTGATACACCTATTAGAGAACGGTGCAAACGTAAAATATCATAGATTACGTAAATTGATTGCATGCGAGCAATAAGCAACGCGTCTTCACCCCTCAAGACAAGGGTGTGGTCTTTAATGCGCCCCTCGATTAATCTACAAGACCAACTTGCCTATTTTCATGATTTTCCTGCAGAGTTGGACCTTGTCTATCTTAGTTCTCTTGACATTAGTTAATATGGCATTTTTGATTCTTAATTATTGTGATAACACTGCAACTTTAAATTAAATTGTTCGTATGTATGTATATAATAATACACCCCACCAATCGGTTTCCCTTGGTTTTCCTAATCCTAAGGTTGCCTGGAAAAGAGCGCCACTAAGCGATAAGGCCGCCCTTTGTATCCTACTTTTGAGGTTCTTCTTGTTGTGTTAATTGTTTTTTTTTTTTCTATTTGTCGTGTACAAACAAAGTGTATAAATAAAATAAAAATAATTATAATGCTACTTAGCATAATATCATACAAGTTTTCATATAATTTCAAGAGTGGTAACTAGCCCTGAACCGGACCAGTCCTTATGTACACGCGTTAGAAGTTATACTTCTTTAGCGTACAAAGATAAAAAAACTTTTCAAATATTTATCTTTTGAAACGACACTAACAATAGTAAAAAGTATCTAGTTAAATAAAG
This sequence comes from Pararge aegeria, assembly GCF_905163445.1. Lineage (NCBI taxonomy): Eukaryota > Metazoa > Arthropoda > Insecta > Lepidoptera > Nymphalidae > Pararge > Pararge aegeria. Next base: position 1,785,011 of record NC_053195.1, on the reverse strand, counting down.
TTTATTTAATATTACAAATATATACATATCGTGAATGCAGTTGTCAGGTCAAAGTAGGAATTTTTTTTGAAAAATAAAAATGTTGACTGTAGCTAACTTTAGGGTGTCGGTTTTTTGTGACGGTGTGCGTGCGCATCGTTAAAATTTACTCTCATCATTTTTCCCTAACGCGCCAAAAGAAGTATAACTTCAATAAACAATTGATAAAATATGAATTGGTGTAACACCTTTTGTCAATGCAGCATTTCAGTCTGTACTTTATAATGACTTTACAATCATTTTTACACCTGTTAAAATGATTATAAAGTGTATGTACTGCCACGTATTAAATCACGTTTAATACATGAAGCTGATTATCATTGGCGACAAATTAGCAAAAATCAAAAACGAATACCATTATCTAACAACATGATATTAATTTAATTTGAACATAATAATTTATATTCAGTAATGGACTAAAAATAATCGAAATTATTTTTATTCCTTTACTGAAATTTTATTGCAATGCCCCGCCGGAGCGTCATTTCTCTTATCTATAAATATAAATAAATAAATAAATATACTACGACAATACACACACTGCCATCTAGTCCCAAAGTAAGCGTAGCTTGTGTTATGGGTACTGAGATAACTGATGAATATTTTTATGAATAATATACTTATAATATACATATAAACACCCAGACACTGAAGGACTCAGAAAGCAGGGTCGCTGCCCACTGCGCCAATCGGCCGTCAAAAGTTATGTACATGAAACAATTAATCAACTATAACAATAAACATAATATAACGAGGCGTGGTTATTATTAGTGGTTATTTAATTTAAAATGTTGTATGTCAAATCCTAGACGAGTTGCTCAATGCATGCGAGTGTACAATTAATTTGGTCCATATAAGTCTTGCATGGGATATACTTACTTGTATTTGAATAAATGCCACTTGTTTTATGTCGTGGAGTAAAGTTTGTTATATGTCACCATTGATTAGTGTGGCTTGTAAAGCGAGATGTCGTTTATGATAATCAGGCTTTGGAACACGTAGGCTCCGCTATCTAATATATCTTCTTTTTATATCGGACATGTTATAATATGTTGTGATATGTTGCACAACATTGTAGAATGTTTTTATTTACGGCTAAAGTGGTGTGCATTGAGGGTATGCACAGGGTATGCAGATAATATAAATGAAAATCTCCAGTAGGTATGAGTTATAAAAAACTTAAGGATAGGCATTGTAAGAGTTATAAAAAGCCTACCTTTAAGTATTTATAAATCGTACTGGAGATTTTATAACATCTGCCCTGTGCATACTCTCGCATGCTTACACACCACTGTATGGGTATATGTATATATGCACCACCCAACTATTGTCTGTATTTGTTATCTTTGCCATTGGTTGCCTGGAATAAATCGCTATGAATCGATAAGGCCGCCTAATTTCTTTTTTTTTACTTTTTGTAGTGTGCAATCAAAGTATTTTCATTCATTCGTTCATTCATTTTTTATTCCGCTACAAGTTACTACGTTACGTCTTGACTGCAATCTCACCTGCTGGTAAGTAAAGATGCAATCTGCTGCAAGACGGTATATTAAACCCTCACCCCATTTTTTTTTCTTTGCGGTGGATAAATCTTCAAAAATACCCGAACTCAGGGAAGATCGGGTTATGTGGGATTTTTACCCACTAAACCCCCGGTGGCCATCCTCGGCACGTATTTGGAAGGCTCCGGGATCTCCTACGAACGCACCGGTGCCTCCCTCGTACAGCGCATGTAGAGCTCGTCCCGGGAAAAAATATTCCCCCGACCTCATTAGCCTCACTATGGGCCACGGCAGGCCGCTGTCCTCCCCGGGTCGAGTAAATTGATGTTGAGAGGCAAGAGCCCCCACCCTGTCCGACACGACCCGATGTCCCTTCATCTCGGACTATTGATCAGGCGGAAATGGGCGATTATCGGTTTCTTCGCGGCATCGTACCGGAACGTTAAATCGCTTAGCAGCATGTTTTCGTCTGCAGTATGGTAACGAGCTACGGCTGAAGACTCCCACCAGACCAGACCAGACCAGACCAGAGACAATAAAGAAATTATAATTTCCAAATTGCGCCTGCCGGGGATTTAAGCCGGTTTATCCAACATGAAACCGCACCGCTCACCGCTGCGCTAGGAAGGTATAAGTATTGTAGCATCAATACAAATCTTTTAATGCTTAGATTATACCACTCACATTTTTTAGACAATCATTTAATTTTAACGTATTGTTAAATCGTATTATTTATTTCTAAAATATACCTTACTCATTCAAATTAAAAATGAATTTATTACAATTAGGCCTACTTTATAAGCATTTTGAAAGTCAAGTATGTCTGTTTATCGTGTATCTATCGCCGGTTCAGAAAACAGATTCTACCGAGAAGAATCCGAAATTTAGACAAATTTGAATCATTTATATATATTGTACAAACATACTACAAATATAGATAAGAAAAATATGTTTATTAATACATTTTGCTACACGTTATTACAATTTACAACACGTGCTCAATAGGTAGTAACTTTAGGTGCTAACAGACTTCTATTACATATATACCTGACGCCAGAATTAAGAAATGTCTCACCAGACATACATTAAGTGTTGTTAATGATATTTTTACACTTCAGTTACACGTAAATCTGCCACGTGGAGTTGCATATTGATATATATTTCTTGATAATATAAAAGTCCAAACGTCTGAAAATACACAGTATTTTCACAAGAGCACGAAATAATTCAGCTCTTGAACCGTTACGAAGCGTTTTATAAAGTGAAATAACCGTTCCAGAAGTCAGTGCTCAAACAATCGGACGGCATTACTTCGCGCAGTCGCCTCTCGTAAATAACAAATTTATCGCGCACCGCGAACAATCCGAACCGTCGGGATCCTTAAGTAATGGCCGGTAATTAAATACTTTTTGGGCTCCTGTATACCTGGCATTCCTTGCGCGTGTTTGGTGTTGTGCGACACCGTTTAATTTTTGGTTAAATTAGTCCTCGTGAATATTCATTGCATTTGAATTGTTTATCAAAACCAAATTGGAACAGGCTCAATTTACGTTAAGGCGAAATTCAAAACGATATTTAGAATTATAGAAGTTTATAAAACACATTCTGGTGTATTTTATGGGCATATTTTTGTCATCATATTTTGTCATACATTATTTTTTTTGGTTAAAAATGGGACAAATAATTAAATAGTTCAAACAAACTAAAAAAACAAGCTTGGTATAAAAAACTAAACTAATTTCTTTCTTTTAGTTTATTCATAATAGCGATTTTTTTTAGTTTTTCTTGTTCTATTATTTTTATTAGAGCAAAATTAATCGGTAACCCATCCACCATTAAAGAGATAAAATATTTTTTTTTTAATTCAGTGTGCCCGTCTCTCGAAATGCAAATTCTAATTATTATTTAAAACAGGCCATTAAAAAGTAATAGCTAACGCCCTCTACCATCTAGTAGCTTAATGTTTTCTGTGGAATTTGTTAGGTACGCGAACGCCATAGGTTTTTTACATTTGGGTCTAGATGGCGCTGTAGTAATTAGTAAAAAATCTTATTTTTTATAGTGAAAATTGAAATAATCTTTTCAGATTAGTGTATTGTCATCGGTCCTCGATATGTCTACAAAGTTTGAAAGAAATCTGTCCGTTTAAAGTGGGTCAAAATCTCGCCCAAAGAAGTCGGTTACAAACAAACATACAAGTGAAGCTAATATAAAGCGTGTAAAATATAGATGTTAAGCATAATTGATGATCTACATATCATGACAAGATTGGCGTGCCAAAATCATGATCGTATATTAAACTAACAATTATTATAAATTACTAGCTTTTGCCAGCGGCTTCGCTCACGTTAAGTTTTATTTTTGATTTGGTAAATTTACTACAAAGGGTTAAAAAAAGGTCTTGCTGCTTATAGAAAAATATGAACGGAAATTACTTAGAAAATCAGAAACTTTCATATAAATTTTGATCCCCTATCAAATACGTATTTCTTTATTATAAATCGAAAACCTAAAATCAAAGTTTAATTGATGTAGCTTGAAAAATAAATTGATAAATGAAGAATTTTTTACAAACTTTCATCCCATATTTAACCCTGATGGAATTTAAAAAAATCCTTTCCTAGCGGACGCCTACGTTGTAATAACTATCTGTGTGCAAAATTTCAGCCCAATCCGTCAAGTGGTTCGAGCTGTGTGTTGATAGATCAGTCAATCAGTCAGTCAGTCAGTGACCTTTGCCTTTTATATATTTTGATAATATAAAAGTTATCAGCTGCTCAATAAATATTTTACGCAAAAAGGGTAGGTTAGGTATACTTTCGAAAATTTGTGCAGTTATGCTGATAATGTGTTTGGTGAAAATAATTGGTCATATACAATTACCAATCAAGTAATCGGTGAGTACTAAAGCAAAAATGATAACTTTTAGTTTTTTAATCGATGAAGTGCGTTTGAAATAAAAAAAAATATTTTCTAAGATTACGTTGACGAAACAGAGACAACTATTGCAATATCCTGTACAACCAATAGCTTGGACATGGTAATTATTAATGATAATATCACTCGCGTTTAGATGTAATTAATGTTTTAAAAGATAAAATTTAATTAAAAAAAAAATTAGGGATTTTTCATAAAATAAACTTCTTTCTAAAAATATAAGATAAAATTAAATTTATATTTAAAAAAAAATGAATTAAAATAAAACGATAATTGTAAATAAGAAATGTGAATAATAAATGATTAAATGTAGATTAAAATTGTAGCTATATTTAATTAAAAATCGATTAAAATAATTTCTCAGCTTGAAATTATGTTATTTTTATTTATAAATAATAAAGACAAAAACAGGTTATATTGATAAAAAAAAATCTATTTCAGTTTCATACTCTATATTTAATAGAAGTGTGAAGTTGTTTACTCAAAACCTATTATGTCATTATTACTTTATAAAACTATTTACACTGTAACTTATAATTAATCTTACTAAAATCTTACAATTTTTTTAGTACATACATGATCATATGTTATTTTAAAATAATAATTATAAGTTATTTTTTATTTTATTGCTTTATTTTTATTTTCAATAACAAATGATATATTTGAAGTTAGCAGATTTGCTTTATAAATAAATTATATTTTTTTGTTTACAAATGAAGGTTAGTTATTTCTTTTATTTTCTTATTTAATATAAGTTGTAAAATAACTCATTGAATTTAATGAGAAAACATTTTATTGCATTCATTGCCGCATATAAAATTTTGAATCAGTTGATCGCTATAGAACTTAATGCATTGAAGCGCTATATGATGGTGATATTTAATAACATAGACATCATATTTACATTCTCCGTGGAAAAATACATGGTCATACCAATTTTTATGACAATCGGTTGAACGGGGCGGAAGTCGATACTTGACAGCGCCGCCTGGTGGGGAGTTACATCAATGGACATAGCATGTTCGTTTTCTCCGTGGAAAAATACATGTTCATACCAATTTTTATGACAATCGGTTGAACGGGGCGGAAGTCGATACTTGACAGCGCCGCCTGGTGGGGAGTTACATCAATGGACATAGCATGTTCGTTTTCTCCGTGGAAAAATACATGGTCATACCAATTTTTATGACAATCGGTTGAACGGGGCGGAAGTCGATACTTGACAGCGCCGCCTGGTGGGGAGTTACATCAATGGACATAGCATGTTCGTTTTCTCCGTGGAAAAATACATGGTCATACCAATTTTTATGACAATCGGTTGAACGGGGCGGAAGTCGATACTTGACAGCGCCGCCTGGTGGGGAGTTACATCAATGGGCATAGCATATAAACCTTCTCCGTGAAAAAATACATAAGCATACCAATTTTCATAATGATCGGTCAAATAGTTTCTGAGTTTATCGATGACATATATACAAACATCCTCTTTTATATATATAGATTAGGATGTTATGATAATGCAGTAAACTTCGAATAAAATTTGTTTCCCAAATTAATAAGAAAATTAAATACTAAAATATTAAAATCATCATCAGCTTCGTTAATAACCCATTAATTCTTGGGCCACTACATGCACTTTTCTCATCTCAGTATGAGTAGGGTTTGAATCTTAGTAGGAACTCAAGATGAAAGTTTCCTCACGATGTGTTCAGTTCATTACATCGTCATCACACCTCAACCCATTACCGGCCCACTACAGAGCACAGGTCTCCTCCCACAATGAGAAGGGGTTAAGGCCGTCCACCATGCTGGCTCAGTGCGGATTGGTGGACTCCACACACCTTCGAGAACATTATGCAGAACTCTCAGGCATGCAGGTTTCCTCACGATGTTTTCCTTCACCGTTGAAGCAAGTGATATTTTAATTACAGGGATTTGAACTCGGCCCCAGCTATCACCGCTTCAGTTACCGCTTAACAAAGTCATATTCCATTGCTTGAAATGCAATATAACTCAATGCAGATCGAGTGAACAGGCAGCCTTAAGTTGCATCACCACTTAAAAGTCAAAGTCAAAAATATCTTTATTCAAGTAGGCCCACAGGTGGCACTTTTGATGCGTACATAAGAACCACACGGTAGTGAGATGATGGCGATAACCACATTCGTAAACTTAAAACTAAAGCTACGAGGGTTCCAAACGCGTCCTGGTCTAAGAAGAAGCCCACAACAAACTTAGCCGGGTGTTTTTTTTTTGTTATCAGGTGTTATTCAACTGAATAAATATCTTCATTTTGTTCATTTATTTTTATCATTATTCAATTATAATACCATTGCTGACCACAAGGTTCTGCTATAGTTAGGAAAGAGAGCTATGGATCTTAGAGTGCGGTGAATACGCAATTGAACCACGTGCTCTCACTTATAGGTCTATCGAGGGACACACAGAGTTTTCAGTGGGTGCAAGTCCTTCATAACTACTCCGTTTCCCCAATGGAGTCGTATGCGTCAGGCATTTTCTCTGTATAAAAAAAAAAAAAAGACCAAACAAGCTGCTTTCTTTCAAGCCACTTTTTGATCATGGCACATCATTTTGAAGCCAAGCAGCAATGTCATAAACATTGCGACAGTTATTATAAATTGTATAAATTATCCATTGTACCGGTTCAGTCTTAATTAAATTAAAAAATAATGAATTACGAAAAAACATACTATACATATTAAACTTATTAACGTGCTTCATAATAAAAACGTTATTTGCCCTTTAAAATTACTCGTTAAAATAGTTTCGAGGATGCATCTTTAAAATTTCATTGGCTAAAATGCGCATCCACTTAAGGTGCCATATGCGTTCGATTAACAAAAGTAGTTTTGACTTTAATTAAAATATTCATACCTTTAGAAAAATTGGATAGACGCAGGCATTACTTTAAATTCCATACATATTATCATGAATATCTGATTTACTTGTTATCTCGTGAAAAGGAGATGTTGAGAAGCACAATGATGAAGAGGGAAAAAAAGACAAGATAAATAGAGAGAACATCAAAGACGAAGAAATAGCTATAATGCGAAGAATAAGCTATGCGGTACCGTACAGATCTGGAACTTTTGAGGGGTGCTTTTAGTCCTTCAAGTCCAAGTCCGACACGCCTTGCCAGGCAGACCGTAGGAAAAGAAAAAAATAATAAGTCTGAATTTGTTATTGTCTGCGATATCCAATACTATTTTATAAATTTAAAATGCATATTAAATTTTTTATATGCATTTTAAATTTATAAAATTGATAATTCCCCCAAGTGTAGGTAAAAACGCTAATAAAAATTATAAAAATATACATGACTATGTTGTTGCACAAAAATGGGCTGTCTGTCAGTTGATATTTTGAATTAATTAAATTTAAAGCGCGCATAACTCCCTAAATTTAGTTGTGCCGTGGAGTGAATGTTCGGTTACCCCGTTTAAAAAGTTATCATCATCATACCAACCCATTACCGGCCTTTATTTACCTACAGGGGCACTTCCCACAACGAGAAGGGGTTAAGGCCGTAGTCCACCACGCTGGCCCAGTGCAGATTGGTGGACTTCACTCTCAGGCATTTAGGTTTCCTCACTGTGTTTTCCTTCACCGTTTAAACAAGTGATAATTACATTGCTGAAAACGCACATAACTTAAAAAAGTTAGAAGTGCGTTCCGTGAAACGAACTCGCCTCCTCGAAAGTGTAGTCGAAGACCTACCTACCCACTGGGCTATCACCGCTATAGATTTAATTTATCATAATTAATTTCTAATTCAGTTAAATCTTATCATAGTAACAATTGAAATGATTTTTGTTGATAATCGTGTTATATATCAAACTATTGTAAAGAATATATGTACTTAAAGCCTGCTTCTTTTGGCGTGAATACAGATGCATGCGATTGCCTACTTCTATCCATCTTGTGTTATGTAAATGGTTACATGTGACCCAGTGGTCCAATACATTGTCTGTGGTATTGGTTGTGAAAAGCGGCTTCCGTTCAAGGGGAGGGGACGAGCCAATTCGTTTTTTGTTCCGATGCGTCCAATTTCGGGGATCATTTAAAAATATGGCCGCAACACGAAGCGCGCTGGAATTAAGATTCGAGTCACAGATAAAAAAAAGAGAAAACATTATCTATCACTACACAGGAGGGTACACCTCGAGCGGGCGAAACAGTTAATTAACAAAATTCGCTTTGTCCGAGACACATAAAATTTTACGAGGATCAAGATCTCGGCACAGTTGCTCGCGAGGCTTTTTACGAAGATGGTTGCATGTGTTCTAGAAATGGCAACGATTATTTAAATTTACGATTACATTTTCGGTTTCAGCTATGTTCGCATGGTTTCGGTTATTTATAAACCCATGAGGCGTTTTCTCGTATGGAATAAGATAAAATATGGGTCGGTTGTTTTTTGAATTTAACGCATTATGTAAAACTACAAGTAAAGGAAATCTAACTATACGATACATTTATTTATTATTATTGAAATTATCAACACTCTTGCCATGCCTCAGGAAAAATTGATTTTAGTCAGCGGTGCCAATTATAATATTTTTTATAAAAAATCTTTTAACTACAGACAAATCTGAAGACATCTTTTAAAACAGACAAATTAGGAAAATACTACAGATAGCCAGTTATTTAAGTTAGAGAAGAAAGTTAGAGATTTTTTGCAGCAAAATTAGCACCAGTGTGACCCTTATTAATTATTATCAAACCATTACTGTCACACTACAGGGGGCACAGGCATCCTGACAGGATGAGAAGAAGAGAAAGGTTTAGGCAATAGTAGACCACCCTGGCCAAGTACGGACTGTACGTTAGACTTCACACGCCTTTTTTGAGAACATTATGGAGTTTTACCTTTACCGTTAAATCAAGTGATATTTTTAATTGCTTCAATTATGAACGCACATAGCTCCACTTCAAAGTACATAAATGTATTTGAATAGTCTAGAAAAAACATCACTCTGCCAGTGCGGTAGTTGGGTTAAAACACATCCATGTCACATCTAGTATACCTATAAACATACTTGGAATTAAGAATACCGAGCAAACAAAAAAATTGGAGCAAGACAAGTATGGAAAACACTCATAAAATTTAATAGGTTTTCCGTCAAAAAGTACTTACGTGAGTGGATTTCTGAACGCTGTTGTAATTTTTTATACCAACGCATTTCAATAATGAGTAATAATATAGACCCCAAATGAAGGCTTTTTTTGTAAGTCTCTTGCTTGAGGTTGCGCAATATATTTTGAAGTCTATTTTGTTTGACTTTGTCAGCTTCATACGTAACCTGTTCTAAGGATATGAGTGTTATTGTTTACATGACCTATATATATACAAGACCGTGGTATATGGACCTACTTACAAACGACTTATGTCAAGCAGTGAAATCATAATGTAGTGATGCATGATGATGGCTTTGATGAAATGATGAAGATGCACGATATGAATGATTAATTTTGACGGTGGCCGCCGACTGGCGCAGTGGGCAGCGACGCTGCTTGCTGATTCCAAGGCTGTGGGTTCGATTCCCACAATTGAAAAATGTTTGTGTGATCAACATCAATGTTTTTCAGTGTCTGGGTTTCTATGTGTATATTATTAGCATTTATGTATATTATTTATAAAAAAATCATTAGTCATCTTAGTTCCCGTAACACAAGGTCTGCTTACTTTGGGGTAGATGGCGATGTGTGTATTTTCGTAGTATATTTATTCATTTATTTATATATTCATTTTGAAGACGCTGCTCAGCAAATTATTGTTAAACTCCGATATGATGCTGGTAGCCTGGTAACCAATTCATACTTTCTGGTAGCCCTACTTTGCGGGTACTTTTGATCCGTCAAATTTATCTGTTTATCCACCAATTGGGCTATAATGAAGAATTGGATTTAATGAAGAAATTATATTTATATTCATCAATAGCCATATAGACTATTGATGAATATAAAAATAATATACTAGACTGAATATAATACTACCTATGTGTTTAACTCCTTGTATACACGTACATTTTGGAAGGTTAATGGATAACTAATGGTCATATGGATTGGACTTAGGCAAGAGTAGCTCGGGAACTTTCCCAAATACTAAGTGAAAATAAGTTAAACTATTGACATTTAATAATCGAGTCCCAAAAAGGAGAGATGGCATTATAAAAATGGGATATAATTTACAGTTTTATTGGCTTCCAAAAATGGCAGGAAATAACAAAGACAGCTAGGAAATTGCGATTAACTTTCTTTCTCATCGATGCGCAAAGGAACCGCGCCTTCAATTGATTTATTAAAAAGGTGCAATATACACGCGTTAAGGTTTCTAAGTTATAACTGAAGATGTAACTGTTTTGTTCAGTTAGCTTAGTTAGTTTAATATTTTTTACGTTACTTGAATTTAATTTTTTTAAGGGTTTAAAAACTGAATGGAGTGATTTTTTAAATTTGTTTATTAATTAGAGCGAATCTCGAAAAACGACATTGGGAGAGGCTTCCGGAAGGAAGAGATAAATGGCGCAAGAGCATTAATGAGGGATGCCGTATCTATGAAGAAGCTTGGCTTGGTGTTCTTGCTCAAAAAAAGATACGAAGATATACCACGGGCTCTTCAGATTGCGCCGAAGGTTTCAACTGCCACATTTGCGGTCGTAAATGTTGCTCGCGCATCGGCTAATTTAGCTATACAAGACGTACAGGTCAATGTATATGTGTATGTATGTATCTCGAAAAATTTTAGTGTTTGTGAATGCTGATTAATATTTTTTTATAAATAAATATGGCAATATGTTATGATTTGAAACCCAAATCTTAACAAATCTCATTTTTCAATTAGACTACGTGGTAAAAGGTAACTACAATTTGTATGGAATTGAAAGAGCGCCATCTAGTGACAATACTGTTTCCCACGAAAAGAGGAAGGGTGGTGATTACTGTAATCTTATTAGTGTTTCCGTCGGCATGCATTTAAATAGGCTGTTGCCAATAAATAACAGTCTTTACTTAAAAAGACCCATTTTACCAAACCTGAGTTTGAGTTTTACAGTTCTGAAGATAGACCTCTACTTTATAATCTCGTGTGAACCCGTGCCGTCCAAATATAGCGAGAGTATACCCCGTACCGGCAATCGGTATGCATTGGAAAGTACTAATTGAGAAGACGCTACCGAAACCTGTGGTTTGCATTTTCTTTGCCCTAATTGGAGTTGGTATAATACGGCCATATTTAATATGGCCACATATAATAAGGCCTACCCATATTATTATGTTCACTTAATTTGGACATTTTGACTGCCTCCAATTACATGTGTTGAGTGAAATTTTGCATTATAGACAAGTGGAAATCGATCATGTGATCCGATTTAGTAGAATTCTAAGCTTTTGGGACTGATCTCGTCCGGGGAAGTACTAACACCATATTTCTGCTGCCAAGCAACATGGCTGTGTCCCGGTCTGTCAGGCGTGGTTAACGGTGTAACCACGCCTAGTTATAACGCACACGAGACTTAACAACTACGCTTCAGGTTTATCGACATAGGGTAGCACGTTGCGAGGCGTGTTCCTGCGAGAACCTTACATATTCCCGGGATCCAGCCTATATGTTAAACCAGGGTATAATGTATCTCCATTCCAAAATTCAGTCAAATTAGTTCAGTAGTTTTTGCGTGAAAGAGTAACAAACATCCATCCATCCATCCTTACAAACTTTCACATTTATAATATTAGTAGGATTCCAAGGGTTCTAGCTTTTTTAAGCTTTGATGAATAATGTCAAAACCTAACAAATAGCGTAATAACCAATAAAAATAATTGCGTCTTTAGATAAACACGCAATGGAGTTACGTTATTTAACTTTCTAGAAAACTGTCCACACATTCTAACGTCCAGTAAAAAGCATTGAAACAAAAACATTTATTAAGGAATCTCAGAAGCTGTTAGAGGGTCATATTAAACCCGACCTTTAAGAGGGCAGATCAAAGATAGCTCGAATTGATAGTCTTAGCGTGCATTTGCAATTCAGATAATTCACCGCAAAAAAGCACTGTTAAGCGATCTTAAACTCTGCGTCTTATCTTAATGTTAACACTTTGTTTGAACGCGTAAATTTGAAGCAAGACCTGAGATAATAAGGCCTTAGATAAGAAGGCCTGAGATAATACGGGTTCCATCTTTAAATGCGTTAAATAACTCACGTAATCTTTTGTTTTATCAATGGTTATTAGTATATTTTTAAGCTAGCGAGCAAGGGCAAAGCAGGTTTGATTTTAAGTGATTACCACAGCTGATGTATATTTCCAAAGTAAAGGCAATGCGTTATTGAGTTTTTAAGTATGTATGAATGAATGAATGCACTTTTATTATACACCATACACCGAAAATTCACAAAATAAAATTTAAAAATTTAAATTCTAAAAATTTCGCGGCTGTATCAATATAGCGATTTTTTCCAGGCAACCAAAGGCGTAGAAGAAAATACTGTATATGTATGTCTATTGTCTATGTATGCTGTTTATCAGTCTGTGGCATTTAATTTCCCGAATGGATGAACCGATTTGGATTTTTTTTCTTTGAAAGGTTTATTATTCGGGAGTGTTCTTAGCTATGGTTGTTAGAGGTCCATGATGGCTGTCACCACAATATGGTGAATTAAATTGTTTGTTTACAACAATTTGAAATGGTTTGACCATTAGGATAATGTACACTATGTCAAAAGTCGATAGTTTTCAAAATTTATAATTTATTTTATATATTTTTTTTTATTCTATACTAGCATAGTTCTCTCTTTATTGTCTTTAAGAATTAACAGATATAAAGAACATTCCGCAGAGTATTATGTGCTTCGGGACAGTCTTATAATCCAAATTCGGGATAGCCGGTTGGAACAGTGGGCAGCGACCCTGTTTTCTTATTTCAAGGCCGTGGGTTCTGTTCCCACGACTGGAAAAATGTTTGTGTGATGGGCATGAAGTTTATTATAAGTATGTAGGTATGGGTATTATATTTATAAGAATATTCATCAGCTATCTTAGTACTCATAACACAAGCTACGCTTACTTTGGGGCTAGATGGCGATGTGTGTATTTTCGTAGTATATTTAATTATTTATTAAATTACAATATTTATCATGTAAGTAGGTATTTATAACGCAAGGAAGCGTTAAATAATTTAAACAGTGCAAATTGGGCGTTTTAAGTGCATTATTTACACGTCGCTATCGCCCGGTGGCGGGCAAAGTTTATTGCCGAGATAGCTCTGCTATTCCAGTATCGGCGTGTGATCCCAAGTGTTTTGTTAAGATGAAATTTTTAACATTTTTACATAATACTTTATTAAAGCACCTGCTAACTGCCTGCTGCGCCTGAAACGCTCATAGCCCAGTGGTTAGGATTCGCACCTCAAACTTTTCTAAGTTATGTGCGTTTTAAGTAATTAAAATACCACTTGCTTAAACGAAGTAGGAAAACATCGTTAGTAAACCTGCATACCTGAGAATTCTTCTTAATTAGATTTTTCAGAATTACTTGAAATCAGATACCGAACGTAAAGTTTTTTCAATCGTTCTAGTACAAAATATACAAACCTATATAAGTACACATTGTAATATTTCAACATATGGTTTAGAAAAATGACTCAGATGAATTCCGGGATAAAAAGTGTCCTATAACCTACCTCGTAGTATGAACTCAAATCGTGCAGTTTCAGGAGTACCAGACAGACGTCTGTCTGTATCATGTCATGTTATAAGACAGATAGACAGACAGAGAGGCATAGAGTGCCTTTAAATTTTTTTTCTTAATAATCTTAAGTCGCGACGCCTCCAAGGCTGTGGTGTGAGCCCACGTCGGGATGATGTCAGACGTCGGGGACCTCGTCTAATCTAGTCCATTTTTTATAGGTTAATACGGTGAGAGCTACATCTATCCCTATCCCACTCTACGGGGAAAATATATTCATCGAATTTGTACTAGTCTTGATAGGCTCAAATTTCTTAATTCAATATTCATTCATTTTAAGTAGGCCTAGTTTTTAAGCACTTATGAAACGTCAAGCCTGTAGTGACTCTACTAAAAACTGCTGATGAGGATGATATAACCTGTACCTCTTATACAAGCGACGAGTACGTTAGATAGTGCGTGAAGCGGTGTGGCGACAACGGTATTTCACAGCGCCATATAAAGAATGCTATTTAATTGTTATACACCACGCACGCGATATAAGTGAGCCTCACACGGGCTTAACTTAGTTTTGTTATTGAAATGTTAGGAAGACACGAGATGTTTTGCGCATATGTTATCCGTCAATCATACTAGGCTCTGAAGCGGTGATAGCTCTGTGGATAGGACTTGGACTACTTTCGGGGGGCCGAGTTCGAATCCCAGCACTCACCTCTAACTTTCTAAGTATGTGAATTAAAATATCACTAACTTCAACGCTGAAGGAAAACATCGTGAGGAAACCTGCATGCCTGAGAGTTCTCCACAATGTTCTCAAAAGGTGTGTAGAGTCCACCAACCCGCACTGAGCCAGCGTGAGGGACAACGGCCTTAACCCCTTCGTATTGTGGGAGGAGACCCGTGCCATGTTAATGAGGGGGCGGTAATGGGTTGATATGATGATGATGTTACTAAGTTTAAAAAGCTGAAGAGACAAACTTCTTAGCATATCATGGATTCTAAGGAGACAACAGTTAGGTTGAAACATCAATCATTCGGCAGAGGGTAAGCCCCGAGCATCTCTCGAGACATAAGACTTGGTTGTAGGTTTCAACAGTGTGCAACGTGTCGCCCTGTGTCCATCAATTTGAGGCGTAGGCACATGTGCCTGTTATTACACTGGCAACCAGTGGCGGTACTAACATATAAGCCGAAAAGCCGGGCTTGCGTTTCAATAAATATAATAACAAAATAATTAAAACTTGATAGCAATGAGGATATGTACACAATTTTTTAACTTGTGCTCAATAATGTATATACTCCTTGTCTATACGTTACTGCAAGCACTACGTTACTCTGACAGGTAGACTCTGTGGCAGCAACCAGCCGAACGCGTAAGGAGGCGCCGCTAAATATTGTTAAATATGTGCAATTGTTTTCTGTGGCGAAATTTGTTATGTTCAAAATTAATTGGCGAACAAAAGGCGAAAAAAAATACAGCTCTTTACTTCAGCAAAACCCACGCCAACCTTGTGTATTTCTCATACTAAGCCCATAAAAGACCGCCTGTTGGATCTGTAGAACTCTGTTTGATGCTCCCATTCTAATAAATTGTTTGTTGGTATTGCATGTTTTTTTCCAATAAAAAGAATGGTTGGAACGCGTCTGGCTGGTTATGATATAAATTACCAGGCATCATAAAAATTAAAGAGATGAATTCACAGAAAAACTTGGAGTTCTGTGATTCCTTTTTTAATTTTGGCAAACAGCGCATGGAAACTTCTTTATCCAACCAAGTATTAATCGAAATTTCCAATCATAATTCGCGTGTTGATCTTAATCGTAGTGTTTTTCAAAGATTTGTTGATTTGTTGTTATTGTTTGTCATTTAGCACAACACTAACTAAACTAAACTAAATTTGTCCTTTAGGTAACTGGGCTTGCCCAAATTCAAGACCCTAGGATCGCCACTGCTGGCAACCATGCCCTATAGTCCGTAACAGAGCATTGCAAACATGCTGCATTTAAAAAAAATAGTAATCATTGATTGACCAAGCAGATTGTGATGGTAATTAAAAACTATCGAGTATAAACAGAGCAACACTGCAACTACTGCACGTACTGCAAAATCCCGCCCTGTGTCTAATAATTTGAGGCGTAGGTGAGGCCGTGGGTTCGATTCCCACAACTGGAAATTGTTTGTTTGATGAACATGAATGTTTTTCAGCGTCTGGGTGTTTATCTTTATATTAAAAGTATTAATGTGTATTCAGTGGCGTACATAGAAGGTATGTACAGGGTATGCAGATGATATAAAATGAAGAAAATCTCCAGTACGAGTTATAAATGCTTAGTGGTAGGCTTTTTATAACTGTCACAATGTCTATCCTTAAGTTATTATCTATATATATAAAAGAAAGCTGTGTTAATTACACCATTCATAACTCAAGAACTGCTGGACCAATTTTCATGATATTTGATTTTTTAGATCGGAGTAGGATAATAAATATTAAAATATAACAATTATAAAAAAATAAAATGATCCGCGGTACGAAGTTCCCCAGGACAGCTAGCATCAGTCATCTTAGTACCCATAACACAAGCAACGCTTACTTTGGGGCTAGATGGCGATACGTGTATTGTCGTAGTTTATTTATTTATTATTATTATAATTACACTGGCAACCATACCTTTAAAATCAAACCTGTAATAACATTAACCACCATACCCTTAAGACCGAGCAGCATTGTAACAATGCTGCTCGGGGGCAAAAGAAGCATAACGGTAGTAGTTACTACTTCCCTGGGCGTCCCGTTTCCCAGAGGAAACTTATTGTTTTTCGGGATAAAAAGTATCCTATATGTTGACCCGGAATACCAGCTACCACTATACCAAATTTTATTTAAATCCGTTTAGTAGTTTACACTTGATACCCGGACAGACAGACAGACAAAAATTAATTAAAAATCTGTTTTGGACTCAGTATCGATTATAAAGCATCCCCCGATCAAATATTTCAAAATATATTAAATGCACAGGAATCTTCCAGTTACAGTTTTATTTTTATTAGATTTTATAATTTTTATTAGTGTTTTTAAAAATAAAAGCAGTGTGTCCTCTCTTGTTTCAAACGTGTCTCATTGTAATATGGACCTTTGAAAAATGAGATCAAAACTGCAAAGTTTCCTACTACAGTCGCTATAACACTGATGTAAAAGGCATATACTAATTTCAGCATCGACGGTAGGAGAGCCTTAGCTTAATTGGAAAAAGCGCTCAGGCCGCTATTGCCAGAAAGTCGCAGGATCAAATCCTGTGAAAATTTTTATATGCATTATAAATTTATAAAAATTAGTATAGGTATTCAATGTTCGTCTGAAACAGTCTTAATGCTCAGGATCTG
This sequence comes from Pararge aegeria, assembly GCF_905163445.1. Classification (NCBI taxonomy): domain Eukaryota; kingdom Metazoa; phylum Arthropoda; class Insecta; order Lepidoptera; family Nymphalidae; genus Pararge; species Pararge aegeria. Next base: position 1,767,447 of record NC_053195.1, on the reverse strand, counting down.
TACATAGACCAGTATTAGGTTTAGTCCAAAGCAGGCTATCGGGACCATCGCCGTGCTAGTTACGCGCACCTCATTAATTGTCCTCACTCATTAACATTATAATAAATAGGCTCCGCTTTAACAACATCGTTGAAATACTCCTTAGTTAGATTCTGCTCTTTCATTTATGAGCAAATTTTCGAATATAAATGGACTAATAGATTTAGTAGTAGTAGTACAGCTTTTGGCGGCAGCTCGTCCTGGAAGGTGCTATTGCTAGACTTATTTCTGCTGCCAGTATTGCTGGGTTTCGGTGTGAAGATCGTTGTTGCCGGTTGGATTACAGGCGTATAAAGCTTAAAACCTACGCCTCAGGTTTATGGCCACAGATTTTTCTGTTTATAGATGATAGTTTCCTATTATAGGTATTACAAATAGGCCTAGGCTAGACTAGGCTAGGTCCGTCAATTATTCATCATTATTATCATCATCTGCTGGACTGTCTTTTGTAGGGCGTAAATAGATAAGGAAGGGTATGGGGGTAGGGGTACAAAAGGTATAAAAGGCGACACATTTGGCAAATTTATCACTTAACAATTATTCATTGTAAAGTCAACATCTCCTGAAGATGCTACGGTTTTGGAGCGAAACGTTCGTAGAGGGTACATTGCCGTCTATCCACCAAACAGATTCCGTGTAGTTCATGTATATTATGGATTTCCGCAAAGTAACGCCTGCTTCTATTCAATATTTTGTAGGGCGTTCCAAACTCCACGATTCTGGGCCGCTTGTATCCAGCGGCTCCCCGTGACCCGTTTGATGACATCTGTCTTCCTGGTTGAGGGTCGACCAACGCTGCAATAACCTGTGCGGGGTTGCTACTGCAACACCTTGGAACCCCAACGTCCATCGGCTAATGAGGCCCATAGTCAACTTTTGCTATAATAAAAATAAAAAAATGGTTTTATAGAGTAATTTGACAGCCAGTATCAACTATCTATAGGCTATAATATTTCCTTAGGATTTATTTTTATAAGTGAAATTATTAGTCACTACAAACGCCTTTCGTAAATATTAAAGCTTTTATTTTAAATATATGTCAATTTATATATCATCATCATCATATAAACCGATAGAAGTCCACTATTTATATTGCAGAAAAGAGCTGTACGGTCAATATATAAACTTAAATCACGCGAATCCCTCCGTGAGAAGTTTAAAGAAATAGGCATACTTACTGTAGCTTCACAATATATTTATAACAATATAGTATTTGTAAGACAACATATTAGTCTTTATAAACAAAAAGAGGACATAAACAGTCGACTTACAAGAAATGGTCATAAATTAGCGTCATCTGCATATCGTCTGCGTAAGGTACAGAGGTCATTTGTGGGATTGAGTATACGCTTTTATAATATGATTCCTAAGGTGATTTTGGACCTGCCAATGCACAAGTTTAAAGAATTTGTTAAAACACATTTATTACAGCGAGGTTACCTAAACAATTGATGAATTTTTAATGACAAGGTTGCTTGGAAGCATCCGGCTCCGCTTTCAGCTCTCACTTTACATTTACATTTTACTCTTAAAATGTAAAATGTAAATTGTTGATGTTGGAAAAGAGCAACTGCTGAGTTTCTTGTCGGCTTCTTCTCGGTAGAATCTGCCTTCCGAACTAGTGGTAGAATCACTACAAACAGACTTGACGTTTCACAAGTGCTTATATTAGGCCTACTTGAAATAAATGAATTTTGAATTTTGACTGCTGGACATAGGTATTTTGAGGGAGTTCCCATTTCCACGGTTTTGTGGTCGGTCGTTTTACTGATCGCAGGTGTTTTAATGTCAAGTTCCAGAATAATAGCGTTGCAATTAGTGGCGTGCATAGAGGGTATGCACAGGGTATGCAGATGATATAAAATGAAGTAAATCTCCAGTACGAGTAATAGAAAACTTAAGGGTAATAATGATATAACGCTTACAAAGCCTATCCTTAAGTGTTTTATAACTCGTACTGGAGATTTTCTACATTTTTTATCAGCTGCAGACCCTGTGCAGTTAACTTTAGCCGCAAGATCAAGCAAAGTTTTTTGGCATGTTCGGCCAACTTAAAATTTTAAGTTAGACGTAAGTAATTGATGTCTGGTCTCCAGGAGTTAAAGTGCCTTTTATACGTGTAGTTTTATTTATTTACTAATTTTATTCTACACTTTATAACACACCGGATGATTTTCAGAGCTAACAATTGAATTCAGACACTAAAATAATAATTCTTCTTTTTCTTTGAAATGGTAATAATAAAAAGGTTCTCATTACGTCACAACCGACCCCACTGCAGTTGTGGACACACCGAAGCACAGTCACCTTCTAAACTTCGAGCGAGCTTTCACGACTCCTTATTCGGGTTAAGCCAACACACTGTTTGTCGTTTCGCTTTCAAGGCAAACGTTTGCTGAGCACTTGACACGCGTGGAGCATACAGTCGAGTCAACAGTCAAGGGGTAACGGCTGTTTTCCTTATGTTGCATACGCAAATATGACTGAGTGAAGGTACGATTCCACAGGCAGCCGCACACTGCAACCAGTAACCGCAAAACGCAGCTGCAAAGCAAAACTACCGGTAACTATGTTAGTGTCTGAAAACATGGTTAAGTACCTGACTTTTGTAGGATAGTCATTGACTTGTGCGGCGTTGGCCCTGTATCTCAGTTAATGACAATTGTTCGAAAGCTGTGTTTTGCAATGCCCCTGTATACACCATTCCAGCGTCTTGGAACTGTAACTTCCTTTGCCGACTAAGCTAGGTTATTCTTTGAACTTTGCGTCATCAAGCGAAGCTTACAGAAAAATCCTATTATAATGTTAAGGATTACTTAAAAGATGAAAAAGCCTGAGTGTGAATTGCTCTAACTTCATAGCTTAATATTAATTTATTTATGGTAATAACAAAAAAACTACCCGGCTAAGTTTGTTGTGGGCTCTTCTTAGACCGGGGCGCGTTTAGGACCCTCGTAGCCTTTAGGTTTAAGTTGGCGAACCAAGTTATCACCATCCCCTTACAATTATGTATGCTTCATAAGTGCCTGTGATAGGCCTACAGGATTAAAGAAATTTTGAATGTTAATTTGAATTCATCATAATATCAACCCATGACATGGTACGAGTTTCTCCCACAGTGTAAACGGTTTAGGCCGTAGTCCACCACGCTGGCCCAGTGCCGATTGGTGGACTTTTGGATATACCTTGGAGAACATTATGGATAACTCTAAGGCATGCAGGTTTCCTCACGATGTTTTTCTTCACCGTTGAAGCAAGTGATATTATAATTATTTAAAACGCTCATAAATAAGAGAAGTTAGAGGTGCGTGAAGGGATTCGAACTCGGCGCCCCGAAAGTGAAGTTGAAGTCCTAACCACCGCTTTTATAAACGCCGCGCTGGGTTTACACCGCTTCGACGATTAGGTTTAAGATATTCTTAGCACGACTTTCCTCAACTTCCTCTAATTGACGACGTAACAACACTAAATGTTTGACGTACGTAGATTGGCTTTGATGTTCAGAGATGTTTTCTGGACCATTACTACCATATACTAATAACTAAAATCACAACCCTATTTTAGGCTACTGTAAAATTTTATTTCCTGTAAGCAAATTTAAAATAACCAACTACAAAGCGTATTCAAATGCCGTTGTCATCTGCGGTTGCATTTTGCAGTCTGCAATCACCTTCTGAATTATTTCCTTAAATTAGATATTATATAATTCTTAATTTAGATTTTCTGAAAGAGTAACTTACTAAAATAATGTTTGTAACAACAAACATTATATTATTTTTACTGTTTTGTGCTCTCTCTGTTGTGTTCTTGTTTTGTTTGTCTTTCATTGGAGCGCATAAATTAACACACCGATTTTATCCCGGTAGTCTTTTGAAATATGTGCGTATTAATCGTGGATAAGTTTTATACGTATACAGAACGCATACGTTAAAACTTGTAACTTGTATTTGGTTTTAAATGTAGTGATACTTCAAGTTTTGATCTTATTAACATGCCAATAAAAGTAAAACACTTTTATTAGCGCGTTAAGTAAATCTTTCAATTGAAACGCACAGATGTAACCCAGAAAAAAGTTAAGGCTTCTAACTAAGAACATTATTTCGTTGAATCAAATTGTTATTTTTCTGCGTATTTATTAAAAAATTAAGACAGAAGTACAACTGCGTACGTTCTAGCATAAGTACTTGACCTCATAATCATCAAATTTTTACTCAAATCAATCCATTATCCGGCCCACTATAGGGCACGGATTACCTCCCACAATGAGAAGGGGTTAAGCTCTTAGTCCACCACGCTGACCCAGTGTGGTTTGGTGGACTCCGCACACCTTTGAGAACAATATGGAGAACTCTTAGGCATGTAGGTTTCCGCACGATCGTTTCCGTGAAGTGATACTTATTTGGTTAAACCGCAAATAATTTATAAAAATTATATATTATTAGGTGCGTGCTGGAATTCGAACTCTAGTCTATATTACAGCTGTTTGGTTTACACAGACGCTTAAGATTAGTGTACACATTTATGAAGACAGTTTTTTTTTTTTTATAATTATTATACTATGTATTATTTGTGTAATCCAGTTCAAGTATTAGTATGTAACTAAAGATTTTAAACTTAGATTTTCGTAGTGAATCAACATTTCTTAAATATAGTTCAAAGGGTACATACCACGATCATAATTTTGGATTTCGACCCAGTTGCATGGATCGTGTTCACGACGGGACTGCGTAGGTACGAGATGTCCTTAATCTCGTATCTCGTTGAAATATCGACAAATCCAAAAATATTATCGTGGTATGTACCCGTTGAACTATATTTAAGAAATATTAGTATGCAGTTATTAGTATGTTTTTTTTTTAATTATTCACAACCTGCAGTCTGTTATCCTTTTGTTTTCCTTATCCTAAGGTTGCCTGACAGAGATCGACACTAAGCGATAAAGCCGCCTTTTATATACTACTTCTGCCTGTGTTTTTTTTTCTTGGTTTTTTTTGTGCAAAAAAAGAGTATAAATAAATAAATAAATAAAGATCAGCAGTAAAAGTAAACACTCACGCATGGCTGCTAGGAGCTAAACATACGCAAGTAAATTTTGTTTTCTGTTTTTTTTTTTGTTAAACTCACTGGGAAAATAATACACGGTGCCAAGAATTCAAAAGAGCTGAGTCGTGAGGGGCGCATGCGCTGATTTTTCGCTCCGATATTTTTATGGGATTCCAATTTGAATTTTATTGTTCGAAGACCCGCGTGTCAGGTTTCAAGATAACATTCTTTTGAGAATATATTGGTGATAGCGTTCGGTTTTTTAGTGTTTTTAGTGGATTCAAATGACACTTTCTCTGCCTAATTCAAAGCAATAACATAAATGTATATAAGGCCAATTTCCTATAAAAGTAATATTGTGCGCAAGTTATATTTTGCTAGACAGTAGTAGTTTGATAAGAAGTAGAAGATTATATTATATATTTAGAAGGCATAACTACAACTGGTGTACTCAACCACGAAGGTAGATCAGAATGCAGTTGTCACCACCCGCACGCATCCGGATGTCGTACGAGGCGACTAAAGGAATGTAACGAAGGACGAACAGCAGCGTCTTCTGTGCTACTACTACATCTACTGCGATCACCAACTCGTCTAACCAGCGTGGAGATTTTGAGGAAACCTCCCATTGACGGAGGCCTTCAGTTCAGCAATGGACTGTTTAAGAACATTGATGAAAGACCTAACGACCCTTTCTGGCGCAGCGGTAAGTGCTGTGGTGTTAACTGGGATGTCCCTGTTCGATCCTTGGCACTGGCGATTGGAGAATTTATAATTTTTGAGTGTTCTCTGGTCTGGTGGGAGGCTTCGGCCGTGGTTAGTTACCTCTCTACTGACATAGATGTGCCGCTAAGCGATTTAGCGTTCCGATGTCGCGTAGTAGTCTATTGGGGTATGGGTTTAATATAACTGCTATATCCCTAACAGATTAGCCCGTTAACATCTTAGAATGCATCATCTCTTACTAAGATCTAAGGCTTAAGATCTTAATTATAAATAATATATATATATATTAATAGAGAATGGCGGGTGGCGGGCCTTACCCCTTCTCCCGCAATGAGAAGGGTTAAGGCCCGCCACCCTGGCCCGGTGTGGTTTGGTGGACTCATAACAATTTTGAGAACATAATGGAGAACTCTCAGGCATGCGGGTTTCCTCACGATGTTTTCCTTCACCGTTGAAGCAACTGATATTTTAATTGCTGAAAACGCACATATCTGAGAAAAGTTAGAGGTGCGTGCTGGGATTCGAACTCAGCCCCCCGATAGTGGAGTGGAAGTCCTACCCACTGGGCTATCACCACTTCAGCTAACTTGTAGTGGAATAAAAAATAAGAAAATATGTAGATATAGATAAAATATTTTGGATTTCGGGTACCTGTCAATTATCCCCGTAAACCATAACTCCACTCTGTCCCCCGTTGCGTAGAACTGTTCTTGGTGCCAATTCCCCTGTTCCAAGATTATGTAAGACCCTAAACCACATTAGCACTGAAGTTGATATTATATTTACTTTGACTCGTGGGATGGTGGACCACTTGACCCTTATTTGCCGTTTCCTTGATTATTTTTTTTAGTGTGTGAGATATTTTGTTATTATATTCTCATTCACGATGCCTTTCCTTTTCATGATATGGTGTTGTTATTTATTTTCATATGCTGTGTTTACTTTTAAGAAAACAATACACTTAAATAATAAAAATTTTAAAAACGGTTGTATTAGTGTAAGTTTTTGTAAGTAAACATAATAAATAAAATAAAAATGAAATGTTAACCCAGTTTCGTGATAAAACTGACGTCCAAAAACGTGATTAATGTTAATCAGAATTCGCGCCGCTATCGTTAACTTGTCAAAATGTGTTTTTTTTTAAATGCCTAAAGGTGCCTCTCCATTAGACCTGTTCAAAGATATTATTCTTGGAAGGTGCTGTGTCTTTGAAATAGCCCAACGGTCTTCGTAGAATGGATGTTCGTATAAGTAGCAAAAGTTTTATTTAATATAATATTTTTTACGGCCGATTGGCGCAGTTTGCAGCGATCCTGCTTTCTGAGTCGAAGGCCGTGGGTTCGATTCCTACTACTGGAAAATGTTTGTGTGATGAGCATGAATGTTTTTCAGTGTCTGGGTGTTTATCATGTATATTCTAAGTATTTATGTAAATAATTCATAAAAATATTTATCAGGCATCTTAGTACCCATAACACAAGCTACGCTTACTTTGGGGCTAGATGGCGATGTGTGTATTGTCGTATTATATTTATTTATTTATTTATTATTTAATAGTAGAGTTTTTTTGTGACAGATCCTTATATTTCAAGGATTCGGTTACCGGTATTATTACAGCTAATAAAGCTTAGCACGTCGTTTTTTAAGGAACATCATATATATATATATATATATATATATATATATATATATATATATACAACGTATCTTTATATTATAAGTATTTATGTATATTATTCATAAAAATATTCATCAGTCATCTTAGTACCCATAACACAAGCTACGCTTATTTTGGGGATAGATGGCGATGTGTGTATTGTCGTAGTATATTTATTATTATTATTATTATTATTATTATATAGATCCTCCATAACAGGTACGCTAGTATTTATAATGAAATTACAATACAATGAAAAAACCAAAAGCAAAGCTGAATAAAAAGAACAATTGAAAGCCACAAATTCAGTGTTGCACATTTTTGAAAAGAAGAACCTACCATACCATAGATGATGTCATGTGAAAAAAAAAATGAAAATCTCACACCGTGAAGGTTTCATGTCAATAATTTCAAGTATCTGTAACTATAGCAACGAGAATTCCTTACTTTAACCCCTATTATTTATCTTAAACTATGAGTAGAAGCATGAGGAAACCTTCAAACTCTTTGACGAACTCCCTGGAGCAACGGTGAGCGCTGTGAATTTAATTGGGAACAATTTGGAAATTTATAATTTCTGAATTTTCTCTTATCTGGTCTGGTCACAAAGACGTGCCGCGGTTGGTATTCCGGTGCGATGTTGCGTGGAAACCGATTAGGAGTATGTCAAAGTCAAAGTCAAAGTCAAATATTTCTTTATTCAAATAGGCACATAGATGGCACTTTTGATGCGTTATTATATTCAAAATGTGTACATAGCAGTGAGTAGTGATGGCGATAACTACAATCGTAAACTTAAAACTAAAGCTACGAGGGTTCCAATCGCGCCCTGGTCTAAGAAGAAGCTCAACACAAACTTAGCCGGGTGTTCTTTTTGTTATCACCATCTCACATTGTCATTAGAAAATATTTAAGAAGCAACCTGGTTAGAGCAATTGTTTACACCCAAGCTTTTTTATCGTTTACGTAATCCTTTATACTATAATAGGACTTTTCTATAAGCTTTCGCTTAATACAAACTTTGAACTTCTTTAGTGACATCCCCAAGATATCAACCGGTAATTTATTTTAAAATTGTATACAATGGTATGGTTACCATACTACCTAACAGATTAGCCCGCTACCATCTTAGACTGCATCATCACTAACCACCAGGTTTTACTGCAGTCAAGGGCTAACTTGTAGTGTAATAAAAAAATTACTTCAAGAGTCCGAAAATAAAACAGATTTAAAGAAAATTTATGTTTAAAATTAGTTTGTTAATGTTTAAAATAAGTTTTCAGCTGAAAATAGTAATAAATGTACGAGGGATTCAAGTGTGTAGTGATTCAAGGAAAATCCCACGTCAAAGTTAACCGTGCATTATTTTTGTTTTAACTAAATTAATTAAAATTATTTTAAATATCAGAAGTTGCATAGCTTCTCAATCTTCGCTTCGCTTCCTTGGACAGTTAAAGTGTAAAGGCGGCCTAAGACGCGTACGATGATAAATGAACGCCCGTACGAAAGTTTTTTGCGTATTAATTGATTTCGAGTTCAATGCACGGGCCATTTCATTTTATCACTCGATATGAATTTGCGCTGGCGCAGATTTTCCAAAAGTCGTCCATCAACGAGTGAAAGACAAAAAATTTAATTTTTTCGTTTGCACCGAATGTAATCTTATGACATCACTATACGGTATATTTATTTATTTACTTCTTTGCGAATTTGGGTTGGTATATAGGTCTTAAATATTATGGTTAGCTCTTAAACAAATTCCGCTTAACAGCATGCAACTCATTATGCAGTAGGTATAATAATTGAAATATTATCTATACTTTTAATAAAACTGTAACTGGAAGATTTCTGTACATTTCATATATTTTGGATTTTGATCGGGGGGTGCTTTATAATCGATACTGAGTCCAAAACAGATTTCAATTAAATTTTTGTCTGTCTGTCAATAGACAGACAGACACACATAAAAAGTGTGACGCCCGAACAGACAGATAGACAAATATGTCTATCTGTCTGTTCGGGCGTCACCCGAAAACTACTGAACGGACTTAAATAAAATTTGGTATAGTGGTAGCTGATATTCCAGGTCAATCAATATATAGCACACTTTTTATCCCGATAAACAACTTTTCTAAACAAACTTATTACTTATTTCCTCCGGGAAATGGGGTGTTTTTTTTTATATATAATGATAATTTTACTTCATATCTCCGTTAAATTTGAACCGATTTGAATAATTCTTTTTTTATTTGAAAGTGTATCCTATCAAACATGTATCGTTTTATTTTTATAAGGATCTGATTTATATTGTCGGCGATAAAGGACATAACTCTTCACAAATAATAGCAAGAAGAAGAAGAAGATGGGACATCGATCGAATTTAAATAGATAAAGCGAGAGCGATATTAAATAGCCCAGGACAGGTGATTACAGAGGACTTGTAGATGATGGGTTACCGATCACCCACAGTACACTGATTAAGTTAGCTAGCTTGGTGTTATTTTGACACAACTCTGACTGGAGAAACTGAGAACGTTTTTTTTTTATTCCACTAGTGACAAGTTAGCCCTCGACTGCAATCTCATCTGGTGGTAATTGATAATGCAGTCTAAAATGGTAGCGGGCTACCCTGTTAGGGTTTTTAGTAGTGATATCCCAATCGGTTTCTAGCCGACATCGCGACGGAACACTAAATCGCTTAACGCCACGGCGGAAGCCTCCAACCAGACCAAACTAGAGAAAATTTGGAAATTATAAATTCCCAGATAGCCCATGCTGGGGATCGAACCTGGGACCTCCTATTTAAATTCCAGCGATCACTATAGCGTCACGGAGGTCGTCGATACGTCATGCCTAAGGTAGGTTATCTAGGGCGGACATCAGCTGGCGGAGTCGCGGTTGTGTGCAATAGCGTTCCTGTGGTTTTGTCGTCCTACGGGAGTAGGAGCTTCGGGCGTGGCTAGTTACCACCCTACCGACAAAAACGTGCCGTTAATTGATTGCCACAATCCTAGGGGTTAATCTCTTACCAGCAGGTGAGACGGGCAAGGGCTAACTTGTAGTGGAATAAAAAAAAGAATCATCGTGAGTTGTCTGGAGAAGTCTGACAAAAGCTTGGCTACTCCCCATGGCGTGGGGGTATGTATGAGTATTTCCGTACGATTAATAAAAAAGTTAGTATACATTAGTTTTCAGAGGCGTTTTATTCTGGCTTTAATAGCTTTGTTGTGTAATTTATGCCAAATTTCAGTCATAAATGTAATTAACTGCATATAAATATCGATTTCATCAATAGAAACCTAAAAGAGTAGGTAGGTTTTTCTTTGAAAAATAGGAAAAATTAAAAAATTAAAAAAAATTACAGCTTCTTACTCGTAGGCTCGTACTTAAAATGATTTTTCTAGGATGCTGCGTTTTTGATGAAGAAATATACTACGACAATACCCACATCGCTATCTAGCCCCAAAGTAAGCGTAGCTTGTGTAAGATGACTGATGAATATTTTTATGAATAATATACATAAGTACCTATATTATACAGATAAACACCCACACACTGAAAAACATTCATGTTCATCACGCAAACATTTTACAGGCTTCGGACTCAGAAAGCAAGGTCACTGCGTCAAACGTATTACTAGTTATCGTATCGTATCAACCCATTACTGGCCAACTCCAGGGCACGGTTCTCCTCCTAAAATGAGGAGGGAATAAGGCCGTAGTCCACCACGCTGGCCCAGTGCGGTTTGGTGGACTCCACACACCTTAGAGAACAGTATGCGGAACTCTAAGGCATGCAGGTTTCCTCACGATGTTTTCCTTCACTGTTGGAGCTAGTGATACTTTTATTGCTAAAAACGCACATAACTTTGAAAAGTTCCCAGCTTTTCGAACGAACGATTCGAACTCGGTCCCCCGAAAGTGAAGTCGAAATCCTACCCACTGGGCTATCACCGCTTCCAACTTACTAGTTATACGTTATTAGTAATAATAAAGACAGGAATTTTAGTCTTTCAATGTTGCCTTTTAACTATAGTGTAAACCAAATGACCTTACGACCTATAGCGACCTTTAAGACAAAAAAAAAAACATATTTCCCGCTCCGCTGTCTCAACCTATTTGTCTTGAAATATAACAACTTTTTGCATACAACATTATAATTTTAAATTGAAATTCATTAAGCATTTTGGCTCATTAAGATGCGCATAATCTTATTTTACACTTCTTATTTAAGATGTATCCAATAAAGTGAAGCCTTGATATTCAAGTCTTTAGGTGATATGGGCGGTGTCGTCAGCAATAACTCTCCTCTGACATCGGAACGGTAAGGATCACGCGTAACGATGTAGATAAATTATCTCAAGGGAATCTGATATACAAAAGTAGCTATCTGACGAACGTGTTCCTTCTCGCGACTTTGGTTATTTTTTTTAAGCAGAATCACATGATTATTTCTGCCGCTAAGCAGGATTGTTGCAAGGCTGTGTTCCGGTTTGTTTTTTTTCCTTCACGAATACAGCAAGTGATATTTCATTGTTTCACATAACTTCAAAAGTTAGAAGTGCGTTCCGGGGCGTTTAGTTGAGAGGGACCCTTGCAAATTATATATGATAACTAATAAAAAATAAATTCTTTAATATTATAAAATAAAAAAAATGTAAACTAAATTATTGTATTGTTTAAACGACACATTTTATAGACATATTTTTATTTGATTCTCTTTACTATGTTCGTAATGTTTTTCTTCGCATGGAATAAAAAGCTTTTCTTTTTTTAAATTCAATACCCATCGTTAATATTTCTGTGACGTACAGACAAATCCATCAAAGATCTTTCTATGTATATAATAATTGTTATCTGATGAACAGGAGCGGGTATGTGTCAGATGCGGTGATACGAAAATATGCAATAAATTGTGTTGATGTAACACGCTGGGTTTGAATGGTGCAATGGTTTGGTATGGTAATTGTGAACTAAAATCAGAATAAAATTATGTACCTTAAGGTAAGTAAGCTGTTATATAAAGCATGCTCGGGTGGAAAAAAAGGAGTTGTTACTCAATTTGGTTTGATTTTTTTTCTTCTAATTGATGACCGATTGGCGCAGGGGGCAAGGACCCTGCTTTCTGTGTCCAAGGGTTCGATTCCCACAACTGGAAATTGTTATAAACGTTTGTGCAACGGTGTGTAACTAAATTACCAAGTGCTCAAAAGCGTACTTAACTGAGTTAGGAGATTCCTATTTTTTTATTATTTATAGGTTTGACCAATTTTAGTTTAGAATATAGAAAATAAGATAATTGTTATTGTTGTAGCTATGGATTTTTATCTGAATTAGACGTTATTATTATTATTATTATTATTATAAACATGAAAATTTTTCAGTGTCCAGGTGGTTATCTGTATTTATGTATATTATTCATAATACCCATCTTAGTACCCATAACTCAATCTACGCTTACTCTGGGGCTAGATGGCGAAGTGTGTATTTTCTAAAAAACTGTTTGTTACTTCTGCACTGCGTCATTTATTAATGATTCTTATTAGTATCCATATAATAACGTCATAATATCCACCATAACATAATAGAAACTTTAATTTCATACTATTTCATTCGCAGAAGCTTTGTGGGAACCACCAAAGTTTCACTTATAAGGGAATATATACCGCATTTGAGGAGAGTGATAGCTGAAAGGATGATGTGCGGGGTGGACATTTAGTGACGATAACACTAACTTAGGTGCAATTGTTTCATTGTGTGACCAAACGGTCAACCATCACTCCATATAAAGAGAGAACGGCGCGCGGACTTAATGAGTTCACCCCAGTAATGCTGGGAAATAGGTGAATTCACCTTAGTATTTTATTAAGCGGCGCTAGCCCAGTGGTTAGGAGCTGCACTACACTTTATGGGGGCCGAGTTCAAATCCCAGCACGCACATCTACCTTTCTAAGTTATGTGCGTGTTAACCACTTAAAACATCACTTTCTTTAACGGCGAAGGAAAGCATCGTTATGAAACCTGCATGCATGATAGTTTTCATAACGTTCTGAAAGGTGTGTGAAGTATACCAATCCGCAGCGTGGAGGCCTACGGTCTTAACCCCTTGTCGTTGTGGGTGGGGGGACCCGTGCCTTGTAATGGGCCAGCAATGGGTCGATATATTGATGATGATGCTTTGGTGAAAAAGCAGCAAAGTTCTAACCTATATTTGAATATAAACATAAAAAAACTTTCTTGTTATTCAATTTAAGATATACTTAAATATAAATACCTACCTCATTTTGGCTCCGGAAGAGGTATCGGAGCAATCAATTAAAAGTAGTGTATCTCATCAGATATTTTATCCCGCTCCCGCCAAAATTTGCAAAATTTGATGTCATAGAGATAAAGAACAGCATGTTTTTTTAAATCTCTGGCATTCGGTACTTTATGTATGAATGTAACTAATTATTGAATTTCCCATGAAACGTCAATTAGTATTAACTGATTTGATAAAAACTGACCTCTACATGGACCGCCTTTGAAGTACCGATAACTAGAACTTTTTACAGTTCAATCCTTAATTAGAGTTATACGCTAGATTTCCCTCATTACCGATTTAGTAAAGGATGCCGACAAATGGTGGGTAAGCGAAAGGTTCCGGTTAGTTTTTTTTTTTTTTAATCACTATTTTTATCCCCCAGTTTCCTCCCCGTGGATTGTTTGCCTGGGCGTTTTTTACACCCCTATAATGACGTCCGTCCTTGAATGCAATCTTATACATAATTGCATGCCTCATAAGCGAAGCGTTGAGGTGGGTATTACTGTCAGTTTACTCACACTGAGTGACTCTCCAACTAAAAATAAAATAGACAAATGTTGGGAAAAACACTTTTTTTAACACTCATGATATTTTTAAATCTCTTTTTATTAATTAAACTAATGAAAAAAATGTATAAAAAAGAATTTTGTCTTGGAAGTCTGTGTGTCTGTATGTGCGGATCCCGTATCTTGTGGTCACGATACCGAGCGAAATACTTCACTTATCGAGTTGGTTCTTTCTATATAGGCTTCAGTATTTTGAGAAAGCATATTACTTTTCACGGTATAATTAGATGTAGTTTAATTATTATTTACAAATAATCTCAATTAAATTGTAATGTATGAGATTATGAGGCGTGCACTTTTGGATTTTCCAACCTTTTTTCTTTTTCTAACTTATTTCTTAACTTTATTATGTACCTACTCAGTCGCTTCATTTCTTTTTATTGTTAAGTACAAAATTAGAACAAACAAAAAATAGAACAAACAAATGTAAAATACATTTGTTTGTTCTATTTTTCTTTAATAAAAAAAAATATAAACATGAATCAAAGAATAATTGAAAGTTATTAAACTTAAAAAAAACTAAGTAAAAACTGAATGAATACACTTTTATTGCACACCAAAAAAAAATTACAGAAAATATTAAATAATGTATGTTAAATCCTTAACAACATATCACATCTGCTGATCCACCGACGACTTAGACAAAAAGTGATTTTAAATGTAATTTTACAAGAGTATTTCATTTCTTTATGCCGGTGCCGGTGCCGGTTAATGGTAAACAACTTGTCATGACGTCTTAGTAGCCTTAGTCGGTAAGTAAATAGCCACGGCCGAAGCCTCCTACCACACAAAACGCAGAAATAATCCTATGTCACTCTCTTTAAGATTTCCATGCAAAAATACGTCGATCTATTGTTTCACGAAATTCATCGTCATCGTCAGTATGAGAAGGGTTTTGGGTCGTAGTACACCATGCTGGCCAAGTGCAGGTTGGTGGACTTAACAAGCCTTTGAGAACATTATGGAGAATTCTCAGGCAGATTTAATCCCGAAGTTTTCCTTTTGCGTCAAAGCAAGTTATATTTGATTTATTCTTTAAACGCACATACTTTGGCAAAGTAAACCTAGGACCCCCGAAAGTGAGGCCGAAGTCCTTAAGACTAGTCTCTATAGTTATAAAAAATCTACTAGTCATTAATGATAAAAAAATAGTTCGCTTAGTTATTCATCATCATCATCGTATCAACCCCTTACCGGCTCACTACAGAGCACGGGTCTCCTCCCACAATGAGAAGGGGTTAAGGCCGTAGTCCACCACGCTGGCTCAGTGCGGTTTGGTGGACTCCACACCTTGGATAACATTATGGATAACTCTCAGGCATGGAGGTTTCCTCACGATGTTTTCCTTCACCGTTGAAGCAAGTGATATTTTAATTACATAACTTAGAAAAGTAAGAGGTGCATGCTGGGATTCGAACTCGCCCCCCCCGAAAGTGAAGTTGAGCTCATACCCACTGGGCTATCACCGCTTCTGTTTAGGGTCTTTCAGTTCTAGGGAAGACAGTTCCCAAGGTCCAAGCTGGTTTAAGTTCACGGCCTCAATCAGATGAGACTCGTAAGAGTTCACTCTCTCCATGTTCAGTCGACTCGAACTGATACGTACGCTTTGGTATTATGTAATAATATTATTTTTTATAAAATATACAATGCCTTTTCACTTCTGGCAAAATATTGACTACTGTAACAGGCTGTGAGATATGACTGCACTAAACTGCCTAAAAATACAGTTTAGTTATATATTTCCTTTCATAGTCTGCGAGTTATTTGTCTTAACATTGCTTAGTAATGACGTCACAGTGAATAGCAAACAAACCTTAGTTTACTGTTTACACCCATCCCTTAATAATCTTGTACAATCAAATACGGTGCGTATCGACTTAAGCGGCGTTCATACTGACATTCAGTTAATTAAAAATAAAAATAACATAAAAGGCCCAATAATATGAATATATTTAAAACACACTGCTTGATAAATTTATTAATAAATTAATTTATTAATTAAAATTAATTTAAGCCTCATGTGTAGGACGAGGCCCACTTTGTAGGAACGAACGAGTTCCACCAATGTGTATGTGCAATTAGGTATCTTGCAATCGCTTTGCGCGAAACTAATTGAGTCTAATACAGTAGATGTCGGGGTACATTAAATAATTAGATGCATTTACTACCACTTAAAGTTGAATTCATTATAACTATTCGCGATTTTCAATTGTAATCAAAAGTCAAACGATACATCCTCCACAATACCTATTCTAAAGTACATACCAAATTTTATAGAAGTTTCGATTAATCGGCGGTTGCTTTGG
Organism: Pararge aegeria; assembly: GCF_905163445.1. NCBI lineage: Eukaryota > Metazoa > Arthropoda > Insecta > Lepidoptera > Nymphalidae > Pararge > Pararge aegeria. The sequence continues at coordinate 1,750,807 of NC_053195.1, read as the reverse complement.
GATTTTGTTTAACTAAGAAAAGGTTGATTTAAATATATATATATATATATATATATATATCGTCCATTGTGAACGCGCCCTGAGTTAAGGGGAATTAACACGGCTACCTCAGTAGGCTCAAACATAACGTGTGTCAACTGAATTTAATAACATGGACTAACGTTGCTTTATGGTTTTTGTCGGACCACACACGACGTCGATTACTCTTAATGACGGTAAGAAGTGTTATTGCACTAGTTTTTGCCCGTGGCTGCTCTTATAGTGGGCAACAGTTTTAATCTATCTGTCTATATAAACATAAATAAAATTGAAGTGTCTGTATGTAATTTTGAAACGAATACCTTAACTAATCATTGACGGCCGATTAGCGCAGTGTGCAGATTTTTGTTTGATACCCACAGCTGGAAAATGTTTGTATGATGAACATGAATGTTTTTCAGTGTCTGTCAATATATATGTTTATTATTCATTAAAAATATTCATCAGTGTTCTTAGTACCCAAAACAAAAGCTACTCTTACTTTTTGGCTAGATTATTATATTTATTATTTTTTATTATTATTACGGAAACGTATAAAGATATGTTTATCCAAAATTAAAATTTTAAATGCGATTTTGCTATCTATGTGTAAACTATGATTGGCTCAACCGCTGAAATATTTCGCAAAGATAGATTGTAATTTAGAGCAAGACTACTTTTTATCCCAGAAAAGCACCAAGGAATTAATGATCTTGTCGGATTAAAAAGATAACATTAAATGCCATTACCTCTCCAAATAGCGAAAAACAGGCAGCCGCTTCCTTTGTGTTACTACTACCATCTACTGCGATAAGTCCTTTGTGTTACTACTGCGATAATCAACCCAACTGTACATGCAACAAAAAAAAAACACGCAAAAATAATATTTTTTTTTCCAACCCTCGTGTTAGGAGACGCCAGCAGTTAGTCCAGCAGTGGACTGTTATAGGCTATTGATGTTCGTGTATCGTTTATTTTAGCAGTTATGATTTCTTATGATTTCTTAAAAAAAGATAGCTTGCGTATTTGAGATAGGATAATTTTTGTCACGGAATAACTAACATTTCCAGCGGAAGTCACGGGCACTTATAAAATAAATAAAATCAATTATTTTATACTTTACTATTATAAAAAAAATACAATTAGATCCACCGATCCACCCTTCTGTCACGTGGACGACTGTGTTTCAGAGAAAATTCTGATATTTTACTTCCCAAATTCACCACGCCACACCTACTCGTACTTATACAAATTACACTTTTACACAACCACATCTTATAAGGTTTAAAAGGTTACGACCAAGGACTGAGAGAAGCCCACGGATAGAAGAAGACCTGCACCTTTTCATTCGGAGACAAATACAGGCCGCAAATGGTTTGATTATGATGATGACAATGTCCAATTTTTTATAAGATTTTTTTTAAAAACCGAATTTTTGATTCTATTTAAATTATTCTCTCATACTTCGTGTAAATATATCAGTTACTTGAATTATACTTTCATACTTAATATAAGTAGGTATAAAAGAGTAATTTAAAGAGAATAAAATATCCGGTTTCCTAAAAAAATTGGACATCGTTATTATCAAACCTTTAGCGGCCAGTATTAGTCTCCGAATGAATGAAAAGGTGTAGGTCTTCTTCTATCCGTGGGCTTCTCTCAGTCCTTGTTCGTAACCTTTTAAACCTTATAAGATGTGGTTGTGTAAAAGTGTAATTTGTATAAGAAGGTGTGGCGTGGTGAATTTGGGAAGTAAAATATCAGAATTTTCTCTGATCTGGCCGGAGAGTCTCCGGCCGTTGCTAGTTATCAACCTACCGACAAACACGATTTAGCGTTCCGGTACGACACTTATGAGGGATATGGGTTTATTATAACAACCATAACCTACGCCCTAACAGGTTATCCCGCTATCATCATAGACTGCATCATTGTACGACATATTTGCAGTAGAATAAAAAAAAATATATATATATATTTCGTGCTTTTTTTATGTAATTAGTGCATATAAAGAATCCAAACGCTTTTTTTTTAATATAGCAACAGATTCTGAAATATTCACATAACGTATACTTAAAGAATAAAATACAAGATCTCGAGATTGAGTTTGAATGAACCGATATAAAATTGTCACGATACCAAATAAATACTAACCTTTCACCATAGCCTTTTTCGTTTTGCGTAAAACGACTCCGAGTTAAAATTTTTGAAGAAAAAATTTTTGAACGCAATTTATGCGCGCGGCCCGCCATGTTTCACAATGCGCCCGCGCACCCAAAAATCGTGAGTTTTAAAATAAGAACACCTTTTATATAAATTACGGTCGCGCGTTGGAAATTTATTGTAAGGAGTTCAGTATGAGTCTTGGTACGTGTACCTTATATGTGGGCTGTTGCCTTGCAAATGGAATATTGCGTTGGTTTATTTTTTATTGTTCTAGTTATCGGCCGAAGCAGATGTTCAACCTGATGGTAAGTGGAAAAACTTCGCCTATAACTAGAGCAACACTTAGAAGGTCATGGAAGAAACACGTCCTACAAGGTGCCGCCATGTGTCCATCAATTAAGGCTTAGGTGTTAAGCTTTGTAGCGATCTCCACATTACAGAACTAGATGGCGCCACAAAAATCCTGCATCGCGCTAGCGAAGTGTTCACAAAGAATGCTTATATATACAACTTCCAAAATTGAGTGTTCGGACCTCGGTCGCCGAGCACGATCACCCGCTCGGAAGAATATCTTCCTATTGTTACGGTCGAGCGTATCACCATAGCTCCCGTACAGCTTCATGTGCCTAGACCGGCATCCAAAATTTATGTTCATCACAAAAGTTCTCCAGTGGTGGGAATCAAACCCCGTCACTGTGCCGATCAGCTGTCCAAATAATTTTAATGTTTACGATTGTACCGATTCTCTGTTCAAAACTAAATTGGAAGGCTTAAAAACAGTGCAGCTTAAGAAGGCTTAAACACACTGAAAAAATCTCTTATTATATCCACAGCTGACAAAGAATAAATTTAACTTGTACAGCTGTTACAGTATCGGGGAAAATGCAAAGTTTACCACCGTTTGATATTACTAGTTTATTATTTGGAAATTGTATTCACCCGAGCACCCATGCTCGGTGAGTGGATAAAATGCGGAGTCAGAGTAGATAGTTATTTTGTTTTTAGCTATGCTGGAAGGATTAACGCTGTTTAAAACCTGTGATTTTAGTTCAGTTTATATATTTATCTAGAATATAATAGGCACCTAGCTTCTACCTAAAATGATTTTTTATCTTTTTGTGTACACTAGTTTATGTATTAGCATGTAGTTATTCGCATGTATGTATTTTAATATTTGTACCACCAGCAGTCTATTCTCCTCTTCTTTTTTTTTTCCTAATTCTAAGGTTGCCTGGCAGAGATCGCTATTAAGCGATAAGCCTTTTGTATTACTACTTCTTTCGATATGTTTCTGTTTTTGTTATATTTTAAATATGTTAATGTTGTGGTATACAAATAAGAGTTTAATAATAATTATAATAATGATTTTCTTCTTCTTGTTAACTCGTCGAATTGGCTGTCGGTATGAAATAAATAAACGTAACTCTTGTATTAGATCAGCGATATAACACCCCGATAGATCTCAGCAATAAATCACAAGAACATAGTAATGCTACACAAACATTAGCTTTTAAGTCCAATTTTCACAAATCATATCTATCTGGTGATACGCAAGGACTTGTAGTTCTATTGTTTACAAAACAAAGGCGATACTGATCGTAACGTTAGGCTGACTGCTCACCGAGCGTGATATCATGAACCGCTCCCAATTTGTACGGTTGCGATACAAGGGTGCTTTAGAGGTTTGTGATTTTAAATTAGGACATCAGTCGTTTTTATTGTAACCGTTGGATAATATCATCAACCCATAACCGTCCCACTACACGGGTTTACTCTTAGAATGAGACGCGTTTAAGTCGTAGTTTACCACGCCGGCCAAGTTCGGATTGGTAGCGTTCTCACACCGTTGAGAACAATATCAAGAACTCCCAGGCATGCCGGTTTCCTCAAGATGTTTTCCTCCACCGTTTAAAGCAAGTACGCAGTAAGTATATACAGTTAAGTAATAAGTAATATGTAACCTCTTACTACTTAACTGTTCCTTTGAGCATATCAGATGTGGGATGTGATTTAAAATGTTTTAATATCAGGGAAATTATGACCAGGTAGTGGCATTTTGTTAGTTTGTTCACAGCGTCATCAAGATGGATTCACAAATAAAATAGCACTTAGTAAAAGCAGGTCCTTATGAATGTAACAAATACACGTTTCTGTATCAGGGACGGAGCTTCAAAGGGAATACTACGGAGCTTCAGGTAAATACAAATTGTATAGGTACAAACAATTTTTCTCTTATAGGATTCAAACCTCCTTAACCTCTTGCTAAATTCTCATTCTACAATTTGGTATAATTCATCAAAAATTTAGAAATCATCAAGGTTCATATTATTGTGTACCATGAGAAATGACCTTCACAACCTACAACGGTACACATGTTTGCGGAATCGAAAACTTACGGGGTGGGGGCACGCACACGATCTGTGTGGACATAAGCCGACACTATGTTGAGTCACATCATAAGACAAGCGGAATGAATATACAACTTATGGTAGAACTGAAATATTTGGAGATGGATTTAATAATTTTGATTTCTCAAGTTGGCTGTTTTGCAATTTTAATTCAAATCCAAAATATTTTTTTCAATTAGGCCTTACATAAAATTTTTGAAACGTCAAGTCTATATATCTGTCTGTAGTGACTCTAACCACCAGTTTGGAAGGCCAATTCTACTGAGATGAATCCAACAAGAAATTCAGCAGTTGCTCTTTTCCAATATCAGCATTTAATAATTTTACAATCGTTATTGTAAAATTAGTGCTTCCAAGCAACCTTGTAGTTGTGAACCCTTTTTCTAGTTTCATTAATTACGCTAATGCGCATTTGCATATTTAAAGCTTCTATAAATAGTCGCTCAGATAAAAGACTTAACTGTATACTTTTTTTTTAGAATTTTGTGCAAATTTCATCCAGATGTTATTCGGTCGGCTTTTGGACTTGGAATGCCCAAGCGACAGGCGGTCAGGGCTCCAGAGTGAAGAACCTCCTCACAATACGCGCTGTTTCAAGGACTACTGCCTTGTGTATCCGACCCATGATCCAACAACCAAACGAAAGCTTCCTAAGATGTTGGTCGAAGGTCTTCGACCATTGACTGCAACGACTATCGGAACAATAACGGTCGACTAAAGATAAACATGATTAAAGGTTTATTTTTTTGGAAAATGTTTCTGTGATGAACATGAATATTTTTCAGTGTCTAGGTGTTTATTATATTTATATTTATTTTAATTATTCTAAGAGTGGTCACAAATTAGGGCTCCGCAAGATTCGTGATAACGCGAACCGTGAGAAGTCACCCTTGTAGACTACAACGGTACACCTGTTTGCGGAATCGAATGCTGTATGGGTACAGGGGCACGTACATGACCTGTGGGGACATCCGACGACACTGTATAGAGGTGATACTCCATAAGAGAAGCGATTAAGCAATATGTCTGAGGGGGAGTGAGTAATGATTTGATATGACTTTGACTTTTATAAACTGACTCAGCTGTTCATCTTCAATAACAATATTATATTATGATGTGATGACAAACTGTAAAGTTCATATCGAGCAGTAGTAATCTTACGTAATGTAAGCTAGGAAGACCTGAAAGAAAATTCTTACGAAATAGATAATGAATAGGATCTATATTTCGGCCATAGCTCCATAACTTTATAAATATGAGAGACTTAAAGTTCGCCATATACTCGTAAATAACTTTTTTCATATTTCTCTGTGCTACATTTTGGTAACATGAAACGAAACCTCGAAACTCAATTTTGCAAGAGATAAGAAATTTTATGCAAACTTGAAATATTGTTACTTGTTACTCTAAATTCAAGCGGTGGTAGCCCAGTCGTTAGTGGACTTAGGCTTCACTTTCAGAGCGCCGAGTTCGGATCTCAACGCACCTCTAACTTTTCTGAGTAATGTGCGTTTTAAATAATTAAAATATCACTTGCTTCAACGCTGAAGGAAAACATTGTTAGGAAACCTGCATGCCTGAGAGTTCTTAATAATTTTCTGGCGTGTGAAGTCCATCAATCCATACTGGACCAGCGTGGTGGACTATAGCCCTTCTCATTGTGGCGGGAGAGAGTAATGGTTTGATATGATTATGATGACTCTATAAGCTTATAAATATGTCCTCACCCGGAGCACGTGATCACGTACGCAAGCGGGAGCGTTACAAATCATACAGGATGTTTACAGTGGGTCGCGGCGAGCTGCTACAAGCTCCTTTGATTTAAACGGTCGGAGATGGTGATATCCATCTTGTTTCTCAGCTTTATCTATAATATTATGGCATTGTTATCAGCTCAATGACAAGCAGACGTTTATAAATGGTTTGCGGGTTTACTGTTTAGCTGAAATCCAAAATGGTAAAGCTTTGCAATGCGTTTTTGACTGACGTAACATGACTGTTTTAAATTTTACTGTTTTTAAAAAAAGATGATTAATGTTTACTTTTTACGTTAAAGGAGGTAAGATAAATCCTATCATTTTTGAAAAGGAACCTCTCGAAGGATTTTTCAAAAAAAACATTATGACCATATTCCAAATGTTCGCATATTTAAATATATAGGTATCATATACATATATATTTATCATATTATCAAAGTTAAGCTTAATTTGCTATACTCCGCGAAAACCAGGAGAATCTGTGTGGTGTAATTTATAACCTCTTCAATCCTTATACTCCACACCAAACAGATCTTCGGCAAAATACCCTCTACTTACGTTTCGCTCCGAAACCGGAGCATCCTCAGGAGATGTTGACTTTACAATTAATAATTGTTAAGACTCACTTAACAATTTACTTAACAATTATTCATTGTAAAATCAACATCTCAAGATCAAGAGCGTGGAATATAAGGATTGAAGAGGTTATAAATTACACCACACAGATTCTCCTGCTTTTCGCGGAGTATAGCAAATTAAGCTTAATTTTGATAATATATCATGGATTTCCGCAAAGCCTGCTTCTATCCAATATATATTTATCGACAATACATACATCGCGATCTAGTTTCATATTAAATGTAGCTTGAGCTATGGGTACTAAGATAAATGATGAATATTTTTATGAAAAATATATAGATAAACACCCAGACACTGAAAAACATTCATGATCATCACACAAACCTTTATCAGTTGTGGGAATCAAACCTACAGCCTTAGGCTCAGAAAGCACTGCCACTGCGCCAGGCGGCCGTCAAATTTATGTCGTATAATTCCTATGACACATTCAAGAAAGCGCTAGGTTCATGGAAAATTTGCATCTTAACACCGCGGTTTGGCCTATGTGCCGTAAAACATGATTCCAACATCTATATACCAAGTTTTATCTGATGTACCCTTTAAGGTACCACGAAATAATTCTCAAGGAAGTATCTAGTAACATTGTTCGTCACCCTCTTATCTCTGCATCAGGTGTTGGTTCGGAGAAAACTGAATCCTTTCCTCCACATTATTATTCGGTGCACGTACAGTTTGTTTTGTCGTCGTGGCGAAATTTATGTTTCGATTTTTTTGCTTTTTATTCTGTCATATTTTTCTGTTACCGTTCCACTTATTTCTTTATCATCAGCTGTTATCGCGTCTTGTCTGGGTTTTATTTCTCTATTCATCATCATCAATTTGACGGCCGGGTGGCGCAGTGGGCAGTGACCCTGCTTTCTGAGTCCAAGGTCGTGGATTCGATTCCCAAACTGGAAAATGTTTGTGTGATGAACATGAATGTTTTTCAGTGTCTGGGTGTTTATCTGTATATTATAAGTATTATATTCATAAAAAAATATTCATCAGCTATCTTAGTACCCATAACACAAGCTACGCTTACTTTGGGGCTAGGTTGCGATATGTGTATTGTCGTAGTATATTTATTTATTTATTATTTATTTATCAGTTGTGTCAGAGTACACACGTGAGTGTGTATTAATCTCTTTTTTATTTATTTATTTATTTAAACTCTTTATTTGTACACCACTAAACAGTTAGGAAAATAAAGGACGAATAGCGAGAAACACAAAAACTGGAGTAGAATACAAAAGGCGGCGTTATCGCTTAAAAGCGATCTCTGCCAGGCAACCTTAGGATTAGGACAACGAGAGCGGGAACAAATAGGTGGTGTAAAATTATTATAAACCTACATTCAAATAACTAAATAAGAATACATAAACAAAATTTACACAAATATAAAAATAATAAACTAATATATATTATGCTAAGCTATATTAATGAATAGATGGAAAAAAATAAAAACACGTCTTATTGCGCAAGATAATAATAATGGTTCTTAGTTGTTGGATGACCACTATTAGATGGGCTTTGCTTTTAAACTGACCTTACACGACCATGTTCTTATTCAGCCATTGATTACCGGAGGTCTGGCCAAAGTTCTTAAATATGTGTAGTTGCATGCTTAACGAAAGCCTTTCTTTTTTATATTACATGTTTAAGCTACAACAATATAATTTTATAGGTGTGTATAAATAAATAAACTTTGACATACCACTTCCATGTTAGGGCACTTCTTACAATGTCACTTATCCATAAATTACATGTATTGATACATCAGTAGTCAGTAAGAAATGCCTTTTATTGTTGGTAGCTTCTAGATTGTATAATTCAGCGAATTGACGATAATGAACCGGCGCTATGGGCAGTGACATAAAGTAAACAAAACAATACCCGCCGATAAGTATTGACACAAACTGCCTATTTGCTCGTTACCATATTTTTGATGAGTAAATGCGAAGGTTGGTAGACGTCCAATGATCCTTGTCAAGTGACATTACTTGTTAAAACTTACAATGATATACTTTAATTCAAAAGTCATCGCTGTATGATTTTCTGTCAAACTGACAAATAAAATGCGTAGTTGAGTATCCAATAAGTGCTACTTTAAATAAGGCCCGTTTCAAACTAATTATAGATATCGATTTACTGTATAATTTAAATGGAATTATTTTATTTAAGTGCATATAAACAGAGTTTCAGGGATTTTTTCGAATCATAAATTTTAGATTGGCAGAACAAAAGTTACAGACAGCTCAGCGAGTTGCGAAACTAATTATTGCAATGGGCGGGGTAAATAGTTGGAGGAAAGATGGATGTTGGGGTCCAAAGTGCTGGAGTGGTGATCCCTTTACTGCAATCTCACCTAGTAAGTGATAATGCAGTCTAAGATAGTAACGGGCTAACCTGTTAGGGGTATGCCAGTTATATTAAACCTATACCACTAATCGGTAAATATGCCACATCTTACCAGAAGAACTTAGTGGCACATCATTCACCAGATCAGGAATTATTTTTAAATTTTACTCCGTAGATGATTTTTTCCAACATGACAAAAAACAACTGTAACATTTGTATTTTATTTTGACATTGAACACGAATTTTCAATTAATGTTTCTGATTGTATTATTTTATTGTATTAAAATTGCATGTTTTTAAATTGATTCTGTGTTAATTGCAACCAATGGCTTGTAATATTTGCACGCCAGCTAATGGCAATAAGTAAATCGCCATTGGCACACATCGCCATCTAGCCCCAAAGTAAGCGTAGCCTATGTTATGGGTACTAAGATAATTGATGAATATTTTTATGAATAAACATAAATACATAAATACTTAAAATATACATATAATATAAACACACCCAGACACTGAAAAACATTCATGCTCATCACAGACATTTTCCAGTAGTAGGAATCGAATCCACTGCCATGGGCTCAGAAAGCAGGATTGCCGCAAACTGCGCCAATCGGCCGTCACACACATAAGTCGGCAAACACTGCGACTTCGCAATTGATATTGGAATGTCAAATTCAAATTCAAATTCAAAATTCATTTATTTCAAGTAGGCCTAATATAAGCACTTTTGAAACGTCAAGTCTGTCTGTTTGTAGTGATTCTACCACCGGTTCGGAAGGCAGATTCTACCGAGAAGAAGCCGGCAAGAAACTCAGCAGTTGCTCTTTTCCAACATCAACAATTTACATTTTGTATTTTAACATTCATTTTTCTATCTTGTGAGAGCTGAAAGCGGAGCCGGATGCTTCCAAGCAACCTTGTCATTAAAAAATTCATCAATTGTATAGTAACCTCGCTCTAATAAATGTGTTTTAACAAATTCTTTAAACTTGTGCATTGGCAGGTCCAAAATCACCTTAGGAATCATATTATAAAAGCGTATACTCAATCCCACAAATGATCCCTGTACCTTACGCATGTGACTATGTAAACGTGTGTATTATGCAAATAAAGATCTATCTATCTTATAATTTCACGAAATTACCTTAGTCGGTGATCAAACCCGGTACCTCTCACTTAAAAACGTATATAAGTTATCGTATTTATTTTATCCTCATCATCATCACAATTACCAACCCATTAACAGCCCGCTACAGAGCACGGGTCTCATCTCAGAATGTAGAGTGTTCGGGCCGTAGTCCACCACGCTGCCCAATTGCGGATTGGTAGACTTCATAGGCCTTTGAGAACATTATGGAGAATTCTCAGGTATGCATCGATGTTTTCCCACACTTTTAAAGCAAGAGCTATTTTTACGTTAATAATAAATAATAAATATTTATTGAAACTAAAATGTTACACAGAATATCAATACAATAGTAGAAAGAAAAAGAAATACAACACAAAAAGTAAAACAATTTCACATGAATTGGTTAACATATTAAATTTGTAAAGCTGAATGCACATAATATTGATATTTGCCTCTTATTATTGATAACCTGTGGACCCCACACTAGGCGACCTTAACGTAGGTAATGCTTAAAAACCCCAAAAAAATTGAGATGTACCTCAATTTTTTCGGATAGGTATCTTACGCAGTCCCATTTAAGTAAAGCCGATACTGAAATATGTAGATATGTGCACAGATATTGTTAAGCTTTACATTCATCTATAGATTTTGCTCGTGACGCCCTTGGTTACCTGAAGAAGAGTTGTTACATGAGACTGCCGTATTGTACCTTCAACATAACATACTGTATTATATTTTTATCGTTTTACCCTGTCGCGTATAATAAAAGTGTAAATTCATTCATACGTACATTGAATTGAGAACCTGTACCCATTCTAGAAGTGGTCCACAAAAGATACTGCCTACTTTGGAGTAAAGGGTTATTCAACATCTTCTTTCTTCTGAAATGTTTTATTACAAGCCCGCTCTGTTTACGAGCGGAGTCGCGTGCATCTGCTAGCAATAAACAATAGCAAAAAGAACGACGCGTCGCAATCCGGAAAGGTAATCATGAAACATGTCAACTCCCTACAAAAAGTAAGCGTCTATTTTATCGTTTACTGCTGCAATCATATCACCGCGGGCCGACACGTGTCAACCGTTTACTACACGGTACGACAACCATACAGTTGGGAGAAAGGACTTTATAAGACTCCTATAAGTATAGGCGTTTATAGGAGCATTTATAGTTTAAAGGTTTTTAAAAATTCATCATTGTCAAGCCATTAACGGCACACGGGCATGGATCTTTTCTCAGAACGAGAGAATATTTATATATGCATTTATTTAAATAACTTCATTCCTCGTAAACTTATAGTCTTTAAGAATTCATACACGGACTTTACTACAGAAAAGGACAGAAGCATTTTATAGATCAATGTTTTTGCTTAAAGATTCTTGCACAAAAAAAATTAACACAATTGCTTAAAAATATACATATATAAAAAACAACTAGGCCTTTTCACATTAATTACACGTTACACAAGTAAGAAAGTCTAAGTACACTTGACATTATACAATTGATGAATTTCTTAAAGACACTCTTGCTTGGAAGCATCCGGCTCCGCTTTCATCTCTCACAAGATAGAAAAATGAATGTTAAAATGTAAAATGTAAATTTTTGATGTTGGAAAAGAGCAACTGCTGAGTTTCTTGCCGGCTTCTTCTCGGTAGAATCTGCCTTCCGAACCGGTGGTAGAGTCACTACAAACAACAGACTTGACGATTCAAAAGTGCTTATATTCCTTACTAGGCCTATTTGAAATAAATGAATTTTTAATTTTGAATTTTAATTCAAGTTTCTGTGGGAAAGGACAGATTACAGACCATCATTTAAAACTATACATAACATATTTAAAGAATTAATAAAACTAATTAACCTTTTCACATAATATACGTCACACATTGTATGTTATTAGTAATGCTAATTGATCAAAGTATTTTGCTGTTAAATTTTATAATTTTTCAAGTCTTTGCAAGACTTGAAAAATTATAAAATTGTTTTACTATTCATTAAACTTCGTCTGTTACGCTATGCAAGTGCCAAATATTGTTTTTGTTTTAATCATCATCATCATATCAACCCATTACCGGCCACAGGGTACGGTTCTCCTCCCACAGTGAGAAGGGGTAAAGGCCACCACGCTGGTCCCGTGCGAATTTGTTTAAATATTGAATATTAATAAATCACCTGCTAAAACGTAATTGCAAGATTTCTTTTCCGATTTGTCGCTCTACTATAATATGATTGCTAAACTGTGATTTATCCCCTTACCCACCATTGAAGGAACTAAGAATCTTTTTTTTATCACCTTTACAGGAGTAGACCGATCAAATATCTATAAATTTATGTCGGGATCGCAGTTATTCTGATCGCGTAACATTTGGATCTACCGTACATGGCAAACATCTTGTCTTTATTTGGTGTGGACTAATTTATTAGTGGGCAGGTGATCTGGATGTGTTGAGATGTTATATTATGTTTGTTAGATAGAGAGTAGCGTTACGCTCTGCATCGCGCTTTCAAAATGGATAACGATTATAAATAATATTCTTATTGAGAAACATACATACATACAACAATTTGGTGCCAACTGATCCCCGATAGAGGCCAAGCTCTGCACGTAAGAGAGAATATTCCCTTACGTTATGCTTTATCCGGTTGCGCTGAGGTCAGGTTTGACGTTTGACGAAACAACAACTGACAAGTTTGTCAGTTGTTGTTTCGTCAAACGTCAAACAAGTACTAAAAAATATTGGTGTGTAGTCAAACTTAAAAAAAGTCCGGGATACCATATCCCTGTCACCTTTAAAGTAATCCATAATAAAGTATTTGAAGTCAATTATTTTAGATAGATAGATAGATAGATAGATAAATTCTTTATTGCACACAATTAAGGGATAAAGATAATATCTAATGAAAACATAAATACAAGAAAAATAAAAATGCGCAAAGGCGGTCTTATCGCTTTAAGCGATCTGCTGCACAACTCCAGACAACCCTATTATTTTTCCCTATTTTATTTTGAGGCACACATTTTTTATGCTACTACAAGTTATCCCTTGACTGCTATCTTACCTGGTGGTAAGTGATGATGTAGTCTATGTTGGTAACGGGCTAACCTGTGAGGGAGTACGGTAGTTATACCCCTAATAGATTTCTACGTGACATCAAGCCGGTGAGGTGAAAACCTCAAAGCGTGACGGTTCAGCCTAACTTACTACCTTCGGAAAAATATGTGTGCGGTGCGCCAAAAGAAGTTTTCACTTTAAAAATTGTTTCACGGGACGTACGTAGGAGTCTATGAGTACGTTAACATATTTATTAAACACGGGTGTAATTATAAGGAACAGGTAGTTTCTAATAATTAAATAAAAAATTGGTTGCCTGTAAAGTCGGTATACGGGCGAAAGTTTTACGTGACAACGACTTTGAGTGGTAAAATAATTTTAATGTGAATATTCATTCGTATAGTAGGAAGAAGGATGAAATAATAGTAACAATTTAAAACATTTATTTATACAAAGAATTATATTTAAAACATTAATTTATACAAAGAATCTCGCACTGAATTTCATATTAACAAAATTTTATTTTTACCTTTACACATACATACGTATTTATATACAAATATACATACAATAACTTGCAATACATTTGCGTACAATGAAACAGCGTTTACTACAAAGGGACGCGTGCCTTTCACTTTTTATGTCTGTCTCTCTCGCTCTTAGGCGGGCTAACCATGCCCGAGTGGAAGGGACGCGTGCCTCTCACTCGCTCTCATTGTGAGCGCATAACGTGAGCGGAGCGTAACGCAGTTTCTTGAAGTGTCACCCGGCAAACCAATTTATAAGACGTTGTCACGTCAAAAAATGGGAAGCTTCTGCAAAGTTCTAATAGGAATGTACCATTTTGCCTCAGTTTGGCGGCCGTTTTTCCACCAGATAATACATTTAACCCGTTAAGGCTCAACCGAGCGCATTTAGAACATACTCTGACCATACCTTTAACTGTAATTGAATCATGTATATTAGGCTTTATACGTACACACTGAACATAATAATTAACTATTAATGAATCGGTTTACCTTTTAGTGTGGCTTTTTATGTCTTTTTTAGTTTTTGTACTTTGCTTACATTGTTGTTATATTATTTTAAAAACCGATAAGTTATTCTTTGCGTGTTTTTAAAAAAACTAACCTCTTTATTTTTTATAAACTTTGACTGTCTCGATGGCACTGAGTTAAATATTAATAAACTATTTATATTGCATGCAAATGGTTTCATGCCAAAGTTTAATTTAAAACAGTATAAACTAATAACAATATTAAGGCAAAGGTAAAAAAACAAAATATATATGTTTTTTGGGGACGCTATTTTTTGAAGTAAAACTTCTTTAGCGCTAGGGAGTCAGATTTTTTTCTGACGGAAGTAACGCTTACGTCAGACGTCTGTGTAGTTTCCGCTATTTAAAAATAATAGTTTAATTGGTAAGTATATGTCATATAATCCAAGCTTCTTGACTTATTCGCCAGATCAATTATGATTAGCAAAGTTAATAAAAATTCATCAGTTTTAAAAAAGTATTTTTAATTTCCAAGTTTTTTTTAAATCTCTAAATATACTTGTTTATTTATTACTTTTGTAAGTTATTAATAAATTTTCTGAGGATTGCGACATTCTATAATATTCAATGACAAGGTTATATTGACATGTGCTGATCTAACCTTCAATTTTCTACTCTCATTATTCTATTTAACAAATGAAAATATTTATAAAATGTGAAAGTGATATTAATGAATTTTAAATAGAATATAAAATGAAATAGTAAATATTAAATGAAATTGCGGAGTCCCGTTTTACCCTTTCATAAAGAAATAATAATGAAAGTTTTACTTCAATCGCGCGTAAAGGTTACACACACACATTTTTTTTATTTCATTTATTTGTTATTCTGCAGAAACAAAAGGTACAGTGACAATGCCTACAAAAATCTATATCGGGAATGGGAGTTTGTCCTAATGGGATGGTTTGCCCTTAATCACCACGCTAGACAAACTGTGTGTTGATCGCAGTAGATGAAAGGAATAGCAAAGAGGACCTACCTGTGCTCTGTTTCACTCCGTCAGCCATCTCAAACTACACCCGCGTGAAGGGGGGGTATTTGTTTTATACTATGCAAAGATAAATCATACCGCTTCAAGAACATCAAACTGCTATTCTCTATTCGTGCGAGTTGGAAATAGCTTATGCGATTGCTTTAGTCTTTTAAGACAGTATTACTGTCATTACAGGCCTTAATAAGTAAAGGGTGCGGTAGACCATTTGAATATCACTCTACATAGCGTTGTAATTTGTTCCAGCAATTAATATCCAATTCTTACTTCAAGCTGACGTAATGGAATTAACATAATAGTAGGTGTGTTTTCTCGCTACTTGAATTACGATTAACCAATTTAGTTAACTAGATCTAGTTGTTAGCGTATTCAACTTTGTATCAGTGGGTCCCAGGTTTGAATCTAGCTCGTCAAGACATTTTTTATTGTGAAAATTGACGGTCAAAGCAGATGGCTAACCTGACTGAATATACTTACCTTTACCTGACCTAGATTGATAGATAAGTCTTATCCGATCAAAATATATATGTACCTATATTAAAAACTAAATTCAAATTCAAATTCAAATTCATTTATTTCAAGTAGGCCTACTTTATAAGCACTTTTGAAATGTCAAGTATGTATGTTTGTGTGACTCTACCACCGGTTCGGAAAGCAGATTCTACCGAGAAGAGCCGGCAAGAAACTCAGAAGTTGCTCTTTTCCAACATCAACATTTACAATCATTTTGCTATCTTGCGGGAGATGAGAGCGAGGCTGGCTGCTTCCATTCTACCTTGTCATTGAGGAATTCATCAAATGTATAGTAACCTTGCTGTACTTGATGCGTTTTTACACATTTTTTTAACTAAAAACTCATTATTATCATAAGGGCTGTAATAGTTTTAATTAATTCAATAAATTATCTAAACATATCTTGAATGTCGAAATGATAACTTCAATCATCAAATTATTTTCAGAAAAATCGCCTTTTTTCCATAGAAACATTTGAGCAAAAGTTATCAAGTTTAGAAACCGCTTGTCCGAGAATTTCCACATTTATTAAAACCGGATTTTCAAAGAATAATAGTGTATTTGCACAAATTTCACATTGCGGTCGCAGCGAGGTAAGTAGAAAACATTCGCCTATTTACAACACTTCGCAGGGCATGGAAGGAAAACGTCCTGCAACGTGCCCTGTGACCATCAACCTGAGAAGTACTCGTAGGTCACACCGGCAACCACGCCCTTCAACCCAGAACACAGAATTGCAACAATGCTGCTTAGCGGCAGAAACAATTAAATAAATAGTAATAACTTCTCTCGACGAGCTCCGTCACAAAAAGCTCAAGAAATAAACTTTACTTATTATTAAAAAAACTTCTTTTGTATTGGTTCCTATTCTCAGAAGAAACATTTTTTTATTTCCCGTAACTGCGAATGTAATTGAAGATTGAAAATGAAACTATTGACTTTAAAACGCAGAATGCAATTTGGCACTCATCAGCAAAATTGGATTCGCAATTACCGTGCAATAATTAAAAATCAATTAATAATTTGAGAAATTTTATAATTTTTTTGAGAGTTAGTCTCAGAATATTATTTAACAATAACATTGACTGAGAAATATAATAATCTAGCAATTATTTAAGAAGTTAAAATAATATAGCAAATAATGTATCGCCAACAGTAAACAAAAACGATTAAACAGTTATTTTCTTTAAAGCCTTTTTAAATAGAGAAAATGTTTATTTCTAATAATGTAAGAAACGTACTTTGATACTGAGTTGTCACAAAAGATTCCTAACCTCTTTTATTTCTCCCTTTACATCTATTGCGCTATAGTAGGCACTGTGAGTGAGCACAAGCAGAAGGTCTCTTGTTCGATTCCTGGTTGAATTATTTGTAACTTTAAAATTTCTAAACAATCTCTGATATAAAGCAACAATAAACTTACTTTTGACTCAAATATTTGCCACCAGAGTAAAAAGTTATTTAGTAATTTAAAAACAAGATTGAAACGCTAAGAATTCTCGGAATCTAAATAAACTTAAGTGTCTAGCTGTTTATAAGAAACCATGTGCTCTGATTACTAAAGCGATACATTTATCTTAACAGATACCGAGATTCTAATTTACATGTAAGGAAAATCTTGTTGGTAAGGTATTTCTTCTGCGTATCTGGTGAAACTCAATTCTTGTAATAGACAGTTAATAGGCGTTAACATTCTTTGTTGGTAAACATTACTGATTAAAGTTTGGTAAGGGCAGGCACATGGACACTGACAGTCGACCTGATCCACAAACTTATAGTCGCGCTATGGAGCGAGCTATGTCGGGAGTCTCTTTTCGGGACAAAATTCTCAACGAGGAAATCCTTAGGAGAACCAAGGTCACCAACAAGAAAGCAAAATTAATCTATTCTATTCTGATATAGCTTAAAGTTTAAGCAAGTTGAAGTGGCAGAGGGCGGGTCATGTATGTCTTAAGGCAGATGGCCGTTGTGGCAGACGCGTTCTGGAGTTGAGACTGCGAATTAGTAAGCGCAGTGTGGTACGAACTCCAGCAAGCTGGACCGCTTGGCTGGAAGCGACTGGATGAGAGAAGCGTAGGACCAATTGTGGTGACCCTCTCTTGAAAAGGCAGTCAGCAGTCGACACTTGTGGGCTGTTGATGATGATGATGACGAAGGGCAGACGAAAATAAAGCTATTTCTATTTATTCATTTATTTGTTTATAAAGGCAGGCGTAGGTACCTATATGGAAGATAACTATTGTAAAAGTTATTTCTAGACAAAACTGTTTTGAGTCTAATAAAATAAAACCGGCGAAGTGCAAATAAGACGAAGGGTTTCGTGCCATTATCTATAAAAACGGCAATAAAAACATGTCTGTTGTATGGGTTCTCAAACAAAGATATGGGCGGGCCCCCTTTAGTATTTATTTTTTGCTGTTTAAAATACATCATCTGCGTAAATTTCAACTATCAACAACACGGAATACGAGATACAGCCTGGTGACATACGGATAGACAGACAGACGGTCGGAGAGCGGAGTCTTAGTAATAATATTAAATGCTTTTAATTCAGGCTAAGCTAAAAATACTGTAAAGATAAGCAAGTAAAGACTACGATAATATAACTGAAATCAAATTAAAATGCAGTTAAATAAAAAAGAAAAAAAATATTAAAATCAAAAGCTAAATAAATATTTAAAATATAGTTATAAATTAAAAAATATAATAGGGTCCCGTTTAACCCTGTGGGAACGGCACGCTAAAAAATTAAACGCAACGACCCTGAGATCCTCTTAAATAACTACAGGTCAAGAAGAAGTCCTTAACAAACTCATCCGGGAATTTTTCGGCAGTTATCACCTCACAATGTCGTTAATGAATTGATAAAATCAATGCTTAAAGCATTACAGGTCAGGGCATTAACTTTACAGGTCAAGAAGTAAGGAAACCTTATAAACAATAACTCTCATCAAATCGTACTCATGTCCAAGTGCGGTAAAAACAAAGAAATTAACGGTTTAACACAAATATGTTAAAGATTTAGTCATAATAAGAAGGAATGGGTTTACGAGGTACTTGCAAATGATATCACCGGGGTGTATCAAACGAGTGACGTGTTTAGTTAAGGCACTTATGTTTTTTTTTCGCATATAAATAGTACGTATACTTATACACGTACAACCTATAACTACGCCTCATGTTGATGTTCACAGGACGGCACTTTCAATCAATCAATCAATCAAAAATACTTTATTGCACACAAAAAAAGAGACAAAAACAACAAAGGTAAATTTAAAGTTAAATTTGTGTAACAAAGGCGGCCTTATCACTTATAGTGATATCTTCCAGGCAACCGTTACGAGGAATTGGCTCACATATAAATCCTTATAGCGGTGCGAAAAACTCTAAGAATATACATACATATTAATAATTACAAAAATTACAAAAACAGTGCATATATAAAATAAAATAAAATACTATATGGTAAAATAACTAATATTAAAACTATATATAATAATGTTATCGGGACAGAAAGTAAATGTGGAATATAATAATCAAACTTACAGTGTTAAATAATAATTCTTTAGACGAGTCTTAAAAATACTGTGTGATTTAGCGTAGCGCATGTCACATGGAAGATCATTTCACAATTTAACTGCCTTGATAGTAAATGACTCATTGTAACAGTGCGTACGGCTGATTGGCACTTTGTAACACTTGTTCCTTGCATGCCCTAAGTATAGTTATATATAAGTATTCCACAACGTCATTGTACCGTGAAAGTAAGGTACTGACGGTACGACAATTGTTCATTTTTAAACTTGTTATGAGATATCATATTCAAAATAAAAAAAAAATTAATAACATAGGAAAAAGGCGACATTATCAAAAATTTGCGACTAATAAATTAAAAAAAATATTTACACATAATTTTCCATGCTTTCTGGGGAGCTATCTTTATAATCAGGTAAACAAAAGACTCAATATTGATAAGTTAAACATACATAATTGTAAAACTCGACTATATGACTGGTTAAGTGGGCTAAACTACGATGAGACTGAAAGCATTATTCAGATACTGAAATGATTCACATATGCCTAACACAAACACATACCCACACACAGCCACACACACCACTCACACACACACACACACACACACACACACACACACACACACACACGATCCACACACACACGTACACGCATGAAAAACTATAAACTACAATTTATAAGACTACAATTTAAAATAAATTATTACTATTCATTCTAATAAATCTAAAATCTTTGCATAAGTTAAATCTTCTGTTAAAATAAAGAAATTCATTATTTAAGATATAGAACACAAAGTTACTCTTACTTAATTTAAATATTACCGAATAACTGTGATTATAACATTACTTAAACTATATTATATTCATCCTTGTATACTTTATCCTGGGGAAAGGGCCTGGTGGCTTGAGATACAGGTTCTACCTAGTTCAAGCATCAGTCCCCACATTATAAATAAAAAAAAATAAAAAAAATAAAAAAAAAAAATAGTTGCTTTGTTGGTAGGCGATAGTTTACCACTTACTATTTTTTTTATAATAATAATAATAGTATAATTCTTCTCAGTCGGTTCGCTCTTGTCAGAGTGGTCGTGGTCGTCACTTAAGGGTTGTGGCACGCTTGAATATTCGTCGCCACTCCTCTCTGGCAGCTGCCTTTCTAGCACAATCATGTAAGGGGACAGCCACTGCAGCCTTTATTTGGTCAGCCCATCTCATGGGCGATTTTCCGCGTGATCTGGTGCCCTCGATTCTTCCTTGGACAACCAGACGTTCAATGGAGTCGTTGTCTCTTCTGGATACGTGACCAAAGAACGTGAGAATACGAGCCTGTACTATGGAGGATAGACGTTGCGTGATGCCGCGTTCTTCAAGAATGGCCTTATTGATCTGGAATGCATTCCAAGGTATTCTTAGCATTCTTCTCCAGCACCATATCTCAAGAATGTCTATCTTTTTCTCACTCTCCCGCAGGGTCCACGACTCTGAAGCATAGAGGAATATGGGGAACACAAGCGCTCTAACTAGCCGGATTTTCGTGGCCTCGGTTATGTTACGGTTCCTCCATATTTTCTGCAACTTATCCATAGCGGGCCTCGATAAAAGTATAATAAATTTATTTAATTCATAGTGGTGAAAACATTACAAATACCAATTTTACATAATTTATCTAAGATACAGTTTTTTTATCAAATGATGAAAAATGTAATAAACTAGCTGTCCCGGCGAACTTCGTACCGCGGTTTTTTTTTTATATAAATGTTATATTTTAATACTTACTATCCTATTCCGGTCTAAGAGGAATCCAAAAAATCAAATATCATAAAATTTGGTCCAGCCGTTCTTGAGTTATAAATGGTGTTAGTTAGACAACTTTCTTTTATATTATATAGATTAATTTAAAATGGTTGAACCAAAAACTAAGCTAAAATCTAGCTTTAAAATACAATCTAGGTGCAATCTTTATCAAAATACTAGCTACTCGCTACTAGCTAGCCTTAAAACTAATTAGTAACATCTTTTTTACCTAACCTTATACATATCTATCCAAGAATTAGGTCCGATGACGTATCTTAGGTGTTTACAATATCAGAGGCCATCCGCCCGGTCTTGGGCCAGTCCAGGCATGGTTCGCTCTCCTTCCGGCTAGTACAGGTTATGACAGGCCATGGCTGCTGCGGTCATTACATTAAACATTGGCGAAAAGTGCACCAGATTCCAAACACGAAATAATATAAAATAGTTGGATTTTAATTTTAATTTTATTTGAAATTTAATTTATTCTAATATGTGCTGAGACGACACGGCTCAGCACACCCTCAAGGTGTGCAGCAAGTGGGGGCGGGGACCTCTCGCTGGGTAGCCGTGGCCGACTTCTGCGAGGACGTGATTTCGCAGTAGGAAGCCGTGGACCGTTTGCGTGAAAAGGCTCCAGACGCGCATCCAGTCTGGTGTAGACGAGTGGGAAGAAGACGGTGGCAATTCGCCGTTCGCCAGCATCTCCAGCTCGCCAGCAGCGGGTAACTATTGGGCTAGCTACCCAAGCCTCTCTACGATCTGAGGGGGGTTCAAGCTGACGTCCGGGAGGTATACAACGGGTTCTCCGGGCGTCTAACCTCCAAAACCTCCTTTTTCAAAAGAAAATTTTAATTTTATTTGTTTGATAGATATTATCGTTGCTATAAACAATTGACACCACATTCACTTTTCACTGCACTTCATCCTTGCCGAAAACATGTAAATGTATTATTGTATAGAAGCTGTCGTCCACGCGGACGCATCGCTCACTCAAGTAGGAGAGAGACAGATGTCGAAGGCGGAGGCCGACTGTGCCTCTTTGTCGCTCGTTCCGCGCTCTCGCTTGCACTTCAAGCCTTGAATGGAACGCCTCAGAGTGAGGTAGCGCCGCATAAGTCATGTTTTTTCGTGCGTGAAGCCGGCTCCATCGAATTATAAGACGTTGTCACGTCAAAAATAGGTGTACATAATATACGAGATACTTAGTTCTTGTAATCTTAAAATCGCACTTTGACTACATCAAAAGTTCAAAAGGCTGATGCCCGTGGTCACTAAAGACGGACAAAGCGTGTTGCTGTACAATGTAGTAACACCTAATTCAAGAATTTTACAAAATTGTCTATGTTTTTACCAAAGGGTGAGGTAGTTTGTGTTTGTATTATCATACTTTTTAATTTTCGTATGGATATTAGGTTATTAAACAAAAACCGAATTTATATTTTTTTCTGTGTCAAGTGTCAGATTACGACAATCTTCCGAACAATTTGTAAAAAATCTTGAATCTTTGCAATTTACAGGATTATGCAATTTTTCCGCGAAAATTTTCTGTAGCGTTCCCCTTAACTAAATAAGAAATTTAACTGGCATTAAAACCCAACAATATTCATCATAAACGTTTAGTTTTACATTCCCTTTATAATGCTATCTTTATTAACTGGACTCGACATAAACTTCATGATTGTTTTTTAACGGCCTCTCAACTCTGACGGTTACTCGCCACACCTGCCATTTTGTTTGAATTTTTAATATAAATATAAGTACTTTAACATCTTGGATATTCATTTCACCGTTTTAAATAATGGCACGCAAGTACAGTACACAACCAACATTGCTAAAATGGGCAGGAGAAATTTTTCTTTCCAGGGAAAGTACGAAATGTTATCTTCTCCCACAGTTTTGGTAAACTCTCCTCATTGGCACACGTGTGGAAATAATGTAAGTGTAATCACAGAATTAAGAATATACATAAGCCGTGTACACGACTAAAATTGGAGCATCATAAACCACTATACTTAGGAGTGTTTCTCGAACACGCGTCGCTTCATTCCTTTAAAAGTTGACAGTAATTATTTTACCTCTATAGTTCTAAACGTTTACCATAAAATGAGGAAATGGGAAATGTTTGTGAGCTAGCAACATTCCGCGGCTGTGAAGTGAGACGTGCTGGGGACGACACAATGAACTTTTTTTCTTTTTTTTATGTTTACAGACGAGCGCTTCACTGCAATCACACCTGATGGCAAGTGATAATGCAGCTTAAGGTGGAGCGCGCTTGCCTAGAAAATGCATATTCACACTTGATTTGAAGGTACTTACTTATATTGTAAATTATAAAGTCACATTACTTGATCTTTAATTAACAAGTTAAAATATATTTAAATCTAAAATCTTTTTTAAATTGAAGTATTAATTTGGCTAGTTGGCAAGTGAAGGGTTTTGGCCGTAGTCCACCACGCTGACCCAGTGCGGATCGGTGGTCTCCACACACCGTTGAGAATATTATAGAGAACGCTCAGGCATTCCGGTTTCCTCACGATGTTTTCCTTCACCGTTGAAGCAAGTGATATCTCAAAGTTAGAGGTGCGTGCTCTGATTCGAACTCGGCCCCCCGAAAGTGAAGTCGAGATCCTACCTACTGGGCTATATCTTCAAAATAGGCAGGAAATATTTCACCACTCCATTAACACTTACAGTGGGAGAAGTAAGTTTTATTAGGAGTACGTAATATATTCGAGTTCCCAGGCCCTCTATTAGTTGATACAATCAATTCTGCGTGGCCATTCAAATTGCCTCTAGGCACGCTAGATGGCTTACTCGGGAATCGAACCAGTTGTGTTATTTGGAACAAATTGCGCATAGCAAATCTTGGTAGTTAATGCATATGGAAATTTATGTATTTCGGATGGGAAGTTTTAGCTTTATGACTTTATTTGCTTCAAGTTGCGTTCCGCTTGCTTTGTTTTTGAATATTGTGTTGTCTGTGTGTTTTTATACGTATGTGTACATACGAAATCGGTTTATTTATAAGTTAAATTAATAAATAAATATACTACGATAATACACACATAGCCATCTAGCCCCAAAGTAAGCGTAGCTTGTGTTATGGGTACTAAGTTGACTGATGAATATTTTTATGAATAATATACATAAATACTTATAACATACATATAAATACCCAGACACTGAAAAACATTCATGTTCATCACACAAACATTTTCCAGTTGTGGGAATCGAACCCACGGCCATGTAGTCAGAAAGCAGGGTCGTTGCCAATCGGCCGTCTAAAAGTTATTTAAAATTAGTTTATTAGATAAGAAAAGTTTTTGCAATCTGACTATTTTTGCTACTTAGATCCGAGTAACCTAACTTAATTTGTTGATGTAAAACTTAAGCTAGGTCAGATATTTGGCGTGATGACGGACGGTAGGGTTCACTTCCACAGATATTTTTTAAAGAACTAAAATTAACTAAAGTTAAATATATAACTTTTTGGTTCGATTACCGGGAGGGGCAATTAATTATTTATAACTTCTGAATTTTCTCTGGCCTTGTATGTTGGGAGGTTTTGGCCGTGGATAGTTATCACCCTACCGAAAAAGACGTGCCGCTAAGCGATTTAGTGTTCCGGTGCGATGTCGCGTAGAAGCCGATTAGGGTCTGACTACCATACTCCCTAACAGGTTACCCCGCTACCATCTTAGACTCATCGTTACTTACCACGAGGTGATATTGTCGTCAAGGGCTAACTTGTAGTGGGATAGAAAAAAAACATATTTTTATGCATAGGTAATATTTTCTATACATGAAGTTAAGTAAAAATCTTGCTACTAGTTCTTTTTTGAAGTGTTGCAAAACTAAATTAAGACGTTTGACCAAAGTTAACTTTTTCCTAATTTAGCAATTTTGCAAAAACATTAATTGGGCTAGTGTTAGTTTTAGAGTTCTGTTATTTGTATAGCCGAGGCATAATGCAGGAGCGATCATAATATTTTCATCATAATTATCATCAGAGTATATAGATTATAGCATTGGCCAATAAACCGCACAGAAGATTGCACAAGGGATATAATCCATTCGAGGAATCGAACCCATAGTATAATGGTCCGTAGTCAAACATCCTAACTCCTAGGCCGACGAGGCGTAGTATTTAAGTTTCTAATTGAGTGGTATAGTCAGTCAAACGGCACTCGGAGCGTGAGATAAGGTTAATATTTGAAATATTCAATATCGTCGTCGTCCATAAATCGTGAAGTGATGGTATCGACCACACGTCATGCGCACCACACTGCCGTCTGTGAATAAATCAATTAAATTGTCCATTTTCTCCACATTGCGAGGGATTAATATGATCTCTGAACGACTAACTGTTCATATTCCTATCGGTCTCAGTGCTTGAAGCGGGTTAGGCATTTTGTTGGGTTATCTTATTTCAATTGGACGGCCGATTGGCGCAGTTTGCAGCGACCGTGAAGTTCCGAAGGCCGTGAGTTCGATTCCCACAACTGGAAAATGTTTGTGTGATGAGCATGAAAGTTTTTCAGTGTCTGGGTGTTTATATGTATATTCCAAATATTTGTTTTTTTTTTTTTTTTTTTTTATTTTATTAACTCATTACACATAATATACATCACAGGTCTTAATTTAAAGGTGTAAGCATAAACTCAAAAGAATTTTTCCGTACACCTAGCCGTTGACAAATTTTTGCTTTGTTAGTCTAATAGATTAATATATTAACATTCACAATTAATGCTACAAAATCCTTACTTATTCACATTACCATTTAGAATGTGGGTAGGTAGACAATGATAAATGTAAAAACCTTTTGTTTACGTTCCATAATTTATATAACTCAGTTTAGGTAGGAACGAAGTGCGTTCATATTCCTACATGTACAGGATGTTTTTAATTTTTTCTCATATTTTGTCATTAAATATATTATTTTGTCATTAAATATATTTGTTTGTTATAAGTTCTATATAATGTTGTTAAAAATATTCATCAGTCATATCAGTACCAGTAACACAAGCTACGCTTACTTTGGGGCTGTGTGTGCGATGTCTTAGTATATAAATTATTTATTTAAAAAAAAAAAAAAAAAGACAAAAATACAAATAATAATACAATTAATAATAATTAATAATAATAATAATTTCACATATCTACAATATCCCTATCTATCCCTATCCCTACTAATATTATAAAATTATGTGAATGTAAGTTTGTTTGTTACGCTTTCACGCAAAAACTACTTAACCGATCCTCATGAAACTTTGTACACATATTCTTGGGAGTGTTCGAAGTAATATAGGATACTTATTATCCCGACATTAAGCTTGGTTCCTTTGGAAGAGGGGATGAAAGTTTTTGACGATTTATACCATAACTCCGACAAATTATAACCGATTTAAATAATTTATTTTGTACATGTGTATAGAGGTTATAATATGTGTTTAATTTTGTCCAAACTGTGGTTGGAGATAGAGGACAGACTCCTCAGCGAACAGCAGCAAACCCCTCATTCAAGGCTTAGCGATACTGAGTACTTTAATTTTTTTTAGAACTACAACTAAATTTAATGCCATATCAAAAATAAAATCAAACGCAGACGAAGTCGCGGGCAACAGCTAGTAAGTAATAAAGCTTTAAGATCTTCAGCGTCCGTTTTGGAGCGAACGAGTTCGTTCCCTAACAAGTGCTCTAAATTCAAATTTAAATTCAAAAATGTTTTATTCATGTAGACATTATCACTGGCACTTATGAAGCGTTCATACATTTAAAAAGTTACTACTTATGTGATGGTGATAACTTCTTTCGTTACCTTAAAACTAAAGGTAGGAGGGTTCCAAAGGCGCCTTGGTCTAAGAACAGCACACAACAAACATTGGTTTTTAGGTTTTTTTTTATCACCATCTCACAGTCTGGGTAATGTTTACCTATGGAGCAATTCATACCCAAGCTTTTTTATCATACATATAATCCTTAATATCCTTAATCTAGGTCTTAAACCTACAAGTTTTCGGAGTTATGAGCGTTTTTAATTTAAGGCATTTTGAACATCACTAGCTATAAAAGTAAAACAAAACATTGTGACGGCTGAGAGTTCTCCGTAACGTTCTCAAAGGTGCGTGATGTCTACCAATCCGTGGTTATCCAGCTGGACTGCGGCCTATACCGACACGCGCAGAAGAGACCCGTGACCTGTAGTGGGCCAATTGGTTGGCAGAATTCGGAAACAGACGAATTTTGTCTTCCCGCGGCTTAGCTGGTAAACAATTTTAAATTTTTTATCGGGAAATACTTTTCAATGTCAAATGCTACATGCATGCCAAATTTCATCCAAATCCGTTCAACCGTTTTTGCGTGATTGAGTAACACACATCCACACTTTTATAATATTAGTAGAATTAAGGTGAAATCAAACCATTTCACGTACACAGTAATTACTTTATTATTCCAATTATTGTGTATCACTAATTTTACTTATACTACTACTCAGACCACCTTCCTCCGCCAAGACCAAAACAACAACCCCAACAACTTAAATTATTTCCGTTTTATGTCAATATTCCATATTAATATTAACAAAATTATTATGAAAATAAAGAAACTATTACATTTTTATATACCAAAAACTAATTATTCAATTTTAAGATCATAAACCTACAAGGAGAATAGTCTAAAACATTCTTTATAAAATGGACGCATCAAAGGTGATAGAAATATTAGACTTTGACTTTGACCTAAACCTTATTTTTACTCAGCGGCTTTCGAACAAAATTCTAAATTAGGAATGATAAAGCGACACACTTAGTACTTGAGAGCAGAATTTCACCAATTAATTTACAAGTCAGTAGCTGTCCTTTTCAAGAATTCCCACGATTTGATACTATTTAACAGTAGTCACGAAGACACCAGCACGGTTTCGCTTTAATTGATGTTCTCTGATGCTTCTAGTCGAGATTGCTGTCAATTTTATGTATATTTTCGTCAGCCGATTTCGTAACTTACATCTAGTTTGTCTTTGGAAGCCATTATATTTAAAATATTAAAATGGTTTCACGAGAAAACGATTTTGATATTCGAAAGCGATAGCGTATTATTTATAAAAAAAAGTAAAAAAGAGCTTTTAACTTATGAACTAAGAGTAGACAAACTAGAATAGGGTTATGCCTTTAATATAAATGCCATAACAGGTTAGCCCGTCACCATCTTAGACAGCATCGTCACTTACCAGGCACTTATCCGGTGTGTGGGTGGGTGTATTGTCATAGTATATTTATTTAATTATTTAAAAAACAAAGTAAAAAAATAACATCCATTTACGAGTATTATATGCATTTAATCCGAAAAAACACCCGAACTACTTACCGCTTTGCATTGCAAATGTCGACAATTTGGACAATCGAAAATTAAGCGTAGCAAAATTTATGGCTCAATTTTACTTAAACAATGTGAATTTTGCGTCGAGGAGTGTGAGTCGCGGGTGCAATGACCAAGTTAATTACATGGAATATTATTAACCGACTCTCAAAATAAGGAGATGACCAAGCTGTGATTTTTTTTCGGTGAGGCAGCGCCTTAACTGTTTTAAATTGAATTTATAAATTACTAGTTGTACCCTGCCACGCTTCGCTGTGGCACATTTTATGGAATGGTTGAGAAATGAGTAACAGAACAAAGAATACATTACATATCTCAGCGAGTGTTTTTCACGCTTTCGGCAAATGGCGCGGTCATTGGTATCGATCGTTAAAAAAAACTATAGTTTCGCGGTCGCGGATATGTGACTGACGCAAAAAATAGATAAAAACAATCCTTAATGCGGATTATATATCATGCTACAATTTCAGCTCGATCGGTGCAGAGCTTTTTGAGTTTTCGAAGCGTACACAAACCAACATAACATTTGTATATATATAGATGAAGATATTTTTATATATACGGATGAAGTTGTGGGGGACCGCTAGGTGGGGACCGTGGGCACGACTTCATCTGCGTATGGGACAACTTTAAAAGATACTTATATGTTGTTCCGGATTTTTTTTTTTAAATCTTAAAAAAAAAAACAATTAAATCCGTCATAAATGAATTAGACGTACTGTTTACGAATCGCATGCATCGACAGCTCTCAGAAGGAATCCCGTTTTCGCACAATTTTTCAGTGATGCTCCCTTCATGATGTTATAATACAGCCTACAGCATTCTATGTTTTCCTAGTACTCCCCAACGAATATGTTAGACTTTAATGTGAATAGCCTTCCGGTACGATGTTGCGACACCGATTACGGGTAAGGGTTTCATTTAATTGCCATATTTCTAACAGATTAGCCCGCTAGACTCACTTACTTGGAGACCAGCTTGCAGTCAAGGGCTAACTTGCAGTGGAATAAAAAAAATCTTATTATGGTACCTACACTAGGAAGTTGTCGGGACCAATGACCAAGTTAATTATTATGGAAGATGTTTTTTCATATTACATCGCGATACCTTTATTTATTTACGAGAAGTTGTATTTCGAGTGACACCATATATGAGAGAATGATACCTCGTCTTCACTTGTTCGATCACATCGTCGTTTTTTGTCACGTGTAGTTGTATTTTGCGATGTGTGGTCGTTAACGGTACCACAGTCTTCATATTATTCATTTTCCATTCACGGTAGTCTTTTTAAAGCTTACACGGAATTCAATTTGGCTGATTTTCTATAGATATATCTTTCTAATCCAGTAACTTTTAGCTGCCTTCTCAGGGTCTTCTGTCCAGCGGGCTGAGAATCGTCCCATACTGCATTTATTGGCTACCTTACATTGGAACAAGTCTGCCCCGAAGTCTCTCGGTTCTGCAATCCACCAATTACTATTATAGTTAAATGAATAAATATACTACGATAATACCCACATCTCCATCTAGTCCCAAAGTAAACGTAGCTTGTGTTATAGATACTAAGATGTCTGATGAGCATTTTTATGAATAATATACATAAATACTTACAATATACTAATGAACACTCAGACACTGAAAAACATTCATGTTCATCACACAAACATTAGTAATAATAGCTATAGCCCTCGTCTTAACGTGCTCTTAAACACGAAAACCACTGGATACTGCCAATATCGTAACTCTGTGCTGCCACTGAAAATTATAATAGAAAACCCTAATAACTAAAAATATTTGGCCTGACCAGGAAATCAAACCTAGCAACTTGTGATTTGTACAACAACGTACGTAGTTGGTACCTATCACCTGTTCTAGACCAACTATGTTGCTCACTAGAAGATTTAAAAAAATCATAATTGTCGGCCCTTTGTCCGACTATATGACTTCAGAGCCGTAGCGGGATTTCATACAGCTTGTAGCCTCACTGAATAATTAGGCGATCAGATTTAAAAGAATACATTTTAGGAATTAAAATTTTCAATAACATATATTTTACCATTTTAATTAATGTCAATCTGAATATCCATTTTTATCGATATGACTTGAAATGTTTTTGATGTTTCTTATAATTTAAGCCCTCTTGAAATTTCACTATTATCACCATTCCATCCTTAGTGGGTGTTTTCGTTTTAAAGGGAACCTACTACGTACGGACGTATAGTCACACATCATTTAGTAAGAACTTCGAATTTTAGATATACAACTTGTAAATGAAAATATTTAGTATTTACGCATTTAAGTACGTAATCTGTCATTTAAGAGGAATGTGCAGTACTCTGACAAGTCGACAAGGCAGAACCTATAAAATATGTTATTTTTTTGTAACAATAAATAAATAAACGGAAATAATACTTCACAGGCTTCAGAGGTACATTATGTACTTTCTCTAAAACATATTGTATAAAATTGAAAGCCTAATAGTTTCCATAGTTTTTACTGAAAGAAATCAGATACTCTAACATCATATGGACTTTATTAGCTACGTTGTAGGTACCATGCGCGTGTCGGTATTTTGCCTTCAATAGGGTTGTCATAAGTAAACACTAAGAATGTTTTGAATTCGTTTGTATAAAAATAAATATGCTTCTTTGGATTTAATATCTTTACAGGGTGATTCCTTATGAAATATAATTATACAGCCTTCAATATTTGTTCGTAATTCTGTTACACGCTGTATATTATGTCGATACAATTTAGAAAAAATAATATCACGCACTTCAGACTTTTATGTTACTGTTCAGCTTCTAAGTTACTTTCAGTAGAAATACGCACTTGTTACCTCTAGACACTATTATAGTCGCATTTCCCAGGGCTATCAGGCAATCATAAACAAAGTCACGGCCTATTAGCAACACGTTTAATAAACGCATTGAGCTGTCAACGCAATAATTATTGTAATTCATCATTCTGTATTTATTAAACGAGATATTTTCGCTCCATTGTACTCGTAGTAATGGCACCGTAATTGATTATTTGATATATTACTTTATGTAGAGGTCTATAACTTATCACTTGTGTGTTATGAAACATTATCCATCGGCTGAGTTGGTCTGTTTGAGAGTGCTATATTTTTTTAAATAGTCATAATTGACAGGCCTAGCAGGTTGTACACCTGGTGGTAAGTGGAAAACCTGCAGGGCTAGCACGGGCGGGATATAAAAAATATATTCCCTGACAATTGACGTGCAACGGCGGTATACTACCCATTCGCTCTAGTTTAAAAAAAAACCAAGAAATATGTATTTAATTCGATCAACTGCTCAATCGATTTATTTATTACTTGATAGATTATAAAAGTTGTAATACAACCTATAATGAATTCGGTTTTATTTTTATCCTATTAGCTAATGTTTTTGGGACACTTTTGTCTCATAAACAAAGCCCTTTTTGCCAATTTTACACAAGATTAGTTAACTCCGCATTATTTTATTCGATCAAAAATCAACCAGCCCTTGTAAACAATATTCCAACGTAAAATAAAAATCTCAGTCTACACCGCTCATCTTAATCACTAAAGCGGTCCCAAAAAAAAAGTAATGTTCAATTTTTCAAAAAATTAAAGTGAAACAGCGCGGTCGGTTCGCGCCATATTCGGCGACGCGGGCCGCATAAACGATCCACAACCACTTTCCGCAGGACGCAGACAAAAAACACGTGTCACAGCAATAAATCATTCGAGTCGGGTTTACTCGATTAAGAGAATCGATTCCCGATGCACGATTACACAGCGATGCTCAGGAAAAATGTCGCTCGGACGACGTTTTGGGGTTTTTGAACGTTGATATACATAACCAAAGATATGATCAAATCGGCATCATGAACGATAAATGTATGAATATACCATTGTATAACATATAAAAATACAGGAAAATAAGCAAGCACAATTGATGGCTTTATAGCGAGCTTTTGCAGACAAGTAATGACGCCAAAGACTCAGCTACTAGCTATAATAAGGGTATATGTAATCTACGCTTACTTTGGAGCTAGATGGCGATGTGTGTATGAACGTAATATATTTATTTATTACTAGCTGTTGCCCGCATCTTTGTCTGCGTTTGATTTTGTTTTTTGACGTGGCATTCAATTGACATTCAAGTATTCAGTATAGCCTTAAATGAGGGATTTACTGCTGTCCGCTGAGGAGTTCTGTCCTCTTTCTCCAACTACATTCATCAGATCTGCACAAATTTTTGGCAAAATTAAACACATATTATAATCTCTATATAGAATAGTACAAAAATAATTATTTACATCGGTTATAATTTTTCAGAGTTATGGTGTAAAATCGTCAAACACTTTCATCCCCTCTCCCAAAGGAACCGAAATAGTGTCGGGATAAAAAGTATCCTATATTACTTTTAACACTTCCAAGAATATGTGTACAAAGTTTCATGAGGATCGGTTAAGTAGTTTTTGCGTGAAAGCGTAACAAACAAACTTAAATTGGCATTTATAATTTTAGTAGGGATTACATTATAGTGATATTATTCGAGAGCGAGGTGCAGAGGCAAGCACCCTAAATGTCTTAGATCCAAGCTGCTACCAAAAACTACAGGAAAACTTTTAGATTCTAGTTATTTCTGTACCATATATCAGTAAATTGTATAAGTGGAAAAAATAAATGTCAATAATATGACTATAATCTTTAGATAGCTGGGAAAATAGCTGATAATCTGATCGAACAATATTAAAAAGCTTAGAACCCTGTGACTAGCCTGACAATCATATCTTAAAGTACGTACAAACAAAAAAAAATATTCGTTTAAGATACCTTAAGACCACTGAACATAACACTGTCTTATATTACGTAAAAATAAATAAAATGGGATCGTACGTTTGAGCTCTACGGTAGCTTAAACACGACACACAAACCCTTCGTATTGCATAGTGAGTTCAAAATTCAATGTATTTATGCTAGCAATGTTATTTGAATTTTATTAGATAAACTATTTTTTTTTTTGTTATTTTAGTACAAAAATGTATCATTAGGGAACTCTTATCACTAGAAAAAAGTCTTAGTATTGTTATGTTATGTTTATTATTTTAACATACATTTACATGCTCTTTTTTGGAGGTTAGATATACCTACTAGGTCCTTAGAAATGCTTGTATGCATCTTTGTGATTATATGATATCAATTATACGAAAGCACTGTTTCGCGTTTTTGTTGCGAAGCGAAAGGTGACTTCCGTACGTTCTAGATAAATGCAATGATAAAATACTTGATACATTCAGATTCGGATCTTAATTTGTAATTAAGATTTTTTTGAATTTCTCATACCTATTATATTACTGACGATTTTGTCAATCAACCTTTTTTGTTGTTCGTTTTTGCCACATAATTAAAGATCTGCTATTTTTGGGGCTCCTTAAGCAAAACAACAGGCATTAAAATAAGATAAAAATAAGAAGTTTTTTCGATAACCTGAAGAATTGGAAAAATGTTCAAAGTTAAAGTTGTAAAGGTTCGGAGGACCTTTGTATATTGAGATACCATATGCTGAAATGGCGAGTTACAGAGTTGGTAGACCGACTAGGTGGTTAGAAGATATCAAACAAGTGGACGGATACATTGTGGTGTGCGGAATTCTGTCCAAAACTTTATCTATAAGCAGTAGACGTTCATTGGTTGGAAATTTATAATCTCTGAATTTTCTCTGATCTGGTCTGGTGGGAAGCTTTGTCCGTGGCTGTCCCTACCGACAAAGACGAGAGGCTAAGCAATTTAGTGTTCCGGTGCGATATTGTGTAGAAACCGATTATGGGTATGACTACCATACTCCTTAACAGGTTAGTCCGCTACCATCTCAGATTGATCTATCACTTACTATTAGGTGAAATTGCAGTCAAGGGCTAACTTGTAGTGGAATAAAAAAAAACGATGAGAGTTATTTTAATAATTATGTGATTTAAATTGACAATATATTATATAGCTAAGTAAAGAGCAATAATAAGTACATTTAAGATTTCTTTTTAAACACTTCGGTTTCTTACAACTTAAAAGATTTAATTTACATAGTATATTTTATTTAAAAGTTGTAGCAGGTAATTTGAAGTAAAGTCTGATATTATTAAATTTCTTGATTACTTTAAAATAAAACGCACATCATACAAAAAAATAACATCTTTATTACGTCGTTTTAATGCAATTATTACGAATTAATGACTTAACAAGAAATATAAACGCCATATGAGGCGATAACATAATTTTATTTATCCACCATTTTATTTACGATATTACTTTTAGGACGTGAAAATTTAAGCTTTTAAAAATACATAAACCGTTTTGTTTTAATATATTCATTTAAAGTAATCGCAGCCATTAATTTGGTGTCTTCTTCAGTTCAGACCACCAGGAGATTTCGAAATTACAATTGCTGTGCAAAGTTACGATATTAATTATTTGGGAGAAAGTTTTAATATTGCAGAATAATTTCCGATAATTTATCATAAAAACATATAATTTAGTAAAAACTTCCGGGAAAATAAATTAAAAAAGACTTTGTAATTTATTTTCATTATTTTGATTTGGTGTTGATAGATATGATTAATTATTAACTACTAAGATAGATTAACATTATGTAGATCTATCAGGAAAATGTTTGTATACTCATTACCTACCAAGTATGCTTAAAAAATACTATTTGTCTGTGTTTTGTAAGTAGGGATAGAAATGACGTGGAAGTAAGATGTTGATCCTTGTACACGATTCATTCCTATACCTACCCTCGAAGTGACAATAGTGTTATTAAAACATTACACGCTAAAATCATAGGTATAAAATTACCTTCGGTATTCTATTATCATTTCAACATGGGGTGCTGCTTCAAAAACAAAGTTTCTAGAAGTTGAAAGAGGTCAAAGGTCTTTACTAAAAGTTATGTTTTTCAAACCATACAGATTTTCAACTGTAGACCTATATAACCATTGTGAGTTACTAACGGTTAGAAAATTATATTTACTTTCATCATTACTAAGAGTACATAAAAATTTACCTTACAATACTGGCAAACTTAAAACGAGGAGAAGAAATATGGTTTTACATTCAACTCCAAGTAGGACTAAATTTGCTTCCCAACAATTTACCAGGAAATCGACTTATCTCTACAACATAATTAACAGTAAGTTAAATATTTATCCATTAGCACTTCATAATTGCAAAAAAGTGCTTACTGAGTGGTTGCATAAATTGAACTATTATGAAACGGAGGATTTGATGCAACAAATGTACGTATGAATTTTGCATCCCATACATTGTCATGAAAAGACACACAAGCACACGTTTATAACTTATACATCCATTCGTTTACACATACACTCACTTACACACAAACACACACAAACACACGCACACGACCACATACACACACACACACACACACACACACACACACACACACACTAACGCACCTCGTGCTAGTAGTCTACACTACAAACTACTAACTTACTACGATGACCCCAATTTCAATGTATTATTTTGCTGTACGAAACGAAATAAATATTTTTAATTTTAATTTTTAATTTAATTTAATTAATGCTTATAATATTGTAACCATTTTGTTAACATTACAGGAATTTATGATATGTCAACACAAACTCATCGGATTTAGGACAACATTTTGTTAGGACAACAAGGAACCTATTTTGTAACTACTCATTGAAGGTAAAATAATATCTCAATCATAGATTTCTTGACTGATTTAGCAACGCACGAAATCGAGAATCGATATTGATGTTCCAAAATATAACTGTGAGGATTCTTCGAAAATGTTGTATTGTTTTTTTTATTTTAATTTATTTTCGTACCATCCGTTTACAGCTACATTTAAAACGTTTCCTTTTACAGTAATAGTAACAAAAAAAAACAAAGCAACGGCCACGGATGAATTGAATTGGAACGAGACAAATTGCGCACAACAATTTCGAAAATCGCAAGCGCCGACAGACCGGCAGAGAGCTGTTTCTTGAGAAACTATAAATTTTCATGAGCCCGGTGTTGCTCCAGTTTTTTGCCGAACAAAACCCGATCCAGTCTGCGGGGCGGCAGTTTTGATCCCCATAAAGTTTTATAGCTCGAGGAACCTTCAGTTCCGCTCGGTAACAATCTTCAACACCCGAAAAGTTAATTACCATTCACTCAAAAACATATCCTATTCAAACTCTGCAAGAGTACGTAAATCGCTTGCATTAACTTCGTTCCCAACTCGTTGGAGGTTGTAAATAATAATAGATGTGTCCACATTAAGGATCGTGAGCAATGCTTTACTTAATGAAAATTGACTGAAAATACTATATCAATTGCCATCAATCACAATTATTAGGTTCAGTTCGAAGAATAAAAGGTATAATTTAAGATGATTAAAATCGTCGTAAAACGGGGGTGGCCTATTTGCGACATTGTATCTTAAATTAATTACATTAATTATTAATACAATTTGGCAATAAAAATGAACTCGATGAAGGTCAGAATTTTTCGGAAAAAAATCTTAAGCGTTTTGCTTGAAAGCCATGCGGCTTTCATTAAAAACGGATAACATTTTTTCCATCATTTGCAGGATAACGCTCAGAGGGTAATCAAAAGAACTGCCTCTGTTGTATTTTATCGGCTTCACAGCAACACGATTTGGGTGAAATTTGTCTAAAGATAGCTTGACGTAGGATAATTTTATCCCATTATTGTGAAATATAATAAATGCAAACGATATTGAGGGCAACAGCAAGTTTTAGATATAGAATCTCAAGGAACGAAAAGTTTAACACAACGAACTAATCGGATTGACAGTGTTTGCTCAAAATCATTATAGGCGTCATCTTAGCAAAAATATTGACGGCCTTTTTACAGTTATTGCACAGTTATTTTTCCTGCCAGAAACAGGGCTTTTTCTTTCTTGTTTTTTTACACTTTTGGTAAGTTTGATCCCTTATTCTTTATCTCTCGAACTTCCTGAACGTGCATTTTACACTACATATTTATCACCAAAGTTTCTGTTAATTATTTTCTACACTATAAAAATACTGTTACTTATGTTATAATTTATAAGCCACAAAAAGAGCGAAGCGGAAATATTTCAACCTATAGACCAATGCTTTAAGCATTACAACACAAAGATGGTATATAGAGATGATGCCAACGGCCCTTATTACTGAATCGAATTTCAGCTAAAAACAGGTTCTCAGGTCAAGTATTTCTCAATCTAAACTTAAGACCAAATTTGAGCTTCAGGTTTATTAATACGGACCAAAAGTAAACCACGATTAAAACAATCGTGGTACATTACAAACCTATACGCATTTTGTTTGAAGATTATTATAAATCCATATTTGCCATGAGATATCAATTACGTTTTGGTGTATAATATGCCTTGACTTCGATATTTAAACAGAGACAATTTATTGTTTTAATTTATTTTTTCTATAGTTACAATTAATGTAAAACAAGGGAAAAAAATATCTTTGATAATGTGAATGTAAGTGAGGTGCTTGTGTTTAAAAATAATCTGAGAAAATACAACCAATTATATCAACTGGACCAGTTACGCCCCCGATTCGGACAAATTGTTTTAAACGCGGCTTCGTAAAAAGCAAATCATCCGGCAATTTGCTGATTAATTGTTTAATTAATTGCACCCTCTGTGGCGACATCGCGACCAAGTCGCGGCAGGTTTTTGTCAAGATTTTGGTATTACAGTTATAATGGTGCAATTTAAAAGCAATTGCGTTTTACATCAGATAGTTGGGTGATAATATTTAATCAATCTGTGAAACCATAATTTTTGCCCACAATTCAAAAACAGCGTGTTATATTATGAAAATTAAGCTTAATTTGCACTCCGCGAAAAGCAGGATAATCTATATGTTGTAATTTATAATTTCTTCAATCCTTATACTCCCCACAAAACTTTACAATGAATAAGCTTAATTTTCATAATATATCATGGATTTCCGCAAAGTAACGCCTGCTTCTATCCAACAGCGTGTTATTTGTTGGACACATTATCTGTATGTATGTCTGTATATAGATATATAGGTATACTTTAAAAAAAAATTGAGAGTTCAGAACGCGCCCTTTTGTCTGATATGAAGCCTATTATAAACTTAGACTGGTATTATTCTTAGCACCACCATCAAACAATCCATTTTCCATTATGTGCTGATAGTCAGTCTTGATTTTCTGCACTCAAAATGTCTGTAATCTTGTCTTTCAAGATATCAGCGCTAGATATCAGCGTAGAATTTAAATAGTGAAAATAAATAACATTTACTGTTTCCTGTGTGAAGAAGTGGTCTTAAATTAGCTAAGTTTTTTTATAATCTTTCTTTATTCCAACTTTGTAAATCATTCCCATAGTTTTTAGTATAAGGGAATGCTTCCTGCACTCTTATACTTGCGTGATAAAGTCCTTCAAAATCAAATGTGCTCTGAATCGAGCAATGGGAAATTAGGTTAAAAATGAATGATGACTCTTGTCTGACTTTCTTCACTTAACCTTTTTTCATATGATATAATTGGATCGCCACTCTCTAGCATTTATATTGCCACATAAAATTAGGCACGACGATGCTCGACTCCGGTACACTGACCGCGGAACGCACCCAAAAGCATGCAGAAATCCCAAAGTTCACAAAGTCAAAGTACAAATACATAAAACTAGACCAAATTAATAAAATGGGGCACGGCAAAATAAACTTTAACACGAATGACGACGTACCAGAATTGTATCGCAGTGTTTTGTGTAACATGGCGTCATCAAGCTACATCCTTGAGGAGTGATCAAGCGTATCTCACGTGCAAATCAGCTACTGCTTGTTAGTGGTATCAGATGACTGGGGGTCATCAATTTTGCTTGATTTGCAAAGAAAAAATGACAGCAGATAAGTACATCTTCCGTTGACGAGATGCCCAGGTCAGACGGTGAATTTCAATTTATATAATACGTCTTTCTATGTCAAGCGGTTCGCTGGAAGCTGACAAAGAGATCACGTATTTGGATTTCTGGCAGGCAAAGGGTTTCTTGAGTGGCCATCAACGTATTTGCTTGTTTTTTTATAAGGAAACCGCGGTTCTAAGTTTTATTGAATGAGTTTGCACTTAGTCCCTCCACATATCTGTATGTCAGTCATAATCCAATGTTTACTTAAGCAGGGGAAATAAAAAGTGGTTCACGATAACTAAACGTTCCTGCTAGTCGTTCATTGGCGTATGGCAATTCTTTTACGGTAAAGGTGGTTAATTTATGGAATGAGCTGCCGAGGGATATAAGACAGTCCAAATCATTAAATATCTTTAAATCGCGGTTAAAAGACTATTTCCTGTCTAGTAGCAAAATATCTATGTATTTTATGTGTATGATATTTATATACATATATATAAATATATTTAAGTTTTTTAACATATAAATAAAAATATTTAAGTTTTGCACTATCCCGTTTTCTCTAATATGTTTCTTCAACCAAAGGTTGTCTGGAGGAGATCGCTTCAAGCGATAAGGCCGCCTTTGTTCATATGTATACTATCATTTTTTTTTAACCTGGTTTTATTTTTTTATGTACAATAAAGACTTTTTCTTCTTCTTCTTCTTCTTCTAAACAGTTTATGTGAACCACTTTTTTGACTATGTATCATCATATTTATTAATCTAAATTTTTCATCAATGCGAAAGTGTATTTTATTGTTTTGGCGCTGCATCGGAGCAACGGATCGACGTACTTACTGTCATGACTTAATTTTTTAAGAGTGTAAAAGCTATTGACTACTTGGGTGCAGGTGTAATTATAGCCACATGAGGCTTGACACCTACGTCCCAGATTGATGCACAAAAGGCGGCACGTTGTAGGACGTGATCCTTGCATATCCTGCGAAGTGTTACGTTTTATAGGCGTTGGTTTTTCACTAACCGTCCAGTTATTATTATAAAAAAAGCGCAGGGTTATTACATATCGTCACACGATAAACAAAAATGTAAAAAAAACCGACTTTCTCATAAAACTAAAAAGCAAGAAATTAATATTATCTACATCATTTTTAAGTCGGTGTCAAGTTAAATGTAGAATGTGTTTATATAGAGACCAGAATAGTACTGGTAGTTTCTACATTTCACTTGGTACCGACTTAAGATATTGTAGGAAATATTTTTTTTTGCTTTTTAGTTGTACAACAAAGTCCGTTCTTCTTTTCACAAAATTTGTTTTGACGCGTGTGAGTGGGTTAGGTTAGCAATCATAATATCTACGTAATTATAGCCAAACGTCAACTGCTCATAACCTTCTAGAAAATATTGCTTTTCCAGAAACCAGGCTTAAGAAGTTCTAAAAAAACATACAACCGAATTAAGAACCTCCTCCTTTTTTGTAAGTCGGTTAAAAATACAAAATTGATGTTCGACAGCAGTTATCGCGAGATTTACGCCTGTCACAAGCCTGTCGTGAAATACGTAACCAACCTGCCGGTCCGATTTGTAAAAATTATAAATCGTGTAACCTCGATCAATGGTCACAAAATGTACAAAGATATCGAAAAAGTTATGACTTAAGTACAATACGGATGTTTCTTTTAATAGAGTTCTCTATTTCCAAGTTGTTGTTCGGTAGCCCTTCGCGGAATAAACATTTATTCCGATCTAAGGAGCGTAAATTCATAATAATAAAGCAATGTTTTAAAGCTGTTAATAGTGATAGAAACGGTTCGGCTACCGTATTGCGTGTTCACCGTGAATCGTGAAAATTAAGTCGACGCTCACGAACTCAGGGGTCGGAAACCTTTTCGATACTCTATTTATAATCATTTTAGATCTTAATTAGGTTCGTTTACTCATTATCATTCAAGAATTTTAATAAATATTAATGAAATTACTCTCACACCTCGTCATCTTATTACATCTACGTGGTTGATCTGATACGTATCGTTTTGACTACGGGTTGGATCCAATTTTGCAGCTGTGTAAAAAAATTATTAGGAAATAGATTTTTTATTGTACAATTCTGGGACTTGTCAGGAGTGAGGTAATTGGTACTGAATACCCCCGTGCCATGGAGCTGACATTCGTTGTTGCTATCACTAAAATGAGTGATGATAGCCCAGGGTAGGACTTCGGCTTCATATTGGTTGGGCTGAGTTCATATCCCTGAACGCATCTTTAACTTTTCTCTGTTTTAAGCAATTAATATATCACTTGCTTCAACTTTGAAGGAAAACATCGTGAGGAAACCGGCATGCCTGAGAGAGTTCTTCATAATGTTTTCAAAGGTTTGTGTAGTCCACGAATCCATTTTGGGCCAGCGTGGTAGACTACGGCCGTAACCCTTCCAATTGTGGGGGGAGAAGACTAGCAGGAATCCACCATTCAGTTCTTATTTATTTCTTGTCACTGTAATGCGTTAATACGCGGATAATATATGACGCAAAATCACATCTTTAAGTCGGCTACCTATTCGTCTTTGCCTACTTAGTTTGCGCCCTCTGACCTAAGTTCACGTAAACTTTATGTTTTGAGCAAATTATATAAATTATCCAAGCTAGATAACTTATGTCTTTATCTTACTTTAAAGATAGGCTAATAATTATAACTCATTGCGTGTAATTTCTAACTAGCTGACGCAATTTCGCGTAAAGCTTCGGTACTTATATATTTCGTAAGAATTATTTTACCTAGATTATGCACGAAGATAATAAAACCAGTCTACAAACGACTTAAAAGTACTTAAAATATAATTTTAATTAGTCTTCTAGTAAGATGCATATCTAACTTTACGAGCGTTTCACCTTTCTTAACCTAACCCGCTAATGGTTGTTGCATTATTTTCCACTCTCGATCCCAAAGTTACTCTCATCGTGAAATACCCCAAATACGTCTTTAACGACCAGGACCTGGCCGGTCCTGCGGAGATTTTTGACTTCATTTTTATGAAAGTTTTATCTATGGTCACAATTCAATACCTTCTAAACCCGAATCCGACAAACCCTTACCGTCCGTACGTCACCCTAAGTCTAGGTCCAAGTATTACAGATTGCGACCGAGTTGACGTTTTGTTTTTAACCCTGGAACGTCAGTCTGGCAAGCTTTGCACTTACCCCTACTCTCCCATGACACTTTTAAAACCTTCAAGGTAGATATCAAATATGTTGGAAGTTAGGGTATCCCTACAAAAAAAAACATTGATTAAAATTAAGAAGACATAAGTTCAAAATACTTCCGTACTTTTGAACTCTGATATCGTAAAGTCCTGGAGCTCAACCTTGGCAAGATTTGCGCTCATCCCGACTTTCCGATGATTATGTGATTATACTAATGAACTAAATACGATATTGTGTTTTTTTATGCATCAATAACGCAGCAACAGAGCAACTGATTGATGTGAATTTGCATAGAGATTGTTTATGGGCCGGAGAGTGACATAAGCTGCTTTTTAACGCGGAAAAAAGCAAAGTTTCTATGGACAAATAAACAAACAAACAACAAGTAGTTGAGAGAACGTAACATGAGTTACTTTTGGTTCTGGAAAAATATGAAAAATCTTCCTTCATTCCGTCCTAACTAAGTAACCAAACGACTTTATTTTTAGCATAGAAATGGTTGAAAGGACGCAGATAAAGGAGACACAAGCGTCCTTAAATAGTGCACTGTTCTGTATTCATGACCGGTGTCCTATTCCTCCTGGAAAAGTGTTCCAAATTACCAAGCGAGCGAAGTCGCGGGTAAAAGCTAGTGTGGTTATAAAACATGTAAAAATATAAAATATTAAAAAAAATGTATCCATAAAAAAAAAACATTTTATTGGTTGAAGGAGGATACTCGATTATAAGAAAGTGTGATGTATATTAACTAAGTAATATAATGGTAGGTATTGTTGTCAAAAAAAATGACATAATAAATGAAGCGTAATTTATAAAAGTTTGCGATCGCTGGCTCAGGTGCGGCGCTCGAAAAAGGCCAACTTTATCACATTAAGAAATACCCGCGACCAATGTTTTGTTTACGTATTGAATAACAGGTAATAAATGCACTTTCTTATTGAAGTCTTCGACGAATAAGATTCTCATATTTTATTGTCGGTGAGTTATAAATTATATGCAATTATAATTTTGTTGTTATAACAATAAAATTCTCATCAGGTGCTGGCAAATACGTTGTATACATTAATTATTTTTGTAACAGGCGTATGTGGTTTATTTTAACCGTCTTAATATCGTCGCTTTA
Organism: Pararge aegeria; assembly: GCF_905163445.1. Taxonomy (NCBI): domain Eukaryota; kingdom Metazoa; phylum Arthropoda; class Insecta; order Lepidoptera; family Nymphalidae; genus Pararge; species Pararge aegeria. The sequence continues at coordinate 1,706,777 of NC_053195.1, read as the reverse complement.
AACCATTATTATTTTAATGCTGTTTTTGATTTTTTTTTTTAATTAATTTCATCTTTACTTTTAAGATGGCAAGGTATATCAAGGTAGGGTTTATACTGCACTACTGGGGTAAAAGCCAAGGCAGTAAGAGTGGTGGACTACGGTCTTAACCCGTTCTCATAGTGGGAGGAGACCCGCGCCCTGTAGAGTGCCGGTAATGGGTTGATATGATGATGATGATGCTTAACTGTAAATAATATATCATTCTTACACATTTGCTACCTAGATCATTAAGCACGCTGTTTAATCCTTAAAAAGTGTTTCTATTAAACCATATCAATCATAATAGTTCCAAGAACCGCACAATCTAACATACTAGAAAATGACGTCCGAGTTTCCCACGAAGTCCACAGTAAATGGCATAGCGCATTAGTATTGAATGCACCTATTCGCCTTTTGATATAAGCAATATTAGCCTGGGAGCTCGTGGATTTTATGAGGCGATACTTAAAGGAAACGTTAGCGACCACGTTTTTTTTTACTCCGCCACAAATTAGCCTTTGACTGCAATTTTGACAGCCGATTGGCACAGTTTGCGGCGATCCTGCTTTCTGAGTCCAATGCCGTGGGTTCGATTCCCACAACCGGGAAATGTTTGTGTGATGAACACGAATGTTTTTCAGTGTCAGGGTGTTTATCTTTATTTAATAGTTATTTATGTATATTATTCATAAAATTATTCAGCAGTCATGTTAGTACCCATAACACAAGCTACGCTTACTTTTGGACTAGATGGCGATGTGTGTATTGTCGTAGTATATTTATTTATTTATATATTTCTTTACTCAAATAGGAACATTGATGGCACTTTTAATGCGTTCATTACATACTAAATGTCTACATAGTAGTAAGGTGATGGCGATAACTTCGTAAACTTAAATCTAAAGCTACGAGGGTTCCAAACGCGTCCTTTTCCAAGAAAAAGCTATTATTTAAAATGATTAGAAGAAGAACCTGGTTAGAGCAATAATTGAGACACAAGCTTTTTATCGTTCATGTTATCCTTTATACTACATAATAGGAATTTTCAATAAGCTTACTTTTAATACAAACTTTGAATTTTTATATAGATCCACTATCCATGATTTCCCATAGTCTTATGAAGTCAGAGCAAAATAGACTGAAAGTGGTAAATTCCAGGGTCGTTCATACATCCCTTCCAGAAATATTACCATTGCACAGAATTTAAATCTTACAAAGAATAAATCAATTTTAATATAATGCTGGGAATATCGAAAATCGTTGAAACTTTCGAGTCGTTTTGCACTAGAAGGAGTATTCGAATAATTCAAAAATAACGCCTCAGGGTATCTCTCGCACTATTCATATTTTCCCCCCATCTCTCCGGCTATATTCGCCTTTTGCTATAAGCAATCCGGACTAATTCCAACGGAACATCAAAGTACAGTCATCAGTCAACTTAAGGTAATGAAGATATAAGAGTGTCGACAGAATTGTAATTAGTTGCTTTATTGAGCTTAGATGGCTGTGATTGGTTTGGCATAGAGTATAAATAATAGTGTAATACACATAGCAGGAGAAGTTTTTGCCTACCCAAGGTTTGACTCTGAGAGGTCTTCGATCGTGTCTTGTTTTGTCTGGGCAACTTACCATTAAGAATATTAGCTAGATTTTGATAAGGACCGCTAAATTGACTTTCTTCGTCTTGTGTTGGCTTTTCGGCATTAAATTTTGAATGGCTTTATTTAAGGCTAACCTTTGTAGAGCAGCAGTTTGTAGAGGAGTGCATTGCACAAATTTGTAATGGAAGTACATAAGAGGTTAAATGCATGGAACCGCACTATTTAGTAAAGCCCAGTTATTGTAAATTCGTTAAAAGGTCGAGCAATCGAGTACGTAACTCTTTAAAAATTATTATAAATAACTGTCCTTTTTGGATTGGCGATATTTGTTTAAATAATATAATTGATGATTTAAGTCTTATCTCAGTAGGCAGGTAATTATGTTGGTATACGATAGTTATAGTCATTAATACTGGTATATATTTAATTGTTAAAATATTATAATAATATTTAAATTGTTAAAAGATATAATAATGTTTTTTTTATTACTATTAATAAACTAAAAGCATAAAATAAGCTCACTACACGTACACGTGAAATATAAATTGTGACAAATACATTAACCTGCATTACACACAGTTATTATAATAAGCAACTGTTATGAAAACACTGAACTTTGAGATAAACTATAAACTGCATTTTAACAATATGTATTTCACAGTTTATTTAAATAAAGACCATCCAACCATCATAGTTAGTACACAGATGCTCTTTCCGCGGGTGAATAATAAACTATGTTATGTGAGGCGAACGACAATAACATTTAAATGTTACCTACTTGTTTTATCTGATAGCAAACTAATCTGTGGTCGGTTAATTAATCGTTGTGCCACGGTTCTACACTTCCGTGGTTCGGAACGGGTTTCCAGTAGAAGATCTGGAATATTTGTGTATAACGCTTTTATGATAAAATATGATACTAATGACTTATGAGCTTCTATGGAAAACCCATGTTTTATGGATGCGCATGACTTCATTCTTAATTTCGTTCAATACGTAATTCCGTAACGATAATAGTTATATTGTATCAGCATGTCTGCTTCATAAAGAGTACATTATTTATAGTACCGTTACAGTTTTCTTTTTTTCTTTTAATAATATTCTTAAACACTTTATAAGCCACACCTCGATGAATGATCTGAACAAACCATATTTTTCAAAAACATTTTTTTATTATTTTGACCTATAATATTTGCAAGAAAAGCTCTGATATTGTACGAAACTATACTCGTCATCGTCATTAGGTGCCGTCTTCATATTGAAGTTCGGAGGTCAGCCGGTGGAAAATCGAACAATGATATGCCATCCTCTTCAATTGCGAATAGGTATGTCCGGTCTTATATCGTCGAACCACTTCTTCCTCTTCCTCGGTCTCCCAGGTGCTCTTTTCCCGGTAATTTTCCCTTCAGGGATCAACCTTGGAAATTCAAATAGGGATCCTCTCTGTAGTTGACCGAAAAACGAAACCTTCCTTTTGGCCCTGCGTAATACTTGAGCGTTTGAGATGAAGTGTCTCCATGATATTTTAAACATTTCATTTAAACTATAATAACTCTTAACTATACTATGTACTCTTTATATTTTTTAATATAACATTTAGTAGTAGCAGAGCTTTTAATGACAGAGCTCGTCGGGGGAAGTACTACCACCTTCCCTTTTTCTGCCGCTAATCAGCGTTGTTTTCAGCTGTGTTCCGGTCTGAATGGCGCGGTTGCCGGTGTTACGCGTATATCATGCACATTAGACTCATGATAAGGGGTATCGATATGACTTATAACTACCATACCCCAACAGTTTAGCCCACTAACATCTTAAACTATCATTACTTACCACCTGGTAAGATTGTAGTCAAGGGATAACTTGTGGAAATTAAAAAAAAAACACATCCACCACAGACCTTACTACCATTTTGTAGTAAATGCTGTGAACACCAATAAGTGGCTAGTCACACTGATTAGAAACAAAATATTTGTAATTTTCCTTTAATATGTATTGTGAACAAGCTGTTGGTGTTCCTTTAATTCAAACTTTAATCCAACTTTTTATCCCGAAAAAAAGCAATCTTCCTAAGGAAGATAACCTTACGCTTACGCTCGCGCTTGCTTGCTTTCTTGCTTTCTTGCTTGCTTGCTTTCTTGCGCGCTTGCTTTCTTGCGTGCTTGCTTGCTTGCTTGCATTTTTCCGGGATAAAAGTAGCCCAAGTAAAATTAAATAAATAATCTCTATGCATATCACGTCAATCTGTTGCTCTGTTACTGCGTGATTAAAGGACAAAACGTAAGCGTAAGCGTACCTTCCCACAGGAACTTTGCATTTTTCCGGGATTACAATGTCACTTATATAACTCGCCGGCCCATAAACTATCTCTGCAAAAAATCACCTCAATCCGTTGCTCTGTTGCTGCGTTATTTAAGGAAAAACAAACGACTAGTTGAGTAGTTAAGAGGACGGAAAGTAAAATGAGCTACTTATGGTCACGGAAAAACATCTAATTCCCATAAGGGTGGTTTATAGGAACTTTGAAAAAATGATGAATGATTTATCCATATTGATCCTCACAAAGTAACCAAACGACAATTTTTTTGGCTTAGAAATATCTAAGCCAAAAAAATTTTGTTTGGCTTAGATATTTCTAAGCCAAAATAAATGTCGTTTGATTAAAAAGTTAAAAGGACGCAGAATAAAGGAGACACAAGCATCCTGAAATAGTGTACTGTTCTGTGCTCATGATCGGTGTCCTATTCCAGCTGACAAAGTTTTTCAAATTACCACGCGAGCGATGCCGCGGGTAAAAGCTAAAGCTAAAGCGTGTGAAATAAAATAAAATACCTCCTTGCCAAAAACTAAATTAACTATTTAAACAGTATAAATTTGTTGTAAGGTACATAAACAACTTTTTGTTATCCGCGTCCTAAACAGAAAGGCTTTCGAGGCATCAGATAAACGGTCGGTCTTTAAACGCCTATCGCGATCCCAGCGCCACCTAGCGGCTCTTATCGGCGGTTCACTTGGCACACGCAATTGTGCTAATTTTGGTGCGCGCTAGAAATATTTTATCAACGGTCCGATCAAAGGTGAAGAGGAAACGAGCGTATCCTGGTCATCTTAGTTTATTTTATAGGTTGAGAAGACACGTTATCTCGATACGGCTAATCAATGGTGTTCATACGTTTAACCTTACTTAAACTATAAATAACAAACCGATATCAAATTTATAAATGGTTACATATTATCATTATGAGGTATTAAGTTATAGCTATAATTGGACATAGGTAGTTTTGAGACATTCAGGGCCTTGCAAAGAAACGTGGCATAACGTTGCAATAGATAAGCAATGTATTGTAAATGTCTCAAATCCTCATAGAGGGTTGGGTACTTTTCGTTTAGATTAGTCCATTTATAGTATGACTTTAAGTTGTACATAAGAGAAAAACGTATAAAAATAAATGCAAGCGTATATTATACCTACGTAATCTCAATCAACTAAAAAATCTGGATTTTGTAAATATACTACAACAGTACACACATCGACATCTAGCCCCAAAGTAAGCGTAATTTGTGTTATGGGTACTCAGATGATTGATGAATATTTTTATGAATACATAATTATACAGATAAACACCCAGACACTGAAAAACCATTCATTTTCATCACACAAACATTTTCCATTCGTGGTGATCGACACCACGGCCTTGGGCTCAGAAATCAGGGTCGCTGTCCACTGCGCCAATCGGCTGACTTAAAGATGTAACAAATGATGTGCATTTTTGCGTTTGCTCTCCTTTTCTGACCACTTTGCTGACTTTTCGGTGCTGATAAATTATGAACTCCATACTATTTTATTTGTTTGCAAATCGCTCAATCACGTACAAATACAATGACCAATGATATCGCCGATGATATATGATATGCGATCTCGATCGACCCGAGATTATATTTAAAAGACATTCGTGTATGTTATAATGCATAAAATTATGCAAATAACTGGCGACGCGGGAAGATTGGTTGCCGATGCGATTGGTAATCTTGTGTCTGTTTTCTTCTTATTTTTTGGACATAATACTATTTTAGCGATTTTTAGGGCTCCGTACAAAAATTGTAAAACAATAATAAATGTACTACGACAATACACACATCGCCATCTAGCCCCAGTGTAAGCTTAGCTTGTGCTTTGGATACTAAACACCCAGACAATGAAAAACATTCATGCTTATCACACAAATATTTTCCAGTTGTGGGAATGGAACCCACGGCCTTGGACTCAGAAACTGGTCGCTGCAAACTGGGCCAATCGGCCGTCAAAAAGCTTATCTTAATAATAAAAATTCAGTTTCAGTCAATGGTCTTCTCGCGAAAAGCTTCGACCAACATCTTAAGAAGCTTTCGCTTGGTTGTTGGTTCAAGGGTCGGATACAGAAGGCAGTAGTCCTTGAAACGGCGCGTATTGTGAGTAGGTTCCTCACTCTGGAGCCCTGACCACCGGTTGCTTGGGCATTCAAAAGCCCCGCAAGCGGAGGGTGGAAGTTTTTTTTTTATAAATTTTAAGTGTTTTTAATTTATTTTTAACCATTGTTAATAATTAAAAAAAAAAATAATAATAAATGATAGAATAAAAATTCATATTCACCTTTTACCTCAGCTGACTTTCATGGACTGTGGGTGATGATAATGATGACAAAAATTCATATTGGTATATGAATTTTTATCATCGTCATGAACGTCAGCTGAGTACAGGATTCCTATCTTATAGACTTACCGATTTAGACTTATTTGTTATCAAAGCGGTGCTGAACAAAGTAAGTATTTTTTATTTATTGTTTATTTTCTTTGCTTCGAAATTCTGGGTGAGATAGTCAAAATCGGCGTTTTTATCCCCTCAATTTTTTTACCATTGAATTTTGGAAGAAATATTTTTTGGTCTTTACGAACCTTTATTATATACATTGTTTCATAAAAGCAATATTTATATCTATTTTTGAAATTGATGGGCATGTGATATGTTTGTACATAATATTTTTAAGTAAAAGGTATTTAGATAGCCATTACTCGGCAAAAGCCTTCGCTATTGTCAAGATTGGTCCCCAACGAGATGCGCTGACCAGTTGAAAAAGTCAAACTAGTGCCGGTTCTATCAAATAGCCCACAGAAGCCGTTTGAGACAATTTACCCACTCGAAGTTGAGGTCTCACGAGGATCACGATCTTCAGTAATAAAAGAACGACCATAGAGAGAGAGATGGTTAGGATAAGAGAACTTTTGTCCAAATCAAGATGATGGTACAGACAGGATCAATCTTACGACAATATGTCAGAAAAAATAATTAAAGTATTTTTTTTTTTAATATATTTATCTTTTTAAAGCTCTTTTAAAGATAAATATATCTTATAAATATAGATATCTTAAATTAAGATTCATATTACCGCCTTCTTTAATCAAGGTATCATCAATTATGTTGGATCAGATTTTCCGAATTTGGCAAACATACGTGATATTTTTTTGGAAACCCTTTGACCCTAATATTTAAAGCTCCTTAAGTTGATGTGATGTTGCGTTGATACCTAACCACATATGAAACTAAATTTCCGAAAATAATAATATTGACCTGGGGGGACCTACTTTGAACCCAATGTTTTTTTTTTAATTTTTATTTATTCTTGAGAACAGCGCTAAGAATAAGCCATAAAACAATGAGAATTTTGGTTCAGTGACATCAAAATCAAAGAGATTACAACATTACAAACAAAACAAAACAACAATTTTCTAAAAAAGATTCAATTTTCTATGTGTTAGGGTGTGTGTGTGTGTGTGTGACTGGGTACGTGTGTAAGATGTCAGGAATAAATAAAAAATATATATTTTTATATAGATCGGTGATAGCCCAGGGATTTGATTTCGGTTCTTCACTTTTGGGGATCTGAGTTCAAATCCAGCGCGCACCTCTGACTTTTCTAAGTTTTGTTATGTGCGTGTTAAGCAATAAAATATCACTTGCTTTAACGGTGAAGGAAAACATCGTGTGAAGTCCACCAATCTGCACTGGGCCAGCGTGGTGGACTCAGACCTCATTGTGGGGGGAGACCCGTGCTCCGTAGTGGGCTGTTAATGGGTTGATTTGATGATGATATTTTATACCGGAGTAATTTTAGCCTTTCTATAATTAAATAACTATGTATTCGGAGCTTTTTATCTATAACGCAGAGTATTCGAAGTCAAACCTATTTGCGCCAATAGACCAATTTGGAATTATTTACTTAGTTTAAATTATTTGTTGAGTATAGATTAATTATTGCAATGATAATAATAACACAAATTTATACACATAAACTTCGACTTATTTGGTCTCATTGGTTAGGTAGGCCACCAGGGGTCTCTGCGGAAGTTTATATTCGTCGCGGGCTTATTAAATATTTACTTTTATTACTTGCTAGCCAATATTTTTTAATTAAAACGCCAAAACAAACCTACGCCATCATAAAATTACCAAAACCTGTATGTACCAATCGATTTAAGTGCTAAAATTGATATGACTTTATTAGCCCGACATGTTAAATTCGATTATAATGTGCGATAGAGTCCACTTTTTTTCGTATTTGCGACACTTTATTGGAAATTTTACATAAATTTAAACACATTTCAAACAAATTGAAAACATATTTAAAGACCCCCTGGAGGCTTGTTATATAAGGCGTGACCTTTGAGTAATTTATGGTTAAATTATGTATAGCTGAAGAGCTAGTAGATAATTGACCAAGCCCAATTTGGATTAGCGATCATTTGGTAATAAAACTTAAGTAGCTTGTAAGATGTTTAGGGTGCATCACATAGCTAAACTATATTATACAAACATAGATGTAATTTTGACTTCAAAAAAGGAGCTGTAGAAATACATAATTATCTTTAAATAACTTTTATGAAACGTGCGTACATGGAACACAGGCTGAAGTTAGTCTGCAATGAGAATGAATTAATTAATACGGTTTTATTGATTTATAAATTCAAAAAATAGAAAAAAAGCCAACATTGTGTTGGCTTTTTCATACACTTTTCAAAATATTTTTTTAGAGTTGTCTGATTGAAAGATGATGAAGTTCTTATCAGTAGTAGTAGTCTTTTATTTTATTTGAGTGTCTCTTTTATTTTAATTGAAATCCTAAAATAACGTGATGAAAAACTAAAATATCTCACGTTACAGTTTCTTGAATGTTTGAACTTCCTCTCTCACTGCTGAGAGAGCTTAAACCCACAACAGTATTCCAATGCCTGTTTGATGGCTCGGACAATGTCCTGCAAATTTAACTTAACGATTAATGAGTAAATTAGTAAAGATAATAACTGGAACCGACGTGCTCTGCAAGGTTAATTGTTTTCAAGAACCTCCATGAAACTTCCTGTTAGCTCATGGACTACATATTATGTACACTGGCACCATGACAATTTTAGAGGTTAGGGAAGCCGTGATATTTCGGCTAGCGGGCATTTTAGTGTACACGAAGTCAAGATAATAGTGAATAAATTTGTTTTTATTAAGTTGTTTAATCAGTTATTCCAATAGTATTAATACGTGAATAGATTCTTAGCATTTAAGTGGCAATAATTTTGGATTTTATTCCTCCATTGCATGTTCCCTTCATTTATACATAGATCCGGCTTAATTTTGTGCTTGAGTATAATGTTAGGCCTTCGATAAATATTTATTGACTTACTGTGGCCGATTTCGGCTACGGCAGTCAATCTACAGAGAGATTTTCCAAATACGCGGGAGACTTTATAGTACACAAGTGTGTGCGCAAACGCAGTTGCAATCTTTATTCTCTCACTCTCATATGAATCTCAGCCAATTTCCAAACTCTGGGCTGGTACCAAGAATTTCCTGATAACAAACAATTCATTGGCCGTCTGAACCCAGGACCTTCTTATCTGCAGTCAAACATGCCCACTATTAGACCGAAAGACGCATTACCCGGCTAAGTTTTTGTGTATATATAAGCATATATAATATAAGCGTAAAAAAAAAAAAAAATATGCTCTTTAAAATTATAAAATTGATAATTCCTCCAAGTGTAGGTAAAAACACTAATTAGAATTATAAAATAAGCAATGTGTCATGTCTTGTTTCAAACGTGTCTCATTGTGATATGGACCTTTGAAAACGTAGATCCAAACTGCAACGTTTCCTACTAGATGACGCTACAGTCGCTATAAGACTGATGTTAAAAGGCATATACTAATTTCGGCCGATGGTTAATGATTTCCGATGGTAAGAGAGCCGTAGCTTAAGTTGGAAAAAACTCTGAGACCGCGATTGCCAGAGAGTCGCAGGTTCAAATCCTGGCGGTTCCGAAAATTTTCATATGCTTTTTAAATTTATAAAATTGATAATTCCTCCAAGTGTAGGTAAAAACACTAATAAAAATTATAAAACTACTTGAAATAAATGTATTTTGATTTTTTTTAATATTGAAACTGTGTCTTTGACAGCTTTTAAGTTTAAAGACCGATCACAAGACCGGCTCACTTTGGGCTATTCACTGGCTTTTGTGATTGCCCCCAAGGTAGACGCTAACTTAAACGGCAAAATGGACGCCGCGTTTGAGCGTTTCATCCACGTCTTATATCATCATCATATCAACCTATTACCGACCCACTATGCACGGGTTACCCCCCACAATCAGTAGGGTTTTTTTTTATTTAAAAAAAAATCAGTAGGGTTTAGGCCGTAGCCCACCACGCTGGCCCAGTGCAGATTAGTGGATTCCACACGCTTTTTGAGAACAGAATGGAGAACTCTCAGGCATGCAGGTTTACTAACGATGTTTTCCTTCACCGTTGAAGCAAGTTATATTTTAATTGCTTAAAATGCACATAACCTTAAGAAGTTCTGGGCAACCCACTGGGCTATCACCGATTCATGGCTTAATTTCTTCGGCGATTTTTTTTTATAATTGACTAACTGTTGCCCGCGACTTCGTTTGCGTATGATTTTGTTTTTTGATGTGGATTTAAATTTAGTTGTAGATCTAAAAAAATTAAAGTATTCAGTATCGCTAAGCCTTAAATGAGGGGTTTGCTGCAGTCCGCTGAGGAGTTCTGTTCTCTATCTCTAACCATAGTTTGGGCAAAATTAAACACATATTATAACCTCTATAGTACAAAAATAATTATTTAAATCGGTTATAATTTGTCGGAGTTATGGTGTAAAATCGTCAAACACTTATCCCCTCTCCCAAAGGAACCGAGCTTAATGTCGGGATAAAAAGTATATATTACTTCTAACAATTCCAAGAATATGTGTACAAAGTTTCATGAGGATCGGTTAAGTAGTTTTTGCGTGAAAGCGTAACAAACAAACCTACATTGACATTTATAATATTAGTAGGGATAGGGATAAGATGAGGAAACTCTTGGTAAATGGAAACCTATCGCCCATAACCAGAGTAACACTTAAAAATAATAAATAAAATAGTTTATTTTTCCAATTTTTTTTGTTAAGCCTTGTTTCTGTTATTACACCAGACCTTCAGACCTTCAGACTGGAACACAGCGATGTTATTAGTGTCAGCAATGCTACTTTGCGGCAGGAATAAGCAAAACTGTAGAAACCTTCGATAAGCAGGTCTTAAGAAGCTTTACTACTAGTTAAAATACCTATTATAACATGAGAAAGACGTACTGTCTTTAGTGTTATTGCCGTAGAGCGATTTAGTGTAGCGAAACCGATTGGAGGTACGGGCTTAAAACTTCTACACCCTAACCGGCCAGCCGGCTAGCATCTAAGAATGCATTGTAACTTAGTATCAGATGAAATCACAAACAAGACCTCACTTGTAGTGACAAAAAAGACGCTCTAGAAACAAAGCCATAGTTAAAATTTCAAAACGGCCTTTGTTATTGTCATATGACCTTTTCATTAGTTTAAATATTTTTTTTATTCCGTAATGAATATTAATATAAAACAATAAAACAGCTCTGTAACTGTATTAGGCAATTTAAATATTAAATTAATAAAATACGACTTCTAGCTTCTTGGACTCGATTGTTATCTTTGGAAAAATTACGCATTATGTTTGGAGACTGATGAGGTAAGCCTCGGTGGAGGGCGGGCCTTAAATTACTTATATACCATAGACAAAACACAAACGTAATTCCAGATAAAGGATTGGAATGTAAGCTTTATACCTTAAGTAACAAAGTTTTGTCCCGGCTCAGTGGAGAGTGCATGTGTACAAACCTGGAACATATCTATTTCGTAACTACTACTAAATATCTGTTAAGTAACTCTGATTTGAGGAACAAAAAGTGAAAAAAAAATTGTTTACTTTGTATTTGTATATAACTGCCAGTCGATATGTTGGGCCAAAAAACTTACTTAAATATGATTTATTTATAAATGAGTCTTCAAAACTTACACCTAAGAAACATTACAACACAGATTTTTTTTTAATTTCTGTCTGTCTGTCTGTCCGGGCATCACGTGAAAACTACTGAACGGATTTAAATGAAATTTGATATAGTGGTAGCTGATATTTTGGGTCAACATATAGGATACTTTTTTACCCGACCAGGTTTCTTCCGGAAAATTGGATGACCATTTTTATCAATTTTACTTCATCGCTCCGTTAAATTTGAACCGATTTTAATATCTCTTTTATTATTTGTAAGTGTATACCTACTACCAAGCATGTATTGCCTTATTTTAATATAGATCTGATAAATATTTTCGGAGATAAAGGGCATAACTCTTCACAAATAACAGCAAGTCGCAAGGCATATGGGACAACGATCGAATGCATGCGTGCCATTCTACTAATAAATAAATATACTACGGAATGCACACATCACCATCTAGCCCCAAAGTAAGCGTAGTTGTATTATGGATACTAATGAATATTTTTATGAATAATATACATATTACATAAATACATATAATATACACCCAGACACTGAAAAACATTTATGTTCATCACACAAACATTTTCCAGTTGTGGGAATCGAACCCACGGCCTTGGACTCAAAAAGCAGGGTCGCTGCCCACTGCGCCACTCGGCCGTCAAACATTATAACTGCGAAGAATATGAGGATAGATGTATGGATAGATGTACGAGTATATATGTATGTGTCAACTAAAATAATGACAACTTACTAACTCAGTATAACAATTAAATAACTTAAAATAATAGTAGGTACATAGCTAGCCGCTGTGATATATTCTAGCTTTTCGATTACCTCATCGAATAGCTGACGAAGTCGCGAGGGTCCGCTAGTAATATATATAATTGTGATTGTTTTAAATGAATCACGACCATTTAACTACCATCTGATCGTAGTCCATGTGCTATTGAATACGGTGATGGCCACGTTTTTCTAATTTTAGATCAAAATAGGAGATAAAAAAATCACAACGAAATGCTTCGAATTGACAATAAATTAAAAGTTTACTTCATTATAATCCCATTTTATATTATAATTTTTGATAACATGAATATTCTTAGCATTATTTACATAAATTAATACATAAAATAATAAATAAATTATCAGAAAAATATGACAAAATAAAAAGGAACACCTTCTGCGTATATTAAGTGTACTAATTATTAGTTATTACGTACTAATTTATGGCTTAATTATATTTATACATGCGTAATACTAATTTTTATTTCTTAGTTCTTAGATAGCTTTCGAAAATTTGCAATTTAAAACTTTTTCTCACATTTATTTTACGAAGCTCACGACAATCTGATTCAATTATTATTTAACATAATTTCTGTAGTTTACCTACACTTGAAGGAAATATCGTATTTATACATTTTGAAATGCATAAAAGCATTTTGGAACTGACAGAATGTAGAAGTAATGAGTATACAAACATTTTCCTTGTAGATCCAAATATTGTTAATTATTAATCATGATATCTAACAAAACTAAACAGGACAAATGTACGAAAAATTTACGATTTTGTACTAAAGTTTCGATAAAATTACATTATTGTATGTTTAGAAAACATCAAATTAGAGTGGGCCGCCATCCTATCGTCGAAACGGAGAAAGTTCTGCCATTTTTTATGAAGCCTTGCTGCAAAAATATTTAGGTACTGCTATTCAAGCAATTCCGTATAATTTCCTTGCCGGCCCTTTCGGAAAGTTATAAATTTTATCTTGACCCTACATCATAAATAACGATAAACGAGAGGTCGAAAATATTTATTCAAAGATGAATACACCAATCAAATAAGCATTACAATTATTTCAAAAGTGCCTTATTATGAATAAAATAAATATTTCAATTTGTATTCGTACTTGACCGAAATCATTTCTAGGGTAACGCAGTCGTATGAAAAATGTACAGCATGGAGCAATCCTTCGCTATTGGATAGAATCAGGCGTTACTTAGCGGAACTCCATGATGTACTCTGAAATTTAAGCTTAAAACTTAATAACTCCGTGGAAAGTAGAAGAATCTGTACCGTGTAATTTATGATTTCTGCAATGCTTATACTCCACACCACACGTTTTACCACGAACTTTCAAAAGTGCTTATAAAGTAGGCCTACTTAAAATAAATGATGAATTTTGAAATTTGAATTTTTGAATTTTGAAATCGGGGCATCCTAAGGAGCTTATGTTGACTTTACTTTTTTTTTTGCTTATATTAGGCCTACTTGAAATAAATGAATTTTTGTTGTGTTTTAGTTTGTGTTTACGAAATATGTAGTTATCGCCATAATTTCAGTACCATGTACACATTTTTTGTTATCCTACGCATTAAATTACAGGTATATATTTGACTGAATTAATTGTCAGAACTGGTGAACGGATTTCAAAGATTCAAAACATTTAAAAATCCGGTCAGGGATTAGAATTTTAAAATGTTTCAAATATCAATTTCACGGAACCCCACTCCATAAATTTGTAAACTCAGTTGGCTTCTCCTTTTTAATTTAAACCGACCGATTCACATAACATTAAGTTAAATACGTGTCATATTGGGGCTTCAGAAGCAATGTTTCACGCATTTTATTGGATGTACAAGTTCTGTATGTTAGCATCACAGACTAATGGAAAATATCAGGTGTTCCATTCCAGCCGATATAAAAGAAGTGTAGTATCTTTTTGTAACTTTTTAGTTTATAGTTTATTTCTTTTTTATTAAACCATTGCCAGCACCCACGTCGGTTTTTGACCTGCTCCATACCGTTTCAAATCATCATTGGGCTTCATTACTTCAAAGCATAGACATATTTATTTCTTTTCATCTATTTCATTATACTTATTTTTTTAAACATAAAGTATGTTTAGTAATGAAAAGATTGTCTACATTTTAAGACAAGTTAGAAAAAATGGAGAGTGTAAATTCAAAAGTGGAACATGCATGATGAGGATGAAAATAATAAGTTGTCTATAAACTTCGCAGCGTAAAGCTATTAACCCTCAGATCCTGCAATGTCCATTCCACGATTAATTTTCATTATATACTGAGGTTAATTAGAGGTCAAATGGATGATGGTCTTAAAACTCGACCCAAGGTGCCTAAAGAGCCACCTGGCTCTTTCTAATTTACTATTACTAATATTCTTTGTGTACAGACCTGAAAATATCTAGATTCTAAGGTATTCAGCCATACTCTAGAATAAATTTAGAAAATAGTTACGTCAAGCAGGTAATCGATTAGCTGAGAAATAGGACCTACTCATGACTTAAATTTAATGAGTAGGTATTTTGTATTCCGTCTACCTTTTTCGAGAGTCTGTGGTATACATAATAATTACTACTTCAGTTTACTAGGCTACACAAAATTGGTAATTCGTGCAAGGGGAATTGTATATAATTTTATAACAATTTGCCAAATAAAATGTTTGAGATGTATCTCAATAAGATCAAAGTATGAAATATATGCAAATTATAGAATGATCTTGTTAATAATATTAAAGATTACATAAACGATAACCAAGCTTAGGTATGAATTGCTCTAACTTTATACCCAAGTATTAATTGACTGTTCGATTTTATCATTGTTATCAACATGATAATAAAAATACAGAGTTTAAAACAGCGCGCGTTTAGAACTAGAGATTTAGTTTTAAGTGAGTAATGAGGCTTTCACAATTTAAGAATATTAGAGTTTTTTTTTTGGAAATATTATGAGGAATAAACTAATTTTTTAATATTTTTATTTAATAATTAAATGATAATGGTAACAGACAGACGTTCAGGGGAGGCTATGTAATAGGGTCCCAATAGCACGCTCCAGGTACGGAATCCAAAAACTAAATTACCATTTGAACCCGGCTGAGTTTCGGTGTAGCTGTACTATAGAAATACAACGTTATGCACACATTTCAAAACAATTTAGCGACTATTTTTTTGAGTTTTGTGAATACTGTAAGTAAAATCAACATATATGGGAACGGGAATCAACACGACGCTCTCGTATGCGGTCATCAGCTCTTCACCCATGTATATTAATTTCTTTTTTATTTACAATTCTGTAATTATTACTTATAATACGACTGCTTTTATTTTTCTTCCATCTATTCATTAATATAGCTTATCTAATATATAATATTAGTTTATTATTTTTATATCTATAACATTTTTTTAATTGTGTAATTTTTTTTACACCACCTATTTGTTCTCGCTCTTGTTGTCCTATTCCAGGCAGAGATAGTTTTTTAAACGATAAAGCCGCTTTTTGTATTCTACGCCAGTCTTTGTGTTTTCTCTATTCGTCCTTTATCTTCCTAACTGTTTAGTGGTGTACAAATAAAGAGTTTAAATAAATAAATATTAAATAATTAAATTAACAAGAAATAATTTATTACTTTTTATAACCAATTTATATTTTATTTTAAATATTCATTTACTATGTATTCATATTCATAATCATAATTCATTTATTGCGTAAATTTAATATGCTCATCATCAATGAAAATTCCACACACTATCGAGTTCCTAATTTTATGAATGTTTTTTTTTTGGATTAATAAGAATTACAAGTTATATCCATGTATCGCGTTATATTGCAGTTATAAGTGTTATACGATTTCAATTTTATACGAAGATATAGAATCTGGGTAAAGTGTACTACCGTTATTTTCTAACAGTTCCCATACATTTACTGTGAGATATAAAAAAATAATGAACCAACTCATTAATCGGTAATCGAGTGGATGAAACGTACAACGTTGCATTTAATTGCGTCGCGACAAATTAAAAACATTAGACCTCTAGAAAAGTATTATAAGAATTTATTAACGAAGTTTTTCTACTATGACCGATATATTCTCCAAGCTACCGTTTCGCTTACTGTAATTATTAAAGCATCTCAAATTTAAATTTCGTTTTAAACCACGAGTATATCTTTTTAATGTAGAAAAGCATAATTAGTCAAAGGACTACTCCACTTATTTTGTTGTATTAAAAAGAGGTAGGTTAAATAAAGTAGCAAGTAATCGCTTGTAAGTAAAAGTGACTCTTTTTAATACATAAACGAAATGTATTTTTGAATTAGTGAATTAATATAAATTGATATTAATATAAATAAGTAAATCTTCTCGAAAAGGTCTAAGCCAATTATCTAAACATATCCATATCTATAACAATAGAAAAAAGAAGGAAATTTATTAATGTAATGTCATGCAGAACATTACAGTACGTTAGCATTAGGTGTTACCCCAGCAATTAAAACAGTGCCGGGGCTATGGTTGACATATCTGGCACAATGTAGTAAACTTAAAACAACTATTTCCATATTAAATAAATTAAAACTTCAAATAAACATAAATTAACAAGATTCTAACCTAATGAGGTGACACCGAAGTCACATGTTTATTTCTCATTTATTGCACCGCCTTTTATCTATGTTTTTTTCTTTTTGCGCCTTTGGTTGCCTGAAAGAAATGGCTATGTAGCGATAAGGCCGTCAAATTGTATTCTCTTGCTCTATGTGTGTCTGTTACTACCTTTTCTTTGGTGTACAATATAAGTGTGTTCATTCATATAGGCCGACTATATGACGAACTGATATCATATCGTTCTATTTTTAAAATTGAACTAGCGCCTCGAACTACCAACTGCAATGTCTGTAACATGACATTCCATTTTTAACAACTAACCCTATTTGCTAGGACTGTGATGCCATCCACCGGAAAAATTACACGACAAACCGATGTTAAAAAAATTGTTTACAAATTTCACTAACGAGATTTTCTCACGACCGCAACGACGACTGCGACTGCGATAAAATCAAATGTATGAAGCGCACGTACAAATCGCCAGTGCGATTGTACGAAAATGGTCGCTATATACTGTCGTGTAATGCTATCCTAAGTTGCAACTGCAGATTTTGAATTCTTTATGATATTATATCGAATACTTCATAATCATAACAGTCCACTGCTGGACTACAATCTTCTCTCAACCCGAGGCCTTTCCTATAATGACCACGCTGGGCTGACTTGTTGTTATATTTTCTTAGTCGCCCCGTACGACACCCGCGGGAAGAGATGTGGTTGTGACAACTGTATTCTCATCTGCTTTCATCGAAATTTATTAACAAATATCACCAGCATTTGGTAAACATCACAAAGTTTTATAATGCAAATGACCAAGTACTTACGAGTAGCTATAAATAGGACATATAAAAAACGTACGTTACGTTACGTAATAACCTTACTATTTAATTTTGTATATTAATATTGTTAAAATTTACGCGCGGACAGTCATTGTATTATATCGCGAACCAATGTGTTCATAAAACATAAATCAATTGCGCCGAAATATTTTGTCTATTCGTGCCTACATATTTTTTAGTCCACCAGAAACTAAGCTAATGGGAGTTAACTCGCGACAGCAATGGCGACAACTGTCGCCACAACACCAAACATTGATTAAAAACTTGCAGGTGCTATTTTGCAAAAGTTATCGCTGACGCAAGATGAATGCAGACAAAGACGTGCCGCTAAGCGATTTAGTGTTCCGGTGAGATTTCGCTTAGAAACCGATTAGGGGTATGACTACCATACTTCCTAACAGGTTAGCCTGCTACCATCTTAGACTGCATCATCACTTGCCACCAAGTGAGTTTGCAGTCAAGGGCTAACTTGAAGAAGTATAAAAAAAAAGTGAAAACTCACTTATAGTGCTACCTTCAAGTAAAAGTAAACATTTGACCACTTGATGACTTCATTAACAAATACTTGAACAACAAAAATCGCTGGCATCCGCTCCACTTCGCACATGTCTATGCGGCAGACGACTTAATAAATCAGGCACCATGTAAGGTTATAAGTACATGATTTTTTGGACGACCGTACGAGGTGTAATCTCAATTAGGCCGATATATTTCCTCGTTAAAATCGGACTGAGTTAAGACTTTTGTACGATACCGTCGCGCGCGAAATTCATTCGAATATTTTAAATAAATAAATATAACGCAAAGGATTTTTATTTTTTTTAAGGTGCCCTTTAAAACTTTTTACGCAATACGGCTTCTGTTTGCATTGAACTCGCGTGCTTAATTATCACAGCATAAAAAAAACACTACTGAATTTAAATGTAAAAGATTCACACTAATTAATAATTAAATGATAAGAAACAGACAGACGTGCTGCGTATTAATCACCAGTGACGCAGCGGGACGTAATTTAAAATGTCCTTTACTAGAGCTGTCCTAGAAAGCAAAAAGTATAATCACGTGCAAAGATCGCATTTTTTAACTATCCCTTATATAGTATTTACCGTATACCCCGTCCAATAAACTATTTTCTATGTGACGCTCAAACCTATCAAGTTCAGTATTTTTTGACAAATGGAATTGACCTTTTGGTATATTTGTCAATGGGGGGGTCAAAAATTAGGACAGTTTGGTGCCTTGATACGTTGCCGTATTCACGAAGTCCCATGACAGGTGGAAAACGTCCAACTCTAGGACGATTGTCATAATTTGTACAATTATATCAAGCAAGGCCTTAACAGAATATTATCACGTGGAGAGTTTAAATGTGTAAGAATAATCAATAAGTCCTAAAAACAAAGATACATATGCAGCGGTCTGAAAACTACAGTCACTACTTTCAAGGCGCTAACAAAAACAACCTAAAAAATATATCAACTCACACCGATAGTTCAATAAGCTCACAACATTCACACGAAGCTAAAGCAGTAATTGATTGATTCAAAAATGAATGTTCAAGAAAAATAAACGGTAATAATAAATACTTCCAAGCATAGATGGTTCAAAAATGCTAAAAGCTCAGACGACAGTACAATTAATGTCAAATTAGAAAATAGCACCACGGACGTAGTATATAATATGTAAAGTATTTCAATGAGACGTTTTACTTCCCTGGTGAGGTGTTTTAAATCACTTCTCTATGCGAGTGTCCGACGCTCAATAATGCAAAGCTCCCATTATGTGCACTAACGAGCAACATTTCTTTTCGCCCGCAACGCCCGGCTATATCGGGGAATGACTGACCGCCGGGCATTCCGAAAAAATGATGATTTGTTACTCCGCCAGCGGCATGACTTCGCATGAATTGAGTGACAAAAATCATAGAGCGAGAGACGTCCGTGATTTATCTTTGCATTGAGCAGGGCGAAAATCAGCGTTTATAGCTTCTTCATACAAATTTTAAAGTGACATTTTTATAAGTCACTACCGTACCCAGCCCGCTTCGCCCGCTAGATTTTGCTTTATTTTAATTAAACAATAAACTTACATCATTAAATTTTTAATTTAAGTCTCATAATATATTAAATCCTTTATTTCTCTCCGTATTCATTCTCTTCTCTTCTCTTCTCGAGCGGGTGAAGATCATTATCTACACCCAACAATAGAATATCATCATAGTAAATAAAAGCTGTATATGACAGTTTGACAGTTCAAAAATAGGAGTGCTCCGATCGTCACCAAATTTTACAGGATTACTCGCCAGGTCAATCCGGAGATTCCCTGAAAGTTTCATTGAAATCGGTCCAGCCGTTTCGGAGCCTATACGGAGAACATACCCACACACTTTCTCTTTTATATATAGATTTTGAGTCATACCTCGACCTCCCTAAAAAGGATTACCTTTCTGAAATAATAGCTCTTAATTAATTCAGATAATACTATTTAAAGCAAGCAAAGAATACTGTTTTAAGCGGTAATAAGCCTAGTGGTTAGAGCTTTGGCCTCCCTATCGGGAAGACCAAGTTCGATAGCAAACATCTCCAACTTTTCGGAGTTATGTGCGATACAGGAGGAAAGAATACCCGTTCTGTAAAGTGGTTCTTTAATGGGTAAATGATGATAAAGACGCTTTATGGTAGTGAGCACCCTGTATAAGCTTGTGATGACTTTTGGCTCCAAAACAAAATGGCCACTACCTTTTGGTTTATCCCGTGACAATTAGAGTTGAGTTGAAGCTCAGAGTTACTCGGAATGCTCCGGTCAGAAATTAGTAAGTACATGGAAAAACCAAATCACCATAGCTCAACGAATCGCAAAACTAAAGTGGTAAATGGCTTGACACGTAACTTAGAGTATCGATTAACGCTGGGATCTGTCGGCGGCTCATAATGTCACCATGACTCTAATAATGCCACTCAACTATTGTATGTACTTTCTTCCTTAGACGGACAGTCTTTTAGTCCGTCCATACATAACTAGCTCCTCGACATTCGTAAAGTATGGACGGATGGATGAGGTCCAGACCTGAAAATTAGATATTTGTTGGAGAGTGACAATTAAATATTAAACCAAATTGTTTTCCAGGAGTTCCATACTAGTGCAAGAATAAACAACAGTGACCTACTGTTGTTTATTCGGCTTAAATAATCTTTATACGTAAAGGAATATAACAACAAAAGAAATTGATTTCATTTTGCTTCCTAATCTTCTACGGGATCTAAGGAAAAAACTCTCCTACCATTCGTTGAAATTGTGGAAATATTGCTACAAGGCGTTTTTTTTTATTTCATTATTAATTCATTAATTTTCTTATGATAATAAAGAATTTTTATTTATTTTTTATTCATTACAACGATTGACATATTTAGGTTGCAAAGAACAAAACTTTTAACATATTGTTTAAATTAGCCATGTGTTATTGGCCTGTTTTGTTATACTAATATTATTAGTTTAACCTTACAGCAACGCAAGATGTCCATGTAGTATTCCCACAATACATTCATATGCCTTACCGAAAGGGTTTGCTTTCGGTTCGCCTACTTTTATCTTTCATGACGAATCAAGGTTTAAACATTGTCTTTGTTACAATATATTCCATAATTATTAAATAATCGAGATATATGACGTCGGTCTCTCGGACTATGTTGTCAAGCTATTGTTGCGGTTGATAAAAGTGTATGTATGAATCTTATATCGTTTGAATAGAGGTTACTTTAATAATATGCTTACTCTTAGGGTGCCTACACACTTTTCGTCACAGCTTAAACGGTCTTATTACACAGAAAAAAACGGAGCTGAACTAAAGAACCTTGTCCGATGAGACCCTTGTAATTATTAGTGGCTTAATAAATTAATAGATAAAGTCTTTTTTTTTTTTTTTAATTCCACTACAAGTTGCCCTTGACTGCAATTTCACTGGTGGTAAGTGATGATCGTAGCGGGCTAACCTGTTAGTCATACCCCTTCGGGACATCGCACCGGTACACTAAATCGCTTAGCGGCACGTCTATGTCGTCGGAAGCCTCCCACCAGACCAAAAAAAAAAAATTATAAATTTCCAAATTGCTCCTGCCGGGAATCGAACCCGGGACCTCCTACTTGAATT
This sequence comes from Pararge aegeria, assembly GCF_905163445.1. Taxonomy (NCBI): domain Eukaryota; kingdom Metazoa; phylum Arthropoda; class Insecta; order Lepidoptera; family Nymphalidae; genus Pararge; species Pararge aegeria. Next base: position 1,684,382 of record NC_053195.1, on the reverse strand, counting down.
CACAGCGCTCACCGCTGCGCCTGGGAGGTCATCAAGATATATCTAGTATTTTATAGTTATATCAACAAAAGAGAGAAGTATGGCTGCGATGGTGTCTCTGATCATTATTATCAGTAATCAGTTATCACTGTTCTTGGATAATCTAAGATTAACACTGCTAACTAAATCGATGAACGCTTATTAACGCCTTTTAGATCACACTGTATAGTTATATTAACAAATGAGAGCAGTATGGCTGCGATGGTGTCTCTGATCATTATTATCAGTTATCAATGTTCTTAGGTAATCTAAGATTAACACTACCTAACTTTCAGTCAAATGAGTGATAATTTAAATGAAAAAATACTCGTAAAATACGAGAGTACACCCATCGCCACAAAGTAAGCGTAGCGTCATCACATCAACTCATTACCGGTCCACTGCAGAGCACGGGTCTCCTCCCACAAAGAGAAAGGGAAGAAGAAGAAGAAACACTTTATTGCACGTATAACATACAGGAAAAGAAACAGTAAGGAGTATACAGTACACAATGTAGACATGCAAAGGTGGCCTTATTGCTGCAAGCAATCTCTTACAGGCAACCTTTTAAGGATTAAGGCTGTAGTCCACCACGCTGGCCCAGTGCGGATTGGTGGACAAGTTCTAAGATGAATGATGAATATTTTTATGAACAATCTTATAATATAATATTTTCATGTTCAGCACACAATTTTCCAGTTGTGGGAATCGAATCCACAGCCTTGGACGCAGGAAGCAGGGTCGCTGCCCACTGCGCCAATCGGCCATAAGTCGTATGGCATTAATCGTAGAAGAACCGTAGAAAGCCTCTATAATCAATAAAGGCTTGTTAAGTTTATTAATTTGTCTTGTATTTGTCTTGTCTATTGTCACTTGTCAGTTATAACTCATCGGGCTATAAGCATAGCGCGGCAACTTGTTTTTGACGTCATCAAACCCAAAGGTGTTACGATTTTTATGCCGGTAGGAGTCTGACTTCACTTTTGAGGGGTCAAGTGATGTTAATCGCACCACGTTCCTCCAACTTTTCTAAGCTAGGTGCGTTTTAAACAATTAAAATATCACTTGCTTCAACGGTGAAGGATAACATCGTGAACAAACCTGCAAGAGAGTTCTCCATAAAGTTCTCAAAGGTGTGTGGAGTCCATCAAACCCCACTGGGCCAGCGCGGTGGACAACGGCCTTAACCCATTCTCATTTTTGGAGTAAACCCGTGCCCTGTACCTTGTGGGCTGGTAATTGTTTGATGTTATAATGATTATGATGATGAGGTGGAGTATACCTTAGTGCTTGTAACCTATAAAGTTGATCCGAAATAGTGTAAAGGCACCCTTAGCAACAAAGGTGTCGGCCGAGGAACGGCCCGAGTTAATAATATCAATTAAATCTGTTAAGGCTTTATTGCCGCCTTATTAGGAGGTACACAGTTATGTTAACAAATGAGAGCAGAATGGCTGCGGCGGCGTCTCTGATCATTCGGGCATTTAATTAAGTAATCAGTTTAATTTTAACACTACTAGGCTGTGGTGTTTTGCCGAACGGACAGAATAAGTTGGACTGAGAACATTGGAAATAAAGAAATACTAACTAGAGTTGGTGAAAAGAGGAAAATAATTTGAATTAAATGATTTCTATTATAAATAAGAAAAGAGAATATGATTGGCCACCTATTATTATTGACCTAAGACATGATATTAAAAAATAGCAATCTTCTAAGTTTCTTGCGGGCTCTTCTCGGTGGAATCTGCCTTTCAATCCGGTGTTAGAGTCACTACAAACAGACTGACTTGACGTTTAAAAAGTGCTTATAAACTAGGCCTTGAAATAAATGAATTTTGAATTTTGAACTTTTTGAACCTACATACCGTCCTGCTCTGCTCCATGGAATTTTTCTGTTTTGTGAGAGATGAGAGCGGAGTGGCCTGCTTCCAAGCAGCCTGGTCGTTAATTAAGTATATGTACACAATTATACTGCCACCGTGTACAGTTGGTACCATCTCTCCTCTTTCTGCGAGTGTCGTACGAGGTGACTAAGGGAAATTAACGGAAAACGTGCAGCAGCGTCCTCTATGCTACTACTACCGTTTACAGCGATCATCAACCCATCTGCCCAGCGAGACGATAACTGACAAACCCTTCCGTGTCCACCAGGTCCACCGTGGGACTGTTATATTAATTATTCATGACACAAATATTATAATCAAAACAAGATGTCACAACAGTCTTACAAAAAAGCGCCTTCTGTACGCTTATTTTAACAAATAAAGATTCGATTTGAGTTAGACTTTAAAAATTGTGACATGTCAAAAGTGCCTTCTGTATGCCTATTTGAATATATACAATTTTTATTATGAGAATAATATCCGAAAGCCCCAAAGATTGTTTAAGAATGCGCGATTAAAAAATCACCATAATTCTCTATGTACATGTTAATTTATTCAATAACAAAAACTACCGTGGAATATCCTGTACATTGTGGGTACGTGTATGTACAATACAAACAGACACGTCTACTGTTTCGATACATTATTCATTTATCTCGTCTATTTGTTTACATCGACACCCACCACAGTTTAGCTATCATACAGTTGGGTAATTATCGGTAGGCTTCGAGGACTTAATCTTTATCGCTCGGTTCACCAATAACGATACATTGTTGACGTTCTACAGTGGCTTAGTGGTGAGTGTTACCTTATAGTTGGAGGTCCAGGGTTCTTTATCCGGCACAGAAGGGTAGGAAATTTATAATTTCTGAATTTTCTGTAAAATTATCATCCTACCTACAAAGACGTGCTATCGTGCGAATTAGCATTCCCGAAACCGATTAGAGGTATGGGCAGATTGTAACTGCCAAACCCATAACTGGTTATCTCGCTACTATCTTGGACTATATTATCATTTACCATCAGGTGAGATTGCAGTCAAGAGCTAACTTGTTGTAGAATAAATATAGTTGGAAAATCCAAAAGTGCACGCCTCATAATCTCAATCAGTACAATAAAATTGAGATTAATTTTAAATAATAATTAAATTACATCTAATTATACCGTGAAAAGTAATAGGCTTCTATTCCTCAAAATACTGAAGCCTATAAAAATAAAACCAACTCGATAATTCAAGTATTTCGCTCGTTATCGTGACCACAAGACCCGTATCTTGCAGACACACGGACGTCCAAGACAGAACTTTTTTAAACAATTTTTTAATTAGATTAAATAAAAAAAGAGATTTAAAAATATCATGAGTGTTAAAAATCGTGTTTTTTCTCAACATTTGTCTATTTATATTCACTTATAAAAGCAATAAATAAGTCGACTATCGGAACAACAACGGTCGAATCAACATTCCACATGGCGGTAATCTCGTGAGCAAGGTCCAAGTATTTAGATACTTTTTCCTTTTCAGCTTTCACCAGATTATCGTCATGTGGAATAGTTATGTCAACAATTATGATGGTATGACGCTCATACCTTGGAGGCTTGGAAGTTCACTTCTGTGGGATGCAACTTGTGTTGCATCCCACAGAACACCCACCGCTATAAATAACATTTTTCCCGGTTTATACTGTAACTTAATGCAATAATGTTGCAATTTTAACAACATTCGTTGAAGTCGAGCTGGTGCCTCATTTAAAGATTTTTTAAAAATTGACTCAAGCGGTTTATGATCACTTTCCACTGTAACTTTGTTATGCCCGTAAATATATTGATGAAACCGCGTGCACCCAAAGACGACCGCGAGCAATTCCTTCTCGATCTGCGCCCAGCGCTGCTCCGTGGCGGTGAGCGTGCGCGCCGCGTACGCCACGGGCCGGCCGCCCTGCAGCAGGCACGCGCCAAGCCCGCGCGCGCTCGCGTCCACGGACACTGTCACCGCCTCTTCGGGGTTGTAATATTTCAATACTGGAGCCGTGCTGATTTTAGATTTTAATAAGTTAAAAGCCTTATCATAATAGTCTGACCACTCAAAATTAATATTTTTACCCAATAATTCACGCAACGGTGCCGAAAGTTCCGAGTACCGGGGTATGAATCTAGACAAATAATTTGTAACTCCTAGAAATCGCTCTAATCCTTTTTTATCCGTCGGTTTCTGCATATTTTCGATGGCACTTATTCTGTTTTTATCAGGCGATATACCCGTCGAGTTAAATATATGGCCCAAAAAAGTTACCTGACTAACCCCAAAGACACATTTATTTTTATTGAATTTGACACCACTATCGACTGCTCTTCTCATTACTTCTATCAGCCGGCTATCATGCTCTTCTTTCGTCCGACCCCAAATCAAAATGTCATCTATGAACACTTCCACACCTTCCATTTTAAATATTTTAACCTGAAAATGGCTCCGTTTAATGGCCTGATTTAAATTGCGAGGATCTAAACAAACGCGAAGTTTTTTATCCGGTTTTTCGACAATGACAATGTTCGACACCCAATCTGTAGGCCCATCTTCTTTTTTAATAATATTTAATTTTACCATGTTGTCCAATTCTTCTTTTAAACGAGGCCGCAATTTCATTGGTATTTTTCGCGAGGCGCTCACAACGGGTAATATCGCTTTATCAACAACTATTTTACAAATAGTAGGCAGGCAACCTATACCTTCAAATACCGATTCATATTTTTCAAGTTCAAGAGACACTTGGTGCACTCTTGCAATTAATTTCAACGTTACACATGCCCTTAAGCCCAGTAAATTATTACAATTATTATCTAGAACGTAAATTTTTTCACAGCATTTCTGTTTATTATAATTTAATAACCCATTAAAATATCCAATCACAGGTAGCTTATTTTTACTAATTTCTCTTAATACGGTATTGCACTTAATTAGCTTAGACTTATCAAAACCGGCTTTTTCATATGAGCCCAAGGACATGACGGATGCTTCTGCCCCACTATCTAATTTAAATCGTACAAAGATGCCGTTTACTTCTATAGTCTCACACCATGAACCATACATTTCATTTGAAGCTTCGATCGAAATATTGTGCATGAGAAGCTCACCATTCTCGTCGTACTCATCCTGACACTCATCCAGCATCTCTGGGTCCTCTACTACCTCGCGCGCAACCCGCACGCGACAAAATTTGGCAAAGTGACCCCATCTATCGCACCGAAAACACTTCACCGAATACGCCCGGCAACGCATACTTTCACTATGCCGTAACCCACACTTTCCGCAAGCACTATCACTGACACGCCGATATGAAGACTCCGCCGGGCCCCGCCGGCCCCGCCAGCCGGCACGAGCAGCGACCGCAGGCGCCGGGGCGGCAGCCGGAGGCCGGGCACGCTGCTGCACGTGCTCGAGCGCCGCGGCCGGACCCGCAGGGGCGCGCGAGGCGCACGCCGCCGCTTGCTTGCCCGCTCGCTCGGCCGCTCGACACCAGGCACTGGCCTCCTCCAATGTTATTGACGATCTCGCTAATAGCTTCTCCCTCATGTGGACATCTTTTAGTCCACGTATCAACTGCGTCAATACGAGACTATTTTTCAAAGATCCAAATTCACAACTTTTACTCATTTTTTTCAATAATCCTAAATATTTTTCAAAATTATTTTCATTCTGATAGGTTTCAAAAAACGTATGTCTCTCGTAGTTGACGTTTTTCTTAGGATCGCAATACTCACTATACTTTTCACATATCTTCTTATAATCATCTTTATCATGTTCGGTGAAATCGAGTTCTTCTAGAATTTCCCGCCCGTACTGGCCTAAGCAGTGCATAAACAAACCATATTTTTCTTTATTAGTCGCTTTATCCTTGCCCGTGGCAATCAAAAAGTATTCAAATGCATTTTTCCATTCTTTCCAATTCGTAGCTAAGTTGCCATTTTGTTGCAACGGGGCCGGCTGTTGAATCGCTGCATAAACGCCATCTCCTCGACTTTCATACGCCATTGCATAGGTTAAGATATTTTGCAATCCTTCCGAGTATTAATTATCATAAACTCACTATTTTATCACTATCACTAATGTATAACCCCACACCTGACACCATGTTATAGTAAGAGGTCTAAATCAAACCATTATTGGAAGATGACTGAATCATTTATTGAATAACCTTAAGGCCTACCCTCATAAGTATATTATTGTAATAATACCCACAACAGATACCCTAGCTGCATCACACATCCAGGCCACTTCGTCAATGGTAGGTGCGGCTGCTTCCAGTGCCGAGCAGGCCAAGAGGCGTAAATATGAAAACCTGGATAGCAGCTTCATTTTTGTGCCTTTTGGAGTAGAGACTTTGGGACCGTGGGGTCCGGAGGCAAGAGCCCTTTTCAAAGAATTATCGAAAAGGGTTATCGAGTCTACCGGTGATCCTAGAGCGGGCAGTTACCTTGGCCAACGAATTAGTTGGCCATCCAAAGGGGCAATGCTGCCAGCATCTTGGGAACTGTGCCTCGCTGCGGTGGTTTCGAGGACGTTTTAGATTTTATTTAGTTTATTTTAGGTTATAGTTATGTATTAATAAAAATTATATTTTATTTGATATTAAATGTGTTAAAATTGTAAAAACAAAAAATTATAAATAAGTGACATTTTAAGTTGGAGAATCACTCGGTGTGCGTAAACTGACAGTAATACCCACCCCCAAAAGGCATTGTCCTAACTACAGCCATCCATAATTAAATGTTTTTCAAGAGAGATTTTTATATTATTTATCCCTTGACAAGGATAGAAATTGCGTATGAAAGTCTGTAATTCTTCAAATTACTAAACTCGGTATTTCGTCTACTGGTAAAAATTAAGACACGAGTTTTATCTTACAAATATTTTCTTCACGCCTGTACATGAAAATATAATCTGAAGCCTTACTGAACTACATGATTCGTATACTGTATCAATACTACGGCAGTAGTTTACAGTAGCTACACAAAATAATTTAAAAATTCAACCGTCCCAAGATCAACCCAAAATTTTTGTCAAGCCAAATACCATCTTACCGCTTTTCGAATGACACCCATTGCCCGCTTCGTATGGTATGAATATTCAAATGCTACCGATGTTATATGTATACGCCCGTAATGGAAATGAAGTTTTGGGAAATGCTTAACTTAGTAGTCGAATGAATATGGAGTCGTGTTGCTTACTTGGTGTGTAAATGTTGTCTTCTGATTAACAAATCAAATTTTTACTGGGAATACTATTTACCTATTCAATGACTTTCGTTTTGTAGACTAGAGTACGGTGGAGATAGACATATTCTGTAATATTTATGACGGCCGATTGGCGCGGTGGGCAGCGACCCTTCTATCTGAGTCCAAGGATGTAGGTTCGGTTCTCAAAACTGGAAAATGTTTGTGTGATGAACATAATTATATTCAGTGTCTGGGTTTTTTTAATGTGCTCTCCAAGGCAAAGGTGACAATCAACAATTTCCTAACTTCAAGCTGGTATTAAGAAAATTTTAACAAAAGAGCCAATAAGCACCGAGCAATATCTGGCTTGTGATCTGCAGTTGAACTTCTTTTCTTTAATTCACTACAAGTTAGTCCTTGGCTGCAATCTCACCTGGTGGTAAGTGATGATGCAGTCTAAGATGGTAGCGGGCTAACCTGGAGCATGGCAGTAATATTTAACCATCCTCTTAATCGTTTTCTACGCGACATCGTTCCGGAACGGTAGATCAGTTAATGGCCGTCTTTGTCGGTAAGGTGGTGACTAGCTACGGCAGAAGACTACCACTAGATGAAAGTGGTCTGTTACTGGTCAGTTTTTTAAATTATATTTTTTCATATACTACGCCATCCAGCCCCAATGTAAGCATAGCTTGTGTTATGCGTACTACGATGACTGATGAATATTTTTATGACTTATATACATAAATACTTATAACATACAGATAAACACCCAGACACTGAAAAACATTCATGTTCATCACAAAAACATTTGTCCAGTTGTGGGAATCGAACCCACCGCCTTGGACGCAGAATGCAGGGTCGCTGCCCACTGCGCCAACCGGCTGTCAATGATGATCATCATTTTAGATTTTTTATCTTACGTAAAAACCAATCGGCACTGAGCCAGTGAAGTGGACTACGGCCTTAATCCATTATTATTGTAGAAGGAGACCCGCACTCTGTAGTGGGGCGCTGATTTTGGGAGGAAACCCGTACCCTGTAGTCAGTGGCGTTCATAAGTGTATGCACATAGTATGCAGATCATTTAAAATGAAGAAAATCTTGTAAGAGTTCTAAATAACTTAACCTTAAGTATTTATACTGCATAGGTAATGGATTCATATGATAATGATGAAGATGATTTTATTTAAAGTATAGATTTCCACTGAGCTAATTGTTTCTATTAGCCGCTATCACTGAGTAATAGTTTCGTATAATCGTACCAGTATTTATTTTTGTCCTGTTGGTTATGTTTATTAAAGATTTAGATTCGTATTCGCTTAGTGACATCCGATATAGGACAGCGAGTGTCCGAACCTTTATCTATAAACCGATTAGGGGTATATGTTCCATTAATAGCCTATAACAGTCCACTGCTGGAGTAAAGGCCTCTCCCAAAGGAACGGTTTGCCCATAAAACCACGCTGGGCAGGCGAGTTTGTGATCGCAGTTGATGGCAGTACCCAGTAGCACAGAGGACGCGTTCTTTGTTATATTCCATAATCAATCAATCTAGTTTTGTTTGTTTGGACTTAGTCCGTTCTAGTTAAAGAACAATTAATAAATAAATTACGCCAATTTTACAGATAGGGGTAAAATAACTGTGAACGGAGTAAAAATATCGATACGCAGTTACATTAAATACATAATAATCTATTTACTTAAAAATATAATAATAATTTCATAAAAGGGATATTAATTAAATAAAACTTTAAGTCTCAAGGCACTCATATTTTATTTTCCTCTGAAAAATATATTAAGATTTTATAAACGTAAAAAAATATATATAAAAACACATCGTCATAAAATATTGTATATCACACTGATAACAAACAACTATAGTTCATAACTTACATATTTCAAAAGTTCATAGGAATTCATATTAATATAACTAAAGTTGAGCCATATTACCTATCTATTGACAATTATTGAAATCGCAAGATATGCCTTTCACATAAATTTATGGCACTGTTATAAGTTTAATGTCCTTTGATGAAGATCTCGCGCTGCGTTCTTTTTTTTTAATAATCATAATTGACGGACTTAAGGCTTCCGAACCGGTGGTAGAGTCACTACAAACGGACAGACTTGACGTTTCAAAAGTGCTTATATTAGGTTTAATTGAAAAAGTGAATTTTGTAGCCGGTTGCCCGCTTGGTAAGTGAAAATCCATCGCTGATAAACGAAGCAACACTTCGCCGGGCATGTAAGTAAAATGTCCTACAAATTGCCACCCTGTGTTCATACATATTCATACCCTGTATTTATACCCTAAGGCGAAGGTTTCAAGCCTCATGTGCTTGAAAGTACGAACCCTTCAGACCAAACACTCTAAAAAAAAATTGGTTATTCCTAACAAGATAGTGATTGTTGTGATCAAGCATCTTGATTCCATACGAGCCTAACAAGAACATAGATACATCAAATAAGATGATAATGATTGTTTATCATAATTCAATGGACTGGGCAACTGTATTGCTCCTATTATTGTTACTTAACTAAGGCATATTCTTAACTGATTCAATTTACGTACTTGTTTAAGCTAAATAATTAAAAATGATTTAATCATACAAAGAAGTAAATAATAATAGAAACAACGTATTTATTTGTTAGAATCAATTAACATACCTACATTGTTAGCTCGATCTATAATGAACTTGCTGCTATAACTAATCAGCTTTTGTTGTTATGTTTATTATTATAATTGTTATAATTTATATAACGTCAACTAAGAGAAAATCTCTCTTAGTTGGCTTTCTTTTTTTAGAGTGAATAACAGAAATGCTTTGGGGTAGAAATAAGCATGACCATAGTACTGTGTCACAAAAAAGAGTGTGTGTACTTATCTACTCGCGTTGGAAGTTATACTTCTTTGGCGTATGGAAAAAAATTACTAAAATGCAGTAGTGATTAACGATGAATATTAAAATTAATCAAAAAGATTTTATTTAAATACAAAATGTTTTATTGACGTTATAATATTTATGTATTCACACTGTTTGTACTGTTACGAAACACGTGTTCTTAATATAAAAATACTAGAATATACAACTTGAACATAGTTTTATGCCACCTAGAACTAACTTTACGATGTAGAATTCAGGTGTCGGTGTGCGCATCGTAAAAATTCACTCTCATCATTTTTCTACATCGCGCCAAGAAGTATAACTTCAGAAACTCTACGACTACTTATTACGACGTCTATCCAAATATGTCGGTTCGGTTAAATATTGAAACCTGTAACTAGCTTAAGTCTAAAAAACTAGTTTAAAAAGAAAATTAAATAATAATAACAGCTTATTGGACTTCCTTCGGTTGAAATTATTATGATCAAGTGATATAATTTAAGGCGAACACATATCTAACGATTTCAATATATTTTCTATTATAACAATAAATTCACTACATAATATTTATTCATATATTTGATGTAGATATCTACTGGATATGAGAAGTATCAAATTTTCTTAAGCGACTGTAGTTTTGCAGAATTTAGATTCTTTCAAATTATATTCACAAATACGGCTGAAGTGCTTTTTTTAAACGCTTTCATTTTCTCCTCACGTCTTCTTCTGATGCATGCGTGTAGCGCATGCGAAAAAAAGCGAATGAAATAAAATGTCTTACTGCTTTTAAATCTCTCAGAGCAATAAACGAAAGTCTATTATATACGAACTATTTGTTATAACTATTTGTTATCGGAGTTTAGCAACATACATTAGAAGCAGTAAAACTGGCACATATACTGACAGAATTTCAATGATAACGTGAAGGTAGCAGTGGACGTCAAGTAGATCTTATGCTTGAGACATGGCGTAATAAAGACATTGCCAACCTAGATCCTACTTCGCCGCGTTTCGGAAGTAATCTTCTAGCATCCGAGCCACCTATGTGTACTTATTGTAATTAAATCTTTCAAGTGTAAGGCGAGTCTTATTTTGGACTATTACGGTGGACAAATAGCTGATACAGAATGACCGCACAAGCAAATTGTTAAGTGCTGATAGGCAAAGAAGCCCACGCATACCTTCGCTATATATATTGATAATTCTTCAGTACTTGCTAAAATATGGGTTACTGAAATCCTCCTAAACGACTTGACCGATTTTTATTGAATTATCTGTATTTATTTTGCTGCAGGCATTGGCATTACATAAATGCATGCGTTTGTCACAAGATAATGTGTGGGATGTAAACGCAAGAGGATGAGAGAGAGATATGAAAGCACACGTATTTTGAAATATATCTAACTTTCTGCACTTTTGACTAGGCATTGAATGCGTGTCAAATATCACCAAAGCCAAAGTCTGAATGAGCAACAAATCACGCTTACGATATGCATTAGGAGAAACTTTAATAATGAGATTTTCCAACAGTTGAACACAATAGCAAAATTTTCTAATAAGTAATCGTTTGAGCATCATTAATGGAATGTATAAAAGTATAAAAAATCTTTAACAAACTAAAACAATCAACGAAATAGTCAAAACGAGACAAAACACATAATTAATTACACTGCGCCTTTTTTTATCGTCATATGTTATCGGCAGAAGCTCCTGTAATCTATCCGTCGATCTGCACGGTTAACTAAATGTATGTTTTTTTTTTGTATAGGACAATTGATTTTTATTTCACTTGGATGTAAATGTTTTGGAGCATTACTAGTACATAATACATCCAGTAAGTTGATTCTTATAATTCTCCTATTTATTTGACTGTAGTATCTAACCGAGTTCGTACTCTTATGCCATTTATTAAAACATTAAATGAATATTTTTTGTTGTTGGTACTCAAAAAATACTTGAAGGACGAAAAAAAAGACGCCGTGAATAAAGGACAATATAAAATACAAATAATTATACTAAGAAGTTCTTAAAGTAAAATGACTCAATCAACTGGCCTAATAACTAAAATAAATACTTAGATAATGTTTGTTCAAGCAAATCATCTAATATCATACAATAATTGATTTCCTAATTTATTTGTACATTTCAATTTTGAGCTTCTTAATCAACTGGCCGCCATCCCACTAAATTATACTAAAATGGTAATACAATAAAAACTGGCATAGTTTTGTAACTGGCACAAAATGTCTAACGTTTTTCCTAAACTAAGAACAAATAGTGTGGTATGATGCAATGAATTTTTGACTTATTTTATCAGAAACGGAATACCTACAAACACGTGCAATATAGCTAGTAAAATATTAATAAGAGAAAGTTTCACAGTGGACACGTTTATGTCATTTCAAACGATTTGAATTTGATTGATTTTAATCTCAAAGAGTCCGTAAAATAATTTGTAATTTTTATATCAATAATAGCATTTTTTAGAATATTTTTATTCTTATTTTTATTTTATTATTATTTTTTGATTTATTAAAGCTTTATTAGAGCTGACCAGGTAAATAACAACCTCGGCATATTGCAGACAAAAAGGGATAAAATATATTCTATACTCTTACTCTGTCAAATTTATCTCCATGCAAATGTGCCGACCACACTCCGTCCGCACATAAACAGGTTTTTTGTTTTCTGATTAATATTTTGAATTGATTTGAAAAACAGAAAAATTTAAATCAAATTCTCGACTAAATTCTAGACTTTTTTTTTAATAAGCAGTTTTTACTCGCTTTTAGCGGGAATATTTAATATTTAAATTTAAAATTAAAAACGTGGTAGCCCAACCGGTCCTGAAATTTTAAATTTAAATATTTTAAATTGCAAATAAAATTTTAGTAATTCATTAGATTATTTTAAGTCAAAAATACAACTGCGATGGACAAATACAATTAATATTTATATAATAGACATCATATAATTTCCACACATTTTAATATGACACTAAATCATTATCACTTGCCACTCCATCTTCTTTATATTAAAAAAGGTAATTTTCTACTATCTACAAAATTTAAAATTAAAACAACTTTAACATTATGGTAGCAAGATCAGGTAATCTAAAAAAAGGAAGGAATGCACGGATTACTTAAATACTGTATGGCAGAGTATTTATAAAATAGAAATTCATCGAAATATCTTTAACTAGCTAGGAATAAAGACCAAAATACGTATTTACATATAAATAACGACACGAAATACATGGCTGTGATAAATCACGAACAATTTAATACTAATTTTAATTTAATTGTCTATCCAGTCATTGGGACCTCTTCCACACGTTTTGTGACGAGGCTCAAGTCGAGTGGATTTTTCATAATATCTTTACCATTATCGTCATTTAAATCGATACTCAGTTCAGGTTCTGAATCACTGACTTCTTCGTTTTTAGGACTTCTAAATAACACAGCTGTAGATTTTATGGATAGATCTATAGGTTGATCTTGTTCAACAGCCACTCCAGCGACAGCGGGAGAATGTAATAACAAGTCTCCTCCATTACGACTTGGCCAAGCCATCCCTGATGGTATCGGTCTAATATTCTGAAGCGGTGATGATAAAAATGGTGCACTTCTTGGTGAGTAACTAGGTGAAGCAGTCATAGGTCCGAATGGAGACGATGGCAATATTGATGTTTTTCTTCTTTTCAAATCTTTATTTTGATTTCTAATCGCGTGTAATCGGACATCTTTCTCACTGCTAGGAGATGAGGCTGGTCTAAAAATACTTAAACCGCTTGTGCTTCTTGAGCTGTTATCATCTTCTGGATCAGCTGACGATGCGCCAGAATCTGATGGTGATACGCTTTGTCGCGTCACTTCTTCAGTAAAGGGATTCTTTTCTGAGCTTTTGTAATACTCCGCTAAAGCAGCAGCTGGCAAAAGATTCGTTGGCAAAAAAGGCGAATTGATGGAAGTGTTAAACGTGGGCGGTGATTTACTTGTCTGCATTTGATGCATATGTTGCTGCTGCTGCTCTTGTAAAAGGCAATGTATTTTAAACCAGTTCGATCTTCTCCCGTACCGCGAGCCCGATTTGGACATGCCGACTAGCAAACATTTCCGTAGCCTGCATGCCTTGCAAGCCGTCCTGTTTTTCTTATTGATGACACATTCACCATTGTTCTTGCATTCAGAAATCGAGGACAGGTTATTGTACGTGCGCCCGAAGAACGACTGTAACAAGAGAGAACGTATATTAATAAAGGAAAATTAAAGAAGGGCATTCGATTTTAGCAAAAACTTACGGCACCGATTTCATGAACGCGACTGCATTAATTTAGTGTAAAATATCGACAGACTTCCGTCGCTTTCGCATAAAAAATAGTAATTTATATACCTTACAGTTAAAGAGTTGCATGTTCACGAGATCGAGACCATCTCTGCTCGGAATTAAAAACTACATTTTTCAAAAAGTCATCATAAAGAGCATTGCGGGGAGAAACGAAATCTGGGTCAGTACAAAGAAGGCTGTATCTCACACTTAATATTGCAGATGCACACTTGCGTCCTGTTGCGCGTTTGACGTAAGTAATGGGAGTGGTTCTCGGATTTTTTTGGATAAATTTCGTTGTTTCCCCGCTGAGACCGGCCTCGACTCATTTCTTACTCAATTAAACTCATACAAAAGCGTAAAATATGTGATTGTGCTACAGTTTTGCCGTGTATCAGTGTGGTCGGTGCGCTTTTTGGTCAAAATTATGATCTGTCACATTATTTGGGATTATTATAATATTTCTGATTGCATATTGCTTTTAACCAAAACCTTGTTTGAATCCTTTGCCCTTATATTAAATTTCTTTTAGGATTTGCATATTCTTTTGCCATCTAAAATTACATTTCCGTTAATAACCATTAATATGACTGTTGTATTCCAAAGTTACGTGCTATATCTGCAATATAATATTTTATTTATGGGTATTATCTTGAAGTGGTGATATCCCAGTGGTCAGGACTTCGGCTTCACTTTCGGGTTGCCGAGTTCTAATCCCAGCACGTACCTATATGCTATTAGAATGCGCAATGTCAGAGGTAAAATAACTGTGTATAGACTTTACTTCATCCGATACTGCAGCCGCAATAAAGATAAACTCTTTATTGAAGCTCCTAAGTACGATAATAGTTTATGGACCAAATTAGTCCAAGGGCTTGATTTAGCTTGAAACGCAATAAAACGTAAGACAATACATTATTTCGGAAGAAAAAATTGTAGCAAAATGCTTCTAAGAAATCTTAAATAATACTTTTTAAAGCACTACTCGGTGTTGCCCACGACTTCGTTCACTCTTGTTTTGGGTTTTTAAAAATGTTTTGGGTCCTAAAAAAAATAACACAAATATTTGTACAAAAAACAAATTGGCTGGACAACTCTTATCACTTATGGTTTGAAAAAATAGATTACAACAGATTCTCAGACCTATCGAATCTACAAAAAAATCATAAGAATCGGTTTAGCCGTTTCGGAGGAGTGTGTTCCCGAACACTATGACATTAGATACGTTGTGACTTGTGAGATAAGGTTTAAAAAATTATAGATCGTATTATAATATGCTTTAAATAAAACAAATGGTTCTATAATTACCTAGAACCTGACAAATTGGGTGTAATTTGATAAAATTGTACCAATTTAGATAAGCATCGCTACGGTGGCATTAACGCCCACAGACTTGCAATCAGATAAGGTTTAGAAAAAAGTTTATTTGTTTATTTATTAAGGTTATTTTTACTTGGTATTCTCCCATTCTTAGAAGTCACACTATTTATATGCACTTTTTTCTTTTGGTCGTTCTAGAGAGACGAAAACATATTTTGGTGGATATATTCTAATAATTAATAAGTCTCAGATAAAATTTTACAAAAGATGATAACTTTAATTGCCATTTTCAATGTCGCATTGAAAATGCACCTACGCTATTACTACACTACTACATTTTGGACGGCCGATTGGCGCAGTCGGCAGCCACTCTGCTTTCTGAGTCCAGGGCCGTGGGTTCGATTCCCACAACTGGAAAATTTTTGTGTGCTGAACATGAATGTTTTTCAGTGTCTTGGTGTTTACATTATAAGTATTTATGTATATTATTTAAAATTTAAAAATACCTTTTCCTACTCTTTGTCAAAAATATAGCATTCGCTTTTGTATGTATGTCTATCCTTCCTTTTTCCTCCCATACCACAAGTAAGACTACATTATGAAAGTACATTAGGAAGACACTAGTGATGGGACCAGATTTATCTTCAATGGCGTTAAACGTATAGATAAGTATGGATAAGGAAACGGTATGGACGGATGTCGTATTCTATCTTAAATACGTTATTTTAATACTTTCTGAATAAATGAAGAGTACTTTACTAAACCATAAACCTCTATTTCATATCAAAAACTCTAATCAAGCAATAATGTCCAGCACAAATTTGCAAACGCATTTTATAATATGAGTCACTAGATTAGAAATTTCAGATAAGTTGTTCTTCGTTATGGGCGCGGATCGCGCGTTACAGATACGACCCTCTAATTGAGCTGCGTTTTACGTGACTCGATTCACTTCTGTTACAAGAATGTATCTAGTCCAAGAGACCGCCTAATATCCACTTCACTTCTAATAATGATCATAAAAATGTTTCAGGAGTTGTACCTTATCACGAGGTTACTACTTTATTGCCTGCATTCATAAGAGCTATTATCAACAGTTCAAACTATTTGGGTATAGTACTGATCATACCAATTGACTATAACATCACGTACCTAAGTAAGCAAGCAAATGACGTAGCAATTAAGCAAGAAAATTCATAAATATTTATTTTTGAACAAGTGTAATATTTGGTACACTACGGTCACACAGTAGAACCCGATAGGCTTTTTCTCTTCTGGTTGTTTTATTTATAATTGATAGTGTGAATATTAATATATTATGCATACACTACCTATATTGAAATATTTAGTACTGTGTTAAAAATAAATAATTTTAAGTAAAGCCATAAAAATAGATAATTTTAAGTATCTGATAATAACAATTTAACCTATTAGTTTTCACTATAATTTGCCTATTAGCATATTAACAAATAACATCATTATCATCATATCAAACGCTGGCCCAGTACGGATTGGTGGGCTCCGCACGCCTTAAAGAACACGATATTTTGCTTCACCGTCGAAGCAAGTAATATTTAGTAATAACGCGCATAATTTTAAGTTAGAGGTGTGCTGGGATATGAATCCCAGCACACCTCTAACATGAACTCGGCACATCAAAAGTGAAGCCGAAATGCTGCGCGCTGGGCTATCACCGTTCCGCAATAAATATGTACTCACGTAATACTGGGGATAATAATTTTAAGATGGGCTCATGAAGTAATGCGATAATTGTGCGAGCCTATTTTTATTGCTCATAAAATTGTGGGTAGATTCTTTTTTTTAGATGATTAATATCTTGAAGCCGGCCTAATGGGGTATTCATATTTTTAGGATCAGTGGGTAAAGTGTAACAGGATTTTATTGTTTCATCATTGCCCTCATAACTTGAACTTTTGTAAAAATTATTCTTTTTTCAATAAAAGGTACACACACAAAAGTATGCATATACGCACATATTCTTGGAGAATAACATACCTCCAAGAATATCTGTACAAAGTTGCATGGCGATCGTTTAAGTAGTTTTTGCGTGAAAGCGTAACATACATTACTACATTCTCATTTATAATATTAGTTAGGAAGTACAGAAGATTTCCTTTTGACTAAAAACTTGTTTTATTGGGTGTGGGTTGTCTTTTAAAAGATCATTTAGTCACGATTATGTTTTGTATTACGCACAGAACGCACTAATTTTAACATTATTTATGTTTTATTCGCTCTTAAGCTAAGTTTCTAAAATCTTGGTTTATTGGTGAATTATTTGCAGTTAATAGTTGGTTACGTTAACCAAAGATTTTAAACTAAGATTTTCGTGGTTAATCCACATTTCATGAATATAGTTCAACTGGTATCAGCCCCCGTGCCTCAGAGAGGCCATTATGTTTATAAAACAGTGTCTTAGGTTAGTTGTGGTAATAACCGTTAAAGCCCACCCACCCGCATTGGAGCAGCGTGGTGGGTCTATGCTCCTTGTGAGAAAGGCCTCTCCCCGTAGTGGGACGTTAATAGACGGATGCTGATATTCTATACCTAAAATACACTCGAATAAATTCTTGAAAGCGCAATAATATTATTTATTTATAACGAGATCAATTTATACAGTAAACTGTAACGGTTTTGATATTATTCACGAAATATGAATAATGGATTGCTGTCACGTCTCGTTAGCCTAGGTGTCGATACCTAAAACAGTGTTGCACGATTGAATTTATTTCCTAGATATCTATCTGACCGCGATAATTGTATTGAATTTTGAAATTGAGCCGTGCTTTTGTTTTTGCCACGGATGAATAAATGATACCAGAGTTTGTTTTGGTCTTCGTCTTAGACAGGGCACTTTTGGAATCCTCGCATCTTTATTTTCATTATTCGTTTTCGTTTTTAGTGCTATGAATTGCGCAATTGAAGTTATTCCTTAGATATCTATCTGACCGCGATAATTGTATTGAATTTTGAAATTGAGCCGTACTTTTGTTTTTGCCACGGATGAATAAATGAACCAGAGTTTGTTTTGGTCTTCGTCTTAGGTCTTCTTTAGTTTCATTATTCGTTTTCTTTTTTAGTCCTATGAATTGCGACATTGCAGCCATTTATCTGGTTAGATTATTTAACGCAAAGTTGTTTAAAATTACTTATTTTATATAACACTAGCGGAACCCAGCGCCATCTGTCGGGCTTATTTGTGAATCTAAACCATCCAGGGTACCGCCCAAACGTATACCGAAAAATTCATTCAAATCGGTCCAGCCGTTTAGGAGGAGTTCAGTGACATACACACGCACACAAGAAATATATATATAAAGATATCATTAAATATACTTAGTTTATATTAAGTGATATACTCGTACATGCAGTGGTCAAGTAAGCTGCGAAACGGTGTTTTTAGCAACCAAAAATGTATTTTTAACTTGAGAAATAAATAAATGAATTTATTTTTAACCAAGCAATTGTTATATGTTTAAAAACGCTAGACACAGTGCGGTAACTTAAATATTATGAGCATTGAATGCCTATCACTTTTAGCTGTGGGAAATTGTTATTTTGAATTACAAATAGCATACTCTGAAGAGTAAACTGTCTGTCAGTCAAGAGGTGCGATTAATCTGTCCATCTCATAGTTAGACCTTGATACCTGATGTAACATTCTAACGTTCGTAATTTGTGTTACCTTGAATGTAAACTTTTATGTAACCAGGTTACCAATTCGGAACTTTTATTTTTATTTTAGTGTAATAACACTACAAGTTAACCCTTGACTGCAATCTTACCTGGTGATAAGTGATCATTGTTAGGAAGTATGGCAGTTATATTAGCCCTACTTTTTTTTCACAACATCTTACTGGAGCCCTAAATCGCTTTGCGGCTCGTCTTTGTCGGTAAGGTAACCATAACCGAAGCCTCGCACCACACCAGACTAGACTAAATTCGGAAATAATTATTTAAGCCCTGAGTTCCTTGTCGGACTTCCAACTTAAAATAAAAGCGCTCACCGTTGTGCCATGGAGGTCGTTACTTCGTTTTCCAGTTAAAATCTACGCCATATCGTGCCGGAACGCTTAGTCGCTTAGGCCGGTTACCAGCCACTAAGATTTTTTTTAAAACACAACGCTGGCAAAAGAATCTTAAATAGATGGCACTAGTTTTATTTGCTATGGAAAACGACTAAGCGAAACTTTCGCCGTATCTTGTCAGATATATCTACGGTGGTAACATTCAAAGTTAACAAATTGATTCGATGCCAAGATATCACCAGCGGAAAGAATTTATTGCGTCCATCAAGTGTCGCAGTCATAGTTCAGTGGGTATGCAAATGAGGTGAAATAACCATTCCGAGTAAACCCACTCGATTTATGTGCCCGTCGTTGATATACAAGAACCGAAGATACACGGCGCCATGGAAATGTGCTAAATATTATAAGTGTATCATATTTTATTAACTGTACCATTCTAAAGGAGGATTTACTGGTAAAACTACTGGACAGACATGAACAAAATTTTTTTTTTGTTTGATTTTGTGGGTACCCACAAAATGTTATGTTATTTAGTTTTTAAGTGTATTCCTGTTGATTTGTATGTAGATGTTTTGTACTAGGCATATCATATGAAACGGATTTTCCCGATTGAAAGCATGATATTGAAATATGATTAAAAATTAAACCTTAAACATTATAGAACAGAGAAAATAAAAGACACTACTGTAGTGGTATTGTATTAGAACCAAAGGAACTGAATATGGTGGCATATAAAGTACTTTATTTTAATTGTGATTGTAAAATAATATTCAGTTCCTTTGATTCCATGACTGTAAGTGTATCAATGGCGTTCGTCTGCAGTTTGTACTATGAATGGGACATGAAAATTACGTAAAATTTGTGTTTCTATTTACTGGTTTTGTAGCTCGCGTTTAAGATATAGGCCTGATGAAGAAGATACAGCTCGAAGTTTATGTTACATAACGTGACACCTTGTTAACTGTACCATTCTAAGCCTCATTAATTATTGTAGCCGTTTGAAATTGTACATTGAACTACGCATCTTACGTTTATTTGAGCGTTTACTAAGTTAAACTGAGATTCTCAAATAGTTTATATGATACATTTACAGTATTTCTGATTTTTTATTATTTTTTAATATAATCATAATTTTGCTGCTTTTATCAATTTAATTACTTTAATGGGAAAAACCAGTGCTTCACTTTATTTTGTTCATTTCTTTATTTTTATTTATCTATTTAATTTGCCGTATCGTCACTCGGGTCTCTGCTGAAAATCAGCGGCATGCATGTACCTAAAATGCATGGCAAATGTTCTGTAGCTGTACACCCTTTATGTCTGGTGTTAGTATCCGTTCACACATACCGGCTCGGACCGGAGAGCAAATTTTGATAGCGATTAAAATAGAGTGTTGGATAGTCGAAATAAGGTTTATTTGTATATATCACCTCTTTTGTTATTGAGAATGCCGGAGAGCAAACCTTACGCTGTTAGTGTATAAAAATAAAGTTAGTTAAACTTTCTTGTACCTCTAGCGTAAATTGTGAGAGAGATTTTCTTTAATATTTATTAAAATTTTGGGATAAAATAAAAAAAAACATATTTTGCAGAGCTTTATAATTTGAATTCAACTAAAAATTGCAAATCACATAGAAAAGTGCAAAAAGCATTTAAGGTCGCGTTTTTAAACTGAATCCATACTACGCTCCATATTCGAACTCTGCCCCTGAAAAGTCGAGCTCCTCCCCACTGGGCTATCACCGCTTTTATTTATATGAGTATAAACAAGGATTATTCAGAATAACCCCGTTGAAATAAAGGTTATTCTTGAATATGAACTATCGCAAAAGCACTCTTATCATAAACACGCATAAACGTCCTAGCGAACACGTATAAAAAGACGACTGCCAACAATTTCGCCGCCGACAAGCTAGTTAGCACAATCTTGATTACAGAGAACATGTTAGCGGGGAGTAATGGAGCACTAACTGATCGGGAATATTGTTTATCGTGTAATGGGTGCCTTAATAGCTGCAACGTACTGTTGAGTTGTTTTAATTTTGCTGCGACGTGATAAGTTTATCTTAAATACAAGGAAATCTGGGGACGAAAATGCTACCCATGTTTATTGGTAGCGTGTCGTGAGTAAAAATGATTTTATTGTTTTTAAGTAACAGTTGGATACACGTGTTTATTATTCAGTTTTAGTTTGTTTTTATATAGTAATAATTATATTCAAATTCAAAAATATTTTATTCATGTAGACCTTATTACAGGCAGTTATGAAGCGTTCATACATTTAATATGTTACACTAATGTTAGTGATGGTGATAACTGCATTCGTTAACTTAAAACTAAAGCTAGGAGGGTTCCAAACGCGCCCTGGTCTAAGAAGAGCCCACAACAAACTAAGCCAGGTTTTTTTTTGTTATCACCATATCACAGTCTATTTAATGTTGAGCTATTAAGTAAGAGCAATTCATACCCAAGCTTTTTTATCATACATGTAATCCTTAATATTAGAATAGGATTTTTCTATAAGCTTACGTTTTATATAAACTTTAAACTTATTCAGAGACATCTCAAGGATTTCTTCTGGTAATTTGTTATAAGAAGATGTACAATTACCCTTAAATGAATTACTAATTTTATGCAGCCTAGTAAACTGCACTGCAGTTTATTTTTACTTCTAATATTAATATTGTTATTATATTCCGACCAAGCATTAGACCAAAAACCTTTAAACGAGGCCTTATGCACAGGGCATGCAAGTAACACAATCTAAAATAGCAGGCCACTGTCTATCTACTTAAGGCTTAGGTGTTAATCCCAACGTGTTTTTTTATATAGTAATAATAACTATTGGCGGACTATGATAATGGCCCACGTGATGGTGGAAATCCATTGCCTAAAGCATACTTCTTATTTTTTAATTATATAATACTTTAAATTGTATTATTTTACCCATAGTTTTTAAGCGTCGCTCTGACAGTGCCTACCGTCCAAACATCACGTCTGGCTTCACGGAAGATCAGCGCTGTGTGTGAATAGGATGATAAGTATTCAAATATAACATTCATCAAAAAAAAAAAAAGATATGATCCGCGGTACGAAGTTCGCCGGGACAGCGAGTATTTAATATTCTTACTAATCACTATTATGTGCGTTTTTATTTAAGCAATTAAATATCACTTGCTTCAACGGTGAAGGAAAACATCGTGAGGGACCACAAACAATTGGTTTTTTCATGGACGATGGTTATTGTCTTTTGGGGCGAGTTTAATAAAATAATAAATAAATAAATATACTACGACAATACACACATCGCCATCTAGCCCCAAAGTAAGCGTAGCTTGTGTTATGGGTACTAAGATGACTGATGAATATTATTATGAATAATATACATAAATACTTAGAATATACATTTAAACACCCAGACACTGAAAAACATTCATGCTATACCGCGTTTATTGTCGTCGTTCAACGCGTTCTAGGACAGCAATGCTCATCACACAAACAATTTCCAGTAGTGGGAATCGAACCCACCCAGAAAGCAGGGTCGCTGCAAACTGCGCCCATCGGCCGTCGGAGTATACAATACAGTTGGTTATGAAGATCTGGAGCATTGAAGTCTCACTTATCTTGAAGTGGGTCCTAAAAGGTGCTTAGAAAGAACATTAAGCCAATTCCTATTGTAGGCTTTTAAACCCCTTAGACCTAGAACGCTACATCGCTTGGCGGACCTTCTCGACCTGTAATATGGTCGATGGCTGCAACCACCAGACATATGCAACAACTTCTACAAGAATAGAAGATCTATCGAGGACCAATATAGCTGCTCTAATTAATTATATTTATCGTCTCCTTCATATCCTTACTCGTGACATAATTGCTTCTAATAAAAGCCATAAGAGAAAACCATAGAGAAAAATATTATTGAAACGCCTCATTATTCAGGGGCCGTGAGAAACTTCGCCACGCCTACACGCACAATCGAAATTCTTAGAACATTTGTCATAGTATATTATGTGAAATATGGCGGTTCGGACCCGTATGGATGAGCGGAGAGTGTGTGGCTTTATTTATGTTCCCTGTTCACGCGATCTGGCGGCTTACCACCATCGCTTAAAACATTATTATTTTAAATCCAGCTGATTAACGCGTTCTTCGTCCACTTTTATGACGGTCTTCTACAATTCCCGTTAAAGTCAGTTTTTTTTATTGCACTTCAAGTTAGCGCTTGACTGCAATACGTCTTGCAGTGATGAAATCTTGAAAGTGATGATGCAGTCTAAGATGGTAGCGGGCTAACCTGTTAGGGAGTATTGTAGTTGACCTCTAGTCGGTTTCTACGCTACACCGCACCGGAACACTAAATCGCTTAGCAGCACGTCTTTGTCGGTAGAGTGGTAACTAGCCATAGCCAAAGCCTCCCACCCCACCAGACCAAGGAAAAATCAGAAATTATAAATTCCCAAATTGCCACTGCCGGAAATAGAACCCGGGACCTCCTATTTAATTTCACAGCGCTCAACGTTGCGCCAGGGAGATCGTCAGTTTATTGCTTAGTTAAGGTGTAATGGATAAACAAACAAACGCACTATCGCATTCATAATAATAGTATAAAGTATTGATTAAAGTTTTATATGGCACAAATGGCGACATCAACATTAAAATATTATTGTTTTAAGCGAATTTGTAAATGAAAATCATCACATAAAACTTTGTAAAATACCTACTTGAAAATTATTTAATCTATCTACGGGTAGGTTTCTAGTAAAACTATGTCCGTTTAGTTAATTTACTTAAAATTCGTTGATTGGAGACGACTCTTTCGCAACTTTGCTATTGAAAGTCATGGTACTTTTGATTTCATTACGAATAAGTAATTAAATCAAATGTACCATATCAGAATCAATGAGAGATTAAATTTCGTAGATTTTGAAATTCTAAACTATTATGTACAATATCATACTGAACTATTTATTTATGCTAATAAAGAAATGATAAGTATTTGTGGTCATTTTATTTTATGTAAATAGAACAAAACATAATTATAATATAGAACGGCAATTAAAATGTTTTACGAGGAACTATCAGACATTAACGGTCCGTAACACGGCCATAAATTTTAAATCGACAGAAAACAAATGAAACGAATTTTACGTTTCTTAAGAAAACTGTATCGTAGTATTTTGACCCTTGACCTGATCACCCACTCTTGGCCTATGCAAATCAACTGACCGTAATATTACGCGTTTGTCCCTATAATGTGTTCAAACGCCATTTTATTCATAGGCCAGGAGCTCGTGAGGCATTTGATTAAAGTGATTGTACCGGTCAAAATATTTTTGATGCGGGTACCATTTTCCATGTGCAAGATCTTATGATGAGCAATTTTCAATGCAACCCACCCAGAGTTAAGAAATTAGTGCCGTTTATTTTCGCACGTTATGATGAGCATGACTTAGAGATCAAGTAACTATGTCGATCTTGGTTATTAATACCTTTACACTGCGACAAGAGCATATCCCTAAGATCCCTCAACTTCACATTGGAGTAGAATGAAGGGTTTCAGGTTTCATTTTGTGAAGAGGGATGTGGCCTGTAGTGGAAAATTAATAGGCTGGGGATAATTTTGACTACTTTTTAAATCACCAAGACTTAGCTTTGCTATCTTCGGTCTCGGAGACTTAAGGACTAATCGCAGCCATCATATCAATACTCTTCTAAGTTATTCTTCATCTTTGAATTTCAATTTAAAATATCTTCTCACGTCTGGATTAAGCACTTTGAAAAAATCGTTCCTCAGCTCTTCGACAATTTATTTTAATGCCCGTATTCATTCTTTAGAAGCTTAACAGAATTCAGAGACAATAAATTACCTTAGGTTGAAAGATATTATGAAATGTCGTGCTTTACCTTTGACCTGCAGTTTTTTGGAATCTAATACATAATTTTATGAATTTTATTACAGCACCTTGTCGCACGAGTCATAAAATTGAAAGGGCTAATGTCAATTTCGGTATAGTAGTTAATACTCCTCCTAACAATAAAGAATGTCTTAAGTCAACCATAACACAAAATATGTTGTAATTTTTATTAGTGTTTTTACCTACACTTGGAGGAATTATCAATTATCAAAGTAGATCGAAACTGCAACGTTTCCTACTAGATGACGCTACAGTCGCTATAAGACTGACGTGAAAGGCATATACTAATTTTGGCATCGACGGTAGGAGAGCATTAGCTTAATTGGAGAAAGCCGTTCTGAAAATTTTTACATGCATTTTAAATTTATGAAACAGAATATGTGTTTTCAATAGCCTAGAAACTGTTCTAGGCTATTGAACCTCCGGAGGTTGCCTAGCCGAAGGGTGTGCCCATAATTACCACGCTGGGAATACTGATTAGTGATTGCATTAGATGGTAGAAGGACGCTGCTGCCAGTTTTCCGTTCTTGTCCCTTAGTGGCCGTACGACACCCTACGGAAGAGTAGGTGTGGTGACAACTGTATTCTGATCTGCCATCACCTCATGGCCGCCATACAAACGTGTGTATTCTATAGGTATTCCTACCCAAGTTCACATCCCCTTGGCATCGGTCCACATAACCATGCACAATCAAAATGCAATCTTAACACAGTATCGGCATAGATAAAAGCCTCGGGACCTTTATAGATAATAAAGATTGCAGTCAGGTACTTGCCCTGACAATCGGCGTCTTTACATGAGCACATGTTTTATAGCTTCTACATACTATTATATGTTACCTTAGTGCAGTGGTTAGCGTATATTTTGATAGCGGATTACGAGATACTAGGTTCGATTACCTGGTTGGGCTATAACTTGTTAGGGATTGTTATTCTTTACGTAGCACTGATAGCCTAGTGGTTATTACTTCAGCCTTCCTTTCGGAGGGACTAGTTCAAACCCTACCTCAAAATTATCAGAGTTATGTGCGTTTTAATCAATTGAATAGATATCACTTGCTTCAACCGTGAAGTAAAATACCAAAATCCAGGAAATTCTAAATTCAAAATTACTTTATTACAAGTAGGCCTGAGAAAATCTACATGCTTGAGAGTTTTCCATAATGTTCTCAAAGGCGTGTGAGGTCTGCCAATACCTAAAGTATTATAAATTATAATAAAGCAGCGCTACAATCGGTTTGATGACAGAAATGTTAGCAAAAAATTTGATTGGAGGATGGGTATAAAACAAGTGTAAATAAGAAAAAGAGAAAGTATAAAGCACTAGTGACAAAACTTCACATTTCCACACAAAAAGTACCACGCTTGAGCTGTTATTGTATTCAGTAGTGCCATACTTCTTTATTTTCGATTAAGCAACGATAAGTAGGTAAAAAATAAAACCATTATAATATGTGTTTTATCCTCGTTCTTCAAGTTCACAATGAAGTCACTCAAATAGCGCACATTTCCGTGAATGGAGCTCGTAATATGCAACGATTTATGTACATACTACGTGACCGATTAATATCTAGACTATGGTTAAATGGAGTAGAAATTCCTATGACTCAACGAAAATAAGTCAGATGAACGCAGAGTCTAGACCAAACTGTCTTAGTCCCAATAACAAACCATCCACACATTAGAAAGTTCCAAGATAAGACTTTTATAAGGTTTATCAATTTGTCTGTATCACTTTTGTATTTTCTATTGGCCGGTTTTCTATAAATTCTTCCTGTAAAATTACTTAAGCCGAGTTTGGTGTATTTTTATCGTTGCCGTTTCTTGGCAGTTCAAACAATTATATTAAAACTAAAAGGCAATACAGGTATTGGCATAATAAAACCTAATATATGAATCATCAAACATTTTCATAACACTTACTTGTCTGGTGAAAATGTATTTGTTTAAATAAGATTGATGATTCGTCTTTGTTCTAAAACCATCCCTGCTATGATAGAAGGGGCCTGTTCGCAGCAATGGAAGGATAATAGGCTGTTGAAGATGAAGTAACATGATAAAATACTACCACAGTATCATAAAGAAATGCAGTAGTTCGAGTAGTTACTCTGCATCGCGATTGCACTATATATCTAGCATATGTGCCATCTGTACCCGTTACTCATCTTTTCTCCATAGTGTTAGACGATAAAGAGAAGATATAATTTTCTCATGGTACCCATGCTAGGCCTGCAGCAAGGATCTTTTCCTCGCCCCGAACTCACCGCAAAAGTGTTATACTTCTAAGTCATTCGGTTTGTTAAACATTTCATGGTATCAAAGGCAAAGTCCAAGTCAAATATTTCTTTATTCAAATAGTGATATACAAAGTGTGTACAGCACAGAATAGTGAGTAGTGATGGCGATAACTACCATCTAAATAAAGCTACGATGATTCCAAACGCGCCCTGGTCTAAGAAGAAGCCCACAACAAATTTAGCCGGATGTTCTTTTTGGTATAACCACATAGTCATTTGAAAATATTTAAGAAGCAACCTAGTTAAAGCAATAGTTTCGCACCCAAGCTTATTTATCGTTTATCCTGTCTTATGTTTATGCTTACCGAGTTCTTAATAAACCCATGACGTGGCGCACCGGCGCTCATGTAATTACTCCAGATTTATTAATTAAGTACATAAATTTATTATTATTATTGAAAAACAACTTAATATTACACACAATTCAGGCACTAGTATGAAACCAGTACAAATTAATCAGTATTTAATTTTAAATATATAATTATAATTAAAAAAAATATGTATTTCATAATTGTCAACAATTTAAATTTGTTTAACTAAACAAATTAAGTTCGATACACAGCAAACAATTAAATTTACACTAAACATAAACTTTTCATATTATTGTTTTTTGATTTTATTTATTTTGAGAGCCTTTCATTCATGCAACTGTTTCGGCACTAGATTTTCTCATCTTGACGGCCGATTGGCGCAGTTTGCAGCGACCCTGAATTCTGAGCCCACGGCCGTGGGTTCGATTCCCACTACTGGAAAATGTTTGTGTGATGAGCATGAATGTTTTCAGTGTCTGGGCGTTTATATGTATATTCTAAGTATTTATGTATATTACTCATAATAATATTCATCAGTCATCTTAGTACCCATAACACAAGATACGCTTGCTTTGGGGCTAGATGGCGATGTGTGTATTGTCGTATTATATTTATTTATTTATGTACTTAAATTTATTTAATTTATCTTGCCATGATAAATGAACAATTTTTAGCAGTGAGCTTAGTCTGTGCACGGTATATTGAACACTGGCGTTTACGTAAACATCCAAAGTCAAATGTGAATTCAATTTATATTTCCAAAAAGGTCTCTCAATTTCCGCCACGCCCGGCACAGCCCAACCTTAATTCGACAGGATTTCGTAAGTCCACACGTCTTAAAAACGGAAATTTATTTTTTGTATTCAACGCGCGGCGGGCCCTGTCAGTTTTACAATATGTCGAACAGTGTAGATCGTCATAAACATAATGAACGCCGTAAGCATACGATTTGACAATAAAGCGCGTGGGCGGGGATGGCTTTATGCAATACAGGTGAAAAGTGGAAACGTACCTTTTTAAATCGAAGTTTTTTCGATTTAAAGGACCTTTGATTAATTTGAAAATTTAGAGCTTTTGGTAACACTGCCGTATAGTGTCTTTAATTGAAATGATTACATGTTGAGGTAAGCATAAACGATTTTATTCCAGTCGCTTAACATCAGGAACTGCTTATTAAAAGAAGACCCAGTAAAGTGCAGATAAGAAATTCCATTAGAGAACAATTAAGGCGTCACAATTCTACAGCGAAAATATGTGATAAGACTATCATTAAAGTATCAGGAAAGTTTAGTGTGTAAAACATCAAAATTAAGTTCCAATTATTAACTGAGATTAACTTAGTAAACTCAATTTAGCTTAAAAATAGAGCAATAGACGTTACGATGCGTACAAAATGAAGGTACAACTGAAAAAAATAGTAGTATAGCTAGAAAACTATAACTTTATTTTTAATTTGCGTATTTGGTGATACGAAATCATCTGTGTAAATATATTCATCTTATTTTTTATATTTTTGTTATTGTATTCTGATGAGAGGTGAATACATTTCTCTTAGAATATAATTATTTCCAAAATGCCACGCATAGTCATATTTCAAATCAGTATTCTATTATAAATTAATAGTTTAAGACTAGACCAATTAATTAATGTTGCATAGCACAGTTCCTAGACATAAAGAATTTGTCGTACGTCAGTGAAATGTCCCGTTCGCGGCCAACGTCAAAATTCTGTTAATTAATTCAGCTCCTGCATGCCTCTCGCTTTTATATATATTCACTTTTTATCTGTGGCCGGCACGGGTCGATAAAATGACGTTTGCTGTTTGGTACAGGTAACAAGGAGTAGCGATATTGACAGTGATTATGCTAAAAAATTTCTTGGTATTTTCCGTTTGTATCCCTTAGCTCCTTGCGACTCTCTTGGTGTCGTTTGTCTAACTGGTTGGAAGTCTTCTAATGCTTCTTTAGTACTGCGGGGTCACCATTCGAGCATCTTTTGACATCATCGGTTCTTAGAGCCGTCTTACAGTGTGTGTTGGCAGTGATGACTTGGAAACGTGGTTGCTAACTATGGGCCTCATATTTTATAACATAAGTTATTTAAACTAGCTTCAATTAAATAAGCATAATTTTAATAAGTTATCAGCTCTGCCTTTTTAGTGATGGAAAAGTTGTGAAAAGAACAGACAAAATATTTCTTTACTTAGCTGAACTGACAGAAATTCAGTTAAGTAAAGGAATTTGCTTATTGCTAAATTATCACCCTAAATTTACTTATATCTTTTTTTTCTACATTCTTTACCGTCCTCATGATATTTCTTTTTTATTAATAGGTTTAAGTAAATTTCTGTTTTACATAAATCACTTCGTTGTGGAAGTTAATTGATATTTTGCCGCTTTTTAAACGTAAACTCTGTTCATTTGTAGTGACTCTACCACCGGTTTTGAAGGCAGATAATATGGGCTAGTGTACTACATTTAAACCTCGCCAGAAGTTTATAGTTTGCGATCGAGAATGTGTTACGTAAGCGGAGATCTTATGGTGACCATTTTTTATTGTTAGGGTCATCGGACACAGCCGGTGTCACATTGTACTTTTTTTATAGATTGTAGAGATTTAGTGCCCTCTGTAAGGTGCGGTGATAAATTTATTGGACCTTATCACGTGGTAATGGTATGGAAGAATAGTATTATAGAATTTTCTTTTTTGTATTCTGGTCCGTTCATTGACTTATTGACTTCAACTCGACTGTAAGTTTTAAGAGATTTCAGAAAAAGTTTTTAAGTTTCCTTGCATATTATAAAACAAAGTCCCCCTCTGTCTGTCTGTCTGGGCGCGAAAAACTCAAAAACTACGGAACAGATTTTCAAAATGTTTTTACTAATGGACATGTTCATGAGGCAAGTTTTAGAACATAATTTATTATGTTTAACTATAAGTTTGCTGAAATATAAAAGACAAACTGGGAGCCTTATAGGCGTGTGCTTCGAAAATTATAAACGATACTTGAAATGAATATAGTAGTGGACATAAAAGCCCGCGAGGCTACATTATGTCTAACTATTATAGTTAGGTCACAATAACCGCGTTTTGTTTAATTTTTCAATCAGAACACTGGTACAATCAAAAGATTATGACATTCCTATCATGATATTAATCCTTATCAAAATAATTATTTTTCATTCCATAATTAAGTTTGTTGATGTATCTGTAAATTTCTGTGTTGAACTATTCTAATTGGACCTATCCTTTAGAAGTTACTACGGGTTGTTGTTTTTGAAAACTATTGTTGATAAATAGAAGTTACGTTCCCAGTTATTGCTGTAGCAATTAAGAATTTATTAGCGCTATAGCTTTAAGTTTGAGCTTTAGCGTTTATGCAGCTTCAATAAAGTTTTTACTTTATTACTCATGCTGTTAGGTAAGAGTTTATTTGATATTTTTTATCCACAATTTCTTTTTTCAAATCCATTTTCAATTTAACTATCTAATATTATAACAAAGTTTTTTTTTCTGACCTGGTCATTGACTTCGAAATCGATTTTAATTATTTTTAAATTGATATTAATAGTGCGAATTTATTCTCAGAGTCATTTTGTATAATTGCTGCACCAATTTGCGGTAATTAAATTGGATATGCGATACGATTTTAAATTTGAACGAATGATTTATTTTTATAGATTACGTTATATTTTTAGGTCGACTATAATAATTCGATATCTCACCTTCTAAAATTTAGTACAATTGTTAATTTTTATAGTCCGTTTTCTCTTTTCGAATTCACAAAACGTTAAGTGAATTGATGGCTGATTAATTAAATTAATTAAACAAATAAATTACAGAGATCGAGAAATAAATATTGATTTATTGGGTGATGGCATTTATTGCTTGGGAGTCTTTGCCGCGCCTAGATCTTAAGCTCGTTTTATATTATTCTGATATATAAATACGCTGAGCTATAAAGCGTTGAACCCTTCCATACTATGACTTATGTATCCATACTATCTTCAGCCTATTATAACTTTGGTGCCACATGCCACTTTCAAAGCATGCAAACCCATTTTAGCTAATTAACTTTAATTATAATTTATACCATTTGTAAAATTATACAGTTAATTTGCTCCAATAGTTTGCAGGCTTTTTTAACCCACGCAAAATGGCGGCTCATGCTGTAAAGCAGCATCAGGTAATTCGAAGACGGACTTGCAATCGCTTAGTGAGAAGATGTTTATTTCTTGCCATCGACGTAGTTTTGTAACTTTACGAAATGTAAAGCCAGTGAACACCCCGCCTGCAATGGCCACTTGCCTTTGGTCTCTTGACTGTCGGAGTTGGTGGCTTTGATGTGTAGAGAGCTGTTGTAAAAGCTTGAGCTGAAGTGTAAATGGTCGGGGCAAATCGCTCGAAGAACCATAAGTAAGTAGCGGCACGAAAAATTGTAGCCTAGGTAACAAGAAATCTTTGGAACTTGAAACTCTAAACTATAATAATTACAAACACATATAATCACACATGCATTTACACTACACACAAGCACACACATTAAAATTAAATAATATAATTTTCATTGGATAAAAATCATTACTTTATTAATTAATGGCTAAATACTATTTATTATTTAAGTAATGATTGTTTTGCCTGCTTGACAGTTCCCATGCGCACCTATCCCCTCCACGTTTCGTTCAGCGCTAGACTTACTTGCCGCGACTTGTACAAGAACGGCGATCTTACACCAATAACCGCAGCGTTGTGAGAAACTAGGTTGCAGGACTACTTCAAAAAAGTCGTACGGAGTCGCTGAAGGCTAACTAACTGAAGACATTTTCTTATTTTATTTTATTCCACTACAAGTTAGCCCTTGACTGTCATCTCACGTGCAAATTATGATGCTGTCTAAAATGGTAACGGGCTTACCTGTTGGAATACATTTCTTCACGACATGGTACCGGAACGCTAACTCGTTTAGTATCACGTCTTTGTCGGTAGGGTAACAAGCCACGGCCGAAGCCTCGCCCCAGGCAATTCTGAAATTATGAATTCCCGAATTGCCTCTGCTGGGATTCGAAGCCGTGAACTCTCAAAATCGCAACAATCACCGTTGCTCCAGATGGTCATCAACAAAATATGTCTAGCAGTAGACGTTTACTAGTCAGAATGTTAATGATGTACTGTAGACTTCTTTATACTGTGAAACATTCGGCAGCGCATAACTCGAGCGAAACGTTATCTGTACGCGCTTAGTGCTTACGGGTCGGCAGGCCAACTGATAAGAAGCGTCTAGTTTGCTAAAGTGTAAGGCGCAAGCCACACAGATATACGTCTCGCGCTGAAGTGGCGCGAACGTATTGCCATCCGTTTTCCATCCTTTAAATACGTACAATGTTTGAGTTGGAATCCCAGCACGCACCTCTAACTTTTGTAAGTTATGTGCGTATTAAGCAACTAAAATATCACCTAAATATCGAAGGTGTGTGGAGTCCACCAATCCGCACTAGGCCGGCTTGGTGGACTACGGCCTTAACTTTTTCTCATTTTGGAAGACCCGTGGCTGGTAATGGGTCCATGTGATGATAGTGGAAGTGTGCAACTAAGGCCACACTGAATCATTTAATCTTTGTTCTTAGTGTCGTCCTAGAGGTTTGACAGCACATGAGTCGGAAATATGCACAGATATACACCTGGTGCTGACATAGTGCGGACGTCTCGTTCCATCCATCCATCCATGAGCATCCTCAGGAGATGTTTACTTAACAATTATTCATTGTAAAGTCAACATCTCCTGAGGATGCTCCGGTTAAGAACCGAAACGTGCGTAGAGGGTACATTGCCGGGGATCTGTTTGGTGTGGAGTATACGGATTGAAGAAATTATAAATTACACCATACAGATTCTCCTGCTGTTCGCGGAGTATAGCAAATTAAGCTTAATTTTCACAATATTGACGTTTGTCTTTAGCTGTGTTGAAGTTTACGTCGGTGTGCGACCAACAAGAGTATTTAAATCCCGCGGGATCGTTTCCCTTACGCTTGTCCGAAATGAAACTTTAACTATGCCCATCCAGGATACATGCGATGTGTGCGCTAAATTTCATTAAAACAATGATTGAGTTCAGTGAAAATATAAATAATAAACAAATTAATAAATAAACTTAAACATAAACACAAGTTCGCGTATATATTTTTTCTAGCCAAGCACGCCCTATCTGGATCGACAAGATGAAGCTCCTATAATATTATAGTTATTAGGACATTGGGTGTTTTAATGTTGGCAATAAGCTTACTAGTTCAGAATCTTTTAAAAAGATTTAATGCATGGAAGTAGATTATGAATTTGTAGAGAGACATAAATAAATCTTAAAATTACTCGACAACGTTAATAGTCAAAATGTAGATCGTAATATCACACACGCGTTTAACTTATCTGTGAAACCTATATCTAATGTGAACGTGTTTCAATTGGCTGCACTATAAATCGCGGCTTAAGTGAGGTGTTATCTTAACGCAGTTAAAGATTACACGAGGGTATGCACCATTGTAACGAGTGACGCGATAAAGTAAATAAAACATGATTCTGGTGGTTAATATTAATAGTATGAACTTATATATATATTATTGTAAACATAAATCAGATATGCTATTTCACTTATTTCTATTTTTCATAGTCTAACAAAAACTCTTTATATAACCTAAGTAGTAAGTCTCTAAACAAGTTTTAAATTTTCACATTATTTTTATATCGTAGCGTATTAAAAATTGTTGTAAATTAAGGGTTATTTAATGCTAATCGATATTATCTTAGCCCTTCATTTTTGCTGAGTTTATAATAATAAGTTTATTTCAATTAACAGTTACACAGTAAATTAAAAATAGTACAAAATAAGGCAAACATAAGGTCATGTGTATCATGAAACCCAAATTCGATAATACTTCTGTAGTGCAAGACTGAGTCGCAGATATTATCGCCCATCTCTGGAGCGAGAACCATACACTTAAATTAAATCTAGTGAGATGAATAAAAATTTTTCATTAAGTAACTATGATAAATATATTTTAAGTTTATAAACCTTTTTTTCATATGAGGGCACTGCGCTGCATTGTTTAAACTTTTTAATTTTATCACTTGTTTGAAAAACCGCTAATCGCTCCGCCTACCAACCCGCTCATCCTATCTCCCATCATTACCTTTGACCGTGCGCTTCGCAGTAAAGGCCGATGCGCAGGCGCAGATAAACCGAACTATCGACTTTCCCTACCTTTTTAATTAGATTACTTTACTTAAACTTTAACGAAGTACAGCATTCCTACTCTTAGAAATTGTTATAAATTATTCGAAAAACGTGCTCGTTATCTCTTGGAAGTATTGGATTTTGGTTGTTGATTACTTTTATTATAGTGACAAATTAGTCTGGGGACCTTTTGTATAAGAGATTATAATCCCTGCCTGTAACTGTACGGGTTTGTGCTGCAGTTGTGCTATGCTCATGTTGTCCTAATCCTAAGGTTGCCGGGCAAAGATCGCTACTAAGCGATAAGGCTGCCTTTTGTATTCTACCCCCATCTTTGTGTTTCTCTCTATTCTTTCTTTATTTCCTATTTCCATTGGTGCGTACAAATAAAGAGTATATATTTTTGTTTTTTATGAAATTTTATCTTGACTCTAGTGATAATGCATGGAACAAGTTGAAGCAACTCATGCCCGTAATTAATTTCTGCACTGCTCCTCACCAGCATTTTAAATTGCTTGATGGCAGTAATATCACAATTAGCTGTAACCGAAACTAGAAGAAATCCGCACTAGGCCAGCGTAGTGGACTACGACCCTAACCCCTCCCCATTCTGGGAACCGAGACCTGTAGTAGGCCGGTGATGAGTTGATATGATGACGATGAAAATCTCATTAAGCCAAATTAACAAAATTTGATTCGAGCTTATTAGATTCTAATAAGAAAATAAAAGAAGCTAAGATAGCCTAGTTACAAGTTCCAGTCTCGTTTTTGTTCTTTCCGAGTTCGATTCCCGGCACGTACCTTTAAATTTTCGGGGTTACGTGGGTCTTTGATGTATGGATGGGAAAACCAACAATATTACATGTACTATATAAGTTAGGATAATATATAAGTAGTAGCACGCAACGCTCAACGGTCTCAACGCACGCAACGCTCAACGCACGTAACGCTCAACGGTCTCAACGCACGCAACGCTCAACGCACGTAACGCTCAACGGTCTCAATGCACGCAACGGTCTCAACGCACGCAACACTCAACGCACGTAACGCTCAACGGTCTCAACGCACGTAATGCACGCAACGCTCTCAACACACGAAACGCACGAAACGCTCTCGACGCACGCAACGCTCTTGACGCTCTCAACGCACGCAACGCCGTTGACCGTTGAGCGTTGCGTGCGTTGATTGCGTGATTGCGTGCGTGAGGCGTGCTTTGTGGTGTTGCGATTATCTCGTCGGGTGTGCGTCAGGCATGAGTTGCGGTGCTGCGATGATCACGTCTGGTGTGCGTCAGGCTTGAAATGGCGGTAATGCTGCTGCGATGATCACGTCGGGGTCACCACTGTACGGGAGCTATGGTGATACGCTCGACCGTAACAATAGGAAGATCTTCCTCCGAGCGGGTGATCGTGCTCGGGGACCGAGGTCCGAACATTCATTTTTGGAAGTTGTATATATAGGCATTCTTCGTGAACACTTCGCTAGCGCGATGTAGGATTTTTAGTAGCGCCATCTAGTTATGTAATGTGGAGACCGCCACAAACTTAACCGTATATAACTAACCCGGCTAAGTTTGTTGAGGGCTTCTTCTTAGACTAGGACGCGTTTGCAACCCTCGTAGCTTTAGTTTTAAGTTTATGAATATGGTTATCTCTATCATCTCACTACTGTTTAATTCTCATGTAATGTACGCTATCAAAAGTGCCAACTATGGGCCTTCTTGAATAAAGATATTTTTGACTTTTGATTTTGACTTTGATAAGTTAGAAGTTAGTTATAATACAGCTACAGTTATAAGTTAGTAAAATTTAATGCATCGTAAGTTTTATTAACGCACCTACTTATCAACAGATGGTTTTTCGTTGGCTGGTGTTGTATACGGGATTAAGCCCATTACACATAGATTCTACAAGGTGTTTATTAGACGTACGTTAAAATGTTAAAATCGGTTTACGGAGATGATAATAAATATTGGCCGTCAAAAAACACTTTACGATTCGTTTTCAATTCAAAATCAATCATACATGTACAAAATGTTGATCCCGCAACGTTTCTCACGATGTCTTCTAAGCTACAAGTGAAAAGCGATTTGTGGAAGACTAATAATGTATATTTCTACTAACACTAATTAGAATCCTGTAATCGTGTATTTAGAATAATTATAAGGTTCAAACTGTTTCTTATTGCTACGCACTGACAGGGCCTAATGAAAGGCATGGATGCAAGTAAACAAATAAAAAAAAAATCTAAAACACTCAACGATTTTTTTTAAATTACCCAAAAAAAAAAATTTCATAATATCTAGCTGTAGCAACGATACCAACGTCCATTTGGCTCATTTTATTCAGAAGAAATCTACATGAAACTCAAATTTGCACCATCCAAAGTTTTGTTTACTATTAAAAATCATTTTTTTTTGTTTTTCTGAGTGATGTGGTGTCGGTGGTGAAAAATTATTCTATTTGGTGAGATATCTAAGCGGAACCAACAGCTTCCAAGCAACCTTGCCATTTAGAAATGTAACCTTCTGTAATTAATGTGTTTTCACACACTACGCAATGTTGGGAGTATCTTTACGTGAACAAATCAGGAATGAGGAGATCCGCAGAAGAACCAGAGTTACCGACATAGCTCAGCAAATCGCAAAGCTGAAGTAGAAATGGGCGGGGCACATCATTCGGAGAACCGATGGACGTTGGGGTTCTAAGGTGCTGGAATGGCGACCCCGCACAGGTAAGCGCAGCGTTGTTCGGACCCCAAAAAGGTTATAGACGACATAAAACGAGTCACTGGGAGCCGCTGGAAACAGCGGCCCAGGACCGTGAATTCTGGAACTTCCTACAAAATACCTATGTCATGATGATGATCGACGATTACGATGTAAGATTTCCTTATTTACTATTAACGATGTTTTACTATAGTATTGATTTTAATTATTTACAATATATTTAGTTTAAGTTTTAAAGAGTTATCTTTATCAAAAGTTATGACTTCAAACCGTTATTATTGCCGATATATAATTGCTGGAGAGACGCTGTCATTTCCGAAGTTTTTATCGTGTATTTTAAATATTATATATATTCTCATAAATCCATTTTTTTCTTATTTCATTACGTAGTAAAGTAGGGAAATAGCGTACGCAAATACATATTGTACAGAGAGGGTGTTGCGGGCAGTGCTCTCATAAATTGCACCACACCACATAACAGTGGTAATTGTTTTCACCGTATATAAAATATAAAACATTTATTACAATATTTCAGCTTGTCAGTCTGTCTATTGAAATTCGAGCGTGGCTTATCG
This sequence comes from Pararge aegeria, assembly GCF_905163445.1. Classification (NCBI taxonomy): domain Eukaryota; kingdom Metazoa; phylum Arthropoda; class Insecta; order Lepidoptera; family Nymphalidae; genus Pararge; species Pararge aegeria. Next base: position 1,645,636 of record NC_053195.1, on the reverse strand, counting down.
ATAATTGGATATCATTACATGGGATTACAGCTGCGATGTGTGTTAATGAAGTGTAGGAAAGTCAAACTGGATACGACTTTTATGTTGCCGCAAATGTAGCTTACCCGGGATGACGAATGATGGTGAAGATCCTTTTTTGTCAGAGTTCAAAATATTGACGTGCTAATAACTTAGCATTATTTTTTAATCAGCATGGTTGGTGTAGTTCTCAGCATGTTCAACTACGGATCACGAGGCTCTAGGTTCGAATCCCAGGTTAGACCAAAATAATAATTGATATTGTTTATTTTCTGTTAAAAATAAATTACAGTACCAGCCTGAAGTTAGGAAATTTGCGATATCAACCTCTGGGCCTCGAAAAGCACGTTAATCCGTCGGTCTCTGTTATTATAATTTAAGTGTAATGTAATATTCGTAAAGCCCACCATCCCGAATTTGGGCAGCGTGGTGGGTGTACGCTCTTAAGCCGTCTTTCCTGTTTGAGACGAAGCCTGTGCCCAGCAGTGGGATGGTAATACGATAATGATTTTTAATCACCAGTGGTTTTATTAGAGTTAGGCCCAGAATTTAAAAGCGTAAGAAAGAAAGAGATCGATTATTGATATGTATGTAAATAATACAAGGTAAAGTCAGCTAAAAATAAAAAGAAGTAATTAGTACAGAGCAGTAGCAATTATTTTAATTGCAGTATCAGTAGTAACAACAGAGCTTTTGTAAGTACCTTTTACCACCATTCTTATTTTTGCCAAACAGTATTTCTGTTGTCCGATCAGAAAGTCGTGGTTTCCTGGTTTCCAAGCAAGCACGAGTGGCTTAAAACCTACACCTTAAGTTTATAGACACATGGGACATTTTGTAGGACGTATTCTTTCCCCTGTGAAGTGTTGCTCTGTTTACTGGCAATGAATTTCCACTTACCATAAATATGTCTTCTGCTGAGATCGTTTTACGAAGATTATTACTACAGAAAAATCTATCTAATCGAAAATAAATTAAAAAAATCATGAAAATAAATTCTTTTTTTTCCTCTACATGTTAGCTCTTGACTGCAATCTCACCAGCTGGTAAGTTATTAAGCATTCTAAAATGGAAGCAGGCTAACCTATTAAGGCAATGGCAGTTATATTTAACCCACGCTTATCAGTTTCTATGTGACATCGAATCAAAAGCAACCAGTTAAAACGAACTAAAATTGTATTATTATTACATTCGGTAAGTACCATTCGACTGGAGTAATTGCCAAAAATTAACATCGTTCCCATAAAATCTAGATTGAAATGATCTCACTAGTTTTAACTACCGTACGCCAAATTGTATAAATTACAAATACAATAAATCAGTAATCACGTATGCCTAATAACAATTTCTATAGAGAGAGAGTCGATTCTCAAGTTGTTCAATACGAGATGTTACAGTGTGGCCATGAGTTTTGCACATTGGTGTAGCGTATGGCAAGCGGCCAGAGCAGTGCCTAAGCTACCTGCCATTAAGAATGCTATAATATAATAACGGGTAATGTAAGTATAGTGTAATGCTATAATAATGCTATAATATAATGCTTGAACATAATATAATATTGCTATAATATGTTGCAACGGACTTAGTTGCTATAAGTTTAAACTAGATGGCGCCACTCGTTCATTGTCTCGCGCTATCGTTATGTCTACCCACGACTATAATGTGCATTTTTAGTTTGAGTAATTAACACATACTTTAACAGTGAAGGACAGCCATGAACTGACAAACCCGATAACTGACAAACCCCTCATAGGTTAGCTCGGTGCCATTTTAGACTATATCCTCACTAGAAATCATGTGAGAAAGACTTATTTCCAGTAGTAGAAAAGACGATGACGGCCCCAAGCCAGTCCACCGCTGATATCGCCAAGCCGTGGCTTTACGTTACTAGTTTTATAAAAGGCTGCCGCGAGCGCCAACAATTATTTCGGTAGCAACTACCTCCTGTTATTAGAGAAACACTTAGATATCTATCTCATCAGATACACAAATGATAAATTACTCAACGCCAAGTATAGATCAGAATTCTTTTATCATTCGTATAATGATAGACCCCTCATTTTTGATAATTGTCTAACTCTTAATCATTTTTTTTTCGTGACGGCGGGTTATTATTTCTTTCTAGTCGCCTTTTTGTGGGAGCGGAGACTTTGGAGCAATTCAATTTCGTGTATGGAATGAGGTTGACACGTTGAACAGTTCATTGTTATTGATATTCATTTGTGGTAATGAAATTTAAAGCATGTGATTGATTGATTCTTTATTTAATTAGGGATATTACTGACCGAAATGTATTGGATACCTATTCACTCTTGAGGTTTTTTTTATATTTTTATATTTAATAATATTTTTCTCAAAAATTCAAATTCAAAAATATTTCATTCATGTAGACCTTATTACACTTATGAAGCGCTTATACATTTAACGTGTTACACTAACGTTAGTGATGGTGATAACTGCATTCGTTAACTTAAAACTAAAGCTAGGAGGGTTCCAAACGCGCCCTGGTCTAAGAAGAGCCCACAACAAACTTAGCCAGGTTTTTTTTTGTTATTACCATCTCACAGTGTTTTCGGTACAGGTCTCCTCTTTTAGCACAGACCAACGCTCCAATGTGGGTTGGTGGGCTTTAACGACTGTTATCACGAGCTAGTGATAAAAGCCGGAACTGACGCTCAAAGTGCACGGTGGATTACACCACCAATTACTTAATTCCAGGCTGTTTCAGTATTATTTAACCGATATCCCCAGCCGGGGTTCGAACCTAGGACCTCGTGAAATGTGGATAAACATGCTAACCACTAAACCAATAGGTGCAGTTAAGTCAAATAATGTCACGCAGCAGAAGAAGTACAAGATTACAACCAACAGTCCCTTTTCAAGGTTCCGCACACATGCAACTTCTTGGAAAACATAAAAGCCAAGAAAACAGTGTAAACACGGTTTACGAGGTTACCGACCGAACAATATTTGCTATACAATAAAGCGCAATATTGCACGCTAGTATGCACTTAGTATGTTATAAAAGCTCCTTGAATAATTCACTCAAAATTATTTACTTTAAAATTAAGCTTGAATGTTTTGGAGTAATTTTGTTTTACTGTTTAATTAAACTTTCTTTTAGCGGTATACCTCTCGTCTCATGAAGACTGAAATTGTTACAAAGGAAAAAAAACCTTTTTAGAAGAAAGGTACCTTTGCAGATGAAACATTTGGTTGCCAAAGAGGTAACATTTTTGCACAGTACGTTCATCATCATATCAAACCATTTCCAGCCTACAGGGCATTGGTCTCCTCCCACAATGAGAAGGAATTATATAGAAACTCATATTATAAAGAGACTATAGTTTCTTTTTTTTTTTAGTTTTAATAATTTTATTTCTTAGTTTTTGAAATTTGTAATTATAGTTGGATATTTATTTAAGTTTTAAATTTTTCTAGTGTTTTTAATTTTTTTTTGTATAATTTTCACAGTTTTGTATTTTTGTTTTAATTTTTGTCATTTTTCAGGGTATTTGGCCTGAATTAAAAGCATTTATTTATTATTATAGCGCCAGGGTGTTGGTAACATTGCCACCAGTGAGCAGATAGACAGTTAATTTTTTTTTTTTTTTAATAGAAGTAGTGTAGGTTAATAGCACTTAGGTAATATTCAATATTTTTTTTGTATATTATGGAACATTAATAAAGTAAATTTACACGTTCTCAGGAGATGTTGACTTAACAATTATTCATTGTGAAGTCAACGTCCCCTGAGGATGCTCCGGTTGGGAGCGAAACGTGTGTAGAGGGTACATTTCTGAAGATTTGTTTGGTGTGGAGTATAAAGATTGAAGAAATTATAAATTACACCATAAAGATTCTACTGCTTTTCGCGGAGTAACAGCACATTAAGCTTAATTTTCATAATATACTCGTATCATGGTGTTCTGCAAAGTAATGCCTCTATGCACGCCACTGCACATAGGCACCTCGTGAGCTAGATTTATTTTATTATTATTTAAAAAAATGCGTCTTTGGCATTGTGATTCATTAAATTCCTACTATCTTTAACGCCATCAATCAGTATGGAACGCCCAATAAAAATTTCCCATGTCGGACCGTTGAACAGCTCAATCAGTGTTAAGCGAAATTATAAAGTAACACTTAATGATCGCGTATATTGTAATTATGTAGTGCCGGTGTCCTATAACCGGTTATTACGTGTATTAGATAGTGATGCAAGGCGCTGTTTTATATTGAAAGCGAAACTTTTTTTTTTGGTTTTGCTCTACAAGTGAGCCCTTGTCTTCAATACCATATGTAAAAAAAACGACTATTTACGAATGTATTTCGAAGTCCGTTGAAGGGCAAGATTTATTTTAATAATAAATAATAAATAAATAAATATACTACACACATCGAAATCTAGCCCCAAAGTAAGCGTAGCTTGTGTTATGGATACTAAGATGACTGATGAATATTTTTATGAATAGTTATTATACATAAAATACTTACAATATATATATAAACACACAGATATTGAAAAATATTCATGTTCATCACTGAAACATTTTTCCACTTGTGGGAATCGAACCCACGGCCTTGGACTCAGAAAGCAGGGCCACTGCGCCAATCGGCCGTCGCTGTAAGACCTTCATAAAACGTTTTGTGAGGCAGCTTATGCTACCAACGCTACTGCGCTACATTTTTTTTTTCATTCCTACAAGTTAGTAAGTGGGTAGGTGTTGATGCAGTCTAAGATGGTAGCGGGCTAGCCTGTTACGGAGTATGGTAGTCATACCCCTATTTGATATCCACGCGACATCGCACCGGAACACTAAATCGCTTAGCGGCACTTCTTTGTCGTTAGGGTGGTAACTGTGGAAAATTCAGAAATCTCAAACTCCCCCGGCCGGGAATCGAACCCGGGACCTCCAACTTAAATTCAGAGCGCTCACCGTTGCGCCAGAGGGGTAGTCAAAACATTGGAATATCCACTAGCTCCAAGCAATGAATAGTATAGATGTCTCCAAACAGTCTAACTGTTTTAGTAGCAGTAGAACTTTTCGTGACAGAGCTCGTCCGGGGAAGTACTATTGCCAGGCTAAGCAGCATTGTTGCAATGCTGTTGCCGGTGTAATTACAGGCATTTGAGGCACTTACGCCTCAAATTTATAGACACAGGGCTGTATGGTGCAGGACGTACTCCATGCCCTGTGAAGTGTTTTTCAGTTCATAGGCGATGTTTTTCCACTATATTATGAAAATTAAGCTTAATTTGCTATAGCAGAGAGAACAGAGAACAGTTAGAAATTATTAAAGATAAAAATGGGAGGTTCAAGTTGCTAAACGAAGAAATAAAATTATCAACTTCACCTCTATTGAATATATTCAGAGGCACCAATGGGGTGTGAGGGGCTTAGATAGATAAGGTAGAGTAGGGGAGTAGGGGTAAGAAAGGTATAGAACGCGACCCATTTGGCTAATTTTTCAGTTAACAATTATTCATTGTAAAGTCAACATCTCCTGAGGATGCTCCGGTTTTGGAGCGAAACGTGCGTAGAGTGTACATTGCCAAAGATCTGTTTGGTGTAGTGTATAAGGATTGAAGAAATTATAAATTACACTACACAGATTCTCCTGCTTTTCGCGGAGTATAGCAAAATAAGCTTCATTTTCATAATATATCATAAATTTCTGCAAAGTATGCTTCTATCCAAGGTTTTCCACTAGCCATCTGGTGAACGATCTGCTTGGTCCGTCAATTATGACGATAAAAAAAACGAATAGCTTGCAATACGACGATGTCCGATCTTATATTATTATGGTATTATCGATATGGTATTAGAAACGCGCGTAATAGTTTTTACTGATCGCAAAGTGGGAACAGATAATCGGAGCATTTAGCACCGTACAGTTACCTGTAATTGAGGTACGATTTATTGAGCCTATATTTTTAAATGAGAAACTGTAGCGCAAGTGTAGTTTGCAATCAACATCGTTAATCTCTTCTGGAGGAGACTGCAAAAAAGGAAGAGTTTCTTCAATACGGTTGTATTTTTTGAAGTTATACTTCTTTTGGCGCGATGGAGAAAAATAATGAGAGTGAATTTTTACGATGCGCGCGCACACCGACACCTGAATTCTACATCGTAAAGTTAGTTCTAGGTGGCATGAAAATCGATAGCTATATTCAAGTTGTATATTCTAGTATTTTTATATTTAGAACACGTGTTTCGTAACAGTACAAACAATGTGAATCAATAAATATCATTACGTTAATAAAACCTTTTTTATTTCAATAAAATCTTTTTGATTAATTTTAATACATTTTATCGTTAATCACTACTGCATTTTTTTCCATACGCCAAATAAGTATACATTCTAACGCCTGTACATAAGTACACACACTCTTTTTTTTTTAGTTTGTTTCCTCAGAAAAACGTAAAAGTTAGTAAATTCACTTTATAAAGTAGCAAGGAAAATACCTCTTAAGACCTAAAAATGTTGGTACTTATTGAACTATACGTTACAAGACCTTGCCTGCGATCTCACCTGATGGTGAATGATGTTGAAGTCTGAGATGGTAACGGACTAACCTATTAGGGGTTTATTTATATATATATATGTTTGTGTGGTACCTACCTCGACCAGACAAAATTCAGAGTTATAAATTCTTAAATTGCCCCTGCCGGTGATCGAAGCCGGGACCATCCATTCAAAATTACAACGCTCACCGCTGTGTCAGAGAGGTCGTTAAAATAGAGGAGGTTTGTAATTTTTTTTTCTTTTCACTATTATTTTACCCTTTATTGCGATCTGACCTGGTGGTAAATGAGTGGAGTCATCTGAAGATTTTCGATTAGATTGATTAGTGGAAGTAACCTCTAACGAAAATATTTCGCAAGGTTTTCGCAGACATTGTAAATAAAATTAGGATAGATTAAAAAAAAGGATTTGGCTATGTTTAACTTATATTTTTTTGCTAAAAAAAAGTTGACATGGAAAAGTTTACGGAACGGCCACGTAGCATTTTAGATCGCTTTTCGATTTGAATTCTTAAATAAGCCAACCTTAGCCGGGAGTCGAATCCAGGACCCCTTTTAAGGCTAGAGCATAATATTATACCGCTACGTTAGGATAGCCTATTAAACAATACAGTGTTACGTTTAACTAAGAAAGGCGCATCTTCAACGCACACATGCAAACTCCTTTTTATAATATACGATCGGAGTGACCTCACGCACACCGATGTAAATTCACCTGTAGCGACCCACTCGTGCGCACTGTCACAAACATAAGGGCTTGTTTACAGTGACAGGAATACGATTTATAATATTACTAAGAAAAAAATCCTTACTAATTCCAAATGCGAAAATGTGTTCGTTTGTCCGCCCTTCGCGCTCTTATTTAACATTTGTCACACAGTTATTTGAAAGAACAGAGGGTAAATTTCCTAGAAAAACAAACGTTTCCCAAGGTTTATTAAAAAAAAACCTTAAAAACGCACGAAGAGTTACTTATAAAAATAACTAAATGTTTTAGACCATAAAAGACGAAGTCAAAATAGGTTTCAAAAACCATATAAACTTGAGGTAAAAGATAAATTTTTGTTGCTATATCTACAAATAATATTATATCTCAAAATGTTTCAAAATTAATTTTATTGATAACTGTATTATGTATGCATGTTTTGGTACTTACTTAAAGCTTTTTGGATACTTAGTACCGAAAACACGATTAAGAGTCCAATATCACATTTTTACAAAAAGTTAAACGATTATCAATTTGTTTACATTTCGATTTTAACAAAGTAGACACCCAATATGCAAACACCCTTACTCACATTGATCAATATATACACGCAATCATCCATTAAATAAAAACTAACCCTATTTTAATGACACCGAAATTCAAATTGCGTTGAACTGCGATTTATAATACAATCTACACACACAAATCTAAGGTGTCGGGATTGTGCATGTGTGAACGAGACATCGGTTTTGAATGGATATATTACATGCTAGATCGATTTTGAACTTTATTCGTATAAATTAAGGTTTATTTAGATTTGAAGTAGGAAGTAAGATTGGATAGCGCACGGCAAAATGTAGCTCTAAGGTCGTGGGAAGGCAGGTCGATTCGGTTACGTTACTATTTTCAGTTATAACGGAGGTTTTTTGACAAGGCGCAATATAGATGGGATCGCTTTTTGTTTTTACTTTTAGTGGATTACCTTCTTTAGTTAATGGAATGTTTTTGATGTGGTACTTCACAGACTATTACTATGCTTAAGCTTTTGACTTTCGAACTTATTATTACTTTTACTTTCGAACTTTTTATTACTTTTACTTTTGATATTATTTTATTTACACAAAAGCTTTTTATTAGTGTTTCTGTTTGCGTTAAGGCATTATTATTTAATGTTGTCTTTATCCAATTATAATAAAAGGATACACGATTGAAAAGCTTAAGTTCGTATTAAATTTGCTTAGATTAGCAAAAATGATTCGAACTTAAGCTTGCTCTTTAAATTCTTGTCTTTTGAAATTGTCACTTACGAGTAGTGACAATTTTAGATGGTAATTTCAAAAATAGAACACAGGACTAAGTTTTTTGTGGGCTCATTCTTAGATCGCAATCCGCAATTGGAACGTTCGCTTTAGTTTAAAATTTACGAATGAAGTTATCACCAACCAAAAAAAATGTGGAAGGATTTAAAAGTGCCTTCTAGATTGAAGAAATATTTGACTTTGACTATCCACTCATTTTATACACATACCTTTCTTTTTTGACATTGAATAGAAGGAGAAACAATTCTTTCCTGTTTTTAACGTTTTTGTATATTTAATGCTTTTATTAACTCTTTTCTTTATATCAAGATTCATATTGATCAGAAAGCCATTAAGTATGGTAATTTTCGGAACGAGACAGCTGAATAAATGGTCGGCTGCAAAGTTTATTTGTTTAAATTATTAATTGTGGATGTTCATCATCATATCAACCCATTTTCGGCCCACTACAGGGCACGAGTGTCCTACCAGAATTAGAAGGGTTTAGGACATAGTTCACCACAATACGAACAGATTGATGGACTTTACCGTTAAATCAAGGGAATGTTCTATAATTTATTGATTGACATTTTTTTTAATTCTGCATAAAAATAGCACTATTAAAAATTAATTAAAAATTCATTCACTTCTCCGCTTCTGGGCTTTCGAATGCCCAAGCATCCGACGGTCAGGGCTCCAAAGGGAGGAACCTCGTCTCAATATAAGGTATATTGTCAGGATGTTTTCCTTCACCGTTAAAGCAAGTGAATATTATCAATTGCTTGGAGATAGGTATGTGGTTTAAACTCGCCCCCACGGAAGTGAAGCCGATGTCCTAATCACCGCTAGCTTTAGGATGTTAGTCAGATTGCACATCGCCAAAAAAATATTCACATGGTATTCACCTTCTCCTTTTGGAGATTGGTTGAGAATGTTCTAAATATAAGTGATAGATCAACTTTAACATACTTCTTAGATGCCGCGCTCGAATAGTACAATTAGAAGTAACTTGTTAATAGTTTAATGGTAGGTTTTACGTATCATGACTTATGCATACTCTTTAGTATGTAGTGTGATGGTATACGTTCGCATTGTTATGATCCGTCTGAGATTACTAAAAATAGTTTAAGAAACAGACATTGGAACTCTTAGTAGCATTTTCTTAGCGATTGCTGTTGCAAAGCTAGCTGTAGCATATAATATCCCAGCTTGATGTGAATGTTTAATTTCAAAAGTCGTTTTTTTGCAAAGATCATTTTTGTTGGATATAATATCTATTGGCAAGTATGAGTAGCTTTACTCGCGTTGAAGTCTTTTGTTGAGAAAATACTGTGATCGTGTTCCACATCTGGTAAAGCAAAGGTACCATTATTTACAAAAATATACGAAAAACTTATTTCAAATTCATTTCACTTATGGTTTACTAATAAAAAATAGCACTCACTACATTTTTGTGGAAAAACAGGTCGCTTAACACTGGAATTAAAACAAAACGAGTTTATGACTTACGCCATAAATACTCTATTGTGTTATAAATTTGATGCATTGAACGTTTATACATTTAAATGTATGGTGACGATAGATCAGATAACAGTTGTTAGCAGCCCTCTTCCCGCGAGTGTCGTGCGAGGCGACTAAGGGAATATAACGGAGAACGGGCAACAGCGTCCTCTGTACTACTACTACCATCAACTGCGCTCACCAGGCCGTCTGCCCAGCGTGGGGATCACGAGCAAACACTCACGTTGAGAGAGGCCTTTAGTTCAGGACTGTTAAAGACAATTGAAAATTAAATTAATTACAAAAAAAAAAACGTTTATGTAAAATGGAAACAGTTCCTCAGCCTTTGATCCGCCCGCCAACTTTTACCCTATTACAAAACAACATTTAATTATTAATTTTTACTTCATTAGTATGCAAATAAAGGTTAGTAGAATGTGATTACGATGGCAAATTAAGTTTGGTATTAATAAAAAATAATTAAACGATTACTAAAATAATCTTTGTTGTTTATGTTTTATATTAAATGGAGGTATTTAAATGGATACTATTGGTTGATTCGATTCTAGTTAAAATTGGGTTAATGTGAGTCGAATTGGTTTTATGTTGTTTTTAAATGGAGAAGGTTTGCTCCCGTGAGAAATTCTAGTAAAAAAGCTAGTTACGATCGATAATTATGTATGATGTTTTTAATGAAATCATTACAATAAAATATAGAACATAATAATTAACTTAAACTTCATCATTTCATTCATTACTTTGCAGCTAATGCCTGCAAGGAAAGGCCTCAAGAATGCTGGCTGTAATATTCTGCCTGACTATTGATGTTCGCATAAATTCTTTCATTTCGTTAGTTAAATGAATGAAATTTACATAAGGTAGATAAAATGGTCAATAACAATAATGACCCGATTGGCGCAGTGGGCAGTGATCCTGCTTTCTGGGTCCAAGGCCGTGGGTTCGATTCCCCCAACTGGAAAATGCTTGTGTGATGAATGCTTGTGAAATGAACGTTTTTCAATGTCTGGGTGTTTATCTGTATATTATAAGTATTTATGTAAATTATTTATAAAAAAAATAAAAAATATTCATCAGTCATCTTAGTAAGACAGGCTACGCTAACTTTTGGGTATTGTTTTAGTATATTTATTTATATAAAACTAGCAAAGGTTAACTAAAATTAATATGCTTTTTCAAGAATATAATAATATGTTCATGAACTTTTGTTTCTTAACAAATTGTTAATCGATGCTTTATATTGGAGCTATTAATACGTCGAGAATTTCTCAAATTATTTTTATGAACTCGGATGTTACAATACTGTGTCGAATCGCTTGTTCTGATTTATTGTTGCGATTAATCTAAAGGCTCTTTTTTCCTTAACATTATATAAATATGGGAGGGAACGTGTTTTGTTTATATAACCGTGATGTGCATAATGTTGCATGATTTAAGGGCCTATGTTTATGCGACTTTAGCCATATCTAAGCTAAGCTAGTAAGCTAGTACTTGATTCGAAATAAAATTGATTTTTACTCTATAAGCAATTTTGAAACATCAAGTCAGTCTGTTTGTAGAGACTTTACCACCGGTTTAGAAGGCATATCATACTGAGAAGCCTCAGCGATTGCTCTCTTTTTTACATTAAAATATATTATTATTGCTTGGTTTTTGTTCACATCTATAAAAATGATATTGCTTTTTAGCAAAAAAAATCAATTTTGTCTTATTACAAAGATCGTTTTTGAAACATCAGAAAATCTAATATTACGTAATGGGCAAATAAGTATAATTTTTTATGTTAGGTATACTTTAATTTACATTAATGTTTAGCATTATTCTACAATGAAACTAAAAATAGGTATAGGATATCAAAAACGAGTATATAAATTTAATGATTTATAATAATCGTAATTAATTTAAAACATTTTATTTCACGCCAATTATAATAGTTGATTGAAATGAGTTCATCATGGTTTTTGTTTATGAGATACGTTGATGTTTTTTATAGCTGTGTTGTTCTTATTTGAGAATACCGTATTGAAATTATAAAAGCTTTTCTGATTACGTTTCACATTTTCTTAAGAGTCTCTCAAGTTTGTCATATAAGGATTTAAAGTGTTATTAAATATCCCTATTTAGTTTTATAACCCTATAAAGTTCTGAGTGCTGCTAAATGAGGTTGAAAGTACTTAAACTATTAATAATCTATGTTATTATTTCAAACTAAATGTTGGTCCTAATAAATGCTGGTCACCTTAATAAGATTGACTTTAATTTACACAGTAAAATAATTATGAAAAATTTTCAGGACGTTTTCTTAGTTACCCTTTAAAATTTTGGGATGAAATAAAATATTTATTTCGATAGTTTTCAATTTTTTTAATGACCAATAATTCATACTGATATTTCCTTAAGTGAAGCTGAAAACACTTTAATAAAAACATAAAATATATTTTATGATGGTATTGACTCCTAGAATTTATCAAAAAAGTTGCAAAAAAAATATGTAAAGGAAAATAATTGCAAATTGATACTGACAAATTTAGTAAAATCGAATTGAATTATTTTTTTGTTGATGCCAACTATATCTATGCCAAACTTCATGATCGATACAAAGGTTGCTTCAAACCTCAGTAATATACAAACAGACACTGAAATTGTATCTGTGTCCTTTATAATATTAGTTAAGATTTTGCAAATCTCCAAGCTAAAAAGTGTATTGTAAGTGGATCGCAAAAAAGTGAAAATAAATAAAAACAAGTGTCTACAGAACACCTTTATATCGATTAGATACGAGTTAATCTTTAATACATTTTTTTGTGAATTTTATTTTATAAAAACGTTTGAACAAGCTAGTATGTCGTTCAAAAGACAAAGGCATTTGAACCGGACACTGAATTACATAAGTTACTCAAAGGTTATGGGTTCGGACCGATGTAAATTTTTGTAAACCAGGCGATCGAACTCGAAAACCTCGTGGTCCCGTATTGAACATGCGTCAGTGTGACACGCAGAGTCCGTTGCTCTATAACATAATAAAACACGTCTTTTGAGTCATCTGCTAGTCAAGCCACTTACAGAATTGTCTTTATTAAGTAAGTCCACATTAAGAAGTGTAACAAAAACGACCATCCTGTTCCGTGCCTTACTGTTCTCGGGCTGGCCTTAATTCCCGGTATCCAACAGGTTTGTAGGCACATGGCCAATAGAAAAAATCAAATAGGAACAAGATACTGTGCTTAATGACAAGCGACCACAGATTACAGACTCTGAGCTAAGCGCTCATTAGTAGAGTAAACAATATCGCCACACTTCAATACAATTTTGAATTTTAAATCTCCAGTTTTAAGGTTGGAAATTACTTGAAGGTGTCAGGCCCTACAGGTTATGACTATATATATTCCTTGTTTGCACCTTTGGCCACTTAGCGGGCCGTTATGTTGTTTTGTGAAGATTCTCTGGCTATGCCCAGCCGATGCGGGAGGTTAGGGCCTATTTAGTAAAATGATAAACAAACCGAAATTTTCGATGTGTTTACTTTGAGTGTGGACTCTTTTATAATATTTTTTAGACAGTTCTTATTTAATCTACTTTTCTTCGGATATACAGCTTCTGTTATGGAGCGTTTAAGCATTCGTCTATCATTCGTATATAATATGCATTTAAGTCGATCTTTTAGAGGTTACACAATTTTTTGGATGTCTAATTAATACTTTACTATTTGTGACTTTAATCAATGTATCAGCTAGCAATAGATTAAGTTATGCTGAGTAAATGCCAACGTGATTTTCTTAACATATCTAAGAATCGAGAAAAACCGAAATTAACAGAGATGGAGTCTAGGGGTATCTGCTAAACTAACCTATATCTCTCTTTTTCGAGCTTCAATGACCGGGGGTCTAAGAGGTAGTAACATATAACCCAATGGGTCTGACAAATAAACAGTTAAAAATGTTGCAACTATGTAATAAAAAATATTATTTAATACGCATATCCATTATGAACTGTATGGTAAAGCTAAACTAAAACAGGCATGATTGCAGCGTTAGCATATCAACACATTGCCCACTTCACGGATTTCCTCCCAAAATGAGAAGGGGTTAAGGCCATTGTCCACCGCGCTGGCCCAGTACTGATTGGCGGACTCCACACTCCTTTGAGAACATCATGGAGGTTTCCACCCGATGTTTTCCTTCACCGTTGAAGCAAGTGATAATTAAATAGGTCAAAATGCACATAACTTGGAGAAGTTAGAGGTTAGAAGTTGGAGGCTGGGATTCGAACTCAGCCCCCCGAAAGTGAAGTGGGTGTCCTACCCACTGGGGTATCACCACTTCAAGCTGGAATGTTTATTTATTTATTTAATTTACTTAAACATCTTTATTGCGTAGTAAAGGAGAAATTAAAAATACACTTTTAAAAAAAAGAAGCAAGAGGCGACCTTATCACTAAAAATGATCTCTGCCAAGTAACCTTAACGATAGTACGCAATAATACATGAGAGACGGGAAATCGCAGTTACAATAAACTATACATAAATTTACACACTAAAGTACACACTACTAATATAATAATTAACTAATATAATAATATTAAAAGAGAAAAATTAAATACGATATATATTAATGTTATTGGTAATAAAAAAAATCTTCCACCTGCCGCTAACGTAACTCGCAAGTAACAGCTTTTTGATTATACAAATAAAAGTAGTTATACATATAAGAACGAACGTTATACGTAAAATTATAACAAAGCTAGAGATTTATGCGTGGGTTAAATACCTGTACAGTGATAACCGCTACATTGAGGTGAAAAAGGTTAGGATTGATCGTAAATATTGGTTTAATCTTTGCCTTCGACCAAAAGAGATAGCGGCCTATGAAAAATTGTTATGGATGGTAAAAAAATAACATATCATTTGTTATTGTATTACAACACGTTCACTAAAACGTTTGTCACTTTGCCGTTCTATGGAAGCATTTGTTTATATGTGTTACTCTCAACTCCTCATTTTAAATAGGTTGTCAAAATCTGAAGATTATTTGACAGTTTAACTAATTGGCTGGACCTTGGAAATTTTTCTTTTCCCCTCTAATATCATCATCATAATATCAATCCTTTACCGGCCCACTACAAGGCACGTGTCTCGTCCTACAGTGAGAGGGTGCAAGCCGTGGTCTACCATGCTGGTATAGTGCGGATTGGTAGAATTCATAGGCATATACGAGTAGTACGCAGTACTTAATGGAGAACTCTCAGGCATGCAAGTTTCCACGCGACGTTTTCCTTCACCGTTTTTTTTTATTTTAAATATTAATTTAAGTTTGTAATTAATTTTTCCATCTATATGTATTATTATGTATACCTCAAATTATAAGAATTATAATAGTAATAATTAATATCACATTAATCATGAAAATACGTTATGGTCGATGTTAAAATACGTTTATACGCATTTCTTCTTCTTAGTCGTTTCAGTCTTGACAGACTGGTCGTGGTCGTCATCTGGGTTTTTTGGCTCGCTTGACAATACTTCGCCACTCTTCTCTAACGGTTGCCTTTCTTGCGCATTCATGTAGAGGAGCCTCGATTGTGGCCTTCACTTGGTCCGTCCATCTCATCGGTGATCTTCCGCGTACGCATACGCATACGCATTTAACTATATTAAATATTATATAGTTCACCGTTTTAAGCAAGTGATATGAAATTAAAACATATACACATAACTCCCAAAAGTCAGTGGCGCGTGCCGGGCCTCGAACTCGGTCTCCACAAACTTATACACTAGCCTATCGCTGCTCCTTGTCTCCCTTCTCACTATGGGACGATAACCTGGCCCTGTAGTGAGCTGTTAACGGGTTGATATAATGATGATAAATGCTATTTACTCAATTGTTTAATTAGGTCTGTTACTGTACAGATAGTGGATAGAAGCAGACGTTACTTTGCGGAAATCCATGATATATTATGAGAATTAAGATCAATTTGCTATAGTTCCACTACAACTAAAACTAAAATTACTACATGGCTACTGCAAATGAGCTATGATCAAACGGAAGAGTTCGTTCAATCAAATATATGAAATCCCTAGTCATCCTTTAGTACGTATCTATAATATAAACACACACACACACCAACACACACAATTTTGTACAATTGCAGTGCCACCCTTGCTAGTATTTTAAGTGCGATTGTAACTGTTCCAAATAAAGATTTATTATTATTATTATTATAACTCAGCTCTTAACCGTTATCTCATCTGCTGGTAAGTGATGATGCAGTCTAAGATGGTACCTACTGGGCTAACCTGTTAGTGTACCAATACGCTTAATCGGTTTCTACGCGACATCGCACCGGAACACTAATTAGTTTAGCGGTACGTCTTTGTCGGTAGGGTGGTAACTAGCGACGCCCTGAAGCGTCCCACAAGACCAGACTGAACAGACACTTTATTTTTTCTGAAAAAAATCAGAAAAAATAAATTCTCAAACTGCGCCCGATCAAACCCGGGACTTCCCACGTATAATTACAGCGCTCACCACTGCGCCAGATTGTAAAGTTTATTTAAAGTGACCTCCTAAAAACTCTGACCTATTGACACTGTCTAGTTTGAGCTAGAAAACAACAAAAGTACCTATTTATCCATCTCTGTTAAAGATGAGCTACTGATAGGTATTCATTATTTAATGGCTTTTGTACTAATCACCTAAAACCTACATAAAGTCGGAAACCCAAATATAAATCAAAGCATCTCTTTGAGAAGGCAATCGATAAAACACTGATACAGTCACCTCTACTCAGCCTATTGTACGCGTCAACAATAATTTACTTCCCTAGAAATATATTGGCTTTTAGAACAACACGTCAAAGCGGATCGCGCATTTGATAACTTACGCACCGCACGTACCAGATTTTTTACACATACAATAAAATAAAATAATTGGTCTCGAATAAAAATAAGTCGCCTTTAAACTGACTATTTTTTTTAATATATTACAATAATTTATTAAAATTATTTCCATTTTCTGCAATATTTTTTCACTTTACAACTTAGTAAATTGAAAAGATATTGCGTGAATAATAGGTACTTCGTAATAAATAAATTTTCTGAGGATATGAGAAAGTTTTTAGAGATTTTGGATCAAACTTCTTATTTTTATTATCATTAGTTTGTCTGTAACCCTTAAAGGTTACATAAATTTGCTATAAGATCCGATTGGATCTTTTGTAAGAATGTTTGTACGCTTTAGAAAAAAAAGAAAATCTTGTCTTGTGTGTTGAAAATCGATGAATTTGTTGAATTAAAATGAAGCACGATAGAAATAAATATTATAAAAATTTGCAAGGCAATCAGTATTCTCAATTGCGTTTTCAACGAAATATGTGCACTCACCTTTACAAATAACTTATCTTAAGAACGACAAATTTAATAGGAACTTGTAATGAGTTCTATTGTAAAGGAGTAAAGTCTAAAATTTATTGTTGCGTGGGTCAAAGTTGATTGAGTTTAGATGGTTCTTCGCATGGGTTATTAAAATACAATGCTGGTTGCAAATAAGCGAATGTGTGACATCAGTGAGTTGAAAGCGTTAGAACGACAATATATTTCTCAGGTTAAGCCACTTTAGGGTTGACAAACTTGTTCTTAGAAATATCTTGCATACTTTATAATATTGCTATTATAAACCACCCCACTTCTCTGGAATGGATTGCCAATAGACATAAGACAGTAAGTAAATCATTAAGAATCTTCAAAAGTCCTTTAAAAGAATATTATTAATCTAAGGAGTCATAAACTTATATATTTGCTCTGTATGTATTTGTATATATTTATATATATATATATGTGTATGTATTATTGTTATATATAGTAGATGTAGTTTATGTTATGGCATATTTTTAAAATGGCATTTTCCCGTTTCCATAATCATTTTCTTCTTTCATTAAGGGTTGTCTGGAGGAGATCGCTTAGTGCGATAAGACCGCCTTTGGGCATTTTTATTCTTCTTATATTTATGTTTTCAATTTATACTAACTTTATTCCTTAATTATGTGCAATAAAAAATTTATCTATCTATCTATCTCTTTCCACGGGTGTCGTACGAGGCGACTAAGGGAATATAACAGAGAACGGGCAGCAGTGTCCTCTGTACTACTACTATCTACTGAGATCACCAACCCGTCTGCCCAGCGTGGTGATAATGGGATACCCTCCCGTTGGGAGATATCCTTTGGTCCAGCAGTGGACTGTTATAGGCTATTGATGGATATAGCTCAATGGGTAGGACTTTGACTTCACTTTTGGTGAGCCGATTTTGAATCCCAGCACGCACTTCTAACTTTTCTCTATTATGTGCGTTTAAAGCAATACAAATATCACTTGCTTCAACGGTGATGGAAAACATCGTGAGGATACCTGCGTACCTGAGAGTTCTACATAATGTTACCAAAGGTGTGTGGAGTTCACAGCACTGGGCCAGCGTGCTGAACCACGGCTGTCCCCTTCTCATTTTGGGAGGAGACCTGTACCTTGTAGTGGGCCGGTAAATTATATGATGATGATGATGACATTATATTTAATGATCAGGCCTACTCCCTCCCAAGCTGTCCTGATCCCCTCCTCACTAGCGCGGGATCCCCAACAATCCCTTGGGGTTGTTGGTAGAGGTCCGGGAGGTATACAACGGGTTCCCTGGGCGTCTAACAAAGCCAATAAAAGGGACATGCCGTGGCGGTTTTTAGTTCGCATATACCCCCTTCAGAGGGGGGAGTCCGACATCCAAGAGTTGGAGGTAGCAATAAAGCTTTTCCACCACGCCAAAAAAAAAGGTAGAGCAATTTAGGCCAGCAGTGAACTGTTATAGACTATTGAAACTATTGATGGAAAGTGTGTAAAGTTTACCTTTGGAGAAATGTAAGCATTGAGAATTTTTGAAGTGTTTTTTTATGTGCTTTGTTTGCTTAATATAAAAGAATAGCTTAAAACACAACACGGCAAAAACACTTTAACACTTTAATAAAAAAAACAATCTTAAATAAGTCAACAATAAATTAACAATCTTTTTTTTTTTTTATTGGATCATTAAACTAGTAACAATCAATGACGTTATCATGACAATAACATAAATAAAAGAGATCTTAATGCAACAATCTTAATTAAGTATGTATACAGTTGTATGCAAAGGCAGTCTTGTTGCAAAGCTCTTACAGACAATCCTTAGTGAAAGACTTAAATGAAAGCCGGACAATAAATAAAACAAAAACAATATTAACTACAATAGAAATAGAAATATATGAGAAATAAACCCAATTATTATCAAACTCTAGTGACCGTGTCCCAAACCGACGGCTTTATGTGTTCTCCAAGGCACAAGGGTGATTTCCTTACCTAGCTAGTACCGAGGGTTTCCAATACAAAAAATAATGGGATACCTAAATATTACTAGTCCATCTGCGATATAACCTAGGACCTAGTGATCCGTGGTGAAACATGCTAGCCACTAAGCCAAAGTAACAGTTAAGACGAATAAATAATAAGTTGGTATAAAACAGAAAGTTTATTAATTTGTAATGGGTGATTTAGTACGGATTGCAGATATATGTAGGCTCATTATTCATACTGAGCTTGAATAATTTGAATTTTTCGTTACGACAGTACTGTGCGTGTGTTCGGACTCTCTGGTACCTATTTCCTAATTAAACATGCGTTATTAATGCCTCTATAATGATGCCCAAGGTGACTTAGGGCAACTGTTTTGATCGTATTGCATCATACACTATCGGTAGTATCATAGTATTATAAGTGTACAACGTGTAAATAATGTTTCAGAGGCTTTAGAGGTACATTATTAACTGCCTCTGAAAGTTATTTGTGAAACCAAACGCTAATAGTTTTTGAGCAAACTTTTTAATGTAAGAAATCAAATACGTTACAGGTACAGATAAAGCCGCTATCATCTCAGACTGCAACATCGCTGATTAAAGTAAAAGACAAACAATAATTTATCACTATTTTATAAAGG
Source organism: Pararge aegeria (assembly GCF_905163445.1). Taxonomy (NCBI): domain Eukaryota; kingdom Metazoa; phylum Arthropoda; class Insecta; order Lepidoptera; family Nymphalidae; genus Pararge; species Pararge aegeria. The sequence goes on along the minus strand of NC_053195.1, from coordinate 1,625,559 downwards.
TGAATTAGGTGGTCGCAATTAACGCAAAATTTTATTTATTTATTTATTCCCATCTTACATTTTTGTCATTACAGGAAGAAGTTATCCTAATACGACAATACAGCATGTTAAATAACATCGTTATATCAAACCACTCCCGTCCCACAGTGAGAAAGGGTTAAGGCCGTAGTCCACCATACTGGCCCGGTGCGGATTGGTGGACTCCACACACTTTTTAGAACATTATGTAGAACTCTCAGGCATGCCGGTTTCCTCAGGATGTTTTCCTTTGCCGTTGAAGCAAGTGATATTTTAATTGCTTACGCACATAACTTAGATAAGTTAGATGTGTGTGCTGGGATCCGAACTTGGCCCCCCAAAAATGAAGTCGAAGAACTACCCACCGATCTATCACCAATTGTACAAAATAACAACCATATCAGAAACAAACCTCATCATACAGGTAATATAAAAAGCCGAAACAATTATTCATTGTAAAGTCAACATCTCCTGAGGATGCTCCGGTTTCGGAGCGAAACGTGCGTAGAGGGTATATTGCCGAAGATCTGTTTGGTGTGGAGTATAAGGATTGAAGAAATTATAAATTACACCACGCAGATTCTCCTGCTTTTGAGTATAGCAAATTAAGCTTAATTTTTATAATATATCATGGATTTCCGCAAAGTAACGCCTGCTTCTATCCAATATCCAAAAGCCGAAACGTTTATAGATCACCAATGTCGTCTACTAAATGACTTTTAATATCTTAAATAAAAAAAAACAACTTATCGAGAAACAAAACATTACCGAATCGGTAAAATATAGTATGGGTGGTCCCATTAGAGGTGAACACTGACTTACTTGTCTATACCTCGTTTACATATCCAGCCAACATAAATTGTCATTACAACAATCATTCGGTACATTGAATCGATAACTTCAATCGATTCAGTATCGATTCACCGTTGGGCGCCATAAAGGCATGCGTCCACTCTATTTATGACGGGACGGGCCGTTTGTTACTCTAATAACGTTTTTTTAGTAAATTATGATAGTTAGTAGTAATCTGTAGTATTAGTATGTTGTTATTTTTGATTGTCTTTTTGCATCGTAATAATTTTGTTTTTCTTTTTTTTTTTGTAGACCTAAATTTATGTTTGTAATTATTGTTAAGTTATAAGGACGTAGTGTTTGTATTATATTTGTCATTTATGCCCCATTGAGTATGCAAACACTGCGTCAGACCATGTCGCTGCCGGTCCGCGAAAACCCGTGATTTTTGGTCCCTACTGAAAATCAGCGTTGTAGTATTCCTTGGCATTTACTGCCATGGTGCTGCGGCACGGAGCTGAGTGACCCGTTGACCACAACGAAGCAACATACGCCTAAATTATTGTATATTTTTTTTTCTTTTTCTCTGTCCTCTTGTTATTGTTTTTGTTATTATTATTCTATCATTTATTATTTTTCTTTTTTTTTTTTTTTTAATTATTAACAATGCTTAAGAATAAATTAAAAAACACTATTAAAAATTTATAAAAAAAAACTTCCACCCTCCGCTTGCGGGGCTTTTGAATGCCCAAGCAACCAGTGGTCAGGGCTCAAGAGTGAGAAACCTCCTCACAATACGCGCCGTTTCCGTTTTTTTTTTTTTTTTTATTATTATTATTATTATATGGTGTAGGTTTAAATATTTTTACGCTATTGAGACTTTAATATATATAATAATAGCATAGTGGTTAGAATGCGGTGATAGCTTAATAATGAAGGGTAGGATGCATATAGTAAAAGATCACTGCTTCTGATTGCACGTCTATAAATTAGAAATAAAATAAATAAAGCTACTGTTCATTTATGTGTATGTTTTTTAATTCACATTCCATGTTTATAAATTTATTATTCCATACAGTAAAATTAATGACATTTTTATTATATTCAGCCGATTATTTTGATTTTGTTTATTTTGATTGTTTTTTTTTTGTTATTACATAAATGAATTTGTTTAAATTAAGATTTGCATGTCATATATTATGACTAAACATGTATACCTACAATGTTTTATGCAAATAAAAGAATTTGAATTTGAATTTTTTACATAAATATAATATTTTTCAACGACTTGTTTCCTACTTACAAAAAAATATATTTATTAATAAAATAAATATCAGTTCAAATGAATTCAAATCAAAATCCGTTGTATGGTTTTGGAGGAGTTTCATTTAGGTGGCGGATACAAAACAGACGTGGAACGCAATCTTGTAAAAAACTGTGTAGAGGTAAAATTACAATTAAAAATAAACGAAGAATCTCCTAAAGATGATTTAGCTCTTCCAGTGTGTGTATGGTTTTATAAAAACCTGAACTTAAAAACGATCTATATTCATCCAAAATGCGAGGGAAAATTCTAAGTGTTGCCTTTAACGTATTTTATACGCATCTTTATTGGATTTTATCGGTTTATTATCGTAAATAAAGTTTGAGAGTTTTTTATCTAATGCCGATCGTTTCAAACGAGTGGATCTAAACATATATTATCATAAGAAGCTTTAGCCGTAGTTTGTTTATCTTAAGTTTGTTTTGCATCCAAATTGGTATCTGTGTAATGTAGAAGTTCCCATACAATAGATGGACTGAGAGAAGCTGAGATGCTGAGAAGCTGAAATTCGCAGTACGAGCCTGGAGTTCGGAAGTTGGCTTCATCCATTCCTGTGCCTCGGAAATAACGTAATGCCACATTTTGCCGTGCCGTAGGAACCACCTGATGGTAAGTGGAGAACCATCGCCTATAAACAAGGCTGCACTAAGCAGTTAGCTACCCGTCACATCACAAGCCTCTCTACGGTCTGAGGGGGGTTCAAGCTTTCCTGATCCCCTCCTCGTCAAGGTAGTTGAGGTGGCGTGCGCAGGGTTTTCGACCAGGGTATGCATAAAGCAGAAATGCAAATGGAAAAATTCCCCTCCAATACGATTTATATAAAATAATTTGGGTATGCAGTGCTTTTGCGCATGTATGAAGTGCACGCCACTGGGTAGTTGGTGGCCAAAGGGTTCCCCGAACGTCTAACGAAGCCAACTAGTGGGACATGTCGTGGTGGTTTTTATCTTGGGTATGTGGGACTCCGCCCTCTAAAGGGGGTATCCCCTTTAGAGGGCGGAGTCCCACATAACTTCCGTCCTGCCCAAGGGTCGGAGGTAGCAATACAGTTTTTCCACCACATCAAAAAAACAAAAAAAGGCTGAACTAAGCAGGGCGTACAATCACCCTGACGCGTAGTTTTTAAGCCTCATCATCATCATATCAACCTTAAGAAGGGCTTAGACGCTGGCCCAGTGCGGATCGGTGGACTCCAAACCCCTTTGAGAATATTATGGAAAACTGTCAGGCATGCAGGTTTCCTTACGATGTTTTCCTTAACCGTTGAAGCAAGTGATAATTTTAATTGCTTAAAATCCACATAACTCGGCCCCTCGAAAGTATAGTTGTTTTGTTCGGGCGTGAAGGAAGGACAAACAAACAATCGCATTTATAACATTAGTAAGCGATTGAGCGGTGTTACATTGTAAGTTTTCCCGTACTATAACATCGTATCTTAATAACAAGGTTGCTTGGCAGCATCCAGCTCCGCTTTCATCACTCACAAGATAGAAAAATTAATGTTAAAATGAAAATTGTTGATGTTAGAAAAAAGCACCTGCTGAGTTTCTTGCCGGTTTATTCTCGGTAGAATCTGCCTTCCGAACCGGTGGTAGAGTCACTCCGCACAGACAGACTTGACGTTTCAAAAGTGCTTATATTAGGTCTACTTGAAATAAATGAATTTTGATTTTGATTTTATGGCCGAAGTCCTAAACAGAAGGCTATCACCGCTGTTACACCGGAATTTATAAAAAAAGGGCTATTTCTACGGCATCAGGTGGATAAAATCAGTATGCTTTACCTGTCACAGCACCTAGCGCTCGTTTACACTCCGTAGCAATTTAACACTCCGCGTTCGATACGCATTGACAATTCTCGCTGCAAATACGACTTAACGCCAGGATTTAAGGTTGCGCTACTCGCTCATTTCTCTGAGTTTTTGTAAAATTAAATCTGTTGTTTAGAATCTTGAACACATACACGTTTAACTTGTAATAGAATAAGAAAATAAAAGCTTTCGTATATCGTACATATTGGATAGAAACAGGCGTTACTTTGCGGAATTCCATGACATACGAGTATTATGAAAATCAAGCTTAATTTGCTTTACTCCGCCAAAAGTAAGAAAATCTGTATGTTGTAATTTATAATTTTTTCAATCTTTACACTCAACACCAAACAGATCTATGACAATGTACCCTCAACGCACATTTCGCTCCGGTGAATTTTTCATTGTTAATTCAGCATCTCCTGAGGATGCTTCGGTTTTGGAGCGAAACGTGGGTGCACTGTACAGATACTTACTTGCTGTGATAAGTATTACATTAAAATAATGCATCTCGAATAATTATAATTTCTATAGGCTCAATAAATTATTAACGCTTGTCTAGGAGCTACTAGCTAGCGTACTCTTAACACGAGGATTTAAACGGGCCGTTCATCCCAAGCTAACAAGTCTTATCCCGCAATCTATTCTAAAGGAATTTTAAACTTTTCTGCTTAAAACATGAGGTTTATATTACTTTGATTAACACAAAGCGATTATTAGACTCGCCGATGACTGCAGAGCACGCGATAAAAATCAATAAATCGGCGCTTATTATTCTATATGCGAGGATGTTATGTAAGGCTAAGTAGATTAATGGGTCAATCTACTTGCTATTCGGTCGGTTTTTTATTGGTTCGAATGTAATTGAAACTATTTTGCATTTTGCTCACGACTCGAATGCACTTGGTGGTACGTACGCAACATTGTATCCTGGCTCTTTGGGTTTTATAGGGATTACATTTTATGACACGCTATTGCCTTGCATTTAAATATTTAAGAAATCATTGCCATTTCTGGGCGTCAAGTGTGGATTCTTGCATTAAGAAAACTCGTTCATTAGAATTTCAAATGTATTGAAATGAAGCAGCGTCCATAGTGTATCATTTTATAACGACTCGTTAACTCTAATACAAATTAAATTCAATTATTATTTTATATTACCGCATTAAAAGCTGTGATAGCCTAGTGGGTAAGGCTTCGGCTTTCCTGTCGGGCACGCATCACTTTTCGGAGTTATGTTATGCGTTTTTAATTTAAGCACTTTAGATATCACTTGCTTTAAGCGGTGAAGGAAAACATAGTGAGAAAATCTGCATGCCTTGGGTGTGAAATCTAACGCAAATCCCGTATGAGCCGTTTGTTTTCCTATACTACTCTCCGTCCTTTCAACTAATTCTATGCCAAATATCAAGTCAATAAGTTGCTTAGTGAGAGCGTAAAATAAAGACAAACAAACAAACAAACTTTCGCATTTTGCGAGATTAAATGTCAGGTACATTAACGATCTAGCTTCGGCCGTGGCTAGTTACAACCCGACCGACAATTACGTGATCGACGTGATGTCGCGTACAAACCGATTAGGTTAATATATTCAAATTCAAATGCAAAAAATATTTATTCATATACGCCTATCACAGGCACTCGTAAAAAGAGTCATAGAAGTGAGTTGATGGCGATAACTAAATTCGTTAAAACTAAAGCTACGAGGGTTCCGAACGCACCCTTGTCTAGCCCACAACAAACTAAGCCGGTTGTTTTTTTTATACCACTCGTTAACATAAAACCTAACGCTAGGACTATATAACTGCCTAATCCTCTATATAAGACAAGTTTGCTATCATCTTAGAGGTAATAACAAGTAGTGGAATAAAAAAAATGGTGTTACGTAAGAGCCACCTTCGGCCAAGTATCTAAGTGCGGCTTCTTTGCTATTTTAATAATGATGTCATGATAGAATTAATATCAATGTAACCACTATCATTGATAGTCACTGGACGTAGCGTTTGGAATCACTTTGACAAAATAACCTTAAGGCGCTTCGCACACTCACTGCCGCTTACGTGGTGGCCACGGGACATTCTAAACGGGTAATTAATCGCACGGCGCGACTTGTGAATTGCTAATGACTGAAACCTTCACTAAGAAACCACTAGCAGCTTACTACATAAATGAATAAATTTTGAATTTGAATTTCGATATTACAGTCAAGGGTCAAGTCAAGTCAAAAAGAATGCTGTGAATGAATGAATACGCCTTTATTGTACCTACACCAAAGAGAAAAGAATTTCCAGAGATGTACACATATCCTTATATGTTACAAGAGGGTACAATTTGGTAGCCTTATTGTTTATTATATAGCGATCTCTTCAAGACAACCAAAGGCGTAAATGGAAAAAAAACATAGGTATTAGGTGGTGCAACAAACAGCATATAAACATTACACAAATATATATTTTATATATAAAATCTCATCCCATATATTTTCCAAAATCCAAAATCGAAATAAGAGCGGACAAAGTTGCTGGCAACAGCTAGTAAATATAAAATATATATACAAATAAAATTTCCTGTGCTGTGAGCATGAGATCGTACGGTTTACCTCTTTCGTACTCTAAAGTAGCTATCACTATTTCATTATATCTATCATATATAATTATAGTATCATTTTAGATTTAATATGTCATTGCTAACGTGAGCATGTGCACGCTCTATAAGCTAAAATAAATAAATAACAGATGGCGTTCGTATAAAAACAATAGATTGTGTGATCGTCATCGAAATCGATTCATTTGGTTGCAAAAACGCCGCATACATTCTCGATTCGCGCGAGATTCTTTACTTGTGAGCGGAATCACAATTGAATAAATAGAATATCTTTACTAATATTGTATAAAAATAACCAAGCAGATTGCCCATCTAATTATTAATGGATCGCGTATAAACAGGTGTTGCCCTGTTTAATTTATCAGGGTATGCGATAGACATGTTCTGTAAAAAGCCGCCCTAAGTCCACCAATTAGAGGTGTAGTTCTTAAGCCCTATGTACCTTTAATTACACTGGTAACCACACCATTCAGATACAGCAATACAACGACAGAAATAAGGTTGGCGATAGTATTTCCCCATACAACTCTGTCACGCAAAGCTCTATTTTTAACTTAAAAAGTTATCCTCATCAATAGCCTATAACAGCCCACTCCAGCAGGGTGATTACGTATCTTGCGACATGTTTGCGACCGGCGTAAATCTCGCTATCAGTGGTGTCAAACGTCACTTTCGTTTATTGTATGGAAAAGTGCAGTCTGACAGTAGTGATCGCAAGATTTACGCCTGTCACAAACCTGTCGCAAGATACGTTATCACCCTGCTGGAATAATGGCGTCTCCCATTGGATGGATTTCTCCAGAATCACCACGTTTGGCAGATGGGTTGGTAAACGCAGTAGATGGTAGAATTTGCCCAGAGAACGCTGTTGGTCCATCCGTGGGTGTCGTACGAGGCTACTAATGTCCGATTTCGATATTCAGTCTATGAATGAATGAATGAATGAACTTTATTGTACAGCACATAAAAATACAAAGTATACAATTTATCTAGCTGTAATCTATTGATAAGTTGCTAATTGTATCGCATTTATTTCAGACTGCAAAGGTCCATGTGTAAGTAATTCACAAATACAAAATTAATACCTATGTTAGTTAAAATAATTAGTGTTACTACATACTTCGATTCCCACAACTGGAAAATGTTTGTGTGATGAGCATTAAGTGTTTTTCAGTGTCTGGGTGTTTATATGTATTTTCTAAGTATTTATGTATATATAATTCATAAAAATATTCATCAGTCATCTTAGTACCCATAACACAAGCTACGCTTACTTTGGGGCTAGATGGCGATGTGTGTATTGTCGTAGTATATATTTTTTTTTTTTATTTATACTAAAGCTAAAGCGTATCCTACGTTCGAGGGACTTGATTTTTTTCGTATAATTGTGAAGAAGCCATCAACTTGGTTTTCCGCAAACATACAAGGTAGTCCTGAAAATATTATTATATTGGATTCGAACAGCGTTCAGAGAACTTTAGGTATAATTAACCCACAGAGTCCAGGTATGGAAGGACTGACAAAAGGACTTGAACAACGTAACCTTCACCTTCTTTGTATAGTGAGCAAATCTGATAACATATTGCCTCTGACCGCCAACGCCCTTAACTCCCTATCAATGCAACAATCATCTTTTTGGATTCTCTACAATGTGCCCCAGGTAAGTGAACTTGAATACCCTGTTAGGCTCTGTACCGTACAATCTGACAGGAGGAGAAGATGTTGTTTGTTAAAATGGCATGGATATTATTGATAACGGATAGATTTAATATAGAAAACCATAGGGGAATATTACGGACAATCGGAAAATCCGTAATATTCCCTTAGCCGCGTCGTATGTAATAGGTATGTAGGGTACCTAATATGGTAATAGGAGGGTAAAAATAACCTATCCTATCCTATTCCGAAAGTTCAATGGCACCTACAGACGTCCTCTAAGTAAACCACATACTGATTAACAGATGTCATACATAGATGTGCACGCGCTCCACGTATCCCGCCACCTGCTGGGCTACTATAAATTGACGTCCACATATCGCATTGAAGTGTACATAGAATTGTAATAAGCTATATTTACAATTACTTGTACATGTAATGTTTTGGTTGCTAAAACACTATTACGATAAGAGTCAAATGTGCCAGTTGAACACCAATCTCTCTCTTTTTTGTAGTTTTCTGTAAGGTCACTCTGAAAATTAGCTGCACAAGTCTACACCACCTTCTGTGTCGTCTTCTGTGAAGGAATTACTGTGTTTCAGTCTGAAAGGTTGCTGTCGTAATAACAGGCAAAAGAGGTTTAACACATATACCTTGTTGAACAACCTTCAGGCTGGTATCTACAATTTGTTTAACATATCCAAAATCCGGACCCACGAATCGATCTTAGGACCTTGTGAGCCGTGGTTGATCACTAGGCCCATAATGCAGTTATATATGCAGCTGCGAATAGGCCTTCTCTTTTAAAGATCTAGGACCCCCCACAGCGCTGGTGGGCTTCACCTTGTTACATAAGCTTAGCTTAATTAAAACGAAGTAGCTTCTATAACTTACGGAATTCAAATCATTGTAATAAAAATATTAAGGAAATATTTCTTTTATTTTAATTGAAAGAGAAATAATTATTAAAGATTACGGAAATATTTTAACGAAACGAAACTTATTATTATCGTCGAGTAGCCGATAGTCATCTTGATGACTGTTCTTTCAAAACGATTTCAATTAAATTTTAATCTTTTGACCCTAATGACCGCTAATCTTACATTTAGCGATATAGATCCGTCTGCTTTATGAATCTCTCTAACCATATTAGGTATTAATTACTCCCACATTCATATTTTTACATACATAACGAGGCTAGGCTAAGATCAATCTTCTGTTTTAGATTACAATACATGTTATATTTCATAGACTTACGATACACATCTTACCTATGTCTTGCCATGAGTCCCTAAATTATATTATATTGCATTACTTATAACATAAAAATATGGGACAGTTTACAATAGTATTAGGAACCCTAGAGTAAGTTATAAAGAATTATTTCTCCGGGTCCCCAAAATGTATGACAGTCTCTTTTTCTACTTATTTACTATTGTAAACTGATGCATATCTTAATTAAATGTCGTATCAAATCTTTGCCATTTTCGGGTGCGTAAATTCGGTTAAGAATTTAATTTTATTGAACTCTTAACCCTCTAAAATCCTTAACATGTAATGAACAAAACAATATACCGCCCCTGGTTCCAAGACCTCTCTGCGACTCGCTCGATGTCATCCGTCCACCTCGTCCACCAACGCTGCGTTTACTGGTGCGAGGACGCCATTTTAGCACCCTGAGATCGTCAATCGATTCTCCGAGCTATGGACCCCGCCCACGGCTTCGCGACTCTTAGAGCTACGTCGATAAAGTAGAGATACTCCAAGCATAGCTCTCTTCTGATGATAGCTATAAGGTTTGACAGTGTACACTTTCAATTGTAAAAGTCTGCGGGCTCATTCCGGTGATTTAAACCATAGAAAACTTGGTTCTACGATAATTAGTCTATAAGTATTCCAAATTTGTTTTGTCCACTTCTTTAATTATGTTGGAATATTTTTTATTAACTAGATCATGCGTTATAATAATACTTTTCATGTATCAAACAACTTTTTTCTATTGTTAGTGTAGATTTTCCTACAAACTTAGAATAAGGCGAAAAATAATTTTTTTTAAAAGATTTTTATCTAGTTTCGAAGTGTAACTTCTAACGCGTGTACATAGTACACATACGTTTTTTTTTTTTACTAAACTCTTAACGAAATTTATCGGTGGCCTCTCTGCCAATAATATTAGTTACCGCCGATGAAGTAACTAAATTCCTACGCCTATTCTGATTCGAGACGGCACTGAAACTTGATGGGAGTCGCGATAAATCACAACTTTACAACCATGTTCTATAATAATAAAGACTATAAAGAGTCGCACAATTATCGGTAGTAGTATGAGGTAGCTCTTATGTTTTTCCCGTTGATAATTTGATTGGAAACTTTGAAGTAGCCACATAGTAGGTATAAATATTAATATACTACGACAATACATACATCGCCAACTAGCCACAAAGTTACGTAGCTTATATTATGGGTACTAAGATGACTGATGAATATTTTTATGAATAATACACATAAATACTTATATGTAGGATCGGGCGGATTTTGACTTGATCCGTCCGACATCGTGTGGGCAATTTTCAGGTATCGTGCAATAAGAACACCTTTAGATTTGACTCGCTTTGTTCGAACACTGAATTTAACTTCTGACACTGAATTTAACTAATATCGTAATAGCAAACTTATAAAATAATAACCACTAAGAGAAACGTAGGACAGTTCCGTGACGACGTCTTTCTGCCTTGCGTCCCAACTAATTAATAATCCCCATCAAGTCAGTAGACCCCGTCACGACTCTGTCGAAGCGCGCCAAAACTGTTGATGCATGCTAGCCGCTAGCTGGCGCGTTTGCGTTTCATTTAGTTTCCGTACTCATTTCCGGCTGCGACATATAGTATATAGAGAAACACCCAGACACTGAAAAATATTCATGTTCATCACACTAACATTTTTCCAGTTGTGGGAATCGGACCCACGGCCAGGGACTAAGAAAACAGGGTCGCTGCCCAATGCACCAGTCGGCTGCCAAATGAATCATGAATATTTAAATATTGATATTAGCTTTTTGTTACAGAGCTCTTCCAGGGAAGTACGTACTACCGCCATGCTTATTTCTGCTGCAAAGTAGCATTGCTGTGTTCCTGTGTTTTACAGACACACGATGCTTGTCACTAAAGCCAACGTGTTATTTAAATGCCCTACGTAGTGTTGTTCTGTTTAAAACTAATGGTTTTTATCATGAAAGTTAAGCTTAATTTGCTTTCACAGCATTATGCCGTAGGACATAAGACATAGTTTCTACATCTGTCATACTTACATACTTTTTAACCTCGTATGATGCTAAGTCTGTTAGATAAATTATTTATTTGTACATTATTACAGGTACATTGCCGAAGATTTGTTCGGTGTGGAGTATAAGGATTGAAGAAATTAGAAATTACACCACACGAATTCTCCTGCTTTTCGCGGAGTATAGCAAATTAAGCTTAATTTCTTAATATATCATTGATTTCCGCAAAGTAACGCCTGCTTCTATCCATTATCTAATTAATGGTTTTGCACTTAACAGGTGGGCCATCTGCTTGGTTCGTTAATTATAACTGTTAAAAAAGATCTATTTCGCGTAGTTTAATATAAAAACCCAGTGGGTAGGAGCTCGGCTTCACTTTTGGGTGGCCGAGTTCGAATCCCAGCACGCATTTCCAGCTTTTCTAAGTTATGTGCGTTTTAAATAATTAAAATATCACTTGCTTCAACGGTGAAAGAAAACATCGTCAGGAAACCTGCATGCCTGAGAGTTCTTGATAATGTTCTCAAAGGTGTGGGAGTCTACCAGAGTCAGCGTGGTGGACTCATTGTGGTGACCCGTGCCCTGTAGTGGGCCGGTAATGGGTTGATATGATGATGATGATGAATGTACGAACTGTGACCTTGTTACTGGGAGACCCCCTATTTAAGGTTTGTTTAAACGAGATCATCAACATAATGGCCCACTATAGGGCATGAATCTCAGAATAAGAAGGGTTTGAGCCATAGTCCACCACTCTAGACTTCACACGCCTTGGAAAACAAAGGTAAACTGATGTATACCTACAGGTTTCCTTGCGATGTTCTCCTTCAACGTTAAAGCAAGTAATTACAGACTATAACACACTAAACGGTATTTTGACTATCAGTATAACATCAACTAGATATATATTTTGTAATGATACCTAAATTCTACAGATTCTTTCTCTCACGACACTTCTCTCCCATACACTATTGGAAAGCGAAATAATCGAAATAATTCAAAATATAGTGTTGCATTCCACGGAATCATGGCGGTGGGTCGACTTTATCTTATGATTGCTAACAATTTGATACAATTACATCAACCTTATTTATGATGCCCTGTTATTTTCCGAGAAAGGTGACGATGGCCTTCGAAACGTCATGTCATTAAGGATGCGCGCAAACTTAAGCCAGTCTTAATTTTACTATTACTGGGATTTTTTACTAAAGACTATATCGTGACATATATCACGATATATATCAATTGATTTTTATCTTGATATATATCAATTGATTTTTTCCTGTCTTAAAACTGCAATTCAGAGTCATTTAGATTGTTTCCCAAAATGGCAATCTCATTTAAAGTTGGGGAAATCTCCGTTTAACATGTTTGATTAACTTAGTTGATTCATATCACAAACAAATAAGAATAACAGGTACCTACTTGTGTTTTGAAATGTTCGTTAAATTATTCTTTCTCAAATAAACACTAAATACTTTTGTTACTTTTTAAAATAAAATAAATTTGGTAACTTGCCTCGTAAATTTCTAAGTGTTGAATCCCTCAAGTCACTTCTTTTTGTTAGCGTGTACATATATCGGATATATAACAAATAATCAGATTTGGGATTCTTGAAACTTGTCTCAACTCAATACAAAAATCCATACAGGATTTGAGTTGAGTTCTTAAATATTTTAAATGTAGGTTTTCTAATTTTCTATCGTTGAGTTTACGACGCAACTTCTAGAAACAAATGAATAAAGATAGGCGTAGAAAGTAAGTAATAAAGTAATAAAACAGCAATCAAAATTTATTGGAATCAGATAAAGTCCTCAACAAAATTATTTGTTGAATAATTTAAATTATAAACTATTGTCGTAGGTGTGCGCACACTCGATAGGCTTCTCTTAAAAACTGTAGCTCTTAAAACGCCCGCCATAAGGTCGCTTGATCGAGATAAGTACACGGAAATATTCGAATCTTCTTCATTAATAACGAGTAGTAAAAGAATTACGCCATTGATGTTATCAAAATTGAATTAGCATCTTTTAATCTGATTACCACGTGTCATGAAATTAGCATTTACGGCTCGTTTAGTCTTGACTTACTTTTCACGTTTTTTTAAATTATTTTTGAATCCGCTCCTAAAAATATACGTGGTCATTCTAACTCGTGTTTTACAAGTTAAAGATATTTTTTTTTCTCTTGTTTTTAGGATGTGGTAACCGAAAATAATTATATCTGTATTATAGATTGTAGAATCATAACCCCCAAACGACTTCTAATGCTGTCTCTTTTGTTTGAAAACTGACCATCGAAAAGCAAAAGGACTTAACAATTTTCCGAGGTCTGATTTTAGATCTATGAAACCGGTTTTAACGTTACTTCAGGGGTATTTCTAAGACGGTAGCATCAAAAAGTCCGCGAGATACCCAACTCCTCCGGGAATTAGCAGTTAAAGGTTGTTTGCGCTCATAAGTACGATCTCAATGCATAAGTGTTAGATACACCTACTATGATCTTGGCACCGTGGTGGTATAAACTACAATATTTATATTACTTTAGACGTGCTACTGTATTAAATAATTGGGCAATTAGCACAGAAAGGTGACATATATACATACATCACAAACACACACAGGCACGCGCGCGCAGAAAAATAAAAGGCCCAATTCAGATCTGCATAGTCCGCAAAGTTATCAATACGATTAAAAAATAATCAGCTAACGATATCCCTAAATTTCAATCAGTAGAACAATTTTTTTTATCAAAAGCCAATTAACAAGCTTTTGGACAATTGGGTTTGTAATTCAAAGGTCAAAATAATTGCCCACATTCCACTCGTTTACATTTCTCGATTCAAACTACTCGATGCAATAATGATGGATCGATTCTTTAGCACTCGGTCCCATACCACACCGGCTGAACTTTTAATGAGCATTCTATTTGAACACCCAAAATTCAACAATAGACCTAATCAGCGATAGAAAATCACAAACCACTACCGTTAGTGCACTATAATTCGTATCCGATAATCACGATCCGATTCAAAATCGATTCTATGATCGACATTGTGACGCCCTGTCCTGGCGGTCACAAAGGAAAAGAAAGTGTTGATGCCCGTTAACCATGGTTAAATTTGGCGTGGCTGTTGAGTTTAACTACGTTATTTAACTGGGCAAAATTCGTAACATTTCGCTAGGGTCACCATGTCAACGAAATTTAATGGGTACATTGAACATGAAGTTAAACTTGCTATGATAAGTGATAATGAGAAAAGTCACTACGCAGTTAAATCTTTCGAAATACATTATTTCGGAATTTTTGGCTAAAATATCTAATGCTCCAATAATCTAAAAAGATGGTTTGTGAGAAAGCGTTATTCCGAGGATTTACGTGGTGTTTCCTTTTTAATAAAAAAACAAAACTAAACAGATGACTGGTTGGAATGAATGTTTCATCTGGCATTTCTGGAGAATATTTTTCCCTATAATATATTCCCTATAAGAAGGTAAAATCAATATTTTCATTATATTAAGACAAAATCAATCCTCCCACCACTGTTCCTACCTATATGCTATGAGCTCCACTGATCGCGACTGAAACTTCTTGGTACGCTATGCCACAAGCTTTAGTTATTAGAACAGAACAGATAAGTTGCAATAACAGTCTATGTTTATTATAGATGGACGACTTTTCAGGCATTTGTAGTTATATCGAGAAATTTGGATTTCTTAGAGCAGAGTGGTTACCCTATTCCACTAATACATATTGTGTTGACTTTCACTCTTTGCCTTTCATCGTAATCTCTTATATCTTTATATATTTCTAATGACATCAAAATCAGCTTAGTCATCGACAGTAGCTACAACAAATTGCCTGTATAGAATTATAACTAAAAATAAACTCTCGGCGAGGCTATGTGTGAAATTTATTGTAATGAGCGATTTCATTTGTGTTCAGGTTTTTTGCAAATCATTTATAATCGTATACCTACTTACATGAAGCTTTGAGGTGTATTGAATATTACGCTAATAAAAAGACGTGGATAAGTTTTTTTATTTTATTTTTCAATAATGCTGCAGTTCAAAGCGATTCGGGATACGTTGAGATGTTATCTAAATTTTCCATTGGTATAAAGAGAATATTATTATGGCGGAATGAAAAGAATAGCCAATACTTAAAGATGAGGCAAATGAATCAAGTAATATAATGCAATATCAAACAAAAAGAGAAATAAAGAAATTCACAAAAATATTTAATATCTTTAATTGCCTTACTGTTCTGTCTAGCTATCGGTTTTAACAAATCCCATTCGGTCCAGAGTTTGATACCCTATCGGGATCAAAATTTACAATTGTTTTATTTTCGTGACTGGGACCACTGGAGACGCAAGCCATTCTGTAGGTATATTAGTAGGAATTGCGTTCAAGTTCCACACGCACCTCTAACTTTTTTTATATTTTTACTAGCTTCTGCCCAAGACTTAGTCTGCGTTGATTTTCAGAATTTGGTCTTAAGCTTCGCTCGTTGACAATTTCTAATCCTACCGCGAGAACTATTTGAGACATCGGTATAGAAAGTACATGTCCTTTTCCATAGCATAGATGACATGCATACCGAATTTCAAAGCTGTCTGCCCGCGGCTTAGCTAGTTAAACAATTTTCCATTTTCCCTCGGGAACTATTTAAGGAATCGGGATAAAAGATAGCCTATGTTATTCTACATATCAAAGGATATGCATGACAAATTTCATCCAAATCCGTTTAGCCGTTTTTGCGTGATTGACCAGCCACCAGTACGTTGCCAGCTTTAAACTTGTAACTCAAATCACCGACAGTGTTGAACAAGCAATACAGTTGACCATCTAGTGTGTACAAGCTTTACAGGGCCTCAGTTTTTGCACGCCGATAATTTCGCCAGGCCGCGGAAAAATTTAAAGCACATTACGCAACCATATTGAAATTAAAGATCTCGCCGGGCGATGTATTATAATGACGGATAATGTGGTTACGCTTCATGAATAATTTATGGGGCTCCAACTGACTCCGAAATTACTCCACACGGCGAAAGGGTTCTGATTTTAGTAGTTGTCATCAGGACCTTGTATGCTGAATTTTCTATTGTCCGCGAAAAGCAGGAGAATCTGCATGGTACATTGCCGAAGATCTGTTTGGTGTGGAGTATAAGGATTGAAGAAATAATAAATTACACCATACAGATTAAACTAAGCTTACAGAGCAAATTAAGCTTAATTTTCATAATGAACATGAATGTTTTTCAGTGTCTGGGTATTTATGGGTATTTATCTATAACATAAGTATTTATGTATATTATTCATAAATTATTCATCAATCATTTCAGCACCCATAACACAAGCTACGCTTACTTTAGGGCTAAATAGCGATGTGTAAATTGTCGTAGTATATTTATATTTATACATTTCCGATGGAACTGAATCGTTTTGCAATGGCTTTATGTCAATGTTGCATAAATCAAATCATTCGTAGATAGTAGTTTTTGTCAATCAGAGCAAATTGTGTTGCACTCCATTAACCTTTCGAACTGTAGATCTAAATCACTAGAAGAACGTAATCAGAACTACTAGTAAAACGCATGATTCTGAGCGAGGACTCAATTTTGAAATTTTAATTATAAATTAGTAATGTTGTATGGGATTACCTTGTGGTTACGATTTGGGCTTCACTCTCAGTGGACCGAGTTCGAATGCCAGCATGGGCAGCTTTAATTTTTCTTTCTCTAGCTTTAAGTTACGAACCAAGCAATTGTTATATTACTGGCTTCAACGGTGATAGAAAACATCGTGAGGCCTGCATGCCTGAGAGCCCACTACAGGGCACGGGTAGCTTAGTGGATAAGTCATCGGCTTTCTTTCTACCTAGTTCGATCCTCGGCTAGTTAAACATCATGCATGCCTGGTAGTTCTTCCAGGGCTCCCTGCATCTTATTTATGGCATCTGTCTTATGTCATCTGTCGGTGGGGTCTTTCAACGCTGTTTAGTTCTGTTCTGATAAGCCATTCCAGAACCTTGGGTCCATGGGTTCTCCGAACTAAGTGTTTCTAGTTCTGATCGGATCAGATCGGATCGTACGTTTCAATTATTGTTTCTGATTTTTTTTACTAATTTTTTTACTCTAATTATTATTACCGCTATTGTATTATTGTATTGTATTTAAGTAGCATGTTCTAAAATTTATTCTGTTTTGTTTTTTATGTAATTATTATTTTTTCTGTGTGTTAATTCCAATCAATGGTTTGTAATATTTGCACGCCAGCTAATTGCAATACATTGTGACTTCGTAATTGATATTTAAATGACATCTATGTAAACGTGTGTATTATGCAAATAAAGATCTAACTAACTAACTACGGATCTTCTCATTCCTGATGTGATCACATACTAACAATATAGTTCTTTCTATCGCCCACTAAGTAACTCTAAGCCTTCTCAGAATGTGCCTGTGTAAGTAAATACAAAGAGTGTAAATACTATAACCGCAACACAAAGTAAAATTCATCAGCAGATTATCGCTTGTAGCTAAATCAAACGGTCTGTCGAATCTGGTTATCAAACGGTTATCGCCGTGATTGTGACCTCACATAACATCACACCATTTTAAAAACAACTGCCAATTTGAATTGCAAACTGCATGATCGGTAATTTTGTATACAATGCGGACTCCAATTTTGAAGACTAAAAAAATATTGTCTAGACTTTAAGTGTCCGTGTTTTTATAATATGCATAGAAGTCAATAATAATTCAGTCATTGAATAAAAATAGCGACACCAGTGGATCTGCGGGCGGTCTCATATATTTGGGACTGTTAAATGTCACACCTACTACTAACTGATCCTTAAAAAGAAAACCAATTTAAGCTTTTGACGACCTCACTGGCTCAAGGCGGATCCCGGATCAGATCCTTGGTATGGGCAGTTTAGAATTCCATAATTATTGATTTTTCTCTGGTCTAGTCTGTTGAGAGGTTTTGGCAGTGGTTTGTTTGCCGGGGAGCTAATCAAGGACCTCCCACTTATAAGACCAAAGCGCTCACCACTATGCTAGAGAGGTCGTCAAAAACATGTTCAGCTATCACCGGCAAACGCACTGTAAGACTACGATCTTCAGGGCACTGCGAGATTAGTATACAACAATGAAATATGACACCGAACGCTCTAAAAACCTTATCGAAGTATTCTATCGCCCTCCACCCACTGATTGTCCACTGGCTTGTGTTTATTTTAATATTAATTTGAATAAATACTTAATTATGTTAAACATCTAATCGGGCTTTCGGAGGTTTCACTATAAAGGTAAGTTTTGAGAGCGCATTATTCAGACGGCTAAGGATATCTGATGCAAAGAGACTAACATGTTAGAACAGTTACTGAAATCGAGCAGCTTATTTCAATTATATTATTTACATTGCGGTTTAATTTTAAATAAATAAGTTATGCTATTAAAGTAATTAGTATTCTTAAAGTACCAAATATAGTCGAAACATTTGCTAAATTGCCCACACATCTATTCTCGTTTTAACACTATAATAACACTATTTACCTAATCAAGATATACTTTATTAGTTAAACTTTAGACTTAACTTAGACTTAGTTAAATTTTATGCAGGCTATAAATCTCTTGAAAACAGTTTTTCCTAATTATTATTTATCCATTTAAAATACATACAAAAAAATAACGTGATAAGACAAGCTACGGCTATTCTCTACAGCTCATCAAGATTGAAAAGAGAACATATTTAATTAGCCCTGCTAATTAAGTTATTATAAGAAAAATCAAAATAAATGCCAATGACGAGATGAATAAATACTAAACCGCAAATATTTTGCGTGTATTGCGACGCTTTAGTAAAACGCACCTTTAATTGTGTAAAGCATACAGACTGTATGGCGGACGCTAATGTAAATTTAAAACGTGATGTGCGTTAAAATGTCTATCTAATTACTGATATCAAAACAAGATAGCGGGATACATATATATTGAGATATAAGAAAAACACTAGCGAACGAGATTCTATCTAATATAAAGACCCATAAAGACTTTAATGGCTTGGAATATTTACTTCCCGATGGCTGACCCTACATGGTTTTAATAGAGTAATAAAATTTTAAACTAGCATACTACCTACATCTTGCTATAATATCTGTCTTGAAAGGAGAGCAAGTTTCTTAGCAATGCAAGAATTTAAAAAGCCAATAAAAACAAGTATTGTTTTTACTTATTAACGTCACCGTGACGTCCGTTTTCTCGGAAAGTAAGTTAAGCTTTCAGTCCCGGTTATTATTACTTCATGCCCTTGCTTAAAGCAGCATTATCTGAATATTGTAACAGTTTTAAAATTATAATCCTTGTTTTAAGGATGCCAAGATATATCATGTGAAACTATAATAATCTATTCATCAGTTATCTTAGTACCCATAAAACAAGCTACGCTTAATTTGGGACTATATTTATTTTGATAAAATATTACCTATGGAATTGTAATTTAAACCATTCTATAATTAACACGAGTAGAGTATGTATTTAACTCAAATAATATTTTTAACCCCTCGTTTAACGCGCTTAGAAATATAATTTTAAAATTATCTTTCTTGGTGCAGCTCTATAACCCGTGTAAATATGTATGTATAAATAGTATATATTCCTGATTGACGCCTGCAGCCTTATCTCCTCTCTCTTAGTAAATTGAGATTTAGCCTAATCTCGCTACACTATTGCCATTTGGGTTAAGATACATCATATCAACCCATTACTGGCCCACAAACCACCATGGCCCAGCGGATTTGTAGACTCCAAACGCTGTTGAGAACATAATGGAGAACTCTCGGGCGTGCAGATTTCTTCACGATATTTTCCTTCACCGTTCAAGCAAGTGATATTTCAACTACATAAATCGTAGTACTTTTTTATGTTCATAGACGAGCGCTTGACTGCAATCACACCTGATCGTAAGCGATGATGCAGCCTAAGGTAGAGCGCGCTTGCCTAGAAGATGCCTATTCACTCTTGATATGAAGGTACGGTATATTGTAGGAACTGAGGAAAATGGAAGCTGGAAGAGCATTTCAGATCCTAATGGCGGACCAGAAACGAAGATGCGAAGCGCTTCGTACGCGTCCGCGGTATATCGACCACGTAGGGATGCAGATGATTACGGTACCTCGCGGTTCGATGGTAAAAAGGCGAAGGGGGAGCTAGATCAAATAGTTCTTGAGCACACTCTCCGAAATATATCCTATGGAATACCGAAAGGCAGGCAACCTTGCGACGATGTTTCAAACTCTTAAGTTTACTTATAAAAGTAAGAGGTGGGATTTGATCTCGGCCCCTCGAACGTAAAGTTAAAGTCCTACCCACTGGGCTATCAACTCCAAGGGGTCTTTATACTATGAAGAAATCACAGTTCCACGGAAAACCAGAAATTCCACGCATTTATTGCTTGTATGAGTAGTATTTGATTACATTCCGCTAAATTATGTATACTTACCGTGACACAATATAGCCATTATAATATTTTGTTACAAGTATCATAGTTTGTCGTAAAAAAATAGACGTTGATTTACTGCTGACGTCCGCGAGTTATTCTTCCATTCTCCATTGTTAATAAATAATTCCTATGTAATTTAAATTGTGTTTAAACTACGATAATATGAGTTTTTTGTAGTGCTCAAGTCGTAAATTAAGAAAAGCAGGCATAAATTGCTATGTCACATAAATTATTCAGTTTTAAAGTTTCGAGTATATTAAATTATGAATACCGTATATTTAACTTGCTTTTATGTCTATCCTAATTATGTCCGATGTTAAACTCAATGTGGCGTAAATTATAATAAAATTATTTTTTTAAAAATAAACTTATAAAGCTTATTAGGCTTCAATTGTTGGTCAATTAAACAAAGTTTTAAATTGCATACTAGCAACTCGGCTTTTATATTTCTCCCATTTTTGTAAGATATTGGTATTTAGCGTAACCATATATCATATAGCGTCCACCAATCCGCAATGGGCAAGCGTGGTGGATTACGGCCTTAGCCCGTTCTAATTGTGGGAAGGAACCGACTCCTGTAGTAGACCGATAACGATCATGATGTTAAAGCAATGCAATGTTTTCATAATCAGCCGCGGATTAATACACTTGTCACGCTCTTGAGAACAGTATGGAGAACTTTCAGACATACAGGTTTCCTCACGCTGTTTTCCTTCCCCGCAAAAGGTATATAATTAAATTTATAAATCGCACATAGCTCCAAAAAGTTAGAGGTACCTACGTGCTGGGGAACGAATTCAGTCCCTCCGAAAAGGAAGCCAAAGACTTCCCAACGCAATGGTTTACATCTAGGTTAATAACAGATACAGATAAAATAAAACAGCTTGCTATATATACACTATATAGTAAATCTCACAATTGTTTTAGAACGAAAACAAAGATTAGAACACTACAAAAAGTTGAATTGAGAACAGATGATCGAGTACTGATTCAATGGGTTTAATGAATCGTCAACTCGTATCGGCAAAACATTACCAGTCTTCGATTCAACGTGGCAAATGAATCGTGGATCCGTTACAAAAATAATAGAAAAAATATTGACAGCATTGGGACACGTTGTTGCGCAAATTGTTTTTATTGGGTAGAATATCACGGAGCCTAATCCTATCAAAACTTTAAGTCCTTCCTTCAATGAGAAAGGAAGTGTTTCCTCAGCAGTGTGTAAGTTAATAGGCTTAAAATAATGACGATACATTAGCCATTTACCGCACTAGATAAACGCAATCATCATCATCATCGCCATATCAACCCAGTACCGGCCCACTACAGAGCACAGGTCTCCTCCCACAATGAGAAGGGGTTAAGGCCGTAGTCCACCACGCTGGCCCAGTGCGGATTGGTGGACTCCACACAACTTTTAGAACGTTATGTAGAACTAAGGCATGCCAGGTTTCCTCACGATGTTTTCCTTCACCGTTGAAGCAAGTGATATTTTGATAACTTAGAAAAGCTAGAGGTGCGTCCTGGGATTCAAACTCGGCCCCCCGAAATTTAAGTCGAGCTCCTACCCAACTTAAACTCAATATTTTTTCAAATATAAAATCAGTAATCAATTAAAAACATAACTATTAAAAAGTTCGTTTCACAAAAAGTTTACAAGTCCTCGATTCAACGAGTTTAGTGAATCGCCGGCCCGTTACAGCAAAACACTCGGAGGCGGTGCGCAAGCGCACTTAACAGAAAATTGAATCGCGCGACAGCATCGCGACAAAAAGTGGCAAATTGATTCGGGGTAGCAAATTGCGGAGCGACAATGTGCCGCCGGCGTGTCTTGTATCGCGTGTCGTTGAAAGCGACGGGACACCCGTTTAATATGAATTTATTTATTTATACTCGATTTGATTTACTGTAAATGGTTTAGATAGTGTCTGTTTTAATGGGAACTAAAGTGTAGTGTTTATGTTAAGTGCACTTTTGTCTAGCTCTTTTCTATGGTTTATTAAAGAGTCGTGAGGAATTTGTTGAAAGAAACTTTCTTTTTTTGAGAAGTGGGGGGGGGGAATGATTTTATAGTTTAATTTATTATTATAAATAATTGAATAATATATTATTAAATAATTGTATAATTTCAACATTTAATAAATAGTAACAATATATAACATTTAATATATAATACTATTTAATCAATTAAATTAAATTAAATTAAATATTAACGAAAATAAACGATATTTTAAAAAAACATCTATTAATACTCATTAAAATGACAATTTTACAAACAAATAAGGTCTTGATTTTTAGTTTTGATGTAGACGTACAATTCTTACTTTATAGATATTTTTCATAATAACTCGGCAACACCTCCGATTTTATAACTGAGATTTTTTTATTACCCGAACTGATCGAGGCCCCCGTGTTCCGTCAAAAAAAAATCCAAAAAGCCAACAGGGCAGATTATTACATCAAATCCTATTTAACTTATGTGCCATTCATCTAGTTCATCATAGCGACCATCGCCGTCGCATTCACCACACGTAATACAAACTGAAGTCATTAATCATACAACATTACTCGCGGCTGATAGAAATAATAAATTTGATAATAACTGCGATCTACTTCATTTCTTATGTTCTAACATTACCTGTTGGCTTTAGTTCTAGAACATTTGCCGCAATTACCCTACTCTTCATCATCATCAGCTTAATAAATGAAGCACCTTTCAAAACAGGGTTGCTCTCTCATAGAAGTGGTGGTATACAGTAGACTCACCACACTGCTCTAACGTAGGTTGGTGGGCTTAGTTAGCTAATTCTTATATCAGAGGTCTTGGTCTAGCGGTTATCATTAACTTCAGTCGGTCGGTTATTTAACGAGTGTATTAATACATATTGTTTAATAAAGATCTTGGCAAAATTTTTGCACCAAGATAGCTTGCATACACGAGGCTGAAATACTATTTTTTATATCTTGTAAAACTAACTGTTACGGCGGGAGTTAAAAAGCTAAAAAAAAGCAAACGTAGTCGCGGGAAACAGGTATTAAAATATGAAGTTAAGTTTTTAAGTTTATACAATGTTTTGTTATTTTTAGTAACACATTTTTTCAGACTTTGATAACTATAATTCATTACAGTTATTATACAGCTATAATGGCTTAAATGAGATGAATAAGTACTAAGGACCCAGAAAAGTCAAAGAGCATCCACGTACATGTCCCGGCGGTATACAGAATCCTTCTAAAGCGTAGGATAAACCAGTTGATTTATTTCAACTCCCGTCAAGTGTCCCGTTGCCATTCAAGCGTCAATCGCAGATTCAAATGGTTCTGCAAAAGCGGCTGGTTTTACTGACCACTTCCAGATCTACCGCGGGCGCAGGGCGATAAAAAAGGTGCTAAACATTAGTCTGAGGCGACAAAATGTAGTTAAAGAGCCGGTGGCAATAATTTTAAGCTATATTAAGGGAATAAAATATCGTACTTACGGAATCTTATTAATTATTTAACTCATGCGGATACTTGTTGGAGTATTGCAGATTCGTTTTGAATTAATGAGTATGTTTGCGCATTGACTTGGCACAACGCAATCTGCAGTATGTTTTTGCGTTATATTTTATGCCACGCGTCTTATGAATATTTTCCATATCATAATCATTATAAATCCCAATTCTCACCTACAGCGCACTGGTCTCTTTTTGAATGAAAAGTGTTTAGGGCGTAGAGCATCACGCTGGCCAAATGTACATTGGTACATTTTACATTCCTTTGATGTCATTATGGACAATTTTCAGGCATGCAGGTTTCCTAGAGATGTTTTCCTTTAACCGTTAAACGTAACTCGAGTTCAGTCCGTTGTTAAAACTTTTGAAAAATCAGAAAGAAACAAAAATGTCTTTGCAATTTTTTAGGTTTTGAGAGAAGGAGGTCGTGCCACATTTAAAAAGATAAGAATAATATACGCTCCCGTTATTATGATTTCAACGTCAGGAAGTTTTGGTTTTTCGTTAAATTAATAATTTAATACGCAGAAATAAAAAAAAAAGGAGATAAATTTAAGATGTTGCCTTTTATTTTAATAAAACGTTTATTTAAATAAAGATTTATTTTTACATTTTAGCAATAAAACTGCGCTTGATTATTATGTTAAGTTAGACTCATAATTTATCTAAATTGCATGAACATTCAGGCAATTTAGATAAGAAGTCTTACCTAAATTTATAGCCTAAATTATCTTGATGATAATAAAATAGGTTTTCTCACGCAATCTATCTTAGATATACAATCGAACGATTAAATATATTTACGATGGGCTCACTGACTATAATCCGTGCAAGGATTTGTCGCAATTTCACTCACGATTGATTCAGGTTGCACGCACTTTTATATTTTTTTGCAGCATTTGCTTAAATGATCGCAGCACTATATTTGGTGCATTGGGTAGAAAAGTTATTGCCGACCCTTTGATGTAGTGAATTTGAAAAAACTACGCCGGATTTGATAACCGCTGCTGCGTATGGACTACATAAATAATTATGCCGGTAAAGTTTGCGGAATGAATATCGTTAAAATTTCAAATCTTAACCTAATGAGCTGCGACTATTTAAAAACTTATCTTCGAATTTTGTGTACAATTTTTTTTTTATACTACTACAAGTTAGCCCTTGACTGCAATCTTACCGGATGGTAAGTGATGATGCAGTCTAAGATGGTAGCGGGCGAACTTGTTAGGGAGTATGGTAGTCATACCCCTAAACGGTTTCTACGCGACATCGCACCGCAACACTAAATCGCTTAGCGGCACGTCTTTGTCTGTAGGGTGGTAACCAGCCACGGCCAAAGTCTCCCACAAGACCAGACCAGAGAAAATTCAGAAATAATAAATTCCCAAATTGGTCCTGCCGGGAATCGAACCCGGGACCTTCTAATTGAATTCACAGCGCTCACCGTTGCGCCAAGGAGGTCGTAAAAACCAATAAATTTAAATCAAATTAATTTAAATCAGTTTAATAAACGCTTAATAGTATTTTTTTTTTTTTTTTAAATAAATAAATAATATCAAAATTAAGCTTAATTTGCTATACTCCGCGAAAAGCGGTGCCTCATCGGGAGATGTTGACTTTACAATGAATAATTGTTCATTGTAAAGTCAACATCTCCTGATGATGCTCCGGTTTCGGAGCGAAACGTACGTAGAGGGTGTATTGCCGAGGATCTGTTTGGTGTCGAGTATAAGGATTGAAGAAATTATAAATTACACCACACAGATTCTCCTGCTTTTCGCGGAGTATAGCAAATTAAGCTTAATTTTGATAATATATCATGGATTTCCGCAAAGTAACGCCTGCTTCTATACAATAATAAATAAATACACTACGACAATACACACATCGCCGTCTAGCCCCAAAGTAAGCGTAGCTTGTGTTATGGGTACTAAGATGACTGCTGAATATTTTTATGAATGATATAAATAAATACTTAGAACATAAATATAAACACCCAGACACTGAAAAACATTCATGCTCATTACACAAACATTTTCCAGTAGTGGGAATCGAACCCACGGCCTTGGGCTCAGAAAGCCAGGTCGCTGCAAACTGTGCCAATCGGTCGAAATTATAAAATGCTACTAGGATAACATATTGTGGAAACCTATATGGCTGTTCACCATAATGAAAATCTTCACCAGCCAGTGTTGTGGACTATGGCTGTAACCTCCTTACTCTGAGAGACAGACCCGTGCCCTGAAGTGGGTCGGTAATGGATTTGTTATTATAAATGCTTTTATGGATATTATAGCCTTGTGAAATCCAACGCACGATCTCTCTGCCCAGGATTCGTAGGGATGCGATATAGATACCTAGTAATGTTGGGCAGCTTGGACTGATTAATAATACAATTCCGTAGTTCATTGATTTAACTTACCAGTGCGCACAAAAAATACGTTACGGCATCACATCAAAAATCTTTCAATTTCTTTGTTTTTCACTTATATAATACGCTTGTTTACTATATATTAACCTTCGTCGAATGACTGTGTTATATACTATGCGAAGAAGAAGGTAATGTAGGCCGTAAGGTGTCGAATAATAAGATTTAATTTACCTTGCACCCTTCGCATGTGAAAGCACCGAAATGAAAACCCGCTGCCGGCTCGCCGCACACTTTACATTGCTGGTTCATCTGGAAAGAAAAAATCAGAATTCAATAATTTAGTTACTTTGCATACGTTGTTCTAAGAACATTTCGAACGTTTCGATGTGATTTTAATGTATGCCATCAGTCCTAAAGATTGCCATACAGTTAGAATTTATCATAATTTGCTATAATCCGCAAAAATCTTCCGACATGTACTCGCTACGCATATATGCTCAGATCTCGCAGCGAAGCGGCAAAAACCGTCTCCCGATGCCTCATCAGTTTTAAGCATTCAGTTTTCGCGGGTTATATCAAACTAAATATTTTCGCCCTAGCTAGCCTCTTAGATAACCCCCCCTCTACTACAAGAGCACGGGTGGATGGACTACTGGGCCAGCGTGGTAGGCTAAGGCCTTAACCCCCATTCTCATTGTGGAAGGAGACCCGTGCCCTGTAGTGAACCGGTAATGGGTTGATATGATGATGGTAGCAAACTAGCTGTTGTGCACGTGCTTCGTTCGCGTTTATTACGGTTTATTTCAAAGACCGCGAAAACCATTTATTTTTCTGGAATACAAAGTAAAAGTAGCCTGTGTTATTCTCTGTCTATTTAACTAACTCTTTGCCAAAAATCAATTTGATCGGTTGCTTAGTCAGGGCGTGAAGGTAGGACAAACAAACAAACGCATTCATAATATTAGTAAGGCTTAAGGTAAATGTTAAGCTAAATCGTGATCTTCCGTCTTAGAACTTATGTCATTAAGCTTCAACTCTTCTTAAATATAGTTCAACGGGTATACGATAATATTTTGGGATTTGTCGATATTTCTCAACCCCCGTTAAACTATACCTACCCGGTGAACTATATTTAAGGAATGTTGTTTAATCACGAAAATCTTAGTTTAAAATCTTAAGCGTCAACACCACTCGTAAAACTCGCGTTAGATACATATAAATGAACAATAAAATGCCAACTTAAGATAAGACACTATAAATACATTTTGTATTACCCATAATACAAGATTAGGAACCCGTTATTATGCCAATAAGAGGCAAAAATTAAAAAGTTTTATTTCTTTTATATCATTTATTTAGTAATAAAAAAACGCTTTTTTCGCGTATTGGCAAATGTGAAAATATGAGATAAGGCTTTAGAGTATAGACCCACCACGCAATCAAATGTAGGAGAATATTCGTGACCGGCAAAATTATTAGCGTTCTCTTCGAAGCCCAGGAGGGAATATTACGGAGAACTGACCCAGCGTCCTTTTTTTTTATTCCAATACAAGTTAGTAACTGCAATCGCACCGGGTGATGATGAAGTCTAAGATGGTAGCGGGCTAACCTGTTAGGGAGTATGGTAGTCATACCCCTAAAAAGATTTCTAAGCGACATTGCACCGGGACACTAAATCGCTTAGCGGCACGTCTTTGTCGAAGGTTGGTAACTAGCCACGGTTCAGAAAAAGCCTCCCACCAGACCAGACCAGAGAAAATTCAGAAATTGTAAATTCCCAAGTTGCCTCAGCCGGGAATCGAACCTGGGACCTCGTGCTTAAATTCACAGCGCTCACCGCTGCGCCAGGGAGGTCATCAAAGGTCGAGGTCGTTCTATGTGCTACTACTACCATGTTCTGCGATCACCAACTCGTGGCGATTATGGGCAAACCATCCCGTTGGGAGAGGCGATTAGCCCAGCAGTTGACTGTAGACGGCCGACTGGCGCAGTGGCGATCCTCCTTTATGAGTCCATGGCCGTGTGTTCAATTCCCACAACTGGAACATGTTTTTGTGATGAACATGAATGTTTTTTAGTGTCTGGGTGTTTATTTGTAAATTATACGGATTTTTGTATATCGTTCATAAAAATATTCATCAGTCATCTTAGTACCCATAACACAAGCTACGCTTACTTTGGGGCTAGGTGGCGATGTGTGCATTGTCGTATTAGTAGGCTTTTGAAGCTGATGACATTGTATATTTAGTGCCTAGATTACTGAATATTTACAGCCATTCTCGTGTGCCATTCCGAACTCCATCTTGTCAACGTTTCGTAATATTTACGCATCCACCCAGCTCACGAGTTTTAATAGTCCACAAAATTACAACAACATTTGAATTTGGAGTGACTTATAAAATCGTGACACGGCGATAATAAAAAAAAAACTACGAAAATCACTGAATCACTCTATATTCATTTTGTAGTGTTATGATTTTAAAGCAGCCAAAAGTATTGGGTTGTTAGCGTTAAAAAAAAAACCTAACCAAAACATATACGTTTGTACGGTTGCCCATATATTAAAATTAAAAATATGAAATGAGTCCTTATATCGTTGGTGTTAGATGTTAAAGCTGTTTGGAAACTTAACCCTTCGCCTACCGTACGAACTCGAGTAGTTCTAAGTGGTCCTCGAAGGTCGGTTTATTCGAGTACAGAGGTTTATTGAAGATTCGAATGTATGTCACAACTCAATTATTGATGTCATTTTCTCGTCTCGTTAGGTAACAAGCTTTAGTTAAATTTATATAGACATTTGTTAAGGCATCTAATAACCTTGTAATTTTGATGTATTATGATAGTTTGACTAACCGTTTTATTGCGTAGTTTGTTAATCCTTCTGCATTTTTTATCAACAACAATATATTTTGACTGTTAATAGAGTTATTATATATTAAGACCGTAACGAAATTTCTTATAAATCGTGTAATACCGTTCATTTCAAAGCCGAGTGGCGCAGTGGATAGTGACTCTACTTTCTGATTTTAAGGCTGTGAGTTCAATTCACACAACTGGTTTTTTTTTGTATTATGAACATTTATGTATTTCGGTGTCTGAATGCTATATTATTCAAAAATGAAAAAAAAAAATCTTCAGAGTACCCATATCAAAAGCTACGCTTACTTTGCGACTAAACGGTAATGTCTGTAATGTCGTACTATATTTATTTTATTTATTTTAATTTGACTTTAATAATTAACATTTCTATCCAACTGCCGGGCCAAGCAGAGAGGGGGTGTGAACAATGTCATTAATAAAATGACATTGAGATTACCTATTGCAATGCCTGATACTGAGACAATCAGTTTTATAATTTTTTATAGATTCTATCTACGAGTATAAACGTGAACGATTATTATTTTATGACTTAAACAGAACAGCATTAAAAAAAATACATAATACAAAAATGCACTAAACAACGTTGCATTATTTATTGATGATGATATTTTACATGGTTAAGCCAAGAAGTTGTAGTTGTATTTTCCTTAAAACCACATTTAAAAGACCTGTGGTTACTAAGTAAATAAAGCTTTGTTAATTTTTAGCTTTTAGAAGACCTTTTTTATTAAATGTACCTACGAAATTAAATTAGAAAATTAATTCAATTATTCGCTAATAACATAACAGAAAAATAAATTAAAAGTCAATCAAAACAATGTTTACTCACCGTAAATATGTTAACTTGTCATGTTTAATTTTGTTGCCAATAAAAATGTAAACAAATTACGTCCAGCAATCGTGACGCGCAATACATGTTTACATATGACGCAATAGAACCTCGCGCTAAGTTTACACTCTTGTCTCATTAAACTGCATTAGACAAAACGATAGACTCGTATCATTATACAGGGTGAGTATCTGGATGCGGTCAGTGAAGGAAAACGGTATCAATTCAATTACCACCTTTATGATTACTTGCACTTACAGACAACGTCATCGTCAAAAGTCCGTTAAGCCTTTCCAGAGGTAGCCCAGGCAAACTGACATTTTTTTGAAAATGCTTTGATGGAGCCCTTCGTAACAAACGAACGTAACGTAAACAAAGTTACGGGAGTAAAATAAATTCAAAAAAAATATCTACATAAATATCTCAAGAATTAATTAGGATTAAAAATTATGAAGCACACAACTTTCAAATCTCCTAAAAATCTGTACAACCTAAGAAAAAAAAAGTCCAATTAATATTTTGTCGTTATAAGAGAAGGATACATTTTAAAATCTGCAATGTATTTTTCTTGAAATAAATGCTTGACCAACCAAACTCTGATTTTTCTCTAAAGACTTTTCTAAGGCCGCTCCTAAAATCTCACCCTGTATGATCGATTCATTCGAACGTGACAGTAGTTGAAAGTGACACAGCACTATACTGTTACGTAAATCAAACTAGATGACTTGCGCCTCATCAGTGTCTACACATCTTCGGTGTAGTATCACGTGTATACAGTAAATATTGACATGATTGAAATTGCATTAGAAACTGATCTAACCGATCTGCAACCCCATTTAACTAAGCATATGTAATAGGTTGAGGAGATTAATAGCTCAACATTAACTAGACTGTGAGATGGTGATACCAAAAAAAACCTGGCTAAGTTTTTTGTAGGCTCTTTTGGTACCCTCCTAGCTTTAGTTTTAAGTAAACGAACGCTTCATAAGTGCCTATAATAAGGTCTACATGAATAAAACATTTTTTAATTTGAATTTGAATTTGTTGATAGCTAGTTGTTCTCATCATAATCGTTATTCTCAATCATCATCGTTTTTGGAAAACGAGATCAGTGCAGTGGCAGTAGTCAGTGTCAGTAGTCAGTGTCAGTAGTCAGTGTCAGTAGTCAGTGTCAGTAGTCAGTGTCAGTAGTCAGTGTCAGTAGTCAGTGTCAGTAGTCAGTGTCAGTAGTCAGTGTCAGTAGTCAGTGTCAGTAGTCAGTGTCAGTAGTCAGTGTCAGTAGTCAGTGTCAGTAGTCAGTGTCAGTAGTCAGTGTCATTAGTCAGTGTCAGTAGTCAGTGTCAGTAGTCAGTGTCAGTAGTCAGTGTCAGTAGTCAGTGTCAGTAGTCAGTGTCAGTAGTCAGTGTCAGTAGTCAGTGTCAGTAGTCAGTGTCAGTAGTCAGTGTCAGTAGTCAGTGTCAGTAGTCAGTGTCAGTAGTCAGAGTCAGTAGTCAGTGTCAGTAGTCAGTGTCAGTAGTCAGTGTCAGTAGTCAGTGTCAGTAGTCAGTGTCAGTAGTCAGTGTCAGTAGTCAGTGTCAGTAGTCAGTGTCAGTAGTCAGTGTCAGTAGTCAGTGTCAGTAGTCAGTGTCAGTCGTCAGTGTCAGTAGTCAGTGGCAGTAGTCAGTGTCAGTAGTCAGTGTCAGTAGTCAGTGTCAGTAGTCAGTGACAATAGTCAGTGTCAGTAGTCAGTGTCAGTAGTCAGTGTCAGTAGTCAGTGTCAGTAGTCAGTGTCAGTAGTTTTCTATGAATGAGAAGAGCGCCAACGCTGGCCAAGTGTGAATTGGTAGACTTCACATGGCTTCGAAATCATTGTGGCGAACTCTCAGTCGTGAATGTTACCTTACGATATTTTCCCTTACCGATTAAGCAAGTAATATATACTTGGTTAAATGAAAAACGCATATAACTCTTAAAATTTGGGTTACGTGCTGGAGATTGAGCTCGGTCCTCTCGAAAGAGACGCCGAAGCCCCATCCACTAGGCTATCACCGCGTATGTCATACAAACATCTTCATCCAAAATGTATAATTTGACAGAGTCTATTGAATATTACCCATCTATAGAGATGGCAGTAAAGATTCTGAATACTACTGAAGTAACCGCAAAGATATTTAAAATCAAATTTCAGGAATCAATAAAGAATTAAAAAATGTAATTCGACAATACACACATCGCCATCTAGCCCAAAAGTAAGCGTAGCTTGTGCTAGTGGTACTAAGATGACTAATGAATATTTTTATGAATAATATATAAATTCCTCTAATATACAAATAAACACAAAGACAAACAGCCATACCAGACCAAAGCCAAACACATTCATGTTCATCACACAAACATTTTCCAGTTCCAGAATCGAAGCCACAGCCTTGGACTCAGAAAGCGAAGTTTCGGCCACTGCGCCAATCGGCAGTCAAAATTTCAGGAATTACATTCCATTGTTTTATTCAACCGATTTAGAGTTAGGTAAGAACAGGTTTTTAAGTATCGGCCAATAAAAGCTTAAGACATGTTTTAAGGAACGACATAAAGCTAACTAGATGTCGGTTTATTAATAAGGGTCTTAATCAGATGAGATCGCAGACAAGCGTTAACTTAAACTCAAGTCTTTACCGCGGTGGCATCGCGTGCTTACAATGTGTATTTTACTAAACCGATTTCCTCGTTTTAAATAACGAGAAACAAGTTCACATATTTCTTTACAAAAATTAAATAAATGCACGATAATAACACGTTGCAGCGCAAGGGTTAACAGGATGGCGTGACTGAGCACTGTTAACATAAGTATTATACAAATTTTACTCATTTTTATTTCGGCATTGCTACACTCGCGACTTTGTTTGCCAAAATTAGTGATTGTCGTTTTTTAGTCCCGATATACATAGAGCGGTGTTATAAGTTGGAGCGTTTGTGCCTTTTTTAGTCCCAACATAAATTGAAGTTTTGAAAGTTGGAACGTTTTTTTTCGTTTCTAGCCCGACGTAAATAGAGCGCTGTTGTACGTTGGACTATTTATTTATTTTTTAGTCACAACGTAAATAGAAGTTTTATAAGTTGGAACATTTTTTTTTCTTGTTCAGTAAATATAGCGTTGCTATACGTTTGACCGTTTAACTGTATGTTTGTGTCAGCGTTACACTTAGACGTATAGGTCTATTTAATTGTATTCAAGTTGGGCACGGGTTTTTATAGCTAAATATTATCAGAATAGAAGAGTCACTACAAACCGACTGACTTGACGTTCCAAAAGTGCTTATAAACCGGGCGTACTTGAAATAAATGATTTTTTTTTTTGAATTTTGAATAACTTTGATTGAGGAATCCCCAAATATCATGGGAACGGGAATCCCCGTTGGGACTTAAAAGAAATAAATAGCCCAACGTACAACACTTTACAACAATTTTATCTTTCGCCTTATTCTACGTTTGCAGAAAAACAATACTAACAATAGAAAAAAGGTATTGTTTAAATTATTAAAAGTCAACTGTCAAACCTTTTTTAGAAAAACAAAAATGTTGACTACAGCTTACCTCATGGTGTCGGTTTTTTGTGACGGCGTGCGCGCGCATTGTACAACTTTACTCTCACCATTTTTCCCTAACACGCCAAAAGAAGTATAACTTAAAAAATAATATAATACAACGGACAAATTAATAAATATGATATTATTATCTTACCGAGAGATGGATCGGTTAGCATTTTGTCGTCTCGACAGCTTGTCCACTTAATGGATTCCCGATCTTATTTATGAAATATTGTCAAAATATACTTAGCTTGTGATATTTCTTGAATATAGTTCAACGGGTACATACCACGATAATATTTTTGGATTTGTCGATATTTCAACAAAATATTCTATTAATTATATTTCGCAACTGGGTCAGTTGCATGGATCGTGGTCACGACGGGACGGCGTAGGTCCGAGATGTCAAGTTGGATGTCACGGGCAGAATCTGACTACCCGCTTTTGTGTTTAGATATTCAAGAAAAGATGATTAACCACGAAAATCTTAGTTTAAAATCGAGTTGTGTGTATATACGTTGCGATTTAAGTCGCTGTTGCACGCGTTCTCCGTCCGCGTTTATAACGGTTTTATACAAATCCTGTGGGAACCTTTAATTTTTCTGGAATCAATCGCCAAAAGACTATGTTACTCTCGGTCCTTTAAAAATCGACCTTTCTCAGAAAGACCACCTACGTTTACTTATACTATCGCGTGAAAGTGAACTACGATTTATATGGTGTCGAAAGAGTGCCATCTAGTAGCAAGCCTGTTTCAAAGTATTTTAACTAGATGGCGCTCTATCGTCATATTACCCCATTAACGGCCCACTTCAGGGCACGGTTATATTCCCACAATGAAAAGTGGTTAAGTCTGTAGTCAAATACGCTGGCCCATTGCGGATTGGTGGACTCCACACACATTTGAGAACATTTATATCGAAAACTAACAAGCATGCAGGTTTCCTCACGATGTTTTCCTTCGCCGTTGAAGCAAGTGATATTTTAATTACTTAAAACGCACATAACGCACAAAAGTTGCGTGCGTGTTGATATTTGAACTCGGCCCCACGAAAGTGAAGTCGAGCTTCTACCCACTGGGTTATCACCGCTTCACTGGGTTATTCAGGGTGAATTTATTAATACCATGTAAATCGATGTAGTTAGAAAATCTCACACTTGGCACCCAGACGGATAAACTAACATACAGAGTGACCTATCCGTCTGTCTAAAGATAGATAAGTAGAATTACCTAACTAATAATAAGCTTGTTTACCAACGGAACCTTAAAAAGATGAATTATTCCCGTCCGTGTAATTTCGACGCACTTGCTTAATTTTTTCAAGGGTCACTTTAAGCTGTCAAAGACCAAAATAAATTGTTCCGATTTAATCTCGCCGGTCATCGCTGTGCGAATGTACGAATGATATATCAAAGTCTAAAATTTGGGTTGGATTTTTATGAATTTTATATCTGATAAAGCGCGAGAGCACACAGAAGTTTTGTTGTGCGACAATTCTATTGATACCATTTCGTAATACGTAGTAACTAATATCTCACCATATTACCATACTGAAAGAAGCTGCTCATAACACTCTACTTAACAAATGTAAATAATATTTTTTCATAATTTTACTTGACACAGTATAGTTTTATATATATATATATATATATATATATACAACAGACTGTATATACATATATATATATATATATACAACAGACTGTATATACATATATATATATATACAGTCTGTTTTGTATGTTAAATAAAAAAAACAAAAGCAAACTACACACCAAAATGCCTTTATGAAGAGTTATTTGATAGGGTCCCGCAGTAGAAAACTGCTGGCGACATGCCTACTGTCAATACTAACTTATCTAAATTAATGGATACCTGACCAAATAATAAGAATTATTGTTTCTATATTAAGTACTGAATAATGACTGCTATTTTATTATTCGGAACTGTTACTTTTTGCGGGTTAAAAATAAACCTAAGTCCGTTTTTTGTCATTTCCAGAAAGCTGCATATGTGCAAAATTCACTGTAGATCGATTTACTGCTTGAGCCGAACACAGATATAACAAACAGACACTCTTTCTCATTTCTAATGTTAGCCTGATGGACGCTGAGTACTGATAAGAAATATAATGCAGTTGAAAATACTCAATAACAGCTAGTAATTTAAAAATATGTTGGGTGTACTATTGACCACAGGGTTACATGTTAAAGATCCGATTTTTTTAATCCTTAAATGAAGACTTCCTATACGAAATATATATATAAACATTATTAGGAGTTTTAAATATTGATGTAGCGGTCTCCACATTACAGAACTAGATGGCGCCACAAAAATCCTGCATCGCTAGCGAAGTGTTCACGAAGAATGCCTATAATATATACAACTTCCAAAAATGAATGTTCGGACCTCGGTCACCGAGCACGATCACCCGCTCGGAGGAAGATCTTCCTATTGTTACGGTCGAGCGTATTACCATAGCTCCCGTACATTGATCATATTATGTGCCTGGTTCACCTAAATTTTTTAAAATTAGTAAAGGCTAGTATAGTTAATATATTTTTTTATAAAACTGAACTTGAAAATATTTTTTCATCAGTTTGTCCATTGGTATAATTTATCGCTTGCCTGAAAAAGCCCCAGTGATTTTTTTCTTTCTTTTTATCCCGATTACAAACCTAAGGTGTTAAAAGTATCAAGACAAATAGTCTTCCGTGTAAGCCGTTACTAAACCCTCGGTAGCGGTGATGTTAATTAAGTAATTTCTGATGACGTGAAGGCTGCATCGACAATCGTTAATGGTCATCCTTTTTGGAACACATACAAATGATTGTGATTTATCAAAGGGTAATCTTGTATGATCAATTATGCAGTTTTATATCTTGTAAAGGAGGTAGCAACGCGTGGGTCGATTCGGGGAGCAGATAAGTTGGATGGAATATCGACCTTTTTTACCGAAGGGATTATGAATTTAGCAGTCTGTGTCTGACGGGAAGCTTGTCGATCAGGTCTTAAAACATTTAAATTATTTACACAATTTATCTTACTGATATCCCACTGACTGGCCGCAAGGTCTAGCTTTTAATATAGGGATATATTTAAGTACCTTATCTGTTATTTAAAAGGAATATGCCTGACAAGTCGACGAGGCTTACGGGTGCATAGAACCTATATGTTATATCTTGTCTCAATAAATAAAAAAATACATATTTAAAATTCTACCATTTACACACCGATAGAGTATTATTAAGTGTGTGAAGTGATGATGATTCGGTTTGTTAATGATTAACTAAATGGAGGCAGCAACGTAAGAAAAGTTGAAAATATTAAGAGTTGAAAGGAAATTACGAATCTAGTTAGTTAGTTATCCCTTAAAATAAGCAATAGAAAAATACAGTGTCATAATAAAAGCTATCCTTGAAGTTAACTCTTTACCAGGATCACATAAACGAAAGCAAGTTTTACTTAGTAGTAAGTAATGTTATAGTTTATTTCTTCTCGTTAGCTACATCGTATAAATTCAAGTCCTCTGTAATAAGCACAAAATTTACCATTAAAAGGTTTAAAATAATCAAAGTAAGCAAAGTGAAGTAGCCAGATTCCTATAAAATCAGTTTTAAATTTACCAGGATAGCATAAAATTACTATAGAGTATTCCATCACCTCTTATATTACATCTTTGCTTTTAAAAAAGCTCGCAAACAGCATCTTTTTGTTAAAAAAAAAATTACGACCTCTTATTTAAAGGCTACAATGTGCAAAGCCAGGGTGGTGAGATAGCTAGTTTCGTATAAAATCAAGTTAAACTGCATTACAATTACCAGGATAGCATAAACGATTGCCAGTTCACACCACGTCCGCATTCGCAATCGATTGATGCGAAACACATTTCAAGTGTGAAAACACATTTCAAGAAAGGAAAGCGCTCTAAAAGGAATCGCCTCTAAACTTGGCCACCATGCTTTGCATACCATCCGATGTACAATCGCATCAAAACCGTGGAAATCGTCTCACGTAGTGACAGCTGATGGGCTCTATGTATGGACCTTTGACTCCGATGCCTTCCCTATTTAGTTTTTCCCGTTGTGAGTATTTGTATTGCTTTATTTATTTGCTACATTTCTCTGGTACTGACCGGCAATGTTAATGATCTATTTGCATCAGTACCTACTTTAATATAACGCACATTCATACCTATAGTAGAATTATCTGAATTGATTAAACCTCATTAAATCCTAATAAAAAAAATGGAAAGATTTGTTTCTCACAGAGTTATTTGTACGTAATTTAAATCTCGTAAAAAAAAAATTGCGTTGAATATTAAATAATTGAAGAAGACGAAATGAGTGAAATTACTACATAACTTCACACCACGGCCGATAGACAAACCGGCTGAAAGCGCGAGGCACAGAAGTTCAACGTTTTTTTATAATAAAACTATTTTTATATTTCAATGTTATGTTTAGATGGGATCGAATAAAATTATATATTTCAGGTCAGGGAATCATATACAAAGAATATCAAATATGGAGATTAAATATAAATATATATTAACCTAACTCAGATAACTAACAAAGAAAATAAACTCAATAAACACAATAATTAAAATTAAAAAATATATCATTAGAATAGATAAAAATCAATAAATAAATAAATCTCAATTAAAACAAGCATCTCTTTGGCTGTCATGGCTGAAGTATCTCACCTGCATCTAGAACATAATGAAAAAAAAAATGCGAGTTGGGAGCTCGCAATTTTTTTTCTAATTGAAAATATATCTAAATATCTAAATTCATATTCAAGGGCAAGACAATTAATATTAAACATATAGCGCACATGTGCAGTTAGTAACATAAAATGTCACAGAAAAAATGGTTTAAGATTCGCTGATTCATTATGAAGAGATTTGCGATTTACTTTATAGTCATCTATAAACACTCATAAAAAGAAAATCAAGTTACGGTACCATCTAGTTATTTTACAGAAACTAATTAGGGGTCGTTTCACACTACACCGTGCATCTCAATAACATTGATGTAATCGTCAACATTGAAATCTTGACTGCTTTTGTTTTCATTAATTGTGGATATGAGTTTTTTAAATTACAGTGTTTTTGAGAACCTTGATTCTGGGGTAAGGCAGGCATTAATCTTCAGTGCTAGAAGATTATTGAGATTAAGATTGGCTGCCTGCATAAAATAACTTTTGTATTAACAAAATTTTAGATAGGGTAATTCATAAAAAAATAAAACTTATCTTCACAGTTATAGTCATTTAACTGATGCAGCCATCACAATAGTAATATAAAGAACTGAGAAAATATATAATAAAATATAATGATAATGATAATATATAAAGAGCTGAGAAGGAAGCACTTTGACCACAAGATATCTTTGCTAAATTAGATATTTAATTAGTAACTTACCAACTTACCACCTGACAACATTTCCCTTAAAGAGACCGCTTCCTTAGAATTATTTATTCAAGACCAGTAACATCCCGCTGTTGGAAACAGGCCTTCTCTCTCATAGGATACACGATTCTAAATCATAAACCCACTTCACTGCTCCAATTCAGGTTGCGGGGTGAGGTAGATTAAAAGACAATCTAATATTTTGATTTATTGCATTATAATTAAAACTTATTTTGATTGGAAGAGCCAAGTCTATTCACAAAAATATTGACACCATTCCGTCCGTGTAACATGAATCCACCTTTATTCATCTTAATACTCTTCCGTTATATTTAGTTTGATATGAAAATATTATAACAAACTTTATGTAGCAATTTGTTTCAAGTGTCAAAATGAAACACTTACTATTTTTTACATCGGCTTTTTGCTCAAGTGAATGGTTCGAGGGCTACCGGTTTTATAAAACCAACAGTGACAATAATATTTTCGTTATGTTACGTCTATCTATTTCAGATATGTTATGTACACCTATTTAGTTCTATTGCAAAACCTCTCGAATTATTGAAAAATCGATTGGAGTGGGTCAATGACGATGACCAAAGTTCGTTATTGGATCAACTCAACCCTATACCAGTCCACTAAGGGTCTCTTCCCATAATTATAGGGGCATGGTCCACCACGTTGGCCAAATGCAAAATGGTAAACCTATCACGCTTTTGAAAATCTAACGGTGAAATCAGTAGTCAGTCCGTAACTAGATCATCAGTATCAACTTTTTTTTTACCGGCCAACTACTAGGCAGGCCTCCTCTAAGTTTGACGGCCTAGTGGCGCAGTGCGCAGCGACCCTGCTTTCTGAGTCCAAGGTCGTGGGTTCGATTCCCACAACTGGAAAATGTTTGTGTGATGAACATGAATGTTTTTCAGTGTCTGGGTGTTTTCTGTATATTATAAGTATTTATGTGTATTTCATTCATAAAAAAAAAATATTCATCAGCTATCTTAGTACCCATAACACAAGCTACGCTTACTTTGGGGCTAGATGGCGTTGTGTGTATTGTCGTAGTATATTTATTTATTTATTTAAGTAAGTTAAGGGTCAAAGCCGTAGTCCACCACGGCTTAGTGCGAACATTATAAAGTTCTCTCAGGCTCCCCACTATGTTATATGTTTCCTCAATTTCCTCAAATTTTCCACTGCCTTTAAAGCTAGAGATATCTAAATTCATCATCATCATATCAACCCATTACCGGCCCAATACGGGTCTCCTGCCACTATGAGAAGGGGTTAAGGCCATAGTCCACTACGCTGGCCCAGTGCGGATTGGTGGACTCCATATATCTTTGAGAACAAGTCTTTTTTTATGTAGAACTCTCAGGCATGCAGGTTTCCTTACGATGTTTTTCACCGTTGAAGCAAGAGATAT
The DNA here is from genome assembly GCF_905163445.1 of Pararge aegeria. Classification (NCBI taxonomy): domain Eukaryota; kingdom Metazoa; phylum Arthropoda; class Insecta; order Lepidoptera; family Nymphalidae; genus Pararge; species Pararge aegeria. The sequence continues at coordinate 1,584,592 of NC_053195.1, read as the reverse complement.
TTTAATGGCTTAAAACGCCCGTAACTTAGAAAAGTTAGATGTGTGTGCTGGGATTCGAAGGCGGGCCCCCCGAAAGTGAAGTCGAGCTCCTACCCACTGGGCTATCACCGCTATATATCTTAATTGTTTCAACTAAAAACGCACAAAACTTCGATAAGTTGTAGACATAGTTTCCTGACAACTCCAACTCTGTTGATGAGGCTTAGAGAACACGTGATAAAAGAAATCATTTACAAAACAAAACATATTGTATATCCTTTCTTTAAACATTTTTTCTGTAGCATTTGAGATACTATTTCACTGGTTTTACTATTTTACTCTAGAGGAGAGGGGACGTAAGTTTTACTGTCAAATTATTAGACCACTAGGTCTGAAATAATTAACGGCGTTATATACAATTTTACATTGTTTATAAATTGTGTGTTATGTTTTGTGTGTTGTACGTTGCCATTTCTAGGTTAATTATATTTTCTCAAAATATATGATAAACTCATTCGTTTTATTTAATCTTGTATATTATGGTAGTATACAGTTTGCTTAAAATGTCACTGAAGTTCCATTCATGCTTAAGGTGAAATAGGTTTATCATATCTATAATATTTAAACTGTTTTTCTACAAAAAGGTCTAAACAGGCTCCTTTTTCCTAACTGAAAACTAAATTTAATTGGGAACAGGCACCCGATGATCATTAATGCGCCATGTCTACTTCAAGCTTTATTGCTCGATGCTCTTTTGCGATAATTGAGAGAGCACTCAGCTATATAAACATTGTAGCTACGAAAGTTTGTACGCAATTTGCTTCCACCTATTGACACACAATAAAAGATCTTTGAATAATATTTGATATGCCTTAAGTAGATACTCACTACATGATGTAAAGCTATCTGGGAGCTTAACACCGTCACCTAGCTTTCCTCTCGTGGACACCAAGTTTGAGAACTGGAACGAACGACTTATATTTCGGAGTTATGTGCAATGAAGATAAACATCGTGAGGAAACCTGCATGTCTGGGAGTTCTCCATTATGTTCTCAATGGTGTGTGAAGTCTACAAATCCGCACTTGGCTAGCATGCTGGCCACACTATGGTCTAAAGCCTTCTCATTCTGAGTGGAGACCCGTGCCCTGTAGTTGATCGGTAATGGATTGATGATGATTGTTCACGTTTATTTTAGGGATTATAATCCTTATGCTTATGACCTCAAGGTATGTCGTATGAGCTGCCATTTTAGAATAATACTGCTTTAGGCGATTGTAGTAAGCTCACTGGTACAGTGAATGTTATGAGATGTGACAATAGGGTTAGAGAGTAAAATAATGTTACGTTAAAGCGAGTGATAGTCATCATTATCATTATATCAACCCTTTACTGGTCTACGGGTTTACGTGAAATTACACACTGAGACACTTTATCTATAAAACATTTAATTACAGAGGCATTACAAACTAACTAAAGCCGATCACTACATACTAAAACTTATCCTACGTTATGCCTATATACTAAAAGCCTAATTAGTTTGGACGCCAGGAGAGTTTTTGATGAAGGATCGGAACTCTGCCAAAAACCGGTGCACCTCTACTAGCTGATCTCGGGGAAATAGTGATTTTATGGTGCCGGGGTTAAAAAGGGCCTTTCTTCAGGCCCTTTTTGGAACACTTATACACTTTATTATCGACCCCCATTGCAAATCGATTAACTAACTAAACTACGTAATTATGTCCACCAAATATCGTTCTGTCCCATTAGACAGCTGACCGCTATATACACGTTTATTTTACTTATTTAATTCAGTGGCGAATACGTCGCACTTTCCCAAAAACGGGATCGTTACAAATTGCGGCAACAATTTGTTCACCTTTATGCCCTACCACCTGCCGCAAAGTCGACCCAATTCCAGAACTCGATTGTGAGCATAAATCTTTGGAGGCGTGGACAGTGTTACCGCGATATTTGGGCCGATGAATGGGAAGTCATTAAAGGATAATGGCGATTTACGATAGCCGAATTGCAATTTATATTTCGTGGTACGGGCAAACTGTTTCATGTTCACTTTTAGGGTACCGTACCCGTGACAATGGGACGCTATAACTAAGCCTCCGCTGACTATCTTTTTATTTTTGTTAATTTGCTAAAAGTAAATTTAAAAATTTAAATTTAAATTTTAAATCTGTTTATTATAAATAAAAAATACATGGTTGTTTAGATCTCAATTACATTACGCTAATCTTCATTATAGAAGATTTTTGCACTTGAGAGGGTTGCACAAATATATATTGATTATTATATATTAATTAATGTATAATGTAAAGAAAAAAAAAAAAACAAAAGAAACATTTCTATAGTGATAATTAATGGAATTTGTAGGAATGGTCTGGATGAACTTCCGCCTAGTAGTTTTTGCACGTACCCTGAATGTAATAACGTTTCAATTTGTTTTTGATTTGCTTCAGGTTTTTTTTTTCAATTTCTTCTAGCAAAGGTATGCACGCAGGTCAAAAGTGAACCCTTAACTGTGATTTCGCCTGGTCGTAAGGGATGATGCAGTCTAAGATAGTAACAGGCTAACCAGTTCGGGGTATGGCAGTCGTATAAAACTCATGCCCCTAATCGATCTCTATGCAGCATCCTACCGGAATGCTAAAATGCGTTACGTTTTTGTCGTTAGAGTGGTAACTAGATACGTTCGAAGCCTGCCATCAGACTGGACCAGAGGAAATAACGAAATTACATACTCCAAATGGATTGAACCTGGGACCTACCACTTAAGAGAGCATAGCACTAACCGCTCCGCCAGGAAGGTCGTAAACATCAGCGGACTGTTGCTCATAAAATAGGTAAAGAGCTGAAATTTTCATAGAATGTATATTGCTATCCGTGTATTATGACTTTACATAAAAACAGAACAAAAATGAAAAGTAGTGTTAATAATAAAATAATAAATATACTACGACGATACACACATCGACATCTAGTCCCAAAGTAAGCATAGCTTGTGTTATAGGTACTAAGATGACTGATCAATATTTTAATGATAATATAATATATAAACACCCAAACACTGAAATTCATTCAAGCTCATAACACAAACATTTTTCCAGTAGTGGGAATCGAACCCAAGGCCTGAGACCCAGAAAGCAGGGCCGCTGCCCACTGCGCCAATCGGCCGTTTCTTATGAGGTGTAGTATGAAGTACGGAACCTATCGTGTGAAAAGTCCGACTCACGCTTATCCATGTTTGTAACGGCCTACATAAAGGAGGAGTGTTAACTCAAACTCGTGGGACATCGTAATGGTGAAACGGATGGACTGATTTTAAAATGCATTCTTAGCTATGTTTATTGAATACCTGTTCAGCTGATTTACTATAATGAGCTATTTTCTTCAATGATTAATGATTATTTTAATTTGTTTTTCTTTTCCTTTGTAATATTATTGTTTCATAGTTGTGATTTTCCTTTATGTTGCGTACTTTTTTTTATTAGTGTAAATGGCTACTGGCCGTTTCAATTGATAAAAATAATAATAAATAAATAATAAATAAATAATAGTAGCATAGCACTTACTGATAAGATGTAGTAGATTTCCACGCGATTAACACATCCCATAAGTATATTAAATTATAGCAAAACCTCATGTCAGACGATATGTGGAAATAAAGGGTAATAAAATCCATAATGTCACCTATACGAGTAGCGGAGATAAGTTCAAATAGCAATAAAGTTAATCAATCACCACGGGAGTGACAAATGTCAGGCTGACGTGGATTAACTAGGTTCGCCCTAAATGGCAGCGGCAAGAACAAGTAATCGATGCTAATTACAGTTACATACAACTCTAGTTTATGGTGTCCTGGTAGGTATTTACAGTGGAGCTAAGCGGTAATCTCTACTTTTATTATAAAATATGCGAATGTGTGTTTGTAGGTTCTAGTTTTTTGACCCCCGACGCACAAACAACGGGGTGTTATGTTTGTGTGTGTGTGTCTGTGGCATCATTCTTCCCAAAACTGATGCACCTATCTTGATTTTGATTTTTTGGTTGAAGGTAAATAAGTCGAGAGTGTTCTTAATTATAGGTTTAATGAAAATCGGTCCAAGATGGTCACAAAATGGCGGATTACATGTTTTTTCACAACTTTCATTATTATAAAATGAATATTTCAAATCGAAGATGGCCACCACAAAAAGTTGCTTAGAGATAGTTTATAGGCTAGAGAGTGAAAAGGTAAATCTACTTTTTATCCTTAAAAAAATCAAAGGACTGAGCTAAAGCGCAAATCTGTTATAACCTGTTTAAATGCTTTCGTATGTATAACATTAACGGTTAAATGCGAAAATAGTACATGCGAATACAAAAACGTGGGTGAAGTCGCGGATATTAAAAAAAAAATCTAACGGTTTCTTGGTTAGATCGCTAAGCAAGCGCAAACAAACCTATTTTGGTAATTATAATATTTATTTATTTATTATTTATGTACCATAAATTGTGATTGTGAACATAAGATACATGAAGTGTACAAAGGAAAGCTTATATCTATAAGAGATCTCTTCCACTCCAGGATGTGAGTAAGATGATTTAATTGTGGTATAGGTCAAATAAAGGTACAATATACTTCATAATAACTACTAAGTATATTTAATATATCTAAATAAAAACAAAATTCTACATACTAATACAATAACATTTGAATATACTATATATACAAAATACATAAAAATAATATAATAAATATTTATATAATATAAATACAAATATATATCTATAATAAGTAAACAGTGATAAATATACTATGACAACGATAGATAATTCTCCTTTACATTGTGTTTAAAAGAGTGCACCGATCGGCAGTGTCTAATATGTTCTGGTAGTAAGTTCCGAAGGTGTGTAGCGAGGACGGAGAAAGATTTCTGGAAAAAATAGTATTATATGAAGGGACATCAAGAGGATTATTTGACACGCAAGACCGCAATGGTCTCGTAGGCGGAAGACATAGCTTTATACGCTCACACAAATAACCAGGAGAAGAAGAATTATATAGGATGTTGTAAAGGACAGTTAAAATATGCACATTCCGGTGAACTGACGACAAAAATCAGAAACGTGATGATAATATTAGTAATAATAGCTTTGTTTTGATGGAAATTGATTTAAATTCAGCGTAGCTCTATTTACATTAAATTAATTAATAACGTGACTCATTTCTCAAATTTTATTAATAATTGAAAGTTTAACTACATCAACAAATTTACGACTGAATAATTATTTATAGCCAACCAATTTCCTGACTCGAACCTATAATTATATTGTTACGGATTCAAAACTCTTATCTATTCACGTTCTATCATTCGCTAGAAAACTCATATTTCTCGAAAAGCCGGTAAATATTCCACCCAGATTCTCACGACTGTTCTAACGAAAAATATTTTAAAGAAATCTTGTATTTATATTAAGTTTATGATATTAATTTATTTTATTTATACCACGGCACCTCCCACTATAACTCAGATGTTTGTATACCGTTGATCTTATTATTTATCACGCCCTTAGAAGCAATGATCAATTGAATGAACTAGTGCGTTACTTTGACTGCACTTTGGCGCAGTGTTGAGGAATTTAGTCTTAACAGGAAGAGATTCCCGGTTCGATCCTTGGCAAGGGTAATTTTGGTATTACTACTATCAGAATTTTCCCTGGTCGTCTGATGGATTGCTTCGGCCATTGTTAGTTACGTGTCACGTATGAACCGATTAAGGGATATATAAGGGTTTAATACTACTGCCTTAGCCCAAACAGGTTATCCCGCTATCAACTTAGACTGCGTCACCACTTACTTCAGGGGGAAGTTCAGTCAAGGGTTAGCTTGTAGTGGAATAAAATATTAAAAATAACTTTTCTGGGATTCAAGTCTCATATCCCGTAGGTACCGAGTACCGATCATGTTCTAATTTGACATAGGTGAGCTAAATTTCATTTAAGTTCAAGATTCCGTTTTTAGGACACCTTTACCTACTTTCTTATTTATAATATAAGTTACTTTGGCGTCAAACTAACACTGAATTACAGGTAAAGACACACAGAAAAAAAACGGTTTTTCGTCAATGTCGTCGCTAGGCTAGTAAGTAACCTAAGAGCGAACACGGCTCAGGATTGGCTTATATATTCTTACTTCATAAATAACATAGTTTTCAGTACTTAATGTAGTTATTACAACCATATCACTACAATGTAATAAATTGCGACGCATTAAGGCTAGGATAGGCTTTTATTAAAAAATTAATTGTTGGTTTTGCTTTACTTTATACGATACTTTTTCAGCTCCATTCCGGTTTATGACCATGGACACTGCTATTTTAATTTTGAATAAACAGTGAACATTTTGATCTTGTTTTTATTGAATTACTTTTGCAGGAGTATACATTGCTAGTACTTTTTTTCAGGCAAAGGCACACAGACATAAAGATGCGTAGTTTTAGTTATACATATACAAAAATATTGATTTCTAATTCGTTAATACGTTATTTATGTTAAATATTAATATTATAGATCTCGTTATAGATCGCTCAACTCTAATTTGTATGGATTAGAAAATGTTAATTATTTCAAATTAGACTACATTCCTTTATGACCGTAGCGACTATAAAGCGGTGTTAGAATTTATTGAATTTATAATTTTATTGTCATCCTCTAAATGATTGTGATTTCTTAAATTAATCCAATATTTATTAGGAACATCCAATATTTATTGGGATATTGGGCGAAACTAATTAATGCAATAATCTTTAGTTATTTATAAACGGAATTGTTAAGGCTAGCTCATACTAGCAAGCATACTTAACTCGCATGCCTGGCCCAACCGTATCAGAAATAATCAGGTGGTTACCATCCGTATAAAATCTTTGACAAAGTGGTGAGCACTGAAGTCTTAGTAACAGGTCAGTGGTTCGATGTCTCGCGATTGAAATTTGGGAATTCTCTCTAGACCGGGAGATAGATGTGATGTGGCATTTTTAAAATTGTTATGCTCCGGTTTTAGAAATGTAATAAGGGAAACGAGATGTGTCATATAAAGATATAATTTTAAATTAATATTGCTTTAAGCTATGACAGTAAGCCCCCAGATTATTACAAAAATCCGACACAATGTGTATATTCAACAAGTTGTGAAGTAAAGTGAATATGGTACATAACTTGGAAAAGCGACTCCGTTTTAGAAACTTATTACTCCCTCAGCTTAATTGACATTTTATAGATGTCATAAAGTTTTCTAACCTTATTAAAGAAAGTATCCGCCAAAACAGTGTTACTGAAGCTCTCAGTCTTTCTAGTTCGTTTCGGACACTTTCAACCAAAATTTAATAGACATTCTCGATAGCATTGCACTCATACCACACACAGTAAATGCTTAGGCAAGGCAGATTATCCCACTAGGTGTTCAAATCCAAGAGCATGGGGCAAGGGCATGTGTCCGGAGCGTAGTATCATCTCTACTGAATTTAGCACTAGCAAACTACTGTGACCGATGTACAAAACAGAGACTTGACATTTCAAAAGTAGTAGTAGAATTTTTAGAAACATTACAAGCCGCTTAAGATGTAGGTACAGGTACGTGAAGCTTAACACCTACACCTCAGGTTGCTTGGCTTGCAGTCAATTTTATTATTATACAAAACAAAAATCCTGACGGCTTTTTTTTATTCCTCGATAAGGTAGCCCTTGACTGCAATCTCCGCTTTTAGCCCCCGCTCTTTTAAATATTAACGATTTAAGACTAGTAGGTTGACATGATGATTATGTTGCGGAAAAAGTTTATCATCAAAAGTTGTCATGAAAAAGTATAACTGTCGCCACTTTCTTGTTTACATAAAAGTTTCATTTTAATTTGGCATTTAAGTTAAAATTATTATTGAAACTCATAATTTGCTGCGCTTCGTAAGGGCCTGTCAACTTCTCAATCAAAAAGTCTAAAATAATAGGATGGTGGCCAATTAAACCAATTTCTGATGTGAGGTTGTTAAAATTCTCGAAACGACGCGTGTTTTATAAAAAAATCATATTTAGGGTTCCGCAGTGTCAAACTACTAATAAATTGATATATAGCCTTTTTAGGAAAGCGTGATTGGGCGATAGGGAGTGTTATGTTCTTTGGATCTTTACGTCAACAGAAATGAGGAGGTGAGAGATCCAAAGAAGTACGAATTTTACCGACAAAACTGGGCTGTGAAACTATAATCTTCATAGCGTAACTGTGAAATTGACCTATAACCTCACCTGGTTGTATGTTATGATGCAGTCTAAGATGACAGTGGGCTATACCATTCGGTTTCTTTTTAATCGTTGTTTCATTTCATTTAATAGTAACTAGCCTCGTTCAAAGCCTCCGACTAGATCAGACTAGAGAAATTTGGAAAATTCCAAATTCCAAAATTACCCCTGTCGGGAATCGAATCCGGAACTTAATTTCAAAGTGCTTGCCATTGCGCCAGGGAGATCGCTAAAATATCATAATTATAACATTAGTAATAAGAAGGAGTTTTAACGAGTTTGTGGTACCAATAAAAAATATTAATGCGGAACCCTGCTTTACCAGTGACCCGACCCGCACTTGACCGGTTATTTAATAAAGAAATTCATTTTTCCGAATTTACATTATTATAGCAATATGGCAATTTCACAATTAAGCGTAAATTAACGATCACTATCTGTAATTGAGTGAAGCCAATAAAGACATCAATTGTGTTCGGTTAAAAAACATAATGTTATGAGCGAAAAAATGAAATAATAAATTTAATCCATAAAAGAATTATGTGCATGACCTGAGGTGTTAAAGCATACCTTAAGGCAAATAGTGATAACATTGAGTTAATTTTAAAAAAGAATTTCCGAACAAGACTTCATTTATTATTTTTTTCGAATTATTTTAACGAAAAGTCATATACTAATTTTGGCATCGGTGGTGGTGGTGATTTTGGTATCACAAGCATTTATGAAGCGTTTATACATTTAACATATTACACTAATGTTAGTGATGCTGATAACTGCACTCGTTAACTTAAAACTAAAGCTAGGAGGGTTCCAAACGCGCCCTGGTCTAAGAAGATCACAAAACAAACTACGCGAGGTTTTTTTTTGTTATCACCAACTTACAGTCTAGTTAATGTTATACTATGAAGATAGAGCAATTCATATCCAAGTTTTTTTATCATACATGTAATACTTAATATTATTATAGGGTTTTTCTATAAGCTTACGTAGCTTAGTTGTACAGCACACAGGCTGCGATTGATAGAGTCGCAATTTTAAACCCTGCCGGTACCGAAACTTTTAAAAAAGCACTAGGTTTTCTCAGTACTTTCGTTACTGTAGGTATATGATGATTAATTAAGTTGTCTTTTTTTTTTCTTTATACCACAATTTCAAGCATTCATTTATTTCAAGTAGGCCTAAATATAATTCCAATTAATAACCAGATAATTATAATTACAAACTAAAATTAATATTTACAATAAATATAAGCCGTCTAACTGTTCACTTATGGGCATGGTACCCAAAATGCTGGCGCTATTGCAACTTTGAATTGCTAGACTTAGCCGTTGGGCTAAATAAACGGCTCTTGGGTCACCAGACGTCAAGACCAATTTTCGGTTGGCGTTTTCTATAAGCAATTTTATCTCATCATCATCATCATCATTTCAACCCATAACCAGACAACTACCCCTTCTTATTGTGGGGTCTTCTGCCACAATGAGAAGGGGTTAAGGCCGTAGTCCACCACTCTGCCACTGGTGGAAATCTGTCAAATTCAAATTCATTTATTTCAAGTAGGCCTAATTAATAAGCACTTTTGAAACGTCAAGTCAGTCTGTTTGTAGTGACTCTACCGGTTCGGAAGGCAGATTCCACTGAGAAGAGCCGGCAAGAAACTCAGCAGATTGCTCTTTTCCAACATCATTTTAGAGTTTAACAATCATTAGAATTTTTCTGTTTTGTGAGAGATGAGAGCGGAGTGGCCTGCTTCCAAGCAGCCTTGTCGTTAAGGAATTCATCAATCGTGACCAAAAAGAAAAAAAGTGACGAACACTTTTTTACACAACTCCCTCATTATGGGTATCATATGAAGGGGTTTGCTTGACTAGTAGAATAATGAGAGTATATATTGAGAGTCGAGGGATTGTTTATTTTATTTTTCTTATTTGAGACAGAAAACAATTGCGTATAATAACAATAGCACTTAAATCTATATAATAAGAGTGGGTTTATATGTTATTCACAACACTATCCACATAATACTGTCAGAAGCAAAACGGCGACACATTGTACTAGTTACTCTTACTTTGAGAGATAATCTTATCTGTACCTTAAGTACATAATTAAAAACTGAAATGAGCTCTCGTAGCAAGTTAATGCAAACCATATATATATCCATCTGTATATATTTATATGGTAAATTTTAAGTTTTGGCGGTGGGCGTGATCACTGTTACGCAGTTTCTTACTTTTACAGTGATCATTGTTTCATTAATTAGCGGTTAAGTTATGTTATTGATCACAAATAAATAAATAAAAAAAAACACTCTTAGAGCTTATAAAAATAAAGGAATGGAACACTAATAAAAGTATATAAAAGTTGAATTAAATAAAGAGATACCTCTAACTTAGAAGACTAAATGATGATATTGTAAAAAGCTAAGCGAACGAGAAATACTGTTAATAAACACAAGGTGTGTAAATATGTTTATGACATGCCCTTTAAAGGTACCTAAATATGCCCTTTAAAATTTAATTTATCACAATCTTGTTAAAACGTTGACGAGCTGTGTTTTTGTTATGTCCCTCGGTTACAAAATTTACGTTTTGGTATTGATCCTACATTGAGTAGAAGTAATTTAAACTGACATTTGACTAACATCACTGATACCGCCTCACTTTAAGCGGTCTGTCTTGGTCATTATCATTAATACTTGATAATAATAGTTAGCTTAAAAATGTATTACGTTACCTATATCCATAAAATTACATAAGAGTAGCGCCATAGAATAGGTATAGATATAGGAAGACTTTTTGTTGACCCATTAAATCGTACTATTTATAGGGGGAAACAAAAAAATTAATAATGAAATAAAAACTTGGTGTAAAAGGAGCATTCTATATTGTGTGTAAGCGGAGGTGTGCGGCGGTGATATCAACTCAATCAATTTTATTGATCAGCTACTAACAAAATTTCTAAATGAAGGAAATGATGCTTCAACTTTTTATCACAGAATACAACGTTTAAATGAAAACCGTAAAATACTTCGTAGGCTTTAGAGGTACATTATTTACTGCTTCGGAGACTTGTCTGTGAAACCGAAACGATAATATGTTTTGAGTAAACCGTCGCCATAGTTTTTACTGACAGAAATCAGATAAAGCTCTAACATCGCATGCAAAAGTAAAATCAAGTGATACCTGTCACTTTATTAGATACGCAGTGCGTAGTGTAGGTACTGTGCATGTGTCGGTCTTTTAGCTTCATTAGGGTTGTCACAAGTAAATACTTAGAAAGTTTTGAATTAGTTTAAACGGAAAAATAAAAATATGCTTCTTTTGATTTAATTTTTTTACAGGGTATACACATTCCTTATGAAATATACTTATTCTCCCAATTTTAAACAATATTTCGTAATTCCGTTACACGTTCTATAGTATTAACTAACAATTATTTTGAATGTTTTAAAGTTACGGATGGACTAAAGGGGCTGAAGAGGTGCGATGATGAAGAACCTATTCTGCAGCGTCTTTTACGCTATTGATTGCCCGGAATTGATGGTTATGTAGCGATAAAGACTATGCTGTGATCGCTTTTCTGTACCGTTTTTTGTTCTTTAACGTCCATTTTCTATATTCAATCTATCTGTAATCTGTTGATAAGTTTCTTAGCAAAGTTTTTATTTTTAAAAAATTGTATGGAGGATATTTTTAGGCAATAACAACGTTACTTAGTAATCTATTTACAGACTATAGATAGATTGAATATTGAAAATGAACATAAGTAGAGTATAATAAACTGTCTGGTTAACTGTGCTAATTGGTACATTTGATTGGTCGACTGTTAAAGCTATCAAAACCTATAGGTATGTTATTTTCGTTGACCTAGAAACATGTTAGACAAAAAGCAATTTCACAAGTAAAGGGTAAAGTCCCAAAGTATAGCTTCTAGATTTTCCAAAAAAAAAAAGAAAACACGGACCTCTTTGTTCATACCCTACGAATGCGTATACAGATCGCACTTGAGCGTATTTATAAATTAATAAGATTATTTTTATATCTATCAATAAACAAAAACAGCAGGCAATTAAATACATTAACGAAATGAGTTGAAACACTAAAAGTCCATAATCAATTTAATATTTTTTGTTTATTAGTAATTAACTGAGTTCAAAGCTGTTCATTTAGAAATTAGAATTGCCTGTATTTGTAATTAGCCATAGGTTATTAACGTTCAATTGAAATATACGTTTGTCGGAATGCAATTAATTTCTGTTTTATTACCCGAATAACAGAAAGGTTATGATTTTAGCAATCTGTGTGTTTGTTTGTATTTTAAATCATATACTCTTGTTTGCATCAGCCATTGTACTTCCACTATATTTTTGTATATATTTATTTAAGCAATGAAATATTATTTGTTATAACGGTAAAGTCAAAAAAAATATTGAAAAAGCCTGCATGTCTGAAAGTTCTCCACAACGTTCTCAAAGGAGTGTGAAGTATATCTGCAGCGTGGTAGGCTACGGCCTTAACCCTTTTCGTTCTGAAAGGAGACCCTTACCTACCTTGTTGTGCCACTAATGAGTCGATAATGATGATGATTATAATAAAATAAATAAATAAAAGAAAAAAAAATGACAATGCACACATCGCCATCTAGCCCCAAAGTAATATTCATAAATACTTAAAACATCCAGATAAACTGAATGTACAGATATTCATCACACAAACATTTTCCAGTAGTGGGAATTGAACCCATGGCCTTGGGCTCAGAAAGCAAGGTCGCTGCAAACTGCGCCAATCGGCCTTCGAATTTTGATTATGGATAGATAGTGATGAATAGAGTTGTCACCAAAATTTCAATTGGCTCGGATGTCGTACATAGCTATAATACCTTAAAACGTGCATCAGCATCTACTGCGATCACCGACCCGTCTGCCCAGAGGTAATTATGTATTATTTATATATTATACCAGCGGACCCCAGCGCCATCTGTCGGGCTGATTTGTGAATCTAAACCATCCAGGGTGCCACCCAAAGGCATACCAAAAAATTCATTCAAATCGGTCCAGCCGTTTAGGAGGAGTTCAGTGACATACTCACGCACACAAGAATTATATATATAAAGATATATCCCTTTAGGAGAGATCTTGAGTCCAGTAGTGGACTTTAATAGGATTTGTACCTTACGAATCAATATAGGTATATTGGTTTACATTTGAGGTATAAGCCATCTCCTTTTGGAAGTCGATAAAAAAGAAATGGAATTTGCCTTTCGAACAATAAATAATACAAAAAGCCAAAAGATCTCATATTGAATGTGATATTGCAAGTTCAAACAATTATTCAAATTTCGTAAACTGATGAACGTTTTTGACTGGTAATTATTTTACTTTGAATGACGTTGAAAAATGGTGCAACCATTATTATAAATTCATTAAAATTTAAGGTCAACTAAGCAAATAATTTAAGCTAATAGAGCCCGCGGTTTCATCGTACCGGAATCGAAATTCTTCATGGGACGAAAAGTATCCTACATCCATTCCCTGCATAGAATCACCTGTGAAGACTTGCATAGGTAACAAAGGGTAATTTTTTTAATCTCCCAAGAACGTTCTCCGGGTTATTTTCTAGGAAAAAAGTAGGCTATGGCCAGGATAAAGCTATAAAAAATGTGGCAAATTTCATAGAAATCTGTGCATTTTATTTTAGGCGAACATATTACAGTCATAGTTATGTCGGCCGATTGGCGCAGTGGGCACCAATCCTGCTTTTTACGCCCAAGGCCGTGGGGTCGATTCCCACAACTGGACAATATTTGTGGGATGAACATGAATGTTTTTCAGTGGCTGGGTGTTTATCTGGGTGTATATTATCTATAAAAATATTCATCCGTCACCTTAGTATCCGTAACACAAGCTACGCTTACTTTGTTGCTAGATGGCGAAATTTGTATTGTCGTAGAATATTTATTTATTTTTAGTATATAGAACAAACTAACAAATAATTAAACAGATTGACACATTTTCGCCTTTTCAATATTAGTTTGGATTTAAAATCCGAATCTGTAAATGTATGACCGTAGTTATCAGTAGTATACTATTATTTGTCCTCCCTGGATTCAAACTCAGGATTTCGTGATTCCATGAACAAGCTAACCCAAAAAACTTGCTGCACACACAACATTATAAAGATGTGCATTAAACTTCGCTACCAGTTTTACATTGCTAAATGTTGAATGAGATTAAACGAATTGAATCCAACATGATCCAACTGACTGACATGGTACACAACAAACCAATAAAAAAAGTGAAACAATTTCGGATACAGACTCAAATCCCTTAACAAGGTCTCATTGATTTCTTTAAAGCCTTTATTGCGCGTGTATGTAATATGTAATTACAATTTGATAGCCCTTGTCTTAAGGCGTGGGTAATATTTAGCTGTCAGCACTCGCTCACACTGTCAGTTAGTGCAACGGTGGGTCGGTTTGTGCATTCGTTTACATACGCTTTTCGCCCTGGATTTCGAAAGAGGTTATAGTAAAATATAAAACTTTCCCGCTTTAACTAAACTTGCTGTGAATTTAATAAATGTTTTTTTATTAATTGCTTGCAAAATAGTATTATTTTAATATTGTTGACATTTTTGTTTTAGAATTAAATTCAAAATTCAAATTCAAATTCAAAATTTCTTTATTCATGTAGGCCTACATGAAGCGTTCATACATTCATGTTTACAGAATTGTAAGGGGATGGTGATAACTTCGTTCGCCAACTTAAACCTAAAGCTACGAGGGTTCCAAACGCGTCCTGGTATAAGAAGAGCCCACAACAAACATAGCCGGGTATTTTTTTTTTTGCACCATCTCACAGTAAATTTATTTAACTACGAAGCTAGAGCAATTCACACCCATATATTAAGGATCTCAAGGTAAGAACTGAACTGAAGTATCAAACTGATTTTTACTGTAATCAATACTTATAATATAACTAACTAACTGTAACTGCAAGATTTCTGTACATTTAATACATTTTGAAAATTTTGACCGGTGGATGCTTTATAATCGATACTGAGTACAAAACAAATTTTCGTGACAGTCGATGGATATATGTTGTAGTGGAATAACAAACATATGTGGACGTTTATTTTGTAACGTTTTTTTTCTTTAGCACGTGAGCATAATATATGATTGCCAACCGTTACCTTTTTTTTAGTAACCGAGTGCTACACATTTCACACTCAAGTTAGAATTAATTTCACGCCGTTTGACGCCTCTGTCGGCGTTTTGAAACAGTAGCGTGAACCATTGGGGCTTTGACCAAAACATCAAAACAAAACACCCATTAGTACACTTTGTGAAATATAGACCGCTTCAATGGGACACGCTTCTACAGGTGACGCGAAGCTAAAACCATGCGATTTACAATACTTATTAGTTTTTTTTATTGAGTTTAGTTTAATTAATTTAGTCTAGTTTTAAGTTAGCTTATTTAAGTTCTCTGGTAATGCAGTACGTAGTCTAAGGCGATAGACAGGCGTTATGGGTATCACAGTTATATTAAATCCATCAACATTTGTTTTTACACAGAGTCGCACCGTAACGCTAAATCGCTTAGTGGCACTTATTATTGTAGTTAGGATAGTAAATAGGCACGGCCGAAAGCTCCAACCATACAAAACCAAAGAATATTTGTAAACTATATTATATATACCTAAAACGTCTATGTCGGGACTCGAACCTGTGACCTCCACTTATAAGAACTGAGCGCTCCCACTGCGTCGGGGAGCAAAATATTTGTAAAATACTTCTTTACACACTTCTGCCTAATAATTATTTAAAAAAAGTGTTATTTTACGTATATGGTTATCGCCATCATCTCACTACAGTGTACTTCTCATTTAATGTACGCATCAAAAGTGCCACCTATGGGCCTACTTGAATAAAGATATTTTTGACTTTGACTTTGACTATAACAGTTCACATATAATATTTATACATGATTGTTAAGAGATACTGTCAAGTAGTTTCCTTCCAACAAACAAAAGAGTCTGGTTTAGTATAAATAAATAAAAAAAAATAAAAAAATAAAAAAGCCTTTTAATTCTTGCTTACAACATACTGATAACAACAACACAAAAAAAAACAGAAAAATAAAAAAAAAAAACAAAATAAACAGAAAAAAAAAAAAAAAAAATTGCAAGTGATTCAATTAATAATTGTTATCTGGTGTTATATAACTTCTAGCAGGAACCCCTCTGGTTTAGTATAAAGCTCATGAAATCATTTATCAATTCTCTAACTCTAAGTTTAAGCAACCTAAGCGTTTTCATATTTATATATCTTTTCTTAAGTTGGTGAAATAGGTACGAGGAATAATCAAGCGAGTTTAATAAGTTAATAAAAATGATATACTTTTTTAAAAGAGCAGTAAATTAACAGCTTCATGATACGAACACCTTAATTATATAGTTTAATAGCTAATATACATTTATAGCTTAGCTTAATTGCTAGTACTCAGTTATTAAATGTCAACGGCCAATCCTGGACTTTAAATTATATGCACCAGTTTAGAACAAAAAGATTTCCATTGCGACAAGCAAAATGTAATCTAAACACCTTACACATAAGGTAAATTTTTTATTTGTAGGCTGTGGATTTCGATTTGCCTTGCGGTCGGTGTCTTTGCATATGCAAATAGAAAATTTGAAGAATTTTGCTCTCGTAAAATATATTGGATTTTACGATGTTTGCTGACATGGTGGGTGGTGGACTTATGAGGTCTCGAATAAATACTTACGCAGAGCGCATATTAATATTTTTTCTAAGTTTTCTTTTCTTAGCTAACTCAAGCATTGTGGGTGGCAACCTTAATTGACTCAGAAAAGTGTCACGGAATGTAGACGTATTTACGGAGTTCTTGTTAAATAAATAATAAAACTGCTTCGTTGTTCTAGTAATCAACATGTCTGAATGTTGTCGGGTTGATGCCCGATTTGGTTAAATTGAGTTTTCCATCGAAACATTAACTGCCTGGATTAGTACGTTAAGGCGCCATCATGGGTGGGCCTCGGCTTGGTCAAGCATATTTCTCCATTTGAGGCGGTCAGAAGCTGCTTCTTTCCAGCTCCGAACTCCCAGAACCCTCATATTCTTGTCAACTCCATCACTCCACCGACCCGTAGGTCGTCCTCGACATCTACGCCCCTACAAAGTGCCCTCCATCAACCTTTTTGGGGCTCTCGTGCCTTTCATGCGTTGCACATACCCTGCCCATTGCATTCTTAACAGTTTAATACTCTTGACTACATTTGGTTCTTTAAAAAGTTCGTATGTAGTACTTTAAGACGCCGGTCTCGGTTAAAATTAATAACAAAAATATCCTATAGCATTCCACAACGGGACTAAAGACCTCTTCATGGTAGTAGTAGCTCATAAGACGATGCTGGAAGCTCTCCGTTATGTTTCCTTAGTCGCCTCCACCACCACCGTCGGCATCACACGGCGATATTAATGGTTAGAATGACATATATGTTATAATAGAACGCCACCTGGAATAAGAGCAACGTGGTGTATTTTTTTTTTAATAAAATAGACTAGCGCTTGAACACAATCTCAAAGTGTAGATGTGGCCTAAGATAAGACGCGCTTTTTTTTTTTTTAATATACTACGACAATACGCACATCGCCATCTAGCCCCAAAGTAAGCGTAGCTTGTGTTATGGGTGCTAAGGTGACTGATGAAAATTTTTTTTATGAATAATATACATAAATACTTATAAAATACATATAAACACCCAGACACTGAAAAACATTCCTGTTCATCACCCAAATATTTTACAGTTGTAGGAATCGAACCCACGGCCTTTGACTCAGAAAGCAGGGTCGCTGCCCACTGCCCCAATCGGCCGCTTGCCTAGCAGATGCCTATATACTCTTGTTTTGAAGATACCCAGGTTGTAAGAGTTAGGAAACACAGAACTCGCGAGGGTGTTCCAAACCCCAGCCATGCGTATAAAAAAAGAAGATACAAATCGCTTCGTTCTAGTTTTTGGGATATTAACGACATAGGGGTGAAAACCCGCCCAATGCCTTGCAGTGCGATGGTAAATGTTTTAAGCTTTAAATCCTTCAGTTTGAAGAGAAAGGAGACCCTTTTCTATCTTTGGGATAAAAATAGTAATTTAATTGATCCTAACCGAACTCCGTATGTATTTTGCAGAACTTATGCGTTCGATTTATATTTAGGCTTATGAAGTATGATCATATTTTCGTAGTAGAGTATCGTAAGCTTAAGTGGCTTCTGTGAGGAAGTATCCAAATTTATTTCCTACATTAAATATAATTTATCCAAACAGAAGGGGCAGACCATATCCTCAATATAAACTTTTTTACCAGCAAAAAGGTTGGCTGTCTTCTCAAACCATTCATTTTGTTTGGCTATTACTAGTATTGTATAAACTAATAAACTTCCGGACTGCAACAAAAATCTACCACTTGTAAAGTTCAAGCGAGCAATTTTTGACACTCTAAAAAAACTATTAAAAGAATACCCTAATGACAGTAGTATACTTATTTAACTTTTGTAACTGATTAATTAAAAAAGACTAATTAATTTAAAATTACATTATAACCTATTTCTGATTATTTATATTTTTATTTTTTAAATTGTTATTTTATTTTTTATTTTCATCGCACGCACACTGTCGATGACAGTAATTTGTGTTTTTTAAATTGTTATTTTATTTTTTATTTTCATCGCACACTGTCGATGACAGTCGTTTGTGAAGGGACTTCTTAATTGTCGTAGTATATTAATTATTATTCCAATAAGGCATAAGTGTATCTACATGTCCTTTCTCGACTCTATTGTGTTCTTTTTCCGTGTCCGGTAGTCCTTCATCCGTGGTAGCCGCACTACCTCAAGAAACGTTTTAAATTCTTAGGTCCTTCTACATCCCTAAACATTCAGCGTTACTTGAGGGTAAATTAACTTAGCATGTGTAAAGCTAATTTCCATAGTTACTCGGCTTCCTTTACCATTCGAGCTGCAATGTTGTGGAACGCTCTCCCTGGAAAAATTCCGCGCTCTCAATCTTTAACGGTTTTTAAATCCCGTGTAAGGAAATATAATCTGTTGCTATACATTTTCAACAATATTCCTTTTTCAAAAAATATATTTTGTATATGATTTTATATATTATCTATCATTTAGTTATTCGTGTGTACATATTTTATTATTTCACGCCTCTCAATTCTCACTGGGTCCGTTCGCAAAGGTAGTCTGGAAGAGATCACTATTAGTGAAAAGGTCGTCTTTTGCTTTAAATTTATTTAATTATTATTTACTTTTACTGTACTTCTTATCCCATTTTATGTAATAAAGTTATTCATATAAATAAATATATATTTTTAAAATTACCTCTCGCAAAATGCTCTTCGCAAGATGAACATGCAAGTAAAAAGAGAATAATGCAAAACGTAATAAACAAAAGTAGCTCAAAATATTCAATCTCCACTAATTACTGCCCTCAAGGGTTACCCAACCTGTGGCGTAAAAAGGTAACTCGGCATTTTGGACGTGTACCCATTAATCACAACCCGTGTTTTATAATGTACGTGCATAAGACCTCTGAGACCTGACGCGAACAAAAAACCGCTTCAAAATTAATTAGCGAAAGCCGGCACTTTTATTTGTAGAGGGATATTCATTTTTACTGTTCTTCCACTACAGGAATTACCTATGCTTTTATTGTATGCAAGACAGGTTTTAATTCGATTTGCGTAAATACTCGTAAGAAGTGCATTACTATTGATATATTATTTAAGGGGTTATTTGTGCGAGTATATATATGTGGTTTAAGGAAGATCAGCGCTGAGGGAAGACCAGGGATCACACGTATAATTGTTTTATTTATTTATTTGTACTGTACTTTATTTGTGCACTACAAATAGAAAAAAAAAAACAATGGACACAACAAAAATAAACTTAAAAAGTAGTATACAAAGGGCGGCCTTATCGCTTAGTAGCGATCTCTTCGAGGCAACCTTAGGATAAACCAAGGGAAACCGATTGGTTGGGTGTATTATTATTATAAACATACATACGAACAATTACACACTAATACTTATTAAGATTTCTTAGAAGTTGTGTAGACTATAAGTCGTTTTTTATTTTTAGTTGCGCCAAAGAGGTCTTCGGTCGACTCGCACTGTATAAAAAACTTCATCACATAAACCGGGCCCACTAAGGGCACGCGTCTCCTCTCACCATGAGATGAGGATAAGGCTGTACTCCACCACGCTGGCCCAGTGCGGATTTGCGGACTCCACACACCTTTGAGAGTATTATGGAGAACTCTCAGGCAGCAAGTGATATTTTAATTGCTTAAAAAGTTAGAGATGCGCGGTGAGTTATTATAAAATCACTGGACAACAGAAATACTTGCAGAAAAAGTCATCAGCTCTTATGTTATACCTAACATAATACTCATTCAAAATGTATGTCCTTGTAGTGGGCCGGTAATGGATTGTAAATAATAACTGGTGATACTTTAAGAATTACATAGTAAACGAACAAGCATGCTTTGTTAAGTCCCGTTACTGGAATATTTTAAATACAAAATATTATATTTGTAAAATGTGTTGTAAATAAAATCTTCCACTGATAAGGAAACACATTCGTTTCATAAAAGATTATGCTTGTTTTTTTTTTTATTCATGTTAAGTTTTAGATACACACAACCTTGGTTTTTAGGTTTATATACTTGAAAATATTGCCAAAATTTAATAAAGGCATGCATATTCATACAAATTATCAATGTTTGATTTCGTAAAATGAACGACAGCGTCAATCCGTTCTTTGTATTGGTAACAAAATATGGCAAAGGTTATCTCAATTCTATCAAATATCAGCGCCAATCAAGATGAATAATTTAATTAAACGGTAGCTGAATATGCTAACGCTACAAGTAATTGACATGCAATACGAGTTGACCAATTATTTGCCAATTATTTTGGCCAATTAAAGACGTTAGGAAAGGAATGAATCACAATATAAAGCAGAGTTTAGTGAAAGTCCTTGCGAGTAAAAGTTTAGAAATTAAATTTCTCAAATGTTAAAAACGTTGAAGAAAAAATAACAAAGGAATGAATGTCTAGGAATAAAACTGGCTTATATCTCTTTGATATTTGCCAAGAGCTGTAGATCATAAGCCTAAAAATAAACATAATGTGAAGACATAATATTATCTGAAGATTAAACCGGGTTAAATCATAACATGTCTAATGTAAGGCGAACTTATAAATTCCTCAAACCAAAGCAAAGGTCGCGCGGTCCCTGCAGCCAAAATTAAAATCACCGACTCCAACACTAATTGACAGCTCCAATAATTAATTATAATTGACGAATGACTCAGCCGTTTTCGATGTAATGCAAATATCAAATCAGCTACAAGTATGAAAGTGTTCCCACACTAGTTAGTGTAGATTAAAGAGCTCTTTATCTTTGACAGGTTCACGCTTGATTATTATAATACATTTATTTGGAGTTGGAAACGATAATACAGCAAGGCTGGGGAGCATTCGGCAAACTCCGCCGAGTGTTTTCGTCGCCCATACCGCAATGCCTGAAGGCAAAAGTCTTCAATCAGTGCGTTCTGCCTGTAAAGACTTACGCTGCCAAAACGTGGACATTGATAGCGAGGCTGATTTACAAACTTCTAATTGCCCAGCGTGCTATGGTAAAGAGGTATAAGATCCGTAACGAAGTAATTCGCCAAAGAACGAAATAAACTGAAGCACACTAAAGTGGCAGCGGGCTGGTCACGTTTATCGGAGTACCGATGGACGATGAAGTCGAAAGGTTCTCGTGTGGAGACCTCGCGGCGTTTAACGGAGTGTCGGGCACCCCAAACTAGGTGGAGCGACGACCTCCGAAAAGTTGAAGGCATCGGACATCGGACTGGACAAGAAAAGCCGAAAATAGAAAAGGTTGGCGCTGCTTGAAAGCGGCCTATATCCAGCAGTGGATGTCTGATGATGACATTTATTTCAAGCGCTAGTTACAGAAAAGATAAGGATTTATAGACTGGCATGGTCGTGTAATGGGGAGGAAAGAAAATACTATTATTACCAGAAGAATATTTAATATCAATGATGGACAAATAAGCAGAAGAAGACCAAAGAAGTGTGGATGGATTGTGTCAAAGAGAATAAGAGTGTAAATGGAGAGATTAGTTAGATGACAGCTAGGGGAAGTGAGTGGAAGAAGATGACATGCTATGCTGACCATCCTGAGTGTCAGATAAGGATAAGATAGAAGGTATCTCATTTAATCAACTTTTCCTTCTTGTTTTTATTTTAACCTTCATCAATTAAGAGTTCTACTTTTAATTTTGACTTTTACAAAAAACAAGTATTTTTAGCTTAGAGTCGCCACGTGATTAGTGTATTTTTTCTTTAGAAAAAGACTACAATTTGGTTTTAAAAAAAAAGGAATACTTTGGATTTAAATAGCCCAGCCCAAGTGCGGCTATGATCTCATTCCCCAAAAGCTTACACATATAGAATTTGCTTGCACCAAATGTCAAAGATCTACAAACAAACTTGAGAGTTGTAGGTATTTATTACACTTCTAGGGTTCTTCGTAGAATGGTCGTGGAGTTTTAGTTCAACACAAGTTCTGGTACAGCAATAACCAGTGTTTGTTGAACGCTCTCCACTTTAAGAACGATGACGTAGACGAGCGTTTTATTTTGATCTTTTAATATATTTGTAAAATGATTGCTAAATGCAATATGATAAATGCTTAATACTTTTATAGAAATAATAATAACTTTTAAATTTCGTCCTAGTCCAATCAGATTTGATCGGAACATCTTTGATCTCGAATGATAGATCTTGAAATTGATGATATCCAATTATTTAATAAGTTACGAGCACATAAAATAAATCAAGTCGATTGATTGATCAAAGAGATATAATTTTATGTTTTTTTAATTTTCTCTATAAATGCAAATAATATGATGTCAAATTTATTAGTGAATTATTAAAATTTACATCTTACACTTATGAGCAAGAAAATTTATATCTTAATTTTAATCTAAGGGGCTCCCGTTCATTAAGATGGCGATGATTTTATTTGACTTGAAACATTACACCTATAACGACTCATTCACTGTAAAAGCTGTAACACTGTGGCTCGCTCCCCTAAGAAATACATCATTCCGAGTCAATTCACCTGTTTAAACATCGCTTAAAAATTTTATTACTTATCTTTTAATAAGTAATTGAGTATTATGCAAGTTTATAATAGCATAAATATATATAACAAATGTCGCAGCCAGAAATGAGTACGGACACTAAATGAAACGCAAACGCGCCAGCTAGCATGCATCAACAGTTTTGGCGCGCTTCGACAGAGTCGTGACGGGGTCTACTGACTTGATTGGGAATTATTAATTCGTTGGGACGCAAGGCAGAAAGACGTTAAGTTAAATTCAGTGTTCGAATAAAGCGAGTCAAATCTAAAGGTGTTCTTATTGCACGATCCCTGAAATTTGCCTTTACGTGACATTGTCGAACGGATCAAGTCAAAATCCGCCCGATCCTAAATAAATATCTATTCTAGTATGTATACATTTATATCAGTATTTTTGTAGTTATTATGTGAATGTAGTAAGTATGTTCATATAAGTTTTCATAGTTATTTTATTTTTTGTAACATGCTTTATGCACCATCCACTTCCCACCTTTTTATCGGCTTATCACGCTCAGGTTGCCTTTAAAAGATCACTTTGATAGGGTTACATTACCGCCTTTGCACCCTTATTTAAGTACTATTACCGTTTTCCTTGTGTTTTTCATATTGTGCTGTACTGCAATAAAGTTTTTCAATTCGCTTCTATTCTATTACACATTTATATACGTTGTGCATTTCAATAATTATCAGCTGAACTAAAGCAATAAAAGCTGCTGCGTAGTTTTCTAATTTTTTTTTTATTATTTTTATACACAACTTATTTGAATTCACTCTTAAGAGTATACCTACAAATAAGTTCTTATTAGTTCCATTAAATAAACCATAGGTTTATTATTAAAAAAAATGTGGTTGCCTCCAATCATTACACGTAAAAATATGATTTCTATAAGTACGCACTTATCTTTTCTTTAAGTACGCAGTTATGTTTTCGAATAAAAGAATCAGTATGCATAGAGATAATGGGAATTCGGGATTTTTTTCACAAATATAGTTTGCATGCTTAAGGTAGGTACTCTGTACTTAAATAAATCCATTTCAGTTTTTATACTTTATTACATATGAGAAAACAGAAAACACGATCGAATTGAAGAACAATGGTCTAAAAAACGTTAAAAGAATTTGTTCTGCGGTCTCAACCGCTCGTCTGCAGCGCACGCAGCTCTTGAGGCGAGGCTGTGTGAAAAACCAACACCGCCAACATCACAACGGCCAAATGGACTTTGTTACTTTGCCGATGCGCAATTTGCTCTAACTAAATAACATTTTAGTTCTCAGATTTCACTATGTGATACTATGCACTATGCAGCCTTGAAGACTTCTCAGCGGTGAGCGCTGTGTTTTAAATTGGAGGTCCCGGGTTCGATGCTCTGGACTGATATCTCTGGTCTGGACCGTGGCTAGTTACCATCCTACCGACCAAGATTTGCCACTAAGCGATTTAGTGTTCCGGTACGATGTCGCATAGAAAACGATTATAGATATACAAAAATATGAAATCGGTTCATCCATTCGGGCGCGTAACACACACACACACACACACACACACACACACACACACACACACACACACACACACACACACACACTGGCGTGCACGCTTATAACACCTCGTCGTTTTTGCGTGGGGGGTTAAAAATGTTGTTTTGCAACATTGTACGACGCAAGATTCGTATCAAGATTCTAATTAGACCCAAATTCGCGCTAAATCATCCACAAAACATTTACAAAACGCTAAAGATAATTTGGCCGCATAATTTATCCGAAAAAAGTGCAAACTGTAATCTCTGGGTCTCCATCGAAAAGCGATTCATCGCATATCGATTTAAAAATTCGACCACCTGCATTTTGCAAGTAACGGTCCCATATATCTTTTACATCGACACCTCCGTATTCGATATTATAAACAATTACTCATGAAATCGATTCGGAAGAAATCGATTTAAATTATGATAAGTGCAATGACACCATTAGCCTGGTGACCTTTGATCCGATTCTATTAGTCTTATTGCAAATTAATTTGTATGGATGTGAACTATAATTTTGCTTATGTTGAGAATATCTTCTCTCGTGAGCTCTTAAGATTATAAATTATTGCAACGTAACTTTAAATTTAATCCAACTATAAAATGATTTTATTTCATCATAAAAAAAACACTTGAAATCGACCGTAGTCACTTGGATCGAATCGAAGGATCGAGGGGAGATTCTGTGAATTAAGATTTCAATCAACAGTTCATAGTTGTAGTATTTAAAATCTTTCAATTTTGTCTTTAAAATAAAACACCTACTTTAAATTGTACGTAATAATTTTGAAGTGTAGCCTAATAAAAATTAGCTAAATAAAAATTATTAAACTAATATGTTAACCAAAAAATTGAATAATTGAATAAAAAAAAATACAATCTAATTGAGAATCTCCTCCTTCTTTGTAAGTCGGTAAAAAGTAACAAATTAAAAAATAACCAGAATATAAATAGAAAACCATTAGACCTTTGTACAAAACGACATAAGATAAACTCGCGACGACTGCCTTTCCACTAAAAACCAGAATAGAAATTTTCAATGATAAGTAGACTTTTTATAACTCTAACAATGCCTATCCTTAAGTTTTTTATAACTCGTACTGGATTTCTTCATTTTATATCAGCATACCCTGTGCATACCCTCTATGCACGCCATTGTTACCACCCTACAGACAAAGACGTGCCGATAAGCGATTTAGTGTTCCGGTGCGATGTCGCGTACAAACCGATTAGGGGTATGATTATCATACTCCCTACCAGGTTAGCCCGCTACCATCTTAAACTGCATCATCACTTCCACCGGGTGAGATTGCAAGGGCTAATTTGTAGTGAAATCAAAAAAAATATAAGCTATTGGTGATCATGATACAAATGGTTGTGGCATATCAATCTATCATGTGTAAATGCACGTCTCTCTTAAAATAATTACTATACCAGGTATTCTTGTGGTCAAATCTATTCTCATTTTCTGTATCGCTGATAGTTCTACCTCTATGCTTATTTCTGCGCCAAGCAGCATGTCTGTTCCGGTCTAAAGGCCGTGGTTGCCAGTGTAATTTCAGGCACACGAGGATTAACACCTACGCCTCAGGTTTATGGGCACAGAACGGCGCTTTGTACGGCTCGGCGTGCGCCTTGCATGCGTAGGGAAGTGTTGCGGTGTTTTAAGGCAATGGTTTTCTGCTTTTCCTTTAATTATTAATAGAAATATCGGCATAGTAAAAGCAACGATCGTCGTATACAGTTTAAACACTTTCTGAGTTTAATGACAGATTTGGTTACAGATTACCCACCCTTCACGTTCTGGCCATTTTTCTTAAAACATCAACACAATTATGGTCAATTTATCATCCCAAGAGAAACCGTGTAAATATCACGTAAAGCTTTTACACACAAGCTGGATGTTTTATTATTTTATATCTCTCTTTATTGCTCTCTGTACGTTATTGATTTAATACACAACGGTACTTAAGCAAAACAATAAATTAAGGTTATAAATGGTACACTAACACACGACAATGAGTCCCTAACTAGAACTACCCCCCCTACTAAAATCCTGCGATAATAGCTTTGGGGCATCGTCATTGCATATAGTTTCCATATGGGTAAATATATTTACTGTGGTAATACTATAAGAGGAATGTGAGTTATTAATTAGATTTAAATTTTACATGTCCTTGGGGAAACTCTTGAAAATCATTGGCAATAAATACCGCTAATCGGTTCCTACGCGGCACCGTATTCGAACGCTTAAATAATTTGCGGCGCGGCTTTATCGGTAGTTGGTAAGGAACCAAGACCCTCCCACTTATAAAACCACAATTCTCACCACTGCGCCAGTGGGGCCGTCAAAAAAGTTACTGTAATGCACTTGGATAGATAGTCTAGTGAGTAAAGCTTCGGATTCTCATTCAGGGGGATCGAATTCGATCCCGGGCACCCACCTCTACCTTTTTGGAGTTATATGCGTTATTGATTGGTCATCATGAAAGAAATTTGTCCAAGTTTTGTGTTTCTCAAGGGTATATGAGGTATATTAACCTAAATTTGGCCAGCATGGTAGATGGTGAACTAACGCAAAAACCCTTCTCATTCTAACAGGAGACACCTGCCCTGTAGTGGGCTGTTAATAGGTATGAGATGATGAATACACTTTTTTTATATAAGCATATGACCGAGCTTTGATCAGCTTCTGGTTTCAGAACCGCCTGTTTACCATCTCGCAGATGGTGACGAAATATACCTTATTTACGTATCCTACTGATATTGTAGCAGTATTTCATTGTCTGAGAACAAGGAAAAATAAACGTTTTCTAAAAATCAAAATTGACCCTTTAACCTAGCAAATTTCAGAAAAATCGTGTTAGACGTTTCGCAGATTCAGAATTCAGATTAAGTGCGCTAGCAATGGGCCTCATAAGAAAGCTCAGAGTCACTCAGCGAGCGATGGAAAGCGCTGTGTTAGGAGCATCTCTACGTGATCAAATCAGAAATGAGGAGATCCTTAGAAGAACTAAAGTTACCGACAGAGCTCAACGAGTCCCGAAGCTGAAGTGGCAATTAAACGTATTCTAACAATGCACATAGTTCGGAGAACCGATGGTCGTCGGGATTGTGGCAACCCTGCACCCGTAAACACAGCGTTGGTCAACCCCCAACCAAGTTGACAGACGATATCAAGCGAGTCGCGAGGAGCCGCTGGATAAAAGCGGCCCAGAATCGTGGAGTTTGCAACGCTCTACAGAAGACCTATATCCAGCAGTGGACGTCAATCGGTTGATTTGATGATGATGATGATAATGACACAAGAATGGCGAGTTTAAATATTAGCTTCACTTATCTGCACTCAGCTTTATTTAAATTATAATTCGCGCGTAAAATGAAAAGATTGAAGCATTTGTAATTAAAGGCGATAATTGTTTCTGTTCGCGAACAAATGTGTACGTACATTTGTATTGGCGTTTCATTAAACTGTTCCCAATAATTGCGCCGCAGTGTTTATTATGAGCGTACAATCATTTCTGTTTAATTAGAGTAACACTTGATTATAGAGATTGCAGTTAAAATGCAATAGGTAGACGAGTTGTTTGAATTTAAATTGCGCGTGTAACTAGGATTTATAGAGAAAACTTAAATTATTTGTTATTGATGTTAGAAAAGAGGAACTGCTGAATTTCTTTATGAGTCCCATTCTCAGTAGAATCTTGCTTCTGAATATGTGGTAGACTCACTATAAACAGACAGACTGAAAGTTAGGTATACAGAGCAAATTTCTTATATTTTAAGCCTACTTTAAATAATGATTGACTACCAATAACGGACGAGTGTGAAAATTATAAATTTTCCCTACGCGAAAACCTAAGACATTCGCAATGTAGCGGATAGTTGGAAACTAACAAATAATTCACATTCCTTCCTTGGGTTTGTTCTCAAAATATAAAGTAAGGTTAGGTTGCGAAGGCACGTCAGCTATTCGGTCCCGGTAATAAAACTCAGCCTAGCATTATTTTTGTTATAACCATCTAAAAATATGTGCATACATACTCATTTTACTAAATGCCCTATTCAATACGGAAGCAGAAATCAACAAAATCTATTAACTAATAAACCCTTTAAATTATAACTACGAAGAAAAAGTCATAAAACTTTTGCTGTGTTAAAATAATAAACTTACTATTATAGCGTAGCATATATTTATTTATTAGTAGTAGTTTGTGCTTAAAATAGCAAACATTTACCGACATACGAACATCCTGCGTCAGGCAAATATATAAAAACAATATAAAACCTAATTGAAATCACCAGCTACTAGTATTACTACAAACTTATATTAAGTACACACAAATAAAATATAAGGAATTATATGGAAATCATAAAACAAGGACGATCTGAGGCCACGGTAATGAGAAAATTATTAGGAAATCATAAAGGGAAACGACTTAGGCTAGATCGTTAAAATCACGAACCTATACTATGAAGTGGTCACTCAATGCATAGTTTAGCAAGCATACAGTTTGGAATGGCAGTACCACTAATCGAGTATATGGTATTCGATCCCTTACTGTCAGTACTTATGAATGAATGAATGAATAAATACACTTTTATAATACACCACATAAAATTACAGGAAAAATTATAAAAACTAGTTAGTTAGGCGGCCTTATCGCTACATAGCAATGAAAGAGGTATTTAAGGGTAATCTACCTAAAGAAATAAAAACCAAAGCCATGGATAAATGTCTAACACCATGTTTGACCTACGCTTGTCAGACCTGGCCAATAACAAAGAAAACATTAGATAAAGTAGGTAAATGCCAGAGAGAATTGAACGGAGCTTCTTGAATATAAAAAGAAAGGATAGAGTGAGAAATGTCTGTATTAGGAAGAAAACAAAGGCTACAGATGCCATAAAAAATGTACTCGTTTCGAAATGGAAATGGGCAGGACATATACAAAGAGTCAAAGACGAGCGGTGGTCATACATAGTTACAAATTGGTACCCACGAGACTCTAAGCGCAGAAGAGGCCGACCATTAAGAAGGTGGTCTGATGATATAACACAGATAGCAGGAAAAATATGGGCAAGAGCAGCTTTGGACAGAAAGTCCTGGCTACTCATGGAGGAGGCTTTCACAACAACTATTAAATCTAACATAGTTTTAAGAAAAATTACTAACCTAAACATTTGTTGTATTTAGAATTTAATTATGTAAATTTAGAATCCATTTAAAATAATATGTAAACCGTTGTAAGGAATAATAAAGCTATTATTATTATTATTATTATCGCTACATAGCGATCTCTTCCAGGCAACCGATGGCGTACAACACTGCTCAAGACGAGATAGGTAGGTGGTGAAATATACATAAATACTACATATATAATAAACTTCTACACAATATTATATATACATACTTATAATTAATAGAACTTATTCCCTGCATAGAAATAAATGTTGAAAATTACGTTCTTTATGTAACAGCTTATCTTTCTAATTCAATGATAAATTGAGACATCATTGAGTCAAAATGTCAAAATATCGTTATGAAACCTTCATGCCTAAGTTCTTTACAATATTCTTACAGGAATTGTGAATTTTATCGACCGCGTGGTGGCTAAGTGCGAATTGACTAGATCCTCATTCTGAGAGGGAACCGTACCCTACAGCGGGCTAGTAATGGATTGATGGTCCTGATGATGAAGATGTTGTAGGTACAGTTACAATATATTCGATTGTGATTTTCTCTGAACTGTACGATAGTCGTGTTGTGGTAATGGTATGAGGATAAATTTGCGCTTGCATTACTCGATTCTGGTCCATAACGTACTTAATTTATGTGCCAGTTTCCAGTCAATAAGGCGAACGCGTCAACGCGATTACCGTGTCGTCTCAATTCCTATGCGAATGGTAATGATGATATTATTCCTATAGCTCGCAACCACCCACGACATAACGAATCTTAAGTTAGTACAATACGCGTCATGTACGATGAAAAAGGAAATGGTAAACAAAATAGAGCATTGGGTAGGAGCTACACTTCACTTTCGGGGTCCAAGTTCGAATCCAAACAACAAAAGGAAAACATCGTGAGGAAACCTGCCTGCCTGAGAGTTCTTCGTAATGTTCTCAATGGTGTGTGGAGCCCACCAATCCGCACTGGAACAGCGTGGTGGACTACCGGCCTTAACTTTTTCTCATTTTAGAAGGACACCCGTGCTTTGTAGTGGGCCGGTAATGTGTTGATGTGATGATGATGATAAAACAAAATAAGGTATGGTATGGATGGTTTTCTTTTAGGCGAGTCTCAGATTCTCACTTGGCCTCGAAACACACCAGTAACATTTCGGAGTTATGTGCTTTTTTAATTTAAGCTTTCATTAACCACTTGCTTAACCAATGAAGGAAAACTTCGTGAGGATACCTGCATGTCTGATGGTTTTTCAAAATGTTCCCAGATGCGTAGGGCCAGCGTGGTGGACAACCGTCTTAACCCCTTCTCATGATGGGAGAAGATGCGTGCCCTATAGTAAGCCGGTAATGAGTTGATATTATGATGATGACGATGATTACAATTTCGCTTTTTTTATTACATTTTATTTTAATTTCAGAACTACAAGCTTTAATTTAATTATAACTGTTAAACTAATAAAAAAGATTTGTTAATAACTTGATTTCACTCAGATCGAATTAAGAACATGTTTTATGTTAAATTCAAAATATAACCTTCGACGTCGCGGGAATCGAAACCGTACCCTGCGGGATGTCGTACCCGTGTAGCACAACCAATTAAGAAAGAAACTAATTACCGTTGAAATTCTTGCTTAATTATTGTTAATTTAATTTGAATATTAATCACGCTCTTTATGGCACTCAGATGTTATTACCTCTAGAGTCAATACAGTCTTGAATGAACCTGAATCATCGTCATCTCCATAATCGGCCTATCTATATTACAATACTAATTTTATAAAGAGGAAACATTTATTTTTTATTTTAATCGTTAAATTCCGAAACACGTGAATCGATTTTAATAATTATTTCACCACTAGAAAGATGTTATACAGAAGTAACATCGGCATCGTAATAATATTATAAATGCGAAAAAAATAAAATAATATAAATATAAAGTTTGCTTATATACCAGCAAATCGCTTAGAAGTTGCGACGGGTAAAGCAAGAAAATGCAGCGGGCCGCGAATAACATAGTTTGGAAATAAAACTGGACCTGGTATACTGCAATTAGTTTCTAGGTTTTTTTAAGATATTAAAACTTCTAATAAAAGATTTGGTGCACACGAAGTTGTGCGGATCAGCTGGTTTTAATATAAATTACTATACTAACGATTTTTGTCACTTGTCATTTTAGGCATCAACCGTCCACACTTTTACAAGTAACATTTAGTCGATTTTACTTTGATGTTACAGTATATCGATACTTGAAAACGTCTCCAAGATTGGAAGCGTACAAAAACTAAGAGAGCAACCAGTCGGCTCGTCAGTTGCTGTTGCTATACACGAGTACAAGAGATACATATTCACTTTAAAAGGTATATTTGTTAAAGCTTTGCCGTTGAATTCATTAGATATATTTTGATCTGATGCTTGATTAATGTGCGTATTCCTCTATGGGTAATACAATCTCACTGATCAAAGGGAAGTAAAGTATATAATATGTTATGATAATGTGAGGAAGTGAGCTTTTTACAATTAGCTAAGGTCTGGTTATGGTGAGAAACTTCGATAGTTGTTTAATGCCAGCCTACATATTATAATTAATATTTAAGCAAAATACCTTTCAAAAATTCAATATGGCGGCTATATCACACCATTTCCAAATGTGAAAATTCGAGTATCGTTCCACGTATCCACTTTTTTTTTACCTTTCTATAGACCATGTAACAATCAAACTTATAACTGAACTAATTCCGGTAAAGGTCATTGGAGTCCGCGTGGAATGATGCGAAGATTCTGCATTCCACGCTGAACAGCCAGGCTGATCCTTTTCGCAAAAGCCAGCCCTTCTGGCACTAGGATGAGGCAATAAACTACGGTGTAATGTCTCGCAAGTTTTTTTTGCATTTAGACTCCATGGCCTGTTAATGATTACTCCTGGACACAAACAGGAGTAATCATTAACTCTCTATTAGAGAAGCATACTTACGCCTCCTCCCGCTTTCCGCGATCTCAGGTGCTGGTCGCGGTGAGCTGTCTCCGTGACATGAGGCCAATATGTCCCACTAAAGCACCCGTCTCCAATCACAGGGAACTAGTGTTTATTCCTGATGGGTCAATGGGAGCAGGAATATCTCTTGCGCCCTTGTGATCGCGTCTTGTAACTTCGCGTATTACATGGAAAGTAGGAAACAGAACCTACACGAGAAGCCACGCTCAGCTAGTTTATTTATAATCTAAATATCAAAAGCACAAAAGAAATTGTATTTTCAACATGCAAACGATATTTGTTTATAGATTTGCATTTAAATGTACTTTCGATGTTCTTGTTACAATAAGATCAGTAAGTATTCCAAGCTGGTATTAGCCCTGATTATAGATACGAGTATATTGTGAAAGTTCATATGCATTGTATAGTACTTGAAAAAACTGAATACATAACACCCTCAATGAGATAAATTTGCAACCTACAAATCCCTTTCGTGATTTCTGTAATAGGATTACAACTTTGTTTGGTTAAGTAGTCACTCTGGATCGAGAAGTCCCGGTTTCAACTCTCGGGACCTGGTTTTTTCAGCCCAAGTCTATCAGTCTAAGGCGTAGATTAAATTCTATATAGAATATTCTTATGTGCCTGTAATTACACTGGCAACCACGTCCTTTAGACCGGCACACAACAATGCTGCTTCATCATCATTAATTGCTATATTAATGGAAGAAGAAGAAGAAGAAACTCTTTATTGCACGTATATAGTAAGGAGTACATATTAAACAATGTAGACATGCAAAGGCGGCCTTATCGCTGCAGGCAATCTCACAGGCAACCTTTGTAGACAGAACTTACAGCAAGAAAACGGGATATTGCCATATTGAAGTTCGGAGGTCAGCCGGTGAAAAATCTTACGATGATTATAGATATAAAACTAGCTTTCGTGATTATATCTTAAATATAGTTCAACGGGTACATACAACGATAATATTTTTGGATTTGTCGATATTTCGACCCAGTTGCATGGATCATGGACTGAGATTCTGCATAAAATCTAAGCGTGATTCATATCGGAAAATATCATTCTCATCTTATTTTTATTCACGCCAGGACAAGTATAGCCTCAACAATATGTAGTTTGAACTAAACACGTTTAACTTACATCAACTAACAGCACATAAATATGTGAAAGCCTAACGATGAATTAGTTTTACGGTATCTATAATAAATACGTTAAACTAATTATATTTACTTATACAAATGACCAAATGACAATATGCGAGCTCCAGTTTCGATTACAACGTTGCTGTTGAAACGCGCATAAATTTATTTTTACTGTCGCCAACGTTTAAATAAGGCAACATGTTAGGCCGAATTGTAATTGGATTAATTTGTATTCGGTGAAAAGTTAGCGGTCGGTCAAATGTGTAAGGATGGTTTATACTAGACCGCATCGGGATGGAGCTGTATCCCGTCCGAGATATTGTCAAGACACGGATCAAAACATTTACGATCATTTTCAAAGCAGTGTAAAGTTTTCTTGCAGGTGCTGGGTACGATCGAGCCTCGTTCAAAGAACGGACGCCAGAAGATGTAGAATAAACTGCTTCTATGCTAACGTACCTAGACGCGGTTAAAACTTGTCACCTGACCAGGCAGACCTTAGCCAATTTAGAAATCATAAAATCTGAAACGACTTTCTTTATTCAATGACTTTATTTTAATTTAATAGTATTGTATCTGAATATAGAGTTCAGAGTTAGTAATGTATATAAAGTTCAGAGTCAGTATAGATTTCAAGTACTGGTGTAATCTAAGCAAACGTGATAATTTGAAAATAACAAGGCTCGGAGGTAAGTTTTTAATAACTCATAATTTAAATAATAATAATAATAAGTAATTAACTATTTATTACATACCAAGGAATACAAAGATGACAAACAACTTATAAACTAACATGGGGTGTAGTATACTAGCACAGAGCCTTGTCACTGATAGTTATCTCCTCCAGACGACCGCTAAGGGTACGTAGAACAAAGGTTGTATTCGTATTGGTATTAGTGAACACACTATTTTTTATTAATGATTAGCGTTTTATAAGTTATTTTGTTGACAACAATGGTACACGTCGGTGTGATAAGCGCCCCAATACATATACACAGCCGCTTAGGCATCTGTAACGAGGTTGCTCAGATTTTACGACTGACTAATCCGATGAATATAAATATTGGAGCGGTCCTATTAGGCCACGACTAGGTGGTCTCCCTACTAGTGCTGTGCGTCACTGCTCGTAAAAGTTTAATCAAAATCCACAGTTTAAGTGCACAAAAGGTGCTATCTACGAATGTTTACCTCTATCTATACATATAATATTAAGTACTTTTAGCAATTAAATATCACATAACGGCGTAGGAGAATATCAATATGCAGGGTGTGTGAAGTCTACCAATATGCAGTGGCGTGTAAAGGGGTTTTTGACCAGGGTATGCATAAAGAAGGAAGATGCCATAAAACGGAAAAATCCTTCGCATTCATGAGTTAAACAAAAATTTTAGGGTAGGTAGCCAGTGCTTTTGTGCGTGTATGAAGTGCACGCCACTGCCAATATGCACATAGACTTCTCATTATAAGAGGAGACCGATAATGGGTCGATAATGATCAAGATGATGATACCTATAAAACAGTGGCTTCACTGACTGACTTAGTAACTGTTGTATAACCCACAGCTTAAAAATAAAGATTAAATTTTGACAACATATTGCTTTAAAAGATGTAAGGCTAAACAAAAGTAGTTTTTGACGTTACAAGTCTTTAACATTGGGGATGATGTTCTGTATCAGCCATCTTACTACTATTGCATAGAGGAGTATTATTTTAATATTGTCGCCGTTTCGTTTTAAAATTATAATTAGCTACTGCTGTCAGAGAGATCTATTGCAAATTAACTCTTCGTTTTACATTTAAATCTAATATGAAACTACTGTCGATCTCATTTCATACTGCAAGTTATATCAAAAGGTTTACGAAATAAAAAATCTCATTTTGTTTTTGTTTAACAACAATCTATGTAAATTGCTCATAGTTCTAGTTTTTACAACAAATATTAGTACTGAATTTGAAACCGCAATCATCGTAATATCCCAAACATATCAAATAACCGCAAATGTTGAAAAAAACATCAACGGATATGTCCCAAATTTAATCAGCAAAATTCCCAAGATCTCGCGCTATGCGTATCTAATGTACATCATTAATCAAACACGCTCCTGAACTATACTTTGCACAAATCTATTTGTCAATCGCACCCAAATATAAACTTTAAATATGCGTTTGTAAAGCGTATTATCCTTTGAATTACCTATTGTTACTTAAAGTTTTCGGGAGTTACTTTTTGTGTTTCAAATTTAATTTGTATTTTCTAGGGGTTAAGAGTTATTTCAGCGTGCTAGTTTTCTTAAGGCAGTAGCATTGTTTATTATACCGATGTCACTTCAGGACAGATGCGTGGTAAATACTTATTAATGATATAAGTGGAGCTGCGGTTTAAGATGTGCTTTGTCACATGGTGTTTAGTGTTGTTTGTTTGGTGACAAGGAACGAATTCGCCTCGTTAGTAGTTTGTTGAAATACAATCGATGCAATCGAAAGCTACGTATTCTATTAAAGCTTTATAGATGACCAGTTAAAAGCAAAAGACATACTAAAATATCACCATCTTCATCAGCCTTACAAATTCCAAATGCTGCACGGTTAGCATGGGCATCTTCTCCCACAGCTTTATCAACTCTCAGAACACTGGCGAACGAGTGGAAATAATATCCAAATAATATATGTGTAATAAAAAAAGTGTGTGTCAGCTCCGACGCACGACTGGAGTTTACTCCTTAAGAACGAGTGTCGAAACATACGCAAAAAGAGTTTATTAGTTATTTAACTGAATAAAGATTAATACCATATGAAAGGGTAAATTAAAAATCCTGTGCAATTTATTCTCACACGGCGGAAGTGTAACTTCTTAAAAGTAGCCTACGGGAAATTGAGGTGGATGTAGAGTATCAGAACTATTAGGATACATGGAATGTTTATTATTTAGTTTCCATGGTAACAAGAATAGGAAAAAAAAATATAATATTTTCTATCTCACTCTGTCCCATATATTTATGTGTTTGTTTCTTTACCTAGATAATATTCGGTTTCCCTGGTAACTAAGGAAAAATAAGTTAATTAAAGGGAAGCGACGTTGCATGTTTGCGCATCACAATTGCCGGGCATGCAACGTCGCAAAGCGAAAACGTAACGCCTCATACTGGGCGCCTTATATATGAAAATCGATTCTTAAGCAGTAAACTCCAATAAACGGGGGTAAACTTCTCCTATTCCATTTTCCAGTACTTTAGTAAGTGGACACGTTAATTATATCCCCTGACAGGGGATATAATTGGGGGATATAATTTTTATCTCCTGCGTGTGCTAGACCTGCTGGGGACATACCTCCTCTCTCATAGGAGAGAGAGTTTAAAAACATGGACAAACTACGCTACTGCAATGCAGGTTGATGTGCTTCAACCATTATATTGGCAATCTGCACAATAAACCCAAGGATTATTAGTTGTACTTCAAAAAGTCAAATCTGAAACGGCATGAGTATAACATTGTATAATAACATACCAGGGGACTTGAAAGCAGAAACTACGACTCTTAATAAAGTAAAACGTTGACTATTTGATTGTTTAATATTATACTAGCAGACCCGTGCAACTTCGTCTGCACTAAATCGGTTATTACCGGAAAACACAAATAAAATGACATTTTCTAAAAATGAGTCCTAGCTACTCGTAGATCGATTTACGACCCTGTATACTAAATTTCATGAAAATCGTTGGAGCCGATTCCAAGTTTCCAATTATATATATACAAGAACTGCTCGCTTAAAGATATAAGATAATTGTTCTTTTAGTGTAAATGAAATATTAATAGTGACATTTAATTATTTAGTCGTTCAATAACTATGACATTATTTTATTGACACTAAAATTATTGTATTGTGTTGAATGCAATTTTAATTTTTTTCAATATTAAGCGAAACTTGGCTACCTATTTGCCAGGTTACTCTGTTTATCAGCGATGGTTTTCCACCTACGATCTTCTTCGTCCACCAATCAGTTATTTAAAAATTAAAAGGTACATACTAAACTCAATAAATCCATCCCGATTTCGTAATCCCCTTGCGACATACAATTTATACTCGTAACCAATCAAGTTGGATATAAGAAATTAATTATTATTTTGATCACGATACTCACAATATTAATAAACATATTGCCATTCAAATAGCATTGCTTAATGAATACAGTTCGATTTATAATTTGAATTGGACCATCGATATTAATGGGTCCCATTGAGATGTTACGTGGGTTTTAATGACCCTGATTGTTTATTGGCCTCTTAGAGATAGTATTGAAATGTTCACCAATGCATCCGCATAAGTCTCGGGGAATCGATGTTTTATTAATAAAACATGAATGGCCGATGCATTGGATAATAATTTGATTGCATTAAATTTAACAATTGGCGTTTATTACAGATGTTAGATCTTCAATTATTAAAAAATTGTACCTTATTGATTTTTGAATTTTAAAAATTATGTTTCGCGGCGGAAATAAGCATGGGAGTAATGCTGTCTCAAAAAGCTCTAGTTCCAGAAAAACTCTATTGCTACTTTGTCACGCGAGGATAGGAAAGTATAGTTTGAAACGCAGGGGTAAGTAAATTTTGTCTGCGTCTTCGGCACCCCTAAACCTTTTGCTACACTCAGGATTCTATCGAAGCTTAACGCTCAAGAGTTACAATAAAATCCGGTATCATCATTAACAACCCCTGACCGGATGCCTACATGCGTTCACCACGCTGGCACACCTTTGAGAACATAATGGAGAACTATCAGGTATGCAGGTTTCCTCACGATATTTGCCTTCACCGTTGAAGCCAGTGATATTTGAATTGCTTAAAACGTCAGGATCTATTCGATCTCGTCCTCGCCTCACCATTCTACCATCGCACTGCAAGGAAACGGACGGGTTTTCGCCCCTATGTTGTTACGAGTAATATCCCAAAAACTCGCACGAAGCTATTTGCATCCTCTTTTCTTTTACGCATGGCTGGGGTTTGGAACACTCTTCCGAGTTCTGTGTTTCCTAATTCTTACAACCTGGGTAACTTTAAAGCAAGAGTGAATGGGCATCTTCTAGGCAAGCACGACCCATCTTAGGCCGCATCTACACTTTCCATCAGGTGAGATTGTGGTCAAGCGCTAGTCTATTAAACAAAAAAACGTACAAAACTTAGCAAAGTTAGTGGTGCGTGCTGGGATTCGAACTCGCCCCCCGAAAGTGAAGTCGAATTCCTATCCACTGGACTCTCACTACTTCTGCGTTGTTATTATGAAATATAATTCATTTAAATGTTGTGAAATAGGTTTGAAACGTATGTCAAGTATATCTAAATAATTACGTAGATTATCCGAAAAACACGACTTATTAAAAAAAAAAAAAAAACTCCAAACAAAGCTCGGTCCACTATGTACTTATTTATAACACGTCACGAGATTTGTGTGTAAGTGATATCTAAAAGTGTTACGTGTTAATCGTAATGTAACTTCAGATGTTACCGAAAGCTTATGAATATTGAAATCTTGCGGCATAATAAATGAGGTGCGTAGGCTTCCCTGTGTTTCATTTAATGAATAAATTCCGGTGCGTGATTTAAATCAGTTTAATGTGAATGATATTGGTATAAGGGCATCTTCACAATACTATACATACATGTAAAAAATGCACAATATTTAGCTACCAACTTCAAGAGGGGCTAATTGCGCTTGGTATCCTTACTTCCTTAATTATAGTATCAATGCGAAACTGTATTTGTTTGTTTGTCCTTACTTTACGCCCTAAGCCACCTTCCAACTATCTCTATTCAAAGACTTGAAATTAACACGTAAAGATCTCTGAATAGAGATAGATGAAAGGACAAAAAGTAACCTAGGATACTTTACACCATAGTATCGTTTCCTTCGTTAAAGTGCACTAGAAATTATTTCAACAAAAAAGGAAAGGCCCCAAAGATACGGGACGGGGTCTGAGTTTTGCTAATAAAGATTTTCTATTCCTTTTTTTAACCCAGAAAAACAAACGAGATATGTAAAAAAGCGTGGTAAACGCGGACGAAGAACGTGGGCAAAAACTAAGTAGTTTTATGACAATAGACAAGTGTGTGCGGTTAACCAACAACGGGATTTCAAGGCAGATTCTATATAGAAGAGGGAGAGATCTTTAACATATAAGTCGACTGAAAAGATTCGTACACATATACTCGTAGCTTAAGGTTTTTATAAATATAAATAGTACGTATGTGCAACAAATATTTAATTGTGAAAAAATAACGAAGACCGAGCGAAAAGTAAACAGGAATTGTAAACTTGAATAGGCGACAATACAGACTTGCTTAGTGTACCAACAGAAATCGTTTTTATGTTCAAATTGGTAACTGTTAATAAAGTTTTCTAATTCTTCATTTCCATTTCCAAAAAGCAGATATTGACAATAATTTAACATTCAAAATTATGTTTTGCCAGCAATGAAGCATCTTTATCAGTAATATTTTAATCTCTCTTTATTTTTATATGACTTTCCTTTTCATAATTGGTGATCCATTTTCTCTTGCAAAAAAAATCTCGCAAAAATAAATTGCATATTAACATCACTCACTTGGCTGACTTAGAAGTTATATGCACCATAAAACGGGATGGACGGTGAAGTCGAAAGATGGTCATAGAGCCCCTATTGGTATCCAGGATGCATCCAGTGTTAGCTCATTAGATTTTGATTGATTGATTGATTGACATTGATCGGGGTGTAATAAAAAGCTAGCATAACAATCTAGTTTTTAAAGAAATGTTTAATGCATTATTAAAGTTCTCGTTATTATAAAAGTTAGCATTTTAATTTAGTCCGTTAAGGAGTTCTCATAAATTATCCAGAGTTTGGAAACAGGGGTTTTTAGGACATTAAAACAATCGTGCTCTCCGTTATTCAGTTACTCTATAAAAGCTTTTAAGAAGACATTTTTTTACTGACTACAAAATAATGTAACAAACAAATCCACTCCAAAAGTTTTTTTAAGGCTGCATAAAAATATTTCTGTTTCATGTACTGTTACTGAAAAATATCAGGCATGTCTTACCAGATATACTTAACTAAAAATACTGGAATCAGTTTATTATTATGAAAAATAAATAAAAATAGCATGCGTAAAATAAAAAACAGCGTTATATCTAAGCAACAAATAGTATCTACATTTAAGCTTTAAACTATTTAACTTACTATTTAGTGGATCGGCGCTACTTAAACCGCGTTGAAGGTGGACATAACTTACCTGTAATGAAAACGATAATTAATATAATAGGTATATATCATAAATATCGAACTATTATCATCATCACATCAACCCATTTACCGGTCCACTACAGAGCACGGGAGAAGAAAGAGAAGGGATTGATGCCATTGGTGGACCACG
Source organism: Pararge aegeria (assembly GCF_905163445.1). Taxonomy (NCBI): domain Eukaryota; kingdom Metazoa; phylum Arthropoda; class Insecta; order Lepidoptera; family Nymphalidae; genus Pararge; species Pararge aegeria. The sequence continues at coordinate 1,542,827 of NC_053195.1, read as the reverse complement.
CTAGCCCTGTGCAGATTTGTTGACTATCGAAATATATGTAGATAGTTAATAGTTACATAAATTAATTTATTAAAAAGTGCAATTTTGGAATATTGGAGTGACATTTCCTATAAATTTTTGTTCACTGCCTGTCAAGGTAAAGACTGTACGATGACAGGCAGTGAACAAAACAATATTTTGACCGACCTGGCGCATTAGTGAGCGTGTGGTTCAAATTCAAATTCAAATTCAAAATTCATTTATTTAAAGTAGGCCTAATTAATAAACACTTATCAAACGTCAAGTCTGTTTGTAGTGACTCTACCACCGGTTCAGAAGGCCGATTCCACTGAGAAGAGCCGGCAAGAAACTCAGCAAAACTTTAGAATTTTTCTGTTTTGTGAGAGATGGGAGCGGAGTGGCCTGCTTCCAAGCAGCCTTGTCGTTTAGGAACTCATCGATCGTGTAGTAACCACGATCGACGAACGACGAAACGATTTATTAAATGTGTTTTAATATAATGTTTAAACTTAGGTAAAGATAGATCTAATATTACCTTTGGTATCATGTTATAAAAGCCATCCCCACAAAGGATTTCTGTACTTTTCTCAGACGATATGCAGATATCACTAATTTATGTCCGTTTCTAGTTAGTCGACTGTTTATATCGACTTTTTGTTTATAATTACATATGTTTTGTTTAATAAAGATATTATTATTATAAATTTATTGCGAGGCTACTGTAAGTATACCTATTTCTTTAAATTTGGTACGAAGGGATTCGCGTGATCTAAGTTTATATATCGATCGCACAGCTCTTTTCTGTGTTATAAATATAGTTTCTATATCAGCAGCTCTGCCCCATAAAAAGATCCCATACGACATTACACTATGAAATTACGCAAAATAAACAAGCCTTGCAGTTTCTACATCTGTTAACTGTCTAATTTTTTCAGGGTTTGATGTCCAGCAGTAACAATTTAGAAATTTAAAAGTTCTCAAGTTCTCTTGCTTGGTTTGTTTGGAGGCTGTGGCTGAGGCTAGTTAACTGCTCATCCGAGAAAGGAGTGTTATAATTACGAGGACGATAATATTAGGTGTAGGTATCGATCAATCACAACTAGGTGAGATTTCAGATTTAATTTAATTTAAGTAAGAGCAACGGATAGGCGATGCAATGTTGTCGGTCTCAATTTGTAAATGACCACTTAACAAAAGCAAGACGCGGATAAAATCTCGGGCAACCGTCTGGTGTTAATATTTTAGTACGTTACGATTTTTGGTGATTTGAAATTTGGCACTAACTAAATAATCTGTCTGCATACCTTTTATTGCAAAAGAATAACACTTTCATACATTTACAAGGATTATATTTTAATACATAATAATACACAAGAAATAACAAATAGTTTAGTTGATACAATCAAATCTGTTGTGCAAATTATGGGATTTTTAAAATTTCCGAAACCGAATTCGTCCGCTAACCCGCATTTCTTAAACTTTTTTAGTTACTTAGAATTTTGAATATGTATTTTGAAACTCAGTTTAGTTAACTTAAGTTACAGAGAACAGTATCAACATGCCTTTACCAAAATAAATGCTTTCGTCACTTCCAGTGATGAATCAATTCGGATGTATCTTTTAATGAGGGTGCGATATAATGTCGCCGTCGGTCGTAAATCCGACCGAACGAATATATTTATTTTATATCGACCGCTCGTACGCAAGTATGGTAAAACGTAATAAAAATTCTTATAGAATTCTGAATAAAAATAAGCGTTAAATCGATCGATTACATTAAAATATTGATTAAGCTCACAGTTATTATCTTAATGGTGAAAGTTGAAGCTTTTAAATTGTTGGCACGCGTTCCCTTACTAGTTATTTTTTTATTATAAATAAAATATTTTTTTATTATAAATATAATAGTCCCAAAGTAAGCGTAGCTTGTGTTATGGGAATAAGATAACTGATGAATAGTTTTATGAGTAATATACATAAATACATGCGAATTGATGCTTTGTTTATAGGCGACGGTTATCAACACGTGACCATCTGCATGATCCGCCATATCTAACTATATAAAAAAAAAGAATCTAATCGATGATCTCACGTTCATGAAGCCAAACCAACCACTGCGCCATCGAGGTCACTTACACCAGGAGAGATCGCAGTCAAGTGCAAACCTGTCAACAGCACTACAAATGCACTTGAAAATTTGTAGTCATTTCCTCTCAACAAAGTTTTAATGTTTGCACCATCGGTATTCGTTAGTAGATAAAAGGAAAGTGCTACGAAACTTCTTTCCAATATCATCTTTATGGCTCTGGTAATAAAGGTGCGGTTGGTTTATTTATTTGCAAGTACAAGTTGTGAACTTAGATGCCTCCAGAGCGTGGTAACTGGCACATGAGAGTGACCATTCGCAATTTACTCGCAGTATAGATTAGGGTTGATTTACGAGATTGGGAACGGTAAGCAAATATCGATTTACTTTATCTTTTCTATGATATTGAAATAAACTGTTTAAGTAATCGATTGATTAGTATGTGATTAAAATATAGAATAACGGACGTCTCGTGCAAAGAAACTTTACTTTCCAGAATTACCCATAATGTCTAGAATTTAGACAATCTTTGTTACGATACAAAGTCATGTTCCTCTTACCAACATTAATCTTTCCGTCGTAAATAGTAGTCTTAATTACATCTCACAATGTAGAAGCAATCTAGTCTGTGAAAGTGCCATCAAAATCGGTTTATTCGCTATGAAGATGAATTTTAAAATGGTAATAAAATTATTTTGTGTGTTTTAGTTAAGCCATGGAATTTATAACCGGTATAATAGCAGGCTTGAATGCATACAAATTGCTATGCTAGGAGTATCTCTTTGTGATTAAATGATAAAAAGATCCGAAAGGTGGTATCTTATACAATTTTTTATCCCGGCAATACAAACCCACGCGAACAAAGTCGGAGGAAAAATATAGTTTAAAAGGTTATAATCTGAAAGAACGTAAACTGCTGTAGGTAGTACTAACTTATAGCACAAAGCAATGTCTAATATACTTTAATCAGTAGCTAATATTTTAACCTTTGTCATAAGTATAAAAAAAATCTTAAGCAAACAAAGAGGACCAGATTCAATAACAGAAGAACGCTCACAAAGACTGTCGTTATATCATTAAACATATGCTTAAAGTAAAAAGCGTTAAGTGTAACAAAACGAGTCGCCAAATTGAAAAAAAAATGCATGAATATTTGATCCCGGATCAAAAGTCATTAGTCAACTTTTTATTAACACCAAAACTACTTTAATATTGCCTTCCTACATTCTTACAAACAATTTAATCTCAACCTTAAGGCCTGGGCTTAGAGGATTTACGTTTGTTTTCTTTTGGATACCCAACTGCAAAAAAATTGTCATTGTGCACGGCGATTGTATTATACTGACAATTGTACTGCTTCCTCCAGTTTCGGATGATGTTCGAGAGTGAGATCATTAATCAAATAGAACACATGCGGATCGCCCATTCTTTCGAGTAGATCACACGAAATTTCATTTTGATTTTAAACTCTAATGCTTTCTTCGTTAACGATATCAGATAGTCTTTAACAAGCAACTTTCACATTTATCGTCTTATTTTTAAAGACTATATTCGTATCGTTATAAAGATCATTTATTATCAACTCGATCCCATATTTGCCTTAGGATTTTCACCTTCTTATGTGGGAATATTCAATTTGTTTGCGTCAACTGTATTTGTGCAATTGACGCGTAAATCCTTAGAGTGACTAATGATAAGGATCCTATAATGGAAGCTTAATACGCACGCATCGGATAATTTGGTGCCCTAACTTTTCTATAGGATAAATGCGTAAGTGACGTTTGGATTATTATAATACTTCTTAGTTTCGTCATCTAAATCGATGATATTACACTAGAAGGCCATATTTGTAAGGGATTTTTACGTACGATCTGTTTAACTCCAGTGAAGCTAAGTGAAATACTTGATGTCCTCATTTACCTAATAGAATATCTAACAACACTGCGTTATTTGTTGTATGACCCCTAATTTAGTACTCCCAATACCCATCTTTTTCCTCTTATTGTATGCAAATAAATAATGGATAGAAGCAGGTGTTACTTTGCAGAAATCCATGATACTGATTCTCCTGCTTTTCGCAGAGTATAGCAAATTAAGCTTAGTTTTCATAAAACATGCATATATCAATAAGTAATCCTTCTAAGTAGTAAATTAGTTACGTTATAACATTTAGTCAGTTAAAAAAAATGTCTTCATTTCTACTGGAGTAGAAAATGTAACGTAATAAATATACATAACTTTTTTTTTCATTACATAATGTTAGTAATTATAATAAAACTTTTTAATAAGATACTTGTGCGACTATTAAAGCCTGGTATACGACTAAGTAACTTAAAATATTCTTATAATGTTTTTATAACCCTATCTGGAGCATAAGAGGAAATGTGGCCACATAATATCACTCCTTATTTATAAACTAATCTCTAATTTAATATACATGACTATAAACAGAATTGAAAGGAACTATGCAACGGAGTGAAACGGCGACATTTCTTCCATTTTATATGCAATATGAATGTAGAACATTTATTTTCTCACGGTTGCGCCCACTACCGAAAGACTGAGGCAAATAAGGTGTATCGACTCAGCAGGCATTCCATAATTCACGTCATCGTGTCAGAATATCTGATTTCAATTTTCACATACAGATACATAGCAACGTATTTTTTATTTATTTATTTATTAAAAGTTTTGGAAGAACTAACAACATGCTTATTACACGTTTTTAATTATATATGCACGTCAATTACAAGTGCATTGAAAAAACGTCATGTAAACTTTATTTGACAAAGAATATAACTCGCCGTTTAGTGTACGGTGAGTTTTTTCCTTTTGATTATCAAATTAAAAATATTTTTACAGAAGTAAATCCAAATTCATTTATTGCATATTACAGGTCAGGCTGGATATATATTATAATTAATTTTTTTTCTTGATTCTTCACAAATATTCGCGACTAAGTTTATCTGTGCTCTTCAAATGCATTTTAACAATGAACTGATCAATGGTAATGGATCACTCATACTTCTAGGGTAAGAATAACTTTAAATTAAAAAAAACAAACTGCAGTAAATAGTTCGATACCTAAACCTAAGCGGAGGACGGGCATCAGCGTTCTCTGTGCTACTACTACCACCGCCTACTGATCTTCGATCACCAACCTGTCTGCCCAGCGTGTTGTTTATGGGTAAACCATCCGTTAGGTGAGGCATTTAGCCTTTAGAGGATGATTTTCCCGTGCCTGTGGTTCACCAGTGGACTGTTATAGACTATTGAAACCTAATCAGGGAGAGAGAGCAGTTAAGGAGCAATCACGCTTAACAGCCCGTTACAAAATATTTAGCACCGCTTTAGTATGGCAAACACGAGTATAAGGGGAAGCCTTTTTCCTAGACAGCTACCCGAAATACCAATCTCACGTGCTCGAAATGCACACCGCCTACTTACTGATGAAGCCCTGGTAATCGCAATAGCAGCGTAACTATCTTTTATTATTGGGCTCAAAATCCACAGGCCGATATTGGGCGACAGCATTATCGTGCCAAATTTATTTTTTATTTATTTAACCATCATCATAAGATATAAAATATATGTACGGGTAGTATAAGGGGAAGCCTTTTCCTAGACAGCTACCCGAAATACCAATGTCACGTGCTCATAATGCACACCGCCTTCTAACTGATGGAGCCCTGGTAATCGCAATAGCGGCGTAACTATCTTTTATTATTTGGGCTCAAAATTCACAGGCCGATTGGGCGACAGCATTTTTTTTTATTTAACCTTCATCGTAAAATATAAGATATAAGCACTGGTATAAATATACGCGACAACCAATAATGAGTTAATAGCTAATAGCAGAGTGAAAAGAAAAATAAACATGTGCCCACTTCACGTAACGTGAGATCAAGGCAAGAATAAGAGGGAGACAAATATTATAATTCTTACAAACGTTTGTGATTCTATAGAGATAACAATAGCAAATAGTAAGCAATATTTGAAATCAACGACCATTAAAAATAGCCTCTATATCTATGGCTATAAAAGTCAAACTTTTTATATTTGCTGGTACAAAGGTATTGATAGTAACAAAACACACACACAATAAGGGTGGTATAAGCGGTACTTGTAAAATTAATCATGTGGCACGACACAGTGTTGGTAAACTCCTGATGCAACACAAAGAGTATGTCCCCATTGTTGTGGGGATAAAAAGTGATACACATCGAGTACAACCAAATTTATTCGCGAGAATTAATGATTACGTCTTGTTTTGCGTTGGATTTTTATTTTGGTGGCATAAAAACGTTGTTATGATAAATGTGATAAGATTGCGTTATTTATTGTAACTTGGACTTGTAAAGTAGTTTACTGTGTTCTTTGGTTTTATTTAAAAAAAGGAAAAGATGGTCACGCTGTATCTGTCGGTATAGACAGTTTTGTTTTGTTTTTAAGTTAAGCTTAATACACGATTAAGATAGGAAAAACTTACTAAATATGAAAGAAGTAAATAAATTAATTAATAAATATACTACGACAGTACAAACATCGCCATCTAGCTCCATAAGTAAGCGTAGCTTGTATTATGGGTAGGTACTAAGATAGCTGGTATTTTTTTTATTAATACTTATAATATGCAGATAAACATACTGAAAAAATTGAGGTTCATCACACAAACATTTTCGAGTTGTGGGAATCGAACCCAAAGCCTTGAACTAAGAAAGCAGGGTCGCTGCCCACTACGGCCAACCGACTGTCGAAGAAGTGTTAGTTTTCAAATTGTAAAAATACGATATTATTTGCTCGCACATTGCCACTTTTAACTTCAAAATTGTTTGAGTACAGACTTACTCTGGCTCTTCTGGATATCTTTAATTATGATTTGATTATGGCTTGTATTAAATAAACAAAATTACTAAAATATAAATGAATGCCAATCAATAATTATTAATAAAAAAATAATAGAATATTCGAATATTGATTATTTAATTTTCATCCAACATAAGGCCCGTTCAGAATGTTATTCCTCATTAAGAGGCCATAAACGTGTGGCGATCGATTCTTTGATGTTATTATCGTTCGGTTCAAATAATCAGTTTATTTCACTTGGAACTTTTTATATTATTTTGTTTGCATGGCCATTGCCTACTCTACAAATGTTCAAGAATATACTATATTGTGAAGGAGAAACTAAATCGATTATGATTTTTTTTTCTCACTAGTGAACCGTTAGCATTTGCACCGTACTGAGTGCTGAGTGCGAGATTATTCATCTATTCGATCGCGTAAAACTTAACTATGATTTGTATGGCGTCGAAAGAGTCAAATCATAGTTAACTTTTACGCGATCGAATAGATAAAAAATCTCGCACTCAGCACACCGTTTTAAAAATGAAAGCCGTCAGAATATCCAGATCCTTGCATTGCGCATTAGAAACAAAAAGAAAAAACGCATCGTACGTCTATGAGATATTAACTACGTAAGACTACGTAAGAGGTCGTACGCTAAACACTCTCTGAAAAATATATTAAGTATGAACTCCAAAACTACACAATCAATTCTAACTGTTTCTTTTATGTGTGTTTTGATTCTACTTAAGAGATAGAATAGTTTTTATCTCCATTTATAATTATTGCAAAAGTATTTATTGCAAATTTCGAAAACTATAGCAACGCGTAGCTCGGCTGGTATCTTATAGTATATTGAAGCGCCCTTGCAACGATGCTCTATACTTTGAATTTGACTCTTTCAACTGTATCGTAAAGGCAAGGCCGCACAACGTCATTCAACCTGCGTCCTTAGCGGCGTTAATATGAGCTTAGCTTGCAACCAATCACAAACAGCATTTGATCGAGCAGAAGACTGGTGATTGGCCGCTCGCAGAATGCAAACTCAAATGCCAACAACGACGCAATTTTGACACTGCTTGTAGCCCTCGCTTAACATAATTAACGATTCATTAAGTAACGAATCGAAAGCTCTTAACTGATTGATCAAATATTTTCTATGCTATTGCATAAGATCACAAAAAGTGAAAATGAAATTTAACTCGATTTAAATCCAGCTCAGTGTAGAACACACCATTAAACACTAATCGGCTTCTAAGTACGCTAATAACCTATAATTTCAGTTTTATATGTGGGAAAAGGTCGAACAAGAGCAACTCTGATTTAATACTAGTTCTTACTTTCGCTTTTAGTTAACCGTAAACTAAAATTGTTTACAAGCGTAATGTTCCGAAATAATGTAATCGATATACAAATCAAATTTAATTATGTAAGGCTTATGGTTAATTATGTTCATTATGCTATGGCGTTTTGTGCGTGTTTTGCTAGCATGGTGTCGTAATAGTAAAAATAATATTGAAATAAATCTAGTAGAGTTCATTAAAATAGAAAATAATAAGGTAAAAGTACCGCATTATTAACTTGTGCCCGAAATTAAAAACGCAAGAAATAAGTACTTAAATTATGTGATTTTTATATCTCATTTTCCAAAAGTGTTACTTTATAAGTATAAAATAAGAAATGTTTATTACTTAACTAAGATTTAAAACAAAAATATTGATTTTACTGTGCCTGTTTTATGCCAATAAATAGTTTATATGTTCCTAAACGGATTTTAATTCAAAACTAAAACTTCATTCAAAAAATGTTAGAAAGCGAATAATTCAGTTCCGTGGTCTCACATACGTATGTTAGGTTAGTGTGACAATAACAGGTACTAGGTAGTTAAGGGTTAATAATACAAAATCTTCAGATAGGATGCTGCATTTACGATCTTTAAATATATTAATTATCCTTTTACTAAATTTCGATCTTTCATTTTAAGATTTTGGTTCAAATTGATTATTATTAATTTCAGGCGTTAGTTTTTCGTAACCGACACTGCGAGGTTTTCATACAAGTGACAAATTTCTTATTAAGGTTGCTTGGAAGCTTATAGCTCCATTTTTTGTTTTCAAAGATAGAAAAATGAATGTTAAATTGTAAATTTTTCATGTTGGAAAAGAGAAGTTGCTGAGTTCCTTGCCTTCTTTTTATATAGAATCTGCGTTCCGGATCGCTAGGTAGTTTAGTCGCAACAAGCAGACTGACTTGATGTTTTAAAAGTTCTTAAAGAGTAAGCTTACTTGAAATGAATGCATTTTGAATTTGGAGTGTCATCATCATTATATCAACCCATTACTGGCCGTGCCTTGTAGTGACAAGGCACGGATCTCCTCCCACAATGAGAAGGAGTTAAGGCCGTAGTCCACCAAGTTGTCCTACAGACTACATCAATCGCGTCGAAACGAACTTTGAAACTCAATAAAAAAGACCAACTATTGTACAAAAGTACAAAACATTTTCTTTACACACAGTAATGCCATTTGATAAAACAAGAATGACACGACAAGAATGTGTACTATTTGGATTTATTGTGAACTGCGCACCCGTGACCAAACACTAACACTTCACGTCATTTTTCTAATAAAATCTATTGACTGGTTCACTTTTTTTTCGATTTAGTCCATTGTGATTGCTTGATGCGTCCGATCGGCGTTTGACATATGTAATTTGCTTCGATTCCCTCAAAAAATATCACCCATTTTTTTAATTATACTCTAGGTTGTGTACATATCCATTTTTTTGCATCGAAATAATATATCTATAATATATATTCGACGGCCGACTGGCGCAGTGGGCAGCGACCCTGCTTTCTGAGTCCAAGGCCGTGGGTTCGATTCCCGCAACTGGAAAATGTTTGTGTGATGAGCATTAAGTGTTTTTCAGTGTCTGGGTGTTTATATGTATTTTCTAAGTATTTATGTATATATAATTCATAAAAATATTCATCAGTCATCTTAGTACCCATAACACAAGCTTCGCTTACTATGGGGCTAGGTGGCGATGTGTGTATTGTCGTAGTATATTTATTTATTTATTATAAAAAAAAAAAAAAAAAATCTTAATCCGTTTAGCGGTGATAGCCCAGTGGCTAGGACTTCGACTTCACTTTCGGGGCGCTGAGTTCGAACCCCAGCACGCATCTCTAACTTTGCTAAGTTATGTGCGTTTTAAGCTATTAAAATATCACTTGCTTCAACGGTGAAGGAAAATATCGGAAGGAAACCTGCATGCGTGAGAGTTCTTAATAATGTTCTCGAAGGTGTGTGGAGTCCACCAATCCGAAAAAATACCTACATTGTAATATCGCTTCACTTTCTGCTTACTTCGGGGCTAGATTGCGATGTGTTTATTGCCGTAATCTAATTATTCATTATATTTATAATACTTTCTGGTTTACTATCTCGAATATTTGGGTCTTTTCTCAAGATGTTAGTCCTCGTTTACTTTGATTTTTTTGATACAATATAAAACATCAATTACGTTAAGTTTGATGACCCGGTTTTTGTCACTAACACCTGATAATTATCGCTAACAGTAAAATTTCAATATTTAAGCTCACAAAGCATATTCCAGCGTGTCGGTTTAAATCTCTGATCCCCTGTTTTTTGTGGACATGTTTGTATAAACATAGCAGTTTATTAATTAATATTAGTCTGATTATAAAATTGCCCCAACCAGGAAATAAATGCTTGCGGTTGGAATAGTATTCGAACTGTACCAAAAGGTCACCCAAAACTGTAGGGCATATCTCATATAAAAGAGTCATAGGGTAACCAAAAGGGTCCTTTCCAACCCCGCTCTCATTTCGGACGATTACCCCCTATTACAATGACACAATAACTATAAAAAAAACAACAAAATTATTTATAAGGAAGCGTACAAACAAACCGGTATACACAATGCGCTGCAAAACACAGTGCATTTAAAATTGATACACTTTCAGTACAGGGGTTGAGAGTACATTATTTGAATATTACATTATCTGAATGTTACAATATTTTTGTCACTCAAACAAAACAATGGGGTACATACCAGAAGTCAATCGTTTTATGGACTTTTTTTTATTAAGTAGGTATTATTGTAAACCGGTTTCTCGTAATAAATTCTTAGAGACAATGCACTTGATGTATGTACAGATTATGCGTGTTTTTATGGGAACTGTTTTTGGGGTGACAACTGACAAGTTATTTTAGTATGACGCAGTAAACGGTAATATAAGTGCTTAAGTTTTAAAACGTGGTCGAATCTTAATATTTTCTGAACTGTACTAGGATTTAAAATTATTATTATCGCACTGCTCCCGATAATAGTATCAAAAGGAAGAGACGTATGAAATATATAAACATGAATTAAACGGTAAATCCGATAAACGTTTGTTATATTCACTTCACGCAAAACATTTATAAAATAAACCATATGAGTTATTCCGATGTATAAGCTACTGTGAAGCTTTATCAAAATCCGTTCATTAGTGTTTACGTAAAAGAGACATCCATACATCCATCAAACCTCACAAACTTTCGCATTTATAATATTAGTAGGATTCTCCACGATTTGATTTAACTCGAGATTCTCGCAGGTGCAGTGTTATTCAAAGGTGTGTTTCCGCATTTATTCATGTTTCCTCAGAAATTATACGGGCTCGGTGATTCAATATTTAAGCTTTCACCGCATCTTGATGTCACAGTTCGGACGGTGTTGTGATTCTTAAGTGGATTTTTGACGATCGCACTTATATAGATGTAGGTGGAATGTTCGCCTGAGGCTGCGCATGCGACTTATTAACATTTTTACTTAATGATTATCTTTTCTGTCTGTTTGTTTTTTTGTATTAATAAGTTGATAGTTTATACTACACTAACAATTTATAATTTAGCTTCACTCCTTGTGAAATCAACAGTTGATGTTAGAGATTTGTTTGAATTACTTTATATTTGGGTAACGTATTTTTTATTATTTTTAAACACACAATATCAAGCTTATTCATATATGAGAATAGCAAAACAACATAATATATAGCAATCAAGATAAAGAAGAAAATATTAATTTAAACTCTAAAACTGGTTAACAGCCCACCAAAACCGTGATTATGTAAATTTACCCAACTAATAACACTTATCAAAATATATATCAAAATTATATTTTAATTTTCTCGCCCGCATTTCTGAGTCATATCAAAATTAATATATTTCACTAATAGGTTTCACAATTAATGATAATTTCTCAATAAATAAATCAATGGGATCTTGCTATGGGGCAAAGCAGCTGACATAGATACTATATTCGATCACGCGAATCTCTCCGTGAAAAATTTAAAGAAATAGGTATACTTACAGTAGCTTCGCAATATATTTATAACAATTTAATATTTGTAAAACAAAACTAATGCTTTGTTAATCTTTATAAAAAAAGTGGATATAAACAATCGACTTACTAGAAACGGGTATAAATTAGTGATATCAGCATATCTTAGGAAAGTACAGAAAACCTCTGTGGGGCTGAGTATATGCTTTTATAACATGCTACCGAAAGTAATATTAGATTCACCATTACATAAGTTTAAAGAATGTATAAAAACACATTAAATACATCGACATTACCATACTATTGATGAATTTCTTAATGACAAGGTTGCCTGGAAGCAAGCCGCTCCGCTTTCATCTCACACAAGATAGAACAAAGATTGTTAAATTGTAAAACGATGTTGGAAAAGAGCAACTGCTGAGTTTCTTGCCGGCTTCTTCTCGGTAGAATCTGCCTTCCGAACCGGTGGTAGAGTTACTACAAACAGACATACTTGACGTTTCAAAAGTGTTTATATTAGGCCTACTTGAAATAAATGAATTTTGATTTTTTTAAAATGGCCACCCGTTTACAATATACTCTTTTTTGACGCAACACACAGGTTAAGGCATATTAGAAATGACATCAAAATTAAATTACTTCAATTTGATATCGTCAGTGTTCACTTGATATCCACTAAACTAGCAAGAAGGTAAATTAATGAATGAACTTAACATTTAAAAAGTCCATTTTTTATGCTTTTAAAGTGGTACTTTGGACCAAAACTTTAGTATATAGGGAATAGGGAAGCTATTTTTATGCACTTGTGCATTAAAGGATATCGTTGTAATTGGCTTTCTGGCTCTAAGTTCTATTATTATTGATCATATTAAGGCGTACCTAACCTTTAGGTGCGAATATTGAATGATTTTAAAGTAAAAGGCCAATTTAAACTTTTCCCTTCGACAAATAATACGCAAGTATATACTTAAAAAATAATTGCTTTAAGAGGCTTCAACGATGAGTCTTGCTTCACACTTCCACCATATTCTGAACTATAATAAGAACACTCAAATGATATTAAATAAATTCTATATATATTCAAATATGCGTACTATAAAAATCGATTGGCTCGTGGTTTCAATTTAATTTTCATAGCGAAACTATCGGTTGCTTGCGACGGCTATGTCATATTTTCCTTGTATGAAAGGATTCGTAAATATCTAACATGTAATTAATAAGTAATTCATACAACTATTGTTATAATATACATAAGGTTTTTGTTTGATTGCGTTATATGTGTCCTCAGTCGGATTAAAAAAAAACGTTTCTTGCATTTTATAGCACAATTCTTGAGAACAGTAAAAAACTATTTTATATCACGCTACGACTAACTATGCTGTGGATAGCGCTGGTGGGCGACGCGATGCGGTGGGTCGGAGGGTGTTTATAATAGTGTGCATCTTATCAGAATATATACCCGGACGAAAAAGCATCGGAGAGCTCATACATCCGGCGGACCCGACTATGATCACTATAATAAGTAGGATAGTCCTCTAAAACTCTATTTCATATAAGAGAGTAGGAGGACTTTGCCCAACAGTGGGATATAAATTGACTTTGCCCGTTTTCACTAAACCTAATAACCGCCTTAATCTGGTGTAGTGACTTAGATGATTCCTAGTGAAAAAAAACGCTTCACGAACTCTTATGTGGTGTCAAACGACGAAGTCTAAAGTTACGACACCGATTTCGCAGTACTCGTAAACTAACACTTGACAAATAAAAAAAATATAAATTCGGGATTTTCAATAACCTTAAATTCATGTAAAAAATAAGGTAATACAAACACAAAATACCACACCTTGTGGCAAGAACCATAGACAAATTAGGTTATATGGACGTCTTGTTCAAATCGATTGGTAAAAGGTAAATATATGCCTAGGAATCTTCTATGCTAACGCAGCAGATTATGAATGTCTTTTAAATGATTACCATAAACTGTATTTCCTGTTTGCACCCGAGAATTCTCACAAAGCAATTTCGTAAAACGTTATAAACAACGAAATGGCTACTTCTTGAATAAATTTGTTTACTTAACTTAATAATAATTAGGAGACGCTGACCTTTGCTGGTCACAATATAATAATTTTAATAAAAATTCTTGATCCAGTTTTTAATAAATATTTTGATAACATATGTTTGACGGCCGATTGGCGCAGTTTGCAGCAACCCTGCTCTCTGAGCCCAAGGCCGTGGGTTCGATTCCCACCACTGGGAAATGTTTGTGTGATTAGCATTAATGTTTTTCAGTGTCTGGGTGTTTATATGTATATTCAAAGTATTTATGTATTATTATTCACAAAAATATTCATCAGTCATCTTAGTACCCATAACACAAGTTACGCTTACTTTGGGGCTAGATGGCGATGTGTTCGATTCCCACCACTGGGAAATGTTTATGTGATGAGCATTAATGTTTTTCAGTGTCTGGGTGTTTATATGTATATTCAAAATATTTATGTATTATTATTCTCAAAAATATTTATCAGTCATCTTAGTACCCATAACACAAGCTACTCTTACTATGGGGCTACATGGCGAATTCAAATTCAAAATTTCTTTATTCATGTAGGCCTATCACAGGCACTTATGAAGCGTTCATACATAATTGTTTACATAATTGTAACGGGATGGTGATAACTTCGTTCGCCAACTTAAATCTAAAGCTACGAGGGTTCCAAACGCGCCCTGGTCTAAGAAGAGCCCACAACAAACTTAGCCGGCGATGTGTGTATTGTCGTGGTATATTTATTTTACTTATTTACTTAGAGAGATAGAAGCGACCCCCATAGTACTTATATTATTATAATTGGTGTGTTCTTTAGTGAAGACAGATCAGAATACATTTGTCACCACCACCCCTCATCTTCCCGCAAGTACTGTATAAGGCATGCACCGACGTGACCCCAAAGCTATTGTCGCAGGATTTTTGTGGAAGGTACTAACTTTTGGGCCTCGTCGTTACGTGCATCTGTGTGAGTGTGTTGTATCGAAAGTTTTTCTAAATCTCTCGTATTCAAGCACGATGATACTTTATGGGTATACATATATTTATGGGCACACCGACAAATCAGAGTGTATGAGCTAGTGTAAAATCAATAATGTCTATACAAGCATACTATTATGATACACGTGTTCTTTGAGTGCGCTCTACTTTTGTTGTTGAGATTCACTGATTTGCATTCCTATCAGATCTAGTTCACATTAATATTGGCATTATTTATCTCATATCGCGTTACTGCGCTAACCATTTAAATTTTTTTGCACAATTTAATACAGTCCTTATATTTTATTTTTCTAATATAGACATCTATGGAATGGCATATAAAAACTTCCAAGTTTTTATGCTTATTCAACCGATTCATAAAAAGGTCTACATTCGTGCTTGTATAAATAAAGTCAACATTTGCTAGTCGATCTAAATTAAAAAAAAAATCAAAATTAATTTCAAGTAGCCTACGTTATAAACACTTTTGAAACCTCAAATCACCTCTGTTTGTAACGACTCTACCAACATCTGTATCGATCTAGTGGTAAGCATGTTCAACTTTGGATCACGAGGTGGGTTCAAATCCCAGGTCGGGTCAAGAATTTCGGGTCGGGTTTTTACCAGCCCGGAGTTAGGAAATTGGTTTTGCCAACCCCATTGTCTTGGAACATTGTTAACGGTCGTTATTACTAAGCTATTGTAATAGTCTTAAAACCCAAAATCCACTTTGGAGCAGTGGGATGGGTCTATGATCTAAAACCATATCTCCTAAGAGAGAGGAGGCCTATACCCAGTGTTAATAGGCTGAGCAAGATGGAAAAGAAAGTTACAATTCCTTTGGATTACCAGTAGGAACTTGTCGGCCTAAAATGACCTTCGGGGTCATATTATATAAATGGAACCAAAGATTAGCAGTAGGTGCTTTCAACAATAAGCCGATGTACGTTAAGATAAAAACAGTAAATTTATTTAAGAAATTGAATAGATTTTTGCAAGTAATTCTATTGAATTTTTAAATCGCCTTATAATCCTTAAAATAAACACTTGAAAATCGATTTGTTTTCAAAGACCCACCAAATAAGTGTACAATGTTTATATATATCGGGATTAATTTAATGCTGATTCAGAAACTTCTACGGAAATTTTATAGTAACCGTTGTTTCTTATTAATTTATTAAAAACTGCTTTCAAAGGCTTATAAGCTGCTGTTGACATTTCATACAATTATAAACCATAGAATAAATATTTTTGTTTAATGTTTATTCTATGGTTTATAGTCAAATCAGTCAGCTTTATCTAGGTAAGTATCTACTTGTACATTTATTTAGCACTTTACTTGTGCATTTATTATTTGGCCATAATAGAAATATACATTTGTATTATTGGAGAATGGAGATATTGTAATATTCTGTCACTAGATTGTTTGTATGGAAAGCAACAATTTAATTCTCGCACTCATAGTGAAACGTGAGAAGATTCTTCTCATAGATCAGTTTTCAGTATATTTAAAACAAAACAGAAACGACCAAAATAAATAAATAAATAAATAAATATACTACGACAATGCACACATCGCCATCTAGCCCCAAAGTAAGCGTAGCTTGTGTTATGGGTACTAAGTTGACTGTTGAATATTTTTGTTGAATATTTTTTTAAATAATTGTTGCAAGATATAAAAAATGCTCGGTAAAAATTATTCAATGTTAATTAATATTCAACTCAGGAATGCTATGCTCTACATTATTATTTTCCTAAAAACGAAATAAAATCTTAATACATATTTTATGAGTCTTATCAATAATAATTAATCTTTATTGTTTCCATATATTATACCCAAAGATCTATTTTTAAGTACCAGGATATCATTAATTCAACCTAATATAATACCCATTGTTCGCCATTTTCGTTCCAAATATGAATAAACATTACAATGATAAAAATTTAGACGATTGCTTCTTTATTTAAGTTTTTTTATTTGATTTGATTGATGATAACATAGTGCTTCACTACGACCTCAACTGTACTCTTTAACTTACTGTAGCCTTAGTTCAGTGTAATCGCAATCGAGGAGTCATTAAAAAGTGCTAAACTTTTTAACGTAAAAGTAAAATGTGACCGAGTCACTCGTTTTAGAATCGCAAATCATGTACTTCTGATTTTAGTTTAAAAGCATTTTGTCAAAAGCCTAAGTTTAAGAAGTTTCCAAATTTAAACTTTAAAGCGATGCAAATAAGATCCATTTTACAACGTTGTTTAAGTGTTGCCATACTCGACAACAACTCCCCGATTGCGAGCAAGCAAATCTTGTATTAAGGCTACCAATATTTGAAAGAGATGACTTTGGGGTAAGTGCTATGTATCGGTCGGTTCATATATCGGTGGATTTATTTTTTCTTGAAACAATTTCACTTAAAAGCAAAAAAATATTAAAAAATTGTCTCGGTTCAAAGAAAGAAATTGTTTTGGAAGTTTCTTTAGGACTTGGTGGATGTTTGCCACGCTCATTTATTATCTATGAGTATTTCCCAACAGGAACCATTTATTTCCTGCTGGACTATCTTAATTATAATAATGCGCTTGAAATTAATAATCAATTTAAATAATAAATCTCCAGATTGAAGTGTTAATGTGGTAGTGCTAACGTTTTCCTTGTCTACCCTGTCAGCTTTAAAAAAACTTCATGATCGTATTTGAACATTTTAGATGGATTGATTCTTAAGCTACCTCATCAAGCGATCGCAATTCGCTTTTACCTTTAAATGACTTATGTGAAGTATGGGAGCTAACTGTAAAGCCGGGTCACCAGTGACCTCGGGTTTCGTAAACCTGTTGCTAATTACGAGCGCAGCCTTAATGAAGATCCTCCAATCAGTCGTGTACTTTCTAACGTGGGGCAATTGTTTTCTATTTCGTATTTTATTTTTCCCCACGAGTTGGTTGAATCAAAGAACATTATTGTATCTATTACCATTTTACTACAATATAACTGGATCCAGTGGCGTGCACAGAGAGTTCGCAGAGGGTATGCAGATGATATAAAATGAAGAACATCTCCAGCACGAGTTATAAAAAAATTAAGGATAAGTATTGTAAGGGTTGGTAAGTTTTTGTGGGATTGTAAGAGGAGAAAATGGAGGAGATCTTTACCCACAAGGAGACCTTGGTTTCATAACTCAATTTGTCAAAAAAAACAATATCTAACGTAACAAATTTGCAAAAGCTTATATTCTTATCTATTTTTATATTTTTTATGTTTTTTTTCGTTTATATTTTCAAACAAGGAATAATAAAAGGCTTTTTTATTTATTTATTTTTATTTTATTTATTGTAAGAGCTATAAAAAGCCTACCCTTAAGTATTTATAACTCTTACTTGAGATTTTTTTCATTTTATATCATCGGCATACCGTGTGCATACGCACGCACGCCACTGACTGGATCAATTTGATGAATAAAACATTAATAATTTATTTATTTTAAGTAGGCCTACTTTTTAAGTGCTTTTGAAACGTCCAGTCTATTCATTTCTACTGACTCTACCATCGGTTCAGAAGGCAGATTCTACTGCGGAGAAGACAGTACCTATAAAATATGTTTATTATATACCTACCCACCCTCATTAAAGCAACGTGGTTTGTGTTTAAGAGGTTGCCAATGCGAAGTACTGTGACATAATAGGATCAGAAGGATTTGAAAAGACACCCGAAAAAAAAGAAGATAAAATAGCAACTCCCTGTTAATTGTACTAAATCACCATAATTAAAAATAACTATTTCATTTTCCTCATAGTTACATCATTAAAATATTACGACATTGATAGATGTGAGAGCATACCAGAGTTCATTTGTTGGCGCCTTGAAACTCAACCGGGGCGTGCGACGTGCAAAAAATGTACCTACTTATGCTGTGGAATCTAATTCCGTATTAAATACTAATTTCCTTGATATAAGGCAAAAAAATTAACGATGTAAGTTGATCGCAGACTATAACAAATAAATACATCTTGTAGGTATTGTAATTAATTTTACGCTTGCCACGGTTTACGCGTGAGAGAAAACTATTTAAATTAATGCATTAAGTCATTTTTTATTACTCTTTTTGAATTACTATTAATCTTTTTTATTAAAACAATCGTATATGAACGCCTATATATAATTTATAAATTTAATAAATTTAAAATGCATATCAAATTTTTCGGAACCGACAGGATTTGAACCTGCAACTCTCTAACAATCGTGGCCTGAGTGCTTTGTCCAGAAAGTTTCAGCTTTCTAACTGCCTAGATATAATCGAATATCGGCTACCACAGGTTGGAGCAGTATTAATCTAAAATGTAAATTTTTATGATATATCTAAAATAGACGTATCTAAAATAGATTCTAAAAAAACATCAGCAGTATTACGTGTTATACGTGAGCCCCTGATCGCAACGCAAATCTACCATATATTCCAGCTGCATAGTAGTTTTAAATGATATTTAAAAGCTTATCGTAATCGCTAAAGCTTACAGCTTCAGTAGTTAACATACACAAAACATTTTGTATTTTATAATATGCACGTATAATATGCACGTGTAAATTTATTTTGCAAAACATTGAATAACTTTTGCCTTGAACGCCAACCGACAAAATTTGCTTAGCTTTTTAAATAAATTAAATAATAAATAAAATTATTTTTTGACAATAAAGTGTTATTTTGCTTTGACACACTATATTTGAATAGAACAATATCAATATCAACAATATAATAAAAAAAATGAAAAGGTGGTAAAGAAATGAGAATAAATTTTTGTAGGTAACCGAAAAATGTAACTATCATAAAATTATGAGCGGTAATACGTCTGGTTATGGAGTAAGATCTATATTTTCTATAAGTCTTTGCATTTAAACTGTTGCAGTAGGTTTAATTGAATACAGTAAATTAACAAATGAAGTGCTTTATTAGTATTTTATGTGCATACCGCGTCTAAGGCGAGCCGGCGCCTCTGTCGATTTGTAAAACAGCGTGATTATAAAATACACTACAGATACATTATCAATGGGTATTTTATTTTGTTATTAAAACAAATAAATTATCATCGTCATCATATTAATTCATTACCGGCCCACTACAGGGTACGGGTCTCCTTCTAGAACGAGAAGGGGACTTCACACACCTTTGAGAACATTATGTAGAACTCTCAGGTTTCCTCACTATGTTTTCCTTCACCGTTGCAGCGAGTGATATTTTCATTGCATAAAATGCAAAGAACTTAGAAAAGTTAGAGGTGCGTGCCTCAAACGTGAAGTGGAAGTCCTCCTAGGACACTAGGCTATCACCGCTTCAGTCGAAGTCTTCCCAACTGGGCTGGGCCGCTTTAATATAATATAAAAACATTCAATGTATATAAATTAATATTTCAAATAAATATTTTATCATACGACCAAATTATAATTCCAATGAAAACTAAACGACTGTATGCGTACGGTCGATCCTTTAACAGCCTTAAAAGGAGACATAGCTTGCCACGGCGTAAAGCGTCCATTACTCTTATAGCTACAGTAGCTAAAACTAATTAGGAGCCCGCTAATTGTCGGCAACAATACGCTGTTAGCCAGTGAAGATTCAAAATGGCGTATGGTGTAAGTGAAAGGAGCGGGTTTATTTCGCCTATTTCGAAAATTGTTTATACATACCACATTTGATGAGTGCTGATACCCTGGTGGTTCGTACCCGGTACGCACTTTAAACTTTTCGTAGTTATCTACGTTTTAAGCACTAAAAATATTACTTGCGGGAAGGAAAACACCGTAAGAAACTTAAAATGCCCTTATGTTTTTTATTTATAACCTAATTAATTAGTAAAATATTATTAGATATTTATTTTGTAATTTAGACATAAATTTAAAATGTAATTAATTTTGAAACTATTTGCAACGTTGTGAAAACCTTTAATACGCTAAACATTCACTTAGCTTACAACGTAGAAACTTTGACAAGAAAAAATATATTAGCGGTCGGTTTTCCTAAATAAATAAATCCGTATAAATAATCCCGTACATTTGCTGTAAGTCCTATCTACAAAGGTTGCCTGTAAGAGATTGCTTGCAGCAATAAGGCCGCCTTTGCATGTCTACATTGTGCACTGTATACTCCTTACTGTTTATTTTCCTGTATGTTATCCGTGCAATAAAGTGTTTCGTCTTCTTCTTCTAAATGTGAATGATTTTTTTATGCCTAAGAGTTATCCATAATGTTCTCAAAAGTGTGTGAAGTCTTGTCAAGCTTTTAGCCATCGTAGTGAAATACGGCCTAAGCTATAGTACGTGCCCCGTAATGGGTCGGTACTTGGTTTATGATGTTGATGAATAGGTAAAATGTCGCCGAGCTATACGACCTGACAGTTGTATCCACAAGTCTATTACAGTCCACTGCTAGCCTAACGGCCTCTCCCAACAGAAGGATTTGCCCTATAATCACCAGGCTCGGCAGACGAGTTGGTGACCGCAGTATCTGCTACCCCCTACTTTAAATTCTCTCAGTCGCCTCACACGAAACCCATGGGAAGAGACAAATGGCAAATTTATTCTGATTAGCATACGGCAGTTATATTATCATCATCAAATCAAAACTTAACTGGCCCACTACAGTTCCACGCGTTCCACAATAAATAAAATAAATATACTACGACAATACACACACCGCCATCTAGTCCCAAAGTAAGCGTAGCTTGTGTTATGGGTACTAAGCTTGTGTGATGAATATTTTTATCAACAATGTATATAAATACTTATAATATATACTTATATATACCCAGACACAGAAAAACATTCATGTTCATCATGCTAATATTTTTCCAGTTGTGGGAATCGAACCCACGGCCTTGGACTTAGAAAGCAGGGTCGCTGCCCACTGTGCCAATCGGCCGTGGTAATGAAGTCCACCAAGCTGACCCAGTGCTGATTAGTGGACTTCACACCTCTTTGAGAACATTATGGGGACCTCTGGCATGCAGGTTTCCTCACGATGTTTCACCGTTGAAGCAAGTGATATTTTAATTGCTTTAAACGTGAGAAAGCCCAGCCCCCGAAAGTTAAGCCGAAGTCCTAACTTATAGGATATCGAATTCCCGAAGTTATATGACTCTACTATATTGACAGGAATAGGATTGGTTGAAATATTTACTAGTTTAAAGCAGTCTACAGTAATAAGCGCCGATTCTGTTTTACACAAATTTCTAAACATAATTAAACATACAGTTCTAAACGTAGTGCCATCCTTTTCACTATGTTATTTGAAGAAAGGAGCGACACTATTTTTGTACCTGTCACTGCCTGCTTTAAACTAGTAAATAGCACCACACACCAATACATAAAGAACAGGCACATAACTGTCAGAGCGTAGAGTCGCCTCGGCGGCTAACCTCGATTTAGGTTTATTTTACTTTAATATGTCGTTAAATGGTAGCTAATTTCCATGCTTACATGTTTACGTACGTTCTATAAAGTAGGGAAGCGTTCTAAAAGTTCCTCTGTAATAAAATTACCTATCAAGTATTATGGCGTAAGGTACAAGCAATAGAATAGTTAATAGGATCTCGTCCGTACGTACTTTGGTATTTAATTGATTTTTAAGTATTCTAGAAAATGTTTTTAGTATCGTTTGTGAGATATAAGCTTTATTGTGTGTTATAACCTCGTACTGCATAGCATTTATATATTTATTATTATTAAACTGTTTTTTCCTACTCTTAAAGGAAATATCAAATTTATAAATTTTAAAATTTCCTATAATAATTTCGGATATAAGTAACATTTAGTCGAAATTTTCAATAATTATTCGGTAATTTATGTTTTTTGTATTTTAGTACTAGAACAGCTTTCTTAGTAGTAACTAAGATCGCCCGCGGAAGTACTACAAGTTACAACCATGCTTATTTCTGCCGCTAAGCCGAATCGTTGTTCCGGTCTAAAGGGCGTGGGTGTCGATGTAATTATAGGCTCATAAGGCTTAGCACCTACGCCTTAGGTTGATGGGCACAGGATGGCACGTAGTCGGACATGTTCCTTGCATGCCCTTTTGCTCTGTGTAGTGGTCTCTACATTACCGAACTAGATGGCGCCACAAAAATCCTGCATCGCGCTAGCGAAGTTTTTACAAAAATTGACTATATATACAACTTCCAAAGATGAATGTGTGGACCTCGGTCCCCGAGCACGGTCACCCGCTTAAAGGAAAATCTTCCTATGGTTACGGTCGAGCATATCACCATAGATACCATACACTCTGTTTATAGTGGATGGTTTGCCACATAACATCTGCTTGGTCTGTAAATTATTTCTATTTTTTTAAGGCCAGTTGAGAAAGGTTTATAACGTAATCTCTTCAATTGTTTTTCGGTCTCAACCTTGTCATTAAAGAAATTTATCAAAGTTACCTCGCTGCAATAAAGTGTTTTGGCAAATTCTTTAAAATTAGGCATTTGTATGTCCAAAATTACCCTAGGAATCATATTATAAAAGCGTGTACTCAATCCCACTAAATACTTTTGTACCTTTCGCAGACGATATGCAGATGTCACTAATTTACGACCATTTCTTTTAAGTCGACTGTCAACTGTCGTAACTGCTGCTTTGCTAAACACTATGGGGGAAGACATAAGACATGAGGACATTCAGGTTCAGAGCAACGATAATAGTTTTTTTCAATTATATAGATATTTTATCAAATATGTCGCACCTATAGCATAAGTAAGTGACTAAGTCCCCGACGGGGTCATTGAATCATTCCAACTAGAAGAGGTTTCCCTGTTTTATGACGCGCTGAGAGTGCCATCACTTTGTCCTCGTTGAAAACAACTTTACGATCGTTTCTATTGCCCGCCATTGTACAGCTCACCTGCGTGCAAAATATGCCTTTGTGAAACTTTGTCAAACTTAATGGGTGGTCTTGTTATAAATACACAGATATAATAAGTTGAGCTTATGATAGCCTAGTAGTTTGAACTTCAACTACCCTTTAAGGGAGACCAATTTCGATTCCGGGTTTTTTATTCCATGAAATGTTACCCTGGTGGGAAGTGATGGTGCAGTCTAGAATAGTAGTGGGTTCGCTTGTTAGGGGTATGGCATCAGTGGCGTGCATAGAGCCTAAAAAGCCTACATTTAAGTATTAATAACTCGTACTGGGGATTTTCTTAATTTTATATCATCTGTATACCCTGTGCATACCCTCTATGCAAGCCACTGTGTGGCATATTAACTCAAGTATAAAAAGAGAACATTATATTTAACAATCCTGGCCTGACCTGGAAATCTAACAGGACTTTGTGATCCTTAGTTGAACATGCTAACCACTCAACGATTTGACGGCCGATTGGCGCAGTGAGCAGCGACCCTGCTTTCTGAGCCAAGGCCGTGGGTTCGATTCCCACAACTGGACAATGTTTGTGTGATGAACATGAATGTTTTTCAGTGTCTGGGTGTTTATCTTTATATTATAAGTATTTATGTATATTATTCATATAATTATTCATCAGTCAACTTAGTACCCATAACACAAGCTATGCTTTTGGCTAGATGGCGATGTGTGTATTGTCGTAGTATATTATTTTATTTATTATTTATTTATTTATGACCAAGATGTTTTTTGAGCACTTTGTATATGTAATATACAGATATAATAAAATTTTAACATTGGATGGTCCTAAGGTGCTGGAATGACATCCTCGCACCGGTACACGCAGTGGGAGATCCTCAACTTGGTGGATAGCCGACATTAAATGAGAAACGGGCCAGCCATTCTTAAAAATAATATACATAAAAAATACCTTGTCTCCTTAGTATTCGTGTATGAAAGTTCGTTTTAAAACGTTCTAAAACAAATGTCACAGTACATTCAAAAGGTCATTGAATCATTTCAGCAAGAACAGGTACCCCTGTTTACGACACGCGGAAAGTGACGGTGGTTTTGTATGGAATCGACTTTACGATCGTTTCTATGGCCCTCCATTGTCAGGTTTCCCTGTGCGCTACAAATTTCTAGGCCTTACTCTGTATGTTACTTTGTTATTTATCAAACGTGTGGTCTAAAGTAAGGAGTACACTTTTTGAACATTTTTTTTTTGGCGCGTTAGGGAAAATTTATGAGAGTAAATTTTTAAAATGCGCGCGCACACTGTCACGTAAAACCGACACCCTGAAGTTAGCTATAGTCAACAATTTTGTTTTTCAATAAAAGGTTTGACAATGTACACTTTGAATTGTCAAAGTCTGCGGGCTCATTCCATTGATTTAATGGTTCAAAAACAAAATTCTCAAATTTTAATGATGAACCTTGGTTTTCAGATACTGAGATAACTAGTTAATGCGTTATAATAAATCTTTCAAAGTAGGAACACACACGTTTTTTTTATCTTTACTTTAAGAGATGATTACGGTCGAATATGCCTCTCTGTAATGTTACATTAGGTACAAATACATACAGTACCACTAATACATACAGCAGTAGTCAGGACTGCCATCGAGACACCCATTATTATTGTCTCTTCTCGTTGGAACGGAACGAAGATTACCGACGACAGACCGAATAAGCTAATTCAAAGCTCCATTGGATATTTTTACAGTGTCCTGGCCTACCCACATTCAATGACAGCAAGAAAACTGTTGCGATTGGTTGGTGTTGGTATCGAGACGGAGTACACTTCACGTGAACTTAATTTTAAACCTCCTAACGTAAAAGGAAATGCTCATAAGTTTAGTTTTTTGTCTATCTATATTTAATCGTACCACTCAAAGGGATAAAAGAATGTGACATTTTAGACTGAACAATGGGTATGTATTACTATTAAAGGATACAAGGGTAGACTGGGGCACAATGGTGGTGCTTTAATTTTTTTTTTTTTTTATTTATTTATTAAAAAGCAATAAAAGGCAAGGCCTACACCCTTCTCATTCTGGTAGGAGACCCGGACCCTGAAGTGGGCCGGTAATAGATTGATGACGATGATGATCATTAGTCAGCGAATATTTGAAAATGTAATGTATGTTCATAAAATCATTTCTAAATAAAAAAAAAAATGCGACTGCAATAATTTAAATATCTAATATTTAGTAAGAATAAACTTACAGTACAATATACTAGGTTACATTAAATTCATAATTCGTTTAGAGGAAATTGCATACAATTCTACAATAAACTACCCATTGACATATTGGAGATGTCTCCTAAAAAGTTCAAAGTTTGTATTAAACGTAAGCTTATAGAAAAGTCGTATTCTAGTATACAGGACTACGTAATCTATAAAATAGCTAGGGTGTGAATTATTGCTATAACCAGGTTTCTATTCTTATAATTTTAAATGACAATATGAGATGGTGATAGCAAAAAAAAACAGCCAGCTAAGTGGAACCCTCGTAGCTTTAATTTTAAGTTTACAAATAAGGTTATTTCCATCATCTCACTACTACGTAATTCTCATGTAATGTACGCACCAAAAGTGTCATCTTTCGGCCTACTCGAATAAAGATAGTTTGGACTTTGACTTTGACATTATTATTATAATCCTGAAGTCTGTTCTAGGCTTAATTTTCGGGTGAAATAGCAAGCTTGGATAATAAGGAAAAGTTAAAGATGACTATTGTCTTTCTCTACCATAAACACATAGCTTTATGAGATGGCTCAATTGGTCTGTTATATAACACGCGGTGAATCATTTCCTCGCTGCCCGTATTACAAAACCTAAAACCTTTATTCACACTGTGCAGCTATCATCATAACAACCCATTACCGGTCGTCTACAGGGCGCGGGTCTCCTCCCCAAATAAGTAAATAAATAAATATACAACGACGATACACACATCGCCACCTAGCCCCAAAGTAAGCGTAGCTTGTGTTATGAGTACTAAGATAGCTGATGAATATTTTTATGAATAACATGCATAATTACTTATAATATACATATAAACACCCAGACACTGAAAAACATTCATGTTCATCACACAAACAATGAGAATGGTTTAAGGTCGTAGTCCACCACTCTGGCCTGCAGGTTTCCTCACGATGTTTTCCTTTACCGTTGGATCATGTTAAATTTTAATTAATTAAAATGCACATAACTTCGAAAAAGATAATATTAACTTTGAAGTGGTGACAGCTCATGGGGGTAGGACTTCGACTTCACTTTCGTGGGGCCGAGTTCGAATCCCAGCACGCACCTATAACTTTTTTAAGTATGGGCATTTTAAGTTGTTAAAATATCAATTCAAAGGTGCGTGGAGTCCACCAACCCGCATTGGTCCAGCGTGATGGACCTTATCCTCTTCTCATTGTGGGAGGAGACCCGTGCCCTGCAGTGGACCGGAAATGGGTTGTTACGATGATAGCTGCACAGCTCTACGAACTCGGCCCCTAGTGTTTCAGTCTATGACGTGCTGCGGCGTCGCGCGAACTAAGAGCTTATGACTAAGAGGCCTGAATGGGTTCAAAACAATTGAGGCAATCTGCGACGAATATTCACGTGAGTTCAGCTGTCATTTAAAATCAACTAGTTTTTTTTTATTCGCCTACGAGTTAGCCCTTGAATGAAATTACACCTGGTGAAAATGCAGTCTAAGATGGTACACTCATCCCCCAATCGGTTAGGTTAGTTAAGTCGGCTCGTTTTTGTCGGTAAAGTCGTGAATAGCCGCGGCCCAAGCCACCAGACCAGACCAGAGAATATTCAGAAATTGCAAATTCTTAAAATGCGCCTACGTCGAGACTTTATTTCAAGAGTTATATTTATGTGATAGTGACAGTTGCATTGATAGCATCGATAGGCATAATGTTACTGCGCGTCAATGTTACTTAATACGGGAGCCCGGCGCGTATGATTGTTATTTAGTTTATTTCTCGAGATGCTCTAGAGCTTCGAGTACTTACATTACTCATCAATGCACGGACGGACATTGAAATGCGCAGGAGAGAAAGCGCAATATATAATTTTATTACCAACTAATATTAATTTCTTTTTTTTGCTTTTCCAAGAACTCAGAGTCACGGAGATGGAAAAGCTACGGTGGATAAGCCAGCCCTTCTGTCACCAGATGAGGCAACAATAATAATAATGTATTTATTTTATATGGCAACTATAAAGAAAGAAATAAA
Organism: Pararge aegeria; assembly: GCF_905163445.1. Taxonomy (NCBI): domain Eukaryota; kingdom Metazoa; phylum Arthropoda; class Insecta; order Lepidoptera; family Nymphalidae; genus Pararge; species Pararge aegeria. The sequence goes on along the minus strand of NC_053195.1, from coordinate 1,514,392 downwards.
GAAAGTAAAACCGTCTTTATTATCACACATTTGTGTAAAATTTTACATTTGTGTCACAAATTTGTTTAAAGTAAAAATGTGTGGCAAAGGATCACCGCTGGTTTTCAGCGAGCCCCCTTATTTTTTACTATTATATAACAGAATAATCAAAAACTAAATCAAAAAACTTACATGAGATATATTAATATTAAATATACAAAATGATTACAAATTAGAATTTTTGCGTCCAGGCAGCCCTACGTGGAGTTTAAATAATGTCTAGCAAACATTTTTTTTGCACTTAAGACTTAAGACACATGGCCTCAGGGTTTCCACGGCAACCGGAACAAATATGTAAATCTCTATTAGAGAGGCATTTGGGTCATTTGCCGTTTTCAGCCATTTTTCAGCCAGCTTCGGCTCACAGTCTTGAGGCTGTCTCCCTGACATAAGACGAGGCCAATGTATGAACAAAAAAAATCAATGCCATTACCAGCTTAGTTTCTTGCAATATTTCAAGTTTAGATAATACATCATAAATTTTCAGTATATTATCAGTATATACGAGTAGTTATATTTTATAGGATCACAATTTCAATTATTTGTTTAGCTATATTTCCATGATAATCAATTACTTTAAGTCGAATATATAAAAATTATATTATCCCAGCTGGATATTATTCCTCAATGCGATATTGTCTCTCCCACATCTATTTGTTTATTTTTTACAAATCCCGCTGGAACCGTTTGTCTTCTGGTGTTAAAAGTACTCTCTGTCTTCTACTTAGCTCTATGCCAAAAATTAAGTTGATTGGTTTCTTACTTAGGGCAAAAAGATTAACAAACAAACAAACTTTTAACCTGTAACGCATTTTGCGTCCCACAAAATCGCCTGTCCCTGTTCACAGTTAACCAGCGTCAATCCATCAAATCTCTTATCATCATGCTGGCTTATTCCTGATGGCTCAATGAAAACAGGAATATCTATGGTAGCAAGTGCCTTTTTGATCGTATCATTTAGAAAACTATGCCGAAACCCACCAGCGCTCCTTTGACGAGAGAGTCGAGAGAGAGTGTATTCCAAACTTATCTATATCCTTTTTTAACCCTTCTAAATCGATAAATTCAAAACAAACCTCTGACCCGTGATCTATATTAATACAATCAGTGTTTAATAAAATGTAATGTAGCTAAAGTGTTCGAATCGTTCAAATTAACTCGTCCGTCATAGTACGTCGGGGGTTTTGACACGGAACGTCAACGTACACAGGCTCTTGATATGACAGTTGGGAAAAGATGGCGTGCGGACGGGATTCAAAAGAGGGCCCGTGAGGTCATCACTCAGTTAAGATTTAAATTAGACCGCGGTAAGACAAGGCCATATTTTGATGGATGCATACAATTTTTAGGTTACAGATCACTGAGAAATACAACGGAAGTAAAATAATTCAAATAAATTGGATTACCATATTCCAAATTCGAAAATGTTTTTGTTTTGTTTGTTTTTGTTTGTTTGTTTGTCCTTCCATCACGCCCTAATTAACAACAAGTGAACTAAATTTTTGGTATAGAGTTAGTTAGAAGGACGAAGTATATCATAAGCTACTTCATATCCCAGGACAACGAACCGTTCCTTCGGAATTTTTAAAAAATAGAAGCATGTAGACAAAAGCTAGTTATTAATACTTACTAATAGAAATAATTCAAAAAAACATTTAGTATTTTTTTTTTGCATAGGCAACCTTATCACTGATAGTGATCTCTTAAAGGTAACCTAAGCATGTAGCAAAATGGACAGCGAAATATATAAAATTATATAATATCATAAATACTATAAACTTTAATTTGAATTATTATCTAGATTAAAAATGTGTATATATTTATTATGATAACACTCTATGAATAATAATTTGACAAATATAATAATAATTACAACCTAACATTAAAATTTACAAAAATATAATTCTAATTACAATTCATTATAATTCAATTTAAAGTTAGAGGCGTAAGTATCAGGCCACATTTTGATGGAAATTGCTGTATTACATAACTTTAAAAAATATCATCAATAGCCTATAACGGTCCACCTCTGGACTAAAGGTTTCTCCCAAAGGGAGGGTTTGCCCAAGATCAAGGGCAAACCCCCAAGGGCAAAGGGATCATTGCCTCTATTAGTCCTCCGCTATATAGATTTAGCCATCCCGTACGTTACCCGCAGGAACGGTAGGTGGCAATGGCAAGGGGTGGTGGTGGGTCACCACACATCACAATATATGTTATTAAAAATATCCTCATCATCACCCCTTTAACTGCCTCGACAGGGCACGGGTCTCCTCTGAGAATGGGTTATGGTTAAGTTTTAAGTTCGGAGAAGGGTTTATGGTTAAGTTTTAAGTGCGGATTGGTTGATTTAAAAATATATATTATTAAATGATTAAGTGTGCGAGTACTCTAAACCGATGATCCGGGTCATACAGATACGTCACGGAGACTGACCTCTGACGGATCGTGTCGTGACGTGACGTGTGAACGGCGTCTGATTTACTTTGAAATCAGAGCGACTCGTAGAACATGTATGTGGCTTTTGAAATATTATTACACTATCTTTGACTGCGATTTCGTTTGGAATGTTTTCTTTTATATCATACTAGCAGTTGCCCGCGGTCTTTGTCCGCGTTTATAATCGTATTTAACCAATTCCGCAAGAATCGATTGTTTTCTTAAGATTAAAAGTAGCCTGTGTTACAATTCCTTTCAGAACATTGTGTAGGTATATATTAATTATCAGTATATATAGGTATATATGCAAATAAATATGTCTATTTATATGCACCACCTATTGGTTGCCTGGAAAAGATCGTTATGTAGCGATAAGGCCGCCAAATTGGACACTTTGTGTTAAATTTTTAATTACCATTTTCTGTATGTATTTGTGGTGTACCATAAAAGTGTATTCATTCATTCATTGTGCTAAAAATTTAATGGTAGCTTAATTAGGACGTTAAGAATGGAAGAACTCTGTCACAAAAAAATACACTAATAGTAAAATGTTTTTATCGGAAAAGCACCTTGTTCTTTTCTTACGGAGTGAAATATTTGTTTTATATACCATAGGTACGCTACTAATACGGATATGCATATTACAAGCTTATGTTTGAATGAGCGGTTTCAGCAAGATAAAAATAATATCCAATTTACGAATACTTACCCCACTAAAATACATGCAAATGGACATTTAAATTAGTTAGCATAAAGAGTGATAACAAATCTACGATGTCAAGAATTCCTGACGCTAGGTCAGAATTATTTTAATCAAACCTCCCGTTAAATAATACCACAATTATTAAAAGGGTGTTATAATATCCTCTCCAGCTAAGTCGTATCGTTTGCGGCCAAACTAAATTGGCCTCCAAAAGACCACACAACGTTGGTGATCCGGTAGCGTATTTACCAAGCCATATTTGATGTCAGAGGACGCGCCATTACAAATATTTGATCAAATCTTGATCTCAAGCAATAAAATATTTTGTATGTAAATCGTATTGAAAGTATTTAAGGTCGTCTACGAACTTTAAAGTCGCTATAAGATTGATAAAATTTTGTATGTAAATTCGCACTCTGGATTTATATCAATAGATTGTGTTATTTAGGATAAAAAGCAATAAGTTTAGCTATACTACTAGCCCAGGACACAGATCTCTTCCAAGAATTAGAAGGATTTTTAATGACAACGAAGATTGGAAGCAGCCAGCTTTCAACTCCCGCAAGATAGAAAAATGATTGTAAATGTTAATGTTGGAAAAGGGCAACTGCTGAGCGTCTTGCCGGCTCTTCTCGGTAGAATCTGCCGAATGGCAAACGAATGAACCGATGTAAGAGTCACTACAAACAGACATACTCGACGTTTCAAAAGCTTATAAATAAGGTCTACTATAAATAAACGAAATTTGTTTTTTTTTTTTTAATTCACCTCTGTGGCCAAATACATTGGATATTAAGAAGTTTTTTTTTTTGTTCTTCACCATTTAAGAAAGTGAGATTTCGTTACTTTAAATTCACGTGTTTCCTGCCACGTATAATTTAAGTACCTTCAAGGCTAGAGTGAATAGGCTTTTTCTAGGCAAGCGTGCTCCAACCTAGACCTCATCATTGCTTTCTAACGGGCATGATTGTCGTCAAACGCTGGCCTATCGTTAATAAAAAAAAAAAAAAAAACGTAGTCCTCGAAATTGAAGCCAAATCTTTAGCCACTGGAATATCACTGGCATTCAGATAAGTATTCGGATAAGACTTCACTGTCTACCATGAAGTAACAAATACTAACGCACTAGTAGATACAATCTAATTACACACAAAGTCATATTATATAGTACATTCATATTTTAGTAGTATAAATATATACTATATATTTATTACAACAACGATGTTTCACAATCAGCCTTACCTACATATTATTTTCATGTAAACTCTGAATACACAAATAGGGTAATAAATATAGAAAACAAATTTACTTTATTCGATAACGTTAAATCTCCACACCTAGAAGAGACAAGCATTTAAGTGGAATTAAATTCGTTTGTTTTTATTCCTTTGAACTTTAAATTTGTAAAGCTTTTTGTTCCTAATATTTTTTTTATGTAGATTATTATTATCTTTTTATTTATTGAATGAAACATGCACATCAAAATGGTTAATGTAAAAGCACCGAAAAACCTTAGGTATTTAGGGAAAATGAAAAACCAGCTTTAAAAAAATCATACTGCTACATTGTAGAACAATAGGAACTATGTAAGCGTGTAAATACTTATACTATATTTTAGTATGCTTTTCAGTTTCATTCAGTTGAAAGGAAAATTTTTAATACAATCACTCTTATAGTTTCATTAAAAACCAACAAGTGATTGGTATCATAATACTTGGATGAGCAAATAAAAGACTTCAACGCGTGTGCTGCCCGTTCATTTTCTACGCTTTGACCTTTTCCTTTAGACATAATCCAGTAATTTATGTATTAAAACATAATATTAAGAATATTTCATATCGGTGCTCAAGTCTTTTATAATATAATAAATGTAATATTTACAAAACTTTGATCAATAATATTGAAACGAATCAATATTATTATTACCAAGCGAATAGTTTGCAAGGTTGCCCTTATGTAATAATATTTATATAAAAAAAGAATTGTTAAACGTAATAGAGTACAACTCATATAGTATTTTAACCTCTTTTTGATAACTGTATGCTGGTTTAGGTGGGTTTAGGTGGGGGTAGGTTTTGGTGTATTAAATGCTTGACTGCCATTTCAACTTCCCACATTTTCAGATTTTCCACATTTTTCCTTCCATATTAACTGGTTCAGCGGAGAGCGCTAAGATTTTATGTTGAAGGTTCGATTCCGGCAGGGGCAATATGGGAATTTGTAATTTCTAAATTTTCTCTGTTCTGGTCTGGTGGTAAGCTTCCGCTTTGGCTAGTTACTACTCTACCGATAAAGATGTGCCGCTGAGCGATTTAGCATTCCGGTGCGATGCCGTGTACAAACCGATTAGTGGTATAGGTTTAATATAACTGCCATTCTCCCTACAGGTTAGCCCTCTACCAGGTAAGAATGTCAAGGACTAACTTGTAGTGGATTAAAATAAAATATATATTGCATTTACAGTGGCGTGCACAGGGTTTGTGACCAAGGTATGTATAAAGCAGGTACGTGGCATAAAATGGAGAAATTCCCCTCCAATACGTGCTATATAAGATAATTTGGGTATGCAGTGCTTTTGTGCATATGTCTGAGAGTATGTGATGAAAACACTTGGTCCTATAGCCCTAATCTAAATCATGGTCTAATAATAAAATAACGTAATTGTCTCTAAGAATACACGGCGACATTGGTCACATAAATATTCCGTTTTCCAATTTTGGTATAGAATGTTAAAGAGGGTTAGACCTTTACGTGAAATAATGTTAATTATAACAGTGGTGATCATTTCTTGCCATAAGCTAAGTACACACTTCGTAGAAGCTATGCATCTTAAGACCACTTGGGGCCGTGTAGGACTTTCGGGGTAAAGCGATTGGAGGCAAAAAATAATAGATAATGATTGAGCCGATTACAAAGCCAGATAATATGTTTTTAGCCAAAATAAAGTTAATTTGTGTATGGCGGAAAGTAAATAATTATGGCTGGTAGAAATACATGAAAATTTTTAAACTAAATCTAAAATAAATTATAATGTAATATCTTCCTTATTCCACTACAGTTTAGCTCTTGACTGCAATCTCACCTGGTGGTATGTGATGATGCAGTCTAAGATGGTAGCGGGCTTACCTGTTCGGTAAGTCTTTATCGGTAGCCACGGCCGGAGCCTCCCACAAGACCATACTAGAGAAAATTAGGAAATAATAAATTCTCAAATCTCCCCTGCCGGGAATCGAACTCGGTACATCCAACTTAAAACCACAGCGTTCACCGCTGCGCCAGGGAGGTCGACCAAAATATAGAATAAAATATTAGTAACATACATTCGAGAGAGAACGCATGGTCCCTGAACTGCGGAGAAAAAAGCAACATTAAACTTATATAAATAAATAACTGAGTGTAGACTCAGCTTTAAAGGAAGAAATCAGGTTCAGTGCAGTTATGACGCTCTAAATATTCCAGCGGGCGCTTCTTCGAAATGTTAAATATGGCTACGATTAAAACTTGTTTTAATTCACCGCGTTTTTATTCACTTCTATGGAACTGTAGCGGTGATAGTTTATGGTATAAGAATAAATACACTTTAAACTTCGAGTTAGATTTTAGTTTTAAATAAATTAACAATAATTTTTTGAGCTTGTTAACGCAATTGTATCCTTATTAGAAACTCATAGCCGGACACTGAGAGGGCGCGGGACTTCACTCAGAATGAGTACTCCCGGGTATGTAGGTTTCCTCGTGATGTTTTCCTTCACCGCTAAAGTGATATTGTGTTGCTTATAACACACAATAACTGCGAGTAGTTGCGTACCTTAGGTCAAGAGGCGCGTGCCTAAGATTGAACCCCGGGTTATGTTAAATAATGGCATCAACCACTTTAGCACAATCTATACCTTTGGGATGTCGCCCTGGTAGTTTACAATCGTTTAACAAGTCCAGTTCGGCCTACTTAATTTTTTTTAGCATATACATATATAATTTAACTTTAAAATTATATTAGAACTAGTTGAAGCATGCTTCCTTCTTGGCATAGAGTTTCTGAATAATATACTTCCTCAAGCAAACAATTTCATTTTTAGAATATTCGATGCTATTTGTTTTAGTGGCAATGAAGTTTAGCTGTACCCATACAGGGAAAAGTAGCGGCATCCAACCTCCATCCTTCGTCATATCAATCTATTACCTCCCGAATACAGGGCACGGGTCTCCTCCCACAATGAGAGCAGGGTTTAGGCCGTAATCCACCACGCTGGCCCAGTAAGTGGATTATACACGCCTTTGAGAACATTATTTAGATCTCTGAGATTTCCTTCACCATTGAATCTCCTAATACGTGCGTAGCTTAGAAAAGTTAGAGGTGCGTTGTCGGATTCGAACTCGGCACCCCGAAAGTGAAACCGAAGTCTTTGCCTCCATTCTAAGCGGCTTACAAATTTGAGTCCAGGGTGCGGCCAATTACAACGCGCCCATTTGAGTTTGAGTCCTATGATTGGTCGTACGCTAGACGCAAACTTAAACGCTGCATTCGTGCATTCTAAAACTATAAAATATTAATAATAAATAAACTTAAGTGTACTTCGAATTTACGTTACCTAACTAATTTTAACTAAAATAATTGGAATGACAAAGTAACCGTAATATAGTAAAATATGTCCAATAAACATTAATCGACTACGCTAGAAAGTTATCGAAAAAAGTTGTGTTAACATTAAAAAACCGATATGTTTCTTTCATTAACAGCAAACACACTTGTTTTCGTTTCGAGTTTCGAAACAGCGTTCCTCCCAGTGGGACATCAATATACTGCCAGTAAGTTACATGAACCTCAGAAGTAACTTCCCAGAAAGTAAACTATACTATAAAGTACACACACACAATGTTGTTGAGCAAAACAAAGTCCCAGCGAAAACGAAAATATATTTTTGGAAGCTCTCTTACAAGCTACTAGAGTATTTTTAACTGGTCATTAGTTTGGGAGAATTATTCTCAGAAATAATTATTATAATTTTTAGGTAAATAATGTTTATAACGGTTTTTCTATTATTTTTTTTAAATAAATAATTATTTTCCTCACTAGCACAGTTTTTTGTATAGGCCGCGAAAATATGATAAAAAAGAAATTTGAAGTTCATTGATATCTTATGTATAGGTAAAAGGTATATTATATGCCATTAATATAAAAACCCTAGTTTTTTTAAATAATCCGTTTTTTTATCAGCAATAACTTTATACACACCATATTTCCAGTGTTTTCCAAATAATTTATTTGACCAAATAAATGTCTATATTCGATAGGATTTTCTTCGCGAATCTAACTCGCGTTTGCCGGATTTTTATTGAGGACTATGGCAAAATAAACCTTCTTTGAGTTACCTCTTTTAGGTCATCAGATTCCATTGTAAGCTGCAACAACACCACTTTCCGTCAAATGAGATTGTTGTCTCGTGATTCAACGATTGATAGTCACTATTGCAATGTGTCTCTTGTAGAGGTGAAAATGTCATCAGAGTCCGTATTGACCGCACACTCTCTGTACAACCTTAGACGTTAACTTTCTACTTTGTTCTGTACAGATGTACGTTAAAATATAAGCGACAGCGGTTTATTATTTTTAGTGTTATTATTCCGATAATGTTTTTTTTTTAATTATTAACAATGTTAAGTTATATACAAACAATAAAAAAACATCGACTTCTCCGCTTTTGAAGTATTTTGAAGTCCTCCCAAGCAACCGGCAGTCAGAGCTCCAGAGTGAGGAACGTTCTCACAATACGCGCCGTTTTAAGGACTACTGCCTCCTGCACAATAATATGCCTTTGATCCAACAAACAAGCGAAATGTTTATAATTTCTTACTAATGGTTCAAGTCGCTATAAGACTGATATAAAAGGGCATATATCACTTTCGGCATAGGTGGTAGGAGAGCCGTAGCTTAGTGGTCAAAGCTCTCATACCGCGACTGTCGGTTCCGTAAATTTATAAGCATTTTAAAACTATAAAACCAAGCGATAGCTTATTAAGATGCTGGTCAAAGCTTAACGAGAGAAGACATTTACTGGAACGACGACAAGAACTATAATGATCGACTCGCACATACGTGACTTCAGCCGTCATTTAAACTGAAATTTATACGCGACAGTTTATACTTTAAAATTAATACTTATTTCATGTGTACGATTTAAATAAAAAAATAAGTACGGATATTTCTTAAAAGTAAATTTATTATGATACCGAAAGCACATTAACCAGACCAACAATGTAAATGTAACAAGTGTCTCATTGTCATTACCAAGTCGTAAATTGCACCGACAGATTTAGGGCATACTACAATTGCCTATTTTAAGCGATGATAATATAGACTATATCTTGTGTATTTAAAATATTGTTAGAATTATTATATTTCTTATGTTTTCTATACCTTGAAGCCCCCGAGGCTTCAAGGTATAGAAAACAGTAATTATTAAATTCGTTTGTTAATGGTACCTGTACTTATATTCAACTCGCACGCCGCTTGTATATTGATCCATAAATGCCATTATATAAACGCTTGTTCCGCCGCACTCGTGTTTTGTTGTTTAATTATACATGGTGTTGCACTTTGGGACCATCTACGAGATTTAATACGATATCGATGAAATAACAGTTAAAGGTAACATGTAAAATATTGTTCAGTAAAATTTTTGGAAGTTATAAAAATCAGACTCAAATTTATCGAACACAGGATTTTTGACCGAATAAAATGTCCCGATTCTAAGACTTTTTATTTTTTAACATTTATATTGCAAGGCTAGTGCAATGTTGAATTATCGCTTGTATCCCAAAACTATTTAATGTTTTTTTTGTTATAAATAAATAATAAATAAATATACTACGAAAATACACACATCGCCATCTAGCCCCAAAGTAAACGTAGCTAGTGTTATGGGTACTAAGATAGCTGATGAATATTTTTTTATGAGTATAATACACATAAATACTTACAATATACAGATAAACACCCAGACACTGAAAAACATTCATGCTCATCACACAAACATTTTCCAGTAGTGGAAATCGAACCCACGGCCTCGGACTCAGAAAGCAGGGTCGCTGCAAACTGCGCCGATGCCGTCAACAATGTATGTCAATAATCATTTCGTTTTTAAACTAGTCCTCCCAAGTTGTTGGCCACGCCCAAAATTTAATAGAAAAATCGATTAAATTACAAACGCGTTGACATTTTAATATCAACTAGAAATCAGAACTTGCATTTTACGATATCACATTTAATAATATTATACGGTATAATAAAGTCAGAGATTGTATTTAAAAGTAAAATTAATTACAATCATTAATCAGGCTTAGGCAAACGCGGATTGGTTTTGTTAATTTTTTTTTTTAGTTAAGAATAAATTTGTGTTCGTCTAACAATCACTTGAATATTAAGTGGTGATGTAATCTAATATGAAACAAATACTTAGTATACTGTTAGATACTAATCTATCAAAGTTTAACAAATCAAATATTTTATTAAGAATTCGGTTTTTTTTGCGTAATTATGAAGAAAGATATTTAAAACACAGATAACTTATTACTAAAGCTACAAGGGTGCCTAACTTGTAACAGTTCAAACACGCCAACCCTCTCCCATCAAAAATGATTGTTAAATAGGTGATATCGGAAAAGACAGAGAGAGAGAACCTGAGTATTTTGCTGGTTCCTACTCAGTTGAATCTGCCTTTTATACCGGTGGTAGAGTCACAACAAACTGACAAACATTACGTTTTAAAACTACTTTTAAAGACAACCCATATTTTGAAATAAACGCACTGCCTTTGCCCAGCAAAAGGGTATAAATTAATTTACTTCATTAATTTAATTCATTTTTATATAGATATACATTTTCGAGCTAGTTAATTGGGAATTGAACCTGGAATTTTATATATTTAGATATACATTTCCGAGCTATTGGTTAATTGGGAATTGTAGCCTATGGGTCAATTTTTGACATCTCCGCCATTTAAATTTGTGATCGATTTCACATCGTAAGAGCGCATGCAAAAAGTGCACTATAAAAACGTGTTACGAAAAAAGTCATAAGTCATCTCGAAACTCGTGCACGTAAATTCTGTGATAGACAAGTGTGCAACCAAGTATTTTAAGAGAGTAATATAAGTAACTTAATTAAAATTGCTAGGTAATTGAGGGTAAGAGATTAAAAATTGGATTCGGGACGTATGAGAGAGAGGTAAGTTCACGTCTAGTTTTTTTCTTTTTTTTTCTCCCACAAGACCACGAATGGTGCTTACTAAATATGCAGTCTAAGATAGCTGACGGGCTGACATGTAAGGGGTGGGGCAGTCATATTAATCCCATAACCCTAATCGGTTTTCGAAGCGGCATCGTACCGAAGCGTAAAATTGAAGGTCTATCTTCGCCGGTATGTTGGGAATGAGCCACAGCTGAAGCCTTACAAACACACAGGAAACAGATCCGAGTTTTAAACCTGAGGTTATACCACTCCACCAGTTATATCGACAAATGCGTATGAGAGGCACCAACATCTTTTTTTTCATATATGGAATCAAAAAACCGGAGTAGACTAATTTCCATTAGTCTTTAGTACCCAGAGAGCTCAATAAGCCGCCGATCTCGGTTATAATCTCTGACGTGGTAACCATTCTCATCATATAAACCCATTACCAGCCCATTATAGGGAACGGGTCTACTCCCACAATGAGAATGGGTTAAGGCCGTAGTCCACCACGCTAGCCCAGTGCGGATTGGTCGACTAAACCCACCTTTGAGAACATTATGGAGAACTCTCAGGTATGCAGATTTCCTCACGATGTTTTCCTTCACTGACGTGGTAATAATTATCGTTAAAGCCCACCAATATGAGTATGCGTAGCATGGTGGGTATATACACTGAAACCATCTCTCTTATGAGAGAGGCCTGTGACTAGAGGCATATGTAATACGCTTATGATGATGAAACAGTACATGCCCTTGTTATTTAATTTGACGACCGACTGGCGCAGTGGGCAGTGACCCTGCTTTCTGAGTCCAAGGCGGTGGGTTCGATTCCCAGAACTGGAAAATACTTGTGTGATGAACACGAATGTTTTTCAGTGTCTGGGTGTTTATCTGTATATTATAAGTATTTATGTATATTATTCCTAAAATTCATCAGTCATCTTAGTACCCATAACACAAGCTAGACTTACTTTGGGGCTACATGGCAATGTGTGTATTGTCGTAGTATATTTTTTTATTTTTTTTATTTAATCATTTAATCAAACGAAATAATTCACTCCTTTTTTCTTAATCCTAATATTTTTATTAAAATCAGACAGAATTTAATTGACTTCCAATAACGTTAGAAACTTTTAGTTTTAATGTTTTTTATAGAACAACAAAAACTACAGTTTAACTCCTACAAAAAATGAGCGTAAAAAAATACGAATACCTTAGTAAAATGTGTAAAAAATTAGCACGCATTACTTCCAGACTTGTTTTATTTCACTCGTGTTATTGTAAAGGTAGGTTTAAGAATCTGATGCAAATGCTAAATACACATTTTTTGTAAGCACACATTTAAATTGATCTTGGCCCGACCTGTTATAAATGCTTGTCACTTTAATGACATCATGTTTTAACATACGCTTTATTTATTGAAATAATTTCATTATAATTCCAATATTTAGAACGTGATCCAATCAAAAATCAAGAGATCAATATTATGTGTAGACAGATAGCTGGTATAGTTTTGACAGATTGCGAATCATGCGATAAAGTGTGGTGTGGCCAAACTACGTAAATCGAAGAACCGATAAGCAATGAGATTACCAAAATAATGGAATGACTACTCGGAAGAATTAAACCGGTTGCAGGGTGTTCTTAGATCTAGATCTAGACTAGAATCCAGATGGCATGAGACTGTGGAAAAGAAAAACCTTTGTACGGCAGTGGGCGCCCATTCTTTGTGAAAAAATTAGGCAGGTAATTAGGTAGTAGTGGGACAGAAAAATGGAGCTTTGTCTAAATAAATAGTTTTGTGTGGTGGGAGGCTTCAGCCGTGACTAGTTACCGTCCTATCGATAAGACTTGCCGCTAAGCGATTTGGCGTTCCAGTACGATGTCAGAAACCGATTCGGGGTTTATATGATGCATTATATCGGTATCGTTACCCTAACAGGTTAGCCTGTTAGCATCCTAGACTGCATCATCACGTACAAGAAGGTGAGATTCCAGTCAATGACTAACTTGTAGTTGCGGAAAGAAATCCGATGGCGAAAGAGATTGTCGATAATTAAATCTGTACATGATAGTAAATAACCTCTTATGTCTTGTAGATTTATTTTGATAAATTCGATCGACTTTTATCAGACAATTAATTTGTGGAAAACGATAAAAAAACACAAAGTTTGCATTTTAAAATGCTGGTGTTATTTTTGTGATAGAGAAAAAAAACTTTTATACACTCGAGTATTTATTTTAAAATAAAAAATTAAATGCTTTTCAAGTATGTAGCCTTTAAAACCAGTCTTTTTTTTAAATTTTATATTAAAATGAATCAAAATAATAAAAATAATAAAAATGTGGTGGATATAAGTTTACAAAAGTAAGTACTATTAAATTACCCCTTATACCCCATGCATCGTCTCTTTTGGGAGACAGTCTTAGAATATAAGCTTGCCACGCTGCTCTAATGCGGATTGGTGGGCTTAAAAAAATGTTAGAACTCCATTATTTTTTAATGATTTGTCTCAATAGTTTTTGTATGCAATATTATATTAAACTCGCGTAGACATCATCTTTATAATCGGCCTATTTGACCCACTGCTGGCCACAGACCGCTCACATCAAGTAAGGATTTTCCACTATTGATGGTTACTACGATCCGATGCGGGTGACCGTGCTAACTTAAACATGCCAAACATTTAACTTTCGAGAGTCCACCAATCTACACTGGACCAGCATGGTGGACTACAGCCTAAATCCTTCTCATTGTGGGGGGAGACCCGCGCCCTGTAATGTGACGTTAAGGGGTTGATTTGATTGGTGAAAAATTTTAATTAAAATATGGCCAAGTAACACAAATAATACCTGAGTTTGCTTAATATCATTATCATCCTACAATGAGAAGGGGTTAAGGCCGTAGTCCACCACGCTGGCTCAGTGCGGATGGGTGGACTCCACACAACTTTGGGAACATTATTTAGTACCTACTCTGGAAACCTGCCTTACGATGTTTTTTCTTCGTCGTTGAAGCAAGTGATAATTTAATTAATTAAATAATAACAAGGTTGCTTGGAAGCATCCGGCTCCGCTTTCATATCTCACAAGATAGAAAAATGAATGTTAAAATGTAAAATGTAAATTTTTGATGTGGGTAAAGAGCAACTGCTGAGTTTCTTGCCGGCTTCTTCTCGGTAGAATCTGCCTTCCGAACCGGTGGTAGAGTCACTACACACGGACAGACTTGACTTGTATTAGGCCTCCTTGAAATAAATGAAATGAAAGTGATATGAGTACTAAGATGACTGATGAATATTTTTATGATTAATATACATAAATACATATAAACACCCAGTCACTGAAAAACATTCATGCTCACCACACAAACATTTTCCAGGTGTGCGAATCGAACCCACGGCCTTAGACTCAGAAAGCAGTGTCGCTGCCCACTGCGCCACTCGGCCGTCTCTAGTTTATATGTAAATAGTAGGTACTTTATAATTTTTAAGTTAAATATGAATAAATAGGTACATGTCATTGTTACAATTTAATCTGCGTGCCAACTTAAATCTATTGCCAATTCCGTTTGACCACCTGGGTCCAGACTATTGGTATTATATTATTATGTATTTCGTTTGTACCGTTATTTTGACAATCTGATGTTGTTTTGTAATGTTTAAGTTGCCGTTATTTTGATACCTGATTAGCTACGTCAAATTTAAAGTTGTTTTATAAATAATCTATCAATAAATCGCGTCCTTCTAGCAGCTATAATAAAAGCTGCTGAATGATACTTTAATCATTTTAAACCCGTTAAAAACCGTGAATACCCGTTAAAATCGTAGGCGATCCTTAAGATCAGGGAATATTTATACCCGTTTTCACTAACAGTGAACAAGGCAATGCCTAAACAAACAACGCCTAATCTTAGGAGATTGATAGGCATACATAAACCGTTCACCAATAGTTATCACCTTCAGTTAGTATACATTTTTTTCTACAGACATCGCCTGAATTATTAGACATTGGATTTATTTTAGATCTACCTAATTCACACAAAATTATAGTAAGGTAGGCACTGTATGGCGTAATTCGAAGACAAGGCCGCAATGGTTGCGTGTCAAAGAATGACCGTAATAACTTTGCGATCATAAGTTATCATAATCGTACGATCGTAATCAATCACACGTGATATGACCCCATGGGATCATCCGATGTTTGTGTTGCATGATTACATCGGGTCACGGATTCGATTCAAGTTGAATCACCTTGTTCGTGTTTGTTTCGAAATATTATGATGTTTTAAACTTATGTGTCGACTCTACATTTTTTGACTACACTGAGTCTTGTGTGAATGAAATCGAAAATTCTTTATTCAAATAGGCCTATCACAGTACCTATGAAGCGTATAAGCCTACATATTTTTTACATTATTAAGTTTAAGACCTTATTTTGTTACTTCAAATAAAGCTGCAAGAGATTCAAAAGCCCCATGGTCTTGAAAGATGCTCACAACAAACTTCACTGGCAATTATTTGCAGCATTTTTTATCATTCATACAATAAACTGAGCTTTTTATTTAATGGTTCACGTTATGTCTAACAGGATTTATTTGTAAGAAAACGTTACGTTTCAAAATTCGTTATTTTTTTCGTTATTCGTTACGTTTATTTTTTTCTGATTTCGATTTCGCCATTTGTTATTCGGATTTAGTTTTAAATATTTGTGGGTACCTACTACTTGAGCTTATAATTTACGAAATTAAAAAAGAACTTACTCTAGTTTAGTTCAAGTTGGCCTTACTATTAGCACTTTTGTAACGTCAAGTCTGTCTGTTTGTAGTGAATCTACCACTAGTTCGGAAGGCAGATTCTACAGAGAAGGATTTGGCATAATACTCAGAAGTAGCTTTCTTTCAACGTACTTTTCTTACGAATATATATAAATAATGAGAGTTACTGAACTGTATAATTTTTTTGTATTCTCTTTCTGTAGATCTGTTATCATCTATTCAAGTAAAGTTATCGTTAGCGTTCAAGTACCTAAGTTATGGAAACGTGGCTAGTTTTTAAGAAAATTACTGTTTATTCCACTAAAAAGCTAAAAAACAAATAGGCAATGGTTAAAAAGTGTACAAAAAGCGATATTAAAACAATATTGTCATACCTAGGCAATGGTTAAAAAGCGTACAACAAGCGATATTAAAACATTATTGCCATTAATTAATGTAAACTTGCAGGGCACTGGATACCTCTCTCAAAGCAAATGAAAAAAAAAAAGTAGAGCTTAGACCCGCCACGTTACTTCGAAGCCGATTGATAAGCTCTACGTTTCTCAGCCTCAAACAGATTTTTATATTAAATATTCGCAGTCTGTCAAATTCTTAAGTCAACTATGTGTCAAACTCATGACAAACAAAATGTATTGTTCTCGTAGGCAGGTTTGTAGGAATTATAGTAGTACTTTTTTCCTTGATTTATGTAACACTCTCAGTCCAAATGAGTTTTTTTCCTAGTCTATATTTTATAATGCAGAAAGGTAATTGTTAGTTCAAAATATGTTTTGAAATCGCAGAATAATCTAATACTGTATGTAATTGTTAGATATTTATTATTTAAAAGGTTGGTTTAAAAAAATAAAAATTAACGTTAAAGTTTAAAATTCAATGCAACTTATAGTACCTACCTATTTATTTTTCTAATAGGTAAATGATATGAAAATTAAAAAGCTCGTTTGATCGCGTCAAGCAAATAAAGTCCGTATTTAGCAAAGCATAAATATAAGATTGCTATACCTACTTAGTAAAAACAATAAACGACTTAAGTATAAGATACTCTAATTATCTACTTAGTTATTTCGTCTTTAAGTACATACAAAATATATAACTTAAAAAAAACTGGTGCACTTACCGTGATGTTCGGAAAATCTGACAAGAACGGAAGCTCCTTAGTTTTCATAAAAATAAAAGTTTAATTAAGTTCACTCAACTGTTTTATAGGTATCCACTTAACACTAAATTAGAACACAGTTTACACAAAACTTTAATTGAAGAAACGAAAAAAAAATTGCGAGAAGGTCCGTAGCCGCGCAAAATTCGAAATTGGAGCGCGCGCGTTGTAGCGTACGCGCAGCGCGAATCGCCCGGTTCGTTTTCGAGACCGTCCCGAGGCTCACTCGAATGTGGCTCGTGTGTGACTGTACACTCATCTTGCACTTCACGATCACCGAAGAAGACACATCGTCCATCCCACTCGCACACACCTAGCCCCCTATACCTGTCACCCTCCCTCTTATTATCAGAGGTTAAACCGCGTTACTGCGCTCATCTGTCAGTCGGCACGCGGGCATCGGGTGGGAAGGTCGCGTTCACAGTTTCCCGTTACTTTCTCTATGGGTTCATAAAACACGTACCGTATGACGCCCGGCTATTTTGTCGGTGCGATGCTTCTTGGTAATTTATTTGTTTGGAGCGCAGGTGCCTCTCGGAGTTTTATCGATGGCGCTTTTATGCAAAGGTTTATGCCTCCAGGTCTTACAACGGTACTTTATGAATATGAAAGACATTGTTTCGAAATATACTCAACTAATTTCGCCAAGTTTGGCGTTAAAATAGTTTGACGTAATTGGGTCAAAGTTGACCAAAAAGTCAAGAATTTTTATATCGCGTTGACATTTATCGGCGATAAATCAGCGCTCACGCAGGTTAAACTAGATCACCGAAACCGAGCGGCGGCAAATTTCATCACGGACCAATCCGGTGGTCGCGAAATGACATGTGCGCTAGATCATTCGTTTAGATGATCGCCGCGCGCGCAACTCTTGCGGCGATTGGCGTGAACGGCGGAGGCCCCGCCTGTACCGTTATAGGGGGGCAATGACTGCCCCAAAGTGGGGGTTAAGTAGATCATGAGAGGGGATCTGTGACATACGCCATTTAATTAATACGATTGCTGCTTTATTGTTAGATGATAGTAATAAATTAGACGGTCCGCGATGATCCCGGAACCGAAGTTACTTGCCAACTTCCTGATCAGGTGTATAAATAGGTTATATTAATATAACCTTTACACATGAATATTAATAGACAAATATGTAAATAGCATTCTTGCTTCTTATATTAGTTATATACCTCCACGTTAATAGCTCATGTAATTAGAACCGCACAATTTTCCATTTATTTACTTCAATAATATTAATTTTAAAATAAAATACCTGCCTATGTATTAGTATATATAATAATTTTAGTAATCGAATAAGAGTTAAACGCATGAACGTGAATGGTGGCACGTCTTAGCGGTCGGGTGGTAACAAGCCACGGCTAAAGTCAGCTAACATTTAAGTATACCTATTGGGATGATGACTGTTCAGTCTGTTTGTTCTCGGACAGCACCTGACACCTGACTGTAGTAGTAAAATACCAAGCTTGGTATCTTCTACTACTCGCAATACCAGAACAATTCTACATGCAAATAGCAAAAAAACAATCTACCATTTAATGTTACCCCTCAAAACTGCAGCTTCTGCGACGTCGAATGCTTTGCATTAGAATAAAAAAAAAATAAGAATAAATATACTACGACAATACATCGCCATCTAGCCCCAAAGTAAGCGCAGCTTGTTTTATGGGTACTAAGATAACTGATGAATACACATATAAACACCCAGACACTGAAAAACATTCATGTTCATCACACAAATATTGTCCAGCTGTGGGAATCGAACCCACGGCCTTGGACTCAGAAAGCAGGGTCGCTGCCCACTGCGCAAAACGGCCGTCATTAGCAGTGTCGTGCACTGGGTTTCTTACCAGGGTATGCATACAGAAGAAAAATTGCATAAAACGGCAAGAATCCTCCTCCTATACGAGTTATATATCAATTTTAGGGTAGGCAGTGCTTTTGTGCATGTATGAAGTGCACGCCAATGGGAATTGGTCATTTGGAAGGGATTCTATATTCCACGGTTTTGGCTCTCTGTGGCTCGTTTGGTTTGATCTCACATAGTGCACTCTACACACACATAGTCTTTATTTCAAAACAACGATTTGGGGTTACTCAATGGATGGGCAAATTTCTTAAAAGCCAGCAACGCATTTGTGGCTCCTATAGTGCTTCAAATGTTCATAGGCTTCTTTATTTATATATTTAAAATACTTTTTATTTTGTATACAAAAGGCGGCCTTATCGCTTAGTAGCGATCTCTGCCAGGCAACCTTAGCCTTAGCCTTTGCTCATTGGCTTGGTATTTTAATTTTTTTTTTAAACTTGCATTTTTATCATCATCAGTATCAATCCATTACCGGCCCAATACAGAGCTCAGTCTACACTGCTGGCCAAGTATGGATTTGTGGACTTCACAGGTCTATGAAGAACATTATGGAGAACTCTCATGCATGCAGGTTTCCTCACGATACTGTCCTCCACCGATAAGCAAGTGATATTTGATTGCTTAAAACGCACATCATTTAATAAAGTTAGAGGTGCTTAAGTTCTCAAGATGTTTTCCTTCAATATTACCTATAACCTACTGGGATTCCAACTCGGCCCCCCCCAAAAGGGAGGCCGAAGCTATAACTAGGCTGTCACCGCCTTAAGCTCCTGAACTTTTGCATACCCTTTCATTGTCTGCTAAGAAAAAATTACCTAGAGTTGCTACACGCAAAACTTTTTATGTAAACAGCGGTAGAACGAATTTGGGAAGGAATGCAGCTTTTAATCGCTTAAGTCGTGTCTATAATGATCTTACTCGCGCAAATAACAATATTGATCTATTTTGTCAAAGGCCAAACGTGCTATTATTTCTGCTTTGTCAAGCAATCCGGACTGCACTTTTGGTTTGTAATTTTTAGTTTCTTTTGTTATTTTTCTTATTGTTTTATTCGTTTTGTTTAACTTTTCGGATTTTTATTATTGTTTGTAGTTTTAATATCGGTAATTTTGTAGTAAATGCTGTGCACACATTTAAGTGGCTAGTCACACAGATTAGAAAAAAAAAAATTATTTTTTCTTTACTATGTATTGTGAACATAAAGCATTATAAAAAAGCATTATGCATAAAGCAGACACATGGCATAAAATTGACAAATTCCCCTCCAATACGAGCTATATAAAATAATTTGGGTAGGCAGTGTTTTTGTGCATGTATGAAGTGCACGCCACTAATAGCACTGTACCAAATCGGTAAACCCGAGTGTCGCAGCCGCTCGCATAATGATGTAAATTTAATAACCCCAGGTTAGCACCCACCGTGCGGTTGCGTAAAACCATAGGTCAAACCAGTACTTCGAACGGTAGGGATAGAATAAATTAGATGGAACACGTTGCGTTCTTTGGAACGGGTATAAAAACCCGCTGAACTTTAATAGTTCAATAAAAAGTGTTATGAAAAATTTGGCTCGACTTTCTTTGTTAAGAAATGACTTAATGTCTAAACCAAATCTTAATGTCTAAATTTTGCATGTTAATGTATTAACAGAATATGTTGGAACTTTATATCCTAAACACTAATAATTAACCCATATTTAGCAAAATAAATATTTCATTTCATTTAATTTCTGGGATCTACATAAAGCATAATATATAGATTAATATATTGTCATACAAAGCATTACAACTTCGTCTGCACCAAATCAGTTATAACCGGAAAACACAAATAAAATGACATTTTCTGAGATTAATTAATACTAGCTTGATCGATTTATCGCCCCCGAAATCCCCTGTATACTAAATTTCATGAAAATCGTTGAAGCCGATTCCGAGATTCCAATTATATATTTAATTTTACTTTTTTCTTTTTTTGTTGTTCTCGTTTTAATCTGCTATGTATTTAATTAATGTAATTGGGGTTAACCGTACTAATTTATTAAAAAAAAAATATGTATATATATATATATATCTGTATATCAGTCAGTTCATATATATATATATATATATATATATAACTGACAGCTTTAAGTACTTTCTGCGATAGTAGGGTAATCTACGACCATTTTCAAATTACTACTTAACAATTTCTAACAATTTCTGGCTTGTAGCGGGAATCGAAACCAGGTACTCATGATCTGCAGTCAAACATGCTTACTCGACCAATGATAAAGTAACTATATTTACCATCTTGTCAAACATTTTAATGTCCCACAGCTGGGTCTGGGACCCTACGCCACCCTACGCTGCTCTAATGCGGGTTAGCGGTTATCCTCATATTTAAGTACCTCATATTTATAATTACCTTGGCTGCCAGCTTTACTTGATTTCCGAGGCAAGAAAAATCAAGTAAAGGTACGCCTATTTCCAAACCCTCTAAAGATAAACTCATACCTAATGTGTTTTTAATAGAAAAATCTAACTAATACATCTCAATTTTATGTTGCCCCGACAAGCCAACCTTTAGTATTTCGAAATTAATAATTTATTTATTATATATAAATAAACAAATAAATATACTACGACAATACATACATCGCCATCTAGCCCCAAAGTAAGCTTGTGTTATGAGTACTAAGATGACTATATACTTATAAAGATAAACATCCAACCACCCAACCCAACAGTGAAAAACATTCATGTCCATCACACAAACATTTTCCAGTTGTGGGAATCGAACCCACGGCCTTGGACTCAGAAAGCAGGGTCGCTGCCCCCTGCCCATAGAGCACGCTTCTTAAACTAAATGCTTAAGGACACTCACATAAGTACGGGCTGATATACTGAAAATAGAAATACAAAACGTGATAATATCTCGCACCGGTAATCGAATCCAATGATTTCGTGATGGCTACTCAAACAAACTAGCCCCAATTGCAACGGGGCAATCAAACGCACCTAAGAGTTATATAGATAAACTGACTTCTTTCTGTGATATCACCGGACCAACTGGTAGATTCAAATAGGTAAACAAGACGTTTCTTATTTGACTTTCACTGATGAGCCCCATCGATTTAATAAAACCTTTGTATAGACGTAGAGGCATCGGCTAAATATGTAAAGTTATCACACGATCAATAGAGAAAACTATACTTGTTAGAATTTCTCTTGTTTACAATAAACTCGCTAAAATAATACCTTGTTTCTTGTTTTTAAGTAAAATTGACCTGTAAAGAGGTATCTTTCACATTTAATGCTACAACACTAAAATGCCTCCTTAGTACTGTATATGTATTACACAACACACGTAAATGTATGTTTTCACATATACAAACTGTAAAATGTATTACATTTCTAACTGTTGTTAAAACTGTAATTATTGTATATGGTGTGTGTTTTGTATTCCACTACAAGTTAGCCCTTGATTGAAATATCACCTGGTGGAATGACGATGCTGTCTTAAATGATAGCGGACTAACCTGTTAGGAATATAGCAGTTATAATCAACTCGTACCCCTAATCGGTTTCTATTAAATCGTTTAGCGGCACGTCTTTGTCGGTACGTAAGTAACTAGCCACGGCCGAAGCCTACCACACAAGATTCAGAAATAAGGAATTCTCCCTGCCGGGAATCGACCCCGGGACCTCCAATTTAAAACCTAAAAATATATTATGAAAATTAAGCTTAATTTGCTATACTCCGCGAACAGCAGGAGAATCTGTATGGTGTAATTTATAATCCTTTACGGATTGAAGTTATTATAAAATCTCCACTCCAAACAGATCCTCCGCAATGTACCCTCTACGCACGTTTCGCTCCGAAACCGAAGCATCCTCAGGAGATAAATAAATAAATATACTACGACAATACACACATCGCCATCTAGGCCCAAATTTAGCGTAGCTTGTGTTATAGGTACTGAAATAGCTGATGAATATTTTTTTATGAATATAATACACATAAATACTTATAATAAACAGATAAACACCCAGACACTGAAAAACATTCATGTTCATCACGCAAACACTCTGCAGTTGTGGGAATCGAACCCACGGCCTTGGACTCAGAAAGCAGGGCCGCTGCCCACTGCGCCACTCGGCCGTCAAATGTTGACTTTACAATTAATAATTGTACACCTCAAAAGCCATTGAGGTTGGAAAAGCACAGACGCATTTTTTTACCTCACTTTAAAATACCTACCTATTTAGACCACCACAGTAGTCCACGCGGATTTTTGGATTGCACCTTTGCGAGCATTATTCAGGCATGCAGGTTTGCTAACGATGTTTACCTTCACCGTTGAAGCAAGAGATATTTTAATTGCTTAAATGACTTATAAAAGTTAAATAAATAAATAATTTTGCTGGGATTCGAACTCGGCCCCCCGAAAGTGAAGTCGAAGTCCTACCCACGGGGCTATCACCACTTCGTTACTAAGCATAATACCTAGAATAATACTAATATATATATAGTTATAGAAGCATATACTTCCACAACATATAATACTGTCTCCCTTAAAAAAGTAATATATAACGTAATGTTTACGGCTACACTCGCAATTCTACCAAACATGGGGTATAAGAACGATGCATTCAATTTGTTAGTGCAAGCAGCGATAAAGCCTTAAACGCTTAAACTGCCTTATTGCAAAGTAGGTTTTACATTTTAAACGTTTTCTTATAAGAAAGTTGCATATTTGACACAAACAAATTAAATTATAGCGATTTTGTAATAACTGTTTCATAGTAAACCTTTTAAGCTTACTTCCAGAAAAACTAAACCGACTTTTAAGTGAAGTTCACAGGTATATTTAGACAGCCGGTTGGCGCAGTGGACAGCGACCCTGCTTTCTAAGTCCGAGGCCGTGGGTTCGGAAGATGTTTGTGTGATGAACATAAATGTTTTTCAGTGTCTGGGTGTTTATCTGTATATTTTAAGTATTTATGTGTATATTATTTATAAGAATATTCATCAGAACCCATAACACAAGCTTACTAGCTTGTGTTATGGGTTCTGGTTCGCTTAGTTTGAGGCCAGATGGCGATGTGTGTATTGTCGTAGTATAAAAAAAAAATAAGATACAGGACTTAAAAGGAGTAGATAGCTAGAAGTATTTACTGCACACACAAACACAACACACGATCACAAACACAAAGGCGCATGAAAAGTGTCCTGCAATAAAAGACGTGTGTTTTACACATATTCATACAAACAAGTACCTAATCCAGGCTATTGTTTTATTACGGGAAAGTGTAAACCTATATAATTGATGACCTCCCTGACTCAGCGGTAAGCGCTATGGTCTTATGAGTGAAGGTTCCAGGTTTGATACCAGGCAGGGGCAATTTGGAAAATAATAAGCTGATAATAATAATTTATTATTAGATTACGTGCGTAGAGGGTACATTTCGGAGGTTCACACCATACAGATTCTCCTGCTGTTCGCGGAGTATAGCAAATTAAGCTTAATTTTCATAATATATTTTGAGGTTTTAAGTTGGAGGTCCCGGGTTTGATTCCCGGCAGAGAGAATACCTTATTTCGAATCTTGTGTGGTAGGCTTCGGCCGTGGCTAGTTACTTACGTACCGACAAAGACGTGCCGCTAAACGATTTAATAGAAACCGATTAGGGGTACGAGTTGAATATAACTACTATATTCCTAACAGGTTAGTCCGCTATCATTTAAGACAGCATCGTCATTCCACCAGGTGATATTTCAATCAAGGGCTAACTTGTAGTGGAATAAAAAACACATACAATACACAGTTATTACAGTTTTGACAACAGTTATAAATGTAATACATATTACAGTTTGTATATGTTAAAAAAAGAATCTTGTGTCGTGAAATCTAGTAAGAACTAATTCTGATTAGATATCATTTAGGAAGATATCCAATCAGAAAAGCTCAATTTATATTTTATCACCAATATTGTCATATTTTATCACTTAAGTACTATCGCTATTAATTCAAATTCATCCAAGCCGAGTATTTAAGTAAATAAAGCAACAATTTCACAATAATACACCGTAATTGTAAAAGAATAAAGTTTATTTTCACAGCGTATAATATTTCAAGCTTACGTAAGCGCGGAAGCTCGTTGAAGTTACTTGTACTGACAGCTCGTCAGCGCGGTCATGTCAAACGCACGCGTCTTCGACGTGGTTCTTGACGCCGCCGGTAGATGGCGTTAGTAGTAACAATCGGGAGCTAAAATATTTCATTCGCATTTACTCTTTTCGTTTATTTTCACCAATACTATTATTAATGTTAGTAAAATGGAGAGGACATCTATTAGGATTTAATAAATAACAATAAATAAATAAATATACTACGACAATACACACATCGCCAAAAGTAAGCGTAGCTTGTGTTATGCGTACTAAGATAACTGATGAATATTTTTTTATGAATAATATACATAAATACCTACTTATGATATGTAGATAAACACCCAGACACTGAAAAAGAAAGCAGGGTTGCTGCCCACTGCGCCAATCGGCCGTCAAATTTGTGTGTGGTTAAAAAATAAATAATTAGAATATTCACTTACAATAGGTTATAGAAAAGAAAACAACTTAATGAGTTTAAATTGTGTATTACTTTTACTATGAACATTAAGAAACGAGGACGAAAGGAAAGTGTGTTGAGAGTACATTGCCAAAGATCTGTTTGGTGTGGAGTACAGCGATTAGAGTAGTTATAATTGCACCGTACAGATTCTCCTGTTTTTCGCAGAGTAGAGCGAATTAAGCCAAATTTTCATAGTATATTAAGGAATTCTGAAAAGTAACGCCTGCTTTTACCCAATATGTATTACAAGTGTACAAGGAACTAAAATTTGAATTACTAAAGACTGGAATATTACTCGATATATACAATATGGCGCTCCAAATAGGGACAAATGTGGATTTCCGTAAACTTTAGAGCCAAAGTTAGCAAACTTAGACTAAATCGGTCGTAATGTTTTTATTGACATTTATGAAAGTAAACGTCAATAAAAACATTATGACTGACTAAAGATATAAAGCTTTTTATGCGAAAGATAAAGGAATCATTTCAAGAAACTATAGTGTTTTGTTAAATTTCTACTCGTTTTTATGACCTGTTATGTGCATCAAGTCATAATTCGCGTCATAAAACTGCCATAAACATTGCAGAGAATTTCTACCAGGTTATCCTTTGTTTTTAGCTTGAAACTGTTATACGTGCAGGAAAAGTTATTATTTGATACACATCTTACGCTTAAGAAAATACTAATTTTCAAGCGAGTCACAAATTAATATTTTGCCCCGACTCGGGGATCGAACCTAGGAACTCGGAATACGTAATTTTTTTTTTTAAATGTGTATAGACGAGCGCTTGACTGCAATCACACCTGATGGTAAGCGATGATGCAGCCTAAGGTGGAGCGCGCTTGCCTAGAAGATGCCTATTCACTTTTGATTTGAAGTTTGTACTCATATTGTAGGCACTGGGGAAAATGGAAGCTGGAAGGGCATTCCAGATCCTAGCTGTGCGAATCAGAAACGAAGTTGCGAAGCACTTCGTACGCGTCCGCGGTATATCGACCACGTAGAGATGCAGATCCTTACGGTGCCTCGCGGTTCGATGGTAAAAAGGCGAGGGGGAACTTGATCAAATAGTTCTTGAGCACACTCTCCGAAATATATCCTACAGAATACCGAAAGGCAGGCAACCTTGCGACGATGTTCCAAACTCTGAAGTTTTTTATTGGCTAGTTAAACTTAACCGCAGTTTCAAAAACTATTGCGGATAAAAATTGGATATCTTGTTTTACCTTCAGTTTTTTAATTACCTACCTGCAAACCTAAGAATGGTCTTATGTGAATCATATTAAAAAATACGGTAAAAAATATTAATAAACAATACACACATTGAATATTTACGAATAGTCTAGCCTCGTAGTTTTATTTCAGAGCATACCGGGAACCACCCGGGTGGTAAAAGTCACGTAGATGACAAGAAACAATCGAGTCCGACTCAGGTTTAACAAATCAATAGAGAATACAGGATTATAAAGGTCAAAACTTAGGGTCTTTCCACCACACTAGATTCTAATCTATTTAAATAAAAACGAATTGCTGTTATTCTCTATAAGTATAACTCGAGAATGGCTGGACCGATTTGGCTAAAGAATTTGAACTCTATGGAAGGTTTAAACGGTAATACTCACGTATAATACGACTTCCGATTGGCGCAGTGGGATGTGACCCTTCCTTTCTGAGGCTGTAGTTTCAATTCCATAGGTTGGAAAAATGTATGTGATGAACATGAACGATTTTCAGTACCTGGGTGTTTATCAATATTAATATGTTATAAGTAATTATGTATATTATTCATAAATATAATGTAACACAAGGTACCGCTTCTTACGTGTTTTTGTCACGTAAATTTGCCTAAATAGCTGGACCGATTTTGATGAAATTTTGTGTGTTTATTTCAGAAGTACTTGTTGGTTTGAAAACATGGCTATCACATATAAGTAAATATTTTTCTAAAAAAATGATACGTATGATATGTCTGTGTATCTTCAATACGCTTAATATGTAGGAAGACCTTTGAGGCTGGATTATCAATCAATAAATTTTGATCAAAATTCTCAAAAAAAACTAAACTAATTCAATTCGAACGAACGCTTCAGGTGGTAACATATTATTATTTGGCATGACCTTATGACCGGAGTTCATCATTTTGTTAAATTATAATTAAGATTAATACTTGAACGCAAATTAATTTGTTTCATGAAAAATAAACACAAATATATATTTTTTTGCGCTTGCCTTAGAAATCTTTGCAGCACGGCATCGTATCGGTACGCTAGATTGCTTCGCGTAACGTCTTTGTTGGTAGATTAGCTACTCTAAGTCAGTATCTCCCACTAATAACACCTAAGGTTTATGGATGCAGGATGGCACGATGTAGGACGAATTCTTTGCATGCCCTGCTTAGTATTGCAGGTAAGTCAACAGCTGATTGGTCCGTCAATCCTTTCTAATTTTATACGCGTCTCATAAAATTTTAGCCACCTACCCGCTATTATTATATTATCTTAAAACTGCATACATATTGTTTACCTATTTCATAATACAGAATAAAACGTATAGATTTATAGGAAGGCTGGGCACGAGGAATGGCAACTCGCTGTGATACAGTTTTAACTGGAACCTGGTCTTACAAACATTTTGTACATTCCTATATATTTGCAATTACTAACCTCATTTATTATGTAAGCAGGTATTAATTTTTGGTTTAAACGTCGCCGGTACTTATAAAACTGTGAAACCTGATAAAGGCACCAGCAACCAAATCTTATGTTTTAAGAAGTTTTGTTTATTTATAAATCTTAAACGCAATGTTTTTTATACTTAATCTAAAACTCTGCGTACAAACTATTTTTGGCCTAAATAAAGATTATTATTATTATTATTTCGAAACTGTGTTTGTTTTTTTTTGTTTTTCGTTTCTTGAAGCTATAACTGAGAAAAGTTGAAAGGACGGAGAGTAACATATCATCATACCTGATACGGGCACAGGTTTCCTCCTACAATGAGAACTGGTAAAGGCCATAGTCCACCACCCTGGCCCAGTGCGGCTTGGTGTATCACATGCAGTGGTGCCTATTGTCATAGCTCAGCGAGTAGCGAAGCTGAAGTGGCAATGGGCAGGGCACATAACTCGGAGAACCGATGGACGTGAGGTCTTAAGGTGCTAGAATGGCAACGGTAAACGCAGCATAGGTCGGCCCCCAACGAGGTGGACAGACGACATCAGGCGAGTCGCTGGTAGCCGCTGGTGGCAAGCGGTCCAGGACCGTGGATTGTGGAACTCCCTACAAAAAACCTATGACCAGCAGTGGACGTCCATTGATTGAATTGATACAGTGGTGGAGTTACATATAACTACTGCTTTTCGTTACAGGAAAATAAAGGGGTTTGTTTATTAGCCTTGGGCCTTATTTACTTGCATTAAAAAGTTTCAAAATTAAAATTTATTTATTTCAAGTAGGCCTAATACAAGCACTTTTGAAACGTCGAGTCTGTCTGTTTGTAGTGACTCTACCAACGGTTCGGAAGGCAGACTCTACGAAGAAGAAGCCAGCAAGAAACTCAGCAGTTGCTGTTCTTTCCCAACATCAGCTATTTACAGTTTATAATAATTCAACATTCATTTCTTTATCTTGTGAGAGATGAAAGCGGAGCCGAAAAATATTATAAATTCGAAAGCGTATTTGTTTGTCTGTCCTTCACTCCCAAAATAAGCTAAAAATCATTTTGAATCTTGGCATAAAGTTAGTTGAAAGGACAAAGAGAAACATAGACGTCTATTGATTACAGCACAACAAGCGGTTTCCGCGGGATTTATGCAAAACCGTAAAAAAACCGGACGAAGAACGGGGGCAGTGGCAAGTTATTAATACAAAAAAAATACGGCAACTGCCGATAGATAGAGTATATGCACATACAGTTAATTCTTTGTTCATCCAATAAGTACACCAATATACATATGTATATACATATATACACACAACATAGTATACATATAGCTCATGGAAAGCGTTTGGTAACAATGACGCCAGTTCCATGAGTTTTGTTCACCCAATAAGTCCTCTACGCGCCTAAAAAAGTTTTCACTTAAAAAACAAAAACCTATAAATCATCATCATCACATCAACCTATTACCAGCCCACTACAGTGTACGGATCTCCTCAATCAATGAGAAGGGGTTAAAACCCACCACGCTGTCCCTGTGCGGATTGGTGGTCTCCACACACCTTTGAGAAAATTATGAAGAACTCTCAGATGTTTTCCTTCAACGTTGAAGCAAGTGATATTTAAATTGCTTAAAACGCACATAACTTAGAAAAGTTACAGGGCTAGAACCGCTTGCACCTAAAACCTATCAATAACTCCAGACAAATCAATAATAAGATTCAGATTTAATATCTGACGCCTCGCACGTTAGAAACGGAATAAAACGAACTCAATTGTTTTTGGGAACATCACAACGTCTGGGCTTCGGG
The DNA here is from genome assembly GCF_905163445.1 of Pararge aegeria. NCBI lineage: Eukaryota > Metazoa > Arthropoda > Insecta > Lepidoptera > Nymphalidae > Pararge > Pararge aegeria. The sequence continues at coordinate 1,484,086 of NC_053195.1, read as the reverse complement.
GAACGGTAAAAAATATGATACTCGGAATAAAGGGCGTAAAGGGCAACTGATATCATTAATTTTACAAGCCACGCTCCATATTTTATCTTTCAATGCGGGCAACAAATAGAGGAATTCGAAAAAAGGATCATTGTGTCGTTCACGTTTTGGCGTTCCGCGAAATGTGTATGCAAACGCCTGCAGAGGCAAGAGAAAAAAAATATATTGGCAAGACACAGAAAAAATCCACTGAGATTTAGTTACTTGTCCAACTGCCAAAGCACGGCTATCAGGAGTAAGAGAAGTTTATCCCCGTTTGTCCAAACAACTCTCTAACCACATTGGTGAGAAGATGGCTCTGGATTAAGAAACTACATTCATATATTTTTTTATTATTGTGCAAACACCGTGAGAACGCCCCGCGCACGTCACACTTCACAGCCGCATAATGTTGCTAGCTTCCAAACATTTCCCATTTTCCCCATTTTATGGTAAACATTCAGAACATCAGGGATGAAATAATTACTGTCAATTGCTAAATGGGGTGACGTAACTAACTGCCTGTTCGAGAAACATTACTTAAGTGGAGTGGTGTTTGATGCTCCAATGTTAGTCGTGTTCAAGTCTTCTGCATATAAACGTAAGAATTTTATTTTTGGTATTAAACTTTTAGCGGTTTTGTTTGTTTCCAGAATAAAAAGCCCTGGACCTTTTTATTCCGGAGACATACTCTATTATGTCTGTGTGTATAACTATTAGAAGCTCATCAATTTCCTTAGAGACCTGAATAAATTGGTTCCGCGAGCCTAAATTGGCTCGCACTTTATATTATAATTTTTTTGGTGTCCGCCCACGCAAGGTTACATTTTTTGCGATCTATATTTTGATTAATGGTGATATCGTTTTATTGTATTTTAACGTTTTTGGACCATCGATTTTTTTGCACATTTGCAATACCCCAAATATTTTTAGACGTCACATTTGAATAGATATTACAGATTTTTAGTACAAGGGACATTTTAGTTTTTTTTTGATTATAAATATTTTAATCAATAACAAATTCAGATTTTATTGGAAAGAAGCAGGCGCTACTTGCGAAATTACCTGATAAACAATGAACTGTTAAATTAGCTTAATTTACTGTCTTCGCTAAATTCGGGAAGATCCATACGGTGTCATATATATTTCAAGATTTTTTTTTTCCACTATAAGATGAATGTGTGAATTAGTTTTATTTTGCATGATTTACATTAAATGCTTAACTGCCATTTCAACTTCCCACGATTACAGATTTCACACAATTTTTCCTTCACCTTTGATATTTGTCGACTTACCGGTGATTTTAAGTTACAGGTTCGATTCTCAACAAGGGCAATTTTTGAATTTATAATTTCTGAATTTTCTCTGGTCTGGCTTTTGTTACCCTACCGACAGAAACTTGCCGCTAAGCGATTTAGCGTTCCGGTACGATGTCGTGTAGAAAATATAGGAATCGAACACAGGACCTCCCACTTAAATTCATAGCGCACACCGTTGCGCCATGGAGATCGTCGTAGATTGAAGAAATTATAAATCACACCGTACGCATATACGTACGTACGAACTGCTTTTTGCCTAGTACAGCAAATTAAGCTATTTATTATGCTTATTGAAATTCAGATTCCTTCCTTGTATCAATTTCTCAGCAATTTTTTTTCTTGAAGAATCTTTACTAAAAGCTACATATATCGGGTTTAAATGTCTTCCATTGTCACTTTTATAGCTAAGTACCTGACTCCTGTCCAATCAAGCCCTGGAATGCTGGTCTGGTGTCATTGGTCTGGTGGTTAACTTGTTCCTGATTAGCGAGGTCGTAGTTCGATTCCAGCAACGAGCTAAAACATAATAAGTATCAAGGAATTCTCGGCACTAGCCCAAAATTGTGGAGCTTTTTGTGACAGAGCTCGTCCGGGAAAGTACTATCACCATGCTTCTTATTTGTGCCGCTAAGCAGTGACTTGTCTTTTTTTTTAATTTTTATCTACAATTTTCTTAATTTTTATGTGGAGTACAATAAAAGTGTATTCTTTTATTCAATCAGTCATTGTTGCAATGCTGTGTTCCGGTCTGGAATGCATGGTTGCCTGTAGACACATGAGTCTTTAAATAAATAAATAAATAAATATACTACGACAATACACACATCGCCATCTAACCCCCAAAGTAAGCGCAGCTTGTACTATGGGTACTAAGATGACTGATCAATATTTTAATGAATAATATACATAAATAATTATAACATAATATATAAACACCCAGACACTGAAATTTATTCATGTTCATAACACAAACATTTTTCCAGGTATGGGAATCGAACCCACGGCCTTAGATCCAGAAACCAGGGTCGCTGACCACTGCGCCAATCGGCCGTCTTTACTTACACCTCAGGTTTTTGGACACAGGGCAACACTTTGCAGGATGTGTTTATTGAATGCCCTGCGAAGTGTTGCTCTCTGCTTTAGGCGATGGTTTTCCACTTACCATCAGGTGGGCTACTTGCTTGGTCCATCAATAATTTAAAAAAAAATACACAATGGTCAATATCAATCACCGTGTCTCAAAGAACACGTTAAGTTATTGGCGCTGGTCATTAACCCCAGCAACCCGTTCTATCTCTATAACCCTCATTGGAGCAGCGTGGAGGAAGTAAGCTCACAATCTTGTTAGAAACGTAGGGATGGACTTCAATAATACCTATTTTTTACTTATAACCATTGTTCTGTATTCAAACAGAGTTCCATTCTCCCAACTCTTGTTATAACCAAGACCCCTTGCCAATCCAATTCTCCTACTTTTATACGGCCTAGATACCGTTAACAAAGCTAACAATAAAACAGGCCAATCATATTTTAAGATATAAGTTTCCGGGATGCTTTTATAAAAACTAAAAGGTGAGTAACGTTGAGTAGAGTCCATTATTTTAAAACATTAAGTATTTAGATTTATAATGGAATAAGTAAATTACACAAAGCAAATATTTACTATTTTAGTTTTTAATATCAACCAAACTTGTAGTGACGTCGCAACTTTTACCTAAGAAGCATTAAACGAAAATGTTATAATATATTAAATAAATCAGATATATTTAATATAATTCAGCACGGCTAGCATGGGCAGGAGACAATTAAATCCCCGGTAAAAAGAATAAAAATGTATCTTCTCCCACAGCTTTATCAACTCTCAGAGCACTGGCGCACACGTGGAAATGATATCCAAATAATATATGTATAAACAAACAAATAATAAACGGGGTAAACTTCTCCTATTTCATGTTCACGAGCTTTGGCAGGTAGACACGTTAATTATATCCTCTGTTAGATTTATTTATTTATTTATTTAGGAAAACCAACCGCTAATACATTTTTTCTTGTCCAAGTTTTTACGTTGCGAGCTAAGTGAATGTTCAGCTTATTACAGGTTTTCACAAATAATCTCAAAATTAATTACATTTTATATATAACTGCATTACAAAATAAATGTTTAAAAATCTTTTACTAATTAATAATGTTAAAAATATAAATAGAATTAAAATTAAAATTCATATTAAATTAAGAATTAAATTATAAAATTAAATTAAAAAAAAAAATAATTAACATCAATGTCCAAGTTTAAGCTTATTAAATTTTTATCAATTAATTTAATCGGGGGGATATAGTTTTTATCTCCTGCTCGTGCTAGCCCTGCTGGAAGCACTACTCTTTGCAATTTGCAAATCTCTGCTAAATTTAATTAAGAAGTAAGTACTGTATATGTAAACTCAACAAATAAAAATCTTCTTTATATGGTGTCTTATTGGTGAAAGTCGGCAATCATCACACTCCCGATGAGAGAGTAAGTAGGCATTTGACCAGCAGTGGATGATTACTAATCTGAGTGTTAAACATCTTCAAAATTGTATCCAGTTCAGAGATATGAAGTCAATCGTTAAATAAATATTTCTTAACCTTACCAATGAAAAATCACTTCTTACCCCGAACATTATATGCCTACCCATCTATTATATAACGGACGAAAAGAAATAACTTTTCATACTCAAATTTAAGTGCAATTCAAAAATCTTTAAAGACATGAAATAGATAATCTAGAGCAATAAATAACTGACAAACGAAAAGTGCACAAAGAATTAGGCACCTTGACTAATGATTAGAAGATATACGTTTGCTATTCTTTATGCTCTTGCTAAAATGAAGGCTTTATTCCATTTTACATCTTGAAAGTTCATATATAAGGTTTAAAATTGGTTTATTTTTATTTAAACTTAAATTGTGTCACATTGTACGAGTACGTACAGACAATTGCATTTCACTCAATACAATAACGGATAATGGAATCATTTGACACGATCTCTCAAAATATTTTAGGAGCAAATGTGCAATTTCTGAATATGGTTTCAAGTCATAAGACACAGCGGTTACGTTTGTTTTCGCTTCTACTATTACATGTAATTTTTGTTCGTTTTTCACCCAAGTTGAGTACTAGGAATTGATGGCATTGGGGGGGCGGAGGACATCAACTTATGGGTACCTCCTGCGAGACTCGGACCTCGGCTAAAGTTGTCTTTTTTAGTTTAGTTTAGGTTAGGAATAGTGACCGTGGCTAAAATCCGCATCCGACAGAAATCGAATGGTCTTTTATCATTCTTACTAATTTTATCTTTTTTTTCCTGCGTGAAAGGCAGCAAAGTCACATTCACATTAATAATATTTGTAGGAATTTCACAATGCAATTAAATAAATAATACCATATATCTATTTAAGCACTTTTATTAAGCCACTCTTAATTTTGCATCCCTACTACTACATTCATCTTTGTATGAAAGATCATAATTAATCTGTATATTATAAGTATGTATGTATAATGTATATTACTCCTAAAAATATTCATCAGCCATCTTAGTACCCATACCACAAGCTACGTTTACTTTGAGGCTATATGGCGATGTATGTATTGTCGTTATATATTTAGAACGTCTGATAAGTTATAGAAGGTTAAAGAATTGTTTCAGATCTCAAAAATTATAAAACATGAAGTGAAGATCGCTGTAATCTTACGTATGTGGCAAACGTCAAGCGTCCAATGTCAAAGAGACAATAAACCGATAAGTGGGGGGTCCTTTCGACCCCAATGCGATTGAACAAAAACGTGTCAATATTGTGAACAATGTTTTCGTTCGCTTTGTGGCCAGCGAAGATAAATGACTATCGCCGTTCACGAATAATATAGCACAATTTGTAGATTAATTTTGTTATGGACGCTTAACGTGGACAAGACTCAATGTGTTACGTATTAGGTCACATATAGTAGTTGAAATGTGTGAAAGTTTTAATACAATTATTAAAATTAAATGGGACAAAGACGGTACTCCCAATAGAATTAAAATATTAATTTAATAGAAATTTAGACATAAGGGAGACTGAAAATAATTAGTGCTTTAAAACCCCTCACCCTTTTCGTCGAGGATCTTTCACGGTCGAGCCAGAATAAATATATTTTATAGCAAATATCTATATTTATAAATGTTTTAATTTGACGATGACGATAATAGTAACCAGCCTTAAAACAAAATAATTGAATAAATGAATGAATACACTTTTATTGTAGGTAAATCACACACAGAAAATTCACAAAGTACAAACATAATAATGCGTTAAGGTAGAAGGTATAATTTGACGGCATTTTTAAAAATGTTATCAAACACATCAATAAGTTATTTGTATCTGCCATAGCAATATTGTTTGTAACAGTTTATTTGAGAGACTTGTGCACGTCACACAACACAAAAGCTGCTTACGTGACCTAACTATGTTCGTTAGATATATTTCGGAGTACATAATTTTTATGTATTATCAATAGTTTTCTCAGCGCACGCCAAGTAATGAACTTTATAGACAAAATTATGCCACTTTCCGTCAGGTGAGATTGTCAAACGCTAGTCTAGAACTAATAACAATAAAAACTCTGGCACTTTTACAAACTGATTAAATCTTGACTATTATAACAGAAACCATATTGTCCACTTGAAAATTGCTGTGGTCGTAACTAAGTTATAATCTGACTACCCTTATAGACTTACTAATTATGAGAACGTAGTAAAGCGCAAAAGTGAAATTAATTCAATGCTTATCCATAATGTTCCAACGTTTGCTCCAGCACATAACCACATTTCTAACTCCGTTTTATCCGTCACCGCCTACCGAATATTCCGACTATTGTTACAAGCATCTGTTTTATCACAAAATATGGGTATAGGGTATTGATGTTAACAACTGAGATACACAGTTGCTTCATAAAGAAGGCTATAATGGCGTAGTGGACAAAATTTTTGGAAATTCATTTTACACATTTTTGGTTGAGATCCAATTGATACACAGTTGCTTTATAAAGAAGGCTATATATATAATGGCGTAGTGGATGAAATGCGCGGAAATTAACTTTGACATTATTGGTTGAGATCCAATTAACGATTTTCATTTTCAAGTTATTGCATCGGTGTTTCCTACTAATGAAAAAATTAAAAAAACTAAACATTTTTATTTTATCGGATACGAAGTGCTATAAGGCAAGTTATTGCATCGGTATTTTCATATACTAAGTACTGAGAAATTCCCGCTTCAACCTAGAATCCATCATTCTTTTCCATCAGGCATGAAATTTTTGAATATTTTACTGAGGGTTCATCTCTTTTTTTTTTTTTTTTTTAATAAATAAATAAATAAACTACGACAATACACACATCGCCATCCAGCCCCAAAGTAAGCGTAGCTTGTGTTATGGGTACTAAGATAGCTGATGAATATTTTTGATGAATATAATACACATAAATACTTATAATATACAGATAAACACCCAGACACTGAAAAACATCTCTGAATATGCAACTTTCATCAGAGTGACATTAATGGTCTTCACTACTGCCTACGCTTAGTGCCCACTTTATATATGTAATAAAGTTAAATGTAAACATAAAAAAGTAGTATTTTCGAATCGAGCGCAGAAACTTATTTCCTTTAAAACGTCGCACTTATTTTTGCAAAAAGAAAACATAGCAGGAATTCAAATTTAAATATCAAATTATTTTTGTTTGTTTATTTATTTATTAATACGAAATATAAAATATTCGACTTTTCAGAGTAGGTACTGCCTATTCCTCTTAAATAACAGTCATCATGTAGGTATGCGTGTAGATATATTTAATACTTTATTGCATACAGAAATTCGATACTTAGTCTAGACACTTAACTTATACTAAATTACGCGTATTACTAACTTTTTCCCACTATCTTTGATATATTGTATCAATGGCCTGGGGTACTAACGACCCACAAGCGCCCCAGGATTACCAGGTGACGATTTTTATCTATCGGTTTTTGTAGTAATAAATATGTTTGATGGAGCTGATAAAATTAGACAAGATGCGAGTGGTTCTGTTGTTGCTACAAGAGGGTTAACATCTGTGGGACAGAAAGTCAACGGAATGGTTTAAATGTGCATAGGTATTGTTATGGTTGTGAGCATTAATTATATAAGTGTGGCAAAATATTCACTTACTAGCTGTACTCCGCGACTTCGCTCAGGTACAACTTTATTTAAGTTATTTTTTTCCTGTGCGTTGTTCATCAGCTGCACAATATTATGAAAATTAAGCTTTATTTGCTATAGGGTATACTGTCGAAGTTATGTTTGGTGTGAAGTATAAGTATTGAAGGAATTATAAATTACACCGTACAGATTCTGCTGCTTTTCGCGGAGTATAGCAAATTAAGCTTAATTTTCATAATATTGTGCAGTTGATGAACAACTACGGACGTTTCGCTCCGAAACCGGAGCATCCTCAGGAGATGTTGATTTTACAATAAACAATTGTTTGTCTTGACAATTATTCATTGTAAAGTGTGTATTATAATTTGTAATGTGCTTTTCGCTGAGTGTAACAAATTAAGCTTAATTTTCATAATATATCATTTATTTCCGTAAAGTAACGCCTGCTTTCATCAAATACGCTGCACAAGACACAAAGCCCGAGCAGTGCGTCGCATCGCTCTTCTGCTTTACGAACGTTACTCATAGCTTTAACATTACTAGCTCGAGTTTAAAAGTAGCTTTTATCCGCCCTTACAAAAGCAAAATAGTTTTTTTTTTTTTTTTAAATAAATAAATACACTACAACAATACACACATCGCCATCCAGCCCCAAAGTAAGCATAGCTTGTGTTATGGGTACTAAGATGGATGATGAATATTTTTATGAATAATATACATAAATACTTATAATATACATATAAACACCCAGACACTGACAAACATTTTCCAGTTGTGGGAATCGAACCCACGGCCTTGGACTCATAAAGCAGGGTCGCTGCCCACTGCTCCAGTCGGCCGTCAAATTCAACTGGTAGTTACGAGTCTGCTCAAGGCATGCAAGGAACTCATCCTGCAACGAGACACCCTGAGTCCATCAACCCGAGGCATAGGTTTGAAAGCCTCGTGTGTATGTAATTAAACAAGAATCTACGCCCTAGAAACCGGAGCAGAATGCTCCTCAGCGGCAGAAATAACCATGGCGCTAGTACACTTACTCTCTTAGAATTTTCTACAATATCTTTTAATTTTTCTCAATCGACAGGGTCTTGTCGTATATAGTATTGGCAACGGCAAAAAGTTCAAACAACTTTCTTATTATTTATTAACTTTTATTTTCATCATTGGTTTTTACTATCCGGAAATAGCAATTCCCTAGTCATACTAGTATCTTGATCATGTGGGTCGTACGTGTTGACCTAATAAATAACCCTAAAGATACAATAGACAACTTCTATAAGGAACAAGAATTATCTGAAGAGTGAGAGAAATTAATATTTTTTAAGACAAAATTTTCTAGCTTACATTTAACTTAACAAGCAAGTTCGTCTTATGTCCGTTATACCTAGAGCCTCACTAGCATCGCTTTAAGCAGTATTATTATAATATTACTAGTAATTGGTTACAGAGTTATAAGGTTCTATTTTTGGGCCATAAAGGTATATTCCCACCAACCCGCATTGGAGCAGCATGGTGGGCTTATGCTCTAAAACATGTGCCCAGCGAGGACTGTAATTGGCTACGCTTTTGCGACAGTTTATTTGAATATACCCTCACCATGAAGATATTTTCAAATAAACTGTCATTTTAAGATAATACTGTTTAAAGAGATGGCAGTAAGGCGTCGTGTAACCTCTAAGCTCATTTCACCAACAGGTAACAATAGCGTATAATATAAACATACAAACACGTGTATTCACACTGTCTGGACAGTAGTTAAAGTAAATGTAGCAGAGCCGTTTAATGGACTTTGCTTATTCTACAGGATGATTGCTCTTGCGCATAACTAGCTTGAATAGTTTCCTGCGACTTTGTCCGTATTTTCCTTAGCTTTGTATTCTATGATGGAACCCACTTAGCTTTAGTTTTAAGTTGGCGAATTTATTTATCGCCATCAACTCACTCCTATGTCATATTTTACATGTAATGTACGCATCAAAAGTGCCATCTATGTGCCTATTTGAATAAAGAAATATTTTACTTATGCCTTGCATTCACCATCATCATTCTCATCAACATTACCGGCCCAAAACAGAGCACGGGTGTCCTCTCAGAATGAGAAGAGAGAGAGAGAGAATGATGAAGAGTTTAAGGCGTAGCCACACCACGGTGGCAAAGTGCAGATTGGTCGGTTTTTGCACGCCCTTGAGAACATCTTGCAGAACTTTCAGGCGTGCAGATTTCCTTACGATTTCAACAACTGTTGCAAGTGAAATTTAATTGTTCAAAACGCACATAGCTCCGAAAAGTGCGTGACGGAGATAAAACTCTGTTCACCCGAAAGAGAGGCCGAAACTCTAACCACTGAGCTATCGCACCCTTTCTTGGTCCTAGAAGCAACAAAGAGAAATACTTGCGACTTTTTTACTTTTAATGTAATGTTTATTCTCTTAATTTTTAATAACACTATAGGATGGTAATAAAAAAAGAAAATCCAGTTAATTACTTGGGGCTTCTAATTAGACCAAGGTGCATTTGGCAAATTGTCTGCTTTGTTTTAATTTAAGATATTATTATATTAATTGGTTACAGAATTATAGGGTTTTATTTTTGGGGCCTTAAGGTATATTCCCACCAACCCCCATTGGAGCAGATTGGTGGGCTTATGCTCTAAAACATGTGCCCATCCCGCAACTTAATTTAATTCAAAAACGGAGACGGTGATAACCAAAAAAATACCCTGCTAACGTGATACCCTGTTAAACGTGTATTATGAATATATTTTTGTACAGTTTTAATGTCACTCCCTTTGCTTTTAGGTATTGAATTTCCAATTGCTTCTAATTGTTACTATCACGTTACAATGAAAATATTTGCATGTACACTACTTTTACTTTCAGACAAATTTATCAGAGTCATAAAACCTCTCAAAGGAAAGGGATATAGAGCTCGAGCCCACCATGCATTTTATGCAATATCACATTCTTATACTCGAAACATGCTGTTAACAAAGTTTTTAAGCGTTTTAGTCACAGTGCGCATAGTCGCAGAGACAGTGGGTGATAAATCCGGCGTTTCTTACCCGCCTTTGTCAATTTTGTATTGAGGACGCACCATTGTTTGGCTGTACTTCGATTTTGCTCGGATTTGTTTAAGCGTATTCCAAGGCATACGCTTTTAGCGATTTTCGTGGAATATAAGGTTGTTTCATCATCATATGACTTCAACCAATAGACGTCCACTGCTGGACATAGGTGTTTTATGGGGCGTTCCAAAATCCACGATCCGCTTGTTTCCAGCGGCTCCCCGCGACTCGTTTGTTGTCTGTCCACCTCATTGAAGGTCAACCGACGCTGCGGTTACCAGTGCGGGGTCGCCATTCCAACACTTTGGGACCCCATCGGTTCTCCGAGCTATGTGCCCGACCATTGCCACTTTAGTTTCGTGACTCGTTGAGCTATGTCTGTAACTCTAGTTCTTCTATGAATCTCCTCGTATCTGTATTGATCACGTAGAGATACTAATTGCAACTTATTTTTCTAAATGCAATGATATATTTGTATAGCTCTCGTTGGCGCAATGGAATGCCCCAGGTTTGATTTCCAATGGGGCGTTTAGGGCAATAATTATTTCTGATTTTTTTCTGGTCTGGTCTGGTGGGGAGAACTATGACAGGGCTTGTTTTTTCTTTAAGTAATATTTGACGAACCAAAATGGGACCTGATGGTTAGTTTGAAACATCGCCTGTATACAGATCGACACATCGCCGGGTATGCATGCTTCAGGTTTCCATTTTGGGTGACCAAGTTCAATCTCCGGCAAGCACCTTTAACTTTTAGGAGTTACGTGTGTTTTCAATTTATTTAATATCACTTGCTTTAAAGGAGAAGGAATACATCATGTGGTAACCTGCACGCTTGAGAATTCTCCATAAAGCCTTTAAGGGCGTCTGAAATCCACCACTGACGGCCGATTGGCGCAGTGGGCAACGACCCTGCTTCCTGAGTCCAAGGCCGTGGGTTCGACTCCCATAACTGGACAATATTTGTGTGATGAACATGAATGTTTTTTAGTGTCTGGGTGTTTATCTATATATTAAGTATTTGTGTATATTATTCATAAAAATTATTCATCAGTTATTTTAGTACCCATAACACAAGCTACGCTTACTTTGGGACTAGATATTTATTTATTTAATTCGCACTTGGACTGCGACTGCGACAGCGTTGTGGACTACGGCTTAAATCACTCTCATTCTGAGAGGAAACCCGTAATGGGACGGTAATTGTTTGATGATGATAAGTTACTGTACATGTAAGACGGGTATAAATTACCTATAATGTAAAATCCAAATATACAGTCAAAGTAGCAGGAAACTATAGCTAGTTATGCATAAGAGAAATCCTCCGGTAGACTCAGCACCGTCAATCAAAATGATCTGAGGGACCCTCTGATTGCCGGTAACGGGTTGATGGTATGAACCTCTTTGTTTAAAAAAATATGTGAGCCGTCACGGGACGCCTGTCAGATGTGAAACATCGAAATTATTTTCTTTAAGTTATATGAACAGATTACGACAGGAATCAGATATTGCATAATTAAAAGAGTACAAATCTGAACAATAAATAAATAAAAAATATTCAAAATTAATATTCATTTTTATTATTAAATAATAAATACAAAAATTCAATTATATAGCGTGGCGAAGCGTCGCCACGGCCTGTATCCCCACGCCAACAATCAGATAGATAGATAGATAGATACATTCTTTATTGCACACAATTTATAATATAAATTGAAAACATAAATACAAGAAGAATAACAATGCGCAAAGGCGGTCTTATCGCTTTACCTTCCGGTAATCAGGTTTACCTTCCGCCTATAGATGTTTACCATCAACAAATATATGGTAGAGTCACTACAAACAGACTGACTTGACGTTTCAAAATTGCTTATACACTACTTGAAATTAATGAATTTTGAATTAAGAATTTTGAAATATCTAAGGCCGTAAGCTCATAGCTTAGACCACGCGGTAACGCATGAAGCGTTCGCTTTTACTCGGGTCTATATGACCCCAACAATGCGCTTCGTTAGCGAGCGCGAACATCAGCTCATGGGTTTTTGTACTACATGTTACGCCTAGATAATCTTTACGGGACGTTTATGTACCATTAATCAATATTCTGTAATAAAGTTATATTATACTACAGTGGCTGAAATAACCGTGTGGACTTTTCATTCGCTTTTTTTGTCTATTTTTAATCTCTAATTTAAATGTTTACTGACACTTGGTTGTCCGATAATGCGTTATAAGTTTTGCTTATTATGATTACTGAAAAAAAAAGTTTTGCTTTAAAAAATTATATCGCTATTATCTTAACATTCAAAAATCTACTATCTTACAATAACTACTAAAAAGTATAAATTATGATCTGACTAACATATTTTTTCATTACTACTAAAACAAAAATGAATTTTCATCTCCTTTCCATTATGAAGTTTACTCAATAGGTACTGACAGAATGCCAGCGTTGTGGGTACATTAGTAACCGGAACATTAAGCTGAGTCAGAACCTTTTTATTGGCACGACAGATCATAGACTTAAACTATTAATAATGAAGTATAAAATTTTAAGTTACTCCGTATGTAAGTCTGTTTGTGTTGTTCTGTTGTTAGTGTCGTTTTTTCTACAAACGCAGAATAAGGCGAACGATAAAATTTCTTGCTACGCCAGAGAAGTATAAAATCTAATGCTTTTATATAAGTACACACCCGTTTTTTTTTTTATATCAGTTTATCCTCTCAAACTTCTTCGTTGGTAAACTGATAAGGTACTAGAGAAAATAGAAAATAGCTATGTAAAAATAATTAGTATGAGTATTTTTTCATTAGGTCTAATTAGTCTGTAATAATATGTGACAGCATTTGAATATAAGTAAATGATCGACTGCGGATTCCGAGTTCGTGAGGTTCTTATCCCAAGTCAGGACAGTAATTATGAATCTAGCTTTCACTATTGCCTGCCTAGAGTACCAAATACCACGGTCTTGTACCGCTCGGGTCCGGCGGCTTCCTTCCCTTGATGTCATCCTCGTCGGGGTTTTAAAAAAATTACATTATCCCCCTTTGCTTATTAACGTCCTAGCAAATAAAACAGTCGTATGTTGTCGCAGACTGTGTTATAGATTTTAAAAGCTTTTAAATATTTCAATTATGCCTATCCAAAAAATCACGTCAATCTTAAACTGCGTTGCGCAGATTTTGAAAGACAAATGTGGAAAAAATAGCGATGCTAATCTGTAGATGCTATTTGCTTTTCCGGGATAAAAGAAGCCTATAAACTATTCTAGACTATATTGTATGTATCTCTCCCAAATTTTAGCCAAATCGGTTTATTCGTTGTGGCGTTAAAGTGAAACATCCATCCATGCATCTATCCATCCCTTCATACATCCATCCATCCATGCATCCATACATCTATTCTCACAAACTGACGCATTTATAATATAAGTAGGATGGTACGCATGCATTCGATCGTTGTCCCATATGCCTTGCGACCTGCTGTTATCTGTGAAGAATTATGTCCCTGATCTCCAACAATATTCATCAGATTTTTATAAAAATTAGACGATACATGCTTTGCACACTGTCAAATAAAAAAAAGAATTATTAAAATCGGTGCAAATTTAACAGAGATATGAAGTGAAGTTGATAGAAGTTTTCATCCTATTACTCGGGGGAAACTAATTGTTTATCGGGCCACAACGCTGCTTCGATGCGGGTTGGTGGGCTCAAAAAATATTTTTAGTAAGTTTTTCTATAAAATGGGATTGTGTAAGTCGATAGTTATTTTTAGAAATATAAAGTCGCCCTACGAAATCCTTATGTTGCTTTGGATATGACTCACAATGCTTAAGTAGTTCGATGATTTTCCCCGTCGTAACTACTGTGTAAAACCAATGTAAAATCGAAAACAAGTAGGAAATAACGTCAGATTCAGTAGAGAACCCCATAGTTTATGGGAATGAAAAGTCAAACAATCACTGTCATAAAATGTGAAGTGTCTGACTTATATAATTTGCAGTGGAGTGTGAACTGGCACGTAGGCGTTATAGTTAAAGCACACTACTGATTTATTGAGTAGGCACGTATTTGAATACGAATATCTGTATGGGACCAATGAGCTAGGAAATCATTGTAGGTCTCGTTTTAATGGATGAAATTAATTACAGTTATATTCTTTTATATCAGTAATATTAGCCAGCTATTAATATCAGTTAATTCAAATTCAAATTCAAAATTCATTTATTTCAAGGCCTAATTAATAAGCACTTTTGAAACTTCAATTCAGTCTATTTGTAGTGACTCTACCACCGGTTCGGAGGGCAGATTCCACTGAGAAGAGCCGGCAAGAAACTCAGCAGATTGCTCTTTTCCAACATCATTTTAAAGTTTAACAATCTTTCTGTTTTGTAAGAGATGAGAGCGTAGTGGCCTGCTTCCAAGCAGTCTTGTCGTTAAGGAATTCATCAATCGTGTAGTAACCACGATTGGTTAAATGTGTTTTAATATATTGTTTAAACTTAGGTAAAGGTAGATCTAATATAACCTTCGGTATTATTTTATATACCAATCCCCACAAAGGATTTCTGTACTTTTTTCAGACGATATGCAGATATCACTAATTTATGTCTGTTTCTAGTTAGTCGACTGTTTACGTCGACTTTTTTTTTATAATTACTAATGTTTTGTTTAATAAAGATTATATTATTATAAGTAATATAATTGAACAGGCAACATATAATATACATTATGGGTTCGATTCCCACAACTGGAAAATGCTTGTGTGATGAACATGAATGTTTTTCTGTGGCTGGGTTTTTATCTTTATAATATAAGTATTTATTTATATTATTCATTGTGTGATAAACTTGATTGTTTTTCAGTGACTGGGTGCTTATCTTTATATTATAACTATTAATGTATATTATTCATAAAAATACTCAGCAGTCATCTTAGTACCCATAACACAAGCTACGCTTACTTTGGGGCTTGATGGCGATGTGTGTATTGTCGTAGTATATTTATTTATTATTACCAGTCCGCTCCAGAACACGGATCTTTATTTGTATCTAACACAACACTCAATCAAGACGGCCGATTGGCGCAGTTTGCAGCGACCCTGCTTTCTGTGTCCAAGGCCGTGGGTTCGATTCCCACAACTGGAAAATGTTTGTGTGATGAGCATGAATGTTTTTCAGTGTCTGGGTGTTTATATGTATATTATAAGTATTTATGTATATTATTAATAAAAAATATTCATCAGTCATCTTAGTACCCATAACACAAGCTACGCTTACTTTGGGGCTTGATGGCGATGTGTGTATTGTCGTAGTATATTTATTTATTATTACCAGTCCGCTCCAGAACACGGATCTTTATTTGTATCTAACACAACACTCAATCAAGACGGCCGATTGGCGCAGTTTGCAGCGACCCTGCTTTCTGTGTCCAAGGCCGTGGGTTCGATTCCCACAACTGGAAAATGTTTGTGTGATGAGCATGAATGTTTTTCAGTGTCTGGGTGTTTATATGTATATTATAAGTATTTATGTATATTATTAATAAAAAATATTCATCAGTCATCTTAGTACCCATAACACAAGCTACGCTTACTTTGGGGCTTGATGGCGATGTGTGTATTGTCGTAGTATATTTATTTATTATTTATTACCAGTCCGCTCCAGAACACGGATCTTTATTTGTATCTAACACAACACTCAATCAAGACGGCCGATTGGCGCAGTTTGCAGCGACCCTGCTTTCTGTGTCCAAGGCCGTGGGTTCGATTCCCACAACTGGAAAATGTTTGTGTGATGAGCATGAATGTTTTTCAGTGTCTGGGTGTTTATATGTATATTATAAGTATTTATGTATATTATTAATAAAAAATATTCATCAGTCATCTTAGTAGCCATAACACAAGCTACGCTTACTTTGGGGCTAGATGGCGATGTGTGTATTGTCGTAGTATATTTATTTTATTTATTTATTTATTAATCAAAGAACATACAAACATCATACCTCCACGTCCCAACCTTGGCCCAACCATGATTTACTTCTCACCGAGTTTATTAGCATAGTTTCGCTTTTCGGTGACTAAGCCTCATAACACTGCGCCGGGAATGGGACATTTGTATTGAAATATGGTAATACACAGCTTGATTTCTATCGTTTGACGGACCTATATTTCGCTCGGTGTTTTATTGGTATTGTTTCAGTTAATTGTTGTGTTTTCGTCGATAATTTGGATAAGTTGTGGCTTTGTTTATTGATAGGCGTTGGAAGTTTCAATGGGAGGGGAAATATTGCTGCAATGTTGTAATTGGAAAGCGGTGATTATTTCGAACCGTTTGAACGAGATTTTGGCAGCTTATCATTTTTTATAACTGCATGAACCGTTTGGTTTCCCAAGATCAAAAGTACTCTATGTTCAGTCCATGGTTGCCAAAATATAGAAATGAGAATTACCGTAGAAGAAAGCAATTCACCGACATATCTTAACTAGGTGCAAAGTTTGAGTGGACGAGAACCTCAATCTTGGAGGACCTATGAGGAATGTTGTATAAAGCTGATGCTAATATATAGGTTACTTATTACTTATGTGTGCTAACCGTACCTACCTGTCTGTATTGAAACAAAGTGGTGAGTTTAAACTCCATATCTCTAGCTTTACATCAGGGTGTACTGCGACTTGGAACATTCATCAACTTAGCCAATGAAAGAATATTTACTTAATTATCGGTAAATACTAGGTAAGTATTTCAACACTTTTAACACGGGAAAGATTGGCATTAACTAATGTATCAACTAAATATTATCTTTACTAATTTAACATTATAGTTTCCTATAACATAAAACAGATTAACGAGTCGAGAGTATAGATTAAACTAATCAGATAACTCTAAATCAAAGTATGTTAGCGGCTAACGTAACTATAAATACAAGTAGATTACCAGGCTCTCATAAAAGTCCGGATTATCTATTAGCAAGTAATTTAAGAGGCGAAACGAATTGTTCAAAGGATTTGTCGCGCCCCATTGCAATAACGACTTTTTAAATCACCCGATTGTTACAATTCTGTATCTAAACTTATTTATAGATATTTTATAGTCTCTCAAACTATTGACAAAGTTATTTTCAAAATCGACTGATAGCTTCTATGACATGAAAAATAGAATTGAAAATCGAACGTAACTGTGTGGTAATAGACTCGCCTCATACTTGTTTTAGAGCACTCAATGTATTCTTTCGACTTTATAAAGTAGCTCACGCTTCATAAATAAAATTATCGAACAATTGCGCTACAAAATGCCCGCCACCCCAGTTTAACCTATTTAACGGCGAGGTTTAAAAATATTTTGACATTTATTTAGTACGACCAGAGTATTATTTTATTGCTGGAAGTGGTTTAAAAAGTCTTATTTTATATCATTTTAGTATTATAATATATATTAATAAAACAATGAATTGTTACGATGGGGCTGGCATGTCCTCGAGGATAAAAGACCCCAAAAAAGAAAAAAAAATGTGTTTGTGTTAATTATTGTAGTAAATTAGATTGAAAATCCAGTCCTAGTTTATTGTTTCACGTTACAGGCAATCCTACAATTGTCAAAAAAAAATCAAAATTCAAAATTCATTTATTTCAAATAATAAATCATTAAATATCTGAGAAATTAATTTACTTACCACTTAGTTTTAAACATTTGAAAAATTCTGTTTATCATATCCTAATATAATCATTGCATAGCAAAATATAAAACACTTCAAAAACGTAAGTTGTAATAATATTTTCAGTTGGATTTACCTTTTTATTTATAGTTACACGCTAGTTAGTGCAACTTATATATACTCATAGGAAGCACTAAAACCTATACATGGTCTTAATACAAAACTTTTGAAAAATTAACAGGCAAAATTATATAAAGGGAAAAAAATAATAAAAAAAGAATTTTATAAATTTTTGAGGTGGGTGCGTAGGTATTTGCTCGATGTGTGTGTGAGCGCGTGTATCTGTGTGTGGGGAACGTTTTCTATATTTTAGCGGCAGAAATAAGCATATCGGTAGTACTTTCCCGGACGAGCCATGTCACAAAAAACTTTAATATTACTTCTAATATAATAGAAACCCCAACGGAAAACTGAAAGAAATTAAATAAAATGCCACTTCCAGCATCAATGAGATCGTTTGCGTGCTAGTAGTAAAAACAGTGGCATAAATCTTAGCACCTCGTCGGTCCATACACAATCGTACTGTGAGGATACATACTACAAATGATTTGTTGGCGACAAACCCCATAAATAAAAATCGGAATGTATAGATGCTTCGGTATTATAGAAAAAATATTAATTTATTATGGTTACTTATTGGGAACTCGAGATAGTATCTCAAGATAGGGTCGGATTGTTGTCATCGGTGAAGTTATGTGTTGATTAGTCAATAAGTCATCGGTTACAATTTTGTACATTTTTGTTTACAACTTTGATACATTCTTTTGTTTAGGCGTTTTTTTTATTATGTACTTGCTTTTGTCTGCGGCCTTTCGTCCGCGTTATTACGGTTTTTTTACAAATATCGTGGCAACAGTTTGTTTTTCTGGGATAAAAAGTAGCCTAAGTATAATCTCAATCCTATCAACTGACTCTATACCTAAAATTAAGTTGATTGGCTAAGTTATTGAGTGAAGGTTGGACAGACAAATGTTGTTTGAATTTAAGTAGGAGGCCCCGGGTTTGATTCCTGGCAGGGGCGATTTGAGAATTAATTATTTCTAAATTTTCCCTTGTCTGGTCTGGTGGGAGGCTTCGGCCGTAGCTAGTTACCACCTTACCGATAAATACTATTTAGTCTTCCGGTGCGATGTCATGTAGAAACCGATTTGTGAGGTATGACTACCATGATCCCGAACAAGTTAGCCCGCTACCATAATCACTTACCACCAGGTGCGATTGCAGGCAAGAGCTTCGCCTGCAGTGAAAAAAAAAAACTCAAATAAATTACTTATAATAAAAACAATTAACACTAAATAAAAAAGGGTTAATATGTAATTAATCCACGTCACTATTTATGTGATGAGAATTTTTTTTATACCTTTAGACCGAATGATAATGTCATGGTTGGAGATTTTTTTTATTAGCTGGGCATTGAACTTGGTATAACCTGAAAACTAGGCTGAATTCTTACCTACGAGGCTATGAGCCCTGCGTTTTTTATATCTATCACAATTTTTTTGTTATGTTACATTCATCTATGAATGAATGAATATCCCACATTAAATTTATTGTACAAACCTACTACTCGTGTCGAATTATGCTAATAATATAGAGTTGATAACGCCAAACGTGCTCCCGTACACTAGGCAACAATTCCCAAATGATTCTTATCACAATCGCAATAAGGACGATATTTAAATAATAATATACCGCTGTGTGGTTTCCTGTACAACCATTGTTATGGTATGACTAAGTACGTTAGAGAACTAACTGAAACGGTTGAGCCAGACGACGACAAAGACTATGATATTAATTAACTTAATAAAACAGATGGTTGAAATGTTTATTTTATAGTTGCATACCTAAATAATTATGTTAGGTCATAGAACGTGCCGTGAAGTTTGAATATCTGTCAAGAAATTTTTAGTTATGTTTGATGTTTGTAAGAGTATATTATTATGTCTTCAATTTTTAATTTTTAATAACGTTTTAGCTTTTTTATCATATCCCATCATCATCATTGCCCAGTGGATATGATTTTGACTTCACTTTAGGAGGAGGAATTTGAAATTTTAATTGTTCTAAGTTATGTGCGATTTTAGCAATTAAAATATAATTTGCTACAACAGTGAAGGAAAAAATCGTGAGGAAACTTGCATGAATGAATTAATGAATGAATTTATTTTTATTGCACACCACAAAAAGTACATAAAAAAGAAAAGTATAACAAAACAACGTATAAAAATGTAACTAAATACAAATAAATAAATAACTACCAATATAAATATAATATATAAAATTATAGTTACTGCATGCCTGAGAGTTCACCATAATGTTCTCAAAGGTATGTGGAGTCCACAAGTCCACGCTGGGCCAGCATGGTGGACTACGGCGTTAACCTTCTCATTGTGGGAGTAGACCCATGCCCTGTAGTGGGCTGGTAATGGGTTGATATGATGATGATTATGATGATGATGATAAAATTAATAAATCTAAGCACACTATAGTTTAGCTTCAACTAATTTAGCTACTTTTAATAGGCATAAATAAACCAACAGTGAACCCTCTGCGTAATTAATCTACTGATCATTACGAATTCAGCATTAATGATGCAAAATTCAAATTAAAATTCAAAATTAATTAATTACAAGTAATTACTACTACTACTTAAGCAACATTTCAAAAGTTTGAAATGTCAAGTATGTTTGTAGTGATTCTACCACCGGTTCGGAAGGCAGATTCTACCGAGAAGAAGCCGGCAAGAAACTCAGCAGTTATTCTTTACCCACATTATTTTACAATTCAACAATCATTGTTCTACTCCAAGCATTGCATCGGCTTGCTTCCAAGCACAACACAACATTTATATAAAGGTTCCATAAATAGAAACTACGCTTTTAGGCATAATAAACAAACTGTACACCCTCTACGTAATTAATCTACAGATCATTACGAATTCACCATTAATAATTTATCTGGAGCCGGCGTGGGCGCCTAGACAATGCAAAAGCGACTGATTTTTATTGAAGCACGCTTACGACACGTTACGGGCCCTTGTTATGTTGATCGGAGTGTCATAGGGGAATCAGACAGATTTTAACGTAATCTCTAGCGTAGAGGAGGGAGTATCTAGAGTTTACGTTCCACGCTAAGTTAATTCTAAAACGTTGTTAACGTTATTTTTAAATTTAAACTGTCTCGTTAGTAAGTGACAGAGTCTCAGCAGGCGATGCGAGAGAGATCTTTATGTGATCTAAAGAAGGAGTAATGAAGAGATACGTAGAAGTCGCGATGCTGAAGTGGCAATGGGCATGGCTCATTGTTCAAAGAAATAATGAAAACATGGGGGTCCGAAGGTGTTGGAATGGCAACACTGCATCGGTAAACACAACGTTGGTCCCCAACGACGTGGACATGCCACGTCGAATAACTGGGAGCCGCTGAAGACAAGGGTCACAGGAACAGTGATTTGTAATAGGCCTATGTGCAGCTGTGGACATCAACTGGTAAAAGTGTCTATGGCTAACTACATCCTAAATGAAGTATCTGGTTAGTATGTTTGACTTCAAATCATCAGGTCCTTTTTATGTATTATCCTGTCAAAGAATTCTCCATGTGTGCCGGCTCCAAAATCGTATTTTATTCATAACCCACCGTTAAACTGATCGGAAGAAAACCAGGTTTGATACCAGGGTAGGTTGCATCACAGGGTATACATAGTACATACAACGTGTAAATTAAAATCGAAATAATACTTCAGAGGCTTTAGAGGTGCATTATTTATACTCCCTAAGAATTATCTGTTTAATCTAAAGTCTAATAGTTTTTGAGTAAACTACTGCCATAGTTTTTACTGAATAAAAACATATGCAAAATGCATCACATGCAAAATTAAAATCAAGTGACTCCTGTCACTTTTTTAGGAAGCGTAAGTACTATGTACGTGTCGGTCTCTTATCTTCAATAGGGTTGTCACTAGTAAACAGTTAGTATGTTTTGAATTAATTTGTATGGAAAAAATAAAAATGCTTCTTTTGATTTAATATTTTTACAGGGTGATTCCATATGTTATATACTTATGCGCCCTTCAACATTATTTCATTATTCCGTAACACGTTGTATAAACTCCTAACGCAAGCCGCGTTAAGGAACTTCGTTTCGAAAGTTTAGTTAAGGAGATACTTGCAAAGCTTGAGCTGTGTAAGCTAAGCCTTATAACTAATTTGATACACCGCGTTATGCTAACGTACGTTTTATGGTACGCTTGCATACATAACTCGCATTCATCAATCGATCAACGCGTGTATATTAATCATTCGCGACGACAATCAATCAATCCTCGGACCGATTCAATCGATTCATCCAGTTCGATTATATCGATTGGAGCGGCCGATTTTACGGTGCAAAACAATTTGGTTGGGATTTATGAATATCATAGCTTAGATTACGCGTCTAATTCGCTTTGGTTGATGAGTTAATTTTATTTTAGCGCAAGGAAACTATTTGATGGGTGTAAAAGAAAAACACAATTTACATAAGAATTTTGACGACATCCCTTGCGCAGAGTTGAGCGCTGCGCAAAATTCAAAATTCGAAATTCATTTATTTCAAATAGGCCTAGTTTATCGGCACTTTTGAAACTTCAAGTCAGTCTGTTTGTAGTGACTCTACCACCGGTTCGGAAGGCAGATTCTACAAGAAGAGCCGACAAGAAACTCAGCAGCACGGATGCCCCGGTAGGGATAAAGTAGGAATTGTTTTTTTTTTTTTAATTCATAATTTCAGATTTTTTACTGGCGGACAGTAGTATTGTAGTAACTTTCTTATTGCTGCCGCTAAGCAGCATTGTCTCAATGCTGTATTCCGGTCTGAAGGGCGTGATTGCCAGTGCAATTTGAGGCTTATTGACTACGCCTCAAATGTTGCAGGACGTTCTCCTTGTACGCCCTATGAAGTGTAGCTCTGTTTATAGGCAATGCATTTCCACTTACCATCAGGTAGTCTGCTTTTTCAGTACTAAAAAAAGGCTAGTTAGGCTTATTTATGCACGCTACCGTCAGAGCGATGCCACTAAGCGATTTAGCGTTCAGCTGCGATGTCGTGTAGAAACCGAAAACGTTAATCCAAGTCAGTATGTTTCTGTCAAAAAATCTTACGAAAATTAACAAAGATAAAATATTGGCGTTTTTTTTCCACTACAAGTTAGCCCTTGACTGCAATATCACCTAGTGGTAAGTGATGCAGTCTAAGATGGTAGCGGGCCAACTTGTTAGGGAGTATGTTAGTCATACCCCTAATCGGTTTTTACGCGACATCGTTCCGGAGCACTAAAACGCTTAGCGGCACGCCTTTGTCAGTAGTGTGGTAACTAGCCACGGCCAAATCCTCCCACCACACCAAACTAGAGAAAATTCAGAAATACCCTAATTGCCCCAGACAGGAATCAAACCCGGGACCTCCTACTTAAATTCACAGCGCTCGCCTACTCCTTTACCTTGGACATTGTAGAACCCAAAACCTGTGGGATCGTTTTCCAGTTCAAACCTGTCATCGATAAAAAACGATGCAGAATTTCAGCTACCACGTAATTGCCTAAATACAGCCCGCGCGGAGTATAAATCGCGCAAAATTGGTCGCTACACATAAATTATACTATAGAGCAATGTTATGACTCTATCGGGAAACTGCAATATCATTGCGTGATATTGACGTGTTTTTTTTTCATTACTTTTTCTCTTATTGTTATAAAAGCAGTGGAGACATGCGACTCTTTACGGAAAGATTAAAAAAAATCTTGATTTTATAATCTAATTTAAATCTTGTGTATAACTAAATAAACTCTAAAACGTCTTTGAAACCTGTATCTGATCTGTATGTGATCACCGGTAGACTAGTTTATTTTAGGTTATATTTATAAAAGAAATAAAATAAATAATAATTCTTGTGTATTTAAATTAGAATTGTGATAAGAGTAGTAAGGAGTAAGAGTAGTTTATTAAAAATAACCAGATCATACAAACAAACGACCATAGAGTACTCTGTGGTTCGGAAAAAGATAACTTACCGCTGTATTTTTTATATCATATCTGAAACAAATGCGGCGAGTAAGTACCTAATCGTTTTTTTCCATAAAGTGTATTCTGGAGGAGATCGCTTAAAGCGATTAGAACGCCTTTGCGCATTTTATATATATACTTTTTTGTTGTTTTTTCTTTAAATTTGTGCAATAAAGACTATATCTATCTATCCATCATAATCGGCCTAATACAGACAACCGGTCTCATCTCAGAATGGGAAGGGTTAAAGCCGAAGTCCACCGCGCTGGCCATGTTCGGCTGGTTAAAGGTTAAAGGTATGTGAAGTCTACCAAGTTGGTTTGGTACCTTTCGTAACTTCTTGTACCTTTGAGAACATTATTGAGAACTCTCAGGCATGCAAGTTTCCCGATGTTTTCCTCAACTGTTAAAGCATGTGATATTTTAATTGACTAAATAAAATATAAATAACTAGCCGTTGCCCGCGACTTCGTCCGCGTTTATTTATGTTTTTAAATTATCCAGCAGTAACAGTTTATTTGGGAGATGTGTGGCATTCAATTAAGGTGAAATTCTACAGATTTTTTGAAGTTTCTATTTTAAAGTCGAGTGTGGGTTATAAAAATAACTTTATTAAATTGAAAAGTGAAAATGAAAAAAAAAGAATCGATACCCACAACTGGAAAATGTTAGTGTGATGAACATTAATGTTTTTCAGTGACTGGGTGTTTATCTGTATATTATAAGTATTTATGTATAATGTATATAATTCATAAAACTATTCAACAGTCACACATAACACAAGCTACGCTTACTTTGGGGCTAGATGGCGATGTGTGGATCGTCGTAGTATATTTATTTTTTTATATTTATTTACTTATCTCAAATAATAGCTGCTTTGTTTAGATTTAGTCCTTAAATTGTTTAAAGTCGTGTTAACGTTTAAATTAAATCTACAATTGGCATGAGTTCAAAAGTATTTTACTGCTACATAACTACCCTTGATGATAAAACGTCGTATTAATTTAAATAATAATTAATGATGTGATACTAATGAAACCCACTTGTTTCGACTTAACTACATATGATAGTTAGAAAAAAATTCTAGTGGACTTTTTTGTAGGTAATAATGAGTACCTTTTCTATGCGCACGCCAAGTAATGAATTTATTAGGCAAACTTTTTGCAATATTGCAATTTTCTTAAGGATCTTCAATTTTTTTTAAAATAAATTATACCCTAAGTTGCTTTGTGATAGTTTCGCTTTCTTATGGCGAAGAAATGGGGAAAATCAGTCCAGTATTTTCATAGGCAGAATGATTTATTTTTGGGTACAAACAAACAGAGAAACTAACAAAAATATCTTTCCTTATAATATTAATATAGATATATGAACAGGGTAACAGAAAAAATTTAAGATAATTAATTAAATTATTATTCCGATCATCACTGATAGATTTGACCCTTCAAATTGCTATCCGAATGTCGTGTCGAACGATAAAAATATTTTAAAAACATATTTTTATCGTTGCAATATATATTTATTTTATAGTTGCAATCAAATAACAATGTAGTTCCGTAACAGAGCCGCCATTTCGACTCTGAGCCTGATTGTACACATTATCCGTTTTGGTAAGAGGTACATATAACACTTGGATTCGTTCTCATCTGTAATTTGAGAGCCGCGTCGTGATTCGATTCTCGTAAACGGCATTTTGGTGTGGCCCAGTTGTAATAGCCCCTAATCGATTTTATCATCGATTTTTATCGGGGTCGTAAATTCATGTAATTATCATGGTTTACGAGTTATTAATGGCAAACCCTTTCACCTTTCTTCCTTTTCGATAATATACCTATAATTAGTAAAATAAAACCTGTGTATTGTGCTTGTCTGCAGATCAGTTAATTCCGATCGTGAAGAAATTTCAACTAAAGGCTTTACCTTACGTTCGTGGCTCGAAAAATATTTTATAGCCACGAAGCTATTGGCACTCATTATTAAAGGAAAAAAAAAAGTTTCCTTTGAAAAAAATTGTCAAAGGAAACCTCTCATAGGATACAAAGATTCAAATCTTGGACCTCCTCTAATTAAGGTTGAAGGGCCTAAACCTATAATGAGAAATAAGACCCAGCTAAGTTTGGTGTGGACAACACTGACCAGGGCGCGTTTGAATTGAAGATTACAGACAAGCGCTAATGGCTTCGTAGTGGCATAAATAAATCACATTCAAAACCTGCTATGCTAGTTTTAATACCCACCACACCGTATTGGAGCAGCGTGGTGAGTCTATGCACTAAGGCCTCGTCACCTATGAGCAAGGAGATCTGTGCCAGCTGTGTGTATGTGTGTATGTCAATAGCCTGCGGGCGATGAGTAATAAAAACCAGGCGCGAATGCTTAATATGCTGTCCGAGGAACTGGAGTGGGCACTGAGAATTTTTAACAGCAAAAACCAATATCTAACAACTCTTGGCCCGACCCGTGAATCGAATCCATGTACTTGGGAACTCACAGCTTGCTAAATAATAGACCGAGGCACTTCACAATCACATCATCATCATAATTTAAACGAGCCATATTTATAAGCACTGTCGCCTATAACACAGGTTTATACCTAGCTTAGGGACAGTTGATTTCTGTATATCCGTGTTAATTTTAACATTAATATAAGTTATACCTATTGTGCAGATGTAATGTAAATTGAACCTATGTTTTATTGAACAATAAACATAAATATTAAAATAAAATAAAATTTTTATCGCGCCGCTACAATCCACGAATATTCTTTCAGAATGAAATAGGTTAAATCCCGTAGTCCACCACGCTGGCCAAGTGCAGATTGGTGGACTTTACACTCCTTTAAGAACGCTATGGAGAACACTCAGGCCTGCTGGTTTTTCACACGATGTTTTGCTACAGCGTCAAAGTAAGTGATATTGTACCAGCTTAAATTAAAAAGGGACGTAACTATACAATGATACGCCGGATTGTAATGTCGAACTACGATAAACAGTATCTCGATGAAATATTGAGCCACGTTACGGCGTTATTAGCACACATACAAACAACAAACAGACATACAAAACAGAAACAATAGGCGGCGGAAAACAATGACAGAAAGAATCGTTTAATCCAATTACAACGGTGTGTATAAAAGTAAGTTGATGTTAGTATGGATATTACTAGAATAGACAAGGGTTTTTTTTTACTACATGTAAGCATTTGACTGCAGTCTTACCTGGTGGTTTATGATGGGTCAGTTATATTGAACTCATACCCCTAATCGTTTTTAGGCACGTTTTTGTAGGCTACCATCAGACCGAGATGTTAAAACACATATCACTATCTAGCCCCAAAGTAAACCTAGCTTGTGTTATGGGTACTAAGATGACTGATGAATATTTTGATGAATAAAATACATAAATATTCATAATCTACATATAAACACCCAGACACTGAAAATATCCTGTTGTAGAAATTTTGTGGCATTGGACCCAGAAAGCAGGGTCGCTGCCTACTGCGCCAATCGGCGATCATATAATAAAATTCGGATGGCGCAGTGCGTATTGGTAGACTCCACACGGCTTTGAGAACATTATAGAGAACTCTCAGTGATGCAGGTTTCCTCACGATGTTTTCCTTCGCCGTTGAAGAAAGTGATATTTTAATTTAATGGGACAATAAGAACCCTTTAATGACGTTCTTCTCTTTATTATATTTTTTTTATTATATTAGGATATTGCGCGCCCTTTTATTTTTATTATGATTTTGGCTCCTCTTGAAATTGCCGGTTTGGGTGGTTGAACCTGGTATACCACCCCGTAAATCCGGGAATGCCATCTTTAAATCATAACTTACCACCAGGTGAAATTGCAGTGAAGGGCGAAGTTGTAGTTCATAAATTAAAGATTTAAAAAAAGGTATTATCCATATAGTCTAGCCTATCAGTAAGCTCGTAAGTTATACGCGGCCGGCAAATGGGTGGTCCGTGTTACCGTTTTATCATCACGACCGACCGGATAGCGTTAACATGTTATATCTCCCGGCCCGGCCCAGCCTCCGTCCATACCTGAGAGAAAATGTTTAGAGAAGCTGTCCCATAAGGTACGAGTATGAATATAACTTTTGACAGAAACTTATTAAGAAAAGAAAAAGTCGGTTCTTATTTAAAAAAACAAAATATTTTCACTCTTTTTTGGGGGTAGGTTTGTGATTCATATCTGAGTTAAGAGTATAGCCGAACGTCAACTGCTCGTTACCTTCTACAAAAAATTAAAAATACTACCGAAATGAGAAACCTCCTCCTTTTTACAAAAAAAGTCGTTTAATTAATATAAGTATTCTTTGAAATAATTCTTTATGCATTAAATTCTTCTAATAAAAGTAATGCATTAAAAAGGTAATCTTTACAAATCGAATCGGATGACACTGCACTTCACTGCACTTACTAATTACGTAACACCATCAATAGAACACGACTAATCGATATTGTATCGATACAATAAAAATATTTCCACATTAAATCGAATCGATTTTACCTTTTATAAACCGCTTACCGGGCGAATTAGGCACGATTTATATTCGTAAATACGTCGGTTTTTAACCGAAAACTAGATTTTAAGACCATTATGAACTGTATTAAGTCGATAACGGTATGTATTATTGTGACACACGTCAATGCTGGTCAGAATTTGTGTGGTACCATGCACGGGGTCAGGTGAAGCTCACATAAAATATTGTGAATAGTCTACTTTAGATAAACAAGTGCATTAGGTGGATCTGTTGCGCCTACGCATGATTCTCGTACGCCTCCCGAATTATAATAAGATTGTGATTATTTTTTAGTGTATTACAAGTTAGCATTTATCTGCGATCTCAACGGATTGAACGATGCCGTACTATTAGTTAGTAGTAGAGCTTTTTATTCATTATTTATTAATTTATTTAAACTCTTTATTTGTACACCACTATACAGTTAGGAAAATAAAGGACGAATAGAGAGAAACACAAAAACTGGAGTAGAACACAAAAGGCGGCCTTATCGCTTAAAAGCTTTTTGTGACAGAACACGTCAGGGGAAGTACTACCACCATGTTTATTTCTGCCCAGCAGCATTGCTCTTTTGTGGTCAAGGACGTGGTTAGCGGCGTAATTACAGGCGCACGAGGCTTTAAACCTATCCTAAGGTTGACGACCACTTTTAGGACGTGTTCCTTGCATGCCCTGCTAGTGTTCATCTGTGCATAGGCGAGGGTTTTCTATACCCTCAGGGCCATCTTATAGGTCAACTATAGTTAAGACCTAACAGTTCTCTCTCTCTACGTTCTTCATTGCTTAAGTTCGTGACCCCTTCCACTGACAACCTTTCGGACGAATTTGTGCCATTTCACTCGGCTTTTAGCAACGTTTAAAGCAGTATGCACATTGGTGTCGAGAGCAGTGCAGATTTGATTCGACCAACGAATCGGGCTACGTCCTCGAAGTCTCTTTCCTTGGACTTTGCCAGTGACCAGTATATTTTCAAGATTGTCTCCATCTCTTCTGGCAATGTGACCGAAGTACTCGAGAATCCTCTAAAGACAGGTGGTTGGTAGCCTTCTTGAAACGTGCGTAGGGTACATTGCCGAAGATCTGTTTTATGTTAAAAAACCTAATGATCCCTATACAAGCATACTAACATCTTCTTCTTCTTAAAGTTTCTCTCCAGACAAATTTAGGCGATTATTCTGACAACTTGAACTTTGGACACAGCAGCTCTGAAAAGTGATTAGGTGTACTTATTACTCCACTAGCGAAGGTTCGTCAGCCTGGAAGTTCTCCTTCTCTCCACGCCCTTCTTGCGTTGTATCTTTATAATCAGTTACTGAACATGACACCTAAACTGGCAAAATACGAAAACGTATGAAAGAATGAAAACACTTTTGTATACCAAAGAATGAACTACTTACAGAGATATAAACATAGAGCAAGATAATTTGGTGGCCTCATCGCTACATAGCGATTTCTTACATGCAACCAAAGGCGTAAAAGTAAAAAACATAGAAAAGTTAGTGATATATTAGGTAAGTGCTGCAATAAATAAGATATAAACATCATACAAATATATAAATATTAGCTGATTAAGATTTTTTATACCCGCACGCGCGTTAACACTTTTTAATCTTACCGCGGGTAATATTTCATTAACTATTTCAGATCGGTATAGAAAGTACATGTCCTTTTCCATAGCATAGCTGCTAAACTAATATATAATAACTTCGTAAATAATTTTCAATTTTCCCTCGGGAACTACGGAATCGGAATAAAAGGTAGCCTATGTTAAAGGCTGCATGCATGCCAAATTTCATCCGAATCCGATATATAATCCTAATAACATATAACTAATGTTATACATTTATGTATTATTGTAACAAAGTTGCGAGGCAAAATTAAACATACAATCTAATTCCAATATACCGCCAGCTTCGTTTCAGGGTCGCATCCAACAAAAACTCATCTTGTTTCTAAATTATAACACGCCGGTGCTAATTCAAGATGGCGTACGTTCGCGCAGAGATCACGCAGGGCGTCAATCAAACCGCTACTGTGACTATAAAGTTTGCTTTATAATAAATATATAAATAAATATACTACGACAATACACACACCGCCATCTAGTCCCAAAGTAAGCGTAGCTTGTGTTATGGGTACTAAGATGACTGATGAATATTTTTATGAATAATATACATAAATACTTATAATATAGACTCAGAAAGCAGGGTCGCTGCCCACTACGCCAATCGGCCGTCAAAAATAATGAAAATCAATCTTAATTTTCTATACTTTACGAAAAGCAGGAGAATGTATATGGTGTAAATTATAATTTCTTCGATCCTTATACCACACTAGGCAGATCTTCGGCAATGTACCCTCTACGCACGCTTCGTTCCGAAACCGGAGCATCCTCTGGAGATGTTGACTTTACAATGAATAATTGTTAAGATTTATAAGATTTGAATTACCAATTATTCATTGTAACGCAATGTATCCTACAGTGCCGAAGATCTGTTTGGTGTGGAGTATAAGGATTGAAGGAACTATAAATAACACCGTACAGATTCTCCTACTTTTCGCGGAGTATAGCAAAATTGAGCTTAATTTTCATAACATATCATGGAATTACGCAAAATAGCGCCTGAATCTATCCAATATACAGTTTGCTTACAGTAAAAATCCCGCCACACCACATTGGAATTGCTTGATAGGCCTGAGTTTTCCTTTTTGGAGTTTACTCCTTTATTGATTTTCATATATAAGGCGCCCGGTATGAGAAGAATGTGAGGAGTAAAATCTACTAATGAATGGCCTCGTTACGTTTTCGCTTTGCGACGTTGCATGCCCGGCAACCGTGATGCGCAAACATGCAACGTCGCTTTCGTTTAATTTGACTTATTATTTAAGTTACCAAGGAAACCGAATAATATCTAGATAAAGAAACAAACACATAAATGTATGGGCTGAGTGAGATAGAAAACATAATACATTTTTTTACCTATTCTAGTTACCATGGAAACTAAATAATAAACATTACATTTATCCTTATAGTTCAGATACTCTACACCCACCTCAATCTCTAGTAGGCTACTTTTAAGAAGTTACACTTCCGCCGTGTAAATTGCACAGGATTTTCAATTTACCCTTTCATATGGTATTAATCTTTATCGAGTTAAATAAACTCTTTTTGCGTATGTTTCGACAATCTTACTTAAGGAGTAAACTCAAGTCGTGCGTCGGAGCTGACACACACTTTTTTTTTAGTTAATAATCATTGGACCAAGAAGATGGTCGACATAGTAAGTGGAAAACTTCGCTGGGCATGTAAGACACACACACACAGTGCCGTCTTATTTTCGTCGGAGCTGACACACACTTTTATTTAGTTAATAATTAATCAACTGACCAAGAAGAAGGCCGACATAGTAAGTGGAAAACTTCGCTGGGCATGTAAGACACACAGCACACAGTGCCGTCTTATTTTCATCAAACTGCTCTTTCATCGAACGTGTTTAGCCTCACGCGCCTGTAATTCACGTGCACGTAGTTCAGAGGGGAACACAGTAATGCTGCTTTACGGCAGTAATAAGCATGGCAGTAGCACGTCCCTGGACTAGCTGTTACTAGAATCTCTAAAGCATCTCTAAAACTATCATATTTTCATCATCTTCAGTATCATATCCCCATAACATAGTTGACGACCTTCCTGGCGCAACGTTTAGAGCTGTAAATTTTGGGTAGGAGGTCCCGGGTTCGATTCCCGGCAAATTGGGAATTTATTATTTCTGATTTTTCTCCGGTTTCGGCCGTGGCTAGTCACCATCCTTTTTTTTTTTTTTTTTTTTGTTATCGGGGGGGAAATCTTCAAAGATACCCGACCTCAAAGAAGATCGGGTTATGTGGGATTTTTACCCACTAAAACCCCCTCGGTGGCCATCCTCGGCACATAATTGGCTAGTCACCATCCTACCGACAAGAACGTGCCACTAAACGGTTTCGTGTTCCGGTGCGATGTAGCGAAAAAAACCGATTAGAGATATGCCACCATACAGCCTTACAGGTTAGCCCGCATCTTAGACTGTATCCAGGTGAGATTGCAGTCAAGGGCTAAATTGTAGTGGAATAAAACACATTTTTGCCTTTTTAATATTAGTTTTGATTTTTAACCCCCGACGTTAAGACGATGTGTGTCTATTCGTGGCATAGTATTTCCTGAACGGATATAGCGATTTTGATTTTGTTTTTTTATTTGAAAGGTGAATAATTATTCGGGAGTGTTCTGAGCTGTGTTTGATAAAAGTTGGTCCGTCATGCCGCCGGCACAAATACTTATATTTTCGCAACTCCCTCAATATGGATATCAAATGAAAGGGCTTAGCTAGTATATTTCCACACCCGATGACAAATTTCTGATCCAAGATGGCCGCCACCACAACATAGCGAATTTACATTTTTTTCACAACTTCCCCAATATAGGTATCAAATGAAAGGGCTTGACTAGTAGAATAATCATTTTATTTCAGGTCGGGGACCCATATACGAAATTGAGAGATTAACATAAAATAAATATAAAAGTCACTCAGATTTCAAAAATAAATAAAAACAACAATAATTAATTAAAATCTAAAATTAAAGTTAGAATAAATTAAATTACAATTAAAATTCAACTTGTTTATAGTATTTCATGTTTGGAATATATTTACACTATATTGAAACAGGGGTGTTATTTGTTATTTTGTTTTCATTGTTGCAAAGTGCAACGTGGTCACCGCGCGCAGAGACATCAAGTGCGCTAATGTCGGTACATTAAGATTAAGGACACATCTAGTTGCTTTACCGGAGATCGTGTTTTTTACAACGCTATTATAAATATTTTCAATGATTGCCATCCGATCGAATTATGTTGTCAATTGTTATTTTGGATGCGGCATGTTCAAAATTGTGTATAAGCTGGTTAGAAATATGAATAGGCCGTGCGCGCCACGATATAATTATGTCCGCCAATTTTCGCGTCTTATGTAACAGAAAATGGCATGTTTATCTAGCAACCTTACAGGACATAAATGGTATAGAATACTATAATTCTAAATTTGATGTGGTCTTCTTCTTAGAACCAGGCTTTGTAGCTCAGCTCATCATATAATGTGAAAAAAAAAAATATGTTTGTATCAAAAAAGGATTTGAGAGGACTATTCGTACTACTACCCTCAGCTGGGGGCAGGTGTCTTTGCAGGTTAGCTGGATAACGTAATTTCACACAACACCAGTCATCCTGAAGTCATGAGCAATCATTCATCTAAACTACGCAAGATTATTTCATATTAAGCTGTGTGATTACTAAGCAAAAACTAGTTGAAATATGAAAATAAAAGTTAACATTCGATAAGTCTTAGGGCAAAACGAATTTGATAGGGCTCTAATGGTTAGATCACCTATCACCAAATCAGAACCATAATACTAAGGGTTTTTCGAAATCGTAAAGTTTCTGTACAAGAATAAATTGCATATGGTGGTGATGCACCAATTTAAAACTGAACTACAAATAACACAGACGGCTCGACTTTGAAATATTATAAACATGACAATAATTTAGATTATTAAATTAAAATTACGGGAAAAATTAGAACGCACCAAAAACAGGTCTACATATTTTAATCGTGATTGCACTACAAAAATTAGACTCGTCAAGGTCAAACATTACTTAAAAACTAAAAAATAATACGATTATCTAAAGTTTTATAACAAACAATAATATAAGCCTTATTTATGATAATAAGCAAGCTTAGCCACAATTTTATACATAGTAGTGAGGTGATAGTGATAACTATATTCGTTAAAAGCAAAGCTATATGCTACGTATTATCGAGATACCACATCCAGCGTGGTTCACATCAGCGCCACAGATCATTACGTTCATCGCACTTCGCTCACAATCGGTCACCTTGACTTTTCCCGATCGGTATGAAATAATTTGACATAATACCGCATCTAGCGTCATTACCTCTTGTCATTACTTCGTGATGCGCGGTTGGGTTTTGATGGTTTTTGTAGCGAGGTTGTTAATGAGCACTGATTTTAACCGACTTGTACGGGTTAGGTGTAGCCTTGTGTATAGTGCCACGGCCTTTCTTTCGGGGTGACCGAGTTCGATCCCCGGCAAGCACTAACTTGTCCGCATACGGATTTATGTGAGTTTTTAATTTAAGAAATTGCTTTAACGGTGAAGGAAAACATCGTGACGAAACCTGCCCGCCTGAGAGTTTTCCATAACGTTATCAAAGGTGTATAATATATAGCAATCGAACTAAGCCAGCATTATAGACTACGACCTTTAAAGTCAAAGTCAAATACTTCTTTATTGAAATAGGCACATAGATGGCACTTCTGATACGTACATTAGATTTTTAATATGACATAACTAAATTCGTCAACATAAAGCTAAAGCTGCGAGGGTTCCTAACGCGCCCTGGTCTACGAAGAAGCCCACAATAAGCTTGGCCGGTTGTTTTTTTTTGTTATCGCCATCTCACATTGTCACTTAAAACTATTAAAGAAGCAATAATTAACAACCAAGCATTTTTATCTTTGACGTAGTCCACTACTATAATAGGACTTTTCTATAGGCTTATGTTTAATACAAACTTTGAAATTTTTAAGAGACATCTCCAAGATATCCACTTGTAGTTTATTGTAAAATTGAATACATTTTCCTTTAAATAAATTACTTATTTTCTGTAGTTTAGTATATTGAACTGCTAGTTTATATTTGCTTCTAATGTTCAAATTATTGCAGTCAAAATTTCTCTCAAATTTAGATTTATAGATTCCACGAACCGCCCTCTTCTGCAGCACGAAAATAGTGCCAATATCAGCAGCATTGCCCCCAAATTCCATATCACATCATTCCTCCTCATTTTGAGGTGAAACCGGTGCCCAATAGTAGGCCGCGAATGGGTTAACAATGATGGCGATGAACCCACCCAACTTGCATCGAAACAGCATGGAAAGTACAGGCAACAATGTCTTTCTCCCATGACAGTAGTCTTAGCCCACAGGTGGGCCATTACCAAACAGAGGATGATGATGACGAATGCATTAGATACTCCTTCAAAACAAATGACGTATCGAATAACCGCTTAAAGTTTTAACAAAGAAAAATGCTTTAATACATTTAATGATCCATACATTTGAATGATTTTCGTGTATTAATCACGCGCATGATTGGCGTTAACGCGAGCATTATGTATGGTGCGGATTTTTTGCCCCCATTCGACCTCTGACACTCCATTTGTATGGAGCAGCTTAATGAAAGTATATTCTTCTAATAACGTAGAGATAGATATCTCAACGATATGCAGTCTTTGCTATTTCGCTTCTTACCTAAAGAATCTTAGGAATAGGACGTGACTTAGCATGAAATACGCAACTGTAAAAGAATATAAAGTATTTTTCTAACTAGCCGTGGTCGAAGTCATCAGGCGGATTATGACAGCAATTTACTGCACACATTCCATTTTACTGGTTGAAATCGAGGGTAGGACAACCGACCCATTAATCAACCTATAAAAGTTAAGCTACCTTATATATATTAGTTAAAATTTTTATATTTATTTGTATATTATGTACTTTGATATATTTGTATAAACTAGTTTATGTATTAGTATGTAGTTATTCGGATGTATGTATTT
The DNA here is from genome assembly GCF_905163445.1 of Pararge aegeria. Taxonomy (NCBI): domain Eukaryota; kingdom Metazoa; phylum Arthropoda; class Insecta; order Lepidoptera; family Nymphalidae; genus Pararge; species Pararge aegeria. Next base: position 1,447,514 of record NC_053195.1, on the reverse strand, counting down.
TAAAAATTCGTACATCCGGCAGTCTATTCTCCTCTTCTTTTTTCTTAATTCGAAGGTTGCCTGGCAGAGATCGCTATTAAGCGATAAAGCCGCATCTTGTATTGTACTTCTCTCTTTATAATACTGTATTGTGTGTATTGTGTGCTGTATACAAAAAAAAATAAACAATAAGCTCCTTTTCCTAATTGTCAAAGGCGTTTCTATTTATTTCACTATGTGAGTACTACATATCTTCGATTCGTGTATCAATGCACTAATAAACCCATTTATCACTGTGTCTTCGATTTGGTAATAAAACTTTTTTTTTGGTCAACGATTTGAATATTTAATGAAGAGTTAATAAATACTAGTTACTCGTGATTTATGGACGTGGAATGCATAGGAGAGAAAGTTTAGTTATTTTCTATACATTATTATTATTAATTGTTGTTTTTTTACGCAACTTTAAAATAAGTAAAACCGATTAAAAGGGCTTAATTCATAGTGTTTTAAGTATTTAAGTTCCGATATCTTATTATTTACGCGAGGCACCGTAAGGATCTGCATCCGAACGTGGTTGATGTAATTCGGACGCGTACGAAGCGCTCTGCATCTTCGTTTCCGATTCGCACGTCAAGGATCTGGAATGCCCTTCCAGCTTCCATTTTCTCCAGTACCTACAATATGAGTATCTTCAGATAAAGAGTGAATAGGTTTCTTCTAGGCAAGCGCGCTCCAACTTAGGCTGCATCATCACTTACCATCAGACTATAAACATAAAAAAAATTAAAAAAATCGTATTCCTTTCCAAGTTCGCCCTAATTTACTATCTCACCTCTGTCTGTTAGAGATGATAGAGTGCTAACCTTTTCGAGGTATAGCAGTTATATAAAATCTATAGCCGAATCGGCTTCTATTCTATTTATCCGTACTACCCACTTTCAGTAAAATCTTTGAAAAACTCATTTTAAATCAATTACTTTACCATTTTCATAAGTATAATTTACTTCATATTAAGCAATTTGGTTTCACACGGGGTCGCTCAACAATCGACGCAGGTGTTGAGCTAATACAAAACATATTTGAAGCCTGGGAGGAGTCACGTGATGCACTTGGTGTGTTCTGTGACTTATCTAAGGCGTTTGATTGTGTTCAACACGAAACGTTAGTTAGGAAACTACACCACTATGGAATTCAGGGTGTAGCTCTAGACTTAATGAGTAACTATCTACGCGATAGAATTCAGAAAGTCGACGTGAATGGAAAACGGTCTAATGGATCAGTTATGAAAATAGGTGTCCCACAGGGGTCTATATTAGGACCATTTCTGTTCCTTATTTACATTAATGACCTTCCTTACCTTGCCAAGGATAAACACGGGATAGTTCTGTTTGCCGATGATACATCACTGACTTTTAAAATAAATCGACGTGAACTAGCTTTTGACGACGTAAACAACTCTCTCGCTAAAGTGGTACAGTGGTTTGAAGCTAATAATTTGGTTCTTAACGGAAAAAAAACCAAGTGTATAAAATTCACTTTACCTAATGTTAAACACGTGAAAACCACTGTACTACTTAATAATGAGGAACTGAAACTGGAGGATACGACAGTTTTTCTAGGAATAACGTTAGATTCTAAACTTCAATGGGGCCCTCATGTAAATAATTTATCGAACAGGCTTAGTTCTGCTGCCTATGCGGTAAAGAAGATACGCCATATGACCGACGTAGAAACTGCTAGACTGGTATATTTTAGTTACTTTCACAGCATTATGTCATATGGAATTTTACTTTGGGGTAATGCTGCTGATATTAGCACTATTTTCGTGCTGCAGAAGAGGGCTGTTCGTTCTATCTACAAAATGGGTCCGAGAGAGTCATTGAGAGATAAATTTAAAGATTTTAAAATAATGATAGTGTATAGTCAGTACATATTTGAAAATTTAATGTACGTCCATAATAACATTTCTAAATTTAAGAAAAAATGTGACTGCAATAATTTAAACATTAGAAGTAAGAATAAACTTACAGTGCAATATACTAGGTTACATAAAATTCATAATTCGTTTAAAGGAAATTGCATACAATTCTACAATAAACTACCAATTGACATCTTGGAGATGTCTCTTAAAAAGTTCAAAGTTTGTATTAAACGTAAGCTTATAGAAAAGTCCTATTATAGTATAAAGGACTACGTAAACGATAAAAAAGCTTGGGTGTAAATTATTGCTCTAATCAGGTTGCTCTTCTAATAATTTAAAATTACATTGTGAGATGGCGATAACAAAAAAAAAAAAAAAAAAACACCCGGCTAAGTTTGTTGTGGGCTTCTTCTTAGACCGGGACGCGTTTGGAACCCTCGTAGCTTTAGTTTTAAGTTTACGAATGTGGTTATCGCCATCATCTTACTACCGTGTAATTCTTATGTACGCATCAAAAGTGCCACCTGTGGGCCTACTTGAATAAAGATATTTTTGACTTTGACTTTGACTTTATTCTAAATGATGTTGAAGAAGGGCAAACTGCTGAGTTTCTTGCCGTCTCTTCTCGGTGGGATCTGCCTTCCGAACCAGTGGTAGAGTCACTACAAACATACATACTCGACGTTTCAAAAGTGCTTATATTAAGCCTACTTGAAATTAATGAATTTTGAATTTGGATTTTGAGCAATCTGCTGAGTTTCTTGCCGTCTCTTTTCCGTGGAATCTGCCTTCCGAACTGGTGATACAGTCTGTCAGTGATGGATTTGACGTTTCAAAAGTGCTTATAAACTGGGCCACAATGTTAATCACAATGACGATCGAATCCGGGACCTCCCCGGGACTACAGCGTCCACCACATCGCAGTTGCAAACTTTAGCGGTCCGTATCAGAAACGCAGAGGCAAGCAAGCGCTTCGTGCGTGCCTTTACAAATAATACAAATATTTTTTGAATCAATTTATAGCACAAAGTCAGAAATGCCTTAATTAGTTACTCTCATTCCAGAAAGAGGTACCTAAAAGCATTATAAAGGCCAAGAGGCGAAAGTATGAAAACCGTGATAGCAATTTCATTTTTGTGCCTTTTGGAGACTTTGGAAATGACAGATGATGATGAGACATGCTCTTTTTAAAAGAAAAATCGAGTCTACTGATGATCCTAGAACTGGCAGTTACCATAATAAAGCATACCTTTCTAAAATAAAGCTTTTAGTTTGGCCATTCAAAGGAACAACGCTGTTAGCATCTTAGGTACTAAGCCCCGCTACGGTTTTAGATTTTATCTAGTTTTATATTGGTACATTAAATGAAATACTAGGCACTAAATAAAAAAAAAAGAAACAAATTTTATTGTTTCCCAGGTATTCACTTTTAGTTAGTTTTTAAAATTACTTTATTATTTAGTAGTTTATTTACTGTTTTTAGACCTAACCAGTTTCTGATAATAAACTAGCACTTAAAAGCCCATTTGGCGTAGGCATATTTGGCATAGGTATTTTGTAGAGAGTTCTAAATACTGCCGCTCTTGCGCTGCTTGGATCCAGCGGTTCCCTGTAACTCATCGAATCCACCTCCGGGGATGTTTACCAAGGCTTCGTTTCCGATGTGATGTCGACACTCCAGCACCATGGGACCCTATCAGTTCTCCGAGCTCTGTCACTTCAGCTTCACGACTCGTTTGGCTATGTCAGTAAAGTCAAAAGTCAAAGTCATAAATATCTTTATTCAAGTACCATAGGTGGCACTTTTGATGCGTACACAATGTGATCATGGCGATTACCATATTCGTAAAACTGAAGCTACGAGGTTTCCAAACGCGTCTGGTCTAAAAAGAAGCAAGTAACCAACCACCGTACCCGTATTGATACAATTACATCACATACACGCAACACATGTCTTACGTCATATAACACAAACAATACAAACCGCATCGCCGTCCCTACGTGACCCAGGTGACCCTACCTTTTGCAAGTCACCAAGTTTTTGCTCAGCGCAATATCCGCTTGCTAACTTGAGACCAGATTTTTTTACCACAACATCATCATGTCTCATCAAATCGTACTTTGTAATAAGTTAATAATTTTTGTTATACATAGTTGCTAAACAAAATAAACTACCTTATTATAATAGTGTTAGTGGTTCGGACTTCGCATTCGGTTTTTCGAATTATTCGGGTTCGGGGTAGAAAGAGGAGCTTCCTTTTTCTAAGGAAACCTCCGTACATTGTAGTGGGCCGGTGTTAAGGAGTTGATAATGAATATAATATAATAAAACTTTTTTTAAAGTTGTTAAACTCATGCCCTGCAATTCCCTACCGTACCTTCTAGTAATCAGATTGTATTGTCGTATTATATCTGGTCTAGTCTGGTTGCCGTTGAACCACTCTACAGGAAAAGAGGTACTTAGTTCGCAAAACTGTTAGTCAACTATTAACTACTTCTACTACTATAATACTATTTGGCAAGAGCATAAAACTGTGCTTTCTCGTAGAGAACATTTGTGGGTATTAGTCAACTTCCGACTAAAAAGTTCGGAAAAAGGTATGCCACAGACACAAACACACACACACGCACACACCCACACGCACACGCCCACACACACACTTACACACACACACGTACACACACTTACGGTTTTGCAGACGGCTACATCACGAGCACTATAATTTTGCACTTATAATATAACTTAAAAAGCGGTGAGATTGTAGTCAACGTCTTACTTGAAGTAAGATTAAAACAAACCGCCTCTAAAAAATGCCCGTAAGCAATACGGGCAAACCCACAGGCCCCACATAGTCGTGTAAACATTGATTGCATGATTGATCCATCTGATTTCATTTGCCCACGTGAACCTTAAGGTCGCAGTACCGTGGGAGATGAAGCGGCCTTCGTGTAGCATATACGCGTCGGGCATTGTTCGCTGCATCTGTCGAGAATGTATGGTCAAGTTTTAGAATGCAAGGCTTTAATTCTTTGATTACTATAGCAGCTAGATACTGAAGGTAAAAACCTGCTAATAAAAGTTGTATAGCTGGTGATTAGTTAAACAATGCCCTTTCTTTTTTTTTTTTTATTAAAAATTATTTATTATTAAAAAAAAGCCGGGCAGTATTACCCCCGGTTCATAAGTCGTGTGCCTTCTTTGTTAGGACGTAAATACCGTCCGGTATATGGGGTACTAATGTTTCTCGGGAATGTAATGCTTTTCCAGGACCAAAAATAGCTTATGTTACTTAACTTCGTCCTTTCAACTAACTCTTCAATGTCAATCGATTCTCCGAGTTATATGCCATGCCCATTGCCACTTCAGCTTCTCATAAAGCTATGTCATTAACTGCGGTTCTTTTATGAATCTGAATTGATGATGTATAGACACTATGAGTAAATACTTCTACTGAGTGATTTACCATTTTATGAGACTCACAGATAGCGACAACGTTTTAAAGCCATATCATTACTGGCAAGCCAAATTGTTTCAAAATATTGTTCTCTTGAACAAATAGTTGTCCTGAAGTTCACCTATACGAGTTGGATTTGTTGGTTCATGAATTTCCACATAATAGACATAAAAATAGTTGTACAAAAGTTTTGTGATAATTGGGAATCTCTCTGGATTTCAATGAATTTGCATGATGTTTCCTAATACATTACAATATCATAGGTATATATGTAATAATAATAATACAACCCACTGTTCGGTTTCTCTTGGTTTTCTTGATCCTAAAGTTGCCTGGAAGAGATCCCTACTAAGCGATAAGGCCTTTTGTATCCTACTTTTTAGGTTTCCCCTTGTACCTACTGTCAATTCTTTTCTTTTTGTGGTGTACAAATCTTTATACATATTTCTTATGTGCGTGTGTGATATCACTGAACTCCTCCTAAGCGGCTGGACCAATTTGAATGAATTTTTTGATATGCGTTTGGGTGGCACTCTGGATGGTTTAGATTCACAAATCAGCCCGACAGATGGCGCTGGTCCGCTAAATAAGTGTATACTTATAAGTACATGTAGTTTGCCAAAATATTTGAGGTCCCATGCAATGATATCGCAACACAATATGCTAATCACTTTAAATATGGCATATGAATGATGTGTGAAAAATGTAATAAGCCCATGCTATTACAATTGTGGTGCGCAGACTTCAGACAAGATCATGTTAAGACGTGTGCCAAAAGACTTAACGATATTTACTTATTATAACTAACCTTTGTTGTACTAAAGTACGTTTATTAGATATCAGGGTTTGGTATTGTTAAGATATTATGTCGTAAGACTACAACACGCAAACTCAAATATAAATTAATTAGGCAGTTAAATGAGACAACGTGTGAAATACTTAATCACTCATTTAAACGAAACAAATACAGTTAAACAAATTCAATATGTAACAAAACTATCGACATTGAAAGTAAAACACTGCGCTTGCGCCGGAATCTACCCCACAATAATCCTTTTTCTTCGCGCCCGCGCCCTCTTGACTCCAGCGCCGCCGCCGTGGCGCCGCTTACGTCATCGGGGTTGCCAACACGGCCCTCCTGCACCGTGCATGTCCCCAGGCACGTAGTAAAGTCCAGTAGGTTCCCATCACTTATTTGTACTATGAAGAACGTATCTGCAATTAAACATTGAATATTACATAGCAGTATAACAATTACATTTTTCACCTATTTATATTCCTTTAGTCTTAGGAATATTTGCTCTATTCTTTGCATCCTATAACAGCATCCTTTTCAAAGTTCTTTTATGCTTAAGTAACTTTATGAAATCCGCTGTTTTCTTATGCACTGAACTGCCTGACTCAGAAACATTGTCTTTATGCTTAGACAAGCTGTACAGATACCGTTCACTCCTTTAGTCCGAAGCAGTGCCTGTTCCAGTTTATACCTTTATACTTAGGGAGTGACTGCTTCAGCTCACTACTCCTACCTTGGAAAATGAACTGAACCTGCATAAACATGCAATGAGACAGATCAGCACACTCTATGGTATAAGTATATAAAAACTATAAATAGCGACTCATTAGACTATTCAAGAGATCAAACTAGTTTGGATTGAATTTAATAAAATGCCTTACTCAATTTTGCCAACACACATGTTCCTTGTTTAGGATCCATTTTAATCAATGCACCAATCATCAATTCTGATCCGCGGTTTAATATTTTCCGCAGCGGCCACTCCATCATATTTCTTATTGCATCTCTCACTGCCTCTCAAGTCATTGATTTGAAACCTATCTCGCCCCAAACACTTTCCTATTTGGAACGGACCCTTGAATGCTGGTAGTATCTGCTTTTTAAATCGAGGTTCGTAAAAAACGTACACCCATGGAGCCGATCAATTAGGTCTTCAATTCGTGACATTGAGTACTTATCTTTAATCGTTAGTTTATTAAGTGCCCGATAATCAATGCGAAGTCTCTTTTCTCCATTTTTTTTTTTTGTATTTACAAGCAGAGCCAGACTCGCATATACCGATTTACATTATTGGATTATCTGAGCTTCTAAAGGTTCATTAACCATTTGCCTAACAATTATTTTATGAGCATTACAAGTTCTGTACGGTCTTAAATGTACTGGCTTATCACTGTTCAAATTGATAACCATCTCATGACCCTCGACTTTACCTAACTGTTCTATATTTGAGGGTATACATTGTTTATATTTATTAAGGAGCGGTGTTAATTCGTCTCGATGCGAGTTAGTGTTGAAACATAAAGGCGCATCGTTCACCATATTTCAAAATTGATCAAAATTAGTAACGTTTTGAAAAGTCAACGTGTCACCTATTCGTGTGTACATCAAATCAGATCGATCTGTTACGTTATGACCAATCAATATGTCGCATCCAGATAATTCATTAAGGATATAGACTTCAACGTCACTGACACAAGGAGAATCTAACTTGATGTTCACTCGAACTGTCTCTGACACTGTCTTGATACTATCATTTGAAAACCCTTGCAATGTTACCGGTACGTTCAATTCATTAATTTTGAAATTGCATTGCTTGGCAAAGTCAGATGTCATTACTTTTCATGTTTGTCTGTTGGACAAGTTTGGTTTTCCTGATTCTCTATTGAACGGTCTGATTTTTCACCCTTTGAATTTTTCTTATGAAAACATACGGATTCTGAGTGCCCTCTTTTCCCGCAAAATTCACATTTTAATATGCACTGTACTCTTTTATGATTGCCACCGCAATTGTAGCATTCTAACACCTTACGCATTGGGTTCGCGATAGTTTTGTTACATACATTCGGAGTTACCAAAGCGGAAATTACGGCGGGAGGTATTTGACTTTGAAGAGGTGTTATTACCTTATTGTTCAGCTCACGACTACCTACCCTGATTGACCGTCTGTCTACTCTGTTTTGGTTTATAAATGCGGCTATGCAAAAACCCAGCTAAACTATCACATGATTTTAATTCGCTAGCTTCGACAAACGCCGTTATATATTACTATCACCTATGTTACCTAATATGATAGAGATAATGTTACTTTCTGAAAATTTTAAGCATAAATTATCAATTTTATCTTTTTGTTCAAACAAAAAATCATATAAAGACTGATTTTCGATGGGTTTCCGATCAATAATATCGCGTAATAATTCAAACATATTTCTTTTGACTTTGAAAGTATTTAGAATTCTATTTTTCCAGTCTTTCCACAACCAAGCCGTCCACAGGTGATCATTCCGTAAAATAGACTCCTTAAGCTTGTTAAGAGCTGATAACGTACAATACTATCGGACCACCTAAACGTCGATGCATAAGATTCTATTATATTTAGCCAGGCAGTAACATTATCGGTTAACGGATCAATAAAGCATTCGTATTTGTACTTGCGGTTCCAGCATTGTGTAGTTTTACCCTTTTTCGCACTCGTGGTGTCATCGGCGGAGTCTTTGTGACCACTACTTAAGCTGCTCTCCGTCGAACTGCCACTACTTGACGAAGATCGTGTGCGTTTTGACAGGCGTTTGCGCTTATTTTTGCGTTTCTTGCCCATTTTGTAGGCTAACTGTTACACTAGGATGCGAGAAACGTATGCCACTTCTGATGTTAAGATATTATGTCGTAAGACTACAACACGCAAACTCAAATATAAATTAATTAGGCAGTTAAATGAGACAACGTGTGAAATACTTAATCACTCATTTAAACGAAACAAATACAGTTAAACAAATTCAATATGTAACAAAACTATCGACATTGAAAGTAAAACACTGCGCTTGCGCCGGAATCTACCCCACAATAATCCTTTTTCTTCGCGCCCGCGCCCTCTTGACTCCAGCGCCGCCGCCGTGGCGCCGCTTACGTCATCGGGGTTGCCAACAGTATAAAAACGTGAGTACTATCTGAAAAAAGATACATACACTGTTTAGAATAAAACTAGAATTGATAATTTATAACAGTTGCGCGTTCTTTTTATAAAAGTATCGTTCAGTCTAAGCGTACTAATTTTAATAACGGAAGTCATATGAGTTAGAACCACTTGATTTAATTCATTATTGTGAATCATTGTATAAACGTTTACTGAAACGTAAATATTATAAATTTAATTATTGACGTTAATTTTTTTTTTTTACAAACTGCGTGTTGGTAGCGAACCTGTCCATAGTCTTTTTAAAATAACAATAAAACAGTTTTTTTTCGATTAAGTGTAGGTATAAAATATTAAAATCATCACAACGTCTACTTAGGGGTATGCCGGTATCTTATAAGAACGCCAAATTTGTATAGCGACATGTCTGGGTTCGGTAGGGTGGTAACTAGCCATGGCTGAATCCCAATGTGCTTACCACTGCACAAGGAGGATATCAAAAAATTCAAACCAGAATGTATAAAGGAAAATTCTCATTATTTAGTCTGTTTTTTTCTTCTATTTGTAAAGCATTTCTTATTCTTTTGTTTATTGTTATAAATCACTTTACATTATTCAAGTAAGATCTAAGCACTCGCTAGGTACATACATAACACTTAAAAGTCTTCTCTCCTTTCTACATCTATCGGTGAACATCTTTTCTAAACAGTTTGTGTCTAGTCTGAAATCTACGCCGGATCATATCAGGTGTTGCCAATCGCGCTAGCTAGGTGTTGAAAAATGTTTACATAATAAATACTCGTTGACCATGTCAATTTGACATTAACACGCGTTTATTCCCAATAAAGTTTATTGTAAGCTTTATTTATATTATCTACCCATACGTATTTATCGGCGCGTTTACTATACAATAAAACTGGCTATTAGTTTCTTTGTATAGATTTCACAAGACTACAATCCGCTCTTTGTAATAGGTTGACCCCCTTACCTTGATAACACTCATGTGAAAACACTTGTAGCTAAAGAAATGTAAAAATTACATTTGTGACGGCTACTACAAAGCAATAAATGCTATGTGTTAAAAGCTAGAGTGATTTAAGATATTTATAAAGACAAGAAAAGCCAACCAACTTTGGGTTGCTTATTTGTATAATAGTGCCTCATTTTTTTTCAATAAATACCAAGATAATCCATCTACTCTCCGCTATTTCAAATTTCATTCCAAACTCTCTTTTAAAAAGAAACAAAGAGAATATTTTTGGCTGAAACCAAAACATTCTTTCTTTGATTTGACCACTCAAGCGAAATATTTACAATTTAATTTAATTTTATTATTAATTTATAACACATTTATATTTTTTATGTTACATAATACTTGTATTTTATAGCACATATACTATAGGTAGTTATTATTAAGCACTGCTCTGTCAGTGCCTTCCGTCCAAACGTCACGTCTAGCTTCACGGAAGGTTCGTGTTTTTATTTTTTTTTTAAATGTTTTTTTGGTTAGATTAGAAAAAAAATAGATAGGAAAAAAATTTTAATCACACAGATTAAGAATTTTTTCTTATCCTCAGTACTAGAAAGCTATACAAACAATAGTAATTAATAAAAAACTATGAAGACTTTTTCAATGAAGGACTCTCATAAACTTTTGGACGTAGTATTTTCAAAAACTATGAAAAACGTGTTTCGTATTTTCTAATCAAAAGCCCACATACCACGCCGTGGCGTGCACTTCATACATGCACAAAAGTACTACATAACCTAAAATTTTTCAATTTTATGCCATCTTCCTTCTTTATGCATACCCTGGTCAAAAACTCTATGCACGCCACTGATACCACGTTAATGTAACAAGTGCAAGAAATAGGGCAAGCTAAATTAAATAATGTGGTGAAATAAAAATAAATAAATATACTATGACATCGCCATCTAGCTCCAAAGTAAGCGTATCTTGTGTTATGGGCACTAAGATAGCTGATGAATATTTTTATGAATATAATACACATAAATACTCGAACTTATAATATACAGATAAATACCCAGACCCTGAAAACATTCATGCTCATCACACAAACATTTGTTCAGTTGTGGGAAACGAACCCACGAACTCGGACTCAGAAAACAGGATCACTGTCTACTGCGCCAATCGGCTATCTAAAAAAATAGGGATATATTTAATTTGAATTAGCTTTAACTAATGATAAACGTTTGGATACTTTTAAAACCTAAAGATTTGCACTGACCTGCACTAAGGTGCACTAAGGTTCACTAAGGTTCACAAACCTATAAAATCTATTTACCTTCTGCTTAGTAAGTAAATTAATGAGGTGCTTGGACAGCACAAGCTTTGTCCCTTCGCGTAGGGTCCGCTTTATAAATGGGCGGCAATCGGCTGAGAGATGGCGATATATCGCGGCCAGATAACTCCTGGCTATAATATTATAGTGATGTATTTTTATTTGATACATCCATAAAATCAGTTAAACTTGATCTTGGATTTACTACAATAATAATAAAAATAATAATGTTTACTTATAGACATTACATCCGTTTATAAAAATAATAAATAAATATACTTCGACCATATACACATCGCCATCTAGCCCCAAAGTAAGCGTAGCTTGTGTTATGGGTACTAAGATAGCTGTTGAATATTTTAAGAATATAATACACATAAATACTTGTTACATACAGATAAATACTCAGATAATATAAACTTTAAATTAAAGAAATTTAAAATTGCGTTACTTACAAATACGTAGAAGATCTAGAGTTACCGGCAGAGCTTAACGAGTCGCGAAGCTGAAGTGGTAATGGGTGGGGCACATAGCTCGGAAAACCGATGGACGTTGGGGTTCCAAGGTTGGAGTGGCAACATTTTCCAAGGTGTTAAGCGCAAACATTAAACGAGTTGCGAGGAGCCGCTGGATAAAACCCAGAATCGGTTAGTTTGGAACGCGCTACAAAAGACCTATGTCCAGCAGTGAACGTCAATCGGTTGATTTGATGATGATGATGACTTACAAATGACCCAAAAGTATACTCCCAGTATGCTATTTGGCATAGTTTCTATATACATAGACTATATATATATACATAGACATAGCCTGCCAGTAACACCTGCATAAATGGATTCTCTTGTTTTCTGATAGCGTATTCAGAATTCCGTTGGAGGTTCCGCGCATTCAGGTCATTCTGCTCACTGATGCTGCTCTTTTTCTCATAATACCATAGAAATCATTGGTTCGAGCTTCAGAAAACTTCAGAGATACACTAAAGAAATTCAGCAACTCCATCGACACACAAACTATGATTTAAGATAAATATGGAGCGTTACGAAATCATGGTTGGTAAAAAACTGATGAATTTCTTAACGACTAGACACTATCCTTTTATCTCTTACAAGATAGAAAATTTACAAATAATTAAATGTAAATATACTACGACAGTACACACATCGCCCCAAAGTAATTGTAGCTTGTGTTATGGGTACTAAAATAGCTGAAGAATATTATCTTGATGAATAAAATACACATAAATACTTATAATATACAGATAAAAACCCAAACACTGAAAAACATTAATGGTCATCACATTTTCGAGCTGTGGGAATCGAACCCACGGCCTTGGACTCAGAAAGCAGGGTCGCTGCCCACTGCGCCAGTCGGCCGTCAAACTGTTAAACTGTAAAATTATGTGGGAAAAGAGCATTCTGCTAAAATTCTTCTGAGTAGAATCTGCCTTCCGAACAGGAGTATATTTTGGTAACTATCTTTTTTTTTTTGTCTTCCAAAAGTGGCGGTAAAAAAATGTATTTTTAGTAATTAACGAGGGTCTGATTTTCCAAAGTAACAAACTTTTCAGTTAAAACCCTTTTCTTAAAAAAAAAAATGTTTGGAAGAAGGCAATATCCGGGGAGGCAACGGGGGATATATTTGTATGGAGAACTCGACTATACTATCCCCTTAAAGCTAAGAGGCAATAAAAGTGCCTGCTACCTGCACAATGGCGATTTAAAACCGTGTCTAGACCACCAATATGGATGGTATCTGAGTTCGACTGAATGGTCAGTACTCCATTCATCGGTACACGCTTTCGTGTTTTGTATGTTTGTTTGGCACAAGTATTAAACGTGCGGTGGCGTTCAAGCTATTTATTATTTACTAGCTGTTGCCCGCGACTTTGTCTGCGTTTGTTTTTGTTTTTTGAAAGACATGTGTCATTCGATTTAAGTGTAATTCTACGCATTATGTATTTAGGATAGCTAAGCGTTAAATGACGGGTTGGCTGCCGTCCGCTGAGGAGGTGTGTACTCTAAATCCAATCACATTCATAAGATCTACACGAAATTTGGGCAAAATTAAACAGACATTATAAACTCAAAAGTACAAAAGTAATTATTTAAATTGATTATCATTTGACGGCGTTATGGTGTAAAATCGTCAAACACCCCTCTCCCCTCTCCCAAAAGAACTGAGCTTAATTTCGGGATAAAAAGCATCCTATATTAATTCTAATACCTTCGGAAATATGTGTACAAAGTTTCATGATGATCGGTTTAGTAGTTTTTGCGTGAAAGCGTAACAAACAAACTTACATTCACATTTATTAATATTAAATATAAAAATATATAAGTAGGGATAGGGATACTTGTATGAACTCCTTGGCGCAGTGGTGAGCAATGAAGTCTTACAAGAGGGTCATCTGGTTCGATCCCCGGCGGGGGTAGGAATTTATAATTTCAAAATTTTAGAGAAAAAAAAATCTAATATTGTTTTATTTTAAATTTATAAAAGTCCTTTCCAAATAAATTATTAATATAATACCATATTAGATAGAAACATTATTGTAGGAAATTTCATATAGACATATAGATATATTTTTAATTAATTCATGTCATTGTAATTTTTGCTGTATTCTAATTCCATTTTTTTGATATTATCAAATTGTTATTTTAGTAATCTTTTATATAAAAATCACAAGTAGGTACACCTTAATAAATAAATTAATAAAAAAGTATTATTATAATAAATCTTAAACAAAAAAGGAATGATAATAATATACAAAACTTTCATTTTTATAAATGTGTTGTTTTTACAGACTAAATTAGCATTTCTACAAATACGTTATCAGTTTTTTTACAAGAATTAATTTAAATAGAGGTACCCTTGTAAACGATTGACGATTTTCAAAATAAAATGATAACTCTATAACATAAAATGTGCCAAATTTTTCAAAGATAACAAAAGGCTGCGGAAGAAAACGGACACACACACAGACACGTTAAAAATTCTACAAGGGAATTATTACATTATGGTTATCCTACCATAGAAATATCGAACTTTATCCCTATCTATTAGTGCAAAACGTTCTCTAATTACTAATAACAGAGCTATTTATGCCCCTATAAAAGATAAAAATAGCCGGACTGCTATAATTGTATAGAAAATTAAAACTCGCTAAATGAAACCTGTCAAACGATTTTGGTTCTTATTCAGCATAAAATAAGATTACTTTAAAATTAAACTATTAGTATTAGTTAACAGTTTACTTATCTTAACGCAAAAGTTTCATCGGTTAATTTCTCAAATATAACTATTATACGCACCTGTTTATTGCTACACACTGCTAGTGAAAATGGTCAACAATCATCCTAAAATTATAAATGCGCAACAGATATTGACAATATCTGACGCGCTCGAAGATGTCCATACAACAGTTTTTTTTTACATATTTAAAAATCTATAGCCGCTTCCCCCACCGATCATCATTTTTTTCTTCTTATCATCTAAGCTTTGCATCCCAATAGGTCTCTACGACGCTCGAGTAAATCCCCATTTAGCATCGTGGGCTCCCCTGGGCCTACTATAACGTCCTAACCGAGCAACTAATCGGCTGAAGTTGAAATTACGGTGAGTAAAATAGGCTACTCTTTATTCCAGGAAAACGAACAGTTCCCATAGGATTTGTAAAAACCGTAATAAACGCAGACGAAGACCGCGGGCAACAGCTAGTACCCCTTAATAATCTAAAGACCCAAACTGGAGCTGGGTTACTCTATATTTCTTCCCAAGAGTAAAAAGGCGTATGCTCAGCTGTGGTTCAATAATTATAAGCTGATGTTTGGAGCAGTTTTTATATTGTTTTTTTTATTACACTACAAGTTGACTACAATCTCACCTGGAGGTAAGGGATGATGCAGTCTAAAATTGTGGCGGGGCTAACCTGATAACCCCTAATCGGTTTTTATGGTTCAAAAAAATATTAATCAGGTATAAAACAGTTTCAAAAGTTTGTGTGTGTGTCTGTGTGTGGGTAGTTACTACTAGTTGTGTTAGGCTATAGCTTCCAGCATATTTTTTAGTATCAGCATAAGACTGTGTAAGTAACTACTCTTTTATACAGTTTTAACATTAATCCATAGGTACTAAAATTATAAATGCGAAAGTGTGTTTGTTTAACAATCAATAACGCAGAAACAGAGTAATGGTTTGATGTGAATTTTTGCATAGATATAAATTATGGGTTGGAGAGTGATATAGGCTTTTTATGAGGGAAAAATTCACAGTTCCTTTTGCTCATTTGCTCGCTTGCATGCATTTTTCCGAGACAAAAAGTAGTCTTCCTGGCAAAGTTTGGTTTGGTATTTCCACGCGAGCGATGCCGCGGGTAAAAGCTAGTTTTTATATAATGTATAGATATTTATAGCTCTATTGATTTCATTACCAGCAGATTACCAGAGATCTACTTGGTCTGCTAATTTTGTAATAATATAAAAAATATGTTGCACGATTTATAGTGCTGTGTTTCCCAAAAATTAATATTGAAATTAGAAGTAGGTACTAACAACACTTAGAGGTTTTGTTAATAGCTTTAATAAACCTCCAGATATGCTATCTATTCGATTTGTGTACCTTTGACCGACATAAAATCGATTTTATTACCACTCGATATATCTTACACTAGTGATCCCTGGCCACTTCGTCCGCTTAACGTTGAAATACACATATTGGATAGAAGCAGGCGTTACTTCGCGGAAATCCATAATATATTATGAAAATTAAGCTTAATTTGCTATACTCCGCGAACAGCAGGAGAATCTGTATGGTGTTATTTATAATTACTTCAATCCGTACTTAGCAATTATTCATTGTAAAGTGAACATCTCCTGAGGATGCTCCGGTTTCGGAGCGAAACGTGCGTAGAGGGTACATTGTCGAGGATATGTTTGGTGTAGAGTATACGGATATCTATGTTGGTTAGTATAATTAATGTTACTGCATACTAAAGCTGACATCCAGTGCGTTTAAAATATAGTTTTTAAAATTACAAATCCTTTTCATGTATTACATCTCTGATTTTTGAGTAATGATGCACTCTTCAATTTCACCTCAACCTGTGGCGTATTACGCCGGCTACTACACCTTTAAGTCCGAAAACAATACTTCTTGGCGTAAGAAATAAGATTGGCGATAGTATTTCCCTGCACTAGCTTCGCCGCCATCTACATTTAAGATCTACTATTCTTAGGAAGCATCATTTACAAAAAGTAGTCAGTTTCCCTCAAATAAGCAAGTACAGTTAAACTAGACTTAAACAATATAGTAATTTGACAACCATACTACTGTAAAATAACGTTAATTCAATTCTAATACGATAATCAAATAAATAACTTTGCTCAGTGGCAAAAGCACAAAAAAACTATAATAACGAACTATGTTTAGTTCCCAGCGTTTCGATCGATTTACAGTTTACACCATAATTTACTTGATAACACAGAGGGTGTCATCGCGATATTATTAGATGATATTAAAAACTCATCACCACCTTGTTTCGGTGAGAAAGGAAGGAGGTCGGTAACGGGTCACCGTGACTTCCTATCACCTGGCAAATTGATAATAAGTGGATAAAATGATAGGCCGTTTAAAAAATACAGAGCGCCCTCAGTATTTTTTTATTTTTTATTTCATTCGATTGTAATAATAAAAACAAATGAACTACGACAATACACACATCGCTATCTAGTTCCAAAGCAAGCGTAGCTTGTGTTATGGGTACTAAGATAACTGATGAACAATCTATGAATAATATACATAAATACTTAGAATATACAGATAAACACCCTAACACTGAAAAACATTCAAGTTTATCATACAAACATTCTCCAGTTGTGAGAATCGACCCCACAGCCTTGTCTGAGTACAAGCGAAGTCGATGCCCACTGCGCCAATCGGTCCTCAAATTTGTAGCAATAGCTTTTATCAAAAAAGTAGTAAAGTAAATACATAAATAATTTTAACATATAGATAGACATATACAAACGATACACAGTTTTATCTTTCAAACATCATATCAATATCAAATTTAAGTTTATGGCCCGCGTACAGTGGTCTATTACAGAACATTGGAGTTAATCCGGTAATTATTTTTTAAATTGAGATTGGAGGCAAAAATAGTAAGAATAAGAAAAATAAATAAATATGTATTTGTGGATCGGTGATAACCTAGTGGGTAACGCTTCGGATTTCCTTTCGTGAAGCCCGAGTTCGAGCCCCGGCAGGCATCACTGACTTTTCGGAGCAATGTGCGTTTCTGTTTTGTGTAGTAATCTCGATTTAGTACATCAAATACTAGCTTCCTTCTCGCTTCGGTGTGGTGGAGAATAAAATATATGATGTTCGTACTGGTGATAGGAATAAGAAAATGAGCGGATATGGCGGAGTGTTCCCATGACAATGGTATCAGCTCCGCGGAGTCGTGCAACAGATGCGCTCGCGTATCCACGCCTACGCAGCGGCCGCTGAGAGGATAGTGGGGATATGAACAATTTTTTTCGATTACTAAGAAATATCAGTATCGTCATATAGACCCATTACCGGCCCTCTACAGGGCACGGATCTCCTCCCACAATGACAAGGGGTTAAGGCCGTAGCCCACCACGCTGGCCCAGTGTGGACTTGTGGACTCCACATAACTTTGAGAACATTATGTAAGACTTTTAGGCGTGCAGGTTTCCTCACGATGTTTTCTTTCACCGTCGAAGAAAGTGATATTTTTAATTACTTAAAATTCACATAATTTAGAAAAGTTAAAGACGTGCTTATAATAAAAACTAAATTAAAATAGAACAAAATTTCTATATTTAAAAAAAAAAACTTAAATTGACAAAATCTGAATCCTGGCTATGTATGACAATATGATATTTTTTGTTTGCTTTGTACGTGCCGTTGTTTATTGTTTTAATATTACACAAAGCTGGGCATGTCCATGTAACTCTTACTGCATACTTGAATGGATACAGATCAATCTACGCCCGTTGCGCATGCGACCCTTGCCTTGCTTGAATAAAAGTATTACGATTCACATTCAACTCGCCTTCGCGTATGAGTTAAACTATAAATTAAATATTTTTTTATATATCTTTTATGAACATGGACAAGACATACTCTCGTCATTTTCCAATATGGCGGCACTTATGAATAAATATCATAAATATCATATTTTTTATTATTTATAGGTTTGGCCAATTTTAGTTTATAATATAGTAAATAAGATAATTGTTATTGTTGTAGCTATCGATTTTTATCTGAATTAAACGTTATTATTTTTATTATTATTATCATAGTGTAAGAAAAACCTCTGGATCACTAAAACTCAGTTGTTTTCATCCACCATTAATTTTTTTAATCCCTTTTCTTTTTTGTCACCGCCACACACAACTATTCTGGATGCCCGCGCTGACTCAACCCCACTTTCACTTTAGTTTTTTTCCTACCCACTTTTAATTTACTTTCGATAATCAAAATAAATAAAGCTGTTTTTTTTGCTGTTTGAATTTAAAATTCAAACAGCAAATAAAACCTAACACTATCAACCTATTACGGGCAGTCTGCAGGGAGGAGGGGTAGTCCACCACGCTGGCCCACTGTGGACTGGTGGACTTCACACACATTATGAACTCTCAGGCATCCAGGTTTCCTCACGATGTTTCCCTTCACCGTTGAGACAAGTTATATTTTAATTGCTTGAAACGCACATAACTTAAAAAAGTTAGTGGTGCATGCTGGGATTCTATCTCAGCCTCAAAAATCGGCAATCGGTAGCGTAGCTTGTGTTATGGGTACTAAGATAACTGATCAATATTTTCATGAATATTATATTCGTACATAAACACTTTTCAATATACAAATCCAGACACACAAATATTTTCCAGTTGTGGGAATCGAACTCACAGTCTTGGACTCATAAAACCGGGTCACTGCCCACTGCGCCGATCGGTCGTTGTATGAGCTGCGAGTAGAAGCATTGATTGAAACGGCAATGTTGGTAACTGATCTTCAAGTTCGTATTCAAGTTCTCTATCTATATTAATAACCCACTTCTGGGCAAGTCTCCAAAGCCTACTACAAAGAAAGTTTTCTATATTTTTCGTTATCCTTTACACTATGTAACTAAGCTACTGTATAGCTACTTTTCACAAAAAGGAATCAACCTAACACTGTAATAAATTGTAAAAAATGTAGAAGATACAGATAATTTTTCTTTACTGTATGCATAATATATTATTTCAGATTTTTTTAGCATAACAATTGTGACGTCTAAGACCATAATGCACATTAGAAATTGAAATCTCGTTTTAAAGCTTCTTCGAGGTGAGTGTCCTTCCAATTATTTATTTATAAAAATGTTTCCAGCTTCTAAGTGAAAATTATTAAAGGCGTGAAGTCACGACCTCCAATAGTTTACATCGTACGAAAGCACTAAATATTATACAAAGTTTTATTATTCAAATAATTGCTAGCTGCAACGTCTTTCTTGGCGTGGTCACAATATTTCTTTCTGACATTGATGTGATCGGTGCAATACTACATATTTCAGTCTCTCTTCCAAGCTATATTCAAACTTATTACAGCGCAATAAAGTTTGTAATAAACGCATTTACTTCATTCCAAATTTGCACTTTGAAACAAAGATACACTGTATCCAATTAAAATGATATTAAGCTATTTTGAAACTTATCTGCATTGTAATAGGACAGTAGCATTTTAGATATAACAGCAAAAGTGAAGTTCTGTGGTAAATACGACAATGTTGGAAGTCATTATTATCGGTGGTGGCACCACGTTTTCACACTTTGTGTGAACTAACGGTTCTTTCAAATTAGATCTGACGTACTTATGCATTACTGTTGTGCTTTAACAATTGTTATATTATTTAACTTAATGGCATTTATTGTGATATTTGCATAGGAGTTGCAAATAAATATACTACGACAATACACACACCTCCATCTATTCCTAAAGTAAGCGTAGCTTGTGTTATGGGTACTAAGATAACTGATGAATATTTTTATAAATAGTATATATATAAATAGTTATAATATACGTATAAACACCCAGACTCTGAAAAACATTCATGTTCATCACACAAATATTTTCCAGTTGTGGGAATCGAACCCACGGCCTTCGACTCAGAAAGCAGGGTCGCCGCCCACTGCGCCAATCGACCGTTAATATAATAATAGTTTAGAATGTAAGTATAGACAGCAATCTTAAATTAACGCAACACCTAGCTTTATTATAGTGATTCAACACATAGTTCATAACAAACGGCTACAATAAAGCCTTAACATTTATATGCGGGGCTCAATTCGGAAATGTCTCCCACAGCCGAGAATCGAGATGTGCCCACAGTCTCCTCATAAATTAGAATCACGATCTCATTACCATCTGACTTTAGTTTGTAATCAGACAAAATGTTCTGTGATTCAATAGATAAAGGAATAATATAATTCTACGTTCAAACGTATTGGTATGTGGATATTGTTGGCTTGTTTATTAAATTGATGCGTTATTTGAAAATAATACCTATTTTTCATCCCGAAAAATTCACATTTCCCACGGGATCCATTGAATACGTTACATACTACCTCTTTTCGGAAAACGTAATTATAAAATTACCTTTTTTAATCGGATTTGAAAGAAATCCAGTATGCAAAAATACAGGGACAAGAGATCTGGGACCTGCTGATTTACACGCTATGAGCATTGAATACAAATGTGGCATACAGTCGGAATGGTTTAGCAGAGTTTTGTTATCTTCAACAAGCAGCACCTTTCAAAATAATATGAGAGTTCTATTTCGACGTTATGCTACGTATTAATAAGGTCAAGTATCTTAAAGTAGTAAACTACGATAGCTTGGTAATGGAAAATAAACTTTACTATTTCAAATTTACGAAATTCTGATATTTATTGCTTAAATGAAATTTTTACAACACAATCTTTTTAACACTTTTGTTCCGACTTATCTTTTTCCTTTTTTCTTGACAAGACAAGTGACATTCCAAAAGTTACTTACCTATATCAAAAGCGGCGATAGCCTAGTGGTTAGAGCTGCCCGGCCTGCAGTTCTGATAGGAACCAATAATGTTCTCAAAAGAGTGTGAAGTCTGGTAGACTTCACACCCTGACTTGGCCAGTATCTACTAAGATCTAAACGTTTTGTCATTATGAGTGGAGACCCGTGCCCTGGTTTGCGTTATGAGATTGTATATGTTATACCATATTATATGACCAAGGCCCTGAAAAAAGCCTAGACCTACTATTGCAATTTTGTATCAGTGCTCGTATATATAAAATTTATTATTTTCTAAAAAAAAAGCAAAAAATACTTACTCTCTGATGTCGTCAAATTTAAATTCAAATTTACTTTATTCATCTAGGTCTGTCACAGGCACTTATGAAGCGTTCATATCATGGAGCCCTAGAGCTTTTCTCATGGCAAGTTTTTAAGCTCCTATCTACAAAGGTTGCCTGTAAGAGATTGCTTGCAGCAATAAGGCCGCCTTTGCATGTCTACATTGTGTACTGTATACTCCTTACTGTTTCTTTTCCTGTATGTTATACGTGCAATAAAGTGTTTCTTCTTCTTCTTCTTCTTCTCGCCCCATCTGACGCCCGGTGACGCTGTAACAACCCCTAAGGTGGTTTTCTGTTTATTGTTTATTAATTTTTTTCATGTACATAAGAGATTGCTTGACGCTCTGTCGGGACATTGCAATAAATTTATCGAATAATATATTAAATTATTCCGTTACTGAATTTAAATTATTATGGTTAAATAAAATTATTATTAATACAATAAATCAAAATAGGTACAGACATCAAATTTGTCAACTCAAAAGATAATAATTTTGATCTATAATTATATTAACCAGTTATAGAATTAAGATTGGATGTCATTTACAATGTTAATGTTATATTACGTAATAATCGGTTATCGGCTACTGTCCTTCTGAAAGAGAAAGGAAAAGAATAAATGCTCATGTTCAGGTTTTAAATGCTCATATCACAATACCACGGCCAAAAATTGCATGTCCATTGAGTGACCTTAATAAAGACACCTTAATATTCCGAAGTTATGCTAGGTTTATTAATACGGCACTATAAGTAAGTATTAACACATCATCTATATATACCTACTAGTCATTTGTTGCCCGTAGTGCATACCATCTCGGTGAAATAAGGCAATTAGTTCGTGATGTTGAATGAGTGAGTCACACTCGTAGCGTTCACACGATCTGCCTCCCATCAGGAGATCCTTGGTTTGAGTCTCAGTGTTGTAGTTATTGACAGTGACAGCCGATCGGCGCAGCAGGCAGCGACCCTTCTGATTCCAAGGCCGTGGGTTCGATTCCCACAACTGAAAAATTTTTGTGTGATGAACATGTTTTTCAGTGTCTGGGTTTATATGTAAATTATAAGTATTTAATTATTTATGTATACTATTCATATAAATATTCATCAGTATGTGTACCCATAACACAAGCTACGCTTACTTTGGGGCTAGATGGCGATATGTGTATTGTCGTAGTCTGTTTATTTATTATTTAGTTATTAGTATAGTTTGCAATATTCTTAATTTAAATTAAAAAAAAATTGCGGTTATCATTATGTCGTCATCATAAATCATCATAGCCTTTAACAGTCCGCTGCTGTACTAAAGGTCTCTTCCAACGCGGTGGTTGGCCGATTATCATCTCGCTGGGCAGGTGGTTTGGTGATCCCAGTAGATTTTGGTACTAGCACAGATTACAGGGCAGGAAATGGCCCTTCTCCGTTATATTCACTTAATCGCCTCGCGTTAGTGGTGGTGTTAACTTTACTCTGATCTGCCACCACCGCTTTTAGGTTATGCTCTGATTAACTTCTTAATATCAATATTATAATTTTAAAACGCATATGACATACGAAACGGTGATAGCTCATTGAGTAGGAGCTCGATCTCACTTTCAGGGGGCAGAGTTCGAATCCCATGCACCTCTAACTTTTCTAAGTTATGTGCGTTTTAAGTAATGCAAATACCACTTGCTCCAACGGTGAATGAAAACATCGTGAGGAAACCTGCATGCCTGAGAGTTGGACATATTCTTCTCAAAGGTGTGTGGAGTCCACCAATCTGCACTGGTACAGCGTGGTGGAAAACGGCCTTCCCCTTCTCAGTGTGGGAGGAGACCCGTGCTCTGCAGTGGGCCGGTAATGGGTCGATGTGATGAAAACGCATATAAGAATTTTCGGAACCTTCAACCTTTCTTACCAACAAGAGAGTAAGCCTTTTCCAACATCATCATTATCACCAAAGCCATACAATCGAGGTAGAGCATTGGCTTGATTTCCATCGGCGGCTTTCAGAAGCTACCTTCCAACTACCAACTCCCAAAAACTTATGACTCTCTCTACTCCGACCCCTAGGTAGTTTTGGACTCTTCGCTCCTACGAGAGCCTTTTTTTTTCTTGGAAATCCTCGTACCGACTGTTTCTAATCAGTGTGACTAGCCACTTACATGTGTGCACAGCATTTACTACAAAATAACCGATATTAACAATAATAAAAATACAAAAAGTTAAACAAAACTAATATTAGGATGAGAAGAACTAAAAAATAACAAAATAAAACATTTATTTATTACAGTCCAAAAGTGCAGTCCGAATTGCTTGACCAGGCAGAATTAATAGCACGTTTAAAATCCTTTGGCCTCTGACAAAATAGATCAATATTATTATTTGCGCGAGCAAGATCATTTTAGACACGACTTAGGCGATTTAGAGCGGCATTCCTACCCAATTTTGTTCTACTGCTGTTTACGTAAAAAGTATTGCGTATAGCAACTCTATGTATTTTCTTCTTAGCAGACAAAGAAAGGGTATGCAAAAGTTCAGAAGCTTTCAAATTAACATATACGAGCTTCTGTAGAAAAGTCATATCAGTGCAACGTCGGTCTACGAGGGAAAGCATATGGAAGTGTTTCAGCATAGCCTGGTATTCCGAACGATAAGGACAAGTACGGTCACGATAGGTTAAGAATTTTAAAAACCTGCACTGGACTCTTTCTATCCTAGCAATATGAATTTGGAACTAAGGATTCCAAATTGACGATGCGGTATTGGGTTTACATAAGTCCAGATTTAAAAAAATGCGTTTCTATTGTGTGTATTTCAATCAAGTATTACTTTACGCAACTAATTGTGAGGTTGTGAATGCTACAAATACAATTAAGCTATCCATCTCGAGAAATTACAATTACACAATAATTAATTTAATATAAACAATAGATTAATCAAAGCGAGGTTACTCCTACTCGAAGATCACTTCAATCTGTACCTCATATTATAAAGGTGAAAAATCTGCCTGTATGTTTTGTTTCTTTGTAAAAACGAGTTGCTTCGGATTTGATTTTTTGTATTTTTCACCACCTTTTGTATATTACAAGAAGCAGTAACATCTATACTAATATTACAAAGAGAAAATTTTTATTTTTTGATTTGTTTTTTTTGTTATACCCAAAAGGCTCCTCAAGTCCAATTTTCCATAGGCCCGAAGTACTAAATACATTAAAAAAAAATTAAAGGTCCTTAAGCAAAATTGCAATAATGTAACCTAATGTAGTAATATATAATATATTAAAATGAGATCGGGAACAAGGCGGAATGCATTGGCGGATTGGAAGATAACTAAACCTGTTAAAATAAACACATTTAAAACCCAATCAAAACCGTTTAACGCGGCAGCGTACCGTAACGCTCATAAGAGATGAGCGCTGTATAGATTTAAGTGAGAGGAATTAATTATTTCTCACTCCGGAAATAACAAGGCTGTGGAACGTCTTCAAAAGACCTATGCCGACATATTTGTCATTATGATAATGATCATCATTTTCATCATATTGTCAAAACTAATACAAACGGCGACAATCAGCCGTCAAGATCAGAATGTTGACGGCGGATTGGCGCAGTTGGCAGCGACCCTGTTTCTGAGTCCAAGGCTGGAACAATTCGCAAAACTGGAACAATATTTGTGTAATGAACATAACTGTTTCTCAGTGTCTGGGTGTTTATCTGTATATAATAAATTTTTATGTATATTATTCATAGAAATATTCAGCAGTCATCTATGTACTGAAAACTAAAGCTTACTTTGGGCCTAGGTGACGATGTGTGAATATTCGCAGTACTCTTATTTATTTATTAAAACAAACTTTACATAAAGCTTTGTCGAAGTTTTACGTAAATAAAAAATTTATTCGTTAGACTTCAGCCTAAGATGTAAAAGATCAACTAAAACTCTTGTCTCTGCAATTGCTTGTGTGTACGCAGCCTTAGTACCTAGTATTTTAGTACACATATTCGTACTTTATAATGTTACCTCCGAGTAATAAACCGACCCGCTGACCCGCGGTGTCAGATCCTCCGCCATTAATGAATATCGCGCATCGCCACAATGCCCTCATGCGCACTAATAACTGCGCGTGCGCAATTAACTGCACTGACCCGAGGTTTACCATGTGCGAAATTTTGCATTGGTATAAATCTTAGAAATAGTGCAATTTATTGAATATCAAAATGGACGTTCACTAAAAGCTTATTGGGAGGTACATTAAGAGCTTACTAAAAGCTAGTGAAGGCTGTACGCGAACACCTGTAAATGTCTTGTAACGTGCACATTGAAAGCAACACATGGTGTATTAAACTAAAGATTTTAAATTAAGATAAAGCAGTAAAAACGGAACCTTATTTGTAGGACATGAAGATATGTCAAATAAAATATCATTTCAAAAATAATTCGGCTTTGAGTTGCTTATCTTAATAAGTCCCTATTTTCGGGATAAGCATTATAAAGTTTTTTTGTTATCGTTATTAAAAAAAAAGGCCAGCGCTTGATCATAACTGTTAGAAAGTAATGACGAGGTCTAGGTATAAGCACGCTTGCCTAGAAAAAGCCTATTCTCTTGCCTTTAAGGTACTCAAGTTATACGTACCAGGCAACACAATTGCCATTGCACATCCTGGCGGTACGTATCAGAAACGTAGATAAAAAATGTTTCGTTTATCTTAAATACTAAATCGCTTAGCGGCACGTTTTTGTCGATAGGCTATCTAGAGATAGAACTAGCCACGGCCAAAGCCCACCAGACAAGACCAGGGAAAATTCAGAAATTATAAATTTCCAAAGTGGCCTTCCGGGAAATAGATCGCGGGACCACCTTCTTAAATTCACACCGCTCACTGCGCCAGGCAGACAGTATTGGTAGACTTCCGAGTAGGCAATCGACGACATCAAGCGAGTCGCAGGAAGTAACTGCGGCCTGGGCCTGACCATGGAGTAATCTACGTCCAGCAGTACGCTTTTATAATATGATTCCTAAGGTGATTTTGGACCTGCCAATGCACAAGTTTAAAGAATTTGTTAAAACACATTTATTACAGCGAGGTTACTATACAATTGATGATTTTTTTAATGACAAGGTTGCTTGGAAGCATCCGGCTCCGCTTTCAGCTCTCACAAGATAGAAAAATGAATGTTAAAATGCAAAATGTAAATTGTAGATGTTGGAAAAGAGCAACTGCTGAGTTTCTTGCCGGCTTCTTCTCGGTAGAATCTGCCTTCCGAACCGGTGGTAGAATCACTACAAACAGACAGACTTGACGTTTCAAAAGTGCTTATATTAGGCCTACTTGAAATAAATGAATTTTGAATTTTGAATTTTTTGAAATAATATGGTTTTTGTGCCACATGAACACTAAAATTATTATTCAAGTATCGTTCAAAGACATAAGAGATCCGTGTGATAACGCGGAGATAGCTTAGTCACCTGTTTAATGAAAGGTTGTCTCTTCATCAACAGCATCATTATATCAACTAGTAACCGGGCCACTGCAGGGCCTCCGTCTTTCACACATGACAGTGGGTTAGGCAGTATTCCACATGTATGTTCACAAAAATGTATATAAATTTAAGAGAGAATGTGACTGCAATAATTTGAACATTAGAAGCAAAAATAAACTTGAAGTGCAATATACTTGACTACATAAAATAAGTAATTAATTTAAAGGAAATATTACAATAAATTACCAGTTGATACATTGGAGATGTCTCTGTAAAAGTTCAAAGTTTGTATTAAACGTAAGCTTATAGAAAAGTCCTATTATAGTATTCAGGACTACGTCAACGATAAAAATGCTGGGGTGTAAATTATTGCTCTAACCAGGTTGCTTCTTTAATAGTTTTTAAAGGACAATGTGAGATGGTGATAACAAAGAAAAAAAAACGGGTAAGTTTGTTGTGGGCTTCTTCTTAGCTTAAGTTTTAAGTGGACGAATTTATTTATCGCCATCAACACACTCCTATGTCATATTTAACATGTAATGTACGCATCAAAAGTGCCATCTATGTGCCGATTTGAATAAAGAAATATTTGACTTTGACTTTGACCACCACGCTGGCCCAGTCCGGATTGGCAGACTACCACACCCCTCGAAATCAGAAGATTATCTACGTAGGTTGTTTTCGTAGTTATTCATTTCGGGGCATACATAAATACATAATAGCTTCGTAGCTTTAGGTTTAAGTTGGCGAACGAAGTTATCACCATCCCCTTACAATTATGAAAACATGTATATATGAACGCTTCATAAGTGCCTGTGATAGGCCAAGGTTAGTAAAGAAATTTTGAATTTAATATACAGAAGAACATAATAATATTAAACATGTAGGTACCTATATTATAGCACTCATATGTCTTCAAAAAGTTTTCTAGGAACCTCGGAGTTCCAATGCAAAAAAACCTTGTTCGTTTTAAAGTCAGTTAGCACCCAGGATTATCTTCACAAAATGCAAGTGTTACAAAGATAAGATCGACAAATATCGCCTTCACAGGTACAATTTTTATCCTGAAAACGTGACTTCAGTGTTTGTTTTATGTAAATTAGCGATTTGTACGACCCGGGCTCCACTGCCCACCATTGATAATTCTTTATTTTGCTATAGTATAACTTAAGAATGCAGTACAATTGCGTGTTATTCGATTTCAGACCTTAATGTGTACACGAAAAAGTACCATTTAGATCTAGTGGTGTTGATTCAAAATGTCAAAGACCAGAGTTATGTTGCTAATAAAAAATGTATTGTTCAAACACTAACCGTCTACACCACTAGAGTAAAACTAGGAGTCGCCTAAATCGAATGCCTTACCTTATTAATCAGCATTTTAATAGGAGACTTATACGATATAAGACATTTTAATTACATGGTATTTATGTGTAAATAATACAGTGTGTACTAAATGTAGTATTACCTAAAAGCAATGTATTTTACGAATGCCTTAAAGTTAAAATTACTTACTACTACATGGTAGGCGACTTTCGTGTTTCCAGTAAGTTGTTTGTTAAACAAAAAACAAAATTAAAGTTAACCCAACACCCGTGGGGTAGAGTTCCGTTCTTAAATATTTGACTTTTGAAGTCCGGACAATTATCATCACGGAAAGTAAACGTCGGTATGCGAACGTCTTGAGCCTTAAGTTAAAAGTGAAAAGATCGATTTTCCTTCGACATAAGAGTTTTAATAATTTTGTTAAAAATTGGTTTGTATTTTCTGGCGCCGTGTTTTCTCAGTCGTGAATAACTGTATCATTGGGTTTGACGAAACTCCGATGATTACTTAATTACTTTTTCAACTGGATAACAATAATTTTCAAGTTCTCACATGTGAAAAGTGATCTGAGGAAATACGAGTATGTAGTTTAATGTACGGGTAAAAAGTACCTACTTATAAAGATAATTTGAATTTTTTTGCGAAAGGGTTTTGAATTTTTGAGAGAATATAATAAAGCTGAAGAGTTAAGTTGTTACTAGCAGTCTGATTAAAAACCTTTTTATTATCGATAGTTAATTTGTTTTAAATGGTTTTTCGCTATTTAGTATCGCTAGTGATAATATGATAATGTGTGCTACGAGACGAGGAAACGAAATAATGACGTTGATGGGTGATGCGACACAGTGGGTCGGAGTGTAGAATGACGGATGAAAGTTTGCATAGAAAAAGTTACATATATTTATATTGAAGAAATTTTGTTTGTTAGCAAAATTGTGTGGGTTATAAGAAGCCAACCGGTTGGCAACTTGTTGAAAAGGCTTCTGAATACGAGGCCATCCGTGTGTGAAATGAAAATCAATGTTTTATATTGAATTAAATTTAAATGGCCTACATTGCGCACGTTTTTTTATTAATAACAAACACGGAACTGCTTCTATGTAATAACGTGTATGAACATGTTCCAAGGACTCCCAAGGCAGCATTACATCATGTAACGATCATCATGATGAGAAAATTAATACATAAATTATAATAACCATTTATATTGTTAGTGCGAAACCTTGTGTAGCTTATTTTAATAGATTTTCCTCGCTCAGGTTATTTTTATGATTAAATGATGCAGATCCAAATTTTTTATAGAATTTTATATTTATTTATTTATTAACAGCACTTACAAAATGCAATTTACAAGGTTTTAAATATAGAACACACACAAAAACATGGACCGACATGCACGTCAATTACAAGTGCACATAGCATTCACAAGGCGTCATGTAAACTTAATTTGACAAAAGATTCAACTCACCTATACGAAACTTTATTTCAGATGCAAAACTTGAACTTATATATAAAGAAGCGGTACCTCGCGACTTCGTCCGCGTATAAGTCAACCCTAAAAGATAGACTATCGCGGACTTTTTTTTAGACATTTGAAAGTAGAACAATTTTGTGATACATGATTTTATCGAAACCGTTTACGAAGCACACTAAGCGGAAGCTCTCAAAACGAAAAAAGGTTTATATGGTTTTATGAAACAGAAGTAAAAATCGAACTTTACTGCGCATTATAATAATATTCCATTTAGGGTTTAAAAATCGATTCAATAATCTTAATTCTATACTTGGAAAATAGAAATGATAACTAATGTTTTTATTGAACACTGTGTTTTAGAGTACGACATACATAAATAAATAATAAATTTAAAAAATTAAATTAAAATAATTTTAATTAATTTAAATAAAATTAATTATTAAAATAATTATAATTTAATTTATAAAAAAGTAATTAATTAATTTAAATAATTAAGTAGCCACAAAAATTGCTTGCGTTGAACTCATTTTATCACGCTAGTTTTATTACTAGCTTGACTTATTTGTCTTATAGTATTTAAGAATGAAAAGTTTCAATTTCATTATTACTTACTTCCAGACAGACGTCTGAATTTTTCACATAAAGAACCGACGGCAAGTCGCTCTCCCAATAAAAGCTTAATGCTTTTTATTGGGAGAGCGGCTACAACCAAAACCTTTCATTCAAGAAGGGTATGGTACATCCGATCAATAAATTCGAGATCACGAAACTTATGTCCCCGGTAACGAGTGCACATCAGGTGGTCCTATTAATGTAGGAAATAGTAATTATACAACGGTCTCAGCGAAACTTAAAAAACTTTTAAGTTATTTTACTGTGTAATATAATTACGGAATATAAAAATAATATCATCGTGTGTCTCTGTGTGTGTGTGTGTGTCTGTGTGTTTGAGGTTTTATAAGGTTTACTTTAGAATAACTAGTAAGTTTTCTGTGTTATCGTAGGTAAATTACCGCAACCTCCTTTGAATTATGGATCTACATTTGTATGAATTTCATTTCATTTCATATATGGGTTTTAAAAATCCTATTATCTAGTAAGCAGCCGAGAAAGCAGTAGAATATATGAGCAAAATGTGCTTTTAGTTTAGGTATCACACATATTGTAATCCTTGTTCTTTTTCAAGTTCCTTGATTAAAGACAAATCTATAGTTTTATGTTTTTTTAGAATTATACTTTGTATAAAAAGTGACCCTGAATGTGTATTGTATTTGTAAGATATATTTATATCATTCCGCGATCTTGATTCAATTAGGCATAGAGATGTATTTAACCTGATTTTTTTAAATAATGTTTATTAATAACATTTTAATAGATATACACGTGTAACATTATATATATATATTTTAAAGCTTTTATATTAATTGAATTTTCATACGAGTGATGCGAACGCGCGGTCCATATCATATCGAAAAAAGTGAACGCGTAAAATCGATTATGCCCGTAACAATTATAACGCGAATGGGCACAGACCATAAGTAATTGCTTGTTGTAAATCAATATGTAATTACTTGTCTATTGACAGATGATGTGTGCTCTTCTTTGTTCTTTGTAATCTGTTGTGACT
Organism: Pararge aegeria; assembly: GCF_905163445.1. Taxonomy (NCBI): domain Eukaryota; kingdom Metazoa; phylum Arthropoda; class Insecta; order Lepidoptera; family Nymphalidae; genus Pararge; species Pararge aegeria. The sequence continues at coordinate 1,415,632 of NC_053195.1, read as the reverse complement.
GCTTTTACTTGACTGACGCAACAGCTCATCAATTATGGCTTATTGTGGCTTATTTTTTATTTCGCCAATAAATCAAACTTTATATCTAATTGATACTGCCATTAATATGGGATGTCCAGTTTTTAATAATCTCGTCACGACTTGCAACGAACATAATTATTTGCTACTTAACATTTAAAAAAATATGAACACTTGATTAGGAATGCCATCTCAAAATGTTACATAATTTTAATTGACAACGCAAGAAACTTGAATAGGTAAATTGCAAAATATTTTTTTTAGACAGAAATAAAATAGCTGCATTTATTTCTTGTTTGTTGGCTGTAATAACGTAAGTGTGTGTGATACTTTACCAAAGATTTAACAGATGTCATGAACGATTTATCAGATCGCAAATGATCGCAGACCTAGTAAATATTATCATAAGTCGTTCAGCTATTCAATGTTAGTCGTCACTAGAACCGATATATATAAAAAAAAAATTAAAGTACAAAATTATCATAATTTTAAACAAAATTTCAGAAAGTTTCATTTATGATTCCAAACACACTTTTCACTTTTACTTTTTATGTATCGGGCGATTTTCAACTAAGATTTTTTTAATGAGACCACCAGGCGATCTCATACAGTGGTACTTGCTTCCGTGTCTTATGTCGCTTCTCTTCATTGGGTCGAAATATCGACAGTTACAATCATCATCATGATATGCACTTTTCAATTTTGCATTAACCGTATTTTTTGTTAAGAAAAACGTACAGAAATGTGAACTATACCAGAATACATTTTATAAGAAGTTTCTTGGTTCTTATTTTCCCTTATATAGATTAAAATTACGCTGTAGTTTGTTTTATTCCTCAGTCGGAAGTAGAATTACAGGAGTCGGGAGGCTACCGTGCGCTAAACAATCTAACTCACCGCAACTGATTTGCGAAATAAAACGAGACCGGATTACAGACGGCGCCGGGGTAATGGGATAGGGATGGCCTCGCACGATATCGATGGTTTGAGCTTTTATAAAATAAATATTTGTTATCTGCCATAAAACTTGATCAATACGAAATATTTTCTCGTATATGGGACGAGAGTTATAATAGTTTGTAAAAGAGAAATTAAATGAATTATGAAATGAAAATAATTTGCAAGAAGTTTAAGAGTGATACAATATTGTTGATATTGTGCCTAACCATGTTCTGCAAGCTGACATGCGATAAATATTGGTAGATAAGTTTTCGGTTTACTCATGGCATATTATTAAATACACACTAGTAAAGATTATTTTAATGAACGTGAAACAAAGAAAAGATAATATATATCTAAAAATAATATTATAATAATAATAATAATAATAATAATAATCTTTATATCAGTCATTTGTCCATATCGTGTTAGTAGAACAATGAAGTTAAACCTATGTTAGTACTTAACAACTAAAAAACAACCTTATTCTATGCACAAAATTACTTATAGTCTACTTATAACACCCCTATAGCGCGTGTGCACACCATCCCAGCTTCCCCAGAGAGAGCTGTCCAGCCTGAATGCCAGTGTACTGAGGAGGATGCTGGTGCTGCTCACGAGCCTGCTCATCATTAACGCAGCACGCTTGCGGATGATCGCGTAGAAATCATCTACCCGCGCTTCCGCAAACATCTCTGACGCGCTGCAGCGTCGTGGCTTCTTCAACACCGCCCTCAGCACATTGTTGTACTGAACTTAATATATTTTCTTGGCAGTTTTATACTAACAGGAAGATATACTACTTACGTGCCTTAACAATATCACACGATCTTAATATTATGATAGTGGGTTTAACTTTACATTGTGTTTAATCGACATCGATAAGCTCTTCTGAAATCGCTACCATCCCTCTCAACCGACAATTCCGCATAAAGTAATCATTTGTCTACTTGACTAAACTGAATTATATTATTTTTATTATTATTTAATGACGCCCGCTATAATTGGAGACCGAGGCGGCTTCTGTTCTAACCCAACTCATTGCTCTGAGATTATTCATATCATCGTTGTTAAGGGAAAGCCTTTCTAGCTACAATATTAACCGCAACAAAGTATCTTAAGATAAATGATAAACTTTTAAATTTATCATGGTAAATTATAAATGTACTAGTTACTTTCATAAAAATAAAGAGGTTTTACACAATTTCTACTAGGAAACTATTAAGGTATCAACCAGAACGATAACTATTACGTATAACGTATTTTTTTTGTTACAACTATTAAAAACATATATTAAAAAAGCTAGTTAATAATACTGTTTATTGTACTCATTTGTACTAATATTGGTCTACTAACGTTATAAAATAAGTTAAGACTAATGATTAAAGACATGAAGCTGTTTCTTAGGCCAAAATCTTTAAATCAGTGCGTATGAATCTTCTAGGCAAGCGTGCTGTACTTTATAACTCTACTTTGCAGTACAATAATTTAATTAATACCGTAAAATAAATATTAAATATAGGTACCTTAATGTATATTTAGTCATCATCATCATCACATAAACATCAGAGAAGGGGTTAATTTCCACCACGGTAGTCCACCACACTGGCCCAGTGCGGATTGGTGGACTCCACACACCTTTGAGAATATTATATGGAACTCTCAGGCATGCAGGTTTCCTCATGATGTTTTCCTTCACCGTTGAAGCAAGTAATGTTTTAATAACTTAAAACGCGCATAACTTAGAAAAGTTCTAGGTGCGCTGGGAATCGAACTCGGCCCCCCGGAAGTGAAGTCGAGCTAGTACCTACCGCTTTCTAATATTTAGTAAAGTCTCAGAATTAGGTATACCGGAGACAACCACGCTAGAGTTTCACCACAAGTGTGGAGATGCGATGCGTTATAGCGAACTGCCAAACACCTTTTCCTAAAGATGTTTGGCTTCACCGTTAAAGCAAGTGATATTTTAATTGCATAAATTATAAATGCTCGTAGCTCTGAAAAATTAGAAATGCGATCCGGTCATCCGCTCGCGCTACGCATTATTAAAGTTTTTTTTTTAATTCTAATTTTCGAATCGCTCACCCTTAAGCACTGTATTATTAGATTACGATGTAGAATCACACACAACTCGTGACGGCAGAGTTCGCACGATATTTATTTTATGGCGTGCGTGACTCTGCATATGCCTTCAATTCGTTTTCTGTATGATTTAATTCAGATTCTAAATATTGTATTTCTCGCTTTTAATTCGGGTAAATATCAATAAAACCATTAAGTCTTCAACGCCATCTTTCCATGTGAAGCTCTTAGTGCCTTATTACTTTTAATTCACTTGACGCCTTCACTCGTCTCAATTTTAATAAACCTAGCATAACTGCGGAATATTAAGGTAGTGTCTTCACTCAATGTACAGGTAATTTAGCCGTGCTATTGTGATATGAGAATTTAAAACCTGAACATGAGCATTTATTCTATACTAGCGTACCCAGCCCGCTTAGCCGGGCTAGATTTTGCTTTATTTTATTTAAACAATAAACTAACATCATTAAATTTTCTCTCCGTTTTTAAATTAAGGTCTCATAATATATTAAATCCTTTTTTCTCTCCGTATTCATTCTCTTCTATTCTCTTCTCGAGCGGGTGAAGATCATTATCTACACCCATGTACACCCAACAATAAAATATCATCATAGTGAATAAAAGCTGTATTTGACAGTTCAAAAATAGGAGTGCTCCGATTTTTACCAAACTTTCACTGAAAGTTTCATTGAAATCGGTCCAGCCGTTTCGGAGCCTATACGGAACATACTCGTACCTACACACTTTCTCTTTTATATATATATAGATTACAAGATATTACATAAACATTGTAAGTGACATCCAATCTTGTGTATATTGAAATTACTATATTTCAAGCAGACATTTTTTAAAATTCTGTACCTGTTTTAATTAATTTTATTTAACCATTTTTTTTTTTTTAAATAATCAGAATTAAAAATAAATTCGGTAAATATTTCGCAATGCCCCGGCAGGGCGTCATGTAATCTCTTATGTAGGTATGTTATCATCATATCAACCCATTACCGGCCCACTATAGGGTACGGATCTCCTCCCAAAATGAGAAGGGGTTAAGGCCGTAGTCCACCACGCTGGCCCTGTGCGTATTGGTGGACTCTACACACAAAATTATGGAGAACACTTAGGCATGCATGTTTCACCGTTGAAGCAAGTGATATTTAGTTACATAAAACGCACATAACTTAGAAATGTTAGAGGTGCGTGCTGGTATTCGAATTCGGCCCCTCGAAAGGTAAATCGAGCTCCCACCCATTGTCAAGCGAGGAGTATGGACTTAGTTTAACTGCCTTACCATTACTCCGCTTACCTTATCCCGCTACCATCTTAGACTGCATAATCACTCATCACCAGGTGAGATTGCAGTTAAGGATTTAATGATCGGTTAACAGACAGGCTGATGTTTTGTGCAAAAAATGAGCCAGCCCTTCTATCAACAGATGAGGTAATCAAGCGCTTCACCTGTCACTTCTTTTGGTACTTATTAACAGAGGCAGAATAAATTAAAATAAAGAAGAAGAACAGTTTTTGCAGGCAAAACATTAAGGAATACGTCTAGTAAGAATTTTACTGTAAAGGACAGGCTGTGTGTAAAAATTAGGTTAGTTGGTGACTCATCGGTGACAAGGCAATATACAGTAGACTCCAATGTTTGCAACTCTATCACAAAGTTGCCTGTCTTTCGGTATTCTACGAGATATATTTCGGAGATTGTGCTAAGGAACTATTTAGTTTGGTTCCATCTTCACCTTTCTACCAACAGCCTTTGACGGTCGATTGGCGCAGTGGACAGCGACCCTGCTTTCTGAGTCTAAGGCTATCTATGGGTTTGATTCCCACAACTGGAAAAATGTTTGTGTGATGAACATGAATGTTTTTTCAGTGTCTGCGTTTTTATCTGTCTATTATAAGTATTTTATGTATATTATTAATAAAAGTATTCATCCGTCATCTTAGTACCCATAATACAAGCTACGCTTACTTTGGGACTAGATGGCGTTATGTGTATTGTCGTTGTATATTTATTTATTTATTTATTATCGAAAGGTATCGTAAGGATCTGTACCGTTACGTAGTTGATGTCCATTGGACTCGTACAAAGCGTTTTGCTTCCTAATTTGCGTCTGAAATGCCCTTCCGGCTTCCGGCTTTCTCGATACCTATAATATGCGCTCCTTCAAATCTAGAGTTAGGCATGATCACTTATTTTCGGGTGTGATTGCGGTCAAGAGCTAGTCTATACATTTAAAAAAAAAATCGCCCTGTATGCCAATAATATGCCAATCATGCCAAGCGATTAATTTTTAATTATATAAAAGAGAAATGAAATAAGAGAAGATGGATAGACCGCTATATACAGTTAACATAGTATTTAGGTTAGGTAGGTACCAGGTACACATAAACTAACTACAGGTGTCGGGTTCACTTCCCGCGAAGTGGGCGTGTATTAATTACCCCGGGCACCACCCTTGCGTGTAGCGAGCGCGCTCGGTGCCTAGCCGATTTCTATAGTACTAGCATTTTAGTGTGGGAATAATATCTTCGTTTAAAAACTGGCCAAGTGCGAGTTTACCCTGTTTACATGTCCTCATATACATTCCGACATATTCCTCGCACTGAAAAATTTGGCTCTTTTTACAGGCGATGGTATTCCATTTAACATGACGTTGGCTATACTATTAGGTGGATTAAAGTATTTCGTACCAGAAACAAAAAAACCCTTTTTGTTATGGTCATTATCATTCCAATTTGTCTGGAAAAGATGCTTACTGGATTCTAGAAATACTCCGTTACTAACAGATAACTTATTCTGATATGCTTTTATTATTCCAATCTTTATATAGGTGTTTAATTATGAACTTATTACCAAACGAATATTACTATCTTTTTTTTTACAGAAATAAAATCTAAATCTAATCTAAATAAAACAGAAATGAAATTCATCCTACAATTTTAGATAACAATTCTTAAGATGCCTTCATATAACTAATTAAAAGATAAATCATACGAAAATATGTTATATATTATAATTATTATACAAAAGGAAAAGGAAATAGAAGATGATTTCATTGGGCATCCAAATAATTCGTGATCATTCATGTTTAATTAAATATTTATTCGTGTAGGGCGGGGCCGCTCCGCCCTGTGTTATCGATATTGTTTTCTAGATTTCAGATAAGTGGGGAGCCGTTAAATAAGCGATTTTAATTCAGTTTTTATTCATATTGTTTATTACTCAACTCCAGCCGGCGTTAGGGAATAGGGATTTTTTTTTTTTAATAAATATCTTATATCTTTAAACGAGCAATTCTTGTATATATAAAATTGGAATCTCGGAATCGGCTTCAACGATTTTCGATAAATCGATCTAGCTAGGATTTATTTTTAGAAAATGTCATTTTATTTGTGTTTTCCGGTAATAACCAATTTGGTGCAACGAATTTGCACGTGTCAGTTAGTTTATATATATATACTACGACAATACACACATCACCATCTAGCGCCAAAGTAAGCTTAGCTTGTGTTATGGGTACTAAAATGACAGATGAGTATATTTATGAACAATATAAATTAATAGTTATAATGTACATTGTACACACATAAACATTCAGACACTGAAAAACATTCATATTCATCACACAAACATTTTCCAGTTGTGGGAATTGAACCCACGGATTCAGAAAGCAGGATTCAGAAGCAATTCGCTGCCTATTCCGCCAATCGGTCGCTATTAAACTATTGCCATGTCTTATAACAGGCTAGTATAGAGTTAGAGCTTTTACTGACAGAGTTCGTCCGGGGAAGTACTAAGACCATCCAAATTTCTGCCACTGTTCCGGTTTGAAGGGTTGCCGGAGGCTACGCCTCAGGTTGGTTGTAACCGGGCCGGTAGCTTTGGAAGCCCTGCAAAGTGTTGTTTATTACTAACAATCAGCTTAGTCATCATCTTCTTGGTCATCGATCCCAGCTTAAATTTCTAACATTTTAGAATAATCCTTTAAGCCCACCAACCTGTACTGGAGCAGTGTAATTAGTATAAGCAATTTCTCCATAAAAGAGATGGCCTCTGCTAAACAGTGGGATTATGATAGGCTGATAATAATTAATACAATTTCAGTGAAGACCTGTTTATATTTTAACTAACAAGAATTGATTTTAATATCATCCGGTAATTAAACTTAAAATAATATTTTCATCAATCATATATCATAGACGGCCATTAATTTTGACGGCCGAGTGGCGCAGTGGGCAGCGACCCTGCTTTCTGAGTCCAAGGTCGTGGGTTCGATTCCCACAACTGGAAAATGTTTGTGTGATGAACATGAATGTTTTTCAGTGGCTGGGTGTTTATCTGTATATTATAAGTATTTATGTGTATTATATTCATAAAAAAAATATTCATCAGCTATCTCAGTACCCATAACACAAGCAACGCTTACTTTGGGGCTAGATGGCGATGTATTTATTTATTTATTTATTATTTATAGATTTGAATGTAATTTTTATTTTATATCATAGGCTGTATTAACATACGTTTTATCTTTTCATTATATATTATTTGTAAAACTAAAACTGTCCATAGCACGATTAGATTAGCAAAGATTTTGAGTTATATATTGTGATTCATGTATTTTTAAAGCGTGTTTTATAAATAAAATTTCCAGTATTTTATTTTCACTTATAAAAATGGATCTTATGAAACCTGCTGGTTCCGTGGCCATACGTGCCCGACCTCCGCACTGGTCGGATTGTTCGAGCAAAGGTCATATGTTCGATGTTATCGAAACTCATGATGTCAGTGAAATTAAAAGTGACGTGATTCTTTCATTTTGTTATCGATACTACATGCTATTAAGAGGAATAAATGTATAGATTCTAATTTATTTTATGTTAAAAAATTCGTAAGGGTTATCGGTGTATAGGTGTCAATTAATTGACGTGTTTGTTACTTTGCAATAGTGCACCGTAAAGCTACCATCCTATGAAAATGTTACTGTACCGGTGGCAAAAGTAAGTAGGAGAGCAAAATTTTTGAGCAAGACTTTGGCTTCAGTTTCGGGAGGAGTTTTAACCTTTGTACGTACCTCTTCAGTAGTAACTAGTATAGTTACTTGTTACTACTTTTCTACTACTTTGTTACTAGCTATGTGCGTTTTAAGTAATCAAATATCATTTGCCTTAGCAATGAAGGAAAGCATTCTATGATATTGTCAAGGGCGTTTTGTCAAGTGCATTTGTCGTCATGGTAAACGGCCTGAACCCTAAAACAAGACCTGTGCCCTGTAGTAAATCGGTAACGGGATGATAATGATGACGATCGAGGGTTATGTAGGGTCCGTGTGAGTATGTGTTACATAATGCAGTAAAATGCACAAAACATATTTGGTTCGTTGTAACATATACCGCCAGATTCTATAGACAATTAAAGTTTTAAAAGAATGAAAATTTATTTAATTCCATGTCAATGACGTTATAAAAAGATGCATTTAATAGATATAGTGTTAGAAAAACACACACAATTAATGACCACAATAACGAGTACAATAAAATACAAAAAGAAACATAATAGAGAACGGGTTAAGCATACCATTATCTATCGTAAACATCGATGCATAAAACCTAGATGTATAGAAATTACATGTCAAACACAAATATTTCTAATTGAAATAAGCTCATAATTGGAACTATTCTGCTTACATAATACATACAATTTACATGGTAGTAAAAAGATGGCGATAACTACATTCGTAAACTGAACTCAAGCTACAAGGATACAAAAAACGTCCTGATCTTAAAAGAGGCCCATAAAAAAGTTAGTCGGTTTTGCTTTTTGTGATCACCATCTCAAAATATATTTAAAAAGCAAACTGACTTTCATTAAAAACCTTGTGTTATGGCTTTTAGCCAAGCGTAACTAACAAGCGATTTTGTTTTTAAATATTCTTATGGGAAAAGTATCGTTTAGAATAGGTATTTAATTATATATGACACAGAAATATATGAGAGATTAATTACCGTACTATCAAAATATCTAAATATTGTTGCTAAAAATATATCAACAAAATATTGTTTTGAAAATAATTGTTAAGCATTTACTTCGGCTATTTCATGTATATAAAACTGGGTCTAAAATTGGATAAACTATACCTCTGATATTTTTATATCAGCGGCCGCTAAGTAAACAGTTACGTAAAAGCATTCGTATTAATTATGCACGAATACAAGTTGGTTTGTTCAGCTCTTGAAATAAGCTGATTATCGACTCACTCGATTGTAATGGTAATGAGTGAAATTCGAGATAGTTGTCGATAGTTGAGGTAACCATCATTCTTGTTAAATTTTATCTTGAATTATAGGATAACTTTCCTTGTTCTGAGTTACTTAAGACAAATAGAGCGAAGTGTCATAGCTTTGATAACTTTTCTAGCTGTCTGTGTATTTGTGCCATTGTAGAACTGGGTGAAAAGATTTTAGCATAATGCAATCATTACCTTTATATATACGAATACTAAAAATGACAAAAATGCGAAAGTGCTTATATATTTGGTCGACTTTTAAACTATTCCGTCTTGTGGGGTGCATCAGTTGCTAGTTACCCTTCCTATAAATACTTACCGCCAAGCGTAGAAATCGATCACAGGGTATGGGCTTAATATAACAGCCATACTTTTAACAGGTTAGCCCGCTACCACCTTAGACTACATTATGACTAACCAGCAGGTGAGATTACAGCTAAGCGTAAACGTTCAGAGCAATATAAAAAAAAACTGTACATTTTATCCTGATATAGTTTCTAACAAGGTGGCTACCCAACCAATTATCGATACGTAGCATGGCGACATCACTATTTGAATAATAAAATAGCAATTGTATTTCGTTTGTCTTACACTTTTAATAAGAGTTGTGAAGATTGTTACAAAAATAACAAGGCACTTTTAGTTTTATGCAAATGACCACTTGTTTTATGATTTTAATATCGCATCGTTATAAAGCAGAGTTAAGTGACATGCGTTACTCTGTATGTGTTTCTGAAATTAAATTTCTTTAGATTTTCTGTGATTTGTAACCCAATGACGCGAAAGTGAGATAGAATATTATACAGAATACAAAACATTTGTTTCCTATTTTAATTACCATGAAAACTGAATAATAGTATAAGTTAAAATGCTTGCTGAAAATAATAACCCTTACAATTTGTGTGTGTTGTCGTAGTATATTTATTTACTTTATTTATTCATTGTATTACCAGGAGTACTCTATGAGTCTGTAGCCATCACAAACTCTGGCAGGCTACTCATTTAGAAGTTTCACTTGTACCATGTGTGAATTAATGGCACGGAATATCCTTTGTCTGTTCCCTAACATTTTTAAAAACTGTGTAACCCGTATACTTTTATAATACCAACTAACGCGGATTTGCAATGTTTTTCTGAAGTTTTGCCCTAATCGTGCAGTAGATAACATAGTCAGAAATATGATCAAGTATAACGGTAGGTATTTTTTTTTGGTAGAAAAAAATTCGTAGACTTATTAATAAGGTAGTGCTGTTTGAACCTCCTTTTGGAATACTTACTATATGTATCGCTATGAAGCGATAAGGCCGCCAAATTGTATACGTTGTTTTGTTATACGTACTTTCTTTTTTTATGTACTTTTTGTGGTGTGCAATAAAAGTATATTCATTCATTCATTCATGTTAAGGAATGATATGAATGAAATGATATACGTATTTTTCGGTTTTCTATTATATTTTTAAAGCTTTCCTTATTCTTGTTGTTTTATTTTATCTTTAAAGATATCGAGAGATAATATATAGTGCTGTTTAGATTCACTGGAATCGTGGGATTTGGCATGAAGATGTCTCCGGCAGCCGCTTTAGGCGTCATATAAATAAATCTCTTTGTTTACTTAAGAGGTTTTTCATTAGCGTAGAATATATTTATTAACGAAATCGTTGCACAATATCAAAGGGCCGGTACGGCGCGGAGTTCAAATTACATAACACATAAATACAATGGACGCGCTTATTTACGACTGGCTTTAAACTAAAAGCTCGTAGCTTTTATTGCTGAAGTGCGGCGCGGACTTGCTTCAAGACTTTTTTTTTAATAATACGGTAATTAATATTCTTGACATAAATGAGTCCATACGAGGAAGATTGTATTTCTTATAATGAAGTTAATTTTTCAATTATTGTATGGTAAATAATTCTAGATCACCTTCGATATATATTTTCCTCCTTATATTTAAAGATTAACAAACCTAAATAATGAATGAATTAATTAATTAATATACTTTTATTGCACACTACAAAAAGTACATAAAAAAAGAAAGTACGTATAACAAAACAAGACTTCTTCCAGACCACTAATGGCGAAGAAAACAAATACAGAAAATAGGTTGGTGGTGCACATATACATATACTCATAAAATAAATATATCATTACTTAAATAACTATATATTAAATATATAAAATAATGTTTGAAAAATATTTCCACTAAATAGTAATGTAGAGGACACAAATCTTTAATTCCCACTAATATATCCTTGGGCGCAATTTCACATGGTGGTAAGCTAATTTGCTACGGGGCAGTCATACTATGTTCAAACCCCTAAGTGGTTTCTCCGTTGCTGGTAGGGCTTAAAACCTTCCCATCAGACAACGATATGTTTGAAGTAATAAGATGGCACTAAGATGCATTTCGGATTGCTTCTAAGACATAGTTTTATGTAAAATATTATACATATAATCAGATTCTATGTAGCATCACACCGGAATGTTCAATTGATTGACAGGTCTTCTTTGATAGTAGGGTGGTAACTTGCCACGGCCGAAGCCCCCAGAAAAACACCTTTCTAATTGAAACAATTTAAAATAGCGAAGAGATTCTAAGTTCTAAATCACTTTTGAGATATAAGGCCGGTATCTAGCGGTACAAACATAATATGCAGCTGGGGATATTCGCTATTTTAAAAGTAATTTAATTTGAAAGTATATGTCTTAAGTCTGCGCTGCCAAGAATATGTAGTCATATAGTGTGGATATATAGGCAGCACTAATATGCGGGGATGCGCAGGTCGCGCGGTGACCTGCGATGTTTGCGATATATTGCGTCGACGGACCGATACTGACCGTAGACAATATGCGCCATTAGTCATTTTATCGCTAGTCTGCGTTGAAATTAAGACTGAGTTAATTTAGTTGATATTATGCGCGCCTATAGCGGTAAATGAATTGTTTGAATAAAGATTTTTTTAAGTTTCAGGTTTTTATAACAAATCTCGACGAGCGTAATATAATTGTTAGTATCGTAAAGATATTCAAGCTTAATGCGATTTCTAGTTTATTTTAGAATAAAAAAATTGGTTGCCTGTAAAGTCGGTATACGGGCGAAAGTTTTACGTGACAACGACTTTGAGTGGTAAAATAATTTTAATGTGAATATTCATTCGTATAGTAGGAAGAAGGATGAAATAATAGTAACAATTTAAAACATTTATTTATACAAAGAATTATATTAAAACATTAATTTATACAAAGAATCTCGCACTGAATTTCATATTAACAAAATTTTATTTTTACCTTTACACATTCATACGTATTTATATACAAATATACATACAATAACTTGCAATACATTTGCGTACAATGAAACAGCGTTTACTACAAAGGGACGCGTGCCTTTCACTTTTTATGTCTGTCTCTCTCGCTCTTAGGCGGGCTAACCATGCCCGAGTGGAAGGGACGTGTGCCTCTCACTCGCTCTCATTGTGAGCGCATAACGTGAGCGGAGCGTAACGCAGTTTCTTGAAGTGTCACCCGGCAAACCAATTTATAAGACGTTGTCACGTCAAAAATATTATCCCTCCTACAACTCGATTAAATTTAAATTCAAAATGTTTCATTCATGTAGGCCTCATCACAGGCACTTATGAAGCCTTCATACATTTATCATGTTAACACCAATGTTAAGTGATGGTGATAACTGCATTCTTGAACTTAAAACTAAAGCTACGAGGGTTCCAAACACGCCCTGGTCTAAGAAGAGCCCACAACAAATTGATTTTTATAATGCATTGATAGATAGATGATCCAGAGTTACTGATATAACTCAGTGAGTCGCAAAGCGCAAGTGGAAATGGACGGGGCACATAGCTCGGAAAATCGATGGACATTGGAGTTCCAAGGTGCTGGAAAGGCGACCACGCAAAGGTAAACGCAGCGTTGGTCGGCCCCCGAGGTCGCGAATCGCTGCAAACAAACGGCCCAGGACCGTGGAAAAGACCTATGGATTTCAATCGGCTGTAGTAATGATTATGATGATGAGATAGAAAATATAAGAAGGGAACATCTTAAGTGATATACTAAAGTTAAAAATACGTGTTGATAAAGAAGAATTAGTTTGTATGTAACTGTACTGCATAGCCACATCCCCAGCGAGTAGGTAGGTATAGTTCACGTCCATTTTATGAGAGTGCGCAAGGTCGTAATACCGCTGCGCCGCTAGCTGATCGGAAGATGCATCCACTTATGTATGAGGCAGGTATTGTACGTTCATACATGTATAAAGATATTTCTTGATTACAAAAGCCCTTCTTTTCTATGAAAGTTATTGTTTTGGAATTTAGAAATAGCTCTGGCGATATTGACGATTAACGATTTCTTTTCCTTCCCGATATCCTAGTTTTTTTGGTCTATCCTAGCTCTGGTATTCGGGACTTCGAAGCTAAATTTACGGATGCAGCCCAGAAGTGAGACAATAGACTATAGCTGATCATGGGTTCAAAAAATCCTGTGTCTAGAATTGTATCCCACTAAACACAGTTTTGTTTTATATTCCAACTATAGAAACTTTCGCAAAGTTAAGAATATTTAAATTTTATGACGCACAAATTCTTAACCAACATCAATTTGTTTAATATAAAAAGAAATAAAGCGTGATCATCCTAACTTTGCGTTTAAAAAATGAAAGAGACGGATATAGTAGGATATGTTCTACAAGACCTATTCAATGAGTGTACTAATGAAAAACTCTAGAATAGCTCAACCTATTTACCTATATAACCTAGGTTCAATTTTATTTTCGCTTTGTTCGCCTTAATAGTTAAAAAAAATTACAAGGATGGTTTACAAAAAAAAAATAGGAAAATACAAAGGAACAGTTTTTTTTCGAATTGCCACTTCTTTTTTTTTCAATAGATGGCGTTCGTTGGGTCGTATCTCATCATCATCATATCAACCGATTGACTTCCATTGATTACGTATTCTGTAGGGAGTTCCAAATACAACGATCTTTGCCGCTTGCATCCAGCGACTCATCTGTCAACCTCGTCGCGGGTCGTATAATCTTACTTGATGTAAGACCTATACCTAGCTGAATGTGCTCTATGATACAGGATTAACCAATCAATAAACCCAAGATTTACCTCCATACCGCCAATAAACATGTCCCGAGCAACTGAATTCCACTTAGTATTTCATCCCGTTCGTGCGACCATCGCATTGTTACTGTGCAACATTGTGCATTTGCCTGCGCCTGCACATATTTCTCGCCACTAGAGGTGCATAAAATAGCACAGAAGGAAAGAAAGATTCATATCTCTTGACTCATAAGTAATACAACCATACATAAGTAATAAATATATTATGTATACCATATACATAATATATTTATTACTTATGTACATATATATTTATTACTTATGTATGGTTGTATTACTTATGAGTCAAGAGATATGAATCTTTCTTTCCTTCTGTGCTATTTTATGCACATAAATAAATATAATAAATATATTATGTATATGGTATACATAATATATTTATTACTTATGTATGGTTGTTGTTAATGAAAATAAATTAATACAAAAAATGTGCCATCCATACCAATGCTGAAATCAATTGACAAAGAATCACATTAACTTTTATTTCTTTTAACGTATTGATTCGATTTAGGTATATCGATTTATGATAAGATTTTTAATCAAGGGTAACTTTACAATTTGTTAACTTGAAAATTTGAATTTCATTTAACTTACCAAGAACCGATTGACCGAGGGAAGAACTTGGTACCGAACGATAACTAACTCGCTCAAATCATAAAGAGTAGACTCCAAATCACAGACTTCAAAAGCACGCGACACGCTCAAAAGAGCGAACTAAAACAATCTACTTAGTTTGCCTAATAGTTTTGCTTTACGGTTTGCCATTTTATGAGAGCTAAATGAAAGATAGATAGATTTACAATAGGTAATAAAGTCCATCTTTATCATTCCTTCGCGAACTACCCAAGACTATTTCTCGCCACATTTATCATACATTATGCCAGCAATGAATATTCCCGTGTTAACGTGGCAACGTTTAATTTATTAATTTGCACCCCCCTGACCTTAGCTGTAACAATTTATGGGGTAATCCTATTATAGTTACATAGACTAATGGTTTATTTTCCGTTTTCAATTATCTTTTCAGTGAAGATGCGTTTGCGAAATTGTGACAAATCACTGTTTAAAAGACAGCGCCGCAATGTATATACATTTGGAATGGAATGATTCAAATTTTTGTGTTATATGTTTTTCGGAGAACGTACGAATTGAAATTTCAGTTTTAAACAGCACTATTAATTTTTGATAGAAGCAGGCGTTACTTTGCGGAATTCCATAATATACGACTACTATGAAAATTAAGCTTATTTTGCTATACTTGGCGCAAAGCAGGTATGGAATCTGTATGGTGCAATTAATAATTTCTTCAATGTGCTCTCTACGCAGTTTTTGCAAGCATTCATTGTGTAAGTAGTATTCATTGTAAAGTCAACATCTGCTGAGGATGCTCCGGTGTCGGAGTGAAACGTGCGTACATAGATAGAGTATAAAGATTGAAGATATTTTAAATTACACCATACAGATTCTACTGCTTTTCGCGGAGTATAGCAAATAGCAACGTGCACAGAGAGTACATTTCCAAAGATCTGTTTTGGTGTAGAGAATAAAGTATGTTTAGAGAAATTATAAATTACACCATACAGTTTCTACTGCTTTTCATAGCCTGCATGCTTTGCTTCTATCCAACATTGTCAAAGCATTTGGTTTACTATGGTTCACACTTATCGATTTCTGCTAGTATATTTACTAGTAGTAGTATTTACTAGCTGTTACCCTCATTTTTCGTCTGCATTTATTTTGGTTTTTTACAAATCCCTCGGGAACCCGGAAAAATGCACAGTTCATGTGGGAGACGCTTACGTTTTGACCTTCAATCACGCAGCAACAGAGCAACAGATTGACGTGATGACCGAACATGACCCATAAACTATCTCTATGCAAAAAAATCATATCAATCCGTTACTCTGTTGCTGCGTTAATGATAGACCCACAACGATTCTTTGACCGCGTTTATTTTGTTTTTTTTTTACAAATCCCTTTGGTAACTGATGGTTTCCTTGCGTTAAAAATTAGTTTATGTTACTCTCAGTACTTTCAAGTAAATCACTACAAGTTTATTGGTTACTTAGTTAGGACCTAAGTAAGGACAGACAAACAAACACACTTCCTTAATTATAATATTAGTCAGGATTTTGTCTCGGATTATCAAGCAACGGTTACTTTGTATGAGGTTTTAAAGTGAACGTCTCTCATTTACTTTTAGAAATTAATCGGACGCCTTGACAACGTCAAAACGTTTTAATAAGATGTTCTAAATATAATGCTAGGTCCTCATGTAACTACATCCTTGTCTTTGTTTTGATTTTCAGCACTTTTAAATTGCTTAAACTATGTCCAGCACGACTCAGGCGGGATTTACTAGTATTTCAAGTCCGGATCACGAGGTCTTGGGTTCAAATTTCGGGTCGTTTCGAGAATTATGAAAGGTATTGTGTTTTTTCTAATAAAGAATTTTCAGTACCAGCACGGAGTTAGAAAATTGGTGGTGACAATCCTTGTGGTTCCGAGAGTACGTAAAACCATCCGTCCCGGTGATAGTCCCTTATAATTGGGACAATTGTCGTAAAAGCCCATCAACCCGCATTGGAGCAGCGTGGTGGGTATGCTCAAAAACCGTCTCTCCAATGAGAGACGAGACTTGTGCCCTGGAGTAGGACATTAATGACTGCGAGACCTCACCGGTGTTCTGTGCGATTACAGAATGTAACTAGAGCTTAAGGAGCGCATCTGCATTCTGTATGGAATTGAAACTGAACTGGCCTTGACAAGGCGCGTGTAAGAACCAGAGTCACGTAGATGAGAATGCTATGGGGGTGTGTGACGTCACACGAAGTGTCCACGCAAAGACCTCAGTGTCCGTAACCTAGAAGATAAGTTGCAGGAATCCCATCAAAATAAATTCAAATCAAATTGTCTTTAGGAAAGAGACCCGTCCCTTGTAGTGGATCGGTAACGGGTTTATATGATAAATAAATAAATATACTACAACAATACACACATATCCATCTAGCCCCAAAGTAAGCGTAGCTTGTGTTAAGGGTACCAAGATAACTAAGGAATATTATTATGAATATGATACAAATAAATACTTATAATACACAGATAAACACCCAGACACTGAAAAACAATCATGTTCATAACACAAACATTTTCCAGTTGTGGGAATCGAACCCACGGCCTAGGACTCAGAAAGCAGGGTCGCTGCCCACTGCGCCAGTCGGCCGTCTGATGATGATGATGAATAATAAATAGTACTCCGTGCATTGCTAGTTATTGTATAAAGCTAGCTCGTCAAATGTGTGTGGATCCAGCTTTATTGTATTAACGCCAGTTAATCGTTCCCACTCACAAAGTAATATATGTGATGTAAAATATTTTGCAACGCAAACATAAAATAACACTTGATTTCGCCGATACACCCGTTTCGGCTAGGTCGACTTGTGACTCGTGACCTGCGGTTCAGCTCAAATGTCACGAAGCATAAAAGTTTACCACAATTAGGAACCAGTTTAGATCTATCGAATGTGTAAAGATCCTACGATATAGATGACACTGGGTTTCTTAACTTGGACACGCGAAAGGGTAGGGCATGTAGATTTATTTTGAAAAACTGCGACTATAGACTATCGACTATATCCAAAAATTATCTATCTAATTGCAAATTTTATTTTAAAAAAATGTTTCCCGCGAAAACGCTCGCTGGGTATCATGGCCGCACTAGTAAGGTTTAGTGAGTCCTTGTTTATTAGCTAAAGATTATTGATAACATAAAACTTAGCAACTGATAGTTCTGAATCAAAATCATACTTGATATACGCAGAGATTTTCGAAGTTCAAGCGGTACACAATTATGTTCATATAGACGTGACGTCATAATTTTAAATT
Organism: Pararge aegeria; assembly: GCF_905163445.1. Lineage (NCBI taxonomy): Eukaryota > Metazoa > Arthropoda > Insecta > Lepidoptera > Nymphalidae > Pararge > Pararge aegeria. The sequence continues at coordinate 1,397,268 of NC_053195.1, read as the reverse complement.
CGGCCCTTAGTGGGCTGGCAATGATGCTGATAATGATGACAATATGTATGTGTGCTTCATAGATGATATGATAAGTATATTTAAATTGCTTTCCAACCCGCAACGCCAAGAGTTTCCTGAAATTACAAGTAAATATATCAGTTTCAATATCTGAATATCACAATTTGTGTTATTAAATGGCATGCAAAATATATTGAGAGTAAAAGAAAAACTACTTACTTTGCCTGCCTATAATGTGGGCATTTTTAATCGAAAGCAGCTACCGAATATGCTCAAAATCAGATAAACACTCACGAGATAGTTACAAAAGACAAAATAAACGTTGGGAACAAATATATTGACAGCCGAATTTCATTTGTGGATCCAAATGCCATATTGTGGTACTTCAAATTGTGACTTCTTCACACGTGAGATTAGACAAAAATGTCTTGATCAATTAACTAATAATAAATGTATTCATTATAACGGGCAAAAACGTACTTGTTCTAATTAATCAGCTTATTTATTAGTGCATTAGATTTTAGTATATAACCGGCAATACGAACGAATCCTACCAGACTACGAGACCGATCCAAGTGCAGCGAGGAGTGCGACAGGGAGATACTATCTCCCCAAAGCTGTTTACCGCTGCGTTCGACGACGTTTTTACGCTTCTGGATTGGAACGTGTTTGGCATCAACATAAACGGCGAGTACATCAAGAGCTTTCGATGTAGTTATAGTAACAAGGCAGGGCACATAGCTTGGAGAACCGATGGACGTTGGGGTCTTAAGGTTCTGCAGGTAAACGCAGCGTAGGTCGGCCCCCAACGAGGTGAACAGATGACATCAGGCGAGTCGCTGGGAGCCACTGGAGGCAAGAGACCGTAGATTTGTTGAACTCCCTACAAAAGACCTCTATCAAGCAGTGGACGTCAATTGGTTGAATTGATGATGACGCAGTTAAAATAAAACTTATGATAGTAAAAACCTAAGTTACTATTTGAAATTACAATTTACTTGCCGTACACGGATCAAAAAGTTTAAGTAAAAAATTATATTAAATTGTTTTTTATTGCGTTTGTGCTTATTGGGTACAATTTACTTTGCCAAACACGTAGAATGGATGACACAGGCTATAGATATAACTACTTTTATTTTTAATTAAAGTAAAATAAAAATAGTTTAAGGAGCTACCTATAATAAAATGGTCGATTTAAAAGTCCTAGCTATTGAAATAGGGTTTTTTTGAACAACCAACAAACCAACTAAAAAGAAAAAAAAATATTTTCGACAACATTTTTAGGTCAGTGCTACGTCAAATTTTAAAATAGAGGCTTGTTCAAAAAAGGAATCATTAAAATCAGTTTATAACTGGCGGAGTAATTGCGTGGCAAACAAAAGAAAATACAGTCGAATTCCCTTCACCTTTTTTGGAGTCTGTTGTTCAAAAAAATAATAGTCGCAAGTCTACGCTCGGAGCGTATCTTATGTAGATTAAATATTATCTGTATAAAGTCTGTGATGGTTTTCATAGGAATAATGTGTAGTGGTACTTATTATTGGAGGTTTATAATTCGGATTCTGGTATTACACGTCGCATTCCAGTCTGCTTTCTAAGATAATATTGCCCACGCGCACCTTATTGAATTTATTCGGAGGACGGATCTATGAAGCCGATGAAATAAATGGATAAGATCTAAAATGAAATTGTTTTTAAAGGTTGTTTCTAATCCATCCTAGTATAAATGAGAAAGTGTGTTTATTTGTAATTTTGCTTGTTTGTCTTCCCATAACACCCTAAGTAAGAAACCAATCGATTTGATTCTGAGCATGGAGTTAGTTTGAAGGAGAAGGAGTAATATACACTACTTTGGGTTCTAGATAAACATTCATTTTTTTAAACCAAATAAAGGCCGGAGAATAAAAAAGGGCCTAAAAAATATCAAATTCCCAAGGTACTTTATACTGGAACATTTGTATTTCACACCAAACATCGTCCTTAAATCGTATAAATCGTCACCGAGGGTAACACCGCGTGGCGCAGCTAGTTTTAAGATAAAATTTCTCAACAATGAAGATATCAATTTAATATAATATATATACATGACTAGCGGCCCTGCGCGACTTCGTTCGCGAATGAGTCAACTTCAAAAAGGAGCCGTATGTTGTCGCGGACTGTTTTATAGAACTTTAAAGAAACAATTCCGATAAACTACATATTTCCGTCGTTTGGCGTAACGTTTACCGTTCGCGCATCGCTCTCATCGGAATTTCTCAAAAAGGATATTTTTTGTCGTAGCGTGTTATACAGCCTTAATTGATACTACTAATCTAAAAAAAAAACAATATTGAAACAGCATTTTCTGAGATTGAACGCGCGCGTTTAACCAAATAAACTCAAAAGTTTGATAATATTTAAACTATGCCTATCTAAAAAAACCACGTCAATCTAAAACTCCGTTGCGCGGATTTTGAAAGACAAATGCCGAAAAAATAGCGATTCTATCCTGTAGAAGCTGTTTGCTTTTCCGGGATAAAAAGAAGCCTATGAGCTATTCCAGGATGGTACGCATGCATTCGATCGTTGTCCCATATGCCTTGCTACGTGCTTTTATCTGTGAAGAGTTATGTCCTTTATCACCGACAATATTTATCAGATTCTTCATTAAAATTAGACAATACATGCTTAATAGTATAATACATTTTCAAATAAAAAAAGAATTATTAAAATCGATTCAAATTTAACAAGTAAAATTTCATCCCATTTCCCGGAGGAAACGTACTGTTTATCGGCATAAAGAAGTATCCTATATGTTGACCCGGAATATCATCTACAACTATACCAAATTTTATTTGAATCCATTCAGTAGTTTTCAAGTGATCCCCGGACGGACAGACAGACAAAAATTAAATAAAAATTTGTTTCGGACTCAGTATCGATTATAAATCATCCCCCGGTCAAAATTTTCAAAATATATTAAATGTACAGAAATCTTCCAGTTACAGATTTATTATAAGTATAGATAAGCTACAATAGTGTTTTATGTTTGATTATTTTTCGTAAAATCTAATAACTTAACTAAATTGACTGTGATTTGACGCGGCGAAGTACCGCATCCAATTTAATTCCAACATCAAAACTAAATCCAAATTCATCCTAGTATAGTGTGCTAGTATATTGACCCAAGACAACGTCGTGTTTGTCCAACGGAGAGCATCGCCCATCACTCGACTAAATCCCACTGAGCTCTGGCACTAAGCTTCATTTCCGAAAAATAGTCTCAAGGACCTCTTGACAAGATGAAATATTATGTGATTGTGTGAGAGCGTAATCGAGTTTTATGCTCATGTTTTTTTTTTTATTATTTGTATTAGTTTTGCCACAGTATTCTTTTTAGATTACAATTATATGCTGTGTAAAAAAATTATGTATATATTTCTTTGTGTAATAACCTGAGAAGAAGAAGAAGAAACACTTTATTGCACGTATAACATACAGGAAAAGAAACAGTAAGTAGTATACAGTACACAATGTAGAAATGCAAAGGCGGCCTGAGATTACTGGGATATACCACTGGGGACCAGCTATTTTGACCCACTTTAAACGGTCAGATTTCGTTTTTTGTAGACATATCGAGGACTGATGACAATACACTAATTTGAGAAGATTGTTCCAATTTTCAATATAAAAATAAGATTTTTATTAGCTTTGTTGGTATGTTTGTAACCGACTCCTTTGGACTTGATTTTGACCCTCCTCAAACGGTCTGATTTCGAAATTTGAAGATATATCGAGGACCGATGACAATATTCTAATTTGATAAGATTATTCCATCTTTTAATTTTTAAAATAAGATTTTTGGTAATTTATTTAATTGATGTTCATTTTAATTTCCAACCAATATCTTTAACTTCTCTCTTTGATCTCTAATTATCTCTTTGACGGTGAATGGGTTACCGATTAATTTTGCTCTAATAAAAATAATAGATCAAGAAAAACTAAAAAAAATCGCTTTTATAAATAAACTAAACTGAACTGTAGAAATTAGTTTTGTATACCAGGCGTGTTTTTTAGTTTGTTTGAACTATTTAATTTATTATAACTCTTACAAAGCCCGTCCTTAGGTTTTTTATAACTCGTACTGATTTTCTTTCTGATAGAATTTCTTCATTTTATATGATCTACATACCCAGTGCATACCCTCTATGCACGCCACTGCTATAGATTATGTTTAGATTTATTTTGACTGTGTTGTAAAAAAAACTAATTAAACGATAATGTAATTAACATTCCCATGATGTACCTGTCCAAGGTAAGAACTAAGTCGTGAACAGGTACTTACTTACGCAATGTTAATGTTATTTGATTAATTATCTTAATACTTTTCCCATACCTTTTATTACTTGTGAGTAAGAGCAGAGCATAGTTTGACCACTCTAATGGACACCACCAAGTTATGTGTGTTTTAAACAATTAAAATATCACTTGCTTCAACCGTGAATAAAAACATCTTGAGGAAACCTGCATGTCTGAGAGTTCTTCATAATATTTTGACGGCCGATCGGCGCAGTTTGCAGCGACCCTGCTTTCTGAGTCCACGGCCGTGGGTTCGATTCCCACAACTGGAAAATGTTCGTGTGATGGGCATTAATGTTTTTCAGTGTCTGGGTGTTTATATGTATATTATAAGTATTTATGTATATTATTCATAAAAATATTCATCAGTCATCTACCCATAACACAAGCTACGCTTAATTTAGGGCTAGAGGGCGATGTGTGCATTGTTGTAGTTTATAAATTAAATTATTAAATTTCTAATTTATTAGGTGTGTGAAGTACACCATTGCTGCTGAACCAGTGCTGCGGTATTTAAGTGGGCAGTCCCGGATTCTACTAGTCTGCTTGGAGGCTTCGGTGGTTAGTTACCATCTTACTGATGAGAAGCGATATAGCGTTCCAACACTATGCCACGTATAAAGCGATTAGCAACATGGGTTTAATATTACTGCCGTATGCACTCATAATACTCAGTCATAACTCAGGTTAGCCCGCTTCCATGTGTAGTGATAAACGTCTAAGACACCGGGTATCTTTGCATCGTTCGAGTCCATGTATGACTGAGGTGCATCGATTATGCACCCGTATTTATATCAAAATACCCACCAACTCAATGTCATGAACATTGGTTATTACACAAACATAATTTTAACTGTTTCTTGAAAACTATCTATTAACTATTTAATAATTACTAGGCTATTTGTAAAATCCTAATCAATTTAATAAAATATCTTACAAATATGAATTTATAGCTATCAAAAGGTTGGATATTTACCCACTTTATAAAATTACTGTAACAGTAGTTAAGGGCTTACTTGTATGGAAAAAAAATAAACAAGGTCGCGGACAACAATTGTATTAAAATGTAACAGGCTGGATTCAAAATCGCATTTCGCTTGCTCGACCGATTCAGCTATTTTTGGCGAATTAGATCGGCCAAAACATCCTTTGGTTTAACTAACACGTGCTTAATACAATAAGGTGTGGAAACCAGAAAATACTGGGAACACCACATTTTACATGTTTTAGGTACCAATTCATGGTTTTTGACCATTAATTATCATCATCATATTAACTCATTACCGGCCCACTATAGGGTACGGGTCTTCAACAATGATAAGGGGTTAAGGCCGTAGTCCACCACGCAGGCCCTGTGCGGTTTGGTGGACTCCACGCATCTTTGAGAACATTATGGAGAACTCTCAGGCATGCAGGTTTCATCACGATGTTTTCCTTTACCGTTGAAGCAAGTGATATTGCTTGAAACGCACAAAATTTAGAAAAGTTGGAGGTGCTGGGATACGAACTCGGCCCCCCGAAAGTGAAATCGAAGTCCTACCCACTGGGCCATCACCGCTTAGTCATACATATAGTAAGGCGAGATTAAACTTAGCGTAATATTTTTTAAATTGTTTTTTTTATTTGAATCATTATATTCATTTGTTTAATATTAATTCTTTTATTCTTACTATATTAGCTTTAAACTTAATTTAATTATTTTTAACCGGACTTACTCCAACGTACCCTGTAAGTGATAACTGTACTCGGACAATAAACTATAATCTAAAATGATAACTGATAATACAGTGTATCGTTGGTATATCTAATGAAATAAATAACTAAATAAATAGTAAAACGTCTTAAAACCTAAGTTGTGCTTTAAATTAAGACTCGTTCAACACGTTCGCCTTCTAAGATAAACTTGTGCAATTAATGTTGCAAGGTTTAAATGCATTTTAACATATAATTACTATTAGAAGATTGGAAACAACAAGGATTTGATGAGCTGTTATTATCATTATTAATAAAGATTCGTATTATTGACGTAGTGCTAACTTCGTGAATACATATGACCTATTTCAAATTCTTCCCTTTAAAGATATAAGGATGTATAGACACGGCAGATAGTAGTATCTGTATTATGTACATATTGTTTTTTATAATGTACGCATCAAAAGTGTCATCTATGACCCTATTTGAACAAAGAAATAATATTTGACTTTGACTTTGAGTAGTATAGCTTTAGTATGTGACACAGCCCGTCTGGAGGTGTACAACCGCCATGTTTGGTTTTGCCGCGAAACAGCATTGCTGTATTGCGGTCTGAAGGGTGTGTTTTCCGGTGTTATTACAGGAAATTAAGGCTTAACACCTACCCCTAAGGTTGATGGACACAGAGCGGTAATTTGTTAAACGTGTTCTTGTCATGCTCTGTAATATGTTGCGATGGTATTCCACTTCTTATCAGATGAGCCGTTGGCTTGGTCCGTCAATTATTACCATAAAAAAACCTTGATACCGTTTCTTTGTCACGTCATTGTAAAGGCAGTTTTTTTTTTTTTAATCCTACGACAATACACACATCACCATCTAGTCCCAAAGTAAGCGTAGCTTGTCTTATGGTTACTAAGATAACTGATGAATATTTTTTATGAATGATATACATTGTTCATCACACAAATATTGTCCAGTTGTGGGAATCGAACCCACGGCCCTGGACTCAGAGAGCAGGGTCGCTGCACACTGCGCCAATCGGCCGTTAAAAGTTGGAAGGCATCTACCAATTTCTGAGGTTGAAAGCCTTATAATAAGAGTGTTTTACCACATACAGCCTTCCTTACATAAAATGTGTTATCCTTATAAAACTGCTACAGTACAGTTTTATTGAATTACGCAATTTACCAATATAAAACTGATAAAACTGATTTATTTTAAGTAAAAATAATAAAAATAGGTAAAAGGTAAAATTTTACTTTTATTATTTGAAATTATTTAAAAATCATATAATAGTGTATGCCACATTTACGACATACTAAGTCTATAAAAACTTTATTCGTCACGCTTATTCATGAAATTAGATCATCTTCATACAAAGTTTATTAAATAAACAAAAGTAACTATTATAGGCAAAGAGGCGCCATCTTCATCTCATGTTCAATTCGACGAAACACCTCCAAACAAAGTTTGCAAAGATGCCACCGCTATCAAAAGGCTTGTTGTTTTAGAGATGGTCCTTTAATAACCTTTCTGACAAATTATACAATATGGTCTTTGAAGAGCGAAAGTATCAAAGCGAAGCGAAAGTAAATACATGTGACATAAAAATAATTATACAATTTACTTATTTTAACTGTTATTTTGCAATTGTATACTATGGTTTAATAATGTGATTTTGTATTAGCTATTAAACAGTTTTGCATGCCTATTGTTAAGGCGAAACAATATCTATACCTGTTACTAACTCTAAAACAAAAATTAAGCAAAATAAAGAATTTTAATTAGAATCTTGTTTGAGTATTTCGTTTGGTAATTTGAAGTGCTTGGAAAATTAGTATCTGCATATAATCTTTTCATCAATACGCAGTAAATTTGTATCATCATAGATAAAGCTAATGTGTCTAATGCAAGCAAGCATTATTAAAAAAAATAGGAAAAATTTAGTAAGTGAGAAAACACAAGCTATTGCGAGCAAGGCATTTGAAGAATCTATTGCTGTTCTGACTGTTCACTGTAGTGCAAAAGTATTAAAACAAAAGTAACACCGTGCTGTTTAGGAATGTAGAGAAGAGTCGACTGAATTGCACTCTCACAATGAACTACTACACTACACCACAAGAGCATCACACTAGCGGTACGAGACCAGAAGCAGTTCGTTCATTGGTTGATATGATAATGACGATCGTAATACTCTTTATCTGTGCACCTGGCACTTACTCAGGACGAATTAGCACCAAAGATTAATTTTAAGTAGAGTTTCATCTCCTAATGAAATATCATATTCAAATGAGTCGCAGTGATCCGCTGGATCCAACGGCAAAAGAACGTGGTATTTAGAACTATCTACACATTATTCGTTGACATTATGATGAAGATGTTTAATATAAGTTGCTGTATAAACTGCTGTATTTAGTGACAAGAGTTTCTTACAGCTGTCTCTTAGAATATATAAGCGATTCTTAATTTAATCGTATGGAAGCGTCTCCGACCTCAACTGGCGGTCACGAAACCGCACCGGTCACGACTTTTACCGTAGCATAGGTAAACTCAATAGCAGAATAGGAAATTAATTCATTCAAGAAATAATTAAAGGTAAATCAATCGCCTTAGTTAAACCAATGCAAAGTCAAACTTCTGTTACCCGCGGTTGATAGGTCTTACGCCTTTTTGTTATTTCAATTACGTGGACAGATTGGTTCATCGCAGGGAACACCACGGAGAGCAGCTAGGTATTAGTTTAGCAAGGCAAACTATAGCTACAGTTATATCTTGTCACCAATAACCTATAAAACGCCACTGCTGGACTCTCTCAACGGGGAAGTTTGCCCATAATCGCCTCGCTAGGCTTCATCGTAGTAGATTGTAGAAGTAGCAGTGCAGAGCACGTTGTGTCCGTTCTCTGTTATATAGCCTTAGTCGCCTCGTACGACAAATACAGGCAGAGAAGGGTAGTTGCCACCAACTGTATTCTAAACTGCCGTTACCATTCGGCAAGTACCTTATACAAATATCTAATCGGTTCAAGAGTTTTTGCTTTAAACAGAGCAAAAACATCCATACATCCGTACATTTATACATAAATAAATAAATAAATAAATATACTACGACAATACACACATCGACATCTAGCCCCAAAGTAAGCGTAGCTTGTGTTATGGGTACTAAGATGACTGATGAATATTTTTATGAATTATATGTACATAAAGACTCAATATTGATAAGTTAAACATACATAATTGTAAAACTCGACTATATGACTGGTTAAGTGGGCTAAACTACGATGAGACTGAAAACATTATTCAGATACTGAAATGATTCACATATGCCTAACACACACACATACCCACACACAGCCACACACACACACACACATACACGCATGAAAAACTATAAACTTCATTTTATAAGACATTACAATTTAAAAAAAATTATTACTATTCATTCTAATAAATCTAAAATCTTAGCATAAGTTAAATCTTCTGTTAAAATAAAGAAATTCATTATTTAAAATATAACACAAAGTTACTCTTACTTCAATTTAAATATTACCGAATAACTGTGATTATAACATTACTTAAACTATATTATATTCATTCTTGTATACTTTATCCTGGGGAAAGGGCCTGGTGGCTTGAGATACAGGTTCTACCTAGTTCAAGCATCAGTCCCCACATTATAAATGTGTAACAAAATGCAACATTATATTGTACTCATACTTATAAGTAATGTGAAGAAATAAATAAATCATTCATTCATTCATTCATTCATTCATTCATTCATTCATTCATAAATACTTAGAAAATACATATAAACACCCAGACCCTGAAAAACATTTATTGCTCATCACACAAACATTTTCGCGTTGTGGGAATCGAACCCACAGCCTTGGACTCAGAAAGCAGGGTCGCTGCCCACTTCGCCAGTCGGCCGTCAAAACATTCTCGCATACTTTGAAGATTATATTATTTACCATAGGTTGTCATTTGTTTATTAATTAACGCATTAAGAGCACTAACAACTTACATATTACACGTTTTTAAACAAAGCACACACACAACAATATGGACTGATATGCACGTCAACTACAAGTGTACATAGCATTGACAAAACGTCATGTAAACTTAATTTGACCAAAAAAAATTCAACTCACCGATAAGTGTTTGGTGAGTTTTTACCTTAAGTCATTATTGGGGCATGCCTCTTTTACACTTGAAATCTTATTCTCAGAGCGAAATAATTTATTTATAAGCAAATAATAAACAATGTACCGCCAGCCACAAAAATACAATCATATTGAAAGGTCGAAAATGTTAATGCATTAAATAAAATGTTTAATTTATAACATATTTCTTTCGTTCGTTAATATTTGCTTGATTACAAACGCGATGTTAAATTAATAGGTAATTATAATTTAATAGTACTGTTAGACCACACATCTCTTTGCAAATTAGTTTTTTTGTGATTGATATAACAACTGAAGTTGTTTATGTGATCACTTTCAATGATTGTTTAAGTGTGTAATTTTAATTATTTATGTATTTCATATAAATTGAGGATGTTATTTGTTATCTATTTATATAGGTATTTATGTTATATATTTTATTTGTATTTATATGTAATATATTTATATATTATAGTTATATTTAAAAAGAGATATATATATATATATATATAATATATATTTTATTTATATAATTTTAAATATGTATTATTTATTGCACCACCTACCTCTTTTCTATGTTTTTTCCTTTTACGCCATTGGTTGCCGGGAAGAAATCGCTATGTAGCGATAAGGCAACCAAATTGTACTCTCTTGATATGTATTTATATCTCTGTAACTACTTTTTTTCTTTGGTGTACAAAAAAAGTGTATTCATTCATTCATTCATTCATTGTTTAATAAAGCCAAAATGCATGAACAAGTTGATATTCTTCATTCGCATTCCACTGAGTGCTTGTCAGCGACTCTTGCTTATTATTAATTGATGAGGATTCAGTCTAAAATTGGCAGCTTTATTGCTTAGGAGTTCTCATTCCATCATCATCATCATCATCATCACCGGCCCACTACCAGGGCACGGGTCTCCTCCCATAATTTGAATGGGTTATGGCCGCAGTCCACCACGCTGGCCCAGAGCGGATTGGCGGACTACACACGCCTTGTTACGTGTATTTTAAGAAATTAAAATATCACTTGCTTCAACTATGAAGAAAAAATTTCTTGAGGAAACCTGCATACCTGTTACCAGTTTTCCATTATGTTTTCAAAGGTGTGTGGAATGTACCAATCCGCACTGGGCCAGCGTGGTTAACTACGGCCTAAACTCTTCTCTTTGTAGCTTCTGCCCGCGACTTCTACTGCGTGGATTTCAGAATTGTTTCTAAAGCTTTGTTCGTAAACAATTTTTAATCCTACCACGGAAAGTATTTGTTAGATCGGTATAGAAAGAACATGTCCTTTTCCATAGTATAGTTGACATGCATACCGAATTTCAAAGCTGTCTGCTCGCGGCTTAGCTCGTAAACTATTTCCCTCGGGAACTACTTAAGGAAAAAAGCCTATGTTCTTTTTCATGTCAAAGGCTTACACGCATGCCAAATTTCATCTAAATCCGTTCAGCCGTTTTAGCGTGAAAGAGTTACAAGCCACACATCCACATTTATAAATTGTATACTTGTGTGGCCGCCAAATTGTATACTTTTTTTTAAATTTTTACATATAATTTGTTTATGTGGTGTACAATAAAAGTGTATTCATTCATTCATTCATTTATAATTTTAGTAGGACTATTGATAGTGGGGTGACATTGGGTTGATATGATGATGATGACGATGAAACGCCAGATATGTGCTAACTGAATATGAAATAAAGAATATGTTTCCCATACTGTCGAAGCGTGTCGCTCGCGACGCCTGTCCAAGTTACTGCAAAACTTTAGCACTTTAGCTTTCACTAATTATTTCTGTGACCACTAATAGCCTCATTAGCGGTAGAAAATATGCTTATTTTTGCAACAACTTTAGCACTTGTCTTCGAAGTGTTGAAGATGTTTAACGACGCTGCAAAGGTGAGCGTTCACCGGCTATGCAAGAAAGCTGTCTCTCGATTAACTACAATAGTAAATAGAATTTTTCTGACTTAAATACAATTTTTACAATTAGTTATTAGACACGTGTTTTTTAGGCAATGTAAAAACGATAACATCGTTTCCTACTAGTAATCTGTGTAAAATGACAAATAAGTAAACCCCATTTCTGTAAAGACACATTTTTTTTTACATCAGAACTAATCTTTTACAATTAAATATTATTATTAAACCAAAATACATTTCTAACATGCGCATGCACTTAATTTGCTCTGAATTGGTTCTATATTTAACTAGCCTTACTTACTTGTGTTGCCCTGGACTTCGTCCGCTTTTTTTTGTTTTTTATTTTGTAATCTGGTGGGATTAAAACTATCCTATTTATGTTTGATTCATTTTAATCAGTGAAGAAAAATATTGTCAGGAAACCTGCATGCCTAAGCGTTACCTATTCATAGATTTCTTTTCCGCATTAGGCCAGTGGTGGACGAGGGGGTGAAGCTCTCACAACCTTTGAGGAGACCATTGACTCGTGGGGGGGGATGATAAAATATAAATACATTACGACAATACCCAAATACATATATATAATATATAATTTCAAAGTTTATGTAAAACGTTAGCTTACAGAAAAAGCTTGGGTGTGAATTATTCTAACTTCATAAATTAATCTTAATATAGTGTGAGATGGTGATAACAAAGAAATTACCCGGCTAGGTTTGTTGTGGGCTGAGGGAATCGAATCCACGGCCTTAGACTCAAAAAGCAGTATCGCTGCCCACTGCGCCAATCGGCCGTAATGATGATGAAATAAAAAAAACAGTGTATAAATATCATGGCATTTCAAGCTTCCTATGGAAGCTCAGCTTAATGTTACAAGCTGTAATTAAATTTTAACACAGTTACAAACTAACCAGACTAGATTGAGTGAAACTTGCGTTTGAGGAAACATTTCAAAGTTGCCTGACGTTTCAAACTAATTTACTGCCAAGTTATTTTTGTACTTAACAGTGTTTTTTTTTATTTCGTGTAGTTGAGTACCTACGTTATTTTTAAACCTGTATAAATTACTAAACGAAGTGCTTGGTACATAAGTTCTATTAAAATATATTAAAGCTATAATTGCTACAAATTTGACTACCGACTGGCGTACTGCTTCCTGAGTACAAGACCGTGGCTTTGATTCCCACAACGGGAAAAAGTTTTAGTGATAAGCATTAATGTTTTTCTTTATCTGTATATTCCAAGCATTTAGGTATATTATTCATAAAAATATTCATCAGTCATCTTAGAACCCATAATACAAGCTACACTTACTTTGGGGCTAGATGGGGTTGGGAATTGTCGTAGTATTACATTATTAATTTATTATAATTATCTTTATATATATAATTCTTGTGTGCGTGTGTATGTCACTGAACTCCTCCTAAACGGCCGGCCCGATTTGAATGAATTTTTCGGTATGCGTTTGGGTGGCACCCTGGATGGTTTAGATTCACAAATCAGCCCGACAGATGGCGCTGGGGTCCGCTAGTATAATATAAAATAATAATTATTTATTTGGTCACACTAATCAAAAACTAAATCAAAAAATTACATGAGATATTAATATAAAATATACAAAATATTGGCAAATTAGAGTTTTTGCCGCCGGGCAGCCCTTGCAAAGTCGTGCTTGGAGAGTCGTAGCTATTTATTAAATATAAATAAATAAATTTTTATTTTTGTGACTCATAATATTTGGCAGAATCTATGTCAACAGTAAAAATTTGAATAGTTTTATTGAAAAAAATCGAAGCTAAGCAGTGCAAACTTACTTGTAAACAGATTTTTTTTATTCCACTACAAATTAGCCCTTGTATGCAATCTCACCTGGGGTAAGTGATGATGCAGTCTAAGATGGTAGCGGGCTAACCTGTTAGGGAGTGTGGGAGTCAGTTAGTCTTTGTCAGAGAAAAATCAGAAATAATAAATTCCTAAATTGCCCCGGACAGGAATCGAAACCGGGACCTCCTACTTTAATTCGCAGCGCTCACCGTTGCGCCAGGGAGGTCGTCAAAATCGTAATTAGTTTCCACAAGAAAATAGCTTCGTTAAGCAAGTCGAATAAAGCCTTACCGTTTATGTTCCCAATGATTTAAAGGCTCATAGAAATATATGATGAATTTATATGTTTCGCCTTCCGAGGAAGCTAGTAACATGTAACCATAAATTTGTAAACTTACTAGTTATTGCTTACTCCATAATTTGAAATTTGATTACTCCTCTACGTTCTACCATTCTCTCAACTATTAGAAATGCCTCTAAAATTATTATTATCTCACCTCAACTGGTCTTCTCATGTAACTACTTCTTTAAATGCAAGATAAAGGTATCTACGCTCGTGTTTCTTAATATATAACTTGTAAAAGTGCCAAGTTACGAATTCAAAAAAATATCATAACTAAAAAAAAAATAATTGTTATAGAAATATAAGCGAAACTTCTGCATCGCTGTAACGGGGTACCGAGTCAAAGTTCTGTTAACATAATTTGTTTTAAACATAACTTGTTTAAAAAAAATTGTGTCCATCAGTAAACTTCCCCGGAAGAGCTCCGCAATAATGTTCGACAACTATAAGTATATAAATAGCGTCTGTTATATTTGCTCATATATCTTCCCGCCTTTGACAGGAGAGGACATTGTGCAGCTTTGAGGCATAAATTGTCTAAGGATGATGTTAATCTCAATCCACTGTCCTCAATATAACTTAAAGGATTCAATGAAGTTGTTCATTAACTCTAAAAGCCTATCTCATCAGGTTACTTTAAACATGAGCTACACGTTTAGTGCTAGACGTCGTGCGTCGTGTATCATCTAGGGATGGACGTGTTACGTTTGTTATCCTAATTTATAAATATCTTTTAGTCCTCACTGCAACAATGTTGACGATTTAGTCTAAAATAGATTATGCAGGCTAACCTGTAATGGTATACCAGTTCTTCTTCTTCTTCTGCTGCTCCTGGGCCGATTCCGCACTTGGTTGGTCTGAACTTGTTGTACGTATGACCACTGATGCGGCTCCCTGCTGGATCACTCCAGCCAGCCGACCTCACTCCACAAGCTTAGCAGACCGCCCAGGTCGCCGAGTGCTTCATGGAGTGTTGCTAAGGAGCCAAGGTGTGCTGCGCGTATTTCTGCTACTCCATTGCATTGGAGCATTACGTGTATCGGTGTGTCCTCCGTCTATATGCATGCTCTGCAGAGAGGTCGGTTGGTTATATCTAAAATGGAAAGGTGTTTGTTTAGTAGGCAATGCCCTATTATAATACCTACAACTGTCCTTAGTTTAACCCGATTTAGTTGCAATGGTATATCAGTTATATTTTACCCGAAAATAAAACTAAGTGCATAAAATTCACATTACCAAATGTTAAACATGTAAAAACCACTATACTACTTAATAATGAGGAATTGAATCCGGTGGATACAACAGTATTTCTAGGAATAACGTTAGATGCTAAACTTCAATGGGGCCCTCATGTAAATAATTTATCGAACCGGCTTAGTTCTGCTGCCTATGCAGTAAAGAAGATACGCCACCTGACAGACATAGAAACTGCTAGGCTAGTCTATTTTAGTTACTTTCACAGCATTATGTCATATGGAATTTTAGTATGGGGTAATGCTGCTGATATTGGCACTATTTTCGTGCTGCAGAAGAAGGCTGTTCGTGCGATCTATAAAATGGGTCCGAGAGAGTCATTGAAAGATAAATTTAAAGATGTTAAAATAATGACACTCTATAGCCAATACATATTTGAAAATTTAATGTATGTTCACAAAAATATATCAAAATTTAAAAGAAAATGTGACTGCAATAATTTGAACGTTAGAAGCAAAAATAAACTTGCAGTGCAGTACACTAGACTACACAAAATAAGCAATTCATTTAAAGGAAATTGTATACAATTTTACAATAAATTACCGGTTGATATCTTGGGGATGTCACTAAAGAAGTTCAAAGTTTGTATTAAGCGAAAGCTTATAGAAAAGTCCTATTATAGTATAAAGGATTACGTAAACGATAAAAAAGCTTGGGTGTAAACAATTGCTCTAACCAGGTTGCTTCTTAAATATGTTCTAATGACAATGTGAGATGGTGATAACAAAAAGAACACCCGGCTAAGTTTGTTGTGGGCTTCTTCTTAGACCAGGGCGCGATTGGAACCCTCGTAGCTTTAGTTTTAAGTTTACGATTGTGTTTATCGCCATCACTACTCACTGCTATGTACACATTTTGTATATAATAACGCATCAAAAGTGCCATCTATGTGCCTATTTGAATAAAGATATATTTGACTTTGACTTCGTACCAACCAATATGTCCCCATTTCTACGACAAAATTTATCACGATTGAATAATTTTTTTAATTGAACTTACGGAAATCAGTTAAGTTCTTTTTAAACCTCCGACGTTGCCCATCACTAGTACGCTATAAGACTCATGCGCATTTGATTTGGATCGCCCGATCTATTCTGGGAAACGTGTCATGGAGTCATAGTTTAAACAATGAGTGTAGTACATTATGGCAAAGATGGAACAAAATATAGAGATTCATCTACTTTCAAATAGGCAAGATTCAAATATGATCGCAAAATATATTTTGCAATGTAGAAATACGATTGATCATAAAAATAGTATTCATAAATATAATTTTTTTATTGACCTCTATTTGACCTTTACTTACGCAAATGTCTACAGCAATATACTTATGGAAACAAAAGATTAATACCGGCGTTAGGGGTAAATGCCTCTTATTAAGATCTGCGTACGATTATTTTAAGAAAAACATTTTTCATTGTGTTTTACTCATATATTTTAGTCTCAAAGATCGCTTTTAGTGATAAGGCTGCCTTTGCACCCAAGCACTAAGCATAACTGTTTTCCCTGTATTTTTCCTATTGTTTTGTGTTGCAATAAAGTTTTTCTATTCTATTCTATTCTATGTTTTGAGCCATTCGCAAAATAGGCTTTCTTTTTAAATATATGTTTCTTAACTACCAGTAACTGTTTACTGTTAAAAACCGAAACACATTATTTATGCGCCTAAAAAGTCGCTACTAGTGGCCTGTAAAATTCACACAGAAATTAAATATGTAGCCCGCAGGCTTTTTTTTAAAGTCTTGATACTTGGGTTTGTATTTGTACAAAGTTTTTAACTCAATGTATATTATTAATCAAGGAAACTTTAAGAAAGTTAAGTCATGGGACTCTATTTTGGATAGTTATAGAGCTATGTGAAAGTTTACATTAAATTAAGTAATTCATAAGTCATGTACCTAAATAATCTTCATCATAACTAGTAATTCATTATTCTGGACATCCCCAAGGTACAGGAATGGCTACCTTGCCAGTTAACGTAGCGTTGGTAAACGCCCAATGAGATAAACAGATGACATCAAAGGGCGTAGGTGACAGATGACTGTAGTATTAGAACCCCCTACAAAAGTCGTAAGTCCAGCAGTAAACGTCCATTGGTTGGCATAATGATCGTGTCCCGAAACCAAACGGTGTTGCAAAACGTCAAAACACTTCCTTGACTCACAGAGTCATGAAATCTGTAGGTATGAAATAACAACATAGATCATGTCGCGTCTAACGATCCATGATCTATTATTGTATTATGGATCATCGGTGCGCCGCGCGTGGGCGCCATTGAGGCGTGAGCGCGCATTTGTATCGATCTTAATCCAATTGTATCATGGGATTAGTATTACGTAATTAAACATGTCGGACGTACGAGTTTTATTGTGTTTAATTAACTAATGTTTAGCTTGTGAACTATGTTTAGGAGTTGTTTAGTGCGTCATAATTTTTTGTACGGCTTGATTGCGTTAGTACGGATTTAATTGTTATACACGGATTTATTAGTACCTAGTACAGGTTTTGTGACAGAGGCCGTACTACCGGGGAAGTCCGCCACCGCCAGCCAGCATTGTTGTATTCCTGAAGGGCATGGTTACCGGTGTTATTGCAATAACACCCGGTTGAACAACTACGCCTTAGGTTGATGGACACATAGTGCCTCTTTCTTAGGATGTAATTCTTGCATGCAATGCGAAATACTCTGCGAATGCACTGTTAATGAGCATTGTTTTTCACTTAGCGTGACTTAAAGTGGCCATTAAACTTGGGCCATACTCTCGGTCCGTCAATTTATAGCATCAAGTAAAATTCTGAGTTGGCTTCGAGTTAGGAAGTTGCCATCTGAGCGAGCGCATTAAGTCGTTGGACACTGGTACCACATGTACATGTGATAATAATCATTAAAGCTGTGCATATGAGCAGCGTTAGGACTAATTATTTATCTCTTCTGCTACAATAGAGGAGGCCTGTATGAGATGGGGAATAAAAATAAATAAACAAACATAATACCCACATCGCCATCTAGCCCCAAAGTAAACGTAGCTGTGAGTTATGGATACGAAGATGAATAGTTTTACGAATAATATACATAATACGCATAATATACAGATAAACACCCAGACACTGGAAAACATTTATGTTCAACACACAAACATGTTTAAGTTGTGGGAATCAAACCCACAGCCTTGGACTCAGAAAGCCGGGTCACTGCCAACTGCAAAATACTTTCGAAGTCTTTTTAATTTTGCATTAATATTTTATAACCAAGCGCTAACCCAGTTAATATTCGCTTTCGATCTTTCTATAGTTATTTGTTCTGAAAAACTAATGATTATAGTGATTTTAAAAGATCATGGGCTTAAGATTCTGAATCCATAGCTAACGATAACGTTAAACTGCATATATCGTATTAATATAACTAAAATATAATTATTACAATTCACAAATTGATTTTATAGTCACGTAAATCTCTTTATAATATGCGTGATTGTGACGTCTTCCAGTCGTCAGAACTAGATGCAGCTTCATTAACAATCATCGCAAGTATTTTGAACAATTGAATGGAAAAGGAAAAAAATGCATTCCAGAGACATATATGGCATGATCTAAGAGTTCCTGAGAAATTAGCGACATATTTATAGTCCTGGAGGGCGGACACCGGAAATCCCGTATACAAAGATGCTATCTTTACAACCGCTGATGCCAGTTTTGAATAAGTTTCAGAATTTATTGTCATAGACTAAGCGAGGTAGATGTGTCGCATAGGTACAGCATTATAAAGAGTGATCGTGATTAGTGATGGAGGAGAAATGAGGCTACTAGAAAAGAACAAAAAGAGTGACTACGGTAGAAGGTTAGCTCTAACAGCTTGGCAAAAAACCACGAGATAAGTCTGACAAGGTTGTTTACGTGATAGTACTGTAGTGTTACTAATTTGAGGATTATTATTTATTATGGCGAGGATTTTTTACATCGTTCATTAAAAATCCATCAAAAAAAAAGTGTTAATAGAATTGGTAATATTGTCAATACTTATGATAACAGGCAGAAAATAGGTACTTAAGCTTTTACTGGTAATTAAGGTATCATACTTAAAGACTACTAGTAAAACGCCAATGAATGCAACATTTTTTCCTGATACTGACCTGAACGCTGTTTTTCGTTTTTTATTCATATTAAACAGAGGCTTTTAAATAGATAAATAATATGATTTACGAACTTTTAAAGTAGGTACTCATAAAAGTTATTTTTTTTTCGAGGAATCTTCACTTCGTATTTGATTACTGTTAAACAATAAATTTTACCTTGGCCAATCTACTATTAAAACGGTCCTATTGTAGATTGCTTGATAGTTAAATAATTTTATTTACTTTGTTCATCTCATACACTTATATTATTCAGTCTAAAAATGACTAAAAAGACTAATAATGAATATATAGTAAGACGATAGTAGGTAACATCACTAACATATCTATTAAAACAAAATAGTCTTTGCCCCCAACACAAATTATTAATATTCAATACGCACCCGCCAGCTCGTGTACAACTCGTATATAGATCATTATATTGTTCAGTATTTAACGTGCGCCCTATCGTCAGCGGGCGCGACGTGCTCCGCACAGCAAGTGGGGGCATTAGAATTAGATTTTATTACGCCTGAGTTTATATGGTATGTGGTGCAGTTTTGTAATCTATTTGGCATCGGATATGAGACGAAGCAAACTTATCGGTAACTAATTAATTTTGCCCAGCGTTCCGCTTAAAGAGTTCCTGATTTGGTTTTGAATAGTCGTCGTCATTGTCTTAAACGGTGTAGTACAATTATATATTTTATAGGTAGATCTGCTCTCTAAGAGGTTCATTGGCTCTCTGCGGTCCGTTTGAAATCGTTAGGCTGCATGGATATTCTTCCAAAGTAGCATTTCCGGTACGAAATCGCCATTGGAATCTTTTTCCAAAAAAAACTTCGTTCTCCTAAAACATTTGCAATCATTATCATATAAGCTTAGCATAATGTACCATTTACAGAAGTGCACAAAGCAAATTTCTTAACCCCGGACTGGTGCTAAGAATTTCTTGTCCGAAATTCTTATGCTTTAATTTGTTGACTCGAACTCGTTATCCGTATCGAGTCTAAAACCTCGTAATCCCTTGATAGTGTTAAAAACTTGGATCAGGAGGCAGGGCAGGGTATCTTTGTTCAAATTCCATGCGAAATTGTTCGATATTTTGTTATTTTTTTGCAGAAGTTTCCTCATAGACTTCTACAGGGGGTAAAACGAGTATATTGGACGTCTATCTACTAAAACCCCACAGTGTTCCAACTTACCTGGTCACTAAATTGAGGGAAACCTTTCGCAATACAACTGCAACCCAGCCAGCAACGCTCGCCAAAGCAGAACCACTTTAAGAGGTCCAGTGAGGAACATTGAATGATACAGTGGATGATTCCCCGGCCCTTATCAAGGTTCAAACGACGACGACCTTGGCGCAATGGTGAGCGCTGTAAATTTAAGTAGGAATTCCCGGGTTCGATTCCCGACAGGGGCAATTTGGGAATTAATTATTTCTGACTTTTCTCTGGTCTGGTCTGGTGGGAGGCTTTGGCTGTGGCTAGTTACCACCCTACCGATAAAGACGTGTCGTTAAGCGATTTAGTTTTCAGGTCCGATGTCGCATAGAAACTGATTAGGGGATATGACTACCATACTCCCTAACAGGTTAGCCCGCTACCATCTTAGACTGCATCATCACTTACCACCGGGTGAGATTGCAGTCCAGGACTAACCTGTAGTGAAAAAAAAAAACGACGGTCATAATTAAGATCTTGCGGTAGATCGGAAAAGACTCCGAGTTCTTCTTTCTAAATTGCCCTACGGCTTTCTTTAGCGCCATCACATGCCTACATACTGGAATTTATGGAGGAGTCGCACTTTTAAACCATGGTCCATTACATGGCTCGTTTCTCCCCCCAGAATTGGAAGAGCCCTAGTCCACCACCCTTTCCAAGTGCAGATTGGTGGACTTCACATGCCTTTGAGAACATAAAGGAGAACTGTCAGGTATGTAGGTTTTCGATGTTTTTCTTTACCGTTAAAACAAGAGATATTAATTGTGCAAAACGCACGTAACTTGCATACGCAATATTTGACCAAAACTTTAACTTTTTAAGGGAACCCTCGTAGCGTTAGTTTAAAGTTAACGAATATAGTTATCACTACCATATCACTAAATACTTTGTAAATTGGTGTGTAAGTACGCATCAGAAGTTTTTTGAGGTCTTTTAGAATGAACAAATAATTTATTTTGTCTGTAACTGTCACACATGATGACGAACGTCATTTTGTCTCTTGAGATCAGAGCTTCCAGACCTTGTTTCTCTTCAAAGAAAAGCGTTGAATGAATTAAAATATCAACTAATCACTTAAGTCAGTATTCAAACCAATGACTAGTAATTCTAGTGCGCTCCATCGTTGGTGAGCGCAACGTGCTCTGCAAAGTAAGTAGGGGGATTAGAATTAGATTCTATTACGTGTATATCAAGGTGTGGGCAAATTTTTGGTTTTGTGGTACAGTTCTATACGATTTTGCATCAGGAAACGAAAATGGACTATTTTCTATAAATTCCACAAAATATCAAAGCCATTCTTACTTATATTATAAATGCGAAAGTGTGTTTGTTTGTCCCACCTTGACGACCTAAATAAGCAGCCATTCAACTTGATTTTTGGCAAAGGGTTACTTGAAGAACGGAGAGTAACATACGGAGACTTTTTATCCCACAAACGGGATTGGTAAAAAGCGATGATGCGGGCAACGTCATATTAATTTAGTTTTAGACTTCTTAAATAAATTATATTTAAGAATCCTGAAACTCTTTTTAAAAAACCGATATCTAAACTACAGCTTTCTTTTGTCGGATCGAATCGTAATCTAGTTTTCGAAAATAATTTACTATTTTAGTGCTTATCTTCCAGATGGTTTTTTTTTTTTGACCGATTGGCGCAGTTTGCAGCGCCCCTGCTTTCTGAGCCCAAGGCCGTGGGTTCGACTCCCACTACTGGAAAATGTTTGTGTGATATGCATGAATATTTATCAGTGTCTGGGTGTTTATATGTATATTATAAGTATTTATTTATATAATTCATAAAAATATTCGTCAGGCATAACACAAGCTACGCTTACTTTGGGGCTAGATGGCGATGTGTGTTTTGTCGTAGTATATTAATTAATTATTTATTTATTTATCAAATCTATTCACAATTTAACATAATACATTTTTGATAGTAGTTTTTTTTTTTACCAAAGTTCATTAGCAAAATTTTAATGCAAGTTGCACTAATTCAAAATCATATTGCTCCGAAGAAGGAACTCTAAAATAGCAAAGCTCAGAGTACTAATATGATTAACATATTAACGCGTCGAGTGTAGCAGTGAAGTCATCAGTCAACGGTCAATCACGAACGTGATACATATTAAAGAGTTTGTAGACCAGCCTATGAATAGAGGCGTCAAGTTGAATATTAATTATTTGTTTGTACATTTGGACTCATATAATGAAGTGGATTGATGTAGGATGACGTGAAAGCTTCTCTAGTCGCGTTGAGGGATTTCTTGCAAATTAAAAAGTTATGATTACCCGTCACCGATGACCTCGACACGCTGGTGACGTACTGCGCCAGACTAGTACAGTTGCCTGTGTACATGTATACTCATATGTAGACTAATACAATTGTATATAATCTACTTTTTGAATGGGTAAAATCTTGCGATCTCGCATCACCGACATTCTGTCATAGCAGTAAATGAAGTTGTGTTGCTGACATGACAGGTTTATTTTTGTATACTGTGCAATGTTACAATCGTTATTGTGACTATTGTATTGTTAACTCACAGTGCAGTAAAATTGTGAGTAACTTGATATACGCTGGTCTTTATGGCTACCCCCGTTTTTTTGTATAAGTAGGTACTTATCCACATCGATACTTATATTATAAATGCGAAAGGATGTCTGTTTGTATATTTCTTTAATAAATCACAATGAAACAATTTGCATTCTGGTGATACCTTTTTCCCGGGGAGAAACGGTTAATGCCAGATTGAAAAAAACGAAAAACATTG
Organism: Pararge aegeria; assembly: GCF_905163445.1. NCBI lineage: Eukaryota > Metazoa > Arthropoda > Insecta > Lepidoptera > Nymphalidae > Pararge > Pararge aegeria. The sequence continues at coordinate 1,373,616 of NC_053195.1, read as the reverse complement.
AAGAAGTCGTGGGCAACCGCTAGTAATATATAATTTTGCATATTATGCATCTATCTATCACTATCTACCACAATATTTATTCTACCCCAAACATTACGTAAACATCGCGTCAAAGATCAATGCGGACGAAACCAAAAATGGCCGACGCGCTTCGAATATAACGCACTAATTTATCAAGTCTGCGCCAGTAATGGTGCCATCGCCAGCCTATCTTCCCCCATCAATCACTACCACAGGATACACATAATATAGTTGGGAACCATAGAAAAAAAAAAGTATCCTCGAGAAAAAAAAATATAAAAGCGCGCGATTAGGGATTCGTAGTGCGCCCGCGCAGAGCGGAAACGGCACGTAGAGGAAACGTCAGGACGCGATACGATTTCGAATTTCGAATTTAGATTGGAGTATGAATGGTTGACATGGCGTCTAGTTTTTTTTTTTTTTTTGGTAATGTCTTTGTTAATAGTTGTATATGCGACTAGTTTTATTGGCCGTATCCGTTCTTGGTTGTTTTTTATCGGATATAATATGGTAACGACTTTATTAAAATTAAACTAGAACTTAAACTAGAAATTCTTTATTTCAAGTTAGCCTACCTAAAAAAGTCAAGTTTTTTGTTTGTTATGACTCCGGTTGAATGCAAATTCTACTTAGAAGAAGCCAGGAAAAGTGCTTTGCAGTTGTGTTGTGAGTTTGGAAGAAGTTTTGTTACTCAATCAAGCACTGACGGCTAATCTGATTTGGATGAAACCTTAACACAGATAGAATACAGTGTAGGATAGCAGATAGACTACTTTTATCCAGAAGAAATGTACGGTACCTACTAGTGGCAAGAGATTGACGTTTTTTCTTCTTTTAGCACAGTAGTTCACTAATGTGACATAGGAATGCAGACTTGTTTATAAAAATAAAAATTAGAAAATCCAAAACTGCACGCCTCCTAATCTCATTCATTACAATAAACATGAGATTATTTGTAAATAATAATTAAACTACATCTAATTGTACCGTGAAAAGTAATAGGCTTCTAATCCTCAAAATCCCGAAGCCTTTAAAAAAAATACCAACTCGATAAGTGAAATATTTCGCTCGTTATCGTGACCACAAGATACGGGATCCGCACATACAGACACACGGACGTCCAAGACAGAACTTTTTTAGACAATTTTTTAATCAGTTTAAATAATAAAAAGAGATTTACAAATATGAGTGATAAAAATAGAGTTTTTTCACAAAAAATGTTTATTATGAGACTAAACTTCATTCTTAAGAATATAAATAAACTTTAATTATAATACTAAAATTAGTATTTCAACTAGTTATACCGATAAACGGTAGATGAAAAAAAACGTGCACTTACATTATAATTAGACGGTTAATTGGTAGGAAGCATGTTCAAATGAAATCATAAATTCTGCGCAATAACTGACCTGGCCTCCATTTATATTTGACTCCTTGATCTTTTGGATATTGCTTTCCGTGAATTTATTACAAATAATAAGTTTTTTTTTGTTTATTTTTAAGCAATAGGATATACCAGCAAAGCATTGTAATAAAATTGATGAACACTAAAAATAGTCATCATATGGTAATGGGTTACCATAACCGGCCGACCCACTACAGGTTACGGGTCTCCGGTCACAATGAAATGGATTTAGGCCGCAGTCCACCCCAGAGTGGCGGACTACTTAGTTAGTGGGAAAACTAAACAGAGTAGGAATTAAAAATTAAAAATCTCAATAAATTATTTATTGGTGGAAGTCATAACAATTAATTCGTCTGTATGTATGTAATAATACCTACACCCCTATTATACATACAGTTCCATAGATAAACAATAAATTTCCTCAGGGAAACGGGATGAAAGTTTTTATCAATTCTACTTAATAGCTCTGTTAAATTTAAACCGATTTAAATAATTCTTTTTTATTTGAAAGTGTATATATACTGTCTAATTTTAATGGAGATCTGACAAATATTGTCGGAGATAAAGGACATAACTCTTCACAGATAACAGCAAGTTGCACGGCATATAAGACAGCGAATGCATGCGTACCATCCTACTTGTTTATAAATGCGAAAGAAATAAAATAATATAAATATTAAGCTTGATTATATACCTGCAAATTTATTTTTAAATTATTCTAATTGAACCTATCGCTTAGAAGTTTCGCGGCGACGGGTCGCGAATAACATAGTTTGGAAATAAAACTGGACTTGGTAGGTAGCGCTGCAATTAAGTTTCTAGTTTTTTTTTTTTATATATTAGAACGATTTGGTGCAGACGAAGTTGCGCGGGTCAGGTAGTTTTGAGTATATCACTTGACTATTTTTTAAGTTTGACAAACACTGACATAGAAGCTGATTTTGTAAATGTTAACTATCTTTAATTAAATCTATAATAACAAGACACCCTTATTGCTTGTAATATCCCGGGTGTTATTCTACGAATATGAAAAAAATGATTTACGCTGGCAAAAAATGGCATAGAATACCTAATAGCAGGATATTAAACTAATGACTAGTAGCAAAACCGTTTATACTAACTATTTAGGGATAATAATTTGTCTGAATATTATAAATACTAAATAGATATTATCTAAATTGTACGCTATAATTAAGTAATGGCGCATAAATTGCATTTGAAGATCAAAACGGTGAACAGCTCAATCAATAATACAATTTTTGCGCAAAAAGTGACGTGAACCGCAAAATTTTTTGTGCATGCAGTATTCTGTATCTCTTTTTTGACGATCAGCCTGGCTCAATAACGAGCGCTGTGAATTTAAGTAGAAGGTCCATGTTCGATTTCCGACCAATTGCCCCAATTTGAGAATTTATAATTTCTGAATTTTCTATGGTCTGGTCTGGTTGAAAGCTTTGAACGTGGCTAGTTACCAACCTACCGGCAAAGACGTGCCGCTAAGCGATTTAGTGTTCCAATGCGATATCGCGTAGAAACCGATCAGGTATATGACTACCATACTCCCTAACAGGTTAGCCCGCTACCATCTTAAGACTGCATCATCAATTACATCAAACATAAAAAAAAATACCATCACTAGCTTCTGTCCCATTGTTGAAATGAAATGAAATGACATTTATATTTGGCCACAAAATCTCTTACAATTGTATACAAAAATATATGTAACAAATAGCATGTGGACAAATAAGGTTCCGCCTCAGCACGAAGCCGCAGCGAGCTGCAGCGCTGGTTTTCAGGGGGACCCTGTGTGCTCACAGACGTGTTTGCGACTGCTTCATCCATGCCAAATCCTTAAGTCTATAAAATAAATAAAAATAAAATTAAAAATAAAACACGGTACGGAATATAATATTTACAGAGCTAAACCAAGAAGCTTACCACGCTTAAGCTTGTTGGGTATTTTCTCTTATAGAAAATAGACTAGAAAATAGATTTTGGCTTAAACCTGTGGGCTTCTTCTTAGACCAGGACGCGTTTGGAACCCTCGTAGCTTAAGTTTTAAGTTTACGAATGTGGTTATCGCCATCATCTCACTACCGTGTAATTCTTATGTACGCATCAAAAGTGCCACCTATGGGCCCCTACTTGAATAAAGATATTTTTGACTTTGACTTTGACTTTGAACCTTCCATGCTAGTAGTAGTAGTAAAGCTTTTTGTGACAGAGCTCATCTAATTAAGTAACACTCGCAATTTGCATTGCTGTATCTAAAAGGCGTGGTTGTAATTACAGGCACATGAGACTTAGGCTGCCAGTCCACCGGAGCGGAGCGAGGCAGCGGAGCTGAGAAATGGACTAATGCGGAGAGAAGTTGCGTACTGTGTCTGTCCACCGGAGCGGAGCGAGGCTGCGGAGCGAAGTGAGAAAGTAATACGGAGCGGAGTTGCTGTGTTGGCAAAATGCAGAGCTAGGCACCAAATGACGATTTCACCGCTGCGCTTCCCCGCACATGATTCTCCTCCCCGTTTCCCCGCTCCGCTTACCGGTTTTATATAATTTTTTAAACTAGCTCGCAAGTCCCTGTCCACTTAAGAGGAGCGGAGATTTTGTGCAATCCTATTGGTTAATATTTCTCCGTTTCTCGGCTCCGCAGCCTCGCTCCGCTCCTGTGGACTGGCAGCCTTAACCTACGTCTCAGATTGATGGACACAGGGTGGCACTTGGCACTTTGTAGGACGTATTGTTTGCTTGCTCTATATGGTGTGGCTCTATGGTCTGATTCTTACTATCTATGATTTGACCCTTACTATTAGTTAAGCCACTTTAGAAGTCCGTCAATTATTAGCATAAAAAATGCTAGTCGAAAATACTTCTACTCATATAAACTACACAGGCCAACATCGAAGCGAAGTCTAATACTCAAAAGATTCTTAAATACTGAATGCAGAACCTTCGCAAAAGTTTTATTAAATATATACAAAGTAAGGTCTACATCGATACATCAATCATGAGTATAACTTAATTTTTCATTAAGTTGAAGCCAAAAAAAACGACATTCTGTAATGGCACGAGGCGGGCATAATTGATTTTTTTTCGCCCGATCGGACCGCGTTAGGCAAAAAACTTCATGCCCTTTGTAGCTCAAAGGGGCGCAGACTGTAGACAATATATTTTTTTGCATTTAATATTGCTCTCCTCTACAGATCTCTGAAAATTATTCGGCCTAGTTGCCATAAGCAAAGTTAATACTCCAAACTCACCGCCGTGCCTCGGAGAGCACGTTTATCTATAGATTCCATAAACACCAAGTCTGTCTTCTTCAAGAAGACATATTGTGCCGACACAAAATGACGGATAAGACAAGAAGAAGAATAAATCCTTGCTTGTCAGAATCAGTTATGTTTTTATAATCAGAATGAAAACCAATCTGTAATTTTATATAGCCTTCATATTGTCATACTTTGATAAATCCAAATCAATTTGTAAGATACCTTAATTAAAACAAGTTTACATTGTTTGTTCATATACCAACATTTAAAAGAGTAATACATAAAAACAAGTAAGTGTTAACGTGATATTTATCAGTTCAATATTTACTATAAGGTCACTTTGATGATGTGTAATAAAAGTAACATCATGTTTGTTTACTTGAAAAACTGTAGGGAGGACGGAAGTAGTCGTTTTATTTGAATTCTCGTCTTGTATTTAGTCTGCCCAGCTCCACACCTTTTTATTCCACGTAGTTTTTGTAATTAGACCAAAATGCTCGGAAATCGTGCCTTGGGTTTCAATCGTTTTGGCAATTTGGGTCTGATTGGATGATGTCAAGATCAGGATATAGGTTAAAGGACTCTGTTTTTTACGGGTTATTAAGATAAACCCAAATTTAGATAATTATGGGTTATGTAGGTCTTTTTTTGATTAATATGTTCTTGGCAGCTTCCGTCGAGATTTTTACGAAATCCTATCAAGTTTTATTTTAAATCAAGTTTATAAACCTAATAAATGTCGAACAGTGACTTATTGACAGAGTATACTAATTGGGCTTGTGGGTTTTAGTAGCAATAGTTTTATGTTGATGGCAGATCAGAATACTTCGTATCTTGCGGTAAGCAAGCTATACAATATGTGCCAAATTTTCACCAAGGACACTATATAATATGAGTACAAAAATTTACATTTAATATAACAAGTCATGTAATAATATAATATGATGCTTCATATTCGTAAAGAGATGGATGACCTCCGTGGCGCAACGGTGAGCGCTGTTCGGTTCGATTCCCGGCAGAGGCATTTCGGGAATTTCTAATTTCTGAATTTTCTCTGGTCTGGTCTGATGGGAGGCTTTGGGCGTGGGCGTAGTCACTGACAATGACGTGCCTTTAAGAAATTTAGTGTTTCGGTGCGATGTAGCGTATACACCGATTAGGGGTATGACTACCAAACTCCCTAATAGCTAAGCCCGTTACTATCTTAGACTGCATCATCACTTACCACCAGGTGAGATCGCAGTCAAGGGCTAACCTGTAGTAAAAAAGTCTGTTCCCGACTCTCTTGCGGTGGATCAGAAAAGTCTCCAAATCTTCCTTTCTCTAATTGCTCTACTGCTTTCTTTAGCGCCATCACATGCCTGCATACAGAAATATATGGATAGTCGCATTTTCTTGTGGAATAATAAAAAAACAACATTCTCGTACCAAATATAAATTCTCTGGAATATTAAAAAAAAAAGATGTAAACATTCAAAATAACAACGTCTCGATGCTCTTAATAATTTTATCATAACACACTAAGTGGAGGTTCTTCAACAATACAATCGACTCTGAATAGCTTCACACGGGAAACCATAGATAGCTATGGTGTTAACCATATTAATGACATATATAACTTTTGTTAGCACACGAATGACCATATAAACATGGCCCATTCTCCCTAAATTGTTCATAGATGTATCTTACATTTGTATGGGCATTGGGGCCAGGTTAAAATTGGTATTTTTTCTATGTGGGATGAGGAAATTCACTGTAAAGTCTTAAAAGCGCTGGTCACCGTGAGAAGAATGGGTGAAATAACATGGTTTAGGATTGTCTTTTGATTCTTTGATGTATTATGCGTGTGGTCATATCAATCGAACTAAACGGTGACGTTTGAGTTCAAACTGAATAGTTTTGTGAATATTTACTTTGAATGACGTGTGTGACTTTGCTTTTAGAAGTTGTAACTCGTTTTGACTGTGCCGATTTTTGGAAAATATGACAATAATTCAAAATTCATTTATAGTATCTACATTATAAGCATTTTAGAAACAACGAATATTGAGCTTAATTTATAAATTTTTCTGTTTTATATTTATATACTAAGACAACGCACACATCGCCATCTAGCCCCAAAGTAAGCGTTGCTTGTGTTATGGGAACTGAGATGACTGATGAATATTTTTATGAACAATATACATGACTACTTATAATATAGGTACATATAAACACCCAGACACTGAAAAAAATTCATGCTCATCACACAAATATTTTTCCAGTTGTGAGAATCGAACCCACGGCCTTGGACTCAGAAAGCAGCTGCGCACTGCGCCAATCGGCCATCAGATATTAAAACTACTATTATAAATATTTACTAATAAATACCATAAATATAATATATAGATATGTTTATATATAGTATATACACACATATAATTCGAACATCTTTAGGTAAAGCATTCCATAAAAGCACTGCCTTGAAATGACTTCCCGAAAAACTTTGAACGACTTTGGGGACATTATTTAAGATTTCATGAAGGCCCCATCCCATACAATAAGAAAACCTTTTTACTATATTGTTTAGACCTAAGACTTTTTGGAAATAAACATTATTATTATATTATTATTATTATTATTGGAGCTTATTATCCGATGGATGGATGGTGGATGGATTTGATGGTCTCATGAGATAAACAAGAGTACCGGCAACTCAGTTAAACGCAAACCACCGCGATCCCTAAACTGCAGTTAACTGCAGGTAACCGCAGCGGCGGCGGCGGGCGGCGAACGCCACGACAAATGTTTAAAATAGATTACATTTTTACACTTCCTGACTCGCGCTAGCGACAAAACCGCAATGAGATTAAGCCATCACAAGGAGTGATATTCTTGATACTTTTACCTTTTTATTATAAATATTTATTCGGAGTAATAAATGTAAACGAATAATTATTAAAAAAAAGAATTTTAAAGAGGATGGGACCTGCAAAGCTATTAAATAATATATCTCTAAAGAGATTTCTTCGTATATGAAAAAAATTGAACGGGTGAATGCTGAGTGTTTATAAATACTTACAGAAATTACTAGGCTTTAACATTGTCTGGGAGCTATGGTGATACGCTAAACCGTAACAATAGGAAAATCTTCCTCCGAGCGGATAATCTTGCTCGGGGACCGAGGTCTGAACATCCATCATCAGTCCGTCCAACAGCCCGTTCATCCGTCCGTCTATCTATCTGACGAACAGTAAAAGATACATAGTTAACATTTCCACAGAATGTGTCATGTATGCTCGATCTTAGTAATATGAATATGTGTTTTCTTTCGGTTTTCTAATTATTTGTTAGTGTTGGTACTTATATTCCTGAAATTATTTTGACAACACTTCCAAACAGGACTTAACACGAAGAAAAAGGTAATATGGGTTACTTTTTACTGAGAATTCTGAACAAATATCGAGTGAACTTCTTCCGTTAGACAAGAAAAACGCTTCACAAAGAGCGTTGTAATAAATGTCGCTGAAGTCATTAAAGCAAATTAATAAAAAAGTATAAATAAAGTATCAAGTAGGGTTGGTGTGAAGTATAGTAAAATAATTCATTTCTATGTAATATCGTTGTCTTACCCGCAAACTAGTTACACAAATAAACTCTGCGGCCGCACTAAACGGTATCTCGACTTTCATATGCCTTCTTAACTTAATGTTTTTAATTTAATCTCTAAAATAGAGTTTTTTCTGTCACTTACTTATATTTCTTTAGGTAAGCTTTGACTACCTCCCGGGCGCAACGTTGAGCGCTGTGAATTAAAGCAGGAGGTCGCAGGGGCAATTCTTGGAATTTGTAATATCTGAATTTTCTCTGGTATGGGAGGCTCTGGCTAGTTACTATCCTACCGACAAAGACGTGCCGCTAAGCGACTTAGTGTTCCGGTGCGATGTCGCGTAGAAACCTTTGAATTTGATGTATACAGGGTCTTTTGCTAATATATCACTAAACTTTATTAATACAGTTATTATTATAGCGTTTTAGATATTTAAAAACGAGAGAGAACATTTTAAACGGTAGGAATATATTTTTTTATATATTGTTTAATGTTCTAGTATGTCAGTTATCCTTTTCTGTTAATATAGTTGTTTGTCAAAAAACTAAGTGGAGGAAGAAATTTAAATTATATTAAGTTTAATTTTTATATTAATTATTGTAAATTTCAGCATGAATCTAAAAGTTTTAGCCTAGATGATATTATATGTGCATTATTATATGTGACGTACGCTAGTAACTGAGAAACATCTTATACACGTCCAAAAAACTCTTAAGTGAACCAACTGTATTGTGACTTTAACACCCTTTAACAAAATGACTTCCGCAAAACACAATCCAAACAAAACAGTGTCGTGTTATATTTAAATTTGGTGGCAAAAAAAATCAAACATAGGAGCAAAAGCCACCCTTTTCTATCGTTATCACCGGAACAAAAGGGGCCTGTTTGTCACCAAATAGTCACAAAAAATGTTTGTGGTCGCCCGGAGTCAAAACATTTTGTTTCTTAGAACAACGGTTATTGTTTCGTGGCGAATCGGACAATATAGGGTGCTTGAATTTTATATCATTTATATTTATATCTTAAACGGTAACGTCAATATGGATTTTCTATTTTAAATGGTGCATTTTTCGTCAAATTAAATCTTTTATCCGTCTTATATAATATTTTGATTCATTTAGTTAATTTTATTTTAATTGTATACCTACCTTTTTTTTAGAAACTTTGAGAATTTTAGAGGAGCCAAAATTTTTGTGTTATTTATTCCACTACAAGTTTGCCCTTGATAACTAATCTTCAGGTAAGTGATGCTAGTTACCTAAACTGCCCAAAATAGTTCGCGACGCGACATCCGTAGGGCCAATGTCAACTAGCCACGGCCAAAGCTTCCCATCAGACCAGACCATAGAAAATTCTGAATATTAACTCCCGAACTGTCCCTGCCGGGAATCGAACCCGAAGCCTCCCACTTATAGGACCACAGCGCTCACCACTGCGCCAAATATTTTTGGTCTAGCCCGGACATTGAACCCAGGACCATGATGAACCGTGGCAATTCACAACTTGAACTATAGTATACTAACAACTAGACCAATGAGTAATATCTACATCCATATTGATTGATCGCTATTTAAATATAAAACAAACACACACAAACTAGTTCTAGACGAGAAACTGGAAAAGATTTTAATAAAATTCAAATCTACTTCTATCTCAAAATCTTTTTGTCATTTTTACCTTCTAAGTCTTCTCCATCTACGCACAGTTATTAAAACCCTGTCCACATTACTAAAGGTTAGACTGGTAGAAAATGCCTCCAGGTAATAAGTTCCGCCTATGTACATATGATTTCATAACTGTGCAAAAAAGTATTAAAACTAAACAAAATATACTTCTTAAATTAAACAAAAATACATGCATTTTCTTAACTTCATTTCAAAACACTCTGTATAAACAATGTACTATTCTAATTTTCGTAACCGCACCCCATGCTGATTTGAATTAAAAAAATCATAATGAGTCGTAAATATCAGATAATCTGTCCCGAGAAAGGGTAGCCATTGCCTATCATTGAGATGTCTCATGAGAATCGCTGTACATTCACAAGGTTTCGAATTTTAAGTAAGTAGGACCAGAAGCGGTTACAGATAGAAGGTTCACGGCATCACTTTCATGGGGACACATCGTTAACTTTTCAGACTTTCAGATATAATTGACGGCCGATTGGCGCAGTTTGCAGCGACCCTGCTTTCTGAGGCCAAGGCCGTGGGTTCGATTCCCACTCCTGGAAAATGTTTGTGTGATGAGCATGAATGTTTTTCAGTGTCTGGGTGTTTATATGTATATTATAAGTAATAATAATAATAATTATAAGCTTTATTTAAATCCATACAAAGTGATTACAGATCATTAAAACTAAAAATAATGAGAATTTATAAAATTATTATGGTTAAAAACAAAATTGTTTCATGTATTAAAATTGTAAATTGTTATTCTTGTATGGACCCCCTTCGGGTAAAAGCCTGCTCCAAGATATTTCATCGACCCATCTCCCACATCTCTCCCGCCTCTCGATCTTTTATCATAAATATTTATGTATATTATTCATTAAAATATTCATCAGTCACCTTTGCACCCATAACACAAGCTACTTGGGGCTTAATTTGGGGCTAGATGGCGATGTGTGTACTGTCGTAGTGTATTTATTTATTTGAATGCTTTCCAGCCTTGATGAAATGTATCCACCATTGATCACCGCTGTCCAGAAGCGTGATAGTATTAATGTGTTGAAGGTTAGGTTAGGTTAGGTATTAGCGTATTATTATTCAGTTTCCTACATGGGGTAAATAAGTAAAGGAATTTTTGTGTCAAGACATTGTCAGTTCCACGTCCCACGTCAATCATGCCGGGCTACATCAATCGAGATAATATAGACGTTACAAATAGTAATCAAAGTGGTCTCACTTAAACGCGAGTCTATCGACTAAACGATTAGTTTTTTTGTGTTGACCCCTGTGCTTAAGTTTTTATTTTTATAGAGTTTGGACAGTTATAGACATGTGTTTAGTTAAAAAAGAAACATTGTTTGTTGCCAGTGTTATAAAACAAAGTAAAAAAAAAACAGAAAAAAATTAAGTACAAAATAAAATTAAAACAGAAAGATAAATCATCTCTCTGGACGTTTGATATTTGTCTTTAATTAAATTGCGCGTTTGTCTATTGATCTAATAAAAGTGTATCTGTGTATCTGTTTGTTTGTTACCTGTGTTTTACTGAACCACTACTCTGATTTTGACAAAAAAAAGCACAAACATATATCATCATCTTTATCATCATATCAACCTATTCTCACAATGGGAAAAGGCATAGTCCACCAAACTGGCCCAGTGCGGATTGGTGGACTCCACAAATCTTTGAGAACATTATGCAAAACTCTCAGGCATGCAGGTTTCCTCACGATGTTTTCCTTCACCGTTGAAGCAAGTGATATTTAATTACTTATAACGCACATTACTTAGAAAAATTTGAGGTGCTGGGATTCGAACTCGGCCCTCCGAAAATGAAGTCAAGCTCCTACCCAATGCGCTATCTCCGCTTTTTTTATCCTCTGAAAACACATCCGAAACAATATTTTGTTACCTATACTCGGCGATACAACTTAATAGATATAGGCAAAACTTAAGAGCTTGCTCCCTGAAGACGAATTTAAAATAGATTGACGTAACCTGGACATAAGAAAGTGACACAAACACAGATGAAGTCTCGGGCAACAGTTAGTATTAATATAAAAGTAGGGAAGACACGTTATGTATGTTAAGTGTTTAATGAAATGCAACATGTTCCACGCAAGCAGTAAAACATCTATTACAGTTCAGAAATAAACAAGATAACGCAAAGTATTATTTAATAAGTGCAATAAACAAAACATTATCGAACTTGTTTATTGAGGCTCTTACAAGAAATTGGTACACAATTTAAAGTTATCTCTGCATTAGCAAATAAAGCCATTTATTACAACTGATAACCTGACCTATGCAGATGTCTGATGGGTCACAGATACCAATCTAATGAGACACACGGGTCTACGACTGGGTTAATGGGGTGGCTCGTTCAATACAGATTCGTGAGTGAGAGGCCGTTGGATTCTGGTTTATTTGACAAAGTAATCTCGTCTATTATACTCGAGCTCGAGTCGTGAACTGTTTCATTACTTAGAATGTGGAAACATTGTTTTCGATTAAACAAATGCAATTAGCAGCCGATTGGCGCAGTGGGCAGCGACCCTGCTTTCTAAGTCAAGGCCGCGGGTTCGAATCCCACAACTGAAAAATGTTTGTGTGATGAACATGAACGTTTTTCAATGTCTGGGTGTTTATCTTTATATCATGAGTATTTATGTATAATGGTCTATTTAGCTATTTGTCAATCACTTATAAACTATCGGAGTATGGAGTGGAACACCCAAGTCTCGCTATCTCTAACCACAAGAATAATAACACTGGCGCTTATTAAAGTTAGTCTAGGTCTTCAATTCCCACATAAGAGTTCTGAAATATATAAAAACCTTAACGTACTGAATATTGTTGAAGTTGTCTTAACTTTTTGTACTTGGATTTATAATGAAATAAACCTCGAAACTAGAATACAACATACAATATACGGAAAGGAACTTCTTACTAAAGTTACGTTTAAAGCCGTATTAATATTACACTTGTGCACACATTGCACAAGTGATAAAAAATCTTGGACATGAAATGTTTGGATAGTAACATCACAGCAAAATAATTGACAATGTTCTCTGTGATATGTTGACATAATAAGAATGACCTGGTTATGTTTGCTGTATTCATCTATGCCAAACGCGTCGGAACGCTCGTAGTTTTAGTTTTAGGTAAACGAGTGAAGTTATCATTGTAGAATAATGGGAAGGAAAATGTTTGAACGCATCGTAGGTGCCTTATAGTCCTACGGTCCCCGGCTAGGTGACTTGACGCAAGCATCACAAGACTGTACTACCTATTCTGTCCTGCTTACTAAAGTTAGAGCATATGTAGAACAGGGGACGTGAATCGTTTAAATGGTTATTGTTACAATTGACGTTTTATAGTTTTACAAGCGTACCCAGCCCGCTTCGCCGGTCTAGATTTTGCTTTATTTTATTTAAACAATAAACTTACATCACTAAATTTTTAATTTAAGTCTCATTATATAATAAATCCTTTTTTCTCTCCGTATTCATTCTCTTCTATTCTTTTTTCGAGCGGGTGAAGATCATTATCTACACCCAACAATAGAATATCATCAAAGAAAATAAAAGCTGTATTTGTTCAAAAGTAGGAGTGCTCCGATCGTCACCAAACTTTACAGGATTACTCGCCAGATCAATCCGGAGATTCCCTGAAAGTTTCATTGAAATCGGTCCAGCCGTTTCGGAGCCTATACGGAACATACCCTCACACTTAATTAAATATAAAATAAACCTTAGGTTCCTAAAAACATATAATTCAATTGATACATAGTCACGGCATGCAATGATTACGATATGTTTTATGAGCCCTAATCCTCACTCCGAAGTGTCGCATACAATATTTTAGTTTTGTTTGGACATATAGTATGACTACTATATGCCCAAACAAAACTAAAATTCAGCAATGCAGTTTCTCAAAAAAGGAGATCGAAACTGCAACGTTTTCTACTAGATGACGCTACAGTCGCTATAAGACTGATGTAAAAGGCATATACTAATTTCGGCATCGATGGTAGGAGAGCCGTAGCTTAATTGGATAAAGCGCTCAGGCCGCGATTGCCATTATTATATGCATTTGATTTTTTTTTTAAATTGATAATTCCTCCAAGTGTAGGTAGGTAAAAACACTAATAAAAAATTATAAAAATATTGTAGTAGTTAGCTTTAAAAAACATTTTTAAAATTCTGTCTAGTTTTTTTGAAATTCTATGGTTATAAATACCACCCGCCTGTCAATATTGAAAGCATGGGTGATGTATGGAACATTTGGCATTTTTCTGACGTCAAGCGATCATTGATCATTGGTCATTATTAGAGTGATGTGAGCAAGCGCGTGCGCCGCTAGATTATACTCCAATAGAATTCTTACTAACGGGACAGAATCAAGAGCTCAGACATTATATATCTCAATAATGTCACTGGTGTAGCAGATAGGGTAAAACGCACAATTATTGTCACTTTAACAGTATATACATAAAAGATGTTAAATTTATGTATGTCGGTGCTATTCTCGAAACACTAAACCACCTATGAGCGAAAAAATGGGAATCTCTTGCTCTGTGTAAAACAAAAACTAATCAATTTAATAGAAACCATTATTATTCCGGTATAAAATGCCTATAGATTATTCCAGACTATGTTCTATCTCTGTGCGAAATTAAATCTAAATCTGTAAAGCAGTTTTGGCGTCATTTATTCACAAACATTTGAGAAACAAATATTCATAATATTAGTTGTAAGTGAGTAATGAAAATAATTGCCTGTGAGTGATTCTATGCTCTAAAACCACCTTTCTTTTATGAGATATGAGAAAGGCTGAGGATTGTGGATCGGGTCCACCTTTTCAGCGTATATATGCCATTTGTACTAACCTATAAACCTACTTGGTTTCTGCTCGGTATCGTACCGGAACGCTAAATAGCTTGGCAGCACGTCCTATTTAGGGGGTAACTCACTACGCCTGAAGTGTCGCAATTATAAGCAATATCCATTGGAATTTAAGTCCGTACATATTCTCACTTCACTGACGGTTAATGCAACGATATCGAAAGCCGTATCTACGAATTAATCTCGAAAGTGAGGTCTTTGACAATATACTTTAGCCGACAAAGCGTTTGACTCAGACCTCTGACCCTCTTTAATCGATTCCTCTCATTAGGGGATTATTAGAGAAGGTGGCACAGTTCTCACGTTTTGATTGCGTTTGTTGGGCGCAAAACGGAAATTCCTATTAATCTTTTACTATAATAACGGTATCATTGAGTCATATGCAACGATACCAGTTGATGTCCGTAATTAAGTTCGTGTTTATTTTTGGTTTTTAAAATACTACAGGAACTCGTTATTTATCCGGCATGAAATGTATTCTATGGAAAATACCCTACTTCAAGATACTAATCCAACCCCTATCTGTTTTTGGACACAATGCCCTGCATAAAATAATGACAATAATAATGGAATGAGGATTCTGTATGTTCTTAACTCTTCTATATTTATTTATTTGGCACTTAAATCGTGGAATGATACAAAGGTCATCTTGCAGCATCATCGTTGCAGAGTCCTGTACAGCGCGAGGACTTCTCCGCGCAGTTACAACACATGCACGAGATGGGCTTACTGGACGATGCGCTCAATTTGAGGGCCTTACGCATATGCTCCGGTAATGTACATAATAGTATAATAATTCTGAAAATAGAACGGCGAAATAATTTAAAAACATTGATAAATAGTCACGAGAAAATACCGTTTCGAAATTCAAATTAGGCAAATCTAAGTTTGCTTGCTTGCTTGCTTAATAATAGCAGTAATAGCCCTTTGGGTAGGACTTCGACTTCACTAACGAATATCTTTTGTGAAGACTGTCATAAATAAAATCTATCCAGGGTTAAATAAGGGTTGTAAATTGGTATGAAAGTCTGTAATTCTTCAAGAAATGTGTTTCACAGTTTTTGGAAATTCCAACCCTAAAAGTCATAGAAGGATTCTTTGTGACTAATTTACCTAAGGGAAGTTGTTGGTACGCGGGCGAACTATATCTCGCGGTATAACTACTGATACTAATTCATATATAAATAAATAATATATATATCTCCAACTCTTCCCCTAATTGGTGTAGATCTTAGCAGATACTTCCGCAGTTGTATAAAGATGTCACTAATTTATGTCAATTTCTACAAAGTACAAAGTAAGTACTGCTTAGATACCAACGGCAATGCTTCAAAGGTAGCTGAAATTAAAAGTAAAATTTATTAATATGCACATTGTAACGTCAAGTCTATCTGTTTGTAATGATTCTACCGAAAAGGAGCCGTCAAGGAATTCAACAGTTGCTCTGTTTCAACATCATTATTTTTAACCCTCGACGCAGAAATGAGGAGGTTTTATAGGTTTGACATGTCTGTGTATGTGTGTGTGTGTGTTTGAGAGAGAGCCTGTCCGTGACGTCGTAGCTCTCGAACGAATGAACCGATTTTCGTTTTTTTTTTTATGTTCGAAAGGAGAATAAGTCGAGAGTTTTCTTAGCTATGTTAAATGAAAATCCAAGATGGCCGCCACCAGAAAATGGCGATTTACACACTCCCCCTCAATATGGGTATCAGATGAAATGGTGAAAGTACTGTCTGTCGGGTGTTTTTACATTTTTAATTTTTTTACAATAATTCTGTCTTGGCAGAAGAAGTCTTGGAAGAAGCTTGGATGCTGCAGTTGATCCTGTTGGCGGCGACGTATTCATTAGTTAGCAAGCTTAGTTTCCATTTAACCCTGACACCGGGGCCAGAAGAGTCCCACTACGGGTTGCGGTGTGTATCTGACAATAATTATTTATTGGCTGCTCTTATCTGACTATGGTTAAGTTATCTGATGAAATTTTGCAAAAGTATGCTTCCTAGTGACGGTCGCTTCATTTTATCCTGGAAAAACAAAGGAAAAACGCAGGAATCTGCGGGATTAAAAAAAACATAATGAACGCGGACAAAGCCGCGGGCAGCTAACTAATCATACAAACCTCTCAACTAATTTTATCAGAAGCATTGTACCTAGTAGATCATTATTAAAAACCTATTACCGGCCTACCACATGGCACGGGTCTCGTCTCAGAATGAGAAGGGTTTAGGCCAAGTGCGGATTGAAGGTGAGGAGTTTGAAGGTGTGGTCAGTGGCGTGCACTGAGTTTCTTACCAGGGTTTGCATAAGGCAGGAAAATGGCAAAAATCCTCCTCCTATACGAGTTATAATCAATTTTAGGGTAAGCAGTGCTTTTGCGCATGTATGAAGTGCAAGCCACTGGGTGTGGTGTGTGATGAAGTGGGTCAGCGATGATGATGATGATGATTATAATATTAAGGATTACATGTCTGATAAAAAAGCTTGGGTATGAACTGCTCTGAATGTTAAGTTGAATGTGAGATGGTGATAACAAAAAAAATACCTGGCTAAGTATGTTATGGGCTCTTTTTAGACCAGCATGGGCAGGAGACAATTATATCACCGGGGAAATGATAAGAATTTATCTTCTCCCACAGCTCCATCAACTCTCAGAACACTGGCGCACACGTGGAAATAATATCCGGGGGTTAAAAAAAATGATAATAAACAAATGATAAAAAAACGGGGGTAAACTTCTCCTATTCCATGTTCCCGTGCTTTAGCAGGTGGACACGTTAATTGTATCCCCTGTCAGGAGATATAATCAGGGGATATAATTTTTGTCTCCTGTCCGTGCTGGCCCTACCGGGCGCGTTTGGAACCCTCCTAGCTTTAATCTTAAGTGAACTAATGCAGTTATCATCATCAGAGTGTTAACATGTTAAATGTATGAACGCTTCATAAGTGCCTATAATGAGATCTACATGAATAAAACATTTTTGAATCTGCATTTGACTAGAGACCAATGGCAGCTTGGAGGCTGCAGTGGTTTCTTCTGATTCGTGGTGGTATTCGTAACTAAGCACGTTAAAATCCAATTGAACTTTAACACCGGGGCAGGCAGAGTCCCACTACGGACTGCGGTGCGTGTCTGACAATAATTATTTATTGGCCGCTCTTATCTGACTGCGGTTAGCAGATTACGTCAACCGTTTTGTTACTTTGGAGATTTATTCCCCTTGTTTGTATTAACTGTACGGAGTTTACTATTATTAGTTATTCGCGAATGGCAGTGTAGTAAAGTCTTAAATCTCTAGGTAAGTTATTAAGTTTATTACGAGTACGGCCAAAAAAGAAGTTTAATGAGGCTGCGGCTCCCTTTGTTGACCTTCTTAAGGAAAGTTTTTTTTTATTCTACTGGAAGTTTGCCCGTGTCTGCAATCATACTTGTGGTAAGTGATGATGCAGTCTAAAATGGTAGCGGGCTAGTTAGGGAGTCTGGTAGTCATGCCCCAAATTGGTTTTTACGCGTCATCGCCTAGCAGCACGTCTTTGTCGGTAGGGTGGTAACTAGCCACGGCCAAAGCCTCCCACCAGACCAGACCAGAGAAAATTCGGAAATTATAAGTTCCAAAATTTACCCAACGAGGTTATTATGGGCAAATTGTCCTGTTGGGAAGGGTCTTTAATCCAGTGTACTGTTATTGGTTATTGATGATGCAAGCTATAAATAAGTTAAATTAAATCAACATAAATAATTTAGCGAACAGACTTAGTTCTGCGGCACACGCGATTAAAAAGATTTGTCATATGACTAATATAGAAACTGCTAGGCTTGTGGATTTAAGTTATTTTCACATTATGTCCTACGGCATTTTATTATGGGATAATGCTGCTGATATAGATTCTATTTTCGTCCTGCAGAAAAGGGCTGTTCGTGCGATATATAAAATGGGCCCAAGAGAGCCATTAAGGGATAAATTTAAAGAAGTTAAAATAATGACGGTGCATAGTCAGTACATGTTTGAAAATTTTATTTATGTCCATAAAAATATAACAAAATTTGAAAAGAAAATGGACTGTAACAATATAAATATTAGAATCAAAAATAAACTCGTTGTGCAGTTTTCTAGGCTACATAAAATTGACAATTCATTCATTATATTATGTTCTAACAAATTACCGAATGAAATCTTTGAGATGTCTCTCAATGAGTTCAAAGTTTATAGAAAACGTAAGCTTACAGAAAAATCCTATTATGATGTTAAGGATTACTTAAACGGTAAAAAACCTTGGGAGCGAATTGCTCTAACTTCAAATTTACTGTGAGATGGTAATAACAAAAAAAAAAACTACCTGGCTAAGTTTGTTGTGGGCTCTTCTTAGACCAGGGCGCGTTTGGAACCCTCGTAGCTTGAGGTTTAAGTTGGCGAACGAAGTTATCACCATCCCCTTACAATTATGTAAAAATATATGTATGAACGCTACATAAGTGCCTGTGGCATGAAGAAAATTTGATTTTTGAATTTGAACATCAGTGCAGTGGTTGAGGCGAACATAGGTGGCATACAAACAGAGAAACATGCATTCTTTGGTATTTAAAGCGCAATTTAAAGTTGAGATCGGCCTTAAATCCAGCAGTAGACTGTAACTTATAGAAGTGGTAATAGCCTCATAATTAGGAAATCGGCTTCACTTTCAAGGGGCGAGTTCGAATCCCAGCACGCACCTCTAACTTTTCTAAGTTAGGTACGTTTTTAAGCAATTAAAAAATCACTTGCTTTATCGGTGAAGGTTGGTGCTTTGTAGTGGGCCGGTAACGGGTTGATATGAAAATCCAAATAATACCTACTTCACGGGCTTTAGAGTTACATTATGTACTGTCTCTGAGACTTATCTGTGAAATCGAAAACCTAACAGTTTTTGAGTAAACCACTGCTATAGTTTTTAAAGAAAGAAATCAGATACAGCCTTTACATCAAAATTAAAATCATGCGACTCTTGTCAGTTTATTAGGTACGCGTCGCGTAGCGTAAGTACTATGCGCGTATCGATATTTTATCTTTAATAGGATTTTGCATAAACAAATACTTAGAATGATTTGAATTCGTTTGTATGGAAAAATTAAAATGCTTCTTTTTATATAATAATTTTACAAGGTTGATTCCTTGTGAAATATACTTAAACATTATTTCGTAATTCTGTTCCACGTTGTATAAAAATCCAAATAAAACTATATAAGGTAGGTCTTAGGTTTACAAAACTCCATATTAAATGGTAGTATGGCACAGACTCACACGTACAAGATAAATAAACGCAATACCTTTCTACAACTTGATTTCGTGTTAAGATAGAGATCGGTATCTCTACAAGTTTAAACGTGACCACCAGCGATAAACTTTAACTTCAATTAAGTAATTAATTCTCATTACGTTAGCAACACAAAATCCACAGTTAACAAATTAACGGAATTTATCATACCTACAACTTTCCAATTCCAATTCAAAATATTATGCTTCTTCTCTAATAGGCTTTGAATTATATGAAACCTCATTCTTTCAACGATAAATCGCTATACTGATTTTTTTAAATAACTAACTAGCTTATAAATGATATGAATTTTTATGTTAATTTATATGCAAAACCTTCTTCTCTTCTTGAGCTTTGTTTTAAGCCATTGGTTGCCTGGAAGAGATCGCTATGGAGCGCCAATAAAGTAGTATAGGGCTGCCGTATTGGATCATCATCATCTATCCACTACCGGCCCACTACCGGGCACAAGTCTCCCCCCAGAATGAGAAGGTTATAGGCCGTAGTCTACCTGGCCAATTGCGGATTGGCAGACTTCACACGCCCTTGAGAACGTACTAGAGAACTCTCAGGCATGCTGTATTCCTCACGATGTTTTCCTTCACCGTTTGAAGTCTAAATTGCTATTTTAAGTTAATATTTAAATTGTAGTACGGAGGCTATGGTGATCCGCTCGACCGTACCAATGGGAAGCTTCTTCAATTTGTTTATGTGGTGTACAATAAAAGTGTATTAATTCAGTCATTGATTCATTCATGAATAAATTATCATCTTCTTCATACTCAGTTAGAGAAGGTTTTAGAGCATAGACCTACCACGCTGCTCTGATGGCGAGCGTGCGATGAATACACAAGTGCATCCCATACTCTTGCCTATAAGTTTATCTAGGGACCACAGAGTTTTAGGTGGGCGTAAGTCCCATAGTAAAAAGTCAATTGAAGGGGTGATAGTGCATTGCGTAGTAGCTGGACTTTACTTTCCGGGGGCCGAGTTCGAATCCCAGCGAAACCTCGAACTTTTCTAAGTTGTACGCGTTTTAAGTAATTCAAATATCACTTGCTTCATCGTTGAAGGAAAACATCGTTAGGAAAACTGCATGCCTGAGAGTTGTACATAATTTTCTCAACAGCGTTTGAAGTCCACTAATCCGCACTGAACCAACGTGGTGGACTTACGACCTAACCCGTCTCATTGTGGAGGAGACCCGTGCCCTTTTGGGCCAGCAATGGGTTGATATTATGACGATGGTGAGGGTCTATATTATCCTCCGTTCAACTATGCAAAATCAAGTCAATTGATTGCTTAGTTAGGGCGTTAAGGACAAACGAACAAATACACTTTATATTAGATAGATAAGTAGATAAAGTCTAGCTTTGCATGACAGTATGAAGTAATTATAAATTTACCCTCAAGTTTTTTTAATATAATCTCGATTGTTTTGTACGTGCCGTTGTTTAAAGTTTTAATATTACCTACATCAAAATAAGTTGTAAATATTCTCATAAATATAATAAATAAATATACTACGACAATACACACATCGCCACCTACCCCCAAAGTAAGCGTAGCTTGTGTAATGGATGCTAAGATGACTGATGAATATTTTGTAATGAATAATACACTTATGAAATACATATAAACACTCAAACACTGAAAAACATTCCTGTTCATCACACAAACATTTTCCAGCTGTGGGAATCGAACCCACGGCCGTTGACTCAGAAAGCAGAGTCGCTGACCACTGCACCGATCGACCGCCGTCATTGAATGAAATTGTAACATCTTTTGAGAAAATAAACGTCTTTAACAACAATTTATTGCACAAATTAAAAGAGAAAATGCGCAAAGGCGGATTATTAGTTAGGATGTTGCCTATTTCAATCCAGCCTAGGCAAAATAAGCGTAAATTACAATTATTACCTAATTCAATCTTGCCGAGACGTTAACAGTTGTACCATCAAGCGACCGTATGCTGTATAGCTGTAGGCGAGCCATTAGAAGGCACTCAATAAACCAGTAGCAAACATCGAACCCGACTTAACGAGAGGCGTGTTCGCCTGCAGGGCCCAAGTCTGTCGCAGAGGTGCGGTCGCAGAGGTGTTTAGCTTAATTTGACAGCTTAGCTTTGACACGATTAATCGGTGATTAATTTTATTACTGATTAAGGAATAGATGTCTGTTTTGCTAACGTGATCTTTATCTTTGGATCACATCACACTTCCTAGCAATATTATAAATGCGAAAGTTTGTAAGGATATATGGATGGATGGATTTTTGTTACTCTTTCACGCAAAAACTACTGCAACAGTTTGACTATATTATACCCTGTATAAAAAATAGGCTATTTATACTCGCGTCGTTTGTGGAAAACTGAGTTTCAGTTCGATGAGCGCATGACTAGCTATATAACTAGCCCACGAACTCGTTTTGGAGTAGCGTGGTGGGGCTATGCCCTCATGACGGTCGCAGAGGTGCGGTCACAAAGGTGTTTAGACTAATTTGACAGCTTTGCTTCTTAACATCACGGTTTGTTTGTCGACCTCCCTGGCGCAACGGTGAGGGCTGTGGTTTTAAGTTGGAGGTCCCGGGTTTGAGTCCGTATAGGGGAGATTTGGGAATTTATTATTTCCGAATTTTCTCTGGTCTGATCTGGTGGGAGACTTCGGCCGTAGCTAGTTACCACCCCACCGACAAAGACGTGCCGCTAAGCGATTTAGCGTTCCGTAGCGTGGTAAAAAATTAAGTATGGGTTAAATATAGCTGCCATACTCTCTAACAAGTTAACCGCTAATATCTTACACTGTATCATAATTTACTACCAGGTGAGATTACCGTCGAGGGCTAACTTGTAATGCAATAAAAAAAAAAAAGAAAATTTCGTGGCAACCGTTTGTTTTCCTTCGATAAAAGGTAGCACATGTCACACTCGGTCTATTCAACTATATCTATTCCAAAAAACAAGTTGGTAGGCAACCTAGTTGGGGCGTGATAAAAAGGAAAAACAAACAAACACAAGTTCGCATTTATAATATTAGTAAGGATAAGGCTCTATTAGAAATTACCAAATTGGCCCCAGACATAAACCAAAGCTATGTTTTAAATAGTTTAAGATATCCATTGAGCAGGTAGAGGCAGTTAGACTTCAGTGGGGACTTAGAAAACAAACTGTTATCCGTAAGGGGGATTATATCCTTAATGTATCCTCTTTGTGTAGAGTTGACGCACAAGCTTCCCGAGTAAAAGGTTTGACAGTATACTTTAAATAGCGTAATTTTAGCTTCCTCACTATACCTAGAGAACCTGCCAACATATTTCATATTACAGATAAGGCTCTATTATAAATACCCAAATTTACCCCAGAACTCCCACTTATGAATCCAAGCAAAGGGGTTTAAATAGGATAACATATCTTTTAAGCAGGTAATAAATGGGAACGAGACTTCAGTGAGTACTTAGAACTAAATCGATTATCGATCAATAGAGAGCCTGTATCGATCACAGAAATATTGATTGGCTAAGAATAATGATGAGGGTCAAAAAATATAAAATTCTATGACTATTAATGCAAATTTAACTAATTTCGGTATGTTGAACTTTATAACTAATAGTACCTACTTGATACAGGGTGTTTGTAAAACTAAATCATTAATTAATATTGCGTTTATCCTCGAGGTAGAAGATAACTATGACGTACATTTTCAAAGTAGAAGTCACAACAATCTCAACAAGTTAATAGAAATAAAGACTTGCACAGAAAATGTAATGAAGAGATTTGACTATCTATAAAAAACCAGCGGTTCCCCTCTTTCGGCTTACAACAGGTATAACAATAGGTAAATTTTCCACACTCTCATCCGCCGTTTCATGACGGCTGTTTGGCGCAGTTTTCTGAGTCCCAGGCCGTGGGTTCGATTCCCACTACTGGAAAATGTGTGTGTGATAAGCATGAATCTTTTTTTGGGTGTTTATATTTATATTGCTATTTATTTATGTATATTATTCATAAAAATATTCATCAGTCATCTTAGTACCCATACACATAACACAAGCTAAGTTTACTTGGAGCTAGGTGGCGATGTGTGTATTGTCGTAGTATATTTATTTATTTATTTATCCTTTGTTCTATACAATTATACTGTGTCAATATAAACTACTGCGTTACATCGCCCACCCATGCACTTACTACATGTTCTTGGCTCCTTAGGGTCCTAGCGTGACAATAAAGCCTTACCTAAGTTTCATCCAAGTTTACTCTCTATAAAAAACTAGAGTTGCCTCTCTACTTCTTTAGTAAATAAAATTTAATGCGTTATTTATTCTATACAATACACCCGTCGCGTCGCATTGCCCACGCTATCACGTAATTATTTCGGCTCCTCAGAGTCGTAGCGTAATGATAATATCCTCATATAACCTTGCTCGAAAAGTGGGCTAAAATTTTGGAAAAAAAGTATTCAACTGATACTGCGTTTCACTAGAATTACACAGAGTCTTTACCGCCGAATTAGCGTAACAGACCAAATAAAAAAAATGCAAAAGAAGGTTTAAAAAATATGACAATAATTAATAGATTCAGTTTTTGATTTGTCGGTTACACTAATTCAGTGGTAAAGGCTCGATATATTGATTGAAAGATTTAGAAAACTAAGGTTCAGTTAAATATTAATGGGAATTAGACATCGCTATCTTGGCTGAATTTTTGAAGTTTTATATATATAACGTTAACGTTAGCAAATATATGTATATATATATATATTTGAATGGTTAACGCAATAAATATATAAACATTTATGTGATAATTTCTCTGATTGTTTTTGGATCGACCTGTATAAAATCTCGCAACCCATCGACCCGTCATCACCGCAAAGAAATACTTTGATAACTCAATTCGACACACACTTAGCGCTTTTGACTTAATTTAGTCGCATTATTAGAACATCAAAGCGTGCCGACGACGCCAAAAAGCAACAAGGCGTGCTCCTCGAGAAATAAAAGCTTTAATCATCGTCCTTCACTGCTCAAGTACTGGACCACTGGGTCCATAAAATATCCGTAAGTTGTTATAATAATTGTTAAATTTTCTAAGTTTGTTGCCAGAACATTGGCTTATAATTTTTCTTAGTAAACAATACCAGATAGCCAATTTGGGTTTTTTTCTATTCTATCGTAGCCAATTTGCATTATTTTCAATTTTATTGTAGATAAGATATTGGTTGATTATTTTAGGAGTACAAGAGCTTGTTATAACAAGAGTTCTACTTATTTCGGTTTCCAAACAGCATTGCTGTGTTCCGGCCTAAATGGCTTGCGGTGTAATTACAGGCACAGCTTAAAACCTACGCTTCAATTTGATGGGCACAGACTTTATAGAACGTGTTTCTTGCATGTCTTGCGAAGTTTTTCTCTGATTAAAGGCGATGGTTTAAAACTAAACTTCAGGTGGGTCATCTGCTTGGTCGGTAAATAATAACATTAAAAGAAAAAAATGTTTGTCTCGTGGAACACCGCGCGTTGCACGCGGCCCGCTGGCCGGATTTTGGTGGAATCAAACAATCAATCAAAAATAATTTATTGCACACAAGAACTCAACAGAAATAAAGAAAAAACAGCAAAGGTAACCATTAATTTATTTATTTTGATATATTTATTTATTAAGAGCACTTACAACATATATGTTAAACGTTATAAAATATAGCACACACACAAAAACATGGACTGATATGCGCGTCAAAGCGTCATGTAAACTGAATTTGACAAAAAATTCGACTCTTTTTTTGAATTAAAACAACTAAAAGTTATTTCCTAATTATATATTCAAAGATGTGGATATCGAACAAACAGTCATATCCACTCGCATCCTTGTTGCTTGATGGACCGGCCACATCAAACGCCGACCATTTTTACAATCGAGTCAATAGATTTTATTGATTTTGTGTTATCGATCGAACGTGGTGTCGATTCGTCGTGCTCTCTCTGGAACGCTCATTTTGTAATTAGTTTAAGCCTTTGTTTGGGATCGATTGCAATTTGGTTCGCGCGATAAGCATCTTGTTTGTCTGTTGTAATATCTTTCAATTTTCTTTACATTGTAGATGGATACAGCTGTGATATTAGTGGTAACGACTAAGACACCATGGCGTATCTTTGTATCGTCTGAGTCTTTTTACAAGTCTGAAGTGTATAGAAAATGCACCCACATGTATATCATAATACCCACCAAGATACTCATCAGGTCATAAACATTGGCTGTGAAGAAAATAAAATTTTAATTATTTCTTAAAAAATATTTATTAATTAGCTTCTACCCACGACTTCGCCTGCGTGGACTTCAGATTTGGGTCTAAAGCTTCGCTCGGTAATGATTTTTAATCTTAACACGGAAACTATTTGAGTGATCGGTATGGAAAGTACTACCCTTTTCCATAGCGGCCGCGGCTTAGCTCTTAAAAATAAATATTTTTTTCTAGTGTACTACTAAAGGAATCGGGATAAAAGGTCGCCTATGTTCTTTTCCAGGTCAAAGGCTACATGCATGCCAAATTTCATCCAAATCCGTCAAGCCGTTTTTGCGTGATTGAGTCACACATCATCAACACATTCACGTTTGTAATATTAGTAGGATTAGTGGATAGTAGAATTAAATTAGAATTATTAGCACATAAAATACCTGACACATATCAAGTTATAAATTACCCACTTTACAAAATAACTTTAACATTAAAAAAAAACACTAGAGTAGAACTTTAACATTAGAGTTATTTTTTCCACCGACTTACAGATTGTTGTGGTTTTGCGATGTTATCGTAAAAATATTAATGTACCATACACTGAAGCACTCATAACTTTAAATAAGGAACCAGTGTTACTAATAAGTGATTGAATTTTATAATAGCAGAGAAGAGAAAAATCGTAATCCAAGCTACTATAGTTATCTGTGGTTATCTATCAATCAAACAATTTGACTAACAGAATACCTTGCTCTGTGCTGCTAAATATGGTCACCAATAAAATATCTCTTTACGCTGTACAGAACTAAATTAATTATTAATAATTTCTTCAATTGGATTCAGCTGCATGCAGAACTTCAAATAAAGAACCAGCGCTACTTATAAATATTTCAATTTCATAATAGCAGAGGAGAGAAGAATCTAAATCGGAACCATTATAGTTATCTGTGGTTATCTAGCAATCAAACAATTCGACCGTGAGAATGTCGCTTGTCGCCTATCCGGCGCGATCTCGCCGATACGCCGCTATCTGCTGATCAGCACGAGTCGCTCGCGCCCTCCGCTGGCCTTAAATAACGCCTTTGTAAGGGATTCTCCTGGCGCAATTTACACATACCCTGACTAAAAAGTGTTAGTTCGCTGATAATTGATCGTCGTGACTTGACGACCGCAGAGAATATACTAACGCTCTAACTATTCTGACTTTTGAAGTCAGAGGTAGATTCTACTGAGTGACAAAAAAAGGCAAATATGAAAATCAACAGTAGCTCAAACGTTCATTATACTCATTAATTATACATTATTATAGATCCCGAGCTGGAAGTGGGATAAACAGTTCCAATGAACTGAGAATTGATGAACTGGGAGCCGCTGGACACAAGCGGCAAAAGACGGTGGAAACTTTTTTTTTTTCATGTGGGGAAATCCTAATGGATACCACCGCGGCACGGAGAGGCACGGTGATTATGTCGGACTCGTACGGACTAAAACCCCAGGGTGTTCCTACCAGTCGCCTGGTGGCTGGGCAACGGTAACGCTTTCGCACACATCCGGGACAAAGACGGTGGAACCTAACCCAACAAAACATATATACAAAGTATCCTGACTTTCTTTCAAGCAACTATGAAACATATTTTCACTGGGTATAGTTATCAAGCGCTTAAGCATATCAATATTAATAGCCTTTAAAAACATAGGGCTAAAAATTAAATAATAAATAAATGAATATACTACGACGATACACACACCGCGCGTCGTCTAGCCCAAAAGTAAGCGTAGCTTGTGTTATGGGTACTAAGATGACTAATGAATATGTTTATGAATAATATACATAAATACTTATAATATGCATATAAACACCCAGACACTGAAAAACATGCATGTTCATCACACAAATATTGTCCAGTTGTGGGAATCTAACGCACGGCCTTGGACTCAGGAAAGCAGGGTCGCTGCCCACAGCGCCAATCGGCCGTCAAATAAAAAAAATAGAATTTTTATCATGCTTTTTTCTTGCCTTTGACCAATATTTAAAACAAACAAAACCATCATTAGCGGCCACTCATCTTACGCTGCCCAACCGCTTATGTGTACTTAAGACATATTATAATTACCCAACGGGTCAAATTACTGACAGGTCGTTGACTTCTTAAAACGCTCAAAATATTGACCATAAGCATCAATTAGCAAATATGTTTTAAGCAGATTTACTCTGATTATGGTTTTAAGGTTGATAAACTTAAAGTTGACGCCAGCTATGAAGCAGGCTTCGACTCAACGTGAAAAATGCATTTCAACGAAAGGATTCGATTTCTCTCGTACCGAAAGACGTAGAATCCAACTATTATTCAGTAAGTTTTGTTAATTTAAGCAAGTTAAATATCGCTTGCTTTAAACGTTGAAGGAAAACATCGCGAGGAAACTTGCATGTCTGAGAGTTCTCAATAATGTTCTCAACGGCGTGTGAAATCTACCGATTCGCAATGGCTAGCTCGGTAGACTACGGCGTAAACCCTTCTTATCCAGAAAGGTGACCCGTGCAGTGTAGTGGGCTGGTGGTGTTATGTTATGTTATGAAAATCAGACGATATTGAATCCGAGGAGTTGTTTGCGTTGATACCTCCTTACCTGTTCTCTGACCGCACCTCACGTCGTAGAAATAAATTCCACCCTCATCATCTGGATGCCTGGTATTCTCCTACTGTTCGAAATACCAGATCATTTCTACCGCGCACTTGCAAATTGTGGAACAATCTCCCATCTGATGTGTTTCCTCAAAAATACAATCTAGGGTTACTCAAGGGGCAAATAAACAAATTCCTTAAAAGCCGGCAACGCATCGGTGGCTCCTCTGGTGCTGCAGATGTTTATGGATGGCGGTGATCACTTATCATCAGGTGACCCACTTGCTCGTTTGCCCGCTATTAATACAAAAAAAAAAAACGTCCGAATAAAACGCATGAAGAAAACACAACAAAACATTTTTTAATATGATTTTTTTTTATTTACTGTTATTGAATATTCATTTATTGCAATGTAGATATACCTACTCACGAAAGACATAAATTAATGTATTAAAACAAAAAAAAAACAAGTAGGTACCTACTAATTAAAGTACACAAAAAAATTATTCCGAACAACTGGAATAAAATTGTTCTTTATTTAAGAATGCCAGTTTCGTTTATATTCGTTGTATTTGATGTTAACTCAGTTAAATTTTCTTTTAATGTGTAGGTAGAAAGATAAATGTGAGTAACGCCAAAGACATATAACTTTTTAGGTGTGCAAATATACATACGCGGGCGCAACCACTTTCGGGGGGCCGAGTTCCAAACCCAGCACACATCTTTAACTTTCTGAGTCATCTGCGTTTTAAGCAACCCAAATAACACTTGCTTACACGTTAAAGGAGAGCACAGGGAGAAAACCTGCACGCCTGAAAGTTCTCCATAATGTTCTGTACTATAAAGGACGCACTGTGTACATCCTTCTCAATGAAGGAGGCGACAACATTAGTGGCTTCTAACTTATACTAAGTTTACAGTATAATTAGTCTGCAGTAAAGATGCGAACCTCGTCTAGAACACTAGACGTCTTTATTACCGTATAGCTAACGGTAAGTTTATTATCCGTGCCAGACCAATTTATTAGCCGTGCTATATGGATCATAGCCAACGCATATTCTACGTACGTTTGTCTGTTCTGATCGACATTCCGAATGTCGCGCTGCCATTGGATTGGCGCGTGCACGATTGATTTGTCGACCGTCAGTCTGTCTATCACTATGGGCTCCAAGAAACAAGAGACGAGCGAGCGAGCTCCACACATTCGCGCAAGTTCTAAGTACGTAACTAAAAAACGTAAATTAAAAATCATCGGCCGAACATTTTACATTCGGAAAAAAAACATTATTGATTATTTTTTAAATTACAGCTAGTGTCATTTGGGATTATATAATATAACGATACCGCATAGTTTGAAAAAATGAATTTTGAAAAAACATTATCATACAAATAACCACGTCATGTGATGATACACATATGATTTAAGTCCTCGGGTTGGAAGGCGCACCTGGTGTTCCCGGTGGGCCTTCGGCGATTGTAGGGACATTTTAGTATGTCCCAGAGGAGGGCCTGCAATGGCGGGCGTCGCTAGCTGAGTCGCGGATATGTGCGAAAGCGTTCCCATGGCCTAGCCACCAGGCGACTGGTAGGAACACCGTGGGGTTTTCGTCGGTACGAGTCCGACATAATTACCGTGCCTCCCCGTGGCGCGGTGGTATCCATGAGGATTTCAAAAATTTTGTAATTTGTACTTTAATGCTGTAAAATGACAGTGTAACCAATACTTTATACCAACCGATACACAAACTAAATTCGCAACCCGCTCTAGCTTTTCCTTTAAGCCAGCCATGGATACGAAATTTGAATTTTAACATTGTTTTCAAACGTGTGACATCATTGCTAAAGTGAGGTGGCAGATTTAGTATTTTAGGAATGATTTTACATTGTTTCATTCACCTTGACACAGACCGGTTGCCAAAATGTATGTACAAAACGCATACATGATACATTTCTGTAGTACAAGATTTTCTCACTCGCAATCGAGAAGTCGTTTTCGTATATCAAACTCTGTATCGCCATCGTAAAATTGACCTTATGCCAATCACTTTAAAGTCACAAATCATGTACTTCTGATTTTTGTTTTACAAACTTTTTATCAAAAGCCCGAACTATAGACTAACAGTCAAATTTGATATTTAAAAAAATCCAAATAAGATCCATTTTACTCTGATGTTCATACTCGAAAATTAGTCCTCGAACGCAAATCTTGTACTAAGTCTACTGAGGACTAATGGACGTATTTGAAGGTGAAATTATATAATGTTTTCGACTACAGTATGTATTTGGGTTTTTTTCAGAAAATGCATTGAAAAAAAATCGAAAAGTCATAACGACGTTTTCAAAATCTCGAAGAGTTGTGAGATCCCGTTGGAGACGATTCATCACCATTCGAGACTCAGCTTCACGGGATTCTACATATGTCTAGAAAGATAGACGCGTATCATAGATTAGTTATAGTTTACACGAACAAATAAGGTTTTTGAAGAAAGAATCAGAACAGTTATTTAATCCGAACAAACTGATATCTATTTTCCTACGAAGCTCTTCGAAGGTCAAGTTCTGTCATAAAAGTATCTATTTCTACTAAATAAAATACTTAATAGACTTAAATCTCTACACCTTAACCAATCTAGAAGGATGTAAGACATATTTACGACATATATAATATACTACACATTCCAAATGCATGTTATTCCCAAAGACCTCCAGGAAACTAGACTATATTGTAATTCCTGAATTAACATATTTATGCACCATTAAGCCTGCATCACAAGTAGATTAGATCTGGCATTATGCTGCCACAATGGCTGGCAATCTCTCAATAAATCCATCTGCTTACTATAAAACAATAATTATTAAACTTGGAACAACGCAATCACTTGACTGCGATTGTACAGTAAAGATTGAGTAGCGAAGCTTGTTGTGTTTACTTTTTGGTAAGATTTGATTGTTTTTTTTTTTCATAAGTACTATTACGTCTATTGGATAGAAGCAGGCGTTACTTTCAGGAAATCTATGATATATTATAAAAAATAAGCTTAATTTTCTATACGGAGAATCTCTGTGGTGTAATTTATAATTTCTTCAATCCTTATGATCGACAACAAACTGATCTCCGGCAATGTCCCTCTACGCACGTTTCGCTCCAAAACGGGAGCATCCTCAGGAGATGTTGACTTTACAATGAAAAATTATTTATTAAATGAATAATTGTTTATTATACACGACTTTTATAGAAGCATTAAAAACCACTACACTTTAGTAGTGTTTCTCGAACAATCGGTTAGTTACAATTTAGCAGTTGACAGAAATTACTTTACCTCTAATGATTTAAACGTTTACCATTAGATGGGAAAATGGGAAAAAGTTTGTGAGCTAGCAACATTCCGCGGTTGTGTAATGAGACGTGTTCTGGGCGTTTTCACTGTTTTTGGATTCAATGCACTGCCTGCTTGCAATAATGGTTGAATAAGGATTCTTTATGGTCTTAATTTGGTGATATAACCTTAAAAAAATCTTAACAAGCCTAGAGGCTTAGGCTTACAAAGTTAGATAGTGACAAACACTTCTCCAAATGATATGTAAGGATTAGCATATAGTGAGTGGTGTACATGAACGTAAAATAAAAATATATAAAATAACATAATATGCGCTGCGAACGAGTCGCACGCGATGAACGTGATCCCGAATAAAGCGGACTCCGATATTCGGAATGCGAGCTAACGCGGCGACCATGATGTTTGATCTCAATTATAATTAATAATAATTATAATTAATAATAATTATAATAAAATAAAAATTCTTAAGTGACAAAAATTATTTATTGTCATTGGTCTAAGCACCACGTAGCCGGTATTGCATTGGTAGCCTTAGAAAAACAATATCTGAATAACTAGGCTGTAGAGGTATAAAAAGTAGAAGTTAGTATCCAAAAAAAGATTATGTGCGGATGTGCAATTAAAATGAGTATACATTAAACTTTCATTTTTATTTCATGAGTAACTTTAATTTTGATAAAGATCGATATTTTTTTTGTTTTAATTGTTTGCCTTAATAATATGAGACTAATTATATGAGTGCCGTGTGGTGCAACAATATCTATCATCATCACCTTAGTTTCGCAACTTATTGAGCAATGTCGGTTTAGTGTAGTTCTTCTACAGTTCTTCTTCTTCTTTTTAGGGAAATTAAAAATAAAATAATGTAAAATTAATTTAAGAGACTACCACTGCAAATCATGGCCACCTCTGCGCACGCGCTTGGACTCCAAAACCGCAACCTACCGCGCACGCGCCTTAGCACCATCGATATGAATTTAAATCGGATTAAGTATTTAATATGGCGGCCGATAAGTGAGGATAACTCGACTGGGCGCTTTGACACCTTGAAGTTTTGACTTTTGGAACACTTTATATTTTTACCGGTATTATTTGTGAGAAGGAGTAATATTCTGTACTAGCGGTCTCTTGCAACTTCGTCAGCGTATAAATCAATATTACAAGATTGATATATGCAGTTGCGGACTTTTTTTCTGTACTTTTAAAAGGGGAACAACATTGTCGTACATGACTTTATCGAAACTTTAACCGTTTACTTAACGCACGCAGCGGATGTTCTCAAAATTAAAAAAAACCCAAATTTTGAAATATTCTTCATTGGTGCTATTTCTGGTCTTAGCGTGATAATATATAGCCTACAGCCTTTTTCGATAAACAGTGAAATAATTTTTTAAATCCGACCATTAGTTCCTAAGATCATTCCGTTCAAGTATAATAAGATATTGTAACCAGGCTGAAAGTTTGATTTAAGTGCTGCTAATTAAGGAAGAACTTAATTATTAATAATCTATGAAGTTTCCGACAACGAAGAAAAAGAAAATATTGTTCTTGACCATATTTCTAGTATATTATATAAGTAATTGGTAGCACGCATAAAACGATTCAGTTAAATTTGCTCGAAAAAAAGTCAGTTACCTCTAAATGAAATTTAAAATATCTCCGTTTTTTTTATTATTTTTACAAATTTTGAGGCTTTGTTTACAAATATAATTATTTCGCGCTTCACTTTCGCTGAATTATCTTTATTATTGAAGTTAAATATAGCCTAGTTTATAAAATAGCTTTCTATCAGTAAAAGTGTGACTACAAATAAACATCTTTAATATTCAGAATATTATAGTATCTATATATATATATTTCTTTTGTGCGTGTGTATGTCACTGAACTCCTCCTAGACGGCTGGACCGATTTAAATGATTTTTTGGTATACGTTTGGGTGGCCCCCTGGAAGGTTTAGATGGATAGCCCGGCCTTGGACTCAGAAAGCAGGGTCGCTGCGTACTAGGCCAGTCGGCCGTCAAAGAAGAAAAAAAAAGAAAAGAAAAGAAGGCAAGGTTATTCATATTAATTAGTACCGTCAGTCAATTTTCTCCTTAAAAATGTTGACCAGAATCGGTAAATTGGTGAGCGACTTTAGATCTTTCCTTGCTCCCGTAAACAAATTACAATTGCTATACTAAGACGAAACATCTCTCTAATGCTAGCCCCTAAAAGTGGGTGTGTCCGTCCGCTACCGTACACCGCGAGACCCTTGTCAAACGCCTAATTACCATGTGCCTCAGACCTGTCCTGTTTGTGGGTCGTAAACAGATGTCAGAATTCAAATTGAGAAGGCATTAATAACTAGTCACTGTCTTAAAGACAGAAACCTTTATATATGACAGGGGCTAAATATATATTTTTTATTTCTTATTAATGCTAGTGCAAAATTGGTTAAAGCGCTAAGCCGCGATTGCCGCGAGAGTCGCAGGTTCAAATCGTGTCTGTGCCGAAAATTTTTGTGCATTTTAAATTTATAAAATCGATAAAAAAATATATAAAATTATGAAAAAGTAATATGTAATCTCTTGTTTCAAACATTTAATATGCACCTTTGAAAAAGTAGATCGAAACTGCAATGAGATGAGCACTAGAGCTACAGTCGCTATAAGACTGATGAATGAATGAATGAATACACTTTTATTGTACACCAAAGAAAAAAAAGTAGGTACAAAGATATAAATACATAACAAGAGAGTACAATTAGGTGGCCTTATCGCTACATAGCGATTTCTTCCAGGCAACCAATGGCGTAAAAGGAAAAAACATAGAAAAGAGGTAGGTGGTGCAATAAATAAGATTTAAAAATTATATAAATACAAATATAATATATATAAATATAACTATAATATATATATATATAAATATATTACATATAAATACAAATAAAATATATAACATAAATATCTATATACTGATGACTGACTGATGTTAATGGCATATACTTATTTCGGCATACGGTAGGTGTGCCGTAGCCGGAACTTGGTCACGGTTCGTCCGAGAAAGTACTAACGCCATGCGTATTTCTGCCGCCAGACAACATTGCTGTGATCCGATCTTAAGGGCGTGGATGACGGTGAAATAACTGGCACATGAGGCTGAACACCTACGCGTCTGGTCGATGGACACAGAGAGACCTTCTAAATTGTGGAATGCAATCATAAAAAAAAATTTGAAAATTATTTGGCTTTGTTTACAAATAAAATTATTTCGCGCTGAATTATTTTTATTATTGAAATTAAATATAGCCTAGTTTATAAGATAGCTTTCTAATAGTAAAAGTTTGACTACAAATAAACAAATTATCTTTAATATTCAGAATATTATAGTATCTATATATATATATTTCTTGTGTGTGTGTATGTCACTGAACTCCTCCTAGACGAACGAAAGCGAACGTTTTCTACTTATCATAAGATGGGCCATCAAATTATTGCTTTAAAAAAAACCTTCGCGATGGGGTTTCTTAGAGAGATTGCTTAAGCAATGAAAACCTTTGCATTCCAATATAACTATTGGAATACAAAGGTTATCATGCTACCTAAGTTCTGTATATTATATATACATACTTTATAATAAATTTGTATATTATAAATAGTAGGATCTATGTACAGATATAATTTAATTATTATATATAGGTGCATTACGTATTTATGAATGAATGAATGAATGAATACACTTTTATTGTACACCAAAGAAAAAAAGTAGTTACAGAGATATAAATACATATCAAGAGAGTACAATTTGGTGGCCTTATCGCTACATAGCGATTTCTTCCAGGCAACCAATGGCGTAAAAGGAAAAAACATAGAAAAGAGGTAGGTGCAATAAATAATATTCAAAATTATACAAATAAATAAATAAAATATATATATATATATAAATATAACTATAATATTAGTATTTATTATTATTATTATATACCATAATTATTACCCACGATAGGGCATGGTCCTCCTCTCTTATGGCTTATGTCGAAGTCCAAATGCGGATTAGTGAAATGCACACACCTTTGAAAACATTATAAGGAACTCTGAAGAATTTAGGTTTCGACACGATGTTTTTCTTCACCGGCAAAGAAAGTGATATTTAATTGTTTAAAACGCACGTAACTTCGAAAAGAAGGTTCATGCCGGGGATCGAATTCGGTCATACCGAAAGTGAGGCCGAATTCCTAACCTCTAACCTATCACCGCTTGTCATCTATAAATAGCACACATCAAATTCAAAAAATTCAAAAATGGTCATCACTGGCAAACGTATTCCGGTTTGCCAGTGATGACTACTGTCATATGCATCTGAGAGAGTAGTTCTAAGCTGTAGTTTATAATGTGTTAGTGAACCGAATAAATAAACACAGAAATTCCTTTTAAATGAACTTACCTACCTACCTCACTAAATTTTAATAATTATTTTTTAATTTGAAAGTGTATACTATTAAGCATGTATTGTCTAATTTTAATAAAGATCTGATAAATATTGTCGCATGGCATATGGGACAACGATTGAATGCATGCGTACCATTCTGGAATAGCTCATAGTCTTTTTTTTATCCCGGAAAATCAAACAGCTCCTACAGGATAGCATCGCTGTTTTCTCGCATTAGTCTTTCAAAATCCGCGAAACGGAGTTTTAGATTGACGTGTTTTTTTTAGATAGGCATAGTTGAAATATTATCAAACTTTTGAGTTTCTTTGGTTGAACACGCTAATTTCAGAAAATGTTGTTTCAATTTCGATTTTGTTTTTGGATTGGTAGTATCAATTAAGGTTATATAACATCACGCTACAACCAATGGCTACCATCATTAATGAGAAATGTTGCAAAAAATATCCTTTTTGAAAGATTTCGATGCATGCGATGCGTGAACGGGAAACGTTACGCCAAACGACGGAATCATGTATTAAGTATATAGGGATTGTTTCTTTAAAGTTCTATAAAACAGTCCGCGACAACATAGGACTACTTTTTGAAGTTGACTCATTCGCGGACGAAGTCGTGCTGGTCCACTAGTGTCAACATAAAACATAAAGTGTAGGCACACGGGTTTTTAAAAATTAACTTAATTGCTGATAATGTAATTAATACTACTGTGCCATTTTTATTATTACGATTAAACAATAATAAGTCGAAATTATTCATAAAAACGAAACCGGTTAAAGAAACTAAACCAAATAGAATAAACCAAAATGGATCTAAATTCAAATCTTCTTACTTATATTTTTAAAAACTCCTTATTTTATACATCCTGGGCAATTAAGGTTACTGTACCATCATTATATTTCCTTGGCAGTGTTCCATACATAATACAAACTAATTCATTCAGCCTTTTAATACCTATTGCAATTGATTAAAGTACATAATTGAGTACTTCGGCAGTATTCATATATTTTTAATAATCTAAAAAGTACAGTTTTTTATTGCGTTTGAGTAAGTTCCTATAGAAGTGGTGTTATGAGTTATATTTCTTTGTTTCAACAGTAAGTAAGTTTTGGCAAAGTGGAGCAGTTTTGATGCATTGTATGCAGCCATCTTTATACATGAGGCTACGCTGGTGTTTTGAGCATTAGGGTAATTTCATATAACAGGGATGGTAAAAATAAAAACAAGGTTAATAAATTTTGCTCACAATTCGTAGGTACCCAGAGATGGTGGCTTACCGAAGTATAGGCGCAAATTAATCCATCACATTCGTAATTTGGATAGCTCTGGGAACCGATGGACACTGAAGTCACAAATACTAGAATAGCGACCCCACACCGGTTTGCATAGTGTTGATCCACGACTTAATCGGCTAAGTTTGTAGGCTCTTCTTAGACCAGGGCGCGTTTGGAACCCTCGTAGCTTTAGGTTTAAGTTGGCGTACGAAGTTATCAACATCCCCTTACATTTATGTAAACATATATAAACGCTTCATAAGTGCCTGTGATAGGCCTACACGAATAAAGAAAAATTGAATTTTAATTTGACTTGATGAACAGACGACATCATGTCTTTATTTTATATATTTTATCTCGTCTTATTAAACAAGCCGCGCCGCAGTGGTAAACGCACAAGGTCGAATTTGGAAATCCCTACAAAAGACCTATGTTCAGCCTGGAAGCATAAGTCATCAACATAACATCGGTATTATATAAAGATGAGTAAGCAACCCTGATCCTAATATCATCGTCATTAGTGGTGTTATCTTCAAATTGAAGTTCGGAGGTCAGCCGGAGGAAAATCGACCATGATGTCCCATCTTTTATATCGTATCTTCTTCCTCCGTCTTGGAATACGGAGGAAGAAGTGCTCTTTGATTTCTGATCCCAACAGAATGGAATACTTTTGCCCTCAAGTGGATCTGTAATGGTTTGATAATGATGATGAAGATGATGAACTATTTATGACGATAAGCTCTTATGTGAATTGTCCCTAAACGTTGCATGACAAATTCGTTTAAGTATGACATCGTACTCGATTTTTGTCCATGTACAGTGGACTAATTTAAATTAAATCGGGTACATTTTTATAATCAGGGCTTAAACAAGTTATGGTTATACAAACATTGTATATAATACTATTCATAAAAGTTGATTTCGATAAGCCTTCTATCATTCAATTCGATGGGTCGCTTCACATCTATTTATTTTGGTCTTTTGTGTCTGCCTCACTGCGTTTGGACGTAGTTTGTTTTTTACAATAATTAATTGAAATTTTGATTAAAACTATGAATTAATTAAAATGAATAGCCTGGCCTCAATTTTTTTATTGAATATAAATATTTTATCAAAAAAATAGAAAGGCGTAATTAGCCTCTATAATAGAGAGTGATACGTTTCTTCCGTTTGACCTCGAGGCTGCCGGCCAAACAATGGAGACTAAGTGCAAAAAAAATATGACAAGACATCACGCTGCGGTTGACTGCCACATCTGGTGACTCAAGGGCTGGCTCTTTTTTGCGAAAAGGATCATCCTGGATGTTTAGCGCCGAAATGCACCCAGTATTCTTGGTGCCATTCCACGCGGGCATGACCTTTACACTAATTAGTTTAGTTAAAAATTTTACAGTAAATAAACGGGTGTGTACCTATGTAGACGCGTTAGAAACTATACTTCTTTGGCGTAACAAGATTAAAATCTTTTCAAAAAAAATTTACCTTACGCCTTAATCTACATGTAAAGAAAAATCTACAATAACAATAATAAAAAAGGTATTTTTTTTACATTGAACGTTTTATTATAACGCATTATCTATATAGTTGAATAAAGATTTTTATTAAATAAAACAAAAAAAATCTACATAATAATAGAAATGGATATAATAATTAAATTTGGAATACTAATAGACTCATTATCGGACAACCTAGGTTCAACATTTAAATTTGAGATTTTAGTGCAATTGAATCAATTAAATGACCGGGATGAGCCCGCAGACTATGACAATTGAAAGTGTACACTGTCAAACCTTATAGCTAACTTCAGGGTGTCAGTTTTTTGTAACGGTGTGCGCACATCGTAATAATTTACTCTTATCACTTTTCCCTAACGCGCCAAAGAACTTCAAGAAGTTTATTTTTATTTCTTATAATAAATATTATATGCTTATGTTCTATATAAATATAACAGCCAGTATAAAGACTTTTTCTAGAACAAAGATCGTTTATCAAAATAATTTATTTGAAGCTGAATAAGGCGCTTGATGACTGCGCTATAGGTTCATCAAGATTGTGATGATGTATTGGTGACAGCTATGACGCCGATTGCATTGACCATTTATCCTTAAGTAGACAAATAAGGCTGCTTATAACTGGCTGTTGCGCGCGACTCCGTCCGATGGATTTGATTTCTAAGAAGAAAAAATATATTAATAAAAAAAAACATCAATCATTACTCTTAAAAAAATGTCGAGTGGAGAGTATACTGACAAGTATAGTAGAGTGAAAAATACGATTATTGCAATCTACGGCGCCAAGCGAATACAAATGTACAGATAATCGCGTGAACAAAGCAATTTCTCGAATTAGAATAAAAATATTAAACGCTCGGTGCGATGACACCGACAATATCTCTGTTTAAATAAATTAAGTAAGCAGGAGCGGCGCACGCGCCGGTTTAATTCTTTTATTTTACAACTGAATTTTAAGCTGGGCACACATCAAGTACAATTTGCTAATCATATTTATATTATGTACACGATGCGACGTCACCTATTATAATGATCACCTTACCCCAGTGGTAAGCTCAGTAGCCTAAGTTCGTGATTTCAGTAATGTGTGATGACCCTGATGGTTCAGTAGTATTACAAGTGTGCTCTCTTTAGGTCTGAAAAAGCCATATTGATAAGGGCTAAGGCAATACAATTTTGCATAAACAACGATTCCAGATATGATTTGGAAAGAAAACTGCATTATTTCTTCCAAGGATTGTGCACGCCTTGATTGTCCAAATGGCAAACGGTTAGCCCTTTTTAGCTCATCAGACGATTATATTTACACTGTTTATACAATAAGTGAAATTTGAATTATGAATTATAAAAAAAGCACTGCTACGTTTACTTAGCACTTCAGTATAATCAATGCTAATCTTTAAACTGAAGGAGTAGTAGGCAGTTGGAGAAATACTTTCATACCTACTAATTATTGGTAGAGGTTTTTTTTTATATAAATAAATAGCGAACAAACGAACTAGTCGGTCACCCGTTGTCAAGTGAACACCGCCGCCCATGTACACCAGAGGAACCGCCAATGTGTTGCCGGCCTATAAAACGCTTGTTTATTCGTCCCTTAAATTCAAGTAGAAACCACGCGGACGGAATTGTGATCAACAATTTACATGTGACATGTGACAGTTAAAGAACTCCAGCTATCCAGATGGTGGGGATGAAATTTGTTTCTGCGACGCATAGAACGATCATAGAACAGCGAAGTTAGTTTTTTCACATCACTTACAATAAGGTGTTCGTATCAAAGCGCCAACTTTTGATCGAATCATAAGCAAAGGTGATAGTACTAACAATGGTAGTAGAGCGATAAATATAACTATTGCAATCCTCGTAGTGTGGTGATGAATACAAATGTTAAGATAATCGCGTGAACAAAGACATTTTCTCGAATTGGAATAAAAATATTAAACGGTCGG
The DNA here is from genome assembly GCF_905163445.1 of Pararge aegeria. NCBI lineage: Eukaryota > Metazoa > Arthropoda > Insecta > Lepidoptera > Nymphalidae > Pararge > Pararge aegeria. The sequence goes on along the minus strand of NC_053195.1, from coordinate 1,332,121 downwards.
TGCAATGACACCGACACTATCACTGTATCAATATATGTAGTAGGCAAGTGCGGCGCACGCGCCGTTTTTTTTTTACAACTAGTTGTTAAGCCGGGCACACAACACATGAAAATATTTGATTACGCTATAATATTTAGATGTATTGAATTCAGATTAGATGCTGTTGTAGAAACAGTAGGGCAATACCGACAAAAATACCTCTAAATACGCGAAAACTAAATTTATTATGTGTCTGAAATTGTATTATTTGAACAAAGGCGATTCCCAAAAAAAGTTTGTACAACGGTATTCTAAACAGACTATTAATACTATCCTAACTTTTACCAAGCGACGAGTATTTTGCAAAATTTAGCAAAATTTGTCAACATGGGTTACACTATGCCCTGGGAGGAAGATCCTTGGATGTTTTCCCGGATCGGTGCAGTAATTGACCCAAGCATAGGTAAAAAGCAAACAAATTATCAAAAAGGAATACTTTCTCATTTATAACATTACATCGGGTACTATTTATTTTTTTGAGTTATGACTAAATTGAATGCTGTTTCTTTTATATAAGTTTATATTTAATATAATAGAAATAAGTAACGACAAAATATTATTAAATTTTTAACCGCTTAATTCAAGTCACGAAACTTAATTAATCATATAAGAAATAATAATATAAACTTAAGTAATAATATAAATAATATAAAAAAATATCAATAAAACCATGTCGTGTGTACACCCAGCTTAACATATTTTACAACAGATCTTTACTGGGTTTTGCAAAGACGTGACAGGAAAATGTTTTGCGTGCGCTCGCTAGCGCGTCAACCCGGTGACGCCTGTGTTATTTTCCATTCCTAGAGTTCGTTGAACTTAGAACTACACACTAATATTCTCGATTTTTAAAAGTTTTTTTTTTATAAACATTGAACAAAGGCGAATACCCCAAAAAGTTTATACATCGGTATTCAAAACAAACTATTAATACTATCCTAACTTGTACACTTAGCTTTCTATTATCGAACCTAAAGGCAACATAAGGTTATCGCCACATACTATATACTAACTTTTGATAAGTAAGTTCCATACAAACATTGATTTTAAACATTTCCGTTTGTTATTAGTATTGATATATAGATCATCATCATCATCATCATATCAACCCATCACCAGTCCACTACAGGACACGGGTCTCCTCCCACAATGAGAAGGGGTTAAGGCCGTAGGGATTGGTGGACTCCACGCACTTTTGAGAATATTATAGAGAATTCTCGGGCATGCGGGTTTCCTCACGATGTTTTCCTTCACTGTTGAACAAAATGACATTTAAATTTTTTAAAACGCAAATATCTTAGAAAAGTTAGAGGCGCGTGCTGGGATTCAAATTCGGCCCCCCGAAAGTGAATTCGAAGTCCTACTAATTTCGAAGGCTAATTTTGTTCTAGGCCCTTCGTAGACCAGGGCGTGTTTGGAACCCTCGTAGCTTTAGGTTTAAATTGGCGAACGAAGTTATCACCATCCCCTTACATGTTACATATATGTATGAACGCTTCATCAGTGCCTGTGATAGGCCTATAATAAAGAAATTTTGGATTTGAATGTGAATTTTGAATTTACTCACTGAGCTATAACCGCTTTTACATTGGATATAAAGACAGCTGAGCATTATGTATAGTACTTTAATGATGTGGTAATCTAGTAGCTTAATTTCGAAGAAATATATATACAGATAACTCCAAGCAGTATATATATACAAATAACTCCAAGCAATATATTTACAAAGTGCTTGCTAAGTGTTTTAATCTCACCATAAAAATAGTCTATTTAGTTCTATTAGCGTTCGCCATTTCAATGCCATAACGTTTTTTAATATGGACGATACTCGTGGGTATAGGATTCGATCCAGCCATAAAAGTATAAACCCACATTCTAATTACCACAGACGTAATCGATTAACCCGAATTTCACTTAGATACACTAAGAGCTCGTTACAGAAATATAACATGTGATATGTTATTTAAATAACAATAATAATTAACAGCTTATTCTGAAACCCAAATAGATATAAATGTTTTAGGAGGACAAATTTTATAATGGGTGGCAACTGGCAAAGCATTCAGTTTGTTATTTTTATGAACTCATGTAAGACCGATATCAAAAAAACAATCTTGCTGGATACAAAAATACCCCTCTCAATCTGACCTTTTTTATTGTGATTAATTTATTGTGATTACAGAGTAATTATGAACCAGTTTCAATGTATGTAATAAAATTGCAAATCGCCCTAATATCAATTGCATCATTTCACTAAGTAAAATAAAATTTACTCTTAGAATTTTAAGAATTATAAATAACTTTACAGCTACTCTTTGTAACTTCCAAAATGTATTACGAACCTAATCCAAAATCTTCAGACTTCGGATTGAATTTATTAGAGCTTTCCTCTTGCTATATATACTTCCCTTTAGTTAAAGGATAACACTGCTAAATTCAATCTGTTATCTGAAGATAAGAAGAAATAACAGATTTTTTACTGCGCACCAAACTTCAAGTAATAAATACAATACTTAAGCAGATAAAGCAAATTAAAGCCATGTAAAGGCGGTATGATTCATCATCGTCATCAACATCTACACACATAGCCATCTAGCCCCAAAGTTAGCCTAACTTCTGTTATGGGTACTAAGATACTTATAATAAATAGATAAACACCCAAACACTGAAAAACATTGATGTTTGACACAAACATTTTCCAGTTGTGGGAATCGAACCCACGGCCTTGGTCTCAGAAAGCAGGGTCACTGCCCACTGCGCCAGTCGGCCGTCAAAATGTGATCGCATTAAGTGGTAGTAGTAGCACAGAGGAGGCCGCTACCTGTTTCCAATTATATTACCGAAATCGCCTCGTATGAACCCCGAGCGAAGAGATGGTAGTGACAACTGTATTCTGATCTGCCATTACGTGCGGCCTGATTAGATAAGTGAAACCCTGACGGCTTCCCTGGCTCAGTGGTGAGTGCTGTGAATTTAATTCAGGTCAATCTTGGAATTTATAATATCTGAATTTGGTCTGGTCTGGTGGGAGGCTTTTGCCGTGGCTGGTTAACAGCCTACCGACAATTTTTTTTTTAAATAAGTGTCCCGGTACGATGTCGCGTTGCAACCGATTAGGAATATTACTACCATACTCCGTAACGGGTTAGCCCGCTACCATCTTAGACTGTATCATCACTGTGGAATACTCTGTGAGAAACAACACCACAGATATGTTAACGTTTCTTTTTTATTGTTTACTAGCTGTTGCCCGCGACTCGTCTGCTTTGGCTTTTGTTTTTTGATGTGGCTTTAAATTTAGTTGTAGATCTAAAAAAAATTAAAGTATTCAGTATCGCTAAGCCTTAAATGAGGGGTTTGCTGCTATCCGCTGAGGAATTCTGTCCTCTATCTCCAACCACAGGTTGGGTAAAATTGAACACATATTATAAATCCTCTATAGCACAAAAATAATTATTTAAATCGGTTATAATTTGTCGTAGTTATGGTGTAAAATCGTCAAACACTCATCCTCTCTCCCAAAGGAACCGAGCTTAATGTCGGGATAAAAAGTATCCTATATTACTTTTAACACTTCCAAGAATATGTGTACAAAGTTTCATGAGGCCGATCCTCATGATCCTCATTAAGTAGTTTTTGCTTGAAAACGTAACAAACAAACTTACATTCACATTTATAATATTAGTAAGTAAGTAGGAATATAAGTAGGCATGTTCTCATTGATATGTTTTTGTGTAGCGTGTACTCTATAAAGCTGATTCCTGTGTTGTTTTTTATCTCAAATAAAAGGTTGATTATTATTATTATTATTGAATAAAAATAAATAAAAAACTTCTGACATGAATCCCTCACCTCTCATCCTATAGAGAGTTAACCGAATATATCGAGTTACGTTTACAATACGAATCGATATGGGAGCACGTTAATGGATCAACAAACATCCTCGGACCGGTACCGAAAAGCACGTAAAATGTTTTAGAATATCTTATATTGTTATGTTTGCGAGAACTCAGCCAGAGTGGTAGTCGCGTCTCAAGTGGTAAATATTTTAATTTTAATATTGTGCCATTATATTTTAGCTTCTCGTGATAGAGCTCGTCTGGCGAAATACTACCGCTATGCTCATTTCTGCTAAAAATCATTACCATAAGATATGAACCAATATAGTTACCGTGGAAACATTGTTTCGTTTGGCGCAAGACTGCGGTAAGTTCTCTGAGCTTAGCCCCAACCGCCAGTAGTGAAGTGGCACAAAAAGAAACTGGCAGGAGAGAGATAGAGAGAGAGCGAGAGATAGATAAACAGAAAGGGAGAGAGAGAAGACGACTTCGATATCGATTACAGTTACCGATTATGATTACGATATCGATGACGATATCGATTATTATATTGATTATTATATCGATTATTATTCCGATTGCAATTGTGATTGTAACTACGATATCGATTCTACTTATCGAATATATATAAATAGATTATAGATTATTAAATCGATAACGACTACAATTGCAATTGGTATAGCTCTTTTTCCTCCACTTCTCTCCTCCTCTCTTTTGTATCTGTCTCCCCTCTCATGTAACTAAGTGTGCCGTAGAAGATTTACACAAAAAGGCGTACTTGCTGTAGTCTCATATACATATTTAAGTGTATGATGTATGTAATTCGATATCCAACAATGAATATTGGCTCTACATAAAGTTATATTGTAACAAATGCATGTGAACTTAACCTTTGCCTCAAACGGATCATACGTTCACAAATTCAATGATTACAGCCTTGAGACACGTGTGATAACAATGCAAAACTGCGCCTCCTCATTCCAAGTCCCACGTTTCGTGTAACTTGGAAAGAAGAGTGTGTGACACTACAACATCTGGGAACTGAATCAAAGAATACCATAAAGTGTGACAAAGATATGATATGCAAAAAAAAAATAATACAGAAAAGATAATTCTTACAGAAATTTAGAAAAATATTTTTTTTTTATATCGCAAATAAGCTCAATTGGATTCGATTGCTATCACCCTATTTTTTTTTGTATTCCTCTATTTATCCCTTAACTGCAATCTCACTGTGTTAAGTGACGATGCAGTCTAAGATGGTAGCAGGCTAACCTGTTAAGGAGTATGGTAGTCATACCCCTAATAAGTTTCTACGCACCAGAACATATATCGTTAAGTATCGTTAAGTTCAACTTTAGAATTTTGTTTGATCATGCGTCAGGAGATCGCATGATGACAGATGGCCGAATGTAATAATTTCTTTAATTTCGTAATTATTTTGTAAATATTAATATGGTGTATTTATTTAAAACGGAAATAATTTTAGTATGTTTGTATAATTTTCTCTCTTCCGATTAGTCAACGTGAGTTAGGGGTGGGATGGCTGAGAAAGTCGTAAACGGGGGGAAAGAAAGGGGTGGGGGCTTTCTAAGAGTGGCTTGGCGGAGGAAGGTTGTCCGATTAGAATAAATTTATAAATGTTATAAGTAAATCTAGTAATACATAATGATGGAAATAATAAAGTGACTACTTTGTTCGTGAGCTGGTTTATTTCATCTTATATACATAAATACTTATCAAATTCAGATAAACATCCAGACACTGAAAAACATTCATGTTCCTCACAGAAACTTCTTCCAGTTGTGGGAATAGAGCCCAGGCCTTGGAGTCACAAAGCAGGCAACGTCTCATGGAGTTTTGTGAATAAAGATTTTTTGGGATTTGTAATGTATCTATCTTTTTGCGAATGTAAAAGGAATGTCCTACATTAATGATGTAGGCTGCAGGCCCTTGCTGAGGATTAATCTTCGAGCAGATTCAAGCAATGACTCATCTTACGTTTGGGATCACATTTCGTAAGTTCGCCCACGCTCTAATTGCGCCTGAATGAGATTAGTTCGAACAAAAGTAAATTAATCAAGTGACTCATGGAGACGATGTGATAGGCTTCAATGTGATTATGTACTCGAGCTATAAGGTGATGTGAACTTCTAATGAATGAAAGGTGTTTCGATTGTTGTCTCGCAGAACTTACTGAGCAAAGGTCGCGCCAATTATTTCATATTAATCCGAAGCAAGTGGGATTGTATGGAAAAGCAAAGAAAACACAACGCTGTTAAAATTATAGAGCTCACGTAGTTGCCCACGTTCTTCGTCCACGTTTATTATGATTTTTAAATGTGGGAATCGTTGGTTTTCCTGGTATGAAAAGTAGCTCTCCGTCCTTTCAGCTAACTCGATGCTAGAAATCTAGTTAAATGGTTGCTTAGTTAGGGCGTGAAGGAAGTACAAAACAAACAAACACGCATTTATAATATTAGCATAGTACGGATACTTAAAGGAATTTCTAGAAACACACACACACACACACACACACAAACACACACATACACATACACACATATGATATGAAATACACTAGCACCAACATGTTCACGTATGCTTATGTGTACGCACACGCAAACTCACACACACATGCATACACTTAATCATCGAGTCAACAATTTAAGGAGAGTACTGTTGACTGTAATACAGGTTTTTACCTATATCAGGTACAGTAGATTATAATTAAATTGCACAATAACATACATGTATCTCAAACTCCATTACACACATTTCTATTTTTAATTAAGTAACAGATAAAACTAACTGCATTTTTGTAAGATTTGTGTGCTATATTTTATTAGTTACTCAATTTAGGTACTTTAGTAACTGATATAACTGCGCGATTTATAAGTCTACTTTTACATGATGATATGAACAATTAATACATTTATTCTCTCTATCATTTATTCTTTTTTTTTTTTTAATTCTTAACAATGCTTAAAAATAAAATAAAAAACACTATTAAAAACTTATAAAAAAAACATTCACCCTCCGCTTGCGGGGCTTTTGAATGCCCAAACAACCGGCGGTCAGGGCTCCAGAGTGAGGAACCTCCTCACAATACGCGCCGTTTCAAGGACTACTGCCTTCTGTATCCGACCCATTATTTATTTATTATTATTATTTATTTATTTGTTTATCTCTGAAGTCTACAGCATCAGTTAAGTTACCAGTTGAAACTTGAACAGATTGTGTTTTAACATCGCAAATGCACTCAGATAAAAAACAAAAATATGATCCTAATTTTAGAATGCGCAGGTATTTACAAAGAGCTCACTGCTCAGATTAGTACCAAACATCCAGTAGCATCGTGTTTGTCTGTTTGTCTTCCCTTTAGCTCATAAAGTGCACTGCTTCTCGGCTTACTGCACAAACATTGGTAAAGTTCCACTTTTGAGGCAAATACCAGTATATTAAATTTCCAGCTTACATTGATATACTAAACACAAGATATGCTGCCTTCTTGACTCCCGAAACAGTGTTAAATTATTTGTTTTTTCCACCATTACTTCTAAATAGCTGAACATATTTGGTTATATAGTGTATTGTAAAAATCCTTACATAATACTGAGTAAGATTTGTTATAATTTTAGTATAAATATACGGTATCGTGCAGTGTTCGGCAGTCGTGTGCTTTATTTTTTTATTCACGTGTTAAAAAAACGGCGCTCTACGGCGACTACAAATAAACCTTAGCCTACCTATTAAGTTATTTTCTGATAGTTGCCAGCTACTGGCTGTCATCATAAACGCAAAATTGGCGAGCAATATACAAACTGTCACTGTCAAATAAAGTGCTACCTACGTTGGGAATTGGTTGGAAAAGTTAAGTTTAAATGTTCATATTTGAATGTTAATTATTTCTTCACAACATAATAATAAAGCAATTTGGTTAAATTTCAAATTAATTAACTTATAGGCTACATTTTTCCTCGGAAAACTAACTTATAACTGAAAACGCAGATGAAAACCGTTAAAGCTTGCTCAAAAGCATTTAAATCATCAGAATTATGAGCTCAAGAATATGCAGTGTTTATTTTTTGTATACTTTATAAATAGCAATAAAACTATAGTAATATAGAAAGAAGTTTACAAAACATCTAATAAAATGCTAATTGTGTATCTACGCTATTACATATCAATACCCGTATATTAAATATCCAACGTCTGCCGGATCATTTTCACGCGCTTGTTTGAGTATTAATTGGTTATACAACTTGGATTACCGAACTTTTTTTCTACTATAGGGTACTATATTATTTTACATACTTGTTACATATGTATACGTCTTGAAATAAAGTAAAACTTGAGATCGAATTTCTTTGTTTCAATCATAACTAAGCTATTTTTAAATAATGGATGCAGAGAAGCATACGTCGAACGTTTGTGGATTAGAGTGATATACTAACAACATTTGCTATTGTGAATACATTTTACCAATATTGAACACCCTGATTTTATTTGTCCGCAAAATAAATCCAGAAGAAGAATAAAAGTGATTTTCTATCAGTCTCTAAGATTTGCCCAAATGTCTTTAAGATTAGTTCAGCGAATGAGCCATGTATCTACTGATAATATATAAGCAGACGCCTATTCGCACTAATAATATTTTAATACGACAAGTGACCAGGCAAATGTTTGCTTGGCCTGGCCTGGGCCATAGGAGTTTTAAATAAACCTTCATCATCATCTTCAATAACCCAATACCGGCCAACTACAGGGTACAGGTCGTTTCTCCGATTGAAAAGGGTTTAAGCCGTAATCCACCACGCTGGCCAATGCGGAATGGTAAACTTCAGAAGCCCTTAAGATCATTTTGGAGAATCCTCAGGCATGCATGCCTGGGGATTCTCCAAAATGTTCCTCACGATGTTTTCCTTCACCGTTTAAGCATGTGATATTTAATTATTTAAACTTTGACGGCCGACTGGCGCAGTGGGCAGCGACCCTGCTTTCTGAGTCCTAGGCCATGGGTTCGATTCCCACAACTGGAAAATGTTTGTGTGATGAACATGATTGTTTTTAGTGTCTGGGTCAGTTTATCTGTACTTATATTATAGGTATTTATGTGTATTATATTCATAAAAATATCCAACAGCTATTTTAGTACCCATAACACAAGCTACGCTTACTTTGGGACTAGATAGCGATGTGTGTATTGTCGAAGTATATTTATTTATTTATTTATTTAAATAAAAAATAAACCCTACAGTCACCTTACTTAACCTTCTCTAGATTATTATGGTTTAACTGAACTGAGGTTTGTTTCACTTTATAGTAAAGAATTCATCAAATAGTGCTTTAATATTATACTCGTAGCAAAATCGACGCACGGTAGTCAAGAGCTCTCAACTCTATGCTTACGTCAGCTCTTACCATACTAAGAGCTACCTATGAAAATAATACCTTATTTACTTTTACATTCACGGAACATTACAGATAGCTTCGTGAGGCTAAAAAAAAACATAATTCATTTATTTCAAGTAGGCCTAGTTTATAAGCACTTTTGTAACGTCAAGTCAGTCTTTTTGAATTCAAATTCTACAGCTAAGAGCCGGCAAGAAACTCAGCAGGTTGTTCTTTTATATCATAATTTTACAGTATCACAATCTTTAGAATATTTCTATCTTGTGAGAGATGAGAGTGGAGCGGCCTGATTCCGATTGTCCATAATGAGAACTAAGTTAGTTTAGTATGGATTTTTAGTATTTTTTTTATAGCTTCCGGGTTCGTTTTTAGCTAGGTGCAATTTTGGAATGATAAATTGAATTTTGAATCGATATAAAGGTTGAGGCCGGGGATATTTGTTGCCCTACCGATAAAAATGTGCCGTCGCTCCCATCTTAGAACTGCATTGATACTTATCACTAGATGTGTTTAAAGTCGAGAGCTAAGTTGTAGATTTAAAAAAAGGTCATCACCACAAACGATTGACATTTACTATTGGCCACAGGTTATTTATAGGGAGTTTTAAATTCCACAGCCCTGGGTGCTTTGTTTCCAGCGGCTCCCTGCGAATCATTTGAGATTAACCAAGGCTGCGAAATCCCAATGTTCGATACTCCGAGCTATTTTGGTAGCTCCAGGTCTTCTTCGGATCTCCTCGTTTCTGGGATTCATTTTAGGACTATAGTAAGCGACAACGTTTTAGAGCCAATTAATCAAGTCAATCAATTCATCCAATTAATCAAGTCATCTGGAAAATTTAGGTCTTGAGGAACTGACACTGAGAGATTTAAGACAAAAAAAGGTAGTCTTTACGCAGTTTCTTCAGTTGTGAGTATAAAGTTTAGAACTAAGTTGCAGTGGAGTAAATAAAGGTCATTATTAATATTTTCACCTTAAACGATTGATGTTTACTGCTGGCCACAGGTCTTTAATTTTAAATTTTAAATTCCACGGCCCTGGGTGCCTTCATTTCCATTGGCTCCCTGCGACTCGTTTGATGGCATCTATCCACCTCGTAGTTTCTTTCGTTTCATAGTTTCTTTTGGTGTGTTTAAAGCCTTAAGTCATCTGGCAACACGCATTTCGAAAACTTTGGTCTTCAGGCACTGACACTGATAGATTTTGGACATAAAAAGGTATTCTTTTTGTAGTTTCTTTATATTTATTTATTTTCAGATCATTTGCTTCCAATGAAATAAATACTTCTACAAAGACAACGAATATGTGCAAAATAGGTATAAACTCCGGTCGCGCCCTCTGCATTAGCATCTGACATATTGTGCTGTCAATCAAAAAGCACGCGCGTCGCCGATAATCTACATACAGATGGGCAGCGAAACGGGAAACCCTAAAGTGTTGGCAATAAACTCGGGTGACAATATTGAGTTTATTCAAATTTCGAAAATAATGTTAGACGTATGCTAATGTTTACGTGCTCTCGGTGGATAAGTTGAGCATACACTTGCTGATCTTTTGTTTGTTTATTGTTTTATATTTTATTTCCTTACTATACAATATAAACCTTTATTTGGGTACTAAATAATGCGAAAAGTTCTTCAAAGTAAACAAACTTTGTAGTTCACACTGTAATTTGGACATATAGCTCGTAAATTATTGACGATGATCTTTCGCTAAAACATGCCAGTTAATATAGAGTACAGTGGCGCGCAGGATGACAAGGCAGGGTACGGCGCAATAAAAACACCTAGTCACAGGAAATCCAAACGCAACGCAGATTAAGTCGCGGGCATCTGCTAGGCATACAATTATTATTTTAGACTCCATAGACTTTTTTTAACACGTCATCTTAGCTTAAGTAATATTCTCGATAACTGCATCTGTTTCTCTTACGACAAAGTCCTCTTCATTATGAAAATTAAGCTTAATTAGCTATACTCCGCGAAAAGCAGGATAATTTGTATGGTGTAATTTATAATTTCTCCAATACTTCTACTCCACACCAAACTTCGGCAATGTACCCTCTACGCACGTTTCGCTCCGAAACCGGAGCATCCTCAGGAGATGTTCACTTTACAATGAATAATTGTTAAAAAATAATAATTATTCATCAAGATCTGTTTTGTGTGGAGTATAAGGACTGAAGAAATTATAAATTACACCATACTGATTCTCCTGCTTTTCGCGGAGTATAGCAAATTAAGCTTAATTTTCATAATATATAATGGATTTCCGCAAAGTAACGCCTGCTTCTATCCAAAGTCTTCTTCAACTGTTTCCGTTATTTCTTATCTCTGGCTTTCCTTGATCACTCACTGCTACCGCTTTTAATTCGTCTCATCGCTTTTTATCCAATCTTTTACATTGTTCTGCTCGTCCTCTTTTCAGGTTTTTTGGATACCATGTTCTTATTGACTGACTTACTACGCCTTACTTATGCCATTTAAATAAATTATTAAAAAAAAGAAACTGGTATGGATGAAGTCTCCCACCAGTCAAGTTGCAATCATAGCTCTGGAATCGAAAATAATATCAATTCACCAGCTAATTCTGGTTTATCTCACAATAAATTTGGTCACAGCAACTCACAATAAATCATAATTTGTATCGGTGACACTTAAACTTAACCGCAAACTTTTACGTGTGACCGATCACCTCGACTGTGACTGACAAACATCAACACGAAATTCAATAATATTCTAAACCAAGATAAGCCTGAATCAATAGTCTGATCAAGTTTTTTTTAATATCTTGAATTGATTAGTCATTAAGTAGCTTACACTTGGCAATCAAGTTAAAGCCCTGTGCAGTTAGGATGTGTACAATATATTTATTGCTTTTATGCTATTATGCAAAACAATGCACATGAATACAAAGCATTATTTTTTCATCAACATCGATCAGAGTTCACACTATGATCGATCTGAATCAGTAATCTGTCGAGTGACTGACTTCGGTAGTCTAATAGTTTAGCGTGTACCAGTTCACTGTAGATGTAATATAAGGGCTTAGTTTTGATTACATATACCCAATAAAACTCGTTACCTGAGAGACAGTTTTTGGGACCTGTTTTAACGAGCCGTAACTAGGCTCTATATAGGATCAAACAAATTCACGGCTACATGGCGATGTGTGTATTTTCGTATTATATTTATTTATTTATTTATTACCAAAAAAAAAAGCGTTCTGCAGCCTTAGTAGGTATATAACAGATTTACGCTAATTTTGATTGGCCTTCAGTTTTTATGGTTTTTATTAAACTTTTATTCAAAGGAACTAAACTCATAGTTTGCTAGACAGTTTTTATCTGCTAGGTAGCAGATAAAAACTGTCTAGCAAAGACAAGTTTTATCTCTGTTTTGGGTAATGTCATTACCCAAATACTCACTATCCAAAGTAAAGTATTACTTTCAATATAAAAAATACTAATTGGTTGGTCTATCAATAACCAGATTCCATTTGGCCAAAGTTAGTTGAGGCAAAAATTCGCCTTACAACATTCCCTGTAAAGCAATTTTGTAGCTTCGAGCTTGACACTTAATACTTTGAGCTTTCCCCTGTTAAAACAGCAAGCCTTTTTTTTTTATAGTAACAATAAACGCACGCACGCAATGCTGCTTAGCGGCAGAAATAGGCATGGCAGTAAAAGTTCCCCCGGAAAAAACTTTGGCACTATTAAAAGCGACGCAATAGGACTTAAAAATCTAAGAATAATGATGAGTTAATAAAACATAATCCTTAAGACGTAGGTACTCAAACAAACCACTTTACATGAAATATTGCAATTTGATATGACCTTTAATATTAATGGAGCTAACTTTGGCTCGACCGAGAATAGATCACGTGACCTCGGCTCGTACCTACTCGTCTCAGAACAGTTTCGAATGCAATCAAATAAAATTCATTTGGCACATCAATCCCGGCCTACACTCTGACAAAGGCTTATCTTGGTTTATGATTTTGAATCTTGCTGCGAACTTATGCAAAGCGAAAGCATGTCTTATACCCACTTGAGATAGCACGTCATGCTTGTTGGGACTTATTTTTTACCCTCGATGCAAAACAGACGGGTTGTTATAAGTGTATACGTGTCTGAGTGTGCATCTGTGGCATCGTAATTTCCAAACAGGTGAACCAATTGTGATTTTTTTTTTGTTTTTTAATTAAATTAGTCACAAGTGTTCTTAGCTATGTTTGATGAAAATCGTTCGCCGCTACAAAATGACGGATTACAATATTTTTCAAAACTCGCTCAAATAATGGGTATCTTATGAAACGGCTTGACTAGTAGAATACTATACACTATGACAAACATCAAATCCAAGATGGTTGGCACCACTAAATGACTTTTTTTTTTGTATATACATTCAACATTATACACTTCGCCATCTAGCCCCAAAGTAAGCGTAGCTTACGTTATGGGTACCACGATAGCTGATGAATATTTTTATGAATAAATTACACATAAACACAGAAATTTGACGTTTTACAGAAATTATACTATTTTCAAAACTCTTACAATATGGGTGTCAAATTAAAAGACTTAACTAGTACAATAATGACCACAATATTGAAAGGGAATGAGGAAAGAGGCATATTTGTGTCCGGAGTTTTAAAATTTCTAATTGAATGTTTAGTTTCTATAGATTACTATCCAACTTGGATGGCGCCCGGGAAAGTTTGTGACAACATCGTCTAATAGGATATTATATATAAAAGACTAATTATATACACAGTCAATACAGACTAAGTATTACACACAGAATTTATTTTACCTACAGAATTAAGAAAATAGAGAACCCTCATTCTGCCTCTATTGCAGTGCATTGTGACCAGAAAACGTAAAACGCCCCGCGCTCATCTTACTTCACACGCGCGGAATGTTGCTGTCCCAGAAACTTTTCCCATTTTCTCAATTTTATGGTGAAAGTTTAGCACATTAGAGATAAAATAATTACTGTCAACTGCTAAATGGAATGAAGTGTCTAACCGCCTGTTCGAGACACAACTAAAGTGTAGTTGTTTTTGATGCCTCAATATTAGTCGTGTACACGGTCTCTGTATGTTCTTAATTCTATGGAGTAGACGAATCATTTTTTTTTTTAGTTCCTTATTTATTCGGGACTTTTCTTAACAATAAGAATGTCAGCCCCATCGTTCCCTTTACAAAAATTGATACTTCCTTTCTCTTATCTTAACTTAAAATCTAATAGAATTCTGGCTACCTCTGAATAAGGTGCCGCCAGGATACTTTGCCAAATCCCCACATCATGAAGATTTATTTTAAATTTACATATTAATTGGTCCCTCATTGGACGAATCATTTGAAATTATGAACACATGTTATTATCCTAAGCAAAACATAATATCGACAGTTTAATACACTAATGCAGTTTAATTAAATATATTAGCATAAACGAATAAATTTACAATTACGGCCAACACTTAGTTATTGAATCATCCTAAATCCATAAAGCCTACATAACAAACTCCCAAGTATTTACTTCATTCCTGTTACATAATTATTTTATTATGTACTAGCGGTCCCTCGTGACTTCGTCTGCGTATATGATAACATTAAAAGATATATGCTTGCATTTTTTTTAGAACTTTTATAAGCAAAAACTTTGTCATACACGATTTTATCGGTTACTCAGCGCACGCAGCGGAAGATTTCAAATGACCCGAATTAGAAACATTCTTGATTATATGCTCCTATTGGTTTTAGCTTTAATATATATAACTTATAGAATTCCTCAATAAATGGGTTATCAAATACTGAAATGATTTCAAATGGGAACAGTTAGTTCTTGAGATCATCGCGTTCAAGTAAACAGACAAACAAACTCTTCAGCTTTATTTATTAGTATAAGATAATACCTATTTATATCAGGATGGTGTGGCCTAGTTGCAGTGGCGTGCATAGAGGGTATGCAAAGGGTATGCAGATGACAACAATTAAGGGTATACAAATACTTAAGGGTAGGCTTTTTATAACTCTGACAATGCCTATCCTTAAGTTTTTTATAACTCGTACTGGAGATTTTCTTCATTTTATATCATCTGCATACCCTTTATGCACGCCACTGCCTAGTTCGCCACACAATTCTATCGATTATGTAGCTAAGCAACGTTGACATACTTGTTTGGATAGGGACCGCCCACCACCTGTCATAGCCCCACAAACCTCGCGGTTATTTTTTAACTCCCTACAATTTATTTAATCTACGTCCTTGTCCCCGTTTTCGATCTCCCCATTCTGGGGCTGTACGTCACTATCACGCATTTACCGCGCTCCGCCGCGGACCGAAGCGAAACCAACTAACGCAGTCCGTTATCAGCACTCCAAGCTTCTCCGTCACTTGTACCATTGATGCGCGAATTCCAGCCTGTTGAAGTTCCCCACCGCACTCACGAGGTTCTGATAAAGACTGGACCCACTTCCTCCTGAACGATAAGTAACTGGATAGGCATATTTTTCATGACCTGACAGACCTGTCAACCCTTCTGGGAATTAGCTTAATATTAATCGGTGGGACCTTGATAACGACCCCGGCCATTCGATCTTTAATATCAATTATTCAAAGAGGATCCAATACCTCATTACTTAACTCTTTTTAATATGTAATGATACATTACGACTGACAGCGAACAATAAGCGAAATGCCCTTCACCTGGTTATGCTAATTCGTTACGTTACTCATATATTGAAATGGATTTACTGCGCAGACACGGCGCGGATCAGTGGTCGCGTAGGTTAAAGTTGAATTATTGATTGCGTGTTATTTATTGCATGGACGAAATAACAATAGGCAAAGCAAACAGTCATCATCGTCATATCAACCCTTGATCGGCCCACTACAGGGCACGGGTCACTTCCCATATTGAGAAGGGTTTAGGTCGTAGTACACCACGCTGGCCCAGTGCGGATTGAAGGACTCTCAGGCATATCACGCACTTAACTTATAAAAAATAAATAAATAAAATAAATATACTACGACAATACACACATCACGATCTACAAAGCAAGCGTCAGCTTGTGTTATGGATACTAAGATGACTAATGAATATTTTTATGAATAATATACATAAATACTTAGAATATACATATTAACACCCAGACACTGAAAAACATTCATGCTCTTCACACAAACATTTTCCAGTAGTGGGAATCGAACCCACGGCCTTGGACTCAGAAAGCAGGGTCGCTGCCCACTGCGCCAGTCGGCCGACTGATAAAAGTTAGCTGGGATTAGATTTTGGCCCCCGAAAGTGTAGCCAAAGTCCTAACCACTGAGTTATCACCGCTACCTAAGTGAACACTGAACAGTTGAAGAGCTTTTTGTGACAGAAGCAGAACTCGTCCGTAAAGTACGACAGCTATGTTTCTTTCTGCAACTAAGCGGCATTGTTGTCTTCCGGTCAGCAGAGCGTGGTCGCCGGTGTAATTACAGGCACATGTCAAGTTGAATTATTGATTGCGTGTTGTTTATGGAAGAAATTAACAGTAGAATAAGTGGTAGAGCTTCTATTGACAGAGCTCGGTTGGGAAATTTCGTGATGTTTGTTTCTGCCACCAAGCAAAGACTGCTGTGTTCCGGTCCGAAAGGAATGGTTGCCGCTGTTATTACAGGCATGCGAGACTTAACCCCTACGTATCAGGTTGATGGACACAGGTAGTGGCGTGCACAGGAACTAGGGCATAAAATGGCAAAATCCTCCTCCGTTACTAGTTGTATCAAAATGTAGGGTATGCAGTGCTTTTGTGCATTTATGAAGTGCACGCAACTGGAGACAGGGCGGCACTTTGTAGGAAGTGTTCTTTGCATGCCCTGCGCAGTGTTGCAGTTTTGTTAAGGGGGTTGTTTTGCGCTCAGAAAACATCAGAACATCTTTTTAAATACTTTCTATCCGTGAAAATTAGTACGATGCCGCGTAGATACTGATAATGGGAAACTACCGAAACCCTAACTGGTTATCCCGCTACCATGTTAGACTGCATAATCTGTTACCGCAAGGTGAGATTGCAGTCGACGGCTAACTTACGAGTAGATTTGAATAAAAAAAAATTAGGATACAGTAAAATATCGTCATCATCATCAGCCATTGTTCGTCCACTGCTGGACATAGGCCTCTTTCAAGCAACGCCAACTTTGCCGGATGAAGAAAGCCGAAAATAGTAAAAAATAAAATATAGGATATATACTCGTATTTTAGTACAGTGGTTATTTTGGGTTATTTTTAATGCTATAAAATTGAAAGAAATGTGGAAATGGAAAAATGCACAGAGCGGCTATCTTTTTATTTGCAACGTTCTGAAATCAAAGCATGTCATGCTCTTAAACCCAGAGCACAGAGTTCAATGATCCATCTCAAGATGTAAAGTAAAAAAAAAGGTAAAAGGTAAAGCTCAAGTAATTACTTAGTAATTGTATCTCGGCGTATCGCTCATCTGCTATGTCCCACACTGATACCATTTATCAGAACTACTCACCAATATGTCACTGTTGAGAATCGCAGTCTAACTGCTAAGGCGCGGCCACACTGCACGCTAAAAAAATACAATTAAACGTCTCGTTCGTTTTGACCGAATAGAAAATTATAAACCACGTGTTGTTCAGTTTCGTAAAGACCTCTGTCGTGTCACGAGTTTGGGGCGAGGGTGTACAATATTTTTTATCATTGTTGAATATGCTATAAAGTATATTTCTTAAAATCTAATAAATATTGTCTCCAGAAAGTAACAATGCAGAATGCAATTTATGTCTGTGTTTCCAAGTTCGACCAGTTAGGGTTGGCAGTTATAAATAACGCATAACCAGTAGGATATGAGTAATCGGTTTCTACGTGGCATCGTACTGGGACCATTAAATCGTTTGGGGGCACGTCTTTGTCGGTAGGGTACCTAGTAGGGTAGGATAGTCGGGTAGGGTAACTAGCCGATGGAAAAGCCTCCTATCAGAACAGACCAGTGAAAATAAGGACGTTATAAATTCCCTAATTGTACTTTTAAGTTATTTACATATTAGACTTCATCAACGCTTACCAGAGATTGCGCCAGTTTGTAGTGGAATCCATATCCATACCAAAGTAAATCCAAACTAAAGATCCAGTATTTAAAATTTTTTCAAGTGAAACTACTGAAAACTAGCCCACGAGAGATGGAAATGGTTATAGAGTGTTTGAATAAATGTAATAACTATTATTTTTTACCGAGCTTTAATTTTTTTTAATATTTTAAAGTATTATATATTCAGTTTACATTGTTTTACCCATGAAAACCGAATATATGAGACATTTAATATAACATATTATTCAGTTTCAGGTTCAAGGTATTATATATGTACATAATTATGTCCACATGTTTCTTTATCCACATACTATTCAGTTTCCATCGTAACTAAAATATTCCATCTATACAATTAAAAGTTTATTTTTCGTGACACATTTCGTTACATCGAGGTTCAAATTACAACTATTCTAAAACATTGTCACGTATATAAAAAAGTAGCTTCGGTAAAATGTGTCACATACCTATTATTAATATCCATACGTACTCATAGTTGCGCTGTGTGCACGCACCTCTGTTCCGCGCGAGGATGTGTTTGTTATAACGCTGATAAATTGCGCGCGCGCAACTAGCATTTGTCGCTCGCTTAGCGCATATCGCCTTTACACCTGGGATGTGTTATGCTGAAGTGAACGAACCACTCTTGTGTTACATAAAACTGCGTATGTATGTTTGTTTGTTATATTTTTACACCAGAACCATTAACAAGTGTAATTAAAATTGATGATTTTTTATTTATCTTATAGTTATTCCTTTATTTGAGGTCCCTATAAAAACACATAATCGTAACTTGTATTCTCCAATCCAATACGAAAGCATTTTTTTTAATCTCTTAAACTTTATTGACTAAAATAGCAACAGTCGTTTATATATTACTCATCAGCTCACAATAGTTCTGGATAAAAAAATCATGCCAATCCGTTGCGATTGCAGTTAAACAATCAATAGAAGTTTAATCCTGAAGAGTATCCAAAATAGAAGTAAATTGCTATTTATAATACAGTATGAGAAAAAGTCGGTGACAACTTTATAGTTAGAGCTTCAGCGTCCTTTTCGGGATATTTAATTTTTCAGAGTAATTTGTGTTTTAATTTAAGAAATTGAAAATAAATCACTTGCTTTAACGGTGAAGGAAAACATCAATGTGGAAACCAACATGCGTAAGAGTTCTCCATAATATTCTCAAAGGCGATGATGTCCACCATTTTGCACTACAAGGGGCGGATAAACAAATTCCTTAAAAGCCGGCAACGCATCGGTGGTTGCAGATCACTTACCATCAGGTGACCCACTTGCTCGTTTGCCCTCTATTAATAATAAAAAAAAAAAAAAAAATTACAGCCTCATTCAACAGCAGTCATTCCGAGGGGAGACCCGTGCTCTATAGTGGGCCGGCAATAGTTTGATCATGAAGGTTACATTATAGAGTGAATTAGCACTGCATAGCATCGTCCATTTACGCGACCGCACGCGTCGCTTGACCGCCGCGCGCAGGTGTCACGCGCTATCAGACGGACATTTTTAATCGCTAACCTCTGTCCCCGGACACTTCTGCGAGCCTGGGAATCGAACCCGTGTTAGTTTGATTCGATTTATTAGGATCTTAGAGTGGTAGCCCCAGGAGGGGGAGAGTACGAAATAAGCTGAAAGGTGAACGTTCCAAGCTGAAGGCTTGGATTTCATAAAACATGACTAATTCAATGAGCTATATGTAAACTACGTTTTGGGTGAACCAGGGGGAAACTATCGTCATCGTCACCGAACGCTTACTATGAGCTTTAATATACCTATATATGTATATGTATATTAAATGTATGTAATAATAATAAATGTATATATATAATTTTTTTTTATATATTTGCAGCAACCCAGCTTTCTGAGCCCAGGGACGTGGGTTCCATTCCCACAACTGGAAAATGGAAAATCTGGAAAACTTCCTAAATATTTTTTAGGAAAACCCTCTTTTCTAAAATATGAACCAAAATTTGGTATTCACTTCCATCGGCAGTCCCAAAACACTGCCCCGCATTATTATTAAATATTATTTATTTTTTTAAATTATTTTTTACCATATGGACATAAAAGATTGACCTATTTACATCTGATCTTCACCTGACCTTAAGATTTAAATTGCTAAGTTAATGTTGCCATGAGACTGTTACGCGTATTAATATAATAAATCAGCTATGTTAGTATAAAGTTTTTGATAAGTTTAAGATTTTTCAAGTGCATCAGAGAGCACGTTCCGGTTATTAATAGCAAAGATTCTTACGTAAAAGACAAAAGCTTAGCGTATTACCCAAAAAAGTTGAAAGAAATAACAAATTTTGTATGGGGACTATATCTATACAGTGGCTCGACTTCACTTTCGGGGGGCCGAGTTCGAACCCGGCACGCATCTCTAACTTTTCTAGGTAATTAAAATATCACTTGCTTTGACGGTAAAGGAAAACATCGTGAGGAAACCTGCATGCCTGAGAGTTTTACATAATGTTTTCAAAGGTGTGTGGAGTCCACCAATCCGCACTGGGCTAGGGTGGTGGACTACGGCCTTAACCCCTTCTCATTGTGGGATGACGATGATGATGATGACGATGGTAGTAAATTATATACACATAGCAAATTATATTCATCTTAATCAAAGCTTGTTTTAGTAAAAGATTGTTTGAAGCAATAAAGCCACCTTTGTATGTCCCAAATTTTGTGTTTGTTTTTTAGTAATTAGTTTTTTTTATTTTTGTGTGAAATCATGTTTTTTTTTCATTATAATCTTTTTATTCTAAAAGCACATCTATTTTTAAATATAGTCCAATCGCGGAACGTTCCTTCGCACCGTCTGAAATTAAGGATGTTAACAAGTACGGAGGCCAGCGCTTGGAAATCGTATCCAAACTACGCCGAACGACGGCCAACTTGCGTGAAGGAGTCATAGCGCTTTTTTGTTCTTATTCAGTAAATAAAATGTTGGAAATTAATTTTGAACCATGACATTTATAATAGTTGACATCAGTATTTAAATTGTATAATTCTTTTTTTAGTTAAAATATTACATGTGCGTTATTATGCTTTAATACGATTTTTTTAATAAGTAACTATTTTTAAGCTCACTGCTTGAATAATAATGCACGCCTGAAATATGAAACTGTAATTCCTTTTAGCTCATAAGACCATTATATGTACCTTCACAATTAAGAAATAAATTAATTATAAATTATGAATTGCTTAGCTCCTACCGAATACCACTAAGAAACTCAATTCCAAAAAGGTCTCGTATGTTCATAAACATAAAACAGCAAATTTTAAATCAATGAGACCTCCAAAATCTCCTCCGTACGTACTTGATCTACAATTGAATGGATAAAAAATCAATTTAATTAACGCAATTACAAGCTATAATTGGATAACGATCGCGAAATTTGTACGAACATACTTTAATGTCACGTTTAACTGCATTTCGCATCATTCGTAAACAAAATACTTAAGGGTCTGTATCACTCGATGACTTTTAAAATTGCGCTTAACATCTGCCCGCGACTTCCATTACAATTAGCCCGCGAGTGTAAGAAATTTTCTCATGAGTAACATATACTCATATCCAAAAAAATGTAAATTGATATTCAATGGATTCTATCAAATTTAAATAGCCTAGATTCTCAATGATTAAATAACATTCATTAGTTATCTTAGTACCCATAACACATGCTACGTTTACTTTGGAGCTATGTAGTTAGCGATGTGTGTATTTTCGTAGTATATTTATTATTTATTTATTAATTACTAATATCATAATCATCATATCAATCCATTACCGGCCGACTACAAGGCACGGGTCTCCTCCAACAATGAGAAAGGGTAAAGGCCGTAGTCCATCACGCTGACAAAGTGCGAATTGGTGGACTCCACACGCTTTTGAGAAGACAGTGTAGAACTCTCAGGCATATAATTTACTCACGAAGTTTTACTTCACCATTGAAGAAACTGATATTTTAATTTCTTAAAACGCACATAACTTAGAAAAGTTAGAGGTGCGTGCTGAGCTTCGAACTCGGCCCCACAAAGTAAAGTCGAAGTCCTAACCACTGGGCTATCACCGCTTCGTTATTTATCATGCCTTAAAAATGGATTAAGCCATTTAAAGGTTATCTCAGAACAACAGATAGACAGATAAACAGATAAACATTTTAAATAATCATATAAACTTAAAGAGATGTATTTAAAAATTCAATGCAATTTCAGTTTTCTTTATCTGTATAGAATTACTATATAGTATTACTGATACATAAATAAAATTGTATGGTAGGAAGTATGTTATTGTTATTTGTAAGTACTATAATATAACAACTCTATAAACTAAAACTATTAGAAAATAGTAAACATAAAAAAGCATATAATGTAAAACTACCAACAAACAAACTTGCATATGTAAAACTATCGACATAAAATATGTACCATTAACGCCCCGCCCCGGCTTCGAAAAAACAATGTTGTTTAAAGGGTATATATAGGTATATAAGGAACATTTGTTTAATAAAACTTGTATATTGCCATTAAAAAGCGTGAAAATATTTTTTTCGCAAAAAAACTGACTTAGTACATTTTACTTGGCACCGACTTTAAATGTTGTAGGTAATATTTATTTCTTGTTTTTCAGTTGTTTAACAAAGTTGTTTAAAAAAAAAAGTTTTTACAGTATGATAGTATGTTTATACTATTTTGACGTACTGGTTACACAAGACCGAGGATTTTGGAATAGAAATATGTCCATCAGTGGACGACTACCAGTTGTTTTGACGATCAAACTAATTGGCAAATGAAATATAAACTCGTCAAGAAGATGTTTTAACCAATTAACACACCAAATATAAAAATAGTAGTTATACTGGCTGATACAATCTTTCAGTGTATGAAGTTATTAATATAATGTTACATTTTAATAGGAACACTTTCCGAGAAATTGTATCTGATGATTATATTTATTGAAATATGTGTATTAGTCGAGCACGCTGACCCAGGGCGCCTCAGCCAACCCCCGGCCATAAATTAGCGCATTTAATTATTAATTTCTTTAAGTACGAGATAAGATATATTTGAACAACCTGACTGGGACTGCCCAGGTCATATGTAACGCTAACGATTTTATTTCTTTTATAATTTGCACAGGTGCTAAACATTCAGAGAGTTCAACTTAATTGTGGCAGATTCACAAGTAACAGATATATTTGACTTTTCAATAGTGCTTGTAAAGGTAAAAGATATAAATTATGCATTTGGCGATAATCATGGAGATATATTATAAGAATGCTGTTGGGCGTTTGTGATAATTACGGATCTCAAGATTGGTGCTCCTTAACGAGGCGAAATATTTTCTTATGCTAGAAAATAATCTCATTAATATAAGCCTTCTAGACCTGAGTCCTACCTTTGTGTCTTGGGATCAAATGGCATTCTTGTCTAGCTTATTTGATTCAAGGTAACTATGTACTTTATATCATTTATACATCGGTATGTCAAGTAACTTTTCAAACACAGGGATATCACACCGTTGGTAGTTCATTTTTTCAAATCTTGACGTTTCAAAAGTGCTTATAAAGTAGGCCTACTTGAAATAAATGAATTTGAATTTCAATTAAAATAGTGGCGGTATGAGTCGTAAGGGCATTAAAGAATTAGATTTAAGATTTACCAATATACTCGTAACGTATGCCGTGTTTTGACGGAAAACGTTATACTACCATTTTTTTTTTTTTAGTTAAATTAATACGGTTAATTACACTAACCAATTACACTAATTAAATACATAGCAGATTAAATTATGCAGATTAAAACGAGAACAAAAAAAAAGAAAAAGAAAATACAAAAATAAACATAATTATAACGATTTTATTAACTTTACAATAGCCTACTAGTAATAACCTACTAGTAATTATACTATCTTCTCAAAAATCAAAAAATAGTTCAGCTAAAAACATGGTGCTATTACATTTCTCACAGTACTGGTAGGCAATAGTTAAAAACGGTGTTCCAAGGATCCGCAAATATGTCACACTGATTTATACTACACACCATATACTATGATCACCAACCAGTCCGCCCAGCGTGGTGATGATGGCCATGGATATGGATATGGTCCAGCAGTGGACTTTTATGCACTGTTGAAGATCTAAAATTAAAATATTATAAACCCAAAGTGCCCCTGCTGAGGATCAAAGCTTGAACCGCCTATTATAGCACCAAAACGCTCCATACATGCCACTGCGCCATACAAGTCAACAAAAATAATTTATCCAATGTATAATAAACAATAAACTCACGAACGTTCTGTTTCCAAGTACACTATGCGAGCGCAGGTCCGCCGGATCGCGGGCGTCTCAGATCGTAGCACAAGATTACACCGGTATAAACATTGTAAATTATATTTATTACATTATATTCGGGCCCCGATGATATTTGTTTAGTCCTATCAGCCGAGCGCCACGCCCTCGGCGAGCAATCGGACTTTTAATTTGAGTTAACAGGTACCACGTGAATGTGAATATGGAATCGGTTTTTGATATAAATCATTACGTTCATTCATATACGCCCATGCCTTAATTTGACATTGGCGAAATGTGACCTCTTTGTACAAATCCTGTTATTATTCCTTGGTTGACGAGTACAGAAAAGTAAAACGAGACAAAAAAAAACGACAAGTAATGGAAATGGGCAGTGCACGTCGCACGCGCCCCTAATAAGAAATAGATATAATGCACATCCCTATGGAGTCATCCAAAACACGCCCAATGAAACGGTGGGCTGATGAAATTTTGAGTATGGCTGGAGAAAACTGTCTTGAAAGAGCACAAAACAGGGCTGAGTGGCAGAAAATGGAGGAGGCTTCTATCTACAAGGGGTCCTTGAACGATAATAAATGAACTGAAGGAGTAGGACTAGGGCTTCCCTTTCAGAGGTGAGTTCAATCCCCGGCACCTCTTGCTTTTCGGAGTTATGTGCGTTTTAAGAAATGGAATTCACTTGCTGTGAAGGAAAACATTGTGAGGAAATCTGCCTGCCTGCCTCTGAAATCTCCATACTGCTCGCACTTGGGCAGCATGGTGGACTACAGCCTACACCCTTCTCATTGTATATTAAGCCAGCAATGGTTTTCCATAATGGCAAGAGATGCCGGAGTCCTCCAACATGTAGGCACAGGCTACGTTCTTGCAGATGTAAATTTCAAAAAACCTGATTTCTCTTATAGAAATAGAGTCTTGTTTTCAGGAGATTCTCGGGTCTATTTTGATTCGTCGAGGGGAACAGCAGCACTACGTCCGGTGCACCCTCTACACATCAGTTAACAATTTATCTTGGGATATCGTTAGCCGATTACTATTGACCGTAGACCCATCTATGAGGATCCTTTCGATGTCTAGCGGAGGACGCAGTGGATAGACCTGCAAGGTGGCTGAGAGTTGGGAAAAATCGTCCAGATGGCGTAGGAGGTGGTGGATGGTAAATCTTTCTCTGCTGGTCGTCCGCATTAGTAGATTTCTTGTGGTTGTTCTCCACCTCTATTACTCCTGGTGCCTTCTGAACTGATGGAAACGGACTTGTCCATTACCCACAATACAGTCCTCGAATTTGTAGTTGAGTGAACATATGCTTGTAAAACTTTTCAGCTGGAGTTTAGGTTACTCATTGTCACTTCAACCGATTGACGTCCACTGCTAGACAAAAGTCTTTATGTAGGGCGATCCAAGCTCCACGATTCTTCCAACACCTTGGGACCCAACGTCTATCGGTTCTCCAAGTATGTGCCTCGCCCATTGCCACTTCATCTTCGCGACTCACTGAGCTATGTCGGTAACTCTAGTTCTTCTACGGATCTCCTCATTTCTAAATTGATCACCTAGAGATCCTAACAAAGCTCTTTCTCCTTATGAGAAGTTTAGGTTACTATCACATCTTAATAACGTAAACTTTAATACCTACTGCAATCTAGTTGCTAATAAACAATTCTTAGATAAGTACCAACAGATTTATGATTAGGTACTACATAGGAAAGCAGTAAGCACCCACAGTACCAGAGGTCTTAAAACAGTAGTCAAGGAGTTATGAGTCACGAACTAACAGACACACTTCATAATCTCAGCAAAGAAACAACTCGATATTGACTCCGCGAGCTACCGTGGTTTTATTGACAATCTTACAACTACCACCTTACAACCTTCGTGGAATTCTGACCTCTGTTCTGCATCAGCTAAGACGTAATATCCTACAATCTAATCACGTATATTTTCATGCATTGCTTGATAAAGGACAACAAACTTTGTGATTGAACGTTAAGGGCTGGTTTTGAATGAATTAGCCATAAGAAACAGTAATGAGTATTGACAAGTTGTAATTTGAGATGAGAGTGAAAAGTGATGGGATAAATGCGTAGATTAAAGTCGATTCAATATTCTCGATTATATCGATTTATTAATAGTATGTGAATTCGGATTTTAAATAAGCGTTAATATTTCTTACGTGCTTTCTAATTACTCACTATAAAAAGTAGTATTTTCTAGTAGCTATAAAAAGATGGCCACGCAATCGAAACGTCTTCAGTTCAATTTTTTTATTCGCTGCGCTTTTTACCGTCATACGTTTAAACACGTGTCAACTTTACAGCAAATGCTCTCCAATAGATGTTTCACATAAAAACATAGCTGTAAGAGTGTACCAATAGCAATCTGAAAGCGCCCCTTAGATAATTCACTCGATTTTTTATCTGATAATTAATCGAGTCAGGCCCATCTCTAGCAGAAATAATTATGTATGCATTATTTCCTATTCGAGTGGGTGAGGTCTGTTTGTGGGTATGTATTTGGGTTGCGCCTGTGCCGTCTATACCTAATTACCTGCTAATGTACTTGTATAGAGTTACCTGTGAAGTATCTGGTTACCCAGTTTAAAAGTAGGCAGTAACATAGACTTGACACCTATTCTTGTACCATGTTTGCGCCATTTCACTTCAGTATCTTTGCCACTTTATTACTATATAATTATTTAACTTTTCCCGGGAATAGTTAAATAATTTCATAGTAATGAAGCGGCAAAAAGCCATTGGTTCTATAATTCTATAATATTATCACTTACATAGGTATGTAAGTGATAATATTATGGACCGATGGCTTAATGTGCTCTCGGAGGTACGGGGCGTAACACCTTTACCATGAGGAGGGGCAAGGTGGCAGATCGCAGATTTTTAGTTTGGGTAAACGAGTCCCACATAACTTTTGTCCTGCCCAATGGACACAGGTTAGCCATAAAATTAAAAAAAAAACAAAATTCATTTATTTTTTTATTTTCTTTTGAAACGTCAAGTATGTATGTTTGTAGTGACTCTACCGGAAGCGGAAAGCGGATTCTACCGAGAAGAGCCGGCAAGACACTCAGTAGTTGCTATTTTCCAACATCAACATTTACAATCATTTTTCTATTTTGCGGGAGATGAGAGCGAGGCTGCTTCCAATCTAAGGAATTCATCAAATGTAAAGTAACCTAAATTTTTTAAATGTTTGAATTGGTAGGTCAAGAATTACCTTAGGAATCATGTTGTCAAAGCGTACACTCAACCTCACAAAGGAGTTCTGCACATAAAGCTTTTCAACCACGACAAAAAAAAAGGTGCCAGATTGCGAGTTTAATCAAGCGTCAGATCACGGACGCGGCTTCGTCACCGATGCTAAGAGGACTGTTGATAAACCCAAATAAACCAAATACCCCTGCAGCAGTTATTGCCCAGTAATCGTGGTAATAAGTTACTAAACTTTTCAGAAATACCACTGCGCCACGGAGAGGCTATGAGGTTGTATCAATATTTTACCGACTTAAACCACACGCTGCCACTCGCTTCCGAAGCACGGTATTTCCTGTGCCATTCTTTTTAATATAAACTTTACTGCGCAGGAAAAAATACAATAAAGCTACATAAGGCGAAATATATGCATAGCGTTCTCCACCAGTGAACCTTTGTTCATTCCAAAAACAAATTAAAAAATAATGCAATTAGAAATATGAAATTTGTGTAACACAATATCGTATTAAGTTACTTGACTTTTTCAATCAATAAAATTTCTGTGAAATTTATAACGAGTGGCAAGGTAGGTGCTAGATCACGAGTCAGATCACGAGTAAGATAAAGCGTCACGAGACTTAGGACAGTGCCTTACGCTTTGTCACCGATTTTGTGACGTCTATTTGGAAAATCAGACATTGAACCTAAACAGGGCCACTTCCGACCGGTTATTGCACGGTATTCCCTGTGCAAACATCGTGTTAGGTTAATCGACTTTTTTACACTCGCCTGGCGGTCGGGCGTTACGGCTTTTACCAGCGCCAAACATCACTCGGTCAAAGTTAAATATTTAATCGGTTTGACAAATTTGTGTCGGAACTTGCTCTCTTTAAAGGTGACTGTACACTTGACCGAGCTTTAAACCCGGGCTTTAAGACAATATATGATGGACGGCTAAAATTAAAAAAAAAAACAAACAGTAAATCGTTTATTATTGAAGATAAAAATGATGCACTGTTTGCTTTATTTTTTTTTAGCTTAATTAATCTAGCAGTCGCTGAAAGTTTAGCTATCAAGTTAGAGCAAATTCATACCCAAATTAAGTTTACATGACGCTTTGTCTATGTGCATTTGTAAATTACGTGCATATCAGTTTTTGTGTGTGTGCTATGTTTAAAAACGTGTAATATGCATGTTAATAAATAAATACCCAAGCTTTTTCATCGTTGATGTAATCCTTAGTAATTTAAATATGTTCTATAAAACCTTTGAACTTATCGAGATAGAAAAATAAGTCTATGTATACACACCTTTATCGTATTTGCGCAAAGCGTGTGGGAACAATGGTGGTTCGGTACCATTACTTTATTTACTGATCTCGTTTAACAGTGTTTGTCAATTTATCTGCGGTATCCAGGCGCGTGCATGCTTCATGTTCTTACCCGAAAGCACCCTGTTTTGTTCTTCGGGAGACGACAGGTTCCATGAACACGTTAAACAGTCAGGCTTACACGTGAAATTGTTAATGGAATGCATCATCATCAATAGCCTATTGGAGTCCACGGCTGGACTAACAGTCTCACCCGTCCGGAGGGTCCAAAATTAACACGCCGGGGAACTTGGTAGTTGTTAGAACAGCACTAAGAACGCTGCTGTCCGTTTTCCGTAATATTCCCTTAGTCGCCTCGTACGACACCCATGCTCACTACATGGCACGGGTCTCCTCCCACAACGATAATAGTTTAAGTATGGAATTTAAGATTGGTGGACTCTACACACCTTCGAGATTATTATGGAGAACTCTCAGGCATGAAGGTGACCTCACGATGTTTTCCTTCACCGTTGAAGTAAGTTATATTTTAATTGCTTGGAACCGCACATAACTTAGAGAACTCGGCCTTCCGAAAGGGAAGTCGAAGTCCTGCCCACTGGATTATCACTGCTTCTAAACGCCGTTAAATTAAATGATATTTAATTGTTTATTACGCACTTAAATCCGGAAAGTTAAAGGTTGTTTTGAACTACACTAGGCTATCTCTATATCTTAATTACAGACCATTATTTTATTTCTTCGGACAGTGCGTGTTGCCAGTGATGGCCTATGGTTAAGAAACATGGTAGCTATGGGCCTCATACTTCTTATGAGGTCCATAGTTAGTATATCCATAGTAAGCTAGCTAGTTCAGAGTCACTCAGCGGGCGATGGAGAGAGCTATGCTCGGAGTATCTCTATGTAATCAAATCAGAAATGTGGAGATTCGTAGAAGAACTAGAGTTACCGACATAGCTCAATGAGTCGCGAAACTGAAATTGCAATGGGACGGGCACATAGTTCGGAGAAGGGATGGACGTTGGGGTCCCAAGCAGTGGCTTGCATAGAGGGTATGCAGAGGATGTAAAATGAAGAAAATCTCGTACTGGAGATTATCTTCATTTTATATCATCTGCATACCCTGCGCATACCCTCTATGCACGATACTGGTCCCAAGGTGCTGGAATGGCAGCCCCGCACTGGTAAGCGCAGCGTTGGTCGATCCCCAACGAGGTGGAAAGACCACATTAAGCGCGTCGCAGGTAGCCGCTGGATCCAAACGGCGCAGAACCGTGGAATTTGGAATTCCCTGCAAAAGACCTATGTCCAGCAGTGCACGTCTATCGTTTGATATGATAATGAGGATTTTATTTCGTTGTCAAGCGCTAAACCACAGATCTTTCAGCTTGCAAAGACATCTTAGGTCCTAAACACAGCCAAACTAAAATGTTGAAAACCTAGGCCCAAAGCACACTACAATTGTAATGTATGGCAAAGTATTTAAGTGCATAGTTTACGAGTGCGGTTCGCATGCGTCAAGTGTTTCAAGTTTTGCGCTTCAGTGTTTTACATACATTTTAAGACCCCCATGGTATATGTTTAGTCACCGCAGACATCACTCGCAGCATTCTTGAAACATTTAGGTGCTTTTCTGTCAAAAAATATCGCAGTGCCCATAGATTGGCAGTTTTGAAGCCAGCTTTGTCACTTTGTACACCGAAGAGAACGTTTAGCCAGTCATCTTTGTTTTCATCACTAAGTCATGATAAAAAAAAGATTGAGATAGTCATAAAGATAAGCAGTCCATTTTACCTTAAATACCTTTTTAAATTCTTTTTGGAGCTTAGAAAATTAATTTTGTACAGAAATCTCCTTTAGTTGACTGTTGTAATAGTCGCATTCCCTCAAACTTCTTTTATATAGTTATAAACTTAAAAAGTTAGGACCTTAGAAATAACTGTGGAATAACTTCGGAACAGCTATGCAATGATTTTTCACAATCCAACTTTTCAAATACTTTTTGAAATAGGGTTACATATTTTATTTGATAAACTTTGGAATTCCCAGCTTGATATTAATAAGCAAATTCATTTATTTGAAGGAAGCCTGTGCTTACCAGTGGCACATAATAGGCTGACGATGATGACATAAGCCCTCGCGCAGGTGTTGGGCTAAAGCTAAAACTTTATTTTAGGCTAGGCTAAGTGGGCTTAGAATGAGTAAGATAATATCGGTAATAATTCTAAAAGTTCATCTATCGGTAATTCACGATCGCAAAATAAAATATGTCGATTACCTCCCACTTTTTTGAAAACAGCTTTAAGCTAAACATTAGCTAAGCAAGTGATAAAACGTTATTTAAAGCATATCCTATCTCTCTCAGCTAATAGATAGTAAATTTATAATCAATAAGTGACCGGGACTTTAACGTCCTTCAATCTTTCGAATTTATCACTGTTTTACTTAACCTATTGAACTATGTCACTAGTGATGTGCGATGATAAAATAAAAAAAAACCCTTAATACTCGGGAATCAAACAAAAGAAGTTCTGAGAAGTTATTAATATAAACCGGTGAGGTATGCTTGATCTGTATTATATCTATTTTTTTTAATTACGTAGAGTGCATCTTAGTCTGGTCATCTGTCTTAGGTCCCTCCAGCCAAGCATTAGCAAACAATTTTGACTTTAGATGCACTATTAGAAAGCATATAAGAGGAGACAGTAGATTAATATAAATCTATTCAACCACTCCGGGTTTAACTGCATAAATAATAAATTAAAAAAGTAAATAATCGTAATATCTAAACGTAATATATAACGTTATAGTAATATATAAATTAATAATGTAATAAAAAATGTGATTCTGGTCGCCACCACAAAATGGCGAATTACAGTTACAGTTTTTGACGAGGATTAAAAATCAACTAAGGATTTTATAGTTACTAGAACTTTAAAATCCTTAGTTGATTGAGTATACGATTTTCTAACAAAACCCATCCCATCCCAAGAAAAACCAAACCGAATAGATATGGAGATGAAAACAGGTGATTTTTTATGTGACTTATAGAGTTCGAGTGCGTTAAACTTGCCTCGAATAACAGCAAAATAAATGTAATAAATAAAAGTTACACAAATATCTGTATTTCGTTGAAAATTTTCAATCAAGTGAATTTCGAATGCTGGAGCCAGAGAAATACGACCACCCTTAAAACATCGATAAACATCATAGCATCACTATTCCCGATGCACACACATGTCGCGTTTCGCCATAAACCGTCGCTTTACATAGCCGTAATATTTACTGCTCGTAAACCGCGCCACGGACCAGAACTCTTGCATTTTGTATCAACCATTTCACTTTATGTGCCCCTAGTAACGGAGGTACCTACGATGTATTGTTACCCTTTGGAGGGTACTGTTTTATATTAGCAGCCGCGACTTCGTGTGTTTTTGTTTGGATTTTTTAATGAGAATTTTATGATTGCATAATGAATAAAGTATTTATTCATCATCATCTTCATGTCCACTAATGGACGTCCATTGCGGGACAGGTCTTTTGTAGGACGTTCCAAATTCCACGGTCTTGTTCCGCTTAGGTCCAACGGCCATCTGCGACTCGTTTAATGGCATCTGTTCATTCGGCTATTCCGACACCTTGGGAACCCGACGTCCATCGGTTCTCCGAGGTTATCATTTCTTTTGGTTTTCCCCTTTTACACTTCCCCTGTGTGTTCCAGCCAAGAGCCTGTGTGGGAACGTGGTCCTGGTGTCTCAGCAGGGTGTGACCAATCCACTTCTATCCAGCTACGTAGTTGGATTTCAATTGTATCTTCGCTGCACAGTCTCTACAAATCCAAATTAGTTATCGCGTCTGGCCAGAAGATTCTTCTTCTTCTTCTTCTTCTTCTTCTTCTCTCTGGGCAGTTTCCGCACGTAAGCGCTTCCCTTGTTGTACGTGAAAAAGATTTTAAAATAAGTCGTAGGCAGCGATTAACAAATATATGGAGAACGCGTGTCAACTGAATTGTGTTCAATAACTTTAACTAATAACATCAAAAGCTTTCAATGCACTATGCAGGGGCTATTGTAAAGTCATAACGGTACTCCTACGGCAGCTTCAAGAGTTATATGTCATTTCAAACGCGCGTTCTATTCGATGCAAACTTAAGGGCAGCTGGCGCCAGCGCTATTGAGAGTGGTCTATTAAAGTGGTGCAGACGGGCGTTTTTAAATATTTTATATAAATTTAACTATGTTTCTCTCGTACGTCCAGTATTTGTAGACCCACAAATGCTACGTAAATAATCATTTTTGTGAGTTTGTAAGATATTTAAAAAAAACCGTGTGTGTACTTGTGTGCACACGGTAGAAGTTATACTTCTTTGGCATAACAAGTTAATCATCTTTTTATAAATCTTATCTTTCGCCTTATTCTACATTTGTAGAAAAACCGACATATTTAATACATTGAAAGTTTCATTATAACGCATTATCTAGTTAAATAAAGTACATATATTTAAATATCACAAATATTTATATGTCGTGAATACAGTTGTGAATTCTTACGTAAACATACGTAGATATCCATACGTAGAAAAGTGTCAAAGTCACTACAGTAACTAGTATTGCTACACATAAACAAATCAAATATAACATATTCAGATACAGTATTGATACAAAGTGAAGGTTATTGTGATCCTGAGTGTGTAATGATAAAGGTGAAGTGTTATCTCAGCGGAACATTATCGTTTTCCTATGAAATTCTTTCAATTAAATTTCTACAGTCTTGACGTTAAAGAGTAATTGTGACATTTTTTTTTGTACCTACCCGCATAAATAGATACAAAAGTGTCTTGACTGTCATAGACATTTTTATTACTTCTCAACACACTCGAGGCGAATCAGGCAACGACCTACAATCATACAGCCTTATAAGTTTGTCTTTAAAAATTACAAATAACGGAGTTTTCGGACGCTTAAAGTACTCAGAGGATTTCTTAGTACCAAACAGACTTATTTACGAGTATATATATTGCTGGTGCACTACCTCTGTGCCATGTCTTCCGGAGTTGCTTGGGGGTGTTGTAGCGAAGGGGGTGATGGTGAAAAATTTCTTGCTTGTTCGCGCTGTAAAGAAAAGTACCATCTCTCTTGCGTAGGGGTTGATGAAAATTTTTGCACCCCTAAAAGATGTGCATCTTGGAAATGCCCTACCTGTGTTAGCTCGCTGCCAAGAAAAGGTATAGATGAAAACACACCTATTCGTAACGTACCAGCATCTAGGTGCAATAAGCGACCCGCCATAAATTCACCCCCTGAGATTATGCGTACAGACTCCATCACGCGTGACGACATCAGCGACATCGTCCAAAGTATAATGCAGAGGAAATTTGACGAAATGCTTTCTAAGCTGAACTCTGGCCGCTCTAAATGAAAAATTAAAACCAATTCTGAATGAAATGTTAGATATGATTAAATCCATGGAACACATGAGCGAACAATTTGAAGACGTATTACGGGAACAGAAATCTACTCAAGACTCACTTATGGAATTGAAAACCGAATATAAGTATTTGAAATCTACTGTTGCTGATCTAACAGGTAGAATTTGTCAATTAGAACAACATTTTCGGGCTAAAAACATTGAAATACAATGCGTACCTGAAAAGAAACACGAGAATCTAATTAATATCGTCACTGAGATAGGGAAAGTCGTAAACTGTAAGTTAACAAGCGAGCAAATCTTAACTTGCACTAGAGTTGCAAAATTACAACGTGAAACAAATCGTCCACGCTCTATTGTAGTTGAATTCGTCTCACCTAGATTGCGAGATGGAATGCTTGCTGCTGTAATAAAATATAACAAAGCTAACTCAGATGATAAATTAAATAGTGAACGGATTGGTATTTCTGGAGTAAAAACGCAGATCTACGTTGCTGAGCACCTTTCTCCTGCTAACAAAATGCTTCATGCTGCTGCGAGAATTAAGGCTAAGCAGATGAATTACAGATTTACTTGGGTCAGAAACGGCCGTATATTTGTGCGCAAAGATGAAGAGTCGTCCTTTATCTGGATAAAAGACAATAGTTCTTTGGATAAAATCATTTAATTTTAGTTTTAGTACCTATGTCATACTTCATACCAAGAACTGGTTTCTTTTTAATTTAAAATACGCGTCGTTAAAAATTTATTACCAAAATGTCCGTGGCTTACGTACTAAAACTCACAATTTTTTCTCCCAAATTAGCTGTAATAATTATGATATTGTTATACTTGTAGAAACTTGGCTCAATAGCAACATATTGTCGCATGAATTGTTTGATAACAGATATACAGTTTATAGAAGAGATAGAGAAAGTGTTGGATTTCAAAACAAAAAGGATGGTGGTGGTGTTTTAATAGCTGTCTATAATAAATACATATCTAAACGTATGAGTATCTGGGAAAGTGATTGCGAAGATGTTTGGGTAACGCTTGAGATTTGCTCTAAAAAGTCTGGCAAGTTGTTAAAACATAATATTGCTTTTTGTGCTGTATATCTGCCTCCTCCAGTCAGTCGGAGTTCGTTAGAAAGCTACCTTGATAATAGTAATGCTGTCTGCGAACAGAACTTATATACTTGTATATTAGGAGATTTTAACATGAGTTATATCAATTGGCCATTACTGAAGGACAATAATGACGGTTACATTATTCCCGGACTTGGATCTCACTTGTTGGACTTTATGTATTTACATAAACTTAGTCAAGCTAATGTTATTCCTAATAAATCTAATAAAATTTTAGATTAAGTATTAACAAATATTACATGTAAAGTATATGAATCCAGTAATGCACTAACTGCTATTGACTTATTGCACCCACCCAAGTGGTTTTGTCCGTAGCTGATGATATAAAACTCCCTTTCAAAATCGATATGCCTAAGCCAAACTATCGTAGAGCAGATTATGATGCTATCTGTAAATACTTGCAACAGCAAAATTGGGAAGACATTTTTAAAGAAATTGCTGATGTTGATTCCATGCTCAAAATCTTTTATGACATTTTAAATATTGCCATTCAAAAATTTGTCCCATTTACTATCAAGCATAAACAAAATAAGTCCCCTCCTTGGTTTGATCGGAATCTGAAAAGAATTTTAAATGAAAAAAACGCTATAAGGTGGCGGTATAAGTTATACCAAAACCCCATGGACGAAATTGCTCTAAAATTAGTCAGTGATCGAGCTACTCGACTAGCTTCTGTAAAATATAATCGATATGTTAAAGATCTTGAAGTTGGAATTACTAACAATCCTAAATTATTCTGGTCATTCATAAAGGCTAAGAAAGGAGGAAAAGGAGTGTACCCTGCTCACATGAGTAATGGTGATATTGACACAAGTGATGGCACGGAAATATGCAACTTATTTGCTAAACAATTTTCTTATAACTCTAATGACAGAAGTTCGGCAGAAGATTCCTCTAAATACTTGGGTCATATACGCAATTATGGGCAATTACTAACTATACCAACAATAACTTCTGAGAGTGTTTTAGCTTCCATAAAAAGTATCAATCGCACAAAAGGCGCAGGACCAGATGGCATCCCACCGTCGTTTATATTATCTTGCGCGTCTTCCCTGGCTTTGCCATTGAGTGTAATCTTTAATAAATCATTAGTTACGGGAACGTTTCCAAGGGTGTGGAAATCGGCTATGGTAGTGCCTGTACATAAGTCTGGAACAGCTACTCTGGTCCAGAACTATAGGCCAATCTCAATACTATCTACATTTGCAAAGATATTTGAATGCATGGTTTGTCCTCTGATAAAAAATTACATAAAGCAAAATCTTACCGACGAGCAGCATGGATTTGTGGGGTCTAGGTCCACTTGCACTAACCTAGTAACTTTTACCGAAACCCTTGTTAGCGCAGTGGACAAAAATAAGCAAATTGACGTCATATACACGGACTTCAGTAAGGCGTTTGATAGTATTCCTCGTGACATTCTTGTCTCTAAAATGCAGGCGTACGGTTTTACTGGACCCCTCTTAGACTGGAAGCTCATACTTAATGGATCGTTTATTTTTTGATGTGGTTAATGGGTATCAGTCGGACGTATGCAAAATAACGTCTGGTGTACCCCAGGGCTCACACCTTGGCCCTATTTTATTTAATATTTTCATAAATGATGTCTCCAGCTGCTTTAAGTTTTCCTCGGTATTTATGTACGCTGATGATTTAAAGTTTTGCAGAAAGATTGTATCCTACGATGATTGCGCGCTATTACAAGAAGATCTCAATAATTTGATTCTTTGGTGTGAAAATAACCAAATGTCATTAAATAAGGAAAAATGTTTTTATGTCAAATTTACAAGAAAATTAAAATCTCTTAGCTACGACTACCATATAAACAAGCACGTATTGGAAAAACTAGAGACAGTTAGAGATCTAGGGGTAATATATGATCAGAAGTTAACATTTATCCCTCATATAGAAAATGTTGCAAAGCGATCTTCTAGAATGCTAGGTTTTGTTATGCGAAATGCAAAAGTTTTTAAAAGTATTAAAACCAAGAAGCTTCTTTATAACAGTTTGGTAAGAAGTGTTATAGAATATTGTTGTGTGGTATGGCGGCCGCATTACGCAACGCACATATTAAGAATAGAACGTATCCAAAAGAGGTTTCTCTGGCATTTGGCTGCAAGTATTGGAAATGGTGACAGAAAATTTTCATACAAGGAAAGGCTAGCATACTTTAAAATGCACTCTTTAGAAAAACGCATGGAACTTCTAGACCTGCAGTTTGTTTATAAGATTCTAAACGCTAAAATTGACTGTCCTCAATTACTATCCAGTTTTAGATTTAGGGTACCTGTTAATTATCCCCGTAAACCTATAACTCCACTCGGTCCCCCGTTGCGTAGAACTGTTCTTGGTGCCAATTCCCCTGTTCCAAGATTATGTAAGACCCTAAACCACATTAGCACTGAAGTTGATATTTACTCTGACTCGTTGTATAAGTTCAGAGATAAGATATTTTTATCATGGACCAATTGACCCTTATTTACTGTACCTTGATTTATTTTTTAGTGTGTGAGATATGTTGTTATTATATTCTCATTCACGATACCTTTTGTTTTCATGTTATGGTGTTATTGTATATTTTCATATGCTGTGTTTACTTTTAAGAAAACATTACACTTAAATAGAATAGTTAAATTTTAAAAACGGTTGTATTAGTGTAAGTGTTTGTAAGTAAACCTAATAAATAAAATAAAAATAAAATCCTTATTTTTACTTTGTTGACTATAGCTAACTTCAAGGTGTCGGTATTTTGTGACGCTGTCCGTATCGTAAGTGCCATCCATGGGTCTATTTGAATAAATATATTTTTGACTTTGGCTTTGATCATATATTGAATGAATACTTACATTCATAAGATTCGTGTAAGAATAGGTATATGTGTTTCTGGGCTTTTTTTAAACCGCCGGACTGCGCTTACAAATATCGAATTATCGTAAAAGTGTCATCGAATATGTGGGATGGTACCATATATGTCCCGCGTGGGTGCGTATTGATACGCAAGATTTACTTATCAATGCGATATAAGACCGAACGAGTGTGAGAGAAAGCACCGGAGGGTACCTTGACAAACATTCATTCGCCTACATGAGTTAATTGGCTGTAAAAGTAACATACTGACAATGCCCTAATTTTAAGATTTCTTCACACCCAAATAAAAATACCTGTTACATCTGCGTGATCCTACTTCTTACTATATATTTCATTAATATGTAAGTATATATTTGAAAGTGTGGATGTTTGTTACTCAATCACGCAAGAACGGCTTAATGGATTTAGATGAAATTTGGCATGCTTGTAGCGTATGACATGTAAAAGAACAAAGGCTACCTTTTATCCCGATTCCTTAGTAGCTCCCGAGGGAAGATTAAAAATTGTTTACGAGCTAAGCCGCGGGCAGACAGCTTTGAAATTTGGTATGCATATCACCTATGCTATGGAAAAGGACAAGTACTTTCTACACCGATCTCTCAAATAGTTCTCGTAGTAGGATAAACAATTGTTATTTCTGAAGTCCACGCAGACGAAGTCGCGGGCAGAAGCTAGTAATATAATAAAGAAGCTATAAATGTATGATTTTTTTTTTCTAAAAGGGTTAAGTAACGAGTCTACTTAAGTTAAGTTAAGTAAGTCTAAGTTTGGCCAGCCAAAGAGCCATTGCTGCCAGCGACTTAGGTTTCGAAGACGTTTTAGATTTTATTCACTTTTATTTTTGTATATAAGTTATTTTAGGTTATGTTTGTTTATGAATAAAATTATATAATAAAAAAAAAAGTTACTAATTGTTATCACAAATGTTACACATTTTATCTTTAGTTTCCATTGTCTGTGGTGAGTGCAAAATAAACTTATCAACACTTACACACTAGTCCCACTTTCCGTGAGTAACGTCCCCTGTAACCCAAACGTGCGTTAAGAAGCTTCATTTAAATATTTGCGGAATCTTACTACAATAAATTTATTTAAAACGTGACTTAACACCTGAACGAAGTCGTGCACTCGCTGCCAATGGTTTCTCGCTAAATTAATTCAGTGTCATACAAAGAAGTTTTCAAAAAGATTGAGTAAATTCAAGCACAGTTCGATGGGCAAAATTTTTTGAACAAAGAGTGTTTTTTGTGATTATTTATGGCTCAAAAACTTTACAGCTAACTATGTGTCTCATAATAAGAATCAAAGTAGGTGTTTGAGACATATAGTTTGCATCTTGATGGCTTAGGCTATCCAAATATACTCAGTTGAACGAAGTCGTTGGTCGTTAAAAAGGTTTTTCTCCGCGTGAATTGTACTAAAATACTATAAATAAACATATGTTAATGCATCATTGTTATCAGCAAGAATTGAGCAGCCTCCTCTCATACAGGAGGTAGAATTCAGAGCTAAAGCTCTCCCAGTTTATTTGGTATATAGGGAAAGTGCTGGCCGAGGTACAGTTAGAATCATAAAATAAGGCTACTGGCGTCGATTCGTTTCGTTATAGTATGCGAAGTATTTTATACGTATAGGCAGGTAAAAGCAAAACACAAGCAGTTTATTCATTTTGAGCCTATTTACTCGATTGCGCCGAGAAGTATTAGCGGGCGCATATTGCACGGGCATTGTATGCAAATCGGGGGACGTGTTCGATACGATGAAAAAAAAAGGAAAACGTTACACTACCGAATCGCTTCTCGGTTGGATTTTATTTTATATTATCGCAAAGCATAACACGGACAAAATGGCCACCGGCCCGTGTCCGATTTATAGCTTAGAATATATCTACTTGTACTACACAGCTATATAAGACGGTAAGTCGTGCGTTTACTTTGAATACAACTTGGGTACTCTCAAGGCAGTGGCGAGTAGTGGAAGGTTCTGAGCCGTCAATCCAGGTTGCTAAACTGGATAGTTTGATAAACAGATATAAATAAAATATATATATATATATATATATATATATATATATATATATATTTTATTGTTGTAGTATATTATATATATATATATATATAATATACTACAACAATACACACATCGCCATCTAGCCCCAAATAAGCGTATATTTTATATCTTCATACGAGCAATTCCTGTAATAAAATATATATAATTGGAATCTCGGAATCGGCTCCAACGATTTTCATGAAATTAAGTATACAGGGGGTTTCGGGGGCGTTAAATCGATCTAGCTAGGATTCATTTTTAGAAAATATAATTTTATTCGTGTTTTCCGGTAATAACTGATTTGGTGCAGACGAAGTTGCACGGGTCAGCTAGTACAGATATATAATATACAGATATACCAGATATACACCCAGACACTGAAAAACATTCATGTTTATCACACAAACATTTTCCAGTTGTGGGAATCGAACAAATCGCCTTGGACGCAGAAAGCAGGGTCGCTTCCCACTGCGGCTATTGCCTACTGTGCTAATTGTATATGTGTGTCTGTGAATTTTCTCTGTGGTGTACAATAAATGTGTATTCATTCATTTATTCATTCATTCCTCGGACGAGCTCCGTCCCAAAACGCTCTACTAAATGGAATGAAGAACGATTTCCATTTCTGTTAATAAACGAGTTACAAATATCACGGAAACCTACACAGCACTGGCCTCTCACCTCTGTACACATTGTCTGACACGTCGCTGGAGCAAACACCATTGAATATTCATAAAACAATGGCATTCGTCAATTTGTCTTTGAATTTCACACAAACAATATGTTGCTTTTGAACGCTTTTGTACAATGTTTGACATAAACGTCGGGCGCCGTTTTTTGTTCGTCCTAAAGTCCTACGCATACTTGCCTAATACACTATTACATACAGCCAAACCTGGGTTAGTGAGAACTGGATAAGTGAGAAAACTCTATAAGTGAGAGAAATAGCCAGGATCCGTCATTTTAAGCTCCCAAAACCTCTATTAGCGAGAAACAGAAACCTTTGTAAGAGAGAGTCGTTTTTCCCTCATGGCCCTCCGTAAGTGAGACTGCTACTTATCTATACCTCTATAAGCGACAGTCGAGCAAGCAATATTCGACAAAATTTATGAGTTAGAGAAAAACATTCAAAATACAAAAACAGAAACCCAAACGAAATTGACGGATTTTTTTAAATGTAAATAAGTTCTAAATAAAATAAAATTACAAAGTGCATGAATATATGTCTTGTTATTGCTGCGTACCTCTATAAGAGAGAAACGCTACCCATGTACCTGCATTAGCGAGAAACTCGGGTTAGTGAGAAACCTCTATAAGCGAGAATGAGATTGTGCTCCCTTGAACTCTCGCTTATCCAGGTTTGACTGTATATGATATATGCATAATAATCTTTTAACAACTCCACCCAAACCGGCTAACTCAGTATAAGAATTTTAAACGCCTAGAAATGGTACTGGAGTCTAAGATACATATCTGAAAACAAAAAGCCCTTTCATTTGATAACTTTATTGAGGGGGTCGTGGAAAAATATATACGTAATCTGCCATTGGAAACGGCGATAGTACATTGGGTAGGACCTAGACTTCACTTTCGGGGGGCCGAGTTTGAATCCCAGCACGCACCTCTAACTTTTATAAGTAATGCGCGTTTTAAGTAATTAAAATAGCACTTGCTTCTACGGTGAAGGGAAACATCGTGAGAAAACCTGCATGCCTGAGAGTTCTACATAATGTTCGCAAAGGCGTGTGGAGTCCACCAATCCACATTGGGCCAACCCGGTGGACTACGGCCTTAACCCCTTCTCATTGTAGGAGGAGACCCGTGCTCTGTAGTGGGCCGGTAATGGGTTGATGTGATGGTGATGATGAAGCCGCCATCTTGGGCCGATGTTCATCACAGCTAATACATTTTTCATACAAAAAAATATCAGTTCATCCGTACACACACACACGCACATACACACACACCCACACACAGACGCGTCAAACTTATAACACCCATTTGTTTTTTGTGTTGGGGATAAAAAAGAACTTTCTAGCATTAGTACAATTATCCTCACTTATTTATGTCCTAATTCAAAGCCCTCAGGTAAAAATGGCTCAGCAATGCAAAATATTAGCGCAGGCAAAGAGACAAATAGAGAAAACTATATAATTCCTGTATTCGGATAAAGCTATCAGACCTCTTTATTTATCGACATGTAATAAAATATCATAAACAGACCCTTCAATTTAATTTGTGGGTACAGATTGTTTTTAATATGCACCCGCTTTTACGTTTGCTCTGTCACAAACTTAAGTCAGGTTTCTAAGCCATGATCTCGGAAACCGACATGTAACATCACGGCGGGTCACAGGTTCAGTTTTTTCAAATAGTTTTACTATGTTTAAGTAAAATCTTTATCCTTAATTACCTACTTGGCATAATGGGATTATTTTTAAGAAATTCAGTCCCATTACTCAGTTAAGATCACTAGCATAACTAAAAATCCTTAAGCCCATCAATCCGGATTGAAGCATGGTGGTGGGTATAAGCCCTAAGGAGGAGTCATGTATATGAGGCCAGCAGAGTGAAGTGAATAGGCTACCGTTGGTTTTTTTTAACTAGTTAACTAGTAGTTAGTTTTATTTATTTTATATAAAATCTAAAATAAATAAAAATAGTAATATACGTACTTTTTTGTATTTGCAAAATTATTTAATCCCTCTTTCCCGTAAATGTTTATCATACCTGATAAAAAATGCAATCGAGAAGACATCCAATGTTGGTATTGTGAAACTCCCCAGTTTGGTGAATAATAAAATCAATACACAACAGCTCCGGAGAGGTCATCCTGCCTTGAAGAACACCGCACTTTACTCTGAACTCATTAGACTAGCTAGCTGTAGCTTCAACTATCTTTCTTCAATTAGAATCTCGAACGAATAGCTCCTCAGCTGAA
This sequence comes from Pararge aegeria, assembly GCF_905163445.1. Taxonomy (NCBI): domain Eukaryota; kingdom Metazoa; phylum Arthropoda; class Insecta; order Lepidoptera; family Nymphalidae; genus Pararge; species Pararge aegeria. Next base: position 1,288,439 of record NC_053195.1, on the reverse strand, counting down.
CTAATTTTTATTCGTTATTAAAAAGCATCAATTACTGGTTTTTTTTTACTGGTACTTACGTTTACTGGTACACCACAGAGGTAGAATCACTATCGCAACGTTTCAAAAAAAGCTTTAAAAGTAGAACGACTCGATATTATAAATTTATTGGTTTTCGCACTTATATTTGTTTGGAGCCAATTCAATCTACTATATAAGCGATAACGCCTCCAAATTGTGTACCTTGTTTTGTTGTACTTTTCTTTTTTTTTTAAATACTTTTTGTAGTGTGCCATAAAATTATTTTCATTCGTTCATTCATTCATTCAATTAACATCCAAACCTACTGATATAATAATAATAATAAACTGTTATTTCAAGTAACCAAGACTCATTTGTTAGTATTACATACTTATAGTGTACAAGTAACCTTAATAAATAGTTTACAAAATATAGTTTTATTGCATGCATTTATATTTTAACGAGACATAATCCCTATCCTTACTTACTTAATATTATAAATGTGAATGTAAATTTGTTTGTTACGCTTTCCGATCCTCATGAAACTTTGTACACATATTTTCAGATGTGTTAGAAGTTATATAAGATACTTTTTATCCCGACATTAAGCTCGGTTCCTTTGGGAGATGTGATGAAAGTGTTTGACGATTTTACACCATAACTCCGTCAAATAATAACCGATTTAAATAATTATTTTGTAATATAGAGGTTATAATATGTATTTAATTTTGTCCAAACTTTGACAGCAGCAAACCCCTCATTAAGGGCTTAGCGATACTCAATACATTAAATTTTGCCACTTCAAAAAACAAAATCAAACGCAGAAGAAGTCCGGGCTACAGCTAGTATTATATAATTTAAACGCCTGCTACTATCAATCACATTACGATCAATGAATTTCACACTAAAAACCTACACAAAAACTGTCACATCCCAATTCATTAAATAGCGAACACTTTTTCGCCACCGGAAGTATAAAACACAAAGTAATTGCCGTCCATCGATCAATCTAATCGTAATCCTACGTCACTTCTAAACACAACGTTTATCGATGATAGATCTACGCCACCGTACACTCTGTTAAACGTCTGAAGAGTTATTTAATACTAAACCTTCTGTGCTCTGGTTAAGAGTCATTACCGCTTGCGCTGCATGCACGACTGCACGCTGACGTTCGAGGTGTGAACAGTAGTAAGCTAAGGTAGTAAGTGACAGATTACTGTCAGAGATATTACAAAGATACGGGACGTTAAAATAAAACGCCAACTTTTTGTTGTAGAACGCGCTCAGCCAAAGCGATTAACGCTACGTATAAACTTTTTATTATATATAATATGAATGAATACACTGTTCATTCATATTATATATAATAAATAGCACCTTATAAAAACACAGAAAAATTGAAAAAAATAAGTTTGCACAATTTGGCGGCCTTATCGCTACATAGCGATCTTTTCCTGGCAAGCAATGGCGTAAAACACAGCTCAAGAAGAGAGGTAGGTTGTGTCGTATAAATATATTTATACACACATATATATGTATATAATATATTTATATATATTTGTAAATACGCAAATGAATATTCCTAAATACTATAAATATATATATTTATATTTATATATATATATATAAACATGCTCAAAATTAATATATACCTTTACAATGAATATCAATACATAAATAGGAAAAATTGTCAATCCGAAACAAATATACAGTATTAGAGGGAACAAGCATTACTGAGGGTTTGTCTTTGATGACAACTGCAACATCACAGAAAGTAAGACAGCTTTTACTCCTTTATTTTCACACTGCGCTTTTTAAATTATATCATAATAATATGTTTTACAAAACACTTTTACTTAAAAATTACTAATATAACTTTAAGCTTCTTTAAAACGTCGAGTCCTTCTGTCTGAATTCACACTGTTTTTCAAGTTACGAAATTCTATTTACATTAAGGATTATTTAAACGATAAAAAAGCTTGGGTGTGAATTGCTCTAGCTTCATAGCTTAATTTAAATTTACTGGAAGATGGTGATAACAAAAAAATAAATTTACCCGGCTAAGTTTGTTGTGGGCTCTTCTTAGACTAGGGCGCGTTTGGAACCCTCGTAGCTTTAGATTTAAGTTGGCGAACGAAGTTATCACCATCCCGTTACAATTATGTAAACAATTATGTATGAACGCTTCATAAGTGCCTGTGATAGGCCTACATGAATAAAGAAATTTTGAATTTGAATTTGAATTTATTTAAAAGAAGCCGACAAGAAACTCAGTAGTAACTTTTTTCCATCATGAACAATTTCCAATTAAATAAAAATCTCAATACGACGGCGGCGTGTTGATAGCTGCATCACACGTCCATGCCACCACGTTAGTGGTAGGTACTACCAGTGCCGAGTAGGCCAAGAGGCGGTAATGAAATCTGTAAATCCTATAGCAGTTTCATTTTTATGCCTATTGGAGTAGACACTTTGGGACAGTGGGGACTGGGGGCTTGAGCTCTTTTTGAAGAATTGTCAAAAAGGGTTAACGAGTCTAATGGCGGCTGTACACACTCGTCGAGAGCCTCTCGTCTAGAGTTTCGGCCGGTGATAGTCTCGGCGAGAGCGTACTTGTACACACTCGCGTTTTCATTTGTACGGAAGATTTCTGTGACAATGGACGTGGAAATTGCAGCTGCTGTTTGCCTTTGTGCTGTGAGCTATTATAATTTTTTATCCATTTACCATAGCGGTGATCATACAGCGGGCATTTACCTTGGCCAAAGAATTAGTTTGGCCATTGAAATGGGTTATGCTGCTAGCTTCGTATGCTGCTAGCTTCGCTCGCTGTGGTGGTGTCGATTTTATTTAGTTTTATTTTGGTACATAGGATATTTTTGGGTATGAATAAAATTATATAATTGTAAAAAAAGAATGAAAAATAAATAAATATAAATTTTTCCATTAAAATTAAATCAAATTTTAATTAGTTTTTCTCTCTTGTCAGATATGCATACAGGTAGCTCTACATGCATCATGGAGTTTTGATTATGGGTGAACTCTCCTGTAGGAAGATTCCTTTAATGTAGCAGTGGACTGTTATATGCTATTGATTATTATTATTACTCTTTATTATACACCACATGAAGTTAAATAATATTACAAGAAAAAAGAAACATTAACCTTAGAATTACCGATTAGGGGGATGGCTACCATACTCCCTAAAAGGTTAGTCCGCTACCATCTGAGACTGCATCATTACTTACCACCAGGTGAGATTTCAGCCAAGGGCTTACTAGTAGTGGAATAAAAAACAAAAGAATTGGGAAAAAAAAGGAAAACAAACCGCAGGTGGTACATAATATAAAATACACACATACGAATAATTAAATAATAATACATAAACTATTATACAGAAATGCATCTACCTTATAATAAATACTTAGATAAGAATAAATAAATACTATTAAACATCGCCTTCAGTTGGACATATAATAACACTTAACGGCTTTCTTAAATATCGCCAGTGACTTTGACTGCCGTGTATTCTTAGGAAGCAATGTTTTTAAAATTTTGTTTTATGGAAAGGAATACTCAGTGTCAGGGCACGACACGATCTTAGACCGAATTGCCCCTCAACAAAAGTAAAGTTCTCTTTTAAGTATTAAGGAGTTTTTAAATGAAGTAACAGTACAGAAGCGAAAATAAATGCAGATCCCAGCGACGATATATAAGAAGCACCTTGAGTTTTTGACGAAATTCGGAAACGTGATTATATTTGCGTTCGCCAAATATGAACCGAACAGCAAAGTTTTAGAGACGCTCAAGTTTGTTAAGTTGGTCTTCGGTCAGATTAAGATCGCTTGCATCCGCATAATCGAGAATAGAGAGAAGGAGAGAATATTGATTCAATAGTAAAATTGAAATTAAAAAATTATGAACCCAGGTTGAACAGGGCTGCTGTTTCAACAATTGAACGTAGAGCGAATTATAAAAGCCTTACAAAGCGATAGCTGAAATCTAGGGCTGATTTCAAACATCATTTTTTTTTAGAGAAACTTACAACATTTAACGGAAGGTAGAAGAAAAAATAATGTAGAATAGTAAGAGAGTTGCAAGTGTTGTTGCCATGAGTGTTTGCTCATCTACCAATTTATTTCGATACTTATCATCTTCAAGTGTTAGCTAACACACGAAATCACAATTAAACAGCTAGGACGACGGTTACAGCATCTGCCCACGCGCATCTAATGCCACATGTGTATTGTTCTTGTAATTGAACACTGGGTGAGGAAATATGGTAATTTCGTTCATCCGAGACTCGAACAAAAACGCGACCATGAATTATCTAAGTGGAATAATCTTGATAGAGGTGCAAATGAAGCGATGAAGAGATCACAGCCATTAGATAGGTACAGCGTTTCCCAAAACGTGAGACGTGTAGGCCATGTTTGTATCTATTTTATTTTTTATACTGAGTTATAATTGACACGCCACGAAGATAGTCTACGTGATAGTTAGTCGAAAGGTTTGTCTATAAACAGAGCAACACTTCCGGGCGTGCGAGGAACACAACCTTGGACTTGGAGTACCTACTAAATAAGAGTAAAAGTAAGTTACCAAAAAACCAATAAGTTTTCGTTCTCATTGTCCTCATCCTAAGGTTGCCTGGCAGAGATCGCTTCTAAGCGATAAGGCCGCCTTTTGTATTCTACTCCAGTATTTGTGTTTTTCTCTATTAGTCCTTTATTTCATTATTGTGTTCAAATAAAGAGTTTAAATAAATAAATAAATATGTTAAAACTTAATTGATACTTATCTTTATTGTGTCTTGTTTACAACGAATTCTTAAAATCTAAGGAACGGTAACGCTATCGTTTATCGTTACCGTTCCTGTATAACTGTATTAGTTAAATAGTTGGAAAATCCACAAGTGCACGCCTCATAATCTCATTAATTACAATAAAATTGAGATTATTTGTAAATAATATTTAAACTACATCTAATTATACCGTGAAAAGTAATAGGCTTCTATTCCTCAAAATATTAAAGCCTATAAATGAAAACCAACTCGATAAGTGAAGTATTTCGGTCGTTATCGTGCCCACAAGATACGGGATCCGCACATACAGACACACGGACGTCCAAGACAGAACTATTTTAAACAATTTTTAAATTAGTTTAAATAATAAAAAAATATTTAAAAATATCATAGTGTTAAAAATAGTGTTTTTTCTCAACATTTGTCTATTTATATTCACCTATGAAAGGGATAAAGAATAAAAAAAATGACATTTTAAGTTGGAGAATCACTCGGTGTGCGTAAACTGACAGTAATACCCACCTTAACGCTTCGCTTATGAGGTGTGCAAAATTGCGTGTGCATGTGTGCCGCGTTGTAGTATACTTAGTATAATATTTATAATTTTTGAGAATCATCGCGTATATTTAAAAAAAAAACCATTTCTTTTATTTAACAATATTGGGCGAGTATTATAGAAATACCTTCTCGCTAGTTTGGTTAGACTGCTAGATTTGATGCGGAAAAGTTATAATAACAACACGATAAAAGTTTGAGAATCGTTGGGGTCAGAACTTGAAAAATCTGAACATAGTTAATCATTATTATAAATATTCGGCTATAAGCGGTTGTTGTCTTCAAAACTGAATGTGTTAAAACACATTCAGTTTTGAAGACAACAAGGCAAAGAAAGGCTAAAAGGAAAAACAGAAACTAAACTTGGTGACTCGTTGCGCTGCTATATCGGTTAGGAGATTCGTAGAAATCTCCTCGTTTCTGATTTGATAAAAAATAGTTAAGTTCTGAATATTACAGCAAACAAGAATTATATTATTATCTATGTAGAACATAAGAACAGAGGCTAACAAGGTTATATGCAAAAACAGTAGCCTTTGATCTTGTAAACCACCTCAAACTCCTAGACAAACTAGAGAGTTATGGATTTCGCGGAAAAATTAATGACTGGTTAAAATCATTTCTAAGTGATAGGAAACAAAAAACTGTAATATCTAAGCGGGTAGATAAAACTGTGACTATGTTTCAATCGGAATACAAAAATAACAACTCTGGTGTACCACAGGGTAGTGTTTTAGGGCCCCTTTTATTTCTTTTTTATGTTAATGACCTATCTAAAAGCATTCAGTATCCGTCAATCTTGTTCGCAGATGACACGACAATTATTATACCATGTAACGATAAAACGAATCATGAATCGGAAATAAATAAATCCTTATATCAAACGATCCAATGGTTAGAGAGTAATAATTTATGTGTAAATGTTAATAAGACGAAATGTATACAATTTAAAACCAAACGACGCCACAAAAATGTGATAAAAATAATATATAAAAATGAATCGATTGACATAGAGAATAATGTAAAATTTTTAGGTATTAAATTAGATGAACACTGTGACTGGACATATCATATTAACGACATTTGTAATAAAATCAACAAATTTGTATACCCACTTCGACGATTAAGACAGATCGTCTCTGTAGAAGCGGCGTTTGCTGCATACCATGGTTATGTTATGTCAAACTTACGCTACGGTATAGTTATATGGGGCTCATCCATTCATTTAAATAAACTTTTTATAGTACAGAAAAAATGTATCAGAAGCATTCTCCTAATGAATCCTACTGAATCATGCAGATCTGTATTTAAAAAACATAAAATCCTAACTTTACCTTCCTTATACATATATGAGGTATGTGTATTCGTACATAGAAATATTGAGTATTTTGAAAAGAAGACTGATTTAAACCCAAAAAGTATCACGCGATATCCAAATAAATTAGTAATACCAAAATACCGACTTGCACTGACTTTAAAATCGCCTTATGCAATGAGCTGCCAAATATATAATAAAATTGAAATAAATGTAAAAAAACTACCCTTGAAAACCTTTAAAAGGAAACTGTTTCTTTGGTTGTGTGACAAATCATTTTATACCATCGCAGAATACCTTAACTGCTATGGTTATCATGAAATATCTGTGGTTCCTGCTTAATTTTGCATGTGTGCGTGACCTCAATTTTCTGACATGTTATTTAATTTAATTTAATTTAATTTTAATTGCATTTATTTGACATTCAAACTTAGAATTGTGATTAAATAACTAATACAATGATTTAATATGACACTATAAATCTCAGAACATTATTTTATATAATTGAAAACAAATAAGATTAATATTAAGATGACTTAATGTCTAAACCAAATCTTAATGTCTAAATTTTGCATGTTAATGTATTAACAGAATATGTTGGAACTTTATATCCTAAACACCAATAATTAACCCATATTTAGCAAAATAAATATTTCATTTCATTTCATTTCATTTCATTTCATTTCATTTCATTTCATTTCTAGTGAGACAATAATCACAACAAGACAAACCATGATCTATTTCAAAACATAAGGTATGTAGGTCTGACAACAATTTTATTTGTAGACCAAGAGTTTGTGGATAGTCGCGATTTAATATTCTTAGATATGTTCACGATTATATTATTAGTATTAGAGGTTTTTGGGACAGAGTTTGTTCCGGAAACTACCACGATGCACTATTGTATTGCTCTGTTCAAGCCTGAAGAATGTGGTTGCCGGTGTAACACCTACACCTCAGATTGACGGACAGAAAGCGGCATTCAAAATTCAAAAAATTCAACATTCTACATTCAAAATTCATTTATTTCAAGTAGGCCCAGTTTATTAGCACTTTTGCAACGTCAAGTCAGTCTGTTTGTAGTGACTCCAGTATGTTTACGAAGTGTTTTCCGTTTTGAGATAATCTTGTGTATTAATCACTAGAGAAGCGGAGATGGCCTAGTGGGTAAGGCTTTGGCTTTCCTTTCGTGGAGACCGAATTCGACTGACTTTTCGGAGTGATCCAAATTTAAATTCAAAATTCATTTATTTCAAGTAGGCCTAATATAAGCACTTTTGAAACGTCAAGTATGTCTGTTTGTAGTGACTCTACCACCGGTTCGGATGGCAGATTCTTCCGGGAAGAAGCCGACAAGAAACTCAGCAGTTGCTGTTTTCCAACATCGTTTTACAATTTAACGATCTTTGTTCTATCTTGTGTGAGATGATAGCGGAGCAGCTTATTTCCATTCAACCTTGTCATTAAGAAATTCATCAATACTATAGTAACCTCGATGTATTAAATGTGTTTTTATACATTCTTTAAACTTATGTAATGATAAATCTAATATTACTTTCGGTATCATGTTATAAAAGCATATGCTCAGCCCCACAAAGGTTTTCTGTACTTTCCTAAGACGATATGCTGATATCACTAATTTATGACCGTTTCTAGTAAGTCGATTGTTTATATCGACTTTTTTTATATAGATTAATATTTTGTTTTACGAAGATCAAATTGTTATAAATATTTTATCATAATGGTTATTTAATTAAGTAATTTAAATATTACTCGCTTTGACGGTAATATCGAAAAGTAAGTAGTGCGTGCCTAGATTCGAACTTGGTCTCTAAAAGAAAGAAAAGCTAAAACCTTACCCGATAGGCTATCACCGCTAAATAGATAAATAATATAGTTATAAAATTTGTCGCTTAATTTTGACTCACGTTATAACCTGCCAGTATTTCATCCACTTCTCTCAGCCTATCAGTAGTAAACCAGTGGCGCGCAGGCTAATCTGATTTATGTATATGTCATACAAATGACAAACTGTCTCATGAATTGGAAATATTAGGCGAAAAGATCTCTGTAGGCTAGATTGTTTTGGAATAATCTTAAAATATTCACTATTATTTTGATTATTCCGATTATTCAATATCGATATTCATCTGTCGGTGGAATCAAAGATTGGCCTCACAAGGGGCACCCTTAGAACGGCATATACCTGGCTTAAGGTCTATCCTGACCTATCAGGTTATGGGCTACCTATAGTAATAATTAAATATAAGTAAATCTTGGGGCATCAGACACACACACACACACACACACACACACACACACACACACACACACACACACACACACACACACACTAAACAACACATTTGTATGCTGCTGCTTACTGTTTTTTTTTTCTTAATTTTTCCTTTTTATTATTAATTTAACTTAATTTATCATTATTGTATTCAGCCTGGAAGGAAGTGATTTCCACGGAACAGGGAATTCTAGTGTTGAAATCAAAGACTTTATCTGTATTCTTTGGCTTACTTTGTGTGTGTTTGTTTGCAATAAAAAAATAAATAACAATGGCGTATCGCGTTGCAGCCACCACCAAACTGCGCGACCTGTCACTGAGATTATCAGCAGCTCTCCGTCAATACTGCCTTACTAGGGAGTAACAGTCTTCTTAGTAAAACGAATTTCTTAGTAGAAACGGACTCCTTAGTAAGAACGGACTCCTTAGTAGAAAATATGTAGTTAGGGAAAATTTACCGTGATGATGGTAAAGGAGTGTCACAGTGCATAAAATTTAACATTTTTGATGACCACAATCGGGCATGTCACAGCGGCGTAGTCGGTTAAACCATATGCATGAACTGCGATGAACCGTAACTTAATCTAAGTGTAAAAATTAATCAACTGTTTTAACACGTCCGACTTAGTAGACCTACGTAGGTTCAAGACGTGAAGCATAGTTTCAAGACGAAACCCTGAAATCTGAGCCGGACATGCTATCTATATTCATTTGCACATTTATTACAGCGAGGTTACTATACCATTGATGACGCCATGGACGCATTTGCTTGGAACCATCCGGCTCCGCTTTCATCTCTCACAAGACAGGAAAATGAATGTTAAAATGTAAATTGTTTATGTTGGAAAAGAGCAAATGCTGAGTTTATTGGCGGCTTCTCCTCGGTAAAATTTGTCTTCCGAACCGGTGGTAGAGTCAGTACATACAGACTTGACGTATCAGAAGTGCTTAAAGAGTAAGCCTACTTAAAATAAATGAATATTGAATTATGATTTTTGAATATCGCTTCTGCCACCACCTGCCCTCATATCATGCTAAAAAGGAATTATGACCTGAAGTCCACCCCGCTGCCCTAATGTTATTTATTATTTTTACATACTTCCAAAAAAAAATGAAGTTCCAAGGTATAGCGGTTGACAACCGAAATTTTCTCCCTCCGGGCAGACGGAGCACTAATCATGATATATCTGGATGCACCACTAAATTCAAACCTTAACCTGCGGTCCGTCTAGTGAATTTTCGCTCGGCCCGCTTTCCCGGTAGCCGACGAAAGGGACCAGGTAAGGTATCGTACAGATAAGATATCGATGTCCCGGTACTTTGAAGTTTGAATACAAGCACAAATACTGAAACGTTTCGTAAGTTTGAAAGTTACAGATTTATCAGAAGATGTACCGATTTTGACTACAAACTTGCTGATTTTGAGGACGAAACACCGATTCGCGACATAGTCTACGCTTCTTTTGGGAAATGTTTTAGTAAATAGATTATATACACACATATACACACACACACACACACACATATATACACACACACACAGCTATTTTTGAACTGTCAAACTGTAAAATACAACTTTTATTTACTATGATGATATTCTATTGTTGGCTGTACGGGTGTAGATAATGATCTTCACCCGCTCGAGAAGAGAATAGAAGAAAATGAATACGGAGAGAAATAAATGATTTAATGTATTATGAGACTTAAATTCAAAATTTAATGATGTAAGTTTATTTTTTAAATAAAATAAAGCAAAATCTAGCCCGGCGAAGCGGGTTGGGTACGCTAGTAAACAATAAAAGTATAATGCAGCGATTTAAAATGTCTTTGACGTACGAAGCTCTATGTCTCCAACTTTAAAACTCAGATAAACTTTAAACTAAAGCAGTTATTCTAAATCTAAATATTAACCAATCGTAAATATAAAACCCATAGTAGCGTCACACTAAAATTTACGAGGAAATAAATAAAGAATAAATAACGATGTAAAAAATGGGATCAAAAGGCGATCGTATATCAGAGAGTCAGCCATCAATGTCCAACACTCATTCTAGATCGGTTCGTAGACAATAAACCCAGATTTATTTCGATTTGAACCATAAATTAACCGGACACTTTTAATGCGGACCCATTTTGAACTATTACGGGGGCATAAAAGTTTAATTTTTAACTTTGAGAATGTAGGTCGTAAATTGCGTAACCGTTTCTAATTATTATTAAATTTATACTATAACAAATGTTACTGTTTGTTTGTTTGATTCATATGTGAAACGAATGTAGTATAATTGTGCTCTAGCATAAATAATGTACTTGTTAATTAACGATTAACTTGTTTTATATTGTTTTCGTTTAATTTTTCAAATTTTTTTTCATAGTATCAAAATGAATAATTTATGAATAATATACATAAAAATACAGATTAACACCAAGACACTGAACAGGGCTCTGTTTAAAATAACTATTAGTAAAGAAGTCATCAGTAAGTTGCAGCCAAATATTTTGCAAGCAATTCAAAATGTCTGTTTTACAGTGTCTGGGTCTTTATCTGTATATCATACGTATTAATTTATATTTTTAATAAATTATTCATCAGCTATCTTACTTGGTACCTATAGCACAAGCTACGCTTACGTTGGGGCTGGAAAAAAAAATACCGTACACAGATTTCATAAACTCAGTTGATTATTAGACTTTACTTGACATTAGAAATTTTACCCATTCTATTCTTTTATACAAAATAAATACAAACAATGGACGTCTACTGCTGGACATAGGTCTTAATACCAGTCTTGTGCCGCTTGAATTTAGCGGCTCCTTGCAATTAGTTTGATGTGATCTGTCCCCCTCGTCAGTGGTCTACCGACGTTTATACCCGTGAAAGGTCGCCTTTCCAGCATACAGGTGCCCCAACGTCGGTTCTTTGAGCTGTGCCCGGCCGGCACTTTACTTGCGCGTTGCGGTCGTTGAGCTATGTCGGTAACTCTCCTGATTTGGTAGCGTATAGATAATCCGAGCATAGCCCTCTCTATCAACCGCTAAGTGACTCTGAGCCTATTTATGCAACCAAGTTATGTCTACTGTCTGTCTGTTCGTCAACTATTTTGAGCGCAGTGATCTCAATGATTACTTGCTGAAGCGGAAGGTGAGCACTAGGTATAATCTTTGTTTAATTTAAACATAATCATTCTATTCATCGTCTTCTTCATCTTTGGAAAAACTTGGGGGAGGCCGACGCCGATGAGGCGAATTCTACCTTAAATTGGAGCTAAGAATTAGACACTAAAAGACATCACAAAATTAACTTTACATATAAAAATTTTATCAAATAAATTCAAATTCGTAATAATGATTAGTAAAAATGTTATAAAAGAAAAATTTTATAATGTAATTATTGGTAGTAGAATAAAGGCTTTTTATTTTATTTTTTATTCTATTCATCAATCATCAAGGCCTCTCCCAATGGGACGCTGTAATACCGCGTTGGGTAGACGGGTTAGTGATTGCAGTACATGGTAGTAGTAGCATAGAGGACGCTACTGCCCGTTCAGCGTTATATTCCCATAGTCTCCCCGTATGCTAATGTGTGAAAAATGTAATGCGTATGCTTGTATACAGCGCACTAGGCGGGAAAAAAAAGAAAGAAATCTCATCGTAATAGAAAACTTAAGGATATGCATTGTAAGACTTATAAAAAGCCTACCCTTAAGTTTTTATAACTTGTAGCGGACATTTTATTTATTTTATATAACCTGCATACCCTCTGAGCACGCCACTGCTCGTATGACACCCGCGGGAACAGGAGGGGTGCTGACAACTGTATTCCGATCTGCCGTCACCACAAGGCACTATTTAACACGAAAATTTTATTTAAACAATAAACTTAAACAATAAAATTTTTAATTTTAGTCTCATAATATATAAAATCATTTATTTCTCTCCGCATTCATTATCTTCTATTCTCTTCTCGAGCGGGTAAAGATCATTATCTACACCCATGTACACCCAACAATAGAATATCATCATAGTAAATAAAAGCTGTATTTGACAGTTTGACAGTTCAAAAATAGGAGTGCTCCGATCGTCACCAAACTTTACAGGATTACTCGCCAGATCAATCCGGAGATTCCCTGAAAGTTTCATTGAAATCCGTCCAGCCGTTTCGGAGCCTATACGGAACATACCCACACACTTTCTCTTTTATAGATATAGAAGATAGATGATACCGAAGGTAATGTTAGAACAACCTTTACCTAACTTTAAACAATGTAGGTATTAAAACACATTTAACCAAACGTGGTTACTATACGATTGATGAATTCCTTAACGACAAGGCTGCTTGGAAGCAGACTACTCCGCTCTCATCTCTCAACAAAACAGAAAAATTCTAAAGATTGTTAACTTTAAAATGATGTTGGAAAAGAGCAATCCGCTGAGTTTCTTGCCGGCTCTTCTCAGTGGAATCTGCCTTCCGAACCGGTGGTAGAGTCACTACAAACAGACTGACTTGACGATTCCAAAGTGCTTATAAATTTTAAGTAGGCCTAGTTTATTTGAACTTTTTAATGCTTTTATTTATTTCCAAAATAATACAAATCACTCACCAATGTAACCTAAGCTACCACCATCAATAAAGCAACCCTATATCACAACTTTATCAACTCGGAGCACTTTTGTATTAATATTTACATACAAATGTCTGAGATATGAAAGACAAAGGCCACACACGTGGCGCCTTCTCACGGCGGATAACATCGCATCACTCGGCATCGGTTTTGATAACAGCCTTAAATCAACTGGACAATACCATGAAGGTTTATAGACGAAGTAAGCTTTTATCAAGGTGACTATAACAGTGTATTAGGCGTCTTCTGTGGCGCTGTGGCTTTATAAGTGAGTGGTCCGGGTTGGATACCTGGCCGGGAAAAATTGAAAATTTATAATTTCTGAATTTTCTCTGGTCCGGTCTAGGCTTTGGTGTAGGAAACAGCTGATATGTTCTGCAACTACGTATATAAGCTCTAAAAGGCGCACGGTAGCAGAGCTTACGAGTCAAAGAGATGCAGTCATATTTATGCTACTAAATATAATATGTCCTCGTCAACAATTTTGAGCGCAGTGATCTCAACGATTACTGGCTGAACGTGAGCACTAGGTATAATCTCTGTTTAAATTAATCATAATCATTATTTTCATTAATCATCAAGGCCACTCCCAATGGGAGGGTGTAATACCACGTTAAGTGATTGTTAGTTAAGTATTGAAGAAAAAAGACGTGACATTGTTGGCCATTAACGTTTAATCACCATTAAAGATTCATAATAGCGTGGATTGGCATGTGTTTAGAAAGTCAGAATTTACCTTGATGTGGCCCTCCTAGAGCCCCATGTGTTTTAATAATAACCGTTCCGTTTAAGCAAATTAGTTCATACCATTTGAAGATTTTAAACTAAGATTTTTGTGGCTAATCAACATTTCTTAAGTATAGTTCAACGAGTACAAACCACGATAATATTTTGAATTTGTCGATATTTCGACCAAGTTGCATGGATCGACTCCACATCCATGCAACTGGGTCGCAATATCGACAAATTTAAAATATTATCGTGGTTTGTACCCGTTGAACTATACTTAAGAAATGTTAGTTCATACCATTATTTAACTGGCCATTTGGCTAAACCAAAACATTCTCACGGTGTGGCATTGAATGATTCGGAATCGACATTGATAACAGCTATGAATCAACTATACGATACTTACCACGGTTTATAGCTCAAGGCGTGAGCATTATTGTTAAGGAGGCTTTAAGAACTTCGAGGTTTTAGTACGTCAAAAAGTTTTTAATTATCCTTAGTCTGTCTGTACCTACATTCTACAAATTAACCACGGCCCACGACAGAGCACGGATCTGCTCCCACAATGAGAAGGGGTTAAGGCCGTAGTCCAGTCCGGATTAGTAGACTCACGATGTTTTCCTTCACCGTTAAAGCAAGTGATATTTTAATCACAAAAACTCGAGCTTTAACAGTATCCTGAATATGTTAGCGGGAAAGTTTGATTCACCTATCTTGCAACACTTCATGTCGGTTCTTGTACGGTGAAGCAAACTGTCTTGAATTTATCCTAAAATATAATATAATTCTTTAATATAGTAAATTAATACTAACATAGTCGTTTAAGTTGTACTACTAACAAAGGTGGACCGGACCTTATTTGTCTTAATAAAGAGATAATTATTATTATTAAAAACGCGCATACTCGTAACTTAGGAAAATGCTGAAGTTAGAGTGAAGTGAAGTTAGAGGTGCTTGCTAGGATTTGAACTCGGCCCACCGAAAATGAGGTCCAGCTCCTACTCGCCGCTTCGTACCTAGACATTCGTGTATTACCTACATTGTTGTGAGTAAATTGTAGGTACTTAGTGCCAGTGGCGTGCATAGAGGGTATGCACAGGGTATGCTGATGATATAAAATTGAATTATTGCTCTAACCAGGTTGCTTCTTTAATTAGTATTTTTAAAGGACAATATGAGACGTTATCACCATAACAAAAAAAAAATAACAAACGGCTAAGTTTGTTGTGAGCTTCTTTTTAGACCAAGGCGCGTTTGGAATCCTCGTAGCTTTATTTTTAAGTTGACGAATTTATTTATCGCCATCAACTCACTCCTATGTCATATTTTACATGTAATGTACGCATCAAAAGTGCCATCTATGTGCCTATTTGAATAAAGAATTATTTGACTTTGACTTTGACTTTGACTTTGACTTTGACTTTGACTTTGAAGAAAATCTCCAGTATGAGTTACAAATACTTAAAAGTAGGCTTTTTATAACTCTTACAATGCCTATCCTTAAGTTTTTTATAAATCGTACTGGAGTTTTTCTTCATTTTATTTTATATTACCACTGCTTAGTGCTAGTAATGATGGAAAAATTAGATGGCAAATGACGTGTTGGAAGAAGGAAGAAATCATGGTGACGCAATATCCGTGAATGGACCAATATCGTTAGCGTGGAAACATTGTTTCGCTTAGCGCAATACGCGCTAAGTTTGCTGAGCTGACGGTCAACCTCCCGTAGTGGGGAGGCACAAAAAGAGAGAAGAGAGTGCTAGTAACCTTTTTTTCATTACAATTCAGCCCGTAACTGCGATATAACCAGGTAGTTAGTTATGATGCAGTGTAAGATGGTAGCGGGCTAACCTGTTAGGGATTTTTTTATATTTAACCCACACCCCCTAAGCGGTTTCAACGCGACATCGTAAATCGCTTAGCGACAAAGACGTGCCTTTGTCGGTTAGGTGGTAACTAGCCACGGCCGAAGAACCCTAGTATAAGACCAGATAAATAATAAATTACCACTCCAATAACTACCCTCACTGCATTAGATGGGTTGTGCACTTTGTAAACAATGTGTAATTTTACAACTTAGGTAAGGAAGATTTAGAGAATAGACCCAACACGCGGCTCTAGTGCAGGCTGGCGGGCTCTAATGAGCATCACATGTTGGTAATTATAGGGAGCGTGGTTCTCCAAGGAATGGCGGGATCATTTATTATTAAAATTCAGCTTAAGTCTATATTAAGTCGTTAACAATTGTTCATTGTAAAGTCAACATCCCGAAGATAGGTTTGGTGTGGAGTAAAAATTATAAATGACACCATTCATATTCTCCTGCTTTTCGCGGAGTATAGCAAATTAACCTTAATTTCATAATGTATCATGGAATTCCGCAAAGTAACACCTGCTTCAGCTATCGTAACATATAGATTTAGCATTTCAGTACGATGCCAAGTAGAAACTGATGAAGTTCTAGACTGTAGCATAACTTACAATAAGGTGAGATTGCAATCAAGGAGTCGGTTATTGTGGAAAAAAATCATACAAATTGACCAATCTCGTCGCTTGTCGTGATATATATTGGTGTACATGTACAGTGTGTCTGCAGCATTAAATGCTTATCTAGAAGTAGCCGGTGCGATGCGCCCGTAAATCGAACGGTTTAGCGCGTGTCGCGACCCGGGTGGTCGCAGCTATCATCGAGGGGCCGCGTGATGCGAACGTGAACTATTTAAAAACATCAAAGAATATGAAAATTAAGCTTCATTATAGTCCGCGAAAAGCAGGAGAATCTGTATAGTGTAATTTATAATATGTTCAATCCTTATACTCCACACCATATAGATTCTCCTGCTTTTCGTGGAGTATAGCAATTTAAGCTTTATTTTCATAATGTATCATGGAATTCCGCAAAGTAACGCCTGCTTCTATCCAATACAGAATAATAGTATACCTTATAGGTAAGCTAACTTCAAAAACCTGTCATGTGAAATGCCTTTAAAAAATGTTTTTTTTTAAATTCCAAAACCTTTACATACAGTATTATTTTAATATTGTTGACACTTCAGTTTAGTTATATAGTTACATAAATATAAAATCACAGCGCCACCTAGCGTCAACAAGTCTAGTAGCTTGTGTTATGGGTACTAAGATGACTGATGAAAGTAAAGTTATTTATATATGTATATATATATAAATAGTAAAAAAAAGTAAAGTTATTTATATATGTATATATATATAAATAACTTTACTTATATAGCTCATGGCTTTCCATGAGCTAAAAAAAACGTTCGGTGGCAATGACGCGGGCTCTATGATTTTTGTTCACCCAAAAAGCTCAAGGCGCCTTAAGAAGTCTTCACTTCAAAAACACGTAAAAATTTGGCTATAAACTTAGTTTAATACCTAACGTTAACCAGCTTTGCTTCTTTGTTCACCACTGTAGCATACCGTCCTCACCGACGTGTCGTCGCAGTACGTGGTGTTATAATTCCGCGATATCGCATTGTTTATTCGCCCGGCGCCGCTCGCTGTGTACCTGTACAGAACAGCAGGTGCGTTCACAAATAAATTCCGCTGATTTACAGATGACGAGATCTACTGTGGTGTACGTTCAGTAGTTTATTGACATAAAAGCTATGTGATATTTCATCCGATTAAAGTGAACAAAATGGGAGTGCATCCATATTTGAGGAAGCAAGAAGAAAAACTGAGAAAAATATTTATAAAATTTTATATTTGTCTACCTCCCTGATGCAGGGCTAGCTCGGGCAGGAGATAAAAAATATATCCCCCGATTATATCCCCATGACAGGGGATATAATTGACGTGTCCACCTGCTAAAGTATGCGAACATGGAATACGAGAAGTTTACCCTGGTTTATTACCACATACATTATTTGGATATTATTTCCACTTGTGCGCCAGTGCCTCTGAGAGTTGATAAAGCTGTGGGAGAACATACATTTTTATCCTTTCAATGGGGAGATAACTGTCTCCTGCCCATGCTAGCAGTGCTGGTCTTATAAGTAGGAGAGACATTTGGAGAACGTACCCAGACTGGATGCAGCCAGGTTCGATCTCCAATTTTCTCTAAAGCCAACAAGGCTTCTTCTTTATTTTTTTATTTTTTTTTATTTATTTATTAAGAGCACTAACAACATGCATATTACACGTTTTTAAACATAGAACACACACAAAAACATGGACTGATATGCACGCCAATGACAAGTGCACATAGCATTGACAAAGCGTCATGTAAACTTAATTTGGCAAAAAAATTAAACCCAAAATTTAACATACCGATAAGTGTTCGGTGAGTTTTTTTCTGAAAGTTGTGGGTGAGTCATGGAAAATATCGATGCCAGGTATCTTTTTAAATAACTCGTTGTATTTCGCACAAATAAGTATAATAGGCGCTTGTTTTCCGAGATGGGATTTAGTAAATGGTATATAAAAACCTTCTTTGTTACCATTGTACCGAAAAAAACTTGCAACCAAGCGATATAGCGTTCTGTTAAGACGACCGTTAGAAACCAATTGCGGTTTTAATATAATTGCCAGACCATCTTAGAATACACAATCACTTGCAACCAGTTGACTTGCAGCCAATATCTAACTTGTACTAGAATAATTAAATATTTGCAACTCCCAAGGGTCATCGCATAATGTAATAGCTTATATAACCTTCCACATAAAATACACATTCGTTTAGAGATTTGGAGATTCATCAGTATCAACCCATACCATAAGGCCTTATTCACCGCAGGACAAGCGGATTGATAGACTTCACGCACCTTGGCACAGTGGGCAGCGACCCTGCTTTCTTAGTCCGAGGCTGTGGATTCGATACCTATAACTGGGAAATGTTCGTGAGATAAACATTAACGTTTTTCAGTGTCTGGGCGTTTATTTCTATATTTTAAGTATTTATGTATATTATTCGTAAAATTATTTATCAGTTATCTTAGTACCCATAACATAAGCTACGTTTACCTTGGGGCTATATGGTGATATCTGTATTGTCGCAATATATTTATTTATTTAATATGGAGAACTCTCATGCACACAGTTTTCCTCACGATGTTAACATTTACCGTCTTCTTCTTAGTCGTTACAGTCTTAACAGACCGGCCTTTGTCGTCAATTGGTGTTGTGGCTCGCTTTACAATCCGTTGCCACTCTTGCCTAATAGTTGATTTTCGTGCGCATTGATGAAGACGAGCCTCGATTGTGACCTTCACTTGGTCCTTCTTTCCTTCCTTCACCGTAGAAAGCAAAAAATATATAATGTTTTAAAGAGTACATAACTCCGAAAGGTTAAAGGTACGGATCGGCGATCTAACTCGGGCTCCCCGAAGTAAAGCTGAAGTCCTGGCCACTTGACTATCACTGTCACTATCACCGCAATTTTAAACAGTACAAAGGACAAGCGTTTAAACATATAATATTTTCAGCACTAATGGATTTTGTTAGTAATTTGTATTGCAGTTTTATATTACCTGTTCCCGCAACTGGTTCCACAGTATAAAGCATGTTATTAATCCACAGTCTATGAAGGCGACGGCGGGCTCAACATCGGATACATCGTTGTACATGACAAACCGTCACAGCCTACTAGGTACAGCATACTTGTTAATTTTATCAATTTAGTTAATAACCATAACCATATCTAGTTGAACCAAATACCCTACATTTTCTGAAAAGCATCCGTGTTGCTTAGTTAACGCTGTAAGATAAGACTTACACTGCGTTACAACTTTTCTAATTAGGTAAGATCTTGGTAAACTTTCTACACCATTCCTACGTTGTAAAGGAAGTTTTCACAAAGTATTGAGACAGAAAGTAGCTTCTACACTAACAGACAAACCTGTGACATCTAGAGTTTAATGTTAGAAAATATCCGTCCGTGAGAAACTTAAAGAAATAGGTATTTCAAAAACTTGTAGTTTTACAATATATTTATAATAATATAGTACTTGTAACACAGAATACATAAACAAAAAGTGGATATAAAAAATAGACTTACAAGAAATGGACATAAATTAGTGACATCCAGTATATCGTCTGCGAAAAGTGCAAACGTCATTTGTGGGATTGAGGATATACTTTTATTATATGATTTCTAAGCCAATTTTAGAACTACCAATACAATTTAAAGAATATGTTTTAACACATTTATTACAGCGATGTTACTATACATTTAATAACTTTCTTAATGACAAGGTTGCTTGGAAGCATCCACTGTCATCTCTCTCACGATATAACAATGAATGGTTAAATGTAAAATGTAAATTGTTTATGTTGGAAAAGAGCAACTGCTGAGTTTCTTGCGCGGCTTCTTCTCGGTAGAAACTGCCTTCAAAACCGGTGGTTGAGTCACTACAAACAGACAGGCTAAATATTTCAAAAGTGCTCATATTAAGAACTATTTGAAATAAATGAATTTTGAATTTGGAATTTTACCAAGCAGAAAAATTAAACAACAAATCGATATCAATGAATTGGCGGGAAATAAGTGAGGAGCCTCGCAGCGTAGTTAACCCGGGGTCGGGGACAACACTAAATTTATTTTAGTGATGTGGTGTTAGATACGTTACTCTGCGCTACTGTGCCCCGAGATCTATCGATAACGGCTTTAATCTATCCAATCTATTCTTGATATTATAAACAAGAAGGATTTGTTTATTGGTAACCGATAAACTCTGAAACTACAGACCCGATTTTATTATTATTTTCAATAGAAAGCTCTATATTGAAAAGTAATAAAAATAAACAATACCATCTCCATTTCGACTCATTCTAGAATCATATTAAAATAATTTTATAATAATTTTGATATAAGTAGATTTGCAAAGAATTTTTCAAAGAACAAATGGTAGAGAAGAGTTTAAGAGATCTTAAAACTTATTAAAGTAACTCGAAAATATTGTGTTTTATTCGACGTTGAGTTTTTCTTTGTTATTCCTGCATTATTTTTTTTAAATTAAATCAACGGTTAACATCAATTTCTCTTATTAGTTAAATTATCTCACTCTGGCTGGCGTCGGCACTAGATATCTCCAATTTGAAGACACGACAGCCTACTGGGCCAGGGTGGTGGACTACGAGCCTATTCCCATTCTCATTGTGGGAGGAGACCCGTGGTCTGCTCCCACAGATGGGATCCAGAATGGGTTAAGACCCGGGTTCATATGATGATGATGATGATGGAATCGCAAAAGTACAATATTATAATATCAGTATTTTACTATTTGAAACCTTCGGACTTATCACATTAAGAATATTAAAACATTCCCCTAAAGTTATTTAAAATAAAAATATCTAAGAACACACCAATCGTAGATGATATGGGGGACTTATGACGTCAAAACTTGATTTTGTCACATTTTTACAAGCGTTTTATATTATCTGTAGCTTCCTGCAACTTTTTCGATAGAGTTGTCAGATTGTTTATGAATAAAACACGTAAATTGTGTCACGTTTATCTTCTTATGACATTATATTAGCATAACGAAACTATTATATGTCGATAACCGATAACACATTCGGTTATCGACATTGTAAAGTAAAGAGAAACATGCCGACGGCAGTTTGCAGCGACCCTGCTTTCTGAGCCCGAGGCCGTGGGTTCGATTCCCACAACTGGAAAATGTTTGTGTGATGAGCATGAATGTTTTTCAGTGTCTTTAGGAAAATACAGCATAGCAGTGGTACATAGTTTAATTAATTCCGACATTTTCAGCGGGTATTGTGTTGGGGGAGGGGGGAAAGGCTTTTAACTTTCCGCGCCGGTGCCCGCTCTAACCTCTACCATTGGTTTGTTCAATGCTAGTCAAAGTGAAAACTTTTTATTTATATTCAAGACATTTTCGATACTTTTATTTGTTAAGTTGAAAAAAGTTACAAGTTAAAAGTTGGACCGGCAACTGTGTTTCCTGCCACGTATAATTTGAGTACCTTCAAGGCTAGAGTGAATAGGCTTTTTCTAAGCAAGTGTGCTCCAACCTAGACCTTAACATTGCTTTCTAACGGGTAAGATCTATCGCCTATCGTTAACAAAAAAAAGGTTATGAAGACGTTTTGAACATACAAAAATGACGTTTGACAGGTGTCCTTTTTTACTTATTATAATCTGACAGTGTCACATAAAACCTATTTAGTTGGTATCCGCTAAGTATCCGCAGTAATTTTTTGCATAATCTGTTGATAAGTTGCTTAGCAAAGTTATTTGTTAAACGTTGCTGAGTATACCTAATGATTACGGATAGATTGAATATTGAAAATGGGCATTAATATTATTATTATTAAACTCTTTATTTGTATACCACAACATAACATATTTAAAATATAACAAAAACAGAAACATCGAAAGAAGTAGTAATACAAAAGGCGGCCTTATCGCTTAATAGCGATGTCTGTCAGGCAACCTTAGAATTAGGAAAAAAAAAGAAGAGGAGAATAGACTGCTGGTGGTACAAATATTAAAATACATACATGCGAATAACTACATGCTAATACATAAACTAGTGTTACTATAAACTTAAGCTTTATATGTATTTTCTAAGTATTTAGGTATAATGTATATTATAAAAATATTCATCAGGCATCTTAGTACCCATAATACAAGCTACGCTTACTTTGGGGCTAGATGGCGATGTGTGTATTGTCGTAGTATAATTATTATTTATTTATATCGTCATAGAATTTTAATTTCAATAGTGGCAAAGACAATACCAAAAGCCAAAGAATATACTTAATAAATTTAATGTAGCCCATCAACTAGCATTGTAGCAGCGTGGTGGGTCAAACACTTTACCGTATGGGAGAGGAGGCTTGCAGGACATGGAGATTGCCCACCTGATGGTAAGTTGGAAGCCATCGCCTTTTAACAAAATAACACTACGCAAAGCAAACAAACAAGTCCTTCAAATTTCCGCCCCGTGTCCGTCAACCTGAGGCGTAATTGTTAGGCCTCATGCCTGAAAAAAGCCTAAAAAAAAGCCTGAAATTACAATGGTGTGTTCTGGCTTAAGTCAGAACACACCATTCAATATATTCAAGTAGTTTCAAATGACAACGTGAGATGGTGATAACAAAAAAATTGGAACTCTCGGCTTTAGTTTTAAGTTGACGAATTTAGCTACCGCCATCAACTCACTTCTATGTCATATTTTTTATGTAATGTACGCATCCAACGGGCCATCTATGTAAAAACACGAATAATTATTTTATTTTATAACATATTACCGAATGCAATTTTGAAATGACTCTCAATAATTTCAAAGTTTATATAAAACGTAAGCTAACAGAAAATCCTATTATAATGTTAAAAATAACTTAAACAACGAGCTTGGGTGTGAATTGCTCTAACTTCATAGCTTAATATAAATTTACTGTGAGATGGTGCTAGCAAAAAAAAAATTTGCCCTGCTAAGTTTGTTGTGGGTAATAAATAAATAAGGATGGTGTATCACCATCCCATTACAATTATGTAAACATATTTGTATTAACGCTTCATAGGCCTACATGAATAAAGAATTTTTGAATTTGAATTTTGAATTTATAAAATTTTTGAACTTATCTATTAGGAATGAATGAATGAATGAAATTCAGCAACAGCAGCACGATATTATTGAAGTTGTTCCTCAGCGAGCTTGCATAGTTAAAATCAATTAGCGGCAACGCGGCGCGATATGCCCTGCGAGGACGGTACGCGCCGTGTAGCGTCCTATCGCGGCCAAATCACTGCAGGCGCATCACTACAATACTGTGCGACTGAAATAATAATATTTAATTAATGAATAAAGGGAAGGCAGTGCTTTTGTGCACATATGAAGTGCACGCCACTGCACGGACGTTATAAATGGCTGCCCTATTGTTTAAAACAAATTGTTTTTTGTACTTAGTATAAGTATATACATATATATATATATATATATATATATATATATATATATATATAACAAACATATATTTATATATATATATATGTTTGACTAAGGATAACAGGTTCCAACGTGTTTGGTTCCCAGATAAGTATGTTTGATTTTGGGTTATTCCGTCAGTAATAGTGACAAAATGAATGTTTACTAAACGGTGGCCTTTGGATTATGGTATATGGTTCGTAAACAATTTATGCTCGTCGCAATAACGCTGATATTGAAGGGCCGGGAACTCATCAACCATTAGCACCCCAGTTTTGGGAAAATAAATAATTTATAAAAGGTTATGAGCGAACATTTGGCTATTAAAACATAGATTATTGCATATCGAGCGACTAAAAAGCGTGTTTTTTACAAAAAAAAACGACTAAAAACAGATACTTTTTTTTTCATTTAATTCTTGCTAAGATAAATTTCATCATTGTAATGTCAACATTTCCTGAGGATGCTCCGGTTTCGGAGCGACACGTGTGTAGAGGGTACATTGCCGAAGATCTGTTTGGTGTGGAGTATAAAGATTGAAGAAATTATAAATTACACCATACAGATTCTCCTTCTTTTCGCGGAGTATAGCAAATTGAGCTTAATTTTCATAAAGCTCTTAATGTATCATAACTTATTAACTTAAATATAAAAAAAAACATCTAAAAGCAAGGTCTATGTATAAGTGTTATTAACTCACTAGACACGTTTTGATCATCGTATTAATCACGAATGATCATTACACGAACTGGACCAAATAAATAAAATCGGATTACATTTAATTGCTGGAAAGAAAACAATTACGACTTCACATCGAAACTATACCTTTCTCCAATTTAGTTTATATTTATTATCACTATATGTTATGGATCACTTGTAAAATGTCCCGACTTTGCATGGAAATGACTTGCTTACTTTATTGCTTATATACACAAGTTAAACCAACAACAAACTAAAACTTTTGTATAACTAAGATTTCGAATATTATTTATACAGGTAAGAAGTTCTGGGATCTGCTCTTATCAACGGAAAAGGTAGCATTTCAGTAACACGTCACGATTTAAACAAATTTAGCGGCAAGCGTTTAGACTGTAACCCAACGACGCAGGTCGGACCCGAACACTCTCACGGAGGGCCCGTAACGCATTTCCCTTACGTAACGATTTATACAAGCAAGCCGCGTTAAGAATATTAATATAGTAGTAGAATATAGTTTTAATAGACTAAAATTAAATCTATAAATCGCTAAGCAAACGAAAATAATTGCTCTAGAATGACTAAAAACCGTAAAAATCTTACTTAAAATAGGCATTGCTGACAGAATGACATACAAACTGTACACCTAACACAACCAACCAACGATCCGTTTTATAACATAACCTCGTTGGAAAGCGATGGCCGTTTATAAAACACCAATAAAAATTAATTTAACCGCTTGCGATTCGACACAAACAGTCATTTAGTTACACGTAATAAATAACTGAACACTCGGCCCGACCTCGCACGTTTTAAACTAGTACACGTTGTTTAACTGTATCAATTATAGTTAAATATACATCTCGCCTTTCGATGGGTAAAGTCATTAACCAAGATTTAGTTTCAATGGAAACTACTGGTTACTTCACATACGGAATTCTAGCACTCCGCGGTTTATAGAATTCGATTAGGTAGTAGTAGAGTTTATATATTATGTTTAGAGAAAGTACTAACGCCCCAGCAAGATAGAGCATTTGCTCTAATTAACAGATGGAAGGAAGTTGAAGCGATGATAGCCTAGTGGGTAATACTTCGGCTTTCCTTTTGTGGAGAACGAATTCGAGCCTCGGCACGCAGCACGTGCACTTCATACATTCGTTAAAGCACTGCCTACCCTATGTTTTTTAATATTACTTTTTTACATTTTATGCCATCGTAATGCAATGCCTACCCTGGTCATAAATTATATGCACTGCCGGGGCGCACCACTAACTTTTCGGAGTTATGTGCAAATCCAAATCAAATCAAATCCTTTTATTTGCATAAAACATTGTAGGTATACATGTTTAGTCGTAATATATGACATGCAAATCTTAATTTAAACAAATTCTTTTATGTAATAACTAAAAAAACATCAAAATAAACAAAATCAAAATAATCGGCTAAATATAATAAAATTTCATTAATTTTACTGTATCGAATAATAAACATGGAATGTCAATTAAAAAATAACTTAACTAAACTAATAATTATATTTTATTATCAAAGAACTCCCTTACCGAGTAATAGCATTTATCGACCAACCAGTCACGTAATTTTGCCTTGAATTTCAAAAATGGCAAATCTTTAATAGCTATAGGCAATATGTTGTAAATCAAAATCATATTTTGATAACAACTTTTAGAACCGAGTGCTGTTTTACATGGTGGGTAGAATATTTTATTTCGGTATATTGAAACGTATATTGGTTAGTAGTATTTTATATTGGTGCGATTTTAATTTCAGTCTCTTAAACATCACTTGCTTTAAACGATGAAGGAAAACATCGTGAGGAAACCTGCATGCCTGAGAGATTTCCATAACGTTCTCAAGGGCGTGTGAAGTCCACCAATCCGCACTTGGCCAGCGTGCTGGACTACGGCCTAAACCCTTCTCATTCTGAGAGGAGACCTATGCCCTGTGGCTTGTAATGGGTTGTTGATGATGGTGATGATGAACAGGTGAAAGTACACAAGGGACGCAAGCTCATCAGCCGAACAGTTTACGCAGCCCGTACCTTGATTTACTCGCTTGCGTCGATCAATGATAACGTGTAACTTATTGTCCGGGGTCTGACCGTCGAACCACCGATACGCCATATCGTATTTATACCTGTCACCGCCTTTTATTGCGATTAATATGAATCGCGTCCTTTTTTTAAGGATCCACCTGTTTCGATACCTGGATCTTTCTTGTAATAGTCTGTTTCGATTTGTACCGAATGATGTATGAAGAACATTCCGAAAGTTTAAGTTTATTGCTCGGGGTTCGTCTGCGTGAAACTTTTTCTGCTATTTTTATTCAGTTAAATACTTTTGGAGGCATCTCTTTGGGCAAACTACCGCGTCAAACCTGCATCTTTAGAGGCGTTCAAGTTTGCGTCCAGCGTCCGACTGATTGCAAAAAATGCGCGTTCAGTTCGGTTAAATTGAGCGCCGTTAAGGACCTAGGTTGGAGGCAGCGCTCTTTTTTAATGTTTCGCTTATTTTATTTTTCAGTACAAGTAGGCCTTTGTCTGCAATCTCATCTGTAAGTAAATGAAGATACAGTCTAAGATGGTAGCGGGCTAACCTGTTAGAGGTATGACAGTGACTCTATACCCCTATGCATTTCATCGTACTCGAATGCTTAATCTCTGGTCGGCAGGTCTTTGTTGGCAGTGTGGTCACTAGCCACGGCAATTGCCTCCCACTAGACAAGAGAAAATTTAGAAATTACCCCTGCCGGAGATCGAACCTGGGACCTACAATCTAATGCCTCAGAGCACACCACTGCGTCAGGGAAGTCGTCCAAATTTTTCTATGTACCAAACCTTATTAACCAACCAACCGTTAAAACAAATATGAGCTGCGTTTTAGGTTTGAGTTAAAAATTCCTGTTAATTGTTCCATCATCCCAACTGGACGAAAAGCAATGCAGGTTTTCATTCAAGGTAACTTGAACCGTTATTGTTAATCTTAATCTACCGATTAACAATAACTTTTGACAATCTCAAATATTTTGACTGACATTTAAATTTTTATTAAATTTAATAATTCTATTTGTTTTAACATGTAATTATTTAAAATTAAAATATTGTAAACTTTTAGTGTAACCATAAATAAAGATAAGTAAGTATTATTACCCTGCTAGTGGCAACAACCTAGCAGGGTCTCATTTACCTACAAAATAGCAAACTATATGAAATCAATAAATTTGTCTGTAAACCAGACTTGAACCAAAACATCGACGGAATGAACTTACATTCTCTTGACAGAAAACCCCATCCAACCCCTACCAATAATATTGCCTGGCTCGCCCATCAAACTCAATAACTCGAGACCTGAAGTCTAGTTGACCATGCTAATAACATGACAAGCAAAGTGAGATTAAGAACTATAAAACATCTTTATCGCGAATAGTATTATCTAAATAACAAAAATAATTGAATGCAAATGCAACCGCAAAACGAATGGATGCCAAGCAGCCTTAGAAGCGATTAGTTACAATTAAACAATAAAGCTATTTGCGAACAGATCGGAAGCAACGGTCCCCCAAGGCGAAGACCTTGCTGGCTGCCAACAAAGATGCATTGTCGTTGCACCGGCGTTGGAACAAATCCAATATTGTTGGGTGAATCTGAACAATTGCGACCTCCAAATTCCACATTAGAATATCCCTTTACTTCCCAAATAGCACAACTAGCCATAACATTAACAAAGAGAAACCAACTTTAAGTTTCAAAAGTAGAATTTAATATTCTTTGAATCGGAGAAGTAGGGTGTGTGTCACTGATCGGTAAACTAAGGCCAGGATGGGGCGAATGGTGGCCATTGTCTGTTGACCTCAACAAGGAAAGGAGCGATGACGAATGGCGCCAAGTCAAGGTTACTACCACTGCAAGTACGTTTACTATCACGCTTTGTAGTAAATTGGTGACTTCTGAATGTTTGGTCTTGGATGACAATTTTCATTGCCAAAAATATTTGCGAAACTGGCTGTGGCCGTGGCTAGTTACCACCTTACCGACAAAGACGTACCGACGTTAGCCGTTCTGGTTACAACGCCGCGTAAAAACCGATTAGATTTTATATACATTATTATTATTATCAAATCAGCCTATTACAGAGCACGGGTCTCACAATTAAAGTAGTTAAGGCCGTAGTCCACCACGCTAGCCCAGTGCAGATTGATGGACTCCACACACCTTTGAGAACATTTTGTAGAACTCTCAGGCATGTAGGTTTCCTTACGATGTTTTCCTTCAAAATGAAATCGAGCTCCTACACAATGCGAAATCACCGCTCAAAAAAAATATTATAATACACTAATATACTATGTCTGCATCTTTATCACTAGAGAGCAATCAAAGGTTAAAAAAAACAATTAGAATGGATTTTAAGAGTGAGTAAAATACAGTAAAGTACGGTACAGTTTTGATTCAGATATGCCTGAGGCTTAAGATTTTCACAAAAATCGATCTTCTTTTTTTCATCCTTATGGATGCCAACAAGAAATCATTAACTTAAAAAAGGCACTTTTTATTATAAATAAAATTTCTGAATCGATCTAGTTATTTATTCTCTATTTTCTCAGGATGTCGACCCAACGAGGTAGACAGACGACATCAGACGAGTAGCTGCGAGCCGCTGGAAACAAGCGACCTAGGACTGTGGATTTTGGAACTGCCTGCAAAAGACTCGTATGTGCGGCAGTGAACGTCGCGTCGGTCGGTTGAAGCGATGAAGATTTGATACTTATTAGTGTTCATAGTAATTAAATTCTTTCAATATTATAATAGTGGTCCTTAACCACAGTTTTAGCACTTGCTTTCGACTTATTTATTGGTTAACATGTGTCACCTCTTCAACACGATGCTAGTGCTAACAACTTTGAGTGAAACTCACATACAATTTTGACCTCTAAAAATATACAAATAAGTTGTAGAATACTGTGTACGAAATCGATGAAAATTGATACTGTTTTATCGGTTGTACAGATCCAGACAACAAAGATCTCATAGTGTGATGTGGTTTGGCGTGAGACAAAGAAATCAATAAATCGATAAACAGAAAGTTCGCGACGGTTTTAACACTGAGTAATCAAAAGCATAAGCAAGTGTAGTAAATTATTTATATACGCAAAGCAAAGGTTCATAACACACAAGAAATTTAGTATTTCCAGCAAAACATGTATGCGGAAACATCTCAAATAAAGATAAAATAGCGAGGAACATAACCAGCAAAAAAGCCAGTGTGGTAATATCATTATAATAATAAAAAGACGCTGCAGCTCTTAAAATTGGATAGGAGCTGAACGGTGCAAAATGCAATAAATGAGTCTTCGCAGAGGAATTTAGGGAATTTATGATTTCTGAACTTTCTCTGATCTGGTCTGGTTGGAGGCTTTGTTAGTGGCTAGTGACCACCCTACCGATAAAGACAGGCCGCTAAGCGAGTTAGTATTCCGGTGCGATGTCGCGTAGAAACCGATTAGGGGAATGACTAACGCACTCCCTGACAGGTTAGCCTGCTGCAGTTAGACTGCAACATCACTTACCACCAGGTGAGATTGCAGTCAAGCTAACTTGAAGTAAAATAAACAAAAAAACATCTGTGATACATTGCCGGCATAGGCAACACTACTCTACTTACAGCAATATTATTTTTTAATCCATGTTAACTCGATTTACTATGATAAGTCTACTCAGGAACACACAGAAATATTTCTTGTAAGGTTTGCCCATAATCACCAAGCTCGGCAGACGGATAGATAATCACAGTAGATAGTAAGTAGTAGTAGCACATAGGACGCTGCTACCCGTTCTCTGTTATTCTGTCCCATAGATGTCCCATACAACAGCCACAGGAAGGTTGGTGCCAACTGTATTCTGGTCTCCATCAGAAGGCATGACGCGGACGGATTATGAAAATTAAGCTTAATTTGCTATACTCCGCAAAAATCAGGAGAATCTATAATTTACATGGTGTAATTTTTTAAATTTATAATAAATAATTCTTAACAATTATTCATTGTAAAGTCAACATCTGAGGATGAAACGTGCGTAGAGGGTACATTCCCGAAGACCTGTTTGGTGTGGAGTATAAGGACTGAAGAAATTATAAATAACACCACACAGATTCTCCTGCTTTTCGCAGAGTATAGCAAACTAGGTTTAATTTTCATAATATGTATATCATGGAAATGCAAAATAACGCTTGCTTCTATCCAATAATATCCTTAGTATTGAAGTAAAGTCTGTTACGTAAACACTAATAAAGATAACCGTTACATTGTAACTGTCCGCGATAAAATAATCAATCCCATACAAATAAGGCAGTAATTTATCAAAACACCCTATTTGCGCGGTTCACGCCGGCACACATGCGCCTATCCCACAATTAGGCCTAGCGCTTGCATGTCGCGCGACGTCGCGATACTGATCGCGTGATTTACTGCCGCGCCGCGATTTTATCAGCTACACGCCATCGTCCTTTTAGGTAATGAGCTGGAATTAAAGAGGGCGGGATTTTTTGTCTAGCTGCGGCGTAAATGAACCACATTTTTAAATGCACTTCAAGATGGAACTTGTACTTAGTGCTCGAGATAACAGAGATGTTGTGCAACGCTTTAAATATTTCGTTGAATTTTATGTTGGTAATATTAATTGGAGTAATAATAATTATTTTTTAGAACATACATATGTGTGCCATTTTATATAAGACGGGCGTTGTCGCCTGTAATACAGGTTAATTCTTAGCTTGGATACAGATGTGTTCACCTCTTAATATTTTTTATTTTGTGTTAGATTGATTGTTCAAATTCTCCCGAACAGAAGTGTCAAATAATGTATCTTTTTTTTGTTTAATAAACGATATTATTATTATTATTATTATTATATATAAGGTTATTATTATGTTGAAGCGGTGATAGCCCAGTGGGTAGGATTTCGACTTAACTTTTCGGGAGCCGAGTTTGAATCCCAAAACGCACCTATAACCTTTTAAAGTTTATATTTAAGCCATTAAAATATCACTAGCACCAACAGTGAAGGAAAACATCGTGAGGAAGCCTACATGTCTAAGAGTTCTCCATAATGTTCTCAAAAGTTGTGTGGAGTCCACCAGTCCGCACTGGGCCAACGTGGTGGACTGCGGCCTTAACCCCTTCTCATTGTGGGAGGAGACCCGTGCTCTGTAGTGGGCCGGTAATGGGTTGATATGATGATGATAATATTAGGTTGGTTTGTATGGAGAGATGGTTAAATGCATTGACCCTAAAGGCTGATGTTATGAGCAATAATTATGGATAAAACCATCGCCTATAAACATACTCGTAGCACGACTTTGTAGGGCATGCAAGAAACACGTCCTACATCTGAAAGGCGTGGTTGCTGATGTAGGCACATTTTGCTTAACACCTACGCCTCAGGTTGCTGGACACCGGCGATGGTTTTCATCCCAGATTCAGTTGGGCTCTCTGCTTAGTCCATTTATAAAAAACCAACCCAGGAATCGAATCCAAAACCTTGTGTTCTGTATTAAACATTAACAAAAATTTAATTACCTAACATGCACACATAAGAGGCATCGAGTCAGATAAACGCTTTAAAAGTGAGCTGCAAAAGATCCTCATACAAAATGCATGTTAACTTAAACGAATTTGATGGCCGACTGGCGCAGTGGGCAGCGACCCTGCTTTCTGAGTCCAAGGCCGTGGGTTCGATTCCCACAACTGGAAAATGTTTGTGTGATGAGCATTAAGTGTTTTTCAGTGTCTGGGTGTTTATATGTATTTTCTATGTATTTATGTATATATAATTCATAAAAATATTCATCAGTCATCTTAGTACCCATAAAACAAGCTACGCTTACTTTGGGGCTAGGTGGCGATGTGTGTATTGTCAAAGTATAAAAAAAAAAAAAAAAAAAAAAAAAACTTGAAGTCACACCTAACCAAAACTTATGTATAGTTATGGTATGTTGTCTTTTACTACTATTATTATTGTGTTTTTTTTTTCTCTTATTATTTTTATATAACTAAGAAATCATTTAAAGTAAAAATCTTGAAAAAAATGATTTTACCTTAAATAAAAATGTTGGTTTTATTTTAAAATGATTTATATATTTTTTTTAATAATTTCAACGTTAAAATTGCGCCCGAACGGGGACTTCATGTTAATTCATTGCTAAAATAAATAAATTAAAAAGTATATCAATCATTATGAATCATGTTCGCGATCACGTGAGACATTAAAACCCAACTCAATTTCAACGCCTAATCTCATTAATTCTCACATCGAGTGTAAAGAGTTTCACGTTTTTCTGTTAACCCGCAGTTCCGTTAATAGATATTGTCGTGGAATAGTATTATCTTTATATTTATTGCGTTCTTTTTAAATGGAAATCTTGACCTTTCAAACTTTCTACAATCGGATTCATTCACGTTGCACTGTTGAGCTTAGGGCGTCTACAAACTCGTTCTTTATGTAAATATATCGATTAAAGATAATCCACAATATTTGGTTTTAATTCCACAATTGAGCACAGACCTTTTAGTAAGAAGGTGGTCCCAAGTACTATATCAATACCAGTAATTATGTGTTTTCTAATTGTAATTATACTCACAACAACGGACTGACTACAAAAATAAAGAATAATTAATTTAATAATAATAAATAAATATACTATAACAATACACACATCGCCATCTAGCCCCAAAGTAAGCGTCGCTTGGGTTATGGTCACTAAGTTACCTGATGAATATTTTTTTTTCATGAATATAATACCCAGACACTGAAAAACATTCATGTTCATCACACAAACATTTTCCAGTTGTGGGAATCGAACCCACGTCCTTGGACTCAGAAAGCAGGGTCGCTGCACACTGCGCCACTCGGCAGTCAATTTATGAAATATACCTTCCAATAAGTTCCTTAGTATATTATTTACGAAATATTTATGGTTATTAATAACGGCTTATCGTCAAGGATCAAAGTAAATTGATCGCACTTCTTTACAAACTAATAAATAATTTAAAATATAGAGCACGGAGGTATATCTTTGTATATATATACAATATACATATACTCGTAACTCATGGGAAGCGTGCGATGACGTGAGTTTCACGCTTTTTGTTTAACCATTAAATACACATCAATACAAAGTGTATTTAGTTAGAAGCGGTGGTAGTCCAGTGGGTAGGACTTTAACTTCGCTTTCATAGGGGTCGAATTCGAATCCTTCCACGAACCTCTATGTTATGTGCGTGCTAAGCAATTAAAATATCGGCAAAAGAAAACATCGTGTTGAAATCTGCGTGCCTGGGAGTTCTTTATAATGTTCTCAATGGTGTTTTGGCACACACTGGGCCAGCGTGGTGGACTGCGTCCATATCCCCTCCTCATTGTGGGATGAGAGCCCTGGGGGCCGATATTGGGCTTATATAATGATGATGATACATATAGCTCATGGAAAGAGCTCGGTAAAGATGATGCGAGTTCCATGAATTTATGCGTGTGTATGTTTCAAGTGCCTAACACACCAAAAGAAGATTTAAATCAAAAAGCTAACAGCTGCCGAAGCTGTTGAGAGACTCTGAATTCGTGAAAAATATTTCGTGTCGTTCTTTACGTGATTATAATCGAGCTAGTGTAATCTGCCTTATTTAGAAAAATACCATTGTTCCGTCTAGTACAGTAGGTTCAGTTTCACTTACATCTATAAAACACCTGTCAAATAAAGAAAACCAGTAAATTTATTAACAAATCAATAAATTATGGCGATATGCGATATGACGGCCGATATGAAGTTCAATCGGGACCATATCTCAGGCCATTATCGGTCTTATAAACTGCCGGGTTGGAGATGCGTTACGAAAGATTCCTTTGCTGAGATAAAATATGTCACACTGATGGTGGTTATTAGTTATAGAAAAATTTCGGTGTGAAAAAAGAAAGCCGGTATTGTTTGACGAACTATTGACGTTGTAGAATCTTGCGTGATACACCCGGGTTTTTATTATCATACGTTTTTTTAATATTGCTTCCAAAATTGTTTCATATTCCTAGTATAGATGCATAAATAAGAAGACGTTGCCACCAATTTAATGAGCTTTTTTCGGAAAAAGACTAGTTTCATCTATCTCTCTCCAAATTTAAACTAGCTGTAAAGGATATCTTGGCGAGAACTGAGTAACTCATTTTGCCGACGTTTTTATTGTCTACACAAAATAAATAAATAACAGTAGATGGAGCTACCCATCAGTAGGTGGAAAGCCATCCATTATATTCAAATTCAAAATTCATTTATTTCAAGTAGGCCTAATTAATAAGCACTTTTGAAACGTCAAGTCAGTCTGTTTGTTGTGACTCTACCACCGAGTCGGAAGGCAGATTCCACTGAGAAGAGCCGGCAAGAAACTCAGCAGATTGCTCTTTTCCAACATCATTTTAAAGTTAAACAATCTTTATATTTTTTCTGTTTTGTGAGAGATGAGAGCGGAGTGGCCTGCTTCCAAGCAGCCTTGTAGTTAAGGAATTCATCAATCGTGTAGTAACCACGATTTGTTAAATGAGTTTTGATATATTGTTTAAACTTAGGTAAAGGTAGATCTAATATTACCTTATATCATGTTATAAAAGCATATACCCATATACCCACAAAGGTTTTCTATACTTTTCTCAGACGATTTGCAAAGAATACGCCTCACAAAGTGCCTTCCTTGTCCATGAGCCTGAAGTGTAGATGTTAAGACTCATGCACTTATAATGAGTATAACTGAACCGGCAACCACAGTCTTCAGATGGGAATGCTGTAAGCATTGCAACATTGCTGCTTAGCGGCAGAAATAAGCATGGCGGTAGTATTTCCCCTGACGAGCTACGTCACAAAAAGCTTTACTACTCTTTAAACATTAAAGTCAAAGTCAAAGTCAAAAATATCTTTATCCAAGTAGGCCCATATAATAAAACCACATTCGTAAACTTAAAACTAAAGCTACGAGGGTTCCAAACGCGTCCTGGTCTAAGAAGAAGCCCACAACAAACTTAGCCGGGTATTAATCTTAAATTGTCTACAATCCACACTCTAATTTCATATCTAAATATTAACTCGACAAAGTCGACTGTAACAAAAACAAAAAAAAACTGGCTAAGTTAGTTGTGGGCTCTTCTTAGTCCAGGGCGTGTTTGGAACCCACGTAGCTTCAGTTTTAAGTTAACGAATGCAGTTATCACCATCACTAACATTACTCTTAACATGTTAAATGTGTGCACGCTTCATAAGTGCCTGTGATAAGTATTACATGAATAAAACATTTTTGAATTTTAATTTGGACCTGGTACCGTTTTTTGTTTTTCAAGTGTTTTATGTACTTTTTTTAAAGAATAAGTAAAAAATATAATTACTTAAGATATGTCCACTTAGCGTATTTTTTCTTTATTATTATATGTTTTTTTAGTACCATATAATAAGTATAGTCTTCCAACCCGAATAATAATACAAATTAAAGTTTTATAATTTTTATAAAATATAGCTCTTGCCCGCGTCTTTGGCCGTGTTTGTTACGGTATTTTAGAAATCCCGTGTGAACGTTGTTTTCCTGGGATAAAAAGTAGCCTATGTAAATTTCCGTCCTTTCAATTAACTCTAAGCCAAAAATCTAGTTGATCGGTTGTTTAGTTAGGGCGTAAAGTAAGGACAAACAAACTTACTTTCGCATTTTTAATATTAATAGTATGGATAGCCCTCAAGAAACACCTCGGAAGAAATGTTAAAATTGCCAGTTATTATGAAGTTTTAAACTCAAAACGGGTAGGTTAAATTTGTATTCATGCCACTATGCTCTTTTAACCCCCGAAGCAAAAATGAAGTGGTGGTATAAGTTTAACGTGTCTGTGTATCTGTGTCTGTCTGTGGCATCATATTTCTCGAACGGATAAACCGATTATGATTTCGTGTTTATTTCTTTGGAAGCTGACTAGTCGGAAGTGTTAGCTATGTTTCGTGAAAATCGGTCCAAGATGGCCGCCGCCAAAACACGGCGGGTTATATATTTTTACACAATTCTCACATCAGGGGTTTCAAATGAAAGTGCTTGACTAGTAAAATACCATACATTTTTTTTTTATGAATGAATGAATGAATGAATGAATACACTTTTATTGTACACCAAAGAAACAAAAAGTAGTTACAAAGATATAAATACAATCAAGAGAGTACAATTTGGTGGCCTTATCGCTACATAGCGATTTCTTCCAGGCAACCAATGGCGTAAAAGGAAAAAACATAGAAAAGAGGTAGGTGGTGCAATGAATAAGATTTAAAAATTTATTAATTTAATTTATGATTTTTTTTTTAATGAAAAATCGCTAATTCCTCCAAGTGTAGGTAAAAACACTGATACAATTATAAAATTATACCATACACTATATTAAAAGTCGAGTTTTTTTTTTTAATTATTTAAGTTTACTTTATTTTCTGCTTTATATGTTTTTTCAGATGTACTGGCTTTAATTAAAACTTTCAAAATTATAAAGCAATTTAAGTTTGAGCTTTAAACTTTTAAGTGCCTTGGTTAATAAATTATGCATGTATTCACTCAGTTTCATAAGTTGTACGATTTATAACTGCACGCTCTCCTTTGGGTCCCACTGGTTCCGAAGATGTAAATATATCACATGTCTTATTGAAACTTTATTTATGCCTCAGTAAATAACCGATAAAATGACACTGTTCCTATTTATCTTACGAAAAAAATCGAAGTGTGTCGCCCCGTAACCTTACACGGGCGTAATATATTAAATAATTAACCATTTCGATAAACTATCTCTCCGTCGTCACCTCTAAAATCTATACAATAACGAAAACGTCCCAAAATTGATTATTACCATTAAACCTCGTGTCGAAACACGGGCGCTGTAAAACCAAGGTACACACATACAAATGAGTTATACACTCAGAAAGACGTTTTTACAATGTCACGCCATTATCCTACCATTACTTTATTCAACTTTAAACTCTATTTTTAATGTAATAGAGATTATTATTTTATTTTGAGATGTCAATTTAATGTGGTTAAGGCTTTTTCGAAATCGTTCTGGATTAATTGTCGGACATACGGACCGGCAAACTGACAAATTAGATACAGCACATTGGATTTAAATCGATTAAGAATCTTTTGTTTTTCTCATACTTATTTGGAATACGATTCGG
The DNA here is from genome assembly GCF_905163445.1 of Pararge aegeria. NCBI lineage: Eukaryota > Metazoa > Arthropoda > Insecta > Lepidoptera > Nymphalidae > Pararge > Pararge aegeria. The sequence goes on along the minus strand of NC_053195.1, from coordinate 1,250,273 downwards.
CTCGGACCCGTTTATTTCCGACGTTTCTTGATATTTATTCACGTTTTGTGATTGTGATTCAACCGGATGTAGGCATGAATTTGTTTATTTAAATTTTTTGATGAGTTCTTGTGTGTTTTGGGTTTACTATGTTATAGCGATCTTAACACGTTCACTGTACATTTCCTCCCCCCTTAAGTATCTATATGTAGCTTTACTATCATTTAAGACGATAAGACGACAACGGTGAACGTTGAATTCAAGCATAAGGTCCTGGATTCGATTAGCGGCAGGGGCAATTATAACTTCTGAATTTTCTCTGGTCTGGTCTGGTGAGAGGCTGCGGCCGTGGCTAATTACCACCCTACCGACAAAGACGTAGCGCTAATCGATTTAGTGTTCCAGTGCGATGTCACGCAGAAACGGATTAGGGGAGTGACTACCATACTCCCTAACAGATTAGCCCGCTACTATCTTAGACTGCATCATCACTTACCACCAAGAGAGTTTGCAGTCAAGGGCTAACGTGTATCAAAAAAAAAACTTACTCGTAAAAGATCACATGGCTAATGAGTGACTTAAACTTCGACAGAAAACTTTAACTTAAATCCAGGAAAATGAAAATATCACAATTATAGATCCTGGGGTAACCTTAGCACTAGGGTTACCTTAGTTACAGCTAGGTGAAGAAAAAAGAGCTGCTTTCAATCAAATTTACTCCAGCAGACACATGCGGTGGTCTGGTGGGAGGCTTGAGGTGGATGAGATAGAAAAATTCATGATAAAATGTAAATTGTTGATGAAATTCAAATTTAAATTCAAAAATGTTTTATTCATGTAGACCTTATCACAGGCACTTATGAAGCGTTCATACATTTAACATGTTACAATAACGTTAGTGATGGTGATAACTGCATTCGTTAACTTAAAACTGAAGCTTCTCGATACAATCTCCCTTCCGATCCGGCGGTGGTAGAGTCACTACAAAGAGACAGACTTGACGTTTCCAAAGTGCTAGAGTACATTAAGAGAATGAATTTTGAAGATGATACAAATTAGTCATTTTAAACATACAGACGACCACACAAACACGAGTGTCCGTTCAAGCGGCCATAAAATAATACGAATACCGTTTTATTATCCCATAGAGTCAGATTACCCGAATATCCAAGTAACGTATGAGTAACATACCCAATTTGTTTATGAAATATGGCCGCCCTGTAACACCGAATGGGCGTTCGGATGGGATTATCTATCTGATTCGATCATATTAATTGTATCTAATACATAAAATATTGATATAAACGTTGAAAAGTGTTTACTGGGCATTGCTTTTTGATCATGTACACTAATATTATAAATAGGAATGATATTTTTGTTTGTTTGTATGTACCCATTAGGCTCCGAAAGTACTGGGGCGATTTTAACCATTTTTCGCCAAAAGATACCTAAACTATGACGAAATAACAAAGGCTATAATATAGTTTCAAAGAAATTTTATGTAATGTAACCCAAAGTAGCAAAATTTAGCCTATAATATTCATAACTGTAATTTTTATAGCCGCCGATTAACACAGTTTGCAGCGACCCTGCTTTCTGAGCCCAAGGCCGTGGGTTCGATTCCCACTACTGGAATTTTATTTATGAGATGAGCATGAATGTTTTTCAGTGTCTGGGTATTTATTTGTATATTCTAAGTATTTTTGTATATTATTCATAAAAATATTCATCAGTAATCTTAGTTCCCATAACACAAGCTACGCTTACTTTGGGGCTAGATGGCGATGTGTGTATTGTCGGAGTATATTTATTTATTTTATCTATCACATGATTAGAGTAGGTACTTATTATTAACTACAAAAAGTCCGGCAGGAAATATATCTAACTATTATTATAAACAGCTTTTTAAAATTTTAGTAGATCGCCGGTGGATACAAAAGTGGGTTACATCAGTATCGCACTACCTTAAAAACAAAAATGAATGCGGAAGAAGTCGCTTCCAATAGCTAGTAAAATATAAATCATTATCCACAGCTTATCAACGCCCACTACTGAGCCCCCTCCTCGTTCATAAAGACGGTTTTAAAGCCCACCACACTGCTCGAATGCGGGTGGGTGGGATTTAATGACACCAGTAAGTGATAATAACAGGGAACAACTACTAAACGTGATCTTCCAGCTAATTTCTTAACTCCGGGCTGGTACTGACAGCTCTTTAACATAATAAAAACAATACCTTATAAATTTTGGAAAACCCGGGACATCGTGAACCGTAGTTAACCACTAGACCAACGAGGCAGTCCCAAACGACCAAAGAGGAGATAATAAAAATGATTTGTTACAAATACGTTTTTATTGTATAAGATTAAAGAATATTGAATTTTGATAATTTTAGAGCGTCATATTTATTGCGAAATTCAAACCAAAACACCAAATCAGTCAATAAGAACACGAAGGCACAAGTGTTTTTTGTGTTCATGTCATCATACATAAAAAAAACACAAAAATTGTCTATGAATGCCGAGTTTCATTTAGAGTCGAGGCATTGCCTCTAAGGGATCTTACAAAAACCCTCATCCACAAAGATGTTAATTTTAAGTAGATAAAGCCCAAGGGGTTGAAAGATTTTGAGTGTAGTTTTTTTTTTTTTGTTTACCAAATATAATTTAAAATTAGTACACACATAATTATAATTACAAAATAACATTAATATTTGCAAAATTTATAAGCCGTTTTACTGTTCAATTTTGGGCATGGTATCCAAAATACTGGCGCTATTGACCCTTTGAATTGCTAGACTTAGCCGTTGGGCTAAATATAACACGGTGTTAATCAAAGTAGAAATTGTATGAATCAGAAATTGTACGCAGTTGAAATCCATGGAAACGTATTACAAATTCATTTATATTAAACACACATGCACCGTTGGACAAATTAATTTCAATAAAACCGAACAACATTAAAATAATTGAAATATTATTCCTACATAGGTGTATATTTAAATTGAATGTAGATCAATGTAATTTAATGCGCCAACATTTGTTTAATTCAAATGACGGCGGTATGGAAACTTTTTCGTAAAACGATTTCGATAAATTCCCATAGCTTTTCAAAACAATTAATAAGAGTTGTAACTCTAAGCGGACCTACAATTATACGAAATTAATACAAACATTCTAGAGTGTGGGCGTGGTTTATACAATTTGTGGATTTGATTCTATTGCTTCGTACGGATTGAATTGATGATTTGATTCGGTTTGGGCATCAAAGGAGATCATCGACATTTTTATGAATTAATTACCGCATATAGTATCGATGTGCTGTGTGGTGACGTCAGATCAGAATACGGTCGCCAGCATACCCCTCTTCCAGCGGATGTCATACAAAGCAAAATTTAAATTCAAAATTCTATTATTTCAAGCAGGCCTAGTTTATAAACTCTTTCTAAACGTCAAGTCAGTCTGTTTGTAGTGACTCTACCACCGGTTCGGAAGGCAGATTCCACTGAGAAGAGCCGGTAAGAAACTCAGCAGATTGCTCTTTTCCAGCATCATTTTATAGTTTAACAATCTTTGTAATTTTTCCGTTTTGTGAGAGATGATAGCGGAGTGACCTGCTTCCAAGCAGCCTTGTCGTTAAGGAATTCATCAATCGTGTAGTAACGGTGATTGGTTAAATGTGTTTAATACATTGTTTTAACTAAGGTAAGGGTAGATATAATATTATAAATAATAATAAAATAAATAAATAAATATAGGTACTACGACAATACACACATCGCCATCTAGTCCCAAAGTAAGCGTAGCTTGTGTTTTGGGTACTAAGATAACTGATGAATAATATACATAAATACTTATTATATATAGATAAACACTCAGACACTGAAAACGTTCATGTTCATCACACAAATATTGCCCAGTTGTGGGAATCGGACCCACGGCCTTGGACTCAGAAAGCAGGATCGCTGCCCACTGCGACAATCAGCCGTCAAACCGTATTACCTTATCATATTACCTTAGGTATCATGTTATAAAAGCATATACCCCGCAAAGGATTTCTGTACTTTTCTCACACGATATGCAGATAAAGCGACTAGGGAAACATAACGGAGAGCGGGTAGCACGGTCCCCTGTTCAGGTAGTACCATCCACTGCGATCACCAACGCGTATGCCGACGTGCGCAAACTCGCGGAGAGACCTACATGTCTCTACGCGAGTTTGCGAGTTTGCGCATTCCTCTATGCCTTGAGTATGCAACTCAACGCATAGAGGAATACCAATAACCATGCAAACACTCGGTAAACAGTGTCACAGTTCAAACGAAGCTACTTAGTATCATGCATCTTTAGTTTTGATTCATACTCTGCAAATCACAAAATTAAGAACATTCAGTAACCATACACGACTAATTTTGAAGCATCAAAAACCACTCCACTTAAGTAGTGTTTCCTAAACATTTTCTGAAAAACGGGAAAAAGTTTGTGAACTAGCAACATTCCGTTGGTTTGAAGTTTTAAGACGGGGCATTTTCACTGTTTTTGAACACAATGCACTGCATTCAATAACGAACGAATGAGAATGTTGATAAACTAATAAACGGACAAAAATGTGCTAGCTATAATAGCTTTATAAGTTTATTTTGGCCCTAAAAGATTAAAAGTTTATATTGACAAATAAAGATATCATATTCAATTATAAGTTGCGTTAAGAAGCTACCCTTCAAATATACTTTATGTTGAACACAACCTCGTAATTCTTAGGTACTCGCATCGCATTATGATCAACGAAAATATGTTTGAGGAGTAGAATAAGTAGAATGTACTTTATAAGTCAAGGCCTAGGGGCATAGCGAGCGGAGACAATGGCGCTCGTGAGAATCTCATTGTTGTGTGACATAATTGCGGTAACGGCCTAATGAGATATCATTTATATTTGGTGCAAGGCCGCTGCGGAGGTTGTTTGAATGTCAGATTGCTAATCTGGGAGGCTTCGTTGTTCTGCGGAAATTTAACAAATTTTATGTATATGTATTTTTTATTTTACACCACAAGTGAGCCTTTTTTACACGCTTTATATTAGCTTCACTGGTATGTTTGTTTGTAACCGACTTCTTTGGGCGCGATTTTGACCCACTTTAAACGGTTAGATTTCTTTCAAACTTGGTAGACATATCGAGGACCGATGACAATATACTAATCTAAAAAGATTATTCCAATTTTCACAATAAAAAATAAGATTTTTTACTAATTACTACAGCGCCATCTAGACCCAAATGTAAAAACCTATGGCGTTCGCGTACCTAACAAATTCCACAGAAAACATTAAGATACTAGATGTTAGAGGGCGTGAGCTATTACTTTTTAATGGCCTGTTTTAAATAATAATTAGAACTTGCATTTCGAGAGACGGGCACACTGAATAAAAAAAAAATATTTTATCTCTTTAATGGTGGATGGGTTACCGATTAATTTTGCTCTAATAAAAATAATAGTACAAGAAAAACTAAAAAAAATCGCTATTATAAATAAACTAAAAGAAAGAAATTAGTTTAGTTTTTTATACCAAGCGTGTTTTTTTAGTTTGTTTGAACTATTTAATTATTCCAACTACAATTTAGCCGTTGCAATCTTACCTGGTTGTAAGTGATGATGCAGTCTGAGATGGTAGCGGGCTAACCTGTTAGGGAGTATGGTAGTCATGCCCCCCAATAGGTTTCTACGCGACATCGCACCGGAACACTAAACCTTATAGCAGCACGTCTCTGTCGATAGTCATAATAATTAACGTTTGATATTTACAGGTAAAATTCAATCAAGGAAAAGGGAATACAAAAACTGTATCATTAAGTAATATTTAGAGATGGGTGTGTAGGTACGTTTGGTTTGTGTGTCAATGTGCGCTGTGCTGTTTAACACTGTGTATGTGTTTGTTTGTGTGTGTGTTCCATTTTTTCATTTTTTGTTGTAATTTTAATTTTCAGAAAAATTAAAAAAATCTCATAATCGTAATCTTTCCTCCCAATATTAATACTAAATAAATAGAAATCCCACGTAACCCGATTTGACTGTAACTGAGCATGAGTTAGGTCTACAACTAGTTGTCATTTATACGATGTAATTTTTTGTTTTTTTTTTATAGTTATTTTTGATGGACCAAGCAGATGGCCCACTTGATAGAAAGTGAAAAACCATCGCCTATAAACATATCAACACTTGTCAGAGCATGCAAGGAATACGTACTGCAACGTGCCATACTGGGCCAATCAACCTGAGGCGTAGGTGTTAAGCCTGTAATTACTCCGACACCCACGCCCTTCAGACCGGAACACAGCATTACAACAATGCTGCTTAGCGGCAGAAATAAACTTGGTGATAGTACTTGACCGGACGAGCTCTGTCAGAAAAAGCTGAACAATTGAAAATAAACCCGCAAACCTGCATTGGAGCAGTGTAATGGATTTAAAAAGCTCTATATACTGTCCCCTATTAAAGAAGACGCCTGTATAAAACTCATTAATCTTAATATATATAAATCTCCTGTCACGATGTTTGTCCGCGATGGACTCCTAAACTACTGAACCGATTTTAAATTAAATTGGCACACCGTGGGCAGTCTGGTCCAACTTAAGAGATAGGATAGCTTAGATCTTTAAGTAAAGTCACAATTTTATTTTATTGCAAATTATTTGTCTATAATTAATTGACAGTCACATGTTATATGTATATACAACTATACTCATTTAAGGCTAGCGATACTGAATACTTTAAAAACAAAATCAAACGCAGACGAAGTCGCGGGCAACAGCTAGTATTATATATTTCTTTTGAAGTTCTTATAATACCGAAATTCGAAACGACTTAAGCAAACAACAGCTTAATGTTGAAGACAATTAAAATCGAAATTATATTTTCAATGACGAAAAAAAACACCCACACAAAATTAGCTTTTTTGTGAACCCGACGAGTTTTGACTCTGATACACTTCAAATGGCACAAAAAACATAGTCGGAGAGCTGGTGGGAGTGTTTCAAAGTCGAAGTCAAATATTTCTTTATTCAAATATTGGTTTTCCGCCCAAGAACTCAGCATTTGCAAAAATCTGTACTAAACCGAGAAGTTCTCAAGTTTTACTCCTACTATTAAACACATAAACCCCTGTCATATTTACTTTAGATTCATTAGTGCAAGCTTGTTTTTTTTTACATATTATCATAGGCAATTTATTTCAAAGCGGTGATAGCGCAGTGGCTAGGAGCTCGACTTCATTTTCGGGGGGCCGAGTTCGAATCCCAGCACCTCTAAATTTAAGTAATGTGCGTTTTAAGTAATTAAAATATCACTTGCTTCAACGATGAAGAAAAACCTGCATGCCTGAGAGTTCTACATAATGTTCACAAAAGTATGTGGAGTTCACCAATCCACACTGGGCCAGCGTGGTGGACTACTGCCTTAACCCCTTCTCATTGTGGGAGGAGACCCGTGGCCTGTAGTTGGCCGGTAATCGGTTGATATGATGATAATGATAAGCAATTTATTAAGCAATAAGATGCTTCAGGGGATATATAGGTTCCATAACTACCACCTCTTAAACATTAAGTACATAAGAAGAAGAAGCAACACTTTATTGCACGTATAACATATACGCTTATAAAATTTTGTCCTATGATAAGGCATACACAGCGTCAGCGTACGGCACGATCTTAAATCAGATTGCTCACCAAGAAAAGTGAACTTCTCTTTTAAATACGTGGGAGTTTTTAGATGAAATAACACACAGTACAGAAGTGAAAGTACATCCCGGCGACGACGAATAGGAAGCCACTTGAGTTTTTGTCGAAATTCGGAAACATTGTCATATTTGCAAAGGCCAAATATGAACCGAATAGCAAGATTTTGAAGACGCTCAAGTTTATTAAGCTGATCCTCGGTCAGATTAAGAAAGCTCGCATCCGCATAATCGAGAATAGATAGAAGGAGAGAATGTGCTAGCATAACTTTGGTCGGAATTGGAAGAAATGATTGCAGCCTTCGCAACGAGCTCATCGCCACAAACACTTTCTGACTCAGCTCTTTGACATGCACTGTCCATGACAATTCCCGGTCGAGGTATACACCAAGATCTTTAACAGAGTTACAAAAAGGAATAGCGATGCCATTATAAATAACAGAAGGAATGCTCAGCCAATCAACCCTCGCGATCATTCCTGAGCTACCAATAACGATAGCTTTTGATTTTGCAGGATTGACCTTTAGCCCATATTGCCTGCTCCATTCAGAAATTGCAGCCATATCATTATTTATAGCTGCAACAGCAGAACCAAGATTTTGAAGGGTAGATGAGCGATATATACATAATATAAATAAATATATAACAAACATAACATACATTGTAAACGAATAACGTCAAACATATTTTTGTTTCCGGGACGTCAATTTATCTTTATATATATATTTCTTGTGTGCGTGTGTATGTCATTGAACTCCCCCTAGACGGCTGGACCGATTTGAATGAATTTTTGGTACGCGTTTGGGTGGCACCCTAGATGGTTTAGATTCACAAATCAGCCCGACAGATGGCGCTGGGTTCCGCTAGTATTAAATAAAACTGTCATTTTAACTCCTTTATGTTCTTGTAATAAGCTCACTGGACCTGGTTTATATTATTAAATTGAAACTCTACACACAGAGAATATGGCGTCAAATTTAAACCGGCTTCCATATGAGCTTGTTCATTTTATGGTTAGAATATGAACCGAACTCCTGGAGTATCACAAAAACTGTGAAATTAGCGATCGAATAAACTAAGCCACGTACATAAAACTTGACTAATTACATACAATTCTAACTAATTAATCCAATAAATTTACATGTTTCTCAAAAATCCCACGTCACGTGAACAAAAGGATCTGAACAGAGTCACTCGCGTCACGCTCGAGACCTTGTCCGAATTAGCATAAAATTAATTATTTCGTAAAATTAAAAAAGGGTTTATGCAGATTTCTGAAACGAATAAGTATAATTTTATATAATGAGTTACAGATTCGCAGATAATATGAATACGATGAATTAAATAAATATTTTGGTTTATTAATTATTCAACGAGCAAAATGAACTGAATTTTTTTTCTGTTAAAAATTGCATTTTGATACTTATTTTATTTACCAATGAATTAACAAAATGTAAAAAATATTGCTATTTAAAAATGCGGCATTCATATTGCTCACGCATTTAATTTTTTTTTTTTTTATTGCTGAAGACGTTAGCCCTTCACTGCATATCCTAGTCGGTTTCTTTGCGACATCATCCCGAGACTTGCACTTTTATATACTCGTACACGCAGGATTCCGTATCAAGTTGATTTTCTATCAATTAAACTCAACTAAACCATTTCAAGTAAACTCTTCATTGTAATCTCATCCGATGGTAAGTGATAAGTCTGAGATAGTAGCGGACTAACCTGTTATCTGTTAGGTACGATGTCGGTTTCTGCCCGACATCGTACCGGAACGATTAATAAACAGCGCCGAAATCGTATTAACTTGTTTTTTATTTAATAATGTATAATGCATTTTATCCTAATACTATATTAACGTTATTAAGAAAAAAACAAGTTTATTGTAGTATGGAGAGCACCGTTTAATTTTCAACCTTTTGCAATTTTTATTAAACTTTGTTTGGTCGGCAGTAGAAGAAATGTAAATGTTATGTTGTCTGTCCATCCGTCTGCCGGCGATCTGGCAACGGAAAAGACAACGGAAGCGTTGTGATATATATAAACTCTTTGGGTGCGGAATCCAAAAACCTTTAGATAATAAATAGATTGACACACATGATTTATTTGTCTGATTGTCTGAGATTCTATCGTGTATATTAATTTCCGCAAAGTAACCGCTATTCACAGAATTAATATCATACAGAAACCGTGAAGAAGTGATGAAGTGAGTGTACTTCATTTATTTAGCAGATGACAGTATTTATTTTACCTCTAATGTTCTAAACGTTTACCATAAAATGGGGAAAATTAGTATATAAAAGTTTCTGAGTTAGCAACATTTCGCGGGTGTGAATTGAGACACCCGCGAAATGTTGTGATGTTTTTGGACACAATGCACCGCATGCAATAATGGCTGAATTCTGTATGTTCTAAGTTCAATGTGGTGAGCGCTAGGGTTTTTTTTTTTTTATAATTATACTGCCCTACTGTTGTTTTTATAGGGAAACATCTTTTTTACACTTATTTTTTTATCTATATCAATTATTTTTTTATCATGGTAATTGGTTTTTTTCTGCCTTACTTGCATTATCACAAGTGCATTACCTCGTGTATTTACTATAGTTTAGCTTATTAACACTGTTAAGTACTTCTAAGGCATAGTTCAGGAAAGCATCTCTCATAGTATCTGAATCCATTAGAACGTGTAACGTGTCGTGTGAGATGGACAACTGCAAACAATATGTAGAACCAATTCCGGTGAAATTCCATCACAACCACATACAGGATTATTCTTTAATTGGACAAGCCCCTGGTTTCTCATCGGGAGGCTTCGGACGTACCTAGTTACCGCTCTATCAACGAAGACGTGCCGCCAAGTGATTCAGAGTACCGGCGCGATGCCGAGTAAAAACCATGGCGATATGTTTTTATTATACATAAAAACAAATTCAGATTAATAACTAACTAGAAAAATAAACTAATTAAAAAGAGAGAACACAATACACTGCATGCAATAATGGTGATTGAGGGTTCCGTACATTCTTAATTCGGTGCTTCTATCGAATGTATGGAAATCAGTTTCCTTTCTGATCTCTTGGCGATTTAATTTCATTCGACAGGTTTTAACGACCTTGCACAAGTCTTTGCATCCATTTTCGATGTTTTTGCGCGTATTGTTTTTGTACACACGATCATAATCTGCAGTGCGGATGCATCCGGCCTTTGTACTTTAAGGATTTAATTAAGTTACTTTTGTTGTTATAATTATAACGAAACATTTTTATTTGCCTTTATTATTGTTTTACATTCATTTAAAGAAGCGGTGATAGCCCAGTGGATAGGAGCTCGACTGCACTTTAGAAGGGCCAAAATCGAATCCCAACACGCACATCTAACTTTTCTGAGTTATGTGCGTTTTAAATTATTGAAATATCACTCGCTTCAACGGTGAAGGAAAACATCGTGAGGAAACCTGCATGCCTGAGAGTTTATGTTTACAAAGGTGTGTGGAGTCCACCAATCCGCACTGTGCCAGCGTGGTGGACTACGGCCTACGCCCTTCCCATTAGACCCATGCCCTAAAGTGGGACAGTAAATTATTGGTTTTATAGCGATACTTATTTTTTTAAAGCACTACTCTACTTTAAACACTGATATTAGGCTGTCCTCTTTTCGACTCTCCAGTTAAAGAGTCGAAGAGTGACATAGTGTAAAAGTAACAGTAACAGGAATCTTGTTTCGAGGCAGGTTTTTCGGGATATAAATCGCGAAAACAAATTCCTGCAGAATTTCAACAAAATACATTTCAATTTTTTTAAAGTCCTACATTGTCCACTTTGCGACTCTCCAGTTAAAGAACCGAAGAGTGGCATAAGGTAACGGTAACAGTAACAGGAATTTCAACTGAGACGAGCAATAAAGTATAGCCTGTTTTAAAACTATAATACATTCTAAATTTCTTAAACTCCAACATTGTCCTCTTAACGACCCTCCAGTTAAAAAGTCGGAGAGTTACATAGGGTAATAGTAAAAGGAATTTTAACAGAGACGCGCTATAAAGTAAAGGCTGTTTTTATACTATAATACATTTCAAATTTCTTAAAGTCCAACATTGACATTGTAAGCTAATAAATACACTGTCGCATGCCGCTATCGATTGCGATTCCCGAAATTCCTTATCGCGTTACGTCATTCTGTAATTTTAACCTCTCAATGCACGATATTTATCAGGCCGAAATATAATACGCCTAAATACCAACGGGGCTCAAAAAAGAGCAACGACAGATCAACGATACTGGCCATAAACTTAATGTGTTAAACACTTTAGGCATTGCTTTTGTCTGGATTATATTATTGGAATTATAACAGGATGTATATGAGTGGGTTCCGCGTGGTGACGGTAGATCAGAATACACTTGCCATCACCCCATCTCTTTCATTTATTTAAGACCAAATCTTTAAAAAACTTATGAAAGATCACCTTTTGTCTCAATCGTCTCGTGACCCGTGATAGTTCACTGCTCCATTCATCTCTTTTTTCATTTTATTTTATTTATGTTCGAGTTAAATTATTTATTGTGTTTTATAATCAATTTTATTTCAAATTACTTTTAAATAAATGTAATTTTTATATATTATATTTATATTGGTTACTTATTTATTTGTCTTTAGTTATAAATATTGTTTTATATATATAATATATATTTATTTAAGTAATGAAATATTTATTTTATGGGTATATGTATTACACCACCTAACTATTTTCTGTATTTAGTAAACGATAAGGCCGCCAATTTGTATACGTTGTTATGTTATACTTTTCTTTTTTATGTATTTTTGTGGTGTGCAGTAAAAGTATATTGATTCATTCATTAAGATAATTATTATTTTCTCTTGCTCTCGACTTTATAATTTCAAACGCTTCTTGAAAACACAAGCAACAGAAGAAATAAAAAACATCATCATCATCATAACCACCGATAGACGTCCACTGCTGGACATAGGTCTTTAGGGAGTTCCTGATTCCACGGTTCTGTGCCTCTTGGGTCCAGCGGCTACCTGCGATGCGCTTAACACCCCTTGCCCGCCGTTACCATAACTGCTGCCAGAGCCAGGAATAGCGGGGCCACCGCGGGGGAACTGGTGGCTGTGGTTGGTTTAGTTGGTGTATTTAGGTATATTATTCATAAAAATATTCATCAGTCATCTAAGTACCCTTACGAGCTATACTTACTATGGGGCTGGATTGCGATGTTTGTAGTGTATATTTATTTATTTAGGAAAATATCGTCACATCAAATTAAAGGCACTAAGTTTGCAGATCAAACACACTCAAAAACACGTACACACATACACACAGACACACTCACACGAACATTATAAAATAGTAAGCAGTAATTGTTTTAATTACTTGTATATTTTAATTTTCTTTGTTTTAGTATTTTTGTATTTAATCAAACCCGGAGGTGGGTGTTAATAGCTGTAACACAGTTTTTAACTAATGCAGTTGTTACCGGTCCTTAGATTATTAAGAACACATTGTAAATGAGAATTAATAAAGACAATTATTTCTACTATTTCATTAGGCGACTTTCCTATACGTAGTATACCTACCATACCGACTGGATGCTCACATCTTTCTCACGTAGATCAATTTTAGATTCGCAATACTAATCTACAGTATGTCAAATTGATAAATAAATAGCGAACACGTAATCCTTTCACGCTGTGATCGTCTGAGCGTGATCGATGGCGAGCGGGCTAAACGGATTTGGGAATTTGACAACCCAAATTATTGAGCAAGGGTGTCAAAAGAGATGTCAAAAATGTGACACTATTGTGCGTTAATATTTAGAAACCGTATCAAATTACCAAACTACGCCGTGACGATATTGTGGTCAGGATCGGGGTGTCTTTGACGAGAGAGTCCCAGTTCGAGTCTTTAGGTAAAAAGACTTAAGTGAAACTACTAATGTACAATCCGACTAGCTATTATACTTTTCGAGTATATCTTAAACTTAGAGACAATATTAAAATGTTATTCCGTCACTTAAACCGGTAACTCTTCGACATTCCGTTTTTTATTCAAAATAGTGCGTTTTCCAGTATTTAAATGATTAATCATCAAGTGAAAAATTTACGAATTGTAAAATTTACGCTATTTTCAACATACTTAATAATTTTTTGTTGTTTGTATAGATAACTGCCTCCATACACTAGAATCTAGCGCGAAGCTCTGGGTCTGTGTTTTTAGAGTCGTCTAGTCAAAGACTGAAAGGAATCGGATTTTATCCGTCAAGAATTTTGAGAAATGGATACTGACAATCAGCTTATGATATTGAGAGATGTCTTAAAAAGTCAATTTAATTCAAGTTTTGATGCATGAGATGTCAATCGATTGATCTATATCGCAAGAGGATCATAGACTTTAGGTAAATCATATTATGCATATTAATTGTCACAATAAAAAACAACATGGCAGATACCACAGACAAAAAAAAAAGTATTGATATTTCTTGAATTTGGTAATTCTTGGGCGCAAGTCTAACTGCTAGGACGACTGTTTTTTTTTAATTTTATCTATATAAATGCTTTTATTTAAATAGCCCCAGTTCCTGTCAAACAACTTCACATAGTTGTCATGAGTCATTGGGAACTGTTCACATAAAATAAAATTGTAGGGCGCCATTGATAAAAGTCATATCTAGTATGATCATTACGATTGTTAGAAACCTTCAATTAATTATTAATAATAGTCATTAATCAGTCATACAGACTGCAGTCGACACTAACTAATAAACAATATCGCAATCAATTTTAAACAAGTCATCCCACTATACTTGTAATAAGAGTAAAATCAATTATATGAGTTTTTGATTCGGCCGCATTCATTTCTATGCGTTTCAACAAAAAGCAACGTGTTCTGTATAGGAGGAGACTTTATGCAACTTTCCCCCTACCAATAGGCCGGACCATTTGGTCTGATAATATATTTAGAAGTGTCATAGAAGGCTGATGTGTTAATGCGTCACTTTAAATCTATGTACCTTCTCCGGCAATAAACTATATGTATTGACAAGTAATAGCTAAACGTCACTTAATAGTATGCGTTGGAGCAGTTTATGATAAAGGCGCACTAACCTAAATTACCCAAAACTCTATTGTTTTCTAGTTGGGCTAACGCATTTTCACTTAACACGGCGTTGTCAGTTTGTGGTTTAATTAGGGCAGGCTAGACAGGTGTAAATTGTGTAAATTAAAAAAATAGTAAAAGACACTAGATATGCCACTACGTCAAAGTTAAGATAGAAATTATCGTGTCAGAAAAGTCTATAATCTTTCCTAAGCGAGTTGCTTATTGTAGTTCATATTTTGTTGAACTGAAATGAAATAAAGTATTGTAAGAAAGAAAATCTCCTTTGACGGGCAAACAAAACTATATCTTAACTAACTAAGTAACAAGATGTTACAAAATAAATGGAAACACACGCAACTATATCTCATACATTAGCGCTCAATTTCCTTAAATCAATAAATAAATTATAAGAGAATGTATATACATACTTTCTTATATTTGGCATAGTATATAAAAACGTAATATCAACAAATACACTATAAAAAAGTGAGCCTGTTTGTTGATTTAACATTAATTTACAGCAACACAGAAAAATATATTTTTTCTACCATTACCAATATACCATAAAAAAATAGCCCGTGCCTATTAATAGGGCACTAATTGTATTATGATTATGATTGAATCAACCCACCAATCTCTTAGTAACCACTCTATTTTATCTTTTAATAGGATACAGTTTATAGCAGATTTTAAAAGGCTTTTTAAAAGATTTTAAAAGCTTTATGTACTTCGAAGTAAGGGCACGACGGCCTCACTGCTGTCTAGGGAAGTGAACCTAAAAGGAAAATCGATACCCGTTATCGATTTCTACGCGGTTTAAGACCAGGAATCAAGATCTAAATTAATTAATTGCTGGAATAGGTACATAATTAAACATAATAATGGATCTATTCTTTTAGTGTTGGAGACCACTGCCTCCTCTAGTACCACAATTTGTCACCTAACATATTTTGGCAGAATTTTATCTAAGTAAAAAAATTGATTACTTCAATTAACTGATAACTAATGTAACATTTTAGATACCACTATATTTTTACCTGTGTTTTTGTGTCTACAAATTTTTATTCGCCGATAAGAAATCAAAATATTCTAATCATAAATAAATTGTCAGTTTAAAATGTAATACTCACTCGTATATTTTAATATAAATACGTTACGTTTTAACGGTCAGAAAAACGCCACATCTCAATCCTACAACAAACACGAGGTTCGCGCGTAAGCATCACTAATTGGTTTAAATCAAATATGATTTATCCCTGCATTCATCGTGCTACAATCCAATTTAACCAGACCTATCCCTTCCATACAATATTTTGAGACCAAACTAGTTGTTGCACGTAGCTTCGTACGCGTATAAATCCCAAAAACTTATCCATAAAAAGTATCATTAAGAAGTTAAACTGGTTTGCCATTCATAGAGGCAATGCTGCCAGCATCTTAGGAACTATGCCTAGGCTGCGGTCGTTTCGAAAACTTTTCAGATTTCATTTTTGTATATTATGGTACATAAGTTATTTTAGGTTATATTTGTTTACTAGCTGTCCCGGCGAGCTTCGTACCGCGGATCTTTTTTTTTTTATGAATGTTATATTTCAATGCTTATTATCCTATTCCGGACTAAGAGAAATCCAAAAAATCAAATATAAACATTGGTCCAGCCGTTCTTGAGTTATAAATGGTGTAACTAACACAACTTACTTATATATATATATATATATATATATATATATAATATGTTAATCGTTATATTAAATATTACATTAAAACATGGAACACTTTTGCACATTTGAAAAAAAACCGCCGTACTATTTTTTTTTTCCGAAAAATGTTTACTTTGAATATGCTTATTTTTGAATCCCAAAAAAAGTTATGGTAATGCAAAGTAAACTTTATTATCTCTAGGATTAAAGCTATATTCCGGCCATAACTAAAAGTGTGATCTATACAGTGTGCTATATATACATTGCACGCGTCAGGTTATGATGAATGGATTATGATATAGATCGGTGCAAAATTTCGTAAAGACTGGTCCAGCGCTGTAAATTTCTTAATAGATAAATAAAAAGACAAACTTTCACATTTATAATATTAATATAGATGGTTGATCGCTCATTTAAAAAATAGGGTCCGCTTTGAGGCCTTTTTAGACTGATCTGTAAAGGTCGTTACACAAATGGGCATTTTTTATTTGTCTTTTGTGTTGAGTCAAAATTGAAACGTCATAGAGGAGTGTTGAGCGGCGGATATAAATAAGCAACGGCGGCGTGATGAAAGTTCATAATCATGTTTGTTATGTTAGTAGCGCGTGCGCACACTGCGACCCTTATTTTTTTTTAAATTCAGATTTTATGTTGAAAGCAACGTAGTAAAACTTCGTCCCATTACCGCAACCAATGGAGGTCTAATGCTGGACCTAGGCTCTTTTGCAGGGTTTCTATTCGCGTTCTGAACCATCTTCTTGGCGGCATAATCTTGCCACTTCGAGACTTTAGGGGCCGCGGTTAATTTCCACTCACGAGCCCGTACCACTAAGCAATCGTAGATGCTTCTGGGTTCAATATGGCTGCCGTTAGTGCGATTCAATCTTATATTGCATAATAACATACCAAGGCAGGCTAAAGTTTAATGGCATAAAAAATCTACATCGTTATATTTATATATATCTTAGTCGACGTGTGGTGATGGCAGATCAGAATACAGTTGTCACCACCCCACTTCTTCCTGAGGGTGTCGTACGAGGCGATTAAGGGAATATAACGCAGAACGAGTTGCAGCGTCTTCTGTCGAACACTAACCCGTCGGCCCAGCGTGGTGGTTATGGGTAATTGGGGGGCTTTTAGTCCAGCAGTGGACTGTTATAGGCTGTTGATGATGATGACAATATACTTAGCCTTATATGCTATTCAAATGCTATACTTTTTGAAACACTTGTTTAAAACTTATATTTTAAAATGGTTGCCTACAAAGAGGATTCTAAGTAAGAGGCCTTAGTCTACCACGTGGCCCGGTTCGGAATGGTGGACTCCACACACCTTTATGAACATTATGTATAACTCTCAGGCATGCAAGTTTCTTCACGATGTTTTCCTTCACCGTTGAAGCAAGTGGTATTTTAATTACTTAAAACGCACATAAGTTAGATAAGTTAGAGGTGCGTGCTGGGATTCGAACAAGGTCCCCCGAATGTGAAGTCGAGCTTCTACCCAATGCGCTATCACCGCTTCAAAGGAACCAGAAATAATTTTCTATACTACTCAAATTAAAACCATGCTTTTTGAAACATTTGTTTAAAATTTTTGTTTTAAAATGGTTGCTCACAAAGAGAGTACTAAGTGTGTACGATCAGATATAATTCAATACGGTAGCGGACGCAGGCTAATTTGCCCGGTGTGGGCGCCGAGTAAACGACTAACAAGGAATAGCCGCGTTACAACAAAACTAGCAAGAGCACTTTTTGAAGTTATACATCTTTTGGCGCGTTAGGGAAAAAAGGTGAGAGTAAATTTTAACGATGCGCGAGCACAAAAAACCGACACCATGAAGTTAGCTTTAGTAAAAATTTTAGTTTTTCTCAAAATAGTTTGACAGTTGACTTTCAATAATTCAAACAATACCTTTTTTCTATTGTTAGTGTAATTTTTTCTACAAACGTAGAATAAGGCGAAAGGTAAAATTTTTGAAAAGATTTTTATCTTGTAACGCCAAAGAAGTAACTTCTAACGCGTGTACATAAGTACACATGCGTTTTTTTAATCTTCTACAATTCTCACTACGTTATTCCTTACTTGAATACTATATTTTATGTCGTAACACTCTTGCGTGAGTGGTCGTAGTCATAACGGTGGGCCATTGTTTGTGGCAGTTGTTACGCGCCTCACGATATTTCGCCACTTCTCCCTATTTGCTGATAGCCTGGTATACTCATGCAAGGGACTTCCCATTTGATCTGATCGGTCCAACGCATAGGTCACCTACCGCGCGTTCTAGTGCCTTCTACCTTACCCTGCACAATAATAATAATAATAATAAATATACTACGACAATACACACATCGCCATCTAGCCCCAAAGTAAGCGTAGCTTGTGTTATGGGTAACTTAGATGACTGATGAATATTTTTATGAATTAGATATACATAAATACTTAGAAAATACATATAAACACCCAGACACTGAAAAAACACTTATGCTCATCACACAAACATTTTCCAGTTGTGGGAATCGAACCCACGGCCTTGGACTCAGAAAGCAGGGTCGCTGCCCACTGCGCCAGTCGGCCGTCAAATAAGGCGTTCTATGGAGTTGTTGTCTCCCGGAGAGACACACACTACAATTAATAATTGTTAAGATTAAATTAATCATTGTAAAATCTCCTGATCTGTTTCGTGTGGATCATAAGGATTGAAGAAATTATAAATTACACCATACATATTCTCCTGCTTTTCGCGGAATCCACGTCTCCGCAGCGTATAAATATATGGGGAAAACAAGTGTTTGCACATGCCGGATCTTAGTAGCTTTAGTAATGTTACGGTTCTTTCATATTTTCTTCAGCTTTTCCATCGTAGTTCTCGTTATTGCCATAAGTCTATTACTTCTTCTACGCTACCGATATTGTTGGGTATTAAAGCGCCCAGTCTACTATAATAATACTATCATCGATATCATTTATAATAATCAATAATCATCATCATCATCATCATCATCATCACATCACCCATTACCGGCCCACTACAGATAACGGGTCTACTCCTACAATGAGAAGGGGTGAAAGCCGTAATCCTCTAGGCTGGCCCAGTGAGACTCCACGCACCTTTGAGACCATTAGCGAGAACTCTTAGTCATGCAGGATCCTCCACCGTTGAAGCAAGTGATATTTTGATAACTTAAAACGCACATAACTTAAAAAGTTAGTTAGCTAGAAAAGCTGGGATTTGAGCTCGGCCCTCCGAAAGTGAAGTCAAGCTGGCCTCCTAAGTTAACGAACTTGTGTTATGGGTACTAAGATGAGTGATGAATATTTTTTATGAATAATATACGTAAATAAAGTATAAAATACTAATAAACACCCAGACACTGAAAAACATTCATGTTTATCACACAAATATTTTCCAGTTGTGGGAATCGCACCCACGGCTTTGGTCCCAGAACACAGGGTCGCTGCCCACTGCTCCAATTGGCCGTCTATAACAATTGCGATAAAAAAAGAAAAGAACTTTTATTTATTTCAGCCGATGACAGCCGATTGTCGCAGTGGGCAGTTACCCTACTCGGAGTCCAAGGTTGCAGATTCAATTGGGAATTTTAAAATGGGAGGAGAAGTTATATTATCGATGGAAAACAAGCTATCTAATAATGAATATGATAAATTTTCAAGGAGTATATGTTTTGGCTGTTTTGTTTATAGAGTTCAACGCATGTGAAGCTACTCCTCGTAAAAATACTATTTTTTAAACTTTTTATTCAAGCAGGTATTTTGTTACCTATATTTCTTTTCTATTATGAAGGGTAAATGCATTCTAAATAAATAAACTACAATTAAAGAAATTTGAAAGAATAAATAAATTGATCATTATATTACCTCACAGAGACCAGTCCGTGAATTAAGCTAGAGAGCCCCGGTCTCTGAAAGGCTGATTAAATTAAATGTCTGATTGTTTTTATTTTACAGCAACTGAGCACTTGACTGCAATCTCACCTGGTGGTAAGTTATGATGCAGTCTCAGATAGTTGTGGGCTAACCTGTCAGGGAGTATGGTAGTCATACCCCTAATCGGTTTACAAGCGACATCGCACCGGAACACTAAATAACTCAGCGGCACGTCTTTGTCGGTAGGATGGTAACTAGCGACGGCCAAAGCCTCCCACCAGAGCAGACCAGAAAAAAATCAGCAATTATTAATCCCTGCCGGGAATCGAACCTGCGATCTCGCACTTAAATTCACAGTGCTAACCGTTGCGCCAGGGAGGCCTTCAAATTACCGAAAAAGAATATAGAACGCAGAATTTAATCATACGTGTTACTAGATAGGATACATTTTAGTTATCCTATTGTTCTCTCTAAACCCCCCCCCCCCCCTGGGGCTATCACCGCTACAAGAATAAGTTATTACCTACTTTTAATTAGTGTACAATAACTGTACCCTTAACCAGTTAAAATTAAATTAAATAAATTGTGATCAGTGACCAGCGTCTCAGTAACTAGGGCTTAGTACATTTGCCTCCACGATGACATTCACATCTGAATCATCAACGTATTTTATCTATCTTTATGTTACGCATGAAGCCTGTTTCCTCCATATCAAAGCTAATTAAAATGCTCATACCAGCGGGATGGGCAGATCTAGAAACTAAATGCTAACTAGGTTATACCGGGCTTATCTTGTAGAGATCTGAACAAACAAGATAATTTTATTCGTTATTTATATGCTACTAACTGCGCCTCCCAGTATTACCCGCGGACAAACAAAGAAATAATAACTATAAAAGTGTCAGTTAAAACATCGCTAAAATAATTATTGCTAGCACAAAATTTAAATGCAAATGTGTTGGTTCGTTTGTTCAACCTTTACGCCGCAAATAAGCAATAAATCCACTTGATTTTTGGCATAAAGTTAGTTGAAAGGTCGGAGAGTAACATACTACTTTTTATACAATGAAACTAATGAAATGAAAACTAATGGTTCCCGGGGGATTTTCAGGATTGCAGTTAAGAGCTAACTTTTAGTAAAAAAAAAAATATTAGTAAAGGCGGGCACTGTTGCCCGCGTTCTTCGTTCGCCTTTACTAATATTTTATTATTTATTTATTATTTATTTTATATATTATTTATTTACTTACTAGTGAAGAAATAAAACATATATTATGTATAATATGTGTGTATAATTAGAATTTATGAGTAAGTAGTTTAATATTATTATTTTATATATATATACATATATATTTTAAACTTTAATCAATTTCAACCCGTTCCTTCGTTTTTTCCTAACGTCAAAGGTTGTCTGGAAGAGATCGCTTTAGTGATAAGACCGCCTTTGCACACTCTATTTTCTATTCTAAGTTTCTTCTGTATATGTGTTTATATAAAATGTGTGTGTGCAATAAAGATTTCCAACAAATAAACATATCAAACAAAACACTTTTGTATCAATTTACTTACTTTTTAGATTATAATTGCTTCAATATACAGACATGATCCACTTATTTTTATAGTATATGTTAAAAAGGTAGCTGAGTTCACAGCCGAGACCATAAGGTTCGCTTAAGGTAGGATAATAAGGTTTACTCGTTTATGTTTCTTCTTTTATAATGATGTGGTTCGTCGTCGTACAGTTTCAACCGTCTTTGCAAAAAGTATATTCATAATTTAGTCAAAATAACGCAAGCAATTAACTATATGGTTTTTTTAGACAGACCTCGTTCAGGGAAGTCGCCATGATTATTTCTGCCGTCAATTAACATTGCTGAGTTCCGGTCTGAAGGGCGTGGTTTCCGGTGCAAATACAGGGAAATGAGGCTTAGCACGCCTCTGGTTGATAGACACAAGGTGGCACGGCACTTTATAGGATACTACAGGGCCCGGGTCTCCGCTCAGAATGAGAAGGGTTTAGGCCGTAGTCCACCACGCTGGCCAAGTGCGGATTGGTAGACTTCCCACACACTTAAGAACGTTATGGAAAACTCTCAGGCATGCAGGTTTAAATTGCTTAAATCAAAAACCCTCATAACTCCGAAACGTCAGTGGGGCTCGGTCTCCACGAAAGGAAAAGCGAAGCCTTACCCTCCAGGCTATCACCGCTTTGACAAGCATACCTGGGTCAAAATGTATGTATGCAAAATGGGTCTATATAGTAAGGAAACTTTTGTAGCATTTCTTTATATTTACGTGATTGTTTATATAAAACTAAAGTAAACCTCTGTTATTATTTGGTTCACCACCACCGACCACGACATTATAGTGATACGTTAAATCCCTATCCCTATCCCTACTAATATTATAAATGTCAATGTAAGTTTGATTATTACGCTTTCACGCAAAAACTACTTAACCGATTCTCATGAAACTTTGTACACATATTCTTGGAAGTGTTAGAAATAATATATGATACTTTTTATCCCGATATTAAGCTCGAATCCGGAATTCGGAGAGGGGATGAAAGTGTTTGACAATTTTACACCATAACTCCGACAAATTATTACCGATTTAAATAATTATTTTTGTACTATAGAGGTTATAATATGTGTTAAATTTAGCCCAAATTTTGGTTGGAGATAGAGGACAGAACTCCTCAGCGGACAGCAGCAAACCCCTCATTTAAGACTTAGCGATACTGAATACTTGATTTTTTTTTTTGGATCTACAACTAAATTTAATGCCACATCAAAAAACAAAATCAAACGCAGACAATGTCGCGGGCAACAGCTTGTAAAGTATATACCAGTAAATTTTCCTTGTTTACTTTTGACAAGATTACGCAACATACGACATATATTATATTATTTGGATATTATTTCCTCTGTTGCGCCAGTGCTCTGAGAGTTGATAAAGCTGTGGGATAAGATACATTTTTATCCTTTCCCCGGGGATATAATTGTCTCCTGCCCATGCTAGCCGAGTAGGCTATCTGCTTTGTCCGTGAACGAAGAAATTTGAAATTTTGAGATTACTTAAACAATGCGTTTAAAAGAGCGGGGTCGCCTCGCCTTTCTTTCGCCTTGAGACCCAAACATCCATCGGCTCTCAGAGCTTCACTTCAGCGTCGCGACTTGATGAGCTATGACGGTAGTTCTTCTACGGATGTCCTAATTTCTGACTTGATCACGTAGAGATACTCCTAGCTTTGCCCCCTCTCTCTCTCTCTCTCTCTCTCTCTTCTTATAATGATTAAAGTAAGCGACCATGTTTCAGATCCGTAAGTCCTCACTGGCAACACTCACTGTTTTATTTAGTTATTTATTTAAGACTTTGTTCTTCAGGCACTAAGGGATTTCGGAAGTTTTTTTTTTTTTAATCACTAAAAGTTAGCCCTTGACTGCAATCTCACATGGTGGTAAGTGATGATGCAGTCTATTATGGTAGCCGGCTAACCTGTTTGGGAGTATGGTAGTCATACCCCTACTCAACATTGCACCGGGACACGAAATCGCTTAGCAGCACGTGTTTGTCGGTAACGTGGTAACTAGCTACGACCAAAGCCTCCAGACCATACCAGAGAAAATTTAGAAATTATAATCCCGAATTGCGACTGCTGGGAATCGAACCCGAGACCTCATACTTCAATTCACAGCGCTCGCTGCGCCAGGGAGGTCGCTGCGTCAAAACTATGTATTCCGAACGCTGCCCATCCGTTCAAGGTGAACTGCCAGATCTAATCGATTGAACTCAACAAAAAAAAAATAAGAAGAAGAAGAAGAAAAAGTATTTATTGCACATACAAATATAAAACCAGGTTAACAAAAAAAAACGATAATATACATACGTACAAAGGCGGCCTTATCGCTTGAAGCGATCTCCTCCAGACAACCTTTGGTTGAAATAACATATTAGAGAAAAGGGGAAAACGGGATAGTGCAATACTTAAATTGTGCTAATTATAAACATTACATATACAATACATACTAATACTACATATATATAACATATATATTTATACGATGAAATAGCCACGAGGACGCAAAGGATCTCCTTGAAGAACACCTACTTCCCAAATCAATCCGTTGACAATAATCAATAAAGTGCACAAGTATTGTTGTAATCGATTGTGTTGTCAAGAAGCATGCATGGGGGCCGAGCTATTGTGGTGTTTTTTCCACCGTTTTCACAGTGAAGGGACTGTGTGAACCGTCGCGGACCAAGGTCGGCGCTGCCAAAGGCTGATTAAGCCGCAAAAAGCAATTCTAACATGTTTTTCAACATTATTGTCTACAAAGTGTGGTTTTCATTTTACTCAACACGAATTCGTCGCATCATAGGTTATTACCTATTTGGTTGTGTTAGTAAAACGAGCGAACTATAATCGATGAGTCTTCTACGAGTAGCACGGCGATCCACCGAATCCAGGGCATCAAGCTGATACTTGGCAGAGCCATCCCATAAATGGGAACAGTACTCCATGCACGATCGAGCTTGAGCTTGGTACAAGGTAAGAAGCTGTTCAGGCGGCAACCACGACCTTCAGACACAAACACAAAATCGCAAAAATGCTGCTTTGCAGTCAAAAAAATCATGACAAGCTCTGCCACAAAAAGCTGTACTACTAATAAAATTAATAAATAATATTTTTAAGATTTCGTATTTGACCAGCGTTATCACACACGGAAAGATATTCTCGCCAGTCGCCCACACAAAAATTCTTATCTCACACAGGCAAGCGTGGAAACAAATCAAGACGCTAATCCTGGAATCGGGAAGCCCATAATTGGTGTTAAATGAAACACGGGCCGGGACCCGCGTGAATGGAATCCGGCGATCGTAGATGACCGCGGCTGCGTACTGATGCTATCGCGACACCTAGACCTCGCTCACCTAGACCGTCGACCAACCAATGTACTATACGGGAGATACGACCGTTTTATTTTGCTGTTGTCCTGGTCTTTTGGATTATTAATGGAAGGATAAATTATAAATCTAACGGCAAATAAATATTTAAGATGTTTTTGACACATTTTGATTTGTGACAGTCGGATATTTAAAAAAAATCGTATCTACCTTGCGGTACAATGAAATAGTGTATGTATTCAAAATACAAAATTTCAAAAATGTTTTATTCATGTTGACCTTATCACAGGCACTTATGTAGCATTCATACATTTAACCTGTTAACACTAATGCTAGGTGCTCGTGATAACTTCATTCGTTAACTTAAAACTAAAGCTAGGAAGGTTCCAAACCCGCCCTGGTCTTAGTTGAGCGCACAACAAGCTTAGCCAGGTTTTTTTTGTTATCACCATATTACGAATCCTATGACATTAACTATTTGCGCCGACTGCCTTAGCAGTAGTACAAATTTTAGAGCTCTCCCGGGAAAGTACTACCTACTGTAGTACATGCTACAAGTACATGCTTATAAGCCGCAGCAATGGACTATACTGCCGAAAAACAGCAATGCTGTGTTCCGGTCTAAAGGATGCAGTTGCCGGTGTAAATACACCCAAGCCTCAGATTAATGGACGCAGAGCGGAGCTTTGCTTTTCCACTTAACATCTGCTTGGTACCTCAATAATTACTATATAAAAATGTCTGGGAAGTTGGCCCGCTACTGTCAGGTGAAATAGCATGTCAAGGGCTAACTTGTAGTAAATTAAATTAAAAATATGATAATAATGAAAAAGGTTAATAAACCTCTCGACAACTTCTTGTGTCCTGGTAACCCAGCGCCATTAGATCAAAGAGACGAGACTTAGTTACTAGGAAAGTAGATAGCTCCGAGAGGTTATTTGGAAAGAAGTTAATAAACTTTATGACAGCTGGTGACCTGGTATGCCAATGACATTTACTCGTAGTTCCGTAGAAATTCTAATCAGCTACAAGGAAAGTAGAATCTTAAAGTGCTTTTTAAGAAAAAGGTAAATCAACCATTTTACAACTTCTTCTGTCCTGGTAACCAAACGTCTATAGATCATGGAAGAAACTAGAATTATCTACTAGGAATGTAAAAAGCTTCAAGAGGTTATTGGGAATTAAGTTAATCAACCACTTGACAACAGGTGACCTGGTATGCCAACCACATTGGCTAGTTCTGTAGAAACTAGAAATGGCTACTAGGAAAGAGCTATCTCCAAGAGCTCTCGGATAATCAACTTTTGGCTTGACGTCAAAAATAAGGTATGGGCTAGCAGAAGATTACCATAATCTTATAATAAACAAATTGGCCTGTTTCCGCACGTATCCACTTCTCCCCTCGGTGGAAACGCACACTTAGGTGCGTGTGTTTTCGAGTGTAGCGGAAAATCGGTGGTAGTTGGTAATTGCGAGTTATCTGCGCATTGTTCGTATGCGGCACAAGGCTGCGTCGACGTGTGAGCGTACACCATTGTCCGCTTCTGATCCCCGCGTGCGATCGAGATTGTTTTGACGATCTAATTGATCTATTTATTTATGTTATTTAAATTCAACTATAACATACTAATATTGTTATAAGCGGTGAAAGCCCAATGGTTAGAAGTTCGACTTCACTTTCGTGGGGCCGATTTTAAATCCCGGCAGGCACCTCTAACTTTTCTCAGTTATAAAGAAGCAGGCTACTTCGCTCTCATCTCTCACAAAACAGAAAAAATCTAATGATTGTTAAACTTCTCGTCGGCTCTTCTCGGTAGAATCGGCGATCCGAACCGAGGTAGAGTCACAACAATCAGACTGATTTGTCGTTTGTGCTTATTAACAAGGCTAACTTGTGTAGGACTTCGACTTTACTTTCGAGGGGGGCAAGTTCGAATTCCGTCGCGCACCTCTAACTTTTCTAAGTTATATGAGTTTTAAGCAATTAAAATATCACTAGCTTTAACGGTGAAGGAAAACATCGTGAGAAAACCGGCATGCCTGAGAGTTCTCAATAATGTTCTCAAAGATGTGTGAATTCCACCAATCCACACTGGGCCACCTACGGCCTTAACCTCTTCTCATTGTGGGAGGAGGCCCATGCCCTGGAGTTGGCCGGTAACGAGTTGATATGATGATGATGACTAGAAATAAATGAATATTAAATTTTGAAGGCAGGGATTTAATTTCAATGCCATGCCTAACAGTTCAGCCCACTAGCATCTTAGACAATAAACAGGTGAGTTAAAGTAATTTTAGTTAGAATTAAAGTAACTTATAGTTGAATAAATAAAATCTTAGTTTTGATTAGCGCAACTATAGATATGCTTGATCAACCTCAAACACAATAAATAAAGTGTTACAAAGTTTAACATTAATTGTTTGTACAGAATACATTAACTGTTCAACGCCCTTTATTCTTTAAGAATTGATTGCAATACGTGAATAATAAACATTATGGCGGTACATTAACGTTTTATTTGAGTTTTTATAGAATTATGACTTCTAAAATTTCTAACATAAGAATTCCAATCCAAGTAAGATTTGAATAAGACTTGGATGACCGTTTATCCAATGAAACATATTCTACAATGAAATTTTATATTTTCAGAATGATGTAATAGGAATTATAATATGAATAACAACAATAGTATGGACATATAAATACACTAGGTGTTGCCCGCGACTTGTTTTAGTTTTTAAAGCATATTTTAAAGCTCGAGTTGAGCTAAAAGTAATACATTAAAAAAGAACGCTGAGCAAAAATAAATAGTAATGCGGGCGGGCAGTACTTCTCGGTGTGTCACTGTATATTATGTACGTTAAATGATGAAAGTTTTCTTTATTCCACTAAGAGTAAGCCCTTGCCTAGAATCCCACCAGGTGGTAAGAGATGATAAAGTCTAATTGTCTAAACCTTGACGCGGGAGTTAGTCAGGACCTAAAGAAATGGCATAAAAGGAACAACGATGGCTCTCACAGGCGCTCAGTGGAAATGGAGTATTCAATATCTACCTCTTCACAATAGGAAAAGCTCCAAATGAAGAATGTTTCTTCACTTATAGACACGCTAACTCACTCGGGGACACGTCATTGCCGGTTTTATAACAGGATTTGTAACCGGAAAAAGTCGCAGGTAACTGCTAATTAAAGATATATATATCTAATATATATATATATATCTTTAATTAGCCAGCAGCAATAAATAAATAAATAAATACACTACGACAATACACACATCGCCATCTAGCCCCAAAGTAAGCGTAACTTGTGTTATGGTTACTAAGATAGCTGATGAATATCTTTATGAATATAATACACGTAAATACTTATAATACTTATACTCATAAACACCCAGACACTGAAAAACATTCATGTTCATCACACAAACATTTTCCAGTTGTGGGAATGGATTGACAAAAATGGATATTGATATATATATAGATGGACAAAATCAACAAATAACCAACGTTCCCTAGTTGTTGTGGCAGACACGCTCACGTTTAACAAGACACTGCCCTCGCTAAATGTACTCTATTGTTCTTAATTTGAATAAATACATTTTTAACGATCTAACTGACTTTTAGATCTACTAACAGCTTCTTATTCCAACGTATTATGGTTTAAAATGTCATAATAGAAAACAACCCTTTACGAAAAATCTTGGGGAGTTACTTTTTTGCACTGACAGGTTTCGAGGTTATTACAATCGCATAAAGGTCACAATCGCTTGGCGGGTGTATCAATTTACATTGAATAGAGTTGTAAGGAAGGATTAAGTGCGATTTGAAAGGTGACTTTTTGTTGGCAGATAATATCTTAATATGTTTATAATAAATGGGGGTTACGCGTAATCTGTAACTGTGTCTACGGTGTTTTGTTAAGGTTTTTTTCATTGATGATATTTCGCACCTTTACCGTGGTTATTCTATAGGATAAAATTTGACATGGTGTGTTTTAAATGGATACTGTCTGTTTGCGGAAAGAATCTACGAAATGTATTAGTTACGAGGTAATCAGATTTATTAAAATGTTGCGTATCTTTTTTATACCACCACAATTTAGCCCTTGACTGGAATCTCACCTGCCGGTAAGTAATGATGCATTCTAAGATTGTTGAGTTTACAACTTATATTAAAACTATACCCGAACGCTAAATCGGTTAGCGGCACGCCTTTGTCGGTAGGGTGGTAACTAGCCACGGCCAAAGCCAACCAGACCAGACCAGAGAAAATTCAGAAATTATAAATGCCTAAAGGCCCCAGCCGGGGATCGAACCGGAGATCCTTCGGCTTAAAACCACAGCGCTGGTAAGCGTAGTCCACCACGCTGGCCCAGTACGGATTGGTGGACTTCACACGCCTGAGAGAACATTATGGAGGACTCTCAGGCATGCAGGTTTCCTCACGATGTTTTCCTTCACCGTTGAAGCAAGTGATGTTTTAATTACTTGAAACGGTTAGAAAAGTTACAGTTGCGTGCTGGGATTCGAAATCGGACACCTGAAAGTGAATCAGAAGTCCCAACCACTATCACCGCATAGTCCACATAGTCCCAATCACCGCTTCTTTGTACCTTTTGTATTTATTAAATTAATCTGTTTACTATGTTATGTAAGTACTTTTAAATGTGTCTCATTGCTAGAGACTTGATAATTACACCTAATTAAATAAGTACCAAATTCACAAAGTCTCAAAAGCAAATACATGCGAATACTTCTAAAGGTGTCGTAAGTTTTAATGTCGAACGATTTCAAGAATACACCCCATGGAAGCGTGAATTGTATAGTTTTTGTTTGGATTTCATTAGTTTATGCGACATCACGAGCTGAATGTACTGATAGGGATCGGATGCGGGTTCGATTCCGTTTGGTGTCTTTATGGAGTTGGTATGAATAATGCGACTGTTTTGTAACGGAATTCGTGTTTATTTAATGTTGACCCTCTATGACTTAGTACAGTGGCTTTGTTAAATGGTGCTGGGTTCCATTACCAAAGGAAGTTGATTTAACAATCTTTAAAGATAAGTCTTAGTCAGACTAAAATTGATTGGTACGACACGAAACAATTTTAGTTTTAGTTTTTCCGTTAACGAATTCTTATTACCTACTAGCCCTGAGAATATAAGGTAAGATAATGATAAATGTCGACCTGGCGCAGTTGCTAGCAGTTTGGTGTTATCAGTGTAGGGCCCCGGCTTCGATTACCTAATAATCCATTAGCGTCAATTTCTCTGCTTATTATTACTTTGTTTTACGTTAACTGCGCTCGACCAATCACAAGGCTTGCTTAAACAGGCGCTTCTTATTATTGATCACACGCATGACGCAAACTCGTTTGGAGGTTTCAGCTAAACTCCACAGTTTGTCCCTGCCTTATGAATAACGGGAGAGGTTCGTTACGGATTCTGTGCTTATTTTATACGTCGATGGTTAGATAATGTTCGCTTATGCAGTGTCTTGTTTTATTTCACGGAAGATAGGAAGGAGTGAATGAATGAATAGCCTAGCCTTGTTAGGGCTCCAGGGCTCCAGTCTCCCTTTCCGAGGACCGATTTATATTTTCCGGTGCCATGATATTCTGATATAATTTCTTGGATCTATACCCACCCTTACGCAGCCCAGCCCATTTGTTAACCAATAGCATCCTTTTGGAAGATGTACTAATATAAGTAGAAAAAAAATTGTAGCTATCAAAAATACCTTCTAAATATGTTTGATGGTATGTATCTATTGGTGGGATACGTTTCCACGGATGCACTTTTCGGCCTTTCATGATCTTTTGTAGGTACTCTAGATTTATTGGGACAAAGGAAGTATCACACAAGCATTTTCCGGTAGCTGGTGGGTTATTTATAATATCCGTGGAGGAAGCGAAATATTTTCCATTCAAATGTGAAAGCACGTAGTAATTCTAAGTAGGTAATTCTATTCTAGTTATATTAAATTGAGCTTCAATTTGAGCGAACCATATCGACGACTTCTCCGCCCAAAATGTTTTGTCTTTTAATACTCTCTTTGTTAAGTTTTCTGTCAGGAGAGTTATTCGAACGGGCCACCAGATATATTCTCGGATACGGAATCAAACGATATGTTAAGCCAATAATGGTTTAGCATAACGCTCAATTCCGTATCCGCGTGCAGTCATAGGAATTTCCCCCTGGCACGAGACCAATGCAAACCACAATAAAAGTCCAATTGTGACGGGTCGTGATAGTATTTCAAATACCTGCTTAAGTGTTTACCACAGTTTAAATATTTCAAAATCAAAATTTATGTTTTTTATGAGTCATCATCATCATCATCATTATGTGTGTGATGTGTTCCAGTGTGAAGGTCGTGGTTGGCGGTGTTCAGATATGTTCCAGTGTGAAGGTCGTGGTTGGCGGTGTTCAGATGTGTTCCAGTGTGAAGGTCGTGGTTGGCGGTGTTCAGATGTGTTCCAGTGTGAAGGTCGTGGTTGGCGGTGTTCAGATGTGTTCCAGTGTGAAGGTCGTGGTTGGCGGTGTTCAGATGTGTTCCAGTGTGAAGGTCGTGGTTGCCGGTGTTCAGATGTGTTCCAGTGTGAAGGTCGTGGTTGCCGGTGTTTAGATGTGTTCCAGTGTGAAGATCGTGGTTGCCGGTGTTCAGATGTGTTCCAGTGTGAAGGTCGTGGTTGCCGGTGTTTAGATGTGTTCCAGTGTGAAGGTCGTGGTTGCCGGTGTTTAGATGTGTTCCAGTGTGAAGGTCGTGGTTGCCGGTGTTATTCCAGGGACATGAGGTTTAGAACCTACGCCACAGGTTGATAGACTCAGGGCGGCACTTTGTAGCATTGGGTAAGCATCATAGTAATCACCGGTGGTAGGAGTCACTACACACAGACAGACTTGTCGTTCCAAAAGTGCTTATATTAGGCATTATATTTTTTTATTTTTATTTAATCATGTCAATCAAATTCAAAAATGTTTTTTTCATATAGACCTTCACATCACAGGCACTTAAGAAGCGTTCATACGTTTAACATGTTAACACTAATGTTAGGTGATGGTGATAACTGCATTCGTTACCTTAAAACTAAAGCTGGGATGATTCCAAACGCGCCCAGTCTCCTCTCAGAATGAGAAAGTAGCTCTTTGTCATTCTGAGAGGAGACTGGGCCGTAGTTGACGGCCGATTGGCGCAGTTTGCAGCGACCCTGCTTTCTGAGTTCATGGCCGTGGGTTCGATTCCCACAACTGGAAAAATGTTTGTGTGATGAGCATGTATGTTTTTCAGTGTCTGGGTGTTTATATATATATTCTAAGTATTTATGTATATTATTCATTAAAATATTCATCAGTCATCTTAGTACCCATAACACAAGCTATGCTTACTTTGGGGCTATGTGGCGATGTGTGTATAGTCGTAATGTATTTATTTATTATTTATTATTTACCACGCTGCCCAAGTGCGGATTGGTAGACTTTACATACCGTTGAGAACATTATGGAGAACTCTCAGGCATGCAGCTTTCTTCACGATGTTTTGCTTCACTATTTAAAACAAGCGATATTAAAATTTCTTTAATTATTAAAATTTCTTTTGCTTATATTAAAAATGCACATAACTCTGTAAAGTCAGTTATGCGTGCCGGGTCTCGAACTTGGTCTGCATGGAAGGAAAGCTGGAGCCTTACCCGCTAGGCTACTACCGCTTCTTGAGTTCGCTTTTTTACGAGTATTTGCATGATAAACATTTAAAATTCCGTCGCCTAAGACGAAAAATACGGATGATTTTGAGGGTCTAAATGACGCTCGAAAATCGTCCTTATTTTTACATAGTGGGTAAAAGTAAAGGAAGCTAAGAAAAATAGAAAAGCTTTACGCATACTGACTGAAAACTTAATTGACAAAACGCCCGCGCACGTCTCACTTTACACCCGTGAAATATTGCTAGCTCACAAACTTTACCCATTTTCCCCAATTTATGGTAAACGTTTAGAACATTAGAGGTAAAATAATTACTGTCCTAAAGTAATGAAGCGACTAACAACCTGTTCGAGAAACACTACTAAAGTGGAGTGGTTTTCAATAGTTCAATATTAGTCGTGTACACGGTTTGTGTATGCTCTTAATTCTGTGCTTGGAATAATACATATAATAGGATATTTTCAATGTCGAAAGTCGAAAAAAACTTATTTTATGTATGCGAAACTGATGTTGATAGCTAGAACTTCTTTCACACAACATTTTCCCAATCGTATCATTAGAAGAGAAGAAAGTGATTTTTTTTCTCGCAAGTATGATTAAATGCGTATGTTGCATTGTTACACTCTCGGCTTTCGCAGGATGTTCGCTTTTAGCTCACGTGCCTAATACTACCTCACAGTAAAATGCAATGTAACATACTTGATGCATAATCTACTATTGCATTCCTTTTGTAAGGAGTACCAATATTGTACTAAAGTATCTTTAGCATTGGCACACAAAGCATATAAATAAGAGGCTGTTTTTAATATATAATGCCCCCACCCGCGCCATAAGTCTCGCCGAACAACACGCCATTCCTAGCCCGTGTGAAACCCCATACTGTTAATATATTACGGAATTATTCACGTTATCATGTCGCATCTAGTATTTATTGTGGCCATATTGTGTCTGGCCTCTTCCCGGTGGCACCAACTAATCAATTTGTTACATTTAAGTTGTGCTTGTTGAATAATCATTCTCAGAGTTGTGATCCACTGCTGGTCACATTACTCTTAATTCACAGGAAGGGATCTGAAGTACCTGTCCCTCCAACCCTGGTCTAACTTGCATCCATTTTAAATAATGGAAATGGAGTTCAAAAGGCGGCCTTATCGCTAAGTAGCGATCTCTGCTAGGCAACCTTAGGATTAGGACAGCGAGAACGGACAGGTGGTTTAAAATTTTTATAAACCTACATTCAAATAGCTAGTTTAGCATTCAAAAAAATGAACGAATAAGAATAAAATAAAAAATAAATTTAAAATAACATATAATCAATCATATTATTTACAAAAAATACTTGAGAACATATAGATAATAAAATTGAAAATAAACTAGGTACTAAAAGTCTTCATCAATTATCAAGATAATATGCTTTTACTTCGTTTTTAAATGGTAGTAAGACAGTTAAAATTTTAAAATAAAATAAGGGGCTCCCATACAGAAAATGTATTTATTCCCCCGTTATGGATAACGGCAACGGCGATAATGATAAAGGTAATTCACAGAATATTTAGTTATATATCCATCCATTTAACACCTTAAGAGTCTCAGAGTAATGCCGTTGTTGGACGGACGGATGGACAGACGGACATCATCAATAGACAGTTCCCAACGAGAGGTTTTGCCACGCAGTAGATAGCAGTTTCGTAGACGGTGCAGTTACGAATATTCAAGTTTTTTGGCCTCTCATCTCAAGGAATGAGGGGTCGATTGGTGGGTGCAAGGACAGGTTGAAGAAAAAAGGGAAGGGCGGTCACCTACTCTTTGGACAGATACGGTGAAATCGTTGACCCAGACAACTGTGGTCGAATGCTTTCGACACGTTACCAACCGCCAAAAGTGGAGGAGACTCGCGCGGGAAGCCGTGCGATCCAATATATAAATATATAAGTTTAAGTATACTACGACAATACACACATCTAGCCCAAAGTAAGCGTAGCTTGTGTTATGAGTACCAATATGACCGATGAATATTTTTATGAATTATATATATAGTTACTTAGAATATACATATAAACACCCAGACACTGAAAAACATTCATGCTCGTCACACAAACATTTTCCAGTAGTGGAAATCGAACCCACGACCTTGGACTCAGAAAGCAGGGTCGCTGCAAACTGCGCCAATCGGCCGTCATTCAGACCACTCTGCCAAGAGTGCACGACTAAGAAGAAGATGGCAGAAGTAGCACAGAGGACGCTGCTGTCCGTTCTCCGTTGCATTCCCTAAGTCGCCTCGTATGACACCCGCGGGAAGTGGATGGTCGGGTCGGTGACAAACGGACATGACAAAACTAAAATGAATTAATTTATTGCAAGGAG
This sequence comes from Pararge aegeria, assembly GCF_905163445.1. NCBI lineage: Eukaryota > Metazoa > Arthropoda > Insecta > Lepidoptera > Nymphalidae > Pararge > Pararge aegeria. The sequence goes on along the minus strand of NC_053195.1, from coordinate 1,214,882 downwards.
GCCTACTTTATAAGCACATTTGAAACGTCAAGAATGTCTGTTTGAAGTGACTACCGCCGGTATAAAAAAGAAATAATTCATAAGCCATGCGACAAATAGCATATCGTCTAAATCTGCAAGAAGGGAACTTTGCTCATTGTGAGGGGCCGGTCAAGGCGCGGCCCGGTTCACACACAACAATCGCCTCTGTCTTTGTGCGCTTTTTATTGACGCCGCTGATACTTGATACGATTGTTTCGTGCCCACTGTTGTGCCCGCAACATTGATATACTTCAACATTCAAAAGACTTGCATCTAACTCAGATTTTTAAGGGTTTAGTAGAATAAGGATAGCTCAGTAGAAAACTACTAACGATTAAAATAAATCTTAATTCCAATGAAATAGCATTGTATTTTGTAACTATCGTTTTCCTACCGTTTCTACTCTGTCGGTATTTATGGCTATACTAGCTTTAAAGCTTGATCGGAAAATTTTGTTTTGGATGAAGACTGATTAAAGTAAACTGGTAGTGTTCTTGGTCACATCTATGTTTGATGAAAACCGGTTCGAGATGTCTGCCGCCACAAAATGGCGGATTGCATATTTTTTCACAACCTCACTATGGATATTAAATGAAAGTTCTTGACTTGTAATAATAATACACAATATACACTTGTTTCAAATTTAAGATGGCTACACATATAACATAACATTTATAATTTCCACAACTCCCTCAATATGGGTATAAAATGAAAGGGATGACTAGTCGAATAATTTATAATAAACACGGGGTTTTTTTTATTTTCAAATAATTTTATACTTTGTGATTCCTAAAACATATTATTTTATTTCATATTTGTACTGATATTTTTAATACGTCATGTTCAATAATGTGAATGATTATGACAATATCTAAAAGTGTGCGAAAATTAAGTTATTAGATTTCATACTAACGTGTTAGAAATATGTTAAAATTAGCAATATATTAAAAATTAACAGTAAAAATTGTCGAAAAATAGTTACATTTTGCATGAAATTACCAATCTTTGGTTACGTATATCAACACCCTGATATTAAATTACGTGAACTTGTTAACTAGAATTACCTAATTTAAGTACGCCTCGAACTTTGACCGTGACAAGTTAAATTAAACTAGATGGGTAAGGTTTTCTGCTATTGTTTAAAGTTAAATAACATTCACTGATTGACATCAGTTTTAACTCAAATCTATTCTAACTAAATCGATATTCTAATCCTTACTAATATTATAAATGCGAAAGTTCGTTTGTTTGCTTCATTGTCTTTTCTTCACTACCTTACTAAGCAATAAATCCACTTGAACTTCTTTTGATAGCCTTATTGAAGGAGTTGGGGAAAAATATAATAGGAATTTTATAGTGACCGCCATCTTGGATTTAAAATTTATCATAGTGTATAGTATTCTTCAAATCAAGCCCTTTCATTTGTCATACCCACACACCCACGCACACATACCCACTTCCACACCCACACCCACGCACACACGCACTCACACATGCACACACACACGTACGTACGCACACACACACAAACACGCGCGATCGCTCGCCAAACGCACGCACACTACCACACAAACAAACACCCGCAGACACGTCAAAACTTATAACGGTGGTGTTTTATAAACGCGGATGACGCCGGTAACAGCTACTAGTTATAAAGAATAGTAGTAATATTTATAAATAGAGCATAAAATAATGGAAGCCATCAAATGAAATATTTATTACCAATTAGTTGGCATCTCATCAAATTGCCATTAAAATTGTAGCAGTAACAAGAACCGGTGCTCCTAAAGACACGTCATAACAAAATTAATGGACACTAAACAGTTAATCACCTAATCGATTTATGTAATATATTAATATTAGATGGCTATTTATGGTACTACTAATTTGCGAGGTGGTGCTGCTTGCCTAACGGGTCGTATGGAATCATGGACTTCTTTGTATACAAAGTCTTAGTATAGATACATCAACTCAGTTGTGCGCGCGGCCCTATGTGTGGGTAAACCTTGTACATATACAGTGACTTTGTGTGCGTGACAAGAGGTACAGTCGGGTACAAATACAAATACAGTTATTTACGGGTTATATACGGGTTTTTTTTTAAAAAAACAGTTATTTGGTAATTTAATGTTTATTTATTGAACATTATTCTGAATCGCTACTTGAAAAATCAAATGATGAATTTTCGGATTCGCTGCTCTCATCAAGGTTAATTATGAATTCTGACTCCATGTCAAAATGTCTATAGTATTCTTCTTCTTTCTTTTGTACATGTCGACAAGTATTACCCCACATCCCTTCATCAATTTGACTTAAACATTCATTTATGAGTTTCATTATTTCCGTCACATTTTGGTCGACATTACGCGAAGCAATATAATTTTTTAAAATTCCCCACACATTTTCTATGGGGTTTAGTTCAGGATGATATGGTGGCAATCGAAGAACTTTTATGCCATATCGCTGAAGTATGTCATCAATCTTGTAACAGATATAGTTTTCTTTATTTTTTTTAATCAAATCATACAGTTCAATTTTTTTCATATCTTGATTAAAAGCTATATTTTTTTCTGTCAGCCATCTCTGCATTTCTATTTTTTTGGAATTCGAATTTGGGGCTCTGTCATTTTGAACGTTATGGTATGAGGCATTATCAAGCACAACCACAGAGTTAGGTGGAAGATTCGGTACTAGACGTTCTTTTAGCCACTTTTCATAGTTTTCCGCGTTCATGTTAGAATGGTAATCACCAGAAACACTATTTGCTTTGTATGTCAATAGTGCGTTAGGTACGAAACCTTGTTCTGAACCAGCATGCACAATGATAATTCTTTGTCCTTTCGACAGGTTTCTCTTTAAAGGTGGTCCATCTTTATTACCCCATCCTTTGTTTTGAACATGATTAGTTAAGATATAGCTCTCATCTGTATATACGATACACCGATTTTCTTGACGGTATCTGAGTAAATTTTTTAGGTAGGAAAATCGTAGTTTTAGGATGTCATGCCGCTCTATAATAACACGTCTGTTATCCACAGTTTTTCGCCATTTGTATCCCAACTTTAACAAAGCTGTACGCAGAGTCGAAATACTTCCATCATAGTTAAGTTTATCTTGAAATATTCTTTTCAACTTTAGCAAGGTAGGTAACTCACGATGTTCTAAATGGTAATTTTGAATAGTGGAACGTATAACATCAACGTTAAAGTTGTCTAATTCTAACTTCTTTAAACGTTTTTTACGGTCTTTATGCGGAGATTTAAACTTAGAGTCAGATTCTTTTCCTTCAGCCAATATATTAGTAACTGTTCTCTCTGATACCCCCACTGCCATTGCTGTTCTTTTCCGTACGCTATTTAAATGTTCACTTAGTTTCGATATTAAAATTGGACTTGCACTGCAAACTGGATCACTTACTAGTTCCAATATATCTCTCGCATCTATTTTCAGAAATTCGTATACCTTAGCAATGGTTTCTCGAGTCTAAAACAATAATACGTAAACGTCAACAAGGATATATTTTTTCGTATATAGAATCATAATAAATACCTATTCATTACATCTAAATTTAAAAATAAAAAATATTTACCTGACTCCTTAAACATTTTTTCCGTGAAGAACTAGACATTTTCGTAAACGACTGTACCCGTAAGAAAAAGCGATAGGAACACGTCTTGCTCGAACGACGACTGCCGCGTCACTGCCACACGAATGAAAGTTGTATATTTACAAGCGCACGCACACATAGGGCCGCGCGCACAACTGAGTTGAAGTATCTATACAACGTTATTGCAATTTGTGAAACCAGCTTGTATTTACGATTTTCTCTCAAAATGATAAGGATTAGGAGTAGGGTTACCAGGTCGTCAATCCTAATGCTGGACTTGACAGACTAGCCGGTTTAGCCAGACATTTCCGGATGCCGTACATTATTTAGGATTTTATGTCTCAGTAGTAATAGGTATGACAAAAAAAAGTAAAATAAAGCTTAATACGAGACACAGTCAACTCGCCTGCTTGCTCGTTTGCTAAATATAAAAAGTATAACAAAAGCCGGACAAGCCGGACACCGTTTATTTTTGACACCCAATTGACATGCCCAACTATGTCCGACATTACACGGATGCCTGGCAACGCGTCGTTTAAGGGGTAGGTAGATAAACGAACTCCATGAAAACTGGCAACGCATCGATGGCTTCTTTAGTGCTATGTTCATAGGTAGCGGGTACTACGTAAATTAAAGTGATTTAATTTTTTTTATCAAGAAGTTCTTATGGAGTTAAGATATTGCCCTTATCACCCCGCGTGCCTTGGACATGCCTTAACGTACTCTACGTTAAGGCATCGGTCACCAGTAGTATCCACTCCTACGAAAAGTTGTAAAGAGTTGTGAAGAGTTCTACAACTACTTGTCCTACAAATAAATATTAACATGCCGACTTCAACAGCGAGGCTCTCCAATAAGTCGAGTTTTTTATCAATATAAATTATCTTTAAGGCATAGCCCGTTACTTTTTTCAAAAAATAAAAAGTTCCTTTGTCCACCAATCCGCACTAGCACCAATCCGCACTAGTCCTCATTGTCGGAGGAGACCCATGCTCTGTAGTGGACCGGTAATGGGTTGATATTTTCTGTCCATCTCCCGTCCGTTGCTCTCGTTATTTGTCTGGCCCAGATTAATTTAAGGATACATGCTAGTTTTGCCGCGTCTATTATTTTCGTGCATACTTCGTCAAAAAGATAGGAATATACATTAGGAAAACTAATGTATATATTTTCAATTCTATGTTATATTTTAAGGCCTAGTATGCTCTTTTCCACAGAATGATGAACATATATAATCGTTATTCAGCCATTATTGCAAGCAGTGCATTGTGTCCTAAAACAGTGAAAACGCCCCGCGCATCTCACTTTACACCCGCGGAATGTTGCTAGCTCACAGCTTTTTCTCATTTTCCCTTTTTTATAATAAACGTTTGAAACATTACAGGTAAAATTACACTTTTAATTGCTAAATGGCATCAAGTCACTAATCGTTGGTTTGAGAAACAATATTAGTCGTATATACGGTTTCTGTATGTTAATTCTGTGATGTGACGTGATGATGATGAATATAAATATTATGTACTACATGATTTAATGAAGTACTTATTATTACCTACAAAAATCCCAAGGAAAACTGCCGGTTCCCATAGGATTTGTTATAAAACGTTAATAACGCATACGAAGTCACCGGCAACAGCCACTATGATATAAAAAAGGTAGGCCTGCTCCCATCATGGGGACATTTAACAAGTTAATGATGTTACCTTATAAATTATCTTATTTCACGCTTTTAAAATTGTAGCAGGCATAACACAAACCGGTATTGATGGAACATGACAGAATTAATGTACATAATGTTTCTAATTATCGGCCCGATTAGATTTCTTTATTAATTTTATTATACTTTGAGTCATAAGCGGCTCTTTAATGTTATATTTAATATTAATGGGATGGGACTTTGAGAATGCCTGAGTTAAAGGCGAAAGATAATCGGCTGTGGACAGGCAAAATAATCAGTAAATATTGTCAAGACCTTTAAGATTAATGAAAAAAAATGGCGAACACTACAATATATATGTTTATTTAAATGCATCACCTACCTCTCTTGAGCTGTGTTTAACGCCTTTGGTTGCCTGAAAGAGATCGCTATGTAGCGATAAGGCCGCCAAATTGTATACTTTTTGTTAAATTTGTATTTATAATGTATTCATTCATTCATTCATTCATAGTAGTGTTCGCAATTTTTTTCTTATTTTACTACAAGTTAGACTGCTCTAGGCCAGCTTGTTGGACCGCGGAGAAATCCCTTTTCATTCCGGAAGAGACCCGTGATACACACCCGACGCAGTATGGTTGATAACCTAGAATCGAATCCAACACCCTATGCTGAACCAACCACCTCTTATCCGATAAGACACCTCTTACCTGATGAGAGTTTATGCAGTCTAAGCTGGTGGCCGGCCAACCCGTTAAGGTATGACAATTTCATGAAACCTATAACCCTTAATCGGTATGTAATGCCGCATATAATACATAACCCTCATTCAGCCATTAATGCATGCAGTGCATTGTATACAAAAACAGTGAAAACCCCCCGCGCACGTCTCACTTCACACCCGCGGAATTTTGCTATCTCAAAAACTTTTCCCCATTTTATGGTAAAAGTTTAGATCATTAGAGGTAAAATAATTACTGTCATCTGCCTTTTCGAAACACACTACTAAAGTGAAGTGGTTTTTGATGCTTCAATATTAGTCGTGTTTCACACGGTTTCTGTATATTCTTAATGTGTTAAGAGGCGTTATATCGGAACACTAAATTACTTCGACTAGAAGAAAATGTATATAAAGCTAAATAGGTTTCCACTGTAGGTACTTTTACCCACCGGCTCTTCAACTGATTAATTGTAATCGTACGGAACCCATTAAACCTGCATCGGCAGCTTCCCTCTTTCCCACATAACCGTCGTACCGTATAAAACTATACATATCCGGAAACGGTATTTAGTGAACAAATTTTTCCGAACATCGCCATTGTTCAAAATTAGTGACTTAATTTTTCTACTCAAATCTCATGTTGTGATTAAATAATACCATAATACTATCATTATTATGGTTCAAGAGCCGGTGGGTAATTCTATGAAGGTACCTGATTGGTTAACCACGACAAATACTACGACAATACAAACATCGCCATCTAGCCCCAAATTAAGCGTAGCTTGTGTTATGGGTACTAAGATAGCTGATGAATGTTTTTATGAATATGGTACACATAAATACTTATGACTTACACCCAGACACTAAAAAACAATCATGTTCATCACACAAACATTTTCTAGTTGTGGGAATCGAACCCACTCAGAAAGCAGGGTCGCTGCCCACTGCGCCAGGCGGCCGTCAACTGCCTTGTTGGTGGTTGGTTTATCATGGGTGTAGGATTCGATTCCGGGTTATCAACCATACTGCGTCGCGTGTGTATCAAGTGTCTCCTCTAGGAATCAAAAGGGATTTGCCCGCAGTCTAACACGCTGGCTAAGTGCTGATAGGTAAACTTAATACACCTTTGAGAACATAACAATGCCCCTTAATATTAAATTGTTGGTCCCGTCGAAAGGGAGGCTAAAATCTTAACCACGAGGCTAATATACTTGCTCCTTAGATAATACATATTACTACTACGTTCAAGATCATAACGTTACCTACCTGGAGATTTCTATTAATGTTTGGCTCATTGCTTATTATTATTTATTATATTGAAATTTATTCCTATTTTGTATAATAATAAAATATCCGTATAATAGATTCGTTTTAAAGTATAATAATAATAACAAAGACGTAAAGTAAAAATGTATAATTTGAAAAAAAAAGTAAAACGGACTGTTTACTTATAATCTTTTTCCCAATAGCTCCGTGAAACTAGCCACCGGCTCTTGGAGCACGATCTGTTAAATCGACCGTGAGAATCGACACTGGGACTTCATAACGAGGATTATTTTAATCTCCAAACTTTACTACAGCGCAACTGGTGATTAATGCATTTCCATTAAAAGTGAGCGTCACCTCGCGTTCACAATCGGAGGCCAATAGAAAAATTCACGCCGATAGTAAATACGTCACTGATAATCTATATCTATGATAAAAAAATAAAACAGCGGCGTCTGTGTATAAGGAATTTATGACTTCTGTAGCGCAATGGTGAGCACTGTGGTTTTATAAGCTCGATGTCCAGTGGGGGAAATTTGGGAATTTGTAGTTTTTGAATTTTCATTGGTCTGGTGGAAGGCTGCGGCCGTGGCTGGTTACCACCCTGCCGACAAAGACGTGACGCCAAGGCTGTAAGCGTTCCGGGACGATGTTTCGTAGAACCCGATAAGTTTTATCCATCCTTAGGTTACAAATTACGAAGGAAGGTAGGTAGGTATACAAATGATATGTGATTATGCTTTGCAAAAGAGTATTTGTTCACAAAAGTGACAACCTATCTATTATAAAAAGTAGCTACTCATGCATGAGTGCGTGAGTGTGTGCGTGAGTATGTAGGTGTGTGCGTGAGTGAGTGTGTTTGTGTGTATGGGTATGTGTGTATGTGCTCATGGTGTATGTAAGGCACAGTGTGTGATCAACCACAAGTCATGTATTCAATTTAAATAATACGATTTCCTTGAGATAATATTATTGAAAATATCCATTTTAAGTAAATCCACGCGATCCCCGTGGTCGTATAAAACGTATGTATCCATCTATAGTATGCTACTCGTAGCTATCCCACTGCGAAATTTTGTGAAGTAATCCAAATATGGCTAACAAACAAACATACTCCCGCATTTATAATCTTAGCATGGCATTTATAGGTAACACCGCACTCATAGACTAGTGTAACATAAATAGTGGCAAACGAGAATTATCAGGCCATGATCGTAGGAGCCGGTCGCATTCACACCGAGCGGCACGTGATAAATCGACGACATTTATCTATATGCGATTGTATCAAAATATTTTACTTGATCTTCGGGATAAGTGTCAAGATTGTAATGGAGCGGGCTTAGTGGTGTGCCCTGTGAGACTCCGAGCCTCCTGATGTACGGATGACGCAGATATTTTATCATTAACCGTAGAGCAGCATTTGGAAATTCATTGGCAATAATTGCAAAACCTATGACTAAGAGAAAAAGACTTGGTAGAAAAATGTACAAATCAAATCAAAAAGAAAATATGTAATATACATACTAACACTATGAACTCCAAGATTGCTAAATTCTAGTTTTCACTTTTGTAAAATATTTTACTCCGCGTTGGCTTACCAGTTTTAAATAAAAAATATTTTAAAACACAGTTATTATGGTAGACTCGGTGAATTTTCTTACAAGTAATAGAAACGCAATCACCGTAATGTTAACTTAATGATTTACTTCGCAAAATCCCTTTCTTTACTCTCACAGAATATAGTTAATGTATTATTTACTAAAAGACGAACAAAACAAAAATACGAAATTCATCTTTGATTTTTTTTACCTACCTTTATTCTGACTAATTAAAATCCAATAATATCAACAATTATCACCAGGGTGTATATATATATATTTCAGTGTTGAAATAAACGATCGAACGTTAAACGTTATTTCACTTTTTCATTAGGAAATTATGGCATTTTGTCCCGACTATCGCCAATATGAAGTTCAAATATCTTCGACAAAAGACCGTTTATTGGCAGGCATCCGATGAAATTATATCTCTGACATCTTATTTATAATTTCCTATTGATCACGAGCGTTAAACATCAGTCACAACTTAGCTGCTTCAGATTTGCGAGGATTTACGAAGTCAAGCGATTTTTAATAACATTTCTTGCTATAAAAGGGATTGTTATTAATTAGACCCCATTGCGTATTAATAAATACCAGCAATTTTTATCTATTCGATTTATCTTTAGAGCTCTTTCTGCAACCTAATACACAGATGCCTAAAAAATAATAATTCCTTTTAATTTGCTCAAGTTGAATTCCAATGTTCGAGGTTCGAGGATATTACGTTATATATAAATATAAATAAATAAATATAAATATACTACGACAATACACACATCGCCATCTAGTCCCAAAGTAAGCGTAGCTTGTGTTATGGGTACTAAGATGACTGATATTTTTATGAATAATACACATAAATACTTGTAATATACAGATAAACACCCAGACACTGAAAAACATTCATGTTCACCACACAAACATGTTCCAGTTGTGGGGATCGAACCCACGGCCATGGACTCAGAAACCAGGGTCGCTGCCCTCTGCGCCAGTCGGCCGTCAAATATATATATAGATATAGATAGACAGTAAGACAGTGGTGAACTTATGTAACATTTCCAATTTGTCGCGAACCTCTCTGGCGCAGCGCAATGGTTATAGCAGGAAGGCTTTAATCCCAGCAAGGGAATTTTGGAAATTTAAATTTCTGAAATTTCTATGGTTCTGGGAGGCTTCGGCGCGTCTAGTTACCACTCTATCGACAAAGAAGGGCCGCTAAGCGATTTAGAGTCGCGATGTCGCGTAGAAACTATTTAGAAGTATTGAATTTAACTGCCATAGCCCCTAATAGGCAAGCCCGTTGCCATCCTAGACTGCATCGTCACTTACCACCAGGTGATATTGCAGTCAAGGGCTAACTTGTAGAAATAAAAATTTGCTTCGCTACAAACACACTATACGCAGGTAAAATGTTAAAAAAAAAGTTCTTATTTATACGAAACCCATTTTATTAGAGACAGTATATCGTGTGTTGGTCATATAACATATATTAATTATTTCCTATTAATATTGACATTATTGTTAATCACTTACTTTCTACTTAAATAATCTGGTCGAATTTAAATTATTGCCTCCGATTCCATGGTTCGACACTCCGGCCAAACCCAATATCGAGCAGTGTGAGTTTAAATCTACGAATTATTTTAATTTCAAGAAAATTTCTGTCAAAATATGACCCATTTCCTCACGTGCCCGGTATCCATAAGCATTGATGATTTATAAGATAATTTTTAAGCAGCAATAATCGTAAATCGTTTAGCCGCCTCGGGGTCAAAGACCCGGTTGTCGTTTCTCGTTGTGAAATTAATTAGATGAATATTTTATAATTATCACCAACAGCGGAATATCTATCGCTTTGTATTGTAATAATATAAAATACAAGCTTTTCCGGTGACGTCATACGTACTTTTTTGTGGGTTTTTTTTTTGTTTTATTTGCGCCGCGAAAACTCTCGTTTTCCGAGAAAATATCGTTTCCCAGGTATGTATGACGACGTCCCTGGCGCGACGGTGAGCGCTATGAATTTAAGAAGGAGGTCCCGTATTTCGATTCTGTCTTCTGTCGTTAATCTTACCTGATATATTTTGACGGGAGGTCGTCAGACCGTCGTCCACAACGCTAGCCCAGAGTGGACTGGTGACACATACTGGAACCTAGCATATATTACATTTTAATACCCCGGGATCTAAATAAGCTTCCAGTTAATTTGTTTGATAAGATTAAAAACACTAATAACATATGTAAGGGCAACCTTAAAGAATTTTGTTTTAACATAACTTTTTCAGTGAGATTGTTGCGTGGGGTAGGGATCTGGTATTTCATCTATGTACAAGTTGTAATCATAAACTTGCTATGTTGGGTACTGACTACTGCTTGTGATTGCAACTTAACTAAAATAAAAAAAAATGTTTTTAAAATGAATATCGTTAATCATTAATGAATACCTTGTCACATAAACTCTGTGTGGTTTGAGATGAGGTGAGTGACCTAGTTGTCGTTAATTATTTTACTCTTAAGTGGACCAATAAATTTAAAAAAATAAAAAATCTTTTCCTAACATCTTTTCCGGGATAAAAAGTACCCCTTGTTTATTTTCAGGACAACTATATATGTGTTAAATTAAACTTTTATTAATTGTGAATTGTTGATGTTTCTTGTCTGCTTCTTAACGGTAGAATTTACCTTTCAAATCGGTGACAGAGTCATAACAAACAGACATACTTTATACTATAGACGTTACTTATACTTATAGAGTTAGTCCACTTGTTGAGCCAAACACAGGCCACAAACCAACAAACAAACAAACTTTCATATTTTTAACATTAGTATCGATTTGCTCAGAAATATTTGAAACTTGATTCCGATTGAACTTTGAAACTGTATTGTATACATAAGAGATAAAATTACGATAACATTTTTTGTTCTATCATTTTATAAAACTGTTTATTGTGTAAACAAAGTCAAAAATGGAGTTGCTCACTTATTTTTTCACAACTTTTGGCTAGAGATGTCTCTCAATAAGTTCAAAGTTTATACAAAACGTAAGCTTTTATAAAAATCCTACTTCAATATTAAGGAATACATGAATGATAAAATATCCTGTTATAATATTAAAGCTTAGCTATTATTTGCTCTAACTTCATAGCACAATAGCCTTATATTATTTTACTGTGAGATGGTTATAACATAAAATCAAATTATAACCATCACCTCACAATAATGGTAACATTTTTTTTTTTATTTATATTATTTTAAAATAGTTAAATTCAAATAGTACGGTTAGCATCATTACACAAATTAAAAACATTATACAAAAGGAAGAAAATAAAATCAAAAATAAATATAATATGATCTTTCACATATAATTATATCTTATATGTGAAACATATATGCATGAACGCTTCATTAGTGCCTCTGATGAAAAAACATTGTTGAATTTTGAACTTTTTTGAATTTTAACGTCACCACGTCTGAACAGAGAATTTTTCATTATTGCTGTATATTCGACGGCCGATTGGTGCAGTGGGCAGCGTCCCTGTTTTCTGAGTCTGTGTGTTCGATACCCACAGCTGGAAAATGTTTGTGTGATGAAAATGAACGATTTTAGGTGTCCGGGTGTTTGTATTTATATTATAAGTATTTATTTATACTTACTTTGGGGCTAGATGGCGATATGTTTAGTGTCGTAGTTATTTATTTATTATTTATATATAGTTAATTCGTACATGCGCCGTGATTATAGGCATAATGAACATATTAATAAGATAAGTTATATATATATATACATTTAAAATCTATATTTATGTACAATGTATACATATATAAGTACTTTGCACCCCAGGCACTATGTTCTCCTGTCTTTTTTTATTGTCTATTTGTGTTTTGCAAAAAAGTTATTCTTTCTACTAAGTCTCCAAAACCTGGCTTACATAATTCAAGCATCAACATTTAATGGAAAACCTAGAATTGTATATTACATTTTTGAAAATAGAAAGACTTCTTTCTATTTCTATATAAAATAGATAGAATTCTTTCTATTTTCAAAAATGCTTAATAGAATTAGAAAGAACAAACTCCTTAAAGTTATGGTGCTTTTTGAATAGAACAGTAGTTATAATAACACAAGGAGTCAGGGCCGTCGGGTGAAATTGAATAATACTAACGCCATCTTTTATCTAAATGAATAATTTAGCTCTAAGGGCTTTGAGGTATTTGCTTTTAATCATTATGGTATAATAACTTCGACTATCATGCGAGGCCCGTAGCTAGGTTAAAATCTAGGAACAAGAATAAAATAAAATTTGTATTCTTCTACAGTGTAAACGCTTAAACTGTTTATTATTATTTATTTACGTTACATTTTTAGTTCAGTTTCTATTGAATATTACAGTATTTCGTGGGTGTTATCAGTTTCTTACGGAGATTTTTATATGAGTTTTAGGTTTGAAATTTAAATTCAGAACATAAAGAGTATTTATTGGCTTGTTTTAACGAAGGATTCGATTCACTTAATTCCTTGTCTGATTTTATTTAAATAGCTGGGGAACGACTAATGATATTTTTTTAAGAAAAGATTTTTTTTCCGGATTTTTAAAACCTCAGTAAACACTAAAAAAATATATTTTCTGCGTGCAAAATCAGAAGCAGAATTATTTAAATTCAGAACATAAAGAGTATTGGCTTGATTTAAAAGAGGATTCGATTAACTTAATTACTTGCCTGTTTTTTTTAAGCAGCTGGGGAGGGAATAAAGCTTTTCAAGGAAAAGATTGAATATTTTCAGGATTTCAAAAACCACTTAAATTACAGTAACACTTTATTTTCTGCGGCAAAATCAATTATTGAACCAACCCCCCTTAGCGCCGTTGATCTGGTCTTAAGCTACCGACTACGGCCCTGCCGGATAATATAAAGTTGAATACGGTAGAGCGTCCCGGCCGAAAGGTCGCGGGTTCAAACGCCGGATGCATACCAATTAGTTTTCAGTATAGCGGTATTTATTTCCTGATGCTGGATTTCATAAGCTGCTAATGGATGTGTCCAAAGTTACAACTTTATGGTGTAGAGCATTGGCGTTTAAGAAGGTATGCACAGGGTATGCAGACGATATAAAATAAAGAAAATCTCCATTACGAGTTATATATAAAATTACAAATATACTACGACAATACACACATCGCTATCTAGTCCCAAAGGAAGCATAGCTTGTGTTATGGGTACTAAGATAACTGATGAATATTTTTTATATATAATATATAGATAAACACCCAGACACTGAAAAACATTTATGTTCATCACACAAATATTGTCCAGTTGTGGGAATCTAACCCACGGCCTTAGACTCAGAAAGCAGGGTCACTGCCCACTGCGCCAAACGGCCGTCAGTAAATAATTAAGGATAGGCTTTTTATAATTCTTACGATGCCTATCCTTAAGTTTTTATAACTCGCACTGGAGATTTTCATCATTTCATAAAATCTGCATACCCTCTATGCAAACCACTGGTGTAAAGCTTTTGCATATAATACCTACCTATTCAAATTCAAATTCAAAATTTCTTTATTCATGTAGGCAGCGAAATGTAGGCCTATCACAGGCACTTATGAAGCGTTCATACATATTTGTTACATAATTATAAGGGGATGGTGATAACTTCGTTCGCCAACTTAAATCTAAAGCTACGAGGGTTCCAAACGCAACCTGGTCTAAGAAGTGTTTTTTTTGCTATCACCATATCAAATTGTCATTTAAAATAAATAAGACACAAGTATAAGCAACAACTAGAGAACTGCTTTTCAAATTCGAATAAAAATTAGAATGTTTAAATAATGTTTAAAAGATAATCCACAACTCAATTCTCCTAAAGACTTAACAATATTAATAGGACGCCAGCAATCTTTTGTTTATCTGTTACATTTACGAAAATTATAAGCGGATTACGACACCTAAGGCGATTTCCCACTTCTTTGGATTTCTTAGAGCTCTATTTCTTTACAGCTTATTATGTTTTACAAATAACTGTCCCCTATAACATATGGTTAGGTTAATCCATCAGGTAATGATTTACTCGATAAGAACGCATGAAAAAACAGGAATGAACTTGCAGCTACCATCTTCCCCACTATCTATGATAAAAAATATTAGGTAAGTTGATTGCATAGGCATCTTATTATTGATATATGGGTTATAGTAATTAAATATATATAAATTAATGTATTTATAAATAAAAATAAAAATAAATAAATATTATTTTCTAAGTGTTTCTTTTTTGTTTCAACTTTAATTTTATTTTTATTTTCTGTTTAATTTAATTCCAAGTTGTGTACACATACTTTGGGTTGTAGCTTAGAACAAAACTTGTTATAACTTATATTTAGATCTACTTTTAGTTATTACCTGTTTTGTGCACCTAATAACAATAAACAAATAAAAAAATAAACAATACACACATCGCCACCTAGCCCCAAAGTAAGCGTAGCTTGTGTTATAGGTACTAAGATGACTGATGAATATTTTTATGAATAATATACATAAATACTTAGAAAATACATATAAACACCCAGACACTGAAAATGCTTATCACACAAACATTATCCAGTAGTGGGAATCGAACCCACGGCCTTGGGCTCAGAAAGCACGGTCGCGGCAAACCGAGCCAATCGGCCGTCAAATATATAAGTGATCTCAGCATATCGTTTTTGGGAAAGTGCAGAAAACCTTTGTGGGGCTGAGTATATGCTTTTATAACATGATACCGAAGGTAATATTAGATTTTCCATTAAATAAGTTTAAAGAATGTATAAAAACACTATTGTTTTTATTAAATGTGTTTTTATCATAATAATCATGATACCCATTACCGGTCCTCTACAGAGCACGGGTCTCCTCTTACATTGAGAAGGGGTTAAAGCCTGAGTCCACCACGCTGGCCCAGTGCGGATTGGTGGACTACACAAACCTTTGATAACATTATGGAGAACTCTCAGGCATGCTGGTTTCCTCACGATCTGGGGAGTGATCTTTAATTGCTTAAATAAAAAACGCACATAACTTACAAAAGTTAAAGCTTCGAGCCAGGGACCGTCCGTCCCACTGAAAGGAATTCTGCTTATTTTCTTCCGCTTTAGCTTTCCGCTCTTATTTTTTTATAGTTAATAATTGATGGGACAAGCTTTCCATCAAAAGGTTTATTCCCTTTGAAATACGTTTATTAATAAAATTAGATGTGTTAATGGCAAAAATAACCATGGTAGTAGTACTTCACCGGACAAGCTCTGTCACAAAAGGCTCCACCACTTTTAATTGCTTTTATGAGCACGTAGTAATATTTTAAAATATGTATATTTACCCTTTAATGACTGGGGATTTAATTTAATCTGTTCATATTTTTATTATTTAATTGTTTATATCAGATTTGTGTATTAAATAAAGATTGAAAAAAACAAACAAATATCTAGGCGAAAAAAATACTATCATTAATTCGCAGATTCTTTTTACATTAGGAGATATTGTCAACCGGAACTAGACCCCACTCCATCTGCTAAACCGCTCCCTAAAATTCCGATACGACACTTCGAGAAACCAATAAGAGGTGTAAGTGTCGCCTCTTATAACTTAAACGCTTTCCATTGAATGGTTCTGCCAAACAGAAATAAACAGTAGTAGGCATTACAAACCATGTTTTTTTTCCTGTACAAATTATCCCCTCAATGCAATCTCTAAGGTTGTGAGTAATGATGCAGTTTAAAATGTTAAAAAAAAACAACTCGTTAGGTTGTGGCATAAATATATTAAATACTTATATTATAATAAATACTCCGCGGCATCATACCAGAACGCAAAATGGCTTGGACGCACATCTCTTTCAGTAGAGTGAAGACCTTATAAACTGGAGAATTAGTCCTGTTGGGGTTTGAACCCAGGACATTCCACCAATAAGATAACAACACTCACCACTGCACCAGGGAGATCCACGACTCCAGAAGTTCATCATCTTCAAAATCGTTAAGTCGTTGGTCTATATTTACTTAGTTGAAACCAAATACATGTTAAAGTTTAAGTTAAAATAAAGTAGCTTATTGACCATGTAATTACGCTGGATAATAAAAAGGTTTAAAGTATAAAAAAAGTTCTGGCATTTATTTTAATTCTATTCATTTGAATATTTATAACACTTCAAATTTGGTTTGGTCTAATTTTCTTCACACTTCTTTTCAGGGTGCCAAGGTTGTTGAAATTAGAAAAACTGAGAAGAACTTTCCAAACTGTATTACCTATTTACCGTAGTTTGAGTGAAAATATTTATGAGATAATGATGAATGATATTTCTAAATGATTTGAGGGAGCTCTCTAAAGCTACATAACTTAAAATGCACTTGTTAAGATCATATAGCCAACAGCAAAACGGTCAATGCTATTTAAAAAGTTCGTGAGGCGTAACCCGTTATAAAATGACAACGGGCATATTTGCTATATGATATAACATAACACACGCATTGGCGACTTTTTTTTTCTACAGGTCAACGCACTTATCCATTCAAGCCCAAACGATTAACTAGTCAATCAAAAATTGTCTTTAGGTTACTTTAAATAAGGTGGGTATTCGAATGCGGGCAGGTGCATATTAATCAAATAACATCGTGTACATAAATCGAGGCAAGCTCCCTAAAGTATCATAGTATCGGATTAACAGGCCTTAAACGTAAGACCGATATCTGAAGTTGGATGTGTTAATTCAACTTGGAGAAGATGATAGGATTTTAGGGTTCCCTTAAGAGATACGCACGAACCTTTAAAGAAGTAAGCCATTATTCTGGAATAATCGACTTAGATGATTCGATAACTATTCAAAATAAAAATAGACTACAGACTATCCTTAATTTTTTTGGGTGAACCACGAGAAAAATATTTTAAGGTGTCATGATGTTAAGTTTAAGTGTATCTTAATAAAGAGACCTTTTCCAAAACGGTATTATTTCAGCTGATAATTATATACGTCGTAGAAGACTGTGTGAGATTTAAGTGAGTATTCTGATCTCGTAGTCTACAAAACGTCTATGAGATATTAATGGGAAACACTCAGGCATGCAGGTTTCCTCACGATGTTTTCCTTCACTTCAACCGAACATTTGCACCGGTAACACTGCTGCCCGTTACCAGTCAGATGAATTTGGAACATCTGGACAAAGAATGGTTGTACCGCCAGTGGCGTGCATAGAGGGTATGCACAGGGTATGCAGGTGATATAAAATGAAGAGTAATAATACAGTACGAGTTAAAAATACTTAAGGGTAGGTTTTTAAAACTCTTACAATGTCTATTTACAATGTTTATTTATTTATTTAAAAATCTGCATACTCTGTGCATACCACTGTATGCGCGCCACTGTTAATACCGCCATTGGTTGGTCGTCAGAGCCTCGTTGGTAAGTCGGCAGGGTGTACCACGGGCAGGTGAGGTTGACAGTTCCTTCACCGTTCAATATTTTAGCTGCTTAAATTAAAACGCACTTAACAACTTAACGAAGTCGAAGTCGTATCAAGTACCTGCTACTTCTTTCTTACAGTTACAGTTCTTACAGTTTTAAAGGGAACTCCTAATTAATATGGAATAATTCCCACTTAGCTCCAATATAGACCAATAAATATCAGAGGGGTCCGTTACTCAATACCACGGTATCTTGTAACGACGTACTTAGGTCCAGTCGACACAATAAATATGCTGCTGCAGTCAAACTAATAAATTTATTGTAAAATTAAGATGTATGAACGAGATCTAATCTCGCGCGGTGATTTATGTATTGAATAGATTTATTTTGTATAAAAAACGTATAGAATGCCGTCCCAACTAATGCGGCCTTCTTGTACTCCTTTTGGGATTTGAATTTTTAATACAATTTAAACTGTTTTAAATGTCTTCTTTAGACGACTTTTCTGGGGTACTGACAGCTTATGTTGTGCATTTTGTTGATAAATGTATGATGGATTATAGCTAGCTAATTTGACTATATAGATAGCCTATTGGTTAGGGCCTCCCTTTGGGGGGAAATCCCCGGCATTTTATGTAAGTAATGAACAAAAATATCGAGGTTTTCTGTAATAGGGTGAGAGTTGAATTCGTCACTTAATCGGTATTTCAATTGATGCAAACAATAAAAATAAAAAGAAGAAAATTAAAGAGATTATTTTTGACGATGTTAATAATATGGTTTTGTTTCAATTTTTCACTTTGGTACGGAACATCTTTTGTGCAAATTCAATTCAATTTGCTTTGCTGTTTTTTTTTTTTTTCGGCCACCACGCGTTATTTGGTGTTACGCGTTGAAGTCTTTTGAACGGAAAGAACAAAAGAATGAAATTCACTCTATTTTTACCAGATATCTCCCACACCGAGTCTAAGATGGTAGTGGGCTTACTTGTTAAAAGTAAGTCCACTACCATCTTAGACTGCATCAACTTATCTGGTGGTAATTGATGATACGGTCGAAGACAGTAATTCATTAATGTATGCAGTAGTGATATGGTCTTGACTGCAATCTAAACCCCGTGCAGTCACAGGCTAACACGTAGCTTAATAAAAATAAACAATTTTATAGACTCTCAAAGACAGTCTTAAAAATTGTTACGCATTGTAGTGTAGTGCATTAAAAATTTTAATAAATTACCTACTAACATAAAAGTAATATAATAATAATATCTATTTATTTGCAAAACTGTGGGTACACAACAAGAACACATTTCATTAAACAGACCCTTCACAATCGACTGTCACAGACAGTGTGCAAATGTTTATAAAAATAAAAAAAGTAAAAATATGAATTACATTACAATTTGAAGAATAAAAATACAATAATCAGAAATAAGTAATAATGGCATTTTAAATTAATTAGGCAAATAATACAGTTATAAAAGTTAACTAAGTAGGTATATTGATGTCACTAAGGTATTCTTTAACACTATAATAGTTTTATTATAGTATTTGCAATTCATTCCAACTCAAAAAATGGTTACAAGATTAGAACTTTTATATTGTGAATGATTTTTACAACAAAATGACATTTGTTACATTTGACCTATCACTATTTGACTTATAATGATTGAATTTTTACTATTCAATTATTGTTTCGTGTTATATTCTTCGCATGATGCTTAGATTTTGCACGTTAAGTATGGCAATAAACTATAACCTATTTTTTTTTATACGTAACAGCTTTAAAGCAATAAAGTATTTTGCAAATAAAGATATTCTATTCTATAAAAAAGACTAGTGCGAGAGAGCTAACTGACTCGTAAGAAATAACCCATTTTGTGTCAATAAAATGTAACAAAAGAACATCTGACGTCAGAGGATCCGAATAGCGGTCCGGTCCCTAAAAAAGTATAAAAACAAACCTTACCGTTCCAAACATTTAAGGGTCGCCACCATAAAGTTATTATAGTTACCGTTTTGCGCAAATCCAATTTCTTTTCATAGAATTGGAGTTCTTGCGTGTCGGTCGACTTTTGCCAATTTTTTTAAAAGCTTTATTTTAATATTCTTATACATAATGGGTGTTGATACTAATTGTTTAACGGGGGAATTTCTTTATTTGCACAATATTGTATATTGTTCTGTTGCTAGAGTTTTTATGAAGGATACTTTTGGAAGAAATTTTAATTGCCTTTCTTACAGATCCTTTTTTGTATGTAGTTGAAGCAGTTACCTATTACTTTTACGTTCTTTACTTGCAACTAAATACGAATGCGAGTGAGTAAATTCACTTTTTTAAACCTTAGTACTGCCATGCCGATATTCTTATGAAATGAAATGAGAAAGTTACAAATAGTACATCTTGGACCAAGCTCAAGTTCGATCGTGCATGGAGTACTGTTCCCATTTATGGGATGGCTCTGCCAAGTACCAGCTTGATGCCCTGTATTCGGTGGATCGCCGTGTTAGAAATTTCATCGGTGACCTAGCCAACATAACTTCAGAGTTTGGAACATCGTCGCAAGGTTGCCTGCCTTTCGGTATTCTATAGGATATATTTCGGAGAGTGTGCTCAAGAACTATTTGATCTAGTTCCCCCCTCGCCTTTTTACCATCGAACCGCGAGGCACAATAAGGATCTGCATCCCTACGTGGTCAATATACCGCGGACGCGTACGAAGCGTTTCGCATCTTCGTTTCTGATCCGCACCGCTAAGATCTGGAATGCCCTTCCAGCGTCCATTTTCCCCAGTGCCTACAATATAAGTACCTTCGAATCAAGAGTTAATAGGCATCTTCTAGGCAAGCGCGCTCCACCTTAGGCTGCATCATCGCATACCATCAGGTGTAATTGCAGTCAAGCGCTCGTCTATAAACTTAAAAAAAAAAACTTGTTTGTTACATACGCTAGGTAGTATGGTTATAAGAACTGTCTTGTACCTTTCCTTTAATTTCAATAAATGATCGAGAAGTACTACCATTGTGCTTATTTTTGCCGCAAAGCAGCATTGTTGCAAAGCTATGTTTCGGTCTGAAGGGCGTGGGTGCCGGTGTAATTACAGGCACACGATGTTTAACACCTTTGCCTTAGGTTGATGGACACAGGGCAACACATTGCAGGGCGTGTTCCTTGCATGCCCTCCAAAATGTCGCTCTGTTTATAAGTTCCGCTTGGTCCGCCAATTATATCTGTACAAATCTTTAATGGAATCATATCTATATCCTTGATACATATATTTTTTTGCTACATGTTTTCATTGTGATCATTTAGCATAGTTCAGCATAGATATATATATACTATATACTTTAGAAAATAGAATGTAGTTAATAGTTGTTGACGAGGAAGGTACGTGAAAACTGATTTCAGTTTATGTGCTACACCATTTCTATTAAACTTGTAAACTTCTTCGTATTTCCCAATTAACTTAATAAAATGAGCGAAGAAATTGATAAAATGTTAAAGTAATTTTAAAATTAAAGACAGACAATTCAATTAAATTCATTTGTAATAATTATATTTGAAAAACAACGCATGCGTGTTAAAATTCCATAATAAACTGCATGATCTTTGCCATCGTATTATAAATTACCCTATCGTTAACCACAATCAACTAATCCTGTTTCTTCAAATCATTTGTATGAACTTATTATGAATCGTAACATTAACAGCTCGATCAGTATGTGCATAAATTCAGTTCAATAGCAGAATAATATAATTTTTATTCAAATTGTATCTAGGTATTATTATGTTTATTATCACGATTGAACTTAGTTAAGGTGACGTACTTTAGATTATGGGCCGTGTAGTGACGATACACGTTGTCGCCGCCCCTCCGCTTCCCGTAGTAGTAACCGCGTTCTCCGTGCTACTACTGCGATATACTGCGATCTACTGCGATCAACAACCCGCCTTCCCAGCCTGGTAATAAAACCTCCCGTTGAGAGAAACGTTTATTAAATTCATTTTTATTTTCAGTGTTCTTAACAAGATCTTGCTAGTAGTTAAAAATTTTTACTGACATTGCGTATGGACTTTGCCTGTGGACTGCTAATTTTAAATGAGGGGCATTTCATTTATTTTTAGTTTTTTTCGCCGTAAACGCCATATTTTCCTTTCATTTTAATGTATAATTGGATAATTAGCAGATTAAAAGATATATATATACGAGTATATGGCATTCCCCGTAGGTACCTACTATCTGTCAAAATCACTCAGATAAATCTTACATTAATAACATACTTGTGTAGACATAATTATATCGTGGCGTGCATACTAGACCTACTAAAGTAGGTATCCTTTACCATTTCGTAGGATTTTAAAAGCTATTCAAAACAAACGCGGACAAAGTATCTGGCAAAAACGAATGGGCTTTAGGTACTTAATAACGAAGATACATTTAAACATATATTAGTAAATAATTTAAACATATATTAATAAATAACAAAGTAGGCGCTTATTGAACTTGCATGCATCGTTATGACTAAGTCAACTGGCATTTTATAGAATACAAAGAAAAAGGTTTCCCGTAGAACAGTGTTTAGGTTTCTAGTTGTTCCACAAAGATAGCCACTGCAATGCCACGTGGTGATAAGTGACGTTGCGGTAGGTATAAAATGGTAGCAATGTACCGTAGTCGGGCATCGTACAGAAACACTGAATCGCTAGGCGGCACGTCTTCGTAGGTAAAGTGATTACTAGCCAGAACCTCCCGCCCGACCAGACATTAAAAAATTACAAAGTGCCATTATCGGGGATCGAACCTAGGACCACCCACGTCAAACTAGAACGCTCAACAATGCGCCAGAAAGGCCTACAAAATACACTCAACAATTTCATAGTTTACATAATAAATTAAACTAGAAAAATCTTATTATATTATAATATATATAATCTAATAGCTACAAAATGAAAAGACGATGTTAGCAAGTTGTGAAATGTGAAATGTGACTTGATGTTGAATACATCAAACTTTTGTAAACCTTAAAACTGCGATGATTAGTAAAAAATATACTTATAATATAAAGAATATCATAGACGATAAAGGGCGTGTTTTAAACCCTTGTAGGTCATTAGTTGAAATTAAATAATTTCATCGTAAACTTAAAACTAAAGACATCAAGTCATATTAATGAAAAATATTTTGATTAAGGTTTCATAAGTGCCTGATACCTGTACAAGAATACAAAAAAATGAATATGATGCATTCCTTACATTATTTCGATTATCTCTAACAGTAGACAATCATTTAAATCCAAAAAAAGGTATAAAATTACGCGAAACCAAAAATTACTTCCTAATCCAAGCAGCGACTTCCGAAGCAACGGCAATAAAACATTGTAAGTCACTAAGCTTACTACAGTCTAACGTATTTCATTAATCCAGCCAAAGTTCACCCCCACCATCGCCACTTCATAACGCACAAGTGTTAGAGAACGAGAGGGCGATACTCATTATTAAATAAGAGTAAAAGAGCCAGCTCTAGAAATAGATGTTACGTTAGACTCACGCCCCGCCTACTCAGCGATCAGCTTTGCGTGTACACCTCCGAAGTCTTAAGGCATTCGTGCGCGCGCGCAGCCGAAGCAACACGTTTTATTGTCAAATTATGAACCCATTTTTCTGACACGTAAAATGAACCGTGAAAATATAAAAAATGAATACATTCCCACCCTGTTTCTAATGCTTATCTGACTAATTTTTGAAACTATCTGACACGTTTCTGACATATCTGGTACGGCTGTAGAGACGAAAGTGTATTCAGTTTACGTTTTCAGTTAGCGAGTAAATGAATTTCGAAAGTGACTGTGACATTTCTGAAAACTGTTTCAGTTGTGACCGTATTGACTTGTGAACTTAGTGAAGTGCCAGTGGGATTTGTTAAAGGCTAAACACACCAAAGATTTACAAGGTAAGTGGCATTTATAAGTTTTAATTACATTTTATATCCTAAGGGTACCGTTTAACATTTAAATATATATGAAACTGAAATCGTTAATTTAATCAAATGTTTTATAATATTTCAGTCAGTGTATGAATAAGAATATTGAGTTTAGAGTATTTATTGTAGTTTCGATGTGATAGTTATGGTCAAATGGGTAATAAATCAAATGTAATCTAGTGACAAAAGAATTCTCACTTGAGTACTGACCTATGTTTAGCTATTGTGTTGTAACGAGCTAATTAAATCGATCGTCTAAGTCAAAGGATAAATTAATTAAATTCAAGGACAAATGAATTAATATACATGGCTGCGCTTTAATAAAGTAGGTACGGAAGCTCTTCGACTAATAATATTTTTTTTAAAGCTGTACGCTTTTTAACCTACTTTGCACAGTTATAATATTATTTTATGTAATGTGATAAATAAAACGTGTATAATTTTATAATTATAACGATATGCGAGCCTGTTAATAGGATTCGTATAAATAAATATTTAAAAAGTATCTCAAAAGTGAAGAGACAAAGCGAAGAAAATATTATGAATCTTACTAACAGTTTATCTTTCTGAAATTTAACCTAGAGAAAATGTGGAGGTAATTTCCATCCAATAATAGTAATCTGTAAAATAATCATGTGTCTGAATGCAAGACATCTTTCCGGTTGTCCATCTATACGCTTCCTAGAGAAGAAGTTTTTACGCGATCTCTTTACAGGTACTTGAGTCACTACTTGCAAAAAGTTTACGTAAGTGTATCGCGTAGGTACGAATGTATATTACTCAAAGCAAATAATGGAACATAAAAAACGGTTATATATATGAACTCTTTAAATTAAAAGCTATTGAAAGTAAATCAATATCAGATATTTTAAATACTATTCATTTAATTTCGGACTGTTATTTCCTACCTAGGTAGTAAGTGAGTATAAGATAGCTACGTAGATTTCAGTCGGAAAGTTTAGTTTAACTGATAAATACTTAGAATTCTGTAATCCTTGTAATAATCGAAAACTTACTAACTTTTAAATTTGAGGTAGTTTTAGAACACTTCGTTTAATCCTTTGCATAACACGAGATACAATAAATTTAAATAATCTTACAGATAATAGCGCAAAAAGTAACGACAGCTTCAAAACTGTTCTAAATATAAATATCGCATTATAAAATGATTCTAACAAGTCGTGCGTTATAAGTGCATATTTGAGGTTTTTTTTATTATATAATTCAAAAATTAAACATGAGAAGGTCACCATTTATATAACAATTAGTACAATAAAAAGTAACTGACGTCTTTAAACACATACTTTAATCAAGATAAATTAATTAAGTTAAAAGGTATGTGCTTATACGACTGAGTTTGTAGTGGACTTTTCTGTACAACGCGAATTTGTACCGCGAAAAAACCGTTTCTGATTTATAAGATGAGCTAACATAATTTTTATTTGGAAGTTTACGAAAGCCAAACACTTATTTTAGTATTTATATGCCTCTCGTTGTCCGGCATAAACTTTATAAATACTGCATCGATTTATTTCCTTTCTTTTATTTCGTCTGATAGGTGCGGTCTTTAAAAATAATAATAGGCTACCTAACTACTACCGCAGGAAACCAAAAATTCCTTATAATGTTTTGGAAACTTATTTAAAATAGAATACAGAATGATTCTAGGAAATAAGCAAGCATATTCACTTTACATATTAAAATTAACTTTTCATATGATTATTTCTTTTCATTGCGTTCGCAACGCCCAAAGAGTGGTAAATTTTTTTAAATCGCTTAAAATTAGGCTCATATCGGAACAGAAATTTATATTAGCCTGGCTCAATTTTATATCAAACCCAACTTGGGATATTTAGAGTCATTCTAATTAAATAATGGCCCATGGGCGCATTGGGCTGCTTTCTGAGTCCAATGCTGGGTTCGATTCCCACAACCGGAAAATTTTTGGGTGATGAACATGAATCTTTTTCAGTGTCTGGGTGTTCATCTGTACTTAATAAGTATTTATGTATATTGTTTATAAAAATATTCACCAGTCGTCTTAATACCCATAACACAAGAACTATGATATTATCTGGATATTTTTTATAGGTATTTCCCTGAGGTAATATAAAAAAATAAAATAAGAAGGTAATAAATTATGACTTTTCTGCAAATGACATAAAAACAATAGGTTACAAGTAATAACATTTATGTAAGATTAGTTATTAACTGGAATACGGAATTGTCACCGACCACCGTTATTTCATGGACGATCTTCCTAATAAAAGACTTAAACGCGCTTCCATTTTAATGGCATTTAAAAACATCCGTCCCTACTTAACTCCTAGCTTTAATCCTATTACTAAAATTAAAGCCAATAATCTTGCCAAGTTATTGGTTTTGCAGATTTAGTATTCGTAATACAATTAAACTAAATAAATTAAATAATATTGAAAATCATTATCGCTATACGAAACATTATACCTCGAATCCTAACTAAGATAATAAATACAAAAGTGTGTTTCCTTGTTTGTCTTTTCTACACGTTCTAAATAAAATAAAAATCTTGACTGGATTTTTAGCAAAGAGTTAGTTGAAAAGACCGAGAGTAACAAATCAGAGAGTCCTGAAAAAACGTAAAATTCTCAAGGGTGGTTAACAAGTACATTCGTATTTTGCGCGAATTCACCGCGGTTAACACAGCTAGTTGAATATAAATTAAATAACAAAACTAGTAACCCACCACGCCAATACGGGTTGGTGACTTGATTGGTTCTGATTTTGTTAAAACTTTATCTTTGTAACGAGCTGAATGAAATAAAATATAATTTTTAAATAAACAGTCTCGACGGCGTGGAATATTATAAAGAATGTTGGTCATTTCCACGTTGAGTCAGCTGATTCTTTACGCAAATATGAACAAGCAGTCCTCTTCTCACCTGAAAAGGCATCCATGCGTAATGTTATGTCGCTTAAGAAATTATAATGACATATTCAGAATATCCTTCTTGGGCAGCTTTAGTCGGTTGAGTATATTGTTCAATAATTTTGACGATTTCGCACTTCATAACGGTCAATTCATATTACCAATGCGCACTGGGCCAGCGTGGTGGACGGCATATAAACCCTTCTCACTGTGGGAGGAGACCCGTGCCTTATAGTGGGATATTACTCTATAAGTTAGCCCTTGTCTGACATTTGACCTGGTAAGAGATGATTCAGTCAAAGATGGTAGCGGGTTAACCTGTTAGGGGTACGGCAGTTATATTAATCTCATACTCCTCATCGGTACGTAGGTAGGTCACTTTATCTTCGGAGTCTAAGATATATCGGTTTTCCCAACTATATGCCTTGTACAGTATCACGCATCATACTCAACTTACTATCTCTTATTTTGAGCAGTTGAAGACGTACAAATAAACTACGTTATGAATCCATATCATTTGACTAGACATATAATTAAAAGCTAATTTCAACAAGAATTACTATGCGATTGATGATAATCTCGTAGATAAGCTGTGATACAATAAAACGTATTTTAATTTGAATCTTTGAGTTTGCAAGCTGTAAGAATTTGAACAAAATGTAAAAAAATCCTTTATTTCATGTACGCTTACTTACGTACGATTTCGATTTTATAATTTCCGAATTTTCTCTGGTCTGGTCTGGTTGGCTTTGGCCGTGGCTAGTTACCACCCCACCAACAAACACGTGCCGCTATGCCATTTAGTGTTAAGGTGCGATGTCGCGTAGGGGTATGACTACTGAGAGAGTATTCCCTAGCAGGTTAGTCCACTACCATCTTAGGCTGCTTCATCACTTACCACCAGGTGACATTGCAGTCAAGGGCTAACCCGTAGTGGAATAAAAAAAAAATCTTAGTGCCTATGTAAGCTTTTTGACATCGCCATAGGACACGCAAAAACACATATCACTATGACCCATTTAAAAATCAATTGAACAATTGACCATTATGTTCGTAATAGTACAAGTTATTTAAAAACAACGATAAAAACGATACTGAGGTAGACAATACCGCCGTGGGAGATGTTCCCACGTGGTTAAATGATACCACACAAAAACACTGTGTCATTCGTGTTCGACTTAAACAGGTAATAAGCGTTGAGACGGCAGTACAATGACGATTGTTGGAAAACGGCAGAGATAAGGCATTATGGAGGCAGAATTATGATAACTCGGCTCGCGATTTGAGATAATAGGTAGGTTTAAATGGGCGGATTTTACGAAATACTCGTACCTACGTTAGTGATTAATCTGATACTACGAGACGATTCCCGGGTCTAGTAATATCACCCTTATTACATACCCATTACCGACCCCCTACAGGGTATAGACAGCGTCCCTCTCAGGAAGAGAATGGCTCAGGTAGACTTCACTCGCCTTTAAGAACATTACGGAGAACTCGGAGACACGGTTTCTTCACTATTTTTGGTTTACCTCAACCGTTAAAGCAAAAGATATTTAACTATATAAATAACTATGAAAAGAAGAACATATCTTATTCTATTCTAAAGGTTAGGGGTACGCGGCTGCCGGGGATTGAACTCGGTACACCCTTAAGACAGGTAAAGTCTTCCCCATTGCGCTATTACCACTTCAAAGCTTGGTTTAAAATTCTAAGTTCATTTATTTCAAGTAGGCCTATTTTATAAAAACTTTTAAAACGTTAAGTCAGTCCGTTTGTAGTGACTCTACCACCGGTTCGGAAGGCAGATTCAACTGAGAAGAGCGGGCAAGGAACTCAACAAGGAACTATAGCTAGCTAGTAATTGTTAGGTGTTTATTTTATCTGTCAAGAAATATTAAGTCCTCTGAAGAAGTATATAATTTACTTGTCCACCTGTCCTGTTACAGGAAAAATGAGAAAACGTTTTTACATGGTATTATGAAAAGCTAAGTAATTCCTACTACTTCTTTCACGTAAAATTAATGATTCCATCACGCTTAATTGTAGCTTCAATTCATTGCCAGCTATGCTTTCCATCTTTGTGCTGAATTAACTCAAGAAAGACATAAAAATGCGTATGCTGGAATTACAGCCCCGCACTGGTCAGCGCAGCGTTCGACGACGCCCCACAAAGTGGACAGACAACACAAATTTCGAAATTTTGAACTCTAGTAAAGACCAATGTCCAGCAGTGGACGTCTATCGGTTGATATAATGATGGTGAAATTGTATAAAATTTGCATACAAATAAACACCTCAATTTTTACAGATTGCTAAAGATAAAAATTATTATAAGAGAGATGACTCTAGAGTTGATTGTCAGACTGTCGGTCAGGCAGCCTTTCTTTTACATATACAGAAGGTGAAGAAGAAAATAAGTCATCTAGCCAATTCTGATATCGGAGAACAGCTAGACTCTGAAAGGTGTTTGGGATCAGAGACCGGAATGTCTTAGGTTTGCGAATATATTATAACAATCCAAGTCAATTAGGTGCGGTGAGAGCTACACCGCGGACACTATTCAGTGTTAATTGCTTTTAAAACACCAGTTTTCCGTGAGTTCTCTCGTTAAATAATTAGCGCACAATCCATCATCGGCGCGGCGTTTTGACACTTTTAGAAAATACTAATTGCCCACAAATTATCGTCTTGCCCCATCGGCTGCCGAACGCCATGGAATTGTCGCAACCGACCTTTCAACTGACTTTCGAAACTGGCTCTATTTTTTTTGAATACCCATTTGAAATACAATATTCTACCGTGCTTTATACAACTACAAGGCAATAGCTAGGATCATGATCGTCATCATATCAACCCATTAATGGCCCACCACAGGGCACGGGTCTCCTCCATCAATGAGAAGGGGTTAAGGCCGTAATCCACCACGCTGGCCTAGCGCGGATTGGTGGACTCCTTACACCTTTGAGAACATTATGGAGAACTTTCAAGCATGCAGGTTTCCTCACGATCTTTTCCTTCACCGTTGAAACAAGTGATATTCTTTTGACCATCAAAACGGCCCACCCTGCTTCCTGAGCCCAAGGCGGTGGGTTCGATTCCCACAACTGGAAAACGTGAATGTTCTTCAGTGTTTGGGTGTTTATCTGTATATTATAAGTATTTATGTATATTATAAAAATATTCATCAGTCATCTTAGTACCCATAACACAAGCTACGCTTACTTTGGGGCTAGATGGCGATGTGTGTATTGACGTAGTAAATGTATTTATTTATTTAATATATAACAAACTTCGCCTATCATTAATTAGAGTATAACCAAATGTATTTGAATCTTAATAAGCCATCAGTGACTATATATTTCTAACTAAACACACCATGTAGGTTGTACTACAAGAAGTTCATTACAAGACATAATGGAACCGGCACTCATTAACCAATCACTTTTTACTGTGAATACCTGTGCCTAGGCGCCTTATTAGGTGTTTTAGAGCACCTTAATTAAACGCTTTAGAACTCTGTAAATACCTTCTATAAGAAACTCAAGGTGCATAATATAAGTGATAGGTACAGAGACTGATTATAAGAACTTTAAATTCATCATATCAACCCATTAACGACCAATCAAAGACACGGGTCTCCTCTCGTGAGAAGGGTTTAGACCGTAGTAGCTCTGTTTAGAAGCGATGGTTTCCAATATCCAGGTATACCATAATTACTATTGAAAAATAGGCCTCCTCAATCGCCCGCCTCTTGTGTATACGTATTTATTTACTCAAGCTTTTATAACTTCTTTAACTTTTCTCACGAACCTCTTACTTTTCTGAGTTATGTGCGTTTTAAGTAATTCACATATCAGTTGCTACAACGGTGAAGGAAACCATCGTGGAACCTGCATGCCTGAGAGTGCGGCATAATGTTCTCAAAGGTATGTGGAGACCACCAATTCACACTGGGCCAGCGTGGCGGTCTTAACCCCTTCTCGTTTTGGGAGGAGACCCGTGTCCTGTAGTGGGCCTGTAATGGAAAATAATAATAAAAGTAGTCGCCCTGATCCCCGGCCGTCTGGTCTCTGGCCGTCTGGGTAGAGTGTAATCCTCCGCCCGGTGCAAATATGTATTTATGTAATGTATATTTAAGTGTATTAATCTCTATGTATCTAAGTAAGTATATTAATGCTCATTTTATGTATTTATTTTGTACACGAGCGTGAGAGTAAATCTCGAATAATAATTATAATGATATTTATTTATTTGCCAAATTGTGGGTACATAACAAGCACACATTTCATTAAAAAGACCCATCACAACCGACTGTCACAGACAGTGTGCAAATGTTTTTTAAAAATAAAATATAAATTACAATTACAAATTTTATTGTACGGTTGCAAAAGTTAACTAAGTAGCTATATTACTGTCACTAAGGTATTATTTTATACTATAATAGTTTTTTTTGTTGAGAGTTTCAAAATTTGCTCGCTTGAATTTTACTTGTGGTAGATTTTTGTGATTATATATTTATTAATGATGAAGTAAATCATAATTTAAAATAACTATAACTTACTCAACCTTTATTATTATTAACAACTACTTATTCGTTTACCTCTTTAACTAAACTAGCACCTTTAGAATATTCTAATAAAGTCTGACCGAATTTGTGTACGTATAACATTTTTTTTTACACGACGTACATTAATAGCGCTCGTAAAATTGATAAACGACCAAATAAAATAAAAGCGTTTATCTAGCGTTTTGTTTTATATAACAGGTGTATTTAATTATATTTGGATAGCTTACGTACAGGCATACATAAAGCAGATATTTTACTTTGGCTCAAATATTAATTGCAGTTAAACCTACGGGGTCTAGGAAAAGCTAAAAATTAACCGATAAGTATAAAAATTAGCGTTCGGTAGACTTCTTTACGTATTTGACTTCAGTGCCTGAAAACTAAAGTCTTAAACAGTGCGTTCCTGTGATAACTTACGGATCTGAAACGTGGTCGCTTATTATGGGCGTCATAAGAAAGCTAAAAGTTACTGAGCGGGCGTTGGAGAGAGCTATTCTAGAGCTATAGGAGTATCCCCAATTTAAATAAGTATAAGTATACTACGACAATACACACAACGCCATCTAGCCCCAAAGTAAGCGTAGCTTGTGTTAGGGGGTACTAAGATGACTGATGAATATTTTTTTTTTTTATGAATGAAATAAACATAAATACTTATAATATACAGATAAACACCCAGACACTTAAAAACATTCATGTTCATCACACGAACATTTTCCAGTTTCCAGTTCCATGTTTCCAGAAAGCAGGGTCGCTGCGCACTGCGCCACTAGGCCGTCTAAATTGACCCTGCCGGGTATCGAACGCGGTACCTCCAACTTAAAACCACATCGCTCACCAATGTGCAAAAGGAGGATTTCTATACAGAAAAACTCAATACCTAACAATTACTGGCCCGACCCGAGATTGAAACCCGTCTTGATCCATAATAACCACTAAACCGATGAGGCAGCTTGTCATATAAATAAGTTATATTATAAACATAATAATGAAAATAGACATAATTTTAATTTTAGTTATTATTTTCGAAATGGCATCATATTTGATTGGAATAAATAATGCCTTTATTCAAACGATTTTTTTTTAAATAGCACATTCTAAATTAATGTTTAATCGAATCAACCTGCCGAAGTGACAGTTAGAGTCGATTTAAATCCACGACTAACCAATTCGGCTAGATTCCCACCTACAACTAACAAGAAGAAGATATTTCACTACACAGAGTTGCACTTCCTCCAAACATAAACTAGTATAGATACTTCAACTCAGTTGTGCGCGCGGCCCTATGTGTGCGTGCGCTTGTAAATATACAACTTTCATTCGTGTGGCAGTGACGCGGCAGTCGTCGTTCGAGCAAGACGTGTTCCTATCGCTTTTTCTTACGGGTACAGTCGTTTACGAAAATGTCTAGTTCTTCACGGAAAAAATGTTTAAGGAGTCAGGTAAATATTTTTTATTTTTAAATTTAGATGTAATGAATAGGTATTTATTATGATTCTATATACGAAAAAATATATCCTTGTTGACGTTTACGTATTATTGTTTTAGACTCGAGAAACCATTGCTAAGGTATACGAATTTCTGAAAATAGATGCGAGAGATATATTGGAACTAGTAAGTGATCCAGTTTGCAGTGCAAGTCCAATTTTAATATCGAAACTAAGTGAACATTTAAATAGCGTACGGAAAAGAACAGCAATGGCAGTGGGGGTATCAGAGAGAACAGTTACTAATATATTGGCTGAAGGAAAAGAATCTGACTCTAAGTTTAAATCTCCGCATAAAGACCGTAAAAAACGTTTAAAGAAGTTAGAATTAGACAACTTTAACGTTGATGTTATACGTTCCACTATTCAAAATTACCATTTAGAACATCGTGAGTTACCTACCTTGCTAAAGTTGAAAGGAATATTTCAAGATAAACTTAACTATGATGGAAGTATTTCGACTCTGCGTACAGCTTTGTTAAAGTTGGGATACAAATGGCGAAAAACTGTGGATAACAGACGTGTTATTATAGAGCGGCATGACATCCAAAAACTACGATTTTCCTACCTAAAAAATTTACTCAGATACCGTCAAGAAAATCGGTGTATCGTATATACAGATGAGAGCTATATCTTAACTAATCATGTTCAAAACAAAGGATGGGGTAATAAAGATGGACCACCTTTAAAGAGAAACCTGTCGAAAGGACAAAGAATTATCATTGTGCATGCTGGTTCAGAACAAGGTTTCGTACCTAACGCACTATTGACATACAAAGCAAATAGTGTTTCTGGTGATTACCATTCTAACATGAACGCGGAAAACTATGAAAAGTGGCTAAAAGAACGTCTAGTACCGAATCTTCCACCTAACTCTGTGGTTGTGCTTGATAATGCCTCATACCATAACGTTCAAAATGACAGAGCCCCAAATTCGAATTCCAAAAAAATAGAAATGCAGAGATGGCTGACAGAAAAAAATATAGCTTTTAATCAAGATATGAAAAAAATTGAACTGTATGATTTGATTAAAAAAAATAAAGAAAACTATATCTGTTACAAGATTGATGACATACTTCAGCGATATGGCATAAAAGTTCTTCGATTGCCACCATATCATCCTGAACTAAACCCCATAGAAAATGTGTGGGGAATTTTAAAAAATTATATTGCTTCGCGTAATGTCGACCAAAATGTGACGGAAATAATGAAACTCATAAATGAATGTTTAAGTCAAATTGATGAAGGGATGTGGGGTAATACTTGTCGACATGTACAAAAGAAAGAAGAAGAATACTATAGACATTTTGACATGGAGTCAGAATTCATAATTAACCTTGATGAGAGCAGCGAATCCGAAAATTCATCATTTGATTTTTCAAGTAGCGATTCAGAATAATGTTCAATAAATAAACATTAAATTACCAAATAACTGTTTTTTTAAAAAAAAACCCGTATATAACCCGTAAATAACTGTATTTGTATTTGTACCCGACTGTACCTCTTGTCACGCACACAAAGTCACTGTATATGTACAAGGTTTACCCACACATAGGGCCGCGCGCACAACTGAGTTGATGTATCTATACGCGCTTAAACATCGAAGTAATCGATAGAACATTTTACGATGGTGATTATAATTTTACGTCCCATGTCGCCATGGGAATCTTCCGGGTGGTACATTTCTGGTACAAAGGTACAAACACGAAATGGTACAACTTCATTCGGTTGGAAACGTGAGCGCTCGTGAGCGCTCGGAGGTTAACACGGTACACCCTATTGGGACTGTCGTCTATTTGGGACGTTTGCACTGGCGTTCCGAATGGCATTTCGATATCAGTTCAATAATCTCAGAAATTCAGAGTATTGATTCTAGCAGCCACCAAGAATTTTTTTCGCTTTCTGCTCGGTTTTAATCTTAACGTACACGTACGTAATTGCGTACGTAGGTAGGTACGTGAATCTATGAACTGTAAAAATACAGTTGATATGTACATGTACACACTGTGCGTGCTGTGTACTTGTTTAATAATGATCCTACTCCATTCTCCTCTACTCCATTCTATTTTAATAGAGTTCTCTAAGTTTTTCCACCATCATCATCAATATAAGAAGAATAAAAAAATAAAAATTGATCCCTTAGCACACACCTCAAATTGATGGAGCCTATCTGCGTTTATAATTTAGAAGCAATTAAAATATCACTTATTTTAACGGTGAACTATGGTGAAATATCACTTATCTTCACCAGAAAACCTGCACGCCTGAGAGTTCTCCATAATGCTCTTAAAACTCCCCATTTGCCCTATTCGTAAACTAAATTTGTTTTCACCGCCATTTTTCTATAAAAATTACAAATCAATCTGTTAAGGTTTTCGCGCTGTGATGAAAACAAAGATGTATTCTTTGACGTGGACCTGTTTTTAGCTCCTTAAAAAAAAAATTGAAATTGCATCTTTTGAAAAATACCTATAATGTACTTTAATACCTCTTTAACTATCTCTTTTTTGCACTTGGTCGTCGTGGTGGAAGATAGCCTAAACCCTACTTATTCTGAGAGGAAACGCATGTCTGGTAGTTGGCATATATTGAAATGATAAAGATTAGTACTACGATAGATTCATCATCATCATCATAATAATATCAAACCAATAACGGCTAACTACAGGGCACAGGTCTCCTCCAACAATGAGAAGATACCGTTATTAAATAAATATTACTGTACATTGAATCTTTTTTGAGCAGTGTTATTGGAACTTCTTCGATGAAACCTCTTTTTTAAACTGCCTGTTTTTTTTCTTAATTCTTTGATAGGTTAGTACTTGGCTTTGTATTTACCTATGGTAAATAAGGGCATGAATTTTTTTACCCATGATTATTTAATATTAACTTGAATTCATCTCATCAACCCATTACCGGCACGCTACTGAGCACGGGTTTTCTCCCACAATGAGAAGGTGTTTTTAGCCCCCAGTGCTGATTGGTGGACTCATCATCTTTGAGAACATTATGTAGAACTCTTAGGCATTCCTCACGATGTTTTCCTTCCCCGTTGGAGCAAGTGATATTTTAATTGCTAAAAACGCACATAACTTAGAAAAGTTAGAGATGCGTTCTGGGGTTCTGACTCGCCCCTCCGAAAGTGAAGTCGAAGTCCTACCCTCTGCTATCACCACTTCACTTAGATAAATTACTTTTAAAAACCACAGATAATACGATCATAAAATATATGTTTAACGTGGCAAACTCTACAATGTAAAATCTGCCTTAGTGCTACATGAACGACATTCTTGTTTACGGAGCCTGGCAGTTACATTTTATCGGGGTTTCGTGATGTACCAACTTCATTCAAGCCGTTTATCAAACTCTCAAGTCGTTATAGGCAATATTACTTTACCCTAAAAGCAACATTTTCTATAACGATTTCAATAAATTTGCCATAAACATATCTAGCTGGCCCCTAAATCTATATTATATTGAAATTGTTACTATAAACGCAATACCTTACAACAGCAGTTTTAGCACCTCTTCATTTATATATACTGTCAAATGAAAATGGCAGTTTTTGCACTGTTTCGCAAATGGTAGTTATGATACATAAACTGTGATAAAAACTTATTTAAGATTTTAATATTAAGCTTAGACAATCCCTAAGGTGTAAATCATTGCTCTAACCAGGTTGCTCTTTTAATAATTTTAAATAAGAATGTGAGATGGTGAAAATAAATAAGAACACCCGTCTAAGTTTGGTGTGGGCTTCTTCTTAGATCAGAGCGCGTTTGGAACCTTCGTAGTTTTAAGTTTATGAATATGGTTATCGCCATCATCTCCTTCTGTGTACACATTTCTTATGTGATTTTCGCATCATAAGTGGCATCTAAAGGCCTAAAATCTGAATAAAGATATTTTTGACTTTGACTTTGACTGTAATACATAAGCCTCACTCCGAACTATAGGTCTACCAACAACCATTGAAGTAACGTGTATTTTCTTCACTACTCTTCTTTTCTCTTTTGGAGAACGAGCCGACAACGATTACAATATTAAATATAACGATTTCGCTATTGTATATAATTTATTTGTTGAGAACATAATAAGTTATAAGCATTCTGCAATTTTAACATAACTATAAGGTTATATGAAACATATAGAAAAAGATAAAAATTAATGATATTTAACTTATAATTTCTACAATGTAGAAGTATTATTAATGGTTAAATGTACATTTAAATAAAAATTAATAAATTATCATTGTACCACTAAGTTATAAATAAATCTAAAGTTCTTCCTAAGTCAAATCTCCCTATAAACTATTTTTTGCACTTAATTCAATAACAAATACTGAAATTACGAGTAAAATTTAGTATAATCTTAGAACCAGTATCTACGGATTCTAAGATGCACAAGAAAAAGTGTTTAATATTTATTGAATATTTTGTCATTGTGTTATTTTTATTCATGGGAAAATAATTAAAAAAAAAAACTTGTAGACACTTCCTATAAGTAGGTAATGCGTACGAATAATAATAAAATAAGTCATATAACAAAACTGCCCATCCTTCTTTGTCAATTAAAAAATACTTGCACCAAAGGTCGACAAACAATCAATCGGAATAAACAGTTATTAATTTGTGTCATCAAACAATACCGTCTTATTGAAAAAGCATCATTAGTTTTTTTATCACTCACTCACCCTCAAGTAGCATGCAAAGCTTTATATATCATTAATTACAATGGCGTCAGTTAATGACTATTAATTTTAATTAAATCGAATCGAAACTTATTACAGTGTGGTCCAATTGATAAGCTCATAGCCTGTAATGATTTTATATTTAGCCTATTTAATTATTCCTTTACCTTACCTACGATTTCTGTAATTTTCTAAAAACATGTCTATTGAAATTTAGAATCATACAATACTAAATCTTATAAATCAAAACGGTCCGAATACATTCTATGCAAAATATAACTCTAGTCTAGATGCAAGCAAGCGGTGCCTACGCAAGATTTTGAGGTATTAACTGACGTCCGATGAAGATTGCTTTATTGTTTCGAAGGCCTTTGTTCACGCAATCATAAAATTTAAATGGAACCAAGTAGACCTTAAAACAAACTAAAACTATGAGAAACATGTGCCAACAAAAAATCACGTCAATATGTTAACATCTTTTGGAAGTTAAATCTATAAATCCGTTATGGTCCTGTACCTAAAAACCCAACCAAACCACTTAAAAAAAATTCACTCACTCAAGTCAATCTGTCATAAAATTGTAAACTTTTGAATGGACCTCCAGATTTCAATACTACGCTTATTAAATCGTTATTCACTTATTCATTGTACCAAATGTGCAATTATTTAAAGATGATTTCTATCACTCCGTTCGCATGAACACTTGCATCACTCAACAATCTCTAATTACAGTGTAGCGAAAATTTGATGGTACTACACATGGCCAACTTACGTTTGCACTCACAGAAACTTAAGTTCGTTCGAAAATCGGCGCTTCGGTGAGTTCTCTGACCGCAAAAACCACTTGGCACGAACCGTTGATATTTAATTTGTCAATGTTTCTGTTGACAGGCTTGTTATTACGTTTTACTTTTTTTTTTTTTTTTTCGTTTTGAGAAATCGTCTTGAGTGGTGAAACACGGTCGTGTGGTGGGTTTAAATGTCACGCGTATTGTTGCGCTGTTTACTTACGACGTTTTAAGAGCAGGGGATATCGGCCCGTCGATTATGATACCGTTATTAAATAAATATTACTTACTGTACATTGAATCTTTTTTGAGCAGTGTTATTGGAACTTCTTTGATGAAACCTCTTTTTTTAAACTGCCTGTTTTTTTTTCTTTAGTCTTTGATAGGTTAGTACTTGGCTTTGTTTTTACCTATGCTAAGATTTTTTTTACCCATGATTATTTAACATTAACTTTAATTCATCACATCAACCCTTTACCGGCACGCTGCTGAGCACGGGTATCCTCCCACAATGAGAAGGTTTTAAGGCCTAAGTCCACCACGCTGGGCCAGTGCGGATTGGTGGACTTCACATACCTTTGAGAACATTTTGTAGAAACTCAGACATGCATGTTTCCTCACGATTAATTCCTTCACTGTTGAAGCAAGTGATATTTTAATTACTTAAAACGCACATAACTTACAAAAGTGAGAGGTGCGTGCTGGGATTCGAACTCGGCCCCCCGAAAGTGAAGTCAAGCTCCTACCAAATGCATTATCACCGCTTAGCCTCAGTTATTTATTTGCAATTTAGCCAGTTGTTGCCAGCCGGCTATCATTTGAGATGATAAATATAACTGACCAAAATGGTTATTAAACCCAAGATCTTCCAATTAAAAGCAACATCGCAAACCACTGCACCTAAAAGCCCAATAAAAAAGGAAGAC
Source organism: Pararge aegeria (assembly GCF_905163445.1). NCBI lineage: Eukaryota > Metazoa > Arthropoda > Insecta > Lepidoptera > Nymphalidae > Pararge > Pararge aegeria. The sequence continues at coordinate 1,175,239 of NC_053195.1, read as the reverse complement.
AGTTTTTGTTAAAAGTCAAGTTGCATATTTTTTAGCTTGTTAACCCTCTTCGCTCAGGAAGAGTAGATATCTTAAACAGCTCTACACGACTATTGGCGCCGTAAAGTCTGCGATTGCACAACGTAGATTTACGCTCTACGATCAATAATCGTATTCTATATATACATTTTTTTTATACGAATTGTTTTAAATTTAACGATTATTTTTTTCGCGAACTCCAATAAAAGTGTGTAATATTCTGAGGGTTCACGTATATGTATGTGTATTACTTTATTCCACCATAACGTCTAAATGCCTTACCAGATTCGAATGTGTATATCGATAGAATACATGCATGATCCCGAGTGATATTTGTTTTGTATTTAATTTTCGATTCGTATTTTCAGCTTTAAAATATAAACTTAATAAAAACATGATTACGCAGGCAACCAGAATCATAAAAACAGATACAGCTCGTCTAAATAAATAAGAATTAAAATTGTATGTTATTAAATACAGTTCTATAGGTGTATTATCTTCAATAATACTTAATATTACTTTGTATGTCTATAAATAAAGCAAAATTTAAATTAAAGTAAATTTTATTTTAATGATCTATCTAGAATGTACAAAGTCGGCTTCATCTATAGATAAAATCTAACAAGTTCAATACTTTACAGTGTACAGATTCGCTGGAATAATTATTATATATAATTAATGACTCACAAATAAGTTAGGTCCGACAAAAAGGTGTTTAGCCTTGGATACATATTACTGAAGTATTTCTCTGTGATTTCAATATACTCATAAATACATCTCAAAATTAGCACGAACAATATAATAATAATATATCATAATTTCGCAATTTTTGCTTGCCTGTCTGTTTGTCTGGAATAAAGTGTATTTTTTTTTTATTTCTTCACAGAACCCCCTATGAATCTTAAGAATCTTAACTTTGATGCAAAGGTAGTAATTTATTATCTACACCGCACAACATGTCAGCACATCGATAAAACCTAGGGGCTATTTTACTTTGACGCTCACACTAATCACCTTATACAAGTGCCGTTGCATCAGCCAAAGTATGAATAACCAATGGCTCGCTCGTTTTTAAAATTTATAATTTTCCCATATCATTTTTTTCTCTAACTCCCTGACGAATAATAGTTACACAATCGCACGCAACTGCACAGCGGCTAATAGAAAGTCATATCGCAGTGATATCGTGTCGGACACGCGTCGTCGACACAAAGCGCAACCAAACGTAATAAGTAGCAATAGCTCGTAGGCCAAAAGCGAGCGGGGAATTCGGATGAGTTACTCAATGATTCAAACTAAGGAGAAAGAGTATTTTAAACTGGCTGTTTACAGATCTGCATTATGAATTAATAAACTTTTATTTTACACCACAGAGAAAATTTACAGAGATACAAATACAACAGCACAATAAGGTAGAACGTACAATTTGGCGGCCTTATCGCTAAATAGCGATCTCTTCCAGGCAACCAAAGGCATACAAGAAAATGCTATAAGAAATAAGTAGGTGGTACAACAAACATTATTAAATATTAGGATTTAAAACTAAATTAACATAAAACATAAAATAAATATAAAATAAAATAAACATTATGCTTGCTATGCGGTATCGTACGAAAATCAGGAAGTAAAAATACTGCTATTGGTGTTAAAAAGACCCATTTCCATAGTAGTAATGATAATAATGATCTTAAATATAGTTCAACTGGTACATACCACGACGAGACCACGATTTATGCAACTGGGTCGAAATATCGACAAACCCAAAAATATTATCGTGGTACCCGTTGAACTATATTTAAGAAATGTTGATTAACCACGATATATTAATAGTTAGTTTAAAATCTTTAGTAATGCGATAGTCCACCAATCTGCACTGGGCTTGTGGTGAACTACGGCCTAGACCCTTCTCATTGTGGGAGGAGATCTGTGCCCTACAGTGGGCCGGTAATGGATTGATGATGATGACTCCTAAATAAGCCAGCAGCTCTGGGACTACAATAAGTAGCAATAACTCGGTTGACATTTACTATTGAATTTCAATTTTATGACCTCGCCGCGTCGTCCAGTCCGTGATTGATTTTCACAAATAACACCTGAGCGCATTGTACTGTCAGTCTGGTGAGATTACCTACGCCTCGCATTCCCCGTGAATCTCCTATTTCTATTAAAGCTGATCGCGCATCTGTCAACGATGCAGACGCCGCAATTGCCGCACATTTTCCTGGATTTATGATTGGCAAAGTAGGACTTGTACGTTGGCCTAACCACTATCGGAGTCCAAAGCATCGTAAGAATGGTTTCACTCTGAAGATTTCAGATACCACCACAATCACTATGTTCAGAGGTCACCAATAATTGGTCCCATTCTGAAGATTTCAGATCTTACCATGATCACTATATTCAGAAATAAAGAAGCGTTTACAAAGATGTATTACTATTAGGAATTGGCCACAATTTAATTCTACTTTTCTTACTCTATTGTAGCGTTGTGGTGGTGCCTAGTTTGTTCACATCCTAGCAAGCATCTCTAACTTTTCTAAGTTTTGTGGGTTTTAAATAATTAAAATACCACTTTCTTCAACGGTTAAGGAATACATAGTGACGAAATCGACATGCCTGAGAGTTCTCCATAATGCTTTCAACGGTGTGTAAAGTAGGCCCTCAGGACCAGGCCCTAAGCCCTTCTTATTCTGACATGACAGCCGGCTGGCGCAGTGACCCTGCTTCTGCTGTGTTATGTAGATGGATGTTTTTCAGTGCCTAGGTGTTTATCCGTTTATTATAAGTATTGTATTCATAAAAATATTTATCAGCTATCCTAGTACCCATAACACAAGCTTCGCTTACTTTGGGGCTAGATGGCGATGTGTGTATTGTCCTAGTATATTTATTTCTTTTTTATTTATTTTGGGAGGAGACCCGTGCCCTGCAGTGGCACGGTACGGGTTAACCCCTATGATATAATGATGATTAAGACTTGCTCTGTTGTATTCCAATCGATATTTTATAACTGCGCCAAATATTTGCGGTGCGCGCGGTTGTACATGTGTGACCACCTCCACTCCTTTTTCTGTTTATTGTGTATCGGTTTATTAATTGTGAAACACGTTATGACGGTTCCGAGCGACCCGGTGGACGCGCAATACCGCAATGGGTATTGAATTGAAATTATTTATATCTTCTCTACATATGCGTAATCGTTTGTATTAAATTGGTTATAACAGTTCGCATACGACTTCTATAAAGTAATACATTGTGATATTTTACATTAAATTCAACATAGATTGAGTTGGTGTTTGGCCTCGTTACATGAATGTATCCACTCTAAGCTTAATTGCAATATTCATATCAACCCATTACCTCACTCACTATAGGACACGGGTCTCTTTTAACAATGAGCAGGGTTTAAGCTTTAATCCACCACGCTGGCCAAGTGCGGATTGGTGGACTTCACACGCCTTTAAGAATAAATATGGACAACTTTCATTCATGCAGGTTTCCTAACGATGTTTTCCTTTCTTTACATTAAAACAAGTGATATTTAATTACTTAAAACATAACTCCAAAATTAGCGGTGCGAACTAGGCCGCTTCGGCAGAGAGGCTGATGTCCTATCCATTAAGTTATTACTGTTTCTTAAAGCTTAACATTCATCAATAGGTTATAACAGTCCTCTGTTATACTAAATACCTTAAGGTAAGTTTTATCCATAATAACCACGCTGGGCAGACGGATTAGTGATCCCAGTAGATGGTAATAGTACCGCAGATGACGCTGCTATATCTTCTTACGACCAAACCCAGGGCGTATTTAAATGTACAGCGATAATTCTGACATCGCACACAGCTACAGAATTAACCAACTCACTATAAGAAGTGTTATAAAACTTCTCGTAAAAAACGAACGTAAACTGACAATAACTTAACCAACTAACTCAACACAACGTTTAAATTATTATTATTAAATGAAAAGTGAAATAATACTTCAGAGGCTTTAGAGGTACATTATTAACTGTCTCTGAAAATTATCTGTGAGACCGAAACGCTAATAGTTTTTGAGTAAACCACTGCCAAAGTTTTTTTCTGAAACAAATCATATACAGTCACATGCAAAAGTAAAATAAAGTGACTCCTGTCAGTCAATTAGGTACGGGTCGCGTAGCGTAGGTACTATGCATGTGTCAGTGTTTTATCTTCAATAGAGTTGTTATAAACACTTAAAATGATTTAATATTCATACAGGGTGATTCCTTATGAAATACACTTATGCACTCTTCAACAGTATTTCTTAACTCCCTTGCACGTTGTATTTAGGTTAGAATTATTTTGTCGTAACCACATTACAGTATTAGCATTTCGAAGAATATAATAATCAAGGCCATAAACTAGTTCATAGTTCAAGATAGATCGTAACAACAATACCGTCGCAAAGTGCTGTAATTAAACATAACAATAGTCGCATTACGTCACACCGACGCGACGTCTGCTCTTGTAATATTTATAATTACGGCAAGATCAAGGCACGCGGAGAAAGATTACGGTCAAGAATAAATGAACACGTTTTGCATTAAAGATTTACAAGAATCTTGTACATTCTGAGCCACAGAACACCTACCCTTTTGTGTTTACCGGAATCCTTAGCCTCAGAGCACCCACTAGATACTGTCTGGTATGTACACAGATAGTGGGTAAGACTTCGGCCTGCCTTTCGCGGAGACAGAGTTCGAGCCCCGGCATGCACTACTTACTTTTCGGAGCTATGTGCGTTTTTAATTTAAGTGATTTAAATATCACTTGCTTTTAACGGTGAAGGGAACATCGTGAGGAAACCGATATGCCTGAGAGTTCTCTATAATGCTCTCAACGGTGTGTCAAGTCTACCAATCCACACTGGGCTAGCATGGTGGACTACGGCCTTAACCCCCCTCATTGTGGGAGGAGACCCTGTAGTGAATCGGTAATGGGTCGATGGTATGATGGTGATGATGATTAATTTGCCAAATTGCGGGTACACAAGTAAACATTCAATTAAACAGTCCGTTCAAAATCGACTGTCACCGTGACAGTTTGTAAAATTAATATAAATTACAAATGACCTAATTTAAAAAAAAAAATAACACAATAATCAGAATAGGTAATATAAATAAGATTTATAATATTAATTAGAATTAATTAAAGTAGATCTCATAGAAAATAAATAAAACTAAATCTTTTTCAAATCATTAAAGTATCTAAATCTGAAATATTCATCTTAACTTAGTTTAAAATTAGCAAAAACTAAGTCATAATACCAGATCTTCATATAATTCGACCACTAAAACGCAACGAAGTGTACAACCAGCGTTTTTTACTATGCATTTTATTTGATAATTCGCTAATTTGCTCGCATTATAAGCTCGATGCGGTATCATTGTGACGTCAGCAGCTCGTGCGTGGCGCTCGTGGATAATTACAGCGAGCAAGATCAAGGTTACGCTGTGGTGTAAGTGGCGGATGGGAGCGGGAATATGACAGATATTTTTTACCGACTTACTTCTTAGGTTCTGAGCAAATTACTTCTGGCAAAGTTTTGTCTGTTATATCAGTCGGTATGTACGATTACAGATCATGTGTTCCTGAGATCGAATTTTTAAAGCTTGTTAGGTATTTAAAGGTTTCTTTACAAAAAATACTTACAAATATAACAATGTATTATATTATATATTTGAAAACAAAATGGCACATAAGATGTGTACATAACATGTGAAATACATGAAGAATAGATGATGGCGATGAGCATATTCTTAAACTTCAAACTAAAGCTACGAGGGTTCCAAACGCGCCCTGGTCTAAGAAGAAGCCCACAATAAACTTAACCGGGTGTTCTTTTCTTCATTCATTCCGACCGTTTCTAAGTATTTTAATTTGCGCAACACTTTAGGGCTCATTATAGTTAAACTATTAGCCGATAAAAATCGACTGCCGTGATGCTGTTATATCGCTTCAGCCTGACACTTGGGCTGACCGTATAATCGCCGTGAGAACTGGAGCGCAAAGTTTTTCACTCTTATCCGTGCACGTATTACGCTATTGTTGGCACTATTGTGTATTACGTACATACGTAATATCCTCTGCATGTTCCGTACGTATTAAGATCCGGGTTAAATCTCAAGGTCGAACCAGGAAATCCGTAAAATGTTATGTACTTACTGCCTTTTCCATAACCAATATATGTCGCTTTTCATACTGGAGCAAAAGCACACTTTAAATCAAAAGATGGTAGTCACTGGACGCCTGGTAGATGAAACATGCAAGTTCACAGTAAAACGTACAATTAATAAGATAATCTTACAATAAAATAGAGTTTCTTTAGTAACGTTAATTATTCAATTTATTATAAATATTTTTATTTATTTCACTGAGTACTTACTATAGTAACATTATTATGAAAATTAAGCTTAATTTGCTATAAGTACTTTTCGATAAGCAGGAGAATCGGCATGGCTTTCTACACCAAACATGTACTCTCTACGCACGTTTCGCCCCGACACCGGAGCATCCTCAGGAGATGTTGACTGTGGAATGAATAATTATTGTTGACACTTTACAATGTACGTGATGTGGAGGATAGAGATTGAAGAATTACACAATGCAGAATATCCTGCTTTTCGCGGAGTACAGCAAATTAAGCTTAATTTTCATAATGATGTTACAATAGTCAGTATTTTATTTATTTATTTACATAAAGTTTTAAAAAAAAAATACTTATAGCTAGCATCAGGAAACCACCCAGGTTTTTAATATATGCTAACAGAGAATTAAGTCTAGTTACGTTAACTACAGAACATTATTGCCAGTATAGTCTTTTTGTGTATAAAAATGATCATAAGTGACTTGAATAGAAGGATTTAAGTTTTTTCTTAATATTACGAGGATTAATATTGTTGTTGTAAATATTATATTGTAATATTGATTTGAATAAAAAGAAATTCATCATTTTCATAATATACCATGGAATTCCGCAAAGTAACGCCTGCTTCTATCCAACGACTATTGTAACATTATCCATCACATATCAACTAAAAACACCCATACGCTAAAACATGTTCAAAACTACTAAACACATAATGAGCTAATCCGACCAGGCAACCTCTAACGAACGTTTAAACAATACACTTGTTAATCGATGTTAAATAACATTAATCGTGTGTTGAAATAGTTTTCAAACCTCGAAAATGCATCGACATTATCAAACATGCTTGATAAAGTAACTATGAAATGCAAATAGCAGGCTTACAAAACCTGTGTATCTATAGAGTCAGCGCACATTTTATACTAAATAGTTGTAGTCGACTGTCTGTTTCTTTTGTCTTAATATCACATTTTCTGTGATCCAACGTAACTATTGCGATGAAATACTATATAAATAAATACTAAATACTGTAAAAACTCTCGTCGTCGTCAAGTTTATTAGTTACCCTGATATATGTTTTTCGCCATTTTGTTCTTGACAAACTTGTCCCTCGCATCAGCAGGTTATTCTGATAAATTCGGTAATTTTTAAGGTAGTGTTTATTTCTGGCAACATATCCACATATGACTGTAGACATAACCGGGTATTAAAAAGTATCATTTATTTATGTATAGTGTTAGAATTAAATGTGTTTAAACCTTAAATCGGTTTACTGAACGGCTTTAACCATTTAAAAACACACAAAGAGTCTTCATCATCATGGAAGAGCGAGATCTTCTGGCACAGGTTTTAAACTTAACAGAAGTTTTCCGCCTTATCTGCTATTGTTTTAAGTGAACAAATAAATTTTCATTTTCATTTCAAATTTTCATTTTCATCAATCCATTTCCCGGCCACAGGGCAGGGTATGAGTCTCCTCTCACAATGAAAAGGGTTTAGGCCACCACGCTAGCCCAGAGTGGATTGGTGGACTAAGAATATCAGAAACTATTTGTATACCAGAATCACACGAGAACAAAAATAGTGCAATAAACATTAAACTTAATTTACTTTATAATCTACGAATATAAGAAGAATCTATAAAGAACGCTCAAAAGATAAAAGATAAGACGAAAAAAGAAAACCATAGTATCAATTAGGTTTCTGAAAATAACTTAGTAACAAACCTGACAAAGCATATTTTTATCTAAGGTAGAGTGCGTTCTTACCGTCTTAGATAAATAACTCGTAAGCACTTGCAAAAGTCAACTTTGGATACAAATTGTACATTATATAACGTGTGTTATGTGTGCGGTAGGTACTTAGGAGGTTATTAGAAGAAAATCACTGGTTTGGTTTTCTCACAGTTTGCACATCGTTTAGTCTGTAATTGTGAAATATCTCTCGCCATTCAAGCTTTTTAAAGTGAGAACGATAGATGAGAATTGCATTAACAAGTAACTAGAAGTATTCATGCTTAAGTATACTCGGTATGCCGAAATTCGCGCAGACGGATGTTCAAACAATGCGTAATATCTATATTTGATATCGACTGACCACTTTGTTGGGGGCTGGCCAACGCTGCGTTTACCGTTGCAGGGTCGCTATTCCAGCTCTCTAGGATCCCAACGTCCATCGGTTCTCCGAGTTATGTGTCCCGCCCATTGCCACTTCAGCTTCGTGACTCGTTGAGCTATGTCGGTAACTCTCGTTCTACGGATCTCCTCATTTCTGATGTCATCACATAGAGTTACTTTTCATTGCCACTTGAGTGACCCTGTGCTTTCCTATGAGGCCCATTGTAAGACGACATCAAACAAGTCGTTGGGAGCCGTTGTAAACAAAATCCTGTGCAATTTATTCACACACGGCAGAAGTGTAACTTCTGAAAAGTAGCCTACGAGAGATTGAAGTGGATGCAGAGTATCAGAACTATTAGGACAGGGTATTTATCAGTATATTATAAGTATTTACGTGTATTATATTCATAAAGATATCCATCAGCTATCTTAGTACCCATAACACAAGCTATGCTTACTTTGGGGCTAGATGGCGATGTGTGTATTGTGTTGTATATTTATTTTATTTTATTTATTTATAATGTAAGGTTTATCATTTAGTTTCCAAGAAAACAAGAATAGGTAAAAAAATGTAAAATGTTTTCTACCTCACTCTATCCTATACATTCATGTGTTAGTTTCTCTACAGACTTATTTTTTTGATTCATCGAGTTTGAAATCACAACGATTCTAAAGAACTTTTACTTCAAAAAGTAGAGGATTTTAGAACTCCCTACAAAAGACCTGTATGATGATGATGATTTGTTAATCTTATCTTTGCTATAAGTAAAGATAAGATTAACACATCATCATCTTATCTTTACTTTAAGTAAAGATAAGATAAACACAAACAAAGCTGAAGAGCTTGTCTTTTGGTTGTTTGGATCATTGAATATGATTCATCATCATTATCACATCAAACTATTACAGTCACACTACAGAGCACGGGTCTCCTCCCACAATGAGAAGGGGTTAAGGCCGTAGTCCACCACGCTGGCCTAGTGTGGATTGGTGGACTCCACGCGCCTTTGAAGAACATTATGTAGGTTTCATCACGATGTTTTCCTACACCGTTAAAGCAAGTGATATTTTGATAACTTAAAACGCAACATTAGAAAAGTAAGAGGTGCGTGCTGGGGTTCGAACTCTGCCCCTCGAAAAGGAAGTCAAGCTCCTGCCCAATTCGCTATCACTACTTCTGAATGTATTAAATAAATTAAATTGAATTGAAATCGAAAGCTTATAGAACAGTTGAAACAGTAAAAACAATTGTACTTTGGACGTCCCAAGGTGCTGCAATAGTGATTCTGCGCCAAAAACCGCAAAATGGATTTTAAAAATCCCGCTGCTTTACTTCCATATGACCCATATCCCAAATTAATTGATATAATAACTATTATGAACACAGAGAATGTTAAACTATAAAGAGCAATCTACTGATTTTCTTGCCGGCTCTTCTCAGTGGAATCTGCCTTCCGAACCGGTGCTAGAGTCACTACAAACAGACTGACTTGACGTATCAAAAGTGCTTAACTAGGCCTACTTGAAATAAATGTTTTTTTTTTTTACGTAAACTCTATCAAACTCTAATAAAATATTATTTATTATATTCAACAATGTTTGTATAGTTTATATTATGAGTTGTATCAATTCAAAAACTGGGTGCTTCCGTATAAGTTTTCGACGTCGGGCCCCTTTCCACGTCAATGAAAACGTGATTCAAGATCAATCGGGCCATCAGAGAGATGGTTGCGGGAATCAAACCATACGTCCATAATGGAAATCTACATATTGTTTTACATTCCCTATTCAATTCCTTATTTGATACTTTATCATACCGATATATCTGCAAACATAATATGTGTATAATACAAATTAACTTTTCAAAACTTTTGCTCGTAAAGTTGCTCTTATATCATAGTTATTATAAATTCAAGTGAACTATTTAAAAAAAAAAAGGTAAATGCCTAGGTTACGTGAAGGTTTGGCCGTGGGCTGTTATCATGCTTTCTGAGCCCAAGGCTGTGGATTCGATTCCCACAACTTGAAAATGTTTGTGTGATAAACATGTATGTTTTTCAGTGTATGGGTGTTTATCTGTATATAATAAGTGTTTATGTATATTATTCAAAAATATTCATAAGTTATCTTAGTACACATAATACGAGATTCGGTTACTTTGGGCTCGATGGCGATGTGTGTATTGTCGTAATATATTTATTTAGTCATTATTATTAATTATAGATTAGGCTTCCCTTTCGAGGTGACCGAGTTTTAACCACGGCACGCCCTGGTCAGATTTGAAAATCTTTTTAGCGATTAATTTTACAAATCTTTACGAAGGCTACATCTTTTAAATTTAACCCCAAAGGAGTTTAAATAGGGAATGAAAGTTTTTTTTTTTTTAACATGCTAAACGCAGGAAATATATATACGTCCCATTATAAAAACCTTTTTTGCGTTTGATAGCCCAGTTCTTAAGGAAGATAACAAGCTACCTAGCATTACGCTACGACACTTAGAAGCCTAGAACATGACAAAACAGCGCGGGCTACGCAACGTGGTAGGCCTGGGTATATTGTTTTGAATGGGCCCAAGTTTATCAAAGCCTCTATATTACTTCTAAACTCAACATTCCAACAAAGTAAATCAGTCAAATATCCACTGAGTTTACAAATCTTGACGTTTGATCCTCAATACAAAATGACAGATTCATGCTAACGTGGATGCAACGTTTATTAACATGACCTAAGGCTAGAGTATCTTTAGTCTAAATTTTCAAAATTCGAAATTCGAAATTCGAATTGAAACTGTACTCTGCAACTAGTACCTACTTATACAAATAAAAACTCTCAAATAGTTGAATGAAAAAGAACAACTATTGAACCTTTACCATTGGCAACGCGATGAGAGATATCCGATCGAAACAATCTTTTATCTCTAGCCACAGAACAAAGCCCATAAAAAATTATCAACGATCGAGCAGCGTGATAACGCCTCTTTCACACAGAATTAAAATGGTTATTGTTTTAAGATAAATGCTCGCCGATAAGACACACAGACTTGCAGGTCGTTCGGTTATGTAAATATGTGTTTTATTGCTTAATTGCTAAGTTTCATTATGCTGTGCAAAGGTCAGATGCGATTTGGGCACGTGTGTTGTGACTCGGTGGTACCGTCGGCAATAAAGTTTTTTTTATATCTTAATTAATTAATTTCATAACCCCCAGGGTTATGTTGAATTTAACAAATATTATAAATACCAAAGTGTGTTTGTTCGTTTACCTATGTTAGGCTTGACTGCTGAAGAATCCCTTATTGGAGAATCCCATATTGAAGAAATTTGGCTGCAGCTGGCATCCTAGAAACGGATCAAGAATCCTTTTGTATCGGAAAAACTCCCGTTAATTATTGCCACGAGAGTAATTAAACTTTTACTATTTAATAATATACAGAGAGGAAAAGATCTAGAGAAGGAGAGAGAGTAAGAAGATGAAGATATTTTAAATTTTGATTATAATTGTTACTATTAATGCCACGTTTATGATAAAATTTAAGACACACTGTTTATAACAACTGAAATAGTAAATAACTCAATCAAATTTATTAAGACTTACCAAAAACAATTTAAAGCTAAGATTAATTAATCAATATAGCAACTAACAATGTTTCATAACAGTAATAATAATTACACACTTTACTTTTACGTAACGTCGAACCGAGACGAGAACCTATCCGGAAAAAATCGAGCGTGGAATTTTTAAACAAACTTTTGAAATACATTTTAATAGAAACTATTGAGTCATCAAATTACGCGGAGGGCAATCAAGAAAACGTACAATAATAATTACTCCACGGTATAGTTTCACGCATTTTGTTAATAGACATACCAACTTCATTAGCAACAATCAACCGACCAAGAATATCTATAATATAGAAATTCCAGATCCGACCCAGTTCTGCAGATCATCCAATGTTGCCATAGTGTGTAGGTCATGCTCAACTAAAATAAATTCGGCTCTTCAATTATTATTGAAAGCTTACGTGATTATATTATCTTTAACCCTTTTATTTATTTTGGGTTTCTTACTGGGAGTTGCCAATAACCCACTAAACCTCGGCTTGTCAGTCGGTCCGTCGGTCGGATGAACCGTATCTTACATCTGTCTCCAACATGCAAACCATATTTCTGTAAAATTAGTTGAGCTTAACATAGTTAACAAACAGTCATACACAGTTTTGCATTTATAATATAACTATGTGTAGGCCGCGCGGTGGCAGAAGTTCGGAATACAGTATTTTTTTTTTTAATTTATTGATGGTTTCTCGAATTCTCGCTACCCTCATACTTAAAATATACTACTGTCTGCCTACGCTTAATGGACTGATTTGTCGAATTCTCACCACCCTCATACTTAAAATATACTACTGCCTACCCCTAATGGACACTTTATATATATCATAAAATGTTTTGGCCGACTTAGATAATGGACGCGCCAAAACCGTGTTACAGACACCCAATTCCCGCAAATCATGATTAAAGCGAGCCCTAAACGAAAGTCTTTCTGAATGCATAAATAAATAGATACGACTCAATTTACAAGCTGATTACATATCGCAGCCCTAAATTTATATTAAATTAATTTTATTATTTTAGCTATGTATTTAACTCCATGTAGGGCTGCCTGGAGCAAGTTCTAATTTGTTTTTACATTTAATATTAATAGCTTATGTATTTTTTATTTAGTTTTTGATTTTTATTGTTTTTAATTATTATGTTATGTAATAGTGTATATGGGTTACCAAATAAAGAATTATTATTTGACCCTCTCTATATTGACCTTTAGTCCAGCAGTCAACTGTTATAGACTACTGATGATTATGTAGGTATCATGATAATACATATTTTTTACGTTGTGTTATATTTCTAATGATAATAATGATATTGTATGCTGACGGTACATAACACAGCTGTGCGATATCATCGCGATATGTTTTAAAGGGTCAGAGAGGTATAGAAATAAATGTTCTGGCGCTTCACAGTTTTTTGCTGTAATGATGATTTCTTCGTGTAACACAATTATCGCAAGATCTACACATGAGTCTCCCGAGATTACACTTTCATTATTTAACCTTTAAAACGGTATGGTAGTTAGAGTGCTTATATGATAGGTTGTTAATCGATTTCAATTTATTACATTGTATTTTACAGGGTGTTCGGCCAAACAGCCAAGTAACCAGATCATATCTAGTAATTAGTCGATTGCGTTTATTCTAAAAAAACACCCTTTGACGACTGGATTGGGAATTTATAATTTCTGAACTTTCTCTGGTCTGATCTGGTGGAAGGCTTCGGCCGTGGCCAGTTAACACCCTATACCGAAGTGCCGCTAAGCGATTTAGTATTCCGGTGCGATGTCGCGTAGAAACCGATGAGAGGTATGACTACATACTCCTTAACAGGTTAGCCCATTACATCATCACTTACCACCAGGTGTGACTGAAGTCAAGGGCTATCTTGTAGCAAGGGGCATGCAAGGAGCACGTCCCGCAACATGCCGCCCCGTATCCCTCAATTTGAGGTGTTAAGCCTCGTATAATTACACTGGCAACCACGCCCTGCAGACCGGAACACTGCATTGCAACAATGCCGCTTAGCAAAGCAAGTTGAAGATGGAAAGAAATTTAATAGTTCCTGAGCACGTTCTCCTAAATATATCTTGTAGAATACCGAAATACATGAAATTTTGCTACGCTCCTCTACATAAGATTGCAATCAACCGCTAACGTGTCATTGAATTCAACGAGTCATCGAATTCGTGTCATCGAATTTAACGTGTCATCGAATTCATCGTGTCATCGAATTGAACGTGTCATCGAATTCAACGTGTCATCAAATTCAATGTGTAATCGATTTCAAGAATGTTCATAATCGTTCACAGCCGGTCTATTGTTTACTTAAGTTTGATACAGCCAGATTTGTGTTTGTTTACCATCATCCGTGTGGTCGGACAGTTATTAGAATGTTCCGTGGACGTACTAATTATCCCGGATTACGGCTCCGAGATGCCACTTAGCACTGTGGTAAACGAAGGTGAGAATAGACGGGATGGCGGTGGAATAATTAAATTTACCTTCAATACGATTTCATTTAGCTTCAAAATGAAATGTTCGTGCTAACATACAAATAAATAATAAAATATACTATGACAATACACGCATATCTAGCCCCAAAGTAACCGTATTTTGTATTATGAGTGAATATATGAAACGGTGATAGCCCAGTGGGAATGAGCTCGACTTCACTTTTGGGCCGAGTTCGAATCCCAGCAAGCCTCTGACTTTTCTAAGTTGTGTGCGTTTTAAGTTATTGAAATATCACTTGCTTCAACGGTGAAGAAAAACATCGTGAGGAAACCATGCATGAGAGTTTTATATAATATTCTCAAAGGTGTGTGGAGTACACCAATCCGCACTAGGTGAGCGTTGGACTATGGCTTTAACACCCTCAGTTACCTAGACAGAGGGCCGCATTTAGAGTTATCTACCGATAATCCTAGAAAGAAAATAACCAAAAAAAGATTCTTGACGATAGAAAAATAAACGGAAATTCGGTAACTCGCTTATAAGTCAACACAAACGCTCCACACAACAAAGTAAAATAATCTAATTTAAATATATTATTCGCATATCTGAAATACTGTCACAAAAGTTAAAATCAAAAGTTCACAGCTATTTGCATTGGTTTCGGTACCAACACACCTCCTAAGTAACGCTAACAAAACTGTTTTCAGGTACAATAAGAGTTAATATTACGCATAACACGAGTTTCGATATCGAAAAGTGGACAAATTATGATCATTTATCGCTCACTCTCTCTCCCCAGTACGGCGAGTCAAAGCGAGCACTGCGTAATATTAAAAGAGCAAATGTTACGCGAATCCTAAGAGGCTGGGACGCTGTGGGGAAATATACACTAACTACTAACTGGATGATATGTAACCGATACAAGCCCATAATTTACATTTTATTTGACTAAATAGTCATGATAATATAGTGGTTATTATGTCGATCTCGTCTGAAAGCGTCTCGTAGCTACTCACGTCGAAGCTATCAAAACATTGACAAGAAAAGTTCTCTTTTGTATTTTCTTTAATTTATTTCTTTAATAAGAGCACTAACAACATTCATATTACACGTTTTTAAACAAAGCACTCACACAAAATATGGACTGATATGCACGTCAATTACAAGTGCACACAGCATTGACAAAGCGTCATGTAATTTTCTTTAGTTACTGTTTCTATTTTTATATTATTTTTTGATAACCTCCCTAACTCAACAGTGAGCGCTGTGAATTTAAGCAGGAAGTCGCGGGTTCGATTTCCGGTAGGGGCAATTTGGGAATTTATAATTTCAGAATTTTCTCTGATCTGGTCTAGTGGGAGGTTACCACCCTACCGACAAAGACGTGCCGCTAAGCGATTTACTGTTCTGGTGCGATGTCGCGTAGAAACCGGGTATGACTACCATACTCCCTAACAGGATAGCCCGCTACCATCTTAGACTGCATCATCACTTACCTACAGGTGAGATTGCAGGCAAGGGCTAACTTGTAGAGAAATAAAAACATATATATAAATTTGTTGCAATTATTTACCACAATTTATTGTTTTTTTTTGACAAATATCATTGTTTTTTTTTTTGGATTTACACTAAATCACGCTAAATTGTACCAAAGTTTTAATTAATCACTAAGTAATATCTATGGAACTGTAATGTTACAAGCAAATAAATTTATTCTGATTCTGATTCCGTTTCTAAATGAAACTGTGTACAAACCTTCAGTATCCCATGAATGTGAGACTAGTTTAAGCCTCAAATGAGATGTTTACCTCAGCAGGCCGCGTAAAAGTGGGCGCTAACTCAATCGTACCGGAACTGCGTAATGTGTAGCGCTAAATGTTGTTTGCCGACGATATCCACGCGGCCATCAGTCCCAGGATAAAAAAGCTTCATCGTGATCTCATAGTTGAAAATTACAGTTATAAATAACGCTTTGCTTCACTATATTGCAATTGTTACAAAATTAAATTATTTTGTTTATTATGAAAATTAAGCTCAATTTGCTTATACTCAGCGAAAAGCAGGAGAATCTGTATGGTGTAATTTATAATTTCTTCAATCCTATGTTATTCATCGTAAAGTCAACATCTCCTGAGGATGCTCCGGTTTCGGAGCGAAGCGTGCGTAGAGGCTACATTGCCGAAGATCTGTTTGGTGTGGAGTATTAAGATTGAAGAAATTATAAAATACACCATACAGATTCTCCTGCTTATCGCGGAGTATAGCAAATGAAGCTTAATTCATAATGTATCGTGGATTTCCGCAAAGTAACGCTTGCTTCTGTCCAATGATTTTGTTTATTTTCATTGGTAAATGGGAATAATTTTAAATTGGGGCAAAAGGCATACATAAAATCCCTTCTTTTGTACATTGTTAGACAGGTTTATATTTCTTTTCAATCCGCACTGGGAGAGTGATCCAGAGTTGTGGACTATGGACTTCACACCCTTTCGAGAAAACTTATTATTTTTTAATCTCTTTTAAAGAGCTGAGTCACTAAAGTGACTATGTAGCTCATGTGGGTCTTCAATTACTACCTTACAAACTAGCTTATTCTACGTCTACCTACATTAATCTTAAATCTATTATATAAATATTTCGCGGCCTCAGAATAGGAATTAGGTTCTGACGGCCAATTGGCGCAGTGGGCAGCGACCCTGCTTTCTGAGTCCAAGGTCGTGGGTTCGATTCCCACAACTGGAAAATGTTTGTGTGATGAGCATTAAGTGTTTTTCAGTGTCTGGGTGTTTATATGTATTTTCTAAGTATTTATGTATTTATAATTCATAAAAATATTCATCAGTCATCTTAGTACCCATAACACAAGCTACGCTTACTTTGGGGCTAGGTGGCGATGTGTGTATTGTCGTAGTATATTTATTTATTTATTTATATTTATTTAATAGGGGTTTGACAAACTTTTGTTAACATTTTATTCTGAAACTCGCTACGGACACATTCCATCAGAATGTGAAAGTGATATTTAAATTGCTTTAAACGCACATCACTTAGATAAGTTAGAAGAGCTGGGATTAGACTCGGGCCCCCTACTCGGTACTCGGGCTACTCGGTAGTAGAGTCGAAGTACTACCCGACTATCACCGCTCATAAAATACATAAAGAATATTGAAAAAATCGCTAGAAAAAATATATTTCCCTTCTACGTTTTAGATTTTATTTAGTTTTTAAATAGTTTATTTTAGGTTATAGTTATGTACAAACATACGATACTTTATTGAAAAAATAAATATGTTTTTTTTATTTTTAAGCTAAATTTCCCTTCATTATATCGAAAGCGTAAAATCAGTAAATTTATCTACGCTTATTTTACAATACTACCTACATACACAAAAGTCTACGTATTTTTATTATAATTGTTTTTTTATTAATAAAATGTGGATATGAGATATATTAACTGGTATAATAACATCAATTATCTGTTGTTTCATAATTAAGTGTGAAGATATTTAACCAAAAAAAGAAAAAGGCAAATCCAGTTTTTCCACGTACGTTTTAATTTGGATTAAATAACATTTTAATAATTTCTCGTGTAGATCCGCCATGGACGGTTTTTACCTCAATTATTCCAAAGTTAAAATTGTTTCGACCTTAAATTGAATTTGATCTTTCGATAATCAATTTTAATATCGGTTTATATTGTCTATTACAAACAAATTAAAATGTTTTAATTGGCTTTAAATGTTATATAAAATAATTGTGTCCAAATGTTAAACCAATTTATACTCGTATTTTAGGGATATTTTACGTAAATTATTGCCACAACTTTAATGGATGAACCGTTTATATTAATTATCAGCATAGTACAATTATTATATAAAGAACATGTACCTTACACATAACAACAAACATACATGCTTCGATATATTATGAAAATTAAGCTTAATTTGCTGTCCTCAGCGAAAAGCTTATTTTTCATAATATATCATGGAATTCCGCAAAGTAACGCCTGCGTCTATCCAATATATATGCTGAGAAGATGCCACCTTGCTACAGATTAAG
This sequence comes from Pararge aegeria, assembly GCF_905163445.1. Lineage (NCBI taxonomy): Eukaryota > Metazoa > Arthropoda > Insecta > Lepidoptera > Nymphalidae > Pararge > Pararge aegeria. The sequence goes on along the minus strand of NC_053195.1, from coordinate 1,156,586 downwards.
TAGTATCTGTAGATAGACCTTCTGCTCCATATCAGTTCAATGATTTATGCCAACATGAAAAAAATATAACAATAATTATGAAAATTGAAGAGAATAAAATTGGCTTGGAAAGTTGTGTGAAACAAATTTCCAAAGCCATTTTCGCCATTCTCGACGCCTAATTCACAAATGTATGCCAAATCTATTAAATGATCTATCCAGTTGTTCGAGATGTGCGTTTGCATCTCCCCGCTAGACAGTCAGTCAGTGAGTTAGTCAATAAATTACTAGGTATTCCAATTTTTGAATAGCTTCCAAATTCAAACTTGAATGATAATCTTCCAAAATGGATTTATCATCATCGTCGGCATATTTAGATTCCACTTCTGGGTCTTTCATAGTAGATAGGGTATTAAAGCATTGACTAGCTACATTTGTTTATATTTCTCTGATTTTCTTTAAGTCTATCTTTTGTGTACCTATAACACGGTCACCATACATTATGTGTGGCATGTGGCGACCAACAAAAGCCGCTAATTCGCCGCTATCAATCGTATCCGACGCGACGTGCTAATTTAGAAACGCGACTTTCGCCCGCTGTTTGTGTGATCATTGTCAATGGCTCTACGTTTACTCTATTAATGGAAAAACCATAGAAACCTGTTTCTGTAAAAATGTTGCTACTTTAGACCAAATATCGTAATGGATAGTAGCCAGTTTTCTCAGCATAACATAAGTTCATCGTTATCGACCCATTACTGGCCCACTAAATGGGAAAGGTCTCCTTTCAGAGTGAGTAGGGCTCCGGCGTGAATTGGTAAACTTCACAGACCTTTAAGAACATTATTGAGAACTCACAGGCATGCAGGTTTCCTAACGATATTTTACTTCGCCATTAAAGCAAGTGTTATTTTAATTGCTTAAAATAATTACGAACATAACTACGAAGAAGGGATGCTACCTCTCTATCTATAGCTCTAGCTCTATCTCGACGACCTCTCTGGCGCAACGGTGAGCGCTATGAATGTAAGTAGGAGGTCCCGGGTTCGATTCCCGGCAGGGACAATTTGGGAATTTTTAATTTCAGATTTTTCTCTGATCTGGTCTGCTGGGAGGCTTAGGCCGTGGTTAGTTACCACCCTACCAAAAAAGACGTGTCGCTAAGCGATTAAATGTTCCGGTGCGATGTGATAGGTTGCTTGGAAGCATCCGCCTCCGCTTTCATCTCTCACAAGATAGAAAAATGAATGTTAAAATGTAAAATGTAAATTTTTGATGTTGGAAAAGAGCAACTGCTGAGTTTCTTGCCGGCTTCTTCTCGGTAGAATCTGCCTTCCGAAACGGGGGTAGAGTCACTACACACGGACAGACTTGACGTTTCAAAACTGAACTGCATCATCGCTTACCACCAGTTATGATGGCAGTCAAGTACTAACTTAGGTTTAAAGATATTTATTTCCATAAAAGACACAAGTCACTTACATGGAAACAGCAATTAACAGTAACATAATTAAAATATCTAAGTGTCGATCGTAATGTGTAATTACAAAAAGTTGTATTACTCATTTCATGTATTTGAGTTTAAGGTGGGTAGTTCTGGATAATATGTTCCGATAGCTTAGTTTTAAATACATGAAATGAGTTTACATGTTTTAAAGTAGACGGCAAGTTGTTGTAAAGCTGTGCACCCTCATACGTGAACATTTTTTTTCCAGTATTTGTTCTAGTCCTAGGTAGAACTAAAAGACTTGCACGGCGCGTGCGAAGGGGACGTGCTGTCAGTTGCTTCAACGTTATGAACGATAGGCTAGTATGGAGTGAGCGTTTTATAATTTTTCTAAGAAGAATGCATGTATTATAAATGTATAACTGTTTTATGGTCATTAGCTTGGTTTCTTTATATATTTGTGAAGTGGGGGTTAAAAAGTTGTAGTGGAATAGAACTTTGATAATTTTGTTTTGTTGTATTTGGAGATCAGCTAATTTAGTTTTAGCAGCGCTGCCCCATATTTGTATTAGATAAAGTAGGTGCGGTTTGACTAGAGAATTATAAATGGTGTAGCGTATCTGGCGTGGAATACACCGGACAATTCGTCTAAGCGAGCCAGTAAGAGATGACAATTTTGTTCGTATATGTTCAATCTGGGCATTCCACGTCAGACCACTATCCATTCTAAGGCCTAGGTATTTTTCGCAAGCTTTCTCCTGAATTATTATATTATTAATTTTTAGTGCGTCATGAGAAGGAATTACTTTGTTTCTTGATTTGAAAATAACGTAGCATGTTTTTGATATATTTATTGTAAGAAGATTATATTGGAACCAAGAGAATAATTTGTTTAAATCTTCTTGAGTTAGTTACTAACTTATAGTGTAATAAAAAAAATATATTAAAAAAATACCTACTACGCTATTATTTCAATTGATAAAAATATTTTGGTAGCAGTACATACAATCAATGGATTTATTGAGTTGGGAGGTCTTTTTGTATGAGGAACGGACGTAGAGTCGACTATTTAAATATAAATGTTTTTAAAATTGTAACCACCCTTGCGGTGCGCTGCGGTATTAATTTAATTGATAATAAGCGCACATAACTAAGTAAAGTTAGAGGTGCGTGCTGGGATTCGTACTCGCTTCCCCGAAAGTGAAGTCGAAGTCCTACCCACTGGGCTATCACCATGAGAGTACGACTTTGTGAGCGTAAGAACGTTATATACTTAGTTATTACTAACAATAGTGACGGCCGACTGGCGCAGTGGGCAGCGACCCTGCTTTCTGAGTCCAAGGCCGTGGGTTCGATTCCCACAACTGGATAATGTTTGTATGATGAGCATTAAGTGTTTTTCAGTGTCTGGGTGTTTATATGTATTTTCTAAGTATTTATGTATATATAATTCATAAAAATATTCATCAGTCATCTTAACTTATAGTGTAGTCACCCATAACACAAGCTACGCTTACTTTGGGGCTAGGTGGCGATGTGTGTATTGTCGTAGTATATTTATTTATTTACAATGCACAGCAAGTGTGGTTTAAATTTTAAAAACATTTATATACAAAATAGTTGACTCTACGTCCGTTCCTTATACAAAAAGTCCTCCTAACTCAATGATTTCATTAACTGTATGTACTGCTACCAAAATATTTCTTTAAAAAAAACAACAAAACAAAAAAAAAAACATAATCTGCTACGTGCTGCTGGGAAGAAACTGCAAGCAAAAGTTATTCTCGCGACATAAGCCTTTCGCTACCTAAAAAGACCATAAATCAATCTTAACTATTTAAAAATGCAAAATGGTTTAATGCCATGAATGTAAGTAACCCTAAGCCGTATTTGAAATGGGAACAAATATGTTGGGGCTTGAGATAATTGCTGTGGTATTACCACATGCTAAGAAGCACAAAAGAACAGATTAAACAGTATTTTGACTTTAGCTCATTGAATGGAACATCGCAGGGGTTTTTTTGTTTTGTTATTTGGTTCGCAAAACTGACAATCAACTGCTTACTCTATATTAAACTATAGCACCATAATTTTATTATTTCTATTAGTGTTTTTACCTACACTTGGAGGAATTATCAATTTTATTAATTTAAAATGCATATAAAAATTTTCGGAACCGACAGGATTTGAACCTGCGACTCTCTGGCAATCGAGGCCTGGGAGCTTTTTCCAATTAAGCTACTACTCTCCTAACGTCGATGCCGAAATTAGTCGTCATTAGTAGGAAACGATGCAGTTTCGATATACTTTTTCAAAGGTCCATATTACAATGAGACACGTTTGAAACAAGAGATGACACATTGCTTTTTTTTATAATTTTACTATTTTTATTAGTGTTTTTACCTACACTTGGAATAATTTTATAAATTTAAAATGCACTATTTAGCACACTTGTATACACATATGTACAATTGTGCTTTCTCGATGAGAACATAGCATGGAAATCTGCTAGGGACATATGACTATGTTGACCAAAATTAGTTCTGGTTTTTGGAAATCAAGTCTTACGGTTATGGAGCTGGTGTTTCGGAGTGAATTAGTTTCTTCTTATCTTTTCTTGTATTGTTAAATTGATAAGTGACAGATTTAATTGTTTATTTTATAATTTTTCTAAGTATAAGTGTTAAAAGAGAAACTATTACAATCGTTACAGTAACAAAATAAGTTATTCATTATGTATCAGTAAAAATTAATAATGATTTTTTTTTTCAGGTACGTCTTTCAAACAGTTTGTGCGCAAGTGACTTGAGGACGTGAGGATGTGTCAGGTATAATTTTATTAATTTTATTTTAATGCTTCGATTCGTCGAACGTCCGAGCCAATTAAGAAATAATAATTCCTAAGTTGTCTATAATATATTTTGAATTGGCTTTCTTTGTAGTACTTTAGTCTTGCAAAGAGACTCAAACGACTGTTAGTTATTTTAAATGTTAGTATATAATTTGACAATGAGTAACGATCGCCAAAGCCTGATCAAATGAATATCACTCTTAAGTAAAATTTAGTATATAAACCTAGCGTTTAAAAAATGTCTGTGATTAAATTCAGGAGCGACAGCAGTAATCGGTACATAACTCTATTTCTCTCAGTGTGATTTTTTCCTAGTGGTATTTATTATTTCCCCCCCCCCCCCTCCCCAAATCTCTTTTAACAAAATAAAAGGTAGGTACTTCTCAATAGCAGATCGCTAAAATATACGAACTTATGAAATAGTGTAGTGCTAACGTTACAACTCGTCCTACAATTTGTATCGATGTTTTATTGACAATCAGATGGAGCAGAATCGATATAATTTTATAGCTCAGTAACGAGGTGTGAAGTGGGATACACACGTTCACGTGTTCCCGTTACGTTATTAACTTTAAGCGGCCTTTTTCTTTATGTCCTATCAATAATATCAAATCGAATCAAATTTTTACTATCTCGTGTTATGGTAACCTATCGGCTTGTATGCAGTAAAGTTTAACGATTCTGATCTATAAATAATATAGTAAATTACGTGGTAAAATTACAGACATGAATTATCAGAGTGTGTATATACAAATTTAAAATGCATACAAGAATTTAAGAACGTTGTAAAAATAAAAACATAAAATTATATCAGTATATTTTTTTTACAACCTCAGCATAATTCTCCACACTGGCAATTTAATGCTAAAATATGAATTTTAGAATAAATCAAACAGGCGAGCACTATTAATTGAAATGTATCTATAGCAAACGTTTTAGATACGTTCATAAATACTTTTGATTTGATTTTTATCCGTTAACTCAAATCCATGTTTGGAAACTCTTTTCTTAGTTTTTTATCTTTAATGTCTCACGTACTTGATAGAACGTAGCTATTTAAATAAATAAATAAAAATAAATATACTACGACACTACACACATCGCCACCTAGCCCCAAAGTAAGCGTAGCTTGTGTTATGGGCACTAAGATGACTGATAAATATTTTTATGAATAATTTACATAAATACTTATAATATACATATAAACACCCAGACACTGAAAAACATTTATGTTCACCTCACAAAAATTTTTCAGTTGTGGGAATCGAACCCACGGCCTTGGACTCAGAAAGCAGGGTCGCTGCTCACTGCGCCAGTCGGCCGTCATGTTACCTAACGATCGCTTCATAGTCGTTATAAGGTTTTGTCAACCGCTTTTCTACGTTAATCGCTTGTTAACATTCATTAAATAAATCTATTTTAGTATATATACCGTTGATTTGATCACCCTTTCAGAAAACGAGTGTATGATAATAAATTACGTTTTTGAAAAGAAGTTTGCGTGGGAAAATATTTTCCCGAAGACATCGAGATTTTTGACACAAACATAACTTACAGATTACATTTACTTGGACACACGCTTAAAGCCAGTTTGCGCTTACGATATGGAAATCCAAGCCGTAAAATTAGAGATGGAACCTTATTTCAAAAACCTAATAATTGTAACTAATCGACTCATTATTAAATACACGATTTATTGATATTGATATTCTTACTTAAGATAACATTGATAATCATCATCCGCAGCCTTACGTCCCACTGCTGGGCATATACCTCGTTTCTCATAGGAGAGACGGTTTAAGAGAATAAACCCACAACGCTGCTCCAATGTGGTTTAGTGGGCTTTAACGACTGTTACTATTACACGTAAATTTTAATAACCGGAACCGATGGCTTAACGTGCTCTCCGAAGCAAGTACATTGACACCGTAAATTTCCTAACTCTGGGCTGGTACAGAAAATTCTTTTAAATAAACTTATGTACGCTAATGCAAAGCGTAACCGAATTACGTAATACTGTTGTAGGGTGCATAAGTATATTTCATAAGGAATCATCCTGTAAAAATCAACAAAAAATGATAAATATATATATATATATATATATATATATATATATATACTATATTTGTTTAAATCAAAAGAAGCATATTTATATTTTCATACAAACTAATTCAAAACATACTAAGTGTTAACTTATAACAACCCTAATGAAGATAAAAGACCGACACGCACATAGTACCTACCCTACGTGACAAGTGCCTAATAAAGTGACAGAAGTCACTTGATTTTGATTTTGCATGTGATGTTAGGGCTGTATCAGTTTTATTTTGTTAAAAACTATGTCAGTGCTTAGTGCCTTAGCTGTATTAGAGATTTTATTACTAACTTTTATATTCCTTACACTTTTCAAATTAAATCGTTGTGCTTTTAAATAATACTACGACATTTCTATTCATATTAAAGCATTAGCTTTCTTAGTACCCATAACAAAAGCTATGCTTACTTTGGGGCTAGATGGCGATGTGTGTATTGTCGTAGTATATTTATTGATTGACCCGTTATTGTCTTAGACTGCATCATATTTTACCACCAGGTGAGATTGCAAAAGTCAATGGCTATCTAGTAGTGGAATAAAAAAAAAAGTTATGACCATTAGTTTTAATAAAAGTCACAATCGCTTTATCGTTCAAATAATTCTACACAGAGAATCGAATTCTTTACATAAAATACCTACACATTATTAATAAATATAGAGATCGAAAAACCCCGTCGTATCGATATCGATTAAAAATTATTATAAATGTTTTAATTACACGACTAAATAATTAAAAGAACTTTTTTCCCATTCAGCTTAATGCTATATTTATTACGGCGGTTTCCGCTCGTAATTAAAACTACATTAAGTAACCTACCTTTCGTCTAAGTAAGAGTAAACATTACTGTTTATAAGCATTAGTTACACGTACAAGTTAACTGAAACTTGTTTAGAAATTTTAAAACATTACCAATTTATTATGAGAAATATTAATTGTTCGATATTAATATTTACTGTCTCGTTGGTCTAGTAGCTAGCATGTTGATGTAAGGATCGCGAGGTCCTGAGTTCGAATCCCAGGTCGGGCCAAAAATTATACAACGTGTTAATTAAAACCGAAATATTACTCTACAGGCTTTAGAGGTATATTATTTACCGTCTCTGAGACTTATCTGTGCAACCGAAATGCTTATAGTTTTTAAGTAAACCACTGACATAGTTTTTAACAAAATAAAACTGATACAGCCCTAACATCACATGCAAAATCAAAATCAAGTGACTTCTGTCACTTTATTAGGCACTTGTCACGTAGGGTAGGTACTATGTGCGTGTCGGTCTTTTATCTTCATTAGGGTTGTTATAAGTTAACACTTAGTATGTTTTGAATTAGTTTGTATGAAAATATAAATATGCTTCTTTTGATTTAAACAAATATAGTATATATATATATATATATATATATATATACATATATATATATATATATATATTTATCATTTTTTGTTGATTTTTACAGGATGATTCCTTATGAAATATACTTATGCACCCTACAACAGTATTACGTAGTTTGTTTGTATGTTTGAATGCGCTAATCCAAGGAACCTACCAGTCCCAGATTTTGTTGTGTAAATATCCCGTTTATTAAATTAAGTTTATGTACGCTACGTCATAGTTTAACATAGATAAAACTGCTCGAGACACCAGCTAATATAATACAGTCGATAATAATAATAATCAGTAGATAATAATTCTACCACTGATTTAGAATGTATCAATAGTAAAAAGTATAATCAAATCACAAAAAAATATAATATATCTCTCTCCTGTATCTGTAATTTTGGAACATCAAATGTTTTAAAATTGAATCAAGTATTCAAAAGTTATATGTTACCAGGTAACCTCGTTTGAAATCTGGGATTAGCCCCAAATAAACTATTGAAAGACTATAAACTGAATGTAAAAGACAAACAAAGATCAAAAGAAAGTCTTGTTATTTCGTTCTTTTATTGTGAGCTTTTATTTTCGTATCGGTGCACTATCTCATCCCGGACAGCGTTGCGAAATCTGTAATAGGCTCATTGCGCTCAACACGTTATAAAGAAATGCGTGCTCGAACGTAACCGAACGAGACATTTTCAACTCTAACGCTATCAAAATAAGAGTTATAGATAACAAAATTACCGCTCATTTGTAGAAATTAAGCTATATCAGAGGTGTAATATCATCATCGTTGGATATCGCGCCCCGGGCGTTGGACACGATCGGTGCTTTGTCTCGCTCGCACTCACGACTGTTTTGTAATTGCGTCTCTTTTCTGACTTTCGCGTTGTCATTTTTGTAAATTGACCTCTGAACCGGGAATGCGGAGAATGTGGCAAATGAAACCTCGGTATAACTCAGGTCTTCATCGGTCGAATGATGCAAGCTCGGGTTTGAAACAATAAAATGTTACTAGGGACTCGTACGGAATTATCGAGATGAGTATGGTGTTAGAAGTTTTGCTATATTAAAAGTTTAATAAAAATATTAACAAATACGTTTAGATTAAAAAAAATATTGTCCTAAATTAATTAAGGGATAAATACTCTAGTTTTTATTTTAAGTTGGTTAGAGTAACTGTGCTCAGTCATTTACAAAATGATCAAAGCGGTTATAGTATTTGTCGTTTAATCTAAACTAACCGATTTTGATGAAAGTAAATAGTTTGCAATACTGTACAAGACGAAAATACTTTAACTAACTACTTAAAAATCATAGGTACCTTCCCCTTAAATGGGGGGATAGTCGGAATTTCTAGTAATTTCGTATATTATAGTCTTGTTTCTGAGTATCTATCCTAAAATTTTATCTGGGGATAAACGGAATAACCCACACATTGCCAGAGTTAACATGTGTTTAGAAAGTATTCTACACCATTTCAACTTGGCTTACTACATGCCCGGCCCTTGATCCGGCCCACGATATAGATTATTATATTATTGTTATTCAGATATTAGAATTAAACTTATAACAAAAGTCTCATTGTAATATGCAGCGACTGTTACGCAACTGAGCGGTGCGAACAATAAGGAATATATTCAAGGCGTGCGTGTAGGCTTTACGTAGGCGATGGCTGATTCAGTTTTGGCGCCCTTCATAATCCTCGACCTCTATGGTTCAGTGGTTAAGAGCACGTGTTCAACGGCTCCACTACTAGTCCATTAACTGCCAGTGCTGGGCATACAAGAGAATATTATCAAAATTAAGCTTAATTTGCTATACTCCGCGAAAAGCAGGAGAATCTGTGTGGTGTAATTTATAATTTCTTCAATCCTTATACTCCACACTAAACAGATCCTCGGCAATACACCCTCTACGCACGTTTCGCTCCGAAATCGGAGCATCATCAGGAGATGTTGACTTTACAATGAACAATTATTCATTGTAAAGTTGAACTTATTGAGAGACATCTCAAACTCGTGATCCACAGTAGTAATAACCAATAATATAGAAACCCGTCGAAGTCAAAGTAACTAAAACAATTAAAACCAGCAAGTAGATGCATGGTCGTTGATAAAGGATGAGTTAGTCAGGATAAGTTAGGTGCATTGCGCGCTGCGTGGGCGCCGCGCCGTGGGAACCGGACAGAATTGCCCACTCCTGACTTTCTTCATTATATATAACAGGTGCGTGCATATGGATATACACAGTGTAACACTAAGCAGGCAGATCAGAAAAAATCTCCAGTAGGTAAGACTTATAAAAACTGAAAAATAGATTTTTTTTTGTTTCGCACTCAGTTATCCTTTGACATGGTGTCAGAGAGCTTCTTTATGCGACTTTTGCTCTAAATAAGTTCAAGCTCACGATTGTCGTGATATGGTTTTTAACTTCTCCTACTACTTATTACTTATGCGTGAGTGGCCTGTCTTCAGAAGCCCTCGCGGAGCACCCACTCCCGTCAAATGTTATATTTATATATGTTAATCATGTATAATGATTAATTAAATTCAAAAAGTATCAATTATAAATTAACAAAAAATAAAAGAATTACATTTCATTCAAATTAAAGTGCAATATAATTTTTTTATATTTTTTTTATTTTTATATTAACTGTTAATAGGTGATTTAATTTGTACCATAATAGGTAAATATAATTTCCCAAACTGCCCCTGCCGGTAAGCGAACCCGGGATCTCCCAATGATCGCTTCGCCTGTTAGCACGATTACTTTATAGCGAATAAGTGTTCTTGGGTTATCTTTAATCTAAATAAATTAGCCTTCTTGCTCACTAAAAGCGGTGCGTACAAGGACGATAAAGGTAAATACTAGACCAGTTTGTTTTAATTACTCCGCAAAAGAGGGTAATATCTGTCTTTATTTATATCTTCATGGATTATAGCTTTTATCGCGGACTAAATAAAACGGTAGACGGAGCGGCACGCGTGATTACGTGACAGCTGATACCTTATTTGAAATTCTTACCTTAATCATAAATATTGAACCCGCTGTCGACCCTCTGGAATGGAAGTGCTGAAATGATAACCAGATGTCCGAAAGTAAAGCAAAAGTAAAAGAAATAAAAACTATTCACTAGAAACAACTAATATTGTAAACACACTGCCATAGTATATTTAAATAAAATAGCGAGAAAATTTGCCGTACGGTCCCTAAAACCACTTTAAATTACGACCAATTTGAGAAGTGTTTGGTAACTCACAAACTTATACTGAAAACTCCCAAAATAAGAGTTATGTTATTTATCATAATATTAATATTAGCAACCAATTACTGGCCCACTACAGAGCACGGGTAGTCTCTTAAAATGAGAGTGATTTGAGGCATAGTTCACCACGCATGCGGTGTTAAACTTCACACGCCTTTGAAAACAATATGGGGAACTATCAGATATGCAGATTAATTTATTCAAATAATCAGTGTAGTAGTCGTAATAAAGCATTTTGTGATAGTGCTCGTGTTGGGAAGTACTACAACCATATTTATTTCTGCAGCTAAGCAGCATTGTTGCAATGCGGTACGTTGCAGAACGTGTTTCTTGCGTGCCCCGCGAAGTGTTGCTCTGTTTATACGCAATGATTATCTACTAACCATTAGGAGCAGTGGCGTGCACTTAATAGATACACAAAAGCACTGCATACCGTAATATTTTCATATAACTGGCAATGGAAGAGAATTTTGCCATTTTACTTCTTTATGCTTCCTGTGCACGCCACTGATTAGGAGAGCCATCTTATTGTTCCGTCAATTATAACGATATATAAAAAAAGTTTACCTGATGGTCACATACTCGGCTTCTTTATTATTAACGTATTTTCTCTCTATTTTAACACTTTAGTCTGGGGTCCTTATCTTGAAATATCATCTGTCGGTGCGTCCACCGCTGTTTAGATAAGTGGTGTTAACTCGCCACTGAGTTACCGCCAGCGGCTAATGTGGTATTAATACATTGCTATCAATTAGTGTACTAATGCGCTTAGGCTTGACCACGTTAAGCTGTTACAGATTTGATTTAATTTGACTCGCGCTTCTAAACAAACTCACCTGTGGACTTAGCGCCATCGCTTAAAGCAGTATTTCTTAAAATGACAGTTTTAAACAGCATACCTTAACGTTCGTAATATAGAGATTATAATTCCGAAACAAGTCCGTCAATAATGCTAAAGTAATACTACTTTAACCTATGTCAGTTAGCTCTGACGCGTAGATACTTTTTTAGATTGTTTTGCCTGTTCTCTAACCCTCTCCATAGCTCCCACTAGGGACACTCGTAGATATTAGTTATAGATATTTTTTATATTCCACTACAAGTTAGCCCTTGTCTGCAATCTCACCTAGTTGTAAGTGATGATGCAGTCTAAAATGATAGCCGTCTGATTTATTAAGAATTATAGCAGTTAAAGAAATTGTGAAAAAAGCAATTCGCCATTTTGGACCGATTTTCATCAAACATGAAAAGCTAAAAGTACTACGGACTGAATCAACTTTCATATAAAAAACACAATATCAAAATCGGTTCATCCGTTCGGAAACTACGATGCCACAGCATATTTGCGTCACCTTACTCCTCGTCATATTTGCGTCATGGGTTAAGAATAAAATCTTGTATCATCATCATCATATCCACCATTACCGGCACACTACAGGGCACGGGTCATCTCCCACAATGAGGAGGGTTTGTGGCTGTAGTCCACCATGCTGGCCCAGTATTGGTGGACTCCACACGCTTTTAAGAACACTAAGGAGAACTTTCAGGCATGCAGGTCTCTTGGCGTTTGTTTCCTTCACCGTTGAAACAAGTGATATTTTAATTGCTTACAATTCAAATAACTTACAGGTTAGAGGAGGAGGAAAAGAAAGAGGGGCGTGCTGGGATTCCAACTCGGCCCCACGAAATCGAAATCCTACCCCTAATCACCGCTTCCCAAAGCTAATATGAATGTTTTACTTACCGAAATGTCAAGCATGCTTAACATCGGTACGAGCAATTAAACTCATATCGACGTCCCATAAAATCCCATATTAGATTTCAATTTACAACCATTTGGCTGAACATTAACGACTGTCATGATGACAATACAATCAACATGAAATGTCAGACACGATTTTTCCTCGTATAAGGAGTTTTATGACAAAGATGATAGCTGGGGACTTGCGAAACGTTCGATGTGAACATTGCCTAACTATTGCTTGGCAGTTACTGTCTCGTTATAGTATCGTCTGCAATGAAAGTTATCTTTATGGACTTCAATTTCAACGTTCAAATGTGCTGTAGTATCTTTTAAATCGTCTTGATTGGAAAAGTTTATATAATACCATAAAAAGACACTTCACATAACTAACATGTGTTTAGCAGATAGTCCATATACTATTCAAATACATTAAGTTTAAGTGTCTGTCTGTAATGCCAAAAAAACGGCTTTTTATATGTTAAAAAAAATTTTTTTCTTCATTTTTGCAAGACTGGCTGTTTATTCCAAGATGGTTACACTGATTTTATAACTATTTGTTGCGTATATTTAAAATTTTTAGTTAGGTTACGCTTAACGTGTTTGATCAAAAAAAATAACTAAGAAAAACGTTTTTATTATTTATTCTATTGATATTTTCGTTTGAACTGTACCGTTCAATCAGGAATATAGTCAAAAATAACAAATCGCTGTGAATAGCTACATAGATAATCAAAAGTTTAAGTTTTATGAACCTCATTTTGCAGCAAGTCAAAGCCAAAGTGAATTATTTCTTTATCCAAATAGACCCAATGATGGTACTACTAATACCTACGTTTCATAAAAAATGGTAATGAGTTAACGCAAACTTAAACTAAAGCTACGAGCACTAGCTAAGAACGGTCCTAGACCAAACTTAGACGGGAAGGTATTCTTTTTTCTTTTAATTTTGATACAATACTAGAACTAAAATATAAAAAGGCTAACTCAAAACGTGTCGGTTCCGAAAAAAATTATATGCATTTTAAATTTATAAAATTGATACCAGAGACAAACGTTATAAGCAAAATTGCTCAATACAAGCTTCTAAGAAGCTTGATGCAAAATTCCTTCCCCGTTCGGCTTATTGAATCGAAACAGCAGAGCAAAGCGGAACAACAGTTATTTGAGTCAACATTAACAGCTAAGTAGTTCCAGAAGTCTCAATTACATTAGATTCCCATACGCCATGCGGCCTATTACGAGGCCACGAACCGCTCCAAGCGTTCCCAGGGCTGGCCATTTCTGATGAACGACTTTTTGGAATACGTATTCCCGTATTCCAACGCGCGCTCTATACTTGATATACTCGTATCTACGAGTGCGGTATATTGCTTGTGCCACGGTTTTGCCGACTCGCAACAATGTTTATAAAATTCAATGATAAACACATGTTGTTTCAAAAGAAACAGTTCAAATCAATACTAGCGGATACCCGCGACTTTTTCTGTGTTGATTTTCAAATTTTTTGCCAGTAAGGGTTTTTGGCGGCGAACCCTGCCCTGCTTACTTATTACTTAGTGTAAAAGACAAAGTTAAAGTAAATTTAATTATCAGAAGCGATAAACATTTCATAAGAATTATTTTGCATTGTTATTAACGTATCCAATTTAAATGTATTTATTGCTCACTATTTTGACTATAATTCCTTGCACATAAAGATATATGCTGTCCCAGATTTCTTATTAGAACTATTTAAGAGTAACAATCCCACCATACCTTATTTTTATCAAACTGTAATGATTTATCCAGCGCTTTTCTTATATTTGGGTCAATTTAAATTCCTTCCGTCAAATTACTTTCTTATCTTAATTATATAGCCTATGTACTATAACGATGGATAACCTATATTACTGTAAAGTTGAATCAAAATCCGTTCAGTAGTTTTTGCGTGAAAGAGTCATTATAAATCCGTCGATCCATCCATTTTTTATAAATTTGATATTCCCTCTAAGATAAAAAACACTTTAATAAAAGCTTTTTATACCTATAACGGTAAGAGAATAAAATAATATCTAAATACACAAATCTAAATCATACATAAAATATCGAATATAAATATACTTGTGTTATAAGTACGTAAGTAATATCATCCAGTACGGTAAGATGATCATACTTAATAGAATAGGTAACAATTTAAAAACAAACATCATAACTTACCAAGTCTATTTCAACATTCGCAAAGTGCACCTTCAAGATGAGTCCATGCGAGGACTTTACCGTCATACCATTTGTTTGAAACATTTACATAAGTGCATCCACTTATATGCAAAGTTTATACAAATATTTTCTAGTCCACATAAACGAGACTGGTTTGCTGTTTCTTTCCCCCTTTACGTAACATAATTAACTCTGTAATTGAGAATATTGGTGGTCTTATGACCTAAAGCTGACCGTACAGTTTAACGCACCGTCCGCACTATAAATTCACCGCACATGTGGGAAGCGACCTCGGAGACACGGGAAAGTATAGTTCTTAATGTACTTTTTTACACTGTGTTTTTCGATTATTATTGATAGACCAAGCACATGGCCCACCTGATGATGAGTGGAAAACTCTAATTTAAACACTTTGCAGGGCATGCAAGGAACATGTCATACAAAGTGTGGTTATCTGTCCATCAATTTGAGACTTAGGTTTTAAGCCTCATGTGCAAAACCAGCAACCACGCCTTTCAGAGCCTTCTTGGCGGCAGAAATAAGCATGGCAATAGTATTTTACTGGACAAGCTCTATCACAAAAAGCTCTACTGCTAATTCAATTGTTACTTTTTTTTTTAATCTCACGTTCTTGGGAGCACGGCTCATCACGGCTCTTAGGGTAAAGGGATCAACGTAACTAATTCAAAAGTTTTTAGCTAAATGCAGCTGTAACAATTCCTCATTCTCATTTATGAATATGCAAAGTTTAAAATAATACAAACAAGTTTTTCTCGTAAACGTCGCAAGCGGTATGAACAAATGTGCGACCACCTTAAACAAAAACCTCAATATTTAGAAACCTTTATTGCCTCAACTATAAGAGTCATTTTCGTATAAAATGTACTAAGTAGCACATAACTGGCAGAAGATCACATCAGGTCGTAAATTTCTGATATTATTTGATACCCTGACGATCTCACGCCAAGATTGGCTCCACCGATCACTATCGGAGTATTTCATTTTACAGGCAACTCCCAGTAAAGCTATTCGGATCTAGGACTTAGCTTAAAGAGGATACTTTAATAATAAATAAATGGTATCCGACTTTACAATAAATATCTTAATATTAATACTAAAGAAATTGTAGAGGTTTTCGTGACAGAGCTCGTCAGAGTAAATTCTACCGCCAAGCATTGTGTTCCGGTCTGAAGGGTTTGCTTGCTGGCAGTGGCGTGCACAGGGTATGCATAAAGAAGGAAGGCGCCATAAAATTGAAAAATCCGTCGCATTAATGAGTCATACAAAATTTGTAGGGTATGCAGTGCTTTTGTGCATGTATGAAGTGCACGCCACTGCTTGCTGGCGTAATTATAGGCGCATGAGGCTTAACACCTACGCCTCAGGTTGATGGACACAAGGCGGCACTCACATGACCGGCGAAGTGTTGTTAGGCGATGGATTTCTAATTACCGAGCGGACCACCTGATTGGTCCATCAATTATTTATTACAGATTATAAAATACCTGGTTAGATAAAGAAATGTACAGGCCAAATTTAGACCTCAAAAGTTGACACAATTAATTCTTTAATAGGATTGCTTAGAGCTATGCCACCTTTATACTTACAAAAATTGTGCTCCAACGAATAAACACAAAACTGGACAGGTGTTCAGTTTTTACCTTAAACCCATCAATTCTTTATACGAAAACAAAATATTCTTTATTGACAAAATTAGTAATGACATCGTAAAACAATGTCTACGATTATCCAAAAACACGATAAATCAGAGAAATAACGATTAGTACGCAGTTTTGGAGATCATAATCAAAGTGTCCAACTGAGTTAAGAAACAAAACGCGACCTGCGATTCCTTGAAGCCCTTCAGTGGGTCACGATACTACAGAAAACGCTAAATAGATCTTAAAAGTATATAATATAAAGTCTATTATTTAATGAGAGATGAATCCCACCTGCTGTGAGCGTTAGCAGGGCAATACGAGAAATAAAATATCAATATTTGAAATAATAAAATCTTAGAGCGGTCACACGGCGTCGCGGCGACAATTTTACGTGATGCTGTCGTATAAATGATTTGCATTCAAAAACCAACCCTTTTCTAAAGTTTTTAGAAGTGTGCAAGATATGTTATGATTTTAAACGTAAAGTTGTCGGGTCGCAAAGAATCGCATAAATTCGAATAAAAATGTCAAAAATGAATTCTCTAGATAGTAATCGCATTATAGTCAATAATATCGCGACGAAATTCAAAATAAATAAAAATAAAACATTAATATGTAGGGGACATTAAGAATTAGTGTATTTCATTTTGTTTAGTCCTTTTGTCGTGGTTTATGAGATCGTAGCATCGAGGCCGGGTCGCGGTTATTTATCGCTGCCTTTATGAAGTAGCGAATGTTAATGTTTTACCAGTTTACTTACTGTCGAGATTATAGCAATTTTTAAAACGATTTATTAAATTAATGGTGGCGAATGCGTTTATTAAGATTCGTGAAAGACATTACCGGATTCGATTTTACTATAAGCTAGCTACAATTTGCAAAACCAAAGTGTTTATATTACACTTTACATTTCCTAAGTGTTTTTACATACATGTAGAGGAAGTATATGCATAAATTTGAAAACGATAATTTTAAAACAACAACAAAATAATGTCAATTTCTAAAAAAATATGGGTTTAATACCATATTAGACACTCTTATCCCGGTTGATTACGGTTAACTTATAAACGAAGCCTCGAGGAGTCGAGGAGTCCACGCGTGGATTATTTTTTAATACTTCGTTACATTCCCATAGTGGTTTAAATTCTAACAATGTACATTTCAATATTTGTTTTTACTCAAAAACTATGTATCTACGCATAAGTTTTATGTGAGATCGTCGATAGTACAAGTTATAAGTAAAGTATAATTTATTTTAATAAGTGTCCATAATGTGATTGCCTTCGGAAGCAGCACGTTTATATAAGGTAAAAAAGTGTTACGTTTATTTTTACATAGGTGATAAGGTTAAGTTAAGTTTTTAGTTATTGTATTTTTATTTACTCATTGTACCTTTATGTTTACAAAGGTGTGTTAGCCCGAACAACAAAAAAATATTATTTAACGTTAGCAATAAGAACTTATTATATTGTTTAACATTTTTTACATTTTATTGACGAAATAAAGAAATTTTCAAACAAAAAATCTAATTTTGACAACCGACGGCATTAACCCTTCTCATTCTACGAGAAGACCCTCGCCTTGTAGTGGTCCCGTACAAGGCGAGGGGGTTGTGGGTTGATGATGAAGATCATGATATAGGTAGTACCTAGATTACCTAGTACAACAAGCCTCGGGGTTTTTTTTTCAACCTTTTTCGATTAAATTGGTGTAGGCCTCCATCGATACTTCCACTTCTCGCGACATTTAGCCGTGTGGATCAAATTCGATTCGATTCGATAGTATCTAGATTACCTAGTACAACAATCCTAGGGAAAAGAGTTTTAAGTGGTGATTTTTACAGCAGGCATTGAACTGACTACCTTTTAACTGCAACATATTGTAGTACCAATTACGAGTACAATCTATTGCCAGGCTCGGATTGGTCGGGCAAGTGTTAAATTTGTGCCTGACCGCCGACTTGTGGGCGGTGGAGTAAGTTACAGGAAACTGAGTAATTTAAACCGTGTGGTGACGGCAGATCAAAATACAGTTGTCAGTAATAATAATAGTACCTAAGTAAGTATATTAATGTTGTCTTGGCTCACTGTATGTATTTATTTTATATACGGGCGTGAGAGTAAATCTCGAATAATAATAATAAAAATTATTTTATTTGGGAAAAAAACAACACATAGGAATTAACATATTGTAAGCCTGCAATTCTCGCGGGTGCCTAGGCGATTTAAGGAATATAACGGAGAAAGGGCAGCAGCCTCCTCTGTGCTACTACTACTGTCTACTGCGATCACCAACCCGTCATCACCGGCGTGGTGATTATGGGCAACCCTCCTCCGGAGGCCTTTAGTACAACAGTGGATTGTAGTAGGCCTAATTCCATAATTTACAGTTGTAAGTCGGCCATTATAAATTCGTTGTGAATATTAAGAACAACGATGTTATTTTCGTATTTTTGTCATTTTGATGTTGGTATTTATATTTAACTAATATAACGGTCTTCTAAATTCAATCAATGTACTTTGTGGTCATTCTAAATTCAATCAATGTACTTAGATACATGTGACATGCAGATGTCACTAAATTACCACAAAGTACATCTTTGTGGTAATTTAGTGACATCTGCATAGCGCAATTAATATTAAGTTAAGGTTAAAAAATGTGTGTTGTACACCAATACGTATTACACCTTCTGGCGACAGCCATCTTGGATCGATTTTCATCGTAATAATAAAACTATTATTTGTATTCTTTTAGTGTACAAACAATAATAATTACTTTCTGAAATTGATCAAGTATCAATCAACTAAAAAAAAATACTTTCCAGGATATAGTTTCCAACAATTTACCGTACCGCCCCGTCCGGTGAAAAACATTACGCATGTAGCTATACCGCTATAAGTCTATACCTTACACCACAGGTAGTGGTCATAAACCTAGCCCGCGTGTCTCTAGATTGTGTTCTGACCATTACTTAGATAAAAGACGCCGGCGTTGGAGAAGCAACTTGACCCCTTATCGTTTCAATTTTCAGCCACTCTAAACCATTGGGGTTTTGCGCTTTTTACTCATAGAGGAAGTGGTTATAGCCTAACCACAATGTTAGGATTTCAGTGGGCCGAGCCTCTTCCATAAAGAAGGGGATATAGAACCTGAACTCACCATACTTCCCCAGATACAGTGTACAGAGTGATAATCTAATTCTATACTGGACCTTTAATTTATCTACAGAAACATCAATTAACAATTTGTTGCTTTTAATTATTTGACACCATTTGAAATTAATTGGACTTTCGATGTGAGTCAGAGTTCGATCAGTAATAGTTTGCTAACTAGTCTATCTGAAAAACTTAATAGCAACTGTTTTAATTTTGTAGATTTTCCTCGGTGGACGCAATGTTGCGAAACTGTAACTTATGACGTTTACCTTCACAAAAAAAATGAATCATCATCCTTGCCAAAGAATTTTTAGATACGCTACACTTGCTCTCAGTAATGTTTAATCTAAATCTTATTTGAAGTATGTTTAGATCCGCTTAACTTATCCATATAGACCAATGCATGCTCTCCGAGGCACGGGGATAGAGTCTAAACTCCAGGCTGGTTCTGAGATATTTTGTCCGAAACTGAATAACTCTTAACATTCTAACCAACTCAACTAAAGAGACAGTCTTGTCTCTTTTGTTGGTTAGAATTTTACTAAAACTTTCAAGTCTCGGTCAAAAGACCTCAGGTACAGAACTACTGAAATAACCAAAATACAACTACAGAAAATAATTTACTAAAATCTACAACTAAGCCGTGCCACTTTTTTGCTCGACCTGGTGGGGGGGAGGACTGCCCCCCCGATTCTGTTTTAATACTTGCACACATTATTAATTTATATCGATGTGATTCTCTAATTTAAATGTTGATAAAATAGAATAGAATAAATATTAACTGCTGTGTTCATTTTTGGTGTTGTACCTACATGTGAATATTGCCTTAAGTTTGCCACTTTCGCGCGCAATTGACTTATACACCTACTAAAAGTTGACTTTGAATTAGACTATTTACTTAACACTTAAAATTCTACATACTTAAAAACTGTAACAGAAGTATTTGTTGATAATATAATATAAGTGCTAAATGGTTATTTATGTATATATTCAATAGGTATAACTAGTTTCATAATTTTATTGTAAACAACGGGGTGTTGCTAAAATTGCTAATCGAAAATCAATGAATGACGAAGTCTCTATTCTATAGCTAAAACGCTCGAGGAATACGTAGGTGCAGAGCTTGTATCCTTACTATGAAACATCCTCGCAATAAAGCCAACAAGACGCGCCGGTCAAGTTTAGAGTTCAGAACGGAGTATATCTGAATTTGCATATGTTATTCCCGCGATATACGCGCCTCGGCCGAGGGTAGTTACACTAAATCGCAACGCCAATTATTTCGAAAATTATAGCGTCTATGCAACGAGATAATACCATAATAATAATTTCAGGGCAGATGCCCTTTTGACGTTCTCATACTGTAAATTCTCACCTTTAATGTTGGTATTATTTATTAATATCTGGTTATATGCTTATGTTGGTATTTATGAGGAAACGTAAGTAAGCGTTTATGCGGTGCCGTTAATGTGTACGGAGTCAAGTTGGGAATAGTTCAGACGGTTGTAGTTTATAATTATTGTTATTAATAAACGACTTTGAGAGTGTTAAACTTCGGTAAGTGCTTTTATGGCTTCTTTCGAGGAACCGTTTTCCTTTTATTTTCTTGTAAGGCAGGTATTAATGCATAAATACAGTTGCCGTTCTTTTCATACAGTAGCAAATTCATCTTTCTGAATCACTGAGTTCATAAATGTACAATTTCTGGACACAGGTCTCCTCGCAAAAAATTGAAAGATTTAAATTCCTTAATACTTAATTTTATTACAATATGTTTAACGTCATTAGCATGAAAACGTTATAACAGAATTTCGCTGCATAAAAGGAAGTTGTGTTAGTTACACCATTTATAACTCAAGAACGGCTGGGCCAATTTTTATGATATTTGATTTTTGGATTTCTCTTAGTCCGGAATAGAATAATAAGTATTGAAATATAACATTCATCAAAAAAAAAAAAAATATCCGCGGTACGAAGTTCGCCGGGACAGCTAGTAATATTATATCCTATATGGATTCTCTTTCAATTATTGATTTAATTTTATTTTAATTCTTAACAGTTCTAAATTATACAAATAAAAACAACACTATTAAAAAATTATCCGCTTGCGGGGTCAGGACTCCAGAGTGAGGAACCTCCTCACAATACGC
Organism: Pararge aegeria; assembly: GCF_905163445.1. Classification (NCBI taxonomy): domain Eukaryota; kingdom Metazoa; phylum Arthropoda; class Insecta; order Lepidoptera; family Nymphalidae; genus Pararge; species Pararge aegeria. The sequence continues at coordinate 1,134,663 of NC_053195.1, read as the reverse complement.
ACCTGTATTCCACCCTTGATCCAACAACCAAGCGAAAGCTTCTTAAGATGTAAGTCGAAGCTTTTCGCAAGAAGACCATTAACTGAAACGACTATCTAATGATATAGCGTATGGAAAGGATACGCAGTAATATAATAATATGTCTATGTTTCAACAATTGAGACACGCTACAACTGACCAACTGAGTTTTCATTAGAGAATATCCAGATTTTCAAACGTTTAAACGTCAAATGCGGTAAATGTAGCCTCTTGCAACGGTTTTGTGGCTACGGGCAATCGGATTAACATACAATCCGTACTGGGCAATGTCAATAAATATACAGCGCAAAATTAAGAACATACGGAAACCGTGGACACGAATAATTGAAGCGTCAAAAACCACTCCACTTTAGAATGGTTTCTCTAACAAACGGTTAGTCACTGCATACCATTTAGCAGATGACTGTAATTATTTTACCTCTAATATTCTAAGAGTTCACCAAACAATGTTAAAATGGGAAAAAGTTTGTGAGCTAGCAACATTCCGCGGGTGTAAAGTGAGACGCACGCGGGGCGTTTTTAACTGTTTTTGGACACAATGCACTGCATACAATAATGGCTGAATGAGGATTCTGTCTGTTCTTGATTCTATGGTACAGTTTACAAAGTTACTATTTTTATTGTTATTTACAACTCGCAGCGCTGAAGAAACGAAATGTACTGAATGCCGAGAAGACAATGTAGCACGAGACCAGAGTTTTTTTTACCGGAGATATTGGCGGTATCAACAGTGACACCTTAACAGTTATTATCACTCGCTTGAAATAAAAGTAGGTAAAGCCCACTAGCCCGTGTTGGACAAGCGTGGTGGGTCTATACAAGCTCATAAACCCATTAGTAGGACGTTAAGAGACTGTTGATGAAATGTCAATAATAATAATATAATACTTATTATGTTACAATGTAGGTACTTACTTAGACAAACGTTATTACTAATACCCACTGCGAAAGCTAGTAAAATTAATTCCATTTTAATTCCAATTCCAAAATTACTATTATTCCAGTCCCACAAGGGTTATAGGAGTCAAACTTTCTAGTCTCGTACCCTCATACCCACTTCCCTATTGCTGTGTGCATAAAAGCCAGATTCCATCGACACTTTCGATTGGAACTTTAACGCATATCGAGGAAATTATACCTTAAGGGGATCCGATTAAGTTTGATATTGGTTTGTGTCGTTGGTTTGGGCTGCTAAGGCTAGGTACTGACTGAAGGGGTGTAACGATGGTGATCTTATAACATTTTTAAGAAAGTAAAATAAATTTGAAGTGTGTCGGTTTGTTTGTTTGAAAATTTGTTTGCTACTTCGTTTAACATCAACACTCGATGGCGAGCCCGTCCAAGCCGATGATATATATATGCATCCATCACGCGTCCAGCAGTTCGTGACGTCAAAACGCTTCCGAGCTTCCAAAAATGCGTTGTGACGGAGCTTAGTCAAAACCTCTGACTAAGTAAAGCCAGTGCTCTTAAATTTGTTTCCAAAAACCTTAACTTATTGAGGACTACGACATCTGCGAAATTAACTACAATAGGTCTGGGCTTGATACTCGATGAACGGCCAAACAAACTTTATGCTAGAACTGGAAAAATTCCGCAACTCATGTTTAATGTTGTTGTAACTCGTACAATCAAATTCTCAGCCTTCGCCTTGGGTATACCATGCAAGCAGTGGCGTGCACTTCATACATGCGCAAAAGCACTGCCTACCCTAAAATTTACATGTAACTCGTATAGGAGGAGAATTTTTGCCGTTTTATGCAATTTTCCTGCTGTATGCATACCTTTTTTTTTTATACAGAGAAAATGCCTGACGCATACCACTCCGTTGGGGGAAACGAAGTAGTTATGTGGGACTTGCACCCACTAAAAAATCTGCGTGTCCCTCGATAAACCTATAAGTGTGAGCACGGGGTTCACTTGCGTATTCACCGCACTCGCTGTATGCATACCCTGGTAAGAAACCTAGTGCACGCCACTGCATGCAAGAGCAGCATTTTCCGTATATTCATTTCCCGGCGGATAATAAATATTTCCATTTTCTGGTATATGGATTAGAATTATAAACAGTTAAAACAAATTCCTCGCCCTACCAGTGTGCACTACCGCTTAGTGTTAGCTGCACTTTACGCGGGTCACGGGATGCGCTCAACCTTTCACGCGTGCGCTCTGCAATGGGCGCGGCCCCGTTTTATTGTGTCGGTGAAATGTGAGCCGGCCCGTTGATACCGCGATGCAGATTAGCGGAACAATGTACTTTATGTTACCACGAAAACTAGCGGCCACTGGCTCACTCGGACTAGACAAATATGTCCTACTGAGTAAACGTGATAGCCTTTTAGTTAGAGCAGGGGTTCCCAACCTTGCTGGCTGGGTTTCGGTTGTGTGCGTTCCCATGACCCAGTCACCAGGCGATGAGTTGGAACACCGTGGGGTTTTAGTCGGTAAGATTTCCCCAGGAGAAAAAAAATAAAAAGAAAAAAAGGGGTTCCCAACCTTAGCCAGCCGCGCACTTACAAGTTAAGAAATTAGTGACGTAAAATACAAAAAATAAAATTTTGGTGATTTCAGAAAGAGCAACTGCTGATATTCTTGCTGCATCTTCTCGGTATAATTCAATTTCCGAACCGGTGGTAGAGTCACTACAAACAAACAAGCTTGACGTTTCAACAGTTCTTATAGAGTAGGCCTACTTGACATAAATGAATTTTTAATAGTGTTTTTTTTTTCAATTTTACTTGAAATAAATAAATTATGAATTACAATTTATAACCGGCACTTGGACTAGATGTTTGCGACTGGAAATAATATTTTTTTTTGTCATAAAATTTTCTGTCTTGTTTTTTTTTACTCTGATCGTCTTGTTACCAACTAATTCGCCTATTATTAGGCAAAGGATGTGTATTGACACAGTTGGTCGTCCTCGCGACTGATCACCGCTGTCCGCTTGCCACACTTCCGCGCGCACACCGTGACCGCACGCCGCACAAGTCTACAGGGTGCTCTTAAAACGCACACCTCCCTGGAGCACTGATGAGCGCAGTGAACTATTAAGTGGGGGCTCTTATTGCTGAATTTCACCTGGTCTGGAAGACTTTGAACGTGGCTAGTGACCATCGTACGACGACAATACACACTGCACACATCGCCATCTAGCCCCAAAGTAAGCGCAGCTTGTATAAATATTTTTTATGAATAATATACATAAATACTTATAATATATAGATAAACACCCAGACACTGAAAAACATTCATGTTCATCACACAAATATTGTCCAGTTGTGGGAATGGAAGGCCGTGGGGGCCTTGGACTCAGAAAGCAGGATCGCTGCCCACTGCGCCAAACGGCCGTCAAATCCTGGCGACAACGTCGTGCCACCAAGCGATTTACCGTTCCGGTACTATGCTGCAAAAAACACACATCACCAACGTACATACAACTGCTATACCCTTAAAAGGTTAAAAAATAGTACGGCGCTAACCAGCCCGGTACTATTTTAGGCTTGTTTAACATTTACCAGCACTTCACAGCACCCTGCGAGTAAGACGGCTCTCCTGCTTTATTGGTGACTTTTCAGATAGGCTGCCAAACGGACACCTTCATAAAAACACACACAAAATATTGTACCTGTAGAGTTCATAGGTTGACTGCACCTGTTAGTTACTGCCCGAATATTAATGAGTCATCATCCAATTTAACAGATAAGGATTTTTCAGAGAACACTATTATATTATTAAAAAATACACAGGTTCGATTATATCTTCTTTAACACTTTGCTCTAAAGATTGACATAAAACAATTTCTATCCCAGAAAAAGAACTTATTACTACGGAATTTAGAAATAACTTCACTTTTTTTATGTTTAAAACAATAATTGAGAACACTCTGTATACAAGTAACAAAACAGTAGTGCGTGTAATCTGTCATTTGCATCAGCTCATCCCGGACGGACGCTCGATTGTCTCTTCGGCGATAACCTCTAAAACTCTAAACGTGTATCGAGAAACGAGTACCTGTCTTATTTATTTACAATCGGTACAATACGTCTTTACCTATAAATATTTTCAGCTATATTTGTTTCGGGCTCTTCTTAGTCAAGACGAAGATCAATAGTTACATTTGTTTCAATCACTCGCAAATTCACTCTCATCTAACTAGAAAAATTCGTATATAAACCTACCAAACACAGACACTTATGAAGCGTTCATACATATACTATGAAACCATTATTAGTGAGGTGATAGTTGTTACTACATTCGCTAACTTAAAACTAAAGCTAGGAGGGTTCCAAACGCGACCTGGTCTAAGACAATCAGTGGCGCTCACATTCTACATGCACTTAAGCACTGCATACCTAAAAAAAATTTTTTAACTTAAAGGCGAAGGACTTCTCCATTTTATGCCATCTTCCTTATTTATGTAAACCCTGGTCAAACACACTGTGCACGCCACTGCCTATAACAATCTAAAGTTGGACCAAAGGCCTCTCCCGAGAGGTTTGGCCATCATCTCCACTCTGTGCAAGACGGATTGACAGATCGCAGTAGATAGTGATAGTATCACAGAGGATGCTGCTGGCCGTTCTCCATTAGGTATATTCCCTAAGTCACCTCGTACGACACCCGCGGGATGAGTAGATGTAGTGAAAACTATTCTGAAATTCTGTTCTGCCGTCACCACATCATCATCATTAGGTGCCATATAAAAGAAAATCGAACGATGATGTGCCATCTTAAGGCTGCCTTTTGTATTACTACTTCTTTCGATATGTTTCTGTTTTTATTATATTTTATATATCTATGTTATCTTCTTCAATACCGAATAGGTATGTTCGGTCCGGTATGTATGCTGGAATGGCAGCCCCGAACTGGTAAGCGCAGCGTTGGTCGACCCCCAACGAGATGGACAGACGACATTACGCGCGTCGCAGGTAGCCGCTGGATCCAAGCGGCTCAGAACCGGGGAATTAGGAACTCCCTACAAAAGACCTATGTCCAGCAGTGGACGTCTATCGGTTGATGTGATGATGTCCGGTCCACTCTCTTGTATCGTCGAACCACTTCTTCCTCGGTCTCCCATGTGCTCATTTCCCGGTATTTTTTTCCAGTCACCAATTTCAATTTATTACGTGACTCTACGTAACAGCGTAATACTTAAGTGACGTCACGTATAGGCCATAGCTTACTTAAATAAGTAAAGTACCACATCGGTCTGTTTGCAAGTCAACATTGATATTACTGTCGTAATACGAATTTGATGATCCGTTATTAAGTTGCGAAGGTCACAGAGGATACAATCTAACACGAGGCCGTGAATGATCGTCGATTTGAAACACTGTTCACACTGGCTCTAAGATTTGCGATTGATTCAAGTATACGAGAGGGGCTTAAATTATTTTTTTAAATTCAATACAGCCGACCACCCTGCAATGGAGCAGTGTGGTGGGCATTTGCTCCAAAACCATTTCTCGTACGAGAGACCTGTGAAAATTAATGAAAGTAGTTACACTATAAATATAAATAAATATACTATGACAATACACACATCGCCATCTAGCCCCAAAGTAAGCGTAGCTTGTGTTATGGGTACTAAGATAGCTGATGAACATTTTAGGAATATAATACGCACAAATACTTTTAACATACAGATTAGCACCCACACGATGAAAAAACATTCATGCTCATCACACAAATATTTTTACAGTTGTGGGAATTGAACTCACGTCCTTGGACTCAGAAAGCAGGGTCCCTGCAAACTGCGCCAATCGGCCGTGATGTCTGTTAAAACCATTTTTATCTATATGGAACGATAATAGGTGAGTTTGGATGGACTAGCCATGACCAGACCAGCGAAAATTCAGAAATTATAAATTCCTAAATTGCTCCACCAGGAATCGAACCCTACCTAGATTCACAGCGCTCACGGTTGCGCCAGATAGGTCGTCAAAAGTGGATACTTTTGCAGGCACCAACGACAGTCTTGTCTGCGGTGTTCTGAACGATATATGTGCAATGCTTTATTGTCAAAGGCCAAATGATTTTGACGACCCATTTAGCGCACTTGTGCAAGATTTCTATGGGTTTAGGAGGATTAATTGCGTTGTTTCGACGTTATATACGCCACACATCAAAGCTAGGTGTTAATTTGTCACTAAAATGTTATAGATGTCACACCTACCTGACATATTATTTAGTAGCTTATCTACATAACTATTTTGAGATACGAATACCATATTGATCATCATAACCTTAAGCTTATTAATGACCCCACTGCTGGGACTTGATGTTCGGAAGGAAAGATGGAATTAGAGCATAGACCCACAACGCTGCTACAATGCAGATTGGCGGGCTTAAGTGATGGTAGACGGGAGCGAACTTAACGTGCTCTCCGAAGCATGGCGGTTGGCACGTCAGTCACCCAACTCCGGCCTGGTATTGAAAATTACCGACAAAAGACTAACTAAATTTATAGCCCAGGATTCGTACCCGGGACCTCGAGATGTTATGTTAAACTTGCTAACCAGCATAATGGACAAATTTAAACTTTTTCATTGTATTCAGATGATGGTGTAAATACATCTCAGAATGATTAAAACGACGTGTTTCAAATAAAGCTCACAAAAAATTCATACACGTATTATTTTTGTTACCACCATCTCACAATGCCACATAGTCAAAGTTTCGCACCATAACGCCCCTCTAATAAGGGCATGACAAAACAAGGTTGTTATATCGAAGGGCATACGAAATTCACTACACATCAAAACTGTATCACAATAGGTATGTACAGTGTACTCGGGCTGTGATTGGTCGGTTGCGCCCCGCCTCGTGTGACGTCACCCTATATAGATCATTTATTTGACGCCTCGGCTGTCACATGTGGTTAATGTGTCACTTTTGTTCCACATAATTGGGCTTGTAATAGATGATAAATGTTTATCCGCCTTCCATATAAGGTGGGAGTTATCTCGCCGATTCTCCGCCGTTTTAAAACCGATTTGCGTAATTTTTTATTTCATACTGTGCGAAAAATGACTTAACAAGTCTTTCACGACCTCCATAGTGATGTATATACGTGGGAAGTCCTGAGTTCAATTACACAGACCGATGTCCAGCAGTGGGAATCAATAGGTTTATATTGTGATAATGATACTAAATAAATATACTACGACAATACACACATCGCCATCTAGCCCCAAAGAAAACGAAGCTTGTGTTATGGTTACTAAGATGACTGATGAATATTTTATATGAATAATATGCATAAATACTTAAAATATACATATAAACAACCAGACACTGAAAAACATTGATGCTCATCACACAAACATTTTTCTAGTAGTGGGAATCGTACCCACGACCTTGGACTCACAAAGCAGGGTTTCTGCAAACTGCGCCAATCGGCCGTGATGTGTGTTAATACCATTTTTATCAATATAAAACTATAATAGGTAACTTTAGATGGACGGAAGTTATAACACGTCTATATATTAATGGACGGTAACTAGCTATACCTACCCTATCTATTATAATACGGTTAGATCGCATAATTATAATGGATGACCGTTAGCGACCGACGAAGTCCCGCCCCTTATGACGTCACCCTTATGTAGATCTGTTGACATTGACATTTGTAACAGTAGTGCCACTTTTTTATAGTTTTAATTTGAGTGCCTCCAAGGCAAGAGTGAATAGGCTTTTTCTATGCAAGCGTGCTCCAACCTAGACCTCATCATTGCTTTCTAACGGGCATGATTGTTGTCAAGCGCTGGCCTATCGGTAATAAAAAAAAAAAGTTATTGAGAGACCAATCAGGTGACCCCACCTGATGAACAGAGCAACACTTGACAGCGCATGGCCAGGTGTAGTAGTTAAGCCTGTATTTTTTTTATTCCACTACAAGTTAGCCGTTGTCTGCAATCTCACCTGCTGGTAGGTGATGATGCAGTCTAAGATGGTGGCGGGCTAACCTGTTAGGGAGTATGTTAGTCGTACCCCTAACCGGTTTCTACGCGAAATCGCACCGGAACACTAAATCGCTTAACGAAACGTCTTTCTTGGTAGGTAACTAACTAGCCACGGCCAAAGCCTCCCACCAGACCAAGAATTTAGAAATTATAAATTTCCAAATTGCCCCTGCCCGAAATCAAACTCGGGACCTTGTACCAAAATTCTCAGCGCTCAACGTGCCAGGGAGGTCGTCATAAAACTAAAACCAGCCACGTACTTCAGGCCAAAATGCAATGCGGCCTGACGGCAGAAGTAAACATGGCAAAAGTTCTACTATTTATTAACAGGTCCTTGTGATAATGATCGGAACATGCTTTGATAATTTGTTGCTTTGTTTTTAGGCGAACCGTCGTTTCAGGTTTTCCCTTGGGAAACTGGTACCTTACACTCTCATCTCATTACCTGAGCCCACCAAAATTGTGAATGGCGTGTTGGGCTCAGCGCCATAATAATCATGTACCTTCAAGGGTCTTATCCGTGACCCTTGGTACAGATTGACGTGCACTAAACATTACACCATTATGGCTCACTTGTAAATCAAACTACTCAGTAATGAAGAGGCCCGTAAAATTATTCCGTAATAATATAATTATGAATATCATTGTTAAGTTAATATAACCATATAATTACAAGCACATTCATACAAGTGGAGTCTACAGCTGTCTCTCGTAAATTCCAAGTCAATCGTAAGACAAACCGACAAATAACCATGCAATGCCTATTATAGACCGAGAGCAATCGTTATATTTATTCATATAGGCCCATTCGAAGGCAATTTGAAAGTGATCATACTTTTTGTACATTGTTAAGCTAACAGTTAAGTATTTTAAATCTTCTTACTTCAACCAAAAATAATTTTTAGAGTCAATTTAGTTTGTAATTTTCATCGAACAAAATCGGTTTATCCGTTTGAGAGCTACGATGGCACACAAACACATACACACAGGCATGAAAATGCTGCTTAGCGGCAGAAATAAGCATGGCGGTAATACATCACCGGACGAGCTCTGTCACAAAAAACTCTACTACTACTCAACATGTCACTAACACACACACACACACTAACACACACACAGATCATTATGATTATGTTAATTTATAGGTACTTTTTTTTCTTTACTAAGATAGATAAATTGTTTACGGAGGAGAGCGGGGACACTAAGACACAGGTTTTATTTTAAAACTTACTTCAGGATTCCCAACACAAGCAAACTGACTAATTATTTAACTTGAATTGAATTTCAGTTTCATTCATCTTCATAAAATATATATAATAATAGATATAAATTTAAATAAAAAAGGTGGTGAAACAGGCTCTAAGTGTCATAAAGTGAGATGAGGCAAGGAAAACCACAACTTACTTACTTCAGGATTTCCAAAACTACTTTAAACTGACTAAAATTTTAACAATGAATTTCAGTTTCATTCATCATCATAAAATAAATATAATAATATATATACATTTTAAAAAAAAAAGGTTGTGAAACAGGCTCTAAGTGCCATAAAGTGAGATTGGGCAAGAAAAAACACAACTAACTTACTTCAGGATTCCCAACACTATTGTAAACTGACTGTATAATTTTAACAATGAATTTCAGTTTTATTCATCTTAATAAAATAAATATAAATTTAATTAAAAAAGGTGGTGAAATATACTCTAAGTGTCATAAAATGAGATGAGACAAGAAAAAACACTGCATAATAAGAAATCATTGACCGGCTCTCGAACAATAAGACAAACCAACAAATAACCATTCCGATTACACTATTCTAATAATACACTAAGATAGCTTTCTACATCGCTTACATTATACGGAACACCACCGACCTTTGACACACAAATCAAAACCCCGATGACTGGTCAATACCCCCGCATAATGGTGTTATGATATGAGGCGCGATCGCCTCAGTTTTTTCGTATATAACGCCGGCTATTGTTTGTTGTAAGCGATACTGTTGTTAAGACCACGTTTTGTGGCTCAGACTGCGAGACTAGCTTGACCATTTGCACTCACCTAAGCAACGGAGTATCTCTACGTGACCAAATGAGGAGATCCGTAGAAGAACCAGAGTTACCGACCAGTGGCGTGTATAGAAGTATGCCCAGGGTATGCAGATGATATAAAATGAAGAAAATCTATAGTACGAGTTATCAAAACTTAAGGGTAGGTTTTTTATAACTCTTACAAAGCCTATCCTAAGTTTTTTTCAGTCTTAATGGAGTTTTTTTTTTTCATTTTATATTATCTGCCCGCTTAGTGCATACCCTGTATGCACGCCACTGTTACCGACATAGCTCAACCGTTGGGGTCCCAAGGTACTATAATGGCAGCCCCGCACTGGTAAGCGCAACGTTGGTCGACCCCCAACGAGGTGGACAGACGATATTAAGCGCGTTGTAGGTAGCCGCTTGACCTAAGCGGCACAAAACCGTGGAATTCGGAACTCCCTACAAACTATGTCCAGCAGTGGACGTCTATCGGTTGATATGATGATGATGAACCAACTCCAACACGCCATCAAACTGGCTGTCCACTTTGGCGAAATATAAAATGTAATATCACTTGTGCATCTAACTATAATAATAATTTAAAAAATTCATAACTTCTTTGCCTTGTTTTAACTGCAGATTACAGTTGTCGATTGCTCCCGCGAGTGTTGTACGAGGCGACTAAGTGAATATAACGAAGAACGGGCAGCAGCGTCCTCTGTACTACTGCTACCATGCGAACCGTCTTCCTAGCGTGGTTACCCTCCCTTCGGGTGAGGCAATTAGTTTATCAATAGACTATGGATGATAAAGCAACTTTTAGAAGCTTTTTAAACGCGTGTGCTTTTTATTTAATCGCTCAGCAGTTAACTTTTGCCACGAAATTCGCCTGAGTAGAAGATGCATTATGGACGACTCCAAAAAGTCTAAGCTCAATGTGTGTTTGTAAGCTTTAATTGATAAAACTGACATCATGATTTCTCACAATCATATAAAAAAAATTAACATGAAAAAATACTATTTATTTTGAATAAGGAAATCTTTAGTTGAATTACAGGAATATGTGAATATATAATTAATTTGTATATTCGTGTGTTTCCACTTTTTATTAGATAATTAGGTAAAAAGTTCTCTAAACACGTGTTAAAATCATGAATCGTTTGATTTATCTAAATGTAGTGCCAGCCTTATAAAATGAAAAACTCAATTCTATAGCCACTCTATTACTGAGTCATTAATCTTTACGTTTAATAACATTTTATGATTTCGCATAAAGTGAAACGTTTAGTGCTTATGAAAGTTGATATCAAATATGATTCTTTCATATCGATGTTCTACCTACTCGTGGCATATCGATTTTGAAGATAAAATCGATTTGGAATTTTAATGGCGAGCGTCGTTACATCCGTAATGAGTATTTGAATGAGGTTGTAAAGTATTTCGATCGGATGAAATCGCTTATGTTTTTTTTTGTATTTAATGAGATTTTTATAGATCGTATTAGATTACTATACATCAGATGAATACTGAATACTGATGAATATTAGGCGTTGAGTTTATTTCGTTATATGTCATTTTTAAATTGATATGTGTTACAAAATAGTTTCTTTATTCTTAAAGTTTTTTTAATTATAATATATTTTATCAATACTTATGTTTTGTAACTTAATACTATTATGTATCGGTATGAACAAATAACCTGATGGATGGACAAACGAGAATGAAATTAGTCTTGAGTGCTTTTAGTTATGTTTGATGAAAATTGGTTCCTACATAAGCAATTTTTGTAAAGATGGATATATTCTCTTTTATTTGATGGAACACACACACACACACTCACAGACACGTAAAACCTATAACACCTCGTTGTTTTTGCGGCGGGGATTATAACAAAGTCGTGCTGATCAAACGTAGCCTTAAATCGATCGCCTAATATGTATTTCGCTGAATCATATCGCGGCTTTCTTAAACAATTGATGTCACAGTACCAGGGCACCTTTGTAGAGCAATCCTTGGCCGCGCATTGTTGGAACGAGAGTGTTAACATTTTTATGTTTCGACGCTTTGTTCTCTGCATTCTTTTCTTTATCCATTTCTTTATGTTCTGTAATGTATTGACATCGGCAGATAGCTTTGAATGCCTGGTGTACTATGACATTACTTGCGCAGCTCATTTTCATTGATCACCATAGACTGCGTATACGACCACGACCGAACCACGACCACTGCGACCACGCATGGGCACGGGTCGTCTCTCAGAATTAGTAGGGTTAAGGTCGTAGTGCACCACGCTGTGGATAGGTAGACTTTACGCGCCTGCAAATCTCACAGGGATGCAGGTTTCCTCACGATGTACCATTCATGATGCGCATAACTCCGTAAAGTTAGAGAGGATCGAACTCTGTCCCGCCGAAATGGAGGCTAAATCTCTCACCACTAAGCTATCACGGTTTTCATTAATCACGGATCATGAGAGATTACACACAAGAAATGCCACAACACATTGGTGCTTAAAAGCAAAAAAAAACACCAAGTGGTTGCAGCGTTGTGCGACCAAACCTGCACCTACAATAATTGTGACGGCCGATTGGTGCAGTGGGCAGCGACTCTGCTTTCCGAGTCCAAAGCTGTGGGTTCTATTTGCACAACTGGACAATGTGTGTGTGATGAACCTTTTCTTTCAGTGTCTGGATGTTTATATGTATATATTATTCATAAAAATAATCATCAGTCATCAAATACTTATAACATAAGCTACGCTAACTTTGGGGCTAGATGGCGATGTGTGTACTGTCGTAGTATATTTATTTAATTATGTAATCGGAACCTTATTACCTTATTTCAAAGAAATAATAGCTTATGTTTCAATGATCCCAATCAATTAGAAACGCTTTGGATGCCGTCCGTCAGTTGTCATCGAGCTGACTTTCCTCGATTACCCTTTGAAATCACCTGTTTATGCCGCACCGTGACCAATCAATCGGGTCAAATCACTGAGTTACCACAATTACTTACAATCTGACTAAGATGGTGGACTTATTCATGGTTCAAAGAACTAGTGGTTTGTTGCGCTACGTAATCGCAATCGCAAACGCCATCAAAATTTAAAGGACTCCTCGTGTATCCTTCATTTGTCATTCGATAAACTTTATTTGTTAACCGGCGACTTAAAACTTTAAGAATATATTATACAAATAGATTGTTTTGTGGAATCGCAGCAGGATGTTTAGTGTAACTACTTCATCTATTCGGTATAAAATTAAATACATAAGCCGAATAAGGCGGGAATTTTCTTTTCATTAGGTAAAAATGACCCAAATGTCAATAACTCAAAAGTAACTTTGAGTGGGTTGAATCCTCACTGCTAAACGCCGTCCAAACAATATACGAACGAGTGGTACATATTGAGTCGTCAAGCCATTGTCGAGGCGGCTACAATGGGCTGCCGTATCGATACAATTCGAATACAATAACGATTTGAATCCTACGCGATCGACTTGTGATGCGCACGCGGTCCCATTACACCATATATTACCACAGTTACGAATTAGACCTACGAGGCTGTTATGACTTCCTGGTATTTTTTTATAATAATAAATGACGGACCAAGAATATTTCCCACCTGGTATTAAGTCGCAAACCATCGGCTATGAACAGAGCAACCCTGCTCAGCAGTGGCGTGCATAGAAGATATGCACAGGGTATGCAGATGATATAAAATGAAGAAAATTTCGAGTACAATTTAAAAAAAACTTAAGGGTAGACTTTTTATAACTCTTACATAGCCTAACCTTAAGTTTTTTTTATAAATCGTTCGTTAAGGAGATTTTCTTCATTTTGTATCATCTGCATACCCTCTATGCACGCCACTGCTTCTCAGGGCATGAAAGGAACACGTCATAAGAAGTCCAAGACCTGACCGACCCGACATGTGTCCATCAAACTGAGGCGTTTGTGTTATTTGTGTTGCTCAAAAAGCAGGGTCGCAGCTTTCTGAGCCCAAGGCCCAGGCCCGTACCCAAAACTGCGCCAATCAGCCGTCAAAAAACAAAAGTATCATCGGTAAAAAAAAAGAAAATGTTTCTTACCCCAACATTTTTAATTAAATGATTTCATAACAATCAAACGCTAAGCCAATAAAAGCGTATGAAATAATAATTACAGAAAAATAACCGTTACCAAATATTAAACTTTTACAATTTCTAGAGCCATAACGATCAAATTACTCTACAAAAAACTAAAAAGAAATAGTAGTTGACTACGCTATCTCTACTTTCCGCAATAAAGTTTAAATATGCGAATAGTCAAAACATTGACTAATTGCGTGCAAAAAAGTTAAAACATGAGCTCGTAGCATCAAAAAGGTGCCGACAAGCGAAACAAAAGCGCTCATAAACTCCAAAGACCTCTTCGGGGAAAAGAAATTTTGCACAACACTGCGCCGGCGCATTGTCCGCGCAAAACGTTACTGCTGCGAGCGGAAACTGTGCTTTGAAGCTTTGTTTTTTATCGCAATAAATATAGCTAGAGCAATAGAGTCGACTCTATACAATAGTGCTAATTTGTTTGTATAGAAATCTCTGCACTAAATTGATAGGTTCAAGATTGTACCATGATTTTCACAAATTTACTTGACCTTTAGCAATGGATAGACCTTATCATCAATAACCTAAAATAATTCTAGATTAAAGCCTTTTCTTTTGACTAAAGACAATGAATGGTGGTGGAAATGGGTTGTGTTAACTGCCATAGTTCCTAGTTCCAACTCGCATTGGATCAGCGTAGTGGTCGACTTACGGATCAGAGACATGGTCGCTAACTATGGGCCTCATAAGAAGGTGAAGGATCAAATCAGAAATGAGGAGATTCATAGAAGAACTAGAGTTACCGACATAGCTCAGCGAGTCGCGAAGCTGAAGTGGCAATGATGGACGTTGGGGTCTTAAGGTGCTGGAATGGCGACCCCACACCGGTAAACGCAGCGTAGGTTGGCCCCCAACGAGGTAGACAGATGACAACAGGCGAGTAGCTGGGAGCCGCTGGAGGCAAGCGGCCCAGGACCGTGTATTGTGGAACTCCCTACAAAAGACCTATGTCCAGCAGTGGTCTACTATGCTAGAGTGGGACCCAGTAGAGAAGCAAAAATAAGCTACTGGTAATCAAAAATAAGCTACTGGTAATCAAAAATAAGCTACTGGTAATCAAAAATAAGCTACTGGTAATGATCATGATGAATTAAGAGTCGAAATTTAGTTTAGCTTTGACTATCACATTGTAGTGTGATTTTATGTTAGATTCGGACAATGCATAGGTTTTAATTAACGTGTTTAAACTCGTTTAAGGAAAATTTTAAGCTCAATTTTTTAGTATAATCTCGGATATATAAAACAATTCACAACGTACAATTGCTAAGAGTTAAATCTTGTCATTAAGTCATAATTTTCGCATCTCTTCATCGTGTCGGAACGAAAAGTGGGTTAAGAAAGTATTTTGGAGAATTCGTAACACCATATCAATTAGTACACTTTAGTAAATAAATATAAAATTGTAAAAAAAAGTCATCACTATACACTTATCTCTATGGATATACAAAAGAATTAAAAAGATTTTAGTTTATTAACATCGAAATTCGTACTCGGACCTACATATGACTATGTGGTCAAAATGTCGGGAATGTAGTAAATTTATTCATGAACGGCAATCTAAATGCAAAGCTTTATATTAGAAAATAATTTGTCACCTTTAATTATTTATTAAGACTGTATGCATATTAATTAAATTACCTATTGACGATGTCGAATAGAAGAGTAAACTTTAGCGTGACTTTTGGGTAAGAGCGTATACAATCCTACTCAAAGGTAGGTATATCAATAAAAACAATTCATTCTGTAAAAGTAGTTTGTCGGTATGTATGTTTGATATCGCTTATCACAAGAAGTACTTATTTCAATTGAAGATTTCATCATATATTTGTGTACATTGTATTATGTTATAGAAACTTGTAGGTGAGGATTTACCACTTGTGGCTAAACTCCAAAAAAATCTTGATCATTTTCGTAAGGAGGCCAGTTTGTCGGTGGATATATTTCGGGAGTGTGCTCAGGAACTAATCCATCTCGTTCCCTCTTCACCATTCTACCATCGCACCGCAAGACATCGAACAGGCTTACATACGAGTTCTATGTTTCCTTAATCCTACAATCTGGGTATAGTATCTGGTATATATCGCCATCATCTCACTAACGTGTAATTCTCATGTAGTGTACGCATCAAAAGTGCCACCTATGAGCCTTAAATAAAGATATTTTTGACTTTGTCTTTTTGACTTTGACATTTATATCATAATATGCAACAGCTATTTCCACTTTCGTAACCCTTATTCATAATTTCTGATGAGATTAAACAGAGATCACACATTTTAAGATTGAAAAACACACATGCTTCTACTGTAAACATTTCAAATTCTAATTAATTCATTATTTATTATAGCACTTGGGCTGTTTTA
This sequence comes from Pararge aegeria, assembly GCF_905163445.1. NCBI lineage: Eukaryota > Metazoa > Arthropoda > Insecta > Lepidoptera > Nymphalidae > Pararge > Pararge aegeria. The sequence continues at coordinate 1,118,119 of NC_053195.1, read as the reverse complement.
ATATGTAATTTCATTCAGAAATGTAAAAGCTGAACTTAGTGAATGAATAAAACGCAGAACTGGTTTAGAGAAAGGTGACTAGCTGATTTCTGTGACTTCGTCCACGCGCATTTTCTGATAACTTGTGACAAAATGGTAACCTACGCTGCCTTATGCATTCTATACTCAATTTTTAAGAAAGATCTACATATATATATATATATTAGGGTCTTGTACGACTAATAAAAAGTTAGTAATAATAACGAGATAGACAGCTTAACGTGCTCTCTGAAGCACGGGGGTTGACATGCCAATTTCCTAACTATGCAATTTTGCGGTCTGAACCGGGATTCGAACCCAGAGCGTCGTAATCCGCATGAAGCTTTACCACTAGACCATTTAGGCAGTCCAGGGCAGTTTGCACCGCTATCAATGGTAATATGTATATTCCACAGAGTTAAGAACGTACAGAAACCGTGTACACTATTAATATCGAGGCATTAAAACCTCTCCACTTTAGAAGGGTTTCTCGAACAGGCGATTAGTCAATTCAATCCATTTAGCAGTTCACAGTAACAATTTAACATCTAATGTTCGTAAAGTTTACCATTTTATTTGAAAACGAGAAATAGTTTGCGAGCTAGCAATAATCTGCGGGTGTGAAGTCAGACGTGCGCAGGTGTTTTCACTGTTTTTGGGCACAATGCACTCCATGCAATAACGAGTAAGAGTTCTGTATGTTTTTAATTCTATGGTATATTCATTCAAAAATGCTAAAACCGTGGATAGTGAATGAATAAAATGCACCGCAGAACCGGTTCGAGAGGTTTGTATGTGAAATTTCATTGGGGAAATAAAATAAGTCAGTTCATCGATCAGTATCTGGAAGCGCGCGTGCAGCTGACAGGTGAATGCCGCTCATCAATATTGATCCTTTCACGGGCGAAGACCGAGCTCTCAAGATCTTGAGTTGGGCGGCGCATGTGATCCAGTTCCGAGGCCTAATTGTTTGGTTTATGCCCGTTTTCACTAATCCTAGGAATCACCTTAATCGGATGAATTAATACACATGAATACACCGAATGAATACACTGAATGAATACACTGAATGAATACACTGAATGAATACACTTTATGAATACACTGAATGAATACACTTTTATAGTACACCAAATAAAAAAGTAGTCACAGAGATATAAGCTTGCAGCAAGAGAGTACAATTTGGCCTTACACATACATAGCGATTTCTTCCAGGCAACAAAAAAGGCTTAAAGCATAGAAAAGAGCTAGGTGGTGCAATAAATAATATATAAACATAACACAAATATATAACTATAATATTATATGTTTATTCGTGTTTTAGGTTATACCTTGAAAAAAAAAAAAAAACGTTACACGAACTCTTATGTGATTTTTAACGACGTTAGGCGCCGTCTAAAGTTACGACACCGATTCGGTGGATCTTAAAGTTTAGGGGACTCATAAACTGGCAGATATAAGAAGAAAAATTATGAATTCTGTATTTTTAATAACTTTGATCTTCTCTCTTTTCTTATCAGCTACAACATGCCCTCTTCGATAGACTGGTAACTAGCCGCCACCGTAAACTCCTAACCTATGAAATTCCAAATTCAAAGAACCTTAAAAATATCAACCTTGGAAAAAATAGACACATACAGTGATTATTTTTGTTTACAACTCGGCAGATCGTCCAAAAAAATGTGTGCAGCCAAACAACTACTTAATATTTTCCGCATAAATTAACCTTTACGCTTTACATCTTTAAACTAAATATGCCGGAATACATAGGAATATGATTTATAATCGATGACATCAATACATAATAGATTTAAAATAATATATTATGTACTAGGTCGAATACATTATATTTATTTCAATCTTATTTAATTAATCGATAGTCTTATTTGCATGTCATATATATTACATTAATTATCTATATCGATATCAATTTCATAAAATTTTAGACGAACTCCGGCAGATGTTTGTACATAGTAAGCATATTTTAAAATTCGAACCATTGATATTCTAACACCAAATTTTCCGTTCGCCGAGTCATCTTACAAATCGCAGTTCCATTCATTTCTTTATTTCCGAACGTGAATTCATTCATTCAAATTTTTAAATTCAGAACGCTACGTCATTGCGGGCCTGCGTTACGCGTTCGAAATGCTAATGCGTATACGCAACTTGTAGTTAAAGAATTTTAGTCTTTACACTAATATAGTTAACGTTTAGTTAATTTAAATACGTCAGTATGCTGTGTTATGTATCGGGTGACATTTTGAGAGGAATCAGTTCGGTGAAAATGTGTACGCTATAGACAGTAGAAATACCTAATTTACTAAAAACTTTGTGAAGATTTATATTTGTTTAAATACGGTATCTTCCTAAACGTGAATTAAAACTCATACAAAAATAAACCTTAGTATATTATTTACGTACGTTAAATAAATCTAATATCTGTATCTCAAACTGGCTGACCCCGGCCTAGCTTTGTCTAGTCTAGCCTGATATTTGAAATTATAAATCCGAAAAAGCAACTTTGTGTCGACACTTAAGTCAATCCAACGACTACTTTTCGGCGTTTCAAACACACCGGAAACCGAATTTCTATAAATATCCAAGGTTTACGTTTTCGCTTAACTGATCCTTTCTATAATACCACTCTGTAGATTTACGTGAGATTCGATCATCATAGAGGGTTGGTCCGAATAAATTGATGCAACTGTTGAAATATTTTGTCATAACAATTTGTCACGGGCTGTCAAGAGTTGCGCGTCAGGATGACGTGGCGACCCGGGGGGGGCTCGAATTATATCGACTATGCGCAATTAATCATTCGTTCATATCGATCAATAACATCCCTTTATCGATTCAAACGATTCAGCCCTTTTCGAACGACAAACATTTGAATGAATGACATATTGTTATATTTTATTATAGGGATTGTAGAATTTGTGGACATTTGTTATTTGAATGATTAGATTATTTAAACATTTTGAATACGTTTTGTGCAAGTATGGCATATTTGCTATTTTTTTATTCGCCTTGCAGGCGAGCCTTTGGCTGCGATCTCACCTGGTGGTAAGAGACGTGAAGTGGAAGCGGTCTAACCAAATAGGGGTATGGAAGTTATATTAGATCCATCCCCCTAATCGGGTTCTATACGGCATCATACCAAAACGCTAATATATCGTTTGGCAGCACGTTTGCGTCGGTAGGGTGCTAAATGCCTCCAACTAAACCAGACTAGAGAAAATTTGTTAAGTACGAGTATAAAATTTTAGTGAAAATATGATAAGATTCAGTATGTGTGTTGTTATATTTACATGTTTATATATTTTTATCATAAAATGTAAATAAGTAGTAATTCGCTACGCACCTTCCTTGAATCGATACAGCTATGTTCGTTTATGCCTATACTTGCCTGGCAGAGATGGCTAAGTAGCGATAAAGCCGCCATTTTACCCACTCTTTAACTTGCTCTATGTTAAGTAGGTAACCATCAAACTCATCATCATCAACATATCACTTCCTATTGTCTGAGAGGGGGGGGGGGTCCAAGCTGTCCTGATCCCCTCCTCCTTATCGTAGTAGCCCTGGCAATCGGTTGGAGCGGTTGGTAGGCGTCTGGGAAGTATTCAACGGGTTCCCCGGACGTCTACTAAAGCCAACGAGACAGACATGTCGTGGTGGTTTTTAGTTTGGGCAAACGAGTCTCACATAACCTCTGTCCTGCCCAAAAGGACAGAGGTAGCCATAAAGCTAAAAAAAAGCGCCTTCATCATCACGCTGGCCCAGTGAGAGACTTCACACGCCTTTGAGAACATTATTGGACTCTCAGGCATGCTGGTGTCTTAAAAATACTTTCCAACATTCAAGCAAGTGATATTTTGATTGCTTTAAACACACATAACTAAGAAAAGTTAGAGGTGCGTGATGGGATTCGAATTCAGCCCTCCAGAAGTGAAGTCGAAGTCCTACCCACTGGGCTATCACCGATTCAAAACAACCAAAGTGAATTATCAATATTCATTCATATAGCTTCGTTGGAACTAGCAATTCGTCGCAGGCAAAGTCACGGACATGAGCTAGTAGATAGACCAATCTTAATTCAATTCATAAATAATTGCGACCTATACCCGTACAACACTAATTGGTTTGAATAATAATGTCGGCATACAATTTAATTGGCCCAGCGATGCTTATCGCGGCGTTTAGTTAAATGTCCACCGCAAAGCTCTATATAGCCTAGCCTATCATAACTGGTTGTACTAATAACAACAACTTTTTAGCTGCTTTTGCAAAGAGATTCGAAAATAAGGTTTCGCATTGGAGCAAATATTTCATTTCAAACTACGTAGTAGTAGTAGAGTAGAGCTATTTTATGACAAAGCTCAAAAAGCACAAAGAAATATTACCCCCATGCTTATGCTACCTTTAAGAAGTATTGCTGTGTTCCGATCTGCACGGCTAGCATGGGCAGGTGACTATTATACCCCCGGGGAAATGATAAAAATGTAAATTCTCGCACAACTCTATTAACTCTTAGAGCAGTGGCGCACAAGTGGAAATAATATCCAAATTATATGTGTAATAATAAACGGGGGTAAACTTCTCCTATTCCCTGTTCCCGTGCTTTAGCAGGTGGACACGTTAATTATATCAACTGTCAGGGGATATAATCTGGGGATATAATTTTTGTCTTCTGCTTGTGTCACCTTTACGCCTAAGGTTGATAAACACAGGGCGGCAGTTTGCAGGACGTGTTCATGGCATACCCTACAAATTATTACTCTGTTTATAGACAAATGCGCGTCAATCATTATTATAAAAAAAAATTAAAGCTTTTAGCTTTTAGAAAAGCCTCTACTTTAACTAACTAACTTGAAATAGTTATTTTTTTTTTTTATTTAGTACCACAGATTAAAACCAACGACGTGCACAAAGACAATATACCTAAATACAAATACATTTTCATTTATTACAAGTTTTAGGCTTAATTTAAGCACTTTTGGAACTTCAAGAATGTCTGTTTGTAGTGACTCTACCACCGGTTTTGTAGGCAGATTCTACCGAGGTTAGTCAGTTACATAGTGTTAATTCTCTCCAGAGTCCATTGACCGTTATTTAGGAAAATCAAATGTAACGAACTTGTCTTTCTTGGTAAAACGACACTATAAGACAAACCTAATTTACTAAAATATATCTTTCATACAGCGTGATAAATTGTAAATAACCTTTTAGTTATATAAAATAATCATACTCATCAATAAAAGAAACGTTCACCTTTGCAAAGGATAAGCAAAAATGGCGGATACTTAATGGTTTATGCGAAAGGTTCTAGGTGTTCGTTTAAGATTGCTTAATTGCTATTAATGTATAGCCATTATGTTTAATTACTTACATAAGATAAACATTTCTCACCCACCTACTTGGGTAAGCATTTATTCCAGTGGTAATTGGAAAAAATGGGTTCGATCGAGATAAGTGAGAATTGTTGTTTTTCTATTTAAGGTTCGAAGTTTATTCGAAGGTATTTTTTTTTTCATCATCATCATATCAACCCATTACCGGGTCACTACAAGGCGCGGGTCTCCTCCCACAATTAGAAGGGGTTAATGCCGTAATCCACTACGCTGGCCGATTGGTGGACTATTTTTTTTTAAATCAATACAATGTATTAGGAAAAAAATATGGGGCTCACCTCTTCCGTGGTAAGCTGCGATAAATTGGAGGTTACTTGTTTAATTTCAGGCTTGGAACGTTATAACAGCTAACTTCATAAAAGCCTAGTTCTAAAAATGTACTAGTTTAAAATGTTTAGTTTAATTTGACTTAGCCATATAATCGCCTGTAAATGTTTACAATTTGGGACTCTGAATTTTAGATTTTTTTCTGGTCTGGTCTCGTAACGTGGTCTAGAATTCCGATAATAGCGTGTGGAATCCGATTAGGGGTACAATGACCATCATATCAACCCATTATCGGCGCACTACAAGTCATAGGTCTCCTCCCAAAATAAGAAGGGTTTCAGCTGCCCAGTGGACTCCACACGCCTTTGAGCACTCTCAGGCATGCATTAGTCATAACCCTAACAGGTCATCACTTCCCACCTTCCCACACCACTTGCCAGGTTGCACAGGCAGGAGACAAAAATTATACAGGTGGACACGTTAATTATATCCCCTGTCCCCTGAAAGACCCCGATTAACCGTCTGTCAGGGGACAGGGGATATAATTAACGTGTCCACCTGCCAAAGCACGGGAACATGGAATAGGAGACGTTTACCCACGTTGATTATTACACATATAATTTGGATATTATTTCCACTTGTGCGCTAATGCGCTGACAGTTGATAGAGCTGTGCCAGATGATACATTCTTATCATTTCCCCGGTTATATAATTTTCTACTGCCCGTGCAGGTGAGATTGCAGTCAAGGGCTAACATGTAGTGGAATGAAAATGAATATTATCAGGATTTTAATTTGTGTAGTTTAGATGAAACGATAATAACATTTGAACACGCATCCAAATATGCTTGGAATACAAAAGCCGTACTGTGCCGTGTCACGAGTGCCCGGCACGTCCCTTCATTACCGTACGACCTGCAGCCCTTAGTACGATATTTGCTGGCTCGCAAATGAAGAGTCGTTTTCTACTTACACATCGTTGTAAAATGTATCTTAATATCTCTTATTAAAGCTCAATTTTGCCAACAGTTTCTTAGTTCGGACTTTAGACAGAATGTTTGTCAGACAAAAAATAGAAGTACAGGACTTGCGACTCTGAAACAAGTGACATTAGGACCACCCTACTTTGGTATTCAATTAAGAAAATTAAGCTTAATTTGCTATACTCCGCAAAAAGCAAGAGAAGGTGAGTCCTACCTACAAAGGATGCCTGTGAGAGATTGCTTGCAGCAATAAGGCCGCCTTTGCATGTCTACATTGTGTACTGTATATTCCTTACTGTTTCTTTTCCTGTATGTTATACGTGCAATAAAGATTTCCGCAAAGTAACGCCTGCTAAATAAAGCCCAATATTTGATGTTCAAGTATTTCGATACTCGAAAACGGCTCCTCGATTGTGAGCGGGCAAACTTGTACTAAGGTACTATCTTGTCTTGTACTGGACTCTTCGGACCCATATTATGCTACAATTGGCGCTACGATATAAGTTGTGTTACGTAAAAGGATCTCTGACGATCTATTCATACAGTAGACAATTTTACTAAGAATTTCACGATTACCTGACCTCTACGAAAGGATAAAAAATCGTGAACCGTACCTCGCTGTGGTCTTTCTTATAAGGAGAATATCCCAGGTTTTACGGCAGGTCCAATCTGGCATTTATTATGCCGGATTCTTTTCTGGTCTGGTTACTCGGAATAACGTTTCAATGCCGCGTTATAACCAATTAAGTGGGTGATTTTAATATAACTGCGATACTCGTAACAGGTTAGCCCTCTACTATTTTCAAACTACAGCGTAACTTACTAGGCGTATTTGCAGTCAAGAGCTAAGAGTGTAATAAAAAAACATAACTTAATTAATGTTAATTACTGCAATAACAAATATTAGACTATAATAAAACCGTAGACTTAACTATTTTATAAATTTAAAATGCATATAAAAATTTTCGGAACCGACAGGATTTGAACCTGCGACTCTGGCAATTGCGGCCTGAGCGTTTTCTCCAATTAAGCTACGGCGTAGACTTAACACTGTCTCACTCTTGTGTTATTTGAATATAACCGCAATGCAAAAATCAGCGCTCTTTTTACGTGAACAGCTGTGTATGGATATATCACAATCATACGATTGCATTACTACGTAGCTGTTGCCTGAACCACCTCGTAGGATCAGTGGTTAGCATTATGAACTTCGGATCACGAGGTCATGGGATTACAATGACCTAGAGCTGAGAAAAGCCTCTATCAGAAGCTAGGTAGAGTAGGCATCCTCATACCTAGCCTGTTAATAAGGATATGGTTTTAGAGCATAGACCCACCATGCTGCCCCAATGCGGATTGGAATAACCATGACCAACTTAATGCGCTCTGGGCGTAGTGCTGCACCATAGAAGTCCATGTATTAGAATGTATATGGGGGTGAACAAAGTAAATGTCTTTTGGTATTAAAAATTGCAGCGGTGATAGCCCAGTGGGTAGGCTCGACTTCACTTTCGGGGGCCGAGTTCGAATCCCAGCCTCTAACTTTTCTAAGTTATGTGCGTTTTAAATAATTAAAATATCACTCGCTTCAACGGTGAATCTGCATGCCTGAGAGTTCTCGATAATGTTCTCAAAGGTGTGTGGAGTCGACCAATCCGCACTGGACCAGCGTGGTGGACTACGGCCTTAACCCCTTCTCATTGTGGGAGGAGACCCGAAACTTGTAGTGGGCCGGTAATGGGTTAATATGATGATGATCAGGATGATACAAAAAATCACAATAACCCAATAACTAGTCAAACTAATTAACTCTCGCTCCTTATCCATAGATACTGACTACACCAACAAGAAAGAAATCGATTAGGTTAAAATATACTTCGCAAGTAGTAGCATGACCTAGCTCAAATTAATCGAGATGTAAACGTTTTATACTGCATTACAAAAAGTTATAAGTTTATTTGCATAATTTGATACGTATCATCGCGCCAAAAACAAACAGAGAGTCACGATAACCGCTCATTTATTATTTCGTCAAAAGCTGTAACATTTTTGAGCAAAAACTCTTTGGAATCGTTTAAGCGATTGCGCACACCTGCGGTGGATGGATGCCGCGGCTGTTTCAATTCAAAACTTAATTCTGTATATGACGGTTTTGAAACTTAGGCAGATATTCGCCATGAAAAAAGAGCAAATGTGGTTGTTTTTTGTCCTTCTAAATCGGAGGTAGAGTCATTACAAACAGACAGATTGGAATTTTCAAAATACTTTGTAATAATTTTTATAATACTACGTATGTATCTCTCATCCTTCTTGACCCACAGCGCTGCTCCAATACGTGTTGGTGGACTATAACGATTACAATCACAAGTAAGCAAAAATAACCCGAAGTTGAAGTGTTGGACACCGCCATTTGCCTAACTCCGTGTACTGGAAATTATATGACATAAAAACATAATACCTAAATATTTCGGACTCGATCCGTGAATTAAACCGAAGAGTATATGATCCATGTCGAACATGCGAACCTTTAAACCATCTGATTCGATTAAAAAAAAAATCCAAAAGCACTATTTGGCACGACCTTCTTGACGCAGAAGAGAGCGTTGTGATTTAACTGAAGGATCCTGGTTCGATCACCGGCAGGATCAATTGGGGAATCTATAATTACTCTGGTCCGGTAGAAGGCTTCAGCTGTGACTAGTTACAAGACGTAACACCGAGCGATTTCGGGTTTCGATACCATGTCGCTTAGAAACCCATATCCCTAGGGTTTAATATTTGCCATACCCCCCAACTACCCTTTGCTATGAATCACATTAAACCAACATTGCAGTCAAGGGCTAACTTTAAGTGGAATTTAAAAAAACAAAAAAATCATAGTACAGATAAGAATTATTATCTGTAATATGATTTTTACAAAAAACTAAACTAGCTTTGTAGGTACTCTAAATTATATCTATAAAAAAATACATGGAAGAGATAAAAAAAGTAAAGGAAACGGACGTAAGAGAGGGAAGGTAAAAGGACAACGACATTAGTGGTAGTCAAATGGCAGGTACACAAACGTTTAGAAGGCAGGAGGGGTTTTTAGTCGGTAGGAGTCCGGCACTATCCATAGGGATGTCCATGAGGATTTTCCCCTCCTAATTATAAAAAAGGTACCCTATTATCTCTTCGACATTTTAATACAGAGATTTGTGTATAACACAATTAGAACCATTGTCTCAAGACATAAATATCTGTAGTTCGCACCCGCTCACACCCGTAGTATGTAACCACGAGAGCATAACAAATTATCGCCTATCAAAACGAAATCAAGAGATCGCGGCGCTTCGCAAAGGCGGCATTACAGATTTTATGATGTATTATTATATTGCGATCGGCCTGCTTTTAATGTTTAATCGCATCCTCTCCGCGGAGGATCGTTAAACATTCGAGATCTCATGCTTCGATGTTATCGTTGGGTTTAAGTTTCAGCTTTTCACAGTAAAATATATCATAGACTACATGCGCTTTTGTTCTTAGAGCTTCTAGGTTTAAAAGCTTTATTCTAAATATAAAAGGCGCATCTATAATTTTTGAGTTTAGTGAAAATTGGAGAGTTTAGTGTTTGTGTCTGGGTGTGTGTTTTTTTTGTAAAGATACTAATCTATATTTTGGTTTGGGCTAAATACGAATCTATAGCGACCTTCTGGCTCCACGATGGTATTTTAATATATCAGGTTCTTATCCCGTTTCGGAAGACAATGGTTAAGAAAACACCTAATATGGACTTTTAGCCTTTTTTAAATTTATACAACTTTATATAAATTTGACAGATTACCGTTACTCCAAAGATGAGTTTCCTTACTTTATAAGTTACACTTAGGCCTCATGAACTCTATTATAAATTGTACTTAAAACACTGACCTCTCTATATAGCCAGTGACTTAAAAAGATAGCGTCAAATTAAAAGAACACATACGAATAAGGTATGATCAGATTAGTTCTGTTCTGTTGTAGTTTTGTTATCTGTCAAAGATGATCTGACTTACTTCCACAGCTAAAAGCCAAATTGACATTTCTAAATAACATAACTTGGAGCTCTCCTTAAAATGTTCCTATTATAGTTCTAAAAACAAGAACGTTCACTATATTAAAATAATACGGGTTCGAAAGCCTGTTAAATTTATACTTAAAAGACTGCGTCATTTTAAAAAGAACACAATATAAGTAACATTTATTGTCTGTGGTATTCTTTTCCCGCCATTACGAATTGGTCGCGCTCACTTGTACCCCGCAGTTGAAGACGGTGAGAACTCCGTGTCACATCGCCTGGCTCTGAGCGCCATTTTTTAGCTCTACATTTTTCTTTTTGTCCTCGTTATCTTATTTACTTTTTATCACGACGTATAAAGCGATACGATTCGGTTCATTACGGTTTTTGTTGAGGTGAATTAAAATGTTATAGGTGTACGGAAAAAGGTCAATAAATATTTTATTATCTCATTGGATTCTCTCATCTCAGTGACTGATTAGGACTCATACACGATACTTACTTACTAATTTAAAATAGGTTCAGCTATTTCAAAGCCATTTATTGAATCGCTATATTTAATGACCATCTCAAACTAAGGCTCTTAAATGTATATTTTTTTTAATTGACTTAAGTTTTAGTAAGTTTAGGAGATTTAAATCCACTTTTAATACCAATTATTAAAAGTAGATTGAAATCTCGACCAAAGTAAACGAATTTAAAATGAAACCTAACACAGAGAGTAGCTGATGATCAATGACTATTTATCTGACAAGGAAGCTTGTTTAGCCACTCTTTAAATACATAACAAAACGTAAGTTCGACTAAAAAAGTAAAACTATTCTATAGCAACTAATAGTAGGTTTTTTATAAAACTAAAATAATAACTTTTGTATGACACTCAAGAATTTTACAGTTAGGTTAGTTAGTTTGAAATAGTTCAACTTAATACAAAATGGCGTACCACTTGAACTAGCGCCTAATTAAAACCGTTGGTATTCAAAGCAAAAGGCGTCTTCTTTTATGAACCGAAGCACGCGTTCGAGCATTTGTAAATACTAGTGCCCTAGAATTTAGATTTTTCAAATCAAGCTTCGCATGCCCTTACGCCGCTAAAATGTCAAGCAGCGCAACAATGGAAATGAAACCTGTAATTGTTTAGAGGAGCCCACTTGCCTAACGAATAACAATCGATTTGCTGGTGTAACAACCGTGTTGGGAATCGCTGGCTCGATGTATCTGCTTCTATACGGTGTAGTCACTGACCTAATTCATCGTCATTTGCCTAATTAATGCCCCACTACCGGGTATTAGCTCCTTAACAATCATCAGCATCATCAACACATTACCAGCCCGATACAGGATATGGGTGTTCTCTCAGAATGTTAAGGGTTTAAGCCATAGTCCAAGACTCCAGTAGACTCTGGCCAAGTCAGGTTTGGTAGACTTTACGCGCCTTTTGTTTATTGTTTATTGTTATTAGGTACACAAAACCGGTAATAACTAAAAGTAGATCTAAATATAAGTAATAACAAGTTTTGTTCTAAGCTACAACCCAAAGTATGTGTACACAACTTGGAATTAAATTAAACAGAAAGTAAAGATAAAATTATAGTTAAAACAAAAAAGAAACACTTAAATAATAATATATATATTATTTCCCTAAAGAATTATGTGGAATAGTGCTTAATAATTTGATTTTTAAAAATATTTATCCTTTTGTTAAAAATGTCAATATTATGATTACTTGATACTAAATCATTATAAAGGTGGCACATGCGAACGATGGGATTGTAAAAGGAAGTATTGTTCTTGTAGACACCTTTGAAGAACGTTATGGAGAACTCTCAGGCATGCAGGTTTCCTCACGATGTCTTTCACCATTAAAGCATATTTAAATTTGCTTAAATTAAAAACGCACATTACTCTGAAAAGTTAGAGGTGTGAAGTAGGGCCGTATCAAGTAAATAACCAATAATATCTATCCACGGGGACCATTTTTCGTCCTAAAACTGTGACCCACTTTATCTACTAATATATCTATTGATCGGAATGTAGCGGGAATCGACACGGTCATTTCGAAAGGGAGGCCGATGTCCTAACCACTGGGCTACCGTGGGTTAAATGTTATATTATTTTATTCATTAAAAATTAAAGATTACATTTCAATAACCTTTTTAGATTACTGTGTGCTTCTGCGGACAGGTCCTTGTCTGGGTTAGATTTTCGTATAATTACTTATTGTTTTTTTGCTGTAACCTCGGTTTTTCTGATTCGGAATCCCACTGGGAGCTTGGCAGTTTTCAAGAACACATCATACACCTTTTGATGAATCAATTATAAAAATTCTTATTAGTTTATCTGAGTTACAAAACCAATATACAATTCCAATAAGGCTATAATTTCCCCCTCCTTGGTCTTTCACTCTTGACAGAGTGGTCATGGTTGACGATGGTACATTTTCTTTGGCTACAGCAGGCCCCGCGATGCGCCTCCACTTGTTACGATCTTCAGCGTTTCTGGAACATTGGACTATGGAGGTTTGTGTTGTAGCTTTAATTATGTCTGTCTAACGCGTGGGTGTTCGACCACGTGACCGATTGCCTTCGACTGTTCCCTGGACAACAAGTCGTTCGTCGTTCTATGGAGTGCTTATTCCCAGTTATGTGTCCAAAGAACTTGAGAATTCGTATCTGCAGTGTCGACGATAACCTCTCTTTGGCTACAATTTAGCAGGAGATATTTGAACCAAATGTTTCCGCTAACAATAACACAGTAACATATGAAATCAATGATAATAAGAACAATTATTGTTTTTTTGCGGAGTAATAGAGCTTTTTGAAAGCTCGTTCGGGAAAGTTCTAGCATCATGCTTATTTCTGCAGCCAAGAAGCGTTTCTGTGTTCCGATCTGAAGGGCGTGGTAACCGGAGTATTCACAGGAATGTGGCTTCACATCTACGCCTCAGTTGATAATTAATATACAAATATACCACGACATTACACACATCGCCATCTAGCCCCAAAGTAAGCGTAGCTTGTGTTATGGGTACTAAGATGACTGTTGAATATTTTATGAATATAATACACATAAATACTTATATACAGATAAACACCCAGACACTGAAAAACAATCATGTTCATCACACAAACATTTTCCAGCTGCGGGAATCGTACCCACGGCCTAGGACTCAGAAAGCAGGGTCGTTGCCCACTGCACCAGTCGGCCGTCAGACTGTTCATGGACACAGGGTGTCACTTTATTAGACGTGTTTCTTGCCTGTCCTGCTCACTGCTCTGTTTTTAGGTGACCGTATTCCAATAATAACATCTGCTTGATCCGTCCAATATGAAACATATTTTGATGAGGTTTTAAGTGGGAGGTCCCGAGTTTGATCATCGGCAGGGTCAATTTGGGGATTCACTGGTCCGGCGGGAGAAGACGTGCTGCCAAGCGATTTTGCACTCCGGTACGATATCGCGTAGTAGCCGATTAGGGTATGGGATTATAATAACTGCCATACCCTCTAACATGTTAGCCAGTTATAATCTTAGACAGAATTTCTGACCACCAGCATGGCTAACAACAGACAAAGACAAAAAATATATCCCCCGATTAAATCCCCTGGCAAGAGATATAATTAAAGTGTCCACCTGCTAAAGCACGGGAACACGGTATAGGAGAAGTTTACCCCTGTTTATTATTACACTTATATTATTGGAGTTTACTCCTTAAGAATCGATTTTCATATATAAGGCGCCCGGTATGAGAAAAATGTGAGGAGTAAAATCTCGTTACGTTTTCGCTTTGCGACGTTGCATGCCCGGCAACTGTGATGCGCAAATTCCTTCCTATTTAAGTTACCAAGGAAACCGAATATTATCTAGGTAAAGAAACAAACACATAAATGTATGGGACAGCGTGAGATGGAAAACATTATACATTTTTTTTCCTATTCTTGTTACCATGGAAACTAAATAATAAACATTACATTTATCCTAATAGTTCTGATACTCTACATCCACCTAATCTCCCGTAGGCTACTTTTAAGAAGTTACACTACCGCCGCGGCCGTGTGTGAATAAATAGCACAGAATTTTTAATTTACCCTTTCATATGGTATTAATCTTTATTCAGCTAAATAAACTCTTTTTGTGTATGTTTCGACAATCGTTCTTAAGGAGTAAACTCCAGTCGTGCGTCGGAGCTGACACACACTTTTTTGGATATTATTTCCAATTGTGCGTAAGTGCTCCGAGATTTGATAGAGCTGTGGGGAAAGATAATTTTTTATCCTTTCCCCGGGGATATAATTGTCTCCTGACCATGCTGCCGTGCTGGTGTGATAGAGTTTACTTGTCAAAACAGCGGGATCTCATCAAGGAACACAAGCCCTTCGCTCGCATAGATCCCCACATTCCCACGGAGGTCGGCGCTCTAACGGCGGTCGCAAATGACACGCCGGCCCGCTTCACACGCCCGCATCAAACATCTGAGCACACGCTTCGATCTGCGGACAACTGTAACTACTCTGTAATGGCGGTGCTCATCTCGCGCTCGTCAACTGTGTTATATAATTGGAAACTGAAAGTAATCCAGCTTATAAGACAGGTGTCTTATTAGAACTAGTGTCTATGTTTTCCTAGTCCTTTGTTTTATCATTATAAAGCCTTTACGGGCCCACTTCAAGGCTTAGGTCTGCATGAGAATGGTTAAGGTCGTCCACCACGCTGGCCAATTGCGGATTCACAAATTTTTGAGAACATCTCGGAGATCCCAGACATGCAGGTTTCTTCACGATGTCTTCCTCGGCTGTTAATGCAAGAGATATTTTAATTGCTTAAATTAATGTGCCAGTTTCGGCAGTGGTATTACCACCCGACCGACAAATCATTTACAGGTAAGCCCGCTACCATTTATGACTGTACATTACTTACCACAAGTGAGATTGAAGTCAACAGCTAACATGTAGTTGCACAAGAAAATGACAGATGTCGCTTTAAGAATAGTGTTAATGTGTACCTCGTCTTGGGAGGCTTCAGCATTCGCTAGTTACCAAGTGACGAGCAAAGCAATGCTTTCAAGCGTTCTGGTACGATGCCACGTAGATTAGATTAAATTTTAATGCAGACATAAAATTAAACATCCCCTGAGGATGCTCCGGTGTCATGTCGGAGCGAAACATGCGTGGAGCCGACGTGCATTGCCAAAATTTTGTTTGGTGTGTAGTATAAAGATTGAAGAAATTATAAATTACTCAGTACAGATTCTCCTGCTTTCGGATCATTGAAAATGAAGCTCTACGGTCAAGGTCAGCCCTCTCCATCCTAGATCAACATATACTAGAAGCTTGAAATTAAGGGCTAAGTTGCTGTGGCACAAAAAAGACAGGTGTCTTATTAGAAGTGTTGACTATCAGAGACAAGGATTGCAAGACTTGGACCCGTATTATTTAACAGAACTGCAATTTGTGACGTAAAAACATTCCTCGAATCTTTTACGGTTTTATCTGATTTGTTTACGTCTCATTCTGGCTCTAAATTCTTGCATGCAACGCCTTTAAACCAAATATAAGAATATAAGTATTGTAAAAGAAAAATGCTCTGAAAATAATAATTATAATCCGTTTAATCCAAGAATTTATCGCAACCCCAAAAAATCGCGGTCAACGATCTCCCTATCATGTAAGCGATGCGAACTCGCTTCAGAGCCTCGATCCGTATTCCGATGTATTCGAGCATATAACTCGATACAGCAGATCGATTCCCTTCGAGTACCACTTAATTAATTTGTCAGTTGCGCTTACATATTTTGAACTTACGCATCCCATTTTTAACGGGCACCTCCACTCTAATATCAACTCTATTTCTTTGTGAATTAAAGTGAAAAGTTGATCGGCAAGTGTATTAAAGGGCAGCCGGGCGTATGAACCAAAAACTTATGACATGTCTCGATTTTGGCAAAAAGAACCGCAAGGGCCGTCAGCGACTCGGTCATAATTTATCTCGAATGCAATCTAGACATGCAATTACCATATTAATTACTTAATATTTGCTTGACGGGCATATTGAAAGCGTTGTTTTGTAATTTATTAAGGTGTGGAGTTTTTTCGGCTAAATTGATAAAGGTGTGAAGGTTTTTAAATTAATCCCGAGGAAACGTCAGAAGTGACAGGTCGAGAATGCTAAATAGGTATCACCTATATACGAACTACGCGGAATCACAAATGTGTTGATGGTTATTTTGTTTCATTTAATTAGTATTTTTTAAACTACAATCCAAGGTCTCACAGCATCTCAAACATATCACCAAGTTGACACCAGCTATAATATATATATATTACTTAGAAACTTTTTTTTTATAACAGTAAGCAAAACAAATCTACCAAAAATTTTATTAAAAAATGAAACGAAAAAAAAGGCATAGCATTGAGAATATTATAATGCCAGCGTCAATGATAGCGTGAGGATTTTTTTCTTTGATATATTAAATTTTAAAAAAAGAATACTAATTTTCATCGCTCTGCCTCCAATCGGTAACTGTATCGTTTCTGCCCCATCTCTACTCATGCAGGTAGGCAGGTATCGTTAGACTCAAAACCTACAGGGCACCAAACATATCGGCTATATCGCAAACCCATATCGCACATAACATAACGAGCCGCTCAAAATATTAAAATACAGCAGGCGATATCATAAAACCGACAAATCATTGGGACATCGTGCGTTACCAACTTACCAAGCCTTACAGTGCACAATATTCTGTTTAAACTGTCCCACGAGTGCTATTTTAGATCTTAGGACCATTGGAATAAGGTCTCGGTTAGGAAGTGGGACTTGAGAGGCTGTACTGGGGATCGTGTTCGATCTAATTTAGAGCGGACCGCGTGATGAGCGGGGCGATAAGCGCAGAGGACCCCGTGCTGGGTGATTTACTCGATGCGCCGGCGCAAGACGCGTATTTACTAACAGGCTATGGTATTTTTATCGGGATCGCGATTTATTTTGAATTTGAATCCCTACGTTTGTGTAGAAAAAGATTAATATGGATTTATGGCAAACAAAAGCAATTCAGTTAATATTCGTTTAAAAATCTGTACGGATTTTTATTTTATATTCTAAACAGTTTAGAGAGTTTTTGAAGTAAATATTCTTGAGTGTTTATCATATTACTTTACATATGAGAAAAGAAATATATAACGTAGGGAGAAGGAGAAAGAGGCCTTTAAATGTTTGGATCTCTTTTGAGCATGGTTTAAGATAACCTCAGACGATATAATATATTATATTTCAGAAATAATATGATATAATTTCTACGATATCAATAATAATCTATATATTGATATTAGATTGATTTTAGATAAAGAAAAATTCATTAGTCACACCAAGTACCTACGTATTTTTTCAAATCAAAATATTTTTATGCAGCTACAAATTGAAAGTTATATTAAAAATTGTATAAAATTACTTTACATAGCAAAATCAATTATAATTAACTAAAGAACTTTTAGTTTTATTTCGCATACATATCTTATTTTGTGTTAATATAATATATATATTTGCGCTACCCTGTAGGTTAGGTGCAGGCTTCCATATCTTAATTTTCAGACACGTTCCCACGGAACTCCCACATAAAATATTAACCGTTCGAAAATACGCGTTTAGGGCACGGGAACGTCCCCGCACCTGTTCCGCTTTCTTACATCAGCGATGTCAGCGCTTATACATAACAGCGGAGACTGTACAATCCATTGTTTCAAGCACTACAGCGGCATAACTATCATTTTATATTTACTCTCTTATTGATATTGGCATGCGACTATGGTACCTTTGATTTGGTAATAAGGATGTAAATTGCGTGGAGGACCTACAACAATGGGTCGTCCGTACGATCTGATGGCTGTACGGGCTAAGATAAAGGATGAGTTTGTAGGGATGTCGAGTTAACTGTGATAGGTTTTGTTCCGCGAATCCCTTGGCCGTTCTTATGTTTTATCTTTGGTTTTACTGGCTTTGGTATTACATGTGTAATCGTATACTGAATTCAATGGAATTTCTTTAGGTTTAGAAATTCCATTCTTCGGGTTTGTGTCGTAAAACGGTTTTGTAATTTTATAATTTGTTAATGGAATCTTTAACAATTCTACATTCTCCGAAATTATTTCAATGCAAGAATATATTATCAACGTGATCTTGATTTTATAAAGAGCAACTGCTTAATTTTATATTACATATGCGATCTAAACTGACGGTAGAGTCGTAACAAGCCGACAGATTTGACTTCGCAATAGCACCTACAGAGTAATCTTATATACGCGTTAAATTACTTGGCAATGATAAGTGAATGATAGTAGTTTGTTCAACTTTAGAGTACGATCCGGGCGCCGGGAAAAATCCCAAGCGTAACGTACAACTTATAGAAGGGTAGCAGGATAACTCCCGAGCGTAGCGATCATTTGGAATCTTAAGTACTCCTTGGTAGATCAGTATGCATGTTTTAGTAGTAGTAAAAAAATATCGATAGGTTAAAGGACGGAGCTAGGACATTGGAGAATCCATCGTTAATCTCAGGAGAGATAGTGAAGCCGTCGTTCCCGGTTATTCCTGGAGATATATAGATATAGAAGTGGTGAAAGCGTAGTGGGTAAGGCTTCGGCTTTCCTTTTGTGGACACCGAGTTCGAGCCCCGGCATGCACCACTAACTTCTCGGAGTTACGTGCGTTTTTAACTCGAGCAATTTAAATAACACTTGCTTTAAACTGTGAAGTAAAACATCGTGAGGAAACCTGCGTTCCTGAGAGTTCTCCGTAAGGTTCTCAAGGGCGTGTGAAGTTTACACTCGGCCAGCTTGGTAGACTACGACCTAGGCCCTTCTCAAGCTGAGAATAGACCCGTGCCCCGTAGTGGGTTGATGATGGTGATGAGATATGTATACGTAACGGTAACTACAAGGCTGCTTGGAAGCAGGCCTCTCCGCTCTCATCTCTCACAAAACAGAAAAATTCTAAAGATTGTTAAACTTTAAAATGATGTTGGAAAAGAGCAATCTGCTGAGTTTCTTGCCGGCTCTTCTCAGTGGAATCTGACTTCCGAACCGGTGGTAGAGTCACTACAAACAGACTGACTTGACGTTTCAAAAGTACTTATTAATTAGGCCTACTTGAATTAAATGAGTTTTGAATTTGAATATATATATATATATGTATATACATATATATATACATAAATATCTGTCATTAATTATTTTCTTGATTTTGCCTCTATTTCAGAGTTTGATCAATAAATCGCAGAACGCGTACACAGTAGTTAAATCAATATCGATCTTAAAAAAACATTTCCAATTATAACAGCGACTCGATTTCATTATAACGTAGAACCAATAACATGCGCCACGATCCTTAAAATTAACTGCTAAATGAGCGCTCAGCGGCGGACGTCACGCCGTATTAATGGCGAATTGGGTTCGAGACGGATCCAATAATACTGTAACGATAAGAGAAACAATTTGCCCGCCGAGATATCGCCAGATTGTACTAGCTCAAGTGATTTTTTTAACAAATTCTTTGAAAAAATTGGTAAGTTTTTCTTTTTTTTGATGTGAAACATCTATAGGTGGAGGGTAAACCTGGTTGTTGGCATGGCAATACAAGCCGTGGCGACGCCTCGCCACGCTATATGATTGAATTTTTGAATTTCGTATTTAATACAAAAAATTAATATTAATTTAGTAATAAACAGTCATTATTAACCGACTTACGAGAGAGAAGATAGAGAGGTTATCGATTCCATGTATTTTTTTATTTTATTTGTGGAACAAATTTGTAATGCTTTATCTGTTTCATATAACTTATAGAAAGCAATTTCGATATTTCACATCTGACCGTCGTCCCGTGACTGCTCACACATTTTTTTAAAGTACTAGGTTTTTATCCCTATGTTGTCAATATCCCAAAAACTCGCACGAAGCGATTTGTATCTTCTTCTCTTATACGCATCGCTAGGGTTTGGAACGCCTTCCCGAGTTCTGTGTTACCTAACTCTTACGTCCTGGGTATCTTTAAAATAAGTGTGATTAGGCATCTTCTAAATTAAATTCAAATACAAAACTTCTTTATTCATGTAGGCCTATCACAGGTACTTATGAAGCGTTCATACACATAATATGTTTACATTATGATGATAACTACGTTCGCCAACTAAATCAAAGCTACGAAGGTTCCAAACGCGCCCTGGTCTAAGAAGGGCCCACAACAAACTTAGCCGGGTAAATTTTGTTTTTGTTATCACCATCTCACAGTAAACCAGTAACCAGTATCACCATCTCTAGGCAAGCGCGTCCCATCTTTAGACCACATTCAATCCGTATGCTCCACACCAAACAGATCCTCAGCAATTGAAGAAGTTATAGTCGATTGGAGAAATTATAAATTACACCATACAGATTCTCCTACTGTTCGCGGAGTATAGCAAATTAAGCTTAATTTTCCTAAGCCCACTGCTGGACTAAAGGCATCACCCATAGTTGGGCGGACGGGTTTGTTATCGCAGTAGATTGTAGTAGTAGTACAGAGGACGCGGCTGCGTGCTCTCCGTTATATTCTCTTAGTCGCCTCGTACGACACCCGCGGCAAGAGGCTCCACACGGCATACTAGGCTGTCACCGCGTATAAAATGTAATAATAACACTAGTTATTGCTTGTTTCAGATGAATCAAAAGTGCAAAGTGTGCGGGGAGCCGGCTGCGGGGTTCCACTTCGGAGCGTTCACATGCGAGGGCTGCAAGGTAAATATCACTTAAAATTTATAGTCGCATTTATATACAACGTGTTACCCGAAATAATGTAGGTATAGCTATATCACATAAGGATAAAATATATAAAATCAAATGAAGCATATAAAACATTCTAAGTGTTAACTTGTGACAACCCTATGATGTAAATGTAGTATGTATGTTCATGTAAGTTTATATTACATTTCTTTTTTTTTTTTGTTTTTTTTTTTTTTGTAACTTTATGCACCATCCATTTTCCACTCTTTTATCGGCTTCGTACGCTCAGGTTGCCTTTAAAAGATCACTTTTAGTGATAAGGCCGCCTTTGCACCCTAGCACTAAGTCCTATTACTGTTTTCCTTGTATTTTCTTTTTTTTGTTGTGTTGCAATAAAGTTTTTCTATTCTATTCTATTCCCTATTGAAGATAAAAGACCGAAACGCGCATAGTATGTGCCGCGTACCTAATGTAGTGTCAGGTGTGTAATGTAGTATCTGATTTCTTTAAGAAAAAACTATGGCAGTGTTTAACTCAAAACTATTAGGTTTTCGGTAACAGATAAATCTCAGATACAGTACATAACGTTCCTCTAAATCCTGTGAAGTATTATTTCGGTTTTCATTTAAAGAAAGGTCCTGGAGTGGAGGCCGCGTATCGTCAAACGGAGTCGGGTGCCCCCCAACTACCTCCGAGATAGTTTTTCTTTTTTGAAGTGAAAACTTCTTTAGCGGCGTTGAGCACTTTTTCTGTAATGGGTATAAAATCTTAAACTCGCGTCAGGACACGTGACCTGATCGAAAAAGCGTAAGACGTATGGATGAAAGTTGATTTTTCGGAGAGATAAACTTTTTAATGTAAAATAATTGTAATAGTTTTAAAGTGTTAAATTTTTAATGTAATATAAATTGTCATGTTTGTGTACGATAGCGCAATAAATGAATATTGTATTCTACCACATAAATGATAGTACTTTTATACTGATAAAGCAATTGGTGCAAAATTATTCCCTAACCATTCCAAAATATCAAACATGCTCAACGTTAATTAATAATCAAGTTTTCACTTCTGCCGGCACTCCCGGAGTGCAATTTTTTTTTTTTTTTTATTCCATTACAAGTTAGCCGTTTACTGCAATCTCACCTGGTGATAAGTCATGATGCAGTCTAAGATGGTAGCGGGCTTACCTGTTAAGGAGTATGGTATTCATACCCCTAATCGGTTTCTACGCGACATAGCACCGGAATACTGAATCGCTTACGGGCACGGTGGGTTGCTTTGGTCGTCTAGTTACCAACAAACTGGTGCAGCTAAGCGATTTAGCATACCAATAAGATATCGCGTAGAAACCGATTAGGTAAGGTTAGCCAGTTACCATCGTAGACTGCATAATCACTTACCAGCAGGTGAGATTACAATCAAGAGTTAACTTGTAGTGGATTTAAATAAAAATAGTTGGAAAATCTCTCTGGAGTCAGGGAAAAACTGTACTGTAATTTATTGCTGATGATGACACATTAAACACATATAACGTAATTAAAATACAATGCGATATGAATCTTTGTATATAAATAAATACTTTTTCAAACGATATCATAATAATAGAAATCAATTGCTTCATAATTATTTTTTTACGTCAAACGCGTAAAATAGATCTAATTACTATCAAGTAGGAAACGGCGTAGAAAATCGTTAGTGCAACTTTTGAGTAATTGTATCAAGGCCTAATGCCGCTTTCAGACGAACAATAATATCATATTACTAGCGGTTGCGGCTTAGTCTGCTCTTAATGTGTGAAGTAGCGGCAAACGGTAGCTTTTTGTAGTCTCTCTTTCTCTATTTATTTAAGTGAAAACGTTTTAGTTAGTCTGATCCATTCAGATAATCCTGGAAAATATTAACCATTGATAAACTATCTTACAAGGCCCTGATTGGTCCATCGTTCTAATGCCAAAACTCGGGTATAAATAATATGCTAATGGTGTTAGCAAAAATAATACCCGTTTTTGGACAATTCTTGGACTACCTATCGAATATGTGCCATAAGATTATTGTTTCTAATATTTTTTCATCCTATATTCTTGACCCATTTTATCGGCTTATCTTTGAGACGATAAAATGGGTCGAGAATTATATCACGTTGAACGCATAATAAGACGCGTTTGGAGTCATCTTAGCATTAGTTTTAAGTATAACAATGTTTTATCAAACAATAATTATTTTACCTCACCATAAAAGTATTTTTTTAAATGCTATTGGTGCCTGTGTTAGATTTATTTGTGGTGCCTGAGATAGGCATATTTGTCGTGCCTGTATTCGGATTTAAAATTTAATTTCTAGTGCGTATCGATGTTAACATCAGTGTGAAGCGACATGTCATCCAATAACCGAACACCACCCAAATACAAAATCGATTTAATATTAATTGCGTTAATCCGATTCCGATGAACAACCCTGCCATAATCTTCGAACATATCACAAATGTAAACAAACAATAATAATCTTTATGATAAATTAATTCCATAATGTTTAAGACTGTGTTCGCTTGCAGTTATTTGAACAGAGCCGTGTCCGGGCGATGCACATGGATAACTCGTTCACGCAACAATCCGTTATAGTTTTTTTTGCTTGAGCGATAAATTAGAATAGTTGAGATTTCTCGGTCGGAGGATGCGAAAATACCTATTTTTCTATTAAAAAAAATAGTTTTCGTTTGAATTATAGTCTATCATAGGCGTATTTTATTTACAAACTGCAGAGCAATTTAGTTAACGCTAGGCAAGCGGTAAAGTTGACGCGGTAGGTTGAGGTATATTGTGTTGGAAGCGCCTCGTGCTAACCGCTACACCAACGAGGCAGTAAGGTAAATGCTAAACGTATCTAGGATGTGACGTCACTCAATTGGCCGCGTTTCCCGCATCCTGCGACAGTTGGTGACGCAAACGCCATTGTGGTTCTGTTCCACTTGATACTGCGCTTGCGCAAGCAGTGATAGTCAAAGTGAACCTACTGAACCTTTGCGCTAAGGGCAATGCAGCTAACTGTAGCAATACCAACTCATATCTTATATCTAGACTAATATAGACCTCTCTGGCGCAGCGATGAGCGCTGTGGGTTTAACTGGGAGGTCCAAGGTTTGATCCCAGGCAATTTGGGAATTTCTTAAATCTGGTCAGGTTTGGCCGTGGCTAGTTAACACTCTACCGATAAAGACATGCCGCTAAGCGATTTAGCGTCCCGGTGCAATGTCGCATTGAATTCAAATTCAAATTCAAATTCAAATTCAAAATTCATTTATTTCAAGTAGGCCTAATATAAGCACTTTTGAAACGTCAAGTATGCATGTTTGTGTGACTCTACCACCGGTTCGGAAAGCAGATTCTACCGAGAAGAGCCGGCAAGAAACTCAGTAGTTGCTCTTTTCCAACATCAACATTTACAATCATTTTGCTATCTTGCGGGAGATGAGAGCGAGGCTGGCTGCTTCCATTCTACCTTGTCATTGAGGAATTCATCAAATGTATAGTAACCTCGCTGTACTAGATGCGTTTTTACACATTTTTTAAATGTATGCATTGGTAGGTCAAGAATTTCCTTGAAACCGATTCAGTGTATGGGTTAAATACATCTGCCATATCCTCCTAACAGCTCAGTCCGCTAATATATTAGACTTATCCCTAAGTGAAGCCGTCTCCCCCTTCACCCCTTAAGTCGTCAAGCTCTGGGGCTCAACTCCTGACTAACTAGCGGGTTCACCCCCGAACCCTTCCTCCGTTACTTGTTATAGATGGATAGAGTAAGAGTTGTATGTGACCTTTCTTTATTATATTACTATTTAAATTAAAAATTTAAAAAATCCTGACACTTAATAGTATCGTATTCTATATGTTTCATTTGATACCCGTATTGAGGAAGTTGTAAAAAAAAATATTATTCGCTATTTTTCAATGGCGGCCATCTTTTACCAATTTTCTAAACCATTCTAAACCATTATTCTAAATCGGCTCATTGGATCGGGAGCTCCGATAACACACACACGCACATACACACACACACACACACACATTGCGTCGGGGGTTAAAAGCAAACTGTAATAGTGTTTTTTGCTCAAATACTCAGAACAAAACGCAATAGTGGACTTGATCGGTTAAGACACACTCGTTGGTTATAATAACAATAATTAATAACTAAACTCGATTAAGTTCATAGCATATGAAAGTAATTGTAGGCAGGTATTATACAAACACTGACCCAATGTATGGCGTCAAAAAAACATAAAGATCAAGATGATTTTGATTGATGATAATGATTAAATGATGTGTTAGCGATCGCGATGGAAACTGAAAGGTCGGTCATGGTTTTTGACTCCGGGTTGAGCAACTACGCCGGTGTATATTTACGCCGGAAAATGATTACCGGCGAATTTGTATTGAATTGTTTCTAAACTACTACAAGTTTTTGTTGTTCTTGTTTTATAAATACATATGTTTATATATCTTATATCTTTAAACGAGCAATTCTTGTATATATATATAATTGGAATCTCGGAATCGGCTCCAACGATTTTCATGAAATTTAGTATACAGTGTTCAAATTTAGTATATTGGCGATCAATCGATATGGCTAGTATTAATTTTAAAAAAATGTTATTTTATTCGTGTTTTCCGGTAATAACCGATTTGGTGCAGACGAAGTTGCACGGGTCTGCTAGCCTATATATATATATGTGTGTATATAAATTGAAATATGTTTATAAATATATTAGAAGCGGTATTAGTGGTTAAGGCTTCGTTTTTATTTTCGTGGAAACTGAGTTCAAGCCCCGTCACGCACCACTGACTTCTATGTTATGTGCGTTTTTAATTTAAGTAATTTTAACATCACTTGCCTAAAACGGTGAAGGAAAACATATTGAGGAAACCCTCAATCCTGAGAGTTCTCCGTAATGCTATCAACGTTGTGTGAAGTCTACAAATCTGCACTGGGTCAGCGTGGGCCCAAAACCCTTCTCATTCTGATAGGAGACCCGTGACCGGGAATTAATGATATATATTAAATTGTTATTTTTACTCATGCACAACCCGCCTTTTTCAACATTAGTTGCCTGAAAGAGATAGTTGTCGTAGCGATAAGGCCAGCAAATTGTATACGATGCGATTGGATAATAAAAGTGTTTATTTATGCATACGTTGCATAATCATAAAGTAAATAAAATATATGTTAGGACATATCTACGCCTTAGTAGATATCAATGTTATAATACAATATAAATATAAATATACTACGACAATACACACATCGCCATCTAGCCCCAAAGTAAGCGTAGCTTGTGTTATGGGTACTAAGATGACTGATGAATATTGTTATATACCCAGACACTGAAAAACATTCATGTTCATCACACCAACATGTTCCAATTGTGGGTATCGAACCCACGGCCGGACTCAGAAAGCAGGGTCGCTGCCCACTGCGCCAGTCGGACGTCAATATCAATGATAAGCATGGATCATGGCGCTTACAGCAGTACTAGCAGTAATATTTTAAAATTACACTTTTATATGATAAACCTTGACGACTAAAAGTAATATTAGAATAATACTGTTTTAATCGATGGCAGTGAACGATGTTTAGTAACGTGGTGGTTATTAGCTCTGAGGTGTAAGCTCTCTCTAAAATCAATACTCAATTCTCGGAGACGTTGCTGAACGTTTTTCTAACAACTTGGTCTTCTTACTTATCACTTATCAGAGATCGATGTCGATTATGATATAAAAATCATTTATGACATGCCAATCTGTCACTAGAATATGCATTTATATGCTTTGCTGCTTTGGTATTTTTTTATAATAAGAACAATAAACAGTCATTTATTGGAACAAATCACGACGTTCTGCAAAAAAAACTAATAAAAATATCGTAATTCACCTTTGAGACGACCCCTGACATTTAAGATTAATTGCTCGTACAAATAATATCTGTAATATCAATATGGAAATACATTGATATACAACACCAAAGATATTAACATGTTTTACATTAATAGCATACTAAAACACTACGACCGTTTTATTTTTATGTTATCTAGTTAATACTATAAATGTATGCGTTTTGGTCATTAGCTAGCCCTTCACGTCCCAATAAATTAACCTGAAATTTAAAATAATAGCTTATATTTAAATAAACACACATTTTAGCAATGTATCCCGAAAAAATATATTAAATAATTATTAAGATCTGTCCGCACTTCACTTAATTTATTTCTCTCTGTACTCGGTTCTGAAGATAAATTGTTTTTTATAAAGAATAATACTTTCTTTTCTGAAATAGAAAATAATGAAAGGGAAATGTATTGCTATTTCACAAGGGCTATGATAAATAGGCATTTCTCAATTTTATTTCAAACAATTGCCTTGATGCTCTCTAATGGCTTATTAATTAAACACTATTATATTATACATAATATCTGTTTAATATACTATCTGCTCAGATAATAAAGAAGTGCGTTTTGCAAAAAATTATAAAATTGACCCAATGGTATTGGATAGAAGCAGGCGTTACTTTGAGGAAATCCATGACATATTATGAAAATTAAGCTTAATTTTCATAATAAGTCCCAATGGTTTTTAAATAATTGGTACCCTGAAACCAACAGCTACTTGCTAATATTAATGCCGTGTTTCTTTCCATGATGTATGGAAAGAAAAGACTTAGCAAGTAAAGACGTCAAAAGGCCTACTTGAAATAAATGAATTACATTTTAAGTAACAGCAGTTACATTTCTAAGGAACTGTATATCAATACGCTTTACATCAATACAGAAATAAAAGGAAAACTTAAAACGTTTTAAAACAAAAGTTCACATCAATTTAGACTCAAAAAAGTGAAGTTTGACCTTGGCAACTGGTTGTTTAAATTTACTTTTGCTGACCTACAGGATGAGATAGGTAGAGCATATTAGAGATCATGAGATTAATTGACCGTGTCAGCAATCGAATAATTATTCGTGATAAAAAATATCATTATGAACGTATATATAGATGACACGTGTTGTAGCATTGACGAAAATAAGATTGAGGCAAGATTTTTTACAAATGGAAATTATTTTTTGGAAGAACATTTTACATTACATATTACATCGTGTAAATGAAACCGAAATATTAGTTCTATTCAGTTTAGTTCAGTAGGTACTATGCACGTGTCGCTGATTTATCTTCAATAGGGTTGTCAAAGGTAAGTTTTACAGGGTGACTTCTATGAGTTATTGAGTGATTCGTGCGAGTTTATTTTATTGACAACATAGGGATGAAAACCCGCACGGTGTCTTGTAGTGCGATGGTAGAATGGTGAAGATGGAATGATATGTAATAGTTCCTGAGCACACGCTCCAAAGTATTCCCTATAAAACACCTATAAAACTAGCTAGGACTGGCTTATAATGCGAAAAAAAAATATATGAAAAAAAACGAGTTGGAACACCGACGTACTACTGCGCTTCCCCTGGTGCAGAAGTATTCCTAACTGCCCACGTTAAAAAAAGGCTTAAGGTAATCTTGGTGGAAGATGTACCATGCCTTTGCATTCTTTCAAATTATAATAAATATCAAATATAAATTGACTGAATCCTCTGACTGTCTGGAATTTTATGCTGGCCTACCACAAAAAGACAGTGGGGTACTGAAGTACAGTCGAGGTTAAACTGGCCTAGACCTTCGCCCTGTTTTTCCTTTTAGTAGTTCTAAATGTACCTGGCCTACCTATAGATGAAAGAATAACGTGACAATGAATGAAAAATGCACAAACACAAAGTAACCTATCATTACGTATATTTCATTTGGACAGCACTATAAACCTAGTCTAGACTCCCGGTGATATAAAATCGCGGAGTAACACAACTAATAAACAGCTACATTGTCCACTCTAACACAATTAACACCAATAAAAGCTATAACGTGAGGCGATGTGATGGCGTAGTGATGTAATGTTAATGGACAGTTTATTCCCTGCGATAAAACTTTAAAGAGTGTTCGACACCCGTTTAAAAAGGCCGTTGTACATAGAGTCTATGCGTTCAGCGAAACCTTAGAAAATAGTTATATGCTTACACTTTTTATGAAAAAGGACAATGGGAACATTGG
This sequence comes from Pararge aegeria, assembly GCF_905163445.1. Taxonomy (NCBI): domain Eukaryota; kingdom Metazoa; phylum Arthropoda; class Insecta; order Lepidoptera; family Nymphalidae; genus Pararge; species Pararge aegeria. Next base: position 1,088,523 of record NC_053195.1, on the reverse strand, counting down.
AAGTGTCTTCTTTCAGAATACAAGATATTATATTTACGCAAAATGTTAAATTTATTATGACGATGATGATGAAGTGTCAGCAAACAGCTAAAAAATGACATTTGACGGCCGACTGGTGCAGTGGGCAGCGACCCTGCTTTCTGAGTCCAAGGCCGTGGGTTCGATTCCCACAACTGGAAAATGTTTGTGTGATAAGCATTAAGTGTTTTTCAGTGTCTGGATGTTTATGTATTTTCTAAGTATTTATGTATAAATAATTCATAAAAATATTCATCAGTCATCTTAGTACCCATAACACAAGCTAAGCTTACTTTGGGGCTAGGTGGCGATGTGTGTATTGTCGTAGTATATTTATTTATTATTTTATTTATTTTTTATTTCTTTCTGGCCGGCAAAGTAGCATTGCTCGAACTGTAAACACTATTGACATGAAATCGTATGTTTGTTGGTCCACCGGCAGTAGTTAGCGAGCCGACTAGTGATTGATGTTCTCGCGAGCAAAAACGTGTGACTGCGGCACTGCTCCAATTACCGCTCATACGAAATTACCGCTCTCTACTTCGATAGATCATTTATAAGCTCACGAGAGTTGATGGACTGGTGTATAGGAAATTTTATATTAAACCAGCTTTTGCTCATTTACGCCCGGTATTTACTTGTATTCCTAAAAAGAATCTAAAATTTAATAGCCGTAATGCTAATAAGACATATACACTTGGTATTTTTAAGAATACTTCATACTATAATCCTCTGACCAGAATGTGTAGCTACAATGAGTTTGCAACTTCAATGAATGTTTTAATTATAGTTTCCAAATTTTAAATTAAAACATTTACTATTACGTTAAGTCACACACACATTAAAAGAAGAAGCGGTGATAGCCTAGTGGTTAGAACTTCAGCTTCATTTTCGGTGGGCCGAGTTCGAATCATAGCACGCACCTCTAACTTTTCTAAGTTAGGTGCGTTTTAAACAATTAAAATATCACTTGCTTCAACGGTAAAGGAAAAACATCGTGAGGAAACCTGAATGCCTAAGGCATTCAGGTTCTCCATAATGTTCTTAGTCATGGACTACGGCCTAAAACCTTAAGCATTTTGACAGAAGAACCGTGTCCTGTAGTGGGCCAGTTATTGGCTGATAATGATATAAAAATAATAAAGAAAAAAAAACAAAAAAAAAAAATATAATAATATCAAAGGATTAAAGTATCACCTCACTCGGTGCCGGTCAGTGGCGTGCATAGAGGATATGCACACGGTATGCAGATGATATAAAATGAAGAAAACATCTAGTACGAGTTATAAAAAACTTAAGGATAGACATTGTAATAGTTATAAAAAGCCTACCCTGTGTTTTTAACTCGTACTGGAGGTTTTCTTCATTTTATATCTTCTGCATACCCTGTGCATACCCTCTATGCACGCCACTGTTGCCGGTGTAATGGCAATTGGCACATGAGGCTTTAAACCTTTGCGTTAGGTTAACGGGCACAGGTCGGCACTTTGTAGAATGGGTTCCACCCACGCTCTGCGAAGTGTCGCTCTATAAGTAGGCGATGGTTTTCCACCTACTATCAGGTGGGTCATCTGCTCGGTGTAAATCCTTAGTAATATTACAAATGCGAAAGTGTGTTTGTTTGTCCTTCCTTAGGTCCCGAACTGAGTAACTATTCCACTTGATTTTTGGCATAAAGTTATTTGGAAATACGGAGAGTAACATGGGCTAATTTTTCATTTTAAAAAATCAACAGTCCCCACGGGATTTGTATAAAAACGACAACTATTTATTGCATCTACGCATCAGGTTGATAGACCGAGAGTCGCACTTTATAGGATGCGCATACGCATGCTCTGCGAAATGTTGCATTGCTTATAGGCAATGGTTTTCCTCTTACCACCTGGTATGAGGTAACAGTTACCATCTGCTTGGTCCCTCAATTACTATTTCCTTTGCAACACTTGTCGTTAAAACAGAATCACTTGTCTAATGACACCATGAAAGGTGAGTTAGGAGGTTAGGTCAGAGTGGCCAAGGACGTCGGTGTTGGCAAATCCGGATGCTCTATCTGCGACGATCGCGCCGCCGGTCGCACGACTCGGCCGTCGACAAATTATATTCAAATTTGGAGCATATTCAAATTGTGGTACCGCACGCGAGCGGAGATCACGGCGTCTGTCCCAGAGTGCTGTCATTTCGCAACTGGCGATTACAAAGAAACACGCTTAGGAGTTGACTTCTTCTCCGGTGGGAGGCGGTGGCTAGCTATAGTCAGAATCAAACTTTATGACTCTCGAACTTCGTGCTTTCGATGCGCAAATTCAATATTCGGTATAAGCTGGACGGTTAGTACCTGCGTGAAACTACACTCGTAGCTAACTTCCGCGACGACATAAAGTTTCAATTACCTTACCGAAAATGATTAAGATAGATTTTGTGCAATAATCTGTGTGTAAATGTTATATCAATAGATGTGATTACATTTAAAATTCTCGCATTCCGTTGACAAGTCATCCAATCTTGTAAAAGATCTTATAAAATTTTATCATTCCTTTTCCAAGTCTTCATCACTTTTGAAACGAATAAATAAAATAAAATGTTTCGGTATCACTCGGTCCTGTACTTTGTACGGGAAAGAACGTCTCCTCGTTTAAGAGAGACGCTCTATGATTTCACCGGTAATAAATCACGGCTACTAATTTGTTTTTAAAGGTTTTCTGCGATTATCTGTGTGTGTAATCGCGTATTGTGCGGGGACAATCGCCCGCGGCGCCACGCCGCGCGGCCATTGTGCCGGGACGGTAGTTAAGAGCCGAAGCGATTTAAAGCCGCTAAAAGGCACCGCCGCTCGATAATTTGTCACCCGCATTAGTTTCAGCCTCAAAGAAAACAAAAGTCCTACCTTTAATGGCCCGGCTGAATTAATCGGATTGTTACTTTATTCTTAATTGGGCTTTCGGCTTTAGTATTAGCCGTTTAATGCAATTTAATGAGTTTTACGTTCGTTTTATACGGAGTGACATTTTGACACGGGTCAGTGAGGCGGAAATGAAACTAATGCAAACTAATCATTGTCATATACAGCCTACTGCTGAACACAGGGCTCATTTCACATAGGCGGACACATTTAAGGCATAAACCCACCACACTGCTTCAATGCGGGGTCTAACCACTATTATTACATGTTAGCGATATTAACCGTGACTAGTAGCTAAACGTATTTCACACTAATGTTATTTCACCAAAACCATTCACTATTTTAGTATGTGAAATTAATAATAATAATAGTAAACAGGGTTAGATGCCTGCAAAAAGTTAAGCCAATACGTTGCTCCGTTAATCTGTGAAAGAAGGAAAAATCAACAAACACTTTTACATTTATAATGATGTAGTCTATCGCAATTTCTTTAATCACTTCCAGATCTATTAATATTCCTGCTGATTTCCTTAGACTTTTCTTTACATTATATTCATCTAACTCACTGCCCGCTTCCAAATTCCCACCCTATATAATGATATACGTAGCACTATCCTCATTAATAAAATAAGATGTTATCGTATTGATCGGTTGTTTAACATTAACGTTTACGTCTCTTAAACGGAATACTAAGTAACTAACAAAAAATACATACGAGCTCGAATCAAATGACGTTCCAGTAGCCTTTACAATTATTTGCTGCTAGCGGCATAAACTGATCGCATTTTATAATATGAATCTAATGGTTTCATTAAATTATGGGAAATAATCCTAGAATTAAAAGGATAGATACAATTTATTTATTTATTTTTTATTTTATTTAATTTATTAATTATATAATATATTTTAATTTAATTCAAGAAGGGCTTCTTTACAGTTGAAATTTTTACTTTATATTTTTCTAATAACTCTACCATTAAAAAAAATATATATATACCACGACACTAGCGCTACAGTAAGTGTAGCTTGTGTTATGGGTACTAAGATGACTGATGAATATTTTTATATGGTATACGTGGGATACGTTTTGCAAAGTGCCACCGTATGTCCATCAATCTGAGGCGTAGGTGTTATGCCCTTCAGACCAGAACACAGCAATGCAAAAATAAACATGGCGGTACTACTATAACATTCTGTGATTAATATAGGAAAAACAATGACGAAGTGCATGCCACTGCTACATAGCCTCTGTGAACGGGCGCGATTTCTGTGTCGATCGTTCGCTCTTCACTTACCAAGGGTTCAAAGGCGCACTGTACTCTCTTTATACTGTGTTACGCAAAACAATACATTGTTAACCTTGCAAATAAAGTGGCTAATTAAAAAGAACTGGATCAAAATCATACGGCCCATTCGCGATGGCCACGTCCAAACAATCGCAACGCCATTCACCGGGCAAATCAATTCGTCTCGTGACGCCATTCGATTTTAATCGATCCCGTATCCTCTTAAGGACAGCTAGACGTTCAAAGAATTTCTTGCAAGACCTTCATATATATATTTTTTTTACAACAATACACACATCGCCATCTAGCCCTAAAGTAAGCATAGCTTTACTAAGATAGCTGATAAATATTTTTTTATGAATATAATACACAACTTATAATATAATGATAAACACCCAGACACTGAAAAACATTCATTTTCATCACACAAACATTTTCCAGTTGTGGGAATCGAACCCACGGCCTTGGACTCAGAAAGCAGGGTCGCTGCCCACTGCGCCACTCGGCCGTCTATTATACGATATCATATCCCATCCCATACAAAAACTACAGACTGATATTAATGACTTTTAATGGGCATCAATAGCATAAAACAGTCCACTGATGGAGTAAGTATAATAGTAATCGCAGTATATGGTAATAGTAGGATAAAATATCTATACTTATAATAAAACTGTAACTGCAAGATTTCTGTACACTTAATATATTTTGAAAATTTTGACAGGGGGATGCTTTGTAATCGACACTGAGTCCAAAATAGATTTTTATTCCATTTTCGTCTTTCTGTCTGTCTGTCTGTCCGGGCATCACGTGAAAACTACTGAACGCATTTAAATAAAATTTGGTATAAGTAGTAGCTGATATACCGGGTCAACATATAGGATACTTTTTATCCCGATAAGGTGTAGACGAAGTTGCGCGGGTCAGCTAGTCAATAATAAAAGAACTGAAAAACCGACTTTATTATACAACTAAAAACCAAGACATAAATGTTTTCTACAACATTGCCGTTTCTACAAAAATAAATTAAAAAGTTCAATCTTATAACCTCCTTTTTTGTGAGTCGGTTAAAAGTAGTGAGCTATTATGAAAATTAAGCTTAATTTGCTATAGTCCGCGAAAAGCAAATTAAGCTTAATTTTTCATAATATAACATGGATTTCCGCAAAGTAACGCCTGTTTGTATCTAATAGTAGTGAGCAATTTTTCTTTATCACTCTCGAAGTGCAGAGTGGCTAAACAAGAGTGAAGAGTTAAGAATCAAGAGTTTATCGCCCATTTTTACTGACGAGGAACAAAGCAATGTCTACATAAGTATCGCTTAATTAAGGTGATTCTTAGGCATACATCAACCGTTCACCAATAGTTATCACCTAAGAGTTGGTGAAATGTATTTTTACCACAGACATCGCCTCAATCATTCAGGTTTAGTGTAAACGGGCATAAGACTTCATGGTTGAGAGTTGAGATTAGGTCGCAGGGTCGAGAATCGCTTCAATTGTAGGTCATCGTTTAATGATTGTCATTGTCTTATAGAGGTCGTTATGAAACTGTCAACGGACGCAACTTGTTGCACAGCGATCGACTTATTGGAGCGTGGCGGTCATTTTTATTCACGTCACGAAATGCGGAGTACATGGTGTCTTTGGTTAGGCCCTTGTAAACGTGAATTACCTCTGAGTTAGCACAGACCTTAGACAGTGCTGCCAATTTGGTTGAGCACAAATCCAAACTAAATTAACAGATCTTAAAATAGTGCTACAGAAAACATCATAAAAGGAACTGAATCATTTACACAGACAATATTCTGAGACAAATCTAAAGACAAATTTGTGATTGTGAGTCATAGACACACGCTGTTTTTTTTTCTGACTTTATTATTTGTAACTGACTAAATACAAGCTGCATTGTTATTTATATAAGAACAGACACTTGTGTCCGATTCTTATGTAAGTAACCCTTTACAAAATTAAAAAAAAAAATTAAAATTCATTTATTGCCAGTAGGCTTAATTTATAAGCACTTTTGAAACGTCAAGTCAAGAGCTGGCAAGATACTCAGCAGATTGATTTTTTCCAACATCATTTTATAGTCTAACAATCTTTAGAATTGTTTTGTTTTGTGAGAGATGAGTGTTGAGTGGCCTGCTTCCAAGCAGCCTTGACGTTACGTTTACTTACTCGTAGCGTTCTTAGATTACTTAAAACCAGCACGGATAGCTTGAGCAAAAGACAAATATGTTATCCCCCCATTATATCCACTGAAAAGTGATAAAATTTATTTGTCTGTGTTCCGGTCTGAAGACAGAGGTTGCCGGTATAATAACAGAGGCATTAGTGTACCTACGCTTTAGGTTGATGGACACAACGCGGCACGTTCCAGGTTCCATGTGCATGCCCTGTTTATAGGCGATTGTTTGACAAGTCAGGAAAAGTGCAACTCACGCATAAACGTCACTATAAAAAGGTTATTTAAACAGATTTAGACGATAGCTATTCACTTGATTTTACCAAACAAGAAGAACCATGACTTGGTGGTCAATGTTTACAATATTTCTCACATAAAATTTAGTATCAATAAAATAAAAGTTCGAAATGATTAAATCTACGTTTTTAAATCGACTTAAACGTCACTTGATAGCAAGTTATTGTACAATAAATTTTCACCATAGTAACGTGCTATCGGATGACGGTATAAATGTTAATAGATGTCGCAAATACGCTCTATTGGAAAAGTCATTTATCGATTTGATTACCAATTTACAAATACGTAAAAAATACTCAACTTCAAATATACCTAAATGATAGTATTAACGGGGTTTATATTTTCTTTCACTCGAGCGCACATTCGTTTAATTTAATCTTGTTTGACAATCTTTTAATTCATGGACCACTTTATCGGACAATTTTTAGCACAAAATTCTACAAAAGTTATTCTGTTTGATTTCCGACAATACATACAATTTGCTAATTATTTAAATTAGTTGATCTAAGTTAATTATTAGACCGAATTAAAATGCATATCAAATTATTATGTTTCATACATATGCACATATTTATAATTGTTTATCTATAATGGTAAACAGTTGTATACATTGATGCTTTAGCCAATTTTTGAAAATGTTTTCATTATTTTAAAATGTTTTTTGACGTGACAACGTCTTATAATTCGATGGAGCCGGCTGCACGCACGAAAAAACATGACGCATGCGGCGTTACCTCGCTCTGAGGAGTTCCATGCAAGGCTTGAAGTGCAAGCGAGAGCGCGGAACGAGCGACAAAGAGGCACAGTCGGCCTCCGCGTTCGACATATGTCTCTCTCCTACTTAAGTAAGCGATGCGTCCGCGTGGACAGCTTCTATACAATAATACATTTTGTGTTGTGTACAATGTTTACGGACCGGATGAAGTGCAGTGAAAAGTGAATGTGGTGTTCAAAACAAAAAATTCCGTTTGTTTGTTTTGTTGGGGGTCTATGTTTGACTCAACTATTGCATCTTCTTCTGATCTGAGATCTGAGATCTTGATGACAGACATTTTCATATTTAATGTATTTCGTAAACAACAAACAGTGTACCTACATACAAAATATTACAGTGTATTAGCAAATGATTAAAACAGTTTCGCGTTGTAAATGCTATTACGTATGTTGGTAAAATATTAGAACGGATTAAGACACGACCGTCTTGTCTGATGTGTGTCACTCCGAGTACGTTAAAGTGACAAGTGGCATTTTGACGGATGGTTCTGCAACCGCGACTCTATAATGGCGGCGTTGGTTGATTTATGACGCGCGATAGCCGGATTCACGTCTGCTCAAGTAAATATCCTTTACACGACTATTTAGGACTATTTTAGTCGTTTAATTAGTTTATCGACTGCCTAAATAGACGTTCACCATTTTGAGTTGTTATTTTTCATCAGAAGCCTATAATAAGGCTACACAAGCAGGAGACTAAAAATATAACCTCCGATTATATCACCTGACAGGGGATATAATTAACGTGTCCGCCTGCTAAAGCACGGGAACATCGAATAGGAGAAGTTTAACCCCGTTTATTCGTACACATATACTATTTGGATATTATTTCCACTTGTGGGCCAGTGCTCTAAGAGTTGATAAAGCTGTGGGATACATTTTTATTCTTTCCCCGGGGTAATAATTGTCTCCTGCCCATGCTAGCCGTGTTCGACTAATAGCCTCTCCCAACGCAAGGATATATCCGTGATCTAAATATAAATGATCAATCTCATGTCACCTCTCGTTTTCGCCACGCGATGAGAACTCTGCTCTATGTTTTGATTACACCTGTCATTGGGGTACAATCGATTGTATCGATTATTCGTCTTATGTGAAGCGATGCCGCGGATTGCTGCTTGTCACAGTGTTTTTTTACTTGTATTTGAAGGATGGACAAACAAAGACACTTGCGTATTTCTGCTGCAAAATTCTTATTAATAATTGTAGTTTGCGGGAGTTTCTCCAAATGAAATTAGTATTACAAAAAACCATTCTGGTTTTCCAGAACACTATACGCCTTAGTAACAACACTTGATCATTCTTATATTTCGTATCAATAAATTTCCCTAAGAATGAAACTATCAGTGAAGTCACACCCATTAAACTAATGGTAGATTTATTCGATCTCTCGGAGATTTATGATTTCTGCATCTATTGGCCGGCTGCTCTCAAGGTGGACCGGTCGGTGCAGATGTCACGTTGCGGAAACATACATATGTGCTGAGTTATTGTCTCACATTAGTCAGTTAATGACAATACTGTCATGTAATGCAGGAACTATAATGTATTCAATGTTACATCTCGAAAAATTTTAGTCGGAATAGGCTACTGCCAGACCCAATCTCCTTCTAGCTAACCCGTCGTATTTATCATCATCAATTCAACCAATCGATGTCCACTGCTGGACATAGGTCTTTTGTAGGGAGTCCCACAATCCGCGGTCCTAGGCCGCCTGCCTCCAGCGGCTCCAAGCGACTCGCCTGATGTCATTTGTCCACCTACGCTGCGTTTACCGGTGCGGGGTACCCATTCCAGCACCTTAAGACCCCAACGTCCATCCGAACGCGACGGTCGGATCCACTTAGTAAATGTTCTATTATCTTCTAGAAGTTTTTATCAAAAGTCTCATTGGAAGATGGATCTTTTGAGTTTTATAATTATTACAGTGTTTTTACCCACACTTGGAGGAAATGTCAATTTTATAAATGGTTCTATTAAAGTTTACATAAAAGTTCATCGATATTACGTTCATTGAGACAAAAAATCAATTCGAAACATTATTTATTCAAATTAATCTAATGAAGTCTGTCTCAAAAGCAGACTCCCCTCAAATTAGGTATTTTTGATATAAGACTTCTTTAGAATCATTGTGATTTGAAACTCGATGAAACAAAAATGCGTCACGATAAAGAAAGAAAAACATAAATTTATGGGAGAGAATGAGATAGAATACATTACAGGTTGTTTTATTTTGAAACTCTTTATCCGTCTCAGGAGGTATTCATGAATACGTGTGAATTATTGCACACGATTTAATTTTTTTTATTTAGTTCTACTCGGCCGACTGGCGTAATGGGCAGAGACCATTCTTTCTGAGTCCAAGGCTGTGGGTTCGATTCCCAGAACTGGAAAATATTTGCGAGATGAACATGAAAGTTTTAGTGTCTGGTTGTTTATCTGTATTTTATAAGTAATCTTAGTACCCATAAACACAAGCTACGCTTACTTTGGGGCTAGATGGATATGTGTGTATCGTGGTATATTTATTTATTTTTAGGTAACAAATACTGCTTATCTCAGTATTCATATCAGTCAGGAACGCACTCATAATAATTTATGAGTGCGTTCCTCAACAATATATATTTATATTATCATCACTTATTTACCTACAATGCAAGCAAGAGTCGAAAGAGTAGTTCAATTGCCGCAGTAAATTTAAGTAGTTACAATCTCTATCCCTATCCCTATGCCTATCCCTATACTTTACTTAATATTATAAATGTCAATGTAAGTTTGTTTGTTACGCTTTCACGCAAAAACTACTTAACTGATCCTCATGAAACTTTGTACACATATTTTTGGAAGTGTTAGAAGTAATATAGAATACTACCGATTTAAAAAATTATTTTTGTACTATAGAGGTTATAATATTTATTTAATTTTGCTCAAACTTTGTGTAGATCTGATGTATATGGTTGGAGATAGAGGACAGAACTCCTCAGCGGACAGCAGCAAACCCCTCGTTTAAGGCTTAGTGATACTGAATACTTTAAATTTTTTTAGAACTACAACTAAATTGAATGCCACATTTAAAAACGAAGTCAAAAGCAGACAGGGCAACAGCTAGTATGATATAAAATAGCTACTGTGTGGATCTTTACTTAAATTTATACCTATAAATCAAAATGTCCATAAAGCTAACTTTTTTTAAAACTCTGCGGTAGGTAGAGTCAAGGAGAGCACTATAAAACGTACCATAAGTTTTATACCCCGCTTTATGAAGACCTAATGGGGCACTACAGAATTTGCTCACAGCAGACTTTATGGCTCTTACTTTGTATTCAGGAATCTTTGTATGATAGGTTTTGCTTATCACTTTTAGTTCTAGGTAGGTTCTACACATACTCTTTGTGTGCTTAAGCGTTGTTTCCGTTCACAAGACAGCAAATGTCATGAATGGTATGAGGCCGTCATCGGCATCACCATATCAAACGATGGGCTATCTCCTGGAAATTGGTATTTTTGAGCGACTCCAAATTCCATTGTCTTGCGTTCCCTACGACTCATCTGATATCGCCTGCCACCACGTCCTCACCAACACTGCGTTTACATGTATGGGTTAAGTATCAGTACCTTGAGACCTCAGCGTCGGTTCTCCGCGACATGAGTCCCCTAATTGTCACTTCAGCTACGCGACGCATTGAACTATTTCAGTAACTCAGGTTCTTCTACAGATATCCATATTTCTGATCTGATTACTGATTTGAATCCAGTAGTCCACGCAACTGTCAACTAAATGTTACTTTACAAAAGCAAGTTAGGAGGCAGGGTTCGAATCCCAGCACGCACCTCAGACTTTTCTAAGTTATGTGCGTTTTATGTTATTAAAATATAACTTGCTTCAACGGTGAAGGAAAACATCGTACCTGCATGCCTGAGAGTCCTCCGTAAAGTTCTCAAACGTGTGTGAAGTCCACTAATCTGCTCTGGGCCAGCGGGGTGGACTACGGCCTTAACCCCTTCTACATTATTCATCATGTCGTTGACATGACAATGATGAAGCAAGGTTTCTTGTGAAAATAAACGTTACCGCCCGCCAGCCTACGTTGAAGCAGGGCGGTAAATCTTAAATCCATATCCGTCTCTCCTATAAGGAAAGGCTAATACCCAATAATGCCCAATTATAGGAAAATTTTATTATATAATGTGTAACAGTATTTAAAAGCCCAGCTCAGCCTAGCAATTTTATCTAAAGATAAATTAATCAATTAATATTTCTTGTTTAAAACTTATCTAGATGTGGTAGGGAAACCAATTTTATTTGAGATCTTCAGTATTATCAAAAAAATCATTAACTGTGTAAAAACTTTTCTATATCATTTTTTAATACCTCCTGTAATCTATATATAGTCTGCCATAATGTAGGTAAAGGTTTTATTGATCTTCGGCGCAGAAAATCGCACATTGATGCAACTTATAAAACTAAGCCTTATTCTGCCATTAAATACAGTGAGATATTACCTTGACCGTTCAAGATATCTAAGAACTCCTGCGAACTGCGAAACCAACAATATATAGATTATTCGGTCGCTTTTTAACATTATTATGAAGCGGTGATAGCCAGGTGGGTGAGATTTCGGCTTCACTTTCGGGGGCCAAGTTCGAATCTCACATCTAACTTCTGTAAGTTATGCGCGTATTAAAAGTAATTGAAATATCACTTGCTTCAACAGTGAAGTTAAACACCTTGAGGAAGCCTGCATGCCTGAGACTCTCCCGACTTGGCTTGGCACAATTATGACTAGGACAGTGGACTAAGTGGGAAACATCCCCTATAAACGTGCTCCTTGCATGCCCTGTCAAGTATTTTTTTTTAAATATATATATATTTATTTTTAAATGACATTGTGATATGGTTATAACAAAAAAAAACACCCGGCTAAGTTTGTTGTGGGCTTCTTCTTAGACCAGGACGCGATTTGAGCTTTAGTTTTAAGTTTACGAATGTGGTTATCGCCATCATCTCCCGCCACACACCGCCATCTAGCCCCAAAGTAAGCGAAGCTTTTGTTATGGGTACTAAGATAGCTGATGAATATTTTTTTGTTATGAATATAATACACATACATACTTATAATATACAGATAAACACCCAGACACTGAAAAACATTCATGTTCATCACACAAACATTTTCCAGTTGTGGGAACCGAACCCACGACCTTGGACTCAGAAAGCAGGGTCGCTGCCCACTGCGCCACTCGGCCGTCAAAGGATAGTATTGCTCTAATACTTTACAGGGCATGCAAGGAGCACGTTCTACAACATGCCGCCCTGTGTCCATCAATTTAAGGCGTAGGTGTTAAGCTGGTGTTAAGCCGGTGTTAAGCCGGCAACACCGGCAATCGCCCTTCAGCATTGCAACAATGCTGCTTAGCAACAGAAGTAGCCATGGTGGAAGTACTTCCCCGGATGATGTCTATCACAAAGAAATTCAAAAATTCATTCAATTCATTTATTTCAAGTAGGCCTAGTTTATAAGCAGTTTGGAAACGTCAAGTCAGTATGTTGTGTTTGTAGTCAACACTTATTATAGTTTATTCTCGCGCCATGGTCTGGATATTGGCCGATCAAAAGTCTAAGATTTGTAGGAGCCCTACCGAATAGGATGTATTCATGAATACTTGAGAATCAATAATGGTACCATATATGACCGCGTGTACCGCTCTAAGGGCACAAGGACGTATTAGAAGGGCCCGTTTGAATACTATAATTATTTTGACGAATATTAAACCAAATAGGTTTTTAACAGTCACTCAGAACGATATGACATGTTGTATGGAGGATTTTATATACTGAGTACCTAGTGAGAGATTTTACTCTAGTCATACCTAAGTTTAAAGTTACACGCGTACATGGTTGATATACCACGAACGCGTACGAAGCGCTTTGCATCTTCGTTTCTCATTCGCAACACAAGGATCTGGAATGCCCTTCCAGCTTACATTTTCCCCAGTTCTTCCAAGAGTGCATAAACGTCTTCTAGACTCCGCGCTCTCGCTTGCACTTCAAGCCTTGAATGGAACGCCTCAGAGCGAGGTAACGCCGCATACGACATGTTTTTTCGTGCGTGCAGCCTGTTCCATCGAATTATAAGAAGTTGTCCCGTCAAAAACGTAACAGTATCATTACTGTTACGTTACTAACCGCGTTGGATAAACATTTGGACTTCCGTTTCTGTATAAAATGGATAGGCCTCTTCTAGATGAGATCATTGCTTCCTATCAGACAGTCTAAGGCTAACGCTGAGTAGTAAGAGTAATCTTGGTCGGAGTTTCTACGACTACGCGGACATAAACTCACGATGCAAATATTAAGTATTGCGACTAATGCTTGACGATTATATCCGAACTACCCCTTTACCCCTAATACGGAACCTCACGGTATGTATAGAGGGGGCATAACGCATTTTACTTACGTGACGATTTCTTTGAGTTAACTCGTACCTGCGTTAAAGAAACCCTCAACTAAATGAAACTATTAAAACTAAATACAGGTTTTTCCCGACACAACTTGACTCTAAAATTTACTGAGGTATTTATTTCTTTACCTTTGAACCGATGAAAACATATAGTCTATTATCGGTTATTGGTACATTTTGTAACAAGTTTTTTTTCATATAGCGATTCAAAACATATCTACCAATAGTTTTTAGTACTTTTCCGCCAAGAACCAGCAAGAAGCTCGACGGTACGACGGTCAGCTGTTTAGGTATATTAATATTTCAAAGTGACACCTCACAATTTGTATTCGTCTAAAACTATTTATTAATATGGCTTCAATTCTAAATTATTATACACATGTATGGTATAATACAAAATAAATAAATTATAGGTGGCTAAGGTGGCAATTATTGATACTATATGAATTGATATTATCGCTTTGTCAACACAATAATAATAGAAACCAAAATGCATAAATATAAAAGCCTAGCGTGCTTAGCGGCATGTCAAGTAAGGGTCAAAGGTGCTAAGCTTCTACGGCCGTTCCTATGTCCTGATATTAACAAATATATAATTGTGTATATGCATAATAAACGGCTGTATCGGTTTCCGCATTACTAAACTAGATGGCGCCACAAAGATCCTGCATCACACTAACATAGTGTTCACAAAAAATTACCATATATACAACTTCCAAATATGCAAGGTTGGACCTCGGTCGCCGAGCACGATCACCCGTTTGGAGGAAGATCTTCCCATTTGTAGTATATCCTACACCCCCTAGGTCTAGGATATTCTACTACGGATAACAAGATACTGGGTTTAATTTCTGGGCAGGAAACACAGTTATTATATAATATAACTCAGCTGTATACACTTAATGAATTCTACGTCAATACACACATCGCCATCTAGCCCCAAAGTAAGCGTAGCTTGTGTTATGGGTACTGAGATGACTGATAATTATTTTTATGAATAATATACGTAAATACTTTTTTTTTATTGTTTATAATTACAATTAAAAATTAGGATATTTTAGCACAAAGTGTGTGAAACGAGGAAACGGAATTATTTTCCCATTTATAAGATACATTACGAATATTTTTATAATTTTTATAGTGTTTTTACCTATTGGGAGAAATATCTATTTTAAAATTTTAAAATGCATGTAAAAAAAACCGACAGGATTTGAGCCTGTAATTCTCCTGGCAATCTAAATCCTGGCAATCGTGGCCTTAGCGCTTTGACTAAGCTACGACTCTCCAACTTTAAAGTCACTTTCTTTAATTCAGAAGTTTTAAGGCTGTGAAAGATGAGCAAACGCCGAATCCTTCACTCGTTCAAATAGTTTAGATATACCTGTATACAAATAAACTATAAACACAAGCAGCAAACCGATTATGCGTACTCAGCGACGTGGGGCGCATCCCAGCCAGTTTATCTGATCCATTAATTATAACATCAAACTAGTACAGGAAAGCTCACTTTTATGCGCCGATCAGGTTGGGCCAGTTGAGTTCAACGGGTCGCGCGGGTCATGTGAAAATTATGTGTCGTATCGATTAACTATAATATAGATGCCGACTCGGTATTACTTCTAGGTAATGCAGGTAACCATTTCTCTAGCTGTAAATGTATTTTCTTCTTAGTGAGCTTTCCAATTGTACATCCTACTTATCTATGCATGCAAATAAGAACTCGCTAGCATAAATATTTCTAAGCAGCATTTCTGTGGTCCGAACTGAAGGGCTCGTGGTATTATATACACATGAGGCTTTACACCTATGCCTCAGGTTGACGGACTTTGTAGGGCTTGTTCCTTTCTTCTTTAAAGTCCAGGTCAGCTGACTCTTTTTCTAATATATCTCGTGCTATGTTCTCGGGGTATGAGAAACTACCTACGTCACTAATATTACATTTTGCAAGCTCATCAATATTATATACGTTTTGGACTATTGTCTATACCCATTGGTTTTGCTTATTTAACAAAATTAAATATTATTTATAACAAAACATAAAAACCTTTTAAAGTATCGATTACTGAAGACAATCTTAAAAGTGATAAAAATAACCTTGAGTATTGTTATTTTAAAAATGTCACCTTCGCAGTGCTAAAACAGTATAGTAGCGGCTGCGCGGGCGCCGATTTTATCTGCTATTTGATCTCGAGCGGCGTTTACACGTTCGCAAGTGCTGGTTCGCAGTAACAAGCGACAGCGTGTGAAATGTTATGAAATATGACGCGAGGCTTCAGGCTTGGCTAGTCATCCCACCGCCAAAGAATTCATGCCGCGAAACAATTGAGCGACGATCCCTCTTAAAAACAGTTAGGTAATATAACATGCCGTACCATTAAAAGGTTAGCCTGCTTCTCTCTTAGACTATATTTTCTCTAGCCAAGAGTTATCTTGTAGAGAAAATATAGAAAGTATATAAATATTAGTGAAACCTGATTTCATCTTTTCACCAAGTGTTCGATCTCCCAACTGCATTTCCTGATGTGGGGTCATCAATGCAGCTTGGAGCTCGTCCACCGGGTCTATATATGTGCCGCCCAATATTAGTCGCAATACATATTTGGTCTTTGCATTAAAAGTTTCACATCGTTTTTTTTTCACGAGAGTTTCGCGAGAAAAACGATGTGAAACTTTTAATGCAAAGACAAAATATGCCAGCCAGCGAGCAAATAAAACAAAATTCCTGAATTTATTTCAATCTGCTTTAAATTAAAAAACATTTGCTAAACAGCATAACAAAATCAATTAAAATGCAAATGACGAATTCACACGCAATGAAATTAATGTAAATAAGAATTTATTATGCGTATTTTTAAAAATTGCTACTTTGACGCGATCGCGCCCGCTGCTAGTAGGTTACTGTGATGAACCACTGAGATTCGGATCACGCGCGGAACGCGATTTAAAGATGGCATTGTTTTAGTTTAAATTCCTCTACTATGACGCGAGCGGTGCAATCGCACACGTTTATCATTCAACTCGTGTTCCGAAAATATTTTGGCAGCGTCCAAGTGTCCGCCCAAGATATTGATACGGCTTTGTTACTTCTGAATAATTTCCAAAAGACGTAAAGGCATTGACATGACATTATCGCGAATGTTCAATCGCCTCATACGATGTGACTCTCTTGACCTTGGAGGCCGCTGTATCGACAAACATTTTCCTTTAAATTCTGATCAAGCCGAAAGATCCAAACAATGGAGTGACTTATATAACGAGTTGAGCAAAAACCCAAGGTTGAAAAATGAAACCGTATATAAACGAGGGTAGCCGACCGGAACAGAACCTGTGGCCTATATCCAACGGAAATAGCGTCTCAAACCGTAAACACTACGTTAATAAGGCAGCGGTTTCACTTTCGACGTTACGCACTCGAGTCGTAGCCAACAGGCCGTGTAAATAAAGCCTTATTATGTTTTACTATACAAGCCTGCTAAGATAATGTTATTTTATAAATAATTTACGATGTACTCTTTTAATGATGTTATCACTTATAGAGGCCACTTAGAAACCCATGAAAATTATGATATACTGCATAAATCCCTTGTTTATTACGTTGCCCTCTAACCTTATCTTTTTCTGTCTTTCCAGTCCTTCTTCGGGCGGTCCTACAACAACCTGAACTCAATCACCGAGTGCAAGAACAACGGGGAATGCGTCATAAACAAAAAGAACCGAACGGCGTGCAAAGCGTGTCGACTTCGCAAGTGTCTCATGGTCGGAATGTCAAAATCCGGCTCCAGATACGGGAGAAGATCTAACTGGTTCAAAATACACTGCCTTCTGCAAGAACAACAACAAGCTGCCCAATCGCATTCGCCCCCCAGACTGCCGCAATCTCCTCATCTTGCACCGCCGTTTCCACCTCATCTCTTCCCTGGACTTGCGCGACCTAGGACAAAAGAAGAGCTGGCTCTATTAGGCCTTGATGACTACAAAGCTCCCTGCTCCGGATCCCCAGATTCTCATCGAAGTGGATCATCCCCCAAGCTAGACGAAAAGGCTCGGATAACTCAATGTAGACCCCCTGATAGACCTTTGACGCCTCCTAGAGATTCCTTCCTCCCTTTACCTTTAGCCTTGCCCCACTTCCCACATTCACCTTTCCTACACCCGCAGCACTTTAACCCGTTCCCACAAAATCATCATCACTTACTCTTTCCACCAGGGTTCCACCCACTTTACTCTAGACATTTATTAGATCACGCAGCGCTTAGACAAGTGGCTGAAAATAACAACGATGTAAGAATCGATGACAATAACACTGATTCTTCGAAGCGATTCTTCTTGGATGAGATTCTTAAGCAGCAGCGGTCTATACAACCAACCCCACAAGAAGATGTGATATCTGAAGCAGAGTTTGTACCGACTCCTCCAGCTGAGAGGAGAACATCTGAATCTCCTCTGCAAGAGAACCCGATGGATCTGTCCGTGAAGTCTGATGGTAGATCGAGTTCTGCGCGACGGCGTTCTGACGACAGTGAGATTATAACTCCCGATAATGATGATCCTGAATCCGGGAGTGACCGAGCATCTGCCAGTGAAGAAGAAGATTTGTCGTTCTCCCAAATAAAGAGGATCAAACTCCACCCCTTAGATCTGACAACCAAAGTCTGATGCCATTTAAAGGAGGCGCTATTATAGCGTTTTTATGACTTTAATTTTTTTGTCACCATATTGGTGGCCAGTAAATCGTATGGTGGTTATAAATAAGATGTAGAGACTTGGGGAAGTCAGTTTTGTGAATTGTTATCGATTGAATAAAGAGTCTATCCAAATACGTATCTTAAGTAGTTAGTTAATGAAATGTTATTGGTACTTAAACCCCGGTTGAAGGATGTACAAATTGTGTGTAAATACTAAATTATTTGTACTGTAAGATTTAGGTTAGTTAGCTGGTTTTAATAAAATGCAAAAATGGACCAATTGTTGCATCCAATTTTTAACGGAAAAAAGTATCTAATATAACTGCGTATATTTTTGTATAACTTTAATATAATTTATTCAATTTTAGTAGAATTTTGATCGAAGTGTCGTTTGAAGGTTTAAAATGTGTTAACATCGGGTGCTTTGTGAAATTTGTTAGTTCTTCGATTTATATCTTATAGTAAATATAGTAATAAAATAGCAGAAGTTCAGTTTTATACATTATGAATTCGAAACATTCCATTTGTACGGGAATTAACACATATTGTTAATTGTTAAAAACTCGAAACTTAAACATTCCTATAAATTTGCTCAATTGATATTATTTAAACATATAACTATTTTTTACTAAACTCTTTACTTCAAATGTACTCAATGTAGTAAAATTTATAGTCGAACACATACTCAGATGTAATATTTTGTGAGAAATGTTTTTGTATATAATGTTTAATTAAGTAGCATGTTTTTATTTTCTATGAAACTGATTTAATGAATGCATTCCAACTTCCACGGAAGACGTACAAAATAAAATATTCACGCACTCGAATTTCTATCGTTTTATTTATAAATGACCCTTAAACTTCATTTTTATTCATCATCATCACCCACTATTGGTACTCATAGTAGTGGGATACAGGTTGTTTTAAATAGTTTCATCATTACCGTATGAACCCATACCGGACCACTACAGGGCACGGGTCTCCCCTCAGAATGATAAAGGCTTAGGCCGTAGTCCACTACGCTGGCCAAGTGTAGATTGGTAGACTTCACACAGGTTTGAAAAAATTCTAGATAATTCTCAAGATGTCACCATGTTATGTTAATGAAACTCGTGTTGAATGACAACCACTTTATTATCAAAATACTCATAACAGTTTCGTTACAATGATTCTTTCACTTTTAAAGTAGGTATTTTGATAGCTTAAACGCACATAATTTCGACAAGTTAGAGGTGATCTAACTCAGTCCTCCCAAATTAGTTATAAACAATATCCGGTAGTTTAAATTAATAATTACAAATCGTTGTAAATATTATCCCTATCCCTATCCCTACTAATATTATAAATGTCAATGTAAGTTTGTTTGTTACGCTTTCACGCAAAAACTACTTAACCGATCCTCATGAAACTTTGTACACATATTTTTGGAAGTGTTAGAAGTAGTATAGGATAATTTTATCCCGACATTAAGATCGGTTCCTTTGGGAGAGGGAATGAGTGTTAGACGATTTTACACCATAACTCCGACGGATTATAACCGATTTAAATAATTATTGTTGTACTATAGAGGTTACAATATGTGTTTAATTTTGCCTAAACTGTAGTTGGAGATAGGGAACAGAACTCCTCGACACTGAATACTTTATTTTTTTCTAATCTAAATTTAATGCCACATCAAAAAACTAAATCAAAAGCAGACGTAGTCGCGGCCAACAGCTATTTATAAAATATTTGCACGCCATGTTCCTATGACAAAAGGTGGCATTTTAATGCGAACGAACACCAAAACTGTACCACATTTAGCAAATAAAGATTATTTGATTTGATTTGAAAAGGGAGAGCGAAGTCCTTACCTCCCATTATATGAAAAGAGTCGCTAGTCAAAACATACTACCACGGAATTTGGAAACCCTACAAAAGACATATCTCTAGATGCTTATCGGTTGATTTATTGATTATTAACTATCTAACCAATCCGCACTGGGCCAGCGCGGTGGACTACGGCCTTAACCCCTTCTCACTGTGGGAAAAGACCCGTAATGGGTTGATATTTTTATTTATTTATTTATTAGGTTCACCAACAGATTATACACTGAGACAAGCTTAGGGACTACAAAATTGAGAAATATAAAGTTGTAGTGTAAACCCAATTACTGGCAAACCGGCATGCGTATCTGAAAAAACAAACACACAAGTGCGGGTTCGCAAGTTTATGATGCTGATAATGATGATTTGTAAAAATACCCCAGACCGACGCGACGGCCTAAAATAATGAACTCTACAACGTGTTACCAAATTACAAAAAAACTGTTGAAGGGTGCATAAGTATGTTTCGCATTAAACATAAGCTTATAGAAAAGTCCTATTATAGTATAAAGGACTACGTAATCGATAAAAAAGCTTGGGTGTACATTATTGCTCTAACCAGGTTGCTCTTCTAATAATTTAAAATGACATTGTGAGATGGTGATAACAAAAAAAAACACCCGGCAAGTTTGTTGTGGGCTTCTTCTTAGACCAGGACGCATTTGGAACCCTCGTAGCTTTAGTTTTAAGTTTACGAATGTGGTTATCGCCACCACTACCGTGTGGTTCTTATGTACGCATCAAAAGTGCCACCTATGGGCCTACTTGAATAAAGATATTTTTGACTTTTTTTTGACATAAGGAATCACCCTGTAACAATCAAAAGAAGCATATTAATGCAAACAAATTAAAAACATTCCAATTGTTTATTTATGACAACCCTATTGAAGATAAAAGGCCGACACGCGCATAGTGCTTTCGTTTAGCGAAGCGCACCAAATAAAGTGACAGTTTTCAATTGATTTTAATTTATCATGTGATGTTAGGGCTATATCTGTATTCTATAATAAAAACTATGGCAGTGGTTTACTTAACACGTTGGCTGCTGAAAACACAACGTTTGTGTTTTAAAACTACGTAACGCGTGTGCGGCTCAAACACGCTAGGCGTGTTAAAATAAATGTACCTACAAGGATGCGGCCGAACACGCTGGGCGTGTTTTTCCGGCGTTCTGCGACTGCGGCAAACACAAACGCTGTGTTGTTTAAATATACTGCTAGAGCGGCCTTTACGCAACAATTGTGTTAAAAAACTAGGAGCGTTTCGGTTTCACAGATAAATCTCAGTGATATATAAATAATGTACCTCTAAAGCCCGTGAAGTAATATTAAAGTTTTCATTTAAACTTTTATGTCCCTTTCTAATGAGAGAAAAGATGCCCCGCAGTGTGACATTAATTAGTCAAACGATGATGATAATGATGTGAGGAAAACCCCGCATTCGTCGGGCATACCTTATTTCTGTTTAAAGGGAAGGGTAGCGGAATAGTTTAGTATAAGTGAAGCGAATGCACTTGGCATAATCAACACGTCGGCGTAGCCGTGAAGCTATCGCCATCGGAAATTTAAATCAGTCCCGACCTGGATTGAACTTGCTACCTTCGTGTATCACGATGTCTTTGAGGGAGATCGTATGGATTACAAAGTGCGCTTTTCTAAGTCGCAAACAGTTTACAAGTTGAAACCTTCGATCTATAATGCACTGGTTATGTAGTCCAATACTAAATATCTGAAATAATAAATTTAAAATTCGCGGTATTTCCAACACCCGTGGCGCTGAGGGTTATGGTTTTAAGTGGGAGATCAGGGTTTTATCCCCGGTGGCGGCCATTTTCTCTGGTCTGGTCTGGTTGGTGGCTTCATCTATGACTAGATTCCACGCTCCCGACAAAGACGTGACGTGACGCTACCTGTTAGGGCTGCTACGACATTATACGAGCAAGTGGGTCACCTGATGTTAAGTGTTCACCGCCCATCTTCAGCACCAGAGGAGCCACTGATGCGTGATGATTTGTTTATCCGCCCCTTGAATAACCCTAGATTGTATTTTGGAGGAAACCCATCAGATGGGAGATTGTCCCACAATTTGCAAGTGCGCGGTAGAAATGATCTGGTATTTCGAATAGTAGAAGAATACCAGGCATCCAGATGATGAGGGTGAAGTTTATTTCGTGAGATTCAACGATTTTATTTCGTGACGTCAAGGGCTAACTTGTAAATAAATAAAAAAAAATCCTTACTTAAAATAAGAGTTTCGGTCACTTTTCTCACATTCTCACGGAAAACATTTTTTTTTATTCCACTACAAATTAGCCCTTGACTGCAATCTCACCTGGTGGTAAGCGATGATACAGTCTAAGATGGTAGCGGGCTAACCTGTTAGGGAGTGCGGTAGTAATACCCCTCATCAGTTTCAACGCGTCATCACACTGGAAAAACAAATTGCTTAGCGGCACGTCTTTATCGGTAGGGTGGTAACTAGCCACGGCCAAAAACTCCCACCAGTACAGACCAGAGAAAATTCAGTAATTATAAATTCCCAAAGAGCCTGTAAATACACTGGCAGCTACTTCCTTCAGACCCGAACTCAGCAATGCTTGGAAGCGGAAGCTACCTGTCGGTAGTACTTCCCCAGACGAGCTCTATTACCAAAGCTATATTACTACTAACGTACAACAAGATGAGACCAATTTTGGGTGTCGTTTAAAATTAAAAAAATAAATATATTAATATATGACACTACACACAGCGCCATCTAGCCCCAAAGTAAGCGTAGCTTGTGTTATGGTACAAAGATGACTGGTGAATATTTTTATGAATAATATACATACATTTGTTTACTCTTAATATATATAAATCTCCTGTCACGATGTTTGTCCGCGATGGACTCCTAAACTACTGAACCGATTTTAAATTAAATTGGCACTCCGTAAGCAGTCTGGTCCAACTTAAGAGATAGGATAGCTTAGATCTTTAAGTAAAGTCACAATTTTATTTTATTGCAAATTATTTGTCTATAATTAATTGTCAGTCACATGTTATATGTATATACAACTATACTCATTTAAGGCTTAGCGATACTGAATACTTTAAAAACAAAATCAAACGCAGACGAAGTCGCGGGCAACAGCTAGTATACCTATAAACACCCAAACACTGAAAAACATTCGTATTCATCACACAAAGATTTGCCAGCTGTGAGAATCGAACCCACGGTCTCGGACTCAGATAGCAGGGTCACTGCCCACTGCGCCAATCAGCCAACAAAAAAAATAAAAATAAGATGCTTAAAAATATCTTAATACCTCAACTCTACGTTTTCATTAATTATAATATCTTAAATTATACGTAGATTCTTGAATATTACTAGCAAAAACTTATTCATTTCAATTAGGAACTAGGTAGTTCTTTTTTTGCATATTAATTATGCAGTAACTAAAGGAACACAAAAGGTATGACGTCTGTAGATTAATTAAATCGAGTTGGCTATATAAAAAGTGACATGTGTTCTATAATTTGTTCTACTAACATTGCCACATCATATGAGCTGGAGAATCCGGTTTTATGGCTAAAAATAGATACTCTTTATTGCACGCAAATTCGTCACAGATAAAAAAACACAGGTCCAGCACTAATCGGTGTGTACGCGAAGTCGCACCGGCGCGGAGCCCTATCCCGCCCTATTCCTCTATCGCTTAGCGGCACGCCTTTTTCTGTTTAGAGCCAGACCAGACCAGCTGTTTAGCCTCGCGAGAGAAAACGCGTAGTATCAAAAACTGACGGCTAACCTTCACTAGTTGGAGAGGCACCTAAAGAAGATCAGACCAGACCCGGAAAAAATCAGAAGACCAGAAATTATCAGGAATCGAACACGCCAATTTAATCTCCATTATAAAACCACTGTGCCATGGGGTAAATTACGGGACGTTCGGGAGAGTTTACGTCTATAAGTAAGATATTTATCATCATCATCATACCTATTACCGGCCCACTAAAAAGCATGGGTCTTCTTTCAGAAGGAGAAGGGATCAGGGTTTACTCCACCACGCTGGCCAAGTGCGGATTGGTAGACTTCACACGCTGTTGAGAACATTATGCAGAACTCTCAGGCATGCAGGTTGCCTTCACCGTTTAAGTGATATTTAAATTGCTAAAATTAAAACGCACATAACTCCGATAAGTTAGTGGCGCGTGCCGGGGCTCGAACACAGTCTCCGCGAAAGGAAAGCCGATGTTATGACAAGTGTCTGGATTTAAAATTTAATAGTCATATGCTAAATTGCAATAAACTCGTCGTACATAAAAAAATGGCACGCCAGAAAGTGCCCAACTGTTAGCACTATTCTCATTTACAACACCAAAAAATGTAAACAGTTGAAGCTATAAAAAAATATTCTATTCTAGCCAATATTTACATTACGTTACTATCCTAAAGCGAGTATATTATATTCTATGCAATCGAAATCGGAGCTACTATCGCGAGACACAAAATTAATGATTGTTAAACTGTTGAATTATTTTGAAGAGCAATCTGCTGAGTTTTTTACCTGCTTCTTCTCGGTAGACCCGGTGCTAGAGTCACTACAGTATAGATTTGACGTTACAAAACTCGTCGACGTATTTACAGTAGGCCTACTTGAAAGAAATGAATTTTAAATTTAGAATTTCTTGGATAACTGTTCCAATTCTGATTCTAATACCATAAACCACGAGCACATTGCACCTTGCACTAACAAAATCAATGTACGCCGAAATAAATCGCTTGCAATTATCAATTTATCGGTTGTCGGGATGCCTTACGAAAATATATGAGAGTCAAAAGATCATTGTGTTTCAATTATTGCTAAATACGATTGCATGATTTAGTGCCTCGCTGTGGTAATTAGGTACCAAGTGAATGTATCTTAATACCAAATACCTGGTATCTAAGCTTAGATTCTAAAGCTTTAGTGGAAATTAACTAAGAAAATTAAGCTTAATTTTCTATACTCCACGAAAAGCAGGAGAATCGGTATGGTTTAATTTATAATTTCTTCAATCCTTATACTCCACAACAAACAGATCTTCGGCAATGTACCCTCTACACACGTTTCGCTCCGAAGCATCCTCAGGAGATGTTCACTTTACAATGAATAATTGTTAAAATAATTGTTTTAATAATATATCATGGATGAAATTGCTAATAGGAATCATTATTCAAACCTCAATATAATATGCCAGCGTAGACACTTAGCAGGTCTCGATATCTCGTAATGATTTTTAAATGATCTGCTAGAGGTATTTAGATAAGATAAAAATTTATAAATTAAGTTATTGCACAACATAACATATATTAGCAACCCCATTCAGTACTTTGGTGAGATGGCAGTGAAATAACGCTGCAAATAAAGAAGCACTTGAATTCGAAATTTATTGATTTAAAATAGACATAATACATAGAAGCCGGGGCGGAATTCCAAGTTGGCTCCAAATTTTAATATACTCATAGTTTCGTACAACTAATGAGATGTAGTTTGCCTTTTACTGTTTTCACATAAAATACTAGACCAATATTGATGCAGGACTTTGTATTTATATGCAATTAAACATTACGGAAGATTTTAAGACATTCTTTGCAGTCTTAGGCCACTGAAGGGTACTCACAAGTTACAAGGTTTTTTAATTTTGTTTTATTAGAAATATTTAGTGTAACAAATCACCGTCGTAGAATCCAGACCATAACAACAACAATACAAGTAACAAATGTAGACAAAATTATCTCTCGGCTCGCGTCTTAACCCTACAAGTATAAATAGGCACTAAAGCCCCTGACAACATCCGCCCCGGCCTCTGTGTGATTCATACCTTACATATTGTTGATTGATTGATTAAATGAATAAATGGCTATACAATAAAGCGTGTCTGTCAATATATTATATGCACATGTCCATCTGTCCGCTGCAATAGAAATAGCATTGTGAAATTAATTCCACGTATAAAAGCGCGCCACGTCCGTAATAAAAGAGTGTGAAAATTAACACCTCATAGTTAAAAGCCTCGGCGAAAGGAGACGCGAAATTATATTTTAAGATGTTATGATGCGTCATATTTCCTGTAATTAGGGTTGCCATTCTTATATAAATGGCATATTGTAATTTCGGCATCGGCGGTAGGAGAACCGAAATTAAAAACGCATCGCAGGTGCCGAAAATGTTTATATGCATTTTAACATTTATGAAATTAATATTTCCTCCAAGGGTAGGTAAGTATATTAATAAAAAATATATAAAAATTACAAAAAGAACCGATCGGTTTATAAATGACAGAGTTCTAGGTATCAAAAATAAAAAAACAATAAAAAAATATACAACCGAACATAGAAAATCCTTCTTTTTTGTAAGTCGTGTCTCGAAGAGCACGTGTATAAAGAAAAAAACTATTGCAACGAAACACAATAGGGTAAAAAGTAACAGAACTTTGTTCTAGGGTGGGCTTAAAGGCAACCTGAGCGTGCGAAGTTAGGAAAATAGTTTTATTTTAGAGAAGATTTTGCAAGCTTTCCGCACACACACACATACACACACACACACGCATACGCGAAACTTATAACATCCCGTTGTTTAGGTACACGTACAACGGACGATTCAGGCCAACCAAGGGAGGGAGACAGGCCCAGGAAAAGAAAAGAAGAAAAAAGATCCCGTCAATTTTCGTTGAGGTTAAAAAACTGTAGTAAGTAAAAATTAAAACGTAATATGTTTTGATGGTAATTTGTCTATTATCAGATGCCTATGACTTCGTCCGCTTTCTTTATTATGCTATAAGAAATATATAAAATAGTGAAATGGGTATATATACGTATATACCCACTTTACTCTTTTATAGTGTGACAACAGCGCCTATATTTAAATTTATCTAGTGCGTTTATATTGCCCAAATCCAAGTTAATCGCCTAATTTATATATTATATAGTAGTATATATAAATAGTTTAAGTGTTAAAAGTGCGTACGAAAAGTTTTCGTTGATGCAAACCCACTGATAGTTAGGTTACTAAAACTTGAATTTCAATTTTATGGATGGATTTCTGGAATAAAAATAGTTCTACACTAACTGTTACATTATCTACCTAAATTTGAAAGCCCGGTCAAAATCTGTTAAGTCATCCCAAAAAATTGGCCTAGACTAAGCGATAGGAAATATGATTCAAAGTAATTGAATAACCTCGACTGCAATAAAATGAACTCAAACGCGTTTTAGTCAAAAGAAGTAACGCATGTGAGTATATAGGGCCTTAGAAAGAAGAGGCTTCGGCGAAACAGTGTAGCATATTTACTACTCCCCGTCAATACGAGACCTTTAGCCTGAAGCAACACAATAACAGACCACCTCACCATACGCCTTAGTTTATGGGATCATAAAATAAATTCTATTCCACCGTAACTCATGAAATCTTCAATGAGATGAGTAGAATGACTCACTGAAATGGAAAGAAAGACCTATGTCCTGACTCACTCATCGACTCACTGTGATTGAACGAAATACTAATGTACTGTTTATCTCGTTCTATCCTTTAGTTGAGTAGCGATAGACCTGTAGATGATTATTGGATACAAGCAGGCGTTACTTTGCGGAAATCCATGATATATTATGAAAATTAAGCTTAATTTGCTTTAACAATTATTCATTGTAAAGTCAACATCTCCCGAGGATGCTCCGGATTCTGAGCGAAACGTGCGTTGATGGTACATTGCCGAAGATGTTTGGTGTGACTGTGAAGTGTGAGAAATTATAAATTAGACCGTACAGATTCTCCTGTTTTTCGTGGACTACAGCAAATTAAGCGTAATTTTCATATTCAATAATATTTCCTACCCAAATTTTCCTATTGGACTAGGATTTTTTTTA
The DNA here is from genome assembly GCF_905163445.1 of Pararge aegeria. NCBI lineage: Eukaryota > Metazoa > Arthropoda > Insecta > Lepidoptera > Nymphalidae > Pararge > Pararge aegeria. Next base: position 1,060,166 of record NC_053195.1, on the reverse strand, counting down.
TTTCATCTTGAGAGCACAAAAAATATCAAACTAATTTGTTAATTTGTAGTCAATACTGTACATTCTAAATGGCTCGTAACACTGATAACAGTTCCATTCATATGTATTGTAAAGAAGCTGGTGGTGCTCCTTTAATAAGAAAAATAATAAAAATCTGTTTAAGAACACCCACTGTCAAATACCCGGTGTACGAACAGCCTGTGTACGAACCTCGATCCTATGTGCGAGCACCGTGTGTACGAACACCCAGTGTACGGCCATTCTATGTACCATCACCCTGTGAACAAACACCCCGTGTACGCCTTTGAGCAGTAACAAAGAAACTTTGCGTAACTCTGTGTAACTTAGCTCAAACTAAGTACAATCGTAGGTATATTCGGAGGCTTCGAACAAGTCATAACATCACCCGACTGGCTGCAGTCACATGTGAACGGCGCTCCTTGACCCAACACACGAGCATCTCCGAGCAGCGAGGTCGATGTACTAGAAGCGCCTATAGCACGGAATAAGTTATAGCACATATGATTATAGACTCACGAGAACATTCAATTATAAATATAAATAAATAAATATACTACACCAAAAACACATCGCCATATAGCCCCATAGTAAGCGTAGCTTATGTTACGGGTACTAAGATGATTGACGATTTTAATTAATAAGATACATAAAAATTTACAATATACAGATAAACACCCAGACACTGAAAAACATTCGTGTTCATCACACAAATATTTTCCAGTTGTGGGAATCGAACCCACGGCCTTTGACTCAGAAAGCAGGGTCGCTGTCCACTGCGCCAATCGGCCGTCAACTTTATGAGTACAATACACACACAGGTCCCTCACCGATTTAACCCACGGTAGTCAATCTCCAGGGAGGTTTTTAACTATACAAACACGGTTGCACTCTCTATTAGCAAGCCTCTACTATTTTTTTACGACCTCCCTGGCGCAACGGTGAGCGCTGTGAATTTAAGTAGGAGGTCCTGGGTTCGATTCCCGGCAGGGGTAATTTTGGAATTTATAATTTCCAAATCTTCTCTGATCTGGTGGGAGACTTTGGCCGTGGCTAGTTACCCTACCGACAAAGACGTGCCGGTAAGCGATTTATTGCTCTGATGCGATGTTGCGTAGGAACCGATTAGGGGTATGACTATCATACTCTCAAACAGGTTAGCCCGCTACAATCTTAGACTGCATCATCACTTACTACCAGGTGAGATTGCAGTCAAGGGGTTGCTTGTAGAGGAATAAAAAAAAAACTAATCCGAGATGACGGGAAAGAGATCTGGCAAAGACCAATAGCAGGTTTCGTCACGACGTTTTCCTGCATTTAACGGTGAAAGAAAATATCAAGCAAGTGATATTTTTTTAATTCTTAAAACTACAATGCAAATAACTCCGAAAAGCGAACTCGGTCCCCCCGAAAGCCGAAGTCGTCACCGCTAGGCTAACACCGCTTCATATATTAAAGACAGATCTAGGTATTCTAAATCCACGTTGGCAACCATACCGCAAGTGCGCACTTGTGTAACAGTAGTAAAGCTGGCAAAACAACTGCGGTGTTATAGGTCACTCTGTACAGAATACCTAATTAGGACGCAATGCCTAATTACGCTTTCCAGCTTTCTATGTATTGCTGAGAGGCTTCGGCCGCAGCTAGTTACCTTTCTATACGAAGATTGACTTGCTTTTTTTTAAATAAGCGATAATGCAGTCTAAGATTGTAGCGGGCTTGCGTTTTAGGAAGTTTAGCAGATATATTTAACTTATAAACCAAATCGGTTACGCGACATAGTACCGGAACGAAGCTCTATAAATGAAAATATTTAATAAAAATAATAATAATAAGACCGCCTCACAATCTGTTTACAGGGCCCTCACAGGGTTCAAGTTCAAATGTATACATTAAATTGACATTCTCTTTTTAAAGTATAATTGTATATTGTAAACTTCATTGGTTTATGAGATATAAAAATATGGCATTACTCTTATGTGTAATAGTGCTGTTTCATACCTTATCGAAATTAAGCTTAATTTGCTATACTCCGCGAAAAGCAGGAGAATCTGTGTGGTGTAATTTATAATTTCTTCAATCCTTATACTCCACACCAAACAGATCCTCGGCAATATACCCTCTACGCACGTTTCGCTCCGAAACCGGAGCATCCTCAGGAGATGTTGACTTTACAATGAATAATTGTTAAGACACAACAATTAATATATCATGGATTTCCGCAAAGTAACGCCTGCTTCTATACAATATCTGTTTGCCCTTGAAAAGCTAATAAATAAATAAAAAATAATTATATAATCTTTGTGATATTGTAATGGAGTTGTAAAAATAACGCTAGATCGCTTAACGGCTCGTCTTCATTGTTAAGGCTGAGACTAGCCACGGCCGAAGGTTCACACCAGACCAGAGCAATTAAAAATTTCAGCAATTAAAAATTCCCAAACTAGGGGCAGTTTGGGAGTTTTTAGCCGAGATTCTACTACTAGGTTTCTCTTACTTCCTTTCATGAATGAATGAATGCACACCACAAAAGTACACAAAAAAGAAAAGTATAACATCACAACGTATACAATTTGGCGGCCTTATCGCTTCATAGCGATTTCTTACAGGCAACCAATGGCGAAGATAAAGAATACAGAAAATAGTGAGAAAAAAAACTGTGTTTCATGCTATTTTTTTTTCCATATTTGATGAATTACGGTTATTTAAGATTGTCAGATTATCTCAATAAAATCTTTCTTATGAAAATAAGGAAATATGATAGTGACATGTCTACACTAGAATTATATTTTACGAAATTATTGCCCTAGAGGCATTCTCCACGGAGGAAATAAATAAATAAATAAATATACTACGACAATACACACATCGCCATCTAGCCCCAAAGTAAGCGTAGCTTGTGTTATGGGTACTAAGATAGCTGTTGAATATTTTTATGAATATAATACATAAATACTTATAATATACATATAAACACCCAGACACTGAAAAACATTCATGCTCATCACACAAACATTTTCCAGTTGTGGGAATCGAACCCACGGCCTTGGACTCAGAAAGCAGGGTCGCTGCAAACTGTGCCAATCGGCCGTCAAATAGGAAATAGATACATATTCTCCATACATTTGTATGGAGAATCCTTTCTATACTATCCTTTTAATAAGACAAGTTAAAAATAGTGTTCATTTTAATTGTAATATATAACGGACCGAGCAGAAAGCCTACCTTATAATCATCATCGACGGCCGAGTGGCGCAGTGGGCACCGACCCTGCTTTCTGAGTCCAAGGCCGTGGGTTCGATTCCCACAACTGGAAAATGTTGGTGTGATGAACATGAATGATTTTCAGTGTCTGGGTGTTTATCTATATATTATAAGTATTTATGTATATAATTCATCTAATTATTCATCAGTCATCTTAGTACCCATAACACAAGCTATGCTTACTTTGGGGCTAGATGGCGATGTGTGTATTGTCGTAGTATATTTATATATTTATTATCACCATATCAACCCATTACCGGCCCACAACAGGGCCCGGGTCTCCTCCTACAATCAAGGTGGCAGTCATGTGCCTATAATCACACCGGCAGCAACACCCTTTAGACCGTAACACAGCATTGCAACAACGATGCTTAGCGGCTTGGCTTGGCATACTAACCTGGACGAGCTCTGTCACAAATCTACTGTTACTAAAAGTATACAATATTACTGCCCTAGAAAGTCAGTAACTATACGAGCGTATAACCATTAGATACTTAATTCAACGGATATTAAACCTTGTGAGAAATTCAGAAGAAGTTGATGATTTCCTCTGGGAACCGAGAGAAACTAAAGCTGCAAAACGACACATGCCTGGCATTTTTTCAATGTTGGTAAAAGTCATTGCACATTACGAAAATTCTAAAAATTATAAATATATATAAAATAAATATACTACGACAATAAACACATCGCCATCTTGACCCAAAGTAAGCGTAGCTTGTGTTATGGGTACTAAGCTGACTGATGAATATTTTTATGAATAATATCAATAAATACTTATAAAATACAGATAAACACCTAGTCACTGAAAAACATTCTTGTTCATCACGCAAACATTTTCCAGTTGTGGGAATCGAAGCCACGGCCTTGGACTCGGAAAGCAGGGTCGCTGCCCACTGCGCCACTCTGCCTTCAAAATTCAAATTCAAAAATGTATTATTGATGTAGACCTATCACAGGCACTTATGTAGCGTTCATACATTTTACATGTTAACACTAATGTTCGAGGTGATGGTGATAACTTCATTCGTTAACCAGCCGTAAAAGAGAGTAGTTATGTATAATTAATTTATTTATGTGTATATTAATTTATTTACAGCAAAACATAGTATTGCTTTCCTTAGATACATAAAAACGTCCAAATTTTAACTTTTACCTCAACGCTCTATTGTATACACTTCAATAAAAGAGAATTCCTTCACTCATTCATTCACTCATTTATAGTACCTATATCCTAAGGAACCTCAACAACTCTCAGCCAAGGAAGTACTACTTACAGTATTAGTAGGAAACAACATGTTGGTACAAGAGATCACGACAGATTGCATCATTACTACACACCGGGTGAGATTGCAGTCCGGGCTAACATGTAGTGGAATAAATAAAAACATTTAATAAAATAGCCCGGAGTTCGGAAATTACGTTAAGTCGTTGGACCCGTTAATTAACACTAACTCTGTCTCTTCTTACCATCCACCCAATTCATCTTGCCACCAAGCGATTTTACGTTTCGGTACGATGTCGCCCAGAAACCGATTAGAGGTATAGGTTCAATATAACCAGCTTACCCCTAACAGGTTAACCCGTAACCATCTGAGACTGCATCGTTACTCACCACAAGGTGAATTATCATTAACTTGTACTGGTATAATAAAAAATAGATACACACAGATTAAAGGGGTCAGCGCTGTAAGACCATAAAACAGTAACCGTTCATAATCCCAAGTTAAATCCACAATTAATTAACTGCATTTAATTTTTTAAATTAAATTAGCATCACATATTATGTAGCCTTGTTAAAAGAAGAGTAATCTGATGTGCGTAGAAACAAATTAATGCGCTGTCATCGAGTTTGTAGTTCATTAAAAATGTAAAATATACCGACTTAAGTTAAAATATAATTTATATCGATTTATGCGCTGCATCCACGAACGGAGCGACGCTAATAGTAGCAGCATAACGATAAGAGGATGCCAGTTTACTTACAGAGATCCATCACCGCAAAACTTTGCGAAATCGAATGAATATACTATTATTGTATACCACAGAGAAAATTTTATACCATAGAGTCAGAATGTGGAAGGTACATTTTGACGGTTTTATCGCTACATAACGATATCTTCCAGGCAACAAAGGCGTTAGAAGAAAATGCTGTATTGTATCTCCTACAATATACAACGTGTAACGGAATTATAAATAATGTTGAAGGGTGCATAAGAATATTTCATAAGGAATCACCTTGTAAAAATATCACAAGATGCACATTTATTTTTCAATACACCAACTAATTCAAAACATTCTAAGTTTTTACTTATGACAACCCTATTGAAGACAAAATTCCGACACGTGCATAGTACCTACGCTACGCGACGCGTACCTAATAAAGTGACAGGAGTAACTCAATTTTACTTTTGTGTGATAGGGCTGTATCTGATTTATTTTCAGCAAAAACTATGGCAATGTTTTACTCGAAAAACTTTCCTACTATAGTCAAAGTCAAAGTCAAAAAAATATCTTTATTCAAGTAGGCCCACAGGTGGCACTTTTGATGCGTACATAAGAATTACACGGTAGTGAGATGATGGCGATAACCACATTCGTAAACTTAAAACTAAAGCTACGAGGGTTCCAAACGCGTCCCGGTCTAAGAAGAAGCCCACAACAAACTTAGCCGGGTGTTTTTTTTTTTTTTTTTGTTATCGCCATCTCACAATGTAATTTTAAATTATTAGAAGAGCAACCTGGTTAGAGCAATAATTTACACCCAAGCTTTTTTATCGTTTACGTAGTCCTTTATACTATAATAGGACTTTTCTATAAGCTTACGTTTAATACAAACTTTGAACTTTTTAAGAGACATCTCCAAGATGTCAATTGGTAGTTTATTGTAGAATTGTATGCAATTTCCTTTAAACGAATTATGAATTTTATGTAACCTAGTATATTGCACTGTAAGTTTATTCTTACTTCTAATGTTAAAATTATTGCAGTCACATTTTTTCTTAAATTTAGAAATGTTTTTATGGACGTACATTAAATTTTCAAATATGTACTGACTATACACTGTCATTATTTTAAAATCTTTAAATTTATCTCTCAATGACTCTCTCGGACCCATTTTGTAGATAGAACGAACAGCCCTCTTCTGCAGCACGAAAATAGTGCTAATATCAGCAGCATTACCCCAAAGTAAAATTCCATATGACATAATGCTGTGAAAGTAACTAAAATATACCAGTCTAGCAGTTTCTACGTCGGTCATATGGCGTATCTTCTTTACCGCATAGGCAGCAGAACTAAGCCTGTTCGATAAATTATTTACATGAGGGCCCCATTGAAGTTTAGAATCTAACGTTATTCCTAGAAAAACTGTCGTTAAATACATATATAAATACATACATAGATAGAATCCTCAACGCATGCAAGATATGAAATGCTAAATTCAGTTCGCGTATTTTAATCGCCGCGATTGCGTTAAAAACAGTCAAGTTTGTATCGGACGACTTGCATTGTATTGTTCCTTACTTACGAGTAGTTGCCCGATACAATAATAAAGTATGAGAACTTAGAAGGAGAATTTTTGTTTGTCTTGAGAAAGTAGTTCGACTATAATGAGTCTTCGTTATATAAGTATGTATATATGTTGTAAATTTTTGTTGAGTTCTGACGATAAAAAAGTGATTTAACACACCGGGAGGATTCTTGCAATCATGCCAGCCATGGCGAAACTATAAGAGTTCTTTGTTAACTATGCTATGCTGCAACACGCAGTAGTACTTTTTATTATAATATGAAATAAAATAAAATAGCCTTCAATTCCAGAACGTGATTTCTAACCAACGAATAAACATTTTATTACTTTATAATATATAGATTGGTTAGGTTAGGTAAGGTTATACAATAATATTGAATTAAAATTATGTAGATATTTGTAATTATTAATATATTATAATATAGCCTCAATCCACCCTCAACATCTGGATGCCTGGTATTCTTCTACTATTCGAAATACCAGATCATTTCTACCGCGCACTTGCAAATTATGGAACAATCTCCCATCTGATGTGTTTCCTCCAAAATACAATCTAGGGTTATTCAAAGGGGCGGATAAACATATTCCTAAAAAGCCGGCAACACATCGGTGGCTCCTCTGGTGCTGCAGATGTTTATGGGCGGCGGTGATCACCTAACATCAGGTGACCCCCTTGCTCGTTTGCCCGCTATTAATATTTAAAAAATATATAGCCAAACTCATCTTAGCTAGCAATGGTTATCGCTACCTTACTTTAAATAAACTCTCCAAGGTTGTGAAGATGAAGATGTCGCAAGTCGACACACTAATGAAAATCCTTTGGGCCTGCAATTACTGAGAATACGCGACCGCGACCCGCGGGTCAGCTGAGCGATTTTTACTATTATTATCATTTTTTACTAGAGTTTTTACTAGAGTTTTTAGGGTTTCGTACCAAAATATCCGTAGCCTCGCCGTATCTGGTACATAAAAAGTCATCTATAGCCACACACACATCTACATACAGTCCACTGCTGGACTAAACCCCTCTCCCAATGGCAGACGGGTGGGCGATCGCAGTAAATGGCTGTTTAGCTTACATATTACTTACTCGCACGGGCACGCCCTGCAGGGCCGGTAAAGGGTGATAAAAATGATGGTAATTTGTTCGTAGACCATATCCATTCATTTATATCGAACTAGCTGATACCCGAAACCTCGTTCGCGTGGATTAAGGTCTTTTATTCCCGCGGGTACTCTCTTATTTCCCGGGATGTAAGGCAGCCTATGTTATTTTTCATGATAAAGGCTACATGCATGCCAAATTTTATCCGAATCCGTTCAGCTGTTTTTGTGTGATTGAGTATCAAAAATCCACACTTTCTCTTGGTAGGATTAGTAGGATAAGACACTAAAAATAAAATGGAATGACTCACTTAAATACTTGAAGCATTTATAGATTCTATTTGATTGAACAGAGTTCACAATACGCGTACCTATCGATATTTTTTTTAAGAATTTAGCAACAAACATCCACACAAACATAATATTAGAAGGATAGTAGAGTTGAAAAAATAACTTCCTTTTTTTTAAATCGATTAATAAAGAATTTCAGTGATGGTTTTAATTTCCCGAGTGTTTTGTTATTATTTGGGTACTTTTCAGTCTATTTATTTTCCGTACATGAAATACCATTGTAAAAGTTATTTTATTTTTCTATATAAATTTAATTTTCTTGGTATTTATTCATCACAGAATAAATATGTTAATTTGTGCTACGGTTTCCCACTAGATAGTTACTTTATGTAAATATTGCGTATTCAAATTAAAATATTATGTCGTCTGGGCATTCCACAGTTTGAATTGTTTATTTTATTGATTGTAAATGCCTATTTAAAGTTTTAGATGTTGTATCATTAGATTTCAACACTTTCCATATTATTTTATAATTTTTATTCGTGTTTTTACCTACACTTGGAGGAATTATCAAATTTATAAATTTAAAATGCATTTAAATATTTTCGGAACCTATAGGATTTGAACCTGCGATTCTCTGGAAATCGCGGCCTGAGCGCTTATTAAATTAAGCTACTGCTCTCCTACCGTCGATGCCGAAATTAGTAGGTATATTATACTTTCCATATGATTTGCGAACTGGTAACAGCAGCGTTGCGACCACCAACGAGGTGGACAGACGACATTAAGCGCGTCGCAGGTAGCCGCTAGATCCAAGCGGCTCAGAACCGTGGAACTTGGAACTCCCTACAAAAGACCTATGTCCAGCAGTGGACTTCTACAGTGGACGTCTATCGGTTGATGTGATGATGATGATATGATTTGCACAGAATTGGTACACCAAGATATTCTATTGGTTCACATGGTCTACTATGGATCGCGAAGTCCTAAGATCTAATTGCGGGTTGGGTTCAAATTGTTAGGTTTTATTAATTTCAATTATGGAACTTTCATTCCTAGCTTAAAGTTACAGGCGCATAAGGCTTTACACAAACGCCTCAGGTTGATGGCAGTGGCGTGCACTTCATACATGCACAAAAGCACTGCCTACCCTAACGTTTTTGTATAACTCATAAAGGGGAAGGATTTTTCCATTTTATGCCATTTTCCTTCTTTATGCATACCCTGGTTAAAAACCCTGTGCACGCCGCTGGTTGATGTGACATGCTGGATCTTTGTAGGAGGTGTTGAGGAGGATAAGTTTATCTGTTTATAGGCATCAAGTATCTGCATATCTGAATATATTGCCTATATCTGCCTTATATCTGCTAGGGCCGTCAATTATAAGTAAGGAAAAAAAAAACAGTGATACAAGATAAAAGCGGCTTTACCAATCCTGCCAATCTCTACAAAAAATAGTATTCAAATAATTTAAATCTTTCAACGTGAATCGACCTTCAAGATGAAACCAGCAATTATGTATTAGGTAGAGATAATACAGTGTTGTTGGCCAAAGCTCACATAAATTGGTATTATTTTGTACACTAATACAATAATAACAGTATAGCAGTCGAGGTAACGACAACAAATGACAACTGTATGTTAATCAGAGCTCACGTTGCAAAGTCCGACCCTGTGCGGGGATTATGACGTGACTAACTGTGCTCATTTATCATGGCTATCATCACACTAATTAACGATTTCTGCAAAAACATTTTTGTGATACAGCCTTGGCCGGTGACAGAGGGAAGTTATAGGGGTTCAAACCCCCCTCACAGTTTTTTATCCGACCACAAGTTTTATACTAATTGGTACTTAGTCGGTAGAAATGTTTTAACTGTTTTCCAGTCTCGATAATAACTGGTTTCCAAGTTCACGACTTCAAAACTTTTGCACAGGATGTAAAAGTTTTGAAGCGGTCGCACAATGCAGGAAAATTGTCAGTTTACAGGTGTAAAAAAATCATAACGGAACTTGTATTGGCAGGGAACTTACATCTCTTAAAGCAGTATTTAGTTAGTTATCTCCAAAAAAAGCGTTTTAGATCTAAAACTATCTTAAACTATGGCATCTAAAATAAATAAATTAAAATTAAAGTAACGACACCTATGGTATCTACGATAGTATAATAATACTACTTTAAGCCGTAGTAGCAAGCTTAATACGGGAGCTATGGTAATGCGGTTAACCATATCTATAGGACGATCTCTCTTCAACTTCATGTGGTGCTCGGGGAGCGAGCTTCGAACATTCATCTTAGGAAGTTATATATATATATTATCGTTCAAGTGTAAAAATGTTTTGCCCTAATCCTGAGCTCCAACCCCCCCTAAGTGAATTCCTGGTAACGGCCCTGGATACAGGTTATTTGTGAATTTTCATTTGCTGTTCACATAGTATATATTTTCAAAATTTACAAGAATATGATAATTATTATCATCAATAGCCTATAACAGTCCACGATTGGACTAAAAACCTCTCACAAAGGAAGGGTTTTATAATCACCACGCTGGGCAGACGGGTTGGAGATTGCAGAAGGTAGTTTAGATAGAAGTATCGCAGAGGTCCCTCTCTGTTGTGTTCCTTTAGTCACGTCATACGACACCGCCGGAAAGACACAACATACGTCATCACAGCATACAGTCACAAACCCTTCCTGGTTGTGAATGTATGCTGATCTGCCGTCACCACTCGGCAAATAATAAAATTACACTACTATTATATTTCATAGAACTACTAGTTGTATATGATGCCTTTATCCGCGTACAAGTTCAGATTGTTTATTCTTCCCATACAAAATTTAATCTGCAACTCTTCGACCCCCCAACGTCGTATCTTATACGTCTATACCTGTGCCATTACATCGTACTGACCATTTTATTCTTTTTTTTTTGCTCTCTTAATGTCAGACGGCCAGCTGGCGCAGTGGGCAGCGACCCTGCTTTCTGAGTCCAAGGCCGTGGGTTTGATTCCCACAACTGGAAAATTATTGTGTGATGAAAACGGATGTGTTTCAGTGTCTGGGTATTTATCTGTATATTATAAGTATTTATGTATATTATTCATACAAATATTCATCGGTCATCTTAGTACCCTTAACACAAGCTAAGCTTAATTTGGGGCTAGATGGCGATGTGTATACTGTTTTAGTATATTTATTTATGTATTTATTAAAGCTTATACTAAAGATAATAGTTAACAATAATTTAAAAACTTCTCAAACACAAATTGTATGTTATTGATGATGGAAAAGTGCAATTTCTGAGTATCTTACCAGCTTCTTCAGAAGCCAGATTGTACCCAGTTGTGAATCTACAAAGAGTCGGCAAATAGACAGATTTTCTGTTTCAAAAGTGCAAAATAAGCCTTTTTGATTGAATGTTGAATTTTGAATGGAATCAATATCACAATAATTAAACTCGCAACATTTACATCTCCATCCGTCCATCGTAATACGAGTGCATTGTCAGAATGTTTGAGCTAAACGTGCAGTGGTGCTCACGAGTCGATCAGTCAAAGCGAATCATGAATAAGTCATTAAAAGTTACCTCTGATGAACTGGTGACCTATGTCTTCATCCGGCCGCAGTTAGTAGAATCAAATAGGAATACTTAACTACAAGATGCAGCGAGTACAGAGTAATGTAGCCAGACCAATTAGGTATTATACCATTTGAGGTTCTTTTTGACGGTGGATTTGCGCAGTGGGCAGCGACCCTGCTTTCTGAGACCCAGTTTTTCAGCGGCTGGATGTTTATCTGTATATTATAAGTATTTATGTATATTATTCATTAAAATATTCATCAGTCATCCTAATACCCATAACACAAGCTACGCTTACTTTGGGGCTAGATGACGATGTGTGTATTGTCGTAGTATATTAATTTATTTACACGATGATGAATTCAAATGTCAAATGCTGTATCCGTTAATAAAAACATCGTGGTAAAACCTGCACGCCTGAGAGTTATCCACAATGTTCTCAAAAGCGTATGAATTCTGCCAATCCGCACTTGGCCAGCGTGGCGGGCTGCGGCCTTAACCCTTCCCATTCTGTGAGGAGACCCGGGCCCTGTCGTGGGTAATGGGTTGATGCTTATATATAGAGACGGGCATTTCAAAATCATAGACAAATACTTTAATTTTATGAATTTGCATAGAGATACATAGATTCATATTATATTTCTCCTAACGGTGGGTAAACATCATAAAAATAAACCATCAAAGTGTAGGTTAACAGTTATGGTTAACACTATAAAAATAAAGGCAAGTAATTATAATAAATAAACAAAAGAATTTATGTATTACCTACTAATATAATGTTAAGCTGTTTCCACACGCACTAACTTTGATTTATGCTCACCACACACCTTCCAACATACATTTCTACTTGTATCCTGACCCACCGATACTACATTTTACTTGGACCTAAACTGCTGTTGGAAATATTTATTTCTTGATTTTAAATGTTGTTACATTTTCCTCGGTTCGAAGTTGGTTTCTTTTCGTATTTTTTAATACAATGTAGCCTGCAATCCCACCTAACGTTAAGTGATGATGCCGTCTAAGATGATAGCGGGATTACCTGTAAGGGGTGTTATAGTTATATTTCGATGAGCTCCCTGGCGCAACGGTGAGGGTTGTGAATTTAGGGAAGTCCCGGGTTCGGTTTTCGTCAAGATTCTCTGATCTTGTAGGAGGCTCTGGCTTTGGCTAGTTACCACCCTATTGACATAGACATGTCGCGAAGCGCTTTAGTATTCCGATGCGAAATCGCTAAGTAACCGATTATGCCCATGATCTCGCTCAGAGAGCAACTGAAAACATCCAGGTGTTCGGCGACAATATTCTCATTTTTTTATTCCACTTTTAGTTGAATAATGCTAGAGACACAACAAACAGACTAAACTAAGCGATCTTAAAATAAATGAAATTTGAATTTGAATAAAAAAAAAATTTAACGTATATCAGTTCATATTATCAAGTCAGTCAGTCAATCAGTTCATACGCAGCATCAGAACGGGACGCTAAATCATTTGGGCCAAAGCCACCAGTCCAGAGGAAATTAAGCTCGAGTCCATCTCTTCATCAACAATTATAAACTACATTGGTTACCACCGCTTCAGACTAGTTTGCCAGTACAATATATATATTGCTAGGTCATTTCTGGGCCCAGTATGTACAGATGTCTCGGCGTGAAATAGCTCTTAAAGTTGGTAATAATACTAAGTTTTCAGCAGCTGTTTCGGCTTTAGAGTCGATAGTACGAGTATTTCCGAATTGGCATTTTCGAAGATTTCAAACGTATCCTGTCAAAATAAATGTCAAAAAAAACAAGTTAATATATGGGCCCAACACAGTGATACCTGACATATTTTCATATAAAAGACATGACCAATCTCTGCATGGGCGTTCGAACTAAGTGTACACCAATAATAATAATAAAATAATAAAGTTTTTTATTAGAGGCATACAAACCTATATATCAGCTTTTATATAGGGACTATACAAAGTAATCTATGATTAAATGTTTACATTAAAACTTACATCAAAATGAAATAGTTAATAAACTTACTTCAGATGTCATAGGATCTTAGCTTATTGTCTGTTCCAGTCTCGATGAACTGACAGCCAATAGTCTGAAATAGGACTCGGCATACCTTCACAGACGATCTTGAGTATTCTATTGTTAGAGTTCCTAACATTTTCCCAAAAGGGAGCTATATGAGCTCTAAGAATGATGAATTATGTGCCTATAATATTAAATTCGTAATTATAGGCACATTAAATTGCTATGACTATATAGCTCAAAGAACTTGTCAGTGCAACGGACTAGATGCCAACGTGGATTATGATTAAAAAAAATAAGGCGCCTTAAAATAGCGCACAGTTGCGAATATCGATTCTTGTATTTAAAAAAAAAAGGTAACCATATCAATAATGATCGTCTAGTAATGATTCTCTAGCCGGTCGGCACTAAACGAGTTGGGTCGTCTGTTTAGCCCAAAAATAATGATAACATGACGTCACCGAGCGCGTGGAAAGCTCATACATATGGAATAGAAAAGGCTTATTTATGACAAATGAATGGCGATGATTTAAACCATAATCAGAATAGCCTCAGAATCAGGGTTCTTTGGTTTTAAATTAAGCGCCGATTACCACAAGGCTCTTAGTAATTGGGTTTTATAATGAACTCCAGCAATACGGGTCAATAACGCGGGGCACGTTTTGAAATATTGTGATTAAAGACACTATAAAGGCCTTGTCATTTCGTTATAAGCCGATTTGTTGACATATCTTTTTTTTTTTTACACAGAAAATGTCACTCCGTTAAACGAATCGGAGTAGTAATGTGGGACTTGCACCCATTAAAAACTCTGTGTCCCTATAAGTGAGAGTAAGGGATTCACTTCCGTATTCACCGCACTCTCGCCAAGGTTTTGATCCCCTAAGGCATGGCGGGTCCCATAATCGATGGCCTGAACCCTGTCAAATCCTCCAGGTTCTGTGGTTACCTTTTATGTCTTTTAAGTTGGAGGTCTATATATCGATCCCTGGCAGGGTAAATTTGGGGACGTATAATCTCTTAATTTACTCTGGTCCGGTCTGGTCGGATTTGGAGGTGGCCACAGAATTAGGAACATACAAAACCCTCATCCAGAAATTATCGCATGCAGTGAATGATGTCCAAAAACAGTAAAAACGCCCGCGCACGTCTCACTTCACATATTTTTCCCAGTTTTCCTTTTTTTTTTTTATTCCACTACTAGTTAGCCCTTGACTGCAATCTCACCTGGTGGTAAATGATGATTCAGTCAAAGATGGTAGCGGGCTGACCTGTTAGGGAGTATGGTAGTCATACCTCTAATTATTTTAACATTTTTCCTATTTTATTTCAGAAGTTTTAACAGCATTACAGGAAAAATAATAGCATGTTTTCGAGAAACACTTCTCAAGTGGAGTGGTTTTTGATGCTTCAATATTAACGTGAATTTATGTATGTTCTGAATTCTGTGGGGCATATCACCCACCAACAAAATATGTGCCGCAAAGCGATAAACCGTGAAAGTACGATGCTGCTTAAAGAGCTATTAAGAATATTGCTTAATATAACTTCCGCACTCCTAACGGATTAGCACGCTACCATATTAGACTGCATCATCGTTTGAAACATGAGATTTCTATCCAGAGCTTGACGACCGACTGGCGCAGTGAGCAACGACCCTGCTTTCTGAGTCCAAAGCCGTGGGTTCGATTCCCACAACTGGAAAATGGTTGTGTGATGAACATGTGTGTTTATCTATATTTTGTAAGTATGTATGTATATTTTGCATAAAAATATTCAGTCATCTTATTATCCATAACAAGCTACTCTTATGTTGGGGCTATGTGACGTTGTGTGTATTGTCGTAGTATATTTATTTATTTAAAATAAACAGGCCAGACTAATGGCTATTCCCAATAACTCCTCGCCATAAACTCACTTCTATGTTATATTTTACATGTAATGTACGCATCAAAAGTGCCCATCTATGTGCCTATTTGAATAAAGAAATATTTGACTTTGACTTTGAAAAAAAAAAAAACATATATCCCACAATAGGGATGATGCATTTCTAGATTTATCAAATTTTCCTTGCTTAATCGTGCCGTGTATTAACAATGGCCAGCTTTATTATACTGAACCGAATTCTCATACGGATCTCTACATGTACTAAATTACAGGCAAAATTTAATGTCGTAAATATTGATTCGTGGAATACGGTACTTTGATTGTACCAATATCTGAATACATTAACACAGATTAAAGAACAAATAGACGGAGCCCTCCGCAGCTTGCACGATGAATTGAGATTTATAAGAAACCATTAATATACCATTAATAAAATACACTGTTTAGTAACTGATTTAGAACGATTGTATACTGCCTCGTTGGTAGTTTCCATACTTAACAATTATTCATTGTAAAGTTAACATCTCCTGAGGATGCTCCGGTTTTTTAGCGACCCGAACGTAGAGGGTACATTACCTAAAATCTGTTTGATGTGAAGTATAAGGATTGAAGAAATTATAAATTACACTATACAGATTCTCCTGCTTTTCGCGGACAAATTTTCATAATATATCATGAGATCCGCAAAGTAACGCCTGCTTCTCTCCAAGTAGTTTTCATGTTCCATATGTTTCACAAGGTCGACTTATAAATTGAGCTGAAAATTAGTACAATATTCAGTTGTTTTGCCAAGAAATTCATAGTAGTAAATAGTATTAAATAATGTAACAAAAATGAGGAGATTATTAATTACATTTCTATTTATCAATATGTTAAAGTTTTTCTTTACATTTTATTTGTTTAAACTGCACCATCACTTGAAACCTGAGATTGCAGTCAAAAGCTATTTATTGTCATCATATATGCCTATAACATGTATGCATATAACAGTCGACTGCTGGACCAAGCCTATCGCAGTGGGAGCATGTTGCACATTATCAACACGCTGGGCAAATGGGATAACAAAAAAAAAATCTGTTTATCCTTACTTCCCTACTAATATTATAAATCTCAATTTAAGTTTGTTTATATATAATAACACCGGCTACTACGCCTTTCCGAGGGGAATACAGCTATGTGTCTTGGCGGCAGAAATAAGCAGCTGAAATATGGCGTGAGTATTTCCCCGGATGAGCTCTGCCACAAAAAGCTCAAACTACTGCTAAAAGAAAAATTATAATAATTTATCGAGCAGACTTAGTTTTGCTGCCTATGCGGTAAAGAAGATGCGCCATATGACCGACGTAGAAACTGCTAGCTGCTGCTATTTTAGTTACTTCCACAGCATTATGATATATGGAATTTTGCTATGAGGAATGCTGCATAAGCGAGCTTTTGTGCGATCTATAAAATGGGTCCGAGGGAGCCATTGAGAGATAAATTGAAATATATCAAGTATAGTCAATACATATTTGAAAATTGAGTGTAAATATTTCTAAATTTAAGAAAAATGTGACTGCAATTTTTTGCTGTACGTGCAGGCGCGGGACGCTATTCTGGCCGGAACGCACCCCATCACGCAGGACAAGGGTGAGCCGGCACTATTTAACCGCATTATTTGCGGGACGTTTCACTGTTTTTGGACACAACGCATTGCGTACAAAAATGACTGAAGGAGGATTCTGTATGCTCTTAATTCAATGATATTATCAAAACTTTAGCCGTTTACGCAGCGGAAACTCTCAAAAGAGAAAAACCATCTAATTTGAAACATTCTTCATTGGTGCTATGCTCGTATTGGTCTTAATAGTCCTCGATAAATGGACTATCCAAAATTGAAAGATTTTTTTATATCCGACCAGTAGTTGCTGAAATCAATTAAACAAAGAAACAATTAAACTCTTCAGTTTTATATATTAGTATAAGATTACCGCGGGCCTCCCCCGCAATGAAAAGAGGTTAAGGCCGTAGTGCTCCGGTGTCGAAGAGAAGCGTCAGCAGAAAGTACTATGTTGCATAAAGTGCGATGTACTAGTTTACATAAAATTCATAATTCGTTTCAAGGAAATCGCAAACAATTTTACAATAAACCCATTGTAGGTGTCTCTTAAAAAGTTTAAAGTTTGTAGTAAATGTAAGCTTATAGAAAAGTCCTATTTTATATAGTCCTAGTATAAAGGACTATGTAATCGATAAAAAAGCTTCGGTGTGAATTATTGCTCTAACCAGGTTGGTTGAAGGAATGTTTTCATAATAAGACATACTGTAAGAAAAAATTGAGTTGTACCTACAGCAATTATTGCTCCCAATAAACCACTAATCTGAATTGGCTAGTGTTTCTTATTTTCATCATAAGCGATCAAAGCTGTCGTTAAAAAAAGGAAATGAAAGTCGTGGATATCTATTAAAGCGATAAAATAGAATCCAAATTATGCGATTTTAGTATAATTACAAGGAAGTCTGAGCTGGTGTGGGTATTTTAATACGATTATGGATTTGAACGGCGCCCCCCGCCGGGTCCTGTGGTTTTTATATTTTAATTTCGACTTGATTGTTTTTATTGGCTAGAATTCTTTACTAAACTGGACATTTATGCTATATAGGGATCCGTGGTCAAACAAAGAATCGTCGTAGTTGTCATTTCTGTTTTGCTGCCTCAATCTAGTTTTAAAAAATAAGAAGCATACTCTTATTTTTATTCACATTATGTGAAATTATAAAATAAAATAGCATTCATTGTATTTAGGGGGTCAGCAACAGAATATTTGTTATTCTTAAATATTTTCGAATGACAATGTGAGATGATGATAATAAAAAGAACACCCGGTTAAGTTTGTCGTGGGCTTCTTCTAAGACCAGGGCGCGTTTGGAACCCTCGTAGCTTTAGTTTTAAGTTTACGAATGTAGTTATCGCCATCACTGCTCACTGCTATGTACACATTTTGTACATAAACATAATTAACGCATCAAAAGTGCCATCTATGTGCCTATTTGAATAAAGAAATATTTGACTTTGACTTCGATAAATTTTTGCAACGTTCTACATTGTCTTATTGGGAAAGCTTTCCTCTGTAATAACATGTGTAAGATTTGGGAAAAAAGAAAATGAAAAAAAGAACACTTGCACGCAACACTTCATCATCAGCATTTCATAGGCATTGTGAAAAAAATTACATGTATTGCAACAATTTCAGATTTGACGAAACTATGAAAGTTAACAATGACTTATTATACTTTTCATTATTTATTTTTTATACGGAACCATAATATAGCTTTATTCTAACCCACACTTGACCAGCTATTTTCAAATAATAACAATAATATTATTTTTTTATTATCACTTCATATTTTATTATTTTGTTTTAGTAAGTAAAGGCCAATAAAGCAAATAAAACTCTTTTTCGTCCATCGGTTAAGCTTCACTCAAATCGTATTGTGATTTAAGTTCTTCCCATTGATTTAATGTTACTAAGTTTACTGGTTTGTCTCATTAGAAAATACTAAAGCCAACTTTATTTATTTTTTTATTCAAATAGGCCCAAAGATGACTTTTTTGATGCGAAAATTACATAAAAATGCCATAGTAAGATGGTGGCGGTAAATACATCCGTAAAATTAAAACTAAAGCTACAAGGGTTCCTAACGCACCCTGGTATAGAAGCCTAAATGTTATTGGATCTGGTCTGGTGTGCGGCTTTGGCAGAAGCTAGTTCACCTAAGCCGATTGGCGCAGTGGGCGGCGACCCTGCTTTCTGAGTCCAAGGCCGTGCGTTCGATTCCCACAACTGGATAATGTTTGTGTGATGAACATGAATGTATTTGATTGTCTGGTTTCTTATCTGTATATAATAAGTATTTCTGTTTATTATTTATAAAAAACTAGCTGTTGCCCGCGACTTCGTCTGCGTTTGTTTTTTGATGTGGAATTAAATGGCTGCTGTCCGTTGAGGAGTTCTGCCCTCTATCTCCAACCACAGTTTGGGCAAAATTTAACACATATACCTCTTTAGAACAAAAATAATTATTTAAATCGGTTATAATTTGTCGGAGTTATGGTGTAAAATCGTCAAATACTCATCCCCTCTCCCAAAGGAACTGAGCTTAATCTCGGGATAAAAAGTATCCTATATTACTTCTAACACTTCCAAGAATATGTGAACAAAGTTTCATGAGGATCGGTTGAGTAGTTTATGCGTGAAAGCGTAACAAACAAACTTACATTGACATTTTTATATTAGTAGGGATAGGGATATTCATCAAATTCAAATTCAATATTCATTTATTTCAAGTAGGGCTTGTCTATAAGCACTTTAGAAGCGTCAAGTCAGTCTGTTTGTAGTGACTCTACGTCTCTACCACCGGTTTGGAATGCAGATTCCACTGAGAAGAGCCGGCAAAAAACTCAGCAGATTGCTCTTTTCCAACATAATTTTATAGTTTAACAATCTTTAGATTTCGTTTTAAGAGTTCATCAGTCATATTAATACCCATAACACAAGCTACGTTTACTTTGGGGCAAGATGGCGATGTGTGTATTGTAGTATATTTATTATTAACTTGTGAAAGATAAAATCTTGTAGATAAAAAAAAAAATTAAAACCATTCATACTATATGAAGTTTCACGACTGTTCAGAACTAACTTAGAAACAAGCAGATGTTAAATACCACTACGTTACTAATAAACACTGTGTAAGTACAAACAGCCAGACTTACCGTCTGATAATAATTAAATCAACAAGTACGCTCAAGCTGGTTAGAGGGCCCGTAGAAATAAGCTGTTACTAATCGTTGACTTAGAACCTATTTGCTGACTCGTTTAGGAGAGTACGTTACACTCCTCACTGTTGCAGGGCTGGCTAAGTTTTAGAATAAACAAATTCTTCCTTACAGACTACTTAAACTCACTCAATAGGATTTTATATAGTAACTAGCGGTCTCTCGCGACTTCGCCCGCGTATATGTCAACCTTAAAAGATACATACTCGTATATGCTGTCGCGGACTTGTTTTAAGGACTTTTTAATGGGAACAACTTGGTCATTCGACAGCCGATTGGCGCAGTTTGCAGCGACCCTGCTTTCTGAGCCGGAGGCCGTGGGTTCGATTCCCACTACTGGAAATTGTTTGTGTGATGAGCATGAATGTTTTTCAGTGTCTGGGTGTTTATATGTATATTCTAAGTATTTATGTATATTATTCATAATAATATTCATCAGTCATCTTAGTACCCATAACACAAGCTACGCTTACTTTGGGGCTAGATGGCGATGTGTGTATTGTCGTAGTACATTTACATTTAGTACATAGTACATACATGATTTTATTGAAACTTTAACCGTTTACGCAGCGAACGTAGCGGAAGCACTCAAAAAAATAAGCATTATTCATTGGTGCTATATACACTCTATTTAAAAAAAATATCATTGATATATTTATATTTTTGCACCGGAAAAAATTTCATAAGAAAAAATGCGTACAGACCTCCGCGAATTAACATAATAATATATCTACACGCAAACAAACATTAATTTTAATTTATCGTCACCACATTCGTACTCGAGACAGGTCTTAAGCTGTCTATCCACTAGAGCTGTGCGAGATGACGGAAACGGGCGAGATTGCTCTGGTGAGCGAGAATGCATATCCATGCTATGAAATTAAGACAACGTTTCCATAACAAATGACAGCATCTTGTGAAGGATACGTTGCGTAATTGCATCAACTCAACCGATTGCGTTTGTAAAGCAAACTTATTTAAGTAACAGGAGACATACTATAACTATAAGGTTCAAAAAAAAATTATTACAGGGAAATAAAAATATTAACAAGCAAAATTAACCTACTAACTGTGGGACTTATGGGTATAGTACCCACAATGCTATTGACCTATTATTCAAGTTCCTAGCCATTAAGATATAACTCAGAAACAAGCAGATGTTAAACCACAGTTTTACTAATAAAATTATACTTTACAATAATGTAAATCTGAGAATACTTGCTAACAGGGAAATTTACTATTTTGGGGTAATCATTTGGCCTTAGCTATTTATTTACCCTGGAGAACAGATATACTGCGCTCAACTTGAATAGGAGCGTAGGGTAAAAACTAACATACTCTACAAATAGCTTAGCTGCTGTGCTGATCTCTATCCTCCAAAGATTATACATGAATATACTACGACAACACACACATTGCCCTGTGCCATCTAGTCCCAAAGTAAACATAGTTTGTGTTACGGGTACTAAATAACTGATGAATAATTTTATAAATAATATACATAAATATATATAATATACAGATGAACACCCAGACGATGGAAAATACTTATGTTAATCACACAAACATTTTCAAGTTGTGGGAATCGAACCCCACGGTCTTGGATTTAGAAAACAGGTTCACTGCGCACTGAGACATTTTGCCGTCAGCCGGTGTCTCGCACAGCTTAGCTACTTCACTCAGTTTAGCTATCTCGCGCATCTCTAGTGGAAATGTAGCCTTAAAGTCTAAATTCGAGCGGAATAGCGATTAATTTTATAGCATTAAAAAGCCTTATAAAAAGCTCCAGCTTATATATGGAATTCGCAGTTCTACATTTTTGTAAAGTATAATTTTACCTACTTTAAATAAACACTCAATGTAACTCTTATGGTTGAATACATAAATCCTAAAATCACTTAGTACAATTACTGTAGTTAATTTGGTAAAAACCTAGTATCGGAGTTAAAGCTTCTTACTTTGTGAGTGCACTATTTATCACAGCATCATTATAATGTGTTTTTTATTCATGAGATATCTATCGCGGGAATCGATTGAGATATCAAACCGGGTTTCATTTAGCGATCGACAGATGGATCATTAAGCGGCCAATCGTGCAGTCCTAACTCTAATTTTTATACTTTTCTGAAATAAAAGCAGGGAACATCGTTTTGGTTCTTAATAATATATTCAAATTCAAAATGTCTTTATTCATGTAGGCCTATCACAGGCACTTATAAGCGTTCATACTTATTTGTTTATATAATTGTAAGGGGATGGTGATAACTTCGTACGCCATTTTATATCCCCTGAGAAGGTATATAATTAACGTGTCCACCTGCTAAAGCACTGGAACATGGAATAGGAGAAGTTTACCCCCATTTATTATTACACATATATTATTCCATCTTGTGCACCAGAGCTCTGAGAGTTGATAAAGCTGTGGGAGAAGATACATTTTTATGCTTTCTCCGGGGATATAATTGTCTTCGCCCATTCTAGCCGTGCTGTCAGTTAATGTCCGATTGATGATTGTTCTTTTAAAACTGGTGGTCGAGTTACAATTAGACATACTTGACGTTTCAAAAGTGCTTGTAAAGTAGGTCTACTTGAAATATATGAATTTTGAATTGATTCGTTAACTTTACGCGTGTACGACGTGTTCCCGCACACGGGATACTGGCAATAACCACAAAACGCCGCCACTGGCATATTATCTGTTGGTAGTTTCCATACATTTCATATGGACTAGCCACACACATACGCTACAAATCGTCGATGCTGCTCAATACAGAAAATATGCTTGCGGCGATGTTTTGTGGTTGAGGCCAGTTGCATGTGTGCGAGGACACTAAGAGAGAGTTAAGCCACCGCCAAGCTAAAGTTTTTCAGCCCGCAGTGTAAAAATTCAGAACTTTCATGTTAGTAACATTCCGTACTAATGTGCGTTTTTAATGAATGAATAAATGAATATACTTTTTTACACACCACAAAAAATACATAAAAAAGAAAAGTATAACAAAACAGCGTATACAATTATAATTAATTCAAACAATTAAAATATCACTTGGTTTAACGGTGAAGGAAAACATCGTAATAGTCCATTAAAAAGTTACATTTGGGGGTTGCGTTTTTTAGAGGACGTAATTTTATAATGAAACCCACATGCCTGCAAGTTCTCCATAACGTTCTCAAATACGTCTGTTAAAATGTAAAATGTAAAATGTAAATTGTTGATGCTGGAAAAGAGCAACTGCTGAATTTCTGGCCGGCTTCTTCTCGGTAGAATCTGCCTTCCGAACCAGTGGTCAGAGTCACTACAAACAGACATACTTGACGTTTCAAAAGTGCTTATATTACTTAAAATAAATGAATTTCGAATTTGAATTGTCTATTTATAAAATCCGTATTGGCCAGCGGGGTGGACTACGGACCCAATTTTTATTTATTAGTCCGATAACAGCTATGCTGCATCTAAAAAAAATCCACATTTCCGTGCTGAAATAACTGAATTATTACTGAGAAAAATGCATAAGTATATTAATTTTAGCATCTATGGTATGGTAAAGAACTTATGCAGCGATCGCTTGAGAGTCGCAGGTTCAAATCTTATTGGTTCCGAAACTCTTAAATGCATAAATTTAAAAACATTTTAGTTCCCACAGTCCGACATTTAATTGCCACGACTTAAGAAACTCAATACTGTGGACGCATCGTATACTGTGCTAACTGCTATAACGGGTGATTGGTTTGGCGATAATTTGAAGAAAAAAGAAACATTAATTGTGCGTTCTGCGATTCCTACGAAACTGCGATAAGTAAATCGCGATTCGTTACGAATTGATTGCGCGAAATGTGTGCCGCAACTAAAAATATTAATAATCAATCAAGCTAACGAGAATTGTCTGGGTAGGTATATTATACGGTTAAACACCCAGTGTTTATCTGTATAATACAAGTATTTATATAAAAATATACATCAGTCATCTTAGTACCCATAACACAAGCTGCGCTTACTTTGGGGCTAGATGGCGATGTGTGTATTGTCATAGTATATTTATTTGTTTATTATTTATCTATTAAGTATAGTTGCTGGGATAAAAGCAGGCATAAAATTGCGGAATTCCGTGATATTTTATGCAAATTAAGCTTAATTTGCTATATTTAAGTTACTTCAAAAATATACATTGTAAAGTCAACAGCTCCTTAGGCTGCTCCGGTTTCGGAGCGGAACGTGCGTACAGGGTACCTTAACGTTCATTTTTTCTAAGTTTATATTTAGAAATGTTAAAGTCTACTTTATTTTATATTATCCCAAAATTTTAATTATTTACTCAGAAATATAGTTCAAATTTTCGTAAAAGAAATTTGAAATAAAAATTTTATCATGAAAATTTTGCTAAGTCGTATAAGCGGATTCACATTTCGTTACAAATATTTGCCAAGAATGATACATCTTTCTTCTGCTGTAAAGCACTATCAATTATTTATTGTTTAAAATTTGTAATTTTAACTTCAAATTTATTTTTTAATATTTTTTTATTTTTTTTTAATCGCAATAATAATTTGATATTTTTATTTTTGGTATTCTCTACTGAATTCTTTGTTTATCATTACCGTATTTCCTGTTTTAATTTTTGTCGTATGGAGATTTGGCCTCAAATAAATACATTATTATTATTACTTATATAACTTAGTTAAAATGTTAGCTTTGGAACTTACTACCAGAACATATTAGACACTGCCGATCGGTGCACTCTTTTAAACACAATGTAAAGGAGCATTATCTATCGTTGTCATAGTATAGTTATCACTGTTTATTTATTATAGATATATATTTATAGATATCTATTATATTATATTATATAATAGATATCTATAAATATATCTATAAAGATATGGGATAAATAGATATTATATTATATAAATATTTATTATATTATTTTTATGTATTTTGTATATATAGTATATTCAAATGTTATTGTATTAGTATGTAGAATTTCGTTATTATTTAGATATATTAAGTATACTTAGTAGTTATGAAGTATATTGTACCTTTATTTGACCTATACCACAATTAAATCTTCTTACTCACATCCTGGGGTAGCTGGAAGAGATCTCTTATAGAGATAAGCTTTCCTTCGTACACTTCATGTATCTTATGTTCACAATCACAATTTATGGTACATAAATAATAAATAAATAAATAATAAATTAGCTAAGCGGCATGGGACTGCGACATATCTTTAGAAAGACGACCTACATATCGATACCACAAAAACTTAGAAAAAAATATAAAACTTAAATTATTGTATCACTCTTATAAAAGGCAGCGAATTACGAAAGCCTTGTCAAAAATTAGCGAAATTCCACTTAGCAACTATTTAGTAAGCTTTATGCTGAACTCAAAAAAAAAAGTAATTTCAATAATTAACTCACAAATGTATGTATTAATACGTTAGGGGCATAGGCCACGTGCGCACAAGTTGTTTCTCAAGTAATAAATTACCACGCGGCCGGAATTCGGCGTGTTGAGATACACGGTGATCTGGTTGTGGATGAGAAATGGTGTACATTTTTTATAGTACCATTCTCAACTGATTGGGCGACGTCATAGGATAAACAGACCTAACTGATGCACGTGTTAGAATATAGTCAGAGACTATAAGAAAGTATTCTTATTTACTTAATTGAATATTGGAATATTATTGTTTAAAATGACATTCGTAAGAATAAATCAAGGAGCAAACTACACGTAGACAGAGACTACAACAGTTATTGTGTACCAACTGCCAAAAAGATAAAACAGTGCAAGTGTTGACACATTTGTACAACTGAATAGGGATGACATACTCATAAATACCACAGAGTAACATAGACAGAACTTTTTAAAATTGAACAAAAAAAAAACAATATTCAATTAGGTAAATAAGTAGTTATAGTCTTTCTTATAATCTCTGACTATATTCTAACACCCGGAACATAGTAATTAATCTATTTTTCTTACTTGTTCTTCATGTGCCGTGCCACTTAGTGATTTATGCCAGTTTCCACTGAACCTAGGAATAGGAATCCGATGCCTCGTGATTTCGGTGATTCCTAGAGAGAACGTTTCACGGATGATTTTTATGTTGTAACTAACGACGTTAGGCGCCATCTAAAGTTATGACATACGGCGGATCGTAAGGTTTACTGACACTTAAATAAATAAAAGATAAATAAATAAATATTTTACGACACACCCATCGCCATCTAGCCCCGAAGTAAGCGTAGCTTGTGTTACGGGTACTAAGATGACTGATAAATTATTAATGAATAATTTACAAAAATCCATACATACGACAAGACCTGGGCCCTTCGTCGGTGCATTAATAAACTATAATTTTTAAAATGCATATTCAAAATAACGGAACCTACAGGATTTGAACCTGTGACCCTCTGGCAATCGTGGCCTGAGCGCTTCAACCAACCACTAAGCTACGCCGATGCGGAAATTAGTATATGCCTTTTTATATCAGCCTTATTGCGGTAGCGCCATCTAGTAGGAAACATTGTAGTTTCGATCTATTTTTCAAAAGTTCACATTAAAATGAGACTCTTCTGAAACAAGAAGAACAAAACTATTTTTTTTTTTTTTTCATACCAAGCAGATAGTCCACCTGACGGTTAGTGGAAAACCATCGCTTATAAACAGAGAAAGACTTCACAGGGCATGCAAGAAACACATCCTGTAAAGTGTTGCCCTGCGTCAGATCAAACTGAGGCGTAGATGTAAAGTCTCATGTGCCCGTAATAACACCGGCAACCACACCCTTCAGACCGGAATATATTTCGATTTTCGGACGGACACTTGCCGCTAACCACCTGAGGGGTTCCTACGGCGTCACCGGGGGAGTGGGGCGAGCGCGAAAGCTCGTCATGAGAAGAGCCCCAGGGCTCGACGACATCGGGGGGAAACCGGAATATAGCATTGCGACAATGCTAAATACGTGATATGTTTAGGAGGGGGCGGGGTCGGGTCAAATCTCATCTAATCTTACGTTGGAGAGGGGGTCTCGGCAAATATAACGCAATTTTTCTTTGGTTTAAAAGAAAAAAAATTACACTAATTTGGTCTAATGGTCTGGTTATAATAACAATTCAACGCGTTTACGTAAGAAACCCACATTTTGAAAAATCTCACGTGAGATTGGGGGATGGGGGAAGGAGGGACAGAAATTAAAAAAAAACTCACGTAATTTATGGACGCCCCCTTATCGGCAGCAATAAGCATACTTCACCGGACGAACTCTGTCACAAAAAAGCTCTAGAATTATTATTGTCTCCTTAGCTCAGACTTATGATGGTAATTGTAATAATAGGATCAAAACGGATCTTGTTAAAACTCCGCTATAAAAGCAAGTGACGCCATAACAACCCGACCTCCGACCCAAAACGGGTTTATTACGTAAATAAATCGGAAATTCGTCCGTCGCCGCGAGCCGCGCGGCTGAGAAAGCCGTGTCCTTTATCCGTCCGCACTTGACGAATCGCTCGCATTATGCGCCGCGATCATCGGGTGACGAGGTGCGCAGACTGCTTTGTACACAGAGGCTCACGACCTCCCTGGTGCAGTGGTGAACGCTGGAGTTTTAAATAGCGAGGTCCTGGGTTCGAATCCTAGCAAGTCAGAAATTTATAATTTCTTATTTTTTATTTATAATTAACAGTTTATTCGTACGTGTTTGTAGCAAAATAAAAAAAAAGAGAAACAACAGAAAAACTTTACGCGTGCAAAGGCGGTATTTTAAGCGATCCTCGAGTGACGAGGTGCATAGACTGCTTTGTACACATAGGCTCGCGACCGCTGTGGCGCAGTGGTGGAAGCTGGGGCCTTATTGTTAAATATGGTTGTTAGGTTTTTGTTTGGTTAATACAAGAACAGGTATTAAAAAAAACAAAATGAAACTGTCTAAAATGGGATAAATGAATGCATTTAATGTGCGATAATCTTTGTTCGGGGTATTCGGAAATTACAGATTTTAAATCCATAACGCATAGTTTAATAGTACGTGTTTGTTGTTAGAATTATCTATTGCACACACAAAAACAAAGAAACAGAGATATCTAAACCTCGTTTTGAAGTGCAAAGGCGTGATCAGCGGGCGATGAGGCTTAATTTGGAAATTTATAATTTCTGAATTTTCTTCGATCTGGCCTACCAGTCCACCGTTATTTAAACGGCGCCGAGAAACAAATTAGCGTTCCGCTCTGCGATGCCGCGTTGAAGCTGATTAGAAGAATGGGTTTAATATAATTCCCTTACATCCTAACAGGTTAGCCTACTGCTTAGGCTGCAATATCTCACTTACTTACCACCAGGTGAGTTTTTTTTATTATATTGCAAGTAAGGCCATGACTGCAATCTCACCTGTTAAGTGCTGATGCTAAGCCGCTGAAATTGTAGCTCTATAAAACCCAAACTATTAGAGTACCTAAAATTTACTAATAATTACCTTTCCAGATCTTGGTTCTAGTAATTTTGCTTGAAAGGCGACTTTTTGGTGACTTTTTTTTTAGATACAAGGAATATATAAACTTTTACTTTCTGCACGGTAGTTTCTCGGAACTGTAGGCTGGCATCTAGTCACGAGAGAAGCCTCCCACCAGACCAGATCACAAAAAATTCTGAAATTATAAATTTCTAAATTGGAAAATAAATCCAGGACCTCCAAGTTATAAAACCACAGTGCTCACAATTGCACCACGAAGGTAGTCAATATTTTTAAGTATATCCATTGTATGATTTCCTTGTTTCGCAATAAAGATGTATTAATAATCAAATGGTTGAAACTTGTGACCATTGCATTCTCTAACACAAATTACTCTGTGCGGTTGTCGGTCAAAGTCTTTATCTGAAAACCGTCCCGCCATCGTGAGCCAAATAACTCAAGTTATTTATTAAAACGATCCGATCCGCGCTACATGTAAACGCTACGCGCTGCTTGAGATAAATCCTTGCCTGGTGGGACTCTTCCGCCGCACCTAGTGGCCGCCCTAACAGCGAAGACATTCCTACCGCCACGTTCAGGATAGCGTGAATTCGATTCCCTGTAGAAATTGGATTTTTCTTTCAATAGTTTTTAGTACTGGAGTTCGAAAATAACTTTAGTTAACCTCATTGAATATTATTTCGTCGATCCCAGCTATTGCTACTTTTGAAGTATGTATTTGAGATGTTTCTTAATAATATAGTTTATATAAAACGTAAGCTTACCTACAGAAAAATCCTATTATAATTTTAAGGATTACTTAAACGATAAAATAGCTTGGTTGTGAATTACTCTAACTTCATAGCTTAATTTTTATTTACTGTGAGATGGTGATAACAAAAAAAAATACCCGGTTAAGTTTGTTGTGGGCTCTTCTTAGACCAGGGCGCATTTAGAAACCTCCTAGCTTTAGGTTTAAGTTGGCGAAAGAAGTTATCACCATCCCCTTACAATTATATAAGTATATATGTATGAACGCATTATAAGTACCTGTGATAGGCCTACACGAATAAAGAAATTTTTAAGTTGAATTTGAATTTGACTAACATTTATAGCTGAGTTTCTTGCCGGCTTCTTTTCGGTAGTATCTGCGTCCTGAATCGGTGGTAGAGTCCCTACAAACACATACTTGACGTTTCAAAAGTGCTTATATGGCAAGCTCGGTTTCTTTGGGAGAGGGGATGAGAGTGTTTGACGATGTAACACCATAACTCCGACAAATTATTACCGATTTAAATAATTATTTTTGTACTATAGAGGTTATAATATGTGTTTAATTTTGCCCAAACTGTGTAGATCTGAATGAATGTGGTTGGAGATAGAAGACAGAACTCCTCAGCGGACAGCAGCAAACCCCTCATTTAAGGCTTAGCGATACTGAATACTTTAATTTTTTTTAGAACTACAACTAAATTGAATGCCACATCAAAAAACAAAATCAAACACAGACGGTTTTTATTTATTTTTTTATGTATTAATTGACGGATAAGCTGATGGCCCATCTGATAAGCGGAAACCCATATATATATACAGAGCAACACTTAGAGGCAATCGAAGGAAACGTTCTGCTAAGTTCCACCCTGTGTCTATCATTCTAAGGCGTAGGTGTTCATGTGCTTATAGCTAAACTGGCCTTCTGACCTGACGACAACAATGTTGGCAGAAAATACAAAACTTATACCACCCAGGGGATATAATCGGATGAATTTGGACGGCCAATTGGCACAGTTTGCAGCGACCCTGCTTTCTGAGTCCAAGGCCGTGGGCTCGATTCCCACAACTGGAAAATGTGATGAGCATGAATGTTTTTCAGTGTCTGGGTGTTTATATGTAAATTATAAGTATCCATGTGTATTATTCATAAAAATATTCATCAATCATCTTAGTACCCATAACACAAGCTACGCTTACTTTGGGGCTAGATGGCGATGTGTGCGTTTTCGTAGTATATAAATTATTATTATTAAAATTATTATTATTATAAAATTAACGTGTCCACCTGCTATAGCACGGGGACATGGAATAGGAGAAGGTTACCCGCGTTTATTATTACACATATATTATTTGGATATTATTTCCACTTGTGCGCCAATGCTCTGAGAGTTGATTAAGCTCTGGTAGAAGATATATTTTTTGTCTTTTCCCCAAGTAGATAATTGTTTCCCGCCCTTGCTAGCCGTGCAGTAGTACTTCCCCGGACGAGCTCTGTCGCAAAAAGCTCTACTACTGCTAGTTTTTAATTTACTGCTTTACCAAGCCATCCAACGACATCCAACCAAGGAGTTTGTATCCAATTTTTTTTATGATCACGTCATTTACCATTGAAACTACTTGTATAAAATATATTCGAAAGTTTCAAAAGATTAAAATAAAATCTGTATCAAAGCAGTGTCTGCTAACAGATAATAGACTACATTATGACGTGCACACGTAATGGAGCAGCAGATCACGAGTACCAGTTTCACACGCGACCCTAACTACTGGCGCACTCGTAGAGTTACTAGATGAGCCGATTTATATCTCACAAATCTTTATTCAAACCGCTGTATAATAAAATAAACTGACAAAAAAATCATGTGCTCATTCATGCTGTTGTGAATGTCGTAACTGATTGTTTGTATATTTTGTACTATTGCTTAATTGCCACAATTTAGATTTGTAATCTAGATTTGGCCTTATTTTAGTAATAAGATAAACCTTTTACCAAAATAATTTGTAACGCTGTTGGAGTACTAATAAATAAATAAATAAACGTGTGTTTGAGTCCCCTTAAATATTTATTTATTCTGCTCTATTAGAGTTGGTTGCTTGGAATACTTCATCTGCGAAAATTTAAATTGTCTAACTATCACCATTGGTTCAAGAGAAATAGCTTGGGACAGTCGGACACACAACAACCGGGCGGAAAGCGAAGTCTTAGGCTTATAGGGTTAGGGTATTAGTTAAACGCACGGCGTTCATACATATAACATGGCACCATTAATTTTAGGTGATGGTTATAACTACGTTTTTTATCTTAAAAGTAAAACTAGGAGGGTTCCAATCGCGTCCTAATCTAAAAAGAGCCCACCCACAACCAACTTAGCCGGGACAATTATTTTGTTATCACCATCTCACAGTAATACAGTTAATATTTATCTATGAAGTTACAGCAATTCATACCTTTTTTTGTCGTGGTGGAAAAGCTTTATGGCTGCCTCTGTCCTTTTGAGCAGGACAGAGGTTATGTGGGACTCGTTTACCCACATTACAAATCACCACGGCATGTCCCTCTTTTTGGCTTCAATAGACGTCCGGGGAACCCGTTGTTTACTTCCCAGACGTCTACCAACCGCCCCGACTGAGTGCCAGGGCTACCACGCTAAGGAAGAGGAAATTCATACCCAAGATTTTTTATCATAAATGTAAGTCTAATAAGTAGGATTTTTTATAAACAAGAACATGAAGAAAGAAGTAGGAATACAAAAGGCAAGATCCTTATGCCACCTGTTTGGTTTGACACTTCTAGTAGCACTTAGTCGGGTGCAAAAGATAACCGGGGTCATCAATTAGGGTAAGCAGTATTTTTAACCCGAAACAACCGCTCATTGCGGCGGAGGAATCATCGTCGGTTAAACCAAATGATGGCTATACGCAAGTGTCGAAATGAAACGTTACGGCATCCTAAGTGCCGTATTAGAGAAGCGAGGTGAACTATTGGGATCATGATCCGCTCTAGTGGAGGTAATGAGGGTGTTTACACAATCGCCAACGAAACCACCTTCTTGTGTATCATTCTAGAATGATTTTGTGTCTTTGGCGGATTTAAGGATTTAATCCTTAAAATCCGCCAGACACAAATCTTCGAAGGTATGCAAATTGAAGGTTTTATCGTAAGTGACAATTTCCATCATTATGTCAACCCACGGCCACGAGTTTCCGGTTTCCTCACAAAATGAGATGGGGTTAAGGCCACGGTGGCCCAGTGCGTATTAGTGGATTCCACACGCCTTTGTGAACATTATTGAGAACTCTCAGGCATGCAGGTTACCTCACGATGTTTTCCTTCATCGTTGAAGCAAAGGATATTTTAATTAATTTTTAAAAGGCACATAACTTAGAAAAGTTAGAGTGGCGTGCTGGGATTCGAACTCGGTCCCCCGAAAGTGAAGTGCCGCTTGAAGTAAGAAAACATAATATATTCTATTCTAAAATACATAATATATAAACCAAATTTCTTTGAATTATTAAAGAGATATTTTTTATCGTTGTTGAAATAAAATTGAAAGAATTGTAATTGATTGCTTCATTTTATTTAACAAAGAACTCGGTTGTGCAATACTTAAAAGTCCCCACTTAACCTGTCACTTTAAATATTTTTTGTAACTAAACGCCATCATATTCGGGACATAACCATAACTTATAACCGTGAATAACGGCACGATTACTAAGACAATAACCCTACGATAAATCCGACTAACAAGTAACAAGTGCCCCACGGAGAGCGAGCGTCATGTAAATTAGGGGACGCGCGGGACATGTCGCGACGTAGCTTCTTTATATCGTGAACGTTACGGGCTCCTTTAATTAGTTTGTTGGGTTATGTTATAGGGTTTTAAAGAGAGTATTATGTTTTATATTTATATGTGTACATGTATAAATAAAAAAGAGGCGCCTCTAAAATTTCAATCTTTGGAAGGACACTTGCCGATAACCACCTGAGGGGTTGCTACGGCGTCACTGGAAGAGTGACGGCGAGCGCGAGAGCTAGCCATGAGAAGAGACCCAGGGCCCAACGAAATCGGGGGGAAGTGGGGTACGTCGACCTGAGGGAGCCCCCTTCGGGGACTCGGAGCTTGGCTCGGTTTATCGTTAATCTGACTTGGTGGACTTTTGGACTAATTACGGTTTTTTCCAATCGCCCCCGTGACCGTGGTCAGGGTCCACGTACGTATGACGTCAGAAATCGGAGGAACCTCTAATAAAATCAATTTGAGCCTTAGTTCAAGATTGGCTCGCTCGCAATCTAGGAGTCGTTTTCAAGCATCAAACATAAAATGGACCTAATGTGACACGTTTTAGAGTCTCAAATCCTGGACTTCAGAGTTTTGTTTTACAAACTTCTTTTGCAAACGACTCCGCGAATGCGAGCGAACAAATCTTGTACTAAGGCTACATATCCGTTTATTTCCCGAGATAAATGAATTCTATGTCCATCTCCAGGATGCAAGCGATATCAATGCTAAACTTTAAATTAAAAAAAATCCATTTATCCTACTACCATAATTATCATTTTTTGTTAAGATTAATATTAATGTTAGTATAACATACTGTTGTTATACAACATTATTTATTAATTTATTTATTCCTTCATTTTAATTCACAGCTTATTTGTAAACATTATACACAAATACAATACTTAAAATAATGCACTAACTTATAGCACTAACAATGCTAAACTTTACAGAGATTCAAATCCAATTCGTGCGAGTTTTTGGATACTGGCAAGCTCTAGATGTAAACCCGTCTGAAATGTGTAAAGGAACAGCCACGCCAGTGTTAATAATTGCGGTCAATGGTTTCAGTGAATGTTGCCTCATTACCGAACATTATTTCGCTCATTTACCACACATGCCCGATTTAAAAATAAATTCGAATAAAAGAGGCAATTCCACTCACTCCTCTGTTCTTTAAGGTTAAATAATTACATTAGTTTGCCGGCAATAACAATAATTCTGTCCGGACAGTCGCCCGCGGGGTCTCCTTACGTTTCACAGATCACCAGATACGGAGCCTAACTTATGTGAACGGTACCCGGCCGGACGAATTTCGACCGTTGTACAAATATGATTCAAATTTTATTGCCGATATTAAAATTAACTAGAAGAACTTTTTAATTTAAGGTAACTGTACGTTTTTCTACGTACGTACGTTCTAAATCTAATTATTTTTGTAAAATAATTAGATTTAGAACTGAAATTTTACATAGCCACCAGTAACCAGTCTTAACCCATTAACGGTGCAGTATAGGACACGGGTCTTCTTTCAGAATGAGAAGGGTTTAGGCCTTAGTCTACTAACTTGGCCAAGTGCGGATTGGTGGACTTCACGCCCCCTTAAAATCATCATGGAGAAAGCCTTTCCCACTAGGCTATGTCCGCTTCACCCTATCACCGATCCCCCAGTAAGGCAACTAATTAAAATCAAAATTTGACGACTAAATATTGACGCAAACAAAAACCAACTAGGTACTGCTGTTTGTTTCTTTAAAACCAATTTCGGAAGGCCGATTGGCGCAGATTGAGACCAAGGCCACGGGTTCGATTCCCACAGCTGGAAAATGTTTCTGTGATGAACATGAATGTTTTTCATTCTCTCGGTGTTTAGCTGTATTTTATAACTATTTAATATTATGTGTATTATTCATTAAATTATTCACCAATCATCTTAGTACTCATAACACAAGCTACGCTTACTTCGGGGCTAGATGGCGTGTGTGTATTGTTGTAGTATATAAAAAC
This sequence comes from Pararge aegeria, assembly GCF_905163445.1. Classification (NCBI taxonomy): domain Eukaryota; kingdom Metazoa; phylum Arthropoda; class Insecta; order Lepidoptera; family Nymphalidae; genus Pararge; species Pararge aegeria. The sequence goes on along the minus strand of NC_053195.1, from coordinate 1,024,637 downwards.
ATACAGAAATCGTTGTTGCTATGGCAATAAAATCACAATCAGATAATTAAGAAATATAGAAACCGTGTACAAGAATAATGTTAAAGCATTAAACCACTTCAATTTAGAATGGTTTTTCGAACAAACGGTGAGTCACTTCGTACCATTTAGCAGTAGACTTATTTTACCTCTAATGTTCTTAACGGGAAAGTGGGTAAAGTTTGTGAGCTAGCAACATTTTCACCGTTTTTTGATACAATACACTGCATACAATAATCGTATGAGTAATGAGGATTCTGTATGGTCTTAATTCAATTATCATAATACACAGAAAAAAAAAATTGATTACAATAATTTACGAGACGTTTGATCCAATACGTTTTCGGTACCAACATTATCTACAATCGAAACGCCCCATGAAGTTAATTTATGGGCATAAGGACAGAAATCTTTCGACTACAATACAAAGTTAGTGCTGACGTTATATTGAATCTGTGGAATCCGAGGAGCGCGCTGATCATGTTCGATATCCAAATTGAAATTTCTGTTTGACTATATTGTCTGTGTTGTTTTTACAATCTATTTTAGATTTTGTGTTGCATTCTTAATTTAAAGTTTACTCAATAGAATTTTTTTATTAACACATCTCACTATAAAAATATAGGCATATTATATCGATAATACCGGTATGCTTATTTCTGCCGCCAAGCAGCACGTTCCAGTTGCGGTCTTCTATGTACTTTTAATTTGTAGCAAGTAAAGTTGTGCTATAGATACAAACTTATAAGCCTACACCCTTCCGGGTTATTTAAAAAAAACGCTCGTACTATTTTGTTTAGAACTATTAATTTAAGACCAAATACACGGCTTTAAGTTTTACGATGAGATTAAATGTGAATATCAAACACTAAATATGACATATGCCTTACAATAAAATAAGATATGGATACTAAGCACTAAAGACATGGCTGTACGGTGATTATACCTGTACCTTTTCCCTGCGCGAATGAATAAAAAAAAAATAGATCTATAATTACTGATTTTAATGCCATAACGTTGGAGACCAGGGCGCGTTTGGAACCGTCTTAGCTTTAGTTTTAAGTTTAAGAATGCAACTAACTCTACGTCACTATCATGTACACATTTTTATGTCATTTACATATGTGTTTGTATGATTGTAAGGTTGATAACTACAATATTTAACTTGAAACTATGCTAAATAAAAGCTACTTAGGTTATTGAGGTGATAATGATGAGACAACGCAACCACACAACAAAAAAATCACTGAGTATACAAAATTCGTTGAAATTCTAAACGTGTTTAGAAAAATATCTTAAACTTTTATTTCTAAATCTTTAAGATATTTTTCTAAACACGTTCAATTTCCATTTTCCCACAGTTGTTGCGAGGCGTGGGCCGACACGAAGGTGACAATATGGATATCACGTCGTTACTTATGATCTACGGCATTTCATTTGTTTGTACAAATTGCTTGATTCAACTTACACTGTTTTTGATATTACTATTGAATTTCTTAGTAAAGAGACAAATATATTTATAAAATAACTGTGCCTCATCACCATCATCACTTAAGTCGATTGACTTCGACTGCTGGACATAAATATATATGTTTCCGAATTCAAATTCAAATTCTTTATTTGGCAAAAATATGGTTGGTACTAAACACTTGTACGTAGATGTACATAATGATGATTTATTTAAACATGATTTATCCGCACAGAATTAAGAACATACATAACCCCTATTTAGCCCATTGTGGCCAAAAACAATGAAAATGCCACGCACATGTCTCACTTTTTACCCTCGGAATGTTGCTACCTTACACACGTTGGATATTGAGTATTATTTCATAAGATATAAAGTAACAAATATTTTAAAATATCGATGTTTTAAAAGAAATCTTTTTGGTATATTTCAGGTTTGTAGACAAAGAAAAGCAACAAAAACTTGCATCCCTTATTTTACCGACCATTATTTTCAAAAATAATTTATTTATTATTAAGGTATATATATTTATTAAGGTAGATGTACCTTTCACATTTCAAGTTAGCATACTCTATAGTTCCTGAGATATCTTCTATATACATGCTTTTGTATGTATATAGAAGATAGAACTTGACGCTTCATAAGTGCCTGTTTTAAGCCTACATGAATAAAGAATATTTAAATTTGAGTATCGTAGACAAGTAATAAACAGGTACCGGTAAGAGACATAATATGAATGAGTGCACAAACACTGTGTATATCAGTAATCAGAACCGGAGGTACGTATGCTGCGGAAGAAGCATGGCCGAGCATAGCCGGGTAGGGTTTCACGCCGATAATCCCTCGCTTAGATATCAATAAAGTATTCCCAGCATCTGATTAGGAGACAAAATAATTACAACGCGCTTCCTACTAACCCGACAGTCGGTATTTCAATTTTATACCGACTCTAGCACTGTCTATACTTAGGAATACGTATATTGTATTTTATAGAATACCCGCAGTAAATACACTCTTATGCAGTTATAGATATCCTCTCTCTACCGTGTACTTTCACATTTTTTATGTTATTTACGCATGAAAAGTGACACCTAGGGGTCTATTTATGCCTTTAAAGGCGTAAAATCGACTAAAAAAACAAAGACGACAGAAAGATAATCTCCTACATTTAGAAGTCGGTTGAAAACATGCTCCCATCACTAATTTATCGACATCCCATCAATCACGATACGATGAAGACATTAAACTTGATCAACCCATAGCCGCCTAAATACATACTACGTTTATTAGATCAATTTCACTAGCGGTAATGCGCCGTAATCATAATGCAAATCGGTTTATTATTGTACAATAATTATAATTATTACGGAGCTATCGACTATCGATGTTAAGACGCTCACACACTAGTTTAGATACGTTTTCTTTTCCTTCTTTTATAAGTTTGTCGTGACTGTGTGTGCGTCAATGTTTCTGTCTGTGGCTTTGTATTTCCCGAACGGATGTTCAGGTTATGATTTTATTTTCTTTGTTAGAAAGGTAAATTAGACGGGAGTGTTTTCAGCTATGTTTGATGAAAATCAGTCCAAGATGGCGAATTATATTTTATTTTCACAATTCACTCAATGTGTGTATTATATTTACACTAAATAGAAAGTCGGGGCTTTTTATTTTAAGGTAATGACGAGGTTGCTTCTAAGTAGTCAGCTCCGCTTCCATCCCTCAGGATGTTCTACTCATTTAAGCCCATGGCAGAAGATAGGACTATCTTCTGCCATCAATGGTTGGATGGATCAAATGGTTTTCTGTTACGTTCCAGTGAGAAGCTAATAATGAAATTTTGCTGTGAACCTATCTCATAAAACTGTCTATTTTTCCGGAATAAATATACCTGTATTAAATTGCAGCCTGTAAACTATATCTAGGCAATATGTCACGTAAATCGCCCTGGTCTAACAAGAAGACCACAAACAAAGTTAGCGGGGAGTTTTTTTACCACCTTCTCACAAATATCACTCGGTAACCGGTAGTTTATAATAGAATCATAAACAAATTAATTGAAACGAATTCGAAAATATTCTGTTGTGCTAGTTTATTTATCTGCATTCCTCACAAACAATTCCATTTTTAAAGAACTGAATATAAAGGAAAGACTCATCGACATTGAAGATACGAATATTTTTTCCGAGACGTCGATTGAACGATTGGTGGTGCAAGGACAGGTGGAAGGAAAAAGGGCAAGACGGCGGTCACCTACTCGTAGGACAGATACGGTGTGATCGTTGACCTAGACAACTATAGTGGAATGCTTCCGACACGCTACCAACCGCCAAAAGTTGAGACTCGCGCGGGAAGCCGTGCGATCCAATGATGCCTAACGCCAAGCAATTCATCTCAGCATCCACGACCACTCTGTCAAGAGTTCCCGACTACGAAGAGAAGTTTATTTTTCCTTCTAACGTTCAAATTATTTCAGTCACAGTTTTACGACAAAAATTATAAATGTTTGTAGTAAGAAAAGAATTTCAGCGGTTTTATTTTGTCTGTCTTGTGTGTGTACTTCCCAATGAGTTTACATAACAGAATCATTCAACGACGATTATATAATTAATCCCACCATCGATTAATTGGAGTAATCGATATCACGCCTTAAATATACTAAGTTTTTATCGATTTTCACTTTATAATAACTCGGTATATGTTTTAATGGGGCGATTTAGTTATCGCGTGATCTCTTAATGAGTTTTTGGTACGGGTTAAATATTTAAAGGTATGAGTTCGATAGCAGTTGCAGACTTCAGACCGGCAACGCAATGGCAGTCCACAAGTGCCAGTTGGATAAAAGAGACAAAAATATAAAGCCAGGCTAGTCTTTTTTAATGGAATTGTCACCGTGCTCACCGTGTCACAGTGCTCCACTACAGGGCACATGAATTTCCCTGTCTCCCAAGATTTAGATCTCTGGAAATTAGAGCTTAGATGGCTGGCTTCATAACAACCGGGACTGACGGTTAACTCTCGAAGCCTATCGCCTTACAGGGCAGATCTCCTAACTTCGGGGTTCGGTACAATTAAAAGTATCTTGACAGTTTGACCCAATACCAAATTTTTTTATAACCCAACCAGGAGTTTATCTCGGGGCTATCATTATCAACCTATGATCGGCTCTCTACAAGGTACATCTCTCAGAATTAGAAGGGCCGTGGTCAATTAAGGCCGTTGACCACCACGCTGGCCAAGTGCGAATTTGTAGACTATACACTCTGGAGAACTATCAGGAACCTTCCTTAGAGTTCTCCCGTGTTCTCGAAAGTTTCCTCTCAATGTTTTCCTTCACCATTAAAGCAAGTTATATATATCAACTATAGGCTAGGTTATGAAATAATCCGATATAACCGCAACAGCGCACTATGAATCAAATTGTTTTCTTGTAACATAAAATTTAACAAGGATTTGTTTTATACGGTCAATGTGCAGAAATAAAAGACGCATTCTTTAATAGCACCGACCGTAAAACATAGTGTTCGTATCCTCTTTGCACAAACCGCAGTCTGCAGTCTGCAGCCGCCATCGGAATCATACCTTAAACTGAAATAAATGAGATGTTTCGTTCAAGTTATGTGAGTGTTTAGGGTTGTTTATCGATAAGGAATCCCTGTACACTGATATAGTAACGTGCTTAACGTTTCCGTTTCACTGTGACAATAATTAACCTCAATTAGGTTGACGCGTTTTCTGATCGCTTCATTTCTTCTTACTACGGAATACGGATTTTAAAACTTTTTTTTTGTTATTCATTACGATGTTTTTTTCCATTTTTATAGCGACGAGTGGAATATCTGTTTTTAGCAGAAATCTTTCTTAAGAAACACCCCCCGCATTTGGGTTTTACCAACGGGGCTTTTTGAGTTGGGAGATCGCCAACTCATCCTCATGTCAACTAACGGACGTCCACTGCTGGACATGGGTCTTTCGTAGGGAGTTCCAAATACCACTATCTTATGCCGCTTGGGTCTAGCGGCTCCCTGCGACTCACCTGATGTAGTTCCTCCACCTCGTCGGGGGTTTAACAACGCTGCGTTTACCGGTGCGGACTGAGACACCAATGTCCACAGTGTCCATCAGTTCTCAAACTATGTAGGGCCCATTGCCACTTTAGCTTTACGAGCTATGTCGGTAATTCTAGTTCTTCTACGGATCTCCTAATTCCTGATTATATCACGCAGCGGTACTCCAAGCATACTCTTTCCATCGCCCGCTGAGTGTCCCTAAGGCTTCTTATAAGGCTCAAAGTTAGCGACCACGTTTTATTGCTCACACTGGTAATACGCACTGTTCGAAAACCTTGGTCTCCAGGCACTGAGGTATTTTGGACCAGAAGATGTCACGACGTTTCCCGAACGCTGCCCATTCGAGTTGGATTCGGCGGTTCACCTTGTTTTGTACTTTCACATCACAATTATTCCGATCTTTATTTATACGATACCCGTTTATCGTTAAATGTACATCACTAGTTAGTAACAGATCATAAAAAATAAGGTTAAGCAAAAGTTAATAGCCAAAATAACCATACCATTTAAACGGTATCGCAAATTTTATGCCAGGAACTTGGGAATCATCATTGAGAACGTTATACGAATAAATAACCGTTACCAACTAAAAAGCAATCGCCGATATCCGAGTGTCGATATCATCCAAACAACGATCGGACCCCAATTAAAATCATTAACGTATCAATCCAATCCGTTGCGTTACCATTCACCATAAAGGCTTATAATTAAATATTTATTCGGTTCCATTAGTATCATGTCCGAACTATTACACCGAATCGATTCGTCAATGTGAAAATACTTAAATTGCCAGCAATAAATAGATAAAGCGCCGTGAAGTACATTTGACAGTCGGCCGAGAGAAAAGTCTATATTTACTTGGTTAACATGCTAAGCTTATTTGTTTGTTTATGGATTTTCTCGTTTCTCTTAGTATAAAGACACTTTCCCGGGTTAAGCGAACGCGAGTTTGCTACTCACATAATAAAAGTGTAACCAAAATAGAGCTAAAAAAATTGGTTGCCTGTAAAGTCGGTATACGGGCGAAAGTTTTACGTGACAACGACTTTGAGTGGTAAAATAATTTTAATGTGAATATTCATTCGTATAGTAGGAAGAAGGATGAAATAATAGTAACAATTTAAAACATTTATTTATACAAAGAATTATATTTAAAACATTAATTTATACAAAGAATCTCGCACTGAATTTCATATTAACAAAATTTTATTTTTACCTTTAGACATACATACGTATTTATATACAAATATACATACAATAACTTGCAATACATTTGCGTACAATGAAACAGCGTTTACTACAAAGGGACGCGTGCCTTTCACTTTTTATGTCTGTCTCTCTCGCTCTTAGGCGGGCGCGTGCCTCTCACTCGCTCTCATTGTGAGCGCATAACGTGAGCGGAGCGTAACGCAGTTTCTTGAAGTGTCACCCGGCAAACCAATTTATAAGATGTTGTCACGTCAAAACAGGTTCTTAGGTATCCTTTTTTATATATTAAAAGCGGGCAAACGAGTAGGTAAGTGGATCACATGATGTTAAGTGATGAATAAATGAATACACTTTTATTGTACACAAAAGAAAAAAGTAGTTACACAGATATAAACATAGAGCAAGAGAGTACAATTTGGTGGCCTTATCGCTACAAAGCGATTTCTTCCAGGCAACCAAAGGCGTAAAATATAGAAAAGAGGTAGGTGGTGCATAAATAAGATACAAATATTACAAAAATACTTATAAAACTATAATATATATATATATAAATCACATAAAAGGCATTACCCATAATTAATATAATGTACTAAAAATTATATAAATATATAACATAAATACCTATCATTATATTAGTGATCACCGCCGCTCACGTAAATCTGAAGCCACCGATGCGTTACCGGCTTTTAAGGAATTTATTTATGCGCCCCTTGAATAACGCTAAATTGTAGTTTTTAAGAAACACCTTCAAATGTAAGATTATTCCAAAACTATAGGTATTTAAGGTATTGCGAATAGTAGAAGAATACCAGGAATCCAGATGGTGAGGCTGGAATTTATTTCTACGGCGTGAGGTGCGGTCAGAGAACAGGGAAGGAGGTGCTAATGCAAAGAACTCTTCAAAACACTCTCCATTGTAAAGTCTATAGAACACATAAAGGGAGCTAACTTCTCTTCGGTGTCCTACAGACTACAAGCTAAGTATCTTAGTACCGAACAAGGTGCTGAATGTTAACCGGGCACTGCTGAACGCAGCGTTGCTGAACCCCCATTGAGGATGACAGACGACATTAAACGAGACGCTGGGAGCCGATGGTAACAGGCGGTCCAGGACCGTGGGTTTTGTAACTCTCTAAAAAACAGCTATCTCCAGCGGTGGACGTCAATCGGTGGAGGTATTGATGATGATGATCACAGAACTTGAGGACATGTTATCTATCTATGTTATCTATCTACTCTTAGCTATGTTCATTGTAAAACTAACCTGTGGATACTGCGGTGTCGGGTTGAAACATGGGCAGAAAATGCATCTTGGAAGATCTGTTTGGTGTGGTGCATATAGATTATAAAATTATGTGTACATTGATTCTCGTGGTGCCATCTTGTTTGATAAGGTAGAGACTGCCATTACACTAAAAACCTTTCGTAGTGCCTTAAAAAGTTTGGGAAAATTGTGCCGTACAGGCATGACAAAAAGCCAAATAAAAACCCAAAGAAGAAGAAGAGAAAGAAGTTTAGGAATTTATAGGATTAGTGATGTAATTAATATGCTGTGCCATTTCTATGTCTTACTTTAGTGTTTTAAAACATGTTTTGCCTGTCAGTCAGTCGTGGATGAGTTTTATACATATATATGTTTAAAGATAATCGATAATTGTTATAAATTGTGGACGTTTATCGGGCTGTACGATCGGATACTATCGGTATATTCCCGTAACCCACTCGTGGCGATTCGAATCGATTCGACAATCGATTATCGAATTAGGTCCGTCACGCGATCGCGTCGCCCGACGATCGTGTGCGATTACACAAAATGCAATCTTTGCATTTTCCACTTTCTATATCAAATAAATCTGAATCATGAGTAGTAATATATTGTGTTCATGCAGAAGTAGCTTTTTGGATTAGAGTTAGTCCGGGGGTGTTGTATTATACATTGTTCTTAGGGGGAAGTCATTCCGACTAGAGTGTAATAGAGTAAGAGTGTATTAACGAAAAACAGTTCTCATCTCGATCCTAGGACCTCGCTATCCGTAGTTAAACCCGCAAATCAACGACGGAGTACCGCTAGAACAGTATACAATATGCGGTCAATATTGTTTACCGTCAGATGAGATCGCATTCACGCGCTAACTTGTCATCCAATAAAAGCTAGCTTTGATACCGGGAGGCATTACATGTGTTAACACTCGGATATAAGCCGACGCAACGTAGGTTTGTTGGAAAAATATCGATAAGTATATCGATATTTTTCCAACAAACCTACAATTTACAAATGTCTATGTTTTTCTTGTCAATTAATTTATTCTAATTTATTTAATGACTAATGAACCAAGCAAATGTATCAGAATACACATAGCCATACTTGCACGATGTGCTATAAATATATCCTCCAAAGTGTCAACCTGTATCCATCAAGCTGAGTCGTAATTGTTAAGCTACATGTGCCTGTAATTACACCGGCACATACGCCCTTCATAAAGGCGTGGGGTCCGGTGTAATTAGTAAAAACATCATCATTCTAAACCTATTAGGTTCAAACAAGACACTGAATCCTGTAAAGAAAAGCAAAGATTTAACAATAGTGACTTTTATGTAATCTATGAAGAGCTTCACTGCGAAAAACAGGTATGGTATTCTTAATCATATTTCTGATTCTCTGAAGAAGATTTAACCCTTTGAGAAGAAAGAATTTGTGGAAAACTTTCTTAATTTTAATGATCAAACAGAAAACTGGAAATGCAATAGTGCATTCATAGCACTTGACCATCTTGGCATAGATTGACTGATACGTTCATGAAAAAACATAAGCTTTGAAGGAGTATTAATGTATAATAAATTACCATTACATTAAATAGAACCAAATTTCAATATTTAAAAAAAAAAACTTAATACCTTTGTAATTGAGAAAACCTGAGTCCTTGCTTTGTATGACATTATGAAATTGGAGTGTTCATAAATTTACCCTCAAGTTTTTTTATATGATTGCTGCTTGTTTTGTACCGGCCGTTGTTTTTAGTTTTAATATTACCAACATAAATTAAGTTATTTACAATTCATTCAATTCTCATTGAGTGAAATTGTAATTTCTTTTGAGAAATTAAACGTCATTAAACACAAAACCTTAGCCTTTTCTTAGCTCGATGGTAGTTTATTTATACGAGCTTTGGTTGTGGACTAAATGAGCTGTAGTTCTTGAATCACCAGATTACATTCTTGGGCAATTACACTCATTAAATAATGACATATTTCGGATCTACGATAACAGACCCAGATATATCGATACGCTTTAGCACATCCCTAGTTTAATGACAATTATGTGTTATTTTTACCTCAATCCAGTAAACTGGTTTGTTAAAAGGCCAAACGCAAGTTATCAATCCAACGGGTTAAAGATTAGCTGCTAGTTAGCACAATTAACGGACACCTTCTAAACTTTTCGATTGCAACATGAGGCATCTTAGTTTATCAGCAAAAAAATGACGATATTGTGTACATACTAAAGGATTCTCAGAATTAAGAACATACAGAAGCCAACACAAGTTAGCACTGTACTGCAGTCTCATCGTCAATATCCTATAACAGTCCTTTGCTGGACTAAAGGCCTCTAACACTTTTTTGCTGCTTCTAACACTTTAGTGGAAATAACCAGTTCTTCACTTCATTTTATTTTCTTTTATAATTAAATGCACGCCTCATAAGCGAAGCGTTGAGGTGGGTATTACTGTCAGTTTACGCACACCGAGTGATTGTCCAACTTAAAATGTAACTTTTTTTATTCTTTATATTTGCTTTTATAAGTGAACATAAATAGACAAATGTTGAGATAAAACACTATTTTTAACATTTTTAAATTTCTTTTTATTATTTAAACTAATTTAAAAAAATGTTTCAAAAAGTTGTCTTGGACGTCCGTGTGTCTGCATGTGCGGATCCCGTATCTTGTGTTCACGATAACGAGCGAAATACTTCACTTATCGAGTTGGTTTTTTTTATAGGCTTCAGTATTTTAGGAAAAGAAGCCTATTACTTTTCACGGTATAATTAGATTTAGTTTAATTATTATTTACAAATTATCTCAATTTTATTGTAATGCATGAGATTATGAGGCGTGCACTTTTGGATTTTCCAACGATTTTTCTAATACATTTGCTGTAACGTCACTCGGGTCTCAGCTGACCAGCGTCATGCATGTAGCACAGTGTAGTAGTAGTTCCCAATATACAAAATCATCTTCATTAACGTCTTGCACAGGACTCCTTTCACATAAGAGAGATGGTTTAGGGCAAAGACCCAACATGCCGTCCCAATTCGGGTTAATGGACTCAAACTATTTTTATCAGTACAAACAGGGCCTGACAGCTTAAAGTGCTCTACGGGGCACGAGAGTTGACGCCGCCAATTGCCTAACTCCGGGATGGTACAGACAATTCTTTAATAGATGTATTCAGGACCTTGTGTTGGTTCACCAATCCGCACGGGGCCAGCGTGGTGGACTACAGCCTAAAACCTTTTCATTGTGGGAGGCAACCCGTGACCTGTAGTGGGCCGGTAATAGGTTGATATGATGAGGATGATCCTTAGTTGAACATGCATAGCAATAGACCAGAGACGCAGTGGGTTTTTATCTATCAGATTCTAGTCATTGGACCACCGGCTGCTCGACAGCCGAAAAATAATCGATTAATCGAAACATCCACTCACGATTCCATAATTATCGTAGAAAGTCAAAATGGCAGTTACTAATTAAAAACGTTTTTAACGATTATAAAGATTAGTGCTTGATCGTGAACTATTAGTGGATAGAGATTCTTTCTCTTAATTGTATATACCAATATGGAATTCATATTAATATTTAAAATGGGAAAGTATTTCTGTTTGTTTGTTCGCTACGTGTGTACCATTAAACCATACTTGGATCCAGTTAAATATAATTAAAATGCTGCCCTCTTCTGCTCCCACCTGGGTATTCGAATTTGTGTTACAATGAAACCTATAAAAATCATTTTCATATTTTGTAATTTAGTAAAAAGGCGAAGTAGAAAAAGAAACCCTTCCGTTACGTTATTATTTTCGTTCGTTTCGTAGATTAAAATTCAGAAGATACGTACACTTGCAGACATTTATACTTTTTTAAATTTCATGAGATTTTCCGAATGCTAAAAAGCAATTAATTAATGGACCAATAAACTCCAATTCCTTAAAATATCGGAGAACACGTTCCGAATTACCGATGTACCACAGACCAATTTGTGAACACGTCGCGACAATAAAAATGTTCATAATCCTAACAAATTACAAAAGATGACAGACAAAAAACGATGGCAATTAAAAAAAAATTATCACCAATTATCGCACGGCGGGTCGTCAAACATTGTTACGAATTTAAATACTAATCGACGGGTGACTAAGGCTCCGATTAAATTGAATCGTTCCAGGGCCGCTTATTAAGCGTACGTCTTAATTGTGCAACATCTACAAAGAGGATCTTGAGAGGCCATTTATCGGAAGAGCTGCCCTCTTAATTAGTACGTATCCATGCGTCTAACTCGATACAATCATCGAGACACCTTTCTATTTAGATCGGGAGCTAGTGGGCATTTCGATAATGAAAAATTGGTTGCCTGTAAAGTCGGTATACGGGCGAAAGTTTTACGTGACAACGACTTTGAGTGGTAAAATAATTTTAATGTGAATATTCATTCGTATAGTAGGAAGAAGGATGAAATAATAGTAACAATTTAAAACATTTATTTATACAAAGAATTATATTTAAAACATTAATTTATACAAAGAATCTCGCACTGAATTTCATATTAACAAAATTTTATTTTTACCTTTACACATACATACGTATTTATATACAAATATACATACAATAACTTGCAATACATTTGCGTACAATGAAACAGCGTTTACTACAAAGGGACGCGTGCCTTTCACTTTTTATGTCTGTCTCTCTCGCTCTTAGGCGGGCTAACCATGCCCGAGTGGAAGGGAAGCGTGCCTCTCACTCGCTCTCATTGTGAGCGCATAACGTGAGCGGAGCGTAACGCAGTTTCTTGAAGTGTCACCCGGCAAACCAATTTATAAGACGTTGTCACGTCAAAAATACGCTAATGTTCTTTAAAAATCGCTGTTTTAATGTTCATCACTATGGAAGTCATTCGTATCAGTCAGTGGATGCACAGAAGGTATGCATACTCCAAAATGCTTCTATAACTCGTCTGGGAGAAGGATTTTTGTAATTTTATGCAATCTACCCGCTTTATGCCTACCCTAGGTGAAAACCCTGTGCACGCGCCTGATAAGTATGGATTTTATATTTTTGGATTTTACTCTACTACAAGTTAGCCCTTGACTGCAATCTCAGTTCGTGCTTGTTACCTCAGACAGCTTTGTGACATATAGCCTAAGATGACATGCACTTGCGCGTGGACAAATACACTCCCCAATAACTTAGCAGTTATTGGTGAGTGATGATGCAGTCTGAGATATTAACGGGCTAACCTGTTAAGGATATAGCAGTTATATTAAACCTATACCTCTTATCGGTTTCTACACGACATCGCACCGAAACGCTTCAACATTTAGCGGCACGCCTTTGTTATAAGGGTGGTAATAAGCCAAGCCTACCATCAGACCAGAGAATAGAAAATACAGAAATTATAAATTTTCAAATTGCCCCTGCCCGTATTGAACCCGGGACCTCCCAATTAAAACCGCACCGCTCACCGCTGCGACGGGAAGGTCAAAACATGGTGATAATAACAGTCAGGTTTACGAAACCCCAACGTCACGTAAGTAGAATCGAAAACACTAGGAGCATTGGGCTCATTGTGAAACTTTCGAGCTTTCGTATCGATATATTTCGAGTGATCGAATAAGTATAATTATTACTAAGCGTCCTCGCCTGGCAAGAAAATTTCATAATTATGTACACAATTCTTGGCACCGCCTTAAAAATCAAATGCATTAAAAATAAATGTATTATTTCTTACTTTTGCTCTAACTTTTAACTAGGAATTTTGTTTTGTTAACATTTTTGCCCTATTTATTAGTAGCTGTGGCTCGCAGATCCGCGGTTTCTTAGTTATTATAAATCCAGCGGGACCCGTATAATTTTTCCGGGATCAAAAGTAGATAGGTGTTAATGCAGAGTCAAATCCATCGTCATTCAAAGTTTCAGGCAAATTGGTTGATTAGTTTTTCATGAAAGAGTAACAAACATCCCTCCATCCATTTTTCCAAACTTTCGCATATATTATTTTCATTTAAGATTGATGAGTGATGATTGATTGTCTTGATTACTAATGATTTAAAATAATTTCGTGGCTAAAATAATTTGATTTTTTTTCTTTCTTTCGATTTGAACTTCTGCTACAGATACTACTAATGTGTCAATTTTAACCACTGGCTCCCTGACTAACAGGTTGTTTAAGACATCCCTCGCTGCGTCTCCCTCACTCCCGCGGGTCGGTGACGCCTCAGTAAGGGATGGTGGTATAGCGGCGAGATGGTATCGTCGGCGGGCGCCGGCACCCAGCGCTCCTAATGCGTGTTTTAAATGTTTACTAATGAACACGATTATTTAAAGTGACATTTTCGGATTTCTCCGCGGCCATTACGGTTAGCCGGCTCGCGGCTGGAACTCTGCGTTATAAGGGAATTAAAATACAACAATTTGAGGCATTTGTCTGCGGTGTTGCCGTCGCATACCGCGTCTTGGGTACCGATTGGGCCCCGATACCGGAACGGTGACAATTGATTTAAGGTTATACCGTTAATACAGTACTTTTTTTTGTATGTTAAACGAAAGATCTCCGATGAGATTGACGGACCAATTTTAGGAATCATTTGAAGCCTGTCTGTATACAGAAATAGAAAGTAGATTTCTATTTTTATGTTTGTTATTCACATAATACATGGCGGTAGGTCTTGAGCACACCAGAAAACAATCAGAAATTATATATTCCCAAATTGCCACTGCTAGTGAACGAACCCGGAAGATCTCATTTTAAAAAAGCGCTCACCACTGAGCCAGGTTGACAAGAAAGGTGTCATAACCTATTCGGATAGCCACCGGATAGCGTAAAAAACACAATAAATTAAAGGCTTTAGAAATACTCAAGGGAAAGCCTAAATTCCAACGTAGCTCCGTTTGGATTTAGGCATTCATCATGCTTCAATCATAAATTTTTTGAGCAATGTGTAAAAACACATTTAATACAGCGAGGTAGGGTGAATTTCTTAATGACAAGGTAGATAAAGCAACCAACTCCGCAAGATAGAAAAATGATTGTAAATGTTGATGTTGGAAACGAGCAACTACTGAGTTTCTTGCCGGCTCTTCTCGGTAGAATCTGCTTTCCAAACCGGTGGTAGAGTCACTTCATACAAACGTTTCAAAAGTGCTTATAAAGTAGGCCCACTTGAAATAATTGAATTTCGAATTTATTAAATAGTAGATATACAACAATACGTACTTCCAAATAAATATTATATATTTGCAAAAGTGTGTCTCAAAGGTGTGTGAAGTTCACCAATCCGCACTGGGCCAGCGTGTTGGACTACGGCCTCAACCCCTTCTCATTGTGGGACGAGACCCGTGCCCTATAGTGGGTTGATATGATGGTAATAGTGATGCAATTTAGCAAAAAGATACCTCGCTGGAACTCAGAAATACGATGTAAAACCGGAAAACCGTAACCAAGGGATGTTTAAATTAACATAATATGTTACTTATGCACGGCATAGCAACTAAAGTGATATTTACGAAATAATTATACATAATTTGTGGTTGTGTGTAATTCAAAATTCTAATTTCATTAATTTGAAGTCGGCCTAGTTTATAAGCACTTTTTAAACGTCTAGTCAGTCTGTAGTAACTCTACCACCGGTTCGGAAAGCAACTACCGAGAAGCCGGCAAGAAACTCAGCAGATTGATTTTTCTAACATAATTTTACCGATTAACATCCTTTACAATTTTTTTATGTTGTGAGAGATGAGAGCGGAGCGGCCTGCTTCCAAACAGCTTTGTCGTTAAGAAAATAATCTACCGTATTGTAACCATGATGTATTGAAGGTGTTTTAATACATATTGTATATTATTCATTCCATCATGTCTTTAGTTTCAAGTTATAGATAACAAAAAAACGCGTTAATGCTCAATTCCCGCTCTTTACCTCTGACTCCATTGCAAGGGCATCAGATATTCTCAATACATCGTCTACATCTCACCGATGGTAAGCGCCATCGCAACAGATAATCTGCTTACGAATAACTCTTCATTAAAGATTGTACTCTATCTGCGGGTGATGAAACAAAGATTACGATAAGATTTGCCGCTCTTTGTTAGCGATTCGGAACACGAAAACTGAAGTGGTTTTGTATGTACAATTGAGCGTAAAAAATATTCACACTTTTGCCTCGATAAAAGCTTTAGTTTGTGTTTTGAAACGCTACGAATACAATAAAGAAATGAATTATTTATTTTCATAAATAAGAAGAAGAAGAAGAAACACTTTATTGCACGTATAATATACAGGAAAAGAAACAGTAAGGAGTATACAGTACACAATGTAGACATGCAAAGGCGGGCTTATTGCTGCAAGCAATCTCTTACAGGCAACCTTTGTAGATAGGACTTACAGCAAGGGAACGGGATAGTGCCAAGAGTGTTGATAGATATACATAAATACCAAAATGTAAAGATACAAATACATATATAATTTAAATAAATATACGTAATATATAAAATATACATGATACATAAATAGAAAATATACATAATATATATAAATATATAACAAAAGGTGTGTAAATGAATTTTGTGTTTGAATTTCTGACAGAGTCTTTATAGCAATGACTACGGCGGACTAAGCACTTAGTAGAGGTAGAGGATACGACGATACAAGAGAGCGATGTGCCCTGAGCGTTTTGTCTGGTTACCCTATCGACGTGCCATTAAGTAATTTTGCGTTCCGGTACGATGTCGCGTGGAAACCAATAAGGGGTGTGGTTTATATATCAGGTGAGAGAATGCAGTCTATGGCTAACTTGCAGTTGAATAGAATAAAATTTGATGGCTTTGTATTTACTTCCAAAGTACACTAATAGATGTTTCACATTATATCACACGTATCTGAAAGGTGGTCGCTTAATATGGGCGTCATAAGAAGGCCCAGAGTCACTCAACGGACGATGGAGACAGCTACGCTACGAGTGACTCTACGTGATATCAGAAATGAGGATATCTGTATGTAGGGTTACCAACATAGCTTAGTGGATCGCGAATCTGAAGTGGGAATGGGCGGAACATAGCTCCAAGAACCGATGGCCGTTGGGGTCTTAAGGTGCTGGAATAGTGACCCCGTACCGTTAAAGGAGTCAACAAGCGGTCCGGGTCCGTGGATTTTGGAACTCCCTAAAAAAGATCTATGTCAAGCAATGGACGTCAATCGGTTGAGTTGATGATGATGATGACTGTTTATTTACAGCATTCGTTGGTTATATGTTCATTATTTTCTATACAAATTCTATGTAAAAAATAATCCGCCACAATTTTTAAATGTCAGGACAACATGCGTCCTTATCGTCGCTCAAGTTTACGTCCAGCGTACGACCAGTCATAAAAAGCATATTCGAGTAGGAGTCTTGTGTTTGGTGTCTTGCAGGACACAAACTTGAACACCGCTTAGGACGCAGTTTCGGCACAGTTTTGTAAAGCCCTCGCTTGAGGCGTAGAGTTTCGTAGCATTCGTAGCTAAACATAATTATTATGACGGACGTGAGTTTGCAATATTTTTATATATTGCAATACTGTTACTTATTATTATTATTTTGTTATTTAATTTATCTTTTTTATATTCTAATACCTTTCAATAAAGATAATAATAATAATTATTATTATTATATATTATGACATCATATACGTGTAAATGAAAGACGAAATATTACTTCGCAGGCTTTAGAGGTACATTATTTTTTGTCGCTGACACTTATCTGTGAAACCGAAACGTCAAAGTCTAAATCAAAATTATCTTTCAATTCAAGTAGGCCCATTTGATGATGGCACTTTTGATGCGTGCAATACATGAGAAAAGTGTACATGGTAGTGAGATGATGGCGGTATATTAATTAAAACTAAAGCTACGAGTTTTCCAAACGCGTCCCGGTCTAAGAAGAAGCCCACAAAAAACTTCACACGCCTTTGAATACGCTCAGGAGAAACCGCAGGCACACAGATTTCGCACAGTTAAAGCCAGTGATATTTAAAATGCTTTAATTAAAAACGCATTTATATCTCCGAAATGATAGAAATGCGTGTCTACCAGTCGCCTGGTGGATTGGCCACGGTAATGCTTTCGCACTAGCGGAGTGTTGTCCTGTCCTCTGAGTCTTTCTAAATTAGGGCCAATTTAGTGTGGCAAATCGTAAAGCAAACCATTGAAGGCGCACCGGAAACACAGGGTGCGCTTTACTACCCGAGGAGATATAGCACTGCAACCTGTCTGATAGCGAAGCATTAATAGCATTGAGTTCTTGTTTCCATTCATACGATCTAAATTTACGAGCATCGCTGGCTAATAGACGCAGTGCGTCATAAACGATGGTCATAAATATCCGACATATAGATTAAAAAAATAAATAAAATAGAGTGTAATAACCTTTGCCGAATGATTTAATACATCATCACGTTATCTCATTAAGGGGCGAGCTATAAAATGCCGCTATCGACGCGTCACCGACACTAAATTATTAGGACGAATGGCACCAAAATGCTCAGACACTCAAATCACTCGAATAAAACTAATGCACCGTCTACACCCGGACCAGTAGCTGTAAAGATTTGTTTTTTGTGAGATATTGATTGATGCTGATTCGGTTTATAAACCGTCTACAACTAAATTTTACCTTTTTCAAATAGCATTTTTTTATGCCAGTGATTTTAGATGAGTAATTTTAGCACTTTGCAATTATGGTTTTAACTATAATGACAGTGAAACACTGTCATTATAGAGGCCTACTTTTGTTCAAATTGGCATACCTTCTAATTTTCCCAAAGATCTAAAAAATACCTTTTAGACTCTAGGAACCGGTCTAAGAGTATTTCTAACGGTAAAAGACCTTACCATTTTTAGTTTAGTCAATTTAGTTTCGATTTTACCAACATTTTATTCTGTATTTGGGCTTTTGACTTCAAAGGCAATCATAATCGATTCAGTAGTTTCCATGAAAATGATAGCACATTCAAATTGCTCGAGAACACCTACTTTGTTTTTATCAGTCCTGTCTCTACTATGTCCGAGCACTGGCTAGGTGTGAGCTACGCTTAACGGTATGCAAACGAAGAGCGTGGGCGTCGATTCTAATTGGCCAATAAAGTGAGGGTAGGCATGGTCCAAAATTCGTAAATTATCGGGCGTGTTCGTGTTTTGATTGTGTTCTATGCTGTAGGTCTTTTACAGGTGTCGTTCGAACTTCGAATTTCATTTTAGAGGTGAAAGTTTGTATAATTTTTATTCTTTATTTATACGTTGATTGTTGTTCATTCGATTCCGTCATGTTTGAATTCATAAAATTGTTATTTTAGAATGTGGGTAACCATTTGTGTTAGTGCCTGATTTTTATTGTTTGGTACATTTAAAGTTTTGGTAATAATTTAACACTCTTGGATGAGAAAGTAAATATTTTGGTTGTCTTATTTAAAAGCAGTAACTTACACAAGCCCCAATCGCCCAAAAAAAAACCTCGACCTCGCGATTTTTTCGGTTTTTCCGATACCCGAGGAAAGCATTAACTTCCGGTCTTAATGTTTTCTTTTCAGAATTGAGGCTCGCAAATTTCAATGTATATCACTTTAGCTTTAGCTGTTAATTTAATGCAGTAATTTAGAAAGCCCCCCGCGGGGTTCAGTTTGTCTTCGGTAACGGGGCGTTTCTGGGATAAGAAGAGAATGCCCACCAGCCCGGCTCGGTGTTAAAAAACTGGTGGTAACCACGCCCCTGAGAGCGCGTTAAACAGGCGGTCTTAATTATTGCCACGGAATACTGATAAAAAAAACCCACCGACCAACATAGGAGTAGCATGGTCTATGCTCTTATAACCTCTCTTCCATGAGATAGGAGGCCTACGCCCAGCAACTTAACGTTATTGGGCTGATGATGTAAGTTACCAAGGTTATAAAAGTAAATACAAAACATTAAGCTTGCATATATATTTTTATTTATTATTTTAACTCTTTATTTGTACACCACTACACAGTTAGGAAAATAAAGGACGAATAGAGAGAAACACAAAAAAACTGGAGTAGAATACAACAGGCGGCCTTATCGCTTAAAAGCGATCTCTGCCAGGCAACCTTAGAATTAGGAGACAACAAGAGCGAGAACAAATAGGTGGTGTAAAATTATTATAAACCTACATCCACAAAACTACATACGAATACATAAACAAACTTAAATATAAATATATATATATTATATAATATTTTTATGATAATAATAAATTTTTAACATTAGCATTTTCAATATATCGTCATATTTGGTTTGGACAAAACTGAAATATAATTTCAAACAACATATAAATATAAAAGGCAATTAAGAAAACGATAACACCGTTTTAAAACAAACACCTAGGTGAGGCGACACTAACTAATCACATTTCGAACCAAATAATATTCTAATATGAAGGGTGATATTCTAGAACCGATCATTGTGGCGAAAGCTTCACAGCGATGAGTCAATGAAAATAATATCCTCTTGTGATCGTAGTCAAGCGCTGCTGGTATATAAAAAAAGGTACAAAGAATTCATTTCTGCAACCACCAAAGATGCTATCTCCCAGGGGGCTTAGGGAAACCGAGGAGGTTTGTGACAATTTTCAGTTTAACCAGCATATTTCTGTGAAAATAGCTTTACATTTATGATGTTTATATGTCATTATAGCTGTCTCTTTGCACTCTTTAAAAATTTACAAAACGTATGGAACCTACAGAATCTTTAAGAAATTTGATGAACACTAAGATCATGCTACGTGTCACAACACTCCTAGTACTTGGGTTTGTTGTGGCAGACCCTTAGATGAATTGTGACAGCCTTGTATATTACTTCTTAAGATATTTTAAGGGGAGAACTAGGAGGTTTGTGACAGAAGAGAGTTGTCAATGTCGCGCCTTTGATGCTTTTCGAAGGCGCGAAATTGACAACTCTATTCTGTCACAAACCTCCTAGTTCTCCCCTTAAAATATCTTAAGAAGTAATAACAACTAATGAATTCCTATAATATATCTTTATTTTAATGCAGTTTCTCTGAAAACCATACTAGTTTCAGCTTAACTGACAAATTCTTAAATGTCACCCCGTATAATATCTCCAACGATTACAATATTCCTGAATACAAATTGGATCTACATACTTGTTATGGGCATCATTGACAGCTGTCATATGGGAAATAAATTACATTAAGACAATATCGGTAAAATTGTAGTACACTGCGCACACGCGAGACAATTTTTAAATAATTAATATTGTCGAAAATTCGGGTATTTTCGAATGTAGCGTTTTTTATAGTAATAAAAGACAGGCCAAAATATAATGATTGTAAGTGGAAAACGATCGCCTATAAACGCAACACTTCGCAAGGCCATGTAAGGAACAAGTCTTACATAGAACCAGCTTATGCTCATCGTCCTGAAGAGCATTTTTTTTTTATATTTCAAATAAAAGAATAACATCAAAGTCAAAGTCAAATATTTCTTTATTCAAATAGGCACATATATGGCACTTTTGATGAGTTGATTATATACAAAATGTGTACATAGCAGTGAGTAGTGATGGCGATAACTGCAATCGTTAACTTAAAAGTAAAGCTACGAGGGTTCCAAACGCGCCCTGGTCTAAGAAGAAGCCCACACCAAACTTATCCGGGTGTTCTTTTTGTTATCACCATCTCACATTGTCATTTGAAAATATTTAAGAAGCAACCTGGTCAGAGCAATTGTTCACACCCAAGCTTTTTTATCGTTTACGTAATCCTTTTTATATAAGCCTTCGCTTAATACAAACTGAACTTTTTTTGTGACATCCCAAGATATCAACCGGTAATTGTTTGTAAAATTGTAGATATACAATTTCCTTTAAATTAATTAATCAAAAATAGTTAGTATAAAAGCACCGAAAAAACCTTCGGCTTGGCTTCCGTGCCTCTCTGCAACGATTACCTTAGGTGTTAATTAAAAGAATAAAAAACTAGCTGTGGGAAAAACATACTGCTGCATTGTAGAGCGATAGTAACTAAATAAGCGTGTAAATTTTAATCTTTAATAGTAGTAAGTATCAAAATAAATAAATATAAACTATACTAGATACAAAAGGGTCAGCCAAATACCTTCACAAAAAGTATTCTTTCAGTTTACGCTTATTGTTAAACCGCACGTATCTGTAATGGTTGGCTGGCTACCATGCTCTTCAGACCTGAGACTAAGACGAAGAATTGAGGGTTTAGTGTTACGCCCGTGATAAGAAACCCGCTCTAGAAGTCCGGGCGTAATGTCGAGCATGAGAACCTATACTTCATTGATAAACTGACATCAAGCTAAATAAATAGTATCTATTAACTATCGGTAGACTAAATCAATGACGATTTATGAACTAAAATAAATAGCTTTTAAATAGAATAGAATAGAATAGAATAGAAAAACTTTATTGCAACACAACAAAAAAAAAGGAAAATACAAGGAAAACAGTAATAAAAGACTTAGTGCTAGGGTGCAAAGGCGGCCTTATCACTAAAAGTGATCTTTTAAAGGCAACCTGAGCGTACGAAGCCGATAAAAGAGTGGAAAATGGATGGTGCATAAAGTTACAAAAGAAAACAAAAAAAAGAAATGTAATATAAACTTACATGAACATACATACTACATTTACATATTAACTACACAAATACCAACATAAATTTATATATACTATGATAGATATATGTGATATATATTTATGCTATTATAAACTTACTACTCAATTACATAGATAAGTAATAATTCTTTAAGCGATGTTTAAACAGGTGAATGGTTTCGGAATGACGTATTTCCCAGGGGAGCGAGTTACACAGTGTTACAGCTTTAACAGTGAATGACTCGTTATAGCGCTGAGAGCGAGATAAGGGAATCTCAAGCTTGTTGTCATTCGCCGACCGGAGACTGACAAGATGCTGAGAGAAGGAAAAACGCTCTTTAAGGTAAAGCGGAGAGATAGGACTATATAGAAGAGAATAAAGTAAAGTAAGAATATGGATATTTCGCCTATCATTAACAGTTACCCACTTGAGTTGCTGACGGTAATGAGTAATTTGGTCAAATTTCTTAAGCCCAAAGATAAATCTTATGATTAGATTTTGGAGCCGCTCAAGTTTATTAAGAAGGTACTGGGGTATATCAGAATAACACATGTCTGCGTAGTCCACTATAGGAAGTAAAAGAGAGTGGGCCAGACAAATTTTGGTACGAATAGGTAAAAAGTATTTCCACCTTTTCGTACCAATTACAGCGTAGATCTTGCGACTAAGCTCGGATATTTGAGGACCCCACGAGAGCGTATTATTCATGATAATACCCAAGTTTTTAACAGAACTGCTGAACTCAAGTATAGCGCCATCAAAGACTACAGAAGGAAGAGACGAGAAGCTAACTTTAGAGATTTGCTGCCGGCTGCCGATTAAGATGACCTGGGATTTACTAGCATTTATAGACAACCCACTCGATTTACTCCATGAACTCATTAAATTCAGGTCCGAATTCAAACGAGTGATAGCCCCCGATATGTCATCAACAGAGGTTGACGTATAAATCTGCAAGTCATCAGCATAGAGATGGAAAGACAGCGAAAGCAAATCTGTCAATGAGTTTATAAAAATGGAAAAAAAGTAGAGGAAAGAACACCACCTTGTGGGACGCCAGCACTGAGACTGCACCAAGAAGAACACTTACTATCAATACGTACACACTGTTTACGGTCATAGAGGTATGAACGAAACCAATTTAAATCATTACAGGATATATTTATGGAATCAAGAATAGCCAGAAGAATTTCAAAATCTACTGTATTGAAAGCATTAGAGAAATCGAGTAAGACAGTTACTTTTTGTACATCAATACCGCATCTAATATCATCGCAAATTTTAACAAGGGCTGTAGTAGTACTGTGTCCAGGACGAAATCCAGATTGATAGGGACTTAAAATATTATTTTTCCTAAGAAATAGAGATAATTGCCCATGAACAATGCGCTCCAGGACTTTTGACAGGAAAGGTAAAATAGAGATAGGCCTATAATGAGAAAAAGATGAAGGTTGGTTAATTTTCGAAATAGGTATGACATGTGCCAGCCGCCACACATTAGGGAAAGAGTAAGTGAAGAGAGAACTATTAAAGATATGGCAAAGTACAGGTAATACATAAGCAAGAGCTGGCATAATCATTTTGCGACTAACACCATCACTACCAATGGCATCAGATGGGATAGCCATAATATGCTTTTTGACATCATCAGCAGTGACAGCGTCAAAATTGAATACTGCATGGTTAGGTTTTGGCTGCAAAGAAATTTTATTCAGGGTCCGAGCTCTGGTTACGTCATCTAATATTGTTACTGTGGATAAATGTTTGTTAAGGGCATCAGTATCAATATTGAAATCAGATACGGATAATTTACGCTGTCGTCCAATGCCCATAGCGTCAAGAAATTTCCATATCTTGGCTGAATCCTTGCTATCCAAAGAAGTATGTATAAAGTTACGCTGAGCATCGCGACAAGTCTTGTTGCAAAGGTTACGTGCCTTTTTATATTTTTGTAAATTTTCAGGTGATGGATTGATTTTAAATTTCGACTTAGCAGCATTTCGCTTCGCCATCAAACCCCTTATTTCTACAGTAAGCCAAGGAGCTGGGAGATGTTTAAGTTTAATTGACCGAAGAGGCGCATGCACATCAAAGAGATCAATAAGAAGAGAATTAAAGATTGAAATTTTATCATTTACATCCGGGGCATACTTTTTTAAGTAGGTACTTGTCATTTCTTAACATCTTAACTTTCCTGTGGTTACAAAATTAAAGATGTAGAGAAAACCATTGTAAGTCACTTTATTGTGGTTCAACATATATAAATTGAAAGATATTAAAATACTTCGTTTCATTTATAACAGTAAAGTGATAACGAGTAAGACTCGTTAAGTATCTTTGCATCATCTAGAGTTTCATAGAAGACTGAAGTGTATCGAAAATGCACCCGTATTTCTATCGAAATACCATTTTAACTATTTCTTGGAAACTTTTTATTAATTTACTAAGAATTATCAGCACATTTGTTAAACAAATGGGTTCGTCCTTTCCTTCTTTAATTCTTATTTAATTAAAGCTAATCATTTTAATAGAATATCTGGCATAAATCAAACTATAGTTATCCAAAGTATAATTATATACCCACTTTATAAAAAAATTAAAATGTCCTATAACAACAGAAACCCAGATGTCTTGTCGCAAGTGTGCAAAAGCTTAATCCGGTACAATATCAGTAAATAATAAGTCATTAAGCAAACGCCCGCTCGGACACGCGACGCATTTCCATATTAAAGACGACAAAATATATATTTGAGCCATAAACCAATGGGAGGTCCGCTAATTATTGATGATATGCATATACACATGATTTTAACGGAGTTATGATTATGGGAGTGAGTAAATTATGTGAATCCATGGAGTACCTTCTAGCCCTGTGGTTAGTATTTTTACCTACCTGACACGAGGTGCTGAGTTTGATTTGCGAGTAGACCAAACATTGTTAGTTTAGGTGTGCTCGCAATAGTGGAATAATCGAGCATTGAAACACTGTAACGTCAAACCAAAAAGGACCTGTTGTCACTCGTTTTAGAGTCGCTAATTCTGTAATCCCGTTTGTGAAACGTCTGTAGAAGTGTAGAGGAATGTGAGCCTTAAAATAAGTTTTATTTTCTCTTCCATTAGGGAGTATCAATAGTCAAAACTGACCTTAGAGTTCTTCTTCTTAATCGTGCACTCTGGGCAGAGTGGTCCTGGCTGCTGAGATGAATTCCATGGCGTTGGGCCATCCATCATTGGATCGCACGGCTTTTCGGTAGCATGTCGGAAGCATTCCACCACAGTTGTCTGGGTCAACGATTTCACCGTATCTGTCCAACGAGTAGGTGATCGCCCTCTTGCCCTTTTTCCTTCAACCTTGCTTTTGCACCACCAATCGTTCGACCCTTCATTCCTTGAGATGTTGCCAAAAAACTGGAATATTCGTAACTGCACCGTCGACGAAAGTCGTTCCTTTATATTCAGTTATTTTAAAATGGCATTGTTGGTGCGGAGCGCAGTCTGAGGGATCTTTAAAAGGCGTCTCCAGCACCACATCTGTAGGACATCGATTTTCCGGCGGGCTTGTAGTCTAAGTGACAAGGTCTCCGCTCCGTATAAAAATATTGGAAAGACAAGGCACCTCATGGGTCGAATCTTAGAGGTTTTGGTTATCCTCTTAACCTACCTTTGTTTTTTATAAGACCTAAGAGTAGGAACGTACTAATCTTAAGCTAAGGATACTGTATGGTACTGATAGTGTCTTGGAGAGCTTGTATAACTGTTGGTAACCATATTAGAACAGTCTAGAAAGGCCAAGCTCTAATTATCTCCTCCCAAGTGGAGTTGATTCTTGGAATTGCTTAGGATTATACCGTATACCGTGTTGTTTGGAACTCCCTACAAATAGTTTATATGATGATGATGTTAACTGTTCTATAGGCCTTAAATGTGTTTTTGATCTGAATGGAGTGTTTGTATATCAATAAATATTTAAAAATAACAGTTCGTTGGTTATTTTTATTCTACGTCAAAACTTCTTAAAACCTATATATGATAATTTAACAACCAAACTTAAAAAATATATACAGTCGATTCGTAGAAAGGAACGCAAATTAATTGCATCAGTGCAGGATGCAGAAAATCCTTTTGGGGTTAAGTTAAAGTTGGTGTATACAATTTTAGGAGTTTCTTTTATAACATAATTCCAAAAGCAGCGTTAGATATGACATTTCATATCTCTGTTTTGTTGTGGTTTTTATAAGATCCCGTATTTTTCAAAAATATCTCATCTACTTAATAAAACAAAAAAGGGTATTAAAATGATGAGTATTAACCAGCCGGACATCAGTTGAAATCTAATATAAGACAATATAGACTAAAATGCTGACGTCCTTTAAATTAAACAAAAAAATACAAAAAAATATTTATTGTTTAGGAACATATGCAAAATCGCACTAACTGTCGTGCGATTTTTTTCGTGCGAATTGCATTTTTATTGGAACCTTTAAAATTGTACTTCACTAATTTGAATTTGAATTTAGAATTTCAGTATTACTTTTGTTTACCTGTTGTTTCGAAAAAAATGGTCGCAAAGTCTCCATTACACCGGGTTCTTCAGTGTAATGCGTCATAAAGATGGATTTTTGATTAAAATTCTTTACAAATCAGTACGTAAACGAATAAGACATTTATAAAATAGTAGACCTTCTACCACCAATGACCTTACGTAACTCTATGTTAACTACGCGACTAGGGTTACACATACCTAGTGCCTCCATAATTTATGCAAATTTTTACATCTGTAATACGGGTAGATTTTATTTAACATTGTTAACGCAATATACGTAATTCGATACCCGTCTCCAACACTAATATCTTACGCAAAAACAACCTTAAACTAAAATAGTAGAGTTTGAAATTGTATGTAGATATTTATCAGAAGCTGGTAGCGTCATTCGATCCACGTTGTCGTATGCGCGCGCGCAACTATTTGTGCGTTATTTACGATTATCGCCCGATCGGCGCTCGCTTCGAATGGTATCACACGGATTATGAGAGATTTTACTTGGAATTTACGGGTATTTTGAATAGTTTTGTGACTCATGTACGCTACATTGAATCGTGGAACGTCGCATAGGTCAAAAACGGTTTTTTATTGATGGCAGATTGTAATCGACAATCATATTTTCATAACATACTATAAATGCATGACAAAATATATAATTATATAAAAAAGGAAGAAGTGGTAATAACGATAATAATGTTACTTACCTATTTAAATATTTTGATCTTAAGGTGATATTTAATTAAATATTATAGACTTATTATAAGGGGGAGATGTTGTGGGTATTATTACAATAATATACTTATGAGGCCTACCCTCATAAGTATATTATTGTACCTCACCTCACCCCCTTAAGGTTATTCAATAAATGATCCAATCATCTTCCAATAATAGTTTGATTTAGACCTCTTACTATAACAATCGGTATGTCGTTTGATGTTAAGAGATGGCAGCACTTTTAATCAAATCACGTGAGTTGGTAGCTTTTGGCACGATTTTAATTTTCAAAAACTCTAATATTCACGAGCGCGGTGTGATCACGGCAGATCAGAATACATTTGTCACCATCACTCCTTCATCTTCTTTCATCTTCCCGCGGTTGTCGTACGAGAGGACTAAGGGAATATAACGGAGGTTGGGCAAATCCTCCCGTTGGGAGAAGCCTTTAGTCCTGCAGTGGCTGTTACGATAATGAATTTAGGCCGAGAAGAAGATTCAACTTACTCTCGGAGCAAGGGAAGGGCAACACCAACAAGAGAATCTATACGTCATCATACGTTAAAAACTAGCTTTATTATTAAATTTTTGTTTATTATTTTGAACTTGGGAAGTGTATGGTGTCGTGGATTACAGGATCGGATGAACGTTTTGATCACAAGTTGTTTGAGAGCGAAGTCACTGGAAATCGCTAATAAACGTCTTGAAAGAAAAACTTTTGCCTTTTGTTTCACGTTCTTATGAACGAACTTACGACTTGTTTGTTTTACTTACTAGTTTTAGTAGTATATTTGTTTATTAATATTAATCAGGAATTTCAACATTATATTATTCAGATGATACAGTTTTACAAAATCATGATATGTTGAAATGTTAATTATTTACATAATATAAATATATTATACGCTTTATTAAATAATATCGGTATATTAATTATTATTCATATTTGATTAAATGTAATTTAGATTAAAATTGGATTTCGGGCAAGCTCCCACGTTTAGGTTCGGTTGGTTACTACCAAGTTTTGTAATGTTTATGGTTACAAAAATCTTTAGTTCCAGCGCAACCTTTTAGATTTATTGATTTCATTTTTAAATTGATTTTTTCGTAGAAGGTTTATACTAATAATAAAACTGAAGAGTTTGGAAGTTTAATTTGGATATGCAAAATATTTCTTGAATTTGATAACCCAGTTCTTGAGAAAAGACTTAAGGTATTTCATATCACTCTATGACTTCAAGGACTCTTTCTTCTCTTAGGACCTGTTCAGTACCTGATCAATAAAACATTTTACGGCCGATTGGCGCAGTTTGCAGCGACCCTGCTTTCTGAGTCCAAGGCCGTGGGTTCGATTCCCACAACTGGACAATGTTTGTGTGATGAGCATGAATGTTTTTTAGTGTCTGGGTGTTTATATGTATATTACAAGTATTTATGTATATTATTCATAAAAATATTCATCAGTCATCTACTATAACACAAGCTACGCTTACTTTGGGGCTAGATAGCGATGTGTGCGTTGTCGTAGTATTTAAATTATTATTATTATTACTAGCTATTGCCCGCGACTTTATCAGTGTTTGATTTTGTTTTTTGGATTCAGATCCACACAAAGTTTGGGAAAAATTAAACACATAATATAACCTCTATAGTACAAAAATAATTATTTAAATCGTATATAATTTGTCGGAGTTATGGTGTAAAATCGTCAAACAATTCATCCTCTCTCCCAAAGGAACCGAGCTTAATGTCGGGATAAAAAGTATCCTATATTACTTATAACACTTTCAAGAATATGTGAACAAAGTTTCATGAGGATCGGTTAAGTAGTTTTTGCGTAAAAGCGTAACAAACAAACTTACATTGACATTTATGATATTAGTAGGGATTATTTATTTAAGTATCGATCCAGTTACTTATTACATCTTTGTTCGTATCCATATATATTATGTGTTTATAGTCATCATCATCTATAAGTTATTTTAATAAATCCACAATCTAACAGGATTGTTAGACAAAATGTCGTGTCAACAATGTGCTTCTGGGTATATTGGTAGCAGAAGAAAATTAAAAGCAGTATATTAAGCGTTTTTTAGGAAACCCATGGGAACGATCGATCTTAATAAATTAATTAATTATTTCTCAACAGAATTAAATTTACATGTAACAGAAATAAACTGAAAATCTGAAGTATGCGCTTGGCTATTAAACTCGGTCCCCTGAAAGTAAGACTGAAATTAACGCCCCTTGATAATCCTAATCCCAACTAATATTATAAATTCGTGTGTCTTTGATTGTTTGTTTAACCCAATTCACGCCCGGCTCTAACTAATCAATCAACCTATTTGATTTTTGGCATAGGTTTAGTTAAAAAAGGATTAGGGCCATTTTTTATTAAAAAAAAAGTATCCCGCAAGCATGGGCGTACCCAGGCGGGGCCCCTGCCCCCTGAGAACAGCTGCCGCCTCCTTGGAAATTCGCAGAAAATCTAAGAACTCTCTTAAAAAATATATGGCGTCTAAAATAAATACAGACAGCTAGAAAACCCTCTAAAATAAAATCGCCGCGCGCGTTCTTATCTTAAAAAATCTCACTTGCGTTTCAATTACAGACATTCTTAGCCTTAAGCTTACAATATAGTTTACAAATGCATTTAAATTTTTTTTTATTCATATGCTCATAATATGATTATATTTTGGACGATAGCGTTTTTATTTTTACTCACTCTGGATGATTTTGATATAGCTTTCACATGTCCCCACTAAAAATCATTGATGCAGTATTTACTTTCTATATCCAATAAAATTAAATACATAAAATAAAGAATGTGAAAAATAATAATATATCAACAAATATGTCAGTAATCATTTTATTGATTGCCAATAGTTCATTTGTTAGGTCAGTTGACCGAACTAGTGCTATTTCTCAACATCAATAGTCTGCTATTCTGTACAGACAAAGTAGCAGGTTTAATTTAATAAACAATCTATAACAACAGTTTTGAAGCTTGCCTACAATTTTATTATCTTGCGCTATTTTATGATACATATTAATACATGTTTATTAAATTATTTACGGTTATAGTGTCAAATAAATATAATTTAGTCTTACCTACCACAGCTTTACAACGAATTGAGTCATTACGGTGATATTGGTCTGGTCAAAGGGCTTGTAACTCTCGGTACATAAGTTGTAAGACATTGTATAAAAGACTTTGTCTTATAACTTACTAGGACTTACGTGGACTTAAGAATTGGGTCTAAGGCTTCGCTGGTTAACAATTCTTACCCCGGTAACTATTTGAGAGATCGGTATAGAATGTCCTTTTCCATAGTATAGGCGTACCAAATTTCAAAGCTGTCTGCTCGCGGCTTATCTCGTAAACTATTTTTAATTTTTCCTCGGGAACTTATTAAGGAATCGTGATAAAAGGTAGCCTATTTTCTTTTCTATGTCAAATTTTATCCAAATCCGTTCAGCCGATTTTGCTTGATTGAGTAATTGATGATAATACTAGCTGATACCCGCGACTTCGTTCCCGTGGATTAAGGTTTTTATTCCCGCGGGTACTCTTATTTCCCGGGATAAAAAGTAGCCTATGTGTTATTCCAAAATACAATCTACAGCTTAGCTCTTAAATAATTTTCAATTTTTCCTCGGGAACTTCTTAAGAAATCTAATATATATGTTCTTTTCCATGTCAAAGGCTACAAGCATGCCAAATTTCTTCCAAATCCGTTCAGCTGTTTTAACGTGATTTAGTAACAAACATCCACACTTTCACATTAATAATATTAGTAAGGATTGCCCGCGACTTCGTCTGCATTTGATTTTGTTTTTTTATGTGGTATTCAAATACTTTCATCCCCTCTCCCAAAGGAGCCGAGCTTAATTTTGTGATAAAAAGTATCCTATATTATTTCTAACACTTCCCAGAATATGTGTACAAAGTTTCATGAGGATAGGTTAAGATGTTTTTGCGTGAAAGCGTAACAAACAAACTTACATTTACATTTATAATATTAGTAGGGATAGGGATAGGGAATAGGATTATATTATTATATATAATATAAGACAAGCTGTGGCCCGCGATTTCATCCGCGATTAAGTTTTGAATAGACATGACATTATAAGAAATCCCGGGACCGCTTATCTCCAGCAGAACCTCGAAATCAGTCAGTCAATCAGTTATCAGGTCACAATCAGACAGTAATACATACTCTTATGTTTACTCAGTAGTTACTTAATAAATTTATTAAAACTTTACATGACCAGTAGTATATTTATAGTGAAGAGTTTTCAAAAGCTCTGCGGCCTAGTATCTCTCATCGCCAAACGCCGCCCTTTACTACTTATACACTTTCTTTATGAAGAGGGTCACGGAGAGGCTTGCCCCGGAGTGTCGAAGCAGCAATCTGTGGTATGCTTCTTCGAGATACGATAACTGAGAGGCCAAGTGTTATAGAAAGTGTTATTGAAAAGCTCGGCACATCCTAACATAGATAAATATAGTTGTTAAATAAGTAGCTGTCACCCGCATACTTCGTCCGCGTTTATATGTTTTTTTTGCAAACCCCGTGGAAAACGTTTGTTTTTCTGATATTTTTTTGCATGAATAGCCCAATTCTTGAGGAAGGTTATTTAAAATATCGCTATCCATAGAAGCAGAGCGAGGTTATATTACAGTAGTGCGATGCGACGCGGTGGGTCGAGGAAAGTCTTTGTTTTTCTGATATAACAAATAGCCTACGTTGCTCTCCGTCTTTTCAACTAACTCTATGCGAAAAATCGAATGGATTAGTTTCATAGTAAGAGCGTAAAGGAAGTACAATCTAACCAACAAGTAATCAAACACTTTCACATTTATAATATTAGTAAGGATAATTGGTACAATCGATGTAAACTAAATCGCAGGTTAAAATTTTAACTTCCTGGCGACGCGGTTAGTGTTGCGGTTTTAAGTGTGAGGTCCCCGGTTCGATTTCCAATAGAACGCTAACGGGTTTGGGTTTAACCTAAGTGGTATATAACAGGTTAGCCCGTTACCATCTTAGGTTGCATCATCACTTACCGAGCGAGGTTAAAGTCACAAACTAATAGAATAGAATTGTTTTCTTTATTTATAATTTCGTCATCCTCAACAACTTTAACCGATTTCACACAGATCCATTGCTGGACATACGAGTAGGTATTTTGTTGGGCGTCCCTAAATCCACGTTTCTGACTCCTGGCCCGCGTTGTGTCTTTCAGCTCTGGGACTCGTTTTATGTAGACTGTCTCCTTCGTTGGGGCCAACCAACATATAATATAATACTCAATTATCAATAGTTTTCAGTCTATTCTGTGTCGAGCCAACAAAATGGTTCTAACTCAGCTGAATGCTGCGGATAATGTAACGCAACGCTGGTATTCTGTCAATACCGACTTTACCGAGAAGTCCTGTTAAAAATTGCACATTATGAGAAAAACAAAAAGAAACAAAATTGTATGTTGGTAAAGAAAATATTAACCCCTTTTTTCAATTTATAATCATCATCATCATCATCATCTCAACCAATTGACGTCCACTGCTGGACATAGGCCTTTTGTAGGGAGTTCCACAATGCACGGTCCTGGGCCGCTTGCCTCCAACGGTTCCCAGCTACTCGCCTGATGTCATCTGTCCACCTCGTTTGGGGCCGACCTACGCTGCGTTTACCGGTGCGGGGTCGCCATTCCAGCACCTTAAGACCCCAACGTCCATCGGTTCTCCGAGCTATGTGCCCCGCCCATTGCCACTTCAGCTTCGCAACTCGCTGACGGACTCGTGTCGGTAACTCTAGTTCTTCTACGGATCTCCTCATTTCTGATTAGATCACGTAGAGACACTCCTAACATAGCTCTCTCCATCGCCCGCTGAGTGACTCTGAGCCTTCTTATGAGGCCCATAGTTAGCGACCATGTCTCTGATCCGTAAGTCATCACTGGCAACACGCACTGTTCGAAGACTTTAGTCTTCAGGCACTGAGAGATTTTGGACGAGAAGATGTCACGAAGTTTCCCGAACGCTGCCCATCCGAGTTGGATTCGGCGGTTTACCTCTTTCTCGAAATTGGACCTACCTAACTGGATCGTGTGTCCTAGGTATATATACTCGTCTACAATTTCGAGTGCAGAGCTCCCAACAATTATTGGGTGGAGCGGAACATGAGCGTTAGACATAATTTTCGTCTTGCTCATGTTCATACGAAGGCCCACCTGTTGAGAAACTCTGCTGAGGTCATTGAGCATCGCATTAAGGTCTTCCAAAGTCTCTGCCATTATGACTACATCGTCGGCAAACCGAAGTTGAGTGATGTACTCGCCGTTAATGTTGATGCCAAGCCTGTTCCAATCCAGAAGCTTAAAAACGTCCTCCAACGCAGCGGTAAACAGCTTCGGGGAGATAACATCTCCCTGTCGCACTCCTCGCTGCAGTTGGATCGGTTTCGTAGTCTGGTCCTGTATACGGACTGACAATTTATAATAGCTCTTTTAAATTTATATATTTGAGTCGATTTCTGTTTTTTTAAAAGTACTAACAAAATGAAAATTAAAAACTTTCAAATTATTTTTATGTCTGTTCAATGCCCTAGATTGATGAGAAAATTTGGGTGACAACCAGTACCTACCTAAATTTTTTATTTAGCTATTCTGTAGCTAAATAAAAAAGCTAGCTAAGCTTAGTGCTATAAATTATATATTATGTCGAAAGTTTTTTAAATTTAAATTTTTCTTTATTCCTTTGCGTCATCGGATGAAAACTGTTAAATCAGCATCACAACGTAAGTGACAAAAATTGATTTTCGGCGTCTAATCCGCCTGTCTCATTACGGGCGCGCGTGGGCGCTGAAGAGGTTGTAGCGGAGGTCAGCCGTCGATAAATTGTTATTTACTGAGTGCCCGTGTTCCCACGACGCGTGTCGAACATATACAGATAGCCTGTATGTAGCTACGTTGCACTATACTCCGGGTATAACATGTTCTGCATTTTAACAGAAAATTTTGCTTAAATTATAGATTAAAAACGGTGCCCAAATCCCAACCATAACTTATGTCGTAAAGACTCACGCTGCAGCGTCGGTCAATCGACTGAAGAGATCAGGCGAAACTCTGCCAAACGACTCATGACAGCACATGCATTCGGCTGGAAAAAGCAGCAATGAACTAGGGTTTAAACATCCCTCTAACATATCCGACACTAAATAAATAAATAATAATAATAAATATACTACGACAATACACACATCGCAATCTAGCCCCAAAGTAAGCGTAGCTTGTGTTATGGGTACTAAGATAACTGATGAATATTTTTATAAATAATATACATAAAATACTTATAATATACAGATAAACACCCAGACACTGAAAAACTTTCATGTTCATCACACAAACACTTTCCAGTCGTGGGAATCGAACCCACGGCCTTTGACTCAGAAAGCAGGGTCGCTGCAAACTGCGCCAATGGGCCGTCAACACCGCCGTGACACTAAAGGCAATGCGCAACGAGAAAAACCGAAAGAATATATAAATAAATAAAATTAAAATTAATATACTACGACAATACACACATTGCTAACACATGTTTTGGGTACTAAGATGTATGATGTATATTTTTATGAATAATATACATAAATACTTATAATATAAAGATAAACACCCTACTGAAAGTATAAATGATAATCACATAATTTTTTTTCCAGCGGGAATCGAACCCACAGCCTACTGCGTCAATCGGCCGCCTATTATATACCTACTTTGGTTTTTTTTTGGTATTTAAATAACCTACAAAAAAGGGAAAATACCCTTGCACCCACGGGCTTCTCCCACCAGATATATGTCGCTTTAACCTGTATTCAATAATAATCAAATTGTTAATCAGCACGATGGCTGTCAGACTGTCAAATAAAAAGTAGTTAAGGCCGGACTATAGCGTAACCCGAGGTTAATTCATCCCATTTCAATTATCGATTTTGATTTATTGATTATTTTTATCTTGTTAACTAAGTGTTGACAAGTTCTAATGAGAATAAATTTTGATTAAATTAACCCCAGGTAGTGTTATGATCAATTACTTATCTATGATGCAATATTAGAAAAATCTGTGATGCTCTCATAGTCAGAAATCCAGAATGTGTAGAGTTACAAGATCTTACCACTAAGAATAGATGATTAATCTTCATTAATTAATCTCTAAAGTTATTTCTCTCTAATTCAAAAAAATTTTTCCGTACTAATTAATTAAAAAAAAATAATAATAATTAATTAATTAATAACCGTAATAAATAGTGAACCTTAAATCTTAGGTTTGTTTCATATGTCTCAATCATATGATTATCTCTATATCCGAAGCGGTGATAGCCAGTGGCGTGCACTTCATACATGCACAAAAGCACTTCCTACCCTAAAATGTATATATATATATAACTCGTATAAGAGGAGGATTTCTGCCGATTTATGCAATTTTCCTGTTTATGCATACCCTGGTGGGAAACCCAGTGCACGCCACTGGTGATAGCGCATTGGGTAGGAGCTCGACTTCACTTTCGGGGGGGCGAGTTCGAATCGCAGCACGCACCTCTAACTCTAATTTATGTGCGTTTTAAGTAATTAATATATCAGTTTCTCCAACGGCGTAGGAAAACATTGTGAGGAAACCTGCATGCCTGAGAGTCCTACATAAAGTTCTCGAAGGAGTGTGGAGCTCACAAATCCGCACCGGGCCAGCGTGGGGGACTACGGCCTTATCCCCTTCTATAAAATCTATAGGAGCGAGGCCATGGCCGCCGCCGAGTTATTTAACATTCCGGTGCGACGCCGCGTAAAAACAGATTAGGGGTATGAGTTCAATATAACTCCCATACCCCTAACAGATTAGTATGCTACCATCCTATTTGCATCATCACTTACCAGATGAGATTGGAGTCAAAACCTAACTTGTAGCGGAATAAAAAACAAAAGTTAATTTCAATTAAAATGTATTCGGCACAATACATAATGTTACATTAATACTAAATCTAATTATAGTAAGTAACGAGTGAACACCCAGATTGGGTGTACATACGTTTAAATTTTTTTATTTTAATAAATAACTGTTTGAATTTTAAAAACATAAGTAAGACATCGTGTAGTAAGGAAACCGATTTTATTGGGGATGTTCAAAATCAAAAAAATCATTTACAAAATAAAAGCATTGCTCTATGAGTTTTTTAATATTTTACTAAATTCATCTGCAATTCATGCAAATGATACTTTGCAATTCAAAATCACTGTAAGATAATCAAAACAACATTACTCTTAGCTTCACTAAATCGCTTGGCAGCGCATCTTTTCGGTTCTTAATTAAGGCGGTAACTAGCCTCGGCCGAAACCTCCCACCAGAAAACTTAGAGACAGGGCTGTCACTACACTTTACGGTTATGTATTTATAGTGCACCAGCAAGCCCATCAACCATTTCTGAACGATTTTATCACTCCGTCCATCAGCCGCAATGTCAGATGCCGCATGACCCGTGTCGTTAGCAGCAGATAGATTTACAATGCCTAGGCCCTAACCTGTGCCGCGGACTAGGGGAAACAAATAACACGTAGATGGAACAATATTGCCCTACCGATACCACTTTTGGGGACTTTTGACGATCGGCTTGCACAGTTGCGATCGCTGTGTGCATAGGCACTTTAATGAATTCTTTGGTCAGATCTGGTGAAAAGCTTTAGCCGAGGCTAGTTAACGCCCTACCAAAAATGGGATTCACATAGCTTGTTTAGTGGGAGGCTTCGGCCGGCTGAAGCCAATTGACAGACAAAAACGTGCCGCCAAGCGTTTAAGCATTTTGGTACGATGTCGCGTAGAAATCCATTACAGGGTATGGGAGTAATATAACTGCTAACAGGTCAGCCCGTTACTATCTTAGACTAGATCACCAATAACAAGAGACGTTGCTGGAAAGAGACGCATCTGTCGTAAGAAGAAGTCTTGGTGGCGCAACATCAGAGAGTGGACTGGGATTTTGAGTGCTGCCCAGGCTGTTTAGCCTCGCGAGAGGAAAGGAGAATAATCAAAAACTGACGTCTAGTGACCAAAGAGCTGGCGCTTATTTAGCCCAACGGCTAAGTCTAGCAATTCAAAGGGGCAATAGCGACAGCATTTTGGGTACCATGCCCATAAGTGAAAAGTTAGACGGCTTATATTTATTGTAAATATTAATTTTAGTTTGTAACTATTATTTCAATAGAAAAATATATTTTTCGTTGCCTTTATTAAAAAAAAAACTGATGGCCATCTTTCACTAGTTGAAGAGGCACCTAAGGAAGAAAAGATAGCAGTCAAGGGCCGACTGCAATCAGCCTTCTACCATACCATCAAAAGGTGACACAAAGATAGCCTACATACTAGACATTATTTATCCCTGAAAAGCGCCAGGCTAATCTTCTCGCGGGAATTAAAATAGATATAAACTTTGTTACCAATGCACAGCTTAACAATTTAACCGATCTTGGCTAAGGTTTGTATAGACAGCTTGCAATCCGGACATGACACTTTTAACATGGAAAAAACTAACTGGGTTCCCCTGGATGGATGGTGGATTTTAACAAAACGGTGAAGCTAGTTTATATGATTAGTAGGATTTTTTTGTCTTGGGCTCCGTCGATCTTTATTCTTTAATCTATGACTTGCACCTGAAACACTTCCATATAGAATCACCACTATAACACCCCCGTAAACAAACGTTTTCCAAACGTTGAACTTTATCCCCTAGATCATAAAGACTATCATTAAGTGACTATATGAGAATACATATTTGTGTTCCTATACCACCCACAGAGCAGTATGAGCTCTATAAATGTGTACGATTTACTGCGTTCTTAAGTTGAAATTGAAAAGTCGGCGCGGTTTAATGAGGCAGGAGAAAAATTTGCTTCCTTGATAATTAATGTTTGGAATTAGTGGAGTCTGAGAGTGGCGTACTGTATTTATAATACAAAAATAAATCTAGAATAGATTAGACCATGTATTTTCATACGGCTTAAGGCTCCAGCAATGTTAGAGGGGGCAGGAGACATTTTTTCTCCCCAGCGATAGAATACAATTTTATACTCTCTCACAGTTTTTATATCTAAAATCACAATTACCCGTATTTATATCTAAAATCCCAACGACAAAAAATTCGCGGTGAGTCAAATATAATTTTAACGTTCTATGTACGTACAATAACTTATTTAGTGTCCATTACGGTCAAGTTTGCAAAACGGCAGTAAATCACAGTGTTTTATCAAACTAGTGATATAAATACGCTGACGTTTACGTATTGTTATTTACGACTTGGACGCGAAAATTGTTGATACTCTGTGTGACTTCCGCGTATTACGTTTTAACACGCACTAACACGCATGTCATCGCATGTTACCGGCCCACTGCAGGTCACGGGTGTCCTCACAGAATGATAAGGGTTAAGTTAGGATTAAGTTTATATGACGCTTTGTCAATGCTATGTGCACTTGTCATTGACGTGCATATCAGTCCATGTGTTCGTGTGTGTGCTATGTTTAAAAAACGTGTAATATGCATGTTGTTAGTGCTCTTAAATTAATAAATAAATAAGGGTTTAGGCCATAGTCCACATCACTAACCCAGTGCGGATTGGTGGACTTCACACGCCTTTGAGAGCGTTATGAGAACTCTCAGGCATGCGAACTTCCCCACGATATTTTCCTTCACCGTTAAAGCAAGTTTTAATTGCTAAAATTAAAAACGCACATTACTTCGAAAAGAAGTTCGTACCGGGACATAACTCGGTTCCTCAAAGGAAAGCCGAAACCTTAACCTCAATGCTATCACCGCTTTAATCACTTGAGCCCAAAAGGTCAGTCAAGGTCTTCTCTAAAATAGACCATATCATAATGGATGTAGAAGAATTGCAGTGCAAACATGGTCAATGCATGCGTTATTTTTTTTTATTTGCCTCGATTGTAGCTTGCTTTCTGACGAGGTGAGTATGCACCGCGGGAAAATTTTTAATCTAACTGGATATCAGAAATTCTACGCAGACGAAGTTGCTGGCATTGGCTTGTTTGTTGACATTTCTCAAGCTTGCCGTTATACACTTAGCGGGGCCGTCATAAACCGCATGGCATGGGAGATCTAATTAGTTTTATGATCCGGTGACATCAGGCGCTAGGGCGGCCTGAGTAAATGTCAGGCCTTTGCCACATGTGCTACCTTAAAACTGTCCACTCAATAATAGATGCTCGAATCAAGTGTGTTTTAAAGTCGCACTTTTGCCAGGTTTCTTTCATGCCATGTTGCGCGTTTGACAAGTGGTTTTCTTGTCCAGTTGTTTGGCATGCCAATACGCTCGCGTCATTTTTACTCAAATACTAGATGTTCGGATTAACTTGGTACTACCTAAAGAGCATAAGAATATATAAAATAATATATATATATATATATATAAAATTTTGTTTTTTTTCGATTGAAAGGGTATACTTAATTTTTGTTAGTATTCTAATCGGTTGAGCCATTACCCCCGATTGAAGTAAATTGCTAGACATTGCATGCAGGTCTTTTGCAGGGAGTTCCTAAATTTTTATCTATAGATCCAACGCCGTGTTAACCGGTTCTATTCCAGCACCTTTGGACTCATACTTCCTTTGGTTCTCCGTGCTATGTGCTGCCCATTGCCAATTCTGCTTCGCGACTCGTTGAGCTATGCCGTTAACTCTAGTTCTTATATGGATCCCCTCATTTCTGATTGGATCACTTAGAGTTACTTCCAACATAGCTCTGTCCATCGCCCGCTCAGTGACTCTGAGCGTTCTTCATTTTGTTTCATAGTCGTAAGTCATCACTGGCGTCACATGTTCCATGGCTGCGGCCTTTAGGCACTAAGGGAATTTGGACGAGTAATGGTTCCGATTCATATTTATAAGTAATTGAAAACAATTTCCACGTTGCAAATGGGTCGGTGAGCTGTCGGATTTATTAATTCAGCCACTATTAGCCGCCATGCCAGCGCGAAGCACCTGCGATTGAGTGCGCGTTTGTCTCTGGACACCCTTTGCGCATTCAGGGCTGTGCTTGTTATCTCAACAGTTCTTTATTCTTACAAAATTATGAAGGGCAACTTTTAAATGCTCATTTGAATCCTTTTTTACCCAGAGTGCTTAATATATCACTCCTATCTAAACTATCACTTGCTTCAACGGTAAAGGAAAACATCATGAAGAACCTATGTGTCTAACTTAGCGTCTGTCCTTGTAAAATTTCGCCTAGAGATGGCCAATGGATACATTTTATCCCGGAAAAATAAATTGTTTTTAAAAACCCAAAATAAATGAAACGAGCAACGGAATGTCAAAAAATATAATTACTAGTACTATTATTTAAAAAATCAACACTATTTTGCTCAACAGCGCAATGCTTGCATTTATTAACGAGTCCTATTTCAGGGTTAATAAATGTCCTAGTGCGGATTATTTACTGGGGACACGCGTAAAAGCCCACATGAAGTAAATTACCCATCCCTACTGGTACCCGAAGACACTGAGCAATAACGTCGTCCACCGACCGCGTATATTTAACACCAATTTACAAACTCACCACCGACTTCAAAACAAAATTCAATGTTATTACCATCTACATAGAGGCTATATTAATTGCAAATTTAAGTTTGTCGATAAGCAAATATTATTTGCAGGTGGGAAAGGTGATTTTGAGTCGTGTGGGCATAGTTTTAAATGTCACCAGCAGCGCACGATTAGGTTTGTAATAAGCTACGATCTACAGCCCGCTGCGAAATGACTCTGTATGATTTATCCATACAAACGGCTCTCGGTATTAATTCAGCCGCAATTTGTCATTGGATGTGAGAAAGTGGTATATTGTTCGTCTTCAACGGGCGAGGGAATAATGATAATATGTATTATTTCGCATCGGAACCACCCAGAACGCGATTTATTTCTCGTGTGGGTTTTATATGCGACGATATTTCAAGTAAGTTGAGCTATGTGACGCGCAAGTCGCGATGTACCTGCCTATTTTTTAATATTAGCAAGTTTAAAAGAGACATTTATTATTTTGACGGCCGATTGGCGCAGCTTGCACCGACCCTGCTTTCTGAGCCCAAGGCCGTGGGTTCGATTCTGACTACAGGAAAATCTTTGTGTGATGAGCATGAATGTTTTTCAGTGTCTGGGCGTTTATATGTATATTCTAAGTATTAATTTGTATTATTCATAAAAATATTTATCTGTTATCTTAGCACCCATAACACAATTACGCTTACTTTGGGACTAGATGGCGATGTGTGTATTATCGTAGTATATTTATTTATATTTAATGAATTACGAACATACGGAACCAATTGTAGCTGTCCACTGCTGGACTAAAGGCTTCTCTCAAGGGGAGGGCTTTCCCATCAACACCACGCTGGGTTGGTGATCGTAGTAGGTAGTAGAAGCACAGAGGACGCTCGAGACGCCTCGTACGACACCCGCGGGAAGCGGAGGGGTGGTGACTAAACTGTATTCTGAACTGCCGTCACCACACGGCACCGTTTGTAATATAGAAAGATGGAATCACAGAATTCAGAATATTCAGAAACCGTGTACGCGACTAATATTGAAGCGTCAACAACCAATCCAGTTTAGTAGTGTTTCTCGAACAGAAGGTCAGTCACTTCATTCTATTCAGCACTTGACAATAATTATTTTACCTCTAATGTTCTAAACGTTTACAATAAAATGGAGAAAATGTGAATAGTTTGGGGCTAGCAACATTCCTCGAGTGTGAAGTGAGACGTGCGGGGTGTTTTTACTGTTTTCAGACACAATGCACAGTATTCAATAATGGCTCGATGAGGGTTCTGTACGTTCTTAATTCTTTGCTGATATTATAAAAAAAAAAATCTACACACGAAGCTGTGAAAGTGAAGTGATCATTAAAAACGCACTCCGCGTGAAGTAGGATGATAGGCAGGTAGTAGGCACACGGAAAGTGTGACGAAGGCTGATTCGACAGAATGGTACTGTTTCAACTCAAGCGGCGCTCGAGCCGCGAGATTCCCAGGCGAGATGACTGGACGTTGGCTAGGGTGACTAAACTTTTGATACTTACTGTTCAATCCTTGGATTTTATAATAATATACTACGACAATACACATCGCCATCTAGTCCCAAAGTAAGCGAAGCTTGTGTTATGGGTACTAAGATGACTGGTGAATATTTTTAAGGTATAATATACATAAATACTTATAATATACAGATAAACACCCAGGCACTGAAAAACATTTATTTTCATCACACAAAAAATCCAGTTGTAGGAATCGAACCCACGGCCTTGGACTCAGAAAGCAGGGTCGCTGCCCACTGCGCCAATCGGCCGTAAAATCGGACACACCATAGGACCCGAATGATGCAGGTTTTAGTAAATAAAAAACGTGAAGGCAGCGAAGGTTGCAAAGTTCACTGACATTGACATTGATTATTTACATACTTGACAATTTACCATGATTGTGAAGGGCGCAATGTTCCCCCTTCTGAAACACCGAGGGTGTTTCTTGCCAGCTCCTCTCGGTAGAATCTGCCTTCCGAACCGGTGGTAGAGTCACTACAAACAGGCTGACGTTTCAAAAGTGCTTATAAACTCGGCCTACTAGAAATAATGAATATGATTCTCTTTATCTTACAATAAACTGCTCTCTCATTATTTAAAATACATAAATCGCATGGTTTATTGTGTTAAAAATAAGGGTTAACTTAAATCTTAACAATATTACTTGATTTATTGGAGGAAATGTGCAAACAAATATAGCACGAATATTTCAATTCACGGTCACTTACGAAGGGTATTTGGTACAAAGCATTATAGAGTAGGTAAACCTCTTTGAAACCCTTAACATTTTTAATCTTTCTTTCCATACTTTCACAGTATTATGTCCTATGGGATCTTGCTGTGGGGAAAAGCTGCAGATATTGAAAGTATATTTATACTACAGAAAAGAGCCGTACGATCAATATATAAACTTGGATCACGCGAATCGCTTCGTGAAAAATTTAAACAAATAGGTATTCTTACAGTAGCTTCGCAATACATTTATAATAATATAGTCTTTGTGAGGCAAAATATTACTCTTTATAAATCAAAAGCTGAAATTAACAATCGACTTACCAGAA
Organism: Pararge aegeria; assembly: GCF_905163445.1. Classification (NCBI taxonomy): domain Eukaryota; kingdom Metazoa; phylum Arthropoda; class Insecta; order Lepidoptera; family Nymphalidae; genus Pararge; species Pararge aegeria. Next base: position 980,532 of record NC_053195.1, on the reverse strand, counting down.
ACGGTCATAAATTAGTGATATCTGCATATCGTCTGCGAAAGGTGCAGAACTCCTTTGTGGGGTTGAGTATACGCTTTTACAACATGATTCCTAAGGAAATTCTTGACCTACCAATGCATACATTTAAAAAATGTGTAAAAACGCATCGAGGAGGAGCGAGGTTACTATACATTTGATGAATTCCTCAATGACAAGGTAGAATGGAAGCAGCCAGCCTCGCTCTCATCTCCCGCAAGATAGCAAAATGATTGTAAATGTTGATGTTGGAAAAGAGCAACTACTGAGTTCTTGCCTGCTCTTCTCGGTAGAATCTGCTTTCCGAACCGGTGGTAGAGTCACACAAACATGCATACTTGACGTTTCAAAAGTGCTTATAAAGTAGGCCTACTTGAAATAAATGAATTTGAATTTTGAATTTGAATTTTTAATTTTGAATCATTTCACACACGTAGTGTATTTGACACACATGCATTATATGGTATACATATTATATACTCTGTTTTACTTCTTGGATTATAATTGGTTTGAAACAAAGACAGGCAAATTGAAGAAGGATAATTTTTTTAGAACCTAAATAATGTTCAAGCTCATGACTGTCGAATATCGACCAGTAGGCCAGCATTAGTAGGGGAAGGGAGAGTAATATTAAGTAATTTGAAAATATGAATATGGCTAAGTTTGTTGTGGGTTCTTCTTAGACCAGGGCGCGTTTGGAACCCTCCCGGCTTTAGTTTTAAGGCAACGAATGCAGTTCAAACCATCACCTAACATAAGTGTTAACATGTAAAATGTATGAACGCTTCATAAGTGCCTGTGATAAGGTCTACAAGAAAAAAAACATTTTTGAATTTTGAATTTGAATTTGAAAATTTTAGAATTTTTTCGTTTAGCCTGATAATATGGTAATAATAGATTCTTTATTTTCATTTCTGTTAGTAATATTGTACCGTTTTACCCTTTGGGTAAGAAACAAAAAACAGCACTGGTAACATCGCTAATATACATATCCTGGATCAGCAAAAGCCTTGGCCACCGCTCGGTTATGAGCAATTGTTATTTTTCTGTAACAGCCTCGCGGAGTGCGCTGGAACAATTCACGAACGCACGCAGACACCAACTCGTTCACCTGCGCCCACGCACTGTTAACGCTATGATTTACTTTACTTATCTGGCTATGTAAAATAGGAAGAAATTTATTTCAAAGGTTACTTTTGAAGGCTTTCGGCTTAGTACTTAATCACATCAAGATCAACCAATTACTGACACTCTACAGGACACGGGTCTCCTCTCAGACAGAGAAGGGCCACAGTCCACCTCGCTGGCCAAATGCTGATCGTTGACTTCACAAGCCAACAATCAGCATTAGGCCTTGATACGTCTTACTTCATACTCGCAAAATTTTGCCAGTAAACAAACTTTTCCCATTTTTCCCATGGTAAACGTTTAGAAGAGAAGAAGATTGAGATTAAAGGTAAATGTAAGATATTAGAAGATTAGAGGTAAAATAGCGAATGACTAACCACTTGTTGTAGCTAAGGGAATTTTGTGCTAAAATGAAAAGTTTCCAACATAATCAGTAAGTTTTATTATTAATAAAATAAATAAATAAATATACTACGACAATACACACGTCGCCATCTAGACCCGAAGTAAGCGTAGCTTGTGTTATGGGTAGCTGTTGAATATTTTTATGAATATAATACACGTAAATACTTATAATATACAGCTAAACACCCAGACACAGAAAAACAATCATGTTTATCACACAAAGATTTTCCAGTTGTGGGAATCGAACCCACGGCCTAAGACTCAGAAAGCGGGGACGCTGCCCACTGCACTAGTCGGCCGTCAAACCATTAATCAGTCATTTAGTTAAATTACTACAAAGTATTAACGAAAAGTAGCATCTGCTGAAAACTAAAACAATATTAAACTTTTTTTTAAAACTTGATCTATAGTTTAAACTATCGAAAAATAAACTTACTCTTTGTAAATTGTATTTTTGAGATAAATAATCCTAAAATTAAAGCCATAGGAACATAAATTGTCTTAGAAAATTAAATAAATTGCCTCTATTCGCATCCGTCAGGACACTGAAAGTCATCAGTATCTTCTACCGACAAACCGACATACTGTTCATGATACCATGATAATAAATCGTTTAAAGACACTGTTTAAACCACTAAAACTATTGAAGTTCTCAAAATGTTTCTTTAGAGGTATTTAATCTAATCTAAATATAATTCCCGGATAGCACAAACTGAAGAAAAATAACGACCGGCCATTTGCAATATGGGTTTATCTTAAGTGTCCCCACGGTTCGCGAGCGGCTGACTGTAACAGATGGAAACTGCACCACTCGCTACCAGTTAATTGAAACACATTAAATAAATAGGCACGAAAACACTGTTCATCGCAATTCAAACCGAGAATACCCATTTACATTGATAAGGGATGCGACTGATATGAAAACGAGGTCGACCAAACGGCTCAGTTCAAAAGGAATTTTATTGAGACATTTTCTAAATTGTACTTATGAATTTAGGAAAATTAAATTTTACTTACCTAAATACATATCATTCATTTGCGACCAGGAAAACTTAGCCAAAAGGTTTACTGTTTACTAACTTTCACTTTGTTACAGAAAAAATCTAGTTTTAGCTACAATGAGGATATTTCTATAAGATTTAAAGCTAGGGGCAGGACAGAAAATGTGACGTCGTTAACTTCAAGGATAAAATCACTAAAAGAAAGCATTTTTTTTCCTTATATAACAGAAGTACTGAAAACAATCAAATATTAACTGGGCTTACCCAGTCCTTATAGTACCTATACTATAAGGACGTTTTGAAAATATTTCTAATCAACGTTAAAAAATGCTTTCCTGTAATATTTAACGTTTTGAGATGTGTAATTTTTGTCGTAAACAGACAAATGTGATACTTATCTAAAAAAATAAATAAATAAATATACTAAGACAATACACACACCGCCATCTAGTCCCAAAGTAAGCGTAGCTTGTGTTATGGGAACTAAGATAACTGATGAATACTTTTATGAATAATATACATAAATACTTATAATATACATATATACACCCAGACACTGAATCATCACACAAACATTTTCCAGTTGTGGGAATCGAACCCACGGCCTTGGACTCAGAAAGCAGGGTCGCTGCCCAATGCGCCATTCGGCCGTCAAATACAAAAATGGTGATAGCCCAGTGGGTAGTTTCGACTTGAGTTTTTCTAAGTTATTTGCGTTTTGGCAATCAAAATATCACTTGCTTCAAAGGTAAAGGAAAACATCGTGAGGCAACCTGCATGCCTGCGAGTTCTCCACAGTGTTCTCAAAGTTGTGTGGAGTCCACCAATTCACACTGGGCCAGCGTCGTGGGCGAGGGCTCAACCCCTTCTCATTGTGGGAGGAGACCCGTGCACTGTAGTAGGCCGATAATGTAATGATGATGATAATGATTTCAAAGTCAAAGTCAAAGTCAAATATTTCTTTATTCAAATAGGCACATAGATGGCACTTTTGATGCGTACATTAGATGTTAAATATGACGTAGAAGTGAGTTGATGGCGAAAACTATTCGTCAACATAAAGCTAAAGCTACGGGGGTTCCACACGCGCTCTGGTCTAAGAAGAAGCCCACAACAGACAAATTGCTACCACGTCCTTCCATTTCCTCAGTCTAATCTTGGCTGGCTAGATTAAAGTCAAAAATATCTTAGGCCCATAGTTGGCACTTATGATGCGTACATTACACGAGACTTGTGTACATGGTGGTAAGATGATGGCGAAAACCAAATGCGTAATCTTCAAACTAAAGTTACGAGGGTTCCAACAACGTCCTGGTCTAAGAGGAAGCGCACAACAATCTTAGCCGGGTGGTCTTTTTTGTTACCACCATCTCACATTGTCATTTGAAATTATTACAAGAGCTGGTTAGAGCGATAATTTCCAAGCTTTTTTATGATTTCGTAGTCCTTTATACTATAATAGGACTTTTAGGTTACGATTAATACAAACTTTAAACTTTTTAAGAGACATCTCAAAGAATAATGAAACCATGGCCGTCCTAAGGGGTAGGTAAGCGCTTTCTTAATCTTCGCCGTATCGCTAATGATATCGGTGTGATTAAGGTGGACGTTAACAAAGTTTATAAGTTTATTGGTACAGAAGACCCCAGGTCTAACAACACTGCGCTTTCCCAGGTGGGGACGCCAATCCAACACCTTGGCACCAACGTACATGGGTACACCATCGCCACTTAAGCTTCACAATTCCGCAACCGTGCCTCCACTAGGGATGTTAAAATAGAATTGCATAGATTAAAGATTTGAAAAAAACGTGTGTGTAATCGCGTTAGAAGTTTTACTCCTTTGGCGTAACAAGATATTTTCAAAAAAAAAAAATTCGCTTTATTCTACGTTTGTAGAAAAAAGTATTTATTACAATGAAAGTTGTATTATAACGCATTATAAGTTAGTTAAATAAAGTTTATTTAAAAATAAAAAAATAAAAAATTCTAATAGACTCATTATTGGTCAACCAAGTATCACTCAACAATAAATTTTGAGATTTATGTATAATTGAATCAATTGAATCGCCAGAATGAGCGACGGTTTTTGTGACGGTGTGCGCGCGCGCATTTTGAAAATTTACTCTCATAATTTTTCCCTAACGCGTCAAAAGAAGTAAACTTAAATAAAAAATATGCTCTTCAATCTACTCCCAACATATTGTTATGATCTAACAAACTCGTTGAAAGTCAAATGATGAACACCTATAAATCTATTTCTATTCACATAGATATAAATACAGCCATACAAAAAAAATGTTAAAGTGAAATGTCTCTCTGGGATTTCGAAATGAGTTTTCATATTAAGCTCATATTATTATTATTATTATATGAATGACATTGAAACCAAACACACGTTTTTAATATAATAACAGAAAGATCTGAAGGTTTGTCAGGGTTTAAGTTTAGAACCCTCATTTTAAGGTCCCCCTGCCCGGCACAGTATATGAGAGAGGGTTATAGCAATGCTATATCATTGACCCACCTTTAGAACTCCCCGGTTCTAACTATGTATAATAATAATCGGTAAATCGTTAATTATTTTATTATAATTTAATTATAATTATATCCAAAGTATACAATTGCAATCTTAATTAAATAAAACAGTAATAAGTCAATTATATTAGTATTTTATGTGTATGATATATTTCCTACTTTATTTTAAATTAATTATTATTATAATTCAATTTGATAATGCATTTTTTATTTTTAAATCGACCCTTAAATATGTAGTCCGCACGACGTCAGGCAGTGGCGTACATAGAGGGTATGCGCAGGGTATGCAGATGATATAAAAGCAAGAAAATCTCTAGTACGTACGTACGTAGTATAAATACTTTAGACTAGACTTTTTATAACTTTTACAATGCCTATTCTTAAGTTTTTTATAACTCGTTTTTGTACCCTCTATTCACGCCTCTGAGTACAGGGATATGTTAAGGGGAATGGTTTTAGTAGTAGTAGAGTTTTTTGTGACAGGTTGTTCGGAGAAGTACTACCAAGCTTATTTCTGCCGCTAAGTAGCATTACCTATTGCAATGCTGTGTTCCGATCTGAAGGGCGTGGGTGCCGGTGTCATTAAATATAAATATAAATAAATATACTACGACAATACACACACCGCCATCTAGCCCCAAAGTAAGCGTAGCTTGTGTTATGGGACGACTGATGAATATTTTTATGAATAACTAGCTATTGCCCGCAACTTCGCCTGGGTTTGATTTTGTTTTTTGATGTGGCATTCAATTTAGTGGTAGTTCTAAAAAATTTAAAGTATTCAGTATCGCTAAGCCTTAAATAAGGGGTTTGCTTGAGGAGTTCTGTCCTCTATCTCCAACCACATTAATCAGATCTACACAAAGTTTGGGCAAAATTAAACACATATTATTACCTCTATAGTACAAAAATAATTATTTAAATTGATTATAATTTTTCGGAGTTATGGTGTAAAATCGTCAAACACTTTCATCCCCTCTCCCAAAGGAACCGGGCTTAATGTCGGGATAAAAAGTATCCTATATTACTTCTAACACTTCCAAGACTATGTGTACAAAGTTTCATGAGAATCGGTTAAGTAGTTTTTGCGTGAAAGCGTAACAAACAAACTTACATTGACATTTATAATATTAGTAGGGATAGGGATAGGGATATACATAAATACTTAGAATATACATATAAACACCCAGACACTGACAAAAATTCATGCTCATCACACAAACATTTTCCAGTTGTGGGAATCGAACCCACGGCCCTGGACTCAGAAAGCAGGGCTGCAAACTGCGCCAATAGGCCGCCAGTAATTACAGGCTCATGAGGCTTAACACCTACGCCTCGTATTGATGGACGTTGCCGTAAGTGTTCCTCACATACCCTGCAAAATGTCGGACCGTATATAGGCGACAGTTTTCCACTTAGCATCATATCCGTCAATTATAACTAAGTATAAAAAAAAAGTTATAGTGGTATTGAACATCAAGGGGCTCTTGGTCGCATAATTATTTTAAACAATGATATTTTTCTGTTACTAAAACCTATTTCTCAAACTTATCGTTTTTTATGCTTTATGTATTTGACTATATAGTAATAATAATAATAAACAACAATTAGTATTACTTAACAATATACAATATCGAATTAAAAATTAAAATTACAGTATAAATTTATTCAAATGGCATGTCAAGAATATAAAATTAAAAGACAGAATAACAAATAAAAATAAAATTAAAAATTACAATGAATAATGATAATTATTAAATTTTTAAAAATAAAATTAAAAAAATAAAAAATACTCCGTGTGTGTGTGCATGTAAACCCACCCAGTGCCTCCAGAACGGGTTATTTAGCTTTCCAGCTAGCGTTTGCAAAATGCTGTTGCTGCTGCCGCGGATCCTGCTCATCAAAGATGCAACTCTCTTCCTCATTACACAATTAAAGTCATCAACGTGAGCATCTGCAAACCTCGCTGCACCAGCGCGGCAACCCCAACAGCATCCTAAGGCCATTAGGTATTATATTATAATAAAAGGCCTCTTTATAATAATTTATTTATTTCAGTCGCTGTCACTGTTCGCTGTCCCGGCGAACTTCGTACCGCGGATAATTTATTTTTAATGAATGTACTTATTATCCTATTCAGGTCTAAGAGGAATCCAAAAAATCAAATATTATAAAAATTGGTCCAGCCGTTCTTGAGTTATAAATGATTTAACTAACACAACTTTATTTTATATATATAGATAATACTTTTCGAATGTTAGTAATTTACTTACCAAAAATTTCGGACGGAGACTCGTTCAACCGCTAGTCTCCATTTTGTACCTAAAGTTGTTTACAAATTCCCAGGCTTGTGGGTGCGGTCTTTGATGTCATTTATTAGATTTCGGACAAGATTTGTGATCTTGTCACATCACAACTTTTATCCTTAATTTGAATTAGTGCTGTGAATTTGAATAACTGGTTGGGAAAGGATGAAGGAACTCTGCATCACACTAATATTACTTAAGTTTGTAAGTACATAAAGTATATTCTTTGTAACTTGCCTTATAATGTAAACCGTCTTTTTTTTACTTTTCAAGTGACTTGAAAATTAATTTGCATAAAAAACCAAAAAAATTTCTACCTTTTAGTTTAATTTTTTAAAAAACCTTTTTGTAGTATTAATATTAGAGAAATCGGCTGAAGATAATGGTTTGAAATTAAAATTTAGATACATGATTCCTGCCTTATCGACTAGGTACATAAAAATTATATAAATTAACAAATTGAAAAATGGAATAACGTTATCAAATTAGTGTATTGTAATCCTCGATTTATCTACAAAGTTTGAACGAAATCTTGAAGAAAGTCAACAAAAGTGCGTGTAAAAAGGAGGAGGTTCTAAATTCGACTGTGTTTTGTATAATTTTTACTCGATAACTGCACCATTTCTAAACCGATTTTGATTCTTTTTTTGCTTGCTACGTTATTAACTCAGAGGTGGTTCCATTTTAATTTGGTGATATATTGCAGGGATCCAGGAGAATCGAGAGGGAAAAAATACTAAACTTAGTATTTTTGAAAGTAACTTGTGTATCTCCTCTCATCATTCGAAAAGCACCATTTGATCAAGTGGAACAGCTGATGAAGACCATGGACGGCCACCAGAACTATAGGTACGATAATTAGATTTACACAGGTTGCGCTTCGATTATGGTATATGGGTGCTAAGCAATTTAAGCTCGTGGAAAAGAAGTGCTCGGAGAGTTAGTTAGCTCGCTTGGCGGCACGCATTTGACAAGCCTCCCACCAGACCAGACCAGAAAGATTATATTCTGTAACTGCCCCTGCCAGGTCAAACTTCCCACCCCGATTGGTCAGATGTCAGTTTAATAGACCTATCAGGGGCCAGGGCTACTATGGATACACTGTACTATGGACTACAGGGATATGATGAACTTATAGCCGGACAGACCAGTTTGGCCGGACATTTGAGTAAAAGGGCCGGACCCAACATTATTGAGGACTTTGTGTCTCAGTATTAGTAGTAAGACAAAAATATACTGCGGGAGCGAGCGACCAACAAGCGACTCGCCTGCGCTCGCCCAAAAAAAAGCCTGACATGCTGTTTGTTTTGGCCGTAATCAAAAAGCCTAACAAAGCCTAATCATTACCGGCTTTATCCGGACGCCTTGCAACGCTAATCGCAACCTATAAGCTACGGAGGCATAATTTTGATGACCACTTAAATATTTCGCCTAATGAAGAGCCTACACTGAGCAATAAAGCATGAATTGTGCAAAGTTAATGAACGAGCGGCTAAAAGGTACCTGCCGAGTGTCTACTAACAATCAACTTGATGTGGGGATGCGCCCACGCATCACTTTACGACGTGCCCGGGTCAGAATGTTCAAATCACAGAGTCAAAAACACTAGAAATGAACCGCGTACCATGCAATAATAATATGCCCAGGGGCTAAACCTGCCGTTCGTTCAACTTTTTTTTATTTGTTAATTTTCTTCACACGTTAAAAATCCCGAATTGTCTCTGCCGGGATCCGGATCCGGAACTCCGACTTAAAGCCACAGCCTACATCACTGCATCATAGACGACCGATTGGCGCAGTTTGCAGCGACCCTGCTTTCTGAGCCAAAGGCCGTGGGTTCGATTCCCACTACTGAAAAACGTATGTATGTGTGATGAGCATGAATGTCTGGGTGTTTATATGTATAATATAAGTATTCATGTATGTTATTCATAAAAATATTAATCAGTCATCTTAGTACCCATAACACAACCTACGCTTACTTTGGGGTTAGATGGCGATGTGTGTATTGTCGTAGTATATTTATGTATTTATTATTTATTTATCATAGACGTAGTAATGACGATTTCAGCCATTGATCATTATCAGTAAATGTATTGAAACATTTGTTTCGTATGTTACATTTATAATAGGTATGTTACATTTTAATTCAATAAATAACCTCTGCATAATTTCTGCTTTTAAGCAGCATTGCTGTGTTCAAGTCTCTAGGGCGTGGTTTCCGGTGTAATTACAGGTAAATGGGACTTAATAATGATGACGACTTACGGATCCGAAACGTGGCCGCTTACTATGGGCCTCATAAGAAGGCTCAGAATCACTCAGCGGGCGAGGGAGAGAGCAATGTTGGGAGTTTCACTACTTAATCAAATCAAGAATGAGGATATCCGTAGCAGCACCAGAGTTACCGACATAGCTCAGCGTGTCGCGAAGCTGAAGTGAAAATGGACGGGGCACACAGCTCTGAGAACCGATGGACGTTGGGGTTCCAAGGTGCTGGAATGGCGACCCCGTACAGGTTAATGCAGCTTTGGTCGACCCCCAACGAGGTGGATAGACGACATCAAGCGAGTCGCTGGGAGCCGCTGGCGACAAGCGGCCCTGGATGGTGGAATTTGGAACTCCCTACAAAAGACCTATGTCCAGCAGTGGACCTATGTCCAGCAGTGGACATAGGTCTAGTGGTCGATGTACACGGGGCGGCACTTTGTAAGACTTTGCATGCCCTGTGAAGTATTGCTCTGCTTATAGGCGATGGTTATAAAAGTCTTAGTGGGGTCACGACAGGTGGAATGGGTTCTCATACAAAAATCGGCCGGTCGTTTACTTTATGTTCTATGGTTCTTTAACACTCATGGCTTTCATTTCCCACAAGTGCACATCTGTAGTTCGAGTAGGTACTTAACAAGATTAAAATGTCGTAGGTAACAAACTTAGGTATTCGTAGTTCGTGAACTGTTGTTTTAAATAGCCACCTGCATATTCAAAGTTATATATTTCATGCTATGTATTAACTTATAAGTACCCAGACATAATGAAACACATAAGTGATAACTTATCTCCTTTGCATAGTATAAAACAAAGTCGATCTTTTAAACTATGTTTTCAGCACTAGAAAGAGTGTTCGAAGCGAAGGTATATATTATGTACCATACATATGCATATTATAAAAGAGAAAATCCAAGAAATTCAATTGTGATTTGTACTGTGATGTTGTAACAAACTTATATTTGTGTCTCATTGCTACGAAAATTGTATATCTTAAAAAAAACAATAGGAAAGTCCGCGATGATATATAATGTTTATCTCCATAGGATATCCCACAACACACACAAGTTAACCATTTTTATCTTTTACATTTGACAAAAAAACTATGGGTTATTTACCAAGCTAATTTAAATGATACGGTATTATTCCATATCCAATTATACATAGAAAGTAGAAAAGATTTAAATTACATAAATTGCACCCGTGCGAAACCGGGTTGGGCCGCTAGTTAAATATATGATGTTAAACATAAGGTACCCTCTTTAAGAAACATTTCACGCCACTAATTGAAGGTGCAGAAAACTCATATTAAAAGCATTCTCGCTCAAACATAACATGGAATTTGCACACCATATAAGCGAAATATTAAATCGTATTCCAAACGTTTTCAAATTAACACATTTCGCGAACACACAAGCTATGGATCCTGCAATTAAATTTAAGAGTGCGCGGATATCGTGCAAAGCTTAAAAAAGCAGTTAAGTTAGACTTTAAAGTTATTGAAATAGAGCGCATTTTGGTGTAAATTATTGGAATGTCTTCTTGGTTAGTATAAAGCAGGCTCGAACCAAATTGGCGTTCAAACAAAGCATGTGTTTGCGACCACCTAAAGCCTTCTTAGAACTGTTACGTGAAGATGGAATCGCTGGTGTTTGCGAACGTTGCTTTCTCCCCTCCATTTTACACCTATCCTATACCTACGGTAGATAGAGAGTAGGTGGCAATTTATTCAAACGAAGTTCCTTAACCGTAACTATCCATAGCACAAATCGTCACTAGCATCGGCAGGAGATAAATATTAGGTATATTCCCCGACTATATCCCCTGAAAAGGTATATAATTATCGTGTCTACCGGCTAAGGCACTGAAACAAGGAATAGAAGAAGTTCACCCCCATTTATTTTTTTACAAACATTATTTGGATATTATTTGTGAAAAAATGTGGGTGAAGATAATTTTTTATCCTTTCCCCAGGGCGAAATTTGCCCATGCTAGCCGTGCAGTACAAATAACATAACTTCTTAAATAACATATTTGTTCTTTCATACCTGGTCTCCCCTACCTATAAAGCCAGATCATTTGCGGCTGTTTGTCCTACACACAACACTACATACACCTAATTTTTCCTGTAAATGTCTTCGTGTAGTGTTTATAAAAAAAACAGCCGCGGACGATCTGACAGAAGGTACGCCCATGCCAACGAGGCAATAAGAATCCTCTCTGGCGCAACGGTGAGCGCTGTGAATTTGACTAGCAGGTCCCGGATTCGATTTCCGGCAGGAGCAATTAATTTCTGAATTTTCTCTGGTCTGTACTGGTGGGAGTTTTTGGCCGTGGCTAGTTACCGCCCTACCGACAAAGACGTGCCGCTAAGCGATTTAGTGTTTCGGTGCGATTTCGCGTAGAAACCGATTAGGGGTATGACTACCATACTACCGAACAGGTTAGCCCGCTTTTTAACACCTAACACCAGCAGAGATTGCAGTCAAGGGCTAACTTGTAGTAAGATAAAAATAAAAGAAACTAATCATGCACCGAAATGGCCGCCAACTCCCCAGCTATACGTAATTGACTTCCAACATAAGTGGGTACTATAAAGTTGTTTGTTAAGGAAGCAATTTCGCTAATTTAATGGAAAACGATTCCTTGTTTGTTGGAATCGTTAAAATTGGCTGCGGAATGGAAAATATAACATTATCTTTGAACACGTGCAAAGCGTACCTAATATTGCCAATATTAGAAACATTAAAACGCTTTTTTTTTTGTTTGAATTTTCTCTGCTCTGATCTCGTGGGAGGCTTTGGCCGTGGCTAGTTTCCGCCCTACATGCCGCTAAGCGATTCAGTGTTCCGGTGCGATGCCGTGTAGAAACCTATTAGGGGTATGATGACTACCGTACTTTCTTTATGTTTCTGTTTTTATTTTATTTTGTATATGTTAATGTTGTGGTATACGAATAAAGAGTTTAATAATAAATAGTACCATATTCCCTAAAAGGTTAGCCCGCTACCATCTTAGAATGCATCTACACTTACCACCAAGTGAGATTGCAGTCAAGGGCTAACTTGTAGTGGAATTTAAAAACAAAAAAAAAACTAAAATGTGATTTTTTCCTTTTTGTGACTAATTTCGGCTACGTAGCAGCCTACGCCTCAGGATGGTCACAGGGCGGGCTTTGCAGGACGTGTTCCAAATATTGGATAGGAGCAGGCGTTACTTTGCGGAAATCCATAATATATTATGAAAATTAAGCTTAATTTGCTATACTCTGCGAACAGCAGGAGAATCTGTATAGTGTAATTTATAGTTTCTTCAATCCTTATACTCCACACCAAACAGAGCTTCGGCAATGTACCTTCTACGCACGTTTCGCTCCGAAACCGGAGAATCTTCAGATGTTGACTTTAAAATGAATAATTGTTAAGGGACGTGTTCCACGCATGCCCTAAGTGTGACTCTGATTATAGGCCTGGAGTTCCACTTACTTTTTTTATTTCACTACAATCTAGCCGTTCTCTAGTCTGGTCTGGCGGGTGGCAAAGACATGCCGCTAGGCGATTTAGCGTTCCGGTACGATGTCGCGTAGAAACTGATTAGGCCTATGGGTTGTAATATAACTGCACCCTAACAGCGGTGATAACCTTTAGGTTAGGACTACGGCTTCACTTTAGGGTAACAGAGTTCGAATCACAGCACGCACCTCTAACTTTTTTAAGCAATTAAAATATTAAAATATGTGCGTTTTTAGCAATTAAAATATCACTGGCTTTAACGGTGAAGGAAAACATCGTTAGGAAACCTGCATGCCTGAAAGTTCTCCATAGTGTTCTCAAAGGTGTGTGGAGTCCATCAACCCACACTTGGTCAGCGGTATAAACCCTACTCAAACTTTTTGTGGGCAAAATGAAACAAAAAAAAATTGAAAATTTATATATTACTAGATGTTGCCCGCGACTTCGTCTGCGTTTGATTTTGTTTTTTGATGTGGCATTGGCATTCAATTGGCATTCAAGTATTCAGTATCGCTAAGCCTTAAATGAGGGGTTTGCTGCTGTCCGCTGAGGAGTTCTGTCCTCTATCTTAAACAACATTAATCAGATCTACACAAAGTTTTGGCAAAATTAAACACATATTATAACCAAAAATTATAATTTGTCGGAGTTATGGTGTAAAATCGTCAAACACTTTCATCCCCTCTCCCAAAGGAACCGAGCTTGATATCGGGATAAAAAGTATCCTATATTACTTCTAACACTTCCAAAAATATGTGTAATAAATTTAATGAGGATCGGTTAAGTAGTTTTTGTGTGAAAGTGTAACAAACAAACTTACATTGACATTTATAATATTAGTAGGGATAGGGATGTTGAAGTACTTTTGATTCTGTCTTGTTTTTCTTTTATGACAAATAACGCATTTTTTCATTTTTCTTTTTTCATTGTGGGAGGAGGCCCGTGCCCAGTTATGGGCCGGTAAGAGTTTATGATGATGACATCCTAACTAAGGTTAGCCCGCTACCATCTTAGACTGCATCTACTCTAATCACTTACCACCAGGTGAAATTGCAGCCAAGGGTTATCTCACTCAACAATTCAGTGGATAACACGATGTACATACTCAATATAGGATAGGTATAAGGGCAAGGAATTAGTGTTTCAAATAAAAAACGAGATTAAAAAGTCATTTATCTTAATTTATTTATTGTTTAATTTCACATACGCGTCACTTAAAACTAAAGTCACTGCACTCTTCCAGTCACACCACAAAAACTTCACTATGGCTTTACAGTTCAATCTAAAGCTGGTCGCACATTACTTCACGAGCCGTAACCATGCAACGCAATTGTCAGGATATACGAAAGACGTTCAGAACCCATGGTATAGTAAAAGGTTTCAATAGGACTTGTTTAGGTAATTCCTCAGACCGGTTAGTGTAAAACTTGTGAACATAATTAAATGATAGCAGTTTAGAACTTAAGAAGGCTGGCTTTGAGAATATTGACAGAGTTGAATGACCGCTAGTGTTCGATATTGCAATCAATGAGCATATTTTCCAATTTTCACTGAGCCTATTTACACATGTAAAAATTATGAAAACGGTTCAACCTAAATAAATAACGGTAATATGGAAGCTGGTTTTCAAGTTAATTTCAACAAACGTGACGTCGTAATCTTTCCATAGAGTAATAATGAACTACGTATTAGAGCAGGGCACATGGGTCTTACTACCACTGCATTATTATTTCAAACCAAGTTTCATCTGTAAAAACCTTGACGTTCCTCGAATAAGTATTATTAGTCTTACCAAAAGCATCCACTGTTAAAATAATACTGCGTTAAGCGATAGTAGTAAACACCCTGATTATCACCTAGTGACTGTGATCACTATAGTGACAGTCTTAACCACAAATTGTGACGCGGTTTATTATATCGGTGTAAAAATCTATATGAAATTAAGATATCAATACCATATAAAAAAAAGATCTGTAATGTGAAGTATAGATGCACTGTGTAATTTATAATAATATCACACAATAATGCATTTATTTAGATTTTCTTGAATGATTCGTAGTCTTCGGTACGCGGGAATGCATTTCTAGATTAATTTATTTAAAGTGACACTACACCATAAAGCGTCTCGCAAGGTGCTTTGCGTTCTTCTCTTATACGTAGACATTAGAACATTACTTACTTACTCTCTCTTTCTCTATCTCTCTTATTTATCTCTATTCGTTGATCCCAGTGTAGTTTAATTCGCGAGCGTACAAAAGTTATACCAGGGGTGCAGAACGTCGCGGAGGTAGCCACTACTTGGGCTTGGTCTCCTGGTCGGTGACGTAGCGGATGTACACGATGTCCTCAGGCTTGGGCTCCTCGACCTGCGAGTCGTCGAGCTGCGAGCACGCGATAGCAAGCGCCGAGCCATCATGCGAGAAACAGAGGGACGACACCGCCGTGTTGTACCTACAAGTACAAAACGATCAGTCACAGACTATTTATTACCTGTGTGACGGTCACAGATAATGAATTCTGTTTTCTTCAACAACAGAATAAATTCACGATTTGAACAACAGCTTTTCATTTATAATAAACAATTTACAACAAAAATATTAATAAATGGCAGTGGGGTGACGGCAGATCAGAATATTAAATTACCACCCCCCCCTCTTCGCCCCATAGGTGTCGTACGCGATGACCGAGGGAATATAACCGAGAACGGACAGCATCCACTCTGCTACTATTCAAAAATATCTCTATTCAAGTAGGCCATAGATGACACTGATGATGCGTACATGACATAAATTATTTGTCCATGGTAGTGAGATGGTGGCGATAACCGTATTCGTAAACTTAAAACTAAAGCTGCGAGGGTTCCAAACGCGCCCTCGTCTAAAAATCCCAAAACAACCTTAGCTAGGTGTTGTTTTTTGCCATCACCATCTCACATTGTTATTTAAATTATTAGAAGAGCAAACTGTTTAAAGATATAATTTACACCCAAGCTTTTTTATTAATTACATAGTCCTTTATACGACTTTTCTGTAAGCTTACGTTTAATATAAACTTTGAACTTTGAAAGAGACATCTCCATGTTTGTCAGAGACGTCAAAGGGTAGTTTATTCTAAAATTGAATTATTAATTTTATGTAACCTAGTATATTGCACTGCAAGTTTATTCTTATTATCTTATATCTTATGTGCAAATTATTCCAGTCACATTCTTCTACATTTAGAAATATTTATATGAACTTTTTTATACATTTCAAATATGGATTGATGATATACTGTCATTATTTTATCATCTTTAAGTTTATATCTCAATGACTCTAGGACCCATTTAGTATATCGCGCGAGCATCCCTCTTCCCTTAGCTCCCTCAGCACGAGAGCAGTGAAAATATCAGCAGCATCATCCCATAATAAACTTCCATATGACATAATGCTGTAAACTAAAATAGACTAGCCTAGCAGTTTTTATGTCCTTCATATCGTATCCTCTTTACTGCAGGAGAACTGAGCCTGTTCAATAAATTATTTATTATCTACTGTCTAATCACCAACCATGTCAGCGTAGTGATTATGGACAAACTCTCCCATTGAGATAGGCTTTTAGTCCAGCATTGGACTGTCACTGGTTATTGATGAAGTAATAAAAACATTTTTTTAGATCCATATTTTACTAAACAAACAACTTAGACCTATGTTTGTTCCTAAGAACCTTAAAACCTACTTTCGCCCACTAGCACTGACAAGTCTACAAGCCAACAATATTACATATTGACGGCCGACTGGTGCAGTGGACAGCAACCCTGCTTTCTGAGTCTTGTGTGATGAACATGATTGTTTTTCAGTGTCTGGGTGTTTATCTGTATATTATAAGTATTTATGTTCATAATAATATTCAACAGCTATCTTAGTACCCATAACACAAGTTACGCTTACTTTGGGGCTAGGTGACCATGTGTGTATTGTCACAGTATATTTATTTATTTATTTATTTATTAATAATTTGACAAATGAAATATCGAAAATTATCAAATTATTACCACTATAATAATATTTTCATCACTATAATCATATTATTAGCATGGACATATTGTACCCATTTTTCTTTTTAAAAAAATCAGAATGAATGGTTATGGAAAGACAGATCATGACGATTCAATTGATTACAATGTTATTCTAAAACATGTACTACGATTTTTAAAATGAATACCTGTGGAACTGACAGAGCCTCTTCTTGTTGAACCCATCCCAAATGTTGACATACCCATCTGAGCCGCCGGTGGCAAATGTATTGTACACAGAGTGGAAACTTATAGCGTTCACTGGGAAGATCTTCTCTAAGCCTGGAAACAAATAAATAATATGTTTGCAAGAAAAACATATTCAGTGCTCAAAAAAGCATCTTAATTGGCCCAAGTGTATTTTAGGAAACTTAATATTTTATTGGTGGTTTTGAATCAAAACTTTTGATAGCAATGTTTTTAAATACCAGCCTAAAGATTGTCTGATAGAAGATATAATATTATGATAGTTCTTTAGCAAAAAGACTATCTTTATGGAACTACATTGAGTCAAGTTGTGTTCAACTTTCTGTACAGTACAAAATAGCACAACACAACACAACACAAAATGACATCCTTTATATTCCATATTTTATTCAGAAGCAAGAGTAAGAACTAATTTTTTTTTTATTTAAAGGTAAGTTACATACCACCTTCTTTTATCCTGTGACACTTAAAGGCATATTTCTTTTTCTGAACTTCTGGATTGCTATCTAGATATTCCACAGCCACTCTACCCTCTATCGAACTTAGCACATATCCTTGTTTGTTAGGAAATACTCGGATGCACCTAGTCTGGTACTTTAGGGAGGACTCTCTCCGCTGATTTACATGTCCCATGTTGCGGACGTCCCACACGAAGATCTTGCGACCAGATGTGCCTACTACAAATTTTTCTCCAACTATACTCATTGTATATACCTGGAACAACATAATACACAATGTAGATAATATTTTTACCTACTTGATAATTATAGCTCTACTCTTCACACTACTTACTCTTTCATTCCCCTGGTTATAAGTTCCAACACAGTTAGGCACTCTGCTGTCCCACATCTTGACGGTGCCATCCCAGCTGCCCGTCAGCACTGCGTTAACTTCGCTAGCAAACTCCACACATCTGATAGCACCTTTATGTTCTCCTAGTATTGTCTCGTTTGTTGCGTTCAGGTCATACATTTTGAGTGTCTGGTCTAAACCACCACTATAGGAGTGGACTGCATCCTGTAAACAGTAAGCACATTATAAATAAATATAATATGACAAGACACACATTCCCATCTAGCACCAAAGTAAGCCTAGCTTGTGTCATGGGTACTAGGATTATTGTTGAGTATTTTTACGAATAATATACATAATAAACCCCCAGACACTAAAAAAGATGTAGTGACTGCAGTATCATTGAATCAGTTCAAGAATAGACTGGACAAACATCAAAATGACAAAGAGCACAAGAAATGATATAGACGCATCAGCAAAAGCTTTTTAGTCTATTATATAATAAAGATAATAATTATCACAGGAACTTGTTGAACTTGAATGAAACCAGTTTGCATGCTATGCATTCTTATAACTAGCTTTTTCTTATAACTAGCTTTGTGGGTGAAATTTTTGTTTACTGCTTGCTTATAAAACCGAGGCAAAGCTCAGCAGTTTGAATATTTAAATTTTAAATAGCAGTAAGCAGTAGTTACAATATCACTGTACAAGGAAGAGGTATCTGTGTTGCTGACAGCCTAGTTTTGGTACTTAGAAGCTACGTAGGTCCCTTACTACTGAGGCCAGTAAGGGTTCTTTCGTTGCCACAAGGTTTCTGCTCAATTACTATGCTAGACAACTTTGTTAGACCTATGTATGACTAAACTTACTCTGTGTCTGTTCTATATTGTCTTCAAACCAGTTCTTATGTAACTAATATTGTAATTGATGGACTGATGTTAATGATGATGTGTAAATAGGATGTTTGTTACTCAATCAGACATTCATAATTTCTTGGATTACAAGATTGAATACTTACAAACAGGAATGAATTATAGGCATTATTTCTAGTCTTGTACATTTATTTTAGTAGGTCTGTGTAGTTGTCTAAACGATTTAAGGTTAGAAAAGCGCGGTAATAATAAACAAAGTCTTACCCTAAAGCAAACATCAAGCACCGGCAGTTCATGGCTGTATTTGTGTCTCTCGATGTTGGCTGAAACATCGTATAGCCTCACAGAACAGTCCCATGATGATACTAGAAGAAACTGATTTGATTTTGGGGCAAATTTCACACTCGAAATCGCATCTTCCGGAAGGCTCTTAAGTTTAAATTCTGTGCGGGACTCCGCCACCCGCGTTACTGTCATTGTGGAAGCAATTTTGTTGGTTATTTAAAAGTAATTAAAAATTATAAGCTCCGCTATGTTTTCACTGAAAAACGTAAATAAAATCAACAATACTGTATGCCATCACAAAAATTCACCCAATTTTTTACCACTTTTACCACTGGTCTGCTTTGACTTTTAAGTTTCACCACAGATTGTAATTTTTAACAAAACACTTTACTAACTGTCGTCTGTGGCACTTGCTTTTAGTCTTATCTATAAATTATTCATTTATTTTATCACATATTAAATCCAATCCAAATAGGTCCAGTGTCTAAGAATCAGAACCATACTTTAAAACTTTGCTTGATAAATTACCGATACCTAAGCCCATGTCAATGACGAAATTATTACAAAAAACGTCCATCTTAGTCTGAAGATCAAATTAATAGTGATTGTATACTCATTGATTATATTCACAGACAATTCGGTCAATTTTTAATTCGTTTACGAAATGAACGCCACTGAAATCAAATTGATTAACTAAAATACTATGATTACTTTTGTCGTAAATCAAAATAGCAAAAGTTAAATCGTAAATTTTTATTTTATTTGGTACTTCTTTTAAACAGTACATATTTTTATTCAAGGACAAGTGTTATTTGATTACTGAACGCAACCGTACAATTGTCATGTTTGTGATGAGGTGTGAAAAGATCTTAGTATTGCTGAAATGAAATGAAATCACGTAAATCGCAAGTTTAATAGTGTTTTGTGATGTTAAATTAGTGCTTTTAAGATAAGTGCAACAAATCTACGAATACAATACAACAGTGCCTCAATATAAATGATATCTAATCACTACGAAACCACCGCGCAGCCAAGTCGAATCCGATTGGACCGAATGGAGTGATCAAATATAAACTAACGATGCAAACCAATCTGAAAACTAAAGAGATGTTTATAGTCAGAGCGTTGGAAAAAATACTAGCCGATAAGGACATCAAAAGATCATATCACAGCCAGTTGAAAAAGTCCTGTGAAGTGGCCCTAGGTAAAACACCATTTTGACACTTCATTGTAGAGATAACAGCTAAGTGTCGATATATTTATATGGCTACGATTTCACTAATTAAATTATGCTACAAAATTAAACGAGTTTTTTATAACATCACATGTAAAATGTGACTGGTAAGCAACCTTGGCCATTGAGTTGAGAGACCTGCTGTGTAACTATTATCTGTGATGTTTTGCATAATAATCCCACACCAATAAATTTTCGATAATAAAGTGCCCATGGATGTCTTAAGTCAAACATAACATCTAGTTTTTCTCTGATATCTTAATAATCTTATGCCTTACAATAAATACAAATAGATTATGAAATCAAAGTAGAAAGCAAGGACATTTACATAATTTTCAATGAATATGGCAAGAATAATTAAATGTTAAATGAGTTACCTAATGTTTTTGATGATTTAAACATTTTTTTAAAAAATCAATACATTGTTTCAGAGGAAATAAAAGCAGAACTTAAAAATGGAGGTCAAGTTGAATCACCGGAGAGTCCATCATCGGGCACTCTCCCACTTCCTAAGAATGACGCTTCTAACATCATCAAGGCTGAAAAATACTTCCTTCCATTTGAACTGGCCTGCCAGAGCAAAGCGTCCAGGATAGTTGTTACAGCTTTAGATTGCCTACAGAAACTCATAGCTTATGGTCATCTCACTGGAAAAATTCTTGATTCAACTACTCCCAGAAAACTGTTAATTGATAGGATTGTTGAAACAATTTGCAGTTGTTTCAATGGACCACAGACTGACGAAGGAGTACAACTACAAATAATTAAAGCTCTTCTCACTGTCATAACAAGTCAACATGTTGAAGTCCATGAAGGTACTGTACTACTTGCAGTTCGTACTTGTTACAACATTTACTTGGCTAGTAAAAATCTTATCAACCAAACAACAGCAAGAGCCACTCTCACACAGATGCTAAATGTGATTTTCACAAAAATGGAAAACCAGGCAATAGAAACTGAACAACAACAACTGAACAGTCACCTACCTGAACATCACCATAGAATACCCAATGGCACTTTAACCACAGAGGATGGAGCAACTCCAACAAATAAGGAAACAACTAGACATGAAGAAGTTGATGAAGTTTTGGAAGCCAAAATGATAGCTAAGCAAATAGTTGACTCTGTTATAGATAATGCAATTATTATTGCTTCAAAGAAAAATTCTGAAGAATACAGTCAAAATGGTCCTGACAATATTGAAAATCCATCAGATAATGGTAGTATTTCTCAGGAAAGCAATGGACAAGCAAATACTGAATCATCTATGACTAGGATCCCATCACAAGAAAGTGTTGATGTTGCATCAGAAAATGACAACTCAGTGACTGCTAAGTTTACACATGTCTTACAAAAGGATGCATTCCTAGTCTTCAGGGCTCTATGTAAATTGTCCATGAAGCCTTTACCTGATGGTACGCCTGACCCTAAATCACATGAATTGAGATCTAAAATTCTGTCTTTACATCTACTTCTTTCTATCCTACAAAATGCAGGCCCAGTGTTTAGAAACAATGAGATGTTCATAACTGCTATCAAGCAATACCTTTGTGTTGCATTATCAAAGAATGGTGTCAGCTCAGTGCCTGAAGTATTTGAACTGTCGTTAGCCATCTTTTTGGCCTTGCTACAAAACTTTAAGGCACATCTCAAAAAACAAATTGAGGTATTCTTCAAGGAAATTTTCATGAACATTTTGGAAACCTCAAGTTCCTCATTTGAGCATAAGTGGATGGTGATTCAAGCTTTGACAAGAATATGTGGAGATGCCCAGAGTGTTGTGGATATTTATGTAAACTATGATTGTGATTTGTCAGCTGCTAACTTGTTCCAAAGGCTTGTTAATGATGTGTCTAAAATTGCCCAAGGAAGGCAAGCTTTGGAATTAGGAGCCACACCTAACCAAGAAAAATCTATGAGAATTAGAGGCCTTGAATGCCTGGTGTCAATATTAAAATGTATGGTAGAATGGAGTAAGGAGTTGTACATCAATCCAAATATGCAAACTACATTAGGTGAGAGACCAGTAAAAGAAGATACAGACCATCAAAGCATCAAATCCCATGGAGGTTCAAGCCTTAGCTTGGTTTCTACAGGATCTAGTAATATTGGTAATAGAGAAACCCTAGATTCACCTGAACAGTTTGAAGTTTTGAAGCAACAAAAAGAAGTGTGGGAAACAGGTATTGATCTCTTTAACAGAAAGCCAAAGAAAGGAGTAACGTTTTTGCAAGACCAAGGATTACTAGGAACATCTACAAAGGAAATAGCTGAATGGTTGATAACAGATGAAAGAATAGATAAAATATTTATTGGTGAATATTTAGGTGAAAATGATGATCATTCAAAAGAAGTCATGTATGCTTACGTTGATTCAATGAACTTCTCTAATATGGATATTGTTGCTGCTTTACGACATTTTCTAGAAGGTTTCCGATTACCAGGCGAAGCTCAGAAAATTGATAGACTAATGGAAAAGTTTGCCGCTCGCTATTGTGAATGTAATCCTACTAACACATTATTCACAAGTGCAGACACAGTATATGTATTAGCATTTTCAATAATAATGCTTACAACTGATTTGCATTCACCACAAGTAAAGAATAAAATGACAAAGGAACAATACATCAAACTGAATAGTGGCATAAGTGACAATAACGATCTTCCGCGTGAGTACTTATCACAGATTTACGATGAAATAGCTGGCCATGAAATTAAAATGAAAAACACATCTAAACCTGGAAAACACATGATCGCTAATGAAAAGAAACGCAAGTTTATTTGGAATATGGAAATGGAACAAATATCTACTGCTGCTAAGAATTTGATGGAATCGGTATCACACGTTCAAACACCCTTTACTACCGCAAAGCATGTTGAACATGTGCGACCCATGTTTAAAATGGCCTGGACACCATTCCTTGCTGCATTCTCTGTAGGGCTTCAAGACTGTGATGACCCCGAAATTGCCTCCTTATGTCTAGATGGTATTAGATGTGCTATTCGCATTGCATGCATTTTTCACATGTCACTTGAAAGAGATGCGTATGTCCAAGCCTTAGCAAGATTCACTTTGTTGACTGCAAACTCGCCTATCACAGAAATGAAGGCCAAAAACATTGATACAATCAAAACCTTGATAACTGTGGCACATACTGATGGAAACTATCTAGGATACAGTTGGTTGGATGTGGTAAAGTGCATTTCGCAGCTAGAACTAGCGCAACTAATCGGAACTGGTGTGCGACCACAATTCTTATCGGGGTCGGGGATCAAACCGCAACCAGATGCACTAAAATTCAGCCTAATGGCGTTGGATCCAAGCGTAAAAGAACACATTGGCGAAACGAGTTCACAGAGTGTGGTAGTGGCAGTAGATAGAATATTTACGGGATCTACTAGGCTTGACGGAGATGCAATTGTTGACTTTGTGAAAGCTTTATGTCAAGTATCATTAGACGAGCTGAGCCATCCTACAAATCCTCGAATGTTTTCCTTACAAAAGATTGTTGAGATCTCATACTACAACATGGGACGTATCAGATTGCAATGGTCTCGTATTTGGCAAGTGCTTGGGGACCACTTCAATAAAGTTGGCTGTAGTAGCAATGAGGATATCGCATTTTTTGCAGTGGATTCTTTGAGACAGTTGTCTATGAAATTTATAGAAAAAGGTGAATTCGCTAATTTCAAATTCCAAAAAGATTTCTTAAGACCATTCGAGCACATAATGAAGAAAAACAGCTCGCCGACAATACGAGACATGGTTGTCCGCTGTATTGCACAGATGGTAAACTCTCAAGCGCCAAACATAAAATCTGGGTGGAAGAATATATTTTCGGTATTTCATCTGGCAGCCAGCGATCAAGACGAAGCAATCGTCGACTTAGCATTCCAGACTACAGGCAAGATTATAACAGAGCTGTATGATAAACAATTCCCAGCAATGATAGATTCATTCCAAGATGCCGTTAAATGTCTATCTGAATTCGCATGCAACGCTAAATTCCCTGACACGTCAATGGAAGCGATAAGGCTGGTTAGATCTTGCGCAACAGCTGTGGGCACGTCGCCACACCTGTTCGCGGAACACGCTGGGCTCGAAGGAGAGCCGGGTGCACTCGAGGAAGACAGGGTGTGGTTGCGAGGATGGTTCCCACTTCTGTTTTCACTTTCCTGTGTCGTGAGCCGTTGCAAGCTCGACGTCCGAACGCGGGGATTAACTGTCCTCTTTGAGATTATTAAAACGCACGGCGATTCATTCCGTCCCCATTGGTGGAGAGATTTATTTAATATACTGTTTAGAATATTTGACAATATGAAATTACCTGAGCATCAGTTGGAAAAAAACGAATGGATGACTACGACATGCAATCACGCTTTGTATGCTATCGTAGATGTCTTCACGCAATACTTTGACATTCTCGGCTCTCTTCTTCTGGAACAATTGTATTCGCAGTTGCATTGGTGCGTTCAGCAAGATAACGAACAACTAGCGAGATCCGGTACTAACTGTTTGGAAAATCTAGTCATATCCAACGGAACCAAATTCGGTGAAGAAACTTGGAGTAAAACTTGCCAGATTATGTTGGATATATTTAACAGTACGTTGCCTACTACCTTACTTACGTGGAAACCCGACGAAAACGAAGACGGGGAAACACCTCACGTGCGTCACGGAATTCTCAAAAAACCACAAGGTGGCGACGAAATTAAATCGTCTAATCGTATTTTCAACAGTCTTTTGATTAAATGCGTAGTTCAACTAGAACTTATACAAACTATTGACAATATTGTGTTTTATCCTGCCACATCCAGAAAGGAAGACGCGGAAACATTGGCTTTGGCCGCCGCAGAATTGACTGGTGGCACTCCTGGTACAGAACAAGAATGTCAGCGTGAAGAGCAAGGCATGTATAGGTTACTGAGCTCACCCCATTTGCTGCGACTCGTGGAATGCTTGATGTGCAGTCATCGGTTCGCGAAGACGTTCAACACTAATAATACCCAGAGAAATGTGCTCTGGAAAGCTAACTTCAAAGGGTCTGTGAAGCCCAACATGTTGAAACAGGAGACCCAGTCACTGGCGTGTGTGCTCCGGATATTGTTCAAGATGTACAGTGACGAGGCTCGCCGGAGCCACTGGCCGGCTGTGCAGAAGAGTCTGATAACCATATCCTGCGAGGCTCTCGAATATTTCGGTTCGTTGACGAACGAAGCTCACAGGGATGCGTGGACATCGATACTACTACTCATCCTAACGAGAATCCTCAAAATGCCCGACGAAAGAGTAAGTATTTTTTATTTTCCTTTTCACCCCACTACAGAAGAGTTGTTTAGTACTGAGTGGAATTTAAGAGACCATGTATTTCCGTACCTATTTGTTTATTATTACTTTTGTGGGGCTTTTTATTATTACTTTTGAAATCTCAATGAGTACTTCTTGTGCATCCAAAACTTATTTACGATTACGTCACAGTTTCACAATCTATTATCGAGACTCAGGTACCTGTTCTCTTATCACAAATTCTACTAATCGCTTAACATTATTTTATTGAGAAAACATGTTTTCTATTAATGTGTATCTAGTAAAGTGAAAATGCTGAACTGATTTCATTTACCTAACATTAATCCTTGAAAGTTTTGATAATACCTGTGAGGCAAACAAGCCAAGATAAAAGCTTTTCAAACATACAGTAACATCTACTTACCTAATATAGATAGCTCGTTTTCCTGTGACGTCTTTTCTAATGCAATGCGCACGCGCAACGGAAGCTAAGTTTAGTATTCTATGCCAAACCTACGGCTATCTGAGGAAAAAGATTATAAATTCGACGCTAAGCCATGCTCTAGCCACTATTACCATATAATTATTATCTGTATGCGAATTGCGTCCGATAAGATGCTCATAATAGTGCTATTTAGTTAAATACCGGAATATAATTATGAATAAGGATATTGTACCGCGCACATAATTAGCCTTTATAGGATAGTTGACTAATTCTTAATAATTTTAATAATAATTTTTCTTAGTGTCCATGTGTTATTCAAAAAATAATTTATTTCAAGTACCCGTTCATCAAGCTAGTTACAGATTGGGTTATATAGCACTTATGCTAGATTAACCTCATCACGCTTATCCCAGTAACGTATAAGAAACCGCAGGGTGCGGCTAGTTTTATTCAGTATAATATAATACTATAGGTTTGTGGTAATTTTACCTTAATAAAAATCATAACATTTTAACTTATGTTGCGATTAGATAAGGAATGGAATTCTTAGGTTTTAAGTTGTTGCTTCTATAGCTTGAGTGTGTGAAGGATTTGATCCATAATAGGTAAATTAGTAGGTACCGATTTACTTAGCAATATTATCACTGTCTGGTAACACCAACTGAACCAATAACGGAATAAAATGTCACGAATTCAAATTCATCTTCGATCATTCCTATAAATACAGTTTCATGATATTTTTTTTACTGTTTTGAAACGTATCCGTGATATACACGCGCGAGGGAGAGCGTTATGCTGATTGCCGTAATGGCGTTCGTGTGTCCCACACTAGCCTCGTGACATCACAGGAGAGCAGGTTAAGAAGACTTCGGGCTAAGGAGGAACTTTGTTCTTGATTATGTCGCAAAATTAAAGCAAATTTTTCTCATATTTTTCAGAGATCATTTTCACCTTTAAATAATAACAGTCGACCTGACTCCATCAATTCAACTGTATTTACCGTGTCAATTACTATTTTTCCAGTTTGCGGCGCACGTATCGAGCTACTACCCGATGCTCTGCGAAATCACCTGTTTCGACCTAAAACCCGAGCTTCGATCGGTCTTGAGACGCGTCTTTATACGCATCGGACCCGTCTTCAATATTATATCTAACACGCAATAAATTGCTTATCGGTTTACAAAAAAAATGGCCTTATAGTTGAGTAGGTTAAAGTATGACTTTGATGTTAATAAATAATAATTAACTGCCGGAAATAAAGACGAATCAGCCTCTACGGGAACTAATACAATAAACTGTTGTTACTTGTACAGAGTAAGTGAAGGCACGACGACAGCGTCCGCAGTGGCGTGATATACGCACGCAGCAGACCTTTTGCGTCCTAGCTGTGACCAATCACGACAATCGCTCAAACCGGCGCGTCTTGTAATTGGTCGTTAATATACACGCCAGCGCGGACGCTTATGGAAGCCTCTGTTTGCATGCCTTAGTCACATAGTTGTTAGTTCGGTTATACACAAATTTTAAACAATACTTAATTGCCAGGTAACTAGTGCATTAACCACAATTCTCTAGATTGACTATTACACTAGTCCGCTAATGGTTAATATACGTAATAAACTGCGCTGGTTGCAAATGTGATAATCACAAGTTTTCCACCATAAAAAGGTATGAAAGGCCTTTAGAGCTCTAAAAGTCTAAACTGAACTAAATTGGCAGGTTTAAGACCTATCTTTTTCGTTCCATATGTTACCTGTGGAAGAGAATAGCTGTAATGATAGATGTCGTAAAGTGCCGACAACAATGCATTCTGATCATTGAATCGTTGCCTAGTGTACACAAATCCCAGCCTTTTCCACGTAGTACATGATTAAAAGGGTGACATTTCTAGTCTACTTGCCCGAAGTTAATAAATAATCGATTTAATCCAAAATCTTCAGATGACACTTTGAGTTAAGTGCTATTACAAGCTAGCACAAGATAATGCTAAGCTATTCTTTTATAGCAGAACAAGTTTGCACTACTTGATGCAATCTGAAATGTTTTTATTATTATTAATTTCGGACGTTTGTTTAGTGTAGAGATTTGTGTACAACCGCATTGGCGCCATTTGTGTAGATTTATTTAAAGAAAAAAATCCCTTAAAGTAAACTAATAGGTCCAAAAGATGCGTAAAATTCTTTCTCTCTATTCTTTGTGGAAAAGGACTGCACTATTTTAATACTTGCCACTAGTGCTTAGCGAGCTGTGTAGAACAAGGTGTACAAAGCGTAAGGATGAACACTACTAGGTCTTCCTAGGATAAAACGCCTTCCTAGTAACTTAAACCGAATGAGCCTTTGTACTGTACTGAGGTATAAAATAATTCCGTTCGAACATTGAAAAGCAAATTAATTGTTTAAGCAGTCGTAAAAGGGACTCGATTTTGACGGTCCAAGTGTGGTTTAAATGTCCCCATTACTTTTAAGATGCTTCTCATAATTCAGTGGTCAGTCCCCGTGGAGAGGAATGTCTGTCTGTAGTTTATGAAACTGTTTTGATACCTAGTTATATGCAGATTCATACACTACGTAATCTACACTCGTATCATAAAACTCCTAACTTTTTTGATTTTGTCATAAGAAAAGTTTATTGAAATAAATCTAATTTTTCGGGATGCAATGTACTTTGTAATTGCTTTTTTATTGATAAAGAATTATTTTTGTTATGAATACATTTGTAATTTCCACATCCCACTAGCTCTAAAACATGCTGAACATTGCAATGTTTGCTTTTTCTGGATTTAATCTGAACTTGAAAAAAAAATTAGCTAGCTTTGTCTGTACCTAACTTAGATCTCTTGTTGCACAAACATTTTATTATTTACATAGTTATTAGAGAATTACGATATTGAAATATGACAATATTCATTATTTAATTCAGAATCGTAAATTTAAAGATACAAGTGTAGATAAAAAATAAAAAGCATTCGTTAATTTCGTAAATAATAATTGTAATGTAATGACAGCAATCAGTACTTCACTAGTATTAAAAGTGATCTATTAAACTTAGGATGTAGCACATAGTCTTATTGTCTAATTTATATAAATTATTTGATTATCAAAGTTAAAAAATTAAATTGTATAATAATAAAAAAATCCTAGGATGTTGTACCTATAAATTATAGTTTATTCTGTATATTTGAAGTTTTTACAATATTTGGGAGGCTGAATTCACTCTCTGCTGCTCGCTTTCCCTCTTGTTTCTAGCTAGACTGATACAAACTGTGATTGTGATGTTTTTCACAGCTTTCCGTGTTTTCATTTCCATTATCCTATTGAGTGATTTCAGAACTCGCAAGCAAACTGATTATATTGTCACTTATAAATAAAATAATACATTTAGTAAATGTTTATAATTTATATCATAACCCGATCTTCAAATGCTTTTTCAAGCGATGCAATGTCCCAAATGACTAGTTGGCCATCAAGGCCTGAGGTGCTTAGCTTGACCGCATCTGCTTTTGTTCCTTTATAAAGGTTAATACATGTTATCGCATTCTGGTGTATGGAGTCCAACAAGGTATCGCTAGTTTCAATCCGGGCGTGACGATCTAATGATTGGAATTTTTTCATAGCAGACAACCCACCTGACTCCTTTCTCTGGGTATTATCTAGCTTGGCAACAAATTTAATTTCATCCCCTTCATGGCAGTAGAGTAATGGAATGCAGCTATGACCTGCCACTATCAGGTTATTATTTGAAATCCAAATACATCCCAAGAATGGCAGATATTCAGTCTTAAGTTTCATGACTGCTTTCCCTTGTGCAGCATCTGCTATGTTGATCGAGCTATCGTGGCCCACCCAAGCAACTTTATTCCCATCCGCAGAAAATGATACACTATGCACCCAACCACTTCCAGTCGAGCGAAACTCTGCTAAAAGTTGCCCCAAAGGTAACTTAGATCCCCATACATTAGGTCCTGGTTGATCCTCAATATCTTTTATATATGCAGAAAAAACGCGCACTTTAAAATCGGTTGATCCCGCAACAAGTAAAATGTTGTTTGGATGCCAGTCCAGGGAAGTTACAGTTGAACGTATAGGTTTCTTAATATGCTTGGAGACCCACCAATTGTTTTCCTTCTCAAAGTAACAAATAGAGATTAAACGGGCACCTGAGCCAACAGCAAACTTGTTTTCCATAGGTGACCATTTTACACAAGTTGCTGCACGATTAATACGTAGTAGCACAAGTGTTGTTGACCATTTGCCATCTTCACCTTGAGTCCAAACATATGCGTTACGATCTACTGAACAGGTAACAATTCGGTTAGTATTGGGCGCCCAGTCGATTCCCATAACTCTCATATCATGTTCAACAAGGTTATTGGTCTGCTTCCATTCACTACCCTCCTTTTGGTATATATGGACTTCATTATTGTTGGGAGAGAAGGCAATTTCTGAAATAAGTAAAAGTTGATTTAACTAATAGCCTATAAAATAACATTTTTACAGCTGAATTCTACATTCAAGATATTTCAGTTTATAGCAGATAATGTGTGAACAACAGATGTGTGTAGATTGGCTCCATTGAAAACTATTGAAAGATAAAACTTGCTTGTGGAGGTGCAGCCAAATTTATGATAAAACTAATACAAGCAGAGAACCAGTTTTTCTTATTGATAAAGTCAACCTATCACTATATGTGGCTTTCCAGAAGCCAAGGCAGAAAATCATACAGCACATCAGTGATCAGCCATGGAGATCAATAAAAATTCCTTGTTTTTAAAAACTAAAAATAAAATATTCTTCGAGTATTATCATTCAGCCAGTGAAACAAATGCTTAAACTTTATGAGTTGTAAGTTATTTGTGAAAATACTAAGTATGTACTGCAAGGTACTGAGCCAGTTTTACATTGCCCTATTATCATTCCAATAGATAAAACATGATTTAAGTCTAATCACACCCCTTTATTTATAATTTGACTAGTTGCTACATTTTCATTTCACTCTTTCTCCCAAGATTGGTCATCGAGTATTCTAACCTTGCACCATTCTATGATAAGCTGTCAATCCTGTTGAGGACACCTTACATGTAATTAAGCCCCCACACACAAATATTAGAGCTACATGGTGAGCCTGAGCTCTAAGTCCCACACTCCTCCAAGAGAAGTCTCTGCCCAGTAAATACACTAAAATACACAATACACTAAAAGGCTTGTGATACTGAGTTGCTACGCATAGAGTACTTTATGTACAATCTTAAAATGCAAAACGTTCCAACTATGTGATTGCTCTACCCAGTTGTTTTTAGAGATGATAAAATACTGTACTCACGATTTCTCTCCTTGTTCCACGCATGACAAGTTATCGGGGCGCATGAGTCACCGAACGTTAAAGTTTGAGACATTTTGCCTGAAAAGATTAACACAAGATTATTTAAATTAGGATAATGCACTGATTAAAATCGATAGTTATCAAGAATTACCTGGTCAAAGGTTTTAAAGCAGTAAACAGTTAAATCACGGGAGGCGGGGATGGTATGAGGAATTCGCGGACTCTGGGCAGTCTACGCGAATCTCTGCAAACAAAAACAATGTTTCATTCAATTCACGATTATTTCTCTGAATAATAAGTAGGTTCATAATTTATTTTACTATATTTACCGAATATCGAGTAACGACCACAAAAAATCTAAGAACACAGAAAAATCTACGAGAAATGAATCACAGTGACACTGACAAATGCCAAAGCACCATGACAGAGAAAGAATGCCATAAGGATCATAGAGTGATTACCGATTACCGTCATTCCATTGTTCATATCCTCATTGCTTATGGTTTTTTAATTTAGGTAAAAAATTATCAATATTTATATTTCATGCCAAATAATTATCCATTGTAACATACTAAATCAATATCAAATACCCATGTAATCAAAAATCAGAACTAATGTAATCTCTGCTTTATCTGGTGCATCGTTTCTATATTGTCTGTGCTCAGTGAATCGTTAGACCAAGATTGTTCTGTGGTGCTGAGTGCGGTGCGTAAACAAATCTTTATTCTGTCTGACTCCTGTGGAAATTTGGTATCATTAGGGAATTGTCAGGAAATATATTTTTTCTGATTTTTACTAACGAAAAGTGTAAATAATTAAAATTTTAACTGCATTATGTCTGGTCGAGGTATACATCTGTTATTATTATAACTTACGGTCTTTTCCTGAGAGAATACTAATAAAAAAATTAATTATTGCCTAGGTAAATATCGCGGCAACCGGCATCGCAACAATCATCAAACTTTATCGAGCGTAGCTAAAGAAGCGGCTACGTCCTTGCCCGCAGACAGTCCTGTACTGGCTTTGTTCAAGAATGCGGCTTTAAAGCTAAACGACCGACAGGACAGATATGAAAGACTAGTAAAGTTGTCCAGAGATATTACTATTGAAAGCAAGAGGATAATTTTTCTTTTACACTCGGCTATCACGTAAGTTCAGATGAAAATCTACAGCAAGATAAACTTCCAGTCCTACAAATCCATATTAAATAGACATTTACTGATTTGTTTTCAATTTATGATTAGCATTATAGGGTATTATTGACAGATTCTTTTGAAAATTAAAAATTTTATTATCTACTTTCCAGTCAAGAATCAACAGAAAAATCTGTAAAAGATGCAAAAGAGAGACTTAAAAAACTGGTTGATGGCCCAATCAGAAGCATTGGCCTGGAATTAGAAAACAGTCCAGCGTACTTGTATTCCCGAGCAGTTACTGCAGGTTTCCAGGAATTTATAGAGGCTAGAACCTTCTGTTCCCTCATGGAGAGCAAAGTTATTATCTCATATCCTGATGTACAGAAGGAATTTCAGTATGATGTTAAAGATGAAGGTGGTGAGTAATCATTTGTCAAAAATAATTCGGAATCACAGAATCAAGAACAAACAGAAACTGTGTCCACAACTAATATTGAAGCATCAAAAACCACTCCCCTTTATTAGTGTTTCTTGAACAATCAGTTAGTCATTTCATACCATTTAGCAGTTGACAGTATTTATTTTACTGTCTTTTATAGTTCTAAACGTTAACCATAAAATGGGAAACAGTTTGCAGCTAGCAACAAAGTGTTACATGCACAGGGCTTTTTCACCATTTTAGGACACAATGCACTGCATACAACAGTGGCTGAATGAGGATTCTCTGTGCTTAATTCTGTGTTCAGTATATAGTTAAGTTTACTTTTTTTATAAAATTGCAATATAAAATATTATTTATATAATCTTCTTTATAAATGACTTGTCTTTAACTTGAATGACTATTAGTGGCAGCCCAAATTGATTATGCAGGTGAAATAAGTTTAACTTAAGTCAGTCATAAGATGTGTTAGCAGTTTTGGACTATATCTTTTCTGTATGCCTATGACTAACCAGTCAGTCTTACTGCCCTATTCAATAACTTTTCTAATGTGTTGCTTACTTCTCATCAACATACATAACACATACTTTGAAAATGGTGGTTGAACTACTTCAATTTATGGAGAGATCCAAGTAACAAAGTAGAGATAAGAAGTGCTTATTATATCTCCATCTGGATAAGTGTGTTATGGGATTCTTCTTAGATCATGGTAAATTAGGAACTCTCAGCTTTAGTTTTAAGTTTACAAATGTACCTTGTACAAATTTGGTACATATGCATCAAAAAAGTATTTAAGTAAAGAAATAATTGATTTTGAACTTATAATTTAAATAATAATGTATAGTCACATGTTCTCCACAAACCAGCATTGGAGGAGGATCATGGGTCTATGCTTCAAATCCCTCTCTCCCACGAGAGAGTAGGACAAGGTTTAAAATGATGATGAATCACAGGTTCACTACCAAACCTAGTCAACAAGCATTGGTTGTAAGCTACATTCACCTGGGTGTCTCAAAGCCTGTGCCAGCAGTCATTGGCGTGCATAGAGGGTAGGCACAGGGGATATGCAGATGATTTAAAATGAGGAAAATCTCCAGTACAAGTTATAAAAAATTAAGGATAGGCATTTCTAAAAAGCCTTTAAAAAGCCTATTATTTATATCATCTGCATACACTGTGCATACCCTCTATGCACACCACTGCCAGCAATGCCACTATCTAGTTCTACAATTGGAACAAATTGGCTCATTAGGACCTATCAGACCCAAATTTAAGGGCTCCCCCTAGACAGTAAAAGCTTCAGTTTTTTTTACTTTTGTTTTTATATTTTCTGGTATGATGTATAGAAACATGGAGAGTATGATTTATAATAATGCTGCTTCCAGCATAACAGATTGGCATGGTGAGATTTCTGTCAAGCGGCAATAAAGATTTGTTTGTTTAAGGTGAAAACGACAGGACAGTGGTGACATTTCTACCGCATACAGATTATATGCTTGGCTTAGCGGACTTGACTGGAGAGCTGATGAGGAAAGCTATTAACAGCATATCCAGTGGGGACAGTCATGAATGCTTCCACGCTTGTCAAGTGGTGAGGGAGCTGTATACAGGATCTTTAGGTAATATATTTTTTTTTTTGAGGTCACAGTGAGGTATGGGGACATGGCTGTAAAATTGACCCACATGCAGTCACGCAAAACGGCATGACGCACTCTTATGCTGCCAAGTTTTTTATCATTATTATTATCTGATCATGGCTGGGAAAGCCGGTGGCCGACATCTGCTTTCCCAGCCATAATCATGTTAAGTCACAAAAGAAAAATGGATATCTTAAAACCTTTTTCTTTTTTCTGCAATTAGTTTTCTTGCGGTTTTGTAAACAGCAAAAAAAAAAACCAAGTGCAGCAAAAGAGTTTTAAGACAATAAGTGAGACTTATAAGACCGCACAACCCACCACAGTGCCACGAAAGACTATAGTTATTTTTTTCTGCACTCGGTTATTTTGTTTTTACGCGGTCTTGTTGGACCATTTATAAGTACACAGCGCTCTCGCAAATTAGTCGAATTTATATAGGAGTTCGACATTTTGATGTGAAACATCTATAGGCGGAGGGTAAACCTGATTGTTGGCGTGGCGACACAGGCCGTGGCGCCGCTTCGCCACGCTATATGATTTAATTTTTTTAAAAAAAGGAGTGGGTATCCATTATGTTGTTATTTTTTTTATTTGTGGAACAAATTTGTTATGCTTTATTTTTTCATTATGCAACATCTGCAATAACTTACAGAAAACAATTTCGATGTATCACATCTGCCAGGCGTCCCATGACGGTTCACCCTTTTTTTTAATCAAGAATTTTTTATCGTGTAGGCCTATTCGGCATGGGCAAGGAGCTCGCGCGCAAGATGTCGGTGACGCGCAACAACCTGGCCAAGGTGGAGGCGGCGGTGTACGCACTGCGCGTGCGCGGCGGCGAGGCGCCCGCCACGCTTCTGCTGGCGCCCAAGCCCGACTGGGAGGCGGACCAGCGCTCCGACGACGAGGGCTACTACTGAATACACCTTCTATACTTATAGGTCTTGCGTTTTATTTGAAAACCAGCTTTGCAGGGTCCCCATTGTCGACAAGGATCCGCTTATATAAGAGCTATTTTATTAGCTGCAAACTATTGCACTATTTTAGCGGGAGAACTGGTTATATCCTCCTCGTCGGTGGTCTTTTGTAGGCTAGCGATGATGATGTATTATCAGCAAACAAGACTAACCCATTATCGTCCTTAGCAAATTAAGCAAGGTCAGTAATGTAAATGAGGAATGGATAAGGTCCTGATATAGACCCTTGAGGGACACCTATTTTTACAAATGTCCTGCTATTCCATTCTTGTGAACATTTCGAACTCTATCGTTAAGATCCACGTTCCACGAAGTGTAATTTTCTGTGAACATCTCATGTAGTTTACAATCAAAAGCCTCAGACAAATCACAGAAGTCGCCAATTGCGTCTGTTTTCTTAGCGATATAAGTAGCCAGTTTGCATACATCTGCTGGTCCCATTATTCCACATCATTAACCCCTACGTGGCCACTACAGGACACTGGTCTACTACTGGTCTTCTCAAGATGAGAAGGGTTTAGGCCGTAGTAGTACACTGGCCAGGTGTGGATTGGTAGACTTCACACGCCGTTAAAAGCATTATGGAGTACACTCAGGCATGCAGGTTAACGCAAGTTATATTTAAATTGCTAAAATTAAAAAACTCTGAAAGGTCAGTGGTACGGGATCCAAATTGGCTTCCACGAAAGGAAAGCCGAAGCCTTTCTTACAAGGCTATTACAGTTTAAAAAAGGGCCCTCCTAATCGAGGGAAGCCAGTCGTTGCCATGGTCGAAATTGGCTAAATTGTCGGTCTCAAACAGAGGACACTCGCAAGAGTTTATTTTCCATAATAAACTGACTTCTCAGTCCACTCGCACTAACACGTCCGTTTCAAAAAAATAATAATGATTTGTAATAACATCTTTATAATATATTTCTTCCTTTGGATCAAAATAACACACTTGTGTTCACAAAAAGTCTTCGGAGAAGTCCTGGCTGGGCGCACTGCCCGGTTCCCAGTCATCAGACTCGTCCGTGGCGTAGGGGTCCGGCTCGTCGGACTCGTCCCCGCTCCAGTGCCCCGGCACCTGAACAGTCTTCCGGGCCCTTTTCCCTGTTACTATCACGCTTTGTGTTAGAGACTCCGCGCTATCTCTTCTTTGTCGCCTTTTCTTTTGACCTGCGAGGCAATATTCTTCGATAGCAAATCATTAATCACTTAATTTACCTATGTCCCACATTGGGCACGCGGGACCTCCCGCTTAAAAGACTACGTCGCTCACAACTGCGCCACTGCTACCTATAATTGTGATTTTTTTTTCTTTTTTTAGGTATTCCGGGATAAAAAGTATCCAGACCATATTTTTGTCACTGAGCATATAAATAACTATCAAAGCATTATAGTATCACGTAAATCAGTTGCTGTGTTTCTGGCAGGGGGAGGGAATAATCTATAATTTATGAATGTTCTATCTCTATAAGGTTCTGATGGGAGGCTTCGGCCGTGGTTATTTACCACCCTACCGACAAAAAGGTGTCGCTAATCTGTTAAGAAACCGATTAGAGTTGTGGGTTAATATAACAGCCATACCCCTAACAGGACAGCCCGTTAATATCTTAGACGTCATCATCACTAACCATCTGGTAAGATGGCAGTCAAGCGCTAAACTTGTTGTGATATAAAAAAACGTTGGGTATAAAAAATAACTCAAAACGCTAGTAAGTCATATCTATGGCACTGAAATATATAAACGGCTGAATTAGCGGAATTTATCCACATCATGAGATTATTTAAGCCCGCAAATCGACATTGAAGAAGTATGGTGGGTCTAGATTTAAATTGTTCTCTCATATGAGAGACGTGTTCCCAGCTGTGGGCCGTGGGACATCAATAGGTAAAGGATATGTAAAGCAGAGCACGCTATGTTGGCCAGACTAAACTGAGATTAGAGCAATTGGGTGTGATTTACCCCATAAGAAAAGAGAGAGAGAAATATATAAATAACAAACTCGCTTCACTCCGACCATCATAGTAAGCCGCAACTTCAATTAAAACTATTCATAAAAAATATTTTTTTGAGTTTTATTGTTTCTTTAAAGTATTATTAAAATATAACCACATGATATTTTTAAAACCTTACACCACGATGAACCTTGAAACCTTGTTATCAATTTAACTTTTTTAACAATTCGAAGTAAATTTAAAAAAATAGCTAGCGAAGTCCAAGCGTTAACTAAGGGTACAGAACTAATACAGAACAATATATTGACAAAATTTTGATTATTGTGTGTGGGTTGTTTAGTATTGAACAATGCAATCAGAGGGCCCAGTGTGAGATTTTCTACCTACGTTTACTTTAATTCGTAGTTAATGATATAGGACGAACGCCATCTATTGACAAGCCTGTTTACTAGTATTCTAGATCCGAACTAGATCTACTTTGACACTATGTAAAGCTTAGTTATCTTTAACGTAGGTAGATAATCACGCACTTGACACTCGGAAGAATTACTTTAAGAATTGAAACTCTACGTGAGCCATATTATTGTGCGGGATGTCGATACTTTATATGAAGTATGATGTGTTTTGATCTTAAAAAATTTTGTTTGCGAGTAACTATAGTTAGCAAATTTGTATAGGCACCTTAATTTCGGATTTGTGTCGAAAATAAGACGCGCTCTCAGATTGGCCGAATTGAGAGCCAATCAGAGAGCGCAATCCCTTTTGGAGAACAGACATAGTTCTCACTTAGTGCAGTGTACAAATAAGTGTATGAATAATCAAACAACAAAAATAACCAGTAATCAGATAGCTGATGAGGTTTTGTAGAAATTTATAATTTCTTTATACGGCTATGCCATTAAATCCAACTAGGTTGGGTATCGAATGGTATCAGACTAAATCAAATCATATCTTTACAATAACTGTAAAGATATGATTTTAGGCTTATTATTATTATAATCCCAAAATATACTCATTTACGTACTAAACACTATCCTTTACATTAAATCTAGACTAACCAAACTCGAAACATCATTTTTTGGGATGGCTGTTGGTAAGAACGTAAAGTCAGCTGTTGGTACCATAATGTGCTTGAGAAAGAGATTTCCATACTAAAATTATGGTTGCCGAGGTGTGTCTCTCTGTTTGTTGCCTGCTTTTTGTTGTGTTCGGCTAATCTACTGCACCGATTTTGATCAAATTTGGCATATATACATCCTGGAACCATCTCCAGGATGTATATATGCCAAATTTTATATTTATTTCCATACATAGGACTCAAAAAACATACGCGTACCTACCGTTACCACAGCATTCATAAAAATATCACTTGTTACCCATATACAGATGACAATCTGTATATGGGTATATACAGATTTACAAAATCCCATCTTTATATATTTTGAATAGACATAACTTCCAACCCTGGAATGGTTCCCGCAGAACTTTTACAAAACGGAAACAAGTCGCGGCAAAAGCTATTCAATAATATTTCAAGTAACACAAATCTTGAATAATTAGTAGTGAGAAGGTAATACCAATATTTAATAATTTAACTTTGGTATTCCCCGCCAAATATCCCGGTAGTTTCAGACGTTTATATCTTTCATGAAGCCAAAGGGTCGTATTAGAACTCGTAATCGAAGTCGACGCTTTCGCCGTCAGAGTCTTCGACTTGAAAGTGGTCGTCATAGAAGTTGACGGTCTGTGCGTTAATGAAGTACACGTTCCCGTGCCTTCGCACAACTTGCATATCTGAAGAGCGAGAGAAACCCTTGTTACACAATAAACTACATTATACAATCAGATCAAAACGGTATGTATTTACATTAAATTTGTATAAATTGTGTTTGTATTAAATTTGTAAAAATAATATTTTGTATAAATTGTTTTTTTTTTTAGACCTGTTTGGTGTGGAGTATAAGGATTGAAGAAATTATAAATAACACCATACAGATTCCCCAGCTTTACGCGGAGTATAGCAAATTAAGCTTTCGTTTTCATAATTGCTAGGAAAGATTATAAAATAAATAAATATTGTCACTAGATGGCGCACATTCGAATCCATACAAATATTATTCTACTTTCACGTGTTCGAAATTCGAATAGATAGACGAATGTAGAAAATTCCACATAAGGCACTCAGCACGGTTAGCACAGACAGGGAACAAAAATTTTATTCCCCCGATTATATCCACCGACTGGCAAAACACGGCAACAGAGTAAAGGTCTTCTTAAGACTTCTGAACAACCCACTACCATCCCACTACATACCATGCGTCTCCCTCCCACAATGAGAAGGGTTTTTTTTATTCGGTGGTAAGTGCATCATCACTTACCACCAGGTGAGGTTTCCACGCGACACTGCACCGGAACATTAAACCGCTTAGCGGCAAGTCTTTTTCGGTAGGTTACAGGCTTCATAAGCCTTTGTGGTTCCTTCACGATGTTTTCCTTCACCGTTAAAGCAAGTTGTATTGCAATTGTTTATAACGCTTATAACTTACAAAGTTACAGGTTAACTTAAAAGCTGGGATTCGAACACGGCCCACCGAAAGTGAAGCCGAAGTATTAAATACTAGGCTATCACCGCTATATATTAACGTTACACATATGATTTGGATGTTAATTCCACCATCAGCGAATCGCGAAGCTGAATTTTTTAATGACAAGGTTGCTTGGAAGCATCCAGCTCCGCTTTCAGCTCTCACAAGATAGAAAAATGAATGTTAAAATGCAAAATGTAAATTGTTGATGTTGGAAAAGAGCAACTGCTGAGTTTCTTGCCGGCTTATTCTCGGTAGAATCTGCCTTCCGAACCGGTGGTAGAATCACTACAAACAGACAGACTTGACGTTTCAAAAGTGCTTATATAAGCCTACTTGAAATAAATGAATTTTGAATTTTGAAGTGGCAATGGGCAGGGATCATAGCTTGGAGAAAGCATAGACGTTGAGGTCCTAAGGTGCTGGAATTGCAGCCCTGCACCGGTCAAAGCAACGTCGTTCGGCCACTAACGAGGTTGACAGACGACATCAGGCGAGTCGCTGGGAGCCGCTGGAGGCAAGCGGCCCAGGACCGTGGATTGTGGAACTTCCTACAAAAGACCTATGTCCAGCAGTGGACGTCGATTGGTTGAATTGATGATCAAGATGATTAATTCCACCATTGTTGAATGAAGAAATGAAAACGAAATAATAATTCGGAGGCTTTAGAGGTACATTATTAACTGCCTCTAAGACTTATCTGTTTAACCAAAACGTTTTGAGTGAACCATTGCGATAGTTTTTATTGAAATAAAACAGATACAGGCCCAACTTCACATGCATAAGTAACGTAGGTACTATGCGTGTGGCGGTGTTTTGTCTTCAGTAGGGTTGTCAGATTTAATATTTTACGAGGTGATTTCTTATGAAACATACTTGTGCACCATTCAACAGTATGTAGCTGTCTTCACATCACCGAACTAGATGGCGCCACAAAAATCCTGCATCGCGCTAGCAAAGTGTTCATTAAAATTGATTATATATACAACTTCCAAAGATGAATCGGTCGAGCGTATCACCATAGTACAAGTATTTTGTAATTCCGTAACACGTTGTGTATACCTAACTGTGGAGGAGATAAACATTTTGTGCTTTCCCGAGGAGAGAAATGTTCCCTGGCCATGCTAGTCAGACCAGGTCAGTAGTTCCGTACCTGGCCTGGGCGGCGGCAGTTTCCCCGGCGGGTGCTCGTGGTCCCGCCAGTGGCGCGGGTCGGTCTTGGCGCACTGGGCGCCGTAGGGGCACTGGCCGCGCTCGCCCGGGCCCCAGTCCGCGTCGCGCGGGTGGCTGAACTGCGCCAGGTGCTGTGGATTCCTCCTGCGTGACAAACCGACATTCACTTTGACTCAAAGCCGAAGACTAAGTCAAAAATATCTTTATTCAAGTAACAAATAAATAAATATACTATTTATTTATATTCTTATTCTAACACTATCTGTTTGGGCCATTCACTTACCTTTATCATCTGTGGTCTGGATCGTGAATGTCTATGGATTCTGTGGTTTCTTGGTGCGTCTTTGGTCGTAAAGAACTTATGTCATTTTTGTGTTGAGTCATAATTTTTAAGAATATTCCAAAAAGTTCGTTATAGAAAACTAAGTCATGGAATACAATGAACTATTATAATATTCGTACTACGAAGTTTTATTCAAACCAGTCCCATATCAAAGGTCACCGGCGTCTGCGCAATGGGAGGAGAATTCTACACTA
This sequence comes from Pararge aegeria, assembly GCF_905163445.1. NCBI lineage: Eukaryota > Metazoa > Arthropoda > Insecta > Lepidoptera > Nymphalidae > Pararge > Pararge aegeria. The sequence goes on along the minus strand of NC_053195.1, from coordinate 938,434 downwards.
TCATTACAGAATACTTAAACCTAATGCGATAGATAGTGCAGCTTTTTTAAAAAATAATTTTAACATCCTTATCCTATGCTATTTAATTATCTATACCCGTAACAAATAAACCACATTACGATCCGTGAATTCACTCAGAGCGCAATAATACAAATCACATTGCTCTGATATGACATTTAGGAGGGCGGAGGGCGCGCCTCTTAATAAATTTGTCCGCCCAATCGGTACTTCTGCGAGTGGCGTCTGGACTCTCGAAGCGCGGTGTACTAAATTAAATCTCTTTTTTTTTACTTATTATTTAAGTATGTTGCTTAAATAAGCTAGTTTACCTGTAACAGTCACCACCGTACATGCACCGTTCTCGTGGAGGGTTATTGTTCGAGGCACCATTCGCGCCAACGTTGTTCATTGGCTGTGCCTGGAATTTAAAAAATATAATATTAAAAATTTGGCCACGGAAGCAGCAGAACCATTTTGTCTGTCTGTCTGTTTGTTCCAGCTAATCTAAGAAGCGGCTGGGCCTATTTTTAACCCTAAATGGAAAGACGGGGGTTTTTTACATTTGTAATTTATACAAATGTAAAAAACATTGCATCTCATCTCAAGGAATGAGGGGTCGGGAAGGATTGGTGGTGCATGGACAGGTTGAAGGGAAAAGGGCAAGAGGGCAGTCACCTACTTGTTGGGCGGATACGGTGAAATCGTTGACTAACGTGGTGGATTGCTTTCGACACGCTACCAACCGCCAAAAGTGGAGAAGACTCGCGCGGGAAGCCGTGTAATCCAATGACGCCTAACGCCATGGAATTCATCTCAGCAGTCACGACCACTCTGTCAAGAGTGCACGACTAAGAAGAAGAATTTATATATATTTACGCAACTTTCACGGGTAGGTAGAGGATTGAACAGGCTACTTTTTGTTTCGGAAATCTACCCTTTAGTGATGAAATTGGGGTTGAAGAACTATAAGTCTCAGATTTTGTGATATGCGTGCTACTTCACGGCGGTAGTACTTTTTTCGGACGAGCTCTGTTACAATTTGGATTGATAGAACTCACATTCTCTTCAGAACATATTGAGAACTCTAGGGCATGCAGGTATTACTCACGATGTTTACCTTTACCGTTAAGACAAGTGATATTTAATTGCTCAAATTAAAAACGCACTTAACTCCGAAAAGTTAAAAGTGCGTGCCGGGGATGGAACTAGGACCTACTCTGAAAGGAAAACCGAAGCATTATCCACTAGGCTATCATCGCTCATATATGATCTAAATAAAATAAGTGTTAATTTATTTTAATCCTTTTTAACAGTATGACAGTGTAAAGGAATGTTTGACATTTCATTTGTTTTTTTTTTTTTTTTTTAAATTAATGATACATTACCGCTTGGCCTTGATTTAAGCTGGGTCCAGGCTTGACATCATCAGAGTTTGCGGCTTCATCTTCAACTAACTTAATTTTTTTCACATCACTGTTGTCTGGACTATGACTCCTTTTAACTGAATTGGTGTCAATACTAAGTTGCTCCTCTTCCTTACTTGGCTTGCTTTCACTTTTTACACTGACTGGCTCTTTCTGACCTGTTCCATCTTCCATTGAATTTGCTGGTTCAGAATTTTTGGTTAATACTTCTGTAGGAACACTATTTTGGGTTGCTGGAACCAGTACAAAGAATTTTTATGATCGACAGAATAAATCTTATTAATTGCTAAAGCTTATTATCATTATATTAACGCATTATAAACCCTATACAGGGCACTGGTCTCCTCCCAACATGTGAAGTGTTTAGGCCCATAGTCCACCTTGCTGGCCCAGTGCGGATTGCTAGACTCCAAACACCTTTGAGAACAATATGGAAGCAGGAGGAGACAAAACTCTCAGGCATGCAGGTTTCCTCAAAATGTTTTTCTTCACTGTTAAAGTATGTGATATTTCAATTGCTTTAAACAGCCATAATTTAGTGTTATATGTGCTATCACCACTTTATGGCTTAAGCTTATAATAGTAAGTAGTTTCATGTTTCTGATTAGACAGAAACACCAAATAATATATTATTGTAATTATGTCAAATATTTACCGACTGCAGACTGTGTTTTATTACAGTCAAACTCGTTTGAGCTGGTTTTATCTTTGCACTCATTGTTTTCCAGACAGTACTCTTCAGTGTTTTTCTCACTCTCAATATTTGTTGGTGCTTCCATACCAGAACAGAAAAGCACTTCATACCAGAATGTATCTGGCAATAAACCAAATCTGTCCCCATTAAATAAAGGTATTGTTTTATCTTGTAATAATATTTGAGGGTTTAAACCTTTTCTTAGATAGAAACATGGATTTTGATGCAACTGTAATCATTAATAAAGGATGGTTACAAATTGTACATATAAAATGATAAATAATAAAAAATACATAAAATGAGTTTATTTGCCAATAAAAAAATAATAATACACCACACAAATTGCACAGATATTAGGATAGATTTTTCAATTGGGTAATGTGAATGTTAGAAATACATTTAGCATATTGAACTTTAACTTTTTTTAGTTTTTTCCTCTAATTTATTTCTCAGTTAGGTAATCAAAGAGTAGCAACAAAAGGCAAAAGATCCTACCGCTTTTAAAGATAATGAATCATCAGTGACTTGCAACTCTCCATGTTGACGTGATATCTTTTTATCATCGCACTGTAAAATAATACCAATCAGATCATCATCAGCACACTGTCAAAAAACTTGAAATCTATTATTTAAAAGTTATAATTGACGGACCAAGCAGATGGCCCACCTGTTTGTAAGTGGAAACCGATCAACTATAAACAGAGCAACAGTTTGCAGTGCATGCATGGAACCACCAACCTGAGGTGTAGTTGTTAAGCCTCATGAGTAATTACACCTGCAACCACACCCTACAGACCCCTAGTACACAGCATTGCAATAATGCTGCATAGCAACAGAAAAAAGCATGGCAGTTTTACTTCCCCAGACAGGTTCCAACACGAAAAGCTTCTAAATTTAAAATGCATATAAAAATTTTCGGATCCAACAGGATTTAAACCTGCGACTCTATAAAATTGATAATACCTCCAAGTGTAGGTAAAAACACTAATAAAAATTATAAAAAAGCAATGTGTCATCTCTTATTCCAAACATGTCTCATCGTAATATGGACCTTTGACCTACTAGATGACGCTACAGTCGCTATAAGACTGATGTGAAAGGCATATTGCATGAACCAGAGAGTCGCAGGTTCAAATCCTGTCGGTTCCGAAAATTTTTATATGCATTTTATAATTTATAAAAATTGATAATTCCTCCAAATGTAGGTAAAACCACTTATAAAAATTATAAGAAATATAAAAGCTTCTACTTCTATAAAAGACTGGCCTGACTGGCTCACAAGCAAACTACAGCCTGAAAGGCTAAGTGTAGAAATTTAAAGTTTAGACAGAATATTCTCTGAGCACCTCAGAAGTGTAGCAAGAAAGAAGTTGTAGTTTAGTATTATTGTTTTTATTTGCTCTGGTCTTTGTCTATATATAGTTTGGTTCCTTTCCACTTTCATTGTGGCTTCTTTCTGGCATCCAAATAAAATAACACTTGAAATTCTGCTCAGCAATGAAACACACAATCTCAATAAACATTATAGGCCTGGATGGCACTTCATGGACTCAGGAAATGTCATCATCATCATCATCATCACTTCAACAAGTTGATGTCCCCTGCTGGACTTAGGTATTTTGTAGAGAGTTGTAAATGCACAGTTATGGGGAGCTTGTTTCCAGCAGCTCTCAGCAACTTGTTTGATGTTTTCTGTCCACCTCTTCAGGAAATGGGACACTTTAAATTGGCATGCTATATGATTATAGTATCTTAGGGCTGTGCCTTAAACCTTATTCATTGGCCCAATAACATTTCAACTTGCTGAAAGTTTGGGGAATGTCAGTGACCTTGGTTTTCCTGCGGATCTATTTATTTCAAATCTTATCTTGTTTTCGTGCGTTCGTTCGATGCGCAGATTCAGTATTCGGTTTCGCCTTTCAGCCGGACGGCACAGTTGACTACCTGCGCGAAATACTCTCAGCTAACTTCCGCGATGACTATTATACTCACATCAAGTAATTTACCTCTTCCGATTACATGATTACCCAGAGGCAACAGAATTTTGCAAGGATCTTCAGCGTCTGTCCGAATCAACTTAATAGGCATTTTTATGTTAGTTCAACTTCCACAGCGCCAGGTAGGTATTTTAATTATTATCAACATTACAGACCTACCCACTCAACACAATAAAAACAACGCACTTTGCGATTGCCGCAGATAAGCGTTCGCTTTACAGATACGGATTACGGACCTTGAGTCACAAACCCATAGCTCTAGATAAATTATGTCAACGCCCAACGGTATGTCACGGATTAATATAAATTTCACTTACTCTTTGCTACACATACTAAATGCTAAAATAAAACACCATTTAGCTTTAAATACATACATTGATAGTACATTAAATCAATGCTATGAAGCATACTATCAAAAACAAATATTTGATATAGGTCTGCGTTTTGTTTAGGTTATTTGTCTGTGGTATTTTTTTGTAAATAAAGCAATATTTATTTTGAGTTATTTAATTAAATTAGAAAATAGCAAATAATTATTTAAACAAAATGATTAAGTCAGCTGGTTTAAGTTCTAATCGCCCACTGTCCGGGCAACTGTATAAATACACGAATGTAGTAAAAGGCTGGCAGCAGCGGTGGTTTGCAGTGGATCCAGAGACTGGTGTTTTGTCTTATTATTTGTTTGATGGACCAGGCGATACCGTGCAGCCGGGACAACCAGCGAGAGGAGAGGTAAAAGCTGAAAAAGTTTCGTGTATATGATTTTTTTATCTTACAATAATTATTAAATTACAATGATTATACAACTGCTTTCAATCTGGTATTTAGCGTGTTGTGTGTGTGTGTTCAATTCCGAGGTAGGGCAAAATTATTAGTTTTTTCTATCAAGAAACTCGGTTTAGTAGTAGAGCTTTTAGGTACAGAGTTTATTGAGGGAATTACTAACTCCGTCGATAACTGTATAAGTACAGGCACACACTGCACACTGGGTGCACTTTGTATGACATTTTCCTTTAATGGCGTGCGTATTGTTTCTCTGTTCAGGGGCAATGGTTTTGCACCAACCATCAGGTGGTCCATTTGCTTGGCCCATCAATAATTACTATCATCATCACCATCATCATATAAACCCATTACCGGCCCACTACAGGGCACAGGTTTCCTCCCACAACGAGAAGGGGTTAAGGCAATAGTCCACCATGCAGAATGCATGGCAGTGCGGATTGGTAGACAAACCTTACAGAACATACTGGAGATCTCTCAGGTATGCAGGTTTCCTCACAATGTTTTCCTTCACTGTGGAAGCAAGTGATATTCTAATTTCTTAAAACCCACATAACTTAAAAGTATAAAAGTTACAGGTGCATGCTAGGATTCAAACTTCCCCCCCTGAAAGTGAAGTCACAGTCCCACCCACTGGGCTAACAGCACTTCATAACTGCCCATATAATTACTATATAAAAAGTTAATTGGCTTTAATTTCATAATAAATAAGAAATTGATGATGTCCATCCCATGATCTAACATATGATAATAACTGTTTAAACCAACTAGTCAGCAGACAGACAGACCAACATTAAAAGGCTTGCCTGTGACTTCGTCTGCGTTTGATTTTGTTTTTTGATGTGGCATTCAATTTAGTTGTAGTTCTAAAAAAAATTAATTATTCAGTATTGCTAAGCCTTAAATGAGGGGTTTGCTGCTGTCCGCTGAGGAGTTTTGTCCTCTGTCTCCAACAACATTCATCAAATCTACACAAAATTTGGGCAAAATTAAATACATATTATAACCTCTATAGTTCAAAAATAATTATTTAAACCGGTTATAATTTGTCGGAATTATGGTGTAAAATCGTCAAACACTGTCATCCCCTCTCCCAAAGGAACCGAGCTTAATGTCGTGATAAAAAGTATCCTGTACTACTTCTAACACTTCCAAGAATATGTGTACAAAGTTTCATGAGGATTGGTTAAGCAGTCTTTGCGTGAAAACGTAACAAAGAAACTTACATTAATATTTATAATATTAGTAGGGATTCTAAAAAACATCTTCTGACCACTAAACATTGTTTGATTGGCAGTTTTACCTCTCAAAAGCGATCTTCACTAGTGAGAGTGCAATAAATAAATAAATAAATAAATATACTACGACAATACACACATCGCAATCTAGCCCCAAAGTAAGCGTAGCTTGTGTTATGGGTACTAAGAAAACTGATGAATATTTTTATAAATAATATACATAAAATACTTATAATATACAAATAAACACCCAGACACTGAAAAACTTTCATGTTCATCACACAAACACTTTCCAGTCGTGGGAATCGAACCCACGGCCTTTGACTCAGAAAGCAGGGTCGCTGCAAACTGCGCCAATGGGCCGTCAAATTTTATCTTAATTTAGAAATGGATCATCATCATGATCAGTGTAGTTAGGGTTCCACTTCTAGGGATGTCGATTGAATGTTTTAATAATAGATACAATTTGTATAACATGTTCCAGGCACACCTAGCTGCGGCTGTGATATGTCCCAGCGATGAAGACTCCCGCACATTCACAATTAACTGTGCCTCCGGAGACATGCTGAAGCTCAGGGCCACAGATGCCCGAGCACGCCAGGAGTGGGTCAACGGTCTGAGAGCTATTGCTGAAATTCACACTAAGGTTTATATGAACTGAGCATTACATTTTCTTAAGTTACTTCAAATTGGTTATTTATTGAACAATACCAATGTAGTATGACAGGTGAAAAGCTGTTTGTCTAGTTTCTGGTAGTGTTCTTGGAGGATGCCAACCAATTAGGGCTATAAGGCTTATATAACTAATAAACACATTATTGGTTTTTTAGGAATAATTGATGGGCATAACAATTATTCATGGTCAGTTACAGTATATATAAAGAAGGAAGATAGCATAAGATGGAAAAATCCTTTCCCTTTATGAGTTACACAAAAATTTTAGGGTAGGTAGTGTTTTTGTGCTTGTATGAAGTGCACACCACTGTCCCTGGTTCATTAAAACAACCGAAGTGTTCAAATACCTTTTCCAACCGTGAAGGAAGAAATAGACTGGTCACTTGAGGCCTACTCACAGGCTTGAGTGCCATAAAAACAGCCTGGCCGTTAAACTTCTGGATGCCAGTGACTGCATGTTCCTATTGAAAAGCTAACATAGCAAAATACATTTATTCCTCATTTTTGTTTTTCAAGTGATGTTACTTATATATCAATGGATGTGATGGCCCAATCCTACATATAAATACCTCACATCTGATTAAGGTCCAGAGACTGATCTCAGATAGACAAAAGAGAAAAAAAAACGATGGACCAATCTGAAGGCCAACCTAATAGTTAATTGAAAACTATGACTATACAGAGCAACACTTAACAGGGCATGCAAGAAACACATCCTACCAAGTGCTGTGCTTATCAACGTGATGCGTAGGTTTTAAGCCTCATTTGCCTGTAATAACACCGGCAACCTTTTAAACCAACACAGCAATGCGGCTTGGCTGAATGACTTCAGATAAGCTCTGTTACAAAAAGCTCTTCTCCTCCTATTGACGTCATTAGCCTAAGAGCATAATATAACCGACACCTTATTTAATAAACAAGGTGCAATAAAAGTGTAGTCAAAGTCAAAAATATCTTTATTAAAGTAATCCCATAGGTGTGCATTGTTAGTAGTTTACATTAATTATGGGTAATTTCATGTATGTTTATATTTAATTTGTATTTATATGTAATATATTTATATATATATATACAGTCAAAACTGTTTATGGCGACATCGTTTAGAACAACTTACCGGTTAAATTGACCAAAATCAAAAGTCCTGGTCGAATGCTATATGACCGCCTTATCGGAAAACATTGGTTTTTACGACATTGTTTACTACGACATACCGCATTAATCGACCACATTTGGTTAATGTTTTCGGAAAATTATATCTATAGAACAACCGGTTCAGCTGGATTGTAAACAATTTGAATAGGTAACAGTATCCACATCTGGTACAGTATAATGGTCAATGGCTATTATCGTAAAAGTAAACAAAGTTTAGGGTCTTTTATAATTCTTAGAAACAAAGCACATGCATGCCGTAGCCTCAAGGCCCGCTTCGTCATCTCTTAAGTCAATTTGTTACTTATCTTTACACAAGACGCACTAAAACATATTGTTGAGTTAACTGTGAAAATGTTAACATGTCGCAAAAAAGAAAACAAATCAATATCAAAGAAAAATCGCGTATTGCATACCTACATGTATTATCTTTCCTATTAATTTCCTGTCACTGCTTGTTACAACTATCGGTTTTTACGACTAAATGTGAGTAGTCCCTTCAATGTCGTTATGACAGATTTTGACTGTAAATATATATATTTTTTTTTTATTTATATATTTGTAAAATTCTGTGTTTTTTCTTTTTACACCATTGGTTGCCTGGAAGAACTTGCTATGTAGCGATAAGGCCACCAAATTTTACTCTCTTGATATGTATTTATATCCCTGTAACTACTTTTTTCTTTGGTGTACAATAAAAGTGTATTCATTCATAGGTGGCCCTTTGGTGCACAATAGATCGGGTGTTTTGCTTTTTTATAGATTACATGTAATTTATACTAGAAAAGGACTTTTCTATAAGCTTACGTTAAATACAAACATTGAACTTTTTAAGATACATCTCCAAAATGTCAATGCGTAGTTTATTGTAGTATTGTATGCAATTCCCTTCAAACGAATTATGAATTTTATGTAACCTAGTATATTGCACTTTTAAGTTTATTCTTACTTCTATTGTTCAAATTATTGTAGTCACATTTTATCTTAATTTAGAAATGTCTTGTGTCTCTTGACATACATTAAATTTTCAAATTTTACTGACTATTATTGGCAACGGCCAAGAGTTCAAACAACTTTCTTATTATTTATTGACTTTTATTTTCCTTATTAGCTATACACTTCTATTTTAATTTATCACTCGACACTAATTAACACAAGTTGCTACTTCGTTGAACTTTCGCGTTCGAATGCCTAAATTTCCGTAGAATGGTCCCGAGGCGCCATCTTTGTCCCCTCCTAAATTGTTGTTGATCACGTGATATTTAGCAAAAATGCGCGAACCGGAAACGAACTCGCAATCCATGTTAAATCTTATACAATTTACTTAATATTAATATAATTATTCATTTAGTCTATTTTAAATAAACAGTATTTATAATAATTACATTCATAATTAACATCCGGAAATAACAATTCTCTAGTCATACTAGGATCTTGATTATGTTATTTTATACATTTAAACATTTACAGTAAAAGTTTGACAGTAAATAATCTTTAATTAATAAATAACCCTAACACTATACACTGTTATTATATTAAAATGTTTAAATTTATCTCTCAATGACTCTCTCGGACCCATTTTGTAGATCGAACGAACACCCTCTTCTGCAGCACGAAAGTATTGCTAATATCAGCAGCATTACCCCATAATAAACTGTTTATATATTCATTCATTCACACATACATCCGCAGGCTATGGGAGCCAACCCGCCCCTACAGCCGCGCGAACAGCTGGCAGTGCACGACGCCATGGCATCCGCGAGGCAACAGCTACAAGCCACAGAGCTCAGGTATTTGACGGCCGATTGGCGCAGTGGCCAGCGACCCTGCTTTCTGAGTCAAGGCTGTGAGCTCGATTCCCACAACTGGAAAATGTGTTTGATGTACTTTAATGTTTTTCAGTGTCTGGGTATTTATCTGTATATTATAAGTCATCATCATCATCATCATCACCAACAGCCTTCAAGAGTCCACTGCTGAACATAGGCCTTTCAACGAACGCGCCACCATACACGGTCCTCCGCCTTTCTCATCCAGCCGCTTCCAGACACCTTTTTAAGGTCATCTGTCCAGCGGGCTGGAGGTCGTCCCACACTGCGCTTACCGATTCGCGGTCTCCACTCTAGGACACGTCTGCCCCAACGGCCATCGGTCCTACGACAGACAGATGACCCGCCCACTGCCACTTCAACTTGCGTATCCTTTCAGCTATGTCGGTGACCTAAGACCTATATTATGAGTATTTATGAAAATTATTCAAACAAATATTCATCAGTCATCTTAGTACCTACCCATAAAACAAGCTACGCTTACTTTGGGGCTAGATGGCGATGTGTATATTGTCGTAGTATATTTATTATTATTTATTGTAGTGAAAACTTCTTTTTGCGCGGTACGCATATTTTTTATTTTTAGATAAAATCTCTTACCGTTACGAGACGCAGCTATTTGTATTTTTTTTAAAGGGTGTTTTTTTTCTATCAATTCAGCTCCCATTCATACGACCACTGCTCCAGGAAGGTCGACATCATAGAATTAAGAACATACAGAACCCTCATTCAGCCATTATTGCATGCAGTGCATTGTGTCCAAAAACAGTGAAAACGTCCCGCGCACGTCACACTTCACACCCTTGAATGGATTGGAATGTTGTTAGCTCACAATTTTTTTCCCATTTTCCCATTTTATGGTGAAACGCTTAGAACATTAGAGGTAAAATAATTACTTCTTACAACCGCTAAATGGTATGAAAAAGTGCAGTGGTTTTTGATGCTTCAATATTAGTCGTGTACACGGTTTCTGTATGTTATTAATTCTGTGATCGATATTATATGCTAGTTGCTCTACTCATTGATTCATCAGCATCATTGTTAACTCTCCTCCTATCATATTAAAAAGAGCTTAAAGACGTTCCATGCTGGCCGAGTGCCGTCTGCAAGACCTCACGCGCTAGATGCGAACATTATGGAGACCTCTCAGGAATGCAGGTTTCCACATTATGTTTTCCTTCACCGTTAAAGCAAGTGATATTTAATGGCTTAAATTTGAAACGCACATAACTCCGAAATGTAAGCGGTGCGTGCCGGGGCTCAAACTCGGCCCTCCCGAAAGGTAAAGCCGAAGCCTTACCCACTTGGCTATGACCGCTATTTACTAATCAGTCGGGCCAAGAATTGCTAGGTATTGTGTTCAAAGAATTTTCAGTACCAGACCGGAGGTTAGGAAGTTCGCGGTTTCAACCCCCGTGCCTCGGAGAGCACGTTTAGCCGTCGGTCCCGTTTAATATCCCTAACTTGTGACTGCAGTTGTTAAAGCGCACCAACCCGCATTGGAGCATAACCGTTTCTTTTTGATTACGGTTAAAGTTAAGTAAAAGTTTTTTTTTTTAGTGATGCTGCTCTCGCGAGATGCATTGAGTCATCGGATTCGCCATTCCCGCACACCGATCCAGATTTATTGCTTTTAAAAGTAAGTTTCGAATGCATTCTAAATATGTACTAGATATTCTGCTAACAGCGTTGTCATCACATCCCAATACCGTCCCACTACTGTCCCACTACAGAGCACGGGTTTCCTCCCACGAAAGAATTAACGCCGTAGTCCACCACGATGGCCTAGTGTGGATTGGTGGACTCCAAACACCTTTGAGAACATTATGTATAACTCTCAGGCATGCAGGTTTCCTCACGATGTTTTCCTTCACCGTTGTAACAAGTGATATTTGAAAAACGCACATAACTTAGAAAAGTAAAAGGTGCGCTGGGATTCGGGCTCGGCCCCCCGAAAGTGAAGGCTAAATGCGCTATCGCCGCTTCATTTTCTGTAACAGATAAATTCTAAATTCATAACAGAAATGAAAATAAAGAATCTATTATTACCATATTATCTGGCTAAACTAAAAGTTTCACTAATGTTAGTGATGGTGATAACTGCATTCGCTAACTTAAAACTAAAGCTTCCATTCCCCGGTCTAAGACGGGCCCACAACAAACTTAGCCAGTTTTTTTTGTTATCACCATCTCACAGTCGAGTTAATGTTAAGCTATGAAGTTAGAGCAATTCATACCCAAGCTTTTTTATCATACATGTACTCCTTCATATTATAACAGAATTTTTCTTTAAGCTTACGTTATATATAAACTTTGAACTTATTGAGAAACATCTCAGGGATTTCAACTAGTAATTTGTTAAATTTTTTTTTTTTTATTTATTTCTTTCAAACAAACAAACACATAAAAAGTAATCCAAAGAATACAGATAAAGTCTGTGATTTCCACACTAGGATTCCCTGTGTCGTGGAAATCACTTTACAATTACCCTTAAATGAATTACTAATTTTATGCAGCCTAGTAAACTGCACTAAAAGTTTATTTTTACTTCTAATATTAATATTATTTTGTTATTATATCTGTTACAGTATGAATCTGTGTCAGATATAATTATGTTATCTATAACATTGTGTTTTTGCATACGGACAAACGTAACCAAGTGATGTTGTTTGGCAGGCGACGTCGGCGGCTAGTATGCAGTGTCTACTTCAATGCCTCGGTCTGCTAATGCGCCAACAGCAATGCGCCGCACTGGGGGGAAAGCCAGCTCGGGACCATTAGTCATCCGTGGCTTCAGGGCACTAGCCATTTTGAGCCTTTTTCCAAGCTACTACTTCAAGTATCAAGGACCATGGAACAATGACCTCTATTATTACCATAGACAAGCTGCTGGGACAATGTTTTTGTGTTTAATTAGGTCTTCAATCATAGATCTGTCAGGTTGACTGTATTTATAGGCTTCTTGAATCTGGGTTCGAGCCATTTTGAGCCTTTAGCCAAGCCACTTATACAAAGACCTCTAATAAATATTACCTTAGACAAGCTGCTGTCACAATGTTTTTGCCTTCAATCTTTGACGAGTCTCGTTGTTTTTTTAGGCTTAATGGCTCATTGTTCGAGCCATTTTGAGCCTTTAGCCAAGCCACTTCTTTAACGACCATGGAACCTCTATTATTACCATAGACAAGCTGCTGTGATAATGTGTTTGTGTTTAATTAGGTCTTCAATCATAGATCTGTCAGGTTGACTGTGTTTATAGGCTTCTTGACTCTGGGTTCGAGCCATTTTGAGCCTTTAGTCAAGCCACTTTTACAACTACCCATATTATCACCACAGGAAAGCTGTTGTCACAATATTATTGTCATCAATTAGGTCTTCAATCATTGAACAGTCTCCAGTTGATTGTTTTTGAGCCTTCAAAGCCACTTCTACAAAGAACATGGACTAATGAGCTCTATTATCACCATAGACAGGCTGCTGTCAATTTGTTTTTCTCTTTTTTTATATTCATGTTCAACTAGGAATGAAGATTTTAACCCAGGACGGGTTCGAATACCGGGTCACGCATAAATTTGTTAGGTATTGTTAATCCGTTTATTAAAAAAAGTCCCGTGTTTGGAAAATTGTGGTTTTAATCTCCGTGCTTCAGAGAGCACGTTAAGCCACCGGTCCAGGTGACTAACTAGTGACAATAAGTAATTAAAGTCCACAAACCCGCATCAGAGCAGCGTAACGGGTCTACGCTCTAAAACTGTCCAAAGGAGGCCTGTTCACTGCAGGGGACGTTTATAGGAAGCAGATGATGTCTATTTTTCGTTAAAGAACTTTCAATTCAAGCCCTGAGTTAAGAAATTGACGGTGTCAACACTCGTGCCTCGTAGAGCACCTTAAGCCATCGCGTCGGTCCCGGTTAATATCACTTGTGATACTAAGAAAAGCAGTCAATAATACCACCAAGGCATGAGGGTACAATAATTCACATTGACGACCTCTTGTGCACATTGTCTTACAAGATCCCAGGTTCTATTGCGGACGAAGGAAATTCACAAATTTATAATTTGAGAATTATCTCTGGTGGTAAGCCACGACCTTCGTGTAGAAACCGATAAGGGGGTTAGTACAACTGCCATACTTCTAAAACAGCTTAGTGCGATACATATTTAGAGTTACTGCTTCATGACTTCAAGAGCTAATTTGAATTGGAATAAAATTCTTTAAAAAATTGTGTAAAACCAGAATTGGCACGTAATCCAGCTGGTAAGACAGAAAGCATGACCCCGGAATCAGCTGGGTTTCTTACCAAGGTTAGATTATATAGCAAGAAAATTGCATAAAACTGCAAAAATTGCTATATATAAATTTTAGCGTAGCCAGTGCTTACGTGCATGTATGAAGTGCATGCCCGGAATAGATAAAAAGAAATGTCATATAGAGGTACTCAGAGCATGTCTCGCTCCATCGCCCACCCTACAGGGGCCTTAGACATATGTTTCTAAATAAACCTACAAAAACTAAGCCACAACGTTTCTGAGCCTACGCAATCTTAGTATTAATTAATTCTCTGATGTAAATATCTGAAGTCAAATTTAATTATTATCGAAAATTATGAGTATTTAAGGATTAATTGTTTATGTAGTAAACTTTTTTGCAATGTAACATATATAAATATTTGGGTAGGCAGTGCTTTTGAGCATGTATGAAGTCCACGCCACTGCCCAGAATAGATAAAAAGATATGTCATATAGAGGTACTCAGAGCATATCTCGCTCCATCGCTCACCCTACAGGGGTCTTAGACATATGTTTCTAAATAAACCTACAAAAACTAAGCCACAATGTTTCTGAGCCTACGCAATCTTAGTAATAATTAATTCTCTGATGTAAATATCTGAAGTAAAATGTAATTATTATCGAAAATTATGAGTATATAAGGATTAATTGTTTATGTAGTAAACTTTTTTGCAATGTAACATATATAAATATTTGGGTAAGCAGTGCTTTTGTGCATGTATGAAGTGCACGCCACTGCCCAGAATAGATAAAAAGATATGTCATATAGATACTCAGAGCATATCTCGCTCCATCGCCCACCCTACAGGGGCCTTAGACATATGTTTCTAAATAAACCTACAAAAACTAAGCCACAACGTTTCTGAGCCTACGCAATCTTAGTATTAATTAATTCTCTGATGTAAATATCTGAAGTCAAATGTAACTATTATCGAAAATTATGAGTATTTAAGAATGAATTGTTTATGTCGTAAACTTTTTTGCAATGTATCTTTAGCATAATGCGATAGGTAAGACAACCTAAAATTATTTTTATTGTTAAAATATAGATATGATTATAAATTATAATAAACGTTTATTTATTTAAATTGCTGTTTAAATATACTGAGATATAATAATAATTATTTAGTCCATGCTTCACCCATACATATTAAACATTCATAAAACATTTTAGTACAATTCAATAAAATAGAAATAAATAAACTTAATTAAATAATACAAATAAGCGTTGATATAATATGTTTCAATCAGTGAGCTTACCTGCCATCGTCAAATAAGTTTGGCTCTAAAAAGTAATTTCACTAAAAGAGGAAGAATATAAATTACCTAAACTATATAGGAACTCTTTCCTGCAGCATTTGTTTCTTTTTTTATTGACATCAATCACAACACTCAAGTCAAGCTTATATTTTTATAAATTTTATACAATTTGGTTTACCTATACTTAAAGAACGACAAAAATGTGCGAGCAGGAATTCAGAACAATGCGAATAGATCCACGTTATCCATTTCAAAATCAAACAAAGTGAGTAGTAAATTCAAATTCAAAATTCATTTATTTCAAGTAGGCCTAATATAAGCACTTTTGAAACGTCAAGTCTGTCTGTTTATAGTGATTCTACCACCGGTTCGGAAGGCAGATTCTACCGAGAAGAAGCCGGCAAGAAACTCAGCAGTTGCTCTTTTCCAACATCAACAATTTACATTTTGCATTTTAACATTCATTTTTCTATCTTGTGAGAGCTGAAAGCGGAGCCGGATGCTTCCAAGCAACCTTGTCATTAAAAATTCATCAATTGTATAGTAACTTTGCTGTAATAAATGTGTTTTAACAAATTCTTTTAACTTGTGCATTGGCAGGTCCAAAATCACCAAAATCACCTAAAAGAGGACACATGGGTTATCATCGTATAAGCATTTACATTTACTATCACCAAACCTTACATTAGAACAATACCTTTACATTCTTTGGAAAATATATCTCATATCACTAGCTTGGCCAAATAATTCCGCTCCGTCTCTCTTTTTCGCCTGACAAGCATATTTCTTGCCTGCCAGACGTCCGTTCCGCAAAAAGTATTTAACCTCACGACCCTCCGTTCTCAAATCCTTGTTTTTCCATGATGGCGCTTAGGTGGAATTCGTAAAGCTTCGCTATAGTTGTCACGTGGCGCCACCGTTTCCGTTCGGAACAGCGGCAACTAGAAGTGCGATAACATTAGGTGTAAAGGAAATAAAAATACTATTCCAAAACGAGCCTAGTCATTCTAGGTGGATAATTCAGGCTTTGATTGCTCCCAAGTTCCAGTTGGCTCCTCAGTTAAGTTCCTGAGTCTAAGTGGACAACGTCCAAGTTTCGGAGCTTAGTTACCAGCAATGGGTGCAATGGGTTTTTGACCAGGGTATGCATAAAGCAGGTGCTTGGCATAAAATGGTAAAATTCCCCTCCAATACGAGTTATATTAAAAAAATATGGGTATGCAGTGCTTTTGCGCATGTATGAAGTGCACGCCGCTGCTAGTTACTAAAACCCTAGGGTACTCCCATGGCGCTAGGACAACTTGGCGGTTCGGACGGAAACACTAATTTCGGTCTTCTAGTTAAGCCAGTAACTAAGTATTACTGGCTTAACTAGAAGCTGAGCCTCCCACCAGAACAGATCAGAGCATATTCAGAAATTACAAATTCCCTGCCGAGAATCGAAAACCGGGACCTCCTACTAAAACAGCACTCGCCGTTGCGTCAGGGAGAAGGTCAAAAGCATAATGGAAATTTTACGGTTACTCCATAAGCATATACTACCTATACTACAAGGTTTCTTGCATACCCTCGAAGTGTCGCTTTATGTATAGGCGATGATTTGCATTAAGTTTGTTGTGGGCTCTTCTTAGACCAGGGCGCGTTTGGAACAATCGTAGCTTTAGGTCAATCAATCCATCAATTACACTTTATTGTACACGAAATACAAAGCATTAAAAAAAATACACAATTAAAATAAAGAAGAATAGGTACAATAGGCTTAAAAGCAATCTCTACCAGGCAACCTGACAAATCTAATTGAGTACATGAATTTAAGAAGAAGGGTTAGGGTGTACACAAAATAATACTTAAATAATAAACATAAATTACAAAAATAAATAAATAATACATAATAAGAAATGAAATTAAATATACCTACTTCACATACGTACACATATAATATAAAAATTAAAATTTGTATATAAATATTCTACATTTCTTAAATATAGTTCAACGGGTACATACCACGATAAAATCTTGGATTTATCGATATTTCGACCCAGTTGCATTGCATAGGTTTGAGTTGGCGAACAAAGTTATCACCATCTCCTTACAATTATGTAAACATACATGTATGAACGCTTCATAAGTGGCTGGGATAGGCCTACATGAACAAAGAAATTTTGAATTTATGTTTTAGAAAACCATCTACTTGGTCCGTCGATTATGATTAAAAAAACTACTTTCAGAGCTTGTTACGACAACTACTGTGACTTCTACCGCTGCACGCGGCTACTCGGAGAGGTGGACGACTGCAAGATATTCAAGCGCTACTTCCAGACAATCTGCCCCAATTTCTGGATCGAGCATTGGGACGAACTGAGAGGAAAGGGCGCTTTTCCAGGACCTATCTAAGTCTATTGGTGTTTGTCATAAATTGAACGAATTTTGTTTATTCTTGAAGTTGTTTTTAAATATTCATAACCCTTTTTTATAAATGGCAGTTTCATATCACAATAAATACTCACAGAATAAGAAAATCTAGAAACCGTGTCCACGACTATATTGAATCATGAAAAACCACACAACCTCAGTAGTGTTTCTCGAACAGTCTGTTATTCACTTCATGCATTTAGAATTTGACAGTCATTATTTTACCTCTAAAAGTTTACCATAAATTGGAAAAAATGTGAAAGTTTGTAGCTACCAACATTCCGCGGGTGTGAACTATGAAGTGAGACGTGCTTGGTGCGTTTTCTCTTCTTGGACTTGGTTGAAATGCTATACTGAGTCGAAATTGTGTTTAGCAAATAGCAATCATCATACTAAGAGACAACGCTTGACTGGCTATTAAAATAAATGTTATTTTAACACCCTTGATAAGGACAAACGGTACCTAATACACGTAGGAACAGCGCTATGGCAAGTCCTTGGTCGCGACTTTTATCACACCAGGGTTAAATATGGAGTTTACCTACCTGAGACTATTCGTACCTAATTAAGATCTGCCAAATACCAGCTTGAGGTATTTGATTGTGGATGGATCATCATGCTCAAACCTCATTGGCAATCAACAGCCTATAAAACTCTAAACTTTAGAACATCACCGTAAGGCCTACTGTACCGATATTGTATCTATAAGATATAGTGCGCTCAAGAAAAACTGTTTGCTCAAGTTCGCCTTTTTTTGTTACTTTATTCCACGTAAATGTACCTAATTGATTAAAAATACCTATGATAACATGAAACATGGAAACATAATTTCGTTAAAACTGCTTTTGTGCAACACTGACTTGCAACTCGCAATTAAATAATAAATAAATTAATATACTACGACAATACACACATCGCTATGTAGCCCCGAAGAAAGTGTAGCTTGTGTTATAGGTACTAAGATGACTGATGAATATTTTTACGAATACTATAGGTACATAAATACTTATAATATACAGATAAACACGCAGACACTGAAAAACATTAATGTTCATCACACAAAAATTCGTGCAGTTGTGGGAATCGATCTCACAGCCTTTGATTCGGAAAGCAGGGTCGCTGCCCACTGCGCCATTCTGCCGTCAGTTAATTATCTAAAGTCTTTGGAACGAGAACTACCTATACAACGTGTAACCGAATAACGAAATAATATTAAAGCGTGCATAAGTATATTTCATAAGAAATTGCTCTGTAAAAATATTAAATCAAAGTATCATATTTATTTTTCTATACAAACGAATTCAAAACATACGAAGTGATTACTAATGACAACCATTTTGTTGATAAAAGACCCGCACGCGCATATAACCTAGGCTACGCGACGCATAATTAAAAAAGTGCCATTATTTTAATTTTGCATGTGATGGGCTATGTATGATTTCTTTCAGTAAAATCTATGGCAGTAGTTTACTCAAAAACTATTAGGTTTTCGGTTTCACACAAGTCTTAGAGACAGGAGGTACATAATGTACCTCTAAATTATATGTATATTCTGAGTATTTATATATAATATACATTATTATTCATAAAAGTAATCATCAGTCATCTTAGTACCCATAACACAAGTTAATCTTACTTTGGGGCTAGATGGCGATGTGTGTATTGTCGTAATATATTTATTTATTATTTATTTAAAGCCTGTGATGTATTATTTAAGTTTTCATTAACACTGCTTAACGACGCGGCGTAAGGAATAGTATGTAGTTTGTATCTCACCATGGAAAGCTTTGCTCTCTCGTTTCTAATACGCACTTTTGTTTTCCGAGACCCTTGGGGACAGTGTGACACTAAATAATGTAACTTGATGGGGAACTTACCCATCTTATTAAAACCAGGTGTATTTGCAGCTATGCTCTAGTATTTAAAAAACCCTACCATCGCTAGCTAGACGTAATAGGTCAAGGAGATGTATGCATGACGTCACTGCGGCGTTTGCTCTGGCCACAAAGTTCCGCATTGCAGGTGGCGCAGGAATGAATCTTATATTCTAGCTACATATGTACTTCGATGGGTTCATTTATTTATTCTTGAAGTAAGTCTGTTGATTGCACCACGTAAATTTCTCTTTTCCATTTTTTTCTTTGTGCTATTTTTGTTCCTGACAATTATTTAATCAAATCATCAATACCAGATATTTTTATCTAAGATTCGTTAAATTGTTCAACAAAACCAGTGTGTTACAAATATCACTGACTATATGTCTATTATCAAACTGTTCTTGCAAGTTAATTTAAAAATAATTTAAACAAGCAATTTGGGAATAATTAAAATTCCAATGTTACCCCAATCTTATTATGGCAGCACAATAAAAAGTGTGCTTCTCAATTTATACATTACCTTGGCAAGGCAAGTAGAGTACTTTCCTTAGAAACTACTTAACCCTTGAATACTATGATTGTAATTGGAATAAATGGGTACTAAAAAGATAACAGATGCCCACCTATTGATAACGATAAAATCATTATCTATTGCCAAGAACTTCACATATACAAACATTTTAGGAATTTAATCATACCTGCCTATAATAAATAATTAAAATGTGATGTCCAATTAATCTCTTTTTATTAAGTTGTATAATCAACATTTTAGTTTTTCTAAAAAAAGGTTTGACAGTGTACACTTTTAATGGTCAAAGTCTGCGGGCTCGCTCCAGTGATATTACTGATTGAATTGTACAAAAATCTCATAGTTTTTGAAAAGATTTTTATCTTCTTACGCCAAAGAAGTATAACTTCTAACGCGTGTACATAAATGAGTACACACACGTTTCGATAATTATATAATTCTTAAAATATATTTACAATAATCACAAATTTACAACATATATGTTACGGCGAATGCTTTATGGCTCATTTAAGTGATTGGAATTCTAAAAAAAAAGTGTGTTACGACCAAGCTGTTGGTAAATAAACGAATTTGTGTACTACATGAATACGTGGCTTAAATTTGAACCATCTCTTTCACTGTATTGGGTTAACGAAACATGTTTTTAACTGGTTGGTCAACCAATTAATCTTTTTCTGCTAGATATATTAGCTGATGTATTTAAAAGTATGTTTAATTTATTACGATCATCAAGTATCATCATCATCGCTTTAAGCGCGAAACGGATTAGTAGGATAGGTTAAAAAACATTTTTAAAGAATATAAAATATTTAAAATACAAAAGATCCTTTATAGATAAGAACAGATTCTCAAAGAGAGTTGCATCAAAATCACAAACAATACACAATTAAAACAACAGTTGGCAACGATTAAATCATTTACTTCTATATCACGCAACCTAATGGAAATTAAACATAAATTAACGTAGCTCTAAGTACAGCGCGTCCGCTTAGATGCGTCCAGCGAAGGTTCCCTCGCTACGTTGCGTTTCCCATTTGTCGACCCACTCGTTGGGGCAGAGCGATGTGAAGGCTCGCTTGAAGTACTGGCATGGCTCGTATTTCTCGCCGCGCACCTTCTGGCAGCGGTGGAAGTCCAGGTAGCTTTGATAGCAGTGCCTGGAATGTTAAATACAACATTTCTTTCTGAACCAATGGTAGTTTTACTAAGGTCAGACGGTTCGTCTTCGTTATTGGTTCCTCTTTATACTTAGTAGTATAACAAAGAACCAATAAAGAAGTCCAAGAGATATTTATTTCCAGTGATAAGGCTGCTGAAGTCTTTCTATATACATTAAGCAAATTTGAATTTGAATTTGAAAATTAAATTAGAGTAGTATGCCTTGTCAACTTGATAGGCAGTTAATGTTTACTGCTATTGAAGGAGATCTTTTATGATAGAAGGGGAAATTTGGGAATATGTTACTGAATTGTCTCTGGTCTGTCCTTAGGCTTTGGCTGCTGCTAGTTACGGCTTTTAATATAGCCACAGGTTAGCTTAATCCCAATCTAAGGCTGCATTTTATTTACCACCAAGTGGGATTGCAGGTGAGTGCAAGAATTAACTTGTAGTGGAATAAAGAAAAACGAGTCCTTTGTTCAAGCTTAGAATATCAGTTGGTGTTTGGATGTCAGATTATCAGTAGGTGTATGTTTTAGTTTTATAGTTACAATATTAATAAATAAAAAATTGCACTTGAACATTCATCATCTGTTCAATATTTAAAGAATCATAAAAAGCCAAGATAGTATTATTGAGAACAAAATAATAATTAAGAACACATTTTTAATAAACTAAAGTGATAAATGTGTGAAAATAAGGTTTGATACATCTGGAGCAAAAAGATGTGTCACTACTGACGTCATCCTATGCATGATAGCAAATGGGATTGACAGTCCTCACCTGTTTTAACTTCCAGAGGCCTAAATCCCTTTTAGTTATTATGTACTAACATACTATACTTGTTGTTACAAACATAAATCCATTCAAAATATCTAAATATATTGTTTTTATTATTATTTTAACTCTTTATTTTAATACTTACATTTAAGTATTTTTTTTTTTGTTATAATAAAATTAAGCACTCACAAAAACAGTATTTGAACATTGACCATTCTGCTGCACGTGTATTAAAAAGTAAATTGTT
This sequence comes from Pararge aegeria, assembly GCF_905163445.1. Lineage (NCBI taxonomy): Eukaryota > Metazoa > Arthropoda > Insecta > Lepidoptera > Nymphalidae > Pararge > Pararge aegeria. The sequence goes on along the minus strand of NC_053195.1, from coordinate 916,093 downwards.
ACCTGGTCTGGTTCTGGTTAGGGAACCGTGGGTCAAAGGGTGCAGTTTTGATGTCAGCTACAGATTTGATTTCGGGCATTTTACTGCAACCAAAGAACACAGAAGTCAGTCATTCTTAAATTCCTTTATTGCCTGTTCTATTGTGTTTAATAATGCAATGAAATAAGGATAGTCAACATAAACAACAGGTAACATAAGACCTATCATAGTAAAAAAATAACAGTCATAAACTGCTAAATGCAGTTTCCAATCATATAATAATTATTTCACAAGAGGCCTAGTCTTTCTTTCTTCTTCGCAAGATGTCTCTCTATACTTCTTAACTTCCTGCATATAAAGAGACCAAGCATCTTTGGGGGTATTGTCCACAGTTTGTTCATCAATCGCCTTGGCCTTCTTCACCATACCAGTTTTGAGAACTCTCCCCCCTCGCCTTTTGCCTATGAAAGGTAAAACTGGCTTTTTAATTATAGGTTTTGTTGGAACTTCTTCAACTTTCTTAGTCTGCTCCTGCATTTTCTTAAACATTTCCAGAAAACTACCGTCATTTTTAATGGGCATTGGTACAGGTTTCGATTTTGATGATGAGGGGGCCAGTAAATCCGGCGGTTGTAGAAGTTCAGCGTAATTCGGCCCCACCACCTCAGGGGGGTCTCCATATTGAATGTCCGCCGCGTTACTGGTTTCCACCGCTCCTGGGGGAGGTATAATTTCCTTAGGCGGAGTCTTTGTTTTGTCAGCTTGCTCCTGTCTACTTTTGTGCATCTTCCAAAACCTTTTTCTGTCCGCCACCGTGAACTGTCCGCGGCACTCCTCGTCGCTCGGAGTGCCGCTGCGACTGGGAGAGCTGCGCGATCGTGATCGGGATTTAGATTGTCTTGGGCTTCTTGATCGCCTTGCTTTAAGCCGAGATGCGGAGCGGCGCCTCGAGATGGATCTTTCCTTACTTTGCGATCGTCCTTTCGACCGACTTTTACTACGAGATTCGTGTTCGGAGGCAGACTTTCGCCTAACGCGACGTTTGGACCGCGAGCTCGCCGACGAAGCGGAAGAGGCGCTGGAAGACAAGGACCTTTTGCGTCGCGACTTTGGGCTCCGCAATCGTTTATGTTTAGTCTTAGGAGTCAGCGATCTTGATGAAGAGCGACTCCTAGCGTAACAGCGTGGAGGTGTTACCGAGCTATCTCTAGGTTTCCTAGTTGGGGTACCAGATTTTTGGTCTTTGTAATTCTTTTTCCTTGGCGTAGATCGTTCTGACCGTTTATAGACAGTGGGAGGGGTCACAGATTTATCAGACCTCTTTCTATTTTTAGGAGAATCTGCCATATTTTTTCGAGGCGGCGTGAAAACATCTCTTTCTCTTCTGTCCCTAGATTTAGATTCATAGTAGGGGTCAGATTTTCCTTTACTTTTAGATTCCTTTTCACGTTTGTATTTTGCAAGTGGACTGCGAGTGACCCTGTCCTCATTATGAGACCTATTACGGGAGCGGGATGACCTAGTTTTTAAAGGCGGAGTCAATGAGCGATCAGGTCTACTTGCCACAGGTTTCTTGTAAGACCTCCTAGATCTTGAAGAGCCTGAGGAAGACCTTCGCTCTTTTTTAATTTTTTTGGGAGATCTGGAATAAGATCTTGACTTGTAGCTTGAACGATCGCTCGAGGAATACTTAGAGTATTTACGTTTAGAAGCACTTCTAGATCTACGCCACCTACTATCCTCATAGCTAGCATCTCTTTTCTTGGAATATTCCCGCTGCCTTCTGTCGTAGGGCGAAACACTTCGGGACTTAGACCTATAAGAGGAACGTCGGCGCTCATAATCACGGGAGGCGTGAGGCGAGCCCTCGGCGGGCCGCGCATAGTCGTAGGACTCGGGCGGGGCGGGCGGGTAAGCCGCGCCCGTGCCGTCGTAGTAGCCCGCGCTGGGTGCCTGGTAGTACGTGGAGTCGTAGTTATATCCGTAGGCACCGTAGGTCTGGTAGTCGTACTGCGGCGGGTAGTGGCTGTAGCTGGCGCCAGTCCAGGGGTCGGTGGTGGGCGCGGGCGGCGCTGCGGGCGGGGGCGGGGGCGCGTAGTCCGCCTCGGCACCGGGCGGCCCGCCGTCCCAGGCGCCCTCGCCGCGATAAGAGGACATACTTATACGAGCCTCTTCGCATAACCTGCGGCAGTTTGTAGGTATGCACACACCTACAAACAGAACAACTTTTCGGTGTAGACAGCAATTCAATCTTCACCTTTCGAGATATCACTCGCACGCTTATTGGAGTTTCGTTGTAAATAATTTTCGTGACGAGAAACAACAAATTACGTAATACGAGGTCGAGGATGCACAGAATGTAAGTTTTAACAGGGCATGCGTTACAAATAAAGCGTGAAAATAAACTACACAAATACAAAATACCTTGCCACTCATGCTCACCTTTTAGCTCTCCCAAATTATTTTCTAAATTATCGAATAGAAAATGGCAGCGAACACATTCGCTTCCCAAAAATATAATAGACAATAAAGATTATAGTAGATTGTCAAGTGCAGTCAATTCTGTAAGTTAAAATTCTCTTTGGTAACGTTTGATGGAACTCATCCGGCGTTCAGACTATGCTCAGACCCAATAGACCAATTTCTGAAGCTCGGCCTCAATATTTTTTATAATAATAATAATATTAATTTTTTTTTTGTTTTTAAAAATACATTATTTCTATATAACTGTTGTTAACAGTGGACTGCTTTTATGCCACAATGCTATGGAGGGTAGAGGTAAGGAGAGTCATCTTATATGGGAGAAAAGTTGAAAAAGTGTCCAGTGTATGCGCTAAATAACAGTTCAAAAATCCTCCACAATGGCGCTGGTGGATGCACAGGGTATGGTATGAATGTAGCAATCGTAGATGAATTGAAGTATGCCGAGTTAAAAAATTTAATGTCATTATCGACTAAAGTAGTTAATTATTGAGAATTTCAACAACTTACGTTGTACAAAATAGTGTGGTAAATATAACCTTACTTCCTTGTATCTCCATACTTCCTTGTTTATTTTTCAAGCCTACTCTAACAATATTTATATTTGGCGCTTCTTTTAAGAGTTACCCTGATGCAAATGTGGCGCCATCCTAATTTAATACATTTTGACGATACTTTTTCATATACACAGATGACTCTCCTTACCTATACCCTCCATAGTTCGTAGACAGAGAAGTACCTAACTTTACTTCTCTGTCTACGGTTTTGTTGTTCGTTGTTCTTAGACTTCTTAGCTATTAATTTACTGGTCTGTGGTGGTGCAGACTGCCAAATGCCGCTGCTCGTAATTAAAAATTTAAAAAGTACGTTTACTTGATTTTCTTGATAATATTTCATCAATATTAGCCTCATGAGCCATGAGTAAGCTAAAAGTGTCAGCGGAATGGAAAAAACGAGTGAAATCGGAGTACATGCGACTACGGCAAGCGAAGGTAAACCAATGTTCTTTGTTATTTAAAAAAAACTGCACTTTCATAAAATACTATGAAATAATTTACTCGCGGTGATTATTGCAGTATATGTCGTGATTATGATCACAGTTCGCTTAGTAAACGCTAAGCAATCTACGAGTAAGATTACGCTCTCTTACGTACGTAAAGATAGTGTTACCTTTGTTTGTACATTTGTGATCGATATCTCGAGGGTATCTTGCTCAATTCCAGGCTAAAATATCCTAGCTTCCAAGGAATTTTAATTTTATTGGCTTGTTATGTGTGCCATAATCTCCATTTTACCACCAAACATTACCCACCCAAGTCTGATTCACTAACTTATGATAGTAGTTGTTAAACCACCAACCTGCATTGGAGCAGTGTAGTGAGCCTATGAACTAAACTCCCTCTCCTATGAGAGTTGAGGCCAGTTCCATGCAATGCTGCTAACATTAGTTCACACAGTTACAAGTAATGTAAATGGGTTGTTAATTTTTTTTAGAGATTCAAGAGGGCTGACGAAGTGAAGGTAGCATGGGCGCGCAACCTGCGCCTAATGTCAGAGGCGGTAGAGACTCGCGACAACGTCATTTCAGAGCGTGGGCGTAGGCCCTTCTGGCCGCCGCCTGTGGCCACACCCAGCCACGAGGCTCTGATGAAGCGTGCTGAAGTCACATCTACTGACGGTAACTAATGCTAATGACACAGTTCGACAGTTTTTAGTATGGGCAAAGGTCTACACCTTCGCCCATATTGTATAAGAGCCATTTTGCACTAAATACACTCTCTTACCATGTCAAATGAAAATTATATGGTTAATAAAGCTTTGGATAATATTGCTAAAATAAAACATTATTTTTAAGAACAACAACCGGTTTATCATGTGATTTTTGTACAAATTTATGAGAAAGCTTTTCCTCCTTAAACTATGCCAATTTGAATTGTGCAGTATTGTGATGATTTTTATATTTAATTTTAGTGGTAAACTTAGAAAAAAAAGCGGCAGTGCCCAAAATAATCAAAGCCTATTTGACTGAGTACTTTGTTAATGTGTCCCTAAAACAGTAAAAATGTGTTATAGAGAAAGAAAATAAACCAATAATAATCTTTTTCACACTACACAGTATCGGGAATTGTGTCAACTCAGCAAGTCCCAATCCGGGTGATCAACTCTGTGAATCCAATACCCACAATGTACACTTGGGCGCCCACACAGAAGAACTTCATGGTGGAAGATGAGACAGTGCTGCATAATATACCATACATGGGTGATGAGGTGCTGGACCAGGATGGTACATTCATCGAGGAGCTCATAAAGAACTACGATGGGAAAGTGCATGGTACATCTGCTTTTATCATCATTACACAGTACCAACCTTATTATTTTGACGGCCGAGTAGCGCAGTGGGCAGCAACTCGGCTTTCTGAGTCCAAGGCCGTGGGCCGATTCCCACAACTGGAGAGTGTTTGTGTGATGAACATGAATGTTATTCAGTGTCTGGGTGTTTATCTGTATATTATTAGTAGTTATGTGTATTATAGTCATAAAAAAATATTCATCAGCGATCTCAGTACCCATAACACAAGCTACGCTTACTTTGGGGCTAGATGGCGATGTTATTATTATTATTATTATTATATTATCATGACCAATTGTTTCCTCCTTATGGTCCAGTGTGACCTATGAACTTGATCTTATGTTCTTTAAATGATTTTACACAATTTTGCATGCATATAAACAGTAAAAAAGTTAAAGTTAAGTCTGGATAGTTAGGTTTCCACAGTAAGTTTTGTTTGTGGATTGAACCATGTTCATTTAACTACATTTAAATGTTGAATTTCTAGTTTGCATATATTGTTAATCCACTGAAATAGTTTTACACCCACAGGCAATTTAGATTACAAAATTTAAGCAACCAATAATAAAAAAGCTAAGTATCATTTAAATCCTACTAATTACATTTATTTATTATAAAAGTTTTGCCTCACCAATAAACACTGCAGCTGTACAAGCTGTGCCATGTCTTTGAAGTAGCTGCCTTTTGCCATTAATCTGTAGCCCATTTGGCTTAATAAAGGTGTGGAAAGTTTGAGGGAATTATTACACTATATTCTATTTTATTTATTAAGATTAATAAAAAAAAAACTTTATCTAATCTTTATTAAATAAAGGGAAAAATTTACACATTCAGTACAATATTACGCATAAGTTTAGTAAGTTGATCTTGTCCATAAAATCATACTAATAAATAATCCAAATTACATTGGTGTGTGGCGCTCATCTATGCTTCGTTTAGCTACCAATATTTGATACAAGATTGGCAATCAACACAACCGTTGTCACATAATAACATGCTTTTATTTGTAAAAAAAATCCTATCTTATAATACAATGGATCTGGTTAAGATGTTAAAAGCTTTGTAACATGTAAGCCTTGTAAATACTTTTTCCAATAATAGATATTAAAAACCAACAATAATGTTATACACTTTACTAGTGCAAAACTAAACAAAATATTCTGTTACATATTATCTTCCTCCAGTTAAAATGATTCCAAATACCAGTTGAAATTGGTTCTGATTTTAACATTATAGACAGTAGCTTAAAAGAAAAAGATTGATTGATTTCCGACATCAGAAGTGGGATTGAAAATTTAGATTCATTTGGTAAATGGTTGTTTGCGCCAAGAGTCTTTAATCATTTGTTATCCCAGTAAATAAACGATTCTCACGGGATGTGCAGTGCACATATGCGTCGCTAAAGCCTAAAAAAGGGTTAAACTCAGTCAAAACGACGGTATTGTTTGTAGGTGACAAGGAAGGCGGTTTCATAGACGACCAGCTGTTCGTGGACCTGGTACACGCGCTTGTGGCGTTCCAGACAATGGAGGAAGTCGCAGAAGAAAGAAAAGAGAGGGAGCTGCGCAATTCTAAGGAAGAAAAAGAGGTAATAAAGTCGACCTCCTTCACCAAACCGTCCACCAGATCGTCCCGCAGTGGGAAGCGCTGATTTGGATTGAATCGAAGAGCGCCATCTGGCGATAATGAATGAATACACTTTTATTGTACACCACATAAACATATAGTAAAATTATAAGTAAAAATTTAACAAAAAGTATACAATTTGGCGGCCACATAGCGATCTCTTCCAGGCAACCAAAGGCGTTAAAAACAGCTCAAGAAGAGAGGTAGGTGGTGCATTTAAATAAACATGCATACATACCTATATATACAAATATAATATATACATATAATAAACTTACAATAAAATATATAGATAGTGATAATAATTAATATATACCTATATAATTAATATCAATAATAAATAAATATATACAATATTGTCACGCCACAAATAAAACAGAAGGGAATAGGCATGTTAGAGATCCGCAGATTCAGACAAAAAATGATCTTTGACAATTTTTTTTAAAAATCGTAATAGACTGTGCCTCTCGGATTTCAAGAGGCAAGGCATTCCAAAGCTTAACAACCTGAATAGTGAAAGATCGGTGGAAGAAAGATGTGTTATGTGAAGGCACCCTTAAGATCAGCTTCCTTGCAGTACGGAGAACTTCACCAGGGCGACCAACGAATTCAAATTTTTCCTTTAAATAAGGTTGAGAAGAAGGAAAAAACAACACACAGTAGAGAATAGAAAGAATGTGCAAATTCCGGCGTAGTCGAATAGGTAACCACTTGAGACGAGAACGAAATGGTGATAAATGGTATTTACGTAACCCAAATATGAACCGAATGCTAATGTTTTGAAGTCTCTCAAGTTTATTTAACTGATCGTCAGTTATGAATAGATATTTCTCGCTACTTCTTTAGATTACAACTGCTAATAAGTTACACAATATACTACAACAATATATTCCGACCCACCGCGTTACATTGTCCGCCTGCACCAGTGAAAGCGTGTTAGATATCAAGAATGTTGTGTTATCAAAGTAGTGAAAAAATATTTCAAATCCTACTGGTAGTTCAGAGAATAACGCATTCTAAGCAGCAAAAAAACTCTTCAGCTATATGCAGTACTAGATGTTACGCTTTTACCGGTTTTTTCGAATCCCACTGAAGCCATTTGTTTTCCTGGGATTCCTATCCTTTCAACTATCTCTAGGCCAAAATCGAGTTGACTGGTGGCTTAGTTAGGGCGTGAAGAAATGACAAACAAAAGTGTGTTACTTTCGCATTTATAATATTCGTAAGAATTTTAAGGATTTTAATTTGTTTTAATTTTTGTTTCAGAAAGAAGCAAAAGATCCTAAAGAAAAGGAGAAAGAAGATAGTTTAAAAGACCCGGAGAAGGCGATAGTGTATGACAAGCAGTTCCCAATATTCATCATCTTCCAGGCTATCAGCACTCAGTTCCCTGACAAAGGCACTGCGCAAGAGTTAAGAGAAAAGTAAGGTCTATTTAGAATTCCATTCCATCCATTACTAACAATAGGCCAATATCATTAGCCGCAATACTGGGAAAAGGTCTTTATAGGCTGCTAAACTTCCAGCTCAGTGGATATTTGCAGTTGCAGATATCGTAGTCCTATCCTAATCGCAATCCTATCGAAATCGAAATCGATAAGTCTAATCGATACCTTAATCAATATCGTAATGGATTACTACAATCGAAATCGTAGTCGCAATCACAATTGCAATCGAAATTGCAATCGATTACTGTAATCGATACCTTAATCGATATCTTAATCGAAATCGAAATCGATCACTGTAGTCGATATCTTATCTATTACTATTATCGATATCGAAGTCGCAATCACGATTGCAATCGAAATGGAAATCGATTACTGTAATCGATACCTTAATCGATATCTTAATCGAAATCGAAATCGATCACTGTAATCGATATCTTATCGATTACTATTATCGATATCGTAGTCGCAATCACAATTGCAATCGAAATTGCAATCGATTACTGTAATCGATACCTTAATCGATATCTTATCGATTACTATTATCGATATCGTAGTCGCAATCACGATTGCAATCGAAATGGAAATCGATTACTGTAATCGATACCTTAATCGATATCTTAGTCACAATCGAAATCGATCACTGTAATCGAAACCGAAATCGATATCTGTAATCGATATCATAATCGATTACTATTATCGATATCGTAGTCGCAATGCAGTTATCGATAATGGGGCTTTTGACAGAACGTTTGCAGAATAAAAATCAGAAAAAGAGGGTTTTAGTCTCCAAAAAGATTGGCATTTCGTCCATTTTACGTTTGATATGCGAAAACGAATGCTTTGCTCTTGTAATAAGTCTACAGAATTGTAGTGTAAGCTTGGTCCCGCGGCCCGCAGGTACATCGAGCTGACGTCCCGCAGCGACCCCAACGCGCTGCCGCCCGAGTGCACGCCCAACATCGACGGGCCGCTGGCGGAGTCGGTGTCGCGTGACCAGACCATGCACTCCTTCCACACCCTGTTCTGCCGCCGCTGCTTCAAGTACGACTGCTTCCTGCACCGTGAGTGGCTCTTAATGCGCGCCGATGGGCCGCGACACACACACTCACACGCACGCACACACATACACGCACACGCCACACACACACGCGCGTGCGTATTCAGATATTTTATGATTTATGTACTAGACTATTAATAATAAAAAACAACCCCGTTATTAATAAACGAGGCGTAACATCAGAACATCAGAACAAAAGAACAACAGAACAGCTACGCAGTAAAATACTGCGTATCAACTACAACGTTACACCACGATTATTAAGGAGAGGTTTATACGGAAAAACCTAACTCTATAATATAAACATATTAAAAATGTTCCATGCACTAATACCAAAGAAAGTTGTAAATAAAATACTTGCTTTAAATATTATACATATTTAAATATCCCATACTATCAGAAACGGTTTTAACGTTTAGGACTATATACTCAACTGCCATTTTTATTTTTCAGAAAAACGCATTAGCCACGCCCAAATTCTACAAATAACAGACCAATTCGTTATAACACCCAGTAAACCTTTGGTAGTTATATCACAGAAATCTTAGACTATTTCGGTTTATGGTAGCGTTTTGTACTCATGCAAGCTATTGATTAACAAGGGTTTTAGAATAACCACAATTAAAAAAAAAAAACCCTCTTATGTCAAGCACACAACCGTGTCGCTTTCAAACTGTAAAGGACGTTTTAGACAATAAGATGCGAAACAAGTGCAAAAAGCCACTTGATAATAATCTTGTTAACAATTTGGGCATTACAATATATATGCGTTATATGTGTGTATTGTTAGTTAACTCATTATCCTGATAGGTAACAAATAAGATCAGTAGTAGCAATGCGGGTTTCCCCCATAGTCAGCGACACCTTCTGTAGGTTTGCTTGCGCGCCAGTATTTCAATGAGTATACAAAGAAGCTAGACATATATAATTGATTACATAGCCATACATCAAATTCGTTTCCACATACATACAAACATAACTACATACTTTCAACTATGTTTGTATGTTTCGGTATAGTTTTTCGACTCGTTGACTAATAGTTGACGAGTAATATGCTAAAATTAATTACATCCAAAGTTAAAGGTGACAATAATAATAACACATTAACGCGTCTTCTCTTGATCGATTCATGAAATCCTCGAGTATATAGGCGGGCAGGCATTATGAGTTCAATTGATTTTAAATATTGCGTCTTGACACAGCAAGCGTTAGCCTGTAACTTTCTTAAATTGAAATTTTATATTTAAAAATATTGTTCTTTTATTATAAAATATTTTGTATAAATTGAACAATGCTTTGCCTGAAGAGTGCATCAATACACTAAAAGAGGATAACAAGCCTGAAATTTGGTATTTCATGCTTTCAATTGACGTGGATAATCCATCATTAATGGGTAAAATTTGGGGTGACAATTGGTGTTAAAATTCCATTCTACTAGTATAGCATTGAAATAGGTATCATATTGAATATTGAATTTAGTATACTTTTAAGCTCGAAAACATTTCTTAGTTCCAGAGGAAAGCAGATATTCTATGGACAAAGTTGTGGAGATCAGCTAGTTAAAGTATATATTAAACTGTTACTATAGTACTATATTTAATTTATATCAATATGTATACATATAATAGTATAGAAGTAGTGTTATTATGGTTTAAGTTATGTTATATTAATATGATATGATATGATATGATATGGATTGTGTCTGCTTTATTTGTTTGGCTGACAGGAAGTCAGGCCGCAGGTAAGGCTCAACTAAATATATGACTTCACCTTTTTCACCCCTTATTTTGCTATTTCGCCATTGTACGATAACCAAAATTACCTAATAAGTATAAAGAAAGAATGAGAACTGTCTAATTAAGATACTCTAAGTAGTTTAATTACTCAATAATTATTGTAATATGGAATTTCGGTTTATAACGTACGTTGTACAGTAAGTTGGGCCACTAAATGTGCCAAGTTTGTGATTTTCTACCTACGTTTACTTATCCGATTGAATAACTTCGATTTATATGGTATCCATCTTGTTAAAATACTGTGAAACCTTATTTTATTTATTATACTTATAGCAGTAGCAGAACTTTTTGTGACTGAGCTCGTCCGGGCAAGTACTATCGCAATTTTTATAAATATAAAGTAGATCGAAACTGCAACGTTTCCTACTAGATGACGCTACAGTCGCTATAAGACTGATGTGAAAGGCATATACTAATTTCGGCATCGACGGTAGGAGAGCCGTAGCTTAATTGGAGAAAGCACTCAGGCCGCGGTTGCCAGAGAGGTTCAAATCCTGCCGGTTCCGAAAATTTTTATCTGCATTTTAAATTTATAAAATTTGATAATTCCTCAAGTGTAGGTAAAAACACTAATAAAAATTTCTATCGCCTTGCTTATTCCTGCCGTTAAGCAGCAATGTTGCAATTTTGTGTTCCGGTCTGAAGGGTGTTGCTAGTGTTATTGGCACATAACAGTTACTTGAGGCAAAGTTAAAGTCAAAGCCAAAAATATTTCTATAAAAGTAGGCCCATCGGTGGAACTTTTGATGCGTACATTACATGAGTATTACACGGTAGTAAGATGATGGCGATAACCATATTCGTAAACTTAAAACTAAAGCTACGAGGGTTCCAAACGCGTCCTGGTCTAAGAAGAAGCCCACAAATAACTTAGCCGGGTGTTTTTTTCTTTTTTTTGTTATCACCATCTCATTCATCATTGTCATTTAAAATTATTAGAAGAGCAACCTGGTTAGAGCAATCATTTACACCCAAGCTTTTTAATCGATTGGCATATAACAGTCACTTGAGGCTTATCACCTACGTCTCAAATTGATGGACGCAGGGCGTCAAGATACTATAAAAAACTAGATGAAATACTATAAGAAAAACTTACATCATTACGATCGAATATGTAAACCTAGGTAGTAAAACAAACACTTTGCAATCTGCTCGTTTTTGGAATTTGGAACTCTCAGATTCCGACTGGCGCTCGTTTGATATACAGCTCTAAAACTTTGATTGTCAATGGCCAGAATTTCAATGGTTTCAATGGTAGGCGTACTGTGGATAATGCATTTATTGGCTAATCATTAAAAAACAATCTTTAATTGGAACTTCCTTGTAACATTTATTACCCCGAAATTGTATATATTGGCAACAAAAAAAAATACAAAAAAGTTACTTCAGTCAATTACCGAACAAAATGTATAATAAAAAAAAAGAAATACGAAATATTTTTTTAAATTTAAAAAACGAAAAAAAAAAAGGAAATTTATTATGACATTTAATATTATTATGTAATTGAATGTTTTATACTTATTTTGCTTATTATTGATCGTATTTTTATTTAATACATGAATGTATCATAATTATTTTTATCATGTTACTCTTTGATTTCCTGTGTTAAAAAAATTATTATATTTTTAATACATACATTTTTCTAGTATCATGTTAATATTGTGTTGAATGGCCTTCTTGAAAAAAACCTTTAACTCTTACTGTAACTGTTCAAGTTAGCAAACTTGATATCCAAAGTAAATTTAATTTATTAATTTATAGTCTGTCCCGAGTGTAAGTTTTTAAGTAAACAAACGTTATATAGGCGTCAGTGCTAAATGGTTGTTAATATTAAATTCATAACACGACTATAGGTCATAATTTTAAAACTCCATAAACATTTTAACGTATTTCCAAAAATTAGAATAGAATGAAATAGATCTTTATATGTATAATACACACGGCACATACGGTTTTTATAGATGTCATTTAAATATATATAACAAAGTTACAGTGTATTGCCTGACTAAAAACAATTGATTGCGATTAGCACATAAAACATATAATTAATACAATTCAATATAGTGTTAATAATAATAACAAATAAAAATAAATAAATTAAATATAAAACTTAAATATCAGAAGAATTTTTTGTCATATTGGAAAAAATCATACGTCACACTTCCAATAAAACAGTTTGTTTTATTGGAAGTGTTTTGAGATTGGATGGAAGTTTATTATAGATTATTATTGACATAGCCTGACAGTTGTTGCTGCGGTTTGATGCACTTTATTTTGTTTGTTTACTTCAAAACATGTACGAGATTATGAAATTGCAGAATTCCCAAGCATCGATTAAAAATAAGAGTAAAATGGACCTACAACTTCTTTTTTTAAGTTCCATTTCGAACCTATACTTCTAATTCAAATTCAAAGTCAAAGTCAAAGTCAAAGTCAAAAATATCTTTATTCAAGTAGGCCCATAGGTGGCACTTTTGATGCATTACATGAGAATTACACTGTAGTGAGACTGTCTACACCTGCCGTCAGCAGAAATATTGATGTAAAGACCGGTCAAGTACGAGCCGGACCCGCACGCAATGTGTTCTCGACGATCGTAAAAGATATAACTTTGTGTGCAAATCGGACATGCACTTAAACCGGTTTTTTAATTATTTATTGGTAAATTGGCAAAAGAAATACACACTGTGAAATTTTCAACTCTACGTATTATGGTCCGCGAGATTTCTCCGACGGTTGGACTGAGGAAGTTTAACTAAACTTACTCTACCTATTTATTAGTGAGCCTCCGGTTACGAAACGACCAAAAACATGATTTTTGACGTTTCGTAACCGGACGAATATGGTATGTACGACTCTATAGCAAGATGAATAAGGTACATTTTACTCTGACGTTAAAATGTTTACGTGCTCGAAAACGAAGTAGTTACTCGAAAGATGTAAAGTCTAAAACTACGGCTGCAACATTTCAAAATATTATTAAATAGCTCCAATCGTTGGATGTATTCAAAAGCTCTTATCTAATTCATAAAAAAATTGCTGATAATTTTATGAACATTTAGTATCAAATCAGTAAATAAATATACTATTGCTGTTTAAATTATTCTCTTAAGAATGCTTGTTATAAAATGAAGATTTTTCTAAACTAGGTCTTCAAGCTTGCCACCCGCGGCCTAATCTGACAAAACGGAAGGGCCCCGACTTGAAACCGTTTTCGGATCCCTGCGGACCAACCTGCTACATGTTGTTGGTAAGATAACATATCTATATGATCAAATCGAAAATAAGGTGATACATGGTCTACATGTCTATCCGTCCTGCTCGAAGGACTTCATTGTCTTTATTTTTTCATCCCAATACAAGTTAGCCCTTGACTGCAATCTCACCAGGTAGTAAGTGATGATGCAGTCTAAGATGGTAGCGGGCTAACCTGTATGGGAGTATGGTAGTAATACCCCTAATCGGTTGCCGAAACACTAAATCGCTTAGCGGCACGTCTTCGTCGGTAGGGGGGGTTGGTAACTAGCCAAGGCCAAAGCTAAGTCAGACCAAAGAAAATGCAGATATTTTAAATTCTCGAACTGCCCCTGCCATAATCGGACCCGGGACCTTTTACTTATAATTCACAGCGCTCATCGTGGAGGGAGGTCACCGTGCTCCAGGGAGGTCGTCAAATAGTCTTAAAAGTTAAATTTATTTTGAACTAATTGTTAAACCGTAACCGTAATGATTTCCAGGACGGAATAAAGGAGAAGTTGGCTCGGGAAAAGGCTGCGGGGGAGGCGGGGGAGGGCAGGGAGCCGGGCGAGGGGCGGGAGGGCAAGGCGGCCATCGACTCGCCCAACGACGCGTCCTCAGAAGACAGCAATGACAGCAATCGATACCAGAAGGGTGAGGCTTGCTTTAACGTTTCTTATATTCATTTCAACAGGTACCTTCTTCGACATTTGTTTTAGAACGTTTTTAGATTACCCAATGTCAGGTGTATATATATGTCAAATAAAAGTTAGGGAAAATTAAAATATAAAATATTAAGAGAAATTAACTGACGAAAAGGACGGGAAAGTTAGCACGTGGCGGAAGCGGCCCGTAAACATTTCCCCAAATCTACCGCAAATCCACCCCTTAAAGTACTGGCGCTGTCTATACCGCACATACCGCAGTACCAGCGCCACTCCCACAGCAGCTAGCCGCATACATATGCAAATATTGTATTGTAAATTTTAAACTTTTATAATAATATTTTAAAAGAACTCACACATACAAACAGCCACTATGACAACGGCATCAACTCTACAACATGCACAGTACAAACAACACCAATCCTCCCCAAAACTAGTCTACAAAAAATTCAAAGAAAAATCTGAAAAAACCGCGTCCGCCATGCACGAAGGCTCCCGCCTTTTTCCCCCTTTTTTTTTGGTTTGTGCAATAACGACTTTAACTATCTATCCAATTATGATAACTTGACGTCACAGGCAGCAACAGCAACTCCAGCAACAGCAACTGGAGCACCATCGGGGCCAGCAAGCTGGGCTCGGACCCCACCGCGGAGCCCACTTACAACACGCTCGGTAAGGACTCACACTGTCTTATGATAAATTTACCTTCGTCTTCAGCATGAAAATTATCAAATCGAGACTAACGTGGAAAGTCGAACGCCCAGATTCGTAAAATTGCCCTGTAGGGATTGCTGCCATAATAAATATAAAATGTCAATACACACATTGCCAGCTAGCCCCTTCTGTTATGGGTACTAATGAATATTTTCATGAACAATATGCAAATAAACACCCAGACACTGAAAAACATACATGTTCTTTAACATTTTCCAGTTGTAGGAATCAAACCCACAGAAAGCTTAACTCAGAAAGCAGGGTCGCTGACCACTGCGCCAATCGGCAGTATAATATCGAGGTTGGCGTAGCGAGTCTATCATTGTGATATTCTTGCTCGTAGAGCCCGTGCAGCCAAAAACTTAGCTTGATGCCAGGCATTGATGCAATTATAAGGTCTGGGTTGGGGCGCTCGGCTAGAAAATGCCAATTAATTTTCTGGGCAGGTCTGACGCAGGGCGACTGCGAGGCGGAGTGGACGGGCTCGGACCAGTCGCTGTTCCGCGCGCTGCACAAGGTGTTCGTGTCCAACTACTGCGCCATCGCACAGGTCATGCTCTCCAAGACCTGCCAACAGGTAAGACCATTTCTTTATCTAGGTAAGACATATTTCAATTTTATAAATTTACAATATTTGAACCTGCGATTCTCTGGAAATCGCCTTCAAGTGTAGGTAAAAACACTATTAAAATTATAAAATTAAAAGACGTACAAAATATTTCCAACGTGAGTTGACTCAGTGTAATTTTTATTAAAGAAAAGGCCACGGCCTGCCGTTCGCAAATAACTAGTTTGGCTCTGGCACGCACATCTAATTTTTCGTATTTCTGTACTTTTTTAATTTAAGCAATGAAAATATGACTTGTGTGTACCTACAATTTGAGTACCTTCAAATCCAGAGTGAATTAGCATCTTCTAGGCAAGCGCGCTCCACCTTAGGCTGCATCATCGCTTTCCATCAGGTGTGATTGCAGTCAAGCGCTTGCTATAAACATTAAAAAAAATTGGTTGTCTTTAAAGTCGGCTTACTGACGATAGTTGAACGTGACAACGTCGTAAGAAAATACTGATGGAATGGTTGCATTTTTCAAAAGAAAATTTTAATTTTATTTGTTTGATAGATATTATCGTTGCTATAAACAACTGACACCACATTCACTTTTCACTGCACTTCATCCTTGCCGAAAACATGTAAATGTATTATTGTATAGAAGCTGTCCACGCGGACGCATCGCTGACTCAAGTAGGAGAGAGACAGATGTCGAACGCGGAGGCCGACTGTGCCTCTTTGTCGCTCGTTCCGCGCTCTCGCTTGCACTTCAAGCCTTGAATGGAACGCCTCAGAGCGAGGTAACGCCGCATGCGTCATGTTTTTTCGTGCGTGCAGCCGGCTCCATCGAATTTTAAGACGTTGTCACGTTAAAATGAGTACTGTTGCTTGTGCAGGTGTACACGTACTGGACCAGCACGGGGCAGGAGGCGGCGGGCGTGGAGGCGGAGCTCACGCCGCCGCGCAAGAAGAAGAAGAAGCACCGCCTGTGGTCCGTGCACTGCCGTAAGATACAGCTCAAGAAGGACTCTGCCTCGCATCACGTGTAAGATCGATGTCATCATTCAACCAATCGAATCGACGAGCTCCACAATCCACGGTCTTGGGCCGTTTGCCTCCAGCGGCGCCCAGCGACTAGCCTGATGTCATCTGTCCACCGCTCTGGGGGACGACTGAAACGGCAGTTAGCTGGGCCTAGTAAAAGATGGAACACGTAATCACAAATTTATTTAGGGTAACAAGGTCAGCGGTCGTGGGTGAAAGGGCCCGTCAATTAGTTCGCTTCCAAATTCTGCAGTGGGCGAGTACTGCCCTTGTAGCCGTTGATTGCGTGGCCCAGAAGGAACAGGCGAAGACGAGGTGGTCTTCAGCTGCACCCGGAGATCGGCGTCGGAGGTGACGTCGACAACAACAGGGAGTCTTGAGACGGGAGTCTTGAGACTTGAGACTTGAGACTTGAGGCGAGGCAGGCGAAGACGAGGTGGTCTTCAGCTGCACCCGGAGATCGGCGTCGGAGGTGACGTCGACAACAACAGGGAGTCTTGAGACTTGAGACTTGAGGCGAGGCAGGCGAAGACGAGGTGGTCTTCAGCTGCACCCGGAGATCGGCGTCGGAGGTGACGTCGACAACAGTAGAGAGTCGAACCCGGAACTTGAAACTTGAAACTCGAAATTTGAACTCGAAACTCGAACTTGAGACTCGAAACTCGAACCCTGGAATTTTCGTCCAGCGTGTGAAAAATAATTCCGCTTCAACTCGTCTGATTGCGAACACGTGGCTCAGCTAAGCGGCAAGCACTGCGCAAGATGGCGGATGCGTTGTTCACAATCAGACGGAGTTTACATTATGAGAGCGTGAGAAGCATTAAAATAAAACAAAAGACATTAAGACTAATATTAATTAAAAGATAGCAAATAGCAAAAGGTACGTGAGGTTATTAGCAAAATACAGAGAACTACTATAGTATGAGAATCTGGGAATTTATCGAAATAGGAAACTTAATTATAAAAAAAATAGGAATTAAAACATTTAGATGAAATTTTAACAAAGAATATGCAAGGATTAAGCCAAATATGATCGATTGCATGGGTCAATGTGCGAGAACAAAGAACAAAGGCAACGAGCGTAATGGCCGACCCGCATGCGTGTAATTTACCTAATTAAAAGATATTCTAACGTCTAAACTTTAAGGAATCGTTCAACACTTACCCGATACACGGGACCTAGATAGCATCCCTAAGGACTAAGGCAAAAAAACAGTAATCAAGTGAGAGTCGTAAGAAAAATAACGCGGCGGCGGCCGCACAGCGGCCGCGCGGCGTCCAGCCTCTAGCAGAGACCTGGGCGACTGACGAGCCGTGCGAAGTTAGAAAGCCGCGAGCGCGGTTGGTCCCCGCGCACCGCTCCCCTCGCGCCGGGATACCAGTTTCGCGACATTTCGGAAGATTGCCCGCGCGCAAATTCCAACAATATTATTATAAAATTTATGTAACGTAATTAAATAGACATTTATTACGTTACACGACCTACGCTGCGTTTACCGTTGCGGGGTCGCCATTCCGGTACCTTAATACCCCAACGTCCATCGGTTCTCCGAGCTATGTTTCCTGCCCCTTGCTACTTTAGCTTCGCGACTCGCTGAACTATGTCGGTAACTCTAGTTCTTCTACGATTCTCCTCATTTCTGATTTGATCACGTTGAGATACTTCTAGCTATCTTCATCGCCCGCTGAGTGACTCTGAGCCTTCTTATGACGCCCTTCTTATAGCAACCACGTCTCAGATCTGTGTCATCACTGGCAACACGCACTGATCGAAGACTTAACTTAATAAGCATTCTTTATTGATGCTATGCTTCTATTTGTCTTAGTGTGATGCCTTCCTTGATAAATGGGCTATCCAAAACTGAAATAATTATTCCAATTGGCCCAGAAGTTCCAGAGATCATTGCGTTCAAGTTACAAACAAACAAACTGTTTACCTTTATATATTAGTATAAGATAAGTTAAATAAACCTTTTGCATTATCCAAATATGGTTCTTCCATAAAGAAAACAGCAAAAATATACAATGTGCATGCGTGTTTCCAGCTACAACTACACCCCGTGCGACCACCCCAACCAGCCGTGCGACAACTTGTGTCCCTGCCTGCAGTCCCAGAACTTCTGCGAGAAGTTCTGTCAGTGCAGCAGCGACTGTGAGTTTATTTTACCAAACGTCTAGACACTTATATTATATAGTATTTTCCTTATTTCTATAGGTGGCAGTTTTGATACAAAACTTCATAGGATGAACGTCTCAATAGTAAAAATGCTAGGCGTGCATAAATTAGTATTCACCATCAGTTTGCGGAAAGCACTAGAGTTCTTCTTATAGCAAGTTCTCGAGTCGTTTAAAAAAGGTGATGCTCTCGGGAAAGAGCCGATGGGGACGTATTCTGATACGTTACACGGATTACATCCACGGACTCCACCACTACGTCTACGCACCGGCTCAAGAATGAATGAATACACTTTTATTGTACACCACAGAGAAAATTTACAGAGATACAAATAGAACAGCACAATAAGGTAGAACGTACAATTTGGCGGCCTTATCGCTAAATAGCGATCTCTTCCAGGCAACCAAAGGCATACAAGAAAATGTTATAAGAAATAAGTAGGTGGTACAACAAACAAAATTAAATATTAGGACTTAAAACTAAATTAATATAAAACAATAAATAAAAAAAAAAAAAAAAACATAAAACATAGTATATACTAAACATAACATATTAAAGATATGTACAAAAATATAAAATATATTCCATACATATATACAAACATATAAACATACAAATACGCTACTATAAATACTTAATTAAAAAAAAAAAAATTAAAAAAATTAATAAAATAAAAGAACCCTCAAAAATATGTAGAAAACGAAATAAACAAAAAAGAATACAGTGATCATTCCCATCAATGCCCGGCCGGTACAGACAAGATAAAAAGAATTATAAATCTCAATGGCATTACAAAACCATAGGCTAAAAATGGAGGTCCATTTTAGTTTTAAACGACCTCTATTTGCAGGTCTCGCTCTTTTCAACCAATTTTTTATATTTTTAATCATTTACGTATGTGAGCCAGTGTGTGTGTGAGTTTGTGTGTAGCTCAAGAAGCAATTGACAGTCTAAAGTACTTATCATACGGCAGAGATTCGAAAGATCTCTGAATGGAAACATCTTGTAAAGCAGGCTATCTCTTAAGTAATAAGGGAGCGACTCGAGAAGAATACAGAAGAGAAGTACATGGTAGTGATTCTTTTATTCAAGGGGCAACTGCAAATCACTCGCAATCATAAGTTCAGCAAACAATATCCATTCAATCATCAGTAGTGTACTACAAAAGCGAACTTTGCAATATTCTGCCACGTTTAAAGAAAATATACGACAGCGAAAAGTATTTTTGAGGATTAAAAGAAATTTCACTTCACATAATATTGTCTCTCTATAGCTCTCCTTGCTTCCATAACTAAGCCTCACAAACGGCATGTCCGCAGGTCAGAACCGCTTCCCGGGCTGTCGCTGCAAGGCGCAGTGCAACACCAAGCAGTGCCCGTGCTACCTCGGCGTGCGCGAGTGCGACCCCGACCTGTGCACGGCGTGCGGCGCCGACGCCACGCCGCCCGGCACGCCCGCGGCGCTGCCCACCGCGTCCCGCCACGCCGTGTACTGCCGGAACGTGTCCGTGCAGAGGTGCGTACACACACGCGGCAGTGCCCGCGCCACTCGGCGTGCGACCCCGCCCTGTGCCACCCGCAGTGCTGCCCACCGCGTCCCGCCACGCCGTGTACTGCCGGAACGTGTCCGTGCAGAGGTGCGTACACACACGCGGCAGTGCCCGCGCCACTCGGCATGCGACCCCGCCCTGTGCCACCCGCAGTGCTGCCCACCGCGTCCCGCCACGCCGTGTACTGCCGGAACGTGTCCGTGCAGAGGTGCGTACACACACGCGGCAGTGCCCGCGCCACTCGGCGTGCGACCCCGCCCTGTGCCACCCGCAGTGCTGCCCACCGCGTCCCGCCACGCCGTGTACTGCCGGAACGTGTCCGTGCAGAGGTGCGTACACACACGCGGCAGTGCCCGCGCCACTCGGCGTGCGACCCCGCCCTGTGCCACCCGCAGTGCTGCCCACCGCGTCCCGCCACGCCGTGTACTGCCGGAACGTGTCCGTGCAGAGGTGCGTACACACACGCGGCAGTGCCCGCGCCACTCGGCATGCGACCCCGCCCTGTGCCACCCGCAGTGCTGCCCACCGCGTCCCGCCACGCCGTGTACTGCCGGAACGTGTCCGTGCAGAGGTGCGTACACACACGCGGCAGTGCCCGCGCCACTCGGCGTGCGACCCCGCCCTGTGCCACCCGCAGTGCTGCCCACCGCGTCCCGCCACGCCGTGTACTGCCGGAACGTGTCCGTGCAGAGGTGCGTACACACACGCGGCAGTGCCCGCGCCACTCGGCGTGCGACCCCGCCCTGTGCCACCCGCAGTGCTGCCCACCGCGTCCCGCCACGCCGTGTACTGCCGGAACGTGTCCGTGCAGAGGTGCGTACACACACGCGGCAGTGCCCGCGCCACTCGGCATGCGACCCCGCCCTGTGCCACCCGCAGTGCTGCCCACCGCGTCCCGCCACGCCGTGTACTGCCGGAACGTGTCCGTGCAGAGGTGCGTACACACACGCGGCAGTGCCCGCGCCACTCGGCGTGCGACCCCGCCCTGTGCCACCCGCAGTGCTGCCCACCGCGTCCCGCCACGCCGTGTACTGCCGGAACGTGTCCGTGCAGAGGTGCGTACACACACGCGGCAGTGCCCGCGCCACTCGGCGTGCGACCCCGCCCTGTGCCACCCGCAGTGCTGCCCACCGCGTCCCGCCACGCCGTGTACTGCCGGAACGTGTCCGTGCAGAGGTGCGTACACACACGCGGCAGTGCCCGCGCCACTCGGCATGCGACCCCGCCCTGTGCCACCCGCAGTGCTGCCCACCGCGTCCCGCCACGCCGTGTACTGCCGGAACGTGTCCGTGCAGAGGTGCGTACACACACGCGGCAGTGCCCGCGCCACTCGGCATGCGACCCCGCCCTGTGCCACCCGCAGTGCTGCCCACCGCGTCCCGCCACGCCGTGTACTGCCGGAACGTGTCCGTGCAGAGGTGCGTACACACACGCGGCAGTGCCCGCGCCACTCGGCATGCGACCCCGCCCTGTGCCACCCGCAGTGCTGCCCACCGCGTCCCGCCACGCCGTGTACTGCCGGAACGTGTCCGTGCAGAGGTGCGTACACACACGCGGCAGTGCCCGCGCCACTCGGCGTGCGACCCCGCCCTGTGCCACCCGCAGTGCTGCCCACCGCGTCCCGCCACGCCGTGTACTGCCGGAACGTGTCCGTGCAGAGGTGCGTACACACACGCGGCAGTGCCCGCGCCACTCGGCGTGCGACCCCGCCCTGTGCCACCCGCAGTGCTGCCCACCGCGTCCCGCCACGCCGTGTACTGCCGGAACGTGTCCGTGCAGAGGTGCGTACACACACGCGGCAGTGCCCGCGCCACTCGGCATGCGACCCCGCCCTGTGCCACCCGCAGTGCTGCCCACCGCGTCCCGCCACGCCGTGTACTGCCGGAACGTGTCCGTGCAGAGGTGCGTACACACACGCGGCAGTGCCCGCGCCACTCGGCGTGCGACCCCGCCCTGTGCCACCCGCAGTGCTGCCCACCGCGTCCCGCCACGCCGTGTACTGCCGGAACGTGTCCGTGCAGAGGTGCGTACACACACGCGGCAGTGCCCGCGCCACTCGGCGTGCGACCCCGCCCTGTGCCACCCGCAGTGCTGCCCACCGCGTCCCGCCACGCCGTGTACTGCCGGAACGTGTCCGTGCAGAGGTGCGTACACACACGCGGCAGTGCCCGCGCCACTCGGCATGCGACCCCGCCCTGTGCCACCCGCAGTGCTGCCCACCGCGTCCCGCCACGCCGTGTACTGCCGGAACGTGTCCGTGCAGAGGTGCGTACACACACGCGGCAGTGCCCGCGCCACTCGGCGTGCGACCCCGCCCTGTGCCACCCGCAGTGCTGCCCACCGCGTCCCGCCACGCCGTGTACTGCCGGAACGTGTCCGTGCAGAGGTGCGTACACACACGCGGCAGTGCCCGCGCCACTCGGCGTGCGACCCCGCCCTGTGCCACCCGCAGTGCTGCCCACCGCGTCCCGCCACGCCGTGTACTGCCGGAACGTGTCCGTGCAGAGGTGCGTACACACACGCGGCAGTGCCCGCGCCACTCGGCGTGCGACCCCGCCCTGTGCCACCCGCAGTGCTGCCCATCGCATATCGGCGCACCGTTAGAAGCGGAGACGGCTGCAGAAAGCTAAACACGAAACAGAAGTAACATATTACGTGACGGCATGTAGACCGTGCGGCATGCGCTAACATTCAGAATCTGGAATATCGATTTAACGTAACGGCTTGCGAAGGAAAACAAAGCTAAGCCGGCGCGTACGTGTGTCCGCAGGGGCCTGCACAAGCACCTGTTCCTGGCGCCGTCCGACGTGGCGGGCTGGGGCATCTTCCTGAAGGAGGCGGCGCACAAGAACGAGTTCATCTCCGAGTACTGCGGGGAGATCATCTCGCAGGACGAGGCCGACCGGCGCGGCAAGGTGTACGACAAGTACATGTGCTCCTTCCTGTTCAACCTCAACAACGGTCAGTGCGCTGTGGGGGGCTACCACCAAATACACTGTTCATTCCATATTATGCATTCTGAAATCCAAACTTGACAGCCGAATAGCAGTGGGCACAGACCCTGCTTTCTGAGTCCAAGGCCCAAAGAGTTCAATTCCCATTTATTCAACCAATTTATTTATTTATTGAATAAATTACAATTGCATCACAATGTCATATATAGATTTTGTATTTATGTATATAATATTCATAAAAATATTCATCAGTTATCTTAGTACCTATAACACAAGCTATGCTTACTTTGGGGTTAGATGGCGATGCGTGTGTTGTCGTAGTATACAATTATTATTATTAACTATTATTATTATTCTTCCAACTGAGTTTATTCCAATTCAGTTGTCAGATACAATCACGTAATGAAAAACAAAGGTTTGCACGTTATTTGATGACAACTTTCCATAGAGGCTAGCTAACTAAATTTGATGGATGAATCTCTCTGTGAAAAATTTAAAGAAATAGGTATACTTACGGTAGCCTCATAATATAGTATTTGTAAGACAACATATTAGTCTTTATAAACAAAAAGTGGATATAAACAATCGACTTACAAGAAATGGTCATAAATTAGTGACATCTGCATATTGTCTGCAAAAGGTGCAGAAGTCATTTGTGGGATTGAGTATACGCTTTCATAATATGATTCCTAAGGTAATTTTCAAGCTACCAATGCATAAGTTTAAAGAATGTGTTAAAAGACATTTATTACAGCAAGGTTATTATACAATTGATGAATTTCTTAATGACAAGGTTGCTTGGAAGCATCCAGCTCAACTTTCAACTCTCACAAGATAGAAAAATGAATTTTAAAATGTAAAATGTATAGATTGTTGATATTGGAAAAAAGCAACTGCTGAGTTTCTTGCCGGCTTCTATTCGATAGAATCTGCCTTCTGAACTGGTAGTAGATTCACTACAAACAGACAGACTTGACGTTTCAAGTATATCTTCTAATGTGACCCATAGTAAGCGACCACGTTTCTGAGCCGTTAGTAATCACGGGCAATATGCACTATTTAAAGACTTTGGTCTTCAACAGGATCTCAGGCACTGAGGGATTTTGGACGAAAAGATAGCACGAAGCTGCCAGAATGCTTAATTTTAAAACTTTTTACTATAAACGTATCCAAAAAGGTCTAAAATTGACTTAGCTTATGATGGGGACCAACTCTTTCTCATCAATTTCTTTCTAAAACAGCCTGTATAACACGAGTTGCAATACTTTACAGACTTCGTAGTGGACGCGACGCGCAAAGGCAACAAGATCCGGTTCGCCAACCACTCCATCAACCCCAACTGCTACGCCAAGGTCATGATGGTCAACGGCGACCACCGCATCGGCATCTTCGCCAAGCGCGCCATTCAGCCGGGCGAAGAGCTGTTCTTCGACTACAGGTGAGATACCAGCCGGTGGCACGACTAGCGTGGCCAGGATCCAAATTTATCCCCGTGGGGGAAAAGCAAAATTTTATCATCTCCCACCGCTTTATCAAATCTCCGATAAACACTTTATTTGTCGCCACAGAAAGGAAATAAAAATTGGACACAACATGAGGAAACTTAAAAACTAGGATACAAAAGGACGCCTTATCGCTAAGTAGCGATCTCTTCCAGGCAACCTTAGGATTAGGAAAACCAAGAGAAACCGATTGTATTTCATTTATATAAAACAAAACCATTTAAAACTCTGGAATGTCTCGACCAATTTTTATGATTTTTGGAATTATCTCCGTCCGCAACAGTATAACAAGTATTAAAATATGATATTCATATATAACCAATTATCATTAACCGATTTTAAACTCCTTTTCATTTGTAGTGTTATACCATTTCATAACAAAACTCAACTCGCATAATGATGTCTATGATTTGTTTTGAAAGTTGACCGGTCGATGTATTTTATTTGTGCGAGTATCAGAAGTTTCTACGGGTATTCGAAATATTTTTATGCTGATTTTATTACTAACAATGCAAGACGATCGAATCGAAGCTTTCCTGACAAAGCCGTAATGCAATTATGATTCGAAACATCACGAATAAACTACCCGCATATAATAATAATAAATATAAAAACAATACAAATGAAAACTAATATATTCTATAACATAGTATACATTCTTAAGTATGAGTATAAAGCATTGGCGCATGGCAACCAAATAATATACGTGTAATAATAAACGGAGGTAAACTTTTCTTTCTTTTGCCGTGCTAAAGCAGGTTAATTTTATCCCTTGTCAGGGGACAATTTCTAACTACATTTACTTATTCGATCGCGTGAAAGTTAACTTCGATATATACTGTGCCCTGCCATATAGTAGTACTGGGAAACCGAACTGACACTAGATGGCCCTTTAATAGATTAAAAGTAATGTATCTCTCAGTTTTTACATGAAAGTAACCTCAAAACTATTGATCAGAGATTTTTTTGAACTTTCGTTTGTGCGTGTTGTTTTTATCGCCACTTCAAAGTTACATCGTCTCATCATCTGTCAGGACGCCAATGGCAATACTGTGCTTTATTTCTGTGCATTTTGAACCCAATGTACACTCTATTTGTTCTAACTTGTCTTATAATGTAAACAATGTTTTCATTGAAATTAAGTGGATAGTTTTTAAAATATTAAAAAAACAAGTGCGGTAAAATTAATAAATACCAACAAAATGTTTTTCTTTATGCCTTGTGTTATATTTATTATTTGAAAATAAATTTTTCGCCTCAATGCCAATTGTCAAATCCCTAAAAAGACCATGTCGAGCAGTGGACATTGGGACGGGGTGTAGGAAAAATCCATCGGAATAGCCCAAATAGTCTAAATGAGCAATCTTGTATGAGAATTTCCACTTGTGGATCAATAGATATCTGTCAATAGATCTCGATGAAGTGTCTGTTTAATGAAATGTTGACTTGTTATGTACCCACAATATGGCAAATAAATAAACATTATTATTATACTATTGATTACATTATAAGACAAAAAATACACTATATAATAACGTGTATAACCTTGTTTCAACAGATACGGGCCAACTGAGCAACTGAAGTTCGTGGGCATTGAGCGGGAAATGGAGTTTTTATGAGAAAGCGGCCAACGACCCGCGCCGTCGTTACAAGATGTCCCGTGACTAAAAGACATTGATGCATTTGTAATGCAATTTGTAAATGACGATATATTTGGTTTTGGTGCAATGATTTTTTTTTAATTCCATTACAAGTTAGCATTTGACTGCAATCTTACCTGGTGGTAAGTGATGATGCAGTCTAAGATGGTAGCGGGCTAACCTGTCAGGGAGTGTGCAGTCATATTCCTAATCGGTTTCTACGCGACATCGCACCGGAACACTCGCTTCGCGGCACTTTTTTGCATGAGCATGCCCGTTCTCAATTTCAGTGAAAGTGGTTATTGAACTTATGTATTTCATTGTTGAGCAGAATTTAATGTGTTATTTTGTTTATGACGTTTTGTTAGAAAAATTTGGAACAATAGTATGCTAATATAAATCAAAGCTATATATAGCAATACTAAGATGGTGACTTACGCCAAGTACTTCAGTCGCTAGTTTTGTCTACATATTATGAGGTCGATTAAACGATACGTGTTGCCGATGTTTATTTGTTGTTTGTTTATTGGGAGTAGTGTCTAGCGCCGTCTTGTCTTTGCTACTCGAATTGATAAATTTATAGAGCGTGGCCTCAGTCAATAAGGTTCCTCTTGTGCACGCTCGCTCGCTCGTTTCACACTAAGGCAGTTAAGTCTGCATTCCTAGCAAGCTTTAATAAACAGTTTTAAACTGTTAAAGCGTAGATGGCCTCACAATCCCACAATGGTCAAAAGTATTTCTGCCGAAATAAAGACCGTTGTGTATGGAACTACAATTTACCGAATAACTTAGACTTTAAAAAATTTGTGGTAACCTACCGATTTTAGGAAAAAAACCTTTCTATTTGGGTACCAACCTATTTATAGATTTCCATAGACATCAAGATTTTACCGATTTGTCTGAAAAATTTCCTGTGGGCATTGGACGTTCATCGTTTGGGATGATAATATAAAGCAACAAAATGCACTTTTATATAAATAAAACGATGTTTTAATCTTTTACTCAATCGTGGTTTGTGATTCTTCAATAAAGTATTTATAAAAATAAATTGTCGATCCGCAGAAGTCACGACCTAAGCTTTTTTTTTGCCTCAACGCTGGGGTTGTCAACTTCCTTATAAAATGCCATGTCTAGAAGTGGACATCCATTGGTTGACATGATGATGATGACTATTGCTGGGGAATAGGAAAAATCCATCGGAATAGCCCATAAAATCTATATGACCAATTTTGTGTGAGAATTGCCACTTGTGATTACTGTCAATAGATCTAGTTTGTATTATTAGTACTATTAATAATGCGTCGCGTGACCCATGCATTTATACTATGGTTGTCGTTGCAATAAGTTTTATAATACCAGTTGTAAATGTGTCTTTTTTATAATATACCCTTGAAAAGTAATAATTGTCTTTTAAAATTGTACTACATACATTACAAAACGCTTGGAAATGAATTGTTGCAATTAAACAACTAGTTGAACCAATTAATGTCCAAGCTTTCTAAGTTTTAGGCGTGATTGTGACGTGTATTAATTTCTTCATGTACATACATAAGAGATTAAATGAAGCTCCGCCGGGGCATTGCATTAAATTTGTCGAAAATATTTTTATTCCTTTTAAATTACAATAAATTAAAATATGTATGTCAAAAATACAATAGATAAAAATATGTCAACTTAAACATAAAAATAATTTCGATTTAGAATAATTTAATTATACAGTCATCGAATTAAGATTGATTATGTGGTGGAAAAGAAGTCACCTTGCTAAGTTGTTTGTGGACAAGCTTTTTTTCCAGAGTGCCCAGTGTGATCTTTTGCCTATAGGATCGCGTGAAAGTTTACGGTTTGTATAGAATCGAAAGAGCGCCATCTAGTGACAATATTTTGTGTCACACTTGGCACCCAGATGTGTACAATTTGCCAGATAGGGTCCCATATAAAGCCTCATTGTTGGAGTTTTTGAGCTTATTGCGTAATATGTAATACAGTTCTATCAGCTCCCCGATGATCAGACAAAAACCGACTCTGGAACGGACGTATCAGGTACGGTATCATAGCGGCGTATCGAGCCCGCATATCACCATATGCTTATACGACCTTAATACAGATACTGTGATCGGAAATGGAAAAATGATACTTATACACATTAATAAATAATGTATTTATTTATTTAATGGACAATCAACAGGTTACAATAACTCTTATAAAACTAAACAAAAAATGATAAAACATATTAATGTAATATTGTAGACCCACTTAGAGTCTGCCACAACTTGCGAATAAAAAACTAGATTGTCAGTTAGAAGGGGAAAAACGATTTAGAAGAGAGACATTAGAGTATAAGCTGTAAGATCCATCCAGCTGTGACATAAACTAGTCGGATCTAGTGCCGCGAACAAAAACATACATTTTAGAATTACAAAAAAAAACAAATACTTAAATTATATATAAAATAATATTAAAAATCGTCTGCGTATGTATAATGGGCAATGCCTTTAGAACCTACGCATCTTTAGTTTTAAGATATATTATGATCACACTAGTAACATGTGAGTGGATTTCCCAAAGCTAAAGGAGTATAATAAAAAAATTTTAGTACTTTATAAAATTCGTATCTTAATTTCAGCATCGGTTAATAGTTGAAACATGGCTTAGTTAGAGATACGCGGGTTCAAATCCTACTTGTACTGCAATATGCATATATTCTTTTTAATAAAAAATAAATTAAAAATAATTTAATTAAATGATGGTAAATGATGATCCAATCTAAGATGGTAACGATCTAACCTCGTCGGTATGAAGACGAGTCATAGTAGCAGAGCACTAAATGGCTTGCGGCAAGTTTTTGTTGGTGACCCAGAATTCAGAACAAACGTTTTGGTACGCTGGAGGTAAGAAAATAAATCCTTACTTCCTTACTAATATTATAAATGCGAAAGTGTTTGTATGTTTTTTGGCTTTGCTTAGCGCCTTAACTAGCGACCAATCAACCTGATTTTTGGCATAGAGTTACAATGGAAGAACGGAAAGTAACATAGGCCGACTGGCGCAGTGGGCAGCGACCCTGCTTTCTGAGTCCAAGGACGTGGGTTCGATTCCTACAACTGGAAAATATTTGCATGATAAACATGAATGTTTTTCAGTATCTGGGTGTTTATCTGTATATAATAAGTATTTATGTGTATTATTCATAAAAATATTCATCAATCATCTTCGTACCCATAACACAAGCTACGCGTATTTTGGAGCTAGATGGCAACGTGTATTGTTGTAGTATATTTATTTATTTATTTATATTGTCCCTAGATTAAAATAAAGCGGTAAAATATAATAAAACATCTAGTATTCAATAACAGCTTTTAATTCACTTTACACTTTACACAAGCCCCATGTATTTTTATTACAATTCATTTTATTCAACAACTCGCCATTGATTATAATGTCTTATAAAAAAAAAAGTTTTTTTCTTTCTAATAGTTTAATGCTGTACATTATCACCTTTATACAAAGAACAATAGTCAAACACTATTTATATATATCTTACAAAACACTTCGTATGTATTTATAAATTCACAGTAAAAATGTTACTTATTAATTTTACCATAAAAAAGCTGAAACTTTTACTCCGGAAAAGAGTATGTGTAAATAGCTATTTGGTTAAATAAGACCTGTTTTACGTCATAAAGGTTTAGGGTTTGGGTAAATTTTTTAGAACATTATTCCAAGGATAATTGGAAAAGGACCTTCGAATGCAAGTTTGTTTTGTCGAGTTAAAACGGTATGTCAAAACACATTTATTACAGCAAGGTTACAATACAAGTGATAAATTTCTTAATGACAAGTTAGCTTCACGAACAGCTTCGCTCTCATCTCCCGCAAGATGATTGTACATGTTGATGTTGAAAAAGAGCAGCCACTCCTTATCGGTAGAACCTGCTTTTGAACTGATGGTAAAGTCGCTACAAACATACATACTTGACTTTCCAAAATTGCTAAAATGAATATTAGAATTTTCTCGCGCTAAGACAAACGCACGAGAGCTTCTTTAGCGCAGCATGGCTAGCATGGGCAGGAGACGATTATCTCCCCGGGGAAAGGATAAAAATATATCTTCTCCCACAGCTGTATCAACTCTCAGAGCATCAGTGGAAATAATATCCAAATAATATATGTTTTATAATAAACACCCTTGTCAGGGGGTAAAATTGGGGTATATAATGTCTGTGTCTGCCCTGTGCTTGCCCTGCTGATTGTTTTAGAATAGCTCAGTTACTCCAGGCAAGTGTATATTTAAAAATTTTAGTTGAATTCTAATACAGCAATTCAGTTTATTATTATACTTTCTTGTCCTGTTTATATATGTGAAGAAAACCTGCATATATACATAACGCGAATATATACACACAAACACTTGAAGGGAGCCCAATAGTGAGCCAGTAATTGGGTGATAATGATTCCCAAGGTAACAACTTTTTAAAATTATTGCCACTGCTCTCGCAATGGATTTTCAGTGGGGACAACTGACAGATATTATTTATTTATACAACAGGGCAATCCTTGGGGTGACAACAGGAAATACTCAATATTTGTGTTGACCTAGTGCCACTGCATTCAAATGACAACATTTTTACTGTGACATAGTATCTGTTAATCACAGGATCCATCAAGCCAGCCATCTCTCCACCGTTCATGCACTTTGGTGCAATCAAACTCTGGCTTGCCAAGTTTAACATTGACTGTGTTATGTCTCTCACACAACCATTTTGCTAGTTCATCTCTCGATTTTGTCTTTGGTGGGTTCTTTTTGATACTGGAAAATTAATGGAATTTAAAAAAAAACTTTGTTGTGGTATTTGTGTAAGGTCTATCACAATTACTGAATTATATATAAGAACTACTGTATATAAGAACTCATCAGTTTTTAAATATTTTAATTAGGTTTATATTTATATGTATAGGCTGCAAAATGCTTGGATAAGATATGTAGGTTCCTATAATTAGATTCTATTACAAAATTCTAAATTGCTTGCCAGTACAGGCACAGAAACTTCTGTGATGTGACTGTGTTACTAGGGTAGTTTAATTTATAAAATACAGTATTTTTATCATAAAAATATAATTTATTGCTGATTTTTGATTCTGTGATTTGGGATTTTTCTCACTTCCATATTATGGGATCTTATAGGAAGCATTATTTTCAATCACTAATTATAAATGTAGTATAATTTAATAACTGGATATAATTTTGAGAGCATATTAATGCTTAGTTTATATACATTTTGAAAACTTACTCTTCCTGAAAGTCCAATGCACAGGGTTCACATGGATAGAACTGTGCAAAAATATTAAAGAACTTTGTCATGTCTGCACACTGTAGCATTGTGGGCTTCTCGGGAAAGTATGAAGCCATAGAGTGTAGGAAGCCCCAAGTTGACCGTCCTAGCTCATCCTTGTCCAATGGACAATCTTTATGTTGTGTCTTAAAGAGAAATAATAAATTGTGTTATAGGTATGAAAAAAAAATTTAATACATATAAAATAAAATTGCATACCAAGTTATGTAATTTTATAGATTAAACCTGTTTACAAAAAAAGGGTGCAGCTCATATCTTAATAGTGTCAGGTCCAAAGTACGAAAATTCCGATATATAGACATTATTTATTTGAGATTAAAAGAAAATACACTTTCAGGAGCAGAACGAAGCCCATAGGTATATACAAAGCCAATACGACTCAATTTATAAAATGCTTAATTTATATTCATAAAATTATTAGACTTTTTCCTATAAGATAAAATAATAAATTGCTCAATTTCAGGCTATTGCGTTAGACATTACATATCACAAAGAATATTTTAAAAATTTAATCGTAAAACAATCTTACACTAAATATAGAGTAACTTCTAATGACTTTAAGCAGGAGTTAATGCGGTTTATAGCTAGCCAAGGACTTCTTTGAAGTAGTTGGTTATGAAATCAAAGTTAACCTCACCGGTTGGTTTGGGGAACTACTTTTCGTTTTATGTTGCATTTTCGCCCAACTTTTGAAGTCCGAACACGCTCTGCACGGTTTATCCTCTTCCTCGTCAGAATGAGAACGCATTTTCAGCACTTACTTAATGTTATAACACTTTGGTAATAGCATAAAATTCTTTTGCAACACCATTTACGATTACTATATGGCATAATAGTTGAATATCATATAGTTTCGCAATTTGTGTATTATAGATTTGGCAACTATATCATTAGCTTGCGATACCTCATTATTTCTTTGAAAAGAAATATTTTTTTTAAGATTCGTGCACAAATTTTAAACAAGAAACGTCATGTGATCATTTGACATTTTGTGATTGTGACATATGGCACGCTTGTCTATTTGACTCTGACATTCAGTCTGGGCTGCCATTCTTATAAATATAAGGTAATATAAGGTAAGGTATAAGGTGAATTAAGTACATTCACGCAAATTCAGTGATTTCTTGTTAAAATAATATGTATAGCCAGAAAGCTATAAAAAGTTATAAAAATAATTAATGGCAGCCTTCGTATTTCGTTTTTAAGCAGATAGTAACCTTGTTCAAAGCTTTTATGGAGAATGCTATGCTATTGCCCCAGATAAGCTAACTTAACTGAAGATCAGTTAAATAAACTTGAGAGACTCCAGAATTGTAGCATTCGTTTCATATCATATTTCTCAATTTCGGTCTCGTCTCTAGTGGTTACCTATCAGACTTCGCCGGAATTTGCACATTGTTTCTACTCTGTACCATGTTTTACTCCTCTTTACCTGAAAGAGAGGTTTCAATTTGTAGGACTCCCAGACGAACTTCGTTCTACGAGGAATTTAATCTTGAAGGTGCCTGGTCACAAATCCTCCTTCTTCAACGGATCATTTACGGTTCAGGCTATTAAAATATGGAACGCCCTGCCGTTAGATATCCGTGAGGCACAATCGATTGGGACCTTCAAGAAACTAGTGAAGGATCATTATTTGTCTCTTTCAGCCGAACATCGCTGAAGCGGATCATTTTAAGTGTGTAATTTTAATTATTTATGTATTTCACATAAATTGAGGATGATATATATTTATATAGGTATTTATTTATGTTATATATTTTATTTGTATTTATATGTAAAATATTTATATATATATATTATAGTTATATTTATATATTTGTATATATTTTTATGTCTTTTCTATGTTTTTTCCTTTTACGCCATTGGTTGCCTGGAAGAAATCGCTATGTAGCGATAAGGCCACCAAATTGTACTCTCTTGATATGTATTTATATCTTTGTAACTACTTTTTTTTTCTTTGGTGTACAATAAATGTGTATTCATTCATTCATAAGCTAGGATCTTCAAGAAATGGCCATTCCACGACCAGGAGTATTATTCCAAGAAAACGGTCCATTGCTGGACAAATGTCCTCTCCCTACTGCAGGGTTTACCGATAATCACTCCATCAATCATTCTGGGCAGACTGGTAATAGCCCAGAAAACGCTGCTGCCCGCGCTTAGTTTTATTACCATAGTCGCCTCGTACGGTACCCGTGGGAAGAAGGGTGGTGACAACCACCTCTCTAATATGTTACTATGATCCAACGTCAACAAATGGCAGTGGGTGAAAAAAAGATATAAGGATTGTGTGTGTCTACTAAATATTCTCAGTGGTCTCCGATAAATCTTTAGATAGATAGATTTTTTACAGCAAAGATACAAAACAACATTATTAAGTACTTATTCTTTAATAATATATATCTCTACAGTAGGTAAACATTTGTACATAGAGTAGGCACGTGTATAATAAACTGTAAATATTTTACAAATATTTCAAATTATAATATTTTACATAACTTTACAGCTACACTGAGCCTAGCCCCTCTGCCTCACATATCAAATATGTGGCGATAAAAAACAGATTTCAGCGGCGCAATGAAGCTTCACGTTAGACGAACAATTCACAATGTGTTTAACTTTCGCAGGTAGACACTATTTCTGAAACAAACCAAACAAAGTACATTACAAAATAAACAACTAAAACAGGCAGTTTATAAATCGCTTAGAAGTACGTCTTTGTCGGTAGGTAAAGTCACGATCAAAGCAGAGATTTAAAAAAAAATATAAATTCCTGAATTGCTTCTGCTGGGAACCGAATCCGTTTCCTCCCACTGAAAGCTCACCACTGCGCCAGGGAGATCGTCAAGTAGAAAAAAACAAAATGATGGCAGTTTACATGGACGCTTGTGTGAAGTAAAACTACGACAGCGAGTCGCGAGCTAGTGGTAATAGGCGGGGCATATAGCTCGGTGAACCGTTGGACGTTGGGGTTCTAACATGCTACAATAGTGACCCCGCACCGGTAAACGCAGCGTGGGCAGATCCCATAAAGGTAGACAGACGACATCAATCAAGTCGCTGGGAGCCGCTTCAAAAAAGAGGCCTAATACCGTGGTTTTTGGAGTTCCCTACAAAAGACGAGTGGCGTTCCTAGGTTCT
Source organism: Pararge aegeria (assembly GCF_905163445.1). Lineage (NCBI taxonomy): Eukaryota > Metazoa > Arthropoda > Insecta > Lepidoptera > Nymphalidae > Pararge > Pararge aegeria. The sequence continues at coordinate 880,827 of NC_053195.1, read as the reverse complement.
TGAATATGAGCAATCATTCTAAAAGTCACCGTCATATTCACTAACTTCAACACACAATCTGGGCATCTTTATACTAAATTAATAAATAATCTCAATTGTCTCTGAAATACATTGAACTTCTTACGAGTTAGAGCAGTAAAATAATGGTCCCATTTAAGCAAATTAGTGTGAGCGAGACAAAGCGAGATCTAAGATCGATTGTGATATTTCGGTGTAGCATAATGTCAGTCTATCGCGTTCGGCTGGTTGCTCCCACTGAGTTATGGAGGGTAGAGGTAAGGAGAGTCATCTGTGTATATGAAAAAGTGTCGTCAAAATGTATTAAATTAAGATGGCGCCACATTTGCATCAGGGTAACTCTTAAAAGAAGCGCCAAATATAAATATTGTTAGAGTAGGCTTGAAAAATAAACAAGGAAGTATGGAGATACAAGGAAGTAAGGTTATATTTACCACAATATTTTGTACAACGTAAGTTGTTGAAATTCTCAATAATTAACTACTTTAGTCGATAATGACATTAATTTTTTTAACTCGGCATACTTCAATTCATCTACGATTGCTACATTCATACCATACCCTGTGCATCCACCAGCGCCATTGTGGAGGATTTTTGAACTGTTATTTAGCGCATACACTGGACACTTTTTCAACTTTTCTCCCATATAAGATGACTCTCCTTACCTCTACCCTCCATACACTGAGTCTACCTACCAGAGTAACGTAGACAAATAGTATACTCTTTGGCCATACATTAGTGAGCAAAGGCTAAAGCATTGTGTTTATATCCTCATTGCTATCAAGGGTTGATTATTTTTTAAATTGCATTTCGGAACTAAATTTAAGAGAGATATTCGAGCGCCTTATTTTGGAGTACTAAGATTTATAAAAAGTATAGTGCTATAGTTATATAATGTTTAACTTTCGACAATCACCTTTGTGGATCTTCCAAGTACCTATACGTGACATTGGCGAAGTACAACGTGTCGATTTGGCACACCTAAAAGCCAAAAAAGGCAAAAAAAGAAGAAGAAGATATTCATTGTAATGCAAGCCCGGCTTTTTGGCTTCATGGGTGGACCGCCATTGAACTGACTGACTGGTCTTTTTAAAAGACCTATAGGTTTTGGCGTACGTTTAACGATGCTCTGCAGCGCCGCGACGGCGGGCGAGTGGGGCATCTCGAGCAGGAAGTCTCGGCCCGAGTCGCAGCAGCGCGCCAACTGCGGCTCCAGCGGCAGCGCGCCCAGCAGCGGCGCCTGCAGCGCGGCGCACATGTGGGCGGCGCCGCCCGTCGTGGCGGGGAAGATCTCGCTGCGGGACTGCGCGGGACAGGAGGGCATACATTTAGGCTCAACTCACACCGAAACAGCGTCGAAGCGCAGCGAAGCGGAGTGCAGTTTGAATTTTAACTTTATTTTCATTACTATAATACTTATTATCGCATGAGTAAACTCAAACGAGAATTCCCGCGGCGCCGCAGGCATCCGCGCGACTCGTAAAATAAAGTTAAAATTCAAACTGCACTCCGCTTCGCTGCGCTTCGACGCTCTTTCGGTGTGAGTTGAGCCTAAGCGTACGGCCATTGACGGCCGATTGGCGCATTTTGCAGCGGCCCTGCTTTCTGAATCCAAGGCCGTGGGTTCGATGGAAAATGTTTATCAGTGTCTGGGTGTTTATATGTATATTCTAAGTAATTATGTATATTATTTATAAAAAATATTCATCAGTCATCTTTGTACCCATAACACAAGCTACGCTTAATTTGGGGCTAGATGGCGATGTGTGTATTGTCGTAGTATATTTATTTATTTATACCGATATTAAACTAACACATTCCTTAAATATAGTTCAACGGGTACATACAACGACATTTTGGGATTTGTCGATATTTCGACCCAGTTCCATGGATCGTGGTCACGACGGGACTGCGGAGGTAAGGGATGACTAGTTGGATGCCACGGGCAGAATCTGACTCCCCGCTTTCGTGTTCTTTTTGTCGGTATTTCACGAACTGTTCGTGAAATACCGCCGAAAAGAACACGAAAGCCATCGCTCCGCGCGTGAAAACGAAGAAATTATAAATTACACCATACAGATTCTCCTGCTTTGCGCGGAGTATAGCAAATTAAGCTTAATTTTCATAATATATCATGGATTTCCGCAAAGTAACGCCTGCTTCCATCCAATATTTACTTCTACTGTTCTAAAAGTTCACCATAAAATAGGAAAATGGGAAAAAGCTTATGAGCAACATTCCGCGAGTGTAAAGTGAGACGTGCGCGGGGAGTTTTCACTATTTTTGGACACATTACACTGCTTACAATAATGGCTGAATGACGATTCTGTATGGTTCAATGATATGTAATATGGTCAATATGTAGTTTAGACGGACTAAATAGATGTTTTCATGCTGTAAGTAGTTAAAAAAAACTATAAGAGTTATGATTAAAGTTGTGAAAAGATCGAACAAAAATTCCAACGCTGGAAGATCAGGAACTACTGAACCCTTGTTTCAGCTTTCGTTACCGTCGCTTACGCCCTGTACAATAGATGCCTACCTTACAGTTGGGGCACACGAAGAGCGCCATGTTCTCGACCACTCCGAGCACGGGCAGGCCCACCTTGCGGCAGAACTGGATCTCCTTGCGCACGTCCAGCAGAGCCACCTCCTGCGGCGTGGTCACCAGCACGGCGCCCGTCGCGCCCGCGCCCGCCAGGTACTGCACCAGCGACAGGTGCTCGTCCGACGTGCCTGGCAGGGACTACACTTCAACACCGCAAAAAGTGCAGAACACAACCTGACGACCTCCCTACTAGTAGCAGGGAGGTCCTCAGGTTAGTCCTAGAGCTTTTTCAGTCAGAGCCCGTCCGGGCAAGAACAACCATGCTTATAACTGCTGTTAAGCAGCACTGCTCTTTTCCGGTCTGGAGGGTGTTGTTGCTGGTGTAATTACATGCACTAAACCCCTCCGCCTCGGGTTAATGATATCAGCCTTCTTCTCGGTAGGATCTACCGGTGGTGGAGTCACTACAAACTGACTGACTTGACGTTTCAAACGTTCTTCTAATATAAGCTTGCTTGAAATGGATGAATTTGAGGATATTTTAGATTTTTTTTTTAATTTTAAAAATACTTTAAGCTATACTGTACCTGGAGGTGTATCGATTAGTAAATAATCCAAATCCCCCCAGTCCACTTCACTGAGAAACTGCTTGATCATACCTACAAAAAAAAAGGGTATTTACCGTTTAAGTTACCGTGGATTTGTATCGAACAGGGATTTCAATTTCAATTTTGTTAAGAGATTTATTTATTTTTAGCACCATTTAAAATAAAATGCCAGTATGAGAAAGCGGAAATAGCCACCTCTAACTTTTCAGAGTGATGTGCGTTTTAAATTTATGCAATTAAATATCCCTATTTTTGAGAGTTCTCAATAATTTTCTCAAAGGTGTGTGAAGTCCACGAATTCGCACTTGGCCAGCGTGGTGGTCACTGGTGGACTAGTGCTGGAACCCTTCTCATTCTGAGACTAGAGTCTAGTGGGCATTTAATGCGTCGATAATCATGATGATGATAAGGAATTTGTTTATACTTTTCACTTACCGTTTTTCTTAGGCCCTCTCCAGATGACCGCGTCGTCGGGGCTGCCCAGCAAGAATCCGATTGACATTAACGAGAGGTTGTCTGTAACATACTGTAAAAGAAGCTTTTGTAGAAAAATGCAGCCTTTTCTTGGGCTGGCTTTTAGCTTCCGAAGAACTGATTGTCTAACTCAGTAAATGCATACTGTATTTTAGCCAAGCAGATGGCGCAAATCAAAGGCGAAATCCAACGCCTATAAACAGAGCAACTCCTTGTTGGGTATGCAAGGAACACATCGTATAAGTGCTGTCTTGTGCCCATAATACTGTGGCTTGGTGTGGTGTGGTGGTTTACTGTGGTGGTTTCGGTAATTAGACCGGATTATAAAAAAACTAACATACTTTCCCTTAGCCAGCTGTATAAATACAAAACATGCATACTAGTTATTAAAATAATTACCGAAGTCATACATACGCAAATTACGTTTAAAACTAAATCACATCTAAATACACGAAATAGGCATAAATTAAGATTACCCACGACTAGAACTAAGTATGGCAGTAAAACTATACAGGTTGAGGGAGCACTACTATACAATAGTCTACTCAAAGAGATTTTTTGCGAGAAATCTTTTAAATCATTTAAAAACAAGTTAAAAAGTGATTGTTTTTTTTTGTATCACACTAAACTAGATAATATATTACCACTTCTTTATGTTAATTTTTTAATTTATCATTAAGTGAAACTGTTTCTTTTGAGAATGTCTTTAATCCTTACCCTTCAAACAAATATGCATGTTGGTAGTACTTCCTCGGACGAACTGTCACAAATAGCTGTACTACTACTAAAAAACAACCGGCTAAGTTTGCTTTGGGCTTCTTCTTAGACCAGGGTGCGTTTGGATCCCTCGTAGCTTAAGTTTTAAGTTGCCGAATTTAGTTATCGCCATCAACTCACTTCTATGCCATTTTACTTTGAAAAACAATTTCCGTTATCCTACAGCTATTAACTTACCACTGGTGACCATCCAGATCCAGAATTGTGGACTTGTTCGCCGCGGACGCCAAGCACGCGTGGCTGGCTCGGCCCGCAGATGTCCGCGTCCAAAATACCTATCTGGAAATGTTTCAACCAGGTAAAGGTTTCATAAAAACCAGTCCCTACGATCGTTTTTTTAATGACGTCAATTGTTGTCAGGGTATGTATTCTTGGTTCATCAATTTCTTTGTGTTCAATAAAGATTAATATTATATATGTTCCTTTGTGTTCAATAAAGATTAATATTATATGTGTTCCTTTGTGTTCAATAAAGTATACTAAAGTGTAACAGCCCCAAAAATTTATCCAGGCAATTGCAAATTTTATTTGACTTCTTAGATTTGCGCGGAGAGTCGTAAACTAATGTAGCCACTTATATTTATTTGCCAGGATTTTTTGGCCTATCCTGAACAGCTGCTACTAAAAGTCTCTTCCAAACAACAACCAGGGCCAGCTGGTGTCATTTGGTTTTTGTCTCCAATAGATTGTCGCTATTTTGGCGCTTAATGTTTGACGCTGTATTAAGTGTATCTTAGGAACTACAAATAGATTATTATTAAAAGTTCAAAGTTTGTATTAAACGTAAGTTCGTAGAAAAGTCCTATTATAGTATAAAGGACTACGTAATCGATAAAAAAGCTTGGGTGTGAATTGATTGCTCTAACCAGGTTAGTCTTCTAATAATTTTAAATTACAATGTGCAAACCAGGGCGCGTTTAGAACCCTTAGTTTTAAGTTTACGAATATTGTTATCGCCATCACTTCTCACTTCTATGTATTTACGTATTTGGTATGTAATAAACGCATAAAAAGTGCCATCTAGCTGCCTATTTGAATAAAGAAATATTTGACTTTACTTTGTTGCTCTTCTAATAATTTTGAATGTTAATGTGAAATGGTGATAACAAAGAAGAACACCCGGCTAAGTTTGTTGTGGGATTCTTCTTAGACTAGGACGCGTTTGGAACCCTCGTAGCTTTAGTATAAGTTCATGAATATAATATTTCTCATGAAATGTACGCATTATAAGTGCCGCCTAAGGGACTACTTGAATAAAAATGTTTTTGACTTTGACTTTGACTTTAGAATTCCTCAAAAAAAAAACTAAAATATTAATTCCAAAGACACTCGTATGCCAAATTTGGCGCTTCAAATGGGGAAACAAATGTAAGCTTTCAATTGTAAAAGTACGTTAATATTGGAGGTGAACGACTTGAACTTATCGATGATTAGAGGTCAGTGGCGAGCGCGGGCATACCGTATACTTTCTTACACACAACAGTAAAATACTCACTTATACTAGACGCGGAACTGCGGAAATAATGCACCATTTATTAAGTCGAGGCCAATTATTGAGGCAATTCTCTAGTCGAGGACATTGAATCTAAGAATTTAAACCATTCTATTTCAATACATTGGGTGGAAAGGATCTGTAATATCCCTATCAACAGTGCCCATAGATTGACTCAATAATTTGCATCAACACCTATCATCTTAATGGTTTATATTACATACAGTAGATACCTACCTACTACCAGTTACTAAATTATTTCACCCTGGAATAATTAAATAGGTACTTTCTTTTTGCTTTTATTCCACTACAAGTTAACCCTTGAATGCATTTTTATCTGCTGGTAAATGATGATACGCTAAGATAGTAATGGGCTGAACTGTTAGGAGAATGGCAGTAATGATAAACCTATATCCTTAACAGTCTACGCGAAAACGTACAGGAACGCTGAATCGTGTGGACGCATCTATAACGGTAGGAAGCTAAATAGCCCCGACCTAGGCCTACCACCACCGGACAAAAAGCTTACAGCTCATATTATTTATTGATTTTATAATCACTATTAGATTATTAAAGCTTAAGTTAAATCGCGCTATCTCGCTGTACCTACCTATAAAATATTTTTATCAGAAAATCGATACTCTTGATAAGCTCTGCTGCAGCCTGCATGAAGTACAAAGTCTAACCTGCCTTGTTGTATGTTCAAAGCGGCTGAATCCAAAGAATCAAATCCATCGAAATCTATAAGCTTTTGAATGGATTTAACTTGTGTTTTTGTTTCATATTTAGCACATAAATAATAATAAATAAATATACTACGACAATACACACGTCGCCATCTAGCCCCAAAGTAAGCGTAGCTGGTGTTATGGGTACTGAGATAGCTGACGAATATTTTTTTATGAATATAATACACATAAATACTTATAATTTACAGATAAACACCCAGACACTAAAAAACAATCTTGTTCATCACACAAACACTCTCCAGTTGTGGGAATCGGACCCACGGCCTTGGACTCAGAAAGCAGGGTCGCTGCCCACTGCGCCACTCGGCCGTCAACACACATACCTATATACTTCACCATAGAAGCCTAATGGCTTCTATGGTGAAGTATACATTAAAGACAATGATAGTGCTCATTTGTTTTGTTATCTGTCTCATGAGCATTTCAAATACCTACTTACATCAAACGAAATTCCATCAAACGGAATTCCCGTGTGGAGTTGGTCCCGTGTGGAGTTGGCTGCTCTTCCATCGGGCGCGTCCCCGGCTGGCGGATAGGGGAAATCCCTTACCAGATTCATCTGGCGGGAACTGGGGAAATAAAATACTCAGCGCGGACCAAAAGCAAGCAAAACAAATCCAGGCAGCGTCTGTACTCGGAGCGAGCGGCTGTCTGGTCAGCGTCTGTTCCACATTGGGCGGCTGTTTCCCTTGAAGAGTTGTAGGAGAGAGAGATAGTTAACATGGAAGCACGACAAGAAAAATACTTACCCCAGGCGGGTTCCGGCGCTGAAAATAGCGCTGGGGAATCCCGCCCCCTGACAGTCTTGGCTGACAGGGGCTGCCCCTCGTATTCTGGGGGGGGCGACGTTTTGCCAAAATGTGATAAGCCATTTGCTAGGTCTGGGCTGCTTCAACGCACGCCACCTAAAACTTCGAAGCACGCACGAACATTGACCGAATCAGAACAAACGGAGACAGAAGACGGAATATCTACTGGCGACGAAGGGCTGCAATACAAACGACCACCTTACGTCAGTCCTCTTACTTTTTTCTCGCCAATGGCGAGCACGCCTAGAATTAGAGGAGAGTGGAAACGGAAAAAGTCACCAACGAGTAAGGAGACTGAAACCCTTGAAGAAAAAGAAGAGCGTCTATTGAAAGGGCTGTTCGACAATATTATAGCAGTAAACTCACTTGTTGACAGGCAAGGACCCTATAAGAATACGGCCAACGAGGTCAAGATAAAACTGCGGGAACTACAAAAACTTTGTGGACGGGTTATGGATGTAAGAAGAATGCAAACAGAGAAGGATGAAGTGACAGAGAGGACACCAAAAAGAGCTAAAAGAATAGTGGCTGTAGAAGACAAAGGTACAAACACTTCGACTGGAGGTGAAAAGGAACAATTAGAATGGGATGATGACTTAGGCACGGAAACTGATTGGAAGGAAGTTAAATCCAAAGGAAAGCGAGTTCGACAAAAGGAGAAAAAATTGCCCTATGCAACACAGATGAAGGAAAAAAATAAAGAGAACCCCATTTCGAACAAGAAGAACAACAACGAGAATGCTCAGGTACCAAATCGGTCAGACAAACAGAATAAAGAAAGTGAAAACCCAGGAGGTAGAAAACTAAGAGGGAAAAAACCTATGGCAAAGCCCGAAGCACTTCTAGTAGAAGTCAAAAATCGTGACTATGCTAGTGTTCTAAAAGAAGTGAAGTTGGGATTATCCCGAGAGGAAGTTGTTTTTACAAAGGTTAGAAAAACAAGAAAAGGCGACATACTTCTTGAGCTGGAAGATGCGAAAAAAGGAGGAGCCTCTCAAATAAGGGAGAAAATTGGAGAAATATGTCCTAATTTAACATTTAGGGCATTAAAAGAGTCAGCTGATGTGATAATACGGGGACTTGACGTCACCGTAGAAAAACAAGAAGTAGAGGAAGCACTACGACAGAAAGTGAAAGAGTTCCGCATTAAGAGTTTCTGGGAGAATAGCTACGAAGTGAAGACCGCTATAATAGAGTTGCCGACGGAGGAAGCCAAAAAACTAGCAGAAGAAAAAAAGATCAAGATTGGATGGATGAGGGTCTCAGTTGCGCTTGTAGTGCATAAGAAGCGCTGCTTCAGGTGCCTCGAGTACGGACATATTTCAATAGGCTGCCCAGGGTATGATCGAAGCAGAATATGCTATAACTGTGGTACTGAAGGACATAAGGCCAAAGACTGCAAGTACGAAAGGACATGCGCTATATGCAAGGACAAGGGTAGAGATGATTTAAACCACCAAATTGGATCAAAGAGCTGTCCAGCCTGGAAAGAACATGTGCCTGGAATACGAAACGTGAGGCCAAAAAACGGGGAGTAGAAGCTGGAAGTAGAGCGCTAGGCTCTGATATAAAGGTGTTACAAATAAACCTCGACAGAACGCGAGTCGCCCATGATCTGTTAGCAGTGACAGCAAAAGAACATAAAATTTATTTAGCTATCATAGCAGAACCGAATAAAAAGATACTAGAGGCCCGAGACTGGGTAACGGACTGTAGAGGAGATGTATCACTGGTCATATTCAACAACAGCATCCAAACCAAGGTAGTAGCTCGAGGAAATGGCTTTATCGCGATGAAAGTGTTTGAACTTACGGTATATAGTTGTTATTTCTCGCCTAACAATAGATATGAGGAGTTCGAAAAAGATGTTAGTGAGCTATTTGAAAGTATTGAGTCACAGCGTGGGGAAATAGTGGTGGCTGGAGACTTCAACGCGGCATCGAACGTTTGGTCCACTAAAACCGAAAATGCTAGGGGACGTCTTATTATGGAGCTTCTCGCGAGTGCAGACATGATCATAGTCAATAGGGGGTTTTCGCCAACGTTTCAAAGAGGCAGTAAGAATTCCACTCCAGACATTACCTTTGTAAGCCCAGGCCTAACACACAAAATATCGGAATGGCAAGTCCTTGATGAAGATAGCTTGAGTGGTCACAGATATATAAAGTTCCATATACTCCAAAAGGAAATGAAACCGACCACACCACGGCCAATAGGATGGAGACTTGACAAACTAGAGCAGCCGGTGTTTGAATGTGTTCTGAAGGAACAATATATTAATACACCAGATGAATTAGTAGCTGTCACTAGAAAAGCTTGTGATAAAGCGATGCCAAAAAAGGGATTACGGAAGAAAGCACCCGTTTATTGGTGGAACGAAAAAATTAGGGAGATAAGAGAGATCTGCACAAAGTGCCGTCGAAAATATACTCGGCAAAGGCGAAAAAAGGGTAAAAATAACTTTGGTATAGTTGAGATGGACCAAACAGAAAATAAACTAAGAGAAGAATATAAGTCTGCTAAACTCGTATTACAACTGGCGATAAAGAAATCAAAAGAACGACAGTGGAGAGAGCTTTGTGATGAAGTGGATAGGGATACTTGGGGCCTAGGTTACAAAATAGTAACTAAAAAATTGCGAAGTAGTCCTCCAAGCCTTAATATGGACCTAATCACATCTGTGGTCGACGTGCTGTTTCCGTCCCATAATGAATTCTGTCGAATTCTATCCGATGCTTCCCCAAAAGTAAATGTTGCTATAGAGGAGATAATGAAAGCAGCCCAAAGCCTTAAGCTGAAAAAGGCACCAGGGCCTGATCTCATATGCTCAGAGTTGGTAAAAATTGCAATTGAGGTCATTCCTGAAAAAGTGAAAACCGTAATAGATGCAGCCTTTACATCAGGCATATTCCCATCAGCCTGGAAGATAGCTACCCTTGTGCTTCTTAAAAAAACAAACAAACCAGCTGACGATCCGACTGGATACAGACCGGTTTGCTTGCTAGACAGCTATGGAAAGCTGATGGAAAGAGTTCTCCTAAATCGAATCGAGGAATTGCTTCCAGATCACGGTGGTCTCTCTTGCCATCAGTACGGCTTCAGAAAGGGTCGATCCACGATAATGGCGATACAAAAAGTCGTGGAAATCGCCTTGAAAGCGAAACTGGGTACACGGAGAACTAGAAAATTATGTGCTCTAATATGTCTAGATGTAAGAAATGCCTTTAACTCTGCCTCCTGGAAGGAAATAATCCTAGAACTTCGAAAGAGGCAATTTCCTGGATACATTCAAAACATGGTTGGCAGCTATCTCGAGGATAGATACATTAAAGTTAGGGATAACACGAGAAAGGAGAAAATTATAAAAGTTAGCTGCGGGGTACCCCAAGGGTCGATTCTCGGTCCAACTCTCTGGAACATCCTCTACGACGGGGTCTTCAAGATTAAACACGAGGAGGGTGTTCAACTGGTGGGCTTTGCAGACGATCTGGCATTGGTTGTCGTAGCTAAGACCGAGAAAACCCTCGTAACTAGGACAAATACAGCATTGGAACGACTCAATGGGTGGATGCGAGAGAAAAAACTGTCTTTAGCACCAGAGAAGACTGAAGCAATTGTTTTTAGCGGGAGGCGGAAGCTAGACCCTATAAAATTCCAAATCGAAGATGCGACAGTAGCTCCAAAGGAGCATATCAAATATCTTGGGGTATGGCTGGACAAATGCCTCAACTTTAAAAAACACATTGAGGAGGTAGCCAAAAAAGCGCAAAAGTTAACGGATGCGTTGCATAGACTTATGCCGACAAAGGGAGGTCCCAGAGCAAGCAAAAGAAGAGTTCTGGCATCAGTGGCTCATTCCGTTATCCTTTACGCTGCGCCAATTTTTGAGGGTGCAATGAAGATAGAACTCTACCGGAAAAAACTTGAAGCGGTCCAGAGACGAATGGCGATAGGTATCTGTGGAGCGTATAGAACAATCTCCACAGATGCTGTGCTTGTGATTGCAGGGCTTATTCCCATTGATAAAATGGTAAGAGAACGTGCCCAGCTGTACAGGGATAGAGAATTTACGCCACTAGAAGTACGGGGCAATGTCCTTACGGAATGGGATAAAGAGTGGTCTGGAGCGGGAAAAGGTGCCTGGACGAGGGAGTTAATTGGGGACCTTAAGAAGTGGCATAACAGGAAGCACGGAGAGGTGGACCGATGGATCACTCAGGCGCTCAGTGGCCACGGGGTGTTCAACACCTACCTTTTCGCAATTGGGAAAGCTCCAAGAGAGGAATGCTACTTTTGTGGAGAGGAAGACACCCCAAGACATGCTATTTTTGAATGTCCTGCTTGCACAGACTTGAGATCCGTAGCACAGGGAGCGAGTAGTAATGTAGACTCCCAGAGTCTGATAGCACGCATGCTCTCCAGTGAAGAGGAATGGCAAAAATATGCACAAATGTTAAGAAACATTATGGTGAGGAGAGAGGAACGAGAAAGAGATGAGAAGGAAAAGAGAGAAAACACTTAAAGAAGGTCGGCATGAAGTAATGCCCAGCGGTTCCGTGCAGACCTGGCAGATAGGGGGGTTGTTTTAGTCCGTGCAAGTCGGACATGCCCTGCCATAAGGCAGAAGTCCGAAGGGATTTTTTTCCTCCTCGTTTAAAAAAAAAAAAAAAAAAAGTTTGTGTGATGAACATGAATGTTTTTCAGTCTTTGAGGGTTTATCTGTATATTATAAGTATTTCATCATATCGTCACATTACCGGCCCCTTAAGGGCACGGGTCTCCTCCCAAAATGAGAAAGGTTGAGGCCGTAGTCCACCACGCTGGCCCAGTGCGGTTTGGTGGACTCCACATACCTTTGAGAACATTATGTATAACTCTCAGGCATGCAAGTTTCCTCACGATGGTTTCCTTCACCGTTGAAGCAAGTAATATTTTTATTTACTTAAAACGCACGCAACGCAAGAGGTGCGAGCTGGGTTTCGAACTCGGCCCCCCGAAAATGAAGTCGATCTTCTACCCACTGCGCGCTATCACAGCTTAATACAGCTAAAGAAAATATTTATCAGCTATCTTAGTACCCATATCACAACCTATGCTTTCTTTGAGGCTAGATGGCGATGTATTGTAGTAGTACGTTTAATATATTATCATTATTAAGTTTTTTTAGGACGCAAAAAAAGGGGTTCACGTAGAGTTAAATAGCACGTTTTTCGTGCAATTATGCATAACGTAGGTACCTAACTAGTTAGATATATTTTACCGCAAAGTAAAATATGTATATCTTAACTAGATAAACCGCCGTTGTGAATGGTGTTTTGTTTTTATACCATGTTACTTAGGTACTTGTAATTCTTCTAAAAACTAAATGTTAGGAACCTGCTAAATGTTTTTTTACACTAAAAATGTTTGTACACAATAAAATAAATGATTTGTACTAAAGTCATGTGATACGATGACTGCGGGCCACGTGACCTATATACGAGCAAATAAACACGAGTCTGTGCCAGGCCGTGCCGCCGCCGCAGACGAGGCACGCGAAATCTCCACCGAGCCCTTGGAATCGATACACGTGTATCGTGGAACACTTCACCTCCCCTCAGTGCCTGCTGATAGTTTAGCATGGAGTTCGGGAGCTCGTACGAGAGGCGCTCGCGGTATAACAGGGTAATTAAAAGTACCAGATGTCGCACTGGTACAAGCTATCTCTCTTATGCATTGACAGCTTTTTGTGTTCGCGCTTTTAAGCTTTTCTGCATCGGGTTCGATTGAAACGATCGTGTATGTATATCTAGAGTTACCGACATGGTTTAACGAGTCTGAAGTGGCAATGCGCGGGGTATATAGCTCGGATAACCGATGCACGTTAGGGTCCCAAGGTGCTGGAATAGCGACTCCGCGCCAGAAAACGCAGCGTTGGTCAGCCCGCAACGACGTGGTCAGGCGACATCGAACGAGTCACTGATAGCCGCAGGAAACCAAGCCAAGGATGTTGATGATGATGTATCTCTTGGTTGCATCGCCATAAATGCTGCATCGTTTGTGCCGTGTGGTGACAGCAGACTTCCCGCGGCTGGTGTACGAGGCGACTGAAGGCATGTAACGGAAAGCGGACAGCGTACTCTGTGCTATTACTAGCGTCTACTGCGATCACCCACCCGCTTGTCAAGCGTGGTGATTATGGGCAAACCCATTACGAGATACGCAGACGCCAAAGTCATACTGAATTGCTGCTACTGGCCTTCGATATAGACTGACACACAAGATTGTTTGCGTGCCACCTACCGAATAGCAACTAAATCAACAATCCCCGATGCAACAAACCAGAATCGTGTCTAAACTTACTTTTATATTCATGGATCGTTACGCTCGCTCGTTTCACTTTTCGTGACTTTGGCCTGAATACTGTACACACACTAAAATATTTTGATTTTATAATGGGTAAGTTCCTAGAAGCACATGGGATTTGATAAGAATAGACATTAACCTAGTATAGTATTATAGTAGAAGTGGTGAGGAGAAAGCTCTGTGATTCAACATGTTTGTTTGACGGGTGGTCCATGAGATCCCCATTGTCTTATAACCCTAGGCAAGCATGAATATGTGGTACATACAAACACAAACCCCTTATCCGTAAACAACATCTTACTGAAATGCTTAATCGCTTGGCAGCACATCAAAGTCAAAGTCAAAATATCATTCAAGTAGGCCCATAAGTGGCACTATTGATGCTTGCATGTCTTTATCGGTAGGGTAGTAACTAGCCACACAGCTAAAGCCCAGAAAATATACAATTTATATCATCTGTCCCAGGTGTAAACCACTGTCTATAGGGTCAAAAATACTTACATTGAGATCTGGATTCAATTTAGCAAGTCCATGCCCCAACAGAGATGTGACAGTGCTCTTGCCCACTCCACCTTTGCCTGACAGCACAAGTATTTTGTGCTTCACATTTGCAAGTCGGTTTTTGATTAATTCAACAGCAGGGTCTGGTCCTGCTGGTACACCTGTGAAGGAGTATGGTCATTTGACAGCTGAAACTTTTGTCCTTTATTAAAATTGAAATACCCAGGTCACTAAATGTATATGAAGCGTACAATTACATGTACAGTAGTAGTATTATTGTAATTTTTTTTGTTTACTATCATAGGAATTTTAAACATTTCATTGAGCAAGAGAATTTTAATTAACTATAGGTGTTTTATAAAGGTTTTTTAAATACGATGGTTGGCATCAATTGTTGTTGCAATGAGGAATTCAAGAGTTACTATTAATATGAAGATATTAAAAAAGCCAAAAAAATAAATATGTTTCAAATATTTGAGATAATTTTGCCTAAAATAATTGCATACCTGAAGCACAAATATTCTGGTTTGGGCAGCCGGCACATGCAGAAGCCTTGCCCGCGTCCTCGCTTTGCGTTCCGGGACATTCTAAAAGATATTTTGACCAATTAATTAACGAAAATAAACATTACAAAACGAACTGTTTAGATTAATATTTGCAAGTGCACTTACGATGTGGTGCGTTATCTGGAATGCTAGTCATTGCTGTTTTCTCTGCTTCTATTAAAAACGACAGAGTTCTAAAATACACATTTGTTGACACATTTATTTATGGGAATTAATTGATTTTATCGAATTTACGTCCGAATACAAGGTTTTCGAATCGTACATTAGACTAAGACATCAGACAAGAATGTCAGTTTGACACATGTCAAAAACATTGGGAATTAAATCTTCGTTCAGAAATAATTATTTTAGAGTAATCTCCATTAAGTACAATAAACAAAACAAAATAGCGATGCCCTTTATTGGTGTATAAAGAATCTTAACTTCTTCCCCACGTTATGCGGGATTGGCATGAGCACAACGCTTCTTTTTTAATCTTGTTTTTTTTCGGTTTTGGCCATTGATTTAATATTATGTTACTATCTGGTTTTGGCATACGATTTTTACTGACTCCATCTAGGTCTTGTATCTGAGCCATCAGCCCTCCTTGGGGATTAAATCCACATCACATCTATCTGAACCAAAGAGGACACAATCGTTCGGAACCTAAGCTTTTTAATGAAACTAGGTTGGCAAACAAACAATAATGACACGGAATTCTATTCGAATTTTATCTATATTATAGGATATTTTGGATTCTTCAAATCTTTAAATTTTTTGCTTTTAGATAAATAAAATTTCATTTAAAATGGCTAAAGAAGTTTCCATGTGCACGGTAAATGAATATGAAAATATTTTTTCCTCCGTAATGATGTATAACATCATCGTATGTATGGATAGACGTTCACTGGCCACCGTTTACAAAGAAAGAAGTTACAAATTCAAGGGCTTGTTATTTGTGATTTGCCAGTCGGACCTTTTAATATAGCCTGGGGTCTACCATCGCTGCATTTACAGACGCGAAGTCACCATTACAGCAAGTTGGGTGTAGGGTCCCCAGGCGTCCATCAGTTCTTTAAATTATATCCCCACCCATTGCCACTTATTTAGTTTGCGACTCGTTGATTTATATTGGTAACTCTGATTCATCTATGGAACTCCTCATTTCTGATTTAATGAAGTACAGCGTTATTTGTTCCATCGCCCGTAACTCATGTTACCTAAAAACAATTGCCTTATAACAATGGAAGACATATTTGAAGAACATGTTAAAATTATTCATTGCAAATCTGAAGTCGATGAAGGCATTTCAAATAAAAAGCTTTCTAAAATAATGCTTCTTAAATCATCATCGTAGTGAAATATACCTGAATATGTCATAAATGGCGAACGTGAACCTAGGTGAGTGAAAAAGCGAGAAGGCTATAATTCAGCGACCTATATACAGTTAATAATTTGGTGAGAGCCCATAGAGGCTACACGCGACTTGTTGGGAATTTTTTCCCTCTAGTCAAACTGTTCTTTGGGTGAAACTCATTCGGAACCAACAGGTGGGACTCGATGGAAAAAGAAAATTCCCAACGTGTCACACATATTAATTTGTATGGAGATGATGATGATAAATTAGTTTGGTTATTCCTCAAATCCCCATCGACTATACTTATTATCACTTGTGCCTTTAAGACGGAACTACGGGTGTCGTGTTGGTGGGTGGTTACCACTATATTATTGGTTCACATATTATGCTTTACTGATTTACATACTTTTTCCGCCTAGTAGCTTGAATCGGACAACAGAAATTACTGTCAACATTGTTTAAATACAGCAATTGCAACAATGGAGCCCCGTGAAAGAAACAGCGGGTGCTCCGAGCGTGCCCCCTCAGGTGGGGTATTGTTTCCACTCTCCGAAGAAGCACCCTTGGAGACCTATAATGGGTTACGAAGAAATCGAGGTCACGCCTATGTGAGTTGGTATTCTATGGCATTTGGTAACCTAATTATAGTATCTCAAAAACCTGAAACTGCCTTGTTGGTCCAGTTGTGAGCACTCCAGATCACGAGGTCCTAGGTTCGACTCCGGCACATTCCAATGAATGTACCTATTGGGGTTTTATTATAAAGAAATTATTAGTACCAACTAGGAGTTGGAAATTGCCGGTGATTCACGTTGGTCCTGCTGCGTCTGATCTCTTTCCGGTCTTGTCGGATCTCCCGTCCCATCGGACTACGAGAGTGAGAGAATAGACTGTGCACCTGTGTTAGCGCACACACTTGTGCACTATAATATCTCCCACGTAGTTGGACATTTTTTCTGGAGATTGACCACCGTCGTCGCAATCGGTATGAGAAAACTGTTAAGTTTGTCGATTCTTATCTTCTAATTGATAAAAGACCCGTGTCTGTAATGAAACTAATCCGAAACTGCTTGAAGAAATCTTATTAATTCTTACGAAATTTTGTGTCTACTCAGTAGGTCTGAGAATAGGACGTAAACTATTTCTTATACCTAAGTATAAGTAAGTACTAAGTAATAAGTTCGGCAATTTTTTAGCTTAATGTTTCTAAATGATTTAGCTTCACAAATAAAAAAAAAAACACACAATAAGGCGGACCACGTTGCGGACAAAAGTTAGTTACACTTAAAAGTATTCATGTTGTATGCAGGCCATCTCAACCTATAACCAACACGATGGTGGATCCATGCTACACTCCTTCTGGCATGGCGGCAGAACCGCTCAGGTTCCCCAACCTAGTGACCGGGTTCGACCGAAGCCCAGAGCATGCGGCGCGCGCGGCCTTGTACACGCGCTACACGCAGTACGAGTGGAACCAGAACAGCATCAAAAACTATAATGAGTCCGATGCCAAGAGGAACTTCTCTGAGAGGGTTCGGAATGACATTATGCGGATGCTCAGGTATTATCTAGTTTTGATATTATTAGGAATAAGTATATAATAACAGTTAAAAGCAATATGCACTGAACTGCGAGGCATCGTAAGGTACTGCAAAGTTAGCTTATAGGTATAAGCTTACGTTGCATTATGTGGTTTCTTACCATTCATGGACACGACAACAAGAACTACTACGTTTCCTCGTTTCTAATACCTGATGAATCCTTGCAGTGCGGTTTAACAGAATAGCTGCTAGCACAAGAAACGAATGTATATAAGTGAAAATGTATGTAATGTAATGCTTCATTAACATCTGTATGCATCGAGCATGCTATAACGTCTTATATTAATGAGCAGCCAAAAGGTGTACAGTTAAACTGAAATAGAAAAGTAGCTATTTTCTCCATGATATTAACAGTAGCTGGTACAGTGAATGTGATACAAACAAATTTTCTACATTATTTCTAGGGAGACTGACGAAATCGGAACTCAGGGGCAGAGGGACTCTGGTAGGCGTATCGGCGAACGAATTACTGATACCACATTTTGGAGAAATGAGGTGAGTAATTTCAATTGCTCAAAAGATGTTAAACTATTATTTTGAAAATTATAAAAACAATAATTAACGTTAAAGGCAATTAATAAAACCCGATGATTTCCAGTTTATATCACCGAACGGAAAAAAAAAGAAGGCTTGAAGGACCAAACGGTTTGTTTGGTCCTTCGAGCCGGATTTACTAGCGAAACATACATTGAAACAATAAGAATAATGAAGACAGCAATAGGTCTCAGAATGACCATGTATTTATAGGTGTCTATTGAAATGGAGCGCTTAGTGGCGACGTGCGAGAAACTGAACGATACCAGGAGGCAACTAGAGCGAGCCATCGCGGGCATCGAAGGGCCGCTGCATATCGTGCAGGAGTGCCTCTACCATCGTGAAAAGAGACAGGGTAAACGCAACCGCAACCTCTACATAAAGTCTGCTACATTTTAACTGCAGCAAACTTTTGAAATCGCGGTTCCGATCATTTTAGCTAAATTCATTAATAATTAATAGATTACCAACCTTCGTTTCTGGTAACACTCACTGTTCTAAAGACCAAAGTCTTCGAACAGTGCATGTTACAAATGGTGGACAGACGACATCAACGTGTTGCAGGGAGCCGCTGGACCGTCGAATTTGGAACTCCGTACAAAAGTCCAGCAGTGGACGTCTATCGGTTATTATGATGATAATGATAAGATCACAGAGTAACTTTACTAAAAACGCATGTATAGTCCGATTCAAATTTATGACTTCGCAAACTCAAGCGTTTCGATGCGCAGAATTCAATGTTCCACAGTAAAGTTTGCTACCTGCGCAAAGTCATTCTCGCAGCTAACTTCCGCCACGACAAAAAGTTTGAATCAGACATGCTCAATAAATAACAAAACAATAACTACTTAACTTTATTAAATAATATGGCCAGGTTTGGAGCAAGTGCACGATGCGGTGGAGCAGTCGCTCCTCAAGGAAGTAGCTATTCTTCGCGAGAGCCAGGATAAATTCCGAAATATGCTTGAAAAGGTTTCCTACTTTTTATATTGAGGAATACCTTCCTCATTTTATTTTATTCTTGCTATGTTATTAAGTTGGTGTGGCTCACATCTTGTACTGAACTATAAACCAGCTATCCCCAAACCATTTTGTGTAAGCATACATAAGTGTTCGGTCGGTAGCTAAGTGACAAATCTAAACACAATATAGCGGATTCCCGAAAATGCCCAATTATATTATATGAACGTACATACGTATGTGTAATTTTATACCTGATGAAAGGCCTTGCTGAGAAGATTTTTTATAAGCTGGTTCTTGTTGTATCGCGTTTATTATTAAATGCAGGTCCGGCAACAGTCAAAGAACTGCCGCGCGACGCAAAATGAGTTGGAGACGGATATGCGCAACAAGGAGTACGCTCTCGGCATTGACTCAATGTGCCACCAGCTCAACAACTTCTCGAAGGCAAGTCAATATTTAAAGCATTATTTACTCCAAATTATGTAGGTAGTATTTATTTATTATCGTAGGTAATATTTTTATGTAGGTAGAAATTTTTATTGCCGCACCAACCCGTTCCTTACAAAAACTACTATCACCAAAGGTTGTCTGGGAGAGATCGCTTTAGCGATCAGACCGCCTTTGCACACCAAAAATAGTTTTTTTTTTATTATTTTTGTAAATGTGTTTCTTTGTATTTTGTTTTTGTGTGTGCAATAAAGAATTTAATAATAATAATAATAATTAAGTAGTTAAACTCTGTACGTTTAAGTATATATAAATAAAAGGAAACAATCTCGACATGTATTTTAATTTAAATTTGCACTTAAAGAATAAAAAATTGAATAGTTTCGTTGCGATACTTTTAATTTTTGAAATAGTGAGGGTAGGTACGAGTATACTTGAAACTATCGACAATTCAAATATGTTTATTTTAAATACTAGATGGCGCTGAATTGTATACTGAGGTATAGAGCTCCCGTTTTTCTTGAAAAATCTATAGTCATCTGTTACACATCTCTCGTCTTTATGTCATGTGGCAGCGGCGCGGTTGTACACTTCTGTATGGGTAACTGTCAGAAAAGATATACAATACCGGATACTGTTTGCTTTCTATTAACTGTAACAAATTTCTAAGGATACTTCTTTTACTTTCTTTAGTTACTTACAGTTATAGATCACAAAATAAACATGTTACGAGAATCATGTCACATCACAAAGTACCAGTATAAAATCTGGGTGGCCAACATTAAAATAACATGACCAACAACTACGTCATAGGGTCTGCAATTCTACGCGGGCATAGAGCGCTACGACCCGACGGTGTGTGACACGGAGCGTTGGGCGGCCGCCAGCGCAGCCACTCTGCAGCGCTCGCAGTCCGAACGCGCTAAAGCTGTGCAGATGCTGTCTGGTAAACGCACATTGTGTATGGTTCTAGATATCATGTTTAAAGCTAAAAATGCCTTTAATATTTCTGTATTGCTAACTGCTATTTATTTGTTTCATCATCATCATATCATCATTATTTATTTGTTTACGAAAGATCGCAAATAATTTCATATACAATGTTAGAATTGCAAGTGGCAAAAAAAATGTTAAATTAAAAATCTGGGAGATTATTATATTAATACGATACGATTAATTTTACTAATAGAAGAAATTAAATACATTTTGCAGACGCTGAAAACTTGATCAATGTATCAGCGACAGAGATTTGGGACCAATGGAGTAATACGAATAGTGCCTTCACTCGCCGCATCGCTGAGACTATTGAAATCAAGAATAAGCTGCAACTTCATTTGCACAAGGTACCTTCAGAATAGTAAATTTACACTAGCTCGAGGAAAATCTGACTATCTAGTAACACTGGATGGAATCATCATCATTAATCGTTTTTTGCAATATATTGACTATTATATTCAGATTTCGAACCATAATTCCAAAACTTATGTCTAGAAGTTTCGATGTAAACGATGCATGGGGCTGCGCAGGGGGTATCCCGTCACTGCCGCTATCAAGGCCTGGGCCAAATTAGTAAATTGTAAAATGTTGGTAGTTGTTAAATTGTTCAGTGTTGTTTGTTTGGTTGAGGAAATAAATTTGTTTATAATTTACATATAAATTTACCTTTTTGCTCTCCTTTATTTTCCCATACAAATTCAGTAGGCACCGATTCAAACCATTTTCCTGTTCCTATTCGCCTTCCCTCGGTCTCTGAGCCAACTCTCCCACCGTCTTTTACTAACAAATACAAACCAGTACCCCGTTTATTATTGTAATTAAAATGAATTGATCTACGTTGTCTGATAAATAAGTTTATCAACAGAATTTTAAAATAATAAAACTGTTTTTAACAAAATATTTACTAACAAAAATCGTGCACTTCTAAACCCAGGTCCAACAAGAGATGTTCGACGTGGAGAAGACGTTGGAGTTGCTGAACAAGGCGATAGAGGACAAGTTGCAGCCCATGCGCGTGGCGCACACGCGCCTGCAGGCCCGCACCGCGCGCCCGCACCTCGAGAAGTGCCGCGACGAGGCGCAGCACAGGTGAGTGTGTGTGTGGCCAGCAGCCAATTGTGCTGCAACCTCCGGCAGTCAAGTTGAGCAGATTGTAGTTATAAACAATAAGTGGACATAAACAGTCGACTTACAGGAAATGGTCATAAAATAGTGACATATGCATATCGTCTGCGAAAGGTACAGAAGTCATTTGTGGGATTGAGTATACGCTTTTATAACATGATTCCTAAAGTAATTTTGGACCTACCAATGCGTAAGTTTAAAGAATGTGTAAACACATTTATTACAGCGATATTACTGCATACAATTGATGAATTTCTTAATGACAAGGTTGCTTGGAAGCATCCGGCTCCGCTTTCATCTCTCTCTCACAAGATAGAAAAATGAATGTTAAAATGTAAATTGTTGATGTTGGAAAAGAGCAACTGCTGACTTTCTTGCCGGCTTCTTCTCGGTAGAATCTGCCTTCCAAACCGGTGGTAGAGTCACTACAAACAGACAGACTTGACGTTTCAAAAGTGCTTATATTACCTACTTGAAATAAATTAATTTTGAATTTGTATTCTATTGGGAAGTGTGTGATCAAGCACTAGTTCCACCCACTTTATTTTGTCATCGAACTTCGAGGAATAGTAACAACTAATTTTTGGGTATGTTCTGCAACATCACATTGCATAGGCGATAGACTACACTAGCCCTATTTAAAAAAAAATATGCCTTGCTAGATCTGGGCATTGTCGCGCCTACCTTTGTGGGCATCATTTCAAAATTATTATTTTTTTTATTTCAAGTAGGCCCTTGCAATTTACAAGCACTTTTGGAACGTTTTTTTTTTTTTTTTTGAAACGCACTTTTTACTGTTACTATATACTATAAAAAACAAACAACTTTCTGGAAGGATTTGTCTAGACGCGACGATTACAACCTGCCTGGTAAACATAACATACATTAAGCACACGTTCCAAAATTAAATGAACATTTATAGTATGATCGGGACGTCTCCTAAATTGGCGCCCAGAATATATATATCCGGTTTTTGAAGCTCTAGCCCCAGCATTTTTATCCACAGACTCGTCAAAGAAGTCTGCGATCTCCAAGAGACTATGGAAACTCTGCGCTCCAAAATAGCCACAGCGGAGGGAACGCACCAGACACTTCTAGGAGTGCGCGCCGGGCTCGAAGCGGACCTCCGCAACAAGAGCACGACGCTCTTCATAGACCGAGACCAGTGCATGGGGCTGCGCAGGGGATACCCCGTCACTGCCGCTATCAAGGCCTAGGCCAAAGTTAGTCAATCGTAAAATGTCGGTAGTTGTTGTTAAATTGTTCAGTATTGTTTAATTTGTTTGTTTGAGGAAATAAATTTGTTTATAATTATTGACCTGTTTTGCTCTACCTTCGTTTTTCAAAGTAAGTAGGTTTTAACCATTTTCCTACTTCTTATACTATTCAATCTACTTTATTATTGTTGTTCCCATTCTCTTTCCCTATCTGTCTCTCACTCAACTCTCCCACTGTCTCTTAATAACAAGACAATACCCCTTTTTTATTGTCATTAAAATTAATGGATCTACGTTGTTTGATAAATAAATAAATTAGTTCACCGACCGATTTTTAAAATCATAAAAAGGTTTTTAACAAAAATCAAACTTCAACTTTTACCCAGCACTTGTTCATTATTTTTCGTTGATTTTTAATGAATTCCATTGCTATAGTTGTTAATACTTCAGTTGAAATAAATAATTCATTACATCATAATATTGTGTCATTTTAGTTTACATACTACTTAAATAATTAAAGTTTTAATTTGACTATTAACACCAACACTTGAGTGTTCACTTTGCATATGTTGGAACAGGTAACTTGAATCCCTCTTTGGCCTCAAAGAATGTATAAGACAGCACTATTTCATCAACATATTCCATCTTGGGGTCTTCCATGAACTCGGGATCGATATAGAAGAATACTGGCATGTCAACCTGAAATATTAAACAGCCTTCATTATTATCAGCCTAGCTCAAATCTGCCTCTTAGCATTCTATATCTATTAACGCTTATGCCCGTTATCACTAACGACAAACAATTGTTAAACATTGTTAATTAAGAAGCACCTAATCTAATGAGATTCCTAGGCATACATCAATTGTTCACCAGTAGTTATCACCTAATAATAATCTTTATTTAAAGGTATAAACTCAGTTATTAAAATATAAAAAGATAAATTTGAATTACAAAATAATAATAATAAGTAACAATAAAAATATTGTAAACGCACGGCCGTCATAATAATT
The DNA here is from genome assembly GCF_905163445.1 of Pararge aegeria. Lineage (NCBI taxonomy): Eukaryota > Metazoa > Arthropoda > Insecta > Lepidoptera > Nymphalidae > Pararge > Pararge aegeria. The sequence continues at coordinate 856,710 of NC_053195.1, read as the reverse complement.
ACTCTTTCTAATAGCAAGCATCATAGTTTATGGGTTTTCTTATACCTAAATTTTACAAAATCACTACAGTTTATTTTCTATTCGCCTCATGGAGCACCGAAAGCCACCTAAGAGTTGGTGAAACGTTTTTTTATCTAAAGACTTCGCCTAATCATTAGGCATTCGATTTAGCCGATGCCTTATTGAAAACGGACATTCTGCGGGTGTTACATGAGGCGACTAAAGGAATATAACAGAGACCAAGCAGCAGCTTCCTCTGTGCTACTGCTACAATCTACTGCAATTACCAACCCGCATGCCCAGCGTGGTGATTATGGGTAAAAGCCCAGCAGTGGACTGTTAAGTCTATTGATGATGATATGGATGCCAGGTTTTATGCATCTGCAGCCAGGTGACCTTAGTCGAGAACGAAGTTCTATATCTACTTTACTATGGTGGAGTAAGTACAGAGGTGTAAAGTATGACAGCCAGAGCTTGACGATAATCTTGCAATAAAGATAACGATTTTTCCTTACGTGACGATTTCTACCCGTTAAATCAAACTGCAAGTTGGGTTAAGAAACTTCGTTCCAAAAAGGCCTGCAGACTCCGTACAACATCTCCTATATAACTTCTTAATAATGTGGTACCTATTCTCCTTCTTCTCTAAAAGACGGCCGATTGGCGAAGCAGCCTGTTTTCGGAGTCCAAGGCTAATGGTTCAATTTCTTTAGAACGTATATACCTTTTCATGTGGGTTGAGCTGTTGTTCCTCAAAGCAGAAGCACTGGATCTTGTTGAAATACTGGCCTGCCTCGAAGGGGATCACGTTGTAGGTGCTAATGCCGATCACAGGCTTGTCAGTGGGGTTGAGCGCGGTGTAGAAGGCAAGAGCCGTCTCGCCGGGCACTACCTGTGCAGAAAAACAACGTAGCTTATTTATCAGCTGTATAAATTCCAGAAAACCAAGACACAAGAGATAAATTTATCAAGATCTGCATGAGTGGTTTAGCCAAATATAGCCGTAAAGTTGTTGTATTACTTCATCATATCAACCAATTACTGTCCTACTACAGGGCACGAGTCTCCTCCCAGAATGTGAAGGGCTTTAGTCCACCAAACTGGCCCCCCAGTGCAGATTGGTGGACTCCAGACACTTGAGAACATTATGCAGAACTCTTAGGCATGCTGGTTTTCTCACCATGTTTTCTATAACATTTGAAGCAAGTGATATTTTAATTGCTTAAAACGCACATCCCTATTCCTATCCCTACTTCCTTACTAATATTATAAATGTCAATGTAAGTTTGTTTGTTACGCTTTCACAGAAAAACTACTTAACCAATCCTCATGAAACTTTGTACACATATTCTTGGAAGTGTTAGAAGTAATATAAGATACTTTTTATCCCGACATTAAGCTTGGTTCCTTTGAGAGAGGGGATGAGTGTTTGACGATTTTACATGATAACTCCGACAAATTATAACCGATTTAAACAATTATTTTTGTACTATAGAGGTATTTGTGTTTAATTTTGCCCAAACTGTGGTTGGAGATAGAGGACAGAACTCTTTAGTGGACAGCAGCAAACCCCTCATTTAAGGCTTAGCGATACCAAATACTTTAATTTTTTTAGAACTACAACTAAATTTAATGTCACATCAAAAAACAAACGCAGACAAAGTCGCAGGCAACAGCTAGTAACTTATAACACACATAACTTATAAAATTTAGAGCTACATGCTGCGTTTCAAATTCAGCCCCTGAAAGTTAAGTCCACTGGGCTATCACTAAAAAATTGTTTTACTTGACTTTAAATGTCAGTAAAACAACTTGATAGTTGCTATCACAATAGATAGGCAACAGCTACATGTTCCTGGGAGTTTCCGCTCTGCATATTCCCTTTCTGAAATCACAACTTACCGTAATATCTCCTTGTTGTGGTTTGAAGTTCCATTGCATGGAAGATGCCACATCAGCATTGAACCTTATTTTGAGAGGTCTTTCTTTAACTGCTAGCATCTTACTAATTGACTCATCTGCATCTGACTGACCCACTGTGCCACCATAACTGTACGCCTGCATATGAAAGCCATTAAATCAAAAAATCACAACCTACAATAAAAAATAAATTTCTCAGCTGCCAGGTAATAGTTGGCCCTGTAGTTTTCCAGAGGAATTGTAAAAGTTATAAATAAAATATTGCAGCAGTGTGCTGTAAGAAGCAGGTACCTATTAAGTCTTTTAACAGTGTGCATTGCCAGTGATGACTTATAGCTGCAAAACATGATCTCAAGACACTTTACAGGTAATGAAAAGTTTTAATTGACATACTTGATAAAATCATGAATGAGAAACTATGTAGAAAAGTTTGGATGTGTAAGTATTAATAACTGGGGTTTGATGAATATGGTTGGCATTATTTTTACAGATGCCTACCTGAAATCATACTTCTTTAGGAATGTTCAAAGGTTAAGTTGTGTTCACCTTTTAATCTTTTCCAGTGATATACTATTTTCCATCTCCTCCAGCTCTTATCTCTTAGTCACATTATAAGGCCAAATATAAATGCCGGATTTAAGTTCTACAACTCGTAGATACAGATTCCCCACAAGAGGCGGTGAAAGCACCATTGCATAACAAGGGAAACAGTTTACCCTGACAAAACTACCCAAAAAGTGCTGCTTTTTAAGGAACTTTCATTACTATTGCCTCAACATACTCTATTAGTGGCAATCACAATATAATATTGTTAATAGTAGAAGCAAAGACTTTTGATGCCCAGTATATTTGCTTCTCTATGAAGATGTAATTAATATATTATATTCTAGAGGATGGTATTGATCGTTGAAGTATTAGATACACTAATAAAATCGATTCTATAAATAACGATAGATACGAAAAGTATTATTTTTTAGGTTAGGCTCTCACCTGACAAAAAATCCTATATAATGGTACTGCTGCATAACTTAATCCAACAGTCATAACACCAAGAGCTATCATATAGTTCATCGTAGACCGGATTTTCTTCTGTTCATGCGTCCCACGGACGAAGTAAACATTTGTTGCACCATATTTAGGAGCGCACAAAAGGTTGGATTTACTGCTGACATTGTGCTTGAGCACGTTGAAGAAACTTCTATTCATACATACCAACCTATTCATTTTATCTGAATACACATAAATATTGCAATAGTTAGGTTTAGTCAATCATAACATTTCTGTTTTCTTCGCTAATGTAAACCACCTCTGACAAATGACAGCGACATTAACCAAACGTTCAAAAAGATCTAGTTTAGGAAGTATTATCATTTTCTCTGGGCATCTACAGTAATTTCGAATTTAAATAGCCTGTGGGATTAATTATTATTTCAAAGGTAATCTAACTAAAACTTAAATTAGGACAGAATACTTTAATTTTAAAAGTACGTTGGTGGAAGTATTTAGACTGAAACGAATATAACCTTTGTCAGTATCAAATGTCAGTCGACAACAGATTTTTATGGCGCCAATGTTTAAACCTTACATCTTAATATCAAACATTGTTTTGCAATGTTTGAACATTTGAATGGAATAAATAGAAATGAAGCTTGGGATGCAGCGAACGAAAAATGAAATGTTCAATAAAAGCTTCCGACACCCAAATGAAGCAGTAGGTACGTAAGTACTATATGAACGACTGTTGTGAAAGTTATCCATAAAAATAAAATTACTCAACTTTTACCGTTAATTTAATTTGATTTAAATTTAGTATCACAATTTTTTGTTAATAACTCTGAGCCATGTGTCATCCTTTGTATTCTACCGTCATGATTTTGTGTTTCGTCTTGATGTGAGCGTCCGTGTGAGTTTTTTGGTAGGCTTTGTATGAGCAGTCTAGAAAGGGGCAGCGAAACATCGGTTCCTTCCCGCACTCGTATGTAACGTGTCTTCGGTACGTGCTCTTATGCCGATACTTTCTCTTGCACTTTTCACATTCGTAACTTGAGTCATAGTGTGACCAATAGTTTTTAGTTTTCATGGGCACGATGGGCAACATAGTTTGCATCATCGTCTTAAAGATATCCAGCTCACCTGCAACAATCAAATTATATTCCAATACTTTATTTAGAATAACAACTAACTCCTCATAATCTAACACTAACCAATAATTTTAATCATTAGACATGCAGTGCCTTTACTTTCGATGCGACTAAATATTGTCCCTTCTAGCAAAGCATTTGTCACTCGGTGTCGGTGTCAATTGTACAAGAAAACTGTCAAAAAGGGTATATGTATCATTTGCACATGAAAAGTGTCACTGCATACCTCATGGTAAATATTTAATTCTAACCTATTATTTACAAAAAAAATTATAAGTATTTGCTGTTTGTACATTGATCGGACTAGGGTTCCGAAATAAATAGTCACTATTTTATTAAATTAAAACATTTATTCTCATGCACAATTCAATTTAAAAATCAAACACACTTACTTCAAAAGAAATTAGAAATACATCAAATAAAGACCTATATTATTTTGTGCTGCTCTCTTTTTAAATTTAAGAAATCTTACAAAATATATTAGTTGCAAGTTACATTAATACAATTTTTCTTCAAAATATTTTGTTTATGATTATTATCAAAAAAAAATATCATTCATGGTTAAAATTAAAACCGATAAATGAACAATATGCCTAACCAAAATAAAAAAAATACTGTATAAAATAATACTAAAGGTGAAATCAAAACAATTTAGCAGTCAGAATCAGCAGAAATAGAAATAAAAAAAATCTTATCTATTTCCATTTGTTCTAATACTGGTATAATAATGGCGCTGAACTGTCTACCGAATGTTTTGCATTAAATTCTGTAAATTTTTCAATTGTAGTTTTAGGAGGGCAGGACTTCTAGGAAGATCTTCACCAAATGTATGGAAATGAAAGAAAAATGTTCTTACAAGCAGTTAAAGGAGAAATTTTGGAATATTTAAACATAAATACAAAGTAATTAGGCAAGGCATGACATACGAATAATTTCACAACTGAAGAGCTCAATAAGTTTGAATTTAGAGACCACGGCAAATTATTTAAATCCAAGACAGCTTGCATATATTAGATAATACTAACAAAATATAAAAAAAATAGTAAAATAAATCAGTAGGGTAAAATCCGCGTTACCGAAGATATATTTTTTCACGCCGCTGGGCACTGATAAAGCATATTCATTAAATAACGGAAAAAGTAGGATAATTAGTATTTTTACCATATTAAATAATAACATGTTTGTAGGTATGTGGTAGGTATATGGCATGTATATTGCCTATAAACAACGCCATTTTAGTATAACTTTTTTATACAGGCTGTTAATCGATTTGTTGCAATACTGTATAAAATAGGTACATAATTTTTTTTCAAATTTAAATGTTAATTTATGAAATTCATAGAAATCTAATCCGAATGAACTAGAAAACTGAACATTGGCACTTCAATTAGTTTTTCTTTTGAAGGTCACTAAGAATTTAAATAGTTCAGTTTTTGAGTGAGAGAATTATATTTCGTGTGTAATATGGTTATCAACTATAAATATGTTTTCCGAATTATAAATAAAATTTTCTAAAACGTCACGCTTAAAAAAAATTAAAAGGAAAACACTCTCAAGTAAGTTCACACAATTTCTTTGGGACGAATTTTCTACATAATTCAATGTCAATAGAAAATATTTTTACAAAACTTAACTAACATTTTAATAATTTACACACTTAACAGTTAATAATGTATAAATACTAAGGCACTTACAAAGGCTAGAATCGACTGGAAGATTCTTTGGTTTAAATATAAATATTGCGCGTTTTCATTTGAACTTTAAAGGTAACTTAAATAACAGTAACAAATGCAAAATATCATATACATTTTAACAAAAATACTGAAACTATAATACAAATATTCGTTTGGTTATAATTTATATTGATAAATTTCTTTGGCAACAAGGAACACACTAAAATTAATAACAAGAACAAGAAAATATAACAATATTTATAGTAATATTATTCTAAAAACATGTCTTACGCAAGGGCGCAGCCATGGTGAGTGAGGGAAGCGCTTGACCCACCCTAAAACTGTAATCATTACTAAAGCATGCTGTTTATATATCCCCTTTTATTCGACATCTCGCGAATTTATAAACATAGTTTGATACTATGTGTAGAAAAAAATAAGTCTACAATGTACAATGAAAATTAATTTTTGACCATATCAATTTCTCAAGTCCTTTTTAATTTCTAATTTCCTTAAATGTTTTTGTTTCACAGTTCAGAATAAGTGTACAATTTAAAATTTTGTCTTACCGTTAAATGGATTACATGGTGTTTATTAACTTTCTCTCGCTTTGTTCTCCCTAAGCAAATCCTGGCTATACCCTTGGTCCTTGGTGGTTATACATTAATCTTAAATGATTATTAAATTGTATATTAATAAAAGTCAACATTGCCACCAAAATAATTGAAATATTAGTTTCGGTGGTAACTAAAAATATTTATTCTACTACAATGGCTCAAACTGTTGTAAACCAAACTAACTAAAAACACAACAAGACAAAGTACACATCTTCATATAATCATTTTTATCGTATAGTTCCGTCCTTCATATCCGGAAGTAATAAAGTTATTTTTAATAAATCTCAAATAAAACAAAGCATAATGCTTAATTCTGTGAATTTAAATTTTTGTGTACAAAAAGAGTTTGCACCGATTCTTTTGCACAGTAACATTTAACTAAACTAAACCTTTAGATATAGATTATCAAAACATTGTTCCAAAAAAATCACTGGTAATGAATGCAGTTAGTCTGTGTGCAATAAAATGAATACATATTAATTATTATGCTTGTAGCTGCCATTACACATCTCATTGGTAACTTTATTATGATAAAATTAATATTGGAGTTATTAATTCTCCGTAAGGACATAGTGAAATGCAATTGCCGCTTTTACTTCCAAAAAAGTGTTAATACTAAGAAGTTAGAATTAATTGTCATTGTGTAATGTCGCCTAGATTATGACAAACAAACAGATAGATGGAAGACGATATTTTATTAACATTTTTAAAAGTTAAATACAGCTATCGAAGAAATTTGAACGCAACTTTACTGGACCTCGTCCATATCCTCCAGCTTCCTAGTTCCAGGTGAGTTCTTTACATCTTTAAACGATTAGTCTGGCTTTCTTTGGCTGTAACAGAAAATTAAATATGCTATTAGCTTTATATCTCAAATAAATGTAACATACTTTGAAATAGTATTAGTAGTATTGTAAAAGTATGTAATTATATCCAAAATCAAAGTAACATCTAAAGTTACTACTATGAAGTAGTAAGTGCACTCATATTTACAAAATAATCTTGGTAATTGAAGAAGCTTAAACATAACCAATAAGATTTGTTATTTTATACAAAGGTAAGCAAGCTTTTGTAAGATATCTATAATTCATTAATTACCATTATTGACTGACCTTTGCTTGCCTTTGTAACTAAAAACATTAAAAAAAAGTGCTGTGTAGTGTTACTTTCGATGTTTCCTACCATTACGATGGTTAAATGATTGATTTTTAAAGTACAACGAGCGGCCGCACGGACCATTAGAAAAGCTATAATCTAATAAGCTTTGCAGAAAAAAGATTTTAATTGCCCCTTGTCAATGTATTTTTTTATAACATTATAAATTATTGGTGTATTCTATCAGCAGCAAATTTGATTGTTTATCTAATTATTAATGTCAAATAATCAAAGGCGCCACCACCAATTGAGGTACGGTATCGCACCCCATCCCAATAATTGTTAGTAGAGTTAGAGCCCCAAAAATAAGCGGTCCATTACTCACGCCCCCGTTTTAGTTTGTTTAGTTAAATGTAGAAACGTTTACTGACATTGAGCACCTCTCGGGCGGCGGTCATTCCGATACAAAGTCCACCTTCTCCGGCAAGTCTTTGTGCAGATGGCGCTCGTGCAGAAGCAAGTTATGTTTCTGGTAGGCGCGGTACACGCAGTAGGGGCACTTGAAACTCGGCTGTTTCCTACACTCGTACTTTATGTGCCGCTGTAGGGAGCCCTTGTGCTTGTATTTGTTCCCACAGTCCACGCACTCATACAGCGTCCACCCCTTGCCGCCGCTCAGCCCGGGGGTGCCGTAACCCAATATATAAGGTGTGTACAACTGTGCAACTGAAATTAAACGCAAACCAAAATAAATACGTGCAAATAATATAAAAATCAAGCTGCCACCGTAATAAAACATAAGCCAGGCCACCTCAAGGAATAAAGTGCTGCCGTGAAAAGCATAGGATAATGCACCATGTCTCCCATTAATTTGTATTTTGTCCTTTGGTATTAAACTTCGCTAAACTACCTTCATTTATAACCCGTTTGAAATAGCATGCGATCATTTTAAGACTAAGTTTTACAAATTTAAAGTCCACCCAAATTGGAAGAACCCAAATACTCCAATTTAGTTGAATAAGGAAGATAAGTTGTATTTATTAGTAATTAGTTAAAACATGCAGTGAAAAACTATTTTCAGAAAACATTCACCCTTAACTTAACCGTCATATGTTAATACTTATCTTTAAAACTTAAATAACAACAGGTAAAAGAATAATTCAAATTAAAACTATGGAATATCAAGAATAGCAACTTTATTTAAAATACAAAATGGTTATAAAATACAATCAAATGCATTTAAATCACTGTAACTTCTTATTGTCATATTACATGCTACAGTACGTAAAATACTTTAGTAATGGTTACTATACATTTAGCAACTAGGTATGCAATCACTTGGATCTAGAGACGTTTATTGTCATGTACTTATGCAGTGTGAAATGACCCTAACATGAATTTTAAATCAGATATAAAATTTTCATAATAGTTTGAGAATATTCCTATCACAGCTTTGTTGTACTCGGCTAGAATAATTTGTGTTCGAAGGCTCTGTTGATATTGTCAAAAATCACAACCTAGACTTTCGCAATGAAAAGCTATATTACGTTATTAATTGACAAGTCAAACTTAAAGTAGGGAGCATTGTGAAAATGATTGCATATGCAATTCACAGTGCCCTCAACAGAAAAGTTCAAGTATCTATTTAATTTCAAGATTCGTTTACAATAATTGGCATGATTGTTTTATAATTTCTATTGAAAATATATTTTAAATCCTAATGACTAATGTTCTAAAGGCACTTAAACGTTACACTGAAATGACTTGTATTGGTTGTACTTAGCGAGCTCTACGTTTTGATTGTATGATGGTAACTCCTGCAGATAATATACTTATCTAGGTATCGCGGGAGCAAAATCATTCCGACGTCGATGACGAGAGCTCTCGGGCGTAAAGCACGAGGTTTAATATAAAGCGACGAGAACAATTTTACTCACCTCGATATCGCACTTACAATGTCTAAATGGTAATGTATAAAAAGTACTTACAAACTAAGTGGAAGATTTTGATCTCGTCCAAAAATTGACACAATTTGTGCGGCTCACACTCGTGAGCACAACTATTCCCTCCATGGCAGTCTATAAAAACTGTAAATTACGATTTAACAAACGACTCTAAATAAGGCACTTATTTCCACTGGTCAGACCTACCCTAAAACAATTGGCCCCAAATATAACATCAAACAACGTGTCTACACACATTAGATCCCAGGAACTTAAAATTAATACCACTTAACGATATTGGATCTCCTCCGATTATAGGATAGATGTTTACGTTCTAGATTAATGTAAAATAAATGCATTATATGTAAAAAGAGATCTAAAAATAATTGAAAAGTAAAAAAATTAACTTACAATGAGTATTACAAATATAATGGAACATGCATTATGGCAAAGACCTAGAACTTGCATACTAAGCGACAAATAGCTTCATTTTTTTTTTTAATAACTACTTAATAGAACAAAAGAACGCAATTACTCATTCTAACTCTTTCCATTCTCACTATAATAAGGACCCGCGACGTGCGGGACACTAATCTCGTTTAAACAATTTTAAACACTAAATTCACCGATGAGTATAGATAGTCATTCAGCTTTTTATAACCGAAATGTCCGTAGTAACTGTAACTGGTAACAAGGAATTAAGCTTTTCTAAATAACGATCTAGCGAAGCTACACGCCTAAACGTCTATATCAGGAATGATATAATTTACACGATAAATGCTGTACATAAAAATATATAAAAGCGTAACTATACAATCACTTCCCTTAACATATTCGATAAATGCAACAGTCGCTTACACCGCCGCAAATAACTGCAACCAGTGTGAATACTAAGTGAAAATTCGTTCGAGATTAAATTCAACGGTATCTATAGCGCTCCGTCCGCGGCGACGGGGCAGGTAACGAGGGCAGGCGCGGGCCTCGGCGAGAGGGCTTCAACGAACGTGGCCGGCTCGCCACTATCACAAGAGAGATTTCATCACATCTATCACAATCGGCAATATAATCGAGGAAATTGAACAAGTTAAAATTTGTAAAGAATATATCAAAAAACTTACTCCCCCGCACGAAACCTAGCTGCGGGAGCCTAACGCGATCAATCGACATCGACGAGTGTTAGGTGCACGCGTCCACGTTGTCCGGCTTGAGGTACTGCTCGGGCTTCAGATGCACCTCGCGGTGCATGCGCTCCATGTGGCGCGCGATGTGCATCTTCTGCTTGGCGCGGTACACGCAGTAGGGGCACTGGAACTGCGGCTCCTTGCCGCACTCCCACTTCTGGTGGTTGCGCAGCGACGACTTGAGCTTGTACACGCGGCCGCAGTCGGGGCACGTGAAGCTGGGCTCGCCGGGCGCGGGCGCGGGCGCGCGCAGGCCGGCCAGCGGCAGCGCCAGGCGCGCCGACCACTGCTCCCAGCTCAGGCCGCCCAGCCGCGGGAACGCCTCCTCGCCGCCTGCAACACCCCACACCGTCACTGGCCGCCGCACCGCCGCCGGGTTATCGACAGACACAAGCGCACGTGTTACATACTCCATACATAGATACTGATACACATACATACATATGTACATACACGGAAGATAAACTACTGTGAGCGTCCACCGAGTGCTGTGATGAGAAGCTTTGCAAAAGGAAAGTAAAAAAGAAACAAAAATAAGGAAAAAACATAACGTTTATTTGCAATGAATCGAACGTTTTTAGGCAAGGTTTCTTTCGATACACCCTCTGTTAGTGCTCACTCGTCGAGCGAGTCGTGCACCGAGGAGAATGTTTCACGGTTTAACTCTCGTGATATGGGTTTAGTCACTTGTGCTACTTTAAAAACTTTTGTTAATTAAATGTTGTCTCCCGACCCATGGGCTTTCTCGTCTACCTGAAATTATTAATTATATTAGTATGAACGAAAAGAAAAAGAAAACAATTAACATTCCACAAATCGAAAAAGTAAGCGGTGAAATGGCATGCATACATGCACTTGCATAAAAACACAAAAAAATAAATAAATTGAGAAGCAAACTTACCTACTACCGAGTGACAACCAATAAAAAATGAAAAGGAAAATGGTGAGGAATGTTGAGAAATAAAAAAAAAAACGTCTAACGTGGTATACTATATTTATATTTTATTAAACTTTTCTACCAAGTAAACCCCAATATATTCATATAAAAATCACTCTAACTAAATTCCAATAACATTAACAAACAATGTGGACTTCAACATCCAAATTTTATTCTAATCGACACATTAGTACCTAAACCTTTAACTAGCATGATATGATGGAAACATTGCATTCGAAGGAATCATTACTCTATGCATAGCAACAACTTGATTTCATAACAAATAACATGTTAGAACTTGTTATAAGTTACAACAACGTTAATAGACTAATACTGACTTTGGTCAAATAGCTTTGTTATCCTAAGTTAACAACAAAAAATATCAACAGTCAATATGCTAAACGAAAATTGAATATTGCGAATAAATATCAGGTAATATCATATATTTTTTTTTAAATTTTGAACACACTTTTATCCCAGTAAACCGAAATATTTAACCATAATAAATATTTTAATATTATCTACAGGTAACATTGTAGGCACATAATCGATGAGCTTTTACTTACCTAATTTCTAACGCCTCAAATCTTTGGGGTTTGTGTAACACATTCCCCCACCTCAGTCCGAGGCTCATAATACAAGCTAAGGACTTTTGAGTCCGCAAAAATTAAACCTAATAAATAATAATACAACTATTAAATATAAAACTTTGGATTGTCTGCTAATGGGAAGACAACTAAATGATCCCTGACACATTGGTAAAATAATTTAAAGTATAACAAAGAAAAAGCAAAAACAAATTATAGACTTTAAGGTAGAGAATGTTAAAATTTTACCCGTGATGAAAATTAAACTACTGTATCAATAAATACATTATCAGCAACGGAAAAAATATCATCTAAATAATATCATTGCACTAGTGAATTTTATTTTGGAATCACATATTCCATGTGAGGAATGTTAGGGTACTAAAACTATAACAATTCGAGAAGAGTTAATGGTATCGTAATAAACATGATTTAAAATACAATAAGATTATGATCATTGGATTTATTCTTTCGTTTAGAGGGGGACGTGATCGTCAAAAAATAAATACCATTAAAAATGTTCTTCTGAACGAAATACTTAGAGGGTCAGTCTTAACTAAGATAATAAACTCTAAAACAAAAATCAACAAATTAAATCTAATGCCGTTAGGGAATGTGCACATTAAATCTATTATCTTTAGTGTATATTAAAACGTCTTTAACAAAAATAAAATGTAAATATAAATAATATTATTGCAGTACCGATTTGGTTGGGTATCTACTTTGGTCTAATGGTTCCCTCGGTGCGGGCTATATGCTCGTCTTCTTGTTCCGCCTCACTTTGTTGTTGGCGTAGATGTACCACTCGGTGTTGTGGTGCTTGCGGATGTGCACGCCCAGGTTGCCGCGCTGTTTGGCCCGATAGGCGCAGTAGGGGCACTGGTGCGCCGGCGCCTTGCCGCCGCACTCCACGTTCTCGTGGCGCCGCAGCGTGGACTTCCAGCGGTAGCGCTTGCCGCAGTGGCGGCACTCGAACTGGCGGCTGGCGTCGTCCGAGCCGCTGCCGTCGCGCTTGCCCAGCTTGAGGTCGTGCTTGGACTCGTAGTCGGCGCCGGCCGCGAACGCGTCGTAGTACGCGTCGCTCTCGTCGGGCAGCACGATGTCGTCCGTGTCGTCGTAGTCGGCGTCCGAGTCGGGCTCGTCGGCCTTGCGGCTCTGCGCCGTGTGCAAGAAGGGCAGCTGCAGCAGGTGCGCCTTGAGGCCGGGCAGCGCCAGCGCGCCGGGCAGCGCGGCGGGCAGCGCGCCGGGCAGCGCCTGCCGTTGCGCCGCCAGCAGCGACAGCAGCGCCGACGGCAGCTGCGCGTCCTTGTGCGCCTCTGAAAGACACGGCAGAACGGTATTGCGAATAGTGAAAGCGCGGCTACGTACCGAGGTACTTGTTAATACTACCAGAGGCTAAATAAAATTAAGGAACCAAAGAAATGCGTTATAATAATAAAAAAATAAAATAATCTCGGTTAGAAAATCAATAAAAGGCGAAGCTTCTCTAATTCATGCAGACATGCACAAACCGAACGTCTCGGGTCTGTCGACTCATCTTCCCATAAAGAGACAGGGGTGGGGGGCGGGGCGAAATCAAACGCCGATGTCGCAGTTACAACGTTTAATATTAAAAATATATCGAATATCGATCCGTACATAAAATAAGTATACGAGGCTCATATAAAACTTCTATAATTTGAATACCATCTAAAAGGCGTCGCGCGGGCGCTAAGGCACTGTGGCGTGGCGCGGCGGCGCTACTTGAGCGCGAGCGGCGCGGGCTGCGGCGAGGCGGGCGGCGGCGCCTGGTCGGGGTGCTTCTTCTCGATGTGCTTCTTGAGCTCGTTGCGGCGGTGCTTGCTGTAGGAGCAGTGCGGGCACTTGTACTGCGGCTCGCGCCCGCACTCGAGCGTCACGTGGCGCACGAGGTTCTTGCGCGCGTTGTAGCAGCGCTGGCAGTTGGGGCAGCGGTAGCCCTTGTCCGTCTTGTACTGCGCGCACGGCAGCGAGGCCGGCCCGCGCGGGAAGATGTGGTAGCGCGCCTCCGCCTTGGGCGAGCGGCGCGCGTCGGGCGGCGCGGGCGCGGCCGCGGCGGGCTCCTGCTGCTTGTTCTCCTTGGCGTCCTCGGCCGCCGCCGCGCCCGCGCCGGGCCCGCCGGCCGCGCCCGCGCCGAGCGCACTGTCGGCGCTGGCGGCGCTGGACGCACTGTTGGCGCTGTTGGCGCTGGATGTGCGCACGTTCTTCAGTATCGCCAGGGTCGTCGCGAACGACTCCTCGCTCACCTTTTTACTACGCGTCATGATACTGTGCCTCGGCGTCGTTTTTCGACCTGAAATTAAAAAATAAATACAGTCCGTTTTATCACGGGAGTGGGTAGTTCGTAATCTAGAGTGCGATGAGATTACCGTGAAGCCGATGCGCTCGGTTGAAATTAAAAAAAATAAGCCGGTGGAAAGAAAACAATGAATGGCAAAATGAGTATATTCGACCAAAAAATAAAATATAAAATAACAAAAAAATAACAGTGCTTCTAAACTTGAACGATAACTAAAAAATAAAATAATGACAGTTTTCAACTATATAGTAGCTATAACATGATATTATGCCAACCAAAAGTAATCAAAAAGCCATAAATTAAATATGATTAAATGGCATTTATGTAAGAGATCAATAATGTAGTCAACAATATGATAGTTCTCATATAGACTATGAAAAAAAAAACAAAAATAATCAACACTGCCGAAAAATTAATTGCTAATTAATGGCACTTAATATATGAATAATCAAAAACAAAACTAATCAACAAGGTAAGATCATTTATCACAACCATTCATTTACTGTGTTTAAATGGCACTTATGTAAGAGATTAACAAAACAACTAGACTAGGGCAGTTTTAACCTGATTTTTATATCTATATAATATTTAAAAACAAAAAAAAGTAACTAACGAAGTAAAATCAACAATTATCATGAGTAAGCACTGAACATGAAAGTCAAAAATGATGTTCCTAACAATTCATGTTTCAAATAACAAAATAAAAATAAAATAAACAAAGTAAAAAGAAACAAAATAAATGTCTATGCGTTCAGTTCAAGTTTCTCGTGTTTTAAATGTTTCTGAGCGACATGCATGGTCAAAGTCTTTTTCTGGGAGTATCTCTTTCCACATTCCCCGCAAGTGAATTGCGGCCCAGTGTTGCACTCGTATTTCTCATGTCTCAGTTTATTCCTTCTATACTTATATTTCTTCTTATTACATATCGAGCAAAGATATTTCCCTGATTTCTCTTTATCACTGTTGTCGCTAGAGTCACAGGTTCTTTTAATTTTCCTGTGTCTGTTCAGTTGACTTGTCTTTTGGTGCGGCCTTCTGCCCCTCCTTCTTTTTGTTGCTTTGTCAATCTCGGTCTTTATTTTAGGTTTAACATCATCATCATCACAAGTGTTTATGTACTCGTCCGCGGCGACCTTGTTCTCACATTGACTCTCTACGTTAACATTGTGGGTCTTTAGGTAGCGGCGCGTTAATCGAAAGGAGGTTTTAGTGTAATTCAGGACGCTAGTTAGATCTTTGGATGGTTCTGGAAGGTGAAAATTATGAAAAGCCAGATGGTAAACAAGCATAGAGACATTAGTTGCACAGTAAGAAGTTAAAAGTTGCATGAGCGTTATATTAAAAATTTCTTTAAGGTTTGCATAAAGCTTGTTAATTTCCAGCGTTTTTTTTATCATGCGGAAAAAAGTGGGAAGAGGAAACCATGATACGAGGATAGTGGATCGAGTGGTTAGGAACATCCTATTTGCTTTTATGTGTATCGCTGATATATATTATTTTTCTAAAGTCCGTCGTCAAATGAAATGCGCATCCAGTGGGAACGTCGTTATGCCCTGAATGAATATAATAACAATGATCCATCGATAATAAAGTAGGCCTAGTGAACATGCTTACTGAACAAAAAAAATAAAAAAACTTAATTTTAAAACATGAATTGCTAAGACATCTGCAGTGAAATCACATGTGAATGCAAAATAAAGAGAAATAAATAATAAATAAATAAGCCACATAACCAACAAACTACGACAACAATTAATGAAATTAAAACTTTGGTTTACCTTAAGTTTGTTCAGGGCCAGTGCAGTTCACTCCGAAAATCTTCTAAAAACAAATTTATTCGATGACACACAATTGGCTTAGAACACTGTACTCTTTACGCTCCGTAGCGACGATAATAAAATAGCACTAACAATAATAGTTTTATATTCTGGCTTAAGATTCGTTTTGAATTAGGTTGCGTGTAGTGCAGAACAATGAATTAAGAAAAAAATACTACATTCTAATACATATGCATAAAAAATATTGACAATACTTACCTATGCTATTAATGATCCACTCCATAAGATTACATTGTTAAAAGTTAATAAAGTTAGCACTCGTAAACGATACTACAAACAAACTAGTGATATCTATAAATGGTAACGCTACAGAAGCATGCAATGATTCACTGAAGGGAACCCATATCACAAAGAAAGCAAAATACACATTCAATCTACTGGTTTTATGATTTAAAATACAAATAAGAAAAAATTATACTTACTTTACAAAATTGTTACCTCACCTTTGAAAAAAGGCTACATTCTTTTTATAAAATAACCTTCAATACCTTTTTACCGTTACCTTTACCTGTCGTTCTGAAATATCCTAAAATTTATATAATATAGAGAAATATAAAATTGCAGTAGGATTAGTAGTTTATAATATTATTATAGATAGTACTTATTAATAGTTGAAGTTTCACATGTGAAAACACTAGCACTCTCGTATCCGCTGTTGTGGTATATAATATTCATATATAACAAGATAAAAATACAGATTATTTTAAAGCAATGACTGTTTTGTCTGTTTTCAAATTATGGGAAGACATTGCGCATTTCATCCGTTCCTTTATGTCTGGAGCAATCAACTTTTTTATTTTTATTATAAAAAAAAGCAACCATAATAACAAGTCCATAAAAATTAATTATAAAAATTCATTGTCCCAGAAACATCCTTCTCAGTCCCACTCAACACCTTGTATTGTACAGATAATAGGATTAAAAATAAAATCATTATCACATTTTAAAATAATAAAATTAACATAATTAAAGTCAATACAAGATGTTTATAAGTATAATATATCACTGTTTCAGGCACGTCTGTAAATATCCCTGCCTGTAACAGCTTGTCTATAATATACTCAAGCTTACCTTGAGACTCTCGAACACTGTCATTTGAATTCATTATTTCATCCTGAGATCTTTCCATGTGCCATTGGAAATCTGGAATGAAGGAGATTTATATAGACTACTTCACTTAATATTAATTTCAACTTTTTTATAAACAGTAAAGTTGAGTATCTTTGGTATGGACTATAGTAGATTGTTGTATATGCGGGTGTAATGCAATGTCTCATGTTTAGGGCACTGGGATAATTCCCAAGCGTAACGGAAGATTTTATAGTAACTCCTGAGCGTAGCGAGGGTGTGCAACTAGAATCCTGAGTGTAGCAAGGAATTAGTGGCGCCCACGGTATATTATATGTTGTATGTCGATACGCGATTAAAATCAAAGTCTATCGTATTCATCAAGCTTTTGCTTTTAAAGTATTGAAATGGTATCAATGGTGATACTTTTATTGCGAAAGGGGCTAACAATAATTGCTGCGACGTAACTAAGTATTGGACCCAGAACTGACAATTACTTCTATATTGCCCCGTAATCTAGATTCTAGACTCCAAGTATGTTTCTCTACTGTATGATTGCTGAGCTGCGGTACACACTGCCAACAATGCAGTATCCCGGATGTGGCGAATAATGCTCGTACAAGGCGACTTTTTATCTTCTTTCAACGACGCCTCCTTTCATCTATCGTATTTCTAGGCAATATTCAAAATGTTAACACTAAATAAAATTTGAGATCCGTACTCGATGTTATAAATGCGAAAGTGTTTGAAAAAAAAAAAAACCGTGATAAACGCAGACTTCTTGAGAACTCGAGCCCTTGCCCTCTATATGCTGAATATAATCTTTCTTACAAAATATTATTCAAAATTTTATTTATTATTTAATATTGTAAATCCAAATCCAAATATTATTTTTTTCCGCATCTTTAAAATATTCTTTAAAATGGAAATTAGTGGACACTTTATCTGCATAACCGTTGTAAGAGAAAAAATAATACGTCTACTCCCACTCATGTTCTCATATATATACATCCTAAGTATACATAGATACATTCCTGGAACTGCGCTGTTTTAAAACGATTGCACATTTTTGTGTTTTCATACTGAACGTACATTGCGGATTGATACATTGATTGCAAGAGGCCCGTCGTAATGCGCGATCAGCTTAAGTAAACCAATCTTTATTTCATTAGATAGATCTATTTCAGACACTTTTGTACATACATATTTCCATTGTTGTTAAGTGATGGTGGTAATTATACCAATTTGTTAAATGAAAACTGAAGCTATGAGGATTTCAATCGTGCCCTGGGCCCAACTCTCTGGCATGTATGCATTTTGTGACATCAATTTTGACAGTTGGTAAACATCATGTAAAGGCGTTTGACGGCCGATTGGAGCTGTGGACAGCGACCCTGCTTTATGAGTCAAGGCTTTGGGTTCGATTCTAACAACTAAAAATTGTTTGTGTGATGAAAATGAATGTTTTCAGTATGTTAATTTGTGTTTTATAAGTATATATGTATATTTTTCATAAAATATTCAACAGTCATCTTAGTACCTATAACACAGGCTACGCTTACTTTGGGGCTAGAGATGGCGATGTGTTTATTGTCGTAGTATATTTATTTATTATTATCTTCATACAAGAGCTGTAAATTATTATTGTGGTTAAGAATGTGTAATTAGAACATAAATTAGAATCAGCTGCCCCGTTTTAGTAACTTTTCCAACTGAAGGTCTTCAAACAAAACGAATAATTTGACAGCTGCTTTATACTCATCGCATATTTTGAACGGAGATTTTAGGTCGCCATCGGTTCGCAACTGTCAGATAAGTTACTAAATTGGGGGGTCGGAAACCCTTGAGGGCGATTGTGAAGATTGCCAAAATGTATACAAGTAATCATAGATTATTTTAGGCAAATTCACATTGTCTTAAATTGTTCATTTAATAAAGCTTTGACTAGTGATTTGGAAAAAATAAACAATTTAACTTTTTAGTACACTTAACTTAACCAAAATTAAAGTTATTTTTATAATTATAAACATTATCTTTATGCAACTAACAAATTTTTTTTTTTAACCCGGTTTTTTAGTAAACACCGGGGTGTAGGGATTTTGTTTTTACGATCACAGTGAGGTTTTAGGGTGTAGTCCACTGCCCGCTGGCCCAGTACGGATTGGTCGACTTCACACGTTTTTAAGAACATTGGAGTACTCTCAGGCATGCAGGTTTCCTCGAGATATTTCCCTGCACCGTTAAAGCGAAAGATATTTTAATTACTTAAAAAAAACACATAACTTTTCGATCTTGGCGCTCGAAAGTGAAGCCGAAGTTTTAACTACTGGGATATCACCGCTTCGACTGACTTATATTACTTGGATATTATTTCCACCCGTGCGACTAAATGCTTGGAGAGTTGATAAAGCTGCAGGAGAAGATACAATTTTTCCTTTCCCCGGGACGAGCATATCTCCTGCCGATCCTACAGGTGCTAGTCTATGAAGAAGCCCACAACAAAGTCAGATGGAATTTCACCAACTCGCAATGCAAACTAAGTAGCCTCGCCACGTAAGTAAGCATCAAACCAGTACTTACTGCGTACGACGTCATTGTGCGTAACCGAAGGTTGTTCCTCAGCTTCTTCATCCAGGGTCAGATCCTCCACCCCATCTCTCGATACCTCTTCTTTCATGGGCAGTTCCTCTCCGTTGCCTTGTGTAGCGTCTGTGGCGGGTGCGGGTAATACAGGGGGGACTTCGGTGGAAGCGCGGCGCGCTTTCTTTCGACGCCGCGTCGGACTCATAGAGCCTTCGCGGCTGTCAATGCTACCATCTCTGACCTGAGAAGAAAGAATTTTGTTTTATTAGTAATAGTTGAGCTTTTTGAGCTGTCCGGAGAAGTACTACTTATTTCTGCATCTAAGTAGCATTGCTGTGTTCAAGGCGTGGTTTCCGGTGTGATTACAGGCATATGAGGCTTAACGTAAGGTTGATGGACACAGGACGGCACTTTATAGGACGTTTTTACTGCACAGAGGGCATCCTCTCAAGTATTGCTCTGTTTATAGGTGATGGTTTTCCACTTTTTAATTAATCCCTACTAATATTATAAATGTCAATGTAAGTTTGTTTGTTACGCTTTCACGCAAAAACTACTTAACCGATCCTCATGAAACTTTGTACACATATTCTTGGAAGTGTTAGAAATAATATAGGATACTTTTTTATCCCGACATTAAGCTCGGTTCCTTTGGGAGAGGGGATGAGTGTTTGACGATTTTACACTATAACTCCGACAAATCTTAACCGAATTATATAATTATTTTTGTACTACCCGTGCGCATTAACATGGCACCTGGCTCGAAAACAACCCTCCTCCCACTTCCCCGCGCGATGCCCCGCTCTCGCCGTGCCGCCGCCGTGCGAGACCAGTAGCGTCAGCATTACTGTTACCGTTGCGCATATCCCTTCATTTGAATTTCGGAGTAATTTGTTTGTTGTTAATTGTTATTGTTGCCACCCTACCACTGTGATTTAAATCCGATTGAATACATCTGGAATTTGGTGAAACAAAGGGTGGCAGACAAAAACATCGATCAGTCAGAAAGACAAATAGAAGAATTGACAAGAGAAGCAATTCTATCAATACTGCTGCAGACTGGAAAAAAGAGGTGAACCATGTTCGGAGACTGGAGGAAGAATATTGGGTTAAAGATAGACTCCAAGAAATCAATGAAAGAGAATTAATTATATCACTTGGAGATGAAGAAAGCTCTGGCAGTGAAAGCGAGGAAGACGAAAGTGACAACTCTATTATGTCTGGCGTAGAAGAGTTAGGTGGCAACGGTGACAATTAATTATATTAATAGTTAATAAAGGAACATGTATTACATTCCTTTTTTGTTTTATTTCTCTATCTTTGTTCCTAAGTTCATACACATCCGTTCGGCCGTTTTGTGGTGTGATTGAGTAACAAACATCCGTCCATCAAAATAATACTAAAATAAAATATAGATTTTTTTTTTTGCATTCAGTACTTTAAACGTCATTCATTCGAGCCAGGTGCCATGTTAATTCGCACGGATAATACTATAGAGGTATATTATGTGTTTAATTTTGCTCAAACTGTGGTTGGAGATAGAGGACAGAACTCCTCAGCTGACAGCAGCAATCCCCTTATTTTAGGCTCATCGATACTGAATACTTAAATTTTTTTTAAATTTAATGTCACATAAAAAAAACAAACGCAGACGAAGTCGCGGGCAACAGCTAGTGCTTAATAATTCTAAACTACAAATCAATATTTAAGAAACCACCGGTTCGGAAGGCAGATTCCACCAAGAATTATTACAATAACTTACTCGGAATTGTAATACCTTACTTGCATCGTTAGCGTATTATTAAAATTTCTCAGTAGCTAAAGACTCTTCAAATTGTTAATGTTACCAGTTCCTATAGCTCTGAAACACGGCTGCGATGTGGGCGTCATATTCTTATGACATACTAGCGTACCCAGCCCGCTTCGCCGGGCTAGATTTTGCTTTATTTTATTTAAACAATAAACTAGTCCCATAATATATTGAATCATTTATTTCTCTCCGTATTCATTCTCTTCTCGATTGGGTGAATATCATTATCTACACCCATATACACCCAACAATAGAATATCATTATAGTAAATAAAAGCTGTATTTGACAGTTCAAAAATAGGAGTGCTCCGATAGTCACCAAACTTTACAGGATTACTCGCCATGTCAATCCGGAGATTCCCTGAAAGTTTCATTTAAATCGGTCCAGCCGTTTCGGAGCCAATACGGAACATACCCACACACTTTCTTTTTATATATATAGATGACTGAACCACTGAGTGTCTCTAAGCTTTCCAGCTAAGAGACACTCAGTGGGCAAAGGTATATCATAATACTACTATATACTCCAAATAACCCTCTGGCTTCTCCATATCTACGTGTCGCAATCAGTAAAATTTTATATTATGACATCCAATCGATGCGATGTTGATCTGTATATTATAACTATTTCTGTATTTTCTACGAATATTATAAATGTGAAAGTGTGTATGTTTGGCAGGACGGATTTGGATGAAATTAGGCATGCATGCAGCCTGACGTGGAAAAGAACAAGCAGTTAAAGAGCGAAGCTTTAGATCCTATTCTGAAGTCCACGCAGACGCAGTCGCGGGCAGAAGCTAGTTACGCATAAAAATATTCATCAGTTATCTTACGAGGTTGTGATGGTGGTTATGTATGAATTGTCTAAATATATATATTTCACAAGGGAAAAAAGTAAAAGTAAAATGAAATAGGGTCATTTCGCCTGTTTGCGTCCACCTAGTGGAGTTGTTAGGTTTGAACGTGAAAAAATAAATGTCCGTGCGGTAGTTTTTAATCAAATATGGTTGTAATGTAGTCCCTATATAGTCTTGTCAAGTTTAATGCACAGTTTTGGACAACGCATCTGATGTTTTATTCTACACAGGTACAAATAGCTGAAACAGGCGATTTTCCCATTTTGCGTCCACAAAATCCAGATTGCGTCCGCCTGTGGACCAATTGGCGTCCACCTGTTTAGAAATAATTAGGAAGGGAAATAGGAAATAAAAAGGGAAGCTTGTGATTTTAATCAAAACATTTACACACTAATTATATAATTGCATTATGTAATTAACAGTATTTCTGTTTTTTTTTTTTGATTATTTTTTAGTATAATTATAATTTTGCTGCTTTTATCACTTTTATTACCAACTTTAATGGGAATAACCTGTACTTCACTTTATTTATTTATTTCATTTTTGCCATGCAGGTACAATGCATGGCAAATGCTGAGCTGTACACCCTTTCTGTCTGGTGTTACACACAGACATTGTATGTTGTATACTATGTTGTTACTTTATTATTATAAGATGTACTGTTTGTAACACTTAACATGAATAAATGTTTTTTCTTTCTTTCTTTCTTTCTATTTAATAATTGCTGATATCATAAAAGTAAACATAAATTGCACTTCAGGATATCTCCTCCAACTAACTCCATTAATAGATTCACTATTATTTCGAATATCATGTCGATGGCCTTATAGGATTCTATTTTACCATTTCGGTACAAAGCCTTTAAAATTGGCCAAGTGCGAATCGGACTCGCGCGTTCCGTGTTTTATTCTATTTTTTAATATTTATTGTTATAGCGGCAATAGAAATACATCATCCATGAAAATTTCAACTGTCCTACTATCACGATTAATGAGCTACAGCCTAGTGACAGACGAACAGCGAAGTCTTAGTACTAGGTTCCTGTTTTTACCCTTTGGGTAAGGAACCCTAAAAATGGAACAAAATTCAAATATTGGCAAATACATAAAATAATTTTCGTATAATAATTGTATATTTTTAGGTTAGGTAGGGTTATAAAGAGTATATTTAAATAAAATTATATAAATTTTACTCTATTATTTTCGTGTCATAAAAAGATGGACGCAAAATGTTATAGGGTTTCTAAAGTAGGAAAACTGTGCGTCCAAGTCTGATTTTTGACATTCATTATCTTTTTTTATATTTCTAATAATATGGACGCAAATCGGCCATCATATTATGCATGTTAATGTTGTTAAAATCGATAGGAAGTTTATATTGTTTTTCCCATGTTATCGTATTTAATTAAACATCTGACTGAGAAATAGTTAGAGTAATCTGCGTCCACAGCGGACGCAGTGATTTTTTTATAATTTTTATGTACCAGTTCGCGTCCACCTTATATAAAGCTGTCAGTAGAAAAATATAAGCACAAACATCGTTATTCCTATAGTGTGGTTCACAATTAAGGTCTAGGGATAACAAAGTATTCTAAATTTCACATAAACACCTTAAATATTTACCGTGAAAAGTACAGCTGCTCACTATTTTTTTTACAACACATTCGCGCGTCAGCACTTGTTGGTTGCACACGCAAGATTAGTTTATTTTTCATTAAATTTGGGTTGCACGCACAGATCTTTTGTTTGTGTGTGAGTACCTGTCATAGGTCCGAACATCAATAGAAGCGCTCTTGTTTAGATTGGTGTGTCGGTATTGTTATTTTTCACTGTTGTAAAACAGTGTACCGTCATTTGGACGCGAATTGGGCGTCGGACGCGAAAAGGCGAAAAGACCCTAATATCAGTATGGAAAATCAGTATCCTTGCTCTCAAGATTTGGGCGAACGCATTCGTATCTAATATATGTCGAGTAGCAAAACACTATGGACGTCAGAGTTAAACGGACCTATTTCACCTTGTTAGTGCCTGACTGCAATCTCACCTGATGAGATATGATTGCAGCGTTGCACTCGCTAGTCATCGAATACAAATACGTTGCATTCATGCGAGTACTTCTTTACTAATACTGATGAGATATGATTGCAGCGTTGCACTCGCTAGTCATCGAATACAAATACGTTGCATTCATGCGAGTACTTCTTTACTAATACAAGTAATCAATAGTTACAGTACAATACAGCTCGGAAAAATGCCTATGCATAGTCACAATCATTTCAAGGTCAGCTAGGAGCTTTTTAATAAATTTAGGCACTGTTGAAAGTTGAGGTCTGATTCGGAACGGCAATCGACAACTTTACTACTTTTACTAAAACAGATTGTAATTACAAATATGGATTAGTGCATAAGGCAATTAGTGATGAAAAATACTTAAAATAGAAAGTTTTTATATTAAAATTATTACTCATAGTTAACTATACCAACAGGCAGATAATTGTTAATATGAATTATAATTGTACAAAAATAATAAATATGCTACAACAGTACACACATCGCCATCTAGCCCCAAAGTAAGCGTAGCTTGTGTTATGGTTACTAAGATAGTTGATGAATATTTTTATGAATATATTATACACATAAATACTTATACAGATAAACACCCAGACACTGAAAAACATTCATGTTCATCACACAAAATATTTTCCAGTTGTGGGAATCGAACCCACGGCCTTGGACGCAGAAAGCCCAGTCGCTGCCCATTGCGCCAACCGGCTGTCAAAATTGTTGTACAATTATTCATCTTAAAGTCAACATCTCCTATATTATGTATCAGGA
The DNA here is from genome assembly GCF_905163445.1 of Pararge aegeria. Classification (NCBI taxonomy): domain Eukaryota; kingdom Metazoa; phylum Arthropoda; class Insecta; order Lepidoptera; family Nymphalidae; genus Pararge; species Pararge aegeria. Next base: position 831,309 of record NC_053195.1, on the reverse strand, counting down.
TTGAAGAAATTATAATTTACAATATGATGCTGAGATTTTAAAACCGAACATAAACTAAGCGAAAAACTTGCCTTGGCTCAGGTTATGCTGAGCATAAGCTACCTATCTAAGTTTAAGTGACCTTAAAATGTAGATTCTGGTGGTCCCCAAAATTCGAGGTTCCGATCTGATCCTTAAATCCTTGAGCAACGAAAAGATCGAAGATTAAACAGTCCTAAATTATCTTTATATATTGGATATATCTTAGACAGACTTTACTTTTAAACAAAAAATAAAAATAGATTCATACGAAACACCCACGCACACTCTTACACGCACAAACACACGCACTTATACACAAAAACATACTTTCTCATACTAAACACGCACTCATTCACTCATACACACACACACAAACACACACACACGTCAACTTGAGTTTTAGAGTGAAGTGTGAATAGCAGTTGGAAGTTATTATGAAAAGTCAAAACGTAGACGGGAGTAAGAGTATTAAAATCTGCAGCTATAACAATGTTATAAATAAAATGCCTGTTTTTGAGTGTTAAAACAAACAGGTAAAAGGAATTTGAAAATATTTCCAGCTACAGCTAAGGGCTTCTTTGTGTTTACTGTAAAATGCTATGCTGCATACTCCATTTTATATATCATTTTTAATGCACCCAAGTTACTTAGCATAAACTTTATTTTCTTAAGCGAACCAAATTATTAACAAGGCATATTTTTATTCACTCAAGGAAAATACTGACGAAGTGGCGTAAATAATAAAAAGTTTTATATACTAACAACTATGTAACCCTGTTCAAGTCAAAATAACCTTACAAAACAAAAAAAAATAAAAACTACAAGCTAATAATAGTGAACAGTATATAAAGAATGTAGTCATTTCTTTTCTTTGAATAAATTTCGTTAGGCTCGGTCCAGCTGTTGGGCAACTCAGAGGTAATAATAAACCGGGGATTATAATTGATTATTTGCGAGCGAAATGTGATATCATTATGTGGCAATTGCAGTAAAGTATGTATATTGTATTGTGCAGTATAGTGGCTTTAGACAACATCATGAATTTAAATAGTCTTTGAATAAAGCTTGGGTGCCCAAGAAATCATGATTATAATAAGTTCCATATACCTAAGCGGGGAAGAATCGACTGAGAAAAATAACACATGTTACAATAACACTTAAATGTAGTTTCAAATACTTGCTGATGCCCACTTATTTGTCTGCTTACAATTTCTGACTGTCCATAGAACAAATATAATTTCCCAAGCAAAAATTAGCCTAGTATGTATTGCCAATATCTCAGTAATGAATTTTATAAAGAAAAATACTATGGAAACCACAAAAAAAATATCTTTACAGATTTAACCAGTGTGTTTTTATCAAAGAAACTCTAAATGGTATTTTAGAGAGTACAATTCAAATCTGCAAAAAAATAACAGGACTTGAATCTACAAGGAGTAGATAACAATAATAATAATAATAAAAGTGTTCTGAATGTTCAAATTTTATGTTCCAATGTCCACCATCATTTCAATCTGCACTGTCAGTGGTGTACTACAGACTTAACCCGTTCTCATTTTGGGAGGAGACCAGAGTCCTATCGTGGGCCAGTAATGGGTTGATATGATAATATAAAAATTGAAGACAAAGAGTAATTATGAGGGTATATAGTTGTGGTAAAATAACTATTAATATTTTGTCCCATGGCAAAGTATCTTAAAAGCAACCTTAGAAACAGCTTCATTGTAATTTGTAAAGTTGTATTGAAGTTGTTATCTGAAATATTTCAGTTTATAGCCTAACAGGCCAACAAAAAATAAAGATCAATAATATGTAGAAATAGAAAATAATATTGTGTTCATTACCAAAGTGTCTTTTTTCTGATATTACAAGACTGATTTTCAGATCTATTATACTTTAACTTTGCTTTAGTTAGTATTCAATTATATCAGACAATTTTGTTTCATTTGAAAAGTTATTGTGTATTGTATATTGTAGTTAGACTGAGGTACAGCTAAGCATACTTTATAGATCTAAGCCTTTTCTGCAAACAAGTATAATTAAATTATTCTATGTATATTATTTAAAGCATGTTTGTAACATATAATATATACTTAACATAGGTCTTACTCAATCATACAACTGAACTGACATAGTAAACCATCATCACCTTCACCCTAATTTACTATGACATTGTTATCATGCTTTTAAAGTTTTCACCTTGACTTACTCTGAGGCAAACTTAACTTGGAGGCTTACAAAAACTCCCAATCACCATACACAATGCTGAGTGGGAGTCCCTTCACTAGGGCAGCTTTGAAATTGAGTTAAATAACAAGTAATATGCTAATAAGTCTAAAATAATATACCAAAACACATTTCACATAATAATTATGTGTTTATCAAATAATTGGCTGTTATTGCAGTATAGAAGACAGTAGTATAAAATTGACCAAGAGAATTGAGGTGAGTACACTCGTACTTAGCACAATAATCTCTCAATTACGGAACACAATATTATATACTTCGGACATACATAATATGTAAGACTGACAAAAATTAAGTTATAAACAGCTTTATGCAACGGGGAAATTCCTACACACAAATTGGCACTAAAATGTCTGTTTTCATGGCATGTGTGGATAAAGTTAAAAACATCTTCTTCAAAGTTATTGTGAAAATTTGCCAATTTGGGGTATCATGTCACATATAAAAACATAGTAACTATTTTTTGCAGTGTATTTTTACTTTCCTACTTCCCTACATTTATAGATGGATAAGTTTGTAATCTTTTCTGTATGTCCATAGACTATAATATCATACAATTATGCTTAATTTTTTGCACGTAAATCATTGCCAGGCAACAAATAGCAGGACCTTGTACAAAAATATCAGTTCTTCATCAAACATCATTTTAAATACTCAAAAGGTCTTGTCACAGGTTTTCTAGTGTGTACTACTTTAGGTAGACGTACCTGTGGTGGTGGCGAGGGGACGCGCGGCGGGTGTGCAGTGGCTTGGGCAGGGCGCGACGGTGGCCGGGAAGGCTTGTTATCCGACAGGCCTTTAATCTGCAGCGACTCTGCCGCTTTAAGCAGAGCCGCTAACTGGTCCTGTGATATGTTAACTTCTCCACGGTACATATAATCCATCATGGCTCTTAGCTCTGCATATTTTACATCTTTTAAAATTATAATTGGATGTTTGTCATACTGTTGGGATAAGACATTCTGAAACAAACACATTGTTGTTGTTTTCATACAAATCTCGTTTGATAAAGTATTTCATCAATATGGCATTATTTTGTTTAAGCTAGAACATTGATGTAAGCTATTATTCTTAATTGGACAACATATAACAACAGTTAATTAAATCATAAACATTCCAGTCGAATTGTCTTTTTAATGAACTGTTGAAATTGATAATTGTTCACAAAACGAGTATTAGGAAAAGTAGTAGCAGCAACTTTCAATTGCCAACTCATCTATACATTAATCTAAACTAATTGCTAACACATGAAAGCTAGAACGAAACAACTGGAATGTTTATTAGAGCAAAACTGTGCTGTCTTGCAACCAAGTTATACACGATACCAATTGACCTACTTAGCGAGTTAAAATGATACCAACCTCGAAATAAGGACTGCACGCAGACAGAACTACTTTGTGTGCCTTGAGCGTCTGTCCTTCGGCAGCCAAAGTGCAGTCCACATGAATTCCCTTCTCTAGCAGAGTATCGAACACAGAGACCAGCGTTGACTGGTGGTTGTTCCACCTCAGGCAGAACTGCTGATCATCGTCCATGGTTCCTGCGAGCCACGCGCCGCGCCCTTCGTCCTGCCACAATAGACTCGCTAATTGACACTTCCAAGGTATCTACGTCTAAACACCACGCAGTAATTAGGCCATCATGAAAACTTCACTCTGACCACTCGAAACATTCCTTTCGGCGCATTTATCACTAACGCAGCGAAAATTATCTCACCGATTTGTTTCACACGATGAGATCACGCCTCAACTTAACTAAATTAACTTTATGGACCACATACAAGTCGTCGTAAGCGACGCGGCACAAAGAAAATGGCCGCTTTTCCAGCGCGACAAAAAATAAAATGGCGACGAAAATTCTAAGTTTTACTATTTTCTGAACAAAGTTGTCTCGACACAGTTAAGTGTTACGAATCTGACGAAGTTACGGTTTCTCGTACGCTTCGAAAAGTTTCAAAGTCGATAAAAACTTTTTGAAACTTTACTTCGAAAGTTCACAAGTGGAAATTTTCAAGATGAAAAGTCGTAACATTATGGTAACCACTTGTCGGGCCTAAAACAATATCATAAAGTACTTACCTTGACTATTTCCTTCACAATATTATCACTACTTGTTAGTTAAACTGATATTTCGTTTCTAATTAACTTCAACACACTTGTATTACGATCAACACATTAGCTTTGCACACCCGCCAGCTTTCTTTACAATGAAAATACTAAACTACGCTATGTTGCAAGTTTACGAAGCGAAAGGCACCTCTATATAAATCCAAACGAAGTACAAGTTGGAAACGAAGCGAGCGATTGTGAACGAGTGACCCAAAATAAGCTCTATTAATGTTGCCATTACTATTATTGCAGAAAAGCTTAATTACTTATTATTCGTCTACATTTAACAATATTTAGTATTATTATCATTATTTTCACAATATTATTTACATGTTAAAGTACTTTTGAAATTAATAGAAATATAAAGAGATCGAGGCTCTATCGCATTGTATTGTTTTCTATTCTTTATCACTGTTCAGCCTTGACCTACTTTATGAAATCGTCTCGTGATTTATGTCATAAATACTTTACTAACTAGAGTATCTACCTAATAGAGTTTTTTTCAACTTCAAGCATCGAGTATGATTTTTATTGTTTACAAGTAAAATCAAATAAAAAAAATCATGAAACTTGTTAATTTTAATTTTATATTGTGTTACAGCGGCATCTAACGTCAAGTAGGTGAACAACTACGTAAAAGCGATTATAGATCAGAGACTATGGACAAGTTAGTACGGTCTACATTTTGTAGATATTAGAATCCGTAGGATCCAAACTTAATTTAGAAAGGACACAAGATTTTAGAAAGTTTTCAAATAGGTAGGTTGTGTAGGTAAGTATCTAACTGCATAACTAAAACTGAACTGATTTCTATGAATATTTTACTTAGATCGATAAGGCCGCCTTTTGTATTATACTCAAGTCTTTGTGTTTCTCTCTATTATTATATAAAGAGTTAAAATAAATATCAATAAAAAAACCTTAGTTAGCCCGCTCTTTAGACTATATTAAATAAAAGAGGGGGTAACCGGTTAGAGGTATGGTAGTTTTGTTACCTATACCTCTGCAATTTCAGGAACGGTATTTCGTTTGGCGGCACGTCTTTGTCGGTAGGGTGGTAACTAGCCACGGCCAAAACCACCAGACCAGGGTAAAAGACCTTCGCGGTCCGGTGATTGAAAAAGTAAAACAACTAAAAGGTTAAAATAGGTGTGTAGACTGGCAGATATGATCGTATGCTACCCCCGTAGACACCATTGCGTACCTTCCACGAGTGCGCCGGGCGTCAACGGAAAGTTGCATGCGACACCAATCCTTTGACTCCCCAACATGGGCGCACGCGGCTTTGCTGAGTTTTAGTGGCTATATTGGCTATGCTACCGAGTCCCAAATACCCTACTGGAGGCTGCGCAGTCAGAACTGTGCATAGGCTTGTGCAAAGGCTGTACAGTTCTGACTGCACAGCTTCCGGCAGGGATGCCTAAACCCATTTCCAAGCGTCAAAAAAAGAAAAAGTTTGTAGACTGTAAAGTAGTTTACACTAATAATTTTTACAACATATATTAACTGAGGGTGAAGCATCCATGACACCTTAATAAATTATTTTACTACAATCATCTGAAGCTAAACTAAGAAATCTTGTATTTTCAACTTCAGTGCCTTCACCCCCTAGAGTTTTTGATTGTTTTAAGCTTAAATATTATACATGCAGTTTTAATTATTGCGTTGTTTGAGCAACGTGGATCCGAGTCTCCAACGGGATGGTTACTTGTTAGTTGTGGTTACTACGAGTTGACCATCTGTGAGCATCGACGGCTCTCTTATCACATATCAACCCATTACCTACTACAGGGTACGGGTCTCCTCACACAATGAGAAGTGGTTAAGGGCGTAGTCCACCACGCTGGCCCAGTGCGGATTGGTGGACTTCACACACCTTTGAGAACATTATCGCGAACTATCAGGTATGCAGGTTTTCTCACGATGTTTTCCTTCACGGTAGAAGCTAGTAATATTTTATTTTATTAAAACGCACATAACTTAGAAAAGTTAGAGGTGCGTGCTGGGATTCGAACTCGCCCCCCCGATAGTGACGACGAAGTCCAAACCACTGGGGTATCACCGCTTCATCACATATCATAAAAAAATAGGTCGGTGATTTTGGATACACAAACTGGTATTGGTCATAACTAACTTTGTCCTCTCCGAAGCCACGTGAAACCGTCGGTCGGTTATTTTAACTAGCATGTTATTATTACCGTTCCATACCGCCAACCCCCATTGAAGCAGCGTGGTGGGCGCAGCAAAAGATATACTCTGCAGATTAGTAATAGACTAAGGATCAACCCACATAGTTTGTGTGCGCAGCGTGGTGGGTTTTATCTTTATATTCGTCTCTTGGAAACCGATTAGGGGTTATGGTTTAAATTTGACATACACCCCAACAGATTAGCCCGCTACCGTCTTAGACCGTATCATCAATAACCATGAGGTGAGATTGCAGTCAAGTGCTAAATTGAAGTGGAATAAAGCCAAAAAGTTTTTTTTTTAAATTTAAAATATCAATTGCTTCAACGGTGAAGGAAATCATCGTGAGGACACCTGAGAGTTCTCCATAATGTTCTCAAAGGTGTGTGGAGTCCACTAATCCGCACTGGGCCAGCGTGGTGGTCAACGGCCTTAGCCCCTTCCCATTGTGGGAGGAGACCCGAGCCATGTAGTGGGCCGGTAATACATAATAGTGAGCACTTATAGCAATAACTACAATCGAAAACTTAAAAATAGCGCTGCGAGGGTTCCAAACGCGCCCAGGTGTAAGAAGCCTGCAACACACTTAGCCGGGTGTTCTTTTAGTTATCATCATATCACATTGTTGTTTAAAAATATTTAAGAAGCAACCTAGTTAGAGCAATAATACACACCCAACCTTTATACTTACATAAACTACCTACCGTAAACAGTACGAGTGTTTCAGCGAAGGAACAGAACAGAGACGCTTCGTTATAAAAATCGATAGCATTAGTGACTTCGTACAAATGAATTATACGAATCCCGCTGCCTCGCGCCAGTGTGCGTCCCTAGGCCTCCGTGTGCGAGAAACAAAAAAAATACAAGTGAAATTCTTGTAATAAAAATCAATCGGAGCGGGAGAGAAGGCGCCGCACCGCCGGGCGTCGGGTGCCCGCCCCCCTCCCCGCCACGAGCTGTGCATCTACCCTCGGTCTACCCTCTGCGTTAATTCTTGCTTTCCACATTATCATACTTACTTACTTTATTCTAAGAACACAGGTCTCGATGATAGCCTGAAACCTTGCCATTTATTTACTTCAAGCAATTAAAGTTATTGGTACAGCTATACACTCTCGTACATTTCGTTTTGTTTTAAATTAAGTTCAGTTTTTTAGGGTTCCGTTCCCAAAGAGTAAAATTGGACTCTATTAAGACTCCACTGCCCTTTCGTCCGTCCGTCCTTCCATTCTTCTGTCTGTGACCAGGCTGTATTATATGAGCAGTGATAGCTAGGCAGTTGAAATGTTCACAGATAATTTATTTACCTTATAACAACAAATACTAAAAGACTTTTTTTTGAAGTAGTAGCTTTTTGTGACAGAGCTCGTCCGGTGTACTGACACCATATTTATTGCCACGCCACTATTGCAAGCAGCAACAGTGGCGTGTCCATATGTGTCCATCAATGTCGTCATCATGACGTGTAAACGTAAACCTGCACCCTTAAAAGTGTTGCTCTGTTTATAGGCTATGGGACGTGTTCCTTTCATGCCCTGCGAAGTGTTGCTCTGTTTATAATCAATGATTTTCTTCCTACTAGCAGGTCGACCAACGGCTTGGTCCGTCAGGGTCAAGTAAGTTTTATAGATACGGAACCCTTCGTGCGCGTATCCGACTCGCACTTGTTTTTAATTTCATTACATTTAAGTTAAGTTTAAGTTTTTTTTCTTTATTTCTAGCAATGTAAACTTGCGAAACCGCTCTTGTATTTTTCAGATACGCTTGCCGGTTTGCCTGTAATTGTGTTACAACTATAATATTATGCTTTTCAGTGGAGTTTCTAGGCTAGTTTTAGTGTACAATCTGTGGGTGAACCTAATAAATTAAAAAATAAAGAGCGACAACGGCTTTAACGGCACGGGTGTAAATCACACATTAGTTTCTATAGATTTATTTTTCGCGACTTTGTTTTAAACAATGTTACTAGTCATACAAGTCAGGGTTGTCCTATTTAAGAACGCCTTAAGGCTTTAGCGATACGCTGAGTAAACATACGTTGCATACAATATCCTATTAGTTTTAGGAATAGTAAGTTAGAACTAAATATTAATATCTGGCCACTTATGACAATAGACAGAGCTCATTTTCTTTACTTGCCAGCCCCATTTCGAGCAGGGTGGTGGGTGCAAGTTCTATAAATAACTTCCCTATGAAAGAGGAGATCCGTGCCTAGCAGAAGAATATAACTTCCGCCTAATCATTAAGTTAGTACTTACGCATTTAGTATTTACGAACTCAGAGTGTCTTAGAAGTAAATATTTTAGTCGCGTTGAGGATTTTTGGTTTTGTGTACTATTTTTGTTTTTAAGTATGTGATAATTTAAGTAATTGAAGTTTATTCGGTGTTTTATTTTTTTCACAGATAAGTCTAATGATATGGGAGAAATGTAATGGAAATCGGTTGTATAGTTTTGACGGAAATATGGAACATGCTAAAGCGGTAAGGTCTGCGCCTATTGGGCTCTGGACAATGCTGTATCCTAGGTTACTCTGCTATAATCAGTGGCGGAATTGGGACTACCTACTTTAAGAAAATTGATAGGTTAGGTATAGGGCTTGCACTCCAAAAATATCTGTACTGTTTAAGGTCATAATGTTAAAAGTCGAAAAATCTTTATTCGACTTGTATATTAAATAGGTAAATGTTTCGAATGTTATTCATGGAGCTGCCTCCAGTCTTGTGCCTCTATGACTTGGGGGCACTGGGCTAGAACAACCACTGGCCATCGCACTCTGACAAGATAAGATAAGGCAGCATAAAACAAAATTCAGGCGTGAATTTGGATAAAAAAAATATTTTAGGCCTGTGCGAATTTACGGGAGTCGAACCTATGTGAGATAGGGCACTCTTATGTATCGATAAACATTCGTACACCCCTAGTAATTGAGCGCGGTTTTGTTTTCGTTTCCGAGCCGGGCGGGAGGGAGTCGCTCCGCTCGGCCGGTTCCCGGCAAAAAGGCGCTTGTTTTTATTTCTTTGGCGCGGGAAAAAAACCCAGTACGCGCCCGCCCTGCATCGAACATGCGCCACGCAGCGACGCAGACTGGCTGTGTCGATGCCGAATTCACTTTCATTTGCGAGATCTCGTCGTGGCCCGAAGGTCACGGTGCACCGCGCATCGGTCTTGCTCTCGTGATACTGTGAGTGCGGGATTCCCGACGCGACGCGGCTGCTTGCGGCGGGATCCGCTGACCGACTAGGATAGGTGAGTTGACTGATTTGGCGCCCTCGTCTTCCCTCACGTTTATTCCGTCCGCTTTACGTCGTCCTTCGCACGAGAAGACGCTCTCTACGAAAAAGGCTTAGCAAGTGTGTAACTGAAGCTACTCAAACATTCGTATCGTGCCTACCCTACCCCATCTAAGGACCTACTCTTATTCAATTTATTTTCGAAAAGTTAAAACAATTCTTCTAATTCTTCAAGTTCTTCCCACGACTTCCCCTGCGTGCTTTGTATCCTAACTTCCCCATCAATGTTTGTCAATAGTTAGATAAGCCACATACCAATATTTTTTTATTAACTATTACGTTTGAAATAATTCGAGTGTTTGGAGCTTGGAGCCTTATCCAGTCTTCCTTGACTCACAACATACAACGGTTGCTGAGTGTAAGAACAAACCACCGAAATCACTATCTTTCGCATTTTTCGTATAAAAAAAAAACACCTTACCTATCATGTGTACCTATTATTCAAAAACCAAAGACTTGATGGTAGAGAAAGATGGTATCATACTACCAAACATCAAAATCTGTTTTGCAAAATAAAGCAGAATTGGGTTTTAGATCTGTAGTAGCGAAATTGTGCATTTTAACAATAACTTGGCTGGAAAAATCACGTTCATCATTGCCTCTAGTGCTGCTAGTTAGAAGGACCAACCAAGAAACAGACCTTTACAATTAATATAATTTTAGAGGGGAAGTAAAAGTATGGCATAAACACCAAATCACTTCTTATATTATCTTATGAAAGAATTATAATTGTTTTTTGGCAAGTAATACGTAACTTAATAAGCAGGCAGGTCCAGCCATTGATTTAGTTTGCAACTTTTAAAAGCCTTTTTTTAACGGCCTAAACACTCGTATCTCGCGGTATACCGGTGCCTGACGGATGTTCGAAGGTTGTGGCGCGAATATCATGTGAAAATAGCGTAGGTGTAGACGGTTAACCGCGCAACTTTGTGACAACTATTCGTCTCCACCTCCTGAAATGACGCCAGTCGAATATCTACTCTACTTCTCTAATTTTAAGGCCAATATCGCATCGTTCGTCGAATACGTACGACTATAACATAGGTGGCTAGATAAAAGTTTTGAATTTCGAACAGCGGGATTCAATTCACGCGAACTTTGAAATCGAAAGAAAAAACACTGCGGAACCTTCCTTTTTTTTAAATATCGCTTTATAATATCGCATCACTAGACACACAGTAGCGAATTAAGCCAAGTTCAGATAAGAGACCTGGCGACGCGACGTGACAGTCAGCAGCCCAACGTTTTAATACACGTGCCATTTTGTTGCTTTGCATGCTTTTGTTGCGACATAAACACGTGAAATTTGATTTATTTTCAGCTTATCTAACCAACGCTACGCCCAAAATTTGTTATTATCAATCTAATGCAAAATCTTCTGATGGAAGATTGAATTTAGTGGTAAGCTGCCCTTTTTCTATACTTTTCCCTTTGGATAAGGCTAGCGATTCCAAATTCCATCGGAAGATTTGGGATTAGATTGATTATTTATTGATTATTTATTTAGGGTCTAAAACTGCTGACTGTCTTGAAGGCTTCAAAAGTGCTTATATAAAAAGGCTGCGTAAATTTTGTTTACTTTTTTGAGTAATTAATATTATGTTTGTTTCGAAATCAATTTTATTAGCCATTGCTGCAATTTTGAATTCACTGTTGGTACTTGAAGCATTCACTGATGGCAATTCATTAAAACACTAAATATCTTACGAAAATTGTACAACAAAACATGTTGCTGTTTCACCTATAGCTAAAGTTAAGCCATGGCTTGAAGAGATCGAGGAATAATCGCAAGGACATCTCCGGTTCTTAAAATAACGTTCTTAGTGAAGCATGGCTTAGTCCTGACTCACATTTTTCAGCATCGGTTCTCTTTAGCTGAATGTTTATGACCCTGAGTTCTTTGTTATTGTATCGTATGCTATACCCAAATCTTCATTTGCTTTGGCTTATATTTGTTAGCTGTATGGTGCATCCATAGCAGCGAATCAGCTGTATTTACGTGTTTTCCATTCTTATTCTTTCACTTGATTAACCCTTTCATCTACGAGTCGGTAGTATGCATCCTTTAATATTTAAAAAAAGATACACTTTTTCGTGTTTAATATTTAAAAAAATGCGTCAGCTTTGCGATTACATGCTGCAATGAGAAGTTACGCCTACGTAACTTCGTACAAAGTAACTGTTTTCTATTCAATCGATGCTGATAAATGTGATTCAGGTCTTAACGTATCGTTGGGACGGATAGGGCGGATGGGCTAGAATTAAAGATGTATTGAAAACAAGGTACAAACTTAAACTAAACTCGGGAGACTCATCTATTAAGAAGAAAGATTTCTGATGTCTTATGTTACAATTAAATAATTGAAAACCAATCACATTTCCGTGTTCTGAAAAGCCTTAAAATATTTTTCGCGTAACCGTTGCCAATTAGGTCCTGTATCAAATACCTATGAACAGATACAATTACGATGGATAAAATAAACATATTAAGAGGGCAGATGTACTATAACATCCTGTAACTTAGCCATAGTCGCGTAAAAAGAACCTTTCCACGAACTTTTAGGGTCCACGTAACGTGCGATTCAGAATAAGCACAAATAAACCTTCGGGATTTGCCGCTAACGAACGAAAGAGACAGAACACCGAGCTGGGTGGACGCTCCTCGTTTGTGCAGCAATCGAGAAAAAATTCAATAAAGCCCGCTTCCTTTTGTCTAATTGCCTACGTAAACCTACTTATAATACGACTGTTCGATTCCGCGCTTTTACACGGGAAATGGATACCGTCGGTCGGGTCGACGACCCGAACATTGTTTGCGTAAACCTTTGCTGTTTTAGAAGTTTATCTGGCACTAGTGTTAGTGTTCACATATTTAACTTGTCTAAGTTATGAGCGTTTTAAGTAATTAAAATATCACTTGATGGCTTGCTTGCAAGGAGTTTTCCTTCACCGTTGTATCGTCAATTATTAATTATTAAGCGGTGATAGCTCGACTACACTTTCGGGGGGCCGCATTCGAATCCCAGTACCCACCTCTAACTTTTCTAAGTTATGTGCGTTTTAAGTAAATTTAAAAACTTGCTTTAACGGTGAAGGAAAACATCGTGAGGAAAGGTGCATGGCTGAGATTTCTCCATAATGTTCTCCAAGGCGTGTGAAGTCCATCAATCCGCCCTGGGCCAGCGTGGTGGACTAAGGCTTAAAACCTTCTCAGTATGAGAGGAGGCCCGTCACATGTAGTGGGTCGGTAATGGGTTGATATGATTAGGTACCTACTTACCTAACGAAAAGTATAAAGTTAAGAACGTAGGTTTATTTATTTTTACTGACCTATGTATCAATTCATCTCCTTAGGCTACATTTATAAACATAAAATAAAAATTTCATACCTAGACCATTAATAAATGATGAAATTTCGCAATAGTATTTATAGATACCCAAATATTTGCAGTATCGTCTATGGATAGATGTATCTCCGAAGCTATGCAATTATGGAGCCCCTTTTTTACAATGGGGGGGAAATCCCCTGGTGAGAACCTGTTGAGCTTCCTGAGGCAAAAGCTCAGGTTATACAGGATTCTTATCCTAATACCCCCTCGGAACGTATTTCCCCAGCACGAGGTTCCCAGCTGCAGGATCACCTAGGAACAGACTGGTGCTTCCCTTGTGGAACGCACAATAGGATCATCCTGGAGAAACGGTCCCTCGACCTTGTGGATCCTTGAATTATGGAGCCCCAGGACTCAATACAATCTGCAGAAACAATGTTCTAAGGACGTCCTGTAAGGCCTTAGACTTGGATGACGTTGGGAGATACTCAACATACGTAAAAAATTGATTTACAGTAAAGAAGGCATACAGTAGTACGGCGACTTTGATCTCGTGGCGAATGGCGACATCGCGTCGTCTAGACAGTGTCGAGTTGTATTGAAGCTTTATAGGTCCCTTACTAGTTAGCCCAGTAAGGGTCTTACCGCATGCTTTCTCTGACTAGATAGCTTCGTTGAACCTCTGCATTACTATCCTTACTCTGCGTTTCAACTCTTTGTTTCTTAAAGTAGTTTCGGAAAGCTGAATTGATTTCTTAGTTAGTTAAAGAAATATGTAACTTATTTTTCAGGCAATGCCAGGATCAGAAAGCTTTCATGTGAAATGCGAACTGCCTTCCGACGAAGACGAAAGTAATTCACAATTCGCGAATTCGTTTAGTCATCAGGTGCGTATAACTTATATTCTTTATACATAGCGAATAAATAAAATAAAGCGAATACAGTATTTATTTGTGTAATGTTTATTTCTCATTCATTGCACCACCTACTTCTTTTCTACGCTTAAAACCGTCATGCAGTGTTACATCTGCATGCAATTATTCAATTTATTAATACATATATATTTTTCTTATTCGTATGTTTGTTATTTCACGAGTCATAAGCACATGTTTGTGAGATAAGTAGGCAGGCCATCTAGCGCAATTATTATAGGACTTTATTTACCACGTAGGTAATGTGGATGTTACTATAATGTAGTGTAGGTTCTTAATATAGTATTTTGTTTTTCCAGCTCTCCTCAGACTACGTGCCTGTTAAATTGGAACCGAACTCACAAATAGATGACAATGCATCAACGAATCTTTTGCATCATTTTCAGGTAATGTTTTAATTATTTCCCTATCGTTGCACTGAACCGTTAAACAATTTTATGTTTATACTAGTTTTTGCCCGCGGCTTCACTCACGTTAAGTTCAATTTTCGTTTTGGTTAAAGTTTTCATCCGCTTTTTTTTTTATTATTTCGCTATCTATTAAATCTCACACTAAGGCATAGTGTGAGATTTTCTACCTAAATTTACTTATTCGATCGCGTGAAAGTTATAACGATTTATATAGAATGGAAAGAGCGTCATAGTGTAACAGTTTCTGGATTTTTTTAAATTGTGAAACACGTATTTCTTTATTTTTAATCCAAAACCTAAAATCAGAGTTTTATGGATGTAACATGAAAAATGAAATGATAAATGAAGGATTTTATACAAACTTTCATCCCCCATTTAACCCCCTTAGGGTTAGAATTTTCAAAAATCCTTTCTAGCGAATCCTGTCTTACGTTGTAATAACTATATGTGTGCAAAATTTCAGCCCGATCCGTCAAGTGGTTAGACCTGTGCGTTGATAGATAAGTCAGTCAGACAGTCACCTTTGCCTTATATATATATATATATATATATAGATAACTCTCTATATGCTAATAATTAAGGCAACTATTTGACTAATAATGTATAGATAAAGTTTTTTTTGTTGTACGTATTAGGTACGCCATACATTTCAAAACACAGAAAAGTAGTATCTGCAAGCTCAAATTATGTGAGTCAATAACCGATAACTAAATGAAATTTTCAATAAGTATAACCTACACGATCCATTTATATCTATATGCAATTGATCGATTTGCATTGATAAAACTGTTTGTAAGCCAGAAAACTTTTTTAAATATTATGTACCTAAATCGGCTAGCTCATAATTCTGACTGTTACTTATAATAACAACTGATGTTTGCATCGATAAAACTGTACGTGGTTAGCCAGGAAACTTGAGCTACAATAGTTTTCTCCACAGTGTGTGGAAGGCACGCTGGAAGAGCTAGCACCGGCGCCGGCGGGGCCCGCCGCCACGCCGGTCTGCGAACAGCTCCCATCCACACACGACGCGTCGTTTGCGACCCTCGAGCCTGCCTCGTACGCAGCAGTTGTGGTAAATGCATTACCTCTAATATTTGTCTCTTTGACATTCTGAGCTTAAAATGTTGGGCGACTTGATAAGATGCTGAGTTGGGTCAAAACTTGCTCGTGGTGTGTTCTAATTGACTCCCTACAAGGTCTTTGTTTTACTCTTTGTCCTTGTACCTATTCCCATGCTGGGGCAGACAAACTATAACGGAATTCTCTTCTCTCTTTTTTTGCTCCTCCTGAAGGATTACCTACTATGCCAAGCACTACCATGGCACTCCACTAGTCCACACTCCGTTAAATTCCCATAGTCTTAGTCTAAGTCCCTTAGTATGTGATAACAAAGGGGAACAGAAACAGGCAACAAAGTGAGCAGTAACAAGCATACTGGGTATTTACAAGCAAATCGGGCTTAAAAATAATATAAAAAGGAAAAAAATCTCCCGTACGAGTTAACCTCCCTGGTACGACGGTGAGCCCTGTGGTCTCAAGTTGGATTCCCGGCAGGGGCCATTTGGGAACTTAAAATTTCTGAATTTTCTCTGGTCAGTCATAGCTAGGTGCCACCCTCGCGACGAAGACGGGCTTTAAGCGATTTAGTGTTCCAGTACGTTGTCGCGTAAAACCGATTTTCGAACAACCGTATTCTTAGACTGTGAGGTTACCATCAGTTGAATTGCAGCCAAGGGCTAACCTTTGTGGACTACGATTTTGTTCATTTTATATCATCTTTCCGCTTAGTGCATACCCGGTAATTATATACACGCCGCTGAATGGCGGGTTGCCGAGAGTTCCATCTAAGTAAACTATAATAGTTTACTTTGAACTATGAAACAATTTGTCTGAAAATAAATTAAATGATTGCTGCTTTTCCATTTATTACAGGGTTCATCACTGATCGACAGACACATAAAAATGATGAGTGCCAACGAAGTAGCCGATTCCGCTGACTTTGTGCCTCTAATGTCCATCAAAGATGAACCCACGTCTGAAGGAGGTAAGGTTTTAAACACTATATCTTTCTTCTAAATATATAAAATAAATTTATTATTAATAAAAATAAATTATTTATTAATTAAAAATCTTTTAGTGGGCAAAATATGGCTTTTTTCACTTCTCTCTTTCTTTTAGCTCTACAACAATTGAATGGCCGATAACTATATAAATCGGCTCAATCTTGACAGTTATTTGTATAAAACGATTTGTAAATATAATTACTGTAAATGAATTTATTCATTAATTTTACTTAAATCGGCTAGATCATAATTCTTACTACTATTTATTGCAAAACGGCTGATTGTAATAATATTAATTAAGTACTTTCTGATTGCTGTGAACTATAATACAATTTATCTATATCGGTTTAAGTATAATTTTAAATCATTCCTTTAAAGTAAACCCATGCAGAATAATGTGTACATCTTATTTTAGAGCAGCAACACTTCAGTGGTGACGACAACAGTGACTCAAACGGTGCATTGCATGAGTCTGCAAGCCGAAGCAGTCCTAAAAGTTGGACGCAGCAGGATATGGAAAAAGCTTTGGAGGCCTTAAGAAAACACAACATGAGTTTAACAAAAGTAAGTCACGGTTTTAAGTCAGTATGATTGAGGCCCTAGATTAAAAATGGAATCATTACTTACATCTTTGTAAAGCTTAAAAAACAATTCACCTCACTGTACCGTTAGACTGGTAAAATAGCGAATCTTAATGACCTATCTTGGTTGCCTAAGCTAAGTGCTTAGGCAAACGAGATAGGTCCTTAAGATTGTTATTACGGCTGCAAAAGCCTAAGAGATAGAGGTTTTAGTCTCGCTGGTCTCGAAACTTTGGTTCGTATTTTAAAATAAATGTTTCATGCAGTCATCGTCATGGATACATCTAAGCCCAAGATCGTCAAGTATGGAAAGGTATAGGACCTTTCCATACTTGACGATCTTGGGCTTAGATGTATCCATGACGATGACTGCCCAGCCCATTATACTCTATTTTTTCTTATATATCTTATTATGTAAACGTATGTGTATGTGTGTAAGTGTGAATTTAAAATAAAGCAAAGCAAATAATTATGTTGCAATAAATGACGTAAGAAGCCATATTGATTATAAATGTATAATTATTTTATAAATTGAGTATTTAATATTTCACTATGTATTTATCACATATGTATTAAAGAGTATTTAATATTGAGTATTTAGTATTACACTTAATAGTAACTGAGAGATTGGTTACCAAATAAGACATTTAAGAAAAAATTGAATGTAATGTTGAAAACGACGAAATAATCAACAAGTCAAATTATTTTCCGTCATTATTTTATTATTGAAATGATTCAACCTCAAACTTTTGATGTTCCAGGCTTCGGCAACCTACGGTATACCATCAACAACCCTCTGGCAAAGGGCACACCGGTTAGGTATCGACACTCCTAAAAAAGAAGGCGCTTCGAAGTCCTGGAGCGAAGCAGACCTCCGGGGTGCGTTGCACGCCCTAAGAGCTGGTGCTATTTCTGCCAACAAAGCCAGTAAAGCATATGGTAAGATTTTTAATCATTTTATATGTATTTGGTTTTTAAAAGCAAATCTCAATAGGGACTAGGCACCTAGATATACGACATCAAGGGCGACTCCCTTGATGTCTGGACCCATGCGGTAGGTACAAGACAATGTAGAGTGGAAATTGTCACAAGATATTTTGATACGTGACTTGAAAGTTGTCTGACATATTTGGCACGTTCCTTGTTTTAGGACGAAGTTCTTCTTAATGCACTCGTTTATTCTACAAATGAAACAGAAAAACAAGGATTTCTAACTATTATATCAGGGGTACCATTTACCAAAGATCATTTATTTACCTTAGATTTTATCTATGGTGTTAAAAATACTTTCTCAGATGTTCGGGCTTAAAAAGTATACTTTATTGTAACTAAGAAACACATAAATAAAAAGCTTATCCAGGCAACCAATTTGCAGAGTATATAATCATTTCATAAAAAGGGAAATACATTGTAATAGGTAATCAATTTATTTCTTTCAATTTCATGAAATCAAAATATTTTTTTTCTCTTTTGTAGGTATACCCAGCAGCACCCTGTACAAGATAGCTCGCCGCGAAGGTATACGGCTCGCAGCTCCCTTCAACGCAGCGCCTACGTCGTGGAGAAGAGCTGACCTGGAGAGAGCTCTTCAAGCCATACGATGCGGTGCGGCCTCTGTGCAACGAGCAGCGACTCAGTTCGGAATACCCACCGGTAACGTCAACACTCTCCACGTGTTCACATAGCTTATCATCGAACTGCGTAGCATCTAAAGGATCTTTACCATTACCTAGTTGATGACCTACAATTATGGACCTTCGTACACGCTTTCGTCTTTCCTTGGTATTCAGCGATCAATAGTCTGTTTGCGAATTTAGCTAATCATAGACCTTACAGAGAGCACCACACACAATCCTTTACCTTCCTCACGGCTCACCCAGCCACTTCATTCCACCTTTTTATAGTCTTTGATCTATCAAGCTTGAGAACGGTACCTCCACTTCAGAATATGTCTGCCCCAGTGGCTATCGGTGCTGTGGCAGTCATGGACCTACCGCCACTTTCGGTTGCTAATGTAATATTTGAGCTATGTCAGTAACGTTAATTCTCATAAGTATCTCGCATTTCCTCATTGCGGATTTCGTACTTTAGACAGGTGTTGATTCAAATTAAAGTTGAATAGGCATTTATAAAACAAGCACGCTGTAATATTAGTCTGCATCATCTGCTAGAACAATTATAATCAAATGCGAGTCTACGAATAAAAAAAGGTTTTTTTATAATTTTTTTTTGCGGCAGGTACTTTGTACGGGCGTTGTAAGCGGGAAGGAATTGAGCTATCTCGCTCCAACCCAACACCGTGGTCTGAAGACGCTATGGGAGAGGCATTAGAAGCTGTCAGGTATGTTGTAAGAAAAACAGACAAGATCTCTGATTCACGACACGATCTAAAAAATATTTTTCAAATCTGACTCTGAATCAGAGATGAGCGATAAAAATAAAATCCTCAGCTTTATTTTTGCATCTTTTTGTGAGCAAATTTCATAATAATACGTAATGTGAATTGCTTCCATTATAGTGTTAATAACTAAGCATTTGTGTGTGTAGCTTAGAAGCAATTACTTAAGTTGTTAACTGATGGTGATTATAGGCAAACCCTCTAGTTGGAAGAGGCCTTTATCCAGCAGTGGACTGTTATAGGCTATTGATGATGATATATTTATTTATTTACTTGCATCCATGCCTTTACATAGTCATGAAGCCCAGTTAAAAGCGTAGCAATAAGAAACCGTTTGACCCTTATAATTATTACAAATACACGATTTCAGGATTCCAATTAGTGTAAATAGAAATACTCGTATATATTACGTCAGAATAATTAGTTACTTTTATACATCGTCAAGTTAATAAATCTATTATAATATTAAATAATTGCTCAGCCAATTGTTTAGTCATTAAATTATATTAAAAATTATTGTGGTATGTCATGAAAATAGATTGAAATAAGGCGATTATTTAATTTTATAAAACATAATATTAGTATATATTTATTATTTCCTAATATCTACTTTTAAAATATATAAGGATACTTATTATTAATCTATATTTATAAGCGTACCTAATCTGCTTCTATTTTATTTATTTACTAACAACTAACATATTATTTAGTGTCGCCATGCCTATTCTTAATTTATGGTATTATGATGATGATGTTTCTTTTCAGAGTCGGACAGATGTCCATAAACCAAGCAGCGATTCATTACAATCTGCCTTACTCGTCGCTGTATGGTCGCTTCAAGCGCTGCAAATATCCACCTGTGCAGGTTAGTGATTCGCATAACAGGACTCTCAGGATTTATTTGGCTCAATACACGATTCAACCGTTACACAATCTTTCTGTAGCGTAAATATTAAAATAAGAACAATATTATAAGTCGGCCGATTTTAAAACATTATGGGAGTTGAGCTTACAAACTTTTTTCAGTGCTCCGTAAATGAGAGGTATGCCAAATAACATCCTGACATAGATTAGCTATGTCTCACTATCAACTATATCACATCACTACAAACCCATTACCGGCTCACTACAAAGCATGTGTAGAATGATGAAAGTTCAGGCCGTGGCCCACCACGCTGGCCGAGTGCGGATTGGTAGACTTCACACGCCTTTGAAAGCGTTATGGAGAACTCTCATGCATGCAGGTGTCCTAGCAATGTTTTCCTTCAACGTTAAATCCACTGATATTTTAATTGCTTAAATTAAAACGAACATAAGTCTGAAAAGTTAGAGTTGCGTGCCGGGAATTGAAGTCGGTCCCCCTGGAAGGTAGGCCAACGTGGGTTCTGAGCAATCAACACTTCTTAACCGATATGCGGACGAGTAATTGAAAATTTTAAAATCGCAATATTAATTTTCAGAACCAACCAGTACAACAAGACATACCAACACACTCCGACACGGAAAACCAACCTCAAGATCCGTACTACCAGCAGATGTCCCACGCCATGCTCGCGGATGAGCTCCAGAGCCCGTACGTACACGATGTGGACACGTCGCACATACAGTACGCGCAGTACTACGCGCAGTGCAACGTGTCCAGCTGAGAGTACCACCCCTCCGCGCAGGGGCAATGACGACTGGTCACATGAACCTTCATTTATATTAATTAACTCGTGCATTCGATTTGAGCCCATATACCTCCGATTGATAGTACAGATTGATATACAGTGTGTATAATTTAACATTTTTGGTTTTGATCTTTTATTACTTAAAGGCAAAGCCACAGCAACGCGTTGAGCCCGCTTCAACTGTGGCATGCGAATAAAATATAAGAATTTCATTTCAGCAAACAAAAATCTTTAGTGGTACAAAAATCTTATTTATAATATGAATGGGAAAGTAGAGGGGACAGAACACACGAATAATAACTAAACGCTTGCGTAAAATTCGGATCAGGTTTAATGTAGCTCCTGCTAAGCAACAAATGAACTTGATTTTTGGCAAAGAGTAAGTTAATATATTCATAGTAACATAGACTACATTCTATACCAGAAAAACAAACGGGATCCATGATAAACGCAGACGAAAACCGTGGGCAACAGCTAGTAATAGTAAAAGACTATTCGGTACAGTATACAGGCAGGTATTTTGAGATGAAGCGTTAGAGGCTCACTCTTTTTGTAGAAAAACTTATTCTTTCTTGTAAATATGGTGATATAAGTATAAAAGTAAAAATGAAATATTTTAAAACTTATAAAACGGTTAGTGATTTTACTTTTATATAATTCTATTTTTTTCTAGTAGAACGTAAATTATAATGAAATTTTCATTGTGGTAGTCAAGCTAGGGATTTTAACTACCGTATATAGTTATATTAGTTTTAGGAACTAAAAATAAGTTATTAATGTCATAATAATTAATGTATTTAAGTTATTAATCATTGGTAGCACGGAGAATTGTCTTTTACGTGATACAATCATTAATTTTTGTTAGATAATAATATAGTATGGTAATACTAATTATCGTTCGGTTTGCTCCTACAATACTACGATTAGATTATATAATAACCGAATTTTCATGAATCGGCTGATATATAATTCTTTGATGTGCGTCAAGCCTTACCTTTTACCGTCGTTTGCTACTTCAAGTATAAAGGTATAAAGGTATTAGGTAGTTTTGAAGTAGAAATAAAATATAGTTTTAAAGTTGACCTCTCATTTTGACTTTTAATTATCACTTAAAAGTAATTGATAAAATTGGTTTGTCCCCTCAGGACTTGTTTTCTAGTTTCTCGCTTCCCCTTCCCTTTTTACAGAAAAAGGTTAGGTAGGGGGGGTTTGGTACCCAAAAAAACAGTTTACTTTAAAGGTCAAAAGGTTTTAGAAAAAAATACAGGGTTATAATAATTTCAATGCAGAGGTATCTTAAAAAATGCCAAACATTTTATAATATTTCTGAGTTTTTAAAGTAATTTATCTCAAACGCTGGAGACAAAGGCGCCACTTTCAAGTTTCTGCCTAGATTTGAACAAATCGTAGATCCGTGCCTGCTACTAGCCGTGAGAATCGCTGTAAGATACTGTCAGCATTAGCAGGAATATAATATTTAAATGAGCTAGCCATAAAACATTCTGTCCACAAACGATATACGTAATTAGTAATGTGATACGAAGAATTGTGTCGACTCGGGGTGTCGGGTGACACGCTAGGTAAGTAGGTTTAGTAGTAACAACGTGTAGAATAATGTGTGTACAATCACTTATATTTATAAGTAACCTAGATTGTATATTTAATTCATAAAGTAAGAGTCAGTGAGATGTTGTTACCTCTAGAGTCTGCTGTCCTCTAGAGATTGTTGATCTCAAGTTGAATTTATGGCATTTACGCATCCAGGATATATATTCCAGGATATAGTCCGATATGGATCAGGATTGTTTCTCCGAATGGCCATGTCACCCATTTAACTAAAAGATTTCGTTGTAAAGGAACGTCTTTGTTTTTATTTTTTCGGAAACCATACCTATCGCGATTGCCGTCGCGTGCCTCGGTGCAACTGTGTAAGTTCGAAACACCATCCGATGCTATGTTTTAATCAGTCGGCTTTGCAGCAAAGACGGACCGATGGGACGGAATATAATCGTGAGTCGGTCGATCGGCCTCTTGCACGGGCGGGGGCTTTCGTTAACAAACAAATATCGATAGGGTAAGGCCTCCTCGTAATCCTTCGCCGCCTCCAAGTTGATGTGAAGAGAAAACGGTCTCACCACTCCGGTGGTGTGGACACATATCCAGAATGGGTGAAGATAGAGTGGTCAAGCGCATATTTTACTCCGAATTGCAGGTTGGTAAGCGTAAACAGGGCGGGCAACTCTTGCGATATAAAGATGTGCTAAAGCGGCACATGTAGAGATGTGATATGGACCCATCACTGTGGGAATTTGAGGCAGAAGATCGGCCGCGATGGAGACACTCCGTAAACAAAAAAGTATCCGTAATGAGATAAAGGCCAGACCATCGCCGGCCATATATTACAATAAATTTGGTGGAGTACTGACGTGCTGTCAATGTGATCGCACATTTAAAACAAAGATTGGTTATGCCAGTCACTTGGAAGCACATCAGGTACGCTCTTAATATCTAGAAGGAGTCGCTGTGGTCGCATACGGTCAGGAGGATATATATTTGGATCACGGCCACGTGTCGATTACGGAATTTTTTTTTTTTAAAAGAAAGCTGTTAAGAATATAACGTAATTTCTCACCATGCAATCTTCAAAGATCTAAATTCGAAGGTAGGCGTCGTGTTGGGCCCGCCGTCGACCACGGCACACGCTTCCAGGTAACACCACATTTCATAGAATATTTTTATTTCTAAAGAAACTAGGAAAAGCAACAGACAGACAAAGAGAAATAATTTTTATTTCTCTGGAGGCTCAGACCATGACTATGGTGTCGCCAAACTATTGAGCAATTAGGCACGATGTCGCATAGAAACCAATTATATCTGGCATACCACTAACTGGTTACGGGTTGCCAAAATAATCACTTACTGCCAGGTAAGATTGCAGTCATAATACGGCATAATTTGCAGTGCAGTAAAGACAGACATAAAAGATCTTTTAATTTCGTCATAATATGTAACGCGGGATTTACATCGACCTCTACAGGTAATAATCTCTCACTGGTAACAGGCAACAACAGATCCTCAATATTGACAATAGTGGTTTTTTTATTAACAAGGGCCAGCGCAGACAACAGTTAACACTGCGCGAGTAAAGTACAGTATATTTTTAGGTTGCACAACGACATGAATTAAAACTGGAAAACTAGAATATAGCTCATTTGAAGAATTAAATCTAGCAAGTTGATCTTATTGTAATAAGTACTTTTTATCCAAATCCATCTTCAGGATTAGGCATGTCTAAGTTAAATGTGGAGAACGTGTACCATTCCATCTTCTTTTTGGCGAAACGTGACGTGGGCATTTTTGAAGGTGCTCAGCCATGCTCGTGTAGTTTGGCGCTGTCTGCGCCGACCGATTCAGTTCCAGATGATTTGCCCGATCCGATCACCGTATCAAATTTCCTATCGCTTTGTGGATGTTTCAGTTCATTCCGCATAAGTAGAGTAGATACTATAATGAGAGTGTTATTATAAAGGCTGTGAATATGAGTACCTAATTGCTGATTGTGTCGAGAAGTTCATTCATTGCAAGCGGTTTTGGTTTCTTTTATGAAAAATCTTTACCTTGTATTTGGTAAAAATGATACATTGCGTATCATGACCGCGTATTTAACTATTCAGCAGCACGGCTAGCATGGCCAGGAGACAATTATATCCCCGGGATAAGATAAAAAATTATCTTCTCCCACAGCTTTATCAACTCTCAGAGCGTACAAGTAAAAATAATATATGTGTAATAATATATTCCATTTTCATGCGCTCTAGCAGGTGGACACGTTAATTATACACCTTGGCTTGGCTATAATTTTTATCTCCTGTCCGTGCTAGCCCTGCTGGGCTATTTTGTATCTTAGTTAACACCAAATTTAGGCAGCCATTTTTAAAGTTGCCATCGAATAACGCTCAGACTATTATAACATATAAGGTAATTTTTTTTTTAAATATTTATATTTAAGTAAAGTAAATATAATTACTATACAACCAAATGCGTACTTCACATCTTGTATTGGTATGTACTCGTATGTAATGGTGCAATTTAAATTCTACTGTAATTGTATTTGCCAACCAAGTTGAAATGAACTCAGGTGAAAACTTAGGTTTCCGAATGTAAAATATGGCTTTATCAAGTTATTTTGTGGCAAATTTCGACCGTGGTTAGCTAAATTTGGTGTCAACTGAGATATAGACTTGGCCTGCTGTTCTGTGTCAAATCTCTTTTGATGATCGGACAAAAGATATGCAACCGCCGTTTGCCGCATCCATATCAAAGCGCCTTTAACTGCGTATCATCACCTGTCCACATATGCGATCATGATTTATGATACGCGAATGATCGTGATGATGATATGCATGAACGGTGATCGTATAGGGCAAATTCTTCGTATCTGGGTTTGACTTTACATTTTACATAGTTTGTTTCGTAGAACACACGTCCATAGGTTTCTAGAGTTTGAGTTATTGGGTTTTTCAATGGTGCCAGATGAACGATGTTCAAACTAGCAATAATAATGTATTTTGTATTATACGGTATACCTAAATAATAATTAATAATTGTTATTGTAAGAACGTCATAAAAATAAAATTTACAGACTGACTTTTTATTATTTTCATTTATACTAAAAAACATTTTTTACACATTGTTTGGTTTACATTTTCATCTCAATAAGTCAGTTAAAGACTGGCCAGGAATTTAAAACAGGTGTTCTGGGGACGCCAAATTTGCTTTTATCAGAGTAGTTACTTAAGCGTATAAAGGAAAAATAGTTTCATTTGTACCCGCAATATGGCTAGGTTTTTTATTTTTCTCGTTAGTTTATACGTACAAAATCATTTCCTGTAGTATAAAAATTTCAGTTTACTATAGTGTCACTCGAGTTTTTCACTAATAAAGAAAATCTATTTTTAAATATCTGTACAGAACTACCAGAAATACAAAACTATCATGCGGCGGCTGATAAGCTATCTAAAATATGAACAATTACAGTGGGAATGCCCAGGTTTGCACAGCAAAATGGAAAATTTAAAACCTAATCGCATCACATATTAGCAGTTAATTACTATATACTTTATATGTGAATGCAAGACACTGCCTATACGGCAGGAATTCGAAATTTGCGTTCTTAGGCGTGGCACACATATGTCAATATTGACAGTGTGTAGGAAGCCTAAAATTGCATTTTGAGCGCGGTCAATATTTCTATGCCGTCTATGGCATAGAGAATAAAGAACATTGGCAGTGCTTGTATACTCATTGACCAGTACATCGGTTTTTTTGTGGTTATTCTTATTTAGGCTGCTGTAGCCTGTACCTACACAAATATCTAATATAAACTCGTGAGTGGTGGTAAAAATATTCCTGGTGGAAAAGGGTTATATCATATAGGTACTTTTTTAGGATTCTGTAATAGTGGCTTACGGCAATATTAGCAGAATTGAGTTTTTCATTTTTTACAAGAATAGAATTTGTGCAATAGTTCAGCATCTATTACAATTAAGAATCCTATTAGCGACAAGGTAGGAAATTAACTAAAAAAAAAACTAGTGCGGTACATAAAAAAGTCACTTTATTTATCTACAATTAGGATATAAAATAAATTACATAATGATTTATCGGCTGCGGTGTCCGTGTATACATGAACATCCCACTTCTCGTTTAATTAATTATATTTATATAGAAAGATATACAAAATTATTGCACTTCACATGAGGTTCTAGGTAACCAACCCATCACATGAAAATTAGTACTACTACTAAACGATAGATGGCGGTATTAGTCAGCTATTAGCCCCCAGGTAGCGCTACTAGTATAGATAAGAGCCATCTGTCGGCTACTTTACGTAATCGCACTTACATGCTCATAACATAGATGGCACTTTTATAAATCATCGCATAGAACGCACATGTAATTTTTTTTTCAATTAACTATTTTCGTGATTACAGTATCAATCACTCATGTTTATTTACAGAAAGGTGACTTATATTTTACAAAAACTTATTATAATTTTACTATACAGACATTTAATTGTGTTTTTTTCATGGAATACGTATTTTAACATTCATTAGTAACTCACTACTTTTTTTTTTAAATTGTGTTTGCGATTGGCAGTGATGATCAGTCCTTAATCAGTCATTTAAAATTTCGGTGCTTAGATTAATTATTGGTCTCCTACGAACTACTAGTAATATGCGGAAATAATTACTGCTGCTTGAGTCTGATAATTTCATATACAATATTTTTTTCCATTAATCGGGTAAAGTTTGATCAAGTTTTATATACCATGTATTTTTATATACCAAATAGTGAAAACAAATTTCAATATTAAACTGCCGCATTTAAGGTTGTTAGGTAATATTAGGTTAGAGAGCGGAGGAGACCAATCGTTAATCTGTGCTTGCATAAAATTTTCTTTAAAAAAGTAGTATTTTCATAAGATCAAGGTAAAATTGTATCATACTTCTTTAAAGATAATTTAGACTCCAGGTTACTACAAAAACGAGATAAATTACTTATGTGCATGTTTTCTAATCTAGTCATCATACCAGAGCCTTTGTCTAGTATCATCGGGTGGCAAGTATCATTTTATGCCTTCTTCAGTCATTTTAACAAGGTTTGCAAGAGTAAGTTCTCTTCGATTACAATTAATATACACAAATAAAGATTTAAATCGTTAACCAGGACTAGACCTACAAATGTATAGTAAAAATTAGTTAATGTATACTTACCGTATATATCAATTAGAATATGCTCATAGTACTGTTCATCACTCTGGATTCCTTATGACATTTGTATAAGTCGGAACTCATCGTGACATTAATTTGACTTCAAATTCATCAAATTGCTTGCCAAAAGAATGTTATAAGAACTAAGATATGGGTACTTTTATAAAATGTCATACAGAACCCGAGTTGTGTTTAAATTTGTATATTAACGTGCATTAACATCTGATATCTAATTTCGCGTGGGGACACATTTAGCGAGGCTAAGTTACACCCAACTTAAATTAACGATTTAAATCTTTGGTTAATCGCAAAAACTGACAGTAAATTGTTCCAAATGTACAGAATACAAACAGTGTGAATATAGTCTACGACAGGGCATCGGCTCTTCACACAGCACTCTCATAAGGGACACTACAAATTTGGAAATTACGAGAAGCGATGCGGGCTCGGACGCCACCGCCGTACTTACGCTATTACGTATATGTGTGCGCGCGCACTTACGCTAGGACTAGACACTACGCGAGCGGCGAGCGCTATCGTCTTCTTGTTTGGAACACCGTTACACTTCACGTTCGTTCGTCGGATGGCACATGGGCCGGCACTGAGCGTCCGGCTCTACACGGGCCCGTAGTCCGACAGCGGCTGCGCGGAGCGCGCGGACGGCGCGGCGGGCGGCGGCGGCGGGGCGGGCGGGGCGGGCGGGGCGGGCGGGGCGGGTGGCCCCGCGGCGCGTCACACGGCGCCCTTGACCAGCGCGCGCTGCGCCGGCGCCGGCGCGCGCCCGCCGCGCCACACGCGGCGCCACGACTCCAGCGTCTTGCCCGACCAGATCCACACGCCCGACGTGATGCCCACGGCCAGCGCCATGAAGTACTTGAGCATGAGCGCCGAGTACACGGGGCGCGGGCCGCACGCCGCGCCGCACGCCACGCGCCGCAGCCAGCGCTCGCGCCCGCCCGCCTCGTAGGCCAGGCAGCCCAGCACCACGCCGGCCGGCACGGCGTACAGCACGCTGAACACGCCGATGCGGATCATGAGCTTCTCGAGCTTGTCGGCCTTGGAGCCCGCGCCCACGCCGCCCTGCCGCTTGATGACGGAGCGGATGCGGAACAGCGACACGAAGCCGGCCAGCAGGAACGTGGCGCCCAGCGCGAAGTACACCACGAGCGGCGCCAGTACGAAGGTCTTGAGGTGCTCGGGCGACGTGTTGCCCACGTAGCACACGCCCGCCACCGGGTCGCCGTCCACGGCGCCCGCCAGCAGCACGGCCACGGTCTGCGCGCCCGGCACCAGCCACGCGGCCAGGTGGTAGTACTGCGCGTGGCCCGCGATGGCCTCGTTGCCCCACTTCAGGCCGGCCGCCAGGAACCACGCGAACGACAGTACCACCCACCAGATGGACGACGCCATGCCGAAGAAGTACACGAGCACGAACACCATGGTGCAGGCGCCCGGGCCGCTGGCCGACGTCTTGAGCAGCGGCCCGTCGCACGCCACGGCCTCGTGGCCCAGCGCCAGGCGCGCCAGGTAGCCCAGCGACACCATGAAGTAGCAGGCCGACAGGTACACGATGGGCCGCTCGGGGTACTTAAAGCGCGCCGAGTCGATGGCGAACGTGGTGAGCGTCATGAGCGTGGACGCGGCGCACAGGCCGGCCCACAGCGCCACCCACACGGCCGCGAACGCCTTCTCCTCGCGCGAGAAGAAGGCGCCGCGGCACGGCAGCGCGCACGCGGGCGCCGGCACGCCGGGCGCCGACGCGTTGCGCGTGCGCAGGCTGACGAGCGGCGGGCGGCACGCGCACGCGCAGTCGGGCGCGCGCTCGCCCGCAGCCGCCGCGCCGCCGCCGCAGTTTTTTGGGTCCTTGCAGGCGGCGGGGCGGCGCGGCGCGCGCGGCGGCTCGGGCTCGGGCGCGCGCTCCGTCTCCTCCATGCACAGCTGGTCGGGGTCGCCGAGGCGCGGCAGGCGCTCGCACGCCATGCGCTCGGGCCACTGGAAGCCGTACTTCTGCATGAGCGGCGCGCAGCCGGCGCGCGCGCGTTCGCACACGCTGCGGCACGCCGGCAGCGGCTTAGCGTAGTCCTCGATGCAGATGGGCGTGTACACGGAGCACAGGAAGAACTTCAGGTCGGCCGAGCACTTGATCTCCACCAGCGGCCAGTACTGGTGCACCTGAGGGACGCGAGTTTGGCGTTAGCGATACCACTGCGTTGACTTGAAGCTTTTGACGAGAAACGTCTCATAAAGATGTGTAATTCAATTTAGATACTTTAAGTGCTCACTCTGTGCCTCCAAGAAATGGCTGACCGTGAATTCAGTTCAGGGTCGGCTCACGACGAGGAACTCTTCAATGGCTAAGAGCCCGGACGCAACTTTAGCATACGCGTTCGATCGTGATAGCATTTTCAAATTGCCAACATGCTTTGGTTGCTACAATGAGGGTTGGCTTCTATTGAGGAATTCCTCAGCGTCTAAGAGCAGCCACAGATTTAACTTTCCTACTTTCTTTCGTTTGTTAATTATAAATTGTAATATTTACTTTAACGCGTTAACATCTGTCGGGAGCCATTTACGGGAGTTACTTTTTTCCATTAATGTACGAATTTATCTTTAGGGGTTACAAATCTATTTGGCATGGAGTAGGTGAGACGGCAGCATACCTCGAGGCCGGCCTCCTCCTGCGTATCATGGTCCAGTGCGTTGGGGAAGGCCGTAAGGTTGTAGCCGATGCCGCGGCACATGGGGATGGTGATCTCCTCGCAGCGCGGCTGCTGCGCGTGTGTTGCCAGCGCACCCGCGCCCACGCTTGCCCACGCCCACGCCCACACCCACGCCCACACCGCACTCCGCATGGTGGCCGCACTGCGCTCACCGCATCTGCAATAATACAAGCAATTTGATTACACCACTTATACGATACCACGGCACGAGGAAGTAAAGTAGGCGTACACTCTTCGAGTTATCGACTCGGAACATAAGCATTATTGTGACCCAACGTAAATTTTGTGCTGGCACCTCATTAATTCAACCGATTGATGTTACCGGCCTTAACTGGACATAGGTCTTTTGTAGGGATTTCTAAAATCCACAATCCTGGGCCGCTGGTTTCCAGCGGCTCTCAGCGACACGCTTGATGTCTTGTCCGCCTTGATAGGGACACCTAAATCGCTGTGATATTGAAATCGTAACCAATAACGACGGTTTACGGTGTTTTTATGAAGCGTTGTCGAATGTGACGCTACCAATTAAGATGATAACGTGTTGCGGATGACTTCTCTTCAAGTTTAAAATCCTTTCAAACTCAAATATTCAGATGATAAGTTCATTGTTAGTGCAATAGGAACATGAGAGATTGTTTGTAGATATCGAACCGACATTTGCCAGTAACCGTAGCCGTTGGACCGGGAATGAACTTCATTAGCATTCATTAGTCACATTCAATATTAGTTTAGCCGAGATGAATCACTAACTAAGATTAATAACCCGACCATGTATAACGGTATAGAGGCGTTGCTCTGATTTTCTTACGTTCCCTTTTATGTAAACATTTACTTATACTTTATCGTAAAGTATGTTTCAAAAACATCGAAAAAATAATAAATAAATCACTTTTGAATTTTATTTATTTTTATTAAACATTAAAGTAAATATTGATTAGACCAGTTTGAAAAAATGGAGCAAAATTTTACTTTAAACAGAGTTACAGACTCACTTACCGTTTAAAAAAATAATAACACAAATCCGTCAAGAAATCCCTAAGAAATCGGTGTAACTTATAATTTACTTCTTATCACAATAACTTTGGTTGGATGGTCGGTTCAAAAATAACTGTAACCGATGCAGTGGGTTGTGTTGCGATCCGATTTCAGGATTTATTTTCATGTTAGGGGCAGGAACGTATGTCGTTCATTTCATATTTAGTTATTAAGTTTATTGCAATATTTTTTTAAAACAGGTGACGACATCCTTATATTTTCTCATTATATATTGGTCTTGTTAGCAAGATTATTGATTGCAACCAGTTTAGCAGGCCGAAGAAAAATGTACCGATGTACGAACCTCGCCAACCTTAAAGCGATATTTGTAGATAATAAAAAACACCTCTTCTCGACCTCGATCAAGATAACATTTGCATTATTGATGGATGTTCAAGTATCAACAGATGGAAGTTCGTCGAATGAAAGGTGTGCATTACTTTAAGTTAAATTACTTGTTTTAGTTCGAACATGCGCTGGCGAATATAGCACGACGATTAGCGGAACACACGGGTCCAAAAAAAAAACAATTCACAGAACAACAGCCTTTATTAAAAAGGCAGTAGGATATTCAATTGTGTTCTCGTTAACAGCTTCGTTTGCATTTAACTATGGCGGGCAACGCGGAGGATCATGCGTCCTCGCCTCGTACAAGGAGCGCCAACACAGGTGCAACAGGTTTGTGCGCTTCTTAATTGCATTTTGATTGTTAATTAAGCAAAAATATTGGATACCCCTGACATGTGCAAGCGTGCGTTGGAATAATAAAATTATGACATTCGATACGGCTGGCATACCTATTAGCTTTTTTTGTGAAAAAATGTACTTACATCTTGTATCAATAAGTATACTATTGCTGGAATGCTTACATGGGTTCTTTGAATTCGAGTATTTTATTGATGTTACAATAGTTTTTATGAAGTGTGTCGATGAGTTAACTTATTATTGCAAAAACCAATGAACTAGGAATACTAGGTACATTGGCTAATTTTCGAGAAACATTTCTAAAGTTGAGTGGTTTTTTGATGCTACAATATTAATATTTGTACGCGATATCCGTATGTTCTTAATTCTGTGATGTTACAGTAGTTTTTAAATAAATAAATAAATAAATATACTACGACAATACACACATCGCCATCTAGCCCCAAAGTCAGCGTAGCTTGTGTTATGGGTACTAAGATAGCTGATGAATATTTTTATGAATATAATACACATAAATACTGTGAATACACATAAATATGAATGTTTTTCAGTGTCTGACACTGAAAAACATTCATGTTCATCACACAAGCATTTTCCAGTTGTGGGAATCGAACCCACGGCCTTGGACTCAGAAAGCAGGGTCGCTGCCCACTGCGCCAATCGGCTGTCAAAAGTTTATGAAGTGTTATAGTTAAGTTATTATTGCAAAAACCAACGAATTAGGAATACTAGGTGCATTGGCTTATTTTATAACTTGTGGATAGTTTGCTAAAGTATCACACCAGCGAAATGATCCGTTGGGCGGCTTTTTAGGAATTTTCACAGTCTACGATATTTGTCCACAAGCTTTAAGATTTCTGCAACTCGCTTAATATTGCTTCTCTACGAAGTGAGTGGTCTGACAAGTCCAACAAGGGAAGCTGGATGAATGTTGGACAAACACCTATCCTTCAGTGCTTGATTCAATCAGAGTTGGAGTTATTGAAAGTGTGTGAGTTGAAAGCAAAAGGATGCCTAGTTATTTTGTTTCGTTTCACTGAATAAGAAATGCATTTGATATATTTGCGGGCTGCAAATATTATGTGGGAAAGCACCTACTTGATGTCTGTGCGTCATTGCTGTACGTTACATTTCGTTCTCGAGATCATGTAATGGTGGGTGCACGCAGCTTTTATTAAAAAAAGTAGTTTACGTAGAAATCATCGCATCTCCATACTTGGTTTCATGTCATTAGGGTTTAGGGTGGCTATGCAGATCCCATATAGATGGATAGTCTTCCTATATTAAAAAAAACTAAAGGAACACTTCCTATCGCAATACTGTGGTACTGTTTAAACTTAGTTATTATTTTTTATTTATTTTTTTTCTTTTTTGTGTAAGTTTAGCTAGTTTTGTTCTATAGTATATATTGTCAACATTTTTAATATTATTTCATATATAATTTAAGTATTTGATTTTTTAATTTTTTCTAAATGTATGTTTTTGTTCGCGGTGCTAGATTCGTCAAGTTTATGTCACAGCCTGATGGATCTTACAGCTTATAAGTACTCTCATGTCTCTCTTAATTGTTTTTTCTCCTTCTAACTCCTTCTAATATAGTTTTGTATTTGCAAGTTGTGGCAGTCTTCAAGTGGGTCTACAATATTACATTCATATGTTTTTTAATTTTTTGTTTAGTTTTTAAGAGTTGTTGATTGTCCCTTAAATAAATAAATAAAATTAAAATAAAATAAAATAAATAAAAATCCCAGTGTAACGTGGATCGTAACTATTGCGTTCACCACTACATCTACCAATACTTGGCTGGGAGTTTTCAGCTCCCTCAGGGTACGGCTGAGATCTATAGGTAGTTTTTTTGTCTTTCAGCCAAAGTTACTGTTATAGCGAGGCAAATTCATATCGAACACATAACTTTGTCTCGTTTTAACTGTTTCTTATGTCTGAAGTAAAGCTAATGCCACAATATGGACCTTAGCCCATAGTTCCGTAGACAGATGCAACCCTTTTACGGAGCAGTGACATATAATATGCTGTAGTTGTTCATCGCGCGCGTGGAATTAAACTAATCTTAATATATGAGAGTAAAAACCAGAACATTAAGAGGATGAGATATATCGTGGTCGCCTATGCTCTGCAACCCTCTCTTCTAGGAGGTCTATACATGTGGAGGGCGTGTATGTAGGTAGTATATCTAGGGCATGTCAATTTTGATTCATCGTTGAGATCGATAGTATCTACCTCGGAACCAGGGGGGCTTTAGGAGCTCTGCCTGGGGAGAGTACTAGGACTCCAGAACTTTTTAGCACAGACAGGAGACAAAAATCATATCCCCTGACAAGGCATAAATTTAACGAGTCCACCTGCCAAAGCACGGTAACAGGGAAAAGGGGAAATTTACTCCAGTTTATTATTAGATACAAATTGTGCCCCAACGTTGATAAAGCTGTGGGAGAGGTACTAGAGCTCGAGGAAGTAAAAGAGATCGTCGACCAATAGGGCGCTCCTGTGAGGTCGTGTGCACTCTGCGCGAGTACACCGACTCCTGCGCAGCGTCGCGACGGCGGCGCGCCGGTCGACGACGCGAGCTAATGTGCTTTTAACGACTCCACGTATCGCCACGTTGCCAGACGTCTGCTGACGTGATACTGCGGTTAATACCTACTAACGACTGTTACTCTAACTGCTAAGCGGATGACAGTTTCTCTTAATTTAACACACTAATTCAGACTGTAAAACGCTCCCATGTAAAAAGGATTTGAATTTTCTCTAATTCGGAATTCGGATGCAGTCTAGGTATAGCATAAACGAAGATACAGTTTTTATCATAGTGAGGGAAAAATGACTTTGATATGAAAATGGCTCACAGAAATATCATAATCGCGTCCGATGTCCGCTTGACAGACAAGTGAATGACAAATGAGTGTTAACAAACGCCAGATAACTACGACTTGACTAATTACACCTTTGTTTTTATTTTTCTTTGTCTCCGAAGCGGAATAAACTATTTTCAAAAATAGTACTCTGAGATTCTAGTTCTGAAATGATCGGTAGTGTATTCAAATACAAGAATAATCATTTTTTAAGCAGTTTTTTTGCATAAACTGTATGCATAAACTTAGAAAACTTTTCTATCTCTCCGAGAATGAACATGAACGGTCAATGAACCCAATCAATGCTCCCACAAGGAAACTACTAATAAAACGCTTAATGAACTAGGGCACAGTGTTATATAATATTTGTTTGTTTTCTAATTCAGAAGTTAGTGATCTGCTGAAATAATATTAAACACAAATACTTTGTAAACTTTCGTCCAGTCAATGCCTTCTTTTTATTTTACCAAGTATCCAGTACTTCTTGCATCTAATATCAGACCCCATTCACCAGCTAGTCGCTCATAACTAAGGTTATATTACAGACGGTGCCGCCCGCAGTCTCACCACACCACCGTTTAGTTATAGGCGCAGTTTATTCCGGTTCAGTGGAAACGGCAATAGGTATAGGCACCATTGTATACAGGGTGCTTTATTTGTTTTGTATCCTATTTATTTATTTTATAGCTGTGCGGTGTGCGGCTTCACCCGCATTATTCAACTATGGGTGGTGTAAAACAAATTTATATTTGAATTACTACAAACTAATTCATAATCACAAACAAATAATAGTAACTGGTGAAAAAGGCGGTGACCTTAATTATGAGAGCAATACAGATATAGATACGTCGTTATTTTTTAAATGTTCTACATATATTATTACTTTGCATTTATAATCTTCCTTAATTTACTTAACTAGAAGTACAGTGCTGTTTTTAGCGTGGCGATATAATAAATTCCTTTTTTGTTTTTCATGATTGTAATACATGGCTTGTTCATTCTAAATATTAGCTTTAAAATAAATTAACCGAGGCCTGAGGGTTCAAAATGCGCCATTGTCTTAGAACAAACAATACCATTATAATTATTATTTTTTAAGAAGTGCGTGTAAGTCCCTTTCAACCTTACATTTAATGAGGAGGCAAAGACAGCTTTCCTGTATTCCCTTTTTATTTACCAAAACACCCTGTAAAGTCGTAAGTACGTATAGCTCGCCAGATCTTATTGCCCGAACGTGTCGCACGCCGGGCGTGTGGTGCTTGTTTTGCTCGTTTAGCTCGCTTCGACGGAGTTTGCATATTAATGGAAATCGCTCACTTTGGAATTATTTCCATACCTGACAAATATACTTCCCACTGCTTTCTCGGTATTAATTAGACTTACTTATTATACAACTGCCTCGATGTTCAAGTGGTAAGCATTTCATAGGGCAAATATATCTACATACAAAGTTATATGTGGTAATAAATTTATTTTAGACAAGTTTATATTTGTAATTATTGTTAGCTTATAAGGACGTAGTGTTTGTATTATATTTGTTATTTATCCATAACTTACCCATAGAGTATACAAACACTACGTCAGACGAGAGTAGTTGACCCATTGACCTCAACGATGCAACAGACTCCTTAATTATTGTATTTTTTTTCTCTTTATTTGAATGTTGTAATTTACTGTTGTTAATAAAACTATTTATTTTTATTTTTAATAATGAGTAGTGCAGCATACTAACCAGCATCGTTAAGCTTATAATTTGGAGTATAAACCCGGTGCTCTATCTAAAACCCTTTCGCCTATGAGAGAAGGGGTCTGTGCCAAGAAGTGAAACGTTATTAGGCTGTTAACGATGAAGACTCTCTATTTAACATACAGAGGAGTCTGCCTCAGCGGATGCACTTCGACTGTTCAGAATCTTTTGTAATCGCCCCATCCTTACAACCTTTAACTAGCTTCCATTGCCCACTTCTAAGAGCCTTATGACAGAGTTTCGGATTTTCATTTGAAGTAACTATTAGTACTTGATTTTACAGTTTAAACATTTAATTATTACATTAAGGACATATTTTAGCGTTAATATTTGAATATATAACAATTTAAAAAGAAAAAGAACTGTAACATTATGAATATTGGAAGTGAAAATAAACTCGTTGTGCAGTTCACTAGACTAAATATAATTAATAATTTAAGTAAGGGAATTGTATATTAGTTTATAATAAATTACACGTTATTTTACAATGATCCTTTTCCATATGTATTTGTTAAAAACCTTCAAATTTCGAGATGTCATTCGCAAAATAAACGGACCTTTGTGAGATAAAAAATGTACCCGTTTTGTGAAAACAAGACTTACCTACGTGAGTCAACTTTATTTTTTTTAGGAAATCTGCAACATTCCTAAGCGACAGTTTGGGTAATTTTTCATTCTTCATCGGTGACAGCGCTCATTATGCGTGTGCGTGTGTGTGTATTTGTGTGTTTTGGAGGTTGACGTCCGATCGTTTGGCGCTGAGCCAGCGTTTGCCTGATTAGAGCTATTTAGGATTAGCCGCGTCAGTTGGGCCGCAAGCTACAAGCGAAAAGGCGTAGGGATAAAAGAACTATTTTATTTTAAACGCTAGAAAGTCAAATATGTAGTTCGTACACTATTTCGAACAGGTGTATTAAAATTAACTGCAGTCGGCCCAAAATATCAAATATGTTTTATGTTATCCTTTGATATATTCATAGGTCTTTATACTGTTTTTTTTGCACACATTGTACACATAACAACTACAAATAAGTATAGGTAACAAGTTAGGTGCGTTTTAAGCAATAGAAATATGACTTGCTTCAACGGTGAAGGAAAACATCGTGAGGAAGTCTGTATGCCTGAGAGTTCTCCATAATGTTCTCAAACGTGTGTGGAGTCCATCAATCCGCGCTGGGCCAGCCTGGTGAACCACGGCCTTAACTACTTCTTATTGTGGGAGGAGACCCGTGCCCTGATGTGGGCCCGTACCTAACGACTTGAACCCAGGACGCGTTTGGAACCCTCGTAGCTTTAGTTTTAAGTTTACGAATGTGGTTATCGCCATCATCTCACTACCGTGTGGTTCTTATGTACGCATCAAAAGTGCCACCTGTGGGCCTACTTGAATAAAGGTATTTTTGACTTTGACTTTGACTTTGATGATGATGAATTAATGAAATACAATCCAGTTGTTAATTGATCACTGATTGATTAATGCCAATTTAAAAAGATATGTTTAAAATATAACGTATCCACGTGACGCAGATTTCCAGGACAAGTCAAAAAATTATAATATATTACATAAATTATAGGACTTTTCTGTTGAGAAATCAGTCCAAGTCCAGAGTTTGAGAAATTGGTGTTGTCTACCTCCGTGCCTCAGAGAGCACTTAAAGCCGTCGGTTCCTATAATTATTAACACTTGATACATAATGATATTTAATGCACACAAACTCTCACTCTTCATCGGTAGATGGGGGATCGCATCGCATCAGGGGATGTGTACTATTTTTTGTATGAATAAGTATGTGCTTTTGGACCAAACATTTCATTTTACGGTGCCAATAAAAAGTGGGTAATATAGTAACCACGTGGGCAGGTCGCTATCTCTCGTTCCCACAGTCCGCTCGCGAATTAGCATACCTACCCACTCCGGACAACGGCGGCATCTGATAACATGTTACTAGTTTGAATTGGACCCCGCTCACCCCGTGGTAGCTACACAATTAGGCACCAAATCGACAAATTTTAATTTTGAATTTCCAAACACTTAAGCTACGCTTAATCTAAACTAAATTGCCAGGTTTAAAAAAAGAAAATGGTTTTCTACATAGCCAAAAATAACATAGAGCAAAGGACATCACTGCCTTAGAATCTGTCAACTTAAGAGTAACATATCGGAAAAAAAGGTTTCTCTGGTTTTTTTCATTACTAAGGTTCCGTATCTGAATTTAACGCTCTTAGTTTCACTTCGTTGCCAGTATGTCTGTCCGTCTTATTAAACTAGCCACACTTAGCCACAAGCTACAAAAAAAATTGGTTTGTTTATAAATATTTTAAATTGAATTCCAAAACCCATTTAGGTACGATTTACTGAACACATGCATTCTTCTTCATATTTTATTAAAACGTTATCTACTATAATATTTCATGAAACATTTAGAGTAGACACTATATTATTCAAGGAAATGTATGCATTAGCATAAGAGTGTTTGAATTATTATTATGAAAACGCGATGTCTAGCAAAATCAGTACTAGGAGTAAGGAAGGTACTATGTGATTGACCGTGTGTTCATGGCACCCCGTTCGCTGAGTCATCAGGATTTCCACGGGACTGCGGGCTCGACAAAAACGTTAGGGGCTGAATATATTTCACATGCGTGAGACAACAAATTCTGAGGGTTGACGGTTGCGTGCCGACACACAGTTTCACCGGTCTTGCTTAGTGTTATGTCTTTTGCAGTTTACTACCTGTAAAATAGGATTTGAAAAAGCAGGTCAAGTGCGTGGCGGGCCAATCGCATTGCAGGGTTCCGTAGTAGTGTATAGCGCCAGCTGCATTAAGTTGCAACCACTGTTATTCGAATCCATAATATTTCAACGTAAACATCGTTATCAATTATTGTGTGATGGTTTCTACACAACCGCAATATTTTTTAAAGATTTAAGTTTTAATTATGATTTTTAATTCATTTTTCAATATAAGCACTTTTGAAACGTCAAGTCTGTTTGTTTGTATGGATATAGTAATATAGATAAAAAACATCACGTTCACTTAATAAGTTGGTTAAAACTTAACAATCGTTTTTTTTTAAATAAATATACTACATTACGAATATTATGTAAAAATTTCAGGCCTGCCGTTTTCCTCACGGTGTTTTCACCGTTAAAGCAAGTGATAATGAGTCGCTTGAAACGCACATAACTTGTAAGTATCCCTCGAAAGTGCATTCGAAGTCCAAACAGCTGGGCTGTCACAGCGTAATTTCAACAAATCACTTACGCGTTACTACTTACAAGTATGCACATAATCAGTTAGATCACGATGGCTACGGCTCGGGTTATCAAGTGCGTTACGCAACTTAAATCAATGGCAGGTAGCGCGGTAACGACGTCGCAACTAGGTCGCAGCACTCGTGCTAAATTAAAATGCGAGAGTATCGCGACAACGCTCGCTTGTCGCTAGTCGCTAGTCGCCGATTCAGACTGGTTTGCATGACAAAGCTGTTTCCAGCGAATTGCTTACTGTGTGCTTACTAAAGGATTGAACCATAAACGTTTGTTGGCTGTTTATGAAACAGTAGATTACTAATATTAAAAAAAAACCCCGACTTTCAATTTCGTGTACAGTATACCAGTCAAGCGCATTCATTTGATACTAAAATTAGGAGAATTGTGAAAAATATGTGGACCACCAAAGTTAAAGTAAAAAATATCTTTATTCAAGTAGGCCCATTATGTCCTGGTCTAAGAAGAAGCCCACAACAAACTTAGCCGGGTGTTTTTTTTTGTTATCACCATCTCACATTGTCATTTAAAATTATTAGATTATTAGATTATTAGAAACCTGATTAGAGCAATCATTCATACCCAAGCTTTTTTATCGATTACGTAGTCCTTTATACTATAATAGGACTTTTCTATAAGCTTACGTTTAACACAAACTTTGAACTTTTTAAGGGACATCTCCATTTTGTGGCCACCGATTTATATCAAATATAGCTAAGAACACTGCCGACTAATTCACATTTCAAACAACAAACAGAATCGTTCAAACAGTTCAGCCATTCGGCCATGATGCCACAGAGAGACAGGACACACAGACACTACGACAATACACACACATCGCCATCTAGCCCCAAAGTAAACGTAGCTTGTGTTATGGGTACTAAGATGAATGATGAATATTTTTATGAATAATATACATAAATACCTAGAATATACATATAAACACCCAAACACTGAAAAACATTCATGCTCATCACACAAACATTTTTCAGTAGTGGGAATCGAACCCACGGCCTTGGACTCAGAAAGCAGGGTCGCTGCAAACTGCGCCAATCTGCAGTCAATAAATAATTGTTGAGTCGAATGCAAAAAGTTGTTAAACTTTTTGCATTCGACTAACTCTACGTCAGCAGCTAGTTTGTTGACCTGTCGCAGAGGCAGCAAAGATTTTATGTTCGTTAGCTTCCTGGCTATCGGCCGGCATGGCGGGGCACGCTACGAGTCATAAAGCGCCGCGGCACAGTTTACGACTCCGAGTTGGCTATG
The DNA here is from genome assembly GCF_905163445.1 of Pararge aegeria. Taxonomy (NCBI): domain Eukaryota; kingdom Metazoa; phylum Arthropoda; class Insecta; order Lepidoptera; family Nymphalidae; genus Pararge; species Pararge aegeria. The sequence goes on along the minus strand of NC_053195.1, from coordinate 789,681 downwards.
TGGGCTCAACCGCAGTCATAACAATCACTTATACATACCTTCGATTTTGTTTAAAACAAATTCACAAATTTCAAAATCCCCCGCCGGGATAGAACTCTTTCCTTTTATAAGGCCAGGCAGATACAGAAAAAGCTGCGCCACCGAGCGATTTACCGTTTCCCATACAACGCTTTATAAAAATACATTAGGTTTAATTCAACTGCGGAACCCTGCTACCATCTTTGAATGCAGTACATGACTATGACTAATTTTTCTTAAATATAGTTCAACGGGTACATACCACGATAATATTTATTTAGATAATCTGACGAATTCAGCCTGTGATATCCAACTTGACTTCTCGCAGTCCCGTCGTGACGACGATCCATGCAACAGGTCTTTTCGACAGATACCAAAATATTATCGTGGTATGTACCCGTTGAACTATGTTTAAGAAATGTTGATTAAGCACGAAAATCTCAGTTTAAGGGCTAACTTGTAGAGCAGTGAAATAAAAAAACCTAGATTCCCATATTATAAAAGTCAATAGTTGTGAACTTAAAGCGTGACGTTTTTACAAAATGAAAGATTGTGTTTTAACAAAACATTTCTGACCCAGATTACAAATCGCTTGCTTTGTCCGCAACAAGAGAATCATAATGCAGCGGACTTCTTTCTCATGAATTTAACTTTTTAACTTATTTAAGCGCTTAAAAAAGCGATTTGGACGACTGAAAAACGGGAAAGCCCGAGATTGTCGCGAGCAGACGCGACGGTTCCGCACAAATTTTAATTACATTACAAAAACGCGATTTTAAAATGTTACATTCATAGCTTTAACTGAAGAAAATATTTAGTTGAAATAGAATTATTACAAAGACGTGTTTTTTTCCAATATTTAACAATGTAATAGACTATGTTTGTGTTTTTTTTAACAAAAATAAATATAAATGATTGATTGTAAATGATTCCAATTACTAAGCCTTTCCGGGTCGTCTGTCCGTTTGTCACGGGATTGTATGGTGGAGTGGAGCGTAATAGGTAAGGTTGTAATTTTAATATATAATTATTAGGCATATATATGTCTTTTGGTGAAAAAGAGAAATGAAAATTAAGAGGGACACATTGAAGAAACGTGTTTTTCTTGTTAGATCTTAATAATTTTATTTCTTTGGGAGTACCACTCCAAGTTAGCAGGTTTTTTTATATTTTAAGATCTAATTTTTTCTTTAGGATTACGGTTCTCCAAAAAGCGCTATAAATTACAGAAAATAAGCAATTCACAGCGCGGTCACGGGGCGGATCTGTTTAGCTGGATTTTGGGTCACGCCTCGACTTATTGCGCTTTTTGTGACACTTTTTGGGTTGTACCTAAAACTTCCTTATTATATTTTCGGATTCCTCAACTTTGACGGTTTATCGTCCTTTTCGTGACAGTTTAGTCGTTTCAGTTTAATTATCTCGTTAAGCGAGGGTAGAAATTTAATGCTTCGGCAAAGGTTTGTCAAATTATGGGATTCTATTTTTGAATACACAAGTCTTACTTTGATGGAAGTGAAATCTCTAAAGTCGGTTCCAGTAGGCTTAGCATAAGATTTGCTCGCTCGTAATCAAGGAGTCATTTACGAATATTGAAAAAATTAAGCAATTTATAATTCCTCATGATCATCACATCAACCCATTACCGGTCCAGTACAGCGTACTCCTCCCACGATGAGAAAGGGTTAAGGCCGTAGTCCACCACGCTGGCGCAGTGCGGATTAGTGGACTGCAAGTGTGCAGTGACATTTTAATTCCTTAAAACGCGCTTAACTTAGGAAAGTTAGAGGTGCGTGCCGATTCGAACTCGGCCCCACGAAAATGAAGTCGAAGTCCTACCCATTGGGCTATCACCGTTTATTTATATTTCAATTAATTAAAATGTATCAAAAATTGTTTAGCTTAGGACAGGATTTGCGACTCTACGTTGACTGACATAAGATACATTTTTCTTTGACGGTATAGTTTGATATGCGAAAACTATTACTACTAATCATAGTCGCATCTGCTTTTCTTTGATAAAGGCAAAACAAAAATAAAATGGGTTTAATATTGAATAGAAGGAGGAGTTATTTTGTGGAATTCTATGATATATACATTGAACATAAAGCTAACACTGCGATTAGTAGGAGTATCTGTACGGTGCGATTTATAATTACTTTAATATTTATACTCCGCACCATAAAACTCTACTTCCACAATGTACCTACTCTTTAAGGAAGTTTTGCTTCGCTGAGAATGATGATGAGGATTTGGAAGTTGAAAAAACATACACATCTGCGGAAACGATGACATAACTACGTAGGTTCATTCCATACAATCAAGGATAAACCGCTGACACATAAATAAAACGTCAATATCTTAATTAGTAAAAGGGTGAACACGGTGAATGGGTCACTGATGCGTACCCGCCCCATTGGACTATTGTAGTGTGCCGTCCGCTATACCTACTCTACTCTATACCGTGGGTTTACTTTATATTGAAATGAAAGGGGAAAAGTCATTTATTGTTTAAGGTATTGGTACAGTAAAGGTTAGTGGCGGGTGATTGACCTACTGTTCTTCGTTGGCGAGTTCTGTCTATCATCTCCGAAGGACTTCTTCATCAGTCCTCTACGAAATTTATACCGGCAATCTTGCCTTAAAAAAAGGATCGAATCGGTTTAAACATTAAGGTATACGTTACAACGTCATTTATTATTATGAAGGCTTAACGCTGCTAAATTCCATAGGAACCTTAAAATGCACACATAAAGATTTTACCTTAGAAGGGGGAAATTTTGAGCCTAAAGAGCCAACAGAGCAAGTTCGCTGGACATTCGGGGCATGCATAGGGGGGCACATACTGCAACGTGCCACCCACAGAATCCTCATTCAGCCATTATTGCATGCAGTCCATTGTGACCAAAAACAGTTAAACTTAACTAAACACACTTTTTCCCATTTTCCCATTTTATAGTAAACGTTTAGCATATTAGAGGTAAAATAATTACTGTCAACTGCTAAATGGTATGAAGTGCTTAGCCGCCTGTTCGAGAAACACTACTAAAGTAGAGTGGTCTTTCATACATGTTCTTAATTATGTGGTGCCCAATGTGCCTATTAATCTGAGGCGTACGTGGTAAGCCCCGTGTGCCTGTAATTACACCAGCAGACACGCCTCAGTCACTATAAGTACTACTACTACTAAAAGGACTTTAAACCTACTAAAATAAACTTAACTTATAACAATTGGTAAGTATAAAATATATAAGCAGTTAAAATCAACTGCCAACAGTGACTTGCATACGCTTAGGGTATGCAGATGATATAAAATGTAGAAAATATCCAGTATTAGTTCTAAATACATGAGGGTAGGCTTTTTGTATAACTCTTACAATGTCTATCCTTAAGTTTTTTATAACGCGTATATATATATATATATATATATACCCTGTGCATACCCTCTATGCACGCCACTGAGGATAATCAAAGGGTATGCAGATGATATAAAATGGAAAAATCTGCATGTTTCATTAGAAACTTAAGGGTAGGTATTGTTAGAGATATAAATAACCTACCCTAAAGTTTTTTATAAATTTTGCTGGAGATTTTCTCTATTTTATATAGTCTGCATACCCTGTATGCACGTCTGTCACTGCCGACCGTAGGTACTCTGCCACAGATCCCCCCAAGACAAGATCAATGGCTACTGTAATACACAATGGTTTGTTGGCTAGTGAGTCACCGTGTTTGCATAATGGCGTATTACGGGCTACGTGATTAGCATCGCGTACTCTTCCCGAGTTCATCACACGTACTACTGCAGAACAAGCTGCATTGACAGGCTTCAGACGTCTTGCTTGTCCATTCATAGATTCAACTGGAGAATCTTTAGAATTGCCGGTGCTGATTAGAATCGATAGATTTTGTATAGACATACAAAATAGTTACAGTAGGTTTCGGTTTATAAACTTCATTCTCATAAAGAAAGTACATGAGAAATTCACTTGCATGTGAGATCATTTTGAATAAAATAAGTAAGACCTATGTATTTTATTATTTGTTTAGTTTTGGACGGCCGATTGGCGCAGTTTGCAGCGACCCTGCTTTCTGAGCCAAAGGCCATGGTTTCGATTCCCACTACTGGAAAATGTCAGTGTGATGAGCGTGAATGTTTCTAAGTATTTATGTATGTTATTCATAAAAATTTTCATCAGCCATCTTAGTACACATAACACGAGCTACGCTTACTTTGGGGCTAGATGGCGATGTGTGTTAGTATGATTGTCTTAGTATATTTATTATAATTTACTTTTTGTTGTACAATAAAATGTTACTTTTATTTCATTTCATAAAAGACACAGCTAACCTTTTTGGGCATCTACTCTCATAGGAAGCGTGTAGGTACAGCTAAAACATTGCGAGATAGTAAAATAAGAGACATTACTTTTCCATTAAAATTCCTCATTATTTTGGCAAGCAATAAATGTATTTCGAAAACGGCGGAACTAACGCTTTTATTTTAATAAAAGAGAAAAGCTAAATTTGCAGGAAAGTTGTAAAAATTAAACTGCTTTATGGTAGCAGCTATAAAACGGGACAGTTCTGCGACAGCAATAGTTTCGGCTGATAAAGAGGATTGCTTTAGAGCAATAAAGTTATATAACTAACTTAGTTTACAGCTTCTAGTCATAACAATTGTAATTTTGTTACTATTGTTTTGTTGTCACAAAGCAAATTGGCAATTTTATTTGCAAGGACGCTTTGGTTGTGAACTAGAGATATGCCGGTACCTACATTTTGTTGTTTTAGTTTATTTCGTTACTCAAGTTGGAAGTTTTACGACGTCGGCTATTTGATTGTCAATTTAGAGACCTATTTTACGAGCCACTAGCTTTTAAGCCGACTTCACAAGAAGGTAGTAAATTCAAATTCTTTTTATTTGCATAAAACATTGTAGGTATACATGTTTAGTCATAATAATGCAAATCTTAATTTAAACAAAATCATTTATATAATAACTAAAATAATATCAAAATAAACAAAATCACAATAATCAAAATAAATGACGCCTGAATGTGATAAAAATGGCATTAATTTTACTGTATGGAAAAATAAATTTATAATCAAGGAATGTCAATTAAAAAATAGCACATAAAATAGATTAGTACCTAAATAAATAATATTTTATAATCCAAGAACTATCGTACCGAGTAATATCATTTATCAACCAACCACTCACCTAATTTTGCCTTGAATTTTAAAAATGGCAAATCTTTAATAGCTTTAGGCAATAATAAGGTAGTATTTAGTTCAAATGAAACGTTTTTATGTAATCTCAATTGTTTTCTTCTAGTCGAATAAAGAATGATTTAAGTTCAAACTTTATTAAAAAAAACATATACTCAAAGAGAAAAAAACCTCCTATTTTATTAATTTCTCATAAGATCCTAATTAGTATAATTGTGCAGAACCTAAGGTATTTCTATTTTGGGACCATTTTAATATTTAAACTTAAGACGTGCGTTAAAAATCCAAAAATTAAATATTTATGAAAAAAAAGGTTCCATTAACTATGGCTAACTTTTACTAACGCTTTTATGTAAAAACAAACTAAAACAATAAAAGTATTGGATTACAATTGAAACATTTGAATAAATAAAAAATCTAGCATTGGAATCTATGTATCTAAAAAAGACAATGCAATTTATCTTACATTGTTTTATTTATTGGTGGCCCTTTAGTAATATTTCAATGGTTATGGGCACAAAAAAGCGACCCTTGTAAGAAGACCTAAAATAAAATGGTTATCTTTAGATCTGTGCCGACCCTTACACCTTCAATATGTCATGACAGGTGACCCAACGTCGCGTCTACACGATACATTAATAAATATAAGTAGGTGTTCACTGTTTATTATACATATGGTCTAGAACGGTTTGAAATTCCAAAAAACTGCTGTGCATTTCATAACACTTTAATTATTTTTATCCGCTTTTTTTCCTGCGGGAATCTTTGTTTTTCCAGGATTAAAAGTTACATTTATCCGTTTTCAGGATGCATGTTATTCGTATCCAAAATGTCGCCAAGTACCGGGATATAAAGTCTTCCCTATGCAACCAAAGGATATTTTTTCAGCTCGAAAAAAAGTTCACCTCGGTTCTTATCCCGGATAAAAAGTATCCTACTCCAAGGTGAGCTAACACCGCTTCTACACAATTACTAAAAAATTAAAAAAATTAAAAGACTTTCATAAAACAGACATGATTTTTTGCCGTTTTTGTAGGTAATGGTACGGAACCATTTCTGCGCGAGTCCGACTCGCACTTTGACGGTTTTTTTTATCTTTTACCTGTATGCCAATCCGCTTGGGTGCATATTTTAAACATAATTTTCCTTGTGACAGTGACGTTCTATTTTTGGAATGGAAGACGTTAACGAGACGTTTTTAAAAACGTTTCTCGCTTTATTTTGTTTTGTGCGATGATTGATACAATATGAGAGAAGTGGTCGAATGAAAGATGGTGCGGTGAGTTAGAATTTTTACTAAAAAAACGGGGATGAGTGACGTAAATAAATATACTTAATGTTTAGAGACAGTAGCAGAGGTTGCTGTGCCAGAGCTCGTCCGGAGAACTACTACCGCCAATTAGGGTTATGAGTTTAACATAACTGCCCTACCCTAACAGGTCAGGTGTATCTGAGACTTCAGCATCACCTATCACCAGGTGATATTGCTGTAAAGGGCTTTAATTTCAGTTGAATACTAAAAATTGTTATTTATTTTCTTGTTAAAAGAGTATTATAATAGGGCCGTAAAACATACATATAAAAAAAATAAAAACTCTTTTACGGTCAGGGCAGGGCTTATGGTATGAGCTTCTTATCGAAACGCAACGGCGAAAACTCTAGATAAATTTAAAATCGTCGTCAAAAATCATTACTTTGCAAAATGCATTAGTAGCGACATTCATTTGTATTTATTTATGATAAAATGCATTTTAGTGTTGCGTAAGTTTATTTTATTTATGTTGTATAATATTATTATAATTAATATAATAACGTATAGGTTTAGTTCATTAACTTATGAGTATGTATGTATGTTAAATAACAATGCGTGATGGTGATAACAAAAAAAAAACAACAACCGGCTAAGTTTGTTGTAGACTTCTTTTTAGACCAGGGCGATTTTGGAACCCTCGCAGCTTTAGCTTTAAGTTGACGAATTTAGTTATCGCCGTCAATTCACTTCTAAGTCATATTTTACATGTAATGTACGCATCAAAAGTGCCATCTACGAGTATGAAGAAATATCTGACTTTGACTTTGTTTATTAGCCCTAGCCTAAAGGTAGTCTGGGAGAACTGGGAACTCTTTTGCTAACATAAATATTGATATATAAAAAAGGCGGTCTGCGTTTTTGAACATACCTATATTTAAGTTTTATGTTTTTATCTCGTTATTATAAGTTTCTGTTTTTGTGGTGTACAATAAAGTGTTTACATATATACTATAGAACACTGGCCGATCTTTTGTTGCATCACACTAATGTGGATCAGTGAGAACCTGTCATCGATTAAAGAATGTGATATAGATAATTCGATACAGAACTGGTTCGCCTTCTATCCGTCCAACAACTAATGTCCAGTGATTAGTTGTCAACTGACTATTACTGTGTATACTGAAAGCACTTGCGAACCAGTCCGCGGTCGTTGTATCGGATATTTTATTGTTGGAATAATATTAATACTTAATCGTGTCGACATTCTTTTTATGGCGTGTGTTGTTCAGCAATAATAAGGATTGACGTGTTTTGTCACCCACCCATATAATCCATAAAGCTAAGAAACCAAGTCTTCGAACAGTGCGTGTTGCCAGTGGTGAGTGGCTATGAAACATGGTCGCTATGGGCCTCATAAGAAGTCTCAGAGTCACTTAGCTACGCGATCCAATCAGAAATTTGGAAATCCGTAGAAGAACCAGAGTTACCGACACAGCTCAACGAGTCGCGAAGCTAAAGTGGCAATGGGCGGGGCACATCGTTCGGAGAAAGGATGGACGTTGGGGTCTTAAGGTGCTGGAATGGCAGCTCTGCACCGGTAAGCGTCGACCCCAACAAGGTGGACAAACGACATTAAGCGCGTCGCAGGTAGCCGCTAGATCCAAGCGGCACAAGTTTCAAAGAACGGGCAGCAGAGTCCACTGTGCGACTGCTACTATCGACTGCGATCATAAACCCGTCTGCCCAGCGTGGTGATAAAGCCGAGGCCAAAGAGAGCCCTTTAGTCCTTTAGACTGGTGTAGGGTATTGTTGATTATAATTGCTAAAGCTTGGATGGATGTCTCTCACTCAATCACGCCGGAACAGCTGTTCAACAGATCTGTATGAAATTTAGCAGTGACATCGAGATATATTATAGTCTGGAATATTACATAATTCCGGTGGGATAAGATTGTTTGTGTTTTTTACAGAGCTAGGTTCTACATTCTGATTTGCCTGATTCATTATCTTGCCCGAGAACTACCACTATGGTAGTTCAGGAGTTATACAATAACATATGTATTTGATGATATTATTCAAACGCCCTAAGAAATTTTTCTAAAGAAATAGAATATAAAACAAAATCTTCCCGTCACCTCCAACAAAACTTTGAGAATTAATTGAAAAAGAAAAATCTTGAAGTAAATGGCTAACACAACGGTCGTTACGAAGCGATAGCTTTTGTAGAAATAGCGAGAGGGTCAAAAGGGCTAAGAATTATATTAATGGTAGTGCAAGGGAGCTGCGAAGGTATCGGCTCAGGCCATAGTGTAGCAAACATACAGAAAGTCTGACTCGTTGGTCTACTGTTTATGACGATTACTGATAACGAGGGATTCTTAGATTCAGTGTTTGTCATTAGAAGATATGTTACAATAGTGGTTAAACATACCATCATTGGAGCATTATTAATAAAGAGTCAGCTACCAGCAAAAACAGCGTTGCTAGATTTTTGCCTATTGCCGAAACTAGTAACGGAACAGTAGCTAAAGCAGAGTTTTGTAGTCAACAAGTGTGAATGAGAAGAAAAAGAAGAAGAAATATTTTTTTGCATGCAAGATATAAAGGAAAAGAGACAGTAAGAATTTAACAGTAAAGGACATTGTATAGGAGTGCCAAGGTGGCCTTATTGCTGTAAGCGATCTCTTACGGGCAACCTTTGTAGATAGGACTTACAGTATGCAATGAGGTTCAACATTGCTAGCTAGATATTGTTTGCTAAGACCGGAGTGCAATTATAGTAATCGAAGGTTTGCAATGATACACAAATGATAATAAATGTAATTTAATCCAAGTATCAAAGACAAATTTAAATAACATTTGAATAATTAATTAGGTATAAAGGTAGCAGTCGCCCTTGGTTGACTGAAGCCATCAGGCTTCATTCAACTGTATGGTTGCTAAACCGCGTAAGCTATTGGGGTGGTATAATCGCAGTCGGGGGCTCTCTCCCCTTGAAGCAAAAACAAGTAGATTGGACGCAAAGTCGCGGGAATGACTGGAGAGTTTTATACGAAAACACTGCTACTTTCGTCCTTTAATTCACGTCGGAAATGTACATTACATCTACTTTATAAACATGATTGTTTTTTTAATTCCTCTATTACTAAGCTATTGATTGCAGTTTCGCATGATAGTGCGTTATGCAGTCTAAGATAAAAGCGGGCTAACCTACATCGCTCGCCAGTGCGCCAAAGAGCACTTCAGAAAGGTTATTTGCTATATGTATTACAATCACTAAATTCAGTCCGTGCGATTATTCGGCGCTATAAGCATTTTCTATTTTATTCCATATTCCCACGTATATGCTTACCTTGCATGGCTATTTATCTCAGTGTACATCAAATTTAGCTAGCCACTGTGGGCAGTCTGGTGGTCACAGTCAACAAGTGGTCTGGTGGCAACTGTCTAAAGTGGCTAGCTAAATTTGAAATCAACTGAGATACAGAATCGGCCTGCTGCTCAAAAACTCTGTAGGCGCTACTGTCTGTCGATGAGTCACGCCTCATTGTTTAGTGTGTGTACATATTAACTGATCCAGTTTGGATATATTTAGTGATTATTGACAAAAGCTCTCGCGCGCACTGTAACAAGCGAAATGAGCCGTGAACCAGCCAGCTCGCCCCGACGCCCTGCTTTAACCTCCATCCCAATTCAGCGTCCAGCATATAAATGTACACTAAATCAATAATATAGTTTCTGGCACACACAATAATACGTAGTTTAGGATCTTAATGAACCTTCAAAGGTCATCATCATCACCATATCAACCTATTACCGGCCCTCTACAGGAGACACTTGAAAGTTTAATGTTTTTATGGTATATACCCTTGAAGGTTTAATGTTTTTATGATGTTTTACGATTTGAACAAAGCTTGCATAACACAAGCTACGCTTACTTTGGGCTAGATGGCGATGTGTGTACTGTCGTAGTATATTTATTTATTTGATTTTATTACATATTAGTATTGCCTGTTCTTTCTCGCAGTAAGATGTGCAAACATTACCTAAACGGGACCTAAGTTAGCGAACTCTCATCGGAGCTGTAAGTCACATGCTACTAGTCCATATTTCCAACTAACTGTGGTGTAAATACTTTTCTTGGGTTTTTATAATCAATGAAGCGAAATATAAATATCCCAGCACACACGTGGTATTTTCGTTATCCTGCCATTAACCCGAGATGGGTCAACAGGTTTACGGTAAAATAGTCCTAAATCACATAACTTTAGGGGCAACGTTCCCTTGGGGCGTGGGTTTGTTTGGGATCGATTATTTGAACAAACAAGCTTGGTAATAAATCATCCGCTCCCGGTTACCTGCGGGGATCGATACGAAAAAAGGGAGTTTAGAAACAAAGGGAGTGACACTTTCCAGCAGTGCCCATGGAATATTTCAAGCTTTGTTCAAATATTTGGCGACCATTAAAGCATGCTCTTTTAAAATATTAGGTATTCAGGATCGTTAGTTTTTATTTTTTTATAGTATTATTCTAATATAGTTAGAAACACTGTTTTTTTGTACTAAGATAGTTCTGGCACATTGCTTAAGTGTATTTACAAGATCAACAATATCCAGAAATAATAGGCTATAGCAGTCCCCGCGGGATTTCTGTTTTACCGTTTCCACGCGTTATAAAGTAGCCCGGAACACTTCTTGCGAAGCTACGATCGATTATAATATAGAAACGCTATTCGTCAAGTGTCCCGTAATATTGTCTTGTCCGAGATTTTGGGACCTATTTCCGTTATTTTGCTACTGAGAAAACCAATAACTTTAGTGATTGAGTTCGAAATATCAATTCCTTGCTTTGAATAAAATGTTATCCGAAATATTTTATTTAAAGCAAGAATAGCTATAACAGTCGTATTTAATACTATTAAATGCACAACAGCTTACATTACATATAAAGAAATGTCAGCGCCTTTTTTAGATTTTCTATGGAACTCACACCTAGTATCAATAAAATTAAGACAAATTCAGTATGATTATCGCACTACAATATTGTTAAATAATATATTACGGCTAAGTCCCTTTTTTTACGTTTTTCTGTGCATTAGCCAAATAAATCAGATACAGCCCTAACATCCCATGCAAAATTAAAATCATGTGGCTCCTTCCACTTCATTAGGCGTCGCGTAGCGTAGATACTGTGCGTGTCGGTCTTTTATCTTCAATAGGGTTGTCATAAATAAACACTTATAAAAATAAATATACTTCTTTTGATTTAATATTTTTACAGGGTGATTCCTTATGAAATATACTTATGCATCCTTCAATGATATTTCGTAATTCTGTTACACGTTGTACAAAGCACAGGAATTATTTGCAGGTGAGTATCATAGCGCCACTTGTAGATACAGTAGCAGCAATACCACTAAACCTTTTACAATATTTACCCGCCGCTTTATACCGATCAGCGAGATTGAACAGAGTTTTATTGCTGCAAGGAAAACATATCGTAAAGTTGTAATAGAGGCGTTACACGGTATAGCGTGTACACAGATTGCTGATAACGGCTGATAACGGGTATCGCGTACGAAAATATTCTTTATCACTACACATTTCGAGTGGACACTGCATAAAGCATTCCTGTACAGGCGACGACAAAATCTTAAGCGGTTAGTAAAAAGGACAGTCACCCGTTCTTATCAACGAAAAAAATCCTTTTATAATACGATGGATTATCTACATGAACGATAATATTTGGATCTGAAGTGCTGGTAGTTTTTAGACGCTGTGAGATGGTGGCAGTAAAAAGAATACACAGCCAAGTTTTTTAAGAGCTCCTTAACTCTTATGTAGATATTTGATTATCACACTACAGTGGAAAATCAATGTAGAAGTAAATGTAGATGTAAAGTAAAGTGCCTTACAGTTACTATACTATACCTACATATAGTATTATTTGAGTTTGTATGTTTTTAATTTGAATTCGAAAACAAAAAGTTTGTATGTTTTTAATATGAATTCGAATTAGTTGATATTTATATCTGAAGTAGCGTTTCGCTCTTTTGAGCAATACAAACGTTTTGAAGCTATATGAGTGCGAAATTGGACTTCTCTTGCGTTGTTGATACCTAGGACACCAATGATCTTAAGAGTGGTATAAAGAGTGTTCTGAAATTAAACTGCTACTGTGCTGTGTGGTTTTTTTTTTGCAATAATTGACGGATTAAGCGAATGACCCTGTAGAAAACCATCGCTTATATGCTCTACAAGTCAGGTTGGGGTTTATCAACCTGAGGCGTATATGTTAAGACTCATGTGCCTCCCCGGGAAAATGATAAGAATTTATCTTCTCCCTCAGCTTTTTCAACTCTCAGAACACGCCAGTGTTGAGTTCACAAGTGGAAATAATATCCAAATAATATATGTGGAAAAACGTCTAATATTCCATGTTCCCGTGCTTCAGCAGGTGGGCCCGTTAATTGCATCCCTTGTCAAAGACGCCGAAAGACCAGAAAACAGCAATTTTGCTTGGGGATAGAAATAGGCATAGCGTTAGTTTTTCTACGGGGAGCTCTACTACTTCTAGGAGGTTTTTAGTGGTAAATGCGGACCAGAGCTAAAAATATATCAAGTACTTTGGAACTCAGTTTAGCGCCCACCAGTCCAAGGAGCTGTAGTTATCGCAGTGTGAACACATGTAAGGCGCGCGGGCGATAGTGGCGTATCTGTGATCGATCGGCCGCGTTAATTACGCGCCTTATCGACGCATGATTTATTGATATTGGCCGCTGCCGGCTGCCGGACTACTTGCTGCGGGTTCTTATATGTGGCCAAATTGATATTAAGTGTCCCGCTCGAATTATATCTAGTTCTTCGTCTGAGAACAAGTTCCTGGCAAGTGGAGATTGAATGGACGATGTAACTTTTCACTCCGAAACAATCCATGAATCGCGCGTTATCTGTGAAATACTGAATTTCACTTCGATTTTATCTACAACTATAGCTATCTTAATCACCGCGTTTAAACCGCGAACGCAGCTACTTTTGAATACAATTTTTATTTTTTGTAATTCATACTTCTTCGCTCCCTTATTCGTGACTCCTTACTGATATTGCGCTGCTTCGCTCCGACCGCGTGCTTTTTTCCTTCGATCTTCCCTGTTAGCATCAGCTTTGTATACGGCTCGATTCTATCCTGGCTATGTGAGCGAAGTGTTTTCCGCAGACAGATGGTGGTGTTGCATACGAAGCAAGGTTATGTCAGCTGTATAATATGACCAACTGACAGATGTCAGGAACAGATTCCGTTTATTTTCTCATCCTATTTCTATAAGATAACTCGAGGGAATTGGCACACATGATAGCGGTGCATCGCCATTAAGTTATCAGCAAGTGATTTTATTGTAAATCCTAATCCTTAACTAAGTTATAAAGTTGTATCTCAGCATTATCTTAGCGAAACATTTTAAGAAAATTAATTGCTTTGTATTTTATGATCAAGGTTCATGAATACAAACATTTTGGTATGGTACTAACAGCATGTTATAGCTGTACAGCTTAGCTGTAACAAAATAAGAATAAATGTTTGGCAATATAAACAAACAAAAATATGTGAATTTAATTACAGTGTTTAGTCTATAAAATGTTATCAAGAAATCGCTTAGAAAGCCGCTGTTCTATAACGTTGGTGGGCGCTGCAACAATATAGGAATTTACAATCAGTGTACTGTTTGCACTGAGCTGTAATAATTGGCCCAGATAGTAGTTTACGGAACGTTCCAATTCTAATTGGCTCGAATGAAAGCCGTAAGAAATGAATACCGGCCGCGAACGTTTTACAATCGTTTGAATTAGATATATTATCTCATCGACCGATATTTTTGACGACCTCAACGCAACGGTGAGCGCTGTGAATTTAGTAGGAGGTCCCGGGTTCAATTCCCAGCAGGGGCAATTTGGGAATTTATAATTTTGAGTTTTCTCTGGGCTGATCTGGTGAGAGCATTCGGCCTGGCTAGTTACCACTGTACCGACAGATACCCTAATTGTTGTGTGTGTTGTGTTCCGGTGCGTCGCGTCCAAACCTAACGTTGTAGCAGCCTGGTGGGTTTTTGGCCTAAAATCTTTTACCATTAGAGCTTGTGTCCAGCATAGGGATGATAGTGTGAAGATTAGGTGCTAAGGCTAATCTATAAAGTTGAAGCATCTCATCCTGCTACGGAAAGAACTGTGCTTGTAATGTCTTTCTCAGTCCAGAAATTAGTTATATTTTCTTAAGTTTTTTTTTTATTTGTAAACTACAAACAAAAAATATATTTTTCTAGGGAAATCATAGTAACAAACTAAAATTAATATTTACAATAAATATAAGAGAAGAAATGAACAGGTAATTATCTTAAGAACCAAAGCAACGGATGCGGTAGCTTTTAAGGAACGCTGAAGTTGGTCACGTTTTTCGGAGGACCGGTGGATGTTGGACTCGAAAGGTCTTTGAGTGTAGACCAAAATAAGTGTTTGCTCTCTCAATTAGATTTAGAGTAGACTTCCGGAAAGTGACCGCCATCGACATGGCTGGCTGCCACAGGCTGAGAGTACGTAGACATGGTGTTGTTTAAAAGAGGTCTATGTCCAGGAGTGGATACATACAGGCTGATGATGATGTAAGAAGAGCCTTATAGGCTGTCTGCCTTCTTTTTTGAAGTCAACTCTAAGCAAATTTGATGGCACTGAAAGAAAACTCATCTAAATCCCCGCAGTACCTACTTACAGATAGGAATTCACCGACAATGGTATAAGCGGGGAAATGTCATTAGTATCTTTGCGTATGGATGATTGATGAAGTTCGCATGTATGTTACGCCGAAACAGTCAGAACAAAGATTTGGAAAGTAGAATATCATTATTAATTACTGTGCGATATCGAATTAGCGCAAAAACACAAGGTTAATCTAATTTTTAATCCTATTAAAAAATGTTTATTTGGGGTTAAGGAAAATAAATGCGATTTATTTATTTTTGGAGCTAGTAATGACGTTATGTTTTGTGGACATGAATTGAATTGTTTTGTGTTAGAAGTTAAGACTGATTTGGTATGCCACATGGGATTTGCTGCGGCTGAAGTGGTGAAAATCTTTGCCCATGATTCAAGTATGATTATTATGACTTAATAATGAACAATTATTGCTTATTGCGTAACAATTGTTTATTGCTAGGCAACACCTTCTTAGAATGTTCCGGTGTAGGAGCGAAATATGCGTACAAATTACATTTTGGAAATTTAGTTTGGTGTGGAGTATATAGATTGAAGAAATTGCACCCTACAGATTTTACTGGTTTTTGCGGAAATTATACTTAATTTTTATTACATATTTATATAATTTACTAGCTAATGCTCCAGTCTTTATCCGCGTTTATAACGGTTTATTACAAATCCCGCGGGAGCCGATTGTTTTCCTGGAATTAAAAGAAGCCTTTGTTACTCTCCGCCCTTTCAATTAGCTCTTGGTAAAAATCAAGTGAAAGCAAACAAACAGACACACTTTCGCATTTGTAAAATAATAATAAATAAATAAGAAGAAGAAGCGGCGATTGCCCAGTAGGTGGGACTGACTTCGTCTTCACTTTCAGGGGGGAGTTCGAGTCCCAGCACGCACCTCTAACTTTTCAAAGTTAATTGCGTTTTAATAAATCAATAATATCACTTCCTTCAACGTTAAAGGAAAACATCGTTAGGGAACCTGCATACCTGAGAGTTCTATATAATGATCTCAAAGGTGTTTGAAGTCCACCAATCCGCACTGGGCCAGCGTGGTGGACTAACTTTAACCCCTTCTCATTGTGGGTGGAGACCCGTGCCCTGTAGTGGGCCGGGAATGGGTTGATATAATGATGATGATACTACGACAATAAACACATCGCCATCTTGCAAAGTAAGCTTAGCTGGTGTACTAAGATTAATGATGAATAATATTATACAGAAATACTTATAATACCTATAAAGACACTGACTGAAATATATTTGTGTTCATCACACAAACATTTTCCAGTTGTGGTATTCGAACACACAGCAGGACTCAGAAAGTAGGGTCGCTGCCCACTGCGCCAATCGGCCGTTTTAAAATTAGTTATGATAGTTAGGTTAGTGAATGCTGGGCTAATTGTGAGCTTGTTTATATTAGAAGCGAGTCGATTAACTCTGCAGTGAGAGTCGCGTCGGGAATATTTAATAAACAATCCGTTGTGGGGACACGTGTTTGGAGTTAACGAGCGGTTGTGCATAAGTGCCTCGTTGTGGACTGCATATGATAATACAGCGCTGCCCGGCTATGACTGCGAGCTACTGTTTGAAGCTTGTATGGGTAACAGATAATATAACCTCGATAGCTTAACGGTTAAGCAGTAAGTAGCAGGTTCAAACCCCACACGTCGAGCTATTTTAAAAGCGGAGGTAATAAAAACTTTACGTTTAGCTGGAGTAATGATGTGCAGTTACATGGTTACAACTATGGTTCACCTTTTTTTTCTATATAAATAAAAATTAATTGCTGTTCGTCAGTTTAACTTAACCTCGAGAACGGTTGGACAGCTTTGACTAATTTATGTTAAAATATTTTGGTAGTCCAAGGAAGGTTCAAACGGTGAGAAGAATACCCATATATATATCATTCTTCTCCGAAATGGCTGGACCGATTTTGATGAAATTTTATGTTTATATTTCAAAGGGTTTCCGGTTGAATTGAAAACACAATTGGAGGTGGTTTTAGGCGTTATAAATAATATATTGTAAAGAAAGTGTAAAGTTAGTGTAAGAACAGTCAGAGTCCAGCAGGATCCGGATTAGGATGAGGTTTATGACGATAACTAAGTATTTGTAATGTGTCAGAATATATTATTTAGAAACTAGCTGTTAACCACGTTCTTCGTCTGCATTTATTGCGATTTTTTACAAATCCCGTGAGAACACTTTGTTTTCCCGGAATAAAAAGTAGCCATGTTACTCACTGTCCTTTCAACTAACTCTATAACAAAAATCAAGTTAACTGCTTACTTAGCATGGAGGAAGAATAAAGAAACACACAGTAGCATTCATTATATTAAGTAAGGATAACGCTTAAAATAATTTTGTGGAGAAATGTTCTCACGGCTCAAAAACTAACTCAAGTCGATTAGCAGGCAGGACAGGTGCAATTGACGTTAAACATCAAAACAACAGGCACCGCAATCAATTACCAACTGAATACCAAATGGTGGTATTGACTAACCCCCGTGTCCATCACAGATTAGTTATTCCCAAAATACCTCCAAACATAACACACAGCAAGTCGTAAACTACCTTACTGTGGTGTTAAGGCCCGGGTTACATGACACCGGCGGTACTATAGCTCGGATAACTGAATCGGCTCAGCTTACTGAAATATAAGTGACTTTGCTGAGGACAATCTTACCGAAACGGAGCACAAAAATGAATGACTAGATATATTTATAAAAGGAGTTTAACATTGCAACGTGCTCATTTTTTTTTGCTTTTTTTGTTCGCTCGTTCATTGCGCTTATTCTCGCTCGTCGAACTTTCCGAACGTGCATTTAAAAAAGAATATAAACTACTCGATTGGTACATAATCGTGTGATTTATTGTGCAAATGTATGTTTATCAAATGTATGTGCAAAAAAACCATTTGAGAGGAGTTACTGTGGCCGAAAGTAACGCAAGCTCTTGAGAGTCATGTACACAATACAGGATTAACGGAGTATAGGAGTGTGACTCTACGAGTACGAGTACCTACCATAGATTCGGACGGCAGATTTTACTGTGGAAATTGTATGATATTAAAAGTCTTAATGGTTTATCATCATCATATCAAACCATTACCGGTCCACAACAGGGCACGGATCTCCCACAATGAGAAGGGGTTAAGGACGTAGTCCACCACGCTGGCCCAGTGCGGATTGGTGGGTTATGGTTTATAGATGTATACTGTGCACGTTACTCCCCTATATTAAGCCAACATCGAGCCAAAAATAAATTCTCAAGATCGGTTTTTCTTTTCCAGACCGCGTCGGTTTATTAATACTGACTGGTTTTGGTAATCATCACATCGTTAACGGAGTCTCATGTAGTCAACGCCTAAGGAAGGGTGCAATGTAAAATGCTGGATGCCTTAGTTGGTAAGCGATGGGTGGCCCGCTGGCAGAGCGGTGGGTGCATGTATAAATAATTTGATAAGTGAGCGCCGGCGGCGCGGCGGGGCCTCGCTAATAGCTGGCGTCCCTGGAAAAGCGATGGGGCAACTATCAGAGGCTACTTGATCACTTTTGACAGTGAAAAGGACGACATTAGGCAAAAGGGCCTAGAAATCGTAAAATCAGCAATAGCCTGTCAAAACTCTTAATTCATATATTTTAAGTAGGCATAATATAAGCACTTTTGACACGTATAATCTGTCTGGTTGTAATGACTACCACCGGTAATGAAGGAGGATTCTACCGAAAAGAAGCCGGCAAGAAACTCAGCAGTTGCTTTTTTCCACAGTCTACTACAAGGCTATAACGGACAAGAGATATTATTCTCCCCGGGAAAACGATAAAATTTAAGCTTAATCAACTCTCCAATCACTGGCGCGCAAGTGGAAATAATATCCAAATAACATACGTGTAACAATAAACGGGGGTAAACTTCTCCTATTTCCTGTTGATTTGGCAGGTGGACACGTTAATTGTATCCCTATGATGGGGGATATAGTATGATGAAGTTTTATTTTTCTCCTGCTTATGCTAACCGCCTCTTCCTAGGGGAGGTTTTGCCCATTACTACCCCGTTAGGCAGATGGGTTTGTGTTTGCAGTAGATGGTAGTAGTAGCACAGAGAACGCTAATTGTTGTTTTTTTTTACACGGTATTTTTTTTAAAGAGAACCGGGTCTATAAAAATCAATATTGTCAATAACATCGACTGTGTGCTAGGAGCAGACAATGTAGCGGGCCACAGCCTGTTTTTAATCTAAAGTAGAATTCTAGAATAATTAAATAAGGTCACGGTAAGTAACAATCGAAATATTATTTAGACAAACGATTACACTCGGCTGTTCCGCGTTTAGTATTGAAAATGGCAGCTTTGATTAATCCTGCTCAACTTATATGTTGACACTAATTGATTGATTTTGATTACAATGTTTCCGCTCAGGAAATATTTATAAAACTAATTCAATAATTAAAACTAACTGAAACTATAAAAACATTACCCCGCAATTACGCCGCAATTAAATTATTAAGCCGCAACTACTAATTTATTAACTGATATTTCAAAAAGAGAAGAAGAAGAAACACTTTATTTCACATATAACATACAGGAAAAGAAACAGTGAGGAGTATATAGAACACAATGTAGACATGCAAAGGCGGCCTTATTTGCTGCAAGCAATCTATTACAACCTTTGTAGATAGGATAGGACTTACAGCAAGAGAACGGGATAGTGCCAAGAAGGGTTAAGGCCAAAGTCCACCACGCTGGCCCAGTGCGGATTGGTGGACTCCACAAACCTTTAAGAACATTATGTAGAACTCTCAGGCATGCGGGTTTCCTCACGATGTTTTCCTTCACCGTTGAAGCAAATGATATTTTAATTACTTAAAACGCAACATAAATTAGAGGAGTTGAAGGTGCGTGCTGGGATTCGAACTCGGCCCCCCGAAGGGATGTCGAGCTCCTACCCACTGGGCTATCACCGCTTTACATTGTGTAATAACTTGCCCATATATCAAGGTATAGTTCTAAGAAAAAGGAAAAGAAAAGAATTCAAGGCATCTCGAGGTAACAAGGAAAATTAATTTGATTTTTTTTCGGTTCCCGCCGCAGTCTGTTTGTTTGTTTTACATATTCTCCTCTAAGACAATTGTAGCTCCGTGTAGCTGCTCGTAATTGTTGCGAGTCGCCACGTTTTAATTTACCCGCTGAATAGGCATTGTGCGTCGGTGACAATGAAAACTTTACCTGCGTAAGTAAATTTAAAAGCATTGTTTATGTAAAAGTTAGTTATTCTCAATTTCGTTCGGTTGCCGAGTGCTGCTAAATGAGTTTGGCGGAATTTAAGCTATTAATACTATGTGGTTCTTCACAGCGAATAACAACAACTGTATTCTGAACTGCCGTCGTCGGCGGAATACTCTATTCATTTGCCACTTTTTAGTCTTTTTTTGGGTCTTTACACAAACACTAAACTGACTATTGCTCTTGCCCGCTTCGATGCAGAACTGACTCTTCTTCAAGCCTGCACGATCATGTGTGGTCGCCCGAAAGATCATGCCGATTTGATAAAACTGTTTGAACAATTTACTTGAACGTCTACGGCATAAGCCATCCATGTACTCGGAACATAAACGAATATATCCAGCCATACCTTACATGTCAAATGAGTAGGCGCGGCCTCTCGAACAATGAATGCAAATGAAAAACGCGCGCGTAATCCGACGGGGTCTTATGCACGCACAAATTTGTGAATGGCCCATCGTAGAGACAAATACTGCATTGTCGGCACTAAGTCGTGATTAGGGTTGCCAGCGTTTACAATTTAAACTATTGTGATCCTTCTTAAGCATTTAAAGCATTTTCTTCTACGCCTCGTGTACGGTTGTCTGGAAGAGATCGCTTTATTAAGCGATACGGCCGCCAAATTATATCTTCTACCTTAACGCTTATTTGTATTTGTTTTTTTGAATTTCTCTATGGTGTACAATAAAAGTGTATTCATTAATTAATCTTTTTTATAATGTTTCTATTCATCCCAGCACGGCTAGTCTGAGCAGAAGACATTTTTCTCAGCGGGGAAAGAACAAAATTTCATCACAACTAGAAATCATATGCAAATAATTTTGTGCTTTGGCTTGTGGACATGTTAATTTTATCCTTAGTCAGGGGATATAATCGGGAGATATATTTTTGTCCCCGGTCTATGCTAGTCGACGGAGTTATGAGCGCTTTGCTCTTAATAAGTGGGAGGTCCTTCCGGAGTAGTTTTGGAATTTAAAATTTCCGAATTTTCTCTGGATTGGTCTGGTTGTAGCTAGGTTGGTTTGGACATGGCATGTTACTAGCCAACCGACAAAAACGTGGTATAAGGATTTAATATTACTAACTTCCATAACATGCTTATTTCTGCCGCTAAGCAGCATTTTCGCAATGCTGTGTACTGTTCTTGTTTATAGGCGTTGGTTTTTCTCTTACAATTATTAATTATAAAAAAATAATACATGTTAGCCCGCTACCATTTTATACTACGTGGTCTTACAGTCAAGGGCTAACTTATAGTGGAATTAAAGAAACCTCAAAAACCCGTGTAGGTATGTAATAATAAGTTAACCCTAGTGACGTTCATTAGCTCCCCGTTCGCTGACCCCAGTATGTATAAATATACGTCCCAATATGCACTTAATATGTTCAATACACCTTAAGAGTAATTAGGAGGTGTCAGATAATACGAAGCAGCAACGGTTACCATCGCCTGGGATAGTTTACGCTGTGGCTTACAAAAAAGGTCGCCATCGATCCACACCGATAAGTAGAATAGCATACAGTTCAACTTCTAAATGCTGATTTTTACTTTAATACATTTTTTATTTATCAACAGCCTGCCTTTTGCCTAGTAGTTTAAATGTTAAATTTCAAAATTATTCTTAATCGCTATTAATTACTGTGACAATTCATTCATCTGAATGGGTATTTTTTTTTTGACATCAATTAATTTGGCGTATGTCGTCTATTGTGTAACATTGCATGCAAAATAATTGGCAATACACTGTACCCTAAACCAATGTGAAACACCTAATTGACGTGTATTTTGCAATAAATGATTTTATTAAAAATGGCTTAAAAATATCGTTATTGAAACAAATTTTAGGGAAAAATAACGACAAGCTAAAGCTTTATTATAAGTATAATTCGTCCGCGTGGAAATGTTCACAATTTAATTTTCCCTATACAAACTTTCAACGAGTATTCTAAATTATATATTCCGACCCTACGCGTCTTAGCGCGATGCTTCGTTTGTGTGATGTTAAATAAACTATAACCTTCCTTAGGTAAGTCCGAAGTTGAAGTTTTATTTAAGATTAGCGTGATTGTCAAAGTCAAAAATATCTTTATTCAAGTAGGCCCATAGGTGGCACTTTTGATGCGTACATAAGAATTACACGGTAGTGAGATGATGGCGATACCCACATTCGTAAACTTAAAACTAAAGCTACGAGGGTTCCAAACGCGTCCTGGTCTAAGAAGAAACCCACAAAAAACTTAGCCGGGTGTTTTTTTTTTGTTATCACCATCTCACAATGTCATTTTAAAATTATTAGAAGAGCAACCAATAATTTACACCCAAGCTTTTTTATCGATTACGTAGTCCTTTATACTATAATAGGACTTTTCTGAGGATAGGATTGACTTTTCTAGGATTGATTGTTTGTAAAGATAGATATTGATATAGGATATCGGTAGTACTCCTGGAACTTGGAAGCTACCACATTAATATTTCCACAATATCAAGTGGTGTACACTACAGCGTAGAAGAGGCAGTGCAGGAAAGATTGGTGTCGACCTTTATCATAGGAATGCAGGCAGGCCAAAAAGTATTGATATTTGATAAATATATCGATACTAACTGTTGCCCGCGCCCTTTGTCCGCGTATATTATGGTGTTTTACAAATCCCGTGGGAACCGTTCGTTTTCCTGGGATAAAAAAGTAGCCGATGTTCCTCTCCATCCTTTCAACTAACTCTATGCCAAAATACAGTCTATTGGTTGCTAAGTTAAGGCGTAAAGGTCGGAAAAACCATCAATTAACTTTTCGTTTCTATAATATAAGTAAGTATATGGGTGAGCACTGAGCATAGTCGTAGGAGACAATGAAAATGGTCAACTTTATTACGACTATATTTCAGCGGTGTCTTACAAATAAGTTAGCGGCGACAACGACAACGTTTCAATTGTAAATAATATATTGTATTTTTCACATTTTCGATGCCCAATTTATCGATATATCGAACTAAAAATAGCGGTACAACGATATTTATTTCAAAAGCTATCTCAAAAATTCCCCGAGATGGTGCTGTTTACGCCTTGTCTATGCTTTGTTGGTTGTTTCCAAAGCTGCACCCACGCGTCAAAGCAAACAAAAAGAACAATGATTGTTGTTAGTACGTTTTAGGCACACCCCCGTTTGAGACGATCGCAGTAGCTCCTTACAGAATACCGTTAAGTAACTTTGCTTTTCAATATTACTTTGTCAGACAACGGAAAAGAGGCAAGGTTTAAGCGTTTTTTTGATTAAACATCCATCTTCGCGCCGCGACAGTTAGACCGTGACTATAAACGGCATGACGCTCTCTCATGCCGTCATGCTCCCTCTATGTCAGCGCTAACGAATACCATGTGGTTTGATATTTTAAATACACACTATTTTATTTTATTAAAATAAAAATAAAATTTAACATAAAATATATTTTAATAGTCAAGCCCTTTCAATTGGTACCCGTAATGAAAGATTTAAAAAAAATATTTCGCGGCGGAATCTTGGCTTATTTTCATTTCACTAATTCATCAAATAAAAACAAAATCAAATATAAACTCCATTATACTATAACTTTGAGGAAAAAAATTCAAGTTAGTAAACAATGAAAGACAATTTAAATAAAATTTAGATACATAATAAATCTCACGGACAAATCGGATACTATTCGGATTATATTTAGCATTTTCCATTTAATAGCATATTATTCTCAGTCCGCGACGTGTATTAGTTATTCCGCATGCAAGAAAACTGTCACATAAATTTTTGCGGCCATGAATCCTCGTGCCTTGTCAGGCTGTATTGTGCTGAAAGTGTATTGTAAGGCCAGGAATGGTGTGAACGACCCCATAATTATTGTGAGATTGGTTACCGCTACTATCTCACCAGACAAACGGGCATTGCCCATACTATGAACACCATCAGCTCAATTCGTATGCCCTGACTGGGAACAGATCGCTTTTCTCTATTTAATACTTATGCCCGTTTTCACTAAGGACGGACAAGGTAATGCCTAAGCAAGTAACGCCTAATCAAAGAAGTTATATAACTTAACTAGTTTGTGGTTTTTTCAAAAAGGTGTGGTATTTTGTGTTTGATACTATTATATTTTTTATTGTTCGTTCGTCTTTCTGGTTATTAAAAAAACTTCATTTTTTATTTTTTTTAATCTGTCAAGTGTCGCCTAAACGCATTAGACTCGGATAAGGGTTTAGGGCACGCTATAGTGAAGTGCGGGTTGGTAGACTTTTGAAAAAATTATGTTCTTCTCTCAGGCATACAGGTTTTTCTTCACCGTTAAGCCTAGTGACATTACATTGTTTAAATTAAAAACGCACAAAACTGAAACTAAAAAGAACGATGAAACGATCATCCCACCGAAAGGGAGGCCGAAATGTTAACCGCTAGGCTATCGGTGCTTGAGACCCACAACGACGCTCCGATGACGTTTATTATATTGAAGCATAAAGCTCATAATAAAGCTATAGTCGTTTGTTTGAACGCGCTAATCTCGGGAGCTACACTATCAATTGGATTTGAACAAAGTTTTTTGAATTTATTATCCAATTATTTAGATTGGTTTTATTTCTTGAAACTTTAGCTTTGTTCGAGAAATGGCTCTCCTTTTGGAATAAGGTTATATCTTATACTAATTTTTTGTTTGTTTATTTGAACGTTATGATCTCAAGAACTACTGGTCCGATATGAAAAATTATTTCAGTGTTCCATTGCCCATTTATCGAGGAAGACACACACACACAAACATACAGTGCTGGATGTAATATATAATCACGCTGAAATCAAAAGGAGCATAGCACCAATGAAGAATGTTTTAAAAACAGGGTTTTTTTTCTTCTTGACATATTCCGCTGCGTGCGCTGCGTAAACGGTTTAAGTTTCGATAAAATCATGTATGACAAAGTTGTTCCCCTTTATAAGCATAAGTCGATCTGTTAAGGATGATCAATACGCGGGCGTAGTCGCGAGGGACTGCTAGTATAAAATATTCTTTCATGTCGTCGTAACTTCCAAATATGGTGGTGGTTAGAGATAAAAAAAGGTTTTAATTTGAGAGCTACCTTCACTGTGTAAATCTCGTTAGTGTCGAACGATTAATTCCCGCTAATCGGTGTATCGAAAGGAAGGCGCGAAAGTGGGCTCGAAGGTAATCATAAATAAAGGCGTGAGTCAGGCGGGTTGTTAGTTATTTTCGACTTGCAAATGAGAAAGTGCATTGCTTATAGCCGGCGTCTATAGCTAGATGGCGCGGCCATTGGGTGCAACGCACTTGTGCCGGCTAGGCTATTCCAAACGCAGGATATATTGGCAGAGACAAAAAAACGTGCCGCGAAAAGTAGGTAGTAAAGATGCTTAATCGATATTCCCTCTGCCGAACCGTCGAATTATTGAAAATAAAGAGTGCACCAAAAACGATAGATAAATGAATTAATGAATATACTTTAATTGCACCACAAAAAGTTCATAAAAATTGGTGACTTCCTATCTTATTTTTTTAATAGGTATGAGAAAGAAAATAAATGTGTTTTGGTCTGTAGAACCTACCTCCGTGGGTAATAATGTGTAGAATTACTGAATCTATAAAAATATTTTTTATCATAGGAATAAACCGACTTAAAAAAAGGAGGAGGTTCTCAAATCGACTGTATGTTTGTTAAATAGTCGCCATAGGAAATTATTGATTATCACAGCGATCTGTCTTTCTTACTTCAAAGAATACTTAATTTATATTGACTATAGCTATTTTTTTTATTTACTTGACGTGATAGTTTCTTTCTTATTTCTTAAAGTGTGGTTAATAGACGTGGAGGCAAAAATCTATCTAAATTATTGAAATTATACCTTTCTTACCCTATTTCCGTGGCTTTGGAAGAAACATCTCACGATTTTACATAACTTGGAATAGGTAGATAATTAAATAGGTAAATTGATTGCGTGATATTGTGGGCTTAATTAATTATAAAATGTTTTATAGACAGATGTTTATTATAAAGAAGTTTTGGGCGTTTTTCACATTTGACTTTGAAACTTAGTAAGTTCATCTATGGTAAAAAAATGGACTTTCGTCACCGATGACAAATGAGTTATTTTAGTAATATATTAGATAGTATCTGGCCATTTTCTAGGATAACCGTTTTGTTAAGAATCACTAGATTGTTTATTCAAACCATTTCTTTAAGATCTAAAAGTAGAAGCTAAATTTTAAATAGGTTTAACATCGAAACGGAAACCAGGATTATCCTGGAGACACAATTTCTGTAGAAACCCTAGCTGCACTGTACTGGGTTGGAGTTTGTTCCTTTCCAGCGTATCCGGTTGTTTGGGATAAACAATTTTTATTTTTCTCTGCGAGTTATTCTAGCGGGAACGCTACCGGCCACGACCTTATTTCATGAAATTACATTTATAGGGTTTAAACTTTACACACCATTGTTAAACGTAGGTTTGCACTTTGCAATGGTAACGCAATAAATTAAAATGAAATTTCATTTACTATTACCAGATTACGTAGGCAGAAAGTCCTGCCAAACAAAAATCATCTTTTAAAATGGAGGTGTTTTTGGAATTTCGTCGATATAACGAAATGAGAATCTGTCTCCAACCTAACCCATGGACTATATTAGCATGTCACTTTTAGTAAATTGAAGTAGATAGGCAGGTTTTTAATCATTGTTCTTCGGTTGGTAGCTACTAGGCCGTTGCTTACTTGACGAAAGGTTAAGAAAAACTTTTTTAGAACTTAGTTGACTTGATTGTAGTAACGACGGTATTGAGGATTCTGAACTTTGACTTCTCAGTACATAGATTCGCAGGTACTAAGCATACCATGTCTATCTACATTCATTATCTCAGGTTTTTCTTTTATAAACTTTTTCGTACTACAATAAACAATTATTTCGTAAATGTTTGTTTTTTGTGTAAAATATGTTTTTAAAAACAAAATAAACCAAGTGTTCAGATAAATAAATGAAAACCTAATATTTTTAAATATAATTTACACTAAAAAGTAATAAAAAGATTTCTGTTGTTGGACTACAGGTACCTAGTCTATAACTAGCCTAACCTATCTAGTAATAAACACATTCTTACAAAAGTTATTTAAAGAAATTGTTCACCTAAAGTGCAATGTAAACAAAAGAAGGGAAACAAATAATTTATATACCCAAATAAAGATAAACCAGTATAACAGAGGACGAGCCACGACCTTCCGACGGCGTTCCTCCGATCGATTGTACCTAATCGACTTGCAACGCTGTGCAAGATACGATACCTAGGTATATTACCCAATCTACTCGCAACTTATCAACAAAACAAATCCCGGCTTATCACCTAATACGTCAAATCGATAGTCGATAAGTCAACTCACCGTTTTCCGAGCAGCAGCCTTCACAACACAACACTAGTTTATCCAACACACAAAACTTCACAGACGTCTTAAACAAAACCTAATTGAAACCATGTTATCATTTAAAAGTATCGATCTTAGTCACACGCTGGAAACGGTTCTCTGCGACGCGTATATTTTTACATTCAGACAGCGAAGATTTCTTCACAGTTCCACCGTGGTTTTCACTTAAGTTCCACGCCAAGTAGCTTGGAAAGAATCCGGGTGCAGTTTGGAAGCGAGTTATTGTTAGGTCACAGTCAGCTGGGCGATTGTTTGAAACAAATGATAGCGAATAGCGATATTTACGAAACGATGCGTAACTAAATACACAACAGCCCGGCACGACGCGCGGAGAGGGACTAACCGGGTGTATCGAGACCGACTGAGACGAGTGAATGAACGAGGGAGTGCGGTGCAGCCGAGGGAGGGACGCGCGGGGGCAAAGTGATGTCACTACAGTTTTACATATCCCGCCAATAGATGGCGTTACACGTCGTTTAACAAAACTAGGAGCGTTTGAGATTTTCTAAATAATTATGCAGCCGGCATCCCGTGTTCAGGAATTAGGAAGGCGTTTTCGAATTATCGTAGTCGAACGTTTGCTCGTGCTCTCTGCGCTTTATTCAATCCGCTCCTTCAATGTCCGGATTCAATTTACGGCAATCGCATTTTAAATTCGTCTCCGAGGGAAATTAGTGTGTACACAGCATTAGGTACGTTGAACCGGGAAAAATGGGGAAAACGGGGGAAATAATTACAGTTTGTTTGAACAACTGAAACAATTTAAGTGGAAAAATAGAAATTTTACTACAAAGATTGGATTTGAAAACTGTAGAAAATCTATTAAAGTTTGTCGAACTTTGGTATTTCTGCTACAGAAGGGCGATCAATATAGAAAGTCTTTGATTACTTTATCCCTTTGGAAGTTCGGAGCGATATTGAAGGGACGGCGTCGGCAATTTTTTTTGCTTTTTTATCTTTTGAGAAGCACCTACTTCAAACAATGTAAACTTTAAGGCTTTATGAGGTTTTATTACAATACGATTTTGATTCCAGAAAAGTTAACGTGGAATTCAATGTGGCAACTTTGACAATGCAGTCTAAGAAGTATATTGTAGACATCCGTTGTAGTGGTGAGCCCCGTCGTCTTATACGTGGGAGGTCTTGTGCTCGACCTCCAATCGAGAATTTAATTTTTGTTTATCTGGCCTGGACTAGTGGGAGGCTAAGGCCGTGGCTAGTCAAAAGCCACGAGGCTGCTCTTCCAGCTTCCATTTTTCCCTGTTCCTACAATATGAGTACCTTCAAATCAAGAGTGAATAGGCATCTTCTAGGCAAGCGCGCTCCACCTTAGGCTGCATCATCGCTTACCATCAGGTGTGATTGCAGTCAAGCGGTCGTCTATAAACATGAAAAAAAATTAAAATAAAAAATAAACAAGGATAAAAAACAATGGAACCCAGAGCCGGAAGGTAATCATAGCTATAAATACTTTTATGCACAAGTGTTCGAGTTTTAGTCCGCTCACACATTGTACGACTTTAAAAGCATGAGAAGTGAAAAACTATTTACCATCGCGATAACGTAGGGTAACTAAAATAAAATAGAAACATTAAATATGGCGGCACGTATCGGACGTCATCGTAATTGATTTAGACTGGTGCGTCCACAATAAATCAGTGCGCTATCTGCCCTATCGCCACTCTATTGTTTATGGCCTGGTATCATCTGTCATATTCCATAGACAAACCTTGTTTTATGTACTAGACGCCAGTGTGGTAACGCCTAAGGATTTTTATCGCATTGATATATGATGTATCTATTTGAAACTTTATAATATTTTTATCTGTTCTAGTAGAGCTTTTAGTGGCAGAGGTCGTCCGGGGAAGTACTACCACCATGTTTATTACTGCCGCAAAGCAGCAGTGTTGTAATGCTGCCCTCCGGTCTGAAAAGTGTGGTTGCCGGTGTAATTACAGGCACATAAGGCATTAACACCTACGTCTCAGGTTGGTGGACACAGGGCGGCACGTCGCAGTGCAGGGAGTGCTAGTGGCTGTGGGTGTGTTTCACAGCAAACGAATAGCAGTGGCATTAGGAGTAGAAGTGAAAGTAGGAGTGGATGTGGCTACGGGTGTGGCAGTGGAAGGCGGAGCGGCTGTGGGTTTGGGACTGGGAGTGACTGTAGGTGTGGCAGTGGGTGTGAGTGGCTGTGGGTGTGGCATTGGGAGTGGAAATGGCTTTAGGTGTAGCTGTGGGTGTAGCTGTGGAAGTGGCTGTAGGTGTGCCTGTGGCTGAGATTGTGGCTGTGGGTGTGGCAGTAGCAGTGGCCTGGCGTTGTTGCAGGAGTGTATTGGGATGTTGCCGTGGGAGTGGGAGTGGTTGTGGCTGTGGGATCGGCCGTGGCTGTGGGTGTGGAAAGGGTGTTAATAAGTCCCGGCGAAAAACGAAGGGGTTTTAAAAGTTTGACGTTTCTGTGCGTGCGTCTATCTCTGGAATCTTATCTCCCGAACGGATGAACCAAATTATATATTTTTTCACAACTCCCTCAATAAGGCTATCAAATGAAAGGGCTTAGCTTAACGTACTATTATGGTCTATATATTGAAAAGGAATGAAGAATATTTACTAGCGAATTGAAATTTTTTGTCTGATCAATGGCCTAGATCTGAATGTGGAAAGTCGAATGATGACTGGTACTTAGGACCTAACGCATTAAATTTAACATCTAGTACATCGTGGGTTTCTTTCATATTTTATTTAATTGAATAAAAGAATAATAAATATAAATAACATGAAAACGTAAACAGCGAGACGGCGGAATTTTTAGATTGACGTAAACAAGGAATATCTTTGTATGAACCGGTGAATAAACTAAAGTTATTGAAATTATCATTTAGGGTCAATCTGAGTCTAGCTTATCTCGAGTTACGAGTTATGCTGATGAAATATTATTGCAGCGTATCTTGAAGGATTGGGTACATTATTTACATGTGCGACCTTACTGGCGCAGTGCTTTGATCTGTGGCTGTATAAAGAGGAGTTCAGGGTTCGATTCAACCAACTGCCTCGTTGGTCTTATTGCTAGTATACTAGTGAGGGGTAACGAGTGTACGATTACCAGGTGTGGTCAAAAATTTTTAGGTCCCAATAGAAGGAAATTGCGTTAAAGAGATAAAAAAATTTCAGGAAACAACTGTGAAATCCAAACGAGATTACCATACGTCTCGGTTGATAACTGATGCGGCTTATATAGTTTTATATCCACTGAGATAAAAAGGCACTACCGGTAACCGATTTAGAGCATATCCTAAACTTGTTCTTAATATCTCAAGTCAGGCTGAGTCTAGAGAAAAGAGAGCTATTCTATTTTATAAGCAAATCAATGAAAATATCAAGTAAAAATAGGCCAAGGAACGACGGAGATATATTGTTAGACTAGGTGTTGCCCGCGACTTCGTCAGCGCTTGTTTTTCTTTTTTGAGACACGTGGACATTAAATTTAGGTGTAGTTGTACTGAAATTTCTAAGTTGTGTATTCTTTTAAAAAAAAAATCTTTTCGCATAAACAATATCTGAAAAGAACTGTCTTACCTCCTCCTATCAGTGTCTGCTCCTCCTATCACTTACAAAAAATAATAATCGTTGTAGGACGAATCGAAATCGCATTGTTAGTTGATTTTACTTATGCGGTTAACGAAGAACATTTCTATCATTGTTTATATAGTCCTTGTGTAAAATGGTCAAACTTTTTCATCACCCCTCCCAAAGGAACTGAGCTTAATTTCGGGATAAAAAGTATCCTACATTACTTATATTACCTCCAAGAATATGTATCCAAAGTTTCATGATGATCGGTTCATTAGTTTTTGCGTGAAAGCGTAACAAACAAACTTACATTCACATTTATAATATTAGTAGGGATAGGGATAGGGATTATTCAGAAAATAAATAGAAACTGAATTGATAACCTCCGCCTTTGTGTATTCGTTCAATGAAATCATTGTCACTTGAAAGCTATCAGCTACTAGGATAATAGAACGCAAATGAAGTCACGAACTAAAACGTTTAGTGTTGCCCTCGGAGGCACATAATTTAATATTTATGTGTTTATTCTACCCGGTTTGTTCTTTTGTGTCCGCTGCATTATTAGAACTTAACCATTGCGTACTGTTGTGCAGAAAACGGCTCAAAAGAGCTAGAACCTAGAGCAGTAGAAATATGTGTATGACGCTGAGTTTTACAAAAAAAGTTGCATATATAGTTATACATCATCATCATCATCATATCAACCTATTACCGGCCCACTACATGGTACGGGTCTCTTCCCACAATGAGAAGGGGTTAAGGCCGTAGTCCAACACTGGCCCTGCGCGGATTGGTGGACTTCACACACCTTTGAGAACACTATGGAGAACTCTCAGGTATGCAGGTTTCCTCACGATGTTTTCCTTCACAGTCGAATCAAGTGATATTTTTAATTGCTTAAAACGCACGTAACTTAGAAAAGTTAGAAGTTATTATTCTTGATCATATTTCTGACTGAATGGTCCCAAATAGTAAAACACGATTTAGTAAACTTTTCATTAAAAAAAGGGTTAAAAATGGTTTTAAAATTATGGGATTAAATAAAAATTAACTGTATATGATCACTGGGATTGTTTTGGTTATGTTTAATTTAGTTAAGGTATTTAATAATTGCAAAAGGAAAGTGTACAGAATGACCATTAGCGGGGGTAACATCTTAGGTGGCGTTTTAGTTTGTCACGTTTTCAAATCGAATTGGATCATGTCATGATCTTAACACTGTATAAAAAATTAAGGCGAGTTTGAATATTATGTTTCCATGCAGTGACGAAAAAGAAACTCATTTACCTAGTAATGTTTTATACATTAAATCCTGATCCGAAAGCATCAGCAAGCAAGCAAATATTAGGGACCTGTGCCTTCTCAAACATAGTTTAAAACAGTAGGTACACTTTTTGAAATGTGTTTGTATTCAGTAATGTGTGGAAAGATTAAAATAAAGTACTTAATTATAGGACAAATTCCGTTTTAAAGTATGATAAAAGGTAGATATAGAGATTAAAACAGTTCGAGCCAAATGCATAAGTAGGATTGACGTTAGGAAGTGATTCAGCTAAGCAGACGCCATAATCGAATAATCCTATATAATCCTCAAAGGTCCATAAGTCCTTGATTGTCAACCCAATAGTTCCTGGGAAGCCGAAGAGGAAACGGTGATTAGAGAAATTAGAGCTATGTTTATTATATTGAACTACCTCTTTGGGCTATTGGTTATCATGTTCGACTACGGATTATAATGTTCTGGATTCGATTCATATCAGGCTGAAGTTCGAGTTTTACTTTTATCCATCACTATACTTCGAGACTATACTATACTAAGGTCACAACTCCGTTTGCCCAGCTTGGCCAAATCCTCCAGTTGGGAAAGGCCTGTTACTGTTATAGGCTTTTGATTGATACTTCGGAAGGCATGTCCTAAAAAGTAATGTGAAAGTTTGTATTAGTAGAGCTTTTTGTGACATGCTCGTCATATTCAGAAGTATAACTTCCAAGCAGTATTGCTGAGTTTCGTTCTGAAGGACATAGTCGCCGGCTTAATCATAGGTACATGAGCTTAACTCCTTCACCTCATGCAAATGGACACAGAGCCTTTGTGGGACGTGTTCTTTGCCTCCCCTGCGAAGTGTTGCTCTGTTTATATCCGTTGGTTTTCCACTTACTACTATTATTATTTATTTTTGAAGTTATACTGCCTTTGGCGCGTCAGGTAAAAATGATGAGAGTAAATTTTTACGATGCGCGCGCTCACCGTCTGAAACGATTTTTATCCTGATTACGCCAAAGAAGTATAACTTCTATGGCGTAATCGGGATATGTACTTATGTACACGCCATAGAAGTTATACTTCTTTGGCGTGTACATAAGTACACACTCCAGTTTACCATCAGGTAAACCATCTGTATGGTCCATCAATTATTGAGATAGAAAAAGGAGTATTATTCTGCAGCAAAAGGGAACAATATCAAAATAATACTGCTTTCAGCGATGTAGTAAGGCTCCTAGCTTACATTACAAGCTGATGAGAATGTTATTTTCTGTCTACTAAAAGCAATCGCGATCGAGCGTATGAACATTTCTGGTTATAAATAGACGCCATTGCACTTTTCCGCAGCACATTACAGATAACGTAGAATGCCGCAGCCATAGCGCCCACGACTTCGAGCGTCGAGCGCCCACTGCCATTGTGTCGCACAACAGGTATATTACGCGCATAATACCCAGTGAGGCAGTCAGCGCTGTTTGTTTACGACTGTACTTCAGTATAGGCATAGGGCCTTATCTCGAATGCGAACGAC
This sequence comes from Pararge aegeria, assembly GCF_905163445.1. Lineage (NCBI taxonomy): Eukaryota > Metazoa > Arthropoda > Insecta > Lepidoptera > Nymphalidae > Pararge > Pararge aegeria. The sequence goes on along the minus strand of NC_053195.1, from coordinate 755,347 downwards.
CCGCATTTGTTTATGGTGCCCTGGTACTTTCATACTGCGGTGTACTTTCAAATCTTCTAACGTGCTTTTTCTCATGAAGGGAGCTTTTTATATTTACTTGTTACTGCCAGATATATGTCCGTGTTGGTTTTGATGCATCCCGCTGGAACCGATTGTTTTACCTGGATAGAAAGTATCCTATGTCTAATGTAGGAAAAGAAAATGGAGTACATAATTTTAAAGCTGCAAGATGCCAAGCTACTCGTATACGAGTATCTATGGCAAATTTTATCAAAAGGTATCGGTGCAGTGGTTGAGTGGTACTTAGGTAAAAAATTGACATATTAAGGTTTTCAGAATATGCCCTCTATATATATCTCATTCGATTTGAACTTGAAGCATATAAGCGAGGGCGTATCGAACTATATAAAACTTTGGAATCTTTAACAAAGCACTTAAAATAATATACCTCTATTAAGCTCGTAATCGATAAAAAAGCTTGGTTGTGAATTATTGCTCTAACCAGGTTGCTCTTCTCATAATTTTAAATGACTGTGAGATGGTGATAACAAAAAAAAAAACTGGCTAAGTTTGTTGTGGGCTTCTTCTTAGACCAGGACGCGTTTGGAACCCTCGTAGCTTTAGTTTTAAGTTTACGAATATGGTTATCGCCATCATCTCACTACCGTGTAATTCTCATGTACGCATCAAAAGTGCCACCTATGGGCCTGGACTTGAATAAAGATCTTTTTGACTTTGACTTTGACTTTAATATCTTAAGTTACCAAGATGATAAAAAACACCGGTATAAGCGATAACAACAAGTCAAGCGCATTCCTAACTCTTCCAAGTAACCAAATCCACATTATTGTTTCAAAATATTCAGAATTCATGAGATATTACTAATGTAACATAATAAATAACGCATAAGTAAGCCATTAACTTTTTCAAATAAAAAAAAAACATATTCCTTCCCCCATAACCTCAGGAAATAGTAAAAAACGCATTCCTTCCCCATGTCGCTTAAAATTCGAAAGCAAGACAATATGGCGGACAGAAAAAAAACAAATAAAACACAAAAACTAAGATTTATGTATCATCCGTGGATGCGGGCGTGTAAATCTTCTCTAGACATCTCTCGGTAGCTCTTCGGGCTTATCTTTCATCGTTTGAATGGAAGCTTTTAATTATTAGAGATCTTTGCAAATTAGCTTCGCTGTGTGGTATTTCCAGAGAGATTAGCAGAAGGTTTCCTAATACCTTCATTCATTAAACGTGAAATAAAAGGGATGCTAAAACAAAGCTACTTTAAGGATATTATGAGCTATAATATTATAATTTATTCGAACGATTTCGGTATTTTAATGCAATGCCTCAAATTAATGTGGATATAGTTTTCATTGATGCGTATATTATGTATTGATACTATTTAAAATTTTGACGCATGTCTAGATCACAGAATTAAGTACGTACAGAAAACGTGTAAGTACACAACTAATATTGAAGCATCAAAAACTACTCTACTTTAGTAGTGTTTCTCGAACAAGCGATTAGTGCCATTTAGCAGTTGACAGTAATTATTTTACTTCTAATGTTCTTAACGTTTACTATAAAATGGGGAAAAGGCTGTAATCCGCCACGCTTGCCTAGTGCGGATTGGTGGACTCCACATACCTTTGCAAACATTATGGAGAACTCTCAGGCATGCAGGTTTCCTCATGATGTTTTCCTTAACCGTTGAAGCAAGTGCTATTTTAATTGCTTAAAAAAACGCACACGAACGTGCAGGGATTCGTACTCGCCCCCGAAAGTGAAGTCGTCTTTTTACCCACTGGGCTATCACCGAAGCGGTGCGGTTTTGGTTATACCTACAAATAATATTAGCAGCATGCTTCTTTTATTTGAACAATAACATATTCAAAAAAGGAGCTTTTATAAAAATTAAGCTTAATTTTTATAAAAGCTCTTTAGTCCTTGGATAACTAGTAATGTTCGTCTTATGATGAAATTGCGTGATAAGGCACATGCAAAATATAAAAAATTAAAAAACGATGAAAATAAAACCAACTATAAAAATTTAAAATATCTTTCCGAGTTCAGTGCTAATAGTGAAAAAAAAGCTTATTATGATTATAATATAAATGCACATTTACATAATTCGATTTATCTTTGGAAAAATCTCAAGAAACATGTCCTACCAAGCTTTAAAAACACTAGTGACCTACCAGAACATTTTGATAATCCCGATGTAATAAATGACCATTTTTTAAATATACCTGGTGATAATGATATTGACCCGTCTGTTTTAGACTATTTCGAGACTCATATATTCTCCGCGGTTAGTAGTTTTGAACTGGAGACTGTACATGATTATGAAGTAGCAAAAATTATACTAGGAATTAAATCTAACGCACGAGGAATAGACGAAGTAAACTTGGATATGATTATTCTTACACTACCGAATACTCTTAACGTCATCACAGCTATAGTTAATAAATCAATATTATCTACGAAATTTCCTTCATGCTGGAGAACAGCCTTAATCTTACCTTTACCCAAGAATAATAACCCATCTGAAATCAAGGATTTAAGGCCAATAAGTATTCTTCCATATCTTTCTAAGATTCTTGAAAAAGTTATTTACAACCAAGTCATAAAGTATTGTGAAAAAAATAATTTATTACCATATTTTCAATCAGGGTTCAGGAAAAATCGTAGCACATCTTCCGCTTTATCAGACGTCATAGATGATTTACTCACATCCCAAGATGCAGGCCAGGGTAGTATCCTTGTTCTGCTAGACTTTTCTCGTGCGTTTGACTCGATTAATATTAAGCTAATGCTTGCTAAACTTTCTTACTACGGGTTTTCTTCAGCAACAGTGCAATGGTTTGCTAGTTACCTTCAGAATAGAATGCAACAAGTTGTTATACGAAAAACCGATGGAAAAGACCTAGTTTCGACTCTAAAGCCTGTTAGTAGAGGTGTTCCTCAGGGGTCAATTTTGGGTCCTCTGTTATTTATTTTGTACTCTGCCGATGTAATTAACTGTATGGAAAACTGTCAATATCATTCATACGCTGATGACCTTCAAATTTATGTTCCTGTTAATCACCAAGACGTTAATAACGCAGTCGGGCAATTGAATAAAGTCCTTGATAAAATTTCACTGTGGTGTCAACATAATGCTCTTATTCTGAACCCTATTAAGTCTAAATTTATGGTAATAGGATCTAAAAAGCAAGTTAGTAAAACTTACCAGCCAAAGTTGAATATCAATGGAATATGCCTTGAACATGTAAGTGATGCTCGTAATCTAGGACTTCGAATGGATGAAAACTTACGTTTCGAAAAACATGTAGTGGATCTAGTACAAAACTGTTTTTATAGACTAAAAGTACTGTACAGGATTAGACCTTACATTAACATCAATCTTCGAATGAAACTTTGTGACACGCTGGTACTTTCGAAACTAAATTATTGTTTAACTGTTTATGGTCCATGTCTTTTAGGTAAATCGTGGCGATTAATTCAGCGCATACAAAATGCTTGCGCCCGATTTTGCTTTACTATTCCGCCCAGATCTCACATCAGTCATTTTTTAAATGATCATGACCTACTAAACATGAAAAATAGATATAATCTGCTAGTAGGCACTCTTCTTTTTGGTGTTGTTAAAACAAAAGAACCACCATACCTGTATAGGAAATTAGTTTGGCGCGACCCTAGCTACGGTAAAAGAACTACAGCGCCACCACTATCGATGCCACGCCACAGGTCTGCAGCATTTCGTGGCAGTTTTAAATATCTTTTTTTCGGCATTTGGTGGCATGCTGGAACGACATCCCACCGCCTTTTAGAAATGCCAAATCAAAGTTTTGCTTTAAGAAATTATATCGCTATTATCTACTGAACATTCAAAAATCTAATGTGGCACTATCTTACAATAGTAACTACTAAAAAAACTAAAAATTATTATCTGACTAACATACTTTTCCATTACTACTTAAACAAAAATGAATTTTCATCTCCTTTCCATAATGAAGTTTACTTTCTTTTATCAAGTTTATATATATATTTTTTTTTTTTTTTTTTTTTTTTTTTTTTTTTTTTTTTTTTTTTTTTTTTACCGACTTAACTTTTGATACCAGCGTTGTGGGTACATTAGTATCCGGAACATTAAGCTGAGTCAGAACCTTTTTATTGGCACGACACAAATCTTAGACTTAAGCTATTATTAAATAAGTACTACCTAAATGTTTAAGTTACTCCGTATGTAAGTCTGTTTGTGTTGTTCTGATAAATAAACAAATTCTATTCTATTCTATTCTATTCTATTCTAATTTGCTTAATTTCCGCGAACAGCAGGAGAATCTGTATGGTGTAATTTATAATTTCTTCAATTTGTATACTCCAGATGTGTGACTTTATAATGAATAATTCTTATTCATTGTAAAGTTAACAGCCCTCAGGATGCTCCGGTTTTGAAACGACACGTGATTAGAGGGTACATTGCCGAAGATCTGTTTGGTGTGGAGTATAAGGATTGAAGAAATTATAAATTACATCATACAGATTCTTTTAACGTTCTTGCGTTGCTGTGTTTGACCAGGCTCCCTACAAACATATTGAAAATCGAGTATAATTTACAGACGCTTGTGAAAAGTCTGGGTTTCGTAACAGCTATAGGCACTCCAGTTTAGTGCGTTTGATGACTAATACTAAACCCCTAATAAAATTTAATCTGCTCGTATTCCCCAAAGTAGTAAGAAGTCTTACAGTGGAGTTATAAGCCGTGAAAGGGTTTAGTAATCGCGTAATGCCCCGTGACGCGACGCGCCAGTGCCGAGTGGGATTACACAGGTAGAACGGCTCAAGAGATCTTTATCTTCACAGTTCCACCAACCTTAAGGTCCAGCGACGGAAATACTCTCAAATAGAAATCATTAATCTCTTCTTCATCACAAGGAATACTTGTAGTTTGAATTTCCATATCTAAATGAAAAAGTTGCGTTGTTGTAGTGCTTCTTGCGGTAAAAGGAAGCTTAGATTATCTAGATTATTCCTCGCGAAGTGTCTACCTACCCGTGGCAAGCATGCTGGTTTTTTATTCCACTAGGATCTACCCTCGTAGAGGGCTAACCTGTTAGGGGTGTGACAGTAATTAAAAATAAACCAACTCGTCAGTTTCTACGCGGAAGCGTACAGAAATCGTAAATCGTTTTGGAGCATGCCTGCATCGGTAAAACCACATTGCCTAGGCCTCCTAACAAACCGGAGAAAATCCATAAATTATATATCCCTGAATTGCCTGTGTCAGGAATCAACTTCATAATCAAAAATTCTTTATTTGTGTAAGTCTATCACTGGTACTTTTTATTTATTTAAACTCTTTATTTGTACACCACTACACAGTTATGAAAATAAAGGACGAATAGAGAGAAACACAAAAACTGGAGTAGAATACAAAAGCTTTTTTAAGCTTTCATACAAAAATGTTTACATAACTGTGAAGTGATTGACTGTTCACCAACTTAACCTAAAGCTACGAGTGTTCCGAACGCGCTCTCAGTTAGTTTTCAGCATCATCATCCCACAGTTACCTAATTAATATTTAGCTATGAAGTAAGAACAATTCATACTCAAGCGTTTTTTGTCGCTTGAGTAATCCTCAATATTATAACATGATTTTTCTATAAGCTTACGTTTTATATAAACTTTGAACTTATTGAGAGACATCTCCAATATTTCATTCGGTAACTTATTATAAAACAGTATAAAATTCCCTTAAAAGAATTAAAAATTGGATGTAATCGAACCCGGCACCTCGATTCATATTACCGCATACCGCTCACCACTGCACCTGTCCTACTTGTATATTTCCCCCCTTACTCTTAAACCTCCAGCGGTTGAATAGTTGCGCAATGTTTTGTCTTCTTCTTTCAAATGTCAACTTTCCGATGACAGATGGAAAGAAAACGTTGTGTAACTAATCATGCGAACTAATTTGTACTCAACACGCCATGGAACCAAGAATTGAATTGAATTTTAGTGAATTGTAACTAAATTTAATCACCACCTATACAACGTTTATAAGTAAGGGGGGAAATGTATAAAATGCAGGCAAAAGACGACTTCCTGATGTAGTGGTGAGCGCAGAGGTCATAGATTGTGTATGTGCAGAGAATGGTAAACAAACTTAGCAATTGATGTTTTGAAATCACAAAATTGAAATTCAAGCGGTTCAAAATTATATTTATATAGACGTGAAGTCATATACGGCGTTTCACCTGTCATGAAGGATCGCTATATTTTGCGTCGCTTTCGTTGTCTTCGAAAGTCTTCATTAGATCTAAATCTTATATCTTTAAACGAGCAATTCTTGTATATATATAATTGGAATCTCTGAATCGGCACCAACGATTTTTATGTATGTATACAGGGGGTTTCGGGGGCGATAAATCGATCTAGCTAGGATTCTAGGATAAATAGGGACTATTTCGGAACAAAACCTTTCGAACAATAAAATCATTTTGTTAATCCGTCTATAGATGACGGAGTTATACCCTAGGTAGGGCTCTACACAAACATAAAAAAAACATCCGAATTGATAAACTCCTTCTTCTTGAGGGAAGTCATGTATAAAAAAAATATACCCACTATAGTCGTAAAAATGTAATAGGCCCCTTTTGACATTTGTGAAACTGTAAGAAACAATAAAATAAAAATAAATTACATACAGTGTTTTAAAAAATACGTAAATTTTTTTGGGACGTTAAATAATATGAAAGAATATATCGCGAGTATTCTTTTTGCGCTTACTTTATAGTAGCATGCAATTTATAATTGTTGCGAAACGTTCCGAAAACAGTTACGTCCTCAGTCTTTTTTTTTTTTATACTAGAGCTGTAACCATTTTTTTACTGAATATCGAAATTAAATATTGTGTAGTAATCTTTACTGCAAAGAATGAGCTTGGTTCTCAAAATGGGTTCTAAATAATGAGTCTGAGTTGATGTATCTGACCAAGCGGCACATGAATAAAGCGTCCCCGCGCGCACTGCGCATTTTTTCGTTCCTCATCTTGTAAAGTTGACTGTGCGCTCGTTTAAGTTTGATATATATTGTTTACTATTACGTTAACTATGGCTCTTCTATTTTGGACATTAATTTAAACATAGTGATTTGACTCGATTTTTGTGTTTGTTGTTATATAGTACTAACTCGGTTTCAACATGTTGAAAAGTGGACGTATAATCAACAGCCAGTCACGCGTATTGGTTGTGAAGTTAAAGGAATACTTTGAACGAACGAACACTTTACAATACATAATAATATCAATCAAGTACTGATACAAACTTGAATTGATTTATCGTGAGTATCGAGTACAGAGTCTTATGGTTCCATAACTAGTTACGTCGCGATGACAAATGTCAAAACGGGCCTATTACTTTTTTCCGACTATAGTTATATTGACAAACGTACGACTATCGTACGATAGCCAGACGATAGCATTGTTAAGCATATCGCTTTCAAATTCTGTTCACGCATGCATTCGATTAACACGACGGTGACAAAACAAAAAACACAGAAACACAATCGAAATAAAAACACAAGTATCGTATGAATGTAACGCAATACCCGTGAGCCGGGAGTCGACCCTGCGACCACCGACACCTTGGCTCATTGCCTGCACCGCAATTTACGCTTTTGTTGATTTTATTTTTGGAATATTAACGGTATTTTTGGGGTTCCTAATAAAAAAAAACCTTATAGTATCACCTTATCATAACCGAAAATAATATGTAGAAAGACTATAAACGGTTTTTTTATTAAACTGCAAGTAGCAGTACGTTACTAAAGTCTGCTAACCCGGATAGCAGCAGTGTAGCGGGTCAAAGATCCATATCGTTTCTAGTTAATAGGGAGAATGATGATACTGATGAAGTTTTGTGGATAATCTTTTAGACAGAAGCCAAACCAAACCAGATGAAATTCCAAAAATATAAATTTCCCTGCCGGGTATTGAACCTGTGACCTCTTCTGCTTATAAGACAAAAGCGATCACCATTGTCCCGGTGTGGCCGTTATGTATGCATGCCACAGGCCGTTTGTTTCTTTATTTTACTATGCGGTTTTGTTTTGTTTAAAAAACACTAAAACAATCACCTACCCCTTAGTTCTAAACATATTCTGATCCCTTTTGTATGGGGTTTATTACACAGATGCTGAGTTGCGGTAACCCCACACAACTTCACGAGTTCTTATAAAGTTGAAGCCACACTATGCTCTAATAGTATAACATAATACACGTATAAGTAAGTATCCACGTTTACACAAATCTTTACAAGGTGGCGCTGATTTTTATATGACTTATAAAAAAGGAGCTTCTCAATTTGGTTTTATTAGAAAAGTAGGTACTGGTACTTTCCGTGCTTGTATATAAAAAGCAATACGAAGTAAATAGATCGTTTGCATAGTAACATTCTACATTTTACTTGGCAGCGACTTAAAAATGTTGTAGAAAAATATTTATTTTTTTTGTCGAAAAATTTATTTCAACCAATATTTTTATAATTATCTTTGGTTCTTAATGACTGTCCAGTATTATATAAAAGTAAATAACTTTATAAAATTTTAGTCTGCACATTTGAAGACGATATACCTTGTTACTTTTTTTAAATTTTAGAGGTCCGAAGCAACCAATTAATTAGCTTCATTTTAATTTAGAGCAACTAAGTGTATTAGCCCAAAGTGCTGGAATGGCGACCTCGCACCGGTAATCGCAGATTTGGTTTACCAACGAAGATGTGGACAGATGACAAACGAGTCACAGTGAGGCGCTGGCGGCTAGACCCCTGCGGCACGAAACCGTGATATTTGGAATTCCCCACAAAATACCTGGGTATGTACAGAACAAGAGGTACATTGGTTGACAAGACATGATGACGATGAGTATCCTTACTATAATATTATAAATGGGAAATGTAAGTATTTGTTTAGTATGTCCTTCATGTATGTGTTCATGTGTGTAGTATGAAGAACTTGATTATTGGCATCGAGTTAGTTGAAAACATAGGCTTCTTTTTATCCCAGGAAAACGAACGGTTTCCACGAAAACATAGTAAACGCAGACGTAGAACGCGGGCTGAAACAACTAGTTGAAAAGTAATTGATTATTTTTCAAGCTGATAGTGTGGAAGCAGACTTTATGCCACCAAGTGTTTCCAATAACCCCTTAACTGCGATTTATTACTCAAAATATCGGTTTAGAACGAATAAAACGTGATTTGTGCCCAATTTAATAATAGCTAATGAAGGGGTGAAGTGTTATGAAGTGTTTATTTTGGGCCAGTAACTTTCATCTTGTAATTGTTACGCAAGTGGTTATTGGATGAGTTGAATTCTTAACAGAAAGATTACGTAATTTTAACGTGGACTGTACAAACATAGCCTGTTGACTTAGAATTTCAAATGTCATAATTTCGTAGATTTATTGAAGGCAAGTTTCTAATGAGTACTTTTGTGAAGTACCGATTAATTGGTTGTTATGTTAAAGAGTTAAATTTTAAGTGTTGGTTTAATTACCTAATCAAAAGTTGGTAATTGGCTGAAGATGTCAACAATGAGGCACAAATGGGCCAGGTTTACCGTCGGCGACCGATGGGTGCTGGGGTCCCAAGATGCCAAGGTCCCGCACCGGAAAACGCAGCGTTGGTAGACCCCCGACAAGATGAACAGACACCATAACACTGGTGAGTGTTTTTTGTGTAGTGATTTCTACGTCAGCATTAATGTCAGTAATTTTATTTTCATTTTATTTCGCAGATATTTATGGACTTATTTTTCGTTTCATCGAGTCGGAAATTACAACGATTCTAAAGAAGTTTCACTTCAAAAACACAACTTGTCATCTCTTGTTTAAAGTGTCTGCTTGTAAGTAGATCGGACTGATAAAATCGCATAATAATTTTGGCGTCGGTGGTATTTGAACCGGGGTTTAATTAGCAAAGCACTCAAGCCGCGATTGCCACAAGGATGCGGGTTCAAATCCATTATTTTTTATATGTATTTTTAAATAATACCTTATTATTAATAGACAATAGAACCGTATCTAAAGATCCGATGAGCGTTTAAGATCAAACTAAAACACATCAGTGGTAAGCGGCGATACGCTCGCCATAAATCGTCAATATAATCCGTTTTATGCGGTTTATAGTTCGAAATATTGTTTTCAGAGGAATAAAGCTTGATTTGTGCCCATTACGACGAGCATAATAATAGTTAATGGACGCAAAGTGATTATTTTCGGCTCGTAACTTTTCATCCCTTAGCTGCTAATTAATCCTAAAACACGTAACTTCTACTTAATTAATCCTAAAACACGTAACTTCTACTTAGCTGAAGGGTTATTAAAAAAGTAGTTGGTGTTTTTAACCGTTTCCAAAACTGTAGTTATAGAGCTTTTTGTGACAGAGCTCGTCCGGGGATCTCATCTCTCACAAAACAGAAAAATTCTAAAGATTGTTAAACTTTAAAATGATGTTGGAAAAGAGCAATCCGCTGAGTTTCTTGCCGGCTCTTCTCGGTGGAATCTGCCTTTCGAACCGGAGTCACTACAAACAGACTGACTTGACGTTTCAAAAGTGCTTATTAATTAGGCCTACTTGAAATAAATGAATTTTGAATGAATTTTGAAGAATTAAATCCATGCTCATTGTATGAAAAGTTATTACTTAAAACCTACGCCTCGGGTTAATGGACCCAGGGTGGCACAGGACGTGTTTCTTGCATGCTCTGTGAAGTAGCTGGTGATGGGTTTCCCTTCTATGGTCAAGTGGGCAAATAAAAGAAACGTAAGGGACGAACGAGAAGGAAGGTAGGACAACGACGTTAGTGGTAGGCCAAATGGCAGGTACACTAACGTTTAGAAGGCAGGAGGGGTTTTTAGTCGATAGGAGTCCGGCACTATCCATAGGGATGTCCATGAGGATTTTCCCCTCCTAATATAAAAAAAAAAATAAAAATAAAAGAAACGTGTTTTTTTGGGTCCTTTAGCTTAATAGTTTTATATTGCACCTTCAATTTTTTTTATTCTACAGTTAGCCTCTGATTGTAATTTAATTCGGTGGTAATATGATGCAATCTTATTTGCAGTTGTAGTTTTTACGCTGCATCGGACCGGCACGCTAAATAAATAATAATAATAATAAATATACTACGACAAAACCCACATCGCCATCTAGCCCCAAAGTAAGCGTAGCTTGTGTTTTGGGTACTAAGATAGCTGATGAATATTTTTAAGAATATAATGCACAAAAATACTTATAATATACAAATAAACACCCAGGACACTCAAAAACATTCATGTTAATCACACAAGCATTTTCCAGTTGTGGGAATCGAACCTTAGACTCAGAAAGCAGGGCCGCTGCCCACTGCGCCAGTCGGCCGTCATAAATAACTAACGTCTAAATGGCTTGCTAACTCACTCACACCTCATTCTCACCCAAGCCGGGAATCGAATCCAGGACCTCCTACTTATTAGATAGCGCTCAGTCTTTGCCACGTTCATAAATCACTGTTATCTACTGTTCTAATTACCAGGAGCCTTATTACCCCGAGTATTACACGCAAGAGTTATTGTCGCACAAATAGAATTATCAGTACGAGATGCGTTATTATTGTTTTCAATTACGCGCGCAATGAACTAGCGGTTGTTTGGATTACCTTGGGACGTGGGTTTGATTCTGAGAAGTCAAGAGTTGAGTTTTGAGCTTTATAGTAACGTCGCTAAAGAAATCTAACGTTCGGTTAGTCAAAACTTCTTCTTTATGCCCTTTTCATCAACATCGTCAAAATTATCAACCACTCACTTTTGCTCGCGATTTACGTCCTCATTACGTCCTCGTACGCGATTTATGCATTACGTGCATAGAGGTGCCCTGCTACATAACTCCGGAAAGTTAAAAGTGTGTGCTGGGGATTAAACTCGGTCACTGCATTGGAAGCTACCACTAGCCTATCACCGCTTTATTAGGCTATACGATACTCGCGAAATCACCTGTTCCCAGCTAATATAAAAAGCATAAAAAGCCAGTCAAATATGCGCTACATAATTAGAAAACTAAGTATAAATATTCGGAATAAACATTCTGCCGTATTGAAGTAAAAAACACAGTTAATGTAACCAAGCAAAAATGTGGAAACGATAAAACAAGAGTTATTATTAAAATTTAATAAACAATGCTAGCAATGGTCATAGTGTATTATACGGCAGTTGTTTTGTATTTAAAGACAGCCTGCATTGCCAGACCGGTGAAATGTCCTATGTAAGACCATTCCACCCTATTCCCCATGTTTGAGACACAGGTTTTACTGGTGTCCCGTCAGCATCCTCCACTGAAACCTCATAGGCTGAGGGTTTTAAAAAAGACTCCTTAAAACTTAGCAAATTTGTATATTTCTTTTATATACTTATTACATCCAATGTTCTGGAACGTTTTTAATGATTTTTTTTGTCTATATTTCAATGCGATCCTGGAACTGGCGGGTCTACTAGCATATTTAAAAAAAACAGTAATGGATCTGCTAATAAAAGGTGAGTAGCTGGTGATTAATTGTATAATTTTTTTTATCTCTATCTTGCATCTGTTATTTGATACTCGAATGAAGAAGACAAAACATTGGAACTTTACAACGCTTATTAGTAATGGGATAAATAAACCTATGATATATGATTATATCTGTAATTTATTTTCACTCATACCTAATGCAAAACTTCAAAGTCACTCTGAATAAAATTGTCGGCACTCAAATTTTTAGCACCGACGTCGGATTCCGCCGCTGTAGGTATGAAAACATAATGTTACGAGAGCCGACTTCCACCATATAAAGAAGATGCTTATTTGATGTGTATTTTAAAATTAGATCATTATTTGTTGAGTTGTGGTAGCCAATTTTTACTTGTAATGAACACTTAAGAAATATTCAGTAAAATAGAAGTCACTAACTGGCCTAGTGTAAACTAATATATACAGCATAGCAGCTACGCCATATTTGCGTCATGTGTGATGTGGCATGTGTATGATTTTTAAGTTCTTAATTATAAATCAGTGATTTGCAAATGTTTTGAGAATTCTAGTTATTTACATATATATATAAATCATACTGATTTATTTGATATGTTATCATGTTTTAGTTAAATGCTTCTTCGTTAAAAGTTGTCACTACAAGTTTGGTTGATATTAAATAATAAAATAGTAATTATTTGCTGTTTGTAATTTACTTATTCCTGTAAAATTCTAAAATAAATGTTTAATGTTTTACCGAATGGATTATTCACTCTTTAGTTTGTATAAAACATCTCGGAAACTAATATCTTATAATACTGGCCTGTTTTCTTGTCAACGGTATCTAAGCCGTATAAACGTAGGAGGATTGGATTGTCAAACGTATTTTTGTAACAAGAATTAGTAGAAGGAAACTCTGCTTGATAAAAGAACAATTGTAATCAGTAAAAAAGTTTGCATTTACATGTTAAAGTATTTAATTATGTAAGTGTTGTTATTATATATATTAGTTTATTTTTGTATTTATTTATTTATTATATTATTCACTTTTTATCTATTTGTGTACACTAGTTTATGTATTGGCATGTAGTTATTCGCATGTATGTATTTTAATATTTGTACCACCAGCAGTCTATTCTCCTCTTCTTTTTTTTCCTAATTCTAAGGTTGCCTGGCAGAGATCGCTATTAAGCGATAACGCCGCCTTTTGTATTACTAATTCTATCGATGTTTCTGTTTTTGTTATATTTTAAATATGTTAATGTTGTGGTATACAAATAAAGAGTTTAATAATTAATAATAATAAAAATGAGTATTATTTAAGTTCATCCCCATGTCCGCTAACGATATCAATAAATAAAGTGCAAATTAAAACAGACCTAGTTGTGACTCAAAAAGTTTCGCAAAAAAAAACCGTTTTAATGATTATCTGTTCAACACACTTGTATGTTAAAACGATTGCAACCTAACTTACACAGCTATAAAATATGCATGAGCATTGTACCAACTATCTGGTTGCTTACTTCCATGAAAATATAATAGAGAAGATATTCGCGTAAAAGTACACCTTGTTGCGATGGTGTACTGGTGGTTTTTCTTTGGCAGGGATACCCAGCTGCGTTTTGCTACGCCGTATATGGTAAAACGTTTATGAGCTAAGACCAGGCCCAGCTGTGCCGTTATGGCGCGCGTTTTTAGGCGGCCTTGAACCAAATGTGAGCTATGAACTAGGTGGCGCACAAGCACCAAAATAATTTAGGACTGTGAAGACCGACCTCTTTGGCGTAGCGATGTTATGAGTTTATGATCCCCAGCACGGGAAAAGGTCTGTCTTCAGCCGTGGCTGGCTAACATCTTACCGACAAAGACGCGATATTGTGTTCTGATACGATGCCGTGTAGAAATAGATAAAGGTTTGATAATAATAATTGACGGACCAAATATATGGGTCACCTTGTTGTATATGAAAACCTTGCCTATAAACGGAGCAACAGTTCGCAGGGCATGCAAGGATAACGACTTGTGTTGCCACTCTGCATCCGTCAACCTGAGGCGTAAGTGTTTAGCTTCACGTGCCTGTAATTACACCACCAACCATGCTCTTCAGGTTGGAATACAACAATGCTGCTAAGCGGCATAGTACTAAAACATATGATCATTGGACATCTAAAGGAACGAACAAAACAGAACTTCTTTTAGCACTTTAGCTTCCGGTTTAATGCTGCAATCGTAGTCACCAAATTATGAATGAATGAATGAATACACTTTTATTGTACACCAAAGAAAAAAAGTAGTTACATAGATATAAATACATATCAAGAGAGTAAAATTTGGTGGCCTTATCGCTACATAGCGATTTCTTCCAGGCAACCAATGGCGTAAAAAGAAAAAACATAGAAAAGAGGTAGGTGGTACAATAAATAATATTTAAAATTATACAAATATATAAATAATATATATATATATACTATAATATATATATATATATAAATATATAACATAAATACCATAATTATATTATCGAAAAAGATAAAAAAGTATGTGGGTCAGCGCCGACGCACGACTGGACTCCTTAAGTAAGATTGTCTAAACATACGCAAAAAGAGTTTATTTAACTGAATAAAGATTAATACCATATGAAAGGTTAAATTTAAAATCATGTGCAATTTATTCACACACGGCGGAAGTGTAACTTCTGAAAAGTAGCCTACGAGAGATTGAGGTGGATGTAGAGTATCAGAACTATTAGGATAAATGTAATGTTTATTATTTAGTTTCCATGGTAACTAAAATAGAAAAAAAAAAATTTAATGTTTCCTATCTCACTTTGCCCATACATTTATGTGTTTGTTTCTTAACCTATATAATATACGTTTCCTTGGTAACTTAAATAGGAAAAATAAGTTAATTAAACCAAAGCGACGTTGCATGTTTGCGCAACACATTTGCCGGGCATGCAACGTCGCAAAGCGAAAAAGTAACGAAGTCATTCATCAGTAGATTTTACTCCTCACATTTTTCTCATACCGGGCGCTTGATATATGAAAATCGATTCTTAAGGAGTAAACTCCAAAAATACACTTTCCAAATATTGGATAGTATCAGGCGTTACTTTGCGGAACTCCATGATATACTATGAAAATTAAGCTATATTTGCCATACTCCGCGAAAAGCAGGAGATTCTGTATGGTGTAATTTATAATTGCTTCAATCTTTATTCTCCACACAAAACAGATCTTCAACAATGTACTGTCTATGCACGTTTCGCTCCGACACCGGAGTATACTTAGGAGTTGTTGTTTAAGAAACAATTTAACAATGCCGAAGATCTGTTTGTTGTGGAGTACAAAGATTTAAGAAATTATAAATAGCACCATACAGATACTCCCGCTTTTTGCGGAGTATAGCAAATGTATTTTAATTTTCATAATAAACTTTCCTATAATTTAATAAGTATTGTCACCGCAAATAGCGTGTACCAATCATGTCATACCTTTTGACTACCTTGTTCGGGGCTACGACTTCATGGCACGCGTCAATTGAACAATTATCGCAGTATCTATGTAATGGTTTTGCAATAATCGCCGGTACACGACGTTAATGTGCCTTGTTAACTCCAATTGAATAGAAGTGGAGCTATATTGGACATAATTAGCTTATTATTAAAACTAGCTACGATCGAGACTTTGGCCGTGTTTATTGTGGATTTTTGAGTGTAACTTCTTTAGAATCGTTGTGATTTCAAACCGGATGCAACGGTAAAACGACAGGTAACAGACACAAATACAAAAATGTGTAGGATGAAGCCGGCAAAGAATGAGACAGAAATATACATACTATTTTATCTGTTTTTTTTCCTATTTAAGTTACAGAATAATATCTAGATAAAGAAACAAACCCATAAATGTATAGGACAGAGTAGGATAGAAAACATTATACATTTTTTTACCTATTCTAGTTACCATGGAAACTAAATAATAAACCTTACATTTATCCCAATAGTTCTGATACTCTACATCCACCTCAGTCTCTCGTAGGCTACTTTCACAAGTTACATTTCCGCCGTGATTGAATAAATTGCACAAGATTTTTTTTTTTTTAATTTATATTATTACTTGACGGTAAATGTGCAAATTGCCTGTAACCTCAGCAAGACTTCGAGGGCATGCAAGGAACACGCCCTACATATACAAAGTGCCGCCCTGTGTCCGGCAGCAATGCTGTTTTGCGGCTGAAATTAGCATGTCGGTAGTACTCCAAGGACGAAACCAAAGATGTTATCAATCGACCATTAAAAATCATTTCTTAAATATAGTTCAACGGGTAGTCAGATTCTGCCCGTGACATCCAACTTGACATCTCGTACCTACGCAGTCCCGTCGTGACCACGATCCATCCAAACGGGTTCGAAATGTCGACAAATCCAAAATATTATCGTGGTATGTGCCCGTTGAACTATATTTAAGTAATGTTGATAACCACAAAAATCTTAATTTCAAATCTTTAATCATTAAAAATCAGTTAAGAACATCAGCTATCTAGCTAGAATTATGTAGGTATTATGTAGGATACAGGCGATTAGGTTTTAGAGGAATTTGCAGTGTCCAAATAAACTAACGTGATTTGATGTGCATTAATCCTAAATTCGACGGCAGCGACCATGCTTTCTGAGTCTAAGGCCGTAGGTTCGATTCCCACAACTGGAAAATGTTTGTGTGACGAACACGAATATTTTTCGGTGTCTGGGTGTTTATATGAATTCATTAAAATATCATCAGTCATTTTAGTACCCATAACACAAGATACGCTTACTTTGGGGCTAGATGGTGATTTAAGTATTGTCGAAATATATTAATTTATATTTATTACTTTAAATTTTAGTAGTATAAATAATGAAATAATAAAAAAAGCAATCCACAACTGTGGGTCAGTAGTAAACTATGTAGTATCAGACTTAAATTATGTGTGAAACCTGTGCATGTTATTGCTCCGGCATCCTGCTTAGCGGCAGAAATTAAAATGGCGGTAGTACTTCCCGTGACGTCATATCTTTTTTCTGACGGAAACAAACCGTTCCGTCTCAAAAAGCTCTACTTATACTAAAATTACCGTTTATTTGTTCGTCATTTCTTACGCAACATAACATCTGATAGTCATAATGTTTTGCATTCAGATAGAGTTAAAAAGTGGTGGTAGGCTAATTTTTATCCGAAATAAATACACAATTCCTATTGGGTTGCCATAATCTGTTAATAACGCACGTTTTCGTCTTAAATCACACGCCAATTGGATTTGAACATTTGATTGCGTGCTTACGGAACGGGTTGAAGATTTGAACTAAGTTTAATAAGTTGCTATGTAACTGTTTGGATGGCGACGTTTAATCGTCCAATTACCCAGCTCTAGAACTCTCCGGTATGTTTACAGATCAATCGGAAAATTGGGGAATTGGGCTGCTTTAAAGTTTCTCGTCCAATTTATAGCAGTTAGTCGACCTAGCTGTAGCTACAACTATCCTATAGCGGTTGGTACAGAGTTCGCCCGCTGGGAATCTGATTAACATTCTCTGACGGTTTATAAATAGACGGGATGTACGTTAACATAATTGAACTTTAAAACAGCAACGGCACTCGTTTGCCTAAATTAAACCTACAGTGGCAGAACTTGACGTCGATGCTAATGTAGTCAAGTGGCCATCAATCACAGTGATGTGCGTGTCTCTAAAAATTGTTTTTGTTCAAATATTACCTAGTCCCATTCCTTTTTTTTCCACTTCCAGTTAACCCTTGACTGCAATCTCATCTGGTGTTAAGTGATTATATAGTCTAACATAGTAACGGGCTATACTTTCAAAGGCATGGCATTTACATTAAATCCATCCCTTATTACCTTATCGCGGTGCCTACGCGATATCGTGCCGGAACGCTAAATCGCTTGTCAGCAAGTCTTTGTCGGCAGGGTGCTAAATAGGCACAGCAAGTCTCCCACCAGGGAAATTTCAGATTTAAATTTCCAGATCCTCTGCAGGCTGATCGAACCTTCTATTTAAAACCACAGCGCTCACCGCTACGTTAGGTAAGTCGTAACCGTAATAAAAGAGAATGTGCTACTAAATTAATACCCGGCAATATTATAACCAATATGGATTGTGCGACGCATCTACATTTGTGAAAAAAATCTTTGTACTCTACTCACAGCTACCTTACATACAACATGTACCGTGCTTCGAACTTAAAAAGGCACTAAAGTCTGGTTCAGTTCCTGTAAGCGCAATTCCTTACCATATAAATCAAGTCTTACCAGTTTGTCTGTTTGATTGCGTTCACAACTAAAGGTGTTTAATCATGCAACCCCTAGTAAGTACTATGATGCTTTTTTAACTTACTAAATAGGTGCTACTCATATTGTTGGTACTGGAGAAAATAGAAGCTGGAAGGGCATTCAAGATCCTTGCGGTGCGAATCAGAAACGAAGATGCGAAGATGATAATGCTTCGCACGCGTCCATGGTACGAGTATATCAACCACGTAGAGATGCAGATCCTTACGGTGCCTCGCGGTGCGATGGTAAAAAGGTAGGGGGTAACTAGATCAAACACTTCTAGAGCACACTCTCCGAAATATATCTTAAAGAATACCGAAAGGCAGGCAACCTTGCGGCGATGCCCAAACTCTGAAGTTTTTTATTGCCTTGGTAACCGATGAGCCTTCTAGCACGGCGATCCACTGAATCCAAGGCATCTGGCTCACGGAATCAGCTGGCTACTACGGAAACAAAACTAACTCGAAACGTTGACATTAAGAACTAATAGTTCATAATAGCTTTCATCATCAGCCTCTCATGTCACACTGCTTGATACTGGCCCCTCCTCTAATAGCAAGAAACTATTTTGGCCCGAAATAAAAATATTTTTTTATATTTCATATTTGATGGACCAAGGAAGTGACCCTTTTGATGGTAAGTGGAAAACCATCGCCTATAAACAGAGCAACACTACACAGAGCATGCAAGGAACACATACTGACCTGCAAAGTGTTGGCACTGTGTCATATGCCCGTAAACATTGCTACAATGCTGCTTAGCGGCAGAAATAAGCATAGTATTTCCCCGGACGAGCTCTGTCATAAAAAGCTCTACTACTACTAAAACAAACACAAACAAACAAATCTTAGTAGAACATGATATAAGTTTTTGTAATATTATAAATGCGAAAGTATGTTTCGCCCTTGCTTTACGCTCTGACTGAGCAATTTGATTTTTGGAAAATAGTTGAAAAAAGGAGAGTAATATAGGCGAAACAAACGCTTAGATTATAGTTGGTAGAATACAATAGATAGGTACACATTTCTAGAGAGGCTGTATCTCTAGAAGAAATGTGACCCCGTGCGCCGATCACATCGGAATGCGTGCAGTAGTGAAACTGCGTGGGTGTCTCAGCTCTCGTTACCAGACTGGCACACGGATACCGATAGGTGGTAGTGAGTAGCAAATGGGGTGGTCTACATTCTTACCTAGCTGCTGCGTAATCAATTACTACCATACACCTGCGTAGTAGTTTTAAAACTTAAACTAAAACAACATATCTTTAAACTAAAACTAAATTGACGGGTTCTTTAAGTAAACCAACTATAATATTATTTTAATAGTTTTTTGACGGCTAACTGGGGTAGTAGGCAGCGACCCTGCGTTCTCAGTCAAAGGTTTCATTCCCACAACTTGAAAATGCTTGTGTCATGACAATGAATGTTTTTCAGTGTCTGGGTGTTTATCTGTATATTACAAGTGTTAAGTCAGTTAGTTAGTTTAAGTCAGGCATCTTAGTAACCATAACACAAGCTACGCTTACTTTGTTGCTAGATGGCGATGTGTGTTTTGTCATAGTATATTTATTCATATTCCCTACAATTTTCTTCAAGGGTATGTTTATTGCTATGTGCATAAACCCAGAACAAATTGGGGTGATTTTTAGATACCTACCCCAATTTGTTCTGATACTCAGTACCGGCACGGAGTTTATTAAGATACCTCGGAGAGCACTTCAAACTGTCCCTTCGTATTTGTTTAACTATTAATATTATCACTAACATTTCGTCATATCAACCCAGTATCAGCCCACTATAGGGTACGGGTCTCCTCCCACAATGAGAAGGGGTTAAGGTCGTAGTTCATCACGCTGGCCCAGTGCGGATTGGTGGACTCCACACACCTTTGAGTACATTATCGAGAACTCTCAGGCATACAGGTTTTCACGATCCTTCACCGTTGAAGCAAGTCATATTTTAATTACTTATATACATACCTCTCTGGGCTATCACCGCTTCACTAACACTATATTCACTAACCTTTATATTGCTCATATTTCTTAAATTTTATTTATTTGTATGTTGTATGTATAGATGCGCCCGCGCCATTATAATCTCGAACTAACGAATATTGCTTATATTTTTATGAATCTCCAAAGTTACGAACATAACTTCCAAATTGAATTATTTAACGATCAAACGACCGGTCGTTGTACACGTAAGGAATAATTTAATTTATTTATTCAACTAATTTATCTCATAAATAATTAAGGACTTTTACAACGCACGACTAACACTAGGCTGCCATTACTGCCTGGCGCTGAGAATTTCTGAAACCTCTTATAGGTTGCTATGGTTGTGTCTTTGTCTCTAGTTTTTAGCACAAAGAAGATCGATTTGAATTTTATTGTGTCGATGATTATTTGTGAATGAAGTTATTCGTATTAATTAAATATAGCATCTAGTTGTTCTTATTAATATAGCATCTTAAAAGTGCTCTGGACAAATATATAATCTTAGTTAAGACGAATGTTTATTTTTATATAAGAAATTGAAGTAAAATTAAAACGTCAAGTAGTCCGCAAATAGCTTATTAGAATGGTACAGAAGTCTTTTATGTAGTGAAAAAGATATACGTTTTACAACTGGATGCCCACTGTGTTATACCTACCAATGCATAGGTACGTTTAAACAATGTGTTAAAATACACCTGGTACAGCGATGTTACTCTACAATTCATGAATTTGCAAAAGGACAGTTTATTGTAAGACTGATGACTTTGACAAAGAACAACTGCTGAGTTTCTTGCTGACTTCTTCTCAGTAGAATCAGTTTTGCGAACCGGTGCAGTGGGAGAAAACTACAAACGACAGACTTGGAGTATCAAAAGTGTTTATGCCAACTTGAAATAAATTAATTGGATTTGAATACGTCCTGTCACTCATGTCCTGCGATGATTTCTACCACGGATCGGCTCGCATTCGTCCCGCAGAGGTCAAAGGGCCCCGCCAGACACATGTCGCAGCGGGAGATGGCGCGAGGCGTCCGGACGAGGCGATAGTAATCGATACCCGCCGAGTATTCGCTTTCTCGAATATTTACGGTCGTCCGCAGCCCGTACGATTCGATAATCTTTTTATTTTATACTGACTCACTGCCTACGCGTGGCTTCATAACGCCGTAAGATAATATTTTTATTATTATATACCGCTTGTACTTACCTATTTCAAGTAAGCAGCAAATGCTTCGGACAGTGCGTGTTGCTGGTGATGATGCTGCGGAGGTGCTATGGTGTGGCTCAAACGTAGATGAGGACGTTCCTGTAAGAGCACAACAATTAATACGTATTAACCATATGTTACACGAACTTTTGTTAAGAGAAAATCAAAATTACATAAGAAGCAAGGATAAATTATTTATCGATTTTATATAAGGAATTTAATATTCGGTATCAGCCAATCAGAAGGCCGTCCCACTATAGTTAACTAACCTGCGCGAAGCTACACTCACAGCTAACTTCCGCAACGACATTGCGTTTGAATCGGACTGTAGGTACCTCTACAGGTTTTTAGCCCGCACCGATTGGTCAATCCTTTATTTTCGGCAGCGAATATCGCTAGAGTATTAGCTTATATAGCCATACAAAGAATAAACAAACATACACTTAGGCTATAGTTTGATGACTAAACATTTTTCTGAAAGAATAAATAAATAAATAAAATAAATACACTACGACAATACGCTATCTAGTCCCAAAGTAAGCGTAGCGTGTGCCATGTGTACTAAGATGAAGTATAAATATTTTCATGATTAATTTACATTAATACTTATAATATACAGACAAAACCCAGACACTGAAAACATTCATGTTCATCACACACACATTTTTACAGTTGTGGGAATCGAACTCCCATATATTGTACTAGCGGACCCTCGCACTTCGTCCGCGTATGAGTCAAACGATAAGCTAGAATATATCTGATGGTATCATTATAATCATCGTGGCTATCTATGTACCTACTATTATTTATTGTGGTATACCGAGTTAGTGAGTTTTCATTATTTTAGGAGATACATACATACATACATACATCCATACATCCATACTCACAAACTTACGCATTTATAATATTAGTAGGATGGTACGCATACATTCGATCGTTGACCCATATGCCTTGCGTCTTGCTGTTATTTGTGAAGAGTTATGTCCTTTATCTCCAAAAATAATTATCAGATCTTTATTAAATTAAGACAATAAATGCTTGATAGTATACACTTTCAAATGAAAAGAGAACTATTATATTCGGTTAAAATTTAACGGAGGTATGACGTAAATTTGATAAAAATTTTCGTCCCATTTCCCGGAGGAAACTTATTGTTTATCGGGATAAAAAGTATCCTATATGTTGATCAGGGATATCAGCTACCTCTATATAAAATTTTATTTAAATCCGTTCTGTAGTTCTTACGTGATGCCCGGACAGACAGACAGACAGACAGACAAAATTTGAATAAAAATCGGTTTTGGACTCAGTGTCGATTATAAAGCTTCCCCTTATAAATTAGAAATTTTCCAGTTACAGTTTTATTATTAATATTGATAAAAGTAACGATGCTATGTTACTGGTGGTTATAAGGTAGTGGGCTAACCTATTAGGGATACGGCAGGAAAAAAAAGCCCCTAAGCCTCGGAGAAAGCCTCTACGATCACGAAAGATTAAAGCCAATTTCCACCGCTTCCTAATTTTTGAGGAGTACGAGCCTCCACTAGGCCCACTGGTGCATACTGATTCCCCGTTTGATTAGCATGACAAACAAACACACGCCACAGGCCCGTGAGGTGAACGCACCGAGATGAACATTTACATGCAAACGCGGTTCACACGTCACGACCTTTAAAATGTCGTGTGTAAGTAAACGTAGGAAGACTTATTCGTTGTGTAACACACTTTTTAAAGCGTGGTGGTAATCACGTCATTACTCGTTGGGCGTATCACGAGTTCGACACTTCTCCCTGCTGAACCTTACTATAAGATTTGCTCGCACGCAATCCAGGAGTCATTAACGAGTATGAATCGCCAAAGTAAAAATGAACCTAATGACACCCTTGTTAGAGTCGCAAATCCTGTACTTCTGATTTTTGTTTTACAAACGTTCTGTTAAAAGCATTAGCTAAAGAATTGTAGGCAAATACGATATTTTACTCTGATACTGAAGTATCTCCATACTCGAATACGACTAATCGATTGCGAGCGTGCAAATCTTGTACTGACCACCACAATACTACTTGGTACCGCGGGTTTACCGGCTTTAAAGATTATTATCACATGTAAAAGTTAAAGTCAAAGTCTAAAGTTAAAGTCAAAGTCAAAGTCAAAAATATCTTTATTCAAGTAAAATATCTTTATTAAGTTTATCTTTATTTAGTTTATTAAATATCTTTATAGGTGGCACTTTTGATGCGTACATTAGATGAGAATTACACCGTAGTGTGATTGATGATGGCGATAACCATATTCGTAAACTTAAAACTAAAGCTACGAGGGTTCCAAACGCGTCCTGGTCTAAGAAGAAGCCCACAACAATCTATGGTGTTTTTTTATTTATCACCATCTCACATTGTCATGTCAAGTTTAGATCAAATTTACGACCCAAAACAAGGTGCCTATATAAGCAAGTCAATCCTGAATTCTACTTGCGATTTATCTCTAGATAAATCGCAAGTAGAATTCAGGATGCAGAACGCTGTTTGGTGGCCTTGCTTTAAGTAAAAATAACCGGAGCCAATCTTGACGTGCTCTCAAAATAAGAATTTATTGGCAGAAAAACCTAAAAATAACTAAATATGTTTGGTTCGACACAGATATCGAATGTCAACCATTGTGATGCCTGTCCGAACATTGGGATCTACACAAATAAAGAAGCTGAGTCAAGGCAGCAAACATGCCTTTATTTTTTCTAAGTTGTCTTATTGTGTGAACAATCTTTTCATTATTTTTAGTTTAATGCGGATGTTTTCACACCACAAAAAAAAAAAAAAATCTCTGTAAGACTATATTTAACAGTCACACACACACACACACAGTTATATAGGTCAAGTAAGAAAAAATAGAGTATAGGTACTTTTGCTTAATATTTGCATAACTGCAAAATAATAGAATAGAATAAAAAAAATTTAATCTTATTGCAACAAAACACAAAAAAAAATCGCAACGTAGGTAGTTTTTTGTGGGGAAATACTCGTGAATACCACCGCGCCACAGGGTCCGAAGGTTAGGTCGGACTCCTACCGGCTAAAACCTTACAGAGTTCCAACCTGTATCCTGGTGGCTGGTCCAAGGGACCCTTTTGAAGACAATTTCCGGATTAGATTAATGATTAAATTTGGGGCGTGTTATATTACCTAAGCTTTTTTCGGGCTCTTCTTAGACCAGGGCGCATTCGGAACAATTCCAGCTTTAGTTTTAAGTTAACGAGTGAGCAGTTATCACCATCACCGCCCAAGGTACTAATATATTTATGAACGCTTCATAAGTGCCCGTGATAGGTCTACATGAAAAAAACCTTTTTGAATTTGAATTTGAATTTGAATTTACGAGTATAGTTGATTACCTTACAGCGAAGAAAATTAAGTCAAGTCAAGTGAGAAGTCTACCAATCCGCACTCGGCCAGCGTTGACTACGGCCTTAACCCCTTCTCATTGTGGGAGGAGACCCGTGCCCTGAAGCGGGTTGATATGATGATGATGATGATGATGATGAAGCAAAGGAAGGATAATGTGGTATCTCTAAAGTAGTTTAGCTATAAACACAGCATATGTCTCGGTGAATGTTCCGAGATGAACATTTCCATGCAAATGAGCACAGTCAACGAGGCAGGTTCACACCTCGCGCCGATTGGTTACAAATTGATGGCCGTATTTATTGGAAGCCTTATATATTTAAATTGATATTTTTTATTTTTTTAAGTCCATAAATGCCATAATGGTGTAGTGTTTCAAGCGAGGAGCGTATCTTAGCAATATCTTATCCATTAATAAATACCGATTTAGTATTTGAATAAAACTTTACTGGCTTATTGGAATCATCTAAATTAAGGTAAATCCTTATTATGTACAGATTATAGCTGTTTGTTTTCCAAATTTAAAAAAAGATCAAGAGATTTCAAACCTGTTGATTGTAATAAGGTTCATTTGTGTTTGCAGGTTGTGGATAGTCTAAAAGAAAATACGTATGCACTTTGTCAAGGTTTAATCGCGACTGGTTATTAGTATTTCACATTATTTAATTGAGATGGCTATGCTTGTGTGCGCTGTGTGTGAATAATAGGAGAATGTTTGTTAACTGAAAGTATGAAAGAAGACGTGTAAGTTGAACGTTTGACGTGTAATACATAATACATGTACATAATATATATGTATGTCTCTATTTAGTTCCTATTCCTGTTCCTATTTTTTAATGCCTAGCTAATATTATAAAATGCGAAAGTGTGTTCGTTTGTTTGACCTTTCTTCGCCCTTACTAAGAAACCAATAAAGTTGTTTTTTGGCATAGAGTTAGTTGAGTTGTTAGTTTTAGTCTAGTGGGAGGCTTCGGCCGTGGCTAGTTACCACCCTAATGACAAAGACGAGCCACTAAGCGATTTAGCGTTCGGGTATGGTGTCGCGTAGAAAACGATTAGGGGTATGGGTTAAATATAACTGCCATACTCCCTAACAGGTAAGCCCGCTACCATCTTGAACTGCAGGGCAAAGGGCTCATTTGTAGTGCTTTAAAAAAAAAACAGCGCACTTTGCCTGCATGAGCAAAAGCCCGCAAAATATTTTTAATAATCTTCGTCGTAAAAAAGAGGAACCAAAGAAAAACATACTAACCTCCAGACCAACTAGACAGTTGGTCAGCTCCCTACTTAAAACAATTCTTACAAAAGTAACGTACTTAATTACAATTATGCCACACTCGAGTGTAAAATGTGTCATTTAACCCGTTTTTTCTGTCGCATTTCTCGTCGGTCACGAAACATATTATCATTTCTGAAATTACCTTTTTAAGAATGCATGAGGTGGTATATATACATAATGTATTAGTAATTAATAAACTATAATACAAATACGTTTCTTTGTCCTTCATTCGTACGGCAACGGATCGACGAGTCTTTTTGCAACGATATACTTTGATAGTTTTATAACCGAGTAGTGACATAATAAAAAAAAAATTAAAAAAAAATATTTCGGTAAGAAATAAAGTGGTATCAATATATCGCTGAAGACTCTTTTAAGAGTAGTATTACTACCCCTGTATCAGAAGATTCAGCTATTCCATTACAATTAAAATAAACTTAACAAATTACATTAAAATGAAGGTAGGTAAACAAACAAAACAAGAGATACAATGATATACAAAAGGACAGACGTGTTATACAGAAATTTCGATGATAATAAAAATTACGACCTTCAGTGGCGTGCACTTCATACATGCACAAAAGCACTGCATACCCTAAAATGGAAATAAAGCCCGTATAAGAGGAGGATTCTTACCATTTTATGCAATTTTCCTGCTGTATGCATACCCTCATAAGAAACGTGTGCACGCCACTGACAACCTTGATAGGTTAAAGCATTAAACAATATTTGCGTGTTTCCGCACTTTCCGCAATTCTACGTAGAGATAGCTTGCATCCTAAAATGATAAGATGCGCGCCACGAGATAAATTTGTCTATCTATTTTCTCGCCTCGTCTCATAGGACGAGAAAATGATAGATATAAATATCTCTCACCAACAAAAATTGGGCCACAATGACAAATGAGTGCAAATTGTTGTACTCATATTAACGATTAAAACCTCAATATATTCCAAACACATTGTCGAGTTACAACGAAAGTACACTTTAAAGACATTTGTTCCTAATACTGCCGTGGATTATGATACACCATGAATTATTCAGGCTTCCAAGAACAAAACATACGATTTCATATTTCAGTGGGTCCCGTTTTATCTAGCGTAGGTTTTTAAACGAGCATTTCTTGTATATTTACATAAAGGTATCGAAATACACAATCTCCGAAGCGGCTCTAGAGATTTGGATGAAGCTTTGTATTTAGATAAGGTTTGTCTATATAGTACTACTGAAAACCACAATCAGGGTTTTTTTTCTTTTTGGTGTTTCTGCAGCGCGCATGCGCTGCCTAAATTGTTAAAGTTTCGATAAAATCATGTTCACAAAGTTGTTTGTCTTTAAAATTTCTATAAATAGTCCGCAACAGCATATACCTATATTTTAAGGTTGACTTATACGCGGACGAAGTCGCGAGGGAGAGCTATTATTATATATATATATATAATGCTATTATTATAGGTATATGTGTCACATATGTTAGGTATTGAAATTATAAGCATTCGTAGCTCAAATAAACACCTGTATGTTTAAACTCATAAAACTCTAACTAGAAACATGACTCCGATATCAGTTCAATATCTGTTTAATATCGGACAGCTATTTCATCCCTACGCTTACAGACTATGCACAGTAAACAGCTTTTAAAGCTTATACAGATCACGCCAGTAGATTAGTCGAGTGGAGTGGTGCTGATTCGGCAACACACAAAATATAACTTTCAAATCGTGTCTCAAATTAATGTTATATAGGGAAAAATAATTAACTGAATATAACTCATTAATTTAACTGAATTGGCACTGTAAAATTCTGGCTGGCTTATTTTTAGAATGAAGTTATTAAAGCCTATTCAGATTTAATATTGTTACAGTCTTTGGTCTTGGTAAATATTGTCAAGCAATTACTGTTATCTAAGTAAAGATGTAATCATAAACTTATATGGTGAATTGGATATTGGTTAGTGATACTTTAATAATAGGTACAAATTCGTTTTTCATCAACATATAATCCCATGTATGGTTTCAAACCAGGTGAGTTAGCCCAAGTCATCATTTTAGTAGACTTTTATTTAAAAAAAAAATCCATCTAAATACAAATCCTCGAACTAAACACAATCACCTCTTTTATAATAAATTTTTTTTATTCATTTTAATTTAGTTAGTTAAAACTTGACTAAATTAGCGTAGTGTATAATAGCTTTAAGGCTGGTTTTGCTATCGAGGTTCCAAGAATAATGCCTAAGTATTAATTCTAAAAAGTATCCTTGCTATTTCGTACGAACTAGGAATAGAAAATTAACATTTAAATTATTATTATTTACGACTTCTATCCGCAGCAACATTTCGAAACAGTAGGAAGGTATCTAACAGTCAATCCGGTGTCTGTTTAGTGTTTAACTTGAGGCACTTTAACTAAATCAAGCTCGCAACTGTTCTTGTTAGAGAAGCAAGTTTAGGCTCATATCTTAGCGCCTTATTATACGTAGCATAACGACGGAATAGAGAAGTTTTTTTCCGCTCTGACATTTGAAAGGTGCTAAGTCAGTTGTGATGTGACAAATCACCGCATAACTAGTCCGGCGCTTTGCACCGTTTTACATCATCATCATATCAACTCATTTTTCCGGCTAAGTTTTTTGTGGGCTCTTCTAAGACCAGGGTGCGTTTGGAACCCTCGTAGCTTGAGGTTTAAGTTGGCGAACGGAGGAACATCATCCCCTTACAATTATTTAAACGCTTGAACGCTCGTATGAACGCTTCATAAATGCCAGTGATAGGCCTACATGAATAAAGAAATTTAGAATTATAATTAGAATTAGAATTTGCCGGCCCACTTCAGGGCACGGGTCTCCTACCACAATGTGAAGGGGTTAAGGCTGTAGTCCACCACGCTGGCCCGGTGCGGATTGGTGGAATCCATACACCTTTGAGAACACTATGTACTCTCAGGCATGCAAGTTTCACCGTTGAAGCAAGTGATATTTTAATTGCTTAAAACGCTCATAACATAGAAAACGTGCGTGCTCGGATTCGAACTGGGCCCCCCGAAAGTGAAGTCGAGCTCCTACCCACTGGGCTATCCCCGCTTCTTAATTAATAACACGTTTATTAAGTATTTAATAAGGAAATAAGAGTGAGAATGTAGTGCATATGAAGGAATCCAATTTTGCCGCGTTCCGGCTCGCAGTTTTTGCGACTCCTGCCGAAGGACGCGATCAACCCACCGCAAACACATCCACTTCAATAACATCGAACCATAATAAATTAAACTCGATATGTTATACCTGCAGCGCGCTCCGATATAATTCACGCAATCGCAATTAATTCAAGTGATCGTGCTAAACGCGGCTGATGCGACGCGGGGCGAGCGCGAGCCCAACCGAGCGAGGCTGACGAGCCGATTCGTAAATTTTTCCGTCTCAACGGTAAGCTCATAACAGATTGTTCGACATTTCCCTACTTGCACGCCGGGCGGAGGGTGGCTGCACAGAGGAACCTGCGCACAGAGCATGTAGTTTTTTTTAGTCTTTAACTTCTTCTTTTCTTCTTTTCATCATATCAACCCATTACCAGCCCACTGCAGGGCACGGGTGTCCTCCCACAATAATAGTGTTTTAGACCGTAGCCCACGCTGGTCCGCTGGTGGACTCAACGCGCCTTTGAAAACATTATGGAGAACTCTTCAGGCATGGTTTTCTCACGATGCTTGAAGTGATATTTTAATTGCTTAAAACACACATAACTTAAAATAGGTAGAGGTGAGTGCTGGGATTCGACTCGGCCCCCTGAAGATGTAACCGGAGTCCTAACCACTGGGCTATCGCCTATCACCGCTTACTTATTGCGCGTTTCATGCTTGACTGTAATAAGTGTAAAAAGGTTCTTGTTTTCCAACACTTTTATTATTTTATCAGTAGGTACATTTTCTGTCTGGATTTTTTTTATACTATGATGGACCAAGCAGATGTGTCATTTGATGGCCTTTAAACAGCACAAAGCTTTGCGGGGCATGCGTAAAGCAGGCAGACAGTAAAAAGCCGCCATTTGCCATTTATCTGAGGCGTTGGTAATGATTAAGAATAATTAAAGGCACTCAATTACACCTGCAACCACGCCGTTCAGACCGGAACACAGAAATTCTGCTTGGTGGCAGAAATAAACATAGCGATAGTACTTCACCAGACAAGCTCTGTCACGAAACTACCTACTTCTAAAAGGTAAAAGCAAATAAAAGCATACGAAATGAAATTCAATTATTTTAAGAAACTCATAACCAACACAACATATATCCTTTTGGTTCCTCATTACCTGCGATCTTCCTAAAACGTTACTAAATCCGAAAGACTGCGTCGCGCGTCGTCCAGGGAAAAAATCAATCTGTGCCCTGGTTACTCTGTGCGTACATAAAAAATTGTAGCAGCCGGCATACCCGGGTAATGGGCCCGGTGATAATTTATTCCGTAATTAAACACGGTACCTACCCGCTACCCGACCAGTGCCCTACCCACTACCCGCCTACCCGCTACCCGTGCCCGCTACCCGCTGCACCGAGTAAATAAATTGCACGAATATTAAGATATTAACTCGCGTTATTTATGATTTGGTGGAATTTGCGCAATTAATAGCAGATATATTTTATGAGCTTAAAGTTGTAGGTATGTGTGCGCGTGTGGATGTGTTTGCGAAATATTGTTTTAATATTACGTAGGAGTATAGCCTTTTTTGTATACTGTGCGATAATCTTCCGGGTAGTCCTTACTAATATATAAATGCGAAAGTGTGTTTGCCTTTCGCATTTATATATTTCGGCCTTAATAAACATGGGTTTTGTCTGGTGGGAGGCTTTGGCGGTGGCTAGTTACCACCCTACCGATAAAGACGTGCCGCTAAAGGATTTAGCGTTCCGGTATGATATCGCGTGGAAACCGATTAGGGGTGAGGGTTAAATATAACTGCCATAAAACAGCTTAGTAAATATCTGCAATAAATAAATAAATATACTACGACAATACACACATCGCCATCTAGCCCCAAAGTAAGCGTAGCTAGTGTTATGGGTACTGAGATGTCTGATGAATATTTTTATGAATAATATACACCAAACACCTAGACACTGAAAAACAATCATGTTCATAGCAGAAACATTTTCCGGTTGTGGGAACCAATCCCACGGCCTTGGACTCAGAAAGCAGGGTCGCTTCCCACTGCGGCATTCGGCTGTAATAAACGCGGACGAAGACCGCTAGCAACAGCTAGTGTAGTTCATAAAAATCTGTACTCAAATTGGTGTAGCTCTTTTAAACATATCACAATGTTCTGAGCTTATAATGTGAACTTTGTGCTTCTGTATTATAAATGTGTAAAGACTCTAGAATGTACAACCAATGTTGGTTAAGCTATTTTTGTATAGTTACAATTGACTGGCCAAGTAGATGGCCCACCTGATGAGAAACCCATCGCCTAAACTAAGGAATACTTCGCAGGGTACCCTCACATACAATGTGCCGCCCCCAGTCCATCAACCTGAGGCGTATGTGTTCCTGTCATCACACCATTGCTGCTCGGCATCACAGTGCTGCTTGGCGGCACAAATAAGCATGGCGGACGAACTCTGTCACGAAAAGCTCTACTACTACTTCAAAAAAATTATTTCAAGTAGACCTAATTAATAAGCGCTTTTGAAACGTCAAGTATGTCTGTTTGTAGTGACTCTACCACCGGTTCGGAAGGCAGATTCCACTGAGAAGAGCCGGCAAGAAACTCAGCAGATTGCTCTTTTCCAACATCATTTTAAAGTTTAACAATCTTTAGAACTTTCCTGTCTTGTGAGAGATGAGAGCGGAGTGGCCTGCTTCCAAGCAGCCTTGTCGTTAAGGAATTCATCAATCGTGTAGTAACCACGATTTGTTTAATGTGTTTTAAATTTTAATATATTGTTTAACTAACTTACTTCATATACTACATACAGTATGTCATGAAACTATTAACATATTATAACAATGCATAAAACACGCTTCCTTATACTCGTTTTATAAAAATAAGTATCCAGCCTTTCCAAATTTACATATTTCTCAACTAATTTAGTGATATTGATACACATGTTTCTGGCTGGTAGTGTTAGCTCTGGTGGCAGGCAATGAGGGTGCTCGTGTTTACTCAATCCATCGATACCGACTGCGCAAACAGACGCACAGACATACAAACAGTCTGGCCGCTTGTGGTTTGAGCATCGGCCAGTGAGATGTCCTACTCATAGAGGGATAAACTCCATACACACGTTCCTCATGGTTACTGTCCAGCATGACCAACATGACATGAGACATTGTTCTCCCCGGGGACAGGACATTATGTTAAATAAACTCTCCGATCATTGGCGCACTATAGAAATATTATCCGAATAATAAAAATAATAATCTTGAGTGTAACAATAAATACGGGTAAGCTTCTATTCATGTTGCTCTGCTTTGGCAGGTGGATATAATCGAGTGATACAATTTTTGTGCAGTAGGGCTTACATGCGTTACACGAGATATTATTGTCTACCATTTTCTCTATGAGATAAGACGAAATAAGGGATACATTTAATTATATATAATTGCATCTTAGCCCTGTAGGGCAGAAATGGTCTATGGGATAGCTTTACGTATTTTTTTTTTCAATTAGTACATTATGAAATAGTTATTAACTACTTATGTTTCCAACCGTAAACGTCTGTAATTATTCGAGTCGATTTTTAATTTATATCAAGACGCCCTGAATGTCAACAGATTCTTTATTTGTGCATACAAATAGTTTAACGTATGAATAGTTCTTAAGTTCGCAAATTACTCCAATAATGGATCTTCACTAAGAATACTATATAAGGTGTTATGGACCGTGACAAAGAGCAACTACTGAGTTTCTTGCCGGCTCTTCACGGTAGAACATACCTACTCATACAAACGTATGAGTAGGTATGTTAACGTACACATAACGTTTCAAAAGTGCAGACAGACCGTGTCGATAAATAGGCCCCATTAATATCATATTTCAACAAAATGTTATTATGGATATTAACCAACAAAGTTGGTCCATTCAAATGTAAATGTTCTAAAACTATATAACAGCTCCAGTTATGTTATGATAAATTGCGTCTTTAAAATTTGAATAACGTCCGTGAGCAGCAGGTTAAACGATTATTGCAGTACACTATCGTCTCTAGATTTACCTCTCACTGCGGTTGCATAGCTAACACGCCGTGACAATGGAAATCGGGTCACGTTTTGTGGATCAACTCAATGAGCAAACGACTGGTTCACATTTGTTACTATCGCTTGGCTAGGAACTTCAAGGTGACGGAAATCACAGCGTTCGCATTGGTAGACCCCCTTATACCGATAAGGGGTTCGCATGCCTATCTGCAGGGCTAGCAAAGGCAGGAGACAAATTATATCCCCCATTTATATCCCCGGACAAGGGATATAATTAACGTGTTCACCTGCTAAAGCACGGGAACATGAATTTTACCCCCATTAATTATTACACAAACATTATTTGGATATTATTACCACTTGTGCGCCAGTGCTCTGAGAGTCAAGGAGAGATGATTGTCTCCTGCCCATACTAGCCGTGCTGTAGGCAGTAGGGCTAGCATGCGCACCACAAGAAAATTATGCCTACCGGTTATCTCGTCCATCTCTAGATAAGCAAGATTACGAGAAACGGGTAGTGATAATTTTCTCGCTGCGCTCATGCTAGCCCTATAACTTCAGAATGACATCTGGTTATGGGTCTACTCCCATGTTAGCCCGTTTTTATCGCAGGCTGCATGATATCAGGTAGTATATATAGATAGCAGAAAAAGGCGCAATTTACCCAATGGACATAAAGCGAGGTGCAAGAAGAAGCTGAATACCTATGTGACCAACTGGCTGGTCAACCAATGTTTGAAAGGCTATACTGGTTGTAGCGCTCTTATACAGTTTAAAGCAGGTGTTGTAGCTTTAAGCTGTATAACTGCCTGCTAGTTTTGTAAAATATATCAAGCACCTGCAGTAGGTAGTAAACAGCCTTTAATTGTATACTTAAACTCTGTATCAAAGATCTGCTTAACCGAATTAGTATCTTCTACAAATTAAACACAGATTTGTATGTTAAATTGAATATATAACCATAAATATTTAAGCAGATAACTAAAATAAAAAACTTCGCTTTATCCGCGTGTAGGTTTTTATGATTCCGTTGCGCAATATTCAGATATTCTCGTTCATTGAAATAACAACATATTATCGTAAGAATATTCACACTTTCCCATACATTTTAAATTCGTTTTCACAAATTTTATGTTTCAAATCACTATAAAAATAAATATAGCCGGAGGCGCGCCGCGGTCGCATACTTTAGATAAAGAAGCATTCCGATTAACATGTCAAAACTGTATTGAGTTACGCAGCGCGCGGCGTGCACTTCATACACACACACTGCCTGCCTACCATAACGTCACACATAAGAACTATTATTTCCACTTTCCATCTAAAAACAGCTAATGCAGTAACGTCATGGCCACCATCGCACGATAGTGTGAAGACGTTACAGCGACGAATTCTTCGAAGTTTGAACTAAAGTGAAGGCCAAACTGGGACGTTTGGCACCACGTTCAGGGTGGCGTACAAATTAGCTTCCTGCGTGCGACCCATCACAAAACTCCAACTCAAAACGACTCGTCTTTTCGTTTTTTTTTGTTAAGCACGCTCTGACTTGCAATTTTAGCAAACCTTATCATATTTTTCTTATGAAAACAATGACATTTCCTACACACACACACACACAGACACACATACGCACGCACGCAAGCACGCACGCACACACAAATATGTGCATTTTCACATGCTGCGACGAATATTTTTTTTATTTGATTGTTTTTGATCGATTAGTCTTATTAGTTTTCTTTGTTTCTTTACGTCTTGTTCACACTTTTATGTTATTAACTCTTTTACATATTTATTAATTCAAAATACCTAATTATTCTTCTTATAATAAATCCGAGACCGTACTATTACAAAATGTTATGTTTATGTAATCTTTGTGGCCTTAGATTTAAGTGAAACTTTAAGTGAAACGCTGACGATTACGAATAAATAAATAAATAAACCGTAACTTTTTAGTACTAGGTGCTATTTTTATGATAAAGCCTTGCCTGAGAAATTCTACCGCCGTGCTTATATCTGCCGCCAAACAGCATTGCTGTTGCTCAGGCTGATGGGTGCGGTTGCCGGTGGAATAACAGGAACCTGACGCATAACACCTACGCCTCAGGTTTATGAAGACCTGCACTTTATCGGACTTGTTCCTTGCATGCCCTACAAACTCTTTGAGGACCACCCTGGCGCAACGGTGAGCGCCATGAATTTAAGTAGGAGGTCCCGGGTGCGATTCCTGGCAGAGTCAATTTGGGAATTTATAATTTCTGATTTTTTCTGGTCTGATGGGATGGGAGGCTTTGGCCGTGGCTTGTTACGTACCTACCGACAAAGACGTGCCGCTAAGCGATTTAGTGTTCCGGTGCGATGACGCGTAGAAACGGCGTTAGGGGTAAGACTACCATACTCCCTAACAGGTTAGCGCGCTAACTTCTTAGACGGCATCATCACTAACCACCAGGTGAGAGTGCAGGGCTTACTTGTAGTGAAATATATAAAAACAACTGTTGATCTGTTTAGGCGATCGTTTTCCACTTAACATCAGGTTCAACCGATAGCCTAGTAATAATAGGTAAGCCAGCTACCATCTTAGACGGCATCATCACTTACCACCAGGTGAGATTGCAGTCAAAGGCTTAACTTGACATCAGGTGGGCCATCTGCTTGGTTAAATAAAAGCCTTCTATGTTACGAGTGAGAATTGAGATGGTCATTTTCCAGTTCAAGATCAAGACGAAAGTGGATTGTAGACGCAGCGCAGTCTGACGGTCGGAACTCCACCTTTACAGCGCCTTGGCTGATAAACAATTTAAATTGTATAAATATTATGTAATTTATAGAAGACAAATAGATACTAAATGGAGGCATGAATTATTTACGCTTTTATCGAGTTAATGCGAACCGACCGATATTTATGAGCCTAGATAAGTGATCGGTGTACTAAATAATACATACTTACTCGCAGAAATGTAAATTAAATGATTTATATTTTAATTATAATATTAGAATGCGAACTAAATTAATTGTTTTGCTCTACTTCTGCTAGGTACTTCTTTAAGTACCTAGTTCATTTGAATTTTTAATCTATCTTAAGTATGTATATATATATGATTGAGCATAATTAGTTTATTTTATATTTATTTATTATATTATTCTTATTTGCGTATATAGCTGTTCGAATGTAGGTTTTGTTAATTTTACACCACTTGGTTGGATTGCAGAGAAGAAGGTTGCCTGGCAGAGATCGCTACTAAGCGATAAGGCCGCTTTTGTATTCTACTTCCTTATTTGTATTTCTATTCTTCTTATTTTTCACTAACTTCATATTGGTGTACAGATAAAGTGTTAAATAAATCAATAAATAATAAACAAAGATAATCATAGTTCAAACTTTTCGGTATAAAATAGTAAACGCTTTTTTTTGTTAAACTAACTTAAATGAGTAGGTACTAATTGTTTGAGTCGGTTCCCGGAATGGGCCAGCCAAATTGATTTGATTTGACGTTTCAAAAGTGCTTTAATTCAATTAATTTTTGATTTAACCTTTATACAAAGTCATACAATCCGTAGTCATCATTATTATTTCAACAACAGGAAGTCCACAGCTGGACATAGGTATTGTTTTTTGTCATCTGTCCACCTCGCCGAGGGTCTACCTACACTGTGTCTAGTTCGATGTCGCCACTCCAGCACCTTGGGTCCCCAACATCTATCCGTTCTCCGAGCTGGTAGTATTTGTTTTTATTATATGGATTAATACGTAAAGCAAATATTTGGTAGGACGGAGGATTTCTTTAACACACTTATAGTTTATATAGGGAAGGAGTGCAGAATGCTAATTTTTTTTTAAATTATGCATAATAAATACATTAAATCGATTAAAAAAACATAACACTCCCTACCACGTATTTGACGCACTCACGCATATATGTATCTACTCTTTTTTAGTATTTTTTTGGATTATACCTAATTTGTTTTTTAAATATAGGCAAATTGATTGATTAACTGAGTTTCTTGCCGGCTTCTTCTGGGTAGAATCTGCCTTCCGAACCGGTGGTAGAGTCACTACAAACAGACATACTTGACGTTTCAAAGGGCTTATATTAGGCCTAATTGAAATAAATGAATACTTTTTAAAAAAAAAAATTGTGTCAGTGCCTTGGCAAAATCTGTGGTGATAGAAGCATAGTCTTCTAAATTAATTGTGGTCGAATTTTGATCACTGCGGACCACTGGTTACCATAAAATGTTATAACTATTGTCATTCATTCACAACTTCATTCATCTATGGGACGTAGGTTACGCCTAACAGTGACGAGTACATAACACACATTCCATTCACTTTTGCGCTCGAATACAATATAATCTTCCAATGTATAAAGACCCCAACATCTTAAGCACTTGTTCCAGAAGTTCAAACAAAGGGATAAAATCGGTATTGATTTAGAAGGTCCTCGCGAACTGGTCAGGGTGCCTCGATGTTAATTATGCAGTCGGTTAGCATCGATTAGTATTCCAGCGATGCGTGGCGACGTGATAGGGGAATCGATATATTAGTCATTTAATCCATACGCGTTAACTTTAAGCTTTATTAAGTTTTATACCGTGTGTAAAATATCAAATACGTGCCGCTTCTATCAAATCGCCAAAATGGCCTCCAACCCAGACAGTACTGAAAGCTCGAGCAAAATACACGACCTCATCCAAAATCTTACAAGACTGCCACAATGCCATACAAACTCTAACAAAACCAAACATAGTAACCCTGAGATGCATACGAGGTCATAACGGTAACATCGGAAGTAGCGCGGCTGGCCACATCACTGAAAGTGGTAGGACCGGAACCGATCATACCAATACCTTTCAGTGAATATAAAACATGGCTACATAAACAGGCGCAATCCTCACACTCAGGGCTATGAAATATCGAAAATGAGTGTAAACATACAAAGGAGGCCTTTCCAAACTTTAACACACGACTAACAACCAAACTACTAAAACTAAGTCGGAACAAACTAAGGACGGTAGTAAGCATGATAACAGGGCATTGCCAACTAAACAAACACCTTTTCATTTTAGGTATAATCAACAGTCCTCTGTGCAGAGCGTGCATGGAGGCAGATGAAACACCGACTCACGTATTGCTCTGTTGTAGAGAAGTAGCAGAGCAACGCGCAGCATACCTTGGCTCCCCAGCATCACTCCCTGAAGCACTTGGCGACCTGGGCGGTCTGCTAAGCTTCTGCAGTGAGCTCGGTTGGCTGGAGTGACCCAGCAGAGAGGCGTACCAGTGGCACTACGTACAACGGAAGGTTTCCGGCCGACCAAGTAAGGAGACAAGCCCAGGGAAAAAAGAAGAAGAAAGAACGTAACCCCGCGTACGTTTGTTGAAAACATATATACCTGTATCTACAGTGCTCGAGTCTTCAACGAACTTGGCGGGTTTAGGATTGACTCATTAGTTATGACTCAATATAGAAACATTGAGTGAGTAGCCATCTTCTATTCAGTAGGTATATACACGCATTTACATAGTGTTATTGCAAATGCACCTCCTATAAAGAAATACCGCATCTTGATAAGGATCCGTTGGATTTATGTACAGTTGTATAACTTTAAACGAAATGAATCGAAATGGACATAATAAATCATGAATTCAATGCATTTAAATAAGAGAACAAGTTCATATCATATAACATATTTCGCACTAGTGAATGCCCGTGATTTCGTTTGCGTAGGATTTCTTATTTTCCGTGAGATTAAGAACAATTTTTTAGACAAAACAATCCCGCCAATCATTATCTTCGCCTAACTGCAACGGTTTCTGGAGCGTAACACTTCTTGTACTTGCAATTTACAAAATATATACTTATTATAATACTGTAACAGGTCAAAATCTTTTCAAAATTTTTGTAGGGCACTATGCAAATGTTTAACCGAATAACGAAATAATGTTGAAGGATGCAAAGTATATTTCATTAGGAATCACCCTGTCAAAACATTAAATCAAAAGAAGCATATATTTTTTTCCATACAAACAATTTCAAAACATTTGAAGTTTTTGCATAAGTAACAACGATATGTGAAGATACGAGTCGCGCTAATAGTATTTACGCTATGCGACGCGTACCTAATATAGTGACAGGAGTCACTTTATTAGGTACTAAGGATTTTGATTTTTTGCCTGTGATTTTAGGCCTGTATCTTATTTCTTTTAGTAAAAACTATGGCAGTGGTTAACTCAAAAACGATTACGTTTCGGTTTCACAGATAAGTCTCAGAGACAGTACATAATGTACCTCTAAACCCTGTGAAGTATTATTGCGGTTTTCATTTACACGATACTGGCAGACTAATAGTCTTAGTATACAGGCGACAGTGTTAGACCGCTGGGCATACAAAGTTCGCCTATTCACGGCAGGAGGTTTTTCCGCTATTTAGCAATATCTACTCCGTGGTTCAGTTGGTTAGTTGGGAAAACAAAGTGGTCACCTATTTATAATATTAGTTTGAATAGCAAAATATGACATCCAGTTCCAAGTATGTACATGCGATTTAAACAAAATTTTATGTCCAATGAAACGAATACGTCGTAACAACGCGTAGGTCGGCCATTTTCGATTTGGAAATAAAATACCTATATAAATTCAAATTTGGCACCAACGAGCTTTTGTAATGCAAACAAACTATTTTAAAAGCGTCGATTGTGAAAAGCGATTTGTTATTTT
Source organism: Pararge aegeria (assembly GCF_905163445.1). NCBI lineage: Eukaryota > Metazoa > Arthropoda > Insecta > Lepidoptera > Nymphalidae > Pararge > Pararge aegeria. The sequence goes on along the minus strand of NC_053195.1, from coordinate 714,694 downwards.
GCTCCACGGTGGCGTCACAGTTTGTTTTGGGCCATTATCCCAGGTAAACGAAGCGTGGACAGATTGCTAGTATAGATTACCTACATAATAGATGCGTTGTTGATTTTCAAAATCATTAAATTCAGGGAGATTATTTGACCGAGAGTCTGCATTGTAAGTTATAATTATTATCATCTTTATCATCACCAACCCCACTACTGCCCCATTACCAGGCGCGGGTCCCCTCACACAATTAATAAATAAATAATAAATATACTGCGACGATCCAAACATCACCATCTTGCCATAAAGTAAACGTAGCTTGTGTTATGGGTACTAAGATAGTTGATGAATATTTTAAAAACATTAATGCTTGTCACACAAAAATTTTTACTGTTGTGGGAATCGAACGCACTGCCTTGGACTCAGAAAACAAGTTTCGGTGCCCACTGCGCCAATCGGCCGTAAATATTAGATGCGTTGTTGATTTTCAAAATCACTAAATTCGGGGAGATGTCTTGACCGGGAGTCTGCATTTTGCCTTATAAATATCATCATCATATAAACCCACTACTGATCCACTGCTACAGGGCTAGGCACAGGCAGATAACATCTCCTGACAAGGTATATAATTAACGTGTCCACCTGCTAAAGCATTGGAACATGGAATAGGAGAAGTTTACCCTCGTTTATTATTACATAAACATTATATGACTATTATTTCTACTTTTGCGCTACTGCTCAGATGGTTGATAAAGCTGTGGGAGAAGATACATTTTTATCCTTTCCCCGGTGAGATAATTGTCTCCTGGCCATGCTAGCCGTGCAGGGCTCGGGTCTCCTCCTACAATGTTGGTTTAGGCTGTAGTCCACCACGCTGGCTCAGTGCGGATTAGTGGACTTCATAAGCATTTGAGAACATTATGGAGAACACCCTCGCACTCGCACGCAGGTGATCTCGCGATGTTTTCCTTCACCGAGACGCAAGTGATATTTTAATTACTTAAATAGCACATAGCTCAGAAGAGATACAAGTGCGTGCTGGGATTCGAACTCGGCCCCCGAAAGTGAAGCCGAAGTCCTAACCACGGGGCTATCAATGCTTCATTATAATAATATGAATATATAAATAATGAGTAATTAATACTGAATAATTTGGTGCAAAGTAGTGACGGCAAATCAAAATACAGTTTTAACCACCCCTCCTTTTCCCAAGTAGAAAACCATCGCTTATAATTAGAGGAACACTTACGTCTGGGAAGTATACAACGGGTTCCCCGGACGTCCAACAAAGCCAACGAGAGGGACATGCCGTGGTGGTTTTTAGTTCGGGTAAACGAGTCCCACATAACCTCTGTCCTGCCCAAAAGGACAGAGGTAGCCATAAAGCTTTTCCACCACGACAAAAAAAAAAGGACATGCTAGGACATGTTTTACAACGTGCCGCCCTAAGACCATCAACCTTTGGCGTAGGTGTCCAATCTACTGTAATAACAATCGCAACCACGCCCATTTGACTGGTATGCAGCATTGCAACAATGCTTTTTGGTGGCAGAAATTAACACTTCCCCGGACGAGCTCCATCAAATCAAATCAAATCAAATCAAATCAAATCGTTTATTTGCAGATTGGTATTACATTGTTGGTAGGTACACAAAACATAGGGACAAACAATCCGCCTTAGATGGCATGCAAAAAATATATATGATCGTACAATAATTATACAATAATAATACTATCTTAAATCAATCGATATTATTAAAATAAGAATAAAATTTAAGAGTGATATCAAAAGTACAAATATTATTATTCATGTCAAATTATAATCACTGTAAATGTCAAACTTATAATATTGTGTCTGTTAAATATTCTTGGATGGTATAATAACATTTCCCAATTAATAATTTTTTTATCTTATCTTTAAAATCTACAAGATTTATGTTTCTGTTGGCTAGTGACGCTGGCAATTTGTTGTATATTTTAGGCGCCATAATGAAAATACTATTCCCAAATAACGCTGTGGAATGTGGCTTATACAATAATTTATTTTTCCTGCGTTCGCTATCACTATATGTAAACAAGTGATTGTTTTTTTTTGATAAATATCAGAACTTCATAAATATACAAACAAGGACAAGTTAGTATTTTCATTTTCTCAAAATACGGTTTACACGTATCTGTGGGACGCAAGTGACATATAGCTCTTAGGCACTTCTTTTGACATTTAAATATTCGCTCTCTATCAGACGAATTACCCCAAAATATTATACCATATCTTAAACTTGCTGTGACATACGCATTGTATGCAATTATAACCGCTGTCTGATTAACCACTTTCGACAGCATATATAATGCAAACGAAAATCTGTTTAATTTAAAACACAAATTCTCAATATGATTCTTCCAATTAAGTCTATCGTCAATTTGCAAGCCTAAAAATTTTGTGTTTGTTGTTACCTCAATTTTTTTACCTAAATACTTAATGTCTAGTGCCATACTATTACCTTTATTCATGAATGTCATAATTTTTGTTTTGTCAAGATTAATAATTAAATTGTTAAATGTCAGCCAATTAATAATATTACATATTGTATCATTTATATCATTTTCAAATTCTATTTTATTCTCACCCACAAAGATCACTGTGCTATCGTCAGCAAATAAAACCATCTTATGATCGGTTACCCTGGGAAAATCATTAATATATGCTATAAACAGCAGTGGACCCAATATACTACCCTGCGGAACTCCAGTTATTACAGTTTTTGACTCTGATAAATATGCAGTTTCAGTTTTATTGTACCCGACTAAACTTGTAATCTGCGTCATTTGCTGCCTACCTGTCAGATATGAATTGATCAATGCCAGTGCGTTCCCTCTAATGCCGTATACACTAAGTTTATCTATTAATATGTTATGGTCAACGTAGTCAAATGCCTTAGTAAGGTCCATGAACAACGCGCATACGAGCTTCTTTTTATCCCTATTAACCATAACCTCCTTAAGAAGGTTATAAATAGCCAAATTGATCGATTTATTCTTTCTAAAACCTATTTGAACATCGGAGAGTACACCATTTTTTTCGAAATAATCATTTAAGCAATTATAAATATATTTTTCTAATATTTTGGAAAAAATTGGAACTAAAGATACGGGTCGATAACAGTCCATATCCTCTGTATCGTGTTTTTTAAATAACGGTTTCACTATAGACACTTTAAGTTTTTCTGGATAAACACCATGCTCTACACATAAATTAGTGATGTAACTTAGCACTGGCGATATTAACTCTGACACATATTTAACTACTTTAGTATTAATCTCATCATACCCACAGCTATTTGTATTCTTTGATAGCTTAATAATGTTTTGTATCTGCTTGGGTGATGAAGGTTTCAAAAAAATTGAGTTATATTTATTCCAAACAATATTAATTTTTTTATTTGTTTTAATATTTTTTCGATTGAGAAAATGCTCGTTAAATACCTCTGCTATATCTTTAGGGTTTGTTACAATTAGGCCTTCTTTTTTAATCTGATATATTTTATTTTCACTACTTTTAGTTTTATATTCATTTATATTTTCCATGTAGTTTTAGATTTATTATTAGCAGTTTTAATTTTGTAATCGTTTTGAGCTTTTTGAGTTAATTTTATAATATTCTTTAGCCTTCTTCTGTATGCTTTAAATTCTTTTTTATGTATATAACTACCTTTTCCTCTACATTTCCACAATAACTTTCTTTTATTTTTACAACATTGCCTTATGCCCTTTGAAATCCATTTTGGTTTTTGATGCGAATGTATTTTTACTTTTATGAGCGGAAAGCTGAGGTAGTAAAACAACGTAAACAATTCAAAGAATCTATTGAAAGCCTCGTTTGGCTCAGATGTTTCATATACTTCTGTAAATGTTATATTCCACATACATTCTTTAAATTTAGTCCATCATAAAATGATTTTGAAGAAGAATTGAAGAAAAATTTTATTTATTTTTATTAGGACTACCAACAAAACTACATGTATTATAGTTATGAATAAAGCTAGCCTTAGGTTACTAATGACACATAATTTCACTTATAGGTAGTCACAGCATGCACTGGTATGTACGATAGCTCAATATTATACAAGCATTATTAAAAGATATGTATATTTATAATAAAAAAAATTAAACAGAAAGTTTCATAAGTGCCTGTGATAGGCCTACATGAATAAAGAAATTTTCAATTTGAATTTGAAATAGAAACTTACATTACCAATGTTAATATTTAAGGAACTTAGAAAACAAGAATACTACAGTTAAGTGTCGATAAGTTATAACGATGTACCTACGTATCGGATTATGGTAGCAAATCGATCGAGAAACTTATAAAAGCCAACTGGGAACTGAATGATTTACAAGAATGGCATAAGCACTTAAATATTGGTATTGAACTATTTAGAATTCGAATGTTACTGTTATCTCGGAAATATATAAACTTTTCGTGGAAGTTTTATTGAGACTACGACGGTGGCGTCGCACGGAGGTCTCGGACAATGGCGAGACAACAAAAGCACAGTGTGATGTTTACTTAGGGAGCGAGTGTGCGCCCGCCTACGTACCGCACCCGCTGCTGGTGACGTTATGTAAGAAAGAAATAGTTATTTATTTATTTGCATTCATGTACATCAACATGTTCATGTATCAACATGTCAACCATTGAACGTCCACTGCTGAACATAAGTCTTTTGTAGGGAGTTCAAAATACCACGGTCTCATGCCGCTTGGGTCCATAGTCTGATGCTACCTGGTCTGGGCTACCAACGCATTATCATACGCAAATAATATTATTAACCCAAAATTACTTGATGCCCCATCAGTGCATTGCGATGGTACGAGTTAACTTTTTCCATGTTGGTAGTATACATTTCAAAAAGATATCGAAATTATTTTATCTTTGGTGATAGAAGCCGAAACCGACGTGCGCTAAATTCTCCTTTTACTTCGTAATGTGGTCACCTATCCACTTACTAATTTAATCAATTTTGCTTAATCAGCGCAATCGACTATTTTTTGGTGATGCTTTTAAATCACACATCTTTCAATTTATCATAGCAAACTAGATACGAGAAGGGGTTAATACTGTAGTCCACCACGCTGGCCCAGTGTTGATTGGTAGACTACACACACCTTTGAGATTAATATGGAAACCATTTAGGCATGCAGGTTTCCTCATGATGGTTTTCTTCACCGTTATTATCTCTCAATTATTAGCAGTAAATTGTGATAGGGAGTGAAACGTAGAACAAGTAAGATGAAACCGTAGTAGGTAATGTTGATTGCGAAAGTTGTGTTTGTCTGTTTGTTTTTTATCTATGTTTGGCTCAACCTTTGACGATACTGATGGAATTTGATGCGAAGATAGAATAAGGAGATAGGAGGATAATTTGTATCCCGAAAATGCATAGGGCTATAGTTTCGGGAAGGTTAAAAACCTAATCAAACGAGTCGCGGGAATAAACTAGTTTTTAATAATATTTGCGGGATTGACTGTTAAGTAAGACTTTATGAATTGCAATTAATACATTTCAGTTACAATAAATTACTTGGTGAAAACAAACATCCCCAGCACACCATGCCCTTACTTAAAAATCATTTACCAACGCGCTGATCATCTTAGGTGACAACATAATATGTGGGCATCACCACAGAAAATGCAAAATGAACCGTAATAAAACTCATTTAGCAGATTTCCAGGAGAGCGATCAGATACATAAACATAAATTAATTACAACTACCGGTAACGCAAAAACTAGTTAAAATTATACAGTTTTAAATGAAGAATACCAGATATAGAAAATAATAATTTTAAATAACAATGTGGGTTAGTGCTACCAAAATAAAACACCCGGCTAAGTTTCTTGTGGGCTTCGTCTTAGACCAGGACGCGTTGTGAACCCTCGTAGCTTTAGTTTTAATATGGATTTTCTGACGCAATGTAAGCATCAAAAGTGCCATAAATAGGCCTCCTTGAATAAAGATATTTTTGACTGTTTTTAATACTCTACTCAATACTTTGTAATGTAAAATCTAACCACGACTCGCACTGGACTAAGGTGACCTGATCACATGTACCTATTTGGTTTCATAGAATAATGTCACTTTTCCATTTCTACTAAAATAAAAATGAATTTTCTTCTCTTTTCCATTTTTATAAAGTTTACACACTTTTATAAAGTCTTTTTTTGTAATATGTGATTTATTAAGGACTTCCCTTAACTCAATAGCTACTGACAGAATACCAGCGTCGTGGGTACATTAGTATTCGGAACACTAAGCTGAGTCAGAACCTTTTTACTATTAATAATGAAGTATAAAATTTTAAGTTACTCCGTATGTAAGTTTGTGTTGTTCTGGTAAATAAAAAAAATATATTATATTCTATTCTGTTCTATTAATAATTCTGAATTTTGAAAAGTTGTAGAATAAAAGCGGTTAGTTTTAATGGTGAGAATTACAAAGGCAAAATCTTTCTGTTATTTTTTTAAACCTGTGTAGTAACGGTCTCTGAGACGACTGCACGCGTAAAATGATCCAAATTACAATCGCGTACCTTGCATCATATTATCTTTTAACTGAGAGATCATCTTTGTAATCACCAACAGTAGGCACAGCCAGTTGTGAACATAATTCCCGCCGTCACACACGGTTCTCCGAAGTGAGATATCACTAACTCACAAAACGAGGATGACGTGCCTCTTTTTTACGAGCTTACTTGTTTTGAGAGCGTTAACTCAACACATCTCTACCACCTGTCAAAATGAAAATAATGGCACTTTTCCTATCGGTGTCGGGTACAAGATGGAGTGCTTCGTGGCAAGATCGAGCGACGCTTCCCTAAACAATGCGACAACTACTTCATTAAGCCAGCACTTACCCATTCCCATCAATAAAATACCTTATGACGCTGGCTCAGATTTTTTTGTCTACAAGTTAGCTCTTGCCTGCAATTTCACCTGCTATTAAGTGATGATGCTGTCTAAAATTTTAGAGATATAGCAGTCATATTAATCCCCCCTAATCTATTTTTACGCGACATTGTACCGCAACGCTAAATCGCTTAGCGGCACGTGGTAGGGTGGTAACTGGCCACGGCTGAAGCTTCTCACCAGATAAGACCGGTCGAATCATAAATTCCCGAATTGCTCGGGGATCGAATCCGGGACCTCCTAAGAAATATTAAGGTGTTTCATTAGGATGGAATTTTGCGTCGCTATTGTTGACGTTTTCTTTCCTTCATTATTGATTTGATTGGATACTTCAGGTTAAGCAAATTACACCTTCATAAAGATATATAGTATAGAAAGCCAATAGTATTGCACCCTAGTTCAGATGGCATTACTCGAGTTACCTTAAAATGCATGGGCTCCTCCCTTGCATTTTTTTATATAGGTATTTTAAAGTATACTTAAAATACCTATTTCAAAATACATAATATGTTGTTAAAGAATGTATGTAGAGTAAGGAAATTATGTTGTCAATAAATATAATTATATTAATTTATTACCGATTCCACCAAAATTTGTATTGTAAATTATAACACATGGTGGACGATTGTGATAGTTAAGTTTAACACCTCAGTGGAGCTTTATGGGCGGCATGTTGATTAGCATTCTGAGGTATTTAATAATGTTCAAATGTACATTACAATGTGTGGTTGAGAATGTAAATGGCAGGTAAATTATCTATCGGAATGTCACTTGTCTGGTCAAGAAAAATGAAAAAAATAATTAGCCGGAAAAAACGTTAAAAGTCTGTATTGTTCAAATGCCGTTTCAACGAATAAAAATAAGAATTTCGGACATTTACAATACTACAATACTAAAGTTTTATTTTCCACTACCGAGCTATCGTAGTTACACCGTTTACAGAACTATGATAGGTGGTCGGAATGATATTTATGCATTGAAAGTGTAAAAAATGCCAATTATGACCCTCGATGGACACCTGACATTAAAATTCGGCAGTCAAAAGGTTAAATACCTATTCTAATATATTTTCTGCTATATGAGATGACCGCAATTAATTCAATTGATATTGCGAAGCACCGCTCCGCTTACACTTGATATGCTTCTTAGCAAATATATTTTTTGTTTATAATTTATTTGACATTTGACCATTTGAAAAGGTAAATACTAAAATTATAAACACAAAAGTGTGGTTTTTTGTTTGCTTGTTTGTCCTTCCCTAAATGAGCAATCAATCAAGTTGGTTTTTGGCATAGTGTTAGTTGTAAGAACAGAGAGTAACATATACTCCCTTTTAATCCTGTAAACAAATTGTTTCCACAGGATTTTTAGAAAAACCTCAATAAACGCGGACTACGAACGCGTGTAAAAGCTTATTTCATAAATTTGAAGTAATTAACTTCATTTAAGTTCGCGACTCGCCCAGCTCGTGACAGATTGAGTCGATTAGAGTGAATTCGTGCTCTCTCGATTCTTTAATTGGAATGAGTACGGGGAAGCGTCGCCGGTCGGCCGCCGCGAGGGTGGTTCTTTTTCTGCGAGGGACATGGCTCGTTAGGCCGAACCTGGGCCCGGTGGGGTTTAGTTTCTGTCACTATCAGGACATCTCATTATTGCGGATTGATGTAACGACGCTGCTATTGTACTTTGCGAGTCACGAGTTATGGAGACAGTTTATTTATTTCCTATCGCTTTTTTTATTTCGATGGCAATTTGCGACTTTGCGATGAGATTACTACTTCCGTCTTCTGCAATCACCAACCAGCCCAGATGGTGACGATGAGACCGACACGTTCAGAGGCTTTTATTCTAGCAGTGGACTGTCATAGGATATTGATAATTGCGACTTTACTCGTTGGTATTTAACCATGCACTTTATGATGTAAGCTTACTAATCCTCGAATGGGACACCAATTGCATTTTGTGAACTTTCCCAAGCATCTTATCTTAGCTGTACTACGACAGTTAGTAATATTGCTCCGGTCGAAGTAACATATTAAACTCATTAAGTTCAAAGCGCATACAAAAAACCATCCGAACCCAGGTCCTCGTGATCTGTAATCGAACAAGCTAACCACTAGACCAACGAGTTGTATAAACATATAACTGCCTCGTTGGTATATGCACTTATTACAAATTTTACGGATAAACTCTCAGACAACCTAACTAGTGTAAAAGTGAAAGACTACCAAAATAATACCATTTATCGTCCTCAGTCTCGATCGCTGTCCGCCGTCAGGTGCGTCATGTGACGGAGCTGTAACCCACAGAAATTCGGGATCGGGTACTTATGAGACAGGTAACCGTGAAGAAAAGAGAGAGTAATAATAACGTTGCAAAGGTTCCGTATCGTTTCTATTTTAGCCAGTGAAGCTTTTATGTGATTTTTGTTCTTAATGTACTAATTGACGTACCTAGCAGATGGCACACCTGATTTTGACTGGAAAACCATCGCTTATAAACAGAGCAACATTTCACAGGGCTTGCAAATAGAACGTCTTTCAACATATCGCCTTGTGTCCATCAATTTGAGGCGTAGGTGTTAAGCCTCACGTGCCTGGAATTCCACCGGGCGCCACGCTTTTTAGACCGGAACACAGCATTGCAAAAACGCTGCTTAGCGGCAGAAAATAAACATGACGACAGTACTTCCTCGGATGTGCTTTGTCACAAAAGTCTCTGCTACTACTAAACTAAGTTTCATGCACAACCGCTTCTTCATTGGTAATAACTGAGTCAGTAGTAAGATATGAATACTAGTGAATTGACGTGACATCAGTTCCTAAAACTAGCCAAACTACCTCTTTTTTATTTTATTTTTTTTCAATAAATTCAAAAAAATTCAAAATTCATTTATTTCAAGTAGGCCTAATATAAGCACTTTTGAAACGTCAAGTCTGTCTGTGTGTAGTGTCTCTACCACCGGTTCGGAAGGCAGATTCTACCGAGAATAAGCCGGCAAGAAACTCAGCAGTTGCTCTTTTCCAATATCAACAATAATAATTTTTAATGGAGTAAGTAGATCGCCTATGGTAGCAACACTTCACAGAGCGCGCAGAAAACACGTACTACAAAGTGTCGCCCTGTGTCCATCAACCTGAGGCGTAGGTGGTAAGCCTTATGCGCCTGTAACCAGCCACCTCACCTTACAACCTGGAACACAGAAATGCTGCTTGGCGGCAGTAATAAGCATGGCGGTAGTAGGTACTTACTTGGACGAGCTCTGTCACTTAAATATTATTCCATAAAATATGATATTAAATATGATAGTAGCTCATTTTCTACTTTCTATTCGCATCAGTAACAGGAGGCAATTCTAAAGTTGTGAATGATGAAAGCTTTTATAAGATTCGTTTTATCAATTGTCTGACGGAACCCTAAAAAATAAAAAAATCATCTTTCCCGGAATGGGTAGCGAGCACGTGAGATATTTGTCGTGATAACATTAGCTGTGTCGCTTCTCTGAACTGCGCTGTGATACTCGCTGGTGACATATTAATTGCTAGATACAATAAAACAACCCCGTAGGTCTAGTGGTAAGCATTTTAGATTATAGGTTTTATTTGACAATGTGAAATGTTGATAGTAAAAGGAATACTGGGATAAGTTTGTTTGGGGATTGTTCTCACCACACATTTATGAAAAACAAATGTCTGTGAAAGCTTCTAAGGCTAAGTAAGCTCTTGTTATATGCCGAATTGAATAAGAATTTTAGAATTCAATTGAATTCTAAAATTCGTGCCCGCTACAAGGCACGAATCTCCTCTTAGAATTGGAAGAGTTCACCACGCCTGGCCAATTGCAGAGTGTTAGACCATAAATGTCATTGAGAAAATTGTGGAGGATTCTCAGCCCTGCAGGTTTCCTTACGATGTACTTTTCCTTCACCGTTTAAAAAATGGAGGCAAATCATACCGGAACGTAAAATCTATCTTACATTGGTGAACAATTAGTCATAAGCGGAAAATGAACCTCCAGAACGTACCTAATATAGAAATAGGTATTGTAATCGCCGCCGGAATATCGATAAATTACATAAATAACCAATAGATCGATAGATAAAGAAGATTTATGACAGATCATTGCAAAAACATTACCCGTTCCAACTGAATATTAAAAAGTCAGGACATTGGTGGTCGCACATTAGGTAGTATTGCATGAGCAACTTGCGTGCGATCTATAGAGCAGCGATTAGCTCTGCGGCCTAAAAAATAAATTTATAACAAGAAAAATGCCTTCAACGCTCTTTTTAGGTGAGATTTTAGTTGAACGCTATCTTGACATCGAATGATATAAATGCTACCTTTACGTTGCTTAAGCGACTGAGGGGTTGTACATGCTACCCGTAATTACAAAGGTATGTTTCTTCTCGGCAAAAAATAAATGGTCGCTCACTCTAGACATTGCTAGTTAGTGACACAATCATGGGGCTTTAACGACTTTTATCACAAGTAATAATAACCTGACTTCTTAACGTGCTAACGTGGCTCGACGTTAGCCCCGCCAATTTCCTAACTCCGAATTGGTACTGAAAATTCTATAAAATTTCTGGTATAGAATTTTACTAGTCTAGTATTTTATTTTAGTCACAATACCTGGTACGACCCGGTATTCAAAACCTCGAGATCTGTAGTTGCTCACCAATAGAACAACGAGAGATTGGTCGCTTCAGCGATTGATAAATAGCTCAAGCGACGATCCTCGAGCGAGTGTGCGGTCAGTATAATGTCAGACATTAGTAAATCAGTATTCATATCACGACTGCAAGCACCTCTCACGTTTTGGAAACCAAACATGATGAACACCGAATGTATAAAACGTCGAACTAGCCTCGACCGTATTAACTCACTTTAAATAATAGAATTAATTAAAAAAACTACGCTTACTTCCACGTTTGATATTGCGGCCCCTAGGATTATGTATAGACCACTGTAATACAATGTCAAAAGTTTGTTTATTTTAAAACACCTATTAAATAATATCCTTAAAGCTTTTGATTTATAGTAATTTTAGGGTTATGAAGGTTCCAGGACGCGTCCTGGTCTAAGAATAAGCCAATATAGTTGGTGTAATATACTTATCGTATACTACTCATAATTGAATATAAATATTATTACATAATAGCTTTGTAATAATTAAAAGCACAAAATGAAAAAGAATTGTCTATAATAATGTATGTTTTATTTTTTTAAAGCACGTTCAGCAATTAATTGAGTATAGATTATGGAGCAGCCACAGAGCCATAAACCGCGTGTTGTGAGATACGTTATGTTTTTTTCTTATAGTATGCCCTGCAAATCTATCTAGTATCTATGGTGGTAACAGTAACGTAAAGTAACATTTTTTAGTATTGACTATATTTTACTTATTTTAAATTTATTTGAAGTTACAAAATGTAACCGCAAACGTGCCTACTTTTAGGAAAACGTTGCCCACAAACTTACTCGCCACCATCAAGTTATAAACATTTAAAAGTTAAAGAACATTTTAAAATATTTTAAGATCTGTAGCATCTATTAGAATAAAAGAGAAATGCTCGCTACAAGTGCCATAGGTACTTTATCACATTTTAAAATGGCCGCATTCGCGCCATCTTGTTTTTTCCTTTTCGCAGCCTCGAAGCGGGTGTCGAGACGCCAACGCAGCACGGCCAGTAGATGGAGACACCCGATAGTGGATGCAAAACCGGCCCGATGCTATACCACCACCCAAATGACATTTATTGCCATCCGGGGGACGACTTATAGCTGCTACGTACCTCTATCGGAACACGCTGAATTCGTCTATAGACTTACCAACACACACGCGACTTTTTGTTTCATAAACGTTTTTTTTTATCTTACCTACGTTGACGAAATAAATTTTAAACGAAATGAAAACATATAGACGTGATTTATTTCTTTCATTTTGTTCTTAATCATGGTACTATTACTTGGTATCGACTTACTCTCATAATATGATAGAGTTTTTTTAGACCACCATAAATCATCTTGCATCGGTATGTTTATTTCTTAATACAATGTAGCTTGTTTACTTGACTTATTATATTTTGCCTTGAAACTTCAACTGATACCGAACCGATAATTAAGACAGTTTAATGACTTCACACAATTTCTCGAATCACAATTTTCGAAGTTAACTTTGTTTACGTGGTCTTAACTTCGTTCTTATTTAAGATGTCGACATATCTAACATCAAAGTCGACACGACTTTGATGTTAGATTGTTGACGTGCATGAACCTTTTGTCTAAAGACATGTCGCTGGCGTGATCTTGCCCTGGACTTCCTCTTATTGGCAGCACTCCAGGCCGTAAAGGATACGATCCTACGCATCCGATATTAATTCATTCGTCTCAGCTAAAAAAACATCATATTTCGCCGATAATGGCGTGCCGCTGGCGTACGCCACGCTAAGCATGCCAAATAGATTTATTGCACTTTTAAGTTGCTCTGTGCAGTTTAACAGACAATATCGAGCCAAATATATTATTGTAGGCAGTCTGGGGCGATAGTTCTGTGATTTCCATATTTATAGTGCACATATTACTATGTGATCGGGTGAGATTGGAACATACACATATACGATATTTTTACCGACATAGGAATCATATCCACTTTTTCTATCCTACTACGTACTTGAAGTGTCTGTCCATGGTTTTGATTTTCTGAACTTGATGTGGAGTACAAATAAAGATCTTAAATAAATAAATAAAAATACCCAGAAGCTCGTAATCCGTAGTAGAACATATTGTCTCTAGTTCTACTGTCTTATTGCATAGGAATTCAATTTGTCGTTATGCATCAGTTTTGGATTGTGGATACGTTGTCTATCTGTGGCGTTTGTGTAAGATTATCATTCCTATAGTGTTGAAAATATACATATGCATCAAACGCTTCTTCTAGGCATCTATAGGGATATTTTACTACAGAATGTTTGGTCTGTTGTGACTACAGAAACCACCAAACTGCATTAGAGAAGCGTGGTGGATCTATTCTCTAAAATCCTCTCTTCTAGTCCTATGAGTTTGAGCTATAATTCTGTAGCTTGTGCCCAGCTGTGGGCCGTTAATAGGTTGATTTTTGTGATGAGAATGAAGCCGAGTGTTTAAGGAAACAGAATTGAATTAACATTGTTGGCTTTAGTTTCAGAATTATAATACTTATTTTTTACTGGTTTAAGCCATAGTAGTTAGCCCCCATAAGTCGAAACCGTCGAAGAAGATTACTGCATAGTCACACAATATTTAACAAAATATTATGACAACTTCATTTCTAAACGTAACAAACAATAGAAGAATTTTTGGAATTAAATAAAGCGTGAATCCAAAAACCATTCGAAACTTAACGTTTCAAAAGAAATGCAACAAAAAAAAACCGCGTTGCCCGCCCGCCTGTTGTGTAAACATCCGACGGACGGATGAATTCGAATTTCGAACGCCTCGGTGGGACGCCATATTGTTATTTTTTTGGCATTTGGCGGGAAGATTTATGAGTAGTGACAAAGTCAATTTCATGGGACGGCGATGGCCTGATACGGCACGCCAGACGCTCGCTCGAGATCCTTTGATGGCATTTGGCACGGCCTTTTATCTCAAATTGTCCCTAAGTAAACATTTTACCTGCCAATTGTGATAAATCGTTTCCGCTATTCTTGTGGGTCCATTGTCAACTTAACAATTCAATTCCTAGGCCCTAATTAAGTCACGTAAATCAATGTTTACTAAAAAAAAACTCGAGAACTACTCACAGACCACGAAAAAACCACGTCATATTTTTGTCAGATAGAAATTTATAACAGAATCTCAGAAAATATTTAAGATAAAGAAAACTGTAACGTGTTCAAAAATCAACGTAATCTTAAAGAAAATTAAAAATAAAATTCATTATTATGAATACTGTATAAGTTTGGAATAAAGTTATGTAAAATTATTTATTATTTAGAATAAACGAAAACTATCAACTGACAAGTGAGCAATACAAGGATATCTCGCCCCGGGTCAGCCTGCTAGACTAACAGACAGTTGAAGCTAACGATTAGAGCCACCTTCGGGTATGGGGCTGCTAAAAAAATATCGATCATCCGTAGTGGTATTTTCAACGAGTATTTAATTTCATGAACTTTGTTTTCATTTGCTCTGTGAATATATTACCTTATAATATATTTTCACAGCGCGGCTCACAAGGAATTTATCTGGGAATGTTGAAAAAAGTAATGCCTCATAAAACAGTGGCACATGTATTTCGAGCGTTTAATTTTAACAGCGTGGTTTGTTGTGGCGCTTTAACGATCGGCCACGCGCGGGTTAATTTTAACCCGAGTTTAAACCGCTGGTTTGTACGGAAGTTATAATTACGGGGTTAAATTCTTAGTTAATCACATGATTTGTGGCTGTTTGGATGACATAGTTTAAATTTTAAATATGCTTTTATCCAACGTTTATTTAACGTACAATAATATGCCTTTCCTGCTGTTTTATAATTTGTAATTCATTTTAAAACTAGCAAGTAGAGCCACAATAACGGAAACCAGCATATGCTGAGTAGAGCCATAAAAACGCATTAGGTATATTAAGAAGTGACAAAGCGTGCTTTCTCTACTTCTTGGGTTATTTACAGTAACTTCAAGGTTACCATTATTCTGCCTGGAGGGAGCAAGGGTTATAGTTTTCTGTAAAACCACGTGTGAAGTCCACCGACTAGGCCAACGTGGTGGATGGTCAAAACCCTACTCATGTGGAAGGAGACCCGTGCACTGTAGTTCGTGGGTTCGTAGGTCAACCCATTTTACCCAAATTAATATAGTCCGAATGATTGAAGCTTGACAGCCTAGTAAGAGCTTCGGCCTCCCATTCGGGGTGACCAAGTTCGATATCCAGCACGAACCTCTAATTATTCGGAGTTATGGGCGTTTTTAATTTAAAGCATTTAAAATATCTGAAGCGGTGATAGCCTAGTGACTAGAACTTCGGCTTCACGTTCGGGGGCCGAATTCGAATCCCACCTCTAACTTTTCTAAGTTAAAGCATGTTTGGGAGATCACTAAATTGATCTCGAAGGCGTGTGTTATAAGTAGTACCTACTTATATGTCAAAAATAATTTTGTACATAGGTCTTATCACAGGAAATATACTAATCTTAATGATGCTTCCTCTGATTAATTATCACAGGAAACGAGAATTTCCTGTGATACCTAACAGTAATTCAAATCTGAGTAGGATGGAATTATTTACCCATTAGGTAGGTACATTGATATTGAAGGGTTTCCCAATTACGTTTATAGATATAATTATGATATTCTGACATAAATAAAGTTTTGATCAGTCGAAACTGTGGATTGCGATTAGTTTGTGGGATTACTCCCATCGTTAGATAGCCGTATAGGCATCTTTGTTTTGCAATTGAGGCCTCACAGCTATTTACACGATGTATTGTGGCGTACAATATGTTAAAAGACAACTTTACTAATACCTGCACTAAAAAAATAAATCATTTACCAGCAGGTGAAATTACAGTCATCGACTAACTTAAAGTAGAATAAAATATAAATAATAGGAGTCTAAAGAATCTTTTAAATATATTTTTTATAGTATTGTGATCGATAACTACATTTCTAAACTTAAATTAAAGCTACGAAAAAACTATTTGAATACGAACAGTAGGGTCGATTTTAGTCGTATTTCCACCTAAGTTTTTATTACTGTAAGTAAGCACCTACCTTGTAGCCGTTTGTCGTTTAAATCGCGATATCGGATCTAATCGCAGCCATATTTCACCAGAACTCTATTGAAACTTTGCCAGCGAAAAGTTTTTGTGCCCCCTTTTAACTTTAAGTATCCATAGAATCACATTGTTTTCGGTTAAATTTTATTAACTGCAGATTGACTTTGCTTTTCATAGACAGTCCATTACCAAAGATACCTAGCAAAAAATTCATTAATTTATTGCTCCATTACTCTGCACGAAAGAAAGACGACAATAATGCTATCAGATCAGTTGTTATGTGGTTTTCCAAACGAAGCGATAAATAGTTTTGGAGCGATAAAATCACCCTGTTGCACTCCACGCTCCAATTGTATTGGCTTCGTTGGTTACCGTCGTAGCCTCAATGTTCGATTTATCACGAGGTCCTCCTGGCTTCGATCCCCAGATTAGATGTTGGGGTTTCATATCAAGAAATTCTTAGCCCGGAGATTAAAATTGGCGTCGATTCACCCCCGTGCCTCAACGGAGAGCACGCTAAGCTGTCCGTCCTGCACCCCACGATCTCTTTTCGGTCGTTTCGGAGCTGCCATCCCATCGTTCTATGAGAGTGGGGTAAAGGAGAGTGCACTTGTGCTTGCGTTCACACCTTTCCACTATGACATGTGGCGTAGTTGGAAAATCTCTTTACCGGTTGACAGCCGTGGCCGAAATCGGTCGAGGAAACTGTTTGGTTTACGCTACAATACGCACTTCAACACTTGAATATACCGAAATAATAGTTAGCATCTCTGCAGTGCATATCACCAAGTTTATACCAAATCGAAAGCTTTCTCATATTCCACAAACGCTAAGCAATGTGGCCGGTTGTACTCTTTGTAAAGTTTTTTTGTAAAAACTGCTGAAGCGTTTGGATAAGGTCGAATTCACCCTCATTATGTGGTTGACATAGAGATTTAATTTTAACTACACACAATTACGTACTTTTAATATTTTACGCCATAAAAAACTACCCACATGAATCTCTCCACATCCACTACATCCTTATTGCGTGTCACATTAAAAATAATGTTAAAAATGTTTCAAACTGAACACGGGATGGGTGGCACAGGAGATCACACATTTGAAAACGTTTTATGTTCGTTAAGCTTTGTGAAATTTAAACGCCTTTGCACGCCTCCTTGAAAAATTGATTGTCATTGTTGATCCTTGGCGTTACTGCTGGTACTCGATTCGTTATTCGTGTTCGAGTTTTGTAGTGAGTCATTTAGGTTTTTAGTAGTAGTTGAAGAGCTTTTTGTGAAAGAGCTCGTCCGGGGAAATACTACCATCATGTTTGTATCAGTAAGTGGTGATAGCCCAGTTTTTGGGACTTCGGCTTCACTTTCGGGGGGCCTAGTTTGAAACCCAGCATTTACCTCTAACTTCTATAAGTAATGTTCGTTGCAAGTAATATGAATATAACTTGTTTTAACGGTAAACATCGGTGATGAGAACAGTTGCATACTTGACAGTTTTCTAAAATGTTCTCAAATGGGTATAAAACCCACCAATCACTGCACTGTGCAACACGCTGGACCAATCAGCACTGGTCCCGCTTGGTTGCCGTGTGACGTGTCGCGTGGAGGTCTACTTAAAATAATTGAATTTTGAATTTGAATTTTGGTCCTTCAAAACAGATGAAAAATGTTATTAAATAATAAAAGATTTTAAATTGGTAAATCTGCTGTTTTAAAAGCCTGCTTAATTTGAAATTTTAATTACCAAATCCAAAGTAGTTATCAAAAATCGACGATAATTTTTTATATAACAAGTTTGAACACTTTTAACAAAGACTATTCTTCCATGATCACAGATTTTGCCAAGGTACGAAAAGATTTGAAAAAATTATAATCCAAAAAATGAATGAATGAATGAATGAATACACTTTTATTGTACACCAAAGAAACACAAAGTAGTTACAAAGATATAAATAAATATCAAGAGAGTACAATTTGGTGGCCTTATCGCTACATAGCGATTTCTTCCAGGCAACCAATGGCGTAAAAGGAAAAAACATAGAAAAGAGGTAGGTGGTGCAATAAATAAGATTTAAAAATTATACAAATATATAAATATAAATAAAATATATATATATATATATATAAATATATTACATATAAATACAAATAAAATATATAACATAAATATCTATATAAATATATAACATATAACATCCCCAATTTGTATGAAATACATAAATAATTCAAATTACACACTTAAAATTATTCGCTTCAGCGATGTTCGGCTGAAAGAGACAAATAATGATCCTTCACTAGTTTCTTGAAGGTCCCAATCGATTGTGCCTCACGGATATCTAACGGCAAGGCGTTCCATAATTTAATAGCCTGAACCGTAAATGATCCGTTGAAGAAGGAGGATTTGTGACCAGGCACCTTCAAGATTAACTTCCTCGTAGAACGAAGTTCGTCTGGGAGTCCTACAAATTGAAACCTCTCTTTCAAGTAAAGAGGAGTAGAAGGATGAAATAAAACACAGTACAGAATAGAAACAATGTGCAAATTCCGGCGAAGTCTGATAGGTAACCACTTGAGACGAGACCGAAATTGAGAAATATGATCATATTTGCGCAACCCAAATATGAAACGAATGCTAGAATTCTGGAGTCTCTCAAGTTTATTTAACTGATCTTCAGTTAAGTTAACATAGCTTGCGTCAGCGTAGTCAAGAATGGGAAGGAGTAGAGTCTGTGCGAGCATAATTTTGGTAGGTATAGGAAGTAAATACCGAAGACGACGCAAAGAGCCTAGAGCCGCAAATGTCTTTCTGCTGATCTCATTAATATGGTACGTCCAACTTAAGGTTCGGTCAAGATAAAATGATTAAAAAACAGTACATATATATGTGTGCGTGTGTGTGGTAATGTGTGTTATATTGTGTTTTTATAGACTGGATGTATTTATTATGCATAATTAAAAAAAAAAATGTATTTCGTACTCCATCTCTACATAAACTATAAGCGCGGGAAATTTCATACGCCTCCGTCCGCGCATTCTTCGTAAAAAGTAAAAAGGGATACAAAGTTTTTGCTAGACACATTAATATATAGATTAAATAAAACTAACAAATGGTAACGCCGCGCTATAGCGTGAGTAATATTTAAAATATATGATTATTTCATTGGTTCCCAGCCCGCATCCTCCGGGGTGAAGGATGAGGCTTGGGGACAGAAAACCCGTTTTCGGCCTCTGACTCTGGCGTTACTCGTATGTTTGTTTTGGTTGGCGAGAAACATTTGTCACGGAATGACAGGGCAACCCTTTTGAGTGACGTATTTACGTGTTGTTTAAATACCGGGAACATGGTAATTGTATGACAATGGATGTATCCGGCTGGCGAACTGCCTAGTGGAGCGCTGCTTTAATATTTTAAAGTGGAAAGTCCTAGTTTCTATGCCCTGTTCTGGTTGATTTGGAAACTAATAATGTGAGCAAATTAAATTCGAACTCTTGGTCTGTGATTTCCTTTGTAGGTTGTAATTACGATTTGAAAAATTGCATAACTGAAACAATCCTAGGCTATTTTTATAGCGGAAATGGCTTAATCGATTTTGACAGATCTTTTTCACCTGGCAGGTAGAAGTTTTTTTTTATTCTACTACAAGCCCTTGACTGTAAACTCACCTGATTGATAATGCATTTTGGCCTTTTTTGTTAGGGAGTGTGGTAGTCATACCTACCTCTTAATTCCATAGCAGCGCGGCGCGTCTTTGACGGTAGATTGGTACCTAGCCACGGCAAAAGTTTCCCACCAGACCAGACTGAAGAAAATTCAAAAATTATAAATTGCCAATTCCACTGCGCTCCCGTTGCGCCTGGGAGGTGATTGATGACCTTAGTAAAAATACTATTACGAGTGTCATACACGCATGTCGCTTACTATCATGGAAAGTGGAAAAACAGAAATTCTGTGCGGAGAAAATCGCCGGCAATTACTAGTCCGCATTTAATGTCCCGGATATGTCCTAAGTCAGCCATTAACAGTAGTAACATTATTGGGTTGTTAATTCGGACTAACGCCAGTGATAACTATTCCGTGATCGTTTGATGACCGGCCATTTGAATACTAAGCGACGTATTACCTCGGTTGGGGCTATTTTGGAACTAATGAAAATTATCATTTACACACCTACATAAATTCATGTGATGGGCAGAGTGGGGGTTACTATAAACCATACTAATATCACCATCATCATCATATCAACCCTTTACTGGCCCACTACAGGGCACCTCCTCCCACAATGAGAAGGGGTTAAGGCCGTAGTCCACCAAGCTCGCCCAGTGCGGATTAGTGGACTCCACATACCTTTGAGAACATTATTTAGAACTCTCAGACATGCAGGTTGCCTCACGATGTTTTCCTTCACCGTTGAAGCAAGTGATATTTTAACTACTTAAAACTAAGAAAACTCGCCCCCCCGAAAGCGAAGTCAAGCTCCTACCCACTGCGCTATCACGGCATCTAATATTATACATGTTTGTTTGTTTGTATGTCTGTCCATCACGCTCTAATTAAGCAACCAACCAGCACGGTTTTGGCATAAAATTAGTAGAAAGGACGGAGAGTAACATAGATTTTTTAGGAAACCAAATGGTTCCCACGGGATTTGAAAAAAACCGTAATAAAGGCGGACGAAGAACGTGGGCAACCGCTAGTCGGAGTATATAAGAATATTTAGTTTAGGCATCAGTGGTTAACCTTCTAATGCCCGTTTCTACTAAACCTAGGCATCGCATAAATCGAATGCCTAATGATTTAAGCGATGTGCAGACTACCAAACGTTTTACCAACTCTTAGGTGATAACTAATGGTGAATGGTAGGTGTTATACCTAGCAATCTCCTTTTTCTTTTTTTTGTCTCCGTACTTGGTTGGCCTGAACCTTCCGTTGTACGTGTGACCGCTGATGCGGCTCCCCGCTGGCTCACTCCAGCCGGCCGAGCTCACTCCAGAAGCTTAGCAGGCCGCCCAGGTCGCCGCTCAAGTTTCTTGAAGTGTTGCTGAGGAGTCAAAGTGTGCTACGCGTTCTTCTACCACTCACTTGCATTAGAGCATTACGTGTTTCGGTGTTTCATCAGTTTCCATGCATGCTCTGCACTGAGGACTGGTAGTTATATCTCTCCTTATTAGTCATTAATTGTTCATCCTTAATGAAAAAGGGGAATTACAGTAATATTCGGAATACCACCACCCCTTTTTTCGCGGCGACTGAGGAACAGGCAGCAGCGCCCTCTGTGCTACTGCTACGTACTGCGATCACTAACTCGTCTGCCCAGCGTGGTTTTTGTGGGATAACCCTCCCGTTGGGAGAGATCTGCCAGAATTCAGTCCAGCATAGAACTGTTATAGGCTATTGATAATAATCGAAGTGTCTGGAATGTATTTTACCAAATGAAAGAAAGACTGATAAAAGGATAATGATTAATAGAGAATCGATAAAAATGGAGAATTCCACAGTTTTTGTTGGAGTGACCTTGGATTGTAACCTTCAGTGGGGTTGGCCATATATACATTAGCGTGTAAACTTAGCTCAGCTTTCTAAATATACATTTGGTTAACATTTATAGAAACTCGTAAATACATAAATAAATGTAACACCAATTCCTAGATAACTTGGTAGTCAGTCTACTGCCGATTCTCGAAGGTGATTATGGGTTCATTGTGGATACACGTAAGTTTACGACACGTCGCGCCATTCGCTAGACAGTTGCTGAATATGCTATCAGCTGTAGCTTTAGTACATGTTATGCTCGCTCGCAATCGAGTCGTCGTTTTCGAGTATTACATGTGTATCGTTAAAGTAAAACGGAATGGATGGAATGGAACGATACACGTTTTAAAGCCTCGAATCCTATACTTCTGATTTTCGTTTTACATACGTTCTGTAAAAAGCCCACGCTAAAGAATTATAGGCAAACTTGAGCTTTAACTCGATGCAAATAAGATCCATTTTACTCCGATGTTCAAGTATTTCTATACTCTAAAATCTTGTACCAAGGCTAGGCTACTTGAAGGTGCAGTATTCTGAGTTCGTTGATACCTACTAATGTATTTCAATTTGATAGCTTAATTCATATTTATATTTTTATTTTTAATAAACTTTAGTTAAATACTTATTTAAGTTTTTAAATTTGTTTAAAATTGTGACCGGAGATAACAACTATAATGCTGTATACACCTATAGACAGAATTTGTAATTCTAACAAATATATTTTTTTTTATGAATGTAGTTACAATTAATTGCTGGTGTGTTTTATGAATAAATAAATAAATAAATTTGCTTCATTTACATCAAATACAAATTTCGATCCATCGCTAGAACTACAATAGTTGCCTACTGCAATAACATAAATAATAAAACTACGAAATAAATACTTTGAATAAAAATTAATTTTAACGACCAGCAAAACTAGACCTTGAGCTTTTTTACCCAGAATCAAATGTGTAAATGATCTCCAAATCTTGTTTGATAATAAGGTACGTTTATTTGCTAAAATCTGAAGTGAGGATAGGTTAGAAAAAAACACGTACCTGTATATTTTAGAGTTACAAATAAACTTTAAAATTTATGTTCTAATTTAGGTGGTCACTTATTATTTTCAGTTTTATCAATAAAAAGCTTTTAATGGGATAAATAAATAAATGTACTACGACAATACACACATTTCCATCAAGCCCAAAGTAAGCGTAGCTCGTGTTATGGCTACTAATGAATATTTTATGAATTATATACATAAATACTAATAATAATACCGATGTAAAACATTTGGTCAAAAAGTTTGATTAAAATGGGTAGGTACTTATTTAATTTTGTTGATCATTTAATGATTTTGGCAACAATAAAACATTTTTGATATTATACACAACTTAACGAATCCGGATCTATCTCTCTTGTTAATAAGAAGAACATATCAATATCGGCCCAGTAAATTGAAGAATTTGTAATAGTAAACAATTAGAATGCGAAATTAAAATGCTTGCGAAGAACCTGCCCAAAGGTACACGCGCATCATACGAAAACCGCATTCATATCACCCCATCCGTTCAACAGGGGTATATTATATGAAAATTCGTTTAGCACAAGTCAATTAATACGGGGAATTAATACGATCTGGCAACCGTGTGATATTAAAAAGTGTTAAAAGTCCAATAATTTAAAGTGATTAAAAGCTCGCACCTCAATTAATATAAAAAGTCTCCGCGGACATTTTGTTCACGTAACACCGCCGAGGCTGCGAGCGAGCTGCCGGTTGAGCTACCCACACACGGACCACCCGTCTACAATATTCCTCTGAAATACTTTTCAATTAATAGTATTAATGCGAAAGTGTGTTTGTTTGTTTTTACTTCACGGTCTAACTAAGCAACCAATCAAATGGCATTGAGCTAGTTGATAAGACGAAGATAAACATAAACCACTGTTTATATCAGGGAAACATACTATTTTAATAGAATAAGTACGGTAGTGGAATTTTATTAAAGAAAAAATAATATAAGGCGTAATGTTTATTAGCACGGTTGTTACCTCGAGGGTAGGAGTAGGAATGAATCGTGGTCCGTTTACTGTCTATTATATAATGTGTAAAAAGATCAACATCTTACTTCCACGTCATTCCTATCCCTACTTATAAAACACAGACAAATAGTATTTTGTAAGAATATTTTGTAGGTAATGAGTATACAAACATTTTCCTTGTAGATCCACATAATGTTAATCTATCTTATTAGTTAATAATTAATCATGATATCTAGCAGTATTTATGTGATAAGCTGTTATGTGTTTTGGGTCAATGAATTTACGAACTATTTTGTGATTACAGTTGTGGGTTTTCTAATTAAAGTTAAATAAAATAAATACAAAAAAAATTAAAACTGCACCTTCTACCTTATAACTTGGGTTGTAGCAAGTGGCCCGTGTGAAGCCAGCCTCACCGTAATACAGTTTCATCCACTTGGTGATTTCCCGCGGGATTTCCGCTCGTGCACATGACTCCATAACATTCGCTTTAAGGTTTCGATAACTTTAAGGGATTGCTGTACCTACGGCGATGTAGGTCGATACATTTCCGTAACTTCACTACCAATAATTTTGGGCATATGTTCCTAGATCAAGTTGTGCGTCCCACTTCGTAAAGTCATCATATTTGTTTGTTTTTCTTATACATTTATCTTTGACGGCCATTGTCGCAAAGATGATTCTGCTTTCTGTTCGATTCTCACAACTGGAAAATGTTTGTGTGATGAACATGAATGTTTTTTAGCTTCTGGGTGTTTATCATTAAAATATTCATCATTTAACTTACTACGGTAGTAATATATTAGTATTTTATATTTAAAACGTTTTATTGTTTGTTTTTAAAACCTTACGCCTTCTTATGACAAAAATTTGCGACTTGTAAATCTCTCGATTTCTTGAACAAGACGTAATAAATAATGTAATTGTTTTAAAAGCTTTTTATGACAGTGCTCGTCCGAGGAAGTGCCACCGCCATGCTTATTTCGCCGCAAACTAGCATTGCTTGCTGTGTTCAGGTCTTTTGCCGTTATAATTTTTATACTAAAATAAATAAATATTCTACGACAATACACACATCACCATCTAGCCCCAAAGTAAGCGTAGCTTGTGTTATGGGTACTAAGGTGACTGATGAATATTTTTATGAATAACATACATAAACACCTATAATATACATATAAACACCCAGACACCGAAAAACATTCATGTTCATCACACAAACATTTTCCAGTTGTGGGAATCGAACCCACGGCCTTGGACTCAGAAAGCAGAGCCATTGCCCACTGCGCCAATCGGCCGTCAAAATTACAGGCACATGAGAGTTAACACTCATACTTAAGAGTTAAGACGGACATAGGTGAGCACTTATTAGGACGTGTTCCTTGGACTACGAAACTTTGATCTGCTTAAAGGCGATGGCTTTCCACTTACTATCAGATGGGCTATCGGCTTGGCCGCAAATCATTTATGCCGTATATATATAAAAAACTGTCCAATACTACGAACTTTCACATTTGACAAAGGCGCCGCCATATTGTTTTTTTCTTCTCAGTGGAACAGTTTACTTTTTAGTGGAATCAGCCTTCCGAACCGTTTCAAAAGTGCTTATTAATTAGGCCTACTTGAAATAACTGAAATTTGAATTTGAATTTGAATTTCTTTCAAAAACTTAGAACCAATGTCACCTGGGATTATGAAAGGATTCTATCGATACTTTCTTGGACGACCTACATACCTACTTTCACGACCGATGAAGACATTACACTACTTTTTTAAACAGTCGTGTAAATATAAAAAACAGGAAGAGACAAATTTACAAACCTTCAACTTTGTTGTATTTACGGAAAAATGGAATCCTATATACCTACTAGAAGAATTAGAATAGTGTATGATTGTAAATTCTTGTAAAATATATAAATTAATTATTTGGTCGAATGTGGTTACATATTAGGTGGTAATTTGTAATCCAACACTACTTGGTATCCATCCAACACATTCTACTTCCTCGGCGGCGTGCAAATACATATTTAAAATCTAAGAATTTTCTATCAATATATTTTCAAGGAAAGTTAAATCAATTTTAATTTGTTATTGTCAATATTAATAAAATACATTACAAGAGAAAAAAAATTAAACTAAGTAATTTAAAGAAAACCTCCGAATCTTCGTATATCATTAAAAATAACGTCACTTGACTTTAAAGCCTTAGACGGCCCATTGGCGCAGTTTGCTGCGACCCTGCTTTCTAAGTAAAAGGCCGTGGGTTCGATTCCCACGACTGGAAAATGTTTGTGTGATGAACATGAATGTTTTTCAGTGTCTGGGTGTTTATCTGTATATTATAAGTATTTTATGTATATTATTCATAAAAATATTCATCAGTAATCGTAGTACCCATAACACAAACTACGCTTACTTTGGGGCTTGATGGCGATGTGTGTATTGTCGTAGTATATTTATTTATTATTCATATTTATTAATTTAAAGCATAGAATGAAGACAGTAACTTATGTAAAATTCAAAAATTCAAAATTCAAAATTCATTTATTTCAAGTAGGCCTAATACAAGCACTTTTGAAACGTCAAGTCTGTCCGTGTGTAGTGACTCTACCACCGGTTCGGAAGGCAGATTCTACCGAGAAGAAGCCGGCAAGAAACTCAGCAGTTGCTCTTTTCCAACATCAAAAATTTACATTTTATATTTTAACATTCATT
The DNA here is from genome assembly GCF_905163445.1 of Pararge aegeria. NCBI lineage: Eukaryota > Metazoa > Arthropoda > Insecta > Lepidoptera > Nymphalidae > Pararge > Pararge aegeria. The sequence continues at coordinate 687,719 of NC_053195.1, read as the reverse complement.
TTTCTATCTTGTGAGAGATGAAAGCGGAGCCGGATGCTTCCAAGCAACCTTGTCATTAAGAAACTCATCAATTGTATAATAACCTCGCTGTAATAAATGTGTTTTAACACATTCTTTAAACTTATGGATTGGTAGGTCCAAAATTACCTTAGGAATCATATTATAAAAGCGTATACTCAATCCCACAAATGACTTCTGCACCTTTCGCAGACGATATGCAGATGTCACTAATTTATGACCATTTCTTGTAAGTCGACTGTTTATATCCACTTTTTGTTTATAAAGACTAATATGTTGTCTTACAAATACTATATTGTTATAAATGTATTGTGAGGCTACCGTAAGTATACCAATTTCTTTAAATTTTTCACGGAGGGATTCACGTGATTTAAGTTTATATATTGACCGTACAGCTCTTTTCTGCAATATGAATATAGTTTCAATATCAGCAGCTTTGCCCCATAATAAGATCCCGTAAGATATCACACTATGAAAGTACGCGAAGTAAACAAGTCTTGCTGTTTCTACGTCAGTAATCTGTCTAATTTTCCTGATGGCGTAGGCAGCCGAGCTTAGTTTACCTGCTAGTGTGTACCCCACTGAAGCTTACAATCCAAGGTCATGCCCAGAAAAACTGTGGAATCTTCCATTTTTAGTGATTCTCCATTTATTATTATATTTTTATTAACTTTCTTTACATTTGGTAAAATAAATTCCACACACTTAGTTTTTTTTGCATTTAAAAGTAAATTATTGACAATAAACCAGTGCGACACATGCGACATAGCACGGCTTACATCGTCAGAGTTGTCTCTACCTCTATCAGTTTTAAAAATTAGAGATGTATCATCAGCAAACAGTACAATGTCACAGGTTTCACTGACATGGTGTGGTAGATCATTTATATACACCAAAAATAGAAAGGGACCCAAGATTGAACCCTGTGGGACACCCATTGACGTAGCCGACCCCTGCGACTTAATGTCTTTTATGCAAACCCTTTGGGTTCTGTCACTGAGATAAGAGGCAACCAAATTTAGTGCAACGTTTTTGATACCATAATGGGCTAGTTTAAGAAGCAAGGTTTTATGATCGACACAATCGAATGCTTTGGATAGATCACAAAAAACACCAATGGCATTCTGCAAACGTTCCCAGGCATCGTACACATGTTTTAAAAGTTTAGCGCCTGCATCCGTGGTGCTACGACCTTTAGTAAAACCGTACTGCTCCGGATGTAGTAAGTTATTTACATTGAAGTGATTCAAAAGTTGATTTAATATAATTTTTTCAAAGACCTTACTAAGAGCTGGTAAGATTGAAATGGGTCTGTAATTGTTAATGTCGTTTTTATTGCCAGATTTAAATAGAGGTATAAGTTTACTATGTTTCATTAAATTTGGAAAAGTACCTCTATCAACACATTCATTAAAAAGTATGGCTAAGTAAGGGGCAATAACGTCTATAATGTTAGATATTACCATTACAGACATACCCCATAAATCACCGGTTTTTTACTGTTTCAACAACTTAAAATTCTTTATTATATCATATGCAGATATATGTTTAAAATTAAATAAAACGTTGCACTCATTAACGTTGTTCCTCAATAAACTCTGAGCTGCAGTAGGTGAAGAATTAAGTGAATCAGTCAACAAAATAGGAACACTCTGAAAAAAGTTTTCAAAGGTACTTGCAACCTCACTGTCAGCGGTAACTTTATTATCATTATCATGTATAATTAAAAACCAATCGTTAAATCAATAAACTCTTGGAAATCTTATAAACATTTGATTTATTTTTTAAATTAATTATTTTTATTGCTGCCATTCAAAGCAAAGCCCGTAAAGATGCTTCGCCATCGATATGGCAATTAAAACGAGACTTTCATAACGATCTCATCTGCATACATTATGTTCTATATAATCCGGTAACTGATGAAAATATAAATATCGGCGCGTTTGAAGTGAAACCTAATAGATCATTAATAGCTGCGGATATCGCAGCGTGTTCGACACTCCTTGCGGTAACCTCTACTAAGAGGACTTACGATTTTTTTTTATTCCACTACAAGTTAGCCCTTGACTTTTATCTCACCGGCTGATAACTGATGCAGTCTAAGATGGTAACGGGCTAATCTGTTTGGAGGATGTCAGCTAAATTAAACACATATCCCTAGTCGGTTTCTACACGACATCGTACCAAAACGCTAAATCGCTAATCGACACGTCTTGTCAGTAGTCTGGAAACTAGCCACGGGCGAAGCTAGACTAGACCATAGAAAAGTCAGAAATCATCTGCCGTCGCCATCGAGCCCATTTGTCCAACTTAAAACCAAAACAGATTTTAATCAATACAATATTAATCAATATAATACAAGATATTAAATTATAAATGCGAAAGTGTGTTTGTTAGTTTGTCCTTACACCCTAAATAAGCAAGCAATCGACTTGAATTTTGGCATGGAGTTAGTTGAAAGGACGGAGAGTAACATAGGCTATATCCAAGCAAATCAATCGGTTCCAACGAAAAACACAGGCAACAGCTAGTATAATAATAATTATTGATAAATTCACATAATGTTACATTCATATGAGACGGTGATAACAAAAAAAAACAACCGGCGAAGTTGTTTTTGGCTTCTTGTTTGATCAGTGTTTTGAACCCTCGCAGCTTTAGTTTTAAGTTGAATAATTTAGTTATCATTATCAACTTACTTTTATGTCATATTTTACATATAATATACGCATCAAAAGTACCATCTTTGCGCCTATTTGAATAAAGAAATATTTTACTGCGATTTTGGCTTTCGCTTCGATCTCAGTGACATGTAAACTCATTCGAGAGCAAAGGGTAGGGGAGATATCCTATTAGTTTAGCGAGAATTAATCTGTATGCAAATTAAAGTATTCCACGTAACGAGGTGCCGCCATTAATTCATCCCAATCAGTTCCGCGAATCGCTTGAGACTCTCTCTATTAATATATTAATGATATTACGTTTCTATCAACAAAGGACATTAAATTATGTTATTTTGTGGCTTTCCCGATTCTCAAGTTTTTTCGGTATACTGAATACCTTCATCGTCATCTAAATCCATTACCAAATACCATCCCATTATTTTTTTATTTAATAATTATCATTATTCTTTGTAATTTATTAATTTGTCTTATTTTATTGTTAATATTTACGTAATAAATTTATATTGCATTTTTAATTTTAATTCGATATTGTATATTGTTATTTATTTCTTTTTTGTTTTTCTTTTCTCTAATTTTATAATTTTGAAATGTATTAGTATGGGCTTTGCCTTAAATAAAGAGGTTATTAATTATCTATAATTTTTTTTTTTAAATTTTTTTTTATTATTATTAACAATGCTTAATAATAAAAAAAAAACATTCACCCTCCGCTTGCGGGTCTTTTGAATGCCCAAGCAACCGGCGGTCAGGGCTCCAGAGTGAGGAACCTCCTCACAATACGCGCTGTTTCAAGGACTACTGCCTTCTCTATCCGACCCTTGATCCAACAACCAAACGAAAGCTTCTTAAGATGTTGGTCGAAGCTTTCCGCGAGAAGACCATTGACTGAAACGACGATCGGAACAATAACCGTCGACTCAACATTCCACATGGCGGTAATCTCGTGGGCAAGGTCCAAGTATAAGATTAAGACTGATTAGATTAGTCCAAGATTATTAATATTATTATTATTATTTTAACCGGCCCACTACAGGGCACCGTAATCTACGATGGTCCAGTCCATTATATACAACTCTCAGGTATGCAGGTTTCCTCACGACGTAAGTTGAAGTAAGTTTATTTAGTTAAGTTAAATATTTATTAAGTTACTAGCTGTTGCCCGCGACTTCGTCTGCGTTTGATTTTGTTTTTAAAGTATTCAGTATCGTTAAGCCTTAAATGAGTATAGTAGTATATATATGTATAACATGTGACTGTCAATTAATTAAAGACAAATAATTTGCAATAAAATAAAATTGCGACTATAATTAAAGATCTAAGCTATCCTATCTCTTAAGTTGGAGCAGACTGCTCACGGTGTGCCAATTTAATTTAAAATCGGTTAAGTAGTTTAGGAGTCCATCGCGGACAAACATCGTGACAGGAGATTTATATATATTAAGATATATGCTTGGTGGGAGGCTTTGGCCGCCGCTAGTTACAACCCTACAGAAAAAGACGTACCGCTAAGCGATCTAGTGTTCCGGTGCGATGTCGCGTAGAAACCAATTAGGGGTATGACTATTACACTCCCTAACAGGTTATCCCGCTACTATATTAAGACTGCATCATCACTAACCACCAGGTGAGATTACAGTCAAGGGCTAACTTGTAGTGGAATAAAAAAAAATGTCAATGGCTTTAAACGAACATAATTTGGAAAAGCTAGTTCCAACATGCACGTACCATGGCTAATATTTCAGGCCATGGCTAGCGTTTCACTAACGGCTGAAAAAAGGTTTAAAATTCCATTTAAAAAAGTCCACTTACCACTTTTTAAGCGGCTGATATCAAAGCTCTGTGACAGTGAACCAGTGAGCTGTGGACAAGAAATTTTACATTAGAAATTGATATATGACCACTTTGTTTGCTGGTTTGAATGATTAACTGATTATGTAAATCTTTCATCTTTATTTGTCTTATATATAATACTATAAAGCTGAAGAATTTCTCTGTGTGTATACATGTTTGAACACGCTTTTCTCAGGAACTACCAGTAAGGTTTTAAATTATTGTTTGGATTAGATATCCCGTTTATGCATAGTTATTATGCGTAGCCCAGTGGTTAGAACTTCGGCTTCACGAGCCGAGTTAGAATCCCAGCACGCACCTCTAACTTTTCTAAGTTATGTGTGTTCAAAGTAATTAAAATATCACTCGCTCCAACGCACATAACTTAGAAAAGTTAGAGGTTTGTGCGGGGATTCGAACTCGGCCCCCCGAAGTTAAGTCGAGATTCCTACCATTGGGCTATAATCACTTCAAATAATAAATAAAAGTCATTCCAGGCATCAGAATTTAGTACTGAACCCTTTGAACATAATTCAAATTGAACAATTTTGGCGGTACTGGCTTTAGAAATAATAAAATGCGACTGCGTCTAAGAAGTTTATAAAATATGGAGATATTCGCACAATCTCCAAAATCCAAGGTTATACCCAAATCCGGGATGATAAAAATAAAAACAGCCGGTACCGTTGTCTCGGGACGGCATATTTTGTCTTTTTACCCTCGTTTTTTGTGGAGCCAACAGCTGCCCCGGCGGCAGGGGACCGTTTTTACACCATAAATATCAATTCACAGCATCCAAATCGCATTTATACTTATTTAGACCTTAACTTTATATAAACGTGTTTATTCCTTCTCCTGTGATACTAATATAAGTACGCTTTCTGTTAATCCTCATAAAAAATACCTTAAATCTTATGTCATATACTATATATAAAGCTGAAGAGTTTGTTTGTCCAATTTGAAAGATTGTTTCAATGCTCTATAGCCTATTTATCGAGGACTATAGAATCAAAATATACTTTATTGTACACTAAATACAAAGCATAAAAAAACACAAAAAGAAAATGAAAAAAGAAAAGGTACAACAGGTGGCCATATAGCTTAACAGCGAATATCATCACGCTTAGACCAATAGTAGCATTGCACCAGTACGTACAGTTCATACATGCGTAAAAGCCATCTCTACCCTACAATCTTTATATTTACGTATAGGAGGAGGATTTTTCTCATTTTCTGCCATCTTCTTGTTTTATGCCTACCCAAAACCTTTTCTGGGTTTTTTTTTTAATTTTCAGCGCTTCCGCTGCGTGTGCTGCGTAAACGGTTAACGTTTCGATATCGTGTGTGACATCGTTATTCCCCGTTAAAAGTTCTAAAAAAAGTCCGCGGCAGAATATGTCTATCTTTTAAGATTGACTTATACACGGTCGAGGTGGTGAGGGACCGCTTCGGTTAATAAACGTATTGATATTATTGGTTGAAGGCAGCGACTGGAAACTGACGAAAAGCCTAACCTAACTCAAATTGGCTGAACAAAATAATCTTCAAGTTCAAAACATCAAAAGCATAGATTTTCTTAAATCCTTACAGGCATAGATTTTCTTAAATCCTTCTTAGCCGATTATCTCTATCTTATGACTATTGACTGTATTAGAAGGAACCAAACTTCCAAATAAGTTTGCAAGCTTAGTTAGTCAGTGAGTAAGTAACAATTTAACTTTTACTTTATAAGAACTTTTGAAACGTCACGTCTATCTCATTGTAGTGACTCTTCCATCGGTTCAAAAGGCAGATTCTATTGAAAATAGCCGACAAGAAACTCTGCACTTGCTCTTTACCAACCCCATAATTTTAAAATAATTTAACATTCATAAGTTCAACAGAGATAAAAGCGAAGCCGGCGCTTTCCAAGTAACCTTACCATTAAAGAAATTAGCCCATAATATAGCAACTTCACTTTGACACATTATTTAAACGTATGCATTGGTAAATAGCTAGAAGATAGATACATAGCGAGGAATATCTATATGGCAATGCAATGGCAAACATCAAAACATGGACGCGCTATATTCAAAGGGAAATCAGCGCGACCGCAGAATGCGTTAACTTAGCACTGTTTGCGAGACTGGTTCCAATTCAAAGCGCGGCAAATTATTTGTAAACACTCGTTTCAGGAAACTCTCGATTTAACGCGGCACGTGCGCCGATCTTTGTGTTGGCGCGCGTCGTTATCTTGTAATATAAGTATCATAAATAGCCATAAAAAACAAACTGAAATCCATTAAGCGCGTTACTATGTCAAACTTATACTGAATGGAAAACCGAACCGAAAGTTAGAGTTTTGTCTTTGGGTAGAGAGTAGAGGAGAGAGAGTAAAGAGTGGAGTGCGTAGAGTTTCCCTTTCTTCGTTATTGAAACGTAAAGTTTTTGTTTTAATATTTATAGAAAAGCGATTGACTGCAATCACACCTGATGGTTGATGATGATGCAGCCTATGGTGGAGCGCGTTTGCCTAAAAGTCCGACAAGTAGGTGACCGCCCTTTTGTCCTTTTTCTTACATAATGTCCATGCACCACCAGTCGTTATATAAACCTCTCATCCCTTGAGATGTTTCCTTTAGCCTTTTGAAGAGCGTTGCCGAAGCATTCCACCACAGTTGCCTGGGTCAACGATTTCACCGTATCTGTCCATCGAGTGTCCTTTTTACTTCAACCTATATTTGCACAAGCAATAAATTCGTTCAAGCGTTCAATAAATCCCGTAGTTCTTTAGATTTGGCCAAAAGTCACATTAGCCATAAGTAGTAACTCCACCGTCGAAAAAGCTCTATGACTACCAAAAATTTGAGGGGGTATACCTTAATAGTTCTTGAATACATTTCCAAAAGATTGCATGCACGTTACTGGAAACTTCAATATTTCTATTTATGAGTGGGATTTAGCTAATGTGTGGAATAAACGCTCCGTATTTGTGCGATTGGGCACTTTGTGGCGTTAGTGATGGCTAACGATTCGATGCCGGGCGATGTAATCAAAAGGGCTATTGGCAATTATCATTTCACATTTGTATCTCTTTGTTGCGTGTTCACATTAACGTTAATATTAAGTAAGGCATACTGCAATTCAATCCGCGTGGAATTACTGTTTCCACGGTGGAATTATCTAATTTATCTGGTAAACAAGATTATACTTTGTATATAATACCTAATATAAACAAGTACATTAGATGCCTAATAATGTTTTTACAAATCCACAATGAAAATAAACTTCTGTAGCGGTGGTATAAGAACCGAAGCTTAGTTGGTAAAGTCATCAGGCCACGATTGCCAGAGAGTCGTTCCGAATTTTTTATATTCAATTTAAATTTATAAATTTGATATTTTCGCCAAGTGTTGGTAAAAACACTTGACTCCAATCTAAGCCTTATCCTAAGGTTGCCTGACAGAGATCGCTACTAAGCGGTAAGGCCGCCTTTTGTATACTGCTTCTATCTGTTTTTTTTTTTATTCTTAATCTGTTTTGTTGTTTAACTTGCAGTGAGCAAATAAAGAGCATAAATAAAGTAAAAAATAAAAATAAGCAGCTAAATAAATGCGAAAGTGTGATTCTTGTTTGTCCTTACTTCACGTCCTATTTAAAAAACCAATTAACTGATTATTGGTGCAGAGTTAGTTAAAAGGACGGTGGACATAGGCTTATTTTATCCCAGAGAAATAAACGCTCTCCAGGGGACTTTTAAAAAATCGTATTACACGCAGGTGAAGAACGCTAGCGACAGTTAGTAAATTATAAACTTCTGTAGCTTCTCCTGGAGATCTGCAGAAAAAGCAAAAGCTAAATTCAGAAATAAATCTAGTTAGGTAGGTAGGTAGCTTGAATGTAAATTCAAAAATACCAAAGTATAATAACTATTTCTATTCGAAGATACAGCAAATAAAAATCTAGCCAACAATTCGAATCGTCGCTCTGAGACCTCAGAATTATCGCCAACTTTGAAAGTCGGTTGTGGTATGAATATTTTTACTTCACATTACTCCTTGTCGTTCCATAAATTTATGCGAAAACATTGTAGAGCGCCAGATACGTGTAGGGAAGGGGTGACTGTAAGTTAGAGCTGACAGCGGATTTCTTATCAATATTATCTGCTTTTAGTAAAAAAGTCCCTCAAATTAAAAATAATAGCTCATTAAGCAGGGAAGGCAATTCACATGATTAGTGTGAAAGAGCTTTATCCTTTCTTTGTAATTCTATGGATATAATGTCGCTATTTTTATATATTAATAGGTATCTACGACAGTGTGCTTGCAATTTCCTTGAAATACTTAACCTCCAAATGATGTGAAGAGCAATTATAAAACTGTCGACGCAGCTGAGTTTGTTATCCAAGCAAACGCGTATTAAAGCAGTAATGGAAAATTAATTAGGTTAAAGGTAATGAGACTGAGATAAACAATCCGCTACAGTTTATGTATTGAACCGTACTATACCTACTCGTGGAATCATATCTTGCCTTCAGCGGCGCCTGCCAATTGCTCCGTCTGATGATAACGAGACGTGTTTGTTTTTTCTCCCACTAACAATGATAGGCTATCATACTTTGAGTCATACACTTTTTTCTTTAGGCCACAGGGTTATCGGTTTCCAATTTCGTAGAGATGTGAAGGACACAGAAATTGTTTTACGATTTACTGTTTTGAAAGTGAGTGCTTTCCGTCAATCTGAGGTGTAGATCACACCGACACTGACACTGGCAACTACGGCCTCCAGATCAGAACACAGCAGTGCTGATTTGCTGCAGAAATAGGCATGGCGGTAATTCTTCCCTGGACTTCACAAAACCGAATGTGAAACAATAGCTTTTCGTATAATTTGAATAGAGTTGAAGTGGCAATGGGCAGGGCACATAGCTCGGAGAACCGATGGACATTGTGGTCAACATTGTGGTCTAAAGGTGCTGGAATGGCGACCCCGCACCAGTAAACGCAGCGTAGGTCGGCCCTCAACGAGGTGGCCATTAGGCGAGTCGCTGGGAGCCGCTGGAGACAAGCAGCCCAGGACCGTGGATTGTAGAACTCCAAATTCAAATTCAAAGTACGAAACGGTAGAACCTGACGATAGTAAGAAGTGAGAATAATCCCCTAGCAAGATCTCTTATTATATAGCAAAGTTGCGATGATAGAGTTTGAAAACTTGAGAAGTTGGGCAGACAGAGATAGGTGGAGTTTTGAGCGAAGCAGGGCCTGAGCCCACAAAGTGCAGATGATGAAGTCTCAAAACAAAAGAAGTTTGTTAATACGAATACAGAGGCAGAGGTTATTTATTCGTAAACTGACTTTCGTTTCTTGTTTGATTTGAGTGATTCTTGTGCCCTCAATGTTCGTTTACTTTGTCTGAGTTGTAATTTAAGCTTACTCTGGATACCTCCAGAGGTAGGCGAAATTACTATGTACTGTATAAGATCAATGGATCCAAATTATGCTTGCTACTGAAGCAAGCATAATTTTGTTCCGTTTGTACAAATCTTTATTTTTTGATTTGGTGACATTTGCATAGGTTTCAGAGTTAAAACAACAAAGTAATGACCAAGTTAAAAGATATAGATATTATTACATTACCTTATTTATGACTTAATTAAAACCATAATCATAGAACCTAAGCACCTTAGAAATGTCAACATAATCTTAAACAGCCTACTAAACCCGACCGGTATGTTTCGCCATGATTAAATCAACTGATTAGAAACTAATTCAGTCACCAACCGTGTATTAGCACAAGACTACATTCACTCTAACCTCAATTTAATATTGAATCTTAACTTCATGGCGGTAAAGTACATTTTCTTACTTAACTTTATTTCTTGCAGGACTCAAGGATTGATGATTTGCAAATAAGTTTGCATGGGGCATTGATTGTTATTTAGTAAACAGTAGGGTGTAGAATCGCGTGAAATGCTCTGGAGTTAGTTTGGTCTAATTATGTACCTACGTAGGGTGTTGAAATCTAGAATATGCAATAGCGCTAAATAAAGCATACACTTTTGGATAACGGAACGGATACGATACAAATTCTTAACTCGAGTCGTATAGTGCACCGATCTTAATGAAAGGGTATGGTTTTTGGTAAATAAGTAATATAAATAAACCTTATACCTTTTTTTGTCGAAAATTTGTCGGACTCCACACACCTTTGAGAACATTATGTAGATCTCTGAGGCATGCAGGTTTCTTCACGAAGTTTTCCATCACCGATGCAGCAAGTGATATTTTAATTCCTTAAAACGCACATAACGTGGAAAAGTTAGAGGTGCGTACCCCTGTACGCAATTAAAACTCGGCTTCCCGAAAGTAAAGTCGAGTCGAGGCTATGCAGATGATATAAAATTAAGGAAATCGGTACGCTTTTTATAATCCTATCCTATCCTTAAGTTTTTCACAACTCGTACTTGAGATTTTCTACATCTTAAATCATCTGCATACCCTGTGCATACCCTCTATGCACGCCACTGGTTACTTCTCACTGGTAAGCGCAGCATTGTTCGACTCCAAAAGAGGTCAGAGGACAGACGACATTAAGTACTTCGCAGGTCGCGGCATTATACCGTGGAATTTGGAACTCCCTGCTAAAGACAGTGTCCAGCAGTGGACGCCAATTGGTTGATAAGATGATGCCGATGATAATGGTCACTCTTTCAGTGGGTGTAACTGCTAATGTATTAGCTAATGGCGCGTCGACACGGCGCGGCGCGTCGCGTCGTTGCGGGCAACGAGGCCGATTATTTACATAATTAAGTAATTTTCGCTCGACCTCTTAACCAAATTACGTACGAGTAGTGGCAGCTATAAGCTCGGGAGCCGATGACATAATTACTTAATCATATTATTTACTAAATCGTATTATTTAACGGTGTGAGGAAACCTGCATGCCTGAGAGTTCTCCATATGTTCTCAAGGCGTTTAAATTCTGCCGATCCGGTATTGGCCAGCGTGGTAGACTACGGCCTAGAGGCATTCCGAGACGAGACCCGTATGCTTTAGTGAACCGGTAATGAGTTGGAAATGGATGATGATGTTGAAAAATGAAAACGACCACTTTATAAATTTGTGGCATTATTTTGGTTCTGGCATTGTCACTAACCATCGTCAACTCATAGACTTCATAGTAAAAAACACTTGGCTCAACCATAAGACTTCATAGTAAAAAACACTTGGCAATCCTTTTGACGGCCGATTGGCGCAGGGGGCAGCGACCCTGCTTTCTGAGTCTAAGGCCGTGGGTTTGACTCCCACAACTGGAAAATGTTTGTGTGATGAACATGAATGTTTATCAGTGTCTGGGTGTTTATCTGTATATTATAAGAATTTACGTATATTATTCATAAAAGTATTCATCAGTCATCTGAGTACCCATAACACAAGCAACGCTTACTTTGGGGCTAGATGGCGATGCGTGTATTGTCGTAGTTTATATTTATTTATTAATATTCATTTTTCGCTTACGCTAAATTCAAAATTTAATTTAGAATTTTTATAAAATGTTTTTTTTAAATTGACCTACATTAGAGTTATGCGGTTTTGCCTGCTCTCAACAACCTTGTTTACAGGGCCGTATACTGCAGAAAACCATTTTCCTTTTTTAAATATATATTTTCTTTCATTATTAAAGTAATAAGATAAAAGTATGATTTTAGGAACAAACTCTATTCTTCTTTCATAGTAAAAAAAGTAGCTCCTGTTTGTACGCCCATTTTAAACTATGCAACGGATTTAAATAAAGTTTCCTACACGAATGTTTGTTATTCAGTAGACATGCATATTATCGTAAAGAAAAGTCAAAAATCAATTTCTTGCTCTCGAAAAGTGCGTATATTTCTTCATTTGTTAAATAATATGAACGTAAATGTTTCACATCTCCAGTACCAGAGGTTTTCTGACGGTTAACTTTTTTCTAAAATCTGCGACCGCTGACCGTATTTAACAACCTTGTTCACGAGTTTCAATACTCTATTACCTATCCCTTCGAACACAAACTAATTATATAAATACCGAGCAAACTGGAGATTACACCGGCTCCCGAACTATTAGGTACCTACGTCGGACACTCGTTACATTTGCGGTACAGCTACAGAATTAGCAAAGTTAGTTTTTTGTCCCTCTACTTATTTAGATACGAAGAGAAATGAGAATTGTGATTAGAGCTCAGTGAACGGAGGAAATCTCAGCTTTTTATCAGACGTCCATTTTAGGAAAGTTGAATTAATTTATCTCTTTCACGTATTTTTTAAAACTTTAAAGGCGAAACACTGCGTCTAACGAGCGCTCTACGCCGCTTTAATATTGAGTCCAGCGTGCGACCAATCACAACAGCGCGTGTTCGAGCAGGGGGCTTGTAATTGGTCCATCGCTGGACGCAAACTGCAACGCCGTTAAGGACGCATTTAAGACGCGACGCTGTGGCTCTGGCTTAGTTGGCATAAAATTGCATTAAAAGTTATGGTATGTGACTTAGATAACTATTTATATCATTTTATAGATGTAATAGTTTTGATAGGTATGGAGTGATTGCATGCATTAGGCTAAAACTATTCCAAAAATGTAGGGCAAGGGTTCGATTCTCAGGACGGGGTAGTTCCAACTTGTGTTAGATTTTTCTATCAAGACATTATTGAACAAAAACAATTACGTTGGCTTTCCTCATGGCTCATGCAGGAATAGGTTTAAAGCTGGAAAACGTTGTCTATGAACCTGCACAGATGTGGTACAGTCGTAATGAATTCAAACCCGTTCTATATAGTTTTTTCACATGGTAACTTATTATCGCTCGCCCAGATACACACATATCATCCAAAACCTAACGATACTTGAGGAGTTAGAAGTGGTCCCAGATGAAGAGGCGTTGTAGAAGTCGACTGTTAAGAACAAACGAAAATTTATCGACGGTAAGTTGAATTCAAATTTTCTTTGTTCATGTAGGCCTATCACAGGCTCTTATGAAGTGTTCATACATATATAGTTGCTTGATTGTCAGGGGATTGTGCTAACTACGTCTGCTAACTTAAACCTAAAGCTACGAGGGTTCCAAACGCGCCCTGGACTAAGGAGAGCCCACAGAACCTTTCGCATAATAATTACAACAAAAAACGAGCGCAAGGAATATTCCTTAATGTGTACGCGAAAGAGAAAAGTTCCTTATTAAAAATTGTTGTGAGACTCTTTTGAAAAAAATCTTAAAATAATACCAATTAAAGCGATCCGTCTTGAAAAGACAGGTAGGTATAAGTTTGAATTGCATTTGAAGTTTAGAGAAAAATCTCCGGCTTCGAGTTGGCAGTAATTAACGGTCTGGGCTGGAGAGCTCATTGCTCATTAATACGCCTTTACTGGCCGCGTCTTGAGCGCGCGCCTTTGAGCTCGCTAGGACGACCACGTTGCAGACGCACACGTTGACACCCATCCTCCGACGCGTGACTATGTATCGAGGGCCCCGGGGCAGAACTTAATAGGGACCCTTAAACTCATGGATGGAATTCTCAAATACATTGTTAAAAGCAATTCTAATAGATTTTTTAGGAAAAAATATATGTATAATATATATCTAAACAAAGTGTTTGGTCTACTCAGCATTCACTGCGCTTGCTAAGGATCCTTAGGTACATGAATGTAAAATGAGTATATATAAATATTAGTGTCTCACTACTGGCACACACCTCCTCTTTTATATACACTAAACAATTATTATTGGTCCGAACAGGGAATCAAATTTAGCACTAATACTGAAGACCCAAGATTTTTAAACCTTTGTGCTTCAATAAAAAAAAGTAAGCTCTAATGAAACTGGTTCTATACAAAAGAAATTGTTTTGTTTGCGATCAGAGAAATATAAATCATCATCGTTTTAATATGTATTTTTAATTCCCTAGTAGATATTTATTCTAAAAATTAAATTATACAAATCCCAATGAGCTAAAAGAGGTGGTCACACTATCTTACAGGCTCATTAATGAAAATAATAAAGATCTTGGAGTGTAGGTAACGTTAAAAATGTTTGAGGAAAGCCTCACTTACATTGAGTTTACGTGTTATGTTATTAATTATGTTAATTCCCACTTCAGCTTAGAACGAAATCGCAGTCGCTAACTTAGGGCTCGGACAGACTAGCTGTTTTTTATTTTGCATCATCATATCAACCCATTGTCGGCCCATTACAGGGCACTCATCTCCTTCCACAATGAGAAGGGGTTAAGGCCGTAGTCCACTCAATCAGGCCTTCTGCGGATTGGTGGACTCCACACACCTTAAAGAACACTGCAGAACTCTCAGGCATGCAGGTTTCCTTCACTGTTGAAGCAAGTGATATTTTAATTACTAAAACGCACATAACTTAGTAAATTGCTGGGATTCGAACTCGGCCCCCGGAAAGTGAAATCGAAGTCCTACTCACTGGGCAATTACCGCTTTGTTTCGTTTTTACCACTGTAAATAGACTAGACTAGACTGCTTTCTCTCTAAGTAGTGATGCAATCTAAGATGATACAGCGATCACCTCCCGGTATGGCAGTTATATTAAACACATTCCCATAAACGATTTCTAAACGGCATCGTACCGGAACGGCCCGTCAAAGTCAAGTATTTTTTTATGTAAATAGACAAAAGGAAGGCATTTTTGATGCGCATATTACATAAAAACATTATACATTGAAAACTGCAATGGTTACGGAAGCCCTCAACAAACTTAGTCGGTAGTATTTTTGTTATCACCATCTCACATTGTTTTAACTTGTATATGGTAGCGTGATAGCAAACCATGCTGGAAGGGTCTCACCATAGAAACTTTTAGAACCAGCTACTATTGATTTTGCGACTGTGTCTATGCTAAATTGCTTTGTGGCAACTCTCTGCGTTCGATTGCGGTATCGAAACGTTGCCACGGCTGAAGATTTCATGCGTCCCTCGGAGCGTTCGCATGCGACTGAAGCGCTAAGGCTAAAAGTAGTTAGTCTGCCCAAGCCCTTAGTACCTACTTACTATCGAATAAGAGAAAAGATACGAAATTAAAAAGCGGTGATAGCTTAGTGGTTAGGACTGCGGACTTCCTGTCGTGGGCTTGAGTTTGATACCCACCAAGCACCTTAAACATTCTATAGTTATGTGTTCTTTTAGTTTAAGCATTTATTAAAATCACGGTCCCGGGTTCATCAGCAAGATCGGTTCAGCTTTGGTTCACCTATGTGTATACTATGTAAAAAAAAACACGGCAAATAAATTTAGTATTTCCATACTAAAGACGTGTGTCTGTTTTTTACGTATGCATTATGTATGAATTAGTGAATATTTCAACATCCAATCGATATTATTTATACAAAACTTCGAAATGAATGGCTTTTATTAATTCTACGTTGTTCAGTTTACGAGGCATTATTAATAAAGCAATGTTCAAATGCGTGTAAGAACATGAATAATGGAGTAAAGTTCCGTAGCCAATAAAGAAAAGTTAAGAATGAAAGTGGTGCGTTTACGAAATACGGAGTCATTCAACTAACGAATTGGCATTTATTTTTTCGTGAATATAAATGTATGTGTTTTTAGTACTTTGAACTCTACAAACAAACGTTCTAAAGCAAGCGCTATTTGCGATTCTGAAAATGTAAAAGATAAATTTTACTTGGCGTTGTATTGTTTTAATGTTCGAAAACTACTATATTTTTGCGAGTGGTCAATCTTATATGAAGGGACCGGGCCGGTCCGGTATGTAATAAAATAATAAAAGTAGTTTATTTCGGTAAGTGGTGTCAATATATCGCTGAAGTCTTCTTTTAAGAGTAGTTTTGTCCTGTGTCAGAAGACTCCGCTCTTCCATTAGAATAAAAAAAAAAAAATGTATTCCGAGGGAAGACGCCTAAAAATATAAGCAATACGCAGAGACGATACTCTTCACCCACTATACCATCACAGACATGTCTACATAGCATGATTTTTTTTATTTAATTTTGTTTTGATTGATATAATTTTGTATTTTGGCGTTGGTGTTTTATTAATAGTTGTAATTGACGGACCAAGAAAATGACCCCCTTGATATCGCCTAGGTTCATAGCAACACCTACAGGGCATGCAAGGATCACGTACTGCTAAGTGCCGCTCTGTGTCCAACCCTTCTTGGGGCAGAAATAAGCATCGCGATAGAACTATCTCGGACGAGCTCTGTCACAAAAACCTCTACTACTGCAGCTACTACCTACTGCTTAAAAAAGATGAATTACTACTCTCATTACTCTTACTGGAGGGCAAACGGTCACGTGGTCGATCACCCACGCGTTGGACAGACATAATTAAAGCTACAACACAAACCTCCATAGTCCAATGTTCCAGAAACGCTGAAGATCGTAACAAGTGGAGGCGCATCGCGGGGGCTGCTGTAGCCAAAGAAAATGTACCATCGTCAACCACGACCACTCTGTCAAAAGTGAACGACTAAGGAGGAGAGGACGACTGAACGACTAACATCCACCCTCCGCTTGCGGGGCTTTTGAATGCCCAAGCAACCGGCGGTCAGGGCTCCAGAGAGAGGAACCTCCTCACAATACGCGCCGTTTCAAGGACTACTGCCTTCTGTATCCGACCCTTGAGCCAACAATCAAGCGAAAGCTTCTTAAGATGTTGGTCGAAGCTTTTCACGAGAAGACCATTGACTGAAACGACGATCGGGACAATAACGGTCGACTCAACATTCCACATGGCGGAAATATAAAAAATTATTATTACTATATCATATCATCGTATTTAAATAACTTAGCTTCTTGGCATTCTTGTGAGTTAAGGAAATATTGACAAACACAGCGAAAGTTTAAAATCGACTACGAGGATCCCTAAAAATGTTAATTCAATAAAAGTCCGCCCACACTGGTGTCGCGGCAAATATAAAAATAATATAAAATTATGAATACAAATAATACAAACGGGCGATGTTATCTCGTGAAATATGGCTGCTGGTGACAACAAGCTAATGTTACCTCCGACCACGCTTTTGATACGTTTGGAACAGTCTTTCTCAATGTGTTCTTCGAGAAAGACCGTCTACGATAACGCCTCTACTAAGTAATCTTTTACGTGGTGATAAAAGGGGCATAACGTCGGAACGTGTGTTTTTTCACGCTCTTGCATTTGTAAAATGCTGTCAGTTGAAATGTGACTAATCACTTACTGATTGGCTTACTGTTCCGTAAAACGGGTGCAAAATCAATAATTTTTATTACCACCCTTTCAATTCAGTTGGTTGACCAAACGGCACAGTGATGATTGCTGTGGTCTTATTATATGTTGGAGGGCCCGGGTTCGATTCGACAGAGGCAAAAAGAATTTGTAAGTTAGGTTGAAATACTGTGTCATTTTTATTATATTTATCATGGTAATTATAGCTAAACGCTCATGTAATTGAGCGCGGTGGTATTCAATACACAGCTATATAGTAGATCTCACGGAGGTTAGGATAAAAAATTACTTTGACTTTTAAAATAATTCCTCGTGACATCTGTCCTTCAAAATACGGTGAACAGATAACATATATATTTTATAAACATACGAGCCGTATCGGCAGGAGGTCGTAACGCGAGATGGTACGGCTAAGGCGAGATGGTATCGACACACGATATTCAAGCACCCACCAACTATCTATCTACTGAATGTTTTGAATATTAACCTGCTCGTCGGATTCGGTTCCCTTTTCTCAGTAATCTTCTTGTCTATGTTTTTAGTTTGTTGTCAAAAACTATGATAGCATTCGTAAGTAAGATTCGACTTCCCTTTCGGGGCGACCGTGAACGATCTCTGGCACACATCTGCCTCTTGTAAAGCATTTAAGTATCACTTGTTTTAATAGAGAAGGAACTTTTATTGTGAAGAAACTTGCATGCCTCAAAGTTCTCCACAATGCTCTCAAATGCAGGTGGAGTCCGCCAGTCCACTCTGGGCCAGCCTGGTGGACTACGGCTTAAACCATGTATTGGGCCGGTAATGGGTTTATATGATTTATTATTTATTTATTTTTAATTCAATTAGTACAGTTAACATAAATTACACTAATTAAATACATAGCAGATTAAAACGAGAACAAAAAAAAAAGAAAATACAAAATTAAAAACAAAAACATAATTATAACAATTCAATCAACTTTACAATAGTTTTACCTAATAGTAATTATACTTCTTCTTAGTAATTATACTTATATATACTAATAGTAATCTTCTCAAAAAATCAAAAATAGTTAAGCCAATAACATGGTGCTATTACATTTCTCACAGTACTGTAAGGCAATGGTTACAAACGGTGTTCCAAGGATCCGCAAATATGTCACAGTGAGGTGACTCCGTCAGCAGTGCATTTATCGCCGAAAGACTGCGAGGAATGGGAGATTTAACGCGGGACACTGTGATGAAACAATGATTAGCCAACGTAATATACATATAGGAAGCAAATTGAACAATGTAATTGCTATTCCCGTACAAATTAATAATCAAACCAGTTATCAGAAAATCAAGTTATATTAAGATTCAGGGCTCAGATTGTTTCTGTTACAATTGACAGCTGATATGCGCAGTGGGCAGCGACCCTGCTTTCTGAGGATGTGGGTTCGATTTCCACAAGTGGAAAAAGTTTATGCGACGACATGAATGTTTTTCATTGTCTGGGAGTTTTTGTTTATGTTATAAGTATTTATATATATTATTCATCAACATGCTTTCTTTGGGGCTAGATGGCGATGTGTGTATTGTCGTAGTATATTTCTATATATATATATATATATGTATATAGAAGAGAAAGTGTAGGTATGTTCCGTATAGGCTCTGAAACGGCTGGACCGATTTCAATGAAACTTTCAGGGAATCTCCGGTTTGACCTGGCCAGATTTTATTTACTATGATGATATTCTATTGTAGGGTGTACATGGGTGTAGATAATGATTTTCACCCGCTCGAGAAGAGAATAGAAAAGAATGAATACGGAGAGAAATAAATGATTTAATATATTATGAGACTTAAATTAAAAATTTAATGATGTAAGTTTATTGTTTAAATAAAATAAAGCAAAATCTAGCCAGCCAAGCGGGCTGGGCACGCTAGAAACTTATAAAAAGTAAATAATTAATACTTTTATTATTGCCAACAGATTTTGTTATTTAAACTAAACCTATCTGGCTCCACCTTTAAAGATAAAGTCAAAGAGTGATCAACTACAAGGAGTGGAGTCTAGTCAAACATTTTTGGCACAAGACCCATCTCATTAGTGTAAGCACCGAAAAAATATTAAGCTTCGGAGATACGGCACGACTGTTTGAGTCCTGAAGCTTGGCTGAACCTAATGAGTTTCGTGCTAACTCATTCAGTATGTCCATCTGGGTAATTGGACCCGTTTGTTACAAAAGAAAATGGCGGGATACGTGAAGTAAAGAATACTTTCCTATGAATAAAATGAATTATTGCGGTCAAATATCATTTATCAACTTAAAATTCACTTACTTTTCGCCGTGACTAGTTACCACCCTGCTGACACGACGAAGATTTAGCGTTCCGAAAGGGTGCTTAATACAACTGCAATAAGTCAAAGTCAAAGTCAAAAATATCTTTATTCAAGTAGGCCCATAGTTGGCACTTTTGATGCGTACATAAGAATTACACGGCAGTGAGATGATGGCGATAACCACATTCGTAAACTTAAAACTAAAGCTACGAGGGTTCCAAGCGCGTCCTGGTCTAAGAAGAAGCCCACAACAAACTTAGCCAGGTGTTTTTTTTGTTATCACCATCTCACAATGTAATTTAAAATTATTAGAAGAGCAACCTGGTTAGAGCAATTATTCACACCCACGCTTTTTTATTTATTACGTTGTCCTTTATACTATAATAGGACTTTTCTATAAGCTTACGTTTAAAACAAACTTTACCTACCTACCCCTATCAGCTTAGTCCGCTACTATTAGACTTCACCACCAGGTGAGATTGCAGTCTAAAGTAAACTTGTAGTAGATATTTTTTTTTTGCTTTGACTGGTCAAAATCATATTTTAAGTGTTGTACAACTTCAGTTTGAAAAAATATTGATCGGCGTACAACATTTTTGTAAAGATAATTTTGGTTGCTGAGAAAAGAGGGACCACGAGTTCACGAGGGGAGGATATGATAGCACGCGTAATGAGTCATCATAATAATTATTTTTTCTTTCGGCTCTTTTATACCATGGAAATTAGCATGTGATGACGGCAGATCAGAATACAGCTGTCACCTCCCCTCTTTTATCAAAGGGCGACTAAGGGAAAACGGGCAGCCGGGTTACTAAACCCATCTACTGCGACCAGAAACCCGTCTGCGATTATGGGCGAACCCTCCCATTGGGAGAGGCCTTTAGTCCAGCAGTGGACTGTTATAGGCTATTGATGATTATTTACGTATTTTTATAAAATAAAATAAATAAATATACTACGACAGTACACACACCGCCATCTAGTCCCAAAGTAAGCGTAGCTTGTGTTATGGGTACTAAGATAACTGATGAATATTTTTATGAACAATATACATAAATACTTATAATATACATATAAACACCCAGATACTGAACAACATTCATGTTCTTCACACAAACATTTTCCAGTTGTGGAAATCGAACCCACGGCCTTGGACTCAGAAACTGCGCCAATCGGCCGTCAAAATCGTTTTTATGAAAAAAGGATGACTATTTCTTATATATAGTTCAACGGGTACATACGACGATAATATTTTGGGATCTGTCCCAAAATAATGATAAGTTGAGTCCTGTTGTGACCACGATCCATGCAACTGGGTTGAAATATCGACTAATCCCAAAATATTATTGTGGTATACGTACCACGATAATATTTTGGGAAACCCGTTGAACTATAACTTAAGAAATGTTGATTAAGCACGAAAATCTTAGATTAAAAAGATGACTAGTTAAAATGGCTAAGTATACCTGTTTTGATAACGCTTGAAAGTCACTTTCCATGATTGAATAGTGTTTCATGGACCAATTCTTAACACTTAACAATTAACTAGACCCTAACTTACCTAAATCAAGCCCATCCGGCTTGATTTAGGTAAGCGCGACGCGGGAGTCAAACCCCTGACCTTCAGGACCAGGTAGTAACATGTTAACCACCAGACCAGCGTGACAGTCATCACGAGAGAACTATCATCATCAACCAATGGATGTCCACTGCTGGACATTCTTTCTCTGAGGTCTTTTATGGGGAATTCCAAATAAAATGGTCTTGTGCCGCTTGGGTCCAGCGGCTCCCTGCGACTCATTTGGTGTCACCTGTCCACCTCGTCGGTGTCTACCAACGCTAAGTTTACACGTTGGTTTACAGGTTGCTATTCCAGCACCTTGGGACCCTTGTTATTTATTTTTGTTTAATTTACTTAATTCAATCTCAATTTTGTTATAGGCATTTACTATGTTCTACTTTTGTTTTATTGGTACCATACATTTATTGTATTAGGTAGGCGTTAATTGTTGCGACACAGTTTATACTAGCGGTTATCGCGGCACCATGTTTTTTGTGTCAATTGTGTGCCCTTACCAATATTCTAAATAAATAAAATCTGCTTCTATGTTTTCCAAAGCGATCGGTAGGTGTTGGAACAGTTTGCTGCCTGCCCCCGTTTCCCCCCACTGCCAATGCACGTTGGCACGCGAGCCGCCAGATATGTTTATCGCTTGACACTCACGAAACTGGTCCGATAGTTATTTATATTCATTTATAGAGCGGCTCGGGCACGCTGCATAAGCGAGTAGCGGAATACTTTAAGTATCTACTAACGTCCGTTCCCTATATGCACTCAGGTAATCTGTGGAGTTGAGTGGAGGTGAGCAAAATTGACAATATCAACGTTGCTAAATAACGGCTAAGTTCTATAAGTTACGGATAGATTGAAAAAGAACATTCCACAATTCCGTACAAAAATATCCGACAATCACATATAATTCTTAAAATAGGCTCAGAGTCACTCACGGGCGATGGAGATTCTCTGTGTTAACAGTTTTTACGTAGCATCATATCGTGTCGACTATTAGCTTGGTGACACACCCTTGTCGGTGGGCGTCTAACAACAACAACAAGAGGGACATGCCCGTGTTGGTTTTTAGTTTGGGTATGGGGTATACTATATATTTCGAGGGGGCTCCCGCATAGCCTCCGTCCTGTCCAAGGGTCGGAGGTAGCAATAAAGCTTTGGAAAAAAAAAGTGTGGTAACTAGTCACAGCCGTAGCTTGTTTTTTTCTTTTTGTTGTCGTAGTGGAAAAGCTTAATAGCTATCTCTGTCCTTTTGGGCAGGACAGAGGTTATGTGGGACTCGTTTACCCGAACTAAAAACCACCACGGCATGCCCCTCACCTTGGCTTTAGTAGACGTCCGGGGAACCCGTTGTATACTTCCCAGACGTCTACCAACTGCCTCAAACCGAGTGCCACAGCTAAGCAAGAGATCAGGACAGCTTTAAACCCACAGGCAGTAGGGAGACTTATATAGTGACGGGTAGCTAGGCCACGGCCGAAGCCTGCCACAAGGCAAAGTTTCTCCGAAGATGTTTTAAAGTAGGTTGATGTGCGAACAATTCCCGAGATTGCTCCGCTTTTCGCTAACTCTCGTGCAGCAAGGCCTCGTCTGCGGAGGGCGCGCTCAATAAATATGTAATTAATAACAATAAATGATGGACAGACGGAATCACTCAATCAGGGCCCTCGCTGCTGAGAAACTGTCTGTGCCTTTCATCCATATACACATATTAAATAGAAACACCTGACTCACTCACTGACTGACTCATCTATATCAAGGTCAAACCCTCAGACCTAGAAACAGTTTTTTTTTTCTCTGTAATAGAGTCGGTCAAAATAGGGAATACAGTAAATTTATATTTCCATTTTAAAGTAAGTTGTATTTCTTAACTATTATAATATAAAGAAACTTCAGATTTAGCTTATGAGAAGAAGAAGAAGAAGAAAAAGTCTTTATTGCACATACAAATATAAAATCAGGTTAACAAAAAAATAAAAAATAAAAACTATACATATGCACAAAGGCGGTCTTATCGCTTGAAGCGATCTCCTCCAGACAACCTTTGGTTCAAGAAACATATTAGAGAAAACGGGATAGTGCAATAATGAAATTGTGCTAATTATAAACATTACATACTAATACTACATATATATAGTAAAACATATATATTTATATATTTGTATATAAATATCAATATATATATATATCAATATATAAACTTAAATACATATTACTATTTAAACATACACATAAAATACATAGATATTTTGCTACATACTAGACAGGAAATAGTCTTTTAACCGTGATTTAAAGATGTTTAATGATTTGGACTGTCTTATATCCCTTGGCAGCTCATTCCATAAATTAACCACCTTTACCGTAAAAGAATTGCCATACGCCAATGAACGACTAGCAGGAACGTGTAACAAGCTGTCGTTATTAGCTCGCAGATTTAAGTGAACATTGCTACCAAGAAAGGTGAATCGCTCTTTCAAATATGGTGGAGTTTGCGGATAATATAAAATGGAGTAAAGGAGAGAAAGAGCATGTAAGTTTCTACGAGAACGAATTGGTAGCCACTTCAATTGAGCACGATACTGAGACACATGATCAAATTTACGTATGCCGAAAATGAACCGTATACACAAGTTTTGCAGCCTCTCAAGTTTGTTTAGCATGGTCTCAGATAAATCCAAATAGCAGACATCTGCATAATCCAAAATAGGCAGTTATAATGTATTAGCTAAAAGAATTTTAGTTTTAATAGGTAAAAAGTTTTTCCACCGCCCCAAACACCGAACAGCACCAAAAATTTTGCGATTCATTTGAGAAACGTGTGGTACCCAAGACATAGTATTATCTATAATGAGTCCAAGATTCCTGACCGAAGACTTATGAGATGGTAGTTCTACTTTATTATCATCTTATTAATAGTTTTTAGTAGTAGTAGAGTTTTGACAGAGCTCGTAAGGGTTAGTAGTACCGCCATGCTCATTTCTGCCACCAAGCATTACTGTGTTCCGATATGAACGGCGTGGTAACGGGTGGAATTACAGGCAATTGAGGCATCTACGTTGATGGACACATGGCGCCTTTTTATATGACGAATTCCTGGCACATCCTGCGAAGTGGTGCTCTATTTATAGGCTATGGTTTTCCACCTAGGTACATTAGGCAGGCCGTCTACTTGGTGCGCCCATTATAGCTTAGTAAAAAAACTTCGCACTGCGAAAGATCAGTCCTCCTTTTATATTAGAGAGAGGTTTTAGAGAATAGACCCACCACGTTGCTCCACTAGGGGTTGGCGGGCAGTAACGTATAATATCCAGCATGTGGATGGCTTACTAACTTTTGGGTGGTATTCAGATTCTTTTAACATATACTTATCACTGATGGCCCGGCCCTCACATATTTATTGACAAAAAATATTTTTTTATTTTAGTTACAATGCCATTTTCTTCTTGCCAATTAGTTACTATCCCGAGGCGCTTACCATTAACTCGGGCGCCTCAGGCCATCCAAGAAACCTTAGCCGGAACAAAAATACAAGAAATCAAACTCCCCTAATAGTTCTCGCTTCGTTTCAGGCGTTAATGGCAGCAATGAACAATACGGAACCCGCTCCGGTTACACGTCTATTTACGGATCTCTGAGCAATTAGCTCCGTTTCACAGTTTACAGAAACTGGGACTCCATTTCACGTTATCTGTTCAAAAGTGGCATAAGACACAAACTTAAAAAATTAAGTTGTCCGGTTTTAAAATTAAAAAAAACCTCATTTAAAAAAAATGCGTAATCCGCGTTATTCAGTTAGTCCAACTGAGAACGTACTATAATTTTTGAATAAATTGTAATAAATAAATTTACCGAAGTCCAAAATTAAATTGAACGTTCGTATAACGGAATATATAACAAAATATTTGGGGGGGCTTTCATATCACAAAAACTAGCAAAACCACAGGCACACGTCAGTTTCCCACAATCAATTTTGGTTAATTATATCTATCTTCTTTTTACATAACCTTAAAAAGACAGGGTTGATTTCAAGCATCTAAAACAAGACACAAAACAATATTTAATAGTGGTTTTTAGAAGAGACAGTTATTTGGGTAGTAGATATAGTGCAGTCAAAAGAATGGTTACCGTTTAACCACAAAAAATGCCACAGTTACCTCGTTCACAAGTTTGCAACATGGTTTACTTCATTATTATTAAAATTTTAATAAATAATAATTAAGAAAACAATGTTACAGCAATCCCTGGGTATATATGTTTAAAATATCTAAATATTCTATGCGTAGAGATT
The DNA here is from genome assembly GCF_905163445.1 of Pararge aegeria. Lineage (NCBI taxonomy): Eukaryota > Metazoa > Arthropoda > Insecta > Lepidoptera > Nymphalidae > Pararge > Pararge aegeria. The sequence continues at coordinate 661,823 of NC_053195.1, read as the reverse complement.
GCTGATTGGTTTGGTTATGTTTAATTTTATTTATGCAACTAGATATTGCAAAAAGAGTGGAAAAGGAAGAATGCACGCAGCATGATGGGTTGAAGAAAAGAAAGAATGATAGAAATGATTTATTTATTGACATCAATGCTTACAATACGAGTAGAATACTTACGTAGATGTTTTGGTTGCGTTTCAGGTCGACATATTAGGAACTCGAGCCCGGACGTTTCACGCTCTTAAGAAGAGCAGTTTCTTATTGTAAACACTTTATGCTAGATGCTAGTGGTCATGTTTCGGGAAATCGCTCAAGTACAATACTCCAGTTTTAATAATTTGAGAATTAGGGTAGTTTATCTACGTCGGCCTCATTTGTGAGCCATCATCGCGTTAGTTAATTTTATCTTGGGTAATTATCCCGTTCACGTTTCACCCCCAAAATAACTGTGTTAGTGAACTGAGATTATCATACCACACCGGGAATGTACCACGCTATTGTTACCTTGTCTTCTGTGCGTGGTATTTATCTAAGGCCTAATTACTGTCCCATTACTATTACGAGTACTTAGTAGCAGAGAGATGTACAGATCTTAGACGTATAATACTGCTCCAAAGCGGTTTGGCTGATTTATACACCTGATAGTACGTGATAATGCAGCTTTATACTACAAAAAAGAGCTGTGCGATCGATATATAAACTTAGATCACGCGAATCCCTTCGTACCCAAAAACACAAATTTAAAGAAATAGGTATACTTACAGTAGCCTCGCAATATATTTATAAAAATATTATCTTTATTAAACAAAACATAAGTAATTATAAACAAAAAGTCGATATAAACAGTCGACTAACTAGAAACGGACATAAATTAGTGATATCTGTTACACTTTTTGATTCTTTCCGTAAAGAATAGCTAACCCAACTAAAGACCATCCTATTGACATAACACTCTGCTTGGCTCAGCTCCAAATAAGCATTTGGGTTTCATAAAATAATTAGCCTACAGAACTGCTATCCTTTCCTTTGTTACATGTCAATATGGTGCCAATGTCCTTACTGTTAAATTTTAATCATTTGGCAAAGAGTATTTTGGCACAGGCGTTACAATGATATCATATTGAGACGGTCTCAAATGTCTGCATAATGGAAGGCATTTGCCTATAATAGTCCTGGCATACAGTTTTTGGTCGTTCGACTAAGTTACTTCTGGCTCATGTTTTTTTTTAATTATTGCAAGGATACGATAGAACGTCTGCCTTAAGGATGCAGTATCCTGTAGCTACCTTTTGCGGGCTGTGCATTATTGACAAAGGATTTCTTTCTTGAAATTCCCTCCAAAAAGAGTTATATAATATAATTTGGGTATGCAGTGCTTTTCTGCATGTATGAATTGCACGCCACTGCTCATGCTTCATCAATTTTATTCAGTAGACGAATATCTAAAATCAAAAGCTTAAATTATTGTATTTCTAGGTTTATATTTTGGTTTACTTTACATTATTTAATTTTAAGTTGACATTGTAATTTAATTTCACAATTTTTGATACCTTAATTTTCTGACATTTTGTATAAATGGGAAAAATAATTTTTTAATTAAGGTGTTATTATAATTTACATGCCATAGAATGGCAGATTGTAGCACGTTACTTGTTATGTTTTATTATAAGATCAAATTTGTTAACCTGCAATCACGCAAATAAATATTTGAATTTGAATTTGAAAATTTGGGATACTTATCTAAGATGAGAAGTATCCTGTATTCATTTCTAGGATGCAAGTTGTTGTGCTTTAATTTGACACTTAAACGTATGACATTTCCGCAAGATCTGATTCCTCAACAACCATAAATTCATATTTTTAGTAGAGTGTAGCTGTTGCTCTTTTGATTTTTTTAATAATATAAATGAACACGAAGTAAATAAACACGAGTTTACAAACATCGGTTAAAATGTACCTTTGCTAATAAACAAGACCAGCTCTAGACATATCTTTACTTAGAATATATGGACTATAATTCTGAAATAAACGCTCCAACAATCCTACTTCTATATATATATTCTATTGTTGGGTGTACATGGTGTAGATAATGATCTTCACCCGCTCGAGAAGAGAATGAATTTAATTAAAATTTATGAATTGAATTAAATTAAAATTGTAATAATGTAAGTTTATTGTTTAAATAAAATAAAGCAAAATCTAGCCCGGCGAAGCGGGCTGGGTACGCTAGTAAATTATAAATGCGAAAGTTTGTATGGATGGATGTATGTATGTATGTATGGATGTTTGTTACTCTTTAACGCAAAAACTACTAGACTAATTTTACTGAATTTTGAAATGGAATACGTGTAGATTATATACGGGATTAACACATAGGCTGCTTTCTATCCCGGGAAAATGTTCGGTTCCCGCAGGATTCATGAAAAACCAAAAAGCCGCGTACACGTAAATACTCCTAATATTCAAGTTTTATGTGTACATATTAAAAGCTCTTCTGACTATATAATTGCCTTAATGAAAATTGAAACATAACAATTGAAAAATAACGAGCTATTAGGACTGCTGTCATTATCAAAATTTTGCACACGCAAAATCAAATGCGCAGTCCGACAACAATTTCACTGAACACATTAATTGATGTCAAAGCCAGATAACTGCCAATAAAATCACAGGATCGCGGTGGGTTCAGTCATTGCCTATAATTTTGTTACACGCCATGTTCTGTAGCATTAAGCTGTCGCTCAGCTGTCGGGAGCACGATAATATTGAAAATGCAACGCAGGTCATGTTGCTTTGATTTATTTAACTGAAACTAGCAGCATTATGGTCAATTCAGTTTCAAATATCTCTATATTCAACTCTTGGCTGCATTTATACATGCATGTATGTGGTGGAGACTGGAGAATGACTGGATTTATTCTATTGGTTGTTTTTCTTATGTTTCATGATCCGTTTTTAAATTAATTTTACAAAATAAAAAGTTTTGAAACGCACAGGCATTCAAATTTAATTCAATATTTGGTCTTGCTTCATTAAAAATCTCCTCTTTTATTGGTGGCTTTTCTAGTTCCTCTATAATCACTTAACATAGAAAATTATGTTTTTTTTAAGCAATAATTGACGGATTAAGATGTTGGCCCACCTGATGGTAAGTGGAAAACCATTGCCTATTAACAGAGCAACACTTTACAGAGCATGTCTTGCAACATGCCGCTCTGTGTCCACCATTTTGAAGCGTAGGTGTTAAGCCTCATGTGTCTGTATTTAGACCGGCCACACAACCTTCAGACCGGAACACGGCATTGCAACAATACTGCTTGGTGACAGAAATAGGCATGGCGATAGTACTTCCCCGGACAAGTTCTGTCACAGAAAGGTCTACTACTAAAATTATGTCTAAAAAGTGTGTTAATCTAGAAGGCGTACAGTTTATAGAAACTACACTTACTTCTGATCAGTCGCATTCAATCCGATATATTTGTAAGTTTATTTTCCGCGCTACGGTTTCCGAATGAAACTACTGAGAATAAGTGTTCTGTAAGCCCATGAAAGGGTTAGCTAAGCTTTGTCAGAATGCCTTTGGGCTTGTATCTAGATAATGTAAATGTTTTAGCACATAAACTTATTCAATGACAGGTTTAAAACTGCCTTCGGCATCACGTACAAGCTTATTATTTATTCCACTAATGATTTTTGCACTCTGCGTGGGCGCAATATGGCGATTCGATTAGTGTGCCTATTCCTATTGAGTATTAGATACGATAAAACGTAACTCATTTTGAATTTATAATTAGGATTATATGAATAGTAGTGGAGCCCAATGGGTAGGAGTTCAAATTCACTTTCGGGAGGGCGATATCGAATCCTAGCAAGCACCTCTAACTTATGTGCGTACTTATTGCATTTTAAGCAATTTTTTTTTTTTGTATGTAAATAATAAATATACTACGACAATACACATCTCACCATCTAGCCCCAAAGTAAGCGTAGCTTGTGTTATGGTATGGATAGCTGTTGAATATTTTTATGAATATAATACATATAAATACTTATAATATACAGATAAATACCCACTGAAAAACAATCATGTTCATCACACAAACATTTTCCAGTCGTGGGAATCGAACCCACGGCCTCGGACTCAGAAAACAGGGTCGCTGCCCACTGCGCCAGTCGGCCGTCTTAATTATCACTTAGTAATTAAAATATCACTTGCTTCAACGGTGAAGGAAAACATCGTGAGGAAACCTGCATGCCTGAGAGTTCTCCATGATGTTCTCAAAGGTGTGTGGAGTCCAATAATCCGCACAGGGCCAGCGTGGTGGACTACGGCCTTAACCCCTTCTCATTGTGGGAGCAGACCCGTGCCTTGAAGTGGGCCGATAATGGGTTGATTTGATGATGATGATGATGAATAGTAGTAATTTAGTATGGAACAAAATAAAATAATAGTGGTGCGAAAATAAATGATGTTATTTTTGGTAGTCCAATGAAGTTTTGCCAACACAAAATATATTTATATGAATTATTCTTGTTAAGAAAGAGTAATGAACAAACCAAGAAAAGATGAAGTTTTTTTTAGTATTTTACAGCGCCGGATGAACAAAAATAAAATTGTAGAGAATGTGCAATTAGTGAAAACGGTGCTCGAAAGCATCCTAGAAATTTATGAGATGTCTGCCGAGAGCACAAACAATCGGGGTCGTCTTAACTGCTGAGAGTTACTTTAAGTAGATTGTGCAATCGACACGCGGCCTTTAGCGCCTGAACAATGACAATAAAACTTAATTGCACATTCAATGCGTGATTGCTGCCGCTTAGGTTGTTTAAACTATTAAAATATCCGATAGCGCATCACGTTGTTCAAATTTTAATTAATTATTAAGAAAACAGTGTAATAGAAATTACTGAGTTATATACACAGTAATTTCTTTGTTTAAAATATCTAAATATTTATACGTAAAGATTTCTGATTGGTTTGGTTATGTTTCAATTTTACTTATGCAACTAAAAATAAATGTACGGAGAGAAAGCATGTCAGAAATAATTAATTTAGTCACTTAGATGCTTACAATACAATACTTTCTATATTCTGGTTGCGTTTTGGCAGGACGCGTTCGAAATTCGAGCCCGGACATGTCACGTTCTTAAGGAGAGCAATTTCTCGTTGTGAACTTTGTGCAATCTGCTAATGGGCATATTTCGGGTAATCGAGCAAGTATAATACTCCAGTTTTAATATTTTGAGAACAGCGATACCAGAGGGTAGAGGTGAGCGGGAAGTTCGCCAGGAGATGAGCCTCAGGGCTTGACGCAACTGGAGAGGGGGGAAAGTAAAGATATAAACCCTAAGGGTACCTCCTGTGAGACTTGCACCTGGACTTAGTGTGACGATTCAACTAAGACTGTTTGTGTCTGGGTCATTTGGGGCTTATTACGGGTTGATGATAAATCAGAATAAATAAATAACTAAATAAATATACCACGACAAAACACACATCGCCATCTAGCCCCAATGTTAGCGTAGCTTGTGTTATGGGTACTAGGATGACTGATAAATATTTTAATGAATTATATACATAAATACTTAGAATATACATATAAATACCCAGACACTGAAAAAAATTCATGCTCATAACACAAACATTTTCCAGTAGTGGGAATCGAACCTACGGCCTTGGACTCAGAGAGCAGGGTCCAAGGCCGTAGGTTCGATAGCAGCCGTAGCAAACTGCAAACACAGACACTATGCAGATGATGTATCTGTTTCCCACTAAGGATGGCTTAAATAACCTGCATACAGATCTTATCTACAACTCGCATTGTATTAGTATGGGAGGCTTTTATCTTCTAAACGGCTCGGTCTTTGCAAGGAGTTATCTAAGCTTTGTTTAATCGCGGGAAAGACTTAAATCATTTCGACCGGCCTTTTCAATTTTTAAGGATAGAGAAATAATCTGCGCTATCAATTTCAGTTAGCCTACAGTAAAACATAAAATTTTCATCACAAACTAACACTAAAAAGTATCTTGTAACTTAGTAAGCACCACAGTGCCAAAGGTTGTCAGAATCATTTAAAATTCAACACAACAGAGATCTGACGATAGAATTTGTTCCATAACCGCTTCCCAGAACGTTATGAAAAGCGATATAAACCTATTGTGGCAATAATAGCCCGTTAACCGATACAAGATCACTTTGAAATCGGCTTAGCAGATAGCATCGCAGGCATATTGAATAGAGGTTTCTCTTTTGAATAGTTTACGTATTTAAGTAGCGTTTATGGTGGTATGCTTCATAAAATGAATATTTGGAATATTTGAATTATCTAATATCTTCTGAGATAATTTGGATGTAAATGTTGACATTTTTGCATACTTAGGATTTCTACTGATTATCATCTGAGTATTGAAGAAATTTGGAATTCCCTTCCACCTTCCATTTTCTGTATCACCTGCAAATCAAGAAGGAATCATAGCGCTCACCGCTGCACCATCGAGGTCGTCACAATCCGGTGTGATTGCCGACATGCGCTGTCTATATATTTGAAATAAACGTTTTTTCTAAGGAATTTTTACAATTAAATTTGTCTTACATCAGTCCACCCAGCGAGTTGTCTCGCAAAGCTTTTTCCGGTGCTCTTCACCACCACCACTAAATGAAATTCTAAATTCAAATTGTTTACTTAGAGAAACTTATATATGTTAACATTATGGATATGTGTTTGGTACTTCAATTTCTGTCTTCTAGTACAAACTTTTTGGGTTTAGATCAACTAGATCTAAATCTAGGCACTAGACATTAAGATAAATAAAATATACTGGAAAAGTAGTGAGATACTATTAGTACACATAATATTATGTAGATTTGGGTAGACCCAAGCTCTGATCTTGGATCTTAGATCTAAAATAAATTCAAAGATTCCTAGAGATAAAATAATACTTCCACCGAATGTTTGCCTTCACATAAAATTTTATATCAGAGAAAGTAGCTACGGTTCGTCTATAAAATGGTACATTTTATCAAAACAGTAAAATCAGATATTTATAGCTCAATGTTTTATATGTGTGGTAACAGATAACGATGATAGGGACGTTAAAATTACACTGGTAGGACGTTTGAGGTTAGTTAACTATAGACTGCCTCGATTCGACTTCTAAACCGCAGTCCAATAGACCATCTATTGGGCTGCGGTTTAGAAGTCTAATCCCGATTCCGATAGGGTCCTGGATTTCAGATCGGGCTAGATCGTGTTAGATACGTGTTTAACGGCCGACTGCATCCTACAGAAAATTGCTTGGTGACACGTCTTTGTTGGTAGGGTGGTAACTAGTCAATGCCGAAGCTTTCCCTCAGACAAGATCAGAGAATTTATTTGTTATGGAATGCCTTACATAATTATGTTTGAAACTCAGTATAGCTAAATATTTTTAAACATGTTTTTTATGTATAAAATTCAAAATTCAAAATTCATTTATTTCAAGTAGGCCTGATATAAGCACTTTTGAAACGTCAAGTCTGTCTGTTTGTAGTGATTCTACCACCGGTTCGAAGGCAGATTCTACCGAGAAGAAGCCGGCAAGAAACTCAGCAGTTGCTCTTTTCCAACATCAACAATTTACATTTTACATTTTAACATTCATTTTTCTATCTTGTGAGAGCTGAAAGCGGAGCCGGATGCTTCCAAGCAACCTTGGCATTAAAAAATTCATCAATTGTATAGTAACCTCGCTGTAATAAATGTGTTTTAACAAATTCTTTAAACTTGTGCATTGGCAGGTCCAAAATCACCTTAAGAATCATATTATAAAAGCGAATACTCAATCCCACAAATGCCCTCTGTACCTTACGCAGACGATATGCAGATGACACCAATTTATGACAATTTCTTGTAAGTCGACTCTTTATGTCCACTTTTTGTTTATAAAGACTAATATGTTGTCTTACAAATACTATATTGTTATAAATATATTGTGAAGCTACAGTAAGTATGCCTATTTCTTTAAACTTCTCACGGAGGGATTCGCGTGATTTAAGTTTATATATTGACCGTACAGCTCTTTTCTGCAATATAAATATAGTTTCGATATCAGCTGCTTTACCCCATAACAAGATTCACACAATATGTGTATATTGAATTTTTCAACAAACAGTTCTATTTCTAATTCTTTGCCGGTGAAGCTCTATATGTTTTGATGTACAATGTTCATATTACAGAGCTTCCCCGTTGTCTCACTGTCTAGTTTAAATAACTATTTGAATTAATTATAGTACTAGAACAAGACTAGGGTCAATTATAAAAATATTGGTGGTACTTGAAGTACAATATGTAGAGGTGTCAATAGACTTAGTTACAATACTTGTAACAGTATCATTTAAGTTGTAAGCTAGTAAAGATGCCAAGTGATGCTTTCTTTTCTTAGATAAAATTAAACTATGTCTAGACAATAGGGATGACATGGATTTATTGATGTCAAAATAAAAAACTGCGTCACTATGACGGCATGTCAGGTTATAAATTAATAAATTTAAATTATAAATATGTTCATTCTGCTTTGAACTAAATGTGCCACAGTAAGGAAAGGCACACATAACGAATTTACATTGAGTTTTACTATGTAAAGCTAGTAATTTATCAATGCATCTTATAATTTGATGCTTTTTGACATTCAAACTCTCTCCTATTAAGAGAACAACATTTTTATTTACATCTAAATATTCACTATTCAAACTATTAATAAGATAATCGAAACTAGCCCCCGGTGAACATCTATTAGTCACTGAGTGATCAAGGTAATGGTTCATAATAGGTCCAAAACCTTTACCTAACATGTCTGAAAATATAATTGTCTGTTTTTTAGGCATACTTTTTAATAAAGGTGAAGGGTCTGGTATGACAGTTGTGCACTGCTGTATATGTGAATGTATATATATTTATATCTAAATGTTATATTGAGTTATTTAATGATTATAAATATTTTGCGGTCATACCCTCTATCATTTCATTTACTTTCCCCAAGGGTTGTCTAGAAGAGATTACTGTAGCAATAAGACCGCCTATGCATTTTGCTTTTAAAGTATTTCTGTGCAATAAAGTAGCATCTATCTAAATCATAGTATCTAAACTATAGCTATATATCTAAATCATAGTATTGCCCCTCCCGGAGATCGATCCCGGTACTTCCCAGTTGTAAGGCAGTGCAGCGCCATCTCATCGCGCCAGCTCATCTCAGAGCCACGAAGGTGGTCGTTTACCTTCCATTTTGCAAAATTGACTATAGATGCGCTGTCAAGTTAGTGCTTGCTTGACTGCACTGGGAATCGAACGAATAATTTACTTATAAGTTCACGGGTACTACCACTACGTATGGAGGTCAAAATATACTTCCGTGAAGTTACAAAGTAAAGAACGTATAATCGTTGACAGTAGGCTCTGCTCAGTCGGACAGTGTGGATAGGTCTTATCTTTTATCTGAGCGTGGAACGCCGCTGGGGAGGCGACCCGATGCTCTTCGATAAAGAGCTTTGTTTGTCAAAGACTATGGCAAAATGAATAAACTAGATCAGATGTATTATGGAATTAAAGCCTAATTTGCTATACACGGCTTTTCGTGAAGTAAAACAAATAAAGTTTAATTCTCATAATATATCGTGGAATTCCACAAAGTAACTCATACAGTTGTAAAAAAAGTACTTAAATATTGATGACAATTATATATTAAAAATAAATATATATTTATATTTATTTTATATATTACATGGGGTACATTCAAATTCAAATTTAAATTCAAAATACATTTATTATTTGTAGGAATATTAACAAAAAATAAATAAAATGGCAGATGGTTAGTTTAAATTAAAATTAAAATGGACAGTGAAATCAAAATTACAATGAAAAATTAAAATTAATATATTTCAATATTAAAAAAAAACAAAAAAAAAACGAAAAGAATCATATTCATCTCAGTCTATTCATTTTCCAACAGCTAAGCGAAGCATTTCTTGTTCTAAGAGAATGTGAACCTGTGCTGATATTTGGCTGACAATGGGTTGTTACTGATGCTGTGTCCTTTAATCATCCATAGCATCTCCACAGAAAACCGATTGAAGTAAGTTCTTAAAGGATTTATATAGGTACTTTTTACATGTTAGCGCGCTTCAAACCTAGGCTCGTATTGAGGCTTCCTCTTCATAGCCCGATGTCAGTTTATAAATTCAGCCCTAGACCGCATGAAACGCAGAGAGGACATGGCGAGATATGGAGAGACTTTGAGATGGTGATAACAAAAAAGAAACCTCGCTAAGTTTGTTGTGGGCTCTTCTTAGACCAGGGCGCGTTTGGAGCCCTCCTAGCTTAATTTTTAAGTTAGCGACTGCTGTTATCACCATCACCTTTCATTATCTCATAAGTGCCTGTGATAAGGTCTACATGAATAAAACATTTTTTAATTTGGAATTTGAATTTGAGGCCATCAATTACCAACTTGACATAAAATATTTTTGGACCATCGCATCTGTTGTAAGTATACTCAGTGGCCGCCAGTAAGCTGGGATGTTATCAGCACGAATCATCTTAACCGCTGCTCCCAGTTAGTTATCTCCACTTCGCCAACTCATTGCTCGGCCTTATTTACATTTTAAATAGCTTATCAATAATGAACCGCCTAAGGAGATTAGGCATCAAATGAGATTGAGGTTTCTGTTTCAAGGCAGCTTTATCGCAAGAAAATGAATAAGGCGCTGGTTATGTAACTTAAAATGAGGTTTTGACCATAATGTTTGTGGTTTTCATATACTTGGATGCTAGTTACATCTAGCAAAAATTTGCCATGATTGCTTCAGCTGTGAAGCTGCATAGCTTAGGTAACTGTTTTTTTGACGGCCGAGTGGCGCAGCGACCCTGCTTTCTGAGTCCAAGGCCGTGGGTTCGATTCCCACAACTGGAAAATGTTTCTGTGATGAACATAAACTTTTTTTAGTATCTGGGTGTTTATCTGTATATTATAAGTATTAATGTATGTCATTCATAAAAATATTCAACAGGCATCTTTGTACCCATAGGACAAGCTACGCTTACTTTGGGGCTAGATGGCGATATGTGCATCGTCGTAGTATATTTATTTATTACTAGCGGACCCGCGCGACTTCGTCCGCGGATAAGTCGACGTAAAAAAAACCACGTCAATTATGGCTATCCAAAAAAAAATCTTAATCAATCGAAAACTCCGTTGCGCGGATTTTTAAAGACAAATGCGGAACAAATAGCGATGCTATCCTGTAGAAGCTGTTTGCTTTTCCGGGATAAAAATAAGCCTATTAGCTATGCCAGACTATATTGTAGGTATCTCTGCCAAGTTTTAGCCAAATCGGCTCATTCGTTGTGGCGCTAAAGCCTAACAAACATCTATCCATACATTCATCCATCTATCCATACATCTATTCTCACAAACTTTCGCATTTATCATATTAGTAGGATGGTACGCATGCATTCGATCGTTGTCCCATATGCCTTGCCTTGCTATTATCTGTGAAGAATTATGTCCTTGATCTCCGACAATATTCATCAGATCTTCATTAAAATTGTCATCATCATTGTTAATTATGTTTGGTATTACACACTGTCAAATAAAAAAAGATTTTTTTAAATCTGTGGAAATATAATGGAGATATGAAGTAAAATTGGTAAAAACTTTCATCCCATTTCCCGGAGGAAACTTTTTGTTTATGGAGACAAAAAGTAGCCTATATGTTGACCAGGAATATTAGCTACCACTATACCCAGTTGTATTTAAATCCGTTCAGTAGTTTTCACGTGATGCCCGGACAGACAGACAGACAGACAGACAAAAATTAAATAAAAATCAGTTTTGGGACTCAGTATCGTTTATAAAGCATCCTCCGGTTAAAATTTTCAAATTATACTAAATTTACAGAAATCTTCCAGTTACAGTTTTATTATAAGTAAAGATTTATTTTTATTCCCACTGGATGGTTACCCGGATGCTTTTCGAGATAAAAAGTATTCTCTTCTATCACCAGGATGCAAGCCTATACAAGTGTCGAAATGTCATTGAAATCGGTGCAGTGGTACAGCTAACTTATTTATATTTTTAATAAATCCATCGCGATCTAGTCCCAAAATGAGCGTAGCTTGTGTTATGGGTTCTAAGAGAACTAATGAATATTTTTATGAATAACATAGATAAATACTTAGGTATATATACAGATAAACACAATTTTTTTTTTCTGATTGTGTGTAGCTGATAACAGCTACACACAATAACCCTATTGATTTTAACAGCGTAACGCGGGCTTGTTGGCGAGCCTCGGAATGGGGCTCTGCCAGGAAGAGTTTGAACCCTAGGGCTCACAATAAACACACAGACACAGAAAACTATTCATGTTCATCACAGAAACATTTTCCAGTTGTGGAAATGGAACACACGGCCTTGAATTCGGGAAGCAGGGTCGCTGCCCACTGCGCCTAAAGCCATTTAAAAGAAAGATATAAAGCTTTTACTCACTATCCTGCCCTAGTTACGAGTTAAGCCACACATACTTATCTGAAAGCTGACTAACCAATATAAAAAGGCGAATTCATTCAAAAAAAAATCTTATATCAACGATCTTTTATTTCAATAACTCGTATTGTATCTTGAACACATGCAGTGTCACCAGGTGTCAAAGAGGATTAAAATGTACCAAGAAAGTTGTCCCAAAGGACTTAATCTTAACAGACGGGTGTAGCCATTGTTAAGATCAGTTGTGTTTTATGGAAATCCGTTTAAAATGTCATAACATTTGACGCTCTACCTGAGACGTTGAGGATTACGAATGTGGGATTTTCGAAAAGGGCAACGCATTATGTTCTTGTACTTACTCGTAGAATTAATAGGAATATCTGGCATTACAATATGAAAGACTCGACGACTCGACATTTCAAGGATTTAGTCGGAAGTTTCTCTTAGGTAGAGCCAAGGAATGCTCGACTTTAAAGAGCGAGCAATATAAATTCTGCGCATACGATTATGTGGGTTAAATAATAAATTTTTATGTAAGATACGTAGAAAACGAGTAAAGTACGTATAGAGAGCTCCTTTTGCAAATGCAGGGTAAGTCAGAAGCTCAGTATTAGCAAAATGTCGAGAATTCGTCTTTATAATTAATAACGCAGCAGTTTATTTTTATTCGACTACAAGTTGGCCTTGACTGCAGCCTCACCTGGATGGTAACGGGCTGACCTGTTAGTGGTATGCCAGTTATATTGAACCCGTACCCCTAATTAGTTACCACGCGACATCGTACTGGAACGCTTACCTAATCGTCTTTGCGGTAGGGTTGTAACTAGCTACGACTGAAGTCTGATAATACCAGATAAAGTGCTGAAATTATAAATTGCACATAGTCATACTTAGGACAGTCAAAAAGGCTCGTCGCATAAAGGCTCGTCGCAGTCGGACATGAGCGCGTTTCTCTCTGGTGAGTAAAAACTGTTGCCGAGGGTTTAAAAGACCCCTGTTAGGCGGTTACGTGACTTTTTCATGGAACAAGATCTGTCAGACGACGAAAATGTACCTACCAAACGACGAGTGCAGCGATGTTGAGGCGATGTAGGAACAGAGCACGTGTTAGAAGGAAGTTGTGAGTCAGACTCCGAATGCGAAGAGACAAACGGAGTGGGAAGTAACGAAAATGCTCCTCACGAAATAGATTTATCTTTGACTTATGCGATATGCCTTTATCTAAACTGCGGTCGAGACCCAGGAAGAAGAATTATTATGTTGATGATGATGTAGTTGATGGTCATCTGCTCCACAGTCCTTACGATCAAGAACGCCATAGCATAATATAGTGCAGAAGAGGGAAGGTATAAAACCTGCATATTCTCCACTGAATATTTGGCAGCATTTATTTACTGACAAAATGCTTCTTCAATGGCTTCTTCAATTTAATTAAAGCGTTTCCTAGGTTGCCTCATCATTAACAAGTTGGCCGCTTCCACTTCTCTTGTACTTCGTCATCACTTATTAAGGCGATTGCAGTCAAGGGCTAACTTGTAGTGGAATAACAAAAAAGTGTCAGTATCTATGAAAATGGGTCGCTAGGAAGTATAGCTTAATTATTAAAACATCCGCTGAAATATTTTCACGTCTCTCGGGTGTTATGGGAGCCTTGTGCTCCATGCCTGCCGCTTGGTATGTTTGCGTTGGCGGATACCTATCGATCTATTGGGGTTTCTGGGGTGGAATACATTGACGCGTGACATGACCTACTTCAATCTAATACAAAGTAAATCTAGTATATCTGCATTTACACTTGTAGTACCTATTCCGTAGATATATACATACTAATGTATGGATATCTCTACGGAATACTACATCTATGTATTATATCTATTATATCTATCTTGTCTCTATTAAAAATGCACGCAAAATGAATCCCACTTTGCATGACATAAGAAAGAATAAGTATGACGGAACAGGAAAAAAATAATTATTACGGACGCTGTTAAATGACGTTGGGACACCCAACCTCCTCTGTGCAACCAGTTACCAATAGTATCTACTGCGATCACGAATTCTTCTGGTGATTATGGCCAAATCTTACTTCTGAGAGAGGCCTATAGTTCAGCAGTAGACTGTTATAGGTTCTTGATGATAAAATATACAAAAAGAGCGTTTTAAATAAAAATGCTGTCGTTTAAAAAATATATTTTTAATCCCTTAGTAACCCTTTATTCTATTTTCCCGCAATAAAAATTATCCTGTGTCTATCCTCTGGACTGAGAGCTATCTCCGTTCCAAATTTCCTTAAGAGTGACGAGCCAAACAACAAACAAAAAACAAAACAATAAACAGCTAGACACACTTTCGCATTTATAATATACTAGCGTACCCAGCCCGCTTCGCCGGGCTAGATTTTGCTTTATTTTATTTAAACAATAAACTTACATCATTACATTTTTAATTTAAGTCTCATAATATATTAAATCATTTATTTCTCTCCGTATTCATTCTCTTCTATTCTCTTCTCGAGCGGGTGAAGATCATTATCTACACCCATGTACACCCAACAATAGAATATCATCATAGTAAATAAAAGCTGTATCTGACATCTGATTATCAAAAACATAAACTCAAGGTATTGTGCTTAGTTTGCGAAACTCTTAAAAAAGAAAAGTTTGGTAACTAATCGTGTTAATGTTATGGGAGCATTGTCTAAAATTAAATAATGAGATTTCTTTGCAAGCTTCGCTCGTTAACGATTCGGTAACCTTATAGTATACAATAATGAATGTCTGATATTTATACGAATCTTCCTGCCGGCGAGAACTGATAAAGTTAGGTACTATAGTGATGCTAGTAGTGCTCTAGATGGGCGATTAAGATTCCGAGTGCGGTGTCATGTAGTATGTCCACAGATTTTACCGCTACAGAGAATTAACATGAAACAAAATAAATAGCCCGCCTAATAAGATTTCGACTCGCTTGGGGAGGATTTCGTACAATATTTATCGGTCTACAGCTCAGAGCAGCAGTTTAAGCTTATTTTCTCAACTGTTTAGCCATGTTGAGAACGCGTTGAAGTTTAAAAAATTGTGTATAAATGATATAAATATAATAGATTAAATATTAATAAGTAGTAAATAATAATGAATATCTCAAATAATAACCAAAAATATAGAAATTAATTACATCGCAGATTATTATTATTGAGTATCTAATAACATTTTAATTTTCGTTTGGACCTGAAGCGGCAAGCATTTTGGGTATCTTTACGCGACATCGTACTCGAACGTAAACATTGTAAGCAGCCACGGCAAAAGCCTGTAGGTGGTAGCGAAGGATGATATAAGGATTCTGACTTCAACTCATATAAATCCACATCAGATCAGGCATTCATAAGTTGTGGTAGTACAAATAAACTCACATACAATAATACATTGTTTTACAGTAATTTATATAATTGACGGACCAAGCATGGCTTACCTGGAAACCATCGACAATAAACAGAGAAACACTTCGCAGTGCATTTTTTTTTCTGATTTTATAGACAAACAGCACGAAGCTGACATATTTCCAATTACTTACGACGAAAATAACATTTCCTTATTCACAAACAGCTTTTCATTTCCATTCTTTTATAACATTTCCTCTTATTAAATTCGTCTTTTAATAAAAAGGAACATAATAAAACGAGGAACATAAGTCGTCTATTCAGTGAGAAATGTGTTAAACGTTCGAGTAAATACTAAAAAATAACGATGTGCACAAACGAAAGACTTTTTCATCGCAAAATTTATGGCGAGCACTGTCCATTCACGGAGTTCGCGTTTTAATGGACTCTTCTGGATAAGGCATTCTGCAAACTGACGACTTTTTGAATATCAACAAAAGCGCGACGACATAAAGACGTACAAGCTTTGTGCTTTTGGTGGTAATATTTTGTTTATTATGATTTAAAAAATATAAAGCAACTTCAAAGTGTTGGTGTGGCCTAGTTATTGAATAGCGAATTAATCGATATAGTACTCAAAGGTAGCGTAGCGAAACTGCGTTGCCTCAGTCGACTTAAATCCGCATTTTAGCTGTGTGGACGTTTAAAACTATATAAACTACAGAGTTAACTTTTTCTACAGAGATCCGGGTTGTGTTCAGTAGTCGAACATTTATGAGTTTGAAGACGAAGAACTGGATAGTTTTACCAACATTAATAAAACTTCAATTTTTTAAAAGTGTATACTAAACTTATGCAGAAAGTGTTATTGATTTGCTGTCATTATTTGAAGAGGTCTGACAATTATCAGAAAGGTTAGACTAGATTTTTTCTAAGATTTTTGTCGTAGTTTAACGAGACCTCAGAGAATTTTACTAGACGCTGCTGATTTTGCAGAGAAACCGAATTTAATAAATAAACCATGGCTATCGATTTTATAATCTTATTTTTTTTTTAAGTAAGTTAAAATATACACAAAATGCAGCAGACTTATTAAAATGAATCAAGAGATGTGATCATATAAATGTCGATCGTTTGCATTTAGCTTAAGTTAAATAATGAGTATGAATGCTTACAGTTTTTCTTGACATTGGTGTTGTTAATTCAGTTGTTAACAAATTTAAGTTGACTTAGCTAAGCTGACAACTTTAAACTTTTTACAGCGGTTCTTGTGAAAGAGGATAAAGCAATAAATATATTTATATAAATATTCAGACTTTTTTATAAGGTTCCACCGCTTCCATCGTTATATCAATCAATCTAAAAAAAACATTTGTAATTCTGGGCTTTCTCTACTGTTTATTTTTTATTTACCGCGATTCTAGGCTTTCTCCGCTTGATCGAAGTCGTCGTAAACGTCGAAGCGGTCCTGAATTCGAAACTCAAAGTTAAACTTAAGATCAGACTCTTTTTCTATGGTTTTCGACTGACACAATAATTGTATTCAGTCCAAAGTTCTCGTTATACATAACGTTAAATTCAAAATGGCCACATTATCCCGTCTCCTCATATCTCACGCCAGGGCTGCGACAAATCTTCCCAACACAATTCCGACAAGGTTGTACACTGGTTATACATACTCCTACAATCGCAGGGTTGACACTCGGAATTTATAGTCCATTCGGCGAAGGCATAAACATATATTTTAAAGACATATACATTTTGTTTTCGCACACGAAACTCCACTTTACTAAAAGGTAAATAAGGTTCTTATACAGTTAATGGAGTGTTAAAGTTATTTTGCTCGGTTCGTAAATCAGCATTGCTATATTGAATTTTAACAGCAACGATGAATAAAACCGTCAGCCTGTCAAAATATTTAACGACTGCAACATGCGCTCGCGCCTCGGAATTAATAGAGTCCGCCATATTTGTTTGTATACCGGCCATGCTGTATTGAATCGAGAGTTTATAACGTTTACATTATTCGAACATTGTGTTATAAGTATCGTAAAATAACTGGGTGATAAAGTCGTATGTTTAGATGAAGGCCTGTATACCTTATAAGAGTCTCCACTTTTAGAGAAGTGGCGGCCACAGGTTATTTGATTAGGTTAGGCACAAATGGAGGACGTTACAAAAAATATATCTATATATCTCTCACAAGATAGAAAAATGAATGTTAAAATGTAAAATGTAAATTGTTGATGTTGGAAAAGAACAACTGCACAACAAAGAGCAACTGAACAACAAAGAGCAACTGCAACATATTAGGCCTACATGAAATAATTGAATTTTGAATTTGAGTAGTAATACCTGAATACCTTTTTATTTAACCAGACTTGAAGGATTTTTTTGAGAAATTGTAATAATCTCCTTAATTATTTATTAAGAATGCAACTTGAATTTTTAAGATATATGCCATTTGTAGTATATTTTATAGTTACGATGCTGTATGAACTCATGAAAAAAAATGCAATTTGTATGTTGTGCGAAACAATGAAATACTCATTGTATAGCTTAGTGCTGTCTTAGCAACTGTTCATTGTGAAGGCAACATCTCCTGAGGATATTCCGGTGACGAAGTAAAACGTGTATAGAGTTCATTTTGGAAAATCTGTTTGGTGTGGAGTATACAAATAGAAGAAATTATAATCGCGGATTAAACTAAATGTTTGTTTTGATGATGCGTCGATCGCCTAGTGAAGCGTTGATAGACAAGTGTATAGAGCTACAACCTTTCCCTTTGGGAGAGTCCGATCCCCAGAACCTCAAACTTTTGGGCGTTATGTGCGTTCTTAATTACAGCTATTAAAATATCACTTGCTTTAATGGTGAAGAAAACCATTGGGAGAAATTCTGCTGCATGAGATTTTTCAATAATTTTCTGAATAGTGCGTTAAGTTTACCAACTCGCACCTGGCCTGCTCGATAAGCTACGGCCTAAGCCTTTCTCATTCTAAGAGTGGGTCGTTAAAAGATTGAAACTGATGTTTATTGTACAAGCTTCTTATCACTTTTATTGATAAGGCCGCCTTTGTACACTAGCACTAATACTAATTATATTTTCCTTGTACTGTTTCTTAGTGTTTTGTTGCAATAATTTGATTCTATTCTATTCTATTCTAAGCTTCTCAAATGGATATTAACAATTCTGTCTAATCCAATCAAATCTTACCTTGTCCTCAACAGTCTCAACATTTGTGTACTCACTGGCTAAAAAACACATTACGGATTTAGAAGTCCAACAAAAAATGGCAGCTAGATTCAAATACCAGGAGCGGCAAGCTGAAGAGTCGACATATTATCCAAGAAGCACCAAAAAATAGTAGTTGAAACTGTTTGAGCTGTATATTATCTAGAGTAAAAACTGCAATTTAAGCCTGCTTACCAATTTGCAATGAAACGCGGTTCTTCTATGACACGCTAATCTTTATCTTACTATATGGTTTTGGCGGGTTAACCGATTTCTTTTTTTTTTTTTTTTTTAAAGTATATAGACAAGTGCTTGACTGCAATCACACCTGATGGTAAATGATGATGCAGCCTAAGATGTAGCGCGCTTGCCTAGAAGATGCCTATTCACTCTTGATTTGAAGGTACCCAGATTATAGGTATCAGGGAAGACGGAAGATGGGAGGGCATTCCAGGCCTTTGCGGTGCGGATCAGAAAGGAAGAAGCAAAACGCTTCGTACGTGTTGATGGTATTTCAACCACGTAACGGTGCAGATTCTTTCGGTGCCTCGCAGTTCGATGGTAGAAAGGAGATGGTTTGACCAAATCGAATAGCTCCTGAGCACACTCTCCGAAATGTATCTTGTAGAAAACAGCCAGACAAGCAACCTTGCGCCGGTGTTCAAGGCTTTGAAGTCTACTGACGTTGCCAATGAGTCTCCTAGCACGACGATCCACCGAATCCAAAGCATCGAGCTGGTACTTGGCAGAGCCATCCCATAAATGGCTGCAGTACTCCATGCACGACCGAACCTGAGCTTGGTACAGGGTTAGAAGCTGTTCTGGCGTGAAGTAGCGCTTAACTTTGTTGAGGATGCCAAGTTTTTTGCCAGCAGTTTTAGCTTTGGACTCGATGCATTGTCCAAAGCTTAGATTGGACGAAATGCTGATACCTAGGAGCTCAATACTATTCGTGATTGGCACAGATACATTTCGGAAAGTCGGAGTTAGGGGGAACGGACTCCGTTTGGCGGAAAACAAACACGCTTGGGTTTTGGAAGCATTAAACTGTACCAGATTAGTGTCACCCCAATCGGACACCTCGCTTAAGGCCAGATTAACGCGTTCCACCAAGGCCTCTCTGAGCACAAGAGTTTCGTCTCCACTAGCTCGTGGACTGGACATGTATCTAACCGTCACAGTGCTGTCATCTGCATACCCAAAGATGCCGGGTTTTAACAGATCATTTATATGCAGCAAGAAGAGCGTAGCGGAAAGAACCGATCCCTGAGGGACACCAGCGTTGATGGCCATTAGGTCAGACGAGGACCCATCGACGACAACCCGAAAAAATCGTCCACTCAAGAAATCAGCGATCCAGTTGCAAAAACTAATGGGTAACCCGTAGGCTGGAAGCTTGTGCAGAAGACTTTCATGCCAGACACGGTCAAAAGCTTTCGATACATCGAGTGAAACGGCGAGCGCTTCACCGTGCTTATCCATGGCTTCACCCCAGATGTGCGTGGCATACACTAAAAGATCCCCTGTTGACCGATTTCGTCGAAAACCGTACTGACGGTCTGACAGGAGTTCGTTGTTTTCTAGGTATGCCAGAAGTCTGTTATTAAGTACACGCTCCAGACTTTTACATAATAAAGAGGTGATAGCAATTGGTCTGTAGTTAGATGGGTCGGCACGGCTACCCTTTTTTGGAACAGGTTGCACGTTGGCAATCTTCCAAGCTTTCGGGACCTGAGTGGTTTTAAGGGAGAGGCGGTATAAACGTGTTAGAATAGGAGACAATTCGGGAGCACAGGTTTTAAGAACCACTGCTGGAATTCCGTCTGGACCACTGGCTTTATTCACATCCAGATTGCGGAGCACTTTTAAAACCTCACACTGTCGAATGCGTATCTCTGGCATGACAGAGTCACAAAAAGGTATGGTTGGTGGTGAGGCACTTCCTGAATCTAGCTGTGAATTAGCTGCAAACAGAGATCCTAAGAGGTTAGCTTTATCTGTTGCAGTAAAAGCCAGAGACCCGTCAGGTTTCAAAAGGGGTGGCAGCGAAGGACGGCAAACATTCGTTTCGATGGACTTCGAAAGGGACCAAAAAGCTTTACTACCACGTGGATAAGAAGCTAATTTTGCCCCGATACGTATGGTGCGACTAAAACGAGCTCTTTTTAGTACCTTCTTGTAGGGTATTCTTAAGCCTGAACTCAAGTAACGCAAGCAAGATACCTATCTATATTTAAAAATAACTAGCGATCATTATTTTGGGGTAACTTTAACCGTTTAGAGCTCTCAAAAGAATTTTTTGCAACATCTTTCATTGATGATCCACTCTTCGTAGCGTGGTGTTATATAACCTATAGTTTTCCTTGAAAAATACACTATCCAACACAAAACAATTTATCCACTAGTAGTTCCGGAGATTAGCGCGTTAAACCAAATAAACAAAGTCTTCAGTTTTGTAATATTAGTAGGTATAATAGCAAATATAAAATTAAAAATATGTGGAATTTGGATGCACTGGTCCTGTACATTAGCACACATCAACGTTACGTCTCCCCTCTATAGAAGGGACCGCTGCTTTTTGTATGGACTGTATAAACACCTCGTAAACGCAAATAGAATAATATAAATAACAATTGAAAGGATAAACACCAGTCAAATGATTCAGATGTCAAACAAGAATCTTGTTATTTAAATTAGATCTTATATCATCAGTATCGACTATCGATAAATTACAAGATGTTTACTTGCGATTGTGTGTGTGTGTGGATAAAGGTATAATATTGTTTTATTTGTTGTATTGACTTGACTATCAGATGCCCGCGTCCGCGTTAATTATCGCTTGGAGCTTTTCAACTAGCTCTTTACCAAAAATCAAAATAATTGGTCGCTTAGTTAGGGCGAGAAGGAAGGACAAACGAACAAATAAACTTTCTCATTGATAATATTAGTAAGAATCATCATCCCATTACTGGAGCACTACAAAGCACGGGTCTCGTCCCAAAATGAGAAGGATTTAAGGCCGTAGTCCACCACGCTGGCGGATTGGTGTAGGTACTCCACACACCTTTGAGAACATTACGCCGCACTCTCAGGCATGCAGGTTTCCTCACGATCTTTTCCTTCACTGTTGAAGCAAGAGATATTTTTAAAACGCACAAAATCTTAGAAAAGTTAGATGTGCGTGCTGGGATTCAAACTCGGCCCCACGAAAGTGAGGTCGAGCTCCTACCCAATGCGCAATCACCGCCGATAGTAAGAATAGTAGACTTAATCAAGGAAAACTTGTGGTTGTTATCAGAAAATAAAGGAACAATTATTCAGTATAGCCAATCATTATTATCAACCCAACTACAGGGTCTTATCTGTGAATGAGAAGGGTTTAGACCGTAATCCACAAAGCAAAGTGCAGTCAAGAAGATACCATATTATGTCGGACGTAGAAACTGCTAGGCTAATCTATTTTAGTTACTTTCCCAGTATTATGTCATATCGAATTTTACTACGGGCTGTTCGTGCGATCTACAACAGAATGGGACTGAGAGAGTCATTGAGAGATAAATTTAAAGATGTTAAAATAATGACAGTGTATAGTTAATACATATTTGTAAATTTAATG
Source organism: Pararge aegeria (assembly GCF_905163445.1). NCBI lineage: Eukaryota > Metazoa > Arthropoda > Insecta > Lepidoptera > Nymphalidae > Pararge > Pararge aegeria. Next base: position 639,090 of record NC_053195.1, on the reverse strand, counting down.
TATGTTCTTAACAATGTGTATGCAATAATTTGAACATTAGAAGTAAGAATAAACTTGCAGTACGAGGTGAAATAAAATTAATAATTCTTGTAATGGGTTCTTGTAAAATAAAATTTTACAATAAACTACCATCACTGACATCTTGGAGGTATCTTAAAACGTTCCATTTTTTTTATTTAGCGTAAGCTTATAGTAAAGACTTATTAGTACATATTAACTTGTATAATATTGTTGCCGGATCAGAGCGTTATACTTCTTAGTACTATACCTTGATTGCAGTCGATCCTAATTCCGTTCAAACGTTGAGCCCGACCGGTAAAAAAACCACGTCCATTAGGACCTTTGTGTAACCTTTCGATGCAAATGTGGATGATGGATCATCCCAGACAGAACAAAAGTGTGGGATTTATGAATTAAGGCTGTTCGCACATAAGTGACTACTACTGATCATTTAAGCGACACAATCAACGCCAAAGTCAAATAATTATTTATTCAAATATGCATATAGATGGAACTTTTGATGCGTACATAAGATATATTTTTAGAAGTTATTTTTTTTTAATCCTCTACAAGTTAGCCCTTTACTGCAATCTTACCTGGTGGTAAGTAATGAAGCAGTCAAAGATGGTAGCGGGCTAACCTGTAAGGGAGTATAGTAGTCATAATCGGTGTCCACGCGACATCGCACCGGAACACTAAATCGTAACTAGCCACGGCTAAAGCCAGACCAGACTAGAGAAAATTAAGAAATTTTCAATTTCTAAATTGCCTCTGCCGGAAATTGAGCCCGAGACCTCCTACTTAAATTCACAGTACTCACCGTTTCGCCGGGGAGGTCGTCAAAACAAACAACAAAAACGCTCACGATTTAGATCACGTTTGCATAAATAGAACTGAGGCTAACTCGTAACTACCGCAAAAAGTGTAGTTTTTATACCGGCCACTTAGATTAACAAATAAACAAACCATCCGTTTGTGTGGTAGAGAAGTGTATAAAATTCATGTTTATTTGTTCTACGGACAGCCAACCTGTAATAAATTAACAGGCATTTAAAATAATTTTGATTTAGATTAACGATAAAAGTTTTTTAGGATATTATGATAGCGTTGAAGAAAGTTACATAGATAGACATAGCTCAACGAGTCGCGAAGCTGAAGTGGCAATGGCTCGTAGCTCGAAGAACGAATGGACGCTGAGGTCTCAAGGTGCTGGAATGGCAACCCCGCACCGGTAAACGCAACGCTGCGTTTACCGGTCGGCCGCCCGCCAGGCGGTCAGACGACATCAATCGAGTCGCGAGGAACCACTGGAAACAAGCGGCCCAGAATCGTGGAGTTCGGAACTCCCTACAATAGATCTATGTCCAGCAGGAGACGTCAATCTGTTGAAAAGATGATGATGATGATGATGATAGAGTTGAAAATGTGAAAGTAATAAATAAGTAAATAAATAAATAAAACATATACTACGACAATACACACATCGCCATCTAGCCCCAAAGTAAGCATAGCTTGTGTTATGGGTACTAAGATGACTGATGAATATTTTTATGAATAATATACATAAATACTTAAAATATACATATAAACACCCAGACACTGAAAAACATTCATGCTCATCTCACACAAACATTTTCCAGTTGTGGGAATCGAACCCACGGCCTTGGACTCAGAAAGCAGGGTCGCTGCAAACTGCGCCAAACGGCCGTCAAGTGCAGGTGGGTTACTTTTTTGCTGAGTAGCGCAGTAAGTTCATTCAAATTCAAAATGCATTAATTTCAAGTAGGCCTAGTTTATAAGTACTTTTGAAACGTCAAGTCAGTCTTTTTGTAGTGACTCCGGTTCGGAAGCAAATTTTTTTTTGGGCTATTAAAAAATCTCATTTATTAATAGCCCATAAAATTCCACTGCGTGACTAAAGGCCTTTTCTAACAGGAAACATATTTAATTAATCGTAGTTACTTTACAATTGATGAATTTCTTGGCGAAACGGCTGCTTGGAAGCAGGCTTAGCTCTCATCTCCCACAAGATAGTAAATTTAAAAGATTGTAAACTGTAAAATGATGTTGAAAAAGAGCGATCTGCTGAGTTTCTCTCCGGCTCTTCTCGATGGAATCTACCTTCCGAACCGGTGGTAGAGTCACTACAAACAGACTGACTTGACGTTTCAAAAGTGCTTATAAACTCAAGTAGGTAAGTACTCTATATTTTAAGTAGGTCCTTGAAATGAATTTTGAACTTTTGAATTTTTGAGGAGAGTTTGCCAATCACCACGCTGGGTAGACGGGTTTTTGATCGCAGTAGATGGTACTAATAGCGCAGAGCACGCTGCTACCCGTTTTCTGTTATATTCCCTTACCCTCCCTTACGACGACCGCGGTAAGAGGATGGGAGGTGACAACTGTATACTAACTGTAACTATATATGCAACACGGTCGTCGTTCGCATGTTTTGTCGTCACTCACGGTTATTATCGCTAAGATTTGATTGATTGTACTCATTAAAGGCAACCGACCTGCATTGTAGCAGCGTGGTCGGCCTGTACTGTAAAATAAAGCCCTATAATGCCTTACAGATTTAAGCTCTTACAAAAAAATGCGTAAAATGTTCTTGCCCTATGTAAGCAACCAATCCTATGTAAGTAAGTGGATTGGTTTGGAAGGTAATACAACTACTTTTATTACAGGGCACCGTTCTCCTTCCACAATAAGAAGGGCATAGTCCACTAACGATTGACTATTCACTATTAAGGCCCTTTTGGTTCTATAGGAGGCCATCTTGAGCATTTCGGTCGATTTCCGTATCTTTTTTTGCTTTACACTTTTTCATAGAGTGCATAGGGCGATGACAAGTTAAAGATGCAGATGTAGTTATGGTGTATGTCTGTACGTACAACCCGGTGCGTTATTGCCGGCGGTGACAGATTAAGCGTGGGACGCCCATTGTTTCTGTCTGTCTGTGATGTGCTGCGCCGGTTTGGATGTAAGTCGTGAGACGTACGTGATAAATGGCTGTATGATTGATTTAAATCCTTGTGTGATCATAGCAAAAACGAAGGAAACTATTGTTGTATTTAATTAATCTACGAATGCCCGTAGCTTCATCTGTATAGAATTTCTGATATCTTGTGAGATTTAAAAAAAATCCCGTCGTACTTATATCCTTCACCAAAAGGCAAGGTAAAAAGAAAATAAAAGTCAAGAAAGCAAATAATTTGAAAAATGATTGATATTTTGAACCCTTTGGAGTGGAAATTTTAAAAACTATCACAATACATATCTTATTTATGAATCAAAAGTCTATATGCCTATTTTTATGGATATACTTAACTGGGACAGCCTTTCATATAAAATTTCTTCCTCTGTTCATCAAAATAAGTGTTTTTATTAAAGGAGGTAAACTTCTCCTATTCTCGGTTGCCATGCTTCGGCAGGTAGACTGTGGACACACGTAAATTTTTTCTCTTGTCATTGGATATAATCGCGGGATATAATTTATGTACCCTGCTAGCCGTAGTTACTAAAATATAAAACATTCCGTTGTATTATATGAGTTCAGATTATCTCGGGCCCTGTTAAGGAAATAAAACCATATTATTGCATGTTAATTGAATCACAATGAGATAAACGAGATAAATAACAGCCGATAAAGCGCTACGTGACAGGAAACGTGACGGACGAAATGTGACGCGAACGGTCAAATCATCGGCAAGAACTAACGAGCGCTGAGTAGGTAGGAATACCTACTTCTGTATGTAATCGTACGTATGTACATAACTGCATACATATTAGCATTTTCAAGAGGTTACTAAACCTCGTTCCTATATTGTTTAAGGTATTTATGCCCATTTCCGGACAAAGTCAATAACGACGTATGACTTTGTCGGTAGGGTCATATCTAGCCACGGCCGAATCCTCCCACCAGATCAGACCACAGAAAATTCGGAAATAATAAATTCCCAAATCATCTTTGACATCAAACGAGTCGCTGGGAGCCGCAGGAAAAGACCATGATATTTAGAACTCCCTACAAAAGAACTATGTCCAGCAGTGGGCGACCATGGGTTTACCATGACCATTACCATCATCATCACAGCCCATGGTTGACCATGGGTTATTACCATGGACCATTAGAATAGAATCTTCCTGACCGAAAAGATAACATTTTTTTCTTATCAAAAAAACCGCAGTACTTGTAGCAGACATAACTTCCTAGTATCAGTGTAATTAGGTAGCTCAACTGGAGCTGATAAAGTGGGTACGTGACCCGCCATTCCGCGAACTTTATCGCCACTCTTGTTAATCGCGGAGTTCAGAGACGTTATTAGAGCCAAGGGTTATAAATAAATGATAATGTTCACCTCGCAGGCGCTGTGGCGTTTTTTAACTTTTCTGTGGTAACTGTAACAAATACTTCAGAGATATACATTTTTTAAGGGATTTCACGAAAGTACAGGTCGAGTTAAAGTCTCCAATTTGCTCGGAATGATATTTCACATTATTTTCTGGACACTGTGCGCCATGTGAGATACTCGTATCACCCGATTTTAAGACAGTCTTGAATTCTACTGCGAACATTTTTAGTTTAGATAGGTGTAAGGGTATTTACACTTTCATCATCGTCATATCAACCCATTACAGTGCACGGGTCTCCATCTACAGTGAGAAGAGTTCAAGCCCGAGTTCACCACAATGGCGGATTGTTGTCAAAGTCAAAGTCAGTCAAAGTCAAAAATATCTTTATTCAAGTAGGCCCATAGGTGGCACTTTTGATGCGTACATAAGAATTAGACGGTAGTGAGATGATGGCGATAACCACATTCGTAAACTTAAAACAAAAGCTACGAGGGTTCCAAAACGCGTCCTGGTCTATGAAGAAGCCCACAACAAACTTAGCCGGGTATTTTTTTTTTTGTTATCACCATCTCACAATGTCATTTTAAATTATTAGAAGAGCAACCATTTACAGCAATAATTTACACCCAAGCTTTTTTATCGTTTACGTATTCCTTTATACTATAATAGGACTTTTCTATAAGCTTACGTTTAATACAAACTTTGAACTTTTTAAGAGACATCTCCACTCCACACGCCTTTTGAGAATACTATGTTCTTCCCCGATACCTATAATCTGGGTACCTTCAAATCAAGAGTGAATAGGCATCTTCTAGGCAAGCGCGCTTCATCTTAGGCTGCATCATCACTTACCATCAGGTGTGATTGCAGTCAAGCTCGTCTATATAAATAAATTAAATAAAGTTTAATATTCAGACTTGCCGGTCTCCTCACGATTTTTTCCTTCACTGTTGAAGCACACCATATTTTATTGGCTTAAAACGCACATTATTTCGCAAAGTTAAAGGTAAGACTGGAATTCGAACTCGGCCCCGAAGTAGGTTCGCGGTGATAACCTGGTGGTTAGAACCTACTTCATACTTTTTTGCATACTTTGTTACAAATGACACATAAAGTAACATATTTTGGTAACAATAAAAAGACTTATTGCCCGGGCTACAGAACTCTCTTCTAAAGCAATTAAAGATTCTTAAGGGTGGCAAGCAGATAACCCACCTGATGGTAAGTGAAAAACATCGCCTATTAACGGAGCAAGCTACACGACTTGCAAGGTGTCGCCCCGTGTCCACCAACCTTAGCCCTAGGTGTAATTGCACCGGCACCAACACCCTTCAGACTGGAAACGATGCTGCTTAGCGGCAGATATAAGCATTGTGGTTGTACTTCCCCGGACGAGCTCTGTCACAAAAACTTGACGGTGCTGGACAAAGGGCAGCATGTTGTGGGACGTGCTCCTTCCGTGCCGTGTGAAATGTTGCTCTCTTTGGCAATGGTTTTCATCTAACATCACGTGAGTCCTCCTGGTCCGTCAATAAATAATATAGCTATTAAAGCTTGGGTGTAAATTATTGCTCTAACCAGGTTGCTCTTCTAATAATTTTAAATGATATTGTGTGATGGTGATAACAAAAAAAAAACACCCAGCTAAGTTTGTTGTGGGCTTCTTCTTAGACCAGGACGCGTTTGGAACCCTCGTAGCTTTAGTTTTAAGTTTACGAATGTGGTTATCGCCATCATCATCTCACTACCGTGTAATTCTTATGTACGCATCATAAGTGCCCTACTTGAATAAAGATATTTTTGTCTTTGACTTTGATAAAAAAATGGGTTTAATATGACTGTCATACCCTAACAGATTAGCCCATTATCATCTTAGACTGCATCAGCACTTACCAGCAGAGGAGACAGCAGTCAAGGGCAGTATCAAAGGCAGTAAGGCAGTTGGAAAAAACAAGGTTTTATGCCGCTAGCGTCCTGCGGACTCCCATCAACTCTTTTGATATACTCTTTCCACCTCGGGGGTCGACCAACGCTGCGTTTACCGATTTGGTGTCACCATTCCAGCACATAATATCATTATATCGATACCCTAAAACCAACAAGAATTGCGAGTGCATTTTTGTGTTAAGGTTACAGTGAAACCTTACGATTTAAAAGGAAATGCACACTAATGAGATAATGGAATCAACTTGCGATGCACCGTTGTGTTTGTATGAGTGTTGTTTGCTTTGAAACAATACCGCGTGCAAATAACTGCGCGGGCGCAGCTGCGTGCGTCTACTTATTAGGTTGCGTTTAAAGTAACCGTGGGGAAAATATATCAAAATTTTCCAATGTTGAAAAAGAGGTGTGCTGCTGAATCCAGCTCTTCCGAGTCGTGGGACACGTTGAGAAAACTTCGTGAGTAGTAGTAGAGTTTTTTATGTCAGAGCTCGTCGGGGCAAGTCCCATCGCCCAAGACCTATGCACAGCAGTTGACGTCAAGCGGTTGAATTGATATGAAGTTAATTCCAAATTTAAATACAGTTTTAATATTATTCTATTTTTAAAAAATATCTTTCTATTGTATTTTATTGGATTTTAAAATTACATATTGTAATTTATTACAATATGCCCTAAAAGTATCGCCCTTAGTTTAAGCATAACGTGCTGGCCATAGGAGGGCCATCGCGTCTTGTATGTGTAGCTGTGTAGCCAGTCGCAGCCCCGTTTACTCATATACTCGTATATCCTTACATTTGTTTAAGTTACTAGATGCTTAGTCAGTCGCGTTGCACGTCCTGGGACCAGCAATATAATTTAAGAATGTGTTTTTAAGCATAAATAGGAAGAGAGAAAGAAAAAATAATCTTCTGTATCTTTACATAGTATAAAACACGTTAATCCCACTGTTTGTAGATAGATCTTTTTAACTACATAATGGATTTGAATTGAGTTTTCAGTAATATAAAGTGATCCAAGTGGATGGTTTATATGTATTTAACATGCAAATTATAGCAGGGAAAAGAAAGTAAAACCAAATATTTTAAATGTGATGTCGTAGCAAACATATATTTGTTACGCTTACATTGCAAACGCTGGCTAAACCAAACGAGATTGATTAAATTAATGTACTACACTACAGAATCGTATTTACTTCAAACTTTCCCACATTAGTATCTTCATTGCACCCGAAGCAAGAGCGGGTTGCTAGTTAATCAAAGTCAAAGCCAAACTCCAGGATAACTTCATTCAACTAGGCCCATAGATGGCACTTATGATGCGTACATTAGGTACATGAAAAATTTGTGCATGGTAATAATAAAATTATAAAAATAGCGCGATAAAATGTTCTAGTTTAAGGAAGAATTGACTTTTTAATAAAATTGGCGCTCGTTAAGGGTACGATTGATCAGAGACAAGCGTATCTAACAATGAACAAAAATGATATTTCTCTTGTATCTACTCCAATCGAAATTTCCTGAAAAATCGCGTAGTACCACTATAGAGTGTAGACACGTCAACGATCACACGTTTCACTCTTGTTTTACTCTACAAAGAGCATAATTTCACGCCACAATTCCATTCAAAAATAGTATTTTTATTGGCGTGACGTGCCAACGAGTGGATTTATATCATTCAGCATCTACAGACGTGCCAACTTCGACCTCCAACTTTACTTTTTAATAATCGTACAAATTGAGTATGGAAACCGGATTGGGTATTATCGGAAAAAAGGGGGATTACTAAAGGGTAGATTCAAGTTGTTATTCCGTGTGAATAACGCTCACGGAATCATCTGAGATCTACGTATCGACATACATAACTGGTTCGTTTATCGGTACATTGGACGGTAACCATACAATGAGTAGTTAAATCACAATGGAGAGCAATTAGTCGTGCCTAGAAAGGGTTGGATCAATTGTCCTGTATTTTTTTTTAGTAAAGTGTTTATTTAGATAAGCCATGCAAAGAGCGTCAGCTCCGTTTCAATTTTCTTTGGGGAACTTTGTAGATTGGACCGTGTCAGCGGCTGACTAGTCGGCACGTCTGTATGCGGTGTCCCGGAGCCTCGTTACAGCGCGCAGGTGTTAATGAAGCCTTGCGAGGGCCTCGTTATGTCTTCTAAGTGTTAAAAAGGCCCTAGAGAAAATAATTCAGCATCATTTGACTTGTTTTCACGTGGGCGCGAACTGGGGACAATCATCGCTCGAACGGGCAAGTACTGCGCGGTACACTCAGTCGGAAATTGTTAAAAGTGTATGAAAAATAATGAGCGAATTGTTATTATGTGTGCATACTTGTATGGCTACTCTTTGTTGCGTTGGGGTTATTAAAGAGAGCTGCACCGTACGTGCAATTCAAATGAAACGAAAAATGCTGGCATATGGTTTAATCCAGGAACCAACGGGTCAAACAGCTGAAATTTTCTTCGATGTGTCACAACGATAAAATTTTACACAAAAAGTTACTTATTTTAGATCTCAAACATGTGTTCGGACGAAGCAGTCAAAAGTTCAGTAGCAGTAGAGCTTTTGTAGTAGTAGAAGAGATTTTTAGTAGTAGTAGCTTTTTGTGACAGAGCTCGTCCGGGGAAGTACTACCTGTGTTTATTTCTGCCGTATTGTTGCAATGCTGTGTTCCGGTCCGAAGGGCGTGGTTGCTGGTGTAACTATAGGCGTATGAGGCTTAACAACTTCGCCTCAAATCGATGGACACAGGGAGGCATGTTGCAGGACATGCTCCTTGCATGCCCTTTTACCATGCCAAGTGTGTCTATTAATACGCGATGGTTTATGATTTTTTCCTGTTAATTTACGACCATTGTTAATGAGTGTATGTATATGTTTGAGATTTATATATTTGATTGTGTCCGGACCCTTAGATTAAAACAAACAGTCAAGATCCAACATGGCTGCCACTTGTCAAATGTTGCGGGAACAATGACTCGTGTCTTCTTACTTATTTCATATTTGCTTAGCACCCGTTCATCGCAGAGTATCTCGAACTATTCTGTAAACCTATATTGACCCTATTTAAGACATATTTTAGGGCTATTTTTGTTTGCACTAAATTCAAGGGCCATTAACTATGGCTCTTACCACAAATAAACTTTAATAAACTTTAAAAAAAAAAAAACTTTAATACTGTCAATGAATCGAGAAAAACCGGTCAAATTCGAGTCAGAATTGGTTAAATGGGTTCTGTACCTGAGGAGCAATCATAAAGTTATTCGACAGCTTCGATTTTCGATTTGTACACTTTTGAAGACAGGTATTTTTTTTAGATAGGCATTAAAACCACTCCACTTTAGTACTGTTTCTCGAACAGGTTAGTCACTTTATACCATTTAGCCGTTGACAGCAATTATTTTACCTCTAATTTTCTGAACGTTTACCTTAAAATGGGAAAAAGTTTGTGCGCTAGCAAGATTGCGCGGTTCTGAAGTGAGACGTGCGCGAGGCCTTTTCACTGTTTTCGGACACAATGCACTGCATACAATAATCGCTGATGAATGTGATTTTTTAAATAATAATAATCATTCATTCCAGCTTGTTAATTGTTGGATTTAGAGCATTCTACACTGCGAAAAGTTCCTACTTTTCGCGAAGTAGTATTCTCCTAATCAGTGCAGTGTAATTTATAATAACTTATTCAACTTTTATACTCCAAACCAAACAGCTTGAACAATGTTAAGTGTTGTAACAATTGTTCATTGTAAAGTCAACATCTCCTGAGGATGCTCCGGTGTCGGAGCGAAGCATGCGTCGTAAATGCTTGCTGTGGAGTATAGAATGTAGAAATTAAAAATTCACCGCACAGATTCTCCTGCTTTCCGCGGAATGTATAAAATTAAGCATCATGTGAGTATAGTATAGTCTTTCGCTAGGATAAAATTTACCTACTTTTCGTTTCTAAACAAGTAAATGTATTTTCTTTATACAAATTGTTCTTGGTGGAGGCAGGGAAAAATCGACAGTGAAAGTTGGGTACAAGCGAGTAGGAAGGTACACAAATAAGCACTCAAGTTATATTGTGCCAAATCATCCTGTCGACAGCGGAATATGAGCACTTCACTAATGCATGAGTACACTGTCACTTGTCACCAAAAGTGACTGATCATATTTCTGATGTATTTCCACTTGGCCTCCATGTTGTTGGGGCTTGAAATGTAATATTAAAAGGGAAGTAAGTAATAGGGGAAACTATGAAAATAATAGATTTGTGGATGGTTTTCCTGAATCTTAGATCCGAAGTTCGAATCACGGTTCAACAAAAATAATCTGGTCAAAAAATACAACGTGTTAAAAGTAATTAGTAGTACAAACCATCCTGAATAAGTGAGACTTTCTTCGATGGCAAATTCATGAGGTATATTTCACTTCTTTTTTTTTTATAACACTACAAGTTAGTCCTTGACTGCAATCTCACCTGGTGGTAAGTGATGATGCAGTCTAAGATGGTAGAGGACTAACCTGTTAGGAAGTGTGGTAGTCATGTCCCTAATCAGTTTTTACTCGACATCGCACCAGAACACTAAATCGCGTAGCGGCACGTCTTTATCGGTAGGGTGGTAACCTAGCCACGACCAGAGAAAATTCATAAATTATAAATTCCCAAATTGCCCCTGCCGGGAACTGAACCCGGAACCTCCTGTTTAAATTCACAGCACTCACCATTGCGCCAGGGAGGTCGTCAATAGGGAGGTACTTCTAACAAGGATTGACAATTCATACGTCATTAACAATTGAAGTTTAAAATCTTTTACGATTATAATGTATATCTATCTATATAATAGATATCTATCTGGGAGCTGACTAGGTGAGATAACTACGGGCACAGTATAAAAAAAGATACAGTAGTCGGCGCCCTTTAATCTCGTAGTAAATGCCGACCTTTATGATTATCCTTACTCTATGGATAAGAAGGGTCCCTTATTTATATGCTTTACGAAATCATGATAGTATTAAATATATTCTGTACCTCACATTTATTCTTGAGTACGAGTCTAAGTTATATACTATTGAGAAATAATAGTATATTTATGTTTTACTTAAAATGACCGAACCATCAAATCCAACTGAAAATCTTAAGGAGTCATTATCTTCGACAACAGTCTGAGTAATTGATTTGCAGACCATGAATTTGCTATGTTCATGACCCCCGTGGCGCAGCGGTGAGCGCTGTTGTATTAAGTGAGAGGTCTCCAGTTCGATAATCGGCAGGAGCATTTGGGGAATTTATAATTTTTGAATTTTCTCTGGTCTGGACTGGTGGAAGGCTTCGGCCGTGGCTAGTTCCAACTCTACTGACAAAGACGTGCTGCTAAGCGGGGTATGGGTAGTATTACTGCCATACCCTAGCAGGTTAGCCCGTTCCCATCTTAGACTGCTTTATTAGTTACCAGCAGGTGAGACTACAGGTGAAGGCTCACTTGTACTGGAATAAAAAAATAAAGTACCGATCCATAAAGAAAAACGTAACCTTACCCAAAGAATTATACTTTCAGATAACATTGCAGGAAGCGGAGTGCGGGTGATGAGGTGCGAGGAACACGGGTGGAGGGGTGGAGGGGGGAGGATAAATTAACATACCGCTAATGTGTACCTGGCCATTGTCTTCGGATCTTGGGTAATGTGTATGTGCAAACAAAGCGCGGCGTAGGTGGCTGATGAGACACTCTTTACTGTGTACTATTAGGGATTATGGTAATAATGTATGGAATTATGCTTAACATCAGAACTCATTTCGTTCCGTTGTGAGGCAGTGTATTCAAATCAACAGATAAGTTTGTGGGATATATTTATGGACGTGCACTACGGCAACTTATCTCTTAGGAGATATCCTTCAGGAGCCCTCGAGTATGAGAAAGTTGAAAGGGTTAACTCAAAAAAATAAATAATTAATAGCAATCCAATAAGAGTAGGTACAGATATACAATACATGGAATATATGCGCAGACAAAGTATAAAGGATTTCCTCTGTTTTAAAAGTAGTAAAAACGTGAGGTAGCAGTTAACATTAACGCGAACATTCTTTGTTTTGTTTAGTGAAAATCTACATGTTATTAGAAAGTTCACCATCATCGTCATCATCATACGAGTATCAACACATTACCGGCCCACTTACACACGGCACGGGTCTCTTCCCACAATGACAAGGAGTTAAGGCCGTAATCCACCACACTGGCACAGTGCGGATTGGTGGACTTCACACACCTTTGAGAACATTATGGAGAACTCTCAGGTGTGCAGGTTTCCTCACGATGTTTTCCTTAAACATTGAAGCAAGTGATATTTTAATTGCTTAAAACGAACATAACAGAAAAGTACGAGGTGCTGGGATTAGCACTCGCCCACCCGAAAATGAAGTCGAAGGTCTACTCACTGGGCTATCGTCGCTTAAGTTGGCGAACGAAGTTATCACCATCCTGTTACAAATTATGTAAACATATATGTATGAACGCTTCATAAGTGCCTGTAATAAGCCTACATGAATTAAGAAATTTTGAATTTAAATTTATACATATCAAATATTGCGAAATGCACTACATATTTCTATTTACTTAACCATACGGTCTCGTAACTCGTGGGTTTTGAGCACTATTCCTCGGCCCTCATACAATTTTTAGCAATTTAACGAAATTTTACGTAAATCATCAATATTTCGTAAGCGAATTCGAATCGAATATCGTGAAATCGGTAATCAAGCATGTGCCTCATGACTGGGACTCAGGAATTCTGTCGTCATCCGGGTATTTTTTTTTGTCGTCCGCATGCAAAGTGCGCGATGTATTCAGCGCACGCGCACGTTTATCGATAAGTCCCACGATCGATTCCGTTTTAAACGTCCACTCGGTTCCTGAGCTGAATCGGGAAATCGGAGGTTTTAAGTTTTACCACCGCTTAGCAATCTTACAGTACGCCACGACAGTTGTTGAATTAGGTGTTTCTGCGTAAATTTGGGCCACGCGGAGTAGAATATTGCTGATCTCACAGGTACCTTGTTAATAATGGTAACTATTTCTGTGAAATTTCAACTTAAGTTATGTAGTTAAACTACGATTTGTTGTGTTGTTTATGATTGCGACATGTATATTTTGCCAATGCGATATTTTTTAGGTAAATCAGATAAATAAAATCTATATTTTAATGGCTTCCATATTTTAACACGATATACGATAAAACGGCAAACGGGTGACTTAAGTAAAATAAAATTCTATTAATGACTTATCATATATATACACTAAACCAATAATTAGTCACTGAATTGAATGATCTTCAGTATTTCGTATGAGACAAGAGCTGCACAGAGGGCCAAAGTTCTTAGTGATTGATGATTTCTTGTTACTCCTGTGCGGCTGTTATGCAATCTCATTAGCCCACTGTATGATTGCTAAATGACGGCGATTTCATGATTGCAAATACAAATGTTTGCATTAAGCTAACAATGTGTGGTATAAAATTTGCAAAGAATAGACGGATAAGCTGTAATTGTGTTTATTATATTACAATTTATAAGTTAAATATCTTCCTACTACCACTGACGTCTGGTTGTTGCGCAGAACACGAGTATGCGAGTATGTATGTACCTAATTAGTAGAAGTAGAACTGTATTAATAGAAGTCCAGTTAAAGATTTGGCTTTGTCTACTGCCGCTGAGAGCATGTTTGACCGTTGGTTTCTTTTTTTGGATTGTGTCTAGCAGTCAGCTAGAAGCCTAATGATTTGATGAATCTTGGAATGAGGCTCTGCCAGGAAGAGTTTGAACCATAGGACACGAAGAAGCGAAGGATCGTCGGCCTGAGGGGGCCTCGTGTGAGGTGTGAATGACATGGTTTTGGTAGATGATAAGTCCGCACGCCTCCGAGGCCGCGGTGTGTCAGAAGTCGGGGACCTCGTCTTCGCCGATGGAGACGCTGTGCAGAGGTTGATTGTGTGTCCAGATACTGAGCATTGTCAGAAGTGATCGTGAAGGATATCTTTATTGAGAGTGGGCTAAGGTTGGGTGGGTAAGAAGAAGTCGCAACTAGGAGATGGTAAGGATGTCGGATGGAATCGGTTGTTATACCTATCGTGGCACAAAGATCGTCAAGCCCACCAACATGTATCAGAGTACAGCGTGAGAGAGGTGGCCTATGACCAGCAGTGTAACAATTTAAAAGGCTGGCAATCATGATAATGATGACAAACTTAACCCAGTCGTAGATCGAATTCTGAACCTCCTATTTGCAAAGTAACACACTTCTGTGCTAGTTAGCTTCCAGTTTACTTCGCCAAATATATATAGAAGGGTGGCGCCAAAAAACCTACTATTTTAGTTTATTAGATTTTTGATGATTTTAGACCTTTTAAAAAATTTTTTTTTGAGCGGTCCTTTGGAGACAGTGCATAAAAAATCCAAAACCGATAATATTTCACGTGAGATTAAAAAAAATGTTGGTTTTTTTGCGCCACCCTAGTATATAAACATCATTCGACGTTATATAAGCATAGCATGGAGATAAATAAACATATATTCAAAGTTGGGCAAGGAGCAGCTCAATATATTATCGCACACAATTCGCGAACTCAACAACCCACCACGCAGCATTGTTCCGCCCACGCGGGCGCCCGCGCGCTTAACGCACTTGAATACCTACCTTAAGTTGATTACAGATACGACAAATCTTCAAATGCTTTAATTTTACTACATTTATACAAAAGATGAAAAAGTTCCCGTTACCAATTATTACGCAAATGCGATGATGATTCTTCCCTTTGAACTCCGCTTTTTTATGGTAGTTATATTATATATTTTAAAACAAAAAGATATCTTTATATCCCGCAATACCGTATCATTTATCCTATTTCCTAATTTCTCTAAGAAACATTAATGCTTTAATGATGAATGGCAACTAATATAAACTTTAGAAAGATAAAATACTAAAGGAGCCCAGTGAATTATAAAAAAATTAAATACTAATTTGTCAGTTATTATAATAAGAAGGTCCTATGAGTTAAATCAGACAGGATCTCAGAATAATGAATATATATATTCTGAGGTCGAATGAGTTTGAAATCGAGTTATGTCCTTTTCTGTGGCACCTTAAAATTTGGCCTATCTTCTCTAAGAAGCGGATATAGCCTAGTTGATAAGGATTCTGTTTCTCTTTCAAATTAGTGTAAGGACCACTACCAGTGTTAGCCCATTAATGGCCACTGCTGGGTACAGGTTCCCTCTCTCTTATTGGGACGATTGTACGACCATAGACCCACCACACTGCTCAACACTTTTTGCTCGACCCTGGACTCAAATCCGAAGCAGTAGTGCACAATTAGTGCGTAATTACCGGCATGGTGATTACGTATCTCGCGACAGCAATGCGATAGGCGTAAATCTTGCAATCACTGCTGTCATACGTCACTTTGGTTTATTTATTGTAGGGAAAAATGACCTTTGTCAACTGTCAAAATAATACACAATACGTAAGCGAAACAATATGCAAACTTATTCGCAGTTAGCTGACCAGTCTGTAACAAAGTCCTTGCGTAATCTTTGGCACGTTAAATGTCAATTAAAGCAATCAAAACAGCTGTCCGGAACGTTGTAAAGGCGCATGCAATCGGGAGGTCCGCTTTGCGAGCGGGAGGCGGTCTTTAATCATATCATATTGAATGCAAGTTAACACTAATACAGTATGACTAAATTCAATTCAATTTTACGCACAATTTGATATTGTGGCAAAGATTAGCGTATTTTGCGTTTTATTTTGTAGTACCTACTTTTTGATGGCAATACTTGATGGACCAAGCAGATGATAAGCCTTCGATCGCCTCATGTACCTTTAACTACACTGACAACCACACCCGAACATCAATGCTGCTTAGCGGCAGAAATAAGCAAGGGGGTACTATTTACCCGAACGAGCTCTATTACAAAACGCTCTCATAATCAACTAGATTAATAAAATTTTAATCCTTTTGTAAATATCTCAATTGGGGATCAAACCTGGAACCTTCCTGTTTAAAAGCCCTAGCGCTCACCACTGCGCCAGAGATGTTCGACAAAACTCCGTGAAAGATAAGATCCGATTGTTAACGATGTCTCTCTTTATAGGGCAGAGTTTAACGTATATTGCCCGACCGAATACAAACGAAAATGAAATAACATAATCCTTACAATACGCTTTAAATGCGACAACGTGTTTGTGTGTTCGTTTGCTTGTCCTTCCTTCCCCCCTAACTAAGCGACCAACCAACTTGAATTTTGACAAAAAGTTAGTTGTATGGATTCGTGAAAAACCGTCATAAAGGCGGACAAAGAAAGCGGGCATCAGCTAGTTAGTCAATAACTTAATAACAATTAAGACTTGACTACAGAGAACCCAACCTTTGGAGTTATTTGGTGTATAGGCGGACGCATTACGTAGGGTCTCGTAGGTGGGTAATGATACACAGTAACGGATAGATTGATCACTGCTGCCGAACACGGTTAGGAATGACTTCATAACATGATCAATCATTAGGTACGCATAATTTGCTTTTCGATACGATGATAATTACTGACTACTACATATTCTATACAATATTTTTTTATTACGTTAATATTTCTCAATAATTACAATAACTAAAATAACCTAAAAATACTAAAGTAAATTTGTTACTAAATAAATAATTTTATTATTATAATAATTACCTCTTTGTTGATAAGATCCTTAAAGTCTTCGTTTATTCTGAAAAAAAAAAAAATACATTTAATACAAAACGTATGCACACATTTTGACAAGGACTGTAATAATAAAACATATTATCAATACAACATCTCCTGAGGATGCTCCGGTGTCGGAGCGAAACGTGCGTGTAGTATAATGCTGAACATTGGTGTGGAATATATGGATTAAATAAATTATAAATCACTAAACCAAACACCTAGCACTGGTCTTCATGGGACATACAGAGACGCGGATGAAAGTTTAAAAGCTTGTATGAATAATAATACAATGAAAACTAAATATTTACTATGATTATATGCCACAATATACCTATTATACAACACATTATACGCATCTATAAATAAATAAATAAATAAATAATATATTCAAAATATATAAAATATGACATATAGTAAAGATTACAACAATCATATTCCATGGATATGAACTAAACCTACGTCTTTAAGTGCCGAAGTAGGAAACAAAAAAAAATATTTGCGTCGTGTAGGTAGGAAGTACCCAAAATGGAACTTTTTACTCCATTATTTTTTTGCTCTCACTTATTTACTTGTCTTTTACCCAATTCTAAAGTTACGCAGATATATTGGGCTCTTGTTTGACCATCTTTTGCCCCTGTCGATCTAATCTCGAAACGAACGATTAAAATATTTGAAAATGATTAATTATCAGTTGATGTTCTCGAGATCACGTAGTAAAAGCTTGGGGATATAAAACATGGTGGTCTCAACTCTGTAATGGAGGTTGCTCGGTTTACGACATCCTGCCTCCATCACGGTTGTTTACGTGTTTTATATTAGTTTGTTGTAATTAGACGCCGTAGTGTGAAAAATTCACAGCTCACTTCTGAGACATACGGAGGGCGTGTTCGTTCAATGTTTATTAGCAGTTGGTTGTCCCATAGCGCGTGGGGTTAAATAATGAACTTCTTTTCAACATAAGATGTCCCATTGCCATAAGAAAAGAAGATGCAAATCGCTTCGTGCGAATTTTTGGGATATTGACAACAAATGTTTTTGTTAAGTTAGATGTGGTTTTTGTTGCCTGTTTATAGGTTTTTTACCGGATATACTTCGGTGAGTGAGCTCAGGAACTTCACAATCTTGTTCCCCTTCCCCGTTCTACCACAGAACAGCGAGACACCGAGAGCGGTGGCATCCTTATGTGGTTGATATCCCATCAACACGCACGAAACGTTTTTTATCCACGTTTCTGATACGTGCCGCTAAGATGTGGAACGCCCTCC
This sequence comes from Pararge aegeria, assembly GCF_905163445.1. Lineage (NCBI taxonomy): Eukaryota > Metazoa > Arthropoda > Insecta > Lepidoptera > Nymphalidae > Pararge > Pararge aegeria. The sequence continues at coordinate 620,797 of NC_053195.1, read as the reverse complement.
CGGTAACTGTGTTTCCTGCCACGTATAATTTAAGTACCTTCAAGGCTAGAGTGAATAGGCTTTTTCTAGGCAAGCGTGCTCCAACCTAGACCTCATCATTGCTTTCTAACGGGCATGATTGTCGTCAAACGCTGGCCTATCGTTAATAAAAAAAAAAAAAAAAATGTCCCGGGTTCGATTCACAGCAGAAGGAATTTGAGAATTTAGAGGTACCAGGAGAACTCCTCAACAATGAACGTCTTTGCATCGGCAAAAAAAATAAAATGATGAGCCGTTGACATTTGACTATTATAACTTATATACATGAACCTATCCAATAAAAAGCGTGTAAAATACATAGTAAAAACCCGGTCTAGCAACAGGCTTCGGTCGTGGCTATTTACAATATATGATACCATACGATTAATAAGGGGTTTAAATTTATTACTGCCATACCTCCAACCAGTGGCGTACATAGAGGGTATGCACAGGGCATGCAGATGATATAAAATGAAGAAAATCTGCATTAAGAGTTATAAATATATTATCTCTTAAAATCTTAAGTTTTTTATAACTCGTACTGGATATTTTCTTCATTTTATATCATCTGCATGCCCTGTGCATACCCTCTATGCGCGCCACTGCCTCCAACAGGTTATCTCGCTTCTATCTTGGGTGAAGTTACGTCAAATGTTTGGTTTCACGTTAGCTTGTCATTTACATGGTAGTATACAAGTAATTAGCACCAGCCGTATGAACAGCGAGTGCTGTTTACACGAAGCATTACCAGCCAGTTTAGGCTGTTGGAGATTGGCTTGATGTTAATTAAATACAATTCTTAGAGTTTACGAAACTACTCGTTTACCTTTAACAGATTTTTGTGTTTAGATGATAATCGACTTGGGGCTCATTGTACAACCTCTGCTAAAAATGGGTTTAAAGCTTAACTGTTATTGTTGCCCAGTTATTGTTGAGAACTGCGAGCGAGAGCAGATAGTTCGTTTATGCGCAATGTTGAGGTTGCGCGCAGTTTGATGACCCTTTAGCGAATACAATACAGTTCAAGACCATGACGTGTGCAAGCTCTAGATTCAATGTGAAATTATTAGGCTTCGAGAATGTCTCTTGTCAAAGGGTCAATGTGAATTATTAAAGATCACGATTAGGATTATCTGCTATAGCCGTCTTGCTGTTTAACCAGAGTACTAGCCTAAATCCACGACAAAACAAAAGGGGCGAGCTAACATTTGGCGTAAACGAGAGCAGGGCGATTTTGATGGGTATTAGGATGGCTACAAGCCACAGCTGCAGCCTCTCACCTTAACAGGCCCTGGTCTGGAATTACCCCTGTCCACGATTGAATTTATAGGATCTAGGCCCCTTGCCACTGCGCCAGAGAAGTAAACAGAAAAAAAAAGTTTTATTACTCTTTATTTATACTCTTTATTTGCATAAGACAAGTTGAAGAAACAAAAGGAGAATGGAAAAACTAAGACAGAAGCAGGATACAAAATGCGGCCTTATCGCTTAGTAGATCTCTGCCTGGCAACTTTAGGATTAGGAAAACATAACGCAAACAGACTGCAGGCGGTGCATAACTAAGATAAAAATACATATATACTTGAACTAGATTATCCAAATAAAATAAAACATAATATAATAAACATTAATAATATAGTTAATTAATAAATACATCATATCATATATAACAGTAAAAACTATTGCAAGTCGTCTTTATTGTAGTACACTATAGTTGTTTTGAAGAGCTTGTTTAAATATAGAAAGTGATTAGACTGGGATGTCTATTGGGAGTTCAGTGCCTCGCACTGTTAAGGACTGCCTGTAGAACTTAGTTCAATGGTATGGAATGATCAAAGTCAGTCAGTCGCAGTCATGTCGCGCGACACAATCTTAGATCGGATTGCACTCCCAAAAATGTAAACTTCTCCTTACGGTAAGAATGAAATAATAAAAAGTACAGGAGCGATAGTACATGCCAATTATATTTTGAAATTTTAATATTATTTTATTACCATGCTAGAGCAGATCTTTAGCTTTCTTAGCTAAGTAGCAGTATGTAACAAGATCATGCAACGGTCGTTAAACGTGAACGCGAGTTAACCGCATCCTGGGCGCACAACGACGCATTGACGGGCGCATCGAAGACTTGACAGCCCAAGTGACTTATTGGGGGATTATTTCTATTGGAGCAAACATTTAAATCGTCTTGTTTGCCAATGGCCTTTGTTTTTGAAGTTATACTTTTTTTGGCGCGTTTGGGAAGTAAATTTGAAAATAAATGACGCGAGTAAATTTTTAAGTTGCGCGCGCACACCGTCACTAAAAACCGACATCCTGATGTTAGCTACAGTCAACATTTTAGTTTATCAAAAAAAGGTTTGGCAGTGTACACTTTGAATTGTCAAAGACTACGGGCTCATTCGGGTGATTTAAAAGTACAAAAATCTTTATGTTGAATGAAACTTGGTTGTCTGATAATGAAATAACTAGATAATGCGTTATAAAAAAAAGTTGTATGTATTAAATACCGTTTTTATATTGTCGTTTTTTCTACAAACGTAGACTAAAGCGAAAGATAATATTTTAGAAAATATTGTATTTTGTTACGCCAAAGAAGTACCTATAACTTCTAACGCGTGTACATAATTACACACACAGATTAACAGAAATTCGGTGTGTAATTCCAAAAATGAATGGTTCTCTATGTACACATTGCAAGAATACCGGCATACTCAGGACATGGGGACTTTATAACGCACTATTTTCATTGGTGCGTTTCGTTGTATAAAATAAGGGGTTTGTTTCGTAAACTTCATTTCACGTAAAACGTTTCAGCGTCCCCGTACAGCACAACCCACTATACTGAACGGTGGTAATTATCGCAGGCACAAATTAGCGCGAGCGCGGACGTGCTCGGGAATTTATTACAGGACACTCGGCACCCTGTCGCGAGCGGAGGAGCCTTCGCAGAGGTACGCCCGACCCATTATAACGTGCAGGACTCGACCTGTTTCACTAGACTATTAAAAGATAATCAATCGATCGCACTGCTAGAGCAAGAAGTCCGAATATGGTAAAAGGTAATCTTTAAGTTTAGTTTGTTATCTAAATCATTAAAGGCGTTAAAGCTGGGTACGACACCTCTTTCTTCTTTGTCGTAACAGTCTTGACAGACTGGTTGTGGTCGTCATCTGGGTGTTGTGGCTCGCTTTACAATCCGTCGCCACTCTTCTCAGGTCTTAAAATGAGAAGGGTTTATGGAAGTTTCAAGCATGCAGGTTCTCAATATGTTTCTCGCAGGCTGTGATAGCCTAGTATTTACGACTTCAGTTTTGGAGGGAGCTAGTTTGATTCCCGGCACATTAACAACGGTGTGCTTAGATGGTAGGCTCAGGGTATGCAGATGGTATAAATTTTATATCCCAAAATCTCCAGTTCGTGTTATAAAAACTTAAGGGTAGGCTTTTGTTACTCTTACAATTCCTATACTTAAGTTTTTTATTACTCGTACTAGAGACTTGTTTCATTTTATATCATCTGGCAATGCAGGATATCCTATTTATGCACGCGCCACGGCGTACCTCTGTTACTTTACGAAGTTATATGCGTTTAGAGTAAAGTACTCATTAGATCTTACTATTAAAGAACAAAATTGATTGTGTTTGAATGTAAAGAATTCAGCATGTAGTGCGAATATGCCTAACTGCTGGCTAGGATGAAGTGATTACTGAGGGCCGGTTGAGGGAACAGGGGCGAGACGGGGGGCGGGAGAGGGGCAATTTATTTAAGCATTTAACATACATTAGCAAGCGGGAGGGATTTGGCGGGTCGATTGAGCAAACGTAAAGGATGCGAGCGTTTAGCGGCGGCTAATGAATGGCCCGGATTGTGTCTAATCTCGAGGAGACGGTTCACACGCTCGGTGGGGATAAGCCTAATGTATTCGGTCTGATAGGTGATTGGTTGGCTACTAGCTCTATTTAGTCTTAGGATTCGAAATTGCTTTGACATTTTTGTTTGGCCAGACTCAGTACGCTTTTTAATTAAATGACAAGATCATTTCGTACTATTGCGTAAAATTTACTATCAATTACACTGTACAGAATTTTCCAATTGACGCAGATTAAAGCAAATTAAGCTTTTATTTGAACTATTAGAGCTTTTTGTGACAAAGCTCATCCGGGGAAGTACTACCGCCATTGTTATTTCTGCCGCCAAGCAATACAGCTGTGGCCTGAAGGGCGTGGTTGCCGGTATAATCACAGCCACGCGAGGCTAAACTTCAGCTTGATAGGCACAGGGCGGCAAATTGTACAACGTGTCCCTTGCATGCCCTGCAACAAGTTCCAACATGTTTCCCCGTTTGTAGGAAATTTTTTCCGCTTTCCATCACGTGGGTGATCTGCTTAAGCTGGCAAAAATTAATTACTTGATAACAATTGCAATTTTTCATGTGCTAATATAGAATTTCGATACATTTTTCAAGACGGCTTTCCGCATAGATGATCTATCACTCATATATTCAGCAGGTTGATAAAGAATTAACACGTTTTTGAACTGATTGACTAGTCTATATGGTCGTATGCCATATATTACAATTGTATGTGTAAACACACGCTGCGTCGACGTTTGACACGCTTCGAATCGGAACCGCACGTGTACTCACGCTCAATTAAACACCAACAGCCTACTGACATCGCAAGCGTGGGGGCGGAGGCCTCTACACCGATAACATTTCATCATTTATTTTCTGTGCTCGGAATTATACTGAAATATATTTTTAAGTATATTTCAGAATCTAAAAAAATCTCGACATAAGTGGTGATAGCGCACCGACTCCAGCACCTTTCTAAGATATGTGCGTTTTAAGTTATTAAAATATCACTTGCTTCAACGGTTAAGGAAACCTGCATGCCTAAGAGCTCTCTATAATGTTCTTAAAGGCTTGTGGAGTCACAGGCCAGCCTCAACCCTTCTCATTGTGGGAGGAGACCCGTGTGCTGTAGATGACCGGTAATGGGTGGATGTGATGAATATTAGATTTCACCGTTTAAATTAACGCGATTAATCTAGCTGAACTATGTATACGTGTTAATCCGCGTTTAGCGCTTTAGTTTGGACATTCGAAAGTATAACGAAACGTGGTTTTATTAAGCTTCGTTTCCACAGCGAACGATGAATATGCATTTTTATTGTAAATTTATGTAATGGCGATTTGCATAGATTAACAAACTCACTAGCGTAGTGGTGAGCGCTGTCTTATGATGGAGAGGTCCCGGGATAAAACGAGGTTATTGGAAATGTAAAATACTGAAAAATTCAAAAAAAAATTACATGTGTGAGCCATATCGGCTTGTCCTATATGCTAGTACTACTAGAATACACGTTTGATAAGTTCGTTGTTTTATCTTCCATTACAACTTAGCCATTGATCTCACCTGTTGGTAAGTGATGATGCAATCTAAGATGATAACGGGGCTATCCTGTAAGGGTTATGGCAGTTACCCCTATTCGGTATCTACGCGACATCATACCGGAACGCTACATCGCTTAGTCTTTGTCGGTAGGGTGGTATCTAACCCACGTGTCATTGTTAGTGGTAACTATCATTAACCACGGCCGAAGTCTCTCACTTCGGCCGTGGTTAATGATAGTTACCACTAACAATGACACCTGAAAAAACAAACATTCACTTAAAATCAAAACTTTTTCTGGCCGTCTCGTTCACAGTGATTCTGCTCTTATCTGTGTGAATTAATGAATGAATGAATATACTTTTATTGTACACCAAAGAAAAAAGTAGTTACAGAGATATAAATACATAGCAAGAGAGTACAATTTGGCCTTATCGGCACATAACGATTTTTTCCAGGCAACCAATACGTAAAAGGAAAAAACATAGAAAAGAGGTAGGTGGTGCAATAAATAAGATTTATTAATTATACAAATATATAAATAAAATATAAATATATATCGGAGAAGGCGTCTCGCCGTCGTTTAAAAAAGATGCTGAACCGCTGACCTAACTTGGGTCATCGGTTCTGCCGGTTACACTGTTCGTTGATATTAAAATTTAGTTCAAAGCAAACGAGATTAAATGCAAATAGATTATAATTAATCATAAATTGTAAACCAAAATACAACTTATTTGTTTCTTAGAATTATTATAATTATTCTATTGCGTCTATCACGCTTGCACATTCAATAATAATGTCACCGTGACCGGGTCCGCCACTGCGCACCACGTCTTCTCAAAAACTAGCCTCGTGATCAACTCCTATTGGTCGTACTCGTTCAATCAGTGGGAACAATTATTTTTGAAACTTACTTATTCTAAAATTACAAATTACATCGAAACATCATTATTAATTAAAAAAGTATTTATCCCAGATTTTGCTGCCAGTCAAAATCATTACATGGAGTTATTAACATTTCACAAATAGTGCCGCCATCTATTGAAACGAAGCTACGAATTTTTCCAAAATTATAATCTTACTTATTTATTAAAAGTAAGTAAGGCAATTAAATTACATTTAAATCATTAATAAAATGATGATAAAATTTAGGTTAGATCTGAATGGCAATCATACATAAAATTAATTAAGAGTATTTTATCGCTGATATTGCCATCTGTTGTTACAGCGTAGAACTATCTCACAAAGTGTAAGAGTTATTTAAATAACATTACCAAAGCCAACATCAAACCATTTGGCTTGATTAAATGAGGTTTTACGTTACAAAATAAGTTGAGAGTTAAAATTAATAAATAAAGTTGTTCAAATAAACGTCGCTCTGCCTCCGCGGCGACATATATATCAATAGTAGTTAGATAGAAATATCTTTTAAGTCAACTCTTATGAATTTTTAGTAGCTGATGGAACAGAGAAATAATGTCCATAGTAGAGTCAACTCTCAGTTCGTACCAACTTACAAAACCAACGTTGTTTAACAAAATGCAATAGATAGATTTTCGCTGCCGTAAGCAGTAAAGGAATTGAACTATACATTCATCTACAGTGTAAACACCCTCAATTTAGGAGCACCACATTGTGTAGCAGCACATTTAACTTCTATTCAGCGAGCTCGCAAGTTGCCACACGTCGTTTGTCCACCTGGGTTAAACAATGTTAAGCAATCTCGTTAGGGAAGAGTTCAGACTCTCAATACGAGATTTGGCCGCTTGGAATTGTAATCGTTTTTGACTCACGAAACATTTGAACGGGAAAGAACGACCTCCCTGCCACAACGGTGAGCGCTGTGAATTTAAGCAGGAGGTCCTTTGAAATAAGGCAAATAGGGTCCATTCTACGACTAGATACACGATAAACTATGAAGACTAAAAAAGACTTACGTCCAACAGCTTGCTGTTCATTTGATTATGATGAGCTTTTAAAGACGAAATTTTTCACGTAGAACAGCTAATGCTGCAGGACAGAGAGGCTGTTAGCGTGGCAATGCATAATGATCGTAAACCAAGCTCTAAATATATGTAAGTATAGAATAATTCTTTAAAAAAAAATCTGAACCAGATGAGGTAATTGCAGTTGATTGCTTCATCTAGCTGGCTGGCTGGCTCATTTTTTGCACAAAGGATCAGCCTGGCTGTTCAGCGCGGAAATACAGCCAGCATTCTTGGGACCATTCCGCGCTTTTGATGGCATACTGTTTTAATATAATTTCATTACATATTTTCTGTATGAAATAGTTTCGTTGTACTTATCGCATCTGCCAAGCTTTAAAATTAATCACACGACAGAAACAATATTTTTATTAGCAAACAATTAGTTTCGGCCAGAAATAGCACCAATTAATATTAGTCAGCGTTATTTACGATCAAACGCGCCATCACCATCTGATGATGAAACATGGCCGCATGAGTCACGACCTTATTCCGTGTTAGACAAACAAGCTTTTATAATGGCGTCAGTATTACTGAACGCTTTTTATAGGTGAGACTCGATTAGATTTAAGTCTTGCCGCGTATTATGTGGATTCGTTTGTCAGAAAACTTCCTGAGGTACGCTGAGAAGCTTCAGGTTGCTTGAGTTTTGCGAACAGTATCATACTTTAGTAGTAGTAGTAGACATTTTTGTGACGGAACTAGTGTGGGGAAGTATAACTACCGCCATGCTTATTTCTGCCTTAAAGCAGCATTGCTGAATCTGATTGGCGTTGTAATTACTGGCAAGTGGCACATGATGCTTAACACCTACGCCTCAGGTTGAACCCAAAGCGGTAGTTTCATGCCCGTTAATTTTATTACTACTAAATAAATGGTTGATCGTATTACAATTATTGACATGCCTATTACATTACTTCTTTTTCAACCGTTTATATCGGCTTCGCAGGCTCGGGTTGCCTTAATAAGATCACTTTTAGTGATAAGGCCGAGTTATTAAGACCGCCTTTGCACCCTATTACTGTTCTTTGCGGTGCGGTTCTATATCCCAGTGGGTAGGACTTCGACTTCACTTTCGGGGGAGCGAGTTCGAATCCTGACACGCACTTCTATCTTTTCTCAGTTATGTGCGTTCAATTAAAATATCGCTTGCTTCAAAGGTGAAGAAAAACATTGTGAGGAAACTTGCATACCTGAGAGCTCTCAATAATGTTCTCAAAAGACACCTTTTGAAGTCCACCGATCCGCACTGGGCCAGCGTGGTGGACTACAACGTTGCGACGTGGTGGTTCGCAACTCCTTCTTATTGCGGGAGGAGACCCGTGCCCTGTATGGGTCGGTAATGGGTTTATGCGATGATAATGACTGTTCGTTGTGCTTTTCTTTCGGTGTTATTTTGCACTAAAGTTTTTCTATTCTATTTTATTTTATTACATACATTTAAGAATAACCTCATTAAAAAGGTACCCGGAACATGCGTATGTAGTGTATAAGGACCAGGGTTGTCAACGAATAATGCCTTCCCATTTGATGTTGGAGCGAGGCCCGAGGGGCCGGCGGCTCGCTGATTAGACGAGACTAGGGAAAGGCTGAAATTGACAAAAGAATGAAGCAGCTTTGAATCTACGAATGAAGTAAATTGGAAGAAAAAGAGAATGCAACTAATGGACAACATCTTATGATCTAGTCGCGACAAATTCAGCACAAGTTGATTTTATACGGAAATCTATAATATATTATGAAAATTAAGCTTAATTTGCTACACTCCACGAAACCAGGAGAATCGGCATGGTGTAATTTATAATTTCTTCAATCCTTATACTCTACACTCTCTATGTATTTATATATAGGTATATGTGCATGTTTATTTAAATGCACCACCTACCTCTCTTCTTGAGCTGTGTTTAACGCCTTTGGTTGCGTGGAAGAGATCGCAATGTAGCGAGAAGGCCGCCAAATTGTATACTTTTTGTTAAATTTTTTGTGGTTTACAATAAAAGTGAATTCATTCTAAATTCATTCACTCTACACCAAAAAGATCGACACCAAGGAGATTTTGAGTTTACAAAGAATAATTGTTGTAACACTTATTCATTATAAAGTCAACCTTTCCTGAGGATGCTCCGGTTTTGAAGCGCAACGTGCATAGAGGGTACATTGCCGATGATCTGTTTGGTGTGGATTATAAGGATTGAAAGGAATATAAATTACACCATACAGATTCTTCTGCTTTTCTCGGAGTAAAGCAATTTAAGATTAATTTTCATGATGTTTGTACCTTTGACGACCGCCCTGTCGCAACGGTGAGCGCTGTGAATTTATGTACGAGCTCCCGGTTTTGTGCTCTGTAGTGGGCCGTTAATGTGTTGATATGATGACGCTGTTTTGCTCGACGCCCGCTTCTTTATGTTAGTGTAGATTCTAGATGACCCAAAAAATCGACCTACCACAGAAAGGAGGACGGCAAAAATGCCTAAAGCTTAGGAAGCCAACGCAATCGTCTATATTGCGTGCAAACTTGCAAAGGCGTGAAATGCGTTTTCACTACTAACCGCCGTTATCAGGTCACGTCCTATTTAAACAACGCATTTTTCACGCGGAATCTAGAACGTTTCTAGTAATTGAACTTCTTTGCAATCACATTATTCCTGGTGTGAATTTTTTTCACGCATAAAAACAACGGGGGCAAATGAAAGTGAAAAAAAAATAAACGTGACACCAAAGCAGAAGAAAATATACTTAGGCGGGAAACTGGATAGGCATTTCCAACCGGCGCTAGGTACTTATTTTCCTTTTCAAAGAGCTTTGTTGCCAATGCGATTATGACGCTCTGTTTAAGCCGCTAAATTTAACTTTACTTATTGCTACTTATACGAGTATAAGTCAATTAAAATTTGGACAAATTTGGATGACTTTTTGACGACCTCCCTGGCGCAACGGTGAGCGCTTTGAATTTACATAGGAGGTTCCTGGTTCGATATCCGGCAGGGGCAATTTGGCAATTTATAATTTCTGAACTTTCTCTCGTCTGGTCTGGTGGGAGGCTTTGGCCGTGGCTAGTTACCATCCTACCAACAAAGACGCGCTGCTAAGTGATTTAGTGTACCGGTGCGATGTCGCGTAGAAACCGATTAGCGGTATAACTCTCATACTCCTTAACAGGTTAGCCCGCTACCATCTTAGACTGCATCATCACTTAAGAGAGATTGCAGTCAAGGGCTAACTTGTAGCGGATAAATAAAATGAAATTTTTTCCTAAAAGTATATCTATTTATACCGCCAATAAATATGATATATATATATATATACTACTATTTACACAAAACTGCAACATCTCATCGACTCATTCCGAATACACTGACATTAAGAAATGGAATACGACTTTTACCACATCGAAATTAATTAATTGCTGTTATGTGCAAATGGGTGTGAAAACCCACCCACTTTGCACATTTAGTAACTAAGCGAATTTATTTAATGGAATGAGATCCGATCGAAGTCGCAAAAAAACTACAATGTCTCTGCTCGCTCATTTGAGTGGCCTAGCTGATGCTTATTATGCACTATTCTTAAACAATTATTTAGTTATTTATGTTAAATGGAAATGGCCAAGTTTGCATTATTTCTTTTTACTTCTATTATTGGTGAGATAACTTTTCGTAAAAAAAAATACAACCAAATTGAGAACTCCTCCTTTTTTGTAAAATGGATTAAAATAGCTTGAATACCACAATTACAGATGTGGTTACTATTTTTTTTTTTACCACTGTGACATGACAATTGACTCTACCACAAAAAAAAATCAAAAGCGCATTAGCTCCGTGCAATATTACACCTCGTACACACATCCGTCCAATGCGTTCTATTCTAAATATACTCGCCGCAGCATCCGCCCCGTATGCAATATGAACCCGACTTTAACAAAACAAATTCGAAAACACACAAAAAACAACCCTAAAACTATAAACATAAAATTCAATATCATGAGTTACAAGGCAGCATTTATGAAGTGATTCCAGAAGCAGCACAACATGATTACAGAATCAAAAAAAAAGAATAAACCGTTGGAAATTTAAATATCACTCGAAAATAATGTTGCTATAATCTTTAATTTAACCGATTAATCTTGAACTGAATTCAATAGTATATAGAGTAGATATTCCATTGGATGATGACTTGGATGTTTATTTAAGCGAGGCAGCACCGAGCGTCGATGGACAAATTTATCTGTTTGTATGCAAACGTATGCGTGCGCGCATTCGACTGTCAGATTGATGGATATTTTAAACTGATTCGTCTTGAATATAAAACGCTGCATAATATTTTTGGAAAATTTACTTTTTTGTCATATCTAATCTCTACAGTTTTATCAGTTATATTTCTGAGCAGAAGTAGCGCAGTTATTGGCAGAACTCGTCAAGGGAAGTGCTACCGGCATTATTATTTCTGCCACTAAGCAGCTTTTTTCAGTATATATAACGCATAAACAGGGCAACAATAAGCAGGGCATGAAAGAAACACAACCCGCAATGTCGTTCGCTCTGTATCCTTCAACCTGAGGCGTAGGTGTTAAGTCTCATGTGCCTGTAACAGCGGTAACCACGACCTTCAGACCGGAACACAGCATTGCAAAAATATTGCTTTGTATAAAAATATTTTTATTGAAATTAGCATCCTCAAGTTGAAGATAAAATGGGAACATATTTAATACCAGAAAATCCATTATACTTCCATATCACTCTACCATCTCACCATTTGATAAGTTAATTTTAACCTTGTCAGATAACCCTTTACAGTTTACGTCTAATGTCCAGTGCTAACAAGACACATTGAATTAAGATCAATCGTCCGGAAGTTTTTAGGGTTCCGCATGACAATATTTACGACACCCGGATTCGTAGCAAGTACTGTCAATAAATCGTAGTGGATCCAAAAGTAGTCTTATCCTTTCAAAAAATATTTTTCATCTCTTCCATAATTTTATTGGCATGGTGATGTGTCGAGCATACAGCGCTACCCGCTTGAACTGATTTAAAGTAATTTGGTCTTGACCATTTTTTCTGCATTTCCGGAGAACTTCAACGGAAAATGACCAAACATACTCGTAAATGAGATTCTTAGTCTGAAAAATCATTTTTATGATTTAAAGCATCAGAATGAGCCTCTTCTTTTGCAAATAATCAGTAAGAGTAAGTAAAAATGCAGTCATTATTCTGAACACCACGGCGATCTAATTAATAAAGATTATATTATTACTTACTAGCTGTTGTCCGCGTTTATTACGGGTTTTTCAAATCCCGTGGGAACCGTGGAATAAAAAGTAATAAATGAAAAGCAACTCTGTCATAAATTATTAGATTATTAGTCAGGGTAGCAGCTAGTTCTGTTCAAAGTATTTCATGAAAGTATAGCTAGTCTTTACGGAGACAAACGTAAACTTTTGTTATATTTCTACAGAACCATTTACACTTGAACTATGTTTTCGCTTAACCGTTTGTACTCCGAAGTGTCATCTCCGCGGGATGATGGATCGCCGACCACTTGTTTTACTCGCATTACCGCATTACAGTAATTTGGCTTACTTCCTAATTTATATGTGCTGCGTTTGTTTTGTCATCCATCATTTTGTCCTCTGTTTTAGATCGTACTTCGTGGAAGTGGGTCCGGTAGATGGTGAACTTTGGTCCGTGTGAAGATTTCTATCAATTTCGACACAAGTTTTGGCTTAGAAAATATAGGTTACGCTATGTTTTAAGTGTTAATTTGAGCGTTCTCTAAGAAAATCCCAGTTCCTTGTAGCACATTCAGATCTTTTTCATACTACCCAAAATTTTGGGGAGAGAAGTCTCTTCAAATCTCTTCTGAATATCTCAGTATAGTTTAATTGCTTTTTAACACATCGCCTCGTTAGTCAGTGTTCGACTATGGACCTAGATGTCGGGTTGATAAATTGTTAAGTAGTTATAGAAATAAGTGTCCAAAAATTACGTAGTAACTACCAGTATGGAGTTTGGGAATTGGCGCTTTTCTCAAAAAACACGTTAAGCCATCGTAATGTGATAAAATTTTTAAAATAAAATAAATCATTGTATTAATGCATATTATACACCTACGAGTACATTCCCAGTACGTACAGGTGAAGCTTATAGAAGCACGTTGAAAACAAGTTTTCCCATCTAAAATTTCAATATCCACTAACATTCGATATAAATTAGACATTACTGTCGAATAAACTATATTATTAACTATTTCATGTCTTATTTTTGTAACCCGATGCCGAGTTAACATTATAGGAGTTCTCTTCGCCCCATGGACCGTTCAGGAGTCGATAAACCTGTCAAATATGACCGGCTGCTGGCTTGAGCAAACAATACTACTACACCTACTTCAAATTCAACTTTAAGCAAACCAATATATGGTATATTTTTGATTGTAGCGCGTATGGTTTTAAGGATGTTCTGCGTGAGGTGAATAAAAGTTTGAGGTGTGGAAATAACGAAGCTACGAGTATTGAACGTAAACTGTACTCAATCGAAGCTGTGAGAGGAAGTGGCCATGTTGTTGACAACACCTCCGATGTGCTGTTATCCTGTACTGTTTGTAGACTATTGGAATAATTGGCTGCATGTTTCGTGTAGGCAAGTTATGAATGTTTACCTTATAGCTTTGTTGTATTTATGTTTGTTCGTATTTATCATTATCATCAACACATACATAATTTTAACATTCTTCTTTAGAAGAATATAAGGATTTAGAGCTTCTCTTGCAGGTTCATCGTCTTCTTCATTATCAATCCATTACCGACTCACTGCAGAGCAAAGGTCTTCTGAGAGTAATACGGGTTAAGGCCGTAGTCCAACACACGCTAGTCAAGTGCGGATTGGTGGACTTTACACGACGTTGAGAATATTGTTGAGAACTCTCAGGCATGCAGGTTCATTAACGATGTTTTCCTGTACTGTTAACGCAAGTGATACTTAATATTTAAAAAAATATTTTATGTAATAATATTATTGCGGGTTAGATGGCTACAAAGATTGAATTAATGGTGAAAATCATAAACGATGGTTCACTGCGCTCTGCAAGCCACTGTAGATAATTTCTTGTAATTTAGTTGAGTTATTTTCTAATATTCAGCTTTACTCTGGAATTGAATCAAGTAATTTGTGATGTAACGAAGACGTGAACGAGGCAGATATGTCAATAATATAAATACAAAGATATCAGTTCTCATTCCAAAGTGACCAAATTTCGTAACACGAATAGCTCAGTGAGAAAGTACCTGATCGTCGACGTCATCGATCCTCATCCATCACCGCTGATTAGTGTCCCGACAGCTCCCTCTGCTGAGAGCAGCCAGTAATTGTAGACCAAAGTCCGGAATACTCAGTAGCGAGTAACGAGCCCACTCGTACAAGGCCCTATTTCAACCGATTTAAAAAAAAATGGTTGAGGTTTATAATTTATATTTTAACGAGTGTTTTATTTTTAATGCATTATTGAAGTTGAGGAGAATTTCACATAATTTTAACTGAAGTATTTTATTCATCAAATAAGTATCTACTGCAGTTCTTCGTTTTTGGTTACTTTGTCTATCGATTAATACGTCGGTATCAGGGAATTTTTAGTCAGTTATATAAAAATCATTTAGTTTGTATTGATTTTCATCAAAAAGTAATTGCCAAAGAATATTAATGATAGAAATATAATTTTATTATGTATTGTTTTACGCTCCTCAACACATACGCAATACTCAAATAGCGTTAAAATCGGTAATTTTTTTCAGAGCGCTAATAATCCTAACACAAAGAATAGACAAACCAATTGACAAAGAGATCAAACTTATAACCATCTTTTTACATAGGTGGTCAAAAATATATACCTACCCTACCAAATGTTACTATTTTAAATGTTTTCGAAAACACAACAAAAGTTATTTCGAGAGCAGTACAAAATCAATATTGGCCACAGTGCGTGCGTCTGTTTGTACAGATGACAGACGCGCTACAAAAAGATCACTCCACTATACGGAAAATAACCATATTTCGAGCACCTCTTGTGGGTACGACATCTCTCAAATGTCAAGCAACGTGGTTAGTAAATGTAACGCTGGAGTGTTGGTTTTAAACTTTTTATACTTTCCTTACATTGCGTTTACTACTTAAGGTGATTTCTCACGGCATTGAATATGGCGAGTCAAACTTCGCAATAAAATTAAGTATTACGCTCGGTTGGTATCACTCATCTTATATTTTTTCGATACTTTTTAAATAATCAAAGTCAAATATTTCTTTATTCAAATAGGCACTTAGATGTCACTTTTGATGCGTACATTACATGTAAAATATGACATTGAAGTGAGTTGATGGCGATAACTAAATTCATCAACTTAAAACTAAAGCTACGAGGGTTCCAAACGCGCTCTGGTCTAAGTAGAAGCCCACAACAATCTTAGCCGGTTGTTATTTTTTTTTATTATCACCATCCTACATTGACATTTAAAACTACTAAAGAAGCAACCTGGTTAGAGCAATAATTTAAACCCAAGCATTTTAGTCCTTAATACTGTAATAGGACTTTTATATAACCTTACGTTTAATTAAGTTTAGTTATCCTGGATAAATGGAGACAAACGATGTAACTTTTTCCCCCAAGAAAGCTTTTCAAAAAAATTGCGAGATCTCGATGGAGATGTGCGGGTAGTGAAAGGCAGCGAAGATTGAACTAATAAATTTCTTCGACAGTTAATATTCTAAGCTAAGTTTATTGTTAAGATTTACATTTGAACCCAACTAACCAACTTGTATGTGTCGCAGTCAGGTAGCAGAGATTTTACTTTGATTAAGAGGTAGTAGTTAGTGCCAGTAAAAATCAGCAGTATATACCTACCACATTGCAACAATAAGTGGAAAAAAATAATAACCCTTATAAAAAATGGCGCAATGTCGCGTGGAAACCGATTAGGGGTATGACTACCATGCTTACCATCAGGTGAGATTACAGTCAGTAAAGCCTGCATAGTAGCGTCCTGTGTCCCTTCAGACCACAATAAAGCAATGTTTACTTAATAACTTAATAATATGTTCTATAGAAAACTAAGGTGTCTTTGCATTAGGGGTCAAAGAATTAAGCTGATCAATCCTAAAGAAACGTCAAAAACGTTTCTCGAAGTATTTAGATGTCAAGGAACAGGAACGCTTGTGATGCCACTCTCTTGGAAAGATCTTTTTACAGCAGTGGACACTCTATAATGTCAATGTAAGACAGGCTCGTGATATTGGACAGATTCTTTGCGTTACTTTGTGGAATTCCATGATATACGATGTACATTAAGCTTAATTTACTATAATCCGCGAAAAACAGGAAAATTGCTAAGCCTTACTGATAATACATTGTAAAGTCAACACCTCCTAAGGATGTATTGGTGTCAGAGCATGCGTAGAGACTACATTTCGGAAGGTCTGGTTGATGTGGACAGTATAGTTTGAAGAAATTATAAATTTGACGGTAGGTACAGATTTCCTGTTTACCGCAAACTATACTAAATAAAGTTTTCCAAAAAAAAGCGTTCATTGTTCAGGCTTATGATATTATTATCCGGGAGAAGCCACCTTAATAAGTAAAAGGTAGGTTTATGTGACAAATCATCATTGTTTATATTTCTCGGTAGCACGAAATTTTGGTCGCTGAGTGATTTTCGATTAGCAGATATCCGCGACGTGGGTGACTGCTATGGTTAACTTAACGGTAAAACAGATGGAATGATGCATTCGCTGTGTACGTGTTTTTTTACTTGTAATGAATTTAAATGCGACACTCATTTTTTTATATTAATAATTGTCGGACCACGAATATGGCCCACGTGATGGTAAGTGGAAACCATCACCAATAAATGGGGCAACACTTCACAGGGCACGCAAGTAGCACGTCCTGCGTCATGCCGCCCTAGGTCCATCAATTTAAGGCGCAGGTTTAAAGCCTCATGTGTTCAGCGGCAGAAATAATATGCTAAATATAAGATCGACTACTACAATATATAATACATATATATTGTTATATATAATGTATTAGATATATTATATCTTTCAGAACTGAAACCAATTGCTTGTATTGGACGGCACACAAACTATAATATGTTACATATCGGATATCGTGGCAAATTCAGTATCAGCACTAGAACAACACACAACGTCGTATCGAATCTATTGAACCGTGTGATGCCAAAAGTTGCGTTATATACCAGAGTTTAATAAACCTGCGTCGAACAATACCGAATATCAGTATCATGTGATATCACTTCCATTTCAAAGTACTAGAGCTTGCCACCAGTGGCGTGCACTTCGTACATGCACAAAAGCACTGCATACCCAAATTATTGTATATAACTCGTATTTTTCCATTTGATGCCATGTACCTGCTTTATGTATACCCAACCTGGTTTACCTGTGCACGCCACTGCTTGCCAGTTGCCACAACCTACACTAAATACTCCAAGGAGGTTTTTATGCCATTTACCCAAGATACGTTACATAAGTATATAGCAAGCGGTGATAGCCTACCGGTAGCATTTCACGCACCTCATTTCTCTCAAGTTATGGGCGTTTAAAGCATTTAAGTATCACTTGCTTTTTAGGTGAAGGAAAATATCTCGAGGAAGTCTGAAAGCTCTCCATAATATTTTCGAAAGCTCGTGAAGTCGACAATCCGCACCTGGCTAGTAGTCTGCGGCATAAATCCTACACATTGTGGGAGGGACCCGACATATAATGATGGTATATGTATTTATATGTATTGATAATGAAAAATGAAAAAAAATATTTATTTGTTATCTAAATTTCATTACAAAACAATAGGCTAAGACCTCCATTTAAGTTTGGAAAAAACCTGTATTTGGAGGTCTCGCTCTTTCCGATATAAAGTTTACACATATACTAATAACATGACTTAACCAATTTAATACATTTTATAATTTTAGAATTTTTTGTTTAGAATTTTTCAAAATCAATCATGCAAGCATGCAAATTTGTGAGTGTGTGTGTGTAAGTGTTTGAGTGTGTGTGTGTGTGTTTATGTGTGTGCTTTTACTTTAGAATCAGGAAGAGAGATTCTGTCTCATAGTACGTTAATGACTTTATCCAATTTGTTACTGTTTTTTTACAGTCATGCAGTTTCAGTGGATAAATATTCAAAACTCTATTTATTCTATTATACAGCAGACAAGATTGTTTCTTTAGTTGCCTAGAGGCAAAGGCTGTTTTGATAGCGTTGTAAATGACCGAATTCTCCCACCAGACCAGACTAGAGGAAATCGGAAATTATAAATTTGAAAACTTTCCGTACCAAAGATCGTGCCTGGGACTTTCCACTCATAATGCCAAAGCGCTCACCGCTTCACCTGGGAGTTCGTCATAGGTGAAGTTTTAGTGTGTGCTTTCTAAGAGATTTTGTATAGTCAGTGATACCGATTAGGTATCGGATGTTCAAAACAAATGCAGGGTATTCGAGCGTTAGTTTAGAGTATCTAGTTTACATAAACGAAACACTGTAAAATAATTAAAATTTGTAGATAAAAAAAGACGGATTACATGTGCAACTATAAAATAGAAAAGAATTAATATTATGGTATTGTTTTAATTTACATGCCATAGAATGGCATATTGTTTGACGGCCGATTGGCGCAGTTTGCAGCGACCCTGATTTCTGAGTCCAAGGCCATGGGTTCGATTCCCACTGCTGGAAAACGTTTGTGTGATGAGCATGAATATCTTTCAGTGTCTGGGTGTTTATATGGATATTCTAAGTATTTATGTTTATTAGGTACTCGTATAAATATGAACATCAGTCATCTAAGTCCCCATAACACAAGCTACGTTTACTTTGGGGCTAGATGGCGCTGTGTGTATTGTCGTAGTATATTTATTTATTTATTTATTGTAGTTCGGAACATGTCATGTTATGTTACAAGATCAAATTTGTCAACACGCATAAAGATTTGTATTTGAATATCTAGTTTCTAACTTGTAGTTATGATACTCAACTTGTGTAATATATAGTCTGTGGATACGATATCTCGTAAAAGTGATATCGTCCAGTACGCAGGCCTGGCACTGCAAGCCCGGCGTCCTGATTGCTGATTGCATTAACATCTGCACGTAATTCACGCTCGTTATCCTACTGCGGCCATCCGATGCGCTGCTCTCGCCAGTGCACGCCGTGCCTTAGAGATGTCTGTGACGCGGTTGGAACTGTGACTTTATATCCGGGCAATACTATTTATGCCGTAGTCCACCATACTGACCAACTGCGGATTGATAGACGATTAGATAGATTCACACGCCCTTGAGTCAGGCATGCAGATTTATTTCCGATGTTTTCCGAAGAAAGTGATGTTTATTTTCTTAAAACGAACATATCTCCGTAACGTTAGAGTAGCAATCGAACTCGGCAACACACAATGTGAAGTCGAAGCCTCAATAAGGGAATTCATAATAAGTTTAATTTATAATAATCTTTATAATTTAAACTTATTATAAAGATTAGACATTACCTCAAAACATATATAAAATTAAATTTGTTAGGCCCTGTTCGGCTCTTCCAAATGTAAATAATAATTTTTCTTTTGTTTTGTAAACGGATTCCTCTTCTTAGCTTTTTTGCCTAGTTCTACTTATCATCTTCCGCTTTTGTCGTCGGCAGAGTAGGCGACCCTATTAAATGGTCCGATAATACCATTAGGCTTTAATGACGATATCCCATTTGCTGGTTTTATTCGTGAAACGCTTTCCCCATAATGACATGACGTAGGTTTGTCACGTGTATCGAGCGACACGCCTGAGCGTAGACACTTTCTCTCCCGTTACAGATTTTTATTTCTTATTCGATAATATATTGCCGCTTGTTTCTATTAAAATAATATGGTTTTAGAAGGGGTAGTAAGCCTCCTGATACTAGGTGACGCGCATCTAAATTGTCCCTGTCTGTTTGAATAAAGATAGCCTATAACTTTGCAGTCTTAAATAATCTAAGTATTTGCCTATTATCTTAGTGGTAGCTGAGCATTATATGATTATAACAAACATAATCATATTATGTATGTTAAGCAAAGAATAAAATTTCCAGGTATGAAAAAGAAATTTCAATTTAGCACATCGTCATCATCAGTCCGTTAATATCTTATTAGTAAAGAAAGAAAGAAAGAAAAATCGTCTTTAATCATCATCCTAGTCAGTTTGGGTTTTCTCACGAATTTTCTCCTATATCAGAAAGTTCATAATATTATTTATTATGAATATAATTAAAATATTATTGTAAATTTTCGTAGAACATACATTTTTAGAGTTTGTGGTGATTGTCGTTTCCAACGAAAAAATTGTTCCTACTGCTAAAATTTGGTAGGCATTTTATATTGATTTTAATATTCCACAATTTTGTGGTGCTTGTGCTCGAACGGCTATTTGACCGAAAAAATTTCTAAAAGACTGCGATGCCATAAAAAATACCGGACCCAGCGGTCCAATGCATACGCATTCTTCTCTTTAGTTCAAATTGCGTCGCTTTCTGAGGTCCGTCACATGTCACAGGACCGGGACGGACACAAATTGAATTTTTCACGAAATGCCCGGGCGAATTACCGGCAGGCGGTGTCGCTGTCGTATCAATTTATACGGCAAATTTCATATTTCCCGGACCAATTTTTTTGCTGTACGCTTCGGTTATAGATTGCTGACCGGCGCATTTTTATTGAATTTGCTATTATTAACATAGGAAAAGGGCACAAAGCAAGGCTTTCGGTTGTTAATTTTCCAAGTAAGTAGGCACTACGAGGTATGACGATTATACGATTTCATGAAAACGATTACCATCAGAATCCAGAAATATTTCTAGTGATTGATCACCTTGCCCGAAATCGGTCAGGGAAACAGTTTTTACTGGTCAGTCGCTTCTCACTACTTAATTTGCAAATCTTGTAATTAGGTAATAGAACCTACACCTACAACTGTCTGTGGCATTTGAATTAGTAAGAAACACTGACTCCTATTTATTAACACTGGATTGGCTATTCATATATAAAGGTCACTGAAACCTTGTACCCATTTGACATACGGGACTCTGGATTCAGTGTTTAAGTATATTTTAGTACTT
Organism: Pararge aegeria; assembly: GCF_905163445.1. Taxonomy (NCBI): domain Eukaryota; kingdom Metazoa; phylum Arthropoda; class Insecta; order Lepidoptera; family Nymphalidae; genus Pararge; species Pararge aegeria. Next base: position 599,256 of record NC_053195.1, on the reverse strand, counting down.
TGAACGCTCGTATTTTTGCTTCCAACAGCGTCAAAACGGCGTCAATGAGAGAAAAAAAAAGTTGCAATAATTTAGTAAAAAATAATGGTACGTGAGAGAGAAGAAGGGAGAGAAAAGTTATTTATATTCACAATCCTTGTGTTCAAACCAAAAGTTTTTTTTTTGCAAAATATATATGATTCCTGTACCGTACTACTGCTTAAAGACTCAGGGCCTCTGAGATAGCGGCCTTAGATATTTAACTTTTTTTTTTAACCAATGTATGAGGTGGTCCAATCATGTATGTGATTTATTTTTTGGATTACTGTTGTAAACACTACTAGCACACAATTAACCTTCTGTTGGAGCGGAAAGAATGATATTAAGTAATAAGTTTACCAAGCTTTACACTTTTAGACTTCGATAAAAAAGGAAAATCTATAAAATAAGAACTCTGTTTGTCATTGTTGTGCATTAAAATAAGAGAAACCTTTAAAAAGCGTGAACGCCCACCGCGTCTCATATAAACATAAAACCATAATCCTTATAATTCAAATCAGTAAAAATAGCCTTTGTTGGTATTGATATAGAGTGGTGGGGAACTGTAGCATGTTTGTTTTACATAAAACAACAAGCATTATACTTCAGCTAAGCAAAAACCACCCTTATTTATATGAAAATAGAGTGGAACAGAAGTGTAATGGGTTGTTTTCCTGAAGTCAAGGGCTCCCCACGCATAAACAATGATTCAATCTAGACATGGAGTGGACGCGTGGCGCAACAGTCCTTGTGGTCATTGAAAAGGACTTTGATTGTCTACAGTTACAGGGTTCCGTGGCTAGAGGTAACAGATGTATGAACGTAATAAAATTGAATATATATTTATAATTATTAATTGATTGATGGACCCACATAGCCCACCTGATAGTTAGTGGAAAACCATCGCCTATGTACAGAGCAACAGTACCCAGGTCATGCAAGTAACACATCCTGCAAAATGTTGCCCTGTATCCATCAACCTAAGGCGTAGGTGTTATTTATTTATTTATTTATTTTTATTTATTTATTTATAAAGGACAACCAACAGTAGATACATTAAAACATGCTTTTTTTTTTTTGGAATGAGTCACATAGTAAATGTTCAACTATTTACAGGTTATCACAGCATGCATTAAAATGTAAAAAAGTTACTAGTGTTACTCCTCATGTGCCTATAATAAGACCGGAAACCACGCCCTTCGGACCAGAACACAGCATTGCGTCAAAGCGGCTTACCGGCAGAAATAAGCTTGGATGTAGTAAGAAAACTTTTAAATAATAAAACTCATTACACGTTCGATTTTTTTCTATAATGTAAAATTATAATTTTTATTATTAAAAAAATTCAATTATTTATTTAAAGTAGGCCTAATTACTTTTGAAACGTCAAGTCTGTCTGTTTGAAGTGACTCTACCGCCATCTACAAGAAACTTGGCAGTTTCTCTTTTACAACATCAAATATTTACAATTCACATTTTAACATTCATTTTTCTATCTTGAGAGAGTTGAAAGCGGAGCTGGCTGCTTCCAACCAACCTTGTCATTAAGAAATTGTAGGTATAGTTATCTCGCTGTTATAAATGTGTTTTAACATATTCTTTAAACTTATGCATTGGTAGGTCCAAAATTACCTTAGGAATCATATTATAAAAGCGTATACTCAATCCCACAAATGAATTCTGTACCTTTCGCAGACGATATGCAGATGTCACCAATTTATGACCATTTCTTGTAAGTTGACTGTTTATATCCACTTTTTATTTATATAGACTAATATTTGGTCTTAAAATTCTATATTATTATAAATATAAATTGTGAATGTGAAGCTGCAGTAAGTATACCTATTTCTTTAAACTTCTCACGGAGGGATTCGTGGACTTCGAATTAATAAATGGTCCGCCTCTTTACTACCCCAATTGCTGCGCCCTAACTGGGTTTTCAGTACGATTGAATATTACGATATTATTATGAACAATGGATGAGTAATGTAAAATGCAAATAAATTGAATTTGAAATTCAAATTTATTCTGGTTTTGTGGATCAAAGCTAATTTAATATGCTAGTTCGTTGCCTACGTTTGCAGCGAAATAAAGGTGATGACGATACTTTCTGTGGAGGCAAGGAAAAAAAGAAACTTTGGGAATATATCCTCAACTTTGAACAGTGATGAATGCATCGTCGACAAATTTGTTGCAAACTTTGTTGCGGACAAAGTTGCGTGGAGTTCGGAAGTCTGTGGGGATTACACGAAAATAACCCCTTTTCCTGACGACTATTTTCAACTGACTTGCAAAAGAGGGTAAAAGTATCTGTTCACGTCTGACACGATTTTTTTTTTGGAAACTTTAGTCCATCTTACTGTTATATTTTTTTTATAGTAATAATTGACGGACCAAGCAGATGGTGCATTTGATGGCAAGTGGAAAACCTTAACCTATAAACAGAGAAACTCTTCGCAGGCTCTGCAAAGACTATGATGCAACTAGATAATCAAATCAATTATGTCTAAAATCTTGAGATGCCAGCTTCAAAATAGGGAAAGGATATCTTACGATACTACTGACTTCAACCTTACAACAGAAGATATTTGGTTAGATTAAATTTTATGACAAATTACCGAATGAAATCTTCTTTGAGATGTCTCTCAATAAGTTCTAAGTTTATATAAAAGGTAAGCTTACAAAAAAAATGCTATTATAATGTTAAGGATTACTTGAACGATAAAAAATCTTGGGTGTGAATTGTTCTAGCTTCATCACTTAATATTAATTTATTGTGAGATGGTGACAACAAAAAAAAACGGCTTAGTTTGTTGTAGACCATTCTTAGACCAGGGCGCGTTTGGAACCCTCGTAGCTTTAGGTTTAAGTTGGCGAACGAAGTTATCACCATCGCCTTACAATTATGTAAACATAATTCATAAGTGCCTGTGATAGGAAAAAAAAAAAATTAATGAAGAAATTTTGAATTTGAACTTTTAATCTCTTAATAATATGGTTATACTTTGAACAAATAGGTCGATATTCTTTTATCTTATTTTGCGTGAATATTATACCTTTGTAAAAAAAGTGTTATACGAAGAGATGCTTTAAAAATCGAATCCTGTACTTAAACAATATTTCTGGTTTTCCTAATAACAGAATGTCGGAATAACTTAATACAATAAAAGGAACTCGGGCTTAATTTAGTCATGTAAAATGTCATCTCAAATGTATGTATAAAAGTAAAACAATATCGTATTACTAAGAACCAGTTAGCACGTAGCGTGGGTATGTCGTAACGGATGGACGGACAGACGCCTCCTAATTAATGGCGCGACATGACACCCGTGAAAAACAAATTGTTACAAGCTTTAATACCAATTTGTTTTTAACTCGTTATATTTGTATATGGTTATCGTATTTTATAAAAATAATTCGTTATTTATTATATGCACGATTATAGATCAAGAGGAGACGACAAAATATAGCGAGAGTTTTGGCACAATGTTGTTTAGCATTATAGGTTCAGTATAAGATTACGATTAAGTATGTCTATATTACTCATCTCATCGGGTAGAATAAGGATGAGTGACTTCCACTGTCTTAATCCTGGGAATCAAACGTCTACCGGTGTTTCAATTTAAGTACTCCGCCAATGCCACTTTAGTTTCACATCAGATCTAGTAATTTCGTAATCATGTTGCGATAGGCATCTCTTTCTCTTTTGTTTGGTGTCTGAATCTAAGTTTTATAATGTGTCTATCTACTTTTATAATAGGCTTTAATAGTCGTACAAAATTTTATGTTCATTTTACATTTGATAGTTATACTTTTAGTTTGTTTTTTGTTCTTATGATGTTAAATCGAAACATCCCATGGTACAGCTGTTGGGTAGAGGCTGAAAGCCAGTGAGTTAAAAGTGTATTGATAATACATATGTAGTAACCAGATGTTTTTTTTTATTTCAACCTGTTAGCTCTTAGACTATAATAACAGACGAGGTACAGCGTACGCGTAGGTTGTAAGACAAACTTCGTTATTTATTATTAATTTTTAACGGTTGTATCAATAAACTTGTGAGCTATTAGTTTTGAGTTATAGACCGTATGGGCCGTGGAAGATAATTTATTCTATTTGACTTTTAGTTATAATAGTCACACGGCAAGTTTGCCACACACAGCGGGGGAGTTTTTAAACCGACTTTAAATTGAAAGAGGACACACCTTTTTTAGCGATGTTTTTTAATATCTCGCCAACACCTACTTAATATCTATCGAAGGACGTCCACTGTTAGACATAATTCTTTTGTAAGGAGTTCTTAATTGCTTTTTGTCCACCTATGATAGATAAGGGGGGTAAGATTTAAAAAAATCAAAAATCTAAATTAATTTATTTCAAATAGGCCCAGTTTATAAGCACTTTTGAAACGTCGTGTCGGTCTGTTTGTTGTGACTCTACCGCCGGTTCGGTAGGCAGATTTCACCGAGAAGAGCCAGCAAGAAATTCAGCAGTTGCTCTTTTTCAACATAATTTTACACTTCACAATGAAAAATATACATATATATAATAAATTTTCTATCTTGTGAGAGATGAGAGCGGAGCCTGCTTCCAAGCAGCCTTGTCGTTAAGAAATTCATCAATCGTGTAGTAACCACGGTTTATTAAATGTGTTTTAACACATTGTTTAAGCTTATGCATTGGCAGCTCCAAAATTACCTTGGAATCGCAGCGTGTATATATACTCAAGCATATATACACGCTGCGAAGACCAGTGAGGTGAGGCCGTTCCAGCACCTCATAATCATTGTTTTATTTTATGTAATGTATGTATGTGTTTATCTGAAAATACGAAAAATCATGAGATAAATCGGTGTACTTATATACATTAAAAGAATCCAATGAAAAAAACGGTACCTCTTTTTTATTAATTCGGTCGAAAGAATGGCTACATACAACCTAACTCGTATTTGGTCCCTTTTAGGAAGCATTCTTCTTTTATAGGGCAACATAAAACGCCCCATTGATTCCCTTAAGAAACATCGTCTTCCTGCTATCACAGATTATGTTGTCAACTGAATATAAAAAAATATACTGGTGTTTTTTAGGATCTCACAATACAAGAGGTTTTGGTTTGACGTTTATGCTTTTAATGATCCTTTAGTTTAGAATGCGTTGCGATTAGTTGCGGTGATAACCTAGATGCTAAGAGGTCAGCTTTACTTTAGGGGGGACCAAGTTCAATACCTGGCGCCTTTTTCTTATACTTATAATTGACGGACTGAGCGTATGGTCCACCTGATAGTAAGTGGAAAACCATCGCCTATAATCAGAGCAACAGTTCGCAGTGCATGCTAAGCTTCAGCAATGCAACAATGCTGCTTAGCGGCAGAACTAAGCGAGGGCGTCTCTAATTTTTTTTGTGTTTTTAGTTGTTGTGTATTAGTTTTGTTAACAATTAAATATCACTTCCGCAAACTGATAAGGTTTCAGTGCTGGACACAGGCCTCGCTTCTCATACAAGAAACAGTAATAGATCATAGACTACGCTGCTTGAATGCAGGTTGGTGGGCTCACTTGCTATAGCGGTAAAGGAAAACATCGTTACGTAACTAGCATGCCTGTGAGTTTCTCCATAATGTTCTCAAACGGGCGTGAAGACTTGGCCAGCGTCGCATCGTGGAAAACAGAAAACATTCTCATATTAATTGGAGACCCTGTAGTGGTCCGGTAATGGATGACCTCCCTGGCACCGTGGTGAGCGCTGTGGTTTGAGGTTCGAGCTCCCGAGTTCTATTTCCAGCAGGGGCGATTAATTTTAAGCTGTGGTAAACACCCTACCAACAAGACGCGCCAAGTGTAAAAGTTAGCGTCCCGGTAAGATGTTGCGTAGAAACCGATTGGGGTACGGCTCTAATATAACTGTCTTACTCCCTAACTGGTTACGTTACCAAAAGCTACAGTCAAGGGCTAACTTGGAGTGGAAAAAAAATTGAAAAGTCAAAGTCAAAGTCAAAGCCAAAAATATCTTTATGCAAGTAGGCCCATAGGTGCCACTTTTGATGCGTACATAAGAATTACACGGTAGTGCGATGACAGCGATAACCACATTCGTGTGTTTTTTTTGTTATCACCATCTCACAATGTCATTTAAAATTATTAGAAGAGCAACCTGGTTAGGGCAATAATTCACACCCAAGCTTTTTAATCGATTACGTAGTCCTTTGTACTATAATAGGACTTTTCTATAAGCTTACGTTTAATACAAACTTTGAACTTTTTAATAGACATCTTCAATATGTCAATGGGTAGTTTATTGTAGAATTGTATGCAATTTCCTTTTAACGAATTACGTTTGTTTATTCTTACTTCTTAAATTATTACTATGTTTAAATTATTGCAGTCACATTTTTCCTTAAATTTAGAAATGTTTTTATGAACGTACATTAAAATTAAATTTTCAAATATGTATTGACTATACACTGTCATTATTTTTGGAAAAATAGCGCTGGCTAATCAATTTAATAAAATAAAACAATTTATATGACCTCTAAAGAACAGTCCATTGTCCGTACATTCACAGTCCCAGGTAAGCGGCTTTCACCCGGATAATGCTCGTTCACCTGAGCACCGGACGGGCGCAAATGGTTTTATTATCCGGGTTACGGTTATCCGATGTTTAAGACCCACCTGTGAGCACAGAGCGCGGTGTTCTGTACTTAAGGCCCATTGGTAACGATATTTGTGTTTTACCGGTATTGGATACAATTACTTTCAGGTCGTACAAATAAAATTGGGTAAAATGGGTGTAAATCATTGCTCTAACTAGGTTGCTCTTCTAATAATTTAAAATGACATTGTGAGATGAGATAACAAAAAAAGAACACCCGGCTAAGTTTGTTGTGGGCTTCTTCTTAGACCAGGACTCGTTTGGAACCCTCGTAGCTTTAGTTTTAAGTTTAGTACGAATGTGGTTATCGCCATTATCTCACTACCGTGTAATTCTTATGTACGCATCAAAAGTGCCACCTATGGGCCTACTTAAATAAAGATATTTTTGACTTTGACTTTGACTTTGAAAAGTAGCATAACATCGGAATGGATAAGCAGTATTTTTATCTGGCTCTGACATTTAAAAGCTCATGCCTGTGTGTGATAAAACACTGTATACTCAGACTGACTCAGACTGGACTGTTATTATTGTGAAATATAAATTTTCACTTTTGATGTAGTGGCTCTAAGACTTGATGTCTAAGCACAATTGTTATTTTTTGTTACAGCTTTTAAACTGGTTTGTGAGAAACGAAATAGTTCCAAGCCGATCTAAAGACATTTTGACGTGACAACGTCTTATAAATTGGTTTGCCGGGTGACACTTCAAGAAACTGCGTTACGCTCCGCTCACGTTATGCGCTCACAATGAGAGCGAGTGAGAGGCACGCGTCCCTTCCACTCGGGCATGGTTAGCCCGCCTAAGAGCGAGAGAGACAGACATAAAAAGTGAAAGGCACGCGTCCCTTTGTAGTAAACGCTGTTTCATTGTACGCAAATGTATTGCAAGTTATTGTATGTATATTTGTATATAAATACGTATGTATGTGTAAAGGTAAAAATAAAATTTTGTTAATATGAAATTCAGTGCGAGATTCTTTGTATAAATTAATGTTTTAAATATAATTCTTTGTATAAATAAATGTTTTAAATTGTTACTATTACTTCATCCTTCTTCCTACTATACGAATGAATATTCACATTAAAATTATTTTACCACTCAAAGTCGTTGTCACGTAAAACTTTCGCCCGTATACCGACTTTGCAGGCAACCAATTTTTTTTTCAATTTAATTGTTTTAAGTTAGATCGATAGATATATCAAAGTCAAGGTCAAAAGTATCTTTATTTAAATAGGTCCATAGATGCCACTTTCAATGCGTATATTATATGAGAAATGTGTACACTGTAGTGAGATGATGGCGAACCATATTCGTAAACTTTAAACTAAAGCTGCGAGGGTTGCAAACGCGTCCTGGTCTAAGAAGAAAACCCACGAGGAGGAGTTATTCTGAGAAATACAATAATACTCAGTGTATTTTCACTGACTACGAAATATAGTCACAACAACTGTGCATAGCAGAATTGCAAATGTGTTGCTATTTCATAGGCTTAGTTAGGTAATGGACTGATAGAGACCTCTGTGGTTTGGGACGATCGGGATCAACGATTAGCCGACACCGCAACCATGGTCGAGTTAAGCTAATTTAGGCTATTTTAGCTACAGTATTTGTTTATTGTATCGATCTATTTATTATAAAACCTTTTGCCAGTTTACGCTTGTGGGCGCTTCACGCCAGCACCACAGAAGCTATTAGTTCATTCTTGTTACAACTTTTAAAAAGGTTTAAAGGTGTAAAAATTTCCAAACAGTACCTGAAACCTTAAACTTTCTTGGTTCCTCATTAAGTTGGTTGAAGTCACAGGCACCCGCTAGTTACTACGAGTACTTAACAAAGCTGTAACACTTTGGAACTCTCTGCCGTGGGAAATCCGTCATTCTGAGTCTATTCATATTTTTAAACACCGTGTAAAAAAATATTATTTATCGACGTAATTAAGTAATGCGATACTGCTTTCTGAGTCCAAGGCCGTGGGTTCGATTCCCACAACTGGAAAATGTTTGTGTGATGAACATGAATGTTTTTCCAGTGTCTGGGTTTTTATCTGTTATAAGTATTTATGTATATTATTCATAAAAATATTCAAAAGTCATCTTAGTAACCATAACACAGGTTATGCTTACTTTGGGACTAGATGGCGATGTCGTAGTATATTTATTTATATAAGTATTTTGATATTTATAGGTATTCAATATTGGTGTATTTCATATATAAATGTATATTTTTTGAATTAGGTATATTTTATATCTTTACTTTGCACACCATCCAATTTCCGTTTTACTGATAGCTTCTTATGCTTAGGTTGCCTGTAAAAGATAAATCTTAGTAAAAAGGCCGCCTTTGCACTTTCGCGTTTTACTTTTGCGTTTTTTCTATCGATCTATCTACTATATGCATTTATTGATATTAGTTATGTACTTAAATGGTTAAATCGATTGTTATTTGTATTTTCTTTTCGTTTTTCTTATCCTTACTTGTTTTTTGTATACACCGTATACCCTCACCCTATAGTGTAACTTTTCTCTTGTCTTGTGACTAGTTGCCTGGTAGAGATCGCTTCTTTTTGTAAAGGCCGTCTATTATACCAGCATTATACTATATTATATTATAGCATTTGTAATTTTATTCTTATTTTTTTTTATTAAGAGCACTAACAACATGCATATTACACTTTTTTAAATATAGCACACACACAAATACATGGACTGACATGCACGTCAATTAAATGTGCACATAGCATTGACAAAGCGAAATGTCCACTTAATTTAAGATAAGTGTTCGGTGAGTTTTACATTATGTTTTGATGTACAATCATAACCGTCATCATCTTTTCAACCGATTAAAGTCCACTGCATAGGTCTTTTGTAGAGAGTTCCAAAATCCACGGTCCTAGGCCGCTTGTTTCCAGCGGCTCCCAGCGACTCGTTTGATGCCATCTGTCCACCTTGTTGGGGGCCGACCAACACTGCGATTACCTGTGCGGGGTCGCCATTCCAACACCTTGGAACCCCAACGTCCATCGGTTCTCCGAGCTATGTGTACAATTCAGTGTATTAAATAAATAAAAGAAATATATACTATATATGCAAAGCAGGTTTGTTGTGTGTTCATTAGCCGTGCCCGGGCAACATTGGTGGAGCACTCTGTGTAACTACTGGAAGCTGACATTCAATATGAACGGCTCAATAAGCAATCCCTGCGGCCTGGCTGATTGCGTGCGGCCTCCATCCCGCACGCGTCCTACCCAACATACGTTTACCTATACACAACCTTCCAAGGTTCATGGAAGTATTTCATAGTTGTTATCAGGGAGTATTACTAGTGGTGTGGGCTACACCACTAGTGGGTAGAACTTTGACTTCACTTTCGTGGGGTTGGAATCCCAGCACGCACCTCAAACTTTTCTAAGTTATGTATCAGTTATCAATAAACATATCACTTGCTTCAGCGTCGAAGGAAAACATCGTGAGGAAATCTGAGTCCTCCATAATGTTCTCAAAGGTGTGTGAAGTCCTCGAATCCGCACTGGGCCTGCGTGGTGGACTACGGCCATGTTACTCTCCGTCCTTTCTACTAAGTTTATGCCAAAAACCGTGCTAGTTGGTTGCTTAGTTAGCGCGTGAAGGACAGACATACAAAAAAACAAATTTTTTTTGCATTTATAATATTAGAAGTGGTAATTGCGCAGTGGGTAGGAGTTCGACTTCACTTTCGGGGGGCCGAGTTCGAATCCCAGCACACACCTCTAACTTTTCTTAGTTTTAAGTTATTAAAGTATCACTTGCTTCAACGGTAAAGGAAAACATCGTGAGGAAATCTGCATACTTGAGAGTTCTCCGTAATGTTCTCAAAGGTGTGTGAAGTCTTCCAATCCGCACTCAGCCAGCGTTGACTTCCCCCTTCTCATTATGGGAGGATACCCGTGCCCTGTAGTGGGCCGGTAATGGGTTTATATGATGATGATGATGATTACTAGCTGGTGCCAATACATCCGCGCTTTAAAAAAACGTTTGTTTGCAGGAACGAGACAAAATATTCTATGTCCGTCTCCAAGATGCCTGCTATGTAGTGATAAACTGTTTACTGTAGTTCCTGAGATCATCGCGTTTAAGTAAACAAACAAACTCTTCAGCTTTATATATTTATACCGTTGGTGTGAGAAGTGGTGGCAAGCGCCCGACGTGTCGGCGCGGTGGCATGCACATGAGCTGCGCGGTACTGGACAGTACTCGTACATTGCATTATTACTTTATCATACTAAAATAAAAATAAAATCTCAAATAAGTTGTTTATTATTTACGTTATTTACATCAGCTACCTGCCAATAAAAGTCTCGTCAAAATCGGCTCAGCCGTTTCAAAGATTAGCTGGAATAAACAGACAGACAGACAGACAAAAACTGTGAAAAATGTATTAAAAAATGGCCATTTAGAACCAGACACCCCAATTTTATTATATGTATAGATTAGTTAGGAATATGATTAAGGATTCTACTTTACCTTTAATTACATCCACAGTTTCTCACGGTAACAAATTTTGTGATCAGAGTGAAACATTTTTCTTTGCCAAGTATAGATACGTGTATTAAGTCTCGCCTACTTTATATTCTTTGACAAGGTGAATTTGTCCTGAAATACTCGTAAGTCGGATCGGGATCGGGCAGGTCACGTACCAAATTCGGTACAGTTCGGAGTTACCCAACTATCTGCCAACTTGGAGCATTTGGCATTGTGGAGTATCGCGTGATAGCTTATTAGCTAAAGTTTCGCGTAGATTTGTGATTTATATACTAGCTTTTGCCCGCCTTCTTCGTTCGCGTCTATTACGGTATTTTGCAAATCCCGTGGGAACTGTTTGTTTCCCGGGGATGTCGTCCTCCTAACTGGCAAGTCGCTTGGTTTCTTAGTTAGGGCGTAAAGGACAAACACACTTTTGCATTTATAATATTAGTATTGATAGTAAGAATTGTTATCTAAGGGTAAAATGAATATGGAAAATTGACTTATTTCTTGACGTTAGCTAAACAGTATATATACTGTTCGACAGCAGATTGGCGCAGTTTGCAGCGCCCCTACTTTCTGAGTCCATAGCCGAGGTTTCTATTCCCCCCACTGGAAAATGTTGGATGGCTCTGCCAAGTATCAGCTTCATGCCTTGGATTCGGTGGATCGCCGTGCTAGAAGGCATGAGCCTTGTCAATAAAAAATTTCAGAGGTTGAAACTTCGTCGCAAAGTTGCCTTGCCTTTCGGTATTCTATAGGATATATTTCGGAGAGTGTGCTCAAGAACATTATCAAGAAAAGAAAATGTATATTATAAGTAATTATTTAGATATATTATTCATAAAATATTCATCAGTCCTTTAAGTACCCATAACACAAGCTACGCTTACTTTGGGACTAGATGGCGAAGTGTGTATTGTCGTAGTATATTTATTTATTAATTAATATAATTTTACTTCAACCGCAAAAAAAAAATAACCGGTAACCTCATTGGTTTAGTGGTTAATATGTTCAATTATGGATCTTGTGATATCGTGATAATATCTATTATGGTATAGGCTCTTCTTAGACCAGGGCGCGTTTAGAACTCTTCTAGCTTTAGGGTCATGTTAACGAACGTAGTTATCACCATCACCTCACAATAACGAAAACAAATACGTATGAACGCTTCATAAGTGATAGGCCCCATTATTAAAGAATTTTAGAATTAAAATTTTAATTGTATTTAAGTACAGTGAATATTACGTTTTATTTGCTACACAGAAAAGCAGAAGCATCGCATATGTATAGTGGAATTTATAATTTATAAATTTTTATTCTCCACACCAAACAGATCTTCCGCAATGTACTCTTTACGCACATACCACCGAAGCATCCTCAGGAGATGGCGGAAGAGAAAATAAACAATTGCTAAGCTTAGCAATGCATTCTAAAGTAAACATATCCTTTGCTTTTATCCAAAGTGATGTGTAATTTAGGCATTAATTATCGATTCCTCTTAATAAACTTGTGGTGTGTCTGCGAAATTAGACGTTATTCTATGGTTATATTTCTCACAGCACCGTCAACTGCGAGCACTCACGGACTGGCACACGTCGCTAGACCCCGGGGGACAAGACTCTACTTATATTTCCTTCACACCTCCATCTATGAAAGTCTAACTTATTGCTTGCAATTTACTGAGTAAGTTTTATAAAACTCTTTATTTTGAATTACGAAATATATATTAAATATTTCTCACTTAACCTGTGAATGAGTGTGATTATTATTTTTATCTCGACTCCACAGAGTAACGGAATGCTCGCAATTTTCTGAAGTAAATTGAGACAACATTTTTATATACCTATTCCTACTAATATTACAAAGAAAAGATTTTTTAACTAAGATTTTTTTTTTAATATACAGGGTCTACCGGTGATCTTATCTAATACGTAACTGGTGCGTGTCGAGAGTTATCTTCAATGAGTATGAATAAGATCTCACACCTGTGTGGCTCATCCATACTGATATTAGTGTGTCTATCTGTTTGCCCGGGCTAACCGTTGCGTTAGACCGAACAACAAAACCAAAAGGCAAAATTTCGCATTTATTATATGAGTATGAATGTAAATAGACATCCTTGAAAAATTTGTTAGCACCTGTCTATTACATGCCTATAACGCGAGTTTGTTTTTAATTCAATACAAGTAAGCCAGTGACTGCAATGTCACCTGCTGTTAAATCGATTATCGGCACTTCTTTGTCGGTAACAAGCCACGGCCGAAGCGGCTCATCAGAGTTTGTTTGTTTTTTTAGATCAGTGTGCATTATTAATGCTCTTAGCTTGAATCTGAAGTTACATCATATCAGTTATTCTGTTAACAAAGCCTTACACTTCTAAAAAACACCACCACACACCATCACAAGACTATAGGCACTCACAGATTAGGTCACATTAAATAGTGGCGTATCTGAGTTTTGTTCAATTCGCCCACTACTCTTTGGCGACATTTCCTTGCACCACTGTCAACTGGCGCTAATGGAACCCCACACGTCGTGCCCCGGGGAGCAAGGCGAAAGTTTTATTTTCTTCACACCTCCATCTACAAGAGTGGAAAAGACTCACAGAATGCTAGCAATTTGCAAAAGTGTGCGGGAGTGTGGGCGCGGTGCAGCGGAAACATAAACATTTTTTTACTCGCTGTCACAAGTGATACATCTCAAAAATGTAGTTTGTAATCGTTTTATTTATTTATAAATTAGTAGTAGAACAGCGCTACAAATTATTTTGTTATTCGTTTAACTAAATACTAACATAAGATTACAAATCTTAACTGTGAAGTGCCGGTTTTCCGTCAATCTGAGGCGTAGGTGTGAAGCCACAATTACGGCAGACCAAAACACAGCAATGCTACTTGGCTTCAGACATAAGCATGCTAGCGGTAGATACTACCTCGTACGAGCTCTGTCACACAAAGCAATTAAAATAATAATACAAACAAAAAAATATATCAGGTGCCTGTTAATGTGACAAAACTATAAACAAATAAAATAATAATACATTATTATTCATAATAATAGACACCAAATATTGCCAGTGTACATGTCAGATTATTACATTTGTAACCACGTGTATGTTTAGTCAGCTACTTTTACTAAAATAGCAGCGCTGTTATTATTTAAATACCTAAAATCCGCGACATTGATGACTAACAAAATAAAATTTGCCTAATTGGACGCCTGCATTTTGAATATGAATTTCGATGTTTGTTCGATGGCGGATATTTTACAAATTCATAGAAAAATATCATTTGAACATTTTTTTTATTTGCATTCCAACGTTGCCTATCAACCTATCACAGGTCTCATACACAATTGGTATTCCAAATGTACTGAGTTTTAACGATTGAATTAAAATAAAAGTTACACTCATTTTTCGAGTGACACGGTCTGACGTTTTTATTCTGCTAAGTTAATTAATAAATGAAAATTCCCACCCGGCAGTTGTTTTTTACTCAGGTTATTTCATATGCAAAAAATTATGTTAAATTATCTTATGTATGAAACCTTTTTTGACCAGTTAAGAGAAACATAAAAGAAAAAAAAATGCTACAAGAAGTGTAGAATTAAAATGCAATAAAAACAGCAAAAATTTCACTTTTCTAAGATTTTAATGATTTGTCTAAGAAATGGTATTTATTCTGAGTGTTTAAACACATATCTAATACTGATATTCACTCACGCTTTCTACAATAACCTATTGCCAAAGACATAAATCCATCACATATTATTATGTGTTTATTATTCAAAATTCATTTATTTCAAACAGGCCTAATATAATGTATTATTATTTAATTTGTTTATAGTTTTGTCACATTCACAGGCTCCTGATATTCAATAAGAATAATTAGGAATGAATGTAGAGAACTTGTATTGGCTATCCTTTAACGATCACTCTTCACATGTATGTTACATAAAAAAGTGTGATTAAAAAAAATTTTGACACACCACGGATTTTTATGTCACGTGAAGTACAGTTTCCTTGGTATAAATATCGGTGAAATTTGATAGAAACTTTAGTCTGCTTTTTAAAGAGACCCGATACAGCTATGAAATTAGCTTATGTCATTTCCATTTCTATCCCTCATCATATTATATGTCCTGTTTGTCCTGTCCTATAATAATATGTTATGTTACATAATTTTACTTTACTTTTATTTTATTATTTTAAAGTTGATTTTTTGTTGCTTTTTATGTTTAACATGCTTTTTCACGACCCCGGTAGCAGTATTTAAATAAGTTCACTTCTAGACCAACGAGGCAGGTATCTGGGCATATCATACTAGGATTGTATAAGCTCGAATAAAAGATCTTTTACAGGGATCTTATTCTTCATTTCAGCAAACACTAGAGGAAACGTCCGCCGTCCGCGCCGGAAGTGCCGGTCTGCCGGAAGTTCACCTCATTTCCTCCTCGGCGCCGAAGACTTCATGTTAAAGAATTCCCTCTAACAATATATAGTAGGTATTATTATCTGAGCGGCCATATTCGTTCTCAGTTCACTACAAAAGGTTAGAAAAATAAACTTTAAACATACGTGCTGGGAAAAATAATAATAAATAATGCTAGTGCACTGTTTTTCACTTAAGACAGATAATGAATTTTATTTTTCTTAGTAACACTGTAACTTTTCCTAAGTATTTTTCCGGAATATAATGTGTAAGTGCAAAATTTCATCATATTGGGTTCATCTGTTTGAGTCAAATATTTGAATAGGTACGTATTTTATACGATCAACATGCACGGAACAATTAAAGTAAATTCTTACTCTACGCTCATATTGAGAATTTTATTTCTTCACCAAGAAATAATCTTTAGAGGAAAACACAATATCTAACAATTTTTAGATCAACCCGAAAATCGTACCTAGAACCTTATACGCAAAAGTAAGTCGACTCTGATAGCTAAGTTCTAAAACTATTTTCTTTTGCATCGCATAGAAGCTTCTTTAGAATTAGTTACCAAAACAACATAACCCTGAATGTCCTTGGAATAAATGTACGTACGTGGGTATTGAAATCCAAAAAATGCCTGCATATTTTTTGGTGACACTTGCCAGATTTACCAAAAGCGTTGTATTCTGGCCCGCTGCCAGCTCAGTATGACTGTGCGGATCGTAAAGTAATATCTTTTTTTCAAGCTGCATTCTGAATACATATTTCTTAATTAGTGCTCCTGAAACGCCATTTTCTTGTAAAACATCTGGCTTTGGATTTTGTAATTTGAAATAAAAACATTCATGTATCAACTGGTATTTAATGTAACCAGTTTTAGTTACGATAAAGATTTGTAGAGATACGTTGACTAAACTTTTTATTCATTTATTAACTGATCTCACTGCGTTAATTATCTTTTTGCTGATTTAATCCATGTGCTAGATGCAGTGCAAATTGATTTAAAGAAATCACCATAAATCTAAATCTACTGATCCTGAATGCAATAAAGATACGATTTTTTAGGGTTACACTAACTTGAATTTAACGTACCTGTTAACTTTGTAAAGGCAAACCATAGCTTCGAAACTCCGCTAGAGACAGTCGAAGTTTAGTAAAAGTCACATTTGAAGTACTGATTAATTTTGTCGCAGACTTTCTCTGATACTAGTTGGGTAAAGAAAATAATCAGGTACACCTCAAAGTTACGAGATTAATATTAGTTCGTGCTTTGTTTATAATTTATGAAATGAAATGCATACACTATAGAGGAAAAAATATTACAGAGATATGTCAATAGAGCAACGATAAATTCGTTAATTATTCACCAACACCGGTGTAGAGTTTCCGATCAAACCATAGGCGCTATTTGTTTTAAAGCAGAAATAAAAATTATATATACTATGCATTCTTAAATTCTACGTATATATTAAAACAGTTGCATGTCTGGGTATAGAGATAAGTACAGATTGAAGTGAATTACACACAGACTTTTAAGTTTTAATAGTTTAAATATTTACCTATGTTTGATATATATATTTTTTTTCCACTACAAGTTAGATCTTGGCTGCAATCTCACCTGGCAATCTCATCGGTTTCTACGCGACATCGCACCGGAACACCTAATTGCTTCGACACGACTTTGTCAGTAGGGTGGTAACTAACCATGGCCAAAGCCTCCCACCAGACCGGACCAGAGAAAATTCAGAAACTATAAATTTCCAAGTTGACCCTGTCGGGAATCGAATCCGCGACCTCCGACTTAAATTCACCGTGCTCACGGTTACACCACGGAGGTCAAGTTACTAGTTACTACCAGGTGAGGAGATTACAGTCAAGGGTTAACTTGTAGTGAAATAAAAAAAAAATCCGAATAAAAAGCGGCTTAATGTAAGGCTCTGACAATAAGTTAATAAAACAGACGAAGCTGCGGTCTACCATAGAGTCACGATATGATTGCTACATGAATGATCTTATTTAGTTGAATAGGGACAAATTGAGTGTCGAGGGGCAGGGAGCGAGGCTCTCATAGATTTCGGCAAATTGGAGCCCGGACCAAGCTGCTGCGATTCGGCGCCGCTTGAACGGGGCGCGGGTCCACTGCACAACGGTATGTAGGTAACTATGTTAAGATTGTGAGATGACTGGATACAATTTCTACGGTGCCATCATCATCATCATATCAACTCATTAATGGCCCACGACAGGGCACAGGTATCCTCCCACAATGAGAAGGGCTCAAGGCCGTAGTCGATCACGCTGGCCCAGTATGTATTGGTGGACCCCACAAACCTTTGAGAACATTATAGAGAACTCTCAGGCATGCAGGTTTCCTCATGATGTTTTCCTTCACCGTTGAAGAGATGAAATTTTTAATTTCTAATAATAATGAATAATTTTTTTTTAAATTTCGAACGGGATTCGAACTCGGCTCCCCGAAAGTCAAGCCGAAGTCCTACCCACGGGGCCATATATAGTCTTTACTAAATTTAATAATATTTTTAATAATATTTGTTTATTGTTCAATAAAACAGAGGTACAATTTACATTACATCTGCACAATAGGTATAACTTATATTAATGTTATAATTAACTCGGATATACAAAACTCAACTATGCCTAAGCTAGGCGAGTGAGTGAATATATATATATATATCGAAGTAATCAACGCAAAAGTGCGTTTTTTTCCTTTTTAACACACTGACCAAGCAACCAATCAACTTGATCTTTGGCACAGATTTAGTTGCGAGAACGGAAAGTAACATAGGCTAATATTTTATTCCAGGAAAAGGTTTCCAGGTTCTCACGGGATTAGTAAAAAACCGTAATAAACGCAGGCGAAGAACTCGGCCAACAGTACAGGTTAGATATATTTTTTTGCAATGTTTGATGCATTCTAGGAGTTCATCAGATATTACTTTTTATATTTTTGTTATGGATTAAGGAAAACATATTTATCTTTCCGTAGCGATCTCGCTCGAAAAGCTAGATGTTTTTTAACTAAAGTTTCGCGTCATCTAACTAATCTCGAACTGTGTTAAAACTTTAATCGCTGTTAATATATAAATTATGTGACAAAATTTCTGCGTAAATAAAGTGACCTCCTTAAAAAATTGCCTCATTCCTAAAATAGAGCCTTCAGCTTGAAATACAGACTGAAATGTGGATTATATAACATTCCGGTCGCTAGAATACTCACTGCACGTACTAATGCCGATAGAACATATTATAGAGAAATAGGAAGTTGGACTTTTGTCAACTGCTCGTGGTTCTAATCAATCGCGGGGTAATAAGAAGCCAGTCAAACCATTATATTAGTACTTAGACATGACGTTCTCCGCATGATTTGGGTTAAAACCCCAACCCACAAAATAAACGATCGATCCTTTCTGTATAAGTGTAAGCTAGCGTTAGTACCCTGTTGTACTTAAACTAACGTCAAATAAGTTAATAAGTTACAGGCCATAAATTAGATTGTTAAGTATTTTAACGGCCGATATTTAACCGTGCTATGTGTCAATGGAACCAGTCGTCATCGAGGGCAAAAGCACTTAAGGCGTTGCTTGACTCGATTGATTGTTAATTTGCCGGCGCGGCAGCAGACTTCGTTAAAGCGACCCCGGCTCCGAAAAAACTGAAGCTAAACTTTTAAACACTTCAACTCCCCTTAATAAGTTACCGTTTGAAGGAACAGATTAGCGAGATAAACAAATAAATATAATAAATATTCTACGACAATACGCACATCGCATAACCGTAGTATAGGACTAAGATGACTGATGCCGGTTTATGAATAATGTACATCAATACTTATAATATACAGATCTTCTTCTTAACTCTTCTTTATTAACTTCTTCTTCTTTGTGGGAATCGAACCCGCAGCCTTGGACTCAGAAAGCCGTGTCGCTACTACTGCACAATCAATGGAAAGTTAGATTTATTATTTACTATAAGATAAATATGTTTTGTTTTTCCGGTTACAAGAGTTAGAGTTAGAGTTATCTTACCTGTCAAACATATTCAAAATACTATTCAAAATTCACTTATTACATATATAAGCACTTTTGAAACGTCAAGTCTGTCCGTTTTTAGTCTTTAAATAAATAATAATTGTGATTTATTGGATAAACTGTTATAACTAAGTGGCAACAAAACTCTACTCATTGTTGTAAAATAACGTTGATATTTAAATCCTACGTGTGTGACGTGCCCGCGTGACTTTAAAATAGTTATGCAAAAGCCATTTAGTCTATTTCCGAGCTCGTTTCCTTTGCTTAGCTTTTGGAGCCATTGCAGGCTGCTAGTATCCTTCTCTCATATTAGGTGGAAATCTGAAAATGATGATAGAAATTCGCTACTGAAGTTGGTATTTAGAAAATAACATTCACTGATACATTCATACACACTGGTTTACTGAAAAGGTCATCTATGTTAACGATAATGTAATAGCGTCATAATGGGGTCATAAGACAGCTTCCGTCTAAAATACCCCGTCACAAAGATCAGGGGTAAGGATTTGTAAATATCTCCTTTCCCCATTACGGCCGTAAAGGGAGGTCTGAGTTGATATTAAAGGGCGATTCTTCGCCGTAATTTATTGCCGCATGAAGTGTTCTTTAGGAGGTCTGAGTTGATTTGTTGACCTCCTTTCGTTACGTCGAGTCCGCTGGATGAGTATTCATTGTGTAACGTTATTCACTGCGCGTGGATAAAAGAAAACAATTTAAACATTTCATTTCCTTTAGTGGTATATAACAGTATTTTTTCGTATTACAATCAACGAATCGTTAGTCAATAAATCCTTCGACTTTGACATCACTTTCGAGGGGCCGAGTTCGAATCCAATCAGTTTTAAGCAACTTCAAGGGTTACGTCATGAGGAAACCTGCATGCCTGAGAGTTCTACATAATGTTCTCAAAGGTGTGTGGAGTCCACACACCTTTGAGAACATTATAGTAGAACCTTTTGTTTTTTACCGACAGGGTATGTGGCTCTTGAATTTAGTAAATAAATAGCAACAGTCAATGGAAAAGTTATTTTCTTACTTAAAGAGTTGCTTACTGAAAGTCCTACTGAATGAGTTTTGCGCAAAATTATTATTTAGTCTGTCTAAGATTGAATCCGTACGTATACGCTCAAAGAGCAAACTTCGTGGAGCATAGAAATTGCTCAACCTTGCATCAACACACTGGAATTCACTTTGAGGATGTACGCACATGCGATTTAAATCTTTGCGCACATGAAGTCGTGGGATTAAAAGTAGTAAACGTATCGACTGTACCTACCTTCTCTGTTTAAGCTAACTGAAGTCGTCTCATGTAAATTTGAGTGAGGAACGTACTGCCAATTTTTTTGTTTTATTGACTAGAAGTAAATCGTGGATTGCAATATCACCTGATAGAAAGTGGTTGTGCAGACTTCGATATTTCGATTTGATTCGACAGCGGCAAGGCCACCTATTGTACTTTATTTTCTTTCAATATATTTGTGTTGGTTATTGCTTTATGTGCTAAGAAGCCCTCAACAAACTTACCCTTGGTCCAACCTAGGATACGTTGTTGGACATGCTCACCATTAGATCATAGAGGCAGTTCAAAATACACTAACAGAAAGGCCAAAGTAAAAAGTGCCTCTACAATTTTTTGCGACGTAATTTTTTACGTCAATAAATATCCCGCTAAGTGTGACAAGCTAACCCATAGGCCAACCCGTAACCCAGGGTATTAGTCCCATACTCCGAGAAATGAGATAAGGTTTCCAAGAGCACAGGATGTCATTTGTAGATTGTTTGGATACGATAACGTAGAGGAGGTAAAAAGTAACGACTGTCGATTGGCTATATTTTGCGTGTTACCTGACTCGTTATCAATACAAAAGTATGCACAACTGCATTTTTTATATTTACTGAGGACGTTGATAATATTTGAGACAAATATAGCATCACGATAACGTTCACGGGGGATTAAATAAAATCTACTGCTTTACAGATACACTGGTATTAGGGAAAATTAGCAAAGAATTTGTATCTTTGGAAATTGTCCTGGGAAAACTAACAGTACTCGCAGTATTTAAATGTCAAAGAGAAAAATAGGGATAAAATCGCGGGCAACAGCTAGCTAGTTAAAAGCATTAGTATGGAAGGATAATACGTTATTTTATAGTAATACTTGATCCATCGCCTTCAAATTCCTTCCTCGTTCTACCACAGAATAGCGAGATGCCGGCCGTGAGTGGTGGCATCCTAATGTGTTTGGATATTCTATAACGCTAGGATGTGGAACGCCCTCACGGCAACCGTTTTACTTGAGTACCTTCAAGGCAAGAATGAATTAGCTTTTTTTAAGCAAGCTTGATGCAACCTAGATCTCACCATAGACCTTTCTAACAGACATGTTAGTCGTCAAGCGCTGGCCTATCATTAATAAAAAAAATTAAAAAACCTGAGCATAACTTAAAAGAGTAAGCGGAGAAAGCAAAGTGCTGACCGGTAGGTATTAGGCCTAATGTGCCTGTAACTACACTTGCAACCACGCACTTCATAACGGAACACAGCAACGCTGGTTTGCGATAGCAAGCATGGTGCAAGCAGCTTTGCATGGTGGTAAAACTTCCCGGGACGATCTCTTCCACAAAAACTCTTCTACTAAATATATAAACAAATATGTATGTATTTGACGGCCGACTGGCTCAGTGGGCAGCGACCCTGCTTTCTGAGTCCATGACCGTGGGTTCGATTCCCACAACTGGAACATGTTTGTGTGATGAATATGATTGTTTTTCAGTGTCTAAGTGTTTATCTGTATATTATAAGTATTTATTTATGTATATAATAAAAAAAAACATCAGTTTTCTTAGTACCCATAACAAAGCTAAGCTTACTTTGCGGCTAGATGGCGATGTGTGTATTGTCGTAGTATATTTATTTATTTATTTTATAATAGTACTAGCTGTTGCCCGCGACTTCGTCTGCGTTTGATTTTGTATTCTTAAAGCATTCAGTATCGCGAAGCCTTAAATTAGTATAGTAGTATTATATAGATATAACATGTGACTGTCAATTAATTATAGAAAAAATATTTGCAATAAAATAAAATTGCGACTATAATCAAAAAACTGAACTATCCTATCTCTTAAGTTGGAACAGACTGCTCACGGTGTGCCAATTTAATTTAAAATCGGTTAAGTAGTTTAGGAGTCCATCGCGGACAAACATCGTGACAAGAGATTTATATATATTAAGATATGTATATTTACAAACCAAAGCGACCCAGAGAAGTGAGAGCATGACATACGAACGACTAATATTTCCGTTTCATAATTTCTAGCAGTCAAAAAAAGCACAGCACATGTCTCAAGTGCGCACAGTAACAAATCTATCAGTGGTGGCCATTAGGTTTGTGTGTTTTTGTGTTTTTTGTGCTCTCCGAGATGTCAAGTGGTGACAGTTGTGCGGCTCGACGGCGACGCTGAGTACGTCTGCAGGTACATGGCTGACGTCTTAAGAAATGCAGAAGTGATGCGACTTCATCGATAATATTTATGTTTTAAAAGCGTATATTTTGATAAGATTGGAATCCCAAAAATAATTATTTATCATAAAAAGCATCTTTAATCTCTGTCCGAAGCATAAATAAGCTTTTTTTTATGTACATGTATTTTGAAGTACAGCCATCGTAAGCTCCGCCTGACAACAACAAAATACTATTGAGTGGCTACCTATGTGTAACATTCTTTGCGAGGTCAGTTTAAAAAAATAATGTTATTTTTTCTACGTATGTACGAATATTATAATGCGTAGGTGCTTTTTTATTTTATTTTTTAAACAAAAGCCCGGATAACCCGTTTTGTGAATGTTGACAACATTTGACAATTCTTCACACTTACAATTGAAACATTTTACCCTATGAAAATAAAAAAGAACCTTCAGCATTTTAAAAAAAGTTGACCAAATTTATGTATAGATTTCCTGTAGTATACTTTGAACATAATAAATAAAGTGAGTAAAGCCGCATAACTATAGATTGAAATCCAACCATTTCTTTATTGCCGCGTGCTCTCTCACAAGCAGAAAGTCCTGAATACGACTTTCTGCTCGGATTTTTTTATTCGTAAGTAGGTTTCTAGTTCTAGTAATTAGTATCGGCTGAGGCCTCGCTCGGTCAGCTCTAATTACTAGCTCCTCTACGAGCAAAACCATATATCGCTTAACGATTAGGTGCTCCGATACGATACCGGATACAAAGAAATCCAAGCAAAAATCAATTAGAAAATAAGGTCAACTTTGGATATGGGTAGTTGCGACTACCGCTACTACCAACAAAGACGTGTCAGGTAGCTATTTAACATTCCGATGCAAGAACCGACTGGGAGGTCAATTTTATATACTACAATCTACTATCACAATCTTAGACTGCATCATCGGTTACCACCAGGTTAGTTTGCAGAATAGGGCTGATTGCAGTAGATGGTAGCAGAAGCACAGACGATGCCATTCGCCTAATATTTCCTAAGCCCCTAGTACGCGGAAAAAGGAAGGGTTGGTAACAAGGAATGAAGAATATAATAGAACAATATTCATCATCATCCCATTACCGAAGAAAAATGGCGGGGATCGTATGAAGCGCTGCATTCTGGCATTGAAACGAGCGTGAATGTTCTTTTTTTGAAATTCATCAATAATATTCTTCTTCTACTTTAGGGATTGAAAAAAAAAGGAGTGCAATTATAAAAGTCAGTACAACATTAAATCATCCGTTATCGTTATTACGACATTGAGGGATTTAATGATGGCAATAAGCCATCATTAAATATGGCATAAGACTGTTTCAGAATCCATTTATAGAGGATTTAAAACATGGCAGTAAATAAAATATAGAAAATACTCGTATTATTATAATGTACTCAATATAAGTGTTTTATACATCTCCGGCCCTACAGTGACATTCTAGCGTAGTGCGCGGCCTCTATGGCCCTCGCTGCGACGTTTAACGTTTTAAAACGAGTGTTTTATGATTCTCAAGATGGATGCATGTTATTGTTTCTAAATATTATAATGAAAAGGTGGAGAATGTTTGTTCGTGCTACACTTAAAAAACTATGTAACGTGGAATTATAAATGTGATTTGTAATGCGGTTAAGTCATTTTGGTCCGCTGACACAAGTGCGTGCAACAACTAAATACATGATGATTTTCTGAATATTTTTCATATAATTTTACTTACTTCTTATATATACGTATGTATATGGGACATATATACTTTAGAAAGAAAACAAATGCTTCAGTTTCATTCTTAGTACAGGATCAGATCCATATCTTTCTTGTACTTAAATTGTTATACAATATCTTGTGAATGTTTATTAGTATTTGTGCGAATTACACAAAAGTGGGATCTACGGTAAGGCTATCAAAATTGATTATCGCCCCATATTAAAAAATAAACAATCTAATCCAAAATTTAATATTTGATTCAATTAATTAAATAAACAGGCGTAAGCCAACCAGTGATAAAGCTTGTCGTCTGTCATTCGCCAAAGAGTCCAAGAAGAGTTTTTTTAATTTAACTAGCAGTATTCTACTGCTTTATGCTTATGCCCAGCAGTGGACGTCTATTAGTTGAAATTATGGTGATGTGCATTGGTACTAATCAATATGTTAGTTAGTGGAAAGTTACCACACATAGTTAACAAATAGAGCTCACAGCTCAGTGTTCAGAGAACGCTGCGGGCGGCACGTGGCTCGGATTACGGTGCGCTTGCGCATACTCGGGATAACTTTTTAATCTATAGACAAGGATCATAACCTATTTAAATATTACTTCATAGATCAGGTCAAATTCCTATCACCTCATAATTATTTGACTGTTACGAATGACAGTGATCCGAAGTGGTAAGTTCTATATATTTAAATACGTATAGGTATGTATCGATATGCAGAGGTGATAGCCTAGTGGTTAGAACTTCGGCTTCACTTTTGGGGGGACGAGATCAAACCCAACACGCACCTCTAACCATTCAAGCAAAACGCATGTAGCGTTTTAAGCAATTAAATAGTACTTGCTCTAACCGTGACGGAAAACGTCGTGATAAAACCTGCATGCCCGAGACTTCTCCATGTGACGTCCACCAATCCGCACTTGGCCAGCGACCAACACACAAACTACGTGGACTATAGCCATACTAGAATTAGAAGGTAATTCTATGAAAAAACTCGTATCCTGTAGTAGGCCACTAAACTAGTTGTTAACGATGATAACGATCTCTATAAATTATTAACTCCGAAGCGATATAAAAAGTTAGTTGAATAACTCGGTCGCGTTTGAGAGCGAAGTAAAGTAACATCGTTATACTTTAGTGAAACAAGAGAAGTGTGAAATATAGTGACCTTCTGGACGACGATTGACCTACGATTAGAAGTGTATTCTGGAATTTAAGTCTTACAAGAGTCATCAAGGTGTTCTTATTCCAAATTAACGAAGCCTAGCAAGTAACAATTTTGATTCTTGATCCCACGATAAAAGTGATGTCCCGACTATAACTATCGCCCGCAACACGTGGCCACGGTGACTCGGTGCGGTTGTACTATTATGAATGGGCACTGCACTTCAGTGGCTCGTTGAGCATAAGCAGACACACCTGTGCTCAACAACTATGGCGGTTGTGCCAGACAGTTGCCAGTTGTGTGTTTGTTAGATTCTGGATCTCGTTCTTGAAATGAAAATCTTTAAAGGATCACTTTATTGCCACTCCTAATCATCATTCACCGTCTTCACAAACTGATGAATTGTTTTTTGCCTGTGAGTCTGTCCATCCGTGGGTCAAGGTCTTTTTTTCGCAGAAACTAAAGCCTCAAGAAGAAAAAAATCTAAAGAATAAAATTAGTTTCTAATTGATGTCTTTAAAAAAAATACAGCGTTTCAAAGCGTGATGTATTTTCATATCTAAACCCCACTCTCAGAGGGCACCGAATATTAAAATATTTTGTTAATCTATTTTAATGTACACTTGATGGTAGAAGTTTGGCGGAACGTAAGTAGGGTGGTAACTAGCCAGCACCGAAGCTTCTCACCAAACCAGACGAGACAAAACTTCGAAATAATAAATTTCGTTATTTTACCTGATGGTGATCAAATCCGAAACCTTCTTCTTTTTCGAACACTGCGTTCAGGCAGGGAGGTTTTTTTTTCGCCAGTAAAATATAAGGTTTTATTTTATGACTAAGAATCTTCAAAATACTGCCAAAAACTTATCAAAATAAAACTATTTTGGGAGGTTTATTTTGGTTTTTACCGTATTCCTTGTTTCTTGTCTCGGAGAGTTAAACTGTCAGTCCCTACGATATAACACAGGAAATAAGTCAAATAGTCAAACTACACAGGGAAATAGAATAGAATAGACAAAAAATATTGCAAAAAACACTGAAGGGAAGTCACAAAGAAAACAGTAATAGTACTTGTTGCAAAGGGAATCAAATATAAATAGCCGCTAGCGCCGTAGTTGATTACCAGAGCCCATCAACGCACATTGGACAACAGTACGTTGGGTTCTAGCACTATATCTCTAGTACTCGTTACAGAGAGAATATCTGTCCTTCAGTGAGAGATTTATTAGGCGAATGAACATTATCCAAAAAACAAAAGTTCCAGAATGAACTCTCGCGTAATGTATTTTTAAACTTACTTATTTATTTTCAAAAAACAGACAAAGGCAATAAAGCACTGTGTCACGCAGAGAAACCACCGAGCGGGACACCGTGACACTCGCGTGACACTCCACATAAAGCATGACACGGCGTTTGACTGTAACGTCTGCAATCTGCATGTTGACTGCATTTAGGTAAATTAATTATCTGGTTGATGTTTTCATAATGACTCAAAAGAGTTACTGCAAACGTTTGCAAAAATAACGATGACAAAGAAGTATTTCTTTTTATATACAAACAATCCCAAAGTAATAATAAAATAATGCAAATAAAATCACGTGGTACTATGAGGAACTATTGTAGATTCCTGAGACAAATGAGAAGTACTTTTAATAACTAAAACAAAAAGGAAATATTACGAGTCCCAAGGTTTAAGACAGTACACACCGTGTGTATTGTCATAGTAAGCATTAAGTAATATCCCATCTACAAATAAATACATATACCCGGATTATAAGCAGAAAATATCTGACTGTAGTTAATGGTCAACGCTGCAGTGTAAAGCATAGTGAGACGAACCTACGAACCTGCCCAACTGCCATAAATGCCAGTCAATTCCATCATATCGTTGGAATCGTGTTCACTAAATAACCGACAAGCTGTGAAGGGAAAATCGAGATCAAGGACTATCAAGCCCTAAATATTATAAATACTGAATATTTATAATATTTAAATTAATATTTAATTTAAGCCCTAAATATTATAAATACTGAATATTTATAATATTTAGGGCATAAATATTATAAATACTGAATATTTATAATATTTAGGGCATAGGTAACAATTTAAGTTCGGGGTGCAATCAAATTGTATTAAATACGATATATTTTGTTGAAGTTAATTTGTTACCTTCTTACCTATTTAAACTGAAGAACAGATAAATGTAAGTGTTCTCTTAAAACTTCTGGAAACAATGTACTACGTTTTATGGTGATAAGTTTGAATGAGGTCGTTGTGGCGAAATGTGCTAGTAGTTGTTGGTAAGTACACCACCTACCGGAGTGTCGGGCTGCGAGTGACCACCCAAGAGGACAAGATAACAGATAGCTCAAGTTGTGCGGTGGTAAATTTGTTTAGTGCGGGACGAGTGCAGTGACCATGATGGACGCCTTGTTAAGGTGATTTTATTTAATTTTAAAAATGAAATCCATTCCATAGATCGATCGATGTTTCGCTGGAAGAAGAAGCGCAACGTCCTACATAGATCTAATAAATATAAATTCATTTTGGCTAGTTCTTATAATTAGATTTCCGGACTACTTAGTGGCTGATTTATTACAATTTGCATAGTTAACACAATAAATAATGTGATATAAACATATTTAATAGTTAATTGAGGTAAACTAGTAAAGTCTCTCAAATTGCAGATTGCAAAAGTTCAGTTATCATTCCATTTATTTCAAGTAGATCCATTAGCAATATGAAAACGTCAAATCTATTTTTTATTTACTTTATTTGTAGGAAGACCAAAACTTTGCTTTATAGCAATTATGCATCTATCTTTGGTGCTTTAAAACGCACACGATATCTTAAACAATATATCTTTATCAGCTACTTAAATAACTTCACTTATGTACCATCATTTACTAACCTTCTCGTGAGATCGAGTTAACTTGTATTTACTCGAATAAGTCTAAGACAAAACAGGTGAGATGTCGTAGTACTGACAAGCATCATTGAATTAAATCAATTGGTTATATCATTGATCCGATTGCGTGCTCGCTTAATCATTTCACTAACCAAATTTTGACTTTAAGTCCCGAAAGTATATTAAGAAGCTACACTTCATAAAGAGTCCTATTTTAATAAAAACAACGGATATCCGCAATCGTTAATATAATTTATCGATTCCCGCAAAATACACCATCAATTATGGCCACCCTACTCCGGATGAGGCGTGCGCCTGCGCATGTGATGACAGCGAAATGCGCGCGTCGATCGATTTACTGTACTCGCAAAATACGAACTTATTTTAAACTCTATTTTCAAAGTACATAAGGGTGAAAATCTTAAATGTTTAAGTTTAGAGAGTGTTGCAGTGCTAACTATGGCTGATGAGCTCGAACTGACTTTAAACTTTATGGCTAGTGCAAATGGAGGAGAGATTATTGTGCTGTTTTAAGATATATCTGTAAATATATTATGATAATGTTAATTTTAGAAGCTATGCAAACATCCGTTGTCGTTTTGATTCTACAAGAGAAACTTGTCATAATTCATGTATTGTTTGTTTCTTTTTATCTTCTTTTGTTAAGGGCTAGCTCGTAGTGGTATGAAAAAAACAAGTTAGCCCAGCACTGCGATCTTATCTAAGTAATTGACGAAGAACCCTAAGATGGAAGCTCGCTAACCTGAAAGGCGTGCAAACCTTATTGAAACTAAGCATAGTAATTATAATAAAAATAGTCGAGTGACAATCACTACAGAACTCATCGCAGTGTATAACACAGCATCTCATTTATATGTTTTATTACTCGCCACTCATGTACTTTGACCAGGAAACTAAAAATAATTTCTTTAACGACCGATTAGCTTGTCGGGAAATGCTTACAGTAAATAGATATACTATCAAAATTAAGCTTAATTTGCTATACTCCGCGAAAGCAGGAGAATCTGTGTGGTGTAATTTATAATTTCTTCAATCCTTATACTCCACACCAAATAGATCCTCGGCAATACACCCTCTACGCACGTTTCGCTCCGAAACCGGAGCATCATCCGGAGATGTTGACTTTACAATGAATAATTGTTGTGGTGTGGAGTATAAGGATTGAAGAAATTATAAATTATACCACACAGATTCTCCTGCTTTTCGCGGAGTATAGCAAATTAAGCTTAATTTTGATAATATATCATGGATTTCCGCAAAGTAACGCCTGCTTCTATACAATAGTAAATAGATAGATTGCAATTATCCATTCATCATCAACTTCATTATCAATCCATTACTACCCCATTACACATGCCTTTGATAGAACTAGTATGCCGGTACCCTTACGTTTTTTTTAATTTTCTTCACCTTTAAAGCCCTCTTCTTACAGGCTCTGTCATTCAAAGGTTGCCTATAAGAGATTGCTTGCAGCAACAAGGCCGTCTTTGAATTCCTAATTTTTTTAATTTATTTGTTATTCTTGCTATTTTGTGTATTATTTTGTGGTTTGCGTGCATTAAAGTTTTTCTCCTTCTTTAAGTGACATTTTGTTATTTGATTCACGTTACTCCGTAATCCGGTGCCGGGATCAATCTCGATACTCCCGAAATAGCGGCCGAAGTATTACCCTCTAGGCTATAAACGCTTTTTAATTTATTTATTATTAAAACTATTCATTAAAAATTAGTAAAAACTTACCTTAGAGTAACCTTCTCTTTTCGGGTGGTCTTGTTTACTATCTGTAACAAAAGCAAAATTTTTATGAAATGGAAGCTAATTCTAAAACATAAATTTGCCTATACACATAATATATGACTTTTAATGAAATTGTTAGTTTTTATTTTATTTAATATTCAATTTATTTCTTCGCCATTTGTTTACTTTTTATCTAATTTCATTAAGTTATCCTTAAAATTCCAATTATATTTATTTTGCTAGCTAGTTGGCTATCTTGCCCACTTTATTTATTGCACTGCTTACATTTTTTTTTTGTTAACTAATGTTTATTATTCACTGTAATCATTTAAAATTCCAGTTAATGTATGACTAATGTATACAGACTTAGGGTTTTAGCATAGATCAAAACTTGTCATTTATTTAAAATTTGAATATTGAATTTCAACAACTTGCAGTCGAGGTCTAACTTGTAATGGAATTAAAAAAAATCGATGTGAAAGTGTACAACATGTATTATTAAACGTGGGGTTACACGGTGTAGTTCTCACAAGTGGATCGATAGGGACAATCGGCCGATGAAGGCGTCTGAATGATGAGCCGATGTCGTGACGCCCGTCATTAGTGAACTACTACCGATAGAACCATGCCACTTCATGTTTCACGTTTACAACTAAAATAATGTTCGAAGTTTAGTGGCCTGACTGTCACCGTTCAAAGCATTATTATTTTAAGATTGTTGTCGTTTATAATTTATTTTTTAACAAGCCGCGATTGTCATTGAAACGCGTGTTCAAATCCTGTTGGTTCCGAATTTATTAGTGGCAGAGCTTTTTGTGACTTTTCCGGGGAAGTATAACTATTCCACCATGCCTATTTTGGTGCGGAAAGACGTGGTTGCCGGTGTGACGAAAGGCACATGAGCTGAAGCCGACGCCTCAGGTTGATGGACACAGGATGGCATTTTGCAGGGCACGTTTCTTGCAACTTGCCCTGGGAACTGTTGCTCTGTTTTTCGGCCATTGGTTTCCAGTTACTCTTTCTACGCGAAAAAGCAGCAGTTTCACCATATCGCTATACCAACAGCGGATGCCTACTAATTTATATATAGGTATAAATAGAACTATATTCTAACCTAACACATATTTATAATTTATAAAAAACTAACTACTTGTTATTCCTCTTAAATATTAGGTCTCGCGAAAAACAGTAATTCCAATTCCGCGCAGTGGGTTTCTGAGTCCAAGGCCGTGGGTTCGATTGCCACAGCTGGTAAATGTTTGTGTGATGAATGTTTATATGTATATTATAAGTATTTATGTATATTATTAATAAAAAATATTAATCAGTCATCTTAGTCCCCATAATTTTTCTTTTTCTTTGGTATGTAAGTACCTATTTTAGATTTCTTTTTTCTTTTGTTTAGCGGCTAAATATCACAAAAATTGGTTGTAAAAAAATTGTGTCTTTTGTATTATGCATGCTGAGTTAGCCTTTAAGTGGAGTGTACAACATTATAAAACAAGTGTTCAATGCGTCCATATATTAAGACTTGTGAACGCGTTGCTTCCTAATAAATAAATAAATAAACACTAGCTATGCTTACTTTGGGGCTAGGTGGCGATGTGTGTATTGTCGTAGTACATTTATTTATTTCCACAGCCCACTTTGGATCTAAAGCTATGTTTTATTACGCCTTTGGTACAAGAGATTGCTATGTAGCGATTAGGCCACCAAATTGTAGCCGCTATCTAACTTGCTCTATTTATTCTTGTTTTCTGATATAGTATTTATTTCCGTAGTGTACAATAACAGTGCATTTATTAATTCATAAATTCACCGGTTGTTTAGCTGGTTCACATTACATCGCGGCGCGGCGTGTTGCTGTTCCTGTTGATTGAATCGATAGGGTAGAGACAATCGGCTGGTGATTGCTCTCGGACGATGGCAATGTCGTGACCTGCGTCCGCAATCAACTGTGCGAACCTTGTATTAGCTTGTAAATCACAGCTTCGCGTTTTAAATGGCGTTTTATTCTAAATTAAGGACAACCTAAGACTTATCTTATATCGAGCACGGAATCGTTTGTCTATTTTCAAAAATAAAAATTGGATATATCGCGTGCAGCACCACGTGATGTTAGCCCTTTATGTAATTTTTTTTATACCCAAACCTATTGTTGATCACGCAACACCAGTGTAATTACAGGATTTATAGTTAAGGAAAATTAAGCTTAAGTTGCTATACTCTGCGAAAAGCAGGATAATCTGTATGGTGTAATTATAATTTCTACAATCCTTATACTACACACCAAACAGATATTCGCCAGTGTATCCTCTGCGATCAACTTATTCATTGTAAAGTCAACATCTCCTGAAGATGCCGAACGTGGGTATAATGTACCCTCTACATTGCCGAAGATCTGTTTAGTGTTGTTGTTGAAATTTTAAAATACACCTTACAGATTCTCCTGCTTTTCGCTGAGTATAGCAAATGAAGCTTAATTTTTATAATATGTCATGGAATTCCACAAAGTAACGCTTGCTTCTATTCAGTATACAGGATTGATGATAACTTCGCATTCGCACTTCAACGACGACGCAACCTTTTTACAGGGGGGGTTTATTGTATAAAAAAAAATTGTGTACGTACAGCCAAATACCAACTTACCTTTTGTTTGTACGTAATAATTAGCGCGCATTGTCATTTGTCAAGTAAAATAATAAAATAATAAAGATTGCACTCAAACAATCAATTATTTTATTATTTTCCATTATTATTAATAGCTACAGAATAAATCTATTCACTAACCGCGGAACAAAGAGGGTGAAAAGCATAAAAAAGCCGCGCAAAAGATAGTTTGTGGTGACAACAGAGCTAAAACATTTGAGGATCGAACAGGGTTGCCAAATGGTAAAATATTGCTGTGATGTTAAGAAATTAAAAAAAATTAAAACACATATTTTTATACTTCTGTATCGTAATCTTTTAAATAAGAATTTGACAGCAGTTAGTTGTTTTTAATTTCAATTCCATCTTACTAAAGTTAGGTAAAGGAAAGAACTTCAAAGTTACCGAATCAACAATCTGTATCATAAAACCACCTAAAGCTCATTTGCCACATATGCAATAGAAAATATAAATTTTAATTTTGCGCGGAAATTTGGAATTACCTTAGTCATTTTATATCTGTTGATTGATTTTAATGTCCCATTAAAGATATTCTCATTTACAAAAAATATAAGCTATAAAATTGTATTTTTTCTTAGCAGATTTAACTTTCAAATTATTTTTTTTTCCTGGTCCTTGTTTGTGGACAAGATGTTGTGTACTGTGCTTAATTAGTCATTAGTTATTCTTTTTATTCTTGTATGTAACTCTTGTTTGTAACAGTTCCTAGATTTTTAAACGCGTCGCGGATTACTTTATTTTTTGTATATAATAGCCAGCCCAATTCCGTTACGTTTCGAGAGAAGTTTACTATCTAGAGACCCATACAGTGTTTTTTCAGTTCTTTATTCTTTCTTTATGATCCTGGCAGTATTTTTAAAAGTGTAGCTCATACATTTTTTTTTTTAATAAAGCTCTCAGAGTCTCACGGAAAGCCAGCTGATGCTGAGTGGGTGACCTTTGTTTGGCCAGTAACATTTTATTTTTTAATCACCCAAAACCTAAGCCAACTATACCGTTAACAGGTTTGCCCGCTACGATCTAATACTGCATCATCATTCACTACGAGGTGATATTGCAAGCAAGGCCTTGTTTGTAGTGATATAGAAAAAAAACAAATAACACCATAAGTTAGGGATAATAATTTGGACTGTCGGCTTAAGGTGTTCTCCGAGACAAGAGAGTTGACACCATCAAATTCCTAATTTTGGGCTGGTAATGAGAATTATTTTACAGAAAGAAATAGTTCCTAACAAGTGTTGACCCAACTGAAAAATCAAATCCAGGACTTGTCATGCTTACCTTACCTCATACAAGGTAAGGTAAGTATAACATAGTAGTAAGAGCATAGTAGAATACGTTTTAGGCCCCATAAAAAACTTTTCCTTTTTTTGTTTCATAAACGTTTCAACACTTTATGTTGAAGTGTTGTTGGCAGCCCTATGGAGTATTGAATACAATCAATGCACTTGTATAGAGCCCGCGTCGGCGTCTGGCCGAAGACAATTAAAAGTCACAACACCTCTCCGCGGCGTCGGTTCGCGGCTGGAAGGATGCCACAATAAAAGCGAGAGCGCACGGAATCGCTAATGTCTAATGCAATTGTAGCGAGTGCTGTTCATATAGCGGAGGGCGTATGCCTCGCTATTGGGATGTGCTTGTTTGATTTAACTATCGATGTTTTGATTTTTTTTTTCCCAAACTAGACGACCTCCCAGGTGCAGCTGTGGTTTAAAATTACAAGTCCCGGATTGATCCCCGGCAGGAGATTTTTCGGAAATATCTAACATCTGAATTTTCTCTGGCCTGGTCTGGTCGAATGCTTCGGCCGTGGCTAGTTACCACCCTACCGACAAAGACGTGCCGCTAAATTTTTCAACGTACCGGTACTATGTCGCTGGGTACCGATTAAGGTTATAGATTTAATATAACTTCCATACCCCTAACAGGTTAGCCCGTAACCATCTTAGACTGCATCATCACTAACGAACAAGATTGATTGCAGAGTTAACTTGTAGTTGAATAAAAGAAAAGAAAAATCTTACACTTCTATGTACACATTTTGTATATAATCAACACATCAAAAGTGCCAACAAAGTGCGTATTGGAAATAAAGAAATATTTGACTTTGACTTTTGTCTTAACATAATATGTCCATTGCAGGGCAAAGTACCTACGGTAAATTGTACATTAATAAATAACTATAACGTATATAATATAGTCCAAATCCCTCTCTTTGCAACAAATAAATCAGTCCAGCTATTATGTTGAGCGTCAGTGACGCCTCCTTCAGTAACTTGGTTGTTGCACCGCCAGCAGCGACGGCATTTGTCCCCGCGACACAAACCGGCCCGCATATATGTCACGTCAGCATTATATTGTTTAAATCTGAAACCTAATATTAATTGGATATAGGTCTTTTTAGAAAGTTTAACACTCACGATTTTGTGCTGCTCTAAATAATTATACAACGGCACATTTCTTCCAGATAAATCCTTCATTGGAAGTTTCGTGAACAGTTGTAAGAATAATAAAAGATTTGAGATTAACTTTTTTAGTCCATCTTTTTCGATAACAATTGAAGTGCAAAGCCTGGCGCAATTTGATGAATTTAAAAAATTTGTTCGTTATTCCTACGAGTGTATCCATGTTATATAAACCTGATTATTTCCATACAATTTTGATATTACTTTACGGTGCACAAGAAAAAAGTCCACACATTAGTAAACATAAGCCTTAAGTAGCAATTCAATACCGTTATTTATATTGATTGATAATATGCACACCACCACCACCCACCCATCCCCCAATTAGATGGTATCGCATCAACTCAGTCAATAATAACATCGAGTATCGATATTGAATACCGATAAACACACAACCCTATGCCGCCCCTTCAGTGCTTGTCATTAAGGGTGATCCATCAAAACGTCCGCTAGGATTTAGGGGGTTCGGCGCCTGCGCCGTAGCCTTGGGGTTAAAAGGGAAAAGGGAGGGATGTAGCCTAAGAGCTTGTGGAATTTTCGAAAAGGTATTTCACATACTAGATGGATACTATCTGGAGAGTGACTGGCATCGATTGGATACGAGAGGATAGAAACAATAAAACATTGGTGTTTTTAAAAAGAGGTATATGATTACAATGGATCATGTTTTCTGGCGACGATGCTTCTAATTTATGAAGACAGTAAGCTAAACAATTATAACGACACATACAGGATGTAACTTTACACCGTATGCATTGTTGGCATCTTTGTGATAAATCCCTGACAAGGAACGTAGCGGCGATCATCATCATTTATGATATTATATCCTGTTGTAAGTATATATTGCACACTGTACCCTGAAATAGTATTAGGGTGTCTCTATTAAATACAAACCAATATGGTGGTTTATTGCACCACCTACCTCTTTTCTATGTTTTTTCCTTTTACGCCATTGGTTGCCTGGAAGAAATCGCTATGTAGCGATAAGGCCACCAAATTGTACAATCTTTGTAACTACTTTTTTTGTTTCTTTGGTGTACCATAAAAGTGTATTCATTCATTCATTCATTCTAACCAACTACAAAATACTATACCTCGTACATCGCAGCAATACAAATCTTTTAAAACATTGAGGTGCTATTTTTGACTTTTATTAAATCCTTATCTGAAATGTTGTAGAAGCATATTGGTTAGGTTTAATTCTTAGGTAATTTCTATTGACAGAATTTAAGTTTTTTTTATGAATTGAGATATGCTTGCTCATAACTATGAAATAACAGTGGTATTTGCCTCGAATCTAAATCTTTATGATCAAGGATATCCATTACATTTCCCAGCAGCTCTTGGTTCATTAGAGGGGGGTGCGTAACAAACAAAATTAGATATTCGTGCGGTGTCCCCAAAGCGGCGAGAGCGCCGGCTGATTGATTGCTTTGGCTAAGATTTTCATTTTTTTACGCTTAAACTCTTTCCGAATTGCATTTGAACTGTCTAGAATGATGTCTGAGGGTCAAAAGTCAATGCCCTTGCGAGCTAAAGCTACCTTTCTACAAATCATGTGTGTGGTTGTTTTAGACGATGTGAAAGTTAAGCCAAAACCTGCACTTTGTGACCGTTTGGAAGGTGTATTTGTCTACTTTATTAAAATATTCTTTACCTCTATCTAATATTGTTATTGCCTATGCAGCTATAGCCTAGTGGTAAACATTTAACTTCCATTTGGAGGGGGCAAAGAGAGGAAGTAGCGTACTTGTAACTTTTCGGAGTTATGTGCGTTTTCAATTCAATTTTACTTGCTTTAACGGAGCAGGAAAACGTTGTGAGGAAACATGCAGGCATGAGAGTTTTTCAGCCTTAACCCTTCACATTATTAGAGAGGACTCGTGACCTGTAGTGGGTCGGTATTGGGTTAATAATGATGATAATGATGGGTATTAGGATAACTAGTAGCTAATATATTCTTAATAGAGATGGACTAGTAATCTTATATAACTCGGTACTTTAATACTCGGCAGTTTGGTTATTACTCTTACTCAGACAAACTAAGTTAAAAAAAATCCATTCTAAATTAAAGTATAAAGATAAACACTTTTGAAATGTCAAGTCAGTCTGTTTGTAGTGACGCTACCACTGGAAGTTATACGACGCTACACTTAAGTTCGGAAGGCACATTCTACTAAGAAGAGCCAGCAAGAAACTCAGCAGATGCTCTTTTTTATCATAGTTTTACAGTTCCACAAACTTTGGATTTTTCCAACTTGTAACAGATGAGAGGGGTGCGGCCTGCTTCCAAGCAGCCTTGCCGTTAAGGAATTCATCAATGGTGTAGTACCTACTATACATTAAATGTGTTTTAAAACATTGTTTAAACTTAGGTAAAGGTAGATCTAATATTAGGTATTATCTCTATATCCTGATGCCGATTTTGCGTATTCCTATTTCTATCACATAAGACGTTAACGGTTATGTACACATAAATATCTTAGTCCTAAAGGTTACCACAAGATCGAAGCCAAGCACGAATGTTTCATCGAATAGAAAAAAAAACATTGGTACCAACTTTCAGTAAACTCAATAAGCTCGCATCGCAAATGACAACCTGCACAGAAGGTTCGAAAGGCGCACCGGGCGGCGGGCATTGTCGCGAATGGAAAACAACGTCGGTTCGATATTTCAATACTTAAGTAGTTTGTGAGCATGCTTTGTTTCCTTTTCAAATGAGCCTGTGCCAACTTTTGTAGCGCTCCTGCCATTGATACGCAACTCGAGATACATAGGCACTGAAAGTATTCACGAATCAATTAAATCATCATCATACTTATTATACTGAGGACTACAGTGTAATTCCAAAGTTTTTAAATAATAAAAAGTCAAATTTAATTTAAGGCAAATGTTTTTTGTTACCTAAGAATTCTGTAATTAAAGAAATTTCATTAAATTTGGTACGGGTTTTTGTATATACTATAGATTGCTTTACTTAGAATGCAGTCGGTTTTATATTTACTTAAATCGTATAGTAAAAGATCCCGTTAAGTAAAATTATTTAAATTAGATCATTGCCGTCATTATTGTGTCACGTATTTTAACTTACAATATCTCGTTGAAGCGGTGATAGTCCAGAGGGTAGTACTTCGACTTCACTTTCTCGGTGCCGAGTTCGCATTTCACCACGCTCCTCTAACTTTTCTAATTTAGTTTTTGGAAATTTAAATATCCCTTGCTATCACTGTTGAGGTGAAGGATAGCATCATGAGGAAACCTGCAGACCTGAGAGTTCTTCATAATGTTCTCAAAGGTGAGTGGTGTCCATCAATCCGCACTGCGCCAGCGTGGTGGAGTACTTTGCCGTAACCCCTTCTCATAGTGGAAGGAGACCCATGCACTGTAGTGAGACAGTAATGGGTTGATATAATGAGGATGATAATGACTTTCTGGGAGCTCAGAAAGCCCTCGCGTAACACGAAGTTTTATTCATCTAAGCCTAACCAATGAGAGGTTTGTTATTGCTTTCATTGATAACGCTATATCGATGAAGATGATGGGTTTTGCGTCTTAACTTGCCGTCCAATTTTCCCTTACAGAACTAAGTGTCTTTGTGTATTTCATATCAGGAATACGAAGACCGGCTTTCGATTGCTCTTCTGTTTCGAGTGATGTTTTCTTTGTTTTCGATCGCGTTTGTTTTAGTTGGAGTGGCCGCCGCCTCCGGGACACCGGGCGTAGGCGCTGGCTTCTTAACGCGAACACAAAAGACCTTCCACCAGCTACTTACGACTCTCCTACCTTTGTGAGCAATTAACCTATTTCACTTTTTAATTAACGTCTTTTTTCTCTATTCTTTTGTATAAGGCAAAAGATCGGACACTCGTAGACGCCTCGTCTCAAGAGTCTCTCGTCTTGAGGCGTTCGGAATGTTGCTTTGCAGAAGAATGTTAAGAATATCTTCGGGAGATAAAGGAATAAATAATACAGTTTTGCAGCGTGTTGGGAAAAAAGAGGAAATTCTTTTTAGTTTAATAGAAAGAGGCTCTTTTCAATCTAACATTTAAGTGAAGATCTAGCCGAAAGGAGCACGGGGTGAAAAAACGATCTGGATGAAACACAAGCTAGTGTTCTGTGTTTATTGATTTAATATTGTATGTAACTAGTATTTGTACGCTCACCTGACTTGAGACTGAGTTGTAGGCGTTAATTTGTAAACTAATTACAACGGCACTAACGCTCTCCGCACCAGAATATAGCAATGCTGCTTGGCAGTAGAAATAAGGTCTACTGCAGGGCTAGCACGGGCGGGAGACAAAAATATATCCCCCGATTATATCCCTTAAGGGATATAACTAACGTGCCCACATGCTCAATCACAGGAACATGGATTAGGAGAAGTTTTCCCCCGTTTATTAATGTACATATATTATTCGGATAGTATTTTCCACTTGTGTGCCAGTGCTATGAGAGTTGATAAAGCTGTGGGAGAAGATAAATTTATATCCTTTCCCCGGAGATATAATTGTCTCCTGCCCATGCTAGCCGTGCTCCAACTGAAAATTATTTTAACTACAAACCTATATAGGAAATACGAATGACTTTACTTAAATACTTCACGTGCAATAATGTGAATTTACTCTTATGGTGTCTTTTTATTAGAAACATTTTTTCTTTTCTACGTCGCAAACACAAGGTCCTGGATTAATTTACCGGTTGTGTCAATTTATGAAAAGACGTTTTCAAAATTGGCTCTGTTCTGATCATACTAGCAGAGGCGGGGTTGAGCACCCTTACGTTGCGTCTGGCCTGTCGCGGAATATATTTCACCCGGAATAACAAATAAGGATCTGTCGATATTATAAAAGTAATAAAGTAGTTTGTTTACGTATAGCTTCCACAGTGAGGTATTTATGTAGTTAAAAAGTTTTGGGCTCGATTTCTATGTATTTGTTAAGTGTTCAGTCCTATATATTTAATTGTTATTTATTTATTCAGAATACTGTATACAGAAATTATACGATAAAAATGCCGCGATAATTGTAAGACCTTCAGTAATGTAATTGTAAGCATGTTTAGGTCCGACAGCGGAGCATCAGGAGATGTTGACTTGAAAATTAATAATTGTTAAGAGATTTTCATTCTAAAGTCCAACATCTCCTGTGGATGCTCTTGTATCGGATTGCCTAAGGTCAGTTTGTTGTGGAGTATACAGATTTAAGACATTACAAATTACACCGTACAGATTCTCCTGCTTTTCGTGGAGTATGCCAAATTAAGTTCGATTTTCAATGTATATTAATTCCGCATCTATCCAATGTCTAAAGAGATGTCGTTAGTCTAGTGGTTGGCATGTTCGACTACATTTCAAGGGGTCCTGGTCTAACATGTGATAATAAACTGTAAATCTCGCTAAACTGAATTCGAGCAACGTTCGAAGTAGACCTACCGTCTATGTGACCACTGTCCTATGGAAGACGAAGCCTGAATTCGGCTTTGAGGCTTCAATAGGCCTTACGTTTTGATTATGCAGTTTTAAGAACTCAGAAGCTTGCGCGTTGGCTTACTAGTTGCCTATTCTGCCTTGAGTTTAAGGCGATTATATAGTTAAGGTGGCAGGAAAAGCGGACAAGCAAAGTAATATTCCTGGCGAGGCTCCAAGGCACTACAAAATATTACTTCAATAATCCGAAATATCGCTCCATTGTCACGCATTCAATTTGGAATATTTTTGATTTAAGCCCGTTATATTAAAGTATTACATTGCTATTTGTCCTTCCTCCACGCTCTAACTAAGCAACCAATTGACATTATTATTGGCATAGAATTAGTTGAAAGCACGGAGAGTGGCTAGAGAAGGCTACTTTTTATCTGAGGAAAATTAAAAATTTAAATTAAAAAGTAAGAATTCAAAGTGATACAAATAGATATATCAGCTTTGGTATGAATTGCTCTATCTTCATATTAATTTTGGAAAGTGAAGGTGATAACAAAAAAGAAAGCCCCGGCTAAAAATTTGAATTTGAAATAAATTTGAATTGTAGTAAAGAAATACGACTGTGCCACACATTTTCAGCCAAGAGGGACTTCTTGATGTCCGTATGCTATCGATCGTCCAATCTCTCCCAAAGCTCTAAAGCACGTATTGTGTCCTCAACCATTGTGCTACGCCGTAGCGGCTCCGGCGTATTACTCGGGTAATCTGCAATACACCTGCATTGTCGCATCTCTTGTGTATTACCGGAATTATATTTGCTTTTTTTACAAGCTTTTATTGGCAGGAAGCGTTGTTATAATCATATCAGGTAATTATATCGCTTATTTCTCGTGCCATCATAATTATAATTATTTATCTCTAAGCACGGGCTGAGCCCATTTACTAACTCTGGCGGGTTTTTCGAATTTTTTGATAGAAAAACCCAATATCTATCCGTAGTTGAACATGCAAAACACATCAATGTAGCCTAATCTAAAGATACACTATACAAAAAAGTTTAAGTGGCTATTTATAATATCAAAATAACAGGTTTCAGAAAGTTTTTGGTAGTATAATATGAAACTGAAGAGTGTACCTTAAAACCCACTAATCAAGAACTCTCTACTGGTCCGATTCTATTTTTATTTTTTTTTAAGCAATGAAGTTCAGTCAGGTGTCGAGTTTATTTAGTAGTATGGCTTATAACTGCCACTCCCCTATACAAGTTAGCCCGCTACCATTTCAGACTGAATCATCTTCCCAGGTGAGATGCAGTCAAGGGCTAACTTGTAGAGGAATAAAAAAATGGTTTTTTAAACACATTATAACCGGATCGGTTTATATAATAATTTCACAGCTCAAAAGCATTAGGCATGCTACTTTAACTGATCGAATCGGTCCCTAGAACCAAGATACAGCTGGGCCGAATTTTAAGCTGGCAATATTGAAGTTAAAGGCTGTGATTTTGATATTTCCAATTGGAATACGTGCTGCCATGGTTATTTCCTTTCAAATGTTTGCTATATACGGACAAACAAAATACAAACGGAAATTCTATTTGAAGAATATGGAAAAGTAACAATAAGAGACGGCGAAACCAAATAGAAATTCCCTTCTCATATCGTAGACGTATAAAAATTGAAAGTCTTCAAGAAACCGTACCGACAATAGCGCGGTACGGTAGCCTGTACCCGCCCCTACCTACACTTTATTTTTACTTACTTCTTTTATTGTAAAACGATCTTTACATGACTTTTTTGTGTAATCTATAGGTAACAGTAATTCTGTAAAGTGGGTAAATAATTAAACTTTTCTAAAGCTATACAGTCTTGATATGTGCCAGATATTTTATTAAAGTTCAAGCATTTTTTTCCAAATAGCGCTAATAAATTTTATTTAGTTAATTGAATGCTCTTCTAGAAATAATTAA
The DNA here is from genome assembly GCF_905163445.1 of Pararge aegeria. NCBI lineage: Eukaryota > Metazoa > Arthropoda > Insecta > Lepidoptera > Nymphalidae > Pararge > Pararge aegeria. The sequence continues at coordinate 556,044 of NC_053195.1, read as the reverse complement.
AATTATATTTTACTCACAGCGAATGTTAATGACATTTTGACATACCCAGACGGCGCAAATAAACTTTTTGGTCTTTTAACTGTTATGAAATAGGAAAAAAAAAACAAAAATAGCAAGTTAACATGAATAAAAGCCAATAAAATAGAAACAGATAACCAAATATATATGTGTATGTTATGTTATTATTATTTTTTTAATATTTTAAAGCATATTGTATTCACAAAGGTAATGAAAGGACGACCTATGAAAAGGTCTGCTATTACGTTTTATTTTCTGGTCTACTAATAGTATCAAAAATATTTTTAAACTACAGGTTTTTTTTTATTTTAGCACTTCTACTTTACAAGAAGAAAAGTTTGGTTGACCTCTCTGACGCAATGGCGAGCGCTGTTGCCATATAAGTGGGAAGTACTGGGTTTGACCTCCAGCAGGGGCCATATATAACTTTAATACATACGTAACTTAGGTGGCTACTCCCTGTCTAACTAGCCATGTAGAAATAAAAGATCTTGAATTCTATCCCCCTAATGGTTATGATTAGGTCTAAGATGGTAGCGGGCTAACCTGTTAGGGGGTATAATGGTTTCTGTGAAGCTATGTTATGTGAAGCTAAATCGCTCGGCGGCTCGTCTTTATCGATAGGATAACTAGCCAAGGCCGAAACCTCCCAGCAAGGCAGACCTAAGAACATTTACCTGCCGTCGCCGGAGATAGAACCCGAGACCTCCCACTTAAAAGCTCGCCACCGCGCAAGGAAGGTCGTCATAAAGGTTATACAGTAATTTTAAATACAATCCCTTTATTACAGATCCAACCGTTCCGTTAGACAGCAACATCATTCAGCATCGGGTGAGACCCGGAACCGGCGAAACAATAAATAAATGAGTGCCAGGAAGGGGTGTAACACGTCTGCGTGTGCCACTGGTCAGGCGGCCTCGTCATTTATTCAGCGGACTCCCACCGCCTGCACTCTTTCCCACAAATGCGTGAAACTTTTATATCCGGGCAACTCTACGTGACCAAAACATTCTTTCGACCATTTTACGGCCGATTGGCGAAGTGGGCAGCGACCCTGCTTTCTGAGTCAAAGGCTATGGGTTCGATTTCCATAACTACAAAATGTATGTGTGATGAACATGAATATTTTCAGTGTCTGGATGTTTATCTCTATAGTATAAGTATTTATGTATACTATTCATAAAAATATTCATCAGCCATTTTGGTACTCATAACATTACAATGGTGCTAGGTGGCGATGGGTGTAGTGTCGTAGTATATTTATTTTATTTTATTTATATAAAAAAAAGGTCTAGGATGACTCGGAATCGCACACGATGGGTTCCGTACTATCGTACAACGTACGTATCGACATATACCAATAAACTACTTTTGTAAAAGATACAAGAGGCGTGCTTTAGTTATTACAATTATATCCTTTTTGTGAAAACTTCCATATTGTTTTTTTTTTTAATTAATACACAAATATAATCGAAACCGGAGAGTCTAGTTCTAAAACAAATCTATACATATGTGATTTGTTTGCTTTGATGAGTATTATTTAGTTTTTTTTTTAAAGATGTTTCGGACTAAATAACAAGAAAACAACCAGCCAGAACAAATCCGACTTTCAAGCAGCTCGGCCAATCTCATTATTTATGTAGTAAAACACGGCGTAGCTCCCCCGCCGCAGTAATCTGCTTTTATTTTAACTGAAAAACAAATTGTACGTCCTGAAACATTTTCCAAATATCCTAACCGCTATGCAATTATCTTTTTTTTTTTTTCTCTTTATTTAAAGAGCTTAGTCACATAATGTGAGACTATGTGCGCTGTTAGTTATGTACAGATATTTATTCTCTTAATCTAAAATATGTTCTTACTAATTTATATATCAGTTTTGATTCTGATCTAAGAGGAAACGCTAAAAAGCTAATTACATCTACTGTACTTAAATAACTATCTAGTAAACTTATTCTAAGTTGTTCATTCGGAACACATTCCAACACAACGTGATAAATATCCTCAATTACCCCACATGTGAAGCAATTAGGGCTTTCATTTTTTCCAATGAGGTAGGCAAACTTATTTGTTGGAATATATCCCGAACGAAGTCTTAACGCTGTAATTGTATCAGAGCGATTGAGATAACAATTATCGAACCAACAGTACCTACACGGCTGGGGCTGCATCGTCTTGTACAAAATACCTTTTTCTCTGGATCGCTTATCGAAATATTCAGTCCAGTGAGAACTTTGTCCTCAAAAAGAACAAACTGTTCACTTGCAAGATAACTTAAAAGTAATCACTTTAACTTTAACACTCCTTAGTGGAAAGCGCAGCGTAGTAAAACTCATATTAGGCTGACAAACGACATAAAACATGTCACAGTGATCCAGTGAATTCAAGCAGCACAAATGATGTGTTTTATTATATAATTAAATGTACTAGTGTCATAATGGGTGAGAGACATAGTTTACTAAAACTTATATTTCACTAATATCGAGTGCCAGCGCAGGCTGTGACGCGTTGCTATTTTAATTAAACAGGCGTTTTTGCTTTTTTAGTAGTTTGCTAGTAAGAATTTTGAGGATTTTACTTTTTGTAGTATTTCTGGGCATTTTATTTTAATAATAATTAAAGAACCAAGCAGATGGTCCATCTGATGGTAACTGTATGGCACTGGATGTTAAAAACCACATGCGAGGTAAACGTTCTGCAACGTTCCGCCGTGGGTCCACATACCTGAGGCGTACATGAAAATTCAAAATTCAAAAAATTCAAAATTCATTTATTTCAAGTAGGCCTAATATAAGCACTTTTGAGCGTCATGTTTAAGCTCATGTTCCTGTAACACCGGCATCACGACCTTCGGACGGCGGCATTGCAACAAGACTGTTTGGCGGCAGAAATAAGTTAATTAAATTCAGAATGTTAAACCCACAGATTTAAAAACATACAGAAACCGTGTACACGACTAATATTGACGTAACAAAAAACCACTCCACTTTAGAGTGGTTTCTCGAACAAACGGTTAGTCACTTCATACTACTTAGCAGTTGAAAGTAATTATTTTACATATCGCATAGAAGCAGGCGTTACTTTGTGGAAATACATAATATATTATGAAAATTAAGCTTAATTTGCCATACTCCGCGAACAGCAGGAGAATCTGTATGGTGTAATTTATAATTTCTTCATTCCTTATACTCCACACCACACAGATCCTCGGCAGTGTACCCTCTACGCACGTTTCGCTCCGAAACCGGAGCATCCTCAGGAGATGTTGACTTAACAATTATTCATTGTAAATTGAGACGTGCGCGGGGCGTTTTCACTTTTTTTGGCCATTTTAAGATGAAGTGTATTGTACACTTCATCTTACAATGGCTGAATAAGGATTCTGTATTTTCTTAAGTGTGGTTTAACCGCGCAAAATATCAATGTGATCTTAGTTTTTTAAATGTAAAAACAAATTGTTGTTCGTTAATCCACTATTGTCTGTTTTCTATATTCAATTTATCTGTTATCTATAGACTCATCGTGCAGTTTTTCGTATTCAAGAAAACCAGACTATTTTTATAAATATTTATGAAAATGGTTGATTATGAGTGTGGTATTGATGCTTAAATGGCACTGTGCCCCTTATCTATCGCCAAGTTTAACATCTGGTAATAACAAAAATAACAGCTTTATTGTTCCTTACAACGGTTTACATACAATTTTAAATGGATTCTAAATTTACACAGTTCAATTCTAAATACAATATACCTAAACATGTTGGATTGACCGCATTTGGCGGTAAATGCCTTCTCCATGAGTAGCCAGGACTTTTGTCCATAGCTGTTCTTGACCACCTTCTTTTTGATTGGCCTCTTAACGTTTAAATCTCGATTGTCAATAACTTCAATACGCAGACATTGTAGCCCCATCTGCGGGTTTCGGTAATCGACAGTCTGTTTTTTGCTTCCCTCAGCCGCAGCAAGTCCAGCTTTTTGTTGCCATAACGAACATCCATTACGGACATTTGCATAAAGTTGATCGGGGCTTCAACTAAAGTGGCTATATCTTTACTCAAAACCTCTGAAATTTATGGGCCCGTTGTTTCAACTACGGATCACGAGGTTGTTATTCTTAGACATTAAGATTTTTGTGCAAAATCTTAATAGCTTTTTATCTTGTAGTGTAGGCAGTAGCTCGTTATTTGGGGACTATTAGTTTAGGTATGTTTAGAAACTGGTACCGGTTATAGTCTCTCTCTTGCATGATAACCCAACCGCATTGGTGCAGTATGGTGGGCTGGACTGCCAACATATTAAAATGTATTTGCTGGAAAATAATTCACATTAACAACTACTGCTTATTTACTTTTAACGTAAGTATGAAAGCGACGGCACAAAAACTTTTGCAGACTTTGCTGATCTTCCTAGCGCAGTGGTTACAAGTGGAAGGTGCCAGGTTCGATCCCCGGTGGTTTCGATCTCTGGTCTGGTCTAGTGGGCTTAGACCGAAGCTAGTTACCAGTTTACCGCCTCTTGGAAAACGATTGGGGATTTAATATAACTTCCATACCACGAAAAAGTTTGCTCGCTAGCATCTTAAACCGCATTTTCATTTACCACTTGGTGATTTTTTTTTAATTCTTCTATTGTAAGCCCTTCACTGCAATCTCACCTGGTGGTAAGTGATGAAGCAGTCTACGACGGTAGCGGGGTAACCAATAAAGGGAGCATGGCAGTTATATTAAACCCATTTCCATAATCGGTTTCTACGCGACATCGTACCGGAACGCTTAATCGCTTAGCGGCACGTTTATAATAAATTCCCAAATAGCCAATCCCGAGAATCGAACCTGGGAACTCCAACATAAAACCACAGCGCCGGAAGGTCGTCGAAAAGAAAAAGCAGTGAAAGACTCTAACTTGTAGAGGAATAAAAAAAGAAATATTCGGTTAATCTTATTGCTTCGAGCATAATGTAAGCTGAGCGGTTCGGTCGCGCCAGGTGTCACAACGCATACATTATTTCGTAGTAGCACGCTCTTACAAAGCAACGCTTTTGCATAATCATGCTCAACAGCACGTATTGTGTTTTCTCGCGGAGCGCCCTAATCTTATTAGAATAGAATTTCAGATACTTAGTTGCGAGTCTGTTTCCATTGCAAATTCTTGTGCTAGTTCACAAGAACTCAGACTCATAGCTTACTGCAGAACAGCTTACTAAACTTGAACATCTATATATATATAAATGTTATGTTGGTTTGTGTACGCTTCAAAAACTCAAAAAGTTCTGCACCGATCGAGCTGAAATTTTAGCATGATATTTGTTAAGATACAACAACGACTACATACTCGTACAACAATTTTTAATTGTAAAGTCAACATCTCCAGTACTTATAGCATGGGCAGGAGACAATTTTCTCCCCGGGGAAAGGATAAAAAATTATCTTCTCCCACAACTTTATCAAGAGCACTGGCGCACGAGTCCTAGCCCAGCCGAGGGTGCTCCGGTATCGGAGCGAAACGTGCGTAGAAAGTACATTGTCGATGATCTGTTTGTTGTGGAGTATAAAGATTGAAGAAATTACAAAGTACAGATTCTCCAGCTTTTCGCGGAGTATAGCAAATTAAGCTTGGGTTGCATAGCATATCATAGAATTCCGCAAAGTAACGCCTACTTCTATCCAATATTTAAAAAGTCTTCCCGCCAGGTAAGGCGAATCCTTCACCACTGGGCTGTTATATAGATTAAAATGTAATTAATTGAAGATTTCAAAAGTACCTACACTGTCTACTCCTTAATGTTTCATGAGCATTTAAAATATTCGTCACGCAGTCTCATCGTTGGTAATCGTATTAAAATTGGAATGTTTATCAGCGTGAAAGCCTCCCCACGAGTACGGAACCAGCTGCATAAAGGATGAGACGATGCGTATCATCTAAAACCGGGCTTTTTACGCGAAACAAAAACCCGTAATGGCCGGAGTGCTTGCTACTACGCATCCTATAGCGCGTTTCCATTGTCCGATAGAAAGAAGGCACGAAATTTCGCGTTCTTTGAATAACAAGAGCGGTTGTAGCCCAGCGGTTAACACTCGTGCCTCGAGAGGAGAGAGTTCGAATCTCGAGGCCGGCACCTCTAACGGCGGCAACTTTTAAGGAATAGAAACGAAAGTCAAAGTCAAAAGTCAAAAATATCTTTATTCAATTAGGCCCACAGGTGGCACTTTTGATGCGTACATAAGAACCACACGGTAGTGAGATGATGGCGATAACCACATTCGTAAACTTAAAACTAAAGCTACGAGGGTTCCAAACGCGTCCTGGTCTAAGAAGAAGCCCACAACAAACTTAGCCGGGTGTTTTTTTTTTTTTGTTATCACCATCTCACAATGTCATTTTAAATTATTAGAAGAGCAACCTGGTTAGAGCAATAATTTACACCCAAGCTTTTTTATCGTTTACGTAGTCCTTTATACTATAATAGGACTTTTCTATAAGCTTACGTTTAATACAAACTTTGAACTTTTTAAGAGACATCTCCTAGATGACAATTGGTAGTTTATTGTAGAATTGTATGCAATTTCCTTTAAACGAATTATGAATTTTATGTAACCTAGTATATTGCACTGTAAGTTTATTCTTACTTCTAATGTTTAAATTATTGCAGTCACATTTTTTCTTAAATTTAGAAATGTTTTTATGAACTTACATTAAATTTTCAAATATGTACTGACTATACACTGTCATTATTTTAAAATCTTTAAATTTATCTCTCAATGACTCTCTCGGACCCATTTTGTAGATAGAACGAACAGCCCTCTTCTGCAGCACGAAAATAGTGCTAATATCAGCAGCATTACCCCAAAGTAAAATTCCATATGACATAATGCTGTGAAAGTAACTAAAATATACCAGTCTCGCAGTTTCTACGTCGGTCATATATCGTATCTTCTTTACCGCATAGGCAGCAGAACTAAGCCTGTTCGATAAATTATTTACATGAGGGCCCCATTGAAGTTTAGAATCTAACGTTATTCCTAGAAAAACTGTCGTATCCTCCAGTTTCAGTTCCTCATTATTAAGTAGTACAGTGGTTTTCACGTGTTTAACATTAGGTAAAGTGAATTTTATACACTTGGTTTTTTTCCCGTTAAGAACCAAATTATTAGCTTCAAACCACTGTACCACTTTAGCGAGAGAGTTGTTTACGTGGTCAAAAGCTAGTTCACGTCGATTTATTTTAAAAGTCAGTGATGTATCATCGGCAAACAGAACTATCCCGTGTTTATCCTTGGCAAGGTAAGGAAGGTCATTAATGTAAATAAGGAACAGAAATGGTCCTAATATAGACCCCTGTGGGACACCTATTTTCATAACTGATCCATTAGACCGTTTTCCATTCACGTCGACTTTCTGAATTCTATCGCGTAGATAGTTACTCATTAAGTCTAGAGCTACACCCTGAATTCCATAGTGGTGTAGTTTCCTAACTAACGTTTCGTGTTGAACACAATCAAACGCCTTAGATAAGTCACAGAACACACCAAGTGCATCACGTGACTCCTCCCAGGCTTCAAATATGTTTTGTATTAGCTCAACACCTGCGTCGATTGTTGAGCGACCCCGTGTGAAACCAAATTGCTTAATATGAAGTAAATTATACTTATGAAAATGGTAAAGTAATTGATTTAAAATGAGTTTTTCAAAGATTTGACTGAAAGTGGGTAGTACGGATACTGGTCTAAAGTTAGTGGGGTCAGAAGTACTACCCGATTTAAACAATGGAACTATTTTACTAAGTTTCATTAAGTCAGGAAACACACCACAATCTATACAATTATTAAATATTAAGGCTAAATCGGGTGCAACAATATCAATTAATGATTTGACAACGTTTACGGAAATGCCCCACAGATCATTTGTTTTTTTATTAATTAATAATTTAAAGGCTTTAATAACGTCAGAGCCACTAACATGCGTGAATTTAAAAGAATGGTTACACTCAGGCACATTTTCCTTTAATAGAGAGAGAGCCATATCTGGTGAAGAGTTTAATGATTCTGTTGTGGAGACGGGAATGTTGGTAAAGAAGGTTTCAAAAGCAGTAGCCACTTCGAAATCTGTTGTTAAGGCTTTATTATCTACATTAAGTTTAAAGTTAATATTTCGTGGTGTTACTCTTCCCGTCTCCTTATTAATTATGTTCCAAGTAGTTTTGATTGCATTGCTGCTATTTTTAATTTTATTTTTGATGTATCGCGTCTTTTCTAAGTGGCAAGCGCGTTTAAAATTCTTGGAAAACAATTTAACATAATCCCCAAACTTATCACCAGTGTTAAATTGACGTTCAGCATACAATTCGTACAGCTTTTGCCTATTTTTATGAAGTTCAACTGTCGCCCACTCACTAAAATTTAATGTATCAGTAATCACAACCGACTTACTAGTAAATATAGAATGAAATAGTCTATTAAAGGTATTGAAAAAGGAGCTGTACATTGCATTTGGAGTCGCCCCTGAGGGTAGGAATGGGAGGTCATTTACTAGGCTAATTCTCATTTTCTCTATGCGGTTGGATGTTACAGGAACAAATGTTATTTTACGTTTAGAAACATTTTTCTTCACATTTTCAAATTGAATAATTTGACCACAATGATCAGAGTCTAATTTACTAATAATTTTTTTGCTTATAGGAATTATATTTGTAAAGATGTTATCCAAACAGGTGGCGCTAGTAGCAGTTATTCTTGTGGGCTCCATGAACATATTTGATAGATTGTAAGTTTTAAATAAATTCAATAACTTGATACTTAAAGAGTTATTTTCTAAAATGTTTACATTAAAATCTCCGCATATTATTAACTTTTTATTACACTTTGATATTTTAAATAACACTTCATCCATTACCTTTTCAAAAAGTTCAAAGTTTGACAAGGGTGGCCTATAAACAGTAACAATTATAAATTGCTCTAGTTCAACCGAATGTGTTGTTACTACGAACACTTGTTGATTTTTTATATCAAAAATAGTTGTTGTTTTTTTCTGCGTTTATTACGTTAATTTAACAAATCCCGTGGAAACTGTTTGTTATACTGGGATTAAAAGTTCCCGTTGTTACTCTCAATCCTTTTAACTAACTCTATGCCAAATATGAAGTCATTTAATTTCTTAATTATTGAGCTAAGGAAGCACAAACAAATACACACACTTTCACATTTATAATATGACTAGCTGCAACCTGCAGTGTTAGTCGCTGTCTACTAAGTCGTGTGTTTACGTTTTGAAAGTTGAAGGAAGGACTGTAGTTCCTGTGGAGCACTCTTGGGAATTTGATGTTTTTTCAGGACTACAAGTAGCCTATGTTAATGGTTACAAGAACTTTTATACTGCTAATGATTTTTTAGAACAAACCGTTCATGATTTAAATATTACTATTCAATTATTGTTTCCTGTTATAATCTTCGCATTATGCTTAGACTTTGCAGGCCGTGTATTGCAATTCATTGTACCCCTTTAAAAATATAAAACTGCAAAGGAAAATATTCTATTTTATACTATTCTTTAGTTTGGGAATGAAGGAAGGACAAATCAACAAACAAACACAATTTCGCATTTATAATTAGTATGGTCGAAGGCTTTGGCCGTGGCTAGACAAAGACGTCCCGCTAAGCGATTTAGTGATCCGGTGCGATGTCGCGTGGAAACCGTTTAGGGGTATGACTACCATACTCCCTAACAGGTTAACCCGCTACCATCTTAGCCTGCATCATCATTTACTACCAGGTGAGATTGCAGTCAAGGGCTAACTTGTAGTGGAATAAAAAAAATATATAAGTATTGCTTATCACTACCTAACTGCATTTGTGACTTACTCTTGAGAGTTTGATGCCATAAAGTTCCGAGTGTGTTTAATTTTGTATGACACAGAATTGAGAAGCTTATCAGATATTCAAAGTGTAAAACAACATTCGTATTACGAGATGAGACATACCTACTCTTTCACAATATATCGTCCTACAATGGAACCCCAGCAGACGCACAAACGAACTACCCGACACTACTCATTAAATGATTGAAGTCAATCTTTTTAAGAGATGTTCAAAAAGCGGGTTTATTTTTGTAAAGAGCGTTATTATTCGAAGGAACTTTATGAATTATGACAAAAGGTAAGCGGGAACTGTAAGGTCGCGTTCACAGAGCTTCGTTCAACCTTCAATTCATTTTTCGTAGTTTGAAAGCTTCTGTTTATCCGTCGATTCGGCTATATGATACCGCCTACAGCTTTTATACTCGTTACTTGTATACGACTATGCAAGTACACTGTACACTACAGTAGTCATTTTGTTGTTCTCGAATACGCTATGCCAGAAATTATTTAACTTTTTTTACCTTTAATGTGCTGTGGGGTCTTCGAACAGGGAGTGTTGCCAGTGATGACGGATCTGAGACGTGGTCGCTATCTATAGGTCTCATAAGAAGGCTCAGAGTTACTCAGCGGGCGATGGAGAGAGCCATAGCCCTCTCCATCGCCATAGCATAGCTACGAGTATATCTACGTAATCAAATCAGAAATGAGGAGATCCGTAGGAGAGTTAGATCTACTGACATAGCTCAGCACGTCGCGAAGCTGAAGTGGAAGTGGGCAAGGCACATAGCTCGGAGAACCGACGGACGTTGGGGACTTATGGTACGCACCTGTAAACGTAGCGTAGGTCGGCCCCCAACGCGGTGGACAGATGACATCAGGCGAGTCGCTGGGAGCCGCTGGAGGCAAGCGGCCCAGGACCGTGTATTGTGGAACTCCCTACAAAAGACCTATGTCCAGCAGTGGACGTCGATTGGTTGAAATGATGATGATGATGAATGTGGATGTCTATCTTATAATGTACATTTTTATTTATTTATTTATTCCTAAAAGCGTGGGATTTATTTCTAGCTATACCGACACCAACTTCAAAGGAAAATTTCAGTTAAAAAGCTTGTACTTAGATACGAGTACATACTGCACTCAGTTTTATCGAAAACGGCTAAATACGACTTCCCTGCGCAGAGGTTAGCGCTGCGGTTTTAAGTGGAAGGTCTCGGGTTTGATCCCTGGCAGGGGAGTTTAAAATTTCTCGATGGTCTGGTCTGAGGGATGTTGTGGCTTACCACCCTATCGACAAAGGTTCGAGTAATCGCCTAACGGCATGCGTTAAGCGATTACGCATTTCGGTGCGATCAAATAAAACTGCTATACCCCTAAAAGGTTAGCCCGTTACCATCTTAGACTGCATCATCATTTAGCAGGTGAGATTGCAGTAAAGTGCTATCTTCGAATGAAAAAAGAAGTAAAGCAAAGCTAATTTTCACTGGTAAAAGTAGAAAAAATAAAGAGAACACTACTTTTATACATAGTATATATCTAGTGTAGACAAAATAAAATATTTCCTTCATATCTCCGAACTACGGCGAGATGTCTCAGGCCCCTTTATAAGTGTAACGTCTCGATTCATACCCCCCGCAGAGTCTTACTTCGCTCTAGCGTTTTTCCAGCATTTCTTTTCCGCGTGAAAATGTATATTACTCATCTCAGCATAAAATGCTTGCGGATGTGTGGAATCCCTACAAAAAAAACTATGTCCAGCAATGGCAAGACTTAGAATAGACCGGTGATTTTACCTATAAGATCATTGCATGATTCACTCTTTTTATTACTAGAAATATATTCCTATAGGGTCGTGCTTAGGGGAGAAATAGAGTATTGACTCGCCAGGCTGCTCCGACGCTGGTTGGTGGGCTTTAAATTGGCTAAATACAGCTAGTATAAAATTCAGCTCGACCATGAGCACTGGTCCAATGAGGCGGTTATAATAGGCGAGTAGGGGAAAACAAAGAAATTCTAAAAGAAAACTTTTGTATCATCATCAAAATCGTAATAAAACGTAATAAGCACGTACGTCCATTACATATAACAATACCAAACTAGAAGCAATAACGAAATATCCGACAAATTAACGAATGAACTTAGTAAATGAGGCCCCTAGCACGCAACTAAACCTCACTTAATTATAACCTCTAACTCAATAGTAATAAGTGTTATAATTGCGTGCGTGGAAGAGTTCGATGCAGGTAAAAATGTATGGTACTAAATCAGACGGGGGGCATAATTTTCCAAGGTTGTAAATCAAGGAGACGCCTGGGGTGACTTTGTACGGACGCTGTAATTAAAGCGTATGAATTTATAAAGGAAACTATTATATTCAGGCGAGAAGGACAGTATAATGGCGTAAGTAAATAGTTGACAGGACGTCACAAAAGTTCCCCAGTTCGCGGGGAGCTCTTGTATCACGTGTGATTTGAATGTGTCTGTGATTTTTATAATTGCACTTTGCTTGTTGTTGTTTGAGAATGTGCAAAATGGCGTTGTGGTATAGTCAAAGCCTGAATATATTTTTATCAAGGTTTCATTGTTCATTTACATTGATAATTTATTAAAGCTACGCGTTTTTTACGAGGGAAACCTCATCGTCTTCATCTCAAGCATTTAATGTCCTACTTCTTTATAGTTTTCAAACATAGATCCATGATCATAAATACGGGGAAGTACTATCGCAATGCTTATTTCTGCCGCTAAGCAGCAGTGTTGTAATGCTGCGCTCCGGTCTGAAGGGCGTGGTTGCCGGTGTAATTACAGGCACATGAGATTTAAGACCTACGCCTCATATTAATGGACACAAGGCGGCATGTTGCAGGACGTGCTCCTTGCATGCCCTGTAATGTGTTGCTCGGATTTTCCTTTTATAAGGTGACCCACCTTCTTTTTCCGTCCACAGCTGGAGTAAATGGCTCTACCAAACGGAGGGTTCGCCAATTATCACCACGCTGGACAGGTGGGTTGGTGATGGCAGTAGATGGTAGTAGTAGCACAGACGATTCTGCTGCCCGCTCTTCGTTATATTCTTCTTCTTGCTTCGTACGATACCCGTCATGAGGGATAGTGACAACTGTATTCGAATCTGCGGCAAGATGCTCTAATCTGGGATTGCTGGCTATCTTAATACTCGAGACCGACGGCTTAACATGATCTGAGTATCGAAAGAGTGCCTGTACTTTACTGTACTGGATACTGTACTGTACTCTAGTGACATTTTACTGTTACTAGATGGCGCTGTTTCGATACCATATAAATCGAAGTTAACTTTCACGCGATCAATTAGTATACGTAGGTGGAAGAAAATCACACACTTCAAAAAATATTTAACGGGTTTGGATCCGACCTAGAAATAGAATCCAGGACCCCGTGATACGTAGTTGAACATAATACAACGAGCGAACAGAGTAAAATCCGTTATTTATTTATTTGTCTATCAATTTTTTCAGAAATCCATCTCTTACTATTGTATAATCCTCCTTTCCTTTGTTTTAAATCCTTTTTAAAATTTTATTTCCTTTCTAGGTAAGTTGACTTTTTGGAGATCATCTTCAAACAATTCAAATTAATAAATAATAATGAAATAAATATACTATCGCCATCTAGCCCCTAAGTAAGCTTAGCTTGTGTTACGGGTACTAACATGACTGATGAATAAACATAAATATAAATACTTATAATATACATATAAACACCCAGACTCTGGAAATCATTCATTTTCATGACACAAATCTCTTCCAGTTGTGGAAATCGAACCCCCGGCCTTGGAAAGCAGGGTCACTGCTAAATGCGCCAATCGGCCGTAAAATAGAAAAATATGTTTAAGTAATTGATTTTCTTCGTCAAAATACACTTTAGCAACAAAACCACTCATTTTCTGGTAATAACATTATGGTAATACGTTGTTTGGCTATAGCAAGTAGCTGGGTACATAGTAAATCCAATTTCCTCGCGATAACGTGTCTAAAACAATTATTTTCCTTCCGAGGCGTGTTAGCTCAGCGCAATTAATAACGGAGGAAACCCGAGGTGAAAACCTCCTCCGATATCCTATAATCCGACTCGTAACGGGGACCTCTCATATTTTATTTTAGAGGATTTAGCGTTCCTTAAGGACAGAACTTCTGCATAAGAAGTGTCAGTGGCGTGCACTTCATACATGCACAAAAGCACTGCCTACCCTAAGGTTGATATATAAATCGTATTTGAGAATTTTTGCCGTTTTATGCATATCATAGGATGAAGAAGACAGACAGACTTTTCGATTAAAAGAGGAATGCAATTACAACTTGGAACTGGTAGGGCAGTTATCAAAAACTAGCTGTTGCCCTTTTCTTCGTCTGTATTTTTTACGGATTTTTAGAAATCCCGTGGAAAATTTTATTCCACTTAATCTTCAGGGAAATCATATATATATTATTTTTTAAGTGTTTCTTTTTTGTTTCAACTTAAATTTTATCTTTACTTTCTGTTTAATTTAATTCCAAGTTGTGTACACATACTTTGTGTCGTAGCTTAGAACAAAACTTGTTATTACTTATATTTAGATCTACTTCTAGTTATTACCTGTTTTGTGTAACTAATAACAATAAACAACAAACAAAAATTTTTCGTGTCCGAAAAACGAAAAGATACCTTTAAAATGTTGCCAATTAGTATATTATATTTATTAAAAACTGAAACATTAAGTCAACTCATCTATATATATAAAAGAGGATGTTTGTATATATGTCATCGATAAACTCAGAAACTATTTGACCGATCATTATGAAAATTGGTATGCTTATGTATTTTTTCACGGAGAAGGTTTATATGCTATGCCCATTGATGTAACTCCCCACCAGGCGGCGCTGTCAAGTATCGACTTCCGCCCCGTTCAACCGATTGTCATAAAAATTGGTATGACCATGTATTTTTCCACGGAGAAAACGAACATGCTATGTCCATTGATGTAACTCCCCACCAGGCGGCGCTGTCAAGTATCGACTTCCGCCCCGTTCAACCGATTGTCATAAAAATTGGTATGACCATGTATTTTTCCACGGAGAAAACGAACATGCTATGTCCATTGATGTAACTCCCCACCAGGCGGCGCTGTCAAGTATCGACTTCCGCCCCGTTCAACCGATTGTCATAAAAATTGGTATGACCATGTATTTTTCCTCGGAGAAAACGAACATGCTATGTCCATTGATGTAACTCCCCACCAGGCGGCGCTGTCAAGTATCGACTTCCGCCCCGTTCAACCGATTGTCATAAAAATTGGTATGACCATGTATTTTTCCACGGAGAATGTAAATATGATGTCCATGTTATTAAATATCACCATCATATATATATCATCATATATGCGCTTCAATGCATTAAGTTCTATAGCGATCAACTGATTCAAAATTTTATATGCGGCAATGAATGCAATAAAATGTTTTCTCATTAAATTCAATGAGTTATTTTAAAACTTATATTAAATAAGAAAATTAAAGAAATAACTAACCTTCATTTGTAAACAAAAAAATATAATTTATTTAAAAAGCAAATCAGCTAACTTCAAATATATCATTTGTTATTGAAAATAAAAATAAAGCAATAAAATAAAAAATAACTTATAATTATTATTTTAAAATAACATGATCATGTACTAAAAAAATTGATTTGTAATTTTAATTGTAAGTGTAATTTAATGAAAGTCAATAATACTCTTAATTAGTAAGTATACTCAAGACTTTAATAATAATATTATTTAATTTTTTTTTTCTATTTACAATTAATAAATAGTTAATTTAAATTGTAAATAGAAAAGAATTAACTAATTAATTATTTATGTAAATAGATAAAACAGGTGCTACACAAATAATATTATTTACAATGCCACGGAAAAAATCAAATATCGGAAGATCAACGAGAAATACGAAGCAACCAGAAGAACTACAGAAACACCGCAACAACAAACAACACGATTAGAATCAAACAGACTTCGAGCTTCGTCTTTGAGAGCTAATGAAACAGATAGTGAACGTGTTGTTCGAGTTACAGACCTACGATCAAGAGCGTCTTCATCAAGAGCTGCCGAAAAACCTGACGAACGAGCTCAACGTTTGGATGATCAAAGATTAAGACAAAATCAGTTAAGAACTAAAACCGATCTTAATAAAGCAGCCTTTAATTACGATAAGAAATATGATTACAAGATCCATCCCGATGTGGTCATTGGTTCAATGAATGTAGTATGTCCGCATTGTCGCGCTAAGAAGTTTCAAAAATAAACTTCCGGTTTGTGTTGCTCCAACGGCAAAGTTCATTTACCACCACTGGTTGAACCACCAGAACCTCTTCTTACCTACGTATCTGGAACTACTAAGGAGTCTAAACATTTTCTTCAGCATATTAGAAAATACAACTCCTGTTTTCAAATGACATCGTTTGGAGCAACAAATATTGTAAAATATAATCATTTTATGCCCACATTTAAAGTGCAAGGACAAGTATACCATCAAATTGGTTCACTTCTCCCAGTACCTGAAGAAAATCCCCATTTTTTGCAAATTTATTTCATGGACAACGTAGAAAAAGAGATTGACCGACGATGCATGTTCAGTACGACAACTAACCGGGAAATTATTACTAAATTACGGATTATGCTTCATGAAAATAATTGTTTGATTAGAGATTTTAAATCTGCATTAGAAGGTGCGACAACAGATGATTTCAGGGTCATTATTAGAGCAGATAAAAAACCTTCGAATGAGCATGAAAGACGCTTTAATGCACCCGTGGCTTCTGAAGTCGCAGCTGTAATTGTTGGTACAGAAATTACAAAAAGAGATATATACAGAAATAACAGCTCGAAGCACTTGACGGATTGGGCTGAAATTTTGCACACAGATAGTTATTACAACGTAGGCGTCCGCTAGGAAAGGATTTTTTTAAATTCCATCAGGGTTAAATATGGGATGAAAGTTTGTAAAAAATTCTTCATTTATCAATTTATTTTTCAAGCTACATCAATTAAACTTTGATTTTAGGTTTTCGATTTATAATAAAGAAATACGTATTTCATAGAGGATCAAAATTTATATGAAAGTTTCTGATTTTCTAAGTAATTTCCGTTCATATTTTTCTATAAGCAGCAAGACCTTTTTTTAACCCTTTGTAGTAAATTTACCAAATCAAAAATAAAACTTAACGTGAGCGAAGCCGCGGGCAAAAGCTAGTTTAATATAATATGGCAAAGGAAGCATCTTGCCTCTGCAATCTCTTGACTGTTAGGTACAGCATTGTTTAAAATATTATATACACATCTATATCTTGGTTTTCCCTTTCCAATAAACGAAAGTCTAAAATGACGAATCAGTATATTTTTTACTGACTTAAAAAAGGAGGACGTTCTTAATTAGATTTTAATTTTTTTTATTATCTTAACTATAATGTCTATGTATATATATATATATATATATAGCTATATATATGAATATTAATATATATGGAGACAACCTTTTTCGAGCGGCAGTGGCGTGCACAGAGTTTTGACCAGGGTATGCATAAAGAAGAAAGATTGCAAAAAAAGGAAAATCCTTTATGAGTTATACAACTTTTTTAGGGTAGGTAGTGCTTTTGTGTATGTATGAAGTGCACGCCACTGGTAGCATGACGGCACAAAATTACACCATGTCGTTTTTGGTGGCGGCATACCTGCCATTTTTTCTGGCAGGACTACTGATACCATCAGAACATCAAATAATTGATTTGACAGGTATTTTTTGATTAAAACTGAAATTCTCACCAAGCCCGTAGTATAAATTCCCGCGACCGAGTAGCATAATACATTCTTATCGTTGCACAGCAGATGGTAAAGGATGGAGCAATTATTTTTCAGTCGGCGGCAGAGGACGAGGCCTAAGTTATTCACGGCCGGCCGCGGAGGGAAAAAGCCTCAAAAAAGTTAAAACTCTGCAACCCCCAAGATAAATAGCTGCACCTCTGCACACGACACATTGCCATGAATTTTGAGCGTTTTGTTTTGAATGTGCTGCTAATTTGTAAATTCTTAATGCGCTTACTTTCGCTTAATAAAGTCAAAGTCAAAGTGAAATATTTCTTTATTCGAATAGGCACATAGCTGGCACTTTGATGCGTTCATTACATACAAAATGTGTACAAAGTAGTGAAAACAATTATATGCATTTTAATGCTACGATTTTAAGTTGTTTTTAATGAAATAGAAAGAATATTCACACATTTTTTCAACCGACTTTAAAAAAAGGGGAGGTTCTCAATTCGACTATGTGTTTTTTTTGTATATTTATTACTCGATTACTCTGCCAACCGACTTTGATGATTCTTTTTTTGTTTGATACGTTATAAATAAGAGATTGTCCCTTGGTAATTTATGCTCGTCGAAGTAAGAAAGCTGATGGTGCGGTGCTGGGAGAACTCCTTAGCCATTAACACCCTGGTCTCGAGAAAAGCAATATCTTGTATAGGGTTATGAGCCGAGAGCGGGTTGACAATTGAATATTATAACTTAGATTGTTGCAAAACTACCCACTATGTAAATAAAAATCTGTTGGTTAAATCGGTTGCGGTTGGTGGACGATTTTTGCTTGGTTTACTTCAGTGAGTTATAGAATTATCTGTGCTTTCACTTACCTTCTGGTGAGCCATCTACTTGGTCTGTCAATCCTGACTAATCCTGTTTGTTTGCCCTTTATTTACGCACCAAAGTTAGTTGAAAAGACGAAGAGTAACATAGGCTTTTATCCAAAGAAAGAAAATGGTTCCCACAAAATAAATTTACTGTAAATATTAATTTTAGTTTGTAATTATTATTTCCTAGGAAAATATATTTTTCGTTGGTTTATTAACAATAGTAAAAAAAAGCAATCACTAATATTAACCATGATTATTAATTAAGAATAATATTCCCATCTCGTAGACATTATTGAACGCACAGTAGTGTACTTCTGTACATATTTTTTCAAAAATGGCATTGCTCGCCAAAACGACCTCGTAGATTAGGAATTAACATTTGTCCTACTCTGTTAATATTTCATCATGAACAAGGATAAAACCAAGCGGTAAAACTTAAGTCCTGACCCCTTTTTAGATGTTTTTCTTTTAAATTGGCCTCCGGTCCTTCTGCAAGCTTCCGATAAACAGGCTAGTTCGGTGGACGTTTTAAGCAGATTATATTTAAGCTGACTCAGGATTTATACACGACCTTTTTTAGTCAGTGGCCCACCTCTTTTTATATACTGTTTTGACCTTTCGAACCTGCAGATTAATAATACAAGTTAAGGCAAATATAGTGGCTTCCTCTAGCTGTTGGCGACGTAGCATTTATTACAGATTTTTACAAATCCCATAAATAAAATAGGATAAAAAGTAGCATATGTTACTCTCGGACTTTTCAACTTACTTTATGCCAAAAATCAAGTTGATTGGTTGCTTAGTTAGGGCGTTAAGGAAGCACAAGCAGACAAACAAACTTTCGAATTTATAATATTAGGTGAATTTAACGTAATTTCGGTACCTACTTACTTCTAATATTGCCCCTCAGATTCAAAGATTTATGAGCGATTTTTTAATCTTACATTAGTCCAGCGTGGTGGGTAAAGATCTATATCACTCTTTCTCATGAAAACCTTAAAATCGAACATGAATAAGATCATGAAAGGCAATTTACAAAATACCAAACCCTCTTCGAGAGCCTTTAATACATGCATGCAAGTGCCAACATATTACACGTTGTAAATGTGTAGTATTTATATGCTAGATGTACCCTTAGATAACTTTAAGCATCACCTACTAACTGCCCTCAAGTATTATCGTCGTTTGATGTCCAATGGAGCATTCAGGGATGAAAATTGCTTCATTTGAAGCCTTCGCATAACAGGCTTGGGAGAAGCTACTTCCTGTACTGCTCTTGTTAAACTTTTTTTTAAGGGTTGCGTAAAAGAGTAAAACAGATCTCTTCTAGTGTTATTTTGTATTTCCATTTAACTGAACTTTTTATATCTGAAAGAGGGATCGACTTGGAATTTGGTTTAATTATACACAATGTAATAAAAGTATTTTGTTTTTTAGTTTTAATTTACACATTAAACTATATGTGAAACTATGTGTAAACTTTTTAGTTTTTGATTTATTATTTCTAAAAAATACCATATTCTTCTCTCCCAAGATTTCATGGGAAAAAGACAGATAATAGTATTCGTACAATGTTTTTAGAAATCGGAGACGATTTCTAAAAACATTGTTTCCTGAAAAATATTTAGTTGATGTCTCACGACACCTGATTTTTTTTCTCATGACCAATTCAATTTCAGTATGCGACGTTGCAATTTGCAATTAATTTATTTTTGAGGATTTCTAGAACTCCATGTTAGTCTTTATTAAACGCTGCAAGGTCATATAAGTTTAAATTTAGTTTAATTACGTACTTTAAATTACCAAGACACTGTAATGTATATAAAACATAGAATTTTTATTTTTTCCCAAAAGTTCACTTATGTAAAACGAATGTTTATTTAATAGTCAGAAATATAGTCAAATAAAGCATATATTTTTCGCTGTACGGAAGAACTACATTAATAAAATATGAAAAGTTCAAGTTCTATTAACCTCATTTGAAGCACCACACACCACCACATCACACATAAAACTTTATAAGAAGATGTGAAATATACATTCAGTAAACGTTTAGTAAAACAGTGAAACCTTGGTTTGCCCTGTATATATAAGATAGTACCTAATAATCATAAAATAATAATTTATTTATTTCATATCGCAAAATGTGACACAGTGATACTATTGATTTGTGCACAAAGGAATGCTGTAACGATAGTTTCAAGGTAACTTGTGTTACGAGTGTCACCACCTGCCTTATATACCAAAGTTATATGCTTAAAACATTTATTATGCACACATTTTGCTAGAGTACAACCCCGTGTGAAAGCTTGATAAGGAATTGTAAAACACAAAGTTAACTTGCTGGCTAGTTGAAATATGGTCCATAAAAGAGAAAAATCTCACCAGCTTTCAAGCATGTTATTCGTGGGTGCAAATGAAGAAAAACTTACAACACTGAGCGAGTCTGCGCCTTAAATTATATTTATGTGACGCAACAAAGCTGATAATTTATGCTCAGCCGGGAAAGACAAGCCTCGCCCGAGGCAAGCGCGAGGCCGGCGTGGTCTAGTCACAAGTAACTTAGCTTTCAGTCAGTTCAAGCGTAATACCAAAAAAAAAATCTTACTTCCTATCCTTCCTATTAATAAGGACTAAGACACTGGAAGATATCTTTGCATCCTTAGAGTCCATACAGAACTGAAGAGTTTAGAAAATGCACCCGTATTTACGTAGAAATACCACAAATTCTTGGAAACTATTTATTAACCAAATAAAAATTATCAGCACATTTGTTAAAATGCTAATTAATTTAATAAAATATCTGGAAAATTATTATTATACAAACACTAAAATATTTCTTATTATATCAGTGTATCCAAAGTTTAATTATTTACTCACTTCATAAAATTACTGTAACTCCATATTATAATGCGTTTGTATTAGCGGATAAATGGCTAAGCGTCCGACAACTGACGGGAATCTCGTCTCGAATTAAATTTTTGGGCTGCTTCTTTGGATCTGCAACTCTCTGAATGTGAGATACTTCCTGGTCTACCGGGGCTACATCAGTTCTCATGTGTCCCGCATACTGCCTCTTAGCTTCACTATGTTTATTATTCTGGCTGTATGACACGCTCGTCTTAATAACTATAGAGTATCAAATGAAACATTAATACAAAATACAACGCGTGCACTATTCCATCATAACGCTTTCAACATCTGTACGATTATTATTTGAACGTTTGTAATACAATATTTATTTAACAAAAGCGTTTATTTCGCAACTGTATAATTATGGAGATCGATCTACCAATACATCTGCGAATTGATACAATGTTCCTTTTGTTACCGGAACAATTGAAATTGTACCTTATGCGTTAAGAGTTTCGGGTTGCGGTAATTGTATTACAAAGTTGGCGAGGCTGAGATGAATGAGCCGTCAACGCAGATGTTTGAGCTCTCGTCAATCATATTACCTACATATTTAGTTATTGTTCAGCTAAGTATATGAGTTCTGTTTAGTTTAGTTACGTCAAATATGAAATAATTATTGTAAGCTAAAGTTTGCTTAACTTTGGTTTAGTTTAAAAGTTTTGGATGATTATGTGACAATAGATTACCAAGGAATAGATATTTTACTAACTATCTGCCTTGTTGGTAGTTAGCCTGATCGTCTACAGATCATCAGTTTCTGGGATGCCCGGACAGGCTCATAATAATATTGTTAAGTTTTCAGTTTTTTGGTCCACAAAATCTAAGTAACCACTCGGAGTTCCTCCTGCCTGGAAGAGCGCGTTAAGCCGAAAATTATTGTTAAAGCCCGCCAACCCGACAGCGTGGTGGGTCCATGCTCTATAACCGTATCTTCTATAAAAGAAGTGGCTGTGTGTATTGATTGATATATTTATCATCATTGGCAAGGCAAGGCCAAAGTAAATAACGCCTAATCAAAGAAGATTCCTAGGCATATATTAACCTTTCACCAATCGATTTTTACACTGGTCTTGTAACAGGTGGTGGTATCTTGTGTTTGTATTGTCATATATTTTATTTAAGGTTATTAAAAAAAACGAATTTATATTTTTTTCATCTGTCAAATGTCAGTTACGAGTCCTTTTATCTCTCCCGTTATGCTTTTACCCGCAGAATCACTGTCGTAAATTTAGACGGTGCCTAACATCGTTAGACATCACGTGAACTCCCCCCCCCTCACTTATATGAAAGGTGGACTAAGATTCACGCTGCTCCTATATGGTTTACGAAATTGTTCTCAAAATGACTTTTCGCCAAACTTGCCATAGAATTCAAAAAAATCGAAACTCGCTCAAGGTGCTGCAGCGTTCAACTCCATAACGATCCCTCCCCTATGTCAGAGTGTCTTTTCGCAGAAATGGGATATTAATAAGCTATTAAACCTACTTACTTTTTAGCACATACATGCTTATTCCTTATATTAAAATTTATAATTGTCAAACTTACTTTACCATTTTAGTATAGAAGAATTACAAGAAATAAACTCATTACATTGTAATTAAAGGTAATATTGCATGTTTATATTTTTTATGTCAACTGCGCAGAGCACATGTTCTGCAGGAATTCGCAACGAGCCGAGTACGTCCTTCGATTGCTCATTAATATGATTATAATTTGTAATTAACGTAAAGGTGCACTAGCTCATTACAACTAGGTACTTAAAGACTTTTAAAACTTTCTAATGTTACCAGTAGCTTTTTAATCGAACAATAGTAATTTGTGATTATTTCCTAGATAGGTTTCGAAGAGAATATCAACCAGCTCTAGGTTACATTAATTGATTAGGGGTAGAAGTTTAATATAACTGCCATTCCCTTAACAGGCTAGCCCACTACCACCTTATACTGCATCTTCACTGACCACCAGGTAAAATTACAGTCAATGGCTGACTTGTAGTGAAAAAAAGCAATCTTTGAAATGTTTGATTTTTAGTAGCGGAACAACTAGTGGCTCTATAATAATTATTTCGTTCGTTTCGAAACAGATATACTTACAGTAGCCATGCATTTAAGAATAGATTTTGTGAAGGACCTAAACCTTTTTATCCAACTAATTGAAGTCTAACACAATGCGTTTTCTGATACGGCGTAGTCAATCCGGCATCTTCTGAAACATCTTTGCAATATCCCACTACTGGGATCAGGCCTCTTATCTAATAGAAAAGAGGTGTTAACATCTTTCACCCTCCACGCTACTCTAACGCTCTGACCTGGTGGGTTATTCCGGTTTGCCTTTTTCTACCTGCTGACAGTTATTTAGAAGGAAAGCCGGCTGGACAACGGCTACGTAATTGAGTCCCGTTGAATATTGGATAGAAGCAGGCGTTACTTTGCAAAAATCCATGATATGGATGAAACCGGAGCATCCTCATGAGATGTTGACTTTACAATCACCATCCTGAGGATGCTCCGGTTTCGGAGCGAAACGTGCGTAGAGGGTACATTGCCGAAGATCTGTTTGGTGTGGAGTATAAGGATTAAAGAAATTATAAATTACACCATACAGATTCTCCTGTTCGCGGAGTATAGCAAATTAAGCTTAATTTTCTTAATAAAGAGTCCCGTTGACACTTTTCGGGTAAGGAACCCTTCGTACGACGGAATTCATCAATATAGAAACACCGCCCTTATAAAATCCACCCGCCTGAAACACGAATAATCATGTGCTTAGTCTAGGAACAATACCTTTATTAAACGTTGAAGATGTACAGTTCCATGCACTCCCTCAAAAATCTTTTATACCAATAAAGCATTTATCACAATGCGATTGGGGCCATATTTAAGTGCAACATTACTTCATTTGGAAAGCAGGGCCGAGTGTATCCGAAAGTGAATCGATCTTATTATAATATAAATCGAAAATTCCCGTGAGTGACGTCCGCACATTCGAGCTGGCAATTAAAAGGGGTGGCTGCCATCCATCATGGAGGATTAAGGGGACACTATTATTATTAGCGGCCGCCGATAACCGGTTTAATCCGGTTTTTGTTCGGCTATTTTCGCCGATTCTACGATAGGGTATTGTTATACAAATAAGCGTGATTTGAGCATTCTATGTTAGGCTTGTACCCGCCGGCGACTTATAGCATGCATTTTATGCTTAGCCGAGAATAAATATTTATGGCAAAAAAATCGAGCTTTTTTACCACACTCAGCGTGATGAATTACATACAAATCCGTTTAGGAATGGATAAATGAATTACAATCTTCCAATCGTCTACATACACTAGCATATTTATAAAAAACGTTTTAGTGCGTTTTTAAAATCTATACTAGGCTTTATCTACCTCTCGCTGAGGCTACATATAATATCTTGGGGATCGTTTTTGACCCATCAAACTAAGATTTGTCTCAATCTGATCGAGACCTCTACATAACAGACTCTTAACAGAAAAGCAAACACATTATTTTCCCGTGAAGCCTTTGTACTTTTTTGCCGTTTAACAACTTTCGCTTTGGAGAACAATAGGAAGGGAACAAACATTAGGTTAAAAGTTGTTCTGTTCCATTTTTAATTTATTACTCTAATCCATTGATTCAATTCTATTTGTAAGTATATTGGTCAAATCATTTCGATAAAGTTTTGGAATGTTGCTCTGATACTAACACGAGGCATACATCGTTCCGTCCTTGTCATCCGCCATCTGACAGAGACACCTATATTTTTAATGTGGCGACAATAATAAGATAATGCTCCAACGTCGCGTAGTGAAATCATTTTGGCACAGGCTAGACTTGTTGGGTTTTTAGAATATTCTAGAACTCTTCCGAATTCTAAAAGACGCGGTTATTAAAGTGAAAGAGCGTTTATGTTCTTTATGCTTCTTCATTCACGTATCAACGGTTTCATAATATATCATGGATTTCCGCAAAGTAACGCCTGCTTCTATCCAATGATAATAATACGTGAAACCATGCACCGTTCACCTTACATCCCCATCCCCATTAGCTTCCCACGACATAACTGTACAGTGTTGTGAAGATCTTGCATTCAGCTCTCGTACGGAACCCGCGTAACTTAATTACGTGCCCACAATGCCGCGTGATTGGCCCACGGACGGAATCCTAATTCGCCCAATTCAAGCGCACACTCGTGGGTACGATGTTTTGGTTGTTTTTGTAGCTACATTCGTGGTTTTCTCTACTTTCATGTGCCGTCTGTGCAACGAACACGGGAAATTGTAGAATTTAAGATTTTATACTCCGCTGGCAAAGTTTAGCGTTTATTTTTATACTAGCTGTTGCCTTCATTATTAGACCACGTTTATTACAGTTTTTACAAAACCCGTGGGCACAGTCTGTTTTCCTGGGATAAAAGGTAGCCTATGACACTCTCTGTCCTTTCAACTGACTCTATGCCAAAAACAATTAGGGCGAAGAGAAAGGAAAAACAAACACAATGCAAAAGGTATGTACAATATTAGTGACACACGGACATTTTATCCTATAGACTGCGTTGCATTTTATGCACTGGAATCGCAATGAGAAAAAAAACAATGTAAATCAATCGATTGAACTGGTCCGGCAACGTTTCCAAGGTAGTAACTAGATGAATAACCACTTGAGCCAGTGAACCCCTGGAACAGAAGTCGCTGTCCCAGTCAAAATATCTATATTCAATTAGGCCCATAGATGGCACTTTTGATGCATGAGAAATGTGTACACGGTAGTGAGATGATGGCGATAACCATATTCGTAAACTTAAAACTAAAGCTATCAGGGTTCTAACGCGTCCTGGGCTAAGAAGAAGCCAACAACAAACTGGGTGTTCTTTTTTGCTAATACCATCTCACATTGTCATTTGAAATTATTAGAAGAGCAACCTGATTAGAGCTATAATTTACACCCAAGCTTTTTTATCGATTACGTAGTCCTTTATACTAAGCATAAAAGAACTTTTCTATAAGCTTAAGTTTATTACAAACTTTGAACTTTTTAAGAGACATCTCCAAGATGTCAATGGGTAGTTTATTTTAATTTTTTAGTTTGTTTATAACTATAACAAGCACCCGGGCATTACCTACCTAAGAATCGTTGCTCTTATCTTAAGCACACTGGCCTGCAGCGTAGGTTTAAGTAGCCACTCTTTCCTATGGGAGAGTTGGTCTGTGCCAATCATTTTAACTGTATGCCAGTTTGTTGGTATCAGAGGGTAACACAAAAAAAGTTGTGCACATATCTGGATAGGACTATTAAAGTTAAGTCATACTTATATTAACTACTCTTGAAGTTTAATTCAAATCAATTGAGTAAACGGGAAGGCATGCTGTGCGCCAGCCTGATCTGGTTTAGACGTTGGTGAAGCGAGGGGCATATCTAAGCCATTTGAATTTTTAACCGAAAGATGTTATAATTTAAATTATGGTGTACATCAAGTTCCTTAAGGTCTGTACTACTGTTACTACATAACCATGTTTTAATAAAAAAGCCCCTACACGGCAAACACTGACAGCTTTGTCGTGCTCAAGCATAATTAAAACTTAAAATCAAGTCAAGTTTTCATTCAAGTTTAAAAATAGCCCAAAAAATGTCGGCTTCTTACCCTCAGCTTTTATCTTTACTTATTTTATTCTGCTTACTTGCTAAGATATACGGAACTTCTTAAATATGTATATGCATTGTTAGTAATAATACCTAAGTATACCTGTGAATAATCAACAAAATAAATAAAACAGAGCTCTGATGAGAAAATACACCCAAACCGCGAAAGACAGCAACATGAAACTTTGACAACGTGTCTATTCTTAAGTTATAAAATAAGGGACTTCCAAAATACCTACAATAGTAAATAAGGGTTCTGTAAGTCTTGGTGAATAAGTTAGGTATAATCCTGGATATAATTGTATGGTATCCTGAACGTGAAATCCCCACTTTGTTCTCCATCATCAAGTCGCTGACAACAGCTCTCTTCCGTTAGGAACCTTATTCTTATTACATACACATAACTCGAAGACTCGGTGAACGTTGGGCTCCAAAGGTTCTGGAATGGTAACCCCACACCAGTAAACCAAGTTTTGATCGGCCGTTAGGCCTCCAACAGGGTGGACAGACGACATCAAACGAGTCTCTGGATGCCGCTGGAAACGAGCGGCCCTTGGATTTTGAATTCCCTACAAAAGACCTATGTCCAGCAGAGCACGTCAACGTATGTTTTAAATAAATTTTTAAAGATATTATGGTATATTTATAAAAAAATCGCTCTAAATACACTTAAATACACTACATAATAATAACATAGCCTACCTTATTCCACGTATGTCGTGCGCTGCATCGATTCAACACGCAGGAGTCTCTACCGTAAATATTTGTCTATGGAACACCTTCCCAATTGTTCATTACACCTGCCCCACCGAGCTAAAGTCACTGTTGATTCATTGACTATAAAGCTTATTATTGTTTGAACACATAGGTTGTAAGTCCATCGACGTGTCCTGTTTGCAGAGTCCAAACAAAAGACTACTGGATAACGATTGTTTAACTTTGATAGCTATTTTTAAACTGTTAGGTTTATATGTTTAGCGTGTCTATGTTTTTTGTTCTACTTTATCTAAGTTATACTTTTAGCTTAAAGTAACTATTAAGTTTATTGTTTATTTGTAAGATATAAAAGCTATACGTTATTAGTATGACTAAATAGAGTAGATAAGTAAGTAGTAAGTATTCTAAAGTTAAATAGATTAGTTATCATTTTAAAACGCGCGTAAACTACCTATATTTTAAATGGCTCTAAAAGAGATCTAAACACCACTTGAAAGTACTACGAAAACCTATAATAAAGCGTATACGAGTAAATAAGTATTTACTATTTAGTCTAAAGTAACAATAGGCCACTGAAAATTCTGCCAATTCAGTTCGAATTTATCCCTGAATAACATAGTCTTAAGCACCATTTCAGTTTCATAATATTACGGAATTCTACTGCAATAAATTATACAGTTCGGTAATAAACACTGCAGTGAAGTTCCGGAACTTTTTTGTAATCGGAACGTGTTGTAATGTTACCGTAGTTTTGGGCGGGCGGCGCGCTCGCTGGTCGCCGAGCGAGTGAAGTTCCGCCCGCCCTAGCACCGAGCGCTACGGTGCGCGTATTGTATGAACGTAGGGATTGTTGTATGCACGTATAGTTCTGAATAATGATGGAACGACCCGTGCCTCGGAGAACACGTTAATCCCTGGGTTCCGATTATTAACACTGACTCTGTGATAATAGTAGTTAAAGCCCACCAATCCGCACTGGAGCAGCATGGCAGCAGTGGGATGTTAATAGTTCACGGATAGTGCTAGACAATAAGTTTGCTCTCGTGATTTTAGACTTTACTGATTATTGTTAAACTAAACGTGAAAAACTATTATAAGTACTTAGAAACGTCAAGTCTGTCTGTGTATGTAACTACCACCGGTACGGAAGGCAGATTCTACCTAGAAGAAGCCGGCAAGAAAATCAGCAGTAGTTCTTTTCAACTTAATCATTTTTAGTAATAATTATAAAATCTTGTCTGAACGTGGAAATGGAATATTCAAAATGGATATCTCAGGATATGAAGTATATAAATTTAAGATAAGTTTCCTATATTTCAATATACTTAAGTTGAAAAATTATTACGACGCTGGGCCCTTGAAAATAATTAATAAAAAAATAAAAAGTTTTTAAATAATTGTTTCTCTAACCAATGAAAGACAGAGGTGATTCAAAGGTAAATATATAGCCGGAGCGTTTTACGAGCACGACGTCGATTATCAGGTTTATCAAGGGGCAATAAAGAGTGCTGGGTACAAATCGTAACAAGCTTTTAATTCGATTGGGGCCCTTTACGGTAGTTTTATGGCGCGCAATCGGTGGTAACTTCATAACCCACCCTCGCGCTACTCGCTGTGCGCTTACAAGGTTATAACCTCATGTAAATATCATTTTGGAGGCTATAGTTGTTGATGCATATTTTGATAACTTCTTCTGGCGAAATGTCTGTACAAGCAATGAACTTTTGTTATACAAATCGGGATAGCTCGTAATGTGACACTGCAGTACATAATGTAAGTTGTTTTGGTAACTTCTATTTTTAAAATGGGCACTGAATAACATAGATTTAATCATTGATTTAATATATTACTATCGCTTGACCACAGAACCATTAATATTATATGTTAATAGTATTTAATATGTTACTATTCAGTGCTTATGATGTTTGACATTTGATAAGTGCTCTAAGGCCTTATATGAATTTTTTGACCAACTCCCTGGCCTGTCTTAGTCGGTGGTTCCCCGGGCGTCTAACAAAGCCAACAAGGGGGAAATGCCGTGGTGGTTTTTAGTTTAAGTATACCCCTTAAGAAAAGGGGATTTTTGAATTAAAGGTGACACTAGCCTCTACCAAATCAACGTACAGAAAATTCAGAAATTGTGAATTCCCGAAACCCCGTAGCTCCCACTTATAATACCACAGAGCTCACCACCAAACCAGGAAAGTCATCTTCACAACAGTAGGCTCTCAATAAAAGTATTCAACAAATCTCTTTATTATTTTCTAATGGCCCCGTGGCCGCAGATGGTCTGACATTTCAACAAAATGAAGAATAGCTGAGTAAATGGCAAGTGTGCACTTAAATCCAATAAGACGTAATAAGACAAATAATTCCCGCCTCGAATCCCCGAAGCCGGCCACCCCGCGTCCAATCCTGCAATAATCCCTCTCAGGGTTCCTGACATATTTTTAATTAAATGCCACTTAGAAACGCCTTGCGGCTTCCAGCCATTGCCTGCAGGCCTTCATTCGACTGTGATTCTTTCATCCTACGCGATAAAGGCGAAACTCGTATTGCCCAATCTGATTGCAGCTATCTATGTGTGGAGTGTGAATTCACTAACTTTCAGATAAATGCAGTTAGATCGAAAGTTTTACTAAAGCATTTGGTGAATTTCAATTTTAGTTTTGCACCAGTAACAGATAGTTTTAGAATCATTTTAGTGTGGAAATTAAAGAAACAATTACAATAGGCTAGATGGTGACGCGACTTGTGTATTGTCGTAAGGTCAGTAGTCGTAAAATATTTATAATGAAAAATCATCTAGGTGTAATTAAGTAGAGGTCCAATTCGTTAACTTTAAGATAAATGCAGCTGGAATATTAAAACTTTCAGTATTTGGTGATTTTAGTTCAGCACACTATAAAACAAAAATGAAGCAAAAATATAAAATTAAAATAAAAGACAAAAAGAGAAATGCATCGGCCGGGAATCGAACCCGGGCCGCCCGCGTGGCAGGCGAGCATTCTACCACTGAACCACCGATGCTTATACATAAACGATAAATAAGTGAATCGGTATGATTGTATTCAAATATTAATTGTATTTTTAAACCTACAATAATAGTGAGTAATAGTTAAACCTGTATATTCAGCTGTTTGTTGAATACGTCAAAGGTAACCTTGAACTCAGTATTATAAATAATGTATTAAACTGTTATTCACTATCTATTTCAACACTAATACTTCAAATTGCATAACTTGAAAAAACATTCATATATGCATATACTTACTTATTACGCAAATACAGTAGCTGTTTGATAAGGAATGGTTATTTGGGTCTATAAGTGGAAGGTCCCGGTTTTTATACCAGGCGATGGTTAATTTTTTAAATTGCTCAGTTGATCCGAACACAGCCGACGCTAAATCCGCCTCTCGGACCATACCTG
This sequence comes from Pararge aegeria, assembly GCF_905163445.1. NCBI lineage: Eukaryota > Metazoa > Arthropoda > Insecta > Lepidoptera > Nymphalidae > Pararge > Pararge aegeria. The sequence continues at coordinate 524,784 of NC_053195.1, read as the reverse complement.
ACTCAAATTATAAATTATATATCTTTTCCAAACTCTGGCAACGAATCCATTCCCTCTCACAGGCCACAGCGCATACTGCTACGCCAGAAAGGTGTTTTTATAGAACTTCTAAAACTATAGACTATCAAGATGCTAGTGATTAACATGTTCCGAATGATTGAATCGAGTCCCCAGCAACTAGCGTCTATTTTCATAACTTCAAGATCGATTTTATAAATTTAAAATGCATATAAAAAATTACGGAACCGACAGGATTTGAACCTGGCCGCGAGTCGCAGGTTCAAATCCTGTCGGTTCCGAAGTTTTTTATATGCATTATAAATTTCTAAAATTGATAATTCCTCCAAGTGTAGATAAAAACACAAATAAAAATTATAAAAATTTCAAGATCGATGTTTCAATATATGTAGTAATAAAACGGACCAAGCAGATGGTCCATCTGATGGGAAGTGGACCCATTGCCTATAAACAGAGCAATATTTCGCGTTGAGTGCAAGTTCCACGCCCTACAAAGTGCCACCCTTTGCCCATCAAACTAAAGCGTAGGTTTTAAGGCTGGCGTGCATGTGATTAAACCAAGCCCTTGAGACCAGAAGACCAGTGACGGAAAAAGGCATGTCATTGATCCTTTGCGACGAGCTCTGTCACAAAAAGCTCTAGGTTCCTATAAGTACTAAGTAGGTGCTTAGTTCTCTCTGTCACGTGACCAGGCGATGTTGTATAGAAAGTCAGAAGCACGATAGCGCGGCAGGTAGCCCCATGAGAATAACGTATCAAGCCAAGCTATCGGAGCCCTCTTTACGTAAGTGCATTAGAAAGGCAACAGTCCGCAATGAGTAAAGATTTGAATTTTAAGCGAGTAACGTATGAACGTGTCCATAAGAGATTTCCTTGATATATATTGCTGACAAAAAATGTTGACTTACATTCCAATGATCTCATTAAAACACCGCAAGGTATTTTTTTTTTCCTCTAAAAGTTAGCCCTTAACTGCAATCTCACCTGGTGGTAAATGATGATGCAGTCTAAGATGGTAGCGGTCTAACCTGCTAGGGAGTTTGGTAGTCATCGGTTTGTACGCGACATCGCACTGGAACATTAAATCGCTTAGCGGCACGTCTTTTTCATAGGGTGGTAACTAGCTACTCCCAAAGCCCACCAGACCAGCAGAGAGAAAATTCAGAAATTATAAATTTGAAAATTCGGATACCGGGAATCGAACTTGCGACCTTCTTAAATTCACAGCGCTCACCGTTTCTCCAGGGAGGTCGTCAAAGACTTACGGATCGGATCTGAAATCTTAAAATTAGTTACTAGCTACTTAGTTAATAGCCCGCAACTTCCTCAGCGTTGTTTCGGTTATTTAAAAATCCCACGGGCTCCATTTATTTTCCTGATATAGAAGGAGTGCCGGGTAACGGTATCTGTCTTCGGGATGCTATGTATGCAAGCTATGTATAAGCAACAAAGGTTATTTTTTAATTTTAACTGAAATCTTTCTCAGGGTCTTATCCGGTATCCAACGTCCCTCTTTGACGGCGGAATGGCGCAGTAGGAAGTGACCCTGCTTTTCGAGTCTAAGGCCGTGGGTTCGATTCTCACAACTGGGAAATATTTGTGTGTTTATAAATGTTTCTCAGTGTCTGGATGTTTATCTGTATATTATAAGTATTTTTGTATATTATTCATAAAAATATTCTTCCTACACCCATTACACAAGTTGCGCTCACGTTGGGACTAGATGGCGATGTGTGTATTGTCGTAGTATATATATTTATATTTTTTTAATTCCTTGTATCTCCAGGATGTGAGCTAAAAATTTTATGCTAAAACTGTTGCTCACCTTCTTCATCCGTGGTTATTAAGATTTATGGAATAAAAAGTAGCCTATGTTACTTCCGTCCTTTCGACCAACTCTATGCCAAAAATCAAGTTTATTGGTTGCCTAGTTAGGGCGTGAAAGAAGGACAAACAAACACACTTTCACATCTATAATATTAGTTAGGATTTCATTAAGATCAATGTAGTGGTTAACTCGGAAACAAATTATAAAAAAAGCACTTTTGTGACAGTTTTTAACTAGGATCTAGTTTCTAGCCGACTTACAAAAAAGGAGGCGGTTCTTAAATTGGTTGTATTTTTTAAGTTTGTTACCTACCTCAGAACTCGGTCATTAATAAACCGATTTGAGAAATTATTATTTTGTTTGAGACGGTATACTTCCCATGTGGTCCCATTTTCGTCAGGGCATCTTGTTGAAATTGAGGGAACTCTTCAAACATTATAGAGACACCACCAATATTTATTTCTTGGTTTTTAGTTGTTTAACAAAGTCTGATCTTTTAGGGCGAAGTTTTGTTTATAAATAAGTTAAAGTTTTTGTAAAGTTTTCAAGTCGAAGATAAAAAAGTCGACAGAAAGTGCAAGTCTTTCCATGTATCAACAAATGAAAGAAAGAAAGAAAGAAAGAAAGAAAAACTTTATTTGGATATACACACACTAGAATTAAAATACAACTTAATAGTCTACACAACAATTATTATAGGAACGGTGTGATCCCAAAATGGTCTTCACTCAGCATGTTTGCAGTGCCTGTTAAGACACAGCGCTGATCTTCCGTGAAGCCAGACGTGACGTTTGGACGGTAGGCACTGTCTGTCAAATGAACGCAGTTTAAGCAATAAAACAATATTCTATTCTATTCCAATATATAGTAAATAGATATACTTTCACATTAACATCAGTATAGATGAGTTTAATGCTCAACCCCCTAGGGCCGACCACGACCAGTCTCGTAAGACCGAAGGGACTAGGAGAACAAAATATAGTGACATTAATATTTTAATATTTCTATACGCAGCCATGCTTTATCGAAAAGATCGCGAGGATTGGTGAAAAAGTGAAAACTTTTAGGCGGAAATAGTGAAAACTGAAAAGCGTAAAATTCATATCGAACTGATCGAAGCGAATCAACATCGGACATCGGCTATCGAAATATTCGCTCTTTATTTCAATACAAACCAAAATAAACCCTGCACTAGAGAGGAGACTCAGTAACTACGCAAAGTCTGCTAAAGTACCGGCCCAAATGATCAGAATGCTTTTAAGATGACTTTTAAGTGAACGTCTCCAAACTGGATCTAAATCGTAATATTCGTTTCGTTCCATAGTTGGCAGCTATAACTTGATGAAGAATCGCTCTGATTTGGAAAAGGTGCGACAGGACGTGGAGTTACACAATCGGCAATTAAACTTTAATGACCTTGTATTCGAGAGAATCATAGTCCTGTCGTGACCACGATCCATGCAACTGGGTCGAAATATCGACAAATCCCATAACATTATCGTGGTATGTACCCAATGAACTATTTTTAAGAAAGAGCCATAGTTGCAACATTATTGCTATTTAACTACCAATTACTACTTAAAACATCATCTAACTCCAGCCCTCGACTAGGGTCTAGCGCAATCAATTCGACCCGAAGACTAGGATGACGACCGATATGCAACGCAATCAACATGCCCTTCAAGGTAACCATTCCGCCATCTCTTGCCCTCTCTTGGCCGTGCTGCTTGATGAATATGTACCGACTCGACGCCGGCGCCTCGACTCATTGAGCACTCATAATAAAAAAAACTGTTTCTCAACGCGACTACGTTTTCACATTTCATTTGGTCGGAAAATTTAGTTTCATTAAACTCGCGAAGGAAATATTTAAAGGAGAACTTTTCCAACTTTGCGTCGCAGCGCCGTTTGTTTAAAACATTAATGTAAGAATTCAATACGAATCGAAAGAAAAGTGCTAGAAAACTGAATGTAACAGTTCCGTAATGGTGCCTACTGGACAACTTTATAAAATATTATTTTAATATTGATATAGAAAAATGGATCTGGATCTTTCTTCAAATGAAAACTTTGTTTTGTTACGTACTTTTTTTTCTTCTAATTCAGTAAGTTTTACCATAAGTTTATTATTACACGTAAGTTTTCTGACCATAAATAATAACATGCGAGGAGAACCATATGCAAGATCGATATATATATACATATATGCAATAATAGAAAAAACAGTATCATACAAAAACTGTCCGTAATTAAAAAAAAATGGCCGGCAAATATATAAAAACACAAAGAGCTGTATATATACACAAATACTTTGATTTTTTTTTTCAATTTTGTGGCCAAATGGTTTAGAGGTGTTGAACATTTTTAGCATAGGCAGTGAAGGCATTCTATAATTTTCTTGACTTTTATCAGGTTTCATATTTTTCTACATGAAGACCACTTACATCTATGCATACGCAATTAATAATAGTGCGATACAGAAATGTCTCATCTTTTTTTTGTATACTATATGTATTATGCAGAAGTAATTTCTTTTTGATTGGTGGCCATCTTGTTTTCTTTAAAAATTTAAAGTTCAACAGTTAAAGTTCTGGCAGCTGGTCCTTTTAAGTCTTTTGACACAATACAATACCTCTAACGATCCAATCATAACTTACAATCTATTTATATTTATTTGACGGCCGATTGGCGCAGTTTGCAGCAACCCTGCTTTCTGAGCCCAGGGCCGTGGGTTCGATTCCCACAACTGGAAAATGTTTGTAATGTTGTAGTATATTTATTTGTAAACGTACACAACCGGCTCAAAATTTTGAAATAAAAATACATACTTGTGCACGGTTTGATAGTGATGCCAATTGTGATTGCCCAACTTTAAATCAAGTTTCAACAATCAAGTACCTCGGTGTGATGCTAGATTACCGTATGACTTGGTATGCTCATATAGATTTAGTATCCAATAGAATTAGAAAATTAATATGGATATTCAAATATCTCAGGCATATAGCTTCAAAAAAAATTCTCAACACTGTTTATTTAACTCTTGCCCAATCAGTTGTATCTTATTGCATTACTGTATGGGGTGGTGCAGCCAAAACTAAATTTCTGGAGCTAAAGAGAGCCCAAAGATCTCTTTTAAAAGTAATGCTCTTTAAACCTTATTTGTTTTCTACTTCACAACTTTATTCCATCACTGGGTTGCTTACTGTAAGAAAGCTTTATATTTCAAGCATAGTTCTTAGAAGGCACAAAACTTTACCGTTTATAGCTACCAGTAAACGAAATAGATATTGTGCAGCTAATTCATTTAAAACCAAAACTGCCTTTGCGCGGAAACAATACTTGTCGCAATCAAACTATCTGTGTAACGTGATTAACAGGAAACTTAAAATATACCCACTAGGATTACATAAATGCAAAGAAGTTTTAAATAAGTACCTTTTATCACTAAATTATGATGAGGTGGAATCTTTATTAGAACGTTTTATATAAAATTGAATTTATCAATCGTGAATTTTCACAAATTCTGTCTTACACAAACTTTGATCACGCACACACAAACATACACACACACACACACACACAAACACAAACATACACACACACACACACACACACACACACACACGCATGCACACACGCATACTTATTTTGTATATTATAGGTTGTTATTTTTTTATTATCATTTAAATGTCTTTATAACATGTCTGTCCTTTTGTATATCATTTTATCTCTTGTTTTGTTTGTTTACCTACCTTAATTTTAATGTAATTTGTTAAGTTTATTTTAATTGTAATGGAAGAGCGGAGTCTTCTGACACAGGGGTAGTAATACTACTCTTAAAAGAAGGCTTCAGCGATATATTGATGCCACTTTGTTTCTTACCGAAATAAACTATTTTTATTTTTTTAATTTTTTTTTTTATTTATGTATTATTGATTTATTAATCTATGAACAACCTGCCACAGTCATCCTATAAACATAAAATACCCAAAGTATTTCTGAATTTGAATTTAATTAGGTCGTAAATGAAAATAACGACACGTTCTGACTCAACACGTGTTGGTCTGGCGTGCTATATCTAATCCACTTAGCGAGTCCGTAGATCCGGAATATTCTGAAATTCAATCGACGCCAGGCGCTTGCATTTCGACGACATCGACTAGGTAGGGTAATGGGATTACGGTAGCCTTAGTGCATGATTTGCCCGCTCGCAATCGAGGAGTCGTTTTCGAGAATGGATTCTAAGAACATTGGAGTAAAATGGATCTAATTTGAATTACGTTAAAGCTCAAATTTGCTTACTATTGCTTAGCTCGGGCTTTTGACAGATCGTTCGTAAAGCGAAAATTAGAAGTATAGGATTTGCGAATCCAAAACAAGTTTTTTTATAGTAAAATTGATGGACACATCACATGGTAAGTGGAAAACCATCGCCTATAAACAGAGCGTACGGCGTAGGTGTTAAGCCTCATGTGCCCAATTACACCGGCAACCACGCCCTTCAGACCGAAACTCAGCATTATAACAATACTGCTTAGCAGCAGAAATAAGCATGACGATAGTAGGTACTTCCACGGACGAGCTGCGTCACAAAACGCTCTACTACTACTGTCTTGACATTAGGTCCGTTTTACTGTAATGACGGTAATGACGGTAATGACTCCTCGAAGGCGAGCGAGCATATCTTGTACTAAGGCTGCAGCTGTCGTGTTTGCCGAGACTGTAACGAGGCGCCCGAGGATCGCCAATCCTGCTGTATCAATACAGGGGTTGATTCTGCCTACTGGAGGGAAATGTTCCCTGGGTTTAAATGCCGTCACTGGGGAATTTTGTATCTTTTTCTTATTATTCAACTTCAAGCTGAAACTTGAAGTGGTCTTGGCTACAATCTTTTTATGTGGTGGTGGTTCAAGTAGGTCTGAACCGTCAAGTGTGACTTTTTTTAATGACTCTTTCAGCGGTTCAGAAGACAGGTTCTACGGAGAAGAAACGGGCAAGAAACTCAGCTGTGGCTCTGGTCCACCATAAACAAATTACATTTTAACATACATTTTTCTATCTTGTCAGGGATGACATCCAAGACGGAGGCTTCCAAGCCAACTTGACATTAAAAAAAACCATCAATGGGGAAGAGCACTGTCAATTAGTTTCATTACAACCCTAGGGTTGTCATTGTTACAAACAAACTGTCAATCTCCTTACTATTCGTACTTTTTGTTACTTATTCTATTTAAGACATTGTGGATTATTGTGGACATACAACAAAGCATGATTAAATAAAATATAAAACAAAAATAAAAATTAAATCAAACAATTATAAGAGTTTTGGGACATATGATAAGTGTATAGTAATAAACTATAACTTAAAAATACATAAATATACCCATAACTCGAGATTGGTGACCAATGACAAGTAACAAACACACATCGCTCGCTGCTTAAAATATTTCAGTAATCTTCCACATGGTAGAAGAACAGACAGACAAAAGAAAATTGGAATTGTTTCTTGTTATTTATAAGTAGGTACAGTTGTTGTTAAGAGTGAAGAATAATTTAATTTGAGTTAACTTGTTTTTTGTAATAACTTGTTTAACAATAATTAAATGCATCGCTTTAGAATGGCCAACGACAGTGTGCAAATTTTCAATTAATTCAGTCATTCAGTATATCATTCAATATATCATTTACAATACTAATTTAAACGGTTACTTTTTAATTCACCCTTTAAACAGGTTTTAGAGTTCCGCAATCCGTTATTACCAATTTTACTTTACCCAAAAAAAACTTTTATAGTGAAAATGTTAGACGCAGATACCGTGCGGATTCATACGGTTAAAACCTCTAAAACCTCAATCCAACTAGCCACCAATTTCAATCTCCACCATATTGAAAATATTTTTTGCTCGTGGACCGATGTTCAGCATTAAAAGAGTCTTCCTAAACCCGCTTACACCAGTTTCAATTCTATCTGCAATCGTGGCAGTGTAAACAGTGAAGCAATCACTGGCACCCGGGTGCGGGTGCCCGCACATTATACTCGTCGTACAAGCCGTACGCCGAACCGACCGCACGTAAGGTATTGTAAAAGATCTTCGAAATTCTATTGAAAAAATATCTGTTTTTAAATCTTAAACACGTATTTGTAGAAAGGGTCCCCCGAAAGGAAGGCCGAAGACCTAACCACTAGGCTATTACCACTGTGGATCACATATGCTCAAAAAACCCTTCTATGAAAGAGTAGGCCTATCTCCAGCAGATAAAGGTGATGATGAACTCAGCTTAAGTTAAGGCAAAGATTTTGCAAGTAGCGTTCAATGCTACATCATGTGTTGGTATCCAGTAAACCAGTATAAGTAGTCACTGCTGTAATGCATGTTACAAAATAGATGAGTGTGCTAAAAAAATATAGATAATGAGAGGCCCAGGTAGTCATATATTCACTTCAATACCCACAATGTTCAGGATGGCACTTAGATCTTACATTAATTAACAGTATTATTGAAGCTAAATACCTAGTTTCTTAGCAGTAATCATTTATTCTCATGACTATTATTCTTCCTTCCTATTAAAGTATTCATTTTATAAAAGAAATCTTTTAAGCCCACCAACCTGCTTTAGAGCAGTGTTGTGGGTCTGTACTCTATAAACCTGACTTTCCAAGGAGTGAAATAAAACAACTGGACTGACTCTAATACTGTATATTAAGCTTCTCTATAATTCATATTACTTGTTACCTTCAAATGACTCTACAACCAGTTCGGAATGCTGTCTTCGGCAGAGAAGACCACTGGCAAGAAAATCTACCGTTGCTCTTTTATTCAATCAATTAAAACAAGACTTATAAACACAATTACAACATTATCATATGTTATAACGCTAGGCCCTTTGATACAAGACATATAAGACAGGTCAAACATAACTACTAGGATCACTTATAACATCAGGACTTATGAAACAAATTGTTTGTATAGAGCAACCTATGCTACATAAGCTATCTGTATGAAATAATGCTAGGGCTCCATATATGATACCTGAATAACCCAAAGGATATAAGAGATATACTTATCTGATGCTACATCAGGTACAACCATAGTACCAACAACTTATCTCAACTCCATCACCAGAATATACGACTCTTGTTTTGCCACAACAATATTTCGTTAAGTATGTCGTTTCCATTATAAATCATCTATTCCCAATTTGTAACGTTCTATCCATAATACTTTACTTAATCTTCTATTCTCAATTCATTAATTTTAATCCGTGCTAACTTTTCTTTCCCGCCAAATCTAACTTGTCAAACTCGCGTCTCCCGCCATAGATCCTATACTTTTATTTGACAGTCTACTAAAGTCCATTATTCTATTTTCAATACATTATCAATGAGTATACAAACTATGATTTGTTGATATATTTAATATAATCATCGTGTTTATCATAGATAAAGTGCTGTAATTCCCTATTTCCTAACAAGTGCTTACTCGGTATAATAAGAAACTGGTATTTTAAATGAAGTAAAGTAGCCGGCCAACCCGAACTTTTCTCCTATGAGAAAGAAGTTTGTTTGATCGACAATTATATAAAAGAAGCCGCCGATGAAGGATGAAAGACAAAAACGTATTGTATTCTGAATGCGTTACGTGCGGCGCGTACTACAGACATATGTACGACGGGCTCGTCCGGGCTGGTCGGAACCCGGGCGGGTCCCGCGGGAGCGCCGCCGGCCGCACGCCAACTCTAATTCCATTTGGAGACCGTTTCGATTGAACAAGGGTGTCTGCCGTCGCGCATCCGTCTACATATCTATTTACAGCGATATATACCTGCATTTTCACACTTAAGTTCAATCGACTTCCAAAAGGTTATCGACCAGGTCCCATTTAAATTTTATGAGGATTGAACGAAGATTTTTAAATTGCAACTACTACCTACTTCCTATATACTCGGCTAGACAAGTTAGAAATAGGGAATTATGCCGACAGGGCTATTTATGTAAATAAATATAATAGTATATTGTAATTGAAAACGTTTGTTCCACAAGTTCTACCTTTTAAATAAATATCCGCACAAATCCGCAATTTTTCGGTTGCCCTAGTAATCCGTGACTCATTTAATCTTTGTGATTGTAGACCGCGCATCCATCTGTATATTATAAGTATTCATGTATATTATTTATAAATAGGCAGCAGTCATCTTAGTACCCATAACACAAGCTAAGCTTTCTTTGGGGCTAGATGGCATTGCGAAGTATATTTATTCAATTATTATACGAAAAAAATAAACTCCTGCAACGATTGTGATGTGGCACATAATCTCACATCCTGGAGATGGACATTGAACGAGTTTTTGTCTCGCAAAAGGAAGTGAGAAACATTCCCACAGGATGTAGGAAGATACTATTTGTTAACAGTGCACAAAGCTAATAGGACGAATCCCGTAAGATTTCATTAAAATTGCCACAATTCGGGGGCGAATTTCGGGCCAAAATCTTCATATTTTTATATGTCTGAAATTATTGATCCCAGGAAAAAGTTGTGTAGCAAAAGTGTTTTATTATCCTGAATGTCTTTCATGTTTTATCCGGATAGCCTACGCTTATCATACTAGCGTTCTACATTTTGCAGGTAATTGCACAGTCGAGTTACATCATGTCATCGCATGCACATGTTAATTTCACTTACTAAAATCTAAGAACTGCGCTTAGTATTAAACATGCGTGCTTGCAACCGCAATGCTTTTTTGTATCGATACATTGTAATTTTAAAGCAAATTTGACCTAATTTTATTCAACTTAGAGCCGCAAATTCTGTAATCCTGTTTGTTTATGTTGCAGAGCGCTTGCTGTAGAAGTGTAGACGAATTTAAGATTTAAAACAATGTTTATAAATTCCAATATACACTAACATTACAGAAGTCGTAGAAATCGTCCTTCGATTATGAGCGTACAAATCTGCATAGCGTATCTGGTATGTGCCGAATAAAGTCAAGTCAAGTCAAGTCAAGTCTGCTTATGGTGAGTTGGCTAAAATAGATTGGTCAGAGTTACTACTGAATTTAGATAAGGTTGACGCTAAACTAGACATTTTCTACCAGACACTGATGCCCATCATACATAAAAATACACCTATGCGCAAAACGCGAGATAGTCATTATCCAATATGGTATACAGCTCCTTTATTAAGGGCACTGAAAGAAAAAGCAAAAATCCATCATAAATGCAAAAAATACAATAACCCTATGGATAAACTTACGTATGAGTTGTTACGTGAACGTTGTAAAGTCATGATTAAGGTTTGCTATGAGAATTTTAAGAAACGCGTTACCGAATCTATTCGTGATGATCCTAACTACTTCTGGAAGTTTTTTAAACATCGACGAAAAAATACAACAAATTGTATTCCCAATGAAATAATTCAAAATGATCGTATAGTTAAAGGAGGAAAAGATATTTGCGACGCTTTAGCAAAGCATTTCACTTCAATATACAAAGAATCTTCCGACTCTCAATTAGAAAAGTACTCTGCACCCCTATTAGATAAAATGTTTTCCGGCGCGCCTTTTTGTGATTATCGAGTAACTGAAAAAGAAGTTTTTAAACAGCTTTCTAACTTGGATGCATTTAAAGGACCTGGTCCTGATCTTATTGCTCCAATATTCCTTAAAAGATGCGCGTACCTTTTGGCAAAACCACTAACGCTTATATATAATAACTCTTTACAAACGGGTGTAGTCCCCGCGAAATGGAAAATTGCCTACATAACTCCAGTCTACAAGACCGGCAATCCAAAAGACATTGCAAACTATCGGCCTATATCTATTTTATCTGTATGTGGAAAAGTTTTAGAAAGCTTGATTCAAAAAAAATTGTATTTTCATATTGCTCCTTTCCTTGATCCAAATCAGCACGGATTTCGCCCCCGTAAATCTACAGCTTCTAATCTAGTCAGTTATATTTCTGATGTCGCTGAAACCGTTGACTCTGCTGGTGAGGTACACGCAATATACACAGACTTTCGTAAGGCCTTCGATCTGGTCAACCACAGCATCTTGCTAAAAAAGATTGAGTGTATGGGAATCCATGGTTCATTATTGCGTTGGTGTGAGTCTTACTTGATGAATCGGTCACAACTGATTTCTATCAATGGGTTTAAGTCATACGAAAGTAAAACACCGTTGGGCGTTCCTCAAGGTTCACACCTAGGTCCTACCTTCTTTTTAATATTTATAAACGATTTGGCACTTAATTTGAATTCAAAATTTAAAATGTTTGCAGATGATATGAAAATTTATAAAACAATAAATAGCCAAGCTGATGTTGACATTTTGCAAAATGATATTGATAACGTTTATTCATGGTGCCTTAGAAATGGCATGTTCTTGAATATAGAAAAATGTTTTCATATAAAGTTCACCAGGAAAAAAACATCGTTCAGTGGTGTCTATAAGATTAATAATATTACCCTTAAAGAAGTCACGTTCATAAAGGATCTAGGTGTTATAATAGATTCTGCACTAAGTTTTCGCGAACACGTAGAACACATAACCTCAAAGGCATCTAAGATATCAGGACTAGTTTTCAGACAAATGAAAATATTCAGAGACCCCAGTTTATCAATTCTTGTCTTCAACAGTGTTGTTCGCAGTATTCTTGAATATTGTAGCACGGTATGGAGCCCAGGGTATCAAGTGCATTCAGATAAAATTGAACGCATCCAAAGAAGATTCTTGTATCTTGTATCATATACATGGATTTAAATTGTAAGAAATTATACACATACGACTTGCGACTTGAGTTCTATAAAATGTTTTCACTGAAGGAGCGTAGAAAGATTACAGATGTCATTTTTCTTGCAAAATTAATGAAAGGCCTAATTGATGCGCCTGAGTTGCTTGAGCGTTTAAAATTCGTAGTTCCACGTGAAAGTAGCCGCCTCCAAAACCGTAAGACTTTTTGCTTGCCAAAAACCAGAACTAATCTTGGCCAACATAGTCCTATGTATCGAATGCAATTTCTTGCAAATTGCTTTCGTGATTGTATAGATATCTTCAGCGATAACATACCTAGTATTAAGCTTAAGTTAAGAAAAGGGTTATGGCTTAGGTAATTTTATTTCCACAATATTTTGTTTTTCTTGTCTTAGTAATTTATATATATATTTTTTTTGTTGTATTATTCTAAATTAGTTTTTCTAGCTGTTTGCAGCAGCCTTATGTACCCAACGGATTTGCATGCTATGTTCGCATCGAGAAGGCACAATTGTATACACATGCCAAATGTCCTATAGTTTATATAAGAGTAAGCAGTTGATTGTCAGTTTTGCGAACTAAATAAAAAAAAAAAAAAAAAACAAAAAGTCAAAGTCAAAAATATCTTTATTCAAGGCCCTTAGGTGACACTTTTGATGCGTACATTACATGAGAATTACACGGTAGTGAGATGATGGCGATAACCATATTTGCAAACTTAAAACTAAAGCTACGAGTTTCAAACGCGTTCTGGTCTAATTAAAAGCCCACAACAAACTTAACCGAATAAATTAAAGTATCCTGTTTAGAATGCTTTTCTCGCCCTATTAACTGCCTTATTGAGTGTAAACAATGAGTTATAAAATTCTTTTAAATTCTATTCTATAGATACAGAATCCCTACATACCCGTACAAATAAAATTCTAGCAAAGTGCAACCAAATCATAATTTTAGATAAGCAGTATGCTGCTTGTGTTGCGAGCTCGCCAACGCTCCCAGATGGATCGAATCGATAGATATCTGTGTACAGACCCGCAGGCTGCAATCAATCAGACCCAATCCTTCTTTGTAAGGATTACCTCTCCCCTCTTCCTTTAAGTCTTCTTTAATCAAGCGATTTATTTACCTTTCCACTCTGTAGGAATAGATGCTTCGTCCGCAGTCTTAACGTGTAACTTGAACGTCTTTTGCTTTTATAAAATGAAAATTTTGCGCTTGATATTACGTGGACAATAATTATTAGATAAGCTAAAAGATTTCTTCCAAAAGCCCTCGAATGTGAGATAAATTGAAGAGTAGAGCTGAGTAGGTACTTAAATAAATAGCTGATACCAATGTAAACTATACATAGACATTGCAAAAATGTAAAGTATGATGTATAAATTCATACAATAATATATGAAATACAGAATGAAAGATATTTACTAATAAACTAATTATAAAGAAAAGCCAGATAGTGTTGCTTAGTCTTGACTTAAACACACATACACGCATGTAGTTAGATGGCCTGACTATTAATCACGAATTCTAGGCTTGAGGCTAAAAAATAGGCAGGTAAGTGTTTTTAGGTTTTTAGACGTACGTTCGAGGTGTACCTCTTTTCGAGCTTTAACTAAAAACTCTGCTAAGATGTGGTTTAGCGAGTTATAACACTAATTATGATATGTTAGTGATAATTAAATTGACAATAAGCTGACTCTGCACTGGTACTGAGACCTTCTTAACAGAAAAACTCCATACCTAACAAAAAACCCTTCAGTCAGTATAAGACATGGCTATGTGTAGCGTAATTTAGATGTCGCATTATCTCTAAAGGGCCAAGCTAGCGTTCACCAACGTAGACCACAGGTAGATACTTCCTACACTTAGTTATATCCTCGCTGTCTACTATGATTTATCAGAAAACCTAATGTTATGTTCGGATATATACAACGTGTAAATGAAAACCCAAACAATACTTCAGAGGCTTTAGAGTTACATTATTTACTGTCTCTGTAAAACTGAAACGCTAATATTTTTTGAGTAAACCAATGCCATAGTTTATGCTGAAAGAAATCAGATATAGCACGCTCTCAGATATAGCTTCGGTATTATGCGCGTGTCGGTCCTTTTTGTTCAATAGGGTTGTCAGAAATAAACTTACAACTTATTACTTACTTCGAATGTTTTGAATTACTTTGTAAAGAAAAATTAAAATGCTTCTTTTGATTTAATATTTTTTCATGGTAAGGAATTTATGAAATATACTTTTGCACTCTTATGCAACATTATTTTGTGAGCGATTAGACGTTGTTTACGTGTCGATTTACCAACATACCTGTAACTGTACATGTTTCGTTCCCCGTCATGTACCCGATGCGAAAGTGCAGAACCATTGAAATGGAATTATAAAAGTTACACAAGATTTTCGGGTAGTGACGCCGGCATAATGCCGAGGGTCACAGGCGGAGAGTCGCGGCCATTGAAACTTGAAAACCACGTTAACACGGCACCTGCCGGATAAAGGAGCAGGCGTCGGCACAATGCGGGGAAACTCATTTTGTAACGTTTTTTCACTTTTCCCACAAAAAGGCGTGTGGATGATGAATCGTTATTTTTTTTTGTTAACTGTTACTATTACGCGGTTGTGGAGTTTGTGTTTTTGGAAAGTTTTATAGGATGTCGCTCTGTCTGGACTAGGTATTTTATTAATCGACGCAAAACTACGGGGCGATGTAATTGTATATAACCAAACAGTTTATTATACATATATATAGAATTTCTTAATGACAAGGTTGCTTGGAAGCATCCGGCTCCGCTTTCATCTCTCACAAGATAGAAAAATGAATTTTGAAATGTAAAATGTAAATTGTTAGTGTTGGAAAAGAGCAACTGCTGAGTTTCTTGCCGGCTTCTTCTCGGTAGAATCTGCCTTCCGAACCGGTGGTAGAGTCACTACACACAGACAGACTTGACGTTTCAAAAGTGCTTATATTAGGCCTACTTGAAATAAATGAATTTTGAATTTTTTGAATTTTTGAGTTTTCTAAGAATTAATAAAAAGAGTATGACGTGTCTGGTATCAAATAGTAGTAATATCAGTATATAATCAAATATAGTATCAAATGAAAGGGCTTGTACTAACATAATGACTAATTTCAAATCCAAGATGCTGAATTACGTTATTTTTCAAAACAACCTAAATATATGTCCGGGATGCTTATATTTTAAATTTACATATTTTTTGCTGCGTTGAAGTTTAGATATGATTCAAGATTGGGCAGGCGGGAACAAATGACAAAGTACCTCAAGATATTGCTGGTGTCCGTTAACCGACTCGTCATTGAAACTGACTTGCTTGATTTGCATTCTTTCCTACTCCAAATAATTTAAATAAAAAAGAGTTGAAAGGGGCGATGTATGTTTTACGTGGACGAGGCTGGAGGCAACCACTAGTATTAGTGTATTTATTCTATTTGTTCATATAATTATTACAGTCTCTTCAACTACCATTCTGAATTGGAAAAGTCTATTTGATTTAAATATCAGTGTATTTTAAAAAGGAAAGTTGTAGCCATTTTACATCAGGCTATACCCAAAACTTTTAACGCATGTGAAACCATGGAGCGAAACTAGTTCATTTTATAATAGCCATGTTATATTGAGCAATCCCCCACGTATGCTACGAGTAGGTACAAATAGCCATTATTTATGGCAGCTTCACACGTAACGCGACACCTCGTAAACTCCACTTTGATTACTTTTATATGCTTTCTAATGGGACTTTATTGCTTCGAAATGTAGTACAGTGTTGTAAATTACTTTATTTATAGGCCTCACTTGCGGAATAGGTCTAATCCAAAAACAGTTTTACAGAATGAAAATAATATTTTTAGCTGAAATTGTTGAACTCAAAATGTTCATTATTGCAAAATCTTTTTTAAAACTTATATCACAAGAAACTTCTTATCCTTATATAGGTTAAAGGAGTCACAGAATTAAAAGTATAGCACATATTATACACTACTAATAACAAAGCCAAATAAATAACCAAAAATAATCCGTCGAATTTAAAATATCTTTTTTGCATTTGATAGCCCAACCTTCGAGGAAGGCTTTATAACCTGTTAAATTCTACGCCTAAGATGTTTAATTTGAATATGAAAGTTTTTATGAATCCGATCAGTCCGATTTTACAAATCTTTTCTGAATTTGATGCGACTATATTATGTAGGATAGCAGGAGAAAACTGTATGGGGTAGTAATAGTGAACTTTGAACGAACGAAGTGGCGGCGGACCGCTAGTCATTGATAAACTTATAAATATAATATACTCCATTGTCACTAGACTCCACACCAGCTGCAACGTTCCCAACACCCAATATGCAGTGTAAACAAATCCCGGCGCGATCCGCAAGTGCGCTCCCGCCGGGGCTTAGCGCGTGTCGAATGAGCAAACAGCCTACAGCCACGCAGTAAGGATAGTTAATCAGATGATCGTACAGATGGCATCAGACGAATACACGTCCACTGCTGGACTTAGGTCTTTTACAGGGAGTTTCAAATACCACTTGTGCCGCTTGGATACAGCGGCTCACTGTGAATCTTTTTAGGACATATACCTATGCTGCGTTTACCGGTGCGAGCACCTTGAGACCTAAACGTCCATCGGTTCTCCGAGCTACGAGTATATGCCTCGGCATTGCCACTTCAGCTTCGCGACTATTTAAGCTATATCGGTAGCTCTGGTTCTTCTCTAGATCTCTCCATGGCCCGCTAAGTGATGAAGAGCCTTCGTGTGTGACCCGTAGACATACCATGTTTCGGATGGCTCCGAAGTAATCCCTGGCCACATTCGAAGAATTTTTCGAATAGAAGCCGTCAAGCCATTGCTATCGTGGGGCGAGTAAACGTCCCTTACTGGCTTTTGTAGTAAGGGTCGTATACAATGTTGCGTTTTACTACTGGATATCTTTTATTTTTGAAATGTATACAAAAAAACCGAAAACACGTGGATTTGAACCCGATCTCTCCGCAATATAACACAAAAATGTTTTTCGTTTAAAGTATCTCATTGTAATTTTATGGCCTTTTGAAAAGCAAACTGAAGCTATTTTTGCTACTAGACAACGCTATAGAGCTGTTAAAAAAGGCATTTAATAATTTCGGTCTTACTGTTATTAGGACTGTGACTTAGTTTTCATAGCATTTAGGCCGTGGTTGCCGGATAGATGCGGGTTCAAATCCCCACGGTTCCTACATTTCTATTTACATTTATCTATATGGCTCTCATAATAGAGAAAGGCAGACCAAACAGATCTAATTCGTGGACTTTTTTGAATTTCCTAAATTAATCTCCTTAACTCTTTAAGCGGCATAATATAATAGCAACTTTAAATGTCACGGTTTATGTACGTACAAGATTGTCTTGATAATTAACACCTTTATGTAAGGAATGATACTAATGCCCAAAAATGCTATTGTAAATCACATTTCAGATTGAAATCTTATTATCATTGAAATGATGATGAAATAGTTTGTTAATGGCAAAATAAAATATTTAAATCGATTCAGTTTATCAATTACAAAAAACAAAAAAAAAATCTTTTTTCTATACCATTAAAAGTATATAATAATAATATGTGATTGTGTGTGTTTGAGCTGATGTCACACAAACCGACATAGGAGGAGGCTGTATCGAATCACGGACGACTGGCTTGGGAAGTGCTGATAAGCGCGCGGCGGAAGCCGGAAGTAGGAAGCGCTGCGTAGCGTGCGCGAATAGTCTAGTTCGAGCATTTGCTCAATTCAGTTGCATTTGTACATTAGCCATATTGTTTTCTAACCAGTTCGAGTCCATAGAACACCGAGTTTAGCCACTCATGGAGTAGTTAGCAGAGAATAGATAATAGCACTACTCTACACTCTACACTACTCTGGTGTTGGGGAATGCTTCCTTTGTATCCATCATCAACCCATCACCGGCCCTCCACAGGTCACGGGTCTCCTTTCAGACTGCAAGGGTTTAGGTCACAGCCTACGCAGGCCTTTGAAAACATTATGGAGAACTCTTAGGCTGCAGGTTTCCTCACCATCTGTTCCTTTACCGTTAAACCAAGTGTTGTTTAATTGCTTAAATTAAAAACGCTCATAACTCCGAAAAGTAAGGTTAGGTGATCGAACTTTGTGTCCCCGAAACGGAAACCGATGCCTTACCTACTTACTACGCTATCCACCCCTCTTTATTTGCCTATAAGTAACAATTGTTAGACTTTAATATAGTTTAATGTATATTGTTGGAGAAATAGTCACAACACGTCATCGTGGAGGGGACAACGCTTAGTGGTGGTGTTAGAGACTATAAAAGGCGGTGCACGCTTCATTCGAGAGAATCTTCGGGTACCGTCAACTCGTTTAAGGGGAACCCCTGTGCATTTGGAAAGTCAACCTGCTCATTTTGTTTTCGTTGTAAATTAGATTTATAAATTGAATTTCTATAAATAAGTAATCTGTTGAGTGTTTTATTAGTTTGTAAACTCTTGGTTTAATTTCTATTAAAAATATGTGTGTGTAGTCATGATTGTTTTTTTTTATTAAAATTTTACCTCTGGTTCCTAAAAATATATTATTCACACAGAGGAAAGCAAATCTTTGACATACTTTAAGCAAAGACACTTCGCCCGCTCAGTCAATTGGTAGAGTTACACCGTAGTATTTCCCTTCGCCGCTGTGCCAGCGATGCAAGCAAGGATGCGTTTAGAATGCACCGCCTCGAGAGCCCTAAATATAAGCACAAAGGACTTCATTACAGCTCAGCGAATCTGATTGGTCAAAGCGTTGTAGTTCCGAAGACTTGCTAACTATGCGAGCAAAAGAACTTTGCGAAGATTCCCAAAGTTGCAGAGCTCAATTGAGAATTTAGGCGAAGTTTGAGCGCTAGTTCACTCCACCTGGAAGCGGTGCGGCGCTGACAAGTCGCTGTGGACTACCTGCCGCTCTCTAATGGAATTTTGAGACGGAATTTTATTCAAAACGGATGATATTTATCTCTGCTACAATAAGAGATGGTTACCCTGTCTTCCATACCTTATATACAAATGAAACCCCTTTAGTATTTCAAACCAATGCAAACTAATGTTGTTTCTGAGCAAAGTGTAATATTTTTTATGAAAGAAATTGTCTGTTGCTACACACAATTTCTTCAGCTTTATAACTCTATCAAGAAATTATTTCAAGATGTTCGTTTCTCCAGAAACTAAGGATATTTTGGTATTTATTGCTGTAGTAGAAGAGCTTTGCGACACAGCTCGTCCGGAGAAGTACTACTGCCGAGCTTATTTGAGCAGCCTCACAATTTCGGCCTGAAGGGCGTTGTTGCCTGTCATTAAAGGCATACGCCTCAGGTTGATAAACACGGCACGGCATGCATGCCCACTTGCGTGCCCTGCGAAGTGTCGCTCTATTTATGGACGATTGTTTTCCACTTATCATCAGATAGGCAATCTGCGTGGACCGGCAATGATAATAATTATTGAAAAATTTGTCTGATTTAAATATAATTAAACTATGATGTGTGGTGGTATAAATAATATACCACATGTAACAAGATAAAGTTATTCATTTCAGTAGACATTATAAATATGTGGGTAAAGTTGTAGACTTATACTACGAGATTAAAATAAACATAAAGTCAAAGTCAAATAAGTCAAATATTTCTTTATACAAATAGGCACATACTCGTATATGGCACTTTTGATGCGTACATTACATGTAAAATATAATATAGAACATTATCTTAACATCTTTAAATTTATCTCTCATAATTAAGTGATATTACGATGTAATGGGTATCCCAAATTTTGTTAACTGTGCACTTATAGAAGCGACACTTTATCATATTCATTTTATTTTAATGACGTTAAAAACAATGTTAAAATAGTTCACCAGCTCTCAGAGCTGGAATGTTGCTTACAGATACTTTGAATAATTTCCTCTCTTCAGCCATTTCAATGGCGCAAAGTGGCAATCATTAAGAATCTAATTAGAAACGAGCGGTTTTGAATCTGTTCCCATTTCTTAGTTTCCTTTTAAAAGCGGCAGTTGCTTAATGAGCTTGTTTTATCGTAATTTTGTATTGAAATGGAATGACAGCGTTTCGAATTTGAATATTTTCTTTACAATTTTTTGTAAGATTTCCTCAGCGCTTAACGAGCCACAGATTAAATGAAAAACTGAAACGGCCTACTTTGTTGTCAACTCAACTAGATCTCGTACAAGATTATTTTTAATACTCATTCCTTTTTGTCGTAATTACTAGCCGAATTTCTGGTTTCCCGTTTAACTGAGTTATTTTAAAAGTCTCAAAAGGATGGGTGTGTGAGTATGGGAAGCGGTCATGGCACAGTGGGTAGGAGCTTGACTTCACTTTCGGAGGGCCAAAATCGAATCCCAGCACGCACCTCCAACTTTTCTCAATTATGTGCGTTTTAAGTGATTAATATATCACTTGCTTCAACGGTGAAGGAAAACATCGTGAGGAAACCTGCATACCTGAGTCTCAGTGGCGTGCATAGAGGGTATGAAAATTGTAATGAATATATTCAATGAGTATTTTTATAGACATTTAAATTTGAACTAAACTCACACTAAACAGCCTCAAACATTATGATATAACATATATGAATGCGTCAATTATATCTCCGTGACCCTCTTCCTAGTATTACAAATTGTTCAAATAACCTTATTCTAATAATTAGGAGGGGAAAATCCTCATGGTTATGAGTCCTGCCGGCTGAAAACCCCTCCTGCCTTAAGCCAACCATTAACGTAGTTGTCCTGTTTACCTCTCTTCTTGACATGAATAACCTACTCCTACAATCAAACATCAATAATATTATGAGCAGCGTCACCGAACAAGAAAATGCCATGACACATAACATTCAAGTCGGTTTTATTTTTTGTTGAATCATTTAGGCATCTAGTTTTTTATTAGAATCATATTCGTTGTTTGGTAACCATAATAAATAGATTTGTAAACCTATTTGTGCACTATCACCCCCGCTTGTGTGCGACACGCAAGGGGAGGTACCCCATTTGTCTTCACTCAGCCCTCAATTGCCTCTCACTGTATTACCGGCTACTACGTATAAAAGGCGGACTGAACTTTAAATTTCATTTCAATATCCGATTCATACATCTAGTATTATTATTATTTATTCCGGTTCATATTTATTTATTAATATGGATAAAAAGAAAATAAGTAATGCTGTCTTTGACTTAACTTTAAGAGCGTGACATGCCAAATTCCAATTTCAGGATCTTGCACTTTCCATTTCTACTTTAAACCCCCGACGCATAAACGACGATATTTTATAAGTTGAAGTGTCTGTCTGCGTGCGTCTGTGTGTGTGTGTGTGTGTGTGTGTGTGTGTGTGTGTGTGTGTGTGTCTGTGTGTGTTGTGTGTGCCTGTGTGTGTCTGTGGCATCACAGCACTGGAACGGATTAACAGATTTAGATTTATAAAATGCTTGATGAAAGATGGCCGCTGCCACAAAATGGCGAATTTTATATTTTTTCATTCAAATATAGGTATTAAATGAAAGGTTTCAAGTAGTGGAATATTATATATCACGAGAAATTTTAAATCCAACATGACCACCTCATAATGGCGATTAACCCCACGCTAAAGTGCCTTAAGCGTTAGTTAAAGAAAAAGGCCTCATATTCTTTGTAAATAAATATAAAAGGAAAATTAAATTGAGTACTAGATTGGTTTATAAGAAGCATCCTAAAAGGAGTGTAAGCGGCGCGGTGACGCGGTATCAATTCAATCAAAGTTCCAAGATTGTAAACATTACATTTGACTAAGGACTATTTTTTACTAATACAAATTGTAATCAGCTATGTCAAGGGGAGTGTTCTGCCCCTAACGGAGCACATCAGCAGCGGGCCCTTGCGATCTTTGATAAGCTCCATCAGCAACAAACACGTAAGCTTGAAGTTACCAGTAATTTTGAGCAACTGCAGCGAGCTCAGTACTCTCCTTAATTGATTGAGCAGGCAATGTTTCCAAATCGAAATAATACCTGTAGCCTTAGCACAACATATGCTCGCTTGCAATCGAAGAGTCGTTTTTGAGTATTGAAATACTTGCACATTGAAGTAAAATTTATCTTATTTGCATTATATTAAAGCTACAGTCTACAAGCCTACAATTTTTTAGCTCGAGCTTTTGGCGTAACATTCGTAAAACAAAAACTTATGTATGGGATTTGCGACTCTAAAATGAGAGACATTAGGTCAATTTTAGTTTGACGACACAGAGTTTAATACTCTAAAACGACTGCTCGATGTGGCTTTTCGACAGAGCCTATTTTGCCTTTTTTTATTATTAATTAAGTTGACATATAAATTTGTATCTTGTATCTCAATAAATATAGACAAAAGTCTTTTGTTTTTATATTATTATTATTATTAAAAATTACACAGGCAACCACGCCCTTCAGACGGGAATACAGCATTGTGACAATGCTGCTTATAATAAGCACGGCTGCAGTACTTCCCCGGACGAGCGTTGCCACAAAAAGTTAACTAAAAACCTGTTACTTAATTCTGGACAAAATAAAATTATCACAACGTGGTTTGTCATTTACATATTATCTATAAATATTTAAACATATAAAGGTAGGTGTAGTGTCTAGTTGCAAGTGAATTACTAATAGATGGCGCTAGGCTCACATTATACACGTCACAAGTTCGGTTGACATTAAAAAAATGCAAAAGAGTTCCCTGTTCCGAGGGCATTACTGTAGTCTATGGTCAAAGTGCCTACAGCGTGGCCATCCGCCGTCTGCAGCAATTTACACTCAATAAAACGGTACAAATTGAATCACAGCACCGGCATGACTGTGCATAAGTGAGTTAGTGGGCCCCTCCCCGCGCCGCGCCCCACACTCCGCGCATTCCGCTAGAATGCACCTAATGCATCCAACCTGTCTTTAATTGCGTCGATGCCGGCCTGAAAGAGTTCTTTGTATGGAAAAACGCCGTGTACGGCGAAGCGTGGGTATGGGGTGCTTATGGAGAAGTAAAGAGTATAGACAAGTAAAGAGCACAGAGACGTAAAGAGAAGTCATTCTACTTTGTCTATGATTGTATTTGTTATATTGTTGAGGTAGGTACGGAGTATATACGGTTATCTAGAACAAATCACAAGCTATTTTACAATGCCTACCCAATAATGTTAAAAGTATTTTGGTATATATGAAAGCAGTAAATAAATGAACTGAATTTACAGACTGCCCCTAGTGTAAATTTTACAGACAGTGAAAGTGGAGTTACATAATCTGAATGGATTTCCCAAATTTTTACGTTATTGAAATCACGGATCGAACTAAACGGTATATATTCCCGTTCAAATATATCTATAATAATAAAGAAGGCAAGGTAAGTTATGTTGGAAAAGACCAATTTGCTGAGTTTGTGGCTGGCGTCTTCTGGGTAGAATCTGCCTTCCAAACCGTTGGGAGAGCCACTTCAATGAGACTGACTTGAAGTTGTAACGGGTGAAACTTGATATGAGTAAAATCAAATCTGAAATTTTTTAGCTGAAGAAATCGCGGGAAAACGCTAGACTTGACGGAGATATAAAGAAAAATACCCAAAAAAGCGACGCATTAGTTGCCATTACATAAAGTTCCTACGCGGCTTATCATTTTCTTTTTGCGTGCCGCTGGATGGCAATCATTATGATCCACAAAAGGGGCGTAGGGGATCGATGTGGAAGCATTCGCGAGGAAAAAAATACATGAAATAAGTCATTTGAGAGAGGGTAAGATGTGATTGAACCCAATCTTTACATATGTTGTAGGCACATATTTATAGGATTTTAGGGAGTGTTGAAAAGCTTAGCACAAATGAAAAGAACTTGAATGTATAATTTGAATTTCGAAAGCTCACAAAGTCTCTTAACGTTACTGATTTCCTGCGACAAAATATTATCTCGCCGTAACATAATATGCCTGTCTCTAAGAATGTAACGCAAAGGTTTTTTATTAAATCCCTGGAATATTTTAAAATATCCTACAAATCGTTACTCGTGATTACTAGTAATAATAATTAATAACATTTGTTTGTATAAATATTATAATAATTATAATAATAATAATAACAACCTGTCACGTGTGAAGTCTCAAAAAATGTGTCCTTATTTCTCGTCATACACGTCACACAAAAAGGGCTCCTGTGCAGAATTTAAGCTTTAATCCAAATGATGGATAACTTGTTGAGTCAGTCAATCAGTTTTTCTGTAGGTACATGAGTTTGAATGCATGATTCAATAAACTTTTATCATATTCCGCACAAATTTAAAACAGAAAGCCAGAAGTTGTTTCTTTGTTTCTTATTTTGTTACCTTTGTATTCCTGTTATTATATGTAATGTAATTTCTTATAGTTTTTTTTAAATATGTATTTATATTTTATTTTAATCATATTATAAGTAATCTTTATAACTAACTGAGTAACTAACTTAATTATAATGCGTAACGTCTCTATAAAACCTGCAAGTAAAGACACTTAAATGTACTCTAAGTATCATACAGTGGGCCCATCAAAGATTTCCAAACTTCTTCTTGGTAACCAGCAGGTGATATCGAAGTCAAGCGCTAACCAATAATCGAATAACGGTGAAGAGCTCCTTGTAATGCATTCACTGTAGGGCGGGAACACGCCATTATTACTTATTAGGCTTAATTTTCATCATAAAGCGTGCACGCCACTCGATGTAGAGGGCGCTCCGTATTATGCGAACTAATTAACATGCCTCGGTTCACAGTGGACCGCTCATCGGAGCCCTGACAGGGTCTTTGAATTTTAATACTTCATTACGATGGGTTTTGATGGATTTTTTTTGCGATGCTATCGAAAATTCGCTTTATTAACGTAAGTCTTGGTTGCGCAAAACCAATGTAAAATTCAATGTTTTATGATTACTACTCCGCAAAAACCAGAAAAATGTTATACGATGTTATTTCTAACGTACTTTTTATACGCAACATCATACGGATTCTTAAAACCTGTATTAGACAATTTTCAGGAAATGATGACTTTAAAAATTGAAAAATTGTTAGTAATTATACTTATTCTCTTAATTTTCATAACTCGTTTATAAAAACAAATTGAAAAACTTTACACCGTTCATGTTGATTGTTTGTTTGTGCATAAAAGATAATTGAGTTATTGTTCATTGTTTAGCATAACCTTCCTCAAAGTAGCACCTGCTTAGATTCATACTAATATAAAGCGGTGCTAGCTCAGTGGCTAGGACTTTTACTTCACTTCCGGGCGGCAGAGTTCGATTCCCAGACTTTTCTAAGTAATGTGCGATTTAAGCAAATAAAACATCAATTTCACCAATGGTGAAGGAAAACATCGTGACACTGGGCCAGCGTGATGGACTACGGCCTTGAACCCTGCTCTTTGTGGGAGGAGACCCGTACCCTGTAGTTGGTCGGTAATGGGTTGCCATGATGATGATGATGATATATCACCCAGCTAGCATGCAGAAGCTCTAGCAAAGTTGCAGAGATGCTGTTTTCATTATACAGCTTCTGCTACATCAATATAGGAAATTTTGCGTACCTACTTTTATTTATTAGATAACTATTCATTGTAAAATAAGCCGATATGTCATTTTTACGGCGACACCAGCGTTAAATACGAGGTTGCGAGAGGAAAATTCAATAGAACACGTCGAAATCCATGAAAATACTTGCATTAAACTGTAGGAAAACTTTTCAGCAATTTTCAGCTTCTGCACCAAATAACTGGAAATTAGGTGAGTTATTTTCACTTGATTTCTCAGCTGCATCAGTTAAACATTGTTTGTGAACATTCGGTAGAAACCAGAGATATATTTATAATCAGTTCATAAAAAATTAAGTTTCCATAATAATTTACATCCATGCATGACATTATTTAATACTGACACGCGGTTCGCAACAGTTTAACCCGTTTAATTACAAGCGTTTTAATTTCGCGGTCGCTTCCGCAAATAATATCACGATTTATCCCGGAAAATGTCCAGCCGCACTTTGTCCTTTTCACCCCGTGTACATCCCACATACATCTGTCCCTTTTGCTCTAGTATGATCAACAGAACTAATTACCGGTCTGCATGACCCCCAGCCTCTCTGTTATATAATTAACTTTACACTTAACCCTTTTAAAGGAAGCCTTTTACATACATTTGGCGAGTGTCCCCGCCGTTTGGGCCGCCCTGTTTGTGATAAACGTTAGTTTAAATTCATTACAGTGTTTCGAAACTACAAACTAGGGGCATGGAGATCGAGGGAAATGTTTTGCTATTTATTTTTGTAATAGTAGCGTTTTGGGACAGAGCTCATCTGAGAAAGTATTTTATTGCCATGTTTATTTCTGCTGCTAAGCAGCATTGTTGCAATGCTGTTTTCCGGCTTGAAGGGCGTGGTTGCCGGTGTTTTTGCAGCCACATGAGGCTTAACACCTGTGGCTCAAACTGATGGACACAGCATGGCATATTGCAGGACATGCTCCTTGCATGCTATGTGAAGTGTTGTTCTGTTTATAGTTGATGGATTTACTTACCATCAGCATCAGGTGGTTGGTCTGTCAATTATTACTATGTGTTCTATTGTTTAATGTTTTTATATATAAACTAGCGGATGCCAGTAGCTCCATATACGTGGGGGTTCTTAAAACATAACGAGTAAAGCTAAACGCGAATGAAATACTGAATACCAAAATGAAGCCCGAAGTGGTGATATCCCAGTAATTGGGACCTCGGCCTGCCTTTCGCGAGCCGAGTTCCTCGTTTTTCTAGTGGTAAGCATGTTCAATTACGGATAACGAGGTCCTGAGATCGAATCCTGGGTTAAAGGTATTAAAGAATTTTAGGCATCAGCCCGGAGTTAGGAGGTTGGAGGTGTCAGCACCCGTGCCTCAGAGCAAGCAAAGCCATCGGTGCCGTTTATCATCACATAATTGTGGTAATAGTAAAAAAGACCACAAATCAGCATTAAAGAAGGGTCTATGCTCCTAAAACTTTTCTCGTGTTAAAGATAAAGCCTGTGCCCAGCACTGGGCCTTTAATAGGATGATGATGATGAACACAAACATTTCTAAGTTATGTGCGTTTTAAGCAATTAAAATATCACTTGTTTCAACGGCGAAGGAAAACATCGTGAGGAAATAATCCCTCTATAAGAGAGTCCAGCAATCCGCACTGTTCCAGCGTGGTGGACTACGGGCTTTCTCATGTGTGGAAAGGTAATTCTCTCCAAATTACAAATATCCAGCCTTTATATTTATAAAGAAGATAGAATATCAATCGTTTGTTCAAAATAGTAAGTCATCCCAGAAATTTCTTTAAATCAACTACCACAAAATTCTACTTTTTTAATTTCATATAATATTAATCATCAATAATGTTTTGTATCTCTCTTATAGGAGAGAGGGTTTTACGGTACAAACCCATTAAACTGCTCCAATGTAGGTCTACATTTATTTATATTTATGAAAATATTAAATCATCACGATCCGAATCAAGCCGAGACGATTTTTTAATGCTATTGAAAATGTATTATCGAAAGCTCCAAAAAATCTTTAAAAGCCTTCATGCTTGTACGTTGCACCCCTCTCGATGCTTGACCAAATACTTTTGTTCTAAATTAGCTCTTATATACAGCTCTTATAGAAATGATAGTCGCATAGCGGATATATGGTTTGTCAAGAGGGTACTTGGAAAACAAGGTTCTAGTGCGAGAAGCAATCCTGTCAGGTCAATATTTGTACATTCGACTGGCCAACGCCAATATCGGTGCCGAAAACATGTAGAAGAAAAACACGCACGTGTTTGCATTCTTCCCTGTTACTCGGGTGGGAACGTATGCATCAAAACACTAGTTCAATTACTTTTGAAAATAATGAGGGAATGCGGATTTGACGTTCAATTTTGACTGCGCAGAAGTTTCTTTTGTACGACATAAAGAAGGAGAAGGTTCTAAATTCGGTTGTATTTTTTCTTTTATGTTTGTTAACTCAGAACCACGACATTTATGAATGATAAATGAATTAATGAATACAGTTTTATTGTCCATTAAAGAAAAATGGTAGTTACAGAGACATAAACATATTGGAGCAAGAGGTTACAACATCGCCTTATAGCTAGACAGGGATCGCTTCCAGGCAATCAAAGGCGCAATAAATAACATATAAATATAATTGAAATAATATAATAAAAATTATATACAAAATAAAGAGTACTAATTCCAAGAGTCCATCAACCTAAGGTGTAATATTTGTGTTCCTCTAATATACCCTAACCCATTATATAACCGCAAGGAAGCCCTTAAGACTGGAAAATAACAAAAATAAGCATGGCGGAACCTTCCCCGGCGAGCGCTGTCCCTAAAATCACTAATACTACTAACATATTTTCACCTTATAAACGTCTGCAATAACACAGGAAATATTTATAAAATCAAACATCTTTAGTCACAGAGATGCCTAATTTAAATATTTTGCTTAACTATTGCGTATCATTTCTAATATTCTAAATGCGAAAGTGTGTTTGTTTGTCTGTCCTTCCTTAACGTCCTAACTAAGCAAACAATAAACTTTATTTCTGGCAAAGAGTTAGTTAAAAAGCCTGTATTACTCTCCGTCTTTTTAACTACTTTTCTTTTCAAAAATCCCACGAGATTAGTAAATAACCGTAATACTCGCGGAAGAAGAACGCGAGCAACTAGTTTCTTATAAATAAGTGTAATAACCCTGACATCTTCCAGCCAGATGCCATCAAAATCTAACTGTCAAATTCACCTAGGCTTTAAAAGCTTAAAAACTGCGAAGTAAATCTATTTAGCAGCGCACCTACTCTTTGTACACTTAACACGGTTGAGTTGATAAAAGTCTATTTACGTACACAAGGGTCCAATCGACTCGGACATATGTACCGTATTCAAGGTTTCATCAGATCGAGAGCTCGAGGCGTTGATAGCAGTAGGTACTGTGGCAGTCAATATTGAATATTTACCGACTGCCACAAAGGCTTCCAGCCTAGTGCATCGTCGCAATTGGATTTATAACTTATCCCACCGATACAGGAAGTGTCTTGGATAGCCACGTATGTATTCAATTCAATTGCTTTACTGTACTCTATAGCAGCATAGGATTCCAGAGATCTCTCTTTAATACTTAAGTAACCTTCTACTATTTACTTTAGCAATGTATATTATAAATCACCAAAAGTTTCTCAAACCGACCTAAGTTAAGTTAAGTGTTAAGTTAATTACTTTCTAAAAAAATTGTAAAATCATAACACAAAAGGTACACCGTTTAGCTTATTCCTTTTTAAACCAGGACGCGTTTGGAAACCTCAAAGCTTTAATATAACAAATTAGCTACAGATTATAGAAGTATCACAATCACTCTTAATAACATCTTAAATATCTAGAAATAGTATAGAAATATATCTTTCTGATTCTTATTTTAACGTTGTTTATTATAATTATTTGGCGACGTTAGGTTTCTGTACCAATTCAAAGACAAAAAACGTTTCCGTTTTACTCCCCAATTCATTCTCCATTAGTTCTCTATTACTACGAGTATAAATATATGTTGAAGCGCCTCGCTGATTGGTTAAAACTCTAAGGTATTGTTATATATTGATGTGATGAATATCTTTGGGATAATTAAACTAAACTCGTCAATGGACAAACGGTAAGTTACTCGAGAAGCAACACCTAAAGTGTGAAACTCTTGGTAAATTAAAAAAAAATCTCACTTAAAGTGTCGAGTAGTAGAGAACTTACCATAAAGCTGCAGTTTAGCATAAATTAGTTGGGAAGTGTTTAAAAGTTGTTCAGTTTTTAGACGCTCGACTCAACGGGCTATTCCAACTTTCGATAATAATTAACGAGAGGAATGAGTGGGAATTTATAAACTTAAAAAATATTATAATTATATTTTTCAGCATTTGGTGGACGTTTTGGGAATAAAAATGTTCATGGCTTAAATCTATGAATTCCTCCTCAGGTGAACCTAAATGAGTCCGTATTGCGGTGGGTGATAAGTGCTGATAGCCTAGTGGGTAAGGCTTCGGCTTACCTTTCGGGGGACCGACTTCGATTTTCGGCACGAACCTCTTATTTTTTGGAGTTAAGAGCGTAATTAAGGAAAATATTAAATATTACATAAAGTCCTTAACGTTGAGACCACGATCAACGTTAAGGTTACGACTGAGAGTTCTCAAGTACGTGTGAAGTCTACCTATCTGCACTTGGCCAGTGTTGTGTGATGGACTACGGGCTTAAACCTTTCCATTCCAAGGGAGACCCGTACCCTGTAGTAAGCCCGTAAAGGGATGATGGTGATGGTGAGAGCGAGACGGACTCTTCTTATATGCATTTCCATTATGCAAACGTACATCGACACAAGTTGAGGTGAAATCAAAGCCTTTCTTGACCGTCGACGCAGAAGGCACACAGCGGCGGGTGATTACAAGCCGGGGCGAGCAAATACCACGGATGGCTCCGGACCGAGCAAATAGAAAATTCATATGAACGCCCGCGGCGCGGCTCGCATATTGTCAATCTTTTTCTCTTGTTCACAACCTATTTACAACTATATTGTGTACCAACTTCAATACACTTGTATCTTGTCACAAAGCAAATGAATTTGATAAAGTGAAAGGCAAATTTATATAGCATATTTATTATATTCAAATTGATATAGTCCGCCATCCAGAACTATAGATTAGTTAGTGATAGATCTATCACTAGATTAATATCCACATCTTATGGCACAGAAAGATTTATTTCTGGTCCGTCAAAATAAATATTTTTGTTGTTTGCATCTACATATTGTTTCCCAAAATATCAAATGAGTCAATAGATAAAAAAAGATGATTGTATGAAGTATGTTAGTCTTTCAACCCTCATTATAGAAGTGTGACTGTGTTGTGAGACTTAGTTCTACGACCCTTTAAATGAATGACCTATTTTTATATTTTCTATTTGTTTACAAACTTAAAGTCACTTTTATCGAACAATAGAAGTTAAAGGTATTGAGAAGTTATGTTTAGAATTAGGATTAAAAATGAGTTAACAAAGGCAAAAAAAAACCTTTCCGAAATTCATTTAACCAAATATGTTTCGGTTACACGGGTCGTAAAAATCATTTCAGCTCAGAGACTTTCAATAAGCAATACCTATAGTGTCTAAAAAAAAATATCTCTACCTCAGGAACCAACAAAAAGTAAGAACCAACAAGTAAAAAAATAACGAAAAAATTTTACCTTTTGACTTAAACCTTTATCTTAAAGTTACCCTGAATTTCAGAACGGCTTCCGATCTCGATAGAGAGCTAAACTGAAGTCAAGAATGGCCAATTGAGTTATCTTTCCAGATTGAGGCACTCACCTGACAGGTAATGCGATTACCACTCGACAATATTATGCACACCCTCTTGCAGACCTTTGTCATGCCAATCTCAACTTTAAACCCTTAGTTCAGGTTATATTTTAATTTTCTATGCCTCAACTCTTGTTAGTTCATTGATCGTATTACTTCCTTTGCTCTGAGCTACTTTTTTAACTACGAGATTGCAAATTGAATACTATAGGTAGGTTTCTAATTATTAATGAAGTGTGCGTGCAAATGTACGCTACACTTCAAAGGCATTTTTTCTATAAAGATCCGGAGGATGCGTATTTTTTTTTTGTTTTCACCATCTACACCATCACAGTAAATTAATATTAAGCTATGAAGTTAGAGCAATTCACACCCAAGCTTTTTTATCGTTTAAGTAATCCTTAACATTTTAATAGGATTTCCTGTATCTACTTGTGTCTTACGTTTTATATAAACTAATAAAAAGATCAACTGATAAAATGACCTTAATGCAAATTAAAATTAGTAAGAGCTCTTTGAAAAAGTTCATTAGCACCGATTGCTCCGAATCTTCATATCAAAACCTAATCCATTAAAACGCAAAACTCTATTGAGTTATATTTAATGACCTTAAAAAGTTAGACTTTCAATACAAACTTTCACACGGGAAATCCACGCAACATGCAAGAAAATGAAAATAAAAGAAATTTTCTCAAAGGCGATGTTTTACGATCTCCTCAGTTCTCAGAACATGTGGAAAAACCAGTAAATCTCATTCCGGCAAAACAAAACCAAAAAGGAATATAAGCGTGTGGTAATAGGCTACATAATAATGCTATTCAAAATTTCAGCCGGCGGAAATCGCAGTCCGGACGCGGAGGCCGGCAGATGGCGTCGTTTCCTCTTATTTCTGACCGCCCCAAAGCCTGCTGCTTTATATTTCCCAACCAGCTTCCCTTGCAACTGACGCAAGTGAGAATCAACCTTATACTGAACACTGTATGGTCTAAACAAGTGTATGTATACATTTGGTGGAGTTTTGAAATGAACGCAACTAGTTTACAATGCAAATGTATTGCTTTATACGAAATCCTTTATCGCTTTTTAATAAAAGCGTCAGAGTGAGATGTATGGGGGACTTTTAATAAAGCTTGCAAGCGAGACGTTCGGGAAATTCATAATTTTTGACGCAAAGGATATTTGACTGAGAGAAGCGAGGTCTCGAGGTTTACTTGGTGAATTTACATTTTGTCTCTTTGTTTGCCTGTCAGAACCCTGTAACCGTTCCCCTATAATATATTATAATACTAACTAGAAAGCAAGTAATTAATATTTTATATAAGATGTTTAATTCCGTGCCAAGTGAAACATAAAAGTTACTAAGTATGTATAGTCTGGCCGATAAAGCAGATTTATGCTCCCTCCCACTTTTGTCTTTGACATCTTCGCACACGAGTGAAAAATTGTGTCTTTCTTGTTTACATTTAGCCATTTTTTAATTCGATTCGAAAAATTTGTTTAGTTAATATTTGTTTAGTTAACCATTGGCGTTCGAAAAGTAAAATGTATTATCGTAGCCTCTACGTAGGATTTCGTAGCACCGTAGAGTACTGTCGGCAATATAACCTCATTCGTCAATACCGTTCCAGGTTTCTATCGAAGCACTCATTATAAGATTAGAAATGTTGTTATTTTGAGTATGCAAAGTGCCTATTTCAAGAAGTCATTTATATATATACCAACATTACAAAGAAAGATTATTTTGCTTGTTCGCTTGTACCCAAATAGGCTCCGAATGTACTGAACCAATTTTAACAATTTCTTCGTCAAAAGAAAGCTAAACTATCACGACTTTTTATTAACAAAAAGCTGATATTAACAATCGACTTACCAGAAACGGTCATAAATTAATGATATCTGCATATCGTCTGCGAAAGGTGCTACTCTTTTGTGGGGTTGAGTATAGCTATTACGACATCATTCCTAAGGTAATTCTGAACCTACCGTTGCGAGCGAGGTTACTATACATTTGATGAATTTCTTAATGATAAGGTAGATTGGAAGCAGCCAGCTTCGCTCTCATCACCCGCAAGATAGAAAAAAGATTGTAAATGTTGATGTTGGAAAAGAGCAACTACTGAGTTTCTTGCCGGCTCTTCTCGGTAGAATCTGCTTTCCGAACCGGTGGTAGAGTCACTGCAAACATACATACTTGACGTTTCAAAAGTGCTTATTAAGTAGGCCTACTAATTTATTTCATAAATTAATTTTGAATTTTGTTTTTATTATAAATACGGAGATTCTTAAGAACATTGCAATGATGTAACCCAAAGTAGCAACATTTTGCCAATAAAATTCGTAACTAGGCGTGCATAACACATAAAAAAGCAGTATTTCAAGACTAATGTACTCATTTATTGTTTTTTTTTTTTTTAAATCTTAACAATGCTTACAAAAGACAAAAAAATACTATTAAAAATTTATAAGAAAAAAAAAACACCCTCCGCTTCCGGGGCTTTTGAATGCCCAAGCCACCGGCAGTCAGAGCTCCAGAGTGAGGAACCTCCTCACAATACGCGCCGTTTCAAGGACTACTGCCTTCTGTATCCGACCCTTGATCCAACAACCAAACGAAAGTTCCTTAAGATGTTGGTCGAAGCTTTTATGTACTCATTATTAAATACATAAAAGTCCGCGAGGGAGTTTATGTAACTATCATAGTTAAGTCGCATTAGCAGCTTTTATGTTCTAAACTTTAATTAGACCTGGTAGGCACAAAAGTGGTTTGTTTACATTAGTATCGTCGTCGCGAACAACAGCTATAAATAACTTTGGGCAATGTTTGTAAATATAAAATAACCCATACGGACTACACCTGAGTTACAAAATTTATGAAAGATGAATGCTCGTGTAAATATTAAACTCACTATGACGATCCGTTTTCCCATCACTCCTGATGTACCGTAACGTTCGCCTCGCACGTTTAGTAGAAGCGTCGGGGCATACGACGTATAAAGGGCCCTTATAAATGAGGGCGTGCAGGAATTCACGTCTTTGCGTAAGTGAACCAAGAGCTACGCTAGAGCAAGCCAGTTTAGAGCAACTTTATAAAAAAGCATTTGACTACTTGATTTGGAAGCGGTGGTAGCAGGGTAGGAGCTCGACTTCACTTTCGGGGGGCCAAGTTTGCGTCTTAAGTAACTAAAATATCACTTGCTTTAATGGTGAAAGAAAACATCGTGAGGAAACCTGCATGCCTGAGAGCTCTACATAATGTTCTCAACAATGCGCAATGGTTCAGCATGGTGGAAAACAGCCTTAACTCCTTCTCATTGTAGGAAGAGGAGATTCGTGCTCTGTAGTGGGCCGGTTGACTCAACATGGGTCATCAACATGGGTTCATGTGATGATGATGATGATGATGGCGATTTGACTACTGCTGCTATCCTTAACTAGTATAAAGTGAAGACACTGTCATTAGTGCCCTCACTTCCTACTAGGCAGGAGTCAGTTCTTGTATCGCAGAGTGGTATCGCATGGTATTTGAAAACACAATGCACTGTGTCATATGAAGACTATGGCGTGTGTAAGAGTTACATATACAATTGTTTGTTCAGTGCTTTTCATATTAATTATTTTAGCCTTATAGGTTTGTAAAAGACCAGACTGATGAGCAACAACCCACGCAACAGCTCAACGCAGTTTACCAATTGGTGCAAGCAGCGTTTGGTCCGTTCATCCGTTCAGTATTTCAAGTCTTGCGTGATGTTCCATTGCCATTTAATCTTCGCAAAGACTTTCCATCGTAAACTAGGAGACTGAAATCTTCCCATGCCCATTTTTGCGAATTTGTTCCAGAACCAAAACCAAGAGAACTGGCAGCATCGTCTCATGAGAGATGCCGTCATATAATTTTCTTGGTAGCTTTTTTATTTTAAATAGCGAGCGTGTCACCAGATGTTAAATGAACACCGCCGCCCATGAATATTAACAGCAGTAGAGGAATAGCCAATGTGCTAATGTGTTGCCGGCCTTTTAGACACTTGTTTATCCGGCCCTAAAGTCATCGTTGGGAACGCCTAAGTTAAATATCATAAGATACCTGCATGTTTATTCAGGATATTGCTCTTACTACAAAGGAAAGCTATCTACTAGATAACTCAAAATTATGTTTATTAAATACATTTGAATCTTGATGAAGATTGTATTAAGCGAAAGCTTATAAAAAAGTCCTTAAAAGGATTACGTAAACGATAAAAAAGCTTGAGTGTGAACAATTGCGCTAACCAGGTTGCTTCTTAAATATTTTCTAATGACAATGTGAGATGGTGATGACAAAAAGAACACCCGGCTAAGTTTGTAGTGGCCTTTTTCTTAGACCAGGGCGCGTTAGGAACCCTCGTACCTTTCGTTTTAAATTTACTATTGTTACATCTATGTGCCTATTTGAATAAACAAATATTTGACTTTGACTTTGACTGTGCTATGTTCTGATCCAGCAACATTTAGTACCACTGTGTCTCCGACTACACGCCTTGATGAATGGCGTTCGCTTCAATTACCCCACCTTGCTCGCTCCTCAGCAAATTATCACACAGGATGGCTTCACGTGACGTCAATGAAAAACTTTGTTGCTTTTAAATTTAAGATGACGCTTTTAAGGTAAAGGTTGAGACTAACACTATGGGCGTTCATCTGAAATCCGCTGCGCTCAGTGAGGTAGAAAGATTCGAGGAATACAGGAATAGTGTTGGTAATCTTACAGTTACAAATACCTTGATATGGGAAAAAATATAAACTTTATAATCTTTAACTACAAGTGTATGAAAAAAACAGGACTGTGCAAAAGTATGTATTAATTACTGTACTAATTTCAAGTCATTTAGTGATCTTCTTTAAGGAGTTCCATCTGTCTTCGAATATCTTTAAAAGATGCTTATAAATGTTAATTCCGGAGTTCGACTCTCGAGTTGGTTCGAGATTTATTATGTATTAGAATTTTTGGAAACATTCAGGTGCTAGTCAAAATTTAGCAAACTGGCAGTATTGGCCTGATATTGTATAATATCTGCCATCTTTATAAAATTTATTGAAGAACTGAATCGATACAAACAATATTTTAATTAAAATATATTGTTTTGGTTTTGAATAATCTTAGTTGACAGTGTTCGCAGTTGGACGCATTTGCTCACTCCAAAATTTTTTTACTCTAACGTGAGCGTGTAGTACAGCCACAGTCAGGTATTTGTTTATTTTGAATATTTTATTTTATTCGATACCAGAACCGATGTATTTCGAAAACATCAATTTCTTTTAGGATTACTTTTTGGCGCCATAAAACTTAAAAATATTTATTTTAATGTACCAAGTGTCACTCTCATGACTAAGACGAGTTTATCACCACACCACTCACTTAAAAAACCACAAGCCGTATAGGTTCTAGGGTGTGCCAAAGAAATATATAAACAAACCGACATACACTCGAAAAACATTACCCTCCTTCTTTCGCAGTAATAACAATAACCTGGATGACTATTTGAATAAACTAAAATACTTGACACTATTCAAGTCATATTTATAGGCAATTGTATGAAGATGTATCAGTCACAAAATGTATGCAGCGATGACCATTATAACATTATTATAGTCATAAAGCAGCCGTTTACACAATCCGTGAATTAGGCGGATGCATGGACGTGCAAAACAATGCAAATGTCATGCAAATCGTCCTCGCCGGCCGAAGTTTTTTCCAGTGGCAGCAAAGATATTTAACAGTTATACTCTAATCAGATGGGACAAAGAGACAATAGCGTTTGCTAGAGTTCAGATATTGCAATTGTTAAGCATAATGACTGCCACTGTTCTTTCTAAACGAGAACAGAAGATCATTTGCTCTTTTTTTCTCTCCAGGTGAAACTCATCGTGAACCTGCACCTGTAGCACACCTCAGTAACTTAGATGCATCAGCTAGTATCGAACTTTTTTAAGGGGGCAAGTTTGAATCCCAGCACGCACCTCTAACTTTTTTAAGTTATGTGCGTTTTAAGTAATTAATCACTTGCTTCAACGGTGAAGGAAAACATCGTGAGGAAACCTGCATACCTGAGAGTTCTCCATAATGTTCTTAAAAGTGTGTGGAGTGGTGGACTACAGCATTAACCCCTTCTCACCACTGGTAATGGGTTGACATGATGATTATGATGATGATGGACCAAGCAGATGGCCCATGTAAGTCGAAAGCCATCGCCTATTACCAGAGCAACACTTCACAGGGCATGCAAGAAGCTCGTCCTGCAACAAGCCACCCTGTGTTCATCAATTTGAGGCGTAGGTGGTAAGTCTCATGTGCCTGTAATTACACCGGCAACCACGCCCCGCAGACCGGAACACAGTATTGCAACAATCCTGCTTAGCGGTAGAAATAATTCGCGCTTCAACAACTAGCTTCAGGAACATTAGTCAATGAGCGGTTAGTATAATTAGACGCTCTATCTTTATGTATATCAGCGTCACCAGGGACGCCCCGGGGACCCGGATAGCTAACTTGGCGTAATTCAGCTCATTCCAACTCTGAGAGCGACGTTATATAATTTTGTTTTGCACATTTACATATGCAAAATGCTATAATGAAAGTTATTCCCTTGTACCCTAGTCCGCTCCCTTCGACAGACATTTAAAGAAATATCAAATAGGAGTCCTCACCGTTACTTTGCAAGATAACATGGTCCAAGTAACACAAATTGAATACAGTAAAATTTTCCTTTCTTTTTTCAAACATTTTTGTGGATGGATCTGGTATGATACTATAGAACTATTCTCACAATATCTTTTTATAGGTATATTTAAATACTTAACTTGAGATCCATAAAATACTGTCAAATAATGTGTAAATAATAAATATAAATAATAAACATATTACGACATATTATCGCCATCTAGTCCCAAAGGAAGCGTAGCTTCTGTTATGGGTACTAAGATAACTGATGAATATGTTTTTAATGAATAACATACATAAATACTTAAAATATTCAAATAAACACCCAGACACTGAAAAACATAAATGTTCATCACACAAACGTTTTCCAGTTGTGGAAATTGAACCTACAGCCTTGACTCAGAAAACAGGGTCGCTGCCCACTGCGTCAATCGGCCAGTACAATTTTTCCCGTTTCAAATACCTATAGGATAAGGAAATTCATGAATGTTAAAAAAAATATTTTAGAATATACAAATTAATTTTATGGCCTGTATATCAACTTGATAGCATTGCTCTGAAAGTCAGTGAAATATGAAGTTAAATTAATGATGTGACACTAACTCAAAAACGAAGTTGCCAGAGTACTTTCTAAATTCTATAATTTATTCCCCGTTCCGTAAGACGAATCTTTAGGGAAACGACTCATAATGTTTTACAGAATCACACGATTTTCAAACTCTAATTAAGTTAGTGTCGACCGCAATTTCAACATAAACTCAACATTATTTCAAATGACTTAAAACTCTTATCCCACCAATTGTAACTTCAGAGGTGTGCAAGAGCTCCTAAATACGGCTCTCAGAAATTTCAGTAATTAGTGAGAGCCCAAAAAAGGAAATTTTTCTTACGGAGTTATCTCCATTTCCCAGCCTCCAGCTAAAACGAGTTTGAATTCCATTTACTTTCATTTCTTTAACTTCATTAAGCCATTATTTATTGTTTATGACTTCGAGGAGACTTATAATTCGGCGAGTTTTTGTTGTTTTAGAATTATTAATCCACGTATCCGTCGCATTATAACAATAATTATTCTTAATTTAACTGGCCGTTTGTCGGTTAAATATAAAAAATGTTTAAAAAACGACCTACTGACCGGAAAACAACATTGCAACATTTCTGTTGTGCGGCATAAGCATGGCATTAGTAATGCCCCGGACGAGATCGTGTATCTACTAAAAATATAAGAATCATCCGACCTGATGAAAATGTTCGGTATTGTTGAGCGGATGCTCAGGAAAAGACACTAGCAACTCAATCAATCGAAAGTTAGTGAGTTGATGAGGCGATGGTATTCTACTAACCATCAAGTGTGTCATTTGCTTGATCCATAAATTATAAATCACTATAAAAAAAATTAAGAACTCCATAACAACTCTTTGCAAAATTTTCAAAAAAAAAGTAAAACTTTAAATAAGGAGCGAATGCATGTCCTAGGAACAATTTCACCTAATCATTACTTACCACTCAGTATCAAAAAAATATGAAGAGTACATTATTAATTAAATATGACTTTGTCCAACGATCTGCAAAGAAGTGATCATCAAAGAAGACAGCTTAGCGTAATTTAGGCAATTTAACGGCAAGTGAGTCTGTCACCCTATTATTTGAACAGACCATTATAAGAAGATCTTTCGCGATCTTATTTTAATATCAAACTATGAACCTAGGTATGATGCTGTGATGGCCTAGTAGGGAAGACTTCAGTTCCTCTTTTAGGGGGAGGCGAATTCGATCCCTCTAACTTTTCGGAGTTGTCTGTGTGTTAAGTAATTAAATATTACTTGCTTTAACAGAGACGGAAAACATCGTGAGGAAACCTGAACGCCTGAGAGTTCACCATAATTCTCAAAGGCGTGCGAATACTACCAATCCACTCTTGCCCAGCGCTGGGTGGAGACCGTGTCGTATTGGGCGAGTAATGGGTTGACAATTATGATGATACCGTACCTATCCATTTAAAAAAAAAAAAAAAACAGTCAGGTGAGATGCTGATCATGATAAAAAAAATGCCCCCAAGCTAAGCTAAGTAATTTATAACTACGTCTTTGGTGCAGCGGTGTGCTCTGTGCTTTTCAGTGGTAGGTCTTGGGATCGATCCCCGGCAGGGCCATTTCTGAATTTCCTCTGGTCTGGTCTGGTGGGTGGCTTTGGCCGTGGCTAGTTACCACCCTACCGACAAAAGACGTGAATATAAGTGCCGTACCGCAGGTAAGTCCGTTACCATCTCAGACTGCATCATCACTTAACACCAGATAAGATTACAGTCAAGGACTAACTTGTACTGGAATGAAATATAAACAGTAAATAAAATTAGCGTTCGTTGTAATAAAAAGTAAACAGCAACAAAGCCCAGACAAAACCCGTCTTACTTTATTCAAATTTAACAGAATCAGTCCAGGGGAGATCAGCCCCGAGTGGATTATGGTACCGTCATCCGGCGAGGGTGGCCGACCGTGCCCCGAGTCTGTGTCGAACACGTGCGTTGCAGTTCTGGGGGACTAATGAAGAAGGGTGTGCTGCGGGAAGGCCGGTTGTAGTGCAAGCGATAAAATATGTTCAACACTTAACTTTAAAGCGATGGAATGCAATATTTGTTTGTTATAGGATATCTTGAGACACGACACTAACATATTTATTTATATATAAATATCTGTAGGTTCTAAATGTATTAGTACTTATTTATAATAAATAGTAGGTTTAATATATTATTTATATTCTTAGATTACTGACTGTCTAGAGTGAAGTGGTTGTCTGTAAGAGATGCTTTAGCAATTAGCTTATTTTAAACCATTTGTGTTTTTCTTCCTATGGATTTGTGTGCAATAAAGTGTTCATCTATCTATATTTGTTACTTTTGTCTCGATAATGATTGTTGCTCTCGGTTTCCATCAGTGGGTAATAGAATTAGCTATGCCGTCACTTATGTTTCAGCAAAAAATCTGCGTCTTGTGTTTACTACGCACCGCTTATACATAATCTTACAGACAGACATAATGTATTTATACTTAGATTAGCACAAACCTCTGACATGGCTCAAAACGTTGTACAGCTAAAATGACATTGGACAGGCTAAATCATCGAATCATTGTACTTTGTCGTACAATAAAAGAGCTTCCCAATAGATAAACAGGCGAAAATATTGCTACATAAAACACGACGATATAAGACGAGTGATAGCGGCTTATGGTGTGAATTTTCCTAGTGTACCTGTGTTTCATTACATGAATAATATGTGAACTTATCTGGTTTGTTATGTCTGATTTTCAGATTAGTCTGATGGGATACTGCGGCCGCCGCTAGCTTTTTTTATAGTCATAATTGATGATGCAGCAGCAGATGGACCACCTGATGTTAAGTGGAAAACCATCGCCCATGCAAGGAGCACATCCTGCAACCTGCCGTCCTGTTTCCTTCAATTTGAGGCGTAGGTAAGTATGGCAAAAGTAGCAAATAGTAAAACAAGTAGTATTGAGACAAAAAGCTCTACTACAACACAAACTACCACCTTTATTATGATAAGTTCAATGCCGCGTAGTAACTAACTGTGGGTGTGGATTTAATATAACTGTCATAGTTAAAAAAACTTAACAAATAATATTAAAAGCGAATCACTTACCGATATATCGCTTAACCTACAGCACCGCCCTTATTCTGCAACAAAAACACAATTTATTGCAAACGTGACTTGCATAAACTTTGAGCTCAATAAAATAAAAAATAACATAGACTAGGAATCAATTATGTCATGTCACAGAATTATTTGTCTATTTCTATAATAAGTTTGAAATAAGCAGTTTGCTGCGTTAACTGCTGACAAATTTAAAACTGTTCGTCTCGCCTAAGTGATAACTGATGGACTAAGCAGAGTGTCAAGTGAGAGATTTTCTAAAAGAAGAAGAAGAAATACTTTATTGCACACAGACATCAAAATATACATAAAGCGTAAACAAAAAGAACAAATTTTAGGCATGCAAAGGCGGCCTTTATGCTGCTAGCAATCTCTTACTGGCAGAAGGAACAGCTGCAAGAGAGCGGGATAGTGCAATTATACATATACATATATATTCTAAAATAAATAGACAACTGACTTAATTAATTATTCAATCTCGCAATAGTTAAAATACTAGGAAAATGAACTGCTACTAGTTGGCGCTCTCTCGATACCATATAAATTGGAGTTAATTTTCACGTGATCAAATAACTAAACATAGATTTGGTTCATCCCATACCCATCATTCCACTTTAAGCAATTTAGCATTTTTAACCAACCTATTGTCATATAAAACAAACCTGTCATCAAATTACAAATATGATATAACCTTAACGACGCAAACTAAAAGAGAAAAGTAGAAGAAAATAAAAAATATTTTTTGTTTCATCGAGAAAATTATTTAATATCTCCAGAAACAGGCATTTGTAGGCCGAACTTTTTGTTTCCTTTTGTCGGTAAAACGTCGCGACTCCTTGAGGTAATTCTATATACACCGCTTTCATAAAACTTACTATAAAGACATGGTGGCGACATTTAAATTGAAGTCACGGGAAACGGTTTGCAGCCCCTGTCTGAATGGGCACCGTGACTAAGCGTTGCCATCGGAATGGGAGACGTACATTACTTCTTAAAAATGAAGTTAAAGTCAAGTTCAAATATTCCTTTATTCAAATAGGCAAATTTTGATGCATATATTACATGTAAAATATTACATAGAAGTAAGTTGATGGCGATAACTAAATTCGTCAACTTAAAACTAAAGTTACGAGGGTTCCAAACACGCCGTGGTCTAAGGTCCCACAACAAACTTAACCGGTTGTTTTTTTTTTAATTACCATCTCACATCTTTAACTGAATTACTTATTTTACGTGTGTATGTGTTTACTTTTGCATCTTATGTTCAAATGATTGCAGTTAATAATAGGAATTACCACGAAATACGTACCATGGAGTAGTTTAGTGTTTCGGTACTTACTATTGGTACCGATGGAGGTGTAAACCTAAACTAGGTGGCATGTTTTTTTTCATTATACTAATATTTAAGTCATGAATCTCACCTTAATGCTAAGTGTGAGATTCATGACCTTCATTAATTCAGGAGTGATGATGCAGTCCATGATGGGAGCTTTTTAGGGGTATTGGAGATTTACTAAACCCATACCTCAAATCGGTTTCTACGCGGCGTAAATGAGTTGATATCTTTTGTACTTGGCGGAAACACATATAATATAATAAGAATATTTTTCATTGACAACAGTATAAAAAAGAACAAAAATACTTTAAACAAAAGTTTACGTTAAAATGTATGTTTCGTAAAGACG
The DNA here is from genome assembly GCF_905163445.1 of Pararge aegeria. Lineage (NCBI taxonomy): Eukaryota > Metazoa > Arthropoda > Insecta > Lepidoptera > Nymphalidae > Pararge > Pararge aegeria. The sequence goes on along the minus strand of NC_053195.1, from coordinate 480,713 downwards.
CAACATACATTTTAATACAAAGGTAGTTAAAGGGTCAGCTCCTCAGCCTCGTATACCGTTAAGGAATACTGCAGTCAGCAAGCAATGTACAATGTACATCCTTCAGATATCCTTAACGCAGAGATCAAAGTTTGGAGACTGGGAGGCTGCCTAGTGCCGACAATAAAACGATTCAATTGGTGACAGCCATAAAGTTCCAACAAACCATCTACATGCTGGAGGCTCGGCCGGTGTAGCGGCAAACAACGCCAGGAAATTGTGTGAATAAATGATAGTGTTCTTATGAAACTTCAAAGTGAAAAAGTTGGGCGGTATCGTAACGCCTCAATTTTTTATTTCATTCTGGAAGAGTGGATTTCATTTGCCCTATTTACATTGACATTGTTTATTGTTTACTAGCTGCTGCCCGCGCCTTCATCTGGGCTGAGTTGCTTTTGTGAATTTCTTTTGTGATTTGGAGTCTAGAGTTAATTTAGGGTATAGTCAAATTGTAATTTGTCTTGTCCTTGGTTGTCTAATTTGTAGGTCGGTCCCCAACGGTCGGTAACAAGTGGCCCAGGACCGTGGATTTGGAACTCCGTACAAAATACCTATGTCCTGGTAGAATTGATAATGATGACAATAATAGTCAAATTTTTTCAGCCATGGCGGCGTAAATAAATAAATAAATATACTACGACAAAACACACATCACCATCAAGCTCTAAAGTAAGCATAGCTTGTGCTATGGGTACTTACATACCTGATGAATGAATATTTTATGAAGATAATTTACATAAATACTTATAACAAAGAGATAAATACCCAGACGTTGAAAAAAATTCATGTTCATCATACAAACATTTTCCAGTTTTAGGAATCGAACCCACGGCCTTGAACTCAGCAGAATCGCTAAATATTACACACGCTAATCACCATTTGAGATTACGTATTTTTTTACTTGATTTTATATACTATTTGACGGATCTATTTCAGTTTTATTGTTATTTGTTAATGAATAAACAAAATTGAGAAAGAAAAGCTAATAATGAAAAATTAACTACCATTGTGAAACTCATAAAGTATGACGAATAATAATTGGACAGGCGGACAAAGCGTCCCTACTAATTGGTTAATTTCAATTCAACCCAAAATTTAATCATCCCGCACAACAATAGGGAAACATTAAATAGGTATTCAGTTTAGGATTCTCACAAATAGGCTCCAAAATCGAGGTAAAACTCCAAAAAAGACTTGCGTAGCTCTGAAATTAATGATAAAAATGAAGTTCATCTATCTTTCGTTTACAAGATTATTATAAGGTTCTGCAAGTCCCCGTTAAGTGACAGGATAGGAAATACGGAAGGTAAATAAATGAACTAAGTTAATATTACATGATGAAAATATGTGTATCGAGGGGGAATTTTTAATTAGGTACATCTATCTGCTAGTTATGTTGAGAAAGATGAAAGTGTGTCCACCCATAGTTCATAATCTGGTATCCCTAATCACTTTTAACGCTTCAACTTGCTGCTACGCTTGATAGTACGAGTGTAAATGAGTTATAGTTACCTACCAAACTTATTTTTTTGCTTTGCCGAATTAGAAATCTGTACATCTTGATGGTTTTGACTGACCGGAATAGAAGAAGTAAATAACACAGGGGATGTTTTAAATCTTATATCAATGATTCGCCTCCAAAGATATGATTGACTCATGCAACTCTTTGGCTCAAAAATGTGTATCTATGATTTATTTCCAGGCAGTTTTTCGCATCCCTATACCCAAAAAGACAAGTTTCGTCGCTCGGAGGTCAGTTTTTATAATGGCTTATTGTCCCTAGTCGTTATAACAAACGTTTAATTAAGCAGTCCCTCGGAGGCGGGACAAAAGAGCGACGTTTTTCTTGTATTTTTCACCTAAATGTAATTCGCTGAAATTCAATTTCGCGGACTTACGGTTTTAAGGAATTTCCCTTCAGCCTTAGCTTTTCTAAATGCTAATGAATGAAATAAAATCGGTTACTTAAAATGGTGAATCACAAAGTTAGACAGGACTCATAGTATTCTATATTATAGAAATTGTGTCAATGTGCCAAGATTAGTTAACCTATTAAGCTGTGCATTTGATTAACACAAGCAATTTTTATAATCTCACGGTTAACGGATGCTATTAAAAAGTAGCATACAATTTCCATATACTTAGAGCGTGTAAACTTATATTATGTCAAATTTTATAACGGTTGGAATAGATGAACAAACAGAATAATATTTTTGTATCCATATCTACTAATACTATAAATGCGGAAGTGTTGAGTCTTCTAGTTGTTTGTTACATATCTAAATTGCTGCACCGATCTTGATAAGTTGATGGATACTTTTTAATGCGGAAAAACGTTTCATAGAGAATTCACATAAAAATAACTTGATTCTTGGAAACGGACTTAGAATATTTTATACACCGGAACCCACTCTCACGTGAGTTTTAGAAATCCGAAACATCGCGGACCACCATAGTTTATAACATAAATTACCTACTCGACTCGTACTTTGTTCGCTTCGTAACTACACCAAAAACGAAATCACTCGTTCAACCCAATTTTGCATGCACATTTGATAGAAACATTATGCACTTAACAACACGTAAGTATTTCTTGCATTACAGCACGTAGGTGTATAAATAAAAACAACATCACGTCCTGCCGCTTTGCGTGTTATTTTTTATCAAACCCGACACACTCGCGACGTACTGCGGCGGTAATTTCTTGTAAGGCTAATTACACACGAGCTTATAAATGCCTCGCCGCCTCGCCGCCAGGTGTGAAGACAGGCGCTATAAAAACCTTTAACTCTTTTAAGCGTGAAATATACGATTTTTTTGTACACAAAGATTGCAAGGCTTTGAATTTTTAATTAACACTAGTTAAATATATATTTTTTTAAGTAAATATGATAGCGTCAAATGGTAATTTATATTAAAATCAAATGTGCAAGGTTTTTGTAAATACATATAATGTTAACTGAGCCACTTGGTAAGGCCCCATATCCAGTGATCGATATTATATTGAATTTTGAATTTTGAATTTAAATTTGAATTTATAAAAATGCTATTTTTTTCTCAATACGTTATAATAACTTCTAAAGGAACATAACGGAGCCATGTCTGTGCTACTACTACAATGTACTGAGAGCACCAACCCGACTGCCCAGCGCAGCGTGGTGATTGTGAGCAAACCCTTCCGTTGGAAGAGTTGACTTATATAGGCTATTGATGATATCAATTCTTGGATGTCGATGAGTAAAAGTTATAAAAAATCAGCGTGTCAAGGTGCGGAACTCTACAAATAGAAAAAGCCTTAATTAAAACAAATTTCCGGCACTGTAAGGGCTAGTTGCACTGTCTCGAGGCGGCTCCGCGCGCGGCGGGTCACGGCAAGGAGGTTTTAATTAACGTCTTTGTGCTTTAATTGCGACTCGTCGCTTTGCGGCCAGCGCGGACTTGCGCCTCGCGTCTTGTTGACTGCACTTGAGTTATAAACCCGGCAAATTACAGTACATTCCATTTAGTTTGTGAATTACGTTATAATGTTTGATATTACAAAAACAATTAACTTGATCATACACTTTTCATCTAGGTTCTTGCGTGGGATGGGGGATGTCCTTGGCACAGTGGTGAGCCCTGTGATCTTAAAGTTTGGACGGGGTTCGATTCCAGGCATAGGCAAATTGGAATTTTTTCTGTGCAATCCGGCTTTAAAGCAATTTAGCGTTACAGTACGATATCGCATCGAATTACATAATTTGATGGAGCACTCAGGGCTACTGAAGATAACTCCACTCACGCATGAGGAGAAGGAGAAGTAAAATGAAAAAAATAAAAATAGTATCACCATATGACGACAATCGTGAGCTGGCATCTATTAAGAGCAAAGGTCGCATAAAGAAGGTCTCTGTCACCACATCAAATGGATAACTGAGTGCGTAACAATATATAAAAAAAAACTCTTATTAACTTAGGAAGATCTGATGAATATCGTCGGAGATCAAGGAAGATTCTTCACAGATTACAGCAAGTCGCAAGGCATATGGGACAACGATCGTATGCATACGTACCATCCTACTAATATTATAAATGCAAAATTTTGTGAGAATAGATGTATGGATGGATGGATGTATGTATAAATGAATAGATGGATGGATGTTTAGAATGAACCGATTTGGCTAAAATTTGGCAGTGATACCTACAATATAGTCTGCAAGAGTCACATCATCCCTTACCACTCGAGATTGCAGTCAAGAGCTTGTAGTAAAATAAGGTACTAATTTCACATGAGAAACTATCGTTAAACCTATGCATTGTATATAATTAATTATGCTACATGAATAGCAATTCCCTTTGTTTTTAATTCTGATATCAAAAATTCCTAAATGGGGTCTGCCGGTAATCGAACACGAGGTCTCCAACTTGTGAGAGCACATCGCTCACTACTGCGCCATAAAGGTCGAAAAAAACATTGCAGATATGTATTAAGCAACAAGTTTGTTGGCAATAACATAAAATAGTAGTACATTATAATGTTCCTATTCAAAACGCGACATCTATTTTATGTAAATAAGTTTGTCATTGTGAAACACAAACAATTTCTTTGAATCGCACTAAAAAATGCCGATAACAATGAACTCGTCTTGTAGCACGTCCCCTTTGTGAAATTTTTCCAAAGACGCAAAACTAACAACTTTGTCAAAGTGACATGATATAAACATATACGCCGAAACTGTGATTTTTATAGTAACGGCAACTTAAAGATGGCTATGACGATTCTAGACACAGCGCTATTATATTTGGGAATGTCGCATACCGAATACATTGATTGCACGGCTTTTGCAATCAATGACCAATTTATTGCCGAAACTTGCAAATAATACATTGATATCAGGAAATTTCTACGTTTGCACTACGCCTCATCATCATATCAACTCATTACTGGCCCACTACAGTTCACGAGTCTCCTCTCAGAATGTAAAGAGTTTAGGCCGTAATTATGGAGAACTTTCAGAGATATAGGTTTCCCGACGACGTTTTACGTTACCGTTAAAGCAAACGATATTTTAAAACGCACATAACTCCTTAAATTTACAGGAAATCGAGCTAAAGAGAACGAAGGGAGGCTGAAGCTTTATTAAGAAGCTTTATTAAGAAGGTCTTAAAGAATGACAAACTTCTCTTTATGTTTACAACAGTAAAATACGGCTATAGGAATGAATCCATATCTTTCCATGCTGCGTTCAGGAATCGAGTTCTGATGGACATAAATTCATACCTGTGCTAGTAAGAGTATTGCGTGTGGCGACCGCGCGAAACATTCGGTTGCGATAATGAAGCATTGTTGACCCTAGTCAGTTCCGGAATGTGTCACCGCATTTAGAGGTCACAATTAGACCGTTTTATTTCTTCTATTCCTCAGGCAGATTAAGCGCCTCAACTCTGCTGGGTTCCTAGTAGAGTTTATTAACCAACAGGCTATCTTAGATATCTTCTAAAATATATCGACCAACGGGAGGATTTGAATAATAATAATCACTAAGCTGGGCAGTCGGGTTCACAGAGCATGTTTCTGAAATTTCTCCGTTATACATAACCCTTATTTCGCCCCGTATGACAACCGCAGGAAGAGAATAATACCTATAAATAAATACCTATAAATATACTACGACAACGCACACATCGCCACCCAGCCCCAAAGTAAGCGTAGCTTGTGTTATGGGTACTGAGATGAATATTTTTTTTATGAATAATATACATTAATACTTATAATATACATATAAACACGCAGACACTGAAAAACATTCATGCTCATCACACAAACATTTTCCAGTTGTGGGAATCGAACCCACGGCCTTGGACTCATAGAGCAGGGTCGCTGCAAACTGCGCGAATCGGCCGTCAGAGAAGGGTAGGGGAAAACCATATTCTGACCTGCCGTATTCTGATCAGCTCGTAAAGCTCGCCAGACCGCATTAGGGCATGCTGGATCTATGCTATAATCCAACAATTTGTCGAATAAATAGAGGAATTGCTACTGGAAAATTTAAAGTAAAAGACTAATAAATGGACAATGTTATAAATTGAAGTTGCACGCTTGGCCATTCGCCAACTGATAAATTGATTATCTTTTAATAGACCGAAAGCGTCCTTTAGAAAATAATGTGGCGGTTCTTTGGAAGGTTTAATAAATGAAGCTGATATTCTTTAAGTGACTAGTCCATACCAATAATGCAACTAAAGAGATTGTTAGGTTTTTATTTAATACGCTAATCTCTGGAAACTCTCAGGGGCTGGGCTAAAAAAATAAAAAGGGTCAACAAAAACGCTAAAGAAGAACGCCCTCCTAAACTAGGTCCAAAGTATCCTTAGGTAAGGTTGACTTCACCACACACTTATTATAGTATTTGCAAAGTTATATTTTTATTTCATGAAACTTACATGACATTTTGGTTTTTGTAAGAGTTTTTTGCAAGCCAGCGGGAGGCGGATGGTGCCATAGTGTATGTCTAACTCCTACTACAAAGCTGTGTCCACTTCTTGCGGAAAGCCACCCACTACTATCTTCTCACGCACGGCCTTGGACTCAGAAAGCAGGGTCGTTGCGCATTGTACCAATCGGTCGAATGGACCTGATAACCTAAATTTAACGCGTTAATTAAATAAAACTTTATCAACGAGTGATCTAAAACACATAGACACTAACTTAGGAAATAATAATAAAGCTTGGGCTCACTTATTGGTCATAATTTTTGCAGTTATTTACTTAAAACAACAACAGAACAAAAAACATTAAAGACACTGATATATAAACAGTCTGAAATCTACAGAATCCCAGCTTGTCAAATACTTCTCTGAAATAACTTTATCTTTGTCAAATAACTGTCCAAACTGCCTACCCCAAAGTATTTGGTAAGGAAGCCGCATTCAGTATATCATACTAGAATCAATTTATTAGCTGGCAATTTGCCAAGCGCGGCTCCGATTGATAACTTTGTCCTTTTATTGCTTTAGCTTCATTTTGTCGTATCTTTGGACTAGTTTTAATTTATAGGAGCGTTTACTTTGATATTTTTTGAAACGGGCTTAAAATATTTGGCGTTTTAATTTTAACAAAATGCGTTTTTGACCATTCAGCCTAAAGGGTATAGCCCTCTTTTCTCTAATGAGACAAGGATCAGCCAGCCTGCACCAATATGGGTTGACAGGGTTATATTACGTACTATTATTCTTTAGGTAATAATTAAAATTCAGTGATATTAACAGAGACTGATGGCTGAAATGTTATGTCTGGTCCTCTCCGAGGCACAGACATAACTGATATTTAATAATATCATCATTTTGTAGTAGGTTTCGTTGTAGAAAATTTATTTAATAAATATATACTACTAGCGTACCCAGCCCGCTTCGCCGGGCTAGATTTTGCTTTATTTTATTTAAACAATAAACTTACATCATAAATTTTTTTAAGTTAAGTCTCATAATATATTAAATCATTTATTTCTCTCCGTATTAATTTTCTTCTATTCTCTTCTCGTGCGGGTGAATATCATTATCTACACCCATGTACACCCAACAATAGAATATTATCATAGTAAATAAAAGCTGTATTTGACAGTTTGACAGTTCAAAAATATAAGTGCTCCGATCGTCACCAAACTACAGGATTACTCGCCAGGTCAATCCGGAGATTCCCTGAAAGTTTCATTGAAATCGGTCCAGCCGTTTCAGAGCCTATACGGAACATACCCACACACTTTCTCTTTTATATATATAGATTGCGAACTCGCCATCCTCACATAAACGCCAAGTTTCTAAGTGGATGGTTGATGTCTTCAAAAAATGTTTTTTTTTTAATATAATTCGAACAATCAAAAAATATATATACTTTTCCGGACAAGCTCCGCACGAAAGGCTGCTAGGCTGCTGTCTACTACTAGGGGATGCATTATCACTTCACTTCACATCAGGTGTGTTTGCAGTTTAGGGTTTAATATAGTAAAATAAAAAAGTGCCAGATAACCTGCAAATAAAAGTGTAGATTTCGGAATTTCAGAATAAATCTTTCTTTGATGTTTTTCGTTCTAATAACAATAAGTTAACATTTCAATACCTGTTTACAAAACGAAATTTTGACAATTTCAATAACAACTGTACGGCTATTTTAATGACTTTCGTCACATTCAGCAGCGAAAGTATTTTCATTAAAATTAAGAGAAGTCTTGAGAAAACTATACCGTGTAGACGATTTACGGGATTCATTAACGCCCCTGTACAAAAGGTTTACTGCCTCTGAGGGACAGTCATTAAAACTTCGAATAATTTCAACAACAAAAAATAGAAAACTCCTTAATTAAAACAAATTTCCACTACGCTAAGGGCTAGTTCAGAGTGCGTCTCGAGGCGGCGGGGAAAGGAGCCTCTGACCCGAGAGGGCGTAGAACAATTTTTGGGGGGAAATGTTTCTTGTTATATGGTTCCTCTGAATTCCCACTCTCTTAAGAGATCAGGGAGTTATCAGGATCCCGCCGTTTAGTAGAAAGCGGCCTCTACTCTCAGAAGAGTAGTAGTTACAACTGTTTAGTGTAGATAACCTACTGAGATTGGGTTTCTTGAATTTCCTTGAAGGTACATTATTACACCCACCTCGGTTGCGTTACCTAAACCCGCCAACCTACCTTGGAGCAGCGTTAGGGGCTTAGGCTGTACATTCGTCTCTTTTGTACATTAAGAGGAAGAGAGCAATATCCTTCACAGAATAATAAGTCTAATCACTGGATCATTATTTTTATAAAGTGAAAGGGTTCTAATAAAAAATAAACCAAATGATCTCATTTGGTTTATTGTTTCATCGATTGGTTAGCAATGATGGCATTTATTTTTATCATTGGCAATAATGAGAAACTTAAATATACAAACAGAAACAACAAAAAACTAATGTATCAACGGATCCGGGTAGCAACCGTTGTTGTATAAATAAATTAACGTTTTAATTATTTATTTTTTGTATAAGTTAACCGATATTTAAATATGTTAGGATAACATAACATATCGTACCACAAATTAAAGTATAAAACGTTCAATTTCATGGATAAAAAGGGACATCATCTTTTACTTACGTTTATATTGGCCATAACGTATTTTTAGCATTACTCAAGATGATCTTTGAAGTTTAAGTTTTTACCAAGCACCCGCTTATATTTCCCACGCCCTCTCGCAACATTGTTGTTCATTAATGTTGTTCATTGCAATCCGTCTCTTTGCGTCCGACAAGGGCTTACGCCTCGCGTTTTGTTGCCCATCTTAAGGCAAAACCAAACCGCCATCCCACTTGCGCCTTAGAGGCGTCCATGCTTGCGCCTGGCGTGCGGCCAATCACAAGGAGTGCGAGTAGCAGGACACTTGTGATTGGTCGCTCGCAGGACGCAAACTTAAACGCTGCTAAGGGCACAGGTAGGACACCGATTTGTGGCCCTCATCTTCTTCGATATTTATTGATAGAGGCTTACCAGTAGGTACCACTAGAAGACTTTGCACCGAATCACAAATTTTGCTAAATTGTACTGGCATTTATTTTTGATACTTAAAGCCATCATTATCAGTGTTTTAAAGTCGCACAGCCTGGTATAGACCTCCTCTCTCATAAACGAGAGGATTTTAGAGCACTGACCCACCACGCTGCTTCGATATGGGTTGATCGGGCTTAACTAATTTATCACATACTAGTGATAATCACCGGAACCGACAGCTTAAAGTAATTTCGTGAATGCCAATTTCCAAACTCCGAGCTAATACAAAAAAAATCTGATGGTAAGTGATGATGCAATCTAAGATGGTAATGGGCTTATCTAGAACATGGCATTTATATAAGCCCATACCCCTAAATTATTGCTTAACGGCATGTCTTTCACAGTAGGGTGCTAGCTATCCACGAATGCAGGTTCCCTATCAGACTAGGCTGGAGAAAACTCTGAAGTAATAAATTCTAAAAATGCCCAAAACCCAAGACTTGCAACTTATAAGTCCAGCGCTAATTAAAATTGTACGCGGATGAAACAGCTGGGAACCAATAGTCATCTAAAATGTCATCAGTAATACTATTTTCCATAACACTACGAGTATTTACTTAAGTAATTATGTAACATGAGTGAAGTAAAAAGATAGTTAATTGTCTATAGATGCAATCTATACTTATAATAAAACTGTAACCGGAAGATTTCTGTACATATAATATTTGTTGAAAATTTTGACCGGGGGATGCTTTAAAATCGATACTGAGTCCAAAACAGATTTTTATTTAATTTTTGTCTGTCTGTCTGTCTATCTGTCTATCTGTCTGTCTCTCTGTCCGGGCATCACGTGAAATCTACTGAACGGATTTAAATCAAATTTGGTATAGTGGTAGCTGATATTTCGAGTCAACATATAAGCTACTTTTTATTCCGATAAACAATAAGCTTCTCCCGGAAAATGAGATGAAAATTATCGAGCATGTGTTGTGTAATTTTAATGAAGATCTGATAAATATTATCGAAGATGAAGGACATAAATCTTCACAGATAACAGCGCGTCGCAAGGCATATGGGACAACGATCGAATGCATGCGTACCATCTTACTTATATTATAAATGCGAAAGTTTGTGAGTATGTATGTATGAATCGATGGAGATGTATAAAGTAATCATTATTACTTAAAAAAAAGTCCGGGAGGCACAATCACTGCTAATTGTTAAAATTTGTCAATCAAAACATGGGTACAATCTTAAGATGGGGACGTTCCTATCAGATCTTTATCCAAATAAATAGTTTAGTAGTTAAAATTGATAATGTACCTGCAAATTCCTCTTTAAATTATTCAAATTGGACCTATCGTTTAAACGTTACGACGGGTATTGAAATGCTTAAAAATATTTTAATTATATTTGATGCAAACGAAGTTGCGCGGGTCAGCTAGTTTTCCTTTATAACTTCACAAGGGGATGAATTATGGTATAAAAGTTTGTAATATACACATGTCAGTATCTTCATTAAACTTGACAACTCGCACTCACATCAACCCATTCCCGGCCCACTACAGGGCACGGGTTTCCTCCCACAATGAGAAGGGTTAAGGCCGTAGTCCACCACGCTGGCTTAGTACAGATTGGTGGACTGAACTATTAATTACTAACTGCTACGACTAATTTGCTATTGTAGCCAAGGTAACCAAGGTAACCAGACATGTACGGTGTTATTTATACTCCCATACCATGCTGGCTCAGTGCAGATTGGTGGACTCCACACGCCTTTGAGAAAATTACGGAGGACTCTTAGGCATGCAGGTCTCCTCAGTAATATTTCAATTGCTTAAAACAACTCGGCCCCGCGAAGGTGTAGCAGACGTCCTAACCGCTAGGCCTTAACTGCTTCTTAACTCAACTCTAACTATAAATACACCATGTATTTAAAAGCATAAAGTATACTTTACACGTAGAGTCCCAGAATGCAGATGCTGTTTAGAAAAATCGTTTTAGAGTTGAGACATTAAAAGTGAACACATCAAAGGTCGCATGCTTCGCAAACATTTCAAAAGATTTTATATTACGGAACGCATAAAATTTAAAATTTATATCGCACACTAATTAACAGTCGATGCAGCCACAGTTTAAAAAAGCGCATTAGTAATTAAAAAAAACTTATAACTAGCAACCTTAGCGTACGAAAAAGGCTAAATTTCACCCTTGCAGGAAAGGTTTTTGTAGGGCGTTTCACTTGACACCTGCCGGCGAGGCGGCGAGGCAAATAAGCTCGTGTGTAATTAAGCTTACAAGAAATTACCGCCGCACCACGTCGCGATGTGGCTTTAACTAAATATATATAAAGTGATGAAACGTAACTTTGTTTTACAACTTGTAATTTTAGACTGTCGTGCGCGATATTCTTCAAAGAAATTCACGATTGAACTCACGGGTTGTTTCGTCGATGTATTCTCGACAAGCTACGAACCCATCCGATAATGCTGATTATTCAAACCACATATTATAATGAGAAGCGGTGATATAGCCTAGTGTGTAAGGCTTCGGCTTTCCTCTTGTGGAGACCGAGTTCGAACCCCGACACGCCCACTTCGGAGTTACGTGCGTTTTATGATTTCATCATCATCATCAGCCTATCTCAGTCCACTGCTGGACGAAGGCCTCTCCATTTGCAAGCCATCTCGGTCTACTGCTGGTTAGCTGCATCCAGTCATCCTCCAGGTTATATAATTTAAGTAAATTAATATAATTTGCCTTAAAAGGTGAATGAAAACATCGTGAGGAAACCTCTATGCCGAGTTCTCATAATGTTCAGCGGCGTGTGAAGTCTACCAATCCCCACTCAGCCACCGTTTTGAACAGTCTAAACCCTTTTCATTCTGAGAGGAGGCCCGAGCAATGGGCCGGTACTGTGTTTATGACGACGATGATGGCAATATATTATCATTAAATCTATATAGTTCTTCACAGCGTAAAAGATATGTTATTTATAACCATAATTTTCGCTAAACAAGATAAACATAAATATAAATATTATTAATTGACAGCCGACTGGCGCAGTACGCAGCGACCCTGCTTCCTGAGTCCAAGGCAGTCAAATTCAAATTCAAATTCAAATTCATTTATTTCAAGTAGGCCTACTTTATAAGCACTTTTGAAACGTCAAGTATGCATGTTTGTGTGACTCTACCACCGGTTCGGAAAGCAGATTCTACCGAGAAGAGCCGGCAAGAAACTCAGTAGTTGCTCTTTTCCAACATCAACATTTACAATCATTTTGCTATCTTGCGGGAGATGAGAGCGAGGCTGGCTGCTTCCATTCTACCTTGTCATTGAGGAATTCATCAAATGTATAGTAACCTCGCTGTACTAGATGCGTTTTTACACATTTTTTAAATGTATGCATTGGTAGGTCAAGAATTTCCTTAGGAATCATGTTGTAAAAGCGTATACTCAACCCCACAAAGGAGTTCTGCACCTTTCGCAGACGATATGCAGATATCACTAATTTATGACCGTTTCTGGTAAGTCGATTGTTAATTTCAGCTTTTGATTTATAAAGAGTAATATTTTGCCTCACAAAGACTATATTACTATAAATGTATTGCGAAGCTACTGTAAGAATACCTATTTGTTTAAATTTTTCACGAAGCGATTCGCGTGATCCAAGTTTATATATTGATCGTACGGCTCTTTTCTGTAGTATAAATATACTTTCAATATCTGCAGCTTTTCCCCACAGCAAGATCCCATAGGACATAATACTGTGAAAGTATGCGAAATAAACAAGCCTAGCTGTTTCAACATCGGTAAGCTGTCTAATTTTCCTGATTGCATATGCAGCCGAGCTGAGTTTACTCGCTAGGCTTTCTATATGGGTACCCCACTGTAGCTTACAATCTAAGGTCACTCCTAGAAAAACAGTGGAGTTTTCTATTTCAAGTGTTTCTCCATTTATTATGATGTTTTTATCAATTTTTTTTACGTTAGGCAAAACAAATTCCAAACACTTAGTTTTTTTTGCATTTAAAAGTAAGTTATTAACAGTAAACCAGTCTGACACATGTGACAAAGCACGGTTTACGTCGTCAAAATTATCTTTGTTTCTATCAGTCTTAAAAATGAGAGATGTATCATCTGCAAACAGTACAATCTCACAAGTGCCCCTGACATGGTGTGGCAGATCATTTATATACACCAGAAACAATAAGGGACCCAAAATTGAGCCTTGTGGGACACCCATTAAGGCAGATGATCCCTTAGACTTTATGTCTTTTACGCATACCCTTTGAACTCTATCACAGTGGATTTGATTCCCACGTAAAAAAAAAAATTGTGTAATGAACATAAATGTTCTTTAGTGTCTGGGTGTTTATCAATATATAATAAGTATTTCTGTATATTATTTATAAAAATATTCATCAGTCATCTTGGTACCCATAACAACGCTTACTTTGTATAGTAGTATTGTCGTTGTATATTTATAAATAAATACTTTTTTTTCCATATACGCATATGACAAAAATTAAAACACTAAATGCGGTAAAAACAAGCAAATAATATAAGACTATGTTGACCTACGCTTGGGGAAAATTTCTAAATTAATTGAAAATGCAATCATACCTCTCAGTTCAGGAGGAACTTGGCAGAATTATTGGCAAAGCACTACAGCCGCTGAAGCCACAGTGACGCTTCGAATATCGCTGCTCTTGAAACGATATGTATACAAAATGTATGGATAGGAGCACGCATGTTTTAAAAAGCTTAATTTGTCATCATATAAACCGTCGATCGGATCGTCTCCTCCCACAATGAGAAGGGGTTAGGCCGTAGTCCACCACGCTGGCCCAATGCAGATTGGTGGACTAGTCTAGTCTAGTCCTAGTCTGTTTACATAGGTCAAAGATGAATGATTAACTTAATTTTGAATTGAAATTCTACTTATGTAGATTTAGTTACAATAACGATGCACTTAGTTCACATGATTTTATTACGTAGCGTAGCACAAATACTAGTTAAGTAATGTAAGAACTATGAATGTTGATCGTCACTAAACTGATCATCAGTTCCCTTCTCTGACCTAACAGGTAATTTTTTTAAAGCTTTCTTACTACATATTTGTTACAAGAAAGCTATAAGGCCTCATGATTAACATGTTTAAGATGTCGTTTCTGGTGAAGTTTGGCGTAATTTATACTACCTCGTACACGAACTCTATTTCAAGAAACTTTATTTTTCACCTCTGTGTACCTGCTAAAAATATGGAATAATGTCAATAAAAAACTTTAACCTTACATTATTTTTGTCTCTGACTTGTCTGACGCCTATACAACGTGTAAATGGAAACCGAAATAAAACTTCAGAGGCTTTACTGTCCCTGAGACTTATCTGTGAAACCGAAATGCTAATAGTTTTTAAGTTTGTATATAGTTAGTAACTACACACAGAGTTTTTTGCTGAAAGAAATCAGACACATCCCTAACATCACATGCAAAATTTACATCATGTGTCACTTTATTAGGTAAGTCTCGCGTAGCGTAGGTGCTATGCACGTGTCGGTCTTTTATCTTCAATAGGGTCGTCATAAGTAAACACTAAGAATGTTTTGAATTAGTTTGTATGGAAAAATAAATATGCTTCTTTTGATTTAATATTTTAACAGTGGGAAATCTACTTATGGAGCCCTATATAATTTATATAAGGTTTTATACCACAGTATTTTTTTTTTTTTTTTTTTTTAAAGTATTTCTTAATTCCTTCAACCGTTGTATAGTACTTGTTGATGTTCCAATTATTATCATATGCCTTCCCAGGTCGTATAATCTGAATGACATATAGTACTTAAGTTAACCTATGATCACACTCAATACGGGGTTGTTAAAAGGTCGAATAAACAAATTCCAATATTAAGCCTAATGTGCTATAATCAGCGACATAATTGCTAAGTCCAAGCTAAATCAAATAAGCTAGCTTAGCAATAGATTCAACATCTTCTGAGAATGTTCCTAAGTGAAGCGTGCGTAGAAAGTGCATTATTTAACTGTTTGCAGGTGTGTATATATATCGAAAATGGAGCTAAATGTATAATTTAAATCATGGAAATCCGCAATATAATGCCTAATTCTATCCAATATTTGTGCTGCAAATGTTCATTCATAAGCGGCAGTAACTATTTTCATCAGTATAACCGGTTGCTCGTTTTTTCACAAATAAATAATTTAATCAAATGAAAAACAGTAACGTAGTTATATTTATTACTCTGTGGCAGAGTATAGTAATTCGTATGCAAGCGGCGTGTGGCGAGTCTGTGGAGCGGAGCGCGGTGGTTTAGAGCGGTCTGTCCGGGGGGTCATTTGTCTACGTAAAGTGTTATATATCACCCACTATACCAAGGTATAGAAAAATCTGTTGCGTCTTGTTCCTTGCTAGTATCCTATAATGATAGGATATCCTAGTAATAAACCATGTATTAGCAATGGCAACGCTATTCACACGGTAAGCTAAATCTTGAACTAAAATGCCTGCGTTGCCGGCCGTATCACGCACTATTCCATTTCCACTATTATTTCTCAACGATAAAAAAGCTTGGGTGTGAATTGCTCTAGCTTCATAGCTTAATATAAATGTGCTGTGGTGGTAACAAAAAAAATAAACCCGGCTAAATTTGTTGTGGACTCTTCTTAGACCAGGGCATTTTTGGAACCCTCGTAGCTTTAGGTTTAAGTTGGCGAACGAATTTATCACCATCCCCTTACAATTATGTAAACATATTATATGTATGAACGCTTCATAAGTGACTGTGATAGGCCTACATTAATAGAGAAATTTTGACTTGAATTTGATGTAAGCTACATGTGTGCGACATTTCATCGATCTGGTCAAGCCGTACATAGGTAACAAAAAAATAAACCGATAGTTAGTTGGCGCAATTTTTTATTCCACTAGAAGCTAGCCCATGGCTGCAATCTCACCTGGTGGTAGGTGATGATGCAGTCTAAGTTGTTAGGGAGTATCGTAGTCATACCCCTAATCGGTTCCCACGCGATATCGCACCGGAACACTAAATCGCTTAACGGCACGTCCTTATCGATAAAATTAAAAATAATTCAGTATCATAAATATATTATCATCTTAGGAGAGCAACTGCTGAGTTTCTTTGCGGCTTCTTCTCGGTAGAATCTGCCTTCTCAGGTGGTAGAGTAAGTGCAAAACAATTATTCATAACTTAACAATTATTAACAATTTTTCATTGTAAAGTCAATCTCCTGAGGGTGCTCCGGTTTCGGAGCGAAACGTGCGTAGAGGGTACATTGCCGAGGATCTGTGTGGTGTGGAGTATACGGATTGAAGTTATTATAAATTACATCATACAGATTCCCCTACTGGTCGCGGAGTATAGCAATTTAAGCTTAATTTTCATAATATCATAAATGTATGAAAGATGACATTAAACATTATAAAAGACATGATATTAATATGCTGTACTATAGTGATACTCTGCGAATCTTGGAGTAAATGTCATTCAATATTCTCAGAGTGTGTCAACAATTCACGGAACAATTCTGTCCACCCGTCATGGAATAGATCACATTGAGCATTGCTGTCCAAGAGCGCATTGAATGACGATAATGAACGCAGTAAAGTTGCCATGCTTCGTGCAACAGTGTTACAGGAAGGGACCACGAATAATTTGTTTGTTCGTGGACGAAGGTTATTGTCTCTTGTTAACAACATAGTTAGTTATGAAGATCTGGAGCAATCGACGTTTCCTCGTAAGATAATACCTTTAATATTTGAAGAGTTCTCAATTTTTCCAGGATTTCTCCCATAAATCTTCACCAAATTAAATAGGATGAGTGAGGTATGCCATACTAAACAAAAAAAGACTTATCACTGTTGAGTAAAGTGTTTTGTATATAATTATTTTCAGCAATGTGTTAGGTGATTGAGATTTGTCACAAACTGAGTTAATGAAGTTGTATAATTAAAACGTACATCGCTATTACTAATGAATCCAATTAGCTAATTGACACAAGAAATAAACAAGCATTTTAAATGTTTATAATTAGCTTTGAGCATTTTAAAAGGAAGGCAGTCTTAAAACCGCAGACCTAAAGAATGAAGAGCCAAATAAATATTTATTTCCTCATTTTCAAATTAAGCAGCTCTCTTAGGAACAAAGGAAATTCAAATCTTCGTATTTCTTTAATATTTTATAACCAAGTAAGGGTGCACAGCGATAGAACGTCTCAAGTATATTCTCGAGAAAATTTACACTCAATGTTCTCAAGCCATACGTTGACCAAAAAAATTCCGCGTAGAATTATGACGCTATAATTTTACAGGCGTAATAGTGCAAACTTAAGAACTATTGAACCGATTTTAATAAAATTTAAGCTATTTCCTAATTTGAAGTAAATGTAATAGTCAAAATCCGATAAATATATTCGGATAAAAACTTAAATTTTGTATGTTTTGGTATCCCAATTACATTACGTTACGATTCATGATCAGAAGTGGGATTTTATCAATTTAATTATACGTAAGCAGATAAAATTTTGATTATTAAATTTAAATGAGTTTATTCCCACACGTTCGTCAGTGAACAGGTTCATTGCATATATCAGCTCTCTGCGGCTCTGCGTAAATACTCCATTAATCTCTACTTATCTCTCGTGTGTATGATAAATCGCGTGTGTTCGTGATATCAGACTATTAGCTGAGCTATTGGATACAGCGTCTTAATTACGCGAACATCCCGTCATCTCCTATCTTGGACACATCGGAGTCTCGAGAACCCTTACAGGACATTAAGCGGTGGTTACACAGAGGGAAGTTGAGTAGCCATTACATTGAGTGGTCGGCTGCTACGAGGGAGGAAGGTGAAATCTTCAAGTCTCTCCAAAGACTAGAATATGCTATGGTAAACTAAATTGCTAACTTTTTTGCATCTTGAATTGGTTGTTTTTTTATGATTATTTGACTGAGACAGTTATTGAAAGTAAAAATCATCTGAAAAGTATATATCCACTTGGACAATACGTAAAGTACGTAATGTGCAATATTCCACGAGAGCTACTGCCGACAAACTATATAACACTTTGGCAGACTGTTTTAAGTATTATGTATTTACAAGCCTGGAAATAAATAAAAATATATATATGCTTATATACTTATGGGGTACTTAAAACAATAACAATTTTTTTAAAAAAAGGTTATATTATACTATATAGTATTCCCCTTTTCCTATGAGAAGAGACCTGCGCCCAGCCGTAGGATAACGATGATGATATTCCAATAGATATAAGTAAAAGTGTTATCAATACTGGGAGTAGACAATAAAATGAAGAAATATAAATGCTACAGAGCTGAAGGGTATGGATTAATTATCAATGTATCTATAAATACCTATAATGGAATATTAACAGTAAAAGCCACAGAATAATTTACGTATAGAGAAAACAAAAATTTTTGGATCACCACCAATATCATACATTTGCGCTGCGGCGGGCGTGGTAATGACGTTCACGTTGCTTAATGAGTAGATTATGTCAACAAACGCAATATGTTCGTTGTATTACAAACTAGGCCTCTCTGTCGCAGTGGTGACCGTTATACTCTTATAATTGGGAGGACCCAAGTTTGAGGCCCAGCAGGGCCAATTTATTATTTCTCAATTTTCCCAAGGTACTAGAATGACGACTTTGAACTGACGCAGCCTTAGTTGACCCCAAACGAATCAATCAATCAAGTCAATCTATTAAAATGATGATGATGGTACAAGAAGCAATTATTGACCGCACTATCTAATAAAGCGGTTATAGCCTAATGGTTAGGGCTTCGGCTTCCCTTTCGAAGGGACGTAGTTCGATCTTCGGCATGCACCTCTCCCTTTTCGGAGTTAGATAGCGAGTTATTAATCTAAAAAAATTTAAATATCACAAGTTTTTACGTGTTTAGCCTGAGTGTTCTTCATAATGTTCTCAAAGGGGGTGTGAAGTCTACCTATCCTTACTTGGCCAGCCCAATCCCTTTCATTCTGAAGGAAACCCGTGTCCTGTAGTGGGGCGGCGATGGGTTGATATAATGATGGTTATACAAGACACTATTTCCCGCTTTATCTATTAAAGACACGCTAAGTAGGTGGGTATATTTTACACATTTTTAATGAAATAATCGCACCCTCAATTCCCGCAGCGCGTCACTTCGCAGAAGAAATTCTATCCGTAGATTGCGAGGTGTGAAGCAATACGTATTACGGGGTCCACCCTCGCCGCGCGGCCGATCAATGCTACCCTCATCGCTAATGCGACCACACCGCTCGGATTACACGGAATGCTTATTCATTTACGAAGTGTGTGCCTAAATAAATAACAAATAAAAAAATACTATTCGCTCAGTGATAAGGAAACATCTAAACCACTAAAAATATACAATTAAAATTGAAACAGGAACAACATTTATATTATGAAAATTAAGCTTAATTTCCTATAATCCGCGAAAAGCAATTTTTAATTTCTAAACACCACCCCAAACAAATTATGCTGCGTCGGCGGAGCGAAACGTGCGTTGAGAGTACATTGCCGAAGATCAGCCTGTTGTGGAGAACAAATATTGAAGAAATTATAAATAACAAAATACGGATTCTTCTATATTTCGCGGAGTATAACAAATTAAACTTAATTTTCATAATATAGCATGGAATTCCGCAAAGTAACGCCTGCTTCTATCTAATACAATAATTATAAAAAACTAAGCTAACAATCGACTTAAGCATAGAGTTAGTTGAAGAAACGAAGAGAGAAGTAACACAGGCTTTTTTTTGGTCTTCGAAAAACATAATATTCCCAAGTTAGTGTGTATCCAAACCAAAAATGTTATGTGTCCAAACTTTAGGAAATTACATATAAATAAATAATAAATATATAACGCCATTACACACATCGCAATCTAGTAGAGTAAACGTAGCATGTGTTATGGGTACTAAGATAACTGATGATTTTTAAATAATATACATAAATACTTATAAAATACAAGTACATTTAACAGTGACCAAAACAAATTAATAAATTGATGAACAAAATAACCTAAAATAAGCATACAAAGAGCAAGTTAGCTAGATATAAATATTTATGAGATATTCATCTTTAGGATCGAGTAGATTGTAGAAGGTTGCATCACCAAATATTGTTGCAATATATTGGGAACATTATTATTACTCTACACGGGTCCCTCGGAATTGCATGAAGTCAAGAAATTCGATCCGCCTGCACCACACCAGGGCAAGGTGCGAAGCAATTACCAACCCTCGGCTGCCGGCCGATCAATGCTTCCGTCTTGAGTAGTGGGACCAGGTGTCAGGATTATCTGGGATAGGTTCCTGCCGTAAAATCTATAGAAATATATAAAGCTAGTTAAAGAGGGACTACTCAAATACTCATCATTATCAACATATTAAGGGTGAATAAAAGGCCACTGGTCTCCTTTCAGAATGAAAAGGGCTTAACGATACATTTTTTTTAAGATACAATGTCCCGAGCTCCTGAGAGAGTTGTGTGTAAGAAATATCGAAATTCTTCGCTCCGCATCCCTGCTGTAGACAGTGAGCCCTGGTCACTCTAGCGACGACTTATTGCATCGTGTTTGTATTTTCGCAGAGGGATGTCTAAGATTAGATCGGAAGCTGAGAAATGCTGTCTACTATACCATGTATGTTATCTTTTAAGAAACTGAACCGGAATCTTCAAACTAACTAAACCTCTTTGGGGGCTTATAGTCTTTTTCTCTATACGCTTAGCAAAGGACACTTTATAACATACCACGAAGCATGAAAATAAGCATGAAAAAAAAGAGAAAGTTTAAATCCGGGAAACGGACGTAAGACACTTTTCACACCCAGTATCCCGGACATAAAAACTGTTTTCGAAGGATTAATAAAAACCGAAATAATCGGAGACGAATTCGCAAAAACAGCTAGTTCTTTGTAAACTTGGATAGTTGGAGATGCTATTGTGTGGATATAACACATTGATATGGCATTATAATTCTATTCAAATATACGGCTTTTTTCTTTTTTTTTATTCCACTACAAGGGAAGAGCTAACCTTGACTTCAATGTCTACTGGTAAGTGGTAATGCAGTCTATAATGGTATCGGGCTAGCCTAAATCTTTCAGTATCTTCAAAATGTATGATTAAATCTTTATCAAAACAAAACTGGGAGTAAAACTGTAATATTAAACGGCCATATGAAGTGTTAAGTCATAATCACATTTCATAATATGAACATTATGTGTTTTGGGATGGTAGAGTTCAATCTATTTCTAATTAACCAGAAATGTATATAAAGTTATTAAGGAAAAGTGTGACACCGAATCTTTTAACCCTTTACGTCCCATGGTGCAAGCATAATAGTAGTCATATTAAGCATATGGGTATAAGGAGTTCGGTGTTAAAACTAGACAGTTCAATAGTAAGTACACACAGGTAGTTCAAAGTGTTCGCTCACCGAAATATCGCTCAGTCAGATCTCCCAAGACGGATGGGCTCACAATATCAAGCCGCATATTGAAGCGTTCACCCCGCCTCTTGCAGCCGCGTATCAAAATAAGAATTATAATAACCGGAAGGGGGCTTGCCCTAGGGAAAGGGCCCCTGCAGGCCACAGCTACCCATCTAATAGATGGCCTCAGGCTAGGCTTAATATAAGGTAGGGGAGACCCCATATCTTTACTTCGCCTTGAAGGCTTTCATAGATGCAGTAGTGCAATCGTTTGTTTTGGTTAAGATTTGTTGAACGTGGGTTCCTGACCCATGTATTGTACGTATTATAATTCAGATGTCCAAACCAAAGAATTGGATGGATGTTTTTTAGTCTTTCACGCAAATCTACTGAACCAATTTGAATGAATTCTGGAATGGAGATCGATTATACCCTGGAAAGGCTGCCTTTTATCAGGATTCTTAAAACCGAACAACAACGTACGAAGCCGCGCGCTACGAAATAGAAACAGTTTTTTATTGTAGTTCAAATATCATTAGGTGTTATAAAAGTAATTGTCGAGCATAAATGCTTTTCTAATTCGATTCTTGCCAATGTTTCATACCATTAACCTTTTTCAGAATAAAGAGCAAAAAGCGGGATGCGCTTATAACCCTTTTAAGTTTTTTCCGCTCTTTGCGTCCGTCCCACCGGGTAAGTGATTTCAAATTGCAATAAATACCGACGGCAATTTTATAGCTCCTTACACGTATGGCGAGACTTTCTGGTCCATATTAAGACAACTGATTGTCTCAATTCGAAATCGACCAGTTTCCGTGAGCAACTATTTTGGATTCCATGAGGTTGATTTACATTATACTAGCGGTTGCCCGCGACTACGTCCGCCAAAAAATATAGATTTAATCTGAAATTTAAAAAAATCCTACCCTATCATGGGACTGAATTCTGGAGGAAATATCCTCCAGAATTCAGTCCCATGATTTATCAGGTCACAAAAAGACACATACTCTAAAGTTTACACTATTACCTACATTAGATTTATAAAAGTGAAGTTTTAAAAAATACTGTTTAAAATTCTAAAAATTTGTAAAGCTAACCCGATGCTTCGTCTGCGTAGGATTCTTGATTGAGTGAGTTTGATAAGGTGCCAATGGGTCCTAGGCCCTTCTCCAGAAAGAAAGATACAGGCATTTCCTTAATCTCATTTTATTAGTTTATACGGCCAATGACTACAAAGACAGAAAAACCCACCTTGGTGTTTTTAGTTATAGTAATGTAATGCGTTTCATTATTACAAATGAAATTTTAAAGAATCCATTTATCCCGTATTCATTCCTCTCTTTTCCTGAAGGAAACTACTGGGCTGGTTTCCGCATTTAATTCTTCTCGACGGTTGTACGTGCATCAATGACTTATCTACCCATATTGGATAAAATATTTTATAAACTTACGTAAAGGCTTTAAGTAACCAATTTCAGATTTGTAGACTTAGCAATAACAAAATGTAGCATATCATGCCCCCCTATTTTACCACCCCTAAAAAGTGAAAAACGTTGATATATGATTTTTTTATTGATAATTAGTAACATAAATTCGAACTATGGCGACTCTTACCGCAAAAACAGAGGACTATCATAATATCTCTTTACCCCTTTATCAAAACCTCTTTACCTCTACCCCCTAAAAGAGTTTCCAAATTTTCTGACAATTTTTTTACATTAGCGTGTGCTCCCCACCGGTCTGCACGACACGCGCACGCGCAGGAGCGGCGCGCACGCGAATTTCGCACTTTTTCGACGGTCGAAAGACAAATCTTTTTTGAACCGAGGCTTCATAGCCCTACTTAACTGCCATACATCGAGTGTATATTCTACAATTCGCTTCACAATAATACTCACCGCCGCTTCTAGTCCAGATTTTATAAGAGTCCGCTATTGGGGTGTGCTTCCAGGCCTGCTTGATTCCGGTAGATTTGGATAAAATATTTTCTGAACTTTAAAAGAAACCTATTATCTGAATATGAAATGAGACTCAATAATGAAAAAAATCAGTAAAAGCTTTCCTCCCTTATTTTACCACCCTTTAAAAGTGATATCCAAAAAAACGTTAATATGAGTAACGGAGAGATATAACAGAGAACGGACAGCCGGGTCCTCCGTGCAACTCCTACTATCTACTCCGTCGATCACTCATCCATCTGCCCAGCGTGGTGATTATGGGCATACCCACCTGTTGGGAAAGGACTTTAGTCCAGCAGTGGACTTTTATTGCTACGTAGCCAAAAAATTGCATATAAAATACGCGTGTAGTCTGCAGGGGCTTTACGAATTATAATAACTTAAAGGGTGCATACCCCAGAGGGTAAGGTGTCGTTGATTCAGGGACTTCAGACTGCGCCGCAAACATTTCCTATTGTTTTTCTTTATTTTTATGGCAACCCTGGCATAATCTATGTCTATTAGGCTCAGGTGTAAAAGGGGTTAAAAAAGTGTTTTTAGCCTTGGTCTACAACTTACTGTGCACGGTACGTAAATTATAGTTCTAGGAGTTTTCCAGGCACCCACAATTTACAATTCTAGTTTAACATATGCTACGAAATTAAAGCTACATATTTCCTTAGTGCATCTTAATTCATGTCTAGACAATGGTCTTGGCCAAAGCCAAACCCACTAACTAGCAATTTCCATTTGAACCTTGATCTTCATACATACTACCTAACAACTAAACCAACGAGGTAGTTCAGACTGGTAGAGAGATTCAGAGTACCACAAACTAAAATATTATCTTACAATTTCAAAACTTGCGTACGTTATACATTTCATAACAGATTTAATAAAATTGTTTTGAGAGGGTCATGTTGCCGTGCTCCAGTAAGCATTTTTATTAAATAATTTATTTTTCTCTGCGGAAAATTTAAATACACGTTTTCATAACAACAACTTCCTATCTCTTTTCATCAGATATGAAATTCAAAAAATTCAAAATTCAAAATTCATTTATTTCAAGTAGGCCTAATACAAGCACTTTTGAAACGTCAAGTCTGTCCGTGTGTAGTGACTCTACCACCGGTTCGGAAGGCAGATTCTACCGAGAAGAAGCCGGCAAGAAACTCAGCAGTTGCTCTTTTCCAACATCAAAAATTTACATTTTATATTTTAACATTCATTTTTCTATCTTGTGAGAGATGAAAGCGGAGCCGGATGCTTCCAAGCAACCTTGTCATTAAGAAACTCATCAATTGTATAATAACCTCGCTGTAATAAATGTGTTTTAACACATTCTTTAAACTTATGGATTGGTAGGTCCAAAATTACCTTAGGAATCATATTATAAAAGCGTATACTCAATCCCACAAATGACTTCTGCACCTTTCGCAGACGATATGCAGATGTCACTAATTTATGACCATTTCTTGTAAGTCGACTGTTTATATCCACTTTTTGTTTATAAAGACTAATATGTTGTCTTACAAATACTATATTGTTATAAATGCTGTTTCTATGCTGTATCTATGCTGTTTCAAAGAACTTTTTGACAAAAACACCGCCATTTTAAAACGGTGTTCGTTATAAAATTAATGGATATCTATTAATGACAAATGTTTATAACTCATTTATCACATAGTTACTAATACATTTAATGAGTGTCTTAATGACAAGTTTGCTTTGAAGTAGGCCGTGCTTATTTAATTTCTCGCAAGATATGAATCATGAATTTCGGAGAAAATTCATTCGGAAAAGATAGTAGTAGTAGAGTTTTCGGTGAATAATACCGCCATGCTGTTCCCACCGCTAAGCATCACGTTTATACTCCGGTCTGACGGGTATGTTAGCTGGTTTAATTAAAGGCACATGAGGCTTAACGCCTACGCCTAAGGGTGATAGACACAGGATTTGTAGAACTCCCTTGCATGCCCTGCGAACTGTTGCTCTATACTCGTATGTTAGCGATGGTTTTCAACTGACCATCTGCTCGAGCCGTCAATTAATACTATAAAAAAGAGCAACTGCTTTTTCTTAAGACTTGATAAGGTAGAGAACAGTATTCGGGGTTCGAAAGGACAGCGGGTTTTTATTTATTTATTTATTTATTTATTATTTATGTACCATAAATTGTGATTGTGAACATAAGATACATGAAGTGTACAAAGGAAAGCTTATCTCTATAAGAGATCTCTTCCAGCTACCCCAGGATGTGAGTAAGAAGATTTAATTGTGGTATAGGTCAAATAAAGGTACAACATATTACATAACTACTAAGTATATTTAATATATCTAAATAGTAACAAAATTCTACATACTACATCTTTTACCTAAGTGTAGAAAAATCTCTTTCATCGTAAGACATAAAAAACTGGAGAATAGTATTCAGGGATCGTGAGGACTTCACTTCTACACGGTCAATTGGTGCAGTGGGCAGACCCTGCTTTCCGAGTCAAGGCTGTGGGTTCGTTCCCCACAACTGGAAAATACTTGTGTGATGAACATCAATGTTTGTCAGTGTCTGGGTGTTTATTTGTATATTATAAGTATTGATGTATATCATTCATAAATATATTCATCAGTCATCTCTGTACTCATACCACAAGCAACGGTTACTTTGGGGCTAGATTGCGATGTGTGTATTGTCGTAGTATATTGTGTGTATATATTGGGTGTATTGTATAGTATTTATTTATTTATCATTGCAGTTGAACTAAATTTCATAACAAGACCCGTGGTCAACCGTTTTATTGTGGTTGAATGAAGACAATTTTTTTATTCCACTACTAAACCTTTATGATTAATGATGATTTTATTTATTAGCGATATGGTTGTTCTAAGAGGTACCTTACCGACTTCTTATCCGCAGAGTTGGCCTTCCGTATTTCGATACGGTGGAACACATTATTTGTTGTGACTAAACAAACAGACAGATTTGTCATTTCAAAAGTGTTTATGAAATAATCTTAATATAACGCAACATTATGTTACAAAAAATTCTAGTTTTTTAACCTCATAACTTCATATAAAAATTAAAAAATATGAAATATCATAATATGAACGAATGAATGAATAATATACTTTTATTACACAACACAGAAAGTAGGTACCTACGAAAAAAAAAATATGCTATCTTATCTCGGAAATTTCAATAGCTTCGCTGGGATACACTAACCTTACCCGAAAACCCTCCTTTGACATCATAAACCTAGATTGGAATGATGCTACATAAATATTTCATTTGGAATATCGGCGCATATTTACAGCAAACTACTAAAATAAGCCAAATCTACGTTTCTTTCACCAAAAAATACTCAATAAAAAATGTATCACTTTAATTTCCCAATTTTTGTTCTTGTTTTCTGCTCGGTTTAATCTGCTAACTACTCACTTCACGTGCAATATAACATAATAGATGATTATATCTTATAGTTTGACGACCTCCCTGGCGCAGCAGTGAGCACCATGGTTTTAAGTTGGAGGTCACGGGTTCGATTCCCGGCATGGGCTTTTGGGAATTTATAATTTGCTGAATTTTCTTAAGTCTGGTCTGGGGGGACGCTACGGCCGTGGCTAGTTACCACCCGACTGAAAAACGTGGCAATAAGCCATTTAGCGTTCCTGTACAATTTACTGTTACAATTTGAGGTTAGTCCGTTAAACTGCATCACCACTTATCACCAGGTGATATTGCAGTGGAATAAAAAAAAAATTATACATGGGTATACTTCGTATATTGTACGCTCCCGGTAAGTAAGTTTTAAAATTAATATTTTCTCTATAAAGTGAAAATTTTTTGAGGAATAAATATCTTAATAACTATACACAATAGGAATAACAGCAGACGAAGTCGCGGGCCGAAGCAAGCACATGATAAAAGATAACGATGATTTAAGTAACTACCCTATAAAGGTTTTATTTACGCCATTTACTAACTGTAATTGGAACTACAGGCTGATAAGTGACAAGGGGCTATTTTTACCCCTCTACAACCCTTATCTTGATTGAAAGTTATAAATTAAGGGGTTATTAGTGCAAGTTATACCTTTGGGACACAAGTGTAAAATAAAGTAAAAACCTCTTAAGCCTATTTAAACGATATGTGTGACGCTACTACTACTGCCCTAATGTGGAAGGTATTGGGTTTGGTTCCGGTAAAGAAAGACAAATCTGGATATTATGAAAAATAAGCTTAATTTGCTCTCGCGAAAAGCAGGAGAATCTGTATGTTGTAATTTATAATTTCTTCATTCTTTGAACACGTTTTACTCCGAAAAAGGAGCATCCTCAGAAGATATTGACTTCATAATGAATAATTGTGACAACAATTATTCTTTGTAAAGTCAACGTCTCCTTGGTGCCGAAGATCTGTTTGGTGTAGAGTATAAGGATTGAAGAAATTATAAATTAAACCATACAGATTCTCCTGCTTTCCGCGGATTATAGCAAATTAAGCCTAATTTCCATAATATTATATCATGGAATTCCGCAAAGCAACGCCTGCTTCTATCCAATACAATCTGTTGAAGGCTTCGACTAAGCCTAGTTTCTACCCCGCTGGCAATCGTGCGGTCCAATGCTTTGATGCCACGCTCTGACGCAACACCGTATCTGAACTCTAAATTGCTTGGCTGACACGTCTTTGTCGGTAGTGAGTCAGGGTTTGTTGATAAAAACTAAGAACCGACGGCTTAACGTGCACTACGAGGAACGGGGTTCAAAAAGTTCAACTTCCTAACTCAGGGTATTCCGGATTCTTTACAGAGAAACTCAACAACCAACAATTATGTGCCGGATCCGTGAATTGAATCCTGGAACTAAATACTCCAAGCACATGTCATTTCAGGCTTATTAAAGTCCCAATGACTTCCTGAGCCATTGGGCCATCTTATCCTTAATATCTAAACTAGATAAGATGATCTCTAAAAAGATATCTTAAAAGAAGACAAAAATAAAGTACGATACAGAAAATATTATAGGGTAGTAACATAATTAAAACAATGGCACCCCAAAGTAATCGCAAGAATGTACGCCGCTCCAGCAACCAATGCTACGTACACGCTGGTCGCCGTCACCATGGCAACGGGGTCAATGACCCACGCACACCACCTGCACCCACAAATACTAACTCATCACTTCTGAAACCTACACTTTATCACATCTACCTTCATCAGATAAAAATCAAAACGCTTAGGTATATCTTATAAAAGTTCTTTAAATATTTGAAGTTGCAAGTGTTACAGCCAATAGAAAACGTATTGTCACGTTTATCAAACACTAATACTTATTATTATATTGCGTATGTTTAACTTTCTTTCACGCAGCAACGAAAGCACTGAGTGTAAGTCGCTGATAAAAGTTTAAAAATAATAACTTGCTTAGGTATTTACCTTGTTTTCGCCTTATTTTCGTTTTCGGAAGTAAACAGTCTGAAACTACGTAGCTATTTAATTTACTTTGGTTAACTAAGCTGTATACTTTATTTATCTTTGATAAAACTTTAAAACTTTAGTATTCGTATACAAAACAGGCCACACGGTAAAAACTTCGGCACAACAAAACCTCTTTTCACAATTGTCACACTAAAACACTGGCCACTCCATTCCTATCGGTGTTTTAACAATCCAACGTCACATTAAAAAGAAAACTAATATTCCAAAAAAAGAATGAAACAAAAACATTCGCGTGCCGGTACATATCAACGAATGCGGCCGGCGGTCTGTGTTCCAAGCGTGCAAAGCAACACTTCCGAAATAGGTTTTCACATTCAAAAGCCAATGAAAAATAACCCTTATTACAACAAGACTAAGATATAATTAAAAAGCACCAAGCAGTAAATCATAACTTTGTTTTTGTATAACGTCAAATTCCATTTTCAAATTCTGCCGCGGAAAACTGGCTTTTCTACTCCCGTTGTAAATGCCAATTTCCCTTCTACACTGACTGATCAAATAAAATTCAACTTTAAGAGCATATATTTAGATTTTAAATTATATTTCGTGGAGAGCTCAGACAATGCGCCACGCAATGACGTTTCCACTGTACGAAATAAATATACATTTTCCGAGGGATGTGAAAGGGAGGGAAGATCCCTAGGGAAGGTATAAAGGTAACACTAGGGGTGCATTTTCGCGTCTAAAACGAAACGTCAAGACTATAAAGAATCGATCTTAAAGACGCTTCGCTGAAATTGCAAGTATTTTCGAGAGGGGGTAATCCCAATTTTCCACAACCTCCCAAATTTCCTAACTTGGCCTATAATATAAACAATCTTTCATTCATTCATTACTTATTATTGTTCAGTTTGTTTCAAAAATATTAAAAACAAGTGCGATGGAATACTTAGGTACATATATATTTTTTTTATTTATAATTTCTTTATCTAAGTGTGTTTTTTTATTTTCTGAACAATTTGAAGAAAAAGTTTACATTGTTTACAATAGCAGAGACTAGAAAAAAGAAAAAATAGACTAGACGCCACAGCTTCTAACATGGATCGACGTCGCTTCGTCATGATCTCACTATCTCACTATAATGTGGGCATCTAATTGCTGTACTGGCCAAATAGATTAGAGCAGCTTCCTGCAAAAGTGTTGTGAAAATTTACATCTGACGTTATTTAGCGGCCCAATAAAAAAACACAGTAAACTCATATCTGTCGTGAAATTTAAAAATGGAACGATCGTTTACTCTAAAACATGGCAACCAAGGAGCATGGCAACCTTTTTTTTAATTTTCTTTTCGATAGGGAAAAGGCAAAGGTATATTACTGTACAGCCATGTCTTCATTGTTTAATATTCATATATTTTTTGATTGTAAGGCCATCCATGTCTTCAGTATGAATAAAAGTAAAATATTTCAAGAAGAGTAATTTTTCCTTATTCGGGTAATTCAATTGTTTGCAATTGTTGATGTAATATATTCATAGGTACCTATATAATCTTGCAAGCTTCCGTGCTTTTTAACAGCTTTTCAGGCGCAGGATAATTTTTGGTGGTTCCAAGGAGATAACTTATTAAACGAACGATAGGAAACTGCTCATTGAAAAAAAAAATGAACATTTGTAACGCGGAAAAACATATTATGTTGATTGTTGTTCAACCCATTGATTTCAAAATGAGTTCAAGTCAAGAGAAATGTTGTTGATGTTAGATATTAAGTATGTGTGCCTCGGCTTTGCCTAGCCAATGAACATTCGCTATACCCGCTTCTCAAATACGCTATACCCATCTTCATATCATATATACTAGGATATCATAAGCAGACTTATTACTTGCACGTTTAGTATTTGGAACAGCTAGGACTCAGAAAGGACGAGGCACAGAGAAAAAAAGTTGTCCCGAAGCTAAAAATCTTGTATTTCAGCAATGTTTAAGATCAGAGATACGAGCGCCACCTCATCGCGTATTCCCTTTGCCATTGGGTTCTGCTGAAGATGACTACTTATGAACAAGTGATGACAAACGTATGCGCTTGTATCCTTTCGGGGATGATGGGTTGTTTGACAGTGTTTCTTGCTTATTTACAATTTTGCTTTTGAAGTGAAACTTCTCAGAATATGATAATTTTCTTTCATCACAATTGCTCGTAACGTGGACCCTTATCACAACGTAATAAAGCTCATAATCCATGATATAAGACCGATGTGTTTTATTTAACATTATTGCACTTGTGATTTTTTATTATGTCCCGATTAAGCTAATAATACAAGGTTCTTAAATGAAAATATATTTTCTTATTATAAATAATGAACGTTTAATTTGATCAAATTATTCACAATTCATAGTTAGTTATGTTTAAAATACGAAAGTATAGCCTTTATTATATTTTTTATATAGACTGTATCCGTCGAACGATGCTGGCTGTATGTCGGTTTGCCTTGAAGCGCTACCGTTGCTAGCGCAACGGTAGCGCTAGCAACGGTAGCGTTTTCCGTTCTTTTCCGTTCTTAATATTTTGTTAATATTTTTGCTTTATTGTTGATTATTAATTTAAAATATCCAGTTTAACTTGGAAAGCAGAGCAATATTAGTAGATATCACTCCGCCGGTAATAATAATCGAAGCAAGAATTGCGTGAACAGCCCATCGTCATCTATAGAGCGGACTACGAAACTTTCTTAATGAAAAAACAGCCATTTTAGCAATTTGGTAGTGATAATCTGAGAACGTATTCAAAAGATTTGCTTTTTTTACTCGCAAGTGTGATACAAATCGTGGTATCGAACGGGTATACTACATTGCTTATTACAGTCGCGGCTTCTTTTCGCGCTCACTTCAGCTCGCGTACCTAATACCGCATCGACTGTGAAATGTACCTTACTTGTTGCATAATATACTATAACGAAAATTGATTTAATTCGGGTCGACTAAATCTAACCACCTTTCAAGTATTTTTTTTATTTCCACTAAGATAGATGATAATGCATAATGATGATAATGATTCTTTGGTAGATGATAATGCAGCCGAATGATATTGAGCTAACTTGTTAGGACTTTGGCAGTATGGCAGTTAAAATGTTTTTAATCAAACCATTTCAGTTAGTCAGATAGCTTTTTGTGACAGAGCCCGCCCGGGATAGTACCCCAGAAGCATTGTTGCAATGCTGTGTAGCGATCTAAAGGGTGTGGTTGCTGGTTTAACTACAGGCACATGTGGCTTAACACCTACGCCTCAAATTGATGGACACAGGGCGGCATGTCGCAGGACGTGCTCCTTGCATGCCCTGTGAAGTGTTGCTCTGTTTATAGGTTATGGTTTCCACTTACCATCAGGTGGACTAGCTGCTTGGTCCGTCAATCACTACTATAAAAACCTATAACTCAGCGCATTATAACATACTTAGATACAAAACACTTATATGATTTTGGATAGCTTTATGATATTAGTACTTATGGATTTCTTTATTTAATATTTTTCATAGGTATTTCGTGGGGGTTGTGCAGACAGACGCAAATGTCGATACATCAAAGTCTTTTAAGTCTCACGCCATTGTACCGGATCGTTTCCGAGTCAGTGGTCCGCAGGATCAGTATTATTCAAAGAAGCTGTCGTCCCCCTTTTTGTGTGTCGGGAGCCGTGTAGATACGGCGATATCATTATTTCGAATGAATTATGTTACCCGAATATTAGGGTGTTTTTTTGTGAAACTAGTTGTCACACGTGACTTTAATCGCATGTAATTATTGTGTTAGCCTATGAATAGAATTTTAATAATCGATCACCTATAACTTTATGACTGACAGGCAACCTACTTGGAACCTAACTAACTAACCTAGAAATTATGTATATTTAGTATTTATGTACATTATTCATAAATATATTCTTCAGACATCTAAGTACCCATAACACAACTACTACGCTTACTTTGGGGCTAGATGGCGATGCGTGCCAGAAAAACTAAAAAGACTCTTCGATGGTTCTTCTTAGTCGTGCACTCTTGACCAGAGTGGATCAATTGCATGGCGTTAGGGTTCATTGGATCTCACGACTTTCCGCGCGAGTCTCTGGCGACCGATCGATGGCGGTATATCCATACACCCAGCTTAGCAACGGCTAGAAAAGGCAGCAGTGGCCTCGGGTCCAATAAACCCTAAATTAACTGGCCATGATGAATTTACAAGGCATGGACGGTACGGCCATATAATGAGAAGAAGTGAAGGCTAGTGAGTGAAAAAGTCCTAAATATTCCAACTTATCCAGTAGGGGAGGGACGTCAAAGCATTCAGCATCAAGCCAGGACAGAAAGGCCTGGAGTTTACGTACAAGGAGGCTCGAAGCCAAATAAAAATGAAATAAGGGCAAAAATAAAAAGGAGATTCGTTCAGTATTTTAGCTGAAGAAATAAATTCTTTATCTGCTCCTAAGACGGTTAAAGAGGAGGGTAAAAGAGGGATGAAATTTACTATTATAGACCTTCATTTTTTAATTCATATCTACTACAGTTAAAATAAATTTAAGAAATTCATTAAACAACTTAAATCCATTAATTTCGTATTTCGACTTTCATTTGCTTTTAGCTTTGCCGGTAGATTGCTTTCGGGAGACAAACATAGGCATTGCAGGAACATTCCTAACCTCACGGGATGTCACGGAATTTCACGAAGTTGCTGGCATGCGATAGTTCTGATAAATACCAGACCCCTACTGAGTAATGAGAAACTGAAACTGGTATTTAAAGTTTCTAGATAATAAAACGTGGACGTGAACTTTGCTAGAGGTCGAGTAGAGGAAAATTGATGCTTTAGCGATGTGCTGTTGGAAACGTATGGAACGTATTTCCAGTCGATATTTCCATTTTTCAAGAAGGCGATATAAAGCAACGTCTTTCAACATTAGTGCAAGCCGCATATTGAAATTCTTCGGACACGTCTCCCGGAGAGAAAACAGCTCTGTAGAACTGAGTGCAGTTCTACAGAGCTGTTTCTTCAGAGCTGAACTGACTGAGCTCGTGCAGTGCTAGTTAGAAGGCACTAGAGCGTGCAGTAGGTCACCCTTGCGATAGACCGATCAGACCAAATCTGCAGTGGGAGGTGCCTTGCATGAGTGTACCAGACTATCTGCAAATTGCGAGAAGTGGCGAATGATCCCACAGTATCTGCCACAAACAATGTCCCTCCATGATGACCACGACATTACGATTATAAAAGTCTAGGTACCTAAAAGTCAAAAATATCTTTATTCAAGTAGGCCCATAGGTGGCACTTTTGATGCGTACATAAGAATTACACGGTAGTGTATGATGGCGATAATTCACATTCGTAAACTTAAAACGAAAGCTACAAGGGTTCCAAACGCGTCCTCGTTTAAGAAGAAGCCCACAACACAAACTTAGCCGGGTGTTTTTTTTTTTGTTATCACCACATCACAATGTCATTTAAAATTATTAGAAGAGCAACCTGGTTAGAGCATTAATTAACACCCGAGCTTTTTTATCGATTACGTAGTCCTTTATACTATAATAGGACTTTTCTATAAGCTTACGTTTAATACAAACTTTGAACTTTTTAAGAGACAGCTCCAAGATCACAATTAGTAGTTTATATATATAGAGGTAGAGACAACTCTGACGATGTAAGCCGTGCTATGTCGCATGTGTCGCACTGGTTTACTGTCAATAATTTACTTTTAAATGCAAAAAAAACTAAGTGTGTGGAATTTATTTTACCAAATGTAAAGAAAGTTAATAAAAATATAATAATAAATGGAGAATCACTAAAAATGGAAGATTCCACAGTTTTTCTGGGCATGACCTTGGATTGTAAGCTTCAGTGGGGTACCCATATAGATACACTAGCAGGTAAACTAAGCTCGGCTGCCTACGCCGTCAGGAAAATTAGACAGATTACTGACGTAGAAACAGCAAGACTTGTTTACTTCGCGTACTTTCATAGTGTGATGTCTTACGGGATCTTATTATGGGGCAAAGCTGCTGATATTGAAACTATATTCATATTGCAGAAAAGAGCTGTACGGTCAATATATAAACTTAAATCACGTGAATCCCTCCGTGAAAAATTTAAAGAAATTGGTATACTTACGGTAGCCTCACAATACATTTATAACAATATAGTATTTGTAAGACAACATATTAGTCTTTATAAACAAAAAGTGGATATAAACAGTCGACTTACAAGAAATGGTCATAAATTAGTGACATCTGCATATCGTCTGCGAAAGGTGCAGAAGTCATTTGTGGGATTGAGTATACGCTTTTATAATATGATTCCTAAGGTAATTTTGGACCTACCAATCCATAAGTTTAAAGAATGTGTTAAAACACATTTATTACAGCGAGGTTATTATACAATTGATGAGTTTCTTAATGACAAGGTTGCTTGGAAGCATCCGGCTCCGCTTTCATCTCTCACAAGATAGAAAAATGAATGTTAAAATATAAAATGTAAATTTTTGATGTTGGAAAAGAGCAACTGCTGAGTTTCTTGCCGGCTTCTTCTCGGTAGAATCTGCCTTCCGAACCGGTGGTAGAGTCACTACACACGGACAGACTTGACGTTTCAAAAGTGCTTGTATTAGGCCTACTTGAAATAAATGTATTTTGAATTTTGAATTTTGAATTTTTGAATTGTAGAATTGTATGCAATTTCCTTTAAACGAATTAAGAATTTTATGTAACCTAGTATATTGCACTGTAAGTTTATTCTTACTTCTAATGTTTAAATATTATTACAGTCACATTTTTTCTTAAATTTAGAAATGTTTTTATGAACGTACATTAAATTTTCAAATATGTACTGACTATACACAGTCATTATTTAAATTTTTTTTTTCTTCCTATATTAAAAAAATCGGCAAAGTGCGAGTCGGAGTCGCGCACAAAGGATTCCGTACCATTATCTATAAAAAACGGCTATATTTTTATTCTCTTTTTTAGTATTTGTTATTATAGTGGAAACAGAAATACATCATCTGTCAGGTTTTGTACTGCCTACCCTAAAATTTTGGTATAACTCATAAAGGCGAAGTACTTTTCAATTTTAAGCCATCTTCCTTATTTATGGTTCCCTGGTCAAAGACTGTGGACGCACTGATGACATGCAGCTTGATGACGGACGGACAGCGGAGTCTTAGTAATAGGGTCGGGACGCTTTGGGTACGGAAACCTGAACACCATTTTTCAAACGAAAAAAAATTCTGCTATTTAATCATTGTGACGAGATTATCCAAGTGGCACATCTATGACAAAATGTTACTTTGAAAATAGTAACTGTGAGAGTATGAATGATATAAAAGTGAGGTATCAAAGACGAGCATCACAAAGGTCTCTAGCTAATTACCCCGTGTGAGTCAAATCTGAAACTTTTATGCCGAGACTTTTCACAAGCGGAGCGGGCAGCGGCGGGGCACGACCGGATTGACCAATCAGCTTGCGTATGCCTGATCATCACCATCATTATCAAACCAACACCGGACAACTTCAGGGCATGGGTCTCCTCTCGGAATGAGAAGGGTTTAGGCCCACCATTCTGGCCAAGTGCGGATTTACATGCACGACATGTTTTCCTTGTGAGGACTTATTGGATAGATGCAGACGTTACTTTGCGGAATTCCATGATGTTTATTAAAGTTAAGCTTAACGCTGACGCCGGTCACGCCGTGATCAATACAGAGTGGTGACAACCACACCCACAATTCGTTTTTACAAGTTTATTTATACCTACTATCGCGTGAAAGTTATATGGTATCAAAGCGCCATCTAGTTACAATATTGGGAAACCGTATTTGGCGCTCTGTCGATACTATATAAATCGTAGTTGACTTTAACGCGATCGAATAAGTAAACGTAAATAGAATATCTCACACTGGGCACTCTGCAGTCGCCCCGCCGTGCGCCCGCCCGTCTCACCGCACTCCTCAAAGCCGGCAGTTAATTATAATCATGCATCTTCCTTCAAGTGGATCCGTCAATAGCACGGCTTCGTTATAGCGCTCGCTGAACACGACTCGATGCAAGGAAAACAATGAGCTCTCATATTTAGCGATAGTATAGCATTTGACTGGCAGCTTTTCATTTGCAAATCAGTTTTAATGATCTTGGTAATGTATTTTCTGGTAATGATGCAAAATGTTTAATGGCCACACTCGTTAATCAGGCTTGATGAGCGATATCATATATAAAACAAAACTTTTGAGTGTAGACTTTTGTTCGCTTACAAATCAACATTAAAGTCATTATGGAAGCAGGAGTTACTTTGCGAAATTTCATGATCCATACTTCCATACTAATATTATAAATGCAAAAGTCTTTTTGTTTGTCCATCTATAACACAGCACCAGAGCAATGGATTGATGTGGATTTTTGCATAGAGATAGTTTATGGGCCTGAGAGTGACATAGGCTTTATCTATATTAGAGGCATTATCTCGGAAAATGTACAGTTCCTGTAGGAAGAAACGCTAACGCTTACGTTTTGTC
The DNA here is from genome assembly GCF_905163445.1 of Pararge aegeria. Lineage (NCBI taxonomy): Eukaryota > Metazoa > Arthropoda > Insecta > Lepidoptera > Nymphalidae > Pararge > Pararge aegeria. The sequence continues at coordinate 442,758 of NC_053195.1, read as the reverse complement.
CTTCAATCACTCAGCAACAAAGCAACGGATTGACGGATTGACATTCTACAGCTCAAACTATTTTTGGCATAAAAATAGTTTATGAGCTGTAGAGTGTCATGAGCCTGAGTACTTTTTAGTCCGGAAAAAGGCGAAGTCCATAATGCGAATACTTTTCCGCCTTCAGTCCATGTTGCTCACCCTATCTTATAATATTTGTTGGTACTGTCCAAGTTATTATGTGTGACCACACATCTTTCGATTATTTGCAGCCATTTGTGATAATAAAAGTCTTAAACCTGATGTAGGTCCAGGGGACGACCATTTGTGATTGGCAAAGCTTACGTGATTGAAAATTGCAAATAGTGGGTGATTGGAGCTCTAAATATAACCAGTCGTTTGCTGAAACAAGTTGCATTTAGTTCGAACTACCGTTACAATAGATAAAATAAGCTGATTTATTGACAACGATTGTACCTCGACCTTTTTATTATGCTCAATGTCCTCTGCAGAGTTTATCAACAGTTGGGAATACGAATGAACATGAGCAAGACGAAAATTATGTCTAATGCTCATTTTCCGCTCCAACCTGTCATCGTTGAGAGAACACGCACTCGAAATTGTCGACGAATACGTAAAGGTACCTAGATTTGAAGGATCATAGTGACAGCTTTAATATTACGCTTTTCTTAACGGTGTCAGATGAACAATATTTATTACATTTATAACGGTCTTAATTCTCTGATTCATAACTCCAGAAGTAAATAGCATATCACCGAAAAAAAATATAAGAACGATGAAAAACTTCCCGAATATTTTCCGGTCCTGCCATTCAGCCGTCGCCCAAAATCAAATTAACGACGATTGCAAAAATAAACTAAGAAATACCGAAATCCGTTCCGGGGAAAATAAAAAAAAAATCTTCACCGAAAGACCATAGTTTGAACGGCACGCCACGGCAATAGTTTTAAGTGGCCAGTCGAAGCAATCATAGCTGGCGCGGTGCAGATCAAAGGCGCGGTTAATGGCTTTTAAGCGGGGAGAGGGGCGGGCGGGGCCCGGGGGGGTGGGGTTCAACTTGAAGTAGTTAGGGCGAATTGTTGCGTACACTCGTTTTTGTTTTCGAGCTTGTTGTCTAATGAAAGTCACTTCACTGTGGGCCTGTGCGGGAGGAAATGCCGATGGGACGGAAAAGAGACTTTTTGATATCTAACGTCTGATGCGGAACTTGAGTCAGGAGTGCCTTCAAGTTTCAGTACCTACGCCAGTAATTTTCTTTTAGTGCACTGCTTTGAGATATATAGGTATGTTGAGGCGCAGTCAAAGTGACGCTTTAGAATATTCTTTATACTATAAATGTTTTATCATTTGTGTTAATTTATTCTTTGTTTGTTTTTCGAGCTTTGAAGCTTTTGCGATAATGTATGGCGGATGTAACTCGTGAAGTTGAATAGTACGAGCACTATAGAACGCTATTTGTATAAAATGCATACAATACCTATTTATTGGATTGCCAACGATCTGTTCGGTTTGGAGTATAAGGATTGGTTATCTCGTGGTCGCTAACTATGGGCCTAATAAGAAAGCTCAGAGTCACTCAGCGGGCGATGGAGACGAGTGATAAAATCAGAAATGTGGAGATCCGTAGAAGAACCAAAGTTACCGACATAGCTCAACGAGTCGCGAACCTGAAGTGGCAATGGGCGGGGCACATAGTTCGTAGAAAATAAATAAATATAAATATACTACGACAATACACACATCGCCACCTAGCCCCAAAGTAAGCGTAGCTTGTGTTATGGGTAATAAGATGACTGATGAATATCTTTATGAATAATATATTACATAAATAATTAGAATATACATATAAAAACCCAGACACTGGCAAACATTCATGCTCATCACACAAACATTTTCCAGTTGTGGGAATCGAACCCACGGCCTTCGGCTCAGAATGCAAGGTCGCTGCAAACTGCGCCAATCGGCCGTCAGAGAGGATGGACGTTGGGGTCCCAAGATGCTGGAATGGCAGCCCCGCACTGGTAAGCGCAGCGTTGGTCGACCCCCAACGAGTTGTACATACGACATTACGCGTCGCAGGCAGCCGCTGGATCCAAGCGGCACAAAACGGTGGAACTTTAAAATCCTACAAAAGACCTATGTCCAGCAGTGGACGTCTTTCGGTTCATATGATGATGATGATAAAGATTGAAGAAATTATAAAATACACTATACAGATTCTCCTGCTTTTAGCGGAGTATAACAAATGTAGCTTAATTTTCATAATAGAATACCTATTAGTACCTATATAGATTCTTCGCATCTTTAGGCATTTTACATTGAACTTATGTATGTATATTTGCCACAAAAATGAAAATAAATAGATACATTTAAAGTCTGTACTAGACTAATGCCACCTGGTATAATTCAGACTATAATATTTGAAACTGGACACTATAATTTGAGACGGTCAAAGAGGATACAATCACTACGGTAAAATGAAAATGTACGTACCTAAGTACAATTTCGTTCAGCCGAATAGTTGGTCCGATTTGTAAGCGGCGGCTGCATAATGTCGAAAGGCGGGCGTAGACTAATCTAATAATCCTGATACTCTATCAACTTGATACAATATTCTTTACTAAGAATATTTCAGTTTCGAATAATTATGATGTGAACTATGAACTATGAAACCTGTATGAATATGAACTTAAACTATTAATATTCTATTAAGTTTTTCTGAGCGAAAAAAATGTTGGCCCTGTTATTGACTAACTGGTTGTCCTCTTGATATGATTAAGTGAAATTTAATAGTAGAATAAAATGGAGAAAATCCAATCCCGGGATAAAGAGCAGCCTATTTGTTAATCCAGGCTATAATCTATGTCCATTCCAAGATTCAGTTAAATTGCTTTACTAGTTTTTGCGCGAAAGAGTAACAAAAATCCATCCATCCATACAAACTTTGGCATGTATAATATTAGTAGAATTTCATCCAAATTTAAGTAAAACACTTTTGAACACAAGTTGAACTCGACGACTCATAGAAGCTTCAAAATAATCAAAAAAAATGCCACTTGAATATTTACTAATAAAATCGTCATATTACATCAAAAGTGGGTTTTTTGGCTAGACAATAGGTAGCAGTCGTAGGTACACATTCGAGGGCTCCTGGAAGAAATCTCTTTGAGACAAGTTGTCCTTGTGCACATCCAGCCCCTTTTTATGTTAATTTTTAATTTTTGGTACTAAATAAATAAATAGGTTCAGCCCGAAAATTATGCTTTAAAGCATCACAATTTTCTTCCTGAATACACCTGGCGCCAGTGTCGCTCCAAAAGCGGAAATTTCACCGAGATTTGCGCTCAATTTTATGATTTTATCGCTTAAAAAGTTGTATAAGAAAAGTCGTCGTGACAGGCAGTTTAAAATATCAAAGGAGGCACAAAGTTGTCGCGAGCTCAGTCTCAGCTGTTTGCGCGAACAAATTATACTCTCAAAGAGCGCGGAGTCCGAATGCGACTTACTCTGGAACGACTAGTGCTGTCGCTTAGCACTCACTTCTTGACTTTTGAATCGATTTCATGTATGTTCTCAGTATGTCAAAAATCAAGTTGTTTGTCTGCTTCGTTAAGGCATAAAGAAAAAATAAAGTAAGGACAAACAAACACACTTTCCCATTTATTGTAATATTATCAACAACTAGCTGTTGCCCGCGTACATCGTCTGCGTTCATTATGGATTTTGACAAATCCCGCGAGAACCGTTTCTTTTTATAGGATAAAATAGCCTGTGTTATAATTAAAACTTTTTCAATCAGTCCGTCAGTTTTCTGCCATCTTTCTGTCAGGTCAAGACAGTTTACTGGACAAAAGCTCAGTGCGGAAGACAACAGACCGTGAAAAGGAGACGGGAAAGCCAGTCAGTTCGATCCCGTTTAAATTTCGAAGATCTACGATGAGATAATTGCATTTTTATAACTGCCCTTTGAGACAGCGCAGCCAGATGAGTCCTCTTACACGACCTACTGTGTAAGGTCAAAATTGCTGGACCTCGCCTTATAGAACCACTAACTCAGGGGCAGTGTTCTCTGTAACTTTCGAGAAAATATCATAAGAAGGTAACTAAATAATAATATATTAAAAATATTTGTTTTAGATACTGGCAGCACTACAGCCCTCAAGACAATAGAACAATTTGCACAGAACGCCTTTTGCTTACCTTAGCAAGGAAGGAAGGGATTATGAAGTAATTTTGGTAGACTTGAGACCTCAGCGCCTTCTCATAAATGTTGCGGATTTTGAAGTGAGAGAACGCATTTATTTTTACCCTTGCTAAATCAGATTTTTTATTATTGTTTTAGTTTTTAAATATTAACAAAACTATCTTAGTTTTAACTTGTTGTAGTTATGTAAAATTGAATATAGCATTTAAATTTTTCTTCATACCTACGACTCGATGTTCTAGCAGAATTTTAAAATTATCGAACGCGTAAACGCAAGTAACCGCGCGGTTCTCTTAATGTCAAGCAAAAGGTGAGCATCGAGCCACCCGAAAAACTTTCCGCCTTTTTGAGCTCATAAATTTTGCTGTCTCAACGAACTCCATGAAGGATTTATTGACAATCCAATTAAAAGTATTTCCTCGTCGAGAGCCGATGGTATGGACTCCAATCATTAATTGAATGGCTTTTGCTTTTCGTATTTATTATTATGCCGAAAAATCATGCACCAGGCAAAATTCGATTTTAAATTTGCTCGAGCAAGGAAGGACTTTTCCCTACATTTACCTACTTCAGCGTGGAAATGAAGTTCGTTAATGACGTAATAATTATATCAGTGAGGAAATATGTTACAGGATTGAGTACTTACTCAAAAATGTATGAAACTGTGATTTTATGATTCCTACGCATGAAGTTGTTATATCACAGCGCGATGAACTCAGGTGCTTTATATATAATCTACTAGATTCTATTGTGAATATAAATTTTAGAAGAATCTATAAAAAATAAATAGATTAAAAAAACTAAAATAGAAAATGTTTCAAAATTATACCTTAGAACGAGGGATGGTAAAATAACCTAAGAACACTGACCTAATATCAATCTGAGAAATAAAAAACCAGAATGCTATCCTTCATCATAAGGCTCAGTCTCTGTCTTTTATTATTTCAATTTTCCTGAATATTTACTTCTATATAAGCTCTTGTTATATTCAATGCAAAGTATTGTGTTGTTAATTATAAGTTAATATTCTAATTCGATCAAAATAATTTTGTAAAATAAAACCAATTGAGATTCCTCCAACTAAGTTTTTAAACCATACGAATTACATGCGGCATTTGTTCTACCTACTTCAAAATATGATCTGTATTTTTTAACGAAAAGTTAAAGTCTAAAAGTTAAGTTTTCGTGTGTTTTGTATTTTTGTGTATTTTATAGAAGTGTGGAATATGTTTAATGAAGTCACGATTATTGTTGTTATTGAAGACTCACCCTTCTCAACCTAAGTTAATATAATTTTAATGCAAAAAGATGGAAGAAAATCGGTCTTAAATACTCACAAAAATCTGTGCACATAAATGAATAATAGAAATAAAAAATGCATATTGGAATAACAAGCTTCGGTTTGTTTTGAAGTCTGTATTTAACAACCTATTTTTTCTAGGTTACCAAGGTATCATAAGTGACAGAATATATTTGTCTCAAAGCAAGGAGTGATAAGTCACAGAGTAAGCGTTCGCAAGGTACCGCGTAGAGGCTCGACCCATATCCTTTCAGCTCATTTGTGCTATCTCTGTTTGTCGTCGCAATCCCCGAGACATCATGGCTCCGCGTCTTGAAAGGACAAAAGTCAAAGACAAATCGACTTTGCGGAGGAAAACGTTTTCTTTCACAAAGTTCATGTTTAAGATTTGGTAACAGTTTTACGGACTTACTGAGAATAGTAAAAAGGTGACACAAAGTTATTTCGGCTAATCTGAGGCAGGAATGAAACAAGACGCATGGTGACATTCTTTTCACTTAATTTTTTTTCCATCCATAGCTCCACTGTACTACACTCAGTTAATTATCAATGCCTTAGTTTTCAAGAATAACAGGAATATACGGAAGACCGGGTGATACCGGAGACTCCCAATATTTGCTGAGGACGGACACAGAGTGTGTTATATTGGGCGTGAATCTCACATAACCTGATTTCGTCCCCAAGAATTCGGTTATCTTGCCTTCGGGAGGTTTCTCCTCGTAGTCGAAAAAAGGTATGATAGGGGAGCGGGGGGCTAGTTTTAATTTGCCCCAGGCGTGTTACAATTAGCACCAATCACAGGGTAAGCTGTAACACCCGTCAGTTTTTTCACACAAAGCCCCTATCAAGTGGCCCAATATTAAAAATAATATACACTGCTAACAAACAGTAAACATAACAAAAAAAAGTCTATTCATGAACACAAGCAAAAATGGTAGGTATACGTTATTAAGTATTTTGTCTTTGCCTATTTATTAAGAGATCCACAATAAATTTGCAATCCCAATACCTACCTATTCACACACATGAATGGGCTTACATTATTAAATTGAGGAGTCTGCGAAGGAGGAAACGTGTAATTCCGTGAAACATTTCCTCCGAAGATGACTGTAAACACAAACAGTCGACCGAAATTGATTTTGAAGTGTTTAATTTAGAAGGAATTACATTGGTTTAGGGAAAATTTATGGAATGGAAACTAATGGCGTACTTTACTGTGAATATACCTCTAGCGCCATCTATTAGTGTATTAGGGAAACTTAAGAGAAATGGTCACTAGCAAACTCATTGGGTTCGTTGATTTAATAACATAATATGCAAAGATATATCTTTGCGTATAATATATACTATAGGACTTAGATGTCGTTTTTTTTACAATAATTATGTGCTTATGTGTACAGTTAGATAACCTCTACAGCAACTGAACCGATAAAAATTATTCATACAAAATACGCTGTATGAAATAAAATTAGCCTATAATCAGCAAAAAGATAGGACAACTTATTTTAAATAAAAATGTCGGCGGAGGCGTGTGTTATAATTGGTGACTAAATAACTCGACTGAATAATTCGAAAGTAAAAAATATTGTACTAAAAAAAAAAAGAAAAACCAAAAGTGTGCGTTGGCCGGGAATCGAACCCGGATCAACTGCTTGGAAGGCAACTATGCTGACCATTACACCACCAACGCCGCTTGAATAACTTTCGAATTTACGGAACAAAAGTTTATGCCACATCTAACAACTAATCTTTTTTTTTTCTAAAACTAAGTTTTGCTTAATACACGTGTCGATACGTATAAAAATAATTTATCTTGAAAATTACTTAGTTATTAAAAATCACTATTTTTATTGAGTATGAATAAATAAAGCTTAACATTTTGTTTAGTTTATAGCTCTGAAAATAATAACGTTAATCGCTGGTGGTTTTTTTTATTTTTTATTAAGGACTGCACTCGCGGTGTTGCCCGCGTAAATAAGTATGTCATACGTATTTTTATAATGTAATTACGTGCGCGAGGAATAGCTAGCATAAAGTTCGCCACATTTATTAGCTTTAGGTACAAGTATGTTGTGTAGAGTAGGACTGGTACTTTCCTTGCTAAAATATAAAAGATTATACGAAGTCTATGATCTATGCTTAGTAATTTTCTACAATTTACTTGGCAACGACTTAAAAATGCTGTAGGAAATATTTTTGCTTTTTAAATGCATAACAAAGTCGGTTTTTTTCCAGGGTACAAACAATCTCAATTCCAAATCAAATATGAGTTGGTTCAAAAGTTGCGTCAAGGATTAGCAAACATACGTACGCTGTGGGAGATCCCAAGTTCCATCTCTGGCAATTTGGAATTATAATTTCGGATTTGTCTCTGGTTTGATCTGACTGACTGAATGATCAATAAGCAGGTGAGATTGTAGCTAATTTGTGGTGTAAAAAAAGACTACAAACAAACTACTACAAACGCGTTTATACGGCTTTTTAAAATCGATTGTTTTCCAGGGAAAAAAGTATTTAGTATTTCAGATTTAAGTGAAGTAAAATTTTTATTTATTCGAATAGGCGGCACTTTTGAATCATGCATTAAATAAAAAATGTGTATATTACAGTGAGATGATGGCGATAACACTATGCCTACACTTAAAACTAAAGCTCGGTATACCGAGGCTCGTTTGGACAGAAGAAGGCCACGCCAAGCTTAGCCGGAAAAGTAAATATAAAATTTCTAATTATGAATTAATAATCGCAAATTATGAAACTCTCTAAGTCTTGTGAGTAGCGACCTCTCGTACACAAAGTCGCTTAACCCGTCAAGTAGCAATGTGGGCCGGGAGGACACCGTTGCGATTTGCCCGCTACAAAGGAATCAATTAAGGGCTAATGTACACATAGCGCACAGTGGCGTTCCTTTTAAAAGAAAATTTAAATACTGTGATTATTAATTGGATTTTTATTGGATTAAATGGGTATGGTCAAAACGAATACTTTTCATTTACTTTTACAAACTTCACTCTTAGATAATTGTATTATCAGATGCTAATCAAATTAAAATGTAATCGATGGTATACGCTTTAATTGTACTATTTCGATAAATAAAGGATCTCTGCCTTTTATAAAAACTATTTTTTTTTGTACAGAAGTTCAGCTATCGAAACGCGAAAGCAAAACTCGAAATCGCGACTCTTTAAACAGTAGCCTTAGTTAATGATGTGTACGGTACCAATGGAAGTTGGAACGTTGGTTTCTACTATCATAACTTTAAAACGTTATTTTAAAAACTAAAATTCCTCTGCACTTCTCCAGAAAGGGCTTGGCAAAATAAAAACAGAATTAGCGAATTTGAAACAGTGTTTCCATATTTGAAAATGAATCCAGGAGACTTCTCATCTACATGCATGGATCTCCCCCCAGAAAGGTAAGGGTTTAAGCTGTAGTCCACCACGCACCAAGTTCAGATTGGTTATACTTCACACGCCATTGAAAATAATTAAAAGTCTCAGGCATGCGGATTAAAGCAGTAATATTGTAATTGCTTTAATTAGAAACGCACATAACTTCGATACAACTCGGTCCCCTCTACCGAGATCGGCGATTGCAAGCTAGCGAATCTAATACTAAGCCAGTGACCAGTGTGCTAAGCGTACTGAACCGCACTAAAGTGATAGCGTTTTCGCGCTCAGTGTGAACCGTAGTGAGAGTAGCGCCCGCGCTACGCGGACGGCGCAAAGCAGAAAGAAAACAATATTGCGCTCTCTGTAAAGCTCTTCACGGATTCTGTGTGCACCTTGGGACGTAGGCTTACATTTTGTCAGACATTGCTAGCTATTCAAAATCATTTAAACAATCTTGAGCCACCGATTTATTATTGATAGCACGTCAATAGTGTCTTATTAGATACCTATTATAAATAATGGATTATTACTATTTTTCTTAGTAATAATTAACGAACCAAGTTCCCTATTATATTTCCATCACGTCTATAAAAAACCGTGTTCATTTTAGTAGCAGTTGAAGATTTTGAAACAGAGCTTGTCCAGGGAATTACTACACCATCCCCATGCTTATTTTTACCGCCAGGCAACATTGCTGTGTTATGAAAATTAATCTTAATTTGCTATAGTCCGCGAAAAGTGTATGGTGTAATTTATAATTTCTTCAATCCTTAACAACGATGTTTTACAAGACAAGACAAACAAGACTTAACAATTATTTGTTGTAAAGTCAACATCTCCTGAGGATGCTCCGGTTTTGGAGCGAAACGTGCGTAGAGTGTACATTGCTGACGATCTATTTTGTGTGGAGTATAAGGATTGAAGAAATTACACCAAACAGATTCTCCTGCTTTTCGCGGACTATAGCAAATTAAGATTAATTTTCATAACACAGCAATCTTGCCTGGCGTTACATACAGATTCTCCTGCTTTTCGCGGTAAATTAAGCCTAATTTTCATAATTAATCATGGATTTCCGCAAAGTAACGCCTGCTTCTATCCAAACATTGCTGTGTTCTAGTCTAAAGGACGTGGTAGCTGGAGTAATTTCAGGCACACGAGGCGAACACTAGGCACAGATTGTCACAGGACGGTACTTTATAAAAAAAAAAGTTTTGCTCTATTTATATGCGATGGTTATCCACTTAACATAGTCGTCAGTTATTACTAAAAAAAAATGTAAATGGTCTGTTGAACAAAATCTCTAAACTAAACTAAATGGGCAGGGCTAAGAGTAGTGTCGTTCGTGTCATAATTTTCTCTGCTGAAAAGGACTTTTTAGAATTTTCAATTTAATATGAACTATAAAATGACATTGTCACCACTGTTTTTTTATTTTTTATAACAATAAAGAATAATTCAAGAAAGAGAAAATCAATCTGTAGTTTGAGATACCATACTGTAGAGAATGCAGTGAAGTATGTATTTTGAGGCACAGGATTTCTCAAGATCTCCAAAGTTGGAAGAGAATAGGGGAGACATTCCCAGAGAGAGCCCAGAAACAGGATGTTTTGATGAATAGGTTTTAGTTAAATTTCTTAATTGAACTGTAACGAGGCTCATAATAATTTAAAAACAGCTAAAAATCGTTATTACCTGCCAATTCTAGCCCGTTCGTGGGCCGTGCGGCTCGCTTTGAGCCGCAGATCAAAGCGTACGAGCTTCTATTAGCCCTGATTACAGCGGCGCAGTCGAGGGCCGCTCTCACCCCGAACACGGCGTCGCGCGCATTGTCTGCTGCCGCGAGGGTTAAGATGCGCTCTCGTGCCGACGCAACTTTAATTAGCTCTGTCAGGTTTGGAGGCTTTTACCATCGCTCGTGGTTGCAGGTAAGCGCGCCTTTGAGCCGAGTGGCTCAGATGCGCGCTAAGTTGCTCGTTACGTCGAGTGATGGGAAAATAACTACCTGATTAGTTGCATGCGATCGGAGAGCTCAGTTGGAAATTTTATGTAAAAAACGTGACGTTAACGTCAGCGTACTTTTGTAATTTCTAAAGTATAACCAAGCGTGATGATACTTATAAGAATTCTAACAATAATGACTTATTTGTAGTAAAATAACGAATGATAGTATATCATCACCTCCCAATAATGGAAACAAATATGCATGAACACTGCACAGCTGCTTGTGACACATGCCAATTTTAAACACCATTCGACAGGCCTCTTTCGAATGATGGTTAAAATTTAACGCACGAATGTAACCTCAGGTCCCATTGCACCATTTACAAATCAGATCTACCAACTTAACTTCACCTACACACTACAATTATCATCAACGTGTCAGTGCTGCCACCTTTGGAAAATTTGCAAGAGATACCGATGTCTATAATATTCTGTTACTGTCTAAGTTTTCCAAAAGTTTCGAATCGAACGCACAATACCGATATGTTTTGACAGCGGTATTATCTAATGATCCACGCAACAGCAACTCGCAGACTAAAAAGATGTACTAGATATGTTGCTTAAAATTTTGTTTTGATTTTGAGTTAGACTAGATAACTTATTGAATAGTTAAATAGTAATAATATAATCGGGAGCCCCAGAAAAGAAACCACATTGGCTATAAAAATTACAATCCGTTGATTATTGAACGTTGCTTATCATAACACGTGTTAGCAAACAAGATACCTACCGGGCGAGAAAGGAAATAATCCCTCTATTAAACGTCCGGATTATCAAATGTAAATACGAGGTTTATCATATGACAGTGATTGATGCTGGCCACATATTTACTTGGGCACCTACTTATGTTAAAATAAAAATAATACCTTTCTGTCTGTTACAGAGTGGGTGAGGTTTCGTGTACTTAAAATGGAGGGCATGCTGATAAATACGTGTACTATGATTAAAATTATAAAGTATGTGGGCACTTGAACCTATGAAAAAATTGGTCCCTACAGGTCAATCATGGATAATCTGGATGAGCGCTTTATATTTAGATAGATGGGGTGGGGCTCTGTATAAATATCTACCACCACCGACTACATTATTTTACATTTTACCTTTATCCAACGAAGTCCTAATCTAACGCCATATCTGTGTCTGCATTTATGCAACGCAATCTTAGTCTAGAGGTACTCCTGTCTCTACCTTAATAATTTGCAATCGTACTCTATTGCCACTTTTGTGTCTAACGCAGTCGTTCTTTAGGGCCACTTTAGTGTTTACTTTAATCCAACACAGTCGTACTCTAGGTCCACTTATGTGTCTGCCTTTATCCAACGCAGTCGAAGTTATACCAAACAGCATACTCTGTGGCAATTAGGCCAGGCTGCTCTACTTTCCCTCAAATTCATTAGAACATAATACAATCATCGCATAAATCGATACAACATAAGCATTACAATCGAAACATAACGATAGACATTAGCCTCTGTCGATAAATATACGAAAAGAAACAAATAGGGTAACTCCAAGCCGTTAGCGCGTCATCGGCCACCAAACAAACCGAAGGAATTATTGTCCAAACCGTATCCCGTTATTTAGTGGAACCTGTGAAAGCCAATAACGTATTGTGACTTTACAGAAAACCAGATGAGCGACTGTATAGCTGTCAGCCAGGCCGTTAGGGAGCAATACGCACATATGCACAAATAAACACATTCAAATATTATTGCACAACAAAATACTATACATAAAACTCGATAATATACTCTACGTCCCTATTTTTAAGATGCAATATCCCTATTTTACATCGGCTGTAAGCTTTCGTTCTAATTTCTTTAAAGTATTTAGGATAAAAGCGTAAATTTTATCTCGTGGTAATAATTTTGATCTCTAATACATAATTTCGGGTAATTTGCTTGAAACATTACTGAGTGTAAAATATGTGTATTCAAAACTGAAATTTGGTAAAATTACCACAAAAAATGGCAGGGAATCGAAATCTCGTTTCAGAATGTGCCTGTGGGTTTTTTTTTTTTTTAATTTTAGTTAAAAACAAAACAACATAATATAATAATGTTAGAATGCCTAATAATACTAGAAACGGTAATAGACTACCTCAGCTCAGGCCTCGAATTACCCTTCTGGGGTGAGCGGGAGCTATGTGCGTTTGAAGCTTGTAATGCCCGTTTTCACTAACGACGGACAAGGCTATGCATAAGTAAGTAACGCGCCCAACCAAGGAAGATTCCTAGGCATACATTTACCTTTCACCAATCGTTTTTTTACTAGATAACTCATAATACATAACTTGTGTACTTATGGCTCTAAACACAAGGTGTGGTATTTTTTGTTTATATTATGATATTTTTCATTTTTTGAATGGATGGTTATAAAAAAACGGAAGTTATATTTTTTTCACGTCAGTTTACAAGTCCCCTAGACTTTAAGATCTGCCGAATCGGTATCGTAACTTTCACGGCGCCTTGTTTCGTTAGTTATCATAGAAGAGTTCGTGAAACGTTGTTTTCTCTAGGAATCACCTAAATGGGCATTGATGTAATTTCATATAGGTAGAAAGTCGGCGTAGGAAACTCATATTGCTAGGTTTACATACATTGGTATAGGAAGGGCCGAGACTGACATTTCGGAAATTGCGAGCTGTCAGTGAGGGGGTTTCACCTAAGGGTTTCTCGTTGGCAATGTTCGCAAGCCATCAACACGCATACGATATGCCATTCAACAAATTATACAAACTTACATATATAGTTGGTTGATAACTAATAACTCACGTAAAATAACTCCCTAAAACTATTTATGTTACTAAATGTATTAATTTAAAATCTATTTTTCCTTACGAATCTTATACCCTTTCATTACTTTTAAATAAATAATAATAATAATAAATAAACTACGACAATACACACATCACCATCTAGCCCCAAAGTAAGCGTAGCTTGTGTTATGGGTACTAAGATAGCTGTTGAATATTTTTATGAATATAATACATATAAATACTTATAATATACAGATAAATACCCAGACACTGAAAAACAATCATGTTCATCACACAAACATTTTCCATTAGTGGGAATCGAACCCACGGCCTAGGACTCAGAAAGCAGGGTCGCTGCCCACTGCGCCAGTCGGCTAAAAAAATGAAAAGTTCATTTGAAAGTGTTCAAAAATAACACACTTTAATAACGGAAATCTCTTTTAATTTTGTTTGTTTTTATTCACTTTACAAAACACTTGGTTTTTTTATTCATTTAAATCATACTTTACACTAAAAAGTTGAAAAAAAATTGACTCTAGAAAGAAGACTCAATGGCATGTCATTCTGACTACTCAATCCCCTACACCAAAAAAATGGTACAGATACAGGTCTAAATAATATAATGAGTTATGTCGTCACCGTCCCCGTCGTCCATATATTTAAAATTAAAAAAAGACTAAACTACGGCTACAATTAGAAGCATATAATGAGGTGGTAGTGCCAGTCTTAAACCAATTTCATTATTCTAAATAGTTTCGATGTTTACTAATGTTTTTTTAAATATTCGTTATCTAATTTATAGTTATATACTTGCAAATAGAAAAATCGATTATTCTTTATTGGTTTATTTGTTATTTCGCATAGAATTCCAATAATTAGAATGTAGGCTTTGTTGACCACTAGGCTTCAGTTCTGGGCCGTATTAGTACCAGAGGTTGACCAATTTTTTCATGATGATTCTGAGATTCTGATTTAAAATAAGGCGCAAAGACGAGGGCTTATTGGTATTAGGTACAATTTTTTTTAAGGTTTTTTATGATCTGCAGATTTACTAGGTGTTCTTTGTTGATCATTTAGTACTTTAAATAATTCTGGTTCATGTGTTTTTTGCTGAAAGAATTTTGTTATATATAAATTACAGAATATTTCTTATGTTGATCATAAGAACACATAGATAACTTAGGTCCTTTTGCTGCCCAGTAAAAAAAACGTGAAATGTAATTATGTAAAGCTTCAAATTATTTTAAACAATCACACAAATAAATATAAAATCACTTCAAAAAGTACCTGTTCATTATAATTAAGTTTATTCATAAAATTTCAAATAAATGTTTTTTTTTTATCATCATCATCAACCCATACCGGCCCAGTACAGGGCACGAGTCTCCTGTCAGAATGAGAAGGTTTTAGGCCGTAGTCTATCACGCTGGCCAAGCGCGGATTATTAGATTTCACACACCGTTGAGAGCATTATGGAGAACTCTCCGGCATGCAGGTGCCCTCACGATGATTTTCTTCACCGTTTAAAGCCAGTGATATTTAAATTACTTACGTTAAAACGCCAACCTAACTCCGAAAAACCAGTGGTGCGTGCTGGGGCTCAAACTCGAGTTCGAGCCCCACTTCCATATTTTATATATATTTAAAAACAAAAGATAACCTAAAATAACCTATGTACCAAAATAATACTAAATACAATTTTGAATGGCCAAAGGAGCCTCAAACACCAATGGACCAAATTTATCTACTCCAAAAGGCCCAAAAATTAAACTGCTATCAAGGTTTAGGCCAAATATTTGGGCCTATTGCCCTGCTTGGCACTGCTAACAGCCGCACCCACCATTTATGTCATGCAGCTTGGGTATCGACACACGTGGCACCCGACACAAGTGGCCTTCCAAGCTTCCACGCAACGAGCGTAATACAATCAGGTATCTTGCCATCGCTCCGTGCCAAACCAATGGGTTTCTAATACAGCTGGCACGCGAGCGTTAGCAAGAGGTCGTTGGATGACGAGACGCTATCTTGAACAGGAGAGTCAATGGTGACCGTAGGAGTCAACTCTGTCCCAATTTCAAATTGAAAATAACATTGTGTAATAGTCAATTTATAAAGTGGGTAAATAATTAAACTTTTGATAACTATAAATTTATATTTGCCAGATATTTATGTTCATGACATTGAGTTGGTGGGTATTTTGATTTAAATACGACTGCATTATCGATGCACCGCAGTCCTACATGGACTCGAACGATGCAAAGATACCTCCCGGTGTCTTAGTCGTTTATCAATTGTCTTACACGTCGAAACGCCATTGCTTATTACAATAACGGCCTAGTGACAACGACAAGCCTTAGTAAAAGCCATTCGTAGGCTATTTTTTTTCTATTGTCTAACACAGATTATTGCAGTTATCTTAAAATTTCCACTTAATACTGCTAGTGGTCAACAATCGGTGACTGGTCAACTACAGGGTCAACCACGCTACATACATCGACAATTTTAAATTGTCTCAATTTCTGACAATTTAAATATACTTTATAAATTGTAAGAAATTTAGTTATTAGCATGATGTTTGAGGCATTCGATCCTGTCCCCCCTTCAGCAATTACCATCGCACCGCAAGGCTCAGGGTGAGTTTCCAGCACTAGTTTTTAATAATATCTCAAAAACACGCATAAATTTCATGGCAATTGGTTTGGAACGCACTTTCCATATCTGTATTTCATAATGCAGAATACTTCCCAATAGGTACACACCAGGTAGGTACAACCTATACGTTCCAAATAGGATTTTGAATTTGAGACTTAAAATGAACTACATTTGGTCCATTTTGTTTGACGTTACAGTGTTTCCATAATCCAGAACGACTCCACACTTGCGAGCTTACAAATCTGATAGCAAAAGTACTTTTATGGATACAAGAGTGTACATCTCCTCCTATCTTGGCCACCTAAGATTCTATCAAGATCACCTAAGATTTCCAAGCGCCAAGCAACGAGTAATGAAGAGAAAAAACATCGTTTCGAATATCACACTAATTGACAATACCGGCCGGTCTTCGGATTTGGCAAACAATAAACAAAGCTGTAAAAATAAAAAAACTACGCCCCCGGGTGGGCTCGAACCACCAACCTTTCGGTTAACAGCCGAACGCGCTAGCCAATTGCGCCACGGAGGCACTTGTGAAATCGGTCAAAAATAACGGATACTACTTACAGCCGTATAAAAGACAAAGACAGCTATATTCATAGAAGCATTTTACCTGAGCAAAACATAAACCAGTTTTAAACCTTTGTGACCGTTCTCGAACTCGAAGCACGGCCCAAAAAGGTAGACACAGTGACAGTAAACCGCATAGAATATCTAAGACACAGTTTGTACTTGGAAAACGTGGGATAAATTGAAGTCTCGTACGAAGCTCAGGCTAAGTTTATTTGAGGTTATGTTGATAACTTTAACTTTGTTTGCTTCTTTATTAGTTTTGAGTGAATTATGAATAAAACCCTGGCTAAATGTTGCTGGGACACTGACATATAGTTAAATGAACGTAAAGGAAATAACTAATGTACTGAATTTGGAAAAAATTGTGTGGATTTTGTGTTTATCTTGATCAAAGAGATGTTTTCCTTTGCTTATATATAAATAGTAGTGAAGTGTGTGTGTGTGGATTAGGTATCAATTAACTCTCGGAATGAAATATTGAGAAACTTTTACTTCCTAAAGGCATTAATATTAAAAGCACAAATTTTAGTGAACTTTTTTATGATATTTTGATATCACTATGGCTAATCGCGTGAGTAACAACTGTTGTAGTGCTGGGTCCGCTGAACGCGCGGGTTTGCCCGGACTATTACGTGATCTGCAAAGACTTTCTGAGGACCAGGATTCCGCTGATATAGTGTTCATTCTTGGCACGGCGGAGGAAAAAGTCTACGCCCACAAAATAATATTATTTGCAAGGTAAAAAATAAAATAATTCCCGTGCATACAAGACAAAAAAAAGAATATTTCCATGCATGCAAGGTATAAAAACAGTATTCCCGTACCGGGAATCGAACCCGAGCCTCCTGGGTGAAAGCCAGGTATCCTAGCCACTAGACCATACGGGAGATACGTTTGATTGTGAAAATATCGTATTTGTTTAAAATGTTCTATTCTTACTTAAAACATTACGTAAGTCAATATACACAGTAATTGGATAATGCATATTATATTGTAATAACATAATTGACCTCGCAAATAAAATTACCACAATAAGTAAATACAGAACGCTTTGCGTCAAACTTGCCTAGTAGCGCCATCTCTTATGCCGATAAGAAACCGTATAGTCATTGGCATACCACCACTAGATGGCGCTTACGACAAACTTTAAACTCTTACCTAAAAAAACTCATGTACTTACATATATAACATATCAAAGGGAAGGTAAAAAGGTACATAAAATATATATTTACAAATCCAAGGCATAATACGTGTAAGGCATAATTTGTACTTGTATTAGGTATATTATGAATTATTGATAGTTATTATGCCAATCGTCGATTTCATTTGCCGAAAAGCTTTTAATTTCCTATGTATACATAACACATGGTATTTATATATATACCTAGCTGTCCGTTAAGAATGGTAATAACAAAAAGCCATAAATTAACTGTCAGCAACAAAAAATACTCAGATAAGCACTTAAGAAACCACCGAAAGTTTGATCCAATATTTACATAAATGTTGCCGCTTCGCTTCGCCAAAAACATATTGTGTTCATTCCAATGAAGGGCGGAAAATCGACTTTCGACTACTTATATCTGCTTATAACACAACTGCCTACTAACTAAAGTTATCCCGAACTTATACATAATATGATAGTTGTAGAGCTAGTGGTAGAAACTTAGCAGTCGGTGAAAATAGTGAATCTTTTTTTTTAATGTTTTAAGACGAGCGCTTGACTGCAATCACACCTGATAGTAAGTGATGATGCAGCCTAAGGTGGAGCGCGCTTGCCTAGAAGATGTCTATTCACTATTGATGTGAGGGTACTCATATTGTAGAAACTGGGGAAATGGAAGCTGGAAGGGCTTTCCAGATACTTGCGGTGCGAATCAGAAACGAAGATGCAAAGCGTTTCGTACGCGTCCGCGGTATGTCAACCACGTAGATTATAGGCTATTGATGATTTAAACATTTTATGCCACTAAAAATTAGACCTTGTTTTAATTTCTATATTATTAACGTGTTAGACAACTTTATCGCACGTTCTTCTTTTCCTGATGTCGAAAATCTGCCAACATTCATTGGAGCAGCGTGTGATGATAGTGAATGACAATGAGTATACAGACACGACCTGAAAATTTGGCGTTGCTCTCAACCTTTTCCGGAATTTCCACCAGCTTCCTAACTAGTAGGTATAGTTATCTATTTAAGAATTATGAGAATATCGGAAAAATAACCAGCTTCTACCGTTACCCAAGTTTTACCACACTTTTGTGTGCCGATTGATATACGATAAGAGTTTGGAATATGTTGGTAGCTTTTGTTAAAGTATTTTTTTCCTCTGCGATTTATAGCAGTTGTATTCATTTATATTACATAGCTTCTCAGTCCTACTTACATTCTTAATGAATAACAAAGGCTACATACCTACCTAAATAGTAAAAACATATATTAATATAACTACTTCTCAAATAATATTACACACCTGAAGAGTTTGTTTGGTTAAACGCGCTTATCTTTGGAACTACTGGTTTCAATCGGCATAATCATTTGCCAAGACTACACTGTTAATTTACCTGTTTTTTTCTTCAAACCAATAACAAAACAAATAATTATTACAAACGAGTATTTATGCGTGTGTATGTCAAATAGGTACATGGTAATGTGTTTCATGTTTTTTTTAATAAAAATAGCATTCTGCACTCCTTCTTGTAACTATAAGACTGGGAAATTTGATACTTATATGCGGAAGTTTTAGTAAAAAGGGTTAAAAAGGCGTAAAACGGGGTACAAAGTTTTTTCTTCATATATACCTACTGATCATTTAGAACAAGGAAAAGTAATATTATATTAGATTTTCATAATTAAAACACATGAAGTAGGCTTCTTCTATATAACATATGTACATATGTTTTATTATGAAAATCTTATTTGGGTGCGTTTAAATCCCTATGAATCTGAGATTACATACTTAGGTACGTAATTTCGTTTCCAAACTTGAAAACGAAGTTACAAATTTGTCAAGCGACGTGTACACATCGCGGCGCCATCAATCAGCCCCTCCCGCGCGCCCGCCCCCCGTAATTAAGTCTGGAGCGATCCGTACAGCTGACGGATTACAGGCTACATTATGAAGTTGCTAATTACTCGATAATCAGGATAATCATCGTCGCATCTCTTTGAATCGGCTGGGAATCGCACAGGCTGTGAGCTTATCTTAGCTCCGAAACATACCTAAGTATAAGTATTTTGTACAGCAGATAGGTACCTACTCTGACGAACCTAAATAAAAAAGGAAAACGTCCCCAAACCCGTCGGTTTCTGAACTTAACTATGTTTGCAGCTTAGCCGAGTTACCTTTATTAAATTTAAAGCAGGCGTAGGTGTAAGACTCATTCATGTGCCTTTAAATACACCCACAACCACGCCGCTCAGACTGAACACAGTAATGCTGCTTAGCGATATGACGGTAGTAAATCCTCTGACGAGTTCTGTCACAAAAAGTTCTACTACTACTGAAAACTGTAATGCCCCACCAGATTAGTTACCTATTGTATCTTACTAAATTGCGTCGTTTCGTTAATCCCTTGTAGTAGCTAGCCTAATTATTCAAGTCAGAAATCACAAATAGTAAAAAATTACAAAATAAACTTAACGGTTTCCATAAATAGATAATTTTTGATGAGCAAAGAAAACGAAACATTTGCATGCCGAGCCCGCGACTTGCACCAGCTGCTCCAGAAATGTATTTAAAGCTACCTTAAAGCCCTCTTACCACTAAAACGGTGCGGGATATGTGCGTTGTGAAGATTCGAAACGTTTTTTTCGAAATTTCGAAACGGCCACGAAAAAAAATTGCGTCGCACGGTTTGAATAAATGAATCCAGGGCAGACGCGTAGCGCGCCTCGCCGCGTGGTATGCTTGAAACGTTTCCATACATTGGTATCACTCATTACGACATTAGTCGCGTCGCCGGTTAAAACGCGCGACGCGACTGGCGAAACTTCCCTTAGCCAGCCTGTAAGCTACCACCCAACCAAACAAATCTGCCTATTGTTTTACAATTGCGTTTCCTGAGGATAGCCCAATAACGGGGCGAAACGTGAGAAGAGTACGTAGTTTGGACGATCTGTGTCGAGTCAATAAAATAAGTAGGTAATCTAACATTGTAAATTCGAAAGTATGTCTGTTTGTATGTGTATATTTATGCTCTATGACACCAATCTTAAGGGAATTTCATCTGGTAGGCGGACATAGAAGTTAGCCCAGAATTTTAATAATTTAATAAAAAACATTGAAGCTAAAAGTTAACAAAATGAAGAGATTTGGACAGTTTCCACATCAACGCGGAACAACCGTGGAAAGGCGCCTTAAAACCCCTTAAAACCGTTGCATGCTCAAAACTGAATCCGATTTAACGTTTCCTTTAATTAACTGTACGAAACTTTCACAGTGCAAAAAGTTGTTGAGCTTTGAAACTGTCGTTCAAAATAAACCTGTTATCTATACTAGTAAGTACTATCTTATTACTTATACTAAATTTCCTTTTATTAGGTTTGATATCATAACTCATTACTATTGTGTTTGAGCCTTCGACCTCCCCTGGCGCAACGGTAAGCGCATTGAAGTAATTTCGACGGCCGATTGGAGCATTGGGCAGCGACTCTGCTTCCTAAGTCCAAGTCCGTGGGTTCGTTTCCAACAACTGGAAAATGTTGATGTGATGAACATGAATTTGAATCTGTGTCTTTGTGTTTATACGAGTTTATAAGTAATTATGTATATGTCAGTAAATTTTTCTACTTATTCGATGGCGTGAAAGTGAATCACGATATGTATGGTATCTAATTACAATACTAGGAAACAGGCTTGAAACTAGATGGCGCTCTTTCTTTTCATAAACGTAGGTATAAAATTTACCCTTGTTCTGACATGGTGTGGTACGCTCTTCCGGCATCTGTGCTTCCTTCCACCTACAACATGATCAAGGCAAGTGTGATAAGCCGTTATCGAAGCAATCGTTCCCCAATCTTAACCTGATCATCGCTCTTCATCAGGCATGAGAGTTGTCAAATGCAAGCTTGTAGAAATAATATTAGAATTTGGTTCGGTAAACTAGACTATTCTTATCCTAGGAAATGTCCATCAGACTGTACCATTCTTCGTCATCATTATCAACTTATTACCGGCCCTCTACAAGGCACGGGTCCGCTCCCACTGTGAGAAGGGGTTAAGGCCGTAGACCACCTCGCTAGCATATTGCGGATTGGTGGACTACCATTCTTATTGTAGGTAATTTTATTCGCAGTTACGATAAAATAATCGCAATCAACATTATTAGCCTAATACTGCTATAATCGCATTTGAGTAGTATTTTCAGAGGTAAGGCAAATACGTCAATTTATTTCTAACTCTGGACTAGAACTGATAATTTATTGACAGAAAAATAACTTATAACTTCAAGCCCAAGCCAGAAACTAAACCAAGTTTATCTTAAAAATTTAAGTTTATCTTTTTTTTATTTGACTACAAGTTAGCCCTTGACTGCAATTTCACCTGGTGATAAGTGATGCTGCAGTAAGATGGTAGCGGGCTAACCTGTTAGGGAGTATGGTAGTCGTACCCCTAATAAGTTTCCACGCGACATCACACCGGAACACGAAATCGCTTAGCGGCATGTCTTTGTCAACTAGCCACGGCCAAAGCCTCCCACCAGACCAGACCAGAGAAAATTCAGAAATTATAAACTCCTGCCGGGAATCTACCCGGGACCTCCTACTTAAATTCACAGCGCTCACCTCTGCGCCATGGAGGTCGCCCACAATTCATAACTGAAA
Source organism: Pararge aegeria (assembly GCF_905163445.1). NCBI lineage: Eukaryota > Metazoa > Arthropoda > Insecta > Lepidoptera > Nymphalidae > Pararge > Pararge aegeria. The sequence goes on along the minus strand of NC_053195.1, from coordinate 420,052 downwards.
GCAATCTGAATTAGATTAAAACATTGGTTTCTATTAAAATGTATTACTAACTAATATTATAAACTTAATACTTAGGAAGTTTATCGTACGCTTATACAGTCTACCTATTATCTCAAGTAATGACACGTGTAATATTCGAGTAGATAATTAAAGTTTGTATGTGAAACTTGAAATGACATCAAGCCACAAAGTTGTATTAGTTGAAACTTTGAAACGCAAATATTAAAGCGACGTGGCTTCCCGCCACTGCAACTGACGTGCTGCGGTGAGCTTTAATGCTGTTGCCAGTTTACCACCGCGACTATAATAAATACTTAACTAAACAAATACCTCATAATAATCTCTAGTGCAGCTTTACTTGAAAAATGATTGACAGAGGCTAGTTGCTGGTGTTGAAATGATCACAAAATTCTCTGAAGAAATAGTAAGTAAGAAGCTTGATTATTTAATTTGTAATTATTGTTCTTTTAATGATACCTCTTGTAAAACACGTTTTTAAATCTCGGAATATATAAATCTTTGCGGATAAATATTAGCTACTGAGTCAGTAGCGTGCATAGACCTTGGACCCAAGGTAAGCACATGGCATTATAAAGCACAAAATAACTTATATGTAATACCTACTAATTTACTAAAAGCACATACCCATTTTAGCGCCAAAGATGTAACACTTAGGCAAACTGTACTTACTTGACTGTACTGTATTTGACCGAAGTTAAACAATAATGGCGATTGGTTCAGTACGCCAATGATCAATGAACGGTCCGGTAGCAAGGTATCGAAGTCAGTAAAAATATGTCTTAATTTTTTTTAAAGTGTACGATAGCTATTATATTTGATTACGTGAACAATACATAAAAACAATATTAATATATCAGTGCCCAATGACACCTGGGTAAACCAAAATGATTTGTTTATCATAGTAAATAAGAGAACTTTTGATTTGATTAGGTACTTATTTTCAAAATGAAGACACAATTTTGATAATTAGTTCCTCAATTTTTTTAAAGGAGCAAAAATATTCGATTCGATTCGAAATTCGAAATTGAAATGTATGTTTTGTTTTTTATAAATAAAATTAATTTGCTATGTTATTTTAAAATAAGCTTTATAAATTTAAATTAATTTCTGCAATGGCAGACAATTTTAAAGACTGATTTACTGCGCTGGTCGGTCGTCAGAGAGCTTACTATACTGGACATAGGACATGTTATCTACTTACCAGGACTTCCGCGATAAATGGGCTTCTAGAAATCATCGCGTTCAAGTTTACAAATACTCAAACAAACTCTTCAGCTATATATATTAGAATAAGATATAAGAAAATAAAGAATACTTATACAAGATACCGGGTATCTAGTCAATAATAATATTATTTCCTTTGCTGATTTAAAAAAAAAAAAACATTACAACGTAAAGTTAGTTGAGAGCGATTCACTTTCATTAGAAGTCTAATCTGAGTATAAGTAAACCTTGATAATATTGAGATACAAACTCTGAATAATTAAGGAGTGCCTGCTATTACTTCGATGTGCCTATTGCTCGTTCCGAGAAGAACCAACAAGTTATTAGCAACTTAGTAATATTACAAAATGATGTAACTTAGTCAACCGGTAATATCCAGGATGGTAAACGCGGGTAATTTGTATCAGCGAGACAGCGTCGGGAGGCGTTATGATTGATGGTGCAAACGACACCCGCACGGAACCCGCTTCTTGGGGGCATAAGCGTCTATTTTACTAAAAGAAAGATGACCCTGTACATATAATTTTTATAGTAATAATTGACGGATCAAAAAACAAGTGCAAGGAAGCCCGAGGCGTAAGTTTTAAGCCTCATATGCCTGTAATTATAACGACAACCCCGCCCTTCAGACCAGAGAACTGAACACAGCATTGTAACAATGCCGTTTAGCAGTAAAAATAACCGTGGTACGTACCGTAACGAGCTCGGTCGCAAAAAACTATTATATTATAACTTATTATAATATCTAAGATATTATTACGGTTTTTATAGGACATCCTTTGGAGAGTGTGCTCAGGAACTTTATAATCTTATTCCTCCGACACCATTGCAATACAGATAAGAAGACGCCATGTACAGTGGTATCCTTATGTATGTGACACTCCGTCAGCACTTAAGAAATTCATACACGCTGAATGTCCGCAACATTTTAAATATTTCCAATATGGCCGCAATTACTTTGGTTCAGCTGAAGGAACGCAGTGGCTTTCACAATATAAAGACCAGGCGAGGCTAATCCTACACGCCACAAAAGTTTTCCGTACTTTTCGAAGACGTTAGTTATTTTTTGTCTTTACGCTATTATGGTGACACTGTGTTGCATTTTGCAACTGTGGAGTAGACGCCACTGGTTACAATGTAGTAAGACAGTTCTTTGATCACTCAAGGATGGTAAACATAGTTATGAACGGGCGTTACAACATGCAGAGGCCGATTAATCGCGCCGCGTCGCGTCGTGCGTCTGCAGTGGAATCTGACGGTGCAACATTAATCACATCCTTGAATTGGACGTGATATCTAAGCCACGAAGAAGATAGCCTAGTGGATAGGACTTCGACTTCACTTTCGGGAGGCCGAGCTCAAATCCCAGTACGGACCTCTAACTTGTCTAAGTTATGTACGTTTTAAGCAATTAAAATATCAATTGCTTCAACGGTGAAACACCGTGCGGAAACCTAGATGTCTAAGAGTTCTCCATAATGTTCTCAAACGTGTGTGGAGTCCACCAATCTGAACTGGGCTAGCGTGGTGGACTACAGCCTTCACCCCCTCTCAATGTCAGAGGAGACCATGTAATGGGTTGATATGATGATGATGATTGTTACATTACATGTACATATTATTGACCACAGGATTTCAACGAGTTTTTCAGAGAATTTAATAGTTATTTAACCGATTTGGACCCGGGTAGGCAGTAGTCAATCATTCAAAATCAAAGCAAATCAAAAAATTATAGTTAGGAAAGCCAATTTTCTGTGTAGGTATGTATCGAATGAACCGCATTTATGGATTAGATCAACTAACAGAGAATCATTGATCACTCGAGGATGCTAAACATAATTTGTATCGGCAGGCGAGTGGCGGCCATGATTGATGGCGGACGCGACACCGGGCGGGGGTGTCGCGACGCAATCTGCATTATCGCGATTAATCGCGCCACGTCGCGCGTCTGTGGTGTCGCTTGACGGCGCGACGTTAATTAATTGTCCTCAGACTCGGAATTGCCGATATTTAAGCCATGTTTGCGTTTGGAAATTGTTTTCTCGTTTAATGGATTTGAGGGAGTTATTGTATCTTAAAAAAGAAGTATTTACCTAGATTTTATTTCAATCTTTTTGCTTGCTTGCGACACAACATGATAGTTTTACGTAGTAAAAAGAAGCCGTTGATCATCTCAGTGATGTAACGTAAGAAGTACCTACCTAGTACCTATCCCTGATTGGTTCAGATCGTTTTGGCAGTTTAACTGTGAAAAAAAACAAAAACACACATTTGAAAAGCTACCTAGGTAGGTAGGTATTTGTTGGTGCAACCCTAAATAATTTCAGGCTCAATTTATTTAAATTAATTTACCTTTATTGAACACTATGGAACGCTACATTTATAAAAACCAGAATGAATCTTAGTCTAAGATAAATTCCAAAATGTTCAGCTTCATGTATCTAGGTAAAAATACGTAGTGCTGCATACTTTACAAATGCATATCTTTATTAAAGATTATTAGTTGTTGCCCAGTGGCGTGCACTTCAAATATGCACAAAAGGATTGCATACCCTAAAATTGAAATATAGCTCGTATAGGAGTAAGATTTTTTTCCATTTTGTGCAGTTTTCCTACTGTATGCATACCCTGGTAAGAAACCCAGTGCACGCCACTGCTGTTGCCCGCTTTCTTCGCCCGCGTTTATTATTGGTTTTAAAAAACCGGTTAGAGTCGTTTGTTTGGGATAAAATAGTAGTAGTAGCATTTACCCTTAGCCTTACTCTCCGTCCGTCCAACTAACTCTACTAATGCTAAAAATCAAGTTGATTGGTTGCTTATTAGAGCGCGAAGGAAGGACAAACAAACATACACACTTTCCCATTTAAAATATTAGTTACGATATACCGTACTGAAAATTGTCTGTCGATTGCTTGTAATTTTATCTCGTTAAATCATTTCCTCAAAGTAAGTTCAGTGTGGTATAAAGGGGGGTATCTCGGTGAGACTGGCAGCATTCTAATTTGGTCCATTCAGCTATGCTGGCGCTTCAAATTACTGCCTGTTGTCTAATCAACGCTCTATATTCAGCGTCTTTCAATTGAAGGCCTTTATGTAATGGAAATTACAGTTTCATTTGGGAATGGTACCTATGTACCGGCATCATCATCTTTCGTCAGCTGAAGTGCTGGGTACAAACCTACTTATCGTAGAGCTTGGCTAGACTTTACAGCCTGAGCCTGAGCTTCAATACAGCAGTGTTGTGTGTACCAAGGTTTGCGAGTTTAATAAATAAATAAATATACTACGACAATACACACATCGCCATCTAGCTCTAAAGTAAGCGTAGCTTGTGTTATGGGTAATAAGATAACTGCAATAATTTTATGAATAATATACACAAATACTTATAATATATTGTTAAACACTCAGACACTGGAAAACATTCATGTTCATCACACAAACATTGTCCAGTTGTGGGAATCGGACCCACGGCCTTGGACTCAGAAAGCAGGGTCGCTGCCCACTGCTGACGTCGAAGTTGTACCGTGTGGTAACGTCAGATTAGATTATAGTTAGGTATCAACTATCACCACCCTCTTCCCGCGGGTGTCATAGAGGCTACTAAGGGAATATAACGGAGAACATGAAACAGCGTGTCTGTACTACTACTACCATCTACTGCCATTACCAACCCGTCTGCCGAGCAAATAATACATCAATGAGCAAAGATTACATTAATGAGCAAACTTCTGTTGGCCTCTCGCCTTTAGTGCAGCAGTGGATTGTTATATATGCTATTTGTTGATGATTGATAAACGACTAACACACCGGGAGGTATCTTTGCATCGTTCGAGTCCATGTAGGACTGAGGTCTATCGATAATGCAGTCCTATTTATATCAAAATACCCACCAATTCCATGTCATGTACATTGGTTATTAATCAAATATAATTTTAATTGTTTCTTGCAAAACTAACTATGAACTAATAAATAATTATTTGCGTATTTGTAAAAATCCCAATCAATTTATGGAAATATCTGGAAAACATGAATTTATAGTTATCCAATGTTTAATTATTTACCCACTTTTTAAAATTACTGTAACATGATGATGCACTCCAAGGCACAGAAGTAAAATAAGAATTCGGCCGCCCATCCAGTTACCAACCTGGCGAATTTCTTCGTAACTAACGTTAAGGTCTTAAACCTCACCTAACGAGCTAAACTTTGATATTAAACTCAACCTTTTATGTATTTTAAAAGTCTTATAAATATAATAGAGCGACGCGACGCCCGACGCTCAGTTAGCTAATGAGACGTCACGAGCACGCGAAATACATTTTGCGGTTGCCGACAATACACGTTGTATACCTTAGATGCTTTTCCGGCCATTGCGCCTGTAAAGCGGAAATGTTGTGGGATTTAACAATTAAACGTAATACTTTGCTAGCTGGACTAAACTTAAAATAGACTAGATTTAAAATGATTAAGAGTTTAAATAATGTGGTTAGTCTCTATTCAAACATATTATTTAAGACAGAAAATATTTCATTTCTTGTGTACTCGTAAAGTTTTATGTAGGTAATGAATCTTCGACTTTAATGGTTACTAATTTCCATAGCCAACTTGGCTTAAATTTGGCGGAGCAAATGGTTGGTGATTTAAAGGTATCAATTTATGGTTAATTTTTTTTTATTTCATTTATACTCAAAACTTTTTGGAAATAAACTTCTGGTGCTGGAGACATTGTCGGCCAGATACTGTAACATTTACAAAAGCAAACCTTCTGCCTTTGTTAATCGTCTATTAAAAGTTTTGACTGACTGACTTATATTCGTTTATTGCATAATAACAAGAAAACCGCCTGAAATAATGTTATGTGTAAAGCAAACCACAACAATGCTAACAAGAGTGCGCTGACTAAATGGTTAGTCATACATTTTAACAACTGCTTCTTAGATGACTAGCCCGAAATTTTCGTAAAAATAAACGTATTTTGGGAGACAATTCTATCAAATGTGTGAACGACGTCGTCGGAGCCGGAATACGTGCAAGTTGACACGGAGGCGATATTGCGGTCCGTCTGGATTTCTTTATTTGCAGTTTGCGCCCCGGAGATGAAACCACCTCATACCCTACATCTTTATTGCAGTGAGCGGACTGTACATATGTGTACAAACTATTATCTTCACATTCATTCGCTTTTAGCTATAAAAAAATGTTTTAGTGGGTTTGAAAATACAACTAAACAGGTGAAATACGGGATAAAAATGTGTATTGAAGTGCTTCATTTAGAAAGTTACTATGTACAAATCATATACTTCGCATTCCTTTTTATATCGAAGAACGGAAAGTGCCTGTAATTTTCTACATTTTACTTGGCACCGACTTAAAATTGTTGAAATTATTTATTTCTTGCTTTTTAGTTGTACAACAAGGTCGGTTCTGTTTTCCCAAAAAACTTTCTTTTTTATCCTTTTTACTGGGTAGGTTTGCAATCATATCTGTCACAGTATAGCAGCACATTAAAGAGGTGCAGACCTGGTTTTCAGCCAGCCTCCTTATCTTCATCATCGCTTAGTTCTCGCAACTAAACAATAAAAAAGGGGACAGAGAATGTTAAAAAATAAATATCTTAATATGTAGGAATTAACATAAAACTTAATTACCTATGAAGGACATCATAAAAAAACAAACAACAAACAGGTAAAAAGTTTCACACGTTTTAATATTATCTCCGCGCGCTCTATAATCCTCAATAAGTAATTCTTACCTGGTACTTTATAATACTAGGTACTTTAAAACTTCTTTAAGGAAAATGGCACAAAAAGCTTCAAAAATATTAATAGAGGAAACAAAACCACGTTCACTATTACAACACGCAATACAAACTTTAATTCAATTTCCGAAAACAGTTGATTCGCTCGAAATGGGTATGCAAATAAGTTAGTCAGTTTTAGTTTTAAACGTTAGTAAGCTGCGCAACTTCCAGTCTCGTCTGGTGGTTAGCATGCTTAAGAGGTCCAGACTTCGATTCTTTGGTGTGCTCTTAAATTGTTGGAACGGCAGGCAGAGATGTTCTGCCGAGACCTAGTGTGCTTTGGACTTATAGTTTAAGAACCGTGTATCTACTCAATACTAATGGGTAATTATTTATAAATTACTAAATTAGCAATATTGTAGAACATTTATTATAACTTTATATATCAGTACACTTGTAAAGAACGAAAGAGGTCGGACATGTAGGGCAAGACTGGAAAGAGATCACATAGGTGTTCGATTTTCGAAAGTTTCGAATTAGGTCGACCGACATGTTTTCGTTAGATATGGAATGTATAAGTGACTATCTGGTTGGGATTGAAGTACTCGTAGGAAAACCAAAACGCAATCTCTATGTTTTGATTGAGCGGCTATTACCCAAAACTACACATAGGTTATCTAACCACTCGTCCTCCAGCGATTTCTAGTGCAAATTACGCGAGCGCGACAGATACTTAATTTTTTTGTTAACTCCTAAAGATGCATCGAAGTTCTATATGACATGCTGTAACGGACAAGGTTTGTCTACGAAAGGCATTCTCTTCATAATCAAATGTTTTTTTTTGTAAGGAATTATATTTTGTTTAACTAGCTATTGCCCGCGACTTCATCCGCTTTTGTTTTTATTTTGGAAAGACAAGTGCCTCATAAATGTGGCAGCACTGTATGTATTTAGGATAGCAAAGCCTGCTGTAAAATCGTCAAACTTTTTCGTCCCCTCTCCCAAGAGAACTGAGCTTAATTTCAGGATAAAAATAATCCTATATTACTTCTAATACCTTTAGGAATATGCGTACAAAGTTTCTTGATGATTAAACCGATCATCTTTATTTTTCCTAAATACCAATATTTTTGCACAGCATAGTATTTACGTACCTACCTCATCATTTAGTAGGCGCACATAAAGTATTTTGGTGATACATTTTTTACTTAACAACTATCATATTATTACAGGCTGAAATCTTATTATAAATTAAATAAACAGCCTTTGTTACTGGCTGAGGATTTAGCTTTCTATAGAAGAAAGATTTTTTTTTATATTTCGCAAAACTGACAATCAACTGCTTACTCTAATATAAACTATAGCACTATTCGGCATGTGTATACAATTGTGCCTTCTCGATGCGAACATAGCATACAAATCCGCTGGGTACATAAGGCTGCTGTAAACAGCTAAAAAAATTTAAAAGAATATACAAAAATAATCGGTGACATATTTTTAGATTTTATCCATAGCATACAAGCCAACAAATATTTTCTCATTGTTCTATTAGAACACATCAATTTAAAACAGCCTTGTTGTGAAATTGCATATTGCGCTGGTATATTTAGCTGAAACAGAATTATGTCGGAGTGAAAAGTTTTGAAATTAATCATCTTGAGGCGGAGTGAGAGGAGTGCTGTTTACGTCATAACTCATGAGGCGAGTTGCGGTTTCCGGAGTAATGAGTGTTAGCTACCTGAAGCACTTATTGTTTAAAGTACGTTAATGTACTTCGTATTTTACGTGGAACACGCGAATCGACTACTTTAATTTTTACTCTCATGGCGCCCTAACAATTATCTTTCTACAACAGTGAAAACTCACTTTACACCCGCGGAATGTTGCTAGCTCAAAAACTTTTTCTCATTATACCATTTTATGGTAAACGTTTAAAACATTATAGGTAAAATAATTACTATCAACTACTAAATAAATAAGTATAAAGTGACAGACCGATTGTTTTAGAAATTGTAAGTGGAGTGGTTTTTGATGGCTCAATATTAGTCGTGTATGCGGTTTCTGTATATTCTTAATTCTATGGTCCACCATAGAACTAGGAACATTAAGAAACCGCGCTTTAAAAAAAATCGATTTCCGCTTTACCGATATAAAATGTCTTAACAGCGGTTTACACTCTTAGGGATATAGCAGTTATAAGCCATTGCCCTAATCGTACCGGAACGCTCATCTGCTTAGCGGCCTAAGAGCCTTCCACCAAATAAAGTTATACATTCCCAAGTTGCTTCAGCAAGGCTAGGCATTTTCTCACCGGAGAAAGAATAAAAATTTATCTTCTCCCACAGCTTTACAAACTCTCAGAGCACTGGCGCACAAGTGGAAATAATATCCAAATAATATAAGTGTTCATCATCATCATCATCACATCAACCGATAGACGTCCACTGCTGGACATAGGTCTTTTGTAGGGAGTTCCAAGTTCCACGATTCTGAGCCGCTTGGAACCAGCGGCTACCTGCGACGCGCTTAATGTCGTCTGTCCACCTCGTTGGGGGTCGACCAACGCTGCGCTTACCAGTACGGGGCTGCCATTCCAGCACAAGTATAAGTGTTATATACGTGTAATAAACGGGGGTAAACTTCTCCTATTCCGTGCTCCCGTGCTATAGCAGGTTAACACGTTAATTAAATCCCCTGGCAGGGGATGTAATCGGGGGATATAATTTTTAGTAGTTATAATAGTTTTAGTAGTTAATAGTTATACCTAACTGTAATATTTATATTTCTCAAGATCTTGCGTTGCGAATTGTGCAGTCCAAAGCACGTACAAAGACGCAAATAAGTAAAGCGAGTCTCACTACTTGTTTGTAGCTGATAAAAGTCTGCTAACTTCATCCAAGCAACGCTCGGCGCCACTCGCTAACGATGCAGGTATCTGTAAACTTTATCCGCGCGAATGCAAACTAGGTGTTTTATACTACGGCTGCCACTTAAAAACTGTTGCCAACAGTGCCTCAGTACCTACCTACAGTGTCAGCTAATAATCTGCAAAGTGAAGTGACGAAAAGAGGAACTTATTTTTATTCATAATAATACCAACATTGTAATTCTGCATTTTTGGCACCACTGAGTTCTAGCCCTGGTAAAGGAGATGTATAAAAACATGATTGGTTTTTTCAATTAGCTTCAATATACACTATCTGCCGCTAGTTTTTCAGAATATTGCCTATTTCATATAAATCAAGAATACTAAAATCTCTCAAAAAGGTTTAATTGTTTTACCTACGTGTTTCCCACACAGGCCTTGCATTCTTTACATCTCTTTTATGATACACAAAAGTGAATACGACTATCTTCTCTTAGTAATATTGAATTAATTACTTCAAAGGTACTGTACGGTGTATTTAGTCGAGAAAGAACAACATTTTATGCAACTGAAGTAATCCAGACTCTTAAGATTTTCAATCGGTAATTAAAAACCGTTGACCTTTCAGCACAGAAGGGAAGTCTTTGTAACTTGAAGTTGTCTAAAGTGACGACAAGGAGAAAAGTTTACGCCGTGCCGCGCCGGCTTGATTCCGTCGCGTTTTATAACTCCGGCACCATCAACCAATTTTCTTATCCCAGAGCTTTCCAGCGAGATCACGCTTTATTTGATTTTAAAGACCAGATTTTGACGACGAGGGCGCCCAGCCGAGTGATTATTGTGGCGGGTGGCCTCACAAGTATTAGCTGGCTCAATAAGTTGGTACTCAATATAACATAGCTATGTACTATATGGGACAGAGACGGTAGGTAGTAAGTGCGATATGGTAAGACTCCCCTTTACTGAAGGCGACTAACAGCGGCTGGGGAAAAACTACTAAGCGGCGTTTCGTCGCTTTGTAGAAAACAGCGTAAAGACTATTTAAAAAGGAAGGAAAATTAGTTTGTAAAGATTAACTAGCGAATTGTAGTAATAGCTTGTTGAACTTTGTAATCCCGGAATAGGCTGTTATCGAGTGAGGGGGGGAGGTACCGGCCAGGAAAGACATGACTAATGGACCGAGGCATAGGTTTGGGCAATCAATTAACCTCCCGACCAACACTCCGCCACAGCGTCATTAATCATGGACAGCGTCTATCCCGCAAAGTAATTAATAATGTCAAGATATTTTCTGATACAACCAAGAGTGACCAAGTTGCGAATCTTGTGAAATTTTTTCGATTAGGAAATCGCCCGTATTTAAACAAAATAAAATAAACTACAATATTTTATATCTTACTTAGTGGGTGTGTGCTCAGTGGGTAGGACTTCGACTACACTCTCGGGGGGAAGGGTTCAAATCCCAGCACGCACCTCGAACTTTTCAAATATGCGTTTTTTAAGGTGAAGGAAAACATCGTGAAGAAACCTGCATGCCTGAGAGTTCAACATAATGTTCTCAAAGGTGTGAGGAGTCCACTAATCCGCACTGGGCTAGCGTGGTGGACTACGGCCTTAACCCCTTCCCATTGTGGGAGGTGACCCGTGCCCTGTATTGGGTCGGTAATGGGTTGATATGATGATGATGACGAAATCTTAGTTAACTACCAACATAGTTTATTTACCTAAATACACTTTATTAAGTCCCATAATTTTTACCCAGTGAAATATGAGTACCTACTGGTCGAATTTTAATTTTATGAGGATCTCACGAAGATAGAGGATATAGAGGACGGGACTGAAGGTGGTTTGGTCTCCATACTACAGCGTAAACAAACGAATGTGTAGGTTAAGCAACGGATACTCAAGTTGTAAACTGCATGGTTGTACAAGATTTGAGGTTTGGTTGAGACCTTTTCCTTTCTTCCGTGCCACAGACAACATAGCTGAGCCGTTGCTTTACCGTTCGTCATTATTAATAATAATAATTTGATGAATTGAACTTTAATAAACTACTGAATTAACAGTTGGCATATGGCCAAGCAGTTGGGTCCGGTTTTTGATGATGATGGTGGAATGTGTATTACTAATACGACACTTGAAGACAGTTAAAATATACTATATTTTTTATTCCATAGGTGCAAAAGTTTTCAAAATACGAAACGCGGTGAAGTGTGCCGAATCCCAGGATGCACAATAACGCCATCTGTGGGCACCCAGCCCACACCAATAAGAATGCCTCATGTTCAGCCCGAAACCTTCCGACTTTTTATACAATACGTATACACGGGAAAGGTAAATATAATTAATATTTATTCAAAAAACTAATATTATTTTATACAAATAATACAATTTATTGTAATTTCACAAATTTTTAAAGATTCACAATTATGATACCAGTTACGCCATCTAGTGTCAAATAGGCAAATTTTATAATAGTTGAACTACGAGCGCCATCTATTGTTAAATAGTTACGATACATCTAGTTAGTTCTTCATGGAGAATGTTCTTTCTTCCTTTTGATAAATTCATTAATTTTACAAAAGAAAGAAAGATGTACAAATGTAACAATTCATATTTTACAGCTTTTACTCCATGATTCGGGAGTATTCGAAATGATGACACTAGCAGCAGATTTAGGAGTAGAAGATCTACGTGCCGCTTGCGAAGACCATGTTACGTCTACGTTGAGCGTTGAAAGTGCCTGCACATTGCTTGCTGCCGCTATGGAAATTCAAGATAGACCAGGTATGTATTTATTGTAAACTAACCATATGGATAATTTCACAAAAACTTACATCTGCGATGGTGGTGTAATGGTCAGCATAGTTGCCTTCCAAGCAGTTGATCCGGGTTCGATTCCCGGCCATCGCACACTTTTTGTAATTTTGAAATAATTTTATTTTCTCTATTATCTTCTGGCAGCTTTTTTTGAACAGGTTAATTAGAATACAGTAATAAAATTAAACATACGAAATTAAACTTACATGAGATTAATAACATACGGAGTTTAATAAATTGCTTGTGCTTTAATAAACTGGAGAGTTTGAAATAATCGTTTAAAAAACTTAAATAATTCTGTAAAACTTTATTTGGAAACAAAATAATAATGATAATAATTTATTTCCCTACAAAAATAAATTTTTCGTTAGTTATATAATAATAAAAATAAAAAATTAAAGCTTTACTTTAGTACTCAGTTTTGTTTATTAATTTTAATACGGAATATTTTATGTTCTTAATTTTTTTAAATAAATAAAACAAGGCGAAACAAAGGTCCAAACTCAATAGTCCTTTTGTCTATGGATCCAAATAACTTTCTTAGTCTTTTAATCTATAATGTCCATGTCCGCCATGTTGTTCTACAAATTGTTGGTTTTGGTTTGTCTATGACTCATTTCTTTTGACGGGTAAAACGACGCCGGCTTGGCGGTCTTTTGTTTTAGTGAATTATTCGTTTTTGCGTACAAGAATAAAACTCAAAAATGGCGTACAAAGGCCCACCGAAAGTACAAAAGGTGATGGTACAACCCATCAACCTTATCTTCAGATATCTGCAGAACAGGAGTCGTGTGCAAATTTGGCTGTACGAGAACGTGAATTTGAGGATTGAGGGTCACATCGTAGGATTTGACGAATACATGAACATTGTGTTGGATGAGGCAGAAGAAGTGCATATGAAAACGAAAAACCGCAAGCAAATCGGACGTATTATGATGAAAGGGGACAATATAACGCTCATCCAAAATGTCAACCCTAACGCGACGACTGTGTGAAATTAGGTTAAAAAGCTGAACATTCCTAGCTGATAAGTGTGTGGTCATCGTTTGTGACTTGTGAAAGTGTGCATCAGCGATCTACTACATTTTTTCATTAAAACTTAAGATTAAATAATTGGCTTTTATTTATAACCTCCAAATTAGGTTTCATATCAAATTGCTTGCCCAAACAATGAGAAAATACTCAAGTCATTGTAAAATATACAGTAATTAATGCCCTGTATGATGAGAAGTTACACAAAATTACTAAAACTATTACATTTCAGTTTGTTTATGTATTCATTTTTACTAAGAATTATCTTAAGTAAACATTTGGACAATTTTTCACACTTCTAACTTATATTTGCAGAGAATGGTAAGTTATTTAAGCTTAACATGCAACCAGTTTCTAATGAAATATACTGCTGCAGTTATGCTATAATGCTGCTATCCACCAAATATGAATTGTGTGAAAACAGCAAGAAATAAATTATTAATGTGGGTCAGCGTATGAATGTATGAAATAATAAAATATAGATCACTAGTCAAAATCATATTCATCTTGGATAACATTTAGCTAAAGGGCAGTAGTATTTTCAACAGCTAAGTTGTTAATTGTACAATTAATGCAATCTTATCCAAAAATGAGGCGTAATACTGCAGTGTGCAATCAATTATCTCAACTAGCACAGGGTGTAACAATAAAACTCTTTAAATTGAACTTTTAAACTTTTTGTACTCTTTGATTAAATAAATAAAACTGGGCTATGGGTGTTGTAAGCTGTAACAGCCATGTGCAATTAAAGATTGAACCACTTATTTTGTGAGAACTACTAATTTTAGATTATTATTGGTAACATGCATAAGTAATTGTAACAGATCTAAAGCAGCATCCTATGGAAAAGCAGTCCTGTGCCCTAAAGTGGGATGTTATTAGGATACTAATTTCGGTCCAGTAACAAAAATTTAAGTATTCTTGGGTCAGTGGCAATGCTGGGTTTGAAGTTGCAATACACCTGAACCATTTCTGATCTACTGTGATCTTACTACTATTAACGGTATCCTACCAATAACAGTTGCCACCAGAAACAACAGCAGCTATTTCTTAGCTGGGAGTTGTTTAGTGTCCTCAGGGTATGTTATATTATGGAACATAAGATCCTCGGGTTGATTTGTCTGTTAACCTGGAGTTTGGAAACTACCAGCACATATTGGGGCTGTGTTCTGGGCCTATGTTAGAAATCTGCCTGCTATAAGAGAGTTTGGCTTTACTCAGCAATGGGATTTTAATAGGCTGGTGACAGTTATAACAACTTACTAGGATTTAGATTGCCCTTTTCAGACAGTTTTTCTCATCATGGACAAGCAACTTAGCCAGGGTTTTATTCTTGTTAACATAATCTAATATGAAGACCTCCCTGGCGCATTGTTGAGCTCTGTGGTTTGTGGTGTTGGGGCGATTTAGAAAATATAATTTCTGTATTTTCTCTGGCCTGTTCTGGTGAGAGCCTTTGGTCGTGTAGTTACCAAACTAAAAGTAAAAAAAACAAGTAAGCCCTTGACTGCAATCTTACCTGGTGGTAAGTGCTGATGCAGTCTTAAGATGGTAGCGGGATAACAGGCATGGCAGTTATTTTAAACCATATCCCTACTCGCCTTCTACGCGACATCGTACAGGACCGCTAAATCGATCAGCGGCACATCTTTGTCGATAGGGTGGTAACTAGCCACGACCGAATCGTCTCACCATGGCAGACTAGACAAAATTCAGAAATTATAAATTCCAGAACTGCTCCTGCCAAGCTGACACTCAATAAGTGTTGATTATTTCACAAATGTTGCAGGTGGTAAGAGTGCCTCATCTTTCATGGAGCGCTGCATAGCCTTTGTTGGAGACAATGCAGCGGACTGCATTAAGACCAACGCCTTCCTCAACCTGCCCAAGGAAGCTCTCATCAAGCTGATATCATCAGATTTTGTTAGTATTATCTTTTACATATGTACAAACCTACAGTGAAACCAGCAAGAAATGTGGAGGAGTTAACTACTTAAAAAAAAATACATTTGTCATTGTATGTCAAGTGGGTAGTGTGTCACAAGTTTCTGGGTTTGATTCCCAGATTTGGGCAAAAATTGTTTGGTATTTTTTGCGGGCAGTTTTCCAGTATTTTAACTAGATGGCACTCCATTGATATCATATAAATCGTAGCGCCGAATAAGTAGGTGTAGGTATAAAATGTGGCATTAGGCACTCGGACAGTTTTTATACTTGTATAACTGACAAGCATACAAACAGATTCCAATAGGTACATTTTTAATTTAGAGAAATGTATAGATATATGTTTAATATTTTACGAACTACCTATTGAAAATCTGCTGGGCAAAGTTTAAGATTGTAATATTGTGCGAATTTCGAATATGAAGTATGTAATTGATTTGTATTAACTCCATTTCAGATTATTTTCACTAGATGGCGTACGATACTTATAATTTAGCCTACCGCAGATCTCTAATAACACTGGACTGGCTATCCAAAAATGACAGCTCAAAGCCTCGATTTGAAGCGCCAAATATGACACATTCGTAGTGTGGAACTAATATTTTAAAATTTTAGTTCCCTAAGCTCTTATTATTAATTTAATAATAGACATCAGTGGGTGCTACTTAGACGTAGTTGATCTAGTATTTGTATGTTTTGCTCGCTGTAGCTTTCGTTCTTCGTCGGCGTTTATTACGCATTTCATACTTGGATAAAAAGTAGCCTATGTTATACCTTCCAAACCTTTCAACTAACTCTATGCCAAGAATCAAATTGGTCGCTCAGTCAGGGCGTGAAGGAAGGAGCAACGAACATATCGCGTGTATAATATGAGGCGGTGTACTGCGGGTTCCAGCTGAGCCTGGAGGAGGAGGAGGTGTGGCGCTGCGCGCTGGCGTGGGCCAAGCAGCGCGCGGGGGTGACGCAGCCCACCGCGCACTGGACGGAGGAGGAGCGGGCGCGCGTGTGCCACCACCTGGCGCCGCTCATGCAGCACGTCCGCCTGCTGCTCATCGGTGAGTGGGCTCGGCTCGCCGGCGGGACCGAGCTGCCAACTGTAGTGCTCATCCTCAGAAGCCCGTAACATCCGCAGGACCAACGCGCGGTGCGTGTATGACGGGAGTCGATTTCATGATGTACCTATGTTCAATAGTTGCCTAAATAAATACAAACAAAATATTCATTAATCCCTACATATACAGACCCCTACATATCTATCACCAAATTGTACTCACTTGATATGTATTTATATCTCTGTAACTACTTTTTTTTCTTTGGTGTACAATAAAAGTGTATTCATTCATTCACTCATTCATACAGTTATTCTATCCCATTACTTATTTTATCCCATTAATAAATAACTAAGAAACCTTTTTTCGTAGCTTTAGTTTTAAGTTTACGATTGTAGTTATAACGCAACGCATCAAAAGTGCCATCTATGTGCCTATTTGAATAAAGGAATATTTGACTTTGACTTTTGTTAAAACTTTGATACTCATGCATTAACAATTAGACAGGTGTAATATTCTCAAGAAAATCATTTTTTTCTTGCCTTCCAGGACTTCATTTGATAGATAAAATTTGTTTTTTGAACATTCTATTTGAATACTCAGCAAACGACAAGAGAGACTAAGGAAGGCCATAATTCGTAACCGTTAGTAATCGAGGCGTTCACTTACACTCTCGATTCCAACGTCGCTCTCATTCGCAGGCAGCCGTCAGAATCAACTGGATATTACCTATTCTAGTCTGAGCCATGAGCACTAGATTCTGGGGCCAGCAACCTAAGCACAAAACTGACCGCTTCGCAGATAGCTCAGTGTTCGCTGAGGAGGTGGAGCCGACGGGAGCGGTGCCCATGGAACTGTCGCTGGAACGCTATCGAAGAGCCGCCCTGCACGCCGCGCCGCGACCCGACCCCGACAAGCGGACCCAACCTCGGTACCTACCAAACTGTTTAACTACAGCTTATAGTTTTTAGGTATTTAAATTATGCTTGTTGTGTTGCAAAACTATTCAAAAAATTATTCTCAGTTCTCATATTTTTTCATCGAACTCATGAAAAAATATAACAGAAATAGTGAAGTAACAATTCCCATTGGTTCCTTGCAAAGTTCTCCTGTTTTATTTAAGTAGAAAAAAGTCCCAGTAGTTCTGTTGACGAAACTATATGTATTTAAAATTTTCTAATCCATTATTTCTTTATTCATGTAGGCCTCTCACAGGCACTTATGAAGCGTTCATACATATATATTAAATAATTGTAAGGTGATGTTGATAACTACGTTCCCCAACTTAAACCTAAAGCTACGAGGGTTCCAAACGCGCACCGGTCTAAGAAGCGCCCACAAAAAACTTAGCGGGGTATTTTTTTTGTTATCACCATCTCACAGTCTATTAATATTCAGCTATGAAATTCGCCATTTATACTCAAGCTTTTTTATCGTTTAAGTAATCATTAATATAATAATAGGATTTTTCTCTATTCAAATTCAAATTCTGATTAAATTTTAAACTTATTGAGTGACATCTGAAAAATTCGGTTCAATAATTAAATAATAATCAATTTCCCTTGAATAAATGAATTAGCAATTTTTATGTAGCCTAGCAAACTGCACAACGAGTTAATTTTTGATTGGAATATTAAAATTGTTACAGTCCATTTTCTTTATAAATTTTGTCCTATTTTATGGGCATAAATTAAATTTTCAAATATCTACCGACTATGCACCGTCATTATTTTAACTACTTTAATTTAAATTTATCCTTTAATTTAAGATTAAATTTAATCTCTTTGCCCATTTCATATATGTATTGCGGTTTATATATTATATTATTATAAACGCATGCTTTGCTTCCATAAAACCTTATGGTAGGTGATGATACAACGTAAACTGTAGATAACGCTATTGAAGATACTCTTATTGTTGAGCAATACAGAAGTCGGCAGGGCGTTTTGGATTATTACGGAGCGCAATAGAATGGAAGAAGCAAAGAGCTTCGTTTAGTGACTTTTATATTAACTACGTAATCCATAGGCCATAGCTAGTTTAAACTCGCGATACGAATATTTCTCTGCTTTACTTTAAAACTCAAAACATTTTTTCAGGTTAGCCGTGAATATGTTTTCGGGCTCCACAATCCTGCAGCAAGACAAGAGTGCATTCCAGGCACTCATCAATAGCTGGTAAGTAGTTATTAACAATGTCACCGGAACTCTTTGTAAAAAGTAAAGGTATTCCCAAGTAAAAACAATAAAAAAGTTTGGAAAATCCAAAAGTGCACGCCTCGTTTTTCACAAAAAAAAATGCCTCAAACTTTTCACCGCATGTGGGCGCTCCAAGTCATCTGTTCTTTTTTATTTTATTTTTAATATTATTATCATTTATCATTTTCGTCATTAGTCAATGACGTAAATGGAATAAAAATAAATACTTTCAACATTTCGCACCATTCTCGATGAAAAGCAACACAAGCATTGTGAACGAACCCAAATTTCATAAGAAGACTAATCATTTTTCTTTTTTATTAATAGTAATTAAACGACAACGAATTACCCAGATATTCAATAGAAAACAGCGCGCTGCAATTATGAAGCTGTAACAAGCTGTAAAAAGCTGTAAAAGCTGTTTAAACGAATGTTTTTTCATGATATATATATATATGATACTATTATCATATAAGTGCAATGAGAAAAATACAGTCATTTTTAGTTTCGAAAAGTCCTTGACATATCGGTGTTAGAGCATCACCTTAACGCTTCGCTTATGAGGCGTGCAAGAGTCGGTCACAGTTATACATTTATAGTAATGAGATAAAAAAGTAATCATACACAGTAAATCCCAGAGATCCTTTTCAATGCAAACAAAACACATTCACGTACAAAACTCAAAATAGTCTAATAATCTACGGCTTGGCCACCCGTCTACCAATATCAAGCCTAAATCATTTTAATTCTGAGAGGAGGCCAATACTGATAACATACAATTACATAATCCAAATGTATCATACCTATCGCATCCTCATTTTCATAAATATATTTCGTAATACGCTTTCTACACATAAAAGCATCCTTACAAGATTAATTACTTTAGAACGCACAATTTCAATGATGGACCTTATCACAAGCACTTATGAAGCGTTCATACATTTGACATCCATAAACACTGATGTTAGTGATGGTGATAACTACATTCGTTGACTTAAAACTAAAGCTATCGGTGAGCGCAGCGTTGGTCGGCCCCCAACTTGGTGAGCATGAATTGACGACATCGAAAGAGTCGCGGGGAGATATGAACTGGAGCTGGAAGCGGGCGGCACAAGGCTGTGGACTTTGGAACAAAAGACCAGCAGTGGATGTCAATACAATTTGCTATGTGGTAACGGCAGATAAGAATACATTTCTCAAATTATGAATTCTGATGGTGATAGTGACGTGTGCCCTGCCGTGTTGCAGGTGCGGCACGCCCAAGCAGAGCTGGCGCCTGGTGTTCCGCGCGTCGGCGCACGGCTTCGCGGCGCCGGCCTTCCACTCGCACTGCGACGGCGTCGCGCCCGTGCTGCTACTCGTGCAGGTGCGACCGAGGGCTCACCGCACTACTACAGTACTACTACACTACTGCACTGCACGGTCCCAAGCTTCTAGATAACTTTTTCAACTATATGGTCCCAATTCTAGAGAAAATAAAACTAAACAAAACAGTAGTACCCCTAACCGATTTCGGCCACGGTGGTCAATCTTCAGGGATTTTCTCCTCCGCCAGGTGAATTTTCTATTCCGCTACAGTCCCATGAGACACGACCGAAAAAATAGTTCTAGTGAGTGAAAGAGTGAGCTACTTTAACTGTTTGGCCTTGAATTTAATGAAGAAATTAACCTTTACAATTATAAGTAAGTAAAGATGAATTTCTTCATTAAAGCTGAAGTTTACATTATAAATGTAAAGTTTAAGTTTACATTACCAATGTTAAGGTAAAGTTCGTCATTCAATTCTTTTATCTTGTTGTTGTGTTCTTTTGTCTTTATTGAGATATATCCAGAATCCAAAACATAACAAGGTTCAAAGAATCATTCCAATATTGTTTTTCGCAAAATGGCGTCAATTTCTCACTCGTCACAGCCCGTGTAGCGCGAACCATAGAGTAGTGATGTGTATTGAAATTAATAGTTTATTTAATTTAAAGTTAAAATATGAAATATCGTGTAGGAAGTCAGTACTTATTTAGCAGTAAGTTTACTCTAGAAATTATTTAAAAAGACTCAAATGATTTTTGGTCTTATTTAGACTTTTATTTTATTGGTCGCGAGGTGTGCAAAATAAAGTATTCAACGCAAGATTAATGCAGTCTCCATCTTCTGTTTTCCCACACCTGGAAAATGTTTGTTTGATGAACCTGTGTGCTTTTCAGTGTCTGGGTGTTTATCTGTATATTATAAGTACTTGTGTATAATGTATATTATTCCTAAAAATTTTCATCAGTCATCTTACTCTCATCAGTCATCTTAGTACCCATTACGCAAGCTACGTTTATTTTGGGGCTAGATGGCGATGTGTAAGTCGTATGCCGTAGTATATTTATATTTGACCTCTCGCCTATCGGCAGCTGTCGCGCGGCGCCGTGATCGGCGGCTTTTGCTCGGCGGCGTGGGCGGCCGGCGGCGCGGGCGGCTACGTGCCGGCGGAGCGCGGCTTCCTGTTCTCGCTGGGCGAGTCGCCGCAGCGGCACCCGCTCGTCAAGAAGGCCTTCGCGCTGTGCTACCACCCCGAGTGAGTGTGCTAGCCGACCGGGCTTGCGGCCGGCCGATGCTTAGAGAAAGCCATCGGCCACTCACCGATTAATTTCTTATCAAGGTGTAGATATTATGCCTCATTGGCAATCAAACTCCTTAGACCAGAACACATAAGAAACAAGAACCAATTTCACAGACCGACTCCAGTCTGAAATTCATTCCGCCTCCTGTCGATCGCCAGAGCCGCGACGGGGAGGTGAGGTTGGCAATTTGGGAGGCTAACTCCTACTAGCTTAACAACCTACACCCTCTCGCGCTGCTGAGTCCGGGCGGGCACATGACTCGAAGAACCGATGGACGTTGGGGTTACTTAAGCCGGCTAACAAACGGCTAAGTTTGTTGTGGGCTTCTTCTTAGACCAGGCCGCGTTTGGAACTTACGTAGTTTTAGTTTGAAGTTTACGAATGTAGTTATCGGCATCACTACTCACTGATACGTACACATTTTGTATGTAATCAACGCATCAAAAGTGCCATCTATGTGCCTGATTATTAAAAAATTATTATTTTATATTTTTCTGTAAGCTAACGTTTTATATAAACTTTGAACTCATTGAGACACATCTCATAGATTACATTCGGTGCATTGTTATAAAATAATATACAATTGCCCTTGAATGAATTAGCAATTTAATGTAGCCTAGTAAACTGCACTATAACAAGCAAATAGGAATATAACGAGGAGCCGTTGCTTGCAGCTGCGGGCCGGTGTTCGGCGCCGGCGCAGACCTGCTGCTGGCGCACCACTGCCACGCCAACTGCGACAGCTACAGCAACCTGCACTCGTACGGCGACGCGGCCGCGCCCGCCTCGCTGGCGCACGACTACAACTTCACCGTGCGCGACTACGAGCTGTTCACCCTCGACCACTAGCGCGCGCCGGTGGACCCGTCCCCTTATTCACACTGGAGCGGCTGACTGCCTGTCCCTATACAAATTACATCTTTTTAGTCCCCATTGGAAGCGCCACATGTGACAAACGAGTGTCTCTGGAACTAATTATATAGTGGATTAAAGTCATCCAATTTAAAAAAAAAAATAGAAGCAGATGACCTACCTTATTGTAAGTGGGAAACCATCGCTTTAACAATGTAACATCTATGTATCAATAGTATTATTTTAAATAATAAAATGATTTAAAAAAAATATGTCGGCTGTATCATTTGCGATTTCATCTCCATCATGCATACAAAAGATACAAATGAATATAAAATTCCAGAAATGTGTCTTTCTTACACCTACCATATAGGCATCGTTCGTCGTCGCAAGTTCGCAGCGACCACATATCGGTGGTCGATGCAAAGTGTGTACTGTAATAAGATAAGGTAATCCTTAGTCAGTAAGACCAATTTTCGTTAGAATAATAGTGAATAAGCATGTTTCACTAGATAAGCGAGCCCCATGTGTTCTTGCTGTAAAAAACCGTGCAGTGATTTTCACCCCTGATACAAGATGGCGCTGTACGAAAAGAGTATTAGTGTAAGAACATCGCACCTATAGCTCCTTAGTTGTTACCACGCAACACACTAGATGTCGCGGCATGTAATTCACTAGTCGTTACCCGTTTTGAAATCTATATATATAAAAGAAAGTTGTGTTAGTTACACCATTTATAACTCGAGAACGGCTGTACCCATATGGCTGAAAATTTGTGGGTGGGTAGCTTAGAGCCAGGAGACGGACATAGGATACTGTTTATCCCGTATAAGTAATAAAATACATTTTTTTTTTAAATTTAAAATCATTATTTTTTTTCTATGATATTAATTCCAGTTTGTGATAATGTGATTTAATTAAACGGCATCGTCCTAAAATCATAGATTGCATTGCAGGGTTGTACTACAATTAAGAAAAGAATTTTACCAAATTTGAGAAACCCATAGCAACAACCAAACAATCGAAAAAAACTATTCTGCTTGGGAATTTCTAGCTCTTACTAATTGAAGATACAATTAGTTTTATACCTAGGTGGTACGAAGTTCATCATTATTCTTGGCATGTTCATGTTCATCAATATGTAATCGATCGTGAATCAGTTTATAATTGAATTTATTTATTAAAATTTACAATACTAAATCAGGAGATATTATTTAATTGAATATAACAAAACAGCACCGACTTTTTTCTAAATAAATACATCAATCATTTTTTTGTCCTAACACGTCATAATATTTTGATATTGCGCGGGTCAGTGATACGTCTTACGACGCAAGCGGCCATTGGCTCGCTAACGGGCATCGCGCAAAATGGCGCGAATAGATTTAGTCAAGAAAATATTATTAGCGAACGCACGGCTGAGCTACATGGTAGGCGGAGTATGAGGTTTTCCGTTTTATTTTCGTTACGGAATTTCTTGATTCGGTCGCCGCGATAAAAGCTATGCAATAGCTTAAAACACCCTCTTCAGCACAATTATTAATAATAAAAGCCGCCGACCTTAGGCAAATATTTTGGTAAAACCAGAGGGTAGGTAATTATATTAGAAAAATAAACAAGTTCGACTGAACCTCGGGCCTCGGGACCTCACTTACACACTTATTTATACGTATGTTGACAGGATGTAATGGTGTGGTTCGGTTTATCGCGTCTAGGTCGTAAAACCGCAACGAGTGGATACTAATACTTGTCATGCCACCCAGTCTAACTGCCGGCTTTCCCATGGAAAGCGGAGCGACGGAATCCCCGGACTTTCTGGGCATTTCCATCGCGGCTAGATAACAATCGCAGTAATCTGTGACCTACAATATGCATGGTTTCCGAAGGTATAAACCGCGCGTCGAGCCCGCATGCCGGTAGCATACTTAGCCGGTACATAATTGGTAGATAACAATTCATAATAGTAATTTGTCTTTCATAATATTGTCTAATTACTTTGTAATATTGGACAGGCCCATAAAGTCTTTCCTGAAGGTACTTTTTGTCGCCCTATGAGGAATAGGTATGGTCTCATCATGTTCATCATCTATTCAACTAATTGACGTCCACTGCTGGACATAGGTATTTTATACGGAGTTACACAATCCACAGTCCTTGGCTGGTAGCCTTCAGCAACTCCTAGCGACTCGCCCGATGTCGTCTGTCAGGCTTACGCTGCGTTTACCGGTATGGTGGCTATAAAAACTAAGTACCTACGTCCAACCAGCCTTCCCCCAAGAATTATCTGGAAAGGCCTTCCTCAGGGCTCTGTCCTTAGCCCCCTTAAACCCCCTATAACATTTACACATTTGGCCTCGAATTGTCTGTCAACAGATTCTGTAACATTTTACAGTATGTTGATGATATTATTATATGCTGCCATATATTCTAGTTCAAACTCCATTCATGAAATTTCTGTTTCTTTAAACTCAGCTTTATATTATTTAGGCCAATGGTTATCAGATCTTTAAACCTCTGTTTGATGCTCCCATGGCATATTGCATGCCTCATAAGCGAAGCGTTGAGGTGGGTATTACTGTCAGTTTACGCACACCGAGTGATTCTCAAACTTAAAATGTCATTTTTTTTTTTTGTTGCTTTTATAAGTGAATATAAATAGACAAATGTTGAGAAAAAACCCTATTTTTAACACTAATGATATTTTTAAATATCTTTTTATAACCTATCATAATTCGCGTGTTGGCCTTAATCGTAGTGTTTTACAAAGATAAGTTGATGTTGTTTGTCATTTAGCACGGTGACTTTTAGAGGTCATGACGAATTAAATTAGACCCTTAGGTAACTGGGCTTTCTCAAGTCAAGACCCTAGGAACGCCACTGTGTATGCCCTGTGAAGTGACGCTCTGTTTGTAGTCGAAGTCCACTTGTCATAAGAAGCGGGCTTGGTTAGTCAATTATCAAGGAGTATAATAAGTATCTAAATGATTGTAGCATTACGTAGCCTTTGTAGTATTCCAATCCTCGCGTCAGCAAGTGCGTTATTTTTGTTAGATTAGTCTTATCAATGCAAGTCTGAAACCTGAAGTACAGAAATCCTTTGTGGGGATGGCTATATGCTTTTTTAACATGATACCGAAGGTATTATTAGATCTACCTTTACCTAAGTTTAAACATTATATTAAAACACATTAAACAAATCACTACACGATTGATGAATTCCTTAACGACAAGGCTACTTGGAAGCAGGCCACTCCACTCTCATATCTCACAAAACAGAAAAATTCTAAAGATTGTTAAACTTTAAAATTATGTTTCTTGCCGGCTCTTCTCAGTGGAATCTGCCTTCCGAACCGGTGGTAGGGTCAAACAAACAGACTGATTTCACGATTCAAAAGTGCTTATAAACTAGGCCTACTTAAAATAAATAAATTTTTATTTTGACACCTACAAATCAAGTCAAATAATAGTTGTTAAATCAAATAAAAATCTTATCAAACACTTAAACTTTTGCAACATTTATTATCTGCTCTTAAATTTTTCATTATTTCCGAGAAAATCTGATTAACAAACCCAACTGTAGCTACCTAAGGTTAAGCATTTATCAAGAATCGCTGCGCCCTGCGGTTAGCCACTACACATGGAGTTGTGAATCGGGGTCGAGATGCAATCGTTCATTTCTACTATAACCATTCTACGCCTAGACACAGCGTAGCGGCGTAAATCGATCTCCTGTAATATACATTGCCTGCTTTACACACTTAGCTTTACAACGGAACGTGTTTAACGGACAATGCAATTCTCAAAATTATATTTCATACGAGACATTTCGTAAAAGGTTCCAAAATGCCTCTCCGGACATTCCATACATAGATGAACTGGATCGGCCCTTACAATACATTACCTTTTTTATTCGTGGAAGGATACGTTCGTTGGGTTCAAAACGGTAATGTATGGTTGTCGACAGTTCGTAAGTAGAGCCACCATTATAATTCTTTCCCAGGACGCTTCTGCAAGCTTTTTAAGGCAACAGCCTAATTCAGATTGTTAGGACTATTGCCTATTAAATACTTTAAGGTCAATACAAACTATTTCTAGTATATATTATACTTCATATTGTTAGGCGCCGCGCGCCGGTTCAGCAGGCAGATTCTACCGAGAATGTTGGTAAATATTTTAACAATTGGTCTTTATCCAACACTTTATAATTTAACAACTAATATACTGTTGCGAGCTAGGGTGTTGGAATAACCATACGAGTGCATAGGGTATTTTATTATAGTACAGAAATTCCGCGTCTCATACTGTCTCTAAACGATTCAGTTTAAATACTTTCAACGAGCTTCTTCTCTTCCACTTTTAGGTAGTTCTTTTTGATCTCCACTGTATTTGCTTCCAAACTAAACTGACGATTGTTGATGTCGCCCGAGGTCGCCTTTTTAAAGCCAGCGACGTCAAATCGTCTACAGTAAAATCGAATTGTCTGACAATTTCCGAGGTCTCTCGAGTAATCTTACGCATCTTGCGTCTTATTCTCGCATAATATGATAGTATTTATCCGTTAACTCTACTACATCGACATCTTTACTTATAGGCAGATCACGGCGTAAGGCTGCTCCGTTAAGGTTTTTTCCTAAAGACTTCGTAACTATAGTACTTTCGATACGATTTATATGTGGTACCGACTTATTTTCCGATAACAATGACGTTGACATAGATAGGGGACATTTTTCTCCCTGGGGAATTAATAAAATTTTATGGAAATAATAACTTATTTTATTCTTTTTACCCTTTTGGCCCTTGTTCCGAATATAGTTGGAGGATATAATTTTTGTCTTCTGCCGTGGTGGAAATGTCTGAATGTGTTACTGCGAATTGTACCGGTAAAATCCCACCCTGCTCGGATGCCTGGCCACCGTGGCTGCAATCGAAGGTTGCCCTGGCACCGTGGGAGTGCACGTGACGCACCGGAAGGCGGTCGCATGCCGCATGCCGGCCCGTCCGCGCCGCCTTCAAACACCAATAAAACAACACAGACCGATGTGCGCATGATCTTAGCTTTCGCATGCCGTATGACACTCGGTGGTGATGACACCGGGTTCCTTCACCCCGTTAGATGTTTGTAAACATTTCAAAATTATGAGTTAGCTCAGGCTTAGTTTGTTGTGGCCTCTTAGACCAGCCGCGTTTGGCACTCTCCTAGCTTTAGTAATAAGTTTACGTATGTAGTTATCACCTCACAATAATGTAAATTCATATTAGTACATATGAATTAACATCCTGCCTGTGATAGGCCTACACATATAAAGCCTACCTATATAAAGAATTTTTAAATTTGAATTTGCGGGAAATTTTAAGGTCAAGTTTAGACATATTTTGATACACGAAATATATATCGCAGATAAAAGGAAAACTACCTATCCATGGTTTATTTAATAGAAATCGCGCATGCTCGCATTTCCAGCCATAGCAGAATATCACATAATCACATAAAAATTAAGATTATAACACGTATATCCCTTTTAGCTAAAACAAAACGAAGACATGTATGACAGTGTTTGTGAGTCCGTTTGTCTTTTCGCATAACCTAGCCGTCTAAATAGTCGGCTTCTGCTTCATTTTACTTCTGAGCCGTGCCAGCAATTTTGCGTAGAATTTCTGAGGTCTCCTAAAATTAAGATTAAAAAGGCGACTCCAATATCAAAATTTACACCAGATTTTGATCTTAATAAAAAGATAAAGATGTGGAAATAAATTGACAAATGAACTCCTTTTCCACAAACAGGACTCTAAGATCTTTTCATCACACTTGCACACTCATATAAAGGTGGGTACTGACCGGCGTTACGGGGCGTAATGTAACGTGTTACATCGCGAGCATTCGTGCAGTCAGTACGTCGTGTCACGGGGAAACCAGCGAGCAACGAGTCGATCGTTACAGTACAAGTCGTCCCGAGCGCACGCGCGTCGCGAGTAATCACACGTCGTTCCTCTCGTATTTATTTCTTAAAACATGGAGTGGCAAAAGAAAAAAATCTGTATTTCATAGAAAAATACAGAGAAGAGGAAGTGTTGTGGAACCCAGGTCAACTAGAGCATTATAACAAACTCAAGAAAGAAGACGCTTGGAATAGATTGGCTTCGTTATTCGACAGCGAGAGGCAAACATGTAAAAAGAAAATGAAAAATTTACTGGCATCATCGGAGACATGCGTACAAAGTTTTTATACTGTCCAGTAATCATTTGGTTTTTTAAAATTGCTACCATTCTTCTTAATTTGGATGAAACAATAATTAAGTAGAATCAAAGATACCAACGCGTCATCTTGAGTGAACTGACGGCGAAAGCGGAGCACAGAGTTTTGACGAGCATGTTTCGCCGATTTTAAAACACAGCGTAACATGCTCGATGCGTACACGCTCGATGCGAATGTTAAGCCTCTTAAGGCTTATAACACTACCGCACTTGAGTTTTAATTATGATGTCCCGATTAAGTAAAGTTTGTACCCCACCGTCTACAGCTCATTGTACGCGATACATGAAGATGGACCTTTTTTTATTTATCCGTGTAATAGAGATTATTTTTTAATAGTTGAGTTATGTTTTAATTACGAATATACAGCAAATGATGCTGGCTGTTGGTGAACAAAAAAAAAACCGAGTTGCGCGTATTTGTAGTTGATTATTATTATTAATTTAAAATGTCTAGTTGCACTTGGGATGCAGAGCAGTAGTAGATTTCACTCCGCCGAGAATAATATAATTAAGGACGAAACGCTTCTGAATATAGAGAGCGGTCTACGAAACTTTCATACAGAAGAAAAACAACAAAAAGAGTTAGTTTAATTTTAAAATTAGCCTGCTTTTCTCCGTAAATATGATGAAAATGTTCGTATACCGCCTTCCTCAGCTTCCTTATACCGCCTCGACTCTAAAATTCAATGTGCCACACTCGTGGCGCAGTGTTGTTATTTCTGTATTTTTAACGAACCTGTTGCGCCAAACAAGTCGCCAACTCGGTATGCAGTTACTTTACAAGTTGCCATCCCTCCCAGAGCAAATGCCCATGTGTAGGAGTAGGGAACAGGTTGGGAGAGGGCTACCTGTGCCCCGTCACGTAGAAGGGCCCACGCGCGTCGACGCACGTAGCGAGGCGTATCGAATGCGGCCCGAGACACGGCCTCTTGGACACGCCGATGTCACGCTTTACACGTGAACGGCATCTCCACATATTGGTTAATGCCAGTTAGGTTCACGCTGACATCATTCCTTATACTACTGTACCTTCTGTGCCTAGCAGGAACGAGATAGTAAGACCTCCTTATCTTTTATAAGGTACCTGCGGGTAGAAAGAGCCGATGTCTATCAAGGTCCATTGCCACAAAAACACATTTGTAACACATTTATTTAGATTAGAAGTGAAGAACTTTAAAGCTTAAAATATACAAATTTCACGTAATCTCTAATTAAGGACTTCAAGAAAATCATTATTACAGACAAATCAAGTTAAGTTCACCATTTATTCACTTTTTATGTAAATTTTTTAATAAATTTTATAAAACAAGCCTAAGGAGTC
This sequence comes from Pararge aegeria, assembly GCF_905163445.1. Lineage (NCBI taxonomy): Eukaryota > Metazoa > Arthropoda > Insecta > Lepidoptera > Nymphalidae > Pararge > Pararge aegeria. The sequence continues at coordinate 390,123 of NC_053195.1, read as the reverse complement.
TAACTCAGCCACATTCCAGGCCGCTGGCCTACGTAAATATTTTTACATACTTAGTGCATATAATTGGATTATTTCTTTGTTATGTTTTCAAAGGATTTACTTAAACAGAAGGAAAGAATAAAGAAATCCAAATCAAAATGAAAATAACATAAAACAAATCTCAAGAAACTGAAAAAGAACTAAAAAGACAGACTCTAGAAAGAAAACTTCAGGCGAGAAACCAAAATAAATAGATTATTATTACATAAGATACTGCCAAGCATGTGATACAGGACGTTGTAAAGATATACGTCAATGCCCACTCTGCCGAAAATGGTGTGATGATCAGTGACTAAGATTTAAGTAAATATATCATATGCTACCAAAGTCAAACACTTAATAAAAGTTTTATATCGTTATTATTATATATAAAACGTCTTCATGTGTCGAATAAGGGCCACTTTTTTTGTAATTTAATTATATTCGATTCGTATTTCCTGACCCTAGTTGTGAAAGAGTAAAGAATTATTTATTCTAAAGTATACTATTTTTCTGGATACTTCTTTGAAAAACTTTTATATTGTTATAAGTTTGTTACTTAAGTTTATTAAGATCCACGATGGTTTTTTTCCCATTATTTTTTGTAGCTATATTGTTATTCAATGCCAAAATAATAATGTAAGATATAATAAGCTAGAAGGCTCAATGAGAATTAACCTTAGTATTTTAAATACTGTAATAATTAATGGTCTTTATTATACTACCTAAGTTCAATAAGGACCAAATCTAAGGTTTTAAAATAACGTAATTTTTCATCGAAAATGTGATAAAAACACTAATATTTTCGGTTAGTTCGGTTTTAGATGAATATTTCTTTGAATATTTGTCTCGTGATTTCAAATTTAGTTTTATTTTTTAATTTATACCATTTTATAAGCTTTAAATTGAGGTGGCCCTTGTTTGCCGTAAGTACCTTAGTAAGAATTGACGGACAAAGCATGGCTCACCAGCTGATAGAAAGTTAAAATAATAACCTAATAAACTGTATATATATGCAATAGTTCTCAGGGTTCAAGTGCCAGCAACATTGGCATGGGAGCATACATCATAACTAACATGAGATAATAATCGTTAAAGCTCTCCAACCCGGATTGTAGCAACGTGGTGGGTCTATGCTCTAAAACTTTCTTTCCTGTAAAAGAGGAGACATGTGCCCAGGCGTGGAGTATAAAGCCGTCAGTCCTGGTTTTTTAAAAGTCACATTATAAACTATGTATATGCAAATAATTATCCTCAATTTTTGTAAAACGACCATAACATAATTAAGAACAGCTGTGTGCAATGGCGACATGACATTCAAGAACTTAAAACTACTTAAGACTAAGCGTACGACAAACTCAGTCGGGTATTGTGCACAATAGAAATACTTGCCATTGTCATATTACACTAATCTACGTAAAAATCCAATTTTTTCACTACTGATTAAAAACTAATCCGGGATGAGCCGAGCATACTTGCTAATAAAAAATTATATTGTGTGGTGTAAGGCTTTTTAAGACTGACGCCAGGAATCAACGTGTGCACATGTTCGAAGTTTGGCTAACTCAAGGAAACCCGAGTGTGTGGACGGAGCAATGGGTAATGGAATAGGTAAATATAGTCATCGTCGTAAACATCATTTCAGCCTGCTGAGGTCCCCTGCTGAACATAGGCCTTTCTTAAAAGCGTCACCACATCCAAACCTCAGGCTTCCTCGTCCACCCACTCCCCGTTACTTTCTTTATGTCACATGCTATTAGAAGTAAAAATAAACTTGTAGTGCAGTGTACTAGGCTGCATAAAATTACTTATTCTCTTAATAAGTTCAAAGTTTATATAAAACGTAAGCTTATAGAAAAGTCCTATTATAATATTAAGGATTACATGTATGATAAAAAAAGCTTGGGTATGAATTGCACTTACTTCATAGCTCAACATTAACTAAACTGTGAGATGGTGATAACAAAAAAAAAACCTGACTCAGTTTGTTGTGGGTTCTTCTTAGGCCAGGGCGCGTTTGGAACCCTCCTAGCTTAGCTTTAAGTTAACGAATGCAGTTAGGTATCACCATCACTAACATTAGTGTAACATGTTAAATGAATGAACTCTTCATAAGTGCCTGTAATAAGGTCTACATGAATAAAACATTTTTGAATTTATTTTTTTTGATTTTGGTTTTCCTGCGGATTTCTTCGCTTCTTTTTCTATACTTCAGGGATACTGCTATCATAGCAACTCATAAATGCAAGTACTGTAGGTAAAGGTGCAAAACACGGCGTTATCTAGCTCACAAAAAAGGTCGCCAGTCCACTGCACCTTTGCGAAGATGACGAGCTAAGCTTTAAACCAAAACTAAACGGTGCCATTCATAGCTTTGCAATAGTAGCATGGTGATGGTGATGATGATGACGTTTGATGATTCCAAAACCAAGGTATTTCCGCGAGTACTTAATTGATTTTCAGAATTTTTCAAAACCGTCAAAAATAATTGAAATGCTTATCTGGCGCATGTATGGGCGTTTGCTTTGGGCTCCCTTAATATATTATAATAATGACAGAGCTGCTGGAAAGAGGCGCATCGGTCGCAACAAAAAGTCTTGGTTCCGCATCACCTGTGGACTGAGATCGCAAGTGCCACCCAGCTTTTAAGAAAAATCAAATGCTGGCGACCAAACTTCACTAGTTGGGAACGCACCCAAAATTAAGAAAAAAGGTGTGATGGAGAAAAATTTGATCAATAAACTTTAATTCTTAATGTTCTTAAATCACATAGCACTTCGTTATTGGTATCTAATTTTGACGGCCGATTGGCGCAGTGGGCAGCGACCCTGCTTTCTGAGTCAAAGGCCGTGGGTTCGATTCCCACAATTGCAAATGTTTGCGTGATGAACATCGTCTGGGTGTTTTACATGTATATTATAAGTATTTATGTATGTTATTCATAAAAATATTCATCAGTCACCTTAGAACCCATAAATAAAAAAAACAAAAATGTGTAAATGTATTTACTACTTCCCTCTACTTTATATCATTCTTCTACCCCATGTCACGAGATCTAGCTTCTAAAGATGAATCTAACGACGAAATGTCGATTCGAAACCTTAGCTCAACTGTAAACAATGTTTAACCTCGTAAAAGAAGTAACTAATTCTCAGTCATGCATTTATAGCATTGGTTGGTTTCACACACATCCAGAGCAACGCATCGACGCACAGAAATGGTGGGTGGCCGACTTAACGACACTGCGCACATCTAGCCCGCCGTAGACGAGGCCCATTAGGGTATGAATCATTTATAGCGAAGCTGGAGCCGGGAGGCGGGAGTAAAAAGCCTCCCCCTGACTCATGCGAAATCCCGGAACAACCAGATCGGGCGACTGTCGACCGCTCGCGACAGGCGACGCTCTGGCGCTGAGGTTTAATAAGTGCGTCTGCTGTGTTAATTGCAGTGTCACCGCTATATGTCAGCCCTCATTAATTACTCTTGGCCATAAAAACTGTAAAGACTTCGGCACACTTACTACACGCCACTTGATGACACACCGCGCGACGTGAATTCGATCACATTGCATCGCATTGTAATATTATACGTGACCAGAAACTGATACAAACATGTCTTCAAAATCGCCGGTATACCTATATAGCCGGTAGACGCTGATAGCCTAGTTGTTAGAGCTTCAGCCTTGCTTTTGGGGGTACCGAGTTCGATCCCCGGCAAGCACCTCTAACATTTCAGAGTTATGTGTGTTTTTTAAATCTATATCACTTGCTCTATCGGTATATACTCGTATATCACTTGCATCATGATGAATCCTGCATGCCTAAAAATTCTCCATAATGTTCTAAAAAGGTGTGTGCAGTCTACAAAACCGCACTTGGTCAGCGTGATGGTCTACGGTCCAAACCCTTCTCATTCTAATAGGACGAGGATGATGATGACGGCAGTGAAAAACATACATATACTTTTAAAATCTGTGTATGAACTCTATATATATATTTCTCGAATATGCTAGAACATAGTTCTCTTGTTAAGATAACAACAAATGTTGGGTTGTTGATCGCAGTAGATGCTAGTAGTAGCACAGAGGACGCTGCTGCCCGCTCTCCGTTATATTCCCTTAGTCACCTCGTACGACACCCGCGGGAAGTGGAGGGGTGGTAACAACTGTGTTCAGATCTGCCGTCACCACACGGCACCTAAATAACTTATACACGGCACCTATATAGCATATATATTTTTCCAAACAAACGGATTAAAAACAATCTTACTGTTTACTTATGACAACCCTATTGAAGATAAAAGACCACTATAGTACCGAGTACCTAATAAAGTCACAGAAGTCACATGATTTTAATTTGAAATATGATGTTAGGTCTGTATCTGATTTCATTCAGTAAAACAATGTTTTTATCTTAACAACAACTTGTGCCGTGTGTGTCAACGCCTCTGCGACTCGCTTGATGTTGGATTGCCGTTTTGTGAAACACAAAATGGCAATGCCAAACTGTAATGGAACTAGACTGGCTCGCAACGGATTTCCGTTGCAAGACATTCCGGCCTCTCGAGACCCCAACGTCTACAATTCGTGCCCGAGCCATCGAGCAATTTTGTGTAATAAGAATGAAAACAAAAACCTGTCTGTGACAAAAACACATGTGAAAAGGGTAAATAAATATTACGTCAATTCAAGCTTGATATTTAATTTCCCTAAATTATGACGGAGTTTTCCTGTTTTAAAATTTCTAAAAGAAGTTTGGAACAGTATGTGTATAGCCTTTAATGTTTACTTATACCCGAAGTAAACATTAAAAGTTGCGGGGTGACTGCTAGTGATAATTTACACGTTGTAAATGGTTTAAATTACGCCGAAATAATGCATGACGGAATTGTTATTCTTTAAAATTTCCAAAAAAAGTCTGGAACAGCACATATATCTTTGAATGTTGACTCATACCCGGACCAGGTCTCGGACGGACCGCTAGTGATAATATAGCCATGCGTTGCTGAAATCCGTTTTGTGAAGGACGGGGCTCTATATGACAAGATGCAAAAAGAAGAGCAATTAGTTTCATTTGAAAAATTAACACCACTTTGCTTTGCATCGATTAAGTGTAGATAATATCTACTTGAATGGATTGTGAAAAGGTGCTCTAGAATCCTTCGAGGTAGTGTTGATGTGTTTTAATGCATTTTTATGATTGAATTGTCATGCGGGGTAGGATCTGTCCGCACGCAAAAGCGTATAAATAAATAACTATTTATTTGCCAGAAGGGATACCTATTGACATTTTTCATACACGGCCAGCGACATTCAACTAAATTAATAGTGTGCAAAGCGATTTGAGTATTTTTAAATGTATTTTGAGCATTTTCTTTCGAAAAGTTCCTACCATTTAGTCACGTCAAACTGATGATGACGTCCAAGCAATTACACAAATAATACAAACACAAGGATTAAAGGCAAACAATAACCTATGTGTACGAAAACACAATGATGGGTTGACTATCGCATCTTAGCCTAACATGAATAAGTGCTATGATTTATAAATAGCTTAGGTGACAACAAAAAAATAACTAAGCCATCTAACGGGGTTTAGTTATCATAGATCCAGGTCAGTAGCAGTACTATCGTAAGTCTGACTTGCCAGGCAGTCCAACAAAACAAAATCTCATTGCACATTGCAGAATTAACTGGTACAGAAGTCGGATACTGATTCCTTGCGATTAAACTCGTAACACTTCACCCGATGCTTATATGTGACGTCAGACCTAACCCTAGTATCGATATCAGTGCCTTTAGCCACAGGCATCCAAGGGGTCGAGTGGCAAGTTTACGTCTAAACGAAAGCGGTTCTTAAACTAACTACGCTAGAAAACTAAATTGAAGCATGTTAAACTGATGGATACAGGTGTGCCTGTTTTCGCTAACGAGGAGCAAGGCAGTGCCTGAATTAGTAACGCCCTTCAACAGTAGTTATCACCTAAGAGATGGTGCGACGTTTCTGTCTATAGAGATCCCCTAAATCTAATCGGTTTAATGAAAACGAATATTCATCATCATCATCATCATCATCATCATATCGACCCACTACAGGGCACGGGTCTCCTCCCAGAATGGGATGTGGCTAAAATTTTAGTTCACCACGCTAGCCCAGTGTGGATTGGTGGACTCCTTTGAGAACTTTGTGGAGAACTCTAAGGTATGCAGGTTTCCTTACGATGTTTTCCTTCACCGTTGAAGCAAGTTATATTTCAATTGCTTATAACGCACGTAACTTAGCAAAGTTAGCGGTGCGTACTGGGATTCGAACTCGGCCCCCCGAGAGCGAAGTTGAAGTCCAAGCCACAGAGGGTCACTCCTTCAAGAACGGGCATTAGTGGCCAATCATTTTAGCGATAAGTTGTAAAATGTGCTCACACGCGTGGAGTACATATTAGAGCAAGTGATGCATCAATGGAATATTTAGCATGATTCCGGCACGATCGCAGTGCGCAGATGGAGTCATGGTCCGCGACCTCATTGCGCATTCTGTCGGGCGACAACCCTGTGGTTGACGCTCGCCATGTATCTACCTAAAGAGAGGTGTAGACACGTCGCTTTATAAAGTAACAAATGTATCTCACACCAACAACGCTGCTTCGAGATTGTAGATTACCTGATGAACGACTGTAAGAAACCCAGCCAAGTGCGCAACAATAAAAAAAATCATAAAAATATTCATTAGTCATCTTAGTTCCCATAACACAAGCTACGCTTACTTTTTTGCTAGATGGCGATGTGTGTATTGCAGTAGTAAGTATATCTCGTACCTTCGTAATAAATATAATTTATAGTAGCTTTTCGTGACAGCTCTTCCGGCCCGGGGTTATGACCATCTACTTGGTCCGTCAATTATCACTGTAAATATTTCAAAAAATAAAATACAATTGTTCTGAATTCATCAAAAGCGGGAGATTTAAAAGTTTTTCAATCACCATACTTTTCCGAAACAGATCTTCCGCAATACTCTATATGCAAGTTTCACTAAGACACCGGAGCATCCTCAGGAGATCTTGACAAGAACAATATATACAACAGTATAGCAAATTAAGCTAATACTCATTGTATATCATGGATTCCCATCATAGAGAGATTATTGTTGAAGCATGCGTGCGCGCTTCGCGTGGAGTTTGCAGGCATCCGATCCCGATCGTAGACTGCAATTGCTCCAGTAAATAGTTTGAATATCGATGTATTTGTCATCTGTCACGGGTCGGCGGGCGCGAGGATCCGGATCGGCACTGAGTCACGGCGTCGTGCAGACATGCCGCAGCCGCGTGGGGTCGGGGCTCCTGCGAATGGTTCTAAATCGTAAATAACATGGAAATGGCTTAGACTCATACACACGATTGTAGAATACACATTTGTTAGCGTCGCATTGTCTGAGCACTCTCAGCCTGGCGAAGTCCATTACACATAGATTTATGTCTGCAAACTTATAATAAAGCTGATGTTTTGGGACGTACTTATCTCTAGAACATTTTTGCATAATATGATAGCTAGCTCAGTTTTTGAGGAGAATATTTGGCTATTTAACATCACACGTGGAGTGGTGGAATAAAATATTGTATAGGACCAAATTTCCTATAAGAAATTGTACCCAGTATGTACCTTACGACCACCTCGACACGTAATATCGTCTATTAGGTGGAATGGAGTCAAAATAGCAGCACCTCTGGACCACAAACATGCCTTGGTCCGCCAACACTATGCTCCAGCCATTCATTACCACTTCAGCCTGGCAACTCTATTGCTGTTTCAGATACTTATTCTTTTACGAATTTCATAATTTGCAGTTACCACGAACATAGTTTTGACCATCATCACACTATCATATAAAAATTCTCAAGCCTTCTATAGGTCAATTTGAAAATAAAAGTATATGGCTTTTAAGGGCTCAGAAACGTTAGCAAATTCCAATTAATAAAAAAGAGTCATATTTTAACCTGAAACTGTATGGATATTTGCGGAGATCTTAATTCTTCAGTAACCTTTTATGAACTCTGATTATTACGAATTCGTGCGTTGACTCCTTATCTGACGCACGTATCTCATCTTAGAAAGCCAAAGTTAACATCCTTACGCATTAATTACCTACTTGCTCAAGTCATGCATCTACTAGGTACTCTATCTCAGAGCAGCAGAGTCTAAAACGTTTCAACGATCTGGTTGATTGCTCAGTGAGTCAGTCGGACTTCCCCAGCTAGTCAGGCGTGCTGTAAAAATTACTTTTCACACACCACTTGCGTCGAAATCGGCTAAAACATCTGCGTGAGTTCCTTGTGAGCACGTCATGACGTATCGTTGAAATCCATTTAGTCTTCAAGTAGTACTTGATTGCACCTTCCAAAACACGTACGACTCGTGAAACCTTTAGAAATAAAACAGAGAGAAGTTATTTTTGAAAATTTAGGGCCTTGCAACCGTCGCTTTATAAAGTAACAAACCGAAACAAACCGAGGCAAACCGAAATTATGTAGGTATTCAATAATAATTTAAATTGAATTCTCAGTTTTTAAATGTGGCGGAAATTCCAATTCATGTAAATTCAAATTTTGAAATTAGGTAGCAAGTATTAATTTTTAAGGAAGATCGAATGTGTGATGATTGAAATGTCCAAATTAGGTCGCTGCATTACGGTAAATGCTCGTAGTAAAAATAAAACAGTTACAGGACATTTAATTAAATTATTTAACAATACATAATATAAAAACCACCAATTATTATTCAATATTATTTTATAATTGCTACTTTACATAATACAAAATCTATCCTCAATGTGTCACTTTATAGTTATGACGTAGATACATTATAGATATATGTTGCAGAAAGATCACCATCGCATCATATGATCTTGTGACACATTGGAAAGCTTGTTACTGTGACCTTAAGTAGTTCCATCGCTATATTCAGACTCAGAATGCTTACTTTTGAGAATTTTTAAGTGTTCCGAAAAAAAATAGCCCTTATGTTGGATCACTCCGTTGCCTGTTTGTCCGTACATCCTTCCGTGTGAATTAAAGGATTATTATTACATATTATTACATTATTCACTATTGATTGTTATTACATCCTTCTTTAGGCAAATAGTTGAAACTTACACCGAATAATAAAGTCAATATATTCTCTTATTCCTGTAGAATTTCAAGGTTTTAAACGAAATAAAAAGATTTTTGTCTTTCAGAGCTTGGGGACGTACTAAAACTCGCTGGCTTAATTAAACACACGTTCTACCGATGATGTACGGACATCAAAATAGATAGATTAATTATTGTTAAGTAGAATAGAAAATTAACGTCTCCTTAGTTTAGTGCTCTCAAAGCCGAGTCAAATGGCACAAAATCGTCCAAAAAGTTGTTAGTGGAAGGGGTCACGACCCTCAGCAATGAGGAACACGACGTAGAGAGAGAGTTTAGTGCAAATTCTCTTCGATAGAATGTGCTTTCAATCCGGCGCAGAGTCACTACAAATAGACACACTTTATTTCGCCAAAGTGCCTCTTTAGAACTATATGAGAAGTTGAGATATGCAGAATAAATTAGAATCCGAGCCTTTCGGAAATTCAGTTCGACCGCTTTTGTTGCGCGTAGAAAGACGGTTCACACAAGATAGAAATTTTTTTATACATATATTTTTTCATTGTAAACTGTAAAATGATGTTGAAAAAGAGCAATCTGCTGAGTTTATTGCCGGATCTTCTCGGAGGAATATGCCTTCCGAACCGGTGGTAAAGTAACTACAAACAGACTGACTTGACGTTTCAAAAGTGCTTGTAAACTGGGCCTACTTGAAATAAATGAATTTTAAATTTTGTTGGAAATTTCGTCTTATGTAATGCCTCGCTGACTTTGATCTGACTGATGAGAAATTTCCGGATAGTTTTACATCAATGGGCTGAGAACTCACGCCACCAACCAATGGCCTGGTGAATAGTGAATGGCGGGGACTGCTGCACTAAAAGATAACCTGCTCATTAAAATTACTTAATAAGGGCACGCTACAGTTGTTAATGACCACAACACTTGCACTTTTAACTGCGCATTAAACATACCTTAGTACAATATTCGCTTGTTGGCAGTCGTTTTCGAGTATTGAAACACTTGAATATCAGAATAAAATGGATCTTATAATTACTGTGTCATAGCTAAAATTTGCCTGCAATTCTTCAGCAAAAGTTTTTTACGGAACATTCGTAATATAAAATTCAGCGGTACGAGATTTGCGACTCTAAAACGACGTACATAAGGCCCATTTTAACTTGCCGGTTTAGAGTTTGTTATGCGAAAACGACTCTTCGATTGCGAGCACGCAAATCTCGTACCAAGGCTAAAGTATACTGCAATAATAATTGAATTTTACGTGAATTTGATCGATAAATTATGCAATACATCGCACCAGTGTCGTGCGTTGCGTGCCCCTGTTATAAGCGATCAGTAGATGAACTAAAGTTACCGACATAGCTCATCGGGCCGCGAAGCTGATATAGAAGCAGATGGGCGGGGCAGATAGCTCGAAGAACCGATGGACGTTGTGGTCTGGAATGGCGACCGCACCGATTAACGCAGGTCGTAGGTCGGTCCATAACAGATGACATTACGCGGGTGGCTGGTCGTGGATTTTCCTACAAAAGATCTACGCCCTGCAGTGGACGTCAATCGGTTGAGTTGATGATGATGATAATGGTGACATCAGTATTTACTTACTGGTTGGATCGTAACATTTCATTTCAGTTTAAGAAATATTGTGTGAACAGTACCTATTTTTCCAAAAAAAAAACTGACCGCGGAATTAAATGTTACAAAAACTAAAAACGAAATAATGAATATTTCCTACAGTATTCTAAAGTTGGGCAAATTCCAAAAAAGTTATTTCATTAAACACCAACACACACCAGGAATATTTTAGTCCATTTTTCTACGTTCAGCAATTTGCAAGACTTTGTAGGTTGTCTGTCAGTCATGAGCCGGCCAAAGCGTTTCATAGTTTTAGAAAATGGTATTGTAATTATTTTTCTGTAAGTACGACTGCCTAAGCCATCATGTTACTTTTCGGATCTTGTCGTTTCGAGTCATCATCATCATCATATCAACCTATTACCGGGCAGCTACCGAGCGAGGGTTTCCTCTCACAATTAGCAGGGGTCAATGCCCTAGTCCACCACGCTAGCCCAGTGTGGATTGGTAAACACAGCTAATCCGGGCTGAAATCCCGGGCTAGTACAGAGAATAATATGATAAAAAAATTGGCCGGGCCGATAATCAAATTCAGGGCCTTGAGGTAACCAATTAGCCAACGAGCTGATTCAAATGATTAAATGAGGAAAACCCATATAATTAAAAACTTATTAAGGTAATCCATTCATTATAAAATGAAACGTTCCATACAACATCCAGCGGAAGGTAAATGTACAACTCTGAAAATTTTCTATTTAACGTTATTTCTTGTCATTAATTGACAATTAATTTGACGACCTATCTGACACAACGGTTAGCGTTGTGGTTTTAAGTTGTAGGTCCCGGGTTTGAATCCCAGAGGGGCAATTTTGGGATTAATAAATTCTGAATTATCTGTTCTAGCTAGTTCCTCGTATTCCCACCGATAAAGACGTACCGCTAAGCGATCGAAGTCGAGACCGATTAGGGATATTGGTTAAATATTTCTGACATACATACAATATACTACCTTACAGGTTAGCCCGCTACCACTTTAGACTACATCACTTACTACCAGGTAAGATGGCAGTTAAGACCTAACTTGTAAAGGATTTTTTTTTTCAAACCATGAATCAAGAGGACCTTGGCAAATACCGAGTTGTAACGACAAACAGAAAATTATCATAATGTTAATTGAGCATGCATGGTCCTCAACGCCTTGTTCCTGTAACTGGTGACCTTTGCTGGTGACTAAAAGAATCCGCGAGTGGAGAAAATGATGTAACAGGGGATATCCGTCACTGCATCGTATCATGGCCGCACTTAGCAGCCACACAGCGGGCAAGAAAGACACAAGTAAAAAGTATTGATTTGCTTCGTTTACATAAGTAATGACATAAGATATTTTTGTGACAGAGCTCGTCCGGCAAAGTATTGATCTAATATGTTACTATCGTCCATGCTTATTTCTGTCGCAAAGCAGCATTCTCGCATTCTGTTCCGGTCTGAAGAGCGCGGCTGCCGGTGTCATTCCAGGCACATGCGACTAAACACCTACGCCCCAGGTTGATGGACACAGGACAGCGTGTTACGGGACGTGTTCCTTACATGCCCTGTGGAATTTTGCTTTGTTTATAGGCGACTGGGAAACACAAAAAAAAACTTAAAATATCAAATTATCAAATCATCTTCATCACAAAATAGAATTAAGTAAATATACACTACGTAACATGAAAACGCAAATATTTTTGTATTAAAACTTTCTCTCCAAGGTGGTAACCACAAAGCTTAGGTAGACCGTACAACCGAGAAACGTCTTTTGGTGATCTTTGCGTGATCATATTATATCAGAAATGAGGATATTCGCTAAGAGCTACCTACAAATCTCAAAGAGTTATAAAGCTTAGAGAACTTCAATAAAAACTTTGCGGCCGTCGGCGCGCCCCACCATACATACCGTACTTGTAACTTGAGCTATTTTAAGAAGGCGATGTTAAAGCGGTTATTGACTTTTCAGATTTCAATCCGCCCTATGAACCGCCCAACCACTGGCTAGTGACAGCCAGTTGCTGGGCTCCTGATAACCTCTTTACGTACTTAATATTGATATGCTATCAATATTAAGTACGTAATAAGGTTACATTTGCTATCAATATTAATAAGTTTAGGTACTAGGAGTCCCGCAATCGGCCCTCGGCAACAGTGTAGTTCCGACGTACCGACGTCACGTAGAAGGAAATCCTTTGGATAACGAATGTTATCAAATATATTAAAACGGTTTCAATTCGTAAGGCTAATTATTACGATTAGCCACCAATTACTGTAATCTTATATTTTCTGGGAATTCTGCACGCCCGTTCTCGAAAACCAATATTCTACCTAATAATATGATAAGGACTTTAAATCGGCGCAAACCTGTTTCTATGAGGAATATCCTTAGTTTTGTGGTTAGCGTTTGTGATACTAAGTGGGTACAATTAAGCTCTTACTCTTGGGAAACCCAAATGAAGTCTGATCTTTTAAAGCTAAGGATCAACATCTAACGCGTGGAGTCTTCTCGATAGTTAGTCTTATCATCAACCGACAAACAGTCCACTGCTGAACTAAAGGCCTCTCCCAAATGGAGGGTTTGCCCATTATCACCATGCTGGGTGCACGGGTCGGTGACCGCAGTAGATGGTAGTAGTCGCACAGAGCACGTCAGAGTCTCCCCCAGTCGCTTCGTGCGGTACGGGAAGAGGAGGGATGGTGACAACTGTATTCTGATCTGCCGTCACCACATGTCACCGTCACATTAAATTGTTATATAAATAAGTGCATCTGATGTATCGTATTCCTAAAGTACTTATATCAAAAAGTGAGGATAATTTTAAGGAATGGACGCTCACGTATCGGGGTATTGGGCTTACAAAATACAGACAATTAGGGTGCTAATTTTGTTGTACAGTCACGGAATGAAAAGGTTCGTCATTTAGTGTCGGTTTTAACTTGCACTCGTTAACATAGTTTAAAAAAGTAATATCTGCTCGCGATACGTTAAATATATCAATTTGAAAATCGACGAACCTTTTCAATCCGTGACTGTACAACTGTAAATATGGCAGATCTAAAAATTGTGATATCCTTTTCCGCAAAGTAATATAATAAAAGGTTGGGATAAGGACATTGTTATACACAAATCTCTAAACTTAATTAAATAGACAATTTCAGTGTTATCCTACTTGAAATGTTACCTTAGGAAAAGGATAGCTCTACTTTTAAAGCTCTCAATTCAGAGATTCTTATTCTCGAAATAACATGTAAAACTCTAACACAGAAACACACACACACACATACACACACACAATTACATACATATAAACACACAAACACGCAAAAAAAATTTATATATGTATATATAATTCAATATAATACGCACGCACAATCATACACTTAATCATCGAGACAACAATTTAAGGAGAGCACTGTCGCCTGTAATACAGGTTTTTACCTAAATCAGGGACAGTAGATTTTATATTGCACCATTACATACATTTATTACATACACACCAATATAAGATGTGGGATTCGTGTACAACAGAATTGGTATCTTAGCGTCCTCAAGGCAAACACAAACTACGAAGCTGCTTGGTCTGCCTACTACGCCTATTCATGGTTCCGCTACGGGATAATCATCTGGGGAGAAAGTACCAACGCCGGGGAGATATTCATCCTGCAAAAAATATGCCTCCGTATATTAGGGAACAATCCGAGATCCAACCGCGCGACAGCTCCAAACCGCATTTTCTCAAGAATAAAATATTAACTTTGCCCTCAATTTTTATCATGGAAACCGCGCTATTTGTAAGGAAGCATTACTATTTATACAAAACCCCAGAACAAACCAATAATGCAATGACTGTTCAATTACGTCACCGACACAGACAAAAACTAACACAATATAAATTGAAAATGTCTGGCCGAGGTTCTTATTTTAGGTCTATCATGATTATCAACCAAATCCCAAAGTATATTACAGAAGAAAGGAAAGAAACGGTATTTAAGCAAAATCTGAAACATTGGCTTATTCAAAATTTTTTTTATGATGTAGACGACCTTTTTAAATATGATTCAAAGACCTCAATTACATGATATCTTAATTATTAATTATCAATTATTAATAATACTGTGACATTAAATCCTAATTCTATAATTATTGTAAATCGAAATTATTCTTATGTTTTAAGTTGACAAATTTTAAATTTTTTTTTTCTTGTCATTTTTTAATATTTAAATCAATTGCAATAATAAATTTTAATTTGGACATATAAATTTAAATTAAGTAAAGAAATAAAAATAATTTCGACCAATTTTAATGCAATGCCAAGGCGCGGTGGGCGTTGCAATAAAATTCATGGCATGTCTCTTATGTATGTGCATGTAGCAATTAATAAACAATAAACAATAACAATACCCTAACATGCCTACCTTATGTGGAAAGTGACCTATAACAATGGCTAGACTAGAAGATAAAAATAGCTGAATGAATGATTTCCTTAAATGGCGGCGGCAGCAGACAGCGCGGCGCCTACATCCGTCTCGCCCTAACTCGCGCAGGCGGCGATAGGTCGCCACCGCTCGCTCTTGTACCTAGACTAGGGTTGCCGCCGACTGCTGAGAACCTAGAGCAGTTTTAGTTTAAACCAACTCCGCATCAGTTGGCATTGTACATGGACGACCAGCTCTTAGTGGAAGTTTTCATTTAAACCAACGTCATATCCACAATAGCGTTAATCTAGTATATTATAAGGAAGACAAAACATCAAGATTTAACAACTCCATATAAACTTGACAGTTTTTACTCCAACGTTATACTTGGAAAGTTTTGTTTACACCTGGTTTCATCTGATTCCTTAACATTCAGATAATTGACTTAAAGATATGTCAAACTGAACGACACAAATGCATTGAGCCCGCAGTTACGGAAACCGTAAACGAAGTTTGTTTGAAATCCTAACCTGTCAAAAATGCAAGTGTTTGTTTGTTTCTCCCTTTTTCATCAACTGGATTATTGGCCTAGAGTTAGTTACACTAACATACTAACACGGACGGAGACTAACATAGGCTACTTTTGACTCCAGGAAAAAAACGATTCCCACGGTATTTGTAAGATATCGTGATAAACACAGACGAAGAACGTAGGCAACTAAGCTAGTTGTAAATATTCTCGAAAAAAATAATTAAAATTAAATGTATGTGCAATCAAGAGCGGCGTAACCATTTTTACTTCGGATTTTTAATTTCTAAACATTAAATTTATTCTTAATTTTTACACGTAAGTTTTCCCAAAGATCAGTTTTGTTTCTCATTTATTTCCATGATTCACACGAACACAAAACCTTCTTATTAGAATATTGAAAGTCATTGGGTAATAAATAAATAGAAGTCGTGGAAGTTGTCCTTGCTCTTAGGCTTCGTGAGGCATGCCTTTAGTACCACGCAGTTCGCAGCGCGGGTGACGCATGCCTCTAAACCTACTCGCTCAGGTATCTAGAACCCGTGCGGGCTACTTCTAGGAACAGGTGCCTTATATCGCACTCATGTCACTCACCTGAATATTATCTGTAAGGTGTGGCTATGATTTATGTGCTCATTACTTATTCATCCATCAATTCTAATTGGTCAGTGTTTGAATAAACAGGGAATTATACAAAAAATTGGTTGCCTGTAAAGTCGGTATACGGGCGAAAGTTTTACGTGACAACGACTTTGAGTGGTAAAATAATTTTAATGTGAATATTCATTCGTATAGTAGGAAGAAGGATGAAATAATAGTAACAATTTAAAACATTTATTTATACAAAGAATTATATTTAAAACATTAATTTATACAAAGAATCTCGCACTGAATTTCATATTAACAAAATTTTATTTTTACCTTTACACATACATACGTATTTATATACAAATATACATACAATAACTTGCAATACATTTGCGTACAATGAAACAGCGTTTACTACAAAGGGACGCGTGCCTTTCACTTTTTATGTCTGTCTCTCTCGCTCTTCGGCGGGCTAACCATGCCCGAGTGGAAGGGACGCGTGCCTCTCACTCGCTCTCATTGTGAGTGCATAACGTGAGCGGAGCGTAACGCAGTTTCTTGAAGTGTCACCCGGCAAACCAATTTATAAGACGTTGTCACGTCAAAAAGTAAAAGTGAAAAGTCACACAAATGGCACTTTGGATAGGTAGTACGACACCAATAATGTATTAGAGCTTGCAGTTAAGCGACATGTTGCTAATAACTAAATTCGTAAACTCAAAAATAAAGCTACGAGAGTTCCAAACGGACCCAGTAAAAATAGAAGCCTAAGTACAACAAATTAGCTGGTATACGAACTGAATCATCATCATTAATATCACTTCAACCGATTGAAGTTCACTGATGGTCATAGGTCCTTCGTAGGGAGTTCCATTTCCCATTACAAAGTTATGCTGATAATCGCAGTGGTGCTAGTCGCTGCTGCCTGTTAACAGTCAGTTGATTTTAGACCAGCTGGACAAGGAAGGGTTATACTGCCATTGGTCGGTCGTCAGAACCTCGTGGGTAAGTCGGCAGTGTGCACCACGGGCAGGTCAGGTTGATGGTTGGGGAGGCTGACTGGTTACACCCCACGAACGAAGTGAATACCTATAAAAAAATCATCCATCATTCATAATCCACGGTTTCGTTCCGGCTATATCCAGCGACGCCCTTCCTTATAAAACTTGTTCAATGTCGTTCATCAATTTGCACTGCACTTAGTATACTATAGTAATTAAATTTTACACAGCTATATCCCCCGGCAAGGAGTAAAATTAACATGTCCACCTACGAAAGCAACAGGGAATGAGAAAAGTTTACCCCCGTTTACTATTTCATCACCATCAACATATTAACCCATTACCGGCCCACTACAGGGCACGAGTCTCCTCCCACAATTGGAAGGAGTTAGGCCGTAGTCCACCACGCTGGCCTGTTCCACAAGCCTTTGAAAACATTCTAGAGAACTTTCAGGCACGCATGTTTCCTCACGACGCATGCTTCACCGTTGAAGCAAGCGATAGTTTAATTGCTAAGAGGAGCGTGCTGGGATTCGAAGTCGGCACCCGAAAGTGAAGCCGCCACTAGGCTATCACCGCTACACGTACATAATACACTATTTGGATATTAGTTTCACCTATAACGAATTTGTAACGAATCTACCCTACTCGATATTTTTAAAGAAGGTCATATCGAGAGAAAATCCGACCTCATTATTTTATTTCGTAACCAAATCCTATCAAACCTGGCTCAATAATTAAGCTTAGAGACGTACTTAAACATGGCATTACAAAATAAATACATTTTAACAGTTAAGTTTTTCATATATGCATTAGGCCCGTCGTAACGCCCTGCGACTACTATAAGGGGCGATGCTATCGGACGCTCAGCACTCCGAAGCCCGTATGCTAGTATTGTGTCGTTATGAAATGTATTGCGAATGATGTGTAAAGGCATTGTGGAGGCAAACGTTTGAGAGATAAAACACGTACTACTGATAATTTGAACTTTTAAAGAAGTGGAATATTAAAAAGTGGTTATAATTACGATTTAAGAGTAAATCGTTTTTCTCCTTACATAGTGTTGTGAACGCAGTGTTATTTAAAATAATGCAACGGAGCGATACTCTAATTATTAAGTTAGAGTACTGCATCACAAAGTGAGGCTATGAGGTGATGCAATAACGTGGTTAACCTGATATGATGCTTTAACGTGGTAAACTTTATATGATTCTATAACGTGATTAACATATATGATTCTAATCTGTTGTTTTATGTTAGGCTGGGATTTAGGCCTGTGGCATACTAGTCCCCGCAGTGAGCCTCGCCCTGCCTCACAATCGAAATACTTTCTCGTCCCAGCTCGGGTAGGAGTCCATCGTTGCGCAACGTGTGTTGGGGCTCGCAACAACCATTATTTCAATAAGAGATAATGATACCATAAAGACTTCTTCCTGTAAACCTGTAAGAAGAATGAATAATATATAGTGAATCCACTATGTCGTTTCACGGAGATATGAACGCCTGGAGTAGGGAGATGAAGTTGAATAGGTATCCTATGATGTATTGAATGATGAGGTGAAGGAGACATGATGTTGATAATGGGATCTTGTGGTTATCTAGATCCTAGATCCTATTTTTATGTATTTAAGGAAATCTGATCTTGTGAACTCGCTGCTTCTGTCGCTCTAAAAGTCTTGAGTTATGATGGGACAACAAGGGGTCTTAGCCACTGGATGATCATGTGCAACGATTATTTAAAAAATTATGAAACCTTACGGAGAGATCTTGATAGGGACCCAGTTGGTTTAGTTACAACGTCTATGCTCGGAGAGTTGATAAAGCTGAGGTACAAGATAACATTGTTTCCTTCCCCGGGGAGAGAAATGTCTCCTACCCTTGCTGGCCGCGCTGGTAGAGTTCTCCAGCTGATTCGTTTTGGCATGAAAATCTTTACGTCAATAAAACGCAAAAATGCAAAATTCCGAGATTGATAAAGCAATTAAATCAATCTCGGAATTTTCTGAGCCTCGTGAAGAGCTCACTATAGAAATGATCCTATGAAGTCAGGTTTTGCTTGGAGGAGACGAATCCGACATCGCAGTCGGGGGCTGTGGTGACCATATCTTTTTAAGAAAATAACAATTACTCGATTACCTATACTTAATGGAACCCACTGTTGTAAGCAATAACATGACAATGATTCTATATAAATAATATTTGCGTAACATTTCAAAGTAACCACTGACTTGAACAATCTATAGAAAGAAATGCGATTGCTGTGTCTGTCAGTGATTTCAAAATCTCAAATTAGTCATAAGATTATTCGAACGACAGCATAGACATAAACGTTTACTTATTATATTTTTGAAAGTCGCCCAGTCTGTCTGTTTATTTTGCTTAGCTTTGGCACTTTCACAGGCATTTAGATATATAACTGTATTTGTTAAAAAGGATTAAAATTAGAATAATCTCGGTCCCCCAAAATGAAGAAGAGCGACCCCCCTGCGATATCACAGCTTACTCTCAGGTAAATAGTGAATGTATATAATTAACAGTAAGTTTGAGATTGAACTCGCCCTTGGCGTAATGCATCATCGCCGATGGAAACCGCAGCACATCCTGCGCTAGAAATGTGACCGCGCACGAGTCCACGTTTGCTGACTCACTACTTAACACAAATACCTATCTTATTCTATTTTATTTTTCATACTAAGTATTTGTTGCTCATTTTAATACGGTTTTGGCAAATCACGTGGAAACCGTTTTTTTACTGAAAACAAAAGTACGCTACGGCTATGTTACTCTCCGCCCTTTCAACTTACTCTGTGCCAAAAATCAAGTTGAGTATCTAGTAGGGCACTAAGAAAGGACAAACAAACACACTTGTCACACACGCAGAATCGTTGCAATGCTATGTTCCATATGATTCATAAAATAGCTTTCTAATGAACGAACTAGTGAAAAAACAATTGAATTCAGTACTTTCGAAGTTTATCGAATACAAATAAAAAAACATTGTTTCCTCTTTACAATAATAATAATAACGGTTATTTCGGATAAAATTCCATAGCTTGTATAAATGTAGAAAATATGTTTAAATGTCGTGGTTCCTCAGTTTGGACACTGGACGTCCGAGTAAAGTTTATCAGAAAACGAACTAGTTGCGCTTTTGATATATTATATTACAATGACGTCAGAATCGTCGTCCTACTACTTGCACCCTAATGTGCACATCCATCTTTAATGGGGCATTGCCGTTTTGTAGCAGCAGCATTGCAATGACCGATGTCAAAGCTACAACGACACATTAGCACATTACGAAAAGTTTGCCTCTACTTCAAAACTCAAGTCACGAACGGTTTGCCGCTGTCAAGTAGCGTAAATGCGACATACGTGTGTGACGTCACATGGTGCTGCGGGCGTGGGGACTCACCTACTACCCTCGGCCTTGGCTTGACGATTCTATGTAAACAGAATGACATAAGAGAATTAATAATTTTAAAATGAATGAATGTGATCCGTTAAACCGATTCGAACCTTGATATCTTCGGTAACTTTAGTTTGAGTGCTTTGCTTTGTTTCTTATCAGAAAACCCAACACCTATTAATTTTCAGCCCAGTCGGAGAATTGAACCCAGGACTAGTGATAGTCGCGTATGCTAACCACTACACCAAACAGGAAGTTTTGCATAGAAAGGAGGAGCCTAAAACCTTACTATCGAAAAGTTACATTACAGTACTTTGAAAGTGTGAAAGGTATTTTCACCCCTGTTTGTGGTACTAAAATTTCTTGATTCACAAACCCAATACAATTTATTGGCCCGATCCGAACTTTAAATGAACGCGCGACGTACCTTGGTTGTGAACGAAATTAAGTAGATACCTACTGTGTTGAAAAGGATAAGTCTGAAAACCACATTTAGGGACGTCATAGTAATTAATTTTTCATGAAATATGGATATTTAACTATTTTTTTTTCTTCATATCCTCAATTATTTATAAAATGGAGCCGTGGTAAAATAATAACAAATAATAGTCTAATTAGCAAACAAGTATTTTGAAGTTGGGAATAAGTCGGTGGAATAAACAACTCTTTTAAAAGTATTGTTGTGGTCTTTTTAACTTCTTGATTTGTAGATGACTATTATCAAGATATTATATTCTGATGTATAACCTTAGAAGAGAAAGAGTTTTTGCTTCCAACCATTCTTGGTTGATATAAAATCAGAATTACATAATCCTTCCAAACTTTGCATTAATTTAATATAAGTGGGATACTTACTTTAATGATTTTCGGTGTACGATTTCTAAATTTTTTGGCTTTTAAGTAAACTTTTGGTTTCGTAGTGCAGTGCATTATCACAATGGTAAAAATTGTGCAATGTGAATTTTAAAAAAATACTTTTGAATTTTAAAGCACTTAGCGCACGTTGAAATCTAATACATAAGAGTACGAGTGCCTACTGCAAATAACTTTTTTGTATTTTATTTACGCTTGTTTGGTTTGATTTTTTTACTTTTAGTAAGTTAACCTACCAACATATTGTAGCTGGGTGAAGCACCGAAAGTCTCTCTGAGAAGCTGTTTGCGTAATATTGTTTTTAATACCTAACGTATTAAAAGCAAGAAGTGAACTTATAAAATACTTATGGTTAGATTTATTGTGTTACTAGCTGTTGGCCGCGTTCTTCGGCCGCATTAATTACGGTTTTTGACTAATCTCTTGGGAACTCTATGCCAAAAATCAAGTTATTTGTTGATTAGTTAGGGCGTGAATTAAGGACGAACAAACAATCACACTTTCGCATTTATAATGTTAGTAAAGGAGTACGGATTGAAATGAAACTGTTGGTTTTATGTTGTAATAATTGACGGTCCCAGCTGATGTCACGCCTGGTGGTAAGAAAATGAAAAAAAAATCCATGGCTGAAATCCATGGCTTATATACAGACCAACAGTAAGCCGGGAGCACGAAATGAGCATGGTGGTAGTACTTCCCTAGACGAGCTCTGTAAAAAACTTTACAATTTCTAATTAGTCTACAATTAGAATTTTGATTTGTGCCATGATTATTTTCTTATTAAATATTATTTCTATATAAAATTTTACTTTTATCAACAATTTTTTCATGGAGTACGTAAAATTATCTTCTGTGTTTAACTCCAAAGAAGTACCTTGTTAAACGCCCATTTTTTATTTCGGAATGTTACATCACACTTTAAAATATTAAGCATGTAGAAACAAGCTACATTCGGTAAGTGGGTAAGTTATATTGGTGTCATAAAATCTCTATACAAATAGAAGGTACACCACATTGTACACAAGTCTGCAATATTATACAGTGCAAAGCTTCCCAGAGGGTCATTAACGTGAGCTATTTATGACAGTTTTTTATTAGCTAAAGCTTCCTAATGACACGTTTTGTATTCAGCGGTGCTCAGCAAACAGATTTATATACTATTGTACTACGATAAGAGGCATTGTGCCGGTTCTGGCCGCAGTAAAGGTGTTAAGAGAAAATAACTTAAAGTATTCTCCATTCAAGAATAAAGCAGTTAAGCCTTTAAATGGTTTTGAGACTTTGAGGATCAGCTGCTAATGACTCGGTAACGAATTCTACCGAGAAGCCAGCGAGTTAATCTTGCCTTAAAAGAAACTTGAAATTTTTATCAATGACAAGTTTGCGTTTGACTGCAATCTTTTTCTTTGGATTCTCGGGTTTTGTTTTTATTATTTCAGTCAAGTTTCTTCATGGATATAATACGCCTGGAAAAACTCATTTGGATATTTAGGTACATATACGGTTCGTAGTTTCGTTGGTAGCTTACTATTTTGAATTGAATTAAAATTCAATGATATTAAGCTTAATTTGCTACATTTTGCAAAAAGTATCATAACCACGAGTATAGTAGGAAAGGCGTGCAGGAAAATGCAGATTCTATGGCCTATGGCAAGGGCTGAAACCTGCATGCATTATCGCCAGCACTGGTCCGGTCAGCCACCCGCCTGCATTCCTGCGCGGTTAGTCAAGGGGCTGTCGTACACGGCGGCGCGTCGGCACATGCACGGACAAAAAACACCGTCCATTCATGAAGAGTATCTGGAATCGTCAATCGCACCTTTACGAACACCCTAATTGGTAACGACAAATAGTTTTTTTGTCAGCAATTTACTTTCTTTTTTTTAATTGTTAAATACTCACTGTGATTTATGTTAAAGCTTAAAACAGGCTTCCACCATTTTATAATTCACAGAAGGTAAAATGTAAATGCGGACTAACGAGCTAGCAGGTCACCTGAGTCTAGCACCAGAGGAGCCAAAATCAATCACAAACGACAACATGATGGCGTTTTCATACGAACACTTCAACACTCTGATGACGAATGGGCATGTCTGCAGTGATCTTAACACAGTCCACGTTTTCAATGATTCAGACTTTCAGGGACTGAAATCTCAAGTGGCGGTAAGTGATTAAACAGTCCAACAACCAAGCGAAAGCTTCTTAAGATTTTGGTCGAAGCTTTTTGCGAGAAAACCATTGACTGAAACGACTATCAGAACAATAACGGTCGACTCAACACTCCACATGACGGCAACCTCGTGAGCAAGGTCCTATAAGTGTTTAGATACCTTTTACTTTATTATTATAAACTCCCGCAGCGTAAGAATGTTGAACTACTTACCCTATTTTTTTTCGGGAGGCTGGAAGTCGTCAAACCTACTCGACTCTAATTATCCTATAAGGCGACGCACTGATGTAACACAACCATACGCCACATTGTTTCCTTCTCTCTCGCCGCTTCTTCTGTGCATATTAATTACAGTATCGGAAACTAATTAATTAGTAAAAATGAAGGAAAATGAACTCATGAAGGAAAATGACTGCGGCTAGTCTGTGGCGACACCGACGTCATAATTCATAAATTTTAATTAAATTACGGAATGTCATTCAATTAAAATGTAACCGATTAACCCATACCTACTTACAATTATAAATTTCTGTATAGGTATGTCAGTAGGGCTACCTACTGTCAAGAGATCATATCCTCACTAATATTATGCGAAAGTGGGTTTGTTTGTCTTTCCGTTACGTACTTACTAAGCAACCAATCGTCTTGATTTGACATAGAAATATTTGAAAAGCCGGAGAGTAACATAGGCTTTTAGTCCTGGAAAAACATCCAATAAGGAAGATTTAAGTGAATAGTTGTTTCTTGCCTGAAAAATCGACCTTTTCTTTTTCTTTTTTTTTTTTAAGTATATAGACAAGTGCTTGACTGCAATCACACCTGAAGGTAAATGATGATGCAGCCTAAGATGAAGTGCGCTTGCCTAGAAGATGCCTATTCACTCTTGATTTGAAGGTACCCAGATTATAGGTATCAGGGAAGACGAAAGATGGGAGGGCATTCCAGGCCTTTGCGGTGCGGATCAGAAAGGAAGAAGCAAAACGCTTCGTACGTGTTGATGGTATTTCAACCACGTAACGGTGCAGATTCTTTCGGTGCCTCGCAGTTCGATGGTAGAAAGGAGATGGTTTGACCAAATCGAATAGCTCCTGAGCACACTCTCCGAAATGTATCTCTTCTCTGAATAGGACAATAATGCACGTAAAAAATGGTTATCCCACGAAAACAGACAATATAATGGCAAAGGAAGTCAAAGTCAAAAATATCTTTATTCAAGTAGGCCCATAAGTGGTACTTTTGATGCGTACGTGGCGATAACCATATTCGTAAACTTAAAGTTAAAGCTACGAGGGTTCCAAACGCGTCCTGGTTGAAGAAGAAGCCCTAACTATCTACACAATTACATATAGTTCAAACCAAAATAATACGAAGAAAAAAAACCTCAAAATAATATGTCACGTTATTCACCATGAAAGAGAATATAAACACTATACTTACGTGTCCCGGCAGTTAATTTAATAATTCCCAATGTTTTCGTTTTTATATGCAAAATGAGCTGTTTAAACCATTAAAAGTACATGATATCTCTATCTCTAAGAAATCTTTTAAGATTTTTTTTCCCATTATTTTTTCTCATAAAACATAATAGATAAATGTGCTTAGAATGCTGAAGTGTAACTCTCGCAGTTATTCAGAGTCCTTTACAATAAAAGCGGCAATGCTGTGGAATGAACTCCCTCATGACATTCGGCGCTCTAAATCCCTGGGGATTTTTAAAAGTCGTGTAAGGAGGCACTATTTGTCACTATAAACATGTTAATATTATGTGTATATGTGTGTGTATTTATGCATATTTATTAATATATATTATATTATTACATTTATTATTTTATTTTATTATTTATGTATATAATATATATATATATGTATATAATATATGTATATATATTTTTTTATATATATATATTATTGCGATTTCCTGTCTCTCATTGCCTTATTCCAATAGTTAAGGTAGCCTGGAAGAGCATGCCTTTTGCATATAATTTATGTTAATGTAAGTGTTCCAGTGTGTATTTCCTTTCTATGCAATAAAGTTGTTTAAATAAATAATAAATAGATGTGAAAAGCAGTGACTATGTTCAACTCGGGAACACACCCCATTCTCACTCTCAAACTCGCTTAACAATCCACTACTAGTTTCAATAAATAATAATAATATATAGATTTTCGCGATTGGCGGATATATATACAGGTTCAAATTCTGCCGCACAGGTTGGATACGTGCGGCAGAATTTGAACCTGTATATATATTTTTCATTAAATATATTTTTTTTTGCTATTAGCGCAGTTCAAATTCTGCCGGTGTCATAATTTTAATAAGCATTTTAAATTTATTGACCCACTTCAGATTACATAATATGCAAGAAAATATCGTGCATTTGTAATTTGAAGAGGAATTATTGTTGTTTAAACGACTGTTATGTTATTCTAGATTATTAATGTGTTATAATATTAATTACGTTCCCATTTCTTTTCAAACCAAATATTTTTACAAAAAAAACAGAACATTATTCTAAAGCTCTATAGGACTTTTATGCTTTTTGATGTTGTATGACTGTTTAGACATTGTTTTTGGCTTTTGGCTAGACATAATTCACGTCACCTACATACACCACATTTGCTTATGCCATGAGATAGCCCATTGGCTCATCCAATGTTTCGTGAGTTGTATCTACAATCGAATTTTGCCCAAAAGCCCCGAAGGTCACGTTATGCAGTAGGTATAATATATTGATGCTGGTGCTAAATAACACATAATCGTGCATTTAGCACCGCGCCTCGTGCCACAGACAAGGTCTGTTTACTTGAGTTCACACTTTACTCAGTTTTGGTAAACGAACGGTTTTTCCAATCGTTTTAATGCAATTAGAGTTTATTAATAGTTCCAATATATTTTGTAAATAAATTTAGATCACGTAGGACTTGAATTCTTTTTAAAAAGTGGATTTACCGAAAGTAGACTCAATTTATAATTGTGTTACATTTCAATAAGATTATTTTAATTTACTTACACGTAAATTAAAATAATCTTATTGAAATGAATCAATTACATAGGTTTTGAAATCATATATATAATATATATAATTTGTTACATTAAGGTTATTTTTCAACGTTAACTAAATCAATGTTTTATATGGGTTCGAGTCACCAATTAAAATAACCAAAAACTTAATTGAATTAGTATTAAGTTCCCTTGTCAGTGGAAAATATTGTTCTTTGGAGATTCTTTAAAGAGTTATCTGAAAACTAAAGCTTCGAGGTTTCCGCGATCTGAAAACTGAAGCTTCGAGGTTTTTACCCGAACTGAAAACCAAAGCTTCGAGGTTTCCGCGAACTGAAAACTTAAGCTTCGAGGTTTCCGCGCCCACTGTACAACCGTAATCTAAACTCACTAACAAGAAACACACGAGGGTTACCAAATACTAAATTAGGACATCGTAGCTAGAGCTACTAAGAGGGTTTTCATTCCTTTTGAAGAAGATGGGTATATTATAGCCGACAGAAAGATTCATTCTCTCATCGCTAAACACTTTTGTGTAGTAGAAAGTCTGGATCATCGTGGTGAGTTAGCCATTTCGTCTGTGTTCTATAAGATAAACTTATTTTTAGAACTGTGCTCAGTAATGCGATCTTTACCATTTTACCACCATCGGCCGAGTATCATCCCCGTGTTGTCAATAACCCAAAAACTTGCACAAAGCGCTAGGTTTGGAACGCCCTTCCGAGGTCTATGTTTCATGATACATTTATTACAACCTTGGTAGTTATAAAATAAGCGTGATTAAAGTGATTTATGGTTGGAAGTCCTTAAAAAAGTCTCTCTACAAAAAAAAAACTAATGAAAGGACGAACATGATTCTTTTAGTCGCCCTGGTGAAGTTCTTCGTACTACGAGAAAACTGTTCCTAAAGGTGCCTTCACATAATTCTTCTTTCATCCAGAAATACTTCACTAATAAGGCTGTTAAGCTTTGAAATGCCTTGCCTAGAACGATCAGGGAGGCAAAATTTTACATTTTTAGAAGACTTGTTAAAAATTACGTTGTTGAGGATTTAACATGTTTTATTTAATATATTAAGATTTGGTAAGTACTTATACATATATTATTTGTAAGAGGAGCGGCCCAGTGGCTAGGATTTCGACTTTACTCTCGAGGTGCCGAGTTCGAATCCCAGCACGCACCTCTCATGTTTTAAGGAATTAAAATATCATTTGCTTGAATGGTGAAAGAAAACATCGTTAGGTTTTAGCCTGAGAGATGTTCTCAAAGGTATGTGAACGACCTTTACCCCTTCCTATTGTGGAAGGGGACCAGTGCCCTGTAGTGGGCCGGTAGGTAATGGATTAATATGATGATGATGATGTGATAATATCTATTCTTATTTAATCATAATAATTATTTTATTGTATTTATGTATTTTGTGTATATATATACATATTTATTAATTTGGTTATACATATATGTGTATACATTCACCACCTACCTCTTTTCTGTTCTTTAGTTTTCTAAGCCATTGGTTGCCTGGAAGAGATCGCTATGCAGCGATCTGCCAAATTGTACACGCTGTGTTGTGTTGATATTTAAATTTTTTCTGTAATTTTATGTTTGGTGTGCAATAAAACTGAATGCATTCATTCATTCAAAAACAATGTAGGTTCGCATCAAAAGCATTTTTATATACAAATAGTTTTCAAAGTTTCATGATATCGTAACAGTTGATCTATCGTAATTTATCCGAAAGGTCTCCAAACAACCGTAGAGTATGAATAATAGCGGCAGTGATTCAGGCCAGAACCACGAGAGGTCCGATCGGTTTTTACCCGGGGCGGTGGCGCGGGATCCAGATCAAAGGCCGTTGCGCATACCGGAATTGAAAGCACCCGGGAACCTCGCGCGTCAGTACTAACTACATATTTGCTGAGGTGACCAACTATGGTGACTGAGGATAATTTTATTATTTCTTGAATGCGTAAAGCATTATATTGCGATGAAAATATGTATATGCAATTTTGATAAATATTTGTTGTAATGTATGAAATATTCATCAAATTTGTGTACCTCTAAATTTAGATATATTCTGGTGCATTGTTCGATTTTAATATAATTTAGAGAAAGACTTGAAATTTTGGTAACCAGTAGTCTTGATCATCATCTCGGTCATAGTAATTACCCACTTTTGCCCCTGGGTTTAAAGCTTTTTATCCCTCTCATCATGGGCCTGTGCAGTAAGTCATTGACAAATTGGACATTCCTTCATAAAAGTAGTCTTCATAAAAAATTTAAACTTTGACCGCACAAACTGTTCGTTACACTTTTACTATAATTTTTCACTAAATATAATATTTCATGCAATGATGAAATAGCTTAGCCCAATATTGGATAGAAGCAGGCGTTACTTTGTGTAATTCTATGATATATTATGAAAATTAGGCTATTCTGGCAGGATAACCTGCATGGTGTCATTTCTTCGCTATTTATACTTCACACCAAACAGATGGTAATGCACCGGAGCATCTTCAGGAGATTTTGACTTTACAATGAATAATAATTATTGAGCATGTGTAAATATTAAAGGAATGATAAATGACACATCCTACTTTTTACGGAATATAGCAAATTAAGCTTAACTTTCGTAATGCTCAGCTCAAATTGAGCAGTCATTTAATGTATGTAAGAAAAATTGTATCAATACGGAAATTGTCTGATAATATTAAATCGATTAAGGGTTTAGCTTCAAAGGTGATAGTGAAATAATCATAGCAAGATGATAATTTAATATGATCTAGTTTCAATATCTGTCCCACACAATCTGGAAGGGAGGCCGCAGTAATCGAACGCCTCTCTGCAGTTCCGAGTAGTGCGGTTCTGACGCACTGAGCGCCGGCGCTGGACTACGCAAACAGTTTTATTGTCTTCATAGTTCCAGAAACCGCCCTCCAGTGTTTGCCGCGACCGTTAACGTCACGCCGTGTTTGTGGGTCCTTGGAAGCCGGAAACAATTATTAACGAAGGTACTAGAAGGATCCATTCATAAACGTTAGGCGCCCTTATCGCGTCTTTACAATACTTGAGACAATAATCTATTATTGCAGTCATAAACGGCTACTTCTTGTTACCAGTAAACAGACGCTTCACTCGGAGGTGCCACATTTAACACCGGAATGTGTGAATTGTTAAATAACTCGTTGGTCTAGTGATTGGCATGTTTGAGTTCTGGGTTTCATTCCCGTGTCAGGTAAGAATTATGTATGGTAGCAGCATTATCGTAGCACCATTTTATTTCTCGTTTTATTCTGTATATAGAAAATTTAAAAAACAAAATTAATATTCCTTTAATCGAGACTGGAGTTATCATTTACTTTCTTTTGTGTCACTTTATTGGCTGCGCATCACACCAATCTATTGAATTAATTCAAATGAAACTTGACTTGCATGATTTGAGTTCAAACTAAAAAAAATAGGAGATGAGATTATTTTTTCCTAATTCTAAGGCAGAGATCGCTACTAAGCGATAAGGCGGCCTTTTGTATTCTACTTGTTTTTATGTTTATTTTTTCTTGTTTAATTCTTCATGTGGTATACAAACAAAGAGTAATAATAATTATTATTATTTTTATACCGAAATTCACCAAAGTTCCATTAACAATTCTTTTGGAGCTAGAACGATTGTTTTATCAGTATTGTTTGGCCAAATTTCGAGTAGAGATAATAATTGAAGATGGTGACCAGAACCCATATTTGTCTGGTTTTTTGGGAGGCTTTGGCCGTGGCTAGGGACCAACCTACCGACAAAGACGTGCGTCACGTCGTGTAGAAACTGATTAGGGGTTATGTACGCCATACACCCGAACAGGTAAGCCCGCTACCATCTTAGACTGCACCATAACTTACCACCAAGTGAGATTACATTCAAGGGCTAACCTGTTTTGGAAAAAAAGAACCCCGTAGCACAAACAACCCACTGTGAAATGATTATAACAAAAATTTCTTCCTTACTCAGCTGAGTTTGTGGTGGCCCTGGGACCTGACTTATGTACCTAGTTATCTTGCAGTTATCGCCATCCACCTTACCACTTATTTTAAATCTTATATTAAAACAAATAAGTATGAGTGGATACAGAAGGTTTCATGTTATTTGTCCACAAGCACTAAGCAGGTAAATATACCACATGTTATGCAATGACAACTGGCAAATCCTATTACACAATAACATTAATTACCTAACGAGTTGTTAAAAATAAAAAGACGTCATAATATCTAGTTACAAAGGAAAAGCTGCACCGATTAATTTCCCATGTACGTCATCAGAGAGTTATGTCAACAAATCTGCAGCTTGTGTTTACCTAGCCGCTATCTGCGTCCTACGACCTGCTGAATCATAAGTATCCGCTAACTGGGCCGACGAAATTTGCGGCGCGTACGTCATGCGGCTAGTTGGTCCAGGTCACAAGCTCAGAGCACATGCGTGACTTATTAGCTATTCCGGTTTAAGACGAAAGCTGCAACTCGCTAGTCTCCGGGGGCGTGAACGTGACGTCACGCGCGGGCGTCGAGGTATCGCAGCTGTGCGTGGTGTCACGCACGCGCCGTCTTGCCATACAAGGCAATTCCGGCCTCATCGTTATCGCAAATATCGACTCGTCTAGGATTCTATAAATAAGTGTCCTTTTTTTTAAATTATGCTCATAGTGGACTTTCGTTGACATCTTTTAATTCGACTAAAGTAACCAAACTACTTTCATAGTACTTAGTAGGTACGGCAGCCCCACACGCCTGAACATCGTCATAAAAATATTTAATAGTTGAAACTTTACTGTGATCGCACCTAATTTTATATGTTGATTCTCTTGTAAACCTGCGAAGAGTATTGTTACAGTTTATTGTACAATACAATGCAGATTTACAAGTGAATCGACATATACAATCAGGTGCGATCACAGTAAAGTTTCAATTATTAAAAACCTTTTTACAGTTTATTATATTATGGTCGTTTAATTTCTGCGGGGTACCGGAACGCTGACGGAAACTCTATCTTGCCAGAAAACCAAAACTGTATAGTGCCTGGAGACCAAAGCCACTTAGTACTTTATCTCGTTTAGTTCTTTCGTAAAATCCCTAGAAGAACTACAAGACGTCACAAGTTACAAAGCTAAAGTTGCAAAGCAGGCTAGAACGAGTGTGTACTAGCGCCGTCCGCGTACAACTTTTGATTCTCTAAGAAGCTTTTATTCTACGACTTTGGACAGGGATGTTAGTTAATAGCCTATTCGTTACCTCAAGAATTGCTCTCAAATGTAAAAGAGAAAATTCAAATGCCACTTGAAGTTCCGAGATTACGCGTTCAAGCAAAACTACAAATTTCTAAGTTTTATCATAAATATTGAGATAGACTGATGAGTACGCGGTCACTATCAGGTGAGCCGAGTGTCCATGAAGCATCAAATCGTACGATGCTAGAAAGCATCGGACGATCTAATTAGTTCGTCAAGTCACGCGGAACGCGGCCAAGATCGACAACAGTCAACATACGATACCAATAATTGATTTCGCCAGCGACGAGTTAAGTATTAAGTCTCAATAATTATTTATGGCTTCGACACAATACGGTCGGTAGACGGTACTCGATATGGCATCATAAGAAAGCTCAAAGACGGTGCGCAGAGTAGAGCACTGCGTAGGCTGAGTATTCTACGTGTTTAATCAGTAATTTTATCTGTTTTCAGTTTTACATTCGTATATTTTTTCAAGTCACTGAACTTTGAATACGAAAATTTTCCTTTTATAATATTTTTGGTCCGCGGCCTGGTTGCGCGTCATTTCCTTGGCGCGCGAAAGAAAAAACGCACGCCATTTCCCGTAACAACTATTTTCTTAATATTTTTGCTTTGTGGTTATAAATTCGGTTAATTATTTGTGATATAGCACATTGATAAAGTTTCACCGATATAGGTGGAAGGTAAAAGGTATTTGTCTTAGGGCGCGGTACAAGTACACAGAAATAGTATCAAGCAATAATATTGACATAGCACAAGCACTATTCCACATAACTTAGGGGTAATTTTATATACATATTATATTTTATATACATATCTTTTGTTTGAAATTTAATGTTATCTTTAGATACTTTTTGTTTAATTTAATTTCAAGTTGTGTACACATAATTAGGGTTGTAGCTTAGAACAAAACTTGTTATTACTTATATTTCGATCTACCTTTAGTTATGACCTGATTTGTGTAGCTAATAAAAATAAACAATAAACAATGAACTATAAACTTGAATAGATTCAATTCCAATTATTCGGATAATTTCTTAAATTCGATAGGAAAGTACCCGACAGGATATTATCTATATGAATTGGTGAATTTGAACCCTTCCGTAACTTATATTAATAATTAATGAATGACCACAAAGTGTATTTTAAGATATTTGAAATCACGACAACAATGACTTTCGGTCGTAAGTTTTAACTCTCACGAGGAATGTAAACATCACGTCACAGCATGTGGTTACGAATATATAACGTTGTAATACAGAATGAAGGTTTCTTCACGAATTTTTCCTTCCGAAAAGTGCATGAAGCTACATAAAATTGCTAATTCATTCAAGGGCAATTGTTTATTATTCGGAATCTTTTAGAGGTATCTCAATAAGTTCAAAGTTTATATAAAAAGTAAGCTTACAGAAAAATCCTATTACAATGTTAAGGATAAAAAAGCTTTGGTAGGAATTGCTCTAACTTCACTTCATAGCTTAATATTAATTTACTGTAAGAAAGTAATTTTTTTTTACTTTCCCTTTTGCTTGCTTTTGTATGCTGTGTATTTTTCCAGCTTTTAACATTTCTGTACCTGTCGTAACTTCTAAACGGTAGGGTATATACTCCGGATAAGCGCTTCACGAACTGCCCAAAAATATAGAACCACAAACTGTGGTCTTATTTAAATATTACGGTTGACCGCAACTTTGTCCGCGTGCTACTCTTAATACGTTTTCCATTCAACGTTTGTTCTCCCTTTCTAAATTCTCAACGGTTGTTATAAATAATGTTTTCAGAGATATTTACGCACGATTACTAATCACTAATAGGTAGGAAATAGCGATACTATGGCAGCTGGGATCCTTTTTTGCATGATGCAATTGTTGTGCTACGCGAATGGCGTCATTACATCATTCATAATGGCGAGGATGCGCCTATTTGCCTCTAAGTGTGCTCGGGTGGTTTGCTCTTACGTGCACTTACACGCAACGACGACGGCACGTTCGAGCCCCTGTTGAGCAATAATACCTAACTAACAAACGAAAACAAAACAGCACTTTTATTTATACAAAACAGGTAAATTGTTAAGTAATTAAACCAATTAGATATTGTTAGTAAAACTGAAACAACGTCAGTGCAAGTGGTTTGAGGTTTCTATTAATTAAAATAACCGAAAAACATGTTATTTTCATAATCAAAAAAACAAATATATTTATACAAACCATAGGTGTCATGGTTCCTATAAATATATCCTATTATGTACTTTCTATTTATAAAACATAAATTTCATAATTTCACAGGATATTTTACGCTGATCACGATACCGCTAGTAAATGATTTGGTACTTAAATGAAAAGAGACGAAATGTTATAGGCCTGCGTCGTATAAGTAACAAGTCTGTTCTAGAGTAAGAGAAAACTAAAAATGGACAAATGGAAGGAAAATTCTAGTTTTGTAGGTTAAATTGTTATCAGAAATGACACAATCAAAATCGTCGTAACCTTATGTGCTTGTCCAGTTCCACAATGACAAGGTAGAATGGAAGCAGCCAGCCTCGCTCTCATCTCCCGCAAGATAGCAAAATGATTGTAAATGTCGATGTTGGAAAAGAGCAATTACTGAGTTTCTTGCCGGCTCTTCTCGGTAGAATCTGCTTTCTAAACCGGTGGTAGAGTCACACAAACATACATACTTGACGTTTCAAAAGTGCTTATAAAGTAGGCCTACTTGAAATAAATGAATTTGAATTTGAATTCAGTTAAAATGTTTAAAAAATTACCCAGATGAAAATTATATGGCATCACTGAATGACGTGCTTACTTAATGATGATGCAATAAAGATCATACCTACTTCATATTACAAGCTTAAGGTATACCCTTAAAAATAGACGTGGCATAACGTAGGAATTCAGTCTCAGCCAGTAGCGTTTGAAATGTCAAGAAGGTCTAAAAGTCAGATTTGAAAAATATTTTTTGCATTTGATAAACAACCGCTGAAGACAAGTGAACGAGACGTGGTGAGTATTACGTAGAATAGCGGGAGAAAGTTTGTATGTGAAACTGAGGTTGAAAGAAATAGGAAGTTGCACGCGGACGAAGTATCGAGGAGATTTTATACAAACAAAAGGACCTTTTTTTTTTTAATAAAAGGCAATATTCCATGCCGAAACATTTTCGACTTTGTGGAATGCAAATAGACTCATCATCAACAGCATATAACAGTCCATTGCTGGACTAAAGGCATCTACCAACGGGACACCCTTAATCACCATGCTGGGCAGATTGTAGTAGTAGCACACAGGACGCTGCTGCCCGCTCCAGAGAATGGCGATAACTGTATCCTGACATGCCGTCACCACACGAAATTACAAGATTAGGAAGCTTATCAGACAATATGTATAAAAGAATAAATATTTTCTAAACTGAAATTGCTGCATCAACCCGTTCCTTCGTTTTTTTTTCCTAAAGTCAAAGGTTGTCTGGAAGAGATCGCTTTAGTGATAAGACCGCCTTTGCACGCTCTATTTTATTTATTTTTTAAGTTTCTTCTGTATTTGTGTTTAATTTATATAAAATGTGTGTGTGCAATAAAGACTTAAATCAAACAAACAAACAAAAGATTTGAAAGTAAATTACTGGATACTTTTGAAAATTATGCACACTAAACCGCAGACTAATGTTCAAAACCGCAACTTAATGAAGTCCATTATCAAGCTCTCGTTAGGTAAATACCACTGCGAGAGGTCGGCCAAAGAGCTTCTTCCAAAAGGTCACAGCGCATCTTCATATATTTTTCGATTGTTTTGAACAGATAGACAAGTATTGAGGTACCCATCAATTAAGGTACTGTAGCTTTTTATAGGACATAATAAACTTGCAGATTCGTAGGTATATTCTTGGCGAACACGCTTCAAGTAGGTATAAAGCTCGCGATTCATTGATGAGCTTCGAAACGTCGAACATGTACGCGGAGCAAGCTCAGTGTCCATGGCAATACACAAAGTACACGAAACATTTATAGCTGAGGAGTTGGTGGAAGGATTTAGCTCGTGTTGCAGACGTTGATAGCTTTGGCAAAAAAAATATCTATGACATTTTTAACGCAATGGTGAATGTTAAGGTCTTAATTGAGAGTTGGTCGACTCACGGTGAATATTTTTGAAAATTTTATTTTTCGCCAGTAACTACAAAAAAATCATTGACACTTACACCACTCATACATCCTCATTCAATAATTATCAAATTGATAGTACTGTAGTTCTTAAACAGGAGAACCCTAATTACTATCAATAAATCCTCACATTTAGTTTATTAAATTCCCACTCTCTCCCCTCATTTCCTAAATCCGGGCTGTGTGAACCAACCTGGGAATCGATCAACGAGGCAGTTCAAGAAAACCTATCACTTCCACTTATCATTGTCACAGGCTCTTATACTATGTCTACAATATGTACGATCGAAACTTTCTCGCAGCCTTGCGGTCAATTATTCTGATTAGAGAACACAACGTCTTCATAAAACCAACCGCAAGTTTTTGATTTCCATCCGGTGGTCAGAAAACAATTTAATTACTAGACAAACAATTTTTACAATACAACAAACAATTAAAACAATTTAATTACCGTTAGATAACTACGTATCGCATTCATTGTGTAAAACATAGATTTTTAAGAAATCATAGAAATAAAGCTAGTCCTTACAAATATTATAAAAGTGCGAAAGTGTGTTCGTTTGTTTGTCTTTGCTTAGCACCCTGACGAAGCAACCAATCTACTTGATTTTTTTTATAGAGTTATTTGAAAGGGCGAACAGTAAAATAGGCTACTTTTTATCCCAAGAAAATGAAAGGTTCCCACGGGATTTGTAAAAAACCGTAATTAACACTCTTCGTCCGCGTTTACTACGGTACGCGGGCAACAACTAGTGAAATGTAAAAGAATAATTCCCACTTTAGCCGTTTGTTTTTTTAAATCAAAATAAGTAACTACTTAGTTTTGTTTTTCTACAAATAGACCATTTCCGAATAGTCTATGTGTTTATACTGGTAGATTTAAAGTCTAAGTATGAAATTAACGATTAAAACATATATACATCCAATATTATGCGTGTTTCTCAAATAAAGGTAGTGGAGGCTCAAAAAGCTAAAACGGTTGAAATTGTTGACCCCTGTCGCAGTGATGAGAGATTAAATTTTTCTTTGAGATAATCATTCAATACATAATAAAGTCTATTTACGAGAAAATGAAATAATAAGTAACTAGTACTTTTTAAATCGTGTAACGGGTAAATTTTTCTTTGCATCGGCCATGTTAGTACTAAGTAAATAAGACTCTAATCTCAAGAAGTTTTGGTTTTAAATCGCTTCGAGGGTTCCCGCCTTTTTCCTATAGCCCAAAGATTATCCCGCACACTATTCAAGAGCATTAAACAATACAGAAGCTTACAAAATTACATAAGAATATATTACATCAAAATATTACTTTACTGAAGACATGGCTTTATGTCTTACAATCAAATAAGATAACTGATGATGAGATGGTTATATACCTTTGCCTTTTTCACGTAGAAGTATCACGATTGGCTTATTTAGAGCTATTATTTTACTGCTTTCACTCATAGAGTTTTAATGTATTTAGCAGAGACAATCTAGATTATTTAATAATTTAGTGTGGAGATCAAATGCCAGATTGTGAGTTGAAGTTAGTGAAGATGACCAGCGGGAGAATTTAAACAACTTCACGCGTGTTATGATTTGCGTTAAAACTAGTTCACAGATTAATGGTCATTGATTAGTCACTAGTAAGGAGTTTATTATTGTTTTTTTGAATTGAAAAGTGCATTTCCCTGTTTTGGCTTTTTTATAAAATAACGTAAATTTTGTTATTTATGAGCTCAAATTGTGTGTAAATTGTTTCTGTTATTACTTTTAGGCTTAGGAACTTCTTTATCCAACCAATTATCAATCGAAATTTCCAATTATAATTCGCGTGTTGTCCTTATTCGTAGTGTTTTTCAAAGATAACTAGATATTATTAGATTTAGCACAACAAGAATGCTGACTTTTGGAGATCATTAAAAGTTACATTAGGCTTGCTCAAATTCTGGACCCAAGGATCGCCCCTGACCGTAGTCCACCACGCTGGCAAAGTGCGGATTGGTGAACTTCGCACACCCCGAGAACATTACGGAGAACTCTCAGACATGCAGTAGGTTTTGTGTTTTTCTTTACCGTTACCGTAAGTGATATTTAATTGCTTAAATTATACAACGCTCATAACTCAAAAAAGTAAGGGGTGCTTGCCGGGGCTCGAACTCGGTCTCCCGAAAGAAAAGCCATACCCCCTAGGCTATCACAACTTCGGCCGAGTGGCGCAGTGGGCAGCGACCCTGCATTCTGAGCCAAGGCCGTGGGTTCGATTCCCACAACTGGACAATGTTTGTGTGATGAACATGAATGTTTTTCAGTGTCTGGGTGTTTATCTATATATATTATAAGTATTTATGTATATTATTCATATAATTATTCATCTAATTATTCATCAGTCATCTTAGTACCCATAACACCAGCTATGCTTACTTTGGGGCTAGATGGCGATGTGTGTATTGTCGTAGTATATTTATTTATTATTTATCACAACTTCAGAGCTTTTGCATTAAAACACATAACGTAAGTGTATTTCTGGTATTTAATTTTCCTTCTAACTGGAGCTTGTTGGAAGGGAGGGTCAAGGTTACCCCAGGATGCTGGAGAAAGCGTTAGTCAGCGCGTGACGCATTATGGATCACATTCCGTTACCGCGTGATCCGCTAACTGACGCGTGTTTCATAATATTATTCACTTTTATGAAATTGCTCATTGTTACATCTAGTTAATTGGTATGTAGGTATTGATTAATAATTTACTTCAAAACAAAAATTCCACTACCTACTTTAAATACAGTGTTACACTCGAATATAAATTATTTTACGAGTGTAATAACAATATGGATAATATTAGGATTACTGACCTTTATAACGGCCTTTATAATAGCATGAAGTTACCTGCTCGTACTTAATCTTAAACTGCATCCTCATTAAGTGTGTTAGTCTGTATGTCACTCTACCTCCGGTTCGAAAGAAGAAGAAGCCAGCAAGAAACTAAGTAGCTGCTCAGTTTCTTTTCATTCAAGTCATTTCTTGCTGTAAGTTTTTTTTGGAGCTTGCAGAAGCAACTGCTGCTTTCTTGACAGCTTCTACTCGGTAATATCTGTTTTTGGAATCGGTGGTAGAGGCGCTACAAATAGACCGATCGACCGACTTGACGTTTCAAGAATGCTTATATATAAGCGCTAATTCAAACATATAAATTTAGAATTCAGAATTTTTGAATTAAGTGCTATTGGACGTCAGCAGTTGTCAACAATTCGTACGTCTAATAGAGCTTAATGTCCTACACACAATATTTTTGTCTTAATTTTCAATGAAACTTAAATATTTCATTTATTTTTTACACTACATACCCGCTTCTACTTTAATCAATGATATTCAATATTTCGTATTCTTGATAGTTATTGAAAACTACACATAGCGCGCACGATTTCGCTCTATATCACACGTTACTCGCGAAATCTTCATTAGTCTGCCAGTGGAAAAGCCAATGTGTGTGTTGAAAAATAAAAGTGACTTAATATCTTATGATACCCGACTAAGACACCGGGAGGTATCTTTGCATCGTTTGAGTCCATATAGAACTGAGGTGTATCGATAATGCAGTCTTATTTATATCAAAATACTCACCAACTCAATGTCATGAATATTGGTTGTTAAACAAAGTTTTATTATTTACCCACTTTATAAATATACTGTAACATTCGACCATCGACAAATTTATTGACTCAGCCCATTAACGTCATAGGAGAAAGGCAATTATTTTTAATGTACTGGTTCCTACGAAAAACCAGGCTAGAATACTGAAATGCAAATGCTCAGCATATGGTATGCAGACGCGTGATAACGGTAAGACCATTGCAGTCAAGGGCGAAAAATTCGATGGGGCGGCAATGCGCTGCTCTGGCCCGGGAATGTCCGTGTCCTGCGCACGCGCCGCGCCAGTAAAAGAAGCCGTCAGTCGTCTCTGCCCCAATGAGCGGAACATTTATGCGATACCCATAGTGTTCGTCTCATACCAGAAGAAACCGTGTGCTTACAACCATCGCTTAAAGCAGTAAGTAATATAGTGCAACCTTGACATAACAAATCGGAAGGAAATAAGTTAATATCCGTTATATCAAATTTTGTAGAACAATGAGGTGAAAAAAAAGTTTTATTCGCCTCAACATTGTTTTGGACAGTTGTCAAGGGTTTTGGGTTGATAAAGTTCGTTAATTTACACTTTTTTTTGATGAAAATTCGTTTTAAAGAGGTTGTTCGATAAAATATTTGCATTCTAAAGGCATAGGTATTTTACATTGATTCTTATTGATAATTCAAGATTACGAAAAATTTGGTACTATATGAGCGTTCTATTGCGTATTATGGGCGTTTTATTGAGGTTATATATCGGTTTTATAATAAGACGTCCCTAAAATAGGGATTATAATTATAAAACAAAATAAAGGTGCAATAGCGCCAGTATTGTGGGTACCAGGCCCTTAAGGCCCCAGTTAGACGGCTTCTATTTTTTGTAAATTTTATGTTAGATTATTTAAAATTTAGATTAGATTCTTTAATTATATAAAGAAATAGTTAACATAATTTAACAAAAGCCGCCATAGGATGATATCTCAAATTAGTTGATTTCGTTTGATAATTTTGACCTCCATCCGTACTCTGAGAAGAAGCCTATTGTCATTACAGATGATCACCATCACTAACCTGTGAGGAAAGCGGCACCCACTTAGAAAACGTTTTTCAACAGAAACAAGATAGAAGCAATATACCGTATATCCTCACCTGAGGTCCACCGCTATAGGTACATATTTTTAGGGGCTACAACTCGCTTTTTGTCGTTGGTGCGCCAAGACTTTGAGTTAACTAGACTAAAATGAAAAAACGATGTATAGAAAAGCTAACTAAGCAGTAGCTTGCCAGATCTGAGTCAATTTCGAAATTACACACGGAGACTGGGCCCGGTACCTCCTAATTAAAGGTTATCGCGCACACGGCACTTGATCACAATTTCAATATTACACAAGAGTGTATCACTCCGCTCCGTCGTGGCAGTGCGTGAGTCACGCGCCGGGGTAGCCCAATGACGCCGCATGCCTTCAAACTTGTGGAACCGACCTGCGCTCATAATTCACGGCAGGAAGGTAACTGTTTCGTCAATGCCTCATTGTGAAATAGCTTTTATGGCGTCTTTGAACGCGTCGGCAGTTTTTGTTTGATGACGATGATGGATCCATACAAATAAATATAACGAAGCTGAATCTCTTGTACATTACCAACTCTCTAAATTAAACAAAATTGGCAAGTGG
The DNA here is from genome assembly GCF_905163445.1 of Pararge aegeria. Taxonomy (NCBI): domain Eukaryota; kingdom Metazoa; phylum Arthropoda; class Insecta; order Lepidoptera; family Nymphalidae; genus Pararge; species Pararge aegeria. Next base: position 348,662 of record NC_053195.1, on the reverse strand, counting down.
CTATTGGTCGGTACACTATATTCCCTGGAAAAGTACACCACTATTTTTAGACGTGAAATTAAGTTAAGCTCAGTGATTAATGTAAATTGACAACTATTTAATTTTTAGTCTGTAAGGAAATATCAAGAACCAGAAATGGACGTGCGTTTTTCGATATGATGATGATGGTGTAAACGTTGAGAGAAAAAGTAACATATTATTTAGTACATTACTAAATAACTGGTAAATAAATCAAGAATATGTAAATATTGGTTTGTTTTAGTTACACCCGACGCAAAAACGAAGGTGTGGGAAAAGTTAAACGGTATGCCTGCGCGTGTGCGTGTGTTAATAATTTAAATTGATTATCCTGGAATCAGTGCCTGGAATGAATGCATTTTATGAGCCTTTATTAATTATTAATTCGACTGCCTTAAGCGTAATCTTGCCACAATTGGTTGAGTTAGTTCATCGTATGTTCATGTTATAATCACTGCAAGCTGTAGGAATCAGCCATTACTATGCCGACGGATTAATCACTTGCACCTAATACGTCATTCCTTGAATGAAAGGAAACTAGTTTATTACCTTTCACTGAAAGATAGAGTTGCGCAATGGCGGCAGCCTATGACTCTCATGTGGTTTGTATGACTAAATTTAACACTCATCAATATAGCAATGTTTATTACATGATTACATTGGTGACAAAAAAACAATGACTCGCAAAAATACGTTTACGTCAGAAGAGCGACGATGGCGCTGGCGGCATCGATGGCCATGATGCCGAGATGAATCAATGCCCACCGATTGTAAAATCCAAGTGGAAATGACCACCCGCTCGTGCCATTCCGAGAAGAAAGCCTTAAGATTGCGCTACCCGCACTGATCTCTAGACTATCGCAATAATCGTAAGCGTTTGTACTGCTTCGTTCTATAGCAGTAGAACTTGTGCATTCCAGTGAAGTAATACAGGGCAATATTCTTAAATTTAATTTCTGTGAAATATCAGATAGATGATGGCGTAACTTTAGATATTATGATTTATTAAGCTTAATAGCGCCAAGCGCCTTTTTACCCGCCAAGACTTATCTGTGTAGTTATTCAATATGCCCTATCGGATATCCCGCCCTTACGTGCGAGAGAATCAAACTAAACACATCGCTGTCATGCAACATCACGCAGATCTTCCAAATACCGAACCCTAAGAACGTTTCACTCCAGAATCTAACATATCCTAAAGTTGAATTCAGTCCACGTTACACTATTCAATACTTACTAACAAAACGAACTAATATAATAAACTTAAATTCATATAAATTTATCACTATCTTTATGTACCACTTAACAAAGTTTACTCATGTAGCTTTTTAAAGTAATATTTGAGAGCAGGAATAAAATACAAAAGAAATTAAAATAAGATAAATGTGATTAATATAAATCATATCTTTAGTATAGTATCTGTAATATGATAGTAACATTTCGTTCAAATTAATGTTTTGATAAGTTTAGTCATAGCGTCACCATTTTCCGCCCTCGAGCTTGCTTTATAGCCGCGCTAACGATTCAAGAAATACGTCGAGCTACCGGCTAGCGTATTCTTAAGTTGCATTAAACAAATAAGAAGGTAGGTAAACCTCTTAGTCATTTTCTATTGAAAAATTTTGAGTTTTAAGAATACCCACTTATATTATGTCATTTGCGACTCTAGGCCCGGTCTATAAAGAATTGATAATAATGGTCACCCAGTAGTAGCGTAGGAGATGGCGGCGTTGGCTGTGTCCATCAGACCCACTGTTATCCTTACTCTATATTCCTCTCTGTTATTAGAACGGAGGCCTGTTTCAGTCCGGGAATTATATCACGATATGTACGATGGGGGTTGTAATTATGATGCTTACTTGAAACCAAACTTATATATATTTGCCGAGCTCCCTAGCGCTGAGCGCTGTGAATTCAACACGGAGGTCCCGGGTTCGATTCCCAGCAGGGGCAATTTGGGAATATATGAATATATAAATTCAGAATTTTCTCTGGTGCCCACGTGCCGCTAAGCGATTTAATGTTCCGGTGCGATGTCAAGTAGAAACCAAACAAGGGTATTATTACCAGTGACCACACAACTTGTCAATTCTGTACAAAACTGTCCTTAGGAGAGCTCTTAACTTGTCACCACAGTTTACAACGAGCAGAAAAACGTATTTGTCGGTTTAAATAATATGCCAATACTGTTATAGTATCATAGCATATTAAGATATATATTAATTAGTTAAAACGCACATAACTTAGAAAAGCTAGAGGTTTCGAACTCTGCCCCCGATCAATTTCACAAGGACCATCTGCGAAATGCGTCCTTCGTATATAGAGCCTAAAAGTTTCGCCTACGCGTTATAACCACCTTATCGTGTATTGATCATATAAGTTAATCGCTACAACCTGAGGGTTGCTAGTAGTAACCTACCTAAAAGAATACCTAACTACCGAATCTAAATGAAGGGATTTCAATGAATTCGTCTTCTTCAAAGAGTTGCATATGTACGCATTAGGCTTTGTATCTATGATAATATAATACGGTAGACAAAAAAGATAAAAAGATTGAAATGAACAGCGTAAATTTTTAGGTTTCATCCTTTAAAACTTCTTCTAAGTTAAGGAAATCTTAGAATTAGTTTTAAAGGTCAAACGACGGGGTTTCACCTATGTAGGTACAGACAAATATGATAGACCTATTTTCCGAACCATTTGAATCTGTATATGTGCAAGTATTACAGCATTGAGAGCAAAAGATGATTTAAAAAGAGGGGCTTTATTCTTCATTGTGCTGACTGCATTAATAGTAAGTTGTGCGACCGGCTTCCAAGTTCCCAGTAACGAACGGGTATTTCCGGCGCGTGCCGGCCGCTATCGGCGGCGGGTGGTGGCGCCCGGGTCCTCACTTTATAAAATGATAATAACTAGTATTTCGTAGCCGAAAAGTGGTTGCTAAGTGCCCACTGCGCCTAGTCCGAGTCACTCGGCAGGCGGCGAAGAAATATGCTTGGATTTGGAGTAGATCTACGAATCAAATAACATTTTAGAAGATCCGTAGAAAGTAAACGTCTATTGGTTGACCTCTAATTTTGGTACATCTATGATTACAGCTATGATTATCTAAATGGTCACTGGTTATCAAAAATTGGACTTTTAGTGGCTCCGACTATTTCTTATAGTTATTACATTTAGGGGAAACTAATTATCAGTAATAATTTAAATCTAGGCTCTATCTCGAATGACGTACTTGACGTATTTGTGAAATTAATCTGACTAGAAATTTCCAAATATTCCTTGTCCTTGTGTGGTATTATTTTGTTCAATTTAGTTCTTTATTGCACTGATGGCGTGCGTTAACTGCCTTCTTGTATCCCTTGAGGAGTTCCGTGCTCTATCGGATTTGCTTTCAACAGGATTCCTAGGTAGACTAATGGTAGGTGACTTGAAATTTAAAAAAAAATAAAAATAGTCATTTTGCAGTCTTTCTGTCTTATCTCAGAAGAACCTGTTTTCCAATCCGTGGTGATAGAGTCACTACATATCTAGCAGGCTTCCTTAATTAAGTATACGGATCACTGAAGATCTTTAACCTAGATGCGGTTAACATCTCTCAGCTAATCTAAAATAACAGGGCTAAAAGTAGTGCTAGCTCCTAATTCTATAGATCTGAATGCTATTAAATTTTATGATTATGTACTATATTTTCTAAATATTACGGTATACATATTGAAATTAAAAGTGAAAATTAAAAATAACAGGTAGGTGGTAATGAATAAATCTCGTCACGTTCTCAGACGTAATCCGCCACGTCGCGTGCGTCTCGCCTCGGCCCGTCCACTTCCGGCGAGGCGCGAGTCGCGTGCTCGGTCATGATGATCTTTTTATCTAATTATTATCGAATCAGTTGACCACAAATGTCTAACCTAAATTAAATTCGTAAGTCTAAAGCTTTGACCTCTTGAAAAGGATACCACTATTCTAATAATGACAATTTAATGTTCTAAGTAAGTTCATAAGTTATTTTTGATCCTTAAGATGGTAGCGGGCTAACCTGTTTACGCCATCGGTTTTTACACGCCATCGTACTGAAATGCTGAATCGTTTGGCGGCACGTCTTTGGGTGGTAATGGCCTAAGAGCCCCCACCTAAATTGTGCATCTCGGGGGTCCGGCACTTTCAATAACCACCGCGCTCACCATGAAGTCGTCAAAATACACAGATCGAAGTCAATATAACATTCGTTTGGTGTCTATAACACATAGAAGCCTTTTTCGTCACAACAGTAGCGGCACGCAGGGTTAGCGTGGCGCGCGTCGGGTTTTTTCGATTGAGGAAGTTCAAATGTAACAGCACAGGTAGATATTATTTCATAATATTAGTCATGTTTTGTTCAACTGGAAAGAAAAAACGTGTTGAATCACTGCGTTGTCGTCCGCAGATTGGCTCTAATTTCACTGCAAAATGGCGATTTTCCGCACGCGCCGGCTGGGATCCCCGCGCCTGACGTGGAAGGCACACGGCAAGTCGAAGGCCGCGATAGAAGCTAGTTTGGCTTGCATCTACTCTGGGGCACGCTCGCTTACGCGCGATTGTCTGGGGTTTTATGAGTTAAGTAATATAATGATTTTATCCTCAATTTTAACCATTTACCTTTTGTTGAAATAAAATATTACTAACGTAGGTAGCTGGATTTTCATCAAACGATTAGATGAAGTATTTACTTCTTAGAATAAAACAAAGTTACTTAATTAATATTATGAAACAAACTGTAGTGTACACACTTACTCAGATTAAAAGTTAAAATCTTTTCTCATATTATTAAATACCTATAAAACTGTTCCTCTAATCCTAGAGTAGGGTTATATTTATTACACATGTTATAGGAGGTACAAGTTACGATTTAGGCTTATAAATCGGCTACAAAATATAGACCCGAAATTAGCCTTTGTCTACACGTTTAAATGTTAAATGAACAGTAGTCCATAACCAGCGATAATAATACATTCCATTTCGCGCCATTCATGAACACTTGTTTGTGTGTGTTACAGGCAACTGTGATTGTAACGTTGTACACTGACCTCCACCAGGCAATGCGGAGCGGTGGCACACTGCCACTACGATACTTGCGGTTTCCCACTAAAGACAATGGAATTGACACTACATTACGGATATAGGAAGTATTTAATTAAAGCTATCGTTTACCTATTAACGATAGGGAGCACGCTTTTGTCTGCGATTTCCAACGCTTGGACTTTGGTTTCTTAAAAACCCCAACGCAATCCTTTGTTCAGTCTGGTTAAGATCTGGTGTCCTATTCAGCCTCCGCAACTCGGACTTCCTATATCCTGAAGACCGTTTAGATCGCTGATCAAATTTTATAAAAATAAGAAATAAGAAATCAACTATATCGATGCTCTATAATTTAAGAAATAAGGACAAACGGACAGACTTACGCACCGACGCATTACTACGAACTATAGTTGTACTGGCGGTCCCACAGGAGTTTACCTAAGACCTCTGGTAAATTTTTATACACACTTGTACTGTTTGCAAAATATACCCCAAACTACCGCGTCGACTCGCACGAATTGTGAAAGACGAAACATTATCGATAGTATGTTAGGTACTTGATAAATAACGGCCTTTCATAAAAATTTACATCACTTTATTCCTCACAAAAATATAACTACAAAAAGTTAAAAACTAGTCGTTTAATGGTCACAAACAAACCGTTACTTTCGCATTCATAGTCTGGATAGTAGAGAATCTGAACTGAACTGTAACGCTGTACTGTACTGTAATTTAAAAAAAAATTACCTTACTAAGGTACATTGTAAATAACAATAAGTGGTATTATAACTAATTATCTATACGTAAGCCTTATAATAATTACGTATTGTGATGTAACAGTGGGGTTTCTCGTAATGTAAATAACAACATCATTACAATATTGTATGAGTATATGCAGGTAGGAGGTACAGCGGTAGCTGGGTAAGGCTCTGCGGGTAAGCTTCGCGTCAGAAAACCCATTTCCATCGTCAACAAGTCTGGGCTCGGTGTTCTGATCTGGCGATGACGTAGGTAGGATCTGTATATTTCTTCCTCATATAATATTTTTTACCCATCGTAACACACATAATAATAAAAGCTACGTTAGATTTTTTCACGTTTCCCGTCTCTGTAGTTATTACTCTTGTATTGTAGGTTGTTTGTTAAATTATTTTTTTCACAAAAAATCTAGCCTTAAACTTGACTGGTATTTTTAATAGAGTACCCATAAAGTTACTTTATGCTAATAAGAATAGGAACGCGTGGAGTAAATGGTATATCTTTTAGGCTTTGACAACTAAATCATCATCAGCAGCCTTAAGTTAGCCTTAGTTAGCGTTAGTTAGTAACTTAAGGCTGATATTAAGATTTTTTAACAGAAATAACCCAATATTTTCTACAATTCTTGGCCGAATCTGGGAAGCGAACCCTCGTCCGTAGTAGAGTGTGCTAACCACTAGACCAGCAAGGCAGAACTTTAGCGCACAGTCTATTTTGTTATAGAAAGTAAGTGCGGTGTTTGGGCCAAGAAACACCTCATATTGTAACATTGTTTCGTCACTACACGTAACACAACACGACGCGAGCGGCGTCGGAGTAACGAGCAGCTCACGTTACGTCGCGCCTCCGAGGTCGTTCGCGCCCCCATGACGCGGCGGGCAAGACCACTGCCGCTGTGAAAACCAGCCTAGTTCATATAAAAACTTGAGCACATAACCTTCTTTTCCTCACCGAATATCTTTACTCAAACCTACACGACAAATATTTCTGAAACAATTGACACGATCTATGTTGATCTTATGTTGGTGATCGCGATATGCTCAATATGTCGGGTCAAACTCCAAAAAAATATTTACATAAAAAAGCACCAGTCCAGTAGTTGCGTGAAAAATTTGAGAATTTAAACCATTGTTTCTCGGAAAGAAAGTTAAACCATTTCGTGCGAACGGCTTTGTTAATACCTCAAATGTATGGTAATAAAAATCAAACCATTTGTAATACTGGTTTGCTTAGAGAGGACCCTAAAGGGTCTAAGTTCGAAGCCTTAAGCATCTTGTGGGACACTAGTAGTTTGAGGATGATGACAATCATTTGGAATCCTAGTTTGACTACCACAACTCGAACGCGTATTTGTAGATACGAGCTTTAACGACAGCCTGTATAAAAGCTTAGTTGAACCCCATTCCATTAGAGCTTTAGTCAGCCACGCCATAAAATTAAGTAATTTTTGAGTCAAAGTCTTATTAATTGTGTATAAGACCATAACGGTGTTGCAAGGTTTCTCACAGTTTATCCACGCGCCATCGTATCGGTATGACGTACCTGTGTATCTCGTCACGTGCCAGCCGCATTGTGAAACCCAACGGTTAACTAGTCTGTTTGATTAATTGACATAGCGTCATCATCGTCCGTCGACTAAACCAGTGGATATCCAATTCCACTTTACGATTTTTTCTTTTTCGGTTTTATTTAATTTGTAATTCAATTCAATAAATAAAGGGAGGCTCTCATATAAGTACATTTAATCAATGCTTAGTAGAGCTTTTTGTGACAGAGCTCGTCCGGGGAAGTTCGGCCGTCATGCCTATTTCTGCCGCTGTGCTCCGTGTAATTACAGGCACATGAGGCTTAACTCCTACGCCTCAGGTTGCTGGACACAGCTTGCACGTTGCAGTACGTGTTTCGTGCATGCCCTGCACGAAACACGTACTGCAACGTGCCGCCAGCTGAAATATTACTCTGTTTATAGTCGATGGTTTACCACTTACCCATCTACTTGGTCCTTCAGTTGCTACAATTAAAAAAAAAGACGCACGAGTGTGTTGAACAGGTTCCTAAACATCTCGCGCTAGCGTGCGGTCTTCCCTCGGGGCCAGCCACTCAGTAGTGTAAGAGTTTCAAGTTAACTGCCTATCACTTACGAAATCGGGTAAGGTTGCTCGCTCGCAGAACATTGACATTGTGAAACCGAGAACTCGTTGAATTGATTAGTTCATTCACTGCAGCAGTCCGTGAGCTATAAATAGCTAGGATATAAGATGGAATCTGCGGCCGCATCAATTAGGTTTATTACTTTGACCTTCAGTTTGCATAAGTGAAACTTCTTACTCCTGTCCTTTGAATTGTATGATAACACGTACGTTGTGGCTAATTTAGTATGTAATTCTAAACAAATTCTATATTTATATCAACCTCAGTTGTATTCAAATGTTATTGTTAGTGTTCACATCAAATATGAATGGATGCTATGACTTAGTTTAAGTGCGAAGTAATATAATCTGACAACCTTAGCGTTCTTAACCTTCGTAGCTTGACTTTTAAATAAGCTAATGCACTGATCTATGTGAAAGAAGAAATTAATAATGGATAATTGCGATTACATCGATGTAAATACAGCGAGCTAGTGGTTAAGACTTCGGCTTCTCTTTCGGGAGCCAAATTCGAATTCCAGCATTCGCCCCCATCATTTCTAAGTTATGTTTGTTTTAAGCAATTAAAATATCACTTGCTTCCAAAGGTTAAGTCCACCAATCTGCACTGCGCCAACGTGGTGGACTACGGTCTAAACCGTTCTCACTATAGGGGGCAGACCCGTGCCCGGTAATACAGGATGACAGTGATGATGATGAAGAAATAAAAAGGAATTTTGTCGTAGAAGGGTAGGTAGGTAACCTACCTCTTTTCATCATAAGCCTCATGAATAGTCCAGCGACCTGCATTAGAGCAGTGTTGGGGCTTGGTCTGAGCTGAAACTCTCTCTCTTGTCTAAGAGAACCTGTGCCTAATGTGGTCCACTGTGATAGGCTAGTAATGACGATGATGATGACTGTTACTAGAATGCGGGCAATTCAAAACAGCGTGATATAAGTGTAGTTATAAGTAAGTCATTTGTTGATTTTGAAATATAAAACCCAAATGTCGGCAAATTTTATGGCACAAACATTTACACGAAATATTATTTCAATCTCTTAAAGTAAGAATCGTCCCTAACTTTCCCTTTAAAGTATTGTTGTTTCTTTGATATTAATATTAACCAATAAATGGGAAAATCCCTTTATGGACCACTGGGTTGGTACACACTCACACACCATGTGCTCAAGAGGGTACTTACTTCTTAGGAGTTTCCTAATTTTTTTATTATTCATAGGTTTGGCCAATTTTAGTTTATAATATATTAAATAAGATAATTGTTATTGTTGTAGCTATGGATTTTTATCTGAATTTTACATTATTATTAATAACATTCATTGGCTCAGCTTAAAACGACTTCATTCATAGTAAATGTTCAGCCTCATCCTGAAGTAGATGTACCTACGTTTAACAGTCAATGAATTGTATTTAGCACACACTAACTGTAGACAGGATCTCCGGCATAGTGTGGTGAAGTCACTCTACAGCTGCTGATTATCTCTTTACAGCCAGCGCTAAAGTGTATCAGCAATGTGCGTATCGTGCAAATCGTTGGAACACAGGGCGATAGACAGGAATATTTTTTTTTTCGGAGTAGACGTATCTCGGGTTTCGGAATAAAACTTACAGTAACAATGTCATTTGCAACCACAACGTCAACGTCTGTTACATAGAATATATAATACATTATTACTTGCCGTTTATAGCTATTCAAATTAATATAAAACAAATGCGATTGAAATAAAACCAGAAAAAATTCGATCCAATTTATATTTTTTGCACAAAACCATTATGTTTACATGTATTAAAATAAAATAATATTTAAAAGTAAAGCTTGTGCTAGGAATGGCCAAGACAATAGGTATTCATAAATATTAATATCTATTTATAAAGTTAATTATTGTATAAATCAGTTCAATTCACCTATTGATAATAATAATAAAATGGTTTCTCACTCTGGAGCCCTGACCACCGGTTGCTTGGGCATTCAAAAGCCCCGCAAGCGGAGGGTGGAAGTTTTTCTTTTATAAATTTTTAATAGTGTTTTTTTTAATTTATTCTTAAGCATTGTTAATAATAAAAAAAAAAAAAAGAAAAATAATAAATGATAGAATTAATAATAAAAAAAGACGGCCGACTGGCGCAGTGGGCAGCGACCCTGCTTTCTGAGTTCAAGGCCGTGGGTTCGATTCCCACAACTGGAAAATGTTTGTGTGATGAGCATAAGTGTTTTTCAGTGTCTGGGTGTTTATATGTATTTTCTAAGTATTTATGTATATATAATTCATAAAAATATTCAACAGTCATCTTTAGTACCCATAACACAAGCTACGCTTACTTTGGGGCTAAGTGGCGATGTGTGTATTGTCGTAGTATATATAAAAAAAATAAAAAATAATAATAATCATTTATTTTCAAGAACGTTTGTACAATATAAAGATTTTGGTAAACAATATAGTTATTTTAGAGTGCATAACATTCTTCTAAATTAATAGTGTGCAAATTTGGTTCATTGGATATTAAAAAGATCAACCTTAATTAAATGTCAAATTAAATTAAAATAAACACTACAAACACATGATAAAATTAAAAATGACAGTAAATAAATAAATAAATAACCAAATCAAAATAAATGATCCATAAATTATATTTAAAATTATTTAGTTTATAATAAATATTCTTTTACATCATAATAACATTTTTCGAGAAGCATTTTACTTAATTTATTCTTAAACATATTAAGATTCATGTTTTCGAAATCGGTTGGTAGTTAGTATGACACATTAATATTATTGTTTCAATATTGCACTAAAAATAAGTGTGTGTGAAAAGAGTGTAAAAAGATAATAGATTGAAATTATGAGTAAATAATTAGGTACATACCTAATTATTTACTGTTACCAACTTTACAAAGCTTTGTGAATTAAAATAACACATAGACTATTAACAAGAATAAATAATATGAAAAATTTCATAAAGTTTGAGTTGTAGATGGTTGGACACAATTACTCGAGCTGCACACGTACAGACAATATTTACTTGACTCAGCACTGAGTAAAAAGAATTAGTTTACATTCGTCATGACGTTCCTACCTATATCCTATCTATCATACTAAAAATACAATTTGATCTAAGAGATATTATATGAAAGCTACTTAGTTTTTTACTTACTGAGCAAAATAATTTTCCTAGAATTGTAATATGAAATATGCTTCATTTTCAATAAAATATATTTGTGTTTGTGTTGATTGTTTTATGTAATGCATTGAAGGTTCTTGACATTTAGTTTACCCAGTGGCTCCAGTGGCTCGGTCAACAAAATGGTAAGAATAATGGAAAGAAATGTCACTAAGATATTGTTTTGAGTGGTTTTCAGAATAGAATTAAAATAATGTAATAAAATAACATTGGCATTTTATCAGAACAACACAAAGTCATTTATACAGAGTGACATTTTATATAATAGGTGGGTTCTTAATAATAATAGTTTTCAGTTAATTATGTGTCGCGCCAGTAAAAAGATTCCGACTCAGCCGAATATTGTAGATACTTACTAATGTAACCACAACGCTGGTATTCTGTTATGTTAAGGGAAGACCTGTTTTTTAATTAGAAGATAACATTTATTACATAACATTAACATAAAAACAAAAAAAAATAAAAAAATTCAGATCAGAGTCACTAGCGGACAATCACTGAAAACAGCTATGCTCGTATTATCTCTACGTGATCAAATCCGTATGAGAATATCCGTATCCCAAAAGTATCGTCAAAGCGCTACGAGGCGGGGCACATAAGCTAAGCTTGGCACGCCAGTTTACCAAATTGATGGAATGGCAACCGCTGTCTGGTAAACATTAGGTGGACTGGCTAGAATCAAGCGGCACAAAACTGAGGAATTTGGAAATCCCTATTAAAGACATGTGGTGGTCCAGCGGTTTATATGAACTAATAAAAAGCTTTCAGAGATCTTCGCTAAGATCAAAGGCGCAGGCCGTTACTTCTCCTACCTGTGACTAATCCCGCGATACGCAATTACGTTAAAAACGCACGCATACAACACACCCTAATTACTAATAATCTAAATAAATCTATGTATTATTTACAAAAAAGCTGAAAAACTCAAAGAAAAGCCGATTTATCTAGATTTATTAAGTTTTCCTTGTCCGCGTATATTACAAGTCAGATTTGAAGAATCTTTTAAGTATTTCATATTCCAATTCGAAGGTCCATTCAGGAAGGCAATAAGTTAAGTTTTACAGTTTTCTGATAAATGACAGTTAATAGGTATCAGAAATAAGAACAGATACAGATATCTCAGCAGACGATATACGAGACACATACCTTATTAACAAACGTGCCACAACCCTTAGTTACTTGCCTAACGATGCTTATTCAGCCATACACAAATCAATAAACAAGAAACTATTATATCACAAAGTATTACATAAACGATCAAAAAGCTTGTCTATTAATTGTTCTAGATAGCTGTGGGTTTATGCATATATTATTCAGGAAGGCGCGTTTACAGTAGCTATTCAAGCAAAAGGTCTAACAGTAACAAGTAAATTTAAGACACTGATCCAATTTGAAATTTAAATTTTAGTTTGTTAACTTATTATGTCGTAAGACCACAGCACGCAACCTCAATATGAATTAATTAGGCAGTTAAATGAGACAACGTTTGAAATACTTAATCACTCATTTAAACGAAACAAATACAGTTAAACAAATTCAATATGTAACAAAACTATCGATACAACTTAAAACACTGCGCTTGCGCCGGAATCTACCCCACAATAATCTTTTTCTTCGCGCCCGCGCCCTCTTGACTCCAGCGCCGCCGCCGTGGCGCCGCTTACGTCATCGGGGTTGCCAACACGGCCCTCCTGCACCGTGCATGTCCCCAGGCACGTAGTAAAGTCCAGTAGGTTCCCATCACTTATTTGTACTATGAAGGACGTATCTGCAATTAAACATTGAATATTACATATCAGTATAACAATTACATTTTACACCTATTCATATTCCTTTAGTCTTAGGAATATTTGCTCTATTCTTTGCATCCTATAACAGCATCCTTTTCAAAGCTCTTTTATGCTTAAGTAACTTTATGAAATCCGCTGTTTTCTTATGCACTGAACTGCCTGACTCAGAATCATTGTCTTTATGCTTAGACAAGCTGTACAGATACCGTTCACTCCTTTAGTCCGGAGCAGTGCCTGTTCCAGTTTATCCCTTTATACTTAGGGAGTGACTGCTTCAGCTCACTACTCCTACCTTGGAAAATGAACTGAACCTGTATAAACATGCATTAAGACAGATCAGCACACTCTATGGTATAAGTATATAAAAAATATAAATAGCGACTCATTAGACTATTCAAGAGATCAAACTTTATTTAATGGTTAAGTAATTTGCAATGAATTTAATAAAATGCCTTACTCAATTTTGCCAACACGCATGTTACTTGTTTAGGATCCATTTTAATCAATGCACCAATCATCAATTCTGATCCACGGTTTAATATTTTCCGCAGCGGCCACTCCATCATATTTCTTATTGCATCTCTCACTGCCTCTCATGTCACTGATTTGATACCTATCTCGCCCCAACCACTTTCCTATTTGGAACGGACCCTTGAATGCTGGTAGTAACTTCCTACTCCGTCCATCATTGGTTTGGCTTTGTATTTTTACCAATACTAAGTCTCCCTCATTATATGTTTTGGCTTTTATGCGGTTTCGATCGAATCTTTGTTTCTGAGATATGGCATTAATATTTATATTCTCAGCCGCATCTTTTCGTAATTTGGTCACGTCTATAGTATGTTCATTACCACTCTCAAGTCCGGGTCCTAAACTATCCCCATCAGTACGTAGCCTATACCCCAATAACACCTCACAAGGAACTGCTTTTATTGTTTTTTGATAACTACTATTAATTCCTTGCTGTAACTGAGTTATGCACTCATCCCAGCAATCTTCGTCTAAATTAGCCCCCATAGTTTTCATGGCCTCCAATATAGTCTTATTAAACCTTTCAGCTTGCCCGTTTGAACGTGGCATGCCCGTGGCAATCGTGTGAAGCCTAATATTCTTAGATAAGCAGTAATCTAGAAACATTTTGGACGTGAAGGCCGATCCAGCATCCGTAATAAGCCTCCGAGGATTTCCGAATATTTTTGAAACATTTTCTAATTCGTTTAATACACTACTGCACTCAGTATTAGGTACTGCTGAAATAAACACAAATTTGGTGAACGCGTCTACCATAACCAACAAATACTTGTGATTGTTTTTAGTAACGATAAAGGGCCCTAAATGATCCAAATGCAAGGTATGGAACGGTTGGGCATATTTTGGAATTGAATGTAACTCTCCTTCCTTCGATCCACCCTTGGTTTTATAGTAAACGCAATTAATACAATTTTTAATGTACTTTTTGACTATGTGACGCATCCGTGCAAACCAATACCTAGACGCTATTCTTTCAACCGTCTTGTCAACCGAAAAATGACCAAGATCGTCGTGGTTGCATCTGATTATTTGCCATATGCACTTCTTGGGAACCACCCATCGTCGACCTCGAGTAGTGCGTCGATAAACTTTATTCCCAAGAAGTTCATATTTATCAAATATTTCCCTGTGTTTGTTCCCTTCCCCCGATACTAAAGCTCCCCTTATAATCACCAATTGAGGGTCTTGTAATTGGACGGAAAGCAACCAATCGGCTTCTGTAATCGACATAACTACCTCACTTTCTGATTTCTGACCAGATTCTAACGGATTTCTGCTAAGAGCATCGACATGTTGCATTCTGCTACCCTCTCTATGAATGACATCAAACGTATACTCTTGAGTTGATAAAACCCAGCGAGATATCCGGGGGATAATATCTTTCTTTGTTAATGCGTAGCGTACCGCGTTACAGTCAGTTACAATACGGAAATGCGTACCAAGTAAGTAATGTCTAAACTTTTGTAGAGATTGTACAATAGCTAGTAATTCTAGTTCGAACGAATGATATTTCTTTTCATCCTCGGTAGTTTGCCGGCTGTAATAATGAACGGGTTTTTCGCCTTGTTCTGTAACTTGCATTAATATACCGGCGATCCCGTCTCTGCTTGCGTCAGTGTACAAGACGTTCTCTTTATTGGGGTCAAATAGTACTAGTATTCCTTCAGAGGTCAAAGTCATTTTTAAGGTTGAAAAAACACTATCATGCTCGGAGGTCCACCGCCATGCAGTATCCTTTTTTAATAATTTAGTGAGTGGACTACAGACCACGGCGCAATTTTTGATAAATTTCCGGAAATAGCTGATAAGACCAAGGAACTGGCGTAGTTGATGCACAGTCTTTGGGGTTGGGAATTCGTTTACTGCCCTAACTTTAGTTTCACTAGGTTTTACGCCTTCGGAATTCACTCTATAGCCCAAAAATTCTATTTCTTTTTTGAGAAAATTACACTTTTTTAGATTAAGTGTCAGTCCATTTTCTTTGAAAATGTACAACACCTTTTCGAGGAGAACTAAGTTTTCCTCGGCGGTTTCACTTACAATCAGTATATCATCTAAATAATTAATTATGTTACCAAATCTCATGTTACCTACGACCTTATCCATCATTTGTTGGAAACATGACGGAGCATTAGCCAACCCAAACGGTAAACGTAAGAATTCGTAATGCCCATCTTCGGTTATAAACGCGGTCTTATGAATAGATTCTTCAGACATTTTAATTTGGTAGTATCCGCTTTTTAAATCGAGGTTCGTAAAAAACGTACACCCATGAAGCCGATCAATTAGGTCTTCAATTCGTGGCATTGGGTACTTATCTTTAATCGTTAGTTTATTAAGTGCCCGATAATCAATGCAAAGTCTCTTTTCTCCATTTTTTTTATTTACAAGCAGAGCCGGACTCGCATATGCCGATTTACTTTCTTGGATTATCTGAGCTTCTAAAAGTTCGTTAACCATTTGCCTAACAATTATTCTATCAGCATTGCAAGTTCTGTACGGTCTTAAATGTACTGGCTTATCACTGTTCAAATGGATAACCATCTCATGACCCTCGACTTTACCTAACTGTTCTATATTTGAGGCTATACATTGTTTATATTTATTAAGGAGCGATGTTAATTCGTCTCGATGCGAGTCAGTGTTGAAGCATAAAGGCGCATCGTTCACCATATTGCAAAATTGATTAAAATTAGTAACGTTTTGAAAAGTCAACGTGTCACCTATTCGTGTGTACATCAAATCAGATCGTTCTGTTACGTTACGACCAATCAATATGTCGCATCCAGATAATTCGTTAAGGATATAGACTTCAACGTCACTGACACAAACAGAATCTAACTTGATGTTCACTCGAACTGTCTCTGACACTGTCTTGATACTATCATTTGAAAACCCTTGCAATGTTACCGGTACGTTCAATTCATAAATTTTGAAATTGCATTTCTTGGCAAAGTCAGATGTCATTAAGGAACAACTACTGCCGGTGTCAATAAACGCTTCATGAGTAGAATTATTAATGCAAATCTGCTTACAGAATTTATTTTTCATGTTTGTTTGTTGGACAAGTTTGGTTTCCGGATTCTCTATTGAACGGTCAGATTTTTCACCCTTTGAATTTTTCTTATGAAAACATACGGATTCTGAGTGCCCTCTTTTCCCGCAAAATTCACATTTTACATTGCACTGTACTCTTTTATGATTGCCACCGCAATTGTAGCATTCTAACGCCTTACGTATTGGGTTCGCGTTAGTTTTGTTAGATATATTCGGAGTTACCAAAGCGGAAATTACGGCGGGAGGTATTTGACTTTGAAGAGGTGTTATTACCTTATTGTTCACCTCACGACTACCTACATTATTATGATTGACCGTCTGTCTACTCTGTTTTGGTTTATAAATGCGGCTATGCAAAAACCCAGCTAAACTATCACACGATTTTAATTCGCTAGCTTCGACAGACGCCGTTATATTACTATCACCTATGTTACCTAATATGATAGAGATAATGTCACTTTCTGAAAATTTTAAGCATAAATTATCAATTTTAGCTTTTTGTTCGAAGAAAAAATCATATAAAGACTGATTTTCGATGGGTTTCCGATCAATAATATCGCGTAATAATTCAAACATATTTCTTTTGACTTTGAAAGTATTTAGAATTCTATTTTTCCAGTCTTTCCACAACCAAGCCGTCCACAGGTGATCATTCCGTAAAATAGACTCGTACCAGGTTTTAGCGGAACCCTTGAGCTTGTTAAGAGCTTGATAACGTACAATACTATCGGACCACCTAAACGTCGATGCATAAGATTCTATTATATTTAGCCAGGCAGTAACGTTATCGGTTAACGGATCAAAGTCAGGTATCATGTTATGTAAAGCATTCATATTTGTACTTGCGGTTCCAGCATTGTGTAGTTTTACCCTTTTTCGCACTCGTGGTGTCATCGGCGGAGTCTTTGTACCACTACTTGAGTTGCTCTCCGTCGAACTGCTACTACTTGACGAAGATCGTGTGCGTTTTGACTGGCGTTTGCGCTTATTTTTGCGTTTCTTGCCCATTTTGTAGGCTAACTATTACACTAGGATGCGAGAAACGTATGCCACTTCTGATGTTAACTTATTATGTCGTAAGACCACAGCACGCAACCTCAATATGAATTAATTAGGCAGTTAAATGAGACAACGTTTGAAATACTTAATCACTCATTTAAACGAAACAAATACAGTTAAACAAATTCAATATGTAACAAAACTATCGATACAACTTAAAACACTGCGCTTGCGCCGGAATCTACCCCACAATAATCTTTTTCTTCGCGCCCGCGCCCTCTTGACTCCAGCGCCGCCGCCGTGGCGCCGCTTACGTCATCGGGGTTGCCAACAAGTTTTGTGAGTGCTTTTACACGTTAGATTAAAACCGTATATACATACAATTCAGCTTAGATTAGATGGCTACATCTAATCTAAGCTGAATTGTATGTATATAAAGCGTATATGTAATATAAAGTTGAATTGTACCGCGCGGTGCCATCAACCGCACTCATTGATTGATAACCACATGGGATTGTTTACAAACATAGCCATTACATATACCTACCTACATATACCACAGCTCAATCCTTTACACGACGCGACGCGAGGACAATTATATTATTTTTTAATTTAATTTAATCATTTGTTCAAGTAAAACCTATGGTTTGTGATTATAACACTGTACCACTATACCTAGTATAATAGAGGCCAGTGATTATAATCACTTTCAAAATGTTAAACGTCAGTCGGTCTGTAGTAACTTATTCATTCTTAAAAGCTAGATTCTGTAGTCTCTACAATGGTTCGGAAGCCAAATTCTACCGAGAAGAGAAAATTCAAGAAAGTTGGCAGTTTGAGTTAACACCTATTTGGTGTGTTTTTATACTAGCCTTTTAAACCGTACGTGACCTACAATTGCTAATATATTGACAAAGCAGTTAAAACACAACATTGAACTCCATTTCGATTATAAATACTAACAACAACAATTTTGTCACGAGCTGATTCTTAGACCTTTAAAGTCACAGGGCTTAGTAGGTTATTTAGCATGCCATACAGAGTTCTGCGTTCTTTGAATTTAACCTAACGAATCTTTAAAATACCAAACCAATTTTTTTTTACATAATTCGGCAGACCAAATAATGGTCACGTTATGAATAGCCTAAAGTTGTTTCTCCCCTATATAGTAATTACATATTTATGATTAAAACTCATTTGCCCAAACGAAGATGTTATATATACCCTTTCGTGCTTCCAATCTAGTATATCTACATTATGTCGTGTCGGAGAGTATCCGTGTCGTTGGGTGTACAGACATCGGCTACAGCTGATTGATATGCGCTGACCTACCGCAACTTCAAGGAAAACTAGTTCCTGTATCATGATATTGCCGCATCGAGTGTGTGACCCGCGCATGGAGGACCCAACTAACTCTATCTACTATCTATATCTTTAGCATCGTTCTATAATTATTTTCACTAATAACATCAATGTAAGATTTTTCAATCAACCAACCATAAGATTTTAGGGAACCTCGTTTTGAAGCTGAAGCGTTAAATTACTTATACATAAAATTAAAGCCGGTATTATAATTAAGATAATAGAAATTGTAAATTAAAACCTACATCACCTTACTTTTCAGATTTTATAGTAGGTACCTATGCTTACATTGTTTATCTACACACGCATTAAAACCCATTAAAACTAGTTTTGAAGTACCTATGTATCTTAATAATTGTAATGCTACATCTTTAACATATTAAATCAATGCATCTTATTCTCCTATATCAAGTGAATTGATCATGAAACATCCCATCAGTCCACCAAATACAAGAGTCCTTACTCTACATTTTGGCTATACATGTTTAACGCTTAGGGTTCTTCTTTTTTATTTATGAGGTTCTACCATATTGCAGAAACTCAAATCAATATAATATCATGCGGTTCTCGTAACGAATAAAGTGCAAACAAGTACAACAATAATATTATAACAGTAGGTATATCGTTGCCCGATCCGACGAATTCGATGCCACCTTAGAACTACAGTTGCAGAGCAATGTGTCCCTCGAACACTTGCAAGACTCCCGGCGGAGGCTGCGCCAGTCGTGGCGGTGCGAACTCTGGCCCGGCGACACACGCGGTGTCACAGGGTACATAAACAAGGATGCCTCCGATGCTGCACAGGTTGGTCTAGGTACATTTGTATCACCACTCCACAAAAGTACACCACTTCGCGCACAATGAGAAACCGAAACACTCTCCATCTCGAGCCGAAATTTTTATCGAAGCTCCTAATCACATATATAGGACCCATCCAAAGAAGTGGAATGAATCTATCGAACGAGTTCCGACACGCAGAACGCGAACGCGAACACGTTTTAAACTATGCAGTGGCACACGCCGCGAGCGAACGACCCGCGGCGCGCGCGGTCGGCGGCCGTGTGAGCGCGCCGCCTTGGCCGCCCGCCGCCGCCGCCCGGCGCTCCGCGCTCGCTTTTGGGCAGGATGGCTCTATTTAAGCACTCTCGGGCGGGCCTCACCTGCTATTCGCAACTTAGCCTTATCGCAAGCGCACGCCACCTGCCACCGCCATGTCCTCCCACAAGATCGTGTTGGTGCTGGCGCTGGGCGCGCTGGCGCTGGCCGCGCGCGCCGCGCCGCGCCACGTGCGCCGCGTGGAGCTGGCCGACGCCATCAACCGCACCGTGTGCCCCATCCGCGTGGAGCTGGACGACAACCCCGACCGCGTGCCGCGCCGCATCAAGATGATGCGCTGCGCCGCCGAGCCCAGCCACTGGTGCCGCCACCTGCCGCCGCGCGAGTGCTGCCAGCGGCACCACGGCGCGCACGTGCTGGAGTGCGCGGAGGTGCACGACACGGTGCTGGTGTACTACAAGAGCAGCCAGCGCACCGCCACCTACGCCGTGGCCGTGGGCTGCAGCTGCATGGTGGTGCGCAGCGCCGCCGCGCCCGGCGTGCCCGAGGGGCCCACGTGAGCCGCGCCCGCTGCTACGAGAAGCGTGATCCGATGGTTGTGAGCCGCGAGCCGCCGGCGCCCCGAGCCGCCGGCGCCCGCGATATGAAGACTGTTTCTTATTTAAGTATTTATTGCCCGTTCATTTAGAATAAGTTTAAGTTAGTGAAGGTAAAAGCTTTAAACTGTACATACTGAATAAATTATTTTTTAAAATTATCTAATATTTTTAATAACCCCTTTTCCTTTTTAATAATACTTAATTTTAAAGTAATTAAGTACATAGTTGAAATAGTTTTACATAACTATTTTTAAATCCTATATAATATAGGTACCTGTTCGCCCAAATCATTGAGCTGTATTTGAAACGAATTAAACAAACGTAAAACTTTGATGAAGATTCATTAGTTCCCTCTCGAAGACATCACCGAGTGAAATGCGCGTTTTTTTTTTTAAATTTAGCTAATTTATTACTTTGTACAAAAGAGCATTTTCGTTTGATCAACTTATATCGATATTATTACCTATATTATAATGAAATCCCATCCGTCGGTAGATGGTCAACCACAAGGATAAGTAAGGGTAACAAGCTTTTACCAAAACATGGACGAATAAGCCGATGTTTAAATCTGAAATTAATAATAAATAATTATGACATTGCATAAAACGACGCATTGGAATAAAATACCCTATGGAGTGTAAATAACCATATGTATTTACTTAATAGTTGGCAGATTCGTTCAAGTAAATATCCAAATAATATATGTGTACTAATAAAACGGGGATAAACTTTTCCTACTCCATGTCCCCATGCTTAAGCATGTGGACACGTTAATTAAAACCCTTGTCAGGGGATATAATTTGTGTCTCCTTCGTGTGCTAGCTGCTTATGCTGCTTATTATATATGCCGAGCCGGCGCTTTCCTCGGTGGAAATATAGTTTCGTGCGTCAAAGCCGTCGTACTCAACTATAGGCATTCCTATCAGATATTTATTTGTATCAGAAATTGTATTGTTTATTTTTATTTATTTAAACTCTTTATTTGTACACCACTACACAGTTAGGAAAATAAAGGACGAATAGAGAGAAACACAAAAAAACTGGAGTAGAATACAAAAGGCGGCCTTATCGCTAAAAAGCGATCTCTGCCAGGCAACCTTAAGATTAGGAGACAACAAGAGCGAGAACAAATAGGTGGTTTAAAATTATTATAAACCTACATACCAATAACTACATACGAATACATAAACAAAATATACACAAATAAAAACATAAAATAAAATATTTATAAATAAATTTAAAAATAATAAACTAATATATATTCTGAAAAGCTATATTAATTAATAGTGATATAAAAATAAAAACCAGTCGTCTTATTGCGCAAGATAATAAGCTTTAACTGCATTTTTAAACATATCAAGCGATTTTGCCTGTCGTGCGATGTTCGTAGGGAGAGCATTCCACAATTCGATAGCCTGAACTGCGAAGGAAAGCTTATAAAACTTCGTCTTGTGGAATGGCATGCTCAAAGTCAGCATACGACAAGATCTTAAGTCAGATGCCGCTCCTACAAAGTTAAACTTATCCTTCAAGTAAGGAGGTGTTTTGGGATTAAATAACACACAGTACAGAAGCGAAAGTACGTGCAGATCCCGGCGACGGCGAATAGGGAGCCACTTGAGCTTTTGACGAAATTCAGATACGTGGTCATACTTGTTCGGTGCTAGGGTTCGAAGATTTGGAATAAGAACACCCGATGACGCTTGTAAGTCTTTAATCTTCTCTTTAATGCAAAATACCCACACGATATATAGAAACCAATCCATTCCAATCCCAGGTCAGTTCTTCGCAACACTATAATCTAGTGTGTATAAAGGGATCGTTCTGCATACAAGGTCCTCAGATTTCCGTCAATGTTAAGTGCATTTTTCATTAGTCCAACCTAAAAAAAAAAGTATACGCTGCACGGCTAGTCGATTTATCTGTTTGTTTGATGCTTAGCCAATCCGGCGGAGTAATTACGTATCTCACAACGGGCTTGCAGCAGGCGTTTATCTCGCGATCTTTTCTGACAAACGTCACTATAGCATACAAAAAAGTAACGTTTGACTGCAAATATTACAAGATTTACGCCTGTCACATGCCTGTCGTGAGATAGGTACGTAATCACCCTACCGATGTTATTTGGGAGGCAGACAGATTAAAGTCTGAAGACAACTTTACCGTAAAATATCTAAGTTCAATGGCTAGAACAGCTATTTGTGTCGACACAATTCCCGCCTAACGCAAGGGTAATAGACACACATCCAGACAGCATGTTGGTGATCGCAGTAGATAGTAGTAGTAGAACAGAGGAAGCTGCTGCCCGTTCACCGTTATACTCGCGGCCAGTGCTGGATTAATCACGTAGCAAGAGTAGCAATTGCTACGGTCCCCGCACGAAAGGCGGCCCCGCATATTTAATACCACTCATCACGCCTGAGCGTAATTATTTGAGTGAAACTTATTAAGATGTGTATGTTTAATATTTTTGATGTCACAAAAACGTGAAACTTAACAACTTTTCTTACTAAGACAATCCACGTCAGACATTCGGTAAGTCGGCTACCGAATGTCTGACTCTCTGACTTAACGTTGTCATAAATAATTTAAATAATTTCATACGGTAAACGCACAAGTTCTACAAAAACTTGCTTGTATAAACGTGTAGAATTTCAGTCGGCCTGATAATCAGCTCTAAGAAGAGCTGATTATCAGCTGTCTTTTGGCACGACATAAAAATCCAAATATTAATCATTTATTTATTCAACTCCTAGTTATTTAACGGATAGGAATCTAATATAATATCTAACCTCATCCCTCGCCTCGTCACCACTTACCGTTACTGTTTCTAGGGATCTCTGCAGCACGAATCATGAGAGAACTTTCTATTTTCTCACTAATTTGTTTAATATTTGAATATTAGTTCGCGTTCCTTCTCCACTTAGAATTTTTTTATCTCGAGCATCTTAAGCTTCAGAAACATATGCACTGGCGACACAAACTCTTACTTCACTGCACACGTGTAGCCTCTAACAGCCGACTCGGAACTGGTTAAAACAAGTCCTAATAAATATGTTAGGTATGCGAATATCCTTGATGAGGGCGCGCGAACCGCAGCACGGCAACTCCGCTACTGTGACCGCGGGAGCTATTCGTAACGATATCTCGGAGGAAAAGATAACACCCGCTGGAGAGCTATAAGTACGCCGGCTGCAAAGCAGGGCCACATTCTCAAAGCGCCTTATCGAGAGCAAACACAATTACTGCCGACCATGGCCTCCAACATGCTTGTCACACTACTGGCCCTAACGCTCTTCGCCACCTCGAGCTCCGGCCGACACCTCACCAAGGAGCTGAAGGACGTACAGCTCATGAGTCTATATTGCCCCATCGTGGTGGCCCGAGACTTTGACCCTTCTCGCATACCGAGAGTCATCCAGAGCATCTCCTGCCGCGAGAGCTGGGCAGCGAACTGCGTCACGGTAACCAAGGAGGTGACTGTGTTCTCGCTCAGCGGCGTTCCGGGCACGAAGTGGATCAACATCGGCTGCGTCCACCGCAGCGATTACAGCCAACCGGCGGGCTCGCGTCAAGGAGACTGAGTGCAGCCCCACGTCACACAATGTCAACTGACCGAGGAAGCACCTATGACCGCTGCTGGAGTACGCACCGGAGCAGTGGGACCACGAAGGTTCCAGCATCGAAGTGCTTTCGACGTACCAAACTTTCAGAGCGATCGTAACTAAGATTGGTTACACCCTTTGGGTATTTATACTTAAGGGGCTAGGTAAATTAAGAAGTGAATAGTCTATTAATTAAACTACGTTAGAATCACAATGAAAAATAAATATTTTAAAGCCTATATTTTTTAATTTATAATTTTGATACTTCCCCGGATTCCCTACAACATTGCAATCGTAAACCGACACAGAGTGCATTTTGGGTTTTATGTCCGAGATCTAGTGGCAGATCTAACTTAGATAGGTAAATACGTTGTAAGAAAATTGTATGAATCTAATAATTGTATGAATTGTATCAAAAACTTTAAAATGATAGTTATAATTATTAATGGAAAAAAGTTAACTACCTACTATAGTGGACCCAAAACATTTTCCTGTTCTGAAAACTAAAAAATCCAAGAATCTGATCGCAGCGCTGCTAATTTGAATACAGACCAGTAGGTTGACTAAATAAATCCCTCTGAATAATTTCGATCCCTTCGATCGAAACCACAAACTCCTTCCTGCCACGGACGATGACAACAACGGCAACGTCGGTGCTAACAAGGCCTGCTGACACTGCGTACACCGTAGTATGTGGATAGTAATAATTTCCGTTGCGAGGTAGGCGTGCCGCGCTGGGCGTGCACGCTCATGGGAGAGCTCCAGCCCACCGCCCGTAACCGCACTAACTTTATATGTGTATGGTTGTAAGAAATTATGATTGTTTGTTACTCTTTCATGTAAAACCCACTGAACGGATTGAACTTTTTGAAATGGAGATGGATTATATTGTAGATTCACACGTAAGCTACTTATTATTCCTGAAAGCATTCCATTGTTCTTGCGCGATTTGCGAATAGCTGAATTTCACGTCGACTATACCTAAGTCTACACGTATGGATAGCCATAGCTACGAGTAGGCTTATTCATTGAGCGCAGCTAGTAAATTCGTAACTGGTAGTCGCTGCGCTTCAACTGTGAAAGCCTGCATAGTAAATTGCACAGACTAAAAGTAGGGTTATTATTTCACGTAGGTATTTGTTTTCAGCTTAATCGCTGCGGAGGCTTACTATATACAGAAATTCCATAGCGACCTTTGCTTGCCCTTTTCATAAAAACCTTAGCCTGATAGCGTGGAAAGTACTTCGGCTTCACTTGCGGAGAGACCGAGTTGGAACACTGACGCACCTCCTAATTTTTTGGAGTAATGTGCGTTTTAAGAAATTTAATGTTACTTGAATTATCGGTAATGGAAAACATCGCGAGGAAACCTGCACGACAGAGAGTACCTACTCCATAATGTTCTCAAAGGCTTTGCTACCAATCCGCTCGTTTCCAGCGTGGTGGGCAGGCAGTACCCGTTGTGAGAGGAGACCCATGGCATGTTGTGGACTGGTAATGGGTTGTTTGTGAATTTGTGACACACGAGATTTAGGTAAATATCAATTAAACAAATAATTGCCATAATAAGATAAGTTTCGGAGATGAGTTTCGAGGGTTTATTATTAATAATCTATAGGAACTTACCTACTCATCCTGTCTAACCTAATGGTTCGCTCGTCGCGAGCTTTAGCAAGTGAGAAGGGGGCAGCTATCATTTGTGGAAGGCAATATTTGAATGAACTGAATTTTCTAGGGATGCTGGAAATTAATTTAATATTTTACTAACAACAGTAACATGCTGGATGTCTCTTAGCCGATTCATTGCGAATGGCACCTGAGGAGCGACATACATTTTTATCCCGTGTGGGAGTCACACACTCCCGAGCGGTGTCATTTCTCAATCCGTTATAACTTTGTTAAAATGTTTTTAAGGGTTGCAGCTAATAAAAAAATATAATTATTTTGCATTATATTGTGCCTATAATGTTCGTTTCAGGATACAGATTGAAAACAAAAACTTCATAGGTTAACATCCTATTTAATTTGTATAAAGAAAACAAGGCATTAAATTTGCTTCAGTCACATGATGAGCAGCTAGCTCATTTTGCATTAATAAACGAATACTTGTGTTTGCAAAAAAATTTCCGGGAAATCATAAACTACCCGTATATGATCTTTGGCTGGAATCGTGCCACAGTTTTTTAGGCTCAGGCCTCAGGCTTATTTTTATAGCTTAGGAATGGAGTCTAGATATTTCGTTTCGTTTCTAGCCTCATTAGGTCTTAAATTGTTCTACTTTATAGGTACATACTGGTAAATATTGGCCCGACCTGGGAATCAATCCACTAGACTAACGAATCGTAGCAAAAAAAACTATTTTTCAGCTATTTATAGTAAGTACATAGTAAAATAAAAAAACAGGACCTACAAAATATTTGCAACACCTGATTCAAATAATTTACTTACATGTCAAGTAAAACTCTTATTTTAAGTAAGCACGTGCAACAACAATACACTAAACGAATAAGCAAGATGCTTAAGTCTGATATCACATGCCGACTGAACAAAATCAAATGTCACTTCAGAAACACGACAAAAAGGAATGTTGTTCGTACATGGCTGACGCGCTCAAGTTAACCTATGGCGCATGAGGCCATAGAGGTGCCATGAACAATAATTTGTTAGCCGGCACGGGTAGAAATTTGTAAAAATGGCCTCCGCAATGAATCGGTTCATTCGAATCGCATACAGATAATGTATAATAATGATTTGGAGGTTATTTGATAGAAATTTTCCACACTAGCTAGCTTAATTCGGCGACAACTGAGATACAGAATAACTCTGCCGGTTGCAATACCTAAGCGATTAGTAAAAAGTAATTTTCCAATAAAAAATAATTATATTTTAATAATTATATTTATTAAACTTTCAGACAGTTATCATGAAATCAGCAATACATAACAACTCGGTATACCTATTTTTCAACAGTTTTGTGTTAAAGTTAGCTGCGATTAATACGGTATGGAAGAAGCGCCATCTAGTTACAATGCTGTGAAACCAAACTGTCACTAGATGGCGCTCTTTCGATACCATATAATTAGAATTAACTTTCACAGGATAGAATAAATCAAGAAGTGGGTTAGTGGGGTCTGCTTCGACGCGGAGCCCCGGCCTACGAGCTGGGTTGGCTTTTCGTGAAATACTGTAGCTTGATGGACTTCCGGGGCGGAGCGCCGCGCGCCGAGGCGGGGCGGGCCGTGGGGGAGGCGCTGGACGGCGTGGTGGGCGTGGCGGAGGTCGCGGGGGAGGGGCTGCGGGCACGGCGCCGCGTGCGCGCCGCGAGCCGCCTGCACGCAACGACACATGAAAAACGGAACTGCATACTTCTTGTCTGCACAAAGAGGTGCGCTAGCAGGTTTCTACGCATCGCTTGCATGGAATGTTAGGTTGTTTGCAATTACAGTGGAACCCTAGTCCAGCCTTTGTCTAATCCGGCACCCGCTGTAATTTGACAATCTTTGGTAAGACAATTTTGTAGACAACGCGAGATTAAACAGGTTACCACATATATTATGCTTGAAATTTGCTGGGAGATACGCTGCATGCAGCTAGTGTTCCTTGCCATACTGCAATCAAACCTGATGGTATTTGATGACTTATAATCGAGGTGATGAAATTCAACCTAACCATACTGAACGGTTCGTTATACACTAAATTAAACCCATTAAAACCATTACGTGCAGCCATTCCGTGATTGCTCGCGCAAGATTGCTGGCACCATTTACCATACAGCGCTGGAAGTTGCTAGAAAGTCGAAAAATTATAAACAGCGGTAGTCAACTGAAAGCAGTCGCTCGCGCAATATCTACAGTCTATGCTTCACCGTGTTGAAGTTGAGCTTGATTCGTGTAGGAAATGTTACAGTTAATGCAGACGCTTGTAAATCATTTCAATAATAATTAATCCATAGTTAATATGAACAATTTTAAATTCAATGCGTTCAACTACAAGCATATTCGAATTCTACCATCTACGTATGTACCTACCTAAATAATAAATATATGAAAATGAAAACGAAAATACGTTTATTAACCAAGTAACAATTTGAACATAAAAACCATTCCCGTAGGTACCCACACCAGGCAAACCTGTATCATATTCAAGTTATTATTATTTTATTATTTTAAAGGCAGTTTGTCTCAGTAATCAATTTAAAACAAATTAAATATCCAAGTAAATTAAATTCTTCATTCATTGCGTTATCCATCCACCCGAGAATTTTTTACTTTTATTTTTACAAATTTTAAAATCTTTAAAATAAAGTTTATATTTAACAGGCAAGACTTGAAGATCGGCACCACTGGGGGAAACAAGGAATTTAACATACAATTCAACATTACAATACAATTTATAGGAAACACAATGGGAGCTGTTTCCAGATGATTGTGATAGAAAAATTGTGTTTTTTAAATAAGAAGTAGAAGTTTTTCAAAAACCTTTTATTATAAAAAATATATTAAACTTAATTATATAACCTTAACTTTGACAAATACAAACAACATACATAGCCCGTTTAGATTTCGTCATTGTAAACTTTCGTAGCGTATCGTATTTTTTTTAATAC
The DNA here is from genome assembly GCF_905163445.1 of Pararge aegeria. Taxonomy (NCBI): domain Eukaryota; kingdom Metazoa; phylum Arthropoda; class Insecta; order Lepidoptera; family Nymphalidae; genus Pararge; species Pararge aegeria. The sequence goes on along the minus strand of NC_053195.1, from coordinate 319,894 downwards.
AAATATTAAATATGCAATTTCAATGTTGTAAACATTGCAAATCGTGTTCATGAGCATATGTATCGATACACTTACAAAGATATTACAAACTTGTGACGACAACCCTCGTCTGCGGGTCTACCTTGCGTCCACACGTTTGTTATAATCTACTTACAGACCATGTATCCGCAGTTATAACAGTTTACTTCTTCAACAGGAAGCTTAACGATTTGACCCGATTCGCTCTAAACGGGTTCTACAATATCCTATACTACTCTTATATCAAACTACATTACTACTTAACTCAAGATAACAAACATTACATTGTAAATAACCCGTCTCCCGTATACACAGACATTAGCTAAAGGTCTCACAGTGCTTTTTGGTTTGCACAGTGCACGTTCCACAAATGACATTGTTTTAACCTGCACTGTGATAAGCAAGAACTTTAAGAAATTCAAGTGATGCTTGTAAATACAGGACTGTGTGTTCCTGCAGTTACATGTTTATATGTCTCTCGAAACTGATACATATTATAATATCAGCAAAGCAAAGATACATAACATATACATCTGAGGAAGGCATTAAAATTTATGAAAGCTAGTACAAGGGGAAAATACCAAGGATGCAAAAATACATTTATTGATTCGTTTTAATTTGATGGAGCAAGGGCGCTAGATTATATTAAATTATATTAATAATAAGGATATAGTCCAATATTGAGAGAGTGAAATTAGCTAATTTTAGTTCAACGCCTTGGTGATAAAGAGAATCATTTAATAATCAAAAACATCAATATATGTGTGAATTAAAAATATATGTGTATTTAGGGCATATTATTTCATATCAACATGTTCATAGTCACCTTTAATACATCTATATACATATTTTCCAATAAGTCTATAAATCTATGAACTATACAGAATATGCAACAGTCAGTGTTGTGTTATAAATGTAATAATTTATAATTCAAGAGACAAATGTTGAAATACGATTGAGATATAAATGGACTTCATATATACAATACAAATACAATTATTTTTAATTACACAAAATTTGCTTCTGTAGGCTCAGTGTAAGTGTTCATGTAAACTGATTTCGTAAATGAGTTCAAATCTGTTATTTTATATGGAGGACTAAACAACGTTACTATACCAAAAGAAAGTTTGTCAACTTGTTAAGTTACACCAGGGGCGATTCACAAACGAACGGCACTTCAATGCGACGGCAGAGGTAACCGCACAAACACGCCGCTCAGTACTATTTTAAACGGACTGTGGTGCGAATTATGTTGTAGTAAATCTATAAACTTAACTATATTGACAGGTTTCAAAGTGTTCTTTTCTCAGTGTTCCTGTTAAGATATGCCAATATAGTTAAGTTTGTAGATTTAAGTGCATTGTTATTGGCACCAGTAACAAATTTACAAAGAACATGTCATCGATACAAACATGTTACCTCCGCCGCGGCGCACAGTGCGTCAGTGAGGCGAGGGCCACTCGCGGCGTGCGACCTGTGCGCTTAGCGGGCTGCGTGCGACCAATCACAGCGCTCGCTCTTACGGGCGCGTCTTGCGATTGGTCGCAACTTGGCGCGCCGCGAAGCCCGCAGGCGGTCGCTGCGGCGCACTCACCCGGGCTGCTCCTGGTCGGAGTCCGCGTTGTCATCACCCTCCTCCTCGTCGTTCTGGCCGCCTGCAATAGTACGTTAGTACAAGATTTGCTCGCTCGCGTCGTTTTCACACTTGAACATCAGAGTAAAATGGATCTTATGGATATTCTGTTATACTATAATTATTGAATTCTTTATTGCACACACAAAAACAAAATACAAAGATTGACACTTTGATTTGCGATTCTAAAGGAGCTCGGGCTCCAGTTGTTAGGGAAACTGGTTTGCTACTGCAGCGCGGAGCGCGACTTGGGATCTATGATCCCAGACATGCGCCCCCAGACGCGCAATATTGTCAGCTCTGTTTTAAGCCAAATATAATAAAAATAAAAAACAGAGCTGGCATTTATTAATTCCAAGATCGCCAAGGAAGTGCATTGTGATATTAGGTTGGAGCTTCAAATATTTTGATCATTTGGACTATACAGAGTTGAGTATTGCGTGCTTGGATGATATTTATAAGCTTGACATTTTGATCTAGCAGCGCCCTCCGCGGGGAGTGGAAGCAGTACTCACGGGCGCGGCGCGTGTAGTGGCGGCGCGCGGGCGGCGGGCGCTCGTCGGGCGCGTCGGTGAGCAGCGAGTGGCGGTAGGCCAGCAGCGGCGCCCACTCCTCGCCCCACTGCACGGCCGTGAAGCGCGACTCCGCGTACTGCAACACGCGAGCGGTACCCGCGGGTCAATGCCAGCTCCGCTCTGTATGCTTCGCTGTACCGTAAAACCGTAAAATGCTGATGCTGATGTACATCAGTACAGTTTATTACGGTCTTTAACATAGCCCTTGGGAACGAAACGTCTGTTTTCCCGGGATGATACTATGTAAAAAATTGCTAAAGTTAGGACAAACAAAGAAACAAAGACTCCTTTGCATTTATATTATTAAGTATGGGTCATTAAGTATGCTGTACATTTTTTTAAATAATTAATGAATAAATATACTACGACAATATAGCTATCTAGACCCAAAGTAAGCGTAGCTTTTGTTATGGGTACTAAGATAACTAATCAATATTTTTTTGTTTAACATACATTCATGTTCGTCACACAAACATTTTCCAGGTCCAAATCGAACCGACACCTTGGACTAAGAAAGTTGGGTCGCTGCCCACTGGTCTAATCGCAACAAACATTTTACCGGAGAACCGGCTGCGGGCCCCAAATTTTTCGAAGTTCCATGCGTTTCAAGGAATTACATATCAACGTTGAAGGAAAAGATCGAGAGCAAACTTGCATGCTCGAGAGTTCTCTATAATGTTCTCAAGGGCGTGTGAAATAAGAATAATTTGGAAGGCCAAACAGATTCCACTCCGCCAGAAATAATTGAGGCACGAATCGCGAGTGTCTGTCGCCACCAAAATCTTGAGAGCGGTCTACGAAACTTTCAGTAAAAAACCAGAAAAATGTTCATCAGTAATTTTCTGAGAATGCATTAAAAAGTTTAGCCTATTTTATTTACTCGGAAGTGTGATGAAAAATATCGTATGAAAGACATTTTTATTGATCATTACACTCTCGGCTTCCTTATCGAGCTCGCTGACGGCTTGCGCGTTTAATTCGACTGCAAATGCAATGTAGCACACTCGTATCGCAATCCACTATTGAATAAGAGGCAGGAGCACGGGCCCGACGGCTGCGCGCGCGCACCTTGAGCACGGTGCGCTTGTCCTGGCGCAGCAGCTTGCCCGAGAACTCGGCCAGCGGCTCCAGGAACAGCAGGTGCGGCGGCGGCGCCAGCGCGGGCGCGGCGGTCGCGTCCAGCGCCGCGAAGGCCACGCCCGCGCGGTGCAGCGCCGTCAGCGCCTCGCGGTTCTTCACGGCGTCCAGCCCGAACATCACCGAGAAGCGCTTGGCCAGCTCCTGCGCAGTTAACCAATTTTTAGGGGAAGTACCACTACCACGCTTGTTCCTGCCGCGAAGCAGAATTGTTTAATGCCGTGCTCCGGTCTGAAGGACGCGGGAGCCGGTGTGATTGCAGGTGCATGAGGCTTAACACCTACGTTGTTTGCAACAATAAAGAATGGCCACATCGAGCATTGCGGTCGGCCGCACGTAGAGCGCAAATGTCGCCGCGTAAGCTGGACGCGCTGGTTTGACCTCGACTTAAAAGGTCTAAATGAAATTATGATTTAACTGAAAATAAACCGGGCGCGTACCTTGAGCTCCAGGAAGTCGGGCAGCTGGCGCGTGGGCGCCGGGTGCTTCTGCAGCATGTCGCAGAACAGCGCCTGCATGGCCAGCTGCATGGTGATGGCGCAGTTCAGCTTGTTGATCTCGCGCGCCTTGCTCAGCGTGGCCTTGATGATGTCGCCGTAGTCGTTGTAGCACTGCAACGGCCTCGGTCAGTTAGCACGCTCCACCCCGAAGCCGAAGGGTAAATGCTCTCTCTCTTTTATGAGACAGAAGGCTTGTAGCCAGCAGTGAGGCACGGAAAGGCCGAGGAGGATGATTTACTGTGCATTCAACTCAAGGATGAGTTCGGGTCGGCTCGGCAACAACAGAGAAACGGTTTCCTCGAGGCTTCTATAATAACTAAAGATCCTTAGAAACCATAAGCCGGCGCTCATGTGCGCCTGGCCTGAGTCTCAATGCGTGCATCGTGGAACGAAAGTGCAGTAATCTTAATGAATTCACAGTGATCAGCAACAGAAAAACTAGAAGAGCTAATCCGGTAGATGATTAATATGTAAGATCATGACCGAAAGGGGCTGGATCCTCGATACCTTGATGTAGTGCTTGAAGACGTCAGCGGCGCGGCGGATGGGCGCCACGTTGTACACGATGAGCTTGCAGTAGGCCGCCAGGAAGTTGCGCCGCTTGTGCAGCTCCTCGATACGTCTCTCGTCTTGACCGTCTGCAAGGCGCGGCGCGTGAGGGCGGGCGCCACTGGCTTCCAGACACACGTGGTGCTTCCGTTGTTCGAAGCGTTCCAAACGAGTACAGTGTAATCCGTTTATTAAGACGTAGTCGTAGTGCGTCGTTCGGTTTTAATACAAAATTTAAGGAATATTATTGCTATAGCTTTGCCATTAGGCTTAACACGAGTCGTTACATCGGCGATCTATCTACCAGTAATGTCATCATTTTCAACGACGGAAATTGCCAAAAAATACGTAAGTTCGTTTTAAACTGCCTGTTCAGTTTAGCAACATCGACTAAAAAATTAGCGATGGCGATGCGATGCCTTTCCCCTGGGGGTCGCCGTTGGTGTCTTGAATTTGTTTTGTAGCTATGGCAAGAATAACAAGTTCTTACAAATGAAATAATTTGTCTAAGAAGAATTAACCGTTCATATTTACAATATTTAATCATTACAAACGAATTCTACTGCACTTCGAAACCAAAATATGTTTACGGATGTCTAGAAGCCAGTTCGTGGTACGTCATAGTGACAAGCTAAGAAGTTGGAGTGTCGAGTGACACGCGCTAGTCAGAAGCCGGAGGCCGGTGGTCGAGTCAATCGGTCTAATTGATTCGCCACCGGTGACTCAACGCCATACATCTCACGCAGCTAGTTTACGTTATATGAATCATGCATCACTACGGTCAAAACTACTCTCACAGGAATAACAAGCGTCAAATGTCTCCGTTTGTCATCGCATTAGTGCGTACGTGGCCCGCGACCGGGCCGGGCCGGCCGGGCGGGCGGGCCTATGCCAAGATGGTTGTTATTTCCCAAGCTTTAGTCTCGAGTCGCAGAGTATGACAAACCTCAACCGATGTTAAAAAGAAATGCAGAAAAACAAGAACGATGATGTAATTTGCAACAAAAAGGATGGCAAGGATGGCTCATCTGAAACACGCCGCTCCACCGCCTACGGGAAAGCTCCGCGCGGGCGCCGACAGCCGGCGGCGGGGCGGCGCGTGCCGATGGGCTCGCCATAGCACTAAGACGCATGCTCAGAAACCACGAACTCTTCAAGTGTTAATAAAATAAAAGGGCGAGCCGAAATCGGCGGCGAGCGCGGCGCTCCGCGGTCGACTTCGGATCGATACGAAGAAGCGGCGCGACAATTTTCCCTTAGTAATGTTAGGCGGGGCACGGGGCGGCGAGGACGCGCGGCGTTCGCTCGGATCGAGACAAAAATATGCATTATCATCGGCGCGGCCGGCCCGCCCCGCCGGCCGCGCGCGGCGGGGCGGGCCGCGGCATTACTAAGGCAAAATGCGCGCTCGAGTGCGAGCGAGAGCGACTGCTTACCGGCGAGGTCCCGAGGCGCCGCCGCGCGCGACATGCAACCAAACCACGCACGTTACGCGCCGCCCGGCGCCGGCCCATCGGCCGGCACGCGGACCGCGCCCCCGTACCTCCTGGGCGTTCGGTTGTAACGAAAATAATGCATATTTTTTCTCATCGTTACATCTGCCTAGCGCACGAGTGAGCGACGGTGGCGACGAGGCATCTCGAAATTATACCCGGATGAAAGCGTACCAAAAATTCAACTGATTAAAACCTTGCACGACATCGTCGACCCGCCTGGGGCGACCCTTCGTACGATAATTTCACCTCTAATATTGACTGGGCCCTCGACATAGACTTGTAGAAACTAGACTCAACAGAATAATGCAGTCAGGACTTGATCTCTTTAGTACTGCTAAAAACAAGATGATTCTTAATGATGGGTGGGGGCAAGCGATTCGTAGAAAATGGGAGAGTTTTATAAACTCTTATAACGATCGCACGAGGTATTATCACTGATGAAGCATGGGATCTAAATACATGTGTATTAAGTCGACAGTACATTGCCCCAAAATGCGGGCTAAAACGCATTTTTACGTACGGTACGGTTACAATGCTGATATAATGGTGTCAGCAGCACCCGTCGACTGCATCGGAAATGCCAAATAAACAAGGGTGATACACCCGCATTTGTGTGGCGCTTCCGATGTCTATGAGATTTCGGTGGCACGTCGATGCAGTCCTTTCTCTCGGCGGAAGTGTAAAATCCACTTTATAAGTAAGTTTTTACACTCCCTAATTTACAAGTGGGTTTTTAAAAATGTTCACAAAACCATACAGCCGCCAACCCCACAGTAATCCAACGTGTTTTACATATTTACAGGAATCGAGGATCACATTTATGTATAGTCTCTTAAGAAAATGGAATTTAGGGCGGATACGTAATATCGGGAGGATATCGGTGTGTGAATATTGTGTGTAGTGTATATAATATTCGGCTCAATAAGGTTTCATAATATTACATTTGAATTGTTAAGGAATGTATGATGGAAGTAAGTATGCCTATCAGTTTTTAGGAAGGTTTTTAGTTTTGTTCGAGCACGATGAACAAGTGTGTCGAGTCCTGCACCGGGCCGTCGTGCGTCGGTCGCGGTGCGCGCGGGCGGTCGGTACCGTAGTTGTGGTGCACGAACACGAACTCCTGCACGAAGTCGTTGAGCAGGTCGCACAGCGCCGCGTCGGCCTCCAGCGCCAGGCGCCGCGCGCCGCCCGCCGCCGCCGGCGCCTCCGCGAAGAAGATCAGCAGGTCGCACAGGCTCGTGTAGGCCTGCAACACGCCGCGGCACCATGGGGACGGGACACTTCACGGGCAATGTAGAATTTGTTACTTTTACGATTCTATTAGAGTATTAGTCGGCTGATTTTACTGAAAACGTCGACCGATCGCGACCCGCGGTGGCGGTGGGGCGATCGATCGACGAAAAGGCATCGACGGGGATGACGTTGGCAAGTGTTAGAATGTTTTGTCTCATGCTCACTGGCCCCCTTCAATAACGAGATATACCTCCTCGCGCAGCTCCGGCGTGGCGCCGGCGCGCACGATGTCGCGGCAGTGCTGCGCGTAGGCCAGCAGGCGCTCGCGCAGCGCCGCGGCGTCGCCCGCGCGCTCCTCCAGCTCGTGCAGCGACCACAGCACGGAGTAGAAGCACGCGCGCACCACGTACACCAGCGCCTGCGCGGCACGGCCCGGGGTTTCATACATGTTTACATCATTGTGAGGGAAATTGAAAATATCATACACACACACGGGTTCTTCATTTTTGGTCTCGCACATGCTTTCCGCGGCCGATCTATAGTTATATATTAAATCTATGCTTTTAATGCTGGGTGACGATCTGAAAATGTTGACGCTGTAATGTCAGTCACATGAGGATTAAAACCTACGGCTCAGATTGATGGACACGGCGACTCGTTACAGGTTACAGGCCTTGCATGCCCTGCAAAGTGTTATTCTGACTATAGAGCATGGTTTCCCATTACCCATCAAATGGGCCATCAGCTTAATACTTCAATTAATACTATAAAAAAAACAGTTCTCTCGAGATATAGAGGAAAGTATTCTAAGTGCTTCGGCCAACACGCAAAATTTGAAATGTCTGTCGTACGAAGTTCTCAAATGATGACATTTATTTATCGATAAACACGCTAGTTGTTCAGTTGAAAGCTTCCAATGAACTGATTCAGCGTTACCGATCCACACTCAATGCATACAATGGAGTTTGTGATGTAAGTGGGAACAAACAATTTATAATTCAGAGTTGAAAGCGAAAAGTCATATTCTCCATTGGGATTTCAACAATCAACGCCTTCGGGCAGCGTTAACTGACAAATTTGTTTAAGAGTAGTTCTCGTCAAGATAGCCAGGTACCTGCGCGGGCATCTGCGTCTCGCTCTGCTTGACGCACTTGGGCAGGTCCTCGAACAGCGAGTCCCAGATGTTGGTGTCGTTGAGGTTGTGGCACATGTACATGATGGACACCTTGCGCAGCGAGTTGATCACGCTGAACACCTCGTCCGCGTCCGGCGTCTCGCCCTGCGGCCAATGGCGCGAGCGCCTCACTCAAGAAGGGGCTCGGCTCCCTACTTCATTCGAACCGATCCGTCGAAAGCTTCTCGCATAGTTAAGTAGGGAGTCGAAGGTCATAATTATATATAAAGCGACTGATACTGAAGTTACGAGAAATTGATATAAATCCCACGGCAATGTTATTTTTGATGCCACAAATGACGTTACGAAGACATGAAATGTTTCCGCACCCCCTCGACGAGGCTGCGGTAGTCGTCCATGGCCTCCTTGTAGCGGTTGACGCACATGTCGGTGACGGTGGCGCGCGCCACGTTGCAGCGCGTGTACACGGCGTGCTGCTCGCCGCACAGCAGCTCGAGCGTGCGGCCGCACGTCTCCAGCACCTCGGCCTCGGTCTGCGCCTTCACCACCTCGCGCAGCTTGCCCAGCAGCAGCGACAGGTTCTGCGCCGAGCCGCTCATATAGCCCACTGGGTTATACGCCAATTCATTTCAAAAGATTTATTTTCAAATCAAGAAAACAACGTAGACGGATAGGAACTTCCACGATATTAATCACCTTTTTTTCTAACTTAATTAATTGTTATTGACGTGACAACGTCTTATAAATTGGTTTGCCGGGTGACACTCCAAGAAACTGCGTTACGCTCCGCTCACGTTATGCGCTCACAATGAGAGCGAGTGAGAGGCACGCGTCCCTTCCACTCGGGCATGGTTAGCCCGCCTAAGAGCGAGAGAGACAGACATAAAAAGTAAAAGGTACGCGTCCCTTTGTAGTAAACGCTGTTTCATTGTACGCAAATGTATTGCAAGTTATTGTATGTATATTTGTATATAAATACGTATGTATGTGTAAAGGTAAAAATAAAATTTTGTTAATATGAAGTTCAGTGCGAGATTCTTTGTATAAATTAATGTTTTAAATATAATTCTTTGTATAAATAAATGTTTTAAATTGTTACTATTATTTCATCCTTCTTCCTACTATACGAATGAATATTCACATTAAAATTATCTTACCACTCAAAGTCGTTGTCACGTAAAACTTTCGCCCGTATACCGACTTTACAGGCAACCAATTTTGTTTTTTTTTTAATGCTAATTTTCCATAATGTACTATTTTTCACAAATAGCCTTTACTCGCTAAATCCGTTTTTAACGTGGTCTCATTTTAAGTAAAACAAATGAAACTTTAAATAACAAAACAAGTGTAGTGAGTAGATTTTAAAATATTTGTTTTCTGTGTTCCGCTAAATACGCCGGTGTGTATAGTTAGGACTTTATTATTGTTTTTGAATTTCACTGGTTCGTTTTATAAAATAAAATAAATATGAGCACAAATTGTGGTTATGCGCAAACAAAACTGTCACGACTTTCTCACTTTTAATCCTATTCCGCATACGAAATGGAACAGACGAAACAGCAGATACACGAGGTTAAAGAGATGGCGTTATTTTGTTGAAAAATAGCACATTATATTACAAAAAAATGCATACGTATAATATAAAATGCATATGAATAGAAATAAAGCAGACTCGTGTCAACCTTATATAAAAAAATTAAACATCCTAACTCTTCTGTCCCATATAAATCTGCAAATTTATGAAAAATAATTTACTTTTTTACACTAAAATACGCAATATCTATAAATATAGTTAACCATCTGTAAGATTTTACTAGAAACACTGAAAATGTAAATGAATTTATTTAATAAAATATTTAAAAAAACCCTCATAGAGCAATGCTTTTACTCCGTAAATATTAGTTTAGATTTTCAGCATCCCCAATAAAATCGGTTTCTCTACTATACGATGATTTATTCGTGTTTTGAAATTCAAAAAATTTTTTGGTTACATATGGTACATTATAAAATTAAATTTATTTTAAATATTGTATTATAAATGTATGATAACGACTAAGACCCCTGGGAAGGTATCTTTGCATCGTTTGAGTCCATGTAGGATTGTGGTGCATCGATAATGAATTGGTTGTTAATTTAATATAATTTTAATTGTTTCTTGAAAACTATTTATTAACTGTTTAATAAAATATCTGGCAAATATGAATTTATTGTTATCAAAAGTTTAATTATTTACCCACTTTATAACTATTTACCGTAACATGTGACGTTATGTATTGTGCTGAATAAATTGAAATAGCAATTGAATAGAAATTCCAAAACACAGGACTGTGTATGGCACTGACGCAACATCAGTGTGTCTGCTCACCCCCTCCTGGCGCTGTGTGGTGTAGAGCTCCAGGTCGAAGTACTGCGGGATGGCCACCAGGTTCGTGAGCTTCTCGGGGTCCGCGCCGAACTTGTCCAGCAGCGCCGGCAGGGTCACCATGAAGTGCGTGGTCATCTTGGCGCGGTCGTCGCTCACCGTCTGCGGCAACACAACATACGTCTAAATGCCCCTCAACTACATTTGTCCCGGAGTTGGCACGTAATTGCTGGTAAAGATAACCTTATTTATATATAAACAAGTTACTTCATCATCGTCAACTTCATTACATTCAAACTTAGAAACGAATTCAATTAATTAGAATTATATTTACATTCGAGGCTAGGAAATATAATAAGTAATGTAATAAAATAACTACCTCACTAGGTGCAATTGATTTTATATGAAACTCCAAATCTTAGCATTGGGAGAGCTGAGCAACTGAATGTGGAATTTGTATGTGTAAGGTGGCAGTGTCCCAAAGACATGCAACTGTTTAAACGATTTTTCATCTCACGTCAATCATCATCATCACATCACCCATTAACGGCCCACCACAGGACACGGGTCTCCTCCAGTGCGGATTAGTGGACTCCACACATGAGAACATTATGTAGACCTCTCAGGTATGCAGGTTTCCTCACGATGTTTTTCTTCGACGTTGGCACTCTTAACTGGCTGTCACCCAAGCCATTCGCTTGAAATTTCGTTATGTTTCGTACATTTCTGTTCAATACGGTTTGGAACACCCTCCACGCTGCTATATTTTCTAAGTAAGTAGAGTAATATTGTTCTTGAACATCCTGATGATAGATTTATAATCATAGGGGATTTCAATATTGGTCAGGCCCAGTGGACTGATTCGAAGGAGTCAATGAACCTTTACTGTGACATATCTAATCCTTTAATTGAGTCCCTTTCGTCTTTCTTATCCTTTAATAGTCTACAACAGTTTAACTCAATAAGAAACGACAAGGGTAGGATTCTAGATTTGGTGATTGCTAATTTTAAGTGTAATGTTTCCACCACTGATTTTTGTTTGGCTGCCATTGATCGTCATCATCCGGTGCTAGATATAGAGTTTCTTGTTAGGTCGGAGCCACAACTTAGTTCTCAACCGCGGGTTGTACGCTTATTTCATGCTGCCGATTATAATGAAATTAATTCAGCTCTTGCCGGTATCGATTGGATTGATATTTTAAATGTGGGGAATATTGATATGGCTGTATCATGTTTTTATGATATAATAAATGATATTATACAAAAGTATATTCCATCTAAAAAAGTTTACGATAATAATAAGTATCCTATGTGGTTTAGTAGGCCTCTTATTAAGATAGTTAATGAGAAACTTAAATTCCACCGTAAATGGAAGCTATACGGTAATTTTGATGACTATGACACCTTTTCCCTCCTAAGATTGCGGCAAAAGAATATGCAAGAAACATGTCTAATCTCTTACCGTCGTCGTGCTGAAGAAAAAATTCGTATTAATAGTAAATATTTTTGGAGCTATGTTAAGTCTAAGAATAATATTTCTTATTTTCCTGATACGATGTATTTTGGTAATCAGTCTTCATCCCAAGGTAGTGTGATTTGTGATTTGTTTAATAAATACTTCCATTCTGTTTTTGAATCTGACGGGTCTACTAGCGCTCCAGAAGAAACAGAATGTAACAACACTGTAAATTTGAACTCTGTAAATATTTCACCTTCATTAGTATCTTTATATTTAAAAGAAATAGACGTTACTAAAGGCACCGGTCCTGATGGTATACCACCAAAATGTTTTACGAGAATGTCGCATCCACCTATCCGTCGCGTTGTCTGTTCTCTTTAACTTGTCATTAAATATGGGCAAAATGCCACACATCTGGAAGAAATCATTTATCATACCAGTCTATAAGTCTGGTGACAAGCACAACATTGAGAATTATCGCCCAATCTCGAAACTTTCTATAATACCCAAGTTGTTTGAGAAAATAATTTATGACTCCATATATAGTAGAGCCCGACCTCGCATAATTAATGAGCAACATGGCTTTGTTAGTAAAAAATCAACTGAATCTAACTTGTGTGAGTTTATTGATCAAATTATTTTAGCTATGGATAGTGGTTACCAAGTGGATTGCATTTATACTGATTATTCGAAAGCATTTGACAAAATTAGTCATGAGTTGCTTTTAGTCAAATTATTTAAGTTTGGTATTCATGGTGACCTACTCCGTTGGGTTGAGTCCTATTTGCGTGATAGGAGCCAAGCAGTCGCCGTTAAAGATTTCTGTTCATCATTCATGCCTATAACATCAGGTGTCCCGCAAGGGTCACATCTTGGTCCTCTCTTCTTTGATATCTTTATAAATGATGTTGCCCAAACTTTTTCAAATTCTAGTTGTCTTCTATACGCTGATGATAATAAAAATTTTAAAATAATTATCAACGAAGCTGATTGTGATGCCCTACAATATGATCTTGATAAATTGTGTGCATATTGTCACTTGAATCGTTTACAGCTAAATGTAAGAAAATGTAACGTTATTTCATTTTCACGTAGAAATAAGAATTTAATCACAAGGAATTATTATCTTAATAATATATTAGTCGAAAGAGTACATTTTATATGAGATTTAGGGGTTACACTTGACTCTAAATTAACATTTAAAACCCATATTGAGGATATTGTTTCAAGGGCTTACCGTCTATTAGGTTTTGTCATGAGAGTTGGAAGAGAATTTGAAAACTATAATACTCTTATACTTCTTTTCAATTCTTTGGTTAGACCATTATTGGAATATTGCTCTGTTGTTTGGAATCAGAGATACAATATTTATATTAATATGTTAGATAACTTGCAAAACAAATTGTCTAAGCACTTGAGGTATCGTTTTTGGGATCCAGGCAGAATCCATTTACTTCAGACTGTCTGAAACCCCTCCAGGCTCGTCGACAGGTTCGTAATATTGTTTTTTTGTTTAAAATTTTAAGGAATGAAATTGATACTCCAAAACTACTTAGTAGAATTGGTTTTGTTTGTCCAAAGAATATTATATCTAGGCGAAAATCCCCTCCATTTTATTTGCCCTTAGTCAGATCAAAATACGCTCTTAATAGTTACATTTATAGAGCTACTCAAAGCTATAATAATAATTTCTCGGATTTAGATTTATTTAATCTTACTCTTGCTCAGTTAAAAAAACATCTTTATTCTAAATTCTAACTTCTAATTGTTCTACGTAAATGTTCTACTTATGTTTTCACATATCCACTTGGATTGGATGGATATTGTTAATAAGGGTATTCCCTTATTTACGTTATCTGTCAATAATATGTGTTTATACATATTCTAAAGTTTCATAATTATGTTATAAGTTTGCTGTCAATTTTAATGTATTTCGTTAGATTTATTAGCGGCTACTTAATTGGTGTATGTGTCATTTTCTTTGTACTAATTTTAAGTATTAAGTATACTGTTTGGGCCTTAATACATAAAATAAAATAAGTATCTTCAAGGCAAAAACACATCAGGCTTGATAGTCGGCAAGCTTACAGCATAAAAACACATCCATTAATATGAAACAGCTTTTTGGAGAAGTTGCTTAACCCTCTGAGGCTATAAGACGTCTATTGGCAGGAGCTCACCTTGGCCTGTTCCTTTGACAGCACCTGGTGGTGCTTGCGCGAGGCGCCGCGCCCCACCGGCGGCTCGCCCGTGCTGGACTGGCGCACGCAGCACACCATCAGCTCGATCAGCGACGACTCCTGATTCACAGTGGCACGACATTTTACCAGTTATATACGAAAACCGCTTTCTTATCCTTTGTGGAGTACTGTAAAATAATGTTGAAAAAGAGCAATCTGCTGAGTTTCTCGCTGGCTTCTTCTAGAATCTGCCTTCCAAACTAATGGTGGACTTGACTTTTCAAAAGTGCTTACAAACTATTTGAAATAAATGATATTTGTGATAATATTGTTATAGAAACCCAGTAGCTTTCCTACTACAAAACTAAGCGGTCCTACATTTTAGAGCTTATTGGATTAGAGCTGGCTTTACACTACCCCAGCACGTCCCACGTCCTGATGTTCACAACAAGTTCATAAATTATATCTAAGAGCCATTTTAATTATGTCAACTTTCACACAGAAAACAACCACATTGAAATAGTATCATCCATTTGGAAACTTGTCCCGTTTCGCAGACGCAGGACTGAACAACTGCCATTACCAATTTTATAGTTAAAATATTTCGGGTAATGTAATTGAATTATTCAATTCAAATGTAGATTGATAGTATAAAGATAATACATTACTAAAAATATATATTCAGGGCGACCAACGAGGGGTTGATACGTGTAGCTTGGAACAATTTTTCGTATTAATCGTTCATGCTTACTTGTCTATTATCCAGTGCCTCCTCGTCCGGGCCGGCTTCTTCCAGCAGCAAATCAGTCATGCACTCCCAGTCCTTCATCATTGGGTTGGATTCTATCAAGGAATCCACCAGGTAGGCGCCGTGCTCATGAAGCTGGGGAGAGAACCGGAAAGTTGTACATTCTAGCATGCACTCATGGGCAAGTTGGCACAATATCATCGACCCATTATAGTCTAATATTCGACTGCTAGACGCGGGCGTCCGCACGATAAGAGGCTGTTTCTATTTTCATACCGAAGTCTAGTCTAGGTTTAGAAGCGTCTTCATCTATTTCACGCACCATACACGCGTAAACCCAAATTTAATCATATATATTCTAAGATTTTTTTTAACCCTATTTAACAAGTAAAGTTGAGTGTTTCTTTATATAAACGGTGTTGTTTGCGTGTTACCAGAAATACTCGACAACTTTTTATGAGGTGTCTTTCTATACATCACAACGGGTGTCATTTTTGTAGCTAAGTTTCCAAAGTACAAAAAAGGCGTCAAGTTTCAAATGATTTGTGGTGTCATTTCCGACGTTTTTAAGGCCATTCACTACGAAAAGTCGTCTATTTTAAAATCAAAGTTGGCCTTCCTATTTTAGTTTTAATTCAAATTTTGTAATTTTCGCCATCGACTACGTAAATGCCATTCGTGTTGTAGTCCCAGTATACCCAGCGCACTGACCTCGGACTCGATGAAGAACTGCACGAGGTCGCGCACGAGCGGCGTGTTGGGCAGGCGTTGTTTGCCGCGGCGCGAGCGCGTGGGCGCCGCGTCGTCGCAGCGGAACAGGCGCACGTTGAGGAACTCGCCCGCCGCCGCCGCCACGCCGCGCCACGACGAGTACACCAGCTCGTACACGTTCTCGCAGTCCTTGTCCGTCAGCACGTCCGGGTGCATCCTGTATGCCGTCGGTACTAACTGTGGGCGCTCGGCTCCCTCACTGGAGATTGCCTTCATTTTATCTCTCTCAGTACAACTCACTAATATGGTCACCGTATTATACCATTCATTGCGATCGTTTAGAAGCTGTTCAAAAAAAATTTTTACGAATATTGTCATATCGACATCACTTCGGCCGTAAACGTACAACTTACCATGACAGGCTTGTACACTTTGGGATGCAAAGCTTGCAATTTCGTCGAATATACTTTCATTTGATCTTCTTATACGGTTCTCTCTTGCTCTCGCTCATTACTATAAATACTCGCGTTAATACCAGATTAAAATATTTTAAACCATTTGCCCTACAAGAACCAAGTGTCTACAAGAACAATACTTCCTTTTACAATCCCATCGTTCGCATGTGCCGCCTTTATAATGATTTAGTATAAAGTAATCACAATATTGACATGTTTAACAAAAGGATAAATATTTTTAAAAATCAAGTTATTAAGCACTATTCCACATAATCTTTAGGGAAATAATATATATATTATTATTTAAGTGTTTCTTTTTTTTTAATTTAATTCCAAGTTGTGTACACATACTTTGGGTTGTAGCTTAGAACAAAGCTTATTATTACTTATATTTAGATCTACTTTTGGTTATTACCTGTTTTGTGAACCTAATAACAATAAACTTCTGCATACCCTTTGCATACCCTCTATGCACGCCACTGACTGTAACCCATGGCGTGCCTCACATGCCGCAAGCACGTAATGCACTGATTGAGGGAGCTGGCCAACATTATCATCGGCATAGCTAAGGTTGTTCACATAGATATACTCTGTCTATATACTTATTTTTGTATTTATGTATTCCAATGCTTTAAATCTTTTATAACAGATGCTGAAACAGTAAACTTATTAATAACCAATTATAATATCATCCAAGCGGATGATGTAACGTTGTACTGTATTTTATAATATTCCTTTGTTTTTTTATGCGCAAAGAGTTTCCTCAACAGACAGCTACATTCTCAACACTATGTCATAATATTTGAATGAATTTTAAAACAGAGAACATTGTCATTCACGCGCGTTTCACTACCAGAACGCCGCACCCCGTTAAAATGAAGTAGGCGATTCAAATCCCTGCCATTATTCTTCGATATTTTTAACATCGCGATCGGGACTTAATAATATATATTCAAGTGGATTATTCGTTCATTAAAACTTAGATTATGTACAGTCATGTATAATAAGCAGTTTGAACGTTAGCAGGAAGCCACCTGTTTCGAAATCTTTAATATAGAGTTCATATTATGGGTACTAAAGTTTTGTATGCAAATGTTTATAAGTAGATATTAAAACACTCGTTTGATATTGCTATAACGGAAGAAACACAACTTGAATTAATACATACAGAAATGTGAGAGGCGATTATCCAATAGCTGTACTAATATATTATTGCATGTTTTTTTTTTAATTGCTGAAGAGAACATTCTTGTTTTAACACCCCTTATTATACAACAGTTGCATAAATAACTGAACAAGGTTTTTTGTCAAATTAAGTTAACATGACGCTTTGTAAATGCTATGTGCATTAACATAGCATAAGCATGCATAGATTCGGCTAGTTCATGTCACAGCTCGATGGATCTTGCAGCTAATACTCTCATGTCTCTCTTCTTAATCGTTTTTTCTCTTTCTAACTGACATTTTAGTTTTCTAATCGCAAGTCGTGGCAGTCTCTACAATATAACATTAATATGTTGCTCACTTGAGGATGGCGATGACGAGGCGCACGGCGTGCACGGCCACGTCGGTCTCGCGGTCCAGCGACATGGACACGATGCGGTCCTTGAACTTGGACGTGAACAGCTCCAGCTTGCCCTTCAGCTCCTCGCACTCGTACAGCGGCTGCAGCGCCTGCAGGCAGCGCAGCCGCACCTCGCCCACCTGCGGGGGGGTGGGGGGTTGGGGGGTTACTCCTGCGCGCGGCCGGGGCGCCGCCCCGCGCGACCCACCTTGTCGTGAAGGGTCCAGCCGATGTACTTCAGGTACAGGTCGTCCAGGAAGTGGGCGGGGAACTTCTCCATCCAGTTGCCGATCTCGGACATGGTGATGGCCCGGATGTCCGGCAAAGTGTCCCTTTGGAAAATTTGTTATTAATTGCATTTCTATAGGTGATCCAGTTCATTTTCGATGCCGTACTGACGGCTTAACTCGCGTGAATTTCGTGCGAGATTGCCCGACTAGTTATTGCACTTCGAAATTGAAATTAACTAAATTATCGCATGTTTATACTCTAAAATAATTTAAAGTCCACTTTGTCTTACTTGTAAAGTACAACAAAATTAAAAACCCCAATAATACAACCCAAATAAACACAATAATAATGGATTCACCAATATACGTTATAAATGCGAAAGTGTATTTGTTTGCCCTTCCTTCACACCCTAACTGAAGGCTACTTTCATCCCAGGAGAACAAACAGTTCGCTATTTAAAAAGAATGCGGGCAGAACGGAACAGGATAACATATCGGTTCGGCGGGCCCCGGCTGCTGGCTCGGATAGGTCGGGTCGAGAGGAAGCGCCGCCTCACCTGTAGCGGTGCACGAACACGGACTTGAACATGTAGGACAGCATGTTCTTGATCTCCTCCATGTTCTCCTCCAGCTCCTGGCGCTTGGCCACCAGCACCTCGAGGCGCTCGCTGGCGCGCTTGTCGCGGCCCTTGAGCCGCTCCGCCTCGTACTGGCGCAGGCAGTTGTCGCAGTTCACGCTGGTCAGCAGCGCCACGTCCACCAGCGCCGTCATCAGCTTCATCACTGCGCACGGCGGCACGCTCAGCCAGGCCCGCTCGGCCGGCGGCCAGACCGAGGTCTGCCGGCCGAGCGGGCCGAGTGCTGGCTAAACCTTACAAGATAGATTCAAATAATGTACTACAGAATTTAATTATGGATTACTCCAAATTCAAATTGCCCAGTATCTACATTGCACCCGTGCTAAGCCAGGGCGGATTGCTAGGACAAATATTGTGCCAATGTCTAATATGAACATAAATTGGTAGTTGGTAGGGGCACATAAAGGTAAATTTTTCAAGAAAACTATTAGGTGACTTAGCTTTGCAAGATATTAATTATAGCAGCTATAAAATTACACTAAGGCATTTTTTTTAGAATGTATCATGCTAACAAAATTTAGGGACAATGAACAGGAAGTGTATGAAGCAAATTTGCTTGTTCTTGAGGCTTGATTGGGCCGACGGCCATAATGGCAGAACATTGCTAATTAAAATAATGATGCAGCTATATTAGTACAACATTTAATCCACCAATACTGACCAGCCAATGTTGCAGTATGTCTGAAGGCCCTCACTTGCGAGTCAGACAAGCCCGTGAGCAGTGAAATGATATTGTCCATGAGGTACTGGTCATAGATGATAGAGTACTGACACATCTTCACCAGCGTCTGTATGAACTCACAGAAGTTGGACCTAAACTTTTTCCATGTTTGCCCTGACATAATCAGGGGGTATTCTCCACTTTCCTGTAAACAATAATAATGATTAACAATAATTTAGTTTTAGTTTAGGTGTCATTTATGCAAATGACATCCAGATAGGTTATTGACTGTGCAAAGGCAAGCTGTACTCATGTCATCAGTTACTACTGCAATAAAATATATAAATAACATTATTACATACACAATGTAAGATATCAATGATATAGTAGCTGAAAATGTAGTTTCTAAAGGTGAAAGCGTGACCGGCAGTTATTGTTGCAATATTTTAAACTATTCTATTGTGGAACATGGTGTAAATGTTATTTTCTGTTATTCAACTATATTTTCTAATTAACAGTATGCCTAAATGTTTAGTAAAATAAAGCAATGTTTCAGTTTTGGCAATTTATATACCTACTGTAAAAAACCGCCACTACAAGAATTGTAAATAAGATAAAAATTGTAGCTTTCTATTTAATGTTTTTAAAGATAACTAGAAAAGGAAAGAAAGAAAAGGCATCAGTATTGGCATTGATTTGAATATAAGTTGTGCTGTACCTGCATCCATCCTAAATAACTAGTTCCCTAAATCAGTTAAGTATTAAAATTATTCCATTGTTACAAATAACCTATCTTTGTACTTATTTTGAAATATTAATGTTACAAAATAATAGCAATTATTTCAATTAAATTAAAGCATAAATAAAAACAAAAAGTATTTATATGTATCTAGTAGCAGGTCCAAATCCTGTTGGTGCCGAAATTATTATATGCAGTTTAAATATTTATACAACAAAAAGTATGTTAATTATAATAGAATAGTGGAGTATATGAATCTGTACTGACTCTTACCCATGAAACCTATTTCTTAGTAATATAAGAATAGTCAAACCTCATCAAACTCCTGTGTCATCTTCTTAATGATGAGTGTATGGTCCATCTGGGCCATGTCCGGGGTGACCTTGCCTCTGCAGCCAGAAGAGTTGATGAAGAACTGCATCAGCTGCACCAGAGCACTCTCCTTGTTGCATTTGTATTCTTCTATCCACATGTCCACAACTTGCTGTAAGTTAAAGTTACAATATTGATGTCTTGGAACTAAAGAGTGGATAATGAAGCCAACATGTATACTAGGCTGATTAAAAAAAAAACGGCAATGAGTAGGTGTGAAAAGACGCCTGTAAAAAGCAGAGCCCTTAATATTATTATTAAGAGGTCGCGCATCGGGAATTTCTATTTCCAATTTAAATAACACAGGAATACATTTTTTTAAATTTTGCAGTTTCGTATTTTTGCAACGGGTCATTGAATTAGTGGACGAAAGCATAAAAATATGCTTAACCAATACCTAATATCTCTTATATACATACAAGGCAGTGGTAGAATACCTAATTTCCTAAAAAGAGCTTTATAAATAGCCTGTTTGCATTACTTTTGAAGTCAAAATGCCCTCATAATATAAACAGAGTTTCCCCACAGTATCAAGTCATAATATAACACAGATGATACATATCCGTGGTTTGCGTTCAAAGCCACTATAAATAACCAATAGAAATAGGTAAGCTCACACAAAAACGGCCATAACTCACACTATTATAAGTTTACAAGTTACTTTTCTTACTAAAAAAGGTGATGTTAACACAACAATTGTTAGTTTTCCTATATTCTTTTTAAAACTTTATGTTGAGCTGACTTGAAATTTTGGAAGTTAAATAGTCAAATTTAAATAAGTTTTGTTTGACTAACCCATATTACTTTATCCAATGGTTCCTTACTTATTCATGATAGTATATAGAGTCCCAAAGCACTAAATCCTACTAATTATAAATAAGTCTACATAATTCCTTACTCCTAATCTCATAAATCTATATCTGCAGTGTTGCCTACAGTATTACGATAACCACCTGAACTGTATCTAACATTCTCTTTACCAATAGCTGACCCTCCAGGCTAAAGGATAACCAGCTATGGAAGGTAACTAACTAACAGAAATGGCTACTACTCTGCTGCTCTCCCGGTATTTTTAATGACCAATCAATGCAAAACTCGCAATCAGATGAGGTTGGTATCGGAAAATGCAGAACTAAATGTGATAATACTTCAACTCTAAAGAACTTACGTTAATAGCAGTCTTGTTAAAGCGGAGTATATTGTAGAGACTGTTTTCGTCATCGCCCGGCAGCAGCACGGGCGGCGGCGAGTAGGCCGGGGGAGGCGCTGCTCCGCGGCCCCGACCGCGTCCGCGCCCGCCGCGACCGCGGCGCCGCAGCGGCGGAGGTGGCGGAGACTCGGCCAGGCGCCCCACGTAGCCCCCGTCACCGCCTCGACCGCGACTGCGCGTAATCCTCTTGGTCGGGGCCGGAGACGGAGAGCGCGCTTCCTCCTCAGCCACTTCTTCCGGCTCTTCACGAAGTGCTTCCGCCAACGCATAGCTTGACACCGCACTGATTCTCGCATAACTCTGTCTGATCAGAGGCATCGGCTCGGCATCAGGCGGAACTCCATAATCAGTAATCGGAGTTGCAGGAGTCATAGGATTTACGTATTCCGGAGGAGGATCATCCATACGAATTCGTTTCCCGCCTCGTCGATGCATCTTGCTGTCTTTCGTTGTTTTCTCTTCTCTCTTGAAAAATTAATGTAAAACTTCACATGTCTGTAGAAAAACGATGCACAAGATGTCCGGATTCCGGAATCAGAGGTTTAGACTTCGGGTGCTTCGGGGTTCTTAGTTCGTACTCTTCTTAGTTCTTACTAAAAATCAATAACTACCGAATAGCGAACTCAGAAAAATAACAATGGTGAACACGAATAGTCAATAGTTGAAAAGCGCGATTACCTACGAAGATACTACGAAGGTCGAAAAAACTTGGCGTGGGGCAAAGAGAATAATCACAGAGAATAATATTATTATGGAAAATCTAATCAGTCTATGGCGGGGCGCGGCAGCTTACTTAGTATTTACTGGTCTGTGGTAGCGGCCAATGGCGCTCAAATTAAAATATAAACTGAGGGAAGTATGGACTTTGTATATCATTTATTTGTGTATACTATAATGTGTAAGTTAAATTATGTAAGTTAGCTATTGTCTTTAATCTTACCCATAAGTGATGAAATCTAAGATGGTAGCGGGCCAACCTGTAAGACAGTATGGTAAATCTTGTATTTTTTTTTTATTTCAGGATAAACGGAAGCACCTTAGGCGCACTCTTATCGACTGAAACAAAATTAAATATCGCAGAAAACTATTCTTTTAAATAGCGAATAAATAAAACAAACTTTTTAGAAGTTTATTGTTTGTCACTTATACGTCACATTTCGTCAGGCCACATAGATAAGGACAAAGAAATAATGGGCATCTCTGTCTTTCTTATGCTTTACCTATGTTTACGTGAAAAACATTCTTTATCTAAGTAGCCCTCACGGCAAATATTATCAATTTATCAATCTGTTGGCTGGCCGCAGACACTCGTTTTCCGTATTTGATTTCGGAACGAGTAAATTCTATTTTGTTTTCCGTTAGACTAGCGCAGACTTTAGTTTTTCTTCATTCGGAATGTATACGTGTCAGTACGGACAGTACAAGAGTTGTGAACGAACGACTATGGAGGATGACGATTTATAATTTTTGAGCACAGGCTTGCATTCAAAACGTAACTTAGGAATTTGTTATTTTTTATATTGATTCTATGTATTTGGATGTCCGAATACGGAAAACTGTGTGTGGAAGACGAGCATATGCGGCAAGTCTTAGGCAAGATTTTAACTGAGGTTTAAATATAAAAATACATGACCTGTACGAGGATTGTATCCTCATAGAGGTACTGTATTTTTCCACAGTTATAGTGAAAAGTCACTTTGTATGTTGTCTGAGTTCGCATGGAATGACTGAGCTAGCCTTGCTGTCAAATGTCATATCAATCATATTTTTCATTGAAGAATTTTATTTAGAAAATAGCTTAGTTTTTTTCCACATAAAATATTAAAATGGCAAAGAAAACTTATGATCTATTATTCAAACTCCTCTTGATTGGTGACTCTGGTGTTGGCAAAACTTGTATACTGTTTAGGTTTTCAGATAACCACTTTACAACTACATTTATATCCACTATCGGTATGAAGCTATTATCCTTGTAATTTTGTGTTTCCTTGTAGAAATTGTTACAGGTGCTTATGGTGTCGTGCTATATATTTCTAGTTTGGTTCGTGAATATAGCGGAATGCTACTTATTTTGGTAGACCACTCGTTTCCGCCCGCGAGGTTCCTCAGGAATTTCCATTCCCCGTGATATATAATGTTGTTGGATTAAAAGGATAGCAGCAGTATAATTGATTCAGTCAATCCGAACATTCTCTCTAAGATGCTTGTTTATATTATTATAAATTGGAGTGTATTTATGTTTATATAAATAAGGAGTTGAAATGACTTCAAACACATGTGTTTTATAAATACATCAAAATTCAATTAATTTTCAGGTATAGATTTCAAAATTAAAACAGTGGAACTGCGTGGTAAGAAAATTAAACTGCAAATCTGGGATACTGCTGGGCAGGAGCGGTTCCACACCATCACCACATCATATTACCGTGGAGCTATGGGCATAATGCTGGTCTATGACATCACAAATGAGAAAACATTTGATGACATTGTGAAGTGGTTAAGAAACATAGATGAGGTTTGTATATTGATAATAAATAAAATATGATGTTTGTTGAAGACCTACACAGATTCTTCATCATTTAAATCATGAGTCACATATTACCATAATTAGTGAAGTCTAAAAAGATTGGTCTTGAGCTCTTGACACAATTTTGTCTGCTCCATTCTGTAATATGCATTTTCATGTAAATTTTTCCCTCTTTACAGTGTTGATGAGTAGGATCTGAGAAATTTAATGTCAAAGTAGTGGATCCCATTTGTGAAAATATAGCTCATCAATTGTTTTGCATTTTTCTTAATAATTAACTAATGTCAGCAGAAAAATGCAGGATTAGAGGAGTAATAAATTTACATGGTTTTTAAATATCCAGGGGGATATGTTTTATTTTACCAGGTCAATACATATTTTCTAATGCCTTTCTGCTAATGTAAGCAGATAGATTGCAAAAATTGACAGACCATAATTGTACTGACTGTATTGCTGCTTTATGAAAATTACCAAACTACAGCTTTCTAGCAGGAGGTTTCTATAAATAAGTTCTATCATTTTTATTTATAATGCTTGCTGAAAAATGCATCCAGCAAAAACAACTTTGTGAAAGTAGTTATATTAATTGTATCAACTCCATGATGTTAATATTAATTATGTATATGTCTTAAATCAATTTCTGAATATGTTTTATAAGAAGATCTCAGTTTGATCTTGTATGTTGCAGCATGCTAACGAGGATGTGGAAAAAATGATTCTGGGAAACAAATGTGACATGGAGGAGAAACGTGTTGTCAGTAAAGAGAGGGGTGAAGCTGTGAGTAGAATTTGAATAAAAGTTACTCTAAAAACACTATTACTATCCCTGTCTATTTAGCAATATAAAAATTATTTTGTTTCATTTTGATTTTATATATACTAAATACATCAATACATGTTCATAAGCGTATAATGATTAAATGATATAATCAAATTAATAATATTGTATTCAGCATATAATTTTCCAAAATAATACCCATAAGAGACATGTAAACTGGTATACAATATTTTAGGGAAACAGTTCATACTGAAATATGTATAATAATGTTTATAATACTCCCCTGAAAACAACATTTAAAGCCCTTACTTCAGGTCTTTAAAATCAAAATAATTTCTTTTTAAACATCCTTTTCTTTATGTCACTTATCACTGTAAAAACATTGGTGACTTTCAGAAAAGGTTCGATATATGAACTCGAGAAAAGAGTTCTTTACATATGTAAAAACCCCTTATGGCTAAAAGGTGCCTTTATTTCTGGAGGCAACAAATATAGTTTAGTTTAGACTAAACTTTGGGTTAGGGTCACAGTTCTTCAAGCTAAGCGCTTGAACAAGAAAATTAATGCAAAGCTTCAAGCTAAATATAGTTTATAATGAGCAACATTAACACTTATAAGCTCACAGGCCTGACTCACACTTATCATTCAATAGTTATTTTTAGCTGCTCTATAATAACACATTACAATAACACTATCTGTTTGTAACTTCTTCATGGTCAAACTAGTTGCTGGGATTTTACAATCATTTTCTATTGAAGAACATTGCATTTGAACTTAAAAACAGATGTTTGTATAAATTTTATTCATTTATTTATTTAGTTTAAGTTTGAAATTAGATTTAAATTTTATAACAAAGTATTTTGATTTTGGCAAAAGAAGATTTTTTATAAATTGTTTTAAAAATCTATGCTGACTCATCATCATCATCAAGTTTGTCTATAAGCCTATGTTTAAAATAAACTTTGAACTTTAACTAACACTTGGTAATTTGTTTTAAAATAATATAAAATTTCCCTTGAATGTTTTACTAATTTTGTGTAGCCTAGTAAACTGCACCATGAGTTTATTTTTACTTCTTATATTCATATTGTTATAGTCCATTTTCTTTTTAAATTTTGTTATATTTATATGCACATAAATTAAATTTTCAAATATATGTCTATCCTATATTTGTCCATTAATGACTTTCTTTGGCCCATTCTATGTATTGCACAAACAGCCTCATTATCACAACAAAATACTGTGGGACATGAAATACAAAAAACACTAGCAGTTTCTATATCTGTATATGACAAATATTTTGACAAATTATTATGACTAATCTTTGCTGCAGAGTTAAGTCTGTTTGATAAACAATTTATATGTGGGACCCATTGAAGTTAAACATCTAATGCTATTCTTAGATAATAATGTCATATCCACCAGATCCAATTCCTCATCATAAAATTTTACAATAGTTTTTAATTTAAATAAGTTTTGTAATTGAAGTAAAATAAAAAAAAAAAAAATTCCATGTTGTATACCACATATCATATCTAGTATATTATATACAGGGCAATACTTGCTCTGTATCTATAGTGAGGGTGTCTCCATCAAGTGGGCCATCGTATAATTTTACTATAATAAGGATTCGCCCGCAGATCGCGCGCGAGCACGGCATCCGCTTCATGGAGACGTCGGCCAAGTCCAACATCAACATCGACCGCGCCTTCTCCGAGCTGGCCGAGGCCATCCTCGACAAGTCCGCCGGCCGCGACGCCGACCCCGACCACGCGCGCATCGCCGTGGAGCGCCGCCCGTCGCGCGCGCCGCCCGCGCGTGCGTGCTGCTCCTAGGCCCGCCACCTTCACGTGGCGACTCGCGCGGGCCCGGCGACTGAGCGCCTCGTGTGATATTTGCTACCTACGCTTCCTTATCCGATCGCGTGGAACTTTACTACGATTTATTTAGATTGAAGCGCCATCTAGTTGACTAGTTACAACCATGGGAAACAGTAGCGTCACTAGATGGCGCTCCCTCGATACTATATTAATCTTAGTTAACTTCCACGCAATCGCATAAGTAAACGTTCGTAAGAAATCTCCCACTTAGCACCCTGAACACTGCGCTTTCCTATACTAACGTATTTTTATTAGTTTGCCAACCATTTTCGCCCCATCTACACTCCAACGACGACCATTGGAGGGACCATTACAGTAATCTTACATGTCATGTCAAGCGAGCTTTTGCTGTGCTTTTTAAAAGCGTCTCTCTCGCAATCCGTATTGTCATATCAAACACAGTAAAGGGAGGGTTGGGTTGTAAGATTATTTACCACTATTTGATTGAAAGCGAGCTGTCATCTAATACGAATCAGTAATTTGGTAAGCAATCGTCCTTTTTATCATCATGCGATACGAATTTGTATTATATATATAACAGTCCTTTAGCTTTGCAGCCAAAAAATGGGTACATTAAGGCTACTTTAAATTCCGAATATGCCATTGTGATATTTGCAAACTTAATTTATGACTTCAGAGGCTAAATTTAAGGTAAACAACATTTATTTTCTGATTATCATACAGCAACAAGATCGGTTATGACTGACAAGTAATTTTTTAGTTGAAAAGAACTTAAAAGAGATTGATGTTGCTTGGTTTATATAAAATGTGGAAAAGGTGAAAATATCTCTAGTTATATTTGATGTATCTTAGGGTAAGTCTACAGTAGAGAGCGATATACGCGACTGGGAAAGCGAAATGTAAGTGTAATTTCGTTCATTGCTTGTAGCCCATGCATAATTTAATTACTCGGCATCGTCATTTTTCCCTTGTCTGAACTGATCCTAAGAGTTCCCTTTCAGTCAACAGAGCGTAGTAGATGTTCTACCTAAATTAAACGTCGGCGTAATCGCATCTAGTGACAATACTGTTTCCAGTGAGGTCACTAGGTGGCGCTATGATGCCGTACAAATAATGTTCTTTCACGCGATCGAATAGTTGGAAAATCTTACAATGAGTGTCGTGACCACATTAACCTTAATACTAGTTGTGACGTGACACTAGCGGAAGGTGGATTTCGTAGGCTTGTAATCACCGAACTATTTTATCATTTAGACGTAGGTATAGTCTCGCGAAGCAATTAGGTTTATTTGTATTTTCTGGGTGTGTATGACCCTTGCGGGTGGAAAAAGTATAGAAGTTTTAATTTGCGTACATCTACCTGATTGAGTTAACAGACATCACAAAACTGTGCTAACATGTTGCCGAACCCGTTCGAGTTTGGCTGTTTTCGAGATAAGAATGCTTCTCGACTTAGCTCAGGCGAGATTGCAATCAAGTGGTGAGAGTAAAAAGTTAAGATACATGTTTTTATAAATGTCTTTTTAGATTGAAAACAATCTTGAAAATCAAATTTGAGCTACATACTAAAACTTTTCATTTAATTGTAATAATTATATAATAAGTTTAAAGGTAGAATCTACGTGTTTGCGCAAATTTGTTACATTTGTTGGCCTCGAAAACCGACACTCTCAAGTCGCGTACGGATGACGCGTGTTATTCACTAAAATAAACTTGAGAAATTTTTACAAATTTTACCAACAACTCAAATTTCCATCACAAACCATCTCTCCAATGAGAGAAGCCTGTGTCATGTGTTGGGACGGCAATAGATGAACGATGGCAAATGTCATTTGTCACAGCGGCTCGCGTCGGATCAGATGCGCTCTTAGTGCTAGCGTGTTGGTCGCTTTTTGTGTTTTAATCGTAATTTAACTAAGGGCACTGCCGACCCTCTATCGCCGGGCGCCATATATACTAGGTATGTCCAAATAATTAGCTTGTCTAGTCGGAAATTGAAATCTTAAATGTTACCTAAATTGGATGCATAATAATTATTAAATGTCAGCCCCCGTGGGCTTATGCTGTAGTTTTTGACGCAGCTGCGTTTCGGTCTCTGCCTGACATCGCATATTAAACTGTCACGTTGACAGGAAACTGCAAGTCGCTACTGCTTTTAGACGAAACATAATTTTATCGACAAGCAATCGCCGCTGTCCCAAGAGAGGACATTTAGCGGCCGAGTAGCAACTTTCACAAAATTGTTTTTTTTCTAACTTAAATTTTGACGGAAAGGTTAAAATATATTAATTTAGCATTTTACTACAATTACTTAAATTTTGAATCTGGAATATTTTCGTACTAATTTTTGTATTTGTTTTCTTGTTTAGTATTACGCATATATTAGGCTTTCCACGTCACTACGAGCTGCGGCCTGCAGCAGGACTGTATTTTTCCTTGTTTACGGCTGCTCGCACATCGCCTACTATAACTCGAGCTATACCGCAACTTTTAAAGGCGGGGCTAGTTAAAAATGATCGAGTAAAGACAGTAGCAAATAGTAGCCGATGTGGGGTCAGCTTTATGATCTTATATCATTCGTCCTGAAGTATAGGATTAAGTATAATTCGTGCAATATCTCCCCACGCGACGACTGTCACATAGATGAACATCGGTGACAGCCGTTAGTGTTCATTTATATTCATTGGAACGTACGCCAATTCAGCTTAGTAAGAATATCGATAAATAAGTATAAATAATACCTAATATAAAACTCGGAGGCTCTACATACTGTAAGTCGTGTGTTGACTTCTTAAACACAGTGGTGTCAGTTTTGTTTGTGTTCATAAATCTCCAAACTAATAGGACAGGTTTAACAGTTAAACTTATCAATTTAGTTTGGTTTAGTTCTGATGTACAACAAAATTGGCGCCATTGCCAGAAGTCTGCGTTGTCTGTCAATTTGTTTGGTGAATCGGCGGGCTTACTTCTTTTAGCAACACACGGGTGCTACAACAATAGGGTCGCTTGTAGTCTAGGACAAAGCGGTGACGTTCACAGTGGCTTGCCAGTTTTTAATGACACGACAAGTCGCGACAGAGTACGCACTGCGACACTTACTTTAATCCGACTACGGCCGAGTATTGGCTATTGATAGTTACCGTTGCAGCTTTTGTCATTTTAAACTGGCAAATATTTAATCGTCGATCATTAAGTTCAGATTATGGAGGGTAGAGGTAAGGAGAGTCATCTTATATGGGAGAAAAGTTGAAAAAGTGTCCAGTTGTTGCGCTAAATAACAGTTCAAAAATCCTCCACAATGGCGCTGGTGGATGCACAGGGTATGGTATGAATGTAGCAATCGTAGATGAATAGAAGTATGCCGAGTTAAAAAATTTAATGTCATTATCGACTAAAGTAGTTAATTATTGAGAATTTCAACAACTTACGTTGAACAAAATATTGTGGTAAATATAACCTTACTTCCTTGTTTATTTTTCAAGCCTACTCTAACAATATTTATATTTGGCGCTTCTTTTAAGAGTTACCCTGATGCAAATGTGGCGCCATCCTAATCTAATACATTTTGACGACACTTTTTCATATACACAGATGACTCTCCTTACCTCTACCCTCCATAGTTCAGATCATGTAAAACTTTTTAGAATTATTGTCCGCTGTAACTTTTGCCTTAGTTACAAATTGACATTTAACGTAACACTTGAAATCTATCTCTATCTACCTATCTTATTGAATCTAGGGAGCTAGATTTCTAGTGTTACTTTCGATATGTAAATAAACTGTGCCTTTTGAGAGTCGTTTTATATTAAGTCCGAGTAAAATGAACTTAATTCACCTTGATTTAAAGCTTTTGTGACTACACTCCTGTAGAGAGCATTCCGAGGAATGCGTTTGTAATAAGTCTATTTTACTCCGACTCTACGATACCGAGGTAGTTGTACCTACACACTGCACTATTGCTCTCGTGAGCCTCCGCAACTGCGACATATCCTCGAAAGCAATAGCGACGCTTACTCACTTACTTTA
Organism: Pararge aegeria; assembly: GCF_905163445.1. NCBI lineage: Eukaryota > Metazoa > Arthropoda > Insecta > Lepidoptera > Nymphalidae > Pararge > Pararge aegeria. The sequence goes on along the minus strand of NC_053195.1, from coordinate 289,117 downwards.
CAGCCTTCCGGGCACCATATAGCCAGTATCGTAACACACGGTTGATGTTATACTTCAATGACTTTCAAGTAAAAAGAAGTATATTAACAAAAACTACAATAAATATTATTAGGTATATAGCTTACAGCGGCGCATCGGGCACTAGCGTCGTGCGAAACCGAATCGCAATAGGTAGTATTATAACATCAAATCTACAGCACGCGGGCTCATTCAAGAAGCGCGTTTTGTATTGTCATCGAATGTCACTTCGGTCTGTTCCTCAGCACTAATTATTCACTTCTTTTTACTTGTAACATCATTGCAATACTTAATGTAATTATTATTCATAGTTTAATTTAGTAAACTATTCTTCTGCTTACGTATTGTCTTAATAGTTGTTTTGGCTTACGTATAAGACGTAAAAGTACTTAAATGTTGTAAAACGCAATGCGCGGTAAATTAAATAATGTGATCTCGCTTGTATTCTAACTATTGTACTTGTTTACACCGCTCAAACGAGGGCGTCTAGCGCCGGTGAAGACGCATCGGCACGCGTATGTCCGGGCGACGCATACAGACATCACCGTTTGATGTCCAGCCAGCACTCGTTGGAGCGGTGCTGATACAGCGTGTATTTTGCGACAGTTGTCGTAAGGTAAAGTAAAAATGGCCCATTGAATCCACTGCGAGACGAAGAGGCATTTACTAAATTAGACTAAGTATACAGAATGTTTAGGTAATAATTTAAGTGAACTTATACTTTATTGTGATGTACGTTGGAGGTTATTTAAATAAATTACTATTTTATCGTACGGTGTATGTGTCGTCGGTTTTTACCCGCTTTTATAAATAAACATCGGCATTGTATATTACGTTCATAATAAACGACCTATGGTTAACCCGATGTCTTATTTTGTGCCAAAATCTTTCATCCAGTGAGGCAGGTACTACCTTACCTTGCCTTTTATTACAAAGATACAAATAGGATTGTGAAAATGTACCCACTGCCGACCGCACTCTACCGCTGAGAGCTAACGAGGGCACATCTAAAAGATACCCGATGTTTAGAGGAAAGATCAGATCCCTCTTTCCGCCTGTCGTGAAATTATAAAATTACCTATCTCACGACAAGCGTAAATCTCGCGATATTAGCTGCCAAACGTCATTTTAAATCGTGCTATTTTTACTTGTACAAAATTAAAATGTAAAGCAGAATAATGAGTCCCCTCCTGTCCTCCTGTGTTTGTATAATAATTGGAGTTATACTTTGTTGAATAACAAATAGATATTTTGGGATTGGGGAAATTGGGTGAGTCTAAAAAGAGTAAACAATGGATGATTACATTTTTTTATTAAAATTATACACTTGTAATAATAGCAATCCTTTAATCCTTCTCAGAAATTGCCGTTAAATGTCTGTCGATCTCACTCTCTGTCAGCACTCTGAAAAAAATAATCTGGTTACTAAAAATCCACATAACAGTATTTGGGCCTGAATTCGATTTTATTTTTTCAATGTAATTACCTAAGCATTGCGAAAGTAGCGGCAGAGTATTTTTAACAATTCCGGGTCCATATTACCAAACTTCTTTTACGGTATAAAACATATTCTATGATGCAATATATGTATGTGCCTTGCATTAAAAATCGGTGCAGTAGTTGAACCAAACATACCAAACAAAGTTTGGTTTTTTATTATTAGTAAAGTAATCATAACGTTAAGGGTACCTGTCATACAAAAAAGCCATTCTAAAAATTATCCTGCATAGAACAAGTAAATAAGCTAACCTGAACTTGGAGTCTTCCTTGCTAGCCACCCCCACCTCGATCTCCGACGACTTGAAGTCCACCGACAGCACTTGTGAGAGACAAGCAATGGCCATCTGCACCGCGTCGTCCGAGGAGAGGTCCGAGCGCTTCTTCAGCTTCTTCTCCAGATAGGCGTTCGCGTCTGTGGCCTTGGCGCCCGCGGCCACCGCCTTGTACGAGCAGTAGTAGCCCGACGGATCCGTCTTGTACACAGAGGGACCATTCTCGTCGTCATAAGCGATCAGCATCATAGCTTCAAGAAAATGTTATTGTTCTTAATATTAGTTACGTTAGTGGTATTAGTCAATACTTGTAGGTGTTTTAAAAGAAACCAACCCAATTTATCTGTTTTGTGCTGCTAATGGTTATAAAGTAAAATGTATTATTGCAATGAATAAGGTAATTAAGCTTTTGTCTGTTGAGAAGTCTTGTGCTTAGACAAATGATGTATGAAATAAATTGTATTTTACTTTAAAAAAATTGATGTTATAATAATAAATAAATAAATAAATATACTACGACAATACACACATCGCCACCTAGCCCCAAAGTAAGCGTAGCTTGTGTTATGGGTACTAAGATGACTGATGAATATTTTTATGAATTATATATACATAAATACTTAAAAAATACATATAAACACCCAGACACTGAAAAACACTTAATGCTCTGAGTGAAACAGGTTAAACAGAAGGAAACTGAGGCCGCTAAAGCAACTATTTGAAGCCCAAAACTCAAGTTCTCTGACCCATCTAGGGTTTGAGAATAACATAATAATTAATATGTTTTCATAGATCTGCTTTTTAAATTCATTATATACCAATAAAGTTAGTGAGACAGACACCATGAATAATGAAAGTTAAAAGTCTTATAACATAAATGTTTTAACATTAAGGCATAATATCCTTTTGATGTACTTCCCCACAGTAGATTTTGATAAAATGCATATTATTAAGACAATATTGTCTAAGTACCAATCCAGGGATTGAATATCATACCTGTTTGCAATTCTATTTATGCCCCTTCTCCAAAGATATACAGTCTGGTCAGTGCTTTTTTGATTTAGAGTTAATGAGAGTTTGATAATGAAAGTACTTTTTAATATCAAGTCAAACAAATATATACTCACTGCAGCCAAGTGGTCTCATCTCTGCATTCTGTGTGTACACCTGAGAGACATCAGCAATGCGGCGACACAAGATGTGCACTGGGATATCCGAGCCATACTTGTACCTCCAGTTGGCTGCCTCATAACGTGCTCGCTGCACTTGAGACCTGCTGTCGGCTGCAAAAAGCAACATTCATTTTAACTTCAGATGTAAGCAAATAGCCTAATTATCCCCAACACACACAACAACCCCTTTTTGTAATTAATCAGTAAGAACCAGGCCAATGGTGATAAAATAAAGATTTTTTGTGTTACTTAACCAATAAGTGTAGTAGGTACAATATTCAACCCAGCAGATTTGTTTAACAGCACAGGACAGGAAGTAGACTGCTTGGGCCAATACATATTAAGAAGCTATAGACTACCCTGTTATTATTTTATTTTTCTTTAATTGGAAAACAAACTTTGTTGACTTAAAACTAATAACTGGTTTCAAAAGTTTTATATAAACAAGGGTACCTAGTAGAACCCAGCAAAACTGCAAACTATACCTAAAAATATAGATTACCTAACATGCAACAGTTTTTCTAATAGGATGCAATATCAGCTATTCATTTTACTATAAAATAAATAAATTTTGGGGTCATTAAAAACAGAATTAAGAAGGTGAGAAAAACAGATTACAAAATAATTAAATCTGTTCTTAGTTTTTAGGTAAAGGTATGTGCAGAATCTCTTTATGCCTAAGTACAATAAAATCTAAATTAGTAAGATATTCCGGACTATCCATTTATCCTCTGATAATATTAAGTAAGAGGCAAACATTGGCAATGTTTCTATGTATATAAATGATACAACAAACATGATATTTCATACGAAGTTTTAGGAAGGTGAAATTTGTGCTTAAGGAATCTGATAAATTAAATTAAATTAAAAGTTCAGCATGCAACACTGACTAAACTCAAATAACAAGCCACAAAAATAGGAATCAAACTTAGAGTTACCAGTCATGCCAGTCATCACGCATCCTATATGATCAGTGAGTCGGAAGAGATGAGTGACGGAGGATGGGTCCAGCAGCCGGTCGGGGACCTTGCGCTGCGCCGCCACTACCGCGGTGTCCGCGCCGCGCAAGGCCACGGACGTCAACCCGCCTTGGTTTATTGCTTTTAAAGCATATTCTGCAAACACAAAGTACCGGACAAAAGTTCAAAATAGCGTAGTCACGCTGCTAAAAATGTATGCTTGACTTGTTGACCGCACTTACCAACTTGGTACAGCCGGCCTTCAGGCGAGAAAATAGTTATATGTCTATCGAATCCAGCACTACTTTCGCGAGCCATCGTTTTATCTTTCTTGAGATATTAAATTTACAGAATAAATGGAACTTGTTTGGAGAAGGTATGTACTTAAGTTTGACAAGTGACAGCCGCTAATTTGACAGCAATGACTTTTTGAAATTTCGTAGCTGACGAGGAACAATATAAAATTATTCTGAGGTAATTCAAAAAGCATGAGTGAGTTTCCTCTGCCAAAAAATAAAGCTTATGCATCGCCTCCAATAATAAACGAGAATTTTGTATTATCTACCAATAAAAGTCTTCATTTTGGGTTCTACTCTCTATGGATATAAAAATTTGTTTTAGTGTTTATTTTCTCTACGAAATTCAGTTTTAAAAGATTTGAATTTTAGAAAACTTGACTCAAAGAGCATAAAGCCTTATTTATATTCATTGCCAATATGAACTTGATTTTATTGGTTTTTATTTTTTTAGTGGAATGCGATAAAGAACATAAAGTTATCCCTAAAGTTATCGCTCTTTAATCTTATAGTTCGATTCAGCACATAGTGATTAAATTTTCTTTGTTATGCATAACGTTGTTTATAGTATTCTTCAAAAATGATAGTTTAATTTAAATTCAAAAGAGTATCTAAAAAGGAATAAGATAATTATTCTAATTTTCAAGTTATCCTATAACTCAATGAGTATGCTAATTGCAGTGTTTGTATTCTCTCAGCAAGCTAAATCAAACCTCAAGTCAACTGTCAACATTCAAAAATGTATCCGTTGTCAATTGGTCAGTTGTTGTCACTTGTCAGCTTGTCAGTGTGTTGTCAGTTGTTGGCTGTGGAGGGTGTGCGGTTTTAAATTTATTTTTGTTAAATTTAGCCCCTTTATTAGTTCGATCCTTTTTGTCACGCATAAAAAAGGGAATTCTTTTGAAGTTTAATAAAATATCATAGTTTTGAAATAATTTCAAGTCAGCTTTCTAGTATTTTTTTAAGCGCAAAGATGCAAGAAACCGTTACAAATACAAACGAAAGGAAATCTTTGTTTTCTGCATTCCTGGAAGTGCTGGAGGCGCGGGATAAGCAGGCCCAAGCCGACAGAGAACTGCAAGAGGAGAAGTATCAACGAAGAACTCAAAGAATCTACGATTTCCATGGTAAACAAATTGCTATAAACAAAGCCATATTTCGTTTTAAAACGTCTCCTTAAAGTACCTATTTACTATACAAAAAAAAAACTTGATTAATAGCTCATATACATGAACTTGGAATTAGATAGAATTATATCAATATATTTGAGTTGCCAGTATCTAACACATTTCTTTTGAAAATCTTTAACATTTACTAAATTAGAACCATAAGGTTTATAAAAATTACATTTACTATAATATTAATTAATGATTTACTGATAGTAGAAGTCAAGTGTATATACAATTTCTAGTAATAAGAGTAGTTTTTGCATGGAGCCCTAGGCAAAATAATTCTATAGACTGCAACTTGACACCTACACATGGTGGACTTTTTGTCTTTTGGGTTGATAAATTATTTCTATACCCTGTACAAAGATAATTATTCTAAGTGGTTCAGCCTATAAATTTATGTAATGTTTATTCATTTTGAAAAGGTGTGCCTTTGTTTAGAAGTTCTTAATAGGCCTCAGACTAAGTACAAATTTTATTTCAATTATGTATTTTACTTCTTTTTATATTTTTTAATAATGATTCTTAATTATTTAATTAAGCTATACCAATTATATATTGATATCAAACAAATTCTGGCCACCTAAAGCTTAACCCTAATTAGAAGTTACTTACTAGTACCCGTTAGGTACAAAATAGTAGATATTTCGTACCTAACTGGTTTTTCTGCACTTTGCATTTTGTTATCATCATCTTCATCAATCAGCCCTTTAATATTTCACTGCTGATTTTAGAGGATGGATCCAAAATTTTGCTTTAATGCATATCACATTAGTTGTAAATAATTAGAGCCAACAAAACACTCTTTGAGACATAGGGATGGAGACTGCCAATTTCCTAATTTAAATTTGAGTTCTATTAAAATTCCACCCGATGCAATCGTGGCATTAAGGCACGACGAGGTCTGAGAGATGAGCGCATAGTGTGCGGGCCGAGTTGGGCGGTGCGGTAAGGCGTGCTGTGTCGCAGAGCGGCAGCAGCGCGAGGCGGTGGAACTGCGGCGCTGCCTGGACTACGTGTCGCAGCACGCGCACGTGCTGGAGTCGGTGGTGCGCGGCGCGGCGGCCGAGGGCGCGCCGCTGGCGGCCGCGTTGCTGCGCCAGGCGGCGGCGCTGCAGCGCTGCATGGCGCAGTGCGTGGCCAACGCGGCGCGCATCCGCCAGCTGCTCTCCGCGGCGCACCGCCCGCAGATGGACGCCATGCTCGCCAAGATGGTGAGTGCGCCGCTCCCCGCCCACTGCCGTCGTGCAGCTCTCATACCATCAACTCATATCAACTTATCAGCGCTTCTTTCTACTCGACATCGTTCCGCAACGCTAAATCGATAAGCGATACGTGTTTGTCGGTAACTAACCACTGCCGAAACCTTCCGACCAGTGAAAGTTCTGAAATTATAAATTTTAAAACTGCCTCTGCCGGAGTTCGAACCCTGGACCTCCCAAATTGAAATCACAGCGCTTACCGCTGCACCAAAGAGGTCGTCAAAATTCACCATTCAAACTCAACAAGCTACTCGTTACCGACGAGGTCTTTCATTTTCTTATAGTTGTTATTTATTACTTCCACACTGAAACTAATTAAGCCCACTATGCAACGGAATGCCATGCATCCGAATCTGAAGAAAAAGCTAAGTGTAAAAAAATAAAACGTTCTGTACATGGCTTTAAATCGCTTCGCAGAGTAACTACGAGGCTCTTATTAGTATTCATGTTGTTTCATTCGTTAAGTTAATATTCATGACATTCAGCAGATTTCGATTAGTTAATAAACTTAAAGCAAACTAGTTTTTGGCAAGTTTCACATCTAATAATAGTTTTCCTCGCACAACCTTTAGTTTTATCTAACTTCATATGTAGACTGAGTACAGAAATACTGCTTATTCTGTATGATTTTGACTCGACTTTCGGACTTGTGGATTATCAAAGTTACTCGTATATCAAGGCAATGATTACATATTTTATTTTATTATTCAATGAAATAAATTGAAAATTGATTTATGAAGATACAATATAATTATGTTGTTAAAGGTATTAAAGGCCAATTCAGGATTTTTCGTCGGTAGTTTTATAGTCACTACTGTAAGCTGTAGAATTTTGCGTTACCAACAAAATGTTCGAGTGAGCCGAATGTGATGACTATTTGGAAGCAGACATGATTCACATGAGCGATTATTGAGAGAAAGCGGTCGGGTCGAGATATTAATCCGTTTGTGACATGTATTGTTCGAGTGGCGTGGTTCAACTCATCCGCTGGCGGCTTTTCACGTTCTGATTGTTACAGTAATTAATATCACATTATACATTTTTGTCTCGACATTGCTTTGTTAAACTAAGAACCGTTCGTATAAAAATGACGCTGGCAACGGTCGTTGTGACGAATACTTACACATTTAATAAGTCGTTCAATTTCAAACGAGTTCAAGATGAGCCATTTCGAAAATATTTTAATAAAACAGATTTTAAAAGTCACTATTAATTAAAATATACACTGCAGTTCTATTTATAATACATAAATTTGTTTCATTTTAAAGTCGGGTCGGAACAAGAATCATCATAGCGCACGAGTTCAAAACACGTGTAGTTACGCTTGATTTCGTACTACATTATTTTCTTATAGTTTTTCTTTATTCACTTAAACAGTGAGTCTTCCAAAGTGACTTATATTTTACTATCTATCTTTTCGAGAGATTTCCCTTGCGAATGAATGAAGAATCACGCAAACCGTCGAGTTAACTAGGAGAAAACAATGAACAAAAATTGAATTAGAGCTTAGCTTTTTAATTTTCATGACTTGCACTAAGCTCACTGCATAATGGCGTTACATTGTAAAGTTACGCGTTTCAAAAAGAGCGTGTCTTTAAAAAGGTTGGACCGCTCATTATTTGAAGAGCCTTTTGCTTCGCTGTCTGCTGCAGCTTACTTCAATTTAACAGCAGGGCCACAGCTTGGATGTTTAAGCGGTTTTGGTTGTCAAAAAAATATTTAATCGTGAAGGTGAGGTGAAGAAATAAATTTCTTCACCTCAATAAGCAAATCCTACCTTAAGCCGGTAACGCGTAGCTGTTCAAACGTGTTGCCAATGTAAGCACCTGCTGATAATCACTAAATACAACTACCTTTCTTATTTATTTATTTATTACCCAATGGCCCCGCAGTAAGTTTCGTGCCAGCCTACTACGAACGACACTGATCCAGACTCTCATTGGGTTTATGGAACTTTTACTACACTTTGTACGTACCCGGTTAAAGACTTCTTGTGCGGTAACAAACCGATTCGTAAACTTGTCACAACATTGCAGGAACAGAACGCTGCTAATTTTTTAGTGGTCTCTTGACGACGAGCTATTGTTGTGTGTTCTCACGATTACATCTCATTGTAAGGTTGCGTATTCACATCCTTAAAAAACACACTCGTATGTTGAACGTGTACTGCTCTTTAAAAACCCACTAAAAATAGTTTAAATCTTCCTTTCGATCGGTAGGCCCACAGTTTGTTTATTTCTTTTTTGGTTCCTTATTGGTTTAATATTTCAGTTATTTAAGGACATACCGCAGTTACGGGTAACACGCGGACACTATACTGAAGCCAACAATGTCTCATTAATATAAATCAATAAGGAGTAGGGTTTTCAAAAAATCATAACAAGTTAAAAAACATGGGATTATTGCAATTATATATGTACCCAATTTAAAGTAGAACAGCTCAGCTAGTCCGGCTTCTCCTGGATAGGTTCCAAAGTAGCTTACTTACTTTTAATAATTGAATGCATACGTATATAATATATACATATATACGAACAGACAGTCCGGTGATTACACGAATTTAATATTGGTAGTGGTAGTTAATAATGACTCGCGCGTAATGAATAGCTCCGGACTGCGGCGCGGCGTGCCGGCCGCCTAGGTCACAGGTGGTCGCGCCAATGACATTGCCTTGAACATTACGCAAATACTCGGAACCATCGGGTGCCGCCACGTCGAAACCTTAAAGCTACTACACCTAAACATGCAGCACAAAAGTGCCGTCACGCGGCACTTAAATTAAATTGTGCGTCGCATTATATCTTACAATACATTCCAGCTACCATTCTATGCCAACCCGCACTGCAAAACCGTGGTCGGAAGACTGAGGCTGATGATGATGTCTCTACTGTGTATAGTACTAGATCTAGACATCGTCTTGCGAGCTGCGCACTTCAGCGTTATACGTTCTGCCAACTTTAAGCATTTCGTCTACCAACAAATCCCGACGCCTCGTCGTTTTTTGCATGAGCGGCTAGTTCATTTTATTCGTGCCCGTGCTGTTCAACAACTTCATGAACTCGAAAGGGTGCGTTATTATTGAGCGGCAACCTTTACATTGGCTTATTACTACTTGGAACTTTTGCATGCGAAATATATTGCTAAAAATAAGCATGCTCCCAAGTTAATATAGTAGTTAGGATTTTCGAACGTGCGCTACTTGGCAGGTGCGACTGGACGCAGGTTTGCTCGTCTGAAACCATGTTTATGCTCAACTCAATCAATATACTCCCCAACAGTGTATACACAATCAAGACCATGCTCATTTAAAAACCAGCCAAAAACAAGCCAAAACCTGACACAGAAGATATTTTTGTCACATTTTTTCCAAGTCAGCTGCAGCATCAGCCTTTGTCTGTAGATATAGTTTTCATTTAGCTTTTTTGATTGCAGTATAAAAACAATAGGAAGTTTCCTCTAATATTCCCATTTAAAAAAAACTAGGAAGGTCAATATTGTGCTGTGATATTAATTGGCTAAGGTTGTTGCCTCCGCTGAGGCTGACAAATATCGCTCGCTTTTTATACGTTTTTTATACAGCGTGGTAACTGATGGAAAACTATTGTTAGCATTTTACGTCGTACTTTTTGTAATAGTTCTATTTAGGTCCTGCGTAGACTACTGACCTGAATAAAGAACGCTGAATAAAATATAATAAATAAGGGTCTTCAGATACCAAGAAAAGTACTAGCTACCTTTTATTTATATAAGTTTAAACACGAATGTGGTGGTAGTTTTTATAAAAAATAATATAATGTGTCAATGTTTTTTAAAAATAATTATTTCAATTAAGATGCTGAATAACAAACTTTTGGGAACAGTAACTTGTAATGTGGGCACTGTTTGCGCATATACCTACGGGAGCATTGGCGATTGGTCGCTGTTTATAAGACTCAGACGATAAGGAATGCATACTTAAAATAAGGCCCAAAAGCTGTTTATTGTTTTTTGTTCAAATGCGGTAATCTCTGGAACTACCCGTCGGAATGAAAGAATCTTATTTTTTGCATTAGATTGCCAATTATTTTTACGGCGTATTCATGCCGCTTAGCAGCTTCGCTATGTTCCGGTCTGAAGGACATGGTTGCCGGCGTAAATGTTTACATGAACGTGAAGTTTAACACCTACGTCTTAGGCAGGGCGGCACTAGGACGTGCATGCCCTGCGAAGTGTTGTTTTTTTAGGCGATGGTACCATCAGGTGGGCCATCTGCTTGGTGCGTCAATTATCACTATAAAATAATGGTTGCTGTTACGCGTCGTATGAGTTGCGAGTGACACACAAAGGACGTAGGTTTATTTTATACAAACACAATTTTCCCAGAACGATTATTTTTATCAGCGAAATCTTTAACGTTAAACTTTTGAAAAAAATCACACATTTTAAATCGAAGACGTCGTGAGTCTTGATATTTCTTCGAAATCCTTATTTACAATGTTATTTGATAAAATTTTAGGTCTCCCATGATACACTGCCTGCATGGGTGTCAGCAGGAATTATCTTATGTCCTTTGAAATAACTACAAAACGCAAGATTATTACAAATCTTCCATTTTTACTATGCTACCATTCAAAATGATCATTTTGAATGGTAGCATAGCTAAGACACACGTTATTAGCTGCTTATTCTGTTTATATGTCTACTGGACTTGTGAGTAAATACTTTCTTGATACAAATAACACTGAAATAATACAATAATTGGATCGTGATTGAACTCCGTAAAATAGTGGGATATCTGCATACACACTCCGCGCCGCGTAACATCGCTTAAGCTTAATGTTCATAATATACCGCGTAACATCATTAATTGTTTGTGTACGTAGAGTTCAATACTCCACCAACACTGCGATAGTCAGCTGCGTAACTAGTTTACAGGTAACACAGGCACAGTACTAAGCTTCTTACCGGCCGTGTGCGGGTGCTCGCCAAAGCTGATCACACATGTAGCGTCCAAAGCGCAATGCGTATAACGTTCCTTTTTCGATTAGGAAAAATCTTAGTTGGACCAGAGTAGGCGCAAGGTACAGGCACCGAATTCAAACATCATTCTCCAAAACTTATTTTATACATGAATGTAAAAAGTGCCAATCATTCTATTTCCGTATTTAGGTTTAATGTGAGTAATAATTCGTAAACCTGCACTCACAACAGATAAATAATTTTAATGACGTTACAAAAGTCACAATGCAAGTGCTGAAGAAATTCAAAGTATTTGGTGCGGGTGTCGCGTATTGATGATGTATGATGAAAAACAAGTATAATTGCGCATAACCCATGATTGGTATACGACCAGCTTTAGAGGTACGAATACATTTCAGAAGCCGACAACACGTATTGCATTACTCGCTTTCTACAATGTTAATGGCTTCTATTTCATACAAGAGCGAGTAATGGATGGTTTATGAAATAATGCAGCATACCTACAGTGAGCATGCAACTGCCAGCGCAATAGTTCGGCTCGCTCGGTTGGTTGTTCCTATGCCGTGTAAATGCATTTAGCTAGGTAACTGTGGGGTTTGCGAATTATCGGCCGTGAACAAGGCGTGAATGTTGTGGCTCAGTTAGCAACCATTTGGCTGGTTAAGCGACGTTTACCCTAGTTGCTAACGGTTGCTAAATAGTTGATGAACTTGGTCTTTATCTTTCTTTCGTGCATCGAATTAAAAGAACAACGAAACCCGACCCGCATTACAATAAGTAGATCTGCCCAACGCGTGATGACCAGCGCCCAGTGGTGTACACAGTGGTAGCACGTTCATAGGATTATCCACTTTTCTTTGACGAATTCATGCCGGGAAATCCGCTGTGCGATTGCTCCCGAGCTAAAGATGAAAAGGCATTCCCAACAGATCCAACTCACGGCGAGATATCAAGAGAGCAAGCTGTGTACATTCGAGTCGTGACAACAGACACGCTGAAATATTTGCTGTTAGGTTTGAGGTTTGTGCAGTCTTGTTTCCTTTGAGGTTAGACCACAATCTCTTAGGCTTAGTCTTACGTACTTAAAATGTGCCAAGCGACAACTCTCCTATTTGTTAAGGCATTAAATTCGCGAAGGATAACTTTTTGCCATGATTGGTGTGCAGAAACAATAAATAAAACTGTGTAAATAAAGGAAGAACACATATTTATTTGATGTTCTAAACAGTACCATTTTAGCCTAGCATAAAACATTGACTCTTACGCCACCTACCATGTCTGCACGATGAGCTGTGCATTACAAAAGCATACACGGACGATGATTCCGAATGAAATCGTAATATATATTTTAACAAACAAATAATTTGCTTTTCACAGCAATTTAATAAATGATTTAATTAATTTATAAATATCACAGATAAATTATTATTCGATTTGCTAAAACCACACGTTTCCTGGTGAAGTTCACGGATGTTTAATGTTAATTTGTCATTTTATACGGAAGACTTTTAAAGTGAGCTGCAAAGTTATAGGTACTACCAGGTGCATTGATCCATCCCAGCTTTTCAGTGTGGTAGTAGTATCAAGGTTGCTTGAAGAATAAAAAATAAAGGTGTCAAGATGTCAAGACAAACCTGAAGTGTGTCGGTGCAAATAAGGCATGTCGTCCTCGATCTGCGGGTTCTTACCGCGAATACGAGGGACCGGTTTGACACAGCTCTCGAATTCTCTGTGAAAATCGTTTTCCCGTATAAAATCGTATAATTTTACTAGAAACAATAACTGCAAGCGAAGCAAATGAATCGGATACGGTTTTTTTGTTGAAATCCGTAAAATCAATGCTTGAGTTGATTACTGCCTCTACACAGTAAGTCTTGGAGCCCAATGCTTAGTGGGCTACACTTACTTTTAAGAGTATTTAATGAGTACCCGACTTCTGGTATGTAGTTTGATGAAGCCAACTTCATATTTGCCACCTCCTTGCTTCCCTCTTATACCGTTAGGAGTCTCAGTTTAGGAGACTTATTCTATAGATCGTGATTGTGCTATTGCCACTCCTTCGGCCACACATGTCTCACTTTCCTGTATTGAAACTTCTTGTACCATTCTAGTACAATCTCCTTCTGCAAGTTTGTTAAGGCTGGTTGGACTTCATCGACCACCATTCTTACCAGAAAAACAAACAGTAAGAAATTTTTGCATCAATGGTATTAGTATGGATTACACGCCTTTAGTAAGAGACAGTTAGTTGTTTTTCGTTTAAATAATATGTATCGTTGTTTGCACACGTTTATCTCTCAGTTCACACGTGAGCGTTGCGCACACTGTTGCCGCTAACTACTTTACAATTGCCGTTGTTTCTCAATCAAAGACTTGCAACTGCTCCAGAAATCGTAAACACACTTGAGGGGCGTTGCGTTAGCGTCTTCAGCGTGAGTGACATATAATTATGCACCTTTCCACTTTTCATGTACGAATATGATAATAATAGATCTACAAATATTGCCGGAACACTTGCAGGATGTTGCGTCAATCCCAACGTTTCCGTTAAAATTTAATTGTTGCTTAAAAGCCTTCCTCTTGCGCCTTTCCATTCTAAAGGATTCTTTTTCTTCTTGTTTTGTCCGGTCATGTTGTATCTCGGGTTTTTTTGTACTAATCTCGCTCAAGGAACCGACTGTATATTGATGCACTAATATATACCATGAATGATTTATTGAAATAAACGGATAAACTCTTAAAAAATTTACCTTTCTTTTAGATATAATGATTCCACTAAAAATTTATAATTTACTTTCTCAAGGTTGAAAAGTTTTAAACTTGAAGGGAAGTGAGAACCTAAACTTGAGCGACAAGTGCGTCTGTTGAGACTTCTTAGCCAAAAATTATAAATGCGTAAAAAGTAAAGAGCTATATCCACGACCATCTCCTTCAACTGTTATGACAATTTGAGACGTTGATCTATCGTCGAAAGTACAATGTTGTATCGAAGTGAATAATGCAATGTTAATGTCCAATTTGTGACATTATAAACTGTCTGCGACGCGAAACGCACATCATTACAAGAATAGCTACCGAGAAACGACGTATAATCCGCAACCAGTGCAATGGTTTCGAGCTTTAATGTGTACCTTGGCAGAATATACGACTGTGTATGTTCTTACACGGAACTTTTGCCTGATTTTGTTATTCGGTAAGGAATAATAGCTACCGAATAAATTGTCTTTAACAAACTCGAATAATCTTCCCATATTGGGAGTTGATATTTTGACTTGTATGTAGATATAAATTGTTTCTTATTGGACAAGCGGTTGTACTTGCGGAGGTTGACTGGTGGTGTTATCCATAAATCGTGTTAATACTACCACAGTTTGGTTGTATTCGGAATATTTATTGTCTGTGGGTTGCACTAATGACTGACTGACTAATACTGCGCGGGGTTAATTATGAAACACAGTCGCTGTTGCAGAGTTTTTGAAAACTAAGTCCAGAGCACTGTACTTAATGTTAATTGTCATCTCGGTAAAATCTGCTATATTAACAGACAGACAAGATAACTTCCCCCTGAGTTGATGTTAGTGATTTAATGAGGATGTAAATCGAATTCGCAGTAAGCTTGTCCCCCTGTCTGTCTGTGTGGCCAAACAGCCAGCGGGATTGCGGTGCAATGTGTAGATTGCATCGAAGGCGTAAAAAGACGTCCCGACTCATTGGCTGCTGATACGTTTCAACCAGTGACTTACATTTTTGACTTGCAGCTATTCTAAACTATGTATATTACCGCGTTGACTGGCCTGCCTTTACTATAACTGCGGTTGCGAAGTTACATGGCCCGTAGCCTTCCTTTAGAATTGCCCAATTATTTCTTAATGATCCACGGACAAAGCAGATTGCTCATCTAGATGGTAAGTGGAAAACTATCATCCACAAACAGAAACACTACCAGGGCATGCAACGATCGCGTGCTGCGTAGAAGCAGAAATAAGCATGGCTGTAGTATTTCCCCGGACTCGGAATCGGATTTAATATCTTTTAGCATTTCTATACCCGTAGTAACGTCTAAACGATAGGTCCAATTTGAATAATTTAAAGAGAAATTATTATTTATTTGGATCTGATAGGAACGTCACCATCTTAAGATTGTATCCGTGTTTTGATTGAAAAATTATAACAAAAAGCGGTTATTGTGTCCTAACAATTAGGCATTTAGCCTCCCAGACTTTTTTTGTAGGTAATAATGATTACTTTAAATATGTCAAACTTTCGCATAATATAAGTTGGATGGTACGCATACATTCGATCGCTGTCCCATATGCTGTGCGACTCGCTGTTATCTGTAATAATAATAATAATTATTTATTTATTTCATATATAAAAGTGTATATATACAGCAGGAATCTCCTAATGGACACAGTGATACTGCATTTATTTGAATATTAAAATCGGTTCAAATTTAACGGAGCTATGAAGTAAAATTGATTAAAATTTTCATCTCATTTCCCGAGAGAAGCTTATTGTTTATCGGGATATTAAAGTAGCCTATATGTTGACCCGGAATATCAGCTACCACTATACCAAATTTTATTTCAATCCGTTCAGTAGTTTTTGGACACCGGACAGACAGACAGACAAAAATTAAATAAAAAATTTGTTTTGGACTCAGTATCGATTATAAAGCATATTTTCAAAATATATTTAATGTACAGAAATCTTCCAGTTACAGTTTTATTATAGGTATAGATTTCAGCGTTGTTTCTCATACCGTGCCAGTGAAAACACTTTGACATAACAGACACACAAACGAATAACTAAGTGATCATATAAAGTTCTTTCACCCCGAGGTACGGAACGTTAAACATATTATTTGCTGTCTGCAGCTTATGGCGTTTAACCAAATATTGAGACGTAATCTTAGATCTTTGAACTCTTGACTCGAGTGGGACATCGTCTCCTAAACAAGGTCTCTCGGCAGCTCTCCAAGAGCAGCGGCGCCGCCGGAACCGGCGTCGCGACACTGTAGTCTCGACGTCTAGCCGATGCCATTTTAAAATGCTCACATAATTTTATATGGCGTTTTACTATGAACTACGATATAACGAATTTAAATATGTGAATCTTGGGACTTAGTAGGCGGGAATACTAAGAGTCTAGACACTTAATGCTTACAGTTTCATCTTGCCACGATTCATCGTGTAGATGATAATATGTCAGTTCTATTAACGAAAGCGCTCATATCTGTGCAAAAGTGTTTACCTTCGAAAATTTTGTGATGTAGGCGGATGTTTCGTATCGGGTTTGTAGTTTCATAATATTTCTCTTCAAGGGTTCGCACAATGTCACCACATGCTATCAGTGACGTATTCGGACGTCTAAATCCATTAAAAGTGCGGTCGTTTCGCTGAAATATTTCCTTGTTTTCTGTTCCTGGGTTTTTTAAGTAAAGGATAATGGTGTTTGGTTATTGAGATATGCGGATAGATTACTTCCAATAGGGACAACAACATCTAACTAACGCTCGGTTCTTGTGAACAAAAGTTACGACGTAAAAATATTCGGAAATTATAAAAATACCGTTTTCTATATCCTATATTCCTATTTATAGATTATACAAACGCGTGTTCAATATTTATGTAGTCGTTATTACTTGTTAGAAATGTAAGTGGAACTTTCCGACACTGACGCTGGCTTTTATCAAAAGTTATTTCTTTCCAATAGTTTGGTTTGTTTGGCACTCTTAGTAAGTTGCTGGAGCTATTGAAAAACTTTGATCCTTGTATCCGGCCGCCGCGCGCCGACGCGCTGAGATGTAATACTGGTGGAACTGATCAGCGGCGTGGGTTCATCATTACTCGTTTCTGTATTATTGCATGATATTGATGGATTTCGTCGCATCAGGTGTATCGCAGTTAAGCGCCAACTTATTTAAAATGAGCCAAAAGCCAACTTGTTGCAAAAGCCTGTATGAATAAACAAACTGATGAAAATAAAACTCGATGAATTATTTTTAAACTAGGAATAATACAAAGTGTCTTAAACGGATCTATTTCAACGACACAGTTTTTGTGAACGACAACAAACGAAGTTTTTTGCAACTTATGTCTTCTCTTTGAACGGAGTTTCGCGCTTTGATAACGTTTGCACATTGGCAGCTTTTTTGTAGCTCCATTTGCATAACAAAGGTGTTTGTTGCGATTTGATGCCTTCATTTGTAACAGCAATATTATATCACATCGGAGTAAAAAACACGACTGCGCCAGAAAGAGGCCGCTAATGTTTTTTGGAAAGCTCTATTTCCTTGCCGCAGCATATATTTTAAAAGTAGAGAGACACGATTTAAGCGAAGTTTTGGTACGGCGTTTTACCGGTGAAACTATAATAATAAACCGCACTTGGATCGTGTATAAAAAACACCGCTGAATCCTTTCTCTGAGCGTCCGCAAGGGCCAGAATGTTTGAAAAGTTAATGTGAACCTTTGCTACGACCCTGCACAAAATCCTACGTAAGTGTCAACTTACGACGACAGATTTACGACGCCGCCAATGACAAGTTATGTCACTTTATTATCTTAGAAGGAGAAATAGAATTTTGGCAAACCCATTGATATTTTAAATACCCTGAAATCCTAAAGAAATACTGGGTACAAACAGGCATCTTTATCAGTGAAAACATATCGTTGTCTGCCCGTCATTAGTAACATAAAGGAGTTGTCTCTTTGGATAACGCACGTAGCCAATCTTAATCGCCAATTACGCCATTGAGTCGGCAAAGAAAGCTAATCCGTCAATAGTATTGATTGATAACGCGTCGTCGATATTTATCGGCCTACATGAATTGTGCTGGTCGAGTTGTGTATATTGAGCTGATAGTAATTAAGGACGTAAACACGGCGTGCACGGCTATCTGTTGTGTCGCGCCGAGTGCCGGGCAAGGCAACAGGTCAGCAACCCCGGTGGTGCCATCCATAGCAAAGCCTGTAGGGGTGGCGAAACCGACATTATAGAGCTCACCAAGATGCTAAGCGTGTCATACAAGAATGACTTGGTATATGCACATTCGGATCTCTTCAGTTTCCGAAATAAAGGACAGTTTCAAAACTATTTCCTATCTATTCCTTCGTTTTAAAACGAAAACTGCCGCGAGTTGAGACAACCTCGCACGGCATGTTAACCTGATTGATTTTTATGCGAAATCGTACCGGAACGCTAAATCACTTGTTTGCGCGTCTTTGTCCGTAATGTGGTAACTAGCCATCATTTAGGTGACTAGTAGATAGCAGAACAGTACAGTTGACATTGATATGCAATTAATATTTATTATGTTTAATTCTTATTAGAAGCGGTGATAGCTCAGTGGGAAGGACTTTGACTTCACTTTCCGAAGGCCGAGTTATTATTATAATTATTTATTATTAAACAATTCAAATATCACTTGTTTCAAAGGTGAAAATATCGTGAGGAAACCTGAGAGTTCTCCATAACGTTCTCAAAGGTGTGTGGAGTCCACCAATCTGCACTGGGCGGTGGGCTACGGCTTAACCCCTTCTCATTGTGGGAGGAGACCCGTGCTCTGTAGTGGGCCTTTTATGTTTTGATATGATGATGTTTCATTAACCACTATATAACTGTCGATCTAATGAGTGCGTTCTAATACATCAAATAAAAAAATATTTGTGAATGTTTGTTGAACCGCTTCTGCAACCCTAACTGTATTTAGGGAGTCAATAATTTCACCTCAATCTTCCGATGGAGGGGTCGATTAGCCTTTTTCTATGTTGCCTTTACCCCAATCCCGTACCCGTACGTGTGTACGTACTACCACGTTAGCTCTATGTAGGTTGAATTAAAGTTAAAATGTTTATCCATTACTTTACGATATATAAGAGTAATATGTGATAATATAGTCGTAAACAATCGTCTTACTAAAACATACTTAAATAAGTGCCATCTGAAAAATGCAGAAATCCTTTGTGGGGTTGAGTCAAATAATTCGTCACTTAATTGTGGTATGCATAAGTTAACACTTTATCATTTATTAAGTCGAGGTGACCAATGCACTGTTGACATATTATGAATGTTCCTAAAGACAAGCTTACTGGAAAGCAGGTTTTCAACTCAAACAAGATTTAAGATAAAATTATTATATTTAATTGTTGAAACGTAGAGACTGGGAACTATTTTTTTCGGCTGAAATCGGCTGCCTAACCGCCGGTAGAGTCTTCACACAGATTCATGATTGCAGTTTCAAAAGTTTCTATAAAGTAGGTTTTTTGAAATAAATTGGATTTAATTTAGTTTTTTTTTTTTAATATTTCTGTTTTTAATGTCAACCGTTGAGCTTTTAAGGTTTCTGTATTTGAGGGTCGATATTTTGTACAAATTTTGGTGCGTTGAAGAACAGAATTCATTAAGTTTTTTTCTAAAGAGACTCGAAGCAACTTTTAAATACTTTTGTAGTCAGAACATTAGCAATCGCGCCCAGTCAAATTATTATCGCCATAAAGTTTAAGCTCATTTAGAGTTCTTTCTTATTTAAATGTGTAGCTAAATCATAGTTTACCGTTGCGTTGTGGAACAGTCGAGATTTCATTCAGCCGTCACTCAGCTGATGTGCTCAAATCAACGGGCTGCGTGTGTATATATCTGTAGTCTTAGTGCCAAGCAAGATTTGCTCACTCAAGGAGTCGTTTTCGCATATCAAACTCTGCGGTGACAAATTAAAATTTACCTTATGTCCCTCGTTTTAGCGGCTCAAATTCTGAACATCTGTTGTTTTACAAACGTTTTGACAAAAGCCTAAGCTTAAGAATTGTAGACAAACTTGAGCTGGAATTCAACGCAAATAAGACCCATTTTACTACGAAGTGCAAGTTTTTCCATTCACGAAAACGTATCCTCGCTTGCGATCTTGCACTAAGGTTAGTGCAGTTTCGAGTCGGCGGCCACGCTCGGGCGCGCTCGTGAGGCGGCAGTGGTAAAAGTACAAAGCGGTATAATGATATGGAGACACAATAGCAATATCTCGAATGAGATGAGCATACGAGCGGAGATTCGCTTTCTAATAATGTTGCGGATGCGTTGTGACGTGGCCAGTCGTTGCGACCAGTCTGCCCAATCTCTAGGTAGCATTCTGAAATCCAATCCTGAATTTTTAGTTTTCTAATTCTAAAAGCGATTTTCATTTCACCAACTTGGTAGTTTTGTATTACTCCATTGATGGGATCGGACACTTTTTTAAGATGACATATCATAGAAGACTTTCTGACGGCCTTCCCTGGCACAGCTGTAATCACTTAGGAATTAAGTGGGAGGTACCGGGTTCGATCTCCGGCAGGAGCAATTTGGGAATTTATTATTTCCGATTTTTCTGTCTAGTCTGGTGGAAGTCTACGGCCGTGGCTAGTTACCACTCTACCGACAAAGACGTGCTGGTTAGCTATTTAGCGATCCCGTACAATGTATGATTGCCTTACCCTTATAGGTTAGCCCGTTACCACCTTAGACTGCATTATTTCTTACCAGCAGGTGACTGACAATGCAGTCAAGGGCCAACTTGTAGTGGAAAATACAGTAGATTTTGTAAGCAGTAAAATTGTGCATCTATAGATTGTTTGTTTGTTTCAAAGCGCTAATCTTTAACATTATACATAGCCCAATTCTGCAGGTAGGCTAGAGGCTATTGTACATGGCCCTTATGGGGTTGAGTAAACGAAGTAAATGCGCAGACGGTCGTTGCGACGCGTTGAGGGAAAATATCCTTATCAGAATGAGCGTTAGCGTTCATTTAATATGCTGCTGGTGACCGTTAGTATTCAACGATAATTATGAACTTGACGTGGGACTGAATTTAAGCGTTGGCTTTCTTCCATGCCTCGTAAAATTAAGCCGTTTGTTCCGGTCATTCTCGGTAACATCTGCTAATCCTACTCGTTGCTTAACTCCTCAACTCCATTTTATATTATTTTCAAACGGGTAAACGGATCTTTATCGATTTAAATGGTAACTATTTTGGCCAATAAATGTATGCAGTAGTTGCCTTCTTTGTAGTGTGCCTTCGTTGCAGTTCACGTCGGCTAATTTTTAGGGTTCAGTAGGCAACAAGGAAAAGTTTCCCTTTTAAGTCCGGATATTGTGACTGCCAACTACGGAATCCCACTGCGTTAGTGGTTGTCTGTCGTACCTGCTATTTGTAGAGAAACCGCAGTATGGAGGTTCTTGCCGAGCCAGCCTCACTGGGCGGCTACTCAAAGCATAATTTACAAGTTCAGCCGTTTAATACAATCAGATGCGGTTGAGAATTTGCAACGGGCTTAATAAATTGTAATGATTTTCCAATCACAGAACACTCGCGATCTTATAACGGTTTACAATTCACATCACCCGCGCATACTTTTACCAGGCAAGGTTATTTCACGCAGATGAAACCGCGAGACACAGCCAGAGTTCAATGGAGTGTGTAACGAAGGGGCTGGAAAAAAGGTCACCTATAAAAGTCCCGTAAACAATAAAATAAAACTAAACCGTCCACGGCGGTGTGCGACGGTAGTGTCACATCTATACTTCCATAGGTAGGTTCTGGAGTTTTTCAGTGAAATACCTGTTTTGAAGTATAGATACCCAACTTGAACGGATTAACACTGAACATTTTATCTCTAGCAAAACAAGCTTCAACGTTACATTGACTTCCGCCGCATTAGAAATAAGTAATAACTTCCTCTAATGGCTCTTTTTTTTATTCCATTACGAGTTACATCTTTGCTACAATCTCACGCGCTGGTAAGTGATGCAGTCTAAGATGGTAACGTTATCCTGTTAGTTGTAGACCGTAACTGGATAACCTGTAAGGGTTATATTAAACCTTCGGTTTTTAACCAACCAACCAACTATTCGGTTCCTATGCGACACCGCACCGGAACGCTGAATCGCTTAGTGGCACGTCTTAGTCGGTGGAGTCGAAGCGTCCACCAGACAAGAAAAATCCACTTAACGGTGATCCTATAAAATTTTAGACAAAAGCTGCTATTGGGACTTATCGAAATACATTCCCTCCCTTTTTTGTAGGTTATAATGTCGAGTACCTACTCATTATAACCTACAAAAAAGTCTGCGAGAGACATTTTTTATGTCTCATCCAAAGTTTTCTCAGCGCACGCCAAGTAATGAATTTTGTAGACAAAATTTGGCTTCTTTGGGTTACATTATTGCAATTGTGTTGAACATCTCCAAGTTTTTGAAATAAAAATTATAGCCTATTCTGTCGGTTCGGTCCCGTACTTTCGGACAAAAATATTAATAATAATGGTACAAACAAACAAAAATATCTTTCCTCTGTATGATATTATAGTATAGATATGTAGTAGATTAACTTACGAGGTTAATTCTAATTGGGAAAATAATAGCCCTTTTTAAAGTTACATAAGTGTTAAATGTAGTTTAGTAAACGTACGTGCAGACACATTAATAATACTGGTGTGCATCAATTCATGAAGTCGTTGTGTATCTGTTGGAAGCGTGTTCCGCGCGGTGAAAGCGCTGTCGATGCGACCACCACCTACACGTCGAAAGGTCCTAATTAGTTTCCTAGAAAGCGGTTTTCCTGCCACCATATATGGACGCACATCAAGCCACGACTAGAAAAGGTCGCAATTATTTTCGATGACACTGTGCAGGTTTGTGGTCAAGCATTCGATCGATAAACAATTTTTTGACATGACTGAGCAGAATGGCATAAAACAAACGCACGTTTCAATTTTTATCTGCCTCGCCTGACTTTGTGTTTGACCAAACTAATCTTAGAAATGTTTTTGGTGTAAAACAATTTTTACCGCAGGAAAAGGAAAACCAAAAAGGTGATGAAGTCGCGGGTAAATGGTTGTTATAAACTTATTATAGAAATGTCTTTGCGTACATTGCCCTGAAAAGGACATCGCCCGAACCTTTTGTACACGTAACAGCAGCTATGTCGTATACCTACTTGTACCTATGTAATGCCCCCGCCGAAGTATGACATGGGTCTACGGTAACCTTTTATTTCACATTTGGTAAATAAACTTTGTATACTCAGTTTTGTTTTCCATATTATTGACAGTAAATCCGTGTACCACGTGCGAAATAGCACAATTTACATCATGAACATTATCTTAATTTCCATCAGTGTTAAAAATTAGAGATGCTTATGATCTTCCTACACCACTGTGTCGCAGTGTTGGTGACATGGTGCGAGCGATCATTTATAATGTTATACCAAATAATGGAATGAGACCCAAAATTTAGCCCGGGGAGACACTCGTTACGGTAGAGTAAAACTTTTCATATACCTTTTGGGTTTTTTATGGTCCTGACACAGCACTGAACAGAATTTGATGTCTCTTATTTCCCGCAGAATAAGATAGTTTAGATTTCTCTACTTACCGAATCTACTCAAAAACCGATGCATCCAGAAAGACATCGCATACACTTATAAGCCAAGTAATGTTAAAATATATATTTAAAAAAAATTAAGAGCGTAACAGGATATCATCATTTTTAACCGTATAAATAGCGCAAACTTTGCATAATCTTAATCCTAGGTATGCTATCGCCGAAGATATTAATACCGAATGTAATTTGTAAGAAATTGTATGGATGCATTGTCCGTAGTGTTACAGCTGAAGTGATGTTCATTCAATCAGTTATTTTGTAACAGCTGTCGCGAGTGATGTTTCACTAGTTCTTGCTGTGCTGTTACATCAGCAGACAATAGCCAACCCGAGATAAAGGGAAGTGGGTCGCCCGCGGCGCGGCGGCTGTCGCACCTCGTAGCCCGTATCTGAGCTCCAAATTCGCAATCTCGCGATAAACGACACTAGCATACCTACTCTATACCTATTGCTAGCGTATCGATTGTTTTGATTACCGTGTCAGGTTGTAGTGTTATCTGAAGTTTACTTTTTATTCGATGTAGGCTACTGTTTACAGTTTACGTTGGCTTTCCGTCAATTTAATCAATTTGTAAATTTGATAGATTGTTATTCGATTAGGTCCAAATCTTGTCTTTAGTTTCCTTATATTTCTTGGTGAGCACGTCCTATCCCGGTCATACTCACCAACACTTAAAAGGTATTTATCCTATCCTATTGCCTAAGTCTCTGTACCCTTTCCTATAAGAGAGGGTGTGAAATTGGGACATTGTAAGGAGATCAATGCTCTTGCAAATTTTTTCCTCGGAGAAAGTACTCTTTATTTTCAATTATAATCTTCTACACCTACGTATCATTTCTGGTATGATTGGCAGTAGGCAGCAGTCGTGCAGTATTCGGGCCGTGTGAGGTCGCCTGAGGCGGAGGTCTATTTCAGGATCAAAGACCTCTGGCCGCGTGTCAGAGGTTAATGAAGCGGCCGACAGCATCCGTGACGAGTTGCAAATTAGGATGAATGATCCTTGTTAACCTTAAAGCTGACCGTTTTGATACTTAGCGGCCGTGGCCATTGAGAGCGGAATCAATTTAGAAATCAAAAGACACACGCAATTCTGGCTTCTATTTATATATTTATTTCTTACTTTATCTATGGTTCACTTGCAGGTCTACATACAATAATAGTTAAGCCATTGCTCAGTGTGTATTTTCGATTACGTAATTACTTTTTATTTTAGTTATTGTAAGTGGTCAGTTCCAGAAACTTAGTAGATATGCGCACGATACTCACCTCCATGATTTATTCTTTCGTATTTCATTCCGCCACCCACACCCTTGAGTTACAGCAACATATAAAATACAATAACAAATCGAATATTTTATATACGAACTTGTCAAGCTGCTGCTTTAACTGCTCTCAATAATGAATTTCTTATCCGGTGATTAACATGTTGATCTCCTGAACATGCATACATTCAAAACCGAATAATTTTTATATGGAAATCAGTCGAGCGATAGTCTTTTTGAGTTTCGGCTCTTGTAGATAAAACACGGCAATTTTATTTTGACAATCGTTTAACGTTTGTTGTTGTTATCTTTACGCGCTGATAGCAAAATGGCACACTTTCTTTATCATTTCAATCAATGATTCTGTGTCGAAAAACAAACCTACATTCCTCCTTTATATGTCGGTAGAGCAATAGCTGTAGTAGTGGATAAAAGTAAAACAACCTACAGACGTCCGTAAAATCCGCTGACGAGTGTCGCCAGTATGTAAAGCTATGAGATTAACTATTATTGTTATTGATTAGCAGTCCAATCAAAGGATATATGGTGAGGGGCGCGGGGCGGGGAGGCGCGGTGTGACGCAGTTCGATGGTCCTTAACCTTGCTCCGGCTGTGACCTAATTTTCTCCGTAGAGCCGGGCTACGAATTCCGCGCGTGGAAATTTATTCTTGGTAATACAACGAACTTCAATTTTTATAACGAGTTTGCCTAATCATTATTATAACTAATTATGATATTAATATTTCTCTGTCATTCAATAACAATTTAAAAATTATTCGCAAAGAAATCCAAATTCTAAACTTCTTCATTTTTGTATTTTGATAAGGTATACTTGTGCAGACGGGCGGGTATTTAACTTACTTTGAAACCTTTTTAAACATAAAATTGGTTTGATGCAAATGTTGACTTAGAATAAAAATCTTAACTACTACTTAAATAGATCTTAGTGGTCGTTAGAGTTTCTATAAAATAGTATCACTTATTATATAATTCGATCTGGCAATTTATATGTGATGACGATAAAAGCCGCGCGCTTCCTGGACACCAACCCTCGCGTAACATCCGTCGTAGTTGCTTCGTGTTTCACGCGCGCTGCCCTGCGACCTGCGCCGTCCGGCGTATAGTTTTTTATTTCACTACAAGTTAGCACTTGACTTCAATCTTACTTGTTGGTACGTGATAATGCAGTCTAAGATGGTAGCGGAAATTTGGAATTAGTCAGTTTCATTTACCCCTAGTGTGATTCTACGCGGGATCGTACCGGAGTTACTTTTCAAGTGAAACTTCTTAACGCAAGATGTGTTCATGCATACGTAGCCATGATTTTCCGGATTTTAAACTAGCACCCAAGTTTCATTACTTTTTCGCTTTAGAGATTTTCCGTCTAATTCTTATGTTAATTCACTAAGGGGGTGCGCTCTCTTAGAATTGTAATTTTCATGTAAACTCCAAGAGTTCTGTTCTGAAGTCTCGTTGATATCAACAAAAGAAGCCGTAGGATTACTTTTTATTCGCTATTGTGCATCAATATTAAGTCTGTCGCTAGCTGGCCGTGTATCAAATTAACCTTTTAAGTAAATGAACAGTTACCCTGCAGACCATTAATTGGAACCTCGCCGCACGCATGTTTATTCGGTTTCGTGATTAATCACGCGTTCTTCTTTAAATTCACGGAATTGGCTGTGATTGTGTTCTGAGACTGCTGAGTCAAGTTCAATAGTCTTTGTGAATGGACAAAGCAGGCGTTTTCGGCAAACATCGCGAATCACATTTTTAAATCACGTCCGTACTTGACGTAAGTACAACCTTGACGTCGAAGCCGGAAACTCCACTCTCCGACGGAGTGTTTTTGCTAAGTTTGTCAATATTTTCGTTAATCGGATTGCTTATTTCCTTTCTCAATTCTTTTTTATAATAGTACACTGTTGCTTTTAGAGAAAATTCTGATATTGTAAATTCTCCAACTGTCCCTGCCGGGAATCTATACTTAAATTCATAGCGATCACCGTTGCGCCAGGCAGGTCGTCAACGACTTTTTGTAGGTAAGTTTTGTATGTGCTGAGTAGGTAGACAGTTGCTAAGCACATACAAAACTTACCTCAAACTATTTTTAATTGAAACGAATTAATGCTTCTTGTTGATACTAATATCATAAATTACGATTTTTACAAGAATACCTAGCTTTAAATATGTTATAAAAACCAAACCAAACGCGGACAAAGTCGTGGCAACAGCTATTTTAATATATTAAAAAAAAGGCAATTTTAATTATGTGATATCTTTGGTGCAAACATCTCATATGACACCATCGAACGAGTCGCAAGACGCCGCTGGATTCAAGCGGCACAAGGCTGTACTTTACGAGAGTGCATCAAACCGCACTATTTAGCATACGCTAATCGCAAAAAAATAAAATGAAAGAAATGGGTGCAAGGAAAATAAAATCTACCCTTTGAATGATTTTTTCCAATATGACAAAAAACTATCATGATTTTTGTATTTCATTTTGACATTTAATAATTTTTTTTTATTAAACTTGCATGCTATTTAGTTTATTCTATGTGTTAATTGCAATCAATGGTTTGTCATCTTTGTACGCCAGCTTGCATGGCAATACACTGTGACCGTGGAACTCCTACATAAACCTAAGTCCAGCAGTGGAAGTCGTCATCGACGAACGACTGGACCTACAACTCGGACGTCATCAAAATTCAAAATTCATTTATTTCAAGTAGGCCTAATATAAGCACTTTTGAAACGTCAAGTCTGTCTGTTTGTATTGACTCTACCACCGGTTCGGAAGGCAGATTCTACCGAGAAGAAGCCGGCAGAAAACTCAGCAGTTGCTCTTTTCCAACATCAACAATTTACATTTTACATTTTAACATTCATTTTTCTATCTTGTGAGAGCTGAAAAAACGTAAAAAGCATCACGTAATTCATCTGCTTAGTTTCGAGAGAAGTGCAGAAATTAAATCGTCCCTGTCGAGACCATCTGGAGCATCTGCTTAGTTGTCTCCCACATGAGCTGTTCTGCACTTACCGATTGCGGCGGAGGTCGCGAGCCCAGCTGGGTCCAATATGCATCGATCTCTATTGTGAGACTTATATCATAGCCCATTGTTTTAGCGGGAAGGTTCCGCTCCATTTACGATGCATTTGCATAATGCTATACTTATATCAATCCTTAACCGGATTTGGGCTGTAAAACAATGAGACTATCAGATTATAATAATATAAATAAGTTCAGGTCTCCAGTACGCAACTCATAAATACTTCCGACAAACGTAATGAAAAACTGAAACTTTAACGAATCCTAATCATATTTTATGTCTCATCTCCGAAACGTTCTCAAATTTGGAGGGTTGTAACCATACCTCTTTGAACCTAAAGATAGAAAATTAACGTCAGACAAGCAGTCTGTCGTAAAAAATATGCCAAAACCAAAACTACAAGTCAGTCTACAAGTTTGAAGGTCGTTTTAATGTAGGATAAAGGCAAGCAGAAGATAACTTTACGTCTAAGATATAGTTTCCAATGCTTGCTTTAATATTATGTATGGATAAAGCTATCTTAATCATATTTCACCTCCCTTACCAATTCACTGCTTTTTTAATTCCTAGAAGTTTCCTGGGTACTTATTTGGTTCTATGGTTGAAATAGGACGTAATGCTTCCTGTATTATGTAACGCGAGTGGCGGACGCAAGCGATGTGGCTTCATTAAAAGCGTAGATTTGATCGGCGTCATCGTTATATCGGCCGAGCAACGCACGCGGCACACTGACCCACTGCTCCGCCGCGCCGCATGAACCCCGAAACGCATGCGCTGACATGCTACATTGTCTTAGAAAGCTAAAGGTCGCCGGCGGAGAGAGTGCTGACCGAGAGTTTCCCGTGCGATATTAGCTAAGCGCAGATAAGAATTAAAGCAGCCAGTTTATCAAGCAGTCTACAACTCGCGAAAGATGTCAGTTTGGAGAAGCATTCATGTAGTTTGAACGTGTAGACGCAAAGTCAAACATTTGAAATCTCGCTGTTGGTCATCGAGCATACTTATGTGATTGAAGTTGTTACAGCTGTGAATATTCGTCGCAAAGCCGATTAAAAACTCGCTGCAAAAACTGTTATTAAAATAGACCTCGTACCTACAACCTCTATAAACATCAACGTTAATCGACGACGCCTGCAGAATATAAAGAAATCAAGAAATTTTATTTTGTCAATAGTCATTTCATTCTTATTAGCTGTTAGCATTTTCCTTAATCCTCTTTGCATTTTCCGCAACAGTAAAAGACACCAGAACATTTGAGAAGGGACGACGATATCATTAAATTATCTTATATTCGAAGATTTACACCTCTAGTTAGCGGCCTATGCCAAAATGCAAGAAAACCCAGTTCAGTATCAAAGTAAACCTACAGAAGAAGTTTTAACACGGTAGAGTTTATTTGGCTGAGTTTCACGATAAGATACTCGAGCTCGCGTCGCTAGGTCAACTGAGTAGATGTAGTCTGTTACTCGGTAATGGCATTAGAACGATGAGGTATGACGCGATGACATCAGGCTCCCGAAAATATAGTGCAGCGACCGCCGCGGCGGCCGACCCTGACCGTCACGCCTATTTATACGCACGCGCCCGCGCACGCGCAGGGTTGCCAGTGCGGCACGCCGGTGGAGCGTCTCACTGCAGCCGCACCAGCATATTAGAAGTAGGCTGTCTGACACAGCCCCCTTACTCCTGTCAAGACACATACAAGCTCTGTACAGCGTCCTTGCTAGCGAAAAAGAGGTCCTCGTTCTCCACGTTCTTAAGTCATCCAGACGTGTGTGTCCATTCAAAGATATGAGACAAATTATTTTCGGCACCTCAATCACTACAATCGTCGCCTAAGCCGAAATTCGGTCTCACAAGAGTTGTCCTTAGGCTGACTGACATTCCCTTAGCCTCTTCGAGGCCTAAGGCTATAAATCTCGCTCGCTTACAGCGAAACAGGCAGATAAAGGGAAATTCAATTCTATTTATATATATTAAAGTCTATCCTATTAAAATATCTTGCATAAATAAAAACGTTATTCCTCTCCCTAACTAGCGCATGCAATGTTATGCATTGAATGGTGAAAATCAACGGAACCGTTTCAACGGCAGCGAAAAAACCATAAGAGATTGGTAAAAAGCTGTCTTGACTAAAAATAATTCCGGAATGTGTGCCCGCCGGAGCCCTGCGCCGTGCTATTGTAGTGCGGAACGGCGGGGCGCTGGCCGGGTACCCTCAGCATGAGATTTGCACGCTCGCAATCGTTATCATCACACTGTAATGTGGCAATAATCGTGGAGGGGCAAAGCTTTAATAACTATATTCAATGAAAGAGTAGTTTTCCCCGCCGTGGGACTGAGAAATAGTAAATGAAAATCATAGTAATCTTGTATGAAAATGCAATATTATCAAAATTAAACTAGTCCTTTAGGTATTACGGACTGCTTGATTTCAATAATACGAACGTTTTACTCGGTGCTTTGGCTGTAGAAAAAAGTTTGATAATGTGTGTAACTGAAGTAAAATCAGTATGTGGACATGTTTATTTCCGTAATTTTTCTTTTAATATAATAATACATAAACGACAATAGAACTGAAAAAAAAAAAATTTTTTGTAACAATCATAATTCTTGAATTTTTATCTAAAACTTAATAAGAATAAAGACTAAATATAATTGGTTTTATTTATAATGATATGAAATATAGTATTGCGGTAGATTAGAACTTTTGGGAAGGCACGATCGCTTGTACGCACGATAGTGTCATGGGTGCAATCGTAAGTCGAACTTTGTAGTAAAGTTTACATTACGGTCGAACGTTGTTCGGCACTGTTTCGATACGAATTCGAAATGAATTCTACGATGTTTCGTACTGCGGCCATGGAGCGCGCGCGAGATTTCAGGAAGTGCTGCTCGTGAGTTCATCAGTCTCTATCACGAGTAATGATCTCGCCTATTGTATCAGCGATCAAATCGCCGCACTGGACTATATTGTTTTTGATTACAAAGTAGCAATTCACTGAGATTTCACCTGATGGTTATTTTTTTTAAAACCCTTATATTTATCGCAGGCATCGTTAAGCTCAATTTTTCCTCATTTATTAATTTATACAGTTGTTTATATATGCTTGTAAATATTGCGATAAAAATACTAGACAAAATAGTTTTGTTTATAGTAATAATTGACGAAACAAGCACGTGATGGATGGCCCACGTGAAGGTAAGTGAAAAACTCTTGGTAAGGCATGCAAGGAACACATTCTGCTACATGGCGTCTTACGACCATCAACCTGAGGCGTAAGTGTTAAGCCGCATGCGCCTGCACACACCTGCAACTACGTCCTTCAGACCGGAACACAGCATTGCAACAATGGATGTTTACTAGCCGCGGCCGAAGCCCCGCCCCCATTCCAGGGTAAAGTTCATTAAGAAATGATATTTTTCAAGTCATTGCCGTTCACCCGAGCACCTAAATAATCCATTAATCTATTTTACATTAGTTAAAAGGAAACTACTTAATTGAATTATCTCGTTTCTTGAAAATAACGCTGTTGTATTTTTTGTTGCGTTAAGTTGATTAGCTTGAAGGGATAATAACCTGGCGGCTGGCACACCGCACAGGCGCTAGTTCGAATGTCAATGAACTAATTGCGGTGAGCTTAGCTCCCGATTGTAAACTTACAGAACGTTGCGTTTATACACACCCCGGTCGACGAGTAACTCAACCACTACAGAAGAGAACATACCGGTGACATTCATACGAATCAAACGGGTGTTCGTCTCATGTGAATGTGCAGGTTAAAGCAAGTCCGGTCTGAAGTGATACTGACACTACTAGTAGTAGCGCTTCTTGTGACAGAGCTCTTCCGGAGAAGTACTACTGCTTATTTCTGTAGCAAAGCAGCCTTGCAATGTTGTGTTTCGATCTGAAAGGCGTCGTTGCCAGTGTAATTGCAAGCACATGTGGCTTAAGAGCAGTGACAGCCCAGTGGGAAGAGCTTCCCTTTTTTAGAGTTTCGGCACGCACCTACAAATTCGCAATTAAATATCACTTGCTTTAAAGCCAAAGGAAAACATAGTGAGGAAACCGGTTCGTCTGGATTCTCCATAATTTCCTCAAAGGCGTGTGAAGTTCACCAATCTGCACTGGGCCAAACCCCTTGAGACACGTGCCCTGTAGTGGGATGTTGGGGCTTAACAGCTACGCCTGGTAATTCTCCACATGCTATGCAGTTGATGGCCACAGGTCGGCACGCTGCAGGATATGTTCCAAAGTCAAAGTCAAAGTCAAAAATACCTTTATTCAAGTAGGCCCATAGGTGGCACTTTTGATGCGTACATAAGAATTACACGGTAGTGAGATGATGGCGATAACCACATTCGTAAACTTAAAACTAAAGCTACGAGGGTTCCAAACGCGTCCTGGTCTAAGAAGAAGCCCACAACAAACTTAGCCGGGTGTTTTTGTTTTGTTATCACCATCTCACAATGTCATTTTAAATTATCAGAAGAGCAACCTGGTTAGAGCAATAATTTACACCCAAGCTTTTTTATCGATTACGTAGTCCTTTATACTATAATAGGACTTTTCTATAAGCTTACGTTTAATACAAACTTTGCACTTTTTAAGAGACATCACCTTCCAGGTCCTGTTTAGTTCTGCCCTTTTTAGACGGTGGTTTTTCACTTACCATCAGGTGGGCCGTCTGCTGAGTTCTCGTCTATTATTACTATTAAAAAAACGATGAGTCGGCACTACGAGTCACGTACAGGGCGGGCGGCGCAGGGGCAACCCGACACCGGCGTCGCGTGCACGCAGCCGCGGTAGGGCTTCCGAGACAAGCGACCCGGTGAACTTCATGCTACCTAAAGTTAATTTCAATGTAACTTTTCTGGGTGGTTTATTATCTGTTGAAATGAATCTGCCTGTAAATACCATTCTGCCGCACTAGGAACCGCCACAGAAGACGAATTTTTTTCTTCATTTTGCCAAAACTAAGTTTAAAATTTGTGCAGCATATGCAAAAGGTCAGATGCTAAGTTTCAGGAAAAAGCCAAAAAGTCATATTTTACATGAGCACGGCTGCAATTTTAAACACAGCCGTATTAAAGTAAATTATGACTTTTTGTCAATTTTTCAGCAAATTTTCAGTTCTCTTGGGGTTTTTCTAAATCATCATTATTGAAGTGAACAAAACAAGTCTGAGTTACAGCCATTCTCAAGTTATTCCGAGAATACGCACTATACTAATATACGGATAGATACTTTACGATCTAACTCTATACTGCAACATAACATGTTAGCCTAATGCGTGTTGTGTAGTATTTTTTGTGATAGTTAAATCAAATTGCAAAATAAACTAAAAAATATCTGATACTAATAACAGTGGCCTCGCTCAGGCGTGACCTCTCCATTAGGTTTAATAATCAAATGCCATGACTTACGAATCTGATGATGAGCACACGCTTTGACGATCAACTGGCGCAGCGTTGCGGCCCTTACTAGTAGGGGTTCGATTCCCGGCTTGGTCAGTTATAGAATGTATAATTGTCTGAATGGCTTTGTAGGTCTGCTGTTCACATTGTAAGAAATAACTGACACCTTTAAAACGTAACAACGTCTATTACGAGATGCGTCACACACTAAACGTTTCGTTTTTTATATTTTCCAAGACTTCGATGTTAAGATAAAATTTAGAGTCTCAAAATCTGTGGAGGTGCTGTAAAACTTGAAACAAGGTCAGGCGTATGCGTACCAGCACAGTGTTCGTAACTTGCAAAATCCT
This sequence comes from Pararge aegeria, assembly GCF_905163445.1. Lineage (NCBI taxonomy): Eukaryota > Metazoa > Arthropoda > Insecta > Lepidoptera > Nymphalidae > Pararge > Pararge aegeria. The sequence continues at coordinate 255,009 of NC_053195.1, read as the reverse complement.
CGTATATATATATAAAAAAGTTCAGCCTGGCCGAACATGAACCGAGACAAACAGATACAATAAAAAAACATGTGTTTAAATCAACTTGAGAGAATAATCGTAAATCACAGACACGCTATTATTCATTTTGTGGAGATGAATATGACGTAGACACGCGTGTGCTAATGTGTCTAATTCGGTGCTGTACTCGGGGTTTTCGACGCGCGTTATCTCATGGCGGCGGCTGAGCGGCAGACGCTCTGGCAGCACCGCCGGAAGTGCTGGCGCGCATGCCCCGCACCGCTCCCTTGATAAAACAAACAAAACTGCTGCGTGAACTGTCTCGGAGTGCATTTATTGAATAGCATTACTTTATTCAATGGTATATACACGTATCTATCTCTTCGTCTGGTAGCCCAGCTGACTGTTTGTCGTTGATTTTTTTCGTAGCAAGAAAAAGTATAATATTATTCGCTTTTTAAAACCGCATATTACTATTTGTATAACTAAGTTCATATTAACATAATTAGGTTATGCCGTGGAGTTGGAACACCGTGGGGCTTTAGTCAGTCGTAATTTTGCGCCTCCCCGTGTCGCGGAGGTACTCATGAGGATTTCTCCATTATACGTGACATCAAGACATTGATAACAAGAAGATAACGAGGTTTAAAGCTGCTCTAACTTTAGTTGCAGCGTCACATCGTCTGCACAAAGATCAGAAATTCGTTGTGGACTTTTTAATTATTTTTTCTAGTAATAATTTACGGTCCAAGCAGATGTCCGGCATAGTTCCGCAGATGCAGACTATTAATAAAAGAAATATGAAGAAAAACAGAATATAAATAAATAAGTACAAAAGAATTTGTTAACATACGAGAGCGTTATTCGAGGGTGGATTTACTGTTGGGTTTTACGGAAGAGAAACGCACAGCATTCAAAAGTCCCTTATGCTATAAGTATGTGCATATTGTGCAAATGTTTGGAAGTGATTGTTGTGCTCGTACAAGTAGTGTGATGGCTTGTCGGTTGCAGGAGGCCGAGCTGAGCACGTGGACGGCGTTCCTACAGCGCGCCGTGGAGGCAACCTACAACACCGAGGTGGTCATCGACAACCTGCACAACCTTGTCGGTGAGTCTGCTGCGCACTTTGTTTCTGCTCAACTTGCACCGCCGGTGTGCATTGCGCCACGAAGCCGCTCTGCGCATGCAGAAAAAACATTAAGCTGTCTCTTGCGGATGTCGCTTTGTTAAATCTGATGATCTGCGCAATAAATGTCTGTTGGATCGGATGTTAATAGCTACATAGAAGGATGGTTTTCGTCGGGTGTATTTCCCAATTTCAGTAGTGTTAAGTACTACCACCATGCTTATTTCTGCCGCTACGCTGCATTGTTGCAAGCCGGTCTGAAGGACGTGGTCGCCGGGCACATGAGATCGGACACAGCTGCGGCACGTTGCCCTCTGCTTGGTCCGTCAACTGTTACTACAACCCGTGGCCCGCCAGCGGCCGGCATGACAGTGAGTTTGCCGTTGCAGTGGAGCAGAAGCGCTGCGTGCGCGAGGTGTCGTCTAGCGGCGTGTTCACGGCGCTGTGCGGCGCGGCCGGCGCGCCCGCCGCGTCGCCGCACACGCCCGCCGCGCGCCGCGCCGCCGCCTGCAGCACGCCGCTGGCGCGCGACTAGCCGGCGCCGCGCGGCCGCGCCTCGCTCGCCGCGCTGTGCTGCGTGCTCTGCCGCTACGACGGGCCGCGCTAGCCGCACTGGCTCGCACGCAGTTCTCTAAACTTACTCATATTTCGAAAAGATTGCGACTAATAATAGAATGGCTATTCGGTTTACTGAACGCACATAGCCCTTTATTGCCCGCTTAAGAATTGCAATACTAAATGACAAAATGTCCCAAGTCAATGTAACGTGTTTTTTACATTCTTTATCCTACCTGAACCGACTTAAGTCTAGAGACTTGCGCACCGGTTAACACATTTTACTCATGTCTGAAAAGTGACTTCAAGACTAAAAACTAATTTCCGATCTCTGTACAAAAAGTTTTAGTCGTCCGATAGTTGTCTATACTCCTCCCGATGTTTCGTGTTCGATTCGAAAGTTGATCGCGTGTGGTTTAAATCGAAACGTAATGTTGAACGTCAAGTGCCTACCGAAATAACACTTGTACAAAACATTTTTACAAATGGACGAAGATAGTTATTTATTACCGTACAATTTAATAGGCGCTGATGGAATATTGGTAGGAGCGCGGCTAAGCTGAAGGTTTTACTCGCGTGAAATGCCCATCTCTGGAGCGCTAAAGTGTACTCGCTACCTAAGGTGTAGTCGTCTACATGGAAGCAACTAGATATCACACAATACTTTAGTTGCTCTATAGTGAGACGTTTATAATTTGATTACTCAAACGCACATAACTTTGAAAAGTTAGAGGTGCGTGTTGGGATTCGAACTCTGCCCCCAAAAAGTGAACTCGAAGTTCTACCTGTCGAAGTAAGAAGTAACTCAGCGAGGTCACTCGTAGACGGAGCGGAGATTAGGTGTAGGGTAACACGATTGTGCGTTGTGCTCCTGTCGCGGGCACCCGGCGTGCAACGGGTGCAGGGTGTCGGATGTCGCGCCACAGCGGGCTGGGACACTGCCGACGGGCTGACAGCGGCCGACGAAGCGTGCCGCCACCGCCAGCCTGCTCGACACGGTCGCTCTAGATTTGGCTCACGCCTGTTGTTTCGCGGATGTATCTTGTAGCGTGATGCTTGTCGGTCGACGTGCGTAAAGGAGTGTGGAAAATCACCTCTCAGATTTTCGTGGTTAATCAACATTTCTTAAATTTAGTTCAACGGGATAATGTTTTTGGATTTCTCGATAGTTCGACCCAGTTGCTGATTCGAGTATTGGTTGGCTTCCACAACTCAAGTGACGAATTATGACCTTCGCACACCATATCGACTCAGCACCGACTCGAATGAAATGGAAATGTGAGCTATGCTATGGGTTGTTGTATTAGTCCAAAACTCACATTCCGGACAGGGCTGCTAAACGAGCGATTGCCCTGCCAACGTGACAGTCTTGTACAGACTGACAGATTGACAGATTACGACTGATTAGGCTTCCTAGCTGAGCTCTGGAATTAAATAAATTTTAATTTACATTTAAAAAACTCTATCTTCGTCCATTTGTATCTCGTCCGAACGATTCTAGCCTCGATCGATCTGCAAGTTGCAAATTGGTATGCTGTGGGCCGCGACTCGATAGCTACATTATCATGATAGACGGTCGATAATCATGAATGTTAAGCGATAATGCTGTTAGCTCATGTTTCATTAAAAGCGAATCTCTGGGGCACACTTGCGACACGCGTGGCGGGGCGTGGGCGGGGCTGCGAGCGTGTGTCCCGCATACATTTACATGCGAGTTCAGAAATATCAGATTGTTATCGCGAAAATTGAACCTCAAAACAGGTAGTGGTCGATTTTAAGGTAGGTACTCTCCTGAGCCCGAGCCATAACAGCTCACTACATAAACTTTCGTGACGCGCAGGTACCGCCACTAATATGTTCGCTAATTATAATTTTCGATTAAGATAGATTCGGACGTAGCTGCCCTGTTTAAATGAAATCTTATAATATGAGTAGGTTATGTACGCCCTGAGTGCCCGTGAGTGTAACTCAGTACAAACTTTCTTCACTGCCTTAACTCGTGTGTTCAATCCGTCGCCATCGACGTTCCCGTGTTCAGTCGTCGGGGGACGATGCATTTCTTACTGTAAACTTTTTGCCCCCTACTTTATAGTTAAACTCTATATTTAATCTTTGATGTTCATATACTAATGATGGACGGTAACGTGTGTGTGTGTGTGAGTCAGTATCTTTTGTATATGATTGTACGCTCGCAATCGTCACTTCGTTCGAGCGTGTCAAAAAACTGTAATGTCATGAGTAAAATGGACCTTACTCCGCTCGTGTCAATGCCAAGTTTGTCCATATTCCTAAAGCAACCGCTTGCGGCGGGACGATTGGCAAATATGAATCCTTAGAGACCTTGCGGCTCTCATAAGTGTTACATAAGATCCATTTTACTTGAGTTTGTAATACAATGTTTGCAATACTCGAGAGCGACGCTATGACCGGTTGCACAAACCGTGGCTACTGGTGAGCCTTCAAGAGCGTCTTCGCTCGCAACCTTTTATTTCCCACGAGTAATGAAATATCGTCCGTATAAAAAGTATTGCGATGACTATTGAGTATTGACTTACTAAAAAAAGGGTCGATATTCAATAATACGTGGAGAGCGGTCTCACTAGGCTTAATCCGTGTAACAAGCTGACCGCTTTATGGATGTTGATCGCTATTTGGTAGCCTCAAAGTGTACTGCAGCTGAGAGTATGCGTGCGGACCTTCGTTGTTTCTCTGTGTGTGTGTGTGTGTCTGTGGTCGCACGTGCGCAGCAACTTAACCGCTGGCTGAAGGAGCCGGCGTGCAAGTGTATAAACAGTATAACCTATAGGCCTAGCGAGACCCTTAGTTATTAGTGTAGTAATTGTCGAAATTTGGTTGTATACAAGACCAAAACTGTTTCGACGCATTATGATCTTAAGTAAGAGAGTGAAACACTAACGTTAGAGGATAATGGGTTTCATTTTTTTTCGTTCAAAGCTCAAGATCGTCCTCTGGAAAGCTAGCGAGCCCAGCGGAACATTTGTAGGTATATCAATACTAACAAATGTTCAGTTTTGAAACAAAGTACCGCTAGGACTATTTAAATTTGACGAGTCAGCGAATGCTTGCGTGTAAATCTCTTACTAACAGCATTTGTCAACTGCTAGTTGTTAGTGGAGTTGTTCTTGTGGAACTGACCGCCGATACTGTAACATTAAGAAGACTTATTACATGCGTTTACAACTCGTTTGTCGTTTGCTACTCTAGTATAATATTTTATTTATTTTTTATTTTTTCTTTAATTGGAAAACCAACAGTTGTAGATATTAACTAGTTAACAGATTGATTGACTTAAAACTAATAACAGGTTTCCACAGATAAGTCTTATATAAACAAGGGTACCTGATAGAACCCAGCAAAAACGCAGCAAACTATAACAAAGTGTTAAGTTTACCTAGCATGCAACAGTTTATCTACTAAGTTGCGACGTACACTTATCATTGGTAATTATAAGTAATTTTAATAGAATTTCGCGTGAGGTCCAATCAAATCCTCTTATAAGGTATCTTGCCAAAAACTCACTAGCAACGGCCGAGCGAGGCGTCGTCGTGGTCTTATGTCCGCCGGGGTGTTGGATGTGCTATTTCGCTATGCACTTAGTCAGTGAGAATTATTCCATTTTGGCATAGCAAACACGGGTTTGAATATTGTCACCTAACAATCGCTACTGACTGATTCTTTTCAATGCAAGCATAAGATTTTTTATTAAAACTTGGCAGCACAGCGCATGGACCGTAGCGGTTAAATATTTCTAGTGGCTAATTAATGCTCTGTCTAAACGTCCTCTACCCGCAGAGTGCCGAAAAAGTCTGCACGCCGTCGAGTCGCCTCGCTTGCCATTTCAAAAGGTCTGTGTTCTTTCAGGCTGGGGTTTCGCATTTCGCTGGCAAACTATAACTGAGATCTCAACTTTTGTCTATTCATAAAAATAAGGTTTCAAATAGTTTAATCTAAATGTACCTAAATTATTCAAAACTTCATACTCAAAATCTGGAGGTGTTTGACTGTGGGGTAGCGTTCTGCGAGGGCTGCTTCGCACGCAGACTCTGTTTTGTTTTCTCTTTCTATTAAAAATCTGTGTACTTTATTTCTTGACTGCCAAACGTGAATGGGTCCTTGACGTGTTGTCTGTACCCCTAGTACGAGTTTATATATCTTTTTTTATCGTTTAACTCGTACTAGTGACTCCTGTTTCGAGCAGCACTAATGTCGCATGTTTTTGAATATTTACTTTTGATCGTATTGATATTAGGTGATGTATTTGTGGTCGCGTTTAATTTACAGTTCTGGATGCAACGTAAAAGACAAATTACAGTATTTATGGCATTAATTATAAACGAATTAAATATAATAATTGAGCATTAACAAATTATATTTTAAATAGACCATGTAATTAAACCTAAGTATATTAATAGTTAACGTGTATTTGTGGCCAAATTTTTATTAGCTGTTCGGGACTGACCCGAATGTACTGACTACCCACCATCGCAAACAGTACGTCGTGGGATTTAGCACGGCGGTTTCACCGGTGGATGGAGTATTCGAATCAAAAGATCAATTTGTATGTGTATATTTTAAAATAATTGGGTGACTCGTCCAATGTTGTTATACGAAAAAAGTAAATTGACGGACGGCAGTTCAAGCAAGTAGTTAGAAGAAGGCAAGGAGGCTGAAAGTGCCAAATAACTGACGATTGCATCATATTGGCAATGGAGCTTTTGCCGCTTTCCGCGCATTCCCGCGTCTTCGTCGAGAGCGCTATTTGAACCCGAACGAACTGTCAATACGAAAGAAATAGGTTGGCTAGTTAGCCTACCTTAAAGTGACGTATCTTTTTTCCTATAACATACTGGTAACATCCATTGATATTTGAGAAAAATGGCATTTGGTGATTGTAAAATATGTTTAAGTAGCTGCGCTAGTTGTGTAACAATTCGCTTTATCTTTAAATGCTCTTTTAATATTATAAATATTAGCACTAACTAAAACAGCGCACTACACACTCGCCGTCGCAACGGCAAGCTCTCGCGCGGCGCGTGTGTAGTCGCTTAAAGGTCGTCACTGATATACGCCGCACCGCTCGAGCACAACTCAGCGCGTCATGAATGCGGGCTATTCCTAATTCTTGCTCTACTGCAACATTCAATGCCGAGAGTCGTGACAAAGCTTTGTGCTGTTTGCTCGCCATTTATTGCGCCGTAAGTCAGTGACGATTAGTACTCGCGATGTGATAACCCAACGAAGTATATTATTGTTATATATTACAAGACTATATTCGTGGAAGCTGCCGAATATTCGGCGGGACCCAATGTTGCTCTTGTTGTCGTGTTTGCATGTTTGTAGATGTTTTTACATGTTGTAAAATGTTCTAAACTCAATACTATTGCATTTTTAATATAAATCTTTTATTCTACTGTTGTGCTACCCTAAGAGAGAAATAGCGTACTGTTGTAGAAATGTAGATAATTATATTGTATTTAATCTTCGAATGAATTTTCTATTTAATCTTTGTAACTGGTTTTCTTAAAATAATGTTTGTGTCATACTGTATTGTACATGTGTAACTTTGTAAACTTTTGTATTTTTATGGTTCACGGACTATTGCGTGACCCGCCCTGTAGCTGCACTCCATACTCGAACAGCTCGTTCCCTCCGCTCCGTAACATGGCATGGCAGCATGGCAGGACGAGGTAGTGTTGTATGCATTCAGAGATTCAAGCGGCCTGTGCACGCGATCGCAATTGATCATTCAAATGAAAAGGCATAAAAGTCGTATTCTGCTACACCCGCACCGTGCTCGGCTACAGCGCTGGTGTAGCAGAACAGATGCTTTTTCCAGTATGTGAGTGTTACGTCATCCGCCGTGCGCGTGCGCTGGCTGTGTGGCGGCTTCTTCACATTCCAAATTATTTTGTGTAACGATGATAACGAATAGAGAATAAATAAAAGATATTTTGAAGAATAAATCTTTATTTTTTTCCTTACATCATAAACGTCATATTCAATTTCAATCTCGAATATATCAAAACTCCAGGTATCAGACTCGTGTTGGCAAGTTGGCAGGGGGCCAGCAATTGTGTTTCAGTGATCGGCGCAGACCGGCAAACGACCTGCGCGAGCATGCGCGAGCACTTCACCCACTGATAGCAGTTTTAGTATTAGTGATCAACGAATGGAGTTGCGCTAACACCTCACAACCGTGCAGAAATGTATACGAACGCTTCAACTCTGTAAAACGGTTATAGTTCTTTAGTTTGCTGTAGTTGCTAGCAGTGATGTATACAAATAATAAAACTAACGTAAATTCTTGAAAATTAATGCTCCATGCTCGTGCAGTTCATCGTCGGGATGGCCACATTTAAAATAGGTTTGATTATTATATTTCTCTTTGCAGTAGATATTACAATTAAACATAAAATACAAATTTATGTAAACTGTTACAAAAATATTTAAAACCGTGCGAGCTTTTTCAAAACTGAGTATATCATACATTCTTATTACGTTAAACATTTTGACGGAATTCTGGGCCAATATCCCCTTAAGAGTCTTAATTCTCTGTATTTGTTATAAAATCTAAGAACCTAATCAAATATAATACACGTAAATTATATCTAATTAATGATACAACCTCTAAAATACTTGGAAAATGTCTCATTTAGCCGGCCTAGTGCTTATTACAGGGCGAGTTCTTAAGACGAGCATATGGAAACTTCCCTATTAAGAGGTAGGATTATTTGTTCTTACAAATTCTTAATAAAACTAATTTTACTTATTAGAAACACAATTTGGAAGTCGTCATTAATATTGCGGTAGAAGCAGAATAAGAACATCGACGATGAGTACATCGGTCGAAGTCGGTCCGCAAATGAGGTAAATAATCGTGATGGCAGAGACCGAATGAGACCTTCACATAAAGCTCAACGACCTTTAGAGTTTCTCAACTGTTGGCTCATGTTCCAATTTATCCAGTTATCGTCAAGTATATATCTATACCTTGGGCACACGATCCAGTGTGCTGTGTGTCCAAGGTACCGATGCATGCTAGTTCGGCTGCCGTACAATATCAGTCTCAAAAACTCACCCGTAGCTATGTGCCTACACAGAAAGCTCAAACGAGGGGCCGAAGTAACAACCTATTCAATAGGTACAATAATTTATTTTATCAGCAGCTTGATATTTATAGGTAGGTCTGTAATAAGGTAACAGTTTTAATTTCTCCTCGGCGGCACTCGCACTCACAGAACACCGAATGGGCCAGGCGGCTACGCGCGAGCCCGCTAATACGCTGTACTAATTGTATTCACACTGCACTCCGTCATTACGTGGGAATGTCCGTTTTCACTAAACCTGGGAATGGCCTAAATCGAATGTCTTAATGATTTAGGCGAGGTATAGAAAAAAAGCGTCTCACCAACTCGGTGATAACTATTGGTCAAAGGTAGTCGTATGCCTAGGAATATCCTTAGATCAGACGTTACTTATTTAGGCATTGCCTTGGTCGTCGTTAGTGAAAACGGGCATAAGAGTATTATATGTGGGAGGGTTGACACACATAGAGTGACCCAAGAGCTCGGACTTAATGAGTTAGCCATTTGATAAAAGCTGAAATCTTTACTAAGTGATCAGTATGATAAATGTGTTTGCTTACCCTCGGGATGGAAGGCTTCATGGAACAAGCGACCCCAGTTCAACGAATTGCCCGGATATGAACGGCTTAGTAGCAACATTACTGGACATCTTACCTATGGAAGCCACACCTGACCGATGTTGATGTTGCGTGTTCGACAGATCCGAGGAGTTGGATTAGTTGGGCTGAAACTTCAAGTCGGCGAAGTGCTCCGGCATGAAGCGAGAGAATTAATTAAGCCTTATAGCAGATTCTACGATTTAAATACTTTTTGTTAAATAAATAATAAATCGCGGTTCAGTTTGTTTTGTGTTATAATTATCAAGCTAATATCTTTTTAATAAAATTGTAAAGATTTGAGCCCGGAAACCCGATCTAACCTTTTGGCCGGTCTTGGTGGATTCACACTCAAATATTCCAACAGCTCTTGAGTCTCTGGTTATATTTCTTAAGTCTAAAACGAATACATTATAATACTGATCCCGATACACGCGGCGAGCGGTCTCGGCGTCATAAATACTTAGCTCTAATATTTACACTCGTTTCACAACTCCACAAGGCACCTCGGCGCTCGCCATCCTCGCGGCGCCGGGGCCGGCAAAAGGCACGAGGCGAACGTTAGTATCCCATTATTTTGGCACAATTTTTCCGTTAACCATCTCGCTGCAAGCCGATGGCGCTGTTTTTAAATTTTCATTGTAAACTGAGCGACATTTCACGGGCACTTAGATTAAGACTTCGACAAACTGGTAGGTACTACAAAGGTAGGTGATATGTTGTTGACATCAAATCTATAGGTATAGTAGCTTTGACTCTGCATTACGGTTTGTTAGTCCTTAGGTAAATAATATATGTATATATTGTTATGAGAAGAGGCAACAGCTGACGAACTCAAAATTATCTGTATCGAAACGTCACGAATCCGTCCGCGGCCCAGCTCACCGCGCGCGACGGCACTTCCCCTTTGGCAGCCACATCCGTGCGGCGGCGCGCTCAGGCGGGCGCGGGCGGCGGCGGCGGCGCGGGGCGCGGCGCGCGCGGCGGCGCCAGCACGGCGTGCGGCACCGGCAGCGTGCGCCCGCGCACCTGCACCGTCACGTGCCCGCGCCGCGCCGCGCCCAGCGCCAGCACGGCGTCGCCGGCGCGCAGCGACACGGCGCCGTCGGCCCAGTCGGCCGCCACGCAGCGCTGCTGCGGGTAGCCCAGCTTCACGCCGTCGGCCACGGTGTAGGCGCGCGGCGGCGGCAGCGGCGGCGGCCGCTCCTGCGGGGCACACGGGGTCACGGCGCGCTCGGCGGCGCGGCCGCGCGCGCGCACACTCACCAGGTCCAGGCCGAACAGCGAGCACGTGCGCTTCACGAGCTGCGGGTCGCACTTGCCGGGCGCGGGCGGCGGCGCGGCCGGCGGCACGGTCGGCGGCGCGGGGCGGCGCGGCGGCGCGGGCCGCGCCAGCGAGCCGGCGACCGAGCGCGGCGCGCGCGCACGGCTCGCTCGCCACGCCGCCTGGATGACTTCGGCGGCCGCCTGGCGCCGCGCGCGGCGCATGCGCTCCAGCACCTGCGTTCATGATTAATACTAAAGATCCTGGCACGCAGGTCAGATCTATAAGCCTAGTTCAGATATCGCGTCGAATCATTCTGTCACCGTATGGTGTCGATCGCGCTGCACGCACCTGGCGCATGCCCTCGCTGAGGAACACGTGGCGCTTGCCCAGCGCCCAGCGCACGGCGGCGGGCGAGGCGGGCGCGGGCGGCGCGGCGGCGGCGGCCACGGCGCGCAGCACGCGCGCGCACGCGGCGCCCGACTCGTGCTCGGCGCGGTAGCGCGCGGCGAAGGCGCGGAAGCGCATGCGGTGCGGGTAGCCGCTGGCCATGAGCTGCGCCGTCTCCAGCAGTTGCAGCGCGCGCACCTGGCGCGCCACGCACGCGCGCTCGAACAGCAGCGGCGTCTCGGCGGCGTTGGCGCGCACGCAGCGCACGAAGTGCGGGCGCGCGTGCACCAGCGTGCGCAGCAGGTTGTCGAGGCGCGTGTGGAAGTCCTGCGTCAGCGTGCTGGCGCCCGCGGGGCCCGCGCCCGCCACGCCGCCGGCCGTGGGCGACGCGCGGAACTGCGCGCCCGCCGGCCCGCCCGCCGCCGCCAGCGCCTGCGACGAGCGACACTTCTGTGCATACTACGTTGGTAATCTCCGGCGGATTGTTTTGACTTTAGATACAAGAACGATGATTTATTATTTATTTATATGGTTGTGAAATGTTACTTTATGGTCAAATATTACTCCCTAGGTCTTTGTATCATGTGTTTCGGGCATCTGATTTCTGATCATGTTAGGCATATAGCTAGAGACCTGGACATCTCTCTCGCCTGAAAGTTACAACCGAACATTTATTGGCATTGAACTGCGTTCTATTTGCGTTGCTCCATTTGATGCCACCATCAATGTAATTGATCGTTGTCCCATATGCCTTGCTTTTATTTCCTTCTGTTATTTGTGATGAGTTATGTCCTTTATCTCCGACAATATTTATCAGATCTTCATTAAAATAAGAGACACTACATGTTTTATAGCATACACTTTAAAATAAATAAATATATATTAAAATCGTAATAAATATTTAAAAAAAAATATATTAAATATATAAGAAGTAAAATTGATAATATTTTTCATCCCGTTTCCCGGAGGAAACTTATTGTTTATCTGGATAAAAGGTATTACTATATGTTGAACCGGAATATCAGCTACCACTATACCAAATTTTATTTAAATCCGTTCAGTAGTTTTGGCATGATACCCGGACAGACAGACAGACAGACAAAAATGAAATAAAAATCTGTTTTGGACTCAGTATAGATTATAAAGCATCCCCCGGTCAATTTTTTTTTAAATATTTTATATATACAGAAATCTACCAGTTACAGTTTTATTATAAGTATAGATATAGATTATCGTATGACGCACTAGTGCGACTATTTTGAAATACAAGTCTTTTCGCGCGAAACGGGACTGGCTATATAGACCCTCGTACAAATAAAGTTTATTGATAAAAGCACTTTTTAAGATCTAGACGAACAGATTGACGAATTTAATTAAACAAGGAATCCTACTCCAAATATAAACGCTTGTAAGCATTTTCTGAATCTTAGAAGTGAATATGCTTGCGGCGCTTTTAGCGCAGTCAGTCGCAGTCACCTTGAGCTCGGCGCCGAAGAGGTGCGTGGCGAAGCCGAAGTCGCAGCAGCGCGCGTCGAAGGCGGCCAGTAGCTCGTCGGGCACGGCGTCGCGGTTGGCGTCCAGGAAGTCGCTCGCGTCGTACGTCACCTCGCCCGCGAAGTGGCGCACGGCGAAGCGGCGCGCGTGCGGCGGCCGCGGCTCCGCCAGCCGCGGGTGCGACCTGCGTCATTCGCGCCAGAGGTCAGTAGTGGGGAAGCTCTGCGGTCGCACTTCGTACTGTGATCCAGCATTACTGTGTTGCGGTCTAATGTTACGGGCACATAAGGCCTAACACCTTGTAGAGCGTGTTCCGGCGTGTCCTGCGAACTGCTGCTCCGTTTATAGGCGGTGGCCATTTACTTGGTCCGTCTATTATATTATCATGCAAAGAAGAGAAATTCACTATACTGAGGATGTGCGAATTAGCTAGTCACACCAGTCTTTAGAAAGCGATTGCAGGAATTATTCACACTCATAAAGTGGTCAGACAATGCGCGGGAAGCAGGCGCTCACCTGTGTGCGCTTCGCACGCGCGCCACGTACTGCTCGGGCGAGCCGCGCGCCGCGCACTCGGCGTCCAGCGCCGCCAGCAGCCCGCTGCGCAGCGACGACACCAGGTCGATGCACGGCACGTTGTCCACGTACTCCACGTCCAGCGCGCCCGCCACGCCCTCCTCGCGGCACGACTCCAGCGACGACTGCGCAGAACGGGAACTATAGCACACGACAAACGCGCGCGCGGCGGCGGCTCGGCGACGCACCTTGAACACGTGCGTGTTGTAGAAGTGCTGCATGGTCTCGGCGCACAGGTTGGCGCACAGGTGCTCCAGGCGGCTGGGCGCGGCGTCCTCGAAGCCGAACATGTCGAGGATGCCCACGAAGCCGTCCGTGGCGTGGCGCACGGCGTCGTTGAGCGCCGCCATGGAGCGCGCGCCCGCGCGGCCGCGAGCACCGCCCGCCGCGCGCGCCGCCGACTCGCCCGAGTCCGACGACAGCGTGCCCGGCGCGGAGCCCGGCCGCTTGAGCGAGTTGGCGCGCCGCACGATGGTGGCCACGGTGCGGCAGTACAGCGCCTTGGCCAGCGCGTCGCGCGCCGCGCCCGCCGCCGCCGCGCCCGCCGCCGCGCGCACGCCGCGCCGCCCGCCGCGCGCGCCCAGCCCGCGCAGCAGCGCCGCCGCGCCCACGCCCAGCAGCGCGCCCGCCGCCGCCAGCTCCGCCTGCGCACCGGCCGGTCAGAGGCGCCCACGCGCCGCGGCGCCGCCGGACCTACCTCCCCGGTGGGCTCGGCCTGGCCGTCCGCGGAGTCGCTGAAGTGCACGTTGCCCAGCAGCAGCACGGCGGCCAGCACGCGCAGCACGTCGAGGAAGGGGATGCCCAGCACGCCCAGGCAGCTCTTCCACGCGGCGAAGCGCGCCGCGTCCTCCGCCTCGGCGCGGCGCGGCGAGCTCGTGGCCAGGTACCTGCAGCCAGGCGCGCGTTAGGCTCGCGGCAGGGAGGCGTGGCGAGCGCACGGGCGGGACGTACCGCAGGTCGGCGGCGGAGTAGCCGTCCAGGTGCAACTGCGCGCGCTCTTCGGGCGCCAGGCCGGCCAGCAGCTGGTAGAAGATGTGGTAGTTGCGCTCGCCCGCCGGCGGCCGCACCACGCGCGTCTGGTCCAGGAAGTAGCAATGGATCTTGGTGCGGTACAGCGCGCCGTCCGTCACCTGCACCTCGATGAAGTGCCCCTGCGGGAACCCAACCGTATATATTCGTCAAGGAAGTGCGAGCAGTCGTTCCCCTCGGTGTACACTCACGATGCGGCTGGAGTTGGAGTTGGCGTGCGTGGCCGCCGTGCCCAGCGAGCGAAGCACGGTGAAGGCGGCGGCCAGGTGCTTGAAGGCGTCCGTCTCGGGCCCGCCGCCCGCCACGTCGAACAGGCGCCGCAGCAGCACCATGGACGCGTGCGTCTTGCCCGAGCCCGACACGCCCGACAGCACGATGGCCTGCGGGCAGCCCGTGTCGGCCTGGTGGCGCACGGCGTCCTGCACCAGGCGCGCCAGCTCGGGCCGCTGCGCGCGCGCCGCGTTGGGCGTCAGCGCGTTGCCGGTGTCCGTGTACGCGTTCAGCGCGATGAGGATGGGCCCCACGGACGTCTGCGAACAAAGCGCGGCGTTAGCGGCGGCCGGGGCGCAGTGGCCTCGCGGCGGCGGCGCACTCACGTAGAACTTGTTATGGTGGAAGCGCGCCTGCAGCGCGCGCACCACGGCGTCCTCGGTGAGCGGGCCGCGCAGGTGGATGAGGTCGTCCACGTCGCAGGCCGGCGCCGCGCCCGCGCGTCGCGATTCTGCGACACAAGCCCGTTGTTAACGCCGCCATCACTCCCGGGTGTCCGTGGCGGTGATGGAATGTAATACTGATTATAATAGTTGACTCAACTTAGAGAGCATTTGATCAGTACGCATTTTCCAGAGCACTATCGCACTCAATGAGAAGATTATAAACGACAACGACGATTATAATACATGACATCTCATTATATGAGCCATAGAATGTAAGTACATGCAAGTACAGAAAAAGCGGAGAAATTTCTTAACATAACAATTTGAGGAAATGAAGTGCAGCCAATAGTGTTAAATAAAATATCCATACCCTGTTTTGAAATAATCTACGGCAATCGAATAGGCACAATGACAGTAACAAAGAATCGCTAAAATGAGACTTTTTTCGTAAATAGTGAATAATTTTGTTATAATTCAGTGATCATGGCTGGCGCAGCCTGCGCGCAGTGCGGTGCCGCTACTTCACCTGGCGGCGGCGGCGGGTGCGGGTGCGGCGGCGGCGGGTGCGGGTGCGGCGGCGGCGCGGGCGCGGGCGGCGGCGGCAGCGGCGCGCGCGGCGGCACGGCGGGCTGGCTGCCGCCCGGCGCCGCGCCGCCCACGTGCAGGTGGTTGCGGAGGGTGACCAGCTCCGAGCTCAGGCTCAGCAGCCGCCGCTGCAGGTGCACCGCCTCGTTCGACGACGACGCGTCTGCCGACACAGGTGAGTTAGTGCGCGCCGGCGGCTCACACCGCGGAATTGCGGTTCAGTTTCATTGAGAGACTTGTACGACAGCATTGAAACCAATGCTATTATAGCATTATTATATCAGTAGGAGTTTAAAGTGTCGCGGAACATTCTGTACCTACCTAATTATTTGGTTAAATTAATAATTATTCGATCACTTCGAAAAATGCAAATAGCATACCTAAGTTTATTGGTAGATAAGTGTTAAGTGATTTCTAAAAACTGTTAGATCGAGATTCGAAACATATTTTTAAAATTCCTGTATTTAATTCTGTTTATATAGAGATGTGTGGCAGTTGCAGCAGCAATAAATAGTTGATAGCGCTGTGTACAAGCAATGTAAACTGGACTCAGTAAGTGGACACGATTTTGTACAGAACGAGCTTTTCTCAACATCGGTGGTGACCTCTACTTAAAGTTTTATCATTTGTATTATTGTGTTTCCGGAACCCTAAAATGACAATAAATAGAGAATTTTGATTTCTGAAAGTGTGTAGTCTCTACTTTCTTGTAACTACCGTGGTTAGTACTATACGAATAGTGTGAGTATCTCAGGCATGCGGGGTTCCCCGGCGGGGGAGGGCCGACCGGTCGCCGGCGCGCGGCCGCTGCGTTCCGGAAGGCACGCGGTATTTCCGACCTTGTAGCCAAAGCGTTACATCTCGTTTTCAGCTGGTATTTGGAACACGGCGCGTCAAAAACCCTTTTATATTGGCACCGAAGGACGCGATTGGCGCGGGCTCGTGGCCGCCAGCGCAGGCGCACGCCGGTTGCCGGGAAAGCGCTGGGCTGCCAGCTTAGCACAGCGTTGCGCAAATATTTAACAGGTTCCGCTTTGCGCAACAGTGGCTGAGCCTATACTATGGGTGTCTATTCCAAGCACTATGCCAGCTTTAAAGGCTCTTATTTATCAGTTGAACCTATGAACGTTGCTAATTGCTTGTATTGTACTTTATAAACCCCTAGTAAACGTACTTGCTGAAGGTATAGTAGAACATCCGAACTAGTTAGGCATCTACCAAAGGCTAAGTTGATATAAGAAGGTAGGCATCACGTGTTCATTAGCGAAACCAGTAACAGTGCAGGTGAAACGCTCGAAAGGATAACGGTAAATAAAGACTGATCCTGAAATTAAAACCTGACGCTCCTCTATAAGTAGAGAATGGATTCCTCATCCTTCACAGTATCACGATGGGAAAATTTAAGGCAATAGGCGCGCCAGGAGATAAAAAAAAGTTGGCTTTTAATAATAATAATAACATTTGTTTTTAAACAGGTCAAACACATCTCAATATACTTACACTAAAAATATTAAGTAACTCTAACCTCGGCCAATTTTCACCAAGCGAAGGCAAAGGCTGCCTTCTGTATGGCGGAGGCAAGAGATAAAGATGAAGAATCAACTGCGATTTTTGAATCCTTCCAAAAAATCATCAAGAAGAAGAGAAACACAATCGTGCATTTTATATCAGCTGGTATTCCAGCACGTTAATCTGAATATCATCAATGAGTGCGTCGCAGGAAACTTATTAAACTTATTAATCTATAATTTGACATACAGTCATAGCGACGCAATTTTTTATTTTGACATTAATAAATTCACGTCATCATTTGTAATGACAAGAGATAAATTGTATCTGCCTAAAAAGTGTAAGCAGCAGATAGCGTTTTTACTAGCTTATAATTTAAATGATACTGTTACAACTGTTGTAACAAAGTCTATTGACACTTTTACAAATTGTACTTCAAGTACTTCTATTTCTATTACTGACCCTAGTACTTGCGCTAGTACTATTGAGAAATTTTATAATGATTTAAACTAGTTAATAAGACAACGGAGGAGCTCTGCCATATGAACATTGTACACCAAAATATACAGAGCTTTACCGGCAAAGAATTAGAAATAGAGCTGTTTGTGGAGAAACTCAATGTACATATTCTGTGTATAACTGAGCACTGGCTCACTGGTACACAAGTAGCAGTAAACATCAATAACTTTATATTGTCAAGTGCGTTCTTCAGAAGGACTGCAATTCACGGTGGATCTTTAATTTTTGTACGTAATAATATAATTTGTAAAGAACGAAAAGACATAGTTGGTCTTTCTGTTGAACGCATTGCAGAACTGTCTTGTGTGGAGCTGGAGCGATTTATAATAGTGAGTGTATACCGACCCCCTTCAGGTGATTTTAGCGATTTCGAGAATGTCATGGAGGATGTACTAAAGCGTTTGAGTCTTTCTACTAAAAAAGTAATTGTATGTGGCGATTTCAATGTCGACATTTTACTAGAAAATGCAACAACTGCTAGATTGCTTAACTTATTTAAATGTTTTAATTTGTGTCACACTTTTAGTGAACCTACTAGAGTAACTGCAACTTCAGCATCCTGCTTAGATAATATTTTTTTCAATTGTGACATTTTAGATAAAAGAATAATTAATAATTTAAGGTCAGATCATTGTGGTCAACTTATTACTGTTTTAAATACTATCAATAAAAGCAGACAAATTATAAAGTGTAGGCCAATAACTAAGACTAAATTATTGCGATTCAAACGTGAAATTTCTGCGAAAATCCCTGGTATTGCGTGCGAACATTTTCATCCGGACAGTCTTTATAGTGCACTATTTAATACTATAAACAACGAATTTAATAGAGTATTCAACTTTAAGCACATCAATGTCAGTAATAAATTAAAATTTAGTGACTGGGCTACTGTAGGTATATATAAAAGTAGGGAGAAGTTGTATGAGCTGTATGATGAAAAACAATTTAATCATACTCCAACTTTCGTAGAACACGTAATAAAATACTCTAAAATATTTAAGAATGTTTGCACTAATGCGAAATCGCTACACATTAAATATAGTATAATGAAATCTGATAACAAAATACAAACAACCTGGAAAATAGTTAATTACGAGTCAGGAAAAACTAAATCTCGTGATGTGGATTTTGAACTTATTGTTGATAACAATAAACTGACGTCTGACAGGGAGGTTGCTAATACTTTCGAAAACTTCTTTCAGAATGTTCCCATTTTGTTAACAGATTCTCTAAGCTCTTCACCAATAGCAGCTCAGCGTATATTGAGAGATAATGTTAAAGAGTGCAATGTTTTATTTAATTTTAAACATATATCTGCAATAGATATTGTAAAGAATTTCAGGTTATTAAAGTTGAAAAAAACCGGTGATCTGTGGGGTATGTCGGTGATGGTCATTTCTAACATTATTGACGTTATTGCCCCTTATCTAGCTGTAATTTTTATTGAATGTGTTGATATGGGTATTTTTCCGAACCTAATGAAATGTAGTAAATTAATACCCCTTTTTAAATCCGGTCATAAAAATGACCTTAACAATTACAGGCCTATTTCAATCTTGCCAACTCTTAGTAAGGTCTTTGAAAAAATTATACTTTATCAACTTTTAAATCATTTTAATGTAAATAACTTACTTCATCCGGAGCAGTACGGCTTCACTAAAGGTCGTAGTACAACGGATGCAGGCGCAAGACTCATAAAGCATATTTACGATGCCTGGGAACGTTCGCAGAATGCCATTGGTGTTTTCTGTGATCTGTCCAAAGCATTCGATTGCGTTGAACACAAAACGTTGTTATTAAAACTAAGCCACTATGGCATCAAAAACGTTGCACTCAATTTAATTGCCTCTTATCTAAGTGATAGAGTTCAAAGGGTATGCGTAAAAGACATAAAGTCTAAGAGATCATCTGCCTTAATGGGTGTCCCACAAGGCTCAATTTTGGGTCCCTTATTGTTTCTGGTGTATATAAATGATCTGCCACACCATGTCAGGGGCACTTGTGAGATTGTACTGTTCGCAGATGATGATGATCTCTCATTTTTAAGACTGATAGAAACAAAGATAATTTTGACGACGTAAACCGTGCTTTGTCACATGTGTCAGACTGGTTTACTGTTAATAACTTACTTTTAAATGCAAAAAAAACCAAGTGTTTGGAATTTGTTTTGCCTAACGTAAAAAAAATTGATAAAAACATCATAATAAATGGAGAAACACTTAAAATAGAAAACTCCACTGTTTTTCTAGGAGTGACCTTAGATTGTAAACTACAGTGGGGTACCCATATAGAAAGCCTAGCGAGTAAACTCAGCTCAGCTGCATATGCAATCAGGAAAATTAGACAGCTTACCGATGTTGAAACAGCTAGGCTTGTTTATTTCGCATACTTTCACAGTATTATGTCCTATGGGATCTTGCTGTGGGGAAAAGCTGCAGATATTGAAAGTATATTTATACTACAGAAAAGAGCCGTACGATCAATATATAAACTTGGATCACGCGAATCGCTTCGTGAAAAATTTAAAGAAATAGGTATTCTTACAGTAGCTTCGCAATACATTTATAATAATATAGTCTTTGTGAGGCAAAATATTACTCTTTATAAATCAAAAGCTGAAATTAACAATCGACTTACCAGAAACGGTCATAAATTAGTGATATCTGCATATCGTCTGCGAAAGGTGCAGAACTCCTTTGTGGGGTTGAATATACGCTTTTACAACATGATTCCTAAGGAAATTCTTGACCTACCAATGCATACATTTAAAAAATGTGTAAAAACGCATCTAGTACAGCGAGGTTACTATACATTTGATGAATTCCTCAATGACAAGGTAGAATGGAAGCAGCCAGCCTCGCTCTCATCTTCCGCAAGATAGCAAAATGATTGTAAATGTTGATGTTGGAAAAGAGCAACTACTGAGTTTCTTGCCGGCTCTTCTCGGTAGAATCTGCTTTCCGAACCGGTGGTAGAGTCACACAAACATGCATACTTGACGTTTCAAAAGTGCTTATATTAGGCCTACTTGAAATAAATGAATTTTGAATTTTTTGAATTTTGAATTTCACCGACTCGTGAAACAAGTTCCCATAATACTCGATGTACAGATTATCATGGAGGAAATGGCACCGACGAACGTACGCCGCTGCGACTGTCCATGAGCGGCGGACATCTATGAACACTCTTTCATTAACAATCGTTTGCCTGCGATTTAGTTAAAAGTGAAAGTTTACAGTTGACATATAAAATAGGTTAGTACTCAGTCATACTGCAACTGATTTTAAATCTCGCCATATGACATCAAAAATGAACTTAGTATATAATTGGTGCCAATATTTTAAGGCAGTCATTACTATAATTTTTCGATACGCAGATACTGAAGTCAATCACTATCTATATCGAATGATCGATTGTGTTCTCTCCGAAGGAATGCCACGGCACCGCGTGCCGCCTTCGCCGCTTGATCGTAGCTGCAGACTTGAGAGGAATTCAAGACAGATAATGAGTTCTAAAGCTATTCTTCTCTAGCGAATAAAGGTATTTTTCAATAAAGAAGTTTTTTTGTGATAATAAAAAGTAAGACGAACATAATTTCTACAGTTATTTTAATTACATATTACCAAACTAGCTGAGCCCGCGTGCTTTGTCCACGTTTATCGTAATTAAGCGTAAATTCCAGAACCAGTTGTAATCCTGGGATAAAAAGTAGTCTAACTTACAATTTAATTAAAATCAATTTTATTGGTTCCTTAGTTAGGGCACAAAGGAAGGACAAGCAAACACACTTTCAGGTTTATAATACTACTAAGGATTTTCATTGTTTTTGCGCGGGCACATAGACAATATTCTTTGAGGGTCTTCTTCCGTTTTAGAAGCCTTAAAAGAATTATTTACGTGTGTATTCTAGCCTAAAATCTGTGTTTCAAATTTCAATCAATGTCCTGAATGATTTACCAAGATTCCAGATCAGGTTGCCTGGAGGAGATCGCTACTGAGCGATAAGGCCACCTTTTGTATCCTACTTTTTAAGTTTCCTCTTGTTTTTTCTTTTTTTTTCTTTGTGTTGTGCAAATTCAGTGTAAAAAAAAATAAATAAATAACATTATACGTAGGCCATAGGTGCATTTAATATTTAATCACACTTTTACTATTACTGAATACCTACTTAGTGAGCTTTTCCCACAGTAGGTAACGCTCGCCAGTGCGCGGCGGCGAACAATGCGAAATATTGCTCTTACTGCTATTGTTACATACGAGTAAGTTTCTATTTGCCCGTTAGTTGGTACTATTAGAAGCCAAGAGCATGAATGACTATTGACGATACTCGATACATTTCTCGCAACGATTGTTATCTTGGAATTAATAAGCGAGATGTATATTTCATATCACTAGACTACTTCGTTGGTCTAGTTGTGAGCATGTTCATTCACTATAGATCACGAGTTCCAAGGTTCGATTCCTGAGCCAGTCATAAATTAGTTCGGTGTTGAGTTTTATGTTATATATTATAAGTCATTATCAGTACCAGCCCGGAGTTACGGAATTGACTGCAGTCTCACCAGGTGGTAGATGACGATGCAGTGTAAAATGGTAACAGATTTACCCGTATTCTTATCTTATTATATTTGATTTCCTACGGCAGGTAAATAATAAATATAAACTAGCTTTTTTAGAAAATTTCCGCGGAGAAGATCTACGCTAAGCGACTTTTAAAACTTATTTTTGTTAAACGCAGGAACTTTTTATATCATATACATTCTAATAACAGCAATCAATGGTTTATTTATATGAAATATATTTTAGTAGGCGAGCTTTGGAACTCTACGGCGTCGGTAGAGCCTTATAAATACGTAAGTAAACTCCTTCCTAACAGCGGAATTCAACAAATGCATGCACAGCATGCACACAAACAACCTTGTGCAACTAGTTTATAAAGAGTGTTTAATCAGGAGAAAGTAGAGTTAATCGGTCGTAAGCGAGCCCGAGCCACCGACCGACGTAAAACCGCGACCTACGTGGTACAGATCTTACAGGTGCAAACTTCACTCTTTTTTTAATCCACTCGCCATTCATTTATATTCTCTTGCGCCCAACTCGCGCTGCGGTTTGTGGTATAAATTACAAAAGTTTTCATCAATTAATCGTTCGGAAAAGAAAAAAGACCTTTGTATACCATAAACGCATGCGAACACAATGCATGCAATGAAATATCGCAGCCTTGTCCCTACATAGCGATCTCTTCCATCAACAGTGCAATATCAATAATTTTTTTAGATTATTTTAAAATATCATTAACTCCCCAGTTTATATAAGTACCTGTCATTTTGGTAAGCATGTATTAAACATTAGATAAAGTAAGATAAATGGAGCTAGTAGGTAAATTTAGTTTTCACAGCCTACAAGCTTACCTGTTTTTTTCTTTAAAACAATCTAAAAGCAATAAGAACTCCTTCGGGATATGTTAACAAGTATTCTATCTTCTATGGTATTGCAGGAATCTGAAGGGATGAAAAACGGTCTCTACTAGATTTCCACTCAACAGGGCTGCCACTGAGAAGGTTATATTGCAATCATCGCCTCAAGTTCACTTTTTGCAATAAACACATTCCGACTTAACGATCATTTGAGATGGAATGAAATATTTGTGCCGGGCTATGCACAGTTCCACCTCCGGGCCTCACATACTACTGTATAAGGTATCCGCTCACACAAAAATGTTGAAGTTATAAACATTGTAAAATCAGCATATAATTTACCTGATCTTAAACTAGGGGACCTAAAGAAATCACCAATATTTATCTTGTAAGGTTTTAACTAGACCCCAGTGGCTGCGGCAATGAGCGCGTATGTTATGACTTAGTACATGCTCCTGACTACACAAACATCCACGCGTTCATATTTAGTTCACCATGGTCAAATTATGTGGCAGAATGCTATAAGTGTGTCTGCTTTAACAGAAACTATTATTTCAAGGTGAACCGCCTCGCTTCATTGATCACATCCCTAGTTCGCAACAATGTGCTCGCAAAAAGCGCGTGTTAATGGCGGCAAGCGTCGCGCACGCGCATCGGACAAAAACTTACACGCGCCGCGTCCGCTGCCGCGCCGTGCGACGGGCGCGCGGGAAACATCAACTAGGGAAAGGGACCGATGGTTGTGCTAGTTCGCAGGACCACTGGCGAAAACATCTTCATGAGAGTTTTTATTGGTATTGTTCCCGAACTTTGTACTCATCACGGATCCACCGTACGGTCGTACCACTGATACCGTTATTTGTGAAGAGTTATGTCCTTTATCTCCGACAATATTTATCAGATCTTAATTAAAATTAGACACTAAATGTTTGATAGTATACGCTTTCTATTAAAAAAAGAATAATTAGGGATAAAAGGTATCCTATAAGTTGACCCGGAATATCAGCTACCACTGTATAATATATAATACAGTGGTAGCTGACTAAATTGACAGCATACTAAATTTTATTTATATCCGTTCAGTGATTTTCGCGTGATGCCCGGACGGACAGACAGACAGACAGACAAAATTTTAATAAAAATCTGTTTTAAATATATTAAATATACAGAAATCTTCCAGTTACAGTTTTATTATAAGTCTAGATTTAGATTACCCTAAACGAACTAGTAGGACTCAGTGATTCCTGCGCACTGCGCGACGGCTATCTTACGATCTTTCTAAATCATTATATATAAGTGGAAAATAATAAAAGGAGCGTCATTAAAAGAAATATTGAAAACCATCTGACATTGGTTTAAAAACCCGAGAGGAGATTATAATTATACTAAAGACTATAGTATTCCCTCCAATAGGTTAAATAAAAACGAACGATGGTAGGTAGTAAGCCCACGACGCCTCCCGGATAATAATATCATTCCTACTGAATGCCTCTGCATACTCCCGGCAGCGATTTAACCCAGAAACTCGCTTCTTAGCTTAGAGCTTGTAACACTGCACCACGAGTCATCAAACTAATTACTATTCAATATTATTGGGGGTCAAGATAATCGTTGAATTCGAGCATTACGTTCGATGGAAACACGTTTAGCGGGTGAGAGGTCATCGACCGCGTCTAGTGGCGGCTGCAGGCCGCGACGCGCTCATGAGACAAGCACTAGGTTCTTAGTTCGGATCCTTGAAATGACGCAAAATCCTTATTTTTCTTTCACAAACGCCAAAAAAAAGAAGAAATACTTGCTGTATTTCGAAATAGATTACGTTACGAACGTTAATTATGGATAAACATTTTTGGATATAGCTAGTGATTATTCGAACGACGAATTCGAAGAACAGTAGTGGACATTTTCACATATGGTGTGTCCTCTTGAAGGCTCATCCAGTGTGGTGTGTCGGTCAGGCACTGCTGTAACCACAAAGCAAAACAAGAAGAAGTAGGTTGCCTGGATTTGCCTCGTTGGTGTAGCTGTTAGCGTGTTCCAACACGGAGTTACGGAACACGAGATACCGGGTCGTTCAGATACTGAGAGAAATATTTAGTCGCCAGCTACCAGCCCGGAGGTAGGAAACTATTTGCCACATATTTAAATCAAGTTGTTATATTTAGTTAACGGATTTACTACTAGCAAAAAATCATAGGAATAAAAGTTTTTTTAACATTAAGTAACGCCGTCAGTGCCGATTTTTGTCACTAACGTGTAAGTTTTGTCGACTGAAGCGACTATCACATGCTTTTTTATCTAGTTTACGATACTATGATCAGAGGTGATGGAGAGGGTGATCATAACAGTCAAACCCAGCCTGTACGGGAGCTATGGTGATGAGATTGATCTCACACCGTGGACGTCGAATTCTGTGTTGAGCGGCTAAAGTCCTTCCTCTATTAGCTAAAATACGGAATAAAGTGACCAATAAGTACCATTTATGATAACCGATAAAGTGTACACTTCGACGAACATGTTTTAAACTTTTTTATATTAACAACGCTGGAGTTTTTATTGACAAGCTTTACAAAAAACTGGATACGCAAAACTAAATTTATAAAAAGTTTACGACTACAACATTCTCCTCAAAATATTTGTTTCGAATTCCAAACCGGATTTATTTTATTGATAACGTGCGCACAAAAATGTGAACTTACAGCAGTTACAAACAACCGGTTTCATTTGTCGCCATTGTACGCGCGGCTCCGAGTTCTGATGATATCTAGTCAGTTCTGGAAAACAACAACATTGGAACGACATGGCCGCCCTCAAACGCGTCGATAGCACTCGCGCCGTCCGCCGCGGAGCTGATGATAGCATCACGGTATTGCTCCAAACACAGGCTGCGGTCCGCGGGTTTTCGCCTCAGTCTGATAAGATCGTTAACTGAGGAATGTTCCAGGCTTAAAGCATTTTGGACGCGTCAGAAACCGCCGGCCACAGCTGAGCCGCTGACAACACAAACAATAGTCACAGTCGTTACATGCAGATTTAGACTTCCTCGAACGGTTCTTCAAGAGGTAGTACCAATACTTCCGCGGCCGTGCGACTCGCAACGAATGCGGCGTCGCGTGCGCGTTGATGTCTTCGCCTCGCGCGGAATGTTGCGCGAGCGTATAATGTGCATTCCGCGCAACTATGCATGTAACGACAGATGCGCTCGTGCATAAGAACTGACAATATATGAATTATGATTTCAATAAAACAGAACCGAAAGACACGTCTTAAACATTGTGTGGTCTATTTATTCGGACTAAATTAGTGCTTTCATGCAGACTCGGTAAACAGAAATTGTGTGTGAATGGAAGGACCGATCTATTAATATTCAAATAAAAGCGATCAAAGAAATCAAAACATACCGCGAAAGTCTTTATATACACGGAAATCAATTGTTTAATTTGTATTCCTTTTTTATTTCAATGTTTTAGGTCAAATTCCATAATTTGTCCATACATTTAAGATATTGAAAAAAAAATTGTGAGGGCACTCTATAACCGATAATGAAAACTGTATTCCTTTTTCATTCGTGTCCGTCTGTCTGTAACTGGGCCGCGAATCGCACTGGAACTACTGAATTACCTAACCCAGCGCTAACGACTACCATGTGGTGCTGCGGTTACAGCAGCACTACATCTACAGCTGCCGCACATCATTAATACAGTCATTTGTTGTAAGGAATCACAGTATTTTAAATAAGGCAAAACGGGAGTAGTTCCTATAAACAGGTATTTACGGTTGGAAATGTTTACGTGAGTGAAGGTTGCAAAAGTAAGTAAAATTAAATATTAAAGCTCCAAGAGCAAGAACAGATGTATTCGCCCACATCTCACATCTCAGTCGTTGTTTAAATATGTTGAAATACTATTCCTACTGAATATCACAGGTTTGTTTATTTGACACTTCCAGTAGGTACGATTAAAATAACTTTACGCTTCGTATCTTATTACTTTGAGGTATGGAGGGTAGAGGTAAGGAGAGTCATCTTACATGGGAGAAAAGTTGAAAAAGTGTCCAGTTGTATGCGCTAAATAACAGTTCAAAAATCCTCCACAATGGCGCAGGTGGATGCACAGGGTTTGGTATGAATGTAGCAATCGTAGATGAATTGAAGTATGCCGAGTTAAAAAATTTAATGTCATTATCGACTAAAGTAGTTAATTATTGAGAATTTCAACAACTTACGTTGTACAAAATATTGTGGTAAATATAACCTTACTTCCTTGTTTATTTTTCAAGCCTACTCTAACAATATTTGGTTTGGTGCTTCTTTTAAGAGTTACCTTGATGCAAATGTGGCGCCATCCTAATTTAATACATTTTGACGACACTTTTTCATATACACAGATGATCCTCCTTACCTCTACCCTCCATACTTTGAGGTAAGGTGTTGACTATGTAGCAGAGTGCTGCGTCCCATAATTTACGCGGGCGAAGCCGCAGGGCACATCTGGTACATTATAAAAACTAGTCGTTAAAATGTTATGGTGTACGCAGTTTTAATTGAGAACGGCCGCTGAAACCTTAAGCGGTAAAATTAATAAAGATTCCCGCGGAGCATCACATATTACTTGCACGCAATAATTGATGAAGATCGGATAAATCCGCACTCCAATTAATTTGTTTCACATGTTCGATCTAATTAATTTGTTTGATTGAGCCAGTTTGGTTCCCATCTGTTGAACGATAAAATATTACTGACGTACTTTTATATAGTCAGAAAAATTTATATCTTTCATGTAATTCTAAGGAAACACCAAGAATTGCATTTTAAACCAAGTGTCTATACGGAAATGAGAAGATCTGATAACGTCTGTCAGATAAAACCACGTCGCACTATGCTTGCTAAACGACCATTTTACAATGCTACCCGTACCCTGTATAACAAAATTAACTTTATTTTAAATATTATAGATTGGCTTGGGAATCCTACATTAATGTAGAAAAGATAATAACACGATGCTTCCTACTTCAACAGATTTGAAAAGAGGCCCAATCTAAAGACATTCACATAACACACATGCATAGACACACACACACGCACACACACACATACACTCTCATACAAATGAACACACACACACACACTAAGAACGAAGAAAAAGACTAAGAGAGAAGTAAAATTCGGTGTACATACACTATGAACTGAAGAACAATATCGATAGTATGACTGACTACGTTTGAAACGCTTTGGACACCTCTAAAGATGTTAACAATGCAAAAACGCGTGACCGCGGTTCTCTACGCTAATCTCAGACTGGTTCGCCAGTCTCCTTCCAATCCCAAAGGTGTATTCGGCAATCGGCAGCGCATACTATAGGCAAATACCGCGTATAGGGTACTCGCAGTCAGCACCACTCGTTCATGCAATGGGGTCAAAGGGCGAGGGAAAGGAAGCCGGTCGCAGGCGCGCCCTGCAGGCGGCGGCCAGTGCTCACTGCGGCACAGGCCCGTGTAGCACCACTACAGGTTTGCATGACAAAAGCCTTAAGATATATATCAAGTCTACTCAATCTAAACTATAATATTTTTCTTGACATTTAAACTTAAACTAGGAAACTCGCTATTTGTTTCTTTTTGGCGGGGCTACTTTCAACCCTAATATATTATATTGGAGCGCCATTTCATTTGAACTATTAAGTATTCGTATTAATTTCGTACTTAGTGATCGAGCTACGGAGACAGCTCCGAGTACAGATCTCTCGTAGTCAGCACAACAGGTCGGAGCACGAGGGCACTAGTGAAGATGTGCTGCCACTACAATTAGCAATCAACACGGTTGGTTTCGGTTTTTTAATTCTATCACTCGGTATTCATGCGAATTTTGCGTAAACTTCAGGCTGTCGGTTAAGTTGCGATTTCGTCGCTGAATGATTTCTCTGGCGCCGCCGAATGTTATTGGAATCTGTCTCGCTCACAGAAGACTAAATTACACTTTAGCGGCAATTGCTGGCTGACGAAGCAATTACTAGGATACTTTGTACAGTGTGTATGAGGACGTCGTGTACTTTTCATAATAATTGTCATTGGTTGCCTGGCAAGGATCGCTTCGTTGCCGTTAGGCGCCAACTGTGTACGCTGTGCTGTGCTTGTTTTTTTGCTTTCTGTGCTTTTGGATAGTGTAAAAAATAAAAAACTTCATTGATTTGTTATCGAATGCCTGATTTACGTCAAACATAACTACTGCTGACGGTGGTCTCGAAGAACACCTTGAATACTTAGCAAGTAGTGACGCTTGTCACTTGTAGGCTTTTATGTAAATATTTCTTTAAAGGAGCGTCACTTGGCTCTACATTTGCACCGTCTATATCGGGAACAGTGTCGCGTATCCGTTAGTTTTTGCTGTCCGTCTGTCGCCGATGTACGGTGTAAGGCAATAAATAACTCGTCGAGGTTCGCCGCGGGAGCTACGGCAATGAGGCATGCGATATCCATTCCCTGCGGGTTTTTTCTTCTGTTATCTAGCCGCGGCGCAGTGACTGTGGCTCGTGGTTCTGATTGTTACTTGCGGGTGTAATGCTGTTCCCGAGGCTCCCGCGTCGTTGCTTGCTTCCCGCACGCGTGCGGCCGAGCTCGGGTCATTGCAGCCGCACAGCGCGCAGATAATATTATTTTTAAATGAAAATACTAAATTTATATATTGCAAGGAGATTCAAAGTATACGCCCTTTTGAAACGTCAAGGTTGTTGTGGCTACCACCAGTTCGCAAGGGAGATTGTACTGAGTACTTAGAAGCCGGCATGAAATTCAGTTATTTTATTTGCAATCGAAACAAATCTGCACTAAGGGCAGAACCAAACACAACTTAATACAGTAAGTAGGTATGGCGCGTTCAAACTTCTATTGACTCGATTGAAATTTTACAAAAATCTCTCAATTGCTATTTTAGGCCACCATAAAAGATAAAAATGAGAAAGTAGACAAAAATGAATTATGATACGAATAGATCGATTCAGATTATTTTTATTAAAACTAGCCTGCTTATTCATTCACTGATTTAACGATGCTGCAGTCAGTCGTTGGAATTTTCCTGTTGCCACTTAAACTAGGAATTGCCGACCCACTACAGGGCACGGGTCTCCCACTATGCGAAGGGTTAAGGCCGTAGTCCACCACGCTGCGTATTGGTGGACTCCACACGGCCTTGAGAACATTACAGAGTGGATGTGATATTTTAATTGCTTGAAACGCACATAACTTACAAGAGTTAGTTAGTTAGTTCGAGTGAGTTAGTTGCGTGCTGGGATTCAAACGCGGTCCCCCGGAAGTGGGGCCGAAGTCCTAACCACTGGGCTATCACCGCTTATACATTTAAATATTAAGATTTTTTAAAGTTTTAGGACGTTAAAATTGAGAACGTAGGTTCCTTTCTTTGTTATGTACGTTTTATGTCGGTAACACTTGTGAAATTGTACTGTTTGATGATACATCACTCATTTTTAAGACCGATAAAAGTAAAGACAATTCTGACGATGTAAACCGTGCTATGATGCATGTGTCTCACTGGTTCACTGCTAATAACTTACTTTAAAATGCTAAAAAAACAAAGTATTTGGAATTTATTTTACCAAATGTGAGGAAGATTGATAAAATTATAATGATTAACGGATAAACGATTAAAACGGAGAATTCCACAGTTTTTCTAGGGGCGACCTTGGATTGTAAGCTTCAGTGGGGTGCCCATATAGAGACATTAGCGGGTAAACTTAGCTCAGCTACCAATGCAGTCAGAAAAATTAAACAGTTTTCAGACGTTGAAACTGCTAGGCTTGTCTATTTTGCGTATTTTCATAGTGTTATGTCATATGGGATCTTGCTATGGGGCAAAGCAGGTGACATAGATGCTATATTAATTTTTATTACCCCATTACCCTAGAGTTGTCCCATCAATATACAAACTTCGATCACTTCGAACAACGATCGATCAATCTGTCCGTGAAGAATTTAAAGAAATAGGTATACTTACAGTAGCTTCGCAATATATTTATATATAAACAAAACATTAATCTATATAAAAAAAA
Source organism: Pararge aegeria (assembly GCF_905163445.1). Taxonomy (NCBI): domain Eukaryota; kingdom Metazoa; phylum Arthropoda; class Insecta; order Lepidoptera; family Nymphalidae; genus Pararge; species Pararge aegeria. The sequence goes on along the minus strand of NC_053195.1, from coordinate 224,127 downwards.
GTGGATATAAACTTGGACTTACTAGAAACGGTCATTAATTAGTGCTATCAGCATATCGTCTTAGGAAAGTACAGAAAACCTTTGTGGAGCTGAGTATATGCATTTATAACACGATACCGAAAGTAATATTAGGTTAGCCATTACATAAGTTTATAGAATGTATAAAAACATACTATTATTGATGAATTTTTTAATGACAAGGTTGCCTGGAAACAAGCCGCTCCGCTTTCATCTCACACAAGATAGAACAAAGATTGTTAAATTGTAAAACGATGTTGGAACAGAGCAACTGCTGAGTTTCTTGCCGGCTTCTTCTCGGTAGAATCTGCCTTCCGAACCGGTGGTAGAGTCACTACAAACAGACATACTTGACGTTTCAAAAGTGCTTATATTAGGCCTACTTGAAATAAATGAATTTTGAATTTGAATTTTATGGTGCAGGAATCCAAAAACTAAGAATTTCATTAAATCTGCCTTTGTAGGTTAACATAGAGCTTGGCATATTGTAACTTTAATTCAGATAATAAAAAAAAACACACAGATGAAGTTTGAATCTTCATCAACAAAAATGATTCATTTACGGTTTTAAGATTACAAAGATTTTTTAGAAAATCCATCCTCAAGAGGATTGTATGAAGTAATGTGACTCCCAAACCAATTAAGAATCTCAGTCTCTTGAAAAACCCCAAATTTTTCGCGATTGAAGTAGCAAGCCCGTCGTTAACCACAAGATGCGTCATGCAACGGATCATGACACATTTTTCACTCTTTCGAAAATGCAAGTGTCATCCTCGTCAGTTGGACACGACCGTTTTCAGTACGCAAAAGTGCATTAAGTTGCGTTACTTTCAGAACCGCAAGTAATGGTATTTCAAATTATTATCTGCGTCCGAGCCGGCAAGCCAGCAGAAGGTGCGCTGCGAGGGGATAGTTGTCTATTATATCTATGGCAGCCTACCTGTCGCGCGCCCGCCCCGCCGCGCCCCCGCGCAGCCTCCTCGGCGCGGAGCAGGCGGCGGGGCAGTCGCTGCTACCACCCGTGCTGCGGCCGCCAGCTCAGCAGCACGGAGCCTACTGTACTTTGTCCGTTTGTGTGTCCTTTGTGCTTTGGACACGTTTCCAGAACCAAGCAAATATAATATTACTGTAGTAAATTGCAGTCTGGTCGATTTGCCAAAGTGGCCCAAAGCGAATCTTTTGTTTTAAACATGTGTCTTTGGTGGCCTATAATTGTAGAAAATGATAATGTTCTCTGACATATCAGATAAGGAGTTAAAGAAACTTATCTAGGTGATAGGTACTCTTACAGAAAACTGTATAACAAAATTTGAGCATTAGTCTTTAAGCTAAATTCAATCCTACAAGTAAATAAGAGCTTCACACGACAACCTCTCATCCAGAACTATTTGAAGTACTATTTCGCGACGTAGTTAAAAAAATTAGGAGACAATAAATACCTGAGGCGACGACAAAAACGACCTGCGCCGCCCGCCGGCCCGCGCTTTCCACTCATTCCGAGCCGACCGAACCTTTCGTGACTCAACGTCACAACTCCATCTAAAAACGAACACCACAAAAAACGAGCACCGATCGGCCCTGCGGCCAGCGCTCGGACCGGAATGGCGGAGGCTTTCATAAGTGACGACCGCAGGCCCGCGTGCGCAGCAGCACGAGCTCACGCTCACCTTGCAGCTTCTTCTCCGTCTCCCAGAACTTCTGCAGCTCGGTGAAGTACTTGTCGAGGATGAACACCTTGGACAGGCCGAGCGTGGCCATGGCGGGCGCGCGCTCGCATCACAGGCCGCGGCCGCGCCGCTCTCTGCGCATGGCGAGTGGCGACCACTCTCGCGCGCGTCTCTCGGCGGACTGGCGCCCTCCACGCGCGTAGGCCTCCAGCCGTCGCAAGCCCGAACTCCCTAACGCCTCCCGAAATAGGTATTCGACAGAAATCTCACGACGAACCACACTTTAGAACCTAAAACACTATGCCCTAAATTTCGTCCTGGCGATTTGGGACTCGGGCTACGATTCGTTGATATTCGTTTACTGCAAGCTAAGTAATGTAAGCTGCGCGGGCGCACGGGCTCGGTGGAGGCTGCGCGGCGGCGGCGGGGGGCGGGCGACTGGTTTGTTTATTTGTAAGCTCTTGCGCCGAAAGCTCGGCGGCTCGCCCGCCCCGCGCCCCTCTCCTGCTATTGAGGCCACGGGTCCCACGGGCAGGCTGCGGCTCGAGTCGCTCAGTGAGTCCGACAGCGCCGCCACCAGCAGCAGCCGGCACGCTGCTCGGCTGCGACTCACACCGGCAGATCTGTAGCTCTCTGAATCGAGCTTCGTTTTAATTCAAAATACTAAAACTTTTATACCCTATCTTTAATTTGAAAGTAACGATTGATGTTATTCTGGATTTTATTCTCCTAATTAATTTATGAGCAATCAGTGTCTCTACGTAGTACCAGCTCTAAAGTTCCCTGCATTAGTCATATTTACGAAGGTAAAGGGAAAAAATGACATCTGAGCCTCTGTATAATATCAGACAAGCAACGGGAAAATTAGCCCTCGCAATTTAATAAACAGACGTCAGTATGACTGAAGCTGCTGACATTGCTGTTTTAGAAGTTTATTTTGGATCAAAAATTTTACAGTCGTACCTACGAAAATAGACAAAATGCTCGGAAAAACTAATGAGGCAAGGTTTTAAGTCATAGACAACACTTCTATGCGGGATGACGAGCTTGAACAAAAATTTTCTAATTCAAATTCGTTTATTACAGGGAAGTGGTTCATTAGTACTAGCAGCCGAGACTTCCTGTGGCCCGGCCCAAAATCGAATCAATAAAGCCAGAAACGACCTTCAGGAACACCTAACAAACTTTCATAGCAATACACCAACGAGACGCCAGAGAAGCTTTTGGAATGAAACCATCATGACATATGTAGATCCGATGTTTGGCAATGGCTAGACAACAACGATCTCTTTTTCTGTACAGAGAGAAAGGTATCGGTAGGATGTAGGTGGTTAGCCACATGCGCCTGTGCACTTACTTCACACGGGAACAAAGCAATGCTACATGGCAGCAGAAATAATCATGGCGGTAGTACTTCCAGTTGTTGGGTTCTCTTGTTATAAAACTCGGGCCTACAAAGTGGTACCACCCGCGTAAGCGCAACCAGGCTCCGAAGGCTACCACCGGCCAACTCCTACTTCACCTGACCACCGAACAGACCTCGTAAAATTCACTCGATTTCTATTTTAACTTCCAACCGCCACCAATTCTTTTGCATATTTAACTGTAAACGCCTTGGCTCCAAAACATCAACACACACATTTCCAAAATTAAAACACATATTATAATATCTTCGTTTCTACATGTATTATTAAACAATAATTGTTCAATATCGTTAATTGTCGTTTTTAGAAATCGTTAAATATTGGCAATAGTAGCGCCATCTCGTGAAGGACTTCATCATTAGATGCAGAATTGTACGGAGCTTGCAGACAACATGAGCCTTTCCACCACGCTCCTGAAGATTGCGAGAAGGTTCCGACAGCGACGCGCGAGGGCGCCACGTAGGCAGTTACAAATGTAATTTGATATTTTTAATCTTGATTAGATATTATGAAGTCCCTTATCATCTATGTAAATTTTCTTAACGTAGAAATAATATATGTAATTAAAAAATCTTTAATTCATATTTTTCCAATGTGTCGTTTTTATTGCTAATATTGGATGTATAAAGAAGATATACCTTCTTTCCTTCAACTTTTACACCTATGAATACTACCTATGTACCTACTCCTACTCTCATAGCTACCACATGGCGCAAAAATTGGCATTCCTTGAATTAAGAGGTATCAGTATGAAAGGAATTTAATTTCAAACGTCATTAAGAATTTAATTGCATACAATGGACAGCTTTTTTGAAATACAAAATCACAAACTAAAGACTTCAACGCGCACACAGTTGGCACGTAGTCTCGAGCTGAATCGAACGGCTACATTTTTCGGGTAGCAATAATCAATAATGTAGATATTGTATACATCGTGTAAACTTGTTATTTATAATTTTTTCCTGTATTTTTATGTGGTGTGCAATAAAAGTGTATTCATATATTCATTGTGTTAATAGGAAAATACATATATATAAACATATACATATATACTAATCCGCATTGGATCAAGGTGGATAATCCAGAAGTGGGACGTAGTTAACTACGTTATAAACATTTCTAATGCATACATATTTACATATTATGTCATATGTAAATAATAAATGCAATATGTATTCACATTTAACGTTTTAAATGTGAATACATATTGCATTTATTATTTATTTATTATTAGTAATTTTATATACGGTACTCATACTTGCTACAATTTTATGAAATTTATGAATCGCATTTTGTTCGCCTCGCCGCAGCCGCAGCCGCAACTGGTGCCGCGCGATACACATCTCCATTTATATAATCTTATGCACTATCTCGATCGCATGTATAGGCCGTCATCTGTGGGCTAGCCGCAAACGTCGTGGCTTGGGTCCGAATTATGTAGTCTCAGCGCACATCACGGGTGCGATTGTGTAAGAATCGTATTCATTAACAGCCTAAAGGCTAAACTTGATATAAATTCATTCATTTGCCATTAAGGTATTCATTCAATAGGCTCTGCTTGATTAACACAATACGAAACAGTCGTATAGCAAACTATAAGCGATGGTACATAATATACGATCCATACGATTTGTACCGTCAACAATCGCGCTACATATTTCGTTTGTTCGCATTAAGTCATTAAAACAAACATGCGTGGTTGTCACTCAAACGCTGATACGAAACAAAAAAAACATTCTGTAGGACTAGATTCAGCTTTTACACGTTATGTTACAGAAAGAAGCCAAAGCGGTTTTTTTCTTATCTTATTTTAAACAAAAATTAACATATCCCGCAATTTTACCTGTGTTTAAAAAAAATGATAGTATTTGACTGACTGACTTTCTAACTCAAAAATAATTTTCCGCAAGCATCAACGCCGTGCTTGTGCGCTTATGCTAATAAGTAGAAAAATGTACGTATAAATATTAGTACTCAGGCACTTGTTAAAAAAACTTTTTCTATCATATGAAGCTTATTTTTTTCTTTTTCAAGGCTCATTTGAGTAGCGGAAACGAAGCCTGATTCAGCTGCTCAATTGAGAACTACGTAATGGTTATATTGCGACGACAGGAACAGGTCTGCGGTTTATGAGCTGCATCGTAAACTTCTACAGAACAGATTCAATCACATCGTCATTGAAGACTACGGATCTAATGGTAAAAATAGGCTATCGTACTTCATCATATCAACCCATTTCCGGACCACTACAGGGCACGGGTCTCCTCCCACCAGGAGAAGGGTTCAGGCTATAGTCCCACGCTGTTCCAGAGAACCTAATTGCTTTATTAAAAGTTTTTAATTGCTTAAAAAGTTAGACGCGTGCTGGGATTCGAACTTGGCACTCCGAAAGTGAAACCGAAGCTCTTACCACTAGGCTGTAACTGCTTCGTATCGTACCTTCTGAGTCAAAATAATTTACGCAAATCGAATAAACAAAATTAAGATAATTTGCTTTATCAATAAAGAAAAATGCTTTAGAATAAAGAGAGCGGATGAGCAAATTGAAAACTACATCGAATTGTTCCAATTGACGTCGAGATTCGAGAACACGCAATAGTTGTTTTTTTAGCTGCGCTTGTTATGTGTCTAGTGCTACAGATTTTCCTTACGTTGCGGAGCAGTGCTTGGTAAAATCCCCATTTTATGATGTTCTATAACTAAGTACTTAATTTGATGGATATCTATAAGAAATGTAGTCACCACGTTGAGCAGAAAGTTCACAGTTGATGTTACTAGTGTTATAGAGGACGCATCTGCCCGTTCGTCGTTACATTCTCCTAGTCGTCTCGTACCCACGCGCAGGAAGAAGAGGGTTGGTGACAGCTGTATTCTGATCTGCCGCCACCAGAAGGCCACAGTTTTTTTATATAAGTAAAAGTTAAAGCATGGAATTCGGAATTGAAACTACAATCCCTTATGAGGTGATCAATTTGTGTTTAGCCGCAGAGCCGGGCCGTCTAGTCGGATAGGTAGCGATATACAGGTCGGCAGCACACTTCGGGCCGGCCTCCACGTGAACTTTAGCCGCGCGGTCGCCGCGCCGCCGACAAGTTGTACCGAGCGGTAGCGGCTGTCGCAGAGCGCAGTACGAGATGTCGCAAAACGACTAATAATCAAGACGGCGCGCCCGAGCACTGACGCTCTGGCAATTTTGACGGAATAGCACCGTATGATTTGAGCGTAACAAGTTTCCCCTGGCATAGGCATAAACTAGGCGGCATCTCGTCACAGCACATTATAACTCACACGATGAAACTGATACTACACCACCTTGTCAGTCTTGCGGTTAACCTGACTCGGACGGTGCCAACTGGTGATATTTTATGAACGAAATACAGTACAAAGATCATTCCAACGAGTTACAAGAAAGATTTTAAAAATTAATAAAACACACAATAAGTAAAGTTTTACTTATTGTGTGTACAATACCGAAGCCTGAAACGTGATAATTATTAAAATCAAAATTTAAAATAACAACGTTAGGTAGTTAGAACGTAACATTAATTTGAGTGTAATGATAGAAAAGTCATTTTTGGCACGGACTCGCCTGGTGATATTCACATCTTACAGTCTATAGAGTACAGATGCTAATCTAGACGAAGAAGATTTGTACAGATTTATTCTACTAAGTATTAAAAGAAATTACGAAACTCACAATGTCTCGTCATTGTGAGTTTCGTAATTTCACTGTAGCTTTGTGTCACTATGAAAATAATCGAGACGGAGGACGTTTCATGAAGCATTTAATAAAACGTCAAAGCACATACAAGTAGTGAGGAATAAACAGTGGTGCGTACCTCGACGCCCGCCGCGCGTCTTCGCCGCGCCCGGCGCCGCCCGCGCCGCCGGCGCTGCCGCCCTGCGAAACACGTGTGGCCACTATACAAATGTTTTTTCTAGTACGAATATTCGCGAACACCGCAATTGTAGTCGGTACTGCCGACACCAAACGCAAATTGATGAGCACCGCTGAAGCAGCTGAACCCGATGAGAATTGACCTCTCGACGTGAAGCGCTGCTCTCCCTGCCTAGCACGCCGCAGCATACGTCATCGTCGTCATAAATGCTCTGCTGATTCCCCGTACAGGATTCGCAAGGCCAGGGGACACTGAGCCTTGTTGACATTTTCCACCAAAGCTGATGTCCGGTAAACAGGACTACGCGGTTTAAAAGTAACAACGGTGGATATTTGCGGGACAGTCTTTGATTATATTTATTTATTTATTAGACAACTAAAAGAACTTTCAATGCTAACTTTCACTTAATTTTTATAAAACATATAATTTATTTTCTAATTATAAGTCTATTAAGCTGCACAGCGAAATTTTTTTTTTTTTAACTATAGCTTGATGCTATTTATGCTAAATGAAAAGTAAATTTTAATTTATAATTTTAGGATGATCATTGCCTCCAAGCAAAGGAATGTTCCTTGAACTTGCTTGAACATACTTCGAATTCGTCGATTTGACCGTACCTACCTATGAATCCTTGCAGCGCCGTGTCGGTCGATTTACCCGGAGAGAATCCATGCTGAAAGTCTGTAATCCCTCATCAGGTGAGCTGGTAATACATTACGCGTTCCAAAATTTTCCCGAGCACTGGGAGGAGCGTAATAGGACGACGAGGCTTCGGGTCAGTGCGAGGCCTGTCATTTATTATTTATGTACCATAAATTGCAATTGTGAACATAAGATACATGAAGTGGACAAAGGAAACATTACATACATTCCCCTTTGGGAGAATGACCCGCCGACCATCCTTCTACACACAAGGCGTACACTAGCGGGTGCCACCCCCCAGACATGCCACAGTAGGTGGCGACTTAATGATACCCACAATTACATATAATGGAGAGCGTTGATCAAACAGGAACAGAAGCAGTATCGCAACGCGTACCTGTGGCGGGGCCGCTGGCTGCAGAAGAAGTCGGGGCGCACGCGGTGCGCGCGCAGCAGCGCGGCCAGCGGGGCCGCCGCCTCGTACGTCTGGTCCGGCAGCAGCATGGCCGCGCATGGCGCCGGCCGCGCCTGCGCACAGACAGTATATTTTATGCTCCATGTACATAAACGCTGGTCTGCGGAGATTTGGGGCGACGATTTGCGGTGCTTCCTCCCAGACGAGATGAGCCAGACTCGGGGCGACCTGGGTTGTTGTGTAAGTTGAGTCGTAGCTCCAGAAGGGGAAGAGTACGAAATTAAGGATGAAGAAAGAGATTAATCGTTAACACTAAAAGCTTTTAACCAGGTTTTATTATTCCCTAATCGAGGTTTCATTCAAAGCCAACATTGAATTTTGAGGCACGCGCATTCGTTTGCTCTATTTCGCAGAGGGTTCGGAAGCCTCACCGAGAAAACGCCGCTGCCTCCGCAAAGTGCGGGTTAAGCGAAGTTAGTATTCAAGCTAACGAGGCCTGGCGCGCTCATTACGTGCAGTGAGTTGCAGGAACGGCAGACGTCCGGCTCGGCCTAACAATCGCACTCGCTCAGCCACGCCGTAAAACTTTAATTGACGTGTTAACGTTTCGAATGATAAACTCGTTATCGAAATTCGGCGACAAGACTCGCGGGCGCGGTGGTGGGGGCCGTATTCTCGCCCGCTTTTTGCTAGGAAATTAAATGTCGCTGGAATGTACACAGCCGCGGACCACAAGATAGCCTAGCACTCATTCTAGAAAGACACTGAACAGAATAACAAATAAGTACACTAGACCTTAGTGTTTAATTTTGGCGATACACAAATTATTTCGATAATATTTCTCAAATACTCACCCAGTGCCTGGTTGAAATGAAATCAGTGGAGTTGTTAACCACCTACTTAACGTCTGTGTTTACTGTCACAGCTCGCTGCTACCCTCATTTGTACATTTTCGCAATAGTAATTATTTTAGTACCTGAAATGACTTTCGTTTCATAGCTAATCAATAATTACTTTTAAAACTAGATACTCACGTTCTGTGAGAATTTCTGGAATAATTTGGAAAATACAATTTTGGAAATATAGCAATTATTTATTAAAAAAACGAATCGAGTTAACTACTTAACTTAACTAAGTTTAAAAGCCGCCTTCATTACATGCGTAATCGAATACTAATAATATACCTGCCTAACGTTATTGCATTTCATGGTCGGCCGGCACATCAAGTGATTTTTTACCATAACAGCCAAGAACTTGGCTAAACCAGCTGCTTTTATTGAGCAGTGTAATAATTTTGACATGAAAACCTTGGAAATTATTCCAAGTCATTTTAGTTTAAACTAGTTAAGGAGACAACAGAGGTTTTCTCTTGCTTAGAAAAGCAGACAACTGAGTCTCCCTCAGGCATATATGAATAAAATTATAGTAAGGGGTCGCACAATTTACTATTAAACCAAAAATATAGTAAAAAATCGAATTCTAATTATATCAACTTGGTTCACCAAAATATTCAATGTATTAGAGGAAAAGACTTAGAGATTGAATTATTTTTAAATGATTTTAACATTAGCATTTTATGTATAACTGAGCACTGGTTGAAAACCCATGAATATTTGTTTAATTTTGGTAACCACCAGGTTGGTAGTTCGTTCACCAGGGTTACAGCGATTCATGGAGGCTCTTTAATTTTATTAAATAAAAATTTAAAATTTAAAAACAGAAACGATATTGTGAGCCTGTCTGTTGAACGGACAATAGAGCTCTAGCCTCGGTTGAACTAGAGCAATTTATAATTGTTACTGTTTATAGGCCACCCTTGTCAAACTTTGAACTTTTTGAAAAGGTAATGGATGAAGTGTTATTTAAAATATCAAAGTGTAATAAAAAGTTAATAATATGCGGAGATTTTAATGTGAACATTTTAGAAAATAACTCTTTAAGTATCAAGTTATTGAATTTATTTAAAACTTACAATCTATCAAATATGTTCATGGAGCCCACAAGAATAACTGCTACTAGCGCCACCTGTTTGGATAATATCTTTACAAATATAATTCCTATAAGCAAAAATATTATTAGTAAATTAGACTCTGATCATTGTGGTCAAATTATTTAATTTGAAAATGTGAAAAAAAATGTTTCTAAACGTAAAATAACATTTGTTCCTGTAACATCCAACCGCATAGAGAGAATGAGAATTAGCCTAGTAAATGACCTCCCATTCCTACCCTCAGGGGCGACTCCAAATGCAATGTACAGCTCCTTTTTCAATACCTTTAATAGACTATTTCATTCTATATTTGCTAGTAAGTCGGTTGTGATTACTGATACATTAAATTTTAGTGAGTGGGCGACAGTTGAACTTCATAAAAATAGGCAAAAGCTGTACGAATTGTATGCTGAACGTCAATATAACACTGGTGATGAGTTTGGGGATTATGTTAAATTGTTTTCCAAGAATTTTAAACGCGCTTGCCACTTGGAAAAGACGCGATACATCAAAAATAAAATTAAAAATAGCAGCAATGCAATCAAAACTACTTGGAACATAATTAATGAGGAGACGGGAAGAGTAACACCACGAAATAATAACTTGAAACTCAATGTAGATAATAAAGCCTTAACAACAGATTTCGAGGTGGCTACTGCTTTTGAAACCTTCTTTGCCAACATTCCCGTCTCCACAACGGAATCATTAAACTCTTCACCAGATATGGCTCTCTCTCTATTAAAGGAAAATTTGCCTGAGTGTAACCATTCTTTCAAATTCACGCATGTTAGTGGCTCTGACGTTATTAAAGCCTTTAAATTATTAATTAATAAAAAAACAAATGATCTGTGGGGCATTTCCGTAAACGTTGTCAAATCATTTATTGATATTGTTGCACCCGAATTAGCCTTAATATTTAATAATTGTATAGATTGTGGTGTGTTTCCTGACTTAATGAAACTTAATAAAATAGTTACATTGTTTAAATGTAGGTTGTACTTCTGACCCCACTAACTTTAGACCAGTATCTGTACTACCCACTTTCAGTAAAATCTTTGAAAAACTCATTTTAAATCAATTACTTTACCATTTTCATAAGTATAATTTACTTCATACTAAGCAATTTGGTTTCACACGGGGTCGCTCAACAATCGACGCAGGTGTTGAGCTAATACAAAGCATATTTGAAGCCTGGGAGGAGTCACGTGATGCACTTGGTGTGTTCTGTGACTTATCTAAGGCGTTTGATTGTGTTCAACACGAAACGTTAGTTAGGAAACTAAACCACTATGGAATTCAGGGTGTAGCTCTAGACTTAATGAGTAACTATCTACGCGATAGAATTCAGAAAGTAGACGTGAATGGAAAACGGTCTAATGGATCAGTTGTGAAAATAGGTGTCCCACAGGGGTCTATATTAGGACCATTTCTGTTCCTTATTTACATTAATGACCTTCCTTACCTTGCCAAGGACAAACACGGGATAGTTCTGTTTGCCGATGATACATGACTGACTTTTAAAATAAATCGACGTGAACTAGCTTTTGACGACGTAAACAACTCTCTCGCTAAAGTGGTACAGTGGTTTGAAGCTAATAATTTGGTTCTTAACGGAATAAAAACCAAGTGTATAAAATTCACTTTACCTAATGTTAAACACGTGAAAACCACTGTACTACTTAATAATGAGGAACTGAAACTGGAGGATACGACAGTTTTTCTAGGAATAACGTTAGATTCTAAACTTCAATGGGGCCCTCATGTAAATAATTTATCGAACAGGCTTAGTTCTGCTGCCTATGCGGTAAAGAAGATACGCCATATGACCGACGTAGAAACTGCTAGACTGGTATATTTTAGTTACTTTCACAGCATTATGTCATATGGAATTTTACTTTGGGGTAATGCTGCTGATATTAGCACTATTTTCGTGCTGCAGAAGAGGGCTATTCGTTCTATCTACAAAATGGGTCCGAGAGAGTCATTGAGAGATAAATTTAAAGATTTTAAAATAATGACAGTGTATAGTCAGTACATATTTGAAAATTTAATGTACGTTTATAAAAACATTTCTAAATTTAAGAAAAAATGTGACTGCAATAATTTAAACATTAGAAGTAAGAATAAACTTACAGTGCAATATACTAGGTTACATAAAATTCATAATTCGTTTAAAGGAAATTGCATACAATTCTACAATAAACTACCAATTGACATCTTGGAGATGTCTCTTAAAAACTTCAAAGTTTGTATTAAACGTAAGCTTATAGAAAAGTCCTATTATAGTATAAAGGACTACGTAAACGATAAAAAAGCTTGGGTGTAAATTATTGCTCTAACCAGGTTGCTTTTCTAATAATTTAAAATGGCATTGTGAGATGGTGATAACAAAAAAAAAACACCCGGCTAAGTTTGTTGTGGGCTTCTTCTTAGACCAGGACGCGTTTGGAACCCTCGTAGCTTTAGTTTTAAGTTTACGAATGTGGTTATCGCCATCATCTCACTACCGTGTAATTCTTATGTACGCATCAAAAGTGCCACCTGTGGGCCTACTTGAATAAAGATATTTTTGACTTTGACTTTGACTTTGATGTGGCGGCAGTTCCCGGAAGACCACGCATTGAATACGCTGCGGTTGGTGCCCACCACCCCATCGGTGCATCGATCGCTCGGCACTCGTCACTCATTATCGACTTTTCAGAATCCGACTGACAAAATATAACACGCGTTGATAACCCGTCGAGAACAAAACGGTAGCCATACGTAGATACCGCTCCTCCGTTACAACAAAATGGCATGGAGCGTGAGGCGCCGAGCAGTGCTCGCACTGGGGCAGGCTCCGCGGTGTGTCTGAGGCTTAGCACGTGGGCTGCTCTGATGCGGATGGCCATTTTTTTTACAAACGGGACGACATTTTTTAATATCGGATTCAGGAACTCAAAAACTTGTACCAGACTTGATCGAATATGCAGGGGAGCGGCGACATTGTCCGGCGCGTTGCCAAAACGAGCGCGCACGCACAAAAACACGGCGCGCTACTTGCTGCATTATACTTTGTAATGCCGGCCGCACCATCGCGCCACTCCACGCCACTCCGCGCCACTCCGGGATTACATAGTAGGTACGCAATCAGCTCTTTAAATCTTTATCAACTAACTAATTGATTTTACGTCGGGAAAAACATTTCCTTCATTGTAATTCCTGTACGAGTACATTGAGGACTTATGCCGCACGCTGGGCACTCAAACGGTACTCCGGTGTGACGCGACGTGTACTTTTATAAATAAAATGACAATAACTTTTACGCTTTTTTTAGGTTATTTTAGTGGCACAAAAATTATACTTAAGAAGAACGAACATTTTATCTCGGAGCCTGCACGCTGCGCTGGTGAGGCGTTCACATATTATGTGGCTCGTATTGCGAAGCTCCACATTCCGCGGTTGGTTAGTCGGCCGCATGCCGCAACAATACAAACAAACTGTGCTATTGCAACGAGTGGATGCTACGGCGGCAGCGCGCAGTGGGCCGATTCAAACGTCCGCTCGCATTAAGATCTGCTAGTAGATACGAGCAGCATGCTAGCTCGGCGACTCAGCGCACTCCGCGCGTGCTACCGAGTAACAAGATGCCATACTGGCACTTCATGTGGACAACCGAACAGCAGGTTTAACTACTTACTACATACTTTGACAGATTCACTTTACCCTTAGCTTCACCGTAGCCGTAAGTTTGCTAACTAGACATCTTGCACTAAGCCCCCACCATTTGGCCCCGGCAACCAACTGACCATTGACTATCGCATCAACGCGATTTTTATTTATATTACCTATTATATGTTATTTATGACGGCCGATTGGCGCAGTTTGCAGCAACCCTGCTTTCTGAACCCAGGGCCGTGGGTTCGATTTCCACTGGAAAATGTTTGTCAGTGTCTGGGTGTTTATCTGGGTGTGTAAGTATTTATGTATATTATTCATAAAAATATTCATCAGTCGTCTTAGTACCCATAACACAAGCTACGCTTACTTTGGGGCTAGATGGCGGTGTGGGTATTGTCGTAGTATTTTTATTTATGTCATTGTTACATTTATAATTTTCCTTCGTTCTTCAAACCCAAAGCTATCATCGTTCGATTAAGCATTCGGGTTCCCTTAAACTTAGGTAAGTACTGGCCCCAAAGCCAGTCACGAATTCTGATATTGTGTACCTACGAAGTGAAAGATTAATTCGTTTCAAATGAAGACAAGAACATTTCCGGTGGCCACCAGACACGGACACGTCTAGCGCGACGACGTGTCTACGAGACACGAGCCGTTGCAAGTGTCTGTTCCACTCGCGTCAGTGCCCGCGCGTTCTTGTCTACTGACAGCCGCTTTACATTTTTTGTATGGAAATAGCCGTGAGACAGCCGTGAAATTTGAATACCGTCAGTCATATAGTATAAAGATCAATTATTAACTAAGGCTGTTTCATTTATGTAATGCCTACTTAATTGTAAAAGTTTACGAAAATAAAAAAAATATTCGCAGACAAATCTTGTTGGCAACCCCGATGACGTAAGCGGCGCCACGGCGGCGGCGCTGGAGTCAAGAGGGCGCGGGCGCGAAGAAAAAGATTATTGTGGGGTAGATTCCGGCGCAAGCGCAGTGTTTTAAGTTGTATCGATAGTTTTGTTACATATTGAATTTGTTTAACTGTATTTGTTTCGTTTAAATGAGTGATTAAGTATTTCAAACGTTGTCTCATTTAACTGCCTAATTAATTCATATTGAGGTTGCGTGCTGTGGTCTTACGACATAATAAGTTAACATCAGAAGTGGCATACGTTTCTCGCATCCTAGTGTAATAGTTAGCCTACAAAATGGGCAAGAAACGCAAAAATAAGCGCAAACGCCAGTCAAAACGCACACGATCTTCGTCAAGTAGTAGCAGTTCGACGGAGAGCAACTCAAGTAGTGGTACAAAGACTCCGCCGATGACACCACGAGTGCGAAAAAGGGTAAAACTACACAATGCTGGAACCGCAAGTACAAATATGAATGCTTTACATAACATGATACCTGACTTTGATCCGTTAACCGATAACGTTACTGCCTGGCTAAATATAATAGAATCTTATGCATCGACGTTTAGGTGGTCCGATAGTATTGTACGTTATCAAGCTCTTAACAAGCTCAAGGGTTCCGCTAAAACCTGGTACGAGTCTATTTTACGGAATGATCACCTGTGGACGGCTTGGTTGTGGAAAGACTGGAAAAATAGAATTCTAAATACTTTCAAAGTCAAAAGAAATATGTTTGAATTATTACGCGATATTATTGATCGGAAACCCATCGAAAATCAGTCTTTATATGATTTTTTCTTCGAACAAAAAGCTAAAATTGATAATTTATGCTTAAAATTTTCAGAAAGTGACATTATCTCTATCATATTAGGTAACATAGGCGATAGTAATATAACGGCGTCTGTCGAAGCTAGCGAATTAAAATCGTGTGATAGTTTAGCTGGGTTTTTGCATAGCCGCATTTATAAACCAAAACAGAGTAGACAGACGGTCAATCATAATAATGTAGGTAGTCGTGAGGTGAACAATAAGGTAATAACACCTCTTCAAAGTCAAATACCTCCCGCCGTAATTTCCGCTTTGGTAACTCCGAATATATCTAACAAAACTAACGCGAACCCAATACGTAAGGCGTTAGAATGCTACAATTGCGGTGGCAATCATAAAAGAGTACAGTGCAATGTAAAATGTGAATTTTGCGGGAAAAGAGGGCACTCAGAATCCGTATGTTTTCATAAGAAAAATTCAAAGGGTGAAAAATCTGACCGTTCAATAGAGAATCCGGAAACCAAACTTGTCCAACAAACAAACATGAAAAATAAATTCTGTAAGCAGATTTGCATTAATAATTCTACTCATGAAGCGTTTATTGACACCGGCAGTAGTTGTTCCTTAATGACATCTGACCTTGCCAAGAAATGCAATTTCAAAATTTATGAATTGAACGTACCGGTAACATTGCAAGGGTTTTCAAATGATAGTATCAAGACAGTGTCAGAGACAGTTCGAGTGAACATCAAGTTAGATTCTGTTTGTGTCAGTGACGTTGAAGTCTATATCCTTAACGAATTATCTGGATGCGACATATTGATTGGTCGTAACGTAACAGAACGATCTGATTTGATGTACACACGAATAGGTGACACGTTGACTTTTCAAAACGTTACTAATTTTAATCAATTTTGCAATATGGTGAACGATGCGCCTTTATGCTTCAACACTGACTCGCATCGAGACGAATTAACATCGCTCCTTAATAAATATAAACAATGTATAGCCTCAAATATAGAACAGTTAGGTAAAGTCGAGGGTCATGAGATGGTTATCCATTTGAACAGTGATAAGCCAGTACATTTAAGACCGTACAGAACTTGCAATGCTGATAGAATAATTGTTAGGCAAATGGTTAACGAACTTTTAGAAGCTCAGATAATCCAAGAAAGTAAATCGGCATATGCGAGTCCGGCTCTGCTTGTAAATAAAAAAAATGGAGAAAAGAGACTTTGCATTGATTATCGGGCACTTAATAAACTAACGATTAAAGATAAGTACCCAATGCCACGAATTGAAGACCTAATTGATCGGCTTCATGGGTGTACGTTTTTTACGAACCTCGATTTAAAAAGCGGATACTACCAAATTAAAATGTCTGAAGAATCTATTCATAAGACCGCGTTTATAACCGAAGATGGGCATTACGAACTCTTACGTTTACCGTTTGGGTTGGCTAATGCTCCGTCATGTTTCCAACAAATGATGGATAAGGTCGTAGGTAACATGAGATTTGGTAACATAATTAATTATTTAGATGATATACTGATTGTAAGTGAAACCGCCGAGGAAAACTTAGTTCTCCTCGAAAAGGTGTTGTACATTTTCAAAGAAAATGGACTGACACTTAATCTAAAAAAGTGTAATTTTCTCAAAAAAGAAATAGAATTTTTGGGCTATAGAGTGAATTCCGAAGGCGTAAAACCTAGTGAAACTAAAGTTAGGGCAGTAAACGAATTCCCAACCCCAAAGACTGTGCATCAACTACGCCAGTTCCTTGGTCTTATCAGCTATTTCCGGAAATTTATCAAAAATTGCGCCGTGGTCTGTAGTCCACTCACTAAATTATTAAAAAAGGATACTGCATGGCGGTGGACCTCCGAGCATGATAGTGTTTTTTCAACCTTAAAAATGACTTTGACCTCTGAAGGAATACTAGTACTATTTGACCCCAATAAAGAGAACGTCTTGTACACTGACGCAAGCAGAGACGGGATCGCCGGTATATTAATGCAAGTTACAGAACAAGGCGAAAAACCCGTTCATTATTACAGCCGGCAAACTACCGAGGATGAAAAGAAATATCATTCGTTCGAACTAGAATTACTAGCTATTGTACAATCTCTACAAAAGTTTAGACATTACTTACTTGGTACGCATTTCCGTATTGTAACTGACTGTAACGCGGTACGCTACGCATTAACAAAGAAAGATATTATCCCCCGGATATCTCGCTGGGTTTTATCAACTCAAGAGTATACGTTTGATGTCATTCATAGAGAGGGTAGCAGAATGCAACATGTCGATGCTCTTAGCAGAAATCCGTTAGAATCTGGTCAGAAATCAGAAAGTGAGGTAGTTATGTCGATTACAGAAGCCGATTGGTTGCTTTCCGTCCAATTACAAGACCCTCAATTGGTGATTATAAGGGGAGCTTTAGTATCGGGGGAAGGGAACAAACACAGGGAAATATTTGATAAATATGAACTTCTTGGGAATAAAGTTTATCGACGCACTACTCGAGGTCGACGATGGGTGGTTCCCAAGAAGTGCATATGGCAAATAATCAGATGCAACCACGACGATCTTGGTCATTTTTCGGTTGACAAGACGGTTGAAAGAATAGCGTCTAGGTATTGGTTTGCACGGATGCGTCACATAGTCAAAAAGTACATTAAAAATTGTATTAATTGCGTTTACTATAAAACCAAGGGTGGATCGAAGGAAGGAGAGTTACATTCAATTCCAAAATATGCCCAACCGTTCCATACCTTGCATTTGGATCATTTAGGGCCCTTTATCGTTACTAAAAACAATCACAAGTATTTGTTGGTTATGGTAGACGCGTTCACCAAATTTGTGTTTATTTCAGCAGTACCTAATACTGAGTGCAGTAGTGTATTAAACGAATTAGAAAATGTTTCAAAAATATTCGGAAATCCTCGGAGGCTTATTACGGATGCTGGATCGGCCTTCACGTCCAAAATGTTTCTAGATTACTGCTTATCTAAGAATATTAGGCTTCACACGATTGCCACGGGCATGCCACGTTCAAACGGGCAAGCTGAAAGGTTTAATAAGACTATATTGGAGGCCATGAAAACTATGGGGGCTAATTTAGACGAAGATTGCTGGGATGAGTGCATAACTCAGTTACAGCAAGGAATTAATAGTAGTTATCAAAAAACAATAAAAGCAGTTCCTTGTGAGGTGTTATTGGGGTATAGGCTACGTACTGATGGGGATAGTTTAGGACCCGGACTTGAGAGTGGTAATGAACATACTATAGACGTGACCAAATTACGAAAAGATGCGGCTGAGAATATAAATATTAATGCCATATCTCAGAAACAAAGATTCGATCGAAACCGCATAAAAGCCAAAACATATAATGAGGGAGACTTAGTATTGGTAAAAATACAAAGCCAAACCAATGATGGACGGAGTAGGAAGTTACTACCAGCATTCAAGGGTCCGTTCCAAATAGGAAAGTGTTTGGGGCGAGATAGGTATCAAATCAGTGACATGAGAGGCAGTGAGAGATGCAATAAGAAATATGATGGAGTGGCCGCTGCGGAAAATATTAAACCGTGGATCAGAATTGATGATTGGTGCATTGATTAAAATGGATCCTAAACAAGTAACATGCGTGTTGGCAAAATTGAGTAAGGCATTTTATTAAATTCATTGCAAATTACTTAACCATTAAATAAAGTTTGATCTCTTGAATAGTCTAATGAGTCGCTATTTATATTTTTTATATACTTATACCATAGAGTGTGCTGATCTGTCTTAATGCATGTTTATACAGGTTCAGTTCATTTTCCAAGGTAGGAGTAGTGAGCTGAAGCAGTCACTCCCTAAGTATAAAGGGATAAACTGGAACAGGCACTGCTCCGGACTAAAGGAGTGAACGGTATCTGTACAGCTTGTCTAAGCATAAAGACAATGATTCTGAGTCAGGCAGTTCAGTGCATAAGAAAACAGCGGATTTCATAAAGTTACTTAAGCATAAAAGAGCTTTGAAAAGGATGCTGTTATAGGATGCAAAGAATAGAGCAAATATTCCTAAGACTAAAGGAATATGAATAGGTGTAAAATGTAATTGTTATACTGATATGTAATATTCAATGTTTAATTGCAGATACGTCCTTCATAGTACAAATAAGTGATGGGAACCTACTGGACTTTACTACGTGCCTGGGGACATGCACGGTGCAGGAGGGCCGTGTTGGCAACCCCGATGACGTAAGCGGCGCCACGGCGGCGGCGCTGGAGTCAAGAGGGCGCGGGCGCGAAGAAAAAGATTATTGTGGGGTAGATTCCGGCGCAAGCGCAGTGTTTTAAGTTGTATCGATAGTTTTGTTACATATTGAATTTGTTTAACTGTATTTGTTTCGTTTAAATGAGTGATTAAGTATTTCAAACGTTGTCTCATTTAACTGCCTAATTAATTCATATTGAGGTTGCGTGCTGTGGTCTTACGACATAATAAGTTAACAATCTTAATTAACACCAACTAGGTAGAATTGATGATTTAGGCTGATTCGTTTTACCCGCATTTAATATAAATAATTAAAAATGTATAAAAAGATTTCAACCTTCTTTAGTACACGAGCCACCCAAACCAAAAATAATATTTCAATTCAGACTTATAGGTACTGGGTGGAGCTAATTACCTCCTTACTGCCTCGTTGGTTTAGCGAAAAGGATATTAACCTAAGACGATGATAGAGAACACTAAATTACTTGCATCGCACCCCTGAACTCGGGAAGTCGCCAGGCCAGCAGACAAATCGCAACCGATCAATTGCAATTAGGTATGTTCTGCATTTACTGACGGGACAGCTAGGCGCTGCGAGACAAGATCGGGTCGGGCGTTTAATGTGCTACAAGTCGGTAGAGGTAATGCCAGCGATTAATTGTTTTATATTATGGCCGGTTTTCTCGAAGTATTATGGTCGTAAAATCGTCTATAATTTAATTATAATCGCTGTAAAAAGCAGGTCTCTCAGCCGTTGACTGAATGTTTCGTGTCTCGGAGACTCGTCCCTATGCGGTACCACATTCGCTGTGGTATTGACATTGGTAATAGGAATACATATCATAATTGAAGATCGGGCGGGATTTAAACACGCATCTCTCCAACTATCGCAGCTCAAGTACTCGACGACTTCATGTGTATCAACTAAGGACTTGATTTTGAAGAGATGACAGAATTGATGTCTCAAAATGTTTTTTGTAATAACTTAGTGTCATAATGTTATAATGAATTGCTCTTGCACAAAAATAAACAAAATATAGTAATCAATACTAAATATATGACAAAATATGACATACTCGGTCGATTTTGAGATGAGGTATGCATAAAAGTGACAAAGAGACAAACTCGGCCGAGCTGCGTAAGAAGGTGAGTGCGTTGTCTGTTACTACTTACCTGATCAACTAACTACTAAGCAATGAAATTAATTTTACCCATGAAATCCCTCGACACAGTTCTAAAATGAGTCCACACTGATTGTGAGCGGGCGCTACGGTCTAGGCGCGGCAGCACTCGGCGTCTGGACAGGTCGAGTCCCTAGGCGTCGCGCGTCTTCTAATACATTCTACTCTATGGCGTCGTCGCTCAATAAAGACATTGACACGTTCCCGCGACCGCTAGACGGCATGCCTATCGGCGCGGCTGACCCGCGGCACATTTATAAGGCAGAGGACTGCATACTCGCTGCCACCGCGCCCACTGCGACATCCGGCATTGCGGCCCGCGGGTAGTACCTACCGGCCTCTTTACCACACGCTACCACAGACACTCTTGGTTTATATTTATTTTTAGAAATTTCCTTGTTTATTAAATTGGCCAATTATAGGGGATTTAAGAAAATTATAAGGGGAAATTATTAAGATTTATTTTTTATTTGATAAGGTGCACTATCTCTCCAGCCCGATTAGTTAAAGGCGTCCAAGTAGCACCAATATAATGAATTTGCCTCAGCCGGGCCCACGACTCCTGTCGCGCAGTTAACTCACTGGTGCACGACAAATAGCCTGAGCGGTCTAAAAAAATATATGGCGCCTTCTTAAAAAAAACAGGAAATACAACAGATCTCAGTAAGTGGCACTTCAAGGTAACGTGTAAGGTACCTTGATCTTGACTCAAAATTCTAATATATTTTGAAAATTAAGCTTGATTTGCTATACTCCGCAAACAGCAGGAGAATCTGTATGGTGTAATTTATAATTTCTTCAATTCGTGTACTCCACACCACACAGAGCATCCTCAGGAGATGTTGACTTCACAATGAATAATTGTTAAGTGACTTAATATTTAAACTTCTAAAGTGAAAATTCAAATAAAATCAATATTCATTTATTACATAACGTCAAGTCAGTCTGTTTGTAGTGACTCTACCAACGGTTCGGAAGGTAGATTCCACCGAGAAGAGCCGGTAAGAAACTCAGCAGATTGCTCTTTTTCAACATTATAATCCACTACGCTGGTTTACAATCTTTAAAATGTTCCATGTTGTGAAAGATGAGCTTGTAAGCAGCTTTTTCGTTAAGAAATTCATCCATCATATAGTAACCACGATTTATTAAACGTGTCGTTGTTTAAACTTATGCATTGGTACAAGTAGGTCCAAAATTACCTTGGGAATCATATTATGAAAGCATATACCCAATAGCACAAATGACTTCTAGACCTTTCGCAAACGATATGCAGATGTCAATAAGACATCTCACTATAAAAGTACGCAAAGGAAACAAGTCTAGCCTAAATTTTCTGATGACGTAGGAAGCCGAACTTTGTTTACCCGCTAATGTATCTATCCCAGTGAAGCTAACAATCCAAGGTCATACCCAGAAAAACTGTAGAATCTTCCATTTGTAGTGATTCTCAATTTATTATTATATTTTATTAACTTTCTTTATTCATTTGGTAATATAAACTTCACACACCTAGTTTATTTATGCATTTAAAAGTAAATTATTGACAGTAAACCAGTGCGACATAGCACGGCTTACATCGTCAGAGTTATTTCTACTTCTTTCAGTCTTAAAAATTAGATATGTATCATCTGCAAACAGTACAATGTCACATGTTTCACTGACATGGTGTGATAGATCATTTATATACACCAAAAATAGAAAGAGGCCCAAAATTGAACCTTGTGGGACACCCGAATGTAACCTTGACGTCTATGACCCCTGCGACTTAACGTCTTTTATGCATCCCTTTTGGGTTCAACCTTAGGTACCTACAGTAGTACAATTTTATTCATTTATCTTTTTACTTTCCGCCAGGTGGATACTCGAAAACTCGACCATAGCGAGCGAGCGCATCTCATACGAAGTGCCACTTTTTATAAATTGACTTTCATAGAAACGGCTTTCTAATTTTCTTACATTCTTTCTCATTTTCTCATTAGCAAAAAGTTCATGGTTATGTTTCAATTATTAATATAATGGTTGGTTATACATGGTTATGTTTCCATTATTATTAATATATTATTATGTGTCGTAAGGCGGGATATTGCAGAGGTGTAGTGGAATAGGTATAGGTACCTACTTCTACAATATAACATTTTATTTTATTTTCACTTTATACATAGTGACTTTTTTACTCTCGCTACAGTTAATCTATTCATGTGTAGACACTATTTGTTGGCAACAAAAAATAGTTTACTAAAAAGAGCCTATATCACAAGTAAGCGGTGCGGTGCAGCGGCGATATAAATTCAATAAATTGCGATTTTTACACGCAACAATAAATGATTCAATTAGATACTTAATTTTCTGCTGTTCCCAAATTTGTGGAAGCAGTAATCAATGCTTTATTTTTAATTTTGCTCATAGTTACTGTAGATCAGATAAATTAAAGGGGATGTTCGACGATAAAAAAGTCACAGTGTATTCTTAACTCACGCAAACACTGTAGTAGAACCCTTTACCGGCCGACCCATGCAGCTTTAGGCTTATTATTGCTCCATATGGATGGCGCTGCTAAATTTATAACATGTTAAAAATAGAATATTCCAAATTAAATTTTTGTTTCTTGAAAAATAATAAATAAATTCACTTTCTTTCGCTAACCAATTCTGAAAACATTTATGACCGCCTCTTCCGGTGACGACTTCTCTGGCGGAACGGTGAGCGCTGCGGGTTCAAAGGGAGGCCCGGGTTAGATACCGGCGGGGGCAACGGAAGGGGAGGTGTATTGGTATAAGTCTAATCATCCTGATTTTATTAGAGATGGCTGTATCTCATGATTCATTGTAGGTCACATGCCTGTCGGTTTCGATCATAAGGTGCATATCATATAGGCATCGATACATAATTGAAGTCGTTGCATTGAGGATTCTGTTGTTCACAACGCGCAGCAATGGACATACCACCAACAAGAAATTCGTCACTAAAATTGATGCGACCGCGCTTGAATTCTGCAAACCAGTTATAAATAGTCGCCTTTAATGGTGCTTCATCGCCAAAAGTCGAGCGACGTTCTGCTTAGCTGTCAAATTGCACTGAAAGTCGTAGAAAATCATACTACAATTTCCCGAAATAAATCCATAGTGTAGTGGATAATATTCGTTGGTTGTCTTAATATTATTATGGTGAAATCATGCATTCTTGCGAATTCACTGTACACCACCGTGTCATGCTGTCGACAATATTTACTAAGGTACTCGTAATTAACAATAGTGGCGCCGCCTATATTCTCACTAATTCAATTACATTATATATTAGAAAGAATTTCCTCAATATTAATCGGTTAAAGTTTTTAGAGATGGTACTAGGTAGGTACAAATTAAGTTATGTTACACGAACAAATACGTCATCTTATTTAAAACTATATCCCATAACTTTATTAATAATAATAAAGCTTTAAGTATCTATTTACGAGTAAGTGGGTGGGTGTAATGTATCACAATCGGGGGGGTGGGTGTATTGAAAACATGATTTTCCTCACACTTGCTCGTTACTACAACCTTATTACATGGATATAAGACTCATAATTCAAGATATTAGATTATACGTGTGTTTTATTAGAAAATTACCGTCATCATCATCATCATCATCACATCAACCGATAGACGTCCACTGCTGGACATAGGTCTTTTGTAGGGGGTTCCAAGTTCCACAGTTCTGAGCCGCTTGGATCCAGCGGCTACCTGCGACGCGCTTAATGTCGTCTGTCCACCTCGTTGGGTTTTTTTTTTTCAGAAAATTACCCTACTTGTGCTTTATTTGATGATGATGATAACCCAATTAAGTTAAGTTACAAGTATGCAGATAGACCATTTTTAATTTAGCCGGGTAAAACAGATTATTTTTTAATCAACAAAGGTTTTATGCGGCTAATACTTAGTAGGGATTTCCTAAAATTAACAAATACCAAAATATTAAATATATTTTTACCTTCTCGAATATTATGATATAATGAACTTTAAATTTTATCAAATTATTCACAATTCATAACTTTAAACATGTATTAAATACGAAAATATTCCCTTTATTATATTTGCTGTATGCAACGAACGATGCTGGCTGGATGTCGGTTTACCTTGGCGCGCGAAAAAAAAAACCGCGCGCCATTTTCCGTAATTAATATTGTGTTAATTTTTTCGCTTTTTTGTCCTTTTGAAAGTGGAAAGTAGAGTAATAGTTTTACTCCGCCGGGAATAATAATCGAGGCTCTAATCGCGAGTGGATAACCTGTTTCGACCAAAATCTAGAGAGCGGCCTACGAAACTTTCAAACAGTAGAAAAACAGTAAAAAATGATCAGTTATTTTCTGAGATATAATACAGTTTAGTTAGTTTAAGCATTTTTTTGAAGAGATTGGCTGTTGTTGTAACTTAAAATTTTAATTTTTCGATAATCATCCGAAGCCTATTTACGTCCCACAGCTGGGCACAGGCCTCGTTTCTAATAGGTTTTAGAGTATAGACCCACCACGCTGCTCCAATGCGGGTTGGTAATGTGTCTTAGGAAGCTGATTGATTAGGTAAGATAAAATGTAGTTTAATTTTCTTTTCCCAAAGAAATTATTATATTTAGGCAGATAAAGTTTAGGGTTATCAAGCCTAAATACTGAAGATGGAGTTTGTACTTTTTTTAGGTTTTCATTAAAATATTCTTCAAAAAAAGGTCAGTTCAGATTTATGTAGATGAAAGAAACTATTCTACATTGGTCAAAATGTAGTAATTAATTTTTTCATATCTCATTTTCGAAACACTGCATTACTTAAAAACGGGTGGTAAAGTAATTCAATAAGAGAACAGTGGGAACTCTGATACTTTTTATCATCTTTTTTACATCTTTTTTACTTCAGGACAGGCAAAGAATATTCACCATACAGCCATACAGCCTATTCAGTCGTTTCTATTTTTTTAAATAGACAATTTACGTCTATGAATAAAATGAAACCAACGATGTAAGCAAATAAAAACATCATCATAATTTACATTACCTGTTTATTTAAAATGACAACTACACACAACTATTATTTTCTTTATTTTAAAATTTAATTTAATATTGGTACATAGACTGATAAAAAATTATAGCCGGGCCAAAAAGAGTACAAATTAATTACTACTTTTTCGTGCCCAGTCTTCTCGAATAACATCTATAGGAAAATATTTTTAAATTACGAAAAAAATATCATATATCAATGCAACGCGATAAATAGTATTTATATATATAATATCCCTTGCGAGTGAATTTAAAGCTTTTTAACGCAGTGATAATAATATTTACGAGTTTAAAAACAATTTAAGACACAATGCTGTCATTTTAGCATATAAACGAGCGTGGCAAGAAATGAAAAAAAAGTTATGTTCTAGTTGTTAACTTTTCCAAACTATAACAGGAATCCAGAGCCTACAAAAAGTATTTCAATTGGCACGTTTCGCGCCTATGATTTTATTAACTACCCGTTTCCCGGCAAATGGTAATTAATTTGAAAGAATTCCCTTTCCCTCTGCATATTTTTAAAATCATCAATCAATCATTCATGTGTATGAGAATGGGGTGTTTTCAGTCTCATTTAATAATCTACTATTACATAGTTTTGCGCAAGTGAAAATTGAAGTGAGTGTTCCAGAAACATATACCTAGTGCGTCCTAGGCGGGTAAGTCATCCTACTCATTTTTTTTCTTATTTTCTCCTATGTTCTGTAGGTTCTCGAACGCATTTTTACCACTTTTCGTCTAAATATTGCGAGGATCAGTAATTAGTACACCTAGGAAAAAAAGTAGTTACAGAGATATAAATATATTGGAGCAATAGGTGCCCGTATCGCTACATATCGATTATTATTGATACATTTATAGGTGGTGTCCAGTAAAAAATAAGATTGGCAGTTGATTCGAAATTACAGAAAGTCTCGCATTAGTTGTTTCAACGCTGAGCATGTCTAGTGTGCAGCGACTCTGAGTCTAGCAACTGACTTGATGTATTCTTTTTAACTGGTGCGGTCTACAAAACAAAAAAGTAATGCCTTGTCAGCTTTTCCAACTTCGGGTTCGTTACTGTTTTCTGTTGTTCTGTCAGAAAATTCTGAGTATGTACCTACCTCTGTGTACCAGTGCATTGGAGGGAACATTGAGTAAAAGCTCCAAATCTCTCATTCCTACGAGAGAAGATCTTTACAGCCGTAATAACTAATAAGTTGAAGATAAAGATGTTTATTTATTTCTAGGAAATTTTACTTACGATTTATAAATTGATTTGTTTTAAATCTTCTCTATCAAAAGGAGACGATCCCGGTCACCGGCGCGTCCGCCACTGCCAGTAATAATCCAATATTTTGTTCTTGATACGGAGGAACAGCTATTGATATAAGTCTCAATGAGCTTCGGATTCACACTGAAGCAGTCGCGGGTCGCAAGTCGCGTGGCGGCGCCGGTGCGCGTGCTGCGTGCAGTCCGCCCCGCGGCGGCTCGCGCACTGCGGGCACGCGCCTCGCGCCGGGGCACTGGGAACTCAACCCACTGGGCAGGTTTCGGCCGCGGCTAGACACCACCCAAGCACACGTCCCCAATCCCCGCGCTACAGTCGCTAGTTTTGCGGAGGCAATAACAGATTTTTATTACCCAGGAGATGTGTCCCTCTGTATTGAAACCCTGTTTTATTTTGGGTTATACTATGAGCGGAGAACATCGAATGATTGACCGTTTGCTGCGTGCTCAACGGACATAAACGCATTTATAACATGTATGAATTCCATATTTCGGTCGCTTTTGCTAAACCTGTCAAACGCACCCAACCGCGAAATTTTTTATATTATTTATTTGTTAGTTAAACTTACCACTAATAACTGCAGATAGAAGAACAAGAAAAGTAGTTAAGTATAGCCAATTACAAATTTTCTCAAATGCAGCTTTTTATGTAGAAATAAAGGAAATTCCTGGGAATAGTTAGAGGTTTTATGACATAGAAAACGTTTACTTCATAGGTAAGACCAATTTAAAAAAAAACAGAGAGAATGTTCCACATTGAACTTGCTGTAGAGAAGATATTTCCAATGTGTGATACTAACTACAATGCGAAATAGACAACCAAAGCATATTGATGTCTTAAGTGTTAAAGAAAAAGGCAACGTAGCCGTTGTATAGTGCATTTTCAATCGACATAAAATTTGTTAACAAAAACATTTATTTAAAAAGATGAAACACATTGATAAACTAAGTAAATTTAAAACGTGTAATTTTGATGTATTGTTAACGAGATAAGGAAAAATTGCTGCGCGATGTTTCCGGGAGATAAGTTTACTTCTATGAGTAAGGTTCATAACCGCGCCAATTTTATAAATGCGCTTCGTTGCGATCAATATTTAAAATGAACAAAACCGAACAGGAACAGCTAGTCAAGTAATAAAACAAGTGTTTTGATAAAAAATAATGCATTTGTATAATCACAGAGCACTTGCAATAAATAATAACTTATCACAACAACCACTCACAGGAACTATCCTACTTACATCTACTTAACGCTAACCGCGGCGGCGCGCCCGGGGCACGTTCGCGACAACATTAGCTCGTCGGTGATTGTTTAAAAAAATATACAATAATTTCTTAGTTTTCATTTCCATTAATACAATCCAAATTTAATTGAGTACGTTTTATATAATTATAACGATTTTACATTGTGTACTATTTTAAGATATGTTAGGTCGCAGACCAGTCATTGTTACATAACGTACGTAACATTGTTAACTCGTTCTTGCGACGATACTTCGCGCTATTACTTTACGTATACACGGAAGTAGGAAACATATACTTATAAGATAGCACTAAAAGTCTTTTATTTCTGTTGCGTTTCTCGAATTTCCATTTTTGCACTTCTCACTACGACGGAGCGCGGAGGCGACGCGACAGTCGCGGCGCGAGCGCGAGGGCGCCAACGGGAGGAATGTGTCGTATCACAAGCGGCGAGCCGAGCTCTTTTCATTTCAAATATATTATTCTATAGTTACAAATTCTACTATATACCCCATAGAGTTAAATAGAGAGGCCGTTGCACTTAAATACGTCGACGAGTGTGGAGGGGCCGGGGCGGCTAGCGCGCCTGCAGCTCCGACAGGTGCGCCGCGATGGCCGCGGCCGCGTCGCCCGCCAGGATGCTGCGGTGGTCGCCGGGCAGGCGCCGCGTGGTCAGCTTGCCGGCGCACACGGCGCCCAGCCCGTAGTCGTCGGCCAGCGCCACGTAGTTGTCGCTGGCCGCGAACAGCGTGACGGGCGCGCGCAGGCGGCCCTCGGGCCGGTACGCGTCGCCCACCACCAGCTTGCGGTAGAACGAGGCCGCCGCCGCCGCCAGCGCCGCGGGCTCGTGCGGCGCGGCCGCCAGCAGCTCCACGGCGCGCGCCACGCGTCGCTCCCAGCCGTCCAGGCGCTCCAGCTCGGCGGCCAGGCGCGCCGCGTCCACGTCCTTGAACAGCTGCACGAAGTAGGCCAGCGCGTCCGCCTCGTCCGAGCGCTCCGAGCGCACCGCGCGCTTCTGGCGCCCGCGCGTGGTGTGCGTGGCCACGTAGGCGGGCGAGCCGTCCACCAGCACCAGGCGCGTCTCGCAGCCCGCGCGCTCCAGCTGCAGCGCCATCTCGAAGGCCACGCCCGCGCCGAACGAGTAGCCCAGCAGCGTGTAGGGCGGCGCCGCCTGCAGCGCGCGCACGTGCGTCACGTAGAAGCGCGCCAGCGCCGCCATGTCCTCCAGCGGCGCCGCCGCCGTACACTGCAGCCCGAACACGGGCGCGCGCACGCCGGCCGCCAGCCCGCGCAGCGGCGCCGCCACGCCCTCGATGGGGTGCACCATGAACACGGGCGCGCCCTCCGCCGCCGCGCTGGGCAGGCGCACCACCACCTGCTGCGGCACCAGCTCGCCCGCGAACTGGGCCAGCTCGGCGGGCGGCGCGGGCGCAGCCGCGTCGGGCGCGGCGGCCGCGGCGGGCGCCGGCTCGGCCGCGCCGCCCGCGCCGCCCAGCTCGCGCAGCTTGGCGAACGTGAGGCCGCGGATCTCCTGCACGCCCAGCACCACGTCGTAGCCGCGCTCGAGCGTCTGCTTGATCTCGGCGCCCATGAGCGAGTCCATGCCCAGCTCGGCCAGGCTGGCCGCGTCCGCCACCTTGGAGGGGTCCTTGATGCCCAGGATGTTGGCCACCGCGTGCGCCAGGTCTTCCTGCGGCGCGGCGGCGGTGCGGCGCTTGTCGGCCAGCACCATGCTGGCGGCCACGGCGTGCGGCAGCGCCAGCAGCGCGCCCAGCGCCTCCATGCACGAAGCGATGCGCTGCGGCACCGTGCCGCCCACCACGGCGTCGTCGCCGCCCATGGTGTCCGCCACCAGTCCCACCTCGCCGATAGCGCCCCACTGCACGGCCAGGCCGGGCAGCCCGTCGGCGCGCCGCTGCTCCACGGCGCGCTCCATGGCAGAGTTGGCCAGGCCGTAGTTGCTCTGGCCCGGGTTGCCGCGGCCGCAAGACACGGACGAGAAAGCCACGAAGTAGTCCAGCTCGGGCGCCAGGTCGCGCGACGCGGCGTCCAGCGCGCGCGTGGCGTCGGCCTTGGGGCGCGCCACGGTGCGGAAGTCATCGGGCGTGAGGTTCTCCAGGAAGGCGTCGGCCAGCACGGCGGCCAGGTTGAACACGCCGCCCACGGGCGCCAGCGCCGCCGCGTCGGTCAGCAGCGCGCGCGCGCCCGGCGCCGTGGCCGCGTCCGCCGTGCTCACCAGCACGCGCACGCCGCGCGCGCGCCAGCGCCGCACGCACCACGCCTGGTAGCCCGTGCGCACGCCGCTGCGCGAGTTGAACACCAGCGCGCGCGCGCCGCGCACCACCAGCCACTGCGCCAGCTCCAGCCCGAAGCCGCCCAGCCCACCTGCGCACGCACCCCTTAGACTCCAGAAGGACGTTTTTGTTTCGTTTCGTATGATTTGATAACTCGTGTATATAGAATTATTTAAAAAAAAAACTGTGTAACCCATCCTCTCCTAATCAACTAAGCGATATTAAGACAATAATCTCTCATACTTTTGCATCAATATGCCAAAGTATGAATTTCAACTTAAAACTCTTTCATACAAACTTCCAACCCCTATTTAGTATTATGTGATTTAGATAATTGGTCTTATTGGATCAGTGACTTTTTAGCTTTTTTATACAGGGTTTAATAAAAAAATACTAGATAGCTCTCGGCATAGTAGTTTAGCTCTACGGTTTACATGATTCATTTGAAGATAAATAAATGATTATCGTTATTTTAAAAATAAATAATAGTTAAAAAGAACTAAAAAACACGCTTTTGATATTTTTTAAAAAAATATATATTTTATTGTAAAAAAAAGCGTGGGGTGCATCTGTGCATGGTGTCAATAGTTATAAATATTTTATTGACAAATATGAGTAGAGTGATTATTATTTTGATAATATCTTAAAAAGCACCCCACGCTTTTTTTTATTTTTTTTTTTTTATTCGGTTTTGTATAAAAAGCGTGTTTTTAGTTTTTTTTTTAACTATTATTTATTTTCTACTTTTTAGTTTGGTTTATTTTAAACTGTTATTTGATCCAATCTACTATCAATTCCGTGATAACTCTTAGTAACTGTAATTATTTTCCAAATTATTAATGTGTACGGTAAGAGCCCCATTACCCGCTCAGGAATCTTTATTAAGACTTAACTACCATAACAGTCCCTGCGCGGGTGCTGCTGAGTAACCGATCTGAGTGTCTCTCGAAATGCAAGTTCTAATTATTATTTAAAACAGCCCATTAAAAAGTAACAGCTAACGCCCTCTACCATCAATAAAAACAAGCCGCGGCACTCACCGACCAGCACGTAGCTCTTGGCGGGGTGCATGTAGGTGCGCGGGATGGCGGGCAGCAGGCGCGCGGCGTCGTCGTCGTCGCGCACGCGCAGCACCACCTTGCCGATGTGCTTGCCGGCGGCCATGAAGCGGAAGGCCTGCTCCAGCTGGCGCTCCGCGAACACCGTGGCGGGCAGCGGCCGCACGGCGCCCGACGCGATGCCGTCGCTCACGCAGCGCACCACGGCCGCCTTCTCCTCGCAGTCGTCGGCCGCGTCGAACAGCGCGTCCAGCAGGATGCCGTGGAACGTGGTGTTCTTGAGGAACACGGCCATGCCCAGCGCCGTGTTGTTGGACAGGTCGAGCTTGCCGATCTCCAGGAAGCGGCCGCCCGGCGCCAGGCAGCGCACGGACGCCAGCAGCTTGTCGCCGGCCAGCGAGTTGAGCACCAGGTCCACGCCGCGCCCGCGCGTCTGGCGCAGCACGAGCTGCTCGAAGCTGCAGTCGCGCGAGTTGCCCACGTGCGCCGCGGGCAGCGCGGGGAAGCGCTCGCGCAGGAAGGCGCGCTTGTCGGCCGTGCCCACCGTGGCGAACACGCTGCAGCCGGCCGCCAGCGCGATGGCGATGGCGGCCTGCCCCACGCCGCCCGTGCCCGCGTGCACCAGCACGGCCTCGCCGCGCCGCATGCGCCCGCGCACGGCCAGCGCGTAGTAGGCCGTGGCGTAGGCCACCGGCACCGTGGCCGCCTCCTCCAGGCTCCAGGCGGCCGGCACCTCCCACAGGAAGCCCTCGTCGGCCAGCACCGTGGTGGCCAGGCCGCGCGCCGCCACCATGCCCATGACGCGGCGGCCGTCGGGCGCGCGGCCGCTGAACTCCAGGCCCAGGATGCAGTCCTGCCCCGCCAGGTTGCCCGGCAGCGCGTCGGGCGGCAGCTTGCCCGTGGCCAGCATGACGTCGCGGAAGTTGAGCGGCGCGTAGTGCACGCGGCACAGCAGCGAGCGCGGCGCGGCCGGGCGCGCGGCCGCGTGGCGCAGGTCGCTCTCGATCCAGCGCAGCGACGCCAGGTCGCCGCGCGTGAGCGTGTTGACGTACGCGTGCTCGACGCGCAGCGGCGCCGCGTCCGGCAGCGGCAGGTGCCGGTAGCTGCCCCACGCGCCGCCGCGCAGCACGCCCACGGCCAGGTCGCGGCGCACGTGCTCCGCGTAGGGCGCGCGGTCGGGCGCGAAGGCGGGCGCGCCGGGCGCCAGCAGCACGCGCAGCGCGCGCCCGCCCGGCTCGCCGCGCAGGCACGCGCCCAGGCCCAGCACGCCCGAGCCCGCGCCGCGCGCCACGGCGTACACGCGCAGCGGCTCGCGCTCGGCGCGCAGCAGCGCCTCGCGCAGCGGCTCCACCCAGGCGAAGCCGTCGTCCAGCTCCACCGCCACGGCGGGCGGCAGCGCGGCGCGGCGGCGCAGCAGCAGGTACTCGCGCCCGTCGGCCGCCTGGCGCGACAGCGCGTCCAGCGCCGCGTCCGCCAGCAGCGCGGCCGCCGCCTCCAGCGTGCCGCGCGGCTCGTCCAGCAGCAGCATGCCGCCGTCGGCCAGCGCGCCCAGCAGGTGGCCCAGCACGCGGGCGCCGTGCCGGCTCAGCACGTCGGCCGCCAGCACCAGGTGGCAGTCGGCGTCGGGCGGCCCGTTGCGGGCGTCCTTGGGCGTCACCTGCAGGGCACGACGATTTCAGACATAAGTGACACCAATACTAAAATGTGTAGGATTCAGCCGGCGAGAGAATGACGTAGAACACGTGTATTTAATGCGTGTGTTTGCGCCTGCGTATTAGAAAATTTTAGTATAGGTGTGTTGATTGTTGATGAATTTTAATTTGTGTCAATGAAATTATGCCAAAAACTGAATTAAAAAAACCGCGCGCGCACTGCACTACGGAGTTATATTGTATTGCTTTTTGTTATAATAATTATTGAAGGGAAATTAGAACCGTTGCGTTGTGATTTTAAACTCTATGTAACACAATGCTTCACGATAAAGACAGAGACAGATTCATAGAAGACACATGTATGGGAGGGAACGAGATAGAATACGAGGAAACCGAATTATATCTAGAAAACATTGTACATTTTTCTTAACTTTTCTAGGTACCATGGAAACTAAATAATAAACCTAATATTTATCCCAATAGTTCTGATACTCTACATCCACCTCGATCTCTCGTAGCCTACTTTCAGAAGTTACACGGAACAATAGTCGTTGTAAAGTTGAAACGAGTTCGTGTAAAGGTGGTATGTTCACCTTGATGCCGAGCGCCTGCATGGGCGCGGCGTAGTCGGCGGCCGCGCCCGCGGCGGCCAGCGCGGCGTCCACGCGCACCTGCGGCTCGGCCTCGAGCGCGCGCAGCGCGGCGGGCGCCAGCAGCGCGTCGGGCGCGCGGCCCAGCGCCGCCTCGGCCAGCTTGAGGCGCAGCGCGCCCGCGTTCTCCAGCAGCAGCTGCGCGCTCACGAGCAGCGCGTGGTCGCGCGAGCGCGCGTCCGCGTCGTAGGCCACGAAGGCGTACCGCTCCAGCTTGGGCGCGGCCTGCGCGTGCGCGCGGCGCGGCGCCAGGCTGGTCTTCACGCCGCGCAGCTCCACGCCGCCGCACGCGATGACGTCCTCGGCGCGCCGCATGCGCACGCGCAGCTCGCCGCCCGCCGCCAGCGCCGCGCGCTGCGCCGCCGGGTCGATGAGCGCGCGCTGCAGGCGCGTGGGCAGGTACAGCTCGCGCGTGTCCGCGCCGATGATGCCGAACTGCAGCATGGTGTCCATGAAGGCCACCCAGTTGTCCTCCCAGGCCAGCGAGCCCACCGTGCCGCGCGCGTCGGACGCGCGGATGCCGCGGAACACGCCGCCGTAGTTGTAGCCGCGCAGGCGCAGCTCCTTGTACACGTCGTCGGGCGTGAGCGGCAGCAGGTCGGGGTCGTCGGCCGCGGCGGCGGGCTCGTCGGCGGGCGGCAGGCGCTCGGCGGCGGGCTCGTCGGTGAGGCGCACGCGGCCCGCCACGGCCACGGCGCCGCCCTCGCACACCTCGAAGTCGCCGGAGCCCTCCAGCACGTTGACGAGGAAGCGCACGGGCGCGTCGCGCGCCAGCAGCGTGGCGCGCTTGAACTGCACGTCCTCCAGCACGACGGCCGTGTCCTCCAGCTTGCGGTTGTGCAGCTTGGCCACGGTGCGCCACACCAGCGTCTGCGAAGCGCGGTGATTCATCGTTGTCTTTAACCGGTCAGAAAGCAAGTCCGCAGAGTATATGAGACAGTACCTCATTTTATGACAGACATAATTCTTGCTTTCATAATTAGATACTGTCTCCTGAGTTTCTCTAACAAAATATTGTGATCAACGATATCAAATGTTTTGAAAAATCCATGTAAATACAATCAACTTGTACTGTCTTATCCAGAGCCATGGCTAAGTCATCCACAAACAAGGCTAAATTACTTACTCTTAAATACAGCTTATACTCTCAGGTCTCTCTTAATCGTTTTTTTCTCCTTCTAACTGGTAATCTAGATTTTTAACACGCTTTTATTAGCTTCACCTATATGTTTGTATGTTTGTAACCGACTTCGAAACTTTGTAGACATAATAATAATAATAAAAATAATAATTTTTTAGTTTTTTCGAACTATTAATTACAATTACTACAGCGCCATCTAGACCCAAATGTAAAAAACCTATGGCGTTACCAACAGATGGCGTTCGCGTATCTAACAGCGAAGTCTAAGGTAAAATACTAATTTCACAGAAAACATTAAGCTACTAGATGGTAGAGGGCGTTAGCTGTTACTTTTTAATGGGCTGTTTTAAATAATAATTAGAACTTGCATTTCGAGAGACACTCAGATCGGGCACTCAGCTTAGCAGCACCCGCGTAGGGACTGTTATGGTAGTTACGTCTTAATATAGATTCCTGAGCGGGTAACACATTAAAAATTTGGAAAATAATCACAGTTACTTAGAGTTATCACGGAATTGATAGTAGATTGGATCAAATAACAGTTTAAAAAAAAAACAAGCTATTTTAAATAAACCAAACTAAAAAGTAGAAAATAAATAATAGTTTAAAAAAAACTAAAAAACACGCTTTCTATAGAAAACCGAAAAAAAAAATATTAAATAATTTATAATAATTATAATTAATTATTATTTATAATTATTATTAATATTTTTTTTTTTTTACTGTAAACAATGTTTACGTAATTTTAATATATTTTTTTAAAATTCATCATTTTTGTTGACTGACATTTGCATTGAGTTCCGATTGTATATATCGTAAAAGAAAAACGTTACCTACGTCAAAGTAGATTAATAAAGACTTATTCTTAGATCTCTACCAAATACAAAACAAATAAAAACAAAATGTAATTTGTGAACTTGTGATATACATTTAAAATAAGCCGTCCTATAAACATGCCACCGGGAACCTGTCTGTACAATTTGCCGCTAAAGCGTGTTCGATCCTGTCACGCTAAGTAAAGGTTCAAACTGGTCAATTGTTTGCTTTTTGCGGGTCTCATTAGTTGATTAGTCTACGCTGAACACATTACACGAAACGATTGTTATTATTTATCGAACTAGAGTAAAAAAAGTAATTTCTCAACCTTGTAAAGTGAATTGTGTTTACAAGGTTGAGAAATTATAGGTAAGTAAAAATATTTCATTTTTGTTTTTTATTTAATTGTAAACAATATACCTGTCTTGATTATAGGTATACGTGTGGCTATATATTAATATTTTCTATTTTTATTATTTATAGATCATGGATCCAGTGCAAAAAAAGTATAAAAAAGCTTTGAAGGTCCGAAATCTTAGACTATCTTCAAGATATTGAAGATTCTAGTGATGAGGAGTTAAATGATATTGAAGTTGCTATATTGCCGCGGGATGAGGTAGATGAAATGACTGACATAGAAGAAGGTCCTGACGACGATATGGGAGTGTTGCCAGTGTCTGATGTAGCTGGTAAAGTGGAATTTTCGTGCACGATCGATAACGTCACGGAAAATCATCCTACTCAAACCACATTTCGGAAACGCAAGACAGTCACTTGGCTGGCGTAAGTGTAAACTTGTTGTGTGACGAGATTCTAGAACATATTGTGCACGAATCTGTAACCTCCGCCAAATATTATAAAAATGATTTTAGACGAAGGGTTTGTTTTGCTTGGATGAAAAAATCGAAAGGCAAGGCAAGTAAACCAATACCTGGTTTTTCAGAAGTTCTTTTACAACCTGTGAGGTTTGATAATGTTGGTCACTATTTGACAGAGGGAGAAACAGAGGCGTTGTCAAGGACAAGATTCTAAGAAAAAACCTCTAACCTTTTGTGCTAAATGTGAAAAACACTTTGCAGTAATTGTTTCATACCTACCTTATCATACAAAATAAACTCATAATATTTTATTTTTAAGACAATGTTTTCGTTGCTTGGGAAGTAATGGGTTAAGAAAAGTGTTAAAAATTTCAATAAATATAAATTAATAATAGTGTGAATAAAAAAAAAAAATATTTAAAAAAAGCGTGGGGTGCTTTTTAAGATTTTATCAAAATGATAATCACTCTTCGCATAACTGTCAATAAAATATTTCGGAACTAATGACACCATGCACCCCACGCTTTTTTTTTCAATTTTTTTTTTAATTTTATTTACACTATTATTAACTTATATTTATTGAAATTTTTTTCTATTTTTTTTGTTCGGTTTTCTATAGAAAGCGTGTTTTTTAGTTTTTTTTAACTATTATTTATTATTCGCAAGTTGTGGCAGTCTAAATGGGTCTACAATATTACATTTATATGTTTTTTAATTTTTTGTTTAGTTTTATAAGAGTTGTTGTAACCTGTTGATTGTTCATTAAATAAAATAAATAAATATGTAAAGAACTCTTTTCTCGAGTTCATATATCGAACCTTTTCTGAAAGTCACCAATGTTTTTACAGTGATAAGTGACATAAAGAAAAGGATGTTTAAGAAGAAATTATTTTGATTTTAAAGACTTAAAGGTCTTCTTGTTGTTTCTTGTATTTTCACAGAAACGCAATATCGTCTTTATTTCAACTACCCATTGAAGAGAGTATTATAAACATTATTATAAATATATTTATTCTTCTCTACTAATCTTTTTATTAAGTTTTTAGAATACCAAACCGGAAAACATGATTTATTTTTAACTTTTTTCTTACACATTTTTCAATAACGTTGCGCAGCTCTATATCGTTGTCATATAATTTATGCTTTTACACTCCCTTGAGATTTTGATTGATGTCGACATAATCAGCGTTCCTAAAGTTATATTTGACTATCATATTAGGAGACAGGAAAGCTTCTTAGTTAATTTCAAGAGGTGGATGATACGTATGTATAGAGCAAGCCGAGAAGTCACTCTGTTCGATTTTAATACTTTTAGAAGTGTATAAGATCTAATATTTACTGAATGTGTTACATATGCAGTAATACTGTGATAGACTCGTTAGTGCCATCAAATCATTAATAAGAGTGACTATAGGACCAATATTGGATGGGATAATTTCACTCATGTGAGTATCATCATATCTCCATTTTATGGATGGAATATTTCACCAACCACTATCGTTGGTACCATACAATACCATACCAAGAGTAGATGAACCTTGACAAAACAGCTACCTCTCTGAATACCTTAGTGTAATACCGGAAAGTACAGTTTTGGATGAAGATTGTTTGGGTCGCATGTCGCAAGCCACTTCATAACATTTAGTTATGAAGTCGGTCATGCCAGTGGATGGACCCATGAGGATTTTCCACCTCTAAATGTTTGTTATTAGGACACAAACATGCCTTCCGGCGCGGGAAAGGTCGAACCCTGCCTACCTGCTCAGTTTAGTTTGCGTAACAATCCATAGATAGCGTGAGTGAAACCGCGTGGAACAGCTAGTTAGCTATAATTTGCAACAGTTTCTGAAAATAGCCATATTAAAACGAATTGCTTAATAAGTTCTATTTGTTGGCAAAGTAGCAGATAAGCGTTATCTGTTAGTCATTATTGCTTGTTATTGCAAGGAATCTTTAAATATTGGTGTGATTATGTTCATTGAGATAACAGATGGGCAGACTATTATGTATCGACATCACGGATTAGCATTTCTAGTAAATTTAATTCTTCGGATAAAATAGATAAAGAAGAATAATTGCTTGCTACTGATCAATCAATCATTGGTATGGTTGGGTGGTCTTATTAGAGTCTTAATTTAAGAAATATTAACAACTCTTTTATACATTTTGCTAACAAACGATTTCATTAAATTTTCGCTAAAACATTCGAACGATGGATTTTACGGTAAAAAAAAAGCTTAATTTGTTATGCTTCGCGAAACGCCGGAGAATCTGTACGGTGTAATTTATAACTTCTTTAATCTTTATTTCGTTCCGACACCGTAGCATCCTCAGGAGATGTTGACTTAACAATGACTAATTGTTAACAGTTAGTCGAGTCGAGGAAGTTTGATTTTCATTGTAAA
This sequence comes from Pararge aegeria, assembly GCF_905163445.1. Classification (NCBI taxonomy): domain Eukaryota; kingdom Metazoa; phylum Arthropoda; class Insecta; order Lepidoptera; family Nymphalidae; genus Pararge; species Pararge aegeria. The sequence continues at coordinate 184,917 of NC_053195.1, read as the reverse complement.
TCATGGAACTTTGCAAAGTAACGAATGCATCTATCCAATATTTAAAAATGGATTTTATATTAAACATTTAAAGAAGTCTGGATAGGATAGATCCCATAACAGGCATTTGGGGCAATCTATCAATACTTATGTTTGCATATATCGGAATTACAAGTATTGCTGTAGTGATATACTTTTTGAAAAAAGAAAGGTAAAATGGCGGCAAAAAAGAGTTGAAGAAGAGTACAAACTAAAGATACAAAGTCAAGTTAAGATTGACATGTCCGTCCGACATTATCAATCCCTTAAAACTTATTAATTTAAACCTAAAAAGGGTCGAATTATGTTTATTGGCTATGCTGCATTTTTAGACCTTTCTAAAGCATTTTATCTCGTTTGTTATGAATAGCTATGGGGTTTGGCCAGATCTGGTGAACATTCCGAGGTTTTGGTATAGATAATAAAACAGTAATTTAGATATTAAGTTTAAACTGTCGACCCTATCGAGTACGTCCTGACGTCCATGTAAGTATACATAAAAAATGTTTGCGGTTGGACGAATTCGCAGGCAGCAGCTTAAACGGCACTCACCAGGTAGCCGGTGGCGGGGAACAGAATGCGGCCGTCGATGTTGTGGCCGGCGATGTAGGCGTCCTCCGGCTTAGACAGGTCCACCTCGATGACGTTCTCGCCCGAGCGCGCCGCGCCGTAGTGCGCCACGCTCCACTCCACCGAGTGGTCCCAGAGCACGTGCGACGCCAGCGACGGCGTGCCGCGCGACACGGGGAAACGCACGGGCGGGTACAGCGCGCCCGCGTTGGGCTGCGCGCCCGCCGCGTACAGGCGGCCCAGCGCCGCCAGCGCGTGCTCCAGCGCGTCGGGCGCGTCGCGGCGCACCAGCGGCACGTGCACGGCCTCGGGCCGCGCGCGCCGCAACACGGCCTGCAGCAGCGCGTGCGGCGCCACCTCCACCAGCACGGCGCGCGCCGGCACCTCGCGCAGCGCCTCCGCGAAGCGCACGGGCGACAGCAGGTTGTTGACGTGGTAGGCGGCGTCGCTCAGCGCGCCCAGCGGCGAGCCGCGCTGCTCGGGCGCCAGCGACGACGACACCCAGCGCGCCGAGCGCGCGCGCGGCTCCGGGATCACGCGCTCCAGGCTGCGGCGCAGCAGCGGCGCGGCGGCCGCGATGTACTTGCTGTGGAAGGCCACGCCCGAGCTGTTGACGCGCCGCGCGAACACGCCCTCGCTCGACAGCTGCGCCGCGAAGCGCTCCACCGCCTCGGGCGGGCCCGACACCGTCACGCTGTCGGCCGCGTTGTGGCACGCCGGCACCACGTCGGGCGGGCAGCGCGCCGCGCATTCATCCCACGACAGCCCCACGGCCGCCATGGCGCCGGGCGCCAGCCCCGCGTCCACGATGCTGCGGCCGCGCCAGTACGCCGCCAGCACGGCCTGCTCGCCCGTCAGCGTCTCGTCGGCGTACGCGCAGCCGATCTCGCCCACGGAGTGGCCCACGATGCCGTCGGGCCGCACGCCCGCGGCGCGCAGCACGTCCACCAGCGCCACCTGCACGGCGGCGATGGACACGAAGGACGCCACCACGTCGTCGAAGGCGGCGTCGGGCGCGTCGCTCAGCGTGTGCAGCAGGTCCACGCCGTGCGGGCGCAGCGCGGCGGCCGAGCGCGCCACGCTGGCCGCGAAGGCCGGCAGGCGCAGCAGCGCGCGCCCCATGCCGGCCCACTGCGAGCCCATGCCCGAGAACACGAACCACACGGGCCGCGCCTCGCCCTCCAGCTCGCCGGCCTCGGCGGGCGCGCCGCCCAGCAGCGCCCAGCCGCGCCAGCCGTGGCCCGGCGTGGCGCGCGCGTGCGCGGCGTCCAGCAGCGCGTGCAGCTCGGCGTCGCGCGGGTGCCGCGCGCCCAGCGCCAGCAGCGCGCGCACGGCCGCCTCGGTGCGGCCCGAGGCCAGCAGCAGGCGCGGCGCGGCGTAGGCGGCGGCCGGCGGCCGGCCGGCGCGCGCCGACTCCAGGATGACGTGCGCGTTGGCGCCGCCGAAGCCGAACGAGTTGACGGCCACCAGGCCGCCGTCCCACGGCGTGTTGCGGTCCACCACGCGGATGCGGCCGTCGCTCAGCGCCGGGATGTCGGGGTTGGGCTCGCGGTAGTGCAGGTTGGCGGGCAGCACGCCGCGCTCCATGGCCAGCAGCACCTTGGCCACGGAGCACAGGCCCGACGCGGGCTCCGAGTGGCCCATGTTGGACTTGACCGAGCCCAGCAGCAGCGGCGCGGTGCGGCCGGGGCAGAACAGGTCGGCGATGGCGTTGACCTCCTGCGGGTCGCCCACCTTGGTGCCCGTGCCGTGCGCCTCCACGTAGGCCACGTCCCGCGGCCGCAGCCCCGCCTCGCGGAACGTCTCCTCGGCCAGCTGGCGCTGCACGGCGCCGGACGGGAACGTGATGCCCTGCTCCTTGGCGCCGTCCGTGTTCATGCGCGCCGCGCGCACGGCGGCGTAGGCCCGCCGCGCCGCGCCGCGCCGCTGCAGCAACACCACCACGGCCGCCTCGGAGCGCACGTAGCCGCGCCCCGACGCGTCGAAGGCGGCGCAGCGGCCCTCGGGCGACAGCATGCTGAGCCGGTGGAAGTTCAGCGAGTTGGCGGGCTTGAGGCACAGGTTGGTGCCCGCCACCACGGCGGCGTCGCAGGCGCCGGCGCGCATGGCGGCCACGGCCTGCGCCAGCGCGAACATGGAGCTGGAGCACGCCGTGTCCACGGCGTAGGACGGGCCGCGCAGGTCGAAGGTGTAGGACAGGCGGTTGGGGAACATGGCGCGGCAGCAGCCCGTGAGCGCGTAGCCGTTGATCTTGTCGGGGTCGGCCGTCCACAGCTCCTCCGTCTCCGAGTTGGACACGCCCACGAACACGCCGGTGCGCGAGCCGCGCAGCTCGGCGGGCGCCAGGCCGGCGTCCAGCACGGCCTCGTGCGTGAGCTCGAGCAGCAGGCGCAGCTGCGGGTCCATGAGGTGCGCCTGCTTGGCGTGCACGCCGAAGAACGTGGCGTCGAAGTGCGCCAGCTGCTTCAGCTTGCCGCTGCGCGCCGGCAGCCCGTGCAGCCCTGCGCAGCGCTCCAGTCACGGGGGGAAACCATACGAGCCGCGTCAACAGGCTCGTATCGCGGTGACGCGCGTTTTCCGCCGGTTGTGGTTTGCGCGAATGCGGTCGACGTGCGTCACCCGACGTCGCCGCTACGGTACCCTCGTCGGTTCCTATCTAGCGACCCGTTAAATGCTTTAACGGACCGTTGGTGTAAACGAGTGTCTCTCGACACGACCGACAAGTGATTACCTTTCCCGACAACGCTAAAGTTAATTTCTGCTATATAGTCCATGTAAATTATTAGTGTATTCCCGATTGTGTGTATTATTACGGAAGTAAGATAGTTACTTAAGTAATAAATTAAACCGTTGCTGCGTGAAAATCTATACAATAAAATAGCTCTTCATTTTTGCCGCCATTTAGTAGATAATATTTTTAAAAAAATGTATTTCATCGTATTAAAACCTTTTTCGTTCATCATTTTATCCAACTAAACACTTTTGGAGGACTTGCGTAATCAAAAACCAACCTATTTTCTCACCGCATAAATTTTATTTGATTATTTTATTGTTATTTGTTATGTTTTAATTGATTATTTTTCTCAAAATCGAAATAAAAGGCAGAGTGTAAAACTTCCATCCATTTTATCCTCAACTCAAGTCTCTTGGTACCTAAATCTTGCTTCGTCGCGAATAGCATGGCTTATTAGTTATTTAGTACGCACTTGTTGTAGAACGGTATTTTCATACTCTTACCCCGCAGTTTTGAAATAAAATTAAATTGCTCTAATGGAATTATTGCTCCCAGCAATTACGTAGGTGTTTGAAACTTTTAGTGTAGAATGTAGAGGAGTTGAAATAATACTACACTACATACTTTCAGACTTTCTCATACGGTATTTTATATCGTATCTAATATAATATATTCAATATATAGGATAGCTAATTTACGTATACGATTAGACATACAATGTCGTTAATCTCACACTACATATCTATTGCAATTGCATAATTTTAAACAGAGTAATCTTATAATTCAGTTGTGGGATTATTAATTAATTGAAGTTTAACTTTTCGCAATGGTGCATATTGTAGCGAGAACTGTTCTTTGGACCTTCTGAATGCTAGTGGCACGCGCAATGCGAACATCATCGCGATTAATTTGACCTGGCGTTCTCGAAGCGGCAGGCAGCCATTAGCGGACAAAGGATCAAATTGAATAAGAGAAGCCGTCGCCGCTAGCGTGTCGCGGCGTCACTCACCCGGGGTCCAGCGCCGGTCGTCGGCCGTGACCAGGTCCACGCCGTCGAACAGTTGCTGCGCGAACTCGTCGATGCTGTCGGACTCGGGCAGGCGGCCCGATAGGCCCGACAGCACGATGTCATCGTCGTCGCCCGCGCGACCGCCGTTCACCGCGCTCGGCATGTCGCTGGCGTGCGGTATCTGGAAGGGAGCAGTGGGTGAGCCTCGCGCTCGCGGGAGAGCTCGCGGCAAATGAAGCTGCGCGCGCGCGGCCGCCGGTTAAAAGGGCGCGATAGCGGGGTCGCGACCGCGCGCGATTCCACGAGACCCTGGCCGAATGCGCAAGGACGGGCAAGGTCGCCGCCGAAGGCTCGCTCGGTCCTGCGCGGCGTCCGCTTCGCCCTCCGCGCCTATCGCGCGCCCCGTGACCCGCCTATCGCCCGACGCGGCCAGATGCCGGCGATAAGCGCGAGCTACAATGTGGCCCATTCCGCGACAATGGCTCTTTGTGCGCCAATTGACGGCGGCCGGACGACTGCATCTCGCCACACAATCCTTAATTCCGATTCAGAATGAGACGTCGAGATCTTGAAATACCTATCTACTGTTTTCATGTTGTAACTCCTATGAGACTTAACTCTTATTTTAGATCGCTCAATAAACAGATTTCACCAGGCGGCATCTGCCTGTGACGCTTCTATCCCACTATTTTTTTCATATCTCATAAGGGAAAATTTGCGTTATTTCTCGCTCCGCGGTTGGTAAAGTTGTTCAAAAACTACCCACACCGCAGGTACCCCCCTTCATCTAGTACTTCACATCTTTTTTTTTAATAGATACAATATACTTATTTCTATGATTAAAATTCAGGCCTATAAACACACTTTTTGGTTTGAACATTAATTTAATATTGTTTATTGAGATAACAACTAAGTAATAAATTATAGCTTGGAAAAATGGTTCAAATGAAAAGCGCTTCTATTTGCCAGTAATTCGTCTCCGTTAATAATTATATAATTGGTCTTGGAATATTTTAAGCAACTTACCGCAGTGAAAAATATGTGTACGAGTAAACAAAACCATTTTTAGAAACAAAAACACTTCTATTTTACCACATTGAGCAAGTAAAGATAAATTGATTTGATTTGAATGACTGATGCCAGATTATCGGCCGAGTAAGTTGTATCTGGTAATTTGTTGTATTAGTCGTATTTATATAATAGTCAAGGAGCACTCAATTATCCTGTCGTTACCATCTAAGCAGGAAAACCCAATCTGGGAAAACACAAGGAAACAAGTCTAGCTGGGAACGATTTCAGTGGTACCTACTAGTTTTAACCAACTTCAAAATGATTCTCAGTTAGTTAGTTAGTATTTGTTTTGTTATTAAATCCCCAGAAGTCAATTTATTTATTTATTTACTATAGGCACCAACATGTTTATCTCATATATATATCTAAATGATCACTAGCCCATGTTTGAAATATCTTTTACATTTAAAACAATTAATAAAACGATTTGTAAGCTCAGCAATAACAATGAACCGGAGTCCAGAGCCTGAATAAAATATAGCATGTGTATCTCGATAGTAAATACGTTTCCAGGCAACAGTTTCCGCTGAAAGTATGCACAGATACCTTATTGAAAGTATTCGTTTACCTACTAATGCACAATGTGGTCTTAAAGTCATTCAGACGCAAACGAGATTGGCCATCTTAGTAAAGACATTGGTCTCCCTTTGTATCTTAATGTGCCTCCATAAATCATTATTTATAACTTTATTGCCAGTGAGGTTTAATATTTACATACCATTACTAAAACATTAAATCTCTAATTCGCTGGATGCAAGTATACCATTAACACGTACCTATTTTTAGATTAACGTTAATTACAGTAAATAGTTATAATTTCGCATCTCATATTTGGAAAATTGGCGTTGTTTATGGTTACCGCAGTCATACCTTTACCGCGGGTGGTACAGATACCCATTGTCGTTGTACCTACTCGGAGTTTCATTCCAACGAACCCAGAGTATTCTTATTTACACGTGGCGTATCAGTCTTGCAATGACTGCGGAAATTATAAGAAAAAACTCATTGCCAATGATGATTTAATAAGTTACTTAATAACATAAATTATTATCATTGTTTGTTACTTTTTAGCTTATAAATCTACATAAACGAATAAATTAAGTCTCGAGTGTCCGTGTTTGTGATTTAGATTTATTAAATATTGTAGTCAGGTTCGTTTTGATGTGTAGCGTTGTATAGACCAAGTTAAACCAGATAAGTTTTATTTATTATACCAGAAATTGTGCTCTTAGATACCTCACTACGATTTTTTGTATTTGGTTTTTGAAATCCTCGCGAATTTCTTTGTTTTGACTCCAGAGTGCTGTTAAATTTCGTCAGAGTCAACAATGATGTGCAACGGTTAAGCGAAACAGAGATATCAAACAAACAAGGAATTAAACTAATTTCGCATACATGTTATTATGTATTCGAAAGTAGAGAGCAACAGATCTATGTCCTTTTTTTATAGAAATAGATGAAAGCGTCAGGCTTAATTATTTTTTCTCCAAAAGGACCACGCAGGCGAAGTCGTACGAGCCGGTGCGCTCATGCAGGTTTTGAGCGTGCTTGTCGCAGCTGCCCCAGCGAGCCGCGCTATGAGCGCGCGGGTCGCTGGGTCAGCGCGCGCGTCAGTCGCGACTCGGATTGCCATTAACACTGTTTTTATGGGCATAATTAACCAGGTAATTATGTATACGAGTTATAAAATACTATTTTGCTTTGTAAAGCTATTTAATCGCTGCTTGTCGATTGCAATAGGTAATGTAGTAATATCGACGACAACCAACAAACGGTACAAGAGTAGACATAGCAGAGTGGGTCCTGAACACAAACTAGTACGCATAATAACTGGGATTGAGATCCGTACGCCCTCGAAGCCGTGGATGGAATCCACGTCTGGCTGAAGTACTAATAAATCGGCACCACGTCACATTGATAATAATAAATTAATATATTTAATATCTTTGCTATTGTCATACATTATTTATTGAATCCAAAATAAGTCGCTGTCGTACCTAGCTGATTCAATGAATTTTACTGTTTATTTGCCATCGATATAAAACTATGAAGTCGTTATATATATTACAACATGGCACTTCCTACAGGTCACCATTTTAGCACTATGGGACCAAAACGGCTATCGGTCTCCCAAACTTAAGGCCCCACCCATTGCCACTTCAGCTTCGCGACTCGTTCGACTATATCGGTAGCACTAGTTCTTCTACGGATCATCTCATTTCAGATTTGATCACGGAAATATGCTGCGAGCCTTCTCCATCACCCGCTGAATGCCTCTGAGCCTTCTTGGCCGTCGTCCTAAATCATCAATGCTACTGTTCGAAGACTGGTTTCCTAAACGCGAAATTGGATAAAAGCCGAAGACCGTGGATTTTAGAACTCCCGACAGAAGACATATATCCAGCATTGGCATTAATTAGTTTACATAACGAACGCGGTATTAATATCAGTGACGTAAGCAAAACTATAATAATATCCTTATCTTTAGCATGCTAGGCCTCTTCTCTCATAAAGAGAGCTTAGGTACTCCAATAAGACAGCGGGTTGACTAATTATTTATAATAAACCTGAAATCGAAATGTATGAAGGAGTATCGGAAATAAAAGTTTTAATCATAGGGAATAAGGGCTAATAGACCGTTTAGGAGCATCTGGGTGATCGCCGCATCGCCGCTGTTTTTTGCCGGTCTTTCTCATAATCACTATTGAACGGATTTTAATAAAACTTTATTTTACTCTATATGCATGCTGATTTGATAAAACTGCCCCTTGTGAAAACTACCGCTTGTGAAAAACACTGATTGCATAATAACATGATTTACACACAGGCAGAGTGAAAACGAGTTTTTGACGACGTCAATCCTTGAACTGCGTGACGCATGAGTGCAGGTGACGGAGGTTTAATCCGCTAACATATATCTTTGGGTGTCTGAACGAATACACGACGCCATAACTGGTCCAGCGAGTACAATGCAAGTGATTGTATGTACCAGGTAAATTTTTATTTTTTCTATCTTTTCATTGCTTTTAGTGAAATATATTTATAAAACAAAATCAAATTTATTCATTTTGATTTCCTTTTCTTTATATTGCACGAAGTGAAAAGTCTATATTTCAAGAAGTTTAAAGAAAAGTTCATCGTCCTCGATCAACGTTCTGAGAGTCTCCGTACCAAGTACTTATGGGTATAATACATCTTTTCCCAAAAATCGCAGCGGTTCGATAATAATTTGAAAGTTAAAGGGTAACGTCTTGCGGGAAACAAATGGTGACGGGCCTGAGCGGGTCGTCAGCTGGCATGAAGTCACGGCGCCGTCGCGTCAGCCGTGCCCCGCGGCCCCGTCCCTCGATGGCCAAAATAATAACATCGCTGTCTTGCCGTCCGAACTTCGAATGAAATAAATGATCCTTGAGAAGTTGAACTGCAGATCACCCGACCCGTTGTCAGACTCTTACGAAAGTTTCGGATCCTGATAACAGTGTTGTAGAGGAACAGCTGTTCATATCGCAATTTCACTGTATTACTTATCTATGAAGGTTTACAAGGATTTCCCACCTGTCTGCGATCTCAGATCTGTAAATTGCCAACGGTAAACGCACCTAGTTGGATTCTAAGAGTGGTCATGATGCATGACGTCATAAATGAAATATAGTCCACCACAAAATACTGAACTCGGTAGGTAGGTTTTTCAACGAACCCTGGCATTCGACATGAAGTCCAGCCCTAGTTACAAGTAGGTAGAGCCAACACAAAGTTAAACTGAAACCTGTGCTACGCTTACTAGGTACCTAAACGTTCGTGAATGATTTCAACGTGCGACAACTACGATGTTTCCATGAACGGAACTGTCTTCGAATGATGGTTAATGAGCGAGCCGGGAGCGTTGAACCGCGCTCGATACTCTGCACAGTACTACGCCACGCTGTACGAATTGACTAAGGAATACACTATTTTTTGTTTAGGTAGATTCTTTTTACAAAAAAATACTGCATGTACCTGCCTGCCTTCTTTATTATTGTTTTATTTCAACTCTTCGCATCAAGAGGAAGATCTTCGAAAAGGTCTAGAATGGTACAGTTAGAAGTAAGAATAAACTTACAGTGCAATATACTAGGTTACATAAAATTCATAATTCGTTTAAAGGAAATTGCATACAATTCTACAATAAACTACCAATTAACATCTTGGAGATGTCTCTGAAAAAGTTCAAAGTTTGTATTAAACGTAAGCTTTTAGAAAATTCCTATTATAGTATAAAGGACTACGTAATCGATAAAAAAGCTTGGGTGTAAATGATTGCTTTAACCAGGTTGCTCTTCTAATAATTTAAAATAACATTGTGGTAACAAAAAAAAAACACCCGGCTAAGTTTGTTGTGGGCTTCTTAGACCAGGACGCGTTTGGAACCCTCGTAGCTTTAGTTTTAAGTTTACGAATGTGGTTATCGCCATCATCTCACTACCGTGTAATTCTTATGTACGCATCAAAAGTGCCACCTGTGGGCCTACTTGAATAAAGATATTTTTGACTTTGACTTTGACTTGACAAAGCGGATGCTCAGCGAGGCTGACTGACGTTGCGATTAAAATGGTAAGTCTGTACAACCTTACTTCTTTAAACCGAAAGACAACTTATGGTTATTCCACCAACAAAAACCTACCTACCCAATAGGTTGCAAGATATAAGTAGGTACGTGAGCCTGTCTTTAAGTTTAAAGAAAACATGCTGTGCGGACAACATAGCGTGGGATGAGGACATAACGAAGAAGCCGAGGGGTAGGTAGGTAGGGTTTTTTTAGTTCTTGTAGTCTATGGGTAACAACTATTTTATTAGTGGGGCAAAGATATTAATTAATAAAAAAAAACATGAAATTCAACCAATTGTGACGGTTAGACATGACAGTAACAAAGTCTCGCTGAAAACCTGCCGTGCCTATTTAACTAGGTAATTACTTATGAATAATGTCTTTTGAAAAACTAATTTTTATTGAGGTAGGTATATTCCAATTGAGAATTCGAATCAAACATAATCTTGTGCAACTTAAACTTCGAAAATCTCTGCTGTTGTCAAGTATTTTGTGATTTCAAACTATCCGTGGCAGTTTTTTTATTACCAATACCAAAATCTTTAAATATGGGACACTGATTTAGTAAAACTCTAATTTACCTACCTATGAAACCACGAGTAGGAACGATCATAACACCCAGCGAGCGTTTTCGCGGTAAATATTAAAAAAATATATAATTGCAATTTATATCAAGAAAACCTTTAATTTCTGCAAATAGAAGATATTTTTAGCTTATAGTAGACACTTCCGAATATCATAGGGCACTTTTAAAAATAAGGCATCATGCCTCAGTCCCCGTGTCAGCTGTCTCTGCAATCTGTATGTCTGTGGCAATCTGAGAATTTAATACCTATTCCTATATTTTAAAATTGCATTTTAAATAAATTGAGAACCCTTAAATAATGCATGAGATAACATGACATTGAATTTAATGCGCAAAAAAGCAATTAGGTAGGTATTGTTATTTAGTACAATTTTTGCGGCTGTCCTTCAGTACATATCATTCTTTAACACTTCAAAGCGTAGGTACCTACATACACAGGTAATACAAAACACAAATCCATATTCCTTTTAGACTTAATTACTTTTATAAAAATGACACAGACTTGCACTTCAACAAAAATCTAAATATTCTTGGTATCGTAACTTTATATTATATGCCTTTCCACTGTATGTTATAAAACACAAGGTCTTTCCACAACTTTGTTTTATAAAAAAAAAATATCCATTATCGAGTTAAAAAGAAGAATAGACTACAGAAATCTACGAAGACCCATCTTATTCACTGGCGAAAGATGGCGTTACAATAGTACAATTTATACTAATTAATCATAGAGGAGTTTTTATAAAAAAGTTTTTTGTGTTCATATTTAACACACACATACGTGTGTCTACTACCAAACAATCTTAAAACGCCCGTTACAGTCTGTTTGTCTGTTTATTGAACAACATGGGATGCAGTCATGCAACCCCCCCCCCACTTCTAACCCTTAGAGGTCCAAAACGAAAAGTAGCAAATGTAATTTTCTATCTGCTTTGCAAAGTTCCGTCCAATCGGTTAAGCTTTACGAATATAAAGATTAATATCCATGTTGTTCAATCAAACAGCGGTGATAAATATATTATAAACTGTTGTTTGGGTTATGCTTTATTTATTTCGAAATCACAGACATACACACTATAATTATATTTATATGGATAGATTGAAGCGGAAGAGTTTGTTTACATGTTTAAATTACAGCACAGATTATAGCATTGTTATGACACTGCGCACAACAGCGAATAAAAGGATTATTTAGTTACAAAACTTATCAAATATAATTTCTAGTAAGGCCAGCGGCATGCAGTGTATTCATATTTAACGGTTGTCTAATTAGGTTTATTCAAAATAACTTGCAGCAATCACCTAGCCTCAGGCAAGGAACTAATTTAAACTTTTTTGGAAATTTGTAACTGTTATAATTTATTCGTTTGATTTATCGCAAAGAGCTATACGGGCATACTCACTGAATGTTAACAAAAATCGGGACCTTCGTCCTAAGTGGCTTCTATTGTCGGCTGTCGGACGAGCGGCGAGTGGCGACTACGGCGTGTGCGTATCGATCGGTACCACCGTTCATTTATTGTCACTCGCAATCCAAATAATAACAAGTAGTAACGCAGTTCGCGCTGTAAGGATTCGTAGTTCGTCGTATCGACCGGCTCCCGATGTTTATTGCGAGAACGAAACTATCCGGCGAGACGAGCGGACGGCGCGGAATTGCGGCGCGACTGTGAATCACATCAGAAGTTCCGTGCGCGAATATCTGCAGGCGCGGCGCGGGGGGCGGCACGTTGCCATGGTGCGAGATCAGGCCACGTGCACGCGGCCAATGGCGGCGCGCGGGCCCGCACGCCGCGCGCACGGCCGCGCCACGCGGGCCTTGACACTGACACCGCCGATAGCGCCCGTGCCGCTGCACTGCTGCCAGCGCCCAGAGGAGGAGGTGGGTGCCACGGGTAGGCCGTACGAACACCTAATGATCATAATCGTTATCGTTTCTTTAAGAATTCTGTATTAGTCTTTTTAGTAAATATCTGACAAAGAAGGTTTAAAGATGGAAGGAGGGAAAACTTCATCGGACAATGCGGTTGTCTGCTGAGTTGTTTCTTCGGCCAGTCGCTGTCAGTGCTACAGTTGAGTCAACAGTTAACTTGTATGGACGTATAGTTCCTCCCATAGCAAAGAAACCCATATTTACATCTCACAGCGTTTAATCTTTTAGTATCTCTCATTACAGCATAACACAGTATAAAACTCAAACTATCTGAACATATAGTTAACTATAATAATAAAAATATAACTTCTTCAATCTTGACTAGACAATCTTTCAATATTTATATATATATGGATATTTATATACATATATACAAATATATATGTTTTAACTATATATATATGTAGTATTAGTATGTATTGTATATGTAATGTTTATAATTAGCACAATTTTGGTATTGCACTATCCCGTTTTCTCTAATATGTTTCAACCAAAGGTTGTCTTGAGGAGATCGCTTCAAGCGATAAGGCCGCCTTTGTGCATATGTATATTATCGTTTTTTTTTTGTTAACCTGGCTTTATATTTGTGTGTGTAATAAAGACTTTTTCTTCTTCTTCTTTCTGGCGGTAACTCTTTATTCCCGCCATTTTATAACTTTAATTTGATCTTTCTTTTTTGATCTGCCATGAGAATTCCGCCTCCAACTTATATCAATTATTTATGCATAATTTTTGCTAGTCGACAGACACCCTTTTTTAAACTTACACACAAAAGCAAATTTCCTAACACTTAAAACACCTATGCCTAAACCTATGTCTTCACTAGGAAACACTCAAGTCGAATGTCCTATAATTTGTGTGATGCGGAGGGAAAAAAAAAATACCAACTCTTAGATGATTAAAAAAGACGTTAGGCGTCATCTAAAGTTATGACATCGGCGGTGCGTAATTTTTAACTCGTAACAGGTCGAAACAGTTGACGGATGAAGAAAATATAAATTCGGTTATTTAAAAAAAAATAACCCTCATCCATACGATAAATGAAAATATGAAACCCAAAATACGAGGCATACTTACTTGTGGCAAGAATCATAGACATGTTAGATTATATGAGTTGCATACAAAAATCGATTGGTGAAAGGTAAATTTATGAATCGAAGATTAGGCTTTACTTAGAGATTATCTTGTTCGTCGTTAGTGGAAACGGGCATTATGAATCGAAGATTAGGCTTTACGAGTTTTATCCCCGGGACAAATATCTTACTTTGTGCGTTTTTAATAAAGAATATCGCTTGCTTTAACGGCGTCGGAAAACATCGTTAGGGCACCTGCATGCCTGAGAGATTCTGCATAAAGTTTTTACAGGCGCATGAAGCCTACCAACCGCACTTAGCAAGCATTATGGACTAAAGTTATCTCATCTCAATCTGAGCCTAGCCTGTAACTTACAAGCTCACAATGACAATTCACAATCCCAATCTGATAAATCTGACCTGCTCCGCGGTCAAATTTATGCCCATATTTCATCGATTTAATAATGTTAATATGCTATATAAATTATATTAAATGTTAAAAAATTCCAAAACAGTCATGTCAAAATAAAACCAAAATAACTGCGAAGTTCCTAATGTCCCATAGGAACATGATAAATAAAACGCGTCATATTTATATCTTTGCGTGGCTGGACTTACCCGTGTGATTGAATAAGATGTAACAGATGAAGCACCTTTACAATGTTATGTCATATCAGTTTTTTTTTTAAAAGACCTGCTGCCCGATTCATTGACCAACAAGTTGTCAACTCATCGCACATTTTGAATATGCCGAGGCCACCGTTTAGCAACTGTCGGAATATTTAGTGAGTCGGGCAGCTGGTTCCTGTGGGTAGCTGGACGTATAATAGTTTTCTTACAAATTAAAATCCATTACTATGGTGTGTCCAGTGAAAATGTCTACTTGTGAACTGCGTCATCATCGTCGCATTGGACGCCCATGCTGGTACTGGGCTGTGTAAGGAAGAATTCCTCGAGGGGGAGAGGAATTTTAGGTGGTCTTGTGTGGAGTGCTATCCGTGGGCCAGCTATATGCTGCACTTGCCTGCAGACTGCACGAGCAAATATAGTGCGTGCAACATGGCGGACTTATTCCTCCACTGTTCATCTCCTAGTGTTTCCATTTATAACGTCATTTTGATGCGCCTCGTCGCTTCTACGATCAGGCGTAGCCATCGGTTTTGCTGGATCAGGAATCTTTCTTCCGGCGCACTAAAAGAAGCGTGTTCAAAGGCTGGTTATTTGTGTATTCAATCTGCCTCTTATCGACTGCTCATATATTAAGTAGCTCTGACGTCAGCAGGATATTCGTTTGACGCTTCGGGTGAAGTGGGAGGCGGGCGGTCACTACGGACCATTATAACTGGTATTTTTACAACAATGAATGTTCTTTTTTCTTAGTTCTAGTAAAATCTATACTTATAATAAAACTGTAACTGGAAGATTTCTGCACATTTAATATATTTTGAAAATTTTGCCGGGGGATTCTTTATACTCGATACTGAGTCCAAAACAGATTTTTATTAAATTTGTGTCTGTCTGTCTGTCAGTCCGGGCATCATGTGAAAACTATGGGCATCATGTAATAACGGATTTAAATAAAATTTGGTGTAGTGTCGTCTGAGCTAGCCGTAGGGGCAGACCCTGGTCAAATTTTTTAATAATATTCGGAGTCTTAGAGGAGAACCTAGCCACCGATATCAGATGGAACTACTTATGATTATAACAATATCAGATAGAATTGCGCATTCTACTTAATTTGCAATAAAGAATCGCATGACATCTTTGAGGTTTTTTAAAAGTTCAAAATCGTACCTGAGCTTATGGAATTAATGTCCTATTTTATGAATTAAATTTAGAAGATTACGAAAACGGTAGAAAACCCCTCTCGCTTTAGTTTCAGGTTTTCGAATGTTGCTTGTAGATGGTTGATGATGGATGTTGGTTTTCGAATGTCGCTTCTCACTAATAGATAATAGGTAAAAATTTGACGTATCCAAAGTGATAGAAAGGTTTGACTTCAAGTACATGCGAAAAATAGAGTCAGGTTAAAATAAGAACATTTCCAACCAACCATAATGTATTTTTGTCTTTCAAGGAGAGCTCCTCTAAGAAGGCAAGTATGTTTGTTGTTATAATTATCACTTACAACACAGTTGTCAAAAACTAAGCGCGCATTTGACATCCCACCGCCAATCGTTGGTAAACAGTTTATCGCGGTCTGTGGACTGTAGGTAGCTATTCGTAATTTCCGTGCCCTTGCAGTTTACTCGTTTCCTTCCTTATTTACTCAGCTACTTAAAATATACTAGTTGTATCCCACGACTTAGTCCTTGTTTGTTCCAGTTATTTAAAAAATTGGCGAGAATCGGTCTTCGGGATGCAAGCTGTCTCCATGCAAAATGTCGCTAAGATTTGTTTAACTATGAAAAGGTGCAAATGAAACTTTCATGAGTAACAAAGGAAATTTTCTTTAACTCCCGCGGTAACGATACCCGGGTTCTATTCCTGAAAAAATAAGTACCATGTGAGGTGGTAGCATATGCGTCATGAAGATCGTCCAAGTGGTTGATCCGAACGTAATAGGTAGGTATGTGATATTAATAGACGTATGGGATTTTTGCTAATTGGAGACTAGCTTTTCTTATTTTAAATAGGTTTATAAGGCCATATCTCGATTTAGGTACCTACATAATAATAAGATCTCTAAAAGTTTGTCGGTAGGTAGATTTGAAAAATCCTTTTATTTCCCAATTTTTGGGGAAGGATATAAGGAAACGCAAATGAATAATTATAATTTGTTTAAGCGCGGACGGGTACCGCAACTCAGTGGGTTATATTGAGGAGCTTAGCGCATGAAAGTTTGTATGAGAGAAATATACCTACTTAGCAGCTTTTCGCGGACAAAGTTCGGAACCACTACCATATCTCACATTGTTTTAATCACACACACACACAGCCTAAGCACTTAAACTATTTCTGGCTGCAACATGACAATTGAAATATTTTAAAGTTTCTATGGAATTGATATGATAATTGTTACCGGTACACATAAGCGAACGAGTTCATATCATTGAATTAATCTTTATAAACCGGTAAGTAGGTTTATGCCGCAATTAAAAAAATAAATGTAATGTTCAAAAGATTTTAGTGCCTAATAGGTAATTGAATTAAAATTAAACTGCAATCTATATGGCTCAATTCACGTTTCATCTACACATCGCATCGCATCTCTGACCAAATCCCTAACAAAAACTAGGACCTCCGTCAGTAGTCAGTACCTAATATTATATATAATATATTCTGCGCTTCCGTCAAACTCACTCGAGTTTGACATGTTTAAACTTGTTTTTCTAAATTGAAGTACTTATCATATTCAATCATTTAGAGCCAATCTGTCGATGACTATAACGACCATAATAGACTCCTTAACAAGTCTTTGGGTACACACTGGTGCGCTAATTTCATTAGCTTTAGCTCGGACTGCCCCACCGGTGAGCGGACCAAGCGAGCTCCAGCACGCAGCTATGGTCAGTAGGTACCTAAGCAAGCCTGGACCACTGTACGCAGCTTGCAAAACCTACTAGTCGCAGACTTGTCATCAGGTCCAGCGATTGTCGAGAGATTGGAATTTTATTCTAGGTAAAAACATGCTTCCAAGCATGGATTTAGTGCGTAATGAATACAGTCCCGCAAACCTACCGGGGACCAATCAAGTTTAGACTCTGCCACATTCAAACTTATAAAATACATCACTGAATATCACTTGTCTTTATTGTCGAGCGGATTACCGAAGGTTTCAGAAATAGCACCTATCTTTGCAACTCAGAGTGAGTTGCCGCTCTATAAGAAGCTATCCGCTATATAAGAAGTACAATAAAACTTACCTAATTATTATTATGTATCTAGTTGGTTGGTTGAGTCAATATGGTTGTCTACGCTTTGAAGTTCCTTTGATATGTCTGTGATTTTTTTACACTCATAATTGAAAGTCATACTCAAATAGCTCTTTATTCAAACAGGCTCATATTATACGGCACTTTTGATGCGTTCTTTACATACAAAATGTGTACAAAGTAGTGAGTAGTGATGTCGTTAAATACATTCGTAAACTTTAAACTAATGCTACGAGGGTTCCAAACGCGCCCTAAGAAGAAGCGCACAACAAACTTAGCCGGTATTCTTTTTGTTATCACCGAAGAGAGCAAGAAGCGACCAAGTTAGAGCAATACTTCTCACCCGTGCTTTTTAATCGTTTACGGCCAAACAGATGACCCAACTGATTTATTTTACATTGATGATGACATTGATGGTAAGTGGAAAACCGCTATAGACAGAGCAAGACTTCTACTATTAAATACTGAAATTGCGGCAGAGAGGTTCTGTGCTTAAACTTGCATCTCCATTTCTATATATCTCCAGCGTGTTAGTATCGGAGCTTGGTTTTATTAGATGATGGTTAGTCGATTTGGTAATTTGCGTCACGCTTTTAGCTATTATGGTTATTCTCACAAGAATGGGTTATTTACGGCGTCATTTCAATTCATCTTCGGTCCCGTGTTACGGATTACTCTGTTCCAACGCTCGCTGCCCCGCTCGGGTCCACCGGATACGCGAACTATCGGCGTTTGCATCAAAACTCAATAAAAACGATATCATAAGACTATGAGTGGAAGAATTTAGTGATATCGACGACCTTACGCGGACGAGATGACCTCACCATTCAACAACCAATGACTACAACACGCATCAATCTTGAGCACCTGCCGTGCACCGCGCACTGCTCTGATCCGTCCGGTCGATTTTATGCCGAGACTATCATCTGGGCAGCACGACCAAATTACGTGCAACATATTCATTAGCACTGATACCTATTACCTGCTATGAAAGTAAGACCTTATCTCTTTTTTTCTACTAGACTGTTAGTACCCTACTAAAGCTTGTTTTGCATTGAACACATAAAAGCTTTATAACCTCAAGCTCTCCGTGTATACAAAGATCAACAAATAGAGAATCTCGCTAACTTCGATATTTAGCTCAAGGCCGAAGGGACGTGGAATAAGGCTTTGCTGGTGCTCTCAGACTGCGTATACTTATAACTTCAGAGCAGGCTTATTTTATGTTTCTTAGTTAGGTAGGTATTATATTAACAGACCATGGAGGCAAGGGCCACCGTAGTCATAAGACTTCTTTGGAAACGTTGGCGATACCTGGTACCGCGCATTGCAGGGAATCGCAGGCTCGGACACAAATCTTATCTACAAAAGGACCTCTGCCTTCTCCATCACCGGATATCGAGAATGGATCTGCGCGTGAATGCTTCAGTGAACTATTTCTTTAAATGTATTATTTATTCATCCTATTAGATTATATTTTTGACCAATTTGGATTACACTTAATTTTTTTTTAATATTATTTTATTGTTATAATATTATTTAATTGTAAATAAATATTCCATTCAATTCCTTCGTCAGTAAAATTAATCTCATAGTACCTACCTACATTCCTCGCTATGTATATCGCATAGGTGCGAGGTCGTATGAAAGTCAAGATGTACGATATTACTGACCGCCGCGTGCTGAAGTAGCTCCTAACTGCGCAGTCAGTCAGATAACGATTTTCACTATTGTATTTAAATAATGTCGTCACCTAACTATAAACACATCATTATCAACTAGTTTTCGCCCGCGAATTTGTTAAATTTGTTTTCCCACGGAATAGTTTCCAGACTTCCTACGTAGGTTGTTCGATTGCGAATAATAGAGGTATGGATTGTGTAGTATCAGGGTTTCTTAGTAAAAGGTACGTAACACACTTTAACTTTATTTTGGATACTTATTAATTTAATAAAATACTTCTTTTTCCTAAGTTGGAGTGTGGTGGTTGCGTGCGAGTGGTTGGGGTAGCGAAACCGCGCAAGTCCCGGAGACCCGCGAGACACAGCACGCGTGCACGAGCTGTGACCGACGACCGAGGAAACCCCTCCACGAGACCGCCGTGTCCAGCAGTTGCTTACTTATACAGGCCTACCCATTCAATCTGTAGTAGTACTTTGTACCTTTGTACTATGCATCTACCTACAGCTCTTATGTTCTTTTCATAGTTTCTTGATTCATCTTCCATACATTTATGCTGTCCTAATTTTTAGCAATAATTATTCCATATAAAAAGTTGACTTAAAATTGATTAAAACTTATTCCGATTTACAAAGTTAATAAAACACGTCTGCATGGCACAGGAGTCCGGAGGGAAGGAATAGTTTGGTTGCCTGTGGCTATAAGGCTACTGTGTAGCGTCAATTTTACTTGCTCTGTGCGTGTACATCTCTGTGGTGTAGAATAAAAGTGTATTCATTAATTCAGTGCTCAGAGTTTTTAAAACGCGTGAAATAAGGGATGGATTACTATAAAAAATACAGTTGACCTATAGTGGATCTGCAGAGTTTAAATAAGGCGATGTTACGATATTTCGATAATTAATTAAACAAGAAATAGCATGATCCGGTTTTCGGTTTCACGCCGTGTCCGTAGGTGACGACATCGCGAAGTTACGTTATCACCTTAACCCACTGATCTTGACTGTTTCAAGTTCCAAGCGCGAACTGTCGTTTTATGTTCCCTTGGGTTTATCTAATGATTTTTGAAACGCTAACAAGAAGGAATGCCAGCCTTTATTAACCCATCTCGATTTTTATGCGTATCTACCTATATTGACATCGCGAACATGTTTAGCCGAGTTTAGGTTAACCTCAACTAAGTTCTTGCGATGTTTGCGTTCAAAACCCCAAACTCTTCGACATTAGCCTCATTTTGATACGTAGGTAAACATAAATATACGTGAACTATATAATATATGTGCAAAAATATGTTCACGTCTTCTAAGCTGTGGAAATTGGCCTGTTACTCTTGCGGTCTGCATTCAACATTCTGGATATCCGAGTCGAGCTCAGATATTTTGTCATAATGAGTTATTATATGTCAAAAGGCAGGTACCTATCTACGGTTCACTAATTAGAAACGTGTGGGCCCGCCTGGCGCAGGCATGCTCCGTCTGCGGCGCCCTAAGGGCTCTCGAGGCCCCGCCACTGCTGAGCAGAGGTTGGCGATGGATGAAACAAAAGAGTTACTAAACTTGGTTTAATTTAACGAAGCCCTAATTAGTTGTGTATTATTATGTAAGTATTTACATACGCTGGGACACGTAGGTACTTAGTCGTATGTATAATGTGCGTAGGTAGTGACGCATTTGATCATTTATTACATTTATAGCGGGTTTACACGGTTAGATTTAAGTTGACCAGCATTTGTTCCTTACAAAATTGAAACGAATTTTAATGAACACTTTCTCATGGTTCAATTCAAATTGATTCAAAATTGTTACTTACGATGGCATTTTTAGTCGCATTAAAAAAACAAAGGGGTTTGCTTGGTCTAAACCATTCAGAATTGAAGGCGAATTGAACATTGTCAAGTTCAGACGATGCGAATTGACCGTTGAAAGGTTCTGACGAGGCGAATTGAACGTTGACAGGTTCAGACGAGGTGAATTGAACGTTGACAGGTTCAGACGAGGTGAATTGAACGTTGACAGGTTCAGACGAGGTGAATTGAACGTTGACAGGTTCAGACGAGGTGAATTGAACGTTGACAGGTTCAGACGAGGTGAATTGAACGTTGACAGGTTCAGACGAGGTGAATTGAACGTTGACAGGTTCAGACGAGGTGAATTGAACGTTGACAGGTTCAGACGAGGTGAATTGAACGTTGACAGGTTCAGACGAGGTGAATTGAACGTTGACAGGTTCAGACGAGGTGAATTGAACGTTGAAATAAGAGGCGAATCGCTTTCAACAACAGACTTGAATCAACAAACGTTAATAGGTGTTGATCTTTAATTGAATCTTTTTTTGTTGCCTCAATTTGTCGGTGCTCATCTTCATTCGCGATTCAGCAGTTGCTCAACCAAAATCGCACGTGTGAACCCGCTGTTACACACTGACTTATCATACATGTTATAAGTTGTTGTTTCAGTGTGAGGTAATGCAACTCTCCAAACTTGGAATTAAATGTCTATGTAATAGTCAAATACATTATTCACAAAGCACCTTCAAATCTTTCATTAAATATTACTACCAAAATAACTAGAACAAAAAAAAATGCTTTCCAATAATGCCCCATACAACTAACATTAGGTTAAACACCTGTTTAGTCACTTTTTGCCTGAAACTCAAATGTATTTAAGCTCTGACAGACGCACCGTCGGACGATTTCACAGCTAAAACGGAATAAAAGAATTTTTGTACAACAATTCATTTATGGACTGGACAACGAAATTCTTAATTCAAGCGGAATGATTTGAAATATGCGCTAGCAAGAATTTTAGAGGTGACACTGGTAAAGTTCAATTTTGTTGTTATTGCTACTAAGTTTATTCATTGACTAGTTGACCGGGAACTTTGTACCTACGGCAGTGAGTGTCGTGTACTTAAACCCTATTTGTTGAAACTAATTTAGAATTTTATTTAGGTAATAAATAATTACTTAACAACAGAAATAAAGTCCTTAAATGGCGTGTCAGCAGACATGATTAAATTAAGCTACGTATTGTATTACACGGGTTGCATTTGGGTTATTTCTCTTCATCGTAGCACCTTGTGAAATACGACATTTTTCCTTTTGCACGGCGCAAGAGGAAATACAGCGGATGATTTGCCGACTCGTGAACAAACAACGTAGGTACTTGAATATTATTGAGCATAAGAATAACATGCATTTTCTAGATTCAGCCCACAAACACTCGCCTTCGGATAGTCGGAAGCCTAGGAACGAGAACTTCATCATCTTTAATTTGTCCTTCGAGTAACGTCGCGTGAATCACAATGAGCATCAGTATTCTTTTCACCAAATGAGTTCCATTGCACAATTTGCGCCGGTTTAGATTTGGGAGCATGATGACTACAGAGCCAACCCTCACGAGAAGATTGTACATTGTAAATAGGGCAAAATCCAGTTTGATAGTTAGCGGTATCGTTTATAACACATTCACTAGATTTGAGGGAATGCACTCCGCATTAAACCAACGATTGCATTCCGAATAACAACGTTAGTGTCATCCACATCTTTATTCTTAGCCACCAAAATTGCTTATTTACTCAACCATTTGTTATTGTGGTCAGCTATGTTTGGGAATACCTCATTTATAAGCTTGTCTTTTGATGACCCTAATTGCCAAAATTCTGGGGAAAATAAAATTAATCCGTTCGATTGGTCGACAGGAAAACGGCCATTACCTATAGTCAGAACTTGCCCACTGAAGCTTCTGTACAGACCGCCACAGATTTGAGCATTTCAAGTGTTTACTTCACTACCGGCAGCAGTCGATCTGGGAATAACTGGCCGTGGTTGGGTGCACGACTCTTGACTCTCCAGACAGCCATGTGGCATCATTCTAGAAATGTGGCCGCTAGAAGTAGAGCCAACTGTCACAGCTATGTCGTATCTCGCACGAAATCAATGCCATGAGGATTTACTTCCCAGTTCCAGAGTAATTTTCTATTCTCAGAATACAGAGTTTATTAGAGTAAGATCCTTAAATATGAAATTTGCGTTTGTAAGGGAGGAACATAAAGTCGTTTTTTTTTTAAATATAATCTTTATATATATATTTCTTGTGTGCGTGTGTATGTCACTGAACTCCTCCTAAACGGCCGGACCGTTTTGAATGAATTTTTCGGTATGCGTTTGGGTGGCACCCTGGATGGTTTAGATTCAAAAATCAGCCCGACAGATGGCGTTGGGGTCCGCTAGTATAATATATGTATTTAATCAAAGTACGTGCCATTGCTAACTATGCTAGCAGTCATCTCTTGATCGTAGAGTATTTGTCTGTGGCCGGTGTGTCGTAGGTACAGCAAATCTGTAACGTATTGTAGTAGGTCCGACAGCTCGAGTTTTTCCAGAAAGTAGCGGAATTTCTAGCCATCGGATGTCTTCAGGGGAACGACGACTGCTTCAAATTGAACGAACCATGCTCTCGGGACTGGGCGCCAAAACGGTAGTAGTCTTAACTGCCCCAATATAGCGGCTCTTCGGCCATTTGTTTGGTTTCCACAGCTTCGTTTTCAATAACTTGATGTTCTTGATTTGTTTTTGGGGTCACGGGGTACAATTATTGTAGCGTCTTCTGGTTCCTTGAGGTGCTTACAGGTGGAGTGAAACTCACGATAGTTGGTAACTGAATATTTTTTGGGCTATAATGTTTCCATACACTTTTGCCATTTCATAGGTAGTTCATTGATCTCTTCACTAAAAATATTTTTTTTTGACAAAAAGAAACCGATTTTGTAATTACAACTAATAAAAAAGTAACAAAATTTTTTTTTTAAATTCGGTGCCAAGTTATATGTAGAAAGTTACTTTGTAGATAGATATCATATCTTCGTATTTCTTTTTATATAGAAGCGAGAAAAGTACCAGTAGTTTTCTACATTTTACTTGACACCTGACACTTGACTTAAAAATGTTGCTTTTTAGTTGTTTGCAATACAACTAAAAGTCAGCTTTTTTTGTCATAACATTTTTCGTTCACGCTTTTTTGTGGGTAGGTTTGCAATCATATCTAAGTAATAATAGAGAAATGTCAACTTCTCATAACCTTCTATAAAATATTGCTTTTCCCGAAGCCGGGACGTTAATGTTTGAGCAGTTCTCCCGCCACTTCACCATCAGCTCCTTTATTGTGACGAGTATAAATTGCTTACCCACTATATACCATAATCGAAATGCAACCAGGGTAATACTTTTTATAGTGTAGTTCCGGAGGCCATCCGTGCTCTTCATCATCTGTTTTACTTAAACAGATGGTGCTTTTCGATAACCAATTCGAAGTTACTTAAAAAAATACTTAAATTGCTAAAGGTGTGCGTATACTTAATATTTGAAGAGCTCCCTCAATTTCTCCAGGATCATATATATAAATAAATTTTTCAAATTGGTTTATACATGACAGGATCTTTGCTAACACAAAAAAACAACCCAATTGATCCTCCTACCTCTGTTCCTGCAAGAAGTTATAATGTATATTATTAATCTGTTGGAGCAGGGTCCGGGGAGTACGGTGGATGTCTTCGAAATGCCAATCAAAAATAATATATATTATATTATTTTCATTGGACGTTATTTTTCATCCAGGAAATATTGTAAATAATGAATCGTGTGAAGCAAATTATTTACTCAGAAGTACGTTCAAGAATAACACATCTTTTTCCCGTTGTGAAGAGCCACATCAAACTATTAATAGCTGTTCAAGTAGATACTTTTAATCTCATTTAGCAGCCTTAAGGATAGCATAGGCACGGGTTATATCAGGATTCATTTCAAATACGAGTCGGTATAAATTTAAGAAAGCGTATAAACTTTTTCTGTATTCTTTCAATAAGGTGAGTCCACCTCATACTGGATTCTATATTTGAAAGGCATATTCAGGATTGCTCCTCTTCAAGGCAGCATTTTTTTCAATTCGGTGAAATCTTTAGATGATCAGGTTACATATCTTTAACTTCTTAGAAGCCTTATTCACGATATGCGTGGATACTTTACATACGAAATTGATGCTATAGAAACGTTGTATAAATTATTATTTCAATAGTGGATAGGCTTATTAAGTTTCACAAGATTTTTGCATAAACTGCCGCAAGGTCTAATGTAAATATACATAACGCATAGGCCGCGGGCGGGCAGGTTTCCGGAGTACCGGTACACTGCTATCGACTTGCAGCCGCTGTCTATATTCGTATGACGAACCAAAGCGTACAGAAAAATCAGATAACACAAATATACTATATTTCCTTAGTGGTGGTTACTATTCATTAAAATCATTTTCGTCGTATCATCTCACACATGCGCCGCCGGCCGCGGTCGCGCGGTCAGCGCGCCGGCGGCTCGTCGTGCGGCGCCGGGCGCGCGGCCTCGAAGTCCAGCAGCAGCTTGCCGCGCGCGTGTCCGCGCGCCAGCTGCTCGTAGGCGCGGTCCGCCTCCCACCAGCCGAACACGCGCTCCACGCGCACCGAGAACTGGAACGAGAGCGCGGTCAGAGCGGGCTCGGGGGGCGCGGGGGGCGCGGGGCGCACCTGTCCGCGCTCGGCCCGGCGCCGCAGCAGCTCCAGGTCTCGCGGCGCGGGCGCGAAGTAGGCCCAGCGCACGGGCGCGCGGGCCGCCACGTTGTGCGCCAGCAGGTCCGCGCCGGCGCCCAGCGCGCCCGCCAGCAGGCCCGCGCCGTCCGTGCGCCGCAGCAGCGGGCCGCTGAGCGTGGCGTAGCGGCCGAAGCGCCAGCGCCGCGCGCCCGCCTCCGCGCCGCCCAGCCCCGCGCAGTCCAGGATGGCGTCGTACCTGCACAGACGCGCCGCCACGCGTGAGTGCAGCCGTGCCTAGTGGCGGTGACTTAGTTGGCCGCTAAACCGCGATAGATATATCACGCAACTTTTGCGGGCCGCTGCTCGCATGTATTCGGCCGATAAGGCAACATTGATTCATCTCGAAGAAGGTTCGAATATATATACTACTATTGACAATAATAATTGTGCAAAAGTATGGCCAAAGTAATAACATAGGTAAAGAGAGATCTACTTTTATTAACCAAAGTTTAGATCGAAACACACTCACCAAACACTTTTCCACGGTTGCACCACTCGGTCAACAAACAAAATCTAGCTCTTTGCACTCATTTTTGCGCCCGTTGTCAAATTATGATTATTTCCAACAGTACCTACTCTGTTTGTATAGAAGAAGTCATATAAAATCTGATGCGGTTGGCAGTGACGCAATTAGTCACCGGATGAACATTTTGGTACTCAATAACGTACTACCGATCCTATGATTCGTATGTCATATCTCTAACTTTTCTCTTTCTTCCACTAGCTTCCCTAATATCTAGCGGCTTGCATATGTTATCCCTCTACCAAAAACTTGTAACCCTAACTTACTTAGTCAATACCGTCCAATTTCTATACTACCTTTCTTATCCAAAGGTCTCGAGCTTATTGCTCATCATCAATTAACTTTGCATATCTTTCGTCCACATCACTCAGGCTCTCAGGCTTTATTAGATATGGAGTTGCGCATAAGGAGGTTCTGTTCTGTTCTGCCTGATCTTGCTTTCTTGGATGTCGATTTTGAAAATTTTTTAGGTGTTATTAGTAAGTACGACACTAATACCGTAGTGCTAGTGATGTACCACAAGGTGGGGTGCATTCGCCATTGCTTTTTTCTATCTTTATAAATTCTGACACTAAATAGCTCAAAACATCTTTTCATCTATATATTGATTGATATTATACTGCAGCATCCTTTATAAACATTTGTTTTTCTATTGTAATGCTATTAACTTAAACCTTCATACAATTACTGCCTGAAAAAGTAATTATCTCGTCCATAAATCGTAACAAGTCACAGATTACTATCTTAGGTAATTGTAGACAGCTTTCTAAAATAAATTTTACTCAACTCCCATAAGTATTGTATCGATGATACCACATTTGAATTAAGTACGTGCTGCGAAAAAATAAGGCCCAGGAATATCTGATTGCTCTCAAATTTTTGATTTGAGCCGTAAGATTGTTGGTGTCGGTGGTTGCGGAGATGGATGAATCTACTATCACTTAAAAGCAAAATATCTCTTGCTCACACACTCATCCTTCCAACCCTTGACTATGTGGATTTGTCACAACAGTCTCGTTTCAAACTGTTCGAATTAGACACTTTTGAAATCCACGATGCTGTGGATTATAAAAGCGGAGTGGAGATTCTCCCGGGGACCTTCTCGCGTACTACAAGCGCGTGCGGGAAAATGGGCCGGAGCGCATAGCGGGCATTCCGGCGGCGCGTACTCACGGGCCGCAGTCCTCCAGCGCGGCGTCGTAGTCGGCGGCCTCGCGGTCCAGCGCCTGCGCCGCGCCCAGCCGCAGCGCCAGCGGCCGCAGCTCGCGCGCGCAGCCCGCCAGCACGCGCGCGCCCGCCGCCGCCAGCAGCTGCAGCGCCGCCTGCCCCGCGCCGCCCAGCCCCAGCAGCAGCACGCGCGCGCCCCGCGCCCCCGCCCCGCCCGGCGCCAGCCCCGCCGCGCGCAGCAGCGCGCACGCCGACAGCGCGGCGAACGGCGCGCCGCCCGCCTGCAGCGGCGGCAGCGCGCGCGGCGCCGGCCCCGCCTGCAAGCCCGCGTCAGTGCTGCGGCCGGCCGGCGCCCCGAGAGGCGTCTCCTCGCCCGTGCGAAACTCGGATTCGTTAAGCGGCACCTCTAGATCTAGCCGCCCGATCGGCGTCCGGGCCTGCCTAAAGTGTCTGCCAGAGCGGTGACGATGGTGTCATCTGCGTAACGAGTCACGCGACACCCGGTCGTATATCCGATGTTCCGCAGAGGCCGACCGAGAACCGATCGTTACTCGACCTCGACCCACGAATAACGACGAAACTCCTGCAACTAAACCGCGACAAACTCGGAACAGTTGCAAGAAAGTTCACACTGAACGAACGCCTCTCTATTCTATACGTGACAGTATTCTATGCAGAGGGTGCACGGAGTCCTAGGCCGGCCCGCTACGCTTCCGGAGCGAGCGGCCGGCTAGTACCCTAGTGGTGGTCCGACTACGGCCGGTTACCATAGAGGGATGGATGGTATATTAATCTATCGCTCTTGAGATACCAAAAACATGCATGCAAGTGAACAACAAACATCCATGTATCCAAGCTTAATAATAATAATAATATCGGCTTTTAATATCTGCAACGTTAGCATTCCTATCACCGAGACCGTTGTAATCAGATCCTCGACCCACCCAGCGGTCCTTGACGAGC
Source organism: Pararge aegeria (assembly GCF_905163445.1). Taxonomy (NCBI): domain Eukaryota; kingdom Metazoa; phylum Arthropoda; class Insecta; order Lepidoptera; family Nymphalidae; genus Pararge; species Pararge aegeria. The sequence goes on along the minus strand of NC_053195.1, from coordinate 156,516 downwards.
ACGTACTGCGCGTGCGCGCCGGCGCGGTGCGGCGGCACCACGCCCCACACGGCGGCGCCGCGGCGCAGGCGCGCAGCCGGGCCCGCGCGCGCCACGGTGCCGCTGAAGTCGCGCCCCGCCACCAGCGGCAGCGCGTCCGCCGCGCCGTCCGCCGCGCGCCACGCGCCCAGCACGCGCGCGCCGTAGCCGCCTGCGGAGCACGCGCCTTACAGCACCGGCCGCGCGGGGCGCACCGGCGCCGAGCCGCTTACCGATCATGGCCACGTCCAGCGGGTTGACGGACGTCGCGCGCACTCGCACCAGCACGTCGTCGGGCGCGCGCAGCGCCGGCACGCGCGCGCTCTCCAGGCGCAGCTCTGCGCACGAGCCGTAGGCGTGCACGCGCCACGCCGCCATGCGCGCCGCGCACATGCCGACTGCAACATGAAAGGTGGAAATTTTGCCTGATCCAATATCCATTTCGCAACTTATTAGTGAGTTTGATTATGCTCAATTTTATTAACTTTAGTTTTATACTCATTATTTGTTGTTACTGATAGTGCTGATACGGCAACTAAATATTTATATTAGAGAAAAGAGCTTTTCAATCAATTTACATTGATTTCTCAGTTCATGAGAATCTTGATGTGATAAATTAAAAGAAATAAAACTATCATCTGCAAAAAATAAGTCAATTGTGGGGTTATACATATGTTTCTAATATTTGTCTCACTCATGTTCTAGTAAGGGTTAAGTATCACCAGTCTGAAATTCATATAAATAAATTTTCAATCACATTGCTCAATGCGTAGGATTGGGGCCGGGTCCCCTGACTGCAACCGCTACGCCTTGTGCTGACAAATATGGATAGTGGGATAGCATGCCTGCAAAGTGCTCGACCACTATACCTGGCAATGAGGGTTGGATTTCTGTTTGTTTGTTACTAGGATATATATATTGTAATAGACATCTTATGAAATCTCATCAACCAGAAAACTGGTAAAGTCGAGTTGCCTCGACTTTACCAGTTTTTTCAGAGCTAGCTGTATCCACATATTGTTCAAATGCACATTGAGGCAGCAGGCCACAACCAGGTTGTAAAGTGGACTAATTGTAAACAAACAAATGTCAGGCTATAGGTAAACAAAATTTTAGTCCTTTGGAAAAATTAAAGTAAATTCTAATTCATCATTCAAGTAGCAATAACCATATTCGTAAACTTAAAACTAAAGCTTAAAACAAACTAAGCCGGGTGTTTTTTTTATCATCATCATGTCACATTGTCATTTAAAATTATTAGAAGAGCAACCTGGTTAGATTTTTTATTGGTTACATTGTCCTTTATACTATAATAGGACTTTTATACTAAAAGTATACATTAAACAAATCTAAAATGTTCACAATCATTGTGTCATTTGTTTGTTTACATTTGGTCTGAAGATAGATTGGCCGCACTTTTAACTTATTGTTGTTTTATATAAGATTAACCTACAATTTCACGGTTTCAGATAAATTTACTCTGTGAGCTTCAAGACTTCCACTGTTTTGCGAAAATTCTACTAGTTGTTACATTGAGCTAATCGTTGAAAATCAAGAAAGACTTCGTATTTCTTTCATAAATTGGTTACCATAAGCTAAAGTTGTGTTAGGTTAGAACATAAATATTGCCGGCTAGTGCCGTGCCGAAGGTAGTTTCCAAATATTTGCTTCTTTGCAATCTTTTTGTTTGTCAATAACGGATTATGTGTCCGATGATGTGTTTTATTGTATTATTTTCGCCAAAAAAAATACAATAAAACGCTTCCAAACCTGGAGTTTTATTTATTTGTGGTTCCGCGATGTAGTCAATCCGGAAAATATAACATCAGTAGTAACTGGAAAGCTACTAGTTTGAAGCTTTATAAAGCAAAGCAAGTCAAAAGCAAATAATTATAGATTAGGATAGGATCCAATTCCAATCTATCCAAGCAACAATTTTTCATCAACAGCTGATTGTCACAAACGGTCTCGTTTTTTTTTACTTTTCCCATAGGGAAAAGGTAAAGGTATATCACCATACAGCCAAACAGTTTCGTTTCTAGCCACAGACCAGAACAGGAAAAGATCATTGACCACACAGCCTATTTTTTCCTCTCTTTATTCTTTCCCTTAAAGAGAAGGCAAAGGTATATCACACGTACAGCCAAGTGACAATGATTAAAGAAAATAAAAGAACCATACACTGCTATTATTATCTATTATAATAATATTATATATATAGTATAAATTTATAGTATAAATTAAAGAGAGCACCTGAGCTGCTGTGCGATTCAATAACTATTTCACCAAGTTGCCAACTCATTGTCTTCATACAAAACGCTTACATCGCTGGCACTTTCAATGATTGCATTCCAACTGATGCGTTGCCAAAACATTCATATATACTCGCGTAAATCTTTAGTAGTAAGTCAAAGTCAAATTCAAATATTTCTTTATTCAAATAGGCACATAGATGGCACTTTTGATGCGTACATTACATGTAAAATATGAAATGGGAGTGAGTTGATGGGGATAAATAAATTCGTCAACTTAAAACTAAAGCTACGAGGGTTCCAAACCGCCCTGGTCTAAGAAGAAGCCCACAACAAACTTAGCCGGTTGTTATTTTTTTTTCGTTATCACCATCTCACAATGTCATTTAAAAAACTATTAAAGAAGCAATGTGGTTAGAGCAATAATTTACACATAAGCATTTTTATCGTTAACGTAGTCCTTAATACTATAATAGGACTTTTCTATAAGCTTACGTTTAATACAAACTTTGAACTTTTTCAGAGACATCTCCAAGATAAACTCAACTGGTAATTTATTGTAAAATAGTATACAACTTCCTTTAAATGAATTACTTATTTTATGTAGTCTAGTATATTGCACTGCAAGTTTATTTTTGCTTCTAATGTTCAAACTATTCATGCATTTTCATTTACAACATCATATACGTTTTCTCTTAAATTTGGAAATATTTTTATGAACATACATTAAATTTTCAAATATGTTTTGGCCAAAAACTGTCATGTAAGAAGTATACAATGTAGTATTAGTCAATGAATCTGTACATAGTTGGGTTAGTAGTGGTAAATCATCTATAATATCGCTCTATAGTCACTCTATAATAGCTCACTACTATCGACAGCACTAAATCTCAATGTCCAATATACTATCGATAGTATCACTACCGATTATTGCAAAAAGAGTTAGCAAGTTGAGCACTTTTAAAGAACGCCAAGAAAAGCTAGAGCTTGTTCTTTCCTATAATGGCCTAAGAATTGAGAGTTGGGAGCAAATCCTTCCTCTGCAGTATGCCAGATTATTACTTCTATAGTATTTTCTTCTACGCCTTTGGTTGCCTAGAAGAGATCGCTAGTGATAAGGCCGATATCGTTCGGCAAAATTGGACTGCATTCGGCACGCTGCCACTGCCTAAGAACAAATAATAATTGCAATTATTAGCACTAAAAAAAGTTGCTATTTTGGTTTTAAGCTTCTGATCTGTGACTAAGTGTAGTATTTAATCTGTGGGTTTTTACGTTCATTTGAGTATACTTGATCTGAGGTTTCTGTCGACGGTTTTCTAACATTGCTAATTTAATCTTTTAACTATTCATACCTTTTTTTGAATTAAAACATAAATGGAATTAGCACGTAAAAGTGGTTTTGTGTTTTGCAAGCGAAGAATTAAAAGCTATTACGGTGCGTTTACATATTGTTCCGAGGTAGGCACTAGCAGGCAGTGCGAGGCGGAGTGGGTCGTACGCAGGGCTGTAGCAAGTTGTGGCGCAGGCGGCGGGCTGGGAGCGGCGCGTGGTGTCGGGGCTGCAGCCCACGGGCGCGCTGCACGTCGGGAACTACTTCGGCGCCGTGCGGCGCTGCGTGCGCCTGCAGCAGGCCGGCGATGACCTCACGCTGTTTATAGCAGACCTGCACGCGCACACCGTCCCGCAGGTTACCCTCTACCGATATATGGCGATGAACTCCTACCTTGTTTCACGCGAATGTCCGTGAGAGCTCTTGTCATATAATATTAACTTAAAAATAACAATGACATCCAACATTTGACGGCCGACTAGCGCAGTGGGCAGCGAACCTGCTTTTCGAGTCCAAGGCCGTGGGTTCGATTCCCACAGCTGGAAAATATTTGCGTGATGAACATAAGTGTTTTTCAGTGTCTGGGAAGTATTTATGTATATTATTCATAAAAATATTATGAATAACACAAGGTACGCTTACTTTGGGGCTATATGGCGATGTGTGTATTGTCGTAGTATATTTTTTTATTAACATGCGAACATGAGCAACTATATATTCTGGAACTGAACATGCAGCGCACTGCTCTTTATAGCTGCTACTTTATATCTGAGGATAACAAATGGTTCCCACAGGATTTGTAAAAAACATAATTAATGTAGACAAAGAATACTAGCAACAGCTGGTCTTTTACTAAATATACAGTAAATTCCATGTTTAAAATACGAGTAGCAGCTATGAATCCGTCAGGATCCTGAGCTGTTGCGCCGGCGCAGCTTGGAGGCGGCGGCCTTCCTGCTGGCCAGCGGCGTGGACGCGGAGCGCGGCGTGCTGTTCCTGCAGTCGGGCGTGCCGGCGCACGCGCGCCTGTGCTGGCTGCTGGCGTGCCTGGCCACGCAGGCGCGCCTGGCGCACCTGCCGCAGTACCGCGAGCGCGCCGCCGCCGCGCGCGACGTGCCGCTGGGCCTGCTGCTGTACCCCGTGCTGCAGGCGGCCGACGTGCTGGCCTACCGCGCCACGCACGTGCCCGTGGGCGCCGACCAGCTGCAGCACCTGCAGCTCACGGCGCAGCTCGTGCGCACGGCGCACCACCGCTTCGGCCGCCTGTTCCCCACGCCCGCGCCGCTGCTGCCCGGTACGCGCGCTTAAAAAAATGTAGGATAGATGGTAGTTGGGCACCAGATATTAAGATATTAACTTCAATACCCACAACGTTCAGGATGGCACTTAGATCTTTCATTAATTATTGAAGCTAAATACCTAGTTTCTTAGCAGTAATTATTTATTCTCATGACTATTATTCTTCCTTACTATTAAAGTATTAATTTTATACAAAATATCATTAAAGCCCACCAACCTGTATCAGAGCAGTGTTGTGGGTCTGTACTCTATACCCCGTGAGTCCCCAAGGAGTGAAATAAAACAATTGGACCGACTGTAATACTGTATATTAAGTTTCTCTATAAATCATATTACTTGTTACCTTTAAATGACTCTACTACCAGTTTGGAATGCTGTCTTCGGCTGAGGAAACCACTGGCAAGAAACTCTACCGTTGCTCTTTTATTCAATCAATTAAAATAAGACTTATAAACACAATTACAACATTGTCATATTTAATAACGCTAGGCCCTTTGATACAAGACATATTTTAAGACAGGTCAAACATAACTAAATCAGTGACGAACTTTATACCCCTGTCAAATCGTGCAATGCTCATTCAAGTAACCGCAGTGCCGGCAAACTTAAACATAATTCAGATATATGCTCCTACGGCTGATAAACCATTGGTTGAAATTGAGGCGTTTTATGGCCAGGTTGAAACTCTCTTGCAATATACTAAAAAACATGATTTAAATGTGATAATGGGTGACCTCAACGCTAAGGTAGGTTCCATGTCTGTACTAGGGGTGACAGGAGACTATGGTCTTGGAACTAGAAATGAGAGAGGGGATACTTTAATAGAATTTTGCCAAGAGAAAGAATTGACGATAGCAAACACCCTCTTCAAGCTACATCCTAGGCGTCTATATACCTGGACTTCGCCACAGCATACAGCTGATAACATAGTTCGCAATCAAATAGATTTTATAATGATCAACAGAAGATTTCGAAACTCAATCAAGAACTGTGTAACATATCCGGGAGCGGATATAAAGTCTGACCATAACCCCCTCGTAGCAACAGTTCACTGCAAATTCAAATATTTGGCTCAGCAAAAACCACATTTCCATACAGATTTGAATATGATAAAAGAACCCATAGTTAGAGCAAGGGTTTCAAACGCTATAAACGAATGGGCCGACGATCACTTGACATGCTCATCATCAACACCTTTAACAACGTGGTCCACACTCACGGATACGGTCAGCAACATTTGTGATACATATTTGCGGCCTGGCCATCTCGGTAAGAAACAGCAATGGATGACTGAGGAGATTCTGAAATTAATGGGAGAGCGTCGAATTCACAAAACAGCAGATCCAAAGAGGTACAATGAACTGGATAAGCTCATTGTTAGAAAAATTCGGGCCACTCGACATAAGTTCTATGAGACCAAATGCGATCGTATCGAATACCTTTTGAAACACCACGATGGGTTTAATCTTCATAAGGAGATCAGGGAATTAGCAGGGCTGAATAGGTCTCATAATTTGAATGTACTGTGTGATGATCAGGGCAATTATCTTCATGACCTAGAAAGCAAGAAGCAAGTGTGGAGTAGCTACATAGTGAAAATGTTTGAGGATGCTTCTAGGAGTTCCGCGAATGTAACTATTATGGATGACTCTGGACCACCAATTTTATCAACAGAGGTGAAACAAGCACTAAGATCTGCTAAAACTGGTAAAGCTCTAGGTCCTGACAATATACCAGTAGAAATTCTCAAACTATTAGAAGAAAAATACGTAAACGCCCTTACCAACTTTTTCAACCAGATTTATAACTCAGGCTCTTTACCCGATGACTGGCTTAGATCCACATTTATAACTCTACCAAAAAAGGTAAAAGCGAAAAAATGTGCAGAATATCGCACAATAAGCTTAATGAGCCATGTACTTAAAGTATTCCTGGCGATCATCCAAAACAGGATTCGGCCAAAATGTGATGAACAACTCGGGGATAGTCAATTTGGCTTCCGATCGGGAATGGGGACTCGAGAAGCGCTTTTTGCCCTGAATGTTCTAGTGCAAAAATGTAAAGACATGCAGACCAATGTTATCTTGTGCTTCATCGATTATGAAAAGGCGTTCGACCGCGTAAAACATGATATACTTTTGGAGCGCTTGATGGATGTCGGTCTGGATGGCAAAGACTTACGGGTTATCAAGAACTTGTACTGGAACCAAAGGGCAGCTGTGAGAGTTGAGCATTCAGAGACTGAACAAGTTGAAATCTGCCGCGGTGTCCGACAGGGTTGCATATTGTCCCCCCTGCTTTTTAACTTGTATTCAGAAGCAGTAATATCTGAAGCTCTGGAGGGGTTGGAGATAGGCGTCAAGATAAACGGTAAAGTTGTTAATAATCTGCGATATGCCGATGACACCGTGCTTATAGCCTCTTCAGAAAAGGACCTACAAACATTAATAGACAGGGTCAACGAGTGCAGTTTGAAGGCAGGGTTGAATATGAATGTTAATAAGACCAAGGTTCTTGTGGCATCTGGAGACAAGGATCTAAAGCCAAGAATTAAGGTGGAAGGCCAAGACCTAGAACGGGTCCAAATGTACAAATACCTCGGGGCTTGGGTAAATGAAGAATGGGACTGTGGACAAGAAATCCGAACCCGGATTGAAATTGCTCGAGCCAGCCTTAAAAGGATGGAGAAGGTTTTGTGCAGCCGTAAGCTTTCGATAGAGCTCAGGGTAAGATTACTCCACTGCTATGTCTGGCCGGTAGTTTTGTACGGTAGTGAATCTTGGACTCTAAAAGCCGATACTCAGAAACGTCTCGAAGCCTTTGAGATGTGGTGCTATCGTAGAATGCTCCGCATTAGCTGGACACAGAAAGTTTCTAACGTGAGAGTACTCCAACGCGTCGCCAGAAGCCGGGAGTTACTGCTTATCATTAAGAAGCGTAAGGTCGAGTATCTGGGCCACGTTCTGAGACATGAGCGATACCAGCTGCTCCGGCTCATAATGATGGGCAAAGTAGAGGGCAAACGACGTGTTGGAAGGAGGAAGAAGTCGTGGTTGCGCAACATCCGTGAATGGACCAATGTTGAAAGCGTGGAAGTATTGTTTCGCTTGGCGCAAGACCGCGAGAAGTTCGCTGAGCTGACGTCCAACCTCCAGTAGTGGAGAGGCACAAAAAGAGAGAGAGAGAAACATAACTACTATTATCACTTATAATATCATGACTTTTGGAACAAGTTGTTCGTGTAGAGCAAAAGAGAGAGAGATATACTTATCTGATGCAACATCAGGTACAACCATAGTACCAACAACTTTTAACAACTCCATCACCAGTACATAGGACTCTTGTTTCGCCACAACAATATTTTGTTAAGTATATCTTTTCCATTATAAATCATCTAAACCCAATTTGTAACGTTCTTCTTCTTCTGCTTTTGATTTATGGCTTTTCGTAGTGCCAAAACAGCACAATGTATTTGTAACGTTCTATCGCTAACTTTTCTTTCCCGCCAATCTATCTTGTCAAACCCGCGTCACCACCATTATTCTATTTTTAATACACTATCAATGAGTATACAAACTATGATTTGTTTATATATTTAATATAATCATCGGGTTTATCATAGATAAAGTGCTGTAATTGCCTATTTCCTAACACGCGCGCCCGCCGCTCGGGAGCAGCGCCGGCCGTGCCAATAACAACGTTCTTTGCAGATGACGGAAGCGATCGCATTCGTAGTTTGCGCGATCCCGCAAAGAAGATGTCGAAGTCAGACACGGATCCCAAATCTAGGATATTGCTGAGCGACACTGACGATGAAATCAGGGTGAAAATAAAGAAAGCTGTGACAGATTTTACACCCGAGGTAATTTTTTATGATAATATTTATGAAACTGGGACTTATTCAATCCCATTTTTTATTTTATTATAAAATTTATGATCTATTTTGTTGACAGCATTGAAATAGATGAAATTTTGAATTTTTTGTATGTAACTATGAAATTTTATAAAAACAAACAGTTCCAGTGAGATGAATATTTCTCCGTTGATGTTTATATTGATTAAAAACTTGATATTCACTTACAAAACTATCTTTTTGCACTAATTTTGATTTTTATTCACAGATTGATTGTGTGCAAATTCAGCTATCTGAGAGCTTTACTGACAAAAATAGCTTAAACTGTAAAATTAACTTAAAATTAACCAGATTACTCATTAGAAAGGTGTATGACAATTTCTACAGTAGTTTCTTAAGGTAATATTATATTATAGCTGTGTAATCTGTACTGTAGAGTTTTGCTGAACATTAGGGTTGGATGTTCAGCTGGAATGGCAACCCACACTTGTAAACGCAGCCAACAAGGCACCAAATCAATGAGTCGCTGAAAGCTATTGGAACAGGAACATGGATCTTTGAACTCCCTGACATATCTCCAGCAGTGGGAACATGTTTGTACGTTTAGCTCAGTCCCAGTCACATACCCAATCAACGGGTGTCTAAATAGATCTGCCAACTAACATGATAAATGGAAATGCGTATTTCGACTTCTATTTCAAAGACTGTCAATCATAATATTTATTTGCAACAAAATACAAAAATGAACAGAGATTCCAATCTGACATCTCGACACCCCGAATCGGTCCGCGTACACCGTGCGGCAGGCGTAATCGCGTTGCGTCGTTTCAAGGTGAGCTTCGAGCCGGCGACGCGGCCCGGCGTGGCCAACCTCGTGACGCTGCACTGCCTGGCCGCCGACAAGCTGCCCGAGGAGGCCACGGAGGAGGCGGCGGGGCTCAGCACGGCGCAGTACAAGCGCGTGGTGAGCGACGCGCTGTGCGGCGCGCTGGCGCCCGTGCGCGAGCGCGCGCGGCGCCTGCTGGCGCGGCCCGAGCTACTGCGCGAGCTGCTGCGCCACGGAGCCGCGCGCGCGCGCGCCCGCGCGGACCCCGTGTACGGCGAGGTGGCGGCGCGCCTGGGACTCACGCCCGCCACGCCGGCCAGCGCGCTGCCGGCCGCGCTGCGCCTGCGCTAGAGGCGGTGCTGCGCCAGCTGGTCGGGCGCGCGCAGCAACGCCACCAGCTCGCGCAGCAGCTCCACGCCCTGCGCCACGGCCTCGGCCTGCTTCTCGGCGGCCAGCGCGCTGCGCATGGCGGCCTCGGCCAGCAGCTCCTCGGTGGCGAGGCGCGGCGCGTCGGCGCACTCCTGCTCCGAGTACGCGTCGTCGTCGCGGCGCTCGTCCGCCTCGTCCGACAGCGCCGCGCCCGCGCCGCGCGCGCCCGCTGCACACAGGCGCGTTACCGACGCGGACAACATGCTAGAACCTTGATAGCGTAATCACTACTTGTAGGTCGATGACAGTCGGGGATCTGAATAACTATGGTCGCTGTATGTGTATCATAACTACTAACTTTATAACGCAGAAGGCTTTTAGGCTGCCTAAGAGAAGGCAGTTGAGTGTAACTTAAGCCACCTTAACATTTTATTAAAGGTATAGAAAAACGTTTAGCTAGTCAAATATGAAACTAATGTTATTATTATAAGATAAATTAGTTTATTGTTTTTTTTTAATATTACCTATATTTTCTCATTTAATTTAGCAGATTGATATCATTATTAACAGTCAAATCTTCAGGTAATCATGTACAAATTTTAAACCAATAAGCAAGAGGTTAACCTGATAATTGCCATTGTCTGGGCCTACTCCATATGCTGTAAAGCACCATGGGCTATAAGTACCATGAAATGCAATAACTACTGACAATCAAGCCACAGGATAACAAAAGGAAGAATTATCAAAGTAATGAACAGGTGCAGAGTAAATGTGTTGTTTTCTAAAATTAACAGTGTGAAATTCATTTACTACTTGGACAACTTGGAGAACAAAATAAATGATCTCTAAAACTCAAGCTGTTAAAAGTAAATGCCATAGAGATGTGTTGTTGGAGACTTTTTTTATACTATTTCTTGGACTGTATCTTGCACCAACCAGTCTGGTTTTCTGTTATAAGTTCTGGCTGAATAGAGTGAATCAATAAAATCATCCAATCCAAACAACTGGTGAAATGTTACCATCCACCAAAGTTTTAATGACATGCACAGGAGGCAGTCATGTCCAAAACTAATTCACATGTACACAGACTCTGCAGTCTGAATGTCTGCCATGAGTATGGCAAGCCTACTGAAAATAATTTAGTGCTAAACCCACTGTATCTACTGAGAAGTAAAACTAACTTATAAGAACAATACTTACAATCACTTGTTCTGGTGCCAAGAATGCTCTGAAGTCGTTCCTCTACACTAGATAGGTCGCCCAGAGATTCCCCAGCTGCCCACTTTTTGCGAGCTCTGTACTTGATATCTGCCCAATACTGGAACATTTTTAAACAGGTGCGTTTAAGTGGCAATTTAAGGTACTGTGAGCAAAAAGTAGTGTGCTGGAGACATAGTCACGTTAGCCGCTTGAGACGGGAACTATGAAATTGAACATGGCGGTACGCACCCGGCACCACTTGTCAGGCGACTTGTGCGCTCCGCCAGACTCGTCGGCGGCGCCGTTGAGCCGCTCGGCCAGCAGGCGCCACAGCTTGCAGGCGCTAAAGCGCGAGTACACTGACTGCTTGCCGGCCGCAAAGTCGCGGTGCTCCTCCATGAACGACAGCAGCACATGCAGCTGCTCGGGGCTCACCCGGCAGCGCGTCGGCGCGCCCGCGCTCATCGTCCGCGGTCGCGGTGCATGCCTAGATGAAACCAGCGCTTCCGCTAGGGCCGATACATGAACTACTGCTATTAGTAACGAGCCATTCGTCTCGTTGTATTTACAAAGAAATATACATCAATTAGCTTAGAACTGACATTTCTTCACCTAGATAAACTACACTAGCCTCTACTCTACACCACAATAACATCATTTGACATTTATAGCATAGACACAGACAGATCCTTTTTTTAAAATTTATTTTACGGTTATGGATTCATGTCCTTTAAGGTATGGTATAAGGCCTTTCTAAAGACAGACCCTTTCTATACTAACACATACAATTGTAACATTAAATAAATGACTAAAGCAGATAAATATGGTACTTGAATAATATTTACCATGGAACACAGACTAGTAAATAGAGCAAAGAGTATATAACAACTCTCAGATACAATCCATGGTACCTCAAAAGCTCAGCTCAATATACTATATGGAGGGTAGAGGTAAGGAAAGTCATCTGTTTATATGAAAAAGTGTCGTCAAAATGTATTAAATTAGGATGGCGCCACATTTGCATCAGGGTAACTCTTAAAAGAAGCGCCAAATATAAATATTGTAGAGTAGGCTTGAAAAATAAACAAGGAAGTATGGAGATACAAGGAAGTAAGGTTATATTTACCACAATATTTTGTACAACGTAAGTTGTTGAAATTCTCAATAATTAACTACTTTAGTCGATAATGACATTAAATTTTTTAACTCGGCATACTTCAATTCATCTACGATTGCTACATTCATACCATACCCTGTGCATCCACCTGCGCCATTGTGGAGGATTTTTGAACTGTTATTTAGCGCATACACTGGACACTTTTTCAACTTTTCTCCCATATAAGATGACTCTCCTTACCTCTACCCTCCATAATATACTATTAGAGACGTAGACAGAGAAACGATTAGAGAGCTACAAACATTAAACTACTTTTTTTTTACATCTTTCATAGAGCCAAATGCATTGATTGCAAAGGTCTATAACCAGAATGTTGAAACTGTAGCATCCCTAGCGTTAGCTATATCTATCTATATGTAGTAATCAAAAAGTTTCAATACGGAGGTGATACAGTCAGCGTCGTAGACAGAGAAGTAAATAGACATAAAAGCGCAGAAGGGCCTTCTTCTAAACTCATTTCTTAACTTATTGTAAATTAACAACTCTTCTTTTAAAATAACAACACAAGTCAGTACAAACACGAAATTATTATATTCCTTTTCCCCGCTACCATAAACGCGACGCTCCGCTAGAGTGACTTTGACAGGCCGTATTCACTCTAAACTTTGACGCGCCGTCACGGCCGGACTGACATTCGACCGTCCCCGGGCGTTAAAATCTGCCTGGAACATAGAAATCACAATCACTAGGACACCCGCTCGTCCATCCCACTAATAATTATCGACATCAACGCATTATCAACCGGACAAGTGCATCCCTTCAACCAAACCCACACGGGTTTGGCCCGGATGACACTGTCCCTTTTTTCGTTCAATAAACCACAACACAATCGGATTGAGCGTGTGCATCCCTTCAACCGACCCCTCTCGGTGCGGCCCGGATAACACACCTCATCCAGGATCAACTATGGAAACTTTTCATCTGGACCGAGCGAGTGCATCCCTTCAACCGACCCTTACGGGTACGGCCCGAACGACACAGCTCCACCAGGATCGACAATAGGAACTCTTCATCTGGACCGAGCGAATGCATCCCTTCAACCGACCCCTGAGGATACGGCCCGGACGACACACCTCGACCAGGATCGACACACAGATAAACACATTCGTAATATAAAATATGGCAAATGTCATACCTATGGTTACGGATTATCTTGTTCAGCGTAAATTTCTATTTCATTTTGTATATCCCAGGTCTCAGGATCAGAATATACACTAAGAGTGTCTGAATTGGCTGTGATAGTACGGGAATCGGTAGAAATAGCATCCGAGCATGCAGTCAAGGTGTCATCTCTATCAATTAAAGTTACATCATCAACATCTTCAGGCGCCGTCTCGGCCTCGTCATAATTCAAAAGGTTATACGTTATTTCAAGTAAACCGTCGTGACCTTGGGGCACTGGACGCAAATTCTCGTGGGCATACTTATACACTCGTTGAGAACCACTTAAACTTTTCAATTCATACCGATCGTTTTCTAACACCGCAGTTATGATAAATGGGCCCTTAAACTTCCTATCCAATTTAGTTTTATTCCGTTCACTATTTTTAAGAAACACAAATGCACCTTTTCTAAACGGTTTTATTAATGCACGACCCCGATTAAATCGATCAACTTCGGACTTAGCTGCCTTTTGAATATTAGCTGACGCATCTTCCCGTATAGTGTCAAGTTCTAGCCTGTTGCGTTGACTATTAACCTCTGCGTTTAGTCTAGACATACCTAGCGATTGTGCACGAATCCCTAACATCAGTTCTGTGGGTGAGTATTTTGTTACGGTAGATTTGGTGCTGTTGAGAGCAAGTTGAATTTTTCCTAATTCATCGCGCCACGTTTTATTAGGGTCGTTTTCAACAATAGTCAACAAGCTTTTAAGAGTTCGCATAACCCTCTCAACTTGTCCATTTGCCCTGCTAGAGCCCGTTGCAATAAAGTGTAACTGTATCTTATGCTCAGTGCAAAAGCTCTTAAATTCAGAGCTAATAGAACAACGACCTTGATCAGCAATTATTCGCTTAGGCGCTCCGAAAAGGTAAACTGCTTTTTGTAACGCGTGTATTGCACTACTAGCGTCGAGAGAAAAAGTATGCTCTAGTAAAACATATTTTGTAAAAGCATCAATTATTACGGAGCAATATTCTTTCCGATCGCTCTTTCCGCTAAGCTTTCCCGTAAAATCTGTGTGTATAGTATGCCATGGCACAGAGACTTTCGGGATTGGGTGAAGCTGGACAGGCTGAGCACCCGATGGACCTTTAGACGCTTTACAAATAATACAAGAGTCAATAAACTTACGCACGCATTTGGACATTTCAGGAAACCAATATTGCTCGTAAAGTTTATCTAAAGTTTTATCCTTGCCTAAATGCTGTATTTCATTGTGAATGTGGTTAATTAACATCCAAATTAAAGACCGAGGAACTACAGGCAACCAAGAAACAGTCTTGTTTCGGTTAACTTTTTTGTAAAGAATACCCTCTCTTAAATCATATGACTGAGCTACCGAATCAGGAAAACCATTAGTTTTGTGTTTTGTAATGAGATCCTGTATCTCACTATCGCGCCTTTGTTCAACGGAAAGCCAATCTTGATAAAGCTCGACATAATGAACTTCTTTCGTCCGTGAATCCTCTGAAGATGTAACATCAATATTCGGAAGAGGATTTCGCGAAAGGTAGTCCGCATGTTCCATTCCTCGTCCTTCTCGATAAACAATGTCAAAATCGTAAGCTTGTAGATAAGCCCACCAACGATGTACGCGAGGAGTGAGATCTTTCTTTGATTTTGAGGCCTTTAGAGAATTGCAATCGGTAAAAACTACAAAATGTCGCCCGTAAAGGTAATGCCGAAAGTGCTCCACCGCTCGTACGACTGCTAATGTCTCTAATTCGTACGAGTGGTAGCGTGACTCTACATCCGTTGTGCGTCGGCTAAAATACTCTACAACATGCGGTAAATTACTTTTCTTTTGAATGAGAATCGCTCCATATCCTTCGGAGCTTGCGTCGGTGTGTAACTCTACTGGTAGTTCTGGATCAAATATAGTTAGTACCGGTTCAGATGTTAATATACGTATTACAGCGTTACGTATTGCCTCGTGTGCTTGAGTCCAGTTAATAGGTCCTTTTAATTTCGTAAAGGGGTACAACGGTCCCACGATGCGAGTAAAATTAGCAATGAATTTCCGAAAGTATGAAGCGAGGCCCAGAAATTGCCGAACCTGAGTAGCCGTTTTTGGTTGGGGAGAGTCTATTAACGCTTGAATTTTTCGAGGATTCGGTCTTATTTCACCACATTGGAGTAAATATCCCAGATATTCTATCTTTTGCTTCATGAATTTACATTTTTTATGATTGAATGTAAAACCAGCTTTTATTAAAGCACCCAAAACATTGTCTAGGCGCTGCAAACCTTCAGTTATATTGTTAGAGTAGCATAAAACGTCGTCCATATAAATCAATGGCTTATCTTTAACATTATTCAGAGCCTTAGTAATGCACCTCTGATAAACTGATGGTGCATTTCGAAGTCCGAATGGCATAGCAAGGAGTTCATATTGCCCCTCAGGTGTAACAAATGCTGTTTTTTCAACTGAATCAGGGTGCATAACTATTTGGTGAAAACCAGAAGCCATGTCTAATGATGAAAAATAATTAGCCCCAGCAAGCAAATCTATTTGCTCTTCAATACGTGGCAGGGGATAGTGTTCGGGTTGTGTATTAGAATTTAATTCACGATAATCTACGCACAATCTGTATGATTTATCCTTTTTATCAACTAAAAGCATAGGACTTGCAAAGGGGGAGGAGCTTTCTTGAATTACCCCAGCATCTAGCAATTGTTGAACCTTTTCTCGAACTATCTGTTTTTCTACTGGTGCCAATCTATATGGACACCGTTGTACAATTTTATGTGGATCTACTAAGTTAATTTTACACTCTCCGGTTTTTACTCGCCGAGAAGGAATTCCTTCAGTGAAATAGTCGGAATATTTATTTAGTAATAATATTAGCGAATCCTTATCCCTTCCATGTAAATCTGTGTCAATTTCCTTAAAGTCAGGTTTGTTTAAATTTAAATTGCAAATATGAATTTCTTTCTTTGAGTGAAATATAAGATTGTCATTGTCAATTTGAACGCACAACCCTTGCTCAAATATATCCCTCCCGATTATGATAGGATCAGAGACACGACTATCAGGGACCACATGAAAAACTAAATTTACTGAAAATGCTTCTATTACCACATCACTTTGAATTTGGATGGTACATGGTATATCATCACCGCCTATACCACTAAGATAAACGAGACTCTCACGTACAGTACCCCCAAGTTTGTTAGAGAAGCTTTCTTTTACAAGAGAACAAGATGATCCGCTGTCAAAAAGAAAAGAGACTGTCTCACCGGAAGATGTCTTCAAAGTACCCCTGGAAGGGCGGTGCTCGCACTGATGAACTTCCTTAACTGTAGCTCCGCCACCTTTCTTTCCAACCGTACAAAAAGTCGCCACGTGACCTAGCTGGCCACAGGTGTAGCAGATCATAGCACCTTTCTTTTCCATAGTACGTGACGAACTCGAAGTTTCTAGGGATTTAGTTTCAAAATCATCACGCCGCTTCCTACATTCGACTAAACGATGCCCAGGCAATCCACAAAAGTGACACCTGCCAGGAAATTTCTCTAAGGTACGTGCTCGCTTAGCTTCAGGGTCTCTATTTTCCCCATCTAAACGACGCTTTAGAGATATTCCACCAAGTACACGGAATAATTGAGCCCGACTCGTAATCGTTTGTGCATATAATTCGCGACGGACCAAGTAGTCTTTCTGACACAGCACTGAAATAACGAATCCGGTTATGACTTCTTCAGACATCGTAGTTTTAGGTATTCTTTCAATGAGGTTCCATAACCGAAGAGCAGATTCGGACGGTATCTCTTTAACGCCTATTTGGAATCGTAGAATTTCATCAAAGTGGTCTTGCATAAGTTTTGGATTAGCAAATTTAGCTATTAAAATCTCTTTAACTGAACTCCATGTAATCTCGTTTAAATTTAGCTTAGTAAGACACGAAGCTGCACGACCTTTTAGGGCACCCGTTAGAGCTACGAGTAAGTTGACTCCTTCTAGACGTTTATGTTGCACAATTACTTCCGTAACTTTACACCAATCTTCAATATTAGAATCTGATTCATCCGGATCAAACTTTAAAAGTGGTGTTGATTAGTATTTGCTGTTGGAACTTGTTGCACTTCTAAAACTCGGGTAAGCAACGCTTCCATGTTACACAAAAGTTGCTCGGCATTTATTTTATTCGGCTGTGTTGCTTCATTTTGTTGTTTGTTACATCCCACTTCTGATAAAAGCGCAGAAGGGCCTTCTTCTAAACTCATTTCTTAACTTATTGTAAATTAACAACTCTTCTTTTAAAATAACAACACAAGTCAGTACAAACACAAAATTATTATATTCCTCTAGTATGTATTATATCACAATAATAATTATTTCAATTTATATTACTAATTATCAGTATTTCAATAAAGACTATCTTAAAATAATTTGTTTAAGTTAACAAACAGCGATTCGTCGCAAAAACGGCGCGCTGGTTCTTCCCGCCTCTCGAGAAAAACAAGATGGCGATCCTTTTCCCCGCTACCATAAACGCGACGCTCCGCTAGAGTGACTTTGACAGGCCGTATTCACTCTAAACTTTGACGCGCCGTCAGACAAATAAATAAATAAATAAATATACTACGACAATACACACATCGCCACCTAGCCCCAAAGTAAGCGTAGCTTGTGTTATGGGTACTAAGATGACTGATGAATATTTTTAGGAATTATATATAAATGGATAGCATCCGTCGCATTCACACAAGTAAGAAAACAACTTATGCATAAGTCTTGTAAATAAACGAGATAAAGCGATAGGGTCTTTTGTCTCATACCGCGTGCCGGTTTTTTCATGGATTAGCAAAGCACTTTGCGAAACAAGTTTGACAGTTAGCCATCGTTTTATTAGTAAGAGATTTGTGCTCACAATCCGTTTATCTTGAATTTCTTGCTAATAAAAGTTTATTAGTAAGAAATTCAAGATAAACGGATTGTGAGCACAAAAATACAGACCTAACTAATTTGACATTGTTAATAACCAGCTTCCGTGAAGAATTTCTGCAAAAACATGGTTCGGTGCAGTGTTTTAGGATGTAAAAGTGATAGTGAACGTAAATTTACGGATTTGTCGTTCCACTCTTAAGTACAATACTTTTGATTTGCTAAAAGTATAAATAATTATCGTTTATTCTATAATATACAACACAACTTGCAATAGAAAATAGATCGTTTATAAGGTTTTATGCTAATTTTAATCATACATAACCTAAAGTATAATAGAGTGCAGTGTTGCCTACATTCAACATGAAAATTGCCCAAACTGCGCAGTTTGATTTATTAAAATTATAGAATTTTAAGTTTTATGTGTCAATAATCATAAATTTAATTCCATGGATGTATGATACGATTTTGATGTATTAGAGAAAAAAATTATTTGGTGGAACTGTAAGAAAAACACTTGTTGACTCCAAAAAATATGCAAGCACTACGTTGTAAAGTCTAAAGCTAATTTTTTTTATACTCGAAATATTTCGGAATCCATCGAAGATAATCTTTGACCATTTTCATGTACAGAAAAGTAAACTTAAAACTATACTATGCGGAGTAACGAATCTCCCAACTATAATTAAAAATTATGTTTAAAATATTTAGTTCCAGTTTTCCTACGGTCCATAATTTATTGTTGCTATGGGTTGAATTCACAGGTCGCACTCATTGGACACCCAAAAAGAGTTCAAAGATTTGCAGCAAACACTTTCATAAAAATATGGTCATTAAAAAGATCAAGCTAACGGTTCTGTATCCTAACGCTGTTCCAACACTGGTCAGTGAATAATTTAGCTTTTGATTTTTCATTGTATGGAGATATGCTGGATGATATAATTATGACACTTTCTGTTTATTAGCCTACTATAAAATCATCTTTAGTTTGTATATATATAGATTTATAATGTTAATGACAAAGTTGCCTGGAAGCTAGCCGCTCCGCTTTCATCTCACACAAGATAGAACAATGATTGTTAAATTGTAAAATGATTTTGAATGAATATGAATACATTTTGCTACACTGATAAAGTTTAGTATGTAGGTAGGCATAAGTATCTACGCTAGTGCATTTGGAAAATTCCTGTAAAAATAGTCGTAAGTTGGAAATAAATAAATAAATTTTGTATGGAACAAATAGTAATAAACAAATACCAACAAACTATAAGTGTGGTAGAAGACCTGAAATCTGGGACTTTAGAATCGGGGTAAAAAAAATGTATGGCAACACTTCTCAAATATGCTCTGTCTCACAAGCGGCACGCCAACCATTCGTCTATTTACTTCTCTGTCTACGGTCAGCGTAGTTTATTAAAGGTCAGTGAAAAATGTCCACAATGTTGGCCAACGTAAAGAATCGGTATAAGATGGCAGGCATTATATGAATCAATGAGTATACAAACACAACATGAGTATTTAGAATCTATTTACTTTGGTTATGGTTACCATGGTGCTCTTAATGGAGAATAACAAACGAATCCAATATTATTGAATAAAAATTTGGGAACCAGCTATAGGCATTATATTAGGTATTTATGTTATCTTTTTAGTAAAAAGGCAAGGTGATCTTCGTGAAACTGATGGCGAGCAGTTTAAGATAGGAGGGCACCGCGCCGGGTGCTGTGGCGGGCGCCATGAACCGCTACGTGGTGCTGCAGCAGCTGGGCGACGGCACGTACGGCTCCGTGGCGCTGGCGCAGCGGCGCGACACCGGGGAGAAAGTTGCCATCAAACGCATGAAACGGAAATACTATTCCTGGGACGAGGCTATGAACCTTCGCGAGGTAAAATCACTGAAGAAGCTCAACCATGCCAACATCGTGAAGTTGCGCGAGGTCATTCGCGAGAACGACACGCTGTACTTCGTGTTCGAATACATGCGCGGCAACCTGTACCAGCTCATCCGCGACGCCGAGCGGCCCTTCCCGGAGCCGGTGCTGCGCAACATTCTGTACCAGGTGCTGCAGGGCCTGGCGCACATGCACCGCCACGGCTTCTTCCACCGCGACCTCAAGCCCGAGAACCTGCTGTGCGCGGGGCCCGAGCTGGTGAAGATCGCGGACCTGGGGCTGGCGCGCGAGGTGCGCTCGCGCCCGCCCTACACGGACTACGTGTCCACGCGCTGGTACCGCGCGCCCGAGGTGCTGCTGCACGACACGCACTACGGCGCGCCCATCGACCTGTGGGCGCTGGGCTGCATCATGGCCGAGCTGTACACGGGCCGGCCGCTGTTCCCCGGCAGCTCGGAGATCGACCAGCTGCACCGCATCGCCGCCGTGCTGGGCGCGCCGGCGCAGTGGCCGGCCGGCCTGGCGCTGGCGGCCGCGCTGCGCTTCCGCTTCCCGGGCGGCGCGGGCGTGCCGCTGGCGCGCGTGGTGGCCGGCGCCAGCGCGCCCGCCGCCGCGCTGCTGGCCGCGCTGCTGCGCTACGCGCCGCCCGAGCGCCCGTCCGCCCCGCAGGCGCTGAGGTGCGGCCCGCGCGGCGCGACCGCTCGCCGCATTCTGCTTTCTAATTTGTACTGCGTCTGTGTAGGTTTCCGTATTTCGCCGTCGGCGCCGCGCTCGTGCTGCCGCCGCCGGCGTCGCGGCCCAGACGGTCAGTACAGTACCGGATTGTACAGTAACTACTAAGCATTATCATCATTCTAGTAAGTGCCTGTTACTAATTTAGTAAAAAAACACATAACAGCCGACAGATTTTTGCAATTTGCCAGCAGTAGCTGTATCTTCCAACTTCAAAGACACCAGCGATGAAATCGCGAGTGCGTAAATATTTTTGGATAGTGAATGGTGTTCAGTGGTCTTATATCCAGTCACAGCAGTAAATATAGATGATGCATTTTATCATCTATATGTTTGTCTTGTTTTATTAAAAATAAACCCTAAAGATTCTATGCATTGCTCGAATAATCTGTATCTTTACTGCGTCAGCTGACGGTACGACGGACTGTTTTCGTACTTTAAAATAAGTATTTAAACTAGGTGTTTATTTACAAGCAGCAGCTGACGATATTTCAGCTCAGTATGACATGTACCTACGTCATTCGGGAGCTATTGTAAAAAGATGATAAGAAGTCGGCGTAGCATCACTGTCTAGAATGTAACGTTAACTCTCAGACTATATGATGAACCCTCATAAAGTTACTATGTTTTAGATGTACGAGTTTTTTGGAAAGAATGACAGACTCGTTTATACTGGGATTATTTAAATAACAGGCTAATTCTAGTCAACATTGAAATTTATTATTAGTTGTACTGTAGCGGCAATAATATCGTTTATTTTTAATAATTTGTCAACAAGAAAATACCACCACTTAACAGTGGGTATAATGGTGTTTTGAGAGCAGGTATATGTAGTCCAAATAGACTGACTACTCGATCTGTAATAAAGTGTTCAAATAACATTCAATATGTTCTGTTTGCATTAAAGGAATACTATCCGTGCAGAGATTGAAAATGCCCCTGCAGTTGTTCCCGCGTCTACCAACGTACAGCCAGTAGCCCCTACCCCTTTACGTGACCGCTTTGCTGATATACTGGGGTATGTATGATATACACCTCGGGCAACGTGCAAGTACACGACCAATATTGAAGCATCAAAAACCACTCCACTTTAGAAGTGCTTCTTGTAATTTTGACTCACAGGAATCAAAGTTGAAAAGTAAGCTATTAAGTCATATAATAATGATCGAGAAGATATCAAGCTGGCTGAAGGGATATTTCATTGTTTTCCGCAGAAAAAATGTCTTTTACGATGTGGAGTCCCGCTGGGTGAAGGAGCTCAATTTTAATTAATAGTTAACTTCAGCGGCCGGTAGCTTACTAAAGAGCTTCAAAATTTCGACAATCTCGTAGAAGGTTGCTCTTTCGAAGCATTTTGAGAAAAACATTTTTACTAAGCCAAGCCGTATGTCGGCATAACATGGTGTCATCGGTGTGTCCGCGCAGCGGCGAGGTGGCGACGCCGGCGCGGCGCGCGCGCGGCCGCAGCGTACTGGGCGCGCCGGGCCGCGCCGCGCCGCCCCGCCCCGCGCCCCCGCGCCCCGCGCCCGCCGCCGCCGCCTACCTGGGCGCCGCGCGCTACGTGGCGGGCGCGAGGATCGACACCACGCTGTTCCACCCGCTGGCCCTGCGCGCGCGCCAAGGTACGGCCGGAACCCTCGCGGTGTAGTCCGCGGGGCGCGAAGTCCGCTCACGATGTGTGTCGCCGTTTCAGAAGCGACCGCGGTGGGCAGCGGCGCGCCGCGCGTGGACTGGGCGGCGAAGTATCTGCGCTGATGGGGTCTAGTGGTGCATGTGTTTGTTGAGACGTTTCGATGAATGTTTTGTAATTTAAAAGATGTAAATAAAATCAAATAAGTAAGTCAGCCGGAAATTAATAAATCAAGAGTCGAAAGATGCTTCGAATACTCACGAAACATATTGTTTCTTACGTCATTACAGGATTCTTTAAACTCAAAAACTTTATTTTGTTTCCTTATTCCTCAGAGTGCGTATGTATGTACCTACCTGTTATGTTATGACTTGGCGTTCTGTTATATGTACCTACTAGATACTGATATGGTGTAGCCGACCAAACCAGGAACAGCGCGGTGGACCTATGCTATAAAACAGTCATGAGACGAGGCGTGCGCTCAGCAGTGGGACGTTAATATGCTGCGGATGATGATGATAATGTAGTAAAAGACAGACAGTTCTATACACTAGGTCAACATAATGTATCACTTCGACCCTTAAATGAAACAATAAGCGCGGGCGTGCGATACTACGCGGAGAGTTGGGGATCACTGAGAAGAATAGCATAAATTCAAGAAGTTTTATGGAACAAAGTCGCGGGGAAACAACAGTTACTGTACAAACGAGCTAGTATAAAATATAAAATGCATGTTTCCCTCATAACATTCGTTTCAAATCAGACAGGCACAATTTTTTATTCAAAAACAAATGACATTAAAAGTTTATTCATTAATTCTTGACAAAGGAATTAAAATTACTGTGTTGAAAACTGCTTTGTTGTTGACTGATGCTGTGTCCAACCTTAGTTATAGCTTGAGAGGAATGCTATAGCCTTCATGAGTTGGTTTTAATGAGAATCCAGAATTATTTAATGCTACATGTCATTTGTATATATGATGCAGCAGGAACTGATAAGTATGGGAGACCAGTTCCTGCTGTAAAGGGTTAATGTGAATGTCCCAGTGAACAGGCGGACGTGATATCCAAGATATTGTTCATTATGAACTAGCTGTTGCCTATGTCCTTTATCAGTATTTATTACAGTTTTTTACAAATCCTGTCTGAACTGTTTGTTTTCCTGGAATAAGAAGTAGCCTATGTAAGTGTCCGTCCGTTCAACTAACTCTTATGCAAAAAATTGTGTTGATTGTTTGCTTAGTTAGGGTGTATAGGAAGGGCACACAGACCAATAAACAAACTTTTGCATTTATAATATAAGTAAGGAAGTAAGGATTATTGCATTAATTGTGTACGGAATAAATCTATAGTCTTTTCATTTTTAAGAACATTTACATAACAGAGAATTTGAATAGATAGTAACTTTTTCATCGCGGTAAAGAATAATTGTATGTACAAAATGGATGTATTGGTAACTGATGGACAAAATATTCGTCAAATACAAATTGAAGAATTTTGCAAGTCCCATCCTTAGCTGAAAAATTCATCTATGAAAGTATATTTGTTTACATCCAAACCAAAATCACCGAGGAGTAATCAAAATACAGGTGAACAACTTTATCATTCTATATTATATTATTATTTACACATTTACTTTATATAAAATCTGTGAGCTATCAACAAGGAGGGATCTGCACTAGTCGTACTTGAGGTAGGGCTTTGCGTCGGGCGGCGCGTGCGCGTGCTGCCACGCGTCGGGCGGCCAGCTGTACACGCGCGGCGCGCCCGGCTCCAGCACGCCCCAGCCTAGCAGCTGCGAGCGCGCGCCGCCGCGCTCGCGCTTGGGCGACGCCGTGGAGATGTTCACCGACACGCCCTTGATGATGTGGTCCTGCCCACACAGCGACTGCGCCACCTCCGGGTCCAGAAACGTGACAAAACTGAACGCGCGGAAGGGCTTAGGCACGAATACGTCCGTCACCTGGCCGAAAGCACCGAAGTACTCGCGCAGGTCGTCGGCCGATAGGCTCTCCGTGCAGCGACCTACGAACACCTTGCGGTCGGCCGCCGAGCCGCCGTCCTTGCTGTTGGGGATGCGCACGTCGCACCAGCGACCGTCGATCATGTGCCGCCGACCCAGCGCGCGCAACTGCGCCTCGTAGTCTGCGAACTTGACGAAGCCGAAGCCCTTGGACAGGCCGGTCTTGGCGTCGCGCTTAACCTGCACCATGAGCAGCTCGCCGAACGCCGAGAAGTAGTCGCGCACGGCGTCCTCTCCCGTCTTCCACGGCAGGCCCAGCACGATGAGGTCCGAGCAGCGCGGCCGCGGGGCGGGCACGGGCGCGTCGGCGCGCGGGAAGGCGCAGAAGTAGCGGAAGGCCGCCCAGCCCTCGGCGGGCGGCAGCACGCGTTCGTCGGCCAGCCGCAGGCCGCGCAGCCGCCCGCCCGCGCGGTACTTGAGCCCGCTGGCGCCAGCGAACTGCGCCGCCACGGTGCTCAGCAGCAGCGAGCCGTCCTCCTCGGCGGGCAGCTCAATGGGCTCGTCCTGTTCGCCCTCGCTCACCACCACATACTCGATCGACATTGCTTCAGCACACGACCGCTTCTGCCGCACCGCACATCTTTGTTTACATTATCGCATTCTCGAGGACATAAAGAAGCCCCGAAGTTAACGTTTTTGAGTTTTTTCTCTAAAATTAAATTATTTGGACCTGATATAATGCAAGTGGTCTACGCATGACGTTGACGTGTGACGTTGCGTGTCAATATGACGTTTAGCCGTAGAGTAGGGCCATCTAGCAGTTTGTTACCAGTGAGGATACCAACAATACGATAGGAGTTCTTAATTGATCGACATTTAGTATGGATGTTTAAATAAACTAGTAGGGTTAGTACAAGTTTGCGAAGCTCACATTCACCGCCGAAAGTGAGCGCTCATTTCGCTTTTCGATATAGAGTATTTGGACGTACAACAAGCTACATAATTTTCGTCAGTTCTCGACCACCGAGCGCTCGCTTTTTGTCATTAATTTGATCGAATAACCGTATAATGTTGTCTGCGTTACACATTAGCAAATAAGTGAGAATAGTCAATTTGACATTTTGAAATTCTATTCGCTCGTCTTTGATTCGCCTGAAGTTCAATTCAATTCTTGTTTTTGGCTTTTGTCTGTGCCAACTGGGCACAAGGTAGGTACTTCGCCAATGTCTTGTACGCTGCCTTGTTTTGGCTTATACGTTTTAATGTCGCCTAAAGTTATAGCCACATAATAACCACAATAGTCGTTTTGACATTAGTAAAGACAAAAACTCAATGTATGATCATACAATCATAAATTTCGCATTATTTTAGCACAAAAATTAAAAGGCAGGTATCCATGGCAAAAATGCAGAGATCGAAATTTGTAGTCTGTACAACAATGTTTAGTTTTGGGCATATTATAATCCACAGTGAAGACATGGCTGTACGGCGATGTACCTTTTCCCTATGGGAAAGAAAAAAAATCATATTAATCTGTGGTGTTCACAATCAAAATAAACAACATACCTAACTCATAAAGTAGTAAACTCTTTAATTATACGTAAAATTTTATTATGTTGGTTATCAAATATCAAATATACACCAAACAAAGTCCTGTACGAAAACTCTGGTTTTGACCATGTCTCAGAGAGCCACATATAACCATAGGCTTATATTTATTTAGCAAGTAAATCATATCAGATTTTTTGCTTATGGTTTCCTCCTACAGTCCACTCCTACAGTTCCACCGAAGGATTTTGTGGTCCATAATTAAAGATTTGGTTTAGAGCTGTCAATAACGAATTGGCGACGTTGGACGGTGTAGATTACTGTTAATAAATGTTATTTAAACTAGAATTAGAGAGTGATAAGTTGGACGGTGTAGAGTTAGTATTAGAAATGTTATCTAAACTAGAATTAGAGTTATTCATTATATTAAATGTTCCAAAATTATGTTTAAAGACATAACCATCAGGCATCTGTGAATTAGGATTATTGTAATTACTGTTAATTGATTCATGCATGGAACTGTCATATCCTCCAGTTTGTTTAGGAGGTACACAAAGTTGAACAAACACAATATTTTTTGAGAACTGTTGCTGATGGTAGGTACATATGAATTGAAGTTTGAGGAAAGATGATTTTCATTTTTAGATTGTGCAGGAGTGGTAGCTGCTACATCAGCATAAGATTTTGAAGTAGAAGGGGGATGGATTTTAGCTGCCTCTGCATATAATATGCAGCTCTGGACCATTGAAATTTTTGCTGTCTCTTTATTTGCACACAAATAAAAATACAGAAGAAGAATAAAAGAAAACACAGACAGAAGAAGTATACAAAAGGCGGCCTTATTGCTTTGTAGCGATCTCTTCCAGGCAACCTTAGGATAAGGAAAACAAAAGGATAACATACTGCAGGTTGTGCATATAAAAAAAAATACATACTAATAACTACATACTAATACTTAAACTAGATTACACAATATTAAAAAATAAAAAAATTATAATAAACTAATATATACTATAACATATCATAAATACATTAACAACAGTAAATACTATTACAAGTTGTCTTCAATGTAAACTATAGTGGTTTTTGACAGCTTTCTTAAAAATACAAAGTGACTTAGACTGCCTTATGTCTATATTACTGGTAATGACATTTTTAATGAAAAAAATTAAAAATATGTCAAAAGTATCGAAGAATCAATACACGAACTGCCCACACACTTGTAAATATAGATGCGCAAGATCGTTACACAAACCGCTTACCATTTTTCAATGTATAAATGTTTATCAAACGATAACAAGAACCGATAGCTAAATAAATGCATTATACTAAAGTACTATTGTACACTGTTGTCTCATTCTGAAAACTATTCAAAATAATTGCTATGTTTTTCATTCTCATTCAAATATAAATAATAGTAAATAATATATATAATTTTTGACTGAACTGAACCCCGTCATATTCATGTTCTAACCTAACCTAACCTAAATATAGTTTTGATTCCGTTACACTTTAGATTCAAGATTTAATCTGAATATTAATTGCATTAATAAAAAATCATATAAGAATTGTTATGATTGAATTTCATCTGAACCTATGCGCCCTTAACATTATGTGACTAATGAAAACTTTTGAAACGAATCGCTATTTTTCATAATATATATTTATAAGAGTACAAAATAGAAAATAAGTACTTTTTTTTTTTTTAACGGAACTGAACCTAAGTCTGAAGAACCGGTCTTATTCATATACCTAACCTAACCTAACCAAAAACCTAAACTAAAACTAGTTTGGATTCCTTTTTTTTTTTTTTTTTTTCTCTACTGGCTTTACAGAGATTAGCCAATGTCAGGTGTCTTTGGATTCCTTTAGACTTTAGATTCAAGATTTAATGTGAATATATGCATTAATAAAAACTCATTACTACTTTAATACTAGTTATGCTGCTGTTGATACACTGATGAAAGCCAGATAGCTAGATCAGTGTTTAGTTAGTCGTAGTTGCCGGTGGGCTTAGGTCTAAAGGAATCCAAACTAGTTTCAAAAGGTTAGATTAGAACATGAAAAAGACGGGTGCCCGGCCGCAGGCCGATCACTTAGGTTCAGTTCTGTTTAAAAAAAAAAAAAAAACAAAATACAAAAGGTACCACTACAAAGTGCTCTCATTTATATTAGAAGATATTGTAAAATAACAATTAGTTTAATTTTTTTTTTTTTTTTTTTCCACTAACACATTAGGCCCGTCGCGCCGCGCCACTACTATATGGGGCGAAGGTGACGGTGACGACGAAGTACCGAGTCTGATGGCGGCGCCACACAGTGGCGTTATGTCTCTATAAAAGTGGTGGTCTTTTATTATGTTATTTATTAATGGTATTTTTTTAATATCATATCAATATTGTACCCCGATGTACATCTTTTAAATGTTTAAATTTTTGCATTTAAAAGTAAGTTATTAACAGTAAACCAGTCTGACACATGTGACAAAGCACGGTTTACGTCGTCAAAATTATCTTTGTTTCTATCAGTCTTAAAAATGAGAGATGTATCATCTGCGAACAGTACAATCTCACAAGTGCCCCTGACATGGTGTGGCAGATCATTTATATACACCAGAAACAATAAGGGACCCAAAATTGAGCCTTGTGGGACACCCGTTAAGGCAGATGATCCCTTAGACTTTATGTCTTTTACGCATACCCTTTGAACTCTATCACTTAGATAAGAGGCAATTAAATTGAGTGCAACGTTTTTGATGCCATAGTGGCTTAGTTTTAATAACAACGTTTTGTGTTCAACGCAATCGAATGCTTTGGACAGATCACAGAAAACACCAATGGCATTCTGCGAACGTTCCCAGGCATCGTAAATATGCTTTATGAGTCTTGCGCCTGCATCCGTTGTACTACGACCTTTAGTGAAGCCGTACTGCTCCGGATGAAGTAAGTTATTTACATTAAAATGATTTAAAAGTTGATAAAGTATAATTTTTTCAAAGACCTTACTAAGAGTTGGCAAGATTGAAATAGGCCTGTAATTGTTAAGGTCATTTTTATGACCGGATTTAAAAAGGGGTATTAATTTACTACATTTCATTAGGTTCGGAAAAATACCCATATCAACACATTCATTAAAAATTACAGCTAGATAAGGGGCAATTTCCCGGCGCGGCGAAACTATATGAATGTCTCTGAACCCAGTATCAACAGTGCAACACTGTTAATAGATGGGGCACCCGTACATCCAATAGCTTAGCTAGACGAGCCAACCTTCATGGAACCGGGCGGGTCGGCAGGGTTGCGGATAGCCGGAGTTCGTCAGGACCCCGGGCAAGAAGGAACTGCACCAGTAGTACACCCACTGGGCAGTTACACACACACCAACACT
The DNA here is from genome assembly GCF_905163445.1 of Pararge aegeria. Lineage (NCBI taxonomy): Eukaryota > Metazoa > Arthropoda > Insecta > Lepidoptera > Nymphalidae > Pararge > Pararge aegeria. The sequence continues at coordinate 126,986 of NC_053195.1, read as the reverse complement.
ACACTTAAACAGACACTCATACCTACATACACACACCAACACCACACAGCTACACACCTCCCAACTCGACCTTATAAACAATGACGGATCAAAAGATACAGTTTAAACTACCCCAGGTGGGTCCGGAGAAATCCGGGGAATCCCACCCTGGCACCCAGGTAACGCCTTCAAGCGGAGCCCAGGGCCCAGGCTGCCCCTCGTATTCTGGGGGGGGCAATGACCCGCCTTTTGTACATACAAAACCGACCACAGCTAGCCCACTGGACCTGACAGCACTGGCCATAGCGATCCCCAAACCTGCGCCAAATAACGCCTGGACGCTTGTAGCCCCAAAATCAAAACGGAAAGGAAACAAGTTGAAAGGGAAAAAACTCAAAGGACACACTGACGGACGGACCGACAATCAGGCGAACAGCAGGACAGACGAACAGACTGACGTCGTACGGACCGACCTACTGACAGACGGAGTAGGGAACAGAGGCGGGAAACGGAGAGGCTCCGACTACCAACCCGCGTACACTGGGGGCCGGGCCGGAAACGGCGACGGTGCAAGTAGGAAGCAACTGCCACCTCAAGGCAGCGGCTATACTGCGAACACCGGCGCGGATTCGGGCCACTCCTCCGGTGAACGTGCGTGTGGGTATGGACCGGCACCAAACCGTGACCCACAAACCTCGGGAGCGTCGAGCACCAACACCACCGAAGCTGGGCAATCTACCGTCAGGGACGGAGTGTACACTGGTGATCATTTCGATCCCGATGGAAACCCGAACCAGACGCAGAGCGCAACGGGCTCCGGTGGAAACAACACCGCTCGACCCTCCACAAAAACAACACCAACAACAACAACAAACAATCAACAACATCCTAACTCAAGGTTTAAACCGCGACAAAGGAAACGTAACCGTGGAACAGCTGGAGGGAACCGAAACGACGCCAAATCGTCATCGGACCCCCTACATAACAAAAGAAACAGGTTAGACGACACAATCTCGCCAAGGGGCGAACACAAGAGACCACGTACTGACCACCAACAAACACACGACGCGGGAGGCTCCTATGCCAAAGCAGTACAAGCACACCTGAGTGTTGCCATTACCACTGCACCCAGACAAGATTTAACACAAAGCGAAGCGAACAACATCCAAGGCCAAATACAAAAGGCGATCTTCGCAATTTGTTTTGAACCTCGGGTACAAGGGCAAACAAAATACGCACCGGCATTTGAGGGAAAAGCCTTCCTTAGCGAAGGCGTCCTAAAAATGTGGTGCCATGACGACCGAGCCCTATCCTGGCTTAAGGAACTTGTTCCCAAACTGACTTCCCCAAAGGTGGGAACAGGGCTCACAGTGATACAACAATCCGACATACCGGTCAGGGTGAGGTCAGGGCTTTTTGTACCCGACTTCGATGCGGAGATTGGACACCTTTACGAAGTCCTCTCACTGCAAAACCCTTGGTACAACGTATCGCTGTGGACCCTGTACAGCTACCAAAAGACCACCAGCAGCCCTCCTGGAGTATTCCTAATATTAGGAATACCCAAGGAAGAGCTACCCAACATCCTAGCACGCGGCCGGAAAGTCGCCTATTCCACGGGCTCGATCTACATACGCTTCTTCACGGACGACGGGCTAAGCGACGTACCACCCGAACAGGAGGCAACGTCAGCAACACCTGGGCCAAGAATGGAGGTAGACGAGCCATGTGGAGTACGGGAAACGACACCAGAACCCTCCGTTGGCACTGTCCTCGACAACATTGAGGCGCTGCTCACGGAGGGTCAGGCCGACCACCCGCAAAGAGCCAACACCAACACAGAAGACCCGACAGCCCGCGCCGCGAAACCACCGGCGCAGAGGGCACCATAATCAAAATCGTCCAAACCAACCTCCAGCATAAACACCTTGCGACGGCCACCCTTCGTAGACAGCTGGAGGTTGAAGCCGACACCGTCGCCCTGATTCAGGAGCCATGGGTCAGAGCCAACAACATACGCGGATTTGGAAATTGCAACGGTAAGATCTTTTCAAACAGCGTAAACGAACCACCAAGAACATGCATCTACATTCCACAATGTATCTCTGCAATACTACTAACACAATACTGTTCCAGAGACATGACAGCAGTCGTCATAAAGAGTGGACTCCACCAAGGCATGAATGCGACACCAAAACCGGTGGTGCTAGCGTCACTATATATGCCAATTGAACAACAAATACCACCAAAAGAACTAACAGACCTGATAACACACTGCGAGGTGAACAACAAGGACCTCATCATCTCAGTGGACAGCAATGCACACCATAACCTATGGGGTAGTACGACAAATAATAAAAGAGGTGAGCAACTTGTCTCCTATCTATTAACAACTAACCTAACCATACTAAACAAGGGCACCGAACCAACGTTCGTGTCCAGTAGATACCAAACCATTATAGACCTAACATTAGCGACGATAGAGATCAGCGACCAGGTAAAAAACTGGCACGTAAGCGACGAGCCTACACTATCCGACCACAGACGCATATGCTACGAACTGGACCTAATAAAAACGCAATGGATACCTAAAAGAAATCCAAGGAAGACCAACAGACAAAAATACAGAGAACTCTTAAAAAATAAAACAGACGCGGTGAAACCGACTGAAACGCACAGTTGCAATAACATAGAGGAAAATGTAACAACAGTTACCAAACATATAACAACAAGCTATGAGTAATCATGCCCACTAAAAACGACCAACACCAAACAAACACCAAAACACAACTGGTGGGGTCACGACTTGGAAAGACTACGGAAACGTCTGAGACAACTGTTCAACAGGGCCAAAAACACCAGACATGAATTAGACTGGGACAAATTTAAGGAGGCCCAATACCAATATAATAAACGCATCAGAGACAAGGAAAACAACTCCTGGCAGAAGTTCTGCACCAGCATCGAATCTTGTGACGGTGCTGCCAGAATCAGGAAAATTCTGGCCCGAGACAATAACCGTACACTTGGTTCATTGAAAAAACATGACGGAACATACACAAAGAACGACAAAGAGATGAGCGAAACACTGATTGAGACCCACTTCCCAGGCTGTAAAATAGTAAATGCACCAGACTGGAACAATCACGGAGTAAGACATCCCAGCGAAGAAGACTGGACCCTCGCAAACAAAATAGTCACACCAGAAAGACTAACATGGGCCATTAATACTTTCCACCCATTCAAGATGGGAGGAAATGACAACATCTTTCCAGCACTCCTACAATGGGGCCAGACCCAACTGACACCCTGGCTAACAGCTATATACAAGGCTTGTATAGCCTACAGATACATACCACTGGCTTGGAGAGAAGTCAAAGTTATTTTCCTCCCAAAACCAGGAAAAAGTGACTACACCCTACCGAAATCCTTCAGACCAATAAGTCTGACGTCGTTTCTCTTGAAAACGCTAGAAAGACTGGGGGACCGATTCTTAAGAGATGGTGCACTGAGGGACCTACCCCCACACCCAAACCAACACGCCTACAACACAGGCAAATCAGCCGAAACCGCGCTACACTCAGTTGTAACCAAAATAGAACGAGACTTAGGAAACAAGATATCAACATTAGGAACTTTCATCGATATCGAAGGAGCCTTTGATAAAACAACTTTTAACAGCATAGACAAAGCTCTATCACGCTACCAAGTACACCCAACACTGCGCAGTTGGATAACAGCGCTACTGGAGCACAGAATAATACAAGTGGATATAAACGGAACCACAAAGGGAATAGTAGCCAGAGGTTGTCCACAAGGAGGAGTTCTATCACCAATCCTCTGGAACCTGGTTGTCGACGACCTTATAACAAAGCTCAACACAGGTGGATTTTACACTATAGTGTACGCAGATGACATTGTTATTCTCATCAGCGGTAAACTAGAATACACGCTATGCGAAATCATGCAAAGAGCTCTGCGACTAATTGAAAGATGGTGTAAGGAAAACGATCTTTCAGTAAACCCTAAGAAAACAGAGCTGGTTCTCTTCACTAACAAAAGGAAACCGGACATACCAAAATTACCCACCCTGTTTAACACGAGCCTCACCCTGTCTAATGAAGTAAAATACCTAGGAGTCACCTTGGACAGTAAGCTCAGCTGGAAAAGGCACATAGAAGACAAAACAAACAAAGCAACTATTATACTACACCAATGTAAACGCATGCTAGGTAAAACCTGGGGACTAAAACCTAAAATAATGAACTGGCTTTACCTAGCAGTAGTAAGGAGTACTCTGGCATATGCTGCACTCATATGGTGGCCAAGAACAGAACTCATAACCACCCAGCTAGAACTACAAAAACTTCAACGACAAGCGTGCCTAGCCATCACTGGCGGCATGCGCACGACACCAACAACGGCGCTTGAAACCATACTGGACATCCCGCCGCTCCACTTATATATCAAAAAAGAGGCTACACTTGCAGCCCTGAGACTCAAAACCTCAGGACTCTGGAAAAACACCAGCACAGCACACACCAAAATCCTGGCAGAGGCGTACAAAAGACAACCACAACTAGAGTGGAAATGCGACAGAATTAGCAAACGCTACATATTAGACAGGCAATACAAAATAAACCTAGGAAAAGAACAAAGTAGTAAAACAGAACAAAACACCATCGAAGTATACACGGACGGTTCCAAAAGCAAAACAGGCACAGGATCCGGTATAGTATGCCCGGAGCTAAACATGAGGATCAGCTACCCACTTGGTAAGAACAATTCTGTCTTCCAAGCAGAGTGCGTCGGCATCACCACTGGCAGCCATAGCGATGACAAACAGAAAGGTAATGAACAATAAAATAATCATAAACTCTGACAGCCAAACGGTTCTCCGTTCCCTGGCCAGCAGCAGCACAACCTCTAATCTCATATACGACTGCCACAACGCCCTGGAAACACTCGCTGCCTCTAATGACATCACCCTAAGGTGGGTCAAAGGGCATGACGGGAACCCAGGCAACGAAGCGGCGGACTCACTAGCTCGCCAAGCCACAACACTGAAGGTAGTAGGACCAGAACCGATCGTACCGATTCCGTTCAGTGAGTACAAAACATGGCTACATGAACAAACACATAGGGAGCATTCCCAACTTTGGGCCAATGCAAAAGATTGTAAACAAACCAAAATAGCTTTCCCTAACCTAAACCAACACCTAACTAACAAACTACTCCGCCTGGATAGAAGCAAACTTAGGAAGGTGGTGGGACTCATAACAGGACATAGCTCCTTAAACAGACATCTTTCCATTATAGGTGTCACCGACAGTCCTCTTTGCAGAGCATGCATGAAACACCTACACACGTGATGCTGGAGTGCACGGGCGTGACAGAGCAACGCGAGATCTACCTGGGATCACCAGCCACTATCCCAGAAATCCTCAGCAACCTGGGCGGCATGCTGGGATTCTGGAACGAGCTTGGATGGCTGGAGTAGCGAGCAACATTGGGAAATTTCACGTACAACAAGCGAAGCGCTTACGTGCGGAAACTGCCCAGAAGAAGAAGAAGAAGAAGGGGCAATAACGTCAATAATGTTAGAAATGACCATCACCGACATACCCCACAGATCACCGGTTTTTTTCAACTTTAATAACCTGAAATTCTTTACAATATCTATTGCAGATATATGTTTAAAATTAAATAAAACATTGCACTCTTTAACATTATCTCTCAATATACGCTGAGCTGCTATTGGTGAAGAGCTTAGATAATCTGTTAACAAAATGGGAACATTCTGAAAGAAGTTTTCGAAAGTATTAGCAACCTTCCTGTCAGACGTCACTTTATTGTTATCAACAATAAGTTCAAAATCCACATCACGAGATTTAGTTTTTCCTGACTCGTAATTATTTATAATTACTCGTTAATTAATTGCTTCTTAAGCTAAGCCACTATGGTATCCAAAACGTTGCACTAAATTTGGTTGCCTCTTATCTCAGCAATAGAACCCAAAGAGTTTGCATAAATGATGCAAAGTCTCAGGGTTCAAATACCTCAATGGGTGTCCCACAAGGCTCGATTTTGGGTCCTTTTCTATTTTTAGTGTATATAAATGATCTACCGTACCATGTCAGTGGAACATGCGACATTGTATTGTTTGCAGATGAAATATCTCTAATTTTTAAGACTGATAGGAGTAAAGATAACTCTGATGAAGTAAACCGTGTTATGTCGCATGTGTCGCACTGGTTTACAGTTAACAACTTACTTTTAAATGCAAAAAAAACAAAGTGTGTCGAATTTATCTTACCAAATGTAAAGAAAATTGATAAAAATATAATGATAAATGGTGAATCACTAAAAATAGAGACTTCCACAGTTTTTCTGGGCGTGACCTTGGATAATAAGCTACAGTGGGGTGCCCATATAGATTCACTAGCGGTTAAACTAAGCTCGGCTGCCTACGCAGTCAGAAAAATTAGACAGATTACTGACGTTGAAATAGCTAGGCTAGTTTATTTTGCGTACTTTCATAGTGTTATGTCCTATGGAATCTTGTTATGGGGTAAAGCAGCTGATATCGAAACTATATTTATATTGCAGAAAAGAGCTGTACGGTCAATATATAAACTTAAATCACGCGAATCCCTCCGTGAGAAGTTTAAAGAAATAGGCATACTTACTGTAGCTTCACAATATATTTATAACAATATAGTATTTGTAAGACAACATATTAGTCTTTATAAACAAAAAGTGGACATAAACAGTCGACTTACAAGAAATGGTCATAAATTAGTGTCATCTGCATATCGTCTGCGTAAGGTACAGGGATCATTTGTGGGATTGAGTATACGCTTTTATAATATGATTCCTAAGGTGATTTTGGACCTGCCAATGCACAAGTTTAAAGAATTTGTTAAAACACATTTATTACAGCGAGATTACTATACAATTAATGAATTTTTTAATGACAAGGTTGCTTGGAAGCGGAGCCGGATGGCTCCGTTTTCAGCTCTCACAAGATAGAAAAATAAATGTTAAAATGCAAAATGTAAATTGTTGATGTTGGAAAAGAGCAACTGCTGAGTTTCTTGCCGGCTTCTTCTCGGTAGAATCTGCCTTCCGAACCGTAGGTTTGTGGTAGAATCACTACAAACAGACAGACTTGACGTTTTAAAAGTGCTTATATTAGGCCTACTAGAAATAAATGAATTTTGAATTTTGAAATTTTGATAACAAGAACCGATAGCTAAATAAATGCATTATACTAAAGTACTATTGTACACTGTTGTCTCATTCTGAAAACTATTCAAAATAATTGCTATTTTTTTCATTCTCATTCAAATATAAATAATAGTAAATAATATATATAATTTTTGACTGAACTGAACCCATGTTCTAACCTTTTTTTTTTTTTTTTTCGTGGGGAAATCCTCATGGATACCACTACACCACGGGGAGGCGCAGTGGTTATGCCGGACTCTTACCGACTAAAACCCCACGGTGTTCCAACTCATCGCCTGGTAACTGGGTCATGGGAACGCTTTCGCACACAACCACAACTCGCACACAACCACAACATTCATGTTACCTAACCTAAATATAGTTTTGATTCCGTTACACTTTAGATTCAAGATTTAATCTGAATATTAATTGCATTAATAAAAAATCATATAAGAATTGTTATGATTGAATTTCATCTGAACCTATGCGCCCTTAACATTATGTGACTAATGAAAACTTTTGAAACGAATCGCTATTTTTCATAATATATATTTATAAGAGTACAAAATAGAAAATAAGTACTTTTTTTTTTTTTTAACGGAACTGAACCTAAGTCTGAAGAACCGGTCTTATTCATATACCTAACCTAACCTAACCAAAAACCTAAACTAAAATTAGTTTGGATTCCTTTAGACTTTAGATTCAAGATTTAATGTGAATATATGCATTAATAAAAACTCATTACTATTTTAATACTAGTTATGCTGCTTTTGATGCCCTGATGAAAGCCAGATAGCTAGATCAGTGTTTAGTTAGTCGTAGTTGCCGGTGGGCTTAGGTCTAAAGGAATCCAAACTAGTTTCAAAAGGTTAGATTAGAACATGAATAAGACGGGTGCCCGGCCGCAGGCCGGTCACTTAGGTTCAGTTCCGTTTAAAAAAAAAAAAAAACAAAATGTACCACTACAAAGTACTCTTATTTATATTAGATATTGTAAAATAACAATTAGTTTAATTTTTTTTTTTTTTTTTTTTTCACTAACACATTAGGCCCGTCGCGTCGCGCCACTACTATATGGGGCGAAGGTGCGAAGGTGACGGTGACGACGAAGACGAAGTACCGAGTCTGATGGCGGCGCCACACAGTGGCGTTATGTCTCTATAAAAGTGGTGGTCTTTTATTATGTTATTTATTAATGGTATTTTTTTAATATCATATCAATATTGTACCCCGATGTACATCTTTTAAATGTCTGCCTTTATCAACTTTCGATGGTAGTTTCTGCGACTACCATTGTTTGTCACGGGTAACGAGGAATCAGGGTTCGATTCCGGAGAGAGGGAGCCTGAGAAACTGCTACACATCCAAGGAAAGGCAGCAGGCGCGCGAATTACCCACTCCCTGCACGGGGAGGTAGGGGTAGAGGTAGTGACGAAAAATAACGATACGGGACTCTTAGGAGGCCTCGTAATCGAAATGAGTACACTTTAAATATTTTAACGAGGTAAAATTTAAGGGCATTGAGGGTTTTTTTTATAATTATCCTATACAAGTACCAGTACAATTACTGGTAATGACATAGAGTTGAGTTTGAGAATTATGAATATTTCAAAAGTATCGAATAATCAATACACGAACTGCCCACACACTTAACGCTTACCATTTTTCAATGTATAAATGTTTATCAAACGATAAACATTTCAAACACTTTCGATTGTGTTGATCAAAAAACATTGCTTCTTGAGCTAAGCCACTATGGACCACTTAACTCGTGCTAATAAAGTTCTCCTACAACAGGCCAAAAAACGTGCCCAGGAGATGAACTATAAATATACTTGGGTCAAGCATTGTTGTATTCTAGTGCGTCGTGTTGATACTAGCCCTATTATAATTAATATCTTATCTGCTCAAGATTTAAACAGTATAAAATAAGTGATTTATTGTTTTTTGATTGGGCTTATTATTATTTTCATTATGTTTATGAAGCATTTGTTACAATGCTCCCTGTACTGAGTTTTGTCATATTATGTTCATACCTTGTAAATGTCTTTCAAGTAGTCTTAATTTTATTATTTTTTGATAGTTGTTTTTTCATTTTAAAGCCTATATTATGTAACTTGGTAATTGTAAAGTGTATAAGTTATGTATGTTTATTACATGGTATTTTTTATGATCCTTAAGGAAGTAATAATAGTTACAGTTTATTTTGTTAATGTTCTGGACAAAATAATGCATGTGGTGGGTTTAAGCTCCAGATTGCTCTCTGCAAAGGGAGATCATGCCTGTGCCAGGCAATGGCTAGGTGGTATACTGGGGTAGATGTTGACGTTCATTAGATGCATTTTTTGTCTTTACTTGTTACATTTATCTTCCTTTTATACATTATCTAGGGGTTTAAGAGGTATTTTTTTATCTTATCTTTAAAATCTTGTAGATAAAAAAATTACTTATTGGGAAATGTTATTATACCATCCAAGAATATTTAACAGACACAATATTATAGGTTTGACATTTACAGTGATTATAATTTGACATGAATAATAATATTTGTACTTTTGATATCACTCTTAAATTTTATTCTTATTTTAATAATATCGATTGATTTAAGATAGTATTATTATTGTATAATTATTGTACGATCATATATATTTTTTGCATGCCATCTAAGGCGGATTGTTTGTCCCTATGTTTTGTGTACCTACCAACAATGTAATACCAATCTGCAAATAAACGATTTGATTTGATTTGATTTGATTTTGATTCTCGGGTGTAATGATAGCTTCAATGTATGTAGGGATTTTTATAACTTAGGTCACAAGTTAATCTTTGTTATACTATGTGTCATTTGTTATAAAGAATTTGTTTCAGAGAATACAAATCAAACATGTTGTGGTTGCTATGTGGGGCATTTGCCCACAAACCCTTATTGGTGCAGTACCAAGGTTCCAAGACTTAAATCATACTCTCCTATGAAACAGGATGACTGTGCCTGGCAACTGGATGTTTATAGGTGGATGATGTTGCTGCTGCTTTTTAGTTGCTCTTTATATTATTTATTTTATGATTCATACTCTAATTTTTTATCTAATGGTGTTAGAGCTATTACAAAACTTAGGTTTAGTGATGGTATCTATGTGTCTGGGGATTTTTATACCATGGTTAATAGGACAATTTTTACTAAGCTCTTGGCATGGGTAAGTTATGTCATAATACTTTTTTATTATGATTTTTTGGTGATGATTTGTAACTTTTATTATTTAGCTCATAAATCAGTCTTTAAGCACTTATTTGAATGGACAAATAGATCTAAAATTCAGATTAACTTTTTTTTCATCTTTATGTATCCTTATTATTATAAAACTTTTCATTCCTTTATGTTTGTTATTGAAGTGTCAATTTCAACCCTAAATTTGAGTAATTTATTTTATATAAACCAAGTTTATGTTAAAGGGTCATTCTAAAATCACAATATATTACCAAAATGTACGAGGCCTGCGAACAAAAACACAGTCGTTTTTCTCGAGTATGCTTACTTGTGATTCTGATATAATTCTACTAACAGAGACATGGCTGCTGCCTGGTATTAATAGTTCTGAACTTTTTGATGAACGTTATAATGTTTACAGATGTGACAGGAGCTATGATCTGCGTGGTGACTCGCTGGGTGGGGGGGTTTTAATTGCAGTCTGTTGTAGTCTTAAAGTGTCTGATGTTTCTTGCATACCTTCTTTAAATGCCGTAGGTGATATATTGACTCTTATTTTTACAGTTGGTGAGGGGTCCCTAAAACTTCGTTATCGTTTGTTCATCTGTTACTTTCCACCATGTTCTTTACTGTTTGATGCTTTGACTGAGTTCTTTGAGAAGGTTAGTAATATTGTTCTTGAACATCCTGATGATAGATTTATAATCATAGGGGATTTCAATATTGGTCAGGCCCAGTGGACTGATTCGAAGGAGTCAATGAACCTTTACTGTGACATATCTAATCCTTTAATTGAGTCCCTTTCGTCTTTCTTATCCTTTAATAGTCTACAACAGTTTAATTCAATAAGAAACGACAAGGGTAGGATTCTAGATTTGGTGATTGCTAATTTTAAGTGTAATGTTTCCACCACTGATTTTTGTTTGGCTGCCATTGATCGTCATCATCCGGTGCTAGATATAGAGTTTCTTGTTAGGTCGAAGCCACAACTTAGTTCTCAACCGCGGGTTGTAAGCTTATTTCATGCTGCCGATTATAATGAAATTAATTCAGCTCTTGCCGGTATCGATTGGATTGATATTTTAAATGAGGGGAATATTGATATGGCTGTATCATGTTTTTATGATATAATAAATGATATTATACAAAAGTATATTCCATCTAAAAAAGTTTAAGATAATAATAAGTATCCTATGTGGTTTAGTAGGCCTCTTATTAAGATAGTTAATGAGTATAAATAAACTTAAATTCCACCGTAAATGGAAGCTATACGGTAATTTTGATGACTATGATACCTTTTCCCTCCTAAGATTGCGGCAAAAGAATATGCAAGAAACATGTCTAAACTCTTACCGTCGTCGTGCTGAAGAAAAAATATATATTATTTACTATTATTTATATTTGAATGAGAATGAAAAATAGCAATTATTTTGAATAGTTTTCAGAATGAGACAGACGGGTGTGGTAGGGTAAAATCTCCAATTTAAAGATCCCTTATTGCGTATATGTTATATGTGTTTGCATAGTACTTTACTATAATGGTAAGCGGTTCGTGTAACGACCTTGCGCGTCTATATTTACAAGTGTGTGGGCAGTTCGTGTATTGATTATGCGATACTTTTGAAATATTTATAATTCTCAAACTCAACTCTACGTCATTACCAGTAATTGTACTGGTACTTGTATAGGATAATTATAAAAAGTATAGTGTGTGCATCTAATCAACCACTGGCACCAGACCCTCAATGCCCTTAAATTTTACCTCGTTAAAATATTTAAAGTGTACTCATTGCCTTCCTTGGATGTGGTAGCAGTTTCTCAGGCTCCCTCACCGGAATCGAACCCTGATTCCCCGTTACCCGCGACAAACAATGGTAGTCGCAGAAACTCATTCCGATTACGAGACCACGTAAGAGTCCGGTATCGTTATTTTTCGTCACTACCTACCCCCCTACCTCCTCCCGTGCGGGGTACAATATTGATATGATATTATAAAAATACCATTAATAAATAACATAATGGAAGACCACCACTTTTATAGAGACATAACGCCACTGTGTGGCGCCGCCATCAGACTCGGTACTTCGTCCTCACCGTCACCTTCGCACCTTCGCCCCATATAGTAGTGGCGCGGCGCGACGGGCCTAATGTGTAAGTGAACAAAAAAAAAAAAAATATATTTTATTAATTGTTATTTTACAATATCTTCTAATATAAATAAGAGTACTTTGTAGTGGTACATTTTGTTTTTATTTTTTTTAAACGGAAGTGAACCTAAGTGCCCGGCCTGCGGCCGGGCACCCCTCTTATTCATGTTCTAACCTAACCTAACCTATCCAAACCTTTTAAAACTAGTTTGGATTCCTTTAGACCTAAGCCCACCGGCAACTACGACTAACTAAACACTGATCTAGCTATCTGGCTTTCATCAGTGCATCAACAGCAGCATAACTAGTATTAAAATAGTAATGAGTTTTTATGAATGCATATATTCACATTAAATCTTGAATCTAAAGTCTAAAGGAATCAAAACTAGATTTAGGTTAGGTTAGGTTAGAACATGTATATGAGGGGTGTATATCAGAACACGTCATCGTGGAGGGGACAACGCGTAGTGGTGGTGTTTGAGACTATAAAAGGCGGTGCGCGCTTCATTCGAGAGAATCTTCGGGTACCGTCAACTAGTTTAAGGGGGACCCCTGTCCGTTTGGAAAGTCAACCTGCTCATTTTGTTTTTGTTGTAAATTAGATTTATAAATTGAATTTCTCTAAATAAGTAATTTGTTGAGTGTTTTATTAGTTCTGTGTAGACTCTTGCTTTAATTTCTATTAAAAATATATGTGTGTGTAGTCATGATTGTTTTTTTTTATTAAGATTTTACCTCTGGTTCCTAAAATCAGTTGTGGGATTCGAAAATATCACGTGACCTAATTTGCTTTGCATTCCTGAAATACCCGGGGCAGTTTGACTATTCAAATTACTTTTTTTTCGTTGCGTTTGAAAATTGAAGTTTAAATGTCTCTTATTACGTAAGTAGTAGTGTGCTGTCTAAGTGATTGAATGGTAAAGTATACGTAGCTGAAACCCTGGTGAGTACTTCCTTTTTGTTTGCTATTTATAGCATTTATTTGTTAACTACCTACAGCTATTTTCAATATAATTTTGCGTGATTTTCAAATGAATTTTTGAATTCAAATTTAGCGTTACTTTTGGCCTATCTCGCTATTTTGCTATAATAGCCTACCTACCCGCATAACGAGTTTCTTTTTATTAGGCCTAGTTCTTGCTTATATTTCGTAATTTACTGTTACCTACAGTAAAGAAAATGTCAAATCAAGGTCATGAAAGGAGAAGTCGTTCTAGATACCGCGCCTCGCTTTCCGGGCATGGTACCGCACGCTCGGGTGACAGTGATTCTGGCCGTAGGCGTCGAAGTTCGCATTCTAGACTTACTTCAAAACGACATAATTCCCCTAATAAAGTGTTAATCGAACAAATGCAACAAATTCAAAATCGTTTAATTGCATTAGAAGGGCAACGCCGCTCCTCACCGCCGCGACTCCATGAACCGAACGCTGACTGTTTGCCTGCGCTGTCGCCACCACGGCTGCGACCTGTGACCGCGACTGTAGCTGAGCAACAGAGGTCGGTGGTGGAGGGTCGAGAGTCTGCTATGCCGTCTTCGCCAGGGCGTCCTGTGAGCGCAATGACGGACCGCGATGCCAGCGCAACCGATCGTATCATCGAGGCGATAGGTTCAATCAATACGACGGTGAGATCCAACCAATCTTATTACATACCCAATTTCGATCCAAGCATCCACGATATAGACATCTGGTGCGAGGAAGTTGAACGTGCTAAGAGTACAAACTATTGGAACGATAACGAGTGTCTTTCTCGCATCGGCAACTGTCTTAAAGGGGATGCTAGGACTTGGCTCAATGAGTGGGTCTCCAATGACCGTAGTTGGAGTAATTTTAAGAAAAAGTTTAAACCATTGTGCCCTAGGATACCGGGTATTGCAAGTATTTTATACAGAGGTCATGAGTACTAACTCTGATACACTGACAGATTCGGGTTTTTCTATTAACCTAAAGAAATGCTCTTTTTTTGTGTACTAAAATAGAATATTTGGGACTGACTATCAGTCATGGTCAGGTGCAGCCGAGCGAACAAAAAGTCCAAGCCTTAGTTTAGGCTCCCATCCCAAAGACCATCTTGCAGGTTCGCCAATATTTAGGGTTAGCTAGTTACTTCAGTCGATATATAGCGGAATTTGCTACTAAGAATGCACCTATTACTGGACTTACAAACAAAGGCGTTCCTTTCGTAAGGGGTAGTGAATAAGAAGAAGCACGGCAAGATATTATCTCGCAACTAACAAGCGAGCCTGTCTTAGCCATTTACGATCTTGTTTTGCCTAGCGAAGTCCATAAGGGTCCGTTCACACAGACCGGCTCGGAGAGGAGAGCAGATTTTTATCACGTTGGAAACAGTGTTTTGAGTGATTGTAGTAAAGTTTATTTTTGCATTTGCACCTTTTTTGTCATTAAAAATGCCTGAACGCGCTTCGTGTGAAGTAATAAAAGGAGCCGACCGGCTCCGCTTGCGTGCTCTTTCTCGCTCGCGCAGCCGATCGGCTCTGATTGCGTGCTCTTTCTCGCTTGCGCAGCCTGTCGGCTCCGATTGCGTGCTCTTTCTCGCTCGCGCAGCCGATGGGCTCCGATTGCGTGCTCTTTCTCTATCGCGTAGCCGATCGGCTCCGATTGCGTGCCCGCTGCGGCCGCGCCGACCGCCATTTTGATAGCAACATTTGAACGTAATAGTTGTGCGTACTTGTACGAAAAGATGAATGATGAAAAATTAATAATACTCGTGTCAAAATATGAGTGTTTATTTGACATAACCAAGCCATCATATAGCGATCGGATAATGAAAGACAATGCATGGGAGGAAATTAGCAAATGTCTCGGAATAAGTGGTAAGTAAGGTTTTCATTGTTTTACACCTACCCCCAGATACTCAAACGAATTTTAAAGCAAGGGCTTCTTAAACTCGTGCTGCGACGTGTTAGATTCAAAGTCAAAATAGGAATAACATGAGTTTAAATGCGCCCTTACTTTAAAAACTCGTTTGAGTATCTGATCGTTAGAATATACTTATGTAGTAGACAATTTTTATTAAATATAACTTAAGAAACTCGCGTAGCCACTTGATCTTGCCAATCTAAAGCACCACTTGATGAAAAATAATCCTTAAATTTATTCCTTGTGGTTAGAACTGCGTCGCTATTAGAACTGTTTTCATTATTATTGTCTGTTATTGCTGTTAATAAATTTATATTGCTGTGAAATTCATTCTCTTGTCCTGGCGTCCGATTTTCTATTAAAAAATTATGTAAACATGTAGTTGCTAATATAATTAAATCACAGTACTTCGGCTGAATTTTCATTCGTTTTTGATAAATTTCAAATCTTTGAGTTAGCATTCCAAATGCACATTCTACGACTTTTCTTGCCCTGCTTAAACGCAGATTAAATACTTTTTTTGATAATTCTGTTCTTGCTTGTTCTCTTGGATACGGCCGCAATATATTATTGCTCAAAGGAAATGCCTCGTCTCCTATAAAAACATGTGGTAAGCTTTCAGTGGTACTAGGTAGAGGTTTATTTGGGGGCAGCTTTAACTTATTGGTGTTGAGTTTTTTCCAAAATTTTGAATTCTGTAAAATTCCGCCGTCGCTATTTTTACCATATGATCCGACATCAACAATTAAAAAACTGTATTTCGCGTCGACCACAGCTAGTAACACTGTACTGAAAAAGTTTTTATAATTATAGTATAAGCTTCCACTATTATCTGGTGCCTGTATATTGACATGCTTTCCGTCTATAGCGCCCAAACAGTTAGGAAAATTCCAAATATTAAAGAAATCACGTGAAACCTTTTCCCACATTTCTTCATCTGGCATCTGCATAACTATGGGCATCAAAACATCACAAATTACTCTGATTGTCTCATGAATAATTGAATGAACTGTAGAAATTCCCATTCGAAAATTAAATGACAAGTTTTTGAAACTGCAACCAGTGATGAGGAATCTGTAAAAATAAAACAAACACACAAAATAGAAATATAAGACTGCCGTACCAAAACGAACTATAAAATAAAAAAGAGTTATGTTATTAATTTTTCATTTCTGTTCTTTCCAGTGACGCAGTGCCAGGATCGTTGGAAGAAACTGCGAGATAACTTCAGAAAAGCCTATTATAACCGAAAAGGCAAGAGTGGCGATGGTGCAACTACGTCCAAATTGATAAAATTTGAAAAAGAACTTTCTTTTATAATACCATTTTTTCGCAATCGAAACCAAATATCTAATGTAACATTATCATCGGATGATTCAGAGCCTGGCACACCAATACCACCACCATCGACATCATCTAAACGTTCTGACCATTCTGAAGTTGAATCGCTTGCAAGTACTTCTGGCTCGAAAAAGAGACCACGCTTAAGCAAAGATGTTGCTACGGTTTTCGAAGAGTATCTTGAAGAAAAAAGAAATACTACACCCCGTGACAAGGCATTACGTAATTTTTTTTTGTCTATGTCAGATACAGTGGAAACATTCCCAAAAGAAGTCCAAGCACGAATTAAAAGGCGCGTGTTTAACATTGTTAATGAAGCTGAATTAAGTCTGTATGAAAATAGTACAGATTTGAATTATTCTTTGTCTATAAATTCACCGCCATCGACTAATCAATCTACTTACCTAGTGTCAAACGAAACCTATATTCCTCAAAACTATCCAGATCAGACTACTTACGGGTACAATACCAGCACACAAAATACAAAATAATAAACAATCAAAAACAATAATAATTATAATAATAATAATTAAACACACACAAATCTGTACTATTTAATTACATTTCATTAACGTAAATAATGCTTAATAAATGGAGGGCTGTGATTTTGTGATCTATTTAGATGTTTGTGTTATTTAACATGATTAGTATAAGTAATTTACATTTCATTAACGTAAACAATGCTTAATAAATGGAGGGCTGTGATTTTGTGATCTAAATAACATGATTAGTATAAATAATTGTTTTTTATTTACCTTAAAGTTACCGTTAACCTTTCTTCGGCTGTAATGGTGCAACGATAATTTGTAGTCTTTTTTGTTATATGTACTCTTAACAAATCTGTCAATTTCAAAAATTGCCAATATTCCATACGATAATACTCATAAAATTTTAGGCTATCTCTCTTCAATTCCTCGAAAATGGTGTGAAACTCCCCATGGATTAGTCTGTTTTTCCAAATATGTTTTACCCATATTTGTTTCCGCTTGCGCTTACGTTTCCTATGTTCTATTTCAAGTAATCTTGCTAACAAATATATTTCTTCGTCGGAGCTATCTAAATCCATGTTTCGAAAAGCACACGTTAACACACCGAAAACAAAACTTAGACTGCGCGGAATACTGGCACTGCCTTTGTAGTGTATCCACCCGACTCCGAGCGCATCCGACCGGCTCCGAGCACATCCAACCGCACCCGCTTTCAGATCTCTTCCAGCCGGTCGATGTGAAATAGTTGGCGGCTCCGCTCCGGCCAATTCCAAGCGTATACGACCCGGTCTGTGTGAAAAGAAAAAAGCAGGCCGATGCTCTCCGAGCCGGTCTGTGTGAACGGACCCTAAGGATGCTAGTTTCATTGGTTATGGTGCAGTACTTCTTCAGGTTCATAAAAAGGTGTATAAGCGAGGAGTCACATATTTAAGTAAACGGACTCGAGGTTCTGAGCCAAGGTACCATTCCTATGAGCTCGAGACCTTGGCTGTCGTTAAGGCCTTGCAAAAGTTCAGACACTATCTGGTTGGCGTTCACTTTACTGTCGTCACTGACTGTAATGCATTGAATGCAAGCCACGCAACAAAAGAAAGGCCTGTTGCCGCGTGTAGCCAGATGGTGGATATATTTGCATGACTTTCATTTCACCTTAGAATACCGCAAGGGCACCTCCATGTCGAATGCTGACTATTTGAGCCGCAATCCGATTGTTTTATGTGAAGCACGCAAACAACAGAACTGGTCACAAATAGCACAGCCTGCTGATGAAGAGTCCCAGAAATTACTTCAAACTAGCAGATATGAGACTAGACTCCAGTCATTACGTTCGAAAGAGGGACCCTCTCTGTTATAAGTACACTGCAGTATGAGAAGACCTTTTGTGCCTTCATTTGTTTTTTTTTGATCAAGCAGGCACAAGCGACTGGCAAGCCCGACTCTGGCATGCGCGGGCACATACCATACGACTTACCGTGTGGTCAAGGCGCTTCCGGTCGCGTCGAGCTGCAAATGCTGGCAGGCTCGTGTGGAAAGGCGACCCGGGCTACGGCAGAATTTATGGTGCCATGGCGAGGGGAATGGACTCCTGACACGTGTGCTGCCTTCTTCGAGGGGGAGCTTGTGTGTTATTTGTGTGTACAAGCTAACGTCGTGCCTCTGTTACACTGTGATGCAGACCGCATAGTACGCTAACGTCGTGCATATGCTATGTGGTTTATTCGGAAGTGGTATGCTAACGTCGCGCCTCTACCATTCGTGAGAGCCTCATGTTAAGCTAACGTCGTGCCTATGACATGTAGGTGAGCTGATGTAGGGAATAAGCTAACGTCGAGCCTATGTTCGTGATCAACCATCGATCACGGGTCGATGTGTCCTTGGTAATCACGGAGGTCCCAATCCGAGATGCTTTATGTTCTCAGGTGCAGACGATGATGACAATATGGAGTCCACGCCTGAGCAAGCTGCCAGGAGCAACAATGTGCCTCGTAAACGTACTGCGAAGCCCGTGCCCTACTGCTCTGCGGGCATCCAGCAGGTCTCGTAATCGGAATGAGTTTCTGCGACTACCATTATTTGTCGCGGGTAACGGGGAATCAGGGTTCGATTCCGGTGAGGGAGCCTGAGAAACTGCTACCACATCCAAGAAAGGCAGCAGGCGCGCAAATTACCCACTCCCTGCACGGGGGGGGAGGTACGGGTAGGTAGTGACGAAAAATAACGATACGGGACTCTTACGAGGTCTCGTCATCGAATAATCAATACACGAACTGCCCACACACTTGTAAATATAGACGCGCAAGATCGTTACACGAACCGCTTACCATTATAGTAAACTACTATGCAAACACACATAACATATACGCAATAAGGGAACTTTAAATTGGAGATTTTACCCTACCACACCCGTCTGTCTCATTCTGAAAACTATTCAAAATAATTGCTATTTTTCATTCTCATTCAAATATAAATAATAGTAAATAATATATAATTTTTGACTGAACTGAACCCAAGTGCCCGGCCTGTGGCCGGACACCCCTCGTATTCATGTTCTAACCTAAATCTAGTTTTGACACCTTTAGACTTTTGATTCAAGATTTAATGTGAATATATGCATTAATAAAAACTCATTACTATTTTAATACTAGTTATGCTGCTGTTGATGCACTGATGAAAGCCAGATAGCTAGATCAGTGTTTAGTTAGTCGTAGTTGCCGGTGGGCTGAGGTCTAAAGGAATCCAAACTAGTTTTAAAAGGTTTGGATAGGTTAGGTTAGGTTAGAACATGAATAAGACGGGTGCCCGGCCGCAGGCCGGTCACTTAGGTTCAGTTCCGTTTAAAAAAAAAAAAACAAAAAACAAAACGTACCAATACAAAGTACTCTTATTCATATTAGAAGATATTGTAAAATAACAATTAATTTAATTTTTTTTTTTTTTTTCACTTACACATTAGGCCCGTCGCGCCGCGCCACTACTATATGGGGCGAAGGTGCGAAGTCGACGGCGACGACAAAGTACCGAGTCTAAGGAGACTGATGGCGGCGCCACACAGTGGCGTTATGTCTCTATAAAAGTGGTGGTCTTTTATTATGTTATTTATTAATGGTATTATTTTAATATCATATCAATATTGTACCCCGCACAGGGGGGAGGTACGGGTAGGTAGTGACGAAAAATAACGATACGGGACTCTTACGAGGTCTCGCAATCGGAATGAGTACACTTTAAATATTTTAACGAGGTAAAATTTAAGGGCATTGAGGGTCTGGTGCCAGTGGTGGTTGATTAGATCCACACACTATAATTTTTATAATTATGTGGCGTTATGTCTCTATAAAAGTGGTGGTCTTTTATTATGTTATTTATTAATGGTATTTTTTTAATATCATATCAATATTGTACCCCGCACGGGGGGAGGTAGGGGGGTAGGTAGTGACGAAAAATAACGATACGGGACTCTTACGAGGTCTCGTAATCGGAATGAGTTTCTGCGACTACCATTGTTTGTCGCGGGTAACGGGGAATCAGGGTTCGATTCCGGTGAGGGAGCCTGAGAAACTGCTACCACATCCAAGGAAGGCAGCAGGCGCGCAAATTACCCACTCCCTGCACGGGGGGGGAGGTACGGGTAGGTAGTGACGAAAAATAACAATACGGGACTCTTACGAGGTCTCGTCATCGAATAATCAATACAGGAACTGCCCACACACTTGTAAATATAGACGCGCAAGATCGTTACACGAACCGCTTACCATTATAGTAAACTACTATGCAAACACACAAAACATATACGCAATAAGGGAACTTTAAATTGGAGATTTTACCCTACCACACCCGTCTGTCTCATTCTGAAAACTATTCAAAATAATTGCTATTTTTCATTCTCATTCAAATATAAATAATAGTAAATAATATATAATTTTTGACTGAACTGAACCCACGTATTCATGTTCTAACCTAACCTAACCTAAATCTAGTTTTGACACCTTTAGACTTTAGATTCAAGATTTAATGTGAATATATGCATTAATAAAAACTCATTACTATTTTAATACTAGTTATGCTGCTGTTGATGCACTGATGAAAGCCAGATAGCTAGATCAGTGTTTAGTTAGTCGTAGTTGCCGGTGGGCTGAGGTCTAAAGGAATCCAAACTAGTTTTAAAAGGTTTGGATAGGTTAGGTTAGGTTAGAACATGAATAAGACGGGTGCCCGGCCGCAGGCCGGTCACTTAGGTTCAGTTCCGTTTAAAAAAAAAAAACAAAAAACAAAACGTACCAATACAAAGTACTCTTATTCATATTAGAAGATATTGTAAAATAACAATTAATTTAATTTTTTTTTTTTTTTTTTCACTTACACATTAGGCCCGTCGCGCCGCGCCACTACTATATGGGGCGAAGGTGCGAAGTCGACGGCGACGACAAAGTACCGAGTCTAAGGAGACTGATGGCGGCGCCACACAGTGGCGTTATGTCTCTATAAAAGTGGTGGTCTTTTATTATGTTATTTATTAATGGTATTTTTTTAATATCATATCAATATTGTACCCCGCACGGGGGGAGGTAGGGGGGTAGGTAGTGACGAAAAATAACGATACGGGACTCTTACGAGGTCTCGTAATCGGAATGAGTTTCTGCGACTACCATTGTTTGTCGCGGGTAACGGGGAATCAGGGTTCGATTCCGGTGAGGGAGCCTGAGAAACTGCTACCACATCCAAGGAAGGCAGCAGGCGCGCAAATTACCCACTCCCTGCACGGGGGGGGAGGTACGGGTAGGTAGTGACGAAAAATAACGATACGGGACTCTTACGAGGTCTCGTCATCGAATAATCAATACAGGAACTGCCCACACACTTGTAAATATAGACGCGCAAGATCGTTACACGAACCGCTTACCATTATAGTAAACTACTATGCAAACACACATAACATATACGCAATAAGGGAACTTTAAATTGGAGATTTTACCCTACCACACCCGTCTGTCTCATTCTGAAAACTATTCAAAATAATTGCTATTTTTCATTCTCATTCAAATATAAATAATAGTAAATAATATATAATTTTTGACTGAACTGAACCCAAGTGCCCGGCCTGTGGCCGGACACCCCTCGTATTCATGTTCTAACCTAACCTAACCTTAATCTAGTTTTGACACCTTTAGACTTTTGATTCAAGATTTAATGTGAATATATGCATTAATAAAAACTCATTACTATTTTAATACTAGTTATGCTGCTGTTGATGCACTGATGAAAGCCAGATAGCTAGATCAGTGTTTAGTTAGTCGTAGTTGCCGGTGGGCTGAGGTCTAAAGGAATCCAAACTAGTTTTAAAAGGTTTGGATAGGTTAGGTTAGGTTAGAACATGAATAAGACGGGTGCCCGGCCGCAGGCCGGTCACTTAGGTTCAGTTCCGTTTAAAAAAAAAAAAACAAAAAACAAAACGTACCAATACAAAGTACTCTTATTCATATTAGAAGATATTGTAAAATAACAATTAATTTAATTTTTTTTTTTTTTTTTCACTTACACATTAGGCCCGTCGCGCCGCGCCACTACTATATGGGGCGAAGGTGCGAAGTCGACGGCGACGACAAAGTACCGAGTCTAAGGAGACTGATGGCGGCGCCACACAGTGGCGTTATGTCTCTATAAAAGTGGTGGTCTTTTATTATGTTATTTATTAATGGTATTATTTTAATATCATATCAATATTGTACCCCGCACAGGGGGGAGGTACGGGTAGGTAGTGACGAAAAATAACGATACGGGACTCTTACGAGGTCTCGCAATCGGAATGAGTACACTTTAAATATTTTAACGAGGTAAAATTTAAGGGCATTGAGGGTCTGGTGCCAGTGGTGGTTGATTAGATCCACACACTATAATTTTTATAATTATGTGGCGTTATGTCTCTATAAAAGTGGTGGTCTTTTATTATGTTATTTATTAATGGTATTTTTTTAATATCATATCAATATTGTACCCCGCACGGGGGGAGGTAGGGGGGTAGGTAGTGACGAAAAATAACGATACGGGACTCTTACGAGGTCTCGTAATCGGAATGAGTTTCTGCGACTACCATTGTTTGTCGCGGGTAACGGGGAATCAGGGTTCGATTCCGGTGAGGGAGCCTGAGAAACTGCTACCACATCCAAGGAAGGCAGCAGGCGCGCAAATTACCCACTCCCTGCACGGGGGGGGGAGGTACGGGTAGGTAGTGACGAAAAATAACGATACGGGACTCTTACGAGGTCTCGTCATCGAATAATCAATACAGGAACTGCCCACACACTTGTAAATATAGACGCGCAAGATCGTTACACGAACCGCTTACCATTATAGTAAACTACTATGCAAACACACATAACATATACGCAATAAGGGAACTTTAAATTGGAGATTTTACCCTACCACACCCGTCTGTCTCATTCTGAAAACTATTCAAAATAATTGCTATTTTTCATTCTCATTCAAATATAAATAATAGTAAATAATATATAATTTTTGACTGAACTGAACCCAAGTGCCCGGCCTGTGGCCGGACACCCCTCGTATTCATGTTCTAACCTAAATCTAGTTTTGACACCTTTAGACTTTTGATTCAAGATTTAATGTGAATATATGCATTAATAAAAACTCATTACTATTTTAATACTAGTTATGCTGCTGTTGATGCACTGATGAAAGCCAGATAGCTAGATCAGTGTTTAGTTAGTCGTAGTTGCCGGTGGGCTGAGGTCTAAAGGAATCCAAACTAGTTTTAAAAGGTTTGGATAGGTTAGGTTAGGTTAGAACATGAATAAGACGGGTGCCCGGCCGCAGGCCGGTCACTTAGGTTCAGTTCCGTTTAAAAAAAAAAAAAACAAAAAACAAAACGTACCAATACAAAGTACTCTTATTCATATTAGAAGATATTGTAAAATAACAATTAATTTAATTTTTTTTTTTTTTTTCACTTACACATTAGGCCCGTCGCGCCGCGCCACTACTATATGGGGCGAAGGTGCGAAGTCGACGGCGACGACAAAGTACCGAGTCTAAGGAGACTGATGGCGGCGCCACACAGTGGCGTTATGTCTCTATAAAAGTGGTGGTCTTTTATTATGTTATTTATTAATGGTATTATTTTAATATCATATCAATATTGTACCCCGCACAGGGGGGAGGTACGGGTAGGTAGTGACGAAAAATAACGATACGGGACTCTTACGAGGTCTCGCAATCGGAATGAGTACACTTTAAATATTTTAACGAGGTAAAATTTAAGGGCATTGAGGGTCTGGTGCCAGTGGTGGTTGATTAGATCCACACACTATAATTTTTATAATTATGTGGCGTTATGTCTCTATAAAAGTGGTGGTCTTTTATTATGTTATTTATTAATGGTATTTTTTTAATATCATATCAATATTGTACCCCGCACGGGGGGAGGTAGGGGGGTAGGTAGTGACGAAAAATAACGATACGGGACTCTTACGAGGTCTCGTAATCGGAATGAGTTTCTGCGACTACCATTGTTTGTCGCGGGTAACGGGGAATCAGGGTTCGATTCCGGTGAGGGAGCCTGAGAAACTGCTACCACATCCAAGGAAGGCAGCAGGCGCGCAAATTACCCACTCCCTGCACGGGGGGGGAGGTACGGGTAGGTAGTGACGAAAAATAACGATACGGGACTCTTACGAGGTCTCGTCATCGAATAATCAATACAGGAACTGCCCACACACTTGTAAATATAGACGCGCAAGATCGTTACACGAACCGCTTACCATTATATTAAACTACTATGCAAACACACATAACATATACGCAATAAGGGAACTTTAAATTGGAGATTTTATCCTACCACACCCGTCTGTCTCATTCTGAAAACTATTCAAAATAATTGCTATTTTTCATTCTCATTCAAATATAAATAATAGTAAATAATATATAATTTTTGACTGAACTGAACCCACGTATTCATGTTCTAACCTAACCTAACCTAAATCTAGTTTTGACACCTTTAGCCTTTAGATTCAAGATTTAATGTGAATATATGCATTAATAAAAACTCATTACTATTTTAATACTAGTTATGCTGCTGTTGATGCACTGATGAAAGCCAGATAGCTAGATCAGTGTTTAGTTAGTCGTAGTTGCCGGTGGGCTGAGGTCTAAAGGAATCCAAACTAGTTTTAAAAGGTTTGGATAGGTTAGGTTAGGTTAGAACATGAATAAGACGGGTGCCCGGCCGCAGGCCGGTCACTTAGGTTCAGTTCCGTTTAAAAAAAAAAAAACAAAAAACAAAACGTACCAATTCAAAGTACTCTTATTCATATTAGAAGATATTGTAAAATAACAATTAATTTAATTTTTTTTTTTTTTTTTTCACTTACACATTAGGCCCGTCGCGCCGCGCCACTACTATATGGGGCGAAGGTGCGAAGTCGACGGCGACGACAAAGTACCGAGTCTAAGGAGACTGATGGCGGCGCCACACAGTGGCGTTATGTCTCTATAAAAGTGGTGGTCTTTTATTATGTTATTTTATTAATGGTATTATTTTAATATCATATCAATATTGTACCCCGCACAGGGGGGAGGTACGGGTAGGTAGTGACGAAAAATAACGATACGGGACTCTTACGAGGTCTCGCAATCGGAATGAGTACACTTTAAATATTTTAACGAGGTAAAATTTAAGGGCATTGAGGGTCTGGTGCCAGTGGTGGTTGATTAGATCCACACACTATAATTTTTATAATTATGTGGCGTTATGTCTCTATAAAAGTGGTGGTCTTTTATTATGTTATTTATTAATGGTATTTTTTTAATATCATATCAATATTGTACCCCGCACGGGGGGAGGTAGGGGGGTAGGTAGTGACGAAAAATAACGATACGGGACTCTTACGAGGTCTCGTAATCGGAATGAGTTTCTGCGACTACCATTGTTTGTCGCGGGTAACGGGGAATCAGGGTTCGATTCCGGTGAGGGAGCCTGAGAAACTGCTACCACATCCAAGGAAGGCAGCAGGCGCGCAAATTACCCACTCCCTGCACGGGGGGGGAGGTACGGGTAGGTAGTGACGAAAAATAACGATACGGGACTCTTACGAGGTCTCGTCATCGAATAATCAATACAGGAACTGCCCACACACTTGTAAATATAGACGCGCAAGATCGTTACACGAACCGCTTACCATTATAGTAAACTACTATGCAAACACACATAACATATACGCAATAAGGGAACTTTAAATTGGAGATTTTACCCTACCACACCCGTCTGTCTCATTCTGAAAACTATTCAAAATAATTGCTATTTTTCATTCTCATTCAAATATAAATAATAGTAAATAATATATAATTTTTGACTGAACTGAACCCACGTATTCATGTTCTAACCTAACCTAACCTAAATCTAGTTTTGACACCTTTAGACTTTAGATTCAAGATTTAATGTGAATATATGCATTAATAAAAACTCATTACTATTTTAATACTAGTTATGCTGCTGTTGATGCACTGATGAAAGCCAGATAGCTAGATCAGTGTTTAGTTAGTCGTAGTTGCCGGTGGGCTGAGGTCTAAAGGAATCCAAACTAGTTTTAAAAGGTTTGGATAGGTTAGGTTAGGTTAGAACATGAATAAGACGGGTGCCCGGCCGCAGGCCGGTCACTTAGGTTCAGTTCCGTTTAAAAAAAAAAAACAAAAAACAAAACGTACCAATACAAAGTACTCTTATTCATATTAGAAGATATTGTAAAATAACAATTAATTTAATTTTTTTTTTTTTTTTTTCTCTTACACATTAGGCCCGTCGCGCCGCGCCACTACTATATGGGGCGAAGGTGCGAAGTCGACGGCGACGACAAAGTACCGAGTCTAAGGAGACTGATGGCGGCGCCACACAGTGGCGTTATGTCTCTATAAAAGTGGTGGTCTTTTATTATGTTATTTTATTAATGGTATTATTTTAATATCATATCAATATTGTACCCCGCACAGGGGGGAGGTACGGGTAGGTAGTGACGAAAAATAACGATACGGGACTCTTACGAGGTCTCGCAATCGGAATGAGTACACTTTAAATATTTTAACGAGGTAAAATTTAAGGGCATTGAGGGTCTGGTGCCAGTGGTGGTTGATTAGATCCACACACTATAATTTTTATAATTATGTGGCGTTATGTCTCTATAAAAGTGGTGGTCTTTTATTATGTTATTTATTAATGGTATTTTTTTAATATCATATCAATATTGTACCCCGCACGGGGGGAGGTAGGGGGGTAGGTAGTGACGAAAAATAACGATACGGGACTCTTACGAGGTCTCGTAATCGGAATGAGTTTCTGCGACTACCATTGTTTGTCGCGGGTAACGGGGAATCAGGGTTCGATTCCGGTGAGGGAGCCTGAGAAACTGCTACCACATCCAAGGAAGGCAGCAGGCGCGCAAATTACCCACTCCCTGCACGGGGGGGGAGGTACGGGTAGGTAGTGACGAAAAATAACGATACGGGACTCTTACGAGGTCTCGTCATCGAATAATCAATACAGGAACTGCCCACACACTTGTAAATATAGACGCGCAAGATCGTTACACGAACCGCTTACCATTATAGTAAACTACTATGCAAACACACATAACATATACGCAATAAGGGAACTTTAAATTGGAGATTTTACCCTACCACACCCGTCTGTCTCATTCTGAAAACTATTCAAAATAATTGCTATTTTTCATTCTCATTCAAATATAAATAAAAGTAAATAATATATAATTTTTGACTGAACTGAACCCACGTATTCATGTTCTAACCTAACCTAACCTAAATCTAGTTTTGACACCTTTAGACTTTAGATTCAAGATTTAATGTGAATATATGCATTAATAAAAACTCATTACTATTTTAATACTAGTTATGCTGCTGTTGATGCACTGATGAAACCCAGATAGCTAGATCAGTGTTTAGTTAGTCGTAGTTGCCGGTGGGCTGAGGTCTAAAGGAATCCAAACTAGTTTTAAAAGGTTTGGATAGGTTAGGTTAGGTTAGAACATGAATAAGACGGGTGCCCGGCCGCAGGCCGGTCACTTAGGTTCAGTTCCGTTTAAAAAAAAAAAAAAACAAAAAACAAAACGTACCAATACAAAGTACTCTTATTCATATTAGAAGATATTGTAAAATAACAATTAATTTAATTTTTTTTTTTTTTTTTCACTTACACATTAGGCCCGTCGCGCCGCGCCACTACTATATGGGGCGAAGGTGCGAAGTCGACGGCGACGACAAAGTACCGAGTCTAAGGAGACTGATGGCGGCGCCACACAGTGGCGTTATGTCTCTATAAAAGTGGTGGTCTTTTATTATGTTATTTTATTAATGGTATTATTTTAATATCATATCAATATTGTACCCCGCACAGGGGGGAGGTACGGGTAGGTAGTGACGAAAAATAACGATACGGGACTCTTACGAGGTCTCGCAATCGGAATGAGTACACTTTAAATATTTTAACGAGGTAAAATTTAAGGGCATTGAGGGTCTGGTGCCAGTGGTGGTTGATTAGATCCACACACTATAATTTTTATAATTATGTGGCGTTATGTCTCTATAAAAGTGGTGGTCTTTTATTATGTTATTTATTAATGGTATTTTTTTAATATCATATCAATATTGTACCCCGCACGGGGGGAGGTAGGGGGGTAGGTAGTGACGAAAAATAACGATACGGGACTCTTACGAGGTCTCGTAATCGGAATGAGTTTCTGCGACTACCATTGTTTGTCGCGGGTAACGGGGAATCAGGGTTCGATTCCGGTGAGGGAGCCTGAGAAACTGCTACCACATCCAAGGAAGGCAGCAGGCGCGCAAATTACCCACTCCCTGCACGGGGGGGGAGGTACGGGTAGGTAGTGACGAAAAATAACGATACGGGACTCTTACGAGGTCTCGTCATCGAATAATCAATACAGGAACTGCCCACACACTTGTAAATATAGACGCGCAAGATCGTTACACGAACCGCTTACCATTATAGTAAACTACTATGCAAACACACATAACATATACGCAATAAGGGAACTTTAAATTGGAGATTTTACCCTACCACACCCGTCTGTCTCATTCTGAAAACTATTCAAAATAATTGCTATTTTTCATTCTCATTCAAATATAAATAATAGTAAATAATATATAATTTTTGACTGAACTGAACCCACGTATTCATGTTCTAACCTAACCTAACCTAAATCTAGTTTTGACACCTTTAGACTTTAGATTCAAGATTTAATGTGAATATATGCATTAATAAAAACTCATTACTATTTTAATACTAGTTATGCTGCTGTTGATGCACTGATGAAAGCCAGATAGCTAGATCAGTGTTTAGTTAGTCGTAGTTGCCGGTGGGCTGAGGTCTAAAGGAATCCAAACTAGTTTTAAAAGGTTTGGATAGGTTAGGTTAGGTTAGAACATGAATAAGACGGGTGCCCGGCCGCAGGCCGGTCACTTAGGTTCAGTTCCGTTTAAAAAAAAAAAAAACAAAAAACAAAACGTACCAATACAAAGTACTCTTATTCATATTAGAAGATATTGTAAAATAACAATTAATTTAATTTTTTTTTTTTTTTTTCACTTACACATTAGGCCCGTCGCGCCGCGCCACTACTATATGGGGCGAAGGTGCGAAGTCGACGGCGACGACAAAGTACCGAGTCTAAGGAGACTGATGGCGGCGCCACACAGTGGCGTTATGTCTCTATAAAAGTGGTGGTCTTTTATTATGTTATTTTATTAATGGTATTATTTTAATATCATATCAATATTGTACCCCGCACAGGGGGGAGGTACGGGTAGGTAGTGACGAAAAATAACGATACGGGACTCTTACGAGGTCTCGCAATCGGAATGAGTACACTTTAAATATTTTAACGAGGTAAAATTTAAGGGCATTGAGGGTCTGGTGCCAGTGGTGGTTGATTAGATCCACACACTATAATTTTTATAATTATGTGGCGTTATGTCTCTATAAAAGTGGTGGTCTTTTATTATGTTATTTATTAATGCTTTTGCTTTTTCGGAAGGACACTTGCCGATAACCTCCTAAGGGGTTGCTACGGCGTCACCGGGGGAGTGGGGCGAGCGCGAAAGCTCGCCATGAGAAGAGCCCCAGGGCTCGACGACATCGGGGGGAGTATGGGAGACGTCGACCCGAGGGTGCCTCCTGCGAGGACTCGGACCTCGGCTCGGTTCGACGTTAATCTGACTGTTGGTGGACTTTTGGACTAATCATTGTTTAGTCCGAACGCCCCCGTGACCGTGGTAAGGATCCACGTCCGGATGACGTCAGAAATCGGGGCCCTCGTCTTCGCCGGCGAAGACGCTGTGAATGTTGCGTGTGTGTGTGTTGTTGGGACACGTTGTCGGTAGTTATTTTGTCGTCAGGGTCGTCAAGGACATGCTTCGGACGTCGCCGCTTTGGTTCGACGTCGGGGACGGGGGTATAAGTGGACGCCTCGACCACTAGGGGGTTGGGGTGTCGGACTGCATTTTCAAAGTAGGTCTTTGATAATGTTTTCATGTACTGGGCTATGGTGGGAAGATCGAGGTCTCGGTGGAGATCTACGTTGCGCATGTACCACGGACTGTCCGTGGTCATACGCATAAATTTGTTCTGCAGGACTTGAAAGCTCCTGTAGGAGCTGTGAGGGCGATGGGCGAATACGACGCTGGCGTATGTCATAATGGGACGTATGCACGTTTTATACAAGGTTACCTTGTGACGGAGGGATAATTTGCTTTTGCGGCAAATCATCGGATAGAGACGACCCATCACATACGCAGCCTTGTTGCGGGCCTTGCGAATGTGTGCGGTGAAGCTCATTCTATGATCGAACGTTACTCCCAGGTATTTGGCCTTGTCTTGCCAGGGTATGGGACGCCCGTAGAGGGTGACCTCTGCGGGGTTTACCGTGAAGCGGCCTCTCGGTTTGCCCGTGAAGAGCACCGCTGCGCTCTTCTCGGGGTTAACCTCGATCCTCCAGAGGCGGAACCACTTGCCCAGCAGGTGGAGCGCCTTTTGGAGTCGACTTGCAATGTTGCTCTTTTTGGGATCGGTCGCAAAGAGAGCGGTATCGTCGGCGAATTGGGCCAGTTTGACCGTCGCCGGTAGGTCGCGGGGAATTTATTAATGGTATTTTTTTAATATCATATCAATATTGTACCCCGCACGGGGGGAGGTAGGGGGGTAGGTAGTGACGAAAAATAACGATACGGGACTCTTACGAGGTCTCGTAATCGGAATGAGTTTCTGCGACTACCATTGTTTGTCGCGGGTAACGGGGAATCAGGGTTCGATTCCGGTGAGGGAGCCTGAGAAACTGCTACCACATCCAAGGAAGGCAGCAGGCGCGCAAATTACCCACTCCCTGCACGGGGGGGGAGGTACGGGTAGGTAGTGACGAAAAATAACGATACGGGACTCTTACGAGGTCTCGTCATCGAATAATCAATACAGGAACTGCCCACACACTTGTAAATATAGACGCGCAAGATCGTTACACGAACCGCTTACCATTATAGTAAACTACTATGCAAACACACATAACATATACGCAATAAGGGAACTTTAAATTGGAGATTTTACCCTACCACACCCGTCTGTCTCATTCTGAAAACTATTCAAAATAATTGCTATTTTTCATTCTCATTCAAATATAAATAATAGTAAATAATATATAATTTTTGACTGAACTGAACCCACGTATTCATGTTCTAACCTAACCTAACCTAAATCTAGTTTTGACACCTTTAGACTTTTGATTCAAGATTTAATGTGAATATATGCATTAATAAAAACTCATTACTATTTTAATACTAGTTATGCTGCTGTTGATGCACTGATGAAACCCAGATAGCTAGATCAGTGTTTAGTTAGTCGTAGTTGCCGGTGGGCTGAGGTCTAAAGGAATCCAAACTAGTTTTAAAAGGTTTGGATAGGTTAGGTTAGGTTAGAACATGAATAAGACGGGTGCCCGGCCGCAGGCCGGTCACTTAGGTTCAGTTCCGTTTAAAAAAAAAAAAAACAAAAAACAAAACGTACCAATACAAAGTACTCTTATTCATATTAGAAGATATTGTAAAATAACAATTAATTTAATTTTTTTTTTTTTTTTCACTTACACATTAGGCCCGTCGCGCCGCGCCACTACTATATGGGGCGAAGGTGCGAAGTCGACGGCGACGACAAAGTACCGAGTCTAAGGAGACTGATGGCGGCGCCACACAGTGGCGTTATGTCTCTATAAAAGTGGTGGTCTTTTATTATGTTATTTATTAATGGTATTATTTTAATATCATATCAATATTGTACCCCGCACAGGGGGGAGGTACGGGTAGGTAGTGACGAAAAATAACGATACGGGACTCTTACGAGGTCTCGCAATCGGAATGAGTACACTTTAAATATTTTAACGAGGTAAAATTTAAGGGCATTGAGGGTCTGGTGCCAGTGGTGGTTGATTAGATCCACACACTATAATTTTTATAATTATGTGGCGTTATGTCTCTATAAAAGTGGTGGTCTTTTATTATGTTATTTATTAATGGTATTTTTTTAATATCATATCAATATTGTACCCCGCACGGGGGGAGGTAGGGGGGTAGGTAGTGACGAAAAATAACGATACGGGACTCTTACGAGGTCTCGTAATCGGAATGAGTTTCTGCGACTACCATTGTTTGTCGCGGGTAACGGGGAATCAGGGTTCGATTCCGGTGAGGGAGCCTGAGAAACTGCTACCACATCCAAGGAAGGCAGCAGGCGCGCAAATTACCCACTCCCTGCACGGGGGGGGAGGTACGGGTAGGTAGTGACGAAAAATAACGATACGGGACTCTTACGAGGTCTCGTCATCGAATAATCAATACAGGAACTGCCCACACACTTGTAAATATAGACGCGCAAGATCGTTACACGAACCGCTTACCATTATAGTAAACTACTATGCAAACACACATAACATATACGCAATAAGGGAACTTTAAATTGGAGATTTTACCCTACCACACCCGTCTGTCTCATTCTGAAAACTATTCAAAATAATTGCTATTTTTCATTCTCATTCAAATATAAATAAAAGTAAATAATATATAATTTTTGACTGAACTGAACCCACGTATTCATGTTCTAACCTAACCTAACCTAAATCTAGTTTTGACACCTTTAGACTTTAGATTCAAGATTTAATGTGAATATATGCATTAATAAAAACTCATTACTATTTTAATACTAGTTATGCTGCTGTTGATGCACTGATGAAACCCAGATAGCTAGATCAGTGTTTAGTTAGTCGTAGTTGCCGGTGGGCTGAGGTCTAAAGGAATCCAAACTAGTTTTAAAAGGTTTGGATAGGTTAGGTTAGGTTAGAACATGAATAAGACGGGTGCCCGGCCGCAGGCCGGTCACTTAGGTTCAGTTCCGTTTAAAAAAAAAAAAAACAAAAAACAAAACGTACCAATACAAAGTACTCTTATTCATATTAGAAGATATTGTAAAATAACAATTAATTTAATTTTTTTTTTTTTTTTTCACTTACACATTAGGCCCGTCGCGCCGCGCCACTACTATATGGGGCGAAGGTGCGAAGTCGACGGCGACGACAAAGTACCGAGTCTAAGGAGACTGATGGCGGCGCCACACAGTGGCGTTATGTCTCTATAAAAGTGGTGGTCTTTTATTATGTTATTTTATTAATGGTATTATTTTAATATCATATCAATATTGTACCCCGCACAGGGGGGAGGTACGGGTAGGTAGTGACGAAAAATAACGATACGGGACTCTTACGAGGTCTCGCAATCGGAATGAGTACACTTTAAATATTTTAACGAGGTAAAATTTAAGGGCATTGAGGGTCTGGTGCCAGTGGTGGTTGATTAGATCCACACACTATAATTTTTATAATTATGTGGCGTTATGTCTCTATAAAAGTGGTGGTCTTTTATTATGTTATTTATTAATGGTATTTTTTTAATATCATATCAATATTGTACCCCGCACGGGGGGAGGTAGGGGGGTAGGTAGTGACGAAAAATAACGATACGGGACTCTTACGAGGTCTCGTAATCGGAATGAGTTTCTGCGACTACCATTGTTTGTCGCGGGTAACGGGGAATCAGGGTTCGATTCCGGTGAGGGAGCCTGAGAAACTGCTACCACATCCAAGGAAGGCAGCAGGCGCGCAAATTACCCACTCCCTGCACGGGGGGGGAGGTACGGGTAGGTAGTGACGAAAAATAACGATACGGGACTCTTACGAGGTCTCGTCATCGAATAATCAATACAGGAACTGCCCACACACTTGTAAATATAGACGCGCAAGATCGTTACACGAACCGCTTACCATTATAGTAAACTACTATGCAAACACACATAACATATACGCAATAAGGGAACTTTAAATTGGAGATTTTACCCTACCACACCCGTCTGTCTCATTCTGAAAACTATTCAAAATAATTGCTATTTTTCATTCTCATTCAAATATAAATAATAGTAAATAATATATAATTTTTGACTGAACTGAACCCACGTATTCATGTTCTAACCTAACCTAACCTAAATCTAGTTTTGACACCTTTAGACTTTAGATTCAAGATTTAATGTGAATATATGCATTAATAAAAACTCATTACTATTTTAATACTAGTTATGCTGCTGTTGATGCACTGATGAAAGCCAGATAGCTAGATCAGTGTTTAGTTAGTCGTAGTTGCCGGTGGGCTGAGGTCTAAAGGAATCCAAACTAGTTTTAAAAGGTTTGGATAGGTTAGGTTAGGTTAGAACATGAATAAGACGGGTGCCCGGCCGCAGGCCGGTCACTTAGGTTCAGTTCCGTTTAAAAAAAAAAAAAACAAAAAACAAAACGTACCAATACAAAGTACTCTTATTCATATTAGAAGATATTGTAAAATAACAATTAATTTAATTTTTTTTTTTTTTTTTCACTTACACATTAGGCCCGTCGCGCCGCGCCACTACTATATGGGGCGAAGGTGCGAAGTCGACGGCGACGACAAAGTACCGAGTCTAAGGAGACTGATGGCGGCGCCACACAGTGGCGTTATGTCTCTATAAAAGTGGTGGTCTTTTATTATGTTATTTTATTAATGGTATTATTTTAATATCATATCAATATTGTACCCCGCACAGGGGGGAGGTACGGGTAGGTAGTGACGAAAAATAACGATACGGGACTCTTACGAGGTCTCGCAATCGGAATGAGTACACTTTAAATATTTTAACGAGGTAAAATTTAAGGGCATTGAGGGTCTGGTGCCAGTGGTGGTTGATTAGATCCACACACTATAATTTTTATAATTATGTGGCGTTATGTCTCTATAAAAGTGGTGGTCTTTTATTATGTTATTTATTAATGGTATTTTTTTAATATCATATCAATATTGTACCCCGCACGGGGGGAGGTAGGGGGGTAGGTAGTGACGAAAAATAACGATACGGGACTCTTACGAGGTCTCGTAATCGGAATGAGTTTCTGCGACTACCATTGTTTGTCGCGGGTAACGGGGAATCAGGGTTCGATTCCGGTGAGGGAGCCTGAGAAACTGCTACCACATCCAAGGAAGGCAGCAGGCGCGCAAATTACCCACTCCCTGCACGGGGGGGGGGGGGTACGGGTAGGTAGTGACGAAAAATAACGATACGGGACTCTTACGAGGTCTCGTCATCGAATAATCAATACAGGAACTGCCCACACACTTGTAAATATAGACGCGCAAGATCGTTACACGAACCGCTTACCATTATAGTAAACTACTATGCAAACACACATAACATATACGCAATAAGGGAACTTTAAATTGGAGATTTTACCCTACCACACCCGTCTGTCTCATTCTGAAAACTATTCAAAATAATTGCTATTTTTCATTCTCATTCAAATATAAATAATAGTAAATAATATATAATTTTTGACTGAACTGAACCCACGTATTCATGTTCTAACCTAACCTAACCTAAATCTAGTTTTGACACCTTTAGACTTTAGATTCAAGATTTAATGTGAATATATGCATTAATAAAAACTCATTACTATTTTAATACTAGTTATGCTGCTGTTGATGCACTGATGAAAGCCAGATAGCTAGATCAGTGTTTAGTTAGTCGTAGTTGCCGGTGGGCTGAGGTCTAAAGGAATCCAAACTAGTTTTAAAAGGTTTGGATAGGTTAGGTTAGGTTAGAACATGAATAAGACGGGTGCCCGGCCGCAGGCCGGTCACTTAGGTTCAGTTCCGTTTAAAAAAAAAAAAAAACAAAAAACAAAACGTACCAATACAAAGTACTCTTATTCATATTAGAAGATATTGTAAAATAACAATTAATTTAATTTTTTTTTTTTTTTTCACTTACACATTAGGCCCGTCGCGCCGCGCCACTACTATATGGGGCGAAGGTGCGAAGTCGACGGCGACGACAAAGTACCGAGTCTAAGGAGACTGATGGCGGCGCCACACAGTGGCGTTATGTCTCTATAAAAGTGGTGGTCTTTTATTATGTTATTTATTAATGGTATTATTTTAATATCATATCAATATTGTACCCCGCACAGGGGGGAGGTACGGGTAGGTAGTGACGAAAAATAACGATACGGGACTCTTACGAGGTCTCGCAATCGGAATGAGTACACTTTAAATATTTTAACGAGGTAAAATTTAAGGGCATTGAGGGTCTGGTGCCAGTGGTGGTTGATTAGATCCACACACTATAATTTTTATAATTATGTGGCGTTATGTCTCTATAAAAGTGGTGGTCTTTTATTATGTTATTTATTAATGGTATTTTTTTAATATCATATCAATATTGTACCCCGCACGGGGGGAGGTAGGGGGGTCGGTAGTGACGAAAAATAACGATACGGGACTCTTACGAGGTCTCGTAATCGGAATGAGTTTCTGCGACTACCATTGTTTGTCGCGGGTAACGGGGAATCAGGGTTCGATTCCGGTGAGGGAGCCTGAGAAACTGCTACCACATCCAAGGAAGGCAGCAGGCGCGCAAATTACCCACTCCCTGCACGGGGGGGGAGGTACGGGTAGGTAGTGACGAAAAATAACGATACGGGACTCTTACGAGGTCTCGTCATCGAATAATCAATACAGGAACTGCCCACACACTTGTAAATATAGACGCGCAAGATCGTTACACGAACCGCTTACCATTATAGTAAACTACTATGCAAACACACATAACATATACGCAATAAGGGAACTTTAAATTGGAGATTTTACCCTACCACACCCGTCTGTCTCATTCTGAAAACTATTCAAAATAATTGCTATTTTTCATTCTCATTCAAATATAAATAATAGTAAATAATATATAATTTTTGACTGAACTGAACCCACGTATTCATGTTCTAACCTAACCTAACCTAAATCTAGTTTTGACACCTTTAGACTTTAGATTCAAGATTTAATGTGAATATATGCATTAATAAAAACTTATTACTATTTTAATACTAGTTATGCTGCTGTTGATGCACTGATGAAAGCCAGATAGCTAGATCAGTGTTTAGTTAGTCGTAGTTGCCGGTGGGCTGAGGTCTAAAGGAATCCAAACTAGTTTTAAAAGGTTTGGATAGGTTAGGTTAGGTTAGAACATGAATAAGACGGGTGCCCGGCCGCAGGCCGGTCACTTAGGTTCAGTTCCGTTTAAAAAAAAAAAAACAAAAAACAAAACGTACCAATACAAAGTACTCTTATTCATATTAGAAGATATTGTAAAATAACAATTAATTTAATTTTTTTTTTTTTTTTTCACTTACACATTAGGCCCGTCGCGCCGCGCCACTACTATATGGGGCGAAGGTGCGAAGTCGACGGCGACGACAAAGTACCGAGTCTAAGGAGACTGATGGCGGCGCCACACAGTGGCGTTATGTCTCTATAAAAGTGGTGGTCTTTTATTATGTTATTTTATTAATGGTATTATTTTAATATCATATCAATATTGTACCCCGCACAGGGGGGAGGTACGGGTAGGTAGTGACGAAAAATAACGATACGGGACTCTTACGAGGTCTCGCAATCGGAATGAGTACACTTTAAATATTTTAACGAGGTAAAATTTAAGGGCATTGAGGGTCTGGTGCCAGTGGTGGTTGATTAGATCCACACACTATAATTTTTATAATTATGTGGCGTTATGTCTCTATAAAAGTGGTGGTCTTTTATTATGTTATTTATTAATGGTATTTTTTTAATATCATATCAATATTGTACCCCGCACGGGGGGAGGTAGGGGGGTCGGTAGTGACGAAAAATAACGATACGGGACTCTTACGAGGTCTCGTAATCGGAATGAGTTTCTGCGACTACCATTGTTTGTCGCGGGTAACGGGGAATCAGGGTTCGATTCCGGTGAGGGAGCCTGAGAAACTGCTACCACATCCAAGGAAGGCAGCAGGCGCGCAAATTACCCACTCCCTGCACGGGGGGGGAGGTACGGGTAGGTAGTGACGAAAAATAACGATACGGGACTCTTACGAGGTCTCGTCATCGAATAATCAATACAGGAACTGCCCACACACTTGTAAATATAGACGCGCAAGATCGTTACACGAACCGCTTACCATTATAGTAAACTACTATGCAAACACACATAACATATACGCAATAAGGGAACTTTAAATTGGAGATTTTACCCTACCACACCCGTCTGTCTCATTCTGAAAACTATTCAAAATAATTGTTATTTTTCATTCTCATTCAAATATAAATAATAGTAAATAATATATAATTTTTGACTGAACTGAACCCACGTATTCATGTTCTAACCTAACCTAACCTAAATCTAGTTTTGACACCTTTAGACTTTTGATTCAAGATTTAATGTGAATATATGCATTAATAAAAACTCATTACTATTTTAATACTAGTTATGCTGCTGTTGATGCACTGATGAAACCCAGATAGCTAGATCAGTGTTTAGTTAGTCGTAGTTGCCGGTGGGCTGAGGTCTAAAGGAATCCAAACTAGTTTTAAAAGGTTTGGATAGGTTAGGTTAGGTTAGAACATGAATAAGACGGGTGCCCGGCCGCAGGCCGGTCACTTAGGTTCAGTTCCGTTTAAAAAAAAAAAAAACAAAAAACAAAACGTACCAATACAAAGTACTCTTATTCATATTAGAAGATATTGTAAAATAACAATTAATTTAATTTTTTTTTTTTTTTTCACTTACACATTAGGCCCGTCGCGCCGCGCCACTACTATATGGGGCGAAGGTGCGAAGTCGACGGCGACGACAAAGTACCGAGTCTAAGGAGACTGATGGCGGCGCCACACAGTGGCGTTATGTCTCTATAAAAGTGGTGGTCTTTTATTATGTTATTTATTAATGGTATTATTTTAATATCATATCAATATTGTACCCCGCACAGGGGGGAGGTACGGGTAGGTAGTGACGAAAAATAACGATACGGGACTCTTACGAGGTCTCGCAATCGGAATGAGTACACTTTAAATATTTTAACGAGGTAAAATTTAAGGGCATTGAGGGTCTGGTGCCAGTGGTGGTTGATTAGATCCACACACTATAATTTTTATAATTATGTGGCGTTATGTCTCTATAAAAGTGGTGGTCTTTTATTATGTTATTTATTAATGGTATTTTTTTAATATCATATCAATATTGTACCCCGCACGGGGGGAGGTAGGGGGGTAGGTAGTGACGAAAAATAACGATACGGGACTCTTACGAGGTCTCGTAATCGGAATGAGTTTCTGCGACTACCATTGTTTGTCGCGGGTAACGGGGAATCAGGGTTCGATTCCGGTGAGGGAGCCTGAGAAACTGCTACCACATCCAAGGAAGGCAGCAGGCGCGCAAATTACCCACTCCCTGCACGGGGGGGGAGGTACGGGTAGGTAGTGACGAAAAATAACGATACGGGACTCTTACGAGGTCTCGTCATCGAATAATCAATACAGGAACTGCCCACACACTTGTAAATATAGACGCGCAAGATCGTTACACGAACCGCTTACCATTATAGTAAACTACTATGCAAACACACATAACATATACGCAATAAGGGAACTTTAAATTGGAGATTTTACCCTACCACACCCGTCTGTCTCATTCTGAAAACTATTCAAAATAATTGCTATTTTTCATTCTCATTCAAATATAAATAATAGTAAATAATATATAATTTTTGACTGAACTGAACCCACGTATTCATGTTCTAACCTAACCTAACCTAAATCTAGTTTTGACACCTTTAGACTTTAGATTCAAGATTTAATGTGAATATATGCATTAATAAAAACTCATTACTATTTTAATACTAGTTATGCTGCTGTTGATGCACTGATGAAAGCCAGATAGCTAGATCAGTGTTTAGTTAGTCGTAGTTGCCGGTGGGCTGAGGTCTAAAGGAATCCAAACTAGTTTTAAAAGGTTTGGATAGGTTAGGTTAGGTTAGAACATGAATAAGACGGGTGCCCGGCCGCAGGCCGGTCACTTAGGTTCAGTTCCGTTTAAAAAAAAAAAAAACAAAAAACAAAACGTACCAATACAAAGTACTCTTATTCATATTAGAAGATATTGTAAAATAACAATTAATTTAATTTTTTTTTTTTTTTTCACTTACACATTAGGCCCGTCGCGCCGCGCCACTACTATATGGGGCGAAGGTGCGAAGTCGACGGCGACGACAAAGTACCGAGTCTAAGGAGACTGATGGCGGCGCCACACAGTGGCGTTATGTCTCTATAAAAGTGGTGGTCTTTTATTATGTTATTTTATTAATGGTATTATTTTAATATCATATCAATATTGTACCCCGCACAGGGGGGAGGTACGGGTAGGTAGTGACGAAAAATAACGATACGGGACTCTTACGAGGTCTCGCAATCGGAATGAGTACACTTTAAATATTTTAACGAGGTAAAATTTAAGGGCATTGAGGGTCTGGTGCCAGTGGTGGTTGATTAGATCCACACACTATAATTTTTATAATTATGTGGCGTTATGTCTCTATAAAAGTGGTGGTCTTTTATTATGTTATTTATTAATGGTATTTTTTTAATATCATATCAATATTGTACCCCGCACGGGGGGAGGTAGGGTGGTAGGTAGTGACGAAAAATAACGATACGGGACTCTTACGAGGTCTCGTAATCGGAATGAGTTTCTGCGACTACCATTGTTTGTCGCGGGTAACGGGGAATCAGGGTTCGATTCCGGTGAGGGAGCCTGAGAAACTGCTACCACATCCAAGGAAGGCAGCAGGCGCGCAAATTACCCACTCCCTGCACGGGGGGGGAGGTACGGGTAGGTAGTGACGAAAAATAACGATACGGGACTCTTACGAGGTCTCGTCATCGAATAATCAATACAGGAACTGCCCACACACTTGTAAATATAGACGCGCAAGATCGTTACACGAACCGCTTACCATTATAGTAAACTACTATGCAAACACACATAACATATACGCAATAAGGGAACTTTAAATTGGAGATTTTACCCTACCACACCCGTCTGTCTCATTCTGAAAACTATTCAAAATAATTGCTATTTTTCATTCTCATTCAAATATAAATAATAGTAAATAATATATAATTTTTGACTGAACTGAACCCACGTATTCATGTTCTAACCTAACCTAACCTAAATCTAGTTTTGACACCTTTAGACTTTAGATTCAAGATTTAATGTGAATATATGCATTAATAAAAACTTATTACTATTTTAATACTAGTTATGCTGCTGTTGATGCACTGATGAAAGCCAGATAGCTAGATCAGTGTTTAGTTAGTCGTAGTTGCCGGTGGGCTGAGGTCTAAAGGAATCCAAACTAGTTTTAAAAGGTTTGGATAGGTTAGGTTAGGTTAGAACATGAATAAGACGGGTGCCCGGCCGCAGGCCGGTCACTTAGGTTCAGTTCCGTTTAAAAAAAAAAAAACAAAAAACAAAACGTACCAATACAAAGTACTCTTATTCATATTAGAAGATATTGTAAAATAACAATTAATTTAATTTTTTTTTTTTTTTTTCACTTACACATTAGGCCCGTCGCGCCGCGCCACTACTATATGGGGCGAAGGTGCGAAGTCGACGGCGACGACAAAGTACCGAGTCTAAGGAGACTGATGGCGGCGCCACACAGTGGCGTTATGTCTCTATAAAAGTGGTGGTCTTTTATTATGTTATTTTATTAATGGTATTATTTTAATATCATATCAATATTGTACCCCGCACAGGGGGGAGGTACGGGTAGGTAGTGACGAAAAATAACGATACGGGACTCTTACGAGGTCTCGCAATCGGAATGAGTACACTTTAAATATTTTAACGAGGTAAAATTTAAGGGCATTGAGGGTCTGGTGCCAGTGGTGGTTGATTAGATCCACACACTATAATTTTTATAATTATGTGGCGTTATGTCTCTTTAAAAGTGGTGGTCTTTTATTATTTTATTTATTAATGGTATTTTTTTAATATCATATCAATATTGTACCCCGCACGGGGGGAGGTAGGGGGGTAGGTAGTGACGAAAAATAACGATACGGGACTCTTACGAGGTCTCGTAATCGGAATGAGTTTCTGCGACTACCATTGTTTGTCGCGGGTAACGGGGAATCAGGGTTCGATTCCGGTGAGGGAGCCTAAGAAACTGCTACCACATCCAAGGAAGGCAGCAGGCGCGCAAATTACCCACTCCCTGCACGGGGGGGGGGGGGTACGGGTAGGTAGTGACGAAAAATAACGATACGGGACTCTTACGAGGTCTCGTCATCGAATAATCAATACAGGAACTGCCCACACACTTGTAAATATAGACGCGCAAGATCGTTACACGAACCGCTTACCATTATAGTAAACTACTATGCAAACACACATAACATATACGCAATAAGGGAACTTTAAATTGGAGATTTTACCCTACCACACCCGTCTGTCTCATTCTGAAAACTATTCAAAATAATTGCTATTTTTCATTCTCATTCAAATATAAATAATAGTAAATAATATATAATTTTTGACTGAACTGAACCCACGTATTCATGTTCTAACCTAACCTAACCTAAATCTAGTTTTGACACCTTTAGACTTTAGATTCAAGATTTAATGTGAATATATGCATTAATAAAAACTCATTACTATTTTAATACTAGTTATGCTGCTGTTGATGCACTGATGAAAGCCAGATAGCTAGATCAGTGTTTAGTTAGTCGTAGTTGCCGGTGGGCTGAGGTCTAAAGGAATCCAAACTAGTTTTAAAAGGTTTGGATAGGTTAGGTTAGGTTAGAACATGAATAAGACGGGTGCCCGGCCGCAGGCCGGTCACTTAGGTTCAGTTCCGTTTAAAAAAAAAAAAACAAAAAACAAAACGTACCAATACAAAGTACTCTTATTCATATTAGAAGATATTGTAAAATAACAATTAATTTAATTTTTTTTTTTTTTTTCACTTAC
This sequence comes from Pararge aegeria, assembly GCF_905163445.1. NCBI lineage: Eukaryota > Metazoa > Arthropoda > Insecta > Lepidoptera > Nymphalidae > Pararge > Pararge aegeria. The sequence goes on along the minus strand of NC_053195.1, from coordinate 83,218 downwards.
ACATTAGGCCCGTCGCGCCGCGCCACTACTATATGGGGCGAAGGTGCGAAGTCGACGGCGACGACAAAGTACCGAGTCTAAGGAGACTGATGGCGGCGCCACACAGTGGCGTTATGTCTCTATAAAAGTGGTGGTCTTTTATTATGTTATTTTATTAATGGTATTATTTTAATATCATATCAATATTGTACCCCGCACAGGGGGGAGGTACGGGTAGGTAGTGACGAAAAATAACGATACGGGACTCTTACGAGGTCTCGCAATCGGAATGAGTACACTTTAAATATTTTAACGAGGTAAAATTTAAGGGCATTGAGGGTCTGGTGCCAGTGGTGGTTGATTAGATCCACACACTATAATTTTTATAATTATGTGGCGTTATGTCTCTATAAAAGTGGTGGTCTTTTATTATGTTATTTATTAATGGTATTTTTTTAATATCATATCAATATTGTACCCCGCACGGGGGGAGGTAGGGGGGTAGGTAGTGACGAAAAATAACGATACGGGACTCTTACGAGGTCTCGTAATCGGAATGAGTTTCTGCGACTACCATTGTTTGTCGCGGGTAACGGGGAATCAGGGTTCGATTCCGGTGAGGGAGCCTGAGAAACTGCTACCACATCCAAGGAAGGCAGCAGGCGCGCAAATTACCCACTCCCTGCACGGGTGGGAGGTACGGGTAGGTAGTGACGAAAAATAACGATACGGGACTCTTACGAGGTCTCGTCATCGAATAATCAATACAGGAACTGCCCACACACTTGTAAATATAGACGCGCAAGATCGTTACACGAACCGCTTACCATTATAGTAAACTACTATGCAAACACACATAACATATACGCAATAAGGGAACTTTAAATTGGAGATTTTACCCTACCACACCCGTCTGTCTCATTCTGAAAACTATTCAAAATAATTGCTATTTTTCATTCTCATTCAAATATAAATAATAGTAAATAATATATAATTTTTGACTGAACTGAACCCACGTATTCATGTTCTAACCTAACCTAACCTAAATCTAGTTTTGACACCTTTAGACTTTAGATTCAAGATTTAATGTGAATATATGCATTAATAAAAACTTATTACTATTTTAATACTAGTTATGCTGCTGTTGATGCACTGATGAAAGCCAGATAGCTAGATCAGTGTTTAGTTAGTCGTAGTTGCCGGTGGGCTGAGGTCTAAAGGAATCCAAACTAGTTTTAAAAGGTTTGGATAGGTTAGGTTAGGTTAGAACATGAATAAGACGGGTGCCCGGCCGCAGGCCGGTCACTTAGGTTCAGTTCCGTTTAAAAAAAAAAAAACAAAAAACAAAACGTACCAATACAAAGTACTCTTATTCATATTAGAAGATATTGTAAAATAACAATTAATTTAATTTTTTTTTTTTTTTTTCACTTACACATTAGGCCCGTCGCGCCGCGCCACTACTATATGGGGCGAAGGTGCGAAGTCGACGGCGACGACAAAGTACCGAGTCTAAGGAGACTGATGGCGGCGCCACACAGTGGCGTTATGTCTCTATAAAAGTGGTGGTCTTTTATTATGTTATTTATTAATGGTATTATTTTAATATCATATCAATATTGTACCCCGCACAGGGGGGAGGTACGGGTAGGTAGTGACGAAAAATAACGATACGGGACTCTTACGAGGTCTCGCAATCGGAATGAGTACACTTTAAATATTTTAACGAGGTAAAATTTAAGGGCATTGAGGGTCTGGTGCCAGTGGTGGTTGATTAGATCCACACACTATAATTTTTATAATTATGTGGCGTTATGTCTCTATAAAAGTGGTGGTCTTTTATTATGTTATTTATTAATGGTATTTTTTTAATATCATATCAATATTGTACCCCGCACGGGGGGAGGTAGGGGGGTAGGTAGTGACGAAAAATAACGATACGGGACTCTTACGAGGTCTCGTAATCGGAATGAGTTTCTGCGACTACCATTGTTTGTCGCGGGTAACGGGGAATCAGGGTTCGATTCCGGTGAGGGAGCCTAAGAAACTGCTACCACATCCAAGGAAGGCAGCAGGCGCGCAAATTACCCACTCCCTGCACGGGTGGGAGGTACGGGTAGGTAGTGACGAAAAATAACGATACGGGACTCTTACGAGGTCTCGTCATCGAATAATCAATACAGGAACTGCCCACACACTTGTAAATATAGACGCGCAAGATCGTTACACGAACCGCTTACCATTATAGTAAACTACTATGCAAACACACATAACATATACGCAATAAGGGAACTTTAAATTGGAGATTTTACCCTACCACACCCGTCTGTCTCATTCTGAAAACTATTCAAAATAATTGCTATTTTTCATTCTCATTCAAATATAAATAATAGTAAATAATATATAATTTTTGACTGAACTGAACCCACGTATTCATGTTCTAACCTAACCTAACCTAAATCTAGTTTTGACACCTTTAGACTTTAGATTCAAGATTTAATGTGAATATATGCATTAATAAAAACTTATTACTATTTTAATACTAGTTATGCTGCTGTTGATGCACTGATGAAAGCCAGATAGCTAGATCAGTGTTTAGTTAGTCGTAGTTGCCGGTGGGCTGAGGTCTAAAGGAATCCAAACTAGTTTTAAAAGGTTTGGATAGGTTAGGTTAGGTTAGAACATGAATAAGACGGGTGCCCGGCCGCAGGCCGGTCACTTAGGTTCAGTTCCGTTTAAAAAAAAAAAAACAAAAAACAAAACGTACCAATACAAAGTACTCTTATTCATATTAGAAGATATTGTAAAATAACAATTAATTTAATTTTTTTTTTTTTTTTTCACTTACACATTAGGCCCGTCGCGCCGCGCCACTACTATATGGGGCGAAGGTGCGAAGTCGACGGCGACGACAAAGTACCGAGTCTAAGGAGACTGATGGCGGCGCCACACAGTGGCGTTATGTCTCTATAAAAGTGGTGGTCTTTTATTATGTTATTTATTAATGGTATTATTTTAATATCATATCAATATTGTACCCCGCACAGGGGGGAGGTACGGGTAGGTAGTGACGAAAAATAACGATACGGGACTCTTACGAGGTCTCGCAATCGGAATGAGTACACTTTAAATATTTTAACGAGGTAAAATTTAAGGGCATTGAGGGTCTGGTGCCAGTGGTGGTTGATTAGATCCACACACTATAATTTTTATAATTATGTGGCGTTATGTCTCTATAAAAGTGGTGGTCTTTTATTATGTTATTTATTAATGGTATTTTTTTAATATCATATCAATATTGTACCCCGCACGGGGGGAGGTAGGGGGGTAGGTAGTGACGAAAAATAACGATACGGGACTCTTACGAGGTCTCGTAATCGGAATGAGTTTCTGCGACTACCATTGTTTGTCGCGGGTAACGGGGAATCAGGGTTCGATTCCGGTGAGGGAGCCTGAGAAACTGCTACCACATCCAAGGAAGGCAGCAGGCGCGCAAATTACCCACTCCCTGCACGGGGGGGGAGGTACGGGTAGGTAGTGACGAAAAATAACGATACGGGACTCTTACGAGGTCTCGTCATCGAATAATCAATACAGGAACTGCCCACACACTTGTAAATATAGACGCGCAAGATCGTTACACGAACCGCTTACCATTATAGTAAACTACTATGCAAACACACATAACATATACGCAATAAGGGAACTTTAAATTGGAGATTTTACCCTACCACACCCGTCTGTCTCATTCTGAAAACTATTCAAAATAATTGCTATTTTTCATTCTCATTCAAATATAAATAATAGTAAATAATATATAATTTTTGACTGAACTGAACCCACGTATTCATGTTCTAACCTAACCTAACCTAAATCTAGTTTTGACACCTTTAGACTTTAGATTCAAGATTTAATGTGAATATATGCATTAATAAAAACTCATTACTATTTTAATACTAGTTATGCTGCTGTTGATGCACTGATGAAAGCCAGATAGCTAGATCAGTGTTTAGTTAGTCGTAGTTGCCGGTGGGCTGAGGTCTAAAGGAATCCAAACTAGTTTTAAAAGGTTTGGATAGGTTAGGTTAGGTTAGAACATGAATAAGACGGGTGCCCGGCCGCAGGCCGGTCACTTAGGTTCAGTTCCGTTTAAAAAAAAGAAAACAAAAAACAAAACGTACCAATACAAAGTACTCTTATTCATATTAGAAGATATTGTAAAATAACAATTAATTTAATTTTTTTTTTTTTTTTCCACTTACACATTAGGCCCGTCGCGCCGCGCCACTACTATATGGGGCGAAGGTGCGAAGTCGACGGCGACGACAAAGTACCGAGTCTAAGGAGACTGATGGCGGCGCCACACAGTGGCGTTATGTCTCTATAAAAGTGGTGGTCTTTTATTATGTTATTTTATTAATGGTATTATTTTAATATCATATCAATATTGTACCCCGCACAGGGGGGAGGTACGGGTAGGTAGTGACGAAAAATAACGATACGGGACTCTTACGAGGTCTCGCAATCGGAATGAGTACACTTTAAATATTTTAACGAGGTAAAATTTAAGGGCATTGAGGGTCTGGTGCCAGTGGTGGTTGATTAGATCCACACACTATAGTTTTTATAATTATGTGGCGTTATGTCTCTATAAAAGTGGTGGTCTTTTATTATGTTATTTATTAATGGTATTTTTTTAATATCATATCAATATTGTACCCCGCACGGGGGGAGGTAGGGGGGTAGGTAGTGACGAAAAATAACGATACGGGACTCTTACGAGGTCTCGTAATCGGAATGAGTTTCTGCGACTACCATTGTTTGTCGCGGGTAACGGGGAATCAGGGTTCGATTCCGGTGAGGGAGCCTGAGAAACTGCTACCACATCCAAGGAAGGCAGCAGGCGCGCAATTTACCCACTCCCTGCACGGGGGGGGAGGTACGGGTAGGTAGTGACGAAAAATAACGATACGGGACTCTTACGAGGTCTCGTCATCGAATAATCAATACAGGAACTGCCCACACACTTGTAAATATAGACGCGCAAGATCGTTACACGAACCGCTTACCATTATAGTAAACTACTATGCAAACACACATAACATATACGCAATAAGGGAACTTTAAATTGGAGATTTTACCCTACCACACCCGTCTGTCTCATTCTGAAAACTATTCAAAATAATTGCTATTTTTCATTCTCATTCAAATATAAATAATAGTAAATAATATATAATTTTTGACTGAACTGAACCCACGTATTCATGTTCTAACCTAACCTAACCTAAATCTAGTTTTGACACCTTTAGACTTTAGATTCAAGATTTAATGTGAATATATGCATTAATAAAAACTCATTACTATTTTAATACTAGTTATGCTGCTGTTGATGCACTGATGAAAGCCAGATAGCTAGATCAGTGTTTAGTTAGTCGTAGTTGCCGGTGGGCTGAGGTCTAAAGGAATCCAAACTAGTTTTAAAAGGTTTGGATAGGTTAGGTTAGGTTAGAACATGAATAAGACGGGTGCCCGGCCGCAGGCCGGTCACTTAGGTTCAGTTCCGTTTAAAAAAAAAAAAAACAAAAAACAAAACGTACCAATACAAAGTACTCTTATTCATATTAGAAGATATTGTAAAATAACAATTAATTTAATTTTTTTTTTTTTTTTTCACTTACACATTAGGCCCGTCGCGCCGCGCCACTACTATATGGGGCGAAGGTGCGAAGTCGACGGCGACGACAAAGTACCGAGTCTAAGGAGACTGATGGCGGCGCCACACAGTGGCGTTATGTCTCTATAAAAGTGGTGGTCTTTTATTATGTTATTTTATTAATGGTATTATTTTAATATCATATCAATATTGTACCCCGCACAGGGGGGAGGTACGGGTAGGTAGTGACGAAAAATAACGATACGGGACTCTTACGAGGTCTCGCAATCGGAATGAGTACACTTTAAATATTTTAACGAGGTAAAATTTAAGGGCATTGAGGGTCTGGTGCCAGTGGTGGTTGATTAGATCCACACACTATAATTTTTATAATTTTGTGGCGTTATGTCTCTATAAAAGTGGTGGTCTTTTATTATGTTATTTATTAATGGTATTTTTTTAATATCATATCAATATTGTACCCCGCACGGGGGGAGGTAGGGGGGTAGGTAGTGACGAAAAATAACGATACGGGACTCTTACGAGGTCTCGTAATCGGAATGAGTTTCTGCGACTACCATTGTTTGTCGCGGGTAACGGGGAATCAGGGTTCGATTCCGGTGAGGGAGCCTGAGAAACTGCTACCACATCCAAGGAAGGCAGCAGGCGCGCAAATTACCCACTCCCTGCACGGGGGGGGAGGTACGGGTAGGTAGTGACGAAAAATAACGATACGGGACTCTTACGAGGTCTCGTCATCGAATAATCAATACAGGAACTGCCCACACACTTGTAAATATAGACGCGCAAGATCGTTACACGAACCGCTTACCATTATAGTAAACTACTATGCAAACACACATAACATATACGCAATAAGGGAACTTTAAATTGGAGATTTTACCCTACCACACCCGTCTGTCTCATTCTGAAAACTATTCAAAATAATTGCTATTTTTCATTCTCATTCAAATATAAATAATAGTAAATAATATATAATTTTTGACTGAACTGAACCCACGTATTCATGTTCTAACCTAACCTAACCTAAATCTAGTTTTGACACCTTTAGACTTTAGATTCAAGATTTAATGTGAATATATGCATTAATAAAAACTCATTACTATTTTAATACTAGTTATGCTGCTGTTGATGCACTGATGAAAGCCAGATAGCTAGATCAGTGTTTAGTTAGTCGTAGTTGCCGGTGGGCTGAGGTCTAAAGGAATCCAAACTAGTTTTAAAAGGTTTGGATAGGTTAGGTTAGGTTAGAACATGAATAAGACGGGTGCCCGGCCGCAGGCCGGTCACTTAGGTTCAGTTCCGTTTAAAAAAAAAGAAAACAAAAAACAAAACGTACCAATACAAAGTACTCTTATTCATATTAGAAGATATTGTAAAATAACAATTAATTTAATTTTTTTTTTTTTTTTTCACTTACACATTAGGCCCGTCGCGCCGCGCCACTACTATATGGGGCGAAGGTGCGAAGTCGACGGCGACGACAAAGTACCGAGTCTAAGGAGACTGATGGCGGCGCCACACAGTGGCGTTATGTCTCTATAAAAGTGGTGGTCTTTTATTATGTTATTTTATTAATGGTATTATTTTAATATCATGTCAATATTGTACCCCGCACAGGGGGGAGGTACGGGTAGGTAGTGACGAAAAATAACGATACGGGACTCTTACGAGGTCTCGCAATCGGAATGAGTACACTTTAAATATTTTAACGAGGTAAAATTTAAGGGCATTGAGGGTCTGGTGCCAGTGGTGGTTGATTAGATCCACACACTATAATTTTTATAATTATGTGGCGTTATGTCTCTATAAAAGTGGTGGTCTTTTATTATGTTATTTATTAATGGTATTTTTTTAATATCATATCAATATTGTACCCCGCACGGGGGGAGGTAGGGGGGTAGGTAGTGACGAAAAATAACGATACGGGACTCTTACGAGGTCTCGTAATCGGAATGAGTTTCTGCGACTACCATTGTTTGTCGCGGGTAACGGGGAATCAGGGTTCGATTCCGGTGAGGGAGCCTGAGAAACTGCTACCACATCCAAGGAAGGCAGCAGGCGCGCAAATTACCCACTCCCTGCACGGGGGGGGAGGTACGGGTAGGTAGTGACGAAAAATAACGATACGGGACTCTTACGAGGTCTCGTCATCGAATAATCAATACAGGAACTGCCCACACACTTGTAAATATAGACGCGCAAGATCGTTACACGAACCGCTTACCATTATAGTAAACTACTATGCAAACACACATAACATATACGCAATAAGGGAACTTTAAATTGGAGATTTTACCCTACCACACCCGTCTGTCTCATTCTGAAAACTATTCAAAATAATTGCTATTTTTCATTCTCATTCAAATATAAATAATAGTAAATAATATATAATTTTTGACTGAACTGAACCCACGTATTCATGTTCTAACCTAACCTAACCTAAATCTAGTTTTGACACCTTTAGACTTTAGATTCAAGATTTAATGTGAATATATGCATTAATAAAAACTCATTACTATTTTAATACTAGTTATGCTGCTGTTGATGCACTGATGAAAGCCAGATAGCTAGATCAGTGTTTAGTTAGTCGTAGTTGCCGGTGGGCTGAGGTCTAAAGGAATCCAAACTAGTTTTAAAAGGTTTGGATAGGTTAGGTTAGGTTAGAACATGAATAAGACGGGTGCCCGGCCGCAGGCCGGTCACTTAGGTTCAGTTCCGTTTAAAAAAAAAAAAACAAAAAACAAAACGTACCAATACAAAGTACTCTTATTCATATTAGAAGATATTGTAAAATAACAATTAATTTAATTTTTTTTTTTTTTTTTCACTTACACATTAGGCCCGTCGCGCCGCGCCACTACTATATGGGGCGAAGGTGCGAAGTCGACGGCGACGACAAAGTACCGAGTCTAAGGAGACTGATGGCGGCGCCACACAGTGGCGTTATGTCTCTATAAAAGTGGTGGTCTTTTATTATGTTATTTTATTAATGGTATTATTTTAATATCATATCAATATTGTACCCCGCACAGGGGGGAGGTACGGGTAGGTAGTGACGAAAAATAACGATACGGGACTCTTACGAGGTCTCGCAATCGGAATGAGTACACTTTAAATATTTTAACGAGGTAAAATTTAAGGGCATTGAGGGTCTGGTGCCAGTGGTGGTTGATTAGATCCACACACTATAATTTTTATAATTATGTGGCGTTATGTCTCTATAAAAGTGGTGGTCTTTTATTATGTTATTTATTAATGGTATTTTTTTAATATCATATCAATATTGTACCCCGCACGGGGGGAGGTAGGGGGGTAGGTAGTGACGAAAAATAACGATACGGGACTCTTACGAGGTCTCGTAATCGGAATGAGTTTCTGCGACTACCATTGTTTGTCGCGGGTAACGGGGAATCAGGGTTCGATTCCGGTGAGGGAGCCTGAGAAACTGCTACCACATCCAAGGAAGGCAGCAGGCGCGCAAATTACCCACTCCCTGCACGGGGGGGGAGGTACGGGTAGGTAGTGACGAAAAATAACGATACGGGACTCTTACGAGGTCTCGTCATCGAATAATCAATACAGGAACTGCCCACACACTTGTAAATATAGACGCGCAAGATCGTTACACGAACCGCTTACCATTATAGTAAACTACTATGCAAACACACATAACATATACGCAATAAGGGAACTTTAAATTGGAGATTTTACCCTACCACACCCGTCTGTCTCATTCTGAAAACTATTCAAAATAATTGCTATTTTTCATTCTCATTCAAATATAAATAATAGTAAATAATATATAATTTTTGACTGAACTGAACCCACGTATTCATGTTCTAACCTAACCTAACCTAAATCTAGTTTTGACACCTTTAGACTTTAGATTCAAGATTTAATGTGAATATATGCATTAATAAAAACTCATTACTATTTTAATACTAGTTATGCTGCTGTTGATGCACTGATGAAAGCCAGATAGCTAGATCAGTGTTAGTGTTGCCCAAATTCAGTCTTGGTCTTGCAGTCTTGGTCTTGTTCTTGCGTTTTTGCAAGACCAAGACCAAGAACAAGACCGCGTATTTTTAGCAAGACCAAGACCAAGACTGACCGTGCAAGACTTGAGCAAGAACAAGACATAGCCTGCAAGACTCTTGCGTCTTGCAGCTAGGACTTAGCGCTATTTCACGGAGTAGTTAGGTGTAACAGTTCGGTGTATAGGTAGGTAGGTACGCTTAGGAATTCTATGAGACGCAAAAAACTATATCAAAGAATATGAAAAACTGGACCTATGCGCATTACGACTAATACCATAAACATATAGCGAATAAAAAAATATCTATTAAAATCAAACTGAGTGCATGCATAGTTATGTTTTAACCATCGGCACTTTGATAATGCGGCATCAAAGGTTTTGTACTTACTTCTCAAAGAAATTTGCCGCTTTTCGGAAGTACATGGTTATGATACACGCGCCGGCGGCTTCTTTTGAAATCTAAAACAATCGTTGCCGCCGCGCCGAAATCATAACATTTGACACTATTCATGCAAAATAATTTCGAATTTTAAGAGTACCTACAGGTGTTCCAAAGAATAAATAAGTTTCAGATTGGTGATTTTAGATTGGTGGAGGACGCATGAGACAGAGTATCCGATTTTATCGAAAATGGCCCGTGATTTTCTCTCAATACCTGCAACTTCAGTACCTGCTGAGAGGTTATTTTCTAAAGCATCATTAGTAATTAGAAAACATAGAAATAGGTTAAGTGATGAGTCAGCCAGATGGTTACTTTGTATTAATTCTTGGTCAAAAGAATTGATATAAAGTATCATAACCTAATGATAAAGCTGTTGATTTGTGTTGTATTTTATTTTTTATTCAAATAAATGATAAATCGTAAAACTCTTTTTTTAAATTTCTTATAAGTTGAGGGTTCAATCTCTTTCTAGACAGATAAGTATTGTTCTTTAAAATACAGTCAAGTTATTGTAATTAATTTGTTTTTTTACATGTTTTAGCAAATGTAAGCTTATAAATCATAAATGTTTATTAAGAAACAGTTACTTCCATGGAAAACGACATATAGGTCAGTTGATTTTTCGAATTTCTTATCAAATCTTCAGTTATTTATTAATCTGCTTGATCTTTACTATGGCTATGTTAATTCAAGCTCACAATGTTCCAATTCTAATACGTTTTTCTAAGATTTAAAGTAAACTTTAATAAATAGTAATAGACTAATAGGTAATTGCAAGACTTGCAAGACTCTTGCTGCAAGACCAAGACCAAGACCAAGACTGGGAGCGCAAGACCAAGACCAAGACCAAGACCAGGTGTATTGGCGCAAGACCAAGACCAAGACTGGCTAAGTCTCGTCTTGTTCTTGCATTTGGGCAACACTAATCAGTGTTTAGTTAGTCGTAGTTGCCGGTGGGCTGAGGTCTAAAGGAATCCAAACTAGTTTTAAAAGGTTTGGATAGGTTAGGTTAGGTTAGAACATGAATAAGACGGGTGCCCGGCCGCAGGCCGGTCACTTAGGTTCAGTTCCGTTTAAAAAAAAAGAAAACAAAAAACAAAACGTACCAATACAAAGTACTCTTATTCATATTAGAAGATATTGTAAAATAACAATTAATTTAATTTTTTTTTTTTTTTTTCACTTACACATTAGGCCCGTCGCGCCGCGCCACTACTATATGGGGCGAAGGTGCGAAGTCGACGGCGACGACAAAGTACCGAGTCTAAGGAGACTGATGGCGGCGCCACACAGTGGCGTTATGTCTCTATAAAAGTGGTGGTCTTTTATTATGTTATTTTATTAATGGTATTATTTTAATATCATATCAATATTGTACCCCGCACAGGGGGGAGGTACGGGTAGGTAGTGACGAAAAATAACGATACGGGACTCTTACGAGGTCTCGCAATCGGAATGAGTACACTTTAAATATTTTAACGAGGTAAAATTTAAGGGCATTGAGGGTCTGGTGCCAGTGGTGGTTGATTAGATCCACACACTATAATTTTTATAATTATGTGGCGTTATGTCTCTATAAAAGTGGTGGTCTTTTATTATGTTATTTATTAATGGTATTTTTTTAATATCATATCAATATTGTACCCCGCACGGGGGGAGGTAGGGGGGTAGGTAGTGACGAAAAATAACGATACGGGACTCTTACGAGGTCTCGTAATCGGAATGAGTTTCTGCGACTACCATTGTTTGTCGCGGGTAACGGGGAATCAGGGTTCGATTCCGGTGAGGGAGCCTGAGAAACTGCTACCACATCCAAGGAAGGCAGCAGGCGCGCAAATTACCCACTCCCTGCACGGGTGGGAGGTACGGGTAGGTAGTGACGAAAAATAACGATACGGGACTCTTACGAGGTCTCGTCATCGAATAATCAATACAGGAACTGCCCACACACTTGTAAATATAGACGCGCAAGATCGTTACACGAACCGCTTACCATTATAGTAAACTACTATGCAAACACACATAACATATACGCAATAAGGGAACTTTAAATTGGAGATTTTACCCTACCACACCCGTCTGTCTCATTCTGAAAACTATTCAAAATAATTGCTATTTTTCATTCTCATTCAAATATAAATAATAGTAAATAATATATAATTTTTGACTGAACTGAACCCACGTATTCATGTTCTAACCTAACCTAACCTAAATCTAGTTTTGACACCTTTAGACTTTAGATTCAAGATTTAATGTGAATATATGCATTAATAAAAACTTATTACTATTTTAATACTAGTTATGCTGCTGTTGATGCACTGATGAAAGCCAGATAGCTAGATCAGTGTTTAGTTAGTCGTAGTTGCCGGTGGGCTGAGGTCTAAAGGAATCCAAACTAGTTTTAAAAGGTTTGGATAGGTTAGGTTAGGTTAGAACATGAATAAGACGGGTGCCCGGCCGCAGGCCGGTCACTTAGGTTCAGATCCGTTTAAAAAAAAAAAACAAAAAACAAAACGTACCAATACAAAGTACTCTTATTCATATTAGAAGATATTGTAAAATAACAATTAATTTAATTTTTTTTTTTTTTTTTCACTTACACATTAGGCCCGTCGCGCCGCGCCACTACTATATGGGGCGAAGGTGCGAAGTCGACGGCGACGACAAAGTACCGAGTCTAAGGAGACTGATGGCGGCGCCACACAGTGGCGTTATGTCTCTATAAAAGTGGTGGTCTTTTATTATGTTATTTTATTAATGGTATTATTTTAATATCATATCAATATTGTACCCCGCACAGGGGGGAGGTACGGGTAGGTAGTGACGAAAAATAACGATACGGGACTCTTACGAGGTCTCGCAATCGGAATGAGTACACTTTAAATATTTTAACGAGGTAAAATTTAAGGGCATTGAGGGTCTGGTGCCAGTGGTGGTTGATTAGATCCACACACTATAATTTTTATAATTATGTGGCGTTATGTCTCTATAAAAGTCGTGGTCTTTTATTATGTTATTTATTAATGGTATTTTTTTAATATCATATCAATATTGTACCCCGCACGGGGGGAGGTAGGGGGGTAGGTAGTGACGAAAAATAACGATACGGGACTCTTACGAGGTCTCGTAATCGGAATGAGTTTCTGCGACTACCATTGTTTGTCGCGGGTAACGGGGAATCAGGGTTCGATTCCGGTGAGGGAGCCTGAGAAACTGCTACCACATCCAAGGAAGGCAGCAGGCGCGCAAATTACCCACTCCCTGCACGGGGGGGGAGGTACGGGTAGGTAGTGACGAAAAATAACAATACGGGACTCTTACGAGGTCTCGTCATCGAATAATCAATACAGGAACTGCCCACACACTTGTAAATATAGACGCGCAAGATCGTTACACGAACCGCTTACCATTATAGTAAACTACTATGCAAACACACAAAACATATACGCAATAAGGGAACTTTAAATTGGAGATTTTACCCTACCACACCCGTCTGTCTCATTCTGAAAACTATTCAAAATAATTGCTATTTTTCATTCTCATTCAAATATAAATAATAGTAAATAATATATAATTTTTGACTGAACTGAACCCAAGTGCCCGGCCTGTGGCCGGACACCCCTCGTATTCATTTTCTAACCTAACCTAACCTAAATCTAGTTTTGACACCTTTAGACTTTAGATTCAAGATTTAATGTGAATATATGCATTAATAAAAACTCATTACTATTTTAATACTAGTTATGCTGCTGTTGATGCACTGATGAAAGCCAGATAGCTAGATCAGTGTTTAGTTAGTCGTAGTTGCCGGTGGGCTGAGGTCTAAAGGAATCCAAACTAGTTATAAAAGGTTTGGATAGGTTAGGTTAGGTTAGAACATGAATAAGACGGGTGCCCGGCCGCAGGCCGGTCACTTAGGTTCAGTTCCGTTTAAAAAAAAAAAAACAAAAAACAAAACGTACCAATACAAAGTACTCTTATTCATATTAGAAGATATTGTAAAATAACAATTAATTTAATTTTTTTTTTTTTTTTTCACTTACACATTAGGCCCGTCGCGCCGCGCCACTACTATATGGGGCGAAGGTGCGAAGTCGACGGCGACGACAAAGTACCGAGTCTAAGGAGACTGATGGCGGCGCCACACAGTGGCGTTATGTCTCTATAAAAGTGGTGGTCTTTTATTATGTTATTTATTAATGGTATTATTTTAATATCATATCAATATTGTACCCCGCACAGGGGGGAGGTACGGGTAGGTAGTGACGAAAAATAACGATACGGGACTCTTACGAGGTCTCGCAATCGGAATGAGTACACTTTAAATATTTTAACGAGGTAAAATTTAAGGGCATTGAGGGTCTGGTGCCAGTGGTGGTTGATTAGATCCACACACTATAATTTTTATAATTATGTGGCGTTATGTCTCTATAAAAGTGGTGGTCTTTTATTATGTTATTTATTAATGGTATTTTTTTAATATCATATCAATATTGTACCCCGCACGGGGGGAGGTAGGGGGGTAGGTAGTGACGAAAAATAACGATACGGGACTCTTACGAGGTCTCGTAATCGGAATGAGTTTCTGCGACTACCATTGTTTGTCGCGGGTAACGGGGAATCAGGGTTCGATTCCGGTGAGGGAGCCTGAGAAACTGCTACCACATCCAAGGAAGGCAGCAGGCGCGCAAATTACCCACTCCCTGCACGGGGGGGGAGGTACGGGTAGGTAGTGACGAAAAATAACGATACGGGACTCTTACGAGGTCTCGTCATCGAATAATCAATACAGGAACTGCCCACACACTTGTAAATATAGACGCGCAAGATCGTTACACGAACCGCTTACCATTATAGTAAACTACTATGCAAACACACATAACATATACGCAATAAGGGAACTTTAAATTGGAGATTTTACCCTACCACACCCGTCTGTCTCATTCTGAAAACTATTCAAAATAATTGCTATTTTTCATTCTCATTCAAATATAAATAATAGTAAATAATATATAATTTTTGACTGAACTGAACCCACGTATTCATGTTCTAACCTAACCTAACCTAAATCTAGTTTTGACACCTTTAGACTTTAGATTCAAGATTTAATGTGAATATATGCATTAATAAAAACTTATTACTATTTTAATACTAGTTATGCTGCTGTTGATGCACTGATGAAAGCCAGATAGCTAGATCAGTGTTTAGTTAGTCGTAGTTGCCGGTGGGCTGAGGTCTAAAGGAATCCAAACTAGTTTTAAAAGGTTTGGATAGGTTAGGTTAGGTTAGAACATGAATAAGACGGGTGCCCGGCCGCAGGCCGGTCACTTAGGTTCAGTTCCGTTTAAAAAAAAAAAAACAAAAAACAAAACGTACCAATACAAAGTACTCTTATTCATATTAGAAGATATTGTAAAATAACAATTAATTTAATTTTTTTTTTTTTTTTTCACTTACACATTAGGCCCGTCGCGCCGCGCCACTACTATATGGGGCGAAGGTGCGAAGTCGACGGCGACGACAAAGTACCGAGTCTAAGGAGACTGATGGCGGCGCCACACAGTGGCGTTATGTCTCTATAAAAGTGGTGGTCTTTTATTATGTTATTTTATTAATGGTATTATTTTAATATCATATCAATATTGTACCCCGCACAGGGGGGAGGTACGGGTAGGTAGTGACGAAAAATAACGATACGGGACTCTTACGAGGTCTCGCAATCGGAATGAGTACACTTTAAATATTTTAACGAGGTAAAATTTAAGGGCATTGAGGGTCTGGTGCCAGTGGTGGTTGATTAGATCCACACACTATAATTTTTATAATTATGTGGCGTTATGTCTCTATAAAAGTCGTGGTCTTTTATTATGTTATTTATTAATGGTATTTTTTTAATATCATATCAATATTGTACCCCGCACGGGGGGAGGTAGGGGGGTAGGTAGTGACGAAAAATAACGATACGGGACTCTTACGAGGTCTCGTAATCGGAATGAGTTTCTGCGACTACCATTGTTTGTCGCGGGTAACGGGGAATCAGGGTTCGATTCCGGTGAGGGAGCCTGAGAAACTGCTACCACATCCAAGGAAGGCAGCAGGCGCGCAAATTACCCACTCCCTGCACGGGGGGGGAGGTACGGGTAGGTAGTGACGAAAAATAACAATACGGGACTCTTACGAGGTCTCGTCATCGAATAATCAATACAGGAACTGCCCACACACTTGTAAATATAGACGCGCAAGATCGTTACACGAACCGCTTACCATTATAGTAAACTACTATGCAAACACACAAAACATATACGCAATAAGGGAACTTTAAATTGGAGATTTTACCCTACCACACCCGTCTGTCTCATTCTGAAAACTATTCAAAATAATTGCTATTTTTCATTCTCATTCAAATATAAATAATAGTAAATAATATATAATTTTTGACTGAACTGAACCCAAGTGCCCGGCCTGTGGCCGGACACCCCTCGTATTCATTTTCTAACCTAACCTAACCTAAATCTAGTTTTGACACCTTTAGACTTTAGATTCAAGATTTAATGTGAATATATGCATTAATAAAAACTCATTACTATTTTAATACTAGTTATGCTGCTGTTGATGCACTGATGAAAGCCAGATAGCTAGATCAGTGTTTAGTTAGTCGTAGTTGCCGGTGGGCTGAGGTCTAAAGGAATCCAAACTAGTTATAAAAGGTTTGGATAGGTTAGGTTAGGTTAGAACATGAATAAGACGGGTGCCCGGCCGCAGGCCGGTCACTTAGGTTGTTCCGTTTAAAAAAAAAAAAAACAAAAAACAAAACGTACCAATACAAAGTACTCTTATTCATATTAGAAGATATTGTAAAATAACAATTAATTTAATTTTTTTTTTTTTTTCACTTACACATTAGGCCCGTCGCGCCGCGCCACTACTATATGGGGCGAAGGTGCGAAGTCGACGGCGACGACAAAGTACCGAGTCTAAGGAGACTGATGGCGGCGCCACACAGTGGCGTTATGTCTCTATAAAAGTGGTGGTCTTTTATTATGTTATTTATTAATGGTATTATTTTAATATCATATCAATATTGTACCCCGCACAGGGGGGAGGTACGGGTAGGTAGTGACGAAAAATAACGATACGGGACTCTTACGAGGTCTCGCAATCGGAATGAGTACACTTTAAATATTTTAACGAGGTAAAATTTAAGGGCATTGAGGGTCTGGTGCCAGTGGTGGTTGATTAGATCCACACACTATAATTTTTATAATTATGTGGCGTTATGTCTCTATAAAAGTCGTGGTCTTTTATTATGTTATTTATTAATGGTATTTTTTTAATATCATATCAATATTGTACCCCGCACGGGGGGAGGTAGGGGGGTAGGTAGTGACGAAAAATAACGATACGGGACTCTTACGAGGTCTCGTAATCGGAATGAGTTTCTGCGACTACCATTGTTTGTCGCGGGTAACGGGGAATCAGGGTTCGATTCCGGTGAGGGAGCCTGAGAAACTGCTACCACATCCAAGGAAGGCAGCAGGCGCGCAAATTACCCACTCCCTGCACGGGGGGGGAGGTACGGGTAGGTAGTGACGAAAAATAACAATACGGGACTCTTACGAGGTCTCGTCATCGAATAATCAATACAGGAACTGCCCACACACTTGTAAATATAGACGCGCAAGATCGTTACACGAACCGCTTACCATTATAGTAAACTACTATGCAAACACACAAAACATATACGCAATAAGGGAACTTTAAATTGGAGATTTTACCCTACCACACCCGTCTGTCTCATTCTGAAAACTATTCAAAATAATTGCTATTTTTCATTCTCATTCAAATATAAATAATAGTAAATAATATATAATTTTTGACTGAACTGAACCCAAGTGCCCGGCCTGTGGCCGGACACCCCTCGTATTCATTTTCTAACCTAACCTAACCTAAATCTAGTTTTGACACCTTTAGACTTTAGATTCAAGATTTAATGTGAATATATGCATTAATAAAAACTCATTACTATTTTAATACTAGTTATGCTGCTGTTGATGCACTGATGAAAGCCAGATAGCTAGATCAGTGTTTAGTTAGTCGTAGTTGCCGGTGGGCTGAGGTCTAAAGGAATCCAAACTAGTTATAAAAGGTTTGGATAGGTTAGGTTAGGTTAGAACATGAATAAGACGGGTGCCCGGCCGCAGGCCGGTCACTTAGGTTGTTCCGTTTAAAAAAAAAAAAAACAAAAAACAAAACGTACCAATACAAAGTACTCTTATTCATATTAGAAGATATTGTAAAATAACAATTAATTTAATTTTTTTTTTTTTTTCACTTACACATTAGGCCCGTCGCGCCGCGCCACTACTATATGGGGCGAAGGTGCGAAGTCGACGGCGACGACAAAGTACCGAGTCTAAGGAGACTGATGGCGGCGCCACACAATGGCGTTATGTCTCTATAAAAGTGGTGGTCTTTTATTATGTTATTTATTAATGGTATTATTTTAATATCATATCAATATTGTACCCCGCACAGGGGGGAGGTACGGGTAGGTAGTGACGAAAAATAACGATACGGGACTCTTACGAGGTCTCGCAATCGGAATGAGTACACTTTAAATATTTTAACGAGGTAAAATTTAAGGGCATTGAGGGTCTGGTGCCAGTGGTGGTTGATTAGATCCACACACTATAATTTTTATAATTATGTGGCGTTATGTCTCTATAAAAGTGGTGGTCTTTTATTATGTTATTTATTAATGGTATTTTTTTAATATCATATCAATATTGTACCCCGCACGGGGGGAGGTAGGGGGGTAGGTAGTGACGAAAAATAACGATACGGGACTCTTACGAGGTCTCGTAATCGGAATGAGTTTCTGCGACTACCATTGTTTGTCGCGGGTAACGGGGAATCAGGGTTCGATTCCGGTGAGGGAGCCTGAGAAACTGCTACCACATCCAAGGAAGGCAGCAGGCGCGCAAATTACCCACTCCCTGCACGGGGGGGGAGGTACGGGTAGGTAGTGACGAAAAATAACGATACGGGACTCTTACGAGGTCTCGTCATCGAATAATCAATACAGGAACTGCCCACACACTTGTAAATATAGACGCGCAAGATCGTTACACGAACCGCTTACCATTATAGTAAACTACTATGCAAACACACATAACATATACGCAATAAGGGAACTTTAAATTGGAGATTTTACCCTACCACACCCGTCTGTCTCATTCTGAAAACTATTCAAAATAATTGCTATTTTTCATTCTCATTCAAATATAAATAATAGTAAATAATATATAATTTTTGACTGAACTGAACCCACGTATTCATGTTCTAACCTAACCTAACCTAAATCTAGTTTTGACACCTTTAGACTTTAGATTCAAGATTTAATGTGAATATATGCATTAATAAAAACTCATTACTATTTTAATACTAGTTATGCTGCTGTTGATGCACTGATGAAAGCCAGATAGCTAGATCAGTGTTTAGTTAGTCGTAGTTGCCGGTGGGCTGAGGTCTAAAGGAATCCAAACTAGTTTTAAAAGGTTTGGATAGGTTAGGTTAGGTTAGAACATGAATAAGACGGGTGCCCGGCCGCAGGCCGGTCACTTAGGTTCAGTTCCGTTTAAAAAAAAAAAACAAAAAACAAAACGTACCAATACAAAGTACTCTTATTCATATTAGAAGATATTGTAAAATAACAATTAATTTAATTTTTTTTTTTTTTTTGCACTTACACATTAGGCCCGTCGCGCCGCGCCACTACTATATGGGGCGAAGGTGCGAAGTCGACGGCGACGACAAAGTACCGAGTCTAAGGAGACTGATGGCGGCGCCACACAGTGGCGTTATGTCTCTATAAAAGTGGTGGTCTTTTATTATGTTATTTATTAATGGTATTTTTTTAATATCATATCAATATTGTACCCCGCACGGGGGGAGGTAGGGGGGTAGGTAGTGACGAAAAATAACGATACGGGACTCTTACGAGGTCTCGCAATCGGAATGAGTACACTTTAAATATTTTAACGAGGTAAAATTTAAGGGCATTGAGGGTCTGGTGCCAGTGGTGGTTGATTAGATCCACACACTATAATTTTTATAATTATGTGGCGTTATGTCTCTATAAAAGTGGTGGTCTTTTATTATGTTATTTATTAATGGTATTTTTTTAATATCATATCAATATTGTACCCCGCACGGGGGGAGGTAGGGGGGTAGGTAGTGACGAAAAATAACGATACGGGACTCTTACGAGGTCTCGTAATCGGAATGAGTTTCTGCGACTACCATTGTTTGTCGCGGGTAACGGGGAATCAGGGTTCGATTCCGGTGAGGGAGCCTGAGAAACTGCTACCACATCCAAGGAAGGCAGCAGGCGCGCAAATTACCCACTCCCTGCACGGGGGGGGAGGTACGGGTAGGTAGTGACGAAAAATAACGATACGGGACTCTTACGAGGTCTCGTCATCGAATAATCAATACAGGAACTGCCCACACACTTGTAAATATAGACGCGCAAGATCGTTACACGAACCGCTTACCATTATAGTAAACTACTATGCAAACACACAAAACATATACGCAATAAGGGAACTTTAAATTGGAGATTTTACCCTACCACACCCGTCTGTCTCATTCTGAAAACTATTCAAAATAATTGCTATTTTTCATTCTCATTCAAATATAAATAATAGTAAATAATATATAATTTTTGACTGAACTGAACCCAAGTGCCCGGCCTGTGGCCGGACACCCCTCGTATTCATTTTCTAACCTAACCTAACCTAAATCTAGTTTTGACACCTTTAGACTTTAGATTCAAGATTTAATGTGAATATATGCATTAATAAAAACTCATTACTATTTTAATACTAGTTATGCTGCTGTTGATGCACTGATGAAAGCCAGATAGCTAGATCAGTGTTTAGTTAGTCGTAGTTGCCGGTGGGCTGAGGTCTAAAGGAATCCAAACTAGTTATAAAAGGTTTGGATAGGTTAGGTTAGGTTAGAACATGAATAAGACGGGTGCCCGGCCGCAGGCCGGTCACTTAGGTTGTTCCGTTTAAAAAAAAAAAAAACAAAAAACAAAACGTACCAATACAAAGTACTCTTATTCATATTAGAAGATATTGTAAAATAACAATTAATTTAATTTTTTTTTTTTTTTTCACTTACACATTAGGCCCGTCGCGCCGCGCCACTACTATATGGGGCGAAGGTGCGAAGTCGACGGCGACGACAAAGTACCGAGTCTAAGGAGACTGATGGCGGCGCCACACAGTGGCGTTATGTCTCTATAAAAGTGGTGGTCTTTTATTATGTTATTTATTAATGGTATTATTTTAATATCATATCAATATTGTACCCCGCACAGGGGGGAGGTACGGGTAGGTAGTGACGAAAAATAACGATACGGGACTCTTACGAGGTCTCGCAATCGGAATGAGTACACTTTAAATATTTTAACGAGGTAAAATTTAAGGGCATTGAGGGTCTGGTGCCAGTGGTGGTTGATTAGATCCACACACTATAATTTTTATAATTATGTGGCGTTATGTCTCTATAAAAGTGGTGGTCTTTTATTATGTTATTTATTAATGGTATTTTTTTAATATCATATCAATATTGTACCCCGCACGGGGGGAGGTAGGGGGGTAGGTAGTGACGAAAAATAACGATACGGGACTCTTACGAGGTCTCGTAATCGGAATGAGTTTCTGCGACTACCATTGTTTGTCGCGGGTAACGGGGAATCAGGGTTCGATTCCGGTGAGGGAGCCTGAGAAACTGCTACCACATCCAAGGAAGGCAGCAGGCGCGCAAATTACCCACTCCCTGCACGGGGGGGGAGGTACGGGTAGGTAGTGACGAAAAATAACGATACGGGACTCTTACGAGGTCTCGTCATCGAATAATCAATACAGGAACTGCCCACACACTTGTAAATATAGACGCGCAAGATCGTTACACGAACCGCTTACCATTATAGTAAACTACTATGCAAACACACATAACATATACGCAATAAGGGAACTTTAAATTGGAGATTTTACCCTACCACACCCGTCTGTCTCATTCTGAAAACTATTCAAAATAATTGCTATTTTTCATTCTCATTCAAATATAAATAATAGTAAATAATATATAATTTTTGACTGAACTGAACCCACGTATTCATGTTCTAACCTAACCTAACCTAAATCTAGTTTTGACACCTTTAGACTTTAGATTCAAGATTTAATGTGAATATATGCATTAATAAAAACTCATTACTATTTTAATACTAGTTATGCTGCTGTTGATGCACTGATGAAAGCCAGATAGCTAGATCAGTGTTTAGTTAGTCGTAGTTGCCGGTGGGCTGAGGTCTAAAGGAATCCAAACTAGTTTTAAAAGGTTTGGATAGGTTAGGTTAGGTTAGAACATGAATAAGACGGGTGCCCGGCCGCAGGCCGGTCACTTAGGTTCAGTTCCGTTTAAAAAAAAAAAACAAAAAACAAAACGTACCAATACAAAGTACTCTTATTCATATTAGAAGATATTGTAAAATAACAATTAATTTAATTTTTTTTTTTTTTTTTTCACTTACACATTAGGCCCGTCGCGCCGCGCCACTACTATATGGGGCGAAGGTGCGAAGTCGACGGCGACGACAAAGTACCGAGTCTAAGGAGACTGATGGCGGCGCCACACAGTGGCGTTATGTCTCTATAAAAGTGGTGGTCTTTTATTATGTTATTTATTAATGGTATTTTTTTAATATCATATCAATATTGTACCCCGCACGGGGGGAGGTAGGGGGGTAGGTAGTGACGAAAAATAACGATACGGGACTCTTACGAGGTCTCGTAATCGGAATGAGTTTCTGCGACTACCATTGTTTGTCGCGGGTAACGGGGAATCAGGGTTGGATTCCGGTGAGGGAGCCTGAGAAACTGCTACCACATCCAAGGAAGGCAGCAGGCGCGCAAATTACCCACTCCCTGCACGGGGGGGGAGGTACGGGTAGGTAGTGACGAAAAATAACAATACGGGACTCTTACGAGGTCTCGTCATCGAATAATCAATACAGGAACTGCCCACACACTTGTAAATATAGACGCGCAAGATCGTTACACGAACCGCTTACCATTATAGTAAACTACTATGCAAACACACAAAACATATACGCAATAAGGGAACTTTAAATTGGAGATTTTACCCTACCACACCCGTCTGTCTCATTCTGAAAACTATTCAAAATAATTGCTATTTTTCATTCTCATTCAAATATAAATAATAGTAAATAATATATAATTTTTGACTGAACTGAACCCAAGTGCCCGGCCTGTGGCCGGACACCCCTCGTATTCATTTTCTAACCTAACCTAACCTAAATCTAGTTTTGACACCTTTAGACTTTAGATTCAAGATTTAATGTGAATATATGCATTAATAAAAACTCATTACTATTTTAATACTAGTTATGCTGCTGTTGATGCACTGATGAAAGCCAGATAGCTAGATCAGTGTTTAGTTAGTCGTAGTTGCCGGTGGGCTGAGGTCTAAAGGAATCCAAACTAGTTATAAAAGGTTTGGATAGGTTAGGTTAGGTTAGAACATGAATAAGACGGGTGCCCGGCCGCAGGCCGGTCACTTAGGTTCAGTTCCGTTTAAAAAAAAAAAAAACAAAAAACAAAACGTACCAATACAAAGTACTCTTATTCATATTAGAAGATATTGTAAAATAACAATTAATTTAATTTTTTTTTTTTTTTTTTCACTTACACATTAGGCCCGTCGCGCCGCGCCACTACTATATGGGGCGAAGGTGCGAAGTCGACGGCGACGACAAAGTACCGAGTCTAAGGAGACTGATGGCGGCGCCACACAGTGGCGTTATGTCTCTATAAAAGTGGTGGTCTTTTATTATGTTATTTATTAATGGTATTATTTTAATATCATATCAATATTGTACCCCGCACAGGGGGGAGGTACGGGTAGGTAGTGACGAAAAATAACGATACGGGACTCTTACGAGGTCTCGCAATCGGAATGAGTACACTTTAAATATTTTAACGAGGTAAAATTTAAGGGCATTGAGGGTCTGGTGCCAGTGGTGGTTGATTAGATCCACACACTATAATTTTTATAATTATGTGGCGTTATGTCTCTATAAAAGTGGTGGTCTTTTATTATGTTATTTATTAATGGTATTTTTTTAATATCATATCAATATTGTACCCCGCACGGGGGGAGGTAGGGGGGTAGGTAGTGACGAAAAATAACGATACGGGACTCTTACGAGGTCTCGTAATCGGAATGAGTTTCTGCGACTACCATTGTTTGTCGCGGGTAACGGGGAATCAGGGTTCGATTCCGGTGAGGGAGCCTGAGAAACTGCTACCACATCCAAGGAAGGCAGCAGGCGCGCAAATTACCCACTCCCTGCACAGGGGGGGAGGTACGGGTAGGTAGTGACGAAAAATAACGATACGGGACTCTTACGAGGTCTCGTCATCGAATAATCAATACAGGAACTGCCCACACACTTGTAAATATAGACGCGCAAGATCGTTACACGAACCGCTTACCATTATAGTAAACTACTATGCAAACACACATAACATATACGCAATAAGGGAACTTTAAATTGGAGATTTTACCCTACCACACCCGTCTGTCTCATTCTGAAAACTATTCAAAATAATTGCTATTTTTCATTCTCATTCAAATATAAATAATAGTAAATAATATATAATTTTTGACTGAACTGAACCCACGTATTCATGTTCTAACCTAACCTAACCTAAATCTAGTTTTGACACCTTTAGACTTTAGATTCAAGATTTAATGTGAATATATGCATTAATAAAAACTTATTACTATTTTAATACTAGTTATGCTGCTGTTGATGCACTGATGAAAGCCAGATAGCTAGATCAGTGTTTAGTTAGTCGTAGTTGCCGGTGGGCTGAGGTCTAAAGGAATCCAAACTAGTTTTAAAAGGTTTGGATAGGTTAGGTTAGGTTAGAACATGAATAAGACGGGTGCCCGGCCGCAGGCCGGTCACTTAGGTTCAGTTCCGTTTAAAAAAAAAAAAACAAAAAACAAAACGTACCAATACAAAGTACTCTTATTCATATTAGAAGATATTGTAAAATAACAATTAATTTAATTTTTTTTTTTTTTTTCACTTACACATTAGGCCCGTCGCGCCGCGCCACTACTATATGGGGCGAAGGTGCGAAGTCGACGGCGACGACAAAGTACCGAGTCTAAGGAGACTGATGGCGGCGCCACACAGTGGCGTTATGTCTCTATAAAAGTGGTGGTCTTTTATTATGTTATTTATTAATGGTATTTTTTTAATATCATATCAATATTGTACCCCGCACGGGGGGAGGTAGGGGGGTAGGTAGTGACGAAAAATAACGATACGGGACTCTTACGTTAGGTTAGGTTAGGTTAGGTTAGGTTAGGTTAGGTTAGGTTAGGTTAGGTTAGGTTAGGTTAGGTTTTTTTTTTTTTTTTTTTTTATTACTCCATCTTCCTGGAGCGCTGATTTCCTCCGATGTGGTGGTCGGAGACCTTTTGTATCCTTTTAACTTTTAATTCAGTATTTTTTTATTTGTTTATTTATATATTATTATTTTTAATTTATTAATTCATGTTTTTATTTATCTATTTATTGTTTGTTTATTTATATATTTATTTAATTATTTATGTTTTTATTTATCCATTTATTGTTTATTTCTTTATTTATTTATTTATTATTATTATTATTGTTTATTCATATATTTGTTACAGATTTTGAGTAGAAGTAGAAAGAGATAGGGCACTACGATGTTACACATGTAAATCTTTATATTCTTATAATATAAATTATACATTGCGTCTTTTACTACTGTGTCCTATTTCTTTCTATTGCTACTCTGGCTACTTTAACACAGTAATTTAAGAATGGATCCCTTGCAGAAGCATTATTTAGGATTACTGGAATGGAGTTCTTGCAGAGATTTATGTGTATTTGTTGATGCAGGTCCTCGAGTGCTCTGCTGTGCTGCGGGCAGTCAATCAACAAGTGAAAAATTGTCTCGTCAACATTTTCATCGCATACACAGCCGGGATCGTCCTTACACTTAAATCTGTGCAAGTACTCTGAAAACCCACCGTGTCCTGTGAAGACCTGGGTAAGTAGCGGCGACAGCGTGATCTTCTTTAATATTTTGTTTGCCTGTTCCACTGATGGCAGAAAGATTTTCGTCACGGCTGCAGTCTCTCCGTTTTTGTACCTTTTACCCCATTCATCGAGGATACTCTGTCGAATGGTTCTCTTGATGAATGAGATTGGGCATCTGTCGTAACTAGACTTTGTTTTTAGTTTAGTGACTGCTTCTCTGGCAAGAAAGTCCGCCCTTTCATTGCCATCCACTCCTACATGAGCACGTATCCAGAAAAGGTGAGTAATCGTTTGTGTTTCCCTCAGGAGACTCAAATTTCTCCTGATTGTAAAAACTAGTGGATGGGAGTTTTTAGTGCTACCGAGGGCTTCCAATGCTGATCTTGAGTCGCTTAGGATATTCACTGTATTCCTGTTTGTTTTTAAGGCAACTTCAGTGGCTTGGTACAGTGCGTACATCTCCGCCTGAAAGACTGTACAGAAGGCTTCGAGACGAAATTTCTTGGACATTATTTCCTCTCCAGCTTCCCAGCAGGACAGAGCTGCACCCACTCCACCATTCATTTTACTGCCGTCAGTGAATATCCTAAACCCCGTGATTGCATGTTTCGCCACAGTTTCCGGCTCAAGGTCCTCTAGACACTGAAACTTCACCTCCACCTCTTCAGACGGATGCGGAGCGTTCAGGAAGCTGACCCTTTTTTCCATCTTTCTGCCTTTAAGTGTAGGCTGCGGTCTTCCCCTTTTTGCCTCAAACAATTGGGATGCCTCTTGGATTCTCAGGTCCAATGGAATGAGACCAGCCAGTATTAAGGCCGCGTTTAATGAGACAGTGCGATACGATTTGCAGATTTTTTGAGCAAAACTCCGCTGGACAGTGTTTAGCTGCTTCTGTGTCATCAATTTTTGTGTGGCAGGTGCCCACACGCTGGACGCGTACATGATTATGGGTTCGATAACCGCCACATATATGGTTCTAATAGTCTCGGAGTTTAATCCCCAATTAATTTTGGCTGCTCTTGCTAATGGTTTGTATATGTTAGTAGCTTTACGACATACCTCTTTAATGTGGTTATTAAATGTTAATTTTTCATCTACTAACAGGCCTAATATTTTAATTTCTTTAACTATTTCTATCTGTATGTTGCTCATGTGTATGCGTGGGGTATCGTACTTCATTTTTTTTGTTACCACCATAGCATTGGTTTTATGTGGTGCAAATTTTAATTTATTTGAAAGACCCCAGTCATACACACTTTGCAGCACAGTTTCAGATTTTCCTTCAATTTCCGTAATGTTGAACCCCGAGAATACAAGAACCACATCGTCCGCAAAAGCTTGGCAATATGTACCTTGGTCAGTTATCTCATTTAAGAGGGAATCCAAAAGTATGTTCCAATAAGTTGGACCACTTATGGACCCCTGCACGCAGCCTTTTGTAGTTTGAGTGCCAAATTCTTCCCCGGCATATTTCACACTCACTCTTCTTCCTTCCAGGTAGCTGTGAGTTATTTTCTGTAGATTTGAGGGGCATTTCTTTTCCGCTAATCTGCACTTGATTGCTGGCCACCATGCACTATCGAAAGCCCCTTCAATATCTAGTGAAACCACTATGCTGATCTTTTTGGCCTTCACGTTATCCCTCAAGTGATGGACAAGATCGTACAGTGCATCCTCTGTACACCGCTGAGGAACGAAACCGTACTGCCTCGTATTGAGTTTTGGTAGCAGGTGCCAACGAATCCTCTTCACTATCATCTTCTCCAGTATTTTTCCGAGGACCGATAGTAGTCCTATGGGCCTATACGACTTTGGTTTACTATAATCATCTTTTCCTGGCTTCCGTAGGACCACTATCGTGGCCTCCTTCCACAATACTGGAAAATAAGATAAGGAGAGGCACCTGTTTACCAAACTCAAAAATATTTGTACGTTTACTTTGAGGGCAGCAACACATATATCTGCTGTAAACCCGTCCGCTCCAGGTGCTTTTTTAGGGTTGAAGCTTTTGGCTGCCTCCATCAGTTCCTCGGTTGTAAAAGGTGGATCTTTAATGCAGTCTTGGGCTTCTGCTATGCTATGTTCAGCCATCCTGCGAGTTTCAGTGTGGATAGAATTGTCTTCTTCCGTTGTATCTTGTGGAAAGAACGTCCTAGCCAAAAGCCTGACTGAGCCCTTGGGGTCCAGAACCGTTCCGTTCTCCACAAGGTAATGGTCCTCATGTATCTTCGAGGTTTTCCTTATTACCCTGTATATGCCGTCCCAGAGGCTTTCCCGATCCTGTGTCCCACAAAACTCTTTCCATCCTTTGGTCTGAGCCTTCATCGCTTCCAGTTCATATTTCTTTTTTGCTTTCAGGTACATCTCCACAACGTGTCGTCTTCGGGTTGGAGCTGCGCACGCCACTCTTCTCTTCTTCGTGACCATTTCTCTCTTCAAGTTATTCAACTCTTCGGTCCACCATGGTAAGTTAAATTTTGTTTTTTTCCCTATAGGTGGTATTGCTTCTTGACATGCTTTGCCTATACTATTTACGTACTTATTAATTACTTCTTCTAATTTTTCTGGTGACCCTACCTTTTCTATTTCTGGAACATTAATTTTATTTGATATAAGTTCCTGTTCCAGAACCTCTTTGAACTTTCCCCATTTAGCTTTCCGTGTGTTATACTTTCTTGTGGTCGACAGGATTCTAGTGCCGGTTGGTTTCTTCAGATGGATTGTGAACGTAATAGCATTGTGATCAGAGCATGTCATACCCTGGTCAACGCTCCAGTCAGAAACTAATCCAATCAGCTCTTGGCTGCACGCTGTGATATCCACGATGCTTTTGCACACAGTTCCATTCCTTATCGTAAAGAAGGTCGGTTCATGCCCTTCATTAACGATGTGCATCCCCATCTCCTCAATTGTGCCCATCATAGCCTCTCCTCTATGGTCCTCCGTCTCACTGCCCCACCACGTACTCCATGCATTTGCGTCTCCTCCTATTATTATGTGATTCGGGTACATCTTTTTGTTTATCGTTTTAATGTGTTCCAGGTAAGGCTCGATCGGCAGGCTGTCTTCAAAATAGATTGATACCACGCATAATTCCCAAGATCGCGTTCTAAGGAGTGCCACTACTATATTTTCCGTAGTAAGTGTTGGATCTTGAGTAATTTCAATGTCATCATCCAACACTATTATTGCAGATTTTACTGGTTTTGTCCTTGAACGCGTCCTCTGGATCACCCTATATCCTCTCATTTGAGCAAGCTCTCCCTCTGTTCCAACATACGGCTCCTGCACCATCGCGAAGCTAACCCCTCTCTTTTGTGATTCCAGGATAAGTTCCTTCGTAGCCAGCTTCGCTCGTTGTAAATTAGCTTGGACGACCTTGTATACCCCGTCCGTCCCAAATTCTTGAGCCTCCTGAGTTTTTCCGTGTGCGCCTTTAGCAGTAGGCTACCTTCGTTCTCGCCAGGGCATCCCACTTCTTCCTTATCGGGCAACTCTCGTCGAAGGAGTTGTGGTCTGTTCGGTCCTGTTTACCGCTCTGGCAATTGCGACAGGTAGGTTGGTCTCCAGCCAGCCACGACGGGCATTCACTACGAATATGCGAGCCCGCGCAGTGGCTGCAGGTATCTTTAGTTTCTTTGCAGTTTTTTCGGCCGTGACCGTATACCAGACACCTGGAGCACATCACTAACGGAGACTGATCTTTGACGACCACTCGCTGAAGATCTATGTGCACTTTACCTATGGCAGTTAGACTCTGCCATACTGGCGGTGAAACTTGGAGGACTACATGGCTTTCTAACGGATTTCTGGCTTTCCTGCGGTACCTTACGCTAGCCCTGTATTCCTGATCCGGTATCACCCCCAGTATGCCAGAATTTTGCCTTCTCAAGGCGCCCAGGATGTCCTCATCTGTATTAATCTTCAGGACGTTGTGCATTATAATCAGGGGATCTTTGTTTGCCTTTTCCTCCATAAGCAGCGTTGGGTTGCTAGATTTCAGCTTTTCAGCCACTCTATTTAACTCATCGCGAGTCCGGCAACCCAGCACCACCCTCTGCTCACGAGCTTTCCTCAGTCTGTCAACACATATCCCCGTGGTCTTGGCACACACAGCCGATCGAATCTTGGTTATTACATCCTCGCTCGTGTCGTGTGCATCCACCGAGGACACCACCATCGAGTGAACAGGACGAGGCCGTGGAAAAGCACCAACAGGTCCGGACGCCGCCGCCATTGCTGCATATGATGTCCCGTCAGTGACCTTATATTTTTCTACAGTTTCGTTCATTTTTTGAACCTGGTCCCTGACGGCACTCATATCGCACCTAGCTGCGACCACCAGTTCCCGTTGCTGCTTTAACTCCGCCATAACGTCTCTAGCGAGGTCTGCAGCTGTAACAGTCG